>NW_022060529.1:10000000-20000000 GCF_003285725.1 Scaptodrosophila lebanonensis | reverse complement strand
CATGGTTTCAGTCTGCACTTTTCTGTGAAATGCCCATATAGTATATGTACAAGTATATTCACTATCTGTAATGTATTTCAGTAATCTCGGAAATGTTTACAAAGAACGAGGACAGCTTCAAGAAGCACTGGATAACTATCGTAGAGCTGTACGACTAAAACCAGATTTTATAGATGGATATATCAATTTAGCTGCTGCATTGGTAGCTGCCCGGGACATGGAGTCCGCTGTGCAAGCATATATTACGGCTTTACAATATAATCCCGTATGTATTTAATTCACGTCTTATTAAATAAGTACATTTATTAATGTAAATTCTATTTTATCTAGGATTTGTATTGTGTGCGCAGTGACTTAGGAAACCTTCTTAAAGCACTTGGACGATTGGAAGAAGCAAAAGTATGTATTGTTTTAGTTTATATGTATAACTTTTCCCCATAAGCCGTAATTCATAATACAAAGTTTTAAAAACGCGTTTATCCAAAAACCTCTAGTGGCTAATACAGTAATTTTAATATATTTCTTATAGGCTTGCTATCTGAAGGCAATAGAAACATGTCCTGGTTTTGCTGTTGCATGGAGTAACTTGGGCTGTGTGTTTAATGCACAAGGAGAAATTTGGCTAGCTATACATCATTTTGAAAAAGCCGTTACTCTCGATCCGAATTTTTTGGACGCGTACATCAATCTAGGAAACGTACTAAAGGAAGCCAGAATATTTGACAGGTTAGTATACGTTTATTTTCCGCGTGACTCCAATTTTATTGTTTTACATAAAAATAAAAGTGGAAGCACTAAGATTGCAAAATCACCAATCATTCCTATGGAAACTACATTATATAGTGAGCCGATTTTTTTTTGCTACATTTATTATATCCAAAGCTAATGATATATTATTGAACAAGATATCCTAATAAAAGTGATATTTACACCGATCGGTCTTATATGAAAAAAAAAAACTAGCCAATTTGGTTTGCAATCTTAGCATATGAATAAGACAAGCAGATTTGTCATATTTGGTGTCACCCCCTCACCCCCTATTATTTTTTTAAAAGTTCTTGGTGTTCATAAGAACGGGCAGATGGATGCATTAACAGTCGGATGTCTAATATCTCGATTATATTCTTCTTCACTAAATTCTAATCATTAGTCATTAAACTTCATAGTACATGGTATACAAATGAAAGTGCGATATGGATTTAAAAACAAACCTAAAACATTAAAATGCCTAATACCAAAGTCTTTGGCAAGTTGTATGGCCGTCCAATATATAAAATTAATTGGTTAAAGGACTGTGAGTTCCCATGTAGAATTAGAATATATAATATAATAAATAAATAATATTTATATAAATATATGGCCAGGTTCAAACATGTGTGATAGGGCGTGAAATCTAGGTTTATAAGAAAAGGATCTGTATAATAATTAAATAGACACTAAGAAAGGCATACCAGAAAAGACTGCAAACAACAAAAAGGTATGGGAATGAATGAATGTACGCAAACTAAAAAACATCATTGAGTAGTAATGTCTCTAGACACTATACTAATTTAACGTAATTTTATTTTCGCCTTTTTATATTATTTACATATTATTTGTTCACGGTTTTTTTTTATTTTGGGTCCTTAGTTTCAGTTATAGGTCCCTCCTTCACAATAAAGGAATAGGCTATCAGGCCTTTTGGATTCCACTCATTCTCTGGAGAATAAAAAAATATGTTCTTTTTTTCTGTGAAAAAATTCTATATAGTACTTAGTGTTGGTATTTATAATACATAGAAGGAAGTATTTAACAGCCCAACGAAGCGAATCACTATATACCTGTACCTAATTTTATAGATATCCGTCTGACACTTTGCACCAAGGCCTTTTATTTTTATAAGTAGAGTCTACCGGATCGACCAATAGACATGTCAACAAATGCCATGTGATCGAAAGATATTTTAAAAACTTCCTGTGAAAAAATCGTCTTTTTGTGATCACAAAGCAATCGTGAAGAGGAGTAATAAATAAAGTGCTATATTTGGGAAATGGAAAAGAAAGTTAATATTATATGATATGCCATGGAAAACTTTCGGGTTTAAAATATATACCGGCAAATACTGAAAATTTGCAATGTCCAAATACAAATTCTGTTATATATACATATATACAAGCATTTCGTGGCTTAAAAAGTGTATTTGAAAATAATTTTATGCACACGTGTGTATGTATGTATATACGTATTTGCGTCACCATCCATTAACGTCGATATAAACACATACTATATGTGTTTGTATGAAGATTCGAAAACCACCAAACCGAAAAGCTTACGCGGGAAATTTTGTGAATACATATGGACATATGTGATTTACTTACGGAACGAGCAAGTACAGAAACGTGTGCTCTCATTTTTTTCCATTAAACTTACAATATCGTAAATATATATTGACAGATTGCTTTTATAATTTTTTGAAGTACTCTTGGCAATGGTATTCGGAGCTAATATGTATTCATGATATTTCACATATAAACAAGCATGTACGTGTGTATTTGAATATGTATTTCGCTTATAGTATTAGCCCTGAATATCAAAGTCAAGTATATTTAGACAAACATGGACTATCAATGTGTTGTTATTTATACAATTGTGCGTATACAATGTACAGAAAGACAACAACATGACACGCACAATATTTTGCATTATGAAACACGAAAACAATATTGGTGTCGTTACTTCAACCGGTTGCATATATTTTGGAAAAGGTAACGAATTCATAAAATCATATTTACCTGATATAAATATATATATATATAGTATGCATAGATGTGTCAAGACCAACAAAAGAAAGCTTTTGCATTTGTTAATAGGCAAAGCAAAAAAGTTTCAGGCAGTATTTATAAATTCTTTATATTGTGTTATCCAACTTTTTAAAGATACTTTCATACATTTAAGTTATAATCTAATAGTTTTATCGGTTGGATACTTTTTGCAGCTATTTTAGGAATATCACTTGGCATATACAAAGAAAGAGTGTTTTGCATTCAAATTTCTATTTATCTGTTATGTATGTACATGAATATATATGTATATTCTATATTAATCTAATCTTAGTAAATTAATATTGGTTGCTGCATAGATGATTGGCTTGTTAGCATATCCATGAATATCTGTAAAAATATAAAATCCGTTCATTTCTATTCCAGCAATTTGTTACAGCGATCGGAACCATTTTAGTAGTTAGATTTATATTATTATTAGGGCTTCATTTTTAAATTGTTTTAACAAATTATCACTCGGATTGATTGATTATAATTTATATAAATCATTTATATTTACTTCAGAGCTGTTGCAGCATATTTGCGTGCTTTAAATCTTTCACCTAACAATGCGGTGGTCCACGGTAATTTGGCGTGCGTGTACTATGAGCAAGGACTCATTGATTTGGCGATTGACACATATAGACGGGCAATAGAGTTGCAGCCGAACTTCCCAGACGCCTATTGTAATTTGGCTAATGCACTAAAAGAAAAAGGACAGGTAAGTCTAACTTATAATTTAAATAGTATCACAGATACTTCATTCTTCATTCATTCCATTAGTCAAGAGATTTCGTTTTTTTTAATGAATTTCAACTGATTTAAAATTTAATAATGAATGAAATAAATAAAGCTATAGCTTTTATAATGCAATGATATGCTTTAGATAATTGAAACACTTTTGTACCATTACATAACTTTTTCATAAATGTACTATTATCTTTGTATAAAATACCTAATGTGTGCTTCTTTGTTAGGTGAAAGAGGCGGAGGATTGCTACAATACTGCGTTAAGATTATGCTCAAATCATGCAGACTCCCTCAATAATTTGGCCAACATAAAAAGAGAACAAGGATACATTGAGGAAGCTACTCGTCTTTATTTAAAAGCATTGGAAGTGTTTCCAGATTTCGCTGCAGCGCACTCAAATCTGGCTTCTGTTTTGCAACAGCAAGGCAAACTAAAGGAAGCTCTAATGCATTATAGAGAGGCTATAAGAATTCAGCCTACATTTGCTGATGCCTATTCTAACATGGGAAATACTCTTAAGGAATTACAAGACGTGAGCGGAGCACTACAATGTTATACTCGAGCTATTCAGATAAATCCAGCTTTCGCTGATGCTCATAGCAATTTGGCGAGCATTCATAAGGATTCAGGAAATATTCCAGAAGCTATTCAATCGTACCGCACAGCTCTGAAACTAAAGCCAGATTTTCCCGATGCATACTGCAATTTGGCTCATTGTTTGCAAATTGTTTGCGACTGGACGGACTATGATGTACGAATGAAAAAGCTGGTTAGCATCGTTGCTGAACAGCTTGAAAAGAACCGTTTACCATCCGTACATCCGCACCATTCAATGCTATATCCACTGACACATGAATTCCGAAAGGCCATTGCAGCCAGGCATGCTAATTTGTGTCTGGAAAAAGTACACGTACTTCACAAACAACCATATAATTTTTCAAGAGAATTACCGAGTGATGGACGTCTTCGTATTGGATATTTAAGTTCTGATTTTGGAAATCATCCTACCTCACATTTAATGCAATCTGTCCCCGGATTACATGACCGATCAAAAGTTGAAATATTTTGCTATGCCCTCAGCCCAGACGATGGCACAACGTTTCGTTATAAAATCAGCCGTGAATCCGAACATTTCGTTGATCTTTCTCAAATTCCGTGCAACGGTAAAGCAGCCGATAAAATTTACAGCGACGGCATTCACATTTTAGTTAACATGAACGGTTATACTAAAGGTGCGCGTAATGAAATCTTTGCACTCCGGCCAGCTCCTATTCAAGTTATGTGGCTCGGCTATCCCGGCACTAGCGGTGCAAGTTTCATGGATTATATAATAACTGATGCTGTAACTAGTCCAATGGAGTTGGCTCAACAGTACAGTGAAAAACTATCGTACATGCCTTTCACATATTTTATTGGTGATCACAAACAAATGTTCCCACACCTAAAGGAGCGCATTATTGTTTGCGATAAACAGCAATCCTCAGTTGCAGACAACGTGGCTGTTATAAATGCAACCGATCTATCACCATTGGTCGAAAATACAGATGTAAAGGAGATTAGAGAGGTCGTCAACGCGCAAAAGCCCGTCGAAATAACACATAAAGTAGCTGAGTTACCAAGTACGACCCAAATTGTATCGATGATTGCGACTGGCCAAGTGCAGACCTCTCTAAATGGTGTGGTTGTACAAAATGGATTGGCCACCACTCAAACCAATAATAAAGCCGCCACTGGGGAAGAGGTTCCACAGAATATTGTCATAACAACACGTCGACAGTACATGCTGCCCGACGACGCTATTGTATACTGTAATTTTAATCAACTCTATAAAATTGACCCGCAAACTCTGCAATCTTGGGTAGAAATTTTGAAGAATGTACCCAAATCGGTTTTATGGCTATTGCGGTTTCCAGCTGTTGGCGAACAAAATATTAAAAAATCTGTCAGCGATTTAGGTAAGAACATTGTGATAAACTTATTTGGGGATGATTGTAATTCTGTTATTTCCATTCTTAGGAATAACACCTGAAAGAGTTATATTCTCGAATGTAGCAGCTAAAGAGGAGCATGTTCGCCGTGGACAACTAGCCGATATTTGTCTTGACACGCCATTGTGCAATGGCCACACCACATCTATGGATGTTCTATGGACGGGTACTCCGGTTGTCACACTCCCCGGAGAGACATTAGCATCTAGGTATTGCAAGCTACCATTTTTTAAAAGATATCAGATTTAAAAATTGTTATATTTTGTTTCCAATTACTTATACAATTCTTTAATTTCAGAGTTGCTGCATCACAATTGGCAACCTTGGGTTGCCCAGAGCTGATAGCGCGTACTAGGGAAGAATATCAGAATATCGCTATTCGATTGGGGACTGAAAGAGAATATCTAAAAACGCTAAGAGCAAAGGTGTGGAAGGCTCGAGTCGAGAGTCCATTATTTGACTGCTCACAATATGCCAAAGGATTGGAAAATTTATTTGGACGCATGTGGGAACGATTTTCACAGAACGAACTTCCGGATCACATCTCTGCTGTGGCTGAAAAATAGATTTTTTTGTTAATACTAAAAACTCACATATACATATTATGAACGCAAGACTTTGTGACATGGATCCAGTTTACAGACTGGGCCAAGATTAATATTCGAAAATGCTTTGGAAATACAACTTTTTGCGATATATATGTTACATGTATACATAAACTTTTCTGAATAAGAAAAACAATTAGCGTTTAAAGATTTACATGTTTTCGATTGATTGATTGATTGATTGACCTCTTATACACAATTTTCCCTTTAAGCTTAAGACGTTATATTGTATTAGACCGAAATATTGTCCCATTGGGATACGAGTAGAAAATGTGCGATAAATATAAATAGTGCTTACTACTTACAAACATCAATTATTTTATTAGTTATGTTTAGAAAACACGTATCCATTTCGGGATAAGTTCTTCAGCCTCATGATAATTAACGAAAATCGAGAAAAAAAAATAGCAGTTTATATTTATATAGAATACACAACTCTAGTTTAAACATGATGATGAGTAAAACACACATTTTCATAATACAATCTTCAACATATATCAAGCTCCCCCGATAAAATTAAACAAAACAATAAACAATAACAAAGCAATAAAACAACTATTACCCACTATCTCTAAGCTTTTGAAGCGTGAGAGATTTTATCTGCGTATTCCACCATCGAGCGGAATACATACAAGTGGCTTAATATTTCTATAGCAATGGTAAAATAAGCCCCTTTAGTTGCTGTCCTTTTTTTATACTCTGTAACTGAAGGATAAAGTGATATACTTAAAAGTGTATGTGTGTGTTACCGGCAGGTGAAGGCGTCACAGAACCCAAGTTATAGATATGTATACAAAATATATGATCAGTATGGCGAAACGAGTCGATACAGACATGTCTGTCTGTATAATACCGATAACTTTTAAGCCATAACAACTAAGGACACCAAACTTTGTATGTAGGCTTGGCTTGTCCATACGCAAACCATATTGGAGTAATGCCTTTTCATAACTTCTATAACCAACGAGTTTTTTGCTTCTTACTTTATCGTTACCAAATATAGTTATAGTATTTTTCGACGAAAATGGTGCACAACAGCATAAAGATTCATAGGAACGATCAGCAAAAAATAGCACATGTTTCTCACGCTGTCGTTGCCAAATATTTACAGACAATATATATATATATATACAAAAACGTATGTATTTTTTTACGATATCCTAACTATCCGTAGTATTTATGAGACCCATGTTTTCAAAAAAAGTTACCTATATCCTCTTTCTGATAAGTACCAGCAGACATTTTATTGTATTGTATTTTATTAATGATTTGTAGGTAGTATTCAAATTTTGTATTTAAATTTCTACTGTCATTGACATAATTAGGCTGTGGCATAGTGGGCACGTGCGATATCTTGTTATTTCCATTGTCGAGGCACAGTGATGGCAAGTACTGCAGATCCAAATATTGTTCATGGGTTGCGTAATGGGTTTGCCGGATGAGACACAGGCAGGAAAACGTACGCCGCACTCCGAGCAAGAAGGTAAGCTAGCAATGGATTTGGAAACTGAACTAAATAAAAAGGAATAAAAACGTTGAACATTTTTTACCTATCTGGGATTGAGGCAGCGCAGGCATAACAAGAAACTGTATCAAGTTTGTTGTCTACGGGTTCGTTTTTTGAAAATATGCTAACAGCCAATTCTTCATAGTCAAGCTGACTCTTTTCCGGCAAATTACGCAGCGACTCTAGCTTTATGAAGGCTTTGGAGCATGTTCCGAACGATCTGTCAGCGCAACTGGCCAATGCCAATAGACTAAAGATTTCCTCGACATTTAGCACATCCTCGTATTCCCTTAATCTCAGCGCCGTAATGACAGCGCTATGGACAATGCCGAATCGTAGTTGTCGTTGAGCAAGTAAGAAAAAATGAAAAGCTTCTGAGCAGTGCCAAGTACGCTCAATAAGCGATGCATCTTCCAGGCTTATTAAATTAAGAAGTCTGTTCCGGTCGACTGCATAATCGATTTCCGGGGTGGCAATCGACTTGAGATGTTCTTCAGCGAGTAGGGCAGCCAGAACGTATATCTTTTTGATACGTAAAAGTGGTGCACCCTTTTCGAGCTCACGATCCGCAAGTTTAGTTAGCAGGCGAACTGCATCCAGATACCGACCAGCCTTCTTCTGCAGCTCAATAGCTTCCGCAAGGCGATCTTCGTTTATGAGTTGTGTCGCGTGTTGGCTAAGCAAAGTATTTACTTCCGGCATTTGATACTTTTGTGCCAGCTCCACCGCCAGTCCCCACTGCCTTAGATTCACACACGCATTAACAGCCGCCTTTTGGTCACCGAACTTCAGAAATGCTTCTACCGCCTCCGAACACATGCCTTCAAAAAAGAAGAACTTATACTTAGTCTAAGAATATTTTAAAAATTCCAATAGCAGCCATACCCACAGAGGCCAACATGTCGGCTAATTTAAGCAGTAAGGGGCTCTTATCCGGCAGTTTTTCCACACATTTCTCCAACTCGTCAAACAGCTCCAGATGGTAGAGTGCATCCATGAGACCTTCACTATATTGTGACTTCTCATAATACGTTTTTGCGCTCTCCCACGAATTTAAATTGGCAAAGTGGTTTCCGATTTCTTGCCAAGCAGTTTCCATCTGGTGATCGGAAACGCCGGTACCACCCATTCGATATAACTGCACCACTCGAAACCAGTCGCAAAGTGTTATGCGCAGATCGATCGCCAGATCTCTGTTAAAATATCCAGTTGAAAATAGTTTGTGATAAATATGTTTTTCTAATCTTTTCATTCCTTTTTATTATGTATCTTCAAATACAAATGGTAAAACGAAACTAGACTCGAATTTGCTTGGAATTTATACTTTTTACATTCGAAGAAATAGAATTTGTTTCCCAGAGAAAGTAGTATGGGACAGCACAAAATATATTGAAAGAAGAAAAGCTGCAACATATTGTTTATTAGTTAAATTTTGTCGGGCTGAGTTCCTACACGGGAATGATAACAATATATTCACCAGCATTTATTCTTGCCGGTTGCTATTTCTAACTTGATTCATTTTCTGATATAGCTTTGGGTTGTAACACAAACTTATGGATTGTTTGAATTGTCTCAAAAATTAAATATCTTATGGTAACACATTTCAATGATGACTATCTTCGTTCAATTTGAGACACCATTCAAATCGAGAATGAAATAAGTTTGACATAAATAAGATTTACCTGCGATCAGCATCGAGATAAAGCTTTTCAGCTTCCTCAAACTCCCCGTAGAATGCAGCGATCTCCGCCCTCTGTAGAACATCCTTATTGATGTTGCGCAGGCGTTTTATCAGCTTAATACCTGGATAGTTGGCACAACGCACAAATGCGTTTTCGGCTGTATCAAGTTCCAGCTTTTTCAAGGCTGACTCGGCTAATAGCCGCCACAAACGCGGATGGGGGTTGTCCTCAATAAAAAGCTTGGCATCTTCAAGACCCACGTTTTCCAACAGATCCTCTGTGTCCCGTAGAGCCTTGACACGCAGTTGTATAATGTGAGTCAAGGGGGTTTGCAATTCTCCTATGCTGATAATATCGTCCAGCATTACGCTCGTGATTTCCAAATCTTCGAAGGTACAAATGTAGCCGGCACACGATATGGGCTCCTCGGGATCGTTTCCACGAAAAACGTACATACGTGTTTTCTCCATCAAAGCTAAAAGCAATGGGTTATCCTTGGCCCAGCAAACAGCCCAGACATCTTTGCGCTCTACGCGGCTAAAATTTAACTGAGTCTCACGATTGTCATCCAAATCCAGCAGTGTCATAACTCCCATATTGTCAATCATAGCGAGGCGTCTGTGATATTGTTATAAAATTATGAATGTTAATGGTAATGAACTACGTATTTGAATTGAAATCTACACCTACGTTGAATTGCAATTTATGGACATTTTGTAGATTTTGGAGTGGACTGTATGGCGATTTCTTAAAGCCACATTTGATATACTATACTCATTAATGATGCCCGATTCACGAGCAACTAGCAATATCTTCTCCGATAAGGCCAAGGCACAGATTGGGTCATCAACCTTGCTCTGGACATCGGCTTTGGAGCCGCCTGAGCTCGCGAGGAGCAAATCCTTTGACATCTCTACGCCAGTCGGTGTCTCGTCAATATGAAATCGCTTCTCCTTACGCGCCTTTATGCTATGTAAAGTAGAAGAACTCTAATACGAACATGAGTGGAGACTTAAAATATACTTATAGCGGTCCTACCTTTGGCGTGTGGTAATGCCAGATGAGTATCTCGTTGGACGATGCAATTGCCACATACCCAGAGTTGATTCCTATGAAGGACGGTCTTATGTCCGTATATTTTGCTATGGATAAAAAGAATTGAATGATTAAAAGTAATTTTCTTTTAGTTCGATCAGAAAATCAATTCCCAGCTGGGATTTTGTCTTTATATACAGGCATTGAATACTTGGGTTGTATGCGCATAGTAATTATACCATGTGGTTTTTCATTTCATAAAAAGAATTCTACCATATAAAATGTCATTTGATAAATTATTTAGCTTATGGCATGAATAAAACTAAGTTTTAAGAATATGCATTTGTTCGTTGCGTTAAAATATTTTCTCATTTTTCCTCAATTTCCAGCAACACTGAACACTTTTGTTTTTAGAAAGAAACTTTTTTTGCCTTAGTTGTACTTTAAGAACGATCTTCTAAATTATAGTGCGCCGTAGTTATTTTTAACTCAGAGTTATACTTACAGTCTACAGTGGTTCCTATCGAATTGCAAAGGAGCAATTGGTAAACACTTTCGTTGTCGGGGCGATCTAATACGCTTAAGGCGATATCCTTGGTATTGGCGCTCACACATTCTACACCTAATACGCAATGCTCATTACAGGCTGCCAAAGATAGGGTTGGTTCCACTTCTTTGAGAAAACTCTGATTTGAGACGGTGTTCCAGAAGGTAATGACATTCATTTGATTTTCACGCAGTCCATTGCCGCTGTTAAGAAACACGACGGTTTTTTCAAAGTAACACCAAATGTAATCGGCACGAATATTGGCAAAGTAAATGAATGAATCAACAGCCATGGCTATGCGCAAAGATTTTCCCTCCCAACTTAAGGATGTTATGTCGCTGCCCGGCACTTTCAAAGTCCGGTATAGGTGTCCCATCGGTGAATAAAAGCACACCTGATTGTTATCGCGCAACGAGGCGGTAACAGCTTCCAAAACAGCCCCACAAATGGCAAGAACCGTACCATCGTGGTTCCACTGGGCATCAACATTCCGCATTCCAGTATCAAAGATGATAGGTGCTGCAAAAATGAATTACTCAATTTATTAAGCAAATTTTTTCAGTTGAATAAATATTTACAATCGTCGTTTTCATCGCGCATTATTTGTACTTTGCCGTTTTCGTAGCATATGGCCAAAACTGGACGATTTCCATAGGCACGACCATTGAACCAACTTATTTTGGCGATACGCAACGAACGGGACGCGTTAAGGTTTACACACTGTATGTTGAGCTTCATCTGTAGGAAAAATGAGTTTTTAACTGTTAAAAAGTAACAAATTAGGGGAATGGCCAGAGAGGTTAATAATTTGCACACAAATTTTGGGGAATATATCCAAGAACATGTGTTATACTATTTATAATATTTCAATGAACCAATAAGAATTCCTTATACTATATAGGTAAAAAAATGTTTTTTTTTTTATATTTTCCTTTTAAAGTCCATTTGTAAATAACAAATCTACGTGCAAATTATTTAGATGACTGTATTTACATATTTTAGCATTACATTTTTAATTGTTATTATTTAGCATTTGGGATATGTCAATCGTTAATTTTAACTTAATTTTTCATACCGCAAAGTTTCCTTGATTATCGTACATATGGCACTCCCCATCTGCCAGAGCAAACAATAGAAGCCGATTGTCAGGACTCCATTGAACACCAGTAAGGTGAGTGTTTTTTAGTTCCTTGCCAAATATCCTATTACCGTCAACAGAGCCTACAATGATGGCTCCATCTTCATAAACAATGCATATTTTTGCACCGTCCGATGTCCAACACATTCCAGATACTGTTGATTTTTTTCGGTCGTTTGTCATTTCCTCGTACCATGACCCCTTATAGAGCATCCAAACCATTATCACTCCATCTATATCTGAAGAGGTCAACTTTTGTTGAACATGATTCCACGTTACTACTTTGACAGACTCTTTATGGCCGTCCAAAGTCTGATTCATCGACAAGTTGGAAATGGCGGCGAGTCCTCCTTTGCTTTGTCCATTTGCGGCTGAAAAAAAATTTGGAAGTTCCAGCGTTTTAACACATTATCCAATTACATAACCATTACATTTTAAAGGTAAAATTCGCCGTGGAAAAGCATTCATTTCATTTGATCAGTCCGAATGTCATGTATTAGTCGGAATGCATGAATCGAGTAGGGCAAAACCGTAAATTATAGGGTTTAATAAATGCAAAACCGTTAAATTAGAGCTCTGCACTGGCACTCTAAAGAATAAACTTATATATCCAAGTGCTTAATATATTAAATTGTTTGCTTCTCATAATACTCGGAAATATGTTGTAGAATGATATATGTTTGTTTGTATGTTTGTATGTTACATACATCAAGCAATGGATTAACAATGTTTGCTTTTTCACATCTTTTATGTTGTTTCACATTGATTTCTCCATATGTATATGAATATATACACAAATTAACTTCAGTTTAATACCTTGGTCGAGTTTCAAGACCTTAAGGAGGCCTTCAGTGCCAGCCACTGCAATATAGCCATCTTCTGAATTCCAAGCAATGCAGTTTAGCTTAACATTATTCGGAATCGCAATCTTGAGACATACATATGAAAAAAATAAAATCTAGTTACTTTGAGATTGTAAATACAATTAACTAAGATGTGTTACCTTTTTACTTAAATAGACAAACATTTTCGTTCATGCCGATTGCTGAAGATTATTTGTTATGCATTTTTTTAATAAATATATTTGTATATCGGTTGCTATGACAACACACAATATATAGTTTGTATTTACTATAACACTAGGTGTAAAGCCGGTGGACTGGTTTACATGAATGTCTGTGCGCTTGCGTGGTAAACATTACACCATCAAAACCGGTCGAGAAATAGTATTTACTTTTTATTTGTATGTATACATAAGTAGATGCATATGCGCATGTTATTTATTTTTATTTTTACTTTTTTCCACGTTATAACAAAGAGGTGCGATTATACGGATGCAAACCAAATTTATCTGCTCCGCGGCGAATCTTATTTATCAAATGTTCAATAACAGTGCCTTCACAAAAGAACTCGCACCTGTTTCAATGTGTACTAATTTTTCTCATCCTCCATTACTTTTCTGCTTGTGTGTGTGTGTTTGGTACAAACATATGCATGTATGTATGAAATGCATATAAATTTGTGTATACATACTTGTACTATATCAAAGCATATCATTGATCGCATTCCTTTTTTTTCATTTTCATTTGTAACTGAAGATTAATTTGACCCTGGTTTCGAGCCAGAAATTCGGCTTTTGTATTCATAAAACCGGTTGAAAAACTAAAACAAAAACCTCTATGTGAGATCTGCGGCCAGCACGAAATTTATAAATTATATTCATATGGGTTGTGTTATTTTTTTAATAATTTATTTATTTGCTGCAGGAAAACGGCCAAATAATACAATTGAATTCAATATTCACATTAATTTCTTTATTTAAAAATACATAACTGTTTTTTGTTTGGTCACACTATGCGAATTTACACCAAGTTGTTACCAATAGTTTTATGACGATCACAAGTCAAAACTTACTTAGTATTATTCATCTCGTTACATAGTGTTTTTACGCCGAGGAATATCAAACAACTGTTTACGAAGCTGCAAAAACAAATTGTTTTTTGCAGTTTGTTTGGTCACACTATGCGAATTTACACCAAGTTGTTACCAATAGTTTTATGACGACTACAAGTGACAACTTACTAAGTATTATTCATCTCGTTACATTGTGTTTTTTACGCCGTGGAACATCAAATGAAGCTGAAAAACCGGTGTAGGCAATCTGCCCTATCCATCCTAAATGGCCCCGGTCTTTTTTAAAAGGATCCTCTTGACCGCATGATAAGGTAATTGTCGCAATGCTTTTAAATAAAATAGGGTTTCTCAAGAGCCAAACAGTAAAGCTTTTTAAGGAATGCTTTATTTATTTAAAGAGATCGAAATGCTGTTGATTTTATAACGCATTTATAACTACTAAATACATACATATGTACATATGTATATATGTATGTATGAATGTATATGCTTATCTAAGGAAATAAATATTTTAATATTATTTCGTAACAGTTGCATTGCAATATTTATATTTACTAAATGGATTAATATTGTAACTTTATCAATAATAAAAGGGAATATTTAAACTATTTATATTATATTTTAACACAAACCGCCTTCATCTTCTTCTTCGACACTGTTGACGGCCTGAAATTTAAAAGTATAAAAAAATATATAAATTAATAAGCGATTGAGTGGAATATTAATTTAATAGCATGCATTTGCTTATTTTCCAGCGCATACTCTAGCTTATTGCTGTTAGTTACTATATACTATACTAATAATATAATAGATAAGAAACGTTTATTTACAGATGTACCCAATATACTTACATCAACCGTTTCATTGGCTCCTTGTGTGTTGGGTTTCTCTATTTGTATGCCTTGTGGCAATGGAATTTTTCTGGCTAAAATTGCATATTCAACATCCATATGTTTTATAAAAGGAGAACCTAACATTTTCTGAGCTACTTCTGAATCTTCTTCGTCAAAAGCCTGTAGAAGTGTTTGCAACGTTCCAACTTCTTCGCGCTCACAACAATTACCCCATTCTCGAAATGCCTTTTCTGCTTCGACAGAGTCCCCACGGGCCAACTGAACCAACACTAATGCCACAACCAAGCGGCCAATTTGTCCATACGATTCCGTTTTCATATTTAAGCCAATTTCTTTTTTTAGGGCTTGAGCAGCTTCATCGTACCTGGAAAAATAACGATTTTATTAAGTTTTTCAGTAAAAACATTTTAAAACAATTAATGGGTGGGATATATGCTTCGTTAAATTTTTATTCTCGTTTAGTGTAGTGTGTAGAAATGATATGTCTCTGTGTCGAAATCACAGTAAACTAATGAATTCGCATGTACGTACTTATTTAGTTTAACTAGAGTTCTTGAAATTTTTGATGCGATCTCAGACGCTTGTCGGGTAGAATCTTCAATCTGCAATTAAATGTGTGTACATACAACATCACTGCATTAGTAATTGTTGTAAATGTGCTTTTTTATGATATTTAAGAAAAATCTAAAAGTATTGTATAATTTGAAGAATTTATTAAGTGAAATAACTGCTGTTATTTGAAATTGTAATTGCGAAAAATGTGCATAATTCCCATAAAAGGTATTTTACAATTTAATACCTTGAAATAAAAAGTGGATTGCTGAATTACGAGTTCGAAATTTCGTTACAAAATTCACTAAATTAAACCAGTTTCGTTCAAGTATATGTATGCTTTCTTACCAATATGACTTCTAATGAATGCTGATAAAACCGTAGTGCCATTTCAGGATGTTTTTGCTCAGTTAATTTAGCTGCCTTATCTAATGCAGCAGCTGCAGCTTCTGGGGAGCCATACTGTTGATATAGTTTGCAGGCCCTGTTGGCATATTCTTCTATCTCAGACAGTCTATCCATATCTTTCATCAGTAAAATAATCTGCAAAGAAGTACATAAGTAAAGTACAAAAAAAGGGTACAGTAACTACGTAACTAAGTTGGGCAAACTACTGAGAGTTATTATACAAAAAAGAGTTAGTTAATGAAAATTATGTTATTAATTAAATTCACCTGTTCATATGACTTCGCGGCATGGAACCAGGACTTATTGTTTTTATAACATTCGATTGCCTTTAAAAAACAATCCTTGCTTTTTTCGTACGACTTCGCTATTCGATATGCAGTGCCTGTGGATTAAAATGAATAAGTATAAACATAATACAGAGTACACTAGTTATGTATACTCTTAAAGAACAATATATTTAGGTTTAATTAAAGAAAACCGTAATTGTAGGGTTTAATATACATAATTCCCAAAAGTTACAGGGATTCTACTTGATAGGTTAGTCGACAGGCATGGAGCAAAAAATTGTACATACACATATGTATGTAGATCATACCGAGAGTTAATAATTCAAGATTTGGTATGTTCGTATAAAAGTATATACATACATATGTACATATTGAAATTTGAATGACAACACATGCACACCCACAAATACTACATGCGTACAGGGTGCGCCATCTTTTATGTCGGTTTGCAACCATTGAATATCCTTGAAAATAAACAACCGATTTTCAAGTATGAGATATTTTTATTTAATTTGGTTCTGTACAATTTCTTGAACTGAGGTTTTCAACACTGGTCTACTCAAGTCAATCGGTTCACTAATGACAAAGTTATTCAATATCTACATACCGACATAAAAGATGGCGCACCCTGTATGTATACATATACATGATACGTGGATAATTATGGTGGCAGTAGTAAAACTCTATTTACATAGTAGTGATAATGCACACATGTACACACCTGCTTTGGAATACTCATCAGCGGCGCTGTCATAGTCAGGGGCCCATTTTAATAAAGATACCTTTAAGCTATAGATTTGTTTTTTTAATTGGAGGTTCTTTCAAATCTAAAACAGCTCTTTACATTTACCTTTTTTCGGCCATGCGGACTAGCTCCTCAGCTTCGGCAATTTTCTTAGAAGCCATGATAATGCCCTAATCCTAATACGGATATTATAAAACTTTATATTGTACTCGGAAAATCAATTGTTGTCATCAATCGAAAAACTAACAAAGGGGAATGAGACACAACATACAAAAATAATCTAAAATATCGGTATCGAAACTATCGATTATCGTTCACATCCATCACCAGCTAAATGCATCCCATCCACGATAATGCTCAATGTATTTGAATATTTTTAATACCCTGTTTTAGCAGCGCTGAAGCTTTATACTCTTTATTGTATCAGAACCAAACATTTTCCTTGATTGTGATCGGTCGCGAAGTACAGGGTGCGTCATCTTTTATGTCGGTATGTAGATATTGACACTAACCATACATGTTGTATGGTTAGTGATATTGAATAACTTTGTCATTAGTGAACCGATTGACTTGAGTAGAACAGTGCTGAAAACCTCAGTTCAAAAAATTGTACAGATCCAAATTAAAAAAAAATATCTCACTTGAAAATCGGTTGTTTATGTTCAAGGATATTCAATGTTTGCATAGCGAGATAATAGATGGCGCACCCCTGTATATGTATATCTTTTGTTTTCGTATTAATTTATCATTTATTAGAAACTATTTTTATTCAATTTCATCCATGGTCATTTGCGATCCACTAGTCATGCAAATCGACTACACAATTTGCTTCCCAAATCTTTACAAAGAAAAAAGTGTTTGATAAATGTAAAAACAATGAAAAATGTTTTCCCCATCTACATTTAAATTAATTATTCCGTTAATGCACTAAAATGTGAAATAATATAACGATTTAAAATAAATACACGATCACTTATTTATTCATATGATGATTACACCTAATAACAAAATAATTAATTGGTAAGATATTTCATTAAGGGTTTTCATTTGTTGTTTTTAAATTGAAATTAAGTTTACAGGTTTTGTACGCAGATCAAGGATTTTTACAATTTTCCATTTTATATTTTTTGGGTATAGCTAGTTAAAAAATTTTCGATATTTTTGTACAAGCATATAATACGATGCATGTAAAAAAATACATATATATTTATATATTAATACCCATGTTGAATTACTAATGTTTGAAGAACTTTTCTTATTTGCGTGCTTGTGTTCAGACAAGATTTTATACCGAGAGAAAACGCTACAGATAAAATTTCTATTGAATATTCCTGTAGAAGGACTGATATTTCGGGCAAATTATCAATAGCAGTTGCTGCCACAGAAGAGTTCTCATCTCGTAAGCATTGAATGTAAGCATTTAATGCGCACTGATTTATATCTGAATTGCCGGGGTTGTGTTTTAAGTGTCTTATTAAAATTATAAAAGCTATTGATCGTATTTGTGCACTGGGCGAAAATATTAGGTTCAGTAATCGTTCAAATAATTCATTTATAAACACAAAACGTTTTGAGGTCATGCATTCGATTTCTTGCAACGGCCCCAAAACTATTTCTTCGATATTTGACTGTTTAATTATTTTGATTAGTTCAAGAAAATGCGGCGATATATCCGCCAGATTTTCTCTGCTGTATGAACCCAGCGTTAACGCCGAAGAGGACGATCGCCCCGAATCCATCTGAGCAGTGCTTTGATTTCCCTCAATTGGTTCAACATCGCCAATAACAGTTTTGTTGCTAGGTTTTATATCCGGGTTCTCGTCCAGCTCATACTCGTACTTAACTTCTTCATCATCGAGCTCAGAAGACGTGTTAGACTTATGTTGAAGCAAAGCAACAGATTGAACAAGAACTTGTAATTTTGAAATGGATGTATATTTTGCTGCTAGTTCCATTAAAATACCTACGTATTGTTCGATAAAAAGTAACGCGCTTGTTGGATTAATGGATATATATGATTGTAGTACTTGCACAAATTTAATAAGCATCTGGCACGCCTCTTTAACAGAGCTATGATGCTTGAAAAACGTGAAATAGCATGCGAGTGTAGTTTGGATTTCGTTCTTATATACATCATCGAAAATAGTTGGTTGTAACAGTTCCAACGTCCTAAGTATTTGCACAAATCGATGGAAGTGATGTTCTTCTCTCAAAGCCTTCATACTATTTTGAGCTCTTCCTTGCATTACAGAAGACAATACACTTAGTTGACGGAGAAATAGTGTTGGATGGGAAGCAGCCAATTTACGAATTAATAGCTCTGTGTCTGTGGACAATGTTTCGAAATCTTTTTTTGCTATCAAACTACCCAAACAAGTTATCAAGTTATTTGAAATTTTATCAGCCTGGCAACCTTTAAGAGTTTGAAGCTTATATGTTTTTTCGCCAGCATTTGGTAAATTCAAGAATTTAATGCGAGGATACATGATATATAATTGTTGCAAAACTTGAAGCCTTAAGGATTCAGAAACTGAACTCTTTTGAACATATTCAACAAATTTAACAATTGCTCCTCTTTTCTTTTCAGTGAGTTTAAATAAAAGATTCATTCGTGAGCACAACTTGAAATCATAATTTGAGTTCTCAGCTTTCATTTCAGCAATGCCTTCGTTGAGAATAAATTCAGTGAATGTTTCCAATTCGGAAGAATTGAGCACAAAAAGGTCATTGGGCTGTACATTCTTCGACATGTATTTCTCGCGACCTTTCCAAAGTTTGGGATTGGTAGTCAGAGCCTCAAAATAATTAAGCACCGTGCTATAATCATAGTCGACGTGGTGTTCTTTAAACAAGGATTGAGCTATACGCTCAATTGTGTCCCAATTGGTTTGGTGATTTATAAGTGATAAAAGGTAAAAACGAAACTCACTACACGATTTTGAAAATAAAAAGCGTTCCCTCAAAAGCTGGGTGGCTACAATTTCCGGATCTACTTCCGCCAGCCAATCTATAAAAAGGCCATTATGGAAAAGAAGATGGTTTTTGTTTGTTGTTTCCGTTTTTATGCTAAGTTTTGGATAATTATGAAAACTATCAATAATGCCTTTGACAATTGTTTTCCTCTGTGCCGGAGAGAACTTGTTTTTATATTTGTTATTATACATTTCATTTGAGCTTTCTATCATGAAAAGTAAACTTTCGAGATACATCTGAGTTTTGTAAGCCAAATTAGTATCGTATAATTTGTTTGCGATGTGAATATTCGTTTGTAATGTACTTTTGATAGCATGATAGTCTTCACTTTCGAGTCTGCAACTAAAAAATGTTCTTAGAAATGTGCACGTCAGGCGACTTTTTTCAATAGATTGCCTAAATTCTACTTCGTTTCTATTATCGGATGAACGTAATGCAATGATGTCAGATATAGAAGTGAAAAGGTCAGACTCATCCTTTGGAGGACTTATAACAAGGTCTAGAAAATTGTGAATTATACCCCGATATTGATGGTTTTGAAGCCTAACATTTTGTGGATTCCTCACAATAGTGCTTATAATTTCATTCGCTGTATAATCTTCGCTCTCCCTATCAACTGGTTTCGACTCGTAACTATCAATATGAACGTTTTCTAAAATATGCACATGTATTTTTGGAAGATCGGGAACGGTTTGAGAATGTGAATGTAAGTCAAGTGCTTGGACTGTATAATGACCATTTTTAGCGCCACGGGCCTGTTGAATTTCAATTAATTGTGCCAAATATGCTTTGTTTAGAATGGCATTCTTCACTGAATCGAATTGTTCCAGCACTGCAGTGTCCAGCATGGCTAACAATTTTGACATTGAGTTGACGGGTGTTCCAAAATTTTGCACAAAAAGTACGATTTGATCTGGCGTAAGATCATGAAGTGCAGCTTCTATAAGCCGATCTACTGAGGAACGAATCATTTTAAGCTTTAGCCAATCGGGCAAAAGTTGCATTGGTTCTTGGGGCATGTTCGGCAAAAATGCCACTGGAGCTGGTCTTCCTGGAGGAAACCAGTAATCGAGGATCGGTATTGATTCAGGCATATTTCTACTTGAGTATGTGAGAAGGATAATAAATGCATGTATTATATTGATATGCAGAGGTAGTTGGACACCATCATCAAACTGAACCATTAACAAGTCCGGGTATTCTGTCCATTCGTAGGGCTCATGGTATTCTCTTAGCTTGATAATATAATTATTAAACATAACAAAGAGACATTTCAGAGTTTGTATGCGGTTCTCATCTGGGTTCATATCGTAATCTTCTTGAGAAATTATAATATGTTGAAACATGGTGCTACGCTCCACGATTAATTGAGCCATGTCTATTACATGATCTAACATTTCGTTAACGGGGTCGTTAAGAGTATGTGCCGTTATAAATTGAATATAAGCCATGATAAGTTCTGGACTATTCTCTACTTGGCAGGCAGCTCTAAGTTGTGGAATAATAAAAACTTTCACTTCAGCAAAATGTGGAATATGTTGAATGGATTTTAGCAACCATTCGTTTTCGAATTCACCAGAGCTTTTGAAGATTATTTTTAAGCCAGCTAATGCAGCTACTCTTGACAATTTTACAGTAGACGACAGGCGACGGAATATATAGTCTAAAACTTCACAAACTGTGTGATGATTAAGATTTGAATCCATTATTAGATTTCGAAGAAAATCGACTAATTCGGCATCTCGGCTATTTTCTTCATTAATGCTTTGAGCATTAAACAATAAAAACTCACACAGACATTGAACAGGGAGATGACTAAAATCACCTTCGCTGTTTTGAACTAAGTCCGACAGCCATGGCATAGATTGTGTAGTTCCTTGCCTTTGTATTATATCTAGCAAAAGATCCGGTTTCCGACAGCGACAAAACAAATGACCAAGCTTATATGTTTGATTCAGAAACTTAAGTTGATCCAAAACCAAGCTCGGTACTTTGCGAGGTGTTCCCATCGGGTCCATAAGCATTAACTGAGTAATTAAGATGGCATTTTCCTCCGTAATAATAGCGTGAGGGGAAGTTTGAGCGGCCAAATACGTTTCGAATTGAAGAATGTGATCTCTTTCGACTGTCGTAATCTGAAAAGTTAAAATATTTTATATTTCAATATTGTTGAATATTAAAAAAAAAAATTCAAAGTTTACCTGCAACTCTTCTTTAGTAGACGCCGAACTGTTATACTGACTGGTAATACAAATTTCTATTAGCATTTTCATCGTCGGGTAGTGGTCCCAGCAAAATGCTCCAAACGTAGAGGGGTTGTGGGCAGATATCATTAATAAAATAAGCCAAGCTTTCCAATAAAATGCAATGATAGCCAACTTTGGTGGTTCGTAATCGGCCGGCAACCGTATGTTTTCTGGATGATGGTACTCTGACATACTGAATAAAAAGTCAATAATATCAAATTTATTTGCTTGTACTGCTGGAAAATTTGATGCCTTCATTCCAGAAACACGCTTAATTACAAGTAACAAAACATCAAACGTGTTTGCAATCGAAAACGGAATGTCTTTTGTTATGCCAATTAAAATTATTCGTAGCAGGGTCTCTTCATGAATAGGTGTTTCTGATATTATTCGTAGTATAGCTCCTCTTTCTGGCTCCGATGGCCATTGGTCACATCGCGAATATTGGTCAGGATTGTCCAATAAAAGTACCTTATGTAATGCTTGATTGTACTCAGTACCTTGTATTTTAAAAAGTGTTGGAACCGTCTCGTACATCCACGAGACGGTATCCAACTGTATTTGTGACATTTGATTATACAGCTTTATTAGAGCTTGGTTGTTTTTAACGTCACGATTGGTTTTTAGCGACAAGCTGGCTTCACGTGCCTGTGGGGTCGCAGATAAAAACATGCACAGGCAAACTATATCAACCATGGAGTGAAATATTCGCTCTCTGAATTCAAATTGTTCGATTTGAGGAGTTAGTTCTTCCCTCTCACTTAAAAAGCTTTTGCAAAACTTCACAAGGTTTACATCAAAACGGAGCATTCTAACAAGTTCCCGAAGGAAGACGCGTAAAGTCCGTAAACAATCATCCCGCTGAAGTAAAAACTCTTGATAAATTTCAGCTAGATTAACAGCCGATTGATCTGGTGACGTTTGAAACATAGTAGCTGTAAATAAAAAGTTATACATGTATTAATATAAATAGGGTTCTTTATTGACTGTGTGATAGCTGTACGAATTATTATTTCGGAAAAAAAATATGTCTTCATGGATGTTTAAGCATCTACTTACCAAGCATTCCCATATTATTTGGATTCCTGGTATTCGAAAGTTCATTTTGTACTACCAGTTTCATAATTGTACTCAGTATATCTGGCTGCAAATATATCATTTCCTTGAGACACGACATATAGTGATTTATGAGGGGTTTTGTTTTCAATCGCATCTTTACAAGTACCAAAAGTACTTCGTTGTCTTGAGAACTTCTCTCTTTAATATTGAAGCATATATATGAAAGCAATTGCTGAGCAAATTTAACAAGTTTTCCATTATGTATCCACAGCTCCAATCGGGAAATGCTGAGACATCGTACTTCTCCGATGCCAGAAGTGGTGCACAGAAATTTAAGGAAATTTCTAGTGTAGTTATCCTGTTGCTGGCGCTTATTTAACTGATCCTTAATGGCATCACAAACCAGTTTTTGAACGGTACTATCCGTAAATCTTCGTTTCACAGCACATAGAGCATCTGTCATCTGTTCCAAGTCAGCGTTAAGAGTGGGACTAGCATCCATACTCTGTGTCGAATTATCTCCAGAATCATCATCGACAATGACACTATCCCGGTGAGCCTGTCCCGACGTCATTGAAGTCGCATCCCAACGTAATAAACTTAGTGGTGGAGCTCGGGTCTTAAATGCTGCGCAAATGTTTTTGACAAAGGGAGTACAGTATTCGTTGTCTGCCCAAAAACGCTCATTGATTGCGTCCTCAATGTAAGTACGTAGAAACAGGTCCGGCCACTGCGAAATGTCTACAAATCCTCTTGCCAATAAATTTGTAAATAGTATATGTAGATTCATGTTATAGCGCATTTTGACATTAGCTTCGCGCCGCAAAAAAGACACAAGTGCACATACAATGATGTCATTGTAAAAAAAATGTGGTTGCAATTTTGCGATGTACATTAATGCAAGTACTGCAACGTTGTCCACTTTGGCCCGAGAAGAACTGCAGGTAACGTTTTTAATAACTCCGCAAAGTAGTTTTACGACTGACTCATTGTCATTTTGCTCAATAGCTTCGTAGATCTTCTCAATAACATTTACTAATTCACAATTTTCGGCCATTGGCTCCCATAACTCATATTGCCCTGTGCCAGATTCACAACCAGTATCCTTTAAGCTAACACGAAACCTTTTGCTCGGATTGGGAATGCTAGCTGATGCCTCCCTCTTTCTTTCTGACGATGAAGATGCTGGCAACTTTGCAGGCATTATTTTTGACTTGGTATCATCACGTCCGGTTTTGGTCCCCAGTGCATAGAGTTCTCCGCCGAGATGCACTTTTTTGGAAGCTCTATTAGAGCCGGTGCCCTTGTTACGGTCCATGCTAGATCGGAGTTTTAAAACTACTAGCTAATCGAACATTAGTGCTATCAGAACTGAATTATAGTACTATTCAGTTGTTTACAAAACGGCACAATTATTTTGTAATAATGAAGGCGAAATTCGGCCCAATTGCTAAAAATTCCCGATATGTCAGCAACACATAGTATTCTGATAACAATCGATATTTAGTGGAACCTTTTCGATATCACAAGCGCATTAAAGTCTTACTACAATATCGGTGCTCTAAAACAAAAACATTACTTTGTTGAACTCGCTGTAAACGTGCGGGGAGAATAATTAGATAAAACGTTACTTTTATATAAAAACCTGTATAATACATTTTTGGTATTTATATGTAGTGTGCTTGCCGTCAAACTTGTATTAAGGTTATAAACCAAAATGTTTTTGTCAATTGCACCGCCTTTAATGAATTTTGAGGATGAGCTTTTGTGGTTTGATGTATCTTTATCGAACAGTGCAAAGATCCTTTTTGACGACAAGTCAAATTATGTTACTCCTAATACAAAACACTTAATTGAACAAGCCTTTATTCAGCCACTTAGCCCTCAAGATCAACAGATTCTACGTGAGTATTTGCCTAGGGAGAATCAAAATATTGCACATCAATACGGATTGACACCAACAAAAGTAAGTCTATAGGACAATCAAAACCAAATTAATTAGCGCCTTAACCAAATTTTTCTCTGTTCAGTTGCCTCAATTAGTGGAGAACAATCCTCTTATTTCGATTGAAATTCTACTCAAGCTGATGCAAACTACAGACATAACGGAGTATTTTCACATATTGGTAAACATGGACATAACATTACATTCGATGGAAGTAGTAAACCGGTATGTACATGTATGTATGTATAAAGGTTCATAAACATACCTACATTCGTATGTGCCCTAGTCAAAATAATTTACTTTTGGGTGTATTTTTAATTTTTAAGTAACCTAACACGAATTGGTTATTTATTCCATAAGTTCATATACATATGTATGTATGTAATACATATGTATGTATGTAATACATATGTATGTATGCTGAATGTACAGATCAGAGGGTTCATTCTAGTATATATTATTCATTCTTATTTGAACTTTTTTTAAAGGGGAGATATAAATATTAGTCGGAAATGGCTGTACATTTAATTTTATGATTTCATTATTCTGCCATACAATATTGTATGTATGATTTTAAAATATCCTTTATTTACAGATTAACGACATCAGGTCCACTACCGACTGAATTTCTACATTTATATATTAGTAAATGTATTACTACCTGCGAAACTGTTAAAGATAAATATATGCAATCGCGATTAGTGCGCTTAGTATGTGTGTTTCTACAGTCCCTAATAAGAAACAAAATCGTTAATGTTAAGGTAAGTGCTTTTGTCATCATTTTTGTAAAAGTACATATTTTTTGGTTGTACCATTAATTTATTTTCTATACTTTTAAGAATATAATATAATTTAAAAGTTATTTATTTTCTTACAACCAAAATTTTCGTAACGCAATTGTATCTTTTATAATTTCAGGATTTGTTTATCGAAATCGAGGCATTTTGTGTGGGATTTAGTAAAATTAAGGAGGCCGCTGCTTTGTACCGGCTTATAAAACATTTGGAGACAGGCGAGACCGCACAGAACCCAAATCATTTAATAAATAAGTTCGACAAAAACTAGAGTAATTTCTTATTTATAAGAAATAAACGTAGCTTTGTGGCAATTATTTTTAATACGATTGTCGTTTTTACTTTGTCACATGAAAGATATCTTTTACTAGGAATAAACTGTCCAAATAAGTAAATGACCCAATCATTGATTTTACAATAAACAATTCTACTGAGCAACTTAAATCAAGCACGGATGATTAAAACAAATGCCTTGTTTTCAAATATTATTTTAATGCTCGATTAAAAAATATAAATGAATGCAGATTCCCAAAACTGATGGACTTTATATCTTCCCATTGAATTAATAAAAAATGGTAACTTTATAGTATGTAGATATTTTTACATTTCCTAAAACTTGTGAGCTTTATTTCAAGTTATTTTTACATGCAAGTATGAAAATACATTTGACAATACAGCGAAATATGCAATTATGGTATGGAATTCTATTGCGATACAATGGGACTCTTTTTGTCTATATCTGCTATATTTGCATTGTTCTGTGGAGCAGCTCCATTTCCAGGACTAGCTGGAATAGCGCCTGACCTCTCAATGCTCCATGGGTTCGAGCCTGAAATTGGGGAATCAGCATGACCAAATCCGGAGTGGTTGTCGTGCTCTACGGCATTGGTTCCATCGTATTGTGTATTTTCCAAGCGTGTTATTAGCCTCTCATCCTCTTCGCCGAATTCACCTCCCATTAACGTTGGTTCACCTACAACCATCACATCTTGTGAAGACAGGGAAAAACTGGGCCCTGAAGGCGACCTCTTTTGATTTGTTACGGGTGGTGTGTTTGTGTTGTTGCCACCACCGGAATTTGAACCTTTCCTTTTGCGTCTTTTGTTGGGCGGGCGTTGAGGATCTTTTTTACCAGGAGGGGCTACCATACGTTGCCATTTCTGGAACAGCGTCGTTTTTAAACAATCCCGTGGACTTAGTGCGTATGCCTTATGACGCGACATAAGTTCCTGCATAGGCTCAAGTATAACACATAATCGAAGATAGTTCAATGTTGAGTTTGTTATTCCAGCTCTAGTAATATTCTTTGTTATTTGATCTAGAAGCATTGGATCTGGAGGAAGTGATGTGCCTATTACAGATCTAGGAATAAGCTCTCGGTGCCCTTTAATGGTCATATGCCAAGATTTAATTCGCATATAGTCATCATACATGAATTCCAAAATCAGTCTTGCATCCGCACAAACTTTCGTAAAAAACGGTTTGCCATGTTGGGTTATTACTGTGCACTGATCACAATCCAAAGTTATAGATGTATTATGAAACGATTCCTTAGCGTGCTTTAATTGAAAGTATAAATCAGACACTCCACCTTCATATATACTCCGGAAAAAACGTGGAATCAACGTGCGACCAATAGTATAACGCTTTGGCCCATCTTCCAAACAAAAAAGTATGGTTAACCTAGCATCATCCTCGAAAAACTCCGTTGTAAACGAGTCCCACCAACAATTGTCACTTTCATCATTTCGTTGTTGTAGACGTTTGTTCAATTCGAAGACTCTGTGCTCCGTATGACTGAAGTATGAATTATGCCTTCTAAAGCCTTGATCAATTCTTTCCATTTGCTGAGGACCTCCCATCATAGGATGGTTTCCGCCATGACCAAACGGGGAAGCTGGCGGCATCGGATTAAATTGACCTCCAACACCAAAAACAGTTGGCGACGAAAAATGCCCTCCTTGTCCGCTATTGAACGGCGTGCCTGAACTTGCTGGTCGACTGAAGGGTCCCAAGCCTGATGAAGGAGATCCAAATGGTCCTCCAACAGGTCCGTTAAAATTGCCCGAAGTCGATGATTGCGGGTAACTGCCCGGCAAATTTTGTGAGCCAACTGGGCCAGGTGTTGATGAGCCCGAAGGCGCAGGAGAAGAGGTATATTGAGGCGTATTTGATCCCGGCTGATTAGTGTTTTGAAATACCATTCCCTGATTTCCAGCAGGAGATGATTGGCCAGCTTGTGGATATGGATTGCCACTAGAATTGTATGGTAGTCCGCCCTGGGGAAACCCGCTTTGATTGCTACCATCTGGATTAAGAGCCGACGGATTTGAAGAGGGTAACATGCTTGTGTTTTCAGATACTCCCTTCCAGCTACTGTCGTCAATATTTGATTGAGAAGTCATCGTATTTCCAGCATTCAAACCTCTACGATTCATTCCTACCGTAATATGCTTAACAACATACGTTAGAACCTAAAATACAAAAATATTATTTAAACTTGTTTTGAACAATTTAATTAGTTATATTTTAATAAATACATGCCTTTAAAAAAGGCACAGAATAATGCAATTTTTTAGTAATTCCAAACTTATGTATCTACCAATCGTGGAAAGTGTGACCATAGTCCATAAAAAGAAAAACACTCAAGATAAAAATGAAGATTGTTGAATATTCTCTATATTATAATATGTATAATAATATATAATATTCCATATTAAACATGAAAATAATTATATTTCCATTACATTTCTGTGCATATTATATTATCTATAAGTTAAGCTTACGGCCACGTTGGTATAGATTAAATTACTTAAGATAACTTGTAATTCTAATTACTTTTATGCTGTATATAAGTATATACCCTTTTTGATATTTTATTATTTACATTATATTTATTGCAATGTATAAGCGATTTTAATTTAATTATATAACTCACATACATGAAATTAAAAACAATATATTAGAACTGAACAACATATGCTTCAGTTTTTAACATATTAAAAATACCGCAATTACTTTACAGTTTATTGGTGATACCAGAAAATCAATATTAAACAGCTGCGAATTCAAGGATAGCTGGTGACTTCATCAAAAATCAACACGACGTTTTCAGAACGGCTTACGACCCATGCTCTACTACAAAAATAGTATTTTTAAAATAATCTATATTATCGATATGGAATTTTTTCACATTTTGTATATATATATATTGCATTTATATTGCATTGGCAAATTTTTTGTTTAACCAACAGAGATATTGTTCATTTAAATCAAGGGAAGAAACGTTCAAACATAATTTAAGGAAATAAATGATGTATTTGTATAGCAGCTAAAATAAGAGATTTATGTATAATGACTCTTCGTGCATCCCTAGTTCGCGCGTACGAATATTCTAAAAGTGAATACATTTCAATGTTCCATTCCACTTGTCCCTGAGAACTCCATAGCGCTTGGACGTTGTTCACATTGTTATAACTTTAAACGTCTTTAATTTCACATAGTTTTAATCATAATTACCTGCTGTACATTGTTTTTTGGCAATTAGTACAGCTTAATACTGACTCAATTTGTAAGTAGTTTGCGTAGAAAATTTAAGATAAATTTATGAAGTAATAATAATATGCTAACCAGTTGTACTTTTATAGGAAAGGATAACATTAGCGTTTATGTTCATGTGATAGGTAACGTAGTCCGCTATATGCATACTATATATACACAAACGTATGCATATTAATTACAGATGTATGTACATATGCATGTATGAATATTTATGCATGTGATTGGTTTTGTATACATATCAGGGAACTTTAATAAGACATGCGTGAATACTCATATTATGCATATTGTCTGTAGAATACATTTATTGATATGTTTATTTATAATCAATTTCGAAATTTTAGCACGGATGTCGACAGAAAGCCTAAATCACTTGAGCGACGTTGAGTTGCATAGAAAACTTTTACAACATGGTTTTCCAAGCACACCGGTAACTGAAACCACGCGGCCGATTTTAATAAGAAAACTAAAGAAACATGTGAAGAATGAGAAGTTGAAAAAGAGAAAATCATCAAACTATGTTGTTTACTCAAACGACATGCACAATAGAAATACCTCTTCTGCGTGGGATCAACCATCTTTCCCTATGAAACAAAGCGTTTATGGAAATGTTTTGGAAAACAATAACGGATTAAGAAATTACAATAAAAATTTGGACAACTCGGAAGAACTTGGTCCTACCATATTAACAACTCGCATGTACGCTCCACCACCAGTTGTGGCGTCTGATTATGACAGCGATGGAGATCCAATAAATAGCGCCAGCAAATATCGTAATATCTGTCCAATACCCTGCCCCATAGATACCTCAAATTCATACGCAAAACCAAATTCAATTACCAGCTCTTCTGATGGGGGCGTTGTAAACAGACTGCTTAGTTTTCGGGATACTACGATTCAAAGGAAATTTAACCCAAGAGGACCCTATACTGTACATGTTTCCAAGAACCACACAAGAACCGACAGCGTCACAGCAAGGCGTCTTGGAATGTCGGACTTAAGGGACTTTTTTAAGAAACCGGAGCTCAATCAGTACACAATACCTCAGGTTCTTATAGCTGCATTGCTTATCTTTCTGGCAATAATTATAGTACTATATATTTCAAAAAAATCGGATCAAAACCTACTTGATCAAACGGTTGTTAAATACAAATTATGTGGCCCAAACGACGTGGACGTCCCATTGGTATCAGATCAAATAATGTGCATCGGAAGTGATATGTTAAAAAGTGCTTTGCAAATAACCGAAGCCCTATTTAAATTTTTAAACGAACGTGCACGACAACATCACTGCTTGAATGGAAATCTCAGTCCCGTTATTGAAATGAGCGAATTTATAATGCAGTTAAGTGGAGAAAGCCGCACACATATACCAAGCCTGCAAAGCAAACTAATTGCTGCGAAATATCTGATAACCCAGAATCCACAGTGGATGATAAAAATAATTAAACCATCTGATACCACAGTGGAACAAATTCCCAGTTCATTAAGTTATTTATCGTTCGAAATGATGCAACCAAATTTACCCCTTAGGTGCATTATTTCTAAAAAACTAGCTCGTTTCTTTACAATTATTGGCTCAATAATCGTTATATTGGGAAGTTGCCTGGCTATTTACTATGCTGTATCCACTTACCGAAAGATCAAAAAAGAACGATTATTCGCAGCCGAAAAACTATCCAGGGAAATAATAAGTGAATTGATTTACTCGAGTTCACAATCTGAGAACTCTGAAGTAACCATAAATCAACTGCAAGAAAAGCTTTTGCCACAGGGCAAGCGTTCTAAATATCTTCATACTTGGAATAGAGCAGTTAAAATTATAGAGGAAACTGAGAACCATGTTTTGTTCGGAATGGTTATACGTAATGGGGAGAAACTTCGAACGATGGCGTGGAATGGAAATGTGGATAACAGGGAGATAGGCGTGACTAAGAAGTGGCATAGTCCTGCATTTGATAATACAAACAAGATTACCAAGCCGCCTACGTCTTGTTTAAAAATTAGGCACATGATCGAACCTGCGGAGGTCGACAATCCAAACCTGAAGCAGCAAATCGTGGATGCAATCTTTGAAAAGGTCGGCTCACGTTGCAAAATATGCGATATCCAGTTAGACACACAATCTTGTTGCGTGTATCTCCGTTGCGGCAGTGAGGCAGATGCTGGAATAGTCCATAGCGAGATCAATGGATGGTGGTTCGACAAGCGTCTAATATCAATTAAATTTTTGCGCCTTGAACGCTATCTCAGCCGTTTCCCAAAATCGAACACCGAACCAACATACTTCCCTCCAAGCGATATTGCTACCCATAATCGTTCATAAAATAAAATTTAATTTTGTCAATGTTGGTCAGCTACTTAAGAAATTAAAAAGTAAACTTCGATGTGATTGTGTCAAATTTTTATACGGATAACCAAATTTCAGAAAAAATTCTTATTTTCAGTAAGACCTATATATGTATGTCGGCGCAAGTAGTTGGGGGGGTTCACTAAACGAATTAGATAACTAACCAGATCTGCGAGAATTTTAAGAATATATGATAGTGCCTGCTCAGAATATAAGTATATTTTTGATGATGTGTCTGTAAATATAGATTTTAATAGTTTTGGTTGATGAATGAGCATTTTTTAAATTTTTATTAATAAATATTCATTTTATAGCCATAAACATATACACAATATTCATGTAACACACTTAGGCATTTTGATATTTTCTAATTAGCATCGCCCATACATCAGGATAACGAGTCTGCAAAAATGCGGTTAATTTTTGTGCATTTTGAGCTTGCTGGGGCGAACAATTCCGGCATTTTCTAGTTATAACTTCTGGAAGTGCAGCTGAAAATAAGAAATGGTTTGAAAAGGGACACAATATAATTAACAATTGAATCACAATAAATTTATAATAGGGAGATGAGATGGCCAGTGACATCATGGTTAGAAATATAAGAAGCTTTTTACGTTTGGATAAATGACATTATTTCGAATGATAAGCCGTTGAATCGTAGTACATACATAGAACTTAAGCATCAAGAAAATAAATATATTTTTTGTAAAGTACTCATATAAGGGTTGATATAAATTTGCATTAAAAGCCCCTGCCGAATTGGCGAGTCAAATGTCGTTTCTCCTGCGGACTTACACCTTGAGCCTCTAAGATAACTCACCATTGGAACCACGTAGTCCTCTGGACTTATTTTCACTCGTATACCCTTTTACCCTCTGGGTGCAGGATAAAACACGCATGTTTATACTCTGTACATGAAATGTACAAGAGTATATTAGGTTTGCGGGAGCTGAAAAATGTAACAGGCAGAAGGAGGCGTGGCAGACCCCACAAAGTATATATATTCTTGATCAGCATGACGAGACGAGTCGATCTAGCCCTGTCTGTCTGTCTGTCCGTCTGTCCGTCCGTATGAACACCTGGATCTCAGAGACTATAAGAGATAGAGACACCAAATTTTGCACGAAGATGCGTTATGTGTGTATTCTATACGAGTTTGTTTTATTTTTTTGATTTTCCCCCCCACTTCCCCCCTATGGGGGTTTTCCCGATTTTCCATTCGTATAATCGCCTATATCTCGGAGACTATAAGACCTAGGAACACCAAATTTTAGTCCCAGATGCCTTATGTGAATACGCAGAAAATGTATATTTTGGAATTCCCCTCCCTCCCCCCTCTACCCCGCAAATCGTAACTCCCGTAATTCTTGGAATTTCGAACTAAAATTTTGGAAATACCCCCAGTTAGTTATTATATGTCCGTATGCCAAATTTCATTATGATAGACCGATTTAACAAGAAGTTATAGCCATAAATATATTTGCTGATGCAGCGCTGCTGCAGCGCTGCTCAAGCGCTGCCCGCGGCTGTTGTTGATGTTGCTGTTTGGTTGACTGCGAAAATGCTTACACAGACACGAATTAATGCGCATAGGCATACATACACTCACACAGACGCAATTGCTATGTAAATGTGCAATTATACACCCTTTACGTGAGTTCGAATACCGAGAGAGGTAAAATCGATCAAATTTTTTTTTTTATTTTCTTAATTTTTTTTATTTTCTATAATTATTGTAAACATATGTACAGAGTATTTCAAAGTCGGGACACCCGACTTTAGCTTTTTTACTTGTTTTAATTTTCTTTTAGAGGCTTTTTTATATACATATTCAAATAAGACAATAATAAAAATCAAGGTCTCATTACCTTTCAATTGGCGTCCTAGTTGATCACATGGACTCTTCTCTAGAATGCACATTATCTGGCGACTGACAATGACCTGATTGTTCAAAAGTTTGTTTATGTTTTTTTCATCGGCGTGAACATTTGACGAAAGTAAAAGTTGAACTAATATAATACAGGATAATAAAATTTGTATTCGAGTAATTGAAAACATTACTATGTTCTAGTTTTTCACAAATTCTAAATTTTTATTATATCCCTAAACAAATTTGAATTTATCAGCACAATGGGGAAGTGTATAATAGAAACAGATTTATGTTATGTGTATTCTACGGATATGGAGCATGCGCCGTTAATTGAAGTTACAGGGTGTACGTAATCTTTAGCACTGACAGAAATTTCTTGAGGTTCAAGAAAAATCTAATACATACCTATTTGCTAAAGAAATATTTGCGAATATCATACGTCTCATGGAAATATGTTTGTAGGATCCTTTGTATAGTTGCAAATATTTTTACCTTGGGTCTTTATATTTCGTTTATCGACAGTTAAAATGTGAAATAAAAAACTTAAGCTCGTTTGTAAAATAAAATATCTTTTGCTGGTTAGTTTTCGAACGTGAATTTCGAATCTGTAAATCAGGACATGCTAATTTAAATAGATCTTTAAGCTATTTAATTGTGTCGATAAAAAAAACTTTGAAAAGTATTCTCAGAAGCAATTATTTTTTCAATTTATTATATATACGTAAGCCTACCTTTAGTATCTACTGAGGACATTGCAAAAATAAAAATAAATGTTTAAAACTTGGTAACAAAACGGTAAGAATTGACATTTAAAATAGTCGTAAAATGTTGTCAGATTATTTAGTGAAAATAGGGCTAACAGAAAAACATCAAAACACACAAATTGTTTACATTTATAAATGCGGAGTCGATTTAGATCAATGAAAATATTTTAATTTTGTTTTATTAGTTTTTTTTAAATATTTATATTAAACTATTCATACTTATATATGATACATACTTAATTATGTATGTTTACTAATTTATATTGATATAAAATTATTTACTGTGGCTTTCAACGTATACAGTGGCATTATCTACACCTAAAAACTGATGTATGCTCAACGTTGACAACATCTTCATTTGCCCCTGATATAGAACATCAGCAATTATTTTTTCTGCATAAATAGCTTGCGTAGGTTCCATTCCCCGCAATTTGTGCGCAATTATTTTACCAAAATTTGTGAAATGATCGTCGAGGTGGTTGTCTGCACTTTTTAATGCCAATGAAAACAGACGTTCAAAATCAATACTAGATATATCTGCTTTAAAGAATTTTCCGGTCGGTACTTCGTTATTTTCTGATGCATGAGATGATACCGAAGACGACCGTTTTCGAGGGGTCTTCTTGTATTTCTGATGATCACTAATCCGTTTATCCACGTCTACGTCTATTATTTGCAAGCCGGAATTATTTTTGTCTTTAAATGAACTCGTAAAGGAAGGGTCCTGCATTGATTTTCTTCGACCCGAGTTATTCGAATTATTCGTTGGCAATATAATTTCTACTTCCTTTACGGTGGGTCCGGATGCGTGGTTATGGTTAGTAGAGTTAACTGATTGAATGCTAATTAGAGGTTCACCGTCTGCCTCCTCAAATATATTGGCACAAAATTCAGTTGCACTTGTACTAGGCGATAATTTGGTGTTTTCGTTTTGTTTAGCTTGTTTTGGCAAGTTCTCAGGATCCGAGAGTTCATCACAATTTTCGGCCTGTACTAGCGTTGTTGTGTTTTCTGTAAAGCTTGTCTGTGGAGGTGGATTGTCTTCTCGTTTTGACTTCTTTTCTAGTATTTCTTCGTCTTTTAAGAACATAAGCGATTCAAAATATCTCCGTTTTGGACAATACGGCTCGTATTTTTCTCCTTTCTTTTTAACTTCATTATATTTTCTTAGCTGATGTCGGAATGCACATCGCAAGTTATTTATTTTCTGTTTAGTTCTTTCCACATTATACACCTCACCATGTTTTGTAGCAACGTCAATTAGTTTTAGATATGCTTCCTGGCGCCTATTTCTGTACGTAAGAAAAAACAAAGGTGTTCAATAGATCTTTCAGAATATCCAGAAAGTCATATAAATTGATATATTTACCTATTTCTAAAATCTGCGGAGTCCGCCTTCCACAGACATGGATTGCATTTGTATTCCTCAATGAAGTCGTCAATAAAATCCATGCTATTACGCGTGTTGTTCAAAATAAAATCAGGAATAACATTAAACTATATGTATGCCAATTTAAAATCGAAGTTTTTATTGGAACTAAATGGAATAGAACGAATTTATAATTTGTCATTTTATTCTTTAAACTTCTTATCGATCCTAGAGGTGACAGATTATTTTTCTAACAACACAAAAAATTATCGCTTTTGAGGAAATTGTAACCTAATTTTGTTCGTTGTTAACATTATTTATTTCGAATATAAAATGTTTTTAAAAATATCGACATAGGCAGAAGACGCAGAACCAACAGTTGCAGAAATACCCACCTTATTTTTATTACTACTTCAGTTACTTGTGCTAAAAACATTGTCTTCAATATATTGGGATTTTTGAGGCATCACAATTTGAAAAATGTTTAAAACATTCAGGCCTAATCTGTTCAATTAGCAAGCTGGCTCACTTTATCATCGTCGTTACGGAGTAGAAGTCTGCTTAATTATCTTTGGACATAAATATATATTTAAAAATTTATTGCATATACATTTCATATGAGTTTTGCATAGTATTATCAGGTTAAAATTAGTTGTGTGCTTCTGGTACTTTAGTCTTTCACAATAATAAACGAAAACGGCTAATATTATACTTTGTTATAGCTTTTGTGTTTTTAATATGATACCGGTGCTCAATTGCCGGTACCTTCCGTTCTATACCTGTACCTTTCAAAAAAATAGTCGGCAAACTAGTTCAGTGGTATTTAGTTTTTAGAATTCTAATATTGACTACGGCTTTGATAAAATACTGGGCGTGTTCGGGGTGTAACAAAATTTAATCGATACGTGATATATGTATATCGTTTAAATTAAGGCTATCGAATATAGCAAGTGTATAAATACAGTCATTATTTATGTTCATAATATTAATAGTAATATTAAAGTATATTTGATTTAAATTCATCCACATAGCGTAAACAAATCATTAAAAAGCGGAAATGAGTGGAGCGCACCGAGAAGCCATTCAGAAGCAAATCCATCAAGACTGGGCCAACAGAGAGTACATTGAAGTAATTACAGCAAGTATAAAACGGATCACGGATTTTCTTAATTCTTTCGATATGTCCTGTCGCTCGCGCCTAGCGGTGCTTAATGAAAAGTTAACAACATTGGAACGCCGTATAGACTATTTGGAAGCTTGCGTCACTCAAGGAGAAACATTAACTTAAACTGTACTTTCAAATTGAAGTTTCGTATAAAATAAAAAAAATGAATGTATACTATTACAGATTCCATATAAACAAGAATGCTTTTCATCATGCTCGAGCAGAATACACAAGTGTCTACAGAGATTTAACTAAACAATATTTGTTTTACGGGAAGCAAATTCTTTAGCTCAAATTCTTAGCTTAAAGGTAGCTTTAACATGTTTCTATGTACCAACCTATATCACTGACTTCGCACATAGTTATTATGCTGTATTTAAAATGGAAATGTATCTATGCTACGGTGGTTGACTTCTTTTCATTCATCACTACCTTAAGCATACGAGTACAAATAAAGGACTTATGGAAAAATAGACATAGTGCTACAGACGAGCAACCCGGAGAATGAAATATGTATATTGCAGAAGCGAAATTAAGAAAAAATATTTTTCTCTAATAACTTCTTAGAAATAAATGAAAAGAGAATTATATAAAAAATACCTATGCAAAAGTAAAATAAACTAGTGTTGTCCGGATATTAGGAGAGTTTACATGTCCAGTTTGATCTCGTCATGCTGAGGATATATGTATATGTATGGGCATTTCCAATCTCATGTGACGTGACATTTGCACAACAAAATATTAAATAAATAAAAAAAGTCATAAATGTCTTTCAATACAAAATTTCTAATCAAAAATGCAGTTTCAGCTACTTGTATCGGGAAGTTTTCTCTGTTAGATACAAATTGAATCTGGTGTATACCCGGTATATTTGGCAACACCTTCACCTTTTCAGTTAGAAGAGTAGAAAACTTTAACATTTGTTCAGTACACAGTTCAGCCAAAGTATCAACAATAACATCAGTCAATTATAATGAAACTAACGGGCAATACAAGTAGTTACCAAAAGTTGAGTTAAAGATTATGGAAGTTATGGAAAATCGCTAATAGGGGAGCTGCATCAGAAAAAAACATACTTTCTGAGATGCTTGCGGTCATATAGATGGACATGGCTATATCGACTCGGCTTGTTATACTAATAGAGAGTATATTATGTATATACTTTGTGGGGGCATTACGTATGTAAGTAAGTACGTTCGCACAAAACTGGGTATACGCTTTTACCCTATGAATAGAATATATACAAATGTAGCCACGTTTCGTGGCCGTGGTTGCGCAAATAATGGGTTTTATATTTTTGACAACCAAATAGTTACAATTTTTTAATGGTAATTTCTGAAGGCATTGTGCTATATGTAAATACCTAGGTCCTGATATAGTACATATAAATATAGTATATACATGCAAATAGTATTGCGCCTGCGTAGAAAGTCTTTCCTATGCATTCCATTACATGGCTGGGTTTGTTTTTACTTTTGCCAAAACAATTATTTTAACATTAATAATGTGTTTAAATATTTGAATTGAGATTTCCTGGAAAAGATGCATAAACTAGTGCTGTGATACAACAAATATTTAACATCCTGAATTAATGAAAAGTAAGTATCGATTATTCAGTTGACCGACATTCGAACCAACAATTTGCAAATTCCCAGGGAGCAAGCTATTAACGCTATCCAAGCCATCAGAAAAGACGTTAGAAAAATGTTAAAAAATATAAAAATGTTATATACAAAATATAATTACAGAAAAAATCAAAAACCAATATTTAACGTGTGTTAAGTATGGCTTGTGTAGTGAGTGGTTTGCCTGAAGTGGCTTAGTGGGCCAATAAAAATGAGTAGGAGATTATGAACTTAATTAAAAGAGGTTAAAAAGGCCATAAATATGCATTAAAGAAGGTAAAACACTAATATTTATATGTAAGAGCTATAGAAGAAGGTTGAAACTGTGAACTTACATTTACTAAGTCCACATTTTATAATCGTTTCAGACACAAAAATGTCTTACAAGTCATGCGTCGAGCTTAACGAAATACGTAAGCTGGATAAAATTGTCCGTCAGTGTGAACTTTATATATCCAGTCAAAATATGGCACCAGTGCTGAGTGAAAGCTGTATGAAAAAATCTTACTTGAAGGACACTAAAAACAATTGCATCGGAAAATCCAGTAAATTTGTGGAGAGAGAACTTTTTTCTTTGATGTGCAAAATAAATAAAAGTGACAAAAAACTAATTTTCGTTTCCGATATATTAATAAACGTCGGCATGTTTGATGATAAAAATGATAATTTAACATTTCCAGAAAATGTTGCCGGCCATAATCATCTAATTTATCATAAAATAAAAAGATCTGGTGATCAGAATATGCTCCGATACAATAAGAGTAAACCAATTTTAAGTACTACTGACAATAAATGTTGCAGTAATTGCTTGCATTATCCATTAATTTCGGGGAAAACGCGTCGATACGAACAAAGTGAATCGAAATCTCCGAAAAATAAACCACAAGCCAACGGAGGAAAATTAAATAGATGTGTACAGTGCGATAAGAAGAAATTATATTTCAAATATCAAACCTATGATACGGATCCCATAAAAAACAAGTCCAAACTCTTTTTTTCACATGACTTGTTGCATAAAAATAATAATGATAAGTTGAAAAATTTTAATAATTATAAAAAGTTTGATAGCAACAACTATGAGAGCATGTATACTAGTTTAAAACCTAATTCTAAAGACAAAATGTTACAAAACACACTCAATGATCAGTATGAGGATGTTTTGGATAAAGAGGCGCTTCTTGGTTCGAAAAATGATATTAAAATACAAGATCCAGTGGACACGGTAAGCTAAAAACACTTTTATCTATACTTAGAATTAAATACTTAAGGTAAAAGTAAAGTTTATTTATATAAAGTTTATTATATTCATTGTTCAATTGTTAGAAAATAAATTATTACCTACCCATCTCGACTATTAAGTTATGTTTAAAAATAAAAAATTATTTGTTCCTTGCGTTGAGATGCATAACATTTATAAATAATTTTGGTTAATTTATTGAACAATTTTTACAAGTATTTTTACAATATTTAGAGAATAAGAAATAAATGTCCTGCTTTGTTAAGCCAAAACATCAAAAATTACATATTTATTATGTACTTTATATGGACTTACTTCCAGGTTCTTTCTTTAAGAGGAAATATTCTCCATGATCAAAAGCTTCAAGACAATACGTATCACAGTTGGACTATTTTACACCACTCTCCATTCAAGGCAGTATGGGACTGGATTATATTAATATTGGTGATGTACACCGCCATTTTTACGCCATATGTTGCAGCATTTCTTCTGGGGGAACAGGATTACCAACGAAGAAATAACAAGTATATAAATTCGGATCCGATAGTCATAATTGATTTAATTGGTAAGATAACTACAATATTGTATTCCAAACTCAATATACAATTTGAAAGATAGCAGTGAAAACAAACATAATTAATCTTAAATAGTCATTATGGAACGTTCTTTAGTGAGTTGTAATCTATTTTTTTATTTTCTTATTTCACTGCTCAGAACTATATTGCCTTAAATTAATCAAATTTTCTGTAATACTGTAATACTAATAAGTTGGCATGTAACCATCGCATTTGATGGTTTCCATATTTTATTTTAAATAAATCTTGAATTAATTAAACCGCTAATTGGTTCATATGTACTTTATATATTAATCATTAAACATATTTTGTTTCCAGTGGACGTAACGTTTGTTGTTGATATAATTATAAATTTCCGAACAACCTTTGTAAATGCACAAGACGAAGTGGTTTCACATCCTGGTCGGATAGCTGTGCATTATCTTAGTGGATGGTTTTTAATTGATTTAGTGGCTGCAGTTCCTTTCGACTTGCTTCTCGTTGGAAGTGACACGGATGAGGTAAGCTTTTATTTCATATTATTTAATTTTTATTTCGTTTTTTGATTAGTTCCGATATGCAACGATTGTATTTTTGGAAGCGCAACAATTTTTTATATTTTTAATACCTATTAACCAACCTAATTTTTTTATTACTTGAGCCATCTATATGCCACGTTTATGTTAACAAATGCGAAAAATCATTTTTATTTTTACTAACAATCAAGCTTCAGATAACACGATGCTTTTTAGATTGTTATTAACGTAAAAAAAGAACACGAATGTGGAGCATTTTGAGGTGAAAAATCTTTAAATGAATGAGTAAAATATGCCAAAAACAAGAGTGGCATATTAGGAATTTATGAGCTTATTATACAGCTTATACGTTTTTTATTTTTTTAAATAATTGCATACCCCTTACAATTAAACAAAATATACTTTTTATGAAAATTTTATCTAAACACTTCCTTTTTTTTATATATATATTTCATATTAAAAAATTTATAAGGAGAAATACTTTTTTACGAAAACTTAAATTCAACACTCCCTCTGAAAATTGCGCACATCAGCTTTACACACCGCTATCACCTGCAGTCGCACATTTATTTTGTATGGTTTGTAAACATTAAATTCAATTCAGTTTCGGTACTGTTATCTAAAATAAAAAGTCTTAACCGCTTTTGAACGGGAACACCATGGTGGAGTATTTGTTAAGTTCGTCCGTTAGTTATAGTGTACCCCTAATGCAAATAGAAGAAGAGAAGTTTGTGAATAAGTGTAGCTTCATTGCGTTTACAAAAAGCTCTTGATTTCTTGGCCACTTGGCGAACCGATATTTGCTTATTGTAATGAAAACATCTACTTTTTATTTAAATAAAGGCACAACAAAATAATAAACACACCAAAGTTAAATTTAAAGCTGGGCGCCGTATTATAAAATTGGATTTTATAGATGGGTAAGAGAACAGTTTTCCCCAGAGGTAATCCTAATGCAAACGTTTAATAGGCAAACTCCAAATGTGTAATGTACATATAAAGGGTATTACTTATTTGAAAATCGGAAATGAAACTATTGTATTGGCCTATTATTGTACATAGTTACTCTAATCCGTGTTCTAGTTCTTTTTTGATTTAGTATTTGACTTAACTTTTTTTATAAGCTTCTGAGGTTTATAATAGTAGATTCATTTTCTTATCGGGCCTACTTTCAGAATTGTCATTATTTTTAGTATAAAACAGGGCATCAAAATAATAATGGGACATGAGATCTATATTAGTACATACAATTATTTGATAATTTTAACCTATTTATTCATTTCACCCTGCTTATACAAACACACATACACTACATATTTTATCGAATTATGGTTGAAAACTTTAAAATATTACATGATAGCAAAACTTGTTAATACCTATAGTTATGATCGTTAAAAAATATAATAAATATTTGAAACGGGGCTGGGGTAACTTTTTTCAACGAATAAAATCAATACACAAAAACAATTATAAGAAATATAAATCCTATTTTTAAATTTTCATAATGGGCTCAAATAATTTCAAACTGTCAGAAGCATTTTTGGACCAAGGAAATAAATGTATACCCTGAATAAACCAGGCAATTAACTAATACAAGCAGTATGGCAGACGCCTTAGTCGGCAGAAGGGAATGAAGATACTATGTAGTATACATATGTAAAATAGTTGTAAGAATGGAGTAGTTTTTTGGAACCATGACGCAATAAATTTTGCAATTTACTTTTCGACGGCCAAATTTTGGTAATTAATAGTAAAATTACAGTAAAAGTTATGCATAACATCAACACATAAATAATTAATATGTATAACTCCAGTTTTCAAATGAATGTATGTATACACATCAAGCAAAATCATCAAAATGGGACAGACCTCGTTTGTTAATAAATACATCCATTGAAATAATGCCATGCTTTTTTGAATTCTCTGATATCAGGTACAGCTACTATATAGTCAAGCACTGTCGGTTTATAGGCTTTCACTAGTTTTTAATTTAAGAATATATATCCTGTTCTATATTTATTTTAAATAAATGTATCTAATATTTTACAGCTTGGCTTGGATAATGACGAGGTATTAAAAGTCAGAACATTTTGTCTTATTATGCAAAATAATTGAATGTATACATGCTTAAAATGAATACTAATCTCCGAATCGTATATCTTTTTTTGTTGCGTATAAAAATACCTTATGTTGAAATTTCAAATTTATCCCCACACATATATATATATTTCTTGTAAATAATCCACATTTTCTGTTACATTTCATACATATTTCGGGGAGTCATACGTAAAATAGGACTAAATAGTTTTTATTGATGCTTCTCAAGATTTCTCCGATGTATTCAAAATGAGGACAATATATAAGAACCGTATTTAATAAAGACAATATACATATAGTTTTTTAATTTTCAGTTTACATTCCTGGGAAATCTCAAACAAACATATAATATTTAATCCGGGATTTAGCGTAAGCTAGAAAGCATACATTACAAGTATAGTCCTACCCTCAAACAAATTCACAAAACCACAGCTTTGTTACATAAAACAACAATTTAATTCTTTTTACCTTCATTGAAGCAATCTCATTGTATTTTTGATCTAAGGTTTTGCGTAAATAAAGTTGTTGCCTGGTTGATTTAGGGTACAAAATTTACAGCCCCAATATTTATTTGAAGATACATCTTTTGTGTACATTATTTTTAATCTATTAAAAATATAAAACGAAAATTAACAAACTGTCCGGCGGATTCGCTGCCAATTTGTTTGTGAAAAAATAGAATATCATGGAAAATTCTCTATTTAATATTTATTGAAAATAATATAACTTAAATATTGCCATTATAAATACATTTTACATTATACATTACACAGATTCTGTAAAATAATCTCTTCTTGAGCACAAGTTTTTAAATGTTTATGAGTACAATGTAGTCTTAAGAAAATCTCTAAATTAACATGAATTATGTAACATTGGAAAAGTTAAACCCATCCAGCTTTGGTTATTTGAAATTAACCAAATAAAAAAATCACGATGATCCAGGAGTGGTTAGTAATTTAATGAATCATGAATTTTTACATTAAAACTACACTTTCGTATACACTTTTCTCAACCTTAAATTATCGCAAAACATACGCCCCGGCCTCTGATTTTTTTCACGCAGCGTTGTGATCACCATCATCTGCCGGATGCTATCCAATCCTCATCAAAACCAGATTTACAATCACATTTAAACTCTAACGGTCTCATACCAACTACAAACGATTGCCAAACGGAATATTTTTGTGCAGATGGTGAAAGATTACGAGGCTACAAGGCAAAAAGAATGAAATGAAATGTCTTTTAGACAGGATTCGCAAAATGCAAGCCTCATTTTTTAATAAGATTGTGTAATGTAGAAAGAGGATACTGGAGTACGATAAGGACACCACCCATGGTACTTGGTATCATAAAGAGAAAATGAATAGCCAAATTGGCTGGTCTTCTTGAAAGAAATTAAACTTTTCTAAGGCAGCTTTATAAAAAGATCTTCCCAGATTACAAATATTAATAATAAATAAATAAGGTAATTCCTATTTACTTAGACACTGAAATCAAATAAAGTTACCTTACATTTGTTTATATACATTTTTCAAATCGTGTTCAATTGGGTACACATAGGATCTGAAAACATGGATATGGGAAATAGTGGACTGAAAATAAGTATGAACTTGAACCAGTCGCATTGATTTGTATAGGATTTACCTAAAATAGAGAAATTTTATATGTCCAATCTAAATGTTTCGTAATCAATGCGAAGTATTTTACTAGTTAATTAGTATCTATTAAGGTAACAAATACTTATTTGAAACAATGGAAAATTTATGTAGTTAGCCTGTCTCCTATACCTTTCAATTTGAAATAGGCAGTTTACGTTGTAAAAAAAATTGTAGATGCAGGAATATCGAAGATAGGGCTCGATGCAATATGGCATTATATTCAGCATTACTGGACCATCGTAGAAACTGTATTGTATAAATAGCTTTGAGCTGAGTAGAAAAAGTCGTTTGGCTTGTACAAATATACAAAATCATATACATATAAGAAATATTATTGTCAAATTTAATTCAGATCAGACCGCGTTATAATATAAGTTCGAATACTATCATATTTATTAAAGTAAATATGTGAACGACTGGCTGCATTGATTTGATTTTTGAAAATAATTTAATATGCTGTACAAAAAGATTTGTCACAATTAAAAATATTAAACATTTTTAGTAGTAGTTTAACTCAATTAATTGGGTTATAATAGTGATTATCGGTTAGAAAATGAGATTTGGTAAATATTGGAAAGATCGTTATATAAAACCCGTATCTAGTAAAGAAATTATGACTTTTGATGCCCTCAACTGTAAAACATTTTTTTGTGTTAGTATATTACCTTTTGGCTGAAAACACATTGTGTCCAGCAATTCTCAATAACAAAACTAATTAACAAAACAACCCTCATAATACTAACATAACACTAATAATACTATCATTCATGAACATGTGAAACTAATGGCAGTCTTCTGCATTTTCTTTTAAAAAACATTTGTAAAGATAGGATAGATAGTATTTTTAGATTGATTGACTTAAGACCTTTAATAAATCATGCACCTTTTATTTCCATATTTTTTTAGACAACAACTTTAATCGGTCTCTTGAAAACAGCAAGACTTTTAAGACTAGTCCGAGTGGCCCGAAAAATTGACCGATATTCTGAATATGGAGCAGCAGTACTTATTTTGTTAATGGCTACATTTGTACTAATCGCACATTGGCTCGCTTGTATATGGTAAGTAAATACTACTACTTAAAAAAAATGTTGTACTCGTTGAAGCTGCTATCCATATTGATATTTATTTATTATATATTTCCTCTTTTCTATCAATTAGAATTTTTAACTATTAACATTATTTAGCATTATTGGAAATATTTTTACCATACTACATTTATATTATGATAGATTACGTTTCAACAATTTTAGATTAATATATCAGTTTTTAAATGTATAAATAAATAATTTCAATTCTACTTATTATTTTGAAAATTATTACGATCTTTTATATCAACTGTTACAATTGTTTATTATTAGCTTGTGTAAAAAACATACAAATATTCAAAGTGAAGTTTTATTCATTCTCAATCTTTTAAATTATTTATTTATGTATTTGTTGCAGGTATGCCATTGGAAATGCCGAGAGGGGAATGGTATCCAAAAATATTGGATGGTTGCATTCCCTTGCGTACGATATTCAAGAACCATACTTTGAAAACAAAACTGGTGGACCGTCTATTAAGGTAAGCGACGCCTTACTTTTACATGACATTATAGCCGATCAGTGCTTAACTTGGAAAGATATTAAATGACGCATAAATTACATTTTACATTGTGTTTTTGTAACATACATTTTTACGTTAAGATCTTCAGCCCCATTCACTCTATCATATAAAGAAATTAGTTTACACATATGATAGAATATAGCAAGATTCCAGATATATTTTAATAAACAAAAACTCTTTTAGGATTAATTCTAAGTTACAATGATGTAAATAAATAAAGTCGTTTGCTTATACGCGTATTTTTCAGTCACGATACATCACAGCTCTATATTTTACATTTACTTCACTAACCTCTGTGGGATTTGGAAATGTGGCACCAAATACTGATGCAGAAAAAATATTTACAATATGTGTTATGCTTGTTGGATGTACGTAAGCGTTTTAAAAACTTACTTTTTATTTTATCTCTATAAAAAGATATAAGTTATATTCTGTTACTTAATTTGAAAATGGATCTATATTTATAGCGAACTTTGTGTTAACTCATTATTTATATTGAAAGATCTAAGTAGCCCACTTCAAAGTGGTATTCCTGCAAGTGATTTAGTTTTGTGGTGCATTGTTATTGTATTAAACAGCTGTGCAGAATGGTCACTCAGCCCCTATAAAATACGGCCACACAGTTCTTCATCAACACGAATGCTGATTTAAATATTATAATTGGAACATTTTTTGCAAAAAATATTTTAACCAGCTCCTCGATCAAATCTAGGCGCCATCTTTTTTTTTTAATGGTCAATTGACTTATATTTGATATAGATATTTTAAACCTAAACCACTTGCAAGAGTACTACTAAAATTAACTACTCACTACTTTTTATACTTATTTAATTGAGCTTTTATCGAAAGACTCTCACACATATATACATATATATTTTGTTTTATAGCTCTAATGTATGCCAGTATTTTTGGAAATGTTTCGGCTATAATACAAAGGCTTTATTCTGGAACTGCAAGATATCACACTCAAATGCTTCGTGTTCGTGAGTTTATTCGGTTTCACCAGGTAAGATGTTTGTTTAATACAAAAGCGTATAATAGGAAAGTCTAAAACCCAAATGTGTGAATTATTTTTATTGTTGTAGATTCCGAATCCTCTTAGGCAAAAATTAGAAGACTATTTTCAGCATGCGTGGACTTATACAAATGGAATTGATATGAATTCATTGTTAAAGGGATTTCCTGAAGGTCTTCAAGCAGATATATGTTTGCACTTAAACAGAAAGCTGTTAACGACTTGTTCGGCCTTTGCTGGAGCTAGTCCTGGGTGCTTAAGGTATACTTATAAATGCGATTATGATGTATTTTTGTTTTTGATAATTGTACAATGTACTTGATTATTGTATAAAATAAAATATCATCTTGTTATTTGCCTACTTTATTGATCAAATTGTATTTTAGGGCATTTTCACTTAAATTTAAAACCACTCACGCACCACCCGGAGATATTTTAGTGCACAAGGGTGATGTGCTGACATCCTTGTTCTTTATTGCTCGAGGATCAATTGAAATTCAAAGGGATAATACCGTTATTGTTATATTAGGTGAGTACAACCTATAATGCAAATTTAATACCTTACACATAATGCCTTAATTTTATAGGTAAAAATGATATTTTTGGCGAGAATCCTTTCATTCATTCCACTCTTGGCAAGTCCAATGGTATCGTACGGGCGTTGACTTATTGTGATATACACAAAATACACAGAGATGATTTAATGGATGTTCTTGATTTATATCCGGAATTTTTTGACTGTTTCATGAATAACTTGGTACTGACATACAATATGAGAGACGTAAGTAAATTTAATAATGAGAGGAGTTTTAAAGAAACTTGGACCCAGGAATAAGAGACATTTTCTTTGTTTGCAGGAAAAGCAAAGCGGGGTGGATATTAAGCACCGATATTTACGGGCAAGGTCGACAGAAAGGGAAAGAAGTACAAGTGATTTACCATCAATAAGAATGTGAGTGCCTTCATACGTATAAATACATAATTTAATTTTTCAACAAAAAGCACTAAATGTAAAATATTTGCATTGCCTTTGTTGCATTCAAAATTGTTTTATTTAAAGATTCCAGAGATCGACGCGGGTCGTGCCTCAAAACCGAGCTGCAACATAGGCCTCAAAATCAAGAGAACCATACGCATGATAGGCCTAGCTGGCCAATTTTTTAATCTACTATTTAATTAACGACATTTTAAGTCGCAGAACTGTAAAAAATTAAGTGAACAGTCCTTTCCGCTATAGTGTTCCACCAACTAAAAAAACTCCATTTTTAAAGTATTATGAAATTTTAATAAATGTTAGTGAAAATAATTTTGCTTGTTACGTTCCATCTTACACATTGGAAATTGTCAAACATTTTTCCCCAACTATGCTATTTTAGTGAGCTCGGTAAAAAATAAGAGAATCTATTCTATCTGGAAACACATACTAAATAAATGGCACTCGTCTTTGGTGCTTCCCTCAGATAATGAATTTAAGCCTAAACTTTTACACTTTCACAACTTTTTCCCAATTGCTTGCTTTTAATTAATGAAACTCTTATTATATTTCAGCGTCGGGCTTCGCTACAAAACCCAAAATATTAATGCTGCTGTACACAAAGTGAAAAACAATGCCAGAGATGTTAATATTTTTATTGAAAATGAGATATCAAACTATCAGCTAGATTTATTTGAAAACAATAAATAATCACAGTGAAACAGTTTTTGTAGTTACTTTTTGAGCGTTTATGTTTCCAACAAAAATAAAAATACGATAACATTTTCATTCCGGAAAGCGTTTTTTTTTTAAATTTCTAATTGCAGGTTTAGGTATGCTTAGTTCAAATAAAGTGCTTCAAATTGTAGAATATAGATACATACATAATATACTGAATCGTCATTACACAACTTATTTTTTTTTACCAAATGATGCAATTGGATCATTCTTTTTAATGTGAATCCTAACACTAAACCAAGCAGATATCACAAAGTCCATTTTCTCTTAAGCAGAGTGAAGAAGCTCGACATGAAATCAAGGGCATGGAATCTAAACAGTTCAATATAAGTTCGACGATGGTTTGCATCGTTTTGTATTTAAATTAGTTTATTTATTTATTATTTACAGATGTACATCTCAACACTAATTCAATTTGCAGTGCAAGTTATTAGGATTTATTTTTTTTAGATTTCAACATTAATAATGGATCATTCTTATAGCGAGCAAATATTTCACTCTTAAACACATCAAATTTCTTTCGATTAGCGTTGTTTTGTTGCTCACGCCAAGAAGGTCTGGCTTGCTTCCTTTGAAGACCCCAGTGGCAAGTAAAAACGGGCGATAAAACGAAAAACTGATATCCAGCCACGTACATTTCGTATACCTGAAGTAAATAATGAAAAGAACATTAAGTCTTAAAATCAAATTTTCTTAAGCAGATTCGATAAAGAAGATGGTATATTTACCTGTGAGTTTCTAGTAAATCCATAGCCCGTAAATCGTTCATCATGGGCCGGCACGTTATCTAGCGCTATATAAAATGGCTCATACAAAAATTCAAAATTTGTTACAGTGTGGCTTATGCTGACAGTCGTCTCGTTAGGATTTGCATTCGATAGCCACCTAAAAAATAAACGTTTAAGAACATTAATAGTAACAAGGGCTTCAAAAATATCCTATTAAAAGGCCTCAACAATTAAATGCTCTCTAAGCGGTTGAATATTTCAGAATCAAATGTTTTATTATTATAAGATGTTTTTTTATATGTTGTACAAGATTGTTTTAGTAGACGCTTAATCGTCGATATTAAATTGTGCTTTATTAGGAGATTAGGAGATTTATTACAACCTAAATATTTTATTCCCGAAAGCATTTTTTGCATAGGTTAATAATTTTATATGATGGAACAATTAAAATGAAGTTGAAATAAACGGTATTATATACTCACTTGGAAAAGTTTGTCGCATACTGATTGTAAATAAAGACCTTTTCATGAAAGGGTCTTGCGAGCCCTTTCTTGTATAATCGGATCAGGTATTCCTTGGAACTTGGAAACTGTGCTCGCACATCTATTTCAAATGTAGGTATTACGTATGCACAACTACCCGTACAACGCACATTACTTAAAAAATAATTAAGTTGTGGCACTATATTTCTGCTGGGTATTATATCAATATCGGTCAGAAAAACATATTTTGATTGACAGCCCTTGCGCGCTACATTTCGCATGTGGTTTTGGGGGTACGGATTTTTTAATCGCCATTGCAAAGTTTTCGTTGTCCTAATTTTCAGGAGCGACCTGAGTGTCTTTTCAGGATATAGACAATCGAAATGGCCATTTACAATAAACGAAAACGACGATACCCTTGGTAGGTCTTCGTAATTTCGTGGAATCATAATATGAAAACTCGCATTTGCTCTAATATTCGGAAAGCAAAGACGCAAATAAGTGATGTAGTATTGTAAAACAATATACTCTTCATTACCAGCGCTAAACAGCGCCACCGAGATAGGTCCGTTCCAGTTCGTGGCAACTTGTGATAAGGAATACAAACGCTCCACAGAGCTCTGTGTGGCGAGGCAAATAAGACTGGACTCCGATGTCTCTGCATATTGCTCACCAACTGCCGCAAAATCCTTCACTTTATATAAAAGTTGATTATCCCAGCGACCGTAACCAATATTAATATCGTCAAAAGCTAAATTTACAGTTTTGTTTACTATAAATAGGCTTTTTATGTCCAGTTGAGGCTGTTGTTTCTGGGCCTCATCTAACTGCTAGGGCAAGTAAGCCGTAGGAGCTGGAATCTTGCTTTTATGTTTAGTGTGGGATGTCGTGGGGCAAGCATATCCTGGTGGATTAACACAACCTCTCAAAATCCAGTAAATGTTTATTGGCAGGAGTATTAGGATCACTTTTAATGTGTTGCAGTTCGACAAGGAACATTTAAACTGAAAGAATATTTTTTTATTATAGAACTAAAGTTTACAATTGTTTCAATTTTGTTGAGCCAATATCTTACGAACAGCAATTCGAATGCACACACAATATAATATGTACATACATACATACATCTATATGCATGCATGTAAGAAGAAGACAAACAAACAAACAATACATACATATGTACATATGTATGAAAAAAAAAAAACAAGGGAAGGCGATACAGTGATATGATGTTTTAATTACATAAAGTAAAGAAATTCGGTACATTTGCTTATGTTATCATTTTTAGTATATAAAAGTAAGCGTACATAAATATACAAAAATACAAAGTCACAACAAAAATATAAATTGGGTGTAACACTAACTCAATCACAAGTAATTACCGAAAATTGATAATTTAGCAAATGTATATTATAAAACATTCCGTTAATATTACCATGGCGAAAATAATTCAATAATTTCAATGTAAAGCTACAATTTTTGTAAAACTTTTCTCTTTTTTATAAATAAACAGACAGCAACCATATCACACAAATCTATTCGATGAAATATTCTTTATATTAACATTCGATTAACTGCTAACAATTGTGATTACGGGAATACCCTTATAGTTTCTTGCAACTTCATATTTTCTTATATAATCAAAAACTTAATTATACCTCTAAGAATGTGTTTTAAAACAATCCTACGACATTTAATAGGTAACCGGAGTCAATAAATAAAATCTAATTTTTCTATTAATAATAAAACCTTAAAATGTTTGTCTGTCAAAAAACTAATTTTAGTGTGAAACTAATAATATAGTACATTTCAAAAGGGTTTTATTCAAAACAAATTAAAGCGAACTCATACAGTTAATATATGGTAATAGACAGTTTCAGAGATCCCTGATGCTTTCGGCGATATTAAATTAGTGGGCGTAGACACATGAAATGATACATGGGGAAACTTACCAACATGGCGATTATGCGGACAGCGTATAGATTTTTCAGCGTCACTATCGTAACGATATGGTAACCCTATAAAACGATAAACCCGGCACAGTTGTACCACCCAGTTGATTTGTGCGGTTGTTCACGACTGTGGAAGGCAGGCAGACGGCTTAACAGTATTTGTATTTTACGTGGAGATTTCATTTTTGTAATTTAAAAACCTTATAAACTGCGAAACAATGGTAAGTATAACGCACGATAGCTGCATTTGCTCTTTAATAAGTAACTTCCTGTTATGAAACTTGATATGTGATAGTCTTGATGATTCATAAAAATATAAACTCTTAATCTCAAGAGGATGTACATATATATTTTTGTGTGTATGTATAAATTGTATAAATATGGATGCGCGTATATATAGGTAAAAAATAACTAGAAGAAAAAGGATTATTTTTAAAAATTATAAATACCATCTTATATATGTACAAATTCTTGCATATGTGCATTCACTGCTTGCAGATAATTAAATATAACTGGTGGCAATGCATTACTCATAATTTTAACAGTGCAGTGACTTACTATTCATACATATATATCTATATTTATATATGTGTGTATCATAATGCCTCCTACATGAGTAAATATGTATATATACATTTATGCATACATATATTGGTTCCTATTTAATTGATTTGGTTTTCTTTGTACGTAGAAGATAACGATAAAAACTGAAATTTAGTTTTAAGCAAACATTTTTATAATTCAAATTATGTTTACGTACGTATGGTACATAAGTTCAGATTTTGATGTATCTAAAATATGTAGATATGTACTTTCATACATACATATGTATACTGATTTATTTTTTCTATAAATGTATGTATATATATATACATATACATATATTGTAGTGTTGCCACAATGTTTGAAAGATTTCTGCCAGTGTGTGTAGCCGGCATTGCCGAAAAATAGCTGAAACCAGGCAAAATTATACATACATACATATATATTTGAATGTATACGCTATATATTACATATATGCCTAAATTGTACATACATGTGCATGTTATAGACTATATATGCGTAGAGCAAATGTTCAAATATGTATGTATGTGTACTGTACACTTGAGAGTAACATAATGGCTTGCTCACCATAAATGTGTATAAAGAGTTTCCATATGTACATATGTGTGCATATTTTGTTCTGTTGGTGGTTGTAAGTTTTTTTTTTATAAATATGTCCAATAAATACATTTTTTTTTAGATTATTAATTGTTGCGTGCTCTCTTCGACGGTCTGCTAAGGCTGTTCTATGAATTAAAAATAAATTTTTGTGTAAATATCCATAATTTACAGCAATGGATCGCTATCAAAGACAAGAACAATATTGTGCCAAATTTAAAATAAATAAACACATTGCTAAATTTTGAATTATTGTTATTTTTTTTATATATGCACATTAACGAATACAAATAAAATATTCAAAATAATATTGATTAAAGAGTTAATGCAAAAGAGAAAAAAGTTTTCTTGCCGCCCAAGTTTTACCGTTTACTGTATGGTTTTTGATTCGCGGGCCGCAGTCTTGACTGGTCGCATTTTTGTATTACCAAATAAGCCGCTACTACAACGCGATTTCGCTTTTTCAACGTGCTGTCATTATACACGCCCTGGCGTTGGTAACTCAAAGACGATCTACTGTTGTCCACATAATAAACAATATGTATGCAATTAGTTCACCTAGTTACTTTTTTTTTTTTTAAGCAAGCGAAGGCTGTGCTTTATTCTTAAGACTTGATAAGTTTACAATTTTTAAACGAATTGCTGCGATTTTATTCTATCACAGGCTTCTGGAGTTACCGTGTCTGATGTGTGCAAAACCACATATGAAGAAATAAAAAAGGACAAAAAACACCGCTATGTCATTTTTTTCATTCGCGATGAAAAGCAAATTGATGTTGAAACTGTTGGAGATCGTAACAGCGAATATGATCAATTTTTAGATGATATTCAAAAGTGCGGCCCCGGTGAATGCCGGTAAGTTTGATACAATAAATGACAATTTTTTTGTTTATATGTATATATATATAAATAAAAGATTTCAATGTGTTTTGAACCACCCTTTTTATATTTAGATAACTCTTATTTGTTTTGTCTGTTAAGCTATGTTCTGGATAATTTATTGTTTGTCTTTACTCCTAGATATGGCCTCTTCGATTTCGAGTATATGCATCAGTGCCAGGGCACATCGGAGAGTTCAAAGAAGCAAAAGCTTTTCCTTATGTCGTGGTGCCCCGATACTGCTAAGGTATTTAAAATATATCATGCTCTCAGAAATATTACACATAAATCATTTTATATCCTTAGGTTAAGAAGAAGATGTTGTACTCTAGCTCCTTTGACGCTCTTAAGAAATCCCTCGTCGGAGTCCAAAAATACATACAAGCAACCGATTTATCCGAAGCTTCCCGCGAGGCTGTCGAAGAAAAACTACGAGCCACTGATCGTCAATAAATAAACATAACTATTCTATGTATGCATCGCATTTAACATAAAAGGCATGCATAATACAGCGATGACGTTAAGAGTATTGGGTCGATATCGCCAATTTGTATGAAACTTTTCTACATAATTTGTATTTTCAGTAGAAATAAACAAAAAAAAATAATAATTAAATTATATCTTGTTGCATAATTTGGGTAACCGGGTAACCTGGTAATACGAAAGTATGAATTTAGCATTAGAGTATTTATTTCTTATAGGGCTAGCTGAGCATTTATTTCAAATGTTTGTCTTATAAGCCAGTCTATTCTAAAATGCTTGATGCATAAATTTGGAAACTTTCAAAAGTTATAATTTGCTGTTACATCTTTAACTAAAAATTGTTTTAATTTGATAATAAATGTTCAGAATATAGTATTTTAACAGTTTTGTTTTTAATTTAAAATGTTTCCATTTTTATGTTCTAACATTTTATCTATTGTTTCAATTTGGTGCAAAATGTTCCAGCCACTCAGGAAAATTTTGCCAAACAATGAGATGTTAAATTGGTTAAATAAGTTTATATTTTAGGTTAGTGTAGACCTCTGCGCAACCAAGCGTGTCTATTAAAGCTTTATATTATTCAATAGGGAAATTATTACTATACGAAATGGGTAAAAAAAATACACAATTTTTCAGTATATTTTTATTATACTACATACCATTCATTTATATTGCTGTTTTAACAACTGATACTTTTTATAGCTAAATCCCTCATGCGTGCAAAAACAACATTTCTCCTAAGGTCTGTAACACAATCACATCGCAAATTTGTGCACCCAAAACATATGCAAACATTAATCAAGAAATCGATGGATAATTTCTCCATTGTCCCGAAGTTCCGTAAAAATAAATTGCCTCCACATAGTAAAACATCTTTTAAAAACAAAATTAAGATATTTTTCATCTCGTAACGAATATATTATCTCAAATTAACGATAAATGTGCTAAATTATGCCGCAGCTTAGGTGGTTAATTATTCATCTTCCTAGGTTGGTATGTTGTTCCAAGGCGGACAGTCTTAACGGTTGCTCTTCAAAGGTGTTGTTACTACAAATATCTATTCATAAGTTGATTTCTGTAGAAACTATCAGATATTACAAATATTCTTAATCATGACAAATTAATCTATCACTGTCTGTCTATGAACGCCAGGATTTTGAAAACAGGTAAGTCCACAGGGACTTGAGCCTCTTAATCCATAGACAATGGGATTCAATTTTTTTTATTCTAAGGGTGTGTCTTATTTTCCTCGATATTTCAATTATTTTTTGTCGAATTTTCAAGCAAATGAAAAAAAGGTTGCCATGGTGGATGTTAATGTAAATAAGGTAGTAAGATATATATACCTGAAATCCAAAGACTTAACTGTATTGGTGTCATCGCATTTTGCAATTAAGTGGAGGGGCATTGTTTATTTCTTTGTCCGCTGACTGTGCCAATTCAACAACAAAGTAATTTATGCACATATAAATGTGTACACAGATACAAATTATATATGTATATCTAGATGCAATCTTTGTCTTGACATAAACAATTGATAGACTTCACCTATCAATCATTTGACCTTAGGCCTGACTGGATAAAGTACTTACCAGAACTTTTATCGGTTATATTATATTTTAAACCCTTAACTGAGGACATATTGTATTGTATATTAAGGAAGAAGTTTTGACCACATGTTATAGGTATGGAATTTCTATGATTAAAACGAATTTTCAAATCGCGATGTCCATGTGTCTGTTTCAGTCACTACTCCTCCCACAGTTTTAGAGCTAATACAATGAAACGTTACACCGAAGCTTCTTTTTTTCGGATACAAATAACATATGTCTAGACCGAGCATGTAAGATATACTATAGTTTTCATGCAAATATGATTAAAAAGTAGTTTTGTGTTTTAAAAACTTATTTATTTCTAAACATATAGGAGCCAAATTGCATATTGAGAATGTTGTAGCTATGTCTCGTGAGTCACATATGATATTTGATGGAGAATATGCAACGTGTTCGTTTTCCAAAATGGAATACAATTAAATCATTACATTCAATCAGATTCTGTTCATCAGAAAAACTGTAAGGCTCATCTAAAATAAAATAAGACGAGGGAACCGAAAATGTACATTAAATATTTCCCAATACTGGCCAATAAGTCGCACTCGCATTAGAGAAGTTGTTAGCCGCATTGCTGTGGTTTTAAATGGATCCATTTGAGGCATCGCTCAATCATTTACAAGTAATGCATTTATTAGGAATCGTTCTCACATTTATTAAAATTACGGGACAGGTTTGGAGCGGGTATCTTATTTTAGTGTGTATGCAATAATGACCTGCATTAAATCCATTATTTAATTAGACCCATTTGATGATTTTGTTGAACGCTCCCCGCCTATTATATACATTGATTTGTTTGCATCACGTTCGCTACCATAAATTTTTCCAGCTTTCTTTGCCATTGAACCTAAGAGATCCTGTGACATTTTATGAGCTGATCTCAAGGATGACGACCATTCTTTTAATCCGATTTCATCCTAAAATGGAAGACTTTATTATTATTGTTTCAAATGGTTATCGTAATATTTCTTACAGAGTTTGTTAAAATAATTCGGCCATCTCGACTGCCATCATTTACACGAATTTGAATGCATTGTTCATTTTTGTGTAAAATGAAATCAGATGAAATATCCTCTACTTGGTCCATAAAGATTAATTCTGGCTTATTATTTCCACTTTCAGAATGAAGTTCCAAGCTAAAATATTAAAGAAAATAAAAAATCAATTACTTTAAAAGTTACAAATGGCATAACATAATACATTTATGTATATATTTAGTATATAAGCTTCTAAAAAGGAAGAATTTAAGACTAGACGTTATAAGAGATTCCGGTTCCCATGGATTACCAAATGCAAAATGTGTACAATGGATAAAGGTTAAGTACATTGCTTATTGCAAATATGTATAAAGTGTTATTATACCTATTTCCTGCTTTTTTGTACAGCAAAAAAGTCTTAAGTATTTCCAAAATTAGCAACTTAGTATATAATATACATAAATACATACCGGTTTGGATATAGTTTTGCGTATTTGGTTTGCCATAGAGATGCAAAAGATACGCCTAATTTTTTAATATATCCGTGTAAAATACAGTCCGACTCTTTCTCATCTGCATCAAAATGTTGTTTTTGCTTGGCTTTCCTCTTTTGTTCAATCTTGTCGGTTTCTGTGTTGATTGTTTCGAATACTGTTTCAGAAACTTCCTGCTGCCACCTTGAAGAGATAGCAATAATGTAAAATATGATTATCGTTCGTCATATATTTAATAGTTCGGTAATATTCATAATAAATGGAAAATACAAATTTTAAAATAAAATTCAATTTAATTTATTACTTTTGAGAGTTGTGTGTAGAATTTTGAAACTTACCGCTCGGAAATAGTCAGCGAGAAATGCTTGTATAGGTCCTGGTCACTATCATTTAATTTAATCCCTTTCGTGTCCTCCTCATCAAATGATCCGATATCAAAGGCATCAGCGGCGTTTACCTCGCCTCGTGGTGGTATTAATGGTGGGGTATATTTTTGAATATAGACTTGGTGCCAATCGATTCCAGAAAAAAATGGATGCATTTTTACTTCGTCAGCTCTATATATAACATGGTCAAATTGGCATCATATAAATTTATCAACTCTGCATCCATTCTCACCCATTTCCCATGCAGCCCAGTCGCTTTGGCACATCTCTTTGCAGTAGCATATCCAATAAATTCCTTAATTCATTGGAAAACGAGTCCGGAAGTTCCACATTCTAGTTTTTGTAAAATATATCCAATATTATTATTTAAAATAAAATAAAACACTTTATATAATCAGGTCTTAAGGGGGATGACATTAAAGCTTGAATTAACATATTATATAAAAACTAATTACCATGGTTAATGTCATCCTATCAATTTCATGCTTGTCCTTAGTTTTATGTTGTCGAAAAGGCGAGTGTCCTTTAAGCAATTTATATAACATACAACCGAAGCTAAACCAGTCGGCACATGAATCGTACGATGTCCCTTTCGATAGAACTTCTGGTGCCATGTAACCATGAGTACCCACAGAAGCGTGTGGTTTTTTCCTTGAAAAATCACATGCCAAGCCCAAATCAGAAATTCGTATATGTCCATTTTCGTCAAGCAAAATATTGGCAGGTTTTAAGTCGCGATAAACAATAAAGCGCTTATGCATATGCTCCAACCCCAAGATAACCTAGAAGGACATTGAATACATATAAATATCGATTATATAGTATATAACTATATATATATATATTGGCTTACTTCCGCTGCATAAAACTTCATTTCGTCCTCGCTAAAAACACCATGTTGAGAAAGATGGTAATGCAAATCGCCACCATTCATTAAATCTAATATAAAACACAGTTTATCTGGTGTGTGAAATGCATAAGTCATGCAGACAATGAATGGACAATCCATCTGCAAAAACAATTTTATTTACTATGTTATTCAAGTATGAGTAGAACTTGATTACTTACTCCGGTGCTAACGGCCTGTAGCATATTTCTTTCGTTTAATGCCAGCATTTCCCCCTGTTTCATTTTAATACGCTTTTTGTCCAAGCATTTCATGGCGTACATTTTTCCTGTGTCCGCTTTTCGGCATCCATAGACTTCTCCAAATCCGCCACGCCCAATTATTCTATGCACGCTAAAATCGTTCATTGTCAACTAAAAATTGTAATAAATCAGAGTTAATAAGACCCCTATGGTGTTTTTGATTGATTTACTTGAATATTGAGCTCCAAGTTTTTCCATTGACAGAACCTTGTAAATTTGTCGCTGCAAAAATATAGGAAACAGATGACAAAAGTGTAGTTTTTGGACTTTGGTTATAATATAATTTTAAGTTAAGTCAAATCATGTATTTGTTTTATTTTGTTGTTTAACTTCAAATCATATCATATTCATGCGCATCTCTTATTGAACCAGTGAAGCATATTATATGATGTGCGTATATATATAGTTCATATTTGATATGAAAAACTTTGCAATTACCTTTCTAAAAACTTTTTAAATGGCCTGCCCTTAAGCTGGCTAAATATTTCTTCCATATATGGCTGAAAAGAAATATAAATATATTAGACTTCTCGATAAATATACAATTTTTCTAAATAACGCTATATATACTTTATATGCTGAGGTGGGGGGTAAAAAGTGGAACCTCATTTGCAAATTTGGAACCGTCAGAAATCGGCTGATGGATACTGGTATATTAAAACAGTATCATATGCGCTTTAAATATCATAAACATAGACTTTAACAGAAATTAAGTGGAACACAAAGTGAAAGAAATCATATTTAAATTGTCCAAACTGTTCATTCGATTAACAAATTTTTAGGATTTGATTCTTAAAACGGTATGATTTTTTATATAAAGAGGCGGGCACATTCTGGTTAATTAGTGTGCGCTTTAATACATTAATAAGAAATAAATTAAACTCCGGGTAGAATTTCTCACCCAGAAAGTTAATAGAAAATATTTACATACAATATGAAGTTCTCGTTTGAGATAGTATTCTGAGCTGTTGATTATATACTAATAATTGTTACAATCCCTATCTAAAAAATTACACAATATTCTATAGTAAATATTAAAATCATTTGGTACTTACTTCAAATAAATCCATTGGAACTTCATTCTTTAATAAATATTTCTGAACGCTGGCAACAGCATCTTTGGAGTATTCCTTAAAAAAACCAAATAAATATAAGTATCACTATTTGAATACTTTTGTGGAGACCCTTACATATGTGTGGGATAACATCTCTTCCATAATAAAATTGTCGTACACTTCTCTGGCTAATTTTTTTCGTTCTTCATAGCATTCTGTTTTCTCAAAGCTCTTTATCTGAAAAAAGAATTAGGAAGTGCAGTAAAACAAAAACATTTGTTGTTATTTGTTTTTAGTAATACCTGCTCATAAAACTTGAGTTGTTGTATGGGTTCTTCGGAATCATTTTCGCAAAAATCCTTAAATAGCAAATAACCTAAAAGCAAATGTTATTATAATCTTTAAATCTGTGCAAAAACTATTAAATCCATTTAAGCATTAATTACCAAGTATTTGATTAAAAATTTTGTGGAAGTTAAGTTCGTTCTCTTTCTCCAGATACTTGTACATAACGCTTCTCACGCTGAAATAACACAAAATATTTGCCGGGTTAGAAAAACTTATTCAATCCCTCTAAATATTCAGTTAAACATGTAAATAATTATAATTATATAAATTATGATAATTTGGGTTCAATGTATTTACATGTTCTATCTATACTTTAAGATGTAAAAGATCGTATATTTTAAACTATTCATATGCACACCATTTAGTTTTGGGAGTACATACAGACGAAATTTTTTTTAAGATTTTCTTTTTCGCTATTTTCCTTTGTAGGTCATATTAGGTTTTTAAATTGAAGACACAGGCTCTACTTAGTATAATACCGATTTAACAAGCACCAGTAATCAATTTGATTAAATGGAATATTTGAAACATTGCATATAAGAGGAAATTTTTAAATTGACCTAAAATGAAGGGTGTTCACTTTACCCTTGATTTTTAATTAGTTCATTGTATCGAGCGTGAATGTACATATGTACATATTTATACGTAAATACATACATATATAAGTAAACAGGAGGTGGCGACCCATAAAATATCTGTCATGACAATACAATATTTTTCACTTTTAAAGCTAAATAAGATGAAGTTGTTGTAAATATAATTTGTGTATTCATTTTATCCGCCTAGAAATAAGTATTTTAAAATTTTCTGTACATATAAACGTTTGTGTATGAGTATGTATGCAGATACATACATACATACGTATGTTGTGCTTTTTCCATTACCCACCCACTCTTACAATATGTATATACAAACACAGACAGATGTACATATGCATGTATATACAGCAGTGCAAATCCACCTAGGCACCCACTATGAATTCATTTAATTCTTAAACGTAAACTTATTAAAATGTTGTATTTTTGGTACCTTGGATCCGGTAAAATTAACTTTTTACTAGCTCTTGCGGCGGGTGTGCATTTTGATTTTTCCATCGCCATCAAGTAGCTCACATCGGCCAAAACTGCCTCTAGGTCCGCCATTGTACCAGATTTTTCTGATTTCGTGACTATGTTTCTTTAATCGATTTTATTTCATACAAATAAATAATAAACTTTATAACACTCATAACAAAGAACGCGATTCTTTATTTGTAAACGATATCTTTCGCACAACCGCACAACTTTTGAAACAAATTTTTTGTTTGTTTAGCATACATAACTACATATATATATGTATGTTTACACGTATGCGGGTACCAAGCTCTGTCACAATGAAAAAAAGATTTATTTTCACAATTGGCAAAAGTAATTTATAAAAAACCAATAAAACTTTCTGTATGGAAATATCTTTTCTCCAAAATAAGTATGTAAGTCTTCTTCTCCCAAGTTGCCATTCGCTCATATGATATGACGAGAGTGCTTATGTATGTATACATATGTTAAAGTTAACGAATCGATATATCTGCGATTAACGATAGGGTAGTGCTAAAAAACACTAATTTTTAATATTACCATAATACAAAACATTGGGCTTAATAAAATTAAAAAATTAATAGCCGAAGTTAAGAATAATAGATTGAAGTAGATATTTAATCAAACAACATTATGGCCCAAACAGATGTTTGTGACAATATATAAGCACATTCACATTCTAAAATAATAAGAAATATATAAAATAAATAAATATATTATTCAATTAGTCTTTTTCCTTGACGAATCGAATATATTATTATTATTATTATTATTATTTTTTTTTTAAATCTTGAATCTTTATGAGAGATCTGCCCTACTTGGTTGGATAATTATTAAATCTTATAATTGTGAATTTTGAATCATGTCAACAAGGAACAAACAAACCCACATTGTGGGATTCGTGCTAACTCGTTGAGCTAGGAGCCTGGCTCCATATTTAAAACTAATATCAAAATTCATGTTTCGAGCTGTTGTGCATAAAGCACGACATTATATAGACTATTACTGTTACTTACAGTCACTGGTGCATACCATCGTTCCACTTATTCGATATATATTTTATAAAATTTGGTACTCGAATCGCCTTGTGAACGTTTGCCAATTTCATAGAGTTGTTTACGGCGGCGCTCTAAAGTTTTATTTGTTTACAAAATAAGTGGACAAATAAATAACACAAAATGGCGCAAAACGAGAATATATCGGTGAATACGTTTCGTAACTATTTAAATATTTTGAGTGACCACTCAGCTAAAGAGGAAATTAAGCTGAAAGCAACACAGGAACTAAGCGAACACTTTGAAATGATCATGCAGAGCCCTTCATATCCAGCATTTTTGGAAAATGCACTCAAAGTGTTTATGCGAATTCTTCAAGAAGGCGAACCACAGTTCATACAAGAGAATACAATGCAACATGTAAGTATATAAGACACTTGGCGGCCGCTTGCTAGATGCACATGCATTGACGCGAATACATACATACATGTGGGTGAACATTCATACACACATGTGCTCTTTTAATATAAGCCGGGCACGCAAACTCAATAAATACATTTAATAAATAATTATATATATACGAAGATATGATATTGGTGTTTTTGGAGACCAACAAACAAATTAGCAAACAAATATCCAATGGCCACCCGTCAGCCATTGCTTTTGGAAGTGAACTTTTCAGCAATTTTCGTATTTTATAGACCGTGGCTTTACGATTAGGGCATCCTTTTTTAGGTTCCTTGTTAATGCGGCCAACGCTTTCAAAAGTAAATGTGAGACAATTTACGAGGCGAAAGGGGTTAAATTTTTGACATCGAAACTTTAATCCACCGCTGTTTTGTATCGCTTTATGCTTTAATCTTACGAATATGTCCCATAGTTTCTGTTAACTTCTATCTTCTAGTTTTGCATTTCGTAGGTTTAGTTTAGTTTCGGTTGACTTCTATCTACTAGTGTTGCATTTCGTAGGTTTAGATGAATATATTTATTTTCTAACTGATTAGTGTAGTTCTTTTTTTTGCGGGATGCGGCTGATGTTTTACCGGGACATCAATATGGGATGGTTGACAACCTTATTCTAGGGTAGTAATATTTTGCATCCGAGCAACAAACGAATGCCACTGAGAAATGCCATTGAGAAAAAACATGGTTGATTATTAATTATTAGGCAATGTTTTGTTGATGTGACCTGTTTTAAATTTGTTCATAAGTTAAATATATATACATACTATATATCCATATAATAATTTATTCCCTCTTATTTCTAGATTCGAAAATTAATTTTAGAGATGATTCACCGCTTACCAATAACAGAAAATCTGAGACAGCATGTAAAATCAATAATAACAATGATGCTAAAAATATTAAAAACCGATAATGAAGAAAATGTTCTTGTCAGCCTTCGCATTATTATTGAGCTGCATAAACATTTTCGACCATCTTTTAACCCAGAGGTCTGTAAATGAACTTTCCTTCTTCCTATTATTTATTTATTTGTTTTTCTTCCAAAATTTAGATTCAACATTTTCTGGGGTTCGTTAAGGAAATTTATACAAACTTACCAAATCATATCACTTCGATTTTTGAAACATCGAATGATATTTGGATTACAGACTTAAAAGACTTGAATCTAGAAATGCTTTTGTCCGAAGCATATTCTGTTAAAACAATTCACGTGGACAAGCCCATTGAATCGAATCAACAAATTATTGTAAGTATATTCAATGTTAAAGCTTAATATTTTATGTTTAAATCCGAATTTCGATGATTCATGTTCTGTCTTTTTAGTACAACCTTTTACCGAGAGGAATCCTGTCCCTAAAAGTTCTGCAAGAGTTACCTATCATCGTAGTTTTAATGTACCAAATTTACAAAAATGCCGTGCATCAAGAGGTCTCTGAATTTATACCACTAATAATGACAACTATTAATTTACAACCAACGGTTCTACAAAGGTCAGTTTTGCTTGTCAGAGATTTGCTCTGAGAATTCATCTGTAATTAATTTATTGCGACGCAAAAACTCGCAATAGGTGTACTGCAAATATTGTTGTATATACTTTTCCATATTTTAGGAACTCAACACAAAAGGAAGTATTTGTGGACTTTATTGGAGCACAAATAAAAACACTCTCCTTTTTAGCATATATTGTTAAAATATTTCAGGTATGGTATTTTTCTCAGCACAATATATTTTGTTGGCTTCCAAAAATTAATTTTTAATACAGGATGTTGTCATCGCAAATTCCTTATCTGTTACAAATGGAATGTTAAACCTCATGAGTAATTGTCCTAAAGAAGCGGCACATCTACGCAAGGAACTTTTAATAGCTGCCCGTCATATCTTTGCAACAGATCTACGTCAAAGTGTGTAATAAGAATATGCACATAAATAGACACATGTTTTGAACTAATAAACCTGTTTTCTTACAGAATTCATACCATCTATAGAAAAACTATTTGATGAAGATTTGCTTATTGGTAAAGGTGTGACTTTGGACTCAATTCGTCCTCTGGCGTATTCCACGTTGGCGGATCTCGCACACCATGTGCGTCAAAGTTTAAATTTGGATGTCCTGATAAAAGCCGTTAATTTGTTTTCAAAAAATGTTCACGATGAAACCCTTGCAGTTGGAATACAAACAATGTCATGTAAACTTTTATTAAATCTGGTCGATTGCCTGCGACATCACAGTGAATTGGAGCCACAGAGATCCAGAAACCTACTCGCTACATTACTTAAAGTGTTTGTCAAAAAATTTGAGACCATAGCAAAAATTCATTTGCCTTCAATCATCCAAAGATGGTAAGAAAACACGTCATTACATCTTCCACATCTAAAATTGAGAACCCTTTTCTTCACCCTACCATTACAAGTTTATGTAGTGTAAATGCTCCATCACATATGTAGCTACAGAAGAAAAAACAAAACAGTCCATATAAATGAAATATAAACTTTTTGAAGCACTTATAACTTGAATATAATTTGTACTCCATACAGCAAAGGCAACTCACAAACGTCCGGATCAAATAATTTGCCAAACACATGTTCTTTGCCACCCATTGGTGTTGCTGATTTGAAAGAAGTAAGTATTTTAGTGTTTTATATGGATAATGTTTTTTATCTCTCTTTTCTTTTGTGTATTCAAGGATCAGTTCGGCGCCGAACAAACCAAATCATCATCAACTGGCACTCCATGGGTTTGCTCTGTAAACGTAGCTGAGTTTCGAAGCTTAGTTAAAACGCTGGTCGGAGGTGTAAAAACAATTACTTGGGGTTTCTTCAACTCAAAGGTATTATTTAATCAATTCCTTTTTGCAGCTATATTTATTTACCATTTCCTTTTTTTAGATTACGGACTCGCAAACACAGGATAAATTATTTAGTCCGGAAATTTTGTGTACATATATAGACTTGGTCTATTTCGCTATGGAGGCCCTAGATATATATACTATTAATGTAAATCCAAATCAGCAGCGCACATCCGGATTGATATCGAGAAATAAAGAAGAAAAGGAAGTTTTGGAACATTTTAGCGGAATTGTAAGTAAAAATATTACCCCATCAAAGAACAAATTTATTTATAAATAGCTTAGTAGTATCATTTTTTAATGATATTTTTAATTTTTTATTCGTTTCACTATAAACGGCAGCCTCTTTTAAATCTTTTAATTGATGCTGATAATATTGCAATGACTTCGGCAGTGCTCTAAATTGGCGGTACAGCCACCAGAGCGATTTCAATTTTCTGGTTGATATTCAAATTGTCATTAGGCTCGAAAAACGTCATGAACTCCAATAAATAAATAAATTTGAGGAGCCACATCAACTAATTATTTTCTGTAAATAATTCAACTTAATTACGCTTCATTACCGTTTATTATTTAAGCTATAATAATATATGTTTATATTAAATGTACTTTTTAAGGAAATGCTGGCAACCTACAATATTAATTAACATAATGTAATTTTTTGTTTTCAGTTCCTTATGATGCATTCGCAAAACTTTCAGGAAATATTTGCAACCACAATTGATTTTTTGGTTGAAAGAATTCATAAGAATCAATCCTTGCAAGTGGTAGCAAACTCATTTTTGGCTAACCCAACTACTTCGCCACTCTTTGCAACAGTTCTGGTGGAATACTTGCTTGGAAAAATGGAAGAAATGGGTTGCAATGTTGAAAGATCTAATCTGTACCTAAGACTTTTTAAACTTGTCTTCGGAAGTGTCAGTCTCTTTCCGGTGGAGAACGAGCAAATGTTGCGCCCACATCTTCACAAAATAGTGATTCGATCAATGGAGCTGGCATTAATTTCAGACGAGCCATACAACTATTTCTTACTCTTAAGGGCTTTATTCCGATCAATTGGCGGTGGAAGTCACGACCTATTATACCAAGAGTTTTTACCCCTGCTTCCCAATTTGTTGGAAGGATTGAACCGCCTACAAAGTGGTTTTCACAAACAACATATGCGGGACCTGTTTGTGGAGTTATGTCTAACAGTTCCGGTTCGTCTATCGTCGTTGCTGCCCTATTTACCAATGCTAATGGATCCTCTCGTTTCGGCATTAAATGGCTCTCCAACGCTTATAAGCCAGGTAATCAATTAGCCTCTGAAAACAACATTATCGTGATATAAAATACAATTTTCGCGTTTACAGGGACTAAGAACTCTAGAACTTTGCGTTGATAACCTACAACCGGACTTTCTGTACGACCATATTCAGCCAGTTAGAGCGGCTCTAATGCAAGCGCTGTGGAAGACTTTAAGAAACCAAGACAACGCAGCACTCGTAGCTTTTCGCGTTCTTGGAAAATTTGGTGGTGGTAACCGAAAGATGATGGTTGAGCCGCAGATTCTGCATTACGATCAAAACGAGAAACCACAAATTTCTATTGTAACATATTTTCAAGAGTACGATAAACCCATTGAGTTCCCCGTCGGAGAAGCGATCGAGTCTGCATTCAAGGCCCTAAGTTCAAACACAACAGATCAGTTTTATAGACGACAAAGCTGGGAAGTTATTCGTTGTTTTCTGGCTGCATTCATTAGTTTAGATGACGAGAAGCATACTCTACTAAAACTATTTACTCATCCTGACTTCGTCGAGAGCAACGTCGTTAGCTGGCAGATTTTTCAACATAAATTCGAAGAAGCCAGTGTGCGTGGAACTCACCAGACCGCTCTTATTGGAATGCTAGTTGCCTCAGCAACTAAAGATTTACGAGACTCTGTCTGTCCCGTTATGGCTGCTGTCGTTCGACATTACACAATGGTCGCCATAGCCCAACAGGCAGGACCCTTCCCACAAATGAGTTATCATGCATCAAATGGAATAGATCCAATGGTGTTAATTGACGCTTTGGCGGCCTGCATGGGACATGAGGAAAAAGAATTATGTAAGCCCGGAATAGCGTGTATGGGAATCATTCTTGACACTGCCACAAATATTATGGGAAACAAGGAAAGAGCATGCAAACTACCGCTTATGCAGTATCTTGCAGAGAAAATGACAGCATTATGCTATGACCGGCCGTGGTACTCTAAGGTTGGCGGCTGCCAGGCCATACAGTTTCTATGCAAACACATGTCTCTTCGAGCTCTGTATCAGCACCTGTTTAATTTCCTAAAAGCATTTATGTTTGTCTTGATGGACTTGGAGGGAGATGTTTCGAATGGAGCCATCGATATAACCAAAATGTATATGAAAAACATGCTAGAAATTTGCATGAGCCCCATAAACGTAAATTGTAGAAGCGATGAACTTGCCGATTTACAAACTAAGGCCACATATGAAGTTATCCACGAGCTGGTCAGGCATATAACTAGCCCCAACTGTATAGTTCGAGAGGAATCGATGGTTTTATTGAAGCACATTGCGCAAATTCAAAACAGGACTGTTTCGGAGGTTATGGACCCGCACAAGGAAGTTCTGGCAGATATAATACCGCCAAAGAAACATTTACTTAGACACCAGCCTGCGAACGCACAAATTGGATTGATGGATGGAAATACATTCTGTACCACGCTGGAGCCACGACTTTTTACAATAGGTACGTCGCAACATTAAACTTATTTATTTGCCTTACTATAATCAAAATATCTTCTTACAGATTTAACGAATACGTACCATAAACTATTCTTCCATGAACTGCTAACTCTAAGTGAAGCCGAAGACTCAACATTGGCGAAACTGGATTGTTATAAAAATGTTCCAAATTTAGTTCCACTTCGGAAGAGTGCCCTGCGTGCACTGGCCGCCTGCCACTACATAAATGATATTCAATACAAGGAAAAAATTATAAACATAATTTTCAAAGTTATGGAGAATGATAAGTCTGAGCTACAAGAAACCGCTTACCATTGTATGAAGCAGTTCATAACTGGAATAACTATTGATAAAGAGAAGGTAAGATTATAATTAAGAATCGAATATCACATAAAATTTAAATGAAATTATGTACTAACCTATTGGCATAACATGTAATATATTAATTTTGTAGGTTCAAGCTGCTATGCGACCGTTGCTTTTGAAACTTGGAGACCATAGAAATTTGTCAATTCCGGCAATAAAACGGCTGTCATATTTTACGCAACTGTTTCCACAAATGTTTAGCGAGAAGTTAAGTGAACAAATACTGCAGCATTGTGCTAATATAATTGAAATTTTCGTTGGCAACTATAAGTGCACGAATCAGAACATTAATTTCTTTTCAACCTCCAAAGGTGGAGAATATGAACAGAAAATTGTTACGTTGATTGAAATGTTTTACCACATAACAGCAGCGTCACCGAAATATATAGAGAAATTGTGCCAACTAGTCCTACAAACCGAAAGCAACTTGATGATCGAAGCTTCCAGTCCATACCGGGAGGCATTACTGAAGTTTCTTCAACGTTTTCCATCGGAAACAGTTGATCAGTTTATGGCTGATTCGGTTATAATTGATGCCCAATGGAATAGATTCTTCATATTTATTCTAAAACACGAAAATGGCCAATCTTTCAGGGCTGTGATTAAAAATCATAAATACACCAAATTATTAATGTACATTAAATGGAACACCGAGATAAGCAGTCTGCACAAATACGAAGTCCAGCATCAAGCAGTTTTAATAATTTTCACACTTATGGAATTGGATGATCAGTGGATCCCGACACGGCAGGACATTGTGGATGCGTTAAAGGAGCTGTGGCAGAATAGTTTATACTCGACCTGTGTCGAAAATGTTTCCTGCGACTTATGGCATTTAGTTGGAAAAATACTGTTGCTCTATTTCTCAAATAACACCAACGATATTGATCTATTGTTTCAACTTTTAAGAGCACTCTGCTTACACTTCATTCCGGATGTACATTTCCTTCGCGACTTTCTACAAAACACCGTGGCGCAAAGTTTTACGGTCAGCTGGAAGAGAAACGCATTTTTCCATTTTGTTGAAAATTTTAACAATACAGCGCTTACGGAGGAACTAAAGGCTAAAATAATTACAGCCGTATTGATTCCCTGCTTTACAGTAAGCTTTGATAAGGGCGAAGGAAATAAATTGATTGGGGCACCACCCACCCCATATCAAGAGGATGAGAAGAATATTGTTTCCGTGTTCATAAACAAAGTTTTTGATCCCGATAAGCAATATGATGATGCAGTAAGGATCGCTCTTTTGCAGCTCGCATGCCTCCTCGTCGAACGTGCATCCCAACACATACATGACGGTGATGCCAATAATAAAAGGCAAGGCAACAAGCTCCGCCGTTTAATGACTTTTGCTTGGCCCTGTCTTTTAAGCAAAAACTCCGTAGATCCCACGGCCCGTTACCATGGCCATTTGTTACTGGCGCATATAATAGCCAGGCTGGCAATTCACAAGAAAATAGTTCTACAAGTATTCCACTCGCTTCTTAAAGGGCATGCTTTGGAAGCCAGACCCATTGTTAAGCAGGCGTTGGATGTTCTAACACCAGCCATGCCGCTACGCATGGAAGACGGCAATACAATGCTAACCCATTGGACAAAGAAAATTATTGTAGAAGAGGGTCATGCAATGCAACAACTATTCCACATCCTGCAACTAATAATTCGTCATTACAAGGTAAAGAGCATTGAATAATTAATAAATGCTGTTAACACAAACTATCAAACGTTTTAACGATTATAAAAATTGTTAAAGCAAATACCCCTAAGGTAGTCAGGCACGTGCTTAGCACCTTACTCCAACAATTTAACAGTCTAATTCTAAAAAAAAATTAATATAATCTCGAACCCAAACTATTACTTAATCAGGACGACAATTCAGGATATTAATGTTTTTTCTACTGAAAATCAAATGAAGTCATTTAAAAAAGGTAATCATAGAAACATTAATACACAATGAAAGACTTATTTGGTTTTCTTCTAATCAAATGTTCCCGAATACAAGTTCATGATCGTTAAAGCGAGTTGATGAATCTATGTATATAAGTATTTAGTCTAAATACTGAATGTGTATTTTTAAACCGGCCAATTTTTCCTTCATAGGTGTATTTCCCGGTTAGGCATCAACTGGTCCAGCATCTGATCAACTACATGCAACGTCTGGGTTTCCCTCCAAATGCATCTATTGAGCATAAGAAATTGGCTGTTGACTTGGCAGAAGTAATTATCAAATGGGAATTGCATCGCATCAAGGAAGATGAAAGGGAAACAAGAATTGATGGACCAGAGGAAGAGTTAACGAGAGAAACACATCAAAGTACAAGTAAGAAGATCTTAAGTTTCAAATAATATGCATCTTATTTAAAGATTGTTTTTTGAAATGCTTTGCAGGTGGTGGAACCGCGACCAAAACAGATGACCTGCTTCGGTCTATTGAGAAATCACATTGTGATACCGTTCTGAACTTTCTGGTTCGCTTAGCATGTCAAGTGAATGATCCCCAGCCAGGAGTAATATCGCCCGGTGAAGGCTTGTCCCGCAGGTAATACTAATTAAATTACTGAGTGCATTCTTAAAATTTTTGTATATATATTAACCCATTTTTTGAATCCTATTCAGGTGTGTTATGCTTTTGAAAATGGCAATGCGACCAGAAATCTGGCCTCAACCGTTTGACTTAAAACTTAATTGGTTGGACAAAATCCTTACAACTGTTGAAACGCCTCAGCATAATTTAAACAACATATGTACTGGAATAGACTTTCTAACCTTCCTCACTACAATTCTGAGTCCGGAACAATTAGTCGGCATAGTCCGGCCCGTGCAACGTGGACTTTCTTTATGTATAATACATCAAAACACGCGGATCGTTCGATTGATGCACATATTTCTAACTCGACTTATGGCCATATTTCCACCGGACGCCCAACACAAGCATGAAGACCTAGATGTTCTTTATAGTGCCATAAGTAAAATGATAACAGATAACCTCACGTTTTATGAGAAAAGCCCTCAACCAAATGCATCATCACTCTTCGGTACTCTGATGATCTTGAAAGCTTGTACTACAAATAGTCCTTTCTATATTGATCGCATACTGGTGCAATTCATTCGAGTTCTGAATCGGCTTACAAAAGATCATATAAACACAAATACAAATGGTGCCGTAAATTCCCAACAGGCGGATTCAAATTCACTAGCCCTGGAGCTTTTGGTATTATCGCTGGAGTTAATAAAAAACAGAATTGTCGTTATGAGTGTGGAAATCAGAAAACTTTTCATTGGCACTATTCTGATAAGCCTGATTGAGAAAAGCTCAGACGTCAAAATTATAAAATGCATAATAAAAATGCTCGATGATTGGGTAAAAACTAAAGAATCTAACATCATGACCCAAGTACCGTCCATTCGGGAGAAATCTTCGCTGTTGGTGAAATTAATGCAACATGTTGAGAAAAAATTCGCCGATGACTCAGAAATAAACATTCAGTTTTTGGAGATCATAAACTACATATATCGGGATGAAGTACTAAAGCAGACGGAGCTAACTAGCAAGCTGGAGGGTGCTTTCCTCAATGGGCTTCGTTTCCAAAACCCACACATTCGAGCAAAATTCTTCGAGATTTTAGATGCATCGATGCGGCGTAGACTACATGACAGAATTCTGTATATAATTTGCTCGCAAGCGTGGGACACAATTGGCTCCCATTATTGGATAAAACAATGCATTGAGCTTCTTATTTTAACCGCCAATACAATGACTCAAATTCAATGTTCAAATCCAGCCTTCGAAATTCCTAGTATTACTTCAGTAATCCCAACCAACTCCACCGATGCTCAAGAGAATACATTTGTATCATTTTTATCATCACAATCCGAATCGTTCGAGAATGTTCAAAATGTTAACGATAAGGACGATGTTTTTGATATTGACTTAAAGCTTGAGTTTACAGCTGCCCGCAAGGAAGATTGCCAACAAATCTTACCAACTAGACGAGATACCCTAGTAGAACTTATTTACAAACAAGCAGAGTTCCTAGAGGCAAACAGAAATATACGCACTGATCAGATGCTTGTTGCCACGTCCCAACTTTGTCACATGGATACACAATTAGCAGAAAGTGTTTGGTTGGCCATTTTCCCCCGAATATGGAAGATATTCACAGATGACCAGCGATACAATATTACTAAAGAATTGATACCATTTTTATCGTCCGGCACAAATGTCAATCAGAAGGATTGCTACCCCAGTACAATAAATACACTTGTGGAGAGCTTAACTCAATGTTCTCCATCGATTTATATTCCACCCAACCTATTAACCTATTTGGGCAAATCGCACAATCTTTGGCATCGAACAATTTTAGTTTTAGAGGACTTGGAACAAACATATTCTAAGGGAAATGATGTCAATGTTGAAACTTCAGATGCAAACCAGCCTGAGTTTGATTCGCAACACCTAAACAATATTTACGACTCTCTGGCAAAAATGTATTCGGCTATGCATGAGGAAGATCTCTGGGCTGGATTGTGGCTAAAATGTGCTCATTATTCAGAAACGAATATAGCTATTTCTTATGAGCAAATGGGTTTCTTTGAGGAGGCTCAAGGAGCTTACGATCTCGCAATGACGAAATTTAAACAGGACTTAAACAGCGGATTGGTGAGCTCGGATATTAATAATGAGCTTCTACTGTGGGAAAACCATTGGATGCGGTGTGCCAAAGAGCTCAATCAGTGGGATATTCTACTGGACTATGCCCAAACAAATAAAGAAAAGAACATGTTTCTAATACTTGAAAGCTCCTGGCGAGTACCAGACTGGAACCTTATGAAAAACGCATTAGCAAAAACAGAGCAGTCCTATTCGAAACACTATGGTTTCAAACTGAATCTTTATAAGGGATATTTATCTATTCTTCATCAAGAGGAGAAACAAGCCGCAACGGTGGAGCGTTATGTTGAGATATCATCAAGTCTATGTATAAGAGAGTGGAGACGTCTTCCCAATATCGTATCTCACATTCATTTGCCATACCTTCAAGCGGCCCAACAAATAATGGAGCTACACGAAGCCAGTCAGATCCATCAAGGGCTGACACAATCGAGAAATTCATCTCTACACGACATGAAAGCTATTGTTAAAACATGGCGTAATCGATTGCCAGTAATTTCCGACGACCTCTCCCATTGGAGTGATATATTTACATGGAGGCAACATCATTACCAGATTATTACCCAACATCTGGAACAGCAGTCAGATCAAGGAAGTACCATGCTTGGGGTGCATGCTTCGGCGCAAGCTATAATATCCTTCGGAAAAATTGCGCGCAAACACAATTTAACTGGAGTTTGTCAGGAGACATTGTCCAGAATATATACCATACCATCTGTTCCCATTGTAGATTGCTTTCAGGTATTTATATCCTTCAATTTTAACTATTAATCGCTTACCTTATATAACATCAGTTTTCTATTTATTAATGACAAAATCTTCGAAAAATCCGCAGAAAATTCGTCAACAAGTTAAATGCTACCTGCAAATGCCTTCAACATCTGGTAGAAACGAAATTAATGAAGCTCTTGAGGTGATCGAGTCCACTAATTTGAAATACTTCACTGGTGAAATGAATGCTGAGTTTTATGCTTTAAAAGGCCTACTTTTGGGCCAAATTGGTCGCACGGAAGAAGCTGGAAAATCCTTTAGTGCAGCAGTTCAACTTCACGATGGACTGACAAAAGCCTGGGCTATGTGGGGAGATTATATGGAGCAAATCTACCTGAAGGATAAACAAATAGCCATTGGTGCTAATGCATTGATCTGTTTCTTGCATGCTTGTCGAAACCAGAATGAGAGCAAGACAAGAAAGTATATCGCAAAGGTGTTATGGTTCTTGTCGTACGATAACTCCACCAATACACTTATAAACACTCTCGAGAAATATGTGGCCGGTATTCCACCATCTTATTGGTTGCCGTGGATCCCTCAACTCTTATGTTGCCTGGAGCAGTTCGAGGGAGATGTAATACTTAATCTTTTAAGTCAAGTGAGTAAAAACATTCAATAATATATTTTATTTTTGTTGAATTTAATTAAATATTCTTTTTAGATTGGACGGCTTTATCCGCAGGCCGTATACTTTCCTATTAGAACTCTATATTTAACATTAAAAATAGAACAGAGAGAAAAACATAAATCTGCCGAACAAGCCGTGATTGCCGGCAAATTTTCATCTGTAAGTTTGGAAATATTTAACTACAAAAATATGTGGTACCTAAAGGTGTTTCTATTTTCACAGAATTTGGAAAATATGGGCTCAAATTCCGGCAGAACCCAACCCATCCCTGTTCCATCTGTAAATCCAATTAAAGCCACTCCACCAATGTGGCGGTGCTCAAAAGTTATGCAGCTTCAACGAGAAGTACATCCCACGATTCTTAGTTCATTAGAAGGTATTGTCGATCAGATGGTTTGGTTTAGAGAAAGTTGGACCGAAGAAGTACTTCGTCAGCTGCGTCAAGGCCTGATTAAATGTTATGCCATAGCATTTGAGAATCGGGGCACTGTTGTAAACGCCACGATAACTCCCCATACCCTGCACTTTGTTAAAAAGTTGGGTTCAACCTTTGGCATTGGAATAGAAAATGTGCCAGGCTCTGTTACATCATCTGTAACGAATTCGGCCGCATCAGAATCAATAGCCCGTCGAGCACAAGTAACATTCCAAGATCCTGTTTTCCAAAAAATGAAGGAACAATTTACCAGCGACTTCGACTTTTCTAAGCCTGGCGCTATGAAATTACACAACTTGATATCAAAGTTGAAAACATGGATAAAAGTTCTCGAGACGAAAGTGAAAAAGCTTCCAACATCATTTTTAATCGAAGAGAAATGTAGGTTCTTGTCTAACTTTAGCCAAAAAACAGCTGATGTGGAACTTCCCGGAGAGTTATTAATTCCGTCCTCATCGCACTATTATGTGCGCATCGCCCGTTTCATGCCACGTGTTGAAATAGTTCAAAAAAATAACACTGCACCTCGTCGGCTATATATCAGGGGGACTAATGGAAAAATATACCCCTATCTGGTGGTCTTGGATTCAGGCCTTGGCGATGCTCGACGTGAGGAGCGTGTCTTACAACTCAAGCGTATGCTTAATTATTATTTGGAAAAACAAAAAGAGACAAGTCGACGCTTTCTAAATATTACGGTGCCACGAGTGGTGCCGATTTCACCTCAAATGCGATTAGCTGAAGATAATCCTGACAGTATATCGTTGCTAGAAATATTTAAGAAATGTTGCCTGAAAGCAAAGATGGAGTACGATATGCCAATTGTAAAGTATTACGAACGACTTTCTGAAGTTCAGGCACAAGGAACACAAACTTCTCATACCATTTTGAGAGAAATTTTCTCTGAAGTTCAGTGGACTATGGTTCCGAAAACGCTTCTTAAGCAATGGGCCTTAAAAACATTTGCTGCTGCAACCGATTTTTGGCAGTTTAGAAAAATGGTGAGTACATAACCAATCCCGAACGAAAAAACTAATTAATTAAATACTTTTTTCTTCAGTTAACATTGCAATTGGCATTAGCTTACCTGTGTGAACACGCATTTAATTTAACCCGTCTTAACGCTGATATGATGTATCTTCATCAGGACTCTGGTCTTATGAATATTTCATATTTCAAATTCGACATTAATGAAGATAAGGATCAACTTGAACAACACAGACCCGTACCTTTTCGGTTAACCCCAAATATAGCAGAGTTTATAACAAGCATTGGAACTTCCGGACCATTATCTGCAGCAATAGTCGCTACGGCTCGCTGCTTTATCCAACCAAATTATAAACTCAGTTCGATATTACAAACCATTATCAGAGATGAGATAATCACGTTGAAGAAGAAAGGAATCAGAGAGAGCAAATTTATGGAGTCAGCTGAAGAGCACAACAGCGATACTAACTCCATGGAGCACACGGTTAGTGTTGTTAACACAGCTGTGGATGTGATAATGATGCGACTTAATAAGATTTCTTATTTCGATAATATTGAGACAAAAAAGGTATCTATGCTCATACAGTCGGCTACGAATGTTGACAACCTTTGTCGCATGGACCCAGCTTGGCATCCTTGGTTGTAAGAGATTAGTTTAGTTTTATAACATATTTATCAAATTGATATATAAATGTGAATAAACTTAATATATAACTAAAACTCGTTGAGCTTACCTGAAACAGATTTTTCCATAAATATATTTTCCTCAGCCACGCCCTACTTAAGCTTCGGTCAATTTCCACACAAATTCGTCCATTTTTTTTTTTTAAATAAGCCGCTTACGAAACCTATTTATTCATTCGATATCAAAAATTAGGCCAGTAATCAATTTGGGTACACCAAAATTTAATCGTATTTGGAAACAGGAAGCGGCTTGATTAACGATTCCATACAAGAAGAACTACTTCTAGCACTATATCTGTTTTAGATTTACTTTTCATAGCCTACTAAAAAATATTGGCGAATATAAATAAGTAATATAAAATTACTTAGCTCATGTTGCTCAAAATAATTTTCAAATTTGGGGTGAAATTTAGTTTGGATCAGCAGTCTATTAATCTTTATCCAAAATACAATTCCAATCTGTATGTAGTACTTATTGTGGTCTGATGTTTGTAACGTCTAGAAGGACAGTCAGTCGATCTTGTCATCTTTCTGTTTCTAGGTAAACTAATTTTTTAGTTTTGAAAACTGAAATTATTTTTATATACAAGTAATATGGCAGTCATTTGAACTTTCGGCCAATATTTCATCAAATCGGATTGCCATATAGGTGCAATAGAAATAATTCGGTTTAAAACCGTATAATGTTGCGAAGTTAAAAGTCGGATTGCATCATATTTGTTGCAGCTGGAACGCTGTTTTTGTTATTTAACAACGATGAAGATCTTCTTCTTTGGCACTGGATTATAATTTAATACTAATTTTGTGTTATTGTATTTACTAAACAATTTCGGGGATCTCAACATTCCCATAATATAACAAACGGCAGAGTTATCATTGGTAGCGGTCATTCGAATGTTTTCTTTTATTTCTCATTTGTATCCAATTAAGAGAGTCAATAAATTTTGTCTAATGGTATTATCCGAAATAACACAACAAATTAATGTCATATTTTTCTTAATTTATTATGTAATATACTCGTAGTCGCATAAAAGCGACACTACGTTGGAAATGAATAGTTTGATGCTTACACAAACCATTTAATCGATCTGATTTCAAGTTACTTCTAATCAATGCTGTAAAAATCTTAGCTTTTTGAAAATAATAATAAACGCTGAATTGTAAGTGTCTATAGAACTTGCTGAGTAATACATATATGATAATTAAATACTTTATGTGTACCTACTCCTAATAAAATTATTAACAAACCAAAAAATGTATGAAATTTACACCTTATAATTGTTTCCGCACCATTTCTGACAGAATTGCAGACTCGTTGTTAGACATTACGGCTCCAGTTGAATCCTTATTCCTATATGAGGCATTTGGAACGCGCTGAATTGTTCTATCTTCATATCGAGTCCGACCTTGAGACGCCATTGGTCTATTAAGGGTATTGTTTGCATTATTTGGAGAGCTTGGTGGGGTGTTGTGCGCTGTAAAGTTTTTATTTACGAAGTCTTGCTCCTTCCATCCATTTTTCTTGTACACATCACGGAGCTCGTGATGCTGCCACATTGTGTACAAAACCTGACTGGCAAATTTAATTACACAAGTGGTATATTTTTCCTTTCGCTTAGTAATATTCATAAGACGGTCTACACCTCCAGCATCCAAAAGCGACCGAGAGAACTCGGGGTTTTTCTTAATGACTTCGTTTATGGTTGCCAATACGGCCGTGATGGTGTCGTCAGATGTATTTTGATCATGTTGTACGTTGCCCGAAGGTAGTTTTTGGACTAAATCCCGCATGGCATATTTGCCAATCAGCTCCTTATTTCGCTGGTCAATAGCGAGATTACGCAATGCTGTAGCAACAGCGCATACGACGCGATCCACTTCCATCCGCAAAAGCTCTACTAGAATAGGTAGGCCTTTCTCTTTACGTACTGTTGCGCGAATATCAATGCTGGGCTGCCAATAGCAAGCCGACAAATTTTGAATTGCTCCTGCAGCGGCTTCTAGGGTTTCGGGATTGGAGCAACTCTGCAATAAAGACAAATAATACTGAACCACTTCAGGCTGCCATAATTGCTCATATCCCTTGTTTGACTGATGATTTGTTCTTAAACTTTTAGAATACTCAGTAGAAAAAATGTAGTCCTGTTGAACCTCATTTTGAGCTAATTCCTTCTTCTTTTTACTTGTGCCAAAACAACCCAAATTTTCACCTGAAATTAAAAAGCGTAATTACAATTTCTGAAATCAAAATGTAATGCGCAAAATATTCTTCACCTTTTGAAGATGACGGTATAACTCTTTCTTGAGCTATGAAAGGCTGCTTATCGTAATTTGGATCTTCAACTTCTTGGCATCTGTACGATAAATTTCGAAGTACGCAAACGCAGTTCTCTACCGTCTTGTTACCGATATTGTTTTTCTCAATAGCGGTTCTTACTACGTAAAGCAAGCATTCAACTAAATGTTCGCAGTTGCGTAAACATCCTCGCGCGTGTTCTCCAGCTGAGCTGACGTTACGCAATACGCCGGAAGCGTTTCGGAAAACGGTCGAGAAACATGTCTCCCCACAGCAGGCAGGATCCCAACCGGAATGTGGCTTTATAATGTTACAAACTATTGCAGATAGAGCTTCATCGATAATTGAACGTTTTATGTCTTCACAAGAGGACATATTCCACAAAACTCCAGTAACTAACTCCTTCACTTCTGATTCCTGAGACCGACAAAGCAGATTAACTAATGCTGTTATCCCACCTGCATTTTTAATTGCCCGTTTATTTTCGTCATTCTGCCTGCCGTAGGATAAATTACGCAAAGCTCCACACGCATTTCTATGAAAACAAAAAGTTGCTTTAATATAAGTTTATATTAAAGATTGATATAAAAAAAATGTTCATGACGAAATATTTCCAATTTTGTAAAAAACAAATTGGAGGTATTTCCGCATATTCAACTGAAGGTTTAGGTATGTTGATATAATAAATAGAGGTTGCAATTCATTAAGTATATTACGGAAAATCAGACCACAGTATCTGTAACAAATTATTCAATAATTTAAGCAGTAATTCTTGGACTGAAATATTTCATCATCATGTCATGAAGTTTTCAAAACGTACATATTTTTGAAATCACTTACTTATGAATTTCTGGAGCATCATATGATAGCAAACGGATAAGGGGTGGAATTCCTCCTAATGTTCTAGTACGTTGTTTATTTGGATCATCCATATAACACAAATGCTGTAGATATGCCGCAGCATTTGCTTTTATAGCATTGTTTGGATTGCTAAGAAAGCTTATAACTTCCGACAGATTTGGATCTCGCCACCTCATTGTTGAACAAATATCACTGTCAGATCCTCCAATAAATTCGTCTTTTTCACCGATTCTTGAAGGCACAGCGCTTAATGAGTTAATGGGAAATTGGGGCAATTTAAAATCGCCTTGCCCATCGAACGGCATGCAATGAGCATCACCGGCAACCTCCGACCCGTTTAGGTTGTCGTCGAACGGCCTCGCAGCATATGGCTTCATATTTCCACTCACACTTGGCAATCCATAACTAGCTTCTGTTGTATACCCGTACGGAACAATTGATTCATCCGTATAATGAGGCTCTACAGCGCATGACGGCAATCCAGATATACCATAATCTGGTACTTCATCAAATTGGGCAGCTTGTATATATCTCACTGCTGGAGCCATCGTGTGATTTTCAATACCGGGTAAACTTATATCCTGGGAAGTGGTTTCAATTTGAGTTTGAGATCCAATAACCGAACAATGAGGGCCAACACGTTGTATGGCTCCAATGCCTTGTGGCTTTGTGATGTAAATAGGCGCATTCGGATACCCGGTGGTATATTGCTCATAGTTTTGAAATGCAGTATATTGAGTTTGAAGTTGCCCAGCATCCGGCACCAGCGCTGGCTCCATATTTACATTTTGAGAGGGATTCATATTACAATTTGTTTGCGATCTTAAAATATAAGACAATTAACACGACATAATTTTAATGAAGAGGAATTATACATCAATTTTACAACCAACAAAAATCGATGATATAGTGAATTAAGTAAAATATTATTTTGTTATTTAAAATTTAAAAACATAGAATACGAACATTTTTCGCACACACATATTTTTTATGTTCATACGTGAATCAGAATCTTGTTCTTTGAAAAGCAATATTGATTAAGTAAAATAGCTGTTTAAAAAGTTTTTTTTTTATACTACATTTATCTATTAGTTATTATTTTTCAGCTACCACACTTTTTTTTTTTAAATAAGTAACATTGCCAAATAGTTTCTGACGATCAAAAATAAATAGTACAAATTAAATTGTTCTTTTAAACAATACTTGTACAACAACTTCGTCTCGATGAGGGAAATTGCTTTCACATTCGGCCCAGTTCACAGCCTTATGAAGATTTGAATCTTCATGGATATGAGGCAATTTTAAATGAATGTGAGATTGTATTGTCTAAATGTAGTAATTTTTGTCAACATTGGAACGATTAGATTCCATTAGAAATAGTTATAATTGGTTGATTTCAAAACATAGCCTAATATACGGCGAAGTAAACCACCTTCTTCCAATATTTTCCCTTAAAAAAAATATACGTATGTATGTATGTATTTCTAAGGCGGAATAAGACTGTTTCGAATTTCCTACCTTTCGTCCTTTCATAAAAAGTAGTAATAAAAATTCAACAACAAACTGTAACAATCTTTTAGGAAGTTAGCCAAATTTTTAAAAAATCAAATTAATGTGCGTGTACGTACATACATATGTACATTCATACGTAGATACATACACACATTCATACGATGTGTTTAACTCATTGTCAACGCAAATTTTTTAGCATTGATGCATACACGACCATATCTAAATAAGTACATACATACATACCATGTACATACAAATAAAACTGGGCGTCGTAATCCAAATAAAAGAGATTTTGCGCAGTCCAAAAACAACAAAACAAATATCGATTTTTCACACAATGTACATACATACATACATGTAGTACGCTCACAGATGTAATATGTATTACATACAAATTTATAAAGTATACTTAAAACATTTTATATTAATTTAGGCACATAATCGCGATCATTTGATTACTTTTTTATTTTCCTTACTATTTATCGAAATATACAGGCGGATACATTTTTACATACATATGCAATTACGAAGTTGGGTACGGTGCTTTTACAACTTTACGTACCTTTAAATGTAAAATAAAACACACGCATATAATCATTTGGTTTTAGAGATGGGTATAATAAATAAATTACAGCACAGAGACACCGTAAATTCTTTTATATATATAAGAAATTAAAGAGAACAGGTTTTGCATTGTTTTCTTTTTTATACTAATTAGAGTCGTGGTTGTGTCGGTCCAATATGAACTAGTTCGGTACGTTCATGATCTAAGTCATAAATGTGTTTCTGGTCGCCCCCACCCTGTTGTATTAAAGCGATAACAGTGTCTTGCAATTGAAGGGTTATCAACCGAGCCCGACCTTTTATGTGTGTTCTCATAAGTGCATTCTTATGCAGCATAAAGGCAACATTTACTCTAGTCTCCTATATGATTTTTATGTATAAAATATTACAAGGAATGAATAGTTCCTTAAAAATGGCGATAATAATAATATCAAACAAATATCAAAAAAATAAATAAATATCCTATTTATTAGATTTTTAGGCATCTGAACAATCTGTTATAATAACAATACAAACATATTTGTTAAGGAATATGTTTGTCAACTCTTAACTATAATGTTAATTCTTGTCTATGTAGGAATTGTGTGCCACATCAATTCGATAACTTTCCTAACATTTTGTTCACATCGTAACGTGTAGCACCTCCTTGATAATATGAATCGTTCAGGGCTCTGATATACACACATAATGCCGACTGACCGTAGGAACAACTTTTAAATATTAAAGTATGCAAAAGAATTGTACATACATACATATTTTGTGTTTGTGAGAAATAATAAAATAACTGAATATGACTTAAAACAAATAGAACCGAAAAAATTTAAGTTTGTTAAATCATGCCTAGCTCGGTTGAGTGCAATCGAATTGTATTTTAACAGCGATTTCCATGTTGCTCAAGTCAGTCAGAACTTTATGAGTTTCTCTGCAGTTTTACAAAGTATTGCTACAGATGTGGATGGGAATATGATTTGCCGGCTGTGTATAAGTTGAAAATAGTCGTTAAATAACATATCTCTCTATCGAACTGATGGAATTGTGCTTGAAGTCGTGATAAATCAAAGAGGTAATAAATTGTGTATTAGTGTGTATCTTGCGTGTAAATATAGTAAGTGTTTGGTACATAATACATATGTATGTATGTATATACGTACTTATGTATGTACATAAGTAATTTTGTTTGTGGGCTTATGTACCCAAAACACGTATGTATGTACATACATATGTTGGAGGAATATAAAATTGCCTCATTAAAAAGCAACGCTGTTACATATCATCTTATATTGTGTGTACACTAGATATGCATAGACATACATATGTACATAAGAATAATGTAATGCTGGCATTATCAAAAATATATATAAAATAGAACACATGTATGTGCAACATAATTTGTTTATATATGTACATACATAAGCCATGTAAAAAGCCTTCACATAGGTGTTAAGATGCAAATGCATTTACATTTGTATGTATGTACATATGTACGTATATACTTATGTACTTCATTTGTGTGGACTTGTAATATATGAATCTATATACATAAGTACTTAGATACATACATCAGAGTAACTATTTTAATTAATGGCAAATCACAAATAATAATTTGACTACAGGTTTAAAAAAATGATATTTTAATAGCGAGGTGAATGAAGGACAATGCACTTGCTTGTTCATTAATTTCTATCTGAACCAAGTACACAAAAAACCAAAAATAATCGACTCACCCTTCCACTTTAAGCCAAAATATCATTGGCTACTATTCGAATTCTTACGTCCAAATTACATCTCAAATGAATTTGGCATAAAAAGCTAAAATGTACGAATATGTATATCGACTGAAATACAAACATTTTAAACAAATATTTAAAAAACTTAACGAAAAACTGCTCTGATCATGGCGCAGATTTGACGATCACATATACAATGTACATCTTTATTTGACATAAAATGCTGAAGTTTATTTCGGCTAAGGTACGAAATCGGCAACAACAAACAATAACTTAACAAAGAAATAAATCTAACACTACAATTATTTTTGCAGACTAAAAATGGATGATCAAACGCAGTCATTCCTTCGCATGTCAACTTTAAGTGAGTGTCAAAAGTTGTACAAGTCAGATGCATGCCCGAATGAATTTCTTCAATACAATCCACAAGGCAATGTCTTAGATAGAGTACCCGGAAAAAGCTCTAATGACATACTTTCTAATGAAACTTCAAGCTCTACATTGGAAACGAGCACTAATCCAACATTTAATTTGGAGAATTCATCTGAAACCTTAATTGGATTAAATGGACCACCTCCCCAGCACAATAATGATTTGGCAACAAATCCGACACCGCCAACGTATGGGAAGAAGCGCAAAAATTCCTTAATGGACGAAAATCCAACATTAAAAAAAGGTGTTGTACCAAACAATGAGGATAAGAAAAATCTTCATTTGCGTAAAAATATCCGCGATGTAATGAACGAAAAAAATTTGGATACCACAACTATTGCTGCTCAAAGGGAAGAATCTGAACGTTTAGCTCGGGTAGCGGGGCAACAAAAATCATTGCGTGAAATTCAAAAACAAGTCGTTAACAAACAGTTTTTCCGAATCTTGCAATTAGATGATACGGAACCATTGGAAAGTGATTCTTTGCCAAATCATCTAAATGATACGCCGATTGGCATACCAGAGGAAGACTCAACATCAGTAACATGTGATGAAACAAACAGTAGTTTTAGTTGTGGCATTGACAGTGAATTAAACAAAGAAGCTATTAGCGGCGGACCAGCAAGTGAAGTTGTAACTATTGAAGACAGCTCCGATGACGATTGTATATTGTTGTCAGAAGAAGAGGAGGAGGAAGACAACAATGAACCTGAAGATGCTACGAATAGTGGTATGCATGTGAAAGATGCTTATAATATACCAGACGAGTATGGTCGCGTAGTAGTTAATATTGCACACCCCGAAGGTGAAGAAACTTTATATTTGGCTCCACAGATAGCTAAAGTAATAAAACCGCATCAAATCGGTGGCGTAAGATTCTTATATGATAACATAATTGAGTCTTTGAGAAGATTCAAAAAATCAAGCGGCTTTGGATGCATACTTGCCCACTCCATGGGTCTAGGAAAAACGCTACAAGTTGTTTCTTTCTGTGATATATTTTTAAGACACACACCTGCAAAAACAGTACTATGTGTAATGCCCATTAATACGTTGCAAAATTGGTTGAGTGAATTCAACATGTGGATTCCCCGTCAATCCGATGATAAAAACGTTCGTACACGTAACTTCGACATTTATGTTCTAAATGATCAACAGAAAACTCTTACTGCCCGATCTAAAGTCATTCTGAGTTGGGCACAAAATGGAGGAGTACTTCTGATCGGCTACGAGTTGTTTCGTTTATTAGCTTTAAAGTTAGTTACTACCCGTAAAAGAAAGGGAAAATCCATTTATGGCTCCGACGGAATGGACTCCCACAGAGATCTTATGAATGTGGTTTGTGATGCCCTTGTAAAGCCTGGGCCAGATCTGGTTATCTGTGATGAAGGGCATCGTATTAAGAACTCTCATGCGGGCATATCTTTGGCCCTGAAGCAGATACGTACGCGCCGCCGAATTGTGTTAACTGGATATCCTTTACAAAACAACTTACTGGAGTATTGGTGTATGGTAGACTTTGTTCGGCCAAATTATCTGGGCACACGAACGGAATTTTGCAATATGTTTGAAAGACCGATACAAAATGGTCAGTGTGTTGATTCCACTCCCGATGATATAAAATTAATGCGATATAGAGCTCACGTGCTGCATTCTTTGTTGCTCGGATTTGTACAGCGGCGTTCCCATATCGTTTTGCAAAGCACTTTGCCAGAGAAATTGGAGTATGTTATACTTGTACGAATGACGCCATTCCAACGAAAGCTTTATGACACGTTTATGACTGACGTTGTCAGAAAAAAGGCATTTCCAAATCCCTTAAAAGCATTTGCAGTTTGTTGCAAAATTTGGAATCATCCAGATGTATTATACAACTTTCTAAAAAAGTGTGAGACTGATTTAGATTTAGAAATTGATGAAGATCCTCCAAAGACCAGTTCAATCTCAGCAGTGGATACTAATCTGCCCCTAAACAATCCAACTATTTCACCGAAGATAGAAACTAATAATGCAGCTTGTGCCGCTCCTATAAATCCTCCTAAGTTGGATAACCCACCAACAACAGAAGAGAATGGAGAACTGTTGAATGTATGTCCATCTTCAGATTTATCTGAAACCTCCAATAAAAGGTTGGTATAACTTATTATACTTATTATTTTTATAACATTTAATATATGTACAATTGTTTTAACACCTTCTAATTAGGACATCTGCTAATCTCTATGTGGAAAAGGAAGATCAGCTGAATCATTTAAATACTTTCAATTCCTATGCAAAGGGAAACTATTGGCTGGATGCAACTATACCTTCTAAGCCCAGTTGTGTTGAAGTCTTGATAAAGCAGACCGATTCTAATATAGCAAAAGATTTTGAGAACCTTACCGGCTCTTCCGAAATAGTAGACTTGGACACAAACGAAATCAAAACTGTTGAAACAACCATACAGTCGAACCCTACACTCCAACAGAAATATGTTGACGTTAGCAAAAACCAATTTCTAGACGGTAATTCGCCAACTACTAAGGGTTCCAGCGGTATAGGCTCCGAAATTAATAGGCAGGTGCTGAAGACAAGGAGAAATGATGAATTCTCATGTTCCTGGGCCGTGGATTTAATGAAAGATTACATTCCCGGACAAATATCAAATTCTCCGAAAATGGAAATTTGTTTTTGCATTTTGAAAGAAAGCATATATATGGGCGATCGTATACTGTTGTTCAGTCAAAGTCTTTTAACTTTGAATTTGATAGAAGGATTTCTAAAAACAAGCTATGTTCCAGGAACCAACAGCTTTTGGACACGAAACATTTCATATTTCCGTAAGTAAAAACCAGATTTATTCTAAGTGATTATTTTTCATTTGGTAAAAAGTAGTATTATTTTGTACCTTAGATTATATTTTCATAAACTTAAGTTTTGCTTATATTTTAAGGTTTGGATGGTTCCACTTCATCCCAAGAAAGAGAAAGGCTGGTCAACGAATTCAATGCAAATACAAATATTAAATTATTTTTAATATCTACCAGAGCGGGCTCTTTGGGTATTAATTTGACAGGAGCGAATCGAGTAATAATTTTTGATGCAAGCTGGAATCCTTGTCATGATACACAAGCTGTATATAGAATATATAGGTATGTGATAGATATAATTTATTATTATAAATAAATATTAAAATGATATATATTCGCGATTTTTATAATTAAACCTTTACATTTGACAATTTTAGATATGGGCAAAGAAAACAATGTTATGTATACAGAATTGTAATGGATAAGTGCTTAGAGAAGAAAATATATGACAGACAAATTAAAAAACAAGGAATGTCAGACAGAATTGTAGACGAATGTAATCCCGAAGCCCATCTGTCGATTAAAGATATTACAAATTTATGTCACGACTATGACTCGGACGATGAAACGGTGGTCGAGAAAAGCAAAGAAACTGCCATAATTCCAGAGAAACAAAACATCACCTTAAATACCTCATCTCCCATGAATGCAGATGAAGTGGAAGAGGATTCGAAACCGTCAGCAAAAAATCATTCGGATGTTATAATAAATACAATAATTGCTCGACACAAAGAATTCATTACGAAAGATCCATTTTTCCATGAAAGTTTATTGGTCGATCGAAAAGATAGAAAATTATCGCAAGCTGAAAAAAGACAAGCTCATCGGAGCTATGAAATGGAAAAGAAGGCCAGCGTAAATCAAAAATTGGCATACACGCCTGGAAAAATGCATTATAAAGTTGTAAACAATGACGGAACTGTTATAACTCGTCCAGTAGCATCAGTAAGTATTCAAATAAGATACAAAAACTAGTGAATTTATCCAATTTAATCACTGCGCAAGTATTGAATTCATAATTATAAGTTATTTCAAAAGCTGACCTATACTCAAATTTAGCTACAAAATTAAAATAATTTTGATAATCCCTGTGAAATTGCATGATGATTTCATCACTCTGAATTACGTTTTCTATTGAATATTATATTAACCTTATTTTTTATATTTTGCAGATAAGACCAATGCCTACAAAGAAAACAAACAATGCTGCTTCCGGAGGCCGCTCGACCCGATGGATTCCCGCTGAAGTGTGGCAACGACAGGGAATGACCGCTCAAGAGATGACGTTACCCCTTGGTAAGTGCAGCTTTTAGAATCTAATAAATAGATACATGTCGATCTCAGATGAAAAACGCATTTTATCTTTCCTTTGTAGATGTCGTTATACCAACAAATTCATCCGAAAAGGCGAATATAATCCTTAAGGCTGGACAACGAGTGATGGTGCTTAAGTCATCAAAAGGCATATATATGCAATTAGATAGCGGAAAGATTATTGCTATAAGGACTACAACAAAACCTACCGACTGCGACAAAAACAGCAAAGGGGATGTTATAGATATTACATCTGACTGCGATAATGACACACCCAAACAGAAGTCGTCAGAACTAGGTACTATCTTAATTGTAATTGATATTAATACGCATATCATTTAATTACATATTTATGAACATGCCTAACCTTTTTTCACATTTTTCCAGACAATTCAAAAGATAAATGTAACGGGGAAAAAAGGGACAGTAAAACAAATGAAGAAGTTAATCAGGTTATCGCACCGACTCCTGCCTTTACAGAAACTAGGACTCAGGAGCACCATAATGAGATGGAACACCAGCAAAGTCTTAATCAACCACAGACCTCCGAGTGCCGGCCTCAACCGCAACACCAGATGCAACGAGAATTAGACTACTCACAATCACAGCAACCATATAAGCACCAATCACAAATGTCTTCAGCTAGTGAAGGTTTTAATAATTCTATTAATGTACAATCTAGTGTACCAATTACTCAGCCAGGCGTTTCTGAACAAAAAGTTAGTGAGAATACCTACTTTCATAGGGATATTCAACACACATTTCCCCCTCAATATTACGACTATTACGACAATAAGAATAAGCCCACAACAACGAACTATCATCTTAATGAGTATGCTCCATATAGTCCTTTTAATTATGCTCCGTACCATTCAAACATTCATTCATCGGCCGCATACGGCAGTGGGTCTTCAGCGTATGTAAATTCACATCCTTTTCCAAGACCGCATTGGACTCCAGTTGTAAATTCACCCCCAACAAATGAATCTTTTCGACAGCACTCATATCTAGGGAATAGTTACCAAATAAATGAGTGGTCTCCTCCGTAACAAAAGTAAAATTAGTTGGCAATTATTTATTTTAGATCAATATATGCATGGTATTCTTTTTATTATGAACAATAACATTCAAAAACATTATATCTAAGAGTGTCCTACATACAATAAATTAAGTTAAGACTTAGCCTATTTCTATAAAGAATGAGAATGGTATTTAATAAAGAAGATGTCTAAAATTACAATTATTTATATACTGTTTTACATTATGAAGGGTGCCAACATAATGAAATTTATACTAATCCGTGAATAGATGAAAGCTCTCAATAATTCACATACACACAAACGTGCTTTCTACTGAGGAGCGCTGATCTGATTTTATCTGATTAATAAACCTACGAAGTATGAGACAAAATCTAAAATCGAATCCAAAAATATATCAGTTGTAGCTAAAAACTTAATACGGATCTCAAACTGCTTATTCTGGTTTTTTAAATAGCTTTGTTTGATCAAGGCTCAAATTCTTCGATGCATCGCCTGCGTTAATATGCATGTATAACGAAGAAAGGGATTCCAAAAAGAAACACCTAACACTTTAAAAGAAAATCTTGAGATATCTGTTGAAGATTCATTTCTCAATGATAATATCAAAGCTTAATAGACTGGAGGTATAAATTAAATCTCTAATCACGATTCAATCAAATGATACACAGGTAATGGTAGGTAATTGATATGCCGAAAATAGCTCTGCAATTTTTGTTTACAAATTTACTTCACAAATAAATGTAAGCATTAGAAATTAGCTTTATAAGTGGGCGGCCAAATAATCCCACAATACCTAAGGGTATCGTGGTAACTTAACAAAAAAAAAATGTTTCTTTCCATTTTGTTTATTCAGGTCTTGTTAGATGCTAATGCGGTAAGTTAAAAACATTTTCGATGTTTTGCGCTTATCGTATGTTTGCAAATTCATAGTTATGTAAAAGTAATCGATAGATTATTATCGTATAAGTTTCATCTTTAGTAATACATATGTATATCGAAATATTAGTTTTCGGCTTTTACACTAAAAAATGTGAATAATCAAAACAAACACAATTAAAATGGATTATGAAACTTCATTATCTGAGCTCGGTGGTAATTTATAATTTAATGTTGGCATATTCTTAACTGCGCTATAAAATGAGCACAAGTTCACTTATTCATATAATATTTATATGTACACAAAGGGATTTGTATACATATGTACATATAAACGTACATATCTATTGACACTTATGTACAAATAAAAATATTAAATTGCTTAGCTACATGTGTGTTTGTAACTTAAATGTGTGCATTAACAGATATGAGCTTCTTAAAGCAAGTAAATCACTCAATAATATAATAATCACTTACATACATATGTATGTTTGCGTACGCACCTAAATATGTACATACATATAAATGTAGACTATGTAGTATGCACACACATTCATATGTACGTAGTACATTGGTGCATTTCTTTTTTGAACCGACAGCTTTTTAAGCTTATTCTATAATGTTAAAGTTAATGTTTCCTTATTCAAAAAATACTATCCAATGAGTAGCACGGCTTTTTAAAAATTGCAAACTTATTTTAATATAACTACGAAGCTTCAAATATAAAGGAGAAATTAAATTGAAGGGTATAATATATTTAAGTAGAGTAATAAATCTGAAATTAAGATGGGTGTAGCTTTTGTTCTTAAATAGTGGTCCGATTAACCGTATTGATCTCCCAATACTTTAGACCTCGATGTTTTTAACATGATTTAACATGTCAAGACTTGCAATATGTGAGTTTATTTAAATAATAGGTATCCTGTAAGAAAGGAATACTTTTAGCGTAATATTAATATTCCTGACTATTAAAAGTAATAAAAATAATTATATTATAATAAAAAGTAATTACTAAATAATTAATAATACAAAAAATGAGGCGTTATTTAAAACTATCCTAGTCCCTAGGCAACACGAGCTTTTATTTTTTCGAATTCACTACTCTTTGTCAATAGTGGCCATAATTCCAAATATACATAAACCACATATTGCACACGTAAATAATATGTACAATCTAATTTTATTTCCAATTTTATTAACATTGATAAATTTTAAGAAAAGTTATTTTACTCCAGTACTACACCCACAAACCGAACTCTACTTCTGCTATGGGTGCTGTAACTCAACGGCAGGAGTTCATTTGGGGACAGGGTATTTCACTGTCGGGCTTGCAAAGTAGTAGCATGCTCTCTTGTTAAATATGACTTAGCCAGAACTAGAGAATTTCCTGCAGTTAAATGAACATAAGTTACTGTACATTAAATACATTTTTTACTAATCAATTAATCATTTTTTATAAAATATTGCAGATAGTGTCACTGAGAACTGTAATAAGAGGCTGAAACTTCTCGAATGTATTCTAAGCGAATGCTCGTCTTCCTCAGGAAGCGACAAAAAAATAAATACGAAATACAATCTAGGGAACCATACCAAAAGTAGCCTATTTTCCTTAGATGCTTTATTGGATACTTTGATTGTACTATATGATGAATGTAGTAACTCATCTCTACGTCGGGAAAAGAGCGTGTCGGATTTTCTTAAACTATGTAAGTACGAATTATTTACAAAATACAAACCCATTTATGTCTTTATGGTAATCGTGCGCCGTCTTAAACCTATATATAAACAAAAATTATGTTGCATCAGCTTCTTAAAATGGTATCTAGTAGTTCGGGGATGACAAAAAATTGTTATTGCGCTTTTTAGTTAAAGTACATTCATTTGTATGTGAAATGTGAATGTGATGTGAAGTTTTGTTCAAGAGATGCGTCTCTTTTTAGATTTAAAAATATATATATGTACATATATGTAAAAAGGTGAATGGATTTTCAATATTGTATATTAGTGTTATTAATATATTTTATTTTCTTACAATAATACCCTGGCCTGGGGAAGTGTTTGGGAGTTGATCAAGTGATGTTTTCCCCCGGAACTCGACGAATCCTTACACTGATTGTTTAATAAACACACTCTGCCCGGACTGCTTGCGTACAAGCAAATATGCGATTATTATTTTTTCTTGTGCCTTTTTATTTTGTACGAAAACCACAATCTAACTGTAAATATAAAAACTTTAAGAAATTATAAATGTATATATGTATTTATAAAGTAGCCTGTAACTGAAAAATCATTGCGTTTTCTTTTAATTGCTGTCCATACTGTCATATTATGTTGCGTAATATAGCTCTTAGGAAATACTTATGTATGTATATATACATATTTGCAAGGGCCCATGTTACAATTTAGTGTACAATTCGTCCTGAGGCGATACTATATGGTATATGAGCTTTTTTATTATGCATGTTTTTTGTTTTTAAGACACTATCAACCATCTTTCCACATTGCGGTAATATATTGTGCATTTAATACCTATCGCCGCTATTTCTTTATTATTTCAACGAGGTATTTCAAAATGTAAGCATCACATGACTTCTTATGGCCATCTTAAAGACCTTTTTCATTTGGCGAGGAGCATATCATCAATGATAATATTAATATTTTTCCAGTATTTCCACAGTAGCCTTATTGTAATTAATGATGATATATCCGCATTAAGGAAATAAACAGTAACAAACAATCCAATCCTCTTTTTAAAGTGTTATGTTTTTTAAAAATTAATAACAATAATTTCAAAAATATTTCATAGCAGATGTAATTATAGGAAAGATTTTGTATTTTTACGATACAAATTTTTATCTTGAACAAATCACCATAAATAAATTTGATATAAACCGTAAGGTGAACACAAACATCTAAACAAATTTGTTCTTAAACATTGCAGCCAAGCCTGTCGTACACCTTGTGCGAAAGCTACGCCTGACACGCGATGATTTCGACATCTTAAAAATTATTGGACGTGGTGCCTTTGGTGAGGTTTGTGTTGTTCAAATGATATCTTCGGAGAAAATTTATGCCATGAAAATATTGAACAAATGGGAGATGCTAAAACGTGCAGAGACGGCATGTTTCCGGGAAGAAAGAGATGTGTTGGTCTTTGGAGATCGTCAATGGATAACAAACCTACACTACGCTTTTCAAGACAATACTAATCTGGTATGTTTATAATTTCATTTCGATTTTAATTTTTTCAAATTGGTAGTCTTTACGTGATCTAATCATTTTCATGACTTGGTTTTACATTTTACATATGAATTCTAATTTTAAATATCATCATAATGTTATAAATAATATTGATTTCTAAACCATTTCAGTATCTTGTTATGGACTATTACTGCGGTGGAGATTTGTTAACATTACTAAGCAAATTTGAGGATAAACTACCCGAAGATATGGCAAAATTCTATATAACAGAAATGATCTTAGCGATTCACAGCATACACCAAATTAAATATGTCCATAGGGACATAAAGCCGGATAACGTTTTGTTGGATAAAAGGGGACATGTTAGATTAGCGGACTTTGGGTCCTGTCTACGACTCGATAATGATGGGACTGTTCAGTCGAATGTTGCTGTAGGCACACCGGACTACATTTCGCCTGAGATTTTGCGAGCAATGGAAGACGGAAAAGGCCGGTACGGAACCGAATGCGATTGGTGGTCTCTTGGAGTGTGCATGTATGAAATGCTCTATGGAGAAACTCCGTTTTACGCAGAAAGCTTGGTAGAGACATACGGAAAGATAATGAATCATCAGAATTGCTTTAACTTCCCATCTCAAGAAAATCTTAATTACAAAATATCTGATTCATCAAAAGATTTGCTCTGTAAGCTGATTTGTATACCCGAAAACCGCCTCGGACAGAAAGGACTACAAGATTTTAAGGATCACCCTTGGTTCCAAGGAATAGATTGGGAAAATATACGATGTGGGCCCGCTCCATATGTTCCTGAAGTATCAAGTCCAACAGACACATCTAACTTCGATGTCGACGATAATGATGTCAGAATGACCGACACATTGCCGCCTACATCGAATCCGGCATTTTCTGGGTTTCATTTGCCTTTTATCGGATTTACATTTTCACAAAATAGCTACTTATCGGATTTGGGAAAAGCAGACAGGCTTTTAAAAATAGACGACGATAGTTGTGGCACGGCTAGTATGCCTGACGAAAACGTTCATAATACAGAGGAGATGCGAAGCCTTTTAAGTAGTGAGCCGACAAAAGGAATGGAAAGTTCTGTGGATTCGGGTCAAGAGAGTCGTTTAAAAGCTTTATCGGATCAAGTTATTTTGTTAAAGAATGAAAAAATTGAAATATCCAAAAAGTACAATGAAGTTTTGGAACGTTTTCAAATACAAGAATCCGAACTAAAAGATGCTATTTCCCAGCGAAATCTGGCAATGATGGAATATTCCGAAGTAACTGAAAAATTGGCTGAGCTGCGTAATCAAAAACAAAAACTATCTAGACAAGTTAGGGATAAAGAGGAAGAACTGGACGGTGTTATGCAAAAGAACGATGTTCTTAGAAATGAACTGCGAAAGTCCGATAAGCACAGAAGGGAATTGGAACTTCATGTTGAAGACGCTGTCATCGAAGCATCAAAGGAAAAGAAATTGCGCGAACGAGCAGAGGAGTGTTGCAGACAAATGCAACTGGACATTCGAAAATCGACATCGAATTTGGACACATCTCTTCCAATTAGTGTTTCTTCCGACATCTCTACATATGAAATTGAACGCTTGGAGGTACAATATACCGAAAAAATTAATCATCAGCAATCTCGGCACAATTTAGAAGTGGAGTCCTTGCGAGATACACTTAATGAGTACGAGAATTCGAATGCAATACTTTTGAGTGAATTACAGCAAGCTCAAGAGAAATTGAAACAGAATCAATCCGAATCTAACACAGACTCAGCAGAAACAATTGCCGAACTAAAAAAGAAACACGAATTGGAGAAATCAGTATGGTTTGAGGAGAAACTAAAGTTAAGCTCAGAAGTTAACTTCAAGTCAAAGAGTTTGAAGGAACTACAGGCGGAAGATGACGAAATATTCAACGAGTTGCGTGTAAAGCGTGAAGCGATCAACCAATGGGAACGCCAAATGGGAGAAATAATTCAGTGGGTCTCCGATGAAAAGGACGCTCGAAGCTACCTTCAAGCACTCGCTACTAAAATGACTGAGGAATTAGAATATCTAAAGCATGCAGGAACATTTAACAACAGCACAGTAGATCCTAAGAATTGGAGAAACAGGCGGTCGCAGAAACTCGATAAAATGGAGCTCCTTAACTTACAAAGCGCCCTTCAACGTGAAATTCAAGCCAAGGCTACTATTTCAGAGGAGCTGAGTCAGACTAGAGCAGATTTAATATCCACACAAAAGGAGTTACGCGATCACAAAAAACGATGTGACACGATTTTATATGACTTGCAGAAGAAAGAAAGTGAGCTTCGTGACTTTAAAAAGGAAAGTCATGATTATAAAGAATCATTTTTGGATAAGCCGTCATCCCATGGACTAAACAATTCTATGTTCAAAGATATGTCCAAAAACTCAGATAGCGGAAACATACAGGACTCTTATTTCATTGATACAGGAGATAATTTTTTGTGTGCCTCGAAACTTTTTCAAACAGCTGGTTCTGAAATGCTTTTTGATTGTGAATCAAAGTATGGGTTCGGAAATTCCCAGGAGTTATCTAAAGGTATAAAAGATACAGACTCGAACAATACATCAAGATCAGACAGGGACTTTAACTTTGTGGAATCACAACGCGTGGATGAAAACAATACGGCAATTCATCAGTTCCTTGTAAGGACATTCAGCAGTCCCACAAAGTGTAACCATTGTACATCCTTAATGGTTGGACTTACAAGGCAAGGAGTAGTTTGCGAGCTCTGCGGCTTTGCATGCCACACAGTTTGCTGCCAAAAGGTCCCCACTATATGTCCAGTTCCCGTTGATCAAACGAAAAGGCCATTGGGTATAGATCCTACGAGAGGAATCGGAACTGCCTATGAAGGATATGTGAAGGTTCCAAAGTCAGGAGTCATCAAACGGGGATGGATTCGTCAGTTTGTAGTTGTTTGTGACTTTAAGCTATTTCTATATGATATAACACCCGATCGATGCGCCTTGCCAAGTGTGAGTGTATCGCAAGTTTTAGATATGCGGGATCCCGAATTTTCAGTCGGCAGCGTAAGAGAAAGCGATGTCATTCATGCTGCCAAGAAAGATGTGCCATGTATATTCAAGGTATATATATTATTAATTTAGGATACCTAATTAGTTGATACTTAACAACCTTTTTAATGAACTCAGTTCAACTACGCCAAACTATTTTTATGTTGAACATTTGCAATTTGATATAAATACTTATTCAATTCGATCTGAAAGAAACAAATCATTTAACAAGGGATTGATTTTGAAATATTTACAGATAAAAACAGCTCTAATTGAAAATGGACTTTCCTTAAATACGCTAATGTTGGCTGACAATGAATCTGAGAAATCAAAATGGGTCATCGCTTTGGGAGAACTCCATCGTATCCTAAAACGAAACAATTTACCAAATACTGCCATTTATAAAGTTCATGAGATTTTGGATAATACCCTAACGCTTATACGAAATTCATTGTGTGCCGTTATTATTTACCCAAATCAAATCCTATTGGGAACAGAAGATGGATTGTTTTACATCAATTTGGATGAATTAGGTAAGTTCCCTCATTAAAAACCCATTATTTTATATTTTCGCATATGTACGAGTATATATGTATTAGAATGTTAGGTAGTTCGACGATTAATACGGATTAGGGTCCAATAAATAATATTCATAATTTATCAACAATTTCACAACTAGAGGGCGGCCACAATATTTTTCTTTAATTTAATTTATGAGAAATTTCACAATTTATTTTTATTTAATTAAATTTATCAGATATTTCACAATTTAGATTTCGATTTGCTATCACTTAAGTACTTGGTATGAGAATCGCAGAGGAAGGCGGTCGCAATATTTGTATTTAATTTATCAGAAATTTCACAATTTTTTTTATTTAATTTAATTTATCAGGAATTTCACAATTTAATTCTCGATTTGCCATCACTTAAGTACTTGGTATGAGAATCGCAGAGGAGGGCGGCCACAATATTTTTATTTAAAGAACATATGTCGATATTTCATTAAGAAACCTAAAGAAGAACAAAAAAATATTTTTTTTGTGAGTGGAAGTCCTCATTTAAAATCAATCACATGCTTATTTTTGATTAATGACCGGATTTCGATTACATTTAATATTTTGTATGATTAATTGGTTTCTATTAGAGTTGTATGATTAATGGGTCTATCCCTTTTAATTTTCGATTTAGATAAGTGAATCAAGTATGTATTGTATTTCAAAATCATGGGAACTGCTGGAACTGCAGTCTGAAAATATCTACCGTCTGTATATAGGTTTGAAAGTGCATTGATCTTTTGAACCGGATTGCATTGGACTTGATTAGTGTTATTGCATAAATACGATTAAAACAATAGAATTTTTAATGTTTTTTATTTGCAGAAATCGCTCGTATCGGAGAAAGCAAAAAAATACTTCAGCTTTGGTATATTGAGGAGGAACAGATAATGGTGATTCTGTGTGGGAAACAACGCCATTTAAGACTTTTGCCCATTAGGGCATTGGAGGCTAGCGACGTAGAGTGGATTAAGGTTATGGACTCCAAAAACTGTATATCAGCATGTACCGGAATAATAAGACGGTTCCCCAGCATCGTTTATTCATTTATTATTGCCCTGAAGCGCCCAAATAACCACACACAAATTGTTGTTTACGAAATCAACCGAACTCGCACAAGGCATCAGAAGACCTGCGAATTCACAATTGGATATCTAGCACAACATTTGCAGATCCTGTCAGATATGCGTCTGGTAGTGGCCCATCAAAGTGGATTCACTGCCTACTTCCTGCGAGGTGAAGCGACAGCAATGTGTAAGTAACAAACCATATATACCATACTATGTATAACAAATGTTATATTCCTTTATTTCAATAGCTCTAGTACATCCAGAAAATCAGTTGTGTGCGTTCTTAAATTATTCTGGAGTTGATGCTATCAGAGTCATTGAGATACTGTGCCCAGGTGGTGGAAATTTCGGAGAATATTTATTGGTATTTCAAACGCTTGCTATATATGTAGACCTACAAGGACGAAAATCGCGAGACAGGGAAATAATGTACCCTGCATTTCCGACATACATAAGTAGGTTTTTCGAAACATTGGTCATATAAAAATCCCATTATATAACTATTGCTATTTTCAGCATATTGCGATGGTCATTTGCTTGTTTTTTCTGACACCCACTTGGACATTTTTAACACCCAGACGTCTGAATGGGTACAGTCTATTGGCTTGAAGCAATCTCTTCCACTTAATAATCTCGGAAATATTGTATTAACATCGGTGAACGATACACCTCTAGTTATTTATTTAGCCAATATACACACAAGTAAGTATTCGAATAAATTTCGATAGTAGTATATATGCTCATGGTATCCTTTGTATTGCAGAAGGATTATTGCAACCACGTGACGGTGATCGCAAAGGTGTCACCAATATAAAGCGAAGATTCTCAATTAGGGAGATCAACAAAACAATAAAAAGGTAATTACAATGAGAATTCATAAAATAACTTTAAACTGGATAAATCTTGTATATTTTTCTACTGCCGTCCACTAAAATTGAGGCTGTAATAATTATTTGTTATTTCTTTTTAAAATTTTTAGTGATCGGAGGTCAAAGATGATATCAGCTCCAACTAATTTCAATCACATTTCCCATATGGGGCCTGGCGATGGCATACAAAATCAACGACTATTGGACCTACCAACAACTTTAGAAACCGCTGATCAAACAAATAGTAAAATATTAAGTACATTGCACACAACACCAATGGATGTCTCTCACCAGTCCAGAAAAAGCAATATGCATCAACACCGTAAGTTTAACTTTTAATTAAAGTCATTTAAATTAGTCAGATTGATCTGGGAATGTCAATTCAAGTCGATCATGAGGCATCATATACATTTCGAAACCTTATCCAAGTTTGACGGAACATCGGATTTCGTGATTATTTATTATATTAAACAAGATAATTCTATCATAGGGTACACCTACATATTTCTGTTTTACACGGTAGATTGGTTCCAGAAAAAATCGTGTAAAAAAGACATTGATCATATGTTATTTTCAATTGTGCTAAATGGAATAATGTCGTGTAACCATATATAACATTTTTAATTTTCAATCCGTTTAAAATCAAAACCGTGTAAAAACATAATTAGATGTACTCTATAAGACTATCCCAGTTTCTGGATCATTGTAGTAGAACTATTTTTATAGAAGTAATTATCAGATTTGATTGTTTTGATTTTTTAACTTATGTCGTCTGTATTTTTGTTTCTTCCAGGTGACAACAATTCTCAGGATTATTGCAATGAAATTATGACGTCAAGATCACCCAGTCCAATAGATTCGGCAGTGGGCCTCAGTGACAGCCTGAACATTTTAAATTAAATTTCAAAATGTTTGATTTGATATATATATCCGGCTGTTTTGGAATAAATATTATTTGCAATAGGAATAGTTCGTTTTTTTTAAATGTTTGTTTAAGCCGCAACTGGATACCGTCGTCGCGACCAACGTCAACAGGCAGTCAATTCAATATTTTTTTGAAAACCCTTTTCACTTTTTGTATTTCGTTTTTTAACATTTATTGTGTGTATCATTGTGGCGTCTGATGGATGAAGTCTCCTAATCGGTACTCGCAAAGAAATTTTCTTTTAACTATTCAACGACTTGAGTAGTACTACGAGTAGGTTTATATATCTATATTTTCCATTTCCAAAACTCGTACAATGTCCTTGTGAATGTGTGTAATACTCAGAAAGAGGTATGGCTCAGTATGGTTCAGTAGTCGTCAAAGTTCTCCACTTGATACATATTTTCTGATGCATCACCCCAAAGCGAAGCTGGTATTTAATATGGGTGAAGATTATTTTAAACGCATTTATTAATTAAGAATTGTGTATGATAATTTTAGTTTAAAATATTGTAAGCTTTATTTTAAAAAATTTTTCCATATAATTATTTAAGGTTGGTACATCCAATGATCTTTTTAAAATTATAAGTAATTTTTACCTCTTTCTTAAAAAAATTATAAGACCTTTTAAAACCAAATATAGGTAAAAAATAAGAAATTTTAATGAAACTAGGGATTGTTTTTCTGAGACTTCTGAAGTATGTGGTTTTTTAAATGTTCAAACAAAGTAGTACTCAAGAGTGTATATCAAGATTTTTATTTAACAATATAGTGTAAGCATAATGTAACATAATTTTAATACAATTGATTAATTAATGGTTTGAATGTTATTTCTTAGATTTCTTTTTCTTTTTTAATAGTTTACTTTTTCGTTTACTTTTTAGATCTAGGCGCCTTTCAGATCGTGATGATTCGGTTGATGAACATTTTGAATGTTTTTTTAGTTTCTTATTTTTTCTTTTTACTTTTTCTAGTTCATCTTCCGAATTTGATTGATCATCCTCGTGCCTAATTCCCTTTTCAAGTTTTGATATTATGTTATTAGAAACATTGCCATCATCAAATTTTCTGAAAGGATTATCTGGACGACAAGGTCTTGTAGCTACTATTACACGACTTTCTACAGTTTTAGTATTTTTGGAAATATTCTGTTCGCCGTGATCATCAAATTTCTTTTTGTCATTGTTTCTGTTATGTCTTGATTCCGATTGTTCCCTATCGCGTGATTTATATTTTGGTTTCTCGACCAAACTAGGCTCCCGATTTCTTTCTCTTTTGGGCTTAACATCACGTTTATTCCTATCAGATGAACGGCTTCTCCGACGCTCTTTGTTGTCATTCTTTTTGTCTGTGTTTACGAATCGTTCCTTGGAGCTCCTAGACCTTTTTCTGGACCTATAGTCTTCAGGTGTACTCCTGTATTTACCGTCTCTTGTGTTCCTCCGTGGGCTTTCCCCTCGCCTTTCTTTTGAATGATTTGGTGACTGCATTTTGTCTCGAACAACTTTGCTTCCAAGCCTGTCCTTGACTGATTTGTACATGCTGTGTTTTGGAGAAATTGATCGATCCTTTGGGTCGTTGCGAATCGATATAGCACGGTCCTTACTATTACTCCTTGAATCGAGTATTACTTTGAACTCGACGGGCCGTATTGCGTTTATAGCTTTTGCGAAAATTGCATTTTCGGCTTTACGGATAACGTCGGATGTTATTACATCATGTTCCTGTTCCGTATTGCAAACAACTTTTTTCGAAGGATCCACTGTGTTTGTGTTATTGTCTTCTGTTTCCCACTTCGAAACATGGATGGTATCGACATCAATTTTTTTGTTGCTTTTCGAAACATTATTTCCTTCGCCAAAATCAGAGTCATAGCCCTCTATATCTAAAACAGAATCAACCCTTCGTAATCTTTCGATTGGAGATTTCTCACGGGTTTTTCTAGCAGGTGTATTTAATTCCTTTTTTGGTTCAGGATCACTTACATCGCCGCATGAATCATTACCTATAATGGACTTTACTTTACTATTAGACTCGCTGAACATATCTGTTATGTTCGAATTGTCAATTACAGGCGTCGGACCACTTTCTGGGTTTGGTGATCGCCTTTGCTTGGATTTATTTTCCGGCGAGATTGATTTTTTACTCTTATCCCGTTTTTCCTTTTTGTCTTTCTTACTCTTTTTCTTCTCTGACTTAACTTTTTTCTTCTTCTTACGCTCTTTTAGTTGACTGTCCAGCTGTACATCATTTTCTTTGCCGATATGGGTATTTGGCTCAAAATTGTCTGGACTTAACGTTCTAGAGATCAGTTCCTTTCTGTGCTTAGAATTGTCAATTAAATTAGGGTCGATTTCCTTTTTGGGAGTTCTGGGTGGGCTCTGGTATGGTATATGATCTCCTTTAGGGACTTTTGCAGATGAACCTTTTGTTGGCGGAGTGTGACCTCGATAGAAATTTTCATCTGGTTGATTGAACTCGCTCTTACTCGAAGATCTTTGTCTTTTACGTGGCAAGAACTCGTCGTCAAAGTTCTCGTGATTTTCCATTTTCGATTCGCTAACTGGCTCCAGACATGACGATGTTCTCTTTTGTGAATCACTGTCAGTTGAGCCACCAATTTGCAAGGACTCAAATCCTGGAGGAGGCGGCTCGTGCGAGTCAACTTTCGGTCTGTATGTTTTAGTTGAAGATTGTTTTTCCTTACTAGGCTTATATGCAGACTTTGGTGATGGCGACCGATGATGTGACCTGAAATAAAAAATGAAATATTTCTAAATACTAGAACTTGTACTTTTATTTGTTAAAATTAGTTTTATTGTAAGTAAATGCACATTAATTCAGGATTTTTCAACAGCTGAATAATGGTTCTTTTTACAATACTCCACCACTTCATAGAAAAGTAATTTGTAAAAACTTTGGTGCGAGTCGTACTGTCATGCATTACTGGGACTTCAGTGTGTTTTGCTAAATTTCGGAACAGTTCCATCAACAAGACTGTAAAAGTCGACCACTCTGACCCGCACACTGAAACAATAGAAACAAAGATTACCTTTTTCTCGTAGCTTTGCAATTCGTTGGCGTCTTCTGCACAACTTGAAATAAAACAATCAGTTATACCTTATTGTAAGAAATCACTCTGAAACATTCGCAACTTTAAGTCAGATTGTCAAGTGTTTCAGCGTCATCTTTCATGACTACAAATTTAAAAGCAACATATCACCTCTCCTCCCGATTACATGGTTACTAAGTTCTTTACCTTGGAGTCTGCGTTATTGCTTCAACTCAATCCAAGCTTTGGAAAATAGGAAAAGTTACAAAACGGTGGATCCTTACCACTATAAATAGGGGTGCAACATGCGAAGCGCAGAATTTGGGATTTCTCGACAGCGTTAATTTGCCAATCGAGCAGTCCTTCGGAACGGCACTTGCTTAATATTAAATCTTATCAGGCTTACAATTGAGAGCAGCACCACCCTGGAAAACTGAGATCTGCAGGAACACGGCGCCCGCAAATGTTAAATGTGTTGCAAGCATGTTTCTTTTCCTCTGCATTTATGATCAAAAATTAAATTTAAAGCTGTAGCTTAAGAATTTAATGGTTTGAATTATAATTTCAAGATAATTCAGCATTTTTTTATTGCTTTTTTTTTTTTAATTTGAGCAGAATATTCAACATTTAAAATGCGCTTCTTTTAGTTTCAGTAAAAAATGTAGGAAATTTGTTTCCTTTATTTAAATTGAAGTTTAAATATATAGAATTCAAAAGCCAAAATAAAGCTGGAAATCGAAGATACGGCTAAGTTATGCATTACTCAAAGAGTACTAATTCTCCAATTGAAGTCTGATATATCCACACATTATACAAAATAAATCACTTAGCAATAAATCCTTTAGTTTAGGTCAAGTAGTTGAAACGTTGAAATGAATCGCTAACTCAGGCTTTAATATTAAACAGATATTCATTTTGATTCGAAATATCTCAATACTATAAGAGTATTATAGATGAATCTTTTTTTTTTTTTTAATTTGAAATAAATTTGGAAAAACAAGAATGTTACGGTCAATACCCTGTACCTAAAAAAAAACCATTGTTATATGCGTTGTAAAACGGGAGCAGTCACAGCAAACTGAAGAACGAACTCCCTTTTTTCTTAGAACTACCCAGTTTAGATGAAATTTCAAATACCGATAGTTAATGATATGCAGTCCTGTTTATGTAGTTTGTTGACAGTATTGACGCAGCGTTTCGTACCTGGCGAAGGAGGGAAAAAAATCTAAAAAATAAAATAACCTCGTAACTCCAAGATTAGGAGTGTCTACGTACCAAGTTTGGCCAATGTGGGCCCAGCCGCTACTACCAGGGGTTTGTACAGATAGATAGACAGACGGACATATGTAGATCGATCCCAGCTTATAGAAACATAAAGACCCATATAAGCTCATCTAGTTTTAAAGCTATCTCGCTGAATCTATGCACATTCTTCTTATTTTCTAGTAGAACATTCGTCAAAACCAGTCGGAGGGACTACTCATATAGCTGATTAGAACGATCAGAGTTGAAGAATGTCTTTGTATAAGCTGCCTTGTTTTGAATCGGGTACAGGAAAGTTTGTTCGCTAAACTGACTCGTCTAGTCATGTTGATCAAGATTGTACGTATATATTTTAACCTTGTACTTTTCATGTAAAAGGTATAAAAAGTCGTTGCATTAACAAATAGTTGTAATCTGCATCAGAAGAATTTAGCCCTCTCATTTTGTTTATATTGAAATTAACATGGGGGCCTTATCGTTAATTGAAGCTCTTTTTTATAAGGAATTGAAGTTTTTAGATAGATTAATATCTGTTTTGATGCCTTTATACCTTACCTTAGGAAGCATGAATATATGTAAGCACGAAGTGCGGCATATCCCGCATACTAATAATTTAACAAGTAAAAAAGCTAAAGTCGGGTATCCCGACTTTGAAATACTCTGTACATATGTTTACAATAATTATAGAAAAAAAAAATTTTTTGAAACATTTTACCTTTCTCGGTATTCGAACTCACGTAAATGGTATATAATTGCACATTTACTTAGCAATTGCGTCTGTGTGAGTGTATGTATGCCTATGCGCATCTATTCGTGTCTGTGTAAACATGTGTGAGGTCAACCAAAGTACCAGCATCAACAACAGCCGCGGGCAGCGCTTGAGCAGCGCTGCAGCAGCAAATATATTTATGGCTATAACTTCTTGTTAAATCGGTCTATCATGGTAAAACTTGGCGTACGGACACATAATAACTAACTGAAGGTATTTGCAAAATGCGTTCGATATTCCAAGAATTACGGGAGTTAGAGAAAATCGCGATTTGCATGAGAGAGGGGGGAGGGAGGGTAATTCCAAAATATACATTTTCTGCGTATTCACACAAGGCATCTGGGACTAAAATTTGGTGTTCCTAGGTCTTATAGTCTCCGAGATATAGGCGATTATACGAATGGAAAATCGGGAAAACCCCCATAGGGGGGGAAGTGGGGGGAAAATCAAAAAAATAAAACAAACTCGTATAGCGTACACACATAAGGCATCTTTGTGCAAAATTTGGTGTCTCTAACTCTTATAGTCTCTGAGATCTAGGTGATCATACGGACGGACAGACAGACAGACATAGCTAAATCGACTCGTCTTGCCATGCTGATCAAGAATATATATACTTTGTGGGGTCTGCCACGCCTCCTTCTGCCTGTTACATTTTTCAGCTCGCGCAAACCTAATATACTCTTGTACATTTCATGTACAGAGTATAAAAACAAGAGAGAACGCTACAGTCGAGTAAGCCAGTAAAAAACCCTGTAAAAATTAAATTATTTAAAAAAAAATTTAAATAATTAAATTAAATAAAAAATATTTAATACATACATACATAACAACAGCATACATTTACATTATCATGTCTATGCCTGTTTATATGCGGAATAAGTCAAAGCGGCAACAACAACAACAACAGCTGCGGGCAGAGCTTCGGCAGAGAGCATATTTATGGCTATAACTTTCTTCATAATAAGCCTATCGTAATCGTAATCACTGAAGGTATTGGCCAAATCTGAGTACAAAATTCTAAAATTACGGGAGTTTTGGATAAAACACGAATTGCGGGAGAGTGGGGGGTGTATCAGAAAAAAAAACACAAACTCGTCCTTTCTCGGACTTAGGAAAATCTGGATACCAAGTTTGGTTATTCTAGCTATTCAACTTTCTGAGATCCTTGTGTTCATACAGACAGATAGACGGACCGACGGACATGGCTATATCGACTCAAGAATATATTTACTTTCTGGGGTCTGTCACGCCTCCTTCTGTGTGTTACATACATTCGCACAAAATTAGTATACCCTTTCAACCTTTGGGTACAGAGTATAAAAAAGCTAAAAATTACGAAACTTTAATTTAGGCAAACATAGTTTTGAATAACTTTTTTATTCAAATAATTTGGTAAACATATAAATAAATACAAATTTTAATTTATGTATTTAAATACTGTGTTCATTTAATTCTTTCATGAAATATCGACGTTCCGCCAAGCCCCCCAAATATTAATTTATTTAAATTAGCCCAAATGAGAGAATCGGTGGGGTCATATATAGGAAAATTGATTGCATTTTGATAGAACAGCTATCCCCGTTTTTAAAAATTCATTTAAATTATTTTCTTTTTTTTTTTATTGAAAAGCTGTTTTTAAAAATTGATGAAGCAAAATTGAATCGACTAAGCTTCTAGTGCCCTACTTAAAAAGTAAGGGTAATTTGACCCTTTACCCTTTTGGGTAAAACTTTTGTTTATTATTTAGTCGGGACCAGCATAGTGACATACACCTAATTCTGTTTTTACACGATAGATTGGTTCCAGAAAAATTCGCAATCTGCAAAAGCTGCAATCTGATATTTGTATACCCTGTACCCAAAGAGTAAAAGGAAATACTAGTTAAGTAAGTTTTGTGTAGCACACAAAAGGAGGAATGGCAGACCCCACAAAGTATATATATTATTGATCAGCATGTCGAGACGAGTCGGTATTTTCACGGCCGACCGCACAAAGCCGCCGCCGAAAGCACAAGAGCTAAAATCACTCATCGCTATAGGTCACGTGTAAAATTGAAAAACTATTTTTAAAATTGTTGGTTTGTATGAGTTGGTACAGGGTATTTTAGAGTTGGTTCTGCATGCCATTTTTGCTTATTAATGTATTTTAAAAAAAGTATACATACTCTTTAAATAAAATGTGCAAGAGTATATTAGGTTTACGGGATATGAAAAGTGTAACAGGCAGACCATAGTATAATAGATAGAAACACCAAATTTTATTCACAGATGCACTATGTTTGTACGCTATAAGAGATTTTTTTATTTTTATGATACAGCCCCCACTTTCCCGCTAATAGGGGTTTTCCGTAACGCTGTTCTTTTAATCACCTATATCTTAGAGACTTTAAGAGCTAGAGACAAACTTTTATTTCAAGATACCTTATATGGATACGAAGAAAATGCTTTTTCGGAATTTCCCACCCTCTCCCCAACAATTTGTGATTTTCTATAACTTCCATAATGGTTGGAATTTTTGAGTCAAATTTGGCAAATACCTCCAGTCAGTGATTATGTGACCGTATGCCATATTTCATCTTGATAGGTCAATTGGAAAGGAAGTTGTACCCATAAATGTAATCTCTGCCCACAGATGTTGTTGTTGTTGGTGTTTGGCTCAACTCTACACTGCATACATGCTCACACATAGACACACATATATTCACATAAATACAATTGCTATATAACATAAATATGCAGCTATATTCCCTTCGCATGAGTTCGAATACGAAAGGAGGCAGAATCGATTACAATTTTTTGATCAATATTTTCGTCTTATTTACTCTGACCGAATTCACATAGCTCTCGGGAAATTGTACACATTTTTCCAACCCCTTCTTCTCTCTCTTGGTAGTTTTCCGAAATTCTGTCTTAGTGGTATATCACCAAAGTACTCCTCTGGATTAATTACAACCAATAGACTAATATTTTTCCAACTTGCATAGGGAAGTAATGCATAAAATATATTGGTTTATAATTAAAACAAAATTATTAAATGCAGATATTCCTTAAAGTTTTGGGATGAAGAAAGTTGTTGGGAAGTTGTCAAGCCTAAAGGGCTGTCAACATATTTCCTGTAGGTTAAAAAATATTGATTTTAATGGACGCAGCTTCAAAAGCGACTTTACGAATTGTGCGAAACGAATCTATTTTATTTACTTTATTTACAACAAGTGAAAAAGCTGAAGTCGGGTGCCCTGATTTTGACCTATGTATGTGTAGACTAATTCTATAATTTTTAAAAATTAACAAAATTGAAAAATCCAAAAGTTGATCGATTTATACATTCTACCGGATACGAACTCACGTAAATGGTGAACGACTGTATATTTGCTTCGGAATTGTGTACCTATGCGAGCTTGGGTGTGAGTGTGTGTGTAGTACAGAGTTGAGACAAAGCTGTAATAACAACACCCAGCAAATTTATTCCTGAACATCCAGAAAATACGTTTCAAAATGCGTAAAATTATTGTGGGCTTGCAATTTTATGCAATCGATTGGAACAAGGGTTTAAAAACATTTTTTAGATTATTGAGCATATCGGACTCGATATAGCAGGGGTTCCACACTCACTAGATGATATTATGTTAAGGCCTAAAAAATACTTAAAGATTATCAAATTAACACGGAGGAATAAATATTTGTGTGCATAGAAACTGGTAAGATAAATTGCTAAAGTTGTAGGTTAAAGTTTATACATCGAACAAAAAAAAAACCCCACCCTGCTGGCCAAGAGATCCACATTGACCCCAAGAGTATTCCTCTACAATTATTTTAATTTAAGTTGCATATGTTATTTAGTTGATGTTATTTAGTGTTAAGGATGGACAGGGTATTTGAGAGTCGGGTTGTATACATACATAGTAATGAGATAGTTTTGAAGCTCTGATAAACAAATTTCGTGGCAACAATCGCGTTGTTGTTTTTCCAAAACAATCCCCCCATGTCACAAATCGAAAAGTTACTTAAAATAATTCACAAAGCAATACGTAATACCGCTACCGGCGTTCAGGAACAATAGTGAACAATCAGCATTCGACTGGTTTTTCTTTTTATTTAAATTATCTCAAACACATCAGTCACTGTCCAAGCCACAATAGTGGATGTCCAGGCTTCGCAAGCATATTTTTAAGTTAATGTGTAAAGCAATGTAGATGGATAAAAAGACATTGGTCTTATCCAACCCTAGGCCTCAATATCCTTAAGACAAAGCTTTTTCGGAGTTTGTGAGGACAATTCAAGCAATATTTTACTTTGGAAAGGGGCTGTTATGCGGCATTCCATCCAAAAGTAATGGAATGAAACTGCTAAAGCATATATGTGTATATAATATAAAAAGGCTTCTTCAAATAAAACTTTCAACTATTTACCAGGAAGAATATTAAAGTTCTTCCGTATTATGAAATGTTAAATAAAATAGATCTGGATATATGTAAATACACATATGCTATAAAATGTATTGAAGTAGTTAAGACTACTTTCTAAAATGGGTTAAAATATTATCATTTATAATAATGGCTTTGTGGGTTCTGAATAGTGGATATATGTATTATGAAAAAATACAATTATTACAATTCGCTTTGGTATTATTGGTATTAGTTTTACATGCACATATGTATGTATATGCATAGATGCAGTCTTCTAAATGGACAAGGGTGTTTTATGCTTTTAAACAGCTCTAAGCCATTTTATGTTTAAATACATATAAGGTACATAGCTCAAGACTGTTCAGTAATAGTTCCACATTATGGATGGAATCAATTAAAAGCTATCGTTGTTTAACTAAAAAAGCACTTAATCTCAAATAATACGGTACATAAATACTAAGAGTAACCTTTTTCGTTTTTCATTAGGTGAGTCGGGTGCTTTGGTCCATGGACGTGTACTTCGGTGTATTCGTCTTTCATAGCTGGGCTCTCTTTTTCTATCCCGAGACCGGTCAAGCTTGTCCTTTAAATGGGTGTCCTTCGAAGACTCTCGCTCATATAGAGGTGACTTAAAGCGATGTCTTTGCCTGTCTGGGGATCGAGATCTATGCCGATCTGGGCTACGACGACGCTCAATCTTTTTCTTCTCTTTTTCCTTCATGATTCGATTAAATGCCTCTAGAGGATCATCAATGAGCCTGTAAAGGACAAATCGTAAACATACAAAATTAATCAATGAGTATTTACATATACGGATGCGTGTACAAGTTTAATGTGGATAGGATTGTCCGACAACTTCATAAATTCAAATGTGCAAGAAATAATAGTGCTTCTAATAATTAAAGGCCCCATATAATAGAGAAAATAACAGTTTCAAGAAACAAAAAAGGCTTTGCAAAAAATAATTTTTACTTCAATTTTGATTAATACTCAAGAATGTACTCACCCAGTTCCGACTTTAGCTGCAACTCCTTGATAAATAGATGCCAAGTTCTTGGATTGAAAGGCTTGGGACGAATTCATGTTTACATTTGGCGGTGCAATATACGGGGGACGTATTTGATGTACCGGTTGGTTTTGATAAGGTCCATAGCTGTAAAATAATAATTTTATTAATAATCTTATAACAGAAAACAACTTATCAGCATAGAGAGTTTAACTGTTGTATTTAATCGTTAAATCTTTAAAGCAATTCTGCCTATCAATAAAAAAAATTGTTGAAACGGTATATTCTATATATACGAATAACAAAACAGTTCTTTAGTTCTATTTGAATTCTGGACCATAATCTAGCCAGTGGGCGATAGCTTGCGTAGTTAATTCCTAATAGTGAGAGTTTTCTTAACGTGGACTATTTACATTTAAAACCAAAACAAACAAATCGGCTGGCACTGTTCTCCCCGGTGTATAAATATTATTTATTTTACTAATTAACTTACCCAATTGGGGGTCTGTGTGCTACAGTATTATATCCATTGCTGTACTGCGGTATATGGTGTCCCATCATATGGAGCGGAGGACCTCGAGGCATTTGAATGTAAGGAGGTTTATAAACGTTCATTCGATGTGCGTTATTTGCCATTTCTGTGGTCAATAATGGCTTCTCCATTTGGTCATTCAAGTTTTGGCTCTGATAGTTGTGGTGTACACTGATTGGTGTTGGCAACAGACTTCGCTCATTTTGAGGTTTATAGTTGTCAGTTTTGGCTGACATTCTCTGCCTATTATCTGGTTCTGAATCATACTGATAGTCTTTTTGCTTCCGTTGTACAATGGGGTTCACAGATTCCTTTTTCGGTGGAGATTTTGGCACCTGAAATTAATAAAGAGAGAACATGAAAGTTAGACATCAACTTAAAGCTTTATAAAACATAAAAATGTATACATATATATATTTCAAATTTTATTTGCTTGAAAACGTACCTCGACATTATCAGAACCTGGGATGCCAAATGTGTTTTCAACCATTTTTTTGGTAGGCATTTTTATAGTTATATTGTCTTCATATTCTGAATCAGATTTATCCTTATCTTTATCTGTATCTTTCACCACCGTTTCACTGTTGGTGGTTGGCTGTGAATCTGAGTCTTCAGCTTCCTTAGTTTTGATATTTTCCTTTTCCTCCGGCTGCTCCTGCTCTTCAGTTTTATTTCCAGTTTCTGAAGTTTGAGAAGATGGAACTTCCTCCTCCTCTCCCTCCTGCTCCTCCTGAGGCGGTGTTGCCACTTGTTGATCGGCTGAAAAACATAAGTTGTATTAAATTTCGATTTATATAAAAAAAAAAACATATTAAAACTGTTTTAATATCCCTAAATTCTCAGTGTTTGTCTATCCGCAGTCATTATATATATATTTTGTAAAATTACGGTAAGCTACATCATAAGTCTTACCAGTTTTGTAAGTTCCAATTTTATATCCAGTTTCGTTCTTAAAAACGTTTACGGAGTTTCTCAAAAAGCGATTGGGTATTAAAGAGCCAGGAGAACAATTTTTTTCTTTGCAGTCTGGACACTCATTGTCCTCCGAGTCTAAAAGCGCTGTGCGCACACCTGCAATAAATAATTCAATAGGATTAATTGTATTTTCAAATATATATTTTTTCAATTAAAATAGAGTTATTCCAAAGTTTTTTTCAGTACTTACAATCATCGCAGAACGAGCTTCCACAGCAGGGAATCATTACTGCGTCGACAAAAAGATCTCGACATATTCCGCAAACCAAGTCCTCAGGAATTTCTTGCTTTTCTTCTGCTGGTAAAAATTGTGTTGCTTGATTCATCGACCTAAAAATAATAGGAATACATCATTAGAAATAAATATACATTTTTTCTTTTTTATGAAACAAAAACTTATGCATTGGAAAGTATTTTAATGTTAGAGCCCTAAATGTAATTTGCAACCATTTGAGTAAAAGTTAAATAATTGGTTGCTCAAGAACGTAGCATTAAAACTTATTGCAAAATGGGGCTTAAGCGCTTAGACTAGAGTCACTAAAAGACTTCAAGATTTAAGAAGTTAAACCTTGTTGCTCTAATGTAGGATTGTACACATATATATGTGTGATCTTTACTCATTCTGTAAACATAAAGATGAATTTATGATTATACTTACATATCTGGCTTATCTCTAAATGAACGAGGGATTCCAGTATTTCTTTTTGTTTCAAATTGATCCTTTCCAGATACAAATGGACAATTTTTGATCCAATGGCCGCCTTTCTTGCACTTATTGCAACGATATGAAGGCGGTACTTCGCCAACTTGAGATTGGCCTTTAATGCGATGATACCTTAAATACAAATACAAACGAAATTATTATATTTGAATTACTATAATGACTAAAAAGGTAAAAAGGTTTCCAAATTTGTTGAATTGGTTGAAAAACTATTTAGTTTGGAGAATACCTTCACCAGAGCTTTAAACTCAAATGAAAACATTTATCTTTGTTTAAAGATTTCTGTTAATGTTGTTTTATTTACGTTTTTGGATCATAATCCGCTGTGCTCTGCATCATCATCGCTTGAATTTTATCCTCCTCACTGCCCTGCATTTTCGATAGGTCCATACTAAAATTATCTTGCTTGGGTGGTGCCGTTGAGGCAAAAGAAGGATCTGTTGGAGGATCCCACCCCTTTTTGGGTTGATGCGTTATCGGTATCCGTGAGATTATCAATGTAGTGTTTTTTGGTATGAGGAATCCATCTTCTTTATATTCTATAAAAGTAATATTATTTATTTGTAGTATAGTCATATATAATTTGGCTATGAACAAACCTTCTTTTGTCTGGGCGTTTGTTATTTGAAGGTCAAAGTCTATAACTTTTCCCAACCGCTTTTGCTGCACAATTTCCCTTTTTAAATCGCCAACAGATATATGTAGTCCATCAAAAGTAATTGTGTCATAGTTCAGCGTACTTTTAAATTTGTAGTGCACCGACATTATACTTTACTTATGCCTATAAAAAATTAGTACAGATATGATTTATATAACATAAACTTATAACTTCTTAAACTTAACTTTAATAGTGGGGGTAATTTCTGCGATTGAAAAATATTATCGACGACTTTGCTTTTCTTTTACAAACAGTTCACTTTGTTTGTTTCTCAAAATTTAATCCACGACCAATTAATCTATCAACAAAAAGTGGATCGTTCTATATTATATTACCTTATGATAACATATATTTGACTTTTGATTGCTTTAGTAGCAAAGCTTAGGACAAACAACATACATATGCACAAGTACATTTATTAGTAAATGTAAGTTTTCTATTTTCGGGCATGCTATTGTTCATGTAGACTGATAGATCGTCAGATCAACGTAATTATATAGACAACGTGTAGATCAACAATGTTGCGTGATCTTTCATGCACATTAAAAAAAGTAATATATTGCTTTTAATAATCTACGGTAAATTTGCGCTTGCACAATCTTAGATCTTATATAATTTGAAGTATTTGAAAGCTTCCAGCATAATCATACGTAAGCTATTTGATTCAGATGTTGGATGTTCTTTAATGCTTGCAAAAATTTATAAGTTAAGGAATGGTCAATGAATTACATCAAATGATTTCCCAATGGGCCAAGAGAGTGTTACCAAAATTATATCAAAACAATATTACTTTAAAGAAAAATGCAAGAAATTGAAGTCCTATAATTTATGGTCAACGATCGATTCTATCAAACGGTTTGATTGGTTACTTAATATGGGCGTTTCGTTGCAACACTTCAGTACTGGGTAAGACCGCGTATTCTCATTTGAATAAAGTTTTAACAATTGACATGGTCGATCATGTATTGGATATATTATTACAAAAAGTTCCACTTTTTAAAGCGATCATCTATAAATTCAAAAATTGAATGTACTCTGCAACGTGGGATTGAAATCTTTGTAAATTTTCCACATATGCATGTATATAAGTATGTTGCTATACAAAAATACGTACGTGTTCAGTCGCTTATACTATCACTATTATGGGTAGTAGCACGATAGTAGATGTGCACAGTGTATGTTTTTATGTACATACATATGTTTATAAAGTTTAAATATATATGTATTTAATTCGAGTTTTACATATTTGTATTCCATATGCACTTACATACATAAATGTTTGCCTAATTTGCATTATATGTATGAAATTTACATATCTATATGGATGTATGTAAACCTTTATAATAAGAGACTAGTATGTATTACATATACCACATATGTATATTTATTAGTTTATTTGCATAAGACCTAAATACATATTTATGTAAATACATACATATATTATTGTATGGAATGACGTGCTCCCGCTAGCATGTGTATGTGGCATACAAAATAAGCGTACTTATGAAGATACATACATATGTGTGTGCGTAAGTGTATACAACTTACTTAATTATGTGCTTCTTCATATACATATGTACATATAATAATGTATGGTACACATGGATGAATTACATTTACACATCCGTAATCAAACTACCGGTAGCAAAAAAATTTGTCAAAAAAAACTTTCTTTAAATGCACAGAACCACTCTATGTTTTTTGTATTTGTCCAACATTTGTAAGGTAACAGTACAACAACACATATGAAAATATTTTACTGATATTTTTCTTGCTTTAATACTTATGAATATCCGTGCTCGTATGAAATGTTACATGTTTATGTATGCACGTAGATATTATGAACAAGCATACATATATAAAAAATACAGATGGTGTGTTTGGGCAAGTTTTACAGCACAAATGTCGAGTTCGATTTTATTCGTTGTTAACGCAGTATGTGTATTTAGTCCATAACCAAATTAATAAATCACATTTTGCACTTACACTTTGAGTTAAAAAAAATATACAATTTTTGCTGTACCGACGTCGCTGCAAATGTGCGGATTCAACTTATCAATACACAATATCAGAGTTGCTTTTATTCGGTAATCGTTTTTTGCAAGTACCAGTTTGGAAGCATGTCATATGCAATGTGCAATTTCGTGGAACGGTTGAAAAAGAACATAAATGTCATGAGTAAAAGGCTGCTAGCTTTTCCACTACACATTTGATAGTTATGTTACAGTATCGATTACATTTAAAGTGTACTCGAGCATTGATGGCAACTAACAGCTGATCTATAAACTTTAAAATCATCATAGATCCCTCTAAAAAAACAAATATTAATATAAAATAAATTAAAAAAAATTGATTTATGGGTTCTTGTTATTGTGCTATACATTTTAATTAATTATATATATGTTAATTTTCTACACATTGATTATTTTGATTTACTTTACCTTTGATATATACTGTATTTCGAATCAGCGGTTCATTACAATTTTCCGAATATCAGTGCTATGAGGAAAATCACTTTCTAATCGTAAGTTTTTTATGTTTTTTTGGTGTTCAGTTATCATTCCCTAATCTTTATACAAGGTGCGCCATCTTTTATGTCGGTATGTAAACATTGAATATCTTTGAAAATAAACAACCGATTTTCAAGTATGAGATATTTTTATTTAATTTGGTTCTGTACAATTTCTTGAACTGAGGTTTTCAACACTGGTCTACTCAAGTCAATCGGTCCCTGTATATATGAGTATATACATACATACATATGAATAAGGCTACAATTTTACGACATGTGCTGAAGAGAACCGTTTATGTTAAATACCTTAGACAATTTTGCACCACTATTTGTTATACACACTAATGTGTATATTTTATAGGTCTTGCTCCTGTATTCGCACATTGCCAGAATTTATTGAATTTGCCGTTGAGCTCTTTTAATGCATTCTTTAAATTCTCTGCGATTTGCGAAGTCGACGACTATATTATCCATTTGCAGTTGGATTTTCAGGTATTTATTTATTTAGTGAATCAGGTATTTTATTAAATATAGGCCAATAATCTAATACAACAAATAGTAATTATAAACCAGTCAAAATATAAAATCCAGGCAGCCCTGAATCATTCCCCTAGGTTTCGAGAGAACGGGAACTCACAGATAAACGAATTATCCTGTTAATAAATAGTGGTTAGGGGCTTTCGCGGTAGTTAAAGCGGGGCGTTTAACGCGGTTGTTAAGTGTCAATTAATGCGATTCATATATGGTGGCAACGCTGTCGGAAAAGCAAGTACACATTAAACGAGCGATCAGCAATCCGATTTTGATTCGCAAATGAATATTTAACGCGAAATCGAGCGCCGTTAAAATGTTAAAGTGCAAGTCAAAGTCAACTTGCACTTACCGATTATTAAATGTCAAATTATGCGATTCACATATGGTGGCAACGCTGACGGAAAAGCAAGTGCAAATTAGGCGAGCATTCAGCAATTAGATTTTGATTCGCAAATAAATATTTAACGCGAAATTGAGCGCCGTTAAAATGTTACAGTGTAAGTCAAAGTCAACGGGACAGGAGAAAGCGAAGGTTTGCAAAACGGCACTTTGTCCAGCGGGTATGTTTTAATTGAACTTTGAGAAACTGGAATATATATTGCTGCAGGCGGAAAATTATCTGACTGAGCTGATTGATTTTGCGTCGAAACCCTGAATGTACTACTATGTACTACTACTACAATTTTGATTGGTTGTCTTTCTACACTTTTAAATACGTGTTAATATCCAATGTAAAATTAAAATTACAAGTTCCCAAATAAATAAGCAATAAGGAATAACTAGTTCCTTTATTTTTGTTGAACAAAAATATATTCATTAAATGTAATAATAATAATAATTTAAAGAAAAACAGTGTGTATGCTTTGTTTGTATATATCCATACAGATACACATCTTTGCCCATATATTGCATGAAAATGAAATATGAATACCCCTCGTGCACAACTACAAACGAAATGGTGTTGGCATGATTTCGTGGTACTGCGCATGTGTGCACGATAGTAGGGTAACTTCAATAGAGGTTTGTTATGTGCATGCTTTTTGTATAATGCAAATACAACGGCCGACTTTGGCCACTATTATTTTTCTTTCTTGCTGGTTTCTGTGTTTTATTTTTGTTGGCAGTCGCATGTGTGTATAGTCTGTGAACTGACTATTTTTTGTGTATTTATGTGAATATTTGAAACTTATGTATATCCTCCTATTTATGAGTGTATGTCTCGTAATATTGTAACTAGAAGCACTTGTGTACACTTACATTAAATCAGATACATAAGTATGTACGTACATACCTTATAAAAAGTTACAAAGACTTATTCGAGGTCATTCCAGTAGACTTTACTTTTTCATGCGAGTCTATGTTATTAAGTGAAAATGTATATTTAAAGTATTGCTACGTGTTCGTAAGTTATAGAGCTTAATATTTATTCAAAATTACGCGAATTTTGTTTGTTTGACCTGCGATAAATACTTGATTTCACAGACAACTTTTTATGCAACTTGTTTTCAATTTAATTATTAGAAAGTCTGTGTAATTGTGAAACCTGTGTTAACATCTGCAGTGGTGGTGCTATGCTTGGGTCTTACAATCATTGTATTCATATTAAATAAATGCAATAAATGCAAAAAAATGAATTCAAAGTATATTTTATACCATTTACTACTTCTTTTACAAGTTCATGCAGAACATGCTTTGCTGTCTTTATGTGTACTTGTATAAATTCGTTTATATGTATATTCAAAATAACAAGTTACAAAATTATTCAATTTTAATGAATCTAAGTATTTATCTAATTTCAATGAATAGTATGTACATACTTGTATGTATGCCATATTAGTCTAGAATAACAAATATAACCAATTGCTTTTAAAAGTGCCATATTCTTAAGGTCAAACTTCCTTTCATTTTAAAGAACAGTACTCGCTTTGGAAAATAAATTTATTATACATATTTATGTTTCATTATATGCCTCGTCAAATCTAAAATGTGTATACAATCTAGACAGCAGCAATTAATTAAAAAACTATTAACGTTCGCATTCGAAGTGTGTTAGTGCGGCTTCAAGCGACTATTCAATACCCTGAATTCATTTTGAAATTAAGTTGAAAGAGTAACAGAAGATTTGAAATTAGACTTTAAATCACCCCGCACATGGTCTTAAATACCAATTTTTAAATGAAATTATAATAAAATACAAATTATAATCGCTTGATCCATATACTAAATATCTTGTTACCAGTTGTAGACACTTTATTATTAAAATAGAAAATAAATATTTTGCTTATGCATTTTTTAATAATCTAAATATAAATACATTTTAAAAGGCCTATTAGAGATGATTATATATTCAAATTCTAATAAATGGGATCATTACGGACAAGCAAATCAATTTTGTGATAATTTTTATGCAAATCGGGAATACCTGTTTTGTTAAAATATATGGTGTTAATTCTAAAAACAAACAAAGCATTTTATGAGCTGCTTATTTAAAACATACGAGACATACGTACATTTCCGTTTTATTCGCTAATCTAAATATAATGAACAAATCAATATAGGTATTTATTTTTTTCAGCTAATATTTATCTATCATTGCTGAATTTAAAGTGGAACTAACGTAAATATGACTGGATACCTCTTCATTGTTATTTTTATAAACTATGGTAAGTGGCGTTAAGAATTTGCAAATTAAAATACATTTTTTTTATTCTATTCAGTTGAATGACCCACAAAATTATTTAAGCATCTGTGTCTAAGCATTTGTTGAGTTTTGGTGACTAGAAAAATCTCCAGTTCCTATCAAATATCCATGATACTGAGTTATAAATTATTGAAAATGATTTTTCCTGTGAGGGGAGAGACAATTCTTTTTAGTTCTCCAAATTTATCAATCTTCTCATTGTATATTTTTAGCGTTAATTGTGTCTTCCAATGAGAGCGACTTGTTAACACAAACTGTTTATGGCTTTTTGGACTTCACAACAACGATTGGAAACACGGTTATGGTATTTTCTCCACAAAGCTCACCCCAGCTAGGCAAGTATTATGCAAAATTTGAATGTCATAGCTATGATAGTCATAGAAACTCACTATAATCTAAGATTTTTGACCTTTCACTTTAAGTAAAAGAGGGTGTTATTTTTGGCATTTCTCATTGTTTTGGGAAATTCGGATAAAATAAATAATTGGATTATCTTTACTTTACAGATTTAAAAATCAACAAGACAAGCAGTTTGGTAAATGCAATACAAACTAAACCGCTTCTTGCCGAAACTAAAAAAGGAAAAGAGGGAATAAAACCAACTAAATCTTCAGCGCCACCTTCTTCCCAAAGTTTAAAAGCACAATCTGAAATTTTATATAGAAATAATGTAACACTTTCACAAAACACTATAAATCTTAATACTTCCAGTTCTCCGATAGACAATGTAATGAATATTCCTGAATATGATTTGCTTTCTCGACAACCCGAAGAATTCGCAGAGGAAACTTATCGTTTATTTAATTTAAAATCCAAAGGCGACACGGATCGTCAACGAATTTTTCATTCAACAAGAGACAATCATCCAACTGGACTTGTAACAAAAATAAGTGAAACATATACAAAAAATGGGCAGCCTATAGTTAAGGAAACAAATGTATTGGGAACTTATATTTCTGGCAAATATGCCCAAATACTTCAAGCAGGATCTGTTATTAAAAATGACAGAAACACAAAAATTCGTCCAACATCTTCAGCTAGGATTTTGAAAACGGGAAGTCCCTCCATTCAACCAAGTAGAATTACGAAAGAAACACATTCTTCTCAAAATGGATTTACTAAGCACCATCGGAAAAATACACAAGTTAATCGTGAACCTACTGAGAAAAGCAAAGGAACCACGAGTACCAGAAAATCTTCACGCAATAAAGGAAAGAGGTAATATTGTACGGAAGAAAGATGTTTTCATTTTAAGAAATGTAAATTGTGAAGAAAGTACATGGAGATCTTGTGTAAAATATGATCTCTTACTTTAACCATTACTGAAATGTTTATTTATGTTTTCAAATATTATGTGTATTTACATGAAATGGTTATTGTTTTAAATACATTTAAAAGATAATGTACATTTTATAATATTAATTTGGTTATACCAACTGTTTCTTATAAACGATTATTTTCTGTTTACCTTTTAGGAGAAATAAATCATCTTCAACGAGTTCATCCTCCATTTCTCCTACTTCCACTGATCCGAGCTCCCGTCGTTTATACAGAACTAAGGCTACAACTTCAGCTCCGGAATATGAGACAACTCCTGGCCAGTACACATTTAAGCTTAATCGACGCCCAGGCCGATGGCAATACAAGTCATCACCGAAACCAAAAGTTAATATTAGAAAGCAGTCCAGCAGTGCGGTATCCAACTATACATTAAGCAATGATTTTACACCGGACAATACAGAGGAAAATCAAATACAAAAGATTATTGGACAAGGTAGAGATTTGGAAGCATCGGGATCTCAAAATGGGCCGGGCTCTCAAAATAGTCCCGTAGAAAATGATGAAATTAAGCCTAAGAACTTTGTTCAAACTCTAAACGTGGAAATATCAACACCTAATAACTTTGTCGACACCTATTACGAAATTGCTACGATTAAGAGTCCATTTATATTTCAGGTAATTAATTATTTCTATCATCCATCTTGTATCATAGGATGCAGACATATCTAAATCAAAATAATTAATCGATATGTAAATTGATGTGTGTCTTTCTTTCAGGCGGGAGTTGTCAAAAAGACTCGTTTCTTGACTGTAACTTCTACTATAGAAAAAGTTATTAAAGATGAGCATACAGAGGAATACTCGGAGGATGATGGACCATTGACGGAAAATATTTTAGATCTTGCAACAAAGCCTAGCCCTGTTGCACTAGATGGAAGTGTTACAACTCTGAACCCTATATTTATTTCAGACAGCTCTGAAACTCCAATTCTTGAAACCGTAACTGAATCGTATTCCATCACCCAAACAAAACTTAAAACGCAAATCTTGCCTATCATTAATGAAAAGCTTAATGAAACCAAACTGTTTACTCTGATACAGACTTATGATTATACTAGCCTAATAACTGTGACCCAAACGCTTTCGCCTTTAGGCGATAGCTTTAATCCGTCCAAAAATTTCAAAGACTTCGAAGGAAACTTGGATGAAGCTGGATCTGAATTTAACTTGGATCTGGAATTTGGCGATGAGGATAATACTGAACAATTCGAATTTAAGGCCAAGAGCAAACTTGCAGATCCTAAAACTGGAGTAAATGCAACAGATAATTATCAAATTGGCACATTAAGCAATTTAGAAAAGAACCAAGTCCCACTGCCCATAATTAACACATTGAATCCACAAAACAGCGTTATTACGTCGACGCGGCCAGTTATCAAAATGGAAACAATTTGGGAATCATATGTTGTACCCCTAATCAAGGGAACAGATACAATCTTACGTACATTATCAAAGTCCGTCGGAGTAGCGGAGAAAACAGATTATGTTACAGAAATTTCAACAGTTATGTTACCAGCAACGCAGTTCCCCTTCTCCATTAACCCCTACAATCCATACAACCCTCTTCTGCCGATTCCACCTCAGCCACATTTAATAACATCAACGGAAATTTTACAAACCACCTTAACAGAAACCAATAGCAAGGTTCTTAAGCTGACTTTTGGTGCTAGAACGGCCTATACAACCATTTATTCGACTGCTGTTAAGCCAACAGCAGTCACAAGATTAGTAACAACAGCACTTCCCATTCAAAACACAGCATCATTTCCAAACTATTATCCGCACCCGTTTCCTCCCTTTGCATATGTTGGTTAATGCCACCATAAATGAAGATAGTTTCAGAGAAATCAACCTTTTTAAAACATTTTCTTGGAACCTGCCTATTCGCACAATACTAACATTAGTGACCCAGAGTGATACCTAAATAGTAAAAACAAGGTATTTTTTCTAAAAGAAATAAAAATATAATCTAAAAATGGATCACTCAAAAAACGATTTACATCTACACGTCTCATAGCTACATAAACGCAGAAGTATGGACAATTTTTCATCGAAACATCTTAGATAATTTTGAAAAATTGCCTCCCGAGACTTACGCACTCGAAGATAAAGTTGTTGCCTATTTAATGCAGGATTGAAAAATTATTGCAAAAGCACTTCTGTTTGGCGGAAATTGATTATTAGTTCAAATCTATATTTTTAAGGGACAGTTTCAAATACTCATTTATAGGCCTATTATTTTTAAAAACGCGTGAAGCATTTAATAAATTGTTCAACTGCAAATTATAGCCACAAGTATTACCCCTGCGGTGTTGCCAGAACAATAACTTTATCATATGAGAAACCCGAATTTTATTTAGAATATGCCACATACAGGTGAGATGATAAAACGAACTCAAAACTATGTATTAAGAAACGTTAATAACCCTCTTTCGCACTTTTTCTAATAGTTGTGTTTATTTCATTTCGCTCACAAATCTTTAAACATATGTTCTTGTATATATAATTATCAGAAATATGTGTAATTGTGAATAAACTTTTAGGGCCTAATCTGCCCAACTCTATACTTTCATATCTAAAAACATATCAGTTTGTCACAAAGTTTCCGATAATGCATCAATTCTCAAATTATTGTCTGAGACAGTATTTCTTTTCAAAAGTTTGGTAACGATCATCCCGAGTTGTAAATATTGGCTCTTATTTTAAAATGTAAATATGTATAATATTGTTATAGTTTACTGCGAAAAAAAGAAAATAAATAAAAGCTGTAACATTTTTTTTAAAACCCTGACACTTATTTTTCGTGTTTTATTTGGAACCAAAGTGGGACAAGAAATTTAGATAAATATATTTGTATTATTTTGGACATATATTAATAAATCCATTTATAGTTTTTTTGTTTTAATCTTAATTGTCTTTATCATAGAACAATTTTATAGATACAATATTGCTCACGTTTCTTACATTTTTTCTGAAACAGAAAGAAACTAATTTAAATTATAGATTGTGGTTGGCTTAAGTTAAATAGCCAAAGATATATATCACCCGGCACCGATATTTTGCATCCGATCCACTTATTAAAACGACAAAGATGGGCTAAAACAAAATTGAACATGGTTAGTGGGGACAGGAAGGTGGGTAAAAAGAGAAACTTTTAAAGAAAGAGGAAAGCCGAGTACGTTTGAGATGATGTAAATATTTCTCGGCTACACTAATAAGCTTCTTCGATTTTCTTCTACAATTTTTTCGCTAATATTTTTGTTTTATGATTTATATTACTTCACTAGTTTTGCCAATTAAAATTTAGTATTTGGAGTGTTTTTCCGGGCACATCTACTGTTTAACTAGTATAATTAACAACGGCATTCCCCTTTCTGCAAGAATCTATTGAATGCAGTAGAAGAGTTAAACAAAATTAAACTTAAATTGAAATTTACAATATCATTTTTTTCTATGTTTATTGTTATTTTTACAAGTTATTACTATGCAAGCCATAAACAAGCTTAGAAACTATAAACAATCGATCTCATGTATTATTAGGCTACCTATGCATATAAATTATGATAATAATATATAAGCAAACCTTAAGCGATAGACCAGCAAATATTTAAAATAGACTAATAGTTTTGCATAATAGCGGTTTTTTTTGTCGAAATTGGATAAGGTTCACGAGTGTTACGATTATATTTTTGGTGAAAAGTTTCTTTTAACTAAGCCATTGTTAACGTTCCAGCACCAATGCCATAGCCAACGCCTTTTGGACCAAAATATTTTCCATAACACGAACGACAGTAAATGGTGCCATCAGGGCCATCGTTTAGGTTAGTAGAATCCAGATATTTTCTGCACTCCGAACAGTAGAAGCACAGCTTATGCCAAACATTATTCTTGCTCTTCATTTGCTCGGCTGCATAAACAGCGAAACCACAACGAGGACATCCATCCGTAGAGCGCAACCCGCATGGTGCCTTCGAGATCCAGCTGCAGTAAAAATATACATGATACATATATCCTTAATACTATGAGGGCCTTGCTCACTTGATAATGGAGGAGTCATAGTTCGTAGAAACCAATGTTGGTGTGTGCCCATATCCAAATCCTTTAGGCCCATAGAGCTTTGCGTAGCAAAGTTTGCAGTAAATATTATCATCAGGACCATCACAAGCAAGAACTGAATCTAACGGCCGGTGGCACCGGGCACAGTTAAAGCACACCCTGTGCCACATCTTTCCTTTGGACAGCTGTAACTCCGCAGCAAATACGGCTCCACCGCAGCGTGGACATCCCTCCCCTGATGGAGCCTTAATGGATGTTGTATCAGGGCAGACAAACGGTCTTTGGGCTGCGATATCGTCTTCACTAAAAAGATATATCAGATGTAAAACAGATTTTTTAAAATAAGGGAGCTAATGAAAAAAACATTAATCCCAAAAAAAAAAGGTTTGATTCGAATGGAATGAAGACCTGGCTGACGATCAATGGAAAGAGCTGGTAATCATTACAGTATTTTTTATACCACACTCTTCATCGATAACGTGAAAATTCAACCGTTAGCTTTGCAGCTATTTCCACAGCAACTCTCTAAACAAATGGAAAGAAAATGAGCGTAAGCAAACCGATCGCTCTCTTTATTTTAAGTATACGTACGTACGCTGTACGTGTGTTTGTAGTTGCCACCAAACGGAATATCGAGAAATGATCAGATTCGAACATTTAATACTATTTTAAAAATTGCTCACTTTAGACCGTCGGTTTGTAAAAAGCTTGATCCACACGCAAATCCATAGCCATGTGGTCCCCATTTTTTCCCATAGCAGGTCTTGCAATATACTTCATTATCCGGCCCATCGCATGCAATTATTGAATCCAATGTTTTGGTACAATCACGGCACTTAAAACATTTTCTATGCCATTCACGTCCCTTTGACAAAACTTGCTCAGCTGCAAAAACCACGCCCCCACATCGGGGGCAACCTTCACCTATTGGTGCCTTGATTTGGTCCACATTTATGGCAGCTGTTTTTGGAGCCATATCACTAGAATTATAAATAAGTATGTAGTATGGGGAAATTAGTGCTCCTATGACTTATGTATATACATATGTAAATGGTTATTTCCATAATCGAAACCAACAGAAGGCAGTATTAGTATTATTTTAGGCGCAATATACTATAGTATTATTGGTTTGTTAACAGTATTAAGAAGGCCTTTTAGTAGACACTTTAATGATTTCATACCTCTGCCGCTCAGAATCTTTAATGTCGGACATTAAGCCTAAAGATGATATACCGATATGACCGTATCCCCTAGCACCAAATTTCTGGGCATAACAACCTGAAAGAAATGTGTGTGTTAAAATAAAATGCTATCCAAAAAAGAAAAAAAAAAAACATTTTTGGGATAATGGCAATGGGAAGCTAACAAATAGACAAATAAAACATGTCAACAATTGGTAAAAAAGGGGGGTAATTATATATGTGTGTATATTCTATGAAGCTAGTACCATGGCATAGTCAAAGCAATACAACAAATTCAATGGGAAAAAGAGACTGCAATAAATAACGTAAAGAACAATAATAGCCAACTACATACATTGTATGTATGAATTATCACTTACCTCGACAATAAATGTCCTTGTCAGGTCCATCACAATGAAGAGTAGAATCTAAAGTTTTGTTACACTGAGTGCACTTAAAACACCTTCGATGATAGCCCTTGAATATATATAGTATATAGTTTTGTAAAGTTACAAAATCGATTCTTTGTTGATTGTAGTAGTTTCTTAACAGTGCCTTTGAGAGGACATACAAGGTGCGTTCGAAAGTAAACAGGACTTTTTTAATCTAGCGCCCCCTGGTGGCGCTATCTATATGTTGACTGGTGCGTTAGAATCTGCTATCTTTATCCAGTGAGAATTTCATGACATTTCATCGATTGGAAGTGAAGTTATTGCGTTTTGGTAAAATTTTTACCGAAACGTGTCAATTGATGGAACAAGTTTATGGCGATGATTGCCTATCCCGTAGCAGAGTGCACGAGTGGTTTCAACGTTTTCAAAATGGTCGTAAGGACATAAATGACGATCAACATGTGGGCCAATCAAAATTCGTGATCCCCGAAAATTCCATCGAAACTGTGCGTGAATTCATAAAAAATCAGATGAAATCATCATTGAAATTGATGGAAATGGAATTGAACATCTCCAAAACATCGATTTATCGCATTTTGACCGAACATTTGGGATTACGAAAGGTGTGTGCACGGTTTGTTCTGCACAAATTGACTGACGACCAAAAATTGCTCGACGCTTGACCAAAAGTCACATTTTAACCATTAACCACTCGTCGTATTCACCTGATATGGCACCGTGCGACTTCTACCTTTTCGGAAAAATGCATTCGCCCATGAAAGGAAAGCGTTATGCAGACGTAGAGGTCATTCAAAAGGCTTGCACCGGCATACTGGCGGCCATACCGGCCAACGAGCTAAGACACTCGTTCGACATGCTTTTGGATCGTGCAAAAAGCTGTATTGAAGCAGAAGGAGACTATTTTGAATAAAATAAATTGATTTTGTCGAAAAAACCATTTGCTCTGTTTTTTTTTTAAGTCCTGTTTACTTTGGAACACACCTTGTATGAGCCCAGACTTTAACGGACTCCATCACACACATAGTGAACCAACCCTCTAATAGCCCGTTTGGCATTATGTAAATAAAATTAAATAAAATACTGAAAAATGAATGCTTAGTATTTTTGGGCGCCTCGCACAAAGCGGACCTGGGAACTCCCCCTTTTTCCACCCCCTCTTCACAGGCCTGTTTCTCAAAGGCACATTTATTTATATTCATCTGAGCACATTGGGACCCTATGACCCATAACATTTAAGGCCTTTATATTTTTTTAGCTGTTTCTTATATCAAAGCGATATTTTGGCATATTCATATATTTATTTAAATTTATACATCATATGTATGTATGTATGCATGTTTGTATATTTTATTTATTAACTTGTACCTTGGATTTGTACTTACCTTCCCTCGCGCCAGCATTTGTTCTGCTGCATATACATAAATACCACACCTTGGGCAACCTTTCCCATCAGGTGCTTTCGGGGGAACTTTTGGTGTAACAAATCTGAAAATTGTTTAAGTCGTCGCATGTATTTATAAATATTTTATACACATATGATTATTCACGCATATACTACGTACATATAGAGACATACATATGTATACATCGAAAATCATAAAAACTACTTTGGTAAAACACAATTTAGGGCGACATTCAACAGTAATCTAATAATGAATTTAAGGAACATGAAACTAAAGTTTGACTCCAACTCCAATATCGCCTGAGATACAAATTTCACAGGTAATTATCAAAACATTCCTTTGTACGAAATATCCAATAGTTTACATGTATGTACGTGCGCAAAAATGTTGATCTAGATATCCCAAAATGTCCGTTACTCTTTGACAACTTCGATCATGCGGAATGTTTGTGAGCGATAACGATAACCAACCCAATAAGATCCATCAATCATGTTTATTATGGCAACAATCTCACGAAACTCTCTGCACTGTGCGTGTAGAAGTGTTATAATTTTATAATAAATTGGTCGTAACCATTCACAAAATGACTGTGAATTTGATGTACATATGTGTTTCCTACATTTCCTTATTAAGACTAAAACATAGAATGTATAAATAAACATCTCAACAGTAAGCGTTGAAAATTGAAAAAATAAAATTGTGTAAGCATTACTTACGAACGTTTAGGTTGTATTTTATTTTTTAATTACCTAGTTCTATTGTACACTTCATTTTATTAATTTATACTCCGTAACGTAAATGAATACAAAAATTATTTTTACCATAAATTACATACATATTCGGACATCAATAACATAAAGAACCAAATTATAACAGTTATTGTTAAAACCGCAGTACAATGTGCATTAGACTTTAGTTCATTTTCAGGTACCTTAATTGCTGAAAATGTGAAAGATGTTACATTAGACAACATATACATACATATTTAAACAAAAAGGGGTAAACACTCATATTTGGAAACAAAACGATACAACATATAACCTCAATTTAAATTTACGAAATCGTTTAAATCAAGGTACATAGTTTTCACAAATGACTGATAAATGTTTTGTTACTCCAGAGTTCGAGTGCTTTGAAATTTGTAAAATATGCTTACTCTCTGTTCAAATGAGCGCCAGTGTCCGTGGACAGACAGCCAGCACCACCGCCGAAACCGTAACCTTTGGGACCGTATTTCCGTCCGTGGCAGTTTTTACAAAACAGTTCCTTTTCGTGTTCTGTGCAGTTTGTAGAGTCCAACGCCTTGTTGCACATGCCTTTAGTGATACATATGTACATATGTTATTGGTTATACACATTCTTCAATCGCACACATTCTCAAATTCTTCAAGAACCGATGACTAAATACTCACTGCATTTGAAACAGGTTTTGTGGAATTTGTAGCCACCGGCTACACGTTCTTCAGCAGCATACACGGATTTGCCGCATGCGGGGCATTTTGGAGTTTCAACGGGAACGAATGGCATGGTGCAACGTCTAGGATTTGGGAACAATATATGTATATAACATTAATTTCACATATGCAAGTGTCTATCTATATATATAGTATATTATATGCGCTTTATCTATGTATATGTATGTATAGGCACATATATCCACAATATGTATATCTCACACACCTACGAAGGTACTTTTGTGAAGTAGTTCCTGTTCGTTAGAAATGCCGCCGACTAAACTGGAAAGATTCTGTACACAGGTAGTCTATATTTGTGAATGCACACGGCACAACTAAGAAAATTCAGTTTGAGCAATAGAGATAGCTGTATATCGTGTGTATCAATATTTCTCGTACAATAGATTATATTGCATTGACTATGGCGTAAATAAATTGAATATTATTCTCAATTTTGGTTCCCAAATTATTATTCTGTCGCCCAAAACTGATTGTTTTTGGCTAAAACAAAACATTCTTGCCTGCATATCGATCTAAAAACTAAAGCCTTATTAAGTTTTAATTGAAAATACTCCTTCGTTTGTAGGCATACTTCTTCCATGAATCTGTGCCTAAATTTATACATTTCTTCATACATACATTCTATGTATGTGCATACATAAATACGTATGAATAAAGGGGCAGAAATATAAATGTATATTTAAAATTATTTTATTGGCTCCCACACATACATATGTATGTATGTATGTTTGTTTGTTCAGACCGAGCCCATAATATTGGAAATAGTTTTACATATGTAACATAGATATGTATGTATTTTCACAGATCTAAATGGAACAATTTGGTCGTTGAACCCCGCATACCCTCTCTATACTTCTTTAATATGTACACAACACATTTCTCGTTCTATCTAAATTTAATTGAGCAATTACAAATTTAAATTAAACCAAGTCTGCCATAACTTACTTGCTTTATTGAGAGTAATTAAGTTCATATATACAATTTGAAACATTTATATTATTGCTTTTACATACAAGTATGTATACGTTTTCATTTGTACATACAATGTTTTTTATAACGCCTGTAATAGTTTTGTAGCTCATCGATTTTTACATTGACTGTAAGATGGAGTGTCTTCGATATAAGATAAGTTTCTTTTGCACTCTCATATGTGTAACTGCTTTTGTTTCATTAAAACAAATTAAAACTAGTATAGTATACCCTTTTACCCTTTGGGTACAGGGTATAATTAAAATATGTATAACGAATGGCTTCTGTATGCAAACATATACCATATGTATGCTGAATTTTTTAATATAGAATTTGAATTTCATATCGGCTATAATTCATTTTTCTAAAAATGAACTTACATTCATACTTATGTGTGTACACATTAATACGCATGAATGTGCACATGCATATAAGTACATACATATGTATGTATGTACATATATGTATATTTAGATGTATGCCTTAGAGAGAGCTCTATAAATAGATGCCTCGCTTCCAAGTCGTTCATACACATAAAAATTAAATACATACATACGTACATATAAATGTGAAAAAAACGATTTATAAGCACCGTATTCATAAAACTGGAATAATGCAAGTACTTATAATCCACAAATTTCATATTTTCCCCTAAAAAAAGATATACAGATAACCTGCAACATTGTACAAACAAAACAAAGTCTCAAAATATTCGAGAATCTAATTTTAATTATATTGTTAATAAATGAAAACAAGTGGATTATTAAAATCTAGCAACTAATTTAATTTCAACATTTAAAATTAAAATTTGTGGGAAAGTTTATTTCTATGATAAAAAAAATGCTCAGCAGAACAGAAATCATAAATTTGTTAAATCTAGCTCTTGTAATTTTTCAGGTCTACATTCTAAAAATTTAAATATAAGGTAAATCAATAGAAAATATGTTAAATGTCCTTATGCTTTAAAAATTTACTTTATTTCTATTTTAAAAAATATCAAAGTCCCCTTTACTTAATACATTTTTTCAGTTCCTCAACGTTTAACACGTAATTGTATCCCATCGGTAACAATTTGCCTCCGGCATAGTCTTACACGGTACTTTGCTGTGGTCAAACATTTTTGTCCCATATACTACGCTTTCTTAGGATATTGTAACTTTCTGTGCCTGGGGTCGCCATTTATTCTCCCCCGGGCATAGGTATTTCAAAAATAAAGGTCCCACTTTGTTTTCAAAATGACTTTGAATTTGTGTGATATATTTGGAAATTAACATTTCAAAGCAATCCTCTACATTAACCGCACGTTCCATTAACTCAACCCAGCTCAGTTTTATGACGTTATTATAATGTATTGACTTCAAGGGTTGTTCAAGAAGTAATGACTTACTTCATATACATTTAAATGGTCTTAAGGGTGTATGTATGTACTTGAGAATAAAGCAGAACCGTCTCCATAGCTACAGATTCTTAGCAACAATATTTATTTTTTTAGCGTGACCTTAGCAACCATTATATTCGTGCTTGGAATTGTAGAGCAGTTCTTAGTGTTGTCTCAATTCAAATCACATAAGCATGTTCGGAGCACTTGGATAAAATGATACATTTAAAATTCTTATTTTTAAAGTTAATGTTGTTATTCCATACTATAAGCAATTTTGGTGATATTTATGTGGGTAGTGTGGATGCGCCGTCGATAACTATTCCGGGTAGTGGAGTACTAACTGGAAAATATTTAAAAATGTATCGTACGAAAAATATTAAAGCATATCTCGGTATTCAGTATGCATATGCCACGAGATTTTCACCCCCCGACATCGAAATACCGCCGTGGAAAGGAATTTTTAACGCAACCTCTTTCGGTCCCAACTGTTGGCAACAAGAAACGGCGCCAAAGGGGAAACAAACTGACAAAGTTCTAGAAATAATATCGGGAGAAAAAAATGAAGCTGAAACAACTAAAAATTACGAAGAAAATTGTTTATACCTGAACGTTTTTGTACCTGATGGTGAGTAACAAGCTTATTTATTTACCCAACACCCAAACTAACTTAAAGAGTACTGATTTACATACGGCATCACAAAACCTCTATAACTTCTAAGGAATAGCATTGATGATAAGAATATTTTCTAGCCATCTCATTTAACATTAAAATACGAGATCAAAAATTAATTTTTTCGTTCATTTAATTTATTTTCATGTTTTAATTTGCGTAAATTTGTTAATTTTAGGACCACCTGGAATTAATGGATATGCAGTCGTAGTATGGATCCATTCTGGGGATTTTTCTGTAGGCAGCCCTCATGACGTCGAACCTTTTCAATTAGTTTTTAAACAAAAATTAATTGTAGTTACCTTTTCATATCGGCTTAACATTTTCGGTTTCTTTTCTACCGACGATGGCGAAGCTCAAGGAAATTATGGATTAATGGACCAATCAGCAGCTTTATACTGGATAAAAAGAAATATAAATTTTTTTGGAGGAGATGATACTCGTATTACTTTAATGGGCCATGGAGCGGGAGCTATAAGTGTAGGCTTACACATGACCTCTGGCGAGTGGTCAAAGGGAGCTTTTCATAAGGCCATTTTAATGTCGGGGAATCCAATAATGGACAAATCTGTGAAGTTACCAAAAGAGTACGACAATGCATTAGACATGATCGCTAATACATTTGGTTGCGTCCGAAAACCTACGTCTATGTTAATTCAATGCCTTAAGAGAGTTGATGCAAAAATAATATCAGAAAATCTTCCTTCCATTGAATGGGGACCAGTAGTTGATTTTGGATTAAGTAATATATCATATCCATTTATAGAAAATCTTCCAGTAATATTGTTTCAAAGCGGTAATTACCACAAAGTGCCTGTAATTGTAGGAGTAACTGATATGGAAGAGGCTCTTATATTGTTTAACGAAAATTTTGAAACCGAAAGATCTTCCAATGACCTAGAAGCATTTTTAAATGATATAGCAATGAGCGATATTCATCAATCTGTTGAGAATGAGGAATGGTGCTCCAATTTCGCATTAGTTTCCGATGCTCTTAATTTCATTTACTCAGGGGGAAACAAGGATACTCAAGCTATAAACCAAAAGCTAGTTGAAGCACACACTGAAAAATTATATATTGCACCATTGCAAATGTTTATGGAAATCCTAAGCAAGCATCAACAGGTTTATGGTTATCTATTTAAATTTCATTCTCAATCATTGCTCAATGGACTTCCGAATTGGATAAGCGTACCTAAATATTTTGATCAAGTTTATGTTTGGGGAATCCCATATATGAATAATAATATGGAGTGGAACTCAACTGATAAAAAAATTGCAGACATCATTATGACCTTATGGGCTAATTTCGCAAAATCATCAAATCCTACAAAATCCAATATCTATGTTAAATGGAACGAAATAACCCCGGTCAACAATTCTGTGTTAATAATCGATGAAAACTTTAATACAGATAGCTTAGCCGATAATCATAGAATACAGTTTTGGAATAACTTTTACCCAAAGGTCCTGAAATTCTCCTCCGAATGTTGTAATTCAACAAACGTAGCATCTGGATATTTAAAAGTGTACAAAAAAACGTACTATCAATTTTTCAAACTATTATTTTACGCATTATGTGCTTTTACATTCCAATATTTGCAAATAAGAGAATAATATAATACGAATATATATTTAAACAAATACATTTTTGTGCTCCCAGGAATACATTTTTAAAACATATTTATAAATAAACATTTTATTGAAATACATGGTATTTGCGTTTTAATATAATCATGCCAAAATACGGTATGAGTAATTTGAATATATTTTATTTAAAACCAAAACGCTCAAGCTGAAAATATTAACCGCCGCGTTGGTGATAATAATTTTAATATTTAATTGCAGATAAGAAAGCCGATAGCTTACATAAGCTAAGCTTGATATTTCTATTGGTATTCAAAAGTCCTCAGTTTATGTTCTAGGATTACCGCCTAAGAAAGTGGTACGTACCATCAAAATAAAAAACAACTTCAAATTATTCAGTTAAGACGTACTGTACTATCTTGGCAACAATAGGCCCTTTCCTGTTTCCGGACGTTCATAAATAAACTGAGGTAGTTTCAAAATATACTTTGTAAATGGTGGTCTACCAGGCTCAAGCCCATGTCTTTGGCAGGATTGCAGAAGCAATAAAAGACCATATAGATCCGCACTGCTAAGGGACCAAAATGACGTCATTCGATAGTCAGGACAGCTCATATACAAATAACGAATGTACGGCGCACCGTTGATCTGTTAAGTCTTGCATCATTGCAGTACGAATTTTTTTATAGGAATACATTCATAATATTTATTTTTGTATTTTTAACAAGAAAATCTATTTTAGAAGGATTGTTATACGAATAGCAGTAGGATTGATGCGAATTGGTAAAACGACATTGCCGCAGTTAACTTCGATAGCGAGTTAAAGACAATGTTATCGTTTGTGCACGAATCTTAAAATACTCACTTAAAACGATTATAAAACTTATCGGTAACAACACACGTTTTCGATAATATATTAAGAAATATTTACGAACTGCAGCAATGTGACAGAACCGATAAATCCGCAATAGAATCAATGCAGAGACTTGGAATATTATTATAGATAATCCAAAAGCATTGTAAGTTTACAAATTTATTTATAAATTGCGAAAGCTTTTAAAATAAAATGTCCAAAATTATTATCTTCCGCACATATTAATTCTGAATTATTTTCTTGCTAAATAAGTGCTACAATTATATGTAGTAATCATAATTTTTTTATACTACAAATTGTATTTTAATATAAGCTAGTGTAAAGTGGCATTAGTGCATATAGTTTTTTACGGTATCAAGCCAATGGATTTTTTGCTTTATAGAGTTTTAGCTCTGTCATGGCACACATTACATTGATATAACTGATGTGTGTGCTAATGCATTTTCACTGGTGCAGACGGTGGAAAAGCGATATCACAAATAAAAAAGGCGTTGAGAATGGTATTCTCTATGTTTTGTGTATATGCTGGCAGTGCTGCTGTAGTTCTTAATGCTCGTTCTATTGTATAAATATTTATTAAATCATATTAGTTTTTGTGTTAAATTCGTGCTTTAATATACTTCAAGCCATATTTAGCTCCCTATAATGGAGTGATAAATCGCATATAAACACTAATGCTGTTTTGTCCAAATTCCGTTTTTGTTGAACACTCGCATACGTCTCTTGTATTTAAGGCATTGTCGATTAACGATGTCTTTAAGTAATACCAGCAGCAACATAAGCGAAAAAGAAATCGACGATGAGGACATGTTGTCATCAACAAAACTTCCAAATAATTTGGTTGTTCGAGTAAACCAAGATTCCGACGACAATTTGCAAGCATTATTTGATAGTGTGTTGAAACCAGGAGATGCGAAACGCCCATTACAACTTCCTTTTCGAATGCGCAAACTTCCAAATTCCTTTTTTAACCCTCCGGCGCCTTCTCACTCGCGTGCAAACAGTGCAGATTCCACTTACGACGGAGGTTCTCAAAGCAATATCAGCAAACCTGCCCAGTCAGGTCAAACCGAAGTACAGCTACCAATCTCACAAAACCACCCATCAGTAAGCAATCTGACAATACACCACTTTCGGGCTCGTAGTAGTCCAGCTTCTCTTCAACAAAACTATAACGTTCGTACAAGAAACGAAAGCAGTGCTACCAACAACCCAGCACAGGGGCCTTCCTATCCGGATAATGGTGTAGATTTTCCAACTACTACTGCCGCCAATGTCGAGATAGATGGAATGAATACGTGCATCGGACAGGAGGTTCCAATTTCCGCTCCATCAATACATAAAAAGCAACGATCGTACGACGTAGTGAGTCCAATCCAATTACAAAGTCAACTAGGAGCACTGCCCCCTGGTTGGGAACAAGCTAAAACAAATGATGGCCAGATTTATTACTTGAAGTGAGTATCTAACAATGCGCCCATACATAAATGTGTATGTTAATAATAGTTAATATAAAATGATAATTTCGGTTGCAAAATGTTATTTATACAACTTTTATACAGTCAGTGCAATTATGTAGTCCAATTGAATAGTGATTCTGACAATTTTTTTGGTGTAACTAAATACATAGGACGTGTAGTTCAACAATCAGATATTGACTACTTTTATTTAACACTGAAATGGACGAATATTAAAATATAGTATTTATTAAAATTAGTAAAGATTTGTTTAGCCAATCAATTAGGTTTTAGTTTTTAATTTTAATTTATTATTTTTGTTTATTAAAGCCATACTACAAAAACTACGCAGTGGGAAGATCCCAGGATTCAATATCGTCAACAACAACAACGTGTAATTGCAGAACGGATAAAGCAAAACGGTGAGTTCGAGCCCCAAGTCATAAGAATCAGAGGCAAAATCGCTGCAACATCTTTTATTTTCCTTAATTTTTTCAATTGATAAACTTTTATAAATAGTATTTTATTTTTAGTTTTATAGTTATTAAAAAAGCTTCGGGTACATAAAGCTTAATTTTACTGTCATTCAATAAATTTGGGAAGACTTACCTTTTAGAAATACTAAGTGGTTAGGACATTCTTTGGAGAGGAGTATGATATTAAAATTGTTTGAATGAGCTTAATATTTAAACGAAATACCCCATTTGCTGATATTTTCAGACTTAGGTTGAAGATAATGTGTATTAGAACTTGCGCACAGAATATTCGCCTTAGATATTTTCCATGATACAAGAATACTACTTTTAATTTTTATTTTTTGCAGATCTTTTACAAAGTACGAAACAATCTACTTCTGCTAGTATTTCTGAAAATATTGGTCCACTGCCGGATGGTTGGGAACAAGCAGTTACTGAATCTGGAGACATTTATTTTATAAATCATATTGATCGAACGACTTCATGGAACGACCCAAGAATACGTAAGGACGCTAGATTTGTCTTACAGTTCCTTCCACACTCCCATTTTTTCGATTTACATACATTAATTGTAAAATACAACTTCCGAAAAGTCCGTATCCTTATTTTTCTCTATATTCAAGAACATTTTTGACTATACAGAAGAGGTAGAATCTTTAAGATTTACTGATAGACCTTCCAGTTTATTAAACGAGTGTGTTCAAACATAACATATTTAATAAATTCGCATGACATTGCAATTAAAATCTATAAATTCTCAACATGATTAAATAAATATGTATCCAAGTCAGTACAGAAACATCCTGCCTAACCCAAGCCTTTTTTGCAAGTCGGCCTTTGATTTATTTTTTTTAGCAAAGAAGCACTACAGAAGCGGACGTAATTTTTCTCCTTTAAACTTTCTCATAGTATAAGTTACTCTTGAAATACTTTTCATTTTAAATTATTCCTGGGCTTATAAATAGAATACTTTCCTTCTAATAGGTGCTAAGCTTTCTTGAAAATAGTCGATTTTTTACCGCATGCAAATTATTTTGAATATATTTAATTTTATAGGTAAAGAGAGGGTACCTAGATATTAATTCATATATAATATAATTGCAAAATACCTATAGATTACATTTACATTGATAAACTTTATTCATAATTGACTGCCCATCGTTATTTTTGTTGTAATTTTAAGTATCATATCATTTTGATGTTCTGGTGTTTTTCGTTCAATTAATTTTAGTTTATTTTTTGTTTTTAACGTTTCATTTTTATTATATTTTTATTTTAGAATCTGGACTCAGCGGGCTAGACTGCCCAGACAATTTAGTATCAACTCTGCAGGTAAATACACAAATATAATTCAATTAAAAGTTATGCCTGTTGACTCGATTCGACAACTGACTACATTTTTGAAATGCTGCAGGCTGCAACACCCTTTTAATACTCTAACGATAACAAGGGTTTGTGTTTTTAAAAAGTACTACATAGGCTGAACATAGTGCCTTAAGTGTTGGCCGGGAGTATGTCTTTAAACTCGTATGGGTTCCAGGGTCACAACATATTTGTAAAACTAAAAATATTGGTCTGATAAGCTTGAAGCTGGCAGGCATCTCTCCAAACTAAGACTCTAGTTGTCTTCACTCGATTTTGGAATAATGGAGGGATACCTAGCTAGTGGGCGGAAAGTCTACAAAATGAAGAAATAAAGGAAACGGTTTACAATTTCCTTTAAAACTATACATGATCCTGGCTACTCTAGAAGACTAGAGTTTAAGTTTAATCGAGATCATTTCATATGAGACTTAATAAGTTCAGCTCCTAATGATATAAGTACTTAATATTTAGATAAAAAACAAATAATTTTGAGAATACTTCCAAACATTTTGTAGAAGTTTTTAAAGATTTTCGTAAGTGATTCGGTTACGCAAATTTGAAGACATCGTGGACATGTGTCCTTTTTTTAATAGTATGTAATTACAAACTATTTCTTGCTAATTGAATCACGGTCTGAAATAATTCGTCAGTTTTAAATAATAATTTTTAAAATGTAAAACAGATTACTTTATGGTACTACATAATTGTATATTATATGCAATGAAGGAAAACACACATTTATTTTACCGTGTATATTGTATATTTATTTACTTTGTATTTAATTATACTGAAAATATTTTGTTTTTTTTTCAGATCGAAGATAATATTTGCAGCAATATGTTTAATGATGCCCAAAACATAATTAACACACCGTCTTCCCACAAGCCTGATGATTTGGAGTGGTATAAAATTAATTGAATAAAATTATATCATATTAGACTTTACATTTTTACATTATGTATTAATTAAATATTATTTTCACAAATGTTGTTTAGTATTTTTGTCATTAAAAATTAAATGAATGCGCCGCGGTAACAATTAAAGTGTTATGACAACTTAATATTATCTTTTTCAGACCGTTTCTTTGTTTTAAAAGGATAGCAAAAAAATAATTGAGCTTTATACACTAATATCTATATCGATGAGAAAGTGGTTCAAAAACATTAAGGAAATTAAATTATGCTGGTATTCGGTTGGAATTTAAATGCAGAATACATTTTTTAATGATATGATGGTTAAAATTTAAAAACATTTGTTAAGCCATTGTTGTTCTAGAAACGTTCCACGAACAATCAAATTTTATAAAAGTACTTTTGTCTTACCTGTATTTGAGACTTTCTATGCCTAATGAGTAGAACGTTAAAGTCCCGAGAACCCGATCCTTCTACACCCTGCTATACCATACCTGCTATATGATTGATCGTTCCTATGACAGATAATAAAGTGCAGCAAAATATGCGTTATCATTAAATAAGTGCGTATGGATAAGCCAAGTCTGTAGATCAAGTCAAGTGTGCCAAGCAGTTGTGGCTCAAATGTTGTCATACGGACGGACGGAAATGGCTCCATCGATTCAACTAGTCATGCCGATCTTCCCTTCGGACAAATGGTACAAAAATCTCTCTAAAAGAACCAATTTGCACATTTTAGAACTAAGATCTATAAAAAACTCCAAGGATCTTTTTCAGTTTTGTCAGTAATGATCAAATATAAAACCAGGTCTAGAAATTCCAAATTAGTTTAGATTTCTTTTGAAACGTTGAAAGCCTAGCCTATCCTGCTACCTGTTGGTGAAAAATGCTAGCTAACCTGAAAACTGCTAAAATATGGCACCAATTACAGAAAACAAATCTGTACACACAGTTTTCCAGAGCAAGTGCTTTGTTTAATACAGTAAGTAAACAAGCAGTGGCGCTGTTTCATACGAGTCGTGCAGTGTGACCATACCATCGTCGGAAAATACGGCCATGCAGTTCTTAAATTGAAACAAATTCAAGGGATGATTTCTTTGCAAAAAATGATTTGGCCACCTCTTTTGATTAATTGTATTTAACAAACTATTTTGTATAAGCTCAACCCATTTCAATATACATACATACATATATTAATTTATTTAGACAAATCTACAGCACTATCTCTACTGATTTGTTGGTACTGGCGAATGTTAAAACTAATGAACAGAAGTACTTATAATGTTTTATAAATGATACATTGTTTGCGAAAGGTTTGGGACGAGAACATGGATCAAACGAACGTTGCCGGGATGCTGTCTTAGCCTTTGTCACATAATATCATATCACACCCGATTTTATAGCCTATATGTCTTAGTAAATAGGTTGCTCCGCCTATACATACTATATATGTACATATTTATATAGACATTTGTTCATGAAAATTGTTGTAATGCTGTGACGATTCTCGAGGAACAATAATTTATGGAAAATCACGAAGGGAACGAAATGACTATTCCCTATTTCGAGGCGTGTGAATCAAAAGCAACTTAACCCGTCATCGCTCGCTTCTCATCAACATCAACTTGTTGGACTCGTATGGACTTATTTGTATGCAAAACGAACTTATTAAAAGGACTTCCGACTTGTCAAGGATCAGATAAAATGAGGCTGTTAAGACAACAAATGAATATACGCCGGCATAAAATAATTTCATAATATGTGTTTTCTTACTTTATCCATTAAATATTAGTGATTTTATTTTTAACTATGTATAATAATCTTAAAATTGTACAATTTCTATAAAAGCGTACAACAACAATATTTCTTTTTTTGCCGCTTTTCTTGTGTTAAATTCATCTCTCTAACAATGGTGGCAAATACTTCATTCACGTTTATTCGATCTTTCGCTGATGCTTCAATAAACGGGCATTCCCAAAGCTGTGCTAAGGCATTACCTATAATAAGAAGAGTAAAACAATATAATACAAGGGTTGGTAGCAATTTAAAAAAGAAGTATAGTTAAAAGGAAAATATTTAGACAAATACTCAGAATTTAATCAAATAAAAGAGCATTTAATACAAAGATACATATATACATACATATGTATGTTTTTAAATGTTTCGAAGTTTTCGATTTGGGAAAGATACAAATCGACTAGCACTAATAACAGTAAAAGCTTACCTTCAGCAGTAGCCACTTCTCTTTGGCAATCTAAATCAAATTTATTCGCGACTAGTAATATAGGTGCTGGTTGACTTCCTTTAACGCGAGTAATTACATTTTTCATACTCGAAATATCCTGTGGAGAGAAACAGAGATTCTATTAGTAATTTTTCGCTTCGACTTGCCGAATACGATATGCTTTAAAACACTCACAACCTTTAGCACAACGTAATTGCTTACAGAGTGGAAATTTGAACGTGCTATCAATAACAAAATGGCTATTTCCATTAAAAACGACTTGAAAATTATTCAACTTGTTCTGATTTAACTGCTTTTGAGTTACACGTTTAAGCATTTTGCAATAATAATAAACGTCTGGAAATCATCAAAACTTCGTCGGAATAAAAATACCTTCTGCTGTATTCAAAACTAGACTTCACTATTAAGTTCGATCTGGGTTTTCTGGTCCTCATAAGGCGATAAATTGTAAAGACTTATGTATAGCACCACCATTCATTAATTCATTAAACTTTGATGAGTACGATAGGGCTTATTTTTCCATATTCCTATGTATGTGTCCAATTTTTTCATGTTTTGTTTTTAAATACGTATTTTGTATATATGATTTTAAATAGATTATTAAGCATACCTCAATGAGACAATAACAATGAATATATTTACCTGAAATGTTTGATGGTTCGTCAGTGAATACATAACAATAAAACCATGTCCATTCTTTATGTAGAGATCTCTCATTGAGGCAAATTGCTCTGTTCCAGCAGTATCTAAAATTTCTAAGACACAAGGGGAGCTGTCGACCTGTAATTAAAAAAATTTAATGTTATTTATATGACCAGTCTTAGTACGGGAATAATAAGGATTTAAAGTGAACGGATTTCTAAAGTGAAAACGCAAGTTGAACGACTATGTTGTTGATGTTTTAGTTTAAGACAAATGATTAGTATTTTCTAGAAATGATAAATTGCCAATTTATGTGGTTTCTTAGAAAGATAATTGGGCGATGCAGATGAGCCCGTACAGACAACAAGTTGAACTGCAAGGGGGTGGGTTCTATGACAACTTCTACTATAGCGATGGGTTAACAACTGTTGACATAATTTTAGCAAACATCGACACGACTACCATCAAATCGTATCCGACAAGACGCGGCATTATTGCTAAGTGCCAAGGCGCATTAACTTCAATTAATCCAAACAGATCAAGACACTAATTCGTCCCTACATCTTTAATATTTTCCGCAGATTGTTTTTATTGTTCTTTAATGACCACGCCTTTTAAAATTGTATTTTTAGGTATAGTTAAATAAATAAAAGTGAGTCTGCTTGGTTTTAGCGAACAATAATTATGACTAATTCCTGTTTAGTTATGATGATGGTTTTATGATGACATTGTTCTATAAAACCGTTTGCCAATTGTTTGTGCCGAACATTAAATACAAACCTAAAATATTTTTTGTATTGACGAATATAAGGCATAAAAGGGACACAAAAGTAATTTCAAACAACCTACAACAGTACATACATATGTACATACATGAGTTTATGTACATATGTACATATGCTATGTATAAGTCGCACTGATCGCAATTGTGTGGGTGTGTAACTCTGTTTTTTTTTTGTTCGTGCAAGGTGCCTTATGATTTTGTAAGTATTTATATACATACATACATATGTATATATTGAGGTATGTATGAATTTAGATTTTGCATATACAAATGTTTTATTTACATTTATGTATGCACATTAATATGTTTAAAGGCTACACATATGTTATTATAAGCATCAGTTTATGTTTGCGTATAAATATCTACAAATGTAGGTATGTTTGTGCATATGTATGTATGTATTTGTCTGGCCTCCTTGTTAGTGCTCAGACAGCTTCTAAATGCTCAAGCCACATATGTACATATTTACATGCATATATACTGCATACATACATACATATGTGCATACAACCATGTATACACGATTGTGTATACAAACATACTTGTATATGTATGGAATAAAATGTATATATGTGTGTTAAAATCAAAGTAAGAACATACCTCTATTTCCTTGCGATAAAAGTCTTCAATTGTTGGATCGTATTTTTCAATGAAGCATCCAGATACAAATTGAACAGTCAGCGCCGATTTGCCCACTCCGCCGGAGCCAAGCACAACAACTTTGAATTCACGCATATTTCCAGCACTAACTTATATACATTCATGCAATGCAAGAAGGCTCAATATAATAAATGCTACCTTGTGCACAGTCGCAAAGCAAAATATTTTTATATTTCACAATATACTTAAACGAGCATATATGTATAAATATATGTATATAAAACTGATTTATATAGATATATGTGTGTACATAAGTACATATATGTATAAAAAATAGTTGTATCAATTTAACCAATGCCGTGCACTGTGTCTTAAGTCATGTAATACTGCGATTAACTGATAAACCACAACACAATCTGCATATTTATAGATTAGGTTAACCAATCATTTAAAAACATCTTTAATGAAAAGAAGTGATGTGATAATTAACTGCAAGATGGTGACACTCGATGAGAACGAAACGATTAATCTAGTGCAAACAATGGGAAACATTGGAAAGAAACACAATGTTTAGGGCGTCACTGCACTACTTCGATAACATTGGATGATTCCCTTGCTAAGCAAGTTAACTGAAGATTTCAGACAAATTGATCATCCATCCATTCAATATTTGCATAATAAGTACATTCTATATAATTTTATAATAATTCATTATAAATAATGCCAAACCATTATCAGAAATGAAATAAAGTACCATGTGTTGTGCAAATCAGCTGATAATAATTATATCTATGTGAAACAGACCTGCCAACTCGTAGGCTTAGTTACGGAACGGGTATACCGTAAATGACGTAGCAATATCTGGAGGGCTTTAAAATACTACTGCAATAGTTAGATGGCGGTGGACCAGTCCTCCTTTGTTGAATTTGTACACCTTCCGGTGATATTGATTATAAATCAAAATAAGTCATTGTTGCACGTTAATATGATCAGAGATGGAAACTGTGGTTTCATGGTCTTGGTGGAGTTTCCTTGTATTGTTTTGAATGCCAGCTCTCCCCTAAATGTCAAATTAAAGAGGAGGATAAATTTGTTTACTCTTGCGTTCCTTTTTATTTTTAAAAAGTTTCAGTCACCTAATCACCGCGTGAGGGGACAGATTACCAAGGCGATTGATAGAGTAACCTTTGTTTTTAAAAAATAAATCAATCATTTATCGATTTTTAAGAAACATATGTAAGTTTGCATTGCAATTTTAGTATGAGGCTAAAGTCATTTTTTGAGTTTAGGCTATTTATTAATTGCAGTACCTAAGACAAAATTCAGAAAATACGAATACATCTTATTCTGTTTTTACACGGCTTTGATTTAGCACGGTTTGATAATTAATAATTTTATGTATGGTTGCTCGGCTTTATTCCATTTAGCACGATTCAAAATAACATACATATAATCATTTTTCCGGAACCAATATACCGTGTAAAAAAACAGAATTAGTGCACATTAATAATATAAATTTTAATTTTAATTCATATAACTGTAATATTTTGCAAAGTTTTGTACCAACGAACTGTTTGGTTTTATTGTAGAATGAATATAAAATCAAATTGATTAATATTTATGAAGAAATTGCAATATATTCTCACATATACTCAAGGGGGGCTGTTGCCCCCACTACAAAAAATTACGCAATATAAAGTCGACCACACGTTCATTATTATGAAGGAAGTTTTTTCATTGATCATATGCATAAGTTATTTTTTTTAATACATCGTGCATTATTTAATCAAAATTTTAATTTTTTGGCCCGCCTTTGGTAAAAGCTGCCTACGCCCTTGCATATACTCATGGATCCAAAAGAAGCAAAACAACATAAATATGTATAAACGTTTCCAGCTGTTAGCAATTTCCATATGAAGACATAATTTAAGTTAAATTGTAGGCTTTCATGTTCTAAGACATGCAGATTATTATGCATAAGCAACCACCTTTTTTCGATATTTACGATAGGCCAACATTCGGAATACAAGTAACTTGGAATATCTCTGGATATTTCTGGCGCCTTACGTTAAAATCACACAATACAGAGTAACATCTCTAATGAGTAATCCATGTGTAGAACTCTGCGTTAACCTTTTTGACACCAAGAAGAGTCCTAAAGGATTCAGGGATATACCCCTGGCTAACGTGATAACCTAACCTAACCTGAGTTATTCTAATAATAAGAGTAAAATAAATCATAAAGAAAATAAATGTTATGGCCCTAGGGTATATTACAATAATTTTTAGTTATTGAGAAGCTAAAGTCCCCAGTTTAAAATACTCTGTACATATGGGTAGAAATACCAATTTTTTAAAATATAGAAAAATTGATCATCGATTTTACCTCCTTTGGTATTCGAAATCATGTAAAGGGTGTAGAACTGCACATTTGCAACGGAATTGGATCTATGCGTGGCTGTGTGTGAGCATGTATGCAGTACAGAGTTGGGCCTAAGCAGCCAACACCAACAGCTGCGGGAAACACTTCGGCAAAGAATACATTTATGGCTATAACTTCCTTTCCTTTGATCTATCAAGATAAAACTTATCAAAATTCCCCAATTGGGGGAGAGTTGGAGTTAGGACGAAAAATAATTTTGTTTTTTTTATACAATGTACCAAATAAAAATCGTTTCTTACCAGTCGTTTCTTTTCGATAGCTTCGACCTAGTGAAGAATGCGTACTTGCCGGAAACCGGCTGTCAGCTGTCAAAAATCAGCCGGGTTCTTTTTCCGTTTAGCATTTTGAGCGACGGTAAGTACTCTATAGTGCGATTTTAAAATCATTTTATTAATGGGTAATCTTTATATTTTAGCGGCTTCTTCAACCAATAATCCAATATGCCTCCTAAATTTGACCCGACAGAAGTAAAATTGGGTATGTGTTATCAAATCATGGTATTTTTTTCATGTTTTTAATACAGATTTATTCCCTTTTAGTTTATCTGCGTTGCGTAGGTGGAGAGGTCGGTGCGACTTCATCCCTGGCTCCGAAAATCGGTCCCCTTGGCTTGGTTTGTTAATTCTCATATAGCCAGTATATAGTTGTTTTAATTTTATGCATCTTTTTAGTCTCCCAAAAAAGTTGGTGATGATATTGCTAAGGCTACTTCCGACTGGAAAGGCTTAAAGATTACTGTATGCCTTACCATTCAAAATAGGCAAGCAACCATTTCTGTGGTTCCATCTGCTGCGTCCCTAATTGTAAAGGCACTGAAAGAACCGCCACGCGACCGCAAGAAGCAGAAGAACAGTAAGTAAACAAAGTCTGCGGTGTACAAATATTGAAATATTTGGCAATAAAGATGGAATCTATCATTGCAATTGTTTGTGAAGATGCCAGATACAGATATAATTTCGTGGTAAAAAGAGAAAGTGATATAAAGCATAAATTTTTAATTTGAAATCTGGATTTTGTTGCAATTGGCATCAAATTTTCGATCTTTCCTGAGAGCATAAATGTAATATTAATCTGAAAAGCATTAAGCGTCAAATATTGCAATGATGGAATCATTGTTTCACGTTCAAAAGTAACCACCGGCAAATGTTAACAATGATTCATTTCAGTTAAACATAGCGGAAATATCACATTCGATGATATCCTGGCAATCGCCCGAACAATGAGGCCCAGGTCAATGGCCCGCGAGCTAAAAGGAACTTGCAAGGAAGTCTTAGGCACCGCTCAAAGTGTTGGCTGCACTGTCGATGGAAAACCTGCCCATGATGTTATTGATGATATCAATGATGGCTCCATGGAGGTTCCCGCAGAATAGATATAACACATTTTTGCAACAAAATAAATCGTACGTTTGACCACACGTACCTTTTCGTTCTTTATATATTAATTAATTCATAATTATATATGGGAGTTCTACTTAAAACTTATTTATGAATGGACTAAGAGAGTTTTCTTTCCACTTGTAAATAACTGGAAATTAATGTATGTACATATGTAGTTGCTTAAGAGGGGTTGAGCGGATTTCGTTTTTAACAGGTTTCGAAATATTTTTTAGCAGGGATTTGTTCGCATTGGCAAATGAAATATAATTTTAGTTTTTTGAATGCTAATCCTATTACTAGTATCTTACTTTTCTATCATTCTCTGCTTTAGTTGAAATAGTGCTGATAGAACACAAATAGAGTTAAAGGTGTTCAAAATCGGACACTGATGTCCACGTGGTTTTAAAAAATTAATTTAATTCCGTAAGTTGTATATTACAACAAAAGTGCCAGTTGCAAAACAAGAACTTACAGTTTTGTGGATCGGAATATAGGAATAGTACGAAAATACTATAAATTTGTCCGTTTTGAACAAACGTATTTAATAAGTACATAGTTGATGGTTTTAATTTTCTAGCAGCTTAGTAAAAAAAATAGGCAGAGAACTTTTATTAATTAGCTTCTTTATAAAAAAAAGACGGTTTAATAAACGGTTCCATTTCATTTTTAGAAAATCTAAAAATTGTGTCATTTACTTTCCGATCCCAATCATAAGACCTCTCCCATGCTTTACTAATTTTTATACCCTGTACCCAAAGGGTGAAAGGGTATACTAGTTTTGTGCGAATGTATGTAACAGGCAGAAAGAGGCGTGGCAGACCCCACAAAGTATATATATTTTTGATCAGGATGACAAGACGAGTCGATATAGCCATGTCCGTCTGTCTGTATGATCGCAAGGATCTCAGTAAGTACAAGAGCTAGGATAACCAAAATTGGTATCAAGGTTCCTATAAGCCCTAGGCAGATCGAGTTTGTTTATTTTTTCTGATACACCCCCCCACTCCCCCGCAATTCGTGTTTTTTCTTATAACTTCCGTAATTCTCGGAATTTTGAAATCAAGGTACATCCAGTTAGTACTAATGTGTCCGTGTGCCAAATTTCATCATGATAGGTCAATTCTGAAGAAAGTTATAGCCATAAGTAAAATCGCTGCTCATGCGCTGCCTGCAACTCTGTCGGCAGCGCTGCCCGCAGCTTTTGTTGTTGTTGCTGCTTTGGTTCAACTTTGTGCTGCATACATACTAGGGATGTAAAAAAACATCGATGTATCGAGCATCGACGATGTTTTTACCACGATGCATCGATGTTTTTTTGCTAACGATGCATCGTCGATCCATCGATGTTTGTCCAAACATCGAACATTATTCATGTTTTGTTTGACGGTCACATTTCTTTGGGTGGTTTACCGAAAATGGTATGTATATTTATATCATAAATTATTTGATGTTTTCGTTAAAATGTGTATTTTATAATATAAATTTTAGATTGTTAAGTATTTGATATTCTTTTTTTCGTATGTAATGTCACATTTAATATGCCTAAGAGGTGTAGCTGCAACGCGTCGTTGTTTTAAAAACAGTTATAAGTTTTTTTAAGTAAGCCATACAAGTTCATCAAAAGTCAATATTACGAGTACTATTTTGATTAACAACATTAAGTAAAATGCTATGACAGTCTCTTTTGATATATAAACACTTTTTATTTCAAGCTTCTCTGCTGATTAGCTCCCTAATAATAGCTTTTTTTCTATGGAAAGTTAATTTTTTAGAACATCGATGCATCGATGTTTTTTTGCGATGCATCGACCATGCATCGATTTTTTATAACGAGACATCGATGTACACCAACATCGATGTTTTCCCTTCGATTTACATCCCTAATACATACACGCATATGTACGTGATGTAAATGTATGCTGTTAAAACTGAACATAAACATGTATTCTAATTTAATTTAATTAATTCATTCATTTTTTTTAATAATTTAATTTTTTTTTTATTTTTCTTTTTTGTGGAGAGTACAGGGTATTTTACTGTCGGGCTTGCTCGACTGTAGCGTTCTCTCTTGTTTTGGATTGAGTACTTGTTCACGAATGTTTCCCAGTCAAGATTCAAGCTTAGTAAAATTAAACGATTTTTAGTGTGAATTTTCCTATAGAGTGACCTCCTGTTTATGTTACCAAAGTGTTTGGCTTTATTTAACCAGTAATGTTTGTCGGGAGAATTTAAAGTGCAGTACAGATCAAAGCAGCCACTAATTAAAAAGGTGTAGAGTTATAAAATATAAAAACTGAATTATTGGGGGAGAAGTTAGGTGCATCGGAAAGAAAATAAGGTCCTTTCTCGGCCTTAGGAGAACCATGATACCAGGTTATTACGCTCATATAGTATAGACGGCCATGTACAAATCGACGAGAATATATACATACATATACTTCATGGGATCTTGCACAGGTACTTCTGTAAGTTTAATGCATTTGCACTAACATAGTAGATGATGCAAAAACTACATTGAAATCCGGGATCTAGACTTCCTGCACACCCAAGTATTTATTTTCAGAAAAGGCATGGAATTTTGTCACTATTAATAAAATTTTCCACAATAATTATTTTAAAAAATTAAGTTTCCTTTAAAAAGCGGTAGATTTCAAATACAGAATCGACACAATCCATGTTTAATTAAAATGCACAGTAATTATATCCAGTATTTTTAGAATATATTTTATGTTATATTCTATACATTCTTTAAGCATTCAAAAACATATTCGCGCTTTCCATGGGCTTACAACTTCAACTTAGTGCGCCTCCAGTGACGGCGTTTTGCGTTATACCTAAAATAAATATAAGACACAATATTTAATATAATCATAGACTGCAGTACATTAAAAACATGATATTAGGGTAGAAAGATCGTGTTTGTGTGTATTCATAGTCTGCTAAACAAACAAAACATATTGCACAATATTCGCATTATTAACGAATCATTTGTCGTAATAATTCGATCTTATTATTGACTGTGCAAGCTTTAGCGCTATCTAGATGTTAAACTCGAAAAAAAAAACACTTAGCAACTTGCCTGATGGTATTTCCAGTGCGAAGGCGAACCCATTGTGGAACCGACCGGTTCTGCTTAAGTTTTTTAGCTAATTTTTGCTTAATTCTGAACGATTTGTGTGCCGCCTGGTGGAGATAGAAGTTAAAAATGTATTAGTCATTTACTATTTGCGTAAAATACTTTGATTATATTTGTAATATCAGATTATTTACCATTGCGTATAAGCTACTTCAAGCACCACACCGGAAAGAGGTTAGGCTCAGGGATGTGCCAACGTTGATCAAATTTCGAGATGGTGGAAGTGGAACGATTGTAGTGCAACATATCGTTTCTCCCTTGTACTTATTTTTATTATACTAGCGCTCAAGCGACTACAATTAAAGCTATCGAAACATAAACATTTCCTTTTATTCATTATTGACTTCAATTTCTTTACACAAAATCTTGGTCTAACTAAATTTTTTTTAACAATAACTTTGAATTAAAATGTGAAATTATGAACGAAGTCTTCCACTATAAAATGGGATATATATGTTCCACGTATTTATTACTTCAAGTGAGTACAAGGCTTCAATATTCAGTTAGTGGGTCTATCGAATATAAGATAGACTTCAATCGATAAATAGTAATCATTTAAAGTTTGTTGTTTTATTTTTTATTAAGATCAAGATTGTTGGTCGGGCTATATTATCCACCCTTGTAAATAGTCGTATAAATATTATATAATCATTTTTTAATAAAATGATTTCAACAGTCGTAAATGTCTGTTGGATTCCGCTCGCGGGTTTCATATCATTTTTAATCTTCTTGTCGGCAATCAACAAATCTGTCGGCGTTCGGAAGGCATATGTAAACTTGCTTTTAAGGATATTCGAGGTAAGTGGGAATTTAGTTGGGGTTCCTAAGTGGATAACGTGCTACAGAACATTGCATATCTCCTAAGATATAATATTTAGTGCTTTTATTACCAATATTAAAATGGTTCAAATTCCAAAGTCCATAAATATAGTCAGCTCCATAACCATGCAGTGGGTTGGCTTATAGTTTACTACCTAGTGGAATTTGTATATCGCAATAGCTTTTATTATGAGCTTACAGTCGTTGCCTGGTTACCTGCTTAAACATATACATATGTACGTGCACATACATATATAGAGATATGTACAAACTATTAATTTATTATATATATGTACATATTTACATTTGTGCGTACATACATATTTAAACATATATGCTTTGATTTGTAATAAACGTACACAAATATATGCTTATCTGGGTGTAATTATGTATTTTTAATTAAAAGTAAATTTACTTTTTCCATTTTTAGTATGGTAGAGTTAGTATTGAAACGGCATCACAGGAGCAAAGACAGTTGGAGGATAGGTCTACAAAAACAGCGGATGCGCCTAAACTTGATGATACATCAACAAATGGAGCCACTGTGATAACAAGAGATGCAATCCTTCTTCCACAGCCACAAGACGCACCTGTAGAGAACGTCTCATCCACAAAAAAGGACAAGGTATCAATTAAATACATTTATAATCATGCCTAACTAAAAATTTGAATTCCCCAGACAAATATTGTTCTATGGGATCGATATTAGTGTGTTTTTGTCTAACATAATGGAAAACAGATTTTTTTAAATGTGTCGTTTTCTTCCTTTATTGCAGGAGGATATAAACTTTGATTTCGAAAAATGTCTAGACTATTTGAAATCGGGTGTAGAGGCTATCATCGAGGATGACGTAACATCACGTTTTGAGGCTGAGGAGCTTAAAAGTTGGAATATGCTGACACGCACTAATCGACATTACGAATTTATATCATGGAAAATCACACTCATATGGATGGTTGGCTTCGTCGTGCGGTATTTCATTTTAATGCCACTTCGAGTCTTAGTCTGCTTTCTTGGTGTAAGTACACAAATGGCATTTATTCATATTTATGTATAAATTCCGTCCAACATTATATTCAATAAGCACACTACACAATTTTTCGACTTCACAAAATAGCATTGATGGTCAAGTGAATTAAAATCAAAGTTCGAAGTATGTATTTGTTCAGCACCTTCAAGTTATGGAAAACCGGTTGTAGAGAATTAAAAACAGTAGTAAATCAAATTACCAATGTAATACAGCTTTGTTTATTTACGTGAATTTTATCACTGTGATTGGCAAATCGCAAGCAATTTGGATTCAGTATGTAAATCATTGTATCGGAGGGCCCCTAAAGGTTAACAAATAATGTTGATTGTCGAGAAAATTATTAGTTGAAATATAACAGAAATTTGTAATCAAATTAATTAAGCAGAATTTATTAAATAACTTCCTTAAATAAAACCAGATTAGCCATGTTACTCTGTACAGGAAAAGTTTATATACATTGTTGAGCCCTAAGTAGGAGTTAAAGAAACGTTAAATGCAAATGTTCAGCAAATAAATGGTATGAAAAGGAGATAATCTGAAGTAGAATTATCCCTCATCGATCTACCCTCTATAACATTACTATTTATTTGAAATTATTAGAATTTATGTTTGTATAATCGGTTATTTCAACTTAAACCAACTAAATACCAGTAAATACATAATTACATAAAGAATATAACATTGAATAATCCATAAAAGCAAGATAATTATGTTAATTAAAATATAATTACAAACTACATGGGAATTCCTGACGTTGAGAGCCGACATTTAATTTTAATTGTAAAACTCCTCGACTCGTTTCCTAAGATTTTAATACATTGTTGACAAATAATTAAATTGTATTTGCTTGATGATGAGCATCATTTAAACATATTCTTGGAACTCAATTATAGCTAACTTTTGACAACTATCGGTCTCGTCTAACCGTTAAACTTTACAGTGATATTTTCGGTAAATGGTCATCATTTTCTTATTATTTCCATACCTGTGCTTGTACCTACATATATGTTTATTTTTTGATAATTTAATGCATATATTACTTTGATTCTTAGGTTTTATTTGCAGTTATTACAAACAGTTTTGTGGCTTTAATACCTTACCGGTTTTTGCGGCACCCTTTAGCGGATTTATCGTTTAAAATAACATTCCGCCTTATATCAAGTTCTCTATCAGCCCTTATAAAATTTCATAATAAACAGTATAAGCCTTCAACTTCTGGGTTCTGTGTAGCAAATCATACTTCCCCATTGGATGTGGCAATATTATCAACAGACTGTACATTTTCTTTGGTGAGAAAACGATTTCTTTAATATACAAAAATTGTATTTACATATAAAATTGAAACAGACCGAACAGTTTTCAGACTGCCGTGATCGCAAAGAAATTTAAAAGATCACACAATCTTTTATAATTCTAAAGCTATTCTATTCAATAACTTTTCTTTGTAAATTGAAAATAATTTAAATCGAGTGGCAAAAAACAAATTCATTTGTTAATGATATACACTTTTGTAAATAATTTTTTTATTTTTTAAAATGTTGTTTTTCAATTTAATATGTATTACATATTTGTATTTATATTTACTGCTTCATGTGTTTGTCTTTGCATTGCTGTACATGTTTTGAATTACATTCAAAATGTCGTCCCACATTATTTGATTTCGTATATTAGTCAACATTAGACTCATTCGATCCCTTATTATAACCATTACCTTCAATCTTCATATTTGTAAATTGTAAAAAGTAACCAGGTAAGATATAAAATTTTAATAACAGTTGCTCCATTCAATTTAGTTTGGTGAAATTCAATTTTCGTTCCGGTTTTGTATTAACAAAATGGTATTTAGAAATCTGAGCTCAAGGAAAGAGCATTCCAGGTTACAAAGTGAATTAAAGAACCCACGAAATTCCATATATTTCACCTAAAAAAACTCCACAGTAGAAGGTTTTCAAAAAATATGTGTCAAAAGTAAAAGGGCGTGCGATTTTGGCGTTTCTTGCATGTTTTTTGTCACTGCAGGTTTTTCTCAATTTTGTTCTGCCAAATCTAATCTAATAACTAATCTTTTCAACACATCCATTTTCACTTCACAATATAAAAATTCTTTGGAAAACATACATATACAACTATATCACAGAACCAGTTGAACTTCCAATCTGTCATCAATTCAATTGTAATCCCTTAATTCGCAATTACTTTTACGGAGAGCGATGTAAACAGACCTCTTAGAATCCTTCCGCAGCTTTGGCTATGATCAAAAGCTTAATCAATTGTCGATAAAACGAAACAACGCCGAAGGTTATTTCTTAAGCTCCTGAAAATAAACTGAAATCCCTTGTTATAGATTTTATTTTTCTACTTAAATACGAAAAGCGACCATTTCTTTGGAATTCACATCAGTCCTGAATATATACATACATTCTTATGGATGTGTCTGCAGTGATACTATCGTCAACACATCGTGAAGATTTTCCGGAAGCACTTTATAGGTATGTGAAATTAAAAAATTTGCATATTTCTACCAATGAGAGTAAAAAACAGACAAATTTTCTTTGTCATCTGCGGATATTTTAACGAAAGGAAAGCTTAAAGATTAAAGAAAGATTAAAATTCATAGTTAAATAGTTAAAGTATTAACGAAGAATGTGTTGGATCCGCTTTAAGAAATAATATTTCTTATATAATGACAGAAGTTTTAAATTTAAGCGAAGGCTGGTTATAAAATTATAATTCATTAATATTATAATGGTATCGCCTTAAGCCAGTTGGGTCGCTGAGTGTGAAATTATTCTATAAATTGTATTTCTATGTTATAACGAAAAGTCTTTTTCCTATTCCGAATATTTGTTGCCAATCACAGTAATAGAATGCACTCAAATTTAGTCATATTACGATATTAGCGAACACTTAGCGACTAAAGTCTGATAAGTTATAAATAAAGCTATAAACATGTAGATATAAATATTTATTATTTTTTGATAATGTATCAAAGATTCGATTATAAATAAGTACGCATTGAGTCGTTTGATAGTATTATCGGACACGATAAGTTGTCAATACAATAATTCGAAATTACAATAAAGAAAATATGATAGACCCTATTTACATGGATATATCTATCGAACGACCTACTTTATGATTTAAAATTTAGTATCGACATTAAGGTTGAGACGCGTGTTGTTTTAGTCGCGAATTTTGGCATTGATTGTATTAATTATTTTAAGATTACTCTCCACTATGGCTATTAATGTCTTAAATCTCAGGTAGTGTGGTTAACAGTATGTACAGCCGCTGTGGGATATCTAAAGGACGGACAGAAAAAGCGAGATATTGTAAATAGAGTTCTCAGGCAGTGCTTTGGTGTCCTGTCCAGTGCTATTTCGGCTGTCATAACTTACCATAATGAAGAAAATCGCCCATCATCTGGTATTTGTGTGGCAAATCATACAAGCCCCATCGATGTACTCGTCCTAATGTGCGACACCACATATTCTCTGGTAAGATTGAGATGATTTCTGTTTACATATGTATATTTGAAACTCTGTTTTCCGATTTAGGATCTCCTTCTGTTACGTATTTATTTCTTTTAATCAACTGACCTACCTTTTTATTTATTTATATACTATTTTAATCCAATACCTTCTGAGCTTTTCCTGAGTAGCACACATTTTAATCTGGAACATACCGCTTTGCCCTCCCCACCACCTAATACGCATTAGCTTTTCATTATTAATATTCGTGTAGTTTCCACTGAGTATTATTTGTTTTATGTGTATACCTTAAGTGCTGTAATTAACAATTATGTGTCTTTTGTTTTTGCTTTGTCATTTGGTATAATAAAATTTGAATGCTTTTTTATAGATTGGCCAAAGGCATGGTGGATTTCTTGGTGTACTCCAAAGGGCTCTTGCAAGAGCTTCCCCACACATTTGGTTTGAAAGAGGAGAAGCCAAAGATCGTCATACTGTCGCCGAGCGATTAAGGCAGCATGTATCCGATCCTAATAACCCGCCAATTTTAATTTTCCCAGAGGGAACTTGCATAAATAACACATCAGTTATGCAATTTAAAAAAGGTAGCTTTGAAGTTGGTGGAGTTATCTATCCAGTGGCAATAAAGTAAGTATATTTCCCTATAAATATAAATAAATACTTATAGTATATATACGTTTTAAATAATGTCTTGTCTGTCAAATGCTATAATTCCTTTGTATCTACTCGAATTTGTGGGGTCTGCTACACCAATTTTCAAGAGTTACACATATTCCATTTAACATTTCTTTACCCTGTACCCACAGAAGGAGGAGTGGCAGACCCCACAAAGTACATTGATCAGTATGAGAATACGAGTAGATATAGCCATGTCCGTCTGTCTGTCTGTATAATCGCAAGGATCTCAGCAAGTACAAGAGGTAGAATAACCAAACTTGGTATTCACGTTCTCCTGAGCCCTAAGCAGATCAAGTTTGTTTATTTTTTCTGATACACCCATTTTTTTTCCATAACTCCCGTAATTTTTGGAATTTTGTACTCGGATTTGGCAAATATCTCCAGTTGTAAATGTATGATATTTCATTAAATAACTAGAGAGAAATCCATCTAGACATGTCCGTCCGTCTGTCCGTCTGGATGAACGCGAGGATCTCAGAAACTTTAAAAGCTGGAATAACCAAAGTTGGTATCCAGATTCTCCTAGGTCCGAGAAAGGACGAGTTTATTTTATTTTTTTTTAATTTTCCCCCCCTTTCCCCGCTACAGAATTTCGTCAATAGTGTCCACATTTCAAATGCTACCTAAACCCAACTTTGCACACAAAATTTATATATAATTGTCTACTGTTGTTCAAAATTTTCAATTCGGTCAATTCTAAGAAAAGTTATTAGCAAAACAAATTCTCGCCAGTACAACCCCCCCAAACTGCAGCAACAAGTTCGCTCTTCTTCTTCCTCTTTTTGCTGCTGCTATGGGCGCATATAACTCAGTGACGGAAGTTTACCTGGGTACAGGGTATTACACTGTCGGGCTTGCTCGACTGTACCGTTCTCTCTTGTTTTTTTTTTTTCATTTGGTAAAGAAACTAAATAGTCTAATGACTGCAAAAATCTTTAATTTAAATCAGAGTTATCTAAAGTTTTAAGATTTCCAGCATTCCTTTTTTTAAAATTGAATTAATAATATATGATGTTTTCTATTTTAAGGTATGATCCAAGATTTGGCGACGCTTTTTGGAATAGCGCAAAGTATTCAATGATGCAATACTTGTACATGATGATGACCTCATGGGCCATAGTTTGTGATGTTTGGTATCTTCCACCGATGTATCGGCAAGATGGAGAATCTGCTATAGATTTTGCAAATCGTGTTAAGAGCGTTATTGCAAAACAAGGTGGACTCATTGATTTGGTGTGGGATGGACAACTGAAGAGGATGAAGCCAAAGAAAGAGTGGAAAGAAATACAGCAAGTTGAATTTGCGAATCGGTTAAAATCCGATTGACACTGATTTCATAAACGGCATTATTCGATGTGTAGTTGTCATATAATAAAATCCACTGATATAAATATAATAATCAAATCCAATCCTTTGTAAAAATGTTTGTATTCTTAAAATCCTACACAAATTGGCATATGCATTAGTATTAATTGACCGTAAAAAATTCATTATAATCTGTCAGTACAATTCCTTATTCGACCGCAATGTTTAAAAAGCTGACATTGTGAAAATTGTTATGGGAACCGTTTAGTTTATTCCATCAAAACCAATTTGTCTCTGGACTTAAAAAAAACATATGGCAGCAATAAGACTATTAACATTTTTTTTATTTACAAAATATAATTACATTGGTTAAATGTATTGCTATCTTTTGTTAAGTAAGTGCTTATGTTCAGATGCTTTATTTACGTATGTACGAATTTTGGTAGGAAAGAATAACGCTCAGATGCTTTATTTACATTTAGGTAGGAAAAAAGAATAGAGACTGCGATGTTGTATGGTATTATTAGATCCAACTGTGAACGGCGTTCGTACTCGGAGCTAAATGGTTTCCCCCTAAAATTCAAATTTTTAAATAGAATTCCAAAGCAACTTCACGTCCCGCCAGTAATGCACAAACCTATTCGCAATTTTGTGTGTAATAGAAAGGAATATGAACTAAAGGACACATACATATACATAGATATAAACATTTATTTACAATATACGATTTCCTTAAATTTAGAAATTTCAAATGTGGCTTGTCCTTTTAATAGAAGATGAAAAATATGTTTTTGTGAGTACGACTATATATGTCATCATATAGGAAACCGTATTAAACGTATGTATGTATGTTTGTAGACTCTAATCACGATAGAAATGAAATGATATAAGGATGACATTGGATGTATGTATGCATGGATGTGGGGACGCAATTGGTAAAGTAGTTTAAGTAAACAATAAAAATAAGTTATTATTTGTAAAAGGTAGCAATTTACAATTTAAATGTAGTGTATGTATGTATAATTTGCTAAAAATGATGCATTCATGAAACATGTTAATAATCTATTGGGCACGAGATGAATGATTCGGAGCACTCAAGCTTCTATTGCATTAACTAGGGGATTTATAATGTAATAAACATATAGCGATCTTCAAGTAGTCGCTGTGGCTTGATTCATGGCCTGCGGCTGCGGCGTTCGCGGGCGGATCATCATTGTTGCCTTCTTTAATGTGTAGTCCCAACCACGCCAGCGGAACCAAACAATTCCCTGACGAGCGGTTAAGTCCTGGGGATCATGAAGATACAGTCCGTTTAGACCACGTCCGCATGACTTCCACCACCAGCCCCCCTATGAAATCAGAATAAAATAAATATAATACTCGTATGTAAACAGGTATTTTGAATATATACAAGTAATTAGCATTACCTTTAGCATGCTTGCGCAATTAAGCGAACTGCGATCATTGTCTCGATTGTACGTTGAAAAGGGGCTATTGTTTGAGCCATACCACGGATCGTTTAGGGAGTCTCCGGCATTTCCTTCATACCCATCTATTTCGAGTTTGTAGTAGTCTGCTTCCGAATGGATTTTAAAATGCGAGTACTGAGCATAGCTGAGAAAACGATATGCACTCATTATTATAGTTAAGTTGAGTTGGGTTTTTGTAGTTACCGTTTATTTCCCTCGAAATCCTCAAGTTCCACTCGTAGAGCATAATCCTCATTATTTGTCAGCATATAAATGTTTTCGTTACCCAACCAAAACTCCTTTGCGGGATCGCCAAATCCATTCTTATAGTCCGCCCAGTCCCTGTTGAAGTTCTCTCGTGGATCGCCAAAATCGTCGCGTCGTTGAATTACCTACAAATATTTATGTATATCTACACATAATTATGGAATTAAAATTAATATCTTACTGTCCAGCCACCATCCGAAATTTCCTGTTCGCAAAACACCTTCAAAAACCAATAGGTTGTGCCACGAATTTGAAGGTAAAATACTCCAGACTGTCTCATTCCAGCATTTAGCAAATCAACACATGAGAAGCCCTACAAGAAAATAAATTAATATTGTTAATGAAAGTATTAAATACATATAATACATATGTATATAGTATTAGGAATGATTAAATATTAATAAAGATTTAGATCAAAACCGGAATAAATTAAAAACCATTAATGGATGTACCTAAAAGAGTTTATTTGGTCTGCAGGAAGTGAAAAATGTAATGTAGACAGGACAATCGTAATTTACAATTTTTCGCGTTCCCCCTATTTCCCCGCTATAAACGATTTTCCATAGCTCCCGTATATCTTATAATTTTTAAAATCAATTTGAAAGAAAGTTATAGCCATAAAAAAATTCTCTGCCCAAACTCTGCCCGCAGCTGTTGTTATTTTTGCTTCTTGGCTCTACTCTACACAGTGGACAGAGTACCCGACTTTAACTTTTCCACTTGTTTAAGGAGGAGGCAGTAATTTTGAAGAATGGAATCGAACGCATAAGGTAGGCAAATAGTATTCTCAATCAGGTTTATTTGTTATTTAAAATAGCTATTGAATTTATATAATCTACATAAATTGTTATAAATAACCGAAATGGTTGTTTATAAGTTTTTTAAATATACACAGACTGTAAAGCGGTACTATTTGCCTGACCTCGTATGTAGTTTCTTTTTTAAATGAGGTATTTTTCAATTGCGGTAATTTGGTCACTCTAAAGGGCTTAAACCATTTGTTAGTGGCGTAAATATTGGCAATTTAATTACAAGCCGCCTAACAAAGAGTTGGGCGATAAAAACATTCATAATTTCTGGCAATGGTATTACGTACGTCTATTTGGTGAGTGGAAAAAAATGTTCACTATTATAATAAAGATTATTTGTTCCGGTATTTACACATCAAATTATTTGCGACTTGTTAACACTCTTAACACTCTTTTTTTCTGATCGTAGTTCACTTAATGCAGCAATTTTTATTTTAATATTGCATTTGTCAAATTGTCAAATACAAGTTGATGTGGAGAAAACAGTTGTCTGGGGCCCGGGACTCAAGCCGGATGAGGTCGTGCTGCCAGCCCGATATTTTTTCATACATGCTGTCGACAAAGCGGGAAACAAGTAAGTTATAAACTAAAGTATTTCGTAATAGTTCTTAATCATTTCAATTGGTTTTCTTACAACAGATTTGATTCTGTGCCACCGGCAAAATTCGATGTGCAGATCAATGGGAACTCACCGCATGGCAAGTGCCGGTCTAATATCAATCTGATTGAACGCAATGATGGCTCCATCATCGTGCGTTACTCAATATCTGCCGATTGGTGCGAGCAGGTAGAGATTGTGGTGCGTTATAATAATTCTCACGTTGCACAGTCCCCGTATGTGGTGCGAAATAAGGTGTATTCGGAACGCTGCTACTGCCCCCAGGACCTGAGCCTGTGGCTCATACACAACAATTGCCCAGCAGTCGATGATGACAAGCAGATGACTTGGGACCTGCATTCTTTTAAACGTGTTAACTTCAGTGCCATAAGAGAAAATCTTGTTAAACGATATAATTCGCCTGAGAGCGTTTCATTGTGCCATTATGTGGTCAAGAACCAGCAAATCTGGAGAAAATGTTATGGCAAATACACTGGCTTTAGCATGTTTATGGATCGGACATTATCGGCACTCGGACGGGTGGCGTATTTGCCCGATATGGAGTTTTATATAAATCTGGGCGACTGGCCCCTTTCGAAAAAAGGAGGGCAACAGCGCACATCAGGTCCATATCCTATATTTTCCTGGTGCGGTAGTGATGATAGCTACGACATAACGTTGCCAACTTATGATATTACGGAGTCTACTCTAGAGAATATGGGGCGCGTGATGTTGGATATATTGTCGGTGCAAAAGAGTGAGTATCCTTGGGATACCAAAGAAGAAAAGGCGTTCTTTCGTGGCAGGGACTCGCGTAGGGAACGACTGCAATTGATTGATTTGGCCAGGAAGCATCCAGATATGATAAACGCGTCCATAACAAATTTCTTCTTCTTCCGGAACGAAGAAGAAAAGTACGGCCCAAAGGTGCCGCACATATCGTTTATGGAATTTTTCAGGGTGAGTCCTTACCTTAAATTTTCCAAAATGTATTCTATTGTAAATTTTATGGTATATTTCAGTATAAATATCAGCTAAACATCGATGGAGCTGTTGCAGCATATCGATTACCATATTTACTTGCTGGCGGCTCGTTAGTCCTTAAACAGGAATCAAACTATTACGAACATTTTTATAGCAAGTTGGTACCGTACAAGCATTATGTGCCCATCAAACGCGATCTCAGCGATGTTATAGAGAAAATAGAGTGGGCTAGAAATAATGATATGCGTGCAAGAGAAATAGTATCGGCTGCACGCGAATTTGTGGATAACAATCTTTTGCCACAACACATTTATTGTTATCACTTAACCATGTTTAAGGAATGGGCCACGAGGCTGATATCGCCAGTTGTCGTGCTACCCGACATGGAAAAACTTCATTTAAGTTATACATGCTCATGTAAAGAGCACCCCATAAAAGATGAACTTTAGACAGAGAATGTATCCAAAAGAATCCTCATACAGTAATAAGTTTTTAAAGTGTTTTAGTTTTTTATAAGTGAAATCATGCTGCACAACCACCTCTACCAGTTTCTCTTTAGTACTTATTTACATTAAAGCTCATTGAAATTAATTTTGAACCGTTCTTGTAAGACAAAAAATGCTTAGCAGTTATAAAAACAGACAATGGTCTGGACTAAACATATCTTTTTCTAATCTAACTGTAAAAGTAGTTTTCAAAACCTACCTACGTAGGTAGGGTACTAAGCCAAAGCTGTGTAAAGTTTGATTCATTTGTGGAATTACAGGTTGTACTAAAATTCAGAAACGGCCAGTCTTGAGCAGAAATCAAATATGGCATATGGTATTCGAAATTTTAAAGTATTATATCATTTAGAATGTTCTCATTAGTGAGACATATTTTTAAGCTCTTGTAATTGTTTACAAAGGGGGTTTTATCCACAACGGGACGACACTCCCGCGTCCTATTACATTCCAGTGATGTTTTAAATTAAGAGCTTGGCCAAGAAATGAAAATTTAGAAAATTTTAACAGCTGTGATTTAGGAAATTTGATGGTGGCTTGAAATTAATGGCCGTAAAGAACAAGTATTAAAGCCCTACCTTTTTTGTATATCTTCATGCACAGCGTAGTAAAAATACCCGAATTACGAAATATATATTGTCTTTACTGAGCTAAAATACGAACCGAGCAACGTCCTTCTAAATACTCGTACTACCGATGAAATAACATTTTTTTGTTGAAATTTATACAGTTAGAGTATGAATATTTATGATGTGCGTGGTCAGAATAATTATTTATTTATGAATAAACCTATTTATACAATGTTTTGTGGAAATAAAATAGCCCTCTTTATGGCATCGAAAAGACAGTGTATTTTTAAAAAGTCTGCTTCACATTTTCTATATTTTAAAGGGAGATATTTATTTGTAATATGTGGAGTCAAAACAATTACATAAGTTCATTTAATGAAATATTGTTCTTTTTATTATTATTTGAAAATGTTTTTGGTTTTCAATGGAAAAGGAAGGAATGGACATACGTGGCCTTATTCGGATGGAAAGTAATTTAAAATACTTTTCCATTCTTTTCATAAAATTTGTTTTAGCCTATCAATAAAGTATGTCAAAAATCGGTAACTTGTTTTAAATAGGAATATCGTTATTCAGTATGGGATTTTAAATTCTTGCAAGGCCTGTAACAAGTTGCAGTTGCTGACTAATTTCTAGAAGCTCTTTAAATATGTACTTCCTGGAGTATAAAATTTCAATATAAAAGTCTATCGCAATGGGCTTTTCAAATATGTAAGTAATTTTTCTTGTCGTTTTTAAAATAATATACCTCTTATACTTGTATATAGGCTGTTGAATCGAATACGGGCTATTACGTCATATAGTTTAGTATTTTTAGAGGCAAGTTTTGGGAAGATGTCTAAAGTGAAGTAACGTACCTTGACATCCTTAAGGGTCAAAAAGTCGGTGGTGAAGCTGTTATTCACAACAGATGGCTTATTTTTGACACTGGGAAAGATGATTCCTCCTTTTCGTATAACCGATTTTGCCGGCGTTGCATTAGATGTGGTTGCAGTATTTGATGAACTAGTTGTGGAATTATAGTTCAATCCCACAGTAGTGCTCGTAATTGTGCCCGATGGTGAAGTTTGATTGTTGTTCACACCTGCGACCGGAGAGGTATAGGCTGGGGTGGTCGAAGACAGAACATTGCTAGCAGAGTTCCCGGGAGGGGATAGTGGAGTTGTGGGCACACTCGGCTCCGTAAAGCCATCGTCAACAACCGAGTACCTGCAGTGAAATAAGAAGAAAACAATGAGCAAGGTGTAAGAAAGCAGACAGAAAGATTGCTAACCTGTTCGGATCGTATTCGACTAAACGATCTATTGTTGGATCCATAAGCAGCTCAGTGGGAACAGGTCGCTGTGCGAGTATTTGCACGTCATCCTCTTGTTTTTTTAAACGCTTCTCGACCATATCTAAATTGTTAATTATTAGGTTCGTTTTCATTTTTAAATCTTCGTGGATTTCTCCAATGGCGCGCTCTTGTCGCTGAGTTTGTGTCAGCAATTCATCCGATTTGGGTAGAAGATGGTCCACCGATGATTTTGTGCCCACCACCACGTCCCACACTTCATCCATCTTTTCTGAAACCGAGACCATGGGGCGTATTTGTTTCACGAGTGCATCAATTTTGCTGGACTTAATCGGAGGTGGTGCTGTCGTAGTGACATTGAATCCGTTAATCTGTTCCTGGTGCTCCACCACAGCATCGTGTATATCGCCCATCATGCGTAGCATACGGCCGACATTTTCGGACACAATGTTTATATGAAACTGCAACTTTTTATCAATGTTTTCCGTTGTATCGTGCAGTTCATTAAGTTCAGCTGAGACATGACTAATCACCTCGGCGTTCATGGCTTTCGTTATTTCAATAACATTCATAGTTATTGGTTTCTTCTCGCTTGCCTCAGCGTTGAAGTCGTCCATTTGTAGGAAGTTGTTATCTATTTGAGTCTTTAGCACCTCTAATTTGGAGTCAATATCACTGACCTTTTGGTCCAGTTGCACAAGCCGGCTATCTAGTTGGGAGGCGGACGAGGTGCGCGGTGCTCGAATTCCATCACCAGAGGTTGTACTAATATCAGGCATTAGATATACATCGCTTGTTAGCTTGCTGTCAAGTGATCGCAGTTTCGATATAACTGAATCCGTTTTTAATAGATTATCAGACACACGGCTGTCCAGAGCTTCCATGCGTCGCATCATGTGTTCCACTGATTGATCAAGATTGTCGATTCGTTTAAGTTTCTCCTCGAGTGTTGTGATAATTATCTCAAATATGTTCAGTAATTGTTGTTCTCTGAGAAAAAATTGGAGAAATTGGAGAACATTTAAAATGTATGAAGTATTTTTTTAACGTTAAGAAGTTGATTCTAGAAGATGATTGTATCAACGCATGTTAACATCCAGTTTTAAGACATCGGTAATCTGTTTTTTCTTGTTGTTGTTTAATTATTATCTTGTTTTGTTAATAGTACAAGTATTTGCTTATAACACAAACCACACTTCATTCATTGATATTTTTGTATTAATACCAAAGGGCATTTCCCTGTTTACATTTAATTTTGGCATTATTAAACGTTTCAAACATGGCTCTCATTACCCAACAAAAAGAATTAATTTTTTTTGGTGATATTCTCTCAGTAAATCTATTATCCATTCTCGAACGGTATGAGTGTTAGAATAAAAAAAACTTGGTTAAGAGGATCTCGCTATCTCTAGGGGGTCTAATATATGTTATGTTCGTTGCATATTTATATTATTTATAACCATTGTATAGTGGACTATTTTTGTTTTTCACCATTCCTGCATGACTTTTATTTGCTCTTGAACTATTTTATCTGAAAATAAAAAGTTCCTGTTTTAAGCTGTTCGCCAAGTATTGTTATATAAAACGAAAGACCTATGTATTTGTATAGTGGTTTCTTTTTAAAAATGAATGAAAAGCAACAAAAATCAATTTTTTTCGGTATACAAGAATTATTGGTTTATTTGGAAGGGACTACGTGTACTTTATTTCAGCTTAATAAGATTGGAGTGCATTGCGCTAGGTTAGGTGAAGACTGTTTCCATAACAAATTATAGTTGATCCAATATTGAATTCCCAAGTGTGGTTTGCTTTTAAATTGCATTTGGTTTTACACATTTATGAAAAGCAACAAAAGTCAATTGTTTTCGGTATATTATACGTTTTTTATAGTTGTTCCAATATTGATTTATAATTTCCAAGTGGGGTTTCCTTATAAATTTCATTTGGTTTTAAAAATGAATGAAAAGCAACAAAAATCAATTGTTTTCGATATGTTATTGGTTTATTTGAAAGACAAATATGTGGGACTATGTGTACTCCTTTTCAGCTTAACAAGATTGGACTACACTGTGCTAGGTTAGGTTGAGACAAAGTATAGTTGTTCCTACATTGATTTAAAATTCCCAAGTGGGGTTTCCTTTTAAGGCTTCATTTGTAATTGTGATGTAGGTTGTGCGGCAGTTAAATTAGTAGTTATTGTTATTATATGTTTGAATAAATAATATAAATTTGTATATACTTGTATGTACTAATGTTGAAATGGGTTTGATAAATTACAGAATTGAATCTCTTATGGCGTAATGCAGTTCTGTTAAGTACAGAGGTAATGCAAATAATGAAGTTGTTTAATAAAATTTCATGAATCTAATGAATGAATCAATCAGCAAAACAAAAAGTCAGACAAAAGTCTGTTTTGAAAAATGTAAGCAATGACACAGTACTAAATTCTAAGGTCATAGTTTTGTTGGCACAATAAATTACGCAATGTTAACTGATGTTTATTTTTGACTCTTATAGGCACTGTGTGTTTCTTGTTGTGTGCATTGGGCTATACTTGTAGTGATGGGTTTCTTTAAAGTAATGCGGAATATACATATACTTATGTACAAGTATATACAATTTTCATATGTTTATTTCTGTAGGAATATTCATGCGTACTGGCCTGGTACTGTAGCCCTTAAGTGTGCATTCAGCGCTGGTATGGCACTGCTGTCCAAAATAATGATAAAACATCAAAACGGGCTACAGATAGCAGCCGCTCTCGAGTCCATTGTCGCCGAGTGCACTTCATGTCAGCATTAATACAAAGTCTTTGCTCTTGAATTCAAATATTGAAATGAAAAGTAAAAATAAACTCTGGCTCTGGCTCTGCCAGAGCTCGGCAGTGAGTGGCCAACGTAGGCGTATGAAATATCTTAGCATTAGTTTCCAACTTGCTGCACCTTTGGAGTAGTGGCTACAAATATGTTTAGCAATACTACTATACATACATACTTGTATATACATACATACTCGTACATTTTGTATCCGCAAGTGAAAGGAAGTCACTGCTGCTACTGCCAGCGTTCATTGCCAAATTATTATATACTCGTAGTATGATAATCAAAATTCTGCCGACTTGTTTTGATAGATTTCGTTAAGGTTTTATTTTTGTTTGGTGCGAGTATGTGGCATTCAATTGTATAACATACAATATATGTACTTGTAGTATATTAAACAGAGGACTGCTGCTGTGCTGTCTATTCACTTTTGAAGAGATTAACCTTTAGCCCCACACAGAGACGAGTCGATATAACCCTGTCTGTAGGACAAGTTTTGACACTCGTATTTGAATTTTATAATCAGCTGGAAAGCTAGTTTTTTGGTGAAAGCGCCAGGCTTTCGTTTACAGGAAAATGCACAAAATAGTTGTTATGTGCATCTGTGTGTGCACATATTAGGAATTTGTAAAATTGCAGGTGCCAAGCAGCTGACAACAAATTACACAAAACACCCAAAACAAAACAAAAAAAAAGTTGATAATAATATAAAAACAAGTAGCGGATAAAAAACAGCTGCTTACGCACGTAATGTTATAAAATCAAGCGACAAAACTTGGTTGGTGTTGTTGTTATTGTTGTTGTCTTCTTTGAATAGAAAATGTATAGATTGGCGATGTATAATTTACTTTTGAATTATGTATAAGAGATTTGGGAACCATTAGATGTAATTATTTTCTTTATTTCTATTTAAATTATTTATTGCCAACAGCAGGTTACGTGTTTATCCTCAGAGTTGGGTCTTAAAGGAGCTTGAAAAGGATAACTGAATTAAATTAGATTTTAGCAAATAATGATGCTCAAATATTGAAGCTTGTATTCACGGCACGATTAGCTCAAATAATAACGTTTACTTACAATGCAAGCTTAAGTTTGTGAGAATCTGTTTATGTCAAATGTTACATCTCCCAAAATTTCCCAATTTTCTACCTTTCTGGAAGTGGGAATATAACTTGCTAACTAGAATATTATTTTCGTTCGGCTTACATTTATTTGGGATTGGGTGAGAATGTGCCAGAGAAATTGGAAACGATCATAAGCACTATATCTTTAAGAAAGGCGGAAAGGAGTTACTAAAGAAAACAATATAAATTATAACAAGAATACTAAGGGAACAAGAAGCTTATAGAAGTAATAAATTTAAATCTTTTAGAATTTGTATGACCTAGTACTTTTTAGATGTCCCTCTTTTCATGTTAGGTTTAAATGTGAGGATCATGCAATTGGACCAGGAATGTAAAGAGAAGTTGAAGTTACAAAATGTTCAATGGATTTTTTAGGCCACTGGCATGGTCCTCATATTTTAACCAAACAATAGTTCTGAACCCATTTACCATTGTTAGGTTTATTTGTAATGAGTCTGCAAATTAAAATCGTTTAATAAACACTTTCTTTTCTCCTATTATTTCTAGTCCATTTGCATGATCTTCACCCAACACTTCCAAATCCCTTGCTGACATTTTTTTACAACAATATACTCGTATATAACTATAAAACGATTATGAGTATACTTATACTCATATCATCATTATTATAGCCTGTACCCAAAGGGTGAAAGGCTATACTAGTTTTGTGCGCATGTATGTAACACACAGAAGGAGGCGTGGCAGACCCCACAAAGTATATATATTCTTGATCAGGATGAGAAGACGAGTCGATATAGCCATGTCCGTCTGTCCGTCTGTCCGTCTGACCGTCTGTCCGTCTGTCCGTCTGTCTGTATGAGCGCAAGGATCTCAGTAAGTACAAGAGCTAGGATAACCAAAATTGGTATCAAGGTTCCTATAAGCCCTAGGCAGAACGAGTTTGTTTATTTTTTCTGATACACCCCCCCACTCCCCCGCAATTCGTATTTTTTCTTATAACTTCCGTAATTCTCGGAATTTTGAAATCAATTTTGGTAGGTACATCCAGTTAGTACTAATGTGTCCGTGTGCCAAATTTCATCATGATAGGTCAATTCTGAAGAAAGTTATAGCCATAAGTAAAATCGCTGCTCATGCGCTGCCTCTGTCGGCAGCGCTGCCCGCAGCTGTTGTTGTTGTTGCTGCTTTGGTTTAACTTTGTGCTGCATACATACACGCATATAAACACGCATATAAACACGCATAGGTACGTGATGTAAATGTATGCTGTTTAAACTGAACATAAACATGTATTCTAATTTAATTTAATTAATTATTTTAATTAATTAATTCATTCATTTTTTTAAATAATTTAATTTAAAAAAAATTTTTTTTTTTTTAATTTTTTCCTTTTTGTGGAGAGTACAGGCTATTTTACTGTCGGGCTTGCTCGACTGTAGCGTTCTATCTTGTTTTAAATGTAAATTATTGCGTCTTATGAAAGTGGTTAGCGAACAAAACTTCCTCCCTTTCTGCTACTCTGAACATTCTGATTTGTTCACGCTTGGTTATGTATTTGGGTAAAAACAAAAGCCCATTTTTAATGCATTTTAATTGATTTTCACAAACACTTTTGTAGCTGCATACATTCTTCCCCATATCGCACATCAATTTTTGTGGGCAAATCGGTGAATGTGTATTTTGTATGCTCTGTTGAATTTGGTTTTTGTTTTTGTTCGATCAATGCAGGAGGGAAAGTGAAAAAGTTCGGATAATCGTCGAAAATTTGGGTGTTTTCACAAATAATTATGTAATTTGGAGAAATATCAATTACAGGTCAATTAAACCAAAAACTCACTTCAAAGAAACTATAAAATTGAAATAAAGAAAATGGGAAAATATCTTAAGGAATGCAAATATTTGGATTAGATGAAATCTTCCCTGTGATCTATAACTTAAGAATTAGTTAGTTCTTTTACATATCTATCAAATATGTATGTATGTATATACTGTTGGGCTCATGTTTCCAAATGAAATCCTTTTAAATTACAAAAATATGTGAAAAAAAAGATTTCTTCCCTATTCGTTTTTTTAGTTACAACAAAATATGTATTTTTAAAGTTCATTATCTATTACGTTCATTTTTTTCATATTTTTAATGTAACTCTAAGAAATGTGTAGTTCTTAAATCAAAAGCGCTTTTAAAAATGCTTCAAATCTTAGACTTGGGCGGATTTGCAGCCCCAACTTAGGCTCACGGAAAAACTGAAGATGCACACATTTATATATATATGTACTTGTATTATTCATAAATATATATATCTATCTATATGTGTGTTTTTGTGCAATCGCATGTGTGTAGCCATTATTTACAATGCGGTGAAAGTGCGGAAGCGGCCTTTGTCTTGCCGATTTAAAATGCCGTCACTTCAACGCCAACACCAGCGCGCCGTCGCAACAATTGATCGGTTATTGATGAAGCGACCATTACTGCCACTGACATTCCAAACAATGCCATTTTATCACACAAATCAATTCGATTTGTCTCAGTAATTAGGCTTTCGTCAAATGCGCAGAGAAATCAATAATAGTTGCCCCAATTTTTGTAATCATGTTCATCACTTGTTGTGCAAATTGTGAAGAGGGTTGGGGAAGGTCACAAGAAAGATAACACATTTCTTTTACTTTGAACAATTTCCACATTACCTTTAACTTTTTTTTTGGGGCAGAAGAAGCATGTTATACGTATTGACCAAATACTTGGTATCACGCCATTAATGTTGTTGATGTTGGTTTCTAGATAGACAAAATCTTTTACAACTCGTAGTTACCAAGTACTTTCCAGAAGAATTTGCAATAATTGGAAAAAACTATCATCTAAGTTGTTTATCAATCTTATGACACTGTCCTGTGGAAAATGTGTATTCGTACCTACCAAGTATTTTCCAGAAGAATTTGCAATAATTAGAAAAAATCTATGATCCAAGTTGTTTATCAATCTTATGACACTGTCCTGTGGAATATTTGTGCTAAGTTCAAGTTTAATTTTTAGGTTTTATTTAAGATTTGACTCCCAAACCAGAAAGTACATGGATGATGATTCAATATTAACGTGCTCCAATAATTTGGACTCTGAAACATTCCACTTGGCACCTCTATAGCTGTCTAATATCAATTGAATATCTTTGTTTTTTTATTTACATTTTGACAGAGTGATTAAGTGCTTAATGCATACTTGTTTAGTACAGGTATTAGCATTGTTTCAATACAATGCATTTGCCATAAGCGTTCGATAATTTATATCGCCAATTAAAACAACAAATTCTTTCCTTAAACAATGTGACTTCAGGTAGAGATATTTTAATACTTGAAAAAAAAAAGCAAATATTTCACATTATATTTTGTTGAAAATGTTGTAAATGGAAACGGAATAAAAGGTGACGCATAAAATGTAAAGTAAAGTTAAAATATTGCTGTACGCCGTTAATTAATGTTAAAAAATTTAAACAAATTTCATTGGCAACTCCTCCAAGCCTTGGGCGGCATGGAAACTAGTAGGGCTTTATTAAATCAGTCTGTGGGTAAAAAAAAATAAGTACTATAAATTGAGTAAAGCACAAATGCGGGACGTCGGATAATGTCGTGTTCAAAGTAATTTTTTAAAACAAAAACAATAAATAAATAAATAAAAACGCTGGTACGCAGCGGAGAAAAGTTCAATGGCAGATGGCGGCGCTGTCCGCACTTCGAGCCCACGAGCAACTGTAAAAATGCAATTCAAACGGTATCTGTCATGGGTGCACTTCACCGTTACACTCTACAACTCCAACCGTTAAGTGGCACTTGAACACCTTCGGGTACTGCTACTGTGGGCTTATTTATCAGCTGTTGACAGCTGTGGTTGCTCCATGGACTCGCTCTTAGTTTTATTTTGATTGCAGCATTTTATTTCCACTATTAAAACTAGCCTAAATGGTCGAGAGTAAGAAGTGTGTTTATGTTTAAATTAAAATTAGTTAATCAAGTCAGCTTCAAGCTGAAATGCGCATTATTTAAATTCGTTTCGAGAATACTTAAGCTTCTCATCAGCATACTATAAACTTTTTATTGGATTTTTTGTTTTGCATTAAGTGTTATAGCGCCTGAATCGTAGCATCTAAGTTAACAATTGTGTGCAATTTACATGTATTATCGAATATTTGATTGTGAAAGTGCTTTCCTTAAAATAAAAATCTCACATTTGTTTCCGCCCTTTTAGCGGTTTTGCCAATTTGATGACTTTTAGCTTTTGTTATGACATTATTTATGTACATTAAATAATGTTGTTTAGTCTAGTTTTCGTTTTGGATTAGCAACTCCTCAAATATTTTCAGAAATGCAAATGTAATTAAATGAAATTAAATGAATATGGGCTACAATTAAGCTTGATGGCAAATTATTTATCGAATCTACAGAAATTCGATATTGCACAAATTAGTCTGTTTATACATACATACTTGTATATGAAAAGTTTTACCTAACAACATAGAATTGTATCCGAAGAATATGTGATTTATTAATACTTTATCATTGAACAAATAAAATGGTTATGCATATATGAATTTCGTTTCATATATTAAATTTTTAAAAAACTTGTACTATTTCAAGCATATTTTTAGCATGCATTCTTTGAACATTAGAGGTTTTCAGTAATTCAATAATAGTCAATAACAGTTAGTTAAAGGTGCCGACAAATTTAAATGAAGTCTGGGATTACAATTTTTGATACGATTTAGATATTGCAAGGCTATCATCTGAAGTGGAGAAGCTAGATTTTGAAAAGTGTTTACACACATTTTTAATTTTATTTATTTTTGTTGTTGTCAACAATATGGTTATTGCAGTATGGGATTTAAATTTTTGATACGACTTGGATGTTTCAAGGCATTCAGAAGCTAGATTTTGTAAAAGAGTGTACACACCCTTTTAGTTTTATTTATTTTTTTGCTGTAGTGCTCATAGTTCGATATTTCATACCACACAGCATTGCTGAACCCTATTTAAGTTTTTTAATCCATCGGCCATCGCCGATGACGGATGATCCCCGCCATATTACCAAATGTGACAATACACAACGTAACCTTGTAATGATTACAACAAATTTTGATCCAATATATGCTCGTATTCAGCAAAAAAAGCTCATTTAAAGCATGTCGCTTAATTTTGCCGCTTTGTCGTAGATTATTGGTCTGATTTGATCGGCTTGGAAAGATTACAAAAGAGCAGCAATTAGAGGCCTTAGCTTTATGGGTTCGGAAACAAGCAGAGATGTAGGAAAACGTGGCTTCCTACTGTGAGTTCACTTTTAGTGAAGGTTAAAATTAAATCCGAAATTATAAAATTGAAAATTTGAAGCCTACAATAGCCGGCATAATGATAAGTATGTATAAGTAATTGCTTAATATTTTTGCACTTCTTCGTAATTCCGAACGGCACCTCCATTTATGTACATATGGCTCCTCATTTAAAGAATTAATTCAAAATATGTAGGCTCTGCAGACACACACACACTTACACATAATTCAATAGTATAACTATGGATCAATAGTGCTCAAAACGATTAACTATCTATCGGCTATTTGTTGTTGTTGTTTTTTTTTTTCTTGTTAAAAAGTATGAGCGTCACGTTGACACAGAAAATAAACAATTATTATGGCGTGCGCTTTTGCACAAAATATTAAAATTAATTTTTTTTTGTGCACAAGTCTTCAAGGTTAAAAAAGCGGAACGGCATCGGCATTGGCGGAGTGGAGACTGTGTTGTGCACTAATAAATCTCTGATGTTTCTGTAGACGCCATTTTGGGGCCATTACTTTCTCAGTCGGCTTTCGTAATGAGAGCTAACAATTATTTCTTGCCCAATATACCCGTTGGAGTGAAGCGTGGCTTCGATTTCGTTTCAAATATTTCGTAAGAATCAACTAATTTTAAAAAAAAGTCTATGCAAAAGGCATGCATTAAAAGTTTTCTGGCCTTACTTACTTACGACTACATCTGTGACTGTATTGCAATTAGAGCTGTGCGCGTGACAAATAAACTGCCGTCACGATCACGCACTTTTGTGAAACCAATTTTTCGTTGTCACGTTCAGGAAATTACAATATTTCTTGGGTTTTTTCGTTAGTGTAGACGAAGGAGCATTAGAAATACGTTGTCTTAATTATTGTTGTAAGTAGTTAAAGCATTAATAGTTATTGATAATTAAAAATTTAATATCATATACAAAAAAAAAAAAAAAACATCTTTGTCCTTTGAATATATTTTGTAATATTTATATTTTTAAAATTTCTATCGACCAACAAACATTGCTATGATTTTGATATATGCTTTGGTTGCCTCAATATTTTTTTAAGTTTATTTTTAATATACATTTATTTATTTTATACTATATTAAGTATAGTCCTTATTAAGTCCGTATTAAGTATCTTCTCTTCGTTGGAATCACGATCATTTTTAAAATCTTTTTTTAAGTGCTATCCTTGTAGAATAGACACTGGGCTGGCAAGTCATATCTTCGATTAAGCTATCTTGATTAGGCGAGTCGGTTTCGATGAGCGTTTAGTTTGTCGGAATACTGGAACATGCATTTCCTCGTAGCTGTTAGTCATAGAGTCCAGCTTGGATTTGTTAATAGTGGTGTTATACGATTGGACATTATATTCCAACTTTAAAGATCAGCGTGAGTCAATGTGTGAGTCGTCTATTCGTTTTACGCAGCATTGGCGGAGAATAAAAATTAATAATATTTTATTTCCAATATACACTATTTTTCGTATATGTCTTTACATATATAGTATGTATATATAATGTGTAACTAATGAATGGAAGATTACAATTATTCACTGCTGTCTGATTTTGACATGCCTATAGACAAATAACTTTTCGTAATTTGGTACCTCTAATCAAAAGATAATACTATTAATGCTTTGTTATGGCTTGTTTATGAAGAAAACGCTCTAATTTTTTGCGTTCGTCAGATAAATCACTTTAATAGTTATGGCAAATTTTAAGAATCAGTCTAGTCTTCCAACAGATCTTCAGGATGATATATAGACAGTGCTCAGTTTTAATTAGATGACCAGCTCATCGTTTTCTGCGATGTATGTATGTACATACTTATATACTACATATGTATGTATGCTATAAGCTTCATAGCTTGTCACAAATTTATTATTTTTTTTAATAAGAAGTCTCAAACACGGCAATGACTTGTTATGGGAGTTATGTAAAGATGTATGCATGTATGCGTCTTTATGCTTATTTCGTGGCTTATTTCGCATAATTTACAATTCACATTTATACATTGTTTGCTTTGTTCAAGCCACTAACTATGTTTCCGCGGAAACTCTCACGGAAAATTAAAGAAGACAGCAAAATTGCGATTTTGTTTTGCTGTAGACTCTTGAGCCTGTGTTGTAGGTAGCCAAGAAGAGTGTCAAGGACTTTTGGGAATCCTGCTCAATGACTCGACTGTGGGAAATAAATTAATGATAATATCTTACTCAAGTACTATATAACTGAACTTATCATTGGCAATTCGCGTGACTAACCAGATGTGTTCCAGTTATCAATGCCATTCGTTGTCTAGCTCGACACTTTGATAGTGGAAGCCATTTCGAGAGCTGATCGCTATCGATTATAATGTGTCGTGATGCCTAACGAACAGGAAACGATCTTGACTTCAGACTACACACATTAATTAAATAGTGTTGGGAGCTGAAGTGGAACGGTGAACAAATTATGACTACCTTCCTAGGTCACAATTAAAATATATTCTCTAAGTTGAATCTGAGCCGCTGCTAAGAAGAACTGAAGACAATATTTTACAGAGAACTGGAAACTGCTTTTCCTCACTCACTGCTGGAATTGGGTCGCATATCTATAAAGTTCCGTTAAGATCAACGTTAAAAGTTTTACATTTTAGAGTTTGGCAGCGAACTGACTTCCACATTTGTTTGTTTCGTCTGATTTCATAATTATGCAATAGCTGATTTAAATAAATTATGCGATAATTTAAACTCTTTCATTACCATATTCATTTGTTTTGTTTAAACATTTTAACTGTCGCCAAGGCGGATATAAGAATTGCTATTATAAAAAACAGAAAAGAAATTTGAGCTGTAGTTGAACATTTTATTTAAATAGAATTGGGTGGTCGGATGTGTTCCGCTTTTCTATATTAAGAATACAAACTCTGGCCCCTGCTGCCACCTAACATGCCAGTCTTGAATAATTTCCACGATTTTGCTGCGATTTTCAAAATTGACAACCATGTTGTGGGGAATTTAAAACATATAATTAGCTAAAGTTGAGTAATATTTAAAATGGATTTCTTTCATTCAATATTATTTTAAAGAGTCATTTAAAAATATTCTAAAATATTTAGTTTATTTTTATTTTAATTTAACACACATAATTTCATAATTACTGAAGGCCCTAGCAGCCATTGCTAACATAATCTCTTCTGTTAGTTTTAGGATTTCCATTTGAAGCGAGCTTTATATAAATAAATAAATAAAAAACTTCATAAATAAATGACAAAATGTGTAACGAAAACTTCCGCAATTGAAGCTGCTTCTTTGAAATACTTATACGTTTTTTCATTGCCAACTGCAAGATCACAAAAAAAAAAATCAGTTCGCCCTTCAACTTCAGGGAAGGGAATGCAAACTTACAACACCTGTGAGTAGACAGGTTATTTCTTTGCAATCAAGAAACTAGACATCATAACAGAAGGCAGCTGCCGGTAATGCAAGGAACTAAAAGCGATAAAAACACTGGAACGCCTAATAATTGTAACACTTTCCCGAATTGTTGTAATTTTTTAAAGCGTAATATGATGCTGAAGGATTATCAAATACTGCTCTTCAAGCCGATCTGCTATATATGGCGACACGAAGGACTAATATGTGTCTATGTCTATGTATATCTTTCTTAAGTTATTATTTGTGATGCTTGTGATTTGTGGTCACAAAATGTCGCTCTTCTGTGAAAATGATGATTGATTTATTAAGCTACATAAACTAAATCTTATCTAATCTGGCAAAGCAGCGATGCCATCTTTCGATTGCCAAACGCACATTTGCACGATTATGTATATAGTAGTGGTATGTTTCGCAAGAAAAAAGTGTCTATTTAAATTGAAAGTATGTTGTTTAATTATTAAATGAGCCGACTTGGCAATATTTACGAATACTTTTAATACACAGCTACATACAGACATACTACGAATGTGGCAAGTCCGTCCGATGCGTGTCCGTTGCAGTAGTATCTATAAAATTTGACCGTCTTTCACTTTATCGCAATTCAACAGGTTTTCCTCTATTTCTCATTTTGTTTCATTGCGCTGCTTTGATTTACTTGGGAGGCATGAATTTCAAGTTTTTGTGTTTTGCGTTCAGTTGTAAGTCTTGTTGTTGTTGTTGTTGCTGCTGTTGTTGTTGCTGCTGCTGCTGCTGTTTTGTACTTTTTCGTCAAAACAGCCAAATATACGAACAACAGCTACAGTAATGGGCCCAACAGCAAACGTAATATCAACAGAAAATTTCTGCATTGTAATTGTACATTTTCAGAGGCCACCAAATGAGGCTGCTTAAGATGGAGAGGTCTGCAGCCAGCAAACCAACTAAGCCAGCAAGCCACAAAGCCACCAATAGTTCATTTAGCTGCTTTTAAATTTATAATCTCAGACAAGGCGTTAAGATTTACAACGAACCGTCAAAACGTATTGTTTTCGGTTTGCTTTTGGCTTTTTGCTGCATCAGCTACGTCTGAGTCTTCAAACAAACACCAACACAGACACGCACACACACACACATACACATCTATAAATGTTTGTTTGGTGATTCCATTCAAAAAAGATGAAATTTATTATCAGCGTAGCAGACGATAATACGAGATAAGGACTTGCGGAGATTGTTTATTTATCCTACATTCAAAACATATTTTGAAAACATTATAATTGCGCATTATTGTTTAAAATCATATCTAGCTATACTTATATATATATATATATATATTTTTTTTTTTAAAATATGTAATTAGAAATATGATCAAAATTGTTGCTTTAAATGTCGGCTTATCTCCTTTAATTCACAAACATCTATTTGTAAACTCAACTAGCATTTAAGAGTCTAATCTTTAACACCCACTGTGACATTGAAATGCACAATACTCGTACACATATGAATAAGTTTAAATTTTAAAGCATTGTATTATGAAGTTGTAATTTCAAAAAATGAAATGAAAATGGAAGGCCAAAAACACACTTCACTTCATGAAATTATGTATGTATGTCCATATGCCCTTTATGCATGACAAACACCTCAACTATGAATGTTACTCGTATTGTGGCATTAATGATAAATGATCCCATTGCGTCTAACTTAATGAACATACCTACTCGTAGTATGTATGTATATTGGATTGGACGAATTGTGGGTTATTCAATTAATTTTCCGGCATTGTTTTTGGTCAATCTTTACATACATATATCTTCACATACAAAAACACGTCTCTTAAATATGCATCTTCAAGTTTGTTGCAACAAATACGCTTTGTGATAAGACGGGCGAATAAATTAAATATTTATGTATATACTTTATTTAATTAATTTCGACCTAAAAGTTTGTGATTATCAACAAATTAACTCGATTTTTTTTTTTGAGAAAATTTAGCACAAATAGCCAAATGCTTTGTGAAATTGTTAGTATTTATTGCTACAAAAAATAATTAGCACTAGTCTAACAAACATAACTGCCAACAATAGTAAATAATAAGACCCATAAGCCATACCAGCGCTAGAAATTAGAGAATCCACGTTTCTAGGTTTCTTTTCGCTATTGCTTTTATAGTCCATAATTAAAAATAAGTCTTTAAGAAACTTAAATAATAAGGTCTCTTTAGGATTACTTTCTGATTTTATTAAAAAGCTTCCAAACTAAGGGAAGGCCCGTCAAAGTTACAATTAGTTTCAGTTAGGCCTCCCAATTTAGATCATATAACACAATTATGTATAAACATATGTTTCTTTTCTTATTATAACTATAAAAGTCAGTTTCATTAAAGTGTTGCCAATTGAAAGAATTGTGTTTTGTGTTTCAACCTGATTTCATTTTATGAATTTGCTTATAATACTGTTGGCTACCAAAGTTTTTTGGCAGCTGTTTTGAATCCAAAGCAAAAACCTTGATCCCAAAGACAAAATGAAACTACTTAGAGCAAGAATAGTATAATATTTATTTAATCACTTGAAAACTATTTACCGTGCGTGGAGCTAGGAGTTCAATAAATGATTAAATTAATTTATTCATTGTCATTGTTGGTCCTGCAAGTTATAATTGGTTTGTGATGAACTACTAACCTAACAAATACCTATCTCTATTCTGTTCTAAAAGTATTATACGCGTACAGTAAATTTTTACGATTCACATTTGGATTGATTGTGCTAATTGTTGATTAATTTATTTTGACTTCTTTCGGAAGAGATGCTTTAATAAATAATTAATTTTGAATTTATTTATTGAAACACTTCCCAAGTCTAGCTTGTCTTAAATTCAAATTCAATAACAGTTATATCTTTTTATTATCAACATAATAAAATTGGTACTAAAGTGATATTCACGATTTTATTGAAATTGGTATATGATAAGATTTAAAAAATATTGTCTTAAAAAATAGCAAAATCATACATTTTTTCAAAAATGTAGCGTCAATTTTTGTTCAAAAATATTTAAAGTTGATGCAAGAGTTAAGGGAAAATGAATAGGAAAGTTTTTAAATTGTTTGCTAAATGGCATAATTTTGATGGTTGTATGATATATTTAGCAGATTTAATTATGACGTCCAATTGATCAATTTAAGATACCATTAGCGTTAAAAAATGGTCCGCATGCATAGAGGTTCACTCTTTTGCTTTCGCTTGCGATCTGAAATATTTCGCTATTAATAGATAGAGGTTGCCTTTCAATTTGTACACTTGCTCACCCTTTGAATACAATGGTTAATTATACAGTTTGTACTCGCATTTTGTTGGACATGAATGTCAAAAGATAATGAACAACACGTGCATGAATCAAACCAAAGCAAAGCATCGGGCTATTTCGCAAGTTGTGCTACGCTATTAAATTATACCCGCGGCCTTAACTCGATTTGCATACCTCAATGAATATCAAATATAAACAACATAGCAATATGTTAATATCTATATATTTCACTTTCCCTTTCGTTATGATGCTGGCTAGCATGGCTTTTTTTTTTGGCTTTTGTTTTGATATCGAGCTTCGTTGTCCCACCTCTGGGTCGTTGTAATTTTTAAATTAAGAATCTATTGGGTTAGCTGAAAATTAAATGCTATACAAGTATAATTAAGAATTCTATTTCTTATCTGTTGACTGCAAGTAAATATTTATGAATCAATTTTTGGGCGGCAGTGGCTATGAAGCAAGCTGATTTTTTTTTTTACATTGCTGTGTGTGGTTATTGTTTTTCCATAGAAAGTTAACCGATGGCGTTGTCGCAATCATTCAAACCTCTTACGTAACTATCTTGGCCGCGTGTCGCGACTTCAGTGCATAACTTGGACCACCATTGTTACTGCTTGAGACTCGTTAAGTAAATGCAGGCGGGAAGATTGTAGTATCTCATGGATTTGTGTGAATTTAAAATTTTGTCGTCACGTCAGTAATTTCCAGCCACATATTTATAACTCATTAGCAATCGGTTCCTGATTATTATGGATGTAAATACTCGTAGAGGATGTGGGAGGTTGAATCTTTGAAAATGCAATTCCTATATTGCTGCAAGTCTTCATTGTTCAAAATAATGTTTGAAATAGGAATCACCTTTGTTATCCGCCAAACTCATTTGAAATAGTTAACATTTGTTCAGCTTTGAACATCCGAAAGCCATCACAATCATTCAACAAAGTTGCACAAATATTTGGGTCCACCATTGACTTTGCTCGACCTCAGTGTATTGTTTCTGAATCTTCAACCAGCCAACCGACCAAGCGACCGAGCGACCGATCGAGTATTGTTAGTATAGAGATTGAGATTGGCTATTATGCTTTGCATTTGCATCTGTTTATATCTATTTGTAGTTTAAAGCCAAACTATTTGTCAATGATCGTTGGAGTGTCGAAGGTGATTTCAGAGGTCGTCAGAGGAACCAAAACCCCCACTTCTTTTTTATTTAATGCTTAAATATTGTTACATATAACTAAGCTGTTAGCGGAAGAATGCTTTTCCCGTAAAGCAAATTTATGGATATGAATATCAATATTCCCACAAAAATGACACCAAAAAGCATTTAACATGTTGCCTTGTTAAATAACAATATGTTTTCGAACTCAACAAAGCGAAGGTGGCATTAGAGGTCGATGGAAGAACAAAACCATGCGTTCTTCTCATGCTTACTTTTAACTCTTACGTTTTAGTCAGAAAACAGATTTGTGGATATGAACTGAGCTAAGATGGCAGGTAGATTATGATCTTAATATGCATATTCGATCGGTTAGTATATATAGTAGGTCCTTCACTTGATTTCTACAAATTTTTGAATGTTTGAAACGTACATTGTTATCCTTCTCTTTACCAGTTGATTTTAAGCTTAATCGACGATGTTTTGAAGTAATCTTAGTTACTTAAATTCGCGAAATTAGTTACTTCGGGTAACTAGTAGATAGTTACTTCACCAGTTACGAATATTCCCACGAATACACCATTTAACTTTTTTTGTTAGCAGCATTTCAATTTGTTCGAATTAATAAAAATAGAACTGCAGCTTGGCACGAGTATACATAACTATAATTATAAATATTTATGAGCCAAGCTAAGCTAATTACTAATTAGTTTGCCAACACTTTTGAGTTGAATAATGAAAACATTCACCAAATCCATTCAACACTATTCCATGAATGCTATCGAAATCAACATACAAGTATGATTGTTTTTAACTAAACATAGGCAATAGTTCCGCTATCGAAATCATACGATTGTCTTAACTAAACATACATAAGCAATAGCTCGTTTCTCAGTTAGTTAATATGCGTACAAACGCAATAGGCAGTAGATCTAAAAAGTTGAAAAACAGAAAAAAAAGCGCCAGCAATCCAAAGCTATGCAACGAGTGTGAAACGGGTGTGTCTGAGTGTGTTTGTACGTTCGTGTTTCTACGTTAATTTTCCAAAATCGAGCACATTCGCTTTTGGCAGGGAGACAGTCGAGCGGACATCTAGACAGGCCGATAGACGTGCAGACGTTTTGTTTGGCTTTTCCCGGCAAATAGCAAATAGCAAACGGCAAACGGCAAAATCAGCAAAAAGTTTTGGCAAGAAAATGATCAATAATTTAGCTACAAAGTTTTCGCTGGATTTGTTGCCTTTGCTGGTCGAAACCAGTTTGTTGCCTAAGTCTTTTGATCTGGACCATTCAACTGTGCGCAGTCTAGGCGCGCCCATTACCTTCCACCATAGTCCGATGGTGCTAAATGCGTCAGATTTTTAAGGGCGTTATGTATTTATTAGCTACGGCATCCCTTACCGCAACGCAAGTAATTAAGTTACCCGAGCACCCGAGGTAGTTCCCGCCCATAGATATACCTGAGGTTCGGGGCTAGACGTGGCGCTTGCCCGCTAAAAATAAATACATACTTTCAAAACGTTCCGACGGCGACGGCGACGGTGACAGCGACAGCGGCACGCCCGTACACTAACTATTATTGCGGGCATTTGGCGGTCGGCCGGGTGCTCAGCCCCCTGGCGTCCACCCCTCTACCAGGTATGTATGTACGGGTATACATAAGTATTCAGCTATTTGCACCACGTTCACTTTCGGACATAAACAGCGTGCGCTTTTCTGCTCGATTTGTTTATACTCGTATGTACATACAAAGCTGTTGATCATTTCCCACACTCTCGTTCGCTGCATTATAGACCGGTTGCCAGCCTCCGTTTCAGTTTCGGTTTCTTTCGCAGTCGTAGTCACAGTCCCCGTCCCAGTCCCAGTCCCAGCTATAGCCTCAGCTATTGTCGTCATACGATCGCGTTCGTCTATGCCTTCAAATAGTGTGTGTAGTTTTGCGTTTTGTTTCGGCTTTTGCATTCTGTTGTTATTAAAACGGACTGGCAGGCGCAACCGTCCAAAATTGTCGACATCGACCCAATTCAGTTAATAAGAGGCGGTTGGCTGGTCAGCGGTCGTTGGTCGTCAATCGTCGGTCGTTGGTCGTTGGTCAGCGGTAGGCACTGTCTGTGGTTTTCGAGCGTTTAATTTGCATGATTGTTTTAAAGCACTCTACCAAAACATTAATTATCTACCAGAAATCTTGGGGTAAATTGGAAAGAAAGCAATTTTCGCGCCACTGACTTTAATATACACTTAAAACGATTAATTCAAATTAGATTATATTTTTTTTTTTCTTCTCAAATTTGATTTCGCAAACTTGTCTTAAATTATTGTATCATTAAATGCGCCATTTACTTCAAGGACTGTATACGTTTTATAGATAAGTTATACTACATTTTTGATATACGAGGGCACGATGAAATGTTACTGGCGGGGCCATAAAAACGACCTTCTCCATTAACCAACCCTTCCTCAAAACGATATTATAGTTATCGTTCGACGATCGATAACTGCAGTTTCGAATCGAAAACATCGATGCCGATGTCCATCGATGGTTAAAAAAAATCGATGCATCGCAACAACACATCGATGCATCGATGTTTTAAAACATTACCTTTTCCTAGAAAAAATGACTTAAATTTGGGGGGAAACCCACAGAGAGGTTTTAAATGAACAATTTTTATTTATCAAAAAAAGCATAATGTGGTTAACCAATAAAGAACTCATAATCCTGACTTTTGATAAACTTCTATGGCTTACTCACAAACCAACTTATTATTTGCAGTTTCGAAAACAATTCAATCAAGCAATGTGATAGGTAACATTATATACAAATCGAAATGAAGATCAAATACTAAACGCTAAAGTATATCTAACAATAAAATTAAAATACAAATACATATACCTCCCGTAATCGCACAAAAAATATGAGCGCCCAACAAAATATGAAAAATATTCGATGGATCGACGATACTAACATCGGAAAACACCGATGCATCGTGGTAAAAACATCGTCGATGTTCGATACATCGATGTTTTTTTACATCCCTATAACCTTTGACGAACAAATCGGTAAAATTCATAGTTCTGAACGTCCGTCGAATTAAATTAATAGAGTGATAGCCGAGATCGCTGAGATGTTTAAAGAGCGCAAATTTGTCAAATTTTGAGTAACGAATTGGACCTGACAAAGCTCTCGGCAGGTTGGGTGTCGCGTCTGCGCACTATCGATCAAAAGCGAATGTTCGAATGAATTGTTGCAAGTCGTGACAAAAATCCATGAATTGCGCTTTGAACTGCTTCAGCATCCATCTAACTCTCCAAGCCTAGCTCCAATTGCCTTCTGTTTATTCCATAAGCTCGATGCTGCGCTTGGGGGGCAGGAATTTCAAATTCTGTTCAACTCTTGTACTTTTGTCAGGATAGAAACATTTCGGACTGCCCTCGTACATAGTCGTAAGTGAAGTTTGAAAGCTTAATTCAAACAGCGCTTATTTCTCCCCTCGAAATTATGTAATACATGTAACCAATTTTTCTATAAATACGTATTGATGTGTCACATTTAAATGAAAGCACAGCTTTCTGTAGGATAATCTTTAACGAGTACTGGCTTACATAGTCTAACAAATAAATTGTTTCGATGATATATAGATGGCTATAGATAGTCTGAAAGTTATGCTCCAGTAGTTATTTGTCATTTAACGCATTCAGATAAAGCATTGGACTCTTATGTAGTTTGCCATTTAAGTTCAGTTAAGCTGGGGTTAAAATATGTACGTCCCTTTCCATCTTTGTTAACCATATTGTCCTTTTTATTGCTATACTATAATAAATGCTTGAAAACATAGTGTATATACATATTCAAATCTTAATTTGCGAATAATATTTCTATTCTCTCTCTATTAATCAAAATCATTTTCACACTTTAATCGCTCCCAGGTGGTCGTTTTTTGTCTTTACCGCAAAATTCGAATTTTAAATTAAATAATAATCAATACATAATTTACTAATAATTATAGTTTATGTTTTAGATTAAAACTTATATGTTTTTCACAGCTACGATTTCCCAAAAAGCCTAAACAGGTTTATTTATTTTATTTATTTATTTCAACAAACATTGACTGTCGACATAGGAAAATATATAAAAAGCATCTTATAAGCTAGAAAAGCCTAAGAAGGAGAAATTTAATCAAATTACAATAATATCTAATTACAAGTATTCCTAAAAACGCCATGTCTACTTTATCTGAAATCTTAATTTGCGAATAATATTTCTATCCTCTCTTCTAATCAAAATAATTTTCACGCTTTAATCGCTCCTAGGTGGTCGTTTTTTGTCTTTACCGCAAAATTCGATTTTAAATTAAATAATAATCAATAATTTACTAATTATTATAATTTATGCTTTAGATTAATACTTATATGTTTTGCACAGCTAGTAGGAGGCTACGATTTGGGAAAAAAGCCTAAACAGGTTTAAATAAATAGTTTAATGGTAAGAAAACAGGAAAAATGACAGAAAAATTACGAAAATGTAAAATTTTTAGTGATGAAAATAAAATATTGAATGTAACATTTTTTTAAGAACTTGTTAGGAAAGATATTTTTGAAATATGCTAGTTTTGTTTATACCCAATGGGCCCGAAGTGTTCGCCTCTTCTTCCTTTCTACGGAGCTACATAATATCGCCCATAAAGCTAGATCAAAATTTCGTAGAAATCCAAGATTTCCATAAATAAATTACTCAAACTGTTTTTAAAGCTAACATTTCCAAAGAGTGTGTTTCTTAAAAAGATCTTTTAATGTCTATTTCATTATTTCTCAATGTTTTACATGATGTGACACTAGCCTTATTGCCTAGCAATTGCCTTATATAGTAGTAATCAGTCGATTAGTTTATAGTCGTCATCTTGATAATTCCCTTTATTCAATTCGGAAAAACTATAATTTAGTTTTGCAAGCTTTGTGGCCCAACAAGTTCACTTATGCATGGGGTTTATGGTGGAGAAGCATTTGAATAACAATACATAGTGCCTGCAGTGCTTTCAAACTTGCCAGTAGATTACAAATTAATTAATTGGTATGTGTTGGATATTTTTCGGCCTGCGACATTTATGACAACCTAGACCTTCCCCAATACGTAACGAAGCGTTTTCGAAATTTTCATAAATTAGTTGCGTTTTCAAAACCACTTTCAATAAATAAATGCCTATGCGTGTATACGAGCAGACACTAGTATGTGTATTACCTTGGTGGTTGCTTGCGTATGTGTGTGTGTGTGTGTGTCGAGTGGGTGGCTGGGTGCTCAACACTGCCACTTTTTACTTTGATTGTCGCTATTGTGGAGCCTATGAGACACACACACACACACATGGCAGCTCGCACCTATTTGATGTATATGTGGTGTGAGGTCTGTGTGTGTGTGTGTGTGTGAGTGTAGTACGATATACAGTTAGTCGTAGTGCGAAAAACCAGTTTGTTACCTCAGTCTTTTGTTTTGAAGCGCGCATTTCACACAGAAGGGCAAGCCGCAGCTTAACACACACACATAAACCCCTCTATATAGTCGAACAACAACCTGTACATGCTCAATAATGATAATAATAACAACAACAACAACAACAACAGCAACATGATACAAGTACATATGCACATACTATATACATATGTACACATACATACATATGTATATGTTATGGAAAATCGCCAAATCTCACCTTGTGCGCAGGTTTCCATTGCGTGTTGTCTTGGCTGCGAGCTTTAGGTTGCCGGCGGCGCTGCTGCCGCCACCACTATTCAGTTGGCTGGCGCTGGTGCGGGGCAGACGGGGATTGCTGTTGCCAGCCACAGGGCGCACAGCTCCACCTGATGAATTGCTGGTCGCTGCCGTGCCCGGTAGCGCCTTGCCCGCGTCTACAATGCTGGCGATCAGCAGCAGGAGTAGAACGAGCATTAAGGCCAATCGCAGCATTGCGTCTCTATAGGACCGAAAGGGCCACATTCTTTGTGAATATTTTTGCAATTTGTGTGTATATTTTTTTGTATGTACGAGTATGTACTAATTCGTTATGGAACGCGCTTAATTCACAATCGAAACGCAATTGAAATTATGCTGACACTTCGCGTTCAAATCGATCTGTTTGGCGCGGCTGCACAAAAACACAAAAAAATTTTAACTCTCATTTGACGCATTTGGCGCATTTGACTTCATCGATGCATTTTTATGCGATTTGTCTTGATCAGCTCAGCTCAGATCAGCTCGGCTCAGGTGCGTGGAATCGAAATCAGAGCAAATTTTATTCATGTGCACGCGCGCATGCACAAGTGTGTGTGTGTGTGTGTGTGAGTGTCGGTGGCTTTATGTGTGCGTGTGTGTTCGTGTGTGCCAGATCGACATGGACCTTTCATTAGAAGAAATATGTTTGTTTATTTCATTTTTTTGTTTTCAATAAAAAATCTGGTTTTGTATGTATTTTTGCAATGTTTTTTTTTTGTATATACTATACATACATATATATTTTTTTGTTTTGTATTTTTATGACCGGCTGCTGCCTTGTTCTATTTGTATTGGCTTTGCAGCAGCAACAACAACAACAACAGCAGCAGCGAGCTTAATATTTCTAATTGCAAGATCAAAATAATGCTTATATCAATTGTTGTTTAGCTAGCTAGCTATTGTTTTGTTTTTTCTTTTGTTTTTGTTCTACAACAAAGTCGTTGCTGCTGCGCCCGTGGCAACATGGCCAATTATTTGTCATTCATTTGCATTCAATGCAAGAAAATTCACGACGCCAATTTACGTAATTGCTGGTCGAGTCCGGGAGAGGGGTACTGCGGAAAGAAAGGAAACGGGGAAAGGGGTGGTGCTGTTGCATTGAATTAAGCGCATGGGCATTAGAATTCATTTAAAATAATGAACAACTATATACCAAGTTTAATCTAGTACTAATCTCCAATCGCTCTGACACAACTGCCTAAATGAGTTGTTGGTGTAGATGGGGGGCGGAGCCTGTTAATAAATTTCTCAAACATCTCACACTCCAAATACAATCAAAATATTACTGCTGCATATTTGAATTGGTAATTTGCACTCTTTTTTCGCACACTCTGTTTTATTCGCTCGATGGATGGACAGCCACAGACCGAGCGACTCCACTTTTAATTTACGACTATGGCCGGACTGTAACTGCACAAATAATGCATTGAGCGAGTAGTTGTGGCTATATATATGTATGAACATATAGTAAGTAGTTATATTTTGTAACCACAGTGCGCGCTGCATAAAAAGGTTTACAACAACAGTAAGAACAACAACAACGCACACTCAAACAATCGCAGAGGCACAGGCGCAGGCGCAGACGCGGACGACGAATGCAGAAATTAACGCAGAAACGAACATTTTTCAAAAACTCAGCTCCGTTAACCAACCGCACAAAACCGTGGCCGAAACTCATCTGAGCTGTAGGCTCTGATCAGTCTCAGCTGGGAGCTACAGAGCAGCTCAGTGTCGCGCTGCTGCGCCGCGCCAGTGCTGCCAATTAGGCTATTTTCCAGCCACTTCTGGAGCATTTCAAATGCTGACGGCGGGACTTGAAGGGTTTTTAAAATTTCAGACTGCTTTTTTTTAAAGTAAATTTACAATATAAAGATTGTATATCTAAACAGACCATTGACATCATGTCATTTGTATTGCTTTTAATTTCGAAGAATTTAGAAGTAGTCAGGGGAGCGTGGTAGAGCCTGCAAAAACTCCTCAATACCGACCAAATCAGACTGCTATATTAAGTAGAAGTCATTGGAAGCATTTATCTTAATTTCTGCAGGAAAATAAGTTCTTAAAAGTATTGCTTAAATGAGTAACGCTTAGTAGGAAGTAATGTATCCAAAATATTACAAACAAACAAATATGGACTTATTATTCAAAATTCCAAAGTTAAAAAATTAATAAATTTTAAAAGAAATAATTATTTTCTGAATTTTGTTGGCGACTACTGAGAACCTGAGGCTATTAAAGTGTATGTTTTCATTAAGCCTGAACACCTTTTCTCCCTATAATATTCAGAAGCTATAAAAAAATTGTTTTCAATTAGGTTAATTTTTTCCTTTGGTACTAATGCGTCTAAACGTTAACAAGATATCAACTTTATTTCAGAATATTGTAATATTTTGAATAATGGAAGAAATTTGAATTACATACTTAATAGCTGATACTTTTAAAGTTTAAGGGCATAGTTTTCCTATGGAAATGATAGCGATAAAAAAATCACAGCCTTATGATTTTATAGTTATTTTTATCACTTCTAGCTTGTTTCAATTGCTGATCTAGCCTTTTTTCATTTCAGCAGTTGGGCAACACTGCTTGCAGTCTGTCTGATAAGTCTCTCAGCTGAAGTTTGGCGCTTGGTTACAACACGCTTGTGATTTCTCTCTTGAGAGCAAGAGTGGAACTTGTTTGTGTTTTTTGTTATTCAACGAAAGCGAGAGTGGTCGACTTTACAGTTTCTGTCTCTTCGTTTGTGTGCATGTGGTGTGCCTGTGTGTGTGTGTGTGTGTGTGTGTGTGTGTTGGGGGGGTTTCGCGAAAATCTGTGGATGTAATGTTGTTGGAGTCCACCACACCGTTTCGACGTTGGCCACCGAGTTTTGAATCAATCGATGATTTTTCTGCATTCATTTCTTTTGGCTCTTTGGTATGTGTTTTGTTTTAGTTTTGCTATTTTTTGTCTCTGTTATTTTTTATATCTATTTGATGTTGTTTGTTTTTTTTTGTTTTTTGTTTTTGCAAGGCGAAACTAGTTTTGCATTTGTTGCTCAAATCTCGTTTTAGTTTAGGTCCAAAGAAACTCGCAACGAATGCGGCGGCACTCGTTGAGTTTGAGTCTTTTGTTTGAAAAATGCATAATATGTATTTAGGTTTATTGCGTGCGATTGAATTGGCTTGTTGGCAAGATGAAAGTAAGTACATACATACATACATACATATACTCGTTTACAAATGACCGGTAGCGGCGTCATATTTTTTGAAGGATTGCATTTAGCCGTTAACAATGATAACATCGCATTAAGTTAGAGCACTTCATTGTAGAATCTTGACATGATATCGTTGAGCCAAGTCCGCACGATTTGGATGCGTGTATAAACTCCGGGCTTATTGGGCAATGCACAGCCTACACCCCATGAAACAATCCCGTATAGCTCCTCCCGTACCACCAATGGCCCGCCAGAGTCCATTTGGCAGGCGTCGATGCTACCGCGCATATATCCCGCGCACACCATTCGATCGGTTATGATGTTGCCCATCAGACGATTGCACAGCTCCTGATCAACAATCGGTACTCGGGCGTAACGCAACAGCTCAGTGCCAGGTCCAAAAATAGTCGTATAGCCCCAGCCGGCAATTGTGGCAAAGGTTCCGGCCGGTACAGAGCTACCTGCCAAGGGAATGGCTCTCACTTTGTCGCTAAAGGCCATGGGAGAGTCCAACCTGACAATACCAATATCCCAGTCCATTGTCTGTCTGGTCCACTTTTCATTGTAATGGAACGCGGCCACCGTGAATAGTTGGCCATAGTCTGCAGCACGGTTAGTGCCGCCCACCTTAATTTTCAGCATGCGGGGCGTGGTCTTCTCCAGGCAATGCGCAGCCGTGACAATCGTCCGCTCGTTAACAACAGCCCCGCCACAGAAGTGCTGGCCATATTGCTGCAATGACGCCATATAGGGTATGGAGCCCTCAATGGCTGGAAAGCCGCCGACAATTCGCGGCTTGGGATGTTGGCCTTGGCCTAGAATGCAGCTTTTCTCGGCATACACCAAGATGGTAAAATATAATAAAATCGTCTTCAACATTCTAAGCTTTCCAACTTTTTCTGGCAACCAATCTTCAAAGACTGGAAAGCGTTCGATTTACGGGGTACCTCGGAACGGTGACTCAAAGCACAGCATTTTGATAAGTAAAATGGCAAGAAGAAGCAAAGAACATTATTTTGTAATTAGCAACGAGCAGTTTTATCTTCGGCGATACTCGGAAAGTTTTAGTGCAACGTGTGTAATGGAGATAGCGAATATTTTATGGGCATAATATTTATGACCGTGATAAGTCAGAGAACATGCTTTTGGACTAAAAAGGATGCACAACAAATCAAATCTATAATTTCAATAAGATTTCAAGTTAGGGAAATCAAGCATTATTGGAATATAATTGTTTTGAAACGAATTTAATTTGAAATACGCAAATATTATCGGACTCTAAAGCAGAACCGCGAGAAAGAGAATTAATCACAAACACAATGCAAAATAAAAATGGATGTAAAACAATATTTAAGTTCATTAGCTATATATAAAAAATATATAAATACATATAAGTAAATAATATTAAAATCAATCAATATTTATAGGTATTTCAATATCTCATGGGTAAATTTTTCCCCCGCTTTTTTTTTGCATATTAGAAACTTTCCGTTCACTCATAAACTGTAAAAGCATACATCATATATGTTTACGTTGATAAGGTTTTATAATCTGTACTCTTTATTATTAACTAATTATAGATACACACCAATTTATGATGCCAATTTTTGTGAATAAATGCAATGAAATGAAAATATTTCAATATTATTGTGTGGGAAAATCTTTAAGTTAAGAAGAATTAAGAAATATGCCACTTTTTCAGTACGTCCACCGAATAATAAAATGTAACGATAGCTGCAACTAAGAATGGATTAAAATATTAACATTCATTCTATAATTTCAAATAAAGTGCAATTGCAGATTAATTTTATTTGAAAACGAATATTAGCGTTTGTAACAGTCGTGCAGGCTCAATGCTGCCAGCTATGAAACTGCATAGTGTTGTAAACTGCAAAATTACTAAGCTGCCCAAGAAGGGGTACAATTTTGACAAGTTGGCACACCAGCAGATCGCGCAAATATTTAAAACATACAAGTAGTTTTAATAAGCGCATACATTCGTGTTGTAGATTATTTTTTATTAGTAATCAGTAAAACGCAGATCACTTGAATTTGGCGTGCATTATCAGAATATTGATTGGTTTTCATTAGTAACAAGCCAAAGTCGAGTGTGTGTATACCTGTGTGGCAATATATACAAATGCTATTTTTACTGCGTGACGGTGGTGGTGTGTGTTACTGTTGTTATTGTTGTTGTTGCCTGCTGGAGTAGAACATCTGCCGCAGAGAGCGTGCCACCGAAGCGACGCGCACGCATGCTCAGTGGAGAGTAAATCGGCAGCGACTAAAGAGCTGAGCTCGCAAACTCGCTTTTGTTTACGCAGCTGCCACAAATTTAAAAATAGCGTCGGCATATCGCAAGGACCAAAAGAATTGTGTGCATCATATTTGTTTAAATTAAAATTGAATTTCGCCTAAACTGTGAAATAAGTGAAAAATGTCGCCGCATATATTTTTGATACTGTTCGGTCTCACTATCGTGCGGCTTTGCTGCTCCTTTCCCCTCGAAGATGAGCAGCCGGCAACGCAACCGAAGCATCATCAGAACTGGAGGCGGCAGGAAATGATGGATAACAATGGCCTTTATTGGCTCGAGTGGTGGGTCACGGCAAAGAAAATTCATTTTCGCATCACGGTCAACACGCAAGGCTTTGTGGGTCTGGGATTTTCGCGAAAAACCGGCCACATGGCTGGAGCGGATATGGTACTCCTCTGGGTAGACGATCGGACTGGAGAACCCAATGCGTTGGTAAGTGAAGGCTTTGTTTATTTGCGTGCCATGGCGTTACTTGATATGGCTTACATATCGGGAAAGGGCGGGCCACAAAAACAAAAAGGAAGCACGAAATGTGTGTGTAGCATCCTTTCAAATACTTGCCGATCCAGTTGAGCAACTTTTGTTGTTATTGTTTTTGTGCAAGACATACTATACTATACTATACGAGTACATGCATGCATCGTCATACAAAAATCCTTGAACATGAAGTTTGGGGTTGTATTTGCAATTTTTTGTTTTGCAATTTTGTTAATTTTACGATGTAACTGCGAGTCAGAACTCAATTAAGCGGCCTGTGGAGTAGCTGCGCGGGCAGGTAAGCGGTCGCTCGCTTACCTGGCCCGCCGCTAGAGCTGTGCACGTGATTAGGAATGCCGTCACAATCACGCACATTTACAAAGTCATTTAGTTTTGTTAAATTTACCGCAAGTCACGCATTTTCTCTATATTTCATTAACACGCAACTTTAGGCGATATTTTTTAAAATAAATAATTTTATTTATTTATTTATAACCTGTGCCCAAAGGGTAAAAGGGGCTGGCCGTTCGTCGGTATGAACGAAATGATCTCAGAAAGTATAAAGGCTAGCATAATTAAACTTTGTATGCAGAAATTTTGACATTTTCTTAATTTTATTATTCTACACATATGAAGGGAGTATTTAAAAGTTGGGACACTCGACTTTAGCTTCTCCACTTATTTCTTTTTATTTTGATACAAAAGTTGCTCGAAGTTTAAGAAGTAGTATCTGTTTCTCGTTTGTATAGCCTATACCCAAAGGGTAAAAGGCTATACTAGTCTTGTGCGAATGTATGTACAACACAGAAGGAGGCGTGGCAGACCCAGTGTATATATTATTGATCAGGGTGACAAGCCGAGTCGATATAGCCATGTCCGTCTGTATGAGCGCAAGGATCTCAGAAGGTACAAGAAAGCCCTATGCGGGTCAAGTTGTTTTTTTTTATTCTGATACACCACCCCCCCCCCCCCCCCCCCCCCACTCCACCGACATGCATGCATGTAAACACGCAAAGACACGATGCTGATGTAAATGTATGCTATTGAAACTGTACATGAACATGTCTTTAATTTAATTAATATAATTTTTTTTTTTTCCATTTTTTCCTTTTTGCTGGGAATACAGAGTATTTAAGACTCGCTCGACTTTAGCATTTCTTTCTTGTTTTAGTTTCTTTTATTATTGTATACATATGAACAGAGTATTTCAAAGTCGGGATAACCGACTTTAGCTTCTCCCCTTCTTTCTTTTTAGTTGTTCGAAGTTTAAGAAATAGTATCTGTTTTTTCGTTTTTTGAACGTAACGTATAGATTTTTCTGTTTCCGGAATAGATTTTTCGGAGTAGTTCCCATAACGTACTTTAGGTTATCAGTTCTAACAAAAACGTTATCTCTTTTTAATAACAATTGCTCAGTCGTAGCCTAATTTTCCCACAAATTTGTTCAATTTTTGTTTGGTTTAATTTCATGATATAGAGATACCGGTTTTTTCTGAAATATTCACAAAATTCACGGCACTTTATAGCTTTTTACGATCACATTTTAACAAAAATATTTATACAAGTATATATATAGTGTAACCGAGCTGCCTCTTTATTCCAGGACTGTTACGGCTCATTTAGTCATCCGCACTTGGCTCCGATGCGGGATGATACTCAGAACTACCAGGTCATCAGTGGTTCCCAGAATGGTACGCACACAGAGGTGGAGATCTCGCGACAGATTGAAACGTGCGATCCCTATGATATGCCCATTAATGTAAGTTCTCAAAACGGGTTGAAGGAAAACCTAAATGTAGGAACAAACATAACGACTTAATTTCAGGGCGACACCATTAAGGTGTTGTGGTCCTTTGGAGATACGGATCCCATCCATGGAAACTTGAAGGGTCACGGGCGAAACCGTGGGGTCAAGCCCTTGCATCTGTTGAGTCCATTGTTCGAAAAAAGTGCCGCCATTTTACAGCCAACAACCGGCAAGCGTGAGACACACAAATGGGATATATCCATGCAGAATGTGACCATCGAATCGTCAATGGATACCCTCTATTGGTGCAAAATTGTGCGGGCGCCCGTGCTTAACAGCAAACAGCACATCGTGGGCTATGAGGCGTTACTCACGCGTTTCGGGTGAGTTGATTACAAAATTATCCATTGTTTTAAATCGATAATGGAATGTTTTCTCATTTGCAGCAAATCCCATCAGCCGCTCGTGCATCACATGACCCTGTTCGAATGCTCCACAAAATCCTATCCAGGTGCGGACTCGAGCTCCTGGGATGTCTGGTCGAAGAGCACAGGTACGGAGTGCAACAGTAATCTGTTAACCCCTCGGGATTGGGACTCGTGTGCCACGCCCGTGGCTGTCTGGTCCATTGGTTCCACAGGCCAGTTCCTGCCGCCGCACGTGGGCATCCCAATGGGGGGCCAATCGGGTGCCAAATACTACATGCTCGAGGTTCACTACGACAATCCAAATGGCTTGCATGGTAGGTGTTCCTTTTAGATTAAACAAATTTCCGCTAATTGCTGTTCCCTATGCAGCCGTCGATCACTCGGGCTTTCGGATACACTACACGCATCACCTACGGCCCAATGATGCGGGCATAATGATTAGCGGCGTCTCTGTCTCCGACACTCAACTAATACCACCTGGACAGAAACTGTACCGCAACGTTGGCATTTGTGGACCCTCCTGTTCGAATGTGGTGAGTAGTTTGGGACACCGCCCTTTGTGATATTTTGTGAATCTTTCAACTCTTCTCCATCACCAGATGTTTCCCAGCGATGGCATCAAAATTATATCCGGTACCTTACACTCACATCGGGCTGGCCGCAAAATGAGTTTGCGCCATGTTCGAGCTGGTAAGGAGCTGGAACGGATTATTGAGGACGAGAACTTCGATTACAACTACCAACAGGTGCGTCAATTGGCCAACGAGACTGTCGTCTTGCCTGGAGACTACATCATTACGGATTGCGCCTATGAGACGACGAATCGCAAGCGTCCCACCTTTGGCGGCTATTCTACCAAACAAGAGATGTGTCTCTCGTTCATCACATACTATCCAAAGATCGATCTAGCCGGCTGTTATAGTATGACTCCGGTGCGAGAGTTCGTCGAGACCTTTGGCGTTATGCAGTTCTACTCCCTGAGTATGACAGATGTGGAGAACCTATTTCTCTATAATGGCAATCTATTGGACTACATACCCAACACCATCTATGCCAAGACGAAGAAGAGCCGTGCCAATATGACCGCCGAAGATATACTCTACGAAGAGTCCTTATTAAGTATGCACCATTTCTCTTGCTTTACGTATCTAGTGTTATAGCTCTTTATACCTACAGATCAGCTTCTCATCTCGGACCCCGTTGAGTTTCACGATCGCACATTTCTCTCACATCTAAATCAGTTGCCGTGGTCGGAACCGCTCTTCACAAAGCGCGTGGAACACGCCATGATTAATGGCAAGCACATGACTTTTTGTCGCATCTCAAATGAGTCAATTACGATTGTAAGTGTTTCGTCTTGCACCTCCGCTAATGGAACATATCGCCTAATTGTTTTATTTTCTTTCAGCCCTCCGAAATAATACGTTACCCGAACTTTACGACTTTTGTAAAGCCGCCTAGTACGTGTCCCTATCATCTTTTCATAGACAACGCTCCACTTATATCCAGCGCACCTCAACTTGTGGATGACTTAACGCTTTGGGTGTATCTGCAAGTGATTGTTGTGTGTCTATTAGGAGCGCCATAGATTAATTATTTACCATTATTTAGAACTTAATTATGTTAAGATGATTTTAAAGCCCAACTTTAGGGCATCCGGTTACAATCTATCAAGCAATAATTTATCATTTTTTATAGAAGCTGTTTTCAAATTCTATTCACTCCATCCATTTATATATTTACTCGTTTAAATTTTTTTCTTTGGCAGATAATTTTTTGCTTAAATAACTTCAATGCACTTTTATACCTCATATATTCTTACCAGTTTTTCAAATAGTATCATTTTTTAAATTTTGCATTTAAATTTTTTAATTGATTAGCCTTACCTACATACTATGTACAAAGCAGATAGCATACAACGCTAAAAATGTGTTTAGTCATACGAGTTAAGCAGTCTATATATCAAGGCTTACTTTGATATTCGCACACACCTATATTTAACAAATTAAATAATCCAAAGATATATTTAAGACTTTAAAATAGTTAAAGAATTGTAATGTATTTCTAAAATTGGCCTACTTAAATATACAAAAATATCTAAGAAAATACTTGCACTTAAAAATTTAATATTTAGGAAAAACGTAAGTACACCTCATTCTGTTTTTACACGGTAGATTGGTTCCAGAAACAACCGTGTAGAAAAAGACATTAATCATATGCGAAAATAGGTGATGGGTTCCTTATCTCTAAAAAAAAGATATGCGATTTTTAAATTTCAAACTGTGTTATATCAAAATCGTGTAAAAAAGACCGGGTAAAAACAAAATTAGGTGTATATTCATCCATTATTCAAAATATTGCCCTTTTTCCAAAATTGTGTGATGTGGTTGGCTTTATTTAATTACCTTCTCCAAAGTTTTAATAATCGTCTTTGGAATAATTACGAATTGTATAAGATATGAAAATGATGTTTATTTGTCTTAAAAAGTCGTAAAAAGTCACTTTTGACTGATTCCAAGGCTGCGAAATAGAATTTCAAAAGTTGTTTTGTTCATTTATTTTAACGGCTATGAGGAAAAAACTGTGTTGGCTAACGTACTACTTTGATATTTTGGTATTTATTTTACCATACATTCTGTCATTTTTCTTTTGTATACATTTAATCACACTATACTTTTGCGTTCGTCGACAAAATATCGATAAATCGTTATCGTCGGTAAAACCAAGCAAATTGGTTGCAGTAGACGCAATTTTCTTTTGTGAAGTTGGACAATTAAGAAATATATGAAATGTGTGAAATAAAGGCGAAGTAAAGGCATTTTGTGAATTGAATGAGGAAACGATAAGAAAACGCACGAAAATGGATGTGGACGACAATTTTTATGGTAAGTCTGCGTCACGCTGTCCTCGTTTTTCTGGGCCATAATGATACATATGTATGTATGTATGTACATACACCGTCATATTTTCTGACCCTTCACTTTTTGCTGTGGGTGCATCACTCACTATGTATATGTACATACATATATATAAATGTTAATAAATGTATATACATTTTGAACTATTAGTCGTATTAGTAGGTGCTTGTGATTTCATTTTTTGATTGTATACAATTTCTATTGTTCCATAAAGGAAAATATAATTTGATTGAGTTTCCATATGCCAGCTTTTACACGGCAGCTACCACGTTTTTTTTTAACGATGACTTTCTTTTCGATGTGCCGCATGCGGGCAAGTTTCCTTTATAAAAACAGGTTTTTCTATTATTCAATTGGGAGATACCAGTGGAGGCAGCATTATGTTAAGTTGTGGAATGAATGAATAACGCAGCTACTTTGTATATCTTTCCTACATCTAAAGTGTGGTATTCAATGTTGTTCATCCTTATCAGCAGTGAAGTGCTTTTAGTGATTTTTTCCTTCATATGTATTTGTGGTCCAACGCTGCCCAGCGGGACTGATAAGATTAGAATACTACAGCAGATATGATTTCGAAATAGTTTAGACGCTCAGCATGCGGCAACAATTCATTTAATCAGAAGTAATACAAATAGCTAAAATGCAATACCTACATCTACTTGCAGACGAATTGTCGTCTTTTATGCCGTCGCCAGACGAGTATGGCCTCAATAATAGTGATCTGGACGACATCATCGGATCGACAGTGTCCCAGCTGGATTCATCTATTGATTTAAATACCTTCATACCGCCACCACCACCTGAGCAGCTGCCACCGCAGCTGAACACATTGATGTACTCGGATTTACCGCAACCAATTGGACAGAGCCAACTAGATTTTGATTTAGGTTTTGGTTCATTATCGGCATTCTCTTCGCCTGCATCGTCCTCGGAACGCACCCCATCTACATCCTCTACGGAAGGACCCGACTACTTTGACGACTTGATGAACTTCCTTAACAAATCTGATGTATTGACCCGTGACAATCTATTAGAGCACATGCAGGCCCGCAACACACCCTCACCAACAGGCAGTTGTAGCAGCTCCAGCGGCAGTTCGACCAGTGGAGTTCACAGCGACATTTCGGACACGTGCAGCAGAGCGAGCAGCGTATCTCAGAGCAAGTTGCACGATCAGATCGACATCGAATCGGCCGCGTTTGGTTCCCAGCAGACACAACAAGCAACATACACGCCCAGCTTTGAGGATGCAAGCCTCGCTTCTATGCTTAGAGAGGGCAGTGAAGATATGTTGATGCAGCCACAACCTCACCTGATGTCGGTAATTACAATGCCCGTATTGCAGCAGCAGCCGTCAACGCAGCCATTTACCGTCAAGGTTGAGCCAGGAATGCCCGTCCCAATAATGCCGCCACCCGTTAAAGTCGTGCCTGCACCGCTTCAGGTGAAAATAGAAAACCCTTCACCCGCTCCTGAGCCGGCCACTGCTACTAAAGTGGTCACATCGGCAACCACAAGCACCGGCAAACCGAAAACAATATTCCTCTCCTCCAATGACTTCAAGGCCCTCATGCAGAAAATGAATTCTACCAATGCCAAGGGCGTGAAGATTAACGGCAGCGTCAATGCACAAATGCCCAAGATCATCATGAAGACCAACAATGGCAAGATAATAGCTGCCAATAAAATGGTGCAGCCGATGAACGTCACGCATGTCAACGCTCCCAAGTTGGTGAACCAGCAGACTTCCCATCCAACGAAACTCGCAACGAGCAGCCGTGCCGCTATCAGTGGCACCTCCCGCCCACTGGCTGCAACAACAACACATACTGCATCGTCTGCAGAACCATCTGGTGTTATCTACAGGGGAATGATTGATGAGAAAATGTATAAGAAGCAGCAGCGCATGATTAAGAATAGGGAGTCGGCATCGCTTTCCCGCAAAAAGAAGAAGGAGTATGTCGTCTCGCTTGAGAGTCGCATCAACAAACTCGAGCAGGAGAACTACACATTGAAGGGGGTAAGAACGAACTACTGTTGCTGTTGCACAATGTGGCACTTAGATAGATGTCTTGTTTATTTCGGTGAAGTCAAACAATGTTGCATAAGCAGTGTCAGCATATATCTTATCAATGGTCGGTGGCCTCGTTGCTAAACTGCACACCCAGACCGAGATCGCTCAGCGAGTCCGTACTGATAAGCAGAATGTCAGAAATAATTACAAATACTAGGCGACAGCGACGCGTGCAAGTTTCCAAACAGGTTTCTCGGTCCACACATTTGTTAAAACGCAAATGCAACTTCACAATTAATTCAATTTCATTGTTCAATCTTTCAAGAGCCATGCTTTCAAAACAAATGACACAGACGGTTCTGATTACGTTTGCAAATCTAGGCTGTGGATTAAATGATTCTCTGCTAGCAGTTTCCATTTCAATCGCAGTTTCTTTTCACTAACCAATACATTCTCCAAACACTAAAGTGGCTTTTTTATTCATTACAGGAAAATGTTACATTGCGTAATCAATTGGTCGCCTTTGCCAGGACCTGCAAGTGCCGCGACGGCAACGTTAGTGAATTTGTGCTTAATTCGCTGAACGCATCGGTTAAGGGCGAACAGCAACACGTGAAGATTGCGCCGAAACCCGCTCTGAAAAGTCTCAAGCAACGAATGACAGCAGCCACTGTCAAGAAGAATGTAGCTGTGCTGTTTGCCATGGCGTTTATGGTGACCCTGAATGCGGGCAACTTCCAGTCATATCTGAAGAAGACGAATCTAGATGGGGATGGCGCCGTTCTTGAGTCCATGGTGGAGGAGCCCATGTCCACTGGTCGTCGTCTGCTTTGGGTCGAGACCGAGGAGGAGTACAATGAGAAGCTGAACCGCAGCAAGCGCCAAGCAGCAGCAGAATTGGATGTGCCACCACTGCACTTCCTGCGCCCCGCAAATCGTAGTGCCAACGGCACCAGCACGGCAGCTAGTGAGACCAGCTTTGATCCGCCACCGCTGGCAAGTGTTGTGCCACCCAAATGCAATGGATCTTGTGCCGCAACTGCAGCGAGTGGCAATCAGTCTGAATTCTCGCGCCTGGCACATAATCTGCACAAATGGATTGACGGCAACGACTATCTGAATCTGAGCATGCACACGAAATTTGGCAACGAACTGGACAACCCACATGGCTTCAAGTTAACAACGGACTATCTGGAATTGAAAACTGACATGGAACGGCAATCGCCTCATCCGGGCAAACGCAAGATATACATCGACTACAATGAAAAGGTGACTGGCCACAAGCAACGTAAAATGGACACTACGGATACGAAATTACATGAAAAGGACGACTTAATGCCGCTAACACATAAGGACAACGGAGAAAAATCACTAAAACTATATAAGCCGAACATTGACGAGGAATACTTGCGACTATTTAAGGGCATTAAGCGACAGGACGACACTTTTTACGTCCTCTCATTCAACATGGAGCATATTCTGCTGCCGGCCTCTTCCTATAACAAGAGTACCAGACCGAAGATGTCATTGCTATTGCCAACCGGCGATCCAACAAGAAACGGCGACATCGTCCTAATGCAGATCGATTGCGAAGTATTCAATACCACACAGCTCGAGCTGAAGTCCCACATGATACCGGCCAAGCTGCGCCCAAATGTGACCAAATGGCATCCAACCACACCCAAGCCGACCGATGTGGCTAACAATGAGACGCAAGGAACAGCCGCGAAGTCGCGCGATAAATTGCCACTCAAGTTTGAGCCACCGAAGGAGAAGCCGCGCGTGCGTACATATTTTATGATGGGCCCAAAGAATCAAGCCGCGGCAGCAGCATCTTCGGAGCAGCCCCGTTTGGTCAAATTTAATAGCACCGAACCAACTATAGCCAATCAGCCAGCCAGAAATGGCACACTATATGCGCGAATGCGCGAAACAGTGCGCGGCGAGTTTGGTCCTTAAGGGATCACACCAACCAAGCCTTTAGCTAGATCAGTGTTTGTACATTTATTTCGGTTTCACCCGTCACGTTTTGTATTTAAATTTTGAACTCTAAGGTTCTCTCATTCTACTTGAGGTTTCTCGTTTCAAAGCTGCATTGCATTTTAAATATAAATCGGAAACTAAACTGCTCATCCATATTGAAGATTTTAATTAATTGTATTGAAAGTTTGCTCAACAAAGAGTCAAAGCGTTCACGGCGTGAAAGTATTGTATTAGACAAAGCATTATATTTTGTTTTTGACGGACAGATGTAACTTAGATCTACTTTTTATATGTACTATATATGTTAGGCAATTATATGATTTCTTGAAGATGCAATTTTTATATTATAAGTGTAATATTATTATCAATCATTTTTTCCTGGCACGAAAATGTTCTTTCACATATATAATAACCGGATATGCAATAAACAGATATACACTTTTGTTATATAATAACTTAGTAAGTACTTTCAATGTGGCAATAGCAAATAGTTTTTAATATTTAGTTAAAAATACTATATATAAATTACATACAGGCTGATCAAATCAAATGTTCAGTTGAAAATGTATTAGTGCTTTGTTTATTTCACATATGTTTTCTTATGTCCCAAAGTTATTAAATCAACGTAGAATTAAGAAAACTAAAACGGACTTTTTTCTTCTATACGAGTGATTAAAAACATTCCAATACTATATATCTATACAATAAGTATAAAATCATCATGAAGATTGACTCGAAATTCTGTATTGTATGTCTTTGAATCTAAATCTACAGTCTATTGGTATATTTTGGCAGAATGATAGCTACGTTATATTTTTATTGGTACCATTGTTGGATGCTTAGCTGGAATAATGATGCTATGTTTAAAGTAATTATATAATAATCTGTCATTAAATGAGTGCCAAAAAACTTATTGTTTTAATCCACACACCTGATCCAATTACGCGTAGGCTGTTACTGTCTTCAGACAATTTCAAGAAATTAAATCTATATAACTATGTCATGTTTGCGAAACCCAAATAAAGCTGGCAAAGTTGTTCACCTTTGCTGCCAGACCCTACGTCGTTAGGCGCGAATTACTTGCAGGTAATTTTCACATTATTACTGCCATTATGTAGTTTGTTTAGTGGCTCTTATTGACTCATACAAATATGTACATAATTATTATAATTTGTTCCTACCACTCTGTTCTGGTTCAAACAATCATGGTAAGTTCAAGTGAGGTTAGGTCGTTTGGTCGGGCAACTTTGGGCGCCTGGCTTTTCTGTCTTTGCAAACGAGTCTTATACAACTTTTTGGATAATTGCGCTCGAGGCATTTATTTAAACTTGAACTTGTGTTTTTTGACATTAAGGTCTCTTATGAAGGGGACAAGTTATCAGACTGCAATATAATTTTAATACCGATATGCTGCAATAAACCCCTTTGTTAGACTTCAGATACTTACTGATATGATTAAAGGCCATGTTTGACAATTCTAGCAATTATAGCTTTCGAGATCCCTCCGCTCATTTAGACAGATGGACGACTGGATGAACTCTTACATATCGTTCCTTGCATCTTTTTGGGCTTTGAATTTACATGAGACAGAAGAGCTTATATCCATTATTCGAAGGACGCAGCGCTAGAAAAGAAGTTTCTCCTTTTCTAATAATTTATATTTCAAGTAAGAAAATTATTCAATATGTTTTAATTGAAAACAATACCTTTAAATTTGTATTGAAAACAAGCGAATCCAATTAGTAAATGCTTTGTTTTAAATCGTTCTATCCGGCCGATTTTTGAATTTCGGGACCCCAATGATTATCCTTCAATTTTTACTAATAATTCCCCATTCGGGTTTTTTATTTTGATTTTTATGCGCTGTGTGGCTTGTAGTACTAAACCTTAGCTAATTTTGTAATACAGTTTTTATTATATGGACTAAAATGAATTATTCGTTATTGGAAAAAGGAATATCGAATATGCATTTTATCGAAGTGTGTAACCGAAAATCCATTGAACAATTGGTTTTCAAAGCTAACTAGTGGAAACACAATTATAATAACAAACAAATTACAATTGATTTTCGAAATCAAACCAATTTCAAATTTCCAGTGGTGATTTAAAAAAAAAATAAAAAAGATCTTGAGGCGAATTTGAAAAAACTCTTCTGGCTTAAATCAAAATAAATAGGCTACGTTCAGGCAAGCAAATAATTTGCACATAAGTAGGGTTTCAAAAGTAAATTCTAAAGACAGCTTTTGTTAAAGAAAACATTAACAAACATTATAGAACTCTATATACCTAGTTTGAATTACAGTTACATTATATTCATAAAATTTCTAAAACTTTGTGTGTAAATTATTTGTTTGTTTGAACTTAATATGTGAATAGATCATGGCTACTTAATCAATGATTATTAGATTAGAAATATGTCTAATTTTATTTAATAAAGAACACTGGGGAGCAATTGAATTAAATGATCTTTTTTGTGCAAATTCTTACCAAACCACAAAATGGTTAATTAAAATGAACTAAATTAATAAACAATAACAGGATTAAATAATAGAATAAGAAGAACGCTAATATTTAGGAAGTTAGGAAAGTTATAAGTACAAATATTACTAATTTTATTTAATAAAGGACTCTGAGGAGCAATTGAATTAAATGATCTTTTTGGTGCAAATTTTTACCAAACCAAAAAATAAATGGTTAATTAAAATGAACTAAATTAATAAAAGGATTAAATAATAGAATAAGAAGGAAGCTACTATTTAGAAAGTTAGGAAAGTGTACAATCACTGGCTTTGTTCAGAGAGTTGTGGTTCTAGGTATAATAAAAAGAAAAACATACATACAGATTATTAGAGTGTTTACGACTCTTGTTCAGTCGAGATAAGCAAACGAGATCAATGCATTATTGTGTGCAACAACCGGAGCAGTAGCGGGTTGGGTCAAGGCACCCATTTATTTTAATGTGAGCTCGAAAGACTCAGGCTCAGTCATAATTCTCTTGGTTCATAGGGTGGACGTTGGCTCGGCCCTACTCAAATGATACTAAAAGTTGTGTGTTGAAGGGAAAATTGATCATAAGTTTAGAATGTGGGCATTTAAGATTAAAATAGATTATGTTTTTCTTCTCCATTCGACAGTTGGTCTTTAAAGAAAAGGGCCCGTTCTCGCCTACATACTTGTTTATCTTTTTACGAGAATGTCTCTAGCACGAAATCAATTTCCTTTTCTTTGACTCATTCGTGTTGGTCGGTTGGGAGACCTTGATTTACAGGTAAAGGTGAAGCATTTAAGCACCCGAAAACGTGGTATTTATGGGGATAGACACACGTGTAGAACCTGTTGGGGCAGTCAGGCCGAATGAGCTGTATAGTAGGACTGAAGCGAATATTTAGACAAAGAAATTTAATGTTTGGAATTAATTCAAAAGTGGAATTCGAATGCTGGAAAAATTCAAAAAACGCGATGAACGAGAAAGAAAGGCTCTTTGACCTTTGAGGGTCGGTGTGATTTCGAATGGAATCGCATTCGTCATGATCAGCCGCCAACACTTTCCTGACTCTGTTCACATTAAGTCGGGTGCTTAGTCGTTAAGGGAAGTAAATAGCTAAGCAAATGAAACGTTCTTTTGTCTAACGATGTGGAAAGTTGTTATGTAAATGGCTGTGAACACGACAGAAGCTCAGCCAGCTCCTAAGGTAGGCAAGACCAGCTTTGAAGGCTGGAAATGAAAAACGAGATACGAGGAACTAAAAAATGATCCTGTAGTTGTTGACGTTCTTACTTGTATGAAATGTTTTCTTTCGTTAGATGCATTTTTTTTCTTCGCTTTTTGGTAGTGGCTTTCAGGGTTGTTTCTTAAAGACTGGCAACCAATGGGTATGTCTTGGGTCAACGATGACCCTAACCTTCATGCAACGCTGAGCAATTCCCACGACAAATTATTCAATTGCTGTCTCTGCGAGGGCGAGGCTGGCTCCGTCTTCTTTCTTTCGGCTTCAGTTGTGACTAACTTGACCGTGGCGGTGCTTGAGGTTTTCTTCAAAATTATATACAAGTATGTATACTATACAACTTTGTATCTGAGCCATCAAGCGTTCATTTACGAACTCTAATTTTGGCCAGTCTTTAAACGTTGACCTAGGTGTCCATTATGCTAAGGCTGGTTATGCTATTATCGCAAATCATTTTTTTTGTTTTACTCTATGTTTTACGCGAATGTTAGCTACCAATATTGTTCCTTAATATATTCAAAAGATTGGGTAAGCTGAATATACATATAATCTGGCGATCGATTGACCTTAAGTGTATCCATTTTTTTGTACTTAATATTTTTAAGGATTTTAGATTTTTTTTGTCTTTTATTTTTTTATTCAAAAGCGAGCCCAAAATTGCCAAAAATTTTTTCTTTCTATCTTCTTAGATCGATTGTGCTTACATGTAACCCTTTTTTGTACGTAATACTTGTATTTGTAAGGATTTGAGTTTTTTGGAATTAAAAAGCGTGCGAAAAATTTTCTGAAATTTTTTTTTACTATCGTTTCTCACCTGATAATGCGTTCTGGGTTTAAAAGCGTGGGTTCAATAAACGAATCTAATTACCTAATTACTAAGTGCTTATAATATCAATACTTGATATCATTAATCATATTGTGCTATGTAGCAACAATGCAAAATATAAATAGGTAAAGTTTTGGAAAGTACTTCAAAAAATCGGTACTATAAAACAAATATTTTGCCACAAATGGGACCACTTTTGGCTCGTAAGTTTTTTACATTTTTTTTTTAAAAGAGAACTTCGTTTGTATAAGAGTGACATAAGATTGGAACATAATTTCTCTATCTAACCTAACTCTATCAGTTTGCAAAAAAATTACTTGAAAAAGACTTCATGTTTGTATTGAAACTGTCATTCTATATACATATAGTACATATATGTATGTACCTTTTAAAACATAAGTGAATACGTTTTTTTTTATTGTACATAAGTTTTTGTAGTACACACGTCTTTGAACGATGGATTGCTTAGGACTAGGCATTCTCATTCACTCTATTTTGGACGAGCGTGAACAGCTATTGTCTGTGAATTCGTTGCTTGATATATTAGCGGAGCTTCGAGCGACCCGTGATCGCGACTTTGTTGGTTATGTTTTGCGGCGTGGCACTGAGGCGGGCTTTTGGCGATTTCAGGACAATGGCTACGTGCTGAATTATGTAGATGATCCCGGAGCGGCTGTGGACCGATTTGTTCAAAATTTAAATGAAGGTTTTTTGACTGAAAGGGACGAAGGCTTTTGGGATGACGAAATTCATAGTGATGATGGTGGAGATCCAATAGCATGGCAATAGGAGGATCTGTGGTGAAGCATATACAGGCCATACAAAATCCACAAAAGTTGTTCAGAATTTACCGTGTAATACGTACTATAGTATATATTTTGTATGATGTGTGAGATCAACGTAGATTACACGTTCAGTTATGGCGACGATCATCTCTGACCATCTCTTCAATTACAAATGAATGTTCTACTGAACCTATCTGGGACTATATTCCACTTGGAAGCATCTTCCATATGCGAGAATTAGAAAATAGAAGTATTTCGATGATGATGACGTGTAGGCATGCGCTCAAAAGTCAGTTAATGGAGAGCTTCTGTTATAAGGGTATTTGCTGGCACAGAAACGTTTTTCTTTGTAAGAATTGTTCTGGTGCCATTTGTGAATATATTTAATTATTAAACTGAACGACGCGTGGTGAACAAATTACACATAATTGTTTTTATTAATGACACACAAAGCAATTGGTGGAATCAAGCTTGGGATGTGGAGAATCACGAGTTTTTGTGTCCATGAGCATAACGCAATGAGTTGTGTCTTCACACCAGAACCGTAAACACAATTAAATACATTTTGTTATAACTATTGTTTTTCTTTGTCGTCGTTGTAGTTGTTGTTGTTGTTGTTGTTGTTGGGTGTTTTCTGTGTCGTACAATGGATGAACATATAATCAAAGACAAGCCAAGACTGGCCATAAGTCAAACAGCCTGGTACTCCTCATTTCCGCCAGCTCGTTGTCGGTTCGCTTTGCAAATACAAGTATGTATGTAGTATATAGTATTATAGTATATTACATATAAGTATATGTTTTTTTTGTGATTATTGTTGCTGTCGCTGGCGTCTTGTTCTTGTAGGCGAGTATTGTACACAGTCCCAGTGGTTCGGCGTTAAACAAAGCATAAAGTTTATTAAACACGAGGTCGTTGATACAAATGTATACATGGTATATATCTACATATATCTGTATATTTTCTGTGCCTTCCAAGTGTAATTGTCGGCTAGCAGCGCCAATTGGATGTGCAAAAGTATTATATCGCCTATTCATGCTGATTTTTATCTTATCTGTCTCGCCTCAATGGCTGAGGAGAAGATTTTACAAACAATAATTTATTTATTTATCGCCACAAGTCTTATTTAGTCGCCTAGAGTTTTAATATATCTTGGGGTTTTGTTGTGAATCTTCTATGTACTTATGTATGTTAAATATTGATATGAAAGCGATCCTTGCACCACTTTGTAGGTCTATTCTGGAATACTGTATGCTAACCTGCTGGAGTCTGGTCAGAATAGTTTTTCAATATAAACCGGATTCCAAATCATTCATCTGTTCTTTCAGTCAAGACTTATCTCATTGCCAACTCTGTTAAGCTTAACGTGAAAATACACAGTTCTTCATCCTGTTGCATTATAATAGGGGACCTCTTAAGCTGCTATCAGAATCTAACAAGCCTTAACGATTTGTTTTATTAATTTTTGGTTTGATCTTATTTGAAAAGTGTTGGTTTTTATTTCAAATTCCATACCCAGACTAATTATATATACGAACGTGTACTCGTATAATCATTATGACTATTTACTCGCATATAAGTATCAGTATCCATCGTCTCGTTCATATTCAGATCCAAACTATACTATACTTGTATAGCATCATAAGTATTTAGAGAAATTTAAGTATTTGATGACCCTACCTGAGTGTTGGGATTTTGAGTTTATTGAGCCCTTTCTATACCCTGTATCATCGCCTATTTAAGAGTTTAGAATTGTATTGTTTAAAGAATAAATAATTTTAATAATAGTTTACTTTAAAGAAAAAAATGTTTGAAAAGAAAATATTATATGTTGTACCTTGTGTATCAGTGTCTATTAAATAAAAAATATTTATATATTTCTCTTGATTTTAAAAGAGTTAATATAATATAAAACTTAGCGTAACTTAATAATATTTTTAATATTACAAGTATATTAGAAATTAAATGAATTTGATAAAAAAAAAACATTTACTCTTTTACTGTTCGTAGGCATAATATTATTTCTCACTTTTGTTAAAAGAGCAGACGAATATTTTTCCGGTTGTTTCTAAAGAATAATGAATATTTATGCAATGTTTTTTGCTTTTAAATAAACTTAAATATGTACATTCACGCGTCAGAAATATAATCACGTTTTAATTGTACTCGCAATTTGCTATTTTTATGGCTAAAGTAGCCAAGTGTACGAGTAATGTGAAAATAAATGGGTTCTCAATTATAGAATTGCATAACCATACACGTTTTTATTGTAGGAGTAGAATTTTAATGTAACATGTTCATTTATAATTTTACGAGCCAAAAGGCTTGAATGGCCAAAACAATCATCCCATAACAAATGTATAGAATTACTAAAAATCATGCAGCTATGCAGAATAATCATTAAAATGTGTTCTAGAGATCAATGCTTAATACGCAATTTGTATGAATGGGAATGAATGGAGAGTGTCGGCTATTAGCAATACTTTTATATAAAAAACAAGGTCAGTTCCTAGACAGATGTCTTCATCTAACTTTTGGAGTTGGCCTAAATAAGATATGTGTTAAGAGCTTTGTAAAATATTTTCGCAAGCATCTTAATTTAAATCCTTGAATAGTTTGAGGTCAAAGGGTTTTTTGAACTTTCTAACCCTAGAACGTTTGGATAATCAAGAAAGCGCTTCAATGAAATCTCTTAGATTTATAATCTGAATGCCTTAACTAACAAAAATCTGTTTTTTACTGAAATTAAAAACAGTTTGCTTAGGAATTTTTAAAGCTTGGTACGTTTAGTTATAAGTGTACGATTGTTTAAAAAATATCTTAGAAATCTCAGAAATTACAACCTTGCGGAAACTAAAATCGTTTTTTTTTTTTTTTTTTTGAAAGATATAAGGAAATTAATGTGAGATCCGTTTAAATTTCTACACCTTTTGTATTTAAGAGCAACTATATGTAACCAGATGTACCTATAAATGTAACTGTATGTGGGAAAAAGTAAGGGTATTCGACCTTGGCTTAACTCTTCCATTAAAAGAGATAGGCTTGGCTTTGTTACAAATCCTTAACAGATGGAATTCAGAACAATATTTTCCCACGTTTTCGGAAAATGTCCGGCGGCGAAAAAGTTATGCAATAATTGCGCAATGCTGTTCCTTACCAACAAAGAATTGGGCCCAGTCGTTCTGAAACTGCGGGACAGACAGGCCACAACGGAAATGGACAATAAATCCGAAGGAAAGGTTTGATGCTCTAACAGTACCCTCACAATAGCTATATAGCGGACACGCAATGCATGCACAATAGTCTCTAAGAATTTACAGCTTGGGCCTCAGCCATACAGTTGAGTCCTTAGGCTTGTCTAGCGGTCTAGCGGCCAAGTGACGCATTAACCTTTTACCTGTTGCCACTCTATGTCTGAACGCTAATTTGGGTAAAGAAGTAGAAGAAGAAGACGTACAATTTTTAAATCGATACAAAAGTTAACATTACCTGTACACACAAATATTTTGTAGTTGAGAGCAATGGAGGATACAGTTTCAGTTAAAGGTCGACGCTTATCGACTCTAAGTCATCGTTCTGATCATTACGAACAAAGTCATTATCCAGCGTTAGGTCTAAGCAGCCTAGCCGTCGCCATCGCCGGCGTTTGGGTCGGGGTCGGGGTCAGCGACGCTTCAATCAGACTCAGAGCACTAATCCACACCAACGTCTGTCGGTGTCGCCCTTCCTGAGCAGTCAAGTGTAAGTGAACCTTTTATGCTCTCTGCAGCTCAATGGGTGTACTTATTCTGCCTTAGGGAAGGTCAAATCCAGATAGAGCCAAACCACATGAGCCGCCTATCAGGCTGATCAGCTCTAGGTTTTCATTGGACTTACTGCTAATGATAGTCGACAGTTTATCGTTGAAACCAAAATCTATTAAAATGTATTTAAATTGTGTTTTCCCATTATTAAAATTTGCTTATTTCTTTTTATTTTATTTCCTAATATTTTTAAATTGTACAAATGTGTTTTTTATTTATTTGCTTGAATTAAGTTCGTATAGTTTTTAATTTGTATACTTCTGATTTAATTTTTTATATTAATTACTTTTCTTTATTTTTAATAAGGTCTCTCAGAATTTTGGAGCTAATGTTCTTCGTTTTTAATTTTCCATACACTTTCTTTTGTGGTTATTTACATCAAATGCAATTTTTGATATTATAATTAAGAAGTGAGAAGCAATTACTCAGTTGTAGGGTACCTGATATTCTTCATTCGTCATGTTTCCATTCGTTTTGTGTCAATTTTCGTTCTTTTTACCTTCTTTATTTATTTTATTATTATTTGTGGCCATTATTAAATCTTATACTTTATTCTCTTGCTGCAAGGGATAACTTTGTTGTAATGTACAAAGCAGGACGTGGGACGAAGAAGAGACAGACTGCAGACTGCAGATTTAAATTGGAATTTGACACCGATTGAACCAGTTCATGTTTCTTGGAATTTTTAATTGTGATTGATCAATTGATTAACACAGTGCGGCATAGCCAGCAGCTATGCACATTTTTTTTTATTCTGCCTCTACCCTTCGGCTTGTGTTATTTAGATTCTAGATTGCATTCACGATGTGCTGCTATGTTTATACCTATGTTGATATATATTTTATGAATTGTTGAGAAATTATGTATTTAGTAAGTACATAAATAATGTTGTTTTCAGGAGCGTGTGAAATTCGATTGTGGAGTCTATATTACCAAAAGAATTAAAAACACATTTAAAATATATTTATAGTATTGGTGATGATATTTTCTATTTCTATCTAATTTTATTTCATTTTCTTTTAAATAAATATTTTATTTAAAAATTACACCTAAATAGTAGTTCTACTTTTTCCTCCCATTAGATTTCGAGGATGCAAAAATTATTTGATTTATTGTTTATTGTACGCCAATAGTGAACTCCGCAGCTATAAAGAACAAGAAAACAAAAAAGTCAATGATGTGTCATTTAAGAAATTGTTTTTACATAATTTATTGTGCATTGTATTGCGTTTACTAAACTATTAAATGCACTTACTTGGATTATTGTTATAGAACAGCATATGTTCATACATATGTATTTATGTCTCCCGCAATTTAAGAAATTATCCCAACATTGATTTAGTAAAGTAAAAATACATTCATTTATTTGGTCTTGGTTTTCATTGGAGTTGCGGAATTAAAAATGGTATGCATAACGTACCAATTACGATCTGCTTTAATTATTCACTGAGCTTTTTTTTTAAACATTTCCCCCCATTTTTTAATAACAAAATTTATCCGTAAAAATGGTACACTATTAATGAATGTTTTTCCGCTTAATCGGGTACATTTTCTTGTATGATCATAAAATCATTAGCATTTGTGCAAGACTAGTTTTGACCGATTTTGGAAAGAGTGTGCAAGCTTTGTTTTTATTATTATTAATTTTTTTTAAATTTTTGCCATACCTTAAATTTAAATTGGCTGGGTGTAGGTGGTAAAGAGCAGAAGCCCCGCCACAAAATGACAATATTGTCTTTGCCGAAAGCAAAGAAACCAAAATAAACACAAAGTTTATATCTTATCGGAAGCCAAACAGTAAAACAAGTCCAGCAATCGCCTACAACTAACCATAAGACCTAATTAGTGGAAGATTTTGAATTTGAATTTTTTGTCGGGTTGATGCTTCTGTTGCCGCACACCTGTAGCTCGCGCCCCATACCATGCTAGCCAAACCTGATCTACCAGCACGAACACAGTGGCAAAAGTACACACACAAACACAAATGCGCACTCACTTATGCACACATACACGCAATCGTTGGTGAAGTTGTTGAGGTTTGCGGTCGCTCGCTCAGTCGATTTCGAATTCTCGTAGCGAAAGGTTGTGTTTGAGCGGGCGGCTTGTATTTTCGTTGCGTTCGTTCTTTTTTATTTTTAATATGTCTTTGTAATGTACTTTGAGTTGAAAACGAACAACTCCACTCCAGAAGGGAAGTGCAAGGAAGGCGAACAGTAAAAATAAACAAAAACGTTGTGCCCAGTTCTAAAATTAAACCATAAAATTGGAATACAACGCTGAGTTCAAAAACAAGTGTGTAAGTTCGTCGTTATCGAGTGTTGAGGGTTTCTGAAATTATTTCGAATGTGTCTTTACATTTAAGTGGCCAACTTATTAGCTAGTCTGTAGTGCGTGCGCTTAAATAAAATAAAATAAGATAAAAAGAAACCGTAATTTGTGCTGCTAAAATAGTTGAACGCGTCACTTCTACCGATTTTTGCCACTTTCAACAACAAAACCAAAACGGCGCTCAATTAATCGTTTCTCTGCGCGCTTGGCTCTCTTGCTCTCCCTAGCTCAGCGGCTGTATATGCATATGTGTGTGTGTGTTTGTTTCTTGCTCGCGTCAGCTATCGAAGCTTGGTTTACATACATACATATGTGTTGTTGTTGACATTTCCTCTCTACTGGTCGAAAGTGTGCTGAACATGAAATAAAATTTGCAAATAAATAATGAAAACAAAAAACAGTTACCAAATTGCCAAAGCCAAAAAAGCAACGCTAATAATTACACAGGCATACAACAACAAATCATCAATACTTTCAATATGTGCGCCAAAAACAGACCCAAGCCAGTAAAAAAAACAACAACACGACGATAACTCCAATTACGCATTCAAAGAGCGTATCGACTATTCCTATTCTAAACACAGCAATGGAATACATTAGTCGTGTGAGCCCGACTCTGAAGAGCCCTGTACCAACTGAAAGAATTTTTGTTTTCATATTTTAATTTCAATTGCATTTTTAAATTAATTAAATACAAATATGACTACTATATTGATGTGCGTTTCTAAAGCCATACATCTATGTATATCGTACGGATAGGGCGAAATTGCCACATCTTACCATGCTGAGCAGAAATTCATATACATACTTACATATGTATATACATGTGTACATATGTATGTAACCTTTCATTCTTCTTGTTGCCAAGAAATCACATGAAACTTAAATTAAATAGCAGTGCCCACAAAAACAAACAAATACAACATGCAAATATTTGTAAGTACCGATCTAGCTATGTATGTAAACGAGTCGCTCATATTGATTGTTAGACAAGGCACAATTTCAATCCGTCTCTGGCTATTCTAACGACGCGTTGTCGATCAAAGTCGGACTTTCTGCTTTGCATAAATGAAACGATGAATATTTAGCAGCTGCTTCGTACGCGGTAGCGATAGCTGACGCCTAGGCTTTATTTGCAGATCACGTTCCATGCGAAATTCATTTACTAAATACGCATAAAGCACATGAAAACAAAAACAAAAACACAGTCGAGACGACTCGTCAAAGCTGTTGCTTCGAACTTCGAAGCCGAGCGAACATCAAGAAACCAACAACACCACCAACAACCACCACATTGCATGCCAAACGCAGCCGCAGTCGCCATTTTGCGTCGTTAAAAGCGATCAGAAACGTTTCTAAGTGTAAAATTGGAAGCGTAAATAACAAAACAAAGGAACGATCTGCTTGTGGTATTTAGAGGCTCTCTCGCATGCCAATAGGTTCCGACTTTTGAAAAGCATTTCTCGCAGAGAAACAAACACAAAGCTGTAATACCATTATTTATTTATATGTAAAACATTTCCATATTTAGAGTTTGTGTTTAAATATTGCTCGGCGTCACGACTCGGCATTTATAAACGACAATTGGATTAACTTTCGTGGATATTTCTACAAAAACAATCATTTTCTCTTTCTGGAAATAAAGGTAATACTATTTATATTATACTTTAGCTAATTATAAGATTACAAAATTAACTTATTAGTGTAAATAATTTGATGGGTGATGTGCATATTTAGCTGTTTTTCACACTAATGTGCTATTTTTAAATACCCATTCAAATTATAAGTAAGCAAAATCCTTATTATCTGATTATCGCACTAATGTGTTAAGTTAGGCGATACAAACTACCCATTCGGATTACTTTTCACAAAGCTATAAAATCCTTCAAAGTTATAAAAAAATTTCATTCAAGTATAAGTTGAAAAGCTCGCCTTTAATGCGATTAGTTAATGTAAATTCTGGATGCTAATGACTTTTTATAGTACTGTCCGTTTTATTTCTAATCGACAAAGGTGAAGTTATTGCTATTTATGACACAAGTTTTTACCATTAATAATAGCACGTAAATATTGAAATATTGGGCATGCCACACAATTTTATTTTTCATGGTGTATGCCTTTAAAGAGTGCAATAAAAATTCTGGGAAACAGCGATGATGATTGAAATACATACATATATAAGGAAGAGAGATGGAGAGAGAACTTGATAATAATTTAAGCAACGGATGTCAATGCTTTAAAAAAAGAAAAAAAACTGTTTTCTTTAATTAATGCATATATACAGAAATGTACATGAAAAATACTTATGTAGAAATACTGTGTGTCTTTCATGTAAAATGTCTGCACTGCATTCATGTATTTATGTTTTTACGCGCTGCTGTGGGTGCAAGTCAAAGTTCATTTTATTTTTAGCAGCTCTTTCTGGCTCCTTCTGCTTCTCTATGTATATACATACACAAATACGTATGTATATGGTTTTAAATGCTGAGTGACAAATTTTGCCACATGTTGTGAGACACAGACCCTGTTGGCCCACTCTGCCTAAGCTGCCGCGATAGAAAATGATTTACAGCTGCAACACAAAGAATTTCGAGATTAACTTGAACAAAATGCATCCATCATCAAGATTCTGGCCGCCGTTTGTCGTAACAAAAGTTTAAAACATAAATGCAGGAAAAGACAAAACAAATCATAATTTTTTTTTCGGGTTGAGTCAGGAAATTTCAATCATGTTGGAGTGATTATTGTACTTTACTTAACACAGGGGAGATCTATCTAGTGGTAGACTTCAAAAACGCACTCTCAAGAAATTACGCAGTTGCATTCTCAGTTGCATCTATAGAGGGAGATAGAGCGTACATTTAGTATATACAGTGGGCACTCGAGAAAGTGATTTGGTGTTGGAAGATTTTATTTATATTATATAAAAATTATTCTTTGTGCCACAAGTAGCTAACAAATTATTGAAGTACTCAATATAAGTTCAGAAGAATACCTACAATGTTGTTATTTTCAACAGTAGGTATATTTATATATCTCTTGATTTGGGTACAGATAACTTTTTGAATAGAATGCAAATAAAATTGAAGTTAATAGATCACTTGTATTGGTATTGAAAATGTATACGCCATTCCAAAAGTTTTGTATATACTTCTAACAATAATAGAAAGTTCTACAAGTTTAATGAAATAACAAAAAATAAAAACATTGAATTATGCGCTGAAGTCACCTAAATAATGGGAAAACGTAAAGTGATAACAATTTCAACTTGAAATTAGTTTCTGATGAAGGGAAAAACTGAACAAATAAAAGGAATTCAGTAAAGTAAAAAAAAAACTCGGCATCAAGCTGTTCGAAGTTCCATGTATTCACTGTACCTTTCTTGGACATATATGTGCTCGATAGACTTGGTCTTCTTTTACCATCACAAAAATGGTGGAGATGCTTCACACAGACATATGTACATATATGCTCATACATAGGGCTGATGCGTTCCAACGATTCTCTGGTTGCTGTCTGTGCATCGCTTGGCAGAGTTGACGCTATTTTAAGCTCCTGTCTAGACATGACATCCTTCACATCCATGTGTGCGCTCAGATGCACCCCAACAATATGCCTTTGTCGTCTTTGTTACGGCTTGGTGTGGATTTGAATGATTCCGAACGAGGAAAATTGAATTTTTCATTTGCTTGCTACAAAATCTGAGGGCGATCTGTTTAGGTACGCCTACGCAGAAAGTTCTCACCCACGCCCATGCTCAGAACTGATCACGCAATTTAAAAAACAAATACCGAAGCGAAAGGCATTAGGTTTGTAACTTTATGGCGCCTAGATGTGACACCATTTTGTTCCGTTTGAAACCATTTCGAGTGCGCTGTTAGCATATAAAATTGTCAGAGACAGGTTTTGGGGCACCCTACTTTCTATGAAATGGAAACCCAAGACAAACTTTGAATGGGAGAAGAATTAAGCTCTTCTCGACGTGAGTGCGTTTAATAAAAGTTCGATTTGAAATGTAAACTAAATGTGAAACTTAATGAAGGGAGTTGTAGCTTCAGACTGCGACTGTCACTGCCCTAGGGCAAGTGACCGGGCGTAAGGCGAAACTAGTTGGTATTCATGTTGCAGACAGACTCCAGTGTACACTTTTTGCTGCCGCCATTCGCATGAAACATCCATCGGCCATGCATATTCATATATGCAATTTGTTACGCCACAAACGACGACAAACGACACTCTGGAACGTCAGCGTCAACGTCAACGTCATTGTTATCCAACCAACCTGATGGCGACAATTGCTGTCGCGCAGAGACAGACATGTACGGACATGAACGGCGGACAGCAGGACAAGAGGACAGGAGGAGGAGGGGGAGGGGGTGATACTTCCATGCACCCTAGTGGCAATGCACTTGCCTGAGAAGATGATCTAGGAGTTCAAATCGATTGCCACATACATACTTGTAAATACATACATACATAGTAGTTCATGGACCAAAGAAGCCATGCAAGCAAGTCAAGTTGTTGCTGTAAATTACTGGAAATGATTGCAATTTGTAAATGGGTAAACGATAGATAAGCGCAAAAGAGTTAAGAGACCAAGAACTAGAAACTAGTGTAGGTTTCTTTTGATTTTCTTGCAGCTGCAAAATTGCGACATAGACTTGGCGAAGAGACCTTTTTATTTGTATTTGCTTACAATATACACGAATGCATACACTGAAAGAAAAAATCAGCATGATCGTACTTGAGTTAAAAGGAAGTTGTTCCGAAATACTCGGAGATACTGATATAGAGAAGTGATGGTATATATATTATATTTCTGATATACTTGGAATGATTTGTTACCAAAATGGGCTCGCATTAAGTATGCCCATAATTTGGGAGCGAAGCTGTTTAATTGAGACCAAAATATTGCTTAAGTTATAGATGTTATAAGGTTGTTTAAGACTTTAAATAACTATTATAAACTTAAAGAATTGTCAAGTTGTATCAGATATAATATGTATATATTCTTGAATTTAAGTCAAGCCCAAAGTTCTCTCTTCACTTCAATCGGTGGGACAATGCCAGATCTATGAAAGGCATAGAATATTGGATAGATATGAAAACTGCCTGCTAAACTGAATAACTAAAATGTTATGCTTTAGCACACTCTACGGAGCTTGCTTTTAGAACAAGATCTAAAATCGATATGTGAACTCAATTAGTTCCAACAAAAGTTTCAAGTGTATATACTCTGTATATGTGTATGTATTTTGCTGAATCTCATACCCTACAGCCCATGGCCACCTTGGCTGCTTACTTTGTTGCACATGAGAGTCATAAATGTGCAACAGCAATAGCAACAATAAAAGCAACAACAATGGTGGCAGAACCTGCAATTATTACAACAGGTTTGCAGTCTAGATGAAAAAGCTTTACGCCTCTGCCCGAATGGCGTAGTTATTGCTGGTGTTTCTATAAAATATCACATTTATGTAGGTACGGGTTTGGGTTTTGTTGAACTGAAAAGCAGCTCAGCCGGTTGCAGTTGTGGATGCTGCTGCCACTGTTGATTTTCTGATGGCGTAGGCAGCGCCACACAACTCGCTCACTCATTCATTCATTACGAGTGGATGACGGCTACTTAGGCGGACTGGCAGCGGGCTCCGGTGGCCATCTAAGGCTGTCAGGCCTACATACTTATTTACTTATATTCGTATACGTATATATTGTATGTGTATCTGTATGATTTTGATTAGTCAAAAGTTGTTCAAAATAAAAGCCACAACATGCCTAAATTCGATTATACAAGTATCTATGTATGTACGTACTTACTAAATATATATACTTGTATATGTATGTACATATGTAGGGAATCGAGTCATTGTTTTTTATCTGGCTTTAGTTTAAGTGTAATCTGCGGCTCGTTTTACTTTCGCTAGTTTCAAACGAGTCTAAAAAAGAAACAGATTGCATTGTATGGCAGAAAGTGAAATTTCGTTTTTTCTTCTTCTTCTTCTTCTTTTACCGGGCGGGGTCAGTGGGGCATTGAAAAGTGCGATTCGCAGAAAGATTAGTATTTGTACCAATTGCATTGTTTCGGAATTCAGGTTTTTTTACTTCCAAAGTATGTACACATGTGGTACTTAGCTATACGCGGAAACGGATTGTTGAAATGATTGTTCTTATAAGGTTTCTACAGGGTTTGAGTAAAATTATTAAAAACAAAAATGCCAATAAGATAGGCTTTTCAATACATTTTTTTTAAAAACTAAAATTAGTTTTTTAGTGCCTTTAGAAAATGATTTTTTGAATAAGAAATTTTTAGTTCTGGTTTCAGCTAGACCGTAGACTTTGATTAGCTTTTGTATAACGTCGGAACTAAATTAGATATTTAATGACCATTTTATTAAATCGTTTTTTGTATTGTATTATTCAGGAGTTCCAATAATCTTTTTAGCTTTGCAATTTAGTTGGCAAAATAACGAAACATTTCCATATAAATATTGTTAAATATTTCAAATATATTTAGTTACTCACTATAGCTTATTCAATGAGCTCAGAAATTAATTTTGAGTGAAATAATGGGGATTTCCATTAACAGAGGAAATTAGATATATAGTACTAGTATACACTAATTGGAATTTGCTGGCAGGGACAAAGTAACTGTTTAGGCAGATAACGTTCGAAGAAGAGATAATTAACATGTTTTTACAAAATATGAAAACAAAACAACAATTTTTAAGGCGAAATCGGATGTTTATCTTTTCCGACAAGGCAGATAATTTTAACCTTAACTACCTCGAGTGTCTAATCTCTATAATAATTTAATAAGCTCCGCAATATGTGTTTTTTCGCAATGTTGATATTGCTTGATATTGTGAACACAACTTATGATTATGCCTATTTCAAGATTGCAATATTAATTTCCTGTCCGGAATAGTTGTATAGCTCCAGGAGGATAGTTTGCTTACAGTTTACATATATATTCATGGAATAATAATATATATTCGTTAGTGAGTTGGTCAAACGTTGAAGGGCCTAACTAATTTACGAGTTTGCAATCAGCAGTGATTGCAATTTTATTTAAAGAACTTTGCTGCCATTAACTAGGAAGAGTAGGAAATCAACGACACATTCGTACATCCGTAGCTACAAATGTTAATCGAAATTAAAGATATTTAACTTGGCTAACTTGGGTCGGACGCTGCCTGCGTCCTGCCACTGAAGCCAGAGCAGCAACTCGCAAAAGGCAACAACATAATTATACATTTTCTTATGGTAGTCCGAAGTGGTTAGCAGTAGGTAGTTATGGTTGTTCTGAGACCGATGCTGCCTTGCTCTGGGCACGTTGCAACTACCTAGCATCGGCCTGTGCGGCTGCTGGAGTCTCAGCTTCCACTGCAGATTCAGCCTCAACCGCCCAGTTCAAGTTTTTAGGTCTTGTTCGACATTGATTAAGTTAGAGCCTGATTACGATTATTTAAGAATATTTATATGCAAACAGATGGAAATGCGCGTCGGCGACAGACAGTTGCCCGGGCACGAGGTGCAGGCAGTCACTTGATTGTGAGACAGGAAAATTGTAATTACAGCGACAGGATGCACACGGACGTTGGCCATGAGCCGAGAGCCATGTACAAACTGGCCTCGGTGGTGAGCAGCTAGACGGGTAGGCGGGTAGGCGGCTAGGCGGTGCGACTTTGGCAATGGCTTCGTATCGAAATGATTAAAATTATGCGCATATAAATGACTAGAGTACGATGGGCTTTTCACTTTTTCGACGCGCATCCTTGGCATTGGCGCGCTAGCGTCTAGAAGGTTGTTATTTCATATTAATAAATATATTGTAAGCATGTTTGTACGACTATACAAGTAGTATGCCTCCATGTTGTAGCAGCCGACTTTTCAAAAATTTATGGATTGCCTAGGTGGCAAGGCACTGAGCTTAACGAGCACAGCCCACTCAGCCGGCAGCGCGGGGGCTGGTGCCGATGGCCTCAGCGACTCTACTTGACTTTTAATTCGAGCAGTACTCTCTGGCCGTATCGTCAGCGCTGTCGGTTCCTTTTGATGATACGAGTACAAATTTCAATACATACTGATCGCGAGGCATCAATTGGCCTGTTATCGCCTCTTCTAGTTGTCGCTGCAAGCCCGTTTCTTTTGATGGTGCAATGGGGTCCGAGGAGGAGGGATGGAATAGGTCTGTTTTGTACGTACTAAGGGCCCAGTTGTGCAAAGTTGATTTACATGGACAAGTTCGTTAAGTGTAATTATCGAGCAACTTGTCGATTGTCTAATGCTTTTGTTGTAATCAAGTCCATTCAAAACAAACCGGTTAAATGAACTAGAATACATTACATTTACAAACATGCGTACATACATATGTACATGCATATTCAATTCAATTCGATTCGATTCGATTCTATTATACTCGTATATGAATAAGTAAAACAAGTTGCTTAATCCACCAACTGCGCAGTACGTACATATGTACAAGTATGTATGTATGTATACATCAGAAGTGTCTTACGATTTGTATAAATATAGGCATCTTATACTCGTACTCGTGTCACATTCAGCGCACACAATGGAATACAAATTATGGTTCTTATTTCCGATTGCCATGACACCTGTATTTAAAACGTACTTCCAATAAGAAATTTGCATACGTCTTTATAGAGTTTTACAAACGGCCTAGTAAGGGTAAGGAGGTGCTGGGAGAGCCATTTGAAGGCAAATGCTGGGTTGCGTTGAAAACTAATTCAAATTAGTATTAAAATAAGAACTTTGGTTTATAAATATAAATGGGAAATCTTACTATTTGTAACTTGCAGAAAAGTTGAAATAATAATCCATTTAGAATCGATTTAATCAAAGTTTAAAAATTGTTTAAAAAATTTAATATTTTGGATATTGATAATAGAATTAGATTTTGTTCTGTCAACGATTAATCGTTTTTATTTTTAAGAAAATCGCAAGAAATCAAAACAGATAGATGCAGCTAACATCGATTATTTTATAGCTCTAGATTTTGTTCTGTCAACGATTAATCGTTTTTATTTTTAAGAAAATCGCAAGAAATCAAAACAGATAGATGCAGCTAACATCGATTATTTTATTTGCAGAACTGGCTTAATTGTTATATTTACGGAAAATTACATTAAATGACATTTTGCTGCGATGTCTGGTGACTGTAGATCTTATAGCTTCGGTTATAAGTGAGAGCAAACTAGTCTAGACAGGTTCTTTTTATCCTGATAAAAGAGTAAATCTATTTAATAGATTAAAAGGTATTGCATTAAATTTTATTAAATTTTATTTAAGAAAATTTAATATAAATAAATTGTTATTTAAATTTGAATTAAATTTTCTGCTGCTCTCGTCAAGGACACATAGTCTATATACTTAGAAGTTTTTATGTACAATTCCCATCCCATTATCGAAATGAATCATCTAAGTAGTCCCTAAAATATCCATAAAATGCGATTTAAAGGCATAATTAAATGCCTGTGAGCCATTCCGTTTCTGAAAAGTCATAAAATGTTTCATTCTAATGCTTTCTAGATAAAGTAATGTACAAGTGTAGATATATACATATATGTATGTGTACAAGAGTATGTGTTTTTATAGATCTGTTACAAGTGCCTGCACTTAAATGCGCCAATTTGTAGGCCATAAATTAATTCAAAACATATTTTACATTTGCGTTATCTATTCGCTGCAAGGCAAACATTACAAAATACTTAGTTGTTGAACGCCTTTATGGCCGCTCTTGAGTTCCATACATACATACTTCAATAAGCTGTATTTGTCCGGATTGTTTTTATCTGCGTTTGGACAAGCCCAAATGGTCGAAAATGAAAATCCATTTGACAAGCAAATAAAATTTCATAAACTATTTATTTTGGGGCGATAAACTTTGTTGTCTTTACAGCCGATGTCGAAGAAAAAATCGAAAGTGAAAACTCAATAACTGTCGCGATTACATCCGGTCTGCCCGGGGACAAACGGGGCGATGGCGGCATCGTTGTCGACAAAATCGAAAGTGTTGAAATAACAAAAGCAATAACAACAACAACAACAACAGCAGCAGCAGCAGCAGCAGCAGTGGCATCAAAAGAACGCAGTACGATGGGCCTGTCAAGAGTCGCTGCTATTTCATAATACATATCAGCGAGAGCGACAACCAGCCGAACCAGCGATACTGGCGACGCGTCGAATGAAAGCGCAGTGGTAGAGTCTGCCCCTCCGTCTGGGTAGAGGCATGGGCATGGGCATGGGCATGGGTATGGGTCTGAGACTCGAGGCTGTTTGAGGCAGGGAGCATGTATGGGCCGCACCGCTAAAATTTACACAACAAAGCCGATAACGCAACCGAATGAAGGAAAATGAATTCGTTACGATCTCAGAAATGCCAAAAGTGTCATAAAATGTAATGAAACGAGCGGCTGCTTTCAGGCTCCATGCCCGCCCTGGCTAGCAGGGGGCGGTGCTACTTTTTTTTCCCCCCTGGACTAAACCGAAGGGAGCGGGTAGCATGTTGTTTTTCTGGTTTTGTTTTTTCCACCTTTGCCTTTCCGAAGTCTTCGCTGGCTCTGGCTCTGGCTCTGGTGGTGGTCAAGTGCAATTCGGTCAAGTGACTTGGCTTGGAAAAAAATTTCGGCTGCAACCAACCAACGCACTCATTTGTTTTGATTTTCAATGCAAATTATGTGAAGCAGTCGCCGCCACTGAGGCTACTACGCTTTGTAAAAGTCGAACAGAAACTTGTTGCTCTTTATATGCAGCCCGCCCGTCCGGTTGGTTATCAGCTTGGACTCTGCGCTATACTTAGTAGTTTGTATTGTGCTCGTCGCGTTCTTTCAAGATAAGGGACTTCCAGATAAAAGGCTGCTTACAGCAGCATGTTCAATGCTTACGAATGTACGAGATAAATACAAGTATGTACTTGCAAACATACTACAAGTATATGTGTCTAAGAGTTCAAATATAACACTGTATATATGCTGCAGCTTCTTAGTATTGGTGTTTTGATTCGCCTAGAAATACACACAATAAAAGTGATATTAATAAAAATGATAATAAAATCTTTACCCCTTTAGTATTTCACAAGCAGTACCATAGCTCCTAAAATAGTTCTGAATAAAAAACATTTCTTTACTTTTAAAATTCCTCATTTCATTTAAATCCATTTAAAATTGTTCATTAAATTTTGATTACGTTTGAGCCTCAACTTCAGGTTGCGATGCTACATCGAAATTCATTCTACCGTATGATAATAAGTGATATTAATAATAATGATAATAAAATCTTTACTAAGGGGTAATATTTCACAAGCAGTTCCATAGCTCCTGAAATAGTTCTGAATAAAAAGCATTTCTTTACCTTTACAATTCCTCATTTCAGCAAACATTTTGATTTACATCCATTTAAAATTGTTTATTAAATTTTGATTACGTTATGAGCTACAACTTCATCGAAATTCATTCTACCGTATGATAAAAAGTGATATTAACAATAAGGATAATAAAATCTTTACCCCTTTAGTATTTCACAAGCATTTCCATAGTTCCTAAAATAGTTCTGAATAAAAAACATTTCTTTACTTTTACAATTCCTCATTTCATTTAAATCCATTTAAAATTGTTCATTAAATTTTGATTACGTTTGAGCCTCAACTTCAGGTTGCGATGCTACATCGAAATTCATTCTACCGTATGAATGAAAATTGTAATTAACTTGGTTTATAACAGCACGTTATATACTCGTCTGTATACAAGTATTTACATTTCTATATCAGTAAAGCACCAGAAGCAACGTTAGCGAATAGCCAACCATGCATAACCGGGGCATCAGCCGACGCCACATTATTTTATAACGGTCACGAGAGCCGACTTAAAATAATATAGCTTTTTTTCGCAGGCGTCATAGGCAATTAGTTTATATGCTGTTTATTTTGCAATTTATCTGTTTTGCTTAAGATTTAACAAGTGGTGGATACCTTTATTTCGGTTATTAGGTTAAACTAAATTCTGAATAAAGAACAAGGACAAAATATGATGTAACAAATGTATTTATTTATTATTTAATTATAGAAGCTTATCACCTGTTTTAACTGGATCGCCATTTTATTCATTCATTCATATTTTTCATTTTAGGCCATCAATAAAATCGTCAATACATTGACCAATTGGCATGTTCATTTAAAAAAAGCTTGCCTCATATTTATAACAATACAAAATTAATAAAACTCTTTTTTAAATTCAATTTATGCCATCCATTTTAAAACTGTAAAGCGGTTTACTAGATTAGCGCAAATGTACTTATGATATGTTATCCTGATTTCCTTAAAAATCAAGCTTATATATTAGGCATTAAAGAAACCGGCGAAAAACGATTATTTTTCTAAGAATTACAGAATTTTTTTTGAATTCTGTGTCCAAATGAGGACCTCTGTCTTCTGCCAGCAACTTCTCTTGTTGTTGTTGTTTTTTATGAAATTATTAACAAGATTCGAAAATGTTTACAGATATCAGTAAAAGCATTTCTTGGGACGTTAATTTGCCGGAACTGTATCGCCTATTGTCTATTTTTGTAAAACGCAATCAAATTAATCGTAATAAGTAACTGGCATTCTGACAATTCTTGTTGTTTTGATAAACTAATCAATGATGATGATACTATTTTTGTAAACAGATAATTTGAAAACCTTGAGGTTCTCTGGGAACACTATCAGCCAATGTGCTGGTTATGGTTAACTGCTACTTTAAAAGATAGCCCTGACGAATTATGTTATTACAAAGTTTTGAAGCGGTTGTTGCAAGATTGCATTGCTGGCCACTCGTCTACTACTAATTGTTTACTTCTTCAGTGCACACATACTGGTATATCAGTAAATGTATGTATATGTACTGCTTTCTGTGTCGCCTTCACACAATATCTATTGTATTTGCGTTCTAGGTAAACAACACAGCTATAAGTATCAACTTAATAATTAAATTAACACCTGAACACGGGTGTACTTACTCGTCTATACAAGTATTGGCTGCCAAGTGTACGCAAGAGTTATGCACAAAAAACGAGAAACTATGCAACCTAAGGTATCGATGAGGGGCCCGACAGTGCAAAGAATTATAAGTAACTATATATATACATATATATATATATGTATATACAAGTATGTATGTACTCGTACTTATACTATATATGTATGTATGTATATGGAAAAGCATTCTCGTTTTCTGTTGCAATCTCTGACACGTGGGCTGTTCACTTCTGTGTTGTACGTTGTAAAGCAGAATAGCGTAGATAAGTAAATATTTATATACTTATATATTTCTATGGGTATAAGCATGGGTTGTGGCTGAAGAAACTAAGGCGTCGGTGGAATTACCTTTGTTCATTTTTTTTTTCTACGAAATAAATAATGAGTGTTCAGTTCTTTTTGGGTTGATAGTGCGATTCTTTTACAATACTGCGTCATTAATTGATTGTACAACAACAAAAAAACCGCTCTCTTACTTTCTTTAATAAATTACAGACAGTTAAAATCGTAAAATATCTTGAAAAATGAAATTCTTGCACTCCATGCTGATGCGACACGAAATTTTAGGCACTTCTCGCCTGGATCACCCATTGTTTTCGTGTCCGTATTATTAAGGCCAAGCTTTTAAGGAGCGCTTAATGTTATTTATGAATCTTCGTATTCAGAGAATTGTCGCGGAAGAGGCCAAAACATAATTCTTGGGCTGAATAGCATGCGTGATTCCAAAAGAGATTCGCACTTTCGCATCTGCATGCCGTTCCGAGTTAAGAAGATCGCAATGTAAAAGTTGAAATCGAAGAGTATACAAATCTTATATTCGTATTGAATTTGTGTTCAGGCTGCTGTTGTATTTTACAAATAACTGGGGAAGCTGCTGCACCCAGTTTTTGTGCTCGTATGTACATATGTATGTGAACATTAAATTAATGAACACATATGTACAATTTGAAGACACAACGCATGTATATATGTAGGTTTCTGTGTGGAAATGCGCAAATTGAAAGCCACGATAAAACGCGCAAGCGAAATTAGTGAAACTGTTGTTGATTTTGGGCTCGGGGTCTGGGTTTGGGTCTGGGTCTGTCTCTGGCTCTGTCTCTGGCTCTGTCTCTGGCTGTGCGTCCGTAAATCGATGCGTAAACATTTGTCATACGGCTCAAGCGCAGCCTCAAGTAATGGCGTCATACCCACAAGACGGATACAGTGTCATAAAAATGCTTAGCACGATAGAATTATACGTGCGTATCTTGCATTCCGCAGATATGCGAAATGTGTACAAACACAAACAAGATATCTTATTTTTGTTGAAGGCGGTTGTAAAAATCGAATACCTCTGGTCCCCCCTAAGAGTATATCAAAACAGAAACTGTTCTGCAAGCACAGCCAACCACTCTGACTGACTAATGGTTGCGGAAACCGAAATTGTCCAGTTTTTGTTATTTGTTTTTTTTTTTTTTTTTTGTAGTTGTTCTTGTGCAATAGCCTTTCAAGTACTTACAGACACATTCACATACGAGTATGTGTGTGTGCTTGTTAAGTTGCGACATTCGACAAAGAAAAAACACAAATTCAATGACTCAAAACATGAAGTACCCGTACTTACTACTCACTAATGTACAAGTACATACGTATTCGAACAAAATGTATCTACTTAGCAGTCATAAAGCTGTTGCTATCTAATCGCATATTGACGTTAAAACGTGATTTCAATAAAAAGTGGAATATCTTAATGCTAACATTTTGCTATCGCATTCTAAAGTGGCTTCAGTTTCGCGTCATTCGGTGCATCATCATGGTATTAACATGTGAAGAAGCTTCTACAATAATACCTAGAAGTACGTTCAGCATTTGCAGAATTGACTTGGGCGACTCAACCGAAGGAGGTCATTTAGTTAAGTTAAATTCGTACTATTTTAAACAATGTAATAGTACAGGGTATCTGGTTGATGTAATGAGAAAGTTAATTTAAAATAACACTAAAGTGATATTAAAATTTTCATTTCACATCTTTTGAATTCTGCAAACACCTGTTAGGGGAATATGTATATTCTTAATTTCAAAATGAGGGTATTCATTAGTCCAGTGCTCTCGCGTTTAGTGTTCATTCGTATACGATAAGAGCGACCTTCTCAAGTACATTTAAACACAAATATATGTATGTGTATATTTGTATGTTTATACGTACTTCTATGTATGTACGTTTTAGAGTCGAAGGTAGCCGGTAATTTCGTTTGTTTGCTTTCTTTTCTTCTCCTCATTTGTTTGCCTTTGCTGTTTAATACACAGTGCGAAAATGCACAAAAGCTATCTAAACAAATATTTGATAAGCATGCCCCTCCTAGGCTTATGTATGTATTTAAATATATATATATATGTGTGTGTGTGTAGGAATGTAATTGCGTTAAGAATAGTTGCCGCAAAAATTGATGAAATAAACACATTAACAGAATAATTGGCGATTGTATACTATGTATGGCGCCGCGATATACACTTGTCGACTTGTTGACTAATTTATTTCCTTTATTTTCTACTTTCAGGTGAGTGAGTAACTGCCTTCTATCGATTATATGCACGGCACGAACTATTGACAGAAAGTTCCTGTAGTACGCTTCTCCCCACTTCTGGTATGACTATAAATTTGGTGTAAAATATGCCTCTTTTACTAGCAGTTTTTTCCATTACTTATACTTTGTAGACATTTTAAAACAAACCGATTTGGCCGTTTCATTGTTAAACACGGGAAAAATGATTGAATAACATTACTTGTTTAAAAAGCAATCAAAGGGATTACAGTCTTTGCCAGTTTTAATAATTATAATTCTAATTATGCGTGTCATATAAGTTAATACAATTCGATAGAGAGTTCAGTTCACTAAAAATTTAATATAGGAAAACAGTTTTAAGCTTTTTGCCTTCAATAATTTGTTTTTCAGTAAAAAAAAACTTGAAAAATCGTAATTTTTAAAGACTTATAGTATTATGGATTTTGAACAGTTCAGTTAACATAATAAAGTACATAAAGAAAAACAGCAATTTTGTTTAAAATAGGAAAATAAAAAAATTAGTTTTATCATTTCAGTTTGTCTACTCTAAATTTTATTTCACATAATTTGAATTAAAGCCTCGAATAATGTAAATGTAGATTTGTACCTTGAATTATTCATGCCAACATAGTTAGAAGAACAAAATAGAAAAGGTGTTTTGGTTCTAAATTCAAGATAGGCCTTACTTTTGTTTATAAAGTATTAACAATTTAACGACTCAACATAACATGCTTGCAATCTTTCATTACGATATATACTCAGTATAATGGTACTTTATTAGTGGGTTTATATTGTAAATCAAGATAAGATAAAACAAAAGGCCATTGGATGGCAGATATATTTGAATAATAGACCGCAATTACTCGTGTCGAATTTGCAATCATAATAATACTATAATTGTACAATTAAATGTTTCCTTGACTTTTCTATAAAATGTGTAAAATGTTCTTTGATTAGCGAGGAGATAGCTAATTAATAGTAAATAGATTGGAAACGGGCTAATTAAACATGAATATGTTTTTATATAAATTGTTGATGGCAAAGAAGCAACCTGATCTATAATCTTGCAACAATACCAACTGCACAATTAAACTAACAGCTGCGTAGGCACACAATAATAACAAATAGATTTATTCGTTGTTGTTGTCTGTTTCAACTAGACTGTTTAAACATTTGTTCATATTTGTTAAAAGAGTAAAAACATTTGTGCTGCTTGTCTTGCAGCCACAATTACGTAATATTGTTATTTTTAAACCCTTTATAGTGAAATAATTGCTATTTGGCTTACTCTCTTTTTTAAAAACTACAAATCGTATCTTGCCAATTATTTTCCTCTGCCCAGCCCCCACATCCCGTTAACCCACCTGTAGTTAGTCTTAAAATTAATTATTATGTGTGGTGTTTTGACTTTTGCGTGGCCCTTGGCCCATGCTTTCAGTCCGTCGACTTTGCCGTGAAAGTGTTTAAGATTTCGAAGAGGAATACGTTTTATCTCCGAGCTGAGGCACATAACTCATCAGTCTGATAAGAAGATTTGCAATATTTGCAATATCTTTTGAACACAAATTAATATTTTTTTTAGAATTTTCAGATACAGATAAAGTTTATTCCAGTATAATGTAAATTTACTTTTTTTTACATATATGCTTAGGAAGACCTCAGAATCTCTTTATTATTTCTGTGTGAAATTTAAGTTAAGTCTGTTTTTCCTTCTCTGTTTCGAGGTATGTTGAACCATTACTTTTAGGAACAACAATTATTTTGTATTATAAATTATTTATTTTTGACAATTTAGAATATACACAGATATGTATTTGTAGAGTTATTAGCGATTTGTTAATTAGATGTTGTGCGAAATCTGTTCGCCCGGCTTAAATGTCGCCGCATTTTGTCATAATTATTATTAGCTTAGAAGTAGCATGTTTTTATCTGATTCTAGCACCATGGTATAATGAAAGTGGCCGCTGACTGTCACAGTGTGGCACCTGGCATAGCCTTTTTGTTGTATGAGTGCAAAAAATGAGAAAAATAAAACAACCAGCTGCTTAAAACAAATCACATGGCAAACGAGTATAGCCCCGCAAATACTTTCGCAAGTGGAAACGAGTTTCTTTTGGAGTTATTAAGATTTATTTGCTAAAGTCGACGCTAAGCATTGAATTTAATTAGTTCATATCTGGCTCAAATGTATGACAACAGCGAAAATTCAACAAAATACAACACACACACACACACACACATACTACTCAAAACAAATGACTGAGGCAGCAAACGTGTTTCTGGTCAAACCTCTTGCTGGCAGCTTACTTGTGATGAATCATTCAGTTAGCTTTGTGTGTTTTGCTGTTGGCCGCATCAGCTGTCAGCTGAGGCTTTGTCAGCCACATTTCTGTGCTAGCTGTGCTTGAAAAGAAAATTGCAATTTTCCGCCAAAAGTCAGCAAACAGCAATTGCAACACAACAACTACAACAACTACAAGAACAATCAAGTTGCCGCTGCTGTCAAATCAACTGTCAAAATTGAGAAGCAGCAGCAGCGGGCATAGCGTCGATGTCGGTGTTCTGTGTACTAATCGTAATTATATATACATATGTGTGTAGTATATTGGTTTGTAAGTGCGGTTGAGAGAGAAAGAAAAGTCGTGTACTTGATTTCTTATCGAGCCTTACAGCATTCCAGAGCGACAAATCCACAAAACCAGAATTCACTTTTCAACGCGATGGCAGCAGCGACCAAAAATTAATTGAGGCAACATTGGCGGCGGCAGCAGCACAAAATGGCAAAATGGCAACATCCATATCCACATTCACATCCACATCCATATCCACATCCACAACCATTTCAAGCTCAAGCTCACGGGCTCCGAGCGAAGCATGCGGCGCGTGGCCAGGTGAAATGCCTTGGACTCGTACATACTATAGTCGTATATGTGCTTTGTTGTGCCTCTAATGGCACAAAATGTACCGCTGCTCGATACGGCCCGGCTAGACATAATGGGTGTGTGCACTCAGAAAAAATTTTCCCGAAATACTTATAGCTGAAATTTCACAATAATTTTTTTTCGATTTTTAAAGGAAACAAGATAGAACTCTGCAGTCGAGCAAGTCCGACAGTAAAATACTCTGTACTCTCCACAAAATAGGAAAATTAAAAAAAAATTACTTAAATAAATTTAATTTATTTATTAAATTAAATATAAAATATTTAACACATGCGTACCCATAAGTGTTTATGCACAATTTCAACAGCATATATTTACATCAGAATCGTGTCTATGCGTGCTTGTATGCAGTAAAGAAATAAGTAAAAGCAGCAACAACAACAACAGCTGCCGGCAGAGCTTCGGAAGAGATTATGTTTATATAACTTTCTTCATAATTGACCTATCATGGTGAAACTTGGCAACTAGGCACATAATCACTATCTGGAGGTATTTGGCAAAGTAAATAATTCCAAAAATTACGGTAATTATAGGAAAACACGAATTGCGGGGGAGTGGGGGTGCAATAGGAAAAAAACACAAGCTCGTCCTTTCTCGGACCTGGAAGAATCTGGATACAAAGTTTGGTTATTCTAGCTCTTACACTTTCTGAGATCCTTGCGTTCATACAGGCGGACAGACAGACAAACATGGCTATATCGACTCGGCTTGTCACCCTTGTGGGGTCTGCCACGCCTCCCTCTCTGAGTTTCATACATCGCACCAAACCAGTATACCCTTTTACCCTTTATTAAAAAGTTTAGTTGTGTTTGTTTGTGTGCAAATTATTTCTATGTATGTTTGTGTGCAAATTATTTGTATGTATGACCATACCTTAAGTTAAAACAAAACCGAAACTCACATTTTAAGAACTTTGTTTCAATGCTTCCATACAATTTAATAATTGTCCTAATCTTAAATAAAGAATAAAGATTAAAAAAATTGTAAATCTAGGATTAATTATTTGTAATTTAGCATTTTTGCAAAGTTAGTGTAGAATTATTTTTTTTTGTAATTCGAAACATTTTTGTGGAAATTATTTGTACGTATGACCATACCTTAAGTTAAAACATGAACTTAAACTCAAATTTTAAGAAATTTGTTTCATTTTTTAAATCTAGGAAACTCTCAATTTGTAATTAGAGCTATAATTTCTAAATTTGTAAGTCTTTCTAATTTAGCATTTTTGCAGAGTCAGGGATGTTTTTAGTTTTAGGGAGATTTTCTGACATCTGGCTAAATAGTGTTTTTCTGAGTGTGCTCGCCGACGACAACGCTCTGTATTGCCCGCGTGTGATTATGTTGCATTTTGCTGCTGCGGATGTTTGCAATTTGCTGCAACTGTTGCTGTTGCAGTTGCTGTTGCAGCTGCTGTTGCCGCTAAAGCTCTCGCTGACAGACATTGCACTGGATATGGCAGCGATGGCTGTTTGGTTGTTTGGCCGCTTTCAACAGCATCGTCACTCGATCTCTGCTGTTTCCTCTATTTCCTCCCCAGCTCAATTTTTGAATCTGCGGCTCTACTATAGTTGCTCAATTTTCATTACTCGTAGATGCTGCTGATGTGCGACTAGCGACATGGCCATCGCTTGTTGCTCTTTTGCTTATCTTCATGTGCTGTTAGTTTTTGGCAAGTGTGCGCAAAATTGTACATCGTGCCACACCATTTGGCTGTAGATGTGCATGTGCGAGTGCGCCTGTGTGTGTGTGTGTATGTAATGGGTGTTGCCACCGCTTTCTTGCTCAATACATTTTTGTCAGAGATAAAATTGATTTAGAGAAGTTGTGCTGTGTACGACAGCCCCGAGTAATTGCCTTTGAGACACAATTGTTGCCATTTTTATTACTCGATCAAATTTATGGCTCGCGGGCGCTTACGCAAAGCTGCTTGGAAGTGAACGGCAATTTAGTCTGAATCAAGTGTATTTGTATTATAATTAATTGCAACCATTAAAGTACTACCCGAATATTTCACTTTTGTTCAGTTGAAATTATGAATTACTATATTTTTCAAGAGTCAGCTTTTTGTTTAAGCTTTAAAAATTTTTAATACATATTTGTATTCTGGGGGGCTCAAATCGACACAGGGCTAGAATATTTCATTGTCAAGTATGAAGGAAGTAAAGCACTTAATGATAACAATGTACTGTCTGTCTTACTAATTCGTATTCCATTCAATTATATTTTTTAAATGTCTTCAACTTTTACCGTCGACCCCAAAGCAAGTTTAAGCACGATTTTGGGTAAATCAGCTACCAATTGAGGCTTACAAAGTCATATGCATTTTTGTAAGATGGTCCTGAAATAAATAATAATTCAGGGTATATCTGTGGGTTTGAAAAACTTCGACTGCATGTCTGGTTTGTATACTCTACACAACAAATAATTTCGGCCTTTGACCACCGACTAAACCTACAAACCTGCCCCAACCCATTTAATTTCCTTAATAATACAACACGGCAGCAACTTCAGGCTAATACTTGTATACTTGGAAATGAAATGCCCACTAATTTGCAATTGGTTAGTAATTTCAGCTGTGCGCGCTAATTCGAGCCCTCAACATATTGGGCAGCGTCGTGCCTGGAATAATATTTGTGATTGCCAAACAAATTTCACTAGTCGGCATATAAGCCGCATAGAAAGTGCATTTCCACCTGCCGGTCAACGAAGTTAATTATAAATTCGTGGCGCTTATCCATAAAACTGAAATCATACACACACATGCATAACCGCATACTAAAAGACGGACAGACAGACAGACAGACAGACAGACAGACAGACAGACAGAGAGCAATGTGCGAGACAAGCCCATCAAAATAGCAAGGAAATATGCAAATCTAAGTATACTCGTGTTTTTTCGTGGTACATACTCGTAAATGCGCAGGCATATGGAATCGGGGGGCTTGTGTGCTTGGAGAGGTGCTGGTCTAGCTGGTTACTCGCGGAGTTTCAGAAGAAACAACAACAACAACAACAACACCAATGATGGTCATCATAGAGTGGGGACAGCCTGCGCGGGATTATGTTTCGAGTGCTAAGTAAAATTAATTTAAACAAATCAGCCCGAACATGACCCGAGGCGCACGATTAATTAATTAACCATGTTTGGATATTTCAATGGTGTTACAAACTTTTACTTTTTGATGAAGCATAAGCATCATAGTCGGACAGACTTGTACTTTGGCCATTTATTGGAATTGAGGAAATGATTTTGGCTGCTTGTTATTCGTTTTATAAAGTACGGATTAGTGGTTGACTACTTGGGGCCGATTCTATAGCGACACAATTTATAGCCAGCACTAGTGGGAGTGGGGCAGTGAAAGTTTTTCCCAGTGTATGTATGTTTTTTGGGCCTCAATCTGCAGCCAGGCAGGGCTAGACAGTCCGACGATTGCAATGACAAAAAATTTGTCTGTTAAATGATACGTAAAAGGCCGTACCGCTTTAAATGGCAACGAACCGCGCTTGGACGCCATTTTCGATGGTCGGCAGTGCCTCAAACACCTATAATTACACGTACACACATACATACATACACAAGAGTGTGCCTATGTATGTATTTGTGTGTATATATAACGGTTTCATTGACAACCAACGCTCGTGGTGTGGAGAGACGCGCTAGGGGGGCCCGTTTGGAGCCATTTATTGTCATTATTGTTGTTGTTGTTGTTGTTGTTGTTGTTGTTCTTTTGCTGTTGCTGTGCTAAATAAAATGCCAAAAATTGTTGAATAAAATGCGAGGCAAAGTGAAGCATATGATGAAGTGGAGGCAGAAAGACAACGCGTCAAGAAAATAAATAAACATGTGCGTGAAATGAAACTCAAGTTAGGCAAGGTAAAGAAGTAACAGCAACAACAACAACAACAGCAACAGCAACAACAATAACATTCACATCACCATTGCCAGCGAAAGAAGTTGCCAACGCATTTTCTTAACATTTTGTAGGTGACTAGGCCAAAAAAATGTTTGATGTGGCATTAAATAAATAAACACGATACACTTAAACGACAGTCAGTAACAACAGCAACAACAACAACAACACATCGCGCTCTGTCGTTAAATACAACAACAACAACGAAAACAACAAATCAGACAATATTTAATTAAATTCCATCAGAAAAATTTAATATTTTTCATCAAGATTAATATACGTACATAAAGCAAATTGCACGCGTCCGTGCCTTTATTCATTTAGTAAATGATTTTAGCCCTGAGCTCAAACTTGTTAATACATACTGTTGTTTAAAAGGCTGCAAATGCTGTTCGTTCATTGGCCAATTTGTGGCCGCCGCTGCAAAATAAATAAAACCAAAAAAACAGCATAACTTTGTGAAGCAGCGGCATGTTTGTAAATATTGTTGTTGTCGTTATCGTTGCTGTTGTTGTTGTTGCTGCTGTTGTTGTTGTTGTTGCTGTCATTGGCGCTGATGGTAATAAGCATTTTCGGTTGTTTGCCGATTTGATTTGTAGGCGTTGGCGCGCCTGCGCATGGACTTGACATTGAACTTTTTTTTTTTTTTTTTGCGGCTTACGTTACGTGGATTATCGAACTCTGTTAAATACTCTTCACATTCTATGTATGTGTGTGTGCATCAAATTGGCGTAGAAAATTTATTAAATATATATGTGTAATTGAAAGCAATTAATTTCATTAAGATTCGTGCATTATTTTTCGAGGCTAATTTTATAATTATCATAAGTAATTATTGTAATGCTAATATTTGGTTAGGCTGCCAGCTCAAATGGATCAAGATAATGTATTCTTTTACATAAAGTAAGCCGCAAGCTAAAAATTACTCATTTTAAAGTTTTATTAACAATTAAGATTCAGTGCTATTTTGTTTAATCGAATAATGAATGATGAAAAATACTTTTATTTTAAATGTAGCTGGAAGGTGAAGAGTATGTATCTTAATGTACGAGTTATAGAAATTGAAGAAGAGATCGTTAGAGGGACTTCATTGCTTCTGACCAGGATTTAACAGAATCTTTAGTTCTGTATCCAATAAATAAGCGGAATTTATTAAGCTGCAAGTTTTAATTTAAAATATAGGTTAGTGATAATGCTGGCAAAAATCAAATTTAAAATCGACGAAATTTGTTTATTATTATAATAAAATTTGCACATGGGTGATAAATGTGAAAATAATGTTTTAATATATGTATATAACACAGCGATAAAAATATTTCAAAGGGGCCATAAATATCGTTTTATTATAAATGCATACGATAATTATACAAGTTTTTCAATATTAAATCATATGAATATTTGGTACATAATTTGAAAATCAATCGACAATCGTAAGTGACCTATTTTCGATTCAGTTATGTTCTTTGTGGGCTGTTTACTTAAAAGCTTTGCTAGTAGGCCATTATAGAACGTTGTTTAAAAAGGTAAAAGCTTTTGTGGCTCAAAACTGGTATTGGTCGTTATTTATTTATAAAAACCGGCTCCTTTTGAGATTGATATCGCTGCAAATAACCATTAAAAGATATACGAATTGTGTTAAAAATAAAATATTACGCATACGCAAGGGTGTCAACATGTTATATTTAAGGCAAATCTAGAAGCTTTATTCGATTTGAACCCACCTAAGTGCCGCTGAGTAAATTGACTTTGAAATAATTTTAACTTTGATTTTTGACATTTCAATCTACTACGCGATTGATCAAAAGTATGAGGAATATATACAGATGTCCAAATAAAATCTGTGGTGCATGTGCACAGCCTTCAAGAGTCTATCATTTGAGTGACAACCTAATCAAGTCCAATTGAATTCATGCCCATTCAGCAGCATGACAAGAAGACCGCCTGGCATATGACCCTCAAAATAAAAACAAAATCAAGCGCACTAACGTGGATATCTGGCACAGAAAAAGGACGGCATGGCACAAACCCACTAGACCCACTGACAGACACATTGAAAGACGCCCAATTAGAGGCAGCGATTTGCGAAAAACGAGCAAAAAATTGGAGTGGCGCGCACTCAAGTGAAATTTGTGTCAATGCGCAGGCGCACAATGCGCCGCACTCGACTGCGCACGGCCTGTGTCGAGAAACGGCGAAAGAACTAAGGCAGGCGGCAGTAAGTCAAAAACGGCAAGTACTGTATAGGCGGGCGGGCCAACAGACAGACAGAAAATCATAGCACAATAACAAGACATTGCATTTCTATAATTTATGTGCATCGGCAATGGCAATACACAATTGCAATAAAAAACTCTCTACTACTAATTAGACAGAAAATTGCGTTTGCGTTTGTGTTTTTCAACCACAAAGGTGTGTGCGGTTGGGGCTTTCGACTTGAGTGCACAAAAAGTGCGCAGTGCAGTTATTTGGCTGAGAATGAGGGAAAAATGCTGCCACTACTAAGTATACCAACGGAGTTTCCGTTTAATTTTAATTTCCAGCTGATCCAACTAGTTGCGGATTTCCAACGGCTAAGTAACACAAATAAATATTAGGCTTTTAAAATACAACGATATGAAGGCAGCATTCTCGTGAAAACAAAAAAACTTAACTTATTTACCTGAAATACAGAAGAATTTTGCACAATAATGTAAAGCGATCGTTGCTGTTATGTTTAACAATTACGCATAACATTCAACATTGTTTCCTTATTTGTCGATGTAATTAGCAACATTCAAGAAATATTTTGCTTAGACAGGCTTTTTTTAGTCTATATAAAAAAGGGGAGTGGGTGATAAATCCAGCTCGTATTTTTAAATGATTATATTGAAGTAAAGTTGATAATACATGGAAGGTTGTTACTAATAGATTGAATAATTTACATAATTTTTAATTACTTAGAGTGTTGTTAATCGAACGAATAATTAACTTAATTTATTTGAGCAAATCACCCTAAAAAGATTGTAAAATATAAATTATATAAATAAAATGTTTTATAAATAAATTTATTATTTTAAAATAAATTTAAAATTACAAAGGCCAAGGTCCACTGCTGCTCAACGACTGTTTAGAAACCTCAAAAAATTGATTAATATTTAAAAACTTAATAATTGATTAAGCACATTAAGTCAATAATATTTAACAAAGACCAAATTCCACTGCTACTCAAAGATTGTTTAGAAGCCAATCAAAGAATTTAAAACTTTAAAACAAAACAACTTAATAATTGATAAGGCACATTAAATTAGGGAGTTGCTTATTGTTTATTATTTAGTCTAGCAAGGCAAGTACAATATGTGATTAATATAATGTTTCTAAATAACATTCCGATAAATTAAGTCACTATGTGATACTATACTGAACTTTACAAAAGGCTGCTTAACTGCTTAAAGATAACTTTTTCTCACAAACTATTAACTAATCGCCCTAAAAGTCGAATGTAATCTATAAACCAATCAAACTACCTACGTACAATACTAAAATAGTATTTGCAGGGTATATTTTTTAAAAAATGTATTTCAATTTTTGTTTTTTTACACTTTTGTTTGCCAAAAAACAAGCGGACAGTTTATAATTATTACAATTAACCGATTTGCAAATCAAATTTGATATGTTTCTCAATCATAAAGTTCTATTACTTACTAAAATACAATTCTCCTTATTTAATATTTAAGCAGTTAGGTTCTTAGCTAGAGAGACTACTTTGGTAAATCTACTTATTATGTAGCGTTACATACATTCTATTATTCATACATATATACATTCAACTATATAATACATTCAACTATATAAATATTGGTTATATTTCTGTAGTTTAAGAAAAGGCTAATGCGCATATTCTTTATGCGATCAACACTGAATAGTTTATTGTTCGAACAGTGTGTTGGGCATGACAACCGTATTTGCCGTAGAATATTTTTAATGAAATAATTAATGCGGAAAACCCACGCAAAATAACAATTGCAGTGCAGTCAGACAAAATGCTCGAGTCTGAAGAGCCGTGGAATTTATTTGAATGATGAGCGCCTGCGACTGAATTGGCAAACAGATATGTAGATGCACACATGTACTATATAATACTATATGCATATGTAAATATGTTGCTGTTGTTGTTGTTGTTGTTGTTGTAGACATGCCCACTTTGTGGTTGCCGTGTAATTAGCGAATTAACTCTTCAGTTGATTTAATAAAACGTGCGAGGGGCGAATTGCTTGTGGCTCCATAAGCCAGCCAGAGAAGAAACTCTGTTGGAAAGAGTGGAGAGGAGTGATTACATATACAAGTATGATTGTGTGTGAGTTCTAGTAACTCCTATTTTGCCTTGCATCTGATGAGGAAGTCATTGAGTCCCCAACTTTTCTTGGCACTACATTTTGCGTTAATTGAATTAAAATTTAATTGTGTGAGTTGTGCGCATTGAATTAAATTGCACTCGCTGTTGCGGAAGATTTTACCAGCATACGAGCATCGCTAGAATGAGGTGAAAATGGCTGAGAAAGTGACATGCTTCTTTTTTTTTGTAGCCTTTATTGCCATTGCTAATGGCCATTTCTCACATTCGAGGCAAGTTCAAAAAAGTTGCTTAAGCTGGAACTGAATCTCGGATACGAGATCTTGTTTTTGCGTTTCCAGTCCAAAGCCCTGCAGCGAGAAGCAATTTTTCAATTCAGATGTCATTATGGCTTCAACACTAATTTTCATATGCATAGATCCAAACCATGTTTATGTGTGAGTGTGTGTTGCATGTGTAATGGTGTGTGTGCGAAGCGTTTGGCTGGCGGCAGCATTCACGTTGTTGCACAATTTCTCATTAGAGGAAAGAGACGAGGCCAGGCAGCAAAGACAGCAGACAGCAGACAGCAGAAGTGAGACCAGTCTACATACTTGTACATACATCGAGCAGTGAAATTTTCTAAGCATGAAATTTTCTACATACCCCTACCTACTTACATATGTAAATGCAACAATTAAATATGCATGATTTTCTGCCAACTGCAAATTTGCGGACAACCAGAAGTGGACACTGGGCCGACAAACTCCACAAAAATTGGGCCGCGGGGCAGAGACAATTATATAGTGAGTGATCGTACTACTTACCTACCACCGAGGAGGCCAGCAGCTCTAGGTAGCAGCAAAAAAAAATAAACGTTTTTTTCTTTTTTCAAATTAACTGAAAGTTTTCCCTACGTCCCGACCAAAGAAAGTTAATGCCGTTGTGCTTTTTCGCTTTTGTCATGTGGCCTGTGGAAGGCGAGGCTAACAAATACATGCATATGCAGGCTAAGTAAGTGACTTCGACAGCAGCATTAGTCGCAGTCGCTGCCACAATCGACAGGTCGCTAGCCCGTCTGCGCAGGCGCAACTGTTGCGGCAACGACGCGTATGAGTATCGGGTTTCGAACCAACTGAAGCGCGACTTGTAGGCTGATGCGGCAGAGACACACAGACTTGTAAACCCAAATACACTCGCACTCGTGGTATACTGAAATATTTTCGCTCGCAGCAACAAAGCCAGCTTTGGAAATTGTAATGAAAATGCATTTCCACTAGCACAAAATACAATTGTGTTGAAAATGTTGGGTTCGTACGGCAATGCAAGTGCAATACACCGAAAGAAAAAGTATTCAAACATTTCCATATTTGAATTTTGAACTTAATTTAGGCTCTTTTTTATATGATTTAAAAAACTAACAAATTTTTGTTCATCTTATTTAAAAAGTGCTCTTAATATTTGCCATTCACTTAACTAATAATAAGGACAGACAAATATGACAGACATATATGAAAATTCTCACTGAATAACTAATTTAAATGACAATTATAGCTTATCTTTGTTGCTTTTCACGATAAAAAGATTTTAGAGCATGGTTGGCGTCACGGCACCCAGTTGTACCCACGGAGAACTGACGCTAATAGTATTTTATAAATAGATGAAATCTATAAAAACATACATAAATGTGTTTTAAGAGTACAGGAGTTTCAAATTTCATTTTAAGGAAATATTTACAAATCGATTAATAAAAACGTCTGTCTTCAAACGTAATATAATAATCAGCTGTCTATTAAAAGCTTTTTTATTAAAATTATAATTTCATTATTTGCATATAATTTCGTAAATTAAAAATTATTAAAAAGCCATGCAAATGAGCTCAGGAAGTATAAATTTAAACAAAAGTTTGTGGTACTTTTATTATGAAAATTCACTTAATCGATATGGCTAGAGCGCACAATTTTTCAAGAACATTTGGTATATATTTTATTGAAATAATAAAAAACAATAAGCCGTTTTAAAACTTATTGTTCATGAACTACATACATAGTTAACAATTTAAAACAAATTCATTGCACATTACTATAATTACTTGTCTGATGATCTTCCACTTTGTGCCTAAATCAAAATATTTGTTGCAAAAATTAACAAATGCTTAACAAATTCGACGTTGCAGGAATATATACAAGTATATATGTTGAGTTATTTTTGAAATCATTCATGTTGTATTTCTTGAATTTTCACTAAAGTAATAATATTTTTGAGCTGGACTTGAAATCAGAGCATTCTATAGGTAAGAGGGTCTCTTCACAGATTTGTGAACTCAAAGTGTAGCTTCCACTTCACCACTATAACGGCTCCAAAACTTCTGCAATGGCACTTGTTGGCGTTGTTGGTATTGTTGTTGCTGTTGTTGCTGTTGTTTTTGTTGCAACGATACTTACTGAAGTTGCTTTTGTTTTGTTCATTTTGAATTTTCCGCGAACGGATTGTTCGTTCGCTTGCGTTGCACGGCTTGAATTTCAATTCCCATTAAATTCAGCTGCTCTGTCAGCCTCAGCTTTGTCAAGCGCAACGACTGCGGCAGCAACTACTTGCAACAGTAGCAGCAGCACCAGCACCAGCAGCAGCATTTCAAAACTGGGCGCAGCTGCATTCATTGTGTGTGCAACGAAAAGCCGGGCAAGTTTTAGTTTTTTAAGTTTACCAATAATAAGTATTGGTAATTGTTTGTTAACTGTTTTATGGCTGCGGCCGTTTCGGGCGAATGCCAGCTACACAGGTTCTGCCAGTGCGCCCGATTTGCATGCAACACAAACAAAGGCTTTCGCAGGTGCGGTGCAAGTGCGAGTCTCTTGATATGCCACTCGGGCCATGCCAAATAGCTGCGATGTGCGAATGGCGCGCGAGAAATGCGGCAATTGGCACGTAAATACTTATATACATATATATGTAGTATAGTTGACACTATTGAGTTGTTTTTTGTTATTGTTGTTAACCATTTATGCAAATGACTTACAATAAAGCCAAGACAGTTGTTCAGATAACAACTGACGTCGTTGGGTTATGCGGGGGCGTTATGGCAGATCATATGTCCAACATCCAACAGGGCTTCTGTCCACTTTAAACTTTGCATGTGACTCAGCTTGAGTCAGTCAGTTGGCCACTGATTAATGCCAGGGAAAAGCGTGAATGATTCCTTTTTGAAGCAAAGGTAACGTGATTTATTAGCACCTCTTGCCTGCCAGATTGTTTTTGTTTTTGTATTTGTATTTTCTCTGTTGGCACGCCAATTACACGACCATCAACGTTGACTAACGGTTATCGTCCTGACGCATTGCCCACCTGGAGGTGCTTGCATTAATCACTTTAGCAAATGGGTTGCTTAAGACAGTCATTTCATATGCGTAAGTGGGGAAAAAATATTAGTGTAACGGGGAAAATTCCTTTTTTTTGAAGAAGTTCTGAATTTCAGTTTTAGACAGGTTTGGAGTACGTCTAAAGGGCTTAAAAGGGAATAACCTATACACCAAATTCTGTTTTTACACGGCAGATTGGCTCCAGAAACAACCGTGTAAAAAAGGCATTGATCATATGCAAAAAGATGGGATTGGTTCCTTATCTCTTAAGAAATATATATGCAATTTTTAATTTACAAACCGTGTTATATCAAAATCGTGTGATAAAAGACCGTGTAAAAACCTAATTCTGTTTTTGTGTACATATATGTATATGTATGTGGTATACTTGTATGTATGGGCACATTTTAATATATGTACATATGTATTAGATTTCTGCAGAGTATATAACAAGCAGCAAGAAGCATTTCCTACAACATAGCATATAAGTAGATATAGTACATAAATCAACCTAAACATATCCCCGCTACAGAATTTTGTCAATACAGTACACACTTCCTAAGCTATAAAAACTAAACGTTGCTTACGTAATTAATATATAATTCTCCATGTTTTGTTTTATTCAAATATTCTATAAATTAGTACAAATTTATAAGGTCAACACAAACTGCAACAGTTTTTCAATTAATTCCCGAACATTTTTTTATCTGCCTAATCGATTTCCTATACCATATACTATGTGCTGCTATTTATATCAATAATGAGTCCTAATAACAAATTCCACTGACAGTTCCCATAACATATATGTATTTAATTCTAAAAGTGAAGAAGATTCGACTTAAGAAAGAAGAACCACTTGGGAATTCCAGTAGTTTTTCCTCACTTTAATGCCTGATTCGGTATCAAAATTGTTATTATCACTATTGGGTACGATTTCATAAAATTCGGTATTTCAATTTTGTGGGCTTAATAAATATTGATCTTGGCTTGATGCAAGTGTGATTATTATTTGAATTTTAATTTTTAATGTATGGAAATTTCATAGTTTTATTATTAAATTACTTTTGTAAAATATGTGATTCTTGTTTTGTTAATATAGAGTTCTAATTATTGTTTAGCACATATCGGTTTGAGGTTGTCCGCTCTATAATTTTCTGAGTGTAGCCAGCGTGCATAACAGTTGCCATTTGTGGCTGGAATTTATAGTGTCTTCTCAAGCTAACAGAACCTGAGACCCACGCATTTTGAAAAGATGCTAAATCGCACCTAAAAATAACTAAAAATGTTCAATTTTTTCTTTATGGTTTCAGCACTCCTTCGACTTTGGCCCACACGCTCAAAACTTGAGAAGACGAATAGCGTAAACAAATATTGGTGAGTCGCAATGCCCTGAATCGGGCACAGGGTTGGCCATCCTCAAAGGCATAAATTATGAGTATAAAATAGCGCCATTCAAAAGTAAATCTTGCCTTTCATAGGTTTCTATAGAAATGTTAATTTTCTACAAGGAAACGAACTCATAAATCTTCGCAATATTGTCAATTTGCATAAGAGGTGAAATGTTGTACTCGGCACAAGCCGAATTGATTGTTTGCAAAAATTTTAATTAGATATTTCAGATAACTAATTAATTTCCTGTCTTACTCGGCTTGAACCTCTGACCGCACCTTTTAAGGAAATTAAGCGAAAATGTCTAGACTTTTGACCCGACTCGCGATTTTTATTTTGTGACGCCCACCATATGTAGTTGGACGGCTCTCTTTCTGGGTTAGTTGAATTTGCATAAGCATCGCGGAACTTAACATATTCGAAAATAAAAAAAAATAAAGCGCACAATAAAAACTGAAACGGGTGGAAAAAAAAGGTAAAACGGTATTTCCGTTAGCGCACGCTTCAAGTTATTTATTTTGCGTCTGCTCGCCGCATTTTTCGCGTTAAAAATACGAATTTGTTTTTGGGTGACATGTTTGCTTAGTAAATCGCGCTTAAATTATTTAACATTTGAGTTTCTGCGTTGAACAACAACATCAACAGAAATAGCTGAAAACAAGCACCGGCGGATTATGTCATGGCATTTGCATTTCGAGTGTATGCGAGTGTTTGTTTGGGTCGCTATACTTGTATACTAGTAGTACGCCCCATGCCGAAAAAGCGAAATTATTTGGTCAGAAATCAAAACACTTCCGCATGGCCCGACAATTCGGGCGTGATTTTTTCTGCAATTGAGGAGATTACTCTACTAGATAATGCGACTGCTCAATTCGTGGGCGATGGCTGATAAGCCATACTTTAGTCTAGGTACATACTATATATCAGATGGATAAGTCAAACAGTATCTGTAGTGTGGGAACGTTTATCATTCAGATTTGTAGCTGCCTTAATCATTCAACAGTCTCGATAGGCAGATTGAGAAAAACTGCCCATCCGCTTATACAATTATAATAGTTGTATCGCGATATTATATTTAATTTGTATATTGGGGATTTCCGGCTAAAAATTTTCAATTCATTCCACTGTTTCCAGTTAAACGACAAAATATTTTAATGAACAGAAACTTAATCATATCAGTATATATTGCCGTATCACCCGAAAACGTATTCACTACAAAAAATGTTGCAAGATTTTTTGTAGACGGTGCAGGAACATTTTCCAATGATCTGCAGACCATATTCTTAGATGAAAAGCATAAAGGTTTTTATTAAAGATGTGTGTGTGTGACGAAATGTGGCAATTCTGATCACGCACGTTTCCGTTCACGTAATTAAAGGATTTTCATTTTTTTTTTTTTGTTCTCGCTCAAGTTGGCATAATTTTTTAGTTGTATCGGTTTCAAATTTGTATACCTATCTTAGGCTTACATATACATACGTAGCGGAATAATTAAAAGTATTTTTCCATTATTAGAATGATTTTTTTTCTGGCAGTGCATTGCTAAATGATTTTTATATACACGTACATTTTTTAAACCCAAATCATCTTCTGATCTTGTGAATGTTCATGATGTTGTGAATGGTGACCTCTCCATAAAATCCACGGGAATTTTGGCAATTATCACGTTCAAGAAATTCATTTAGTTTCACCTTTCCCCCACAGTTCTGATGTATAGTACTATTATCGTATCTATTATCTTATTATTTATAATTGTATATATTCTGTGATAGATGTATAATATGACTATTCAAATGAAGTAGGTTTAATATTCAAGCTGGTTGATCCGAAAGTAATACTATAACTATAATAATAAACAAGATAGCGTGTAAGACTATCCTGTACTTAAGCGTTTACACATTCGCAGATACCATAAGCAAAAAGAAGAAGCAGAAGAACGTCACCCTGCTAAAGTTTGAAGTGTCATTAATTCGCTAATAACTTTTCTTAGGATAAACAGTTTTGATGACAAATACAAATACATTTAAATTACGTATGCAGAGCTTTATTTTATGTATGTTTCGAATTGTGGAAAGAATTCCATTATATTCTGTAGCGGGGGATTCCTTTGCTTAGTAATTAGGAGTGCCAAATTTTGTTATTGTGAGCTCAGCCGTTCCCAAAATGTAGACGGACAGATCTAGATCGGTTTGTCTCATCATGCTGATCAAGAATATACATATACTTCATGATGATCCCATAAAATAGCGAGAAAGGGTATACAATTTAGACTAATGCGTGAAAATACTTGCTTGAAATGTCTCCATGTTCGTCCATATGTTTCACACAATAATCGTCATCAAAAATGGAGATGAAAAAAAAAGAGTTTATCTTAAAACAGATTAATATGATAAAACCAATATAGTTAACACGAATATAAATAAAATAGTATTGTAAAAGATCAAATCAGATCAGTGTTATTTTTAAAATGTCATGTAAACATTTTTAAATATGTCGTCATTATGTGGCAAAGATCGAGTTCGAGATTGTATTGAATTCTGCTCAGCTTGATTAAATTAGTCATTCGGCCAGTTTTTGTTTGCTGAATACAAGTAGAGACGATACAGACCAGATACAGACTGCGGGTCAGGTGCAGCATAATGGCTATAACTACATACTTAGTACTTGTATTTATGCTGCATGTGAACTGTCATTAAACATTTGGCATGAAGAGGTCGAGGTTGGGGTAGGGTCGAAGCCGGTGTGGGTTTCGGTTAAACGAGGCATTTGATTGGCGCGTGTGGCTTCTGTTGTTGCTTGGGCCCTGTTTTTAAAATCAACCAAATGGGTTTTGTGATACTCAAAACACGTTTAAGTCAGGTCTGTTGGTAGTTGGCTGTTGTTGGCTGTTGTTTGCGTTTGCTCAAGGTCATTTCGCAGTTTTCCGCAGCACCATGGTAGTGCCAGGTGCTGGTTTATTATGGAACAGCTTCCAGCGTACAGACTAATCAGCATTTTGTGTAATAAACAGTTAGCCTTTCCAAACGCCTTGAAACGGTAAATATTGTAGCAGCAACTGCAGTTAGCCATGCTAACTAACTGACTGACTGACTGACTAACAGACTAACAGACTGAATGGGTGGCTAACCAAACGGCGGCGACGGTGGCAACATGCAATGAGCACGTTTCCATGTTCAACTAGCGCCCAACGCCCCTCCAGAGAGCTGCTGCGATCAAATCGACAGCAAAGCAAATGCCGCGCTTCGCTGAGCAAAAATGATAAAGAAACTAGCCAGAAACATTAAAAACTGAACAATTTTTTCCTTCAATTTTGTTTCATTTTTTTTTTTTTTTAATAGCCAAGCTGCTTATGTAAGGCTTACAAACTGACCAGCACCATTAGGCGCTGTCCAACCACACTTGCCGGCCATTTATGTATGTATGTACGAGCATGTCTGTATATATTTATGTATTTATGTATGCTTGGAGCCCAGAGCGATTGCTATAACTCGTTTCTATGTCGCTTGGTCCTAAAAACCGTACAAGTGTGCAAGATGTCTGATGTCGCCATCATTGGCACTGCTTACGATAAATGATTCAAAACAATTTGCATACACAAACATATGCATAAATATGCATATGATGGAGAGACGGTATGATATTTATTATTATAACCAATACTCAATATTTTTTGGGACTTGTTCGATGGCAGCAAATCGTTCCAGAGCCAGAGCAAGCCGAATCGAATCGAATCGAGTCGCCGCTGGTCCATTGAAGTATTTTTTGGGCGTGTTTGCTTTTTAGCTGATTGCGTGTGGCAAGCGCCACGAAGTTTACCGTTTATCTATTTTTCATTTTTTGAACAGTATTTATTTGGTTTTCTGTTTTTTGCATCTACTTTAATAGTGAAATATGTAAACGTACGAGTGTATCCGTAAATGTGTTTGTAAAATGTTGCGCTTTCGTGCCAGTTGGTCCGAACGAACTGCTTCTCCAGTTTACAGCCTCGACGTGGTGTTATGGCACCATTTCGATTTATTACGCAATGTATTTTAATTAGTGATCAAAGCCTGTGCCGCATGGATTTGTTCATTTCACAGTTTTGTTTTTCACAACTCTTTACTAATTCGTTTCATTGCCTCGCGCAACGGGCCATCGTTGAAATTGAGTTGCCAAATTTAAAGACGCGCAGCAGGTGCAAAATTACTTTGGAAATGCTCTTCAACTAACCATTGTATGAGCTGTGAAATAAATTGATTAGTAACTAGAGACAATTCAATTGAAATGGTAGATATGATGCCAACAAACTGAATTAAAGGGGCAAGGCATATACAAATAAAACCGGTCAAATGGTATAAATATTTGTGTAGTATGTAGAAAATAAGGCGGTAGCGATATGCCTTACTGGCTATTTACTAGCAGCGCTGCTCTGTTATGGCATAATTTCTTCTTAAGTTATCGATTCACACTATTATCCAACGTCAAACATGGAAGAGTTGTTTGTTGCGAGTTGGAGTATGAAGAGGTTGTCAGCTGTTATTATATTTATTGTTAACTTTAAAATGTATCCTAAATAAGCATTCACATTAAATAAACTCATTTGCATTAAAAACCTACATTAGTGTTATATCACGCAATATAAGTTTCAGACGACACAAAATCTGTCGTTTTCGTTAGTCAGTCTGTGTGGTGTTTGTCTGTCCGTATGAACTCCCTTATCTTAGAGATCACAAGAGTTACAGACACCAAACATTACATGAAGATTTTCAAAACTTAAATGCAGTTTAAGATTGTTTTAAATATTAAATATATCAGTCAGTAGTTCTTTAAAGTATATAAGTTTCAAACGACACAAAAGCTGTCGTTTTCGTTAGTCAGTCTGTGCGGTGTTTGTCTGTCCGTATGAACTCCCTTATCTTAGAGATCACAAGAGTTACAGACACCAAACATTACATGAAGATTTTCAAAACTTAAATGCAGTTGAAGATTGTTTAAAATATATAACAAATCATTCAGTAGTTCTTTAATGTATATATACTTGTATACCTAAATGTGCACTAATAAATGAGCATACTAATAAATTCTTATTCTTAATCAGTTGAAATATGTTTTCCTAATCTAAAAATGTATGTTTAAAATCAGTTGAATTGGTATTCAGCTGAGACTCCAAAATATTTCTTTTTTAATTTATAAAAATAGATAATTGGCAAAAGCAAATATTCTTCGAAATCGAATGAAATGAATAGACGGCCCTTCTGGGTCTTACATAAGTATTTAACTTTGAATAATTCCGCATATAATAACTGCTTGCAAATGTTTAAAAACCTAAAATTATCACATTTGGTTTCTATTCGATAGACACTTTTGACAATTTAGCCATATTTGGTCAAAATATTTGTCGGCATGAAAAGGTGCCGCCGCTTTGACACACATTTGACGGGTGAATTGGCGGCTTATCCGAACACCCATTAGCCATAGCAATGGCTTCGGTCAACGCCAGACCCAACACTTTGAGGCTAATCAATAAAAGTGCCCGCGGCGGCATGTACCAAGGGGAGGCGAATGGTTTTTTGGGGTCAAAAACGCTATTAAGAGACAGCAACAAGAACAGCGCAGTTTGAAGTGGAAATTGGAATGCCCAGCTCCAGCTTTAAATCCAGCTATCAAAGGTGGCAGTAAGCCACGCCATGGCCCAGCCCATCTCATCGAGCAGGTCGGCACAGCACAGCAGAGCCGTGCGCGGGTAATTAAGCAAAAAAAAAAAAAAAGTACAATTGGACAGTTGGCCATTAACCACTGGCCGTTGCTACCAACTGCGCCACTGTTTTGACCTGGGTCAGAAAATGTTTAAAAGTATAAATATTTATGTTGCCATGTTCATGATACATACAAGCATACTATACATATAAGTATGGGTATGCAACACACTACTTACTTGTATTATACACACATATTTACATATTAAATACATTAGGGTCTCTGACGTGAACACAAGCTCTGTGCACTTTTTGCACGACTCGTGCTCATGAGTTTTCTTAAGACTTTTTGTTTCACGTACTCTGTGGCGCACTCCCCTCCCCACAAGCCACAATCTCCTCAGTTCCCACATCCCCACATCCCCACTTTCCCGACTCCGTTCCCCGCCATCGACAGCGCCATAAGGCCAAACATGTTTTACACGTTTAGCGGCGTGCGAGTAAAACAGAAACTACGCCAATGCGAATACGTATATGAATACGGCGAATACGCAAAACAGGTTAAGTACTGGGCATAATTTGTTGTTTTCTTACCGCATTATTGAAAGCTCATTGATGCCTCGTTGCTGTTGCTGTTATTGTTATTGTTGTAGTCTGTAGTCTGTGGCGCATTACGAAGTGTTTTCCGATCATTTTGTAATGTGCCAGTGCCACGAATTCAAAATATCTTACATACATACATACATATAGACACTGCGGCTCGAATGAATAAGCTCAATATTTAAAAAAAAAAAATAACAATTGACCATTTCAGAATTTAAATACAGGTGCTTTTCTGTTTTTGGTAACAAAAGAGCATACAATATGCATCAGAAGTAGGCAAGGTTTACTTCCTGATAATCTAAGGAAACATTTTAAGGACATCTAATTAGATTCCGAAAATATTACAATAACATTTTGTATTGAATTGGATTGGATGTACCCTAATAGCAGAGGGACATTCTATTTTTATCAACAGTTATTTAATAGAGTCACTTGATCTATGTAGTATTATTTTAAAATATATTATTCTAAAATTTTGTATTGAATTGGATTGGATGTACCCTAATAGTAGAGGGACATTCTATTTTTATCAACAGTTATTTAATAGAGTCACTTTATCTATTGAGTATTATTTTAAGTGAAAGATTCGTATTAAATTAAATTACAAAGTGGGCGAAAGAGTATCAATTAATCTTTTAAAGTCTACATTTTTAATAATTTGGTATATTAATAAAAAAATCATAATTAATATTTTAAAATATTACATTTTTTCATGAACATTTTTTCCCAGTGAATGCCTACATATTACTGGTTTTGACTTCACATTCATTCACGATCGATCGATCCCTTGCAAAATCCAATACATATTCATATACAATCATAGTATGGGTATTCAAAAATCGCGTACAAATGCCCTCGAACCGCTCATTCTGTATTCCTAGAATTGCGGGCAACAGCTTAAGCTTGAACTTCTCTTATAGGCGCGCTAATTGTGAAGGTTACGCTTGGAATGATCTTCAGTTATACGTATGTATGTATATGTTCGTATTTGTCATCGTCTATAAAAGTGTTTAAAATTTAGCATTTATATGCAAATTAATATTCATAAACTCGGCAATTTATGGCATTTAACAATTTGATGTTTGTGCCGTTTTCGTCTTATCGTTGCACGATTTTCTCGATGTTGGATTATTGTTTTTTAGAAGCCACTCTGCCATAATCAATTTAAATTGGGTGCCAAAGTTAACGCTAGATTGAAAAATAAGAAAGGGAACACAAAGATGCTGCAGCCACAATCTCCAGAAATATAACTGGCAAACGATGCACAGAAGTTTAAAACCTTTGTCTTTACCAATGGCTTTCTTGCCTCTATCTATTAATAATGTGGCAGCCATTTGTGAAGGTTGTGAATATTTCTATTGAATTTTAGAAGAGTGTGAAGCTTAAGCCAAAAACGCACTTATCTTAACTGCGAAAATGGAATGCTTTGTTTGCGATTGGGTTTTGTGTCCAATTCTCGCCATTGTTCCGATACGCATTGGATCGGCTTACAGATTTATTTGTCGCGTCAAATCGCCGTCGAATCGCACTTCAATAGTGGTTTCCATTGTACAGTAAACAGTGGAATTGACAATCAATCCATGTGGGCGAATAATCTTCAATGGATTTTGGCAATCCGGCTATTGTAAATGACTTTAAGCAAGAAACAAAATTTTTTCTAAAAAAGCTAACACTTTTGTATTAATATCTGCCCCAAAGTAGTTTAAAGATAACTTCAGCTTTTGTAAAAAATTTTCTAACTCCAAATCCCATATTAGTATTGATTAAATGATTTTATATTTGATTATTAATTTATAATATATTATTTTTGCAATAAAACTGTGCAAAATATTTTATTTAGTGACGACATAAAGTAATCTCAATGAAGTCTATCAAAATAATTTGTGAGTTATAAAAAATTCAAGTGATAATTGCTTTGAATTGCAATATTTCCTTGAATCATCATATCTATACAGATTTGCCAGTAGAGTTTTTAGATAGCGTTCTAATTGAAGAGTTTTTTTATAAATGATTCACGTACTCAGCTCGGCAAGATAATATTTTATGTCGCAAAAAAAAACAACATATATTTATTTGAAGTAGTCTGTTCTTAAAAAATAAACTCTGAAATTGATTCTTTTGCACTGGTTGTTCGATTTTATCATTCGTTTATTTGCCATGCACTCGACTAGTCAAGAAAATAGCAACTGAAATTTATCACAAAAATCGGCAACTGTCGCAACCATGTCAATGAATTAATTCAATAAAAGAGTTATTAATGATGTACTCGTATTTGCATAAACATGGCTGTCAATTTAGTTGATCGAAATCAGAGCAGTGTTATAAATTGTGATGCCTGGCCTGTTTATTTCAATGAGCTTCAGTCATATTTATTTATTCTATAAATTGTGGCCGCCCCGAGGTCTCGCATTCTAAAAAACAAATGAAAACTTAAATCAGACATAACACTAAATACATATGCGAGTATGAGATACCTATGGCTTGATATGAAAAAACATGACTAAGCAAAAGTACTTTGAGTTGCGAATTTCAAACCCATACGCAGAATAAGAAAACAGAGACCCGTGGGCATGTTTGTTCAGCAACCAAAGACCATAAGACCAGAAGTTTGAAGTCTGCTTGTTTGCTCGTTTGCTCGAATGTGGCACAATCTTTTACGGCACATTAGCACGGCTTAGTCATGAGCTCGAACTGAATCGACGAGGGCCAAGAGCTTGGGTACAAGTGCTCTGGGGTTTATAGCAAATGTGTGCTATGGTTTTATATCTTGTGCAAATAGTAAATCAGACACAACGAGGCGTATGCGTTCTGTTCATGAACAATCACATTGTGAATATGTCTGCCTGTCTGATTTTTTCCTCCTTTTTTTTGTTTTTGTTTTTGTTTTGTACTGGCTTGCGCAATTCGCTTGTTTCAATTGTCTGGCCATTTTGTAGAGCTACCAACCAACACGAGATATGTACAAGTACATATGCTGTCTTTTTGATATGCGTCATGTCGCATTAATTTGATTTGCATAACTCGAGAGCAGGGCGTGCGCCTTGGGCACCCACATGTCGTGTTCGATCCGGAGCCAGATCCGCAGATGTTGTGACATTGACAGGCCCCGGAGCGCATTAGGTCACTGGTGGGTGCAGACAGACTCTATACTTGTATGTAGAATGGCGTCGCAATTCCCTCAATTCTCCCACTTGTCGGCTGAACCTTTAGAAGATTGAAAACTCAACATTTTGAAAGTCTCTTTGTAATGGCGTTTTTATTGTTTTTGTTTGGTCATTTCCTGCAAGAACGAACGCCGCCTTGAACTACTCGCCACATACTTGTACGCTCCACCTCCAATTCCAATTCCAACTCCAACTCCACCTGCTGAATGTACGATCTAGTTTTGGCCCAGAGCTCTTAATTGGTGTAAATGACTGCACCCCTTGGCCAGTTTCTTTGATTTGCGGTCAAATGAGCACAACTGGTACGCCATTAAATATATTTGGCTTCTACTGCACACATACGATTATGGCCCTAATCAATATGGCTGAGTCACGGCAGAGGGGAAGAGATCAGCTTGAAAAATGATCCCAACTGGCGGGCGGCGCCGGCCTCTTTCTGGGTTAAGGTTATTTTCACTAATCAAAAATCCCACGGGCCCAGACAATAGAGTGAGAGTTTCAAATCATTCACGATGCACCTATAATGTATACTACACTCTAAAAAAGAAGTGAAATATAAATATACATAAATGTATAACATTATACCATTGCAATAGTTTGAATATAGCTTACAATACTCAGTAATCTTATGTATTCTTTTTAAAAGCAAAACAATTGTTTTAAAAGAGAGAAATGTATTTTCTTACAACTACAGAAATTTGCCTAAAGCCTAAAACATTTATAAGACATGCTTCTAAAGCTGTGCTGAATAACTAAATGTAATTTATAATTCTCGGTGCCAAAGAGTGCTTACAAATCAATCATTCGTTTGGGAACGAATCATCGTTTCTGGGTTTTAGGGCACACTTTTAGAAATTTCGTCTCTTAATCAACACAAAAGATTTCGCTCCAAAAATTTGACAAATCCATTTGATATGATTTTTTGCCTGTTAACAATTTTGTGAAATTAAATATGTATACTTAATGTATTTCTTTAAAAATGAAGGTCTATTTAAAATCTATGAAACACATTTCTTTGAGTGTATTTGTCGCATGCACTAGTCTGGCATTAGTCTGGTTGGCGTCTTTGCCAGTCCCAGTTTTTGGCAATGATTTATGGCTCAAACGCAAAATCGGTGGCAGTTGCAAGTTAATAAGTAGTTAATAACAGACCTTGGATGAGGTTGTGAAGTCAGTCGCACGATACGTACACATGGCTTTATCTAATAGTAGGTGTAGACATATGTATCTCTTTGCCCGATTTGTTCGAAATTCGCTCGAGGCGGTTACAGACACAAAATATTAATGATATTGTTTGCCAATAATATGCAAAAATCAATTTGAATTTCAAATTCGATTCAATTGGCTTCGGGTTTCATTCGCGTGAGACAAAACTCGAAATGAGAAAATGTTGCACCCATACTGGGGCCATCATCATACTATTTATATGTTTAGAAAATGGCCTTATAATTTCTAATAATGCTGCGATTAATTGCCTGCATAAGCTCTTTAGAAATACCCATGACTGTGCGGGGTCGTTAATTTACATTTTGGAGAGAAAAGGGGGGAATCAAAATTAATTTGAACATGAATCTGTTATAGAATTTCTCGCTGGCCAAAGAATGCGTCGCGGTATGTTAATGACTTTGCGTTAAATCGAAAAATGATGATTAAGGCGCAGCGGTTGCGACTGCGACTGAGGCTGTGACTGAAGCTGAGGCTGCTGCTGAATGAAAAGCACTCAGAACCTGTCCAGCAGAGCGGCAGGCGCTTTGATCTCAGCTGCGAGACGTGCCAGAGGAATGCAGCGCCTATCCGTCCCGACCCGATCCGACCCGGCCCAGCCCAGCCCAGCTCAGTTCAGCAGGCGACACGTGGAGCAGGCAGGCCTACTGCCTGCAGTTATTGAAAAATTAGAAGCCAGCTAATTGTAGGCGTGCGGGCGCACTTCTGGGCCAAAGAAAATTTACATTTCATATACTTACTATATACAGAAGAATCTGTGCACAATCGTTGGCTCAGTGCTGGTCATAAACGCGATTTAGTGCATTCGATAGCGGCCGGCGGCCGACGGCGACGGCAATCGGGCGTGAAAGTGTGCAAAGAGCCCGCTGGCGGCTCAACTGGGTTACTGGGCTTTTGTCGTTCACAGAGCAAAGCAGAGCAGAGACATTTAGCCAACAGGTTAGCCCAGCTACGGTACGGGCGCGTGCTCGGGGTGTGGCTTGGAAGCATTGTCGATGTCAATGCCGGGCCACTGATGTCAGTGTCAGGGGAGGCCTCAATTGCCAGGCCCACGACATGTCACCAGAAGTGTGTTAATGTTAATGTTAGTGTCTGTCTGTCTGTCTGTCTGTCTGTCTGTCTGTCTGCCCGCACCAGAGACGGACAATAACAATTTTTATGTTTTATTATACATCTTGTTTTTGTTTTTGATATTGTTGTTTCTGTTTCTGTTGCTGTTTCTGTCTTGAATATGTAACTCACAAGCCCATGCAAATGGACTATAAATGTTTTGCGCCGCTTACATCTACCACTCGGTTCTTGCAAGTCAGATATTTGTATTATCTGACAAAAAGAGAAGAAAGAAGAAACATGTAAAGGCCATAAAACCGTCCATTGATTGCTTCTGCTTTGACAAATGTCTTATACATCATTTTTTATAGAAGGTACATATGTGTGTGTTTGAGTGTGTGTGTGTGTATGCCTTTGAGTGACTAATGCGCCAACACCTTTATTTCTATAGCTATAGCTATAGATATAGACAATCAGACTTAGTAAATAAAACAAATTAACAATAGACCAGCAACTAAAAAGGTGAACTTCGTGTGGTCTTTAACAGCGACCAATTCATTTATATGCTAACTATTTGAAAGGCAAATGGTTATAGCCCCCTTGAAAATAACTTTGTTAACAATGTGACGCATTCGATTTTGAGGAAAACAAAACATTCCACTCTAAACCAAAGAGGTAGCAAACATTTAGTTGCCAGCTGCAATTATCACAGCTGAAAGCGCCTTAGCGAAAGTTTCGAATTGCTTCAGTGCGCTTGAGTAATTAGCAACAGAACTGAAAATAGGAAAACACAATTTAAATTTGTTTTTTCTTTCTTTTTTAACAATTTGTCAAAACTTACGATGCAAGCAACATGCAACAGAAATAACTAAATGACAACAAATTGCTGGCAAAAGTTTTCTCATTACAGGCGCGCACGCGGCTAATGAGCGAAAACGCCAACGAAACGAGAAAGTGTTGGGCAAATACTAGATGAAAATATCGCGAAAATGCGGCAGTTGCTGACACCACTAATTAATAAATGCAAATATCTCAATAGAATCTGTGACAAGTGTCAGCGTTCATTGTTTTCTCACTGTTGGCTGGGAACAACAGTTTATGTTTCTCTTTGCAGAACAAGTGAAATTGTGGGAAATGTAAGAGAAATGCCGCACAGACTAAATCGTACACTATTTCAAGAATCTCTTGCAAATTGAAAAAAATGTATGTTGAAGTGGTGTTATAATTACGATACGGCGGAATGCGAATTCAACTAAAACTTATACTTTTAAAAGTAACTTCCTTCAAAGAAGTGTGTCTAGTTTAAGTTCCATTTTTATAAGCTAAGGGCGAGGGGTCTTATGAAGGCATTTACAAATGTACGTAATACTCAGAAAGGGGCTAGGCTAGGTTAGATTGACGAATTAATATACGAATTCTTTTAAGCAGAAACTTACCATAAAGACTTTTTGTCATAAGAGAAGTCTTATTAGATTATGATATGATAGATTATTACATACCTTCTTTAATACAAAATCGAATTCGATGGTAACATTTTCTGACTTTTAAGGGAATATTAATACCAACTCTTACCAACTCACAGATCAGATTTTGAAATTGCATTAAACTATGAAGTTCAAAAGTTGTTAGTGTGATTATGATTTAACATTTTTTTTTTTTTTTAAATTAAGAGAATTTGTTAGAATATTTCACTAAACAAAAGATTTTTAAAAGCTATGATATACTATATATCTATCCTAAGCTAATAGCCATATTATGGCCATTACTGACTTTCGTTAAGTTATTTATAAAACATTTTTAACAACAACAAAAAAACTTTCTTCTGAATACAAAGAATTTGAAATTGAATATTCATTTAAATATTTCCCAATAATATTCATTTTTTGACCGAACACTAGAAGTTAAGCATGACTAAGGTGGACTGGCCTGGCTTCATTTGGCGATATATCTTAAGGCTTTTGATTTTTCTAAGCATTATCGAATTTTTAATAGTAGTTGTTTTTATAGAAACACTAGTACTAATGGGTAAAAAGATCTTAAAAGCTTTTGCTTTTTCTAACCTATATCAAATTTGTAATAGTATTTGTTTTTAAGTAAACACAAGTACTACTAAAAGAGGCTGAAAAGAGCTTATTGTATGAATTTTAATGCTATTTATAAATGGATATACTTACTAAATGTATGCCTGTTCTTTGTGGAACTTACTTATGTGTGCTACTAAAATGTATTTATGTAGTTAGAACAAGAGAGAAAGCTACAGTCGAGCAAGCCCGACAGTGTAATACCCTGTACCCAGGTAAACTTCCGTCACAGCAGCAAAAAGAGGAAGAAGAAGAGCGAACTTGTTGCTGCAGTTTGGGGGGGTTGTACTAATAACTTTTCTTAGAATTGACCGAATTGAATAAATTGAACAACAGTAGACAATTATATATAAATTATGTGTGCAAAGTTTGGTTTAGGTAGCATTTGAAATGTGGACGCTATTGACGAAATTCTGTAGCGGGCGAAGGGGGGGAAAATAAAAAAAATTAAATAAACTCGTCCTTTCTCGGACCTAGGAGAATCTGGATGCCAACTTTGGTTATTCTAGCTTTTATAGTTTCTGAGATCCTTGCGTTCATCCAGACGAACAGACGGACAGACGGACGGACATGTCTAGATCGATTTCTCTCGTCATGCTGACCAAGAATATATATACTTTATGGGGACGGAGATGCTTCCTTCTGACTGTTACATACTTTGCACAAACCTAATATACCCTTTTTACCCTACGGGTACAGGGTATAAAAAACTCTTAAGATGGGGGAGTTGGGCGTTAGGAGGTGCATTTTATGCATCGCTGCTCTTTCTGTTTTCTCCCAAGATGCATTGGCCCGACTGATATCAGAATGGCAACTACTTGCGAGTACTGTCATTGCACCTCGACGAATGACAGATCGCTGGGGTCACAACAGACTTCATTGTTGTGATTGTTTATGATTATTATCTACACTTTCTTTTTCGACTGTGCGGCGCTTGGGTCCCAAACACACATGCATATGTGTGCATGCACACACACATACATACATATGTGGTAACTCTTTCTTTCTTCGTCACCCAACCATCCATCCATCCATCCATCCATCCATCTTTCGTTCGCTTTGTTGTGCTCGCTTGTTTAGGGCCATCTGAGACAATTGTTGGCAAAACAAAATCACATATACGAGCCCATATATATAGTACACTCACACATCTCGCTGCGCATCTAATGAGCTTTGACAACAAATGTTGTCGCTAAGTTGCTTTTGTTGCTCTCGTTGTTGTTGTCATTGTTGTTGCTGCTGCTGTGCGCGTAATTAGCCGCCATCGAAATGCGGCAACAGTTTCACTTGCACTCTTGACACAGCCGTTGCACAAAATTATGAAACGTGTGTGCTTTAAAAGCGGCTTTCCGAGCAGCACCTGCCACTTGAAACTAATTTGGTTTTAAGTGCTACTCATTACAATTTGCTAAATGCATTGTAATGCAAAATTAATTATAAACATAAGTACATACATATGTGTGGAAACTTTTTATTGGCAGCGGTTGGCTTCAGACCACAAGACTTCTGAGTTCGCTTCTGCATTATGTGGGCGTGGATTGCCAAAAAAACAGATCAAAACTTGAAACGCTTTAGATTGTTTCCTCGTTATTTAGTGCGTTACTAATAGACAACTATATCAATACCTCTGCTTCCTGTTTGGCTGCCGTTAAATGTGATTATTTGCCACAATAGCTTCCAAAAGTGTGCTGAATTGCCGCTTATTACACCAAGCAACAAAAGCTATGTATATGATATAATTGTATGATTGTGTAAGAAGAACAAGTTTTGCCTTCAAATTGCAAATAAATTCTATGAAATAAGAATTTTTGAAATTTCAAGCAAAAACTATAATTAAGAGAGTTAACTGAAGACCCAATGAGACCTTAATTCTGTTAGTTTATATTTTTAAAATAAATATAAACAAATAATCAATCAACCATTTTCATTTGTTCGTATTTAATTTTCATGAATACTTCAATCAATTGAATATAGTACATTAAAAATGATTGAAAAGAACTTTTCGAACTAAAATTCGTGAATATTTACACTTTTCCAGGGGACCATATCGAATCGGGAAATGCGGGCACATAATTTGTAAAAGGAAAATAAATCGAAAGCTGATTCAAAATTAGCACTCTTAAATGAATTAATTTTAATTAACAATTTCATTACATTCATTTAGAGGATAATTCATGTTTGTACAATTGCAATGCAACATTATTTTATTATTATTATTTTTTATTTAATTACAAATTAATAATTAATTAATTCTTGGTAGATTCACAAGTACATCGTTGTAGAGATATATTAGTTAAAACAAAGATAGTTTCATTTAAGTAGAATCAATTTTTGTAACCATAAACTAACTCTTAACCAATCAACCTTAGTAGAGTAGATACTTGTAGATGTTAAAAAATTGACTAGTACCTTCTTTTTTTTGCCACAAAACGTAGAAAGTTAAAAATAAAAACAAATTAAAAATTTATCCAAAATAACTCTTTCTTTACATGTTCTCTGAGCTGATTTTGAACATGAGAGTCTTTAGTAATAACTAGAGCTGTGGCCTTTTCAATCGTTAATTTGTGGTGTTGTTTATAGGACAAAGCATTGGCAATAGCAACGGTTGAGCTCATTAATAGTTCAGTGGCATTCGAATAGTGCGAGTATGTGTAGTCAGCCAGCGGCTTCTTCACTGTCTGTCAAACAAACTACCTAACTAGCCGTCTCGCGAACTATTGGCTGTTGGCAGTTGTTGGCTTTCACTTTCAGAGCCGCATGCGCACAAACAGTGAAATGAGTGACGAAGAGTGCGCTGGAGCATTATAAAATGTCACATATGACAGCAGCAACATCAGCAGCAGCAACTGCAGCAATAGTGGCAGCAGAAGCAGCTCGCATAATGGCCAAATTGCAGAGGCTAATAGACACGCAACAAGCTGGCTGCCTGCCTGGTTGGCTGGCTGGCTGGCTGGCTAGCAAGTCAGATGGTTTGAGCGGCATAAGCTGCAATTGACAGCCATGTTTATTATTTTTCCTTCTGTTTTTTGTCAGTTAACGAATAAAATGCTATTTAAATGACAAAACGCACATGTGTGAGTGCACACGCACACACGCACACACCATATTATTGGGTAATCGCATCAAGAGCGATCGCTGGAGCTTTGCTGGCTGGCTGGCAGCTTGTTGCTGATGTTGTTGGTGTTGCTTTAATTGTTGCGCCTGTGTGTATCGAGCAATAGCAACATGTGTCGCCATCGCCGTCGTCAACATCTGTGTTGGTGAGTGCGTCGCGTGTTGCCAGTGCTTAACAATTTTCAATTGGATTTGTTCAATTAATTTTGTTTGGTTTCATTTTGGACTGTTCGCTTGCTGTTGTTGTTGTTGCTGCTGCTTCTGGCAATAATTAGCAGCGGTTAGACTTGAAATGCAGCAATTAAGTTTCATTATTATTGCTTTTGGTTTATTTAATTGCATTCAACTGTTTCAAATTTATGCTGAACGATTTGCTAGCACTCTGCGTTTATATATATGTACAAATGTACATATGTATGAGTATGTTTGTATGTGCCAGCAAAAGAAAAGCCCGGTAAGCCTATCGATTGGATCTGCTACCAAATTTTTTTTTCGATTAGAAATTCAATTAATGAATTAAGCCGTAGAAAACATTATAAAACTCTTTGTTTATGCGCCAATACAAAAACACAATAATGACCGAAAAGTAAACAAATTACGTTTTTTTTTTGTTGTATTTTTGATTGAATGGCAAAATCAATTAACAATTTGTCGTTGCTATCGAAACGAAAGGTGTATTGACCGTACTCGTACATACACATACATACATACAAGTACGTACATACTCGAATCGAGGCTGACCACAAAGCAAGACAATTAGACATAATGGCAGCAGCAACAACAACAATAACAAAAGTAAGCCGAAATCAAGCAATCTCGCTGCAATTGGTTGCAATTGCATTGCATTAGCTTGTTACTTAATTTCATATTATTGGAAGAAGAAAAACTGGCAAATGAAAAAGACTAATTGCAATCATTGCGTGTCTCTCTCTCTTTCTCTAAGTGTACACATATGTACATACTATACATGCAGTATATATGTAAGTAGTATATAGATATGTATCTTAAAGTGAATGATTGAGCGAGAGTGAATCAGAAAGCCAAGCACAATCAAAAACCGGGATGCAGCGCTACAAGCCACAGCTGTGCGTGATTGCGTGCGTGTTCGTGAAAAAAGACAAAATGCCGCGAATTTCGTGACGTTTGGCGGAATCACATGAAATTCTTTAAGACATCTTTAGTATAATTCACGAAAACACAAAAATTTACAAACAAATAGCGAACAAAGAGCTTTCTTATATCCATTAATTAGACCAATGAATAAATATAAAGAATTACAAGAAATTATTGGACATAAAATGCAAAACACTGGATCGACTATATTTAAAAAAATACAATTTTGAGTTATTTTAAGAATCAGCTAACTATTTATATAAATAAAGAAAAGGTTTCTGTTTATATTCTAAACCTATAAGAACTAAAAAGCTTTCTACAATATATATTTTAAAATAAATACATTTTTAAAACAAAAAGCTAGCAAAGAACTTTCTTATATCAATTGACTAGACCAATAAATAAATATAAATAATTAAAAAGGATTGCAAGAAATTAATGAAAAAAAAAAATAGATCAAAAATGTTTAAAGAAATACAAAATTTAGTTAACTGCTACATCAAAAATAGTTAAAAATTACATAATTTAGTTAATTTGCGAATCAAAAGTTTCTGTTTATATTCGAAACCTATAATAACTATGGAGCTTTCTATAATATATATTTTAAAATAAATACATTTTTAAAACAAAAAGCTAGTAATTGATTAGACCAATAAATAAATATAAAGAATTAAAAAATATTACAAAAAATTATTCAACAAAAAATACAAAACACTGGATCGACTATGTTTGAAGAAATACATTTTTTGGTTAATTTGAGATAACTATTTATATAAAGAGGTTTCTGTTTATATTCGAAACTTATAATAACTAAAGAGCTCTCTACAATATATTTTAAAATAAATACATGTTTAAAAAAGGCCAGAAAATATACTGAAATTCTGATTCTTTAACGGTTTTTATTAAGTTTTTCAAATTCAAGCTAGAAAAAAATTCGTGAGCTTAAAAAAGCACGCATTCGTGACGGCAATTTGTGTCACGCACCCAGCTCTACAGCCGACCCAACAGTAGCAAGTCAATTTTTTGACAAAACTCCTGCTTTAGTGTTTTCCGCCCTCCCCTTCCAACCAGTCAAGGCGACATCTGCATTGCATAACGACGAAAGGCAGGCATTAGGTATTAAGTTACAAAAGAGCCCAATATGTACATATGTATGTATGTATGTACATAAAGCCATCATAAATACTCGTTGTTAATTTTTGTTTTCTACAATTTCTCAATGCATTTCTCTGCCTCTTCTTGCAGCCATGCCGCACAGTGTTGCGCAGTCAGGAAACGCAACAGCAACGCGACACACGCAATTGCGGGCGAGGTAACATCACCGAGCGGCCAAGCAGCCAACATGTTAGTGCTGTCAACGTAACGTGTCACAAACAGATCACAATTACACAGATCACTGCGAAAGAGCTCAGAATATTGCTCCAAACTTAAACGTAAAACCCCTCAGTCCCTACTGTGCCCAACTGGACAACAACTCGTGATCAAGCAACAAATTGCCATATTCTTTATTTCCAAAAACATACACACACACACATACACACACACAAACATAACAGCAACATGAACAGCAAGAACAGCAACAAGATGAGCAGTAATACCTCCCTGGATAACTCCTCGGATCAGGACTACACGGAATTCCTCAATGAGTATTTGCTGCAAACTAATTCGCCCAGCAACGAGCCAGAAACCCATTACGAAGGTGAGTCGCCGTCACTGGACGAGAATTAAATTAGTGATGTGACTCAAACCACCAATTGTTTTTATTACCATTTATGTTTATATATAGATGGTGAGATGGAGGCGGAATGGCTCATTGCCGCTGGATTTCCACAATTGACGAAGCCATTCGAGCAGGTTTGTTTCTTTAAATAAATAAGCAATTCAAAGTGTACATCACGAAAGAAGCCTAGAATTTGAAAAGGGTTACATGTTTTCATGTTTTAAAAAAAAACTAGTTCCGATAAAATGTATAGAACTTAACTAACTTGTTAACTTTCATGAGATTGATTAATATTTAAAATTCAGCTTAGTAGCTTAAAATATTGACAACTGCTGATCTTTTTGGAAAATCGAGAAATCGGCCCAAACATATGTAACTCGAGAAAAAAACTTCAGCCGCAACGGGATCGTTTCAAAAATGCTTATAGGCGTTTTTCAAGAGCTGTAATAAGAAAGACGATATGGATGAAATAAACTGAAAGTATCATATGAAGATCTTTTTACGGGTAGATCTATATAAATATATTTCTTTAGATAAAAACAAAATCAATCAATATTATTTTTTACGGCTGATGCTCTTTGATTTTGTTTAAAAAATGTTAATTCTACAACACACATTTTGAAAAGCTCGCATCTGCTGGTGTTGATGTAACAAACAAATCAAATACATATAAATACAAAGATTTGTAAGCATTTGTGAATTTTGAAATAATTAATCCATGACTTGGAATACAAGTATATTTACGTATTTGTGATTTTTGAAATATGTAATTAATATTTTCATAATCCACGATTTAGAATGCAAAAATATTTACGTATTTGTGATTTTTGAAACAATTAATATTTTCATAATCGATGGCTTAGAATACAAATATATTTATGTACTTGTATTTGTGACTTTTAAAATAATTAATATTTTCATAATCCATGGCTTAGAATACCAAAGCCGAAGTTAGTTTTGAACAATTTTCAATTTCCATTCCATTTGAAGAAAATGTTAGCAGTCATAAACATTTACGATTACGGCAACATATGTTTTCCATACATCTATAAATGATTCACACAAACACCCGTGGGCTAATATTTTTCGGGATTACACAGAACGTCAAGGTGTAATACCTATAATTAGGAAACTTAGAAGAGTAAGCCGTTTAATGCAAATTCCACTTACTGACTCGCTTATCTGGCCTGATAGCTGAGGACTCCTTGTACCTAGAAATGCCCTTCCCGGCACTTCAACACGTGTGTTGGCGTGTGTGGAAATTCCCGGGTGTTGTGGGCAAAACCGTTTACAGCACAGTATCTAAAAATAAACAAAGTCTGTTGCCGGGTAAGCGAAAAACCTCCTCGTACGGGCATGCGATATGGCGTTTATTCGAATCCGACACCCCAGAATGCAGCCTTGTTTATGCCAGGCATGCCTACAAACAAACAAACTCGCATAGCACATACTGTACCCGTACATACATACATATGTATATGCAAGTATATGTATGTAGGTATGCATGTACATAGTACATGTGCATTTTAAAGTGCCTATACTTATGTACTGGGATTGTAGAAACATATTTACGTACTCGCCATTATATAGGCGAAGCTTTGTCGCATTAGCCATTCCATTCCGGCAGTTGGTAGCGAGAAGTCAGTCAGCGTTTTTGCATTCCGGAAGAAACGGATTAGGACTCTATCTAGTATATATTATGCTTCCACCAGTACCATGAGTGCGACGAGCATTTACCTAACCATAGACAGTATTTTGAGGCTCGCGTCAATAGCTCCCATGGATGAGGAAGTGAGGCTACTCCATCTTTTATATTACTTGCAATTAATCGAATCTTATCTAATCGAAATGATCTTATTCCTTTTAGGGTTTTGAATTAAGGACCACAGAGCTCGAACCCATACTGGCTACACTATCGAAGCCACACGCGGAGGCGATTAAGCAGCGTGTTCGGGCACTTAATCAAACGGTACGTGGACGCACAAAGAACCGTTCCAAGCGTAAGCCGGACATTCGCGATGTCTTCCGGGATTTCGATGTGAGTATGAAGCTTTGCTGGCTGCGTAGCTCAGTACAAGTATTATTGTGATATTCAAACATTTGTGTTGTTGTTGCAGGAATCGAGCACGGGCACAAGGTCGCGAAGCGCCACACCCGACTCTTTGGACTCTATACATGGCGATGAGGTCTGGGGGAATCCCTCCATGTAAGTCAAAGTCACCATTAGAGTTGCTTGCATTATCTAATCTATATTACTTTCTCTTTGCCAGTCCGAGCTTTGTAAGCATATTTGATCATGGTGCTGGCAATGAAAACGCCAGTGTCCATCCTTCGCTGGGAAAGCATCTCAAACAGAAACTGCGTCGCACACCCAGCGCCCCACAAAAGGGATCTACGGATATATTCCGCGGCTCGCACGTTCGCTGCGACATACCGCTGTACTCGGCCGAGGGAATCGAGCTGCTGGGCTTCTCGCGCATCGGAACCATACACATACCCCGAAATCGGTCGGGATCAGATCCATCTTGCTCGGTTGGGTAAGTTTTCCCATTGCTGGAGTAACTTCAAATTATAATCCAATCATTTTTATGATTTAGACGAGCACGCGGCCAACTTATGCAGGATTCACAGAGCGATAACAATACCTCGTCGGGCGATTCCAGCGACGAATGTCTGTCCAACACAGCACGCATTTCGTCGTCGTCCTCGCCGGAGAAGATTTTGAACAAAATGCAACTGGATACGCCGCCGCAAAGTGTGCAGAACTCGCCGTCGTCACGGGACGGCATCAGCTTTGAGAGCATGGTTCGGGAGACATCTAGTCAGGATGGCGTGGATACGGTGGATAGCAGTGATATGTCGTTGGAATACTGCTCCGACATCGATACGATTAACGAGATAGACTTGAAGCGGTTGCAGACCATCTTCTGGCTGGAGCTGGCCACCGTCTTTGATCGCAATCAGGTGTCCTTGGACAAGAGAAAACCATTCAAGCGACGTCGCAAGGAGGAGGGAAATCTCTTTGGGGTATCGTTGAATGCGCTCATACGTCGGGATCAGCAGCTTACCGGCAAGGACTCAACGCTAGTGCCACGTTTTCTGGAGGGTCTGCTTGACGAGTTGACGAAGCGCGGCGCCAAGGAGGAGGGCATATTACGTGTCGCTGGACACAAACAAAAGGTGTGGTTTAAAGATTCAGTCGATTCTGAGGATTGTATATAACTTCTTTGCTATTTATTTGCAGACTGAATTACTCTACAACGAATTAGAGTCGAGTTTCTATCAAAAGCCAAAAAAATTCGCACAGCTGCTGAGCAATGCGAGCGTCCATGAGCTGAGCGCGCTGCTGAAGCGCTGGCTCCGGGAACTGCCGCAACCGCTGCTCACCAACGAGCTCATCCAGCTCTTCTATCAGTGTCACACACTCCCGCCCACTGACCAAGTGCGAGCATTGGCCATTGTCTGCCAGATGCTGCCGCATGAGAACCGAAACACATTGCGATCGCTGCTGCGTTTCCTCAACCATGTGATTGATTTGAAGGACACCAACAAAATGAATCTTCACAATGTGGCCACGATTATTGCGCCCTCATTTTTCCCGCCACGCTACATACATCCCACAGATAAGAACAGTATTGAGGAGCAGGTGAAGATGGCGGCGCAATGCTGCCGTCTCACCAATGTGCTTATCACGCGCGGTGAAGGACTCTTCCAGGTGCCCAATCATTTGATCGAGGAGTCGCGCTCCAATAAAGCAAGACAGGTACGTTTTTATACTCTGCTCTGTACATGAAATGTACAAGAGTATATTAGGTTTGCGGGAGCTGAAAAATGTAACAGGCAAAAGGAAGCGTGGCAGACCCCACAATGTCGATATATGTCTGTCTGTCTGTCTGTCCGTCTGGATCTCAGAGACTATAAGAGATAGAGACACCAAATTTTGCACAAAGATGCCTTATGTGTGTACGCTATACGAGTTTGTTTTATTTTTTTGATTCTTTTGATACTTTATAACTGATTTCTGTTCTCATTTCACATTTCATGCCTGCCTAGAAAAAACACATTTCTATAACATTTTCTTTGAAATGTTATTAAAATTAAGCATTTGAAATTGTTATCTTAATCAAATAATATAAAATCGCTATTAATATTTATTTTTTTCTCCTAAAATTGTTTCCATTGCAGGGCAAACGGGGGCAACATAGGCGTGTCAAGGCCACCACATCGCTGCTGCATGCGGTCGCTCCCAGCATTATTGTCATCGAGAGTCCCAGCCATAGCAGTGCCGCCCGCAACACAAGCGGGAGCGGCAACGGCGGCAATGGCGGAATCGTTTCTCGCCAACAGTCCATCAATCCAAGTCATGTGCATCGTCTCGTCGTCTGAGGCAGTACGGCTCTAGAGTCGTGGCTTCGGCTTCTATTTCTTCTTGGTGTCTTTAACAATTTATAGAATTTATACTTTTAAGTTTGTATCGTCGTCTATTTACCGAAAATAATTAGCCTGTAGTCGAGTTGGAACAAAATACAAAATTTCGAAGAGCTTTAGTTGAAATCTAATGAGAAATGAGAAAAAATTTCATTGTAGAAGTAAACTTAGGTTGGTAGCTTTTAAAAAATCATTCAATGTTATATACTTATATTATGTTTATGCCCGTTTGCAATATTTTTGAAACAAAACGAATAACGAAGAGCAATATTCATTTGTAATGTTGAAGCAACCAAGATCAGTTGGTCACAATTTAGTCTCTAGTTTGATTTTAAATGTCATATCACATGAAACGTATTAAAACATGCACAAAAAAAACACACACACACATGTGTACGTAGGCACAAGGAAGCAACAACAACAAAATTGACTTAATTATGGTTAATTTAAAATAATTATATACACATTACTTCTAAGATGCATGCAAAAAGTTATGAATTGTATTTACAAAAAAATAAAAAGCATATTCTATCCATACCCAAACTGGTTTTCAATTGTTTCCATTTTTAAAAACATTCTATTAATTGAATTGAAGAGAAAAAGGATGATTTTCTTAAATTGAAAAAGTTCTAATTATCTAATAAAATCTAGTTAAGACCTACAAAAAGCTTCTGTGTTGGATTTACTTTACAAAGCCGATTTGTTAGATAACATACTCGTAAATGCTTTCACTTTAATGATAAATTGCAAGCACACATTTGAAAAAAGCGCTCACGACCAAACCTGAACGTGTCATCGATAAGTTTTCTCTGCACTGGTCAGTGTGTACACAAGTTCGTTAGCATGCTGACAAAAGCTGGCAGCTATGCGAAAACTTTACAATTCGTTATCGATTTTTCAACGGAAAATAGTGGTTTCGAATTAAATATATAATTTATTTCATAAATAAGCAAATAATGTCGTTTCTAAAAAGGCAATGTAAAATATTAAATATTTATTGAAATTCTGACAGGTGGAGCGGCTTGATGTGAGATCAGATTTAACGTTAGGCTGCCTGCGCACTACTTGGCAACCCAGATTGCGTGTCCTAGCGCTTTGGCATTTTTCAGGACTTCGAGCTAGTTGTGAAAGCTTTGCCAGTGTTGTAGGTAAGCACTGTTTGCAAAGGACATTCGCTTGAGGCATTTCCAAAATTTAACCCAACATTCTTAAGAATTCTGCGGAAAGGTACCAAACGGCTTATTTGGGAAATGCCGATTTAATATTTTTATAATCCTTTTGTAGTGATTGCTTACGAGGAGTGCTAAGACAGCCCCGATTTCGTTTCTTGAGCATTTGCAACTTCAACCTTGAACCCCGAAGTGCAGCAACAGTGCAGCCCACTTGTTGTTGCTAGCTGCAGGGCAGAGTTTTTGTGCGAAGGGGGGTGGAGCAAGTGAGAATTTGCAGTTTCCGTATACAGAGAAGAAGAAGAGTGCTGAACATGGAGCCACCACCGTCGAAGCGCGCCCGTTGCGACACCAGCGATGAGAGTGACGAAGAGGCGAAAATAACCACCTCGGGCGTCGATCATGAGAAGCACCTGGCATTGGTCAAAGTGTATGCCTCCAGGTTGGCAGACAATATATGCAAGAATGCAGGAATTCCGGGTGCTGCCATCGCAATTGAATCGCCGGAGGCACAGCAGGTCTGCTCGAAGAGTGTGGCCTCCACTTCGGGCATCTACAATGCCAGCTGCGCCTGTACGCTTTGCTGATGTAGTGACAACGAGGGCCCCAACGGCTCCAGGAGTGAAGGCAACCGTGAGGACTGCTACAAGTGTCAGGGCTTCTACGACTAGCATTGGTTGTGGCAGTGGCGGATGAGGGCCGCCGCCGAGGATGCAGCTAACGCTAAGCCGCCAAAGGTGACGCGGGTCTGGCAGCGCTACGACTGGTACGACGACAGTGGTTTGGGTGACGATGCGGCAGAGAAATCGGATAAGGCAGTGGGTGGACAATGAGCGGCAATCGCACAAAATATTCATCATGAGAAAAGTAAACATCATAATCGTACATTCTTCCAACAGTTCAATCAATATGCGTTATATCGATGTCTAAAGCTATGGTCAGATGTGCAAATAATATGCCCAGAACTCTGCAAACTACAAGTAAATCACAAAGAAGTTGTATTTTAGACTTCTTGTTGGTTTTATTTGAAGAAACATGATTATCTGTCTGTCTGACCATAGTTTCAATAACAATTTGCAGTTTAAAGTAACCCACACATACTTATGTACACACAAACTACAACAACAAACAAATAGTTATAAATATATGTATGTATGTATGTATGTATTGTAAGCCAAACCCCATCCGAATGAACTCCCCGCGCAGCCAACGTCGCAATCGGTTCCCCATTGCTGGCAAGTTAGTCGACGGGCTTTATAGCAACTACAAATTGTTTTTAATACACACGAATGCGGTAACAGTACTTAGCATAAGTATGCGCATGTACGTCTTAAATGCATACATAGTTAAAAATAAAGCTTAAAGTCCATGTATCCAAAGAATTTCAATGTGTACTGCCATCGGTCTCTTTTACAAAAGCATTAGCATCAGCATCAACATCAGCATTAGCTTTAGCTATAGTTTGTTCGTCCCACGATCACGACGCGGTCACCGTCACCGCTCATTGAAGAAATATTTCGTCAATTTTGTTTATTAGCTCTCGCTTCACTCACGACTTCCCTCTGCGGTGGCGCTGAATTGCCGCCGCCGCCCACGCAACACTTTGTGGACCCATCCGTCCATCCGTCCATCCATCCATCCATCCGCCCGCTTGTCCATTTATCCGTCTACCATATGTCTGTCTAAGTGTCCGATTGTCCGCCAGGCAGTAACTGGAGCGCAACGAGTTTCGTTGTTTATTTATTTGTTTATTTTATTTTGATTTGATTCGAGCAGCCGCAGCATTTTTCATTTTCGGCTGCAGATCGTTTTATGACGTTCGTCAACGCCATAAATCCGCGTCTTCGCCAGCCATCTGCATCAGTTTGCTTTGATCTATGTCTGTCCGGTCCGGCCTGCCAATGCATGCCTTCTCTGCCTCAAAGACTTATTGCGTATCATAATCTAAGGAGGGCGAACATTGCTCAGCGATTTCTGTAAGTGTGTATTTAGATTCTTCCTATTTCTTTGTCAACCAAACACATCGAAACGATATTTTTATGCCGTTCAATACTAAAGTACACTGTACTCGTACTCTCACAAAAAAGTTACAGGAAGTACGAAATTGTTTACCTCCAAATATCCGATGATTCCTTCAGGGGTAAAATGTAGTGCAAATTTATAAATTATATATAATTTATAAATATATGTATTTCTGACATTTTTTGTTCTTTCCTTCAAACGAACTTTTAGTTCAATTGTTTCCATTGTTTACCTTCACTTATTTGATGGTTCCTTCAGGGGTAAAATGTAGTGCAAATTTATAAATTATTAACATTTATTTTCTCCACTTACCGTAATTTTTTTATAATTCAGAAATGTATGTATTTCCTTAAACGGGTTTGAAATTGTTTCAATAGTTCAATTCCATCGTAATTTTTCCTATAATTCAGAAATGTATGCATTTCCTACAATTGAAATTCTTTCCTTCATATTCTGCTGGATTTTTAATTCAATTGCTTCCATTGTTTACCTAAAATCCTGATGATTCCTTACCAAAAAAAAAAAAAAAAAATTTAGTGCACATTTATAAATTTATTTCCTTCAATTCTCGTAATTTTTCTTAAAATGTTTCCTTAAGAGGTGTTTTAAAAAGTAAATTTTCTGCAATTTTAAAAATTTCTTTCTTTCATTTAACCTAATTTTTCTTATAATTTAGAAATGTATCTATTTCCTACACTTTATATTCTTTCCATACCCAAACGGGTTTTTAATTCAATTGTTTCCATTGTACCTCAAAATATCTGATGATTCCTTAAGAGGTGTTCTAAAAAGTAAAATTTAGTGCAATTTTAAAAATTTATTTCCTTCACTTTTTGTAATTTTTCTTATAATTCAGAAATGTATCTATTTCCTACGTTTTTGTGTTTGCTTCAAATATAAGATCATTTTTTTATTTCTTTTTTTTTAAATATTCTACATTTTGGTTTTTTTTTTTCAAAATCTAGTAAACTCTTTTCCCACAATTAACCATTTTGCTTAAACATATATTTCTATATATTTATATTTATAAATTAATGGTTTTTTAAATTATAAACTTGTTAAACAGTTTTTACAATCGAGTATAATATTTTTTTCAATATTGTTGAAATAAGTAGTAAGCTCTGTTTTTACAGTGCACTGGAGTTGGTGGCCAGGTAGTGGAGAAAAGGTAATATTATATTAGACTTGGATTAAAAGGCATTTGGTTAAAAGTCATATCTATATGATAAAACAATCAAATGTTAAGTAATAATTTAAAAAAAAAAACGTATAACTGAGAACAGCATATCAGCGGATCAATTTTATGAAGACAGTGTATTTTTTAAAGTGTGCAATGGGGGTACGCGTATATAGAAGCTTTATTTAATACAAATCCAAAATAATGTTCTCGTGTTAAAATATTTTCAGAGCCATTATAAATTATTTCTGATTTATGGAGAGGCGCCGCATTTAACAGCATTTTACATTTAACCTTGTGAGCAAAACTATCATAAAATCTGTGGCCAGAAATATAATTTTTTTTTATTGTTTGTGCTTACACTCTTCATCAAAACCTCAATCTGACTGAACTAAATGATGACCTCGGCATCACCGACGAGACATTCTTATTTTGAATAACCATTATTATTTAAACGATGATGAAATGAGTTTTTAAAGAACTCAGTTATAAAGGAGTATGTATTTTTGGTTTAGAAAATGTAATGCCCTACAAATAAATACCTACACTTAATAGCGCGCTTGTTCCTTTGACATTCGCTGATTTCTTCTCTATAGAAAACCAATTTTGCGGTTCTCTGCTGGGTGGCCAGCACACCTGTTGATTCTCTGAGCCACCTAGTCAGACGCCCATACATACATATATATATACATACATACATACATACATACCTAAATGCCTGTTTTTCCACTGAAAACTGTTCGCCACGCTCTCGCTGAAAATAAATTCATGAGCGTTGGATAATGGATCGATCACCTCGAGCGATCTTCTCGGCCGAGGCTCGTTTCGCAATTCGTTCAGCTTCCTGCCTTCCTTTCAGTACCAGCGGCTGCATAACGAATTCACTCGATGAAGAGCTCTTTTGTACGCAACATTAATCCTGTCTACTCATGAAGTGAACCCATTTGGGAACAGATAATGGGTCTGCTTTATAATTCTGACAGGGCTCGATCGATCCATCGTTGACTGTTGGAAACTAACTTTATAACATTTAATGCCTTTGAAGTAGAAAAAAGGCAATGCAAAACACATTTCTCTTCTTCCTTTGGTTAAAAAGCTCTTGGGTAGCACTATATTTAGTGCTAAGCTTGATTTCACATGTAATCCTGGTTCCAAAGTAAATAGCAAATAAATTCGTTTCGATAAAAAACGGAAGCTGCCATCTGGAAAAAAGTAAGAAACAGCGAAACCAGCTAAAGTTTCCAGTTAGTGAATATTTATTTATTTATTAGCCTAGGGTTACAAGTATTAGACTACTTTTAAGTTATTACGCTAGTCATTACATAATTATTTCTAATTTAATCCAGCTGAATTTAATTTAGTTACAAATTTGATTTAGTTTTATTTGATATTTTTTTTGTTTTTTTTTTTTTTAACGCGACTAATTTTAAAATATAATGGAATAATGCTGCTTTGCTTAAAATTTAGTTTTATTAAAAATTATCATTGATACGTAATATTGCCCACGCAATTATTCATATTATGTATTATTGTATTTAAGCTGTTTTTGTTAACTAAAAATGCTTGAATTGTTTAATAGAAAAATAGAAAGTGGTAGCAAGCAAGATTACACGTAATTCTGTTTTTATACGGTCTTTTTTTACACGATGTGAAAATTAACAAGAGAGAACGCTACAGTCGAGCAAGCCCGACAGTGTAATACCCTGTACCCAGGTAAACTTCCGTCACTGAGTTATATGCGCCCATAGCAGCAGCAAAAAGAGGAAGAAGAAGAGCGAACTTGTTGCTGCAGTTTGTGGGGGTTGTACTGGCGAGAATTTGTTTTGCTAATAACTTTTCTTAGAATTGACCGAATTGAAAATTTTGAACAACAATAGACAATTATATATAAATTTTGTGTGCAAACTTGGGTTTAGGTAGCATTTGAAATGTGGACACTATTGACGAAATTCTGTAGCGCGGGAAGGGGGAAAATTAAAAAAAATAAAATAAACTCGTCCTTACTCGGACCTAGGAGAATCTGGATGCCAACTTTGGTTATTCTAGCTTTTATAGTTTCTGAGATCCTTGCGTTCATCCAGACGGACAGACGGACGGACAGACGGACGGACATGTCTAGATCGATTTCTTTCGTCATGCTGATTCAGAATATATATACTTTATGGGGTCGGAGATGCTTCCTTCTGCATGTTACATACTTTGCACAAACCTAATATACCCTTTTTACCCTACGGGTACAGGGTATAAAAATTTGATATATGACATTCCATTTAGCCCTATTTAAAATAACATATGATCAATGTCTTTTTTTACACGGTTTATTTTTTAGGTGTATGTATATAGTCCAGTCCGAGCTGCTTTAACTTGCTGACGAAAATAATAATAGTTCTGTAGTTTATGGGATATCTGAGATATTTATCTACGAATTGAAGTGAAAACCTCACAATCTGCTTCGAAGAGATGTAGAGATGCTAAACTTTAATGGTATTTCAACAAGGCTCGTTTCAAATCATTTTTACGTTTTCGAGCTGTTTACTACATACTTATAAATTAAGGCAAATATAACAAATTCAAATCCAATCCACCAAAATAAAATAAAGTACAAAGGAAGAAAGAAACTTTATTATTGATTTGGTTCGGAAAAATAAACACTTTACTGCGCATGCTGCAAAATCAAAACAAAATATTACTATATATATAATATTATAGGTTGTACATTTCCTAAGCAGAGGCATTATGCCACCAAGAGTCTTTTAAGCATTGAACGTAGGAGAGGAATGGTTATACTTGTAAATGAAAACACAAGCAAGTCCAAAACAGAAGTAACCATAAAGCTATGTATTTGCTGTGGTTGGCGGAGTAAAGGACAACGGAAAGACATAACCGCATGCGTTCGATTTACAAAAAATCATGCATTTCGTAACGCTCTTAAAACTAAACGTTCTTGATCCATTTCTATAGCTTTAGATGTAGATGCTCTTTCGCGAAGATCTTGCAAACCTAATACGGATTCATCGGCACTTTCAGCTGCTTTTTTTTGCTCATCTTTTTTGATTTTGTTATTTTTTTTTTACCAATAAATGCTGTTTTTTGTGGTATTTTTTTAAAATACGATTTTCCAATTTCCAATTTTTTTTATTTACGTTTACAGAGTAAAAAGTGATTTTTAAAATGAAAATGAGCAGAAATAAGCCAGAAAACGATGGTAGATCGCTTTTAATAATAGCCCCGAAACTTCACAGGACTATTTTGAATATTGCCACAAAATTTGATCAAAATCGGCAGAGCTGTTTCGGAGTCTCCAGGGAACTTATACTTCCCTTTTCAGCTGATGCTACATTCTGAGTAATAGAATAAAACAGATCTCAGAAAATGTGTGAGTTGCAGTCTTGCTTTCTCTACTAAGATGCTTTTTATAGTCTTTTGCATTATAACTTTTTTTTATTTATTAAATAACTGTTTTACTGTTCAACAATTCAAAACAAAGAACGCTGCTTTGTCCACAGCCATAAGCAATAAAGTAGAAAAGAATTTCCATCTCCACTTCCCTCTGTAAAATGAAGTGGAAAACGCGATCGCTCTTGATAGCTTGTTATGGCCATATAATGCGCCATAATCAGGCCGGCGCTGGAGCTTTGATCTCCTCTTCCTCTGTGCGTCGAGGCGCGGGTTTTCTTTGGAAAGCCACTGACTGCTGCTGCCTGTTTACTGCTGACTGTTTACTGCTGACTGTTTACTGCCGACTGCTTAGTGCCAGTGGCTGTTTAATGCGCAATGCATCGCGTATTTTGCTGCTGTCAACTTTGTTTTGGCCTCAAGCTCCGCGCTGTGGCGGCAACAAAGGCTAAGAACCTGTCCAGGTGCAGTCGTCAAGCGTTCAGCGATCACCGTTCAGTGTTCAGCCCTCAGCTTAAAATGACACACGCGAGCTGGCCAGCTCCTCAGCCTGGTCTCAGGCGACTTAAAACTTGAAACTTAAGTGGCCGCAATAAATTTCGGGAACACGGCTTAACCATCAATAACAGAATTTACTGGCGATAGAGAACGGATGGATTTTTGTTGATGGAATAAGGCAAAAAATGTAACCTCGTAAATGTATGTTAAAAGGTGAGGCGTGAAGTTCACAAATTTATGAGACCAGCACATATTTAGCTCCCTTGCCGCTGATTCATGTAAAGCTTTTAGCCTTGATTGCAGCCCAAATATGCTCGTAATTAGTAAGACAAAGAAATCGCTGGACTCCTGAAGTAACCCTTCTGATGTTTTTGGAATTGAAATAAGAGTTAACTTTAAAATGAATAATTGTTATTTTTTGGAATGGAAATAGTTGCATTATTATTGACATATTTAATATATGTACAAAGGTCTTGGAAATTTGATAAACAAATTAAACTTTAAGAAATTAGTTTATTGCTTAAATGATTATTGGATGAGTTGTAAAGTATAACTCAAATTTAACCATTATATTGTGAGGGAACGAATAAAAACAACAAATTTTAAATCATGCCGAATATCTACAAATAAAAGCAGGATATTCGTATAATCCTCGTTTTCTCAAAGCTACTACAAGCGAATAATATTCCGAACCCAAATTTCCAATATATCTGTTTTCAGAGCATTATCACTGCTGCGACTTTATGATACGATGACTGAATATTTTGATACATATGGGGTGTTCCATATAGTGTTTCTTAAATCATATATAATTTTCACAGTGAAAGAGTTCTTGATTTCGGCAATTATTGTGTCATGATTATTGTTATTCGTCTCCCATAATTAATTGGAATGTTTTTTTTGAATAATGTATGATTGAATAAATTAATAATTGGGTGAAGGAATAATTTACTTTTCTTCTTTTTTTTGTATTTTAATAAGAATCAACTAAATCCTCTTTCGCTATCCATATATGAATTCAAGCTGAAGGCTCTTCAAAATCTTAATAAATAGAGCACTAGAAGCAAAGCTATGTTCATATTAAATTTTTGACTTGTGAAGATCCTTTCGGTCAATACTGTTTAGATAATTGTAAGGCTGAACAAGTCTATATAAATAAGTAAGGAAACTAGTGGACTTAGAACAATGAGGAAAGCGCACACATCTATGGATATCAATAATAAACTAATCAGATACTGACAGGGTTGCTTTATAAATCGGTAATTTGAAAATAACTTACTTTAACAAGTAATGTGTTCTATGATAAATTTATAAAACTGAAAATTTCTTAATGTTGTTATTTGTTGAGTCTTCTTACTAATTAATTACGAATTTAGGATTTACGGAATTTGAGAATCTCTTGTATGTTCTATGACTGACGAAAAATCTAAAATTGGGGCATAAAACTCAAAACAAATTTTTTAAATACCGCAAAAATCTCTTAGTATTTTGATAGAATATAGACAGGGGGATAAAAATATAAATATACAAATGGTACAATTTTTGTGCAGCCCTGGTATTTTTGCGACTCCCTTAAAGTCAGATGATTTTAAGCTTCATTACTTTGAAATTATTTTGCTGCAACTGAAATTGTTTTTTTTCATTCAATTTTAAACTATTGCAATGGACCAAGATTTTTTTGATATATATTATATATTTTATTTTTGTGCCACCCTGGTAAATTTGCGACGCCCTTAAAGTTAGATGATTTTAAGCTTCATTACTTTGAAATTATTTTGCTGCTACTGAAATTGTTTTTTTTAGTCAATTTTAAACTATTGCAGTGGCTCAAGATTTTTATGATATATACAAAGCAAAATTGCAATTGCTAAAGTTTTGAAAAAAATAATTAATTTAAGCTGTGCTGCTGAAAATCCACATTCACAAAGGAATAAATTTAAATCAAAAGCGCAAACAACTTCTGAGTTAGTGAATATTGTAGAGGATTAATGGATTACAAAACTAAAAACATGTCTTCAAAAATATAGAACAGGGACTATCAAATTCGAAAGACCTATAAACTTTCACAAAAAGAATTCACTGAAGAATTACACTAAGCGAATTCGAACTCAGCCGTTATAAAGAGGAGCAAAGCTAATTGCTTTCTGGAGAATATTGTAGAGGATTAATGGATTACAAAACTAAAAACATGTCTTCAAAAATATAGTACAGGGACTATAAAATTCAAAAGACCTATAGACTTTCACAAAAAGAATTCACTAAAGAATTTCACTAAGCGAATTCGAACTCAGCCGTTATAAAGAGGAGCAAAGCTAATTGCTCTCTGGAGAATATTGTAGAGGATTAATGGATTACAAAACTAAAAACATGTCTTCAAAAATATAGAACAGGGACTATCAAATTCGAAAGACCTATAGACTTTCACAAAAAGAATTCACTGAAGAATTACACTAAGCGAATTCGAACTCAGCCGTTATAAAGAGGAGCAAAGCTAATTGCTTTCTGGAGAATATTGTAGAGGATTAATGGATTACAAAACTAAAAACATGTCTTCAAAAATATAGTACAGGGACTATCAAATTCGAAAGACCTATAGACTTTCACAAAAAGAATTGACTAAAGAATTTCACTAAGCGAATTCGAACTCAGCCGTTATAAAAAGGAGCAAAGCTAATTGCTCTCTGGAGAACAGCAATTCATTTTCCCCCTAGATATTTGTCAAAATTGTGTTTCAACTGAAATTTAGAATCTCTGTCTTACGCCGAGACTTTGTATAAAGAGTCCGTCCGCAGTCCGTCAACATGGCGAACATAATGAATAATTCAGCGTGAGTTTGGAAATTTCTTTTCTTGACCCGCAGGTGATAATTACCTGAGCACGTTTGCCACCACGGCGTCGCCAATTGAGCTTGTTATACCCTGTACCCGTAGGGTAAAAAGGGTATATTAGGTTTGTGCAAAGTATGTAACATGCAGAAGGAAGCATCTCCGACCCCATAAAGTATATATATTCTGAATCAGCATGACGAGAGAAATCGATCTAGACATGTCCGTCCGTCCGTCCGTCTGTCCGTCTGTCCGTCTGTCCGTCTGGATGAACGCGAGGATCTCAGAAACTATAAAAGCTAGAATAACCAAAGTTGGCATCCAGATTCTCCTAGGTCCGAGAAAGGACGAGTTTATTTTATTTTTTGGAATTTTCCCCCCCTTCCCCCGCTACAGAATTTCGTCAATAGCGTCCACATTTCAAATGCTACCTAAACTAAACTTTGCACATATAATTTATATATAATTGTCTACTGTTGTTCAAAATTTTATTCAATTCGGTCAATTCTAAGAAAAGTTATTAGCGAAAGAAATTCTCGCCAGTACAACCCCCACAAACTGCAGCAACAAGTTCGCTCTTCTTCTTCCTCTTTTTGCTGCTGCTATGGGCGCATATAACTCAGTGACGCAAGTTTACCTGGGTACAGGGTATTACACTGTCGGGCTTGCTCGACTGTAGCGTTCTCTCTTGTTTTTTTTTGACATATTGTCTGCAAGTTGGTAGTGGTATTGATCGCGGTCAGCATTGGGTGCAGTGCAGCAGACTGGTGGCTGGAGTGGAGTGGAGTGGAATGGTCGCTGCCCGCAACAGGTTTCGTTGCGCACTTCTTGGCCGATTAGGCTGTGCGTCGTGCAAATAAAATTCAAATTTATGGCTCGATACTGTTGCTAATTGGTTGTGTAGCAGACTGTCGTTGTAGTTGTTGTCGATGTATTCTGTTTTTGTTTTTGTTGTGTGGCTGTGGCTGCTGCAGTTGCAGTTGCTGTTGCAGCTCGGGCTGATGCTGGCCACTGCCAGCATTCACGCGTGTTGTAATCATCCAAATTGGCATCCGTGGCCCGTCGGTGTCGTTTTGGGCCATAAAATTTGTAGCTGCCTCGCTGGACGTGTCTCTAGTGGCCGTGGTCATGGCCTTTTTGCGGGTAAGGCCGTGTTTTTTCTGCGCATTTACGCTTGGGGAATAATTTTCGGTTTCTCCGCCAAACCCACTGGCCCATTCACCATTCATTTCATGTATTTTTATATTCAGTTGTTTTTTTTAATTTTCTTTGACGTTTACATTCCGATTATCATTACGAGCCTGCAGCAAAACAACCTTGTCTAATTGTCGCGCATAGCGTTTTGTCTTTGATGTGCAAGTCAATTGAAAACCCATTAAAAAATTACCCTATCCAGATGCAACCCACAGATACAGCGGCCATAATTTAGCAGATCGTAAGCGTTCAAGCCGAGATAGTGTTAACGATCCCATAAGCTGACGGAAATAGCAACTATACTCGTACCTATCTACACTGGGAGCGGGACCAGCTGCTTCCAGTTGCCCGCAGTTGTCGATGACAGCGAAATTGCAACTGCCGCACAATTCCGCCAGCAATTACAATGCTAGCTTTGGCATATTTATAAGTCATAAATTTTAGCGTCGTTACCACGGCAAACGCCACATGCCACACTCGCATACACATTCACAAAATCCACCTATAGATACGTTTTTAATTAAAATCGGAAAAAAGCCAAGCTCTAAACTATGCAATGCAACCATCTGTATCTGTGCCGTTTTGAAGTATGGGCCTAAAACGAGTCTTGGCTTGCCGTTGAAAAAAGGAGACGCTTATCGCCAACAGTCCCCGTCTAATCGAAAATTAAGCATTTAGTATTTAGTATTGTCTGCATAACAGAGGATTGTAAATTGCCAAAAAAAATATTACATTCATTTATTTTAGTTATTAATTATTGTGCAAAAAAATATATGGTAATAGTATATAAAGATAAGAAAGCTTAAACATAATTTTACAGAAGTACTAACGTACTTGTACAAACATTTTTCCACGTAAAAATCCCTATAAATCAGGCTTCATAAGAGCATATTTTCCCCATTTCGAGTACGAATTTTCCAAAACTGTTTCTGCTTCCTTAAAGTGAAAAGAAACTTTTGAAAAATGTAAGATTTCTAACTTTATGCTTTGATCACCAATCAGTCAGTCAGGACAAACTATTTTATAATATATATTTATGTAGAAAATACTATAGGATATAAAAGGAAAATCTCCAGTCCGGCTACAGAAAAATTAATCCTATAATTCAGGTTCTAAGGAAAAATTAGAGGACCTTTTCCTCCCTTTGAGTTCGAATTTTTCAAAAGTGCTTCTTATTGCTTCTTCTTCCATAAAGTGAAAGTAAACCCTAAAAACAAATTGAATTCTTACCGTTTATTCTGTGCGTTGAGCACCAATCAGTCAGTCAGTCAGGACAAACTATTTTATAATATGTCTTTATGTAGAAAAGACTTCATTTTCATTAATAGCTTACTTAAGGATTAATAGCTTAAGGAGAGATAAGAGAAAAATCTCCAATCCGGCTACAGAAAAATTAATTGCTAGTCCCAGCTCATCTTCTCCGGCTCACACTCATATGTGACGAAGATTTCCACCGAGATGATTATACTTTTCTGCTATATAGAGGGAGAGATAAAGTTCAAACTTGAAAGTGTTCAACCAAGCTAAAACATTTGTTATTCTTCGACTGTAGCTGGCAAACAAATTTACATAAATATCTGTGTTTAAATAAAAAATAAATTACTGTTTGATGTCACATTGTTAATTGACAAGCCCATAATCAAGCGAACGATGTAAATGGAAGTGATAAATCAATGGGAAATAATAATGAAGTAAATGTTGATGAAGATGAAACTTATTAAATCACATTATTACTATTTTTATTTATTTGTGTTAATTTGTTAAAACAAGTGAATAACCATGTCAGAACTTTTGAAAATTAAGGTAAATGTTCGACTTTTCAAGCCTCCTTCTACAAACGCTTTGAACTAATTAGTGTTTTTTTGTTCATTCAAATGACCGCAACTACAGAGCTGTTATTAATTCACAGTATTCAAATTTTTATTATTTATTATTAATTTGTTAAAACAAGTGAATAACCATGTCAGAACTTTTGAAAATTAAGGTAAATGCTCGACTTTTCAAGTCTCCTTCAACAAACGCTTTGATCTAATTAGTGTTTTTTTTGTTCATTCGAATGACAGCAACAACAGAGCTGTGCTAATTGCTTGGAAATTCTTGGAGAAGTCAAGACTCTGGCGCAGGATAAACACATTTTTTGCAATGGTTGTGAAAGTCTGCAATTGGACACAGCACCGCATGCCAAGTTCAATGCCGGAACGGCTCCATAGATGCCGACAATGTGGTGCGCCTGCGTCCCCGATTCGACACATTATGCAGTTGCCATGGCTGGAGCGATTCCTTCGTTCGTTTGCACAAGCATTGTGGCACAAGCGTTGTGGCAATTCACTTGATCGAGTTTTTATTTATTTGCTGCGCTCTCTGTGCGGACCGAGACCAAAGTTTCCTGTCAATTGTTGCCAAAGACATGCTGGCATCCGTGTACTTGCCTCGTTTCGCCTTACACTGTTAGGTACACGAGCGACATCAGCCAGCTGTCGGTTCGGGCCAAGATCCAGCCCCAGCTGGGGCAACGCGCGTCCACTACTTGGTGGCTTCGGCTCGGCTTCAGCTTCAGCTTCAGCCTCAGCTTTTGCAACATGTTGCATGACCGTTTCATGTTATTGCTGCTCTCGCTGACTTGTCCGCAGATAAAAGTCGACAGCACAAGCACAGAGCCGTTGTAAGCCCGGCATGTTTGTCAATAACTGGGCTAGCACTAGATGCGGACATTGGAAAATATGGCTTTAATCACCGCACAGACTCTTAACTGCATTTAATACTTACTTTGTTTGTGGATTAGACGGCATCGCTGCTTGCCATGCAATGCGAGCCTTTCAACCAGCTCTACAAAGAGTGTGCGGAGGGCGGGCTCGGCGGGAGGGACGGCGCATTCAAGTCAGTCAACGACTCCTACAGGTGGGACTCTCAACATAAAGTGTTTCAAGGAAGTGTACATAGTTTGATTATGCCTTATGATTATTTATTTGCTTCGCGAATTATTTGAAAGAAATGGTTAAAGTGTTGAGTTGATCTTACTTCCCATATAAGATTGCTATTAATTTATATTAAGAAACATTCCCGATTTCCATTTTAAAACTATTCGTAGATTTAAGTAAATACTAGACTTTATATAATGTCGTTTCTCTCCATTATCTTTAAATAAATTGTTGGGTACATATCAGTATGAAAGATTTAATTTTAATTAAAAAAGGTTATTCTTATTTAGCTAATAAAGTTTATGAACAGTGTAATTTAAAAAGGCTTATGAAAGTTAATGATTTCTTTCTTGATATTCATTTTAAGACAATTCGAAGATTTAAGAAAATACTAGACTCTATATAATGTCGTTGCGCTCCATCATCTTTAAATAAATTGTTGGGTACATATCAGTATGAAAGATTTAATTTTAATTAAAAAATGTTATTCTTATTTAGCTAATAAAGTTTATGAACAGTGTAATTTAAAAAGGCTTATGAAAGTTAATGATTTCTTTCTTGATATTCATTTTAAAACTATTCGAAGATTTAAGAAAATACTAGACTTTATATAATGTCGTTTCGCTCCATCATCTTTAAATAAATTGTTGGGTACATATCAGTATGAAAGATTTAATTTTAATTTTAAAAAGGTTTTTTTATTTAGCTAATAAAGTTTATGAAGAATGTAATCTAAAAATGCTTATGAAAGTTAATGATTTCTTTCTTGATATTCATTTTAAAACTATTCGAAGATTTAAGTAAATACTAGACTCCATATATAGTAATGTCGTTGCGCTCCATCATCTTTAAATAAATTGTTGGGTACATATCAGTATGAAAGATTTAATTTTAATTAAAAAAGGTTATTCTTATTTAGCTAATAAAGTTTATGAAGAATGTAATCTATGTAATTTTAAAACTATTCGAAGATTTAAGAAAATACTAGACTTTATATAATGTCGTTTCGCTCTATCATCTTTAAATAAATTGCTGGGTACATATCAGTATGAAAGATTTCATTTTAATTAAAAAAGGTTATTCTTATTTAGCTAATAAAGTTTATGAACAGTGTAATTTAAAAAGGCTTTTGAAAGTTAATGATTTCTTTCTTGATATTCATTTTAAAACTATTCGAAGATTTAAGAAAATACTAGACTCTATATAATGTCGATGCGCTCCATCATCTTTAAATAAATTGTTGGGTACATATCAGTATGAAAAATTTAATTTCAATTATATGAAGAGTGTAATTTAAAAAAAGCGTATTAAAGTTAATGATTTCTTTCTAAGTGACTGTTTTATTTTTCTTTAAAGAGGTTGCTTTTAGTTGTAGCAAGAAGTAGATCTAGAAAATTAATAAATTAGTATTATTATGTATTATTATTATGAAAGATTTAATTTTGATTTTAAACAGTTAATTTTATTTAGGTAATAAAGTTTATAAAGTGTGCAATTCAAAAATGCTTATTAAAGTTAATGATTAATGATCTTAGTGACTGTTTTATTTTTGTTAAAAGGGTTGCTAGAATTTTAGTTGTTGCAAGAAGTAGACCTAGAAAATTAATAAATTATTATTTTAAAATTTTGAAAAGTAAGAAAGCAAGCAAATAGATACTTTTTTAAGAGAATAAGGAATCTTTAAAGAAACTTAAAGGGATTAAAGCTTTGCTTATCTTATACACCGAATTTTTGCTTTGCGCATTGGCATTGGTTTTCTGATCCTTTATCATCCAGCTTTTTATGGGACTCTTATGAGGAATTATTGAGAGATTTCAATCTTAAACCCTTTTTCGAATCCATTATATATACATACATTTGTAAATATGTAGGTTCAGCGATAGTTATACTATTTTCAGGGTCCAGAAGGCCTAAGGTCAGTGTTTCTCCTCATAAGTGCTTAAATATTATTCATTTTATCACATTACTATACATTTTTAAAGATTTTTTATTTATTGTACTTAAAGAAAACAAAGAAAATGATGAGCAATAATAAGCGAGCAATACCAAATATTGGACACAGCTTCCACATAGCAGTATAAAAGAAATGATAATAATACTCATCTAATTATTCCTTCCCTTTTGGATGCTCTCTGTTGATAGCAGAATAGCAGAGTCTATTCTCAAACTAACTACAATATAATTGATAAATTTTTGAAAATGTAGTAGAAAAAATGTAAAGTTTACAAAGGTCTATTACACGAGGGTTGATCAATAAGTACTCGTGCTCGAAATAAACATTTATTTTTATCACAACCTTTTTATTTATATTCCAATTTAGTCTTCTTTTAGGTTTATTCTTACCCCAAAAAATAATTTTTTCAAACAGTTCAAAATATGCTCCTGTCTCGGCGATACATTTTTCATTTCAGCTTGTTCTTTCGAGCCATGTTTTCAGTTCCAGAAACCGAATAGAGCCCCTGGATGACAGGTCGGCGAGAAAGCAATTCAAAGCGGTCCAAACACTCCTTCAGCAATATTAGATGAATATCTTATCATTTAAACCTACAACCTCAGTTACTTCAAGTATTTTAATTCAGTGACTAGCGTTCTGTAATGTCTGTTCTGTCTTTCATCAAAAAAAGTCTTGCTGTCTGGAAGAATGTGTTATTTGTACCAATATTTAAGACAGTTTGGTTTTTTTTTATTTCAAATATTTTTTTGTTGCGGTTAAATTAAAGTTGCGGGGGAAAACTCTTCACTTCCTAAACCTGCGAGTCTTGCCTTTAGAAGTACATTTGCAACTATTTGGGGTATCAACAAGAATTCTTGAAATTCCGAAAACGATTAAGACTGGCTGAAGGACTTGAGAAATAAAGGATAGTCTGGCACTGGAACTGGATTTCTTTTGACAACGCCATGAACTAGTTTTATATACGAGTATGTGTGCTCGTATATGGAGTTTGTCGTCAATCAATTCGATGGGTTTGTCGTTAAACACAAAAGAAGGCCTATACATACAAATGGCAAATTGTAAACTGCTTTCCATTACACAACGATTCCTTTTCAAATGCTCCCAACTATGACATGACGTTGCATATTCCGCGGATGCCCCGCCTTCCTGGCTGCTTCCTTCCTTGGATGCCAGCTCCTCTATCTCATCGTAATTATCTAAAGAGTTTTGAAGCGACTACGCGTTCTGTGTTTGTATGAGTTGCTGCTGCCACGACTGAGCCATCATTGAGGCCAGCATTCAATCGTGTCAGCCATCATGCACTCAATTATGCGCTGAACGACTTGCGAGTACAAGTATGTGTGTGCCTGAGCGAGTGGAGCGAGTGTTGGATCGTGCAAAGATTCTTCAATCACGATAATGACGATCAGAGCAATTATATTTGATTTGCTGGGAGGCGGCATGGACGCATGCGACATGCTACATGCGACATGTGGCAGGCTTTTGTCTTAAGCAATTTCAATTAAAAACGCTGCAGCGGGCCCAGAGGAGTGGATGCGGCCGCTAAATGAGTCTACAAAATGGTACAAGATGCTGAGCTTGCCTTTGCCTTCCCATGCAACATCTCGAGTGATGGGGAGAGGGGAGATGGGGGAAAGGGAGATGGGGGAAAGGGGAGAGGGCTCTGCTGTGGACTGTTTAACCCCCACGTTTGCAGCTCATTTTAATGTAATCACATTAAGTGTGGAAATCACATAAAATGTGAGCGAACGAACATGCCACCAACCGCGTGCATTTCCACACTCTCGTCTGGGCATTGGACTGAAATGTTCGTTGAAAGTTGAGCCAAGCAGATACATATACATACTATATACATATACTTACTACACACACCATCTTAGTATTTTCGGGCACACATACAAACATACATGAAAACACACATGTATGCTCATAAGTCTGATCTGAGACGAAAAAACTAGAATCAATCGACCGCAACGAACACGATTAATCACTTTGGAATTTAACTTTAAGAAAATTACAAGAAAACGAAAACGCAATAAACCGAAACCGAATCGAAGCCGAATTGAGTTCAGTTGAGTTGGAGCCACAAGGCAAGCCCAGGCAGAAGGCACGCATGCAACACTCCATTGAACGAGTCTCGCGTCATTCGAGGTGGCGGTGGCTGCTGGTGGTTGTGGCGGCGGTGGTGGCATGGTGGTGAAGGGAAAATGTATGTGGCAAGCAAAAGTATCAACGCTTAACTCCTTCGCGCGTGAAGTGATTGTGAACAAGACGACGCAACGTCGTTGGATTCATTCATTGCCAAGTGCAGGAGCAACAATACGAGTAAAGAACCGAACAAAAAACCTAAAGGAAATACACTCAGCGAATAATCGCACAACATTGATTTAATGCCATTGTGTATTTAAGATTTTCAAATGCATCGCAAAAAGATCAAAGGTTATCTTTATTTTTAAACAAATATAAAACTATAAATGGACTGTCTTTTCTAAGAACACTCGCGCTCATAAAAAACCCGATTTTATTTTGCAAAGCTGTCATTATATTCAATGCAAAAGAATATTATAATAATAATAATAAAAAGGATAATAATAATAAATAATTTCACTCAAATGTTAAATATAAACATTATTAAAATTCTATATATATTTTTGAAGAGATTTTTCTGTTCTGCAAGTAACATTATTATTTTAAAAGATTTTATTTCATGAGTATATTTTCGAATGATAAATGATTATGTTAAAAAGTAGAAAAAACACATTTTTATGGGGAAACAAAGGACTTTTGAATTGTAAATATTTCTATCTTTTCTCATTTTATTTCAGTTTTTATTTATTACAAAAATTATAATTTTGTTTAATAGCGGATTTGGCCGGCCCTTGCTTCATAACACTATGTAGTCAATAAGGCAGGATTCGGTTTAATTTTCTTTATATTTCCGGAGATATTTCATTATACCAAGTGAATTCAATATCTTCTTTCAATTTTGGAAAATTATTTGCGTATTTTTCGCTTTATAAACGTATGTATATATGTATGTATAGTAAATAATATAATATTCTGACCTAACAAAAAAAAGACTGTTTGAATATAAAAATATAACTTACCGGGGAATCCATTCGAAAATCTTAGATAAGTTTCCATCTTTCCAATGTGATTCGTAACCAGATGCTACATCTTTATTTATTTAGAATATGCAATTCAGTGTTAATAATAATAATGCTTATAGTAGAGATGTGAGAAACAAATTTTGAGACACATTCACAGAATTGACGGGCTTGCTACTCATACTCGTTGTATACATATATATGTTTTATTTTACTGAACATTGAAGAATCCGAATTCTAATACATTTTCCAGCGGCATATCTTAACATGTTTCCTTCCACTTCTAAACAAAATGAAAAATTTATCTGCTAAACTTCTTTAAATATAATTTCTATTAAAGTCGAGAATGCCTTTCTATTTATTATAAAAGAGAGGTATTCGAAATATTTCGTTTTATTAATCTTTGAAAAATGACCAATTCTGTTTGATTCTTCTATTTAATTACTGATAGTTTTTGGGTGCATATAAAAATCTTTATTTATTAAATTTATTTATTTAATTTAATTTATTGTTTCTCATATCCAATATGGTCTTATCATTGCAATAAAAGGTGCACCAAAATGGTGTTTAAATTTAGAGAACATTTTTCAAATTTTGTGTAATCACACTTATATTGTCTGTTTCTTACATTCTTCTAAGATATCAATATTGGTTTAATCAACGCACTACAAGTATTTCCTTGTGGTTCCCTAAATTTTCTAACAACTTACAGAGTTTGTGAAGAGTCTTGTGTTTCGCTCACATTTACGAAGTTTACGAATTTACTTTCTATAGCAGATTTGGAAAATAAATCATCTTTATAATTGAAAAAAAAAAAAGTCCGTAAAATTGGCAAATTACTTAAAGTATTGTACTTAAAGTATTGCCACACTTTTGAGACAACGTGAGTTTTCGTGTTAAAGAAAAATGTAGGAATACATATGTATGGGGATTGGGTTTAGCTTTTGTGGTAAATTTTTATTGTTTGGCCGGCTCGAGGTCAGAGTAAGAAAAACCAATTTATTTAATTTTCTTTTCTTTTTCCGATATATTTCGGTTACGCCACGGTAACCGTCTTCAGGGCAATTATTTAAGCAAGTCTGCTCTGTTTGACTTGGAGTTACTAACTTTTGTGGTAAATGTTTGTGGCTTTTAAATATTTAAATATGAGTTTGGAGTTATGTATTGATGGGTTTGCAATTAAGGTGATGGTGTTAATGTTTGGGAAAATAGATAATCTATTTGGTAGGAGTGTGGGGCATGAGGTGAGGATATCTGCAATGTTTATTAGCGCGTTATTGCAGAAAGAGCAGTGTTTAGATAGAGTTTGGTCCATGAAATGTGTGTGTGTGTGTTAGTGCGGTATGTCCAAGGCGAATTCTATTAAGTTTTATTTGTTCTGTTCTTGATAGGAGGTCTTGCGATTGTTATTGTACAGGTCAAGGAGAGATAAATTGTCGGCGTTGCTTTGCTGGTACCAATAGGATGTTTGGTTGAATCGAGACGCTTGTTTTAGAGTAAAATAATTTTTTAGAGCTAGGGCTATGTCGGAGGAATTGTAGTTGGGGGTGTAAATAAGTTTTGCAAAAGAATCTGCTGTTTCGTTTCCAGTAACATTCTTGTGACTGGGTACCCAAATAAGTTTTATTTTAGGGAATTTGTGTTGTAATACTTATTGATCTGATTGTGGTAGGATAGTAAGGGAAGAAAGTGAGTCTGAACATATTGCATGTTTCCCGGGTCTTAATAAACAGACTGCGATTGCTTTTTGGATTGCTATGATTTCGGCTGAATATACGGAGGAGTAATAGGGTAGAATCCCATAGTGGATTAATTCTGTTTCTGATGAGATTGCATAACCTATAACATCTTTGGATTTAGAACCGTCTGTGTATGTGAAATTATAATTAGCGTATGAAGCTTTAAGTGCAAGAAAGTGTTGTTGAAATATAAAAGAATAAAAAAACACTAAAATTAAAAAAAAAAAAACAAAAAAAAATGCTTGTCAATATATTAAATCGTCCGTGTAATTAGCAAAGTGTGCTTAAAAAGTATGTTAACAAAGAAATTAAATATTAGATATTGTATTTAAAACAAGAAAAATATGAATTTATCCTTTTAGTACTTGATTTTGAAATGTTGTTGTTATTTTTCTGAGTGTAGTGAAAATAAAGTTTTCGCCCACTAGCTAGGAAAATGGGTAAAGTGAGAGGCGGCAAGGAGTTGTCGACGATTTTCAGTTTTCGTGACAGTTGCGCAAGAAAGTAACGCAGGGGCAGGGATAGAGGTGGCGATGGGGATGGGAGGGGGGGGGGGGGGGCTCTGGCAGCTCAGATTGTGAAAGGCACTTAAGTTTTAGTACCTGTTGTACATCGGCTGCTGGTCTTGTTGTGGCTGCTTACGCTGCGGCTATGGTTCTGTGGCTCTGTGGTTCTGTGGCTCTGTGATTGGTGCTAGGTTTCTGGGCTGCTGGGCTTGGTGTGTGGTTGTGGTGCCACTACTTGCGCATGCATCACTGGAAGTCATTAGACCGATAAATGAATGAGTAAACTTCCTTATAATGACACACACACACATGCACACACATCTTCAACGTCAAATGTCACCAACAACTCCACTCGCACTCGCAGTCGCAGTCGCCGTGGCTGTGGCAGAGGCATCGACAACACCGGGTACTTGTGTTGCATGCACCTCCGATGTCTCCAGAGCATGCATGTCGCAAGTGCCATCTTGTGTTCGATTTAACTGCTGCCCCGACAGCTGCAGGAGCCGGAGCCGGAGCAGGAGCAGGAGCAGGAGGAAGACCTTACCAATTTCGCTTATTGAAAAGTTTGCACCAAGTGGGGCGAATGACTTGCTTAAGTTCTTGGCCCCAAGTATGCTTTTGTTCTTAACTCTTTCTCTTTCGCTTGTGTTACCCTTTTTTTTTTGTTCCTTTTTTACATTCATCAATATTATTACTTTTGTTACGATATCCCTTCTGGTCTTGTTTGGGAAACAAATAAATTGGAATTGACATTGACATTGACTTGATGCCGGTGCTGTTGCTGCTGCTGCTGCTGCTGCCACATACCTTTGCGGCCACATCGAAACTTACATGTGTTGCACATTTACTTAAGCTGCTTGTCTGCTGCCACACATATCGGGTTACATTTAGGCCGGCATGCTGTCTGGCCACTGTTGGGTATTTGCACATGCAGGCATAGTATTTGTGCAGCATGTTGCACATCGCAGCTTCAAGACAGGCATTGATTGCATAATTGAGTCGGCAGTCGAGCACGCAAGCCCACACACGAGTAGACTGATTGCCCATGCAATAAAAGTTTAAATATTTATTTAAAAAGTCTTCAAATTCAATTGCAATTATTGCCATGCTCTGTGCAAACTCACACACACAGATGCATAATTGATGTGGGCCAGTGTTTTAAAAGGTAATACTTGCAGTGAGATTAAATGGACACAATTCTCAGAGGTAAAGAAATTTACAAATTTATTTGCTTCTAACATTTCCATTGATACTTGTATGTGCACGTATTTTCTCATTTTTTTTGACTGAACACTTGACACATTTTCTTCACTTCTTCTTTAGTTATTGTATCTTAGAGAGTTGGCTAATTTCAAGCGCTTGAAAACTTGTTTGCGACTCGAAACAAAGAGTTCTTTACTTTTAAATAAACATGTTCGTAGTATATTTCAAACCAAATTTGTACTTCAAATTTAATCAGCTTAAATTTATTTTAAATAAGAAAAAATAAATGTTTATTATTTATTTTATTTTTGGATTTTAAGTTACTTAGCACTATTCAGTGCAAAAATTATTTGGCCGCCCACGTCTGTTACGAGGAAAAGGCCATCAACGATAATGTCTTTCATACGATATTAGCATTTTGATATTAGCATTAATTTTGATTAAGAATTATGTGATTTATTTGTATAAGCTGGTGTTTTAAATTCGCTTAGAAGTTGTCTGTATCTCTATTTGCAATGCAATGTAAATCTATTACGATTTTTAGATTTTTAGTTATACTATGAGTATAAATAGGCCCTTCACCATAAGCTAAGCTCAACGGCTTTAATATTAAGCTTTAATCAGTTACTATTGCGTTTGAAAGAAATTTGGTTATGTAGTTCGTATAATTAACTGTGAAAGCGAATGTATTTTAAAGTAATTTTAAACTAAGTATAAATACGAAGGAACTGTTTAATTGGGCCCAGCTTTAATTTGGTGGTGTATATTTATTTGAGTTAGTGTACGTATTTAGCTTAGACATTGAAACTAAAGTCATTAGGAAAGGTTTATAAACCGCTTAAGTGCTTAAATATAAAACTTTAATCACGCTGTAGTGTGTTTGAGCTCAAATTTATTTCGTATTAGGTATTAAAACTTCATAGGCTAAGTAAATTTAAATAAAATGAAAAAAGCAATGTTATATTAATAAGTATAAATAGGACCTCTATGGAAGGCTTAAGAACTGCTTAACTGCTTAAATATTAAGCCTTAATCAGGATAATAAAGACTTCCAACATAAATTAACGCTTTGAGAAAATATTTACTGCAAATACTAATATTAAGTACTTATACATATGTACATAGAAATTTTAATATTTGTTTAATTTCTGTGACATTGCTTAAAACTTAGTTAAATGGTTGGTTAGAATTATTAAATTCTGTAGAAATAAATAAATTGAAATCCTCCAAATTTTTGAAACATGATTAAAAACCACACATTTACATATTGATGGATCTTGAAAAGTGTTTAAGTCTTTATTAGTATTCGCTTTGTATAAATTTACACTTACACACTCATTAATTATTTATCAGAGCTTTGATTAATATACATACATAGCTTGTAGGTATAAGGCGGCATATCTGCCTAATGGGCCTAGGCTCTGGGCAAGGACCACCAAGCTCAAGACTCTATCTTGTTCAGCTTAAATCTCATCAGTCGCTTGCGAGTCTTGCAGGTAAACTAATCGTCATTAAATAATCATAAATTAAACTTAGCAATTTATCTTTAGTTTTTGCATATTTCAGAGATTTGCTGGCGCGATAGAGCGATCAGGGAGCTTTGACTGCAACCGGCTGAGGTCGTCATATCGAATAGTTGCATCAACAATAATTTGCAATTAAAACTAATAAATTATGAGACGATCTAAGGCTGTGAAGTTGCAAAAATCCCCGACGCACAAATACGCTTTCAATGTGTGTGATTCCAAATACGAACTCGAATCATAAATAATTTATACTACAGATGTTCGAAAATTTTAAAGTATTATGATAATGTTATACATTTTAAATCTGTAGAAAACAGTTAGGAAACTTAATTACTTTATATGTTTGTATATATTTGTCTAAAACACTTGACTAGGTGTTTAAATCAAATTAGATTTCGTAATCAACCATCAACCATTGCATTCATGTTTGTTATAAAACTAAAGTAATCGTATTGGGATAGATTTTAAATAGAGACAACTATTGATGAAGAAATTATCTTCCCCTTTTCCTAAATAGCTGTATAACAGATTATGCATCGCACTATTCTTTTCGGCTTTTATGCTCAACCTATAATGATTATTTTCACCTGATCCCAACGGAACTGTCTCTTCCTTTTATAAAAGCCTCTCTATTCAGCCAGCTCTGGAATCTCTGACCAGGAAGGGCAGAGAGACGGGGAAAAGCTTGCCGGACTGGCTATTAAATCTTCCCCTACCGGGACTGAGATTCCATTTTTAAAATTTAAAAAAATGTTGTGTTCTTTTTTAAAATTGGATTTAATTAATTTTAAGTTTCTTCTCTCTGATAAGTTTTTCTTTTTCTATTAGTAGATTTTGGCTGTGTATTATTATTGTAATGTGATTTGATAAGATTATTCCAACTTAGTCTTTCTTAGCTTAAAAGGTTTTTGTTTATAATTTTAAAATATATATTTTTCCTGCGTAGACTGTAAATGTTTGTTGACATAAATATAAATAAATAAATAAAATCTTTCTGTTTTGCCGAGCTTAAACAAACTACATAATGCGGAGAAAAATTGTGCAACATCAGCATAAAATGGACGCTTTATCATTTTAATTATGTTATTAAAAGGCAAATTGCCAGCAACAAAGATGGCAGAGACGTCAAGTGCAGGGGCAGCGGCGGCGACGGCGACGGCGACAGCGGCATCGACAGCATAACGACATCTAATTTAGTTGTCAAACATGTTGCACATACTCGTACGCTGGGAGCCCCTTCTCTATCGCCGTCAAAGTGTTGGCCTGGTCGGACCATGCTACCCGAATTGGCGGTCGCACTCCTGCTGGCAACATCTGCACCTGCACTTGCACCTGCAACTGAGCAGAACAGGGCAGAGCAGAGCAGAGCAGAAGTGGAAATGGAAGTGGCGCCTCCGGTGCGATGAGACACGCGTGGTTGCATTCGCGCCGCTGTTCCTGCCGCTGACACCCAGCCACAAAGAGCAGAGTAATGAATATTTCCCAAACTATCCGCCTTTTCATCGGACGGCCACATGGTCGCCATAACGTCGTTATTCTCTGCCCTGATGGCATATCTTCAGGACTCCACAGCGACTATATATACGGGTATACTTGTATGTTGCAGCTTGATGCCGCTTTGCTTCTGTCAACGTCATTAGGTCCTCTGAGTAGCGTGTCAGTGTCATGAAGCGGGCGGCCGTCATGTTTCCCCATTTGCTCTTGGACATCTCAAATTTGCGTAATCAATTTCAGACCGTTTACGGGTACTTATGTACTGCTTTTTCGTGGCCACCATAACGACAAAGTTCACGTCGTCCTGCTGTATGTGTGTGTGTGTGTGTGTGTGTGTGTGTGTGGGAGCGCCTAAAAGGAGTAAAACAGGACTACAGCATCAGCATTTTGGCGCGCCCATATTGCGTCCTGTCTGTGACAAGCCGTACAATTTTCGGCTCATTACTTAAGACACACAGGACGGAGTGCACTCAGAAAAAGGAAACACCCGATATCGCTCTAAAATATAAAAAATTTAATAAACAACTGCTTGACTATCTAACAGCAAGCTATAACTTATGTCAGGGCTTTACGAAAATAATCGTATTTTAGTGGGAAAAATGTTCGCTATTATTATTCCTAGTATCCGCCCTTTTTTTTTAGTAAAGTATGTAACAGACCTACATATTTCATATTTTCTATATGTGTTCCTGTTTGTACATATACTTGTATTAATACAATTTCAATAATGAGACCAATAAATAATTTAAAACCCATACAATTTTTATTAAAACTAATTAAGTTAGTCAGACAAAATGTCCCTAAATCGCCCTTAAGATGCAATTAATGGCAAATCAACCTATTTTTAAGATAACTGATTTTTCAAAACAAATGAAGAAGTGAGATATATTATTGTTAAAATGAGTACGATTTTCTTTAAAGTAGAAATGCATTTTCTTAAAATTACAGACATGTGAAGATGCACATTTATATTTTATATTTATATTTTCATCATACAAGTATATGTCAAATAAAGAGTTGTCATATCGATGATTATTTGAATGTGTATATATTCCTTATATTCAATTATTGTATCTATATAATAATAAATCACTAAATCGTATTGCAAATATACTTAAATTTACTTTTTGCAAGGATGTTACAAAGTATGGTCTGGAATGTTATTGAAAGCTTGTATCTGCTTCTTTGCCTGAAATCAAAGAATCAAATTTAGAAATCCTTTGACGTTTAGTGCATTGAGTCTTAAAAGTCAAAGGGACTGCTACATATTATGGATTCACAATCGATTTCTTTTGTATTGCATTAGTTTTAAGCTTTGTTTCTTTATTAATAATCAATAATGTCCGAATAATTAGCCAACTCGTGAAAATTAGTATGCTTTATAACTTTCAATGACTGTGCACTGTCTGCTCATAATGATTAAAAAAGGTTTTCTAAACTCTAAAAAGACAGTTTCTGAGTTTCAGGGCGAAAAGAAAACATTTCTATAAACTGGTAAAACCTTGATCCAAAAATTCGGGAAGTCGTCCAAAAATTGAGCAAGAAAAGATTATTTTCACTGTTAAAAATTGTATGAATAATATTTTCGAATTATACACAATTTAAATACATTTGATGGCATTTTAATGAGACGGCTTTCTGACGGATTTTATAATAACTAATTTATTTATTACATTTCTCTGAGTGTAGGTACATCTCGTATTTATATTACACTATGACAGAAATCCCACTAAGCAATTTTAAATAAATACAGGATTTTATATATATTTTTGTGGCAAATTTCGTTCCTTAATCTTCTTCTTAATTTTTCTTAATTCACCCCGAAATCGAAGAGCATGTGTTCTTCTACTATTTTGGTTTGCAGTGTATGCGTACCTCAATGAAGAAAATGGCATTACATTGCAGTGACAACTGTTCTGCATACGAGTATGAATGAATGAATGAATTTTACAATCCTTTCATAAAATGATCATATATTCTGAAAAATACTCTCGTCCGCACTTGTAAAGAGTAATCCGCTTTAGAACTAAAAGCTTTGACGCAGAATTGAATGGAATGTAGGCGTCTGAGCATAACTGTGATATGGGCATCAAATCACAAAGTTCAAAAGTCAGTTTCTCTTAAGGGCGGCAATGCGAGTGAGGGAAAACGACTTTGTGTAACCATGTTTTATTTTGCCAATTAATTGCAGCTTGTTTTGAATTTGAACGGGAGCTGGACTTTTTCAAAAAATATGCACTTTTTTTTTTAGGGAAATGTGTTTAATTGCCTCTATTACCTGTAATTTTTAAAGTAAAATATTGCTCAACTCATTGTCTCAAATCTGTTCCTACTCTTTGAAATAACTGTATTTTAAGGCTAAGTGTTTTACAAAATATTGTCTGCAATAGCGCAGAAAAACTGAAAAAAGTAGTCTTAAAGGTTCGTTGAAATTTTAGATAAACTATCAAGTATACGTGTATAGCTTTTAAAGACATTAACAGTCAAGGAAGAAAGAGAAGTTGTAAAATCAATAACTGGTTTTATTCCAAAGCCTCAGTTGTTTCCGTGTAGGGTTTTCAGCTATAATTTCACCTTCATCTTTAGGTTTGGATTATAGTCATACAAGGCTAATCTATCTATCTCATTAATTTATCTTATCTTATCTCATCTAATGCTATCTCATTCACAGATGAGAGAGAGTGGAAAGGACGTTCAAGGTTTAACTTATTTAATGTAAACCGTTGCGCAAGAACAAACTTGATCATTTGTTTGCTGAAATACTAAAATTGTAAAAATAATAATACAGTGAAACTTCTCTTGGCCGGACACTCGCAGTCGACCAACTTTTGTCCGGCCAAGGGGATTGTCCGGTTAAGAGGATACATAGAAATTTGTTGCTTATTTTTTTATCTTATCTTATCTCATCTAATGCTATCTCATTCACAGATGCACTCGTAAGCTTTAGTGAAGGTATCAGTACGAAGTTAAATAAAACAAAATAACAATCAATTAGTGACACAAGTAGCTGGCCTCTTTCAAACATACTTAAACATATTTAAAAAATCAATATATTTTTATCAATATATTTTTCTTATTTTTTTTTTCGCTTGTTTACAGTCTGTCTTAAAACAATAAGTAAATTTATGCAGCTTTTTTTTCTTAATTAAAAATCTTCGATATTTTTAGTAATTTTTCTTTCAACTTTTTAAAATGACAGTTTAAATTCAGTTTATTAATATTTAATATGATCACTTCAATTATTTCGTTGTGTGAAGAGAGGCAGGAAAAACTTTCAATATAAATAACTGTAGAAATAACGTTTTTTTGCTTCACATTACTTTTTTAAGGAAGATAATTAGTTGAAAGCAAATTATGAAAAAAATGAAGTGGAAAACATAAATGGTTAAGATATGGCATTACGTTACTTGTATAAGCTAGATAATGTTGAAAATCAATACAAACATAAGTACCAATGCACGCATGTTAATATAAGCAGATAATAATCTTATGTTATCTACAAGTTATCTGTCACTGTTGCATACGAATGTAAGCATAAAGAATATGTATAGCAAAAGTGTCAGTCTCCAATAAAACTCTAAAGCGAACAGACGCACGGCGGTCCGCGACTATTGTCTTTTACTTTACTCCTACTGAGCCCTTCCCTTTTCAGCGAATATATAATCTATTCAATAGGTTATGGGCCCAGGGCATATAGGCTCATAGGAGAAGTTCAAAGTATTGTGAAATAGTAATCGTTTGGTGACTCAAGAAATATAACATTTAAAAAATGAGTGCGCTATATCAAATAGACAAATTGGAAGAGCATAACTATGACTCATGGAGCATACAGATGCGATCTGTCTTAGTGCACGCGGAATTGTGGAGTGTGGCATCAGGTGCTGAACCTAGTAATACTGAGAGTTCAAGGCCAAAAGATGAAAAGGCATTAGCAATTATAACGCTAAGTGTAAAAGCTTCACAATTGGGCTTCATTAAAAATTGCAACACTTCGTACGAGGCATGGAAAAAGTTAAAGGACGTTCATCAGCCGAGTGGACCTGTACGGAAAGTGTCGCTGTACAAGAAATTGCTAGGCAAACGCATGTTTCAAGGCCAAAGCATTTCAAGTTACATACACGAATTTAACGAAATTCTGGATGGTTTGTGTACAGTTGGCATCGAATTAAATGATGAGTTAAAAACAATCGTGTTGTTGTCAAGCTTGCCCGAACCATACGAAAATTTTGTCGTCGCCATTGAGACGCGTGACAATTTACCGTCATTTGATGTGTTATGTATCAAGCTGATGGAAGAGGGAGAGCGCAGAGGCAATGCAGATGGAGAGAGCGAGAATGCAAGAGCATTTATAGCTACGCAGCAGATCGTCGCGCATTCCAAAGCGAATTCAAAAAGGAATTCAAAAATCGTCGTTTGCTACAACTGCGGCGAAAAAGGGCACTACAAGGCACAGTGCAAGCGTGAGAAAATTCGCGGTGAAGGGAAAAAGCAATCGACAAAGAAAGAGATGGAAAAGCAGAGCAGCTTGTTAAATGCGTTGGACGTTGGAAAGATAGAGAACAACATGTGGTGTCTGGACAGCGGAGCAACAAGCCATATGTGTTGCGATAAGACGTTATTTTCAAAATTTATTGCGCACACTGAAATGATCGGTTTAGCTGACGCTGGTTTCCTGAAGGCCGAAGGCAGAGGAGAGGTGAAGTTACAGACAGAACTTTGTACCTTGGTGTTGTCAGATGTACTGTATGTACCGAAAATGAATGGCAACTTTATGTCCGTCAGCCGGTCAGTGCAAAAGAACAATGTTATACATTTTGGGCCACATTTTGCTAAAGTTATACAAAACGGCGAGTGTATACTGAAAGCGAATAAAGTTGGGAACCTTTATATGTTTCAAGGCAAACAAAATAGGTGTTATTCCGCAACTGAATCAGATGGTACATTGTGGCATAAGCGTTATGGCCATTTAAATTTTACCAGTCTGAAGGAAGTGATCAGCAAAGAGCTAGTGCGTGGTATTGGAAAGGTTTTTTTCCCAGACAACTTGAATTGCAAAACGTGTATGCTAAGCAAAATACATGTACAGCCATTCCCAAAGGTAAGCACTAACCGTGCCGAAGAGCTGTTGGAACTGGTTCATGCTGATGTATGCGGCCCATTCGACACGAAGTCACTTGCTGGATCCAAATACTTTCTGACCTTCATCGATGACAAGTCCAGGCGTATATTTGTTTATTTTTTGCGGAAGAAAGATGAAGTGTTCAGTAAGTTCGTCGAATTTAAAAACTTGGTTGAACGGCAAACAGATAAAAAGCTCAAATGTATTCGAACCGACAATGGAGGCGAGTTTGTCAACACAACATTCAACGGTTTCCTGAAACACCATGGTATTGCAAGGCAATTGACCGTGGCTTATACTCCGCAGCAGAACGGCGTGGCGGAAAGAGCAAACCGGACATTAACGGAGATGTCCAGATGCTTATTGGTGCAGTCGGGCCTAGGCGAGTCTTTGTGGGCCGAAGCAGTCAACACAGCAGTATACATAAGAAACAGATCACCTACCAGTGCACTGAACAACCTGACTCCAATGGAAGCGTGGACAGGTAAGAAACCCTGTGTTAGCCATCTAAAAGTTTTTGGTTCCATTGCAGTTGCACTTGCAAAGGGTCCCCGTAAAGGCAAATTCAAACCCAAAGGGCATGAGTACCGTATGGTTGGGTATTCGGTAGCAGCCAAAGGCTATCGGTTATACGACCCAGAGACGAGGACGATTGTCGAAAAACGAGACATTCTATTTGATGAGCGTTGTGGTGGTCATACCAATGAAGATACCGTTACGGTAGATTTTCCTGCATGCGAGGTTCAAGAGCATGTCACTCACACGGATGGTGACAGAAGCATCGACGACGATGACAGTGAGCACAGTTCTGACGACAGCAGCTCCAACGCATATGAGAGTGCAGTCGAAAAAGAAGACTCTGACGAGGATACTGTGAAGATTGGGCCAGGCCGGCCTAAAATTGTTCGAAATGGTAAACCTGGTCGTCCAAGAAAGCAATACAATGTGCTTGGAGCATTGGTTGCTAGTGACGTAATGGTTCCGACATCCTATGATCAGGCCGTTGGTAGCACACATGCAGTATTCTGGCAAGAGGCGATGCAAAAGGAATATCAGGCACTACAATCAAACGAAACCTGGCAGATGGCTGATTTACCAAAAGATCAGCGAGCAGTTGGTTGCAAGTGGGTATACAGCCTGAAACGTGACTCTGATGGAAAAGTCGAACGTTTCAAGGCACGACTCGTTGCTAAAGGGTGCTCCCAGAAGTATGGCGTGAACTATGTAGAGACGTTCTCACCCGTTTGCAGATTGGAAACCGTGCGGTTTATTTTGGCGTTAGCAGCGGAATTGAAGCTGTACCTTCACCAGATAGATGTGTGTACCGCCTATTTGAATAGCGACCTGCATGAAACTGTTTATATGAAGCAGCCACAGGGATACACAGATCCCAATAATCCAAGTAAGGCTTTATTGCTTAAAAAGGCAATATATGGATTGAAGCAGTCGGGGCGCGAGTGGAACTCCAAGCTCGATTGTGTACTACAAGGCATAGATTTTGTAGCATGTGAAAATGAACCGTGTCTTTACAAAAGGAACGGAAGAGGTGACTTATCATTAATCCTTGTTTATGTTGATGATATAATTATAGCATGCCGATCAAAAGAGGACTTGGCCAACATCAAGTCAGCCATTACAACATCGTTTGAATGTGTTGACAAGGGAGAGCTGCATTTGTTCCTTGGCATGGAAGTGCAGCGCGACGGTGAGCTTGGCGAAATTTCGCTAAGCAATTCGCAATACATCAAAGACATATTGCGTGAACATGGATGCGAGACCTGTAGACCTACAGCGACCCCACTGGATGCTGGTTTCCAAGTGATATGTACCAGCGAGCATTGTCAAAAGGTTGACATTGCATCCTACCAGTCTTCAATTGGCGAGTTAATGTGGCTGGCGCTTACAACAAGGCCAGACATATTGCATTCCGTTGCCAAGTTAGCTCAACGGAATCAAGATCCGCATGCAGAGCACCTAGTGGGTGTAAAACATGTGCTTCGATACCTGGCGTCAACTGTGGACCTGAAGTTGCACTACAAAGAGTGTGGACAACCCCTTACCGGCTATGTGGATGCAGACTGGGGTGGCGACCGCATCGATCGCAAGTCGTATACTGGCTATGTATACTACTTGGCTGGAGGACCCATATCCTGGCGATCTGAAAAGCAACGCAGCGTGGCACTTAGCAGCACGGAGGCGGAGTATATGGCTCTTTCAACTGCGTGTAAGGAGGCCATATACCTACGGCGTCTTATAGTGGAGATTGGCTGCGGTGACTCGAGTACTCCAACTATTCTTCATGGCGATAATTTAAGTGCTCAACAATTAGCTAAGAATCCTGTACACCATGAAAGAACAAAGCATATTGATATTAGATATCATTTTGCAAGACAGGTTGTAAACGAAGAACAAATTGTTTTACAGTATACATCAACCAATGAAATGATAGCTGATATTTTAACGAAAAATCTCCCTAAAGCGAAGCATGTTCATTTTACAAAGCTGTTAAATTTGATTTGAAAATTTTTGTAAAACATGTTTGCATTGAGGAAGGGTGTTGAAAATCAATACAAACATAACTACCAATGCACGCATGTTAATATAAGCAGATAATAATCTTATGTTATCTACAAGTTATCTGTCACTGTTGCATACGAATGTAAGCATAAAGAATATGTATAGCAAAAGTGTCAGTCTCCAATAAAACTCTAAAGCGAACAGACGCACGGCGGTCCGCGACTATTGTCTTTTACTTTACTCCTACTGAGCCCTTCCCTTTTCAGCGAATATATAATCTATTCAATAGATAAGGTGACTTATTTCGCAGAGCTAAGTGTGTATTCAAAATCTATTTGTAAATTACCATCGAATTTTTTTCAAGTTTAGATAGAGAGAGTGGAAAGGACGTTCAAGGTTTAACTTATTTAATGTAAACCGTTGCGCAAGAACAAACTTGATCATTTGTTTGCTGAAATACTAAAATTCTAAAAATAATAATACAGTGAAACTTCTCTTGGCCGGACACTCGCAGTCAACCAACTTTTGTCCGGCCAAGGGGATTGTCCGGTTAAGAGGATACATAGAAATTTGTTGCTTATTTTAACTTTTTTTTCTTTTTAGGCGATTAAAATAAATTGACTTTATTGAATATAAAAAATATGTTAGGATTTGTGTAAATACTTACATATAACAATCAATTATAAAAATGAAGATCAAAATTCATTTAATAGTCTTACGTTTATATACATTTATATACATAAACCCACAACTATGTATATGTTGAACCTAGAAAGTTTTTTCCTTAAAAACCAATTTTTGAGTAAATGCGCGCTGTTGCGACAATTCGAAGTTTCCCAGCGCCGCCCAATAACGAACTACCTCTGGTGTTGATGCAGGCTAATATTTATTTACAAACTCTCAATTTCTTTAAATTCTTTTAGTCCGCTTCCTTTTGCTGCAGAATTGAAAAAAAACAACCAACGTGGTTTCTTGGTTATGGTAGCGCTAGCCGCTTTCAGTGCCTACCTTCCAATATCGATTTTACTTGTATCGGCTTTACTCTTATCGATGACATCTTAAAGCGATGCCAGATCTGTCGTAACACGCGCCATTCAGCCAAGGCAGAAAATAAATCAAGTAGATTCACTACTCTTTCAAATTTTTATAAAATTGAATTATTTTCCTTTTGAAACCATTCCTTAGCGTGTTATTTCGTTATTTCGCATTTAATTTAATTTGCAATATTTGTTCAAGAACTACTGTTATTATATCTTGTATATCTTGCAAAACTGAGCATAAATGTGAAATAATTAGATAATAACAACAATATGTGCACAAATAGCGGAAGTTACGAAATATTATAAGAATCTTGTAGTTGATCACATGGGTATATGTAGAAAGAAATAAAAGGAATGTGAAAAATATGAAACCATTTTGCATGCATTTGAAACGTCAATTACCAAAAGGTACGAGGGAGGTTTTCTTTAAAATTTGACGTGTTTATGCATGTCAGCGTCCATTTACACGAGGTTCGTGTCCAGCCAAGAGAGGCTTTGGGTCGAATTTCACGAAAAATAGTGTCCGCAGAATGCCCCTCTTCTGCGCTGAGAAGTACACCAAAGAAATGTACTAGAAAAAGTGTCCTCTGGTTAAAAGAGGTGTCCGTTAAGGGAGTTATCACTGTGTTCCATGTAGAAGCTTAAAGATGATGCTATATTTGGCATCTGTGAATGCGATTTCATCAGATCGGTTATAAAATTGTTGATTCTCTTACAGCTTCTCTCAGCTCTCTTATAGCCAGTATTAAATACACCTTTCTCATGTCCAAAATGTTCAATCGATATGCGATTTTGGAATTGTCCAATCAATAGTAAATTGCTTGCAGAGCCACACATTAAATGGTGGACTTTAATTTGTAGGTATTACACAATCAATCTGCGGATATGCACAATTCCCATATACTATATATTAATGGGTGGGTGGGTCTTTAAAAGGCATTCTTCGACAGGTACAAGTATTTATTCCATTGGATGACACAACCGAATATTTAATTTATGCAACAGCGTTTGGCGCTTTTCGGTCACATTCAGTTCGCATTTTTCGCATATGAACACACTATATATGTGTGTAGAGCGCACATACCTATGTATACTATATATGTAAATGGATTTCTGCATAGAGTGTTGTGAGATATACATAGAAAAACGAATCTGCCCACCAGTGCGCACACTGCTGGTCTGTTGGTCTGATGGTCTGTTGGCCAGTTGGATTTGCATCCAACTGCCACAACTATCGCACCAAACTCAATTTCAATCTGCTCTCATTTAGTGTTGCCGGCACTCTGGAGCAACGATGTGTGCCTGTGAGAGTGTTGTTGTTGGTGTGTTGTTGTGTGTGGCATGCAAATATTGCGCACATTTGCATAATTTGCAATTTATGATTTGTTTTTAATTAAACTTTAAGTAGCAGCGTCCGTTCTGATTTATTTATTCCCAGTGTGGAGTATAAGCACCGCACGTTGATGTCCTTCCATTCAGTGCATCCACAACCACTTGCCACATCTCACCACCTCTCCGCAGCTCCTCTTCAGCATCAGCTTCCACAACTGCTGTGCCGACCATGCGTGAAGTGTTTTTGGTTTTCCATTTTGCGCTTAATTGCCAATTTGATTTGACTTTTTTCCTACCAAGAGATTCAGATGATGATGTTTACTCTTATTTATTTATTTTATCCAATATATTGGGTAATATTTACGTATGTAAATATTGATATTTGCTTTGATGGACTACAGCCGATGTTGCCGTGGATACGCACAAATAGGCGCTGTAATTCATTTTAAAAGTTTTACGGTTGTTTCCTTATTTGTTTGTGTTTTTTTTTTATATACATATATATATTTACTATCAATGTACATATTGCTCTTTTCCCAATTTTCAATATGGTAGGAGTGCAATTTTCATATTTGTAATTGAGTTGCCATCGCAGTTACTATATTTGCATGGTTTTTATGATTGGCGACAACTTTATTAAAATCAGACGTGAAAGCAATCATAATTTCATGGCTAAGAGCAATCTAAGGAAATCAATGCTGTAATCGTAAATCAGTTTATACTTTATGTTGAAAAAGGCACATTAATTGACGAGTGTATTAACATTTGAGTATATGAATATTAAATGGGCAATACACATACTTGTAAAATACTTTTCAAAGTTACATTAAAAATCGATCTGTCTAGGACTAAGACAATTAGTAGAATAGATTTCATGATCGTTGTAGAGGATTAACAAGTGTTACATTATTACTAAGAGGAGTATCAGGAATCTGTCTATTTTATATCTAATTTTATTTAATTATCTGTTAACTAACTTATCCTAGCGTTACAAGTACAAGATTACTTTTAAGTTATTACGCTTGTCATTACAAATGTATGTATAAATTAATTTGGCTTACAAGTAGTTTAATTTAGTTTCAAAAATAAAATTTTTATATATATACTTGTATATTTTTTTTATATTTTATTTTATTTATTTATTTTTAAAATTTTTATTTATTAATTGTATTTATCACTAACATAAAATATTTGCATGTTTGAAAAATAGTTGTTGTAGCATTCCAAATGTTTCGAAAATGGTTCAGGCACTTAAGGACAGTATTTTGGATAAAACATAATGTTGAGAATTCTGATCCATCTCAGTAAGACTTCGATCAAGATCTCTTTTAGTTACGAACATCTTTGTAAGGCAGTTGCTGATATATCTAGTTATTTATTAATATTTGTAGATCAATATTTTAAGATCAAGATATATCTATGCCCAGGTGTTTTATAACACCCCAAAGTCTTCGTTTTGAAAAAACTTTTACTTGCTGTCAGCGAAGATTATTATTTGATTTCATTGGAAAATTTTAGCGTTTACTCATAGATCTGCCAGAAGGAAGAATGGTATGACTCTTGCTATAGGTACATACATACATAAAATATCAGCATGATAAAACAAATAAAAATCACGCTGTTCTGTTTAAATCACTATTCTACCCATAACCTTAGAGCTATAGTCTCAAAACTTTACACCGAGACTGCTTTTTGACGCACACGAATAATACCTATAAGTGAGTCCAGACAGACCAAATCAGTTCACTATATTATATAGGAGCCATAGGAACGTAATGATTTAAAAAAAGTTTTTGTATTGACAGCTTCTTTGTTTCTACAGTTATGATCATCAAAAAGCAAATTGGAAATGTTAAATGAGATGCGGTTTTTAATCGCTAGTGAGTCGCGAAAAGTGATACTGGATAACCAAATGTAAAAAATATGTAGAAAATGCATTTTAATGAAAGAAATATCATACTAGTACGGAATCAAGTGGGGTTAAGGTAAAGGATATAAAGCTTTAGATCACTTCTGTGAGATTAGCTAGAAATATACTTGGAGCTGGAAAACTTTTTGTTAAATCTTGTTTTTATAAACATTGTACTTTCAAACATCCAAGCACTGAGACGAACTTACAAAATTAGTCTTACATACTTTTAGAGTTAAGCTATACTTTAAATGTATACACTACCTTTTAGTTGAGTGGCTTAAAAATTCTCCGAAATGTTAAAAAAGGGTTCTCTATCTCGTTACCAATGCCAAGACATATTCTGTAAAATAACAAGTATTCTGTAAGACATATTGGAATCACATAGAGAGAGAGAGAGAGAAATTTCGAATCCACTCCCACTGCGAATGGTATTAATTGAATCAATCATTATGCTTGAGCATGAAAGCCAACTATAATAACATCGAGTCCCATTGGACATAAACAATATGACCGCAAGGCCAACTATGAGTATAAGCCAACTGTTATGGGCCGAATAATTGGCATTCGAATTGTAGTCACTGAGTTCGGCTCCGAGCCGCAAACACAATTGAGCCCATCACCCTAGCCACAATGTGGCACAATGCGTCCCGCTATGCTGCAGCAGCTAACTCCACCCCGCTCCACATCCCTGGTCGTGCTCGCTCTCTGCTCCGCTTCATTTGATTTTGATGGGTGCATTAATTTTGTGCTATTTTCCGATAAAGTGAGCCCAGCCCGTTGTAGCAAAGCCCGTTTGACGATTTGTGGGAGGGGAAAGGTTATGGGGTACCAATAAGGTATAAGGTATTGGTATTGTTGAGGAAGCATTTACCGGCACTCCAATTCCTAGCCGCATGCCGTTTATGAAGAAGCTTGCAAGCGTTTGCTTCTCGAACGAATGGCTTTGTTTGGCTCCGCTGGCAGTAGTAGGTGTGAAGTCGGATCGCTGGTTTGGCGCAGCAGTACGCCCACCACAAGATGCTGCGGCTGTGGCATTTTCACAGGCGTGCCATAAATACGCGGCAGACCCAAACCAAACTGGCAACATGTGGCGCAGTGGCCAAAACGGAGCCCAAAAGCCTTAACTGTGCTCGTGCTCGTGCCCGTGCCTGCTGAGCGCGTGTGCTTGACTCGCTTGTAAAGACGTGGCGGCTGAGAGTGGGACTTGTTTCCAAAAATCCCATAAAAAATTAAGCTTACGTCTATTAAAATAAAATTTAGATTAATTTGTTTGACTTCAAGCATAAATATGAGCATTAAAATAATTTATGTGCGACTGTTTCATTATACTATGCACGCGTATATGTAAATGTTTTGATTTTTTCCCTGGCCTGATCCGATGTTCGGGGTCTGCTTCCATCTATTGTCAGACGTTTGTTTTGACATGTTTTTGGCAACCTTGGCTTTTGACTCGGCCATGTATGATTAACTGCCGTCGGCGCACACATAAAAGGAGCAGAGACCTACCAGTTTTCAGAAACCAGTTTCCAATAGTAAACTGCTCCCACATTTACGCAGAACAATACATCAATAAAACCAACTAATGACAATTTGTTGTCCAATAAATGCACAATATCAGATGACGCCATTCAATGGTATTCGAATGATTATGAAAATTTAAATTGAGTGCAGGCCGCCTCATAGCATTATATAGTCGAATATAATTGCATAATCCTAAGATAGCCTGTTGCTTACCAATTGCATTTCAGAGTGACAGCAAATTGTTTAGCATAAGTCACAAAGTTTGTGTGTCTTTACGATTCAGATTGTAGGTAGATTGCTCCAAACAGTAGAGTAATTATTAATTATTGAGTATATGTAGATTTGAGGGCGCTTAAACATTGTTTGCTTGATGAGTTCAGAGGGAGGTAAGAAATTCAGCTTTCTAGTGGAAAATGTGTTTAGAGCCTCACACCTTTCTTTAAACTTTATAACACTTTTGGTTTTCGAAATGAAGTGCGTTCTCTGCTATATCAAATTTAAAATTTAAAATCAGGGGTTGGCAGGGTGCTGATTGTTATTTCTTTTTAAAAACAATAACATTCGGATCCTGCAAAAATCATATCGAATTTAATTTCTCCTGAAAAAATTCAGTGATTGAGTCAGTTTGGATATTCTAAAATCGAGTGGCCTTTAACATCTATAGAAAAATGTAAGCAAAATAATTATTAACATTTTCTTGTTTCCCCATTATTAAAAGAAATTTATTTAAAACCCAACACATTTCGTATCTATTGACAAAATTTGTTGGTAGCTTCAGGTAAATGGTAGGTAAGAAAAATGAGATTATACACTAAATATTTCAAAAGTTTCTTAAATTCTCTTAAATACTGTATTGAGAAATAACAAAAGCCATGAACGTTACCTAATAAATTGTGATTGCTGGTTTGCAAAAATTTTTATAGCCTGTACCCAAAGGGTGAAAGGCTATACTAGTTTTGTGCGCATGTATGTAACACACAGAAGGAGGCGTGGCAGACCCCACAAAGTATATATATTCTTGATCAGGATGAGAAGACGAGTCGATATAGCCATGTCCGTCTGTCCGTCTGACCGCCTGTCCGTCTGTCTGTATGAGCGCAAGGATCTCAGTAAGTACAAGAGCTAGGATAACCAAAATTGGTATCAAGGTTCCTATAAGCCCTAGGCAGAACGAGTTTGTTTATTTTTTCTGATACACCCCCCCACTCCCCCGCAATTCGTATTTTTTCTTATAACTTCCGTAATTCTCGGAATTTAAAAATCAATTTTGGTAGGTACATCCAGTTAGTACTAATGTGTCCGTGTGCCAAATTTCATCATGATAGGTCAATTCTGAAGAAAGTTATAGCCATAAGTAAAATCGCTGCTCATGCGCTGCCTGCAACTCTGTCGGCAGCGCTGCCCGCAGCTGTTGTTGTTGTTGCTGCTTTTGTTCAACTTTGTGCTGCATACATACACGCATATGAACACGCATAGGTACGTGATGTAAATGTATGCTGTTTAAACTGAACATAAACATGTATTCTAATTTAATTAAATTAATTATTTTAATTAATTCATTCATTCATTTTTTTTTAATAATTTAATTTTTTTTTAATTTTTTTTTTTTTTTAATTTTTCCTTTTTGTGGAGAGTACAGGCTATTTTACTGTCGGGCTTGCTCGACTGTAGCGTTCTATCTTGTTACTTCTTAAATTATTGATAAGAATGCTAAAGAGAAAGAACTCGGATTGTGTTACCATAAAAAGGTTTTTTAAAAAATTAAATCATACATGTAGTGGCGAAAGCACCAGGAGATATTGTCAGAGACTGCACTAATAAAATAGCTATTTTTGACCCCTTAATTGATTAATATGTAAATCATAATGTACTGAAAAAAACTTTCCGAATTTTGATTAAAATTTCAAAAAAGCCTATTTTACATTTCCATTGCATTTTTCAGGTGCATTTTAATTTTGTTGTAATACAAAAGAAGTAGTAGCATGCTTGTTTTATTCCAATTATTTTGTAAAGGTATTTAAATGAAATTTTGCTCTGGGATCGTTATGTAACAGTATAGTCAGATGAACCCCCTCTACTACAAACGATGATCAATTACTGTAACTGGTAATAAGTGCCTTCAAATATCTACGCATTTCTTCTTGCGTTTGAATGTTATATTGATTTGAATATATTGGAAATTACAACTCCGTAGATAATAATTAAGTAGGAAATTAAAATAAAGATGTGGGACAATATTGGGTTCGGATTCTCTGTAAATTCTGAGCGCATTGGTGCTTTTGGATTTTTTTATAAGGTGTTAGTCTAAGTAGATAACCTACAAATTTAATCTTCAAATATTAGTGGCATACAACCTCAAATAGTGAAAAAAAAGATTTGGAATACTTCTGCGTCATTCAGGCTGACTCACTACGTTCAATTTAAATCATTGAGAATGTCATAAAACATTTTGTATGAGACCTCACACTTAGCTACTATCTTTCACTGAACTGACCCTTTACCCTTTAGTACCTACGCATAGGTGTCCAAAATGTTATGAAGAAATGAAGTCGTAAAAGCAGAAGGAATTGCAGCGCGACCAACACCAACAATTACAAGACTCACAAAATTGTTTACAGCAGAGGAACATGCATCGTTTTCACCATCACCATCACCTTCACCATCATCATCGCCATCATCATCGTCATCACCATTGACGTCAACCGGTGCGACACGGGGACCTCTGTGAGATATGCATGTGAACACGCACAGTAAACAAAGGCGACAACAACGATAACTAAGAGCAGGAAAAAATGCATGTACTCGTACTATATAGCTATATAGCTTTATAGCTATGAGACGAGGGCAATTGAAAGTCACGCTGTTCAAACAAAACACCGCGACCCATGAAAAAGGGTGATAATCACCTAAGAACAACATGGGCTCACACAAACATAAACTTAGACTAGGGTTGGCATTGGATCACCGGGAATGTACGACCACCACAGGACAACAACATGGCAGGTGAGACGGTTACAAGAATATGTGGGATGACGACCAAACTGCTTGGTGTTTCCATTTTGTTGTACCCTGTAACCGAAGCGTAAGCGAAGGGGTATACTAACTTAGTTTCGATGTATGTAACATTCAGAAGGAGGCGTGGCAGACCATGGGCTGTCTCTATGAACGTACTTATCTAAGAAAATGTAAGCGTTGGAGTCACCAAATATTAGGACCGGCAAATAACGAGCTTATATTTTTGATAAAGCACCCTTCCCCTTATACAGTATTAGCTTCAAGAGTTATTTTTTTATCTAACATTTGCAATTACAATCTTTAAAACTCTTTACCCATGTATCTTCATTTTCTTAATAGCAATGCCTGTCAGTCTGTATAAACTCATTAGTTTCCGAAAGTATGCCCTTCAAAAAACCTATCATTAATAATTAGTTTGTGTGTTTTCGATCTAAAATTTGCAACCACAATCTCATAAACAATTGGCGCGTTCAGCAGGTCGTAGCGATTTACGATTTGCAATTCTGACTTTGTAGTGTCAAAATCGAAAAATCTAAATCAAGTAATCATAATTTCCGATTTGTGTTTTGTGACTTCGATTGACATTTTTACTTATCCGAATCACAAATCAGTAATGATCGATCACAAATCGCAAATAGCCTGCTGAACGCGCCCAATATTTATCCATAAATAATCCAACATACATTTTCTTAATAACAATATAAGATCTGCCCATGTTAGAATCGGTTACAGAGTATATAAGAGTCGGGTACGTACGACTCTGCAGCATTCCAGTCTTGTTTATGTCATGGATACAAAATAATATATCCATTTTAGAGGTTATGTAGAAGGAGCTGAAGAGAAAGAGAGTGAAATGCTAGAAAGAGAGCAAGAGAGAACAAAAGCATTTATAATAGGAGCAGGGAGAAGATCAAAGTTGCCGCAATTATTTCGGTGCGAACTGCACGAAACAAGGCTAGGTTCGTGTTCCTGTCCCTCAACCAGCAACAACAACCTACATACATATATAAGCGGCTTACAATGAGCTAGAAATACATTAGTTGGTTGCTAGCAAGGCTGACCGGCAGTGGACGCTGCGATGCAACAGCAGTTGCCACACGTGAAATCTGAAATCTGATTGTTTTCAAAAGGTCGGCGGCAATGCAAGCGCCGTTTAATAACACGCCGAGTCTCTGCTCTCAATCTATAGCGCTCGGAGACGGCTCTGGCCTTCGGTGTAACAAAGGCCAGGCTGAGAGCGAGGATTGAGACGGACAGAGGCGTGTGCTTGAACGTCGACAGCATCGCATTTTTGTAGCAACTTCTGCAATTACAACAACTGCTATCCCCCTCTCCCTCTCCGCGTACCTTCTTACTGCCTCTCTGTCTAATCTACCTGCATTCCGGCGCGGTGCGGTTAAGGTTACTTTCGGAGCTGCTGCTGATGTTGCTGCAACGGTGGCACCGCCGTTGTTGCCTCGCATCAGATTATACAAAGGTGACTGGACAGAGGCTGGCCGGTCCACTGGACGGTTCGTCGGTCGGTCGGTCCATCGGTTGGTCGCTTCGTCGGTCGGTCGCTCCGACGCGTCGGTAAGGGAAGGAATGTGCACGCATTGAAATTGATTGCTACCTGTTTTTTAGTTTGAAATGAATGTGTGTTGCGGTCTCTCTGAATTCCCACTTAAATGTGGCAGTTCAGTTAGTGGTCTATGCACCAATAGGAAAGACGATGGCAAAGGCTAGTCTTTAGATTCTCATATACAAACATAAATACACACAATCCATACATACATATGCATGTGTGGGTGTATGTATGTATATGATTGCTGCCGGCTTTTAAAACATACAAGTACACACACTACGGAATATTTACTGTGGCGCAACATGCTGCCTTTCCTACCGGCACTAGTGTGGTGAGTTGCTGCTAGCAACATGTTGCGAAGTGTTCACAAGTGTGCAAATGTTGCACTAGGAATCGAGCTATGTGTCTGGCAATATACTAAGCACAATATCGTCGAAAGAAAAGAAAATTAAGATAGAAACACACATTTTTAAACATTTGTTAATTTAAATGGTTTGTAAATAAAATATTTACAAAATCAATTTATATTACTTAGCACAATTTAATATAACTTAATAAATATATCATGTATAAATTTGTTGGCTAAGATTATAAGTTTTTAGTTTAAATACAAAAATGAATTGCCAAAAATAATCATTAATCAATTTTAAAATTTAAGCAAATTTTTCATCTCTAACAAACGAAAATTCAATAAATATATGTACTAAAATAAATGACAGAAAGAACATAAATAAACATCTTTTTGGGGCAACTCATACAAATTTAGAACTTGTCTTGATTCCTGAAAGTTGCTTAAAGCTTGCAACTGAGTTGTATTGTTGCCTTTCCTGCCAAATAACACGTTCTAAGGCAGCATTTGCTGCAGCATGTTGTGCAACATATTTACTTGGCCACACCAGCAACAGCCACCGCAGCTGGCAACATTTCGGCCGCTGTTTGGCCACCACGAAAGACTTCAATGGCGAACGAGTTTTCAGTTGTTTACAATTCACCATTGGAAGTGGACTGTCTCGCGCACTCTCGTCGTCCGCAACGTTCGCGTTTCGTTTCGTCGCGTCTGCGTTTGTTTGTGTACAAAAATCCTCTCGGTGCGTATATTTTCGCGTGTGTGGTTGTGTGCCAAACAAAAAAATCCAAAATAAAAATAGTTTTTGTAAATTATAATGAAAAATTACAACACCAAGAAAGTGCTGTGTGTGTGTGTGTAATAATAGCAATAACAATCACAGTGTACAAATTGTAATTGCTTATAAGTAACAACAGCAACAACAACAAGCTGCAGCAATCGAAAGTGCGCGTCTGTGTGTAACTGTGTAACTGTATACTGGATGAAGAAGGAGAAGCGCGTCCAGGCCAGCGTTCGTAATTAAAGTATTAAATTGTGTCCTGTCGGCTGACTGAAGCTTAAAGGAGTTTAATAAGCCATAACAAAGGTATTGAACAACACAAAAAACAAAAATTCACCCCTTGCTTCACAAATGGGCAGCGGCATTCAATGAATTGCGTATGTATGTACGGCCTGTGTGTGTATGTGTGTCTGTATGTTTCTGATCGCCCGGTTCGGGTCAGTCGCGTGCTTAATTAGCAAGCGCCAATTTGCTTGCATCCTTCTGCGTTTATTCTCACAGCCAGCAGCCAAAGAGTTTGTATGTATGTGTGTACATGCGAGTATGTAGCACGTATGTATGTATGTATGTGCATGTGTATGTGAGTGTGTTTGTGTAATTGTCGCATCGTTTACGCTTACTCCTGGAAACAAGCATTGTGAATTTTGATACCCTGGCTACTGGGTTTTACAGTCTGCGTTGCGTCTACCCCTCCCCCTCCCTTCCCTTCCACGTGTGTGTGTGCGTGCGTGTGTCGTCTGCGCGCAATGCTTAAAAAGAAATTTTAAACGAAATTTGCATAAAGTGGGAAAACAACAACAACAGCAGCAGCAACAACAGAAACAAAAACAAGAGCAACAACAAATACAAGCGGCGGCAACAAAGCACGTTAGTCCCGAGCTCACGTTACACACAGCAGCGCATGAAGCTGACTGCGCTGTTGATGCCAAAGCCAACGCCAACGTCAACGCCAACGCAGCTGCAGCAGCGACTGCATCGTACGCAGTGCCTGTGCCTGGCTGGCCGGCTGACTGGCTGGCTGGCTTGTCGATTTTTGGCCGCTCTTTGCGCACACATACACACACACACACACACATACATACATACATACATACATATGGCAAATTCAACTCTCACTCACACACTTGCAGTCAATCAACAGTAAAGGATTTAATCCGCAGGCCAAAAGCAGCAAAGATCCTGTTGTTTGGCTTGCCATGCGTATTGCAATCGCTATAGGCTGTGTGAGTAGCATGTGCCTATGTGTGTTTGTGTGTGTGTGTAAGTGTGTGCGTGTGTGTATCTGGGATTAATTATTTTGTTTCAACGCTGATTTGTTGTGCTCCCGTCGTCGCCTGCTCCCTTGCGTTGGCATAAATGTGCGAGAAGGCAGTAAAACAGCAACAACAATAAACTGAATAAGTAAAAAAAATTAAAGTTGCGCGAGTCCAACTATTGCATACCCTGCACCCGCCGCCCCTTCCTTCAAAATAAACTTTGTTGCATCAATCGTTCCTAGGCGTGGAGTTAAAAAACCCCACAAATACATAATTTGCTGAAGTTACAAACATACTTATATTTAAAAAAAAAAAAAACTAGTAAGGTTTTAAAGTGATATTGATATTTTGACACCGATCGGTCATATAGAGTCTGTATTAAATAATAAGGCTATACATTGCTGAAAATAAACCTAATTTATGTTTTCATAGGACAAGTCTCTATACTAGGTTCGGTTTTTCTGGGTGTTATGGGTCATAAGATTTCGGTGTTCATACAGATGGACATCCCTACATCCGTTGGCCGCATCATGCTGATCATACATACATATAGTATACATATGTCTGTCGTACAACCTCGTATACAATTGGCGCGTTTAAGGTTTCTAATATACCCTTTCCACCCTTCGAGTGCGCGGTATAAAAATGTAATGACATGCAAACGTGCAGGGGTAAGGTAAGGGTGTAATAGTGTGTGTGAGAGCAGGGTAGGGGTGCATGCGTCGCCAAAACTCTAGCCAAAACAGCATGTACATACTCGTACATATGTATGTATGTATGTATGTATATTCATTTATATGTTGGGTGTAGAGAGAACATTTCGCTTTTATGTTCGAATTCAATTAAAATGCCAGCCCATTTAGGCTTTTATTGCAACTAATTATTGTTGTTATTATTTGCATATTCGTGTGCAGTGGGCGTGTGTGGTTGCACGCACGCAAAAATAAATTAATTATTAATTGTGATTAAGTGATAAGTTCGCATTTTTAAAACATTTCGAGTTAGTTGGACAAGCCAAAAAACACCCATATCCACACTCCCTACCACACGCACGCCCACACCCACACCCATATTCGCACACATGCCACTATTTGTTGCACACACATTCATACATACATAGCTGACATCGAAGACCAGTCATGGTTGAAATGCTGTTGTTTCAGTTTATTGTTTCCCCTAACAAGGCGCCAGTCGAGGTAACAAAAATGCAATTAAAAACTTTTACCAAACACACTTCACCAGCTGCCTCCTTTTTCCTCAAGTTTCCTTTTCAGAACAGCGTGAAGTGTGTCGCAACAAGTTTTTATACCCTGTACCCAAAGGGTACAAGGGTATATTAGTTTAGTGCGAGTGCACATGGAACACACAGAAGGAGGCTTGGTAGACCCCACAAAGTATATATATTCTTGATCAGCATGACAAGCCGAGTCGATATAGCCATGTCCGTCTGTCCGTCTGTCCGTCTGTCTGTCTGTCTGTATGAACGCAAGGATCTCCGAAAGTATAAGAGCTAGAATAACCAAACTTGGTATACAGATTCTCCTGAGACCGAGAAAGGACGAGTTTGTTCATTTTTTCTGATCCACCCCCCCACTCCCCCCCTATTAACGATTTTCTATAACTCCCGTAATTCTTGGAATTTTGAACTAAAATTTGGTAGTCACATTAGGTTAGTAATTATATAACCGTATACCAAGTCTCATTATGATAGAATGATCGGAAAGAAAGTTATAGCCATATAACCAGGCTCAATGCACACATACATACATATGTACAAGTACACAAACACGCATAGACACGATTCTGATGTAATTGTAAATGTATGTATGCATGCATGGAATATTTTATATTTAATTTAGTTAATTAATTAAATTAATTTAGTTAATTAATTTAATTTATTTAATTACTTTTTTGTGGGGTGGTACAGGGTATTTAAGAGTTGAGCCTGCTCGACTTTAGCATTCCTTTCTTGTTATTTTTTCGTCGTTGTTTTTGTTGTGTTTTAAATTGCAAATTATAAAACAAATTATATCCGAGCACGCAAACAAAAATAACATGCAAAGCAGGACAACACACACCACAAACACACACACACATATATATATACATATATAGATTAACATATACATACATATGTAAATACATGAGCACATTGAGCAATAGCTTGATATTTATTGAAACTAGCATACACATATAGTACTATACACTGAATCATACAGGATGTCGCCAGGATGCAACCACAACAAAATACAACACACACCTATGTACATACATATATATATATACAGAGGCATACATACGATTATGTATATGCAACTAACGGTAACGCATGCAAACGCACGCCCGCAAATTTTTTGTGACTTTTTTAATGAATTTTGCACTCTCAGCAATAATTTTTGTTCAACACCTCACTCCTTCACTCCACACTGTGTTCATTTTTTCATTTTAATTCCACTTTAATTGGTATTAAAAATAAATAAAAACAAATAATGCCAATGGAAGCCTGTAGTGTATACATATCTATGTAAATAATAGTGTAAAATTATTTGTCTATCCATAATAGCGGCTTTAATTACATTACACTGCTGGCGGATTGTGTATTTACTTGATAAATATAGTGTATGTCATATGTAAATCCATACAATACAAAATGTTGCAAATGAATCCTCTGTTCAACGATAATACTCGTGCATATAGAATGTCCCGAAATAACAAAGGATAGCGTGACTCGTAGGGACTAAGGAATCATTACGATGCACTTGTCCAGTAAAACATAATTGTTCGATATTGGTGAATTGTCGCATATTAGCGAAAAATTATAGAATTATTTTTTCTTGCTTACTGTATTCGTAAATGGAAACGGGTCCTACCAGGTTTAAGAATTGTTTCATTGTGTTATTTATGGACAATTACTTATCAATTATCTTACTATTTGATTATTCTTTATGATAATTGTCAGTTTCACTAAAAACGAATGAATTTGTGCGAAACCATTGCATTCTTGGAGAACGTCTAAAAAATATTATTCCGATTGAATAGAAAATAACACGACTTCAATAATTTGTATGCTGGAATTTCCATTCCACTTAACAGATACTACAGTATTTGGCTAAGAAACTGCGGAAATTTTAACATAACTTTCTAAAACAAACAGATTGCCAGATTGAGTCCAAAAGATTTGCAGCATTTTTCGGAAAATTCGACTCTGTTTTGGGAGTCTAAAATCAGTCAAAGCTGGAACTAATGCTGCAGGTTGCTCAGCCGTAGAGCTCGAGTTCGCAGCTTCACTAAGTAAAGAGAAGCAAGAAGAAGAGTAAAGATTGTGCAAAAGGTGGTCAGTATGAAACTATATCGATGGCATACGGGCACACTAATACAAGCAGCGGCAGCTTCTGCTAACCTACCTCAACCAGTCCATTTATTTATTGTGCGAATTGTGCAGCTGGGAATTTGAAAGTATTTTTCTCCAAAGATTCTGCAAGTATGAATTGGTTCTTAATTAAAAGGCTATATACAGGCTTTAATTCAAGTGATTTTTCAATTCAATTGTGCCCCATACGTCCCGGCAGCTTCAATAATTTATGTGCGGCACATTCAAGTGTGGCATAAAGCATTCTTAAGTCAATAGTCGGCGACATTAGCAAACATATAGTACATACACATGTATGTACATATGTATATTGTAGCAAATCGAAATATACAAGTAAAGCTGTAAAGCGACAACAATAACAACAGCCAACTAATCCAAAATCCTGAGCATTAAGTCTAATGAAAATGCTCCATCAAATGCAGCTGCGGGCAAAGGCCAACAAATACTACAGTGAGTCAGAAGAGGACAAATTAATAAACGTACATTCATACTCATACATATGTATGTATATATGTATGTACATAGAGCCATAAATTACCAGGACATGCAAATGAGAAAACCGGAGCAGCAACAGTATGTGCAGATGAAAGAAATGTCCAACAGTTCAGGGCAGTTGGGGGCAGCTCAGAGTTGAAATGAAATTTGGCCATAAATGAATTGTGCATTTTAAAGGACGTACTGGAGCGGCATCAATGGCATCATCATACGGACCATATGGAATTTAAGCAAATTGAACGCACAAAAACAACAAGAATAACAAAAATGAAAACAAAAGCATACAAACAACAACAAGAACAAGGAGGAGGAAGTGAATTCGGATTTTGGAAGTGCCGAGCCAAATGTCTGGCAAAGAAAAGCAACTCAAATGAAATCAAATTAAACGAAATCAAATGATTTCCAAACCAGCCACGAGCGGTAGGTAGTCGTGTCGAGTCAACTGCCAACCTGCAGCTACCAACTGGCACCTGACGATTGCGTTGCGTTTCAGAGAGTCTGTGTGTGCGTGTGTGTTTGTTTGTGTGTGTGTGTTTGTAGCAGTCGTTATTTTTGTTTTTGTTTGCGTCGTTGAAATGTAATAAAATGCATCAATAAAATCAAACGTGATCGACTGTTAATTGATGTTTTTTTCCCACAGCAATGGCTACTGCTGCTTGCGTTTTCCCGCAGCCCTCATTCCTCACCCCTGCAATGCCGGCGGCAATTCAGTGCCTCTGCGCAGTGCTGCCATAATTTGTTGAACAAAAAAAAAACTAGATTGTCAACAAAATAAAGCTAAAAAAAGCCAAATCCAAGGCAAAATAAGCTTTAAAAAAGGTGGTTTTAAAAACACAATTTTCTTGGTTAAATTTAAGGAATTATCTGTTTTAATTTTTTCATATTAATTGTAAATTCCTATTTCATAATTTATAATAATAATATGAGATTCTTTTACAAATAATAATAGAAAATTAACATTAAATTAAAATGATTACAAATTTAAGCTAACAATTTTTAATTCTGTAGTTGATTTATGAGTTTATCGAAACTCACTGTCTCTTCGTTTTGAGGCAATGTATACTCGAAGCAGCATTTGTTGAAACCGTTTGTTTCCGCCGGAATGCACGGTACGCGACGACTTTAAGCCACAATTGTAGCGTATTTTCGGTATTGTGACAAATACAAAGCTCTTTATTTATTATCTTTCGACCCCTATAATATTTCCAATATATGGTGAAAATTAAAGTAAAGCTAAAAAAGGCTAAATAAATTTTTATTAGTTATTTTATTTTTTTAAAGTTCCCGCAATGCGCTATTTGCGAATATTTCCCGCACTGGCATTTACAAAAAAGTCAGATCTAGCGGGAAAATAGCATAAACGACAGCACTGCCTCTCAGCCGCAGAGCCTGAATAGAGAGTCTGAATTTTGACTCCTGTATGCCGCATGGCGTCCCGCCTCGCCCAGTTGTGGTAAACAAAAAGCACCCCGTACAGACAGACTCTCTCGATATTCAAATTAGTTTTTTTTTATGGCTCCGCTTTTTTTTGGTTTTCTATTTGCATTTCTATTTCCATTCCTCATGCAGCATTCTTGCCATGGCCAGAGTTACGACTACAGACTCAAGAGTCAACATCTATAGTCGTATGTACTCGTATATCCATAGCCATTGCTATATCCATTTGAACGCCAATAAGCAATGTTTGTAATTATTGTTTGCTTTTGATTTTATGCTGCCAGCCGGGAGTCGGGAGATACGCTGCCAACGCGTTTTAGTGCTCCGCTCCAACCATAAATCTTGCTTCGGCTCCACTTGCAGGTGCATTTAAAGCATTTATTTTCTACATAAAATGCAATTCTCTTGCCGTTCTGCCACATGTGGTGGATTCCCAATAGCACATACATATGATAACCATCTGCACGACTTTATTGAAAATGTAACTCTTTCGCCACTACACGTTTCTAAAGAGCCAGAAGTAAAGAATCTTTATTTCTCTTTACCTTTAACTGGATACAACCGTCACAGTGATGTTCACTAGTGATGTTCACTATATCCGCCAGTTTCTCCTAATAGCCCTAGAGAACAGTCTTCACCTTTTTCTTCTTGGCAAATCGTAAAAGGATATAATCCGAGGGTTTCTTTATTTTTTTTATTCATATTTATGTCAACGAACATTGACTGTTGACATAGGAGGACAATATATAACAATTATAAAAAGCATCTTATAAGCCAGAAAAGCCTAAGTAGGAAAAATCTAATCAAATTACAATAATTTCTAATTAACGCCTCCGACCCGGTGGGGGAATATTTTTTACCTTTCGGCTAGCTGTGAAATATAACTGATTGATTTTGGACACTTTCTTTTTCGATTTAATCACCCAAATGTTGGAATAAGTTTTTATAATACTCGCCACTGATTGATTGTCATTTGTGAAGATAATAAATGAATAGTGTTCATCCCAAAAAACCGCCACTATGAGCTGTATCTTTCCTTTGTGCATATTGTTTTTACTTTTACTTTGTTTCATGACTGAATTTATAGGCCCTTGATTCATCCATCGTTACAAATCAACCCAAAAGTTTGGCAAACACTTGATTGAGCAGCTTTTTCATCTCCAAATCCAATCCAAGCATTCAATACCATTTTTTGGATCCTCGGTTCTAGCTGTAACTTTGTTGATCGTTTTGGCAGCTCGTCAGCCCTACCGCCCAATAATTTACTCTTATAAACTAGGATTCAGACACCCTATAGTAGACTCTAGCTTGGCTTTGGATGAATGAAGACTTTTCAAATGAGAGTATTGTATAACGTAACACAATGACCAATTTTGTCCTTGCTACTAATTAACTCCAAGCATAAAACTCCCCGGGCTATATAATTTAGTCCTATGTCTATATCATAATTTTATTTCAGATAACATTTCTGCTCTATCGCATACTTTTAAGACCCCTAAAGAAGGAAAAAAACCTTCAATTAGTTGCATATGGGTTCTGCGAATAAAATTTGTATTACATTTATGTTTAGTCTATAAATTTAAGGCATCAGTTAATCTTCCCTCAAAGTACATAAAAAAAGTTGAACAAATTAATTGCCAAATTGTTGTTGTTTATTGAGTAAACTTTGTTTTATCTATGTGTTGTTTTGTAATTGTTAGATTTAAAGCTCAATCAATTATTGTGGTTTTAGAATACCTGCCATATGGAATTGTGTTCGAATTTAGTTACATTTTCCTACCCAATGCTTCTCTACTTGTATGTTAGTTTACATACGTATTTAGAATATATATGTATGTACGTATATAATTGACATACACTGTGTGCATACAGACGAGTAGCTTGTGCTGGCATTTCATTTCCATACGTTTACTCTACTTGAGACTGAATGCGGTTGGCAATTGTTACAAAAGTCGATTGATCGATGACCGCAAAATCACAATGCAGAGAATGAAATCTTTTTTTTAGAAATGCAATTGGTTCAATAAGTACATACATATATAGAGCACATGCAATTTGCTCAAATTGACAAAGTGCAGCAATTTATTGTAAAGCGTTACAATGTTTTCATATTTAAAACAGTCCCATCCATCCATGGCTCACATTTCGAGCGTCCAATTTGCCGATGCTGCTGATTATTCAATTATTTTTGAAGTTACATTTCAAGTACTCGATTGCAACAATTGCCAGCAACGAAAAATACGAAAAACACAAAGCCGTTGTTGGTCACGAAATTGTGGTAAATAATTCATTAAAGTGTCATTAAATGTGTTACAGATTGAAGGGATTTCATCAATTCTGGCACTGTAAATTGAAGTACAACCATCTATGGTGAAATGAAACAAAAATGTTTCTCTTTTTTGCATGCAATATCTGTACACGTACCCATACATAAATAATATATAAAACAAAACACCGTATATACACTTTTAGAATGCATTCAATTTATGGAAAAAGCTGAATGTATTTTCTTTGAAAAGCTCAGCTTGAGATGAACAGCAAATATTTGTTTCTTACAATTTTTTGTATTGCATGGATTTATGAATATAAGGAAATATTTTTCTCTGTGCTTTCTATACCCTTTACCCGAAGGGTAAAAAGGGTTTGTATGAGGTTTGTGCAAACTAAGTAGCAGGCAGAAGGAAGTGTCGGAGGGCGTTATAAAGTATATATTCTTGTCTAGCTTCCTGCCCCTGCTTAGCATGGGTATTTTACAAAATTTTCAAAATTATACACCATTCTTTTTGTTATGAGTTACTAAAACAAACTAAAATTATAAACAAAGTTTGGATATTATTATTTTGATGATTTATTTTGATTTTTTTTGTTATTATTTATTCAGACAGATCTTCTCGCTCATGTTGTTTTATTTTGTGGCAGCAACATAAATTGATTTTCAGGAGCTCCGACCCGCGATAGGTCATCATACAGTTGGCTATGAGTAAAACATTCCTTTCGTAGGTCGATCCCTACTAATTCGAAGGTTTGGCCTTAGGACTTGCTAATACTTAGTTAACTCCTAGCAGTATATATATTCTTGATCAGCATGACGAGAGAAATCGATCTAGACATGCCTGTCCGTCTGTCCGTCCGTTCATCTAGAATCTGGAGGAACGCCTGGATTTCGGAAACGGTTAGGCGCACATTAACCAGACTTGGTATGTAGATGATCCTGGTCCCTAAGCTGCAGAAGTTTGTTTTATTTTTTAGATCAAGACCCACCATCAAGTTCGGTCTTCTTCTTCTTTTCGCTTCTACTAGGGGCGCATATAACTCTGCGACTGAAGTTTGTCTGGAAACAGGGTATTTCGCTGTCGAACTTGTTCGACTGAAGCGTCCTCTCTTGTTTATGCATTGTTTATGTTTTGTACGTTTTCTTTAGATTTTAATTTTTAGTGTATTGAACGCATTTTGAATGAAAAGGTACTTGGATTTGAATTTGGTTACGATAGCAATAGCAAGTGATAACACGAACAATGTGTATGTTGGAAGAAATTTTAAATTGAAGAATAAGAACTAAGTACAAGAAGGTGGTGAATCTATTGTGAAGTTTATATATAATTTCCATGAGACTGATGTTTTAGTATATTTGTCTATAAAACGAATCATCATAGGTGCTTTTTTTCTTGTGAGGAACAAAGCATGAACCCACCTTTTGTAGACCCTTTTGTTAGATTTAAATGCAATGAATCGTTGATTTGACGATATTTCTTTACCATAAATTTCAACAAAGATTTCGGCTGATTTTACATTAATATATTTTAATAATTATTCGACTGCATCTTCGTCGTTCTTCAAGTCATTACGACCACTCTGGAATTGCGCTTTCCACTCGAGGTCTCTGCCATCACATTAGCAGTTATTCCGATAAATAGTTTTATGCTCAATCTTCGATCGGCTTTTATTCCCCAGAGTGTCATGAAATTTAGACAGGATGTCGATAAAAAATGTACATATATAACTAACGCAGTTATCCATCAATACGATGTGAATGAGGCAAAGTATTCTTCTCTTTGGGAATACATTTTAAATTCTTGCTAACAAATTTAATAGGAAAATAGTTTGATCATACTATACAGAGTATATAATGTGCATCCCTACAGAGAATGGAATTGGTGCTTCACTTCAACTGAAAACGTAGAATAGCCCTAAATATCGAAATTTAATAAATATTTAGTGCTTGAAAAAAAAACCGTATTTAACCCGAAATCTGCCTCCTAAACGGCTGAAACGAACTTCAGCTAAGTTTCTAGAAACACACAAGCGTTGCCTCATGGGGCTTGAAAGCCTTCGCTTTTGTGTTCGTAGGTGTGTGTGGGTGTGTGTGTGTGTCCCTCCTGACCCCAAGGCAATACACTTGATAAAAAATTCTATTTGCCTTTTCGATTGCCTTCTGCGAAGTTCGAATTAAAGCGCTTAATAACTTTAATATTTATTGCCCTACGTGAGCCCCGTGCCAGTTTCCTTGGCCGTCGGTTTCTGCCGAAGCTGGCGGCTGCCACCGCAACGGCTATGGTGGCAGCCACATCTATGTGGCTTCTTGCTACCAATAGCAGCCGGCTCCTGGCGCTTAACTTCGTAATACAATATTGTAGAGCGATTTGGCTGGTTTTGTGGGCCAAGCTGCTTTATTTCTTGCTGGCAGCCGGGGGCATTTTTGGCATATGATTTATAAATATCATTTTTTTTATTTCTTATTTTTATTTATACGCTGTTGTCCTGAGTTTATTTCATTTTTCGTAGCACACTTTGTTTGAAATATTCCCTGCCAAATGTTGCACACTAAAGTTGCCGCCTGGAGTGGAAAGAGAAACTAAAGTATACCACCATAGATGGCCTGCCACATTGAGCTGAGCTACTTAAAGTGTCCGCCCGTTTCTCAGTCTCTTAGTCTCTCTGTCCGTCTGTCTGTCTGTCTGTGCGCCTGTCTGACAGGCGAAACTGTGAAAAGTAAATACATGCTAAAACACTGACTAATTATGGTCTTAAAAATTTTGAACACTCACTTGACACTTTCGCAGGCATGAAACATGCGCCTCGTGATGCAATAAGATGTGGCAGCCACCAGACAGGTCGACAGCCGAGTAACAAAACTCCAGACTGGCAAGCATCCTGCTGACTGTGTGCGTACGTACACAAAAAAAAATCGTTGACACTCTTATAGTTGGAAAGTTCTTTTAAAAGTGCTAGAAATCAACAGAATAAGTAGAAGGGACGTTAATACTTATTTCCCCATTTTGGAGTATTATTTATCAAAAGTACGCTCTAAATAAAAGTTGTCTTTTCCTTTCAGAATTCATTATAGATATTTGAAAAGATTTCGTTTTCTGCTTCAATATTTCTTCCTTATTGTTCCGGCAGCAATTTTTCAATCTAATATCTCAATTCTTTTTCGAGATTTGGGTAATATCAAAACTTGGGCTCCGCATAAGTTAATCGTATTCAGAAAAAGCAACACACCTGGTACATACTTGTATATTTCAATTTGGTTTGGATTCGTAGCTCCATCAATAAACTATGCTGCAAATGCGAATTCGGAATCTGAAGTATTTATAATTTAGTTTTAGTTTTTTCAATGGCTTGAACGATTCATAACCTATTGGTATTGATATCCATTTTCTCCGAGTGTATATGTGCGGGTAATTGATGAATTTTGTGAAAGAAAACGGAAACTATTTTTAAACCGAAAAGCGAACTGTAAAAGTTCCCACTTAGGCGGCTGCCGCTGTTGCCACCACAAGCCGGCAATGTAACATGTGCCTCCGCTGCTTCCATTGTTGTTGTTGTTGTTGTAGTCCTCAGTGGCTTGTAATTATGGTGTCTGTTTGCTTTGGTGGCGCGCTCGTTTGAAAATCACAAACAACATGCCGAACAATTAGTGGTTTCGTAATAATTGCAGCAAGCGGCAGAAGCCGCACTGCCACAGAGCCGCTGCAGCCTCAGCCTCAGCTGCAGTTGCAGTTGCAGTTTCTTCTTGCCACTTGGCGAGTGTTGAATGACTGCCTTGGGTTGTTGGTCGCGCACTGCAAATGGCAAGTGGCAGGCGACAGGTTAAAAGTATCTTTACAGTATTCGTATATTCGCGGTTGCATCTTTTCGCTGCCACAATATCTGCCCCAATGCACCAACAACTTGAAGCGGCTGCGGCTGTGGCTGCCTCCTCCCGTCAGTTGTGAAGCAAATTAAATTTTTCGCGGAACAAATATTTTCACAGATTTTTCTATATGCGATTTTACTGCGGCGTTTATTGAAGTGACGGCAACGGCAGCCATCTACGAGCATTGTAAGGCGGCGGCAGCGACTATCATGATTATAGAAAGCCATGGGAACGGCTGGTTCAGCTGCCACGGAAAATTGTGGTCATTCCGCGAACGTCCAAAAGTTGTCATCGACACCAGTTATAGGCAAAAGATTTGCGGATCACAAGTGGAATTTATAAAACGTTTATAAAGATAATATATCTTTTTCTATGCATTTGTAGAAGTATATTGGAATTTGTTTCTGAAATTTGATTCCTTAAAAATTGTTCAGTAGAATGTAAGTAGAGACCGTTTGTAAGTATTTATTAATTAGGCTTATTAATTAGGCAGCATCTTTGTAAGCCAGCATTGCACTACTTTTGTCGAAACTTTCAAAAATAATGGTGGAAAATTTAATCTACAAGCTGTTAATTTCTCCATACAAATAATGTGATTTTTCTAACTATGTTATTTTAATTTCAATTAAATTCGTGAAGCTCTTAAAAAGCACCCATTAACTAATAGAATTTGATTACAAATGTCAAAATAAGTTGAAGTTCCAAGCATTCTATACTTTTGGCACTAATTCTGTTTCCCCGATTATCGATTTCAATGCTTTTTAAAATGTATTTAGACTACAGAATATAAATAATGCCTAAGCCATTTAAAATAATGTATCAACCACAAAAAGCAACATTTTTTCTTCCAAATCTTAAATAATCGTAAATTCTTTAAAAATTGTATACAACGTTGCATTCGAGTATTTTATCTTTAAACTTATGTAAATAACAGACTGTTTTTTTTTCTGTTCATTGCAAAAACAGCAAACACTTGGATTAATATTTAAGGTAAATTGGGGCGTCCATTACGATTTTTGGTGCCGGATTCTGTGATTATCATAATCCTTTAAGCCCTTTAAGCTTTATTTACAAATCAGTTTCTACGATTCAATTTAAAAGAGCATCCCTTTACCGCGCTTTTCATAGCAAACACTTAACCAAGGCCTTTCTACAAATAACTTTTAAAAATAGTTCTTCCACATGCCTCTCAAACCAAACACTTAAACACACCCACAAAAAGCACCAATTTAATTATACTCTTGCATAAGTTTTCTTTCCTTCCGAATAATTTAAATAGTAAATCAGAATGTAGTTTATAATAATAACATATGTATGTAGTTTTTATAAACATAAAATAAAAGTAAGAGTGTTAAAAATCGATTAACCCGGACACTGAAATACCTTATACCTCAAAAAAAAATATATATTTGTTGGAGAATTGTCTTAACTGACTTCGAAATCCAGACGGATTGTTTTTTCTCGTCTTGCGGATTAAGAAAATATGTAGTTCGAGTATAATCTTTATGTAATTTGCAATAACTTTTCCCCTTTTTATCCTTCGGATACTGGATATAAAAACTACATACATAGATATTTTTAACTTCATTCGAACTTATGTGGTAAATAAATATTCGATCGCAACAATATATACTTAAAGGTAACAAAAGAAAATGGATACAAGAAGATAAACACATAAGCGAAGGAAATATAATAATATTAATGGCAACCTGTCGAACACACACATTGTTAGGTGGTGAGCTGTAAATAAATTGCAAAGGCCAGATAGAAAGCAAATTTTCTATGTACATACAAGTATATGTATATGTATGTACGTATGCAATCAGATTTTTTCGCTCACAATTTCGTAGAATTAGTCTCACTTTCAGCTTGGTTACCTACACAGCTATAGGGGCATACAAGTAGATAGAGCCGCCTAATGCAGCGAGTATTCGAAGTACCCTCAGGTGATATCCGTGTGTGCGTCCCGTGAGAAATGTAGGCATGGTAACAATGCATTGTGTCCGTCGCCTTTTGTCCTTCGCCACTAAGCCGCCGTCGCAACGCACAAATCTCTTCATGCATAATCGCATAATCGAGTGGAACTCATTGCTGGCGGGCTGATGGTTGATGGCTGATGCCAAACTGGCAAAGACTTGCGTACATTGTGTTGCCGCTCTTGGTAGTTGTCGTTGCAGTCATCATCAGCCTCCTCGTCAAATGACGTCTCAAATGAGGCTGCACTTGGGTTTCCTCTCCTCATATAGTACATACATACTTGTACATATGTTTCGGATTCTGTTTTTCTACCATTATCCGCGTACAAAAACAATTCGCTGTAGCTATAATCCTGTTTGCCTTTGTAGCTTTCCTATCTTCAGTGGTCCTAGTACAGTGGTCACTCGTTAGGGCAACCTTTTGGAAATTGCACGTACTTTCCATGTTTTTAATTTCCAAGTTGACACAAATATAAGCAACAAGGATTCTAGAATTTATATTTTTGCTTAAAACTTGTTAAATATTAGTACATGCACAGTTCTATTATCTGGTTGCCCTTTTTATCATCATTACCTTAAATTTCGTAGATCGCATCTCTTAAAAGCTGAAAATACATTTCAAAAGTAACCAGAACTTGTAACGCTAGGATAATTAAAAAAAAATAAATAAATAAGTAAAAAATAAATTCTGCAAAATCTTTAGGATTAGGTTCTATATAACAATACATTTAATTGAAGATTAATAATTTTGTTATTGTTATTTTAAATACATTTCTATATAAAAGTAATACTAAACTATCAAGTTGAAATAATTTTTAGAAAAGAAAGATTTTTACGTGGCAGACAGAATATAGGTGTTCAGCAGTTGACTTGGACTTACGAGTACGTTTCGATTCTTATTCACATCACCGCGTGTTTTTTAAGGGAAAATAATTATATTTGTAAACAAAATAATTTTTTTAATAAAAAGTCATTATTTATTTAATAAAAAATCATCAAAAGACAAAAATGTTCCCTCAGGAGCTCCTTGAGAGCTTTATGGCTGTAGTTCTCGAATTTTACAAAATACTGGTGTTCGGACAGACAGACAATAAGACAAAAGAACGGGCGGACGGTACATGAGTTCATGAAAAAATATCTCTTTTACAATTTGCGAGCACGAGCAGAAAAATATAAAAACTAGTAATTGAACTAAAAGAAGAACTATAGAGCGACAATAATAGTTAATAATGACTTCAGATGGTTTAATATTAATTAAAAATAAAATGAAATTCTGATATTCTACTGAGGGAGAAGAAAATTTTTGGAATACATTTGTATGCAAAACTAGGTTTCTTTAGTTCTTCTAGTCTCTGAGATCTAGTTGTTCATTCGGATGGACAGACAGATATGGCTAAATTGCTGATTAAGAATATATTATACATAAACGAATTTTATTCTCTTATTGCTTTTACCTTGTACAAAACCCTTTGTTCCTTTTAGATAGAGGGTAGAAGAAACTCTACAAAATTGTGGAAATTGGAATTAGTCCTGGAAACAAGGCGTTCGAGTTTCCGATCTACCACTGTGCTTGGTACAGTGGTAGTCTTTCATGTCCTATGGAACCCTCGTACCGATTACATTTGTGTGCACACGTACACGTACATGTGTGTATGTTTGAGTCTGTGTGTGTGTGTGTGTGTGTGTGTGCTTGATGCTGCAGGCCATTAAAACTAGATTTTCTTGTTATAAATTTGCAACGCCTAATTTTATGAAATAAAAGTGGAACTCATGCACGACCAGGCAGGCTTACAGACATGCATACAGGCAGACAGACAGACATACATACATACATACATGCATACGTACGTATGTATGTATGTATATAAATGTATAGATATAAAGGCATCCACAGAAAATGAAGCACTTGCGTGTGTGTTTCTGTTGGGCCACCACAACTGTCATGTAAAATTCATGATTAACATACATACTCCAACATTTACTTATGTATGTATGTATGTATGTACGTATGTATGTAGATACGTATCTGTGGCAACAGCAACGATAATTACAACCGCAGCGCCAGCTGCTGCCTTTGTCGTCCTTTTTTCCACCGCCACTTTCCCTCAAGAGTGAAGCAGTTGGCAAACAAACAGAAACAAAACTACTCACTAACTTACACGCCTATGTGTGTATATACTTAGTATATACATTCCTACGAATATATATGTATTTCATATACACACACGTTTCCACTGCCACGTTACGTTTTTTGTTTCGCATTTCATTTAACCTTTTCATTAATAATTTAATGCATTTCAACTCATTTCATTTGCCGCCCGCCAAGCTTAGTTCGTCGCCTACCTGTGCAGAGATCCTGTGCCTGTTCGGCTGCTCAGCTGCTATTCATTTTGAAACACTTGGTCCTGGGAGTGGGTGTGGATGTGGATGTGAGGATGAGCATTCCGCATGTCCGCCCATCATCTCGTACCTCCATGTACGTGTCTGTCCCTGTGTCTGTACCTTTGCCAACCTTTTTTGTTCTTTGTTTACAGTCCTTGTTAGCGGCGTGTGCAAATAAATATCGCAAACAAATCTCTGCCCACTTTTCCCAAATGTTGTTGTACTTACCTCCTGTTTTGTTTTGATTTTGTTATTGTTGTTCTTATTTTTTTTGTTGCTTTTTCTGTTTTTGTTTTTGTTACCATGTAATGCCACTGAGTGTTTTTAAATGCGCTGCATTGTCAGAGATTTTGGCCGGTTAATCCGCTTTGTGCGTAGTTGAGCTGCCATTTTTTGTATTTTTTTTGAAACTATTGTTTTGTTCGCTTTAAATATTTCAAAAGTTGATATGAAGTAAACAAACGGCATTTACAGTTCCTTTTTCCCCACACTCCTATATACATTGGGTTGACGAATTTGCTTTCGAGTGTTTCGTGCCCGACTCTGCAGTTTGTAGTTAAGTACGGGGCTGGTTGGGAAATAAATAAATAGAGAGCTTCTGCTGGTCTTCAGACAATTCTGTCTGTCAACGAAATCCCAAAGTTGGCCGTTTCGCATTTCCAGCAAATGCCCAATTAGTTAGTTCAGCAAATTAGTTATGCAGAATGCGTTTCAGCTTAGCTTGTCTAGTGGCATTTTATGAACTGACCATTTTCCGCTCCAAACTCCAACTTTTCCCTCCCCCAGATAAATTTGCAGAGTCCGAATATGCTTATATATTTAGCATGTCCAATGTTTGTATAATATCAAAGGAAATGCGTTAATGTTGGATTAATCAGTACCAGCGTACTAGAACTCTGTTCAAACAAAGGTTGTTCAAGTCATGGGGAGTCTTTAATGTACAAATTGATAAATAAGTATAAGTACAACACAAATACTTATTTACTTTTATAAAATTAAAAAAAAATGGAATTAATTTTTTAATCCTTTATGATTGCCAATTTATATGGTGCTTGTGTGTATGCTTATATGTGCAAAGCAAAAGGACATGAACACATTGTCTTATTATACTGATCAGAAATAGATTGCTTTGATATACTACAAGTATACTTAGTCTGTCATATATTCATTTATTTGCTCCATTCATTCCCATTTTGGTTATTAAAACGATGCTGTCAATTCTAAAAGGAAACAAATTGTCGCCTTGAATCATTTTAAAAGTAGTTTTTCATGCAGATGACTTGAATCTTAGGTTATACTCTGTACCCAAGGGGCAAAAAGGTTGATGCGTTATTATTATTTATTAGGCCCAAGAGGAAAAACAATCAACGGCGAGTATTATTAGAACTTATTGGTTTTGAGTGATGAAATCAACAAAAAATGGCCGCATCTGGCGAAAAAGAAAATGCTGTTTCATCAAAATACAATGTTTACACATCAAACACCCCATTCACCAGATTAAGTTTTCTCGGATTATGTATTTTTTGCAAACTTGCAAAAATGGCATTGGTGGTAAAAGATTGGCCAACATTGAAGATATAACGGGTTATAACTAACTTAAGGAGGTCTCGAGCTGAAAGGCAGCTTGAGGCAGAAAATAGTCGACTTTCTGTTGAGCTAAATAATGATTTTGAATATGTTACGACTGTTAAGTACCTAAATGTTTAAAGCTGCCCAAAAAAATTGCACATCTACATATAATCTTAAGTGTGGTTAGTAAAAATTCCTGTTTGCTCGCAAATCCTTGCAGAGAGTCCTCTTTATGAAAAAGAACTACTTGTATTTATATTCATATTCTCTAAATATTACTTTAGGAAAATATTGTATGTGAACTTTTAAACTGCAGTGTTTTCTTCGAAGAATTTAAAATTCTGGGCAGCTGCAGCCTCATTTTATTTCGTTTGTAAATACGCCTCTCATCAGCCATCAAATGTTATTTATATGGTATAAAGATTAGTTGATCAACTGTCTCGCGAAATTATTCGCAAAACTGAAACTGGTAGTTTCCAATTGTAGAATTATGGATGGGCCCACTACTCTAATAAAAAATACCATTCAAAAAAATGCATAAGAAAACGCTGTTAGCGCTCGCCTTTATTGCTGCTGTAGTTGTTGTTGTTTTCTTTGGGGCTATATCTTGAGGAAACTTTTCAATTTCTGTTTAATTTTTTAACAAGCCAAACTTTTATTTTCTTGGCCAACAAAGTTGTGCGACAGGCAGACAAAAATGCAGCGCATGCAGAGTTACATGCCAGGGGAGGGCGAGGGGAAGAGCGAGGGGAAGAGCAGCCGACAAGGAGCAGAGTGCGGTCGAAATGGGCAACCTTTAGTTTGATTTATGCGCTGGGCAACACCTTTCAACAGTCCCGTAAGATAATTTTGTGAATAGCATGGGGCATAAATAACGTGAGAGGCACTTTTACACATAAACGGAATTTGCTCCGGTTTGGGCCAAGACGTTCTCATTCTCGTCGTCGTTGTCGTCGGCTCCTGCGCAACTCAAGTGCCATTGTGTGGCTCATTACTATTGTTTTTATTGTTGTTGTTGTTATTGCTGTTGCGGTTGTTGGTTACTCTGGTTGATGTTGTTTGACCAGCTCTTGCTTTTTATGTGTGCGTCTGCCTGTTTGTGGCAACAAGATAATGAAGTGGAAGCTTTGCGGCCATCGCGACGCCTGTTTTGAGGCCTCAACAATGCAGGGTAGACAGTTTCGGGGCGTATCCTACCAGTATATATAGATCCTAAATCATATTTTTCTTTGGCCTTAACGAGCTGCTTGTCAGCTGAATCATTCAATGGGCGTACCTTTACATATGCATACAAAAATTAAACTGAAACAGAAACAACAACAACAATAAGACAAAACAAAATGCCGACTGCAGTCGACGGCGGCAGTGGCGGATAATGAAGTTGTGCCAAAATTTGTGGTAGCGAGGTCGAGCCATGGCCAGTTATGGATAAAAATCACTTAATTTGCCGTGCCATGCTGCAAATTGTTTTAGCAACAGCAACAATCACGCCCCCATGCTCCATGCTCCCTGCTGCATGCCGCATGCCACACTCCCACAGACAGACACACATGCACTTTGCATTTTACCTGCCCCAACTGGTGAGTTGAGCCAACCAACTTATTTCATTATTGAAAAACTTTGCACGTTGCTCGCTCGTCGCTCGTCGGTCCTCGGCCGGCTGTTGTTGGTGGCAACTTGCCGTTTTTATGGGTTAAGCGGCAGCGGTAGCAGCAGCAGCAGCAGCAGTAACAACATCAGTGCCAGCAACATGTTGCCCAAGTGAAAGGCGTTGTGCTCCAATGGCACCAGCACCAGCAACAGCAGCACCATCAGCATACACTTGCGCATGCACATTAATGCATAATTTAATGATTTCCATTTCGTTTTCTGGTCCGGCACAGTCTTCCTTACCGCTGACGCTGTCGCTGCTGTTGCTTTTTCTTATTTTCGTGCCAAGCACTTTGCGCTCATTTAGCGCCTTAAGCAGCATTTAACCTTTTCACTTGGCTTCAAAAACGAAGGCGACAGCAACAACGATGGCAGCGGCTGTGGCAGCCCTAGCCGGAGGTGGCAAGCCGCTGCCATTGCTGTTGCCGTTGCTGTTGCAGCTGCAGCAATGCTAATAAATTCATGCATGCACTAATTTATTCATCCAGCATTGCTTGGGCTCCGTACAATTTCCACGGCTGCTGCATGGAGCCAGTGCCGTTGTTATTATTTTCTCTGAAATGTACACCGACGCGCACTCTTGCGGACACAAACAACCAAACACAGACAGACACACACACACACAAACTCTCATAAAAACACTTACACACTTACGCACACACACACACACACACCGACAAGGACAAGCTACATATTTTTTATTTTGAAGAATTCCCTCCATATTTTTGCTCCGCGCCCCAACAATTTTTGCATAAATTATTTACATGCGCTAATGGCGAGTGCAGTCTCCCGATGCCCCCGTTGTCGGCTGCCCTCACGCCCTCACCTCCTCCCTTCTCCCCCCTCCCCCCTCCCCCCTACGCTGTTGCCGACTGTCACACTTGACGAAAAGGCGTGCGCCGCTTCAGACTCCTCGTCGTGTGAAAGTTGCCCCACTCTCTGTGTCCATTGGGCCATACTTGTACTTGTGTGCGCTCGCACAAGGATAACAGAAGTGTAGAAGTGTGGCAGCAGTGACAACAACAATAATAACTGTAGCAATGCTAGACAACAACAACCAGAAGAAGAAGCAGAGATAGCGGCAACAAGGACTATGAAAGTCATTTGGCGCCAACATTCCGCCAGCGGAATGTGCTCGGATTCATTACTCATATTTTAGCTTCTTTTGCTCAACTCATGTGTGTGTGTGTGTGTGTGTGTGTGTGTGTGTGTGTGTGTGTGTGCCACCCTTCATCCATCCGATTTCACCTTGCAGCACCACCATCTTTATCTCAAGCGGCACGTCGCCTTAATCAAGTGTACATCATAAATCTTGCATATTTCTATAGGTAGGTATTGATTTTTTGGGCCATAGCTCAGCGAAAATGTGTCGTCGATTTCTTGCCAGATTTACGGCTCTTTTATTATTATTATTAATATTGTTTTTTGAGGATAGGTCGGACAAGGCTCAAATCCAGTTGTTAAAAAAATTTATTGCAGTAGTTAGTTTGTAATAAAATATCTGAATAATATATGATGCACATATAGCTCGATCTGTCTATTATCTCTCATAAGCTTAATTAAAACCGACAAAAGTGTCTATAATATTTCAAATTAGTCACCAACTAAGTGTTTCGTTAAAATCTTAGGAATTTCTTAAAGCTAACAATCTCTAAATGAAAATGAAGAAAATGGCATTCTCCTGCCAGGTAGGGATTGAGAACACACGCTAAAATTTTGCTTAATGCAAAAAAAGTGTTCGAATTTCAATTTTTTTCAATTTCAATTTATTCACATTTTTTAAAAACTGTTGTTAAGAGTACAGACAGCTTAGTCTTTTCTACTTAATTAAACAAAAGGGAGAAATAAAAATGGTCAACAACAATCCACAGTGTAAAGCGGGAAAAATTAAACAAAAAAACCCATAAAGCTGCTTTCAAATTAAATATTAAATAAGATAAGTATTTGGGGCATTCAAGAATGAAACGTTGCTTAGCTGCTAAAAGCTAATTTGAATTTCTTCATCATAAGTAATTCTCTTTTGCATTTTGTGAAACCCTAATTGGTTTTTAATTATATTTTGTCCTTTCTATTCAATTTTTTACTACGTTTTTGAAGCAAAAACTAGCGTACTAACTTAAAACTAACCTAATACTTATGTACTATAGATAGCGATAGAGATGACAAATAAAATAAAAAAATATTATATTTTGGTTTTACATATATTTTGATGTCTTCTTTTTAAAACGACACTGCTAACAAATGCTGGATTAAAAACTTAAACTAATTTCCCCAAAATGCACTTTTTAGTTTTTTGGTTAAACGTACTTTACCAGAAAGTTGAGCACCTTCTAATATTTTTTTTTACAAACATTTAGCTGCAGCAATTGAATTTAGTTATAATTTCAAAAGCTATGGTTACCCAGACTTTTAAGCTGAAAAGTAGATTCTGAAGAGGTAGAGAACTGTGCGCACTAGTTTGTTTTATTCTGACATATGTTGTTCAGAAACTTGTTGAGGAAATGCTTTGCCACAGCTTAAGATGGAGATGGATGAGTTGAATCGATTTTATAGCGATACTCGTATTCCTAATTAGCTTTAATATCATAAAAGTGGTTCTAAACACTTGAAAACTTATACCTTAAGAGGAGAATGGAGTTTAGCAAACATGAAGCTCTTTAGCTCGACAGTCGCTTCCAATTTTGCAGTGGCATTATGAATAATTCCAAAATCAAGTTGATTATTTTAAGCCTCGTCTAAGACTTATGAATAATGGTCCATTAGGTGCAAAATGCTTGCAATTTTCACGAGCTCTTAAAACTTTTCGCTGTCTATTATAATTTGCTGCTGCCGTGCTGCACAGATCATCGCCTAAGTTTGTCAGGCAAACGCAAAGGCAAGGCAGTGGCAGTGGGTGGGGAGAGGAGGGAAGATGGGAGGGGGTGGGGCGGGGGGAGAGGGGGCTGGCTGTGTGCAAAGTGCAAACAGTTTGGCTATCAACATGCCACATGGCGATGGAGATGGCATGGGATGGGGGCTGTCTCTGCTGCATCTGGGAAATATATATATATGTATGTGTCTATGTTTTGTGTACATATATAAGTATGTATATATGCATGAACAGGCAAAAGACACACACACTCCGCTGCACTTTAACATGTGTGAGTAGTTTTGTGTCTTTGGCCCGAAGTCGCTCATACGCTCCGTTGCACGCTTCAGCCTGCTACTTCGTTACCCGTTGACGTTGTTATTGTTGTTGTTGCTGCTGCTGCTGCTGTTAATGTGACACTTGTTCTGCGTACAGGATATGTCTACAAATATGCACAGGCGCAGAGACTCACACTTCTACTTCCACAGACATGCACAAACTAACTGTTTTTGTTGTCATTGTTTGTTTATTGTCACTGCAAACAATCACCGCCGGGAGTTGACGTTTTAATGCTCATTGGCAGCAGCAGTGGCAGCGGTAGTGGCAGCTTTAGCTTCAGCTACAGCCTCCACTGTGTGCTGCAACTTGGCGCATATTTTCTCTTCGACAGTCTGTCGCTCGCGTCGCTTGGGATGTCCATACATGTGGGTATAGATTATATGTACATCTATTTTTCTAGCCCTTTGCAGCTTGCCACACGTTAGAGTTGCACCCCATTGTTCCCTGAACTAGTTCATTCAGTGTTCAATTCGGAACTTGTTCATTGAATTGAATTTAATGCAATTTTTTGCTGAATTAGTTCATTCAGTATTCAATTCGGAACTATTTCATTGAATTGAATTTAATGCAATTATTTCCTGAACTAGTTCATTCAGTATTCAATTCGAAACTTTTTCATTGAGTTGAATTTATTGGAAATTTTTCCTGAACTAGTTCATTTTGAATTTAATTCGAAACTTTTTCATTGAATTGAATTTAATACAATTATTTCAATTCGGAACTTTTTTATTGAGTGGAATTTGTTAAGAGAACAAAAAACTTATTGACCAAATAATGATTGGTAGATTTGGAAAAGGTGTGCTATTCCAATTCAAGACAAATTCTTGCCAGATGGAGGAATTAAAGGGGGAGTATCTTTATGGTATAAAGCAAGCAATCAAGCAATCCCATATATTTATATAGGTCGTCTGTTTCGATTTAACTGAATTATATTGGGTAGCTCCCTCACTCTATAAGAATATATATTGGAGTCGACTTTATTATTCAATAAGCATATTTTAATCAACAAGACAGTGGACGCGTTCCAAGCTTTAAATATTGATTGAAAATTTAAGTGATACATTTTTTTTTATAATTCTATATAATATAAGCATCAGTTTTAGCTTCAAAGGTTTGATTTATTCTACAAATGTCAACATTTTACTTTAGAATTGCAGCTGTGTAGCTCGATTGTGTAGTTCGATTTTTAAGAAGTAAAGAAATAAATAATGCGGCCACTTAAACTAGCAATCTGCTTAACACAAAAAATTGTAGTCAACTTTGTGGCTTGAAATTGTAGACTAAAATTGCAGTTTGAAATGGTGTTTTGAGCTCAGAGCCAACATTTGTAGCTAAAGCGTGTATTTCTAATTTAAAGTGTAAAACTTTCAGCTTATAATTTGAGTTTAATATTGTAGCTCTAAACCTAGTTCGAAGTTGGTCTTAACTGCCCAACTCTGTCACAGATACGAGTCTATTCGTATGCACACTCTCTTGCAGTTTTAAACAAAATATTTGCATAAAATTAAGTCGCCTGTTTGTGCCACACATACGAGTACGACGATGACGCGCGTCGGCTTTTATTTGGTTTAACTTTGTGTTTTTTCTGCCGCTTTTGGTCCAACGAATGAATTAGCATATATTTTTGTAGCCATTGAGCTGTTCGTACATAGTCTTTTGAAGTTGTCCTGCCCGTTGGGTTGCCTTCTTGCTTTTGGTTTTGTGGAGCTTTTCATGCACTGATAAGCGCGCGTCTTTTGCTTTGGCCGCCACAACTTTTGCTAACTTTATTTGATTTTTGTTTTTGGCCAGAGTTTAATTCGATAAGCAAAAGTCCTGAAACAGTTCTTGACAATAACTTGTTCGCAGTCGAAGTTTTCAGTTTGAAGGTTGTAGAGAATGTTGAAAGCCACATTTGTTGATGCAATTCCCGAATACTTCGACTCTTTGAAATGCCAGTGTTTACAAGTTTGTATAAAAAGGGCTCAAATCTAGGAGCTATCTATTGATTTTGTCCTTGGCTTTTACCTTAACTGAAATCAATGCCATCTCTCCAATTTTTCAATTTAAAGCGCGCAGCACTCACAACTAATTTAAAGTTGGCTAAATGCTTTCCACCGTCTCTATTTTTGTTTGTTAGTGGCTGTGTGTGTGTGTGTGTGTGTATAAACGGACGAATGTATTTGCCGGAAATGTTATTTTGTTTACCTGCAAAATAAACAAGGCGGACACGATACACGTTGGCTCTGCTTTGAGCTGCTGAGCACGAATCTTGTGCAAATATTGTGTTTAATATTCAAATGGATGAATCCTTAAAAATGATTAGGCAAGGCATTTAATGGAATTCAGTTTCAAAGAAACGAATATTAATTAAAGTGCTTGGCTGCGGGCCACTTCAGTTAAGCCAAAAGAAGTGTTCGGGGAAAGTGTGGGAGTCTTTATTTTCGGCAGACTCTCTCTCAATCAGTGACTGAATGAATGTCATGGACATGATATGAGAAACGACAGTTTATGAGGGCATCAGCCAGAATCACAACAACAACAACTACAAATTACTACAAATAATGCTGTGTACATGTAACTGTTACCGCCCCTGCCAGCTCCAACGAACAGGCCCTTCACAAAAGCGCCCACTAATCAGTTTCATGTTTAGTTACAATACAATTTAAGCGGCTTTCCTTTGACATGCGAGAGCACAAGCTGTAACCACAACAACGGCAGTGTCGGTAATAACAACAACAACAACAACAATAACAGCAACAACAAGATATGCAGCCTGCCCGCACGCGGCTGACAAACGCGAGAAAAAGAAGGTGACAACCTGAACAATTTTAAATGCCGCCCAGGGGCGAAGCTCAGAGCCCGACATACAAAGCCAATAACAGGCAAATTGACATGATTAACGCGGCGGGTGCCGCGTGCGCCGACACCACTGGTACCCCCCCCACCACCACCACAACAACAACAACACTGCCACTCTGGCGGCGCATCAACAAAATGTTACACTACACGACAAGGTATTAAGTTTCAGTGTCACGATTCGTCGACTGCCGGCACAGTCCTCTGAAAGAAGAAACAATATCACTTCATTAATTCATTACTCAATATGATCAGCATTTCTGAATAATACCATACAAAAAATGGGACTGCAAATCAACAGTTAATTGCTAATTGAGTAATACTTTAATATAACAAACTTTTAAGCTCACCTAAATTTAGCAAAAATGGGTCCCTCTGGTTTTATTGTACCCTGTACCCGTAGGGTAAAAAGGGTATATTAGGTTTGTGCAAAGTATGTAACATGCAGAAGGAAGCATCTCCGACCCCATAAAGTATATATTTTCTGAATCAGCATGACAAGAGAAATCGATCTAGACATGCCCGTCCGTCTGGATGAACGCAAGGATCTCAGAAACTATAAAAGCTAGAATAACCAAAGTTGGCATCCAGATTCTCCTATGTCCGAGAAAGGACGAGTTTATTTTATTTTATTTTTTAGAACTCCCCCGTTCTCTCTTGTTTATTTATTTATAGTTAACAAACAACTGCTAACTTTGCCAGAAAAGAAAAATAATAATAACAAGAAGAAAAGAAAAAATGTTTATAAATATACAAAATAATTCAAAATATTAAAAAGTAAAACTTTAAATAAAATTCAACAAAAGAAACAAGTAGTAGAGTAAGATAGAATTAGAGACTGTTGGAATCAAGTTGCAAGTATATTAATGATGAAATAGTCTTAATGGAGTGTTCAAAAAAAAAGTGTCCCAGTATTTCTTACCAAAATACAACACAACTTTTATTTACAAATGCTTGACTAAGGAAAAGTAAACTCTCGATTTTCTGCACCAAAATTATACTTTCTCATTCGGTAATAGCGTGGAAGACTCCTAGGATTATTATCAGATCAACTTTTTGTATGCTAACTAAGTAGAAGTTGAAATGGAATGTGATTTGTTTTTATGGTTTTACAAAGTGTGGAACAAAGTAAATATGTTTTTTTTTTTTTTTTTTTTGGAGCAGCGCACTTTCTGGTGATTGAGGTTTTGAATAAAATTGCATATTCACCATCAATCATTTCCGGTACTATCCTGAGCCAAAATACATTTGCTGATGAAAGAAAGAAAGATATTTAAAATATTTATAATTGTGTCTCAATATTACTGATAGATAGTTGTCTGTCTGAATTGACAAGAAGCTGCTCTTCATCGAAATTGGATTATTTTGTAATATTTAATTTTTATAAAAATATGAAAATATTATATAGTACATACATTCATATTTAGGCAGAATAAACAAGCAGTGTTGTGTAAGCGACAAAGTTTTCCAAATGGAAAATTAAATTTTAAGAATTTAATATTTTTTTTAAAATATTATTTTTGTTAAATTAAATTCTAGAGTGCATATTATGTGATGTCATTAAAAATAAGTTCCCATAGCGTTGCTGATTTTGGCTCTATGAACATATGTAGTTCTCCCTATTTCTTTGTCAAAACATGTACATATATCGTTTGAAAGTTCTTCCTGCTTTTTGTTGCACAGCGCTGTTCTCTTTTTATGTCAGCGTATCCTAAAGACCAACTGTCTGCCACATGAGCCTCATAATTTTGTCGGTGCGAAGCTATTATTTTGACATTTCTTTCTCTCTTTTGTGTTGTTGTCATATTTGTTATTATATTCAACATCACAAAACGCTTTTGAGTTCCAATTTACATAATTTTTTTTCGTTTTCGTTTTCGTTTTTCCACCGCACAATGCACATGGCGACATGGCTTTTTCCGGCTGTGGTTAGCGACGGCAATGGACGCAGCGGGGGCGGCGGCGGTGGTTGCGTGTGTTATTATGGTTGTTGTTGTTGTTGTTGCTGTTGCTGTTATTGTTGCTGCGTCGCATTCCGCGTAAGCCCTGCTGACAGCTGGCAGAAGGCAAGGTGTCAACTTCTGTCAATTACGTGGAAGTTCTATAAAATTTATTGCATTGTCGCTTAACAAACTTTTGTTTGCATAAAGTTCATATTTTTCCGTTTGCATTCATTTGTGTGTCATTGCCGAAGTTCTAAGGGCACATAGTATAGTAGTTGGGGCTGCGAGTATTTCTGCTATTTTCTGGCGGGGATCTCTAGCACGGCAGCGTCTGGTGGCCATTCAGTTGATAGACAGTCGGCGCGATAAGTTTTGTGATGTTCCATGTAAAGCCTACTTTGCAAATACTTGTAGTTTGGTTTGCCTGAGCTCAGCAAAACTTTGAACTTGGTTGCAGCCTGCAATTTTTACAGCTGATGCTGCAACTTTTAACAAATCCATTTCAGGGCCGAGCAACAAAAACAATATAATCTGTAACTTTTGGAACAATTGAGTTTAGAAGAACTTTACAAATAAATGTTGTATGCACTTAATCATCAATTTTGTGTCAAATTGGCATTTGCTTAAATTAAAATAATTCTCAATTTATTCTTAAACGTCGAGAGCTTCTAATGCGATGGCCAGGATGATTTATTTTAAAGAAATATAAGAATATCGTGGATATCCCCTGCAGATAAATTATTTTAAAGAAGAATGTCAGACTGAATATGCTGTTCATATGTGAATTGGCAGACGACCTGCCAGCTGTTGATGCTATCCCTGAACTGGAACATCAGCGCCGCGTCCGTCTCAATTATACGCTTGGCTGGCTGCCGGCCATTGATGCAGATGCAGATTCAGCATCAGCATCGGATTCAGATACAGATGCAGCAGCTGCTGATGACGATGAGGATGGAGGATGGAGGATGGGGACGACGACGGCTGTGCTGAATGGCGATGGTGAAGTGAACATGCCTGACAAGTGTGAATATGACAGTTGAGCATTTTTATTAGCACGCACAGATTTCATTAAAACTTATGAATGAGTACGGGCGCCTCTGTATACCCTTTGCCCACAACATGCCGCACTCTGTGTAGGCCTTAATGGGCCGCTCATTAGGCAACATTACGTTTTGTCTGTCGGCGGTTGGCATGCAAATTTTCAGCCACTTTAGAGCGCGCACGCCAGAGTTCACATCAACTACAATTACCGCCGTTATGGTTGTCTCTGCTCGGCGTCATGAGTGGGCCGAGTGTGGCTGCTGTTGCTGCTGTGTTGCTGCTGGCTGTGGTGTTGGAGTTGCTGCCATGGTGGGTCACCGGCATCCTCAAGCCACTGGCAGCATGAATTGCTTACGAAAAATTTAAATTCCAATGACACAAAGGCAATGGCAAAGGCAGCAGCAACGCTGCACAGCACTTCAACATCAACGCCAACTTCTGGCACTTTGGAGCACATCATGACGATCATGTTGAAGACTACTTCGGCCCTTTACGCAGTTTTAGCTTCGGCTTCAGTTTCAGTTGCGTTTTTGTTTATGTTCATATCCCACGCTTTCACTTTTATGCCACAAATGGGCAGGGGCATGGGCATGGGTATGGTCATGGGGCACATTTATTTGTCGACAATGCTTTAAGGCATTTGCTGCGCTATTTGGTGATTTATTCAGTGGCTTTTAGTTTGATTCTGTATTGGGCTTAGCTTAGCCGCGTTGGAATTTCGTTCGAACTGTAAATGGTCTGTGGCAGCCACAAATGCACTTCACACCATGGACGACAACAACAGCACCTGCGCAAAGGAGCTTAAGCATAGTTGAGCCAGCATAGGAAAGCACCGAATGATAAAGTGCATGTGAATGACTTTGTCTGTGACAGACGGAGCTATTTCGTGGGGTTAGTTGCCTGTACGACAACTCAGGACACAATCTACTGCACAACAACAAATTATGTACACTCTGTAAAATAAGCCAGATAGAATGTTTCAGTCGAGGACGTCCGCAACTTTCGCTTACTCTTTCATATGAGTATAGCAAAAAGAAGAAGATGCTGCAGACAAACCACCTAGTACTAGTAGAGTAAAATCGTTTCCTTAATCACTTTCCTAAGAATTTAGCACAATTGAAAGGAACTGAATTTGCAGAGCTAAATTTATGTAACTTTGAAAATGTGGACAGTTGAAGTAGAAGAAAGGAAACGCGGAAAATTTTGAAATACACTTGTAATGCGTACACCTATAAGGTATCAGTGTGCAAAATTTGGTGTAACTCGCTTTTATATTCTCTGAGATCTAGTAGGTCATACAGTCGAACAGACATGGCTAAATCGATTCGGTTGCAAATGTGGATCGAGAATATATTAAACAGAATATATATTCCATTTCTTTGCACAACCCTAATATATAGCATATTATAGTATATAATATATATATAGTATAGTATATACTATTATATACTATATATAGTATAAGGTATCAGAGTGCAAAATTTGGTGTAACTCGCTTTTATATTCTCTGAGATCTAGTAGGTCATACAGTCGGACAGACACGGCTAAATCGATTCGGCTGCAAATGCGGATCGAGAATATATTAATAAGAATATATATTGCATTACTTTGCACAACCCTAATATATAGTACGCACTTAATATATTTACCTTCAAAACTCAAACTTAATCTTGATATTCGAAACTTTGGCAATTGAAGTAGTCGTACTTATATGGTTTGAAAGTGCTGTAAAACTACAAGTAATGTATAAGAATTCCCATAACACATACAGTATTGATAATTTTTAGATTACATGAAAAGTTTAAGATTAGTTAATCATTTTTTAAATTGATTGCGGTTGCGAAGCTGAAAGAGAAATAAAAGCTTTAAAGAGTTAGGCCTGCACCTCGGACAGCAACAAATAGCTTCTGTTTGGTTGAAATATACGAAATAATTTGGTTTAAATTTTAATTATCATATTACCTTTTATTATTGCATTTATATTTCGCACAGTTCGGCAGCACTACTTATAGTATGTATGATGTAGGCAACATTTTGAATAAATTAATTATTCAAATAGTTTTGACTTTTTTGATTTTATGCAGACTAGGCTTAATATTCGACAGATGCAAGTCATTTTAGTTATTAAAATGGCCATAATTTTTTTTTTTTACAAATTTTTATTTATTTATTATTATTCATGAAGGATTTATGAAACTCAAATTTTTAATATGCTTTTCAAACTCATAATAATAGAGAGCAATGTTTTATTTTTGTAGATATTTAAAAACAAAAACTGTAGCTTACAAGTCTATTCCCAACACAAACTGAAAGAATACTCCTGTCGTTGAAACAGCTTACTGGCAAGAATTTGAATACGAATCCTGGTACTCTATTCTTTTTAGAAAATTCCTTCCCTACCATACCCTACATTAGTTGTAACAACTTTTGAAATGCGTTCTTTAATATTTAATAATCATTTTTCCGAGTGTAATCCCAAGGCCCCATCTCGTTACCACAGATGTAGCTGTAGTTTCTGAAAAATAAAAAAAGATTGAGTTTTCTTCCTTAAATCCATTCACAATCAATGCTTTGCATTCGCAGGAAGCCCTCCAAGGCAACAGCTGAACACGCACTAAAGCCATTCAAAGAATATGAAAATCAGAAGCACTCAAATCTCAGCATCGAACAAACGCATATACATACAAGTATATATTTATATATACACACACTAGTATGTACATATATGCATATACACATGATAAGCTGTTGAAGGTGTGACAAAAAAACCGTTGAGATATTTTTGCACTGTGGATGAAAAAATCCCGGGGCATAAGGAAAAATTACACCTGAACAGGCAAAGGAGGTAAAGGATAAAGGGGAGCGCTTTTAGATAGAGGGACGAAGCTATTTCGGTATTAGATTTTATAGTGCTTAAGTGGACCCGACATATGTGGATGTATATGTATAAACACATGGCATGCGACATTAGCATCTGGCTCGGCACACAAGCATTTGAGGAAGTGCAAATTTTTTGTCTTGCTGCGTTTTCGTTTCCTTAATGGAGTGCTGAAGAGTGTGGCGTGCGTGTGTGTGTGTGTGTGTGTCTGAGATGAAAACAAAAGGTTGCTATTTAATGCTAACACGCTTATCTGCTATACTACTGTTACTCCTTGCTCCCCACTGATCCCCCCTGTTCCCCCCTGTTCCCACAAATACGCACATATCGTGAGCAGAAGGACACCACAGAAAAAGTTAAAGTAGTTTTGTAAGTCATTCGCACGCTCGATTGATTCCATTGACAGGCACGTCATTGCCCGATAAACGGGCTCTCGCTCCGTGACTCTCCCGTTGCCCATTTTCCCATTTCCCACCACACCACACCACCCCACCCCACCCTACCTTCTCACCTCCCCGTTTCCCATGTCCTGTCACAACGCACGTTCTCGTTTTTGTTGTTGCTGTTGTTGCTTTCCGTTCGCTCGAATTGATTTGCTTTTGTTGAGGTCCTTTCTTTTAATTGGAAATATCAATCACAGACGAGATTAAGTGACATTAGCGCATGAGCAAGCGTGATTTTGGTGTTTCCCCTGCTGCTTCATTCAATTTGAAGCGATTTCGTTAATTTACTTTTCGTGCGGAGTGTAAGTATGGCACTTTTTTTTTTATTTCTATTTTTATTTTCATTTTCTTGTCTTTTTGTTGTACGATGCCCTCGTTAAATGGGCTCTTCTACTGCCAGAGCGTTGTGGCCATTGTGGTTGGCCAATAGTGAGGATGGGGATGTCGATGGGGCATGGGGGTTGGGGCATGGGGCAAGCGGCATGCCGTTGGCGCAATAAACGCATGCTTGGCATCACTTGACTTGGCCGCCTCACTGTCTCGCCATGAATTTGCGCGACGCGGAAGTTGAAAAGTCACACGCGTCCGAATTGTCCATTGTCGTTATCGTTGTTGTTGCTGTTGCTGCTCTTGTTGCTGCCCTCATTGTAATGTTAATTAGCCCTATTAGAGCTGCCACGACAAGATGCGCCATCTCTCAGTGCTCGGACTGTCTCCCTGTCTTTCGTCTGTCTGCCTGTCTGCTTGTCTGCACTCGGCCCCGTCTCTCTGTACCCCGATCCAACGACATTAGCATGCCTTTTAATGAGTTTTCTGCTGTGTTTGCCGCTTGAAGTCTTTTGTTTCGTTTCGCCTGGCTTATATCGCCGGACGTTGATGTGTATTGGCAAGCGTCTGGGAACGGAACAGACCGTCCGGACACCGACGGTGATGTCAAGGTGATGAAGATGTATTTTGTTGCTTATGTGTGTGTGTGTGTGTGTGTCTGTGTACTTCAGGTACTATATTAAATGGCATGCAAAATGAAGCTGCACAACAAGTTTGTGAACACACATTAAAGACTGCTTAAACGCGATCCAACTACTGAATGCTCTTTATTCATCAGAACAAATAAAATGTTAATAGCAAGCTGACAAACGTAATGCGAATTCAACTGCTGCTTGATTACATTTTGTTTTAATTTAAAAGTTATTATTAAACAATATTGATTAATTTAACAATTTATTTAAAAATAAACATTTTTATTTAACAAGGTCTTTCAAATCGGAGCCAGAAGAAATTAAATTAAAGTAAATAAATGACGTTTATTTTAATTTTAGTTGTTCCCATTTTTGAACTGGTCTGTGTTTCGAAAACAAAGTGCACGTTTAAATATTTCGATTACCAATCTATATTTCTTACTTCTGATTTAATTACTTTTTATCTTAAAGATTTAGTTCCACTGCTGCTGTTTCTTGCCACCAACAAATACAATAAGAATCAAATGTTTTCCTAGAAAAATCATTTCCGCAATAAATTGACATTAAAAACTGTGATGCAATAGTTCCCATTGAAAAATACGCCTCAACATCAATAGATACACATACATATAAAAAATCCTTCCTAGTTCCGTTTCCCAACCCGAATAATTTTGTTAAGCCGATTTAACTTCAAGTAGTGCCCATGAATTTGGAAAAATCTTTGGTTATAAATAATTGTTGTTAAATCTTCCAAACCTCCAATTCTTATTTCCGCACTTTTTTGAAACTAAAGATAACTGTATTGTTCTATAATAATGCGAAAGCTTTTGATATTTATGTACTTTTTGGGCTCACTTTTAGGTTTCCAGCCCATGTCTGGTTTCAAGAATCCCTTCGTAGTACTCAAAAAAGCTGTAGTGGCTTTGCAGGATCCTCGAAGTAAAAAGTAAATTTACTTACAACACATTTATGAATTATTTTTTTTAAGGATGTGCAATCAAAGAAGGGCTATTGCTGTTTCTTTGTTATCAGCATTTTCAAAATCTTTAGTCGAATGGAATTCAAAAGAAACGAATAAACGAACAGAAAGAAAGCAACTTAATACAAGCAACTTACAACTGCCTGTTGCGCATTTGGATTATAAATATGTCACATTTCAGACACACACACACACACACACAGACACTCTTTTACGGAGAGTAATAACACAAATAATAATAATGACATTTCAAGTCAACGGCCGGGCACTTAAGTCATAAAACTAAGTGAGCAACGAGCGGTAGAAAATCGGAGGCCGCACACAAAAAGGACACTCCACGGAGCTGATAAGAATTTTATTTATGCCCTTTTTCACATTTGCTTGGGTCCCCCTACAGGCGACACTTTGAAGGCGGCTTAAGCTGACGACAGGCGGTCGGACTGACGAACCTCAGGACAGACAGAGACTCAATTAGGCATGCGATTGAAATGAAGTGATGTTGTTTCCTTATGAGAATTTTTACATTCCTTTGTTCTGTAGTTGGCCTCTGGGATAATGGTTGAGCAACAAGTGTAATGTTATTTTTTGTTTAAAGAAATTCCTTTGAATTTTTGTTGTTGTTGTTTTACGCACGTTAGCGATTATCCCTGAGCCATTAGATAAATGAATGTGGATTTAATTTGCCAGCGAAATCTGGCGCTCTCTGTTGTTGTTTCTGCTATGAGGTATTTACTAATTTACATTCATCGCTGTGGGCGCTGAGAGTTCCGCTCGCTCACGAGTGCGGCAAGGACTTTATTGGGGATCTGTACCTTTTAGCAAAGAACAAATGTTTCCTAAGCAATTAAGCGATTATTTTTGGCCGACAAACAAAAATAAAAGCTTTCCACTTAGCACACCTAACAGGTAAAAAGTTCAAGAGAAAATGCAGCAATATACTTTTTAGGTTAAAAAGGACTTCTAAAGTAAGTGGGAAATATTTAATAATAAGTAAAAATAAAATCCACGTATCTTTCTCATCTACATTTTAATAGTTTATCAGTGTTTTCTGTACATTTTATTAAGTTATTGTGTCAGTAACAAAGGCTGTTCATAGAGCACTTTCCACAGCAATGAGTCACGAATTGATTTCATTAGGAAGTTTCTAGGCGAGTTTAAGTTAAAAGACCAGCGTTACGCAGTTCACGACTGCACTTTGCATTTGAGAAACAAATTAGAAAATTCCAATGCACCACAGACAAGAAAATATCGGCAACTCAAAGGCGGGAATGCAGGCCGAGCACATGTGCGGCAAAGGGAATAAAACCACTGCAACAGTGCATTTCAATACTGGCTGCCCGCACCTCCTGCTTGCCCACCATGTATCCTTCGAAGAGTTATGAAGTGTGTGTTGAATTTATTGCCGGCAAAGTAAAAGTAACCACAACAAAAGTGCAAGAAATTTCTTTGAGAGCAGAACACGAGGTTGGCAACGAGGACAACAAAGCTAGCTGCGGAAATGCAATAAAATGTTCCGCACACACACACACACACACACACACACACACACACACACACACACACACACACACTCACACACACACACAGAGAGAGCTAATAAAGTAAAGTATGCTCCCAGAGCAGAGTGAAAAATGCAATAAAAAATATGTAAGAAAATAAAAACAAAAAACAATAATAATACTCGTAAATGTGAACCGCTAAGGGAATGGGACCGTCGATTTGGTTGTCTTGGCGACACACACATAAAGACTTTTCATTTCTTTTCCATGAGTTGTCTTTTTCATTTTCACAGCGCAAAGCGGAAAATTTTAATTTATGAACCTGCTCATAACTCTTTGACTTTTTGTGCCGAGACAACAGACAACAGAGGACGGGGTGTGGGATGGGGGATGGGATGGGATGGGGCTGGAAGACATGCCAGACAAGTGACAATTTGGCTGGCCGCGCCAAGGCAACCGTGCCCGCCGGCTCCACAACTGGCTCTAGCGCTAGCTCTGCCTCTGACTTTGATGTGGATGTGGCCCGCGATGCCCCGTCTCCGATTCCTTCTGCTTTTCTTGGCAAGGCTGTCTGTGCTTGACTACTTGACTGCATGACTGACTGGATGAGTGTCAGTCTGATTGTCTGGACGCTCGCCGTATTAGTCTCTTCTCTTCATTGATTTACGCTGTGAGAGCGTGTCCAAAGTTGGGAAGCGGTTATGAAAATAGCAGCAAATTGCTCAGGGCCGTATTACCCAGACCTAGCCGACTATAAAGATAAAGCTGCTTAAGATGGGAACCCAAGACTGTGCATGTGGCTGAGTGGCTAAAAGTTTCGGGCCATAAAAACCACATTAAGCAATTTTATGTCGCCTTTATGCTTATGATTGGGCCAAAAACGGATGTGAATGTGGTTGCCGATGGAGATGGAGATGGGGATGCGGCTCTTAAAACATATACTCGTCCAACAATGACAAAGTAACATTGTAAAACTATTTTATTTATCAGTAACTTTTTCTTTTTATTTACAGACGCATCGTGCCTGAAATGCCAATGCCACCAGGAGAGTGCCGGGCGCAATAAAATTAATCGACAAAGTTGAAAAAAAAAAAAACCCAAAAAGAAGTAAAGTGCTTTGACATATGTACTATAGCTGAGCTGAGACCTTTGATTTATGGTGAAAATATTATTGCATACGCGTTTGTTCTTACGATATTGTTATTCCCTTCTTGTGTTTTTACATAATTCGCTGTGGCATGAGCTACTCCTGTCGTTGATTTTTGTTGTACAAGTAGTTGCTGAAAAATTTACAACAATAAAATGTGATTAGTGTCAAAAATGAAAAATTACAAGAAATAAGTGATTTCCACGTAATTTGCTGGCAATGCGTCGCTGAACGAACGACCGAGCGCAGGGAAACCGGAAACGCGCCGCAGGAAAAATCGCTTGAAAGGAATAAAAAAGAAAAAAAAAAAGAAACCAAGTGATTAATAATGTGTGCAAACGAACGAAGCACAAAGCTAAGGTAAACTGCCAACTAAGACCAAAACGACAAAAAAGTGTACGAAAGAAAAAATAAAAATAAAAATAAAATCAACAACAACAACAAGAAGAACATCAAGAAAAACCATTGAGAGCTGCAGCGAAAGGAGACGCAGCCGCAGTTCATTAGCGGCTGAGGCCGTAGTCAGCTGACCAGAGCCGGGCCAGACGCACATAAACTTGGCCATTTTATGCGCCGCACAATCACGAACAATCGCTATACACACACACTACATACTATATATACTATATACCCCTATAGTCGGGCCTCAGAGTAAGAGTGGAGAGACTAATAAGCGAACTGCAGCAGCCAACACAACGCAGCGTGGCTGGCTAATTTCTGTTCGTTCTGATTACTGCCACTGCCACTGCCACTGTTGCTACTCCTTTTTGCCATTGCAACGACGACAACGGCGACGACTGAACAGTAAGACTCAGCCACATAGCATACAGAATTGCCAGCAGTTGCGGCAAGTCCGCACACTTAAGATCCTAAACCCCAACTCCAACTCCAGCACCAACTCCAACTTGAATACGAATACGACGCCGGTTACGCCAACGGGCGCACGAGCTTGCCTCAAAATGGCATTCCTTAAAAGGAAACATTTTTCATTGTGGATTATAATGACGACGTTTGTGTTGCTGTTGACCGTCGCCCGCCCTAATTCTGTGGACGGCTTGCAGGGCGTGCCGACTTGGATGTAAGTATCCGCATTTTGATTCCCTTTCCTATTCTAAGTTTGTGCCATTCGCGGTTTATTATTTTTATTTGTTGTGCTCGCGCGGTTAATGAATTTTTAGTTGGTCATCATCAATGTGTGTCTTTATTACTACGTTTATGCCAGTGCGAAAACACAAATAATTTCGCGAATGTGCCAAAAAACAACAACAACAAAATCTTTAACAAAGGGTTTCAATTTTCATTAATCCCTAAAAATAATATTGTATGTAAATTATCACTTGATACTATTAAATTATTACTTATTTCAATTAATTTTATATACTCTAATTTGTGTAGCTTGCAAGATTTTCTGCTACTCAGTTTAAGTGTTACTTGAGATTTGGTTGTATTTCGCGATATGTGCCAAAAAAAAAGCAACAACAAATTCTCGATTTTAAAAAGGGGTTTCAATTTGCATTTATCCCTAAAACTAATATCATATCTAAATTATCACTTAATATTATTAAATTATTACTTATTTCAGTTAATTTTATTTATTCATACTATATATATTTTCTAATTTGTGTAGCTTGCAAGATTTTCTGAGTTCTCACTTTAAGCATTACTTGGAAAAATTAATTGGAGATAAAATTTTGTAATGATTGAAAGCTCGTGGTTTCTAAGCTCGACGTGTTGACAGATTTTAATTTTAATATTTTTTTTAATACCTTAGGAGTACAGAGTTGTTTTTTCTTTTGTAAGTTGCCAGACTGTCAGTAATTTCCAGAGTCTGTGTATATAATTAATTAATTTAATTCCTCGATTTCGAATTTGCGAGTGATGCCAGGCATAAACGTGTGTGTGCGTGTGTGTGTGAATCGCGACTAAGAAATGCTCAAGCGACGATGCAATGGTAATGAGTGCAATTAGTGCCCGACCATGTGGCTCGTATTCGAATGGCATGGGACAGTTGTAATCTGCAAGTTGTGGGATTATTGTGTTCCATTAATCATGTCAAAGTGTCTCAATTTATTAAGACAGCGATTCTATGTCCGCAAAAGTCAAATGCGAGAGTAAAAAACTCTTTATGTTGATATTTCAACAACTCTTTAACTTAAAATGATTTTAGTTAGATCATGAATAGCCATCTGAAGCTATTACTTCCTTCCTCCACATTAGATGTTCATAAATTTTTACTGGGGACACCAGTCTGGACAAAGACTAGATTGGATTCTAATCACATATAGCCCCAATATTTGTTCTCACAACTGTTTTGTCAATGATGTTGTAACCAAATTTTCTTTTTCCATATTGTCTACTGTGACCTAAAACTATTCTGGGGGTTTCTCTAATTAGGCACATCTACTATACAAGTACATAACATTTTTTCATAAAAGCAAAGGCTTTGCTTGTTTGTTTGTTTGTTTTTATAAAGGGATGTCACAATATGTGTTAATTATTAAATTAAGCACTCACTTAGAATATTTATATGCAATTTTTACATAATGGCAACCCAACTATGGTCGTTCGGTTATTTGCGGCTTTAAAAAATATCAATATTTCCCAATTCGCAGCGTAGTTTTCCATTAGTTTTGAATTATTATGTTTTTTTGTTGTTGTAATAAGCCTTGAACTAAATTTCTGGTTGTGTAAATAATTGAATTTAGTATAATAGAGAACAAATCGAACAAAGGATGTAGAGTTCAGGTGTATATTTCATAAATACGCAATCAAAAAAGTTTGCCTATTAACGCGTTGTTGTTGTTGTTGTTATTGTTGGTGGTGGTGCCTGTGTTGTTGTTGGCCGCGCTGTTGCTATGACGACCTGCTGCTGTGCTTTAATTAATGATTCAATTAAACACGGCGGGTGGGGGCATGGTTAGCGATGGAGGGGTCGACAAAGTTGCAAAGCGCGTCAGGGAACTAAAACCGGCGCATGAAAATATTTCACTAATGCAACAACACAAAAAGCAAAAACAAAAACAAACAACAACAATAGTCCAACAGCAGCAAAACTTTAACGAGATAAATAGACAAACAATTCAATTAGTGCGTGGATTAAGTGAAACGCTCCACGAGAGATGCCGAATTGCTAAGACGAGCGAACTATCTGATGATCAGAGGGAGGGTAGGGGGCGTGGCGTGGCGGGGCGGCACAGAGTTGGGCCACAATGCAAATGCATAATTTGTCTGGGATGTGAACTATTTCGGTGTCGGCGTCTAATTGGTTAAATGCTTAATAGTTTGTGCTCTCAAAATTTTGCCTTTGGGGGAAATTAGATAATCGAGTCAATTAAGAGCAGCTGCCAGTTTGTCAGTCGCTGGTTGTTTGTATTTAATTTTTCTTCAGCTTCCACAAAACTTGTGCAACCACATAACGACCAGAAAACTTATCATATGTCTTCAATAAAATGCACATGTTTTACTTTTCACACTCACAAGTATGTCTGAGAATGCACAACTAAATTCGGTTTTCATTAGTCGCTGAATTGCTAAATGAGCTGGAATGTAAAAGATTAGAACTTTAGTAAATAGATTGTTTGACCTTAACAAACGCCTTATTTAAATAATTAGAAGATTTAGAGAGATTATCAAAATTAAGCCGCAGTTTTTCTATTTCAGTGGATAATCATTTTGTATGATCTTTTGATTTGTCTTTTCTCGATTTTTTTAAGAAGCTACCTTTAGCTTCTTATTTCTATAGTGGGCTTAGTACATTACAGAAATATGCTTCGATGATTCTAAGGAATCAATATACTATTGCCCCTAGAATCAGCTTTGAAGTATGTTTTGAAGCATTCGAAATAGCTGTCTAAGTACCGCTAAAATGGTTACTAATATAATATAATAATAATTAAATAATACTTTGTTGCACATTTTAAATTTTTTTAAATATCAAATGCCGTAAATATATTTTTTTTAAAAAATTGTCCAAACCAGGAAAGATCTTACAGAAAGAAATTTTTTCTTTGCATAATATTTTGTAAGTTAATACATACAGTAAATACTTAGAATGAACAAGTTCTAAAAAGAAAATAAAAAAGAAGATTCAAGAAATTACATTGAAAGAACCCATTTATTTAACAAAGAAAGTTGTTAAAGATTGTATAAATGAATGTGATAATAGTATAGGACTCTTATTTGTTAAAATTATAATTGGAAAAGATGCAAAATTTCTCATCACGAATATATCTTCACATTTAATTCTTCCTAACTGAACTTTATTGATGAATTGTAAAACAGAAGAAATTGTGTCTATTATATCTCCTATTTCGAATCTAGCTTCTTCTTCAATATTTAACTAACTGTTTCTCCATAGTAATGTTAGAATGTGCAAAAAATAAAGTGGCTTGGTTATTGGAAGTGCAGGCAACCCTTAAGGATGACTGTTTATTAAGGCCGCAGGCTGTGAGCCAACTATCCTTGAAAATGGCTATAGAAAGCGAACTCGAAATGGTGGGAAACCACATAAAGGGCCAGAAAGCACTTACCCGGCTACCTCGCTTATGTGCAATGAACATCAACGAGCCGAGCTGACCTAAGAGGCGTACAGTATGAATTTAATTGACACACAAACACCAGGTAGTGTGCAGGGAGGGGGTTAAGGGGGGTGTATAGGGGGGGGGGGGGGAGTGAAGGCGCCAATCCTCGCTCTTCAGTAACTTTTTTGCACGCAGCGCACCAATTTCTCCAAACAATTAAAACGGAAAAAGTTGTGAGTGTAAAATGCAAAAACTACATATTTTACAAAACTTTGCACAAAAGGTGCTGTTAACTAACTAGAAAAATGCACGGAAAAAATTTCAAAAGCCAAATGGTAGCAAATTGAGGGAACGAAAAAATACCTGCAAGGCCGCCAACATCCCACAAATATGCTCAACTTGCTGTTAAATTTCCAACAGGCACTACACTTTATTCATCAAATATGCAGCACTTGCGAAATCATTGAAAGCTATTGCCAAAGCACAAAACCCTTTATATAAATCTTTTATATAATACTTCCCGTAGGCTCAATCCCAAGGTATTAAGAGATAACGCAATAGTAAGAATTTAGACCTCGATTTTTCATACCCCAAACTTTATAGACAAAGATGTATAATTATCTGATCTCTATCTAGTGCTTGTTGTCCTACATACAAACAAGTTACTATTCAGTGCCACCAGATGTTGAAGGTCATTCCAAGAACTAAGGATTTCTTGTTTAGAGGCCTTTGGTTTTTGGCAATCGGGCGAGAGTTGGTCGATTCGCGCTTGACGATGAGGCATGCTAAAGTTTTCGTAGCGCCTGGGTCTATATATTTCCTGCTGCTGCCCTGATTAGTTATACCCAGCTCCTTCTAATTAGCGTCTGTTACACACGAAAATAAAATATTCTCTCGAAATACTAATTAAATAATAAATAAAATAAAATTGAAATTAGTCAAAATATCATTTTAGAACCCTCGAATATATCAGCATCTGTATTTTGGTACCAACAAACTATATAGAGCAATCTAATTCTTCTAAATTGGCCTTTCCCTTACTTTAAAAGACTAGCGTCCTTTCAGGAATCTACGTTAACCAAACATACTACACTTTTTAGGTTTTGTATGAAACTTGATTACAGAACGACAATTAAGTAAACAAATTGGATGGGATTCCGCTGGCATCCAAATCGTCATTTTGTTGTTCGTTGTTTCTTCAGAGAGTAACCTTTTATCGTTAACTTAAATCAATCGAATCAAAATATCCTACTATATGCCGATTACAATTTAGGAATCATTGACTAACCTTTGGTCTTCATGCGCACTGCAGCGTTATATTCAGAAATGCATTTGAGAGTTTTGGAAACTAATATGATTTTAAACCTTAAATCTTTTGGATATATCATATCATATCATATCATATCATATCATATCATATCATATCATATCATATCATATCATATCATATCATATCATATCATATCATATCATATCATATCATATCATATCATATCATCTTCTTTAACAACTAAAGCACCTCTTAATAAAAGTCATATTTTTGAAAATTTCCAACATTTCGGAATTTATATTTAAGACAAATTGCTTTGAAATTCGGTCAATAATTAATGCATATTTGAACTGGTTTGGTAATGAAAATCGCATTATAGCTGTACCTGCATCGTTGTGCCACGATTCACCTTGATTTTACGTATCCTGAGAAACTGCGACTAGGGTCGAGGTAAGTCCTGCGTCATGCCTGGCTGAGTGCCTTACTGGGTGACTGCCTGGCTGGCTGTTGCCTGACAAGCAGACGGAGTAGAAGTTGTAAGTGAATTATTGCGTGTCGGCAACTGATTGCGCCGTGTTGCCGTTTCAGCTGATGGACTGAACCAGCCAGGCTGACGCATCCTGTGCCGTTCCGCTTGTTGTTGCCACTTTTGAGTGACTGATGAATGAGGAAGCGGGCGGACGGCCGGACGGGTGGGACGCGTCTGAAATACGTAAAACAGAAAAGCGCAATGACGATGTTTAGTTGACTGCTACTGTCACGCACATGCCACCTTTCCCCCCAAACACCCACACACACACACACACAGGATACACACAGGATTCTCATGCGCCGGTTGTACTCATAAAAAATTATGATGCAGCCTGACAAATACAAGCACACACACATACACACACAGGCACAGGAACAGGCACACACCGATGAGCACAACTTTCAACTCGAAGGTTTTCACAATTTTCCAGCATGATGCATATATGTTTTCATGCCCTGGTAGTTGATGTTGCTGCCTCATCTTCTGCCGTTGCCGCTGTTCATTGTTGCTGCTGCTCCGGCTGCTGTTGTTTCTTTTTTGTTTAAAACAATAAACACGTGCGTATGGCATCTCTGGCATGAATCAAAAAACAAAAAAACAAAAAAAAGGAAAAGGAATCAAATACCCCCAAGTCGATGAGTACAGCACACAGCAACGTCAGCAACGGCAACGGCAACGTCAGCAACAAATGCTGATTGAAATCATGTTTGAAGTGCGCCTCACACCCAAACCGACCCAGTGCCGGCACCTTTCCATCCATCCATCCATCCTAACACTAGATTTGCGGCGTACATGGCATAAATTTGATGAAATCAACACTTGAACGGCTGCCCAAGACCCTCAGAGGCGAGACGAGACGAGACGAGACCAAGCCAGACCAGACCAGACCAGAGCAGAGCAGTCCAGAACGAAACCAATGCCTCGAATGGACAGCACTGCGCAACTTTTCCCTTTTTCCTCCAACAACAGCAACTACTCGCACCGTAACAACGAAAAATCGAAAAGCATGCCTGCGACAAGTCTGAGCTAACAAAACAAATGCAAATTTTTGCCCGCACCCCTTTGCGTTGTTGATTTTTCAACTTCCACTTTGTCTTGACGCTGCTCTGACCGAAAATTTTCCGGTTCTTTTTCATTATTGTTGCCGCTTGCCATCGCATGCGTTTCGTTTTTGTGTCCAAGAATACGTCGTCAGGGGTAGGAGCTATGGCATATATATAAAAAAAAGGCCAGAATAACAACGCATCAGCCCATTCCACTGGAAGCCCAGAGCCTGTGTAGCTTTGGCTGCTGCAACAAATTGATACTTGCCTCTTTGTTTAAATGGATCGGGAGGGAATAGAATCAGTCCACTCCCGACACGCATATTAACGAGATGAATGTGTTTCATATTTCAACTCGCTGACAATTCTAATGACAGTGGTAGATTAAACAGGAATATGTACACGAGTAATGCCAACAGCCACAACAATCACAAACTTGAAGACTTTTCACGAAAAATGAGCCAACGCGCACGCTAATTGGCAATTCATTTTCGCCGCTGCGGCGGCTGCAACTTTTGACACCGCCTGGGGTCCCAGCTTAGAATATACTGAGGGCCGCAATTAGCGATAGACAAATATCTGATTATGTGATGGCCAGCAACACAGTGTCTCTATAAATGTACGAGTATGTGTGTGCGTGTTGTCAGTCATCAACAGCCATCGAGAAATGAAATAAACACCCCGAAGCGAACATACCCTTTAAAGACGCCAGTGAATGCATATTAATATTATATTCTACGATGATAAGAATCTATCTGTTTACTCAGCTAACAAATGCAGTTTGTTTCATATCACAATCATATTTAAAAAATAAAAAATACAGGCGAATTGATAACCTCCTCTTTTTTGAAATCGGTTAAAAAGAAAACAACGATATTGTTACTCATTTGAAGGTATATATAATTCTGTATAGATTACCTCAATTCTTTTTGGATTTGAAATTTTTTAAAATGATAGTAAATAAAGTATGCTGTATATTTTTAAAACGCACAGTTGTTTTTAAATACACATCTTGCTTAATTTATAAATATTTAAGTCTTTTAACAAGTTAACAAATTAAAAACCTGATGAAGAACGCGAAATTGGAATACAATACTTAGAGATTATATTCTATCAAGTTTAAATGTAAAAACAAACAAGTAACATTTTTAAAAATTTCAAATTAATTTTTAAATAAGATGTAAATTAAACATTTTTACATTGCTGCTATAATATATTACTACAAATAAAGTATTTTACAAATAATTGAAAACAACATGTTTCAATGTAAATTTAATTTTCGGCTTTTGTTATTACCACGGCTAAGACTGCATATTGCAGAGCTCAGTTGGTGATACGATGATATATGTTTTTAAATAACTGTAAATTAAATCCTCTTGTTTTTCTTGTCTATAACTTATAAATTCGTAAAACAGAAAATAAAGTGGGTGGCCTTTGTATTAACAATGGTCGCGTTCAGCAGGTTTTTCGATTTGTAATTTTTGATTATCGTTTGTTGATTTGCCTCTGAAGACCGCTTGTGATCACAGTTTTAATAAAATAGTCTGATTTTAGTATTTTTGGTCAAAATGTCACAGTTCCTTAAAGGTCTCGACAAAATTCTGACTACAAGTATGTAGTGTCAAAATCGAAAAATCGGAATCAAGTAATCATAATATTTTGGCGATTTGTGTTTTGTGATTTCGATTGGCATTTTTACTTATCCGAATCACAAATCACAGCGGTGAAATCAGTCATGATCGATCACAAATCGAACGCGCCCATTCATAGCATTTAATTGGGAAATTTATATTTTTTATTGAGTAACGATCTTTAAAGAATTCCATATGCTCAAGCTTGTTGATTACACCACAATGCCGCTCTTTCGAGGGTATATAGTACATACAAGTATATGTATGTGTAAGCCACATGCAGCAGAAGAGCAGTGATGGCAGAGAGGAGCAGAGCTGGCTGCAAAACCAAAACCCGAAAAGAGACAAACTGTTGGCGGCAACAAAAGCTAAACTAATCACAGCAATTTGTCTGCTGTCATGCAAAATTGTCGAAAATAAATTTTCACCATAGTGCGCGCTCCAGCGAAATGAAAGGCGACGCAATGCGCAGTTTACTGTTGTTGTCTGACTGCGTGTGGTTCTGTGTGTATATTTGTGTGTGTGTGTATCTGTGTGTGTGTGCGTTGTTTGCTTTGGTGTTGGTGCGTGTTATTTTGCATAAAATGTTGCAAGCAACAATTTGCTTGCTGTCTGTTGCAAGCGCTGTTGTGGTAACCACCCCCAACCCGCTTACACTCCACGCTGCGCAAAACCACAATAGCGCCCCGACCGAGTCCTTAGCTCTGAGAAAAAAGCCAGCTCTGACAATGTTTTCGAAACATCGATGCTCCACTCGCAGATTGGATTTGTCGAGGCGAACTAAACTTTGTCAGTGTTGGTTCAAAATATTCTACCTAGGGACCAATTCAATGGGACACGCTTCAATAACTCATCCTTAGAGATCTTATAAAGCAGCACGGCCATTGCATAATGCTCGACACGTCATAAGGCACGAAGAAACACTTATTAGCCATTTTGATATATTTTGTAAGCTTAGAAATTTAGAAATGCTGCATTAATTAAATCATTTATTATATACTAAAAGAACGTACGGACATCGCCTAAAAGATAACGAACATTTTGTTCAAAATATAGAAAAAAAGCTCAACAAATAAATTAAAAAGAGAAAAATGTTTTTAATATGAATTCTAATAATTCACTTTTTTAATTCAGACGAAAAATTAAATTGTTCATCAGTATTGTAATAATATTATTTCTTTTGATCGCAAATCATATTCGAATTTAGAACATAACCTAATCATATATCAGTAGCTATATTTTTTAAAATCAATTTACTTTAACGTATTGAGTCTTAGGCTTTATAGTATATAATATATTATATATATATAATTTTTGTTCAAAAATGAAATAAATATGCTTAAATGCATTCCACAAAACAATTAAATATTTGTTATTAATTTGAATTTTAAAATAACTGAGCAAAGTTAATTTGCAAACAGACTGCAGGAAATAATTCAGGTAATTCGATTAATGGAGACATTTTCCATTCTAAACGGATAATTTCCATTAAATTCTGCTTGATACCTAAGTAAAAGTATCTTTGTAAGAGCTAAGAATAGTATAATTTACCGATAAAAACAGCCAGATACAGCATATAAATTGCAGCTGCAAGTAGTATTAAATGCAACTAATTACCAATTAAATATAATCATCTTAACTTGGTGTGCTTAGCCAGCACGAGCTAATTGCTTTATAATTTCAATAAATCTCTGTTTCCTGTGGAAACAATCTTTAGTGACATTTCGTTTATGTCTTACCATGCAAATAAGTGAGGAGCAATTTTATTTCGAAAGTATCTTGTTTTGGTTAATCCTCAAATAAGAACTTAAACAGTTTTTTCAAGGTAGGAGCAAACATAAATTATTATAGTTAGGATCTCTCGTTAGTATTAATCGGTGGTGGATTTCAATAGTATTTTAAATCAATAAAGTTAAAAGAATAAGTTGGAATATTGAAGAGCACGCGACTTTGAATTTACCGCCCCAAAAGCAGAATGATTTCGTTGTTGATAACATACGCTTAAAATCACAGAAAACATAAAATCTATGATTTTTTATCAACAACTAAAAACTGTAAACATTTTAAATTCTTTAAAAAGAAACTTCTTATTTCATTTATAAGCTTATAAGAATGTCTTATAGAGCTGAACATGGGCGCGTCTTAAAGGCCGCAGTTAATTTCTTATTTTAACATTAAATTCTTTAAAAAGAAACCTATTATTTAAAATATTAATAATAAATCTTTATAAGCAACTTAAAAGCCGCAGTTAATTTCTTATTTGAACATTTTAAATTCTTTAAAAAGAAACTTCTTATTTAATTTATTAGCTTTATATTTATAAGTAGGTATATTTATAAGTAACTTATAAGTATATTTATAAGCAACATAAAAGCCGCAGTTAATTTCTTATTTGAACATTTTAAATTCTTTAAAAAGAAGCTTCTTATTTAATTTATTATCTTATATACTTGTATGTATATATATAAAAGAATAATAAATATTTATAAGCAACTTATTATTTGAACATTTTAAAGTCTTTAAAAGAAACTTCTTATTTAATTTATTAGCTTACAGGCATGACTTATAGAGCTTTCGCAGTTACTTCCTTATTGTATTATTTTCAAATTTCTTCTGAATGTTTTCCTAGATATTGCTAACAAATTTATGTACTATACTTGAATAAATCTCGCAAACGCAGAACATGCTGCACAATTTGAAGCTCGTCTGGCCACTGCCTTAAAGTCAGTTCAAGGTTTCTCATGCAATTTATATAACAATTACACGTACCTACTTGTATTTTTCCTTGCTCGCTCACCAAACTTCGACGTTAAACAGTTTGGAAAGCACTTCGACCACAATGTAAATCATATTACCTGATAGGAAAAAAGGATAATAAATGTAAAGCCAACAATAGCAGTAAAACTCTCGAGAGAAATCAGGGACACAAATGTAGCTTTGCAGCTTGCCAGCATGCCAACAGACACAAAACGACTGCGACTAGTGAGCAGTTAACTAAATAAATAAATCACGTGACTGCAAAACTTCGTTCGGGTCTTGCATAACTAAGCCATACTATATAGTATACATGCTACAGCGTGGGTGAAGATGTGGCGGAAAGTTTTGTGTGGGGCAGTAGATGGCTGAAGTAATGATTTTCAACTGTACAAGTATGTGTGTGTGTGTGTGTGTGTGGGAAAGTGTGTGTTAGTTTGTAAATGCAGACTTGGGGGAGGGACAGTGATACAGCTGCTTTCCCGACTTACAACTGTCGTCTTAGGAATCCAACTTGACACAGTTTAAAGCATGCGTGTGTGTGTGTGTGGAAATTTGTATGTTTTAGTGCAGAAACACACACATATCCGTACAACCATAAGCTGCACACATGAATGTATGTATGTATGTGCATGCCTCTATGTGCACACACACACACACACACACATGTCCAGTCCATTGCTGCTGATTTGCATGCAAATTGTTCCGAGTGTAACTAAATTTTTCCTAATCTAATCAGACCCTAAGGACTTATTTTGTTTGAACATGTACTCAACACTAAGGCTCGTTGGCTGTTTTGTTGGCTCACTAGCTGGTCGACTGGCTGGCTAGCTGGCTGGTTGGTTGGTTGGTTAGCTCGTTGGCTGGTTGGCTGGTTGGTTAGCCTTTTTCGGCTAACGGCTTTGCATGTCTGCGCTGAAGCCAACAATAATAACAACAACAACAACAATAACGAGCCCATATACTATAACAACAACAACACCGACGGCACTGAACGAGTTAACGTAACGAGCTGACATAGCTGACATATAAGCTTTGAAATGAACGAAGTTGTAAAGCGATTTATGTGCTTGACGAATTTTGCTCAAATGGCGTTTAAAATGGAAGAGCGTGGATTCCAAATGGACGGCTCTACTATAACCGAAAAGGGCCATCACTTTCCAAATACATACATACATATACTATATACTCGTATTTATACAAATACTACTACACATGCACATCCACATTCCCCACATGGCGCATGGCGCATGGCGGCTGATGCTGGGCGCTCATGTCGAGTGCCAAGCTTAAATGACATGAAAGGATTCAAGTAAGGCTATTAGCCCATTAGCGTGGATTTATTCAATGGCTTTTTGGAACTAGCGGCAAATGAAATACTCTGCAGCTAAGAGGTTTTCTCATTTCTTTTTTGTTTGAAAATCAAAATAAAATAACAACAACAACAACAACAACAAAAGTCCACTAAATTCATCAACAGTTTTAGATGGCCACTGCCATAAAATTTGCATAGTCAAGTCAGAGTGCATTAAAAACGCTACCAAATGGACATAAAACGTTCACTGAAAGAGCCAAATTAAAAACCCAAAAACATTTGAAAATCAATTTAACAAACATAAAAAACAAATTACACTCTCTGCCAAACATTTCGTACCCAGCGGCTGGCTAACATTTAAGTGCGGCAGGTGCGCCACATCTTCTGCACCGCTCGCAGCGCTTTGGTGGCGCCTCAGTCGGTTGAATGACAGATGCGTTAACCACAGACGCGAACGACGCCCTCAAATGTCACGCACACACACACACACATACACACACACACACATAGACACAGACACATTTAGCAGCGATCACGCGCCGCTGGGCACGTCATGTCCCAAATTACCAATTAAAGTCAAATTATAAAGTCAATTGATGCGCGATTTCTACTGCGACTCCGCGCGTTTGTGCGTTGTGTGTTGAATGTTTGCTACAAATTGATTAAAATACAGCCACAATTTAAATTTAAATTAATTAATATGAACTACATGCACCTTAGGAGAGAGACATAGCCATACTTTACGTCAACATGGACTTTGATTTAACGCGGCTTATAATTGGTGAAAAGCCGAGTTACCACAACAAGAGCGTTAAATGAGGTACAAACAAATTTAAATAACATCAGATATTAAAACAACATTATTAGTTTGATAACCAATGATAACAAATAAACATTTTGTTGTAGAAAAAACAGCTAAAAGCAACGCGGCTTATAATTGTTAAAAAACCGAGTGAATACATGCTAGTTCGCCTGACAACAAGAGCGTTAAATGAGGTATAAGCAAATTTAAAATAACATCAGATATTAAAACAACATTATTAGTTTGATAACCAATGGTAATAAATAAACATTTTGTTGTAGAAAAAACAGCTAAAAGTATAGCAAGCTTACATCGACGGCACATCACGCTCTGATCACATGAAGCCTACCAGGGAAAATCCTTCTATGTGGTATAAACTCGAACACCAAATACCCTACACTTTCAAGTAAAGCTTAAATAAAGAAACTAAATATGTCAGAAAATCTAAAAACAACAATTTCTGTTACTTTGCAAATCATACAAGTATTAATGCCACTAAGAAAATTACAGAATTTTTGCTGGCCAGATTCTGTACCTTTCATCGATCTCTGAAAAGACAATAATATTCACCTAATTCTGTTTTTACACGGTAGATTGTTCCAGAAAGTCGTGTAAAAAGGGCGTTGATCATATGTTATTTTAAATCGTGCTAGATGGATATGTATACGATTTTTAATTTTTAAACAATGTTAAATCAAAACCGCGTAAAAACAGAATAAGGTGAATTGTACTCTGCCATTATCTTCTTTTCGGCTTATTACACCAACCACAACCATGCAGAGTCAATGGCCCAGCAGCGCTAGGAGGGAAACCTTTTCGAAATGACCGCTCGGAGACAGCAAATATTAAGTTTGGGAATTTGTCAAAATATATAACCTACGGTGTTCTGATTCTGAATGCAGTACTGAAGAATTGACAACACCTGACATTTGCCAGACATTCTATGAGTGGTAACATTTTTGGAAAAATATGACTAGGGAGTAACAATAATTGCGATAAAAAAAACCCGTATACGCTCAGCCCTTGTACAAAATATAATTCCTACAATTAACGAGAGTTTTTTGTCGATCATAAATATTTAGTTTGCAAAAATATCTTCTGTTGATAAGACAAGTCTACATAATTAGATTTAGAGGAAATCATGCAAATATTTCACCATTAGCGTACAAATCCAAAAGGTACTTGTTCAATTCTAATCTAGCTGGCCAGCCCAACTCAACATCCCAAAATTATTGAAAGTAAAACATCCAGAAAGATTGCTGCATATTTACAAATATGTATTGAATGCAGTTGTTTGCATTTAAATTATTAAGTAAATGAGAAAGGGGCGGAGTGTATTCATTGGGGGGAGCACGTCTGTCTATAATGTTCACAATTTATGGTTGTTCTTCTTTTTTTTTTTGACTCCACGCTCATGTTTCACGATTTAAGCGGCAACTCTAGTGGGGAGTTGATTTGAAAAATGTCTTTCATATTCAACAAAGATTTGATATAAGAATCAGCTTATTGCATTTTTATTTTGATTATCAAAGCACAGTTTCTTTTCTTTTAATATTTTTCAATGCTCATACATAATACATAAAGGGGAAACTTCTTTCGATAAAGATCACCGAGTCAGAAATGTGTGAACAATACACCTCGAGGCCTCTGGAGCCCAGACCCAACAAATGCGAGTTCTTTGGTCAAACAGTCTGGCCGAGGCATTGATCATTATCAGCTCAGTTGTCAAATGAGTGCCACAAGCTGTAAAGCTGATCATTAAATATTATAATTAATGCTCGGATACGTGGCAGGCGCGCTGTCTGTCAAACACCCCGTCCCGTCCTCGCACACACACCTAGTAAGTGCGATCAATCTTGCTCGCTTGCCGTTTGTTAAGATGCATTTGTTTATGGCAAGGCGGCCGGTTAGACGCACCGACAAACAGACTTGTACAGAGGTGTTAAGTCTTTGCCAGCTACCAGTGGTTCCTTTTCGCCTTTGATTAATTATGCCTTAATCGAAGAAATTAAACAGAACATCGACACGAGCCGCTCGTTCTTGGGCAAGTTCGTCAGTTCAAGTTCGTTCGAAGCAGGCACAGAAATAAATCCATAATCAATAATCAAAGTCAATGTTTATCGAAGTCAACGGCTCCAGTGAGCGGAAAAGTAGATAAACGCTGACTGACAGCTGAAGTTGAAGAGATTGCTTGTCTGCCTGCGGCGGGCTGGCTGCCTGCCTTCCAGCACAAATAGATTGGAGTAAATTCCATGGAATCGCACTCGCCGAGCTAGCCAGTTGAGGCAACTTTGATGTCATGATGCATGGCTGCTGAACTTGAATTGCAGACGGAAGAGCTGTTGAAAGATGCACTCGTCTGTCGCAGCTACTGATTGCCATTACCTCGTCTCAGCATGCAGTCGACCATCTCCCCGATCTCGTCCATATGCGCCGATCGCCACATGCAGCAAGCAGTCAAGCAGCCGGCCGGCCGGTTGGCGGCTGGTCGGCCTAATGACAGCCGTCTCCAGCGATCTCTAGCCGTCTCCATCCGACCAGAAGAGAAAGATCAAATAATTTTCTTAATGAACTCTAGAGACGATTGCTTCTTGCTGCATCAAGTAAATGCAACAGGCCTATAAACATGTACTATATACACACATCTGCCTCTGCGCCTGCTCTTGTGCGTCATCTTGTTTTTATGCCATAAATATAATTATATTAATTGCGGGCACATTGTGGCTGTCTGTGTTGTCTGAGTTGTGTTCTGTCTGCCTGCGACTCCTTTGATTTGGTATACGGCGATGGAAACGCAAGCATTCTTACTATACTTCTACTTGTATATATTCATTGAGTCAATGGCTTGGTTTATTTTTACATAGACCACTAGGCCACATAGATTGTTGGCCATTGTTATTGTTGTTGCTGTTGTTGTTGGCCAACAGGCCTGATGGCGTGTTGGCGGCATTTGTTTGTTCGGCGGAAATTGCTGTGGTTCCTCGGCCCGTTCGAAACACTCGGTGGCGGTTACTGCTGACCTGCTTCAAAGCCATAATTACATGGCTTTAATGACAGATGTGTTTGTTTCATAGCCACTGCGCGTGCGACTGGCATGTCGGGCCGTGGCTTAGAAAACCGGCCTATATATTTCACATTTAATAGGATTATGGACTTTGAAACGGCCTCATATTTAAGACGACTTACCCTTTGATCATTATGGGAACCCTGCTGAGCTTGAGTTATATAATCCGTAATCTGACATCATTAATCTCTTTTTAAAAGCACAAACTTTTCGCCCAATATATGTACATATATTTTAAATGATTCACGATATTTTTATATGATTTGACAAAGTCGCTTAATGGCTAGAAATTCACAGAAACGTTTATTATTATTTTAGATAACCATTTGTAGCTCTGCTTTTACTAAGCACTAGTTCTATATATTGAACATAGCGATGCAAGAGCACTTAAAAATAACGATTTATTTCTGGAAGTATCAGTCTACAAGTCAAAAAAACATTATACAAAGCATGAAATACTCGTTTATAAAACGAAGTATATTTTACAAAAATGTCACAATTAATTAATTAGTTTTTAATATTAAGAACCGATAAATGGTTTAGTGCCGATACGATTACTTCCACTTTCAGAATGTCAGTAAGAGTAAAGAATTTAAAAATAATGTAAAATATCAGAACAGCTTTTCATAACTATTTTTCAATTCAGTAAACATATTCATTAAAAACAAAAATATGAAATCTAATACTCGAAGGGTAAAAATGTTATACTAGGCTTGGGGAAAGTAAGTGACAGGGAAAAGAAAGCATTTTTGATTCTAAAAAGTATATTTATGTATATACTTAATCAGCAAGAGAAATTGATGAAGCCCTGTCTTTCCGTACGTCTGTCTGTATGAACGCCTAGATTTCGGAAACTGTTAAGACTACATTCACCAAATTTGGAATACATACTCTCCCTATTCCTAGGTTCCTCCCACTACAGAATTTCGAATGAAGCCTCAAAACCCTCGAAACACTGGTACACAATGAAGAGTCAAGTCAAAATATTAATTAGAATTTAAAGTTTTTAGCATTCAGTAAGTAATACCTCTATTAAAAAGTAACTGCCTATGAATGGTTGCTGCCTGTCTAAGAAAAAAGAATAAAGAACAAAATTGTAATTTCCCTCGCTACGAACGAGAAAAGCCACATCGACTACAAATCATTTACATTTATATGCTCGGTCTATGAATATATTTTGGATGCATATAAAACGAAGATCTGATAAAAAGGGGCGTTAATTTTTAGTTAACGACGCCATCGCAGAGAGTTTCAATTTCCCAACAGATGCTCTCGCGATGCTTTCTGGCAACTCAAAACTTCGAATTGTGGATGGAGAATACTAATCTAAAAGTGTTTTTAATTGCACTTTTGTCCAAGCTAAAATATGTAAAGTGTTTTCAAAAATACGCATTTACGTGCCGTTTCAATCGTACTTACGAGTATGAGAGCGATAAAGAAGGTTCGATTATGGAGAAAATCGACGCGTGGTCGTCTCAGATGGGATTGAACCGATGCTACCCGAGCCAGACGATAAGTTTCAGTTTTCATATGGACTTTAGTGCATAGGTATGGGTATATTTAAAAGGCGGATGTATCAATTTGTGCTTGGGGCCATCTAATTGAAAAGATATGTTGGACCCAAAAACATTTAGATAAATTAAATGTGGCAATGATTTGAAGCTGGTTGCCATATTGCTGGCTAGCGATATGCAGGATGCAGTTGCTGGCACTGGCTGCGAGAGTCGGGGGCTATCTCGGCTCAAATATCTTCAGCTTCAGAGCGTGAGTATCTGTGTGTTTGTGTGTGTGTGTGTGTGTGTGTGTGTGTGTGTGTGTGTGTGTGTGTGTGTGTGTGTGTGTGGAGCCCGCAGTCTTGCTGTGCGCGCCAAAGTTTAATTTGTTACGAAAACGAACCAAGTCGAGAGTTTTGTGCATTTTGGCTGCCGACACAATTGACCCTATTAGGCAAGCAGCTTGGCAGACCGTGCCCGTCAAAAGCCACACTGCCTGTGCGGCGTCAGAAATGAGAAAAAAAATGTTCCCAGTCTTGCCACTACCGACGACAGTTGCGGCCTGCGACCTTATCGCTGGCAATAAAGCTTAATGCAAACAGTTCGTGGCAACCCGAAAGTTCAATTCTCGAGGAGGACTGGAGGACGATGAGTTCGACAATTGCGAGGGCCATTCATTGAAGTTTTATAAGCGCAATAATCAAATTAAATTTTTTATTTCATTTTTATCTGTCGCTCCTTCGACTGCCAATGTCTCTGTCTCCATCCCCGTCTCCCTCTCAGCCTTTGCATTTATTGAGCTCCATTGTCTTCATTGCAATTGCAAATCAATCAGTTGGCGGTATGGTGGCAAACCACGAATACAGCCGAATACGCCACAGCCGCGGGTCAAAAGGGGCCGCGAGATCTTCAGGTACTTGTAACTGCGTGGGCCGGCAACGCTGGGGCTCGCGCGATTTTAAGCTACATAGGATTTTTTACACTCCTGTTTTTTCATTTTGTTTGAAATTTTTTCCCTTTCTGTGCAACACTGCATTTTGTGGCAATTGTTGGCAGTCATGCAATGCAGCTAACCAACTATTTGGGCTGGCGTGGTGTGCTGGTGTGCTGGCTTTTTTTTACTTTGTTCAGCTCTGCCACTGCCGCATGACGCGGCGCATTCGAGGGGGCACATTTTTCATTTTCACCTTAATACTTTAGATTTCAATTTAAAATCCACACACACACACACACACCCACACACCCATACGAGTATGCATGTAGGCACTGGATTTGTGCTGCTTCTGTCTTGGGTGAATGAGCAAATCAAATCAAACCTGAAGTTATTGCTGCATATTTTATGACCGGGTCTACTGCCAAATGCTTGCAATCAAATCAACTTGAAATTGTTGAACAATAAGCTGAAATGATATTAGATTCGTGATGCCACTTCTCGTGTTGTCGAAGTAATTGAAACGGAACTTGAATACAAGTAGAAATGGAAATGCTGGCACTTGAAATGGCCTAACTGCAGCCATATATTCATTAAAATTGCAGCAGCTATCAAAATTGTTTCCATTTAAAGTACTTACCTATTAGGCAAGTAGTCAGAGCTATTCATTTTCCCCACCCTGCTTGTCACTCCTGAAATTCAGATGCACATATAAGCCTTGGCTGTGGAAAGGCATCTTATCAGAAGGCTATGATGTTATATATTTCTCATTAATTAGGCCCCATACTGCTGAAATGCAAGTAAACTGCTCTGCTTTATTTACCATTTTGATTCCGTTATCGGAGCCGGGGAAAAGCAGCAAAGTAAATTAAACGGAATAATGTTGCTTTTGTTTTCGGCAAATGGCGCTTTAAGTTGCACAAAACATTTAATTAAAGAACAAATATTTGCAACATTTTGCACGATGCAAATGCCGGGAAAGTTTGTAGCGACAATAACAACAAGCCTGTATTGTAAGTCTGTATTTACACGTACGTACACTTAGAGAAAATAGGTCAAAAGCTTTCACTCATTCATTTCCTCAAAAATTCGCTCTAACTTTTGTGTGAATTATATTTGAATTTTTAATATTTTTAATATTTAATTTGTAAGTAGAATGCACAGTACTGGACGCGCTATAGCTTCTAAATGCAGATTTATTTTATAAAGCTGTACAATACACAACAACTACACATATGTAGATTATGGACACAAAAATAATATCAGTTCAGTGGAGCTACTGAAGTATATTTAGCAGGTTTCCGAAAACAAAAGTGACGTTTGTTTCACGGGATACTCGTATAAGTATATACAAGTATTTGAGCATAATCATATAAAGTGAATAATTTCTTTTTGATATTGGATCGCAAACTAAACAAACAAAATATCAATAATTTTATAGAAACAAGAATTTCGATGGTGGAAAGGGAAATCAATTTATTTGTACCTTTAATACCAATTATTGGAATATATACTTGTATATATATTTTTTGTAAATCTTTAATCTTTTATTTAAGATTTGTCCAAGGTTAGACAATTATTAAACTTTATGATTACTTTGAAATTTCAATCATGCTTCTGAAGTGATTCGAACCGAGTGTCTAGTCAGGAGCAAACTCACATTCTGATATTCCTAGCATAATACATTTGCATTGGGAAAGATACCCTATTTAGTTTTTGGGATTTAACAAAAATGTCTTTTAGACTAACTGTAGCTGATCTTATTTGTCGAGTTTTCAACTCAGTCTTTTATGGTGTATGTCGATGATTTTTTCATTCATAAACCGCAATTTATCAATAATAAATACAAATATATATTGCTGCCAACTCATTCACAGAGTAACAATTTTGCAATAACTTTCAACTATGAAATGGAGAAAATATAGAAAGGTAATAACAAATTATTAGGGCCCTATCAAACACGTGAGAAAATTTGACATGCCCTGTTGCTGTCCGTTTGCTGTTTTGGTGTTGGAAACATTTCTCTATAAAAGTTTTAATAATAAACAATAATAAATCAAAAATCATAATGAAAAAGCAATTGTTCAAAAAATCACATTTGATTGATATAAAATAAACAGTACGGCTAACGAGCTAATTTCTCTCAGTGCACGTGTCTAGTAAATATATTTTGAATACATAGTACATACATAGTATATGTATGTATCTGATGATGTAGTCTCTGGCAGCTCGGCAGCTCGTGCTGATGCGAAATTAGTAGCATTACTCAAGCAAATTGGAGCATCTTGAGAATGCTGTTGGCGAATTTCGCAAGTTGCGTGAAAATTTGCGAGCATATGTTGTTAATGCATGTTTTATAGGAAGCATCTCTCAGCGATAGGGCTGCACAGTGGGCTCACCAGTCTGTTCACACCTTTACCCACATGCAAGCATACACCGCGAAAATTGCCGCATGAAATATTGAATGCCTTTTAAGTGCAGTTGTGCTGCTGCGGTGGCAGCTGTTGAGACTGAGAAAATCCAGACCAGAAGCATTTTCGCGACCGCGGAATGAAGAATGAACACACATCAACTATACTCGTATGAAAATCCGCCTAAAACAAGCGCAACATTTTATGGCATGCTAAGACATGTTTACACATGCACTTGTTTGTCGTTCATCACACACAGGGAGAGAGAGAGAGAGAGAGGGAGAGAGACAAGAAGGAGAGCAAGAGGGCAATGCATTCGATTTGGGTTCGATGCGAATGAAGTGACGTGAAGTGTTGTGCACGCAACAGATTTATGGGGGCTTAGCTTTAAATTCCACGCACAAGCAGCCAACCGATCGACCAGTCAGTCAGTCAGGCAGTCACACAGTCAGCTATACAGTCAGCTATACAGTCAGTCCAGCAGTCACGCATGCGGTTATGGCTTTTTAACGAAGCCCGGCCTCGGCGTGTGTCAATATCAATAGTAGGACAGCAGGACAGCAAGACGGCAGGATAGCAGAGCAAACGCCACCCGTGATATGGGAATGGGAGTAGAAAAGGAAGGGAAGGGAACGGAAGGGTGCTGAAATGGTGAGTTGGCGTGTTTATTTTATTCACTTCATGCAGCATGCAATGAAAATTTTGTTGCCTGACAAAGACGCAAAGACGCAAAGACGGAAAGACGGAAAAACGGAGAAATAAAATGCAGTCATGGTGCTACGATGGCGTTTTAAGTGATTTTCCCCCCCGAATGAGTAGTATGTAGTCTGCTAGTAGTAGTGGCAGCGACGTCGTAAAAGGAGCGGATTGCGTTAATTGCATTCGATTTTGCTGTCGTAGAATTTTTTTTACGAGCGTTTAACGATATGTATAGTATGTTTACATTTGCTTGACATCTCGGTCGAAATTTACGATGTCTGCCACGAAAACGCTGCTAATGGCCATAGTCTGTGCCGAAGTCTGCCGCTGTCTGGCAGCAGATAAAAAAGCAATTAGATGTCAATTAAGCGGCATTTTATTTATATTTGATTTTAACACCAAGCCGCTTAAGCTGCTGTCAATTTCTTTTACACTCTATTCTTGCACTTTAAAATTAACGTCCCCAGATCTCGACGGTTGAGTCCACGCCACGGTTGACCTGACTGCGTAGGTTAACCTGCGCGAAACGATATCCTGGGCCACCAGACCACAGACTGGGCGTGGCGCCGGAGCTATTTCTGAAGTTGTCGTAAACATAGACAGCCGAAATATTGCGCACATTTGTGGTGCCCTGCAAGATTGAAAATTAACAACGAGACTTTATTGTTTTATTACACGCCTGTCTTTTCCATTGACTTACCGCTCGTGGGAAGTCTATATTGATGCTCCAATAGTTGTTCTTAATAGGAGCGCGCACCTCCCTTTGGCTTGATAGCAAAAGATCGGAACTGTTTCTAACACCCCAGCTAGAACTGAAGGCTTGGCACGCAGCGGCCAAAGCTAGCAGGAAGACACAGCTGAGTAGGAATTTCATCTTGAGTCGTTCAATGGATATTTCGAATTGTGCCAACCGTGCGAATTCGTTTACTTTTATAGGAGAATGTCGGCTCTCTGTAACCAGAGACTGCGCTCATGACTAATGCTGTTTACAAACACATTTTAATTAACTTTCAATTTTTTGTTTCTTTCCCTAAGCTTATCAGAGAGAGGAAGACAGAGAGCTGGCGTAGACAATGCCATGTCTCCCAGGTGGCGCAGAAAGGCCCCCTCTCTAACCATTCTTATCAGAGACAATGATAAGTTACGCGCTTTGCTTTGCTTCTTCCCGCTCTTGTTTGCCAACTGATGGCAAAATAATTGACTCACATGGCGCTCGAGTGGCTAACATCTGGGCAAGCAGCTATTCAATATCGAATAAGGAACTGATTAGGACCGTACTTTACACGCTTCCATGTCGGATGATATACAAGTATATGATTTGTTGCTAGAAAAAAGTTTGAAGTGGTGACAAGCAGATATCTTGCAATCAGATTTCAAGTTCGAATGAAATTCACGGAATATCTATCTAAAGAAATCAAATAAGTTAATAGAATAGAATCTGACTGATTTCATAGAAGAGATCTGATCTTGATTTGCAAAAAAAGTGTGTAAATTTTTATTTATTGCTGAGTAGTCAGAGTAGTCGCTCAATAAAAATATGTGTATAGTATATATTCTTAATGTGCAAAGAAATATCGTACAGTGTTTTTCTTTCGAGCACAACTCGCACACAGGTAGGGCCAAGGAACCAGAGTTATAGCTTTCCGAAACTACTTTTTGGTTAAATACATTTTTATACCCTGTACCCGTAGGGTAAAAAGGGTATATTAGGTTTGTGCAAAGTATGTAACATACAGAAGGAAGCATCTTCGACCCCATAAAGTATATATATTCTTGATCAGCATGACGAGAGAAATCGATCTAGACATGTCCGTCCGTCTGTCCGTCCGTCTGTCCGTCCGTCTGTCCGTCTGGATGAACGCGAGGATCTCAGAAACTATAAAAGCTAGAATAACCAAAGTTGGCATCCAGATTCTCCTAGGTCCGAGTAAGGACGAGTTTATGTTTTTTTTTTTAATTTTCCCCCCTTCCCCCGCTGCAGAATTTCGTCAATAGCGTCCACATTTCAAATGCTACCTCAACCAAACTTTGCACACATAATTTATATATAATTGTCTATTGTTGTTCAATTTTATTCAATTCGGTCAATTTTAAGAAAAGTTATTAGCAAAACAAATTTTCGCCAGTACAACCCCCACAAACTGCAGCAACAAGTTCGCTCTTCTTCTTCCTCTTTTTGCTGCTGCTATGGGCGCATATAACTCAGTGACGGAAGTTTACAGGGTATTACACTGTCGGGCTTGCTCGACTGTAGCGTTCTTTCTTGTTGTAATAGCATAACTGATAAGGACAACAACGGATCTTCCTATAACACGAAGTGAATATTTTTAGTGCAGAACCTATTGGACAACAGGTTTTATGTTATGGATACCGAACAAATTTGCAGTTTCTAGTGAATTATAAGATTAATCCATATCTATGTGGAATTCTATGGTATTTCTTTGAGTTTGAAAATGTTTTGTTTTACTGAGTTTTAAAAGATACTAAGTAAATTGCTTATTAAGTCTTATTTTTCTTAACTTTAATTATACGGTTATTATTTACAAAAGCTTATTTTATAATCGTTTATTGAGGTAAAAAAAAACACAATTTGTTGTAAATTTTCAATAATAAGTCTGTCTATTTACTCATTCACAAATAATTCTTTGCCATTACCGACCGAGTACTGTATATGTAATATACTTTATGTGATTTGGAGTGCACAGAGTTAAATAGAATTCCGACACAGGAAATGCTTGATAGGGTCTGGTACAATGTTAAAAGTGACACTTTAGTTCAGAGTGATAGCCTAAGTAGTGTGTCTCTTAACTTTTCAATTATTTCATTCATTTATTCCTTCATTTCGTTCAAGAACATTTCAACTTACTTGTTCAGTCGTTGCTTTTATTCATGAACTGAGCAGCAAATGAACTTAGTTTCTTATTTATTTAAGTGTTGAAGTGCAACGTTACAATCTGTTATTTTGTATTTTTTACAAATTTTTTTTAAAACCATTTTAATTAGTTTGGCAAAGAAAGAGTACAGAACAAAGAATCAAGTACTATAGTAAAGGAGTCTAGCTGATTTCAATGACTTGTCCAATTGAATGTATTCTGCACAAAAGGCAGCATGATAAGGGCACGAAACATGGGGGAAAGTAATAAATGCTTTGTGTTGAGGTATTCATGCCGCTCAAATTAACATAATTAGTTAGTTCCAGTTCTACAATAACTTGAACAAGGCACGCTTCTTTAATTTGTTTGTTATTTGGCCCCCTGTACGAATCTGTCGTAATTACGATGTGGAGCACCAGTCTCTGCATATAGGGGGAGAATCATTTCTATTGGTAAAATATATCAGTTATAAACCAATCATCGATGTTAACAGCGGCGGAAGAAAGCAACTCTGTTTTGAAAGCGAACAGAAATTAGCGAGCGCCTAAAAATATGTGATACAAAATTCAATAACACAACCATTGAGTATACTTTCAAATGCTTTTATATCGTAATAAAAATTAATTCTGAACCCAGAACTGCGCTGTTACATTGATGCCCTGGTTGTATTGACTCTTTAAATTGATGGTGGCGAACGTGAAACCGGGACCACCAGACCAGAGGGTTGCGGTTGGGCCAGAGCTGTTGGCGAATCTGTCTATGACATTAATGTAGGTGATGATCTTGGTATTAATCTGGCCCTGTGGGGAAAACAAATTGCATGAATTTCTGCAGCGGATAGTACGTATTTGTAGTCTAGAAAAACTTACGTTGGCTGGGAAAGAAATGCTTGAGCTTTGGTATTGATTGGCACCCTTGTTGACGGTCAAGTTTTGGGTGTTGGCGAGCACGGACTGGTTAGTTTTAGATCCCCAAGTTGCATTGGCCGCATAAGCGATGGCCAAAATGCCGGAGAAGACGATCACAAGCTGCAGAACCTTCATTTTCGTTTCAAAGTTATTTACACGCTAAGAAGTAGTGCACAACTGTTACCTTTTAGGGCACCAATTTCGATTTATATAGCGAAATTGTCTGACAACCTAGCTATAAATAATATATACAAGTAAAGAGAAAGACACGAGAAGCGATAGAATATCATTCAATTATCTATTGGGACACTTATTTATAGGCGGCATAATTCAAATGAAGTACGAGCTTATCAGTCGAGTAGACTGGCTGCCCAGACTATTCATTTGATTGCAATTTTTGTGAGAAATCCCCGACGAAAAAATAAAAATCACAATATTACATATGAGTTTTGTGGCCATAGCGATCAATCGTGTCGAATTCTATGAGCCAGACTCTTTTGAGGATGATCTGATTTCCACTTTCTTAAGCGATTAAGCTACTTTTATTTCCCTTATCCATGAAGTCCAGATGTGTCGAACACAATTCAAAAAAAAAAAAAATTGCAAGAGACTTGATGACAATTATTAATCGAGTTCTTGCAGGAATCAGATTAAATTTTTGAAATAAATTTGTCGTATGCGTGAAATTTTGCGCCATCGCATGCGGACATAGCTCGAGTGTTTGCACTCACGCTGTTGATAAGCATTTGAGTGGATCTATATAGAAACCCTGGCTCACTGGTTTGCCTTTCCATTCTAAGTTGAAAATAATCTCGTCTTGTTGATGTTGTTGGCGTTGGCTATAGACTTGAAAACAACTCGCGCTCACCACCATGAATTAGTTTTAAATCTGTACTTAACACGAGCGGTTGCAACGCGTTCAAAATATATACATACTATATATAGTACTTGTGTATATATATATATATATATATATATATATATATGTATATAGAAGAGCTCGCCACAGTAGCGCATTAGAAGAACCCACAGAACGGACACTACGCAAAAACTGATAAGCGTCTCTTTTTATACAAAACGCACATGCGACGATAATAGAAATTTACTCGAAGCAGCAACCGCAACAGTAGCAGCAAAAGCAACAGTAACAGCAACAGCAACAACAATAACAAATTAGAAACCAGCACCAAGTTCAACAAATTCTAAAAATATCGCCAGTACGATTATCAAGGAGTTTTCCCCCTGCACACAGAAATTGTGGAAATGACGCTTAGCCACGGTTTGCCGCTCTCGCATCTCATTCTAATTGCCTGTTGTGTGGCCACCGCGTATGCCGTTTCGAGCACATGGGGCAACATCTCGAATTCGGCGCAGCTGCTGCACTCTGAGAACGTGGTGAATGCCTCATCGCCGGGCAAATATGTAAACCATGAGATTAAATATCCGAAGAACGTAAGCGGCAATTGGTTGTAGTGTAATATTTTAGGCGCTCCTTCTTCTCGTTAAACATCTTCAATTGCAAACGCAAGTGTATGCTAGCTGGTGTGTGTGTGTGTGTGTGCATGTGTGCGTGTGTGTGTGCGTATATGTGGCAGCATGTGTGGTCAGCACGCCTTAGTATCGCGTCCGGCTGTCACTTTCTCTCAAGGTTTAACGGCGCTCACTTTTCAGCTACTTATGATGTACATACTTGTATATGTAGGGGCTTGCTTATCGCCTATTCTGTGCTCTGTTGCTCTGCACCCCAATTGCGCACTGCTTGCTATGTATCTCAAGGTTGCTTTCCATTCAATTCGCATTTTCTCGCAATCGCTTCTGTTTACAGCCAAATGCTCACAAATTAACCCTTACATGGTATCCTATTCGTATATATGTGCAAATGTATGGAACAGGCAGAGGGTACCCTATATATAGTATATATTTCTGATCGATGTTCGACTGGATGTCCAAAACGGCTCCAATATGATGCTCTACAGTAATTTGTATGCCAATTTTTTTTAGCAAAAGCGAAAGTTCTTACAAAGTATCCTATTCGTATATATGTATGTGCAAATGTATGGAACAGGCAGAGAGTACCCTACAAAGAGTATATAGTATATCTATCTGATCAGTATAGATGTTCAAGTGCTTGTCCAAAATGGCTCTAATAGGACGCTCTTCAGTACTTTGACAATCTTGTCCATTATTGTAAATCTTGTATAGTGTGTCAATTTTTTTTTAGCAAAAGCGAAAGTTCTTTTGGGTTCAGGTTTTTCGACTGTACTATACTCTCTTGTGTTTTTTTCTTATTGTTGTTGTTTTTATTTATATGTTTGCTCGTATCTGTTCAAGCTTCTTTTATGCTTTTTATGCCACTACTTATTCGCTGAAATGGCGATCTGTTTTCGACGAGCCGGAAACGATTTTGCAAATTTGCGAAACGCAGACTTTGATAAGCATTGAGGAAGTGGCGTATTTTTATTTGAGTGTTTCACGCTTGTAGAGTATAGAATGGAGGCCCTTTTTCAATCAGCTTGCTCCACTGTAGTGTTCAGACTCGTGTGCAAATTCTGAAGTAATACTTGTTGCACACAATGTACGCGAGTCAAGTCTAGACAAATGGGTAATGTATGTAAAGATTAGCCCTGTCTGACCCACTGACTGCCGCATTAAATGAATCACCTCGTACTCTAGCATATTTTCTATAAATAGTGTTTGTAAACAAGGAAGAAGAACCATAAAACAAATGACGAAGAAGCGTTTAAGATAGTAGTTGTTCGATAAGTTCGATATTGCTGCTTGGAACGGGATATAAATTTTCAAAAATTCTAAAATTGGTGATATTTAAATCCCTGTCTGAACGGCATGTAAATAAACCTTCTTGCGACCATATTTATATTACATACTGTGAAATGGTTTATTGAATAAAATAATGCCTTGAAAAAAAAGAGTAAATGTTATTTGAACTACGTCAAAAGTATTAACTATTAATTCTTCTCGAAAGAAGTTCAATGTGAAAACACTTAATCACTTTTTATTCTTTGTATTAAACAGTTTATTTTGTAATTTATAGTATATGGTGAAAAAAAACCCCGCTCGGTGTTTAAATATTATTGGAAACAAGAGTTTCTTTCTTTAAATTGTCTACACGTTTTTTTCTTCATAAAATCAATTTATTGGCATTATGTTTTGAAGTCAGAATAATACGGAATTGCAGAGTTTAAATATGGTCGTATGAGTTGCAATGTACTTTCTCTGATCACCTTTCACTATGCTTCCCACTCTGCAGGGCATCGGTAATGGCCGCATCATAACGGGTATACGGGCCCTCGATCAAGTAACCAACAACACTGGCGGCCATGCAACGATATATTCCGGAGGGCCGGGCTTTAATTTTGTAAACATTAAGCTGCAGTCGCAGTACAATTACGGGTTGATATTCCGCGTGGAAATCTATGGAAAATAGTTGTGCACAACAATCCAAACACTAAGAATGAATTAAAATAAATATATAATTTACTATATAAATAAATACATACTTATTGCATAGGCAGAAAATGATAAAAACAAACTCGTAAAATAATTTAAATACACAACCTACAATATATTTAAGCATTACAAAGAGGTTTCATAATAAAAAGTCGTTCTAATTATGTAAACCAGAAGTGGTGATTATTTATTGGAATCGGAAAGCAACAATATTTTTGTGCATTTTTGTAAAATAATTAAAGCTTGTATTAATAATATTGCATTTGAGAAATACTTGTACATATGTATTGATGAGAAGCTCGCAAAGAGACCGCCGAATTCTTAAGCACTTTACACTATAAAGTTCACGACATCATTATAATTTACTTCGTCCCTTTACTAAATTATCCAGATTCGCCTCACTGATCCTGCCATAGATTAGTATTATATAATTCATAAACTTCCGAGGAAGTGCCTTAAGATGAACCGTTACATAGTTTTTTCCAGGACCACCCGACTTAATGGATGTGGTTGCATTATTGCGTGGGCTCAGATCGGACGCCACTATAGCTGTTATGACCTTCTCATTGCGCTTGCCCTGAGAAATATGTATATCGGCATGAGTTTCAATATTCAAGAATAATTCGCCGACGAACCTTCTTCGGAAAGACGACATCGTACGACTGAGCCACTTGACCATGTGGGGCTCTGAAAACGTGCTCGTGATGTAGAAGCTCGTCACCAGGTTCTTTGGAACCATATATTGTACACGTAGCTGTTGTTTCATAGAGGATAGTGACGATGCACAAATTGCAAAAGAAAACCAACACCAGATTCATCTCTTGAGGAAACCGAAATACACTAACAATCTAAGCGTAACTTGTTTCTAAAAACGAACTCGTACTTTGTTTTCACGCTCATTTTGCACGCCACTCGCGGACGTTAAAGCAAGAATTTACTATAAAGTACTTAGCATGCCAAATATTTAAGGATATCAATTTATCAGAATGTGTATGTTTGTATTCTGAAAATTGTGACCATTCCATGCTCTTAACTATCGGCTAAGGGCATGATTCAGCAACTCTTCTGATTAGCTACGTGTGATGGACAGAAAGAAATCTTATCAAGTAGTGAAGCGCTTGTGGGGCACATGCTGTTTGTTAATGTGATTTGTTTCATGAACACCGTCAGCTTTTGAAGCACATTATTATTATTTTTTTTATCAGCACTACACAGTTGAGAAGATATTCGAATGTACTCCCCCAAATAGCAAATGGTTGATCTACGGAGAAGTTGGGAACTGATCGAAAGTCAGTCCAGATGGCTACACACACCGGCCATTTATACAAGTATATGTATAGAAATTGCAACTCAAGTTAAGTTCAGGAAAACAACTATTGTATTATTTTAATTAAATTACAATATAAAGAAAAATTTGTATCTAGACACGCACATATTTTTTTTTGCTATATTACTGTCCCCAGATTTCAACCTGTGATTTGATGCCCGCGCTACGTGCGGAGGTGAATCTGATGGTGACTGTGTCGGAGCCGACGCCGCCGGCTGTAATCTCTGCTGTGGCGCCACGCATTTTCTTCAAGTCTCTGATGCGAATATAACTAATGATCTTGGCGGTGCCTGCCTGTGTCAGAACGTAGGTTCTTGTCACGGTCTGCAGTGGCGCCTTGTTCCGAACTACGACCTCGCTTGCAATTAGAGTGTCGCCGGTAACTTTCGCTCCCCAAGTGTAGTCATTTGGTTCGCTGTTGAAGCCCAGACCCTGCACCTGAATCAAGCAGACGCTTGCAAGAAGAACGAACACCGTACTCTGCATTTTAGTTTGGTTTGAATTTGAAGACAAAACGTTACTGATGCTGCTGCCTCGGCGGGCACGAGCTTTTATAGGCCCTGTCGTAACGACTGTCTCTTGGCCTACTTTGATAATTTGACAATTAAGTGCCGGCGACAACAATATCTGAGCGCCAACCCGCCCAGCCAGATGTGGCCTCTAGCTGCATTGTGTTGAAACAGCTTGTAACTGTTCTTCCACGCTACTATGTCAATAGCAAACAAAAAGTAGCTAACTAACTTCAAGGGGAGGCGGCGAACCGTAAGAGAAGCATGAATTGCAACACACATCTGATTGATTGGTTTCTCATCTTTATTTACCGATCGAGAACAACTGCTTAACGACCCCAAATCTCGACAACATCCTTAATGCCTTTACCACGCTGTGATTTGAAGGTTATGGTCGCCCCCTTCGATCCGGGACCCCCACTGGTGAGCTGAGCCGTGGCACCATCGCTGCTTTTCTTATCCGTAACCCGGATGGCTGTGATGGTCAGAGCATCTAAATTGTTCTATCGATGGAGATAGATACAAGCCAAATTAGAGCTTAGCATGAATATCAATTGCTCTGCAGACTTACGGATTGTTTAAACACATATTTCTTTGACTGCACCAGACCAAGCACAAAGGCCTTCTTAACCGTATCTTTGGCCAACTTATAATCGTTTGGTCCTATTTCGCCCCACAGGTAATCGTTGCCGGCGGATACGGAGGCCACAAACACACTGCCCAGCACCAAGCTGACCAAAGCCACAAGGCAAATACTTGTAGAGGATCTATTCATGGCTAGACTCAAAGCGTTCAAGTGTTGCGTGTGTCGCCTAGTATTGGTCTTTTATTGCAAAATCGCCAGCATTATCAGGCAGATAGTTAGGCACCGTTTACGTGCTCAACAAATCGCTTTCATATCAAGGGCGCTGTCTTGCTTATGTGCGATTGAGTGATGTTTTCAAAACTCTATAATTGTTCTAATTGAACAATGTACAAGGTATTTTATCTTATCCAAAATACCAAACGCAATGCCCCGCTGATAGAAATGGCCCCCAATGAACAATCTCGAGCAGTGTCTCAACGAGGTGTTGCAAAATTTAGAAAACATTTATTCTTGACAAACACGCGTCATTTTCTAGAATTTCCAATTGCGATTACAATTTCTGTCAATGTCCATAGACATCGATGGTGAAATTGAATCCATGACCTCGCTGGCTCTTTGCGTGTAACTTGGCGAATTGGCTTCCTGGCCCGCCCTTTAATAATGCCACCGTATTTCCTTCGCTCTTCTCATAACTATCCAATACGATAATGGCGCTTATAGAGTGTGGCTTGGGCGCTGTTTGCTCGAAAGTCCAATCTTTTTCGGTGATGCGTAGAAATTTTCCCGGTTCTGCCATATTGTAACGGGTCAGTAGAAAGTCCATCGGTATGCGAACGCCAAATTCGGTGCCTTTACTCCGAACTTCCTGCAAGGACAACGCCAACACAACGACAAGCAATGCGACGATTTTCCACATCATACTATACTATATACATATATTGAAATGTAGGTATTGCGAGAGTTGAAGTGACTTTGACGTCGAACAAAAGAACTTTAAATGATCAATCCCATCTCAGATTCCAACGTATTGCGATATTTCATATTTTCTGCGTCGAATTGATTCGAACGGCTAATATTAGTTCGTTTCTTCGATCTCAACGTGTTATTTAAATTTGTGTATTGCACATTGGGCCACATTACCTTTTCTTTGCATAAATATAATATAATTTTATAAAATGAAATAAAGATATTTTAAAATACAACGTTATAATTTCAACATAAACTAAGAAAAAACTATGCAATAACGTCTATTAATGCCTCCAACCCGTTGGGAATTATATTTGCCATAAAGTCTAATATTATAGCTAGAAAGCTGAATTTTGGTGGAATTGATTATATTAGCAGTTAAAGAAAGTAAGCAAAATTTCAAGTCAATCCTACCACGCCCACCTATACCGCCCATATTAGGATTAGATTTCTTATTATTATTTCATATTTGAATATAAACGAACGTAAATTCTGATTTATTATAGGTATTAAATTAATACCATTATATTAATCTAATTTTATTGATTTCTTTAATGCTCGTATGTTGTTGATTTGGGCTTTGGCTGCGGAATTTTCAATCAAAAATCACTTGTAGCGAGTGATACCGGCTCTGAGAGTGACAGTTTCTTTCTTATCTCGCTTGATGTGCTTGAAGTAGAAATAGTATTCTTTAAATACAAAAGCAGTATTGTTGGCCTTCTTCACTGAGACTTGTATAGTTTTCTTCATTATCGGCCAGATTCGTTGCAATTTTTCATTTCAACCGTTAAGACAGTCGTGGTCGTCCCATTCGATTGACTGATGGAACAATAATCTTGCTTGACAAATGCCAACTGGAAGGCTTTCTCTTCAATTACGTAGATTTTGTATAATAGTTGTACCTAGGGGAAAACTCCTTATTTTCTTAATGATTTCGGCATTTAAATCAATTGATATATAGTTTTGATGGATCCAAGTTAAATACCGCCTTTTCATTTCGCTTCTCATTGATCCACAAATCCATTAGGATTAAATTTTTAAACTTCAAATTTGGCTAAAAATGGGAAATATGAAGTGAATGGGCAAAAAGTGTTAGCGAGAAGTTTAAAATCACAGTTTGCAGTAAAAATTTGCATAGTCATTTTTTTAGTTTTTCACTCCACAATACACGAACACTTCGGCTTGATTTTTTCTAAAATAAGACATAACAAGGACAATCCACAACTATAACAATGAATTCGAACAATAATTCGAAATCTTTTAAAAACAATTATTTTGCCATACTTTGACCTTTATTTTCAATTTCAATCATAAAGATTTGGATACCAGGTGTTGCAAAGTTGAATAAAAGTTTTCCGTAAATGTTGACAGACAAACAGCTGACCTTAAATCTGACTTTTTTAGCGCTGCTACTGAAATGTTTTTATATATTGATTCGAAGTACCTGATGTATGCTCTTTCAAATTAATATTTAAAATTCAAAATAGATATTATAAAAATTAACGGCCTTATGCCAAAAAAAAAAATTAAAAAGAAGAAAGAAAGGGTCTTCCTGCAGGAAAGAAAGAGGAGTGAAGATTTCGCTAATAACATTTCTTAGAATTTACCAATTTGGATGACATTTAAAATGAAAATTGATAATTTTATGTAGATGGTCTGGGTATAGGGTATTGCACTGTTGGTGTGGCTCGACTGGAGCGTCCTCTCTTGTTTAAGAAAAGTCTTATTTTATTTGTAATGTCATTCCTATTTTATGGTGCATAGTTTTTTAAAGAAGTTGAAGTAGAACATCAAAAATGTAAAAAAGTCAATCAATGTGGTGGAGAAGAATTTTTTATCGGTGTAAAAGGTGAAACCACAAAATAGTCTTCAGTCAAATCAAAATATAACTCGGAATATATCTCGGCAGTCGATAAAGGGCTATATTTTTTCTCTTCTCTTTAAGTTCTCATCCGAAACATGACATCGTTGCTCCGGTGAGGAGGGGTGTTCAAATTACTTGTGTGGATTCATGTCCGCGCTTCTTACGCAATAAGTCTAGTATTTAAATCATTTGCGTGCATTCAACTGAGCTATGTATAGTCAGAGTATTTATTCCCTTAGATATTTTAATCTTACTGCCACAGGCAGCGCTAAAATGCCGTTCTGAAGACTTTCTAAAGACTGCCATGGCGCCACTTTCACTTAATTAAATGATTAGTGTCTTGGGAGTCTGCTGGTGCCTATTTCAATTTTCAATTCGAAATTGATGGCGTTCTGATTGGAGTCTGAAGCCGAAGCCGAGGCTGAAGTCGAACCATTTTTCCTAATTTAAACAAAATGTAAAATGGTGAGCTCCGTCCCTACGTGCGCATTTGAATGGAGAGAAATTAATCACGAGACATGCTTGGGCCGCGTAACCAGATAACAGGAGAAGTCAACAGAAAAGTGGCTCTGCGCCAGACAGGCACATGACGCCAGTAAACCAGAGCTGGAGACAATAACAATTTAGGGCTGATAAGATGCGCTGCCATTTGAACATTAAATTGATAAACCCTGAAACACATCCAACTTTTATGGCTCTATCGAGGCTGCAAAGAAATGAGAGAAAGATCCAACCAGCGACAGAAACTATGAAGCACACACAACCATTTTCGTGATTCAACCGAAAGAAAAATTGATGGAAAAGTTGGACAAGAAAAATGAAACTTCAACTAACTTTGGCAGCTGGCTTGAGTGCTCATCTCCGCCTCTTCTCAGCCTTGCTTTGTGCCAGGTTTGAGTGCGATAGTTTTTTATTTTAATTTTCAATATTTGATTTTCACAATTTCATTTTACGCTTTGTTGGCTCAAAGAAGACCCAAAAGGTTGGCCAGCCTAATCGGCCGAACTAGGTGTGTATGGATGGGGTGTGCGGCGCCATTCACCGACAACTGAACAAAGCCTTAAATATAGTGACCAAGTAGTGACCATTTATCAATTTAAGAGCATTGAAACATTTATTTGACCCTCTATTTCCCTCTTTCCTCCAATTGCAGCTGTCTGGGCCTGAAGTCGCCATTCATTGAATTCGGTAACCAACAAGAGGTGCTGGCAAACACAAGCATACCTCTGAACATCACAAAAGATGAACAGGCCTATATGCATCAGGAAGGGCTCCGAAAATTGGGCACCTTCATCAAGCCCGTGGACTTGAGGGACTCTGAAACCGGTTATGTAAAAGCTGACCTTACGAAAAAGGTACCGCTGGAACCACCGAGCGCCCAAGCTCGACGTGTTCACCCCATCCAAGAGGAAATGGATCTGAAACAAATTATACTACTGGACGAGGATACCGATGAGAACGGCCTTCCCGCCAGCCTCACCGATGAGGACCGTAAATTTATAGTGCCCATGGCACTGAAGAATGCCTCGCCCGACCCTCGATGGGGCGGGGGTCCAATACCCACACCCGCTCGTCTAACGAGCACCACCCGCGCTGCGGCAGCGAGCACACGACGACGCAGCACAACAACCACATCGACCACCACACCGCCTCCAGATCCGACCTCCAACATTGACGACCTGAAGAAGCACATTCTCTTCTTGCACAACATGACCAAAAGCAACAATAACTTTGAATCCAAGTTCGTGAAATTTCCCAGTCTGCAGAAGGATAAGGCGAAGCAGCCAACGAACTCGGCAACGGCGTCAAAGCGCCCACAACGTCCGATATTTCAGTATGCGGCGCCCATAGCGCCACCCACTCGCAAGGTTCCACAGGGTGCGCACACTCCGGGTCAGCAACCCTTCGGTGGCTACTATCATAATGAAGACGAAAGCGACAGTCTGTCCTCTTTCCTGCAGCCGCTTGGCGCTGGCAGCGGCAGACCAGCAGCAGGAGATGGCAAGGACCGTGGAAAGATTGCAATTGTGCCTCAGGTACATCTGCTGAACGAGGCACAGATGACGACAACGACTAGCTCGACCACTCCAAGCACTACACCTACAACTACAATGCCAACCACTACCCCAGAGCCAACACCAAAGCGCACCACAAAGCGGCCCGTTTGCCTGCGGAATCCTGAATCCCTCAAGTGCAAAAGACAGCGGCAGCGGGAGGAACAGCAGCGACAGCGTGAGCGGGATGAGTGGTTCCGCGGACAGGCCGAATTCATTCGACCGCACTTCGAGCCCATAATCCAGACCATCAATAACACTAAACGCTTCGCCGTCTCCATTGAGATACCCGACTCCTTCAAGGTGCATTTGCAAGCCAACGACACGATGCCTCCCGCGGAGGAGACCGAACTGCAGCTGCTTTCGCGTGTGGCTCGATCGCAGCATCGTCGGCGGAATATTGGAGGGGGCCTACCGGGTCGCGCCGTCATCTCCGTGGAAAAATTTCGTGCGCCGGCGCCGGCCGACTTTTTCGCACAAGACATCGTAATGACATCGGCCGGAGTGGCCAGCGGGCGCGAATTTATGTTGGCCAACATGGAGCAATATGGCATGGTGGCGCCCAATGAGCACGACAACGAAACCACACCGAGTCCAACGGTGCCAGCCTACTCCGAGCCCATAGATTTAAATCCGGATAACTGTTACCATGTCGATGGCCTCACCTACGGCCAAAAAAAGCAATGCGTACTGCACACCAGTGTCATGCCAGCCATTAGTCGAGGCGCCCGTGCTGCCATACAGGTGAGTCCACGTACATCCTCTATTCAATAGAACTACCAGTTAAACACTTAAAACTATGCTCTATCCTAAACCAAAGGCGGCCCGTATCTTGTAATGAATGGCTTTTCACTCCCTCTTTGTACGCAACTTTGCAAAACATTTCAAAAATTGAAAAAAGGAAAAAAATCTGAATGATAAAATCGCCTGCTTACCCCTTTCAAGTACTCTGTACTAGAGATGTGCGTGTTACAAATAAGCTGTTACACTCACGCACATTCACGAAACATTTGTTTGGCACTTCATTGAAATGTTAGGTACTTTTTTGGTCGCACGACCTTTGTTCTGAATTACACTCTTCAGCATTTTATCTAGTGGTGGAATATTTATATAATCTAGTGCTACAATATAATCTTGCAGAATATTTTAAAATATTTCTTTACTATTCTTCTCGGTGTCAAGAAAGAAAACTTAGTTTAGGGACTTTAGGGACATATAGAGTAAAAATTCTTTGAATAACACAATCAATTATTTACTTTTCATATCACATAACAATCATAAACAATAGACAAACAATTTGGCGATCTCGATATTTTCTTAGCATATCTGGCGAATCGTGAATTCTTGTGATATCGGGATTTTTCGTGATGTCGAATTTCATGGAAATTTATATAGTGAGCTACAATGAAAAATAGTTCAGCCATTTTTATTAGAGTTGTGGTAATAATTAAAGTGAATCCAAATGACTTCAAGGAAGCTAGAAAGCTAGCGTCATACTATTTTGGCTCTTGAGCACCCTGTATCTAGCCCTTTTTAGTCGATTTAGCCATTTAATCATAATAAACATTAAAATATAGAGTGCCGATGTAGATGAGACTTCTGGTTGGCTTGAGAGACTATTAACAAGTGGTTACAATAACCAAGGAAATAAACCAAAAAATGTATAGTAGCTATATTATTCTATAGTGCACTGATTATGGTCTGGCACGGCTTGTTAAAATTCAAATGTTGTATATCAATGTGGTTTTCTGATGACACATTTCTACACAGCTGGCAAGGTGGATTTTACATCCAAATTCGATGAAATTTAACCAACTCCTGTATATTTTTTATGGGCTGAAATATTCATCAGCGAAATTCTATGGACATTAAAAAATTCATATCAGCGTAAAAAGTTTTTGCCTAATTTATGTGTGTCAACAAACAATACTGTTGTTGTATAGACAAACGCAGTAATGGATAACTTTTGACTAAAGAGAATATTCCTATACAAATTACAATAATATCTAATTACGAATCGAGCTCTTTGGGGGAATTTCATTCGCTCTGGCCGCAAGCCGGATATTTAGCGTGAGGCGGAGATTTGGTTTTGTAGCTGCGTCTAGGTGGCTTCGTCCTTTTGAAGTGCATCATATTTTATAAAAATGCAATCTACTTTTAGCTTTATTGCACAAATCTGCGCCCTTGATGGTGGGTGCCAGCTGGCCACCCAACTGCATTTTTTGCATGCACAGAAGAAAAACTCGCACACCTTTCCATTCAGCTCGCTTTTAGTTCAACGCTGGAGTACTCCCTTGGCCGCAGGCGTGCGGCTGCAAAACAAAGCGAAATATGCGCACAACTAAAAGGGCAGCAGATTGTTGCAACAGCAACAACAACAACAACAATAAAAAATAAAAAAGAATGAAAATCGCTCTGCTGTGCATTTCATTTCTGTGTTATATAAAGTTTTTAACGCCATATTCACGCAGATGTACACACGAATGGCGGACGAGCGGACAGGCGCTCAGATGGTGGAACACGTGCGAGCCAACTTTGCTGGCAAAACGGTCGTAAACGTAAAGAAGAAGGCGAGCGAACGCCAGCCGCCCGCCTTATCCTTTGTGTGCAGCAGCCTTTTCCCAACGCCACAACAAACACAAATCGTGTACACTGTACTATACACACAAAAAATGAGGAGGGATATCCGTTCCTGCAACTGCGTGGCAGTGGCGGTAAAAGACTGCAGTTCCGCTTCGCGTCCATTGCCAACCATGAGAGAAGAGACGTAGGTCCTCCTTGTCGCAAGTCACGAGTCGCCTACTTTGTTGCCAGCAACAAATATGTCCTCCGTCATGGCGATTGTCTGCGCAAAAGCTGACGCGGCGTATCCGCACATTCGTTCGCTGCGATGCTGCGATGCTGCGAGGCTCACGCAGACTCGCAGTAAACCATCTGGACAAAGCAAAGAAGTGAAAATAAAAAACAATCTGCAATGGTTGCCCTCAAACGGATTGGGGACATGGGTTGTGGGCGGCGTGTCGTTTCGTGTCGTGCCAGGCCAGGCCTGGCTGCCATTGCAGTTGGTCACCTTTCCTGAATGCCTTGCACTTTCTCGCCATTTTTCGCTTTTGTTTGACATTGCGACTGCGGACTCTACTGCTGCTGCTACTGCTGCTGCTACTACTACTGCTGCTGCTACTGCTGCTGGTGCTACTGCTGCTCTCATTTCGCATTCGTGCAGCTGGTTGAGCAAACAAAACGCAAACAGAGCGCATTCTTCATTTTCTTGTTGCCACGAAAGCGACCTCTGTACTTGAGGTCATTTGTTTATTTGCTTTTGTCGCAATTATGCGGTCGCAGTTGCATTCAGCAGCGTTGCAACATACTTACTATAACTGCCACATTTATTTTGCAGTCTCACTGAACAGCAAGCAAATATTAAAGGGGACCGAGAACCTTACAGAATGATTTCAATTTGAAAATAAATAGTAGACAGTTATTAGCGTAATGGACTGCAGTTTCTTAAAGTAATGTCCGTCCTTTCTTAGGCTCTTATATATAACAAACTGAATATATTGATGTATCAAATATGTAATAATATTTAGCTATTTTATTTTATTGACTTATCCTGCCGTTATAAGTACAATATTACTTTTAAGTTATTACGCTAGTCCTTACATATTTATTTCTGATTTAATTCGGCTGCATTTAATTAAGTTAAATTTAATGAAAAGCAATATAGTATACATACATGGAGTATATTATTACTATTATAGTGCGTGTTTGTGTTTGTCGACAAGAGCTCTAGAGAGGCAAGCGAGACAGAAACCGACAAGTCCTTTTGGAACTTTTAATTTTTCTCAATTTACGTTTTTCCCTTTTGGATTACATGCTTTCACAATCGAATAGTGTCAATTATATGTACTTCCCATAAATTCCTAGACTGGCTGTGATTTCTTTAAGAAAAATAATAGCAAATAAATTGTTGAAAAGCTTCTTGCTCACTCTTGTTATTTAACAATTTCGATTACATCCTTTTAATTGAATGTTAAGCAATAGTTAGATGTACTTCTTCCCTTGGGTAAAAGCAACTGCCAAGAAGCCTTGAATTTCTGTTTTAAAGTTTTCTTTATTTATCGAATCAGTGACTTACCATAATTAGTCAAATCTCAATTTAATATAGTTCTTTAATTAATTACAATTAAATATTTGAATTACGGCCCTAGCTGTTGGGATGGGGAGGTCTCTTCGCCCGAGTCTTGTATGGCTAGCCTGCCAAGTTCAATTCTGCGCAAGTCCATTTGGATGGTTCCGAAGCTTAAGCTGGTACTTTGCGTTCGCCTTGGCGATTTCATCTTTAACAGATCCTACATTTAAATCTTCCCGGATATTTTCACTCCGTATGTGATGGTTCTCAATATCTTCGATTGACATCTCTCGATTAACTTTGAATTACTAATGGAATTACTAATTGCAGTGAATTTAAATCGCGTTACATCAGATTTTCCAAAGATTTTCAAACCAAATATTTGAGCTCGCTCACTGACACAATTGGATATTTTCCGTAACACCGTTTGTGTTATCACTCATATCTCGAAATCACTTCATGCCTTAATACATAAAGAACTCCCCCCCCCCACTCCCTCGCTATAAGTGGTTTCCCATAACTCCCGTAATACAATTTCTCAATCAAATTTGGCAAGTACCTGTACCAAGTTTTGTCATGATCGGCCAATTTGAAATAAAGTTATATCCATAACTGTACTCTCTGCCCAAGCTTTGCCCGCAGGGTATTTCTCTATTGCTCTAAACTGGAAAAGTAGCTTTGTACTAATGTGTCAGCTATTTAAACTTTCACAATAATATAATAGTAATAGCAATTAACACCAGACTCTTTTACCAACTCTAGCATATAAATCAAATTATATTGTCGTACGTTCCAAAAATGAGTGCACCCCCAACAAATCCAGGTACGACAGCACCCGAAGTAACTGTTAATACTAATGTTGATGGGAAACAAAAGATAAGCTATAAAGTTCAGTACCGTACCGAAGGGGATCTGAGAAATACCATATTTCAATTCCTCGTGTATATTGTTTTTCTGGTGTGCGCGCAATTCTGTAAGTTCTGGAGGTTTCATCCAATAACCAACCCCGTATGTGAAGTCCTCCTTTTTATAGACACGGGATCAGTGCAGTCTCGGTACATGTACTATTTCAATGAAATGACCTTAAATTCTTTTACCAACGAGGATTTCACCGTAACGCCGACAAAGGTTATCAATTTTACTCACGTCACCAATATTGGCGATATTTGGGATTTCTTGTACTATAACTTCTTATACAACATACACTATGACGATACCTTACCACCTGCAAGAACGACGGATTCTGACAATTATATGAGTGTAAACGCGGTCCTAGGGGGCTTCAGAATGCGCCAAATACGTGTCAAGCCAATTAATTGCGATAGCAGCTATGTATATTTAGGCGGATCGTATTCGGAAGTATGCTACCCTGAATACTCCTTTGCGATGGAAGATTCCGACGATTATAAAGGGTAAGATGTCTTTGGGCATAGAATCGTATGTAGGTTAGATATTTCTATGAAAGTATTGGATTTACTTAGCTACACCTTTGGTACGAATTCCGAGTTATATACCACTTGGCTGATGGGGAAGGTCCACATTTATCGAGGTGGTGGTTATTCTGTGAAGTTTTTCAACGAATATGAAGATAATAAGAAGCTAATTATCAGTCTCTACAACGATGAATGGATAGATCGAGGCACGCGTTGTGTCATTGTGGAGATGAATGTCTACAATGACGCAGTCGACCTATTTCAGGTCATAAAGTATGCGAAATGAAACGTATTTCATTCACGATTTCACAACATTTAAGATGTATATAACATTTATAGATTGGTCTTCGAGATCCAACCTACTGGTTTGATAGTGTCCTCATATTACATTGAAGTGATTCCCGAGTACTGTTTCCTAAATATTCAATCCAAACCCATTCTTGTATCATCCATAATTTTCTACATAATCATCGTGTACTATACGTATATAGAAATTGGCGAATTAAGGTCACTTGGACTTGCCACCTACCTCCGAAACTTTCTGAATTGGACTGATGTTCTCCTTTTAATTGTAAGGACCCATACGATAATATCCATGTCATAATCTTTTCACCATTAATCACGACTACATTGTTAGTGTGCCTATGCCGCGTTGTTGTATAACTTTTGGCATCGTTCCTATGTTAAGATGATCGCAAAACTATTTGATGATAATCGCATGGTGTACCTCAGTTTGGATGAATTGCTCCTGGTTTGGAACATATATTTAAACATCATGGCACTATTGGCATTTATCGTATGTTTCAAGATAATCCACTTTATAACATTCTACCAGACATTGATACAATTCGCGATCACCTTGAGAAGGGTATGAAAGTCCAATTCAAAGTGAAGCGATCAAAATATATCCATATATCCAAGCTTCTTTATTTTTCAGTGCGGTAAAGAGTTGGGTGCCTTCATTATTGTATTTTTGGTCGTTCTCTCAGCGTATTCCCAAATGGGGAAAATCCTATTTGGGACAGTGTCCGAAGAGTTTTTATCTAACTTGTCATCTATTTATTCCGTAATGCGAATCCTGTTAGCCGACCTGCACTATGGGCCCTTGAGTGCTTCAAATACATTTGTCGCAGCACTCTATTTCTTAGCTCTAATACTGACTATTTATATCTTATTTCTGGTAAGTACTAGAATCAATGGATTCAATTATGTTACAAAAAAGTTCTTCTCAATGGCAGAATATTTTTCTGGCCATCATCCTCTATACGTATGCTGAGGTGAAGCATAAGATTGAAATTGAGGATCAGGTGGTTTGGAGAAATCTCAAGCGAATGATTGAAAAGTACGTTTGTTTTTGGCGCAAACCCAAAACTGAGTATGAAGTGGAACCACAACCAGAAAGCTTATCAGACGAGGATGAACATGTTCATAGTATAGGTCAGAAAGAACTACAAATGACAGAGTAAGTAAGAAGAAATTGCATTCTTACTGCAACATTTTCTGTTGATTTGCTTTAATTTCTTTTTCAAATGGGAAATGGAAAATCTGTTTCCTGAAACGGATGTTCGAGCTGGCTTAGCACGGTACGTTCAATAGTTCAATAGTACTCCAACATATTCGGATCACCGTTTACTTCCTACAGTCTAAACGAGCGGGCGAGTGAAATTGAAGTAGTGCTGGAGAGCCTCGTAGTCTCGATGGAGCACATTATGAAGTTGATGGCTGAGAAAAGAAAACTTGAGGAAGAACTTTTAAGTCTTTAAATGATAAACAGCTGTATATTTTGTAATACCAAAAAATGTTATCTTGAGCATTATCTTGGGGCTTATCCAAAACATTTGTGTACCATTTCTATCGCCAAATCGACTTATTGCTGTAAGAAATGGACATTTTATAGGAAGAAATGTCACTCCACAAAATGTTTGTTGTTTTCTGAGTTTGCAATTATACAAGCACGAAGAAGAACGAAACATGACGAACACATTTTATTACCGCCATATCGTTCAACAAATTCAAACTCAATTTAATCTCCACTCTAATTCTAGAGAATTATGAAATTGTACAACTAATAAACTCTCTAAACTATCTTATGTTTCAATTCTCAAGATGGTTTTGGTCAGACTAAAATATTTTTGAATGTATTTTTATGATGGCAGCATCTTCTTTGTAGCAGTAGGCCATGGTTATTGATTCAAAAACGTTAGTCAGAAATCTTAATCCCTAAATTTTGTGATACCGTCGACAACTAAAATATTGTGCGGCTATATGTTGTGACAGAATGATCCTTGAATACTCTGTATAGCAATTATATAAATATATGTATATAATATAACCAACCTAACCAACCTTTCTTAGTTACAAAAAATTGTTTGGTTATAAGAAGGCTCCTATGGTGAACAAGTTTTGATGATACATATAATCGACTCGTCTCTTCATGCTGATCAAAAATAGTAGCTCCTATTACATGGGGTCTATTACACTTCCTTCTGCTTGTTCGGGTTTTCAAGGACGAGTATATCCTGTAACCCTTCGGGGAATATATGTGCAAATATGTTGGACTTGGAACAAGAACTGACCGGTCCGAAATTAGAATTAAAATACTTGATATTGCTACGAATTCGCATACCTCGACCAGGTTTATCTTTCAGAGATAAGCGTACAGATATAAAGCATTCTGTACATTTTGACTGACGGTCCTCACTTAATGCATTCTTAAATGGTTAACTGAAAATGTAAACGCTGCTAATCGTATGTGCGGCTTTAATTGTTTTACTGTTTTATTAAATTTTCCATTTGGAGCATGCTACTTGTGCTATGTTATAGATTGTGGATCGCCAACTCTTGCCAACACTTCTGCAGCCAGCCAATTTTTCCTTTCCATCGAGCCATAATGAGAAAAGGACACTTGCCCCAGCAGACTTGTGGCACCTCTCCTTTGCCCCCGACCACCACTACTGCCCTGCATAAATTATGCTAATTTCTCGCTGACCACGACTTATTTTTGCCCGGTTACGGAGATTCAAGCGGGTTCCTGCAACAGTTTTTCCCCTCGGTGCTCCAGTTCTGTGTCTGTGTCTATGTCTGTGTGTCTCTGTGTGTGTAGTGAGTGTTTTCTGTTTGGTTAACTCATTCAAATTTGGCCTTTGACTCTCGACCAGGCCAACAACGTAACCGTGACCACAGCTGCCCTTTTCCTTTCCGCGTTGCCAACGCAGCAGCCGCCGCCAGTTCCTGTCCTGTGTTCCTTGTTTGTTGCCGCTTGCAGTGCTTCTTCTAATTAACCACGAAAAAGGAGCGTGCGCTTATTTAGCGCTAGTTTTTAATATTCATATTTTTTTGCATGTGCGTTTTACCGCGACTGGAAAAAAGTCCGGGGGGAAAAAACGGCAATAATAACGAAAAAGACACAATCGCAAGAAAAAAGTGCACTTAATTTGTTGTTGCACAATTCTCTGCTTTGGCATGTTTGGTAAAAAAAACAAAACAAAACAAAACAAAACTGTGGACATTTGGCCGACTGTTTATCAGTCGCGACGGTTTGTTTGCCACTTTGTTGGCCGGGTCGACCCGGGTTGGCCGCTAGCGTTCTTTCTTTCTCGTTTTATAATTATGCCTGCCACTTTTTCTGGCACTGCATAGATTCCGGAGCTGCCTATTGTTGCTCCTATTTCTGCTGAGGGCAGCTCCTCTTCTGCACGATTCTTTCAACTTTTGCCGCTGACATTGGGCTACATTTTGAATGAACGGGACGTGGGGTGGGAACTGCTTAATGAATTTAGAGGCGAGGCCATGGCAAGTGTGGGTTAAATGCGAAAAAGGGAAAATGCCCTTCTGCCTCATCGTACACACATATTTTGCGATGCACAGCAAGCCAATCAATCAAATGCATTTTACGCAACAGCCGACATGGCTGGGGTGATCCGCTTCCGCTCGTTGCAAGTGACATATTGCTGCAACTGCAACTGCAACGGCACCATCACCATCACCACTTTGGGGGTGCAGTTGCGCACCAGTTGTCGCCCCCCAACTGAGCAATTCGGCTGGATGCGGGCCAGCCTACTCGAAATAAGATTTCATAGCCCATCTACCAACACGGAGGGGTGTGTCTGGCTGGCTGGCTGGCTGGCGGGCTGGCGGTCCGACTGGCTATTGCGCAGACATGCCACAAACAAATCCATCATGCTCCGCTTCATTTGCAGAATTTATGAATTACACTTTTTGTAGATAAACATCAGATGACGCGCCGCTCATGTGCCAGCCCGCCTCAGACCGATCCCCAGCTATATTCAATATGCTTTCTGCGACACATGCAAGTATGCTTTATGCATAATTGCGTCACTTTCGAGCTACCCTCATTATAATTGCCGACGAAGTACAATTCCCCATACTCCGTGCATTCTTAGCAACAAATCCGCCACACTTGTATAATTTCCACTCGAGTCTGATATATATATTGTGTTCCTGTTGCAGCCTAAGGCGACAAAGCTGCAGCCAGCATTAACCCGATGCTTTCATTCTGCTTTCGATTCATTTTTGGCATTATTATCTGATTAACTTAATGGTGCATATTATGGCCTAAGGCGAATTGCGGCATTCAGTTTCAAGTATTTATACATATTTATCGGGCAACCAGCATAGAATATACTATGTATATCAATTACAAGCTACTTATCATTTAACATCTAAAGACATTGAAGTGCATTGTATTAGAATTTTGTGAGAAACATACTTCTGCATACGAAAACGTTACAGCTAATGAAGAGAGACATGCAGACACGCATGAGGTATGTGGTATGTGCAACACAATTCAAATAATTATTAAATGAAATCAAATCATTAAAATAGTTGCTGGTAATTGTGCATTACCACATGTTGGTGGGGAGGGTGTTGTCAAACATGGCAGAAAACATAGTCTTGACGAAGTAAAACTGTTCTTTCAACGAATTTTAAATTCAATTAAAACAATAGCCTGATAAACACGACGAATAAAAAGGAATAATACATTTTATTATGTATTTAAACACACACCGATATAATGTATAGCTGTAGTTTTACAGTAGTATTAAAATACAAGTGGGTGGTGGGCTATTCAAATCCAGAGGTTGGCGGGACCCACTTATCGATTATCGCCTATCGATACGTCCACTAAGTGTCAACAGCAAACCACTGTGCTAGGAAGAAGTCGGTCTGTTATTCCCGTTCTTTCGGCTCATGCTGCTGTGTAATTGAATTCTACCATTTTTGGGCCATCGGCCTGTTGAAGGCAATATTATTCTAGCGCGCCACAGACGCCTCCGCGTGACAGTTTTCCTGCTACTGGCACTTTGATAATCACCGCGCTGCTAATCCCTGCTAGTTTACACACCTACATACATACATAAGTAGCGAATCACCGGTCTCCAGCCAGCCAAAGGGCGATTTACGCTACAGTATTATGTACAACAGTATGTTCAGATACATATTTATAGACAAGTATGCATATGGATAGAAATTGGGAAACACACTTTCTGTGAAGCTGAAATAACGCGAAAATTTCACCCGAGAGTGGGGGAAATTGCGTACAATTTGAAAATAATTCGGCTTTGAGGAAGCCCTTTTAGTTTAATTTTTGGACGCATTTATAGTTAGTTACAACTATTTTAGGTGTGGGGAATAATAGCAAAGTGCAGCTTTCAATTAAATATCTTTAAAAATTTGCGAATCTGAATGACTTCAAATGGTCAGTATAAACATAAAGCAATGCCATAAGATAATAACTGACTACTAACAGATAGCAAAATTAGAAACAATATGTAGAATAAATAAAATAACTGCATACAAGTAGCAAATTATTTTTCTGAACAATTAATATGATTTACGTGTTTATTATTTTTTTTTTATCGAATTCTTAGAATCGAAATATCGGGTCGAAAGTAATTGTATGGGATTGATCGCACTCTGCTCTCGATTATTTTGTACTTTCGAGTGCACTTCAGCTTATTTGTTTATTTATTTTACTATTTTTATGATGACTACAAAGTGGAAAATGTGCAACCATATGTTACAACTATAGCTGCTTAAGTTTAAAGGAAAAATGTTCAAAAATCGATCAAATTACAATGTTATTTAAAAACACTTTGTTCGGAGACGTTATTAAACCAAAAAAAAAAAAAAATTATAGTACAAAACAAACAAAAAATACATACCTAATAGAAAGTAATGCGACGAGGGAAACTTAATTAATTCCTAATTAAAACTTCCTTCCTTGCTTAATTAATTTTATTTTTTTAAATCCCCAACACAAGGATATCCCCCTGTATTAAAAAGACAGGCCTGTCACACCCGATTATGGCCACAATATATACTAAGATGGCCAAAAAGAATAACTTTTAATGAGGAATACTTAATAGGTAGTACAGCCGCTTTTACTTAAATTAAGCACATGGCAAGTGGGCGGGAAATGCCACACAACTTCGACGCTGCTAAATAAAAGTGCCATTTTGCAGTTTTGGAAAACGAAGGGACGTACTTGTATTGTTGCCGAATTAATTAGAAACCGCCATCACTGTTGTCCCTAATATGACAAACTCTTAGCCAACTTCAGAACAGTGGGTGAGCAGGATAGGGAGGGAGTTGTGGTCCGAAATAAAAACGCATCCATTGCGTATGCAGCAAGCGCCGAGGGGCCGGCGACCGACGCGCGTGCATAAAATTACCAAAATGCAATTGATGCTCCTAACTTGGCAAACAAGAGCGAAGTTGGCGGCAACAGTCACATTTCCAGCGATGGCAACGATGCATCTTGTTGACTCCGTGCTGTCTGTGTTGTTGCAACTGGCTGTTGTCATAGTTGTTGTTGTAGCTGCAGTTGTTGTTGCTGTTGTTTTCGATGCTGTTGACGTTGCCATTGCCATTGCCATTGCTATTGCTGCTGGCGATGCAATGCACCATAATCAATTTATGAGCAGCGCCAATGCTGATTATGATTTATTGTTCATGTTTTTGACCGAACGAACAGAGCGGCCACAATGCGTAATTTTTCGCCGAAGACGTGACATTGCCGCATATGTGAAAAGAGTGAGAGGCAGACATATGAGTACATACATGCCCCCCCCCCCCCACACACACACACACACACACTCACACATCCAATATATGCATGTAGCTGTAGTTATGTAGGTATCTCGCTCCTCATAAATCAAATGATACAGAAAACACTCAAAAGCTTCTCTCCACAAAGTTGTGCGAACAACAAACTGCTTAATGTGCCTGTAAAGGGTGCCTATTTTTATGGCAGAGCTATGTACAATCCTCAATCCTATTGGAACGCCTAATTTTCACCTCCATGAGATAATTCACATTCAAAAAATGTTGCTACAAAGCTTGTAAGACATTTTAGTTTGTGTTTCGAGTATGAAGTATGGTTAAACACTGATTATTTTGCCAGCTTTACTTTACATAAAAAACAAAGAAACTAAATGAATCGTTTTCTCGATAAACAGCTTTATAATACGAATTGCCACAACAAATACTATAGATAGTAATATTTTATGTACATTCGCAACAGGAGCTTCTGAGGGAGTGTATCCTATTTTTTCTTCAACTATTTTAATTTATTAGACGGTCTCTGCTGGCTGTTAAACTTTCATTTAAGGACTTTGCAGACAACAAGTTATTTATGAATCTCAACGCTGAATATTGGCTCGTATTGGGGGTGTTACTTGTATTTTCTTTGTTTATAAAGAAGTCTATGTATTATTATTTTTGCTTATGGGATATAGATGGGAAATGATATCGAACCGATCTATAAGAGTGACCAATGTTATACTTATCCGCACTCTGTACACTCTCAGCAGTGTTGTGGCATTAAAAATGGCTGGTTTTGAGACATTTTTAATGACTTTTCAATGCGCTCGTTGTTCAAATTTGACAAATCATAATATGTGTGTATATACAAGTATTATGATTTCTCAAATAAATATTTCATTTTAATATGTGTTGACCATTTGATAGGCGATAAGCTTTTTGTGTATTGCACCTCCAAAAAGCACCCTATATATGTATGACACTTGGCTTTCGACCAAATTGGCAAATGCGCCGTTGCGTTTAAAGCAAACAGTATCAATAAAGTGGTAAGCACGGAATCAATAACCGAATATTCAAAAGCGAGTTTTACACACTTATAGATGAGTGTGTTGTGGTTATTCTGCTGCTGTTTGTGGAACGGCAATCAAAGAGACGGAAAGACAAACAGCCAGACTGATAGTCTATCATTTATGAGTTGCAACGCACACACACACACACACACACACATACACAGTGATGTATATTTGCGTAAACAAACACAGACGCATACTTTTAGGTTCCCTGTCATTAATTTCATGGACATATGCATGTCGGAAGCCAACGACGTCGTTGCCTTGCAATTCTGTACTGCTCTGCTCTGCTCTGCTCTGCCCCTCTCCTCTGGGCTCAGCTCAGCGGTTGGTCAGCATCGACAGCAACAAAAACTCACTCGCATATTAAGCGCTTTTTATTTGTTTGCTTTGGTCCTTTGCTCTCTCCGTTCACTTTATGTGAGGTTATTAAAAAATCATGGCGTTTGCCAAACATCGCACATTTATTTACACAAAAACATAAAGCAGAACGAGTTCCGTCAACAGTTGGTGTGTGTCTGTGTGCTTGCATTTTGATGAGAAGCATTTAAAATTGTTTCAGAAGCCGAAAAATCGACAACTTCAATCTGCTGAATTGAAATATAAAGATACACATACAAGTATATGCATTAAAATCTATCGCAAAAGTTGATTTGTGCTGTTGCGTATCTTTCATGCATTTATCATGGCAAACACATTCTTATTTACACTCGAATAAAATGGAACTTGTTTTTTAATTCCTTACACAAAAGTATTATTGTTGACTATAATGTTCACAGCTCATAAAATGCAGCATCACAGAATGCACAAATATTGTGGATATATGTGTTTTTAAAAGGCACAGTCTATTCAGATTCACATGTGTGGAACGAGCACATTTGCTGGGTAATAGTCATCAGCAAGCACCTGCAATGTCATCAAGTATGTATGTTGCTTTGGACTTGTGACCAGTAACAGAAATAAAACGTTGAATATATCGAGCTCGATTTGTTATTTAGAAATATATGTAACAGCATGGCGAAACAAATCGATGCTCGCATGTTGATATGTCAGCTTATCTATTCGTCGTTCGTTCTATTTTTTTGCTACACAAAATTCCAGGCTTCATACAAATCTGTCCAAGATAATCTAAGAGAAGTTAGTAACATCACTTGTTCCCTTCTTTTGGTAATATGTGTAAAACTAACTGCTGTACAAGAACGAAAGTGGAGTTATTTTAAAGTACAAGTATGTTGCATTAAAGTCATGCTTAACCTAATATGTAATCTTTGAATAATTAAATATGTATGCACATATTTAAAACTACATATTGGAGTTCCTCAAAAATCGTATTTCATAAAATGTGTTCTACAAATAAATGCTTGTCAACATTCACAGCCGCAGCAACATGTTGCTAAGCTTTTGAAATGCTGCAAAATGGCGTTGCAACTTGTACCTAGCTGCATCACACTTTTAAGCCGGGACGCAAGAATGTTCATTAAAAATTAATTGGATATGAAAGAAAAGTGACAAAGTACTCAAACATACATATATAAATACTTGTGTGTACGGTGGTGAAGGATGTATGTGTGTGTGTGTGTATATATACGCCTAATTAAAATGCGACATCGAACACGAAGTTAACTCAATTTTTGAAATGTATTGACAACAAACAACACACAAAACATTGAGCAGACAAAACACAAAATACAACCAAACTCACACACACACACACACACGCACACACGCTTAACAGACGACAGCAAGCCTACGAAAAATGTACATTATTAACCCCTTTCTGCACACTTAACCCCAATAAACACACACGTAGACCAAGGCATAGACATAGACAACGACGCCATGTTGAACCAACGACGATGACACATGTAACAGTGACGGCAGGAACAGCAGACACTGCAGCAGGAGGCAGGCAAGAACTTCATTAGCTGGAAGCGACCTCTGTCAACGCGGCAAGCTCTCAGTTGCCTTTCGAGGACTTTCGGTGTCGCTTTGCAACAGACGCCGTCGCCGTCGTTGCCGCCTCTTCTGCTGCACATCCTGACACAGATCGGCTTGAAGTGACACTGAAGCAACAACGAACGGATTGACTGTTGGGAGGCAGCATCAGCATCAGGGTTCAAATTAAATTAAATTGCCAATTTGCACAGAATACACATACGTACATGAACCATACATACAGACGACCGACACGCCCACACAAATTATATATACACACACACACACACACATACGCACACGTAGTCGGCTTGGGTGTGTGTGTGTGTGTGTGTCGGTGTCAAGTATACGAGCACACTGAGCTCAAACTTCATCGTCATCGTCTGTCAAATGTGAAAACAATTACAGTCGAATTTGTAATTAGTTTGTCGAAATAACGAAATTTTGATGTGATTATTATGACGGGAAAACAGTTGGCGACAGCAACTGGCTGTGTGGGCGTGGTTTGGGGGCGACACAGACACACGTCAAACTCAGCTGGCATTGGCTGTCGGATGTATCTTGGAATTCATATAATTAAATTGTTTGTACAGTTAATTGGATTGCTACAATTGCTAGAGCTTATGTATACAAGTATGTATGCGAAAATTCAATTGTGCAACTAGAAATGCCCTTTCCTGCGCAGCTGGCTTCTTGTTTCCCTTATATTTGTTTAGTTCATGTAAGTTGCACTTTGATTTGGACTCGACTTCCATTTCAATTTGATAAATTAGCAGTTGCACTCGCAGCTGTCGCAAACGAATGCATTTCGCACTTGAACACTCAGAGGTTGAGGAAGGGGTGAGAGCTGAGAAGCTTTTCAACCTTCGCAGGCATCCAAGTGCAAATTAGATTTGAACGTTGCTGCTTTAGGCCTAGTGCCAAGCCTTTCAGTTGCGATTTAAATTGCTTTTTGGGATGCCCTAAGGCAACTGCCACAGACGCGACCCCGCCGGATGTGCAACATGCATTCAGGCGAATGGCTCGCGAAATGCTTTGAGCTCAAGTGCAGCCACTCGAACGCGACAAATGAAACACAAAAAACCACCAAATATACACGCACAAACACACACACACATATACATGTATATATATACAATCACAATGCCGTCATCTCTTTGCCTTTCAAGAGGGTGTGAAAAAGTGGGCACAAAAGCCGAATCGGTTGCCAGTTGCGCGCAAAAGTATGCTACGGAAAAGTTGCGAGCTGCGAATTTCTTTCATATTTTTGTGAAGTGTGCATTTTGTAAGGCTTTTAGCGAGTCGGACGCGTGCCGCCGGCTTTAAAAAAAATTGGCAAGTGCGGCTTAATTAGTGCTATATTAGGGTGGCACACACCATCCATTAACTCTTATATAATGGGGGGTGAGGGCACGTAACGTCAAATTCGAAAAATACTTAATTGAAAAAGTTTGCAAAAATCAGAAACATGCATTTCACAAAACTAGTTTACTAATTAAACTGTTGCTAATGCTTCTCCCTTCTCACATTTTTCCTCTCCCTATTATTTTCAGGAATGCCAGTTTCAGTTCAAAAATCGCCGTTGGAATTGCAGCACAACCGAGGATAACACCGTGTTTGGTCCCATGACGGGCTTGGGTAAGTTTTTCCTCTCAAATTCGTAGCAAAATAAACACTATGCGCATGTGTTATGTATGTGTAAAAGGGTGGCATTTATGTTTTTGTGGCTGCCGAATTATCTCTGACAGCAATCCAAATGCGCCCGTTGGCGGCAGCCACTAAGCGCGCGGTAGAGAAACGCAAACGGCAACAAAACTGCTGTGGGGTATATTTTGACAAACAAACAAAATTAACTTAATCGATTTTAATAAGGGCGCTGTAGTTACGCCAACTAATACAGGCTAGAGCGAAAATTCGTTGCTTAATTAAATGATGATGAATAATATTTCCTGTCTGCAAAGTTTTGCTTGTTTGTACAATAATCAGTGGATATATAGTAGTATCTGTGCGGGTGTGTGCCTTTCTGCCTGTGCGTTCTTTTGTCCAGGGAATACACGCACCTGCACACACACACACACACACACACACACACGCAGCAGGCAGGAAGGCAGGCAGCCAGGCAGCTTAACAGGCAGACAAAGCAACATGCTGCAATCTAATTGAAAACTTCAAATATTTCATTGTTGCTTATCTGTTGTCTTAATCTACGCCACACGGCATCCCATTAACCCCTTCCTCCCAGCCCGGCACAAAACTTGTGGCAACAATTTTCTCAAGTTTTCCCTTTGGTAGAGTTTTCTTTAGTTTACCTTTTTGGCTGGTGCAATTTCTTCGGCTTTGTTGCCGCCTCTCGTTGCCGAAAATTGATTCAACGCTATTAAAATCTTGTCCGATGAACATTTATTTATGTCTTCACCAATGCCCGGCCACGCTCTCAGCTGGGCAGCTACCTCGATGGTCAAGGTGGGGCATTTAAATTAATTAAAAGCCGTTTATTGCTGCTGCTGCGCACACAGCTCCCAGCAAATTGGAAATCTTACAAAGCTCCTGTGTCCGCACGTTGCTTCTTTGCTCGACATCTGACAAAAGTTGTAACAGATGCGTTTGGATTGGTTGGTTCATCGGCTGGACTATAAATTGCATTACAAGACTTCGACATTCATATATGTACATATATTGTGTATGTGCGTGTGTGTGAGAGGCAGTAAAAGTTTTAATTGACATGCACTTTGTTTACAGAAAGAAGTCAGCCACTGCTATAACTGTACGGCTTTTGCTTCTGGCGCAAGACAAAATTCGATGCTATCGAAAGTATCCTAATGATGTAATATTTTCTTACAAGGAGTGCACACAAACACAAACTTATCCTTTCTCTGATTTAGGAGACCAAGTTTTATTATTCTAAGTCTTATGAAAACTTTTCGAGCTTCGACAGACGGACATGGTTTCTGGTCATGGTGATCAAGAATACTCTCGTATATATAGAATAACTTGTGGGGTCTGCCAAAACTCCATCTGTTGCGTTTTACAAAAACAGAACGATTTAATAAAACCATTTTGCCTTCGGATGCAGAGTGGAATATGTAGCTTGAAGTGATCTCAACAAATAACACAATCGCCACTAATGGTAAATTAAAAACAGCTTCCAAGATCATTCATCTATAGAAACAAGGAAATTATTAAAACTCGTTCGCCAGCATGAGAAATTTTTCCGTTTTTTTGCAAGAATTTACTTTACAGGACGAATAAATCTTTTATGTTTAAAACATTGTGTACCTTTAAAATGAAATTGTTAAATATAGATTTTCATAGTAATATAAGTTATTAATTGCCTTACCTCGTGAAGAGTGAAAAATTGTTAATATACTTGTAGTTTGCGGCCCATAACCATGGAGGAATATAATGTTTGATCCTAAAACGTATTACCTCGTATGTAGCTCTTTTTTTTTGTCACCAGCATTTTTTTAACTGGAATGAAACTCTAATGTGTAATAAATGAAAACTGTATTTGTTTTTCTGATGAAAAAAACGGAATTTGCCTAAAGTTACAGAATGTTTAGTATAATGAGATAAAGCTAGATTTCTACTGAAAAGCGAAGTGTTGTCTAAAAATTGGCTCAAAGGTTAGCTCGAAGATCTAATTTTGTTGGAGGCGAGAGACTAAGAATTCTTTGAACGTACTTCCTTTTAAATTCAACTTGCATTCTACATTTAAATAATTCCTTACACTTTTACTCAGCAACGTTTTGAATTCGATTTTTGTATTATTACAAAAAACGAAGTTATTTTTGTAAATAGTTCTCAATTAAATAGTTGTTGAAACTAAAATAAATATACAGTTCCTTCATGATTTTTTGTTGTACATATAAATAGATTTCAGTCTGAACAGTGATTCCTAACGCAAATGCATTTTGGAAAGCAGTGGAAAATGGCAAATGGAAATAGCTGCAAGTATCTGAGTTGTTCAATAAGCAATTATCAAACCTTGTCATCAATCTTAATGTGTTTTGGAACTAAATTGGAAAACCAAATTATATGACTAAAGAGCGTAAAAATTGGGCGTAATCGATCTATTACGGCTTATCAAACAAACGATCTATGCCGGACGAATGCAAAATCCCTTTACTTAGCAGGGGAAAAACAATTTTTCTTGCTTCCTGACACATCAAAGCGGCAACAGCAATGGCAGCGGCTGCCATGTTAGCCATGTCAGCCATGTCGGCGGCGAGCACAGCTGACGACATAATCAACTCAAGCGACTGATAAAGATGAAAAGCGAGAGCAGGGTTGCGAATGCGGCTGAGAGAGAGAGAGAGGGAAAACTGGCTGACAGGACCGATTACCGCGATTTGTTATGCAAAATCCATCAAAAATACAAACAGAAAATCCATATTGAAGTGGAAAAGCGCAAAAAGTACAACAAAAAAGGTCAGCACTTCGCGACGCTGACGTTGACGTTGACGGACCTCGACAAACAAGCTGCGCCAGGCAGCGGGAGTCATGAGTCCGGAAGCTAACATGGTAGCTAATGCGAATGCTCGTTTCGGGTCCCATTCCCAAACTCAGTGCGTGGCAAAAACTGCAAAATTTGGAATCTTTTCATATTTCGCCTGCCTAATCATGTGAGAAACACTTTTGGAACGCAGCCAACTTTTGGCCGATTGGGGACCCCATAATCACAGTTTAAGGCAAAATAAAAATATTTAAAAAAAATAATACATATGCGAGTAAATATAAAGACGATGTACACCGTTTACAAGCTGACAGCTTGGATGATTGAATGCCTAGCAGAAGTAAGCAAAAAGAAAAAAAAAAGAAAAAAAATGAAAATAAAAAACAGCAGAGCAGAGCAGTGAGGCAAAGTCAAGTCTATTTGAGCGACACAAAGGAGCGACGACGACGGCGACGGCAACGACAACAAGCGCAGATTGCTTGCATAGATTAACATGTAAGGATATCGTTTACCAGCAGCGGCAACGGCAGCAGGATGACAAACAGCAGCAGCAGCAGAGGCAGTAATCAGTCGTGGGTAAGGAAAGGCAAGCGAGGCGAACGGGGAGTCGACAACCCAGAGCCAGAGAATTGTTTGCATGTGGAAACACAGCTGCGCCGAAACTGGCTCGAAGTAGACGCATTTACGCAAAAAGCAAATAACTCGAAGCTTGTATGTGGGGGCGTGGGTTTTCGTTTGTTATGCTTAGCGGGGTGGTGGCTTGGAGAGGATTGGTTATGGGCCAGACAAAACGGCCACGAGCAGAGGAGCGCCCGTTTCATATGCTAATGGTGAGCGAGGCATGTAATTATCATTTTTATTTCAATGTCTGCTACAGTGCTTATCGTATTTCAATTACAGTTATGTGGCCACACACACACAGACACACACACATGCAGAGACACGCACACCGAACACCAAACACACAAAAACCCCGTTTCCAGGCATCGTAAAGGATCGATTTCAGTTTCACTTTCATTTAAACGAAATCCGGAGTTTAAACAATGCCACGAGAAAGGACAAAAAGCAGAAATGAATTAAGCTAAATATTTGCATTTAGAAACAAAAACAAATACATACCTCTCTGTCTGCTGTATCCGCACCCGCCGAACAAAATCCATGCGAAGGCACAAAGCAAATCCACAAAAAGCAATAACAAAATAAAATGAAGATACTGAACGATAACGGCACATTTTAATGGCAGTACACATATTTGTGTGTGTGTGTGTGTGTGTGTGTGTGTGTGTGTGTGAGTGTGGGTAGATATAAAGCCACACAAAAGGGAAACGGAAGTCATGTTTGCATTACCTGTTTAAACAACAAAAGCAACAATGGCGCCGCATGCTCTTTAATTGTCAGTCAGTCCTCTCCACTCGTAGCTTATCGCTGCCATGCACTCTTTCCGCTGCAATTCAACGAAAGAGAATTGCAGGTGATAGTCGTCGGAATGGGCTGTCCGTTTTTCGCAAATAGATCCTTTTATGCTCATTTCAAAAAATAACGCTTTATTAAATACTTGTAGTTATTTGACGTGCCTTTCTGCTCTCTCGATGTGATCCGATACGATGAAGACAAAGGAAGAGCAGGGTTCGCCCAACTTCGACGAAAACGAATCAAAATAAATGCCACAACTAGTCTCTGCCAATTCAAGGACTCCAACTCCGGCACAGAAGTAATCCTTAGAATAGAAAATTTATTCAATTATCATCTGTTCAGCCTTCTTCTTCGTTTCAAAGACTAATGGCCGAGCCATTAATTATTTATTTTATTTATTTTCTAGCGCTGTTTCTTTGAATAGTGCATCAACAATAAGTAGAAGTGCTTATATTTTATTTTCTGTTTTAAATCTAAATTCAACACCTTTATGGTCCATTTTCTATTATATACTTGTATTGTACATAAACTTGAGGAACTATGCCCCCCCGAACGACACCGTTGGGAGTGGGAACTGGTTACAGTAATTAAAACCGCAATTAGAGTTAAAGAGTTATTCCACTGCTCATAAGTGCGAGGCTGTTGAGGGAGACAAAGGTGTTCGGTCAAAGTTTCCGCACCTTATCCATTCGCATCCCTTTATAGCCGTCGTTGACTGCAGCAGAAGCCCGCATTATCCTTTTCATGTGTTTGTCATTGTTATGCTCCCGTTTGCGGTTAGTAGCCACAAAACTTTCCTGAAACTCAACTGGACTACTTTCTGTGACTGTCCGAGCTCTGCACTCTCTGATGCTGCCACATGCTTGTTATGCAATGAGCCAGGATTGTGGTTGGACGAGCTACGCAATTTTATTTAGTGCTCTAAAACCGCAGAATTTCGTTAACGTTTACTGCAGATTTTGCGACAGACCGAGCGACAGACCGAGCGACAGATAGGGAGACTTACAATGAGCCCGCATCTACTCGGATCCATAGGTCGGATAGGGCATCCGCTCCTGGGCTGAGAGGTCCATCAATTAGTCAATTTATGTGCACAATTTCCTAGCTCCAAGCCATTTTCTACATAAACATGGGCAACAATAAGAACAAACAACGATAAGTTACACACATTCCATCGACCGGGCTGAAGGATGGAGCAGGACTCTGTTTACAAGCAAACCCAATTGAAGCAAGGGATGGCGCGCACATATTTTAAATCATGATATGCGTTATTTTTGTTATTATTAAAAAACACGCACACACACACACACAAAAACATGACATATGAGACGCGGTCGATGACGACGACGGCGTCGTCGCCCACCACCCTACGCTTCGTCCTTTTCGCCGTTGCCCTTTTTCTGCCCACATCCTTACATCCTTCACGTTTCCGTTGTTGCTGTTATGGGTGCGCATATAAATATTAGCATCGGGATCATAACTTCAAAACCGCAACAAATTGTTAAATTAGTGCGCGCGTTTATTACATTTTAGGGCTTAAGTGAGGTTAGGTCGTTGCCGCGCACACCCACCCCAAGGGGGTGGCGGTCTTGAATTGGGAGTGGGACCTCAAGGTGGACGTGGAGGTGGATGGTATGCGCAATAGCCAAAGCAAAAGCGCAGATAACTTACACAAAATGTTTGTTGTTGCCCTCTTGTGGGTCGCCGAGATTATTTGCATTTGGAGCAAGCGCTCGGGGTAGAGGGCGAAAAAACCACAACAACAAAGGTGTGTGCGCTGCATGGGTTCGACGGGCAGGAGCAGAACTGGTTGGACCTTAAATCTCAACCGCTTGCTTTTGTCGCTATTGTTGCGGTCCTTCTTGTGGCATGCAAAGAGCGTCGCGAACGCTCTAAATTTAACTCGCCGTATCTGCCGGCTGGCTATCAGGTGAAGCGTATGACAGTTCGGCTAATGCGGGCACGCTATATTATACAAGTATATGAGTCATATAGTTGGGGTTGCTCCTGTCCAATAGTGTTGTGTCCAGCGGTTCAGTTCAGTTTTGTGAACCAAATTCATTAAGGAATCTATTTCTTGGCACTTTGTCATGAATATAATTTTTCTTCGGTTAAAATCAAAATTAGTTGCTAATATATAGTTTTATTTTCAACTAGGGATGGTGTGGGATTTACTTATTAATACTTAATAGTGTTGTGTCCAGCAGTCCCGTTCACTTTTGTGGACCAAATTCATTAAGCAATCAATTTCTTGGGACTTTGTCATGAATGTATGGTAAGAAAAGAAATAGTTGCCAATATATAGTCTTATGCTCAATCAAATTTAAGTGGGATTTCCTTTTTTTGAGGCGTATTAAAAATAAAAAAAATATAAATTTCTTGACTTGCATGTCTAAGCTCATCTTAAAAGTTGAACTGCATCATTTAATATAATTTTTAATTCCAATATTTATTTAAAATCTTTTATCGTATTTCAACAGTTACTGAAATTTTCTTGAGAAACTCATTCTTTAAATCAAATATTTGATTTCTAGGCGATATTTATATTTATTAATTTATTCTATTTCAGTTTTCAATAAATATATAAATAATAAAAAATATTTTAATTGGCTGAAATAAGTTAAGAAATTCAAAAAATATTAAGTGCTATAAATTATTTGAAAATGCTCCTTCATATAGATAATTTTCATAGACTGCACATGAATGCAAAATAACTAGAATGGATCTGACTCTTTCCTAAGTAGTTCAATTGGCCATGTCTAGCTCTTAAATAACTTTGTAACACAATATAAGCACGAAAATAAAGCAAATAGTAAATTTGGATGTTGCATATTGTTCTCCACAATATCAAAGGAGTCATAGTTATTTCTAGAAGATCGATTATTTGTCAAAAGTTCCAATTCAAGTTTTAAACAAAATTTGTCAATTATCAGTCAAAAATGTGTGAACTGAGAATAAAAGAATGGAAAAATTATTATTTTCGTTCATAACTAGGAGAAAACTGAGCGACCAACTAACGTAATAACAAAATTAAATTTATGTTGGACATTCTTTAAATTAGTCATCCTATTACATATTATCTTTAACTGCAATTCTGAACCAACTATAGATTTGACCAAACAGTTGAGCTTAAAAGAAAATAAACAAAAACCAAACATTTTAATTTTGTGTGAGACAAAAAATGTATGTTCAATTGTTTTTAAAAGAACTTCGTAAGTCCCTTTGTCATTTCTGTATAAACATACATCATAATTGGTATTGGCTTTCGAAGCTTATATGGAACCAGTTCATTGATTAGAAGAACTGAGAAAAACACAACACTAGTTGTCACGTATTTGAAGTAGCGCCGCGTTCATCCGATATGTGAACACAGGCCCAGGTACAATGGTTTGCAATGTGGCAAAGGTTTTCGTCATCCGCACCGACGCGTCGCGACGCGCCCCAAATCATAAGCCCCCGAACACATCCCCTAAGCACTGTTTGAGTTGCTTTACTTTGTCTTTGTCTTCGGCTTCTGTCTCAGTTAATATGCATTTTATTATTTAATGAAACATTTTGTGTGCCACTTGCACCATTGGGGCCCCACCACGACCCCGACCCCGATCCAAACCCAAACCCCGACCTCGACTGCGTCCCCATCCTCGTGCCCCTCCCCGCATCGTCGCTTCCACACCATGTGCGTTTATGTGAACTCCACGGGGATCGGAGCTATCGTTTTGATTTTATCTCTTCGTACTAATGGTTATGTTTATGCGGCATTCGAGTTGCCGCTTCTCCTGCCGCGGTCGACAAGCCAGCTTTTGTGTCTTTCTGTATTTGTTTGTCGGAGCGGCAGGTTTAGAAGGTCGGGCGGAGGTGGGGGCGGGGGCGTTTCCGAGGCACGGCATGGAAGGGGCGTCTGAATAATTAATTTGTAATGTGCCGTGGCTAAATGAATGGCGGCGTTGGCGGAGGCAGTGGCAGTGGCGACGGCTGCTCGACGTCTCCCCAATCCGTGCCCAACTCAAAAGGTGTATTAAAGTTTCAAACTCGTTCAGCACCATTTTGTCAGACTGTTTGTGTATCCTCGCATCCATATCCATTCGGCCCATTACCATTGGCGACGTCAGCTTGCCGGCATTTCCAATTTTGGCATTGCCAGCTCGGCTCCTGTTACGAATGCCACGAATTTCTGGTCCTTGTGTTGGTCCTGGCCCTGGTTGACTGGCTTTTTGTGTTTTGCGCCGCGTAAGTGATGCAGAAATGAGCGAAAGTTGTAAAAAGCTTAAATCAAGCGTAAAAATAACACACTACTCTGCCAAAAAGTTTACGGGCTATGCTCCCGACTCTCCCTCAGCCGCCCACACCTCTGGACCGCCCACTCATAATGAAATTAATTAAATGGCGCGTGTAGTTTAAATAGACACTTAAAATGTAAGAGCTTCACAGAGTGAGCATTAATTTTTAAATGAATTTTAATATGGAACTATGGATTGTCTGATATATATCCAGAGCTCTTCTTCTTCTTCTTGTTGTTGTTGCAAGAGCGTTGGGAACTTTGTTGCTGGTGATTCTTTATGCAACGATAAAAGCTTTTATGAGATTGGGCATAAAAGTGCGGCCCATCGCCACCAACTCCGCAACCACCGAAGACTCGACCGGGGGGAGGAAGTGAGTGCAAAGTGCTCCATGCATATTTTGTCAGGAAAGCGAATGGATTGGCCCCGCACTGAGTGTAAAGTGGATGTGGGTTGGAGTTTAGTGCCCATTGGTAGACAGCTTGGCCAAATGTTTCAGTAATTCCGTATAATTTGAGAAGGCATTAATTTTATTTCACAGCTCTGGCCATTAGCTAGAGCCGAAATGTATACAAACAGATTTTCTCAAGGCATTAAATTCTAGGGCGAGGATTACCTTGCACAGATTGTCATTGAAATAGTAGTGACAAGTGGGCTTAGTAATTGTACTAATTTAGCGTGCTTTTACGATATATTTCAATAATAGATAATCAGCTCATAAGCTAATGGGAAATCTCCACTCGACACCTAACGTCTTTAGTAAGCTATAAAGTGTTTCAAGAGGCAGTTGGTATTATTTATTTATTTATTTATGTCAACAAACATTGACTGTCGACATAGGAAATATATAAAAATTATGAAAGGCATCTTGTATAAACTAGAAAAGCCTAAGAAGGAGAAATCTAATCAAATTACAATAATATCTAATTAACCCCTCCGACGCGGTGGGGGAATATTATTTGCCCTTCGGCTAGCTTGGCCATTATGGATATATGTAAACTTTTTTGTTGTTTTTCAAGAATACTGTATCGTCATAGCCTCGAAATATTGTCTATGCCACGAGAATAACAATTAGCACATTTCTTTTCAGTTTCTCGATATTGGATTTATTGGATTTGTTTTATGTCGACAAGCAATATAGTTGACGTATAGGAAATTGAACTAAAAATAATAGAGTCCTTCAGTGTGTCTTACACTAAAACTTCATTGCTTCAAGGCCACTATCTGGCTACTATCCACTACTACATACTATCTAATCTTTAATTAGAAAGTATTTTTAACATATTTTTCAACTAAGTTAAGGAGAACACCCACTTCCTAAAAAATAAAGAAGTACTTTAAACATAAACTATTAATTATCTGATATGGTCGGTCGCGATACAGATAAAAGTGTTTGCAGATAACAAACCGAATTATAAAAGAAGCCTCGGCAAAAGGTTCCAACGCAATAGCTCGTTAATTGAATGAGAAGTGATTGACAACCATTCCCCCTTCTTGGGGTAGAAACTTACACACCAAAAATAACATTTTGACGCGTTGGGGGAAATTTTTAGCCAACATTTTTCATTTTTTGTGATAGACAGGGTGTTGGGGCGAACTATTCTGATTGTTCTGTTCTCCCTGCCTTTAGTAGCTTCCACATACATGTTTTGTCGTGAAACCTAATCATCCCAGGTTAGTTATTCCAACTAAATTGTTTTGGGGGAAGATTTCAATAAGTAATTTAAAATAAATATTTAGCAGTTATTAGTTATTATCTTAATAACTCAACTGTTACCTGTCACGATATTATTTCTAAATATTTATTAAGTTATTTTGTGACCCAATTCGAATCTTGCGTGAGTTTTATGACGCTACTTAGTAGGTCCTGATGACATGGACTGAGGCATCCAACAATTCATTAATTACCCAGCTTTTAATCGATATTGTTCAGCGTTTATTTAAGTTCACTTAGATATATAAAAAGAACTGTACTCTTACTTGAAGCGAATACACAATTGCGTTGGGTTGGGTTTTTTTTCCTGCAACACAACTTAAAATGTTTTTCATGTGCAAAGGTATGTTAAAACGAATTTTAATGAGACAAATAAATTGATGAGGACTTACATTTTGTGAAAATACATTTATAATGAACTTTTTCACTAATTAACACAGTTAAATAGGCGATTGTGATCGGTTGCTGTTACAGAAGTTCCTACTTCCCGCCACGAATGTCATCGCACTTCATTCTGTTGTAAGTTGATTAAAACATGCATTATATATGTATATATGTACATAAGTACTTATGTAGATATACGTACATATATACATGCCCACAAGTATTAAAGCCCTCGGCTGACAACTGTTGTCAGCATCACCGCCTGCTGTGCCTTTTAGTCTCCTGTCAATGTAATTAAAATAGATCCTTTTTGAATGTTACGAGAGTGTCTCTGTATTGAGCAGCGTTTGTGCAACTTGCCACATCTGTTGCCAGCTTCTGGCTTTTCGAACACTTTAACACCTCCATGCCACATGCTCTTTCGCGCCACGTGCTCGGACCTCTGGCATTTGTGAGTGCGTGAGTGCGTCTGCCTGTGTATTCGTTCATTCATTAATTATTTTAATAATGTTCAATTAATAAAGTCAAAAGCTGTCATTTGAACACCTGCAGCATTTATCTCACGCGTCATGACCACACTTGCCCCATCTCCCATCGACTCAGACATGGTGTCTTGTCAAATACGCCCACGACACAGACAGTGCTGCGACGCTATCGGCAGAGTGGGCGTATGGGCGTGTGGGGGCGTGGGGGAGGGGGGTGTCTATCATTTAGCGACATTGACAGCACGCTTTGGAAATTGTGTAATATTGGCCAGACTCGGGGAGACTGGGAGCAGTGGGCGTGGGCTGGGATTTTGGCTGCCTTTTCCTCTGCCTGCTGCCCGCTGCCCGTTGGCCGTTGGCTCCCTTGGCTGTCAAACGTCAATTCAATTTGCGAAAAAACAACAAGCAGAAAAGAGAGGCGACCGGAAAAAGTACATAATACACGACGATGACGACGACGACGACGACGACTGAACAAGAACAAACATGCTGCTGGAATCTATTGCCAATTGAAGCGTGTGCCAAAGTGAATGGACAGCTTCAACTGCCAAGTGACCCATGCTTGGTAGCACTTACGATTTCCTCCTTGTTGTTATTGTTGCTGTTGTTGTTGTTGTTCTTTTTGTCTCTTTGTCTCTTTTTGTTCGCATTGTCCGCCTCTTTTTGGCTGTCACGCCATTTGCCGCCGTAAGCGTTTAAGTGGCCAGAAGAGCAATAACAACAGCAGCGAAAGTGGCGCTATTTCGCATCCAGAGGAACTCTTTGCCAGCCATCCACCAGACCGCTCTTGCACCTGCTGGGGAAGATAAAACAAATGTTGACGCTTGATCACAAAAATGCAGGAAGCAGGATTCGTCAGCTGACACACTTCTGGCATCTGCTGTCTGCTGTCTGCTTCTGACCTAAGACTCAGCTGACTGAGTGGCAGCGCCAGGAGCCAGGAGCATGTCCTTGTGCTCGTTGTGCATTCGCCAGCATAATGCTATTGATTTTGACTTTCGTCAAATTGCGGTTGAATAAATTTTAATGAAAACTTTTGCTCTTTTAAGCCGATTACACGCGAGTATGAGCAACATAATGAGCTTTCGGGTGGGATGTTAGGGGCGCAGTGCCACAAACTACTGAACGAATGAATGAATAAATGAATGAATGAATGTCTGCCTGCTCCACTCACTGACTGACTCAGTGACTGAGCAAATGTTTTCTTTGTACGTGCATTAATATGCCAGCCAGTCTACCAAAACTTTTGTTGCTGTGCGCCCTCGGGGTTGGACTTAAACGAAGTTGGTCCGGATGGCTCACTAATGGCTGCTCACTCTGCTGCGAATACATAGCGAATGGCGCAATAATAACATTCTGGTAATGAAATTTTATATGAAATTGCTTTTGCATAACTTAGCTTTGAATCTTGAGCATAATTTGTTTGTTTTTTTTTTTTTTTTCAGTGCATAAATTGCAATAAATAGCACAACATAATCGCATCAAAAGATTTGCTGCCATTCAAGAAAAATGGCTTGGTGTAGCTGCCCATGTCTTTGTTTCTTTATTGCAGTGGAATGCATTCCATGGGGGGTTAGGCTAAGTGTTATGCCAAACATCAATTGAGATACAATATAGTTAATTTGAAGACACTTTTAATTATCTAATGGAAACTAAACAATGTGGGTTCAACCGATTCATGTAACCGATTCTGCCATCTTCCAAGTGGTTTCAAAGCTGTTAAAAGGAAGAGCAGGAAGGAACAGCTTTATAGACAATTATTAAAAATATATAATATAATAAAAAGCTTAAGCGAAGTACTAGTTCTTCCCAGTAACCGCCAATGATTGTGTTTTGTTAGGATATTTTTATTTAAAACTTGTTGAATGATCTTATATGATAAGGGACATTGATTCCAATTAAACAGAATATATGTTGAGAAATGCTGCTACCAAATTGGAATGCAAAACAGATCAGAGGATTATGGTTTACAAGTTTTTAGTGCCCTTGCGGACTTATAAATTAAATTCATTCGATTTTTTATACTCTGTACATGAAATGTACAGAAGTATATTAGGTTTGCGGGAGCTGAAAAATGTAACAGACAGAAGGAGGCGTGGCAGACCCCACAAAGTATATATATTCTTAATCAGCATGACGAGACGAGTCGATCTAGCCCTGTCTGTCTGTCTGTCCGTCTGTCCGTCCGTATGAACACCTGGATCTCAGAGACTATAAGAGATAGAGACACCAAATTTTGCACAAAGATGCGTTATGTGTGTATTCTATACGAGTTTGTTTTATTTTTTTGATTTTATTATTATTATTATTAACAGTTCGGCTGCAATGTAAAATGTACAGGCGAACAAATATTTAGCTATAGCTACGAGGCCTTAAGCTAGCATTAAATAACAGTTAAGGATATTTAAATTTGTTACATATAAATATATAGGACGGGGCTTAACTTATTGTATGTACAAATTATGTTATAGGGCCTTAAGGGTATTGCTATTGTTGAGGTATCGGATTATCGTTTCTATATTAAGGGGATTGAGATCAAAAAGGGATTGGACGGGGCTTATTGTGGGGAATAGAGAATTTCGTATAGGTTGTAAATGTGGGCATTCCGCCAGGATATGTTGAATGGTTATACGCTGGTTGGTGCACATAGGGCACAGGGGCGCTATGTGAGGACGATTAAAAAGGTAACTATGAGTGAGGTTGGTGTGGCCCAATCTTAAACGAATAATTTTCGAGAAAGTGGAGCGAGGAATTGAAAGCTTGGATTGATTTCGACCGTAGTCGTATATTGTATTCGCTTTTGTGTTGTTGGAATTGTAGTATGAGTTCGTTTGATGAAAAAGAGATATTTGTTCGGATTTGAAATGTTTTTTTATATGTTTTAGGATATCTGTGATATTAAAGTTATTGTGAAATGTGAGTGGGAGGAGAAAAGCGTCTTTGGCAGTCTTATCTGCATCTTCGTTGCCTTTTATCCCGCAGTGTCCAGGAATCCATATTAGTTTTAATTTTTTAATGTTTTTTAATAGTAATTGTCTTATGGCAGATGGGTAATATGAAGTATTGGTGGAATTGGAGATGGCGTTTATTGCTGAAAGGGAGTCAGTACAGATAGCTGTAGGATGAGGAGAGAGTTGCGATAAAAGTGTTGCTTTGTGGATGGCAATAATTTCGGCTGTATAGATGGAACTGTAGTAAGGTAATAGGTTTTGCTGGTGAGAATCATTAGCTACTATGCTAAAAGAAGCTGCACCGTTCATTTTGGAGCCGTCGGTATAAATGAATGAGTAAGATGAGTAGGTATTTTTCAGCTCTAGGAATTTTTGGTGGTAAACTTGTAACGGAGTAATGAGTTTGGGTAGTTGGTGTAGAGAGATGTCTATTGCGGAAGATACATCATTCCAGGGTGGAATAGGGTGTCTCTCTTGGGGAAAAGGTTTGAAGGGTAGACCAAGATCTAAAACTGATTTCAGGGCTCTATGTAGGGCGGATGGAATATTAGGGTTTGGCTTTCTTGATTTAAGTATTTTTTCTATTGTTGGTTTCAGTGGTGATCCGTTTGAAAGTAAAATTTGTCTAATAAGTTTGGCTGTGGAAAATTTTGTTCTGATATCTATTGGCATCATGTTGGCTTCGAAGAGGAGGTTGTATATGGGAGTGGAGCGGAAGGCACCAAGAGCAGATCTTATTGCGGAATGGTAAATTGTTTTAATTGGCTTTAAATAGGAAGCAGGGGAGTTTCCGTAAAGAAATATACCGAAATCTATCTTTGACATTATTAGGGAATTAATAGTGTGAATAACGCTGAGCTGGCTGCAGTTGTATTTATTGTTGGAAATGCATTTTATAATGTTAAGCTGTGTTGAAATTGAAGCGGTTAGGTTAGATATATGGTCCAGCCAGTTAAATCTTTTGTTAAATGTAATTCCTAGTATTTTTAATTTGTCTGTATTTTCTATAGGGGTAAGAGTGGTAGAAAGTTTGATTTGGCAGGAGTGCTTTTTGCAAATATGGAGGTGCTTGCATTTAGAGAGCGAGAGTTTGGCCCCTGAATGCTCGCACCAGGAGAGAATGTCGGTGAGTAAAGGGTCTATGTCTATTTGAGAGCTATTGTTTAATTTTTTAAATATATGGTAGTCATCGGCGTACGCACAAAAGTTAAATTGCTTGTGTTTATTAATTATGGAGTTAAGTTTGTTGAAGGCGATGATAAATAGGATAACTGACAGGGGTGATCCCTGAGGGATGCCGTTGTGTTGGGGAAGGGTTGAGGAAAAGTGGTAGTTGGCATAAACTTTAATTTTTCTGTTGGTCATAAAGTTAACGCAGTATTGGATTATTTTAGGACCTATTTTCCACGAACGCAACTCGTCTATTATTGAATGGATGCCAATTTTATCAAATGCTTTGGTAAAGTCGAGTGATATAATTGAGGCATGGTTTTTTGTAGATAGAGAGGACGAAATCAAGTGGTCTAAAACTAGTAGACTGTCCGAAATCGACCTTCCTTTTCTGAAACCTGTTTGACGGCTATCAATTGATTTATTATGGGAAACAAACCACCATAGCCGGTTGGCGATAATTTTGTCCAGGGTTTTGGCAACGCACGAGTTAAGGGATATGGGACGGTAAGAGTTGAGGGAAGTTTTATCGGAATGTGGCTTGTTTAGGGGAATTATTTTACTCAGCTTGTAGTGCTGAGGTATGTGGCTATTGAAGATGTTATTAAAGTGGTCCACTAAACGGAGCTTTACTGAGGGATGGAGGTTTTTCAGCATGGCGTAAGATATACGATCCAGGCCTGGGGATTTTCCTTTTAATTTTGAAAGAACTATGTTAAGCTCGAGAGTGGAAATAGGTGACTCTATTTTTAAGGCAGAGGCGGACGGCCGGTACTTGGGAGGGGCTAGTAGGGAGCTGTTTTTCAGAGTAATAAAGGTGTTGGAGAAGTTTTCATCACTGGATTCGGCAGACCAGAAGGTACACAGTTCATTGGCTATGGCTAAGTTGTCTGTAATATTGACTTGGGAATCTGATTTGGTAATGCAGTGGATTGAAAGACTTGGTTTTAGACCACAGAAAGAGCGTAGGTTGCTCCAAATCCTAGAGGAAGAAGAGCCGGGGTTGATTTCGGCGGTAAAGGATTCAAGGGATGTGCGTTTTGCTATTTTTACTTCTCGTTTGAATAGTGCATTTGCTTTTTTATAATTAATTATGTTAGTAGTAGATATGTTTCGTCTTAGTGTTAAAAAAAGGGAATTTTTAGATTGTTTTAATTTTTGAAGGTTTTTGTTCCACCAAGGGACCTGGTGTTTTATATTATGTTGGTAAGTGGACTGTGGGATGGAACAGTTCGCACTTTGGTGAATGATTTTTTGAATGTTTGCTGATTCCTTGTTCAGATTTTTACTTTTAGGGCGTTGGTGGTGAAAATGGTAGCTAGCGTCTTGAAATCTTGGCCAGTTTGCCTTATCTAGTTTGAATTTGGGAGTTATTATTGGGGTTGAGTTGGTTTCGAATAGGGATGTGATAATTGGGAAGTGGTCACTGCAGAAGGTATCGGATTCGGTGTGCCATGAGGAATGAAGAGCGAGAATTGGGGTGGCGAAAGTGAGATCAACATGGGTCAGGGTGCTATGTGTACTGAAATGGGTAGGAGAGCCATCGTTTAGTAGGATTAGCGGTGATTGTTGTATAAATTGGGCTATGATGTGTCCCTTCTTATTATTACGGGGCGATCCCCATAGCATATGCCAGCTATTGAAATCACCGGTGATAAGGGTGGGAGTGTCTATGTTGCTGAAGACATTTTCTAGGTTATTGATGGTAATCTTATGATTGGGGGGGATATATGAGCATATAATATTGAAGGTTAATTTAGAGTGGATTTTGATGCAAACGGAATCGAAGTCTTGTTGAAGGTGTATCTCAGTATGATGAATGGATTTGTGTACAAGAATAGCGACACCGCCTGACGCGTTGCCAGCAGAGTTGATATTGTATATAAGGTAGTTGATTGGGATAGGGAAGTTTCTTAGCGTATTTAGGTGGGTCTCTTGAAGAGATATAATTTTTGGGGAGAATTTTCTTATCAAAAGCTGCAATTGGTTGTAGTTATTTAGGTATCCATTAAGATTCCATTGGAGTACTTTCAACATTTTGTTGTTATATTTATATTTATATTTAAATACATATATATATATATATATATATATATATATATATATATATATATATATATATATGTATTTAAATTAAATGATAGTGTTGTGGTAGCACTGGTGTTGTTAAGTTTTTGAATTTAAAAGTTTCGGGTCAAGTTTTTCTTTAGATTTTAGGGGCTTGGTAAGAGTATTCTGCTTAGCGTGAAAAATTCGGAGCTTGGGGTCGTCTTGAGGGTGTTGGTGATTAGGCTGGTCTTGCATCAGTGGTGTGGTGTCCATATCGATATCGGCGTAAGATGTGATGATTCTTTTTAGATTTGGTTGGTGAGTGGTATTGATTGTAGGCGTGGTGCTGAGGTTATTAATGGTATTGTGTGCGGGTTTCGATGTGCTAGATGAGGTGTTCGGCTGCGCTGGAGATGTCTGTTTCGGAGAATTGGCTACTATTTTGGAGTAGGTTGTGGTTGAAAGTGGGTGACGTGCGTTATATATTTGTAGAGCTGATTTGTGGTCTACTTTATGAATTGTTTTAATTGCTGTCAACTCTTTTTGTTTCAAAAATATAGGACAGTTTTTATCCATGGGTGAGTGGTTGTTTTCAATTTCGTTTTTGCAGTTGATGCAGAATTTGGTTCTGTTGCAGGTCTCGTCCTCCTTAGTGTGTTCCTCTTGACAGCAGTTGCGGCATGTTTTGAAAGTCTGTTTGCAGGCGCTGGTTGGATGTCCAAATCGTAGACATTGTTGGCATCTTAGTGGGCGTGGCACATATGGTCGTACGGTGACTTGCTCGTAGCCAATCATTATTTTTTCGGGGAGAGTAAGGGAAGCAAAGGTCAAAGTAATGAGTCCGGATTCCTTAAGAGAGTTGTTGACTTTTTGGTAAATTTTGTGTACATCGATCACATTTTGTGGCTTAAGCTCTTCTTTAATTTCGGTTTCGCTGATGGTACGAAGCTCATTTGAGTAAATTACTCCCTTTGTTGAGTTGAGAGTCTTATGTTCACTTGCTGTGACGGGAAAGTTGTGAAAAGTTTTTAGTTTAAGGAGTTTTAGGGCTTGTAGGTAAGTTTTTGTTTGGATAAGTAGAGAGCCAGCTCTTGTTTTTTTACAACTCTCGACTTCACCATTGCAGGTGTGGTCGATTACTTTTTTAATTATAAATGGATTCACATTATCAAAGTTACTGTCGTCATCTCTAGTAATTAGTAGGTATTTGCCGTCGTTATTCTTATTGTTTGTTTTTACACCGTAGTGTTGACTTAAATCGGGGGGGCGATTCATTTTTTTTTTTTTTTTATATATGTAGGGCGGGGCCCTTTAGAGATAAGGTATTAACTGCACTATTGTAGAGTTGTTTTTGTCTTTGCGAATTTTACTTTGAATAGTGGTTTGTTTTGAGTTATTGTTGTTGTTGTTTTAATAGAAAGATAAGCACTTGTGCACAGATCGCTAGTCTCACGTCTTATCTCTTCGAGGTTTAAGGTGATACTGTTTTTGATTTTATAATTTCATCAATTGAGCTAAAAATTGAATAGCTTAATATTAATTGAAATAATTGCGTTGCTTTCCTTCCCCTCACTAATTAGCTCATTATTTCCAATCTTTTCAGGCTCCCCCGAAATGGCTTTTGTTCACGCACTCGCAGCGGCAACGGTGACCAGTTTTATAGCCCGCGCCTGTCGTGATGGTCAGCTGGCCTCGTGCGGCTGCTCACGCGGCTCACGGCCTAAACAACTTCACGACGATTGGAGCTGGGGTGGCTGCGGCGATAATCTCGAGTATGCCTACAAGTAAGTAATGTTAACCCTTTGGGTTCCAGACAGACAAGTTTAAATGGCGTGGCAAATTACGAAATTTAATTAATGCATTTTAATTGTGAGCATAAATTTTCAACCAGCAACAAAATGTGTATTTTCCATTTGAAATATTTTCCACCATTTCTTGCCAAAAACAAAAAAAAACGTGTATAATGAAACCAAAGGAAAATATGCGCAAAAAGTGCGCAGTGATGTGTGTGAGTGTATGTGTGTGCCTGTGTTGGGAAATGTATTATTATTTTTTTATGCAAAAATTTTCGTTGGAGTGTAAAATAATTTATTGTTTTTTGGTCGTCTGCATCACCGTGAATATTTATTTTCATTTTTTTTTATATATATATTTTTATTCTGTGGCCGCATTCACGCTGCCGCTAACGCTCCCATGGCAGTTGTTATTTTTTCCACAGTCCTGACGCTGCTCCCAGTATTGGCAGACGGATGGACGGCTGTGGATGGACTAGCGCCGAAACTCATTTCAAAATATTTTCCTTCTACTGCCGACTTTTTTGCTTAGCTCCTCGGCCGTCGATTTCTGCCACCGAGGGGTGCATAAATTAACGCTCTTGTTTGCAGGCGGCGCCGCTCTGATCCCGGTCAGATTCAACTGGCTGCCTGGCTTATTTGTGGTGTGTTGTTTTAAAATCTGTTGCGGTCTGTCTGCGCCCATCGGCAGCTACCCGTAATTTGTCTGCCGGAAACGGCTGTTTGCGGCCGGGCCGGGTCACTGGTAGCTCCGTTTCCCGATACTCTTCGGTCCGACAATGCAGCAGAAACCAAGATTCGATAAACTGGCCTAGACAACTAGGCCAATTAGCGGCATGCAAATGCTCTAAACACACACAAACACACACACACACTCACACTCACCCACACACCTAAACACAAGCCCTGCCACCTCGCATTCAGGGGAATTATTGCCAGAGCTTTGCATGACAAAGGAGCACGCACCATTTATCATCTAACGCTCACTTTCACATGAATGCCATGGCCTCTCGGCCAGGCGCCTAGCTCGACGAACGCCAAGCGACAGGCGACAGGCAACTGGCGACTGGGCAACCAAAGCTGCAATCTGAGCCTGAAACAACCCCCCCCCCCCCCCTCCCGCCATGTAGGGGTGGTTCGCCCTCGCCGCGGCGCGAGGGTGCTGGCGCCACAAACCCATCGTTGGCGCTCAGTTGCTGCTCGCCGCTTCGTATGGTAGCAAAACAACCCCAAAGCATGGCCACGGCCACTGCGGCTCTTCGAGGGTAGTTGGCGCACACACAGATTCAGACCCGGATAGAAAGCGGTATTAGCCAACTGCTTGGCTCGGGCTCTGTCTTGGCCAGTCTGTGCGCCTGGCCCGACAAATATTCAAAAATGAAAGCTTAGATAGCAAAAAGCGGCTGCTTAGAAATTCCATTAGAAATGCCAGTTACATTATCCATTACGTCGACGTGGAATGTTGGTAGGCAAGGAAATAAAATCTCATTCAGCGAATCTATTTTTGGACCAGGCGTAGCAACGACACATTGTTTTTTATTTTAGAAAATATGCAACAATATTATTTCGTTAATTAATTCTGTTTTTCCACGGTATTTTTTATACAGTTTCGATTTCACACGGTTTGAAAATAAAAAATATATGGTAACACGACTTTATTTCATTTAGCAGGATTTATTTTGCATATGACAATGTCTCTTTTACACGGTTTTAAAAACAGAATTAGGCTTGCATTTTTAGAAAAATATCGTAATTATAACACTACAAGGCAATATAAAATTTAGAACTTTCATTAAACATGATACTTATTCAATGAAAAAATAGGTCTAATAAAGAATAATAATATCTATATTAGCTAAAAAATAAATAATAATTATACACATTCTCACTGAATAGGCAAATGTTGATTAGTTGTACTTTTTGTAAGTAAAAATTATATCAACTACGAAAAAATTGATGCCGCTTTAAATCGTATCGTAACCCAACAAATTGGCAGTAAGTTGGCGCTGCTCTGCGGTCAGCATTTCCGACTTAGCTAACTCAAATGCCTCCCACGTTGCCGTTCTTTGTTTTTATTTCTGTTGTGCACCCCTTGCTGAGTCGGAACCTCAGAGCTGGCCATGCGTGTTGCGGAAAGGCACGTTCGGAGCCGTTCTGGGCGCCTGTACCATGTGCACGTGGCTGTGCGGACATATCAACAGGAGAGTCGTGCCGTCTCGGATGTAAAAATGTAACGGAAATGAAAGTGGCGACAACTGAGGATGGGATTCTACACGTACAATTGATTTACCCGCCTGGCTAACTGTTGCCAATAGCAGCTGCGGGCAGACTGCATGGCGTCGCCAATTGCTGACGTCGTTGCCAACACAGCTGTCAACGTCAGCGCCAAGCCGAATGCCAGCTCGTCTGTATGGTGGCGCGTTTCGGGTTGCCTACTACCAGGCGCTCAGTGAAAAGAACACGCAGCATTGCTTGCTGAGTTCGCAGAGCACGGCGAAGTGTGGCAACAGCGCACGCACACAGACAACGTCGACTGCAAAAGTTCTCCCCGTCTGTTGTGGAGCAGTGGGTGCCGCCATAGCTACTTACACGTATTTGCTGCACGCCTGCTGCCCATGACACGCCAGAGTATCGAATTTTCGATTTTTTGCCCGAACCCTGGATGCCTCCACCAACTTATTGCGTGCGTGTTCATTCGTGCCCATGGCGGATGTGCCTCGTATAAATCCTGATTGTGTGTATACTCGTAGTATTGCGAAAGGGCTGCTCTTCCCCATACGCCAGACTTGTGAATTTACTAACTTCTTTTGCGGACTAACAACAAGTCCCCTCATCTGTTCAATTTGTTGGGATAATCACTTCCTGTGTGGGCCACCCAAAAGACCCCCCTCCCCCTCTCAGCCGACCCCTCTGCCACCCCCGAGAGGCCATCAGCTCGGTCGAGTCAATGTCAATATACAGTTTAAATGCCTTCGCCTCCATTTCTTTTGTGCAAGTCGTCTAGCCTGCTGGTGCGCACTTGACATTTGTTATCTGCACACATTGGAAAGCCGAGGGTGCTCCAAGTACACCCTCCTCCTTCCCCACCCCCTTGGGGTCGCCTTACGTTGCATGTTAACTTTTTTTGTAGCGGTTATAAGTCGCACGCCCGCAGCGGCTCGACTCGGCTCGACCAGGCGCAAACCCAAACACGGCCCCAATCCCAATCCCAGTCCCAGACCAGGCCAGGCCAGGCACGTGTAACTCAAACAGGATATGCCTGCTTCTGTGGTCTACCCCAGTCCAGTGTCCAGTGTTGTTGCTCTTCGTTGTTTTTTTCTTGTATTTTTTTCTTCCTTTCCTGGTTTCCTTTACCCTCTGTCTTTTTATTAGCACAATTCCGGGCCATGTACTTTACGGTTTGTGCGTGCGTATGGGTGGGTGGCTGGCTGACTGCCTTGTTGTCATCCGCCTTGTTTATCACTGCGATTAGCTCGGTAATGCCTCGTGCTTAGTAGCTGAGTGTAGTCCCTTTTGCTGAGCCCTAGTGTTATTTGACCTTTTGGCTGTTACTTTGATTACAAATCTGGACCGGCTTGAAGTGTCGCTCATGGGCACATAAAATATATTTTTATGTCCAGGTTATGCAGTTCAGCGTCAGTTAGGCCTCCTGCTTAATGGCGTATGACATTGTCCCCAAAAAGGGTTCTCATTGAGCCAACAAGCCACTGATTTCGCCATACAAGTCGCTGCTTAAATTGCATCTCTCCTTATATGAATACAATATATGTATATGTAAGCTGGCTAATTATCCAAGGAAATTCAATTTTCAAAGCGACTGGCCATGGTTCAAGTCTCTGGCATGAGGCCAACTGTCAGACCGCCATCAAGAGTTGCAGCCTGCTGATAAGCTCCATTGGCACCGCAGACGCTTTGAGCTAAATTCAATTTCTTATCACGTCGCCGCCATGCTCAACCACCATCCCACGCTTTCATATTCCACACGCTCGCTTCATAACCAGCGGCGGGCAACCCTTCCCGCTCATTATCACAATGACAGTCAACTGAGGGAAATAGACTGCCACTGGCTAGTCGAAAACAGTGGGCCTCGGTTTTAAATGCATTCGATTTTACTCAAATGATCATTTGTGGAATTTCAAAATAAATTGAACAGCTGAGGAACCACATTTCTAAGCTCCACAGGATTGACAAAATTGAGTCAAATAACATAATAAACATTTTTCCAGTAATAGATTTTAATTCTAAATATTATCAACACTTTTTGTTAATATTTTAAAATCTCCACAGTATTGAGAGAATTGAGTTTTTGTCAAATAATATACATAATACACATTTTTCAAGTAGTGGATTTTCATTCTAAATATTGTACATCAACAGAGTTTGTTTATATTTTAAAATGTCAATTAAATTGCCTTTGCATTGCATTCAAAGAATCCGTTTATTATCAGAAATTAGTAGCCCTCAGATTCCCAACTGCATATCCAAGGATTAGATTATTTATAGATATAGATTTAGATTAAAAGTAGTATATTATTTATATTATATTAGTTCATTGATTCAAGCAATATCATCAAAAACAAAGTGGGATGGAAATACATTTTAGAAATCAAAACAAAGAAACCCGAAATTACATGAATGAGAATAAGAAATAGTTTCTTTTAATCGTTTTCAGAGGTAAAGGCTTAATGATTGAATGAAGTGCTTGACTATGTGTTCTAGTATAGGGTATTAAGGGTCTAGACTGCTTACCTTCAATTGAGTAGTCAAACAAGTAAGATGTGAATGTCCTTAGGAAATATTTCAGTTCAACAACAACACACACACGTACATATATTCATGTTGAAACTGTTCACCACAAGCAACATTTCCGTTATGAAATGTGTTCTTTTCTTGACCTATTTTTCATTTCGAATTTTTCGTTTTGCATTTGATTTTCCGTGCACGAATGAAGGCGACAGCAGACAGTCCACCACAAAAGCCAAATGATAATTCGCTAGTTGAAGTTGTTTTGTCATTGTTGCCGTTTCGACAAGCGACTGCATGTGAATTGTGAACTCAAATCGACTCGCCTTTTACTCGGTTCAGTGCCTGCCACAAAGACCACAAAGCTTTATGAGAAGTGATGAGAGGATAGGGCGGATGGGGAATATGGGGAGGGAGGCAGATAAGTACGTGCCTATGAATTTTGTTTTGATTGTGTAGGCAGTGGCAGTTGCCAGTGGCTGATGTTGATGTTGTGGCTCTTTCTAAAGTCGACCGATACAAACAGATGCACAAACATACAATTCTAATACTGAAAATCCTTTCACCGCAGCTCCAACAGCTCACACATGTATCCAAACAACAACTGAAGCATTTCAAAAATGCTCCGCCATCATTTGTTGCTGCCTTCTGAACCTAAACTGTAGCTTCAGTCAGGCCGCAGGCATTTTGGTTGCCGTTTTATACAGCTTGTCTCTTATCTGTGAATGCGTTACCAGCACTGTCTGCAATTGTATCTTTGCTCCTGCTATTGAGTTATTTTTGTTGTTGCTGCTTCTGTGGTTGCTCTTGTCGGCGTCGCTTTGGCACATTCAAGCGCCCGAACTGAAGACCCCTTCTCAATAGCTACACAATCGTCAAAATTGTTGCAAAGAAAAAAAAAGGGAACAAGACAAACAACGCACAATGCGTTGCCATCCACAGAACCCCCAATTCCGCATCCTTTGACAAGAAAAGAAGGCAGCGACAAGCGCAAAAAATAAGCACTTCTGTGTAAACACAAACAATTGTTGCGTGTTCAAAATAATGCCAACAGCACAGAACAGCGCCACCGCACAACCCACCTCCCGTCCGTCCGTCAATCCGACAACAACCAAGCGATGTCTTTTTTTACAACTCCTACGCAGTGTTGCTAATTTAACTATTTTCCCGCCAGCTTGGCATTTTTATTTGGCTGCTATTAAAGTATAGCTTTTTTTAAAAAAAATAGAAGTAACAAGATTTAAATGTTACTTATCAGCTCTGACCAGATATGACAATTATCGAGCAAAAATTTGAAAGAAATTAAATGAATAGCATTTTTCTGTATAATGTTATGAGTATGGGATATAGTAGAGTATTTTCAATACAAATTTGTCATCCAGTTATGATAATACATATATAAAAATTCCCTCCTCGCACAAATTTTTAGAGGTATAAGTCCAAATTTCTTTAACAATAACAAATGAATAACAAAGATGCAGCCTTTCCTAATAATTTAGCTTTTAATGACGCTAAAAAATTGGCAGCACTGCTCTAACGGTTCCCCAACTTCTGCCTCGCTCTTCGACACCATTCCCTCTTGTTCGCTGTGGGCGCCAAAGGGTTGCCACTTCTGTTGATGTTTTGGTGTTGCCGTAGCCGTAGCCGTTGTGTGGCGATGTTGTTGCCAACGGCCATGTCAATATTTGAATTCTTGTAATATGCGGCACAGTGAAGCGGCAGCGGAGAAGCAGATCTGGTGGCATGTTGCAACCGCCAATTTTGTGTGTGTGTGTGTGTGTGTGTGTGTAGTTGGCGGGCACGTGAGCCGAGGCACTGAAAGTGGCAGAAACTTTCCGTTTTCATTGTGGCATAAATTGCATTTTTCGTCACCAGTTGCGGCGTTACTTCTCCTTGGAGCGCCTTTGTTGGTTTTTGGTTATTCACCGCCAAGTTAATGAGAAATGAAGTGGCAGAAAGTTGCAAATTGAAAAAGTAGTTGATGACGCCGCCGCTGTCGCCACAAATGAAATGCTCACGGCGAGAATGTTTTTCCACAGAACTCCGTTACACCGAGGTAAATAATTAAAGGGGAAGTTGTCGGTGGCAACAAATACATATGTACATATTTCAATTGTGATAAGGCGAAAAACATGCTCTGATTTCATGTCCTTTACTTAATGAGAAGTTGGTGGAGGGGTAAGCGAGGCAATGTCAATTGAGTTGAGTGACACAAGAAGGCAGGTGTTCCTTCTACCGAAATGGTGTCGAAGAAGTATGACTAAACGAAAGCAAATAAATGAAGTCAACAGCAATTTCTCCATTTTCTGCTTACATAAATAAACATGTGAGTATGTTGTGAATTCCATAAGAACTGTGTATGATTCTAGCCTGACATTTTATATAACAAACTATAGGCACTTGTTCAATCAGCAGTCGAGTGCAACACCAATAAATTCTATAGTTTATAAGTAAATTGAGTTCATAGCTGACATTCTTATGCGGTCGTCTTTTAAAAAAAGGACAACGATCAAATACAATCTAATGATTTTTAAAATAAAAGTTGAACATAAACATTTCAAAAATTGCGTTACACTAGTGGTGTTCATAGTTTATGTAAAACTAAGGATTGAGTCCATTAAATATGATGTCAATCAGGTGGTAGGTAATAATTGATAATGAATCAAAATTTATAACATTTTCTTTTAATGATTTTTTAGTATTTCAATTAGATATACATATAAAGAATGACGGAAGTGCAGGCTTATTAAGACTGGCTAATTATGAGGAAATAACACACTCTTTAAATGACAAATAATTTACAGAAAAATTTATTTTATTTAAAAAATATTTCACTGCGTTTTTGATATTTAGCAAACATTTTTTTTGAATTAATTTTTGTGGCCATGGCCTACTTGAATAAATTAACAAGCTTCGTACGAAATCTTTGTAAGTCTCATCTTATAGTAAATTATATTATTAATTACTCCTTATCAGAATTCAAAAATGTTTCATTTATAGTATAGTAGGTATTATGTATATGATGTGTTTCAAGATAAAAAGTTGAGAATTGTTTGCTTACTGAGCGCTCGTTTGTAGTTAAACACTAAAAAAAGACTAGAAAAAACTAACAAAATCCCGAAATATGCGGGTCTTGAGGATAGGAACGATGACATTTTAATGAATTTATATTAAATATGTTGTAAATCATTCCCGTAATAGCCAACGCGATCATTTTACTCTTCGTGAGTGAAGTTTATTCAGAAAAATATCGTTGTTGTAAGTAGCTACAATTCACGCACATCTCTATTTGTATAATCTGCGAAACGATGCACAAATCTTGCAACGTTTTTAGAGGTCCAACCGATACCGTAAATTGCGTCAAGTTCACGTTCTTATAAGCGAAATGGCATAAAATCACAACATGTTAGCACATAAAATGGGAAGCCGGAGGACGAAAGTCAAATATGGGAAATGTTAAAAAGCCGCTTTGGTATTAGGGTGGTGGAGGCATAAAAAGCATTTATAGGAAATATGCTAAAATGAATCTAAGTCCGTCCGTCGTCCTTTCAAAACAAAGCGCAAAAAGTGAACATACTTAATGCCCGAAAAGGTACTTAAACAAGGGTACGGCCAACCACAATGGCTTTCGTCCCGGCTCGATGCTTCTTGCTCCTTAGTGCTTAGTCCTCGCTACTCGGTTTTGGTGTTCATGTAATATCGCCCATATGTTACAATCGCAGCAATAAAACGGCAACAAAGTGCCAAGAAAGTTGCCAGCCAGTGCCACCCACGTTGCAGATTCAATCTGAGCACAGCATTAAGGTCGCGACCATGTGCCCACCCAAATGCTTAAAGGCACAACAAACAAAGCACACACACACACACACACACACATATATATATATATATATTCTCCATAATAACCCCGCACCCTGCACCGCACGTAAATCTTATCAACACTGCATAAAAACGCCTACCGTGCAAATAGATACGAGCAGAGCAACTGCAATTACAAGCCGCCCTGCGTTCTACCCTCGCCCCGGCCAGGGGGTGTGTCAGGCAGACATTACAAAGGCCAGGCTGTCAGTCCGACTGGCAAGTGCAGAGATTAGAGCCAAACCGGGGCTGGGCGCTGGGTGCTGGGCTCGGCTGCAATGAAAGTTAGTGAACGCAATTAAGCATAAATGTGCGGCACAATGAGCGCTTTTTGTCGCGCCCTCGTCCTCTCCATGTGGGTCTCTATGAGTCTGTGGGTTTGTTTTTATTTTTTTTTATTATTCTTGTAATTGAAGAATTCTATGCAGGTTTACACTTTCAGAAGAAATAATGTATGCCCTGTGAAATACTACAACATTTTTCTAAAAACTAATTGCTAATTTTGTAAAGTGTTGTTTTTCGAATTTCCATATAAAGAAGTTTTCCAACTTAATTCGATTATACGTTATATACAAATATAATTGAATCGATTGTAACATGCAATTAAATGGCTATGAATAATAATTTGTAACACTTTGTTGGAAACTCATCTGAATGAAACAACCCTTGATCCTTGAACCCTATTTAAGAAATCGTCGTTAGCTTTGTTTCACTTTTTGCCAAAATTTTTGTCAATAGGTCGACAAATAATAAACGTTGTCCTTTAAGATCTTTCATATATGCTAAATAATTTGCTTATCAATAATGATAATTGGTTAATTAAAAAAAATAATTTTAAATTAAACATTAAATTGTGAGCGAATGAATAAAAATTAAAATTTATAAATCATGCTGAAATGCATATATAATCCTCGTTTTCTCAAAGTTACTATAAGTAAATGATTTTTTGGTAAAAAAAAAAAAATTATAATAATAATCATTATTTGCGGTCCCTGACAAGAACTCTGACGAGAAAAATCTATCTATGTCTGTGTGTCTGATGGGTCTGTGGGTTTGTTTTTATTTTTTTTTATTATTCTTGTAATTGAAGAATTCTATGCAGGTTTACACTTTCAGAAAAAAATAATGAATGCCCTGTGAAATACTACAACATTTTTCTAAAAACCAATTGCTAATTTTGTAAAGTGTTGTTTTTCAAATTTCCATATAAAGAAGTTTTCCAACTTAATTCGATTATACGTTGTATACAAATATAATTGAGTCGATTGCAACATGCTGTAACATGTTGGAAACTCATCTGAATGAAACAACCCTTGATCCTTGAACCCTATTTAAGAAATCGTCGTTAGCTTTGTTTCATTTTTTGCCAAAATTTTTGTCAATAGGTCGACAAATAATAAACGTTGTCCTTTAAGATCTTTCATATATGCTAAATAATTTGCTTATCAATAATGATAATTGGTTAATTAAAAAAAATAATTTTAAATTAAACATTAAATTGTGAGCGAATGAATAAAAATTAAAATTTATAAATCATGCTGAAATGCATATATAATCCTCGTTTTCTCAAAGTTACTATAAGTAAATGATTTTTTGGTAAAAAAAAAAAAATTATAATAATAATCATTATTTGCGGTCCCTGACAAGAACTCTGACGAGAAAAATCTATCTATGTCTGTGTGTCTGATGGGTCTGTGGGTTTGTTTTTATTTTTTTTTATTATTCTTGTAATTGAAGAATTCTATGCAGGTTTACACTTTCAGAAAAAAATAATGAATGCCCTGTGAAATACTACAACATTTTTCTAAAAACCAATTGCTAATTTTGTAAAGTGTTGTTTTTCAAATTTCCATATAAAGAAGTTTTCCAACTTAATTCGATTATACGTTGTATACAAATATAATTGAGTCGATTGCAACATGCTGTAACATGTTGGAAACTCATCTGAATGAAACAACCCTTGATCCTTGAACCCTATTTAAGAAATCGTCGTTAGCTTTGTTTCATTTTTTGCCAAAATTTTTGTCAATAGGTCGACAAATAATAAACGTTGTCCTTTAAGATCTTTCATATATGCTAAATAATTTGCTTATCAATAATGATAATTGGTTAATTAAAAAAAATAATTTTAAATTAAACATTAAATTGTGAGCGAATGAATAAAAATTAAAATTTATAAATCATGCTGAAATGCATATATAATCCTCGTTTTCTCAAAGTTACTATAAGTAAATGATTTTTTGGTAAAAAAAAAAAAATTATAATAATAATCATTATTTGCGGTCCCTGACAAGAACTCTGACGAGAAAAATCTATCTATGTCTGTGTGTCTGATTTCCACTCTATTTCGGAAATTGCAATTTAAAAAATTAAATCTTTTAACTAACGCTAATTTGTTTCAGTATTTGGTTCAGATGCTCCAAATCCTCGACCTTAGCTAATAGTCCAAGCAAAAAAATGATAATGAATCAATTATACTTTATATTATTTTTGTTAAGAATTCAGAGCACCACTTTGGCTTTGTTAAAATTTAAAAATGCTGTGGAAAAACTATAATTAATTTTTTTAGAAAATTTAGGAAATCAGAAAATTTGGGAAATAAGAAATGTAATGCATGAGATTTATATTCTTTAAATTTGGCACGTTTAAAAAATAAACAACAATAAAATATTAATTGTGTTAGATTGAAGTATTTTTGTTATTGGCATTAACACATTTTTGAGCAAAAGAACTAATGTTTTCTCCTGAGAGACTATTGTTATTCGAGTGTAGGAGAAGTACTATGTTTTTTGTGCGATAGCTAAGTACGCACGTTTCATCAGACACGTTTGGGGCAGTGGCAGCCGCGGTGGCTGCAACATCGCTTGCTGATGTGCACAGCTGCGATTTTTAATCAGCGATAACTTGCACACACCACAAAAAGCAAGACGTCGAATAAGTAAAGCCACAGTGTATTACAGAGAGAGAGAGAGAGAGAGTAGAGTAGAAAGAATAACGGATATTTGTGCAATGCATTCCATGGCTGACTCCTTTTCTCGTTCTCACTCTTTTCATGTCGTTTCGGCACGCTTCAACAGATTTGCCACGGATTTCATCGATGTGCGCGAGAAGGAGACGCGCCGAGGCACACGCGGGGCCGGCAATCCAGAGCGACGACGGGCACGTCTTCAACAGCAGCTACAAAAACGCAACCAGATGCTGGCTGATGATGCCGGAGCTGCAGTCGGAGTCGGAGTCGGAGCCGTGGCCGCGACCTCCAGCAATGTCAAGCCAGCTGCGGAGGCGGCTCCGCAGCAAAGTGCAGCCAACAATGCAACGACTACGGACAGCAACAAACAACTGAACAATGGCAACAATCAAACGCGCAACGACAATATGGCAACAGCATCATCGTCTTTGTCCCCATTGCCTCCTTTGGCTGCCCCAACACCTTCGTCTTCGGTGGCGCCTCCCAAGCAAGAGCAATCCGCTGAGGAGGACGATGTGGCTGGGCCGCGCATCAAGCCGGAAGATGTATTAGAGCTGAAGGAGCGCATTACAAAGGAAATACTCAATTCGAAATTGCAGGAAAAGGAAATGCTGGAATTGCAGGTGAGATGAACTGAAGCGCGCATGCAAAATCCTGATTTTAAGAAACCCCCCTACCTCGCCCCTCCACCCCCATCAACTTAAGGTATTTGCCCAGCAGTTGTATTGCCTTTTTTTAGAATTTCGTGCGGATTGTAATCAGCAGCGGCTGCGCTTCATTGTGGCGCCACAATGAGCAGAGGGTGGGAATAGTGGGTGGTGGATAGTGGGTGGATTCGGGCACAGCAGCTGTGGGTTAAATTTATAGCACGTCGACGCCTTCATCGTCGTCGCACCTTTGGGCGCAGCGTCCGACAGCTGTCAAAATATACTTCTCTTTTTTTAATAAAAAGTGCGCTCAAAGGCAGCAACCAGTTGGCTATGAGAGGCGTGCCCGAAAGGTCTGTCAAAGCTGTGCGGCAACTTTATTAAAACACTTGTACACACGCCCCTGCCCCTGCCCCATTGTGACAGCCCTGACTGTCCACAGTGTCGGTAACAAGCCAATTTTATTGCCAACAGCAGCACCTGTTACACCTGTCCGCGTGTCCAGGCGACCATGTTGATTCATGTACGCCTTTCTACCTTCCTATTGCTATCCCCCGCCCTTGAATTGTTATTTAATAAATGCAACACAAGTTAGCAAACTTTCAACAATTTTATGATGTTGTTTTTTCGTTTTTACTCGCATTTTACCGAACGTCACAACTTTGTTAAATATTTCGCACAGGAGAAAATCAATCGGGAATTTTTAAACTCCAAAGTATTCAACATGGAAAGCACTGGAAAGCAACGACGCAAGCGGAAGCGCAAGAATCAACGCGCCGTCAACGGCGAGGCGCCCACTCTCTCCGACAACGATGGTCTCTATGGCGATAATGGTGGCGACCAGACGGCTGTGGGCGGCCAAGGAGGCGGGAACAAGGCACGCAACACGGCGGCCACGGCAAAGGCTCGTAGTCTAATGAATCTGCACAACAACGAGGCGGGTCGACGGGTAAGTGCAACGAAACTTTATAAGTACAAGTAAGACTGAAAAATTGAGCGCTCCCAGCACACAGTGCCGGCGCCACAAAGTACTGAAAATTGCGCAGAACTCACGCAAATACCACAATATAAACAGCCAATTATCAATTACAACGAATTATGGGCACCAAATAAAACAAATATAAATAACATACTCGTTCAATGGGCAAACAATGGCCCCGCAGAAGGACTCCACTCTCCTGCATGTGTGTGCTCAACTGTGTATCCACATACATATATACAGTATGTACAGTATGTATGTATGTATGTATGTGTCTGCGGGCCAGTTGTGAATTGATGCTTTTTCCAGCAATAATTAGTTGTCAACTCTAATGTTACACAGTTTCCACATAACTGCAAATTCCAATTTTAAAATGTGACTGTCAACTACATTATCCGATCAAAAAAATGTTGACAGAAAAATTCAATTAACGTTGTTATTTATTACATTATACATTAGTCTGTCCGTCCGTCTGCATGAACGCAAGGATCTCGGATAGTATAAAAACTGGAATAACAAGATTTGGTTTTCCTATATCCCTAAGCCCTAAGCAGTTCGCGGGTATTGTTTTTTCTTAATACATCAATCGCCCACTTCTACTTCTTCTTGAAATTTTTAAATTAAAAAATACTTTTAAGTGGGATTGGCTACAGGGTATTTCAATATCAATATGATCAAAGCATTTGTATAATCTTGATCTATAGAGCAATAGAAGAGAGCGCATCCATAAACATACTCGCGCATCCAAAAATGCTATTTTAATATTTCAGCATGATATTGGGTATTCCTTTAAACATAGATAGCTAAAAAATTCATGTGTCTCCATTTCTTGGGGAGAAATCAACTGCATAACCAATATTTCCTTAGATCACAAAATTAGTAAAATTCTTAATAGTATTTTCCACATTTTAGAGAGTTTTCAGAGTAAAGTTTTTTAAGTTAATGTTGACTAGAGTTTTTTAAAAAAAAAAGTTTAATAAAATAATCCATGTTGCATTTAAATTATAATAGAACTATTATTTGACAAAAAAGTAACTAACAATTGAACTCCTCGGCTGATCTAAAACTAATTGGAAATTAATTAACTAGCATGCTTATTAAGAGATAGTCAGAACTAAGCCTCAGCAAGTAGACAGCCACAAATCGAAGATGATGTTATTTGTCGGAGTCTTTAACTTTATTCTTCTTGTAAGCTTACAACCACCTGCACGTTCAAATAATTTCATCGAACATGACTAAAAGAACGCCTTTCGAATATATATATATATATTTGTATATATATATTTGTGAGATGTTCTTAATGCCAAGAAATAATTTATGTGTTAGTTGGTAAAAAGGGATCAAGTATCCCATTTACCACGATAGTAACAGCCTCTACAAATTCACAAAAGGGAAATCCTTTAAGTCAAAACTGTAACTACAAGTTACCGCCAATCTTTTATAGACTTAGTAGAATGACGATTGAGGCCACAGTGCACTTGTTGAATGACAATGAAAATAACGTCCGCACTGTGTAGCTACTACTAAGGACCTTACAGGCATTTGCAGTGCTTGTCAAACTGTCAACTGGGCAACGAGTCACGAGTCACATGCTGGCTTTCGTATACAATGTGAAGTGATGGTAAAAATCTTAACTGCGTCGTAGAAGAAAACAGAAACAGAAAACCTAACCTAATAAAAGCTGAAATGCTTTTCTAGAAATATGCGCATGTCAGGAGCGAGCAGCGGGGCGAGGGGTATGTCGACGAAAAATGTCAACGAATATGAAATCCTTGCAAAATTTATGACATGCACTCAAGGAAAAGACGATGTGTGTGAGTGTGGAGGATGTGGGGCGAAGCACGCGAAAAAGAAAGGGATTTGTAGTTCACGAATTCGATTGCGCATTTCTTGCGTACTTTAGACTTTTTGCCGAAGCCGCAAACGGAAGAAAATCAAGCGCAACGAATTCGTGGCAGGCGCAGTAAGGCCACAACAAAGGATTCCGCAGCACCAGAGAAAAGTAAAAGCAAAAAGCGGATGTGTCTAGTAGGATGCCAGTAAAAGGCAAAATTCGAAATGCGAAATGCGAAATGCGCAGAGGCAAAAGCCTCGAGTCAGGCAATGATTACAGTCAGTTGACAATTTTGATTGCCTCTGGTCTATATATGTATGTGTGTGTGTGTATGTGTGTGTGTGTGTGAGAGAGATTGCATGGCGAATGCGTTGAGAGCATAAAACAAAGCGTGACAAATCGCTCGGATTTTCCGCTGTCGCGCACACAAAACACGAGCTTGAGACCCCCCCTTGAAAGCGACGAAGAAGCCCGCAAAGGACACGCAGGGCGCCTCACTGTTGCTGGATTTACGAATGCGCTGACGTGGCTGTGGTTGGATATTGGGCTAGTTTTGGGATTGGGGTGTGGGTTGGGGACACACAACTACTAACGGAGATTGTCAATGGCAATTGTTGCGTGGCCGCTAAGCCGCTTAGCTATTGTTGCTCCTGTCGCGGTGGGAGTCGAAAGCGCATTGTGACGCGACATGCGAATTACGAACGAAAAATGAATTTAATAAATTTGTTAAATTAATTTCGGCAATTGCGTTCGCACGTTATTTGACTTCTTCGCATTCCATTTCACTGGTAGAAATTACTTTCTTTTGCCAGCGACATCCGAGACATTTGACAAACAATAGCCTTGCCCCAAGATTAAGCCAACAGCACAAACAATGCATTCAAGCTCCTTGTGTCCATTTCGAGTGTGTATGCATTACATTTGTCAGCAGCAAGGACGAGCCGATGGAGAAGGAGTGGGTGTGAAGCGAAATATTAAAAATGTATGTTGGGCGACAGAGTCAGAGACACTGACTAAGTGAGCGTTTCAAATTATTTTCTAAATAAACCAACTACTACTAACTAGTCTGCAATCTGTTCTGTGAGTAAAAGTCTACAATTTCCAAAGCTTTGCATTCTTTTATAAAAATGTACAAAAAAAAAAACATTGTAATCAAAATAGCATTGGTTCTACTTATTATAAATTGAAGTTCCTTGTTAGTAGATATCTACCAGTATTGCTCCCTGTACGTAGTACATTAATTTGAGGTACAAACGAGCACATAGGGTCACACTGCCTTGTACTGTAACTTCACTGAAGTGATTTCAATGATACCCTACCATTGTATTTTTATAATTTAGCAATTAGACCAATAAATTACTTTATTGATATTGGCCTATTAACGAAATAAATAACAAATCCAGTAAAATAACAATTTTTAATCAGTGTTAATTGTTTTTTTCAAAATTGAAAGTTATATATACTGTACCCTCGCATTTGAAACAAATTTATGTTTCTTGTCCAAACATTTAAATTTTATGTTCATTTTTTAAGAATAAATTTCTGCCAGCAGTTGCGCCAAAATTAACAGCATATACATATAAAGGAATCTGATTTATAGTATTTTGGAGCATTCACTGTAGCTTTTCTTTACATTACTAGATATGTGTACTACTATGCATATAAAACAAAGCAACCAAATTGATGCAACATGCGGCAATTGTGTGACATATCAAATGTCAAATAAAGTGAAAACAAAAGGCGTGATGCGGACCCGTACGGTTGGACTGCAATGAACTGTACGAGGATAGCTTGAGATGAGGGACTGAGATGAGGCAAGGACTGAAAGGACGCCACACACACAGTGCGTGGAAAAAGCAAATGCGAAAAGAAAGACTATGCCAAACACTAAAAAACTTATACAGAACTATGCAATTTTGAGTGCGGCCAACGGCAGTGCAGGACTACGAGGCGTATGAGGAATGAAGTGTGTGTATGTGTGTGTGTGTGTGCCACAGACGATGGCAACGATACAACAACTTGCAGCCTTTGGCGTCGGGCGACATATTGCCAGTGTACACGCAAAAAAACACACAAACACACACAAGCACGTAGACAACCCTTGACAAAACATTGCGGTTGCCAAAAAGTGAGACCATTAGTTCAGCTGCTGTTGCTGCTGAAGTGAGTTCCCCGCCCTGGTCCAGAATTGCTGTCTGATAACAAATTGGTCAGCTTTTTGCGGCCAAAAGTCGCGCTAAATGTTGCCGCTGCCGCCGCCACTACACGAATTCGGCAATGCAATGGCATCGCATCCGACGCCACCATTTTTATGCTGCACACCAATGGCCAAGACAATGGCCAACTAGGGAGTCGGTCGGTGTCTGACGCGCTGATTCTCATTTTTGGCACAGCATCATTTTGCGGCAAATGAAATTATTTGTTGCAGCTTTGTCATTCCGCTCAACAGACTTGGACGCTTTTAGTTGCGACTTCAGTTGCAGTTCTCATTTTTCCTGCTACTTTTTGGCAAGCCCTGAACGAAGAGTTGTCTGGCCGAGCTGTGCATTTTTTCATGCTGATTGCGTAATTATTTCTTGTTATGATTTTGGACTCGAATCGCAGCACACACGTGACTGCCATTGCAATATCAATGGCAATTTGCTGTCAAAAAATGTATTTTTAAAGCTTTTGTTGTGGCACGACCATGCAAATCTCCATTGCCAAGAGGCTGTAACTGTGGCTCTGACTGTGACTGACTGTGGCTTTGTGGCTGCTCCTACGACTGCGAGTTGGGAGTGGCCCGCTGCGCTGACAAGCGCAATTAGAAGTTGAAATAAATGACAGCGAATATCTCATTGTTGTTAATAAAAATTGATGTCTGAATGGCGTTTGTGCGCCGTGCCAGAGTCACAGCAGGCTCGTGGGTTGGGCGTATTTATGAACAAACATAAAAATCCATTTGCATATATATTCGTACACACATACTATAAGTATTTGCATGCATATTATCCGATTTTCAATAACTGAAAAATAAATCTTTCCTGCTTTTCCCCCCGCAATCCACAGGCCGTCATCAAGAAAACGCGCATTACCTGCAAATGTCATGGAGTCTCCGGTTCTTGCAGCTTAATTACTTGCTGGCAGCAATTATCATCAATTCGAGAAATTGGTAAGTGTTGGATGTGAGATTAAATGAACAGGTAACAACGAACAGGTGTATTCTATTTCAATAAAAAAAAAACAAAAACTGTCGATCAATCAAAAAGTGGGGCTTCCATATTCGTAAAAAATTCTTCATCTGTGACAAATTTGTAGCTGGAAATGAAAATTAAATATCAAATTTTGTGTCACACACACACACATATTTTGTTAGAGCCTTAAATGCTGCAAGAAATTCCATAAAAAAGCTGCTCATAACAACAAACTTAAATTTATTGAAAATAACTAGAAGTACTCGTAATGTAGTATACACCTAATTCTGTTTTTACACGGTCTTTTTTTACAAGATTTTGATATAACACGGTTTGAAAATTAAAAATTGCATATATACATATTTCTGTAGAGATAAGGATTGAGTTGCAGTGGAAGCAATCACCTATTTTTGCATATGATCAATATCTTTTTTTAAACAGAATTAGGTGTTTATATGTTTACACGACTTTATTCCATTTCGCACGATCCAAAAAAACACAAAATAAATAAATAAAAGCACACACACAGCTGACAAACAGCTAGAAATCATTCGTATATGGATCGTTATGCACATTACATACATGTGATTTAATAAAATAACATAAATTTGAATAGGTTTTAGATTTAAGGAACCAACCACCTATTTTTGTATATGAAGAATGTTTTTTAACAGAATTAGGTGTTTATATGTTTACACGACTTTATTCCATTTCGCACGATCCAAAAAAACACAAAATAAATAAATAAAAGCACACACACAGCTGACAAACAGCTAGAAATCATTCGTATATGGATCGTTATGCACATTACATACATGTGATTTAATAAAATAACATAAATTTGAATAGGTTTTAGATTTAAGGAACCAACCACCTATTTTTGTATATGAAGAATGTTTTTACACAGTTTTTTCTGGAACCAATCTATAGCTGCTTTAAATTTTCCTTTTTTTTTTAAAATTGCGCGCACGATGTGCTTTCTATAGCAAGCAACTTTTTGTCGTGCGATGAAAGCAGTTTATAAGCAGTTCAAGCAGTGCAAGCAGTTCATATATCAAACGAATATACGATAAGCACTTTTATCGTAACAATTTTTTATATTGCGTCAAAAGCCGCGCAATATTTTTTCAAATTACTTAATGATTTCGTTTTAAATTGCAGGCGACTATTTACGGGAAAAATACGAGGAGGCCACCGAAGTGAAACTCAATAAACGCGGCCGTCTTCAGGTCAAAGATTCACAATTCAAGGTGCCAACAGCACACGATCTGGTCTATTTGGACGAAAGCCCCGACTGGTGTCGCAACAACCGCCAGCTGCAGTGGCCAGGTAGGCCATAAAATACGAATATCACATTATGTTGTTCTAATCATTTCCTTCCTGCAGGGACACATGGCCGGGTCTGCAACAAGAGCTCGTCGGGACTGGATGGCTGCGGCATCCTCTGCTGCGGGCGGGGCTACAACACCAAGAACATCGTCGTCCGGGAGCGATGCAATTGCAAGTTCCATTGGTGCTGTCAGGTGAAGTGCGACGTCTGCACAAAAGTGCTCGAGGAGCACACCTGTAAATAGAGGTCCTCCATCGATACTATACTGTCGAGATAAGCACCACTAAGCAGCAGGAGCAGGATGAGGATTATGATGAGGATGAGCAGGAGGAGGATGAATGCAATGAACGTTGCAATCCCCACACCTACATAACGTATATTATTTATTGAACCTACCGTTAAGTTGCACAATGGAAGCTTTCTTATTGTTTTTACTTAGTGTACGAACTTAGTCTCTAACAGCCCCCCAATTCTATCCCCCCACCCTCCCCTAGACTATGTAATTCAATGCGTATTCCATAGGGTCTAGAAAGTGTGAATGCAAAGATCAACTCACTCGGTGTAAAAACAAAAAAAAAAAACTAAAAACATAAGAAGAGAAATTAATTACAGCTCCAGGCATGCTTTTACGTACATCCCTCTCGGATAATAGATCGATGGCTAGGATAGGGAGACATGAACGAATACGAAATAGCATTTAAACTGTAAAATATACAACAAACATGCAAACGAACATCCACATATATAGATAGCTTTAAGCGGAACTTTTTGTTGTTCTTCATGGTTCAAATAATAATTTAAACGATTATCGTAGAAATAATAATTGTACTTTTAATGCGTCTATATCTCTACTATATATAAAATATTTAAGACGATATCAAATGTGACACATTTTATGAATCCTAATTACGAGTAGCTCACGAGCTTGCAGAAATGCCGCTAAAAAGATTCGATTACCCATACTCCGGCTATTTTGTTTGACTGTTTGTCTATTTTGATTTTCGGAAGTGAAAGTTTTCCTTTTCTCTTCATTTTTTTTTTTTTTTGGCATGCATTGAATACCCAAAATACTTATGTGTTTGTGGCTTAAGGATTCTTAGGACTACACTTATTTTTAGTTAGCCCTAAGTAGGCGCCAAGAACGGCCGATGCCCGCTAAGGACAGAAAGTCTAGGGGCAAGTGAGGTAATTATAAATCCAATACTTATAGTGCATATGTACGTAGCATTTAGTACTATATATAGCGTTTAAAGTACATACATATACTATATATATGTGTGTGTGTGCATCTGTATTTAAATTCTAAATAAGTGTTAGCTGTACGCTCTAGTAAGTGAATAACGTGGCAATGCGATTCCGGAATGTCATATGAGAATTATAAATTAAATAAAGGAAAATTGTAAATGTGAACCTCCAAACTGTGTGACTGAATTTCTATTCTTAATGGCCCCAAGACGCCAGACTACTAACTAACTTTCAAGGCAAAATTAAAATTATTCAACAGTTCACGAACAAATGGAAAATGGTCTGGGAAAACAATTTCAGAATTTTGCAGCTGTGGGCCAAAGAAATTTGCGTTTCTTATTTTCACGATCAAGCCAAGTTTCTAGTCTGGTATCTGGAATCGTTCGTGGCATTAGTAACAGCACTAGAAGTTTGTTAATCACTAAAGTAAGCACTGGGACTAAAATATGGGAAAGAGTGAAGTCGCAATCCAACAAGGCACAACGACAAATATCGAAGGCTCGATCTGGCCAAGAGGCCTTTTATAATATGAAGCAGATTTGTGTCAAATATAGAAACTACGAAGGAATTTAAAAAGTCTCAATTCTGTTAAATATGCAAATCAACTGTGGCTTACAGAAATTGCTAATGGGCTTATACCTCTGACATGCTGGCTCTTTAGCTTTAATATTAACAACTAACTTGATTCCCACTATAAAAGTAAACTCTCTCTCTCTCACATGTTTCTCCAATTTTTGTTGTCTATTCAATATTTTGTTGGCATTTTAATCCTCTATCTACATATATATATAAGAATTGAAATAAGTATGTATGTATATATCTATATATAGTTATATGTTCCGTATAGACTCCGAAACCGCCCAACCGATGTTACTCAAATTTTGTGGCAATATTCAAAATACTCCAATGGGTAATCCTGTGAACCATCGTTTTCTGGCTTATTGCTGCTCATTTTAATATGTTCGACAGTCACTTTTTACTCTGTTTGTGAGTGTTTCGTGTATAAATAAAATTGTTAAATCGAATTAAAAAAAAAATGCAGCTGAAAATTGCAATATCTTTGCGAAAGGGCATCCACATCCAGAGCCATCAAAACGAAACAAGAACGGAAGTCGAGGCTTCGTCAAATGCGCGAAAGGGTATCCACATCTGATCCAAGAAACACCAACAGGGGGGCGATGGAGATCCTTTGTACAGACGACGAAAGGTGGACGACAGTCGGTACTCAATCAAGGACCTAATCGAAGCCATAAAAAGCGAAGGACGTATTGGGAAAGATGTGACGTTGGAAAGATTAAAAAGCACCACAATGCATGAATGTTCAACGAATACGTTTTAGAAGTTAAATTAAATCAGACACAGTCTGGGCTTGCTGGCTGGGCTAACAAATAATGATAAACATTGTAAACTATGTGCTCCTCTCGCCTCGCTCTTTCAATATAAATTTCTTGTGCATCGAGGAAAAGAAGCAGTAATAAATAGGCAGATGATCAACAATAAAAAGAAAGAAAAACAATACATCATAATAATAGAAACATAAAGAAGGCTCATCCACTACGCAGCCTTTTTAATCTATTTGGGCATGTATCCATTTAGCATTCGCTTGTCTTGTAATTGTTTGATAACATAAAATAAATATGTTTTCCCTTATCTGTGGCAGCAGATTCGAACACGAAAAAGTGAAAGCAGCCGTTTCCTATTAAACAGGAAAGTCGTGGCTGATGGCTGATGGCTGATGGCAGATGAATGGTCGATTATGGAAATGGCTAAACAATAGACATAGTACTAGTATCTAGTACATATTTTTATCGCCTGATGCCCGTAATCATAGAGTGTTTCAACCAAAACCATAGTACAAGCATGCATAATGCCAGAATACATATTTGTGACTCAAATAGGTAGCCGCTTTATCAGACTCTGGCTGCCTATCAATAACAAGTCCGCTTATCGCCACGATTCGCAATCAACCTGTGCTGGTCCCAAAACGTTCGCGTTTTAATATGCAGAGATAATCCTTCAACCTGGGGCCAGAGCCATCAGTTCACAGACAACGCGTGCCCCAAACGGCTGAATACGGCATACATATATCGGTTTGGCTGCGTACTCGCGTAGGGCGAGGGATCCAAATGGCATATAGTATATATAAACAGGCGCTCTACAGGGACTTTATTTACCGTTAGTTGTGCGGGTCGCAACTCGACATTTTCGACAATGCTCGTGCCGAGTTTTCGAGCACAAGTCATCATATTTTTACTCATAGTTCTCGGGAGCTATGTCCTCCCAGTGTGTGCCGATGGCAGCGGAAACGGAAGTATTATCGATACCAACAAGCTGCTGGTGCCGGATATGCAGGAAGATGAAGTGCGTCATGCTCTCAAGCAGCTCAAGGATGCTGTTCTCAACATTAGGTGTGTATACTTTGGAAACCATACACTCAGAAAAAAAAGCGACATACTATAATATAGAAAATTGTCCCTTAAAAGCAACTGAATGCAAATCAGAGCTACTTTTGAGAAACATTCTTTCTTTTTATAATACAAAAAATGTGAATAATTTATAATAATAATAGAGCAGTCCTTGAAGCAGCTCAAGGATGCTGTTCTCAACATTAGGTGTGTATACTTTGGAAACCATACACTCAGAAAAAAAAGCGACATACTATAATATAGAAAATTGTCCCTTAAAAGCAACTGAATGCAAATCAGAGCTACTTTTGAGAAACATTCTTTCTTTTTATAATACAAAAAATGTGAATAATTTATAATAATAATAGAGCAGTCCTTGAAGCAGCTCAAGGATGCTGTTCTCAACATTAGGTGTGTATACTTTGGAAACCATACACTCAGAAAAAAAAGCGACATACTATAATATAGAAAATTGTCCCTAAAATGAAACTATGTGCAAAACAGCGACACTTTTGAGAGAAAATTTCTTTCTCTTGATAATACAAGTATTAAATAAATATTCGCTCGCCTTGGAAATTGGTAATAATATTCTTAAAATCATAAGAAATGCTTACACCAAAGCATTTATTTATTATGATTTTTTCCTGATTTAAAAATTGTTGAGCATTTAGAATTAGCACTGTAGTACAGAAAACTATATTTTTTATTTTATTTATTTTAACAATGTGAAAAAAATGATAACAATACAGAACTTATACTAAGAAAAACAAAGCCTATACAAGTAGAAATACCAAAAATATCTAATAACGAACCGACTCGATGGGGGAAACGGCCAGCTATGCCTCAATTCTCAGCAGAGAGTAGTCAGAGACGTTATTAGAACTAACAAAGAGAAAAAGAGAAGAAAAATACAAATAAAAAATAAAGAAGTATGGTGAAATTAAAATAACAAATTAAACTTTAAATATTTAAATAATAAAAGTTATAATATAAGCTAAAGCCCCGATTCTCAACAGAAATTAGTCAGAGACGTTATTAGACCTAACACAAAGAGAAAGAGAGAAGAAGAATAGCAATAAAAGATAAAGAAGTATGATTAAATTAAAATAACAAATTAAAATACTTAAATAATAAAAGACAAAATATAATTAAAAGCTAAAAAAAGGTGAAGAATCGCTGACCCGTTGGGGAAAGGTTTATTAGCCAGTCCGTCAAGCTTTAGTAATAAAATAATAATTGGTTGAAGTGAAAGGAATTTCAAGTCGATTTTCAAGCATGTAGAACTCAATGTATTTTTCTGAGTGTAGCAGCTGCTTATTGATTTTATTGTTATCGTTGTTTATCACTCTGTTCAATTGCGTACCTTTTTGCGACAGTCCCTATCTAGGCATTACCATCACCGCCGCACCGCCCAACTGTCTGCAAATGCAATGCAGCTTCGTTTGCTTCAATGGACGGCAGGATGAGATTAGTAGTGATATAGAGTACGCCATGAAGAAGTCCAACTATGTGAGTAATCGTTCACTGGCTTCTCTTGAAGTTTAAATGCGTACACCCGATATACCGATCCCATTCTTGGTTTTAGCACTGCGACACTATTAGCACGCTTGAGCTGTTCAATTATGAATTCGTGGACGCCACTATACCCATTGACTTTCTCGGCTCCTTTACCGATAGGGTCGAGAGGCTCTATATTGGCATTTCGAACGTTACGGCTGTGCAGTCGGGCGCCTTTGCAGGTGCGAAGTTCGAGACAATCATGCTCGAGGAACTGCAGCTGGAAGAGCTCGAGAAGGGATTCTTTTTGAATGTTTCGAAGACCTTTCGACAGCTTTACATCACACAACAGGAGGTGCCGTTGCGCTGCGTACACCCGGACTTCTTAAACAATGTGAAGTATCAGATCGAGACTTTGCGGCTTCAGATCGGCATCGATAGTGTTCAGAACATCACGGGCACTGACCCCGTCCTAAGCACCCTCTCCAATGTGGACTTCAGCTACAACGATTTCAGAGATCAGCTATGCTCAGACAGCTTCATCAAGCTGACCATGGTGGAACGCCTTCTGCTGTCGCATTCGCACATTGAGTATCTGCCCGACTACATATTCCAACGCATGGAGTATTTGGAGCTGTTGGATCTATCGTACAACGAACTGAAAACGTTGTCTTCCTACATTTTCGGATATCAAGAGGTCTCCCAAAAGCTGCGCACATACGCCGACTTCAATCCCTGGCAGTGTGATTGTGAGCTGCAGCGGAACATGACCCAAGTCTTCTCCTACAGTCAGCCGCAGGTTGTTTGCGCAACACCAGAGATGTACGAGAATTGGTCAGCTTTTGACAAGCGCCTATGTGAAGGTGTAGAGCCAGCACCATCAGAGGAACCGATCATAACTGAGGCGTCCGTAGGTCCAACCACGCAAATCAACACAACAACCGCCACCTCAGTCCCGACAATGGCCTCCACAACCATAATAACAACCACAACCACAACCACGCCACGTCCCACCACCTCTGAGAAAACAACCTCTTCCACTGGGGCCACTTACGATGTGCTACCACTCAAGTGCTTTACGGATAGTAGTGGACATAATGATAGTGGAAATGGTAATCAAGGCATCACCTGGCCGGCGGTGGACTTTTTCCCCATAGCTTATAAGGCGCTCACCGTTAAAATTACTTTGGAGCCGGAAGATGATGCTCCCGACACTCTCGGACTACTTTGGTTCTCAAAGACGAACAAAGATCATCAGCTAATGGAGCAGCAACCGGATGAGTACGGGCTCGGCTGCTACTTCACTATAGCGTTGGAGGCGTTTGTGACGGACCTGGTTCCCAACATGGCATACACCTTTTGTCTGGTCGAGCCCCTACAAACTGTCGTCTCCCCCTTCAGTTGCAAGTCCATCCACATTAGCGGCAACTTGGACACCTACTACAACTCCTGGATTTCGCGCAGCATGCGCGTTAAGGGCATATCCCTTGTGGTGTTCGGTGTGGTCATCTTTATGCTTCTGGGCATTTTGTTGGTGTTCCTTGTTCTGAAGCGGAAGCCCGTTTGGATAAAGGGCAGCAAACGGGTTATAAGGGCCAAGGATAGCTCTGACGAAGTCATCGTATTGCCCCGCGGCAAGACGGCGGACCAGCTGAAGCAGAGAGAGGCCATGCTCTTTCGCAGCAAAACTCATCGGTAAGTAGCTCCCCTCCTCCTACTCCAAACTCCTCCTCCTTCTTATATATTGCCAATGCATGCTTTTAGCTCGCTGGCGTGCTTGTCGCGTCGAAGCTCCCTGGACAGCTATGCCAGCAGTGTCAGTTATATGAATGCCAATCTATATGAGGTGATTCCGGCCTATTTGACTTTCGACGAAGTGCCAAAGACTGCGGCCCCCTCACAACCTTCCTCCGAGATTTACGATACCTGCGCATCGCGATCGCCCTCTCCCGTGAACAGCAGCATTACCTATGCCAAGATACCACCGCGTACCCAACGGGTTTCCAACGATCCTCTGCCGGAGCTACCCATGGAACAGGCAGAGGCGTCGCCGCCGGTACCGCCGCCACTCAGCCGCATCAGCGATGCCAGCGCCGAATATTCAAAGGTTCTGAACAGTGAATCGGACAGTACTTTGTAATCATCTTACGTGCGTATATTTAAATATTAAACCGTATCCACCCTAGTGGGTTGAATAAATAACTAGATGTGTACATACTTGTATTATACAAAAGAGAAGCTTTTCCAATCCTATAGCGCTCGCCTGATTCTCATAAACTAAAATCAATTTTCGCTCGTATTCTGCACTGTAGCGATTTTTGCCAGTACGATAAGAACGATGATGAATGATGACCGACTCTTGAATACCCTGTACACACCTTTTTCCCCTGCAGTCAGCTAAAATAAACTTTATTTTCAGCCAGTAGCTCACCGTTTCTGATCAAATGTAAGATTATGGTCGAAACAGTTTTTGGTCCAACGTGTGGTTTTTCTTCCGATCTTGAACCACTTTGGATGAAACTTAAGATGGTTACCAATTCGTCAAAAAGTTGTTGGTACCAGGACCATTCCTATAGCAGCGTCACAATATAATGAACAGATTTTGATTAAACTTCAGACAATAATAAATAAACGGTCGAGACATCATTAAAAGCAAAAATAAACTCGCTAAGAGTTTGTTTCTTCCCCGATCGATCTCTGCCCCGCCCATTTCTTATATCCAAACACTTTCACCTTTGGGTAGAGGGTATTGCAAGGATGACAATTAATCTATTTTGATTAAATGCCGCATGCCCTTTCACTTCCTAATCTAATCAGCCACCCCTCGTTAACTAATTGGCTGTATTGGCAGATAACAAGGTAAACTAATTTTCCAAATCGAAGTGAATTGCGTTGTCAATTAGTACGCCGATGGCCGTGTCCGCTAGTTTACGAAAACCGTATAATTTCGAATAGTTGTCTGAGGAGTAATGTTCAAGTCAAAATCTTTTGATCTGATCAATGAGGAGAGAGAGAAGCAGCAGGAGCGTTTGTACGAGCCGCGTAGAGTGCGCTGGATGAAGTATATTTTGGTTCCTGCCCTCGCCCTATTCGTCCTAATGCTGATACTCAGCAACGTGGATTTTTCCTATGAGCCGCCACAAATAGAAACCGATAACGCAGCAGTTAGTAATTATCGTTACGCGAGGGAAACCGAGTCTCAAACAACGGATATCATCCCGGCCCTACTACTGGACTCACAAGTCCAAGCCATAGCTACATGTAAGCTCCACTTAAGCTGCACCGTGATCTGTAATGCGAATTTGGTTGGTGTGGCCGAGGAATTGGAGACGCAGTGGCCTTATTGCAAGTCAAATTATTATTTACGTCTTGAGAATTGCCAATTTCCCAACGACGTCATGACTGCAGATCTCTTCAAAGGCGAATTCTCTCTGTACAGTCTTTCTGTTGAGAACTGTTCATTGACGGGGATAGCGGATGGGGCCTTTGCTGTTCAAGGGATGGCCAATCTGTTTGAGTTGAAGTTCTCAAATACGCAGCTGAAAAAACTGGACTATTTAACGTTTCGAGGCCTCAACAGTTTGCAAAACTTTACGATGATCAATGCAACTGAAGATTTACAAGGCGTCGGTTTTTTTGAGCCACTAGCAGACAATTTGCGATGGATAACAATCAGGAAGCAAGCCGGCGCACTCTCCGAACCGAGCACCTGGTTTGGTTCCAGCCTCTTTCCCAATCTCGAAATCTTAGACTTGAACAGCAATACCTTTTCTAGCCAAATCACAAACGATACATTTGAGAATATGCCAGCTCTACAGCAGCTTCTGTTGGCTGATTGCGGGCTCTCAGAAGTGGGTTGGAGTCCGACCAGTGGCATCTTCAGTACGTTGCAATATTTGGACTTAAGTGACAACAACCTGCAGATCCTAAGTGCGGAATTGGTGCAGACTGCGATAGAGAGGAGCATAGTCATGGAACTGTTCGGCAATGCCTGGGAATGCAGCTGCAATAACGAAGAGCTGATCCAATATGTCAACGACCATGCACAGGACTTGCAGAAAGTCCCCGAATGCTTCAGTCCAGCAGAGCAGGCGGGAAAGGCAATGAACACAATATGCTTGGACTGCACAACAACATCCTCCCCAGCTCCTTCTACTATTAGCGATGTTATCACTCCGCCGACGCGATTGACTACAGCACGGCCCACATCTCCAGAACCAAACACTACCACTATTGATCTGGAAACAGATCCAACCAGCATCCCTAACGATCTGGAAACAGATCCAACCACTATCACTAATGATCTGGAAACAGATGCCATAAGCACAACAACCGAATCGGAAGAGATCAGTTCCCCTCTTGATGCCGAACTGGTCTGCGTGAATCCAAAGGGCCAGGAGAAGAATAGCACCAGAGTGCCGTATGATGCTGTTTTTAGAATAGAGGACGAGACAAGCACTGAGGTCTCCATCATTTTGTCCCAACTTGAAGCTGAGAAGGGGCAGTTCGTGTACTTCTGCGAGTACGACTCCTCCATCCGCGATGTGGTTAATGTCGCGAACTACGAAATATCGGTGCAAGTACAAAACTTGTTCTGCTCCACCTCATATGTCTTCTGTCTGGTCGTGAAGGACGGCACTACGTCGCCTTTCAATTGTCGCTCGCACCGCACCATGGTCTGCGTGCTAACTCAGTCCTGGTTCGAGGCGCACTGCGTCCTCATCGTAAGCCTGGGAATCGCAGGCATTTTAGTTTCTGTAATCGCTGGGATTGCAGCCGTCTACGCGACTCTCTGGTTTCATCCCACTTGGATGCGTGGCAGCAGTCGATTGATTCGACCGAATCGCGATTCTAAGCAAATGATGCTAATACCTCGAAGTGGCGTGGAAGATGAGTATGGCATTAGGTGAGTCGGTCTGTGGAGCTCTTCAGAAATAAATACAAGCTGATTCCATTTGGTATTTTCGCAGAAGTCCCAATTCGATTAGCAAGAACTGTGAGTACATTGCCTACTACAGGCAGGTGGAGCAGGCGAAGCTATATCAGACAGAATCCAGCAGTTATATGTCACCGGGGGAGCGGGCGCCCTCAGTTCCCCCTTCCAGCCAGCTTGATATAAAGCCACTCAGCAGCTCCAATCCAGCCAAAGCCGATAATAATGTTTACGAGAGCCTGGAATTGTACGAAGAGCTATTTTGAATCAAATAGCTTCGCACAATTAAATGAAATGGATATGCAATTTAGATAGTCTTACCGATTAAGTATTGCTTCTCATAAAAAATTGTAATCTTCTGGAAAATCACATCATATATATATTTCTTTTATCATTATATCTAGGGTAAACCACTAAGAACATAATTGCCTCTAATAAGTTAGTAGAAGAGCGATACTTAATTCGAATTAAGAGATAATTAGATTACTTAAACAATGTAAAGGAAAATATTCAAATAAAAAAGCTTGTGTCCCAACTTACAGAGAGAGATTTACACGAAGATCATTAAAAGAAATGTTTTTAAACTGTAGATTGAGAGAGAAAGAGAGTTCTATTGAAAGGCGGTATGAATATTAATTACAATCCATAAACTCCATATTTTTTAAATTTCTTAGCATTGCATTTTTTCGCCTCCAAACAGCATTAGATTAAAACTTAATGAATCTTTTGCTTTTTTGCGAATAGTTCTTACGTGTGTGATATAAAATATCTCTGATAGTATCATGTTTTCGGATGAAAAATAATGATTCAAAGGGAGTTTTCTTTGGGCGAAAACTGGCACTAACAACCTATTGATTTTTGTTTTTGGAATTAATGGAGCTGTTGCATTAAAGGTTATCTAATTCCCCGAAAATTATCAGCAGATAATAATCAGTTGGGCGATAAGCAAATTGCTGCACAACTGCTGTACTAACTATTATTCGTTTTCGTATTAGACAGTCTGGTATAAACGTTTGTATTGTAATGTCGAAGTCGCAAAAACAGTTCAAAAATAAGGAATGCAGCAAAGGAGATTTGGAGCAAAGGTATTTGGCATAGACGAGAAAATGAAAAGTAAATACGAGCAGCTACTCTTTAAGCCAGGTTATATTAATTTTAAGATATACAATAAGAAAGCTACTGCTATATATTTGATATGAACGAGCAAACTGTGATTATACAAGAATGGACACAATATAATCACAGTACTTTTCAACTAGCGCTGACTATAAGTATTTCGTTAGTTGCAGATATAAATATTTGCAAGAGTAAGTTTAACTTTTACGGGAGCAATTTAAATTATGCACAACATGCTGTTTAATTAACTGTTTTTAATATATGCAGGCAGGATAAAACAAATTTGAAATTGATCAGTAAAGGTAATCTGTAAATTATATAATTTGAAAATCAAAAAATCAAATAGAGTATAGCCTTGCTTCAGTGTTTTCATTTCCCTCCATTAAATCGAGCGTGCAACTTCGATGTGTTAGTTACCTGTTAGTACACATATGTGTTGATAAAAATAGCTCTGATGTTCGATTTGGCTAATAGATATCTCAATAGTATGATAAGGATTGCACGTTTCGTGTTATCTCATCTCATTACTCCATTTGTTTGATGAGCTTCCGATGCAGAATATCGCAGCAGATTATTTGGTTTAATAATATAGAAAATTATTATACACAATTATAATTATAGACTTGAATTCTTATAAACTTTTCTGACGACACAAAACGAAAGCTAATGCCCTTCAAATTGTTGAAATTAGTTTTGCTTTTGCTAACTGTTAATTTATTTGGTCACAAGAAAACCATTGAAAATTTAATGTAATTCAAAAGATAATGACGCCAATTAAGAGCGAGCTCGGACCAAATAATAGTATATATTGAGTTAACACGTGCCACACATCTACTCGTATAGTAGCTATATAGTTAGCATGAAGGTTACAAATAAGTTTTAATCATTATCATATACAATTCAAATGGCTAATACAAACACGTACATTCCATTCTCCACAACATACTCACAATAAACGTGACTTTCAGCTCCAAAAGGAACGCCGCGGGCTATGCTACCGATATTTGGATACAAATCATAGCTTGGCTGTTGCTAACAGTCGGCCTTTGCATTATAATAACTGTATTTTATATGGCTCTGCGACAGAACAGTAACGAAAATCAAAACGTGATTAATGAGACTGGACTCAGCAACGCTGTTGAATTCGATAGCAGTGATGAGATGGACGAGGGACATGATAGTTATGTATCGAGGACCCTAGAGTGAGTGAATGCTTGTGATATACATTATCCCGATACTAAGCTGCATCGGCAAAATAGCTGCATGAAATTTCCTTTTGGCTGCATTAAGTTGATTTCGTGTGAAAATAATTACGTTTGGTGCATCCAAGTTAACAGCCTTTTGTTCTGAAGCGCGTCATATCGGCAGTCATTTTTTGTCATTTTCTATGAATATTAAGAAAGTTGGCTGCGCCATCTAGGAACAATTTTTGAAATCAGGCGGTCCCTTTATATTCATGTAGAATGGCAGTGTGTACATATTTTTTGTACTACCGTTTATTGCTTAGATCGTGGCTTTTGTTTTTCAGTGCATACATATAGTAAATAATTAATTCGGTTAAAAATTAGAAAAAAATCTGCAAATTATTGCTGACAAATTCTAACAGAACAACAACTAACCGTATTATTAAACAGTAAGATAAAAACCAACAATCTGCGCAAGCGCCAACGAAAAGGTGCACACAAATATAAATTTGTTCTTTAAAATTAAAGTTATGTTAGCTGCCTCTTTACGATTACTGCCTCAAAAGTATGTGCAAAGTATTGGAGACAGCTAAGCAAATTATACTGTATACTATATAAACTTTTTATAAACTGCATCTGAAGTGTGCGAGGGTATACTTCGAGGGTCTAAAAGCCCAATGTAATAGGTAGTCTCTGCAGGAATAGCAAAAACCCATAGTATATAATATGTACTTGTAGTATAATATATATGAAGAGCATTACTTGTCGAAGCAATAGATATGTCCGTCTGAACATCCAGAACTTTAGAGTCAAACCAGGAAAGGGACCAAACTTGATATAGATACGTGGCTTATCCAGTTACATATGAAGTTTATCACAGAAGCAGTAATCTTCTAGCAGAACTTTAGAGTCAAACCAGGAAAGGGACCAAACTTGATATACTTGTAGATACGTGTCTCATCCAGTTACAGATGAAGTTTGTCACAGATTTCTTTTATATAGTAAACTTCCATCGAAATCAAAGCAGTAGTTTCCAAGCCGTCTCTTCAAAGCTTCAACTATATTTGTTCTGTCATAGTTTATTTAAGTTGTAGGCCTGTGGATCAGGGGATGGGTATAGCATGTACAAGAGTAGAGCTCGATTTTAATTTGCATTTACTCAAAATTTATGCAGGAGAGCTTACGTGTCCGAGGGCATTGTTCTGCCGATCAAGCAAGGTTGTACGGAGATCTCCTGCCGTATTATCTGCTCCGGCAATGATAATATATATAAGGACACTGCTGCTCTAATGTCTACTAGTACTTGCAACGTGGCCACAGACTTTGTATTAGTCAACCAGAACCGGCACTGCATAGAGGACCAGTGGAGCATCTCCAACCGCACCGTCTTGAAAATCATACTGACGAAGAGCAAGCTGGGAAAAATAAGAAGTAGCGCCTTCAACACGGAAATGTTTGCTAGGGTTTTCCATATGAGCTGGATCGATCTTGAGTTGGATGAAGTAAACTCGGGCGCCCTTCTCGGCTTGTACTCACTGGAGAAACTGGAGATAGATTCAAAGCTGCCCGCCCTTAGCATTGCCTTTTTGCAGCCGGTACAGACGACATTGGTGCATCTGCGCCTTAATGCGGGCATCATCTTGCGAAGCGACTCAAGTCTTTTCGAAAACATATTTTTCAACAAGCTACAGTACCTTGATTTGAGTCACAATACCTTCACCGGATTGAGAGGGATCAATAAACGTTTATTTGTCGGCACACCTCATCTGACTTCGCTCTATTTGGATGACTGTTCGATAACATTTATCGAGGACGATGCGTTCGAAGATATTGGACAAAATTTGCTGATTCTTAGTCTCGCCCAAAATCAGATTACAACAATAAGCGCTAATGTGCTCAGCCATTTGAATGCAGACAGCCGCTTCCTTCTCGAGTTGGAGCCCAATAATTGGAACTGCAGCTGTGAAGTGCGCCCTCTAGTTGAGTTCTATACGGCCGATAGTAGTCAGTTTTTGAGTCCGCTCTATTGCCGTATGCCAAATGATCTCTTCGGCAAGAATTTCGATGAGCTGGATGTTCAGGAACTCGGTTGCGAAGAAGAACATGAGAGCGAACTGCCATTTGACGAAGAAATGAACATAGATCCCTCAGCTCCTACAACAACTACAAAAGGAACTAAACAAACTACAAATGACATTCAGGATGATACGGATATGAAGACTACGCCGGAAACATCAACTTCGCGCGACTATTTAATAACCGGGGAAGACATTCCCACAATAATAAACAGCACAATGCAGCTTGGTTGTTCGGAAACTGTTTCTGTCAGCAGTTCCGAAGACGAGCCTCACACAAGGGAATCTCGCGCTTTGAATATGTTCTCCTATGAGGTTCCAAAGTATGATCTCGTCTTGGAATTGAATGAGGACTTCACCGTTCTGGCTTCAATTGAGGGCTATGTCTCTTCGGATGAACTGAAAATCATGTGGTTCACCGAGCACTTTGACAATGATATACACGGGAAGGAAACCTCACAACTAGACTACAACTGCATGCAATACGAGGATCCTTTTGTGCTCATCAGTGCACTAACGCAGAACCACACCTACACTTTCTGCATGATGGCCCAAAATGAAGTGGCTATATCGCCACTCAATTGCCAGCCTTTGCACGTTCCCCTGCAAAAATCTACCAGCAGCAATGACGAGGTTTGGATTGCGGAGAGCGAGAAACGATTTACAATAGCGATGATATGCTTAATTTTTACCATGTCCACGTTCTTTGGAGCCATTATCGCATACTTGGGCATTAAAACATATCCGGATCTGTTAGAGGGCTCCAAAAACGTGATGGTTATCAAGGAGTCGGATAAAACGTGCTACGTATCGACAATTACGGAATCCGAATACATGGGAACGAAGCCAACACTCTACAGTTCCAATAAGTAAGCCTGAATAATATTCATTTGAAAGCTTTAATTATACTATTGCATGTCCTTTTCACTTACAGACGACTGCCCGAAACCCCAGGCGCACCTATTGCCAAATCGCCATCCAGACTGACCAGCATTCAGTCAGGGTCCACTTTTCTGAACGACTCCTTCAGCAACATGCAGTTTCAAGACGACGAATACGAGTTGCCGAAACAGTTTAATTACTTGATTAATGAACGCTGCGAATCAAATGACTACGCCACTAGCCCCAACTGTCCACCGCCTTTACCCAAGCGAAATTCGAATGTTTCTATAGTCCTAGCAAGTAAAGAGCAGTAGGAAGTACAACTAATCCTGACGTGCCTCATCTAGTTTGTCCTTATCCTAACCGTAGAAACTAAACTTTATCTTACCTAACCTAAGCCAACCTTATCTAACCTTACTTCACTTAACCTTAACTAACAGTTCCTAACCTTATCTAAGCTTATCTAACCTAACTCTCAGCAGACACCTAGCGAACACAAATTAAATGATTATATATTATTAAACTATGTATTTAAACTACCTAACCGAAGAATCTACTCCTTTTAATGGCTTGAAGATTTCAAAAATGCTATGAAAACGGAGAGTTTGAAATTATATAGAATTTGTGGTATTACCTCCAGAAGCGCCTGATCTTGCTCCAAACGCTATATTTTACCGCAGTCGTCGTCTACAATTGGACGAAACAGTTGGTCCCAATTTTCAAAGAGAATTGCCGCAAGCTACAAGTCCGTCTTCAAAAAGGGAGCTTGCGAACACGGGGGTATCTCTTGGCGCTCTCCTGGCTGTCGCATCATCAGGCCAACATGATCCCCGCCAACTTGCACCTGCCACAGAGGCCACATTTTATTCTTGGATGTCCTAGCTCCACGTAACATCCACTTTAGCCAGTGCCTTAGTGATATTTTTTTTTTTTTTTGAATCGGGCGGTTTTCTGCGTCTAAGTGATATTGACTGGCGAAAGCTAAGCGATCCTATACTGTTATATAAATATTTAATCTATATATATTACATAGGATATATATTTACGGAAAAAACATTTAAATATCAAAGAGTTGAAATAGTCCCATATATTGACTTTGTTTCTGTTATAAAATGATAGAAATATTCAAATCTAATTTTAGGAAAATTTGTACTGTTGTTTTTCCTCCATATTATTTCTGTTCCCATTTCGGGATTCGATTAAAGAAGTCAAATTTTCATAAATTAAGAGAGTTTATCGAAATTCTGACAATCACTTCAAATCAAGTTTGGTCAATTTTATGGAGTTAAGAAACAGTTAGGAACAGAAACGGGAATTATAGATAGTTTAGGGATTCGCCTCTGCAACAAATAAAATGAAGTACCACCTACAATGTACTTAATGTGCTTTTCTAATATCTAATGTATGTAGGATTGTAAGTGCCAAGTACTTGATGACAACGCCACAGAATCAGACGGTAAATGGGCTACGCAAACAGATATAATTATAGCACAACATTTTGGCTATTTATACATATATACTTAGTAGCAAGCAGTGCGGCATAGCCACGAAATCAGCTAGATTATTGCTTTGCCTGTACGAATCGCGTGAGTTGCGTCGCGTGCTGAGATTTTTAGCTTTTCCCTGGGCCAACAAAAATGTGGGCATTATAGATTTGCCATTATATTTGCAACACGCCACGTTCGTCCGATGACAAAACGTTGGATTGTTGTCGATGATACCAGTTGCATAATACTTGTAGCTTTACAAATGACTGGTTATAGGAAATAAGATTGCTGTCTGCAAAGTTTTAAAGGACCAACGAATGGATTGGTCATTAGAATAATTCTCGTCCAACTGATATTATCATTAACTAATTATATACTACACAACTAATGCCTTTAAATTATTAATGATCGCAGAGAAAGCAACACAAAATTAACTAAATTTAACTGTCAACGAGCTATTACCAGGGGAGGACAATGAAAGACAATGAGCGACTCGGAACATATATTGCCAATTTATCTTAACGATGCGGGTGCGTCCAAAGTGATGACGATTATTCAATGTCAGGCATTTGTTTTCTATAGTCGTTTGCGGACATTGTGCCTAAAATACTGCCGCTTCACAATTTTATGAAACATGTCTATCTACGTCAGATTGGCCAACAGAAAGTGCACACTTTCAACTGATCTTTTCGTACTTACACGAACATGCTCTTGACCGTAAAATCCGTGTAGCTCTTTGGGACGCTGCACTGCGATTCGCTGTGAGCATTACGTGTCTTTATAGTTGGTTTTGGGTGCACTAACCCAGAGACCCAGTGAGCGAATACCCACGTCTTCTAGTGTAAGTTCTATTTATATTTCCCATACACTTACCGATCCATTATGCCTTTTTCGCTGCGGCTATTCTTCTCATTGCTATTTATTCGATTCTAACTAGACACTGCACGGCACTGCACTATTTGTTGCATGCGAGCTAATGATCATATATTTATTTTCAAATAAAGACATTTTCCAAACAAAATATTTTAAAAATAACTAAGTTATATAAAGAGACCTTTTCAAAAACTAAACACTTGAAGACACTCTTTTAAGGAAACGTACTCGTACATTGGTAATACATTATTTTATCGATTTTATTCAACTTTCTACGACTAGTATTAGTCATTTAAAAAATTTATAATTCGACGATTTCTAAGGTCGCTTTCTTCATTCAAACATTTAATGGTTTAGTCTTTCTACCATGATAAGTCTCTTACTCAAATCAAAAATACGAATTTTTAGTCTTGAAATGTAAAGAAAAGCGAGCTTTAATACTCTTTTATCTCGAGTTATGCAAGGCCTCCAGATATGTCCGAAATATTTCCAATATGCAATTTGGTTCCCATATTTTTGAAAAATTTTATTTAAATCATATCGTTTGCTTGACAGCTAAATCATCTCACATGGTCGGCCTCGACATATTTTCTATGTCCGTCAAAAAGAAACCTAGATCCTTCTGGGTATTACAAGCTTACACACCGAAAACAATGTAAAGGACACATTGGACCTGTCTTAATACGATCGGCATGAATGACTGTCTTTATAAGATCGACTGAATGACTTTTTCTTCCCAAAAATCAAACCAAAAAAAAAAAAACAATTTTCTTAAGAAACTGTAGAACAAATTTTTACCCGAATAATTTAACCCACCAGCTTTTCCCAAACAAGCCCGATCTGGTTATTTTATTCAAAATTTCAAGGTTATGGTGTTCGAAGTCAAATTATATCTGCGTTAATCACAACCACAAATACACACAACTTTGGAATGATTTTAATTATAGTACATACTATATGTTATGTAATTAGATAAATAAATAAATATGTTTATTAAAGCATTTCAAAAATTGATGTAATTACAGTTCGCAACATAGTTTTTGTAATCTTTACTGCATCTGGTTATACATAAAACATTTCACACCACGTTTTATTTGTTTAACTTAGAAACAATTTCTCAAGTTTTTTAGACAACAAAATACTTTACGTTAAAACTTAACAATTTGGTTTGTTTTCTAATATTTCAAGCAAATGGCTTGTAAATTACTGGAAGAGGATAAATTGGTAGTCCTAGCTCTTATAAATTCCAAGGTCCTTGCGATCATACAGACGGACATGGCTATATCGACTCGGCTTGTCACCCTGATCAATATATATACTGTAGGGGGTCTGCCATGCCTCCTTCTGTGTGTTATATACATGCGCACAAAACTAGTATAGCCTTTTACCCTTTGGGTACAGGTTTAAAAAAAAAATCAAATCATAACATTTGAGGTGAATTATGTTAAAAATTATTTTATGTCATAAATTTTAGCAAATGCCCTTGACTAAAAGGATGAAAAATTAGTATAAGAGTGATGCTCTTTGACCATTATTATACCCTGTAATTAATTTTCCCCCCCTTCCCCCGCTACAGAATTTCGTCAATAGCGTCCACATTTCAAATGCCACCTCAACTAAACTTTGCACACATAATATATATATATATATATATATTATATATAATTGTCTACTGTTGTTTAAAATTTTATCCAATTCGGTCAATTCTGAGAAAAGTTATTAGCGAAACAAATTCTCGCCAGTACAACCCCACAAACTGCAGCATCAAGTTCGCTCTTCTTCTTCCTCTTTTTGCTGCTGCTATGGGCGCATATAACTCAGTGACGGAAGTTTACCTGGGTACAGGGTATTACACTGTCGGGCTTGCTCGACTGTAGCGTTCTCTCTTGTTTTACTTATAACTCTGGCTTATCAATGTTGCCTTAATTGATGGCCATAATAAATGTCAACTCGTTTTAGGATCAATTTTATGGGTTGGTTGGCTATAGAAGTTTGACATTTTCGCAAACTAAATTTCATATTTTTTAAACGAGTTAATAAGTTAAATATGCATCTAATCGAATTGTTTTAAATGAACTTCTGGCGAGTGGCTTAATTTAAAAAAAAATTCATATACAACTAAAAGAAATGCCTATTTTGAAAAGAGAAACCTTTTAAGTTACAACTAAAAGGAAGAGAAGGAATCAAATTATATATATGTCCCAATTATCAAAACCTTCACAAATAGAGGTCTGAGGTCAGTTGGTGCTATTGGATATGTTCCTGGCTCTGTTGCGATGCTGAAGAGCCTGATTTGAAGAGCCTTACTAGAGAAGCGACAACAAAAAGTAAATAATGCTAAATTGCTATGACACCTATTCTACATATTTAAGCACACAAACATACATACATACATACAAGTATGTACATACTCGTTGACATAGTCGCACACGCTTCGCAAATGGTCGCTGAGAAAACGTTGGGAAAATAATAATTGTTGACATGAATTTTCTAATTAATTTCTGTCATAATGATTTCGTTTGTGTGTGGGGCAGAAGTGCCGTCATTTCTGGGTATTTATGTCAAAATCTTTGATGACATCCACCAGCGTGTGTTAAGATGCAGGCCTTCCGCTTCTACCCCCCACCCCCTTCCCGCCCACCATCCACCACAACACGGGTCCTACAAACGCCTACGCCCATACAATTTCGCGTGCACTGATCTGAAAGAAAACTAAAACGTTTGTAAAGACATATTTCAAATAGTTTTCCTGTGTCTTTGTCTTTTTGTTTTGGACGAAAACCAATACTCTTGCAAAGACATGCGTGTACATACATATATAAAAGCGGCTAAATATGTAAATTGTAGGGGTTTGTGGATCATTTCTTTGCCGCCTTGACTCTGTGAAAAATGTTGTAGCCCCTCTCGGCCGTTTTTTTTTTTTTTTTTTTTTTTTTTTTGTTCGATATTTTAGACGGTGTCTTTAATAAGTATTTACAAGTGTCGTTGCTGCTCTTATATTTGAATTATTTGAAAGCGCATGGGTTTGACTGAAGGCGCGGCACTTGGGGCTGTGCTCCAAATAATTATCGGACATATACGCCCAAGTAGTATACATAGTATCTGTGTGAGAACACACACACACACACACACTCACACACAAAGACATCGCAAACGCCTACAATATTCATATTCAATTTTTAGTAGACAATATTTTTTTGACTTTTGGCACTTGATGAGCAACTCTTGCTGCTCTATTGAACATTATTTATTTTCCATCTTTTTCGCTTTGCCTAAATTACGAAGCAATAATAATCAAGCGTAGTGCCTGCCCCCGACATTCCCGACGCCTGTTGGACACAAGGGTATATGGCTATCCGGCTATCCGGCTATCTCTGTCCCACACTAATTATTTTAGTGGGTGGGCGGCATTTGTTTGTTGGTTTGCTTTCGTCTAGTTTTTCAGTTGTTTCGTTGACTTACGGCGATGTCTGTCTTTGCAGTGTCGTGTTGACTTTATTTCGATTTTGAATGGGGGATTTATAGTGGATTTCCAAAAGAAAACAGTCTCAAACGATCGTCGACGTCATGGGGCGCTTCCTCGCCATTTCTACACGACCAAATCGATTTGGTTGTGTGTGTGTCTGTATGGGTATGTGTGTGTGTGTGTGTGTGTGTGTGTGTGTGTGTGTCACTGTGCGGGCGTATAGATGTATGTGTGTTTGGTGTGGTGTTTACGGGCCGGGGCCGCATTCGAGCGTGTGCGTATGGATGTGTCCGTTTGCTCGCCTCCATCAGCATATTCGGTTGGTCCAGTTAGTTCAGTTCTGTCATTTAGTTGAAGCGGCAAAATTTCCGCGTTGCGCCTTTTGCAAAACAAATTTAAATGAGCTATCGCTAGCCCATCCAAGGAACATCATTAAGTCAAGTCAATCCAAGCACCAAACACCACTCCAACATGGGCAACTCAACAATGGTTGGTACTCTTCCTGCTGCCGACCTTGCCACTTCATAATAAGGATGTGTTCTTTGCTTTGCATTTTCGAGTCAATTTTGTGTCATTATTTTTTTGTGGTCAGACAGGAAAATAATTGCATCGGTTTTTACAAGTTTTACATGACCTTAGTGATCCTTGAACCAGAAACAATCAGAGCTTTATGCCAAAAAAAAAAAAAGAAAAAGGTTTCATTGGATGATTCACTGGATACCCTTACGTAGATCCACTTACTTACTTCACTTACTTGCAAATTTGTTTGGATTTGTGTGCAAAAAGATGATAACATTAATTGAAGAACACGGCTACTTCCCGGATTTTCATCAACTATAGATTCTTATCGAAATATAAACTGAATTACCAATTTATTTATCAATGGTTTGTAAATCCAATTAGCGTCATAGAAGAGCTAAACAAACAATTGTTATATAGCAACTTTAGGGTTAGATAAAGTCCTTTACGATGAATCCAAACATAACATATTTTTAATTCATACGTTGTTCTGCTGTTCAGTTTTCTCGATCTCAGATCACAGTTTATAAAGATTTCTCAAGCCCATACACAGGATAATTAATATAGAAGTGCAGTCCTTTTCAATAGGTTGGTAATTGATTCTCATTACATATAGTATAAGTCAAATACTATATACACCTACCCCTCGCTTAACCTCCTTTTATATGAACTCGGTCTTAACACGCTGAAAATCTCTTTCTTACACTATAGAAGCTGAACATTATTTTAAAAAGATGCTTATTAGAGGGCTAGATGTATAAGGTTAGGTTAGGTAAGACCTGGTTTGAGATGTTGGAAATCAGTTAGGAGAGCGGTTTATTGATTCGTTAGCGTCATGCTATGTTTTAAGGCGTTTCTATTGCTACCAATTTTCTTGAATTTTTTTCATCTACTCGTATTATCCATTGTAATACCCGCCTTCTCAGCATTGGCTCCTGGATTTTCAGGAGGGTTTGGGTGAGTTTGTGATCTTTACACCTTTACACCTTTTATGCGCAATTTTGCAGTTGACAGTGTATTTCCACCGCTCACCAACTTTCATCCAAGTTTTTTGAGTGCAGCATATTTCAGCTGAGTTGTGGAAGATAATGCCTGTTTAACAATGTCTTTTTGAAATTTATTTAAAGTCTAGCCTGCCCCCCTGAAATTTTGTAAATGGCCGCAGTATATTGACTGTTCATGATTATGCTACCAATCATTAGTCTTTTAATTGAAGGCTGGAATGAATGGTTGGACGAAATATTAACTGTTTCATAAAAAGATTATTTCAGTCGTCATTGTCTGTTCTTAATATTGTTGTTGTAGGGGTCAAATATATGTCAGTCAACTTAATTTTCTCTTGAATAAAGCTATGTAATTGTGCATCGATTTGCAACCTTTGTTGATCTATAAGTTCCAACAATAAGAAAGATCTAAGTACATCTGGTTTCAATTCAAAAGAACTGATTCGTGGTTGGTTGATTGGGTAGGCAGTTTATTGCTTTTAGAACTCGTTATACAACGATTAAATTGAACGATGGAAGATGAAAACAAAACCATATTTTCGTGGCTCCAAAGACTAATGCGTTTGGTTAGTTTAGCTGCCAAATCTTCCATATCTTTTCGTTCATATAGAATGACGAATAATGGCAATATGGTCATCTTCTAACTCCATCTTACTCCCAGTATTTTCACCTACTTTTAAACTCTTAGGTGCAGGTTGATTATTATTATTATTATTATTGAACTCTAATCTGCCCCGATTAACAAAGATTAGATTTCCGTCTAAGACTACATTAAAATTTGTTCATTAAGGTTTGTGAAATAAATTTCAAGATTTAGAGGAGCTAAGTATAGTAAATTGTCTTTAAAGGGGGAAGTGGAGTGGTACGTAAATCACTATAACCTTTCTCGGAACTCGAGAAACCGGAGCCAATTAATTATTGGCGATTCAAGGTACTGGTGTTCATGCAGACAAATGGACGAGTATTGGGCTTCAAAGAAGCAACTGCTTACTGCTTCGTTGAGGCCGTATGACACAACTCCGAAAACTAGACTAGAGAATTGTCCAAATTGTGGCAAAGAGATATTGGAAAGCGGGGATACTATACACAAAAATAAATAGCTGGTCTCTTATTGTTGAACTCATCATTTTGGCATTGGGAGTAGTCCAGTGTCAAATGCCATTATCGAAAGAATAAGTAAAATAAATATTCATTCATCGATTTGAACACAAAATATGTGCAAATGAACACTGAAGTAGACGTCCTGTCTAAGCACTATAATCGCTTCTAGTTTTTAAAAGCTTTTCGAGCAAATTGACGTCTGCCTGTCAACTACCTGTTATTCGGATGTTTATTTATTTCTATACGGATCTTACGCTCTGCATTGCCCAGGTACAATTAAAAATAAATACGGCAGTGGCAACTGAAAGAGCGACGGGACGCGACGCGACGTCAAGACGACGAATTGGTTACAGACGCTTTCAACAGCAAGCGGCAATAAACTTACAGCAATTTATTTATTTTGGTGCCAAACGAACGAATTATGACAACATTTTGAAAGAGAATTCGCCACTCAAAGGGGGATGGGAAATCACAATGAAACAGCTATAAATTTCTAAAGGCACTTACAATTTGTTTGCTGTCGTTTTGCATCAAACAATTATACGATTATAAAAATGAACCTCGAGACCGGTAAAAGCAATGCAATGGCAACTGCAATTGAAGAATCATATTTTAAAATAGAATTTGCGCTTAGTATACGCATTTAGAAGGTGTTTAAAAGCATTTCCATAACTAATATGCATATCTATGTTTAAATGTATACGAGTAGATATCAAAATACTAGTTGGAGGAGCAGTGTTAGACGAGTTCTTATTTTAATTATTATTATAGCGATTATCAATATAATATTAATAAAAGCAACATTTTTTTTTTAATGAGCTTCTCTTCTATGACATAAACTGCAAGTCCAGTATTCTTTTTCTTTTCATTAAAATGCTTTGGAGTTCTCTTTTTATGCCGCTTGATTATTTCTTTCATTACACTTTAAGTCGGTTGATTATAAAATTCCAAAATCAGTAACTAGTTCTATATTCCACATTGCTTTATTTGACAAGATAGGGAACTCAATTTTCTAAAAATACATATGTTGAAAACGTCAAGGATTTCAGAAATCCTACATATGTATATTCATAATGAATTTATTTATTTATTTGTAGGCTTTTGCATTTTCATTCAATTTTTATACCCTGTACCCGTAGGGTAAAAAGGGTATATTAGGTTTGTGCAAAGTATGTAACATGCAGAAGGAAGCATCTCCGACCCCATAAAGTATATATATTCTGAATCAGCATGACGAAAGCAATCGATCTAGACATGTCCGTCCGTCCGTCTGTCCGTCCGTCCGTCTGTCCGTCCGTCTGTCTGTCCGTCTGGATGAACGCAAGGATCTCAGAAACTATAAAAGCTAGAATAACCAAAGTTAGCATCCAGATTCTCCTAGGTCCGAGAAAGGACGAGTTTATTTATTTTTTTAATTACCGCGTTTTGTAACTTAAATTGTAATCCCAATAAAATGCTTCTGTTAAGTAATAGCTTCTATCTGTTGAAGAGCTTAATATTCTACAGCATGCCTAAAAATATTGAATATCAGCAAGCGTCCTAAGAAATATTTCTTTGTTTATTATCAAATGCTTATCTAGAATGGCAGACTCTGGTCCGACAGAGTTGAAAAATCCATAAACAATACACACTTCGTGCTGAATTTATTCGGCACTCATAATTATTAACGATGAATGCAAAGTTTGTGGGCTGTAAAGGTTTCATAACAGCTTTCCCATCGATGTATCCATGGGCTGCTCAGATGAGAATCGCCTAGTTTTAAAATACATACAACTATTTGGCAACATCAACGCCGAAGGCAAACAATAACGTGAAACAAAAAAAAAAAAAAAAATGCAAAAATAATCGACGTTTGAAAGGCCGAAAATATATAGAGGAGACAAAATATTTCACACATTAGAACGCGGCGCACTCGTCAGTGCAAAATGCATTCAAAAGAAAGATACATTAATATACAGTTATAAATAAAAGCAGCAGACCGCAGATGCATAGACACATTTGTCATATGCAAGGGGACGCGGGGACGCGGGGAGGCGGGCTGGCCGCGTGCACCTTCACAAAAAATTCCTAACAAGTGCAAATCTGCGACAACGCAGCGCAACAAACAAAATATGCACATTTTCCTCATTTTAAAATGTGGACTCTAATGTTGTTGTTGTTGTCGTTGTATTTGTATCTGAATCTGCTGTAATGCTGCAGACACGGGGCTGCGTCGACTGCAGATTTCAGAGGCCTGCGCTGCCGCTAAAGACGTCGCTGCAATGCTCTGAAGACTCTGCGAACATAATTTGTCGCATTCGGGCGGCGAGCGTTTTTATTCCTTCATCTTCGATTGAAACAGCAGGAGGTGCTGCTAGCGACAGTGGCAGCGGTGGCAACGGTGGCAGTGGTGGCAACGGTGGTGGCAGCAGCAGCAGCAGCAGTGGAGGGGCCTAGCGGTGGCTCCTTACTATTTGGCACGTCTCTAACGCCTTTCCACTGAGTGGTGGCAGCGTTGTTAGTAGTAATACTACACCTGTCTTCTACGCCTTCAACGTCTTTAGTATCGCCTTCTTCATCTACGTCTACGACTACGTCTTCTTCATCCTCTGCTGCTGCCTCTCAACGCATCGAGTATAGGCGCATGTGCGACCCAACAACGACAACCTCAACCGCAACCGCAACCGCAGCCACAACACTTCGCCGCCATCCTCATCAACAACGACAACGACAACCAACACCGACTATCTGCCAACGTTCTTTTCGCTTTCAACCGATAACTGATCTTCACTTTAGTTTCCGCGACGGTTCGGCCCAAAACGTTTGCGCTCACTATTAAAAATTAATAATAATATTTAATACATATATGAAATAAATTCGCAAGCTCGCAATAGTTTATATCCTTGATCCTGTGCCACAAAACTCGTCGTTGTGATTTCAAATTATCCGTGAGCCTCGCCTGTGTTGTTATTGTTGTCTTGAACGTCCTTTCTGTATTGTCGTCTAAACTGTGAACCCTACCAGCCATCATGGTAAGTGGCCCCGGAAAGCAAATGGATTATAACCGATGCATACCTGATTTATTTAATAATTTCGAGTGATCAGTAATTAGCCTTCTGATTTGTCTGCATACTTTGTGTGTGAAAAATGTGTATGTCTTCAATTGTTATTTTTGGCTACCAAATATATATCTCCATTTCTTTTAATAGCCGCAGAGAATAGCACTATTCTGGTCAGACATTAATTTTATATTCTTTTCTTTTCGTTACAGGAAGAACTAGGGAAGGAACAAATTGCGCGTAAGTACTGTGACTGACTTGGATTATCTCGAGCTGACATTCTTTCCCCCTTCCCTGCAGTACTGCGCAATGCCTTCAATGCCTTCGATCCAGAGAAGAATGGATACATCAACACCGCGATGGTTGGCACCATCCTCAGCATGTTGGGCCATCAGCTGGACGACGCCACGCTGGCCGAAATCATTGCTGAGGTCGACGAGGATGGCTCCGGACAAATTGAGTTCGAGGAGTTTACAACGCTGGCGGCCCGCTTCTTGGTTGAGGAAGATGCCGAGGCCATGATGGCTGAGCTGAAGGAAGCCTTTCGTCTGTACGACAAGGAGGGCAACGGTTACATCACGACCGGAGTGTTACGCGAAATTCTAAGGGAACTGGACGACAAGCTGACCAACGATGATCTGGACATGATGATTGAAGAAATTGATTCCGACGGTTCGGGCACCGTTGATTTCGATGGTGAGCAAAGCACGAATCCGGTGTTGACCTTTCGTAATACTCTCCTACCTTTCATAGAATTCATGGAAGTTATGACTGGCGGCGATGATTAAAGTGCGTTAACTATCTCGTCATATGCAACTGATTAATTAGCTTTGGAAGCTACAGATCGAGTTGTTACACATATCTCCCACCTACTAGCAGTACATTTATCTCCTGTCCCAGACTACAAACAAGTTCACACACTAGCTCAGAGAGCGATCTTCATGTGCTCACGCCGTCCTGTTCTATTTAGACCTATTGATTTAATTGTTCAATAAGTCGCTACATAAGAAGGGGTCTGGTCTCTTTTGATACAACATACAAGTATACCAATAATTGACTCTCTGTAATTTTATTTACATTCTTACTAATAAAATGTTTCAAACAGCCAAACTGACACAAAAACACTCTGACAGTTTCTTATTGCTCCTTCCACCTTTTACCCCAACAAAGCACCACACCACCCATATGGAATACTACAAAATCAAGTTTGCGTGCTCGAAATATCGAAGCGGCCCATTGCAGCCGGGGCAGAATTTTGTAGGTATACAAGTACGTACAATATAAACGACGATCGGACAAAAGACTTTATACAACTGACTACGATTTGGAACATTTTTATGGTCAATCACCGACATCGATCGGTAATTGAAACACTAATAGCGTTATCGTTTATTATACGTCGTTAATCGTTTATTTGTTTGATGCAAAGGAAAAATCACAAAAAAAAAACATAAGTTACAGCAATACATTTGTTAACCCATTAAGAAAAGAAAAATAATTTACTCGCAAGCTACTTATAATAATATCTACTGAGCTGTAGGTTAAGATTATTCGCATACACTTAAGGTATTGACACAAAGAAGACCAACATACGTATATTAGCATATTAATACACGATTTTGTAATGGATCAATTAAGCTATCTATCAATCAACATCGTGAATTATAAATGTCAACATCATTGATTTAAAAACCAGCAATATGATGAATAAACAAATAGGAGCAGAGAGAGGCAAATATAACATCAAATGCGTTTTCTTATCCAATTATTTTCTATAGAACATATTTTATGCATCAATCACTTAACTTCGCCAATAATTGACAATTTATGATGGTAAGTAACGCAGATATCTTCTAAAAATTAGCAAGTAATATTTATTTTAGTGCTCTTGAAACTTAATTGAAATAAAAGTTAAAAGAAATACAAATAACTTTTTTTAATACCTTTCCCATGTACTACTATATACAAATACAAGTATAACCCGCACTGGTTATTAGAACATTAAAATCTTTACTTATTCATTAAAATCAAGGTAATTCCGCCATAATGTACATATGTCAACGCTATTTCCAATTCTCGAAGCAGTCCAAAAAATTCCTTTTCTAGCCTCCAGGAAATTCGTCGATTCGGCTTAAGTCCCCTCAATCGCTTCAAGCCGATGTTCCCTGATTGATGTTTTCAAATTTATTAGCTTAATCAGATGGAGCTTAATCGTTTGATTAACTATACAAAATACAATGGTTGTGGAGAAAAATACGTTATTTTTCGGACGAAATGGTCTCGAAGAACGAGAAATGTGACGCAGGGTTTTCAGAAATTAAACAAGATTTCACTTTTTCAGGGCACATCAGTTCTTTTAAACTTGTGTTCTGCTGTTCATCAGTTGATGTTCTTGGTTATCCTGGATGTAGTTCGTCTTCAACGCTTTACCTACACTCTTGACATAGCCAGTTTATCGAAAGCTTTCTGCAATATTCTTGACATTTCGAGCGCAGAAATACCAAGCCTTACACAGATTTTTAACTTGTTTGATACATAATTTCGTACATTGCAAATATCTAAGAAATGGCTTTTATACACAAAACACAACTTAACATAAAAAAAAAAAAAAAAAAATTACCCCATCGAAACACCCGCTCGATTTCTGGGTCATATTTGTACACAAAGTGAGAGAAATTTTGCAATACTTTAATATTTTATTATTTTTAAAAGCAATCACTTTTCAAATAATCCAAATAATTATGAATGTTGCTGTATTTAAATAGAATACTAACACTAATGGAGCAATATAGAAGTTTTCAAATTGAATAATTTCTAATTAAATTAGAAAGTAAGAGATGGAAAGAACATTTCAACATTACTTTAATTAGCAACATTATTTTGATCTGTCTGATATGATAAAATTATAATAAGAAATTTTGGAATAATCACCAAATATGAACTATGTCTCAGATAACTTGTTTGATACATAACTTCGTCATATTTGTACACAAGGAAAGAGAAGTTTTGCAATACTTCAAGATCTCCAATCACTTTTCAAATAATCCAAATGATTATTAATGTTGATATATTTAAAAAAAATACAAGCAATGTTTCTATATGGTTTCTAAATAATAAAACAAATACATGACAGAACAATTACTTGATAGTCCAGCAATTAAATTAGAAAGTAAGAGATGGAAAGAAATTTTCAACATTACTTTAATTAGCAACATTATTTTAATCTGTCTGATATGATAAAATTATAATAACAAATTTTGGAATAATCACCAAATATGAACTATGTCTCAGATAACTTGTTTGATACATAACTTCGTCATATTTGTACACAAAGAAAGATAAATTTTGCAATACTTCAAGATCTCCAATCACTTTTCAAATAATCCAAATGATTATTAATGTTGATATATTTAAATAAAATACAAGCAATGTTTCTATATGGTTTCTAAATAATAAAACAAATACAAAGAAGTAAGAGATGGATAAAACATTTTTCAACATTACTTGAATTAGCAACATTATTTTGATCTGTCTGAATCATAAAATTATATTTAACAAATTTTGGAATTATCACCATTAATGAGCTACATATGTATGTTTGTCTCAGATATGAACATAAATAAATAGTCTTGTAAACATGACAAATATAGCCAGCTCGGTGGGCTTTTGTTGACACTGCCATTTGACCTGAATGCCCCCGCCTTGTTACAATTTACTTTTAGCTGGGCCCTCTAGTAGCCATCCATCAAGAGAGTAGGTGCCATTTGTTTGCTTGTTTGCCAACAAATTTTGCGATTCATTGCAATGTTTTTGTCTGTGTCTGGCCATTTATTTTGGGTTTTCTTGCAGGGCACATCTGCACATGATGGTGCCATATGCACCCGAGATACATACATATGCCGAAATCGTACCAGCATATGCATAAACGACTAAAAAATGCATATATTTTATTTTTGGGCATGCGAAACAAATGACAAATTGCTGCTGAATAAGTCAACGTGCTGCTGGCAACAAAAACTTGCAATAATTCTGTTGCACAGGCCCTCCCGCCCCCGCCCTTTGGTAACGGCATCGAGCCAAGAAAATGCATCTTGCTAAGTCCACACACAGTTGGGGGGAAAACGTTTGCTTTCGGCCGCATCATTTCCATATTTAATGTGCTGCCAAGGAATTTCATTTGATTGTAAACTGATTGACAAGATGAAAAATAAGCGACTAATTGCGCAGAAATAGCACGTCGATGCGTAATTATTGCAGCAATGCCGCAGACAGAAATTTAATTAAACGTAATCAAACAAATAGACAAACGCCACAAATAGTTTCTGAGGCAGAATAGAACAGAGCAGCGCGCCCAAAATATATTTCGCAGATGCCAACTATTGAGCAGCGCAGAGAATGGCGAGCAGTCATGCGTTCAATTGGCAAGTTTCTTTTAGAAAAACCAATTAATTTAATCAATACATCAATAAATCTCGCATTTTAATCATCAGCACCAACAACAACAAATTGTCGCTTTGGTAGTTTTCCTACAGCCAGCAGCGCCAACATCTCCACCCTTTTGGCCAACGCCCCGAATTTCAACCTTAACATAAACCCATCTAACAATCATTTGTGGACGCCACAGTACAATAAACAAACAAAAAATGTGCTGCGATTATTTCACAAAATTTCATGAATGTAACTAGTATCACTGTACAATGGGCCAAATATAATAGTATATACGACGAATTGTGTGCATCCATAGAAAGTCATGCAGGCCGGGAAAATAGTAATGACTCAACTGAACTGCTTAAATCGTCAACTCTAGCACCAATGGAAACTGCATTTAAAAATACAATTTTTATAAGGGGAAAAATAAATAATTCTTTATTAAATATAATAGATCCTGAATAGGTTGCATTGTGTATATTATTATATACTACTATTTATTAGGCTTAAATATTAGGAGGACATTTGGAGAACAGATTGCAACTGCTCAGCCAAGATGGGTACGTTTTATTGAATCAATAAATCAACAATTTTCTCAAGCTTTACTTCAAAAAAATACATAATTGTTAGAATAAAAAAATATATAAAATTATAATATATAATATTATATATAATGATATAGAATTTCTTTTGTTTTGAGTTATTATACAAATTGAAGGCAAATAATACTAAATTATTTTCTTAAATTCGTGAAGAGTATATACTATTATTTTCCATATTGAAGCACAAAATATAAACAACAATTAACTTTATTGTTTATACATTGGAAATTCTTAAAACCTCGTAGCTTTTTATTGCGGCTTACAAATATAGTACACATATGAAATAACCTAATAATAAGCTCAATATAATTAATTTTGTAATGATTAGCGTAATAATTTAAAAGTAATCCAATACTCGAAACGCTAGGATAAGGCGTATAAATAAATAAATAACGCAATATGTATGTGGACTTCAGAATCTTAACCGAAAAAGAGGAAATCAAGCGCAGGAGAAAACTAAAATTGTCATCAGTGGGCATGCTGAATTATTCAAAGTGTGGCTTGAATAAAATATATATATTTCCACTCAATATCAAAAACCAATCTATACAAAAAAGCGATTTGGGGCAGACTTTTAAGATTGCCCCCCCCCCCCCCCCCTAAAAAAAAAAAATTTTTCCTTTTAAAGTCGACCACACGTTCATTAATATGACGCACTATTTCGCCTTAAAATGGATCTGTTGGATTTGTTGAAGTTTTTTCATTGATCATATGCATAAATTATTTTTTAAATGCATCGTGCATTATTTAATCAAAATTTTAATTTTTTGGCCCCCCCTTTGGTAAAAGCTGGCTACGCCCTTGTAGGTATGCAATCTATTTATCCGCCTGGCCGTGGCAGTACCTTTTGAATCAATAAACATTAACTCTATGATCCTATAATTAGAGGAGATCCTTGATCAAAAGTGGTATTCCTGTAATAGATTTTATTAAATAGCTGTTCATACATTCATACACTCTACAAAATACAGTCACGCTATCTCTAATAAAGATATGAACCCGAAGATGGTTTTAGCTGTTATGATTTGGATAGAAGTTTTTCCTGCAGAAAATCATTTCATCACATTATTACTTGCCTGGAATTGTACAATCAGATTTTATACTGAAACGTGTATTACTGTTTTTACTCCCAAAATCACTAGCATGAATACCGCTAATACTTGTATATATATTTAAATTTAATAAATCCGTGTGAAAAAGACATTGATCATATGTTATTTTAAATCGTGCTAAATGCAATAAAGTCGTGCAACCGCGTATATATGTACAATTTTTCATTTTCAAACCGTGTTAAATCAAAATCGTTTAAAAAAAAGACCGTGTAAAAACAGAATTAGGTGTATATATGTACATACCTCTAGGTATAGTTCATTGTCTAAATTTGAATTTAATTTCATGAGTGCAGTTATAAGCGTAACATTTTACTAATTACATACAGGTCCAGTAATATCGACATTCGTTCGATTTGAAAGCTGCACATATGTTAGTTACGCCACTTACTAGTTTGTAATGAGCACCACTGTGCGCTGTAGCGCCGCTTCCGTCTCTTTCGCACGCATTTGAAATCGACGCTTCAAAGTCTATCTCTCCCACTTGGGCAGCACCGCCCGCCATCGATTGAGACGCGGATGCGTCGACGGCGACATTTTGGCGTTTCTCGTATCGCAGAGTTTTAGCGAATATCGCTAGCTCGTTGATGTTGTTGTTGTTGTTGCTGCTGCTGTTGCACTGCACAGTGCTGCCACATGCGCCGACTGAGGCGCCGCTGTCCGAAAATTTGCCGTTGCCGTTGCCGTTGGCGCAGCTTTTACACACGTCGTACACACATCGACATCGTTTAGACGCTCGCGCTAATTCGATCTGATCGAAAGGTAATTTTTTAATTGATGCAAATCAACGCTCTTGAGTGATTATCTAGGTTCGGAAGTGTGCACACGTATTTGCCGCGCACCCGACGGTACGAATAGGCGCTAAGTGTTAACATCTGACGGATACATTTCCGTGAAGAACTTTTTCATCGTCCACTTGCTCGTTTAATTGCAGCTTCAGTTTTCAAGGATTACGCGTGTCCAGACCTCCCGTCGTTTATAAATTCTCCGCTTGGTCCCCGAAATCGAAACATTTAAAAACACAAAATGGTGAGTCAAGTGTTCGATAAAGATAGTTACATAAAATGGCAAGACAAAAAAAGTTGAATATAGTAAATCACTCTAATTGTCTATTTCAATGATGTTGACCTTGATTTTGATTTGTAATCGAATTTGGTGCGCCACTATAGAGGACACTTGTAGGGTAGGTTGCGTAAATTGTGTACATTTTCAATAAGTTGCGGAAAAGTCCTCCCAAATTTGACTTCCAAAAACAGAAAAGAAAAAAATAACATAAAGAAATACTCGTATGTTGGCCATTTGTAGAGCATTCTGTGTTTCGCACCTTGTCAGAAATTAGGTCAGCTATGGCACATTTGGCTAATTAAAGCGGCGCGAATCCTCAGCGAGTACATAAATTCATTTTAATTACGTACTCGTGTACGCATCGTTGTACAAGTACATCTGACAAATGGATTATGACACACTCGCGCGCTCTACTTTCCCACTTTGAACTGAAACTGGTGCGTTTTTCCATTACAGACTGAGGCTGAGTACGATAAGGAGCAATTGAGAAGTAAGTATTACTGCATTGGGACTTTGGAGTGGCAATTTAATCACGAGTCGTGATCCCATAGTTCTTCGCAATGCATTCAAAGCCTTCGACCATGATGGCGTCGGCACCATCGAGCACTCCGACGTGTCTGCCATACTTGAAATCCTGGGCCAGAAACTGGAGCCGCCGGCAGTGAAGGCGCTCATCAAGGAGGTCGACAAAGGCAACAGCGGAAAATTAGATTTCAGCCAATTCTGCAAGCTGGCGGCCCGTTTTATAGAGGTGGAGGAGGATGTGGCCGCGCTACAGAGCGAGCTGAAGGAGGCGTTCCGTGTCTACGACAAGGAGGGTAAGGGCTACCTAACCGTGGCCACTCTGCGCGGCATTCTCCACGAACTAGACGACAAAATCTCAAATCAGGATCTGGACCTGATTATTGAGGAAATTGATGCCGACGGCTCGGGCACAGTTGATTTTGATGGTGAGCCTTTACAGAAAGGTAATAATACAAGTATATCGCTATAATATGTGTTGCTTTGCATTTTCAGAGTTCATGCAAGTGATGACAGGTAACAATATTTATGACTTAAGCACGCAACGCCGCTTTGTGTTCGAGCCCTGTGTGTTTCCTGCGCCCCGCTACCGCCTCCATCGTCGCATCGAGTGGTGCTTTGAGCGTCTTTTCCAGCAGCTCTGGCAACCCATTGATTGCTACCTAGGCCTGCCTTCGCGGCATGTGCCCAGCTCCCGTACCATCACCATACGCAATGCTATTACTCATACCAATAACAAAACTGCTGCCACTGTCACACATAAACAGGCCACGCCCTGTTGCAGCCACCGCCCTAATGTGTACCGCCCCCGCTTCCCCAAATGGGTGCCCATTTTCACGCTGTATCGCGAGATCGTGCAGAACCCCTTCCGCCGTCGCGGTCGCTATATGGTGACCCACACCCCCTCCTAAGTTATACTCGTAGTGTATCGGCCTGCCCTCTCAACTGCCTCTCCCACCGTTTTGTGTTCTTACCAACTACTATACATATATTCCACAGATATAAATGTTCTTGGCAATTTGTTTGCACTAACCGCTAATCTTAAATACTTTTAGGTTAAGCTTTAACTGAGACTTCCGTAGTACAAATCATGGGTATTGGCCGGCAACTGTGCAAAGTTAACAAAACATTTTTCTACTCATCCCAACAGCAGCAACATCAATACTTGTTTGTTTGTTAAAATACGTTAACTTGGCAGAATAATTCTATACCAATTTGTTTTTCCAACGCAAGCTATTATGCATAAGCAACACAGACTATATAACAAATAATAAAAAAATCTAAAACAAGCATTCGTTCTTTTATTTCCAATTTCCGAAACTGACCCACTTATCGACTTCATTAGAGTGCTGCAACAGTCCCGCCAAACTAATCAGCTTTTGAGGTTGCTGCTGGTCAGCCGTGGGAAATCAAGAAATTAATTTTTGCCATAAATTTCCAAAACAAACAAAAAGAAAACAAATCGAAACAAAACCAACAGTGTGGCAGCAGGCAGGCAGGCAGGCAGGCAATCACAATAACAATTCTTGGCCAACAACAAAAGTTGACGCGCATTTTTAGCCTTATTCCGTTTGAGAAAACGGCACAAACTGCAGGCCAACAACTAATAAACATTTTCGCTCGATGGCCAGATAGACTCACTGATTACGCTACAAATTAACGCAGTTTTTTCTGTAATATGCCATTTTTTGTGGACCACAAAACATTTAATTGTCTTAGCAACTGTTAATTAGACCTTATAAGGCGCTTATAAAACGTGCAAAAATAGGTGTGACAAATTGCAGTTGTGCCTTACTTTCGTGGCTCCAGATACAGGGACGCCCAATGGGTAGTTATAAATGAGTAATTCAGTGCTGATTTGTGACTCTTGGTCGTATAATGAGCGCGCCAATTATTTGTTTTTAAACGGACAAACAAAATATAGTCATACACATAGCACGTTGGTCTCGGAACTGTGGGTCCAAGCTTATATACATGAGGTGCGGGAATTAAGTAAATAGGACAACACACAACATTTTAATGTGACAACTGAACTACATATAGTACATATTATATTTCATAAATACATTTTTTTTAAACTTAAAAAGCTAAAATTTAAGTGAGTCTTTGGCGAGGCCATACAATTAAAACTAATGGATAAAAAAATAAAATTAAAAATAAAATATTTATAAATTTATAAGTTAATAGGACAACACAATTTATATGTAATAACTGAACTATATATAATATTTGAACAAAATAAATCAATTTTATATGTATTTTTTTTATTTTTTTTTATCTATTACCTACTTTTATTTGTATAGCCTCGCCAAAGACTCACTATATAAGCGAAATAAGTAAATAGAATAAATTAATAAATCGTACTTCTTCATATTTAAGGGCCTTAACTTAAGAGTTAAGTTGATTCTCCTTTTTTATTTGAGTCGTCCTGGCACAGAATATACTGACGATTGAAGGTTGGAAATTTCCAATTTTCCCCATTCTTCAATAATGGATTCTTTAGAGTTTTTTAGACAATTTTATTGTCTTCCCTTTAAATAAATACTATGTGCTTTAAAAAATCACTGTTTATAAACAACAAATGTTGCATTTTTTAAACCCTGTTGTTCCTATGGCAGCTAAAGGATATAATAATGAATCGAAAATATTAATATAAACACCACGAATGAACTAAACAACCATATGTGGGTATGTAAGTCAGAAAAATGTCAGATGTGTGGCAGTTAGCTGTGCGTGTGCAGAAACCTTTAGTGCCACTCACAATTTTACTTTGGAAATGACCAAAATCGGAGAGACGGAGCTTACGAAAGATATAGAAAGCTTGTCAGGCAGAGCCGCCATTTCTTTTTCTGCTCGACCTCGGCTGAGTGACATTGTTGGTAACGAAAAGCGATTGCCAGATGGGCAGTCATAGCATTTAAATATTTGCTTTGCTATTTACTTTTTTTTGCTGCTTTGCTAGGCGGAAGTGATTAGCATAATTCGACCATAATTCTCCCAAAAACGGCAGCAATGCAAATTGCAGAACTGACTCTGTCGCGGCCCCCACAAATCGCGCATTGTGTCACCAGCATTTGAACATGTTGCCACACTTGATGGCCAGACTTCAATCAAAGTGGCGGCACTGGCCGGTGGCGGCGCAAACTCAAAGAGCCCGCTCAAATATCCGTTTCACTTGAATTCCATCGCAAATGAATTGGCTGAACTAATTAAAACGGTGCTAAGTTGGCCAATTCACACCTGCCGATGGCGCTGGTCTAGTTAGCTGCATGCGCTTGCAGTTGACCTTCGCCATTAGTTGGACATTAGTTGGCTCCAACGCTCTAAGTTGCTGATTGCTACTCGATGGCTGTGCATAAGTAGCTATGTATAGTATGTATGTACTACTATACTATATGTATGTATGTATGTATGTATCTGCGTTGGTGTCTCGATCAGCATTCAATAAAATACATTTTTGCCATAAATTATGTCGAAATAATTTTGAACAGTCATTGCACAAGCAGCCAAATATCTCCATGAATATTTATGGTGAAGCTGTTTTATTTGGCAATAGACGACGAAACTACATAAATGACAACTTAGCCACATTCTAAAAGCAATGCTCTGCTTTTGATTGGACTACCTCAGTGACACGTGTCGGCGGATTGTCGTCCAGCTGGCCAGAGCTCTGACCATTGCTCTGTCCCCTGCTTTGTCCATCGGTCTGTCCATTGCTCTGTCTCCATGCCGGCTACTCAGTTTTGCGCGCAATTAAAGCCAGCATTAGGCACAAGTTGAGACATTAAAATAACAAGGTCTAGTACATAACTCACTGCATATTTTTCAAACGCTTGGCACTCTCAATAACTGTATTTCGGCTTGATGGAGACGGCGAATGCGAAAACAGAAAACAAGCTTAAATGGACAAGCGTAAAATTGTTGAGCTAAAGACATATTTGTTCTTGCGGTGGTATTTTGTATAAAAACAACAGCTGCAAGGCTATGCATGACAAATTATTTCATTGGCGACTGTCTTATGCTGATCGACATTAAGTTCTATACTCGTATCTCACAGAAATTGGCTCCGCTCACTTATTGACAACGGACTTCAATAACAAGATTAATACCAGAGACACTCTTCTTCTGATAGATCAATAACAATAATAGATCAATCAATTTGGGCTGCCGCACTACTCTACTTGTTGATCAATTCATGGCATTCTTTTAAAGATACCTCAAAAATGATATTTCTTCCACAAAACTCACACATTCGAACCGCAAAGACTGAAAAATCAGCAACGGCGGGTAACAATAAAACACTTAATGTGTTAGTTTGTTCTTCATTTTAAGAAATGTGTGCAATGCCCAAAAAAAGAAATGTTTTTCGATGATATGTTATTAACAAACAAATTGTTATATATTTCTTACTTGAATATACTTATGAATTTCTGCTACTTTAAAGCTGTTTGTATAAAATTAACGCTTAAGGCTAAGAACAATCCGCTTAATTTAAAGTTTACAAAAGTGACTTTAAAAAAAGGGTATACCCTAATTCTGTTTTTACACGGTAAATTGGTTCTAAAAAAAAGTCGTGTAAAAAAATACATTGATCATATGTTATTTTCAATCGTGCTAAATGGAATAAAGTCGTGCAAGCATATATGAAATTTTATAATTTTCAAAGCGTGTTAAATCAGAATTAGGTGTACTATAATTTATTTCTATAATAAATAGTGATGAGTAGTATTTTCATATTTTTCCCTTATCATAGATCTCTACTCTTTTCTAAAAAATGTTCCACTATTTAAAAGAGGTATTAAGAGCCAAAAACAATTGACAAGTATAAAAAAATATGACAAAATTCCGTAACTATCGCAGATGGCAATTAAATAACTAAATGATAAATGCCTTTTAAACGTCACTATTCCGCTGTTTTTTTTTTTTTTTTTGTTATCAACTAAAGTGACCAAATACACTGCCTAGACGTGTCTAAGTGGCGCAAGATGCTCTCTTTGGTTAGTTATTAAGCCCCAAAAGAGAAGGCGCATGTGCAACACCTCGACTGGGTGTTGCCAACAGACGACGTGACTAAATGCCGTCTACGCCCGCCAATATAGCAATCAAAAAGGCGCCAAAAATCGACAAATTTACGAGCTTTGACTGCCAAATTACTAACTATTTGGAGTTATGTTTTCCTAATCGGTTTGTGGCTTAAAAAAAGAATTCTACAACAATCTAATGCCGCGCAAATCAATTAATTTTGATACCACAAGACATCTTTGGCTGAGATACCACTTTTTTTTCAACTAATACTACACTAATACTACACTAATACAACAACTCTTCCAATTCAGCAAATAATTAATAAACAAATAACACTAGGTTACAAAAATGATGTACAATACGAACCCAAATATCTGAAGCTGGGGTTTTATGTAAAGCTAAAAACAATTCAAAATTAAAAAAAAAACGAACTTAATCTTTTTCTACTTCATTTCTACAAAAAAAAAACTTGCATGCATTGAGAGACCTTACTCTACTACTACTTAATAGTATTTAGCTGCTTACTTAGATGAATTCAGTTATGTATTACATATCCTATTTTTTTGTTCAACCCACTAATACAACAACTCTTCCCATTCAGGCATAGAAAGGTCATGCGCTTTTAGTTTATCTATAATTTGTATCTAAAAAACATGTACAATTTTGAATTTTTTATAAATAAACTGATAATTTTGTTAAGTAATATGATGAAGTATAAAAAATAGTATATAAAGAAAAGACACCTAAAATTAAAACCATTCCAGTAAAGAATTTTCAATTTATTTATTTATTTAAATCAACAAGTAGATCTGTCGATTTATTCAATAACAATATATAAGTATTAACATTTTATATATATATGAAGATTTAAAATTAAATAATTACAAATTATTGTAGAGTATTATTATTATTATTTTATAATGAAATGTTAACATCAAATCCTAATCCGATATATACACATGTTTCTAAAGTCATTTTCGTTTGTTTAACAAACTTTGTCTGTTTTGTTTTGTAGTAATATGTGTGGGATTGAAAACTATGTTTACTAGTGTAATTCACGGATGAACTGATTCAAAAACTGTGCCAATTTCTTTGCCAGACCCCGGCCCCGGCCCGGTCCCGGCCCCGAGACCGAAACCGACGACTTCAAAGCAAAATTAAACATGCTTTCAGTTTTGACGTTTCCTGCGACGTATTATTCGCACTGCCAAACGCCCTTTGGCTATTGTGGCAGGTTTGCCGGCATTTGAAAGTGTGAAATTATATATTTATAGGTATAGGAGTACTTGTACCGACTGCCCCCCCTCACGATGGCAATTGCTTTCGATTTCGTTTGCGAATGCGAATGCGATTGCGATTGCGCGCACGAGCTGAGCATACTTTTGATCGATGACTGAATCGCTTGACGGTTTTCTGTTGTTTCGGATTTGGTGTGCCGCGAATTTGGTTTTGGCCAGGCAGGAGCGCAATGCGCCGTACCATAAATTGGCGTGTAAGAAATGGCAAAAATTGCTGGAATTTCTGGGTGGGTCTGCACGTAAGTAATTACAACTTGGCTAACCATTTTCCCATAACGTATGAGCCGCTGACAGGTTCGATTTCCTTCGGCTTTCTTTCACATTTGTTTGGCTGATGGATGCTTGGAACATGTTTTGACATGTGCACACATACAAGTACATGTATACCCGTATGCATGTATGCATGTATGTATGTATGTTTGTTTTTCTTTCTGTATTACTGGCCGGGATATGGTTACATATCCATGTACTCATGAAGTGACAGCTGGCCGAGTTTCAAAGCTCTCTAGCTGCAATATTACCGCTAATTAGCCATAGCCACCAATTGGCAGCTGAGGCTGTGCCTGTGCCTGTGGCTGTGGCTGGCACTGGGCCTGGATCTTATCGGTCAGGTGTTTTGCATGTTGTTCGTTAAATAACATCGAACTTATGCCAAATACTGGCAATTAAAAGCTATCCAACTGTCTTTAATATAAATTGCTCGCCCAAGGCTGTCCATTACACTTTCAATTTAAGTACGCAAGCCAGCAAACAAACAAGAAACCAGTAACCAGTCACCAAATCGCCAACAAAACGCCTGGTGGGGCTTTTCGGCATCGTGTTCCGGGTGTCGTGTGTCTAATGGCTCCTTACATGCTTCTAATTTATTGCGAAAGCACCTGGCCCCCACCGCCTTGGTCAGTAGTACATATTATTAGCAAATCGGCCCCGTTCTCTTCTCCATCGAACATCAAAACCACTCCGAAAATCTGTCAGCTCAGTACACATTGGACTAGGGACATGTCTTTTTTAGCCATGACTGTAACAGGGCACGAAATGTGGCTATGACTGTTGCCGTGTTCGCATTATGTCTATGTCTCATTTATCAGGATACACGTTTTTGTGCAAAACAATTAGAAAGGGTTTCAATATCATGCCAAGTTTTTGTATTGTTTGCGAAATAATCATTCACAGTCGATCCAAAGACTTGTATAAATCAAGTAATGAGCTAAAGGGATGGATGTCAGGATTTACAAACTAAAATTTCCCATAATTTTAGTCACTAAATTAATTGCACAATGCAATAGCCAAAATAAGAAAAGGCTGAAAGAAATACAAGTATTGTCTGATTATTGGAACTTCAACGATAAAGGTAAAGAACTTCTATCGCAATGAATTGCTTTGTTTTCTATATTATTTTTATTTGTTCAAGACGAATTTTCCAATCGAATCTAATAACAATCCAATAGAAAACATAGCAGTTTATCAAATAAAAAAAACAGGTTGGTCTCTTTTCTCAAATCCAGTGAAAACTGCTTAAGATGTTGTAGAACTTTAGATCAGCATTTAAAATAAATGTTTTTAGAAAGAGTTTTGAATGCATTTTTGGGTAATAGGTGCACAACTCTCTTGCTAAGGTCAGGCATGATTAATTACTAAATAGATTCTACATCAATTTCGTTTCATTATTACACAATTGTATTTATCCATATCTACATATAACCCGGTCAATGATGTATTACTGCGTCTGGCCGGACATATGTAAGAGTGTATTTGGTTTTTCAGCTTTTTGTTCGCCCCACTGGTCTATGTTTTGTTTGGCATTCGTGCTGCTTATAAAGTGAATGTCATTTTTGTGTTAAACAAAGCACGAAAACAATTTAATTGCCACCCACAGCGCCACCAATGGGCGTGGCCATCGATCTCAACAAGGTAATTTGCCACAAAGATAGAGTCATTCAGGCGAGGGTTAGCCTGGAGAGCTTTTTCGTGACCCTTTGCCCAGACGCCCGCCAGTGTCAAAAGGAGCAGCCACCTCGGGCCTTGGAATCGGAGCATAATCGTGGCCCAGTTTTTATTCGGCCATGCTAACAGATGCTGACAGATGCAGACACACTTCGAGTTGAAGTGGTCAAGTAAATCAGCTGGCAACGAAATTTTGCTGTCCAAGCACCAGCCCTCAGTAGCCAGTGGGAGGATTTATGGACTCCGACAGCTTATAAGCTTTTAGTGAAACTCAGAATGATTGTTATTAATGAATGTATTGTTGTGTATGTAGATCAAATAAATTACATAAATGTAAATGCATTCGACAATTTAATAAAGAAATATGGTGGAAGGCGGACAGCTGGGTAGAGCAACAAAACTTGGTTGCCAGTCAACTGGAACTGGACAGCACATGCATAAATCAAAGGTTGACAGTAATGATTTAATATTACAAGAATTGCTCACTAATCTGTGTATTTATTTAAATAGCCGCTAACTGCGACCAATGTGCGGTTGTGGCCCAATTAATAGCGCACCGAGCAATTGATCACTGGAATGGAGAGTTGCGATTAAGTGGTTGTGGTACTGGTCTTGCTAAAATAGGGCCAAAATGGTAACAAATTACCAAATGCTTAGTTGGTTTCAAAGCGCCAGACTTGTGCGCTCGCTCGTCCACAAATGGGCAAAGCGGTCAATACATTGAGGGGACCCAGATCCTGCCTACATGAGCGGAGCAAGGTGGAAAAGAGGGACAGCTCCCCCCCTTAGCATCTAAAAATAAAAAATGTCAGTAAGCAAATGTTTACAAATTACAAATAAATTGAATTAAAGCAATCCTTTTCGCGTTTTTCTTCTTCTATATTTGCCAGAGTTGTTTTTATTTTAAGGGAATATTTCTTAGTACTTAGTATATTGCCTTTCAACATTTTACTACAAATAAACGGATTTTATAGTTTTCTTATAAAATAAATTATGTTCAGTATTCCATTCCAAAAGCGTGCTAACTTTTATCTCAGGAATTACTGCATCACGTTTCTCGATAGGGTACCCAAAGGGTTAAATGCTTAGTGCGCCAGAAGGCGTAGCAAACCAACCACTCCTATACTATATATTCTTGATCAGTATGACGCGAAGCAAGATCTCGGTAAGTACAAGAGCTAGACTAAGCAACTTCATACCGGGGTTATTCTAGGTCAGAGATATGAGATGTTTGTGTTTGTTTTCTAATGCATTAAACCACTCTCTACATCCGGTTAGTGCTAATGCGTTTGAATGGCAATCAAGTTATGTAGAGAGACATGTATTCTCTGTCCGTGATCTGCCAGCAGCTGTTGTTGTTTTTGGTGCATTAGCTGAACTCTTAAAACAAATTAAAATTCAACAAAATGTTCCCTGTTACCAAAAGGGAAAACGATAAGTATCATATTTATTTATTTATTAATGTGTTTATTTCTTAATAATGTAGATTTTTGGCTCAATTCACGAGGTGGTACCGATATAATTTAATCAAAGTATTATAAATGTGAAAAATTATTACTTAAACTAATATAACGACTCACTAAATGTTGACATTGTTCATTAATCTTAGGTCTCAATGGATCAAGAACTTTTGATATATAATAATTCTTATGGCACATCAGCAACTAGCATAAAATAAATCACATTTAAAACAATTTAAATTTCCATGTGTTCGACTTAGGGCTTACATTACAAAATTAGACTTCTAATTATAGTTAAAAAGGAATATTAAATAAATATTTATACATATATAAAGTCGTTCTTCCAAATATGATTTGGTAGTTTGACCGCTTTTTGAGAAAAACAAAAAAAAAAGGTAAAGTTCTCTAAGATTTTCCCAAAAAAGAGAGACAAATGTAAGCCACGGGCACATAGTGAAATATATTGGCTTTGTAAAATAAAAATTATTCATTAAAAACTCATTTTTAAGTTATTTGAAGTAGAAAGGCTGAAAGTGCTAACCCAACATGCTCATACTACATGTTCAAAAGAATAATTATTGTATTTAAAAAGTTGTTGTAAATAAAACTATACAAACTTTATAGAAAACATATAGAAATTAAAAAAAAAAATAAAACATCGACAAATTAAGGAAACTGCCTTAACTGCCTCCAGCTTTTCATAAAATACTTTTGCCTCATAAATAATGACCAACGTGGAAATTCTGTTCGGGAGCTTCATTAACAACGACCTTTATAAACATAAATATGAACGAATATTCATTCGCTTATATGTTCGCCAATAAAGAACGTCGATCCCCCTATTTGAGGTCCTGGCTACGCACATGCCTGCCCGACCACACAAAAACTCTTTGACAATAAACAAATAATGGCGACCATTAAAAATTAACATGTAATCGTTTTGTACATGAATGCCAAATTGATGCTTTATGGCTCGTAGTACATACTTGTATAAAAATTTAATTAACCCATTGGGTTCAGTTTTGTGAGTGGGCGATTGTTCAACGATCTGTGCAATTATTTGACTTGTTGGACACCCACACACGATTTGTCGTCAATATGATTGCACACACATGCACACGCACACGCACGCCCATTGACGTTCTTTATTGAGCGGCAACGGTGCGTATGAGCAACGGCGTATTTGTGCGTTCCCATGCTTTCAATTAGCCAGCAATTTCTGTTAGTTGTTCGTACTTATTTGCATATTGTAGACATAGACGCACCCATTTGTGTGCGAACCAGCTCGCTTTCAATTGACCAGCTAACTGACAAGCTGGCTGACTGACTGACTGACTGAATAACTGACTAACTGACTGATAGATGGACGGAACAACGACGTGACGGTGGCCCAAGTTGTCAACGAATGCATGCCAAGAGCTGCACACAAGTTGGGACAGTTGGAAAGCATTAATGCAATGCCTGGATCGTGCAGTTGACAATTTGGATTGGTATTGGTTTTGCTTTTGCTTTTGTCTAAGCCATCCAAAAATGATTGATCGATTGATTGATGGATGGATGAATGTGTGAGCGAAATTAGCATTGGTCTGATCTACAGCGAGGCCGAAGAAACCAAAGACAATGTACGAGTATGCAAGCAAAAGCCAATTAAATCAAGTGTTTGTATCGCCACTGAAGCCCATTTATTACACACACACACATTTGTACATACTTGTACTATAGTTACATACTCGTATATACAAATGCCCATAAAAGCGAATATCGGATTGTCCAGAAACAGGCGCCGCACATGAACTAAAATTGATTGTTGCAATCAGACACAAATAAATCATTTGGCATATGACAATGAGATTGCCATATCAGTGTTATAATTAAAAACAACTCATCCATACATACAAACATACATCACTGTCGGCTTTCTTAAAAGCCATTCGATTTAATTTAAACAAAACTCCATTTTCGCCTTTGTATTCGGGGGCTGTCTGTTCCAGCCCCTCCCCAGCAACTCGTGCGAATTTAGTAGTTCAAGTTCATCGGCAACGATAACGATGGGTGTGGCATCCGAAAGCTGTAGCACTAAATAATTGATATATGTACGATAGTTAAACGCTGATGCCCAAAACATATAAACAACACAATCGTATTAAGATACAAAGATACAAAACTTCTGAAGGCAGCTTAGAGTTCCACTTAATATAGATTTACTCGACAGAGATGGACATGAGCAAACGGCAAGATTTTATATCCAATTGTTCACCGAAAACCAAAATTATTGTAATTACTAGATGAATTCAATAGTCGTATTAAGTGAAAAGTAAAAGAAACATAATAGGCAGAGATCTTTCCTTTTCTGAGTAATCTCACTGAGTTACATAAAATTTACATAGCGAATATATCTAAATTCGTCAATTAAATAAAATAATTTATACGGCATCACAAGGCACCTTTAAGGCCCCAGCCATCACAACCTTACCTAAACTGGGCTCACAAAAATAAATAAATTAAAAAACCAAAAAGTGCTCAAAAAATATTTTCGTTCGAGCCTTCGAAGTGTGTTATACAAACGAACCCACGGTCAGCAATCCTCCATTTAAAACTGATGCATAATAATCAGATATCCCTACAAAAATATATATATGCAATTTCCAAATGGTTTTGTTGTTTTTACAGCTATATGATGAAATAATCTGGCTTGATCGGTCTTGGCATATTATCTGTATCCGTCAAAGTGCAAACTTTTAACGAAGTAGCTTTAAGTCGGCCATGGAGTAGTGATTGAAACAGCCAGGCGAATGGACAGACAGGTGAACGATCGGACGAAGAGTCCTACATCGCTATTTCAATTCGTCCCTCCATGCTGATGCCATACTAGTATGCACCTATAGCCATTCTTTCTTCCGCGGGTTACAAACTTACACCCAACCCTATTCGCCTACTTTTCATGTAAAATATTATTTTAATAAAGCCGAACAACAAATTTGTTTTGATTGTAATTAGCTTCCCCAAGAATTGATTTCTTAGTATCAGTTAAAAATAAAATACAATTTTTAATAAAATGAAACAATTTGTGTATTTTTCTAAAAGTTGATGCAACATGTTTCTTGACTTTTTGATTTGCCTATTTGAATTTTCCATTTGTTATAAATAAGTTCAGCCAGAAACCTAATTTATTTTATACTTCAAAATGTGAGCATCCTATTTACAACTTAAATATATTTTCGTCAGCATCCATCTCAGCAAAATCGCATGGAAACTCGCGTGCTCACGCATTGTTCAAAAACAGGGCTTGTACCCACCTCTATTACCAAGCCCAATTAATGAAAATTCAAGTCTTTTCATAGGCCGTATAATACTACACTTTAAAGACTCATTTATGTGGACCGCTCCCGACAACTTTCAGGTATTGTGCACCGAGAAACAATTGTATCATTTATTATAGCTACGTCTACTTTGTTCCTTTGTCATATTTGTCCACCATGCACATGATGTGTGAACAAAGGCTGACAAGTGCCCTTGATATATACTACTATATAGGTGTAGTTTGTAGAATGTTTGTCTATATGCCTACCGTATAGCTGCGACAAAAGACCGTTGCGGATATAAATTTGATTTTCAGCCGCATTCAAAGAAAAGACAAGTGTAAAAGGCATCGAAGACTCAGCCCCTAAAGCGTTGGCTTACGCATTTCGGTTAACCGCTTACCTTTTATTGATACATCGACGACCAATTGACCGTGCCCAGAAAAAAAATAAATGTAAAAAATGAAGTGGCTGTGCAAGCAAGCACCTACTCGAAAAAATATATTCAAACTGTGGCACGCACGCGCCACTCATTCGGAGTCTGCAGCCGAGTTTACAAATCTGTTGCTCAAGCCACGAACAAAAACGAAATTGGGTGGTGCATGCGGTTGGATTGGGTGCACCGTTCAGTGGCTGTACATATAAGTATATAGTATAGTAAGTAAATGGATACATATGTATATTCACGCACTCTTTGGCCCACTCAAATATTTTCAAATTAGCACCAATTTGACAAAAGCTGCGAATCGAGCGAGGACCAGTTTTTATCGAACCCTGTAAATGGTGCTTTTATGCGAGATCTCAGGTCAAATGTGGTGGCTGCTACAGATTCGCAATCTATTTCGACTTCGTCTATCTGCGACACCATCGCCGCTGTTTGTAATTCGAACGATGCCAACCAAGTGGCTTGGCTCAGCCAATGAGTTGCCTATTTGTTGTTTATCGAACAGATAATCTGTTGATTTGTTTATGTAACACGTAATGACAAGCCATACTCAATGTTTAGAGCCGAGTTATGTATAAATTATAAACATGGTTGGTGATTGAAAATTGTAGCCTGCAAAATCATAAGAGAATCCAAAAAACTGAATTCATTTAATTGAAGACAAGAGAGAATGCAACAATGCATATAGTCAGAGGGACGGACATGGCTATATCGATTCATCTAGGCATGCTTTTGACTCTACGGATACAAGGTTTAAAATAAATAAATGGAAGAAATAATTAACAACATATTCTTGATTTAAGAAGTTAATCGATGCATCATTTAATTTCAATAATAGCGTATTATAACTTGCTCTTATTTCTTTAAGTGATTTTAATATATTTACAAAGGCCTCCATTTCTTATTATTGAAAGCAGGCCCCTACAAATTATATTTTTGTTATTCCACCCCCTGAAAATGTGGAAGGGATATTAAATGTTTGGGTTTCTAATATTTTTTAAGTCCATAAACCAGTAATGTTTTCTTAGACTGACCATATCTTTATCGACAAAAAAAAACTCAGTTAATTTAATTTCAATAATAGCGTATTAAGTTATTTAAGTTATTTTAATATATTTCCAAAGGTATTCATTTTTTCTTATCGAAAGCACGCCCCTACCAATTAAATTTACTTTATTCCACCAACTGAAAATGTGGAAGGGATATTAAATGTTTGGGTTTCTAACATTTTTTAAGCTTATAGACTATTAATGTTTTCTCAGGCTGACCATATCTTTATCGACAAAAAAAGACTTAGTTACTGGTCCATGAAGCGGAAATTTAATATGCTATATAGTATAGCTTCAATGTATTTTATAATAGTTGATCGCAAACAAGCAACCAAAAAATAGGCATTTATCAGCATTAAGGGAAATAAAAAAATGAATTAAATTAAACAAACCATTATTATTATTATTATTAAATTCCAATTTTGTGTATTGTCTTATTTGTCGAGGCAAATAAAAAAGAATGCAATTAAATAAACTATTATTATTATTTATTGTATTATATAAACTAAGATGTAGAGATACATATTTACGTATAAAGAAAAGTAAAAGCACTTTCCACTTTCTTTACAAACATTAACCTATAGAACATTAATCATTTCCAGATCTGCCACACACCCACACCCACAAAGCACTTGATGTGGCCAATTGGTTGCAGATGTGACTGTGTTCGCTGCCTCGTTTGGATAGTTTCAATCGATAATTAATCAATAACTCCAAATCAGTTCCATAGCCACCACAATGGCCTTTGATGTCGGCAGCAGCTCACCACACTGTCTGCCAAAAGCTAATTCGGCGGCTTAAACACGCTTTAGATGGCTGTTAAATAGTTTTGCACAATATTTTTAATAAATTCCACGGCAACGACACCAAGCCACTACTAAGCAACCATTCTAGTTAATTTGCATACCAGCAGACCATTTTAGACCGAACTAGACAGACTCTACAAGTAGTACGTGTATATAAATGCACACACAAAGTCCAGTCACACTGCGTCTGTTATTTACACACATGCAGTCGAACCACAAGAAACAAAAAGCCCCAATGGAGCGTATGACCATAAATTATCTAATTCTTTTTTTTTTTTGGCCAACTGTTGAATTAACCAACTTAACCATGCAAATTTCATGCTGATCACAAACATGGCACTCTTTATTTTGCTTTATTTTATTTTTTTTTTTATTTTATTTTTTCGTATGTTTGTCGTATGTCTTGGGTGCTGGGTACTTGGGTGTTTGGATTACATTTAACGCTTGGCTTTGGCCAGAGGCACCAATGCCCGAATGCTCGTTGAGGTAACACTTACCCACTTACCCGTAGGCCCAGACCTAGTCCCAGACCCAGTACCGCTCCAACTACTTCCACATGACCCACACGATGCCGCCGAGCGCTCTTTAGACCTACCTACCTATGAAGCAGCCCGCCCCGCCGCCGAGCATCGCAGCACGCTTTCCTACACAAATAAATTTGGAAATATGCAAAACTGGTTCGAAAGATAACAGCATTGCGAAATGGCTGCAATGTTTCTTTTTTATTTCATTTTTTTTTGCGAGCTCTCGCGTTTTTTGTCCCATTAGCCTATGAATGTGGCTGCGCTGCCAAACTGGAACTGGAGCTTATGAAGCTTGTCCGTTGGAGTTGTGCGTGATTGCTTGCGTGAGCGTGCGTGATCGTGAATTTTGGAATCCAGCAGAAACAGCGAACTTTTTTACCGAAAATCGATCTCACACAAAATATCATCCGTCTCGATGGATTTAAATATACTTTAGCCAACTCAAACATACATACTATACTTATTCGTAGTTCTGTATTTATTTATTGATTTATTGTGCTTTAGTTGCAATGTGAAATTTTCTTAAATGAACGAACGTTCATTAAATATTTTGCCCCCTTTCTTTCTTTCTTTAATCAATGTCCATGCAGAAACTATCAAAACTATTTGTACTTTTTGCAACAATTAGTAACACAAATTAAATGCATTAAATGTAATGCCCATTTACCATTTTAGGCAAAATAATGGTTTCGGCATTTTTTTCAAACAACACAATTCTCAATGTTACTTTTGACAATAAAAAAGAAAAATAATTAATTAAATGCAAAACGCGATTTTACAAAATATTGAACGAAATCTTTTTTGGATTACAAAAACTTAGCATAGAAGGAAGTGCCTACAAGAAATCAAGCATACTATGAAAGTAATTCTTGAAACTGTAATGAACATAATGCAAACGAAAGGCTGCGATATTTTCAAAAACCCTAACACATATGTAAATTCTTGAAAATTCACAGACCGACTGCAGATATACATAGTTTTAATTGATATTTTTAAAAATGCCATTTTTGTCCTATACTCCAGATTTTCGGAACAAAATAATGGCGATATTTTATACTTAGCACGCAAATCAAATTAAAACGGTCGTTTAACAGAGTAAAAAAAACTACAAATTGAAAAATAAATATATAATTGTATGTTGACAGGCAGTTAGTTGCCAAAGAAAAAACGGAATCAGAAGATGAGTTTTCTAATCCCACAACCAAATTAATAATTTCATTTCAGACATCTAAATGTACATATAGTATATGAATTAGTCTGTAAGATATCGACTATAACTTTTAGAGTTCAATTTCGAGCAGCTGAACATAATAAGTATGAGAAGCGTTTTCCAAGACATGGCAGCTATCGAAGCCGTGCCCACAAAATTTGTTTCGTGAGCATGCGATATCGTGATTGCATTTGTTGTCACACGCACAGCTCTATTACTCGAATAACGGACCGAAGCCAAATGATCACGCAAGTGAATTTGAAATCGCTCGCGTACCCAGACGAGGGCAATTGCTGTGCAAGCTGATGAGGACATGTGAGCGGTGCTTAAAATTCCTTTTATGACTCTGCCACTCTGACAAGGCGCACTTGCACTGCACTTCCCCTGCACTTCCCCTGGCCCCATCCTTCATTCCTCAGCTAGTGCTTTCAAAAGTGTTGTAATGCGATGCGCGTTCGGCTTCTGCTCAAATTGTTTGAATTGGCGAATTTGCGAATCTCATGGGAAAATTTGCGAATTGCCGCGAATTGTGTTTGCAGCTTAATCGATTTTAATCGAAACGTGCCTCGCAGAAGTGTCAACGCCAGCAACCAACCCTCGGCTCGATGGCTCCGATGGCTCCGATGGCTCTGATGGATGGCCGGCATTATCAATGCGCCCGTTGCTGCGCAATGCCACCGAACTATCAACTATCCATGAACTAGTTTGGGGCATGCCTTCCACTTCATGATATATTGGCGGAGCTCTATTTGGGCTTGTCTCGCAACTTGATCAATTGCTGGGCAAATAGGTAGATTGCAAAAAGAAAAAAAATTTAAATAGCTACCACTACCAAAAATGTTGTTGCTGATTAGTTACTATATGTTATGTTATTTTCGAGCAGCTGAGAGCTTTCAGGGGTAAACTGTCCGCAACAAATCATGTTTGTGCCACCAACGAACTCGATTATAATTGTGAACTAACGGACACGTGTCGACAAAGCCAAATCAAATCTCTTCATAGCATTCTATTTAATTAACTTGCAAATTCAATTTCAAATGGCAGGCTTTGTTCATCAATGTGAAGAAAATACAAAACCTCGACTCAGATAAGTTTACTAATGGCAATTGATTTGAAAAAAATTCATAGATGTTTCACAAACATTTCAGTTCATAGTAAATTGTTCATTTTTGAGTAAATGTTGTACATACATACCTTCAAATTTGTTTATTTATACTTAATGTTGCTTATATTTCAATCACTTCAAATAAAATATCAAACGAGGGCACATTCTTACACAAGCAGAGCATATCTTTAAGCCGAATAGACATGATTTGAATCAGGACTCATTATCTTCAAGTTTTGTTGATGAAACACCAAATATGAATTAATATAAAAATCAAGTTTTGTTGATGAAACACCAAATATGAATTAATATAAAAATCGTTTCGTGCTAAAAATAAACTATACAATAAATTGATCGATGATTGATGTAAAATGGATACAAATTCATAAAAACAAAGAAATTAGATAAAATTAATATTAATACCTAAGCAACAAAAATATTGACAAGGAAGGTACAAAATTAATATAATCACTGTCCTTCCAAATCACGATTTAGGACATTTTCATAACATGGAAATGCTAGTGTCGTGCAGACCCGACACGCAATAATTATAAATTAATTAATTATTATGAATTAAAAATTAATATAATCAATAATCACTGCTCTTCCAAAATCACAATTTCAGAGATCGAAATACTAGTGTCGTGCAGATCCGACATGCAAGAATTAGTTTTAAATAAAAATAAATTAAATACAAATTATTAAATACAATAATTGTTAAGCTGAAGATTGCTCTTCCTAGAATCTTTGTGTATCACATTTTGACGATTCTATCTTTCACTTACCTAATTTTTGATATAACAAATTTATATGCATACCTGGTAAGCCCCACAGGTTCTTTTTGATTTAATTTTTTACCGTCTATATACGAGTATAGTTAATTTCCTTCCTCTGATTTGTTTTGATATTTCAAAGTTGAGGGTTTGAAATTTTTTTCCAGTTCTTTAAATACCTTTGACTGCAATGTGAATCGGGACAAACTTAGCTGCTCGAATGGTAAATAAAATTCCCCCATCAAGGCGGAGGTGTTTTTTGGATATTATTTTCATTGAAATAGATTTGATTTCCCATTTAGGCTTTCTCAGCTTAAGTTCTTTATTATTATTGTAAGTACTCGTATATATTGCTTCACCTGTGCCGACCACTTGTTTTTGTTGACATAATAAAAAATAAATAAATACAATTAATTAATTTCAGTTCTCCTGATGTCTATATCCTTGGGAACCTAGTTTGCCATTTTATTATATCTTTATTTTTTCCTTTAACTTAATAGGAAATATAGCACAAGCACGCTTCTAATAACTTTTATTCTTTTTATGCGAATCGAGTGGCGCTAATTGAATGTGATGAGCCAATGACAACTTAATTGTCATTAAGTAGTAAATATCTTTTTATGAGATCAGATTTGAGTGAGGATGTACAATTAGGTAGCGAACGAAGCCAGCATGTCGCAATCAATTGACCGCTAAATGAGTTTTTGGATTCAAGCGCGTAACACTCGAATGTGGCAGTTGGCAGTTATTCGATGGAAGTATGACGTCTGGCTGATAATTAATGAATTGTAAGCAAATCTCATAATTTGCACAGATCAGCGCCCGTGCACGCCACTCGGCCTAATCACATGAAGAATGGCCAAACTGCAGAGTTGTGAACATGTTGAGCTTTTTTCAACACACACACACACACACATGGACACGACTAGATCAAATCGGAATTTCAAATATTCAGTTTAAGGTCACTTGAGCGGGCAATAGTAATCCTTTCGAAACGAGCCAAAAAAAAAAAAAAATGTGCGCTGAAAACAAAACGCCCCAACCACTTGATGACTGGGAGTTTTTTGTACTGTTATTGTTGTTGTTGTTGTTAGAGCCGCTGTTAACAAACAGTTTTTACAAATTGCCGCAAATCAACCAATACGACTACATTATACCCAATGTCCAATTTAATTTTTGTAAGCTTTACAAAATATTGTGTGCATTCAATAAATAATATGTGCTTATAAGTCTTAGGCTTAAAGTGTATACGAAGTATATAAACAATCCATTTTGACGAGATCAAAACGTGGTGTCGAAAGCAAGGTTCTTATATCTATTTTGCGGTAAACAGTTAATGGGAAAATGTGCACTGAAGTACTTCATTATAGCATTGTTCACAAGATTATACAATATACTACATATATATGATGTGTATGAAATATGTTCGTCACGTAGCGAAACCAGTTCACTTATTCCTATTTTTCACGTTAAGTATTTTATTTTCACTTTTTAAATCAAATGAAATATTTCTACAAATCCATAAATAAACATCTTGACGAGACAAAAACCTTTGTGGCGACACTAATGAAACCATATTTTGTGTAAAAGCAGTTATCAAGAATATATGTACTATTTCTATAAAACGCTTCCTTTTTCCGTTTTAATTCAATTTTTAATTTATTTTTAATTGGATATTATTTGCAACTATTGCCAGCGTGTTACTTAATTGACAATTAAATGTCATCTGTGAATGTATGCATAATACTAAATAGATTTGGAAACGGTTGCACTCACATAAACTATATTCGAAACAAGTTCAAGGCCATGTCTAAGAAGGTTTTTGAATTATGCTTGCCAAGTTTTAATGGGATATAAAATTAAAAAACTACCGGCTCATACCCGATTCAGAACAAGTTCAAAAATGATTAATAACCACTTTAATACTCAGTAGTTTCAGATGCGCCTAAAATTTCGGTTTTAAAATTAAGCAATATTTTCTAATTATTTTTATTATAAAAAAAATGAGCAAAAACCAATATTGAATATTTTTTTGTGCTAGTTCAGAAACGTTTTAAGATTAATTCGCGAAAGTATTTGAGGCTAAAAATTGCAAGTATTATATGTTCACAACGAGTTCAAAATGGTTTTACCGGACAAAAGAAAAACGTTGACCGGGAAAATGGTACGATACCCTGAAAGCGTACTTCGTAAGCTTGCACAATTGGGGGCTACCTCGGTCGACCTTAGCGGTTCACAGTCCCATAACGCAGTCAATCAATCAACCAAAGCCCATAGCAAAGAGTGCTGCAAGCTCGAATTGAAATGCGTTAAGAAATCGAAATCAAGCCGCCATTGTAACGAACTGGAACAAAAACGTAACAAACTGAACGACATATGGATTACATAGCTATAAAATTCGCTGGGGAATTCACCAAGCTACTCGAATAGATAAGGAAACATAGAGGGAGTCACTGGACACTGGAAGCCTACATAAGTTCTGGTAACACACTTCGCTCGGCAAATTGGGGCACTCCTGCATTTATAGTTTTTTGGACAGCCACAGCATATCGCGAATTTGAATCGCAAGACTTGGGCGCCGGCCTTCAACCACGCCTAATTACTGTTGCAAATCTAGCAGCAGTGTGTCGAATGCTAATTTTGTTAAGCCGCAAAGTTTTGTAGAGACACATTAGTTGAAAGGCATTAACAGCATGAAACGTATACACAGAAATGCCATACTCCAAACGCTGATTTTCGTATGCCTATTGGTATTATATTGCTTCCTGCAGTTTCCAATTGAGAAACCTCGCCCAATTCTAAAGGACTATGAGCCAAAGGTTCCAGTGAATATGGGCTCGATTCTAGAGCAGAGGGTACGAGCAGATCTCAGCAAACAGAGCTCGTCACATTCCAAGATCAAGATCTCTCACTTAATGGATAATGACGAGAATTTACGCACCTTCGGCTTCAATGTTGAGCTCAGTAACACACTCTTCTATATTCGAAAATTGCCCGATGCTCGCAGTGGGAAGTGCAAGAAACAGCGTTACAATCTGAAGAAGAAACCGGTCACAGCGAGCGTAATCATTGTTTTCCACAATGTGCCCCTATCGATGATCCTGCGGACGGTGCATAGCGTAGTAAAGCGTAGCAGCAAGGCTTTGCTTCGGGACATCATCCTGATCGACGATGCCAGCTCCCTAACGCAGTCGCGGGAACAACTGGAGTATTATGTGCGGACTCGATTCAGTAATATCGTGCAGATCGAGCGCAATAGGAAGAGGCTGGGTATGGCGCAATCACGTCTGAGAGGCTCCCAGAGGGCGAATGGTGAGATCTTAATATTCATGGATGCCTACTGTGAGCCCAATGCAGGATGGTTGGAGCCACTGCTAAGCCGCATCCAAGAGAGTCCAACTAGCGTAGTAATGCCGACACTCGACCAAATCAATGCCACGGACTTTTCATACAAGAAAAGGATTAACACCATCGGCGGATTCAACTGGAAAGGCGACTTCCTCTGGCTCCCACTGTCTAAGAAGCGCCGTCAGCAAATAAAACTCAACTGCACGCAATCGCTCTCCACATGCCCCATCAGCAGCCCTACAATTCCGCCGGGCAGTGTCTACGCCATCGCACGTATTCAGTTTCAACAATGGTCCTACTTTGATGAATCGGTCAGTAACTAAGCATACCTCATTTATATACATTTACTATATAACACAGGCCTACAAAAACAATTTTTTTTTGGCTCAGTTGTGTTTGTATCTGTAGTCGGTGGGATAGTTAGTATGTACTATATTGTCGTTAGTCAATGTCAGCTGACAGCTCTGGCTCACCTACTGCTCCCATTTTAACTCTTTGGCGGTTCTCTTTGAAAACAGTCCATTTTGAAATAGCTCCTATGAAATTTATCTTATTACTTTATTATGGCAGCAAGTTTAGATGTTGTACCAACGATCCTGATAAGTTTTGTTATATTTGTGGTGAACACATATTGAAAGATCAGCTAAAATCTATTACCAACACTGTAATTCCCTGTATTTTGCTTACTTTGGTATTGAAATTCGCAACCAAGATAAAATGTGGGTGCCTCATAGCGTTTCGAAAATATGCATTGAACATTGCGGCAATGGAAAAAAAAATCCATTTTGTTATTTTTGTACAACGAATGTAGTGGGAAACAACAACAGCAAAAAGTAAGGGAAGTATCCCAATATTTCTTAAGCTATAAGACCTATTCTCCATTCAGACACTATTCCAATACCAAGTTTTCATCATTCAGTCTAGGAATCTATGGAGGATCAATAAGAAATTTCTAAAGAATATAACGATGTTAAATACTGTGGGGAAATATCAAATCCAAAAACATTTCCTGGGTTAAGTATTGAGAAATTAAAAGCAGGAATTTTTGATGAGCCTCAAATACGTCAATTAATTAAAAGTTCAAAAAATTTTGAAGCTCCATGACTAAAAAAGATCAACTGGCGTGGATATTTTTTGTAGAGGTTGTACAAAACTTCCTTGGAAAGTATAAGGCTGATAACAACTATATAGAGCTAGTCGAGCAAATGCTTCTTAACTTAAGAATTTTGGCTGCAATACGTGCACCACCTCCATAATCATATAGATCAATTTCAATATAATTTAGGAGATCTTAGTGAAGAACAAGGAGAATGCTTCCATCAAGATATAAAATCAATGGAGAAAAGGCAGATGGGAAATTCACATGATGGCTGATTATTGCTGTGGACTTATGAGTGATGGCCTAAGAAAATTTCACTCAACATTACTCAAAACAGTTTCTTAATGAATAATACCAAAATAAATAAATATAAAATCGAGCGAATATAAAAAATATGACTGGTTCTTTGAATCACCTCACAAGACATACTTAGAATCAGGTCTAAAATCTTCCGCACCATAATGTGTGTCGTCCTGTGTAATCAATAGAAAAAAAAACCGAACAATAGCTTCAGGACGAAATGCACATATTTTCAGAAATTTCATTTCATAATCCAAAGGAAGATTTCGTCCCAAAAATAAGAAGGCTCGAATTTGTTCAATCTCTTTAAATTTTAAAATTTTCTAAAGAAAAGAAAGCTTTGTTACAAATTGGAAATTAATTAATTTAATTCCTGTTTCCCACATCCAGGTCGTGAGCTCGGGGGGAGACACCCTGGACATGTCATTCAGCATTTGGCTTTGTGGAGGCCAAATCGAGGTGTTGCCCTGCTCCCGCGTAGGTCGCGTAGTCCTAGACCACAGGTTTGTTAAGATCCTTCAAACGTTACCCATCTAGTTTTATTCACAGATTTGATTTCGATAGGTATAAGTATTTACCCAAGTTCAGTGAGGAAGATCGCGGAAATGTAGCCGTCAGCTGGTGGGAAAAATATCAAAATATATTCTTCAAATACTACCCGAAACTGAACCCTGATATGTTCAGAGAAGTGAAGGCCAGACGTCACACCATTCAAGACTTTTTAAATTGCAAGAGCTTCAACTGGTACCTAAAGCGTGTTTACCCCGATAAATATTTGCCAAAACGTTTTCAGGAACCAATTGGCAGGTCAGTACTCATAGTTTTTTGTTTACTACTTTCAGAAAAATATGACTCCAAAATCGCATTTAATAAAGGAAATGGAATTTAAAAACTAACATTGAAGTTATCTTCGTCTGTGCCATAGCTATGTACATAGAAATGCTATATAACCAAGTCTTCTTCTATTGTTTCTCTACTTGCCTCTCTTTTAAGAATATTACTTTTCTTGAAAACAAATTTCAGAAATCTATTTTCTTAAAATAATGATAAGATATTTCAAATATTGAAGTATTTCCTAAATTTCTTCCTGATTTTAATATTTACAATCATCTCTCTAAAGTGGCAAAATCTTCTTCAAAAAGAACATATATTTTTAAAAATGCTTTTCAAAACCATAAGATACACATACTTGTAAGTGTTCTTTAATGAAGAAACTGTCTTTTCAGGTTAAAATCTGGAGCTAATAAACAGTGCCTTACTGATAAATTCATGGAAAACCCGTCAACGAACAGCAGCATACAGATTGCAAAATGCAAAAGAAAATTCGATCCCACCCAGATATTCTTCTTCTCCAACTCAAGTCAGTTACGAACGGAATTCAACTGTCTGGTTGTCAACCAGCAGTCCGCCGATCCGAAACTGGTGGAGCTCGTTCCCTGTGATGATATAGCCAAAAAATATCTAAGAACTTGGACTATGAGAGGTTCCTCCATCAGCATGCAGGTGAATCATCGTACCATGTGCCTCGACCAAATCAAACAGCGGAAAATCTCAGCGACAGTGCCTGCCCTGATGCCGTGTAATAAGAGCAGCAGAACCCAGTACTGGATCATCAGTGCACCGAAAATGATCGTCAAATCTCGGTCCCGAAGTAGGACATCGATTAAGTCAAAACAGATGATTAAATTGACTGCCAAAACCGGATTGAAAACACAAACGAAACGGAAGAAGAAGCGCCATCGCAAAACCTGGTCCAAGGACAAAAATCAACAAAAGATCTTAGCTCCGGAATCCGTGAAAGCTAATGTTACCATCACAACTAAGTCTCAAAAGCAAATAAAAGAAAACAGTAAGAAAAAGAATGAAGAACAAAAAGAAAAGCAAAAGCAACTTAACAAAACAGATAAAAAAAGAATGAAGAAAAAAAAAAGAAAAGCAAAAGCAACTTAACAAAACAGATAAAAAAAGAATGAAGAGAAAAAAGAAAAGCAAAAGAAACTAAACAAAACAGATAAAAAAAATAATGAAGAAAAAAGAAAAGCAAAAGAAACTAAACAAAACAGATAAAAAAGACTAATGAAAAAATCTAAAATAAAGAATTTATAATCGATCTACAAAATTATTCGTTAAAAATCTTTCTATTTCAATGTCTAATCACTTAAATAGTCAGATATCAGGACTCGGAGTACTTTTGCAAAATCTTTACAATTTTAAATAAATATAAATAATTGTTAACTACTTTATTTCTTCACTTCATTAATTTAAAGTGCTTGTATATAGAAAGTGTTATTTAAAATGAAATTGGTTACGGTTGTAAGTAGTTAGTTGCATTTATTGTTGCGTGTGAGATCTCGTATTAAGCTAAATCGAAAATAAATTAGAATTCTAAATAGTTTTGCACCAAAAACCAATAGAAGAGCAAAGGTGAAAAGAATAAGAAATAAATGTTTGTAACTAAGTTACAAGTTTATTCTTATTATTTAATCAAAAGAATATCCAAATTTTGACTGTACTTGCATTTTCTTTTACGTCAATATTTAAAATTTTAAAAATATGCCCAAATAAAAAACTCGTTTATTAGTTTATTTAAATATAAATAAAAATAAAAGGGTATTGCCTTTTATTATGTGTACATTATTTCTAGAGTGGTGTCATAAGGCCATTATCAATGTCTATTTTGGCTTTTGAATGTGCCTGGAATCATTTGAAATGATATATTAAGCTATATATTCAACTTTTTGTACATTTCTCCAGTGGTTGTTGGACAATTATTTCTACCTTAAATAAATCAAAGTAGACACTTATTTCAAAACAAGTTGCTTTCATTTTGTGCACTCGTGTCTCGGCAGTTGGTTGATCGGCCATCAGGCTGTCCAGTGGGACCAGCGGGACCAGCTCTCTACCCATGCGAGCACGCATTATAAATTCATAACAGGAATACACTATATAGAGTCGTACTCGTAATTGCTTGCAGCGTTTAATTAGTTGTCGTGCTCAATTTGCCTCTGCAGGCTATACTTGTATCTGTATGTATGTTGCCTTTTAGTTTATTTGCCCCAGTGATTGCCTCATCGTCTTTGACGCTCGGGTGTATACGGTTTTTGCACAGTTTCCATTAGCCAGACCTGTTGTCGCGGTCAGGTGTTGTCAATCAAGTTGCTTTCGTGTTTAGTAGGCTTTAATTAGGTTTCGCAAACTGTAACACTTTTCATATCAATCAATAAATTGTACACTGAAATTGGGTTACGAGTGTGTGTGTGGGCCGTATATGGATTGTTCGGCATACATTCAAAAGTAAACGACAATTTGCGTACATTTCACGCTGAAAGTGCTGGCCGATTTTTAAAATTATTTAACTTCACAACTAGGAACTACTTTTCAAATATTCAATCCAATAGAAAAAAAAATGCGAAGCCATACACTAAAATCAATAACTTTGCTAGAGCTTAAATTAAAATTGTATTCCATATTCTGCAACATCATAAGCCAAATTTTATAACAATTATATACACATGTATATATTTTGGATAAAATAAATATATCTATTCAATGCGGAGAGCTCAGACAATTTTTAAAATATAAAAAAATATATATGTATATTATTTTTAAAATAATTATATGAAACCATACTTCATGACGAAACTTAGCATGAGGACACATAAAGACTAGGAGGATGTAATTGCCAAATTTAAGTTCAAAATGCTAAGAATAACTAAATAATAAAAAAGAATACAAAAAACCCAACTGCAGAGAGTCATCCCAAGACTAAAAACAATTTACAATGTATGTTTGAGGAAACCGAAGGCAATAATTATTCTAAAACAAGCAGAATATTAACATCACAACAACGTGACTTTGGAGTGTAGGATACTCCAATTGCAATACGTAATAATACATGTTCTTATACTGTGGCTCGATTAATAACAACATCGATGTATTCTATATAAATAAAAGTGTGAAGTGATCCGATAAGAGTGATTTTTGCGCCAATGGATTCTATGGCAGCTATATAAAATAATGAGGCTATATTCAATATGGGTTGTAATAAGCTTGCTCTGCCCTTGATAGGATTCTCACTGTTTTTAACGCTCTCTTTAACGTTCCACACATTTGGCACATTGGTAGACTATCTAGTATACTCTTTCACCCTTCGGTTACAGGTCATATAAGAGGAGCCTAATTATTATTAGTTTTATGCAAGAAATTGGTCTGGCACTCTGTTTCTTAATCACTAAATACTCTAATGTAGAAAAGTTTTGTACTTTTCATAACAAATCTTGCATGGTTTAACCTTCTTTTTGGAAATTGTGAAAAATTGAAAGTCATAAGGCAAGATTTTAATTACAAAATCGTCAGCACGATCTAATTCCTCAGCAGTCAGACTGGTGGTTTAGCATTTAGCATTATACATAAAACATTCATATGCGTTTACTTTTGCGCCCATAACTCACGCTGAGGTGAAAGGTGCACCAATTTTTTTGTATGTTTTATTTTTTCCTTTAAATTTGTTGTTGGGTGGTGGTGATTCATTGAGCGTTTCGGCGGTTTGACTGCCTGGCCTGATCTGGTTTCGAACGAAAACGAAACTAATTCCGCTGTGAAAAAAAAGTTTGTACAGCTCTACGCCCATTTCTACAAATACTGAGACTCACACACTTAACTATGCTTGCTGTGCCATTTCTGACCAGCTGATACTTGTAGTTTGCTTTTCGCTTTTTTGCACTTTGCCCGGCTTGGACTTTTTACCACTTACTTCCAATTGGTTCAAGCCATTGCGTATGTAATTAAAGTATGAAATTTCACCTGGAGTGCGGCTGCCACACCTGTCGACCATTGAAGACGCCAATTCGCAATGGCAGCCATCCATGGGAAGTTTCTAAGTTAAGGTGTACAAATGAATGCACATAAAGAAATTAGCATTGAATGATTAAATGGAATTACTAAGTAAGCAAACAAATATTAAAATATCATATAGGTTATGAGATCGCTTTCATATACAATTTTAATAGAGCACCAGAGGTTGACGTGACGTTGAATCTGGTGGATACACAAACCTTCTTCATCTTGGTCGCCAATGATGGAAACTTAAAGGAAAACCAATATATATAAGTAAACCTAATTCTGTTTTTACACGGTAGATTGGTTCAAGAAAAGGTCGTGTAAAAAACACATTGATCATATGTTATTTTGAAAATAATAAAAATAATAAAATATATAAAATTTTTAATTTTCAAACCATGTTAAATCACAACCGTGTAAAAACAGAATTAGGTGTATATATAATACATATACAGTGAAAACTCTCTTGGCCGGCCACTCACGGTTGGCCAATTTACGTGCGCCCAAGGGGATACTTATAAAGTATTTATAAGCCGATCGAATGTTTTAGAAAAAGTGTCCGCGGAGGAGAGTGTACGGATAAAAGAACTGTCCACTAAGGGACATTTAAAATATATTTAAAATTAACTACATAAACTCTTGATTAACGTATAATGGTTCATATAGATCGTAAAATTTTGTTAAAGCAATCCGCGTTTAATGAGTTATTTAAGATAAAAGGCAAATTTTCTTTTAAATACTTATATACAAGTATTATTGAACGAAGTTTTAACTGTCCTTTGTAGTATTGTGAAGGAAAATACTTAAAACTACCCTCAATTACAAGAAAAAGTACAATAATATTGAAGGCCATTTAGTGGACCTACATTTTCCCATAACAGTATGCGGGTTTATATCTTTATAGTCAGATATTTAGAAAAGTTAATCATTTATTCAGTCTTAAGGAGTAGTTACTTGTATATTAACTTAAGCTGCAGAATATAATTTTATGAAACTCTATTCAAACCGATTACTTTTCGAGTTTCCAGAGGATTGTCATACGATTGCCTATGAACCATTGCAACGTGTATTTATTCTTGGAGTGGTACTTTTTGATTTCAAATTAACTTCAATCTTCACACCTCTATAATTGTAAAAAAAGTTAAGTGCGTTCTATACATGATACATTTGATAACAAATCTTGTGTTTGTTGTCCCCAATATATATCACATCAGCATTAGATTGTCGGTTCGGACACAATTGCTTTTTCGTGGCTTAAGCCGGGATCTGAATCTTTATTTTCATCCCACTCAAGCAGACTTCTGCTCATAAATCTCGCGTCGCTGGCCAATCGAAGAACTGTCCTTGGTATTGTGTTCCTCCACAACATGGTTGTTTGCCTTTTATAATTGGGTTAATTTCTCGTTTCCATGCAGACCAGACCGGACAAGAAATAATTTTCCTCTAACTCTTAATAGACTATAGTCATGAAGCTATTCTTAGTCCAAACACTTGGGGTTGACGTAAGAAGTGCCCGCTCGCTATGTGTCCCCCATGCTGACACCGTCGATGATTTCGGGTCAAAAGTTTTTCTTTTGTGTTGCCAATTCGCGAATCATATAAAAATTAGATTGTTATAAAATGCGCAACTGCACAGCGTCTGAAATGAATTAAAACCGGAATTAAGTTGCCTTGGCAACAAAGCTAGCATTGTTAACCCCATAAGAGCGAGCGTTGGGCACAAAACGTGCCGCATGGCATTATACTTGTAAGCAACTGCCGCCATGTATATTGTTGCCGGGGATCATAAATCTCGAGTGGCCAGGAACAAACAGCAGACAAAGCGACAGAGTTAGAGCGACAACCTAAGCGGTCGGCAAACAGCTGGCTAGCTGGTAGACTGCGACCAACAAATTTACAATATTTGTGCAGATGCAAAATTTTGAGGTATTACGACAAAAGGCTCCATTCTCCATGGGCCGGACAGGGGCTCAGGCCAAAGGCGAAAATTGCTGTCCACTAATAAACTTGTTGCTGTTTCGCAAATCGCTCTGCTTATTGTGGCGCAATCGATTTCAATTAACACGATACGCCGCCCACATACATACATACTACATAACATAAATATGTATGTAGGTGCCGACGATTAGTAATTCACGCATGTGGTGCATTGACAAGGTAAGCAGCTAGGCCCCAGCACTGACAGGATTCCCGACTAAAGTATTACGCTTATGCGTGTGTTTTGACTTGCGGGCTAGTCGCTGCAGGAAATTCAACCGGACCAGTCAATTTTTGATTGACTCTGCGTACATACTCGTAGTACATAAGACATAACACAAGAGGCAGATTTGTGAAAGGTGCTGGTGGTGGTGCTGGTGGTGCTGCTGATGCCGATGCCGATGCCGGTTCAGAGGCTGCTGCTGCTGAGTTTGAGTGCAAAAAGTTGTTAGCGTAATCTAAACAAAAAATCATACGAAAAACCAACAACAGCAGCAACTTTAATATGCCAGCCAGCGCTGTAATAAAAATTTAATTTTAGTCTATATATTATGTTCAAATTGGCTGCATTCGATAACAGGTTGCTCTGACGTGGGCACGCCTTTGGTAAGCAAAGAAAGTGAGTCTGTTTCTTTCTTTTTCTTGATGAATTTATGCATTTGCAATTTGGCGACAGGCTAATCCGTTTTAATGACTAACTAATGCCATCCATGGATGCGGTAGTCATTTGATACAAATTGCAATTATTGCCACTCGAATCTTTTAATTGTGTCATACGTGCTTTAAGCAAATTAGAGGCGAAGTAAAACCGCATTTGTTCGACCCTTCACTTTCTTGGCAATTATAAATTATTGGACAACTGCTGCATTTGATCGCTTAAACGAGCACAGCATAGTATCTTCAAAAACAGACAACCAGAAATTGGTTAATAATCTTGACGCACTCGAGCCAAGTTTTGGCCGTTTTGGAGTCCGCTTTGGAGTACCGTCCTCCCACGGTCTCCTGCATTTGTGCGCATAAATTACATCCGCCCAAAGGCTTGGCTGAATTTGCTAATATGCCTCGGCCTCCTTCTGGACAATGCCAATAAGTTTGGAAGGAAATTGCAGTAGCTGTCATGTCCTTAGTAATGCCAGACAAAAAGGTGAGTCGTTGGTTAATAATACTTGTCTACAAATTTAAACAAATTATCTGATGACTTCCAATATGAACTCTGAAACTTATTTAAATCACGCGGGGCCGTTTTGAAGGTGCTTATAGAAAAAATATTTAATGATTAGCTACTTTGGAATATTTTGCCAACTTTGATTTAATTTAGAAAGAGATGTAGCGACATTTTCCTAAAATCGGTTGAAAGCTATACGTGTTATAGGCACTCAAGTAAAAGTTGCTTACAAAATTACTTTAGAAATTGCTAACAGATATAAAATGTAATAGACCATAATCTCCAATATCTACAGAGTAACTTATTCACCAACAGAAGAGAACGTACACCAAAGAAGAGGTGAAACAATAGTTTAGAGCTAACAAAATTAAAAATTGAGGTTATGTTGAAAAATAAATCTACACAAATTATCTGATGACTTCCAATATGAATTCTGAAACTTTTTTAAATCACGCGGGGCCGTTTTTAAGGTGCTTATAGAAAAAATGTTTAATGATTAGCGACTTTGGAATATTTTGCCAACTTTGATTTATTTTAGAAAGAGATGTAGCGACATTTTCCTAAAATCGGTTGAAAGCTATACGTGTTATAGGCACTCAAGTAAAAGTTGCTTACAAAATTACTTTAGAAATTGCTAACAGATATAAAATGTAATAGACCATAATCTCCAATATCTACAGAGTAACTTATTCACCAACAGAAGAGAACGTACACCAAAGAACAGGTAAAACAATAGTTTTGAGCTAACAAAATTAAAAATTGAGGTTATGTTGAAAAATAAAATTGAATATAACAACTAAATCGCATATGTTTCCCCCACTCATACTGACAGATTACATTCCCTTTACTTAAGTTCCGCTTCTTTATCCGGTTACAATAAATAGATTAAACAAAGATTTGTCGCTACAAATATCTTCAGATAAAATGCAAATAAAACTAGAGAAAATGCATTCATTTTTAGATACCTCAGTCGTTTGTTGTTGTGTGGCAGAATTTAATGACTTTATAAGCCAGGCATTGATTTATAGCTGTGCTAATTGACATTATACAGAGTTATTGGTAGTGGCAGCCTCAGCTATAACAGCAACAACAACAACTACAGCAACTTCTGAATAACAGCGTGCAGCAGCCTACGGCAAATAAATATGCAACAATCAGAGAGTTGTCAACACATGGAGAGAGACTTTAGAGGCGGCAAAATGTTGTTTGATGTTTTTGAATTGCAAGTCTCGTCATGTGGGTGTTTGAGACTTAAAGATCAATCAAAAGGTGGTTACGTTTCGGAAATGCCAGAGGTACCTTATCAAAATTAGTTAGTGCAAATTTTTGTATTCTTACTCACAGGCACTATAATTACAACATGATCTGAGGGGGAAGGAACAACGCGATAAAGTCGTGACAACCCGACTAATGAAAGCCATATACCTATAGCTTTACAATTCTGTTACAGCTTTTTTATATAGCCGCATTTTACAAGGTTTGATAAACTGTACTCTTAAGCCCAAATTGGCTTAATCTATCTTTAAAATCAAAAATGTTTTTGTCCAAAGCCTTCGTTCCTATTCCAGCTATATGATAAGTATTATGGTCCAATTCTAATGAAACTTTGAATATTATAAGACATAGGAAACTTAAAATATACATGTTTGTTTCCATTTCGTATAAAAAAATGTTCTTGTTTCTTAGATATATTAAATTATATTGTAATGGTCCTTGACACATTATGATTTTTATGAATAATCGTAGATTAAATTTGAAAGAAAATTCAATTGCATTTTCATAGAAAGCAGAACGTTTAAGAATATGAGTAGTTGGCATGTACGCTTCATATTATTTTGCAGATTTAAAGTGTCCGCTTATGTTTTCTTTTTTGCATAAATAGAATAGCTACAAAATTACATTAATACTTATTCTTAAGCTCTTCTGGAAAAAAATCTACCTTCCGAACTATATACAAAAGGAATTAATTTAATAAAACTTTTCATTTTGAATTTTAATAAAATGAAATATGAGAGAAGAATTATATGGGTCTACTTAGAAATTGTATAAGTGGGTAACTTTTGCGTTTCTAGATTTGTATTTAAGTACAGTCAAGTCTAATAATATAAATGCAAATATATACAACTTTCCCATTGAGTTAAAAAAAAATACAGGGCGTGCATAAAAAAGAAAAATACACACTTAAGTAATTATTTTGATGTTTGAATTGCTGTGAAAAATAAAATTGATGTTTGATGTAATGCTGAATTAATACTCATACTTGTACAATTATCGGATGGATGAACAATTTTCTCTAATTTGTTTAAGATTACGCAAAGAAGAGATTATTGCTGGTTTCGATTGCCCCGCACTACTTAGAATACGAGTCCTATATCTGGCTAAATCGTTTTGTTAAGACTTGAGACTTATTTGGCAAGCTTCTATTGATTCCTGAGATTGCTTCTAAAATATTTGGATAAACAAATATCTACAAATGATCATCGCAGTGGACCGGCAGGCATCTGGATCAACGCCGTGGCAAAATATGGTTCTTCAATGGACACCTTTTTTTTACCTTTCTCGCGTGTGGGGGCACAGTTTTTAGTGAAATTTTTAGTTGAATGCCATGACTATTTTAGCAAACAGTAGGCTCTTAAGTATTACGCCAGCTCTTCACCTTCACAGCGATTTAGTTTTAGTGGCAATGGTGAAAATTTCGCCTATCACTTTGAGTGTTGTGTTGTTGTTGTCATATCATTAAAAAGTACAAATAAATACTATCTCTTTTGGATTGTTAGCCTGGGCTTTGTTAGTTTTTTGGTCTCTCGTCTCTCGCTGATCGGTGTTTGTTGCTTGCTGCTCGGTGCTTGCTTTTCCAAAACCTCGTCGAAATCAATTCACTTATGTGCGAATTTAACTTTCAATGGTGCGGGTCAAAAATCAATCATCCACACACACTACACAGACATTCCTTTTGCCTTTTTCTCTTCTACTCTATGGCATATCCGTATTGTTCAGTTCATTGCTCAAAACTAATTAAAAGTGTGGCAAATGTGGAGCGTAGCACCTGTTGCGAGTGTAGAGGCCTTTTGGACTTTCTGGCGACCTTGCACCTTCCCCCCACCTCAGAGAGACCGACAGAGGGTGATGAAGTGAGGGTAAAGGCAAGGTGTTAGGGCAAGTGTTTGACGCTAAAACGATTTGTAGAGCAGTTTCTATTGCGAGTATATACATATGTGTGTACAATGGCTGATACAAGCAATTTTTCAACGCTTTGCCAAGTCTTGCAGCAATTTGCATGGAGCGGTGGCAGATTGGAGAGCCTCTTAATTTTGGAGTGTGTGGGTGGGTGGATGCAGCAGCAACATCGCTTGACTTTCCAGTCGGCTACCGTTGGCTGCCAATGCGGGCTCTAAACTTGTCTAAGACGCATTGTCGTCGGCAATTTTACATTTGGCGTTTTCACGCGGATGTCTAACGATCACCTGCACCGCCTGCTTGTTGTTGCATTTGCAATTGCCGTTGCATTTGACTGGAGCCGACAAGCCAAAGAAAGTGCAGCAACGTCTGTGGTTGATTGTACAGCTTTATGTCATAATCTTTGGCTAAATAAAAAAGAAAACACACACACATCGCTTTTAAAAGCGCCTACGGAATAGAAATGCAAATCGTAAAAGGTTCGCCTTCGTGCGGCATCAATCACACTTAGCAGTCATTGGAACTTGATGATTTTAATTTGAATTTGGATTTGAAATGGTCCATGTGTAATGGTCTCGATGCGGAAGAATATCCATAGATTTACGAGTATTTCGTAATCACGGCGTTTAATTACAAGTGCATTAAAGCATGCATTTATCGTCGGTTTGGTTTTGATTCCATTTTGGGCAACCGCAACCAACAATTTAAGACCTCTTTGTAAATTTCAGAAAACAAAAAACCAAAAAAGAAAAACAATTTCAAATGCACAGAAAAGCAATGCAATCAAAATAAACTTGCCAGCCAAATGCGATAATTTAGAGATTTGTCTGTCTTCGCTGCTCTAACCGATTTGGGTCACGTCTCATTATGTTTTAGAGCAGAGAAGTGCGTAGGAAGCGCAACAACAACTTATTTAAATACTACGAGTATGACACGTTTTGTGGGCTTCTCACCGATTTGCCGGTTTTCATAATTTGTTCGTTAATCTCAATTGTTTATCTTAATTGTTTATTGTGAAACGCACGATTATAGAGATGCGTGCTAAACTTAATAATTTAACAATTATCATATGCACTTAGATTAGAACAGTAGTCTATTAAACCAACAAATGAACCGATATTGCAGATGAATAACAATTTTAATAAGACACTGGCCATTAAGCGAACAAAACGTACATTTATCATCAAAAATAAAAAATACAACATATAATTAAGTTTTAATTAAATATAACATATAGGAACGCTGAGGCGATGTTGACCCCATATATATATATATATATATATCAATATTTGAGAATAGCTTCAATAAAATGGGGAAAGTCTGTGATTGAAAAGAAGGTATAAGAACAATATTGATATATGGAAACCTGTATGTAATCTGTAGGTCTAATAAATATTAGAAGCCTCAATGTAAGTGACAAGCAATTTAATGCTCTTTAATCGTCTCAGTCTTAGATTACAAAAGCTCATGGGAATAGCATAAATATCAAATGTGCAATTAGAGTTGATTTTCCTTTCGAATATTGCAGTCTTCCTCTCCAAATTATTCTTTTGCGTTTTCTGTGCGAACAAGTCACAAGAACGGTAGCGGATCGCCCCACTTTGAATAATTGATTCAAGTATTGGTTCTGCGGCTATACTTCCATGACTTCCATGTTTTGCAATGAGATCTTTTTTTAATTTTTGAATATTTGCCAACAATCGCCAGCGGCGACCTCACAAAACTGAAAGCACAGCTTTGGCAATTAAAAATCAATTTGGAAACGGCGGCGGACATACTTGTAGTATAGCATAGTTACTGATCGTTCAAATATGCGACATACTCGCACTCATATCGTAGCTGCCACATGGCGATGGTTGGCGGCAGTGTTTGAACGACCTTGACGCCGTGGAACGGGTGTGGTGGCTATGTTTGAGTTCTATTTTAATATTAAATTGCTTTATGACAAATCGTAATGGGAATATCCTCCTGCTTGACGGCTCTATCAGCGCTATTGCTGTCCATCCGCCTGGGCAATTAAGCAAACGTTTCAATAGACAATGGTCTTGTCCCATTTGCCCAACATTATGCAATTGAAGCTGACAACTTGGCCAACTTCTGTGCAGAGGCTGAACGCAGGGCAACTGCAGTGGAAAGCCGCAGACCGGAGAGACTCATGACAGTGAACTCGTGCTCGCCTGAGGCGTCTGCCGCCTCCCGATGTCACGCCGCTCCGTCCCACCGCACGACTAGTCCCAAGACTAGTCCAAGACTCTCGAGACAACGTGCATTGGCTGTGCCAGTAACCCACAACTGCAGAGGGCACCAGCGCACCAGCAGTCTGGGCCAAAATATTGTCATAATTTGCAAATAAAAATCACGTCTAGCTAAATGTGGCTAATTTGGCAAACTTGAAGCAGTCTTGTGGCTGCAACGGGCTCAGCGGGTGGGCGGATGCAGCACAAATCAACAAAAAAAATAAGAGCATTAAGCTTTGCATAAAATCGTGATTCATTTTCAGCTTTATGGCCAAAGTTTGAGATTTTTTTTTTAGGGTTTTTTTGTTTTTCTGCTTTTGGGTGTTCCGCCGTCACAGTCGAATCGAAGTCGACCACAAAAAATAAAAGCGACCCCTCGCTTAGATCGGGCCAATAAATTTGTAAAGTAAAGCGTCTTTTGTTTTTCCCATGCCACGTTTGGGCGGAGGTGTTTGGCCGCTAAAATAAAGTAACAAATTCGCGTATTTATTTCTATTTCTGTTTCTGTTTCGACTTTGTTCCGATAGAGATCTTTTATTTGGCAAGCTCACTGAAACCGAAAGTGAAGGTATTTTAATTTTCGGTAGTTTTTTTTACAGGTTGGTCGAAATTAAAAGCAAAGCGCCATTTAAATGCCGCAAATATAGTTGTCGACACGCCCAATAAAGTAATTTTTAATGTTAAATTCGAATATGAGTGGCTATTTATTTCAATATTGTTCAAACCAAATGCGACATGAAAATTAATTAGTCGACAGGCTTATGCACCTACATGACCCCCAATGCATGCTTTTTAATGGCACAGCATGGTGATCAATTTTTATCAACTATTAAATGGCCAAATACGAGATATTTTGAATCGAAAACAATTTACTTAAGTTTATATATTTTTGAGACTTACCCTTAATTATTTTTTGTAATTTCTATAGATTTCTGTTTAATCAAATGATTCATTAATGGACTCTTCAGAATGAATGGGTAATTTTGCCCCTCAATAAATTTACAAAATAAACGTTTAAATGTTTTTTGTTTCATTTTATACAAAAATACCAAATTCAAATAAAAGAAACTTGCTAAACATCTACTTATATAGATATCATTATATGTTTTACTTAGAAGTAATTTGCAGTTGTGTTTTTTTTATTTTCTCTGATTTGAAACAAATAAAAGTTCTCCTTTAGAGCTTTATTTCAAAATCTTTAATACTTACGATCCAAAATGCTTATTGACGACACAGCCTAGGCAGAACGAAGGAAAGACAGATGCGATTAAAAAAGCCTAAAAATTGGCAGCTCGGCGGGGAAGTCGTTATTGAATTAAAAATGTACAATTTGTTCTATTTCACAAATTTTTCTATACGAGCTCAACAGTATATGGGATTAGTCTCTTCGTCTAGACACCACAGAATAAAAGTTATGGTATACGAATAAGAATTTTGTGCTGGCCTATTATTAATAATATAACTATCTAGACATTAAGCACAATTATATAGTCATCTTTACAAAGTTAACAAACAAAAATATATATACTTGTGACTTTAAAAAATGAGATTAGAATATCGTAGAAGAATTGCTGGAAAGCGCCCTCACAGCGTGTTGCATCTTTATTTTGTGCCTGGATTATTTACAAGTATTTATATTTTAATTTAATTATACATTTAAAAATGTAATAGCTTAAAGTTATATTAAATACGACTATTAACATATTAATTTACATTTTAGTACTTTAGAGATAAAATAAACTATTTATTTTTTTGAACGTGTTAGCAGATGCATTTAACTAAGCGGATGCTTTCGTCACGCCAAGCGAAACGTAGCGAATTTGTTATCAATTATGCAAATATGCGCGATGGCCAGACGACTGAAAATACAGATAGAGAGGTAAAAAGACAGCTTTTCAAAATGAAGCCAGTGAAAAGTTACTTTCTAGTATTCCTGACAACGCTCCTAACTCTGATAGCGCACATCGAAGCCCACGTCCACTCCATGTTGTATGGTAAGCTGCAACGATGTTCATCGATGATTTTATTGGCTATTTGTTATACTACTTGTAGTCTGTGTACGGAACGACGTCAAAGTTGATTGCATACCCTCCTGCCCCAAGCTGTGTGTGGACGCACTGTACCCTCGTCGCTGCTATCCCCAGAAGTGCAAGCGAGGATGTGCTTGTAAGGAGGGCTTTGTGAGGCGCTTGTCTCCGGAGGGAATGTGCATACCACGAGCCGAATGCAAACGTTGGATACTGTAAAAAATATGTATGTACACATATAGTACACATAGTAAAGAAGGTAGAAACAATCGCTAGTGGTTTGCATTTCTCCGGACCAATCCCTCACAACGTTTTAGCCAAACAATAGACAATTAACATTGATATTTACACTGGCTAACAGAGCGTTGCTACCACATTGCCGCTACCATGTTTTGCTACCAAACAAATGTAATTTTCAAGACCACATTTCACATGTGACTGACAGCCAAAACCAGCCCGATAGACAGACAGACAGACAGACAGACTGGCTGACATACAGCTATCCAGTCAGCTAGCTGGCCAGCGCCCGAACAGATCTTTTGGGGTGAACTACCGATTAAGTGGTTGTGGGGAAAATGCCAAAGGCAGACTCTGCATTTTCATTTGCATGAGTGCGTGCGGTTGTCTGTGTCTGTGTCAGCCTCATCGTCTTGTTTCTGTCGGAGCAGTGGCTTTTACTTTTTGCCTTTGGTGCACCCAATGTCAGTTTTAGCCGACTGCAAACAACAACAAAGTATAATTGAATTTCAACAAGCCAAAGTCAAAGTTTCACACCTGCATCTATTGCTGATTATAATATTAAGTTTGCAGCAAATTGCAAATAAGTCTGCAGCACGCTCGTCTAGTTACCATCAGCAGAGTCAATGCAGTGCATGCAACAACAATGCATAATTAACTTGATTGTCATTGTAGATGCACGAAATTTCGGCCGATTTCATGAATACGAAGCTACGAAGCTACAAGGAAGCTGTCGTTAAAGTGAATTAAAAAGACAGCACACGGAAGACTCGACGAGGTGACGAGAAGATCATAATCATCTATTTCGATTTGGAAAAAAAACACACACATTTGACAAAATTGATACGAGTATGTGCGCTAACAGCGGCTGTTATCTAACATTGTACGTTAACAGCAACTGTAAGATAGAGTTATGAATGAAACTGAAAGAAAATGTTGGCGTTGTAACGGCAACTGCCCACAATAACAAGAGCATAACAGAGCAACAAAAACAGCTATACATACACTTATCGTAAACGATATTCGTGCGTGTAGTGAGCGACTTGAAGAGAAAGAGAGAGTGAGAGTCAGCAAAACGCAAGACTGAAGCAAAGAACCCGTTAATATTCTTTCAAAGGAAATTGAAACTTGTTAAATGGATTTGGGAAAACAAAAACAAAAAGCAAAGTTCGTGCCTTAAGTCTTACGATCATAGTACTATACACTCACTAACTCGCAACGACTCTCCTTCTCTTTTTTACTCTCTGCTCTGCGCTCAGCTTGCGTGGGCTTTGTAAAGCTTTCTTAGCCTGACTGCCGCTCTTTGTTGGTCGTGGTTGCGTCTTGGCCGCCGCTGCACATTGCGCTCTTCGGCCGCAGCAATCGCGTGATTCATTCGGCCGTTCCAAGATTTTGTGCGCAAGCTCGGACCGCTTGCAGTGCGCGCTCGAAAGGTTTTATATAGCCGCATATGTGCGAACAGCACTTCAGTTTGGTGCTTAATAGCGGGGCGCGTGTTTCAGAAAGCTCTGCCGCAGTATTTCGTTGCGCTGCAGTTTCCAGTCTATTTGACTATCCGTGCCTGTGCCTGTACCCCTGCCTGTGTACCTGTCAGTCCGTTGTCGCAGTAGAAAGCCGCCAGCGTTGTGGAATTTAAAATCTTTTCGTTTACCATTTGCGTGCAACTCGGCAGTAGCTGCTCGCCATCCAACGGTTGCACATCCTGCCACAAGTGTAACTAGTCCCGACGAGCGCGTAACTTGTGCCAGGTTACGCTCGAAAAAATTTATAATAATAAATAAAAAAGAAAAGTGCTCTGTGCTGCAATTAAATTAATTTTCTAGTTATTTATAAACAAATTAAATCAAATTAGTGCAAAATGTCTGTCAAATGGACCATGTCGCACAAAGGATTAAAACATTTTATTGGATTTTTGGCGATTATTGCAATGTTAATTGATCTGCCGACAACGCAAGCGGTGCGTATTGGTAGTCCACAGCTGCAACCACAACGTAACAGAAAAGGTAATGGCTTCAATACTAGTTTCTTTTTAAATATATATAACGCGGCATAACTTACATAAAAAATAATGTAGTGTCCAAAACAATGCCGATTTTAGTAGTTGTGTCGTTCAACCTGAACAATATTTTACAAAACATTAGATAAAATGTAGAGCTGCCAATTAAACCGAAGCCGGACTTGAATTGAAGAAGACTGCTGCTACTCCTGTTCCGACTTGTTGTGCTACTCGACCAGAAAGTGGCGCAGAGCCATTGACGGCAGCCTGGTGCACCAATTATGTCTAGGAGCCGTTACGATATAAATTGTGGCGGCTATCTAAGTGGTGCGCGTCCACACACAGCCAAGCGCTGTGACTATTATAATTGCCTAAGCAAGCCATTGACAAAATAGTGTGCCTTCACAATGCTGCTTACCACTCCCAACCGAATAATCCCCTTAATTAATCAAGCGATTGATGGCGCATCTTCACACCACAATCGTGTTGATTGATTGCCACATTTAGATAACAAAGCAAATGCCAAAAGATACTTATCAATCAAAATACAAATACGAGTATGAATTGTGAGTGAGTTAACCTGCTTATGTGTATCGGCCACACTGGCATCAATCAAATATCGAAAAACGTGTAAAATATGTTTTTACTAAATCTATTATTATTGTAATTTTTTGTTTGGGTAAGAGCTGATTATTTGGACATAGGCTGCACAGTGGTACTGCAGCCGAATTTATGCAATGAAATTATTTTCTTACTTAAGTAGTTGAAGACAACAAGAAAACAAAAAGGCGGGAAAATTTAAATAAAAAAAGAAGAAATATTTTAAACGAAAGGGTTCCTTAGAAAGATAAAGCCTCCGCTTAGATCGAATGCTGAAATTAAATAAAAACTTCATGAAATCTTAAAGTAATTAAATAAAATTATAAATTATTGAATTCTCTACAAGACATTTTTTAAAATAAATATTATTATTATTTAAAAACATTCCCATTTAAACCGATGAGAGCTTTAACAAAACATAAGTTGAAGGTTAAAAAATTAAAATTATAAAATAAATTGTTGCATCGATTGGAAAACAATATGTGTAGATTTTTGAGAGTATTTATTAAAAATTATGTCATTTTATTTAGTTTCAAAAGATATATATGTTTGCAAACAACAAAACAATTTATATATCATTTATTTTAAAAAGAGCAGCACTTTAATATAGAAATTGCGGGAAGCAATGCATTATAGACATATTTAAAACGCCATTTAATTGTTTTTCAAATATATGTTTGGCCTGGGAAACAAATTTATGCGCCACTGTAGCACTTGTGTTGAACAATATTTGGCCAAGGACCAGACCACCAAGACGCTGGGCTTGCGTGCAGATTTATAAATTGAAATCGCCAAGTGCTGGGCGTGTGTGCTAATGAAAACATCAGGGCGACTGTGTTGGGGCAACCGACACAGAGCCGGCCTTGTGCGTGGCACTTTCATATTTGCGTCTATGCCGAAAATTGTTTCGATCTAAGATCTGCAGATATGGCGTATACGCAATGTGCGCAATTAATGGCACAATAGCAGCACTCCTTCACGCACACATTCGGCCAACTGTTGCCAACTACCAACAACTCAATTGTGGCCAAATCGAAATCTTGTCTGTGGCAAAGTTCACGGAGGCAGTGAGAAACGACGCGAAGCAATTGGCAAGCGAAATTGAAATCCAGAGCAAGTGCAGACTTGGTCAGCGGGAGAGTGGAAAAGTGTTGAATGCAAAATGAAAAACGAAATGAAAAAGTAAGCGCACAACTTTTTCTTGCTCAAACTTGACATTCGAGCGTTGGAGCGCGGCAAGCCAAATAAAATTAATGTTCGCGCCGCTCAATAGACCAGCTGCGAACGCAACTAGACACGCCGGCGCGCAATGGAAATAAAAGTTGACCAAGCTGTAAAAACATGCAGCAAATGATGAAATCAAATACAAGACAAAAGCCAGCGACTGCTGCCATTGACACGAAGCGGTTTGGAAATCGCCGGCCAAGCTATATAGTAAGTTGTAAGAGATGCGTTGTTGCTAGTTGCTGTTGAACTTGAACACAGACTGAATTTACGGTGCAACATCAAAAACATCGCACACTCACGCGCAACACTCACGACATTGTTGCAAATTACCGTTACTTTTCATCGACAGCGGTTGACATCGAAAAGTGCTCCATCGGGGGCGCTTCAACAGTTCGGTCGAGGCTATTGCCATTTCCAGTTTAATAAACTGGAAAAATTAGCAGGAAATCTTTACATGCATGGCTGTTTTCTTTGTGGCCTTGCTACGGGTTGTTATTGTTGTCATTGTTTTTGTTGTATGCGTGAAACAGGCTTGGTGTTTTTTTTTTTTAATTACGCTCAATTAAATGGCAAATTAAAGTAGCGAAACTACCTCGTTTTTTATTGTCAAAATGTTGCAAATTGGCAGGAGACGAATCCAATAGGAAGTGCGTCACACAAACATTCCTTTCGAATGTCTGCTTGTTAGGAAAACTCGACGTCTTAATTATCACCCAATGGTAATACGTTTCGTAAATAAAATGCTTCTCAAACTTTCACATTCTCTTGTACAAAGAAAGGTTTATGAAGAGACCAATAGATTCGATTTCAAAAATTATATGAGGATTGTGTAGATTGCACATTGCTTATAAAAATAATTCATCAATGATATGCATTTTTTATCAATTTTCATCAAATCTAATCTTATCTAATATATGAAAAAAATCCGCTTACACATTTTCGATAGTTAAATAAAGTAAGGGAAACCCAATTCAATACATTTCTGTTTTATACTCTTAAAGGTATTAATCCAAAACATATTCCCATTGAATTTTTACTGCAATTTTTAATTTTCAATTGTTTTAGATTTCACGTTTTGTCGCAAATATTTGCAATAGGGAAATGTAAAATGTTGCAATGTGTTTGGATTCTATTTAAAAAATATTACCAAACGTAAACAAGAGAGAACGCTACAGTCGAGCAAGCCCGACAGTGTAATACCCTGTACCCAGGTAAACTTCCGTCACTGAGTTATATGCGCCCATAGCAGCAGCAAAAACAGGAAGAAGAAGAGCGAACTCGTTGCTGCAGTTTGTGGGGGTTGTACTGTAGAGAATTTGTTTCGCTAATAACTTTTCTCAGAATTGACCGAATTGGATAAAATTTTAAACAAAAGTAGACAATTATATATAAATTATGTGTGAAAAGTTTGGTTGAGGTAGCATTTGAAATGTGGACGCTATTGACGAAATTCTGTAGCGGGGGAAGGGGGGGAAAATTAAAAAAAAAAAAATAAACTCGTCCTTACTCGGACCTAGGAGAATCTGGATGCCAACTTTGGTTATTCTAGCTTTTATAGTTTCTGAGATCCTCGCGTTCATCCAGACGGACAGACGGACAGACGGACGGACAGACGGACGGACAGACGGACGGACATGTCTAGATCGATTTCTCTCGTCATGCTGATTCAGAATATATATACTTTATGGGGTCGGAGATGCTTCCTTCTGCATGTTACATACTTTGCACAAACCTAATATACCCTTTTTACCCTACGGGTACAGGGTATAATTATTCAAATATCCTATTATCACTTAATTTTAGATTTGATGCATTTACGAATTTAATTCAAAAGAGATTTTTCCCATACTTTCGAATTCAATTGCAATTCTTTATAGATGGCATTTAGCTGGCATTGTAATGCCAATGCATTGGTAAAAGAATAGGGATTTTCAAAAGCAGCTCTAAAAGCAGCTCTAAAAGCAGCCCCTTTTTAGTGATTTTCCTAATTTATTGGATCAAACAATTTATAACTATTGAATACACCCTAACTACGCCGAACTCAGTTTTTCATTGCATTTAAAATGGTTTTCTAATCAAACATTATTTGTACTTTTGTATATTATTTAAAAATCAATAGAATATCCATGAAAAAGTGATAGTCGCACAATTCACATTTTAAAATATTAGTGACGTCATTTATTCTGAAATCGATTGTGCGAAAAATTAATTTCTTATATTTTAATTCAAAGCCAAGGTCCAATTCCTTGCCTTTTATTTTTCATTTCAGTCACAACTGAATTTATTTTCAAAAAATTTACATAAGTTTCGTTATACCTTTCAGTTTTTTGTTTTATGCATATGCATCTATAGCTGAATTTTGATATTTTCGCTATCTAGTTGACAGACTCTAATGAATCTAATTTCAATATCTTTTTGTTTTTTCTAAAAATATCATATCTTTATTGAGTTGCAATCAAAAATTGAAATCATAGTCATGAACAAGGAAATTGAATTGCACAATATTAAATTGAGATTTTATTGGTTTGGCCTCTGATCCGCCAGTTTAAAAGCTCAAATCAATTTCTATATTGCGGCAATTTCCAGCAGAAGCCGGAAAAGTCGAACGCGCCGATTGTGCGACCAATTAGCGCAGCATTCGCCCAATTTCGACACTCGCACGTGGCCAAGTTAGCATATGGAGCTATAAAGAAACCACTAATAACAACCACAAAAATACCTTCCGTTGACGACAAATGTCTATCACACGGTGTCCGTACTTATGTCCAGGTCTGGCTGTCGCAATCTAAATGCTGCCAGCAATTATGAGCAGCTCATGAATATGGAATTCTCGAATGGGCAGCCTAATGCGAGCACATGTATAGATAGAACCGGTAAAATTCAAAGTGCCGCTTTGACGCAATTTCGCATCCGTTAGATACTGCAATGCATGTGAATGCGGCCCGTTGTTGCTGGCTTGTTTTTTACTTAACTTACTCACTTTTTTCGTAGGCATTGCTTGCATATTTTGCAAAAGAAAATCGAATTGGCGCATGTGGAAATTTATAGAAGAGAGCAAAAACATTGCAGTTTTGTTTTTCGCTTTTTATGAAAATTTCAAATATGCACGCTAAAATCAATGAACGAAAATGAAAACGAAAATGAAAAACCAAAGCACAAGTATGAAGCGTGGAAATGAGCAAGACAAGGAGAGGATACAGAGCGGTTCAATCGCTCAAACAACATAACTAGACAGATTTATGAACCATGTGTGTGGCTGGGTGGCGTGTGGTGTGGTGTGGTGTGGTGTGAGTCGACTGCGAATGTCGACTGCTGGCATTTCATATCCAATGCGCCTTATGCGCGATGCCAGATAAACAACTTTATAATTGCCTCGTGTAATACTCTTACACATTTTGTTTAGCATTTTGCCTTCGTGCTGCAATTCGTTCGGTAGAAAGATGGGGGAAAAAAGGAAAAATTGATTTGAAATTTATTTTACTTTATGGGTTAAATGGAATTTGTAGCACAGGCACCAGCAACAGCTAGTTTTTGTTGTTTGTGCCACACCCAAAAAAAAAAAAAAAAGCAGCGAAAGATTGTCGGTTGTTTACCAACGTTGGATGCAGATATCTACAAATTTGGCTTTGACGGTAGCGCGGGCCACCGCAAAACCCAACTAAACACAATGTGGGCATAATTATTATAAAATAAAGAGAGATGTAAAAACGCAGCTGCAATTTACTCAAATTTCCTGTATGCGGCATAAAAGCGTAAAGTAGGAAATGGCACACACACGCACACATACACACAAACGCTAACAATAAATGTATGTTAAATATAAAACTATTTATAAAATGTATATTTCTAAAATTGAATAAAGCAGCATACGTTGCGTATGCGTAATGTCTGGCAAAAAAAACCCACATACGCACACATACCTACTAATTAGGTCCCAAAATTGCAAGCGAAATTCCATTAAGAAACCCGTTAGACCGCATCTGGCCACATCTGTCCACTCAATTTCGTTTTAGATATATACATATATATATATACATATATTCATTAATACGAGTGCGCTGGTCAGACTACAATTCTCGACGATCTTGAACTTAAAAACATATGGAATTTAAGCACAACGTGGCAGAATCTAATACACCTATCCAGTTCATGCTTTATTTAACTTTCTAAATTTAAATAATTTATTTTTAAAAGACTTGAAAGCGTCATCCGTGGCTTGGTTATTGCATGCGTTTCCGAAATGGTAACTAGAACAGCAATACTGCTTTTTTTACTTCCGGAAGAAGGATAAAGATTATGATTTTGTTTAACAGTAGCTTCCCAGAATGTAATATTTTTGGAACATCCATTTTAATTTGATTAATTCAATAACTATGGGTGTAAAACTAATGATACTTTCAAATTTTCACTTGACCAGAACTGGGAGATCCGTGCCACAAGATAAACACTGCTATATCGTCGAGTCCCACTACTCTATTGCAGAATACTCGAATATGAATTTTGTAACGCATTTTTCTCTAGATTATGTACCTGATTCCATCAGCATCAGCATGCTTGGTTATTTGAAGTACAGGGTGTATTGAAATAAATTTCTTTCACCAGAGCCGTAATACTTTAAATAAATACAAGCGTGTGCGAAAGTTCAAAAAAGGGGAGTGTGTCTTGTTAGGCTAACTGGTCCACAATCAATGAATTTGTTTAATGGCAGTGACATTAATTGTTTCAAAATGCAAAATACTGCCGCTGCTCAGCTGTAGCTTCTATATACAAACAGATACCTGCAAATATGCATATGTGTATATATATCACACAGGAATATATATTTCAAGGTTTCTATTTATCGGATTACCTCAACTTTGCTTTGGTGCAATGCAAATTTGTTATCAAGTTGGTGTTAATTGTGAAATTCTATACACAGCTTAACAACAATTTAAATGTGCCGTTTATTTATGAAATTGGAAGCCTTTGTTTGTCTGTGTCCATGAACTAGCGTTTTAATTGTACCAGAAGCTTCGTATACGGGGATACTCATATTTTCTCTAAATTATACTGACTATTCAAGCATCCCGTTTTATTTAATAGCTGATGAAGATAATCAGACCGGTTCTGAATTTTGTTTCCGTTCAAAATTTGGTGAAATCAAATTCCTTACTATCCGATTTCTACATAGCTTTAATATTTTACATACTTACAATGAACTTAAATTGCTGTAAGGATGATGGAAGTTCAAAGGATTGACTATTAAGTAATTAACTAATTAGTGTCGGATTTTACATTCAATTGTCTTAACGTCAATTTATTAAGTTTTCCAAGAATAAGAAATAGTGTAAAGAAACCTTTTTCTTGTTAAAAAGAACCATAAAAATTAACCGATAAAGAAATTGCTAACTTTACATTTTTATTTAAATAATTTTTGTGTTGTTTGTCAAACTTGTTTTTATGATATACAAAATTTACTAAAATTCTAACATTAAATTATATTTAATCAGTAAAAATCAATTAAATTTGTTTGAATAAATAAAATGTGAAAGTGGAATTAATGAAGTTAAAAATTGTTACAAATAACTAAAGCAGAATCAAACATAAAATAATTTAAAAAAGGTAAAACGCAATTGACGATTACAGTAGCTTTACAAACTTCTATGAAGTATTTTCAGAAATAAATAAATCGAAATATGTAGAACATATATACTTGGAGCATAAAAGCAATGTTGTTGATTTCTTAAACTTTCCAGCCAAGATTAGACACCAACATTAATTAAAATAATATTGTCTAAAACATAAAATAGGATTATATATGTTTAATTTAAATTTTCCTCAAACACAATAGCGGATACATTTTTTTTAATTTCTTTTCCCCTTGCCCAAACATTATTTTAATTAAAATTTAGCTGATGGCACCCACAACTAAGGCTTCGAATCCAATAGAAGTCACTGCCAAGTTTTTCAAGTGTGTGGCATACAAATGCGACGAATCACAGAGAAATGGAAAGTAATTTTTACAATTTCCACGTAATGTTAGGAACACTTTCATACAAAACATATATGTATACTATAGGTATATTTTAATGAAATGAATGAATGTATCAAATAAAAACAGGGGCTAAGCGTGAATTGAAAAGTGAAAACGTTTTGTGAGCTTGGTCGTTTCTGTTAATTTTGCAAATTTGCAAAAACTTATGGACCATCAATGACACAGCGATCGGCGGGTTTTTAACAGTTGGCACCTTTTTGCGAATATTTAATTAAATTTATGCTCACGTCGGCAAATCTGGGTCAAAACTGGCGAATTTGCTTCTATCTTGTATTTTTTTCCTTTTTATTTATGAATTTGGCAAAATGTTTTGTTAGCTAATGTGCTTTTGGCTTATCTGCCGCCCCTGCCAGCGGCGCCGTGTATATTAGCATTGAAAAAAGTGTGCAAAATTTTGTGCAAAAATTCAAAAACGCATATTCAGCGTGTCACAAATGTTGCTAATAAATTGCACCACATTGGTGGAATGAAGGCGACCCAGCAAATGGCAGGCACAACCTCGACAGCCTTGGGGTTGTCCGTGCAAAGATATACGGCGATTGTCGCAGCGCTTACGCGAATAATCGTAACATTTCCATATTAAATGCAAGATGTTGCAAATATGGTAGATTAGATGTTAGATGTTAGAGGGGGTCTTAGTTTCAAGTTGGGGTTGGCAGCCAATTGATATTGCCATTAGAAAAATTTCACCTGCCCGAACGACACGTCGTGCTGAACGTCTTTTGACCAAAATAACAGTTACTCGCCTAATTTGTCCGAGCACCAAAAGTGTCCAATTTAAGTGACAGCGCTGTGTGCCAAACTGCACTTAATTCTCAGCAACACAAATAATTTGGGTCAAATTTAATGCAGACAAGCGGCAGAGACACACAAAAACGGCGCAAAACAAGACAAGGCAGTCAAACAAACTAGTCGAACGTCGAGCGTTGAGCGTCGAGCGTTGAACGTTGAGCCACAACAACGGAGTGTGGAAAAAAGAAAAACTCGTTGACGCAAAATACAAGCCACAGACAAGCGACAAGCGACAAGCAACAACAACAGCAACCAAATAATGTTGGCCAAAACTTAGCGGCCAATGAAAAAAGTTATAAAGTAGACCGCAGGCCAGGCCAACGAGCGCGTACCTAAACCAACTTAATAAACATTTACTTTGGCTTTGGCCGCAACACGGCCACACACACACACACACACACACACACACACCCGTACACACACGTACAACTTTGTAGACAAAGTGGCATGAATGTGAATTTAACACTCAATAATATACATACATACATAAATGCAGCCATGCCTTTTATATATCTTTGGGCTTTTGTAACATACTAGAAATAAGCTTGAAAATCGCCCAAAGAACTCCATATTGGACCGATTTTCAAAGCTCTTTGGGAACTATTTTGGGCTCGTTCTTGCCATTGTCTCATAACTTGTAGCTGCCAAACGGAAATCTTGACATTTCAGCTAAGCAACAACAACAAACCCCAAAATGTGCAATCAAAAGTACAAGTCTATGAAAAGCCAAGGTAATATGTATAGTACTTATGGACAACAACAGAAACAAAAACCATTTCACATTACGTGCATTTCATATTCAAGGCATTCAGCAGTTTTGGCACTTTCAATTTTATTGGCGGCTTTTCGCAACTGGGCCGGAAACAGCAACCACATTTAGTATAAAGCCGCATTAAATAACTTTATTATGTCATTAGACTTAACACAAAAAAACCAAAGAAAAAAAAAAAAATGACCGTAAGACGACTTCAATCAGCGGCGAAGGCGCGGCATTGACGTCAAAATCAAACCGTTAACTCTTTCAAATGCCACAGAGCTGAGAGTCAAAATTCTTTTGAAAATCTCCTACAATGGGCTGAAATCAATAGTGCTTATATGTTGTTGTTGCTGTTTTTTTAAACTCTTTACTTTCACATGCCGATAAATAAAACACATTTAAATTGCCTAGAAAGGATTTGTTGCATAACAAATAACAAGCATTGTAGTTTGTAAGTCGTTTAAATGAAGTCCAAAAGCAAACTAAATCTGTTGACTTTTCAAAAGTCTTTTAAATAAAAACTTAAGCCCTATGCTTTGAATATAGTAATAATAATGACCATAATATGCTAATAATGAAAACAATTATATTTTGAGATAGATTTACATTCAAAAGGCGAAAGCAGACTTACATGGCTCAAAATTGCAATCCATTTGTTGCTGGCCAGTATTGACTTCAGCTCGCAGCTGCCAACTAGATAATTTTACGGCTTCTTCTATCAACAATTTACAGTGTGCTCACGAAATGTCACCCAGAGCCTTAGGCACAACAACACCACATTTTTTTTTCCAATATTTTGCGCCGACACGCGCCATTTCGATGAACAAATTCCAAAACTGAATGTCAAAAAGCGCTTCAATTAACATTCAACTAGCATTCAAGCGTCTCAAATAAACGAAAATCTATCTTAGCTATAATTTCTGTTGCAATCTTTAATCTGTAACCTTAATTAGATACGAGTATCTGAACGGTTAATAATTTTTGATAGCACATAAAAGCTTATTAATATGCGATTTCATACTGCAAACAAAGCAAATAGACACATAAAAACTTAAGTAGTGTAATATAGTGTAATATAGTTTATTAATTGTGTGCTTATTTTACAATGTTGTTTAATATATACATTTATACATTCACTGTTAGGTATTTCTAAATGAACTCCGTTTGCTGTCCGCCTCTGGCGACCACACAAGCACAACTGAGTATATAGTAATTGATTGATATCGATAACGCAGTTATCGTAGTTCATCTTACGAGCTAGATCTACGAACTAGGTCATTAGTACAAATGAGAGAACTAGTAACTGCCACTTTGTTTACAACTCGGCCAACCTGACAAACAGATCGACCTCGATCTCGGTCAAAAACATACAGAAATTGTCTTATTTAATATTTGTGTCCAAGGTTTTAATCTGGCCGGTTCTAAAATTCCTTTATATGGTATTTGTGTTAATTGACAATTATCTATATCAGTAACTTCATATCTATCATTTTCAAAAACACGGCTTATCTTATATGGCCCGCGGTACTTTGGAGCGAACTTTTTGCATGTGCCTGTAGTTACATCAACGTTACGAATGGCTACGTAATCTCCACACTTATAACTTAACGGCGGCTTGTTTTTCAATACACTAATTTTTTCGTTCCTAACCTGTGACTGCGTTATTTTTCGACTAGCTTCTTGTCTTATTTCTTCGAGATTATTTTGATTATTTGTAGTAAATTTTTCCTCTAGATATTCCGATAAATCATCTATCATGGCGCCTCTCTGATTAACTCCGAATAAAAGTAAACTAGGGGTTTTATTTGTACTGCTATGAACCGAATTGTTAATGGCGAATTCCACCCTATTAACTAACTTGTACCAATCTTCTTGATTTAACGGATTTGACAACTTTCCCAACATAGGCGTTATTACGCGGTTTACCCGTTCTACCTGCCCATTTGCTTGAGGAGCAGCAGTTGCTACCTTAATATGTCCAATATTTCGTTCAGACAAAAACTCAGTAAAAGCCATTGACGTGAAACAACTTCCGCGGTCTGAAATTATTCGGCGGGGGCGACTGTAATAGTCGAAGTATTTTTTCAAACAAGCGTTAACTTCCTTTGTACTCGTCGAGTTTACTGGATATAATTTTACGAATTTGGTAAATGCGTCTATCACCACCAACAAGTGTTTTTGCTTTGATTTAATACTAGGAAGTGGGCCTAAATGGTCTATATGTATCGTATCGAAAGGGACAGGTGCTTTTGGGATACTGTGTAGTGTTCGGTTGTTTACTGTCTTCGGGACAGAATGCAATATACATCGTAAACAATTCCTTACAAACTCTTCTATTTTACTCCTCATTAATGGGAACCAGTACTTTGATTTCATATCGTTATAGCATTTTTCGGCGGCTAAATGTCCAAGTTTCTCATGGCTCATTCTAATTAACTGCTCCTGCATACTTAACGGAACGTAAAGCGCTAATTCATTACTTGCGTTTACACGATAAACTGCTCCATCTATTAATGCATAATTATCAACAGGGTGATTCTCTAACTCTTCTCTTAACTCATTAATAGCCTTGTCTCTCATCTGCTCAGTTTGTAATAATAGATCCATATCCTCTGAACTCGCACCGACTACACCAACACACTCTGAATCTACGCATTTTAACGGATATGTACCATGAACGATTTCATTATTGCTATTTTCTAACGGATTCTTTTCTTCACTATTACTGACCGCGAAACTTTGCCCCGGCCTATCTAACGGTTTATCCAACGGGTTTTCTATCCGGTTATCAAGCGGGTTACCTTCCTCTATCTGCTCGACAACATGTCTTCCAAAACTTTGAATAACATTTAATAGCTCTACACCTGACTTACTAATATTCATGGGGCCAGGCTTGGTATCTACCTGACTTGGCAAAACACACGGTTCTACTGGCAATCTTTCATCATCGTTTATAATAAACTGAGTCTGCCTACTCAAGGCATCAACATGTGGCATACTACTTCCTGGCCGATGTACTAGACATTCTATCGGGTAGTTTTGTAATTCGAGTACCCATCGGCCTATTTGTGGGTTCACCTCCTTTTTTTCTAGGGTACAGGCTAGTGCGTTACAATCTGTTACAATTTTAAACGGTCTATGTTCAAGATAAACTCGGAAACGCCTTAATGCATATATTATTGCTAAGGTTTCAAGCTTAAAACTGGTCATTCGTGCTTCATCTGCAGATGCCTTAAGAGAATAGAAATATACTGGGTGCATTCTATTATCATCCTGCTTCTGAAACAATATCGCACCAAAGCCTCTTGAACTTGCATCCGTATGAAGTTCAGTTTCCCGTTTCGGGCTGTAAATTGCAAGAACTGGCGGTGTGGACAAAAGAGCCTTTAATTTTTCAAATGCTGCCATTTCTGTTCCCTGCATTGGAAAAGGTCCCTTATTTTTTAATAATTCTACTAGCGGTTTACAAATACTTGCAAATGATTGGACGAAACGGCGAAAGTATGAAAACAACCCTATACAAGAGTGCAACTCTCGTACATTTGTTGGTATTGGATAATTTTTTATTGCTTGTATATGGGTGTCGTTCGGCAAGACTCCACTTCTGCTCACACTATAGCCTAAGTAGTCGATGGTTTTCCTAAAAAATTTACTCTTTTTAAAGTTAATTTCTAATCTGTTTTCACTCAACCGGCGAAGCAATTTAGTCAGTGTATCAAAGTGTTCTGCTATACTTGTTGTTGCCACTACAATATCATCCATAAAGACCACAATTTTATTGTTTCGAACTAAATCATTTAAAGTGTTTGAAATGAATCTTTGAAAAACTGAGGGGCCATTTTTTAATCCAAACGGCATTCTGAGATACTCATACTGTCCCTGTGGAGTTACAAAGGCTGTATACTTAATTGAATCTTCATTTACTCCTATTTGGTGAAATCCGCTTTTGAGGTCAATCACCGAAAAGTATGTCTTTCCTTCCAAATATTCTAGGCAGTCCTCAATTAACGGCAGAGGAAAATTATCACGAACTGTTAGCTTATTTAAGCATCTATAATCAACGCACATACGTATTTCACCGGATTTCTTTTTAACGAGTACAATTGGAGATGCATACGGTGAATTACTTGGTCTAATTACTCCTAATGCCATTAATTCCTCAATTATTTCTGAAACTTTGCCCTTCTCATAAAATGAAAGTCGTCTCGGACCAAAGCTAAAAGGGGTACTATTAGTTAATCGGATGCTTATTTTTCCTATCGGTTCAATCATTGTATTACTCCAAGAATTTATATAATTATTATAAATAAGATCTCTACACTGTTCAGCTCTATTCAAACCAAATTCGCAGCCAACATCAACCTTTTCGTCCACTATTGCCGCCACTCCGGCACATACATCATGCAGCTCCAACAACCAACGGTTATACAAATAACTGTTTTTTACAAACTTAATTACTGAATTGTTACAGGCTACATTATTTTTAGATATGTTCTTAAACAGGGATGCACAGAAGGATTTATATTCACATTTAATGACATTCTGATTTACAGCTTTAACATTGTTTTGTATTAATCGAACTTGGAGGATACTGAGGGCATCTCTCCCAAGCACTAACTGTGTTGGTAGTCTACCATTATCTATAACTAAAAGTAAAATTTCATAATATTTTCCATTAAATTTAATACGGGATTTCACTTGTCCGCAAACAGAAAGTTGGGTTCCTCCCAGTCCATGATATTTCTTCATAAATGGATTTTCCAATACAAAATCATTTGGTACTACGGATTTATATATAAAACTAACTGGGCTGCCAGTATCAAAAAGAGAAAGAATTGTTGTAAAATCTGTGCATCCACATTTACTACTTAACAAACAAAAACTCACTAATTGTATGGCTGCCACATCGTCTTCTTCCTTTACCAGCTCTGCAGTAGCGGCAACTGTATCTTTCATACGGCGTTTCGGGCAGTCCCGATGCTGATGGCCTCTCTCCCCGCAAGTGAAACATCCATCGATTGGACGTTTCGGCTTCTTACACTCAGTCGATATGTGACCCATCTGACGGCAGTTGTAGCAGCGGACTTCACGTACTGTAGCTTTATTCGTAGAGCCTGCTTCGTTCAATAACACCAACGGCCGGATTTTGTCGAGCTGGATCACTTTCTGACGTAGCTCTTTTAGGGTCTGACAAAAGAACAACGATGACGTAATACCAACTCCATCGCGCAAGCCACACACAATGTGTTTGATGACGTCGCAATCTTCCAAATCGGCTTGACGCGCAATACTGCACATTCTTATAAAATAATGAAAAGCCGATTCGTCTTTAGCTTGCTTGCATTTTTTTAACTGCTCGCCAATCTCCAAGCGCGTGCACTCCTCCCCAAATACATCCATAAGCTGCTTACGTAAATCGCCCCACGGTATGGCTCCTTGATGGAGGAAATATTCTTTTGCCGATCCACTCAATAAACGCTTTGCATAGATCCACAAACGTTCATCTGGCACTCCAAGCATGCTACAAGCAGTCTCAAATTCGACAATCCATAAACGAACGGGCAAATTATCATCGCCAGAGAATGCTTGCACGACCGCTTCCAAGTCTTTTATATCGATACGGCTAGGATAAATTTCAGCAACACTGGACGCTCTTGATTCCACAGAAAGGTGACTCATTCCTACTTCAACACGCTGCAACTCCGCCATTTTGTCTTCTTCAAAATCACGCTTCTCAGCCGCCTCCACGGTTTGAACGGCGTTGCAAAATTTCGAAGCGTCGTCGCATACCACCATGGCGCCACATTTCTTCATAATTGTGTCTGCATTGATTTCGCCTTCAACGTGATTTGACTCGATATTAATTTCATGCGGCTGTACAGAGGTAATTTCTACCAAATTCTGGGTCTTGCATTCAGTTTGTGCTCTTTCCCTCTCCTCATCCATCACTGTTTTTACCGCTGTGCGCAGTTGGTAAATTGAGGCACCGTTATCTAAGCGTACACCTCTTTCGGTTAACAACGCGCACAGTTCTTCTTTATTTAGCTTTATAATTTCGGTATACTTCATTAACTTAACAGAGGGCTGTGGCTTCACCCCACATCTGAATTGTAATATAGTGTAATATAGTTTATTAATTGTGTGCTTATTTTACAATGTTGTTTAATATATACATTTATACATTCACTGTTAGGTATTTCTAAATGAACTCCGTTTGCTGTCCGCCTCTGGCGACCACACAAGCACAACTGAGTATATAGTAATTGATTGATATCGATAACGCAGTTATCGTAGTTCATCTTACGAGCTAGATCTACGAACTAGGTCATTAGTACAAATGAGAGAACTAGTAACTGCCACTTTGTTTACAGTAGGAAGAAAAAAATTGAAGCCGTGGCAGTCCACTCAACAAGCAGCCACAAGACAACAGAGTCTGTGAACAACCATAATAGCAACAATGACAGTAGCAGCCACACTTTAACCCTCAATGACCCAACAGGTCCTGAAGAAATTCCCACAATTTGAGAAATCGTTTCATATCGGAGCAGTACAGTCCGGTCTATGACTTATAAGTAATATTAACTTGAGCTTTAAAAGGTAAACTATTTATCTCAATTAAACAAAGTAAAATTGCTTACTTTATTTAAACAATAAATAAATAACGAATATTCCTTTTAAACAAATAAAATATTGTGTAATAATCCTTATCAACATATTATTTTAACGCTTTTTGTATTTTGGGATAAAGTCCAATAACTTTATTAAGATGAACAGAATCAAGTGAACTATATTTTCAGACATTAAGGAATGAGCGATACTGTAAAGCTATAAATGCCAAAAAAATTTAATTTTTTTGTTTAGATATAGACAAGACAGACTGTTTTTTAATGATTTACATTTAGTTTGAAAGTATTTTGATCAAGAAAATGTCAAAATATTGTTGCTTTTTATTTTCACAAAATATAATAAAAAGATTTGTTAAAAGCATTTTTGATTGTTTTGAGATATTTTGATAAAATAAATGCCAACATAAATACCACTTGGTCCAGAGAACAGACGCGAGAATACAATATGCCATACAAATACATTTTTACATAATTTGATTCATCGTTTCTACTACGGACCTGTGAATTTTACGATTTTAAAGGATTTTACAATATGAATGTTTTTTAATTATTTTTTATCTCAAACTAGTGAAGCGATTTAAATATTTTTTAGCCACACCAAAGCAATGGAATAAGACAATCAAAGACCTGCGAAATCCAATTAAATATTTTGTAATTACATTAATAAACGTATACAAATATTTGTGGCATTGGACTTTTTTCATAAACCAAATAATTATTCGTTAAATTATGTGGCACTAAAATATTTAAAATTATTTTTTACGATGTAAGGATTTTCTTAAATTATTTGTGAAACAGTTTAATTAAATGAATTGAGAATACATGAAGAATAAGTTTCACTAGAAGTAGTTGATATATTCATTGTAAACCCTTTCCAGACACCATTCTGGGTAGCAAAGGGTTAATGATAGGCTCGACTCAGCGTCTGCTGTGGTGTTGCATGAGTGGCTGTTGCTGCGGCTCCACCATTGGCAAATACGAGCGGCAGGAGGCAGCAGCAAATGTGACAGCGACAACCAATTTTTGCCGCTCTGTTGTTGTTTGTTCCCTTGTCGTTTTTTGTTGTAATTTGGCTGGCAGCGTTCAGCAAAAACTAGAAGAGAAATGTGATATAACTGTTGAATGCTGCATGCTGCTTACTGCACGGATTTGTTTTTTGTTTTTTTTTTTTTTTTTTTTGGTTTTGTGAGTTTTTGCCGCTAAAAAGGTGCCTCAGAGTCAATGCTTTGTGCTCTGATTTGGCCGCGGCAACGTTATATAATTGTAGTCTGAGGTGCTTTAGGTATTTAGTTCATGCTAAGTCACATTTTGTGGTCGCACAGACATGGCACACAAATCCCAATCAGCTGATGCTGCGCCACTAACGCATCGAGGGGAGGGATCGGCAGAAGGGCGAATTGGCACCGCATTTGTACTGCTTCAGGGAAAGTTAATCGAGGGAAGCTTACCACCGCGCTACTTCAGTTTCAGAGCAGTGGCACACAGAGACTAGAAAACGCAAGAGGCAACTAAAGAGCTATTGATTTCGTTGTTGTTGCTGAAGCAACTTAGCCATGGGAATGTAAACACGAAACTCTAGCCGCCTTGCTCTATCTGACAATTTGCCTGGAAATTGCGGCTGTTAGTCAGGCCGGCAGGCCGGCAGGCCGGCAGGCCCTGCTACACGTGCAACAAATGATTTAATTAGGCACTCCGACGCCCACAAGAGTCCGCTAAGGCTACAGGGGGGACAGCCAGGAAAAAAAAAAGGAAGCGGCGACCACGTCATTGTTGTGGTACTCGCAGTGGCACTTCCACGAAAACGTAAATTGCACAGGCGAACACCCTTTCAATAGCGAATTTGCAATAAAAATTAAAAACCAGTTGGAGTTGTGGTTGGAGTTGGAGTTGGTTTTGGTGTTGGCCCCATTGTTCGTGAGCCTTTTACTCGCCTTTTGTTCAGCCCCACGGGTCACGAAAAGCGGCGGTCCCGAGGTCCGTCTGTTGGCGTAGGTGTCCATCTGCCTGTCTATTGCGATTTACATAATCGGACGCGTGCATGGAGCCAGAGTCGACCTATCAACCGACTAACCGACTAACATACCGACAAACCATTAAGAATTCCAATTCCAAAGTCCCGACGCGACGCAGTGGTCCACAAATGTGCCGCGTCATTGTGAAATGGATAACTCGACTGAAACCGAAAGTGTTTGCTTTGTGGCAACAATTTTCAATGTTTTCAGCTGCTTTGTTCGTCTTGTGATTAATTACGCAAACAATTGCACTTGCAAATTGTTTAACTATGCTCCCATCATTAACCAAGAGGGTTAGGAAAATATTTTGAATAATGCGTGTGCGGCAATTGTGCAGCTGAACTACTTTAAAAAAGTACGAGTAGTCGACAGATAATGGCGAATGCTCACAAAAATAACACACAAAGTAAATTGTGTGAGAAAACCGGTGGCGGTGGCGGCAGCGGTGGCGGCGCTACTATAAGCGATTTTTTAGATCTGAATCTTTCGTCAGTTGCAACATTGAAATGTGTGTGCTAGTCCAGAAAAGGGGGCAGCATTGTTCTAGATATCATCTGATCATCTGTAATGCAGTAATGATGATTCTCCAAGATTATACACGTGTTGCGCACAGCCTTAATTATTTCCATTTCACTGCTCATGTGGATGTTACGAGTAAGCCAACACTGATTCCAATAACTTAGTTAAGGAGCTAAATTCTTCTATTTTCTAAATGTTTTAATCTTCTCAATCGAAAATTGTTGATTAACTCAAACGAAGGCAGTTTATTTTCAGACCTTTTCCAATAAAACTTAATTTATGAGACAAAAACTAAAATAAATATCCATTACTACTTCATTAATTCTCCATTTAGGCTAAAAAGGCTACAGTTCCACTTTTCATCGAATCATTTCCAGCTTCAAGTAGTTAGAAACTCGACTGATAATTAATTATGTGTCTGCTAAATAAATAAATAAAATTAATTAAAATTGAAATTTTGAAATACTTTAACTTTCCATGCTAATTCTAATTAACCAAAGAGTTTGCCAAACTATGTTCTGAAAGCAAACGGCCTTGAGGTTAATTGCTTTATTACAAATATTTGAGTTTATGAAATCATCAACACCTTAATACTTTTCCAAATACTATTATTATTATATTTTGAGCAAAATTCTAAAAAATTCTGATCGTTTGGTCTGGCCAGAGCAAGCAAACGATTATGCATATTTTTAGTGTATTATTCAGCATTATAAATAAATGGGTGTGCCTGACATTTGACTTTAATTGGCATGAATAAAAATAATTTATAATTAAAGCCATGAGCAAGAACTTCATATTATTTTTTAACTTACCTTTCCACTACATACAAGTAAAAGCATGGCTAAACAAAGGCGATCGAGTCGAAATAAACAAACTCACACATACACAGTCTGCAGTAACCTTGAAAGTTTAGAATATTTGGATATTTTCTGCTTATATGCAAAATATACATATACTATAAATTAGTATACATATAAGCTAATGATTTCGATTCTTTAGTATGCGTCGAAAGCATCATGTTTGCGCAAATATTAGCCACTAATTTGCAGCTTATTCGATCTGCATAACAATGAAGTGCAGGAGAATTTGAAAAATATGTTAAACACATAACGGTTAACTAAAATGAATCCACAAAAATGCAAATGCCGTTAGACTACGAGGTTGATTCCAACAGATTCTGCGCGTTGAGCAGCTTACCCAACAAGTCGACTAGTTGGCATGACAAGTAGATAGATAGATATTATATGCATGATGAAAAATATATAAAAAAAAGAGGCACCAACTAACCACAGCAATGTTGAGATTGGTTTCAAAATAAATATAAAAAGAAAAAATAGTGTTATATTCGATTGTCTTTGTCTCACTGCTTGCTGCCGCGGTCGCTTTTCCATTGAGAATTCTCACATGCCACGATTTCAAACCGACTTCAAGTTTGTCGCTACATTTTTTCCAGATCTGGAGCAACAGATATCAATCGTACAAAAAACAAAAATAATATCAAAAAAAAAATTAAGTCAACATGTTTTCTTCTGCGCTTTTAAAGCACGTTTCAGTCTATTGTTCTTTAAGCTGCTGCTGCCTAATAAAACAATAAACATAAAAATTTGTTTGTGCGACACTAAATTGTTGATTTGCTTGGTATTGTCTTTTTTTTCTTAAATCGCATAGCCAAACGAGTAGAGAAGTACATTTGAAATGAGAAAATGCATAAATAAAATGGTCTTCTAAATGCATTTAAAGTGCCAGCTAATGCATATACGAGTTCGTTTATTTAACGACCGCTCAGAGAACAGATAAACAACATAAACCCTGACAAAATCAGCGTCAACTATGGTCGCTCCCAATGCATAAGCCATGGACTAGCCAAACAAGTTTGCCCCACTGACCAGCCAGATCGTGCGACAGAATGTGTCTGTATTTGTTTTGAATACACTTAGTTCGTTTTTGCTTTTCCATTGCATAAAATACTACTCGTACATAGTTTTACATACCAACCTATGTATGTACACATACATACTTGTATGTATCTATGGCAACAAGCTCAGCTGTCATTATTTTGGTGTACGCCTACAAACTGGCATAATATTGTTAAGCCATAACATACATATTCCACTACTAGCCTGCTCCATTACACTGAAAGTGCATTTTTTCCCGGACTTCAAGTATCCGCCTCTGAAGGCGAATTGCTAAACTAGTCGATCACAAAGCCATCTGACCGTGTGACAGCTGATTGAGCATTTAACACGAACATCGACACCAACAACAACACCAGCAACAATAACAACAATAACCATAACACAGACATCGACAGGCGCATGCCGACCCACGCATTCGGCAAAAGGCAAATTGGATAATCCACATACGCCTCGTGGCCACTCACATGACAGAAACAGTCACCGCCACAGCCACGAAATGCAATAAAGTGTAATTAAAAGTTATTACAGCCGCTACTTCATTAATTCGCACCTGCCAATCTAAAATATATTTATTAAATTTGTTTGAACAAAGAGCGAGGGTTCGACCACTGCCCAAACAACTCTCCAGCACAGTTCATTATCTTTTTGGAGAATAATTTGAAAAGTGCAACATGTGGTAGCAGAAATAATGTATGCAGTTTTCCACTGCACGCTATATGATTTAATTTCGCTTAATTAATTATGACTGCCTTTATTTGTTTGCGAAAAAGCGTAAACAAATTGTGGCACAACACGAAATTAAAGCTGTTGGCTTCTTTTATTTAACTTACAAAAATAGAAACAAATTAATATAAATACTCGACTAAGTAGTATGCAAAATAGTAATGTTAATTATACTTAGTAGTACGTATTGCCAATTTGTAGAGACGGGGATATGGCTATTGTTTTATTGTAATGTGGTTTAGAAGTAGGCATAGTGTCAGAGGCGTTGAGAAGTTGCGTTTTTTATTATTCTACGGTCAGTCTATTAAATAACTTGCAAATCAATTTTTCAATTAATTTTAAAAGACAGCTTTCTATGAGGTTTCATTCAAGTTTGTGTGCCAATTATTTGCACGCCTGACCATATCTTTTTAATAAATTACCCTCGTTATATCAATTAAGAATCTTCCGTCAATATACAAAAAAAGAGTTTAGGGGATATACACCTAATTCTGTTTTTACACGGTAGATTGGTTCCAGTAACAACCGTGTAAAAAAATACATTGATCATATGTGAAAATAGGAGATTGGTTCCTTATCTCTAAAGAAATATATATGAAATTTTTAATTTTCAAATCGTGTTATATCATAATCATGTAAAAAAGACCGTTTAAAAACAGAATTAGGTGTATGTATATTTTTTGAAGCTGCTTATAATAATGTTTAGGATCGCATATTGTTTACTTACCTGAGCTACAGCTTTCAGATACTTGTTTACTACTTACACAAAATTTGATTACCCGACATTTGTAAGCTGCCAAAAAAAAAAAACAGTCATCGCTCCTTAATTTTAAAAATTTCATCATTCTTTGCATTTTTGAAAAACATTCCCTCTGGGCTATATTCCATTTAAAATATAATTTTTCACAAATCGCCTGCAGTCTGCCAATTAAGTTTGTATTCAAAATCGTCACACATTCGCAAACGCATGTTTTTACTTATTTTTAAATGATTTCACACTTTGCGAATGACTTGTTTACGTTTGTCCCGCTTATGAAAATAAATGACAGCAACTCAATATATTTTTAGCATCTTGATTGACAAGCTATTACAGATTCAGTGCTGTGTAATGCATTCTTTCAAGGGCGTTGCCATATTGTAATGTTGTAATTTGATTGTGAAAGCAGTATTGTTAAACGAATATAAATTTTGAATTATTAATTGAAATCATAAAAATGTTCGATTTAGCATGCTTGAAATACTACTTAAAATTAATAAGCTGAATAAAACTTAAAAAATAAGTAGCTTTTATTCTATTGCCTCAAAAACTTGTTCTGCATGAAATGTTTTTTACAAAAATTCAATTTGTACAGATTGTATCAATGAGTCTGTTATGTATGTCAATCGGAGGGCAACACTGTTTGGTCTCCCACGCCCTGTTAGTCAGTCAGTTCGCATCGGTCAGCGCATTCACATCGCACTACACAGCGATCGCTGCACCAACAGTACAATACGCACACACACACGCATTGTTACATACTTCTATTACAACACCAACACTGTATACGTATTATTAAATAAATAGTTATTAAATCAGCTAGCGCATATTTAAAACTGGCGACGAGGATGGGATACTCCCAAAAAATTTAATTATTAAAGTGTGCTAGTTGAATTGCGTATACATACATTTCTGCTGTCGCAAACGCCGCTGCTAGATTCCGTTACGGCAGCACAAAAGGAAATTGCAAACAGCGTGTGTATGCGGTAGGAGTTAGCAACAACAACGCATCTACACGTTCCGTTATTCGTTGATATATCAATTGTTGTTTTCTCTCACTACGACTGTGAGCACATGGAAAACAAAGGTTATGTCGCCCAAGCTTCAGACACAAGCGCCGACACTGAAATAAAAAACGAAGAAGACGAACTGAGAGCAGCCACACATCCACGTGTCGCTGGTGTTTCTGCGGTAATTAAAAAGGTGGAAACTGCTACTTCCAATTCAGAAGAGAGGAATGCGAAACGCACTACAATGTCAGCTGTAGGAAATCTGGAGCCATTTGATCTGAGTCAACCCGACAAGTGGGCCACATATATGCAACGTTTCGAGTTATACCTGCTGGCCAATGATGTCACGGAGGAGACGCGCAAAAAGGCGGCGTTCCTTACCTTAGCGGGCGCACCGTTGTACGAACTCCTGACGTCATTGGCAGCCCCCAAACAGGTCAGTACCTTAACGCTAGTGGAAATTTACAAAGTACTGACAGATCATTTATCTCCCCGCAAATCGGAAATCGCTGCGTTTTTCCATTTCCATAAACGCGACCAACAACTGGACGAGTCTGTTGGCAAGTACATGGCAGCGTTGCGAACGCTTGCAGTAGACTGCAATTTTGGAGCTGCTTTAGACCGCATGCTGCGGGACCGTTTTGTTTGCGGAATGAAGGACGACAATCTTCAAAAAAGCCTGCTGGCGGAGACCGACCTCACGTTGCAACGTGTGATGGAGCGTGCGGTAACCAGCGAGGCTGCAGCAATTAGCGCTATGGCCATGAAGAATCAGGGCGATTCCAGCCGCGACGACCTACCATGTAACGATGTCCATGGTATTCAAACTGGTCGACCCAAAGCTCGTCAAGGTACCTCAGGGGCCCGCCAGCCTTGCCTTGGGTGCGGCGGTCGACATTTCCGGAAACAGTGTCCCCATCGCGACACTGTCTGCCATTCTTGCGGTCGAACGGGCCACATACGACGTGTCTGCAGAAGCACACGCAGGACTTCGTCGAAGTCATCGGGAACAGTATCCCCAACTCCAAGCGACCAGTCAACACGCGCACGGACATCACGCCAAGCAAAAAGCCAAAGGTCTGGCGTTCACCAAATACGTCCGTTAATCAGCCAAAAGAAATCTGCATCTGTCGTCATTAATGGTCGAACTTGTCTATTTGAGGTGGATTCAGGATCACCAGTGACAATCATTAAAGAAGCTACATACAGGTACATCTGGCCTAGAGGTTGCCCCAACCTCGTCAAATGTGATGTGGATCTCAGCGACTACCAGCGCAACTCGATACCGGTAAAAGGGGTCGTTGACACGTCGATCCATTACGACTGCAGAAAAATAGATAATTTGCCACTAATTGTTGTATCGGGTGGCGGCTCAAACCTACTGGGATGCAATTGGTTCGAGCCACTAGGCATCCGAATCGAAGGAATTCATACTATCGGTAGTGGAGTCAGCATCCAATCAATATTGCGCAAATTCGAGCATCTATTTTCATCTGACCTTGGTTGTTACACCGGACCGCCCGTCACCTTACAAGTTGATGCTAGCGTAACGCCACTACGACTGCCACCACGACGCATTCCATTTGCAATCAAGAGTTTGTACGAAGAAGAACTTGATCGCCTTTGCTCCCAAGGAATCCTGGTGCCTGTGGAATATTCGGAATGGGCTACACCCACGGTACCCGTCATAAAGAAGGATGGGTCTATTCGCATTTGCGGCGACTACAAATCCACGCTTAATAGAGCCATAAAGCCCCATTGCCACCAAATTCCTGCAATTAACACGCTGTTGGCGTCGATCGAAGGTGGTTCAATGTTTGCCAAAATTGATCTGGCGCAGGCATATCAACAATTAGCCGTCGATGACCAGTCGGCTCTGCTGCAAACCATATCTACGCACAAGGGTGCATTCAAAGTAACGAGACTACAATTCGGCATATCATCAGCACCGGGAATCTTTCAAAGCTGCATAGAAAACATTCTACAAAATATTCCTGGAGTATTGCCTTATTTCGATGACATTGTCGTCATGGGTAAATCGGAAGAACAATTAGCGGAAAGACTGCAGGAAGTCTTAGCACGTTTCGACAGAGCAGGCCTACGCCTTCGTAAGGACAAATGCCAATTTGGAGTACCTTCAGTCGAGTTTTTGGGATTTAAAATCGACGCTTTCGGTATAAGACCATCAGCTGAGAAAGTAAAGGCAATCCACAACGCTCCCGCACCAAAGGATAAAAAACAGTTACAGGCTTTCTTAGGTCTTCTTAACTTTTACCACGCATTTTTGCCGCATAAGGCTACCATCGCAGAGCCGTTGCATCGTTTGCTGGATAAGTCATCGCCATGGCAATGGAAACGCCTACACGAAGACGCTTTTACTACACTCAAACAGTTGGTAACGTCTGAAGATGTGCTAATACACTATGATGGCACCCTGCCACTATTATTGACATGTGATGCATCGCCCTATGGAATCGGAGCTGTTCTAAGTCACCGCTTGCCAGACGGAGCAGAGAAACCGATTGCATTTTATTCAAGAACACTCTCTAAGGCGGAAAGAAATTATGCACAAATTGATAAAGAAGCGGTCGCACTTGTCGCTGGAGTCAAAAAATTTCACAACTACGTCTACGGCCGTTCATTTATATTAATTACGGATCACCGTCCGCTACTAGGGATTTTCACAACTGCAAAATCAGTTCCAAACGTAATTTCGAATCAGATGCTACGCCGAGCAATTTTCTTGCACGCCTATGATTTTACCTTTATTCATCGCCCTGGAACCAGAATTAGCAACGCAGATTTTCTAAGCCGCTGTCCAATGCCTTGTCGACACGAGCCTGAGAGTACTGAAGAAATTATGATGATTGAGTGGACTACCACACCTATCGTTAGCGCTCATACACTTGCAGAACAAACTGCTAAAGACCCGCAACTCTCAAAAGTTCTCAACTGGGTGTTAAGGGGATGGCCGAATACCAAATTTCCGAGCTCCGACAAATTGTACCCATTTAGCAGTCGCCAAAACGAGCTTACAGCGAATAGAGGAGTCCTGGTCTGGGGAAACCGTGTGGTAGTACCGTCGTCGTGTAGGGAAGCCATCTTAAACGCCTTGCATGCCCCTCATCCAGGGATTGTTAAAATGAAGGCCTTAGCACGTAGCTACGTGTGGTGGCCTAACATCGATGCCGAAATCGAGTTGTTGGTTAAACGCTGCATACCGTGCCAGCAACACAAGAACGAGCCAACAAAAACAACTACGCATCACTGGGAATCTGCCAAGCGTCCATGGTCCCGCCTCCACATCGACTTCGCTGGGCCATTCCGAGGCAACACCTTTTTCTTGGTGGTCGATTCATACACTAAGTGGCTTGAGGTTACTGTGGTTAAGTCTACATCTACTGCTGCTGCAATTAAGTTCCTTCGCCAACTCTTCGCAACTCACGGAGTTCCAGACGAAATAGTTTCGGACAATGGCACGGCATTCACTTCCGAAGAATTTAAGTTTTTCATGGATAATAACTTAATCCGACACATTAGATCAGCACCATTTCATCCTGCGACAAACGGTCAAGCTGAGCGCATGGTGCAGAGTACGAAGAACTACCTCAAGAAATGCGACCGTAACATGAACATTGACCTTGCGTTGGCTCAATATTTGTTTAACCAGCATACTACCCCACATTCAACAACGAATCGTTCTCCAGCGGAATTACTGTTTAATCGACAAATCAAGACATACTTCGATAAAATACAACCACAAGAAATAGCTTACGGTAAGACTTGTGGCCTCAACAATACTAAGCATTTTGTTACAGGCAGCCCAGTCTGGGCCAGAAACTACTCTTCTGGGCCCAAGTGGATTACAGGAATGGTTACCGAACAAACTGGGCCCATTTCATATAACGTTCGCCTAAATGATGCACGAGTTGTTCGCCGACATCAAGACCAGATACGCAGCCGAGAGCTATTAGGATCAGTTCATAATTCTGGAGATGATGAAATCTCAATCAATGATCGTGAAGAAGATGTTTCATCGAGTTCCCTGAGACATCAGCTCAGTGGCACTGGACACGCCAGCCAACAAACCCCAGAGGATGAATCAAACCCAGCGGATTCACCGGCATTGCCACCTACGCCGCGCCGGTCCCGACGCAACAGACAACCCCCGCAGTACTACGACGCATCTGGGTGTTAAGGGGTGTTATGTATGTCAATCGGAGGGCAACACTGTTTGGTCTCCCACGCCCTGTTAGTCAGTCAGTTCGCATCGGTCAGCGCATTCACATCGCACTACACAGCGATCGCTGCACCAACAGTACAATACGCACACACACACGCATTGTTACATACTTCTATTACAACACCAACACTGTATACGTATTATTAAATAAATAGTTATTAAATCAGCTAGCGCATATTTAAAAGAGTCAATACATACTATTGTTTTAAGCCAGCTTAAATAAGCCACAATCAGTTGAAAAAACACTTTCGATTGTGCTGATCGGCACGTAAAGCTGCCAAGGTCACGAAAGAAAATCACAAGCCTTAACAAAGCCAGCATAAAATAGTATAGATCTACGTCTGTGCCTATGAGAATTTAATTAAATTGTACGTCCACAGAGTGCGTGAGTAGCCTTCAAAAGTCAATTCTACATATATCACACATACGCACCATATGACCAAGGCAATTAAAATTTGATTAATTACCCAGCCACACCAGCCAAACGAGAACACAGCGGGAGCCAAACCCATACCTTACCGCCTTTTATGTTTTTAGGTAATTTAGAGCAAAGCTTGAAACAGGTTACTAACAAATGGTTTCCCTCTTTTTCTCATTACAGGTAAATAGTTTTGTAGAAGCTCAACGATTAGTTAACCAATGTGGTGGTCTCTGGCGGCACCGAATTTGGTAAGCACTTGAAGAAACTGTAACAAAGGCAAATGGTGTTTGCGATTTTGCAAGTGCAACGCCGAAACTACAACGACATTCGCGGCACTTTTGCTTCTCGTTTTAATTCGTTAATTAAAAGCTAAATTGCGCAGGCAACACAACACCGTCGAAGGGTGCGCGGCGCCAGTCAAATATTTGCCAATTAACACCATCAAGCGCCAACTGCCAACATAAAGCGGCAGTTGCGCCAATCGAGTGCTGACACATTCGGAGTCGCAGTGCTGGTGACGAAGATTCTATGCACGAAAGACTTGATCAACCAACTGGCAAGTGCACAAAACTTGTAATATCTCAGCGAAAGTGCGGCAACTCCTAGATAAAAACTCATACAGCAATCAGGCCATAACCCAAATAGATTTAAAATACGAGGGCTGCACTCTGAGTTTCGCAATCTGATCAAAACAGGTGGTTATATGAAAGCTCAATGCAGGAAATACAGCATTTTGAAACTACATTTCGAAACTATCAAACAAAGTTTTATTTACATTATCTGTCATCTGAGTTTTCCTTATTTAAAATTAAATAAAAATAAACAAATTAAAAAGATCTTTAAAAATTAATATTAATGAAAAAGAATTTCAATTAAAGGTATTTACATATACTTGTAGAAACGATGTTAATTTTGCTACATTATTTGATATTTTTAAATTTAGAGGTACAAGTGTTTGTGTGTAGCATTTTGTCAATATTTTTACTTTGATTACCAAAGGATTGCAAATTCGACTTTAGATTTAAAGAACCAACTGTCTCGAATTCATCAATGTATGCTAACGCCGCAGCATATCGACTCGCTGAGTTCCACTTGATTCTTCCTTCCTCAAGTTAAAAGTTAGGCCTTGCCACAAAACAAACACTTCTTCCATGGATTTTAACACTAAGTGATGATATGATCACACACTGCGCCCTATATATTTTTTCCAAAAGCTAATTGTGTTTATTTAAGAAAAGTATTTCAGTTATATCATTACAAAGAATTAGTAATTTTAATATCATCAAGGTACATTGAAATTCATGTATAGCATTCACTTAAATTCGAATCTTGTATTCTGCTCTAGGTTCCGAAATTAAGCAGCAGAATCAATCGCTTGAGTCTACCCAGAAAAGCCAAACCCAAAAACTTGTTCGATCAATACTTGAACGTGATTCTGGAACATTGTAGATTGACTTTTCCTGTGTAGCATATAAGCAATTGTTTCCCAGAAAACTATAAGCACAAGCTTACTGTAAGTTTTCCACCAGGACCACGCAAACTCTTCCACACACGAAACGTGTTGGGTTATCCATCGCTCAGCTCTGACTTGACAGCCAATGACTTATTGATATATTGAAATAATTTCATATTACAAATCAACTTTTTGGAACGGCCGGAAATGCCTGCTATTAATTGAATGGGAAAGAGTGCTTGCAAAAGTATATTTATTTTGTTGAAAAACACATATTTTTTTGTCTGAATAGGAAAAGTATGAAGCCAACCCATAGGATGGGTGCAGTTAATGAACCGCCTGCGACTTAAAGCAATGAAGCTATTGGATTTCAATTCAAATTGATGCAAACATCAACGGCGACACATTTTTGCCAAATAAAATATAATTTATTCAACTTTTTGCCAACATCGTGTGTACACATGTACCAGCGAAAAAGACAAGTGCGCCACATGTTTCCAACATCATCATCATCATCATCACCATCGTGATCAACATCATCGTGATCGTCGTTGTTTTCCGTTCTGCGGAACAGTTTCAGCTGAATTTATCAGCTCGAGTGTCAATTAAAAGATATATGTATCTTGCAGATTTCATGTTGTTGGTCTTATTGCGCCGCACGTCTCGGCATTTTATTCGAACAGTAAATGGCCAGACTTTTTGGTCAGTTTGCGGTCGTCTCGTTGTCTGCAACCTGCTGTAGTTTCTCAGAACCACAGCATCGTGCTGGTGGCTCTAAATTTGGGTCAAATGGTGGCAAGCACGTCGCTTTAGCTTTGCTTCTGCCGCAGCTCTTAGTTTTTCCATTGATTGCGCAAACAGGTATGGGGTTAGTATAGTAGTAGTATTCATATTTATTATTGCTCGCCAACACAGTGCGCCAATCTGACGCTAACGACAGGAATTAGTATATTGCATATTTGCTTGTTGACATTAAAGTAATCTATTTATGCATGATTTATCTGCATGAAGAAAAATTATGCGAACGCACTACTAAACGACCTTCGCTGATAAAAATGTCTTTCGTCTGGTATTACTGGTTCTAATATTTAAATATTTCTTATAAAATTCTCTACCGCATTCACACATAATTTGAAATACCTCTACTACTATATGTTGCGCTCGCAACTCGAGCTACTTAATATTCATTAATGGATAATTTTTTTCTCGGTGGTATCTTTTTCCTCCCTCTCATCATCTGAGGAAGAGCTATCTGAATGGCATTCTTCGTGTTTGCAATGAGTTTTATGCTCCTGGACTTCATTCTTCTGCCCCTGTTGTGTCCTTTTTAGTGTCCCTTGTAGCGACCCCTGTTCTTTATGTAAGTCCTCATTCTGCGCCTTCTCTCCTCTTCTTAAAGTTCCTTGTTGCGTTCCTGGCTGAATACCTCTTTCTGAATCCCTTTTTAACGATCCAGATTGCGATTTCTCTTGTGAAGTTTGCACGCCTGTCTCAGGTTCTTTCTGCTGCTCTACTGCTTGCAGCTTCTGCGCCCTTTTCAGTGTCCCTTGTCGGATATCTGTTTGAGGTATTTTTTCTTCTTCTTTCAGATCCTTTTGTGCCCTTTTTAACGTACCTTGTGGCGTACTAGGTTGAATAACTTTCTGTTGGTCCCTTTTCAGCGTCCCAGATAGCGATTCGTCTTGCTGCCCTTCTACCAGAGCCGTCTGCGTCCTTTTCAGAGTCCCTTCTCCTCTCTCTAGTGGAGGTTCATTCTTTTCCGGCCCTTTCTCCAAAACCTTCTGTTTCGCTCCTTCTTCAACTCCAATCTGCGTGCTTTCAAGCGATCTGTGGGTTTCTGCTCTTAACACCTTCGACGCTCCCTCATGAGCATGGCAGTGCCTCACCGTTGACTCGTGAGGCAGCAAAACGCTCGACGGAAGGAACAAATAGGAGAAGGGGTAGTAGAGAAGATTTAAAAACGTGGGTGTGTATATATCAGCATACCGCACCACTTGGTTAGTGAAGAAAGTCTGGTGGGAGCCCTGTCGAAAGACAGAACCAAACACACCATAGCAGTTATCCATTTCCTGTGCTACTTCGCACATGCGAGCACGCAGCTGCTTAGTGTCGGGCTTCAAATTAGTGCTAGAGTCGAGGTCATGATAAAGGTTATTCAGCTTAATGTTTAAGCTCTGCAGCTCATCAAACAGCACTCCCTTCTCGGTCCACACACGCAGTTCGTTCTCCAACTCCGGTACTATAAGGCACGTACGCCAGCCCCGAATCTTTTTCGAATTGATTATGTCGCCCAACATATGGTCCCCCACATATAGAACGTCCATGCCTCTGGCGTTGATAAGTTTGGTGAAAACCTCACAGCTGCCGCCTGAGTACACCTGTCCCGGATGCAATGGACCGATGTGTGTTCCGATCTTCAGGTCACCCGTTGTCAGATCCACCTGGCGCAGCACTGTGCCTTCGTCGAAAAACACAGACTTTCGCGCATTAACGACAATCGCACCGAAATATGACTGCCATTCAGGATGTGGCTGGTCCGGATTGGATTCTTGCGGCAGGTCGAAGAGGTACGTCATCATCTTGTTGGTGTACTGGTAGTCGCTATCGGTGAGAATAAAGGCGGTTACCCCCGAGTCTCGGAGACGTGATAGCAGAAGTGGTAAGCGTTTATCCTTCTTCACATAGTAGTCCAGATTCATCGTTATGAAGCGCAAGAGATCGCCCTCAGAATGAACCCTTTGGATTGCGTGCTGTACGTCATGAAAAATCGACTTGTATGTGAAAAGAAATTCTCCAGCGTTGATTCCGCTTTCGAAATGCACAAATTCGGGGCTATTGGTGAAATAGTCCACCACAGCCGCCAGCAAATAACCCAACGGCAAGTCATAAAGCGTGTTCAGCACATACACCCGATCATTGTCCAGCTTTAGGAACTTATTCGGATATATTTTCCACAACTCCTTTGACTGCAAAGCCGTAAAGCCATGAAAACAGACGAGTATGTTGCCGAAGGAATCCACCTTAAGCAGGTTGCCGTAGAGCTTGTCAAACCACAGACCGCGTACCGGAAAAGTCGGATCGTACTGCAGGTTTAATAACTCCTTGGGATACCCCCTGTCCACCAAACGTTGTTTTGCCAAATTCAGAATGAGCTGTTCAAGCTGCGGAGATTTGTACTCCGCGAGGGTATAGTCCATATCGAATCCAATGTACTTGATATCCTCCAGATGCAGCTCCCTATTCACAAACACCCGATTTTCCGTCTTACGATAACACCTTTCAGACGGCGAGTATCTGCCGTTCACAAAACATCCTGGATTGCTCATGATGCGGCTTTAAGAAAGACTGGAACAAGCTTAAAATTTCGCACTAAACATGACCCCATTTGTCGCTGCCTTTTATAGCAACCACCGATACCAGCTATTTAAAAAACTTACACAACTAATTGTGTAAAACATATGTTCTTAATCTCATTTAAATAAATGTAGATTTTCTTGCGCAGCACATGATTTATAAAAATGTGAAAATTCTGGATGTAATTTTAACTTACAGTGAACGCTCTAATTTTGGCGGTATTTCAGGTATTTGAGAAAACAAAATGTTCACAAAATAAAATTTATGGTCAGCAAAAAATTAAAGTGTCATTGAAAATTAAATTAATAGTCATTAAAAAATTAAATTAATAGTGTCGCCTCCATTAGGTTGATTTATAAAAATGTGAAAATTCTGGATGTAATTTTAACTTACAGTGAACGCTCTAATTTTGGCGGTATTTCAGGTATTTGAGAAAACAAAATGTTCACAAAATAACATTTATGGTCAGCAAAAAATGAAAGTGTCATTGAAAATTAAATTAATAGTCATTAAAAAATTAAATTAATAGTGTCGCCTCCATTAGGTTGATTTATAAAAATGTGAAAATTCTGGATGTAATTTTAACTTACAGTGAACGCTCTAATTTTGGCGGTATTTCAGGTATTTGAGAAAACAAAATGTTCACAAAATAAAATTTATGGTCAGCAAAAAATTAAAGTGTCATTGAAAATTAAATTAATAGTCATTAAAAAATTATATTGATAGTTTCGCCTCCATTAGGTTGCAAAGGCTTTATTTTTCGACCGCAGATTATAACAAAATCATCAAAATGGTTGACTTTCCACATTCTAGGGTTCCCCGTTGTCCCCCAATTTACCGTTCACAGCTCTGGTGGGAAGCAATTGTCTGATGATGTGGACTAGGGATACATCCACAGCAAGTTCAGTCATATATCAAGTAGATCCCAAAAGGTAGTAAGGAGTCAAAATTAATTTATAGCATATTTGTAAAATTATATAAATTTGTATGCAAATTAATTGCCTCTCTGTCCGCAAGTTCGATTTAAGATCGTGTTAAATCCAATTTGTGAGTGCCTACTGTAATTACCTGTTCAAGCAATTGAAATGTAATACCTGCTGTTTTATATGAAATGAAACGAGTTTAAAAATTATGAAGAAAGATATTAGTCAAACATTTAATGAAATGAATAGCGGCCGGAATAATCTTTAAATCGTGGTTGTATTACTTGTATTATTGAAAGCTTTTTGTAGACCCATATTCAAGTTTATCAAATTCACACACCGCTATGTTCATTTACAACTTAATATTGTAAACAACGTACGCATATTGATCAAGTATTTAATGTATATCGCCTATAGCTAACTGCTGTTGACAGTTGTCGGTTCTGCTATGCCGATTGCGTATGGCTAGCACTATAATTTGATTTATGATGCCCGTACTAGGCAATTCCTATATCTGTGCTAAAGGCCAGTAGTTGTACCGATTGCTGCACAAGTTGGCTTACAAATTGGTTATTGGCATTTCGTTCTATATCTATTATATATATATATATATATATATATCGTTCGAATTCTTGCAAACCTTCACATACCCCTTAATTGAACATGGCACTGTGGCACTTAATTGAACAGTAATTAGCAGCTACAGTAATTCACTTAATTAAACTACTTTTTGACTTGCCAACCACCATAGGCACATATATTTATACATACAAGTATAGAGTCAACATACTATATAGTTGTATGTGTGTGTGGATATATAGTGCAGTATGTCTGTGTGCATTGTGCCACAGCTCATTTACAGCTTTTTCTTTGATTTATGCCATGCAATGTCTAAGGTGTTGCCAATTTACAAAACTTAAAAATATATATTGTGGCCATACATACAAGTATAAATATATTTATGGCCGCATTCGTACAGTCATGCCACCGGCTATTGCGTTTCTTTCTTTAATTTTACTTAAGTACACACACACACTCGCACATATCTGCAGGCCGCTGTAAACATTTTGAAATTGTTGAAGAAAAAAATTACGACAGCCTGCAACTGTTTTCGTTCACTACAACTATATAATTTTCCCATCATAAAGTTACACCAACAAAACTGTGGGGTGGCAGAGAAAAGGCAAAACTTTGAAAATTAAAGAAAATAGCGGAGCGGCCTAACGCGTGCCTCCATTAGTTGGCTGTTATGTGGCAGTAGCAGCAACAGCAACAATATCAAAACGCAGAAAATAATTATACAACTAGCCCCAAATATCAAATAATTTCAGTTGCAACGAAAATTCAAAATCAAAAGTGATTTGCTGCATTCCAGTTGGATACTCGTACAATTGTATATCGAAATTGCCGGCAACTGTAATTGGTTTCGATCTCTTTCGATCTTCAAATTATGGGTTACAGCCATTCCCAGCATGCAACTTCCACAATGTTTATCAGCACACATCGTTGGTCATTCGTTGTTCATAGGAGGCAAGACTTTAAAGGTCTGTATCTCTTAAATTCTTTAAATATGTAATAAACTACTGTAGTGTATGCCATATCTTTTGAAGCTCTTAGAGCTTCTGTGGTGTTCTATTTAAATACAAGAGTTTATGGCGCCAAATGGTCCGCAGAATGTCATTAAACTCTAAGCAACAAATTAAAAAATTCTGTGATGTTAAAAGTGGATTCAAAAAAACAAGCACACTATTGAAAAATTATAGTTTTGTTTTATAATAAAAAGATGACAAGTTCATTATAACTCTCGCAAAATAATGAGTCTTCTATGGGAAGCTTCTTTTTTAAATGTATTCAATAATATTAATTTTCAAATTACAATGAATTTCTACATATTCTATATTCTAGAGTCCATGCATTTCCGACTAGAATCAAAAGACTAAAGTGTTAACTAAATTATGTCTCCAAGCCACATTAGAGCCAACACAAACAATGTTTTAAATCAACATTTTTGTGAAATATCTCACTCCAAAGCCCCAGCCTACATAACAGTTTGTAAAACTTCTTAGCTCTTAGCGCTTTTTGAAAAAATAGAGTTTTGATTGAGATCTCAAAGGAATTACCAGGAAATATGGCTAACAAAGGCTTACCTGAATTTGTTATTATATTTTAATGTGTATGTGCTGGTAAATAATGTAAAGCTCTCAAAACATAAAGCAATAATACTGGTATATCATAAAAAATTATATCGTATATTTTATGTTTCCTCCACTAAACCAAAACAACTTTTCAGCAATTGCCTTTCACTTCGCGGATACTCAAATGATTCGGATTGACATAAATATTTTTTAATGACCCAATTTCAAAGTTTGCCATGATCATAACTGTATGTTTATGCTACTCGTACTTATCGCATATCACAGCCAATCCGATGGGGGTCTATGGCTGTCAAAGTTGATGGTTAGCTCAGTTGAAAGTGCACTTGCTGAGCAAAACTTCTTTAGAAATTCCAAACATGCCAACCAATTAAAACGGCTGCAAAACGAAGCGCGCACTCGTAAAAGCACAATTCACGTACAGCGAAAATATAGAGACTTCAATTGTGAAATCAGCCAAGCTCAGTAGCGGCAGCCAAACTGAACAACATGAAAATGAAATTAAATGCTCGTAAAAGAAAAAAAAGCAAACGCAATGAGACCGTAACGATTTTCCTCATGAGCCGATGCGGTTGTTGTTAGAAGACGGCGCTTGGGGCAGTAACGGCGTTTGTGGTGGCTGCAACGGTAGTGGTGGTGGTGGCGGTGGTGCTGATGGTAGCACGTCTCTTCTTTTTCTCACTGAGCGATTCTAAGCAATAAAAAAAAAACGAAACATGGCCAAGATAGAGCTGGAGACGCAGTCGGGGACGGGGACGGGACTAGTCGCGACTCTTTGCCGGCAATTGTGGCATTTAGCAGGTGTCTCTAGCCATGGCTGCGGCTTTGGATGTTGTTTTTAATGTGGCGCGAAATGCCAGCGCAAATGTGTTACCAACAAGCCAAGCACTATGTTTGAACTTAACCCCAAAAGCTGCTATTATTTTTCGGGTTACGGCGGGCAAATGTAATTTGTATGCTCGGCGCCGTTGTTCTTGTCTCGGTTATGATTACAACAGAAAATCCATTTGCATAAGTTGGCTAGAAAATGTGAAAACAATGTGAGCAGACGAATTGCTGCACTCTCAAAAAAAGGAAATATATTTTAGTGTTTTTTTCTCTTACATAGAAATAGTTCGTTTTTTTTTTTTAATTCTAATATTTGTTGCTATTTTTGTTAATACAACAATAAAAACCATTTTTTAACAGAAACGTACAGTTAAAGATAATGTTTGTAACTTACATAATGTTAGTACCTTAAAGATAAAAAGTTAATCTTTAAAATTATATTTGAACTAATTTATTTTACATATTCCTCAAAGTGGTGTTAAAGTATTGTTAGCTCGACTCTTAACACCTTGCACCCAGCAATTTCTTTTCTTCAGTCATTCAACTAAAAGTAACATTATTCTACAAACCATTCCTATGACAGCTATATGATATAATGCCCCAATTTGAAAAAAGCTTTAAGTTGGCTTTATTTATTCAAGATAAGAAGTAATTCTTTAAAACTATATTTGAACGAAGTTATTTTACATATTCCAAAGTGATGTTAAAGTAGTGTTAGCTCGACTCTTAATATCTTGCACTCAGCAATTTCTATCCTACAGTCATTCAACTAAAGGAAACTTTATTCTACAAACCATTCCTATGATAGCTATATGACGTAATGCCCCAATTTGGAAAAGGCTTTAAGTTGGCTTTATTTATTAAAGATAAGAAGTAATTCTTTAAAATTATATTTGAACTAATTTATTTTACATATTCCTCAAAGTTATGTTAAAGTAGTGTTAGATCGACTCTTAACACCTTGCACCCAGCAATTTCTTTTCTTCAGTCATTCAACTAAAAGTAATATTATTCTGCAAACCATTCCTATGACAGCTATATGATACAATGCCCCAATTTGGAAAAAGCTTTAAGTTGGCTTTATTATAGCACCTAATACACTTTTTTTTGAGTGTATCCCACAATTCGCTAACCAAAATTCGAGCTGCGCAACACGGCGCATGCGCAACATTTGTCAGCTGCCAAATGCGTCTGTTTAGTTCGCTTTAGTTATTTGACAAACAGAATGCGCGTGCGCACTCGTGTATAGCAACGTTAAGGCACAGACAACAGCAACAACAAAGGCAACAACAACACACTCGTATTATTGAATATGAGACAATGCAGTCGTTTGGCAGCTAAAGCGCTTTTGGCATTTGCACATAATTAATTGCAGATTTCGTTGCAATTTTTGTAAGCTGGTAGATGTTGTTGTTGTTGTTGTTGCTGTTGTTGTTGCTATTGTTGCTACCACTGTCGTTTATGCTTTTCGTTGGCTAATTGCCTTGCAATGCGTCGCCATTGTTTTTGAACATTTTTTCGGCACAATCTTGTGAGAAAAGCACTCTCGGCCCAAATGAACGAAACACCTGCCAGAGGCTCAGTTACCAAACGAAACACTCAACATTTTTCTTGGTGCCATATGAGTTGCATTTATTTGAAATATTCGCGAATGCGGAAAACAAACGTTTATGTTCCTAATGGCATTTTGATGCGATCTCTAGAAACAGCGCAAAAGTGAAAGGCTCCGCTCGAAGCATTGTGCGCAAGGCTTACAGGGCTCTGAAATAAGTTTGTTAGCTCCAATAAAAAGGTAACTAATGGCAGCTCCAGTTAACCTGCACATTTGTTCAGAATTTCTACATAACGGACCCCAAACTTATTAGCAGGTATTTGTATTCCAAAAGCCAAACTCACAGCTATGCAATGGCCCTGAACTTGAAACAGCCGATCCGAAAACGATGAGCTCGGCACGGCGAAGTTCCAAACTACAGCTGATTAACAAGCTGATTTACATGTTGAACAAGCGTTTATATGTACATATGTAAATGAATACACACATACATGCATGTATTGAATGATTTGACAAGTTCAATGCGCTCTAAAAGACAAACAAACAAACAAAAAAAAAACGAAAAACACCAATAAGAAGGCACAAATTGCGCTAGTGACGTAAAAAATAAACAACATCAGACAGCCGAAATGTCTGCCACTATTTGGTGGTGTGTTTACACGGCCCGTCATGACAACTTAAATGGCCAAAATGTGTAAATTTTTGTTCGAAGCTCAACCAACTACCAAGAAACTACCGTGTTGGACGGCCTTTATTCGTACTTAGCTTGAGGCAGCGAGCGAGCGGCACGTCCACGCATTGTCTACGCATGTCCGCCAGGTGCAGTAGGCACCTCATTCACTCACTTACTCATTCATTCATTCATTCGTTCATAGCACTCACACGCGCCATTCACCAATTAAACTTATGAGTCATAACTCAGACGCTTAGCTGATTAATGCAGTTTACAACATTTATGCAAATTAAGCGCCATTCAAAATGTATGCCCACTAAACGGGCCGAAAATTTATGGTCGAGCAGTTTGAGAAAGTATTTGTCTCTGTCATCTATATAGCAGTCGGGGGCCTACAAATTAGCCCTGATACTAAATCGAACAAATGGAACAGCGAGTGCGACAACAGCTGCACGTTAACGGCGGCAAGTTTGTTGCCTAAGTCATTCGATTGAAACTACACCACATATATTGTTTGTTTAATTGTTATATTGTGTTGTCATATTCAAATAAATAAAATAAACATAGATTTCTAATACAAATTTGTTTCATAAGGTTTAAGCAACTGCGTTTTATGTAAATGGTCTCAATTAAACTATATTTATTTTGTAAAGTTGCACAAGCATGACTTCTTGACAGCTTTAATTTCCCATAAATATGCGAAATAACGCATATATTTGTATAATTTTAATAATTTCAAAAAATTTTCCATTTGAGATCGACATGTAAAAGAAGTTGGAATATAAAATAAAAATAGTTTCCTAATACAAATTTGTTTCATTATTTTTAAAACGATTGTTCATTTTGTAAATGGACTCAATTAAACTAAATATATTTTAAACGGTTCCACAAGCATGACTTTTTGAAAGCTTTAATGTCCCATAAATATGCCTAAGAGCATATATGAAATTTAAATCATTTCAAAAATTTGTCCATTTATGGCCGATGTATAAAAGAAGTTGGAATATAAATAAAAATAGTTTCCTAATAAAAATTTGTTTCATTAGGCTTAAAACGATTGTGCTTTTTGTAAATGAACTCAATTAAACTAAATATATTTTAAACGGTTCCACAAGCATGACTTCTTGAAAGCTTTAATGTCCCATAAATATGCGAAATATCGCATATACAAGTATAATTTTAATAATTTCAAAAAATTTTCCATTTGATATCAACATGTAGAGAAGAAGTTAGAATAGCAGCTCGCTTCTAAAATCATTTAAAAAACCATTTAATTTCCTGATGAAGTCATTTGTTTTAAGCAGCTTTACATATCAATTTCATTTTATTATGGTACTTAAAAGAAAATACAGAATATGTTTAAAACGTTGCTGAAGAACATTTAGTAATAAAGGTCACCCAACAATGTTCATACAAGTAGTTTTATTGAAGTGCAGACTACAAGACAGTTTAATCTGCTTAATTTTAAGTGGCTGCGATTTACATTAAATCATAACATAACGATTGCTGAGAATTTATACTCAATACACCTGCACATAATTCATAATAAGATTGTTCAATATCATAAAAAAAAACTTTAGCTCACAAAAATGATATTTTTATTGAGTAAATTAATCTAAATGCTTTCATTTTGAGATAGAAATTAAGAGAATACGAAGCTAGCATTTTACATAACCCCTTCATCTTCTCTTCCCCGCATAAGTCACTCGCGTTAAGCTACAACACATACCATTTGAATTTCATTATCATTCCTAAAATCAAAAAGAAACATTATTTTCGACAGCTTTTTAAATGCTTCAGTTGAGGTTGAATTGGTATTTTCAAAGCAAGTGTTGGTAATTGTAAGCTTAGCTGAAAATGTTTAATAATGTTACTCATTACCTTGAAAAAAGCGTTCCGCTAAACATTGTTAGTTTCATTGCATCAGAAAAACACTTAAGCGCTTGTCAGATAAGTCCTTTCTAATCCTTTATTTCAAAGGCAAATATTGTACTTTCATTTGAAAAACAGCTCTTAAACTCTATCTGCTTTCTCCTTCGTTGGGATTACATAAATTTTAAGCGTGTTGCATTTCAATTGAAATGACTTCGAGTGGAAGAAAAATAGCAGCTAAAAAATGATTGTGAAGCCAATTATGCATGAATCAGCCAAATGACAAGCAAGACATGACATTAAAAATTGAACGAGCAACAAAATCTGGGCTCTATCAAGACACAGACACGCACACTCACACGCACACTCTCACGCATAGTCATACACAACGAATTCACTTTCATTATCTTCGCTTTGGCGCCGGACACTTGCCTAACAATTCACAGCTATTTTATTAAACAACAAAAGGAACAGCCCCTCGGCAAGGTTATAATCTAGCACTCGGATTTGCCTTACAAGCACTTGAATTAATCCAGCACCAGCAACAGCAACAACAATAAAAACTCATCAAAACAAGAGACAGGCGGTGTGGTGCTTTAATTGAAACATTTGCCAAGTCATCTGCTGGGTTAACAGCGTAATAATTGTTAAATTGAATGAGTTCTGCTTTGTACTGCAAATATGAAAAACAATGAAAACATAAAATAGTTGCTCGTAAACTTACACGTACAATGTTGCTAAGTTGAAAAGGGTTTAATTAGCTGCGGCTGTCGCTCTGAGTGGGCCAGAGGGCCATCACTTTCGATTAGCCTGATTAGCCAATGGCTTGGCAGTCAACAGTCAATAATGTTCGGCATTCGCCCCTTCTAATCGCTCAGCCGCCGAACCATTTACAATTGGTCATATTTGCATAAATTGTTGTTGCACAAAACATAATTCTCTGTTGGATGCAAATTGATTTTCAAACAACCCGCTAACGGCCCGCATCAAGGCTCATAATGATAGTCCACTTTTTCACTTTTCGTGGAAACTCATTTGGCCACCGGAATTTGACATGGTTGCGCCCCACATTACGTCTAGCCACCATAATTGAGTTATTAACTGGAGCTCACAGCATTGGAAATAATGATTATTACAGGGAGTTGTCCAACTGACCATTTGACCACTTCAAACACAGCTGCCAAAATATTGCCAATGATATAACACCCTGTAAAATTGCTGAACCAGTTCGTAAAATATTTTAATTGATCATACGTCAGAGGAAAGCTAAGCAGTTGAAATTCAAATGTAGCAATGACATTACAACAACAACAACATCGGCCGTTATGTGCCGTAAAGTAAAAAGAGCCAACGACAAGATACAACAAAATCGCTATAAATTTCATAACTCGTATCGTTAGGTTGTACATTTTTCGAAAGGCAAATCCATGCAGCTCAAAAGGTAATAAACTGTTTGTTACACTTTCGCCCACGCCGGCCAAATAACAACAAAAGCACTACCACAATTCTGTCAACAGTTTTCTTCTATTTGGCCTAAAAAGCAAGTGGATAGTACCTATGGGCATGACATAACCCACTTACATAGCTGGCGTGCAATAATGGCTTTTTTTGGGGCCTGTTCGAAGTGGCATCTTAAATGGGCACTATTAACAGAAAGGCTAATTAATGTGGAGGGTATTGTGATATAGTTTTGAACAATTTGAGCTGTCATTTAGTTGAAACTTTCTACACAGTATTCACTAAATACGCTAATTAATATCTGATGTGTTGAACAAATGTTTATTTTTTTATTTATTCATTTATTTATTTACTTATTTATTTACTTATTTATTTACTTATTTATTTACTTATTTATTTACTTATTTATTTACTTATTTATTTATTTGTCGCCATACAGAGCTGTCGATGTGAAAAATAATACAAAACTTATGCTAGATAAAACTAAAGAAAAACAAAGTAAAGCAGAATGATTTGAATAAAGCCGAGACTAAATTTTCTGATCAACTGCAAGAAACCCGAAAGCATAACAAATATGTTACGAAGCAAAGTATTTTTACTTGAATATTACATTCTTGAACTATACCTAATAAATATAATTTGTTATTAATTGGCATTCATGGAAGTTGTACATTTTAGTAAACTTTTTTACGCACAGGAGTTTCTCAAACTATTAATTATGTTCTGAGTCATATTTTGTATTTGGTAGTTAAGTTCATTAGTTAAGCAAATTTTTCCAAAAAAGTGACCATCCTATATTAAAATGGTTTTATTCAAACGAACTTAAGTTTAATTGATTGAAATTGTTAATTTCAAATTACATTTAAAGTCAATTTTCGAGCGACAATTAGTTTGAGCAGCTTAGCGATAAATCCATTCAGTTAAATATTAATAGGATTACGATATAGATTTGGTATTAGTTACTCCTGTCAACTCTCCAGCAAACTTTAAAAATAGTTTATTGATATCATTTAGTTGATATCTTTATAAATTTAACAACCGACCAAAATTTGATTATACATAAATGAATATAAATTTCCTACACTAACTCCATAAGTTCTAAGAGCATTACTTTTCGTATCCAACTTAAATTTGTAAAAATAATATAATTTGTAAAAAAAGTTCCCTGATATATTCATTACTTTTAGCCAATATACCTATACCTATACCAATATACCTAAGATTTTATCAATCAAACTAGGCGTAACACAAATTTCAACATTTATGATGCCTTGTTAATTCAAACTTGATCTTATCATATCTTCAACACATTCATGTAATTAATTCTATAAGTTCGTTGTAGAGAATGCCAAAGAATTGCTTTATTAGTGCCATCAACTTTCAATTCTACTTGAGTTTTTGCGCCTTTTTTATGGCTATTTAGATGTTAATTTAATTGCCCGACTTTACGACTTTATTATAAATGCCGAAATAAATATGTAGCTCCTCTTGCGGATAACTTTCCATGATTTACACAGTTACATAATAGAAACGCCTGGCTTAGGTCTTCTATTATTCCATTTTTTTTATATCGCGCAAGGCAGTTCCTTTTTCCGAAACACCCGAATGCCCTTTTGCCAAGTAGTGTGCATGAAAAGACCTCCGCCGAGCATTTTGTGGTTTGCGCTCGCTGCGACATGTAAATTGGCAACAACATGAAATTAAAGACATGTCCGCCTTATGATTTATGGCCGAAATTCGCACGCCATTTACCAAATGCTGGGGGAGGGCGTATACGTATTATTTGGCGGAGTGCCTTGCCTTTTGTTTGAACAGGCGCATGCAAATGGGGAGAGAAAAAATAACGTTACATTTTCGAACATGTACGGCCAAGTGAAAGTAAAACTGGCACCAGATCTATGTTCAAAGTGAGGCGCGGATTCGCTTGCAGCAATGCTTTGGCGGCGTGACCTTGTTAGCTGTCATAAAAACGCTGTTGAATGCAACAGCAGTGACTGAAAAAGCCACAAAATAGAGTAACAAGTTAATAAACGACACTGCCGTGGCAATTGGGCAACATTCCGGCCAACAATTAAGTTGCAGTCGCAGCTGCTGCCGTTTGTCTCGGGCTTAGGGGCCGGCCGGGGCCAACCGCTGGGCTATAAAATGCCTAAATGACCATTAAGCCAAATGCAATGGGACGGAGACGGCCGTGCCAGAAAACTCAATTCAATTTGCTCAGCGGCCACTTCCCTCTTATTAACGTGCTTTCGGGTGGCTACAAAAGCATCGTTGGCACGTCACTTCCTTCCTGCCCCTTTGCCGGTTCACTTCCGTAACTTTTTGCCTTGCCTCTACCCAAACAAACCCGACCTAATGAACACTTGGCCCCCCGACGGGATAATTTGTGCGAAAAGTTGATTGATTGTTCGATTAACTTTCACTGTGCCGATTTACAAGTCTATTTAAGCTTATGGGCCAACTAAAAGGTTATAAATTATGGCTCAACCGAAAAATGGCTTTGTGGTAAAATGCACACCCATATAATACAGTAGATGGCTTTTAGTGCAAAATGACCATCAGACCATATTTAAATGTTTTCCTTTGCCCTTTCCCTCGGACAATGAAAATCGAAAGTGAAATGCCACACGCAGTTAAGCTTTCTGGCGCTTTCTTTACAGAAACAATGGCCAGCGAAAACTTACAAGATCAACAGCAATAATAATAACAACAACAATAACACAAAGTAGTAACAACAAGACATTCAAATTGAGACTATAATTAAATGTAATGTGACAAAATTAGAGCGGCTACCGCCATCGAAAGTGAAAACATGAAAAATGTTCATCAAAAAACAGAAAATTGTGTTACAAGCATGTAAGCTGGGAAAAGCATAAAAAATGTATATAATTAAATGAAAAATAAAAGTGCGCTCTACGAAGCGTGACAAGAACGTGACTCGACTGCGTTTTCATCAGCAACGTCTCGGAGTGGACGAAGTGGAAGAGGAAAAGCTTTTAATGTCTTCCTCTTCAGGAAATTTTCAAAAATCAGCTTATAAAGTGTCTAATAGCTCTGATGGAACAATAGCAATTGTTATACTATATTAAATTGCACTTTATATCACAGATATATATTAAATTAAATAAACTATGTAAGCAAATATTCAAGACAATATACTAGACCGAAATATTTATCTATTTTGTTTTAATTCTAATGGAGAGCTCGTTGGTTTTTTTCCACAGTGTTATATTAATTTTATATAACCATTGAATTTTGGTTCACTCTTCAATGCTCTATTTTACACAACTTTGTAATTATTTAAATTATATTAAAAAATTGATCTCACTTTATTTAAACCTAATCGCAAATACGAGGGCTTTTTAAAGTAAGATTTGAATTGTATACAAATTGGTTTTAGCTCGCAGTCGTAAAAGCCTCTGTCTACAAGTACGAGTATATTACATTTTGCTTGTTGCTCGAAGCACTTACAGGCAGGCAAATAGTTTGCTTACAAATTCATCTAACCTTACAAGAACACCATCAAAATAAAATACGATATTTTTTGCAAATAATTTATCTAGCTAATCAAATGTCAAGTCGGAGAAGAAAGTCATTTTTTAGTCATCTTTATCCAGCACTTTCCCATCAATATTGTTTAAAAACGAAATTGTTACTAGAAAGTGGGCTTTTCTAAAAAATTTACTGAAAATGTAGACGCGCAAAGCTACAAAACTATTTATATGTTATTTTCTTATTTAAGTGACTTTAATTGGAACGAAACTATTTTTCTAAATGTTATCTCATCTTAACTCGTCTACTGTAATTATTATGGTAGAAGGGAAAAACACATTTATATTTTACTCAGAATTCATATTGACTGTTTATTTTGAAATTAAAGCTTCTATTTTAACACCACTTTTCAGAACAACTAGCATGCTCATTTATATCGTTTTCATATTAATATTATACGTCTAATTAAATAGTTTTTCTTAAACCAAATAATCTCCTGAAGCACATCTATAATATTTATTTTAGCATTTACAATTAAAATAATAGCGGATTTTCACAACTTAGCTTTTTCCTAATGTGTGTATTAAACAGTTTATTTTTTTAAATTTGTAATACTCTAAAAAGGAACTAATTTTTTTTAAGATGTCAATCTTGAAGCAATCATAATTTTTGAGAACATATTATCTTTAATGTTGCTGCCAACACTGTTGATTATATTTTTTATTTTTGAGTATTGTTATTGCTAGCTATATCTTTTATGAGAGCATATGATCTTTAGGGCGCCCAACAATGCACACTTAATGCCATGAGAAGCAAAAAGTAATTAAACATGACATTTACTTATGTACATACATACTTATGAATGTATGTATTGATGTGTGTATGTATGTATGTATGTGTGTGTATATGACAATAAGTGCTGCACTAAGCAAATCTTTGCAGCAAACCATAAACACAAAATAAAGTAACGACCATAAGCGGCCATAAAAGATGCAAAAAGCGCGAAAACAAACAAACAAACAAACAAACAAATGAACGAACGAACGAACGAGCGAGCGAACACGTTTCTTCTAAAGCGGCTAATTAATTCCAGCAATAAGCCCGAGCTGCAATAACTGAGCCAACTTGGCAGTAGAAATACGAATAGAAATGAGCAAGAGCTGAAATGGAGACTCAGACTCAGATTCAGAAACTGAAACTGTAACTGAAACGGACAGGTGGCGGACAGGTGGGTTGGCGGGCATTTGTGGAGATATTTAGCCATTGTTGTTGCTACTTACTAAGTGGCTTGTATTGTTGCTGCTGCTGCTGTTGTTTTTACTGCTACTGCAGCAGTAGTTAATGTTGTTGTTGGTAATTAATTTGTTGCTCCATTGCTTATAGTGTCGCCTGCTTTTCGGTTTCATTGTGAAAGTGAAGCAAAACGAAACACGCCAGCAGGCCCCACTCCCCCTCGTCGAGAGACTAAGTATTTGCTAATGTGCACATAAATGTCTGCAAGTATTGCCAACTGGCAGCTGAAACTATACTGCTGCTGCTGCTACTGCTACTGCTGCTGGTAGCAGCAATAAAGCGTTAATCAATTTTGAGCTAATGCGCCCGTATCAGAGAGCAGAAATCAGAAATGGTTAACGTTCCGCTTTTGGCCATTTACGCCCTTTTCTGCCTTTCCATTTTCGGCGCATTAACGCGGCCATATGCAAAACCAACTCCGACTCAATCTTGCGAATCATACAAGTATAATCTAAAACGCTTGGTGAGTGCATGCAAACCGCTTTGACTTCAACATAATGCCATGGCGGGCGAGACTTGTTAAGACTGTGTGAAGCAATTTAGCCAGAAACTAGGTGAGGCTTGGCTGAATATTCCGCCACAAGCAATGCAACAATATGTACTTTTTGCAAACAATTTTCAAGGCGATAAGAAACAATCAAATAATTTGCAGCAGCTCGTAGTACATTAATCTACAGAGATGATATATGCATTATGCTAATTGAACTTGACAGAAGCAAGAGAATGTTGCAAGCAAGGGCTAACTTTTTGAATAGTTAACCTTAAACTATATATCTTGAGTGGTAACTGAATTCACTTGTGCCTTTGCAACATTCTACTCTTTGGATTTGTTTTCGTCACTCCGCTGTACACTTAAAGAAGTATCAATTATATTTCTTCGCACGACTGCACACTGCAATTTAATTTGTGCCTTTGTTTTACACCCAAACACAATTTATAAGCTGCGGCTTTATTTGGGCCCGTGCTGAAACCAGATTGGTTTTCAACTCTTCAGGCATTGTCTACCCTGCATTTAAGTAACCCACTAACATGTATGTACGAGTTTACACTTGTATGGGTTTCTACAGCAGCACAACTTGTAAAAAAATCAACGCCCGGTGTTTAAGACGCGGGTCTATTACCATTGTTTTCAATTGTTTCACTATATTATTAGCAATTTGTGATTTTGGAAACTCCACTACTATTAGGATTGTTGTAATATAAATTCGATAGCTAAATTATTAATAAAGGAATGAGATGATGGAATAGCCCGGCACTTGAAAGGTTATCTATACTTAGGTTATAAAAATTTCTCACTAGGGTTCTGAATACTAATTCCAATAAAAATGTGACGAACAAATATTTTCTTGTCTTCCTATACTTTTGTTTCGTTTTAAGCTGAAGTTTGAATGCTTTATTTACTTTAGTAAGTACTGAATAACAGCATTTGTTTCATGTTCTATTTATTTTAGTTTTTTATCTTAAACGACTTAAGCGAACGGTATTGTAAAAATAAAATAAAATTATTTTTAAATAATTCTGTATAATTTCGAATACATTTCCCTAAATATAAAAATCAATATAAAATATTGCATTCGCATTAGGTTACCGCCAGCCATTTAATTTAATTATTATTTATTTTTGATTAAGCACTAAATAAAATACAAATACTTTGTCGAGCTATTAACGTTTGTTTAAAGATCACTTTTTAAATTTGAAATAAAACTTATAAAATTCCGTTCCTTTGAGTTCATGTTTGGTTGCGGCATGTAGCTTTTCATAAGAAACTACAATAAAATGCATTCTATTGGGACATTCCAAAGGCTAGTGTGATTACTTCTGATCTGAAATGACAACTGTACGTGCCGCTCGGCAATTGAGATTGAAGTGTTCTACTACCGGTATGCCGCATGCCAAGCATGGTAATAAAATAATAATGTAATAAAATTTGGATCTTTTGATGCAGAGGAAGTGACTATAATTAACATGCTGACCAGTTGGTGCTGACCACCACGTTATGGCAGCGGGAGAACAACAACAACTGTAAAGGTCAATTTGCATAACAGTTACACGAACGGCAGCCACGCTGTGTATTGTTCGAATACGTACATATCTGCATACAGTGCTATGTAGTATGAGTATCTATAGCAAACCAAGGTCGCGATTGCAATCGGTGTAAAAAAAGATTCCGAGCCGACAAAAGAACCCAACCTAAAATAAAAAGCTTTGCTTGATTTTCATACTAACATACTACACACACACACACACATACACACACACACACTCGTACATAAATACTAGCATGTTTTACTTACCACTGTGCTTATGTTTGCAACAATTGGACACGCAGAGCGTCTGTCGGTCAGTCGAGCACGAATTTAAACAAATGAAGTTCGAATTGTCTTGATGGTGAAGCTTAGGTCATGTTTCCGATTCGTGTTAACTAGTCTTGTATCTTGCATATTGGTTGTACTATATATGTACATAGATAAGTGTATGTTTGATGGATGATGTTAGGCAGAGATTGTGCCACGCCCTGTGACCGTAATAATGTCAACAAATCGACAATCGACAAGAGAAACCGAAACAGAAATGATGTATATTGCATAAGATTAGGCTAATGTGTTGGTAATTACTGTTATTACAGCCGAATGTTATAAATTGTATTACAAGACATATCGCGCAAATTGTGGATCTAACCTTCTGTCTTGCACTCACACACACACACACACACACACACACACATCACACTTGCCCCTGGTACAATTTCAATTCCCAGACTATGTCTACATCCACAGATTGCAATTGCACCTTGTGGTCCGATCCGCCAGCGCAGTAAAACAAAAAACAATTGTTACGCCCACACTGCTTGAGCCAGAGCCAACATTTTCATTTTTCTAAACATTTTCCAACTCTTGGTTGGCTGCGGTTAATGTGAAACACATAGCCGCTCTGTGGGCAAAAGCCGCAGCTGTTGGCGGTTGATTACACACAGGCGGCAATTGCGTTTGTTTAGTGGGCGCAAAGGTTATAGCCAAAAGACAGAGGAGTTATATACTACAAGTATAAGCAGACATATGTGTATCTGCACAGTTGTATTATGTAGAAGACATGCAAAATAATCCATTGCGCAATAATACACACACGAGTTGCAGTAACGGCACGTCATCGGGAAACTGTAGATATCTAATTTTTTCGATAGTTAATAGTCGAAGACTTCCTGGGTGATTTATTTATATTGCTGACATCCGATCAGACTAAGCGCCTCGTATACGTACTATATATTCCTTACTTACTTAATATTGTACAGTATTATGGTGCATTCATATTTATATTTAAATTTCATTGAATTGTTTATTTATTTAGTAGAGCAAACATATAATTACAAATTAAATGCTAACCAACAATTTATCGAAACAATAGCTTTTGATCTTCAGCTCATAGTACGTACAGGATAATGAGTCTTATATTTATAATAACATTTAAATACATATGTAATTGTAGCTATTTAAGTATTATCATATCTAAATGTATGTAATGTGTATGATAAGGAGAGCATTAAGGGTTAATGGTTAGGCCTACATTTTGTGTTAAAAATTACTTTAATTGAACATTCATTAGAATAAAAGGAGTTAGCAATTGATATTACCAAAGATTTATTTTCTGACTACTAGTAGCGTTGTAGAATTTTTAAGAACATTCTAAAGTTAGGACGAGTTATACATCCTAAGATTAGTCAGACGAGTCAGTTACTTTAGAAATTAATTGGCACCTAAATATCAATTTATTATTTCACGTAAATATTTAGGCATTTGTCCTTTACGAGTTTCCTATGCTTAGGTATATGTTATCTGCAATTATTTATTAGTATTAGAACTATTATGCAATAATATTAAAGGAAGTACAGCCAAAAAAAAAACAATAAAATAAAATACAAAATTTCTTTTCACATATACATTTACATTTTCCATAAACAATTTTAAAAGATAACACATACAAAGTTCCTTTACTTATGGGTTTGTAATTATTAAAAGTAAACTGAAAACTTATTTTGCCATTATCTGTTGGCGAAATTTTCGAATTTTCAATGCAACATAATAATAACTGTACTTTTTGTGATCGAAGAAAGGGTAATGGATTTGTATAACTTAAAAGGTTTACTTTTTGAACTACTCATAAATATTCAAACATGTAGTACATATACATATATATATATATATATATATATATATATGCATGTTTTTGTTTTCAAGTGCCAGCGTGAAAAATTCTATGCTCGACATTTTTCACACCGCTAATGAGAATTCTCAAAATAGTTGCAATACAAATATGGCTAAATCTGTCGCCGCTGTGCAAATTTAAATTTCGGTCTCTATGCAATTCGCATATAAAGTCGTGCGCCTAATTGACAATTTTCCGTAAATGTAAAACTGATTTGAACAAAATCTTGGCGTGTCCAATTGTCAGTCCGGTGTGGCAGTCTGTCGGCAGTTGACTGCGAATTTGGGACTGGCAAAGTGGAAATTCGCTTGACCGTGCACTGTGTGCGGTTTTCTTGATTGATTTGCTAAATTTTGTTATTCGGAAATGTTGCGCATTTGGCGTTGGTTGTTGATGTTGGTATTGTTGTTTTATTTATGAGCCGCTGCACTCGTAATGGAAATGGAAAATCAGCACCAGCTCGCTGATTTAATCAAGGTTCTCTTGTGGCAGTAATTACACTGATCATCGACTCCGTAGGATTGTTCTGATGTTTGTGAACTGAATGCAAATCATATGGATTTGTGGTAAATGGACATTCTGGTCATAGACCGAACAGCCTGATAGCCTTGACAACTAATATGGGCATAAATAATATGTATTTATCCATACGTTGGATATTTCTTTAATTGCTTAAAATGTATCTAATTAAAAAATATCGATACAAGACAAGAAAAATATAAGAAAAATAGAACTATCGACGGATTCAAGTGAACAAATAAATAAAATCGCTTAGAATAGCACTGAAATAATCTCAATTACTTCTTCATGCTCATTCGCAACATAATACGAATATTCAAAGTAGAATATGCTCAAGTTTGTGGCTTAAGTCTTTTGATTTTTTTTTACATATTGCCGAATCAATTGGAAATTCTTTGAATTGAGATCAAAATAAAAATAAATTATTCGACTAATCAAATAATGCATAAATAAATGGGCAATGGAATTCGGCTCTGGCAGGTGTTCGCACAATAACTATTATATACAAGTATATATGGGGAACAATTGGAGGCGTAACAAAAGGCAAATGATATTTTGAAATTTCCCTTTCGTTGCGCTGCTTTGTTAAAAGAAAATAGCATTGTGAGCCATTCAATGCACGTACTTTATTAAACACACATACAAAGCTGGCAGCAAACGGTAATAAACGTAGCTGCCCCACAATTTGCCGCCCGCGTGATTGGCACTTTGGCAGAAATTAATAAGAAATCAAAACAATCAAGGCAACCGATTTTTTATTTCATTAAATTTGCCGAAGCTGCTCGGTTCTGCCACAAACACAAAGCAAACAGCTAAGTTCGCCACTTCATTTGCAGCTCCAAATGAGCTCAATGTGGTGCATTGCGTCATCGCCGTCTTGTCGACCAAACTCTGACGATTGCACAAGCCTCAAGCTGGCAACCGCATTTTGCACTTAATTTAACACGTACTTAGTAACAATTTTTATGACGTGCCCCTTGCAGAAAACTGAATTGAAAACCAATAAGCAGTGCGAAAACAAATTAAAAATCGTTTTGTATCGCTTTTGTTTTTTCAGACAAACAGCCGGACCAGACGCCAGCCGGCTCCTATTGGCAACAGCATGTGGCCGCGCCCAGCAGTTCGACGCCCTTCGACTCGCCCTTCTTTTCGGCCACACACGGCCTCGTCCAGACGCACCCATCACTAGGGGCAAGCATACCACGCCCCGTGCCTCTCAATAGCAACAGTCTGGGCAGCGGTTTGCCTGCAGGCGGAGGGCCCTCCCTCACCGCCGGCAGTGGCTACCTAAACTCCCGCGGCAACTTGCCCAGCTCGGCGCGCTATCCGGCCAATAAAATCACCGGAACTGTTGTTAATCCCAATCCTAAGTCTCCATTCCGCCACTTGGACTTCTCGACGAGCGCCACCGCCGAGCTGCGACGCAATCCCGCTCTCTCGGCTCCCGATGAGTGCGCCCGCGCCTGCCGTGAAGGAGAACCTCCGAGAATCTGCTACTACCATTTCACATTGGAGTACTACACCGTACTGGGCGCGTAAGTAAACAGCCAACTATTATATGTTTCAGATTTTAGAACTTCCATTCAAAAGTTCAAGTATTCCTTATTCTAGAAAAATGTTTCAATATTAGGATATAAAGATGCTTTTCAAAATTTTCAAAAGAGTGTTTATTTCACCCTGAAACCTAGGAGCTACTTCATTTTCATGGATTTAAAGAGGCCACATGCTGACCCAAAAAATGCACAGCTATGCAAAGGCAAAAATGTTCTCCTTTGCTGATGATGTTGATGATGAAGATGTTTAGTATTGTGTTTATACATATGAGTATATGACTTAATCCTTCGGCAAATAGGTATAATGGACAAATAAAAACTCCAATGAAAAGTTCGCTTAAAAAACTAAAAACGCTTTAGCACAAATTTCTTAGCAGAAAATATTTACATAGTTATTTTGAGAAATAGCCAAGCATTATAAATCGAATATTTATAGTTTTTTTAAATGTTATTTTCTTAGTGAAGCTGCATTCAGTTGTATTTTCATGAGGATGTTCCAAATTAGAGGACTGACTACTCAGTGCCTTTTTTGTTAAGTGTTGCAGACGTCCCAATCGTCGCGGAAGTATGACATTAAAAATTTATTATTTTCATAATCAAATCACGAGCGAGCGCCCGTAGCCACAAAAACCAAACACCAGCCACTCATTCAATAAATAAATTCGAAAGCAATCAGATGAGCACCTGACAGACGAATAGGCGAACCGGCAGGCAGGCAGACAGAAAGACGAGAAACAGACACATCTGAATGGGGCACCAGTGAACGTGACATAACAAGCAATGCCACTCGTCTCGAACACAGCCTCTCAGACATTGACAGCTAGTGCAGAATTAATATGACAAAGATATATAGACGTCATGATTGAAGTTGTGAGTGCGACAGCAGCAGGAAGAGTGGCAGAAAGTCCGATCGGGTCTGAGTGCAAGTGTTAAGTTCATACAAGTATACGTATACTGATTATTCCCACGCCATTATTGTCGACATGCAAACAAACAAGCGAAGCTGAGCAAAAAGTCTCAACTCAGATGTGTGCCACTGTTACCCGTTTCTGCGGCACCAGAGGTAAACAAAAAGCAGCTCCGGCTTTATTTACATTATGCACGCGACTGTATGTGTGTATACGAATGTATATATGTTTGTGTGTGAGTGTGTGAGTGTGCCAGTGCGCTTAATAAACCGTATCAAGTATACGACAAGTAGCGCCGCCTTTTTCACAAAGCTTTGAAATAGACGCGACCAGTTCGACAACCTCGTTCGAATGCACAGTCGCAGGCACACATGCGCAACACTCGCCTAATATTCCGTGAACAACTCAGTGCATTCACATTTCATTACAGGGAGCAATGCAAAAACAAAAAAGCAAATACAATTTTTTTTCAGTACAGGGCAGAGCAGGAAGATAAATTAACACCTTAAACGGGCACAAAAAAATTACAAATACACATGTTGCAAATGGCAGGCTAATTGTGGATTTACTTACTACACGAGTATTACGGACTTAACATTTTTTGCATTATTTTAAATTGTAATAAGTGGCACACCATTTAACAGATTAATTCTTTAAAGTCTTAGTAAATGGCTTATTTAAACTATCAAGTGTCAACATATTATCGCTTCGGGAACTGTTTTTTATTAATTCATTTTTTTAATAGTAAAGTGTATATTTAAGAAATATAACAATCATTTTTATAATACATGCTTGAATTAAATCGATCTATAAATTGAGCAATTGTTATATATTTTTCACTAAATAATTTTATTCTTTTTTTTTTGCACTCCTCCAGAAGAGTTTAATATTTTTATTTATTTCAATTAATAGGCTGAGTAAATGTTGTATAGATTTTCATAAAAAATTGATCAAGTTCCTTTTAAAATAAATATAACTTGAATACTTTGTAACTCAAAAATCAACGTTTAATTTAAAACATTTATAATTTTTATACTTGTTGAAGTTTTAGGAGCCATTTATAATTGGATTTTGGATAATTTGGGGTCAAGTTTTACCCCAGAAAAACTTCGCTTCGTAATTTGGGCGAATAATACATTCAAGATGAGATAATTTCTAGATTTTAGATTGGTTATTTTTGTAAAATTTTTATTTTACTTATAGGCAATTAACACTTAATTAAACGACAAATGTTTTTTCGTTTAAAAAATAGCTTTGCTTTTTACTTTTTAAAAGGCATAATTTTCAACATTCTCTTAATCTTATATCCATTTAAACCAACGCTGTTGAAATATCCTACAGCCTTCTCAGACTTAGCCCGCAGGTTTAATTCAAGATGACAGTTGTTGTTGATGATTGAGGTTTTAAAAGTGCAGCAAACAACTTAATACCGATATAAATTCCCTTTGATTTCAGTAGCCTATTTCAATCAGACAATTTTTTTATGGAGATAAAACCGTGTTTTTAAGTTCTTATATAAGTTTAAATCGAAAAGAATTGTATAATACGATAAACATATGTATATGGGCAGTTTATTCCCTGGCTTGTTGATCTTGAATTGCCCAATTGCTTTGCTGATTTGCATCAATAAAAACAAGAGAAAAATGACCACACAATTTAAGCATGCACTGAAACAGGCAAAACAAACTACTGCAATAAAAATGTTGGCAACAATTTTGCATAATTTTATTTATTATAATTTGCATCCGCGCATTAATATTGTGTACTTCCTGCAGTTGTCGCAGCTGCCATTGCAGATTTTCATTTACCAAGCGCGAAAAGCGAGAGAAAATGAGAGAAAAAATAAATACAACCAAAAACCATCAACACAAAATGCACCCGAGGTGTTTGTGCAGCACGCTCGACTTGCTCGAAAATGACAGAAAATTATTATGAACGATTTAACGGCTCATTGCGTATACGCCGCGTGTGCAGGTGGCCGCAGCCAGCCGCCGGTGTCTGACATTTCACAGACACAAGCACATAAGTGCCAGAGATTGGAAGGGGGATTGGTCGGCAACGGAATAATAAACCAAATAGTCGGGCAGTCTCGTGTTAATTTTCTACAAAACAATATAGGGTGGGAAAAGCTATTTATGCCAGAAAAATTATAAATTTGTTGTTTTAGAACAAACACACAAAATTACCTAATATAACTAATTATAGTAAAAACAAAAAAGTAATTTAAGCTAAAACTTTTAGGCATTTATAGAAGTGAATACTATTTATAACTACAAAATGTATTGTTTTAAGCTGTTCCTTAAAAATTGAATTATAACAAATACAACGCTTTCTAATTACAAATCAGATATAGTATACAACTTTTTCAACTTTTTCGCACGAAAACATTAGCTCCTACAATCAAGCAAATAATTCCTAACCAAAATAAATTGTATTTTATGTATATATAAAGCAAGATCTCCTCTTACCTCTTATTGCTGAGACATTATTATTATGAAGCTAATAATTAATATGTACCAATACATACATATGTATGCCTTCTCTTCTAACTGAACTGCGAAAATATTTCTCAATTACGTCGGCTAAGGGTCTTGCAGCTGTAGGGGCTATTTTGGCATTAAGACTTAAATGCAAGGACAAACCTAGTTGAGAAAAAAGAGAAGTAAAAGGAGAGTTAAATTTAAGATGCTAGGTCTATGTATTTTCAAACCGTTTTAAACGCATCTCCTTTAAACTTTTATTTTATAATGTTAGTGGAAAGCTACATATTTTAGTTGTGACTTTTGTTTTATTTTTTTCTTGAAGATAAGTTCAATATATACCGAAAATTGTTCATAACTCTTTACGAACTGAGCGTTTGAATGAATTAATATCTAAGCTTTAAATTGAATACTATTAATCAGAACTATAAGTAGATAAGTCTTGACGTGTGTCATAAAAGAACTCATGGCTCCGATCAACTTGCTAATCGTTCTTAAATGTTCTCTCTTACAGCGCCTGCCAGGTGTGCACACCTAACGCCACCAACACGGTCTGGAGTCACTGTCAGTGCGTGTTGGCCGATGGAGTGGAACGTGGCATTCTCACTGCAAATCGTATGATACCCGGCCCCAGTATTCAGGTGTGCGAGAACGACAAGGTTGTCATTGATGTGGAGAATCATATGGAGGGCATGGAGGTGACCATTCACTGGCATGGCATTTGGCAGCGTGGCTCGCAGTACTACGATGGTGTGCCTTTCGTCACCCAATGTCCCATCCAGCAGGGCAACACCTTCCGCTACCAGTGGACGGGCAATGCGGGTACCCATTTCTGGCACTCTCACACTGGTCTGCAAAAACTGGACGGTTTGTATGGCAGCGTTATTGTCCGTCAGCCGCCGTCCCGTGATCCAAACTCGCATCTGTACGACTTCGATCTGACCACGCACATTATGCTCATTAGCGATTGGTTGCATGAGGATGCTGCCGAACGCTATCCCGGACGTTTGGCTGTCAACACAGGCCAGGATCCCGAGTCGATGCTGATCAACGGCAAGGGCCAGTTCCGTGACCCCAACACCGGCTTCATGACTAACACACCACTTGAGATATTCACGATCACACCCGGTCGTCGCTATCGCTTCCGCATGATCAATGCCTTCGCCTCCGTGTGTCCGGCCCAAGTCACAATCGAGGGACACGGAATGACAGTGATTGCGACAGATGGCGAGCCAGTGCATCCGGTTGATGTCAACACGATCATTTCGTTCTCAGGTACTGTACCGTGCAGATCGCCACCTGCACGAGTTGTCAACCAACTTACATTCTAAGAGCATTCAGGGCAGCATGTAATTTTCAAAACTCTTGTTAATATGTAGTTACACGTTTATGGAAATGAATGAGAGGAATAGAACGAACAAACTATCAATTCAGCAGCATAACAATTAAAGCTAATATTCAGTTGGTATGAGTCTCATTAGGAAAAGCGATTATTATCTTTGTCGCATTAACATTCTAAAGTTTAGTTTAAAATAGCTTGTAATAATATTTATCTGCAGTTAGTTACATGCTTATGGAAATGAGGCAAAAGAAGGGAATGGAATGGACAACGGCTCAATTTGCCAACAGAAAACTGATTGCAAAATGTAGTATCAGAATATTATATTGCAGATATATGAAGCTCTTGAAAATATGTTAATCGCATTATTAGAAAAAAAGGAATAGGAATAGATGGCCACTATCTTTGGCGTAGACTTGTTCATCAATCCGTATGAACATCGAAAACATTGAACCACAGCAGCTAATTAAACTAAGCACGGAGTTTAAAATTACTTTATTTATTTGGAGACCAAGTTTCCTTACTCGTATTATTTTATATGTATATCGAACCAAAAGTCAAGTACGCAACATAAAATAATGAAATTGTTATACGATTTTATATTAAAGGGCTTGAAAAGATAATATAAGTAGTATGAGCTGTTTCAGAAACAAAAGTAGTTCGTGAAAAATTCTTGAAATACATTTTGAATGACTATTAATTATACATACATGTGTATATTTTGTATGTATGTAATATTTACCATATAATGCGACTAATAACTACTTGTCAAAATTCAAGTGAGCATACATCAAGGCAGCCGTTCACTTTTAACGCCCAAGAATCGTTCTGCATTCCTACTCACCACTTGAAAAACCAAGCGCTTAGGTCAAGTCCAATCAGAGTGTCGGCGAACGTCGACGAACGACTATGCTGGCCGGCACTACTCAATGTTAATGATATAATCAAGCCGAAAGCAACAACAGCGACAGTAGTCATAACCTGGTAGTGCATAGTCATTATTTAGAGTCATTTTGTTCGACACAAATCTGCATAAACACTGAAAACCACAGAAGCCCAGCTGAGCCAACAAGGCAATCGGGGGACCAGGCAACTAGCCAGAGACAGCAAATAATTAAAATTAGTTCGATGCTAACAGCACTCCACTCAGGGTCAAATCAGTAACAGCTAATAGATTCGTAAGCCGAAACGGCAGCAACATCTGTTGCCAACCTTACAACTTTGTCTGTTTTTTATTTTTTTATTTTGTCGCCGCGGGCATTCCTCGTACAATCGTCGAACAACTTAATGCTTCCCACAAACGACGAGTAAATTTGGTCTCGGGCTAAACTATTTGTTTATTTCTTGTGACTGGTGTATTTGCAGGCGAACGTTACGATTTCGTTATCACCGCCGATCAGCCCGTTGGTGCCTATTGGATTCAATTGCGTGGTCTCGGCGAATGCGGCATCAGACGTGCCCAGCAACTGGCCATTCTGCGCTACGCCCGCGGTCCCTATCAGCCAGCATCGCAGCCACCAACCTACGATGTGGGCATTCCACAGGGTGTGGTAAGTTCCAGTTGTCATTAGTTCTAATAAATATGCTCATACATACGAGTATATCTCCGTCATCTATGTGTGAAGTCGAGTATATGAATTTTAACTTTAGTTCTACTACTAATACAGTGATATGAGTATTTGCGTATTCCATTAAGCTGATGGCAGAGTTTAGTAACTCTTTGGCACGAATAATGAGAAAATTATTTTTTAATCAAAACGGTTATGTCCATTACTAGAATTTGCTTAGTTCCGCAAACGGAATTCTTTTCAAACGGACTGCATTCAAGTCAAAATTCGAAACCAATCAATATTTTTGACTAGAAACTATTTTTATTTTATTCAAAAACCGTAACAAGCCCTTAATTTGAGATAAAACATTATAAAAGTAAATCCAAAGATCTTAAAGAAGAGTTCTTTCTCGGAGTTTTTCATAAATTATTCGAAGTGAAGTGGAACGGTAAAACGATAAGTAACTGTGAAGATTATTTCTATTTCACTGTAAAGTTAAAGCAAAGAAGCAATGATCTGTAGGTAGAAAAATATAAATGTTTCTTCAAGAAGGTTAATGTGTTCATAAACTACTGCTCGAGATCGTACTCTCTGATCTCTCATAAAACACTTCTATATCGTAAGTAGTAACTTTTCTAACTTCAAAAACATATTGTAAATAGATTGTAAATATGTAAATATTAAGAAAATACTCCTCTATTGCACTTGCAACTAATTCTTACTAAATACAATTAGGTCTTTAAAAACCTCAGAAAAGCTAATCGTGATTCTGTATCTTCTTCCACACACGAATACAATCTGTATTAAACAAATCTGCAATATGTACTATATCAACACAACTCTGACGTTGTCCCTCCGCACTTGTATATAAACACCAAAAACAAAACCCACCTTTAAAAAACAAAAATCTTGACAAACTGCAAATGCAAAGGTCATGAACCCTCTGGACGCACAATGTAACCGACAACGCAACGACGCCGTCTGTGTCAGTCAATTGAAAAACGCTCAAGAGATCGATCGTGGAATTCTAGCAGAGAAGCCAGATGTAAAGATCTTTTTGCCCTTCCGCTTCTTCGTCTATCGTGCCGAGGATCTCTTCCAGCCGAACACCTACAATCGATTCCTGGGTAAGCAATGGCAGAGCGCTTGCATCTAGAAGTATCAGATTTAATCAAAGTATTTAAATATTTCAGTGGCACCCACGGGCGATCATGTCATCTCGCTTATCGATGAGATCTCCTACCTGTCTGCTCCAGCCCCACTCACCTCCCAGTACAACGACATCAATCCCGAACAGTTCTGCAATGGCGATAACCGACCCGCCGACTGTGGTCCCAACTGTATGTGCACGCACAAGATCGATATACCGCTCAATGCGATTGTCGAAGTCGTTTTGGTTGATGAAGGTAAGTAAAGTGGGAAATCAGAAATATTCGAAACATACTCCGATTATACTTACGATTTTTCCTAAATCTTAAATTAGTTTTAATCGATTTTTTGTATGTCATGGTCTCAAAAACTTTCAAAACTCTTTTGCTAGTTCTCCACTTCCAATGCATTATATTTCAAGCATTTATTGAAGAAATTACATATTCGTTTTACAGCTCTTCTGTCATAGTTTCAAAAACTTTCAAAACTCTTTTGCTAGTTCTCCACTTCCAATGCATTATATTTCAAGCATTTATTGAAGAAATTACATTTTCGTTTTACAGCTCTTCTGTCGATTCTATTTAAGCTCTGCGATTCTTTGTTTTATATATCAAACAAACATACATATTTCATATATGATAGCTTATATGGATAGCTTTTTAATTTTGATTTGAATAACTGAAATCAGGCCCATATACTCACATGTTCTTAGTACTTTAAATCATGTTCATAGCTCTTATTTAAAGCACTCAATGAGAGGGAAATATAACAACCAATTTATATTTTCATAAAAAAGTCAATTATTTTACGGCTGTATGCATTAACTACAGAGCTATACAGAATACATAAATAAAGGAAATGGTAAACTTTTGTGAAAGCAGTTTAAAAAAATTTAACAAAAGTTTCTCAGTTTCAAAAGTTAAGAAATATAAAAAATCCTATGCTCGATTTTGCCTCAAACCCAAAAAAAAAATGCATTATATTTGCGCATAAATATATTAATTTTGCCAGTTTCTTTCTTTCTTTGGAAAATCAATGCGTAATTTTCTTAAATCACGAAATCGTGTTTTTTATAACCATAGTTACCTTTTCAAATCTACGTTATCTTTCTATCCTCTTTTCAGTACAACAACCAAACTTGTCGCATCCGTTCCATTTGCACGGCTACGGCTTTAATGTCATTGGTATTGGTCGTTCTCCAGACACTACTGTGAAGAAAATCAACTTGAAACACGCTCTAGATTTGGACAGACGCGGTCTTCTCCACAGACAGTACAATCTGCCGCCAGCGAAGGACACTATTGCGGTACCCAACAATGGCTATGTGGTATTACGTTTCAGAGCCGACAATCCCGGTAAGACGAGAACTCTAAATAACTTAAGCAGCCAAAGATAACGAGCTTTGCCTTTGCAGGTTTCTGGCTCTTCCATTGTCACTTCCTATTCCACATCGTTATCGGTATGAATCTGATATTGCAGGTCGGCACAAACGCCGACTTGCCGCCCGTGCCGCCAGGTTTCCCAACATGCGGTGATCACACGCCACCCATACCCATTAATTAAGCTAGACGGTAACAAAAAAAAAACAGAAATCCTTTTGCCTTATTGCAAAAAACAAAAACAAAACAGAAAAACAAAACAAAAAGCAGCAAGACCTACCAACTGAATGAACACTTTGTACAAAGTTTAAGAGACAGCGTCTGTATAATAGATTAGTATTTCTTGTACATACATACATATAAACTGCACCTAGCACAGAACCAGCAACAACTACAACAGCGACAATATTTTATTGTTTCGCGTAAACTTGCCAACACAAACCACTGCGCTCCCCAAAATCCTTTTAAGCTCTGCTATCGCTTTGCACAACCACCAAACCACTCCCCCCAAAGTTGGAGAAAATGGCAGCCTCGAAATGAACACCAGTCATAAATATGTATGTTATACACTCTATTTTTTTTATTTAAACAAAAATGTACCCCATCCCGCACAATCTATTTGATTCGAATGTCCGCGAGCATTTCGAGCTCTCAATAATTCCCATTAGTGGAAGATTGTTGGCTCGAAATCGCTCCGCATTGACAAAGCCATTTTATGCAATTGATCACTAAAAATTTTGATTCTTCTACAAGTATTGTATTTTTTCCAAATGCCTATACATATGTACAAAAATTTGCCTCCCTAGTAGCTTTTTGTGTGTTCCAATTTGTGTAAATTATATAAATAAATGAATTAAATGAAGTATATAAACTATAAATAATGTTAATGTACATACAATGTTAAAATGTATAAAATAAAAAGATATGTAATATTTTTAAAGAACACCTGATGAAACCGACTTGCCACAGTCATATTTCATAGCTGAAATACGGTAATCCCCCCCAAAAGAATTGGAAGAATTGCTCCATAATGTATAACAATCATTTGACAATTTGTAGATTTTAGAACGAACCGATAGATAGATACTCTGAGAAATTCAATTGTAGACTTGCAAAGTTTTTCCAAGACAAAGCCACATAACTACCGTTAATTTTAATGTTAATTGTTTAAATAAATTAAAATAAAATATTGAATATTTAAATGGTATTTAAATGGTACCTCACCATCTTTTGTGCACTCCACACCATGCTCGTATATCCGCAAACAAGCAACTGTATATACATATATGTGATTCACAATTTCAGAACCTCTATATACTAAGTATTGTAATGTGTGTAAAATTCTTGTTCCAGGTTTTTTTTAAGCCCTACAGTCGAAGGATGTGACACATAATTTGCTATGGACAATAATTGAACTATAATCTGTTCCATATTCACAGATTCTCAACCCACTGGACGCCATTTGTGATCGCAAACGGGCGGACGCTGTTTGCGTCTCGAACTTGAAGAATGCCAAGAAAGTCGACAAAGGTGTTCTGGTAGAGCGCCCCGATGTGAAAATCTTCTTACCTTTCAGATTTTATGTCTACGAGCCGAAAAACCTCTTTATACCCAACACATACAACAGATATTTGGGTATGTACGCGCACATGCCAAGTAGTTTTGTCAATGTCAACTAACCCATTGTGGCTTGACTCCCGCTTAACTAACATTAATATTAATTACTATACTTTTCATATACTCGTATGTACTCGTACTTATGTATTTTTGCGCCTATAACTACTGTGCTTATGCTTCGGCCAATCAATCAATCGATCAACTCGAACACACCCACAGTTGTGCCTAGCGGTGATCATCTGATCTCACTGGTCGATGAAATCTCCTACATATCACCGCCGGCACCACCACTATCCCAAATAGACGACATACCGCCCGAATACTTTTGCAACGGCGACAATCGGCCGCCCAATTGTGGACCCAACTGCGAGTGCACGCACACGGTCGACATACCATTGGGAGCCATTGTCGAGGTCGTTCTAGTCGACGAGGTCCAGCAGGTGAACCTGAGCCATCCGTTCCATTTACACGGCACCGCCTTTTATGTGGTCGGACTGGGTCGTTCACCAGACAAGTCCATCAAGAAGATTAATCTGAAGCACGCCCTGGAACTGGATCGCATGGGTATGCTAGAGCGTGATTTTTCGAAGCCGCCGCTTAAGGATACGATAGCGGTGCCGAACAACGGTTATGTGGTAATGCGGTTTCGTGCCGACAATCCCGGCTATTGGCTCTTTCACTGTCATTTCCTGTTCCATATTGTAATCGGTATGAATCTGGTATTTCATATCGGCACAAAAGCCGACCTGCCACCCGTACCGCCGAAATTCCCGCGATGTGGCGATCATGTGCCGCCCGTCACGTGGTACTAGCCAGCCCTAGAATACTAAGTAATAACCGCTCTAAATTGTATGTTTTATGTATTTATTAACTGTTTACTTAAGCTTGAGTAAGACTAATTTATCGTATATGCTCGTACATAGTAAAACGCCTATTTAATTTTGAACCATTGTGCTCAATGTTTGGAGTGGTGATATCTCCCGGCTTTGTCAATCTTTTGTATCTATGCGTAGGCTTCAACTGTATGTATGTTTGTGAACCTAGCTATGTTTAATATGCATGTATGTGTTTTCTCTTTGTAATTTTCCTTGTAAATTTTTATAATAAAACTGTAAAGCGAAAACTTTGCCTTCGAGCAGCAACAGAAGCAACTCGCAAGTGCGCCCGAGATCAGCTCTTGCTGAGCAAACAAAGCATTGAACATACATATGTATTTTGTCATTCCTTAGCGTCAAATATAACCGAATGAACTAAGTCCTACCATTTTACTATGTAGTCGCTTCCGATGCCGACCATCTGATCTCGCTCATCGACGAAGTGTCGTACATCTCGCCGCCCTCGCCTATGCTCTCCCAGTACAAGGACATTCCCGAGGAATATTATTGCAATGGCGACAACCGACCAGCGAACTGTGGCGAGAACTGTCAGTGTACGCACAAGATTGACATCCCACTGAACGCGATTGTGGAGGTAGTACTGGTGGACGAGGTGCAACAAATCAACATAAGCCATCCCTTCCACTTGCACGGCACCTCGTTTTACGTGCTCGGCCTGGGCCGTTCACCGGACGAGGACAATAAACGCATGAATCTGAAACATGCACTTGACCTGGATCAGCGTGGCATGCTGGAACGAAAATATCTGAAGCCGTCCCTCAAGGACACTGTGGCTGTCCCTAACAACGGCTATGCCGTATTGCGCTTTAGAGCCGATAACCCTGGATTCTGGCTGTTCCACTGTCACTTCCAGTACCACATCGTTATCGGAATGAACTTGGTCTTTCAAGTGGGCACGTTAAAGGATCTGCCTCCCGTGCCATCCAATTTTCCACGCTGTGGAAATCATCTACCACCCATTATGCCCAACATTCCAGTGTCAAAATTATGGTAGCTCCGAATATGATTCATCCGAGACAATAAACTGAGTGTGTGTGTCGCTGACATGCATGAGAACTGCGAATTAAGTATTAAACTAAGTACCACAAATTCCCCTAATTTTAAGTCGTGTTCATTATCCTTTAAGTACCAACCAAATTTTCTTGGTTGCTTTCTCTTCCTCATGTGCAATTGTAAAGAAAATTGAATGCATATTTAATAAAGGTGCTAAAATACGAATTAGTAAAAAAAAGGTATGTTATTTCAAAAATGTTATGGCAATTAAACATTCAACAACATGTCTTCGAGATAAAATACAAACTTATTTGCAAACACTTACCTTCATATACTTGTATAGTATGTGCGTATCTTCCTTGTATGCAGTCGCTTACCCTCTTTAAAATTCCCTTAGTCCGCCGCTAAAGAACAAAATTCTTTAACAATTTAAATATTTAAATGATCAACTTCGTTTTTTAGTTGCTAGACTCCATTCATATTTTAGCGGAATTCTGCAAATCTTCCGTTTATTGTTGTAATTTTCGATGAGTTAGGACGCATACGTCTAAAAATACCGAAAAGGAATTAATACATTGCTTATTTTCCTGAATTTCATGACAATTTAAGAAAAGTAAAGATGATAAGTTCTGTTCACAACAGATCTTTTGAATACCCGCATTTCTGTTGTGAGTTAATACATATATCGCACTATTTAAAACAGCTGCCAGTGAACAAAACAGTTCCTCTAAATCAAATCTTGAACACAAAAGTCAAGCGGCGTTCCGTCTTCCTAATTAGTTTTGATTACTTTAAAGAAATTGTTATCTTAAACAGCAATAACGGACTTGTGCTGCTGTTTTGAAAGTGCGCCCAAGTCGATGTGACCAATTCACGAGCTGAATCAGTAACTAGTTCAACGGGAACTCAAGCACTGTAAAACTAAGTGGCAACTCACAGACATCAAATTTGTGCAGCTAAATGCAAAGCTAAAACATAAAATGGGAAAAACGGAAGGTATAGAATCGTTTATTGCTCCATTTCAAATGCCTAATACGTATTCATATTTAAGATCGCCGCTCCAAACGGAGCAAGCGCCAAAAGCCAGCTAGGTTCGCCACAGACTCGCCAACACCTTCAGTCAAAAATGATGTGGTTGAAGTGGTGGAGCCTTCAACACCGACGCCGTTGCCGCAGCCTCCCCTACAAACGGCATCTCCAGTCACGCCGATTAAAAAGGGTAACATCCTGGAATTTCCCAGCCTACGTACACGACCAACTCCCGCCTCTGCTTCCAACAAGAAACCACAACAAACCTCAACGTCTCCCAACGCCGCTGCGAAAAAGCCGAAGAAGCGTCGTAACAGCGATACGTCCAGCGATGAGGAACGCTGGCTGAATGCCATTGAGACTGGCAAGTTGGACGATGTCGATGAGGAGCTGAAGAAAATAAAGGATCCAAAGCTGATGACGGCGCGTCAACGCGCCATGTACGAACGCTCGCAGGACGCCGAACCGGCGTTGGCAGGCTTTGTAGAAGAGCTCATCGCATTGCCTAGCGGCTACCGTGAAAAAGAGAAGCCACAAACCGCCGAGGAAATCCAAAAGGCAGCTCTCAAATCACAGAAACGCAAACAACAGGCCGACGAGCGTCGCGAAAAGGATAAACAGAAAACAATGGAGCGTTTATTAAAAAAGCAAGAGAGTGGCAAGCAGCGCATTGCTGCGCGCAACAAGCAAAGCCAGAAGCCCGCATTCCCAACCCTCACCTATAAAAATACATTGGAGGGCGCATACATAATAGTTCCGCCACACCACGAGTTTCCGCTGCAGGCACAAACAGCGCGCACTCCTCCACCAGTCCAACTCTGTGGTGTCGCTGGTTGTGGCAATCGCAAAGCTTACAGCTGCTCCAAGACCAACGTAGCACTCTGCAGTCTGATATGTTACAAAAAAAACCTTGCTTTAGTTCAATAGTTTTAAATTTGAATAAAATCGCTTTTATTGGTTCATCAAAAAGTTATTAATAATCTCCTGCTGTTCGGACTCAATCCTTTGTAAGTACTGATATTCACTCTTCAAGCGTTCCAATTCAATGCTACGCTCCTGAATTTGACACTGGTTTTGATATACTTGTGCCTGACGCTGCATGGCCATGGTCTTAAGTTGGTTTTGTGTGCCAATTGCACGCAGCTTTTCCATTTCCACATCCTTGGCATAACTGCTGGTTGTCTTATAGAAGTCCTCACCGAGTTTCTTGAACTCCTGCAGCTTGTTGGCATATTCCAAACATTCCTCTCGCAGCTCACTTGTCTCGTTGGCAATGCGTGGATCCTGAACCCGCAATCTGTAGATATCGTCAATATAAAGTCCAGCTTTTTGCAATTCCTCTGACATTTCTGTTCAAAGATATAGTGAAGTTGTTATTAGCATCACTTTGTTTTGTAAATGGTTCCCGTTGCCAAGGAGATGATGCACATACGTACAGTGGCTTCCAACTTTTTTGAACCAGTTGTGATTCCAGATCAGACAATATAATGACGAAATACTGATATGCTATACTAAGTACAAGTATATGTATTTTGATGAACTTACTTCACCATTAAAAAAATAATTAATTAAATTTAATGGAAAACAAAATTAATATATAATTTCTTTTATATGGGTGGGCTAAGGGTATTTAAGACTCTAGCCTTCCATTATAGATCGAAGGAAGAACTTTTCATATTAGATTTAAGATTAAAGGAATATTTTATTCAATATTTAAAGTAAGAAAATTGCATGTTTATTGAGATAATTTAGTTCTCAAAGAAATAATCACTAAATTGTTCCTGGTAAAAAATTTTAAATTAGACCGAAAGGTTGTTAATGTTAAATATATAATTAACTATATGAACACATAAAAACAACGTATTTAATTTGGGTGTTGTTGCTTTATTTATTTTTGACTAACCCATCTATTGATACTTTGTTTTTTCTGTTTCTATTTTGCATATAAGTTTCTATATCCGTAAAGTATACATTATAAAAACCAACGCTTATTTACTTTTAAAGAATTCACAATTTAATCAATTTTAATTAACAAGTTATATAGTAAACATTTGTAATTCTTGAACATTTGACAACACTACAGATTATTTTATTTTATTCATGTGTTAAATACGATCGCATTATAAACAAATGGAAAAACCACTAGCGTCTTAATTGACGATCTTGCTTTATCATTTGAAATTAAATCCGTTTTTCTATTGGCATATCTTTTACATACATATGTATAACAAATGAATCACTATTAGAGACACATACATATGTATGTATGCAGTAGTTAGTATAAAACATTTAATACTTTATTTTCCCCCCCACTAAAATTGGGTCGGGCCTTTCAGTAGATTAGTTCGATTACGTGTAGTTGGAAAGATGCTCAAGGCAGTTAAAGGGCAACGACTTGATTTTTTTTTTTTTTTTTTTGGATTTCTGTTTTTGTCAGAATTATCGTGCCGGGCATTAGCTTGCTTCAATGATCACGTTTCCAGTGCTTGTTTTTTGTATACATATACATATATTGGCTTGTTGGTGTGTACGTATTTGTTGTAAAGGAATTAATGGCAACTACTGTGGCGTGCTCCTTGTCCCAGTTTTCCAGCCTCTGCTCGAGAGGTCAGGAACCGAACCAGCAGAGGTTGCAAGCGCCACAATTCTGCCATCAAATCTGGGGCAGTGCAAATCGTGGTATAAGTCAAGTGGGATTACTCCTTTTGTTAGAGCGCAGTCGTGCCAGACCAGTTCTTTCCTCCTCCTCGTCACTGGTGTATTGCTGCATATTGGCGCCGCTAACACCACCTGCTCGCACAGACGATGTGGCCTGTAGTAGCTCCTGGTCGGGAGCATTTCGATTCTCGTAAAGTAGCACCTGGAGCGTCTCCTCATAAATGCGTGCCTCCGGAAACTCCACCTTCGTGTGCTTACGATCTGTTGCATAAACTATGGAGGTGCAGCACACCTCAGCCACTTTCTTGCCATGTCCGTAGAAGGACCAGCAGCATATTTCGCTCGGCCCAATCACATCCTTAATGAAGAGTATACGCTCGTTAAAACGCAACGATAACTTATCAAACAGTTCGATATTCTTGAGCAAATTGTCGTCCGAGGTGCTTGTGTACGAGTACTTGTTGTTCTGGCGCTGCACCACCAGTATCACGGCCGGTTTCGAGGAGGCGCTTATTAACAGTTGCTCCTCTTTTTGTGAGGTTATCAGCGGTATGCGGCAAATGGGTTTTGGTTCCTGATGCGCATAGAGAGCCCGCTCGCATGACATGGCCAGCTCGGTGATGCAATAATATTTGGCTTCGGCAAGTAGCTCAGCAATCTCTTTGTTGGTTTCCGGCAACGGAACGGTCCCATCGCGTAGAAAGTTTAATATAATGCCAAAATGATTACCGCAGCGATCAATCAAAATCCACCCTGGAGGGCAAACGCAACAAGTCAGAAATTTTAATAGACTAGAAATCAATTCGTATACTTACCCTCTGAATCCGTTAGCACCTCCATGCGACCACTGAACATGGCGCTTAACATCGTGTCATTGTGTTTGGTCAGCGTACCTATTGTAGTGTAATATAGACGGCCGCCCACATTAAGTTTAACGTACTGAGAGGCATGGCCTTTTAATAGCACTTTTTGATCTCCGGACATAACGTCGGAGTCCTTGGCATGTAGCACGACAAGTTGATTACCAGGTGCTGCCGATAGCTGCACTTTTTCCTCAAGGGCGCGGCTTATTTCAACGCTAGCCAATGTGCCAGGGACACCTGACGTCGCGTCTCCACCCTTCGATTGGGAGCCTTTGCAAACGCTTTCCTTTGCGTTGCTCACGCCCGGGGCGAGCGCAACTATCGAATCAATTTTGGCGAATGTGTGCGTCCTTCAGTAGCAATGGAAATTGTCTCCCTACCTACACTCAGGGCAAGTCAACGACGATTTTTCTTCCCTTTCAATATGGGCACAGATCACAAAAATGTCAAGAAATATTTCTGTCCCTCTGTATCTCTTAGTAAAATGGCCAGCACAAATAAATAATTGTAATTGTCAAAACTGTAATGCTAAGGAGGTGCAATTTATTAGTTTACGGTCCACAACCAATAATGTTTGTTAAGCTCAATTTTATGAGCAATATTTATTTAGTTGTTACTTCGTCACTAGTGCTGCAGAGTCACAGGTGGAAAATACGAAAAATCACGGGTAAAATATCACCAGTTTTTAAATGACTGAAAACTGAACGTGACAGAATTATCACGAAAGTGCTAGTACTGGCAGCACTGACATCAAGTATTACTTGGCACCACTGTCTGCAGTTAGTTACAAACGGCACCAAACGGTTTTTATGTATCTTTTATTTTATAGGACTTTATAAAATTGTAGTGAATATGTAGACAGCAATGCGTTTACTAATTTCACGTAGGTTTATTTATTATACATTTATTTTAAATATAATGTACGATAAAGACATGCTTGTATGACTAAGTAATTTATTTGAAAACACAAAAAAGGAAAATTTCTATGAATATGCCGCTGGATGATTTATTTTTTTACGTTAAATGAATGATGTTACAGTATACAAAAAAAGAAAATAATATATATATATATAAAAGTATTATTAAAACATTTGTGTACACATTTATACCTAAATGTACACACATTTTTTCGATGCACTCGCATTTAAGAACATTGAAAAAAATTTTCCCATGTTATTTCTGTGCTCTATGAACGCAATTTTGAATCTTGGAAATGCGGTTCATAATTGACCAATAAAAATAGTTATTGAAATGGTGATCGTTGCGATCGATCGTTTCCCATGTTATTTCTGTGCTCTATGAACGCAATTTTGAATCTTGGAAATGCGGTTCATAATTGACCAATAAAAATAGTTATTGAAATGGTGATCGTTGCGCTTTTGCGCTTTCTAATCTTACAATAGTTTTCGGATGTATTTAAGGATTTACGTAGATGAAACGGCAACGGCAGCCTCGTTGCTTGTGTTACTGTTGACACTGTCGCATTCCTTTTGCTCGGCGGCGGCTGATGGTGTGCTGCTAATTACGTCTGTGGCGACTTTTTCGCTTTTTGCATCATCGTCAGTCTTCAAACGTTTCGATTTACTGATAGTCTCGGCATTCTCCGCTGCATCGGCGGCTGTATCTGGGGAGGCGCTACGTTTGTGTGCGTTTTGTTCAATGGTGATGCTGGTGGCAGCGGCCTGTTCTTTCTGCTGACGAGCACTGGCAAGCACATCTTCCGTTTCGGCCGGATTGATTGTGGCTGGTAGGTCTTGCAACTTCTCTTTAAATTTAACGATTACAGCGGTCATATTATCGCAACCAGTGCCATCCCCCATGGTGTTGGGCGCCAAGCAGTTGTCGAAGAGCTATGTGAAAAATTAAGAAAGAACATACATGAAGACTGCGACTACGAAGTCCACTTCCAGCACTTACCTCCTCGCATATTTGTGATAGTTTCTTTGTTTCGTCTTTCAGGCGCAAACGCACAAATTGAACAACCTCGTCACTAGACATATAATTCCAAATTCCGTCGCAGGCAAGTACCATAAACTCATCCTGGGGTGTTATGATCAATTTTTTTATGTCTGGAAGGGCCGAAATCATCTGCGCTTCAGCCGGAAGGTCGTGGTTCATTTTATAGGCGTGATCGCCAAGAGCACGAGACAAATTCAGCCCGCCGTTGACGCGCCCATCAAGTGTGACTCGCCCCCCAGCCTTGACAATGCGAGCAGACTCTTCGTCGTCCTCGGGCTTGTGGTCTAGACTCATCTCAATAGCCTTGCCATTGCGCGAGATGACACAGCGGGAATCGCCTGCATTGGCTACGTATAGGTCCCGTCCGTGCAACAACGATACCACAGCAGTGCATCCACTGTCTTTGCCCGGCTCTTCAATCATGTTGGCGCAGAACTGATCGTTGGCAAGTTGATCTTCATCAGCTTCCTCGTTCTCACTGACCTCGTCGTCCTGCAAAACCATTCATCAGACGACTTACTTTTGCTTGTAGTTTCTAGCAACTTACCTCGTCGTCTTCATAAGCATCATCGTCCTCATCATCGTCTTCTTCCATATCATCACCGGAATAGTAACCAGCAACGACTTTGTGAGAGTCCCCTACAGCATTCTCATCGTAATCGGCATCATCGTCGGTGGAGGAATCGTCTTCGGCAGCTTTGGTTTTTGACTCCTTGCTAGTTGATGTAATATCGGCAGGACCAATTTTGGGCGCTGCAGACGTCGAACTTCCAACCATGCCGTTTTGCTTGGTTTCAACGTCACTAGAACCAGACACAGTAGCTTCGTCCGAGACGGTGGCGTTGTCTTTTCCAGCTTTGACGACGGCCTTTGCTTCTGAAGAAGTTACACTGCCATTCTGTTCAGTGGGGGTAGTTGTCTTGCCTGTAACTACAGCGGCAGCTCCATTGGTTGCCCCGGCTTTGGAAGTATCAGACTCAGTAACATCGCTGCTACTGGTGCTTGTGGAGCTCTTGGTAGCACTTGAAGAGCTGCTGCTGCTCACGGTCGATTCATCTTCTGGCTCCAGCTTTGGCAGCTTAGAAGAGCTTGGGCCAGAACCGTCAACTTCGGAAAATGCGGCTGCAGCGGCAGCAGCTGCAGCAGAGGTGGATGATCCTTCTGGCTTAGCTGTTGGATCCATGACAGCTTTATTAGCAGCCTCCGCGGCCACGGCGGCGGCACGGCGCCCCCGCAAAAAGGGCGACTGGGGCTTGGAATTCGCTGCTGCCTCCGCCTTTATCTTGGCCATATCATGCGTTTGTGGCAATCCCTCATATTTCTCCAGCACCTGATTCAATGGCAAATGGCTTTCTTCATGCAACTCTGCCAGATCTTCTTCGTCGTCTTCATCATACCCTTCAGCATCTTCTCCATCAGCAAAATTGTGTTCTCCAGCCAATATTTTCAGTATAGTAACTACCGATGGGTCAAGCAGTTTTTTGTCAAATCCCAGAAAGGCGTCTTTCAGAGCCTGTTCTAAAGCTCCATTTTTATATGTTTCCAATTGCTTCAGAAATTCTGGCAATTTATCCGCGCAATATTGCGCCACTTCAGCACCTCCATGACCATCGTAGACCGCAAAAAACGACGTGCTTTTATCGTAATTCAAAATGGCATTGTGTGCATCCTGCGGAATGGAAATAAAATCTGTTTTTATGACACTATATTTTTCCCAAAAAAAATTCGCTCACCTCTTGGCTGTTACGCCAGCCCTGCATAGAGCTGGCACCTACAGCGAGCAAATCGTTAAATTCGTCTGAGGACGCCTTGTCCGTCTTTGGATGCGACAGATAAGCACCCATGATCTCGAATTACCCGCAACACGATCCAGCAATTACCGATTCAAGTGCCAACTACAAACGCTTTAGCGACGAGGCCCAGTGTGGAAAATCGATGCGGCTGCGTTACCAACGCACGCGTGTTTAGAGTTCTCCTTTGCACGCAAGTGTACTTTTCGCGCCACCGGCAAAAAGGAAGCCACAGGCCCGTGCTGCTTTGATTCGTTTTTACTGTCTAGAACAAGTTAAAAGTAATTAGGAATTCCCTTATAACAATTTATTATAGTTGTCTTGACCGAAAACTCCTCAACGACTGAACTGATTGAATTTTTTCACGCTATTTGCGGTCGCGTCTCTGTTTGTGTGTATGTGTAAACCCCACGCCTCTCGTATGCGAAAAAAACGCGGAAGTAAAACGAATAATTTACGAACCTCAAACAAATTACACACTTTTCACATATCCAGTCGCATGGACAAATATGCCTTTTTCTATATGTGCAATTTGTTATTGCGTATATTTGACTTTTTCAATGAATTACTCTTTTTCGCAAAATATTTTATATCGTGCCGTGCCGACTATATTTGTTGCGATGCCACAAAGGCGTACTAAGTCGGCGTTTGCACGATACTCGGTAATATTTGGGTACAAATATATTTCATACTCTGGCAGCGCTGTATAACAAGAAAAATCATAGGAACAAATAGAAGTAATCAGTATACATTTGAATACTTGCGGAGCAACTTACATATATGTGGACTTTTTTAAAAGACTCCTTTCTGGTATATTAGGTTATTCCGTACTGTTCACGAAGGTAGTGTTGAGCGCTACCAAAATTTGGGCTGCAAAGTCGCAAAAACGGCGTCTAGAGGAAAAAATAGACAGTGCTGCCAGATTGATTTTGATCTATGTGCAGAATTCGCTACTGTTGGCACCGTTTTTGTTGTTGTTTGGAGACAGCGCAAAGTTTTTCTTTTGCATTTTGGTTAAAATTATGGCCAAAACGCTAAATGCCTTTCCGGCCGGCTTCGAATCCGACGAGGAGGAAATTGATTTCTTAATGGGCAACCTTAAAATCAAACGACTCGAACATATTACAACAGGTGCGTTGCACTTTACAGCAAAGTCTGACACCATGCGGCTTGCATTTTTTCATGTTTGGCTAAAACTTACAGGTGCCGGCCTAGATGGGCGGAACTTCGACGCAACACTAGACATGGAGTGTCAGCAATTCTTCAATACGTTCCGCGAAAATTGGAATATGCAGACGAAAAACAAATCGCCGTACCTTCGGCAGGACTTACGTGCAGCGTTATTGCGTCACGAGAATCCTTTGGTTTTGGCCCTAATGTTGTTTGCCAACTGTCCGGATAGTAGCAACGTAAAGAATAAAAGCTTGTCGCATTTCGTGCTGGACACGGTGTGCAAACTGCATGCGGAGGTACCGCACATTAACGAGAATTGTGATGATAATACAAGCATGATAGCATTTAACTTTGTGAAGACGACTGGTTTGCTTTCGCTTAACAATGCTATGATTTCTACCTACCGCTTGCAACAGATAAGCGCACTTTTGTTGCCGAAATTGCGCGCGCTTCTGGATGAGGGATACTACAAAGAGGTTACTCAATGGGCCATAAACTTGCACTTATCGCATGCTTTTGATATGATGGAACTAGCCTTTCCATTGGTAGCGCAAGAGAAGCTGCCGCTGGCCGAAGAGTACTTAGATAAGGCAACACATCAACGTCTGCCCTTTGTCCAGTACCTTGACTCGTTGCTACACAAAGATAAGCCAGTAATAGAATTGTGCGAGTCCAGATTGAGGTGAGTAGGCGCACTCCGTTACATTCCCTTATATACTAACTCTTTCTTGGTTGTAGTAACTACAAGAACCTAAAGGTCTCACATCACGTACTCACCTATCGACCCATATCGAAAATAGTCGGTCGTCTAGCTAAAAAGTATAATTTCGGTGACTCGATCACTCCCAACTTGAAGTTTACAAAAACATGCGGTTACTTGCATCATCTGTACCGTGAATATGAAAAGGCGAATATAGGCCTGGAGGCATATCGGGAACTTGTTCTTGAAAATGCATACAATCACGCACTGAAAAAAGATTTAGTTAACTATATAGCTGCAACTCAGGCCCACAGTGAGGCCCTTTATTGGTACAAGAAATTTAAACTCAAACCATGCGATTGCCCCAATGAAATTAAATCCATGATCTCCCGTAACGAAATTGATGAAGTACAAAACGACAGAGGCGGTGACGGTGATAGCCCATCAGATACGTACCTAACTATGGATCTGCCGCACGAATCTCTTATCATCGTAGATGATCCTATAAAATTTGAAACAATGATCTTCCACTTAAATCGCGAACGTATCATTTACATGGATGCTGAGTGGAAGCAGAACGTATGTGTTGATAACCAGCTCTGTTTAATGCAAATCGCCGCAGAGGAATATGTGTACCTTATCGATTGTCTGGCTCCCCAGCCCGCTGAAAATTGGCGAGCGCTGGGCGCAATTTTCAATAATGTAAACATAATAAAGGTTGGATTTTCGCTGCACACCGATATAATGGTTTTGCAACAATCGCTGCCCTTGCAGCTACGATTGCACACGCCCAATCATTATTTGGATTTGCGTGTTCTCTGGCAGCACTTAAAAAGGCGACCATATGGAGTCGATCTGCCTTATGGCAATACGTGTCGAGCTGGAGACGCACTTACAGATCTTACTATGCTGTGTTTTGGCAAGAAGCTAAACAAGTCCAATCAATGCTCGAATTGGGCGAACAGACCATTACGGCATGAACAGATACTCTACGCAGGTAGGTCTAATCCAGATATGCAATGTATTTAATTAATCTTCAAATATTATTTTATGAACAGCCATGGATGCTCGTTGCTTGCTTTTGATCTACAACACGTTGCTGGCTCATGTGCCGGACATAAATGTGGCTCTTGAAAAAACCATGGCTGGCATTAATTTTCTCAAACGTGGCGGCAACGCCAAGTAATTCGATTCGAGTCTCATAAAAGAAAAAAAAATCCCCAAACGATTTACCAACGGCTGTTCCTTACCTATGTTAAGTTGAAGGTTAAAGTTAGTGTTGATTGAAATTTAGATAAGTTGACAAGTATTTGAAGTACAACAACCAATGCATATGTAGATATGTACTATAGTAAGTATATGACAAAGAATGATATACCTTATGGGAAAAAAAATACAAAACTGTATGAAAACCTTTAATTATTTATTTTATTTAATGTAACTAAAGGATGTGTTAAAATCCGTAGAAATGGAACATTGACTATTTAAGGAGAGAAAAAAGGACAAAATATTTGCAAATAGCTGAAGCTTCACCAAATTGCATCGACCCTAATCATTGTTTACGAGTCGTCGAGTCAGTTTGGAAAATTAACCAGATGCTGCGATTCTCTTTTTATATCGATTCTCTTTTTATATGAACAAGTAAACTTGTTATTCAAAGTTTTTGTTTGTTCCTCCACTCCCCCGCTAAAAGTATTGTTTAGGCCGTCTCCCGTAATTTTTTGAATTTTAACATCCAGTTAGCAATCAAGTGCCCTCGTGTTAAGTTTTATCTTCAAAGGTTAATTCCTTCGCTATAAGCGATTTTCCATAACATTGATTATAGAAATCGGTTTATTCTACTAAAAGTCTTAACCTAATTGTTTTACGCCAGTACTACTTCCTAAACTGCAGTAACGGGTCACTTTTTGTTCCTGCTATGTGCGAGTTATGATATAAATCCTCGACAGGTGATAGGTGCCCACAAGAGGTTACTGATTTCATCCGGCGAATGACTAGGTTTATTTTTTCTGATGCACCCCTGCTCCCCTTCTCATTGCATCTCTCCACCATCTTCATAACTCCCGTTATTCCTGGATATTTCCAATCAAACTACTTCCGGCAAGTGCTTATGTGTTGGTATGCCGAGTTTCACCGTGATAGATCAACTGGAAAGAAAGTTATAGCCATAAATGTAATCTCTGCCCAATCTCTGCCAGCAGCTGGTGTTGTTGTTGCTGTTTTTGACCAACCCAAACTCACAGATAACTACACATAGAAACAATGCCGGTGCAAATCTGATATATGTACATACATGTATGTGTAATATGTATATGAATCCCGGAGAAGGTATAATAATAGATCATATATTTTTATTATACCCTGTACCCGCAGGGTAAAAAGGGTATATTAGGCTTGTGCAAAGTATGTAACATGCAGAAGGAAGCATCTCCGACCCCATAAAGTATATATATTCTGAATCAGCATGAAGAGAGAAATCGATCTAGACATGTCCGTCCGTCCGTCTGGATGAACGCAAGGATCTCAGAAACTATAAAAGCTAGAATAACCAAAGATAGTATCCAGATTCTCCTAGGTCCGAGAACGACGAGTTTATTTTATTTTTTTTAATTTTCCCCAAATGTCATCTAAATCGGTAAGTTCTAAGTAAAGTTATTAGCGAAACAATTTCACTACAGTACTACGCCCACAAATTGCAGCCTCAAGTTCGCTTTTCTTCCTCTTTTTGCTTCTGCTAGAGGCGCATATAACTCAGTGTCGGCAGTTCATCTGGGTACAGGGTATTTCACTGTCGCGTTTGCTCGACTGCAGCGTTCTCTCTTGTTTAAATCACAATTTTTTTTAAATTTTTGTTGTAGAATTTTTGATTAATTCACACATATGTACAGAGTATTTTAAAGTCGGAGTATCCGGCTTTAGCTTTTAGACTGTTTTGTAAATTAGTCTTTCAGAAGTAAATTTGGGACAGAGTTTTTTATAGCAGGACTTTATAATTTAAAATTGGTTTATTGCGAATTTAATATAAAAACTCTTTCCATAGAATTCCTTTCAATATCCACACTCATGTTCATATTTTGTATCATATGTAATTTAAAATCTCTATTCTAAATTTCAATAAATTGTTGTGCAATAGCCTTATAGTTCCTTTCAATATCCATACTCATGTTCATGTTCATATTTTGTATCATATTTAATTTAAAATCTCTATTCTAAATTTCAATAAATTGTTGTGCAATAGCCTTAGAGTTCCTTTCAATATCCATACTCATGTTCATGTTCATATTTTGTATCATATTTAATTTAAAATCTCTATTCTAAATTTCAATAAATTGTTGTTTCATAGCCTTAGAATTCCTTTCAATATCCACACTCATGTTCATATTTTGAATCGGCGTATTGTGCCATGACGCTTTTTATACCCTGTACCCGTAGGGTAAAAAGGGTATATTAGGTTTGTGCAAAGTATGTAACATACAGAAGGAAGCATCTCCGACCCCATAAAGTATATATATTCTTGATCAGCATGACGAGAGAAATCGATCTAGACATGTCCGTCCGTCTGTCCGTCTGTCCGTCCGTCTGTCCGTCCGTCTGGATGAACGCGAGGATCTCAGAAACTATAAAAGCTAGAATAACCAAAGTTGGCATCCAGATTCTCCTAGGTCCGAGTAAGGACGAGTTTATTTTTTTTTTTTAAATTTTCCCCCCCTTCCCATGCTACAGAATTTCGTCAATAGCGTCCACATTTCAAATGCTACCTAAACCAAACTCTGCACACATAATTTATATATAATTGTCTACTGTTGTTCAAAATTTTATTCAATTCGGTCAATTCTAAGAAAAGTTATTAGCGAACAAAACTGCAGCAACAAGTTCGCTCTTCTTCTTCCTCTTTTTTCTGCTGCTATGGGTGCATATAACTCAGTGACGGAAGTTTACCTGGGTACAGGGTATTACACTGTCGGGCTTGCTCGACTGTAGCGTTCTCTCTTGTTATTATTGCCCATTGACGTAAAATCGTTCATTGACAAGAACGGGAAAAATAAATACGCAGATATCGTAAAGTGATGAACGAAATTACCCGAACTAATTAAATGATGCCACAAAGTGGGCCGCTAATAGCAACGCCAACTCTCGAATCCAATGTAAACTTTCCCACACACACACACACACAAATGTCCGCTGACTGTTGCCGTCGCGGACACCTCATCGTCAGTATCCTCGCTCGCCTGTCATCTGAGCTGTGAAGAAATGAGGCATGGGGTTGCATTCTCGACCTCGTGCATATGATGCTGAAACGTCGTCCGTGCTCGGAGGTAGAGTTCGGAGAGACTTTTTAAGACTTTATAATTGTTTCACTAACTTTGTTTATTGTTGACTTTGTTGGGACATTGCACAATGTCCATAGAAGTATGTATGTGTGTCCTTTTGCTATTTACGCACAATCATTTTTCCATATGTGCAATTAGTCACGGTAAAGTTTCGCCTCAACTTAATCAGCTTCTCAGAATGGCGGCATGGGTATACATACATACATATGTATGTACTATATGTACTTTACATTGGATTGTTATCAATTTCTGAGTTTATTGCCGATCGTTGAATGGGCTTTTGTTGTTAGTTTCTAATTGACACTTGAGTGTGCCAGCATAAATGTACTCCAAAATTGTCTCATCACAGCTGGCCGGCGATTAGATAACAACATAAAAGCACTTAACTGGATTAGGATAAATGTTTATCATTTCACAATTGAATGCAATGGGGCAGACACAGGCATTGTCCCTCTTGTTTACTTATTTTTAAGCCAATCGAAATGAAGGTCACTGTTTCAGGACAAAATAATGATTATTTTTGTTAAACTTCAATGAATTACCAGAAAAAATTACAAATATGTACATTAAAACCATCCTTTTTTCAGAAGTATCAACATGATTTCACGTTTGTTACTTTCTATTAACTCCGACCAATATACTTTAATATTTCATTATCATTATCTCATTTAGAAGGAATAGTTAGTCCACCCCAAGGGATGTGCAAGCGAAACTAGAATCATAAAACAAGTCAAAACAGCAAGATTATTTCAAGAAAATAAAAAAGGCTTCTGAATAAAAGAAAAATATAAATAAATGATATTAATAAGTATTTTAAATGACAAGTATTTTTTTCGTTTATACAATTAATGGCTTTCTTATTACCAAAAAAAAAAAATTATAAAACATATAGTATTTTTTAATGATATAAAAATAAAACAAAATATATTTTCTTCTATACCAGGGAATATTATTAATATTAAATAAATTATATTCTATATTAATGTTATATTATATATTTTTTTAAATTATTAAATCTTTACAACTTGAGTATTTTATCTCGCTAAACAGTATTCTTCCAACATAATTATAATATAAAAATTCAATATAATATTGAATAGTATATATATATGGTTCATAAATTTGATGCCTATAAGAGAAATGTTTTCTGAATACCAGTGCTAATTTTTCTTAGATCAACGTAAATACATAGATATGTATTCTTAAAAATTATATTGTTTCCTAATTACCAACATAAATCGCAATAAAAGAAGAATTTCCTCTAATTAGACGAATATTTCTAAAAAAAAATATATATATATTTTCCTAAAACAATAAACATTTTAAAACATTTTGCCGGTGACTAAAACGGCGTAGGAAGGGTATCCGAAAGACATAACCTACGTACCGCCGCTTGCTAAAGGCTCTAATGGCTATGTCTTGCATTATGCATGAGTGAGGTCCGACGGCTTTTTGAGATTTGCGCGCTCACATTTTTACTTGCAACATGTTGCGGACATTCTTAAGCCAGCGGGAAAAGCCAACAAAAGCAACCGCAACATAGCGCAACAGCGACGACAACAACAAAAGTCACCTGCTAACGCGACGCGACTGGTGGTGCGCATCGCTCATACGCACCGTGTTATCTTACACCTACATATCGACGCACACAAGCAAACACACACACACACACACACACTCGCACCTATTTGGACGCATACCAACGTACACACACACATGGCAACTCTGTTAGATATAAAAGCCAAGGCGGCCAAAGGACGAGCGCTCATTCACTTCGGTAGAGTTCATTGCAAACGTTCGTGCTAGGGAGCAGTTACTTGTGGCACTACCTGTGGCATCAGCCAAGCAATCGGCCAATCGCATCAAAGTGCTGTGTTGTTATAAAACTCAAAGTAAATGTGAGTTAAATGCAAGAAAATTTTCTAAAAAAATGCATCAACTTAACCTCGTTGTGTGGTTCTACATATTTAAAAATGTCTAATAATTACAATTAAAAGTGAACAGAATAATTAATGCAAATCCTTTTTAAAATTTCTTGAAAAATTGCTCACTAAAAAAAGTTAAACGTATTTATTTTAAATCTTTTGTTTGATACTATTTCGACGTTTTACAGTTAGATCTTTTTATCTGCATTTTTCAATTTGTGACTGTTTAAAATACTATTTATAAATGAAAAGAAAGTTAGCTTAAAAGCTAAGCATTTTTATCAACATAATTTAACAAAGCAGCAGCTTTAATCATGAACAATTCAAACTAGTTTCCCAAGTTTACATTTTTATAAAAATTAATCAAATGCTCACAAAAAAAGGGAAAAATATCTGTAGAAAATTTGAATTATTAGTTACTTTCAAAATTGATTAAGAATTTTGAAGGCTACTTCATCCATTTGTTGCACAGCTGAAGAATATAATTATTAAAGAAACAAAATTGAAAGCTTTTATATGTACTTGTATTTGGTGAAAACTTCTAACGCATTAAACCGATTTTAAATATTTTGAAACAAATTAATTGTTATTCAATGAGAAGAAAGATTTTCAATATATCCTTAATTTGCTAATGATTTAAAATGCATCCCTTTTTTTAAACAATTTTATTACACAAACTTTCTATTAAACCCTATTTGAAACATAATTTACGGACATAAGATGCTAAAAACCACAATAGAAGTAGCAGAATTTGATTTCGTATTTTGAAAACATTTACACTATTTAACTGTGCAAATCGTATTATAATTTGCAAGAGGAAATCCACATTTACTAAAATCGAACTAAAATTAGAAAACTTTTTTTTCATAATTTTTGTTTGTTGTGCCTGGCGTAGCTCAACGAGTTAGCAAGAATCCCACATTTTGAGTTTGTTTCAATGTAGGTTTCGGTTAGAAGCACGGTGCTACCATCTTCGCAGAAAGATGATTTAAATTCCAAAAAATACTTGCAGTCTTCAATTCTGTATAAATATATAATCAATATTATAAATCTTGTAATTAATGTCAAACTGCCAAAGCTGCAGGCCGACTCGGAACATAACAAATAATAAAAACAATAAATAAAAAGAATGTCATTCATATACTCTTAGTATAACCATTTATTTTGTTGCTTCATAAACAGAGGCATTCTTTCTTTCGAGTTATATTTCCTTCATGTGAAACTATTTGCACTAAATAAATTTTGATGCAAGCATAGTGTTAACTATTAGTTGCGTCGGCTATATGGTCCAGCATAGAAAGGCATTTCCTGAATATTTTGGATACTTTCCGAATGCTAACCTTGCAGCCTTCTCCATTCACCATTTACACGTATAGTGAGAAGTATGTATTTGAAATTTTCGAAAGAATGCGAAGGATCACAGCCACCACATGTCTTTTACCATAGCATAGAACTTTAAGCCCGCTATGGCTTTATATTTAAATGTTGAAGGAACTGACATATTAGTTGCCCCTTCGAATTTCAACCTCCTAATATTAAGTCCGCCAAGTTAAACTGGGTCGGTCATTTAGCAGATTCCTCAAAGCAGTTTTCGATTTGGTCGAATGATATTTATTTTGGTTTTGTAGTTTTCGGGGAAACCCACAAATATGACATGTCGGTATTACACCAAACTCTTCGGCGGTGTTTCAATCGGAATGAATAGCTTTTTAGATTCCAGTGATCTTCTTTATATTCAAGGATATTAAAACATTTTTTACTCTTTCTTTTAGATTAAGTTATTTATTTAGCTCAATGTATAGTATTATACTTGTACAATAATAAACGTAAGGATTAGAATATTAGCTACAAGGGCTGAAAACCTTACGGTTCATTTATTTCACAAACAATTGTACATACATACATATGAATGTATCTAAATTCTAGATTTTGTTAAACAAAAAGTAGGTGAAGTTTCTTTTAGAAAGTGCGATGGCTTGCGGGTTTTAAAAAATTAGACTCTATTCCTCGCCAATGATATGCTTGATTGAGGGTGAAACGGCACAGGAATATAGTAGTTGATTAGAAAATCGGAACGGGAGCCACACTGGTCTTTGACCAATCATGGGAAATTGTATTTGAAGAGTTTTTGTTTTAATTTCTGAGTTATATGTCGACACAAGTTTTAATCAAGAGAAGGAGATTAAGTTACGATTTCTAACATGATTTCAGAATAAATCAGACATCGTTTAAATCTTAACTTAAATTACACTTTTAAATTTGATTTGTAATTCATTTTGTGATTTTGTTATCAAACAAACCATTAACTATTTGAACTCCAAAATAATACTGGGCATTCCCCTAATACTAAGTTGCCTTAATATTAAGTAGAGCACTTCGCTAATAAACACATTCAGTTGAGTCGTTCACGAGGTACGCATTTAATATATTTTTGAAAATACCTTGTTGTTTTAAAATTATGTAATAATAAAGCGCGAATATATTCTTTCTATACTTCTATTGCAAGTGACAATACGATTCGAGTTTTTTTCACCAGCGTTATACATTTTCAACAAACAAATAAAAGTCACACAGTCACAAAGAGGCGAGAATTGCAGCTCCAAAAATGTACTTTTTTTTAGCTTAGAATGATATATAATATAGTATATACTCTACTTGTTAATATTACAAGTTATAGTTTTTCCCAAAACAAAAATTGAGCATGAATAGAAGAACTTTAAAACTCATATTTTTGATAAATCAAAAATCGTGAATATACTCTGAGCTGCAAGCTGCCCATTTTTTCTGTTTCAGTGGAATTGTAAGTTTCTTGCACTGCTTTTGAAAGCAGAATTGATGGGTAGAGTATTATTATAACAAAGTATAAGTTCTTTATGCCTAAAACTAACTCAATTATAGAAAATATAATTTTTATGGTCACAATATTTAAAGACCTCCAAAAAAATGCTAAGACATTTCAAATATAGTTTTGGTGAATAATTAAAGATCGGAATTTTCTGATGCAGTTTGTTTTTATGCCTTGTACCCAAATAAACCCCACAAAGTATACCCACAAAGTATCAACAAACGTTCGTGCTAGGGAGCAGTTACTTGTGGCACTACCTGTGGCATCAGCCAAGCAATCGGCCAATCGCATCAAAGTGCTGTGTTGTTATAAAACTCAAAGTAAATGTGAGTTAAATGCAAGAAAATTTTCTAAAAAAATGCATCAACTTAACCTCGTTGTGTGGTTCTACATATTTAAAAATGTCTAATAATTACAATTAAAAGTGAACAGAATAATTAATGCAAATCCTTTTTAAAATTTCTTGAAAAATTGCTCACTAAAAAAAGTTAAACGTATTTATTTTAAATCTTTTGTTTGATACTATTTCGACGTTTTACAGTTAGATCTTTTTATCTGCATTTTTCAATTTGTGACTGTTTAAAATACTATTTATAAATGAAAAGAAAGTTAGCTTAAAAGCTAAGCATTTTTATCAACATAATTTAACAAAGCAGCAGCTTTAATCATGAACAATTCAAACTAGTTTCCCAAGTTTACATTTTTATAAAAATTAATCAAATGCTCACAAAAAAAGGGAAAAATATCTGTAGAAAATTTGAATTATTAGTTACTTTCAAAATTGATTAAGAATTTTGAAGGCTACTTCATCCATTTGTTGCACAGCTGAAGAATATAATTATTAAAGAAACAAAATTGAAAGCTTTTATATGTACTTGTATTTGGTGAAAACTTCTAACGCATTAAACCGATTTTAAATATTTTGAAACAAATTAATTGTTATTCAATGAGAAGAAAGATTTTCAATATATCCTTAATTTGCTAATGATTTAAAATGCATCCCTTTTTTTAAACAATTTTATTACACAAACTTTCTATTAAACCCTATTTGAAACATAATTTACGGACATAAGATGCTAAAAACCACAATAGAAGTAGCAGAATTTGATTTCGTATTTTGAAAACATTTACACTATTTAACTGTGCAAATCGTATTATAATTTGCAAGAGGAAATCCACATTTACTAAAATCGAACTAAAATTAGAAAACTTTTTTTTCATAATTTTTGTTTGTTGTGCCTGGCGTAGCTCAACGAGTTAGCAAGAATCCCACATTTTGAGTTTGTTTCAATGTAGGTTTCGGTTAGAAGCACGGTGCTACCATCTTCGCAGAAAGATGATTTAAATTCCAAAAAATACTTGCAGTCTTCAATTCTGTATAAATATATAATCAATATTATAAATCTTGTAATTAATGTCAAACTGCCAAAGCTGCAGGCCGACTCGGAACATAACAAATAATAAAAACAATAAATAAAAAGAATGTCATTCATATACTCTTAGTATAACCATTTATTTTGTTGCTTCATAAACAGAGGCATTCTTTCTTTCGAGTTATATTTCCTTCATGTGAAACTATTTGCACTAAATAAATTTTGATGCAAGCATAGTGTTAACTATTAGTTGCGTCGGCTATATGGTCCAGCATAGAAAGGCATTTCCTGAATATTTTGGATACTTTCCGAATGCTAACCTTGCAGCCTTCTCCATTCACCATTTACACGTATAGTGAGAAGTATGTATTTGAAATTTTCGAAAGAATGCGAAGGATCACAGCCACCACATGTCTTTTACCATAGCATAGAACTTTAAGCCCGCTATGGCTTTATATTTAAATGTTGAAGGAACTGACATATTAGTTGCCCCTTCGAATTTCAACCTCCTAATATTAAGTCCGCCAAGTTAAACTGGGTCGGTCATTTAGCAGATTCCTCAAAGCAGTTTTCGATTTGGTCGAATGATATTTATTTTGGTTTTGTAGTTTTCGGGGAAACCCACAAATATGACATGTCGGTATTACACCAAACTCTTCGGCGGTGTTTCAATCGGAATGAATAGCTTTTTAGATTCCAGTGATCTTCTTTATATTCAAGGATATTAAAACATTTTTTACTCTTTCTTTTAGATTAAGTTATTTATTTAGCTCAATGTATAGTATTATACTTGTACAATAATAAACGTAAGGATTAGAATATTAGCTACAAGGGCTGAAAACCTTACGGTTCATTTATTTCACAAACAATTGTACATACATACATATGAATGTATCTAAATTCTAGATTTTGTTAAACAAAAAGTAGGTGAAGTTTCTTTTAGAAAGTGCGATGGCTTGCGGGTTTTAAAAAATTAGACTCTATTCCTCGCCATTGATATGCTTGATTGAGGGTGAAACGGCACAGGAATATAGTAGTTGATTAGAAAATCGGAACGGGAGCCACACTGGTCTTTGACCAATCATGGGAAATTGTATTTGAAGAGTTTTTGTTTTAATTTCTGAGTTATATGTCGACACAAGTTTTAATCAAGAGAAGGAGATTAAGTTACGATTTCTAACATGATTTCAGAATAAATCAGACATCGTTTAAATCTTAACTTAAATTACACTTTTAAATTTGATTTGTAATTCATTTTGTGATTTTGTTATCAAACAAACCATTAACTATTTGAACTCCAAAATAATACTGGGCATTCCCCTAATACTAAGTTGCCTTAATATTAAGTAGAGCACTTCGCTAATAAACACATTCAGTTGAGTCGTTCACGAGGTACGCATTTAATATATTTTTGAAAATACCTTGTTGTTTTAAAATTATGTAATAATAAAGCGCGAATATATTCTTTCTATACTTCTATTGCAAGTGACAATACGATTCGAGTTTTTTTCACCAGCGTTATACATTTTCAACAAACAAATAAAAGTCACACAGTCACAAAGAGGCGAGAATTGCAGCTCCAAAAATGTACTTTTTTTTAGCTTAGAATGATATATAATATAGTATATACTCTACTTGTTAATATTACAAGTTATAGTTTTTCCCAAAACAAAAATTGAGCATGAATAGAAGAACTTTAAAACTCATATTTTTGATAAATCAAAAATCGTGAATATACTCTGAGCTGCAAGCTGCCCATTTTTTCTGTTTCAGTGGAATTGTAAGTTTCTTGTAATGCTTTTGAAAGCAGAATTGATGGGTAGAGTATTATTATAACAAAGTATAAGTTCTTTATGCCTAAAACTAACTCAATTATAGAAAATATAATTTTTATGGTCACAATATTTAAAGACCTCCAAAAAAATGCTAAGACATTTCAAATATAGTTTTGGTGAATAATTAAAGATCGGAATTTTCTGATGCAGTTTGTTTTTATGCCTTGTACCCAAATAAACCCCACAAAGTATACCCACAAAGTATCAACATGTCCGTCGGTCCGCCTGTCGTCCATCTGTATAAGTGCATTTATCAGCTTGAAGTTTAAAATTGCAACAAAATAACACAAATCAAATGGGGCTTGAGTGTCGATGCAATTACAATTAAAAACAAGAGAGAACGCTACAGTCGAGCAAGCCCGACAGTGTATTACCCTGTACCCAGGAAAACTTCCGTCACTGAGTTATATGCGCCCATAGCTGCAGCAAAAAGAGGAAGAAGAAGAGCGAACTTGTTGCTGCAGTTTGGGGGGGTTGTACTGGGGAGAATTTGTTTTGCTAATAACTTTTCTTAGAATTGACCGAATTGAATAAAATTTTACACAACAATAGACAATTATATATTAATTATGTGTGCAAAGTTTGGTTTAGGTAGCATTTGAAATGTGGACGCTATTGACGAAATTCTGTAGCGGGGACAGGGGGGGAAAATTAAAAAAAAAAACATAAACTCGTCCTTACTCGGACCTAGGAGAATCTGGATGCCAACTTTGGTTATTCTAGCTTTTATAGTTTCTGAGATCCTCGCGTTCATCCAGACGGACGGACAGACGGACGGACATGTCTAGATCGATTTCTCTCGTCATGCTGATTCAGAATATATATACTTTATGGGATCGGAGATGCTTCCTTCTGTATGTTACATACTTTGCACAAACCTAATATACCCTTTTTACCCTACGGGTACAGGGTATAACAAGAGAGAACGCTACAGTCGAGCAAGCCCGACAGTGTAATACCCTGTACCCAGGTAAACTTCCGTCACTGAGTTATATGCGCCCATAGCAGCAGCAAAAAGAGGAAGAAGAAGAGCGAACTTGTTGCTGCAGTTTGGAGGGGTTGTACTGTCGAGAATTTGTTTCGCTAATAACTTTTCTTAGAATTGACCGAATTGAATAAAATTTTGAACAACAGTAGACAATTATATATAAATTTTGTGTGCAAAGTTTGGTTTAGGTAGCATTTGAAATGTGGACGCTATTGACGAAATTCTGCAGCGGGGGAAGGGGGGGAAAATTAAAAAAAAAAAATAAACTCGTCCTTACTCGGACCTAGGAGAATCTGGATGCCAACTTTGGTTATTCCAGCTTTTATAGTTTCTGAGATCCTCGCGTTCATCCAGACGGACAGACGGACGGACAGACGGACGGACAGACGGACAGACGGACGGACATGTCTAGATCGATTTCTCTCGTCATGCTTATCAAGAATATATATACTTTATGGGGTCGGAGATGCTTCCTTCTGTATGTTACATACTTTGCACAAACCTAATATACCCTTTTTACCCTACGGGTACAGGGTATAAAAATATGTAGTTACCAACTACCTTAATTGAAATTAAAACTTATTCTTGAACTATAACATTGCTATTTAAAATTCAATAGCTCTAGCATTAAAACAAAAATATAAATGCTAGCCTAGCTTTTGGCCTAATCAAAAGATGGCTAAGTGCTTCAACTTTTCGGGGTACTGATGAATTGGCGAATGAAAGTGAAATACTTTTGTACTTCACAGAAGTTGAGACGGTCTAATGAGCCAATAATTATATATACATATATACTATTGCTTCAGAATAGAGGGTGGGCGACTAGCCACACCAAAAAGCCACAACAACCTGTTGACGAGCCTAAGAACTTATTGAGTGGCTTTTATGTTGCCTGTTGCCAATGAATAAGTGTGTGCAAATTATGGGTACATTTTGTTTTAGCCATAAATGGAAAGGAAGGGCAAACTTTGGCCGATGCCAAAGGGCCAGATGGCCAGATGGCGCGCACCTTTTCAATCAATATTTATGAGTTGCGCGAGTGGGAGAGGGGGAAGAGTAAATCTAGACAGACGCAGATATTACAACAGACAACCAACTTTCTCATAATAGTTGCCTCCTAGCCGCGAGCACTGATAATAGATTTTTGTAACAATTTTGCAGAAAAAGGAAAATGGCATGAAGCAGAACGCTGAGGTAAGCAAGAGGCAGAGGGCTTTATGTAAAAGAAGTCAGTCGAAAGGTGTCGTCTAAGCCACAGACACTGTGCATAAAGTTCTGGCTCCCTCGGGGAGCGACAGGCAATCACTTCGATGGGCGAAAAGGCCAACTGTCAGCTTCTTGCCACAAGCTGCAGTTGACAAAAAAAAAAAAAGATAACATTGTGGCAAAATGTGTGTTGCATTTATAAATTGCAGTTCTTAATCTCTCCCTCTTTTTTCCGGAAAATTATGCATTTTATCTGCGCTCTGTTTTTTCAGCCAACATTTTAGCTTATACGAGTATTTCACAAAAGATTATCATTCATTCATATTTCATTTTATGATGGGAAATAATTGTAATATTTTCTTGTTAAACAAAATCGGCCGCTATATAAACAATGTCTATTTTCACAACGCTATGGGATGGTAATGGCAATGGCTTTTGTTTTTTATTCATCGTCCTTGAAAAACAAAAACAAATACACCATCCTCGGCATTGACAGTGACTGGCATTGCGGTAATAAAAATGCTCTTCTGAGTTTTTGTGACGTTGCTTTATTTGTAAACATTTTAAACGTTGTCATCGTTGTCCTGCTCCTCGAATGAAGTTTCAGCCATCATACCACATATCCTATTCATAACCACATCGATTCATGCTATACTGCACCCATATTTGAACCTTTGCCATTAAGTTGTTGTCAGGTGGGTGGATGGCTTCCCTTTTGAACGCATATCGAGTCAGTCGTCTATTTACCTGTGAATATGTAAATACATACATAGATGTGTTTAACTATGCTTTTGTTTTTGCACACTATAGTCTGGGAGCTGCGGCATTTTATTTGTTTTATTACGATTTCCTTCCGCTATGCGTTTGTGTTCAGCTTGTTGGCATTTCTTGTCTTTCAATTTCATTCAAACTTTTGCATATCCGTTCGACCCAATTGGCCACGCCAAGTCGCGTTTTCAAATCTCCATTTAGAATTTATATGCTCGATTGAGTGTGACAGCAATACTCTGACGTACAACGTCGTGACTTATTTATTATAGAAATTTCAGATTAGTTAATACAAATAGAAGAATAAAATATATCTATAAAGTTGGCCACGCAATCTTATTGCTCGCTATCTACATCCCATTTTCAATTAATTTGCTTAAGCCTTAAATCTTTTAACATAATACTATAAACTACTGCTGACAAGATATTACTATTCAGTTAAGAGAGAGAAATTGTTGTTACAAGGTTTTAAAGAATTTTTGAATTCGATTACGGAATAGTAAATATTATAAATATTTAGTTAGTAGTAATGTTTTGGAAAATTCTACCATGAAATTATAATCACAGAAATATATGAAGGTGGACCTTGGTTTAAAACATCACTAATGATATTCTAAAACTCAGAGTATTAGGAATAATTTTTTTATATTAAATATAATATTTATGTATAAATAATTTTATTTTACTCATTTTTTTTTTCATAAAATTTGCAGAAAAAAATTGAATATTTTTATTTTTAATTTAATTTCATTAAATATTATCTTTAACTATTAATTGTTTAATTTTACAAAAAATAGTTTTTGGAATGAGTCCGGCGTAAGGTTGCACCTTAGACCCGATTATACCAATTTAAGGGCAGAAAATTCCTTTTCGACACTCACTTGCATTGAATATAATTCTTCCTGTTACATACATTCGCATTTGTGATTTTAAAAATAATTAATTAATATGTAAATTAAATATTTAGTTAATTAAAAATTAATTAATTAAAAATGTTCGCCTTGACTCACTGATTAAGGATATATATAAATTTCGTCCTTAATCCTTATGAAACAGGCAAAATTTCAGCTTGAGTTTTATTTTTGATCAACAAAATAAAACTCAAAGAATAATCATTATTTTATAAGTTTTATTTTTTTTGCTCATCAATAATGATTATCGGTTAATTTTTAAAGTAAAACTCGAGATTAATCATTAAATTGTGAGCGAATTAATCAAATTAAAAAATAATCATTATTTTGTAATTTTTTTAATAACACATATAATGATTACAGTCCCTGATTAAAACATTTCTAATGATATTCTAATATTCTATTTGAACAAAATAAATATGTATAAATAATATATAAATAAATAAATATATAATAAATAACTTTAATCAATTTTTTTTAAAAAAAAGTGGAAAATTTCTACAAATACCACTAATTTAAAATAGTTTGACTATTCAGCTACTAACACGCTCAAATCGGTCGCGATTACTTATATACTTAATTTTAAAAAGCATTCGCTGTTATTTTATGTTTGGAATATTGCTTTAGCCGTTACGGTTTAAAATTATTTTTAAATAAGAAAAGCACTTCTAATCTAGTATTTCCTCTCAAAGGCCTTATATTCAATATATAAATTAGGTCAATTGGTTAAATTAGGCCGGATCGGAAAACCTATTCGATTACGGTTATCTTGCAGTTTATAAAATAAAAGGGAAGGCACAGATTTCTTACTTTAAAAATTCAGCAAAATTAAACAATTGTTTGTGTTCGGTTTAAGCTAGTGAGATAAAATCTATGGATATCCGGATACATTATAGGTATTTAAGCAAACCTGCCAAACAGCCATTAGAAAATGAAAAAATGTGCAGTCCGTAAATAAGTAAATAAATAAAGTCCGTAAATAAGTAGTAAATGCAATAATAGTACAATGATACCTCAGAATTCAGCATTCAAATAATTTGATCATAGCTCTATAAATAAACAAAAATGTGCAGAATTTTATATACAAGTAGATTCCTCTGAAGTGCGTTTAAATCATGCATTTTGCACTTTTCAGTGCCTGGCTGGGTCAACGCACTGTACTGCTCTGACTTTAGCGAGATTTCTTGTATTTCTGGTATTTGGTTCCAGCCCACCTGCATCTCGGGTGCAATCTTTTTAAATGGATTCCAGCAGAAGTGGCTGCTGTTGAAAGTGCAGACGCCTTTTACAAGTAGTCGAGAACCTGACACCATTTTGCAACATCCCATCGCGACGGACTGACTTTGCAGCTCACTTTGACGAATTTTAAAATCTGCATACATACATACATATATATATGTATGTAAATAATTAAAAATAATTGAAAACTTACCCGTAAACATGCATGGCTTCATAAATTTAATGATGCGATGCGGGTCGTATACTCGTATAAAGCCGAGCGCACCCAGTCTGTCGCTCGCAAGGTCGTTCCGGTTCCTGTCTCCATTGCAAGGCTGTCCAAAAGTCGATTTGAGGAGAAGGATGGGAGTAGGAGTAGGTGGTGGGGTGTGTTGGACATAAAGGCACGCGCTTCTGTTTCTGCACTTGAAGGCTTAATTGAAGTTCAAGTAAATTAATAAAAATTGAAATATTCATAAGCAGATAATGAGAGGGCCAAATAGGAAGGGATAATAAATGTTGCTCTTATCTGACATCTAGTTGAGGGCATCAGCGTTGAAGTTTCATCCTGCAAGTGTCGTCATTTCATATTCCATCAAAGTTATGTCCAGTGCTCCTTTGTGTTTTTGTTCCATTTTTTCTTTTGCAATACATGCTGAAGTCAGCTGCCTAATTAAGTTGTTGAGGCCAAAACAAAAGACTCAACCAGCCCTCAAAAATGGTTTGGCAAGGTGAGCTGATTTTGCTTCCCGATTTCTTGCTGACGCACAACTCGAGTGAAAACTCAAATCAAATTTCGTACGTGAGAAGGATTGGCAATGCTAACCACATACATATATATACAAATATATATATATATATATATATATATATATATATATATATATATATATATATATATATATATATATATACATATATGCAGATTTAAAGGTGGCCGTTGTCCCTTCTACGCCACCGTTCACCTGACTTTTCGTTTTTTAGGCCAATGGCTGTTAAATGGCTGTTTGCGTTTACAATAAAATCGCAACTTGCCTTTTTTCCAACGAACTGGCCGTCAGTCATGTAACTCTGCGTAAGTGTATGTGTGTGGGCGGGTGTAGGCGTGTACGTAATAACAGTATTTACGACACATGTGACCAAACCATAGCCTATAAATTGTGATTTAAAACCGCACAACCCCCTCACTTGGCCACCAATTTTGATAGAATTATTTTGGCTCGTATCGCAAACGAGTCCAAATTTATGATTGCCCCCACAATTGGATAGATATTAGATTTTGCGTGTGCTTTTCATTTCGCATGACCAACGAGCCCTATTTCTCGAAATTGATAATAATCAAATAGGCATCAATTATCCGCATATCACAAAATAATTCGGCACATTAGGCTCATCAGGTAGCAGTTCTCTCCCTCTTCTGGCTATCATCGCCAGCCGATTATCAGTCGGACGTGAGCAGCGCGATAACAGTTACCCTTACCCTCATTTTCAATATCACAACAGCCTTCATCACTGACGTCAGTGAGGCTTAGCCGTTTGACTTGGAAAATTTCTTACGCTCGCCACGCTCAGCAATTAGTCCAATGATGATAGACCAATGGGTACCCAAATGACGTATGAGTTCTTTGTCCTTTAGCAGAAATTGGCAGGGCAATTACCAAATTTTCGCTAATTGCGATTTAGTGCGAGTTAATGCCGCGATTGTCACCTGGCGACGTCTATTAAAATTTATATGTTTGTTCAAACTCAATAAAATATACATACACAGCCATTAGACAATGGCTGGCTTTGGCTTTACTGTGACCTCAATGTAGTGAGAGCAATTTACCTAAAAGCCCCTTCGCAAGATGGATTGCCTTTGTGTGGATGGCGTACTTGTAAGTATAATGGCAACTATGACCAGAGAGTCGCCTTCAATCTAGGCTATAAAAATCTTATTATTTCATTGTTTCTGCCGACGCCTACTCATTAATACTTGTAGTCCACAGTATACTCGTCTATATAATTGTATATGACAATAGTACTACTTCTATAAAATGACACTTTCCCTATCTTATTGGCAGACCAGCTAGCCGATGTTAAGAATTCGTCATGTGTGCCTAAATTAGAAGAATTAAATTATACATTAGAAGTAATTTGAACCAAATAAATTATATGTACAATTCTTAAGCAAGAAGACAGCATAAGTGACTTGCCACACTGACTGATAATGTTTTTTTTAATCGTATCCCGCAAAATATTAAAAAATTCTTTCTAATAGAAGGGAAACAGTAATGTATGAATAAAGTTTGTGGTGATATAAAGTGTTGTTATATAACACATTGAAGGATATGTTCATATAGCATTAGAGTAGACGAAGTTAACTTTTTAGTTCATTATTTATAAAAATATTCTCCGAATCATTTACTTCCTGATCTCCAGACACCAAATGAAGAAGCCAACTAGAAGAAAATACAGCAGGATGTATATATATAGTATAGTAGAGCTGCAGAAAATTGGAATCATTTCTTTTATTGTAAGCATGTTAGAAACATGAGTAATGGCTTATAATATATCTGGCTTTGAAGAATACATTTTTCAAGCTTTTCTTCGATATTAGTCATTTTTAGCCAACAACTTCTCAGAATGGAAGTCTAAATTAAAGTCTACCATAACTAATGTTTTTGTGTATATCATATTCGGATACAACTCCTTCATTATTACAGCATAACCCTTCTATAAACAATCATATTCGTAATTGCACGCGTGTATGCCTTTTCCATTATCCATTACCATTTGCAATTTTTTTGCAAAATGTCTAAAAATTTAAATTTTTAAAGTTCACTTGAATGTGGAATAAAAAACCCTTTCGTATAGTTATTAAATTATGTATTTCAGTGAAAGTTAGTTTCCCGTAACGCTTAGGTATGTACTCCAAAATAATTAATGTAAGGAGAACAAAAATAAAAACGATAAGCTTAGTCCCGTGGGTCAACAATGCCCCAAAAACAAAGAGCTGACACACAAATCCACTTCGTCACCCACGCACTGAGCTGCTTTGCAAATGTGCATCTCTTCCTTACATTATATGAAAAAAGATTCACCACGAAAATAAATGATAGAGGAAATGTCCAAGCTGCATCAAAAATCATCTGCCCCCAAGTAGAAACAGCAACATGAGCTTCCTGTGAAACCGCACTCGTACGTCTCCCTACAAATTAGCGCTGCAAACCGCAAAAAAAAAAGGCAGACACCACCCATGTGAACTTTACTTTCCTTTAAAAAAAAAACAAAACAACTACAACACAAAATGCTAAAAAAAACTTGTCCCAAAGTGAACAAATTTCTGTGTAGCGTCCGGACAGTTTTGTGTTTGTTGGTCAAAGTGCTGCGAAAATTGTGGTTGGGTTGAGTTCCAGTGGGCCGTACCACGCCTCGAAGAGACCAGCCGAGTATTCCCAAACATGCTGACATGCAAAATGGAACAACAGAAATAATGGCAAAAAAAGGATTGTGGGAAAACACCAACAAGTGGATGAAAGGTTGGTGTCGCCTCACTTCCAATTGCAGTGTGCGATGAGCTGTTTGATCTGTTGTGGGCATTATGTCGTATAATTAATTTAATCCAGTCGACAAACAGCAAGACAAATTGTTGGCCAAAAAATATGGTTGGCGGCCTGACCGCTGACCTGATGCTCCACTGAGATATCCTTTAAGAATCTACTAGGCTGAATGATTTCAAAGGCAACCTGTTTTTGGTTTTTCTATTGTTTTATAGATATTGTGGCCTAGTTTCAGTGGACTTCATCTGATATTACTTATTAGGAATCAAATCCATTCAAGGAAATTTAAATTAGAATTATTCGAATTATATTATACAAAAATATATATAAATTACTTCAATTTAGTGTGATATCAAAAATATCATATAACATCACTTGCCAGGAACTTTGCTCCTGAAAAAAAGTCCCTTTTAATCTCGCACCTGCAAGTGATTAACAAAATTTTGGTAATTCAGAACTAAATAAGTCTAACTAAATATTAATTTAATCAACTTATCAATAAAAAATTATCTTTTTTTCATAGTTTTCTTGTTAGTGTTAAAAAAATTTGAAATACAATTTTTTCTCTAACCGTAAAGACTCAAAATCTTTTAAAACTTTGATTATGATAGCATAGAAATTTAAAAAATAATAATAAAAAATAATAATAAAAATGAATAATAAAAAATACTATATATTATATATTTGTCACGCATAACCCAAATAACATGTTCTGTAGTGAAATTATCTCAAAAGTGCCATCTGCAATATAAATGATGGGGAATAGGAAGTGATAAGCAGAAGTGGTTTCTCTGTAATTTTAAAATTTGTCTTGCTAATAAGTAAGAAATTGTATTCCTAAATGATTGATGGAAGTATGTCCGAAAAAACAAATAATAAACAATTTTCCGCTTTAAACAGTTTTGCTTTTGCCTAAGGGGAATCGAAAGAATTTCGAAATTTTTTTGTTCACTTCATAATTATTGATCTCTTAGTTGTATTATATACGCAGTGTGAAGATTTATAGGCGCTTTTTTATATTATGAACGGGTATACTTGTACATACATATATTAATTAAACAAGCTTAATTTCCTAGGCGACCTAAAAAAAGCAAAAGCAATCGATTTAAAACCAAGCCACTATAGGATTTTAAATTAAACATAAAAGTTAAAGTCCATGTTTACATACTTATTTAATGAAACTATTTTTATTCAAAGGAATTTGATTTCTTTTGCTCGCTTTTAAATCAGATTGAAAAGTAAAACGATTCCAGTTTTATTTTAGCAACAATTTAAAACCGAGTCGAAATTTGAAGCGTCTAAAATGGAAATAGACATGCACGTATCCCATTCACCTGCTGGCTATAAAGGGTTGTTAACGGTGAACCTATCCAAACATACTTACATATGTATGTATGTATGTATGTAAATGCTGCAACACCTGAACAGCCCATGTGTCACTTGTTGGGCCTTTTGTAGGCCACTACGTGTCCTTAATTACGACATGACGGCAGAATGGGACGAGCCTGAGTCGACGTTTACAAAGTGTTGCCCACAAGAGAGAAGCATTACAAGTATAATGCGCTTATTTTTTATTACATATTCGTACTATTAACAAAATTTAATGCTAAGCTATGCTCATACTTGTAAGTATTGCGGAAATTTGTTTGAGTGGCTCTACAACCAGCCGGAAGGGGCTGCAGTCTTGCCATTGCCACTCAGCCAAGACTCCAGATTGGGCACGTGATTGGTGCCGGCAGTGATGGGGGCGAAGGCGGCGTCCTTTGTCAGGGTCAAATGGTGGGCTGCGCCGGCATTGCCATTGCGCGTATACTGTCCAAACTTGGCGGCCTCGTACTCCGTCTTCTGGATCTCGGCAGCAGCAGCGTGCGCCGAACGTTGGAGAGCAGCCGCCGCTTCAGCTTCTCGAGCGGCCGCAATGCGTTGCTGATGCGCCACCGCCGCCTTTGAGGCGGCCAGTCGTTGCTGAGCCAGCACCACCGACTGTGCCGCCGACGCTGCCTCAGAGCGTTGAATGGCAGCGGCCGCTTCCGACTTTTGGGTCAGAATGGCGGCATGAGTCTCCTTCTCCATGGCGATCCGCTGCTGGTTCAGCACATTCTCCTTGGCCGCCTGCATCTGTTGCTGGGCAATCAGCACATTGGCCGACGCTTGTTTAGCGGCTGAGATTGCGTTGGCCACCTCGTTAGGTGAGGGCACACCGCCAAGTGAACTGTGGCCCCCACTCCAGCCAGCAGAGGGATTCCAGCCATTGCCACTCCAGCCTGCCACGTTCCAGCCGCCGCTAATGGCGGGCAAACGCGTGCCACTCGCAATGGTCCAGGGACCCGAGGCAATGGCATTCGAGATGCTGGCATCGGAGAGGCTAAGACTGCGCTTTGGCAGCGCCTTATCGGCTGCGGCACTGCAGCCAGCTGCCAACAGAAGCAGCAACAGTTGGGGAGCTGTGAAGGTGGAGCTTTGCATCATATTGGCTTTGTTCGATGGGCTGATTGGTCTTTACTGAACGCTTCTGCTGGACTCTTCGCTATTTATAGCTCAGCTTGTGATCTGTCGGCGCTTTGGGTCAATTGCGACTACAGCTGTAATTGCTCACGTAGGAGGCCGGGGTGTCAGCAATTTGGGCGCTTTCGCTGACCAGTGACTTCAGAAGTGAATCTACGATTGGCCCCTTTTCATTAACAGGAAATGAAAGGCTGTTTGCTGCCTGTTGCAATCACCATTTGGCCCAAATTTTGAATTGGTTCATAATTTAGTAGCAGTAGCAGTTGCAATTGCATTTTATTTTTATGTAACCAAAGAGCATGGCAATGGGCCGCCAATGAAAATAAGTATATTTTTAATGCGGTTACGGGTTGGGGGGGGGGGGGGGGAAAGAAAAACAAAAACAAAAGATACCTTTGTCCCAGAACATGTTATGAAAAAGTAAAATTTAATTATTACAACATGAGAGACGCGCAATTTACGTGTCCAAAGGAATTACTCCCCGGCGAGGGCTGTTCCTAAAGGGTTCCATTGTATTCTGCCACCGGCGCTGACGAACTCTTCGAAACACCCATCACCCATCACCCACCACTCAACACCACGTATGGTAATTGCCATTAATGCTCGTTGGCGAACACAAAATGCACAACGTTTTCCTTTTTCAAATTTATTAATGAATACGAAATGAATGCGGCATCGCTGCTGTCAGCCAACATGATGGCAGTGGAGCCAACAGGCCTTCAATATATTTTTTCTAGAACACAACAATACAGATGCGCATCAAAAGCAAATATTTATGGTTGATTTTAGTGCAGTGCTCACTTAATTAGCATCTCTAAAGGTAATACTGTACTTATGTTTTAAACTCAAACTGTACAGCACTCTTACAAGTTTACATTATCGCCCCCTTTCCCAGACGCAAAATCGTTATCCTTTATTCAGCAGAACTTTAAAGATGTACAGTTTAAAGAGGCATATTGGAAGTACAGTATTTACAGAAATGTTAACCAAGAGAGAGAGAGAAAAAATCAAAACCAATATAAAGTTAAATAATAGTATATGAGTATATTATCAGTAGGTTACTTTTTACATTCGAAAAAGTCAAGCAGTTCAGTTACATAATACCAGACTGAAACCAAAGCAAGAAAACAATGAGAAAAAAGCACACAAAATCGTAAAAATTTTGTGAAAAAGTAAATTCAAAATACATTTGTGCATTTTTTTATTTTATGATGCAGGTCTTTATTCATTTATGTTGATCAATTATTTTTCCATGTTTACATAGTAATTTCTTTATGATATATACTGTGAGTCATACCTTTCGCAATAATTCAATACTTGACGTTGACTATGAAATAATTTAGTTAAAGAAGTGTGATTGACACTGTTGGATAAAATACTACATCAGTTTTTATGAAGATGAATTTTCTGTGAAGGGAAATTGATAATTTGATAGTAATCATAAAAATAAATAGCGCCAATGTCATGAATAATTTTAACTTATTCAAAATGTTGTATATTTATTATTTACTTAAGATGCTGGCAAAGAGTTCCGTTTTACACTTTGGTTCCACATTTTTTTCCTGTCTTACCTGTCATTGTTACTAGAAGCATTTCGATAAAATTAAGCCTTTTTGGGAGCTGGTTAAAAGTTTTGAGAGCGCCATTAAGTAAGAATGTAAAATAGCGAACATTCACTGAACTGTTTAGAATCTAAATTTTAGATTGGTTGCACTTTTTAATACATAGTATGTCTTATCATTATGATACAGCTATAGACAATATGTGAGCTTACTTAATAAGACTAACGGTACTTCCACAAGCTCATCTCAAATTATAGTATCTATACACACGTATACGTGTATGTATCTGTTTTATTTTTATTTTTCTCAAAATACAAAGGACAAAAGCATGGCGAGTTTTGAAAGTATGTATTATTTTAAAAGTGTCTTATAATTATGGTAAGCTCCTTATTAGAAAAGGTAGGCTAAAAATCTATAAATGTTTGATTTAATTAATCAAAATTTTACTTTATATAATAAATTTGTGCAATTTTAGAATTGATTTCTATTCGAAATGTTTTAAAAGAAAAGTCCTTCATAATTACTTGGAAAATTTTTGCAAATTTTTTGATATATGAAGATCAAAAATAAACCCTTACACTAGGAGTATAATTGGGAATACAATTGTCCTTATAGCCCAACGTAAAGTGCACAGCAAGTTGCGAAGGACAAATTGCACGGACTATGGGGTCACGCGTATGGCGTTGGGCTTCTGCTGCGATTACATGTTGCAGGCCGTTTGAGTCATCAGCGCTTTATGAGCGGAACGCCCGGTCCACCCAATTCTTGATTTGATGTTATTCGCATTTACTTTTTAATGGCCACTCTCCAAGATAGCGCCCACTGAAAGATGGCACTTGCTTTTCCGTTTTTGTTTTATTGCAGCGCTCCCGAATCTGTGGCACAACATCATAATGCTAAGGCTGAGGGACACACGGCCATCCGTTATGGGTATTTTATTGTTCGCTGCCTGCGCTGTGGTGGCGCAGAGCATGCTCGCCGTGGCAATGGCTGCGGATCAGGCATACGCCGATAATCCCGTCGATAAGGACAGTGGTGTGTATAATGCCCGATGGTGTGAGTTTCTTAACCCTGCCACTTCAATCGTCATTTTGCAGAGCTGGTGACGTTGCACAAGCGACCGGCTTTCTTTGTGGGCAGCCGTTACGGTCGCTCCGGTAGCAACAATGGAGCGCCCAGCAGCTCCAAGACACGACGTCTGATTATCGTGCCGCGCAACGACCGCTTCTTCCTCGGCTCCCGCTACGGCAAGCGCAGCGGCAACGAGTATTTGTCGCCGTACGAGCAGGATAGCCTGGGCCTGGGCAAGGCGAATGTGGCTGACACGGAACAACAGCGTAGTATTGCATCTGGCCGTACGGTGACGTCAGGCTTGCTGTCCTGCACCTACACAGGCCTCAGCAATTTCTATCGCTGCAATAATGCGTAAGTTGCCACCACAAGGCTATGGGATTTCACTTAACATAGCTGCACTCCTTTTCTCCTTTCGCCATGCAGCGACGACTTCAATCTCAACAATATCGTTAGTCAGCTGGTGGCTGTCGGTGGCAGGGAAGCGGCGCAGGAGGTTGCGGACGACACCAACACCAAGTAAGTCGCCGGCAGCACCAACAACAACAACAACAAAGCACCAACTGGCAACTGGCAATTGATTGACAACAACACCCTAGACTTGTAGTGGCACACGCTCCTCCGGCATTAAATACGATCCTTGTTCATTTCTAGCTGCTTTTGTTATTTCCTCGTTTGCGACTCGACTGCGTTGAGAAAATGGTATTAAAATTTTTATGGGGCTGGAAAAAGTTTTAATACGATTGATTTTGTAAATATATTACGACGTACCTACATATTATCAAATGGAACACTTATTGTGTGTGTAAATAAAATAAGAGAGCATAAATAAATTGGCAAATCGAAAATGGGAAATGGTTGAAGTTGCAACTAAAGCATTTCCTCAGCTCGGCGTTAACTTGAACAAACATTTATGATTACACTTGTACTAAAAACTTAAACACATTAAAATAACATAAATACCTATACCGTTATACACTAGTAAATATGAATTCATAAATAAATGTTCAATAAATACGGCTGGAAAAGCGACAACATTCACGAGTAGTTTCTGTTTAAAGAGGAGGAGGTGTTGTATTCCTAACTAAAGATTTACACAAGTGCACTATTACTATGTTTTCATTATTATTATTATTATTATTATTATTATTATTATTTTTTTTTTGACTGGACTTTTTGAGTTAGAATGTGCTTTTTCCAAAGAGTATTGAAACTTCTTTGCAACAAATATTTCTTTGAAGTTTTTAAAATGGATCCAGTTATAGCCCCGCTCAACCTATTTCACGAGTAGTTTATGTTTAAAGAGGAGGAGGTGTTGTATTCCTAACTAAAGATTTACAAAAATAGTATATTCTACAGATTTACTATTTTTTCCATAGAGCATTGAAACTTCCTTGCAACAAATATTTCTTTAAAGTTTTGGTTTAAGTTATAGCCCCGCTCAACCTGACTCCTTATATTCTTTATCATTTAAATATTGGAAAAAACACATACATATTTTTCTTAAAATTTATTTATCACCACATCATATAGTATAAGAAATTGATCTGAGTTACATTTTGATCAGATTGTCAAATATGCGATTTTTATTTCATATTTTGAAGGTTAAATTCGTGATTCTGAACATTATAATTGTGAAGGGAAGCACCCACTAGCAGGCCGGCTTTCTCCACTTTTCTTAATTGAAAAAAGCAAAATTACATACCGACTATACATATGTATATATATGTATAGTGAGTATGTAACTTTCCATATTTGCCTTTACTCTTGCACTGAAAATTAAATGTGAAGAAGAATTAACTTATTTTGAAAATTGCATGAAAGTATTTATATACATATATGTCCTACTTTCTGTAACATAACAATGCGAAAGCTGTGACGTGTCTTCAATTTTCCTTACAACGTCCATTACGATGCTAATGAATGTTATTATAATTGAATCATAAAAAAACGGACTAATTCAATTTTTAGTTTAATGAGTACTGCCTGTAAATTCCTATAATTAATACGAATACACCTCACATGCCTCCTTACGCAGAGCTATATACTTCGATAGAATGCACGGCACTTGTAAAGTCTCGAATGCAAAGAGAGTTTATTCCATTATTTTTTGCTATGAAGAAATTGAAGAATTCCACCAGCGAGTGGCAAGATGTGCAAAAAACGTAAGCAATTGCAGGATGTAGGAATGTACAAGTAGGTACAAAGTACTACAGGAAATTTAATTATGCTGGTAAATTGTAAAAAGTAAACATTACACTGAAGATGCGCCGTGTAATGAGCAAGAAGCGAACGACTCCATAAACGACAAATGGAAAATGGAAATATGGTAGTCGAGCATTGTTTTTGTTGCGACTAGGCTGGCATTGATTCTAATTGATGGCAACAGGCAGCGGTCGCACACTACCCAGCCGCCTTTAAAATGCAAACAACAGGTTCAGGGCCAGGCAGGTGCTGGAGTGCGCGCTAATTGCATTAAAGAGCATGGGTCGTGTATTCGAATCTGCTCCATCCCTAGCTCCAAGCTCCAAGCCCGCATCACGTCAACTTTTCGGCAACCAAGACAAAGCAGCGTGGTGATAATTTTTCATCAAGAAGCTGCTCATAGCGAGCTCTTACACTTAGTCCTTGAGCCACAGCCGCCTCCTCCAAGTAGCAAAGGCGGTCGAAAAGCACCACATTCTCGCAGAGTTTCTGGTTTAAGGAGATGCGTAAGTAAGTCGTCGCCCACTTGCTAACATAAACAAGCAAATTACCTGCATGGCTGTCTGCAAACAAGTCAGCGCCTCCGCTAAACGAGGGCCCTGTCCGTTTGCAAAGCGTGCCATTATTTCCTGGAAGTGCTGCTCATGCTTCGATTGCCAACTCAACGGCGCAGCTGTCTCTTCTAAGCGCAATTGGTAGCTCTCCTGCACATCTTCAAAGTTCAGTGCCTCTGTGAGTCTCCCTTTAGACTTCCGTCTGACCAGCAATTCATTCTCCGCCCGAAGACCCTCCGCCAGAGCACGCAGGAACATCTGCCTGCCATGGATGGCATGCTCTAGAGCACTGGTGTGCCGCCAACGTGCACTTGTCTGCTGACAGGCGAGTCGCAGAAATGGCCGGTTGAAGTGTACATTGACCGCCCCAGCCCCAGCTTCCAGTGCTCCTTTTAAGGCTGCACTCAACGGAAAGTGCACGAAACTGGCCTTGCCACGAGCATCGCTCAACGCTAGCTTGTGATAGCAGCAGGGCATGATGTGTAGACTCCGAACGTGTGGCATTTTCAAAAACAAAAGCATTGCGCTGATGCTTAGATCTGCGCACGCATGTAAGCCAATTATGGCCATTGTGCTCAAAGGCGGCTGCGGTGGCGGCGCCGCCTTTAACAGCCCCGCCACGTGCTGCTCAATGAGGGCACGTGAGTCCGCGCCGATGTATGCTTGCTGGTAACTAATTGCGTTTGTGGCGGCTTGTGGCAACAGTTGACGGCAACGTTGACGAGCCGCCTCCACCCGCTTCTCGTCCGCCTCCAGACCCAGTATGCGATAGTTGGGGCTAAGTTCATACAGCGCCTCGCTTAGGTAGCCAAGGCCAGAGCCCAAATCCAGCAGCACAGCCGACCCCGAGCAATAGGCGTCTATGTGAGCTGCAAGTTTGTCGATTTCATGTTGCTTTTTCGGCGACATACGAACCCGACGCTTTTGATGTCCTTTATTGGTAACATGAACATCGCTTCCATTTACAGAATAGATTGAAGGTGTAAGCTCAGCAAGCTGCTGGCGAAAATGTTGCACGTGTGCGGGGCAACCGACCAGTTCCTCATGCACAAACGGAAATGTGTTCATCTGTTCATTTGGCAGTTCCAGAAAATAGTCCTTAAACTCTAAAGGCATATCGCAACTAAGCACATTTAGGACGTTTGTGTTGGACTCTCGATAAATCCAGGAGTGGGTTCCTAGGAACTTAGCTGCTGCGGCAAAGTATGCAGAGGCATTTGAAAAACTGCACGGCAGAGACATAACTGTAAATAAATATACATAAAGAAATAATAAAATATGCAATAAAATTATGAGACTAGTGTATACGTGACAACTTAAATAAAATTTAGTTTACCAATCGTTGCTTAAGTAAACACATCATATGGTGCGACAATTTACATGAAATATCAATAAATAATGAGTTTAAAGTTTTCTAAATGATTAGTTATGTTATCGTAGTAAATTAAAAATATATTTCACTATGCCATTCCTAAGACATAAACTATAATACATATGATGTAATGTAACGATTCCAATTAAACTTTTAATTATATAAAGATATTATTAATAACTTATATACTTATTAACCCAAATAATAAGTTGGTTCTCGATAACGTGTTAAAAATCGTACTTAAAAAATAAAATGGATCAAACTTGAAAATATAATTAGACTTCAAGAAAATCTTATAGAATTCAACATTGATTACGATATCGGTTAAATGGTTTAATTTTATGATGTATTAACATCTCAGATAGGTTTAGTCAGTTTATCCAACAGAACAAATTTGTAGTCTGCTGGGACTAGGATACGCTGAGAACTATCCCAATCTGTGTAAGTACTTGCACTGACCGAGGAGAATTAAAGATTCATTCATCACGTTGAAGTGGTATAGCGGAAGCCAATCTCCCAGCAAAAAGAAATACCAAAGCAAAATGATTTCAGTAAAAGGCTAAACAGAAAGATTTCTACGGTTTGGTTTTACAACTTCCCATAATCGCAACAAAAACTATAAGCAATATAAAGTTAGCTTTAAATGTATATTGGTAGACCCCAAATAGTTGTAAAATAATACTAAAGCAGAAAATAACATTTTTGCACAGCAACGGCTAGTATTGGTGATTTACCTATGTATTATATTTTAATCGCTTGCTACCGTATCTCTTCCACAATCAAGCTTAATTTTTGGTCTAGTTTCAAGAATATTGCAAAAAGGCCGCTAGGTACAATAAAAGCCATCGTAGTTTCTTCGAATTCGACTTAGAGAAACTCTGGCATTACTTATTCCTGCCTTCCCTGAAAAATTTACTTATCATAGAAGCAAACCAAGAAATCCCGTTTTTTAGATACTAATTAATAATAGTGATATTTATAATTGTTTCGGATGTCAACATACATTTAATTTATTATTATTAGCAACAATTAATCTACGCCTAGCGATCGAAAAATGAAATTAGGAAAATAATAATAATAAAATTAGCAGATATAACAACAAATCATTTTACGGTTACAGTTTATATGTATGTATATGTACATGTACAGTCAAAATTTAAACACACCGACAACTACACTTAGGCTATAATTTTCCACTTTTGTTTTGTCTCCTGCTCGAGTTTCTCGTTGGCCGGCCCGAGAATACACTTGCCGTAGTGTTTGGGCTGCTCCTTGAAGTACTTATCGATGACGGAGCGCAATTCCTCCACGGTTACGGAGAGCATTCGGGAACGGTATTTAACGAACATCTCTTGGGACACCTCATAGAGGAAATAGTCTATGCCTATGTTTCCAGGTGCAATCGGCGAGTCCAGCTGCTGTAGTACACCAAGTTTTGCCTCGAAGAGCGTCTGCTGATCCAGCTTATCGTTTTCAGCCTGCAGCCATTCGTAGGTATTGTCAAATGCCGCCAGAGTTTTGATCGAGTGTGGATCTCTGTAGCTATAAAAACTGAAGATGCCATCGGAGCTAATCTTGGCACCTGCGCCATAAGCCCCATTTTGCTCGCGCACCACCGGTAATAGATATTTTGCCGACACAAGCTTCGCCAGGACACGTAGTGTGGGATGGTCGTGGTGGAGGTAAGGAACCGCAAAGAACGCCTTTGCACAATAGTTGACGGGTATGTTCATAATATAATGCTGGCAGCTAGGCTCGAGCAATTGCAGCTCATTGCTGCTTTTGGTCTTTTCCTGCGCCGGCAAGCTGTCGAGGAAGCTTTTATAGTGTTGCACGGCCGTGGGTTGATAGGACTCAGAACTATTTATGGCAGCGCGCATGTTTGTCTTGTTGAAGACCTTCCTGCCAATTGCCTTTAGCTTATCGCATATCTCGGCGGTGCCATTTTGCTTTACAAACGTCTTCATGAAGTCTATGTGGTCAACACCGGAAAGCATGGACTTTAATTTGGCCGCATCCGTTACTAGCGCTGAAGAGCTGAGCATGGCATACAAATGCCCAGAACTAGCAATACCCACAGATATGTTCGAAATATAATTCTCAATGAGCATCTTTAACCGGTCGATATCATCGAGCTTGAAGTTGAGGAGCAGCTCTTGACACAGCGCGAACATGTCCGGCACATTCTTGTCTAGGGCATGGGTGGTCATCATCAAGCCTAGGCGGTAGCTTTTGGCATCATAAATATTTTCAACAAAGTTCAGTTTGAAGTCAATGCCGGCTGTTTTCGAGAGCACTAGTTTATCAAACTCCCGATAGTCATGCTCCTCGGTGCCCATATCGTTGATAACGTTGCAGAACAAAGGCACCAACATTACCTCATCCCGACTTAGACCCGTGATGTTGAACAGACACTTCAGGTATGTGATTTCGTTAGTGGGCACCTTACAGACCTGGGTGGGTACTTCCTGGATGGTTGTAGTGCTTATTTTCGGCCACTTGGGTGGCTCCTTGACATCGCTTATTGTTAGACAAGGCAATAGATCCGTATTGGGCACGGCCTTTTGTGACGCCTCCAGTTTTAGGCCGTTCTGATAGATTTCCTCTGACTGCTGCTTATCGAGCGCATTTATTTTTTGTTTTAGCATTTCCGCCTCAGCCTGCTTGAAGTTTTCCTCATACAGTTCGTCGGGCGACATTGTCAGTGTTAGCCTGTGCGTGTTGTTTGCAAAATAGCGCATCATCTTCTCCTGAAGATAATGCCTGTTACGCGTTAGGTTGGCACGCAATCGCGCGATCATCTCTGATACACGTAAATTACTCACAACGTCACCATCGTGATTCCACAGCGCTGTGGAGTTAAAGAGCAGTGCGTTGCCAAAGTGTGGGCTTTGATGTTTTAGCGACAACTCCAGATTGTGCAGAATACTCTCCACATGACCCTGCTCAAAGCCATTTTCTATTGTTTTGCACACGGTCCGGTCAAATAGCTCACTAACCCTTTTAAAGTCTTCCACACGCAAGTCCTGTAGTCCCACCACGAACGCCGTATCCTTGCAATCCGCAGAATAACCAGTGCTTTGATTGTATCCGCCAGAAAAGTTTGGCTCTATCAGACTTTTATAAAAGGCGGAGTTAGGTCCGCGAATTAACACCTCGGAGAGTACATTGAGCTCAAAGCTCTCTTGTATGTCCGTCATGTCGCACATTAGCAAGGCAATTGCAATTTGGTTTTGCCGGTCGAAGGCAGCGCCCATGTTATCTAAACGACTGGAAATGTGAACATTGCGAGGCTCAGACCATCGTGGTTGCCCTGGAATTCGGCTGTAGGAATTGTCTATGCACTCGTACTGATTCAAGTATTTCTTGTTGACAAATGCCAGCGTCTTATTTACGTCGAACGAGCCATAGCAATAAATTCTAGCATTGCTCGGATGATAGTATTTACGGTGGAACTCGACCAGATCTGTGTGTGTTAACTTCGGTATCTCTAGCGGATTGCCGCCCGATACATGTCCGTACGTGTGATTGGGTAGCATGTTGTTGAGTAAATTCTGTCCAAACACTTGTGAGTTTTCGGAAAAGGCGCCCTTCATCTCATTGTAGACAACACCCTTTATCACGAGCTCAGATTCGCGGTTGCGCAAATCACTGTATTCAAGCCGCCAGCCCTCCTGCAGAAAGTCGAGGTAATCCAAATTCGGCCTGAGGTACAAGAACAGATTAGCCATGTGTATACTAAGATCACTGCTGTAAATAACTTACCTAAAAACAGCATCCAAATAAATTCGCTGCAGGTTTCTAAAGTCCACCTCGTTCATTGTCGAAAAAGGATATAGAGTATAGTCTGGACCAGTCATGGCGTTCATGAACGTGGCAACGGAGCGGTTTAACATTTTGAAGAATGGATCCCGCACCGGAAACTTCTTGGATCCGCACAGTGCTAGATGCTCCAGAATATGAGGAAGTCCGGTGGAGTCAAAGGGAGTTGTGCGGAAATTAATCGAGAAAACGTTATTGGTATCTTTACGATCGAGATACCAGAACTCCGTTCCAGTTCCTTCATGCCTCAGGGTGTAAGAGGTAAGTTCAAAGTCCGGAATATATTCTACTCGCTCGCATTGAAAGCCTTCGTATACCATGCCTTCATTCAATTTTTGCTCACGCTGCGATATCATATGAGGGATTTTTAGCTGCCCAGCCGCTGGAGCGTTTTTCGGCTTGGGCACACTGAGTACCTTCTCGAAGGCCGACACATTCTTACAAGTTCGTTTCACCATTTGGGAGCATAGCATGTTGGCCGGGCGCGGCGCTGCTCGCAACCATTTTAGATGGGTCAGCATTTTCTATCACTTCGCCCTTTCGCAAGTTGGTCTACAAATGAGAAAGTCTACAAATAAGAAAAGCACACAAGTCAACGAGTAGAGCCCAGAGCATCGGAGTGGATGCAATCCCAGCGCCAACTTTACAAATCGAATCACAAGCACGCGCGAGATTACATCAGCAGTTCGCAGCCGGCTGCCAATGTATTTATGTTAGTAAATGTTATTCATAAGAAATATTTAACAATTTTAACTTTTCCGAGGAGCAAAATGACTAGATATCCAAATGACTCGATTGAAATGTAGCAATTGGCGCAGTTTTCATTTAACTTACCGATCGAAGTTATTTTTATTGCAGTGCACATGCACTCGAGTCGATGATGGGAAACCAACTGCTGGTCTGGCAACTCTGGTGGCGGTATATATGTAGTTATCGTAAATTTGCGTGGTATTTTTTGCAAAGTGTTGCCATACTATTTTGGAACCTTATGAAATCGAAGCTATTTGTTTATTTTGAGATTTGGTGTGTACATACATATGTATATATATATATATATGAAAGTAATTAATTGAAGGAGCATCGTTAAGTGAACTCAACTGAATATGAGTGATGATCCAGACTACGAGGGACCGCCCACAACAAGACGAAATCTGCGCCAGCGCCCTCAGCGAAAAACCGGCGAAACACACGATGATGGAATGGAAGAAAAGACAAAGCGAAAAGTGAAGAGAAAAGGCTATTACTATGGGAAAGCCACCGCATATGATGACTGTGGCAATATTCGTCACAATGGATTAGATGTATGCGATTGTATGAACGCAAACTGTGTAGGATGCTGGAACGAGTGCCCCAACTGTGGCTCAACCAGATGTGGTCCGCATTGTCGTGTAAATCGGAAATTCTACTACGACAGTATCATACACGATGGGAAGGATCTGGTCATAACTAATAAGCAATTTCCTAAATAGACCTGAATACGCTATATAATAAGTACATGTATATTTAATTCGTAAATCATTAATGATCATTTTTGAGGGATATTCAAATGTTAAATCGAATGTATTGGAGATGAACTCGGAAACACATAATTATGTTAAATTATTGTCTCTAAATATAAGACTCTAAACCAGAGAAAGAACGTGTTTTTAATTAGGAACAGAAATTTTAAATTATCTTTGTTTCTATAATAACAAACAATTTATTGTCCGCATTCTATAAAAATTGTTGCTCTACCACCAGCATACAAAATACAAGGCGGAAGGCAATCTATGTACATACACATGTATGTATACAAAACTTTGAGAGTCGGCGCTCTTATTATTAAATTCAGTTTAAAACGAATTGCATTGTGTGTCTGACGTACCGGATTTAGCGCTGCAATGTATTTCGTAATATTTTTAATCATCATAGCAATATTAGCTATTTACGCTATACGCTTGAACAGAGACTATGACCTTCTGTCGTTTAGTCCACGCTTCAAAACCGTTGACGGCTCACCCATTGAAACGGTCGTGGCCTATGGAAAGCCCATCACAATATTTGGGAATACGTTTGATACTATCGGAATGAATTCTGGTGAGAAAAATAAGCGGTCCAATTCGTATTTATTCCTCTTAACTATGACCCATAGAGAAATTGTTTTATTATTCTCGCAATTATGCGAAGGATCTGAAACGAAGCTATATACAGTACGAGTTTGGGTGTCCGGTCTATAATATAATCGATGCTGTTGATGTAGAACTGGTCCTAAGTCATAGCAACCTAATTCGAAAGGGTGAAATGTATCAATTTCTGGAGCCGTTTCTTAAAAATGGACTACTCACTAGCACAGGTATATACATAACTATATCTAATCATTTAGAGCAAAATTAGGCGTAATAATTGGCCATCATTTGATATGCATTCTACACATACTTTTGCAATTTATTATTGTTAACTTACTTGCAGGCGAACATTGGCAAAGCCGTCGGAAATTGCTAACGCCAGCCTTTCATTTTAAAATACTGGAACAATTTCAAGAGGTTTTTAAGTAAGCTAAAAATAAAAAAATACTATATGCATCTGTGCATAAGCTAAAAGTTTGACTTTTTTGCAGACAGGAAAGCCTGAAGTTTGTTCTCAATTTGCAAGAACTAGCTGATGAGACAGTGGGTCCTTGTGAGATTAATTTGAACGACCTTATACCCCGATTCACCCTAAACACACTTTGTGGTAAGCTTTTATAAAGTAATGGTAAAATCAATAAAAATCTAAATTTACACATACAGAAACCGCACTCGGGGTAAAGCTCGACGATTGCTCGGATGGTGATGAGTATCGTAAGAACATAGCTTTGGCAGAGCATAGTTTCATAAAACGCGTAATCAATCCAATTATGATCAGCGATACCATTTACAACCACTTCGGCGATGGACCCAAGGATGTGAAAACGCTGAAGAGCCTGCATGAATTTTCAAGTAATATAATTCAGAAGCGTCGTGAGAACTTCGATGAAAGCGCAACAAGAGCGTCACAGTCGGAAAGTGTCAGGTGAGAGTTTATTCTATGATACTAGGTTAGCTTGGGTAGAGGTTATATGTGCCAAAATAAATTAAAATTAAAATAATAATGCTTTAATTTGAGCTTTTATATTACATTTTCGTAGATATAATAGAACTTTAAATGTACAATTCGCCATTGCATATAAATGTAGTGTTCCCGTAAAATAATTTAAATATGGTTAACGTTGATGAACGTATATACTTTGGGCAAATAAGATCTATAGTGATACCGCAATGATTTTTTTCCCTTTCAAAACTTAAATAAGCTATCCAGTTAGTCTAATAGTACTTCAGTACTTCACAGCCAATTAGCTGTTACTTGTAGATCAAATTAAAAATCTATTTTGTTCCCCCATCTTTCAAATATATCAAAAATAGTTTTTTAAGACCTTACCATTCGTATTCGTGCCAATATTCCGGATCTAGACCGACAAAAAAAAAACCCTGCAGCCACATTTCTAACTTAGTAGGTTAGATTAGTCTTCTAAGTCACAAATATTGAGATTTGAAGCTGCTATAAAGTACACGCACGTACTTACATATGTATTTCAAAATATTCTCAAGTTGAGAAGTTGAGAATCTCAACATATTAATCTTCATGGTAATGGTATAAACCATTTTGTGTTTAATATTTTAAACCGTTTTTCGAATTGCACTTTTTTATCAATCAGAGTATTATTCGAATTATAACATTGATCTTATCAATTGCTATATATAGCTACGTTGAACTTCTTAATAGTGCGTTATTAATTTAAAAAACAATTATTTCTCTCTTTCAATCGATGTCTTTAATAAACAAGTCTCCATTTTTATTTTAAGCAGGAAATAAATGACCAAAATAAGTGGTTCTAAGCATGTACAATTAGGATAAATACAAATAAGTTGTGGTCTTTCCAAAGTATATAGAGACTATCCTCCTGTGGTGCCGGCCAAATAAATATCCATTGCCTCCTTGTTCAAGTGCACAAATTGGCGTCTTTTGGGAATGGGCTGTATGTGGGGAAGACGTGTGCCATTCACTGCATTCAGACTTAGCATTGAGTCGTCATCGTCGTCGTCGTTATTAGGCTGAGGATCGTTGGTCGGTTGCGAAGAGTCCGAATGTGTTGATTCTGTACGCTTTCGTTTGGCCGCCGCCGTAGTGGGCCCGCTTTCTTGAGATAAGCTCGCCCCACTGGAGGATGAGGAGGTGGCGCTTACGTCCGTAAGTGAATTGGTGTTACGTTCGTCTCTATTCATTTGTCTGATACGTTCTCTGATTCGGTTTTGTTTGAAACGATATATTTTCTCCAACAATTCATAACAACTGAGACATATGAGAGTAGAGTGCATTAGCTCTGGATTCCATCTCTTCGCAAATGCCAGCATTCCCATAGATGCGATTCTTTTAGATGGTTCCTGAAGCGTGTGATTCCCCATACCACAGTAGAGTCGCGGTCTAGCTCTCTGGCCTTGTGGCGACGGCATCTTTTGTTATTGTAATGCAGTCGCTTGTGGAATTAAATGAATTATGACAATTACACTAGTTATAGACGAGTTTATTTGCACCGCTTGCTAAGACCAAATAATACATTAATAGAAACTCTGTATTGTGTTTTATCAAAAATGTTTAACAGAAAACCCTCATTTTCGACTTTTAACACCATTTGTTCTTGTCTTTACTACAATTATACTTGATTTCTTTGCGTATATTTTTAAATCCTAAAAAAAGTATTTTCCGCGATTATGCCGTGAATAATCAGAGACTTCAAATGATCAGCACGATAGCTATTTGAATAGCTTGTTTGCCAATCGACACCAGTTTGGATAGTTCAGCGAGATAATCCCCTCGAATCTCGGGTAAACTATTCGAAGTAATATTCTATTAAATATATTTCCAACTTTTATAGTGCGCATAACATGAAGCAACGCTACGCCATGCTGGATACTCTGTTATTGGCCGAAGCGGACGGAAATATCGATCACGCAGGCATATGTGAAGAGGTGGACACATTCATGTTCGAAGGATTCGATACGACATCCATGAATCTGATACATGCTCTTACCTATCTGGCAAACAATCCAGTAAAGCAGCAACGTTGCTTCGACGAGATAAACGAAATTATAGATGGTACTCGTAACTAGATCTTAATATTTATTTTAAATGTATTGGTTATACGTGAATTTTTTCATAGATGATCTGAGTAACTTGGATAGCCGCACCTTTGGGCAGTTACGGTATCTGGAGTGTGTAATCAAGGAAACCCAACGGCTTTGCCCTTCAGTACCCGGCATTATGCGCCAGTGTCAAGAAACAACCGTTCTATCCAACCTAGTGCTACCAAAGGGAACACAAATAATCATCCACATATTTGATATTCATCGGAATCCTAAGTATTGGAGTGATCCAGATGAATTTGTACCCGAACGCTTCCTTCCCGAAAACTCTATGGAGCGACATCCGTTTGCCTTTATACCATTCAGCGCCGGGCGTCGTAACTGCATTGGTAAAAAAAATATACTTAAAGTGTTCACTCTCAATTCATAAATATTCAAATTTGTTCTCTCCTTAGGTCAGAAATTTGCAATGGCCGAAATGAAAACTTTATTGGTTCATGTTTTAAAAAACTTTGAATTGTTGCCCGTGACCGATCCAAAGAACTACCGCTTCCTAGCCGGTTTATTGATACGCACCAAAAATGAAGTCTTTGTAAAAATTGCCAAACGCCAGAAGTTGAATAAGTGACATCAACAGCCGGCATGGACGTAGGGAGGGGGTGCAAAGCGGTCAGCTGCCCCCCCCCCCCCCTAAATTCTGAACGGAAAAAAAATTGTGCAGACAAATTTGAATTTGTGCCTCATTGTTTAAAAATCACGAAAAAAAACATCCATTTTATGGCTACGGTTAATTTATCAGCTAGATTCCTGTGAAGACATAATGTTGAGAATATATACCTATATATATATGGGCATGAAAATATTGTGTTATGTATGTACAGTATGTACACGTATGTACTTGTATATACGAGTATATAAAAATTTATCATTTATGTAAGAAAACATGGACTAAATCCTGGCTACGCCCATAAATTATACTTTATATAAAAATTATTATTAAAAATAAAAAATTCAAATTAAATATCACATGACAGGTTTTGTATTCATAGTTATTAGAGCTTAAACGTTCTCAACACTTATCATACTTAGAAATGGACTGACGAACAGGCAATGAAAAATATCTGAATACACTCGCACAAATCTAGTACCCCTTTGGGTCCTTTTTCGAACAATGAACAATGCGTTTTTGTTTGCTTTCTCAATAAGTTTTAGTTTCCATGTAATGAACGTTATTAAATTTCGTTTCCATTGATATTTCAATCTCATATATCAGAAGGATAGTTGAATTAACGTAGTAGTTTTGAACATTTGAAGGGTGTGCACAGTTATTTAGCTGTTAAGCCTATCCGTTTTCATCAAATAATTACATATTCAATTTAAAATTATTTATAAACTCATTAGTTTATGCAATGTCTAACGACATTTGTATAATTCTAAGTTTTATTAAAACGTTGACTATTAGTGTGTAACTTGTGATAAGCAATATGCAATTCATGCTTGACAAGTCTAAAATATATATTTTTCGCAATTCATGATGATCGAATTGAATTTGAATGCACTCATATATACTATTCATACTGTATCATTCATCATATATTCTGATTTAATTATATATTCATTCATTAAATCTTTTTAATTGTTAAAAATTAACTTGCTTCGTAGTCAAGTACATTTGGTGAAATAGAGAGCTCAATTATTTTTAAAACCGGCTGCTATTAAGTTAATCATCTGTATAGACATTAGACATTAGACACTGTTGGAAATATAAACACAACGCTGGTGTGATTAAGAACATCAGAAATAGACCCGGCAAACACAATCTTATCTGACAGCCGTTTGTTTAATAAACTCAAGATAGTGGCTGGCATAAAGCTAGACCTGGGCCACAGTACATATTTGCGCGCTTGATATCATAGTCTAGGGCCAACTACTTTGAGGACCGGTTCGTAAAAGCTTCCGAGGCAACAAAAATGTTATTTTGGTTGATTTTCATCGCAGCCCTTTTGGCCCACTGGCTCTACAGAGTCAACAAGGATTACTATGTTTTGGCCTTCTTTGCTCGCCGCGTGCGCACCAAGAACGGCGCACCTTTAGAAAGTATTGTACCTATAGCTAAGGCCAGACAATCTTTGGGAATGCATTCGATTTGTATGGCAAGGATGCGGGTAAGCAAATGATATCTATCTAACCGGAAGGACACTCAAATCTATTTAAAATTTATTTATGAAACAAAGTTTTGTGCATATTTATCTCCTGTCTCAACTTAAGAACTCTAGAGTATAAGAGTTTCAATGTATTCCTAATTAATTCAATTTCTACAGTTGGCGTCTTCGATCACTCACGTCATCTGGCCAAGGAAATTGGGGAGAGTTACTTACAGTATGGGTTGGGCACGCCAGTTTATAATGTGATTGATGCAGAAAATATGGAACTGATTCTCAATGATCAGAATCTTATAACCAAAGGATTGGTATATGAGTTCCTTAAGCCGGCCCTGCACACTGGACTGTTAATATCAACGGGTACTATAATTTGCACTATCGTGTGGGATTACAGCTTAACTAATTGGCTTGATTATATATGTTTGTTTGTATTTACTCGTTTAGATAAGAAATGGCATTCGCGCCGACTTTCCATTTTAATATACTGGAACAATTTCAGGATGTCTTCAGGTTTACAATTCTCAAGATGCTTGTGAAATTTAAATATTTATCTATAGCATTGTAGATCGGAGAGTTTGAAATTTGTGCGTCCATTACAAGACCAGACAGAAACTGTTATATCCCTCAGTGAACTCATTCCCAGATTTACTTTGAACAGCATTTGTGGTGAGTCCGTACGCATAGATGTCGAACTATTTAAACATCCAATTGTTTATTTCGCAGAGACTGCAATGGGCGTTAAACTGGATGATATGGCTGAGAAGGGTGATCGCTATCGTGACAGTTTTAACATGATTGAGAAATGCTTTATCAAGCGCGTGAGTAACCCGCTGTATTGGTTCGACAGTATCTATAAAATGCTCGTCGAAAGCGAGTATGCAGCCCATTTCAAAGTCGTGAACGACTTCTCAAGCGATATAGTGGCGAAGCGCCGCAAGTTATTTGAGATAGAGCTAAGCGAGAGACGCAGCACCCAAACAGCAGACGATGACATGTAAGTTTCCTAAATCCATTGAAACAACAAGAATTTTTTACTTGAAACCAGAGTATGGCAAGCTCGAAAGCTCTTATATTAAGTACAAAAATACTTTTAAAGAAACAAGCTTGCAAACAAATCAAGAACTTCAAAATCGTATTTATAGCAATCTCCTGCAGAAAACCACTTGAGAATTATAATGCAAAGAAACAAAAAGACGGAAAGAATAATACTTATATTCGTTATTAATCTGTCCTTCTTTAAAGTAGATTTTTAGTATTTTGTAGTACCTATAAAATAAGAAACAGTATCTATTGATGTTCCTGTATATTAAATATATATTCTTGATCAGCTTGACAAGACGAGTCGATCTATGTCTGTCCATCTGTACGTCCGTATGAACCCCTGGATCTCAGAGACTATAAGAGATAGAGACACCAAATTTTGCACAAAGATGCCTTATGTGTGTACGCTATACGAGTTTGTTTTATTTTTGTTTTGATTTCTCTTTTCAGTTTTCTTAAAAGAAAGCAACGCTTTGCCATGCTGGATACACTTATTTGTGCCGAGAAGGACGGTCTTATAGATCATGGTGGTATTTGTGAAGAAGTCGACACACTGATGTTCGAGGGCTTTGATACCACATCGATGGGTCTAATCTTTGGTCTTATGAACATGTCTTTATATGCCGATAAGCAGGAACTTTGCTTCCAAGAAATAGACGAATTCATAGATGGTATGCTTTGTAAGTAATATTTGTGAGTACGACTATACACATTTTTGTCTCCATTCCAGACGATCTGAGCACATTGGACATCAATCAGCTGCAAAAACTCAACTACCTATCCTGTTTCGTTAAGGAAACCATGCGCATGTTTCCTTCGGTTCCAGTAATCACCCGAAAAACCGTGCGTGAGACCGAACTGGGCAATGGACTGATATTGCCAGCAAATGCGCAAATAATTTTACAAATATTTGATTTGCATTACAATCCAAAGTATTGGGATGAGCCGGAGAAATTCGAACCGGAACGCTTTTTGCCCGAAAACGCAAAGAAACGACACACCTATGCTTATGTGCCGTTTAGTGCCGGACAACGCAATTGCATCGGTAATTGATATATTGAGAAATTTAGCCACAATTGTACAATGATTTTATCGTTTTAGGCCAGAAATATGCTATGCTGGAAATGAAAACCCTATTGGTGGTAATTTTGAAGCACTTCAAAGTGTTGCCGCTGGAGGAAGCCCAGAATGTAGGCTTCCACGCGGGCATTACGCTTCGTTCTCAGCAGAACATTAAGGTCAGACTAGTTAGACGGAATTAAATTTTGTTTGTATTTCTGTATGTATTTTACAATAAAAAAAAACTAGACTTCCCAGTTCATCACCCGGGAAACCCAATTTAGCAATTTCATATCGCAGTCGTACTTTTCACAATTTTTTTCCTTTTCGGCTTCTAAATAATCTCTTGCCTCTGCTTTTTTGGCATTCAACGTGCTGGAGGGGCTGCAAGTAAGTTAATGTCATTTTATTTATTTTTCCATCATTTTTTAAGCTACAATCTCACCTCAAGAGCAAATTCAGCAATTCTGCCGCGACGCTATAATGTTTGGCAAACCGCACTTTGTTTGCCTCACAAATCGCCTCCAACAGACACTTGTGTCCATTGTAGCCGTAACTGAAAAAAAATACAGCAGCATTGAAAAAGAGGATTCAGACATTCGACTTTAGCAAACTCACCCCTTCAGTGTGTGTTCTATATATTCATATATCTGCCAGCGCAGATCTGTTGGTTTCTGCAACCAATTTCGCACTTCGTTGTGGTTCAAGCCGGCATTCAAATACGTCGACTTGAACTTATATTCCGGCAAAAAAGGATTCTGTCGGTAGACACTGGCGTTGTAGGGTAGAAAGAACTCGGCCTTTAATACATGGCCCATGGTGAGCGATTCATAGGACAGATCTGCCGGTATACCAATTCCGGCTATAAGCTGCAAAGCAAAATAATAGAATTTAACAACATGTGGCCAGCAGGAATGTGGAAAAGCATGTCTTTTTAAAAATCAATATATTGAGATTATACTTGTATTCTTACCGTTATGAATTATCCTTTATTGGTCGGAAGGTCTTTTAATAAAAATTGAGAACATTTTAATTTTAACTCTCAATATTAACAAAACTTAAACCTAGTGTTTTGAAAATTCGAAGCACTTCATGATTAAAATTTCATTATTTTCTTCATTTTCAAAAGAATTTTGAATCGTTACTATGCATGACTTGAAAACGTAATATGGGGCTTGGACTGCGATACTATAAATGACTTTAAAGATACTACAAATAGGAATAGATAACACTTTATAATCATAAATATGACGAAAACCCTAACAAATTGCTTGCAAAACTCTTAAGAATAACATTGGCCCCTCAAGGTAAAAACAAATGTTTTAAAACGCTTTATATACCTCCTTTGTGATTTCTACACAACGAATATACTAAGTCAAGCAATTGACTGAAGATAATTTTTGTTACAAAGCTAAAATTTGTCGAGTCAAATCTAAATTATAACAGAAGAGAACATCAATTAGAAATGTAATCAAAAATCAACAACGAAGAGATTTCAAGCAAAGATATTTCATAATTTATATTCCATTTAATTTTTATGCATAACAAAATAAGAGCAATACAAATTTAGATGTATTTAGAAATTCAGTTGATTTGACCATATTCTATTAATAAGTATCCAACCCAAAGTTGATATGTAGACTATTCACAAATGAATGTAATCTTAGGCATTTCACATATTTAAAGTATGTTGTTAACATAAACCAAAAATATCTGCAGAGTCTTTAGGTAATTAATGTAATCAGACCAGTCCCCCGTTCCGAATTCGCGGAACTTTGGTAAATGCTGCTAATTCACAAAAACGATTGAACTCGATCGATTGATCGGCTTCAAAATTATTTTCTCGACTCTGTACAATTTGGTTAAATTCGGAAACTGGAGCAGATCTGAATACAAGTTATTTATTTATTTATTTAAGAGCTAACTTAATAATAATAAAATTATAGGCTAGCTTATTTTTTTTTCTAAGCTATGGCAACAGAGGCCTTCAGCTCCTGAATACAAGTTTCTACTGGGGATCACGAATAAAATAGCATTACCTGATAACGGGTTGGTGCCTGCCGCGGAAAAATGAGGAAACGTTTCGATCGCTGATGCTGTTCAGTGAGTCCCTGATGGCCGCATAATAGAAACAACAAAAGACAAGTCAACAAAACGCAAGGCAACCGCGGAATTCCGCTCATGTTGAACTACAAATAGCAACTGCCAGAATGTCTGCCCAGATAATCTGCTTGTCTAATTAACTGGAGTTCTTCGAAGAGACAGAGAGCTGCCAACAATTAACACCCAAGTGTAAGCGGCTCAGTGAAAATGGACCAGTGGCCATATGCCCGCAATTTCTTATGCCCAGAAGAGAAAGAGCAAAGCAGGTTTCAATTTACAATGAGATTTCAATTTCATGAACAATTACAAATTTCAACTATTATTTCAATGACGCGGTAATGTCTGCTGAGCCGGAGGCAGTATTCTTCTGCCCGGAGACAGTATTCTTCTGACCAACTCCTTTCTAAGGATTTTGTCCGGCGCTTTCTCACTGTCCAGCACATTAGGCATCTGCAGTGAAATTTACACAAATCAAAGGAAATACGTTATACTTGTACTTTAGGTATAAAAAGCTTACGTGTTCGGGTTTCAGACGGATTTGTATGCGTTTGCTTTTGGAATCCTCGTAGCAGATGTGCATGTCCACCGTGCCCTTGAATGTGACCTTGCGCTTCTTTTCGTTGCGGCACAGCTCGCGGCGTTCTTTGGCATTCAGAAAGTTGTTGAGTTCGTGGAACACACCAGCGCTGGTCTCGTTCAGACGTCGCTTGAAATCACTGTCCCGCTCAATTTTGGCCATTTTAGTTAAATCGAAAATTTAATGAACAAGTTATAAGCAATGCCGAAATTCCTAAAATTTGACTAAACAATGTATTATGACATTTTAGCCCAAGATGGATTCGAATAAAAAGTCAACAGGGCTATTCGACTATGCCAGAACAGTTGCAAAATTTATTGGCATTATTATTTTAAATCCTTAGGGTAATTACGAAAACTGTTATACTTTGTTAGACTTACAGAATGCATAGCGTAAAGATTGCTTTTGCTTAGCTGCTTAAAAGACAACACTGAACATGAACGTGAACATTTCACTTAACTGAGAACGGAACGTTGGGAATCATACAATACAATACTTCTTAAAAGAATACTTGCGGGGGATCCTAAGCGTAGTTGCAGAATACTACAATTTTAAATGGCTACTCGAAAAATAAGTAAAACACGTACGCAAAGAATACCTAAACTTAAGAGCTAAATAAGAAATCTCTTTAAAAGCTGCCACGTACACGAGATGAGGACTTACATATATATGAGTATAAACTAAAATCGCCTTTTCATACGCTCCGATGCCGCACTTAACTCCAGCACACATTGTGCAGTATATAAGTATTTTACTTGTATTAATTACTTGTGCTTGTGAAACTCCTCCATGCACAGTTTGCAGCTCCAGGATCCCTCAGGCGGCGTGACAAGCGGCGGCGACAGACAGTACATGTGATAGCCACGATCGCAATCGTCGCAGAAAAGCAGCTGATCATCGTTGTCGGATGTACCGCAAATCGAACAATACTTGCACTCGATGCACTGCCAACGATAACGCTTCACCGAAATAATCATGTTGGGTGTGAACTGCAGACATGAAGGATGACCTGAGCGACCGCAGTCGGAACAGGAGACGAGCTCCTCGGGCATATTTGTCTTCTTGTTCTCCCGCTGATCGCCTAGACAAAAGTCACAATAGGGAGACGGCTGTGCAATCTCACGTTCGCCACGCAGTTTGTTCTTCTTGGGACTAGCGACTGCTGCAACTGGCGGTGTACTAGCCGGCGCGAATATAGTCGGCGTAGTGGTGGCTGATGTGGTTGGCAACGGCATTGGCATAGCCAGATTCATGCCAGCTGCCATGGTGGCCAACGGAATTGAGTCATTGGAAGCGCCTGCATCGTTTAAAGTCTTATCGTAGGATGGAGCAAGGTTGGGCGGCATGACCAGAGCCGACTGAGAGGTTTCATCGTTAGTGGGAATCGGAGACGCTGAATTGGAGTGTGTGGCATAAATGCCTGTGGCAGCTGCCGCAGCAGCCGCTGTGCTGGCTGCATGTGCGACTGCAGCAGCTGCTGCTGCAGCCGCAGCAGAAGTGTTTGCACTATTGCTGGCTCCACGTCGTCGTCGATCTCCGGACTCGCCATCGCCGGCATTGCGTCGTCGACTGCCTGTAATTACAGCCAAACAAAAAGTTTAGGGGCATCTAAAAAATCGAATTTGTTGCTGCTTACCGCCACCTTTGCGTCCACGTTTGGGGGTGCCGTCTGCATTGGCATTGGATCGTCTTGGACGAGAGCTACGCTTCCGTTTGCCTCGACTGCTGTACGATTCGTCAAAATCGTTGTCAGACTCGAAATCGTCTTCGTAGTCATCGGCATGATGGTAGTGAGAGACATCCATTTCCTCATGGAACCATTCCTTCTCCGCATTCGCATGCGAGTCCTTGCTGTCATTGTCGCCCGAGGCGCCCATGGAGTTGCCATCTGTGGCGGCAATGACTGCAAACAAAGGCGAATAAGATTTATTGGCTCTTTCTAATGATATACATAAATCTCTAAACCCACCCACCCAGCCAAAGGCCAGTGGGGTGGTTTCCCTTAATGCGCACACACACATACACATATAAGTATTTATACAGACTCAGTCTCACAAAGCCACACATGTTTAGTGGTATTGTTATTGTTGTTGGTCCTGTTTACATTGTACTGTGGGCCAATTAGTTATTTAAAGTGCACAATAATCCATGCCAAGTTACAAAATGCCCAATTGCAACAATATATCAACGTATTTAAGCACACAATTTTAATAAGAGTGCAAGACTGCATTGAATATTAATAATTTTGAGCTGCCAATCAGCAAATTAAATGGCAGATCTAATTCATCCCACAGTGCAGTGGTGGTGGAAATGATGCGGCAGTAAAAAGCAGCAGTAGCTGCAAGATTTTTATTGATTTTGCAACGTCTTGTGCACTCGAACCCACCTGCACTCTCCGTCTGGTGATGATCTCGGGAATTGGACGTCCCCGTTGCATGATGATGGACATGATGATATTCCCGGTACTGATAGGCCCGATAGCTGTGATGCGGATTTAGCAAATACTGCCGCTTCGGCTTGCGCCAACGCGCCGATGGATACGTATAGATTTGTCCATGACGGAAGCCGGGCATTCTTTGCTTTTGTTTCATGAAAAGCGCACAGTGTGTCTGGGCGACGCCGGTCTGGGGATCGAGGAAAGGCATGCGTAGCCGCCGTTCGATGCAAAGGCGCGTGTTGAAGTTCTCACTGTTTTCAAGTATTTCCTTGTAGGCGGTATCATTGAGAAAGTTTTGGATCTTTTCGAAATTCCCAATGTTTACAACCTCGATTTCGGAAGCCATCTTGCTGGCGTCAGCGGAAGGCCAGCGCGCTCTTTGCAAACGGTGGGGTGGAGGCGCAAATTGGATGTGCAAACACTTGGTAAATTTTTCAACTATGCCCAGCCAACTCAAATACAAGAAACACACATTTTTTCGTTCGCAAACTAGTTTTTTGTGACACAAAACAAGCGGACGCAAGACACACAAGTGTAGGGTTGTCGAATACACAGCATCGCGCAATAGTACGGCAACGCCCAATGGACGCTTTAGTAGATTACAAATATAAATACATACCAGATTTGTTTTATGTAATTATTATTATTTTTCTATTCTAATTGTAGCACAAGACCTATTTTATTACTACGAAATGATAATAGTTTTACAAATACATATGTGTTTTAGTTTTAAATAAATAATTTAATTTAAATAATTGGTATTTTAGTATTTTTGCTGTTGTTTGGCCATTGTTTGGAAATGTGGTCACTCTTGCTGGGCGTGTGTTGTGAATTAGTAATATTATTTGGCTTCCACTTAACATATCCTAATTTTAAAGAATTTTGTAAATAAAAACGCCATAAAAACCAATCTGAGTTATGGGTGTGTCTAATCGCACCACTAGAATCGCCCTTGGCATATCGGCGTTTTCGTTTCTGCTTTTTGTAATAGCCTTTGCAACGCCCTACTGGCTGGTCACTGATGGGCGTATTCAGAATCCACGTTTCACCAACCTGGGCCTCTGGGAGGTGTGCTTTAATAACTTCCAGGACATCCATCGTTTCTACGACACACGTTTCAATGGCTGCATGTGGGTGTTCGAGGAGGAATACTACATAATACACGACTTTTTGTTGCCAGGATTCTACATCGCTGTGCAGCTGTTTGCGACGTTATGCTTCGTTATGTGCCTCATTGCATTGCCGATGACGCTAGCATTCTTGCGCACATCTCGCGACGATGACCGTTATGTAGTTTTGCTGCTCACCATTGGCACTTGCCAAGTGCTGGCGTCAATTTTTGGCTTCATCGCGGTAGTCACATTCGGTGCAAAAGGAGATTCGCGTGATTGGATGCCCAACTGGCAGAATAACGACATGGGCTGGTCCTTTGCATTAGGCGTAGTCGGTGCCGTTATGTTGCTGCCAGCAGGCATCCTCTATATGGTCGAAGCACGTCGCGAACGCTACAAGCGCCTCAACGAGATCAGCAACCGCGAAGTGAGCGAATATGGCGACGATTATTATCAGCATCAGGCCGCCGTGGCTGCACCATCAACATCAGCTCCACCGCAGTCGTTTTTCGCGCCCGAGTCAAGTCGTCCGCGCCGCCCACAGCCTGGACAGCGTTTGCCAACTGCCCCACCACATGGTGGCATCCAGACGGACATTTAAATTGTAGCCTTTTTCAACGCACACTCACACAAAGTATATTCAGACTTTGATATGCCGCAACATATCTGACCAACAAATCCGTCCCCAACCACGAGTTCAGCAAGTGCTCTTATTTATAAGTTGAATGTCACGACTTCTCGAATATTTTAAACGAACGAACATTCCATATTTTGTATACCCTTTTCGCGTAACTTTTGAATGTCATGTAATCGTTTTATATTTTATTTATATGTGTTGTGTATTGTCAATAGTTTTTTTACACAAATAAAAGTAAATATAATTTTATTAAGATGACCAGTTTATTTGGATTACAAAAGAGAGTCGCTGTTCATGTATCCAATACATTTTATAGTTGTGTTGAATAAATTGCAAGGCGACTTTAGGCTGATACAACAGCTTATTAAGAATATTTCCGTGAGCCCGGAAAGAATGTAACAATAAATACATATTTATAATTTCTTAAGCCAAAATGCATAAAACACAAATTTTAATTCTAGTGTGGAAAATTTGAGAATTCACCTAAAGCCTATAAATTATTGCATGTGTACAAAATTCTTCAGAACAAACTTTAACCGATTAATGACTAGATAAGTCTTTCAATCTCCACCAACAGCTTACTTATGTGCCATTTGTTGTTTTGTGTCTAACATGCGAGTCTCTTAGCCAACGTTGTGTGGAGCCCTCCTCCTCCTGCCCTCTCCCGCTATTTTCTAGCACAAGGAATAGTTCCCGCTCATTGGTCATCAACTGTTCCCGTAGAAATTGTAGCACATCAGCCTCGTTGCCAATACACTCGGGCAGCGAAAGTTTTGAGTCCAAGTTATAATAACGCTCTTCAATTCGACGCACGGCAATCCAGTGGCGCTTGCGTAATGGCAATGTTATAATTCCCAATTTGTAGTCTGAGGGTATGTTCAGTATGAAGCCCACAATGACGTCCAAATTTATGCAGGATGGATCTCTGTGTGGTAGATCCTTAATTTAAGCATTCTTTATATATTAATATGTAGTTGTCAAACTCACTTTCGCTTGTCAAACCAAACGGCCTCGCAGCTACGCAACTGAAGGGCGGTCATAATAACATTGACGTCATAGTTGCCAAGCCCTAGAACTGAACGGTGTGGATTTATCCAGACATTTGGACTGAGATTACAGCAGATTTCGTCTAGTTCCGCTTTAGTGTAGGGTTGGTGGCCTGCAGGTTAATAAAATATAAATGGATATTTATTGCTAAATAAGGTAACGTTTCCCACACATGTTAGTCAAGCTAATCAAATCGACCCATTGTCACTTCTAGGGACCCCAGCACCTCCAATTGGCCCGATACGTCACTCCAATTCGATTAGCTTTAACACCTTTAATATCAAAATTCAACTGAATAACTATAATTTTGCCTTTGTCGTTTCAGTTCCTCATTTTAAGGAGGTCAGTCATGGGCTTTCAGTTACCAGCCAGCATCCCAGAGAGCAGATTCATCTCAGAGCCCGTACATGAAAACATGCATACATACATGGCTTTAGCTGTAATACTGACCTTGGAACAGGTTGTTGAGCGCGTGCAGAGCACACAACTGCCTCGTTTGTTTTTCATGGTAAATTTTTGAAATTGGCATTATGGTAAGTAACAATGTGTCAACAAAAACAATTTATATACTTTTCTAAAGTTGCTTCAATAGTAGTGGTGTTTCTGTTTTGTTATGATTTTCATAGCCATGACAGCATGCACGTTACGACTTAAGTGGAGCCACATGCAAATATAATTTTTTACAATTTTGCACAAATTCGTGAGCGCAGTGATGCGGAAAATAAAATGTAATTTATTATAATAAATTGTGTCTGCTTAGTTCATTTTATATGAGTTATTTAATAATTATGACGGCATGCTTGACCGTGTTTGGCCTTTTTTGAGTGTGCTGTGGTATTTGTTTTGGTATTTTTTACTACATCACTTCGATTATTGCGAATGCGGCTACACTACCACCAAGTAGGAACTGTCACATGATTTTCACCTGACATTTGCGAGCATCAGCGCAGAAAATTTTTGTCAGCGAGAATTTCCAGGCAAAGTGGAAATATCCGAGTTTTAATTGGAGAAAAGGGTCGCTGCACGCGCAAAGTTATCTAGCAATATGAAAATCTGTGGTCCCAAGTTGTCGCTATGCGGTTTAATCATCTCCGTTTGGGGCATTGTACAACTGGTAAGTGTTGATTCTTTTGTGTCTGTTTCTGTGTTGTTGCTGGAGGGTCAGATAATCAGTCACAAGATACGACCTCGCGTACAATATATCTGGGCGTATGGTTAATATTTGATTTATTGTTTTTTTTTTAGGTGCTCATGGGGCTGTTTTTCTACATACATAGTGTTGCCCTGATTGAGGATTTGCCCCTAGAGGAGGAGTATCATTCCCTTGAACTCTTCTATTCTGCTGCGAACGCGGCTTACAGTCAGGTACGACCAAGTCCTCCCATATGTCTAATCTTCCAATGCTGTTAGCAAGTTGATTAATCTTTTGGCTGTTGTTTGTGTTTTTGCAGAACGCCTACAACTGCTGGATCGCTGCGTGCATTTATGTGGTGACGCTGTTGTTCTCTGCACAACAATTCTACATGAATAGCAGGGTAACTGCCAATTAAAATGTGAACTTCAGCTCCAAACTGCATGGCTACTGCGTGCAAGCGAAATGCAGAGCTACTATATACAACAACCACATGAAAAAACTGATGCATTCGTCATTAGCTCGCGCATACCACTAATAAGTATTGCAATGTTCAGTTAAAAGTTGATGAAGAAACTTGTTAAAACAATTATTACTGTAAAATATTCCCCAATGTTTTGTTGCTAAAGTTTATTTTGAATTAAATATGTACGTTTTATGTTTAAGACCAAAGTCATATATGTATGTATCGTACGTATTACAATCGGTTGTTGTCCACACGAAATCACATTCCTTGGTTGGCTTAGTCCGTGGTATATGCAGACTAGTTTGTATGTATCTATCTATCTATGTACTTCTATTTATTCGTCCTATACTGTACTCAATTTCACAGCAGCAGTTACACAAATTTCATTTATAACTCCTTGTTTTGTGTTATCTGAGTCCCAATCATTACCTTAAACAGAACAAAATGTCTAATTCTATAGCCAAACTGTGTATTCTAGTTCCATGTACATCTCTGTAAAAACAAAAACAAGAAACCAATGTATTGTATGTATGTATTCTAAATTGTATTTTAAACAATTTCAACGATAAGAAAAGATTCTTGGATTTCTCCTACTCCTCGATGAAATTATACTTTTTTATCGCTGATATTGTTGGAAATTGTCATTAAAAAAGTAAATTGTTAAATAAAACCTAGTTTCAAATTCTTTCAATAACAAATACCGCTTTGTAATAATACGTTTATAAAATAATAAACATATTAATAAGTATCAACTATGAGTACCTTCTCTATCAAATAAATGCGATAAATATAATTATTTACACCCTCGTGTCGCTGACACATCAAAGCTATTCCTTCTATAATCTATAAATGCGTCCGATGCAGCTAAGTCTGGGAAATTATTGCTTAATTTATTACCAAAGCCTCGTGCCCAGTGGCTTCTCAACTCACGTGCTTGCATTCATTTCGCTAATTATAGTAAGTATATTGCCAAATATCAAGCTTAAGCTTGGTAATATGATAAGAAATCAAAGTCACAAACCAACCATAAACATGCAGTACCAATTTAAAAAATTGGAAAAGCAAAATTTTAAAATATTTTGTTGAATGTACATACTTTTTACATAGTAGTTTTTTTTCAAACATGCAATCCTATTTATCGGCTAATTCGTATTTATCCAGTGTCGTCCATATTAAAGCAAATAAGCTAGAGTTGAAATTTAAAAATAAATTTCCGTTGTTCATCATCAAGAGGCAATGGCGGTCGCATATCGTATGGGGAGACCTTTGATTTTTATCCAACGGAGCTTTAATACAACATTTATACTCTGCATAAAAAAAGCGATGACCAACTTTTTGCTCGAAATGGGCTGCTAATGCTGGTATGGGTAATGGGAGTATTTGTGTTAGGTTTATTTTATTCAATAATATTTATTAATTGTAGGACCTGCGAAATCATAATCGTAGTGCGTTGGGCGCTCTTAAATGAAATAATCCTTTTTATGTCTATATTTGTCAGTTTATAATTCATTTTGTAAGCGGTTCGGTTATTTTATTCAAAATAATCACCTTCCGACTCAATACAACGTTTTGCATAAGAACGAGTGGGGTATACCATCGGTCGACATGACCTTTTTCATTCGTTTGACGTCATTCTTGCGCTTTCCTTTCAGGCTAATATGGGGAGTGCTTGTTGGTTAAAATGCGATTTGTTTTTCAAAACTGTTGAAATGTTTCGGTTGAACAATATATGGAACAAAGCAAGAATATTCTTTCACAGACCCAATTATTTGGTTAAGTTGTGCGATGAAGTTTTGATTTGGGGAAGTTTTTTTTTTACATTTTTATTAATTTCACTGGCTGGTTTTTGATAAATTCGAGGACTTTTTCGACTGCATCTTTGGTAATCACGGATACTTTCTGACTAAAATGTCAACCACTCGTATGTTTTCCAAGACATAAACAATTATTACAATCAACTAAAACGCTCATGAGAAGAGTAAAACCGTGCCTTTATTCGACTTTAATATTTGCTCTATGTTTGGTCTTCATTTTTGTACCAAGCCAAAGGCTTCGACGAGATGTGATTAAAGATGTACCTAACTAACCCCGTCATCCATAAATATGTGGGAGTCGCCAGAAAGGGATATTTAAAAAGAACCTTCATTTATTATTTGTTTATTTATATGATTTTCGGAATTTCATTAATACATACGATAAGCATTAATTCATACATACCCTTAGTTCAGAGGACAAGTAAAATAATTGTAATTTGTGTTTGATTATAACATTAAACATTTAATTAGGTATGTACAGTAGAGCGTGGCGATAGAAAGCGAGAGTCCTACAAACATATTTTATTTTGATAGTGTTCCCATGGATTTTATTTGTTCAACATTCCCTTTATTTTATATTCATTGACAATAAGTATAACGTTAATGTTACTTAATGGTTAAACTATAGCAATACGCATATTTATATTTAGAGTAGATCGAGCACATATAATTACTTCTCATATGCATATACTTACTTAAGTTATTGGTTTGTTTATATCTAGTTTTTTTATTCGTGGATCCAAGTTTGAATAACAATGTGATAAATACATTTTAATAGTCAAAATTGAGATTTGACTAAACTGTCACTTAACAATGCCTATAACTCTTGAAACTATTTAAATACAACACATACAGAAGCACAATTAAGTGCTGCACTATTATTTGTAACTTAAATTAATGCTGAATAAATAATTCACATTACAGACTAGACACTACAATATTCATTAAGATGTCTAAGTCTACGATTTAAAAAGTAAAATTGTGAAATAAATTAAGAACAAGAAATACTCTAAAGACCTTACAGGTGTAAACAACATCAGACGTGTTTAGAAAGCGCTGAGAAGCGGTGAGAAGTTGGAGAGGGTAAGAGATATAAACATATTTACATACATACATAAGTATATGTATGCAAATGCTTGAGAGACAACATAAAATGAATATTGGTGTATATATGTATATGTACATATAGTATATAATAGAGCTCGTAGAGCAGCTTAAGTCCATTATGCCTATGAAGCTCAAATTCTGTTATCTATAGAAGGCGATAGATTTAGTTTTGAAAGCGTGCGATTGAAAGGCGTTTGAAGCTAGTGAGTGGGGCATCAATTGGGGCATCCTTAGACTAATGCACGATGATGACCATTTATTTTAGGTTCATTCGCTCCTGATTGCGGCTCGATGATCGAGAAGATTTTCGATTGATCGATTCCAGATATGCCGCTGGGGACCAACCTTCTGCATTGGTATCTGTGAACGATCGAGTTTCAACATGAATTTCGAATATTAGTCACATTTAATGGAAATAATAATATTAGATCATGCATTAAATAAGTGGGTTGTTAAGCTATGTTTTTACAATTACCTAAAACGCGCACATACCACCAGCCGGCACAGCCCACCTTCAGGAGCTCGATGGTTTCACCTTCCCGCATCGAAACCTCCGAATGTCCCATGGCCGTATAGTCAGCTAGAGCAACGAATTTGCTGCCCTGCACCAGTATTTTGTACAAAGTGTGTGTTTGAGAGGAAGGCATTAGTAAATAAAGCAGGCATCATTTAAGTACGATTATCGTCATCCATCATTTGTATGGAATTAGAGCAACCGATCCTCTGATTTCTGAACAAATGTTAGTATTTACTTAATGCGTAAATATTGGCATTAGAACTCAAGCATTTCTCAGCCTAGGTTGCAGATTTTCTCAGATCTTATAAAGCAATTGAAAATCAACTAAATTTCGATAACAAATTAGACTAACACAAAAGGTGTGGAACATAGCGTATGTTTTTATGCGTGTGGTGTGGGTGTGTGGTTTTTGGGTGAGCGAATTTAGTTTTCTGTGGTTTGATAAAGCATTTTCTTATAGCATTTATTTATGAATGTATATACTATTAGCGCTTTAAGATAGTTCATGCAATTTTATATCAACACAGTTATACTGTCTTGTAAGTCGGACCTCTATAGAGCCCTAAAGTATTTCGTCGCGTTGCGTTCCCACTCCTTAATTCATTTTTATTTCACAAACTACAAGAATTTAATTGTTCAAGGTTTCAATGCGAGCGTTTAAAGTTGTAAAGAGTGTTGCCAGAGTTGCGAAATTTTGTACGAACTCACATATCAACAGAGGCAGAATTTCTGTTATTCTATCTGTTTAGGCACTAACCATACAACATATAGATGCGTCATTTCATAAATACATATAAACATATACATGTATATATGTGCACGCACACATACAAAGAGCATAAGCGGCGTGAACCGACCGTCTCTGTAGACTGCCTCTCTGCGAATGAAATGAAATTCGCTCACAGAGAGCACGAATGCGACAGCTCCCAGTCGGCTCATAGCCGAAGTGCGACAGCTCCCATTCGGCAAATACCCGAACAGCTATGGGAGCTGTCGCTAACAATTTCGATGGGACGTTTTCGTTGTATGAAATGACGCATCTATATGTTGTATGGTTAGTGGTTTAGGCTAACACTGTTGTGCATGCTGTTATTATATGTAGTATGTTATTGCCTCTGTAATTGAAGTTGTGAATGTTACAGTCAACAGCTATATATTTGGATAACAGAAGCAAATGCTGTTACCAATTAAGATACTATTTTTTTAAATTATTCAATTACATTATGTTTTCCTACAAAACAAAAGACTTTGTTTTGTTTGTCTTGCTCACAAACATCTTAAGATGTGAAAACGTCATGAAATTTAAAATGTTTTGCATAATAAAGATTTAAAAAAAATTTACATATTAAAAAAAATACTGTTAGCAGCTAAGTTAAAAAACTGCCGAATGAGTTACTTTGATGGTAGAATCGGAAATATATTTCTAAATGTGAATGCAATTATTGCACAAAAATCGGAAAGATACTTGTAGAGTGGTGCCAAATCTTTTGAAATATTAAAAAAAAACTTCCAACTACCAAAAAATCAGCTTAGGAGTTGTTGAGGAAACATGCTTTTATGTCTGTTTACAAGTCCGTTGCTATTTTTTTGTAATATCACTAATTAAGAACATTAATTCAAATTGTTCCAACACACCAAGCAAGGTATTATTATTATAAATTTTTTATTCAAAAACTTCGCATATCCAACAATATTTTATTATAATTATGTAACTCTTCAGTAGTGTTCTGTATTTCGTTTTCAGCCGAATTCAAACATATTTGGAATGGAAATTTGTATGTTACTTCGCTGAAAGCGGAATCCAGAATGCGAATTTTTATTTTTATTTGCTAACTAATTACCCATAAACATGTACTTTCAATAAACTTACTTATGGATGAAATGATTAACTGCAGGCCACAAAAGCGAAATGAGTTATGATTCGTCCTAGAATTTGATGATTGGAGAGTAGACGGGTGGTACGAATACAAACACATACATTTATAGAGAAGGGGGAGACGAACGAGGCGCGTGAATTTAGTTTCTCAATAACTATAGCAATCGAATACACGAATTATTTTAATAACAACAAAACAAATGAACTCGAAAGTAAGGAAACATTCCAAAATGAATTTGGTTGCAAAAGAGTGAGGACGATTCGAGTTCTTTTTTAAGTACATATATGTTCGTATACAAGTATGTATGTGCGTGCAATTACGTGATTATGAGTTAACTGAGTTTGTGTCCGGTGGAGTCCTGTGAGTGTGTTTACTGTAGGTACTGTTTACGATAAGCGCAAGCAACAATTTTCGATCTTACATCATACATGTATTTAACTAATTAAGTTTACATTTCATTTAATTTTACATTGCACATACTTTTTGTACTCAGTGTTGCTATTTACGGCCCACTTTGTCTGCCGCCACACTTCAGTGCTCAACCGAAACGTAAAATTTCGAATTCGATTTATTACTGCGCGCAAAGGAGGTGGCGGCGGTGCCACCGTCAGGATTGTACGACGCCCACTGGGCCAGGAAGTTCATAAAACGCTGCAAACACGCGCGGCAGGGCCGTGGCGTTTTGCACGCGATTTCAACGCGATTTTCCCGAGTTATAATTTAAATAAAAAAAAAAAGAAAACGGACGAAGGTTTCATATTGACGATACGAGTGGGGGAGAGGATTTCGTTTTAGTTTTTGATTCGATTTGTGTTTTGTGCATGAAAGTAAAAAAGAGAACCCAAAAATATCAAATAAGACAATAAATATAAAACGTATAAGACAATGAACTGGCGAACAAAACAGAAAATGTAACAACAAAATAGGTGGACGAATGGTAAAAATGGTGAAAAGAGAGATAAAAATAAAATATTTATGTACAAACTATATGATGAATCAAATTCAAATTAAAATGATTATGAAATGAAAATGCCGAAACCAAAACTTCGATAACGATGATGAGGATGTTAACTTAACAGTTAAAGTGAAAGATTCAATTGTGATGCTATTATTGATAGCCGTCTTTAAAGCATTCGGCTGGCACTTACCGGCGTGCTGTTGTCTTCGATCAGCGATATTTCGTCCTCGCTGTTCGAGTAATCGGAGCTCCAGCCACAGGCTTCTTGTTGCTCCTTGTCGGCGCCACTGCCTACAGTGGAACTGCTGCCACAGGCCGTGCCTGTGGGCACATTATCGTCGCTGCTGCAGTTCGAGTTTCGGTTGGAGGACTCCGACGAGGCGTCACAGCTGATGGCGCGGCTCGGCGTACCGAGAATAATGTTCGGCGTGTCCCACGAGGTCGTCTGCTTGAGGCCGCGATGATTCAAGCCATACTGTTTGATCTTCTCCCCCTTGAGCTCCTCCAGCTGGGTGAGCAGCACGCGTTTGATCTCAGCCACCCACTTGTTCTTGATGTCCAACGTGGGTGCCTGCAGTGTGTGCACCTCTTGGCGACCCTGCAGCCAGACCTCGAATCGTTTCGTATCGCCACGAACCGACTCGGTTAGCCCGATTTGCGACATCTGACGAAGAGGGCAGGACAAGTTGAAAGTGAATGCAAAGCGGGAAGTATTCATAAACTCACCTTGACGTGGTGCTTAAACTGGTAGGTGCTCTTGTTATGGCCTGGCTTTGAGGTTTGCTTGCAGAACAGCATTGATTTCTGGTACAGAAAGATGTGACGTTGCTGGGGCTTGATGCGCAGGCGTATATCCTTCTTTGACTCTGTCCACACTTGAAACGAATCCTGCAGCAGCAGTTCGCCCTGCTGCGCCAAGTCGGTCTGTGTGCGGTTCGAAGGTTAAATAAGGCGGATGTGACAACAACAAAAAAATGATGCTACTTACCGGAAAACCAGTTATGGCTACCTGGTGCATGGAGTCGTTGACACATTTGAGCACAATCAGCATACAATCGAGTGCTTTCTGCAGCTCCTTTGTGCAGCTACCGCTGTCACTAAAGCGCAGTAGATCCTTGAGTAGCAGCTGATATTTTGTAATACGCTGAACGGGTTTTAGCAAATAGGCTGCCAACGGCAGCTTGTGGCCCAGTCGCTTCTGACACTCCTGGAGAAAGAGGTGCGTATCCACAAGGGTTTCACGTAGGCGCTCCGAACGCGGTATGTTTTGACAGTAAAACGAGTAAAGCCGATAAAAAGTGTCACGCTGAAGTTGCAAAATCAAATAACTTATATTATTAGTATGTACAGTAGGGCTCTCTCAAATGCCATCAATTACCCGCTGAACAAAGCACAGTGCCACCAGTTCTGTAGTAGATATGCAGTTTTCCAGATCCTTGAGGAAAATCTCGTTGTGAAATGTGTAGAGTTCGTGCAAATTACCGAAAAGCACTTCCTCTTTCCCCTGCAGACTGGCAGGCACCAGATGCATGAGTTCCTCTGACTGCATTTGATCACAGTAGCCCTGAAACGAAGCACAAAGTGAAGCAGAGGTTAGTTCAGCTGTCTGCACAAGTCCCTAAGTGAGCTGATCCTAAATTACTTGGGAGTTTTTCTGATTGCAGAAAGCAGTCAACTCGTTGCTGATGAATTGACCAAACTTTTCCTCCACATACAGCTCAACACTGTCATATCCTTGAGCGACAACAAACTCATTGAGCACCTTCTCATATTTTGTTTGCTTGAATTTTCTGTAATTGAACTTGGGAAGCTCGTAACTCTCCTGCCCGTCGGAGAAGCTTTGCTCAAAGAACTCGTGACAGAACTTTAGAATGTCGCGGTAGGAGCTTGAGCCGCCTTTCTCGACTGTTGCGGATGATATCGGTTTCGGAGCGGTCTTCTGTGGTGGTGGTGCATTAAGATCATTTTGCCAGGAAGAGCGGCAGGTGTTGCACATGTGGCTGTGCAAACCCGGCATGAGCTTAGGTGTCTTCAAAGACTTGGGGGTTGACAACACCTTGGCATTGTTGAGAGAGCCTAAAGAGCTCTGTGCTCGCGCCACCGATGAGGAGACCGACATGAGGCTCTTCGGCTCGCTGTCCTCCAAATAGGCCAATATGTCCATGTAGTTCTTGCGCTGCAGGTAGTCCTTGAACTCAACGTCGTTTTCAATCTCCGAGTAACTGTTCGACTCCAGATAGTCCTTGACCAGTTGATATTCCAACGACTCGTCGCAACTAGAGAGCTCGATGAGTTCTTTAAAAATGGTTCGACGTTCGTCTTTCAACCTCTGCAGACTATTGTTTGCCGTTGCCCGACTCTTTTCAGAATCCTTTTCCAGCTCGCTTTCCGAGCCCTGCCCCTCTTCGTACTCCTGCAAAGTGTTGATTATCTTGATGGTGGATTTGCCATTGAGGGCATTTCGAGTGGCAAAATTGCATAGGCTGGTGCCAAAGATGTAGTTTCCGCCCAGCTGTGCTGTGGAAGGCTCAAAGGGGGGACGAAAGTCGGCAGGACGATAGCATAAGTCGCCAGCAGAGGCCTGCGACCCGAACAGTGAACCCTGGAACGAGAGCGGTGACTCGCGCTGGGTGCTCGAGCGTTCGCTTATCGGCAGATTGAAGCGTCTGAGAGAGTCGCCGAACTTTAAGCTAAATCTTCCGACAATGTTGCATGCTGTGCTCTGCACTCGTCGCAACCGAAATGAGCTCTGGGCACTCGGAGACTTGGGTTTTGAGGCTTTGCGCAGATCATAGCCACCGTAGCGCATATTTATTGACTTCGAGTCGAATTATAGGGATCGAATAGAGCGTACCGTCGCGCACAAGAAGCAAACGTTAAATGATCGCTGTTTGGCTTCAGGCTGTGGGCCACACGCTTAGAATTGGTTAACAATTATAAGCGGCGTCTTCTATTGCCTGGCTTCTGCTTTGGCACCTAATGAGCTTAATGCACTAATTAGAAGCGCAGGCATTGAAGCGCGGCACTGGCAATCTCATTCATCATCATGACGTTGGAGCAACTGCGTCCGCGGTCTTCAGCTTTTTCATATTCATTGGCCGCTTAGAAATTCTCTGCTGGCTGAGCTTTGTAGTTCACTGACCACTGCGCATTGGGCCCGAGTTGCAGTTGCAGCTTTGAAGCCTAAGACTTTGCTTCATGCTTCACAGCAATGCCCACGCCGACTTCCACATAACAAGCACTGGTGCTTGCGGTCAGCATTGGGCCTATGCATCAGGGGGCAGTTCCACAATATTAATAATTACTCTTTGAACAGGCGACTTGTACTTCTTGCTCAGCCATTAGCCTAATGTTTGATTAACTTAATTGCTTTGAAGCATATTCTTTATAGTTACTATTTGGGTGACTAGGTTCTTTTCATTCTGCTTACCTTAAGAATCGAACTCATTTCGCTGACGTAGATTCGTTCGGTTTCCAGAAGTTCCGTCAGCACGTGTCCGCGTTTAAGTCGCCGTGCTTCAGCGTCCTGCAATAGAATGCGAGGAGATTGCTTTAATTGTTGCTTAAAAAGTTGCTAATCCTATTCCCATTACATGGAAACAACAATAGAATTATTTGATTCTTTGCGGATATTTCTCCAATAGAAAAGAGACAGTCTTTTGTCGATTTTTAGGGGGCACAAGCAAGTCATTGATGACTTCGAAATTCTAAAATGCTTAGTGACCCCCAGGCTGGACGTTCAACCAAAACTAAGTGCTGGCTCTTCTACCATCTTAAAGCAGCCGCAAGTAAAGTTTAATATATTTGTTGGGACTAAGAATGATTTTATGCTGCTGTCAAGATAGACGCATAGCGGGGCTCTCTCGAGAGCCGACAAATTAGTTTTGGGGATACAATAAATGCCGTAAATATGGAAATATGGCTACAAAGTATTTTTGTTGCAGTCCTGGCCGGCGATGGAGGCTGGGAAACCCTCTAACAGAAGTCACTCATGTCTTTTACCCCAATCGAATCTGCCTTTAAAGCACTTAATAAAGTTGTATCGCTTATGGTCAAAGCTTTTTATTGGCGTTGACAGAAAACTTAATACAAATCCACACTCTATAGTAGTAATGATTGAATATAATTAAAGCCAGTTATAAAATGTTACCACTCACCTGTTGATTTTGCATGTGCTCGCCGCTGTCTGGACTGGAGCTGGCGTCGCCGTTCAAAGAGACGCCCGAGTCAACGACACCATCCATAGATCTGGGTCGCAATTCATGCATGCCGTCAGTCTATAAATATCATTACAAAATAAAAGAATGCCCATTAATATGCGTTCGGTAGCTAGCTAGATTTAAGCATGTCTCAAAGCAGGAGAGCGATAACAATGCGATCGCGACCACAGTATCTTAGTATCTGTCGCTTGAACTCGAAATGGAACACTAAAAAGGTTGACGCTGCTGGCAAAAATATCAGAAACGAAAAGACACTAAAAACCCAAAAAGTGCTCAGGGAAACGGTTTGTTGACATAGATCGTCGCCGATTTTTTTTTTCTGTTTTTTTTTTTTTTTTTTTACTAATATTTGTTGACAAGTTTTGCCAGCAGGCAGGCAGGCAGCCATTGGTGGCAAGGCAAGGCAAGGCAAGACTTTTCTAACTTGCTGGCGTTATTTAAATTTGTAAATGTGAAAAACGGTTCTTTTTCTATTGTACTATGTGTTGTTGTTGGCAGCACTTTCGCTTGGGCGCGTTACCGGCTCACTGTGGTCGCCCAATTCGTTCGACTTTCCATGCGTCTGTCTACGCTTTTGTGGTTTCAACAAGCCGCACGCTGAGCTGCGGTTGCAGCGATGCTCTGCCCCCCTCGCCCAGCAACATACTCGTAATGGTTGCAGCCAAGGTCTAATTACTTGCCAAATGGGCAGCAGCACAAGTTGTTGCCGGTTCTAAGCCAGCTGGCGTCTTTAATTACCCTCAGCTTAACCTGCTCCGGCCCCTGGCGTCGCACAGCTCCACAAGTCGGGTGTGTATTAGATAATTGTTACTGAATTAAACCATTGCTCGTCACTGTGCGCTTTCTAACTCACCAGCTTCTACCGACTTCTACAACAATGACCAAGTTGGCTGCTCACAGTCTGTTTGTGTTTTTAATTGCTGTGTGCTTTGTGCGCTGTGGCCTCAGTCTCGTCTTGTTTGACAGAATTAGCTTAATTCTTTGGCTTTCATTGTTGCCGCCTTCTGCCATACATATTAACAAAGTTTTCGCTCTTCACAATAGACGACTCTATGAGCTTGCTAGCGCTTCACTGCCCTGCCAGCTTTTTCATTTCTTCTGCCCATTTAGCGCATTTCCATTCATGTTCCACACTCTGCTGCAGAACCAACCATTCAACTGGGTCATGCGAGCGACGCAAGGGCATTAAAAACGGGGTTATATACCAAAACATATGTACACTCCCGTAGCCAGATCAACCAACACATATATTTATGTAAGTATAAACCTATCTTTATACCATTTTTAAGGAAAGTTGTAAGTGCCCAACTTTTTGAAAACATTTAATCTGCTCCCATAATGGTGACCAATTCGATTAAGATAATGTTTAAATATTTTGTGTCATCCACATCGAAAAGAAAATGGGCTTTCAATATTAGGTGTGTAATTAAGAGTTGAATTTTTCAACGTGCGATTATAAGTATTTTGGACATTTTAATTTAATTTAATCGTATAACAATAATATAGGAACAACTTGTAAGTCCTTAAGATTTCAGCAAGTATCCGAACCAATGCCAAGCAAAAATAAATTTTGTAAGTATTTCAAGTTCTTAATTATAAACTAAAATTAAATGTAAAATGGGGGTACGCCTATTTTTATAAATAAGGCAACTTTTTACGAAATATTTGATACAATTGTTGGGGCTTCTTCTCTTTTTCATGTTATTCTTTATTTCTGATCTAGATTTGCCCTGGCTTGGACAATTATGAAATGTTATGAGAACTCTTAACTTCGATATCATGCTTGGTTCTGGAATCGAACCTATTTTGGAACAAACTTAAATAATGTGATTTCCGCTAGCTCGTTGAGAGCCAAATATTGCTAAACTACTTATTTGTAGCTAGTATATTTAATATTAAATCTAAGTAAAGTTTCTGTAAAACATAGGTTTGGTTTATTAGTTAAAGAACTGCTTATTTTTCGGCGTCACAGACTTCCCTTTCAACAGATTTTAAATAATTGTATAATTACATTTTTCAATTGTATAAATCTTTACCTCAAATTGAGCTTGCTCTTAAAAAACACAACAGCTCAAAACTCGTTTAAAAAATATATTTAAAAGATGCCGACGTTTTAAAGTAAAGTATTGGTATTGAAACTGGTAATTTGAAGAAACGAAAAAAGGTATATATGGAAAAGGGGACTTTAATTTTAAACAGCTACCGAATTATTTCAAGTTCGGTAAGCATTTTATATTTATTTTATAAATTGTTCAAGGCTTTTGGCAAAATAAGTCAGTCACAGATAATTGCAGAAAAGGTGAACTTGAAAAGTTTGCCAAAGGAATTAATAAGTTTCGCAAACGAAAAATTGTTTGTTTTTATTGAATTCCAAAAGTACAATCCCTTATTTAAAATAGAAAACTTTTGCATAATCTCATAAAAAAATACAATAAATAGAAATCTGCGCTTAAAAATCTCTGCGGATTTCAATGATAAGTACTCCTCTATAAGCGGATTTGTATTGTATTTGTCAATCGTCTCGTGTGCTTTCTATTTTTTGGGTTCTTAAGACGGAATTAAACGCGATCTCGCTTTTATAGAAATGTAGACCATGCACTCACACACTGCCTTCAGTTTCTGTTTACGATTTTTCATCTCGGGACAAGTGCAACCGTCCTTGACAGAGTTTTGTCTCACTTTCTGGCGCATTGTCGCACACAGTGTAATTGAATCAGTAGCAATATAGTAATTAAGTTAATTAATTGCACTAAGGTGCGCAATCTTTCGCCTGCCTTTCGAGGCAAAGTGAAAACGAAACTGAATCTTGCTTTGGTTTCTTGCCCCGTTGCGCATGCGCCGTGACTTCTCACCTTGCGCAGAAGTGTGGCGGCAGTGGAGGTTGACAATTTGGTGTTGTATTAGTTGCTATAAAACTACAATAACAACAATAGTTTTTAGCAACAACAACAGCAGCAGCAACAGAGCATTGCTGGGCACTTTTTGATTGCGGGCAATAATTTCTTTGGGAGTCAGTGGGCTTTTTAGGCTGCGTCATGCTGACAACTCGATTTGTTCATTAGTCTTTTGTCCAGCTGCGCTAATGACCAGAGTGGGGCAATTCGCTTGTTTGATTATTATTTTTATTTTAATGCAGCCGCGCACCTTTTGTTTCATATCTATAAATAAAAAGTTGGGCAAGCTACCAACTTCGCTACTTAGCATTTTTTTTTTATTTTTTCCCCGTATAATTTTGGGCATTCGATCTCACAGGCACTCGGCAATATGTTGTGGCAGTCAAGAATAGCGGCCGATAAGCCGATGCAGAGAAATTGGAATGTTGACCCAGCACGTACCGTTAGCAAAAAGCTAATAAAGATCAGAATTTCCCAAGTTTTCACGACTCTTTAACGAATGCTTGTCATTGTTGTTGTTGCTGTTGTTGTTGTTGTTGATTTCAAAGCCGCTTTCAAATGCATAAATTCTGATTCAGAATTCTGTTGGGTTGGTCGACAGAGACTGCAACGCATTGTGGAGATGCGCGTCTCTATATTTGGATTTGGAAATAAATCACAGACAATGGAGAAAGTGAAAGGTGTTAGCGGTATATGCGTGCCACCGAATATACGAAAGACACAAAAAACCATGTCTGCGAGAGTGAGAGTTGTTGTTGTTTTGGTTGATTTTTTATAATATCCACAACATATGGGGGAGTCATCAAGGAGTGTGAATATATAGTGGTAATTACAATCAGTAATCTGCATACGGGGCAGATATAGGGGTCACCAAACTATTTTTTGTGTTTGTGAATTATGCTGTGATTGTCGATCGTGTTAATTCCCCTGCTTTGGAATATTCCATCTGCCATCTTCATCTGAGCTTAAGAGATCTTTTATGGCTACAAATTTATGTTAACAATCGCTGATTGTTAGAAGTGCAGCAAATAACATTTTAAAGCTGATGAAAGTGCTAATTAAAAGCGAAATTCAACTCACGCGAGAAGTACTTGTATATAGCTATAGCCGAAATGCAAATAATATTTAGCCGTTTATTAGGTATTATTGTAATTTGATTAGGCTTTCCTAGCTTTTAAGATTTTTTTATAATTCGTATATCAATCAATGTTTGTTGACATAAATATAAATACATAGTTACTTACTAGTAATCATGTTAAGAATATATAATCAGGAAGTGCAATAAATAAAATTTTACAACTGATTAAACGTAGTGGTAGGAGTAGGTGTATGCATCATAATTTGCACCACAAACCTATAAATCCAATCTTATATTAATGAAGTGACGGAGACATAATGGCATAGAGACAGACAGACGCAAACACACATAACTAACATACATACATATATCGAACAAAAAATAGATGTAGCAAAAAAAATCACAAAGTGTAATTTGTTATGAAACTGCGAAGCAAAAAAAAAAAAAACAACAAAAACGCAACCACAACACTTCAGTGTTTGCTTTTCGTTTCTGTTTATTTATTAATGAGACGAAGCTTCCTGGCATTCACATGCAAAGGCACATCTCTAGTGCCACCTTCACCTTCAGGCGGACGAAGCGCGCTGTCTCTGGTCTCTGGTTGAGCAATGGCTCCACATAATAATTATTCAGAGTTAGGCATATACATATATCGGAGCAGATACTTCCACACACATACATATGTATATGCTCAGACATATCTTTCAAATTAGGCGGCAGCGGAAAATGGCAAATCGAAATAATAATGATGGGAGATGATGAGGAAGAGAGAAAAAAGGCGAAAAAGGCGAAAAAGAGGCGTGAAATGATATCAACCCGAAGATGTTGAGATGAGCTGCCAACGGGTTTTCATTTATTATTCACAAGTGTGTGGCATTTGTGTTAATAGATCAGCAATTTCGGTAGAAAGATGTGCCACATAATGCGCAATGAGGGACTCGGCATTCAATTTTAAACAATTGACATGATTATAATGACCCTTTTGCGTTTGCCCAACAAATATCATAACTTCCACATTAATGCGATGCACCGATCGATATACGAGTATGTATATAGGTTGCCTCATTTCTGTTGGAATTTTGCTTTGCATGTCGAAATTGTTGTTCACACTGACGTTGTTTTGTTTGCGATCGGATCCCAATGGCCCTTGCATTTGACTTTTATGTTTGATATTGAAGAGGTGCAATAAATTCGTTTTGATTCATAAAGCTCTCATTCAATGGAGATATTTATTACTGTTGATTTGTCAGTGACGCAGCAAGCAGTTTGTTGAAAAAATCAATGAATAATGCGACAATGACAGACGGATGTTATAGCCCAGAGAGCTTAAACTAACCATTTATTTTTAAATTATGGATCAGGCCGAGATCCTGAAGATAACGTGCATTCCAGGAAAATCGCTATTGATTGCTGCTCGGAAGTTGTTAATTTATTCTGCCAATAATTGAAATATCTATTAGCATCATATAGTAGAATCCCTAATAGTTTGCCTAAGAAATATTTTTCACAGCCTTGTTAACTCACAAGATGGCAAAATCATAAATACAGTACGAATTAAAGAAGAGAAAAAATTCATGATGCTCCAGCAATTTATATTCAGAAGCTAGGCGAAGATATTGGCCCTATGGCTAGTCTGAATAGAACAAAAACTGATGACCGTTTCAGTTCAGATTCAACAAGGGCTTTAAATTTGTAATGCTGAATAATAAAGACAGCATTTGTAACTTTTACAATCATTGCCGATTGTCAGAAATTATTTGCAGCAAGAATATAATTATCTTTCTTTTTATAGCTTCCTCGTTCATTATTACAAATGTTCCTTCATTCTAGACGAATGGCTTTATGTTTGTTCTGTTGTACTAATTGTTTTCAGAAGTAAGTTTTGTTAATGCTTGAGAGTGCAGAGTCAGCTTAAATAATCTTTCAATTGAGGGAAACAGGTTCTCAGCTATAGTTGGTATAGAATCCAATGCTTAGACTTGATTTTTCTTCCTTTAAGCAGTTGCCACTGTACGTACGGATGGCTGCAAAGTGTACAGAAGAAACAAAGCAAGGCCGCAAGTAGTTGAGAGGCAAACAAGAAATGAGCAACGGAGCAGTGGCAAGTAACGGTTTACTCATAAACGTTGCATAAAGACTTTGTTAGCATTGAAGGAAAGGCGTGGAAAATACTTTAAACTGCTAATGTTGCAATTGCTACTGTCAATGTGCCACACCAGGCAAGACCAGGCCGGAGCAAGTGGAAGTCAAGTGGCAGTGAAGACAGCCAAGCACACAAACCCACACCGAGGCAATGAAAATATGCGCATGTTACTCGCATGATTGATGAGGAAGCCGACAATGCAGCCAAGTGCGGAAAGGCGCCCAGCAACTGTAACAGGCACAGAAAACGAATGTGAGCCAAATGAAACGGAAACTCTACTGTGCCACTCCCACAGGCCAGGTTTCGGCTTCCGCCTTATTATAGCAAATAATTAGTGGGTCTGGGAAGGCACTACACTGCCCTCCATACAGGGATTAGGGTAATTCCTCTTACTTGTATTATTACAGCGCCTATTAACTATTCATGGAGGTATATATATATATATATATATAAATATATATATTGTGTTATTATTACAGCACTTATTAACTATTCAGTTTCGAGGCTGGATCTAACTAGAGAGCCCCTGTGTGGGCTTAAAGTAGAGCTGTGAGTGAACAGGAGGGGACGTGAAAAGTTCCACGACTGACTAAATTACTTCCTTTGTGCATTCAAATATCTTCAGAAGATTGACTCAAATGCTGGAAAAATAACTTGAATATTGAATAATACTGATGGGCAGTGTTGCCAATTTTTTAGAAGGACAAAAGGTTGTTTTGACGCGAAGAAGGGGGGGAAAAAAGCTATAAAACTTTGCAAAAAAGCCGAAAAAAGCTAAATTTCTTTAACAAAATATGCTTAGAAAAATGTATTTTTTTTTTTTACTGATTTTTAAAAATCTTGGTGAACATTTAATATGATATTCGAGCATTTTTTTCTGTTTATGCCCTTTCAAAAAAGGTAGTGCAAAAGTTGCTCAAGTGGTCTATCTGCGCTTCCTGTTCGGATTTTCGGTTTTTATCTCCCACAATGAAGTCTCAAAAACAACCAGATTTGGCGGAAAAAAGCCAAATTTCCAACATTGGTGATAGGTATTAGATTGGAAAGATGTTACATTGGTATTGAGTCTTTAGCTTCACATGAGCATTAGAAGACATTCTGAATATTTCAGTGGCCTAATACAAAGCAAATGACAATAAATTTTAATTTAAAAAGTGAAAAACGGGATAATCTCTGAATCTGCATGATCGATTTTAGTTTAAAGTCTAACTGGAAGATGACTATATTTTCCTATTTCCTATAGCGTGATTTATTTATTGTCACGCTTCCAGCTCTACTAGAGACGAATTGCTGTTTTTTAATTTTTTCGAATTCCCATTTGTTTCATGCTGAGTTCCTACCTTTCGCATCAACTTGTTGTTACGTATGAGTATATCCTCAACGCTGCTGTTGCGCAGCAGCTGCTGCTCTCGTTTACGCTGGAGGAGCAGTGCCTCAGAGGACGGGGCTCCTACATGCTCCACAGTGAAGTCGCCTTCGTAGTAGGAGCAATCGTCCTCGTCGCAGCTGGAGAGACTGCAGCAGCAGGCCGCTCCGACATCGGCATTGTTTTCATTGTAGGCCGTATTCCAGAAGACGCCACCAATGGCGCTGCAGCAATCGGGGGCGAGACAATTGGGCGAGGGAGGACACACTTGGCTGGTGCAGGTGCAGGAGTCTTGTTCTGAATCGCAAAGCGAGCTATTGTCGAGGCTGGAACCACCACAGCCCGATGACGTGGAGGCACACGAGGCAGCTGATGAGAGCTCTCGTGGTAGCGAGTTGGGAGAACTTCGTGTGTTTTCGTTTCCACAACCACTGCGCACAAAAATCTTCACGCTGTTGTTGTTGTGAGCGCTGATGGGTCTCGCCTGACGCCTTGATGGTGACTCTGCGGGCGGCGGTGGTGCGGGCAGCGTCAGCGAGTCCGTTTCCATGTAATCGTCATTGGGATCCACACAGGACTCTCGCACCCAACTGTCATCAATGGTGATTGTTGTGGTGCTGGTGCTGTTGTTGGTGGTGGTTGTGGCTCGTTGAAGATTATTCAGTTTACGTTCGTTTTCAATGTTGCACTGCTTGGCCTGTTGTTGGGTGGTGGCGGCAATAAGCAGTTCATCTGTGGTTGCCTTGGTAAGATTTTTCTTGGCGAAGTTCTGCAGATCGTTGGGATCAGCGTGCATTTTAGTTGGCTGGGTCGCTCCCGTGGCTCGTTCGAATTGTTTTAGCTTGGTTGGTGGCAGCGGAGAGAGCGGCTTCTCCTTACCCTGCAGTACCTTAACGCAGTCGGCACATTTTTCCAGATTACGAATGTTTGTTTGCTTTGTCACGTGCTCTTGTTGTTGTTGCTGGCGTTGTTCCTTGCTGTCATTGGAAGTGGAAACACCCGAGTCCGAGCAACTCTCGAGTGAGAGGCGTTTCAGGCGATTCTCCTGATGCTGCGACATCGGACAATGCGCATAATTGCAATTCTTGTAGCCACAGCTGCGCCCGTTCCCTTCCTCGGCTGATTTGCGTTCTTCGTTAGCTGGCTCTGATGGTCCATTGGCGGCCAGTTGGTTAATGATGAGCAGGGGCTGGCGCTTCTTGCGTATGTGCACGCGCTCTAGCTTCACTTTCTGCTGCAAACGCGGAGATTGCGAGGTCTTTGGCGACTTCTGTTCCGGCTGGAGCTGATGTTCGCCACCGGCTTTTTGGAACATCCACTTGGGCGCAGTCGTATGTGCCACCTCCTGTTGGAACAGTTGCTTGACCCGTCGCTGCAGCTGCGCATTGGCCTCGGTATAGATCAGAGGTTTCGGAATGCGTGATGACAGCGGGAGACGACTTGCAGGCGGAGATGGTGATCCATAGACGGAGACACGGGTATTAGGTTCTTTTTTAGGAGGTGTTGTGGGTGCCGGGCGCTTCGTCTGTTGGGGCGGTGTGTTGGGTTTTGCTGATGGTTGGGAATGGCGATGATCGCATTCACTGTTCTCGATGATGGCGATGCGATCAGCGCGTGATTTAATACCCGCACGTGCAATATCGCGACGTATATCGCGGGTCGAGCACTTGTTCCGATAATTCCAACTGTGCGATTTCTCGCAGTCGGGTGTAACCGTGCTGGCCTCTGTGGCGTCCGAGTCAGATTCCGAATCGGAGCAAGAGCAAGCTGAGTGAGAGCAGCAACAAGATTGTGCGCAATCATCGCTTGAGGCTTGCGTTGGAGTCCCCTGCGCCACAAATCGTGGCAGCGAGGCGCGTTGATTGCTGACTGGCGGCTGCAATAGCTGCCAGGATTCGACCGTGGGCGGAGGTAACGAGGGAAGAGTTTTGCGTGGTACTGGACCCTCACCACCCGCACCCCTTGTCATTAGTTGTGGCGGCGCCTGACGACGGTAGCCAGCGAAGCGTGCCGGATTATTCAGACGTGGAGTTGGTGGCGGCTCATTGGACTTGTGCATCATTGCTTCTTTGCATTGGTGCACATAGTTGACCTTGAGCAGCTCCATTTTTGGCACATCCGTGCTAGACATACGCGAATCGATGGTACTGTCCATGCTAGGCGGTTCAATAGCCGCCTTGCGCGGCAGCTTTCCGATGGGCATTTTCAGAGTCAGTGTTTTTGATAAAGCGGAAAATTACCGTCCACTTCCACTTAACTTTCCAATGAAAATACAAAATTGGAACAGGCTACATCCACACATCAATTGCTCCATATTCATAGTCACATTTACATTAACATTTACACATTTAGATATTCACGTTCACAGTTCAGTCCATGGACCATATTTTTTTGGCTGCAGCTCTGTTTTTTTTCTTTTTGCATGCAAATGATTTGCGTTGATGCTCCCAATTGCGAGATGACGGCCACGGTTTTCAACAACGCCCAGTTAATTGTTACACCTTGGCGATCAATCGCCCTTTCAATCAATCGCGTTCACTTTGTGCCTGCCCGGTTGACTTCATTTAGATTCACAATGGGCGGCTTTTGCATAATTATGCAAATCAATCAATCCACAACACTCTGATATTTTCGATTTTTTTTCGTACGTGATCTTCAAACTCCCGTTGGACGCGAGTCTCATTTGATTTCCTTCGTTTGCTGCGCGCGACGTTGCTGCGACATCAAAAGTTCGGCTTAGACTGTTGAGGCAGCAGCTTTGTCCGAAGCAACGAGGTGGATGGCTTTCGGGCCAGCCCCATCTTGTCGGTTCGAGTTCGCTTCGAACCTGTTGCGTGCAAGTTCGAAAGCGCGTCCATCGTTGGGTTTAGTGGCCGTAATTTGTTAGATTATTCTTCTCTGTTGCTCTGCAAGTTCTTCGCCTTGCTCCCGTTCCGTGTTCTTCATCTTATTTTTTATGGTCCCATGGCACCACAGTCATAAAAATAAAACCCTTGAGTGCATTCCAATCGAGGGGCACGATGACTAAACGCTGATAAAGCCAAACATTTTTAGCTGGAAGTCTGTGTGGGCGCTGCAATCGCAGCTGATCGTCTGAGGGTCTTAAGTTTCCAGTAATTTTTCAATACACTTGGAGATGTAATTTATACTCTTAAAAAAAAAACACCAACTAAAAATGGTAGGATTCTAAGTTTTCAAAAATGCTTTTCTTAACTTTCAAAAACCGATAAATTAATTTTAAAAGAGTAAACAAAATAATAAAAATTTGCTGGATGAATAACAATATATAGTATGTAAAAGCTTGTGGTGAATTATAGGTGAATTAAATCCGTGTCAGAGTTTGAAGAACGTTTCTTACGTTGATGTTTTGTTAAAAATATTGTCCGATTTTTAACCGACTTAAAAAAAGGAGGATGTACTTCACGGGTACTTTGATGTGAGTTTGGAGGACGTTCTCAATTCGACTGTATTTTTGATTGTTACCTCAGTACTTTCGGCTGGGTGAACCGATGATGATTCTTTTTCCATTTTAAATCTGGTGCTTCCCGAATGGTCCCAGTTCTGACGATGGCATTCATGAGAAAACTATCTTAAACATGCCTCATTTGGTCCAAAAAGCTGTACAGTCTATTCCTGAACACGCTGCTGTTACTTCAAAATCATTCTCAAAACCGTAAGTCACTTTAAATGACAAAAAAAAGCATTCCCTGCACTAGACCTGAAGTCGGTTTTATTTTTTGTTCAAATTGTAATTGTAAGATATATTTTTGTAAGTTTTGGGGCGTTTGATTCAAGAAGCAACCCATTTTAAAAGTAGAGCTGGTTTTCTTTAGTTCTAATATTGGGAAAAACCTCTCAAGTAAATCTAGTTTTCTTCTGCACTCATTGAACGGATATTTTGGAAATTTTAGCACATATTTTGATTTGTTTGAGTGTATTATGGGCAGATTGATCGGAACATGCGTGCCTGGTCAACTCCCAAGCTAACTCGTTGATTAATCAGAGGCTCTGTTGAGTTGTAAACTGGTTGGAGGCTGACATTGAAATGTAATTGGAAGACCACTTCTGAAAATGGTTGAAGACAGAGCTTATGCTTATGGTATTATGCAAGACGGAAGCACAAAAAAGGATCTACACCAAAGGCTTGTTTGGCATATGGCCAGAGCAGCCAGCCGTATATATAGATATATTAACGAAAATAAATATAGTCAGGCATGACATCGCTTTTGCCATGGCAGCGGGGATCGAAGACAAATTTCATGAAAAGTGAAACGCCACAAAATTCATAAGCAATGCGTCCCAAAATCAGCTTTTCATTCATTAAGCATTAGACATTAAAATAAAGCAATGCGAAAAATCGCATTGCATGGCAGAGACACGCAAGAGACAAACCTAACTAATGCAATTAAAATAAATCCGTGCCGAGTGCAGCGCTCGACAGTAACACTCTCCAGTTTCGAAGAAAGTCAGAGCTGAGTCAGAGCGTAGCTAAAGGTGGAAAGCCTAATGCGCCGTCGCAGCCTAAATGGATTCTGCAGCGTAACGATTTTTATGAAATGGTAACGTAACTCAAAACACGGCCAAATGAAATTGAAAGTTATCTTATCATGTCTGTCATATCTGACATGTTACCCCAGAGATGGGCATTCTTCCATGCACCCCAGGTGGGCGACATTTATAAATACAAGTAGTTGGTCCACTTGAAATGTCAAGCAGCGGAACTGCCTTGAGGCATCAAGCATTCAAATTGAAATTGAAATTCGCACACTTAACTTCAATTAAGTTGTTTTGTATCAGTTTTGGCCAAGACTTGACTTGGCCAAGCATGACATTGGCGTTCTCTGAAGCTCACTTCATTACTAATTGCACACAAATTTTATGCCGATCATGATTCTTGAATATGCGCGTAAGTAAATAATACAAAATAAAGGCTAGGCCAATTATGAAGGATGACAAAAATATAATATTCTTAATTTCGGCAGAATAGCTCGGTTGGTAAATTCCAAAAATGATCACTTAAAGTAATTGTATAAAACATACTTAGTATTTACTGTGAAATATCAAATTCATTTCATAAATTTAAAAAGGCTTCTGAATCTATAGGAATCCAGTTACAAGTACTGTCTGCTAAGCAAGTAACCGAAATAAAAGTCAATCTGTAGAAATAACTTTTCAAAGTTTTTTAAAAGTGCGTAAGTTTTGCTTATTTGCTGACATTTTCTTTGCTGATTAAAAATATTCATATTCAAATGTATGAAAAACATATAAAAACTAAAGAGTAATAAAAAATCAAATGGCTTGGACCTTGAGTAATTACTCAAGTCTGAACTTGGAAAAAACTTCAACTCGTACTTTCTCGGTCTTAGGAGAATCTGAATACCAAGTTTGGTTATTCTAGCTCTTATACTCTCTGAGATCCTTGCGTTCATACAGACGGACGGACGAACAGACGGACATTGCTATATCGACTCGCCTTGTCATGCTTTGTGGGGTCTGCCGCGCCTCCTTCTGCCTGTTATATACTTTGCACAAACCTAATATGCCATTTTTACCCTACTGGTACAGGGTATTAAAGGTTCACAATATGTATAAGTACCATTGCCTCTTAGGGTCCTGTTTTACAAAAATTATTCAGAATATTCCACTTGGAAAACACCACGCCACCACCATATGGGGAAGCATTTAAAAGATAACTTAACTAACAGATACCAAGCCAGAATGAGTTTTAGCGTGGGACAAATCTTAACAACACTTCATATTTTAAGACTAAATACATATTAATGGGTTTCCAAAATATTTCTATGAACCAGCCAACTAAAAAAATTAACGCAGCGATTTTGTCAGACGCGCAAAACTTCCGCAAGCCCGAAATTCGAAAAACAACACAAACATCATAAACAACAACAAGAGAGACAGAAACAGAAACAGAAACAACAAAATGCGACAAAGTGAAATTAACTCTAAATATGAACAATTAAAATAATTATAAATAAAACTGATTGCCAAGCTGCAGCATAACACATACTTGTATACATACATACATACATACTACAAATAAAGTTGTTGTTTTGCTGTGTTTTTTCTTTTTACTGGGCTGTGCGCATTATTTCATAAAAAAGCTCCGCAACGTTATCGTTTATGGATTGCAGTGCGGAGCCGATGCGATGAGGCTTTAACATGTAATCTATGGTTTGGTCGGTAGAAAGTGAAAATAACACAGGTACGAGTACTAGCCATGAAACGGGCCGGGTCCGGGCTCGGACACCGGCCCTTAACGCTTCATTGCCCCAATGTACTTACGAGCTACCAATTTGTCTGCCGGCTGTCAAAAATATAGATGTATATCACACGAGTATGTATGTATGTGTGTATGTACACGTGGTTGTATGGTCGTATTACCACATTTAATTTCTCATTTGAAATCAATTAAAATTTCTTTCCTTCTGTCTTCTTCCACACATTCCTATTGCTCGGCCAGCTCTTTGTTTTTCATAAGTTTCCGCTTTTGTGTCTGCACAGAAAATGCTTTAATTTCGCTTAAACGCTGGCTTGTGTTTTCTTATCCACTGTTTTGGTATCAAGCGCCGCTCTCCACCGCAATTAAATCTTTGTTTGTTGCTAGTATGGGAGTTAAATGAAATTTCTGCCTCGTCTATACGCATTTCCAGGTCGCGAGAAAAATAAGCAAATGATGAATGAAATACGTGTACAAAACGCTTTCTTTTCTCCAACTATAATTTCATAACTAAGAATTGCATATTGTTGTTTCGTCTCTTTTGTTTATGCCATTGTTGTTGCTGTCCTCGTGTTTTGGAAGTGCATTAAACTGGCCAATTCCAATTGGTAGTAGCCAGACAATAAATCAACGAAATGGTTTTTTTTTTTTTTTTTTTGGCTATTTTCGTAACTTTGCATATGAATGTGAAAAAGAGAGACAATACTTTGTGAAACCTTTGCGAGTGAAATCAATATCAAGATATAATAATTATACTATGCCTAGTATACTACAAGTATATATATGTAGAGGCTTATATTTGTAACTATGTAAGAAGTGTCTTTAATCCATCTACGGAATATTACAATTTTGTTGAGTATTGACTTTCTAAATTCATAGAAATTGAGAGCAATTATTTGAAAGTATACTGTATACTAAAGTATACTTGTATTTCTTCTACCATTTTCAAACACTATATATGATATTTCTAAACTATATAGGAAGAGTCCTTGCTCCATCTATGGAAAATCAGAATTTTGTTAGGTAGTTGACTTTCTCAATTCGTAGAAATTGAGAGCCATTATTTGATAAATTATCGTGGTACTGACTGGAACAATTCAATACCCTGCACATTAAGATCGCTTTACTTAAATTAATTGTCTCGTAAGAGCGGTTTTCTCTGAAACAGAATCACGTTGGTCTATTTCCAGAACTTTTTTCCGAAAGTGAGGAGAAAAACATAACACTATTGAATCATCAGAAATCACCAATCGTTTTTGCAGTCCTTTTATTTCCGGAAGCAAATCGAAAACAAAGCATAGAGGGTATTCTGGTATATGGGAAAAGTACCGATCAGATTGTCTTTTATTCTTTACACGAGCCCTCTCCATCAGTGATATATAATATATCAAAAATATCTTGAAAAGGAAATATCGAAGTTATCCAATTTTGGTGTCCTCAGCTCATGGCAGCTAATGGCTCAATAGTGTACGGTCTTCAAACAGACGAATAAACAGTTTTGTATGTTACATCCCAACAACTTCCAAGTACACTATTTACAAGGCAGAAATAAATTGCTATTCAAATAGATCGGTTCAGTGAAAGTAGTGCCCGATAATGTTTTCAAAAAGAGCTGCTTAAGGAATTCCGCATTCGGTTTCATTTCACAATCCACATATACTCGCACATAGTATTACAATAGAAGATACAGCGGTGATTATTAGGCAAGGGAAATGCTATCTAAGTTCAAGGGGCAATTGACGAGCGCCCGTCATAACAACAACCACAACAACAACAACGAAAATAGCTAACAGTCGTCGGCCAAAAAAGCAGGTTGGATAATTGCTGTCAACATTTTATAATTTACTACTTTGTATAATTTTGCATGCGTTATGCGATGTCAGTTGAAACGGTCGCTAGCGGAATTTTTCGGTTAACATAACAAAACGCAAGAAATTTCAGTTGTTAGGGCTCAGAGGTAAGGGGGGATAGCCACCCCCTACGGCTAACTAATCGGGTTTGAATTGGTCAATTCGTAATTGCTTAATTTTGTAGGCCAAGCAAACAGAATTGTTTATTTAATGGAAAACTGGTGCTGGCTTTTTAGCTTGCCATTTGCACAGTTTTCGCCAAGAAGCCAGAGGGCTTAGAAGATGTTTTCGCACGATCAGAGTTGGTCGCTCATCTTGAATTTCATAAGTAAGAAAGGGTATTTGGTATTATTATCAAGACAAGTGATTGGATTGCGTTTCTTCAGTTCATGCCTATCTCAATAGCAGCACTATTTGCGTTTTGTGGCATGAGGGCTACGAGTTTCAACCTCAAGGAGCGGCAATCTTTGTGGACATAAGTCGCTCCACCTTAAAAGGGAGTTTCGAGCGTGACGTCATCGATTCGCAAGCCAAACAGGGCTACCTGAACACTAATAATTTACCGTTTGACGATCTACTTCTGAAACTTACACTATCTATTGAGATATCGCACTGTGAGGTGGGCTCCGATGTTGAAGGAAATCTGGCTTGTTTTTCAGTTGCATTTCTTTTAGAGCTTTATAGTTTTCGGCTCGGATATTGAGGAGTTCGTGACGGCATTCGAAAGGGCATCCATGTACTCGATTTGGCGTTCAATATACAACCGCTTTGTGTTTGCTCATGAGGCGGGCGAGCTAGAGGAGACCTGCTGCAAGCATCTATTTTTCCAGGGTAATGAAGAAAGTGATGTCACTATACTTGTACGGTTGGATTAATGTAGTTATATAAATGCCCTGCTCGCAGATCAACCCAGCATATTGTTTGTTGAGCGCAACCAGATAAATGGTAGTACCTTCGAGCTGAAAACCAACAAGTATGTGGGTGCACGAAAGGATCAGGCGCAACTCCTTTTGCTGGATCGCTACGATGCGTTGCAGCAGAGATTCGAATACGACAGCAATCTTTTTCCCGACAAGCTGCGAGATCTCGAGGGGCGTACGTTAACCATTGCTTGCTTTGACTACAGACCCTATGTGGTCTTGAAATATGTAAGTATTTGTATTCCTCCTCTATCTAGCATTTAAAGGCTCTCTCGCCCAGAACACCACAAGCAACTCGCGAGATGTGGGCGTGTCCCCAAATCAGGACGTTTATATCGATGGTGCAGAGATGCGCCTGGTGATGAGCTTCTGCGAACAGTTCAACTGCACCGTTCAGATCGACACCTGTAAGTAGCTTTTCTTTGTTGTTGCTGCTCGTCTAATGTGTGTTCCTTCAGCCGACCCGAGCAAGGACTGGGGTACCATTCTTCCCAACATGACCGGAGTTGGTTGTATTGGCATGGTGTTTGACCATAAGGCGGACTTAGCCGTTGGTGCCTTTTACTCCTGGTACAACGATTACATCTATATTGATATGTCCATGTATTTGGTGCGTGCGGGCGTTACTTGCCTGGTGCCGGCGCCGAAGCGCATGGTCAGCTGGTTTCTGCCGTTAGAGCCTTTTCAGGCAACACTGTGGGCCGCCGTGCTTTTGTGCCTGGGTGTTGAGATGCTGGGACTGGGGGTCGCTCACAAAAGCGAGCGATTGCTCTTCTCTGAAGCTAAGGATGACGGCTGGTTGGCCAGCATCAAATACGGATTGATCATCACGTTTAAGCTGTTTCTCTCGCAGTCGGGGGACAGCCATGCCCTATCTTTTACGGTGCGCGTACTACTCTTTGCCTGCTTCCTCAACGATCTCATTATCACGAGCATCTACGGTGGTGGCTTGGCCAGCATTCTCACCATACCCAGCATGGAGGAGGCAATCGATACGGTGGACCGCCTGCGTACGCATCGATTACCTTTTGCCGCCAGTTCCGAGGCTTGGGTGGAGTCCCTACGTGGCTCGGACGATGTAAGTGTTCGACGAATTCTACTATATTGCTCTTCAGCTGTACTTTTCCATCCGGACAGCCTAAGATACAGGAACTTTTGGAGAACTTCCACATCTTTGACAATGAGCATCTAATCCAGTTGGCGACTGAGGCGCGCACGGGATTTACTGTAGAGCGTATGACCTTTGGTCATTTTGCCTTTAGCGATTTCCTCACCCCAGAGGCCTTCGAGCAGATGAAGATCATGCACGAAGACTTGTATTTCCAGTACTCGGTGGCCTTTGTGCCGCGTCTCTGGCCAATGCTTGAGCGCTTTAATGCTTTAATCTATCGCTGGCACTCTTCAGGCTTTAGCAAGTACTGGGAATACCAGGTGGTGGCCGACAATCACGATTCGCTCATCCAGAACGAGGTGGGGAGCACTACGACGAGCAGCTTGGAAGATCTGGACGGACCCGAGGCGCTGGGCATGTCAAATTTTGTGGGCATTCTACTGATCTGGGTTCTGGGCATCTCTATAGCTACGCTGGTTCTCGTGGCAGAACTTTTAATGGGCAGAAATGGCAGATGCCAGATGTTAGGTTGGAACGGTCGCAAGTAGGGCAACTGGCCAAGAGCCGAGAACTCGCACGCACTGACCCGTTCTAGTTGCACGTTATAGCATATTCACGGATTAGTTGAGTTGTGTTTGCACAATTTGCAAAACTGTAACAAGAGTTGTCGCATTAAAAGATTTCACTTCGGCTGTAACAGACAAATGTTTATCTCAGTCGGTGGCAAGTGCCAAAAAGAAATTACGGCCATATTTTATGACCGCTTCACTGGCGCCGACACTATTCGGCAAGGGCTAAGCGGAGAGACACCGAATCCATGACGGATGTTCCGTGAAAGTTCTCGGAGTCGCGACAAATAGTATCTTGCAGATACTGTCTGCCTGCAGTGCATAGTTTTTTAAAGATTGTTTGTTTTTTTAATGGTCAAGACGTGTTTCCAGCTGACAGATAACACAGAAAAGCCCGCCAGTGCGCTGAACTCAATGGAATATTGTATTCAACTTTTTTAAGATGCCAACATTTCTTTAAGCCAGCGACAGCTTGTCTGTCACTTCAGCACTCAATCAGTAAGCCATTTGGCCAACTTCAGTGCGATCCAGTGATCACTTTCTGATTGTGGGCAATTTTCACGAAGTCCGACATATTGGGTCATGGCCATTTTTATGGTGGCGAGTGAAATTCTTGCCCCAACCATTGTTAAAACTTTTCTTGGTTGCCTCTGCGGGCACGCACCGTCAGCCCCCGTAGCATTCGAACGTTTTCGGTAGCTGAAGAGACGATTGAAAGGTTAATTGTTCAAGCGTTTGTATTTGGTTTTCGGTTTTCTGTTTTTTTTTTTTTTATTCAGACACACTTCAGACTTGGCTTTCGCACACGACACGCCACGCCACGCCACGGAGCCGGTGGAAAACTGTGTGTGAAGCGATTTCATCTTGATTTACATGCGCACCACGTTGCACTTTTGTCGGACTAAAATATTTTGGAAATCTCTACAAGATTTTAATTGCAAAACGAAAGTGAATTTTTGTAGCGCTGGCTTGCAATGAAAGCGAAACTCAAAAACATCAGTTTGGAACATTTGAGGCAATTGGAAATGTTGTGACGATACGCAAATGAATACATTTTATTCCCTTGATCGTATAATTGTTTAAACAATAACTGATTCATTTACAAATAACTATAAATCTTCATGCACTTTCTCGAGCTCTAGGTACTTACAATTATTTTCATTTGTAGAGACAACATTCTCCAGTATCTTGAGCACTTTATTGTTGACTACCACTCACAATAAGTGTCCAACACTTTTGATTGTTAGCTGCAAACTATTTTGCATTTAGCTCGCGATTCTTAATTCAAAACTATTCCAAACTACGATTAAGTTCTATGCCGTCCGCACGAATCAAACTGAAATTACTCAATTCCCAAGTGTGTGCAAAATGTGACACATCTTTGAATGCTGCAGCGGGATATTGCCAGCTCATAGTCCCCATTAGTAACGCACATATCTGGATGGATCAATGCGGGCCTATAAAAGCCGAACACCTTCAGCCAACTGCAATTATTCGACGCGTTCTCTCAACTAACAATGTATTCTGGCTTGTGTGTGGTTCTGATGCTGGTGCTCCTCCAATGTGCCTGCCAGGCTAACGTCTGGGACGATTACCAGTTGGAAACGAACAAAGGTCTGTAGCATAACCCTCCTTGTTACCCAAGGACCCACTCACACCTACTTCTGCTCTGTTCAGCCATTTGCGAACTACCCCCCGACTATGGAAGGTGTAGCAAATATACCAAAATGTGGTACTACGATAATGAGAGACGGCGTTGTAAGACCTTCATCTATTCGGTCTGTGGTGGCAATGCGAATCGGTTCTACACCAAAAGGGAGTGCGAGGAATTCTGCCGATATGATGCCTCTGTCGAAACTGAGAACGCCTTCATTCGAGTTGGATCGTTCATGCACGTTCGTCCCTAACCAATTATTTTGGAGCCGACAAGTTATTTTCGTATTGAAAAACTACTTTAAAGAAGGTTAGAGAATCGAGATATTGTATGGAATGATTCGATTTTTGATTTTTTTCTTTATTTTGTTAAGAACATTGCCCATTTGTCCTTTCAATAAAATAATATATTTTTGTGTAGAGTTGAATTGAGTTGGAATATTAACTTCAGGGTATACTCTTAAAATTCGTGAGTTTGTCATTTTTAAAAATATTTATTTTTAAAAAATTTAAAATATTGTTTGAAATATTGGTTGGCTACAAAAAAGTGGCATAACAATTTTCGTTTTAGTAATTTGTAGGCCTTAGAAAAATATTCTTCTAATATTAAATCAAACTATATACGTATGCATAATTGTGAGCTTACCAGATGGCTAAGGTCTGTACTGTATATATAGTATATACTGTAGGTATATGAGGAGTGACTGTTATAGTTACATACACACATACATACACAGCTGGACAGAATAATAGGTGTGAGAGCATGAACAGCATGATGAGACAAATCGATCTACTCTCACCATTCTTGTACAAGAGTCACACCAGCCTAAGGAGACATGTCTTATCTATACCCAGAGCTGTTTTTTTATAAGCCACATATAACTTCAGAATGTACTAATCAAATCTGTAATACCTCTTGAAGTAGATGAAATTCGGTGCAATGTCATATAGCGGCTGTAGAATGGATCTGTGTGGAAATCAAGCTCAACACTAACAACACTTTTGTTTATTTCGATATCATAGCTCCCATAGCAATGATTGATAAATGAATGGCAAAGTTTTTTTTCGGAATAAATGCTGTAGCAGAGAAAAGAGTGGCTAGCAAGATTTTTATGTTCTACTCATATTTGTTATTATTATGATTATTTCCTAGTGCAACAAGAAATAAATTAAAAACATTTTGTATTTGCAAAACAGAAACACAAGACATAGAAAGTTTTAGTCGGGCTAAAAAATTTCTTTTAATAGACATAGAAATCCAAATATTGGATTTATATTATTATACAAATATATAGTAAGTATGTATGTATGGATTGCTTGTTCGAAGACTCAATGAAGCAGAAGCAATGTTTATAATATATATACTTATATATATATATTTTTTTCCATATATGTAGTTGTAAAAAAGTATGTATTTGGGTTAAAAGCTGTTTATTTTATTGCTTTATAATCGCCATATTGCACATTTAAATGTGCAAGTGTTTGCATTGTTAATGCAAATCCAGCATATCGTAGTAAAAAGTTGAATGTGCGAAAACAATAGCTGTTGATATGTAAGCTCGTAAATGGATTTGTGAATGCATGTGAATATACATGTAGTTTTGTTGTATGTAGTTTGTGGAGCAATAAAATTGAAAATGCAAAAATAATAGACCTTGAAATAACAAATGCCAGCAACGCCAATCTCAGATTAGGTTTGTATTTAGCGGGAAAGTGGAATGGGATGTGGGACATTGGGAGCCGAACTGCTGGGTTCGAGAGACCCGCAGATCAGTGCGTGTCTACTCGTATATGAAATATAGTATAATATGTTATTGTCTTTTTCGTTGTAACTGTTGTCTATTGTTGAAATGCTGAATTGTTTTCGGTCAACAATTAGTGGAGAAAAGCGGCATAGGCACATCGACTGCATTTGCACAATCGTACGTGCATGGCTTGGGCAATTGTCAAAAGGCCCAGCAAACAAATAATAATAATACTGATAATAAAATAAAACGCATACATTTTTGACTTTGTTTGTGCCACATAGCCGACTAATTCAATTGGCGCGTTGCGAGTGTGGTCTCCTAATAATTTTATAATGTGAGACGAGAAAGTGAAAGAGCGAAATGTAAGTATTGTATTGCCACACATACGCTTCACATGATAAATATGCAGCTTATGCAGTCGAGTCACCTTAAATCGTCGACAACGACTAGCTGACATGCTTATTAAAATGCTGATTAATTATTTAATTATGAACGAGCCTCTAATGCAAACATAAAACAAACTCAAACGCCAAAGACGCTTGCAACAGCTGCATCAGGATCAGCATCGATGATTAGACGACACTCCATTGAGTGGCCAGCAATCATTTCACCAATTTTGGACAACGTAACGTCTGGGAATTTGATGTGATTGGCTTTAAAGAAAGCCAAACACTCATAATACCTAAGTATCAGTATAAGCAGCATGACTTTCGATTGTTCGTGGAACTGTGTACGCAAAAAGCGCATTAATCGCCTCCTTCCCCTCTGGGTCGTCGTCTCACACACAAATTAGTGCGAAATGCGAAACGATATGCGATTAGTGGCCGGTTGGGCAAAAGCTGCCTCCACACAATTGCCCATTACCCTTTGCTTATGGCCAATAAAAAAAGGGCAGCGAGAAATGAAAAAGAGCTTCGACAATGTAACACAAATCGACACGGGCATCAATCAACTGCCCAGACCCGGCAAGAGATACGTATTGGACTGAAAACTGTGCCGTCGACTCTTTATAAAAAGAGGGCCGCCGACAAGAATTGTAGAGCTAGCATAGGGAAAACTCGAAGAAAACGCGAAAAACGACTCGCACAAATGTGGGAAATTGGCACACAAGTGTGTACATTTTCTTTCAGCTTCTTGCAATAATCTCTTGACTGTAGTAGCAGCCAGCAGGCGATGGCCATCGATAAGTTTTGAGCGGGGGAGCTGTGGGTCTCAGTGGAATGAAAATACTGGTAAATCGTTTGCTAGAGAGGTACAGTTTAAGACAGGCTTTATGTAGATTTGTATGTTCCCCAGTAATCCAATAAAAGCTTTACGAAAGGACTTATATACTTGTATGTTTCCACTTCTTTATTTTCTTGTTTATTTATTAAGTAAGTTTACTTTTTCCTGCAATGTGATCGATTCAAAGACTGTTTCTATTATATCAATCAAAAAACCATAAATTTCGAATACTCAATGGCCAAATAAGTTTCCATCTTAGACACTTCCTAAGACTGCACAAAAAAGATTGCCAGTTCTGATCAAAAAATATATAAAAATAATTAATTTTGAAGTAAATATTAGTTGGCTTTTATATAATAACAGTCTCTGAAATTCATCTTTTTTGATCAACCTTTTGCAAACACCGCACAGAATCGAATGTTTGAATAAAGATGCATTCATTAAATTAAATGATATTAAATGAAATTAAGCGAAACTTCCATGATTTAGATTCCGTCTGTCTGGATGAACGTCGGGATTACAGAAAGGGCTAAGCCCACCTTGACCAAACTTGGTAAGTAGACACTACTTATACTTAGGCAACACGAGTTTATTTTTATTTTCTGATTTTGTAGCATTCTCTCTGTTGCTTAAATATTAAATTTGAAAATGAAAAATGAAGCCACGAGAGTCTTTCAAGAGTTAACTAATCAAAAACAATATGTGTCGAAATTTCGATAGAATGCCTTGAAACAGTTTTGAAACAAGTTCACCGTTGGGTTGAGGCTTTATTTAAGAAATGTATTTACCCTATACTAGAAGGATAAAGGGCTATTATGACATAGCTTCCCTTGGAATTATGTATAAACAGTACTAAGTTTTTTCCATTTAACTTTTGGCTTTGCATAACAGCATATTCTCTGGGGGCTATTTGCCAGCCTTAGTTGTTTTCTTTTCAAATCAGTTTGAAGGAAGTCAGTGAATGCAGTTGCAACTGCACTTAGCACTTAGTTGCGCAAATTGAAAAGCGCCCATGAGAAAGCCACGGCCATGGCCAACTGTAAAAGAAAATGCTTTTCACTTCAAATTGCCTGGCTGCACATTTATAGAAATTATTTTTAATTTCGCAGCAAAAACTATTTCTAATGCGGAATTGTGTAATTCTTTTCCTGCTGTTGTTGTAGCTTCTACTGCTGCTGCCCAGCGGAAATGTTTAATTTGCCATCTTAACCTTAACAGTTAGAAGAACAAGAGCGCCGTTACAGTCACGCATGCGCATGCCCATGTGGACGGGCACGCGCACGCGTCAGTGGCCGCCGATCTTTAGTTTTCTTCACGCCTGTCAACGCGATCAGCCACGCTGGCTAACGATATTTATTAAGTTTGCTTGCAGCAGTTACTCTATAAACGTTTGCATAATAGTTTATCCAGTTTGCTCGTTAAAACTGCACTAGGAAGGGCAGTTCCAGAAATACCCGACAATGTCTGAAATTAAAATTTATAGTAGAAACTAACAAAATGATTAGAAATAGAGGTATTCCTCAGACTAGTTACATTCCATTAGGGATACTCTTTTTCTTCACAAGAATAGTAATACATTAATTGCTAGAGCTTAAAGCAACTGTTAAAAAAACATCGCAGTTTTCGAAAAAATCCACAAAATGGTTTTGAATGACTGTCAACTATAACGGGGCTTCAAAAGTTGTATATTGACTAAAGATTTATTTAAAAAAAAGCAGTAAAGCTTCTTAATCGATTTAAAATTTAATAGTGTCTCCAAAGAAAGCAAAGGCAGTTCTACTTTTTGAATACAGTCTGATCAACTATATTTAATTTTGTAAAGAACGGCTATGAATTAACAACAAAAGTTGTATATTGACTAAAAATTTATTAAAAAGAAAGCAGTAAAGCAGAGTTTTAATCATCTTTTGAAGCATCAGCAGAAGTGAGCTTCTTAATCGATTTAAAATTTAGTGTCTTTAAAGAAAGCAAAGTAGTTCTACTTTTTGAATACTTTTGAATATTCTTTGATTTTGAAAAGTTGTATATTGACTTTAAATTTCATAATAAGAAAGCAATAATAAATAAACCACAGTTTTAATTATGACTTTAAACCTGGGGAAAAGTGAACGCGTAAATCGATTTAAAATTTAGTAGTGTCTTCAAAGAAAGCAAAGGTAGTTCTTCTTTTTCAATACAGTCTGATTAATTTTCTTTGATTTTGTTAAGAAGGGCCAACAATGAAGCGATATTAGTTTTTATGTATGTGCAGTGTTTGAGTTTAGAAATTACTTTTAGCAAAAAACAAGGTGGTATCAAAAATTGATTAGTCTGCTATAGATGGAATAAGATTCTTATTGTAAACATGATATTAATCATCGCTAAAGAAACAGCAAATATATTTTCGTTTATTTTGTTTGGTTGGCCATTTTTTGGACCAGCCCTCGCATGTTGCTGACAAACAGGAAGGAAATGCTTCGTAAGCGGCCCTATAAATGTGCCCCGGTTGTCGTTTAAAACAAACACCACTTTATTGCACCCTTGGCCACTTGACAGCTCAATTACGACTGTCCACAAATGGAGTGCAAAGGTAGCAGGCAGGCAGCGAGTAAACAGCCATTATTATGCAATTTAAACCGACATGTGGAATCGGTCATTGCGAGCCGACAAGTCGTTTATGTGGGGCGGGGCTGGACTGGCCCCCCGTGAACGCCTTAAACTCTGGGTCAACCCATAAATTTACGCGCAGCCAGTCAGCAAAAGTGAAATTTGTTTCTTATCACTAAAACTTTACATTGGTCTTTTGTTTGGCTCGGCTGCTGCGACAAACAATTAACCCGAGTTTTGTGGACAGACAAAGGGAGAAAAGAGCAGACCGTGTGAGTTTCGCACAATGAACTTGAAATGTGTTTGTAAAACAAATGGCAGAGCAAGGGTAAAATTGTAAAAAAAAAAAAACAAAGTATAAAGACAACCACGCGGCGTTGTCATTGTTTAATTAGTGAATTTTTCCCCTGCTCTGCCAAATGTAAAGCGAAAACGCATTGCATATTCAGTGGCTAATAAGCGCGCCACTCGCTGTGCAGTCGGTTTGTTTTTCAAGTAAAGCCATTTAATTGCGCAGCCAGCAGCCAGCAGCCATTGACCGATTCATAGTAGTTGCCATCAGATTTCGACACGACTGTATTTTTTTTAAAAATACAAGTATTATTTCTTTTTTACTCACCTTATTCAGTTTGCGTCTGAGTAGGTGCGGGGCGCCGCCCGGTGGTTGCAGTGGCACGGCTGGCTCTGGTGTGACCTGTTGCACGGGTCGTGGTGGCTTCAACGCCAGCTTCTTGAGGCTGGCAATGCGTTTGTCGCACATTAAAGACACATCGTCGATGCGTTGCAGCACCTGCGGGTATACACGGAAAAGAAAAAGGCGTACATTAGTCACAAATCACCAACCATCGTACCACACACACAGCACTGAAAATGTTGCAAATATGGTTAAAGCTTTAGCAACATATCAGTACATACTGTATAAAAAATAACTTTCTATTTTGCTGAACATATTTTTCTATTTTAGAAACTTGCTTAAAATTTGAGTTAGTTGCCATAAGTTGTGTTCTCTCGATTTAATTATTTATTTATCGACAAACAGAGCTGCCGATGTGAAAACAAAAAATCAAAACAAACTCGTATAGCGTACACACATAAGGCATCTTTGTGCAAAATTTGAAGTATCTATCTCTTATAGTCTCTGAGATCCAGGTGTTCATACGGACGGACGAACATACAGACAGACATAGATCGACTCGTCTTGTCATGCTGTTCAAAAAAATACAAGTATATATACTTTGTGGGGTCTGCCACGCCTCCTTCTGCCTGTTACATTTTTCAGCTCCCGAAAACCTTATAAGTATACTCTTGTACATTTCATGTACAGAGTATAACAAGGACTATAGAAACAAGAGAGAACGCTACAGTCGAGCAAGCCCGACAGTGTAATACCCTGTACCCAGGTAAACTTCCGTCACTGAGTTATATGCGCCCATAGCAGCAGCAAAAAGAGGAAGAAGAAGAGCGAACTTGTTGCTGCAGTTTGGGGGGGTTGTACTGGCGAGAATTTGTTTCGCTAATAACTTTTCTTAGAATTGACCGAATTGAATAAAATTTTGAACAACAGTAGACAATTATATATAAATTATGTGTGCAGTTTGGTTGAGGTAGCATTTGAAATGTGGACGCTATTGACGAAATTCTGTAGCGGGGGAAGGGGGGGAAAATTAAAAAAAATAAAATAAACTCGTCCTTACTCGGACCTAGGAGAATCTGGATGCCAACTTTGGTTATTCTAGCTTTTATAGTTTCTGAGATCCTCGCGTTCATCCAGACGGACAGACGGACGGACAGACGGACGGACATGTCTAGATCGATTTCTCTCGTCATGCTGATCAAGAATATATATACTTTATGGGGTCGGAGATGCTTCCTTCTGTATGTTACATACTTTGCACAAACCTAATATACCCTTTTTACCCTACGGGTACAGGGTATAATAACAAAAATGTCTAATAACGAATCCGACTCTGTGGGGGAATTTTATTTGCCAAACGGCCAGCTATGCTACGAATCACAGCAGAGAGTAGTCAGAGACGTTGTTAGACCTAACAAAAAAGGAAGGAGAGAAGAATTATAATTAAATTAAAATAACAAATTAAAATACTTAAATAATAAAAGATAAGACATAGTTAAAAGGTAAAGGTGGAGAATCACTGACCCGTTGGGGGAAGGTTTATTAGCCAGTCCGGCAAGCTATGCAAGCTATTACACCTAATTCTGTTTTTACACGGTAGATTAGTTCCACAAAAAGTCGTATAAAAAAATACATTGATCATATGTTATTTTGAATCGTAGTCGTGCAACCATATATACAAATTTTAAATTTCAAATAGTGTTAAATCAAAACCGTGTAAAAAAGATCTTCTATAAACAGAATTAGGTGTACCTATATATTTCTTGCATCTTTTTATTTTTTTGAGTGTACATTTATTTGAAAGAGGGGAGGGGGCTAATTCAGTTGAAGTTGAACTTATTTAGATGGCCCAGAATTTTTAGAGTGCCCGTTAAATGGCACATCACATTTGTATATAGATAGGCATAATATTCAATAATGCGCTGGCTGATCAGGGCCGAACTTAGAAAGTCGTTTCACACAAGCTGCCAAGAATATGCGGTCGCTGTTATTATTATTGTAACCCAACAGATGGGAAAAAAGGCATCTCTTATTATGTCAAAACACACACATACTATACTCGTATGTCCACAATAAATGCCGTGGCTTTTATGTGAATGGAATTCTGCTTCTATTAAAATATTTTCGTTTGGTTGTTTATTTTTTACGACTTCTGCGGTCTTTGTACGCGAAAATGTCGTAAAGCGTGTAAAGTTCTTAGTGCGACATTTGTTGGGAGAAAGTGTCAACATTTTCGTATGCGACCAAAAGTAACAAATGTACTAATACCCTACTTTACTTCCCACCGTTTCTACTCTTTCTCGAGCATTCGGAAGTAGCCGCCTAAGATTATTCAAAATTAGCCGCAAAATGTCAATCGAAATCGTATTGACTTCCATCATTGGGTTAGCTGTAAAAACATTTGCATACACCATCGCATTTTCCAGATACACGAGACAAACAAACTGGCACACTAACTGCCATACCTTGGGTCCAACTATATTTAAAATATTGAAAATATTGTGAACTGAAATAAATTTGTTATAATTCTTAAACTATTGGTCAGGCGGTATATTGAAAAAATCGGAAAAAGAATCCTAATTTTGATCTATCGATTTATTTATGAGATACATTGTTTTAAACATGGATGCCAATAAGAATCTCCCCAAGATCTTAACATAAACTCAAAACTGTTTACGTACAAAAAGCAAATTAAAAACGAAGCTCGAATATTGCAGAAAAAATATTATGGATCATTCGACTCTTCCTATACACACACTAAACTGAAAAGAGAATGAATCGTCCCTTGTACAATTCATTCTCTTTTCAGTAAATGTGAAGAATTTAAAAAAAAAATAAATACATACTCGTATGTACTTGTATATATATAAGTACAAATATTAAATTACCACTAAATTATTATCACAAAATCATTGGCGAAACGGAATAAAATAGACCCATTTATTAAACAGATGATCACTGGTGATGATATATGAAATAAGTTGCATACGACAATGTTGAGAGTAACCGATCATAATCAATTCTCGGTTAGGCAGCTCTAAGGAAGACACACAAGTCGGGGCGGACAGCTAGGCTGTGTTTTGGTTGGAGTGGAAAAATATAGGAATTGGATGCTTCCAGATGGCCAAGAACTGAACTCGGACCTTAACTGTCAATTAGACCATTGGAATCTAGCGATTGCCAAGAAGCGACCAAAATTGTCCAATAGAAAAGGATATATTTTTGTTCTCTTCTCATAGCCCAATATTAAGATCTCAAATGTTGTTGCCGTTGATTAGGAAATATAAATAATATGAACATAATAATAAGTACGAAAAAACGACTTTTGCTGATTTAAATTAACATATTTAACATTTTTTAAAGATAAACAAATATAATAAAAAGTGAAAAGTTTTGTAAAATTGTACCACTATGCCGCCTAAAGAAACTTCGAATAGAGATCTGCATACATACAAATGTCTGCTTGCACATTCATGTATTCATTCGCTCACACACTCGTGCATACATATTATATACTATATGTATATGTATGTATACAGGTAGCAGCAACAGCAAGAGCAACAAAAAATGGCTTTATAATTATGTAGCAGAATTTACGGGCAATCTCGTGCATTTTTCTCTGTGATTTGTTGAGTGAAAAACTTTTCATTGCTGCAGCTCAAAAGAAATGAGCATAGAAAGTGAACTGCAAAGTGCTGTGAGTGCCGAGTCGGTGGTCGGGGTGCTAGGCCCCAAGTAACAATTGAAATTATGCCCCACTGCACTGCTGTCTCGCGGATCGCTGCAACACGCATGGGCAGCTTGTCTGTCAACGCTGTGCTGCTGGCGTCTTTTTGTTGTTGTTGTTGTTGTTGTCTCCACGTCAAATGGCGGCTCGTCAACTCGAAATGCAATTTGTTTGCTTGGGTGCTGAGTGCAATTAATCACATTTGTCACAATGGCCACAATGGCTGGCAATGTGGCAGCAACACTCTTACATGCCACAATGGACCTGCACTTGTTCGTCTGGGCCAATTCAGCTTTTACATGGTCGCTTGACTCTTCATTTGATATGCAGGCGTCAAATTGCCGCAAATTACGAACAAAATATTTCAAATAATTGCCATCACTTGTTGAGCAGTAAAAACTTGTACATACGTATACAAATCATATCAACATCATCACAAAATGGCCAAATGTAATATTTATTATTATGTTCTGCATTATCAATTAGCTTATAAAATACCCAAAATATATTACAAAATTTATTTTCTTGCTTAATTGCATTCAAAATTTATCAAATAATACGGAATTCAAAATTGGCGCCTACTCTGTAAAACTGTTGAGCTATTTGGTGTAAAAAGTTTTACCTGGGTATTAGAAATTTAAAATCATTTATATCAATACTTTTTTGGGAGTGGGACAGATTCCCGAATTCGACTCCGAACTATTCAATCTGATTCAGAACATATTTGATTGTTTAAAGTTGAAGTTGTATTCATGATTAACGATTTTTAACAAGTCGACAGTAGAAAAATCATATCTAATGTGTACAAAAAATTGCATTACGATTACAGTAATAATTCAGATTCTGATTTTCATTATCTATTTCTGTAGCTCGTAATCTGTATTTATATAAAAAAAAATTCCAAAAATTTGGGTTCATATTCGATAAGTTAAAAAGAGATTTTGAAAGTTTTAAGAATCATTGCTGAAAACATTGATGGGTGTAGCGACCAAAAAGGCCTCTTATAGACCAGCAATAAAATCCTACTATATACACCTAATTCTGTTTCTACAAGGTATTTACTTGTATGAAACACGGTTGGAAAATTAAAAATATTATGTATTGGTACACGACATTATTATATTAAGCACGATTTAAAATAACATATTATCAATGGCTTTTTTACACTTTTTATACACGATTTTTTCTGGAACCAATCTACCGTGTATGAACAGAATTAGGTGTATTTATTTTGAAATACATGGATACGACAGTAAAAAAAAATGTTGTTTATATTTAAAACAAGTAAGTATTGCTGAGTGCAAAATCGATAATGGCATAAAGACAATTAGGGCTTACTTCATTGAATATTAAGGACTAACGATCTTTAGACCGCCAACAACTATATAAAGAAATCGAGTCTTCAATTAGGTAGCGCCCCAAACTACCAGTTCAAACTAAACTTGAAACTCGAGCCATTTGACATTTTACGTAATCGGTAATGGTCTGAACCAATGAACCACAGGTTTCCTCTATGGCCACTTTCTCTTTCCACTTGTTGCCTGTCAACAACAATACCTGGGCGCATCTTCATCCTGCAACATTTTCCGCGAGCAGGCTTCGCGACGCAGCTGCCAAGTAAGTGACCAGCGACCAGTTTTCGAGTTTTCGCCAAAGACCATTTGACACGTGCAATCAAACAAATAATGTTAATGCAGCAGGCGGCATTATCCAAATGCATTTTGTAATAAAGCAGACAATGCGCATATATTTTCCTTTTTACTTCATTTTGCCAGAGGTCGATTGTTTTGGTAATTTATTTGACCAATGTTTGCATAATGCGTGTTGCAAATAAATAGGGTTGCCAACACTTTCAACTAATAGTATTTACTTTCCAAAACTTTGGAAATAAATGCCATGGAAAAAAGATTTTCTTCTTAAAGGACCAATTGTTATTAATGAGATTCTTTTCTCTTTACCGTACAAAAAGGTACCTGAAGATTTGGTTCAGAACTTGATTATAAGTTTTATTGAATACGAATAATATTTCAAATTATATTTGTGGTTCTGTAAAGTCTAAAAGACGTGAGTCGCGACTAGAAAATACAAGTATTCAAAATATTTTATAACCAAATTACCTAACCAGTTAGTTCAAATCTTTGTGACAAAAGAAGGATCAGAGCTAGTCTAAGTCAGTACGACCTAAATAGTAATCATCTTAAGAGCGCTTTAAAGGCTGGTGAGCACTTGGAAAATACTTATCTTCCCAACCATATGCAAGGGGAGAGGTGAGACTTATTCAATTCATCAAAGCAACACAGCAGAAGACAGTCGGTAGTGTAAGGAAAAATAATCGATCGCAAACCTGAAACACCTTCTCTGCCAATGTTCAGCACTTACAAAAGATGGGGTGTTGCTCACTGTCGGTGTTTTTGAAACACAGCAGGATTAATAAATCGCTCTGGTATTTCAGCGAAACTTAGGAACAACTTGAGTCTATATGGATTAAACTAACCTAACTACCCGTTCATATATAGTATACTATATACTCTATATTCTATACTATATATTCTATTCATACTGTAGCATACGTATATTGAGTCATAAATAGTTTTCAACATAAAAAGGTTAATTTGCGATGAAAGTCTACAGAAGAAAATAAATTGAATAAATAGATTTAGAGTTGTGCAAAACTGTTGAGATTAAGACTTGGAACCGCCTTCACCTCGAAATGTGCCCAGCAAACGTCTACAAAAGGTGCTTCTTTACATAATCACTTTTCAACTTTGACTTCGATGGCAACCCTGTCGAAGCCTCTTGCATCTTCTTCGCCAACGCAGATGCCTGCTAGACGCGGGCACAGGTTACTCAACCCGTTGCACGACCAGCCGTCTTCCACTTCCGCTGACCTTTGCAAAGGCTGCAGCCGTCGCTGCCACGGACAGAAAAATCGTGATTCGATAATATGTAATGTGTTTTCTCTTCGTTTAACTAAAAGCCTGGCATAGGCAACACGTTTAAAAGCGACAACTTTCTGGTCATATTTTTCAACACAACCAGCTGAAGATGTGCAGCAGTGGAGTCAAAAAGCTGGATATGGAAATCGTAGAGCTCATCTTCCTGTGTGGGTTTTCTTTTTTCTTTTTCTGCCCCAGCTCGTTGTTTGAGCCTGAATGCTTCTGTGGTTGCTGCTGCCATTGATTATGAATTTCATATGCATCTGTATCTGCAGATTTATTGACTAGCGGGCCAATTGCTTGTTGACTTTATGTTGCGGCCTTTATTGAAGTAATTGCGAAAGTGAAAAAGCAAATGGTCTGGTGCCTGCTGAACAAATATACGAATCCAATCAAAGTTGTCCGATATTCAAAATGTGAGTTCGCTTCTGTTGGCATTGAAAGCAGTGAGTGCTCAATCGACGGCTGTCGTCGATTTTGGAAATGAGCAATAATGGAGGAGAAACTTCCTAGTTATCTATCATTGCGGTTCGAGTTAATTTATACAGTTTTGAACAAATAATTCCAAGCATTACGGAAGGAAGAAAAACCACCATAAAAAACATGAACTTCTTTTGTGTATTGAGAGTATTCCTTTAATACAGACAGACTAATAATCGAATAAGGTCGCATCAGGCCTACATATATAGGTTATTGATTACATATTTCGATTTTACAGACTTGTCGAGCATAAGAAGAATTTTCATATGAAAAGACTATTTTTTTTTTAAATTTCTTTTAATTTATAGGTTGACTATTAACGCATCTTAACTTGGAGGTTATACTTGTAGGTCTAAAGCGGTGAGAATCTCTATAGACAATAATGATGTTACCTTCCGGTTATTAACTAGGATCTGGGCCGATGAAATTTGGTTGAACAACGCGCATATTTTATTTTATTAAATTTTTTTTAAGATGAATACATTAACCGCAAGGCATGTACATTTTCATTTTCAGTCGCTTATGAAGCGTGAATGACGTTTGATTTTAAGTTTTTAGTTAAAAGAAGCCCCTTCTCTTTTTTTTTTAAGATTTCGGCAGCCGACAAGCTGGACAGTTTTGTCAACACCTGGGTATGCGCTCAGAGATGAAGATGCAACTACTAGCTGGCTGTGTTGGGAAAAGTGGAAAGGTACGAAGCTGCGAAGATGTTCAGCAATTAAAAATCATTTTATTGCAACCATCGGCACGGCTAAGCATTAAATACGACTATAGTGTGTGTATGTGCGTGTGTGGATTGTTATTGTTGACATTTCATTTAATCGCTGGCGCCTGAGAGGCGTTTGAACTCTACTTATGGTCGCTACGGGGTGGCGAATCAAAGAGCAGCTTATTGTGGCCATGAAGCAACGAACTGTGCTAGCAATTAATGCCATGACATAACAACGTATCGAAACCAACTGAAAAATGGCTAAAAGACTAAGCGACATTCTTTTTCTGGCCGCGCCGAGTGATGCAACTGGCAGCGCGACTCTGTGGCAGTGGCAATTAATCAAGTAGTCGCCAAGTATGTCAGCGCTCTTTGCAATCTAAGCCGCATGCAGAAGTTGGCTATTGCAAGGATATCCAGTTGGAGAAGTGGCTAAACGGGCTGGAAGTGGAATGAAAGCGGTATACAGCACAAGACAAAATTATGTCAATACATACGATCGTAAAAGATGCAACAGATGTGCAATACATTGAAAGAATATTCCTGCAGTCAAACGAGTCTGGCTGTGACCCATTTGGAACAGGCCCACGTCTTGGTCATTGGGTAAATTGAATACATAAATGGTGAGCCGAAACAGAACTTGAATGCTGGATGGATGCAGTTTTGGATAGTGGAAATGGGTCAAGCAAGCAACAGGCAAACATCGATTGTCTTTTCTCACAGCTAGCCCGCAGAGTACAATGGCGATGGCTATCGTTAAGCCCCAAATTTGTAAAATGCTCCTACACATAACATTTATTCTTGAATATGACTGGGTCTGCCCCGGCCGTAAATAAAAACTCGCAAAAGCAGTTAAGAAAGCTAAACTGTATCTGCGAATGCAATTTTCTTGCACAATTTTAAATTCTCTACAGGAATCGCTTTTATCATTGCGACTGCGTGTCGTCATTCAGCGGAACTGGTTTTATAAAATCAGGCCTCTTTGATGTTCTGTACGTTTCGCAATCTCACATAACTGAGAATTGTGTAATCGTCAGTTGCAGGCCTTCTGTTCGGTTACCGGGCAAAATCTGAAATTGATATTGCCAATGCAGCGAAGCCAAGAACGAGTACGTGAAGATATCTTCCGATAACACACGCCTGGTTTGATGCCCACTTCGAACAAGTTCGGCCGCTTGGTATGAGTATGAAGAAGCGAACTACAAAAATGTTCGTAGTGGTTCGAACTGAAATTGATTTCCTTACAAATACGTTAGATGGCGCTAATGCACTGTTCAGCATATATGAAGATGCCTATTCACCACATTACTTATTTAGCTCTGTTGCTTTCCAGCATATAAGTTCTGCAATTTATTCACGAGGTTTATCAAAAAATCTGTATAAAACAACAATATAATGTTGAAGACATAGCCGAAGGGTATCTTCGCTAGTGCTACTATACTTCTGGAGTTCGGACCTTTGACTAACTTTTGCCATTTAGGCTCAGTATAACGACATAAGAAATAGTTATCGAATGTGGAAATGCTTAGTATATAATGGACGTTTAGTAGTAGTGGAGATATGATTAACATTTTTAAAATCTTTCTTGTGTTTTTTAAGGGCGTTCCATTTTAGCTTAAATACTTCAAATTGGTTATAACTTAAATAGTTTCAGCATCAAAATAATAACACTGGAAATGAAAAGCATACACATAGGCTAATAGCCTAGGCTAGTATTAGCTAAGAAAGTGCAATATCTTAAATGATAAACGGATCTTTTGAATAAAATTAAACCGTCCTCATAATTTTTTTGTTGTATATAAATATTGTGGATATAAGAAATTGACAGATAAAAGCATATATGGGTGGCGTTCTCGATCTTATCAAGTATAATTATATTTCATTATAAGTAATTACGTACAAGTATATACAAATTTAAAGACATTCTCGAGTTATTGTGTACTTTTCCTGTCGAAATAAATGTATACTTTGTACGAGCTAAGAGTAAGGCGATTCAGCCAATGTAATCAAATCTAAACCCAAATAAGCTTAGCAATATCCGCGTAGCTAAGTTGACATGTAATTATGCCGATCTACTTGTACTACATACTAGCAGACATAGGAGCTTAACTATGTTTAGTACATTCATCACACTCTGATTTCGCACAGTTAGAATCTAGCGTGCAGGAAAGTCGAAATTCGAAGGCTTTGAATGGCATTCTCCCCACAAATCTATTTGCGGGTCTGGTGCTTAGGAAAGAAGGCGACACAAATCTGATGGCCAGCTGTTGAAACCGGTTGATTGATGGCATTAAAATGTATTAAATGCACATTATGTTTGCTCCCAGTAACACACATTAGTGGCAGTAGGAACAGCTCTATTGCCATTCTAAGTGCTGTTATCTAACTGTGCTTCGTGCAACAATCGCGATCGTCTGTATGTTACTCAATAGGAGTGTGTGGCGAGCCAAAACAATTCCTGGCGCAAATTCTAAGCCAAACCAATTGACAATTATGGCAATTACTTGAATGCGCGTGATGCTGTTTGGCCGACAGACGGAACGACTGCCATCATCAGCATTAGCTTTGCGGTTCCAGTCGCCGGGGTCAGTAGCCACCATGCAGCATTGGCAATACATGAAATTATTTAATCGGTGCAACGTGCGTGGCTGCATTACAGCATGAAATGCCAACACTTGGCATGTCCCCCGACTGGTGCTTCCACTCCATGGCCATGGTAGGCGAAGTCGCTGCCGCTCGACAAATATGGGTTACCAGCTAGCGACACTATTAGGCATGCACACACTCGTATGTATCTCACTCACTTGGATTTCGCCGCCGAGGCGCATGTGCGGCAACGGATTGGACCAGCGGCGTTCGCAGCTATTTTTTATCACTTGCATGTCGCGGCAGTGAATGGGCGCTTCACATTTCGTATCACAGTCTAGCGTTACGAACGCAATGAATCTCAAATGCGCACTAATTTGGCGTCTGCTGTTGCAGACTAGCTGACGCATTCGGCAGCCGCACAAATGGCCGCGCAATCAGCATCAATTTTTATTAATAAAAAGTATTACAAAGGCTAGAGTCGCCGCTTGTATACCCTACAACCAACCGGTCCCTTAAACAACCACAGCTCTCGAATTAAGTAATTTGAAATTAACAAAATTATCATTGAAAAACGAAACTAACAAATAAAAATAAACTTGAAAGCTCTGCTACAGACTACAAGTATCAGGCCAACAATTTAGGCTTGCATTTTTAATTTATATATATATATATATCTATAAGATATGATCTAGTCAGATAGTTCTATGCTCTATTCTATGGCACAGAAATCTTCAGCAAGGCAGAAACTTAAAGATTTGTTTAATAATAAATATCTGGACAGACTGGTCGTGATCTCACAATGTCCGATTAAAATATTTTTCAGCTATTGCTAAGGTTTATTTTTTTGTTAAATACAAAAATATATAGCATATATATAGTAAATAAAGCTTTTCTATATCACGTATGCTTAAGATTTAATTCAATTCTGTTTGTCTTTGAAACGTTCCGTAATTCCTAGAAAGTTATATACTTTTAAAAATCCATTCTATCTTTAAAATTTGTTCAGTAATGGCTTTTAAGTTTTATTGGGAAGCCAATAAAATTCTGATAGTAGCAGCAGAAGAATTGCATTAATTAATTAAATAACACAAATAATTAAATATCAAATTGTTCTCTTCTAGCAATTTTGGCAGCGTTATGGGAGTCATATAAAATAATATAGGTAGATACATATGTGGTTTAACAAAAGCTTGACAAGCCTACGAATCAGACAAGACCTCTTGCCAAGTTTGCTTCTTCTAGCTGTTATGGTTGAAAAGATCTTGAAGTTCATATAGTCGAACAGAAGGACGAACCGACAGCCCACAATTTCTCGCTTCAATTATAGGGTATGCCGAGGAAGCGTCGCAGCTGTTGCTGAACGCCATAGTAAGTTTCTATAGTTCGTTGTCGCCATTACTTATCAGAAGCGTTGGCTTTCCAACAAAATTGAAACATATTAGTTGGAGAAAAAAAATTGCAAATGCAGGGGTAGGCGTATGTGGGGCAATACAGCGTTAAAGATGCCATCAGGTTCACGATCATTTAACCCAATTCAATGAATTGTTTAGAGTTGAAGTATGAGTAGGAGCAAGTGGTGCATTGAACTAACCTGCGATACAAGGGCTTTGGTCTCGGGCGTAGTGCTCTCCAGGAAGATCTTTTTGAACTCGCTGGGACTAGACAATTTGAAATCGGACGCTGAGGCTATAAAAGCCTGTATCTCGTGCAGACTCTGCTCGGCCAAGTCCGCTGAGACCGAACACTTTTCGATGCGCTGCGAGGCAAGCAATTCCACGCCATTTGCACACCACTGATTAGCCTAAAACATCAAAGAAACGGAATTAAATCTGCTGTCGAAATCGTTTAGGTGAAGCGAACGCACCTTTTCAACTCTCTCCATGAGCTCACTGTTCTTGGCCAGTATCTCTAGCCGTTTGCTAAGTCGCTCGCCGATGATGTCACAGACACGTTGCAGCTCATCGCACTTTGGTTGCACAATCTCCCAGGGATAGACGCCGCGTGAGCCAATCAGCTGTTGGCCGGCCTGTATAACATCCTCGGCGCGTTCCACATCCGTTTTGATGCAGACACGGAACTGTTGCGTTTCCTCAATAAGCGTTGAGACGCGCTCCACGCTTTCGCCAATTTCCGTCATGTCTGCCACAGTCTGGAGGTGGCCATCGAAAAGGTTCTGGATGGGGAGAATACTTGAGTAAACAAGTATACTTAATGCTTGATTCATTTGGACTCACCTGCAGCTCCCGGAAGTCCTGCTCGAACATGCGGAGGCGCAGACACTGCTCCAAACGATTGCGATGAGTGCGCCAAAACTCATCGAAGCGACGCTCTGTCTCCTCCAGTTGTACGAGCAGTCTGCGATAATCGCGACAATCATCATAATGTTGGGGTTTTTTAAACTTATATTGTTGATGGTAAATAATTTGTTGGCGATGCATTGGCTGCCCTGCACTGGGTCTGCATATCCGTTTATCGTTATCGTTATCATTATCGATTTGAGTTTGTGGTCGTTTATGGGAATTGCATTACATTTGATCATGATTTTTGCATATCGAAAATGTTTTTGGAAATTTTGCGTTCAAAGGCGCACAGAAAAAGAGACAAGAGACGACAGCAACTTTGATGAGCGAAATGGACGACATTCAGATGAGTTTAAAGTGGACAAGCAATTGTTCAATGTAGAGTGTACAGTTTAGTTAGCAAGTATGTATGTACATGGTGGGCGACATGTGTGGACGTGTTTTTTTTTTTTTTTTTTTTTTTGTATGAATGTGCTTTGTGCTGTTCCGAAAACGGAAATTTATCTGTGTATCTGTGTACTTGTATTGTGTGCCAATTGAAGTGATTTTGAGTGAATTGGAGTTACATACATATATGAAATCGAGTCTTAACTGTTTGCAGTGTATTGCGTATCATTTCCCAAATAACATATTTTAATACAGTTTTTAAACCATTTCAAAACATGCTTTTAGCAGCGTATTGTAATTTAAGCATTATACAATTAAAACATCAAACTATTGTAACGAAATCAACACGGATATATGATGTACTTATGTAATTGAGTGTTTGTTTAAATGATTTTCTAATTCAGTTTTTATGAGTTTAATTCGCGAAGCGAAACATTTTATTGTCATGCAAATCAACAGAGTTATAGTATGAACTTTTATAAACGGCACGTATGTATACTATTCGGTAGAACGTAGCAACACAACAAATTAAAAACTTTCTCAATATATTTATGTATGTGTATTCTTTAAAACGAATACACAATAAAAGTACTCATATAAACATTCATTACAAATTATAATTATGTAAACTTAATTTCCGAAGCGGAAATATTTAAAATTTTTGAAAAATGTGGTCAAACAGGCAAATTATTTGCACACAAATTGTTGTATTTTCTGAAATATGGCATAGCCATTTATTTAAAGCATTACAAATTCTACACAGAATAAGAGCTTCAGCTATGGTCAGACAGGCAAATAATAACTATCTATCTTTCGAGTTATTTGCAAAAAAGGTAAAATTTCTGTACAAACGTTCTGCATGTATGACCATCTTTACTAATAGATATATAATAATGAAATGTATATGAGTCTTTTGCCAAAGTATAGCCGGTGAGGCCTTTATACAAAGAAACAATTGTTTCGTAAATGATTTATAATGAGCCGTACAAAGCTGCTTCAGTATACTTATACTTATGAAACAATACTGAAAATATTTTACTGAGAGTTGTATTGTGAATAAATAAGGCACTGATATAATTGCCTGAATAGTTGTTATTATTGTCTTAAACAAAACACATTTAATGTACAAATGAACTCGACTTAAAGAAAACATTTTTGTAAATATGAAAACGGAGTTAAATAAACATTAACAGCTTGTATTTTGTTGTAGTAATTAGTATTGAAAACATTTGGTCAAAATGAACAGATTAATACAAAACCAGTGCAGAGCTATAAGAAATAAAATCAGTTTTGGGTTAGTTTATAAGTAATTGTTTGATACACAAAAACGCATTTTAGGAAGAAGTTTAATATTTAGTTGAAAAGTTACTAAAGCCATCAAAACTTAATGAGAGGTAGAACAGAAACTAGGACGCACCTCTCAATTGCGCTGACATTGCCAGTGCGCTCGGAGAATTCCTTCAGTTCCTCGTTTAATTTGATGTTATCGAGCAGAGCTTCGCCGTGCTTTGCAGCCGCTAGTATTTCCTCCTAAAAAGTAAATGGTTCAGACATGAGTTTGAGTTTGTTTTGCAAATCAACTAGCAGTTAACCTTGAGTCGAGCATAGTCGGTACCCTGATCCTCCAAGAGTTTTCGAGTAGCCTCAACGGAATTGGGAAATTCTGTATCGTGTATGGCCTGTATGAAAACGTCCAATTCGGCGGACACCTGATGCGTCAGGCTGGAGAACTTTTCGAGGGACTGCAAGTACGAAATTTAATAAAATAACAAAATAAACCAAGAGCCATGGGTACTTACAATCCGTTGTTGTATCCACTCGTGATGTGAATAGATCAAAGATCCACCCATATCAGCCGTAAGTTGGGTGGCATCGACAAACTCATGCAAATCGGAGAGCGCTGAGCAAATCACAAGTCGGAAGCGATATTCGTCTTTGGAGAATTTGGAGCTAACCTCGGAAATAGCCTTCTGGAAAAGGCCGGATGGACGCAACACATAGACCACATGTATAATGCCGGGAAAGTAAACCTAAATAGAAAACATTTTGTTTAGTATTTATGAGATTTTTTGTTGTTTTTTTTTTTTTTTTTGCAAACTTACGGAAATGCGTTGTAAAACCGTCTTTACTGAGGTCCATTTGTCCTTACGTCGATCGATTATTAAATGAAAGCCAAGATCAGCATCTTGTAGGCTAATAGAGAAACATTATTATTATTACTTAAGCCATGTTTGGGTTAATATTTGGAATGTACAAACAGAAAGCAGATATATAAACAGAAATATGGAGCTGCTAGCCATTTCTGGTGATAATTTTCAGTTAAAAACCTCTTAAAGGCAACTTTTGATATTTATCTAAGCTCTTTGGTACTTTAAAATGTCTACTACTACTAAAATTTCAAATAAACTCCATCCACCGGAGCTATCTATTATGAGCTGCTAGAAAGTAGTGAAAGATGGATTGTCTGGGTAGCGCTTTCGGGGTTAGGAAAAAACAAAAAATTGGGTAGACTTATGCATCGCCTCAAAGGAGGTAAAGTTCTTGAACGCTTCTGAATTCCATCTAATTCTGGAAACGGCAATAAGTAGTTAAGGAAGGGCACAACTTTGAAACTCTTACATTTTCTATTTGTACACCCAATTGATTTGGGTTGGGAACTTACGATGGCACAGAGCTGAGGTACAAAATAAGCTTCTGATAGTCCGCTTCTTCGAGGCAATTGAAGTTGTTGTTGTCCGGGAAGATAATCAGTGGACAGCCGTCCTGTGAACGACCACCAGTTATGATGGCATGCTGCGGATGCAGCAGATCGGCCACATCGGCTATGTTGAGCACACCCTCGCCGCTCATGGCCGCCGCTGCTTGTGCCGGACTGATGTGCTCCAGAAGCGAGTTGATGTGCTCCGCGGGCTGAGGGGGTCGCTGCGTGCCAAGCGCCTCGGCCGCATACACTACACCCTGAGAGTTAACAGAGCCGTTCGAGTTACTACTGATCGTGGACGTCGTATGCTGGAGTTGCGTGTTGCTGCCCCCGGCGTGATGGGCCGGTGAATTGGTGAGCGACTGGAAGAAGGCGGTCTGTATGGAGGCACCGCTGCTCACTGAGATCTGAGAGTCGATCATATGCTGATTGATCAGCTGTTGTTGGCGCTGTTGTGTGTGTGAGGCGCTCATAACGATCGCCTGAGACTCGGCCAGCGCCGTCTCAACGTCATTGTCTGCAGCAGAAAAGAAAGAAAGCGAAACGAGAAAAAAAAACCATTAGTGAGTAGTCGCTCGAAATTCATTCAGAAAAAAAAGTGAAAACTGAAAACTGAAAATTTGACGAAATCCACTTTGAATTGCCACCCAATAACCACCAAGAAGTAGAAGCCACACACTGAACGCATTCAATGGGGACGTCCGCACAATATACAGTGAAAACTCCCTTAATGGACACTCGCTCGGTGTATAAAGTATTTGAGCATTCCCTTAAGCGGACACTCCTCTTGGGCGGACAAAAATTGGCCGATCGTGAGTGTCCGGCCAAGAGAGTTTTCACTGCACATAGATATGTACAAGTATTAGATACATATATATTTCTGTATACATTTGTGCATAGTATATTGAGACACTAAAATGCCGAACGTCTTGTTTTTAGATTTTGACCTATTTTCAACGCATAAAGGGAACCCGCTCTGTACGCTCCGCACTTGCGGTCGAAATCGTTTCGCCGCGCTCGGTGTTTCCGCATTTGTACAACTTTGTTTATAGTACTCAACGTTTTTATACAGCTCTACGTGGTATAATTCATTCATTAATCGACATGAGTCAGTGGAGTAATACTACATACTAGGTGAGAAACAGGTGGCAAATATTCAAAGGCCACTTATGGGTCGATATCTTAAGCGTAAGAACCAAATGCCAATTAAATTTATCAGCCTTTTCATAGCTGTTTTTTGTATATTTTGGTTTTGTTTTCGATTGCAGGAGCTCTTTGGTAATTTCTTTATTTTTTTTGTTTATCAAATGAGGCAATAACATATGGAGCAACTGATAAGTACTCGTATGATATCACATTGTGCATAGGGTGCCTATATTATTATACGATATGTGTGGGGTGCCGCCTTATCAGAAATTAGCATTTTTTATTGCTGCCGATTTGGCATTTTATATGCGCACTTAGCAAATATCAATCAACTGATAATTTCAGGCCAATACGTATATATCTGGTGTGTTTATATAAATGTATACAGCAGACACAAATGAGTTTTCTTTGCAAAAAGAAGGGTAATTTGTTTTGATAATAAGTATGTTTGTCATAAAAGTTTGACAAAGGCCACAATTTATAAAATTTGGAACCATATGGAGAAAAATATAAAAAAAAGTGCTTCGTTCTAATATTGATTTTTTTTATTTATCATTCCTGTGGCAGCTTTTTCTTTCAATTTATAGCATAGAGGGACAATATTAAAATCTACTAAATAGAGAATTTAATTTTGATGTTTCCTATTGATTTTTGCAACGATTGTTATCGTGCAAATATTTCTCTGATCTTTAAAAAATGGAGGCTTTTATATGATATTAAAAACACTTGATGTGTCCATATAACAATAACTCGATGTTCAGACAGTCAGTCAGCTAGACTCTAGCTATATCGCAATCCTATATCAATCAATCCTACAAGTATATTTACTTATAAAGTAAGGTGTGCTTTCTTTTTTCATTTAAACAAATAAATATAAAGCTTTTCAGTAGTTTCGACGTGACATTCTCCGATAGACGTACAATACCAGGTCGTGCTGATCAAAAAATATAAAAACTGCAAATTTCAGATAAATAAATAAAATAAAATTACTTAGGCATAATGAGCTCTCTGAGTGTGATTGTTAAAAGGCCATAAATTTTTAATGAAAGTTATGTTTCTAAGATCTGCGAATATAGTATACACTTTTTAATTAGTCACATGGGCAGTTCATTTAATGTGGGTCGCGTCTTCGAGTGGGCTTCTCTGTATCAACGTCAATGCAAACACGAATAAAACGGAAACAACTATTATAGGTCTGTAACTAGCTTAGCTTTTAAAACCTCAAGGTTAATGGATATAAACGTAATAGGCGCCCAATATAAGTATGTGCAAATGTATAAGTTTATGCGATCACATTTTCACAAATATTTGCATACAAATTTACACCCTTCGCTACTAAGTTGAACCTTACTTGACGAACAATAAAATCTTCTTAGCTAACAGGCAACATTTATAGACGATTGGTAATCATTCAATAATTTATTGCTTTCTTTGTTATATGAAAAGCAACTTTTAAATGACGTTACGGAAATAGTGATTTTAAAAAATGCTTCATAAACTTTTAATTGCTCTCACTGCATGGTTTTCATTGTTAATGCTCATGTGTTTGTAATATCAGACTTTGTCATTACGAAACCTTAGTCATTGCAACAAACACACACCCTTGTGTGTTTTATATTTTTATTATAAATGACTTTCGTGAAACAGAAGCAGCTGTTTTACAGAATATAGAAAATCAATATAGAAATTGTATAAACTGAACTAAGACTAAATCAATGAGTGTGTTACTTATCAATGAACGAAGATCAAATAGATTTTAGTTTTGAATTTAAACAAATAGTGAGGCTTAGATTAGAAAGATCTGTAGGGTAGGAACAAATATGCCCTCTGGACTCTGGCTATTAAACATTCCTTTCAGATTGCGATGATTTTGATAAACCTTCTAGTTTTGATTATATATTTGCAAATGTTGCTTTCACAAATTTGTCTGAAGCGAATATCAAAATATTTCTGGTACATAGGTAGTTATTAGAATAAAATGTGTTGACGACTACGTCTTGTATTAGTTTTCTAATTGAGCAAGTCAGTCAGAGTTGGACTTGGTCGGTACATATCCGAAAGTTCTCGTTTTCGGTCAGTAGAGTTTGCTGTGTTTAAATCTTAAATGTTTAGTCTAATCTTAGAAGCTTTTCCTCTACCAAGAGCGGATAATTACACATATATTCAGATAACAAATGCAACGATACTGTTGAGGCAGTTCTTATTAAATGTAGCTTCTAAATAGACTGTAAAATTAGTCATGCAGTCACTTTTGTGAATTCTAAAATACAAACAAATATTCTAATATTTGAAATGTGAAAAATCCAGGCACATTATTGCATGTCAGCTCTATTACCACTTTTAGAAAAGGTCACAAGACCTAAGAACTTCATATTTAAATTAATAAAAAAGGGCGAAGCAGCTATCTGGACTAGTCAGGTCATTCGCTGACATTAGAGTAAAAACACGTTGATGTGGTTAATTGATGTGAAAATTCCAAAAGGTCGTTGGTTGAACACATTTAACATAAATAGCCATATTTGCAGAGGATGAGTGTCATTTGGTAACATGAATAAAGGTAATGGCAGCATACCTTCTGATATACTTTGCATGTTTCCCATGATAAAAAATAGCTGATATGCTTATCTCACAGATAAAATGTTTACATAGATATGAAGTTTACATATTCGCACATTTGATGTCCGCGATAGATAATTATATAGAAATAGCCACACACAATAAGCATGCGATTGTTTATACGTATGTATCTTTTTGCACTTTGGGGATATTATTTGCAAAGGCCGAAATTTGCAAACAAAACAATAAAACAATCCGTCAGGCCCGACTGACAACTCAAACTTTAATTCCCACTGTGTGTGTGTGCGTATGTGTGAGTGTACGCGCACGAATATCAGAACTATACGGTTCTCGGTCCCACCACACCACACCACAACTCACACGAGCGACAACAAAAACAAAACAGAACGTGGCGACCGAAACCCAAACACATGGGAGCATGGACAGCGCTACTCCGATAGCAATATGTGAGCGAGAGCGCCAACATCATCGCCTGGAGAGTGCGCAAAACTTGCGAGACAAATGCGCTGAGCAAGCTCGTTCGCACTCACACTTGGAAAAAATCAACTAGAGGCAATTGCTCGATTGGTCGGAGAAAATGGCATGGGTTTTTAATTGGAGGCACGGGCGGGCGGACAGGTAGGCCGCTTGGACATTCGCTGATATTCGTTTCGCCGGTCAGTTCTTGGCTTTCTTTTGCTCTCTTTATAATAAATGTTCGCAGCCGCAGCAGCAGCAGCATCATTTCGTCTATCGTCTCTGTCTCTCGGTCCAAATTGTCTGCCATGTAACGAGCACATAATTAGAGCAGCGAGTGCGGGCGCAAGGCAGTAAAATAAACTGCACGATAGTTCGCAAAAAATAACGTTCTATTTGTATCCGACAGCGGCGTTCAACTGTCAATTGTAGCGCGTATAACAGCTGTTAAGCTGGTAATGGCACCATGGGTGTAACAAAGTGGAAAATGCTGGGAGTCGCTCCCCTTCACCCCTATAAAACGAACAAAACTCAACTAGCTTTGCCATTGAAGTTATAAGTATGTTTAGTTGCCTCGTTCTCTTTATACCTCTTCAATTATTAAAATTGAACAAATAAATGGTTATATACATTTTAGAAATACCAACAGAATTTAAAAAAAAAATAAACATTTTAATGAATCTTTCTGAATAACAAACCTTAATTAATTTTATTAGATATAATCACTTGGGATGTATATTGTTTTTGGCATTCAAGATTATTATAATTTCTCGATATAAGATTTAGGAAACATTTAAAAAAGCATTAAAATAGTATCATCTCTTTTCAATATTTTCAAGAATATTCCTATTAATCTATATCGAACAGATTTCTATTCTGCGTCGAAATTAGGGGGAAGACTAAAATACTTTCATTTTTTCGACTTTGTATCTTTTCAGACTAAATAGGAAATCGACAATCCTCATTTTGTTTTGAATTTCTTCTGTTGATAATAATTACTGACGGTCATTCCCAACACACACTTGTCCATTATATAGTGGATAATTCTATGGGAGCTTTTTTAAGATATAGGCGATTATACGAATGGAAAATTAGGAAAACCCCATAGGGGGGGAAATCGAAAAAATAAAACAAACTTGCACAGCGTACACACATTAGGCATCTTTCATTTTATGTACAGAGTATAAAAAAAACACTAAAATAAAAATTTCTTCAATTCTAAATGTAACCAAACAAGAGAGAACGCTACAGTCGAGCTAGCCCGACAGTGTAATACCCTGTACCCAGGTAAACTTCCGTCACTGAGTTATGTGCGCCCATAGCAGCAGCAAAAAGAGGAAGAAGAGCGAACTTGTTGCTGCAGTTTGGGGGGGCTGTACTGGCGAGAATTTGTTTCGCTAATAACTTTTCTTAGAATTGATCGAATTGAAGTTTTGAACAACAGTAGACAATTATATATAAATTATGTGTGCAAAGTTTGGTTTAGGTAGCATTTGAAATGTGGACGCTATTGACGAAATTCTATAGCGGGGGAAGGGGGGGGGGGGGAACTAAAAAAAAATAAAATAAACTCGTCCTTTCTCGGACCTTGGAGAATCTGGATGCCAACTTTGGTTATTCTAGCTTTTATAGTTTCTGAGATCCTTGCGTTCATCCAGACGGACGGACATGTCTAGATCGATTTCTCTCGTCATGATGATCAAGAATATATATACTTTATGGGGTCGGAGATGCTTCCTTCTGTATGTTACATACTTTGCTAATATACCCTTTTTACCCTACGGGTACAGGGTATAAAAAACGCAGGCATACTAAATATACACTATGTTAACCGTGGAAAAAATCTTGATCCCTGCTAAACGAGAACCTGGCTACGCCCCTGACTGGCACACAGATGCACTGCAATGAGATGGTTCGAGTGATTATAATGTCAATTGCCGCCGTAACTGCGCCAGTTGGGATGCTGTTATATACGTGAGTGACTGCGACTGCGAATGCGACTCTGACTGTTCCCGGTTTCTGGCTCTGCAGTTGTGCTGTTCTCAGTTCTTTGTTGTTCCTGGCACTCCCTGCCCCTTCTGTGCTGTAATTAAGTTTTAGTTGTTGTGTTGATGACATAATAGCATTAACGTCATTACTTTGAGCCATTTTGACATCCATCGTCTATATGTAGATACGACATTCGATGCTTGTCGCTGTCTCTGACTTCACACACGGCTTATTGTTTTATGAAATTATGCGGTTTCTCAATTAGATTAAATGCATTTCTGTCGAATCGGTTCAAGTTCAATGCTCGAACTTTGTGTGTGTGAGTGTGTTTGTGTGCGAGTGTTGGCGAGATTGCGGGTCTTGAGCGAGGCTCGTGACGTTGTGTGGTATATATGTATGTGGGTGTATTGTTCCGATACAGGAACAGAATAAATCGTGTATGGGGGGCAAGATTATTACGCTGCGCACTGTTTGATTTGGATATCATTCATGCCTTGATTTATTCTATTTCCAGGGCAAACAAGAGTACCAGGGTAAGTGAAGAGATTTCTCAGAAACATATAAGCAATTTTCCACCAATCCAATCTATTTTTATTTATGTTAGATAAACAAATGTGGGATTTGGTAGCTGCTCTAACAGCTTTTCAAGTTTTCTAAGAACTATACACATAAATTAAAATGTATTTAATAAAAACAAATAAAATTTTCACATTTTAAGATAATGAACCAAAAATTAAATTAATTTAATTAATGAGTTATTAGAGATGGATATCAGTTACGCATTACAGAGGACGAAAGCAAAATAGCAATTTCCTCAAGTGCTACCTAAAACAATTTTTTATATTCATTCGAGCCTATAATTGATGTTAAATCTCTCAATATGACTCTTTCAACTTTTTCTTGGGAATAAGCTTCACTTGCAAGAATAGCGCTAAGAATAGCATATGTACAAGTACATATGTATGTATGCTGTATGGGGTCAGACATTTTTAAGGATATTTTTTCGATGTTAATTAATTAAGTTTGTCAAAATTACCCAACACTGTTCCGACTTCTTCGATTGTGGTGTTATAGCAGAAGCCTATTTGTGAAACTCTACTTTTGGCTCCTTTTTATAAGTACTTATGTACATAAATGTATATTTACATTTACATCAATACGGAATTGACGGTTTTTTCAAACACTGTTTTCAAAGTCGCAAAAATCGTCAGTAAGCACGTGATCTTAACACATTTATACGAGCCCTAACCACTATTAATTGGTACGGCATGGTTTTTTTCGACAGTGCAACTTTCAATGACTCATATTTATTTGTAGGCGATGATTGCCCAAACATATTTATATTTTTTAAAAAGGTCATTGAATTACCTTTAATTTCATATCAAAACATGCACAAGTTTCATATCAACAAAATGAAAAAACTCAATTTAAATAAAACAACTTTCATACTACACGAAATATTTTGACCATTATTAATTGGTACGGCAACATTATTTTTGTTAAAAAAACGGTGAAAAATGTAAAATGTAAACAAAAACTGGACAAGTAACGGTAAATAGAATATTGTGATGAAGGAAAAGTAAAAACATATGACATTTAGTTGTAGTTTTAGTTTTATTCCCTGATTTATGAGCACGATGGCACGTGGCAAGCCAGTTTGTGAGGAAGTTCGAGCTAAAATTCTAAAAAAATTAAATTTGGGCAACAGCTATGGTGAAATATCGAAAAGTCTTATGCTTTCTAAGTCTACAGTTCAAAATATAGTGAAAAGCTACAGAAAGAATGGCAATATACACTGTAATACAGCAAAAAGAGGTCGAGTCTCAAAAGTTACTTCGCGTGACAAAAGAAGTTTGTCGAGTATAATAAAGGAAAATCGGCGAAGTACTGTGAGAGATATATCGGCAAAATGGTCTGCAAAAATTGGGAAAACAGTGAAACGAGAATGGACTCGACAGCAAATGAAAAGAATTGGATATGGCTTCTATAAGGTATGATTGCGGTTCCTGCTTAGCATAACAGATAATTTTTTCTGTACAATTAATATATGTTGGTGTTTTTAGGCCAAAGAAAAACCATTGCTCACAGCTTTGCAGATGAAAAAACGATTGCTATGGGCAAGACAAAGGCAGAATTGGGAACAGAGGCGTTGGCATTCTATAATTTTTAGCGATGAATCCAAATTTGATGTGTGTGTCGGTGATGCTCGAAAACGAGTAATACGAAAACGTACGGAGGCATATCACAAAGATTGTCTTAAACGTACAGTCAAGTTTCCAACGAGCACAATGGTGTGGGGATGCATGTCAGCCAAAGGTGTGGGACAACTTTACTTTATAGATGGAACTGTAAATGCAGAAAAATATAAGTGTATCCTTCAAAGTAATCTCCTTCCATCAATACCAAAGCTTTCTGAGTGTGGGGAATATACCTTTCAACAGGATGGTGCATCACCACACACCGCAAAAACAACCAAAAATTGGCTTCAAGAAAATGGAATTGATGTCTTAGATTGGCCGTCATCAAGCCCAGATCTAAGCCCAATAGAAAACTTGTGGGCAATCATCAAAAGAAAGCTGAGGAATGACCCACAGCGTACTCTGTCAGGACTAAAATCAAAAATTCAGGAAATTTGGGATTCCATAACTCCAGAAGAATGCCTAAAATTAGTAAATACCATGCAGAAGAGAATTCAGGGTGTTATTAAAAATAAAGGAGATGTTACTCAGTTTTAATGAATATATAATGTTGCCGTACCAATTAATAATGGTCAAAATATTTCGTGTAGTATGAAAGTTGTTTTATTTAAATTGAGTTTTTTCATTTTGTTGATATGAAACTCGTGCATGTTTTGATATGAAATTAAAGGTAATTCAATGACCTTTTTAAAAAGTATAAATATGTTTGGGCAATCATCGCCTACAAATAAATATGAGTCATTGAAAGTTGCACTGTCGAAAAAAACCGTGCCGTACCAATTAATAGTGGTTAGGGCTCGTACACCTTAGGTCATCGGTACTTCAAAACAATTTTGCTGACCTTATCGACTGCACACATTTCATTTAACGACCTTAGCGAGGCGCAGCAAAAGTGGATGTGTAAATATCTTAAAACTTACTCAGCCCATTGTAGACATTCACAGTACGTTTTTATTTTGAAATACGATAATTATGTGAATTATTTAGTGAAATGTTTTCAAAATAATATCAATATCGAGAGATTTGAGGCTAGCGTTACAGATTCAATTTAAGCAAATAACTTTTTGTGATTTTTTAAAAATGTTTCAAAACGTTTTTATTAAGTTGGCAAAGGGCGAGTTCAAACTTTGGGCGTATTCTAAAATTGTAAACATTGTTCGAGACGTATATGACATGATTGATAAAATCTACGATAGTGCATTCAAATTGTTGAGATTTCATACGAGAATAAGTGGTTCCCAGGTAAAAGATTCGCTTGGAATGTTTTTTAGAGAGATGCTATTTGGAATTGGAAATTTTAAATGGAGTAATGCTGGAAGAGCTTTTTGAACCATTTAAGCACTTATTCAGTCGCTCCTGTTCATAATTCGTTTCTTTGTGTTGGTCAACTTTTGTTTTTGATGGCATTTTATAGAAAAAATGGGAAATGTTCATGTTATGTTTACGCTGGTGAATATTTTGCACTTAATAATAATATAATAATCTGAAAGAACTACCTCTTATTGAATTGGCTTCGGAATAATCCTCAATTGTGTCTGTAAATTTAAGGAAGAATGGTGGCATATGATAAATGCGGAGAAAGTTGAATAAATAAGATGGAGAGAGGCCAAACAAGGTACGTTTTTTAAGGTGCTTGCTCATAACCTGAGTCATGTTTGGGACACAGGACGTGGCACGTTAACGGTCAAAATTAAGTTAAGGGAGCGCCCCACGCATTCGTCGATGAGATAGACAAGAACAATGTGATTCATTCGGATTTAGCTTAAGCTCGATATAGTGAAGCACAGTTTGATATCAATTGCGCTTGTTTTCCGGGAAGCGTTGAATGAAAATCTGATAGTACTCGTACTTATACAGAAGATTAAATTTAATGGCTTGCAGAAAAATGCTACGATAATTAAAAAGAAGCCCGCCTATTAAAGCCGCTGCATATGGCGCCGCATATTTTATGTACAAGCATAAATACATACATATATACATATGTATGTATGTATAATCACGTGTGGTGATGTGTAATTGTTTGCTTGTTCTGCGGATTATCTTTTCGCTGAACTTTTACTTTTGCAGTTTGTTGTTGTTGTTGTTGGCACACACACGGCGGCATTTCGTTTGGTTCCAATTATAAGTACTGAACAACATTTGCATTTTGCCAATTTTCAGTGAATTTTATTTTTGGCAAGCACCACAAGCTACAGTCACAGCCACATTTGTCATCTGGCCGACACGTAAATACAAATACGTGTGTGTGGACCAAAGATACAGATATACATAAATTCGAATATGGCAGCGACGATCGGGCCAAAAGGCAGCAAGCGGCACGTACACAGATTTTTACGATTATGTTTATATTTCATTGAGATTTGGATTCGCTTGTTTCTCATTTTTCATGCACATGCATTTACCGTTAATTAATCGTCAGGTAACGAGAATCGCAGTCAAAACTTCACGCTGCGGCGACTTTGGCGCACCTTTTCACGCTTTGAAAAACAATTTAAATAATAACGCACACAGCTAATACGTTATTCTTCTTTTTTTTAGCAAACAACTCTAGAACGACGAGAGTAGATAAGTATCTTGTGCGTTGCGACTACGTCGGTGGACTGACAAATGCAAGATACATTTGCCCGCTGGCGTCGAGCCCGCGCATGACGAGCGATTAAGAGAGCGCAATGCGAACAAGAGAGAGAGAGAGAGACACAGGGAGAGAGCAAATCGTGCTCAGCCTTTTTGCTTATCAGTATGGAGAAAAGCAAAAGATCTTAATGGCCATTCGTAGAGTCCTTGTTAGCCATAATCAAGAGTGCAAAACAGAAACATTTATTAATCAATCAATAAATTAGTTAGCTGGGTCGCGGTTGGCATTCGCATTAATCTTTTGTTGTGGAGGCGTTCCAGCGTGCCTGGCAACAGTCGTAGGCCAGTCCAAGGCCAAATCCCAGACCCATCCAGATGGGATAGGTTCGTGGGCGCGTGAAACACAGCGTCAGTACTGAACCGATCAGAATTCCGCTACCACCCTTCATCACCACATCCGCGATGCACTTGTCGTTGATTTTGGAATGTTCCGACTGACATGGCGGCTTTGTTTGAGGCGCATGTGACATGTTTTGTTTTGTTTAGTTTAGATTCACAGAATATTCTAATTTTTAGTGTGTTTTTTCGAATGGATTAAATACTTTTTCGGTCTGACAGTGAAGTTGACAGAAGGGAAAATTGAACGTTAGTATGTACATATGTACATATGTAAAGATTTAAACATTCTTTATGATCAGCAGCTCTTGATCTATTCGCCACATTGGCTAATGCTACAAGAGTTGGTGACGTTTCAAGCTCTTTTTTAGCGTATCACTTTACAGCTCGACTGGCCCTTTTACCGGTGTTGTAATCCCGCTCTGTTTCCGTTGGCTCACGCACTAAGACGATTGACACAATTCGCCATTCCACATTCCACTCACCTCTGCGGAAAATGTTAAAGATATGCAAGCACTTCAAATTACAATTGCAGCTAATTTTCTGCATGTTGTGAGGAGAACTGTAGCTGTGGGCCGGCGAAACGTATACTTGAAACTAAACCGTGGGCCGAGGGCTAGACACGCACACACACACACACCACACACAGGTGTTGGGTGCTTTGGGTGTGAGCTCGAATGCGTAATGGCTGGATTACCATACGAATTTGGAGAAGGCAATGCCGGCAAGAAAAGAAGTTATGACAGCTGCATATTAATTTTGTCGAATTTTGATTAAGCAAATGGTAAAAACGGAGCCAAAGAGCAGCGGTGAATAAACGGCGGAATGAAAGCAAATCAAAATAAAAGGGTATATTAGTTTTGTGCAAATTTAGATACTTTTGTACCAAACATCAGGAAGCATGATTGCCACATACATATGATCAGCCTGAAGAGACAAAATCTGAACTAAACGACACAGTTTTAACTTAATATGCTTTTTCCCTTCCTTCGCCCGGTACAAAAATTAAAAAAATTGTCATAAAAAGTAAATTTCATCCCAGTAGGGATTTTATCCCAGACCCTAAGAAGAGTTAGCGATCTGTTTTATGCCAGAGCTACGCCCCCAAGCTGCAGCTTCTTCGACCTTCCTGTTACTTCTGCTCTGAGCCGCACAACAAAGTATGTAAGCAGTTTTTTTGTAAAGAGTGTTTGAATGTCGTGCTTGCTCAACTGTAAGATCTTTTTATATTTTCTGTTATGGAATCGCAATCGAAGCGATAACGAAGGACCACTGACCACTTGGAGGGTTCGTCGTCGACCTTGAATTGTGCATCGCTCCGACATATCAGCTGTCACTCATCTGACCTTGTTCGTTTATTGTTGTTGTTTTAAACTGAGTTGAACGCGGGAAAAAATAAAACTAATTTGAGTAAACTTACATTGCAGTAAAACACAGGTGGCACTTTTGTTAGAAATATGTTATTTGAGCCGAAAGCTGTTTTAAAATTATAGGCAACTATTCACACAGCTGTTTTCGATTTTAAACTTATATTTAGAAGATACTTTTGTACTTTTAATTAAGAGTATAATGGCACTTTCTTCTTATGTTTTGATTGACTGACTCTACAAACAAACTAACACAGCCTGCCGACGCGCAGATGTTTACTGATGATCTGGCAGCACGAGCAAATGATACCAGATCGGTCTGAGCGCTTTGCCAGGGCTGCTGTAACAAAAAAACAGTAGTTTTGAAAGATATTTAGAAGAAAATATCAGAATTTATTTTTATGAATTAAATGTAAGTTTTCTGAATGTAAAAATGCAGCTTTGGCAACTTTAAATAATAAATGAGGTTGAAGCGCTGCTATCACACAAATATTTAAGCGTTAATATTGAATAAATTTCAAATAAAACTTATAAATTACACAAATGAATTTATCTGCAAATATCTTCTTACGTTTATGTTACAGTTCCAGTTGTCTGACCTAAAATATGTTTCTATAATATCAAATGATATCAAACCAGTTGTTCTTCATCGGCTCCTGTATCAAATATATTAATATAGTTTTGAATATTCTTTTTATTTTGTAGTGCTAATCTTCACTTATACAATTTTAGTAACAGTTGTCTGACCTAAAACCATTCCTATGACATTAAGTAGGGCACAGCACCAGAAAATGTATTTATATTTATTAATAATATATTTAAGTGCTATATTTAAACGTTAATTTTGAATATTGTTTCTATTTTGCAGTGCCAATCTTGATATTTGGCAATTTAAAAGAATAGTTGCTTGACCTAAAAAGTGTTGCAATGCCCCGCAGATATCATTCGCACTCAGTTGCATTTCGCTCAGTTTTTTTTTTCGCAAGCTTTTCTCTGTCGAGAAATGTAGGTGTAATTAAAATAGTGACTGAGCTGTACTTAGTCCCTTTGCTGAATGACTCATCATTAGGCTTGCTTTGCATTTAATTGCGTAGCCTACCCTTGGGTGAAAAGGCGCAAAGCTTTTTCCATCCATGCAGCATTCGACTTGGCTGTGACTCATACTCGCCTGGAATACTATATGCATTCATACATAAATCCATACATACATATGTACATACATCTGTACTTAAAAATTATGGCGGCTGTCAGTGTATGGCTGCGATTTGGTCGAATGCGGAATGTAAAAGGAATGAATGTGTTTTTGTTTTGCAATGTTCTTGTATTATGCTGGCGCCAGGCTGTCTGGAATGTGCGCGTCGTGCCAGATATCTTAAAACTGCAGCCAGGATGGCGACCATTCGCAATTACAGTACTTGGGAAATATGTGAAACTATATATAACATGTATGTATATGCGCTTAACATACATATATTTAAACTATAATTGCGGCTTAAGAATTTTTATTTAGACACCCGAGCGAGATATGCAGTACGCTCTCAAAAAGGAGCAAAGGCCTACATGACTTATCAGCTTTCATAAAAGTTATTTATAAATTATAACTTTTTTTGAGAAATTAATCGAATTTTTTATTTGCCATAGACTTTCAAGAAAGGAAAATATTAACTGGATATAAGCTACTGAGTTAAAGATTCAACTCAACAGATACCAAAAAAGAATATGCGAGGCTTTTGTAAAAATATTATAATATTAATCAGAAAACATTGAATGACAATGCCCTTAAATGGAAACTGGGCTCTTTATCTGCCTTCGGGACGCCCAACTTATCCATTTAAGGGCTAGAGCTTTTATATTATTTGGAAAATTGGAGCTGTATAAAAATATGAAAACATGCTTGTTTCTATTAGATTAAGTTTTTTCCATTACCAATTGTTTTAATTGTTTTAAAAATATGAAATATAAATACTTATTGTTCACTTGAGTTAAAATACTTTTGTTTATAATAAATAACCGCGAAGTTGTAGACCATTAAAATCAAAAGTAGAGAGTGTACAAATAATTATTGGTTGCGCTGTAAGTTTTTGTTGTTCTCGTTGAAAGCTAAGATGTAATTTCCTTTAATTCTAACCCATATTCTAACACAACACATTTGAGACTTTTCATTATTTAAAGCAGCCTTTGTGTATTGTGTTTATAGCCAGAAATGTAAACCAAGACACCCACAGTTCAGTCGCACTAAACTGAAGCAAGGTCATCTGTGTTGTTTTGCACAACAAAGCTGGCCAGCAGGGAAAGCTATTTCAGTTACAAATGGGCATAAAGCGGGCAAAACACTAAACAGACGTCGTAAGCAATAATTGTCAACCCCCGCAAAATGAGAATTGAAACCAAGACCGCCCACCCTGCCACAAGGTGTGGTGTGGTCTGTTCTGGGGCGGCATGGGGATGATGACCGATCTACTTGTGTCATAAAAGCGGCCATTAAAGTGCAGCTACACGAGAAGTGCATTTTTCCATTTCTAAGTGAGTTATGCGTCCACCCATCACCCCATTTCGAAATGAATTTTCAAAAGATAACAAAAGGGCACCGGGGGAAAAGCAGGTGGTGTGTACATCGAAGTAACTTTGTTTTTGTTTTTAAATATTGTTGTCTCCTATTTGAGCGGTATAAGAAGAAACCACTTTCAAGCTCTCATTGCTATCTGAATGTCCTCTTAGGACAGACGAGTGACCAGGCGATTGGATTCTATATTCTCTATATTCATTGAACAATAATGTTTTATTAAGCCCTGTACTTGATTGATAAAAGGTGTACTAGTTTTGTGCGAATGCTTGTAACAGAAGGAGGCGTGGCAGACCCTTAAAGTATTTATATTTTTGTGTCTATCCGTCCGTATGTCTGGATGAACGCTAGGATCTGAGCAATTAGAAGATCTAGTTACACTTAAGCCCTAGGCAGGTCAAGTTAATGGTTATTTTTCTTCTTTTCACATCCCCACTTCCCGCTATTAGTGATATCTTCTACTTTTTGATTCTGCTATTAGCTCGGCGGAAGTTTGTTTGCATGGGGTATTCCTTGAGCGTACTTGGATATAGGATATTGGATATAGGATATTGGATATAGGATATTGGATAAAGGATATTGGATATAGGATATTGGATATAGGATATTGGATATTGTGCTACCGCATTATCTACCCGAATTTAAAATCTCATCGAGTTACAAACTTAAAGAGTATTTAGGCTCATAAAACGTATCTTAAGTAATCGGAACGCCGAAAGCAAGACAATTGCTGGACCTATTCCACATTAGTATATGTCTTGCATTTACTTTATGCGAGAACATAAATAAATATTCACTTGATAATCCAACTAATATTAACCCATGAGGTAAGCGGTTATTATAATTCTAGTATTCTATTCTATAAAATAGTTTCTGCTTGTTATAGAGAGTCTCTAACACAATGTGGGGTACCCGGTCAGCTTCCTCAGATCAGAAGACGTGATAGCTTCACTTTGCTTCTAACAAAAGTGAATAAATGCGAGAAGGAAATCATGTTAATTTTTTTTTTCAACTATAACTAATGGATTCTTTTACTTCTTGTCATGAAGGTACACAACAAATTATTAAGGGAGATATTAAGGGATTAAACACTTTCTGACCAGTTTTTGACCATCTTTGATTCGCTTTTGAATTTGTTATAATCAGTTGTTTGTGTCATTTTTTTTTTTACCAATTATGGGAAAAATATTCTATATTTTATGCTAGCTCTGCAAAAAAGTGTATCTAAATTTATACAATTTGCTTCGGTAATAAGTTGGAGCATTATAGCTTCATCAATTTTGATAAAATGACTTTAAAAATCTTGCTAACCAGTTTTCAACTAACTGGTACTTACTCGTAAGTACTTCCAAAATATACCTGATTTATCTGCTTTTAACCATGTTTACTATCTTTAATAGGGCTGATAGAGTTTTAATTTTTTATTGTTAATGCAATGTTTGTTTCTTAAGTACCCACGTCCTTGCTTAATGCTGCAGGACGCACCTAAAGCGGCCGTTAAGAATGTAGGAAAGAGTTACCGCCTTTCTATGAAATTATGGCCTAGCGCTATCCCATTAGTCTTGTGGTATGCGAATTGGTAGCGAGTCAGTCGCCGCTTTTGGCCAACAAAGGCGTGTTTAATGGCTGCTTGGCTAGGGGAGAGGCGAGCCTTAACGATGGCGCCTGTTATGGAAAATCAATATGTAGGCAGAGTCCCGATAGCAATGCAGGGGAAAAACGTGACACTACCAGCTATTCTGGCAGGGTTGTTGTCCTTGTGAGCAGTTCATGTGGCGAGGCGCAACACTTGACACCGTCTGCAGTTACAAAGTCATTAAACTTTTAGTTTAAAGGACGCTAATTGGTTGTACCCATCCCCCATGTCTCCCCCATATCACTTACCCGACAACTCCGACACGTCCAGGCAGCTGGAGCGGCTCTTGGTGCGCTGCAGTAAATGCTGCATGGGAAGTCGCTGCGGACTGGCGGACTGGCCAGTTGGGGTGGCTGCCATTGTTGGTGCCCCGCCGACCCACTCGGCATCGATGGCCTTGGAGGCGCTGCGCTTGAAGTGCTCCAGGAAGTGGTCGATTTGCTTTTCGATCGATGTGGATGGCGAGCTCTCCATGGCTTAACAGTACATCCCTGAAATGCGTTTCGCACGCAACCAGTTACATATTTATGTTCTCGTATTTGGTGCAAGTTCCTCAAGCCCGAAGGTCACTTGAGTGGGAGGCGGGGGATGCCATCAACTTTGACCTTCTGCTGGCTGGCAACTCGACTTAATTGCACATTTTCCATTAGCAGCATTAATTTTTCATATCGCTAAACGTGAAATGCACTTCAAAAGTAAACACCCACCCTCCCAGCACTTGGGTCGCTCCTTGCTGCGCCCTTGTATGAAAATTTGGAAAACTGTTGGCTGTTGGCTGTTAGCTGTTAGCTGCACTTAACACTCAGCCGCAATTTAATTTGTGGAGTGGTGAGGCCTGAAAATGTTCACGTTGAGTGCAATTTCACTTTTTAATTGGTTTTTCCGCAATTCCGACGACCATCGACAAGACGCGCACACGGAAATTTATCTCTATACTATTTTTCGCCCTTCGCCGTGCTGCGAGTGTGGAAATTGCTGCGCGTTGCAAGTTTTCCGCCGCTTGGCTTTCAACGCTTTTCCAACTGATGATGACTCAACCGAACTTGCGCGTCGCTCACCGCAGACTGAAAATGTGGCAAGAACTGCCTTGCCTCGCTCTGCGAGGGTGGCTGTGGCACCCAAAAGACCTTCAGAGTGAACAGTGAGAGCGCGAGTGAGTGGGAGAGGGAGTGTGCTTTCAAAGAGCACGAGCTTCAGGTTGCAGCTTGGGTGGATGGGTGGTTAATGCGGAACCGGCATCCTTTTGTTTGAATCCCGAGTGCATCCTCAGTAGCTGTGTGTCTGCCTCTTTCCATTCAAGCTTCCAGCTACACGTGTTTCTTATGCATCGAAAGCTTAAGAAGTGCCTTGAAAGCTTTCATAAGCTGTGTGTAGTCAGCTGTTTTGTGGCTTTCATAACTGGACATGCAACTTCAGGCACTCCATAACATAACACTCCATGTAAAACAAAGTCGTGTCAGTTCGAACGCGTTGAAGCCGAGAACGACTGGACCAATTTTCATGGTTTTTGATTTGTTGTATTTGTCTCCGTCCGGAATAGCACAGTGGAATTCGAGCTCCAAATGAGGGAAAACAGGCTCCAAAAATACCAAAAACACTATCTGTTGTTTGTGAATCGACGATATGTATACAAACAACCATTATGCGAGGGCGTACTTTTTAATTATATTAAAAGGAAATCGTCGTCGTGAGCACTAACATAATTATACATTTTTTCGCTATTCAAACTTCAGAAGTCTCATAAATTTTCCCAAAACCAATGAACAACGATTTTATCTTCGATACTATTTCGAATTACAAGAGCTGATATATTTATGGAATGTGAGTATGTGCCTGATAAATCTTTTGTGCTCAGTTGGGAGAGTCGTCAATCATATGTATGTGTATTGTATGGGTGATGACTCAATGTTAGGAAATTGCGATGAAGGGGAGTATTTCGATCCAGAATCGGGCTCATGCGACTTGGCTGCAAATGTACAGTGTTTTTTGGATGATCCGGCAGAAGAGTTTGAGGAGGATGATCCAGAGGAAAAGGAGCAAAATCTAACGGAAAGAGTACCTGAAAAATTTGATATCTTAAACGTAAAGCCACTTGTAAGACCCAGCTGTCCAATTAGCGAAGATCCAAGTCAGGTTATATTCATGGCGAGTGGGGTGGGATATTGAAAGCAAATGCTGTGCTATGGCAATGCCAAGCATTTTTATACTCTGTACCCGTAGGGTAAAAAGGGTATACATATTAGGTTTGTGCAAAGTATGTAACAGGCAGAAGAAAGCATCTCCGACCCCATAAAGTATATATATTCTGAATCAGCATGACGAGAGAAACCGATCTAGACATGTCCGTCCGTCTGTCCGTCTGTCCGTGCGTCCGTCTGTCTGTATGAACGCCTGGATTTCGGAAGCGGCTAAGCGCAGATTTACCAAACTTGGTATGCAGGTGCTCCTAGTCCCTAGACTTTACGAGTTTATTTTATTTTTATGATTTTCCCTCCCCTCTCTCCGCTTCAGAATTTCGTCAATACTGTCCACATTTCAAAAGCTACATTAACCAAACTTTGCATACGCAATTTATATACAAATATCAGCATTCATTTTGAATGTCGTCGAAATCGGTAAATTCTAAGAAATGTTATTAGCGAAACAATTTCACTCCGGTACTACGCTCGATAACTGCAGCATCCAGTGCGCTCTTCTTCTTCCTTTGGCTTCTGCTAGAGGCGCATATAACTCGGTGTCGGAGGTTTGTCTGGGCACAGGGTATTTCGCTGTCGTGCTTGCTCGACTGTAGCGTTCCCTTATGTTAAAACATTTCATTAAACTTGTGTTCTACCATAATCTGATAGCTGATAAGCGTCCTATTCAATTAAGTGTTTCCACTAAAACAAGTCTGTTTTAATTAAATGTAACTTCTTAAACTCCAATCGAATGGTGTATAAAAGGCAAGCTCAGCAGCTGATATCCACTAGTACGACCAAAAATGAGTCCATCTATTCGTCATATTCGATCAATAATTAGTGTTGTGTGCTGGGCAACTCTTCTCAACGTAAATGCTAGAAACATCACCGAATGCGACTCTCAATCAGAAGTGTACATGCAAAACACTAGGCTAAATTGTAGCTATAGTATTATATGGTGTGATGGTGACTACTCGATGTTCTGCTCTGAAACAGATGTGTGCGATGAGAGCTTCAACTGCAGTACAGAGCAAATAGAAGAGAGCTCCACTACGAGCCCTGCTACAAATGGGGATCTAGATATTAGAGAAGTTTGCACAAAGGGCATCATCCGAAAATTTGTTTACCCACACAAATGTAACTATTACTACAATTGTATCGACGGCTTTCTACTGGTGGAGGCTTGTCCTTTAGGATTTGTTTTCAATACTGAAAAACAAGTCTGTAGCGAGAGCATTACGGATATAAATGGTTGTGTGCTGACGTAGTTAGTTCACCAAAACATCATTTAATTAATTTTCAAGTTTACTGTCACTTTTTATTCCCCTAATAAAAATATCAAGTGTCTTATCAATTGATACGAGCAATTGGTACTTATTTGATGAGTCTACAAGAAAGACGGTGCTGCTTCCGGATGTCGACAGTCTGGTTCCCACATATATATGTGGCTCTTGTGAATAGCGTACCTTTTCTTTCTGATTTTCTAGTGGCGCATGTTCTCAGCCTAGTTGATAATTTAATAGAAGAGGTGCTTACAACAATTCCAACACCTTTACTCCAGACAACTGCTGAGGTTTTGATACAAACCGACACCATAGGATCAATTGTCATTTAGTTTGGGAGAACATGACTAAGCATATCTACGTATTGTTCATGTTGCTATGAAGATATAGTAGAACAGATGTGTTCGATGACTGCAGAGACGTTAACGAACGCCATTTAATAGGACCAAATAAAAGGTTCGCACATTACACAACAATATCTCCATTTGAAGGAAAAGATTGGAAAAGCTACTGACAATACGCTGGTCTTTATTGTTTGAATAAATAAGTATTCAAGTCTATGTTTACCAACCATATATCTAAATAAATTAAAAATAAATGTGATTATACACGCGAACCATATTAAAACAAATAAAAGGAATTATTGTATGCCGCGATTCAAGGGCGTAGCCAGCTTTTACCAAGGGGGGGGGGGGGGGGGCCCAAAAAATTAAAATTTTGAATAAATAATGCCCGATGCATTTAAAAAATAATTTATGCATATGATCGATGAAAAAACTTCAACAAATCCAACGCAGATCCATCTTAAGGCGAAATAGTGCGTCATAATAATGAACGTGTGGTCGACTTTATATGGAAACATTTTTTCTAGGGGGGGCAACGGCCTCCCCCTGCCCCACCCCCCCTGCGTACGCCCTTGCCGCGATTGAAACTTGTTTTGAGCACAGCAACGTCAAAACCATTCTTAATCCTTCGAGCTCATAGGATTTGCTTAAAAATTACTTAAAAACTGATCTCACATTTGTTAACATTTGAAAAAAGCGTTTTAGTGATGGGCTCTCGGCCTCTCAACAATTAAAAGAACAATTAGAAAATTAATGCTCTGAGCAACATGTACTTTCAAAATTTCTAATTTCTAGCTCAACTTAAATAACGGTTTTAAAATTGATATAAATTCAAGAAGTGTAGAATATATTCAAGAAATTCAAGAAGAATCAATGTAGAAATTGAAACAAAAGCATAATTATAAATACTACCAGTTCTGTTAAATAATATAAATAAAAAATGATTGACTTAAAATATTCATGGTATAATTGCAAGATGTTTTTTTAGGATATTAGTAGTATACTCACCTTATAATGTCAAAAATTTTCCTAGTTTTCAAAACATATAAACATAATTCTTTTGAACTAAACAGTCATCACAAAAAAGAAAGTAAACTTTTTATTTGATCCAAAAATGCAACAAGACGAAGCCGAGGTAAGAAGTTGACGCTTTTCATTCAGTTTTTGCATCAAAATTTGTAAAATTTTTCGTAACTAGCCAAAACGCACTCAGCGTTACGTAGACGAGGTCTACCGTCGAGTGCTGGAGAAGCCCGATGTTGAAGATATACTGATCCTGAATCGATCGGGTGTTCCAGTGAAGACCACAATGGAACGTGACATAGCACTCCAAAATGCCTGCTTATACGACAATTTTCGGGAGAAGTGTCAGGTCTTTATGAATAAGCTGGAACCGCCGCAGGCTCTCACTATGCTGCGCGTGCGCACAAAGCAGCACGAAGTCATCATCACCCCAGATGGAAAGATAACTGTATTGGTTGTGCAAAATGCTCGTGACACTGCCTCACTAAATACTGTGTGAAGGGCATGATCTCCACATAAATGCACTTTTTTGGTGGTGCTTCGCAAAACCAAACCTTACTATGTTAATTCTGCAAATTAAATAACCAGTTATGAAATAAAATCATTTCATGTTAACGGAAAAGAATTAAGGCAATAACGCTTTTCGATTAGCAAAAATAGAAGCAAGCCCATGGATGATTTATTTGGGGTCTTTAATAGTTCGTTGGACAAAAACGTTTTTCGTAGAACAACAGGCCCATTGTATTGTCCCGAATCTTAAATAGCACATTACTCCAGTCGATTTTAATATTCTCCTTTGACCATCGTCTTGCTTTTGAGACAGCTTTGGTGCTTCGCCAATTCACATGAATTTTTCCCGGAGAGTCGCGCAATTTTTCCCGGAGAGACACGTGAAGTGTGTATATTATATCCCTTAAATTTTATTTGCTTTGACGCAAGAAGAAGAATTCCTTAAAAAGATGGTCAATATTACTTTGTCTTATGTTTTGGACACCTTTTTAGGTCAGGAATATCATCGACTTTTTTTTGTATCAACACCGACTTGTCCATTCACCACAAACTATCTGAGTATATGTACATATATATACGAGTATATATTGTTTGGGTTTAGGGTCTGATTTAAATGCTAAATGATATAATCTGTGAAAATTAAAACTTTTTATTGTTAAATATCAAATAAAAATTCTAAAATCTAAAGGTAGAATCAAGGGTTATATGTGAATTTTCGACCCAATTCCAAATTAAGTATTTAGTAGTTTCCTTACTTGATTTAATTCGAATTTCCACGGTTAAGTTTTATTGGATTCAACAAGTTCTATAGATGTTAGTGTTCCAAGCTCACGCTCTTAAACTGTTTGTAGATTTAAGAGAACCAAAGCGAGTGGCACACTTGGTATAATATTTATTTTACGATTCGCTTTTGAGGTGCCATCCGCTGGTATCTCTCCTCCTCTCTCTTTCTTTCATTATCTCACCGGTCCATCCAAAGCAATGCACAGGCGCAGAGCGAACCGGCGAACGTGTAAGCAACAGAAACAAAATCCAAGTGAGAGCGGCAAGTGTAGTGCAAATTCACTTTTGGCGCCTTCCTCATAAACTGGCGTCTGCGGCTTCTCCTCACCACCGGTTCACCCTCTTCTACAGCTCTTCTTGTTTTTGTTGGCTGTGCTGCCCATTAATTGACGTCAAAAAAGCTAAATCAGCACGCTAGAAGTAGCTAAATTAGTTATAATGCTGGTCAATAGCTTTATTTTTATCACTTCCATTAAAAAAGTAAAACATTTCATTTAGACTTATTGTGTTTTTCAATACTTTTCAGCTATTCTAAAATAATCGTTGGTACGATTTTATCTTATGACCAAAAATTGCAACATATTTAATACCGTATGGAAAAATAGTTTCATAGATACAAAAGTAATGAGTAATAAATTCATCTTCCAATGCTAAAAATAATAAAAATAAAAAGACTCTAAAAACAAATGCAGACGAATTGAGAACCTTCTCCTTTTTTTAAAGTCGTTTAAAAATATGCAGATTGTTTAAACTTAAAATTAAACATACATATATAAACATAAATCAATGTGCAGAACAGTGCTAGTATAGTTTTTTATTTTATGATATTTTTGTTACTTGGCTCCAGCTACAATTGTATAATTATTCTCATTTGAAAAACTTCAGAGCTGGCGGAAAAATAGCTGAATGGCCAGCACTGGTGGTGGATAGCGATGCCAACGGAGCGACAGCGACGTCGCCGCTATGCTGACGAAAGCAATGCCGTGGGCAAAGCCATCGCCACACATTTCATTTGCAGAACGCACAGCCAGCAATTCAGTTTCTCGTCGCTCGTGGTAGGCACAACAGCCGAACGCTCCGCATTTGCAAGCAGCATAAAAGCTATCAGTGGCAGACATTCTGTGAAAGCCGAACGGTCCCGCCCCACCCCAAAAACAAAATATAAAATAGCCCAACGCGAAGGACCTCCGTGCGTACGCAAATTCCGTGTGTGTTGCAAGGAGTTGAATTTAATTTTCTACATAAACCCAACAAAAAAACAAATCAAATAAAAGAAAAATGAGCAGTAAGTTTTCCCAATCAACATATGTAGTACGTCCAATGAAGTGCTGCAAAAATGTGGTGCACGAGTGTGTTAGTGTGTGTGCGTGCGCATGGCTCAGAGTTGGCTGGACCTGCCCTAAAATTGAACAAGCCGCCCGCCCGCCAGCCCGCCGTTGAAGTCGCTTTCAACTAAACTTAAACTACGTTCGTTTGAATCGCCCAATCGCCCTCCTGCCTGCCGCCAACGTCTCGTCTCATACAATAAAAACTTAAATCAAATTGCATTCTCATATTTCATAGCACGCTTGGTACACGAAGCTGTTCTCAGCTTTGAGATTAAGTCGCGGCACTTGCATAAATACTTGTTCCATTTAGCTCTATGGCGGGCAGTAAGTAGCATAGAATCTTAGAATATAATTCCGCCACATGAGGCAGAAATCTGCGACAACGACGACGACCTTTACTGACCTTCAATAGCATTTTGTCGCCGTCTGTGTGTGCGTAGTGTGTGTGTGTGCCTTCTCAGTGTGTGTGTGTGTGTGTATGTGCAGAGCATTTCAGATTTAAAAAAATATTTATTTGTAATTTGAATTGGATGCGACTTTTGCATTTCAGTTTTGTTTGTTTATGGGAAAAAGTATGCCATTTATGTGCATCTATACGTAGGTGTGTGTGTGTGTGTGTGTGTATTTATGTATAACAGTGAGCGTCACTGATAAGCGTTATATGCGCATGTGGTGGCTACTGGGAGAGTAAACGCAAGTGCGAGAAAATGTGAAGGAACAGGTAGAACGACAGAGACGAGCAACATGCTCACGCACACCATCAAATATATGTACACGTACATGCAGGCATACAAACGTACTATTCAAATAGTTAAAATGCGCGAAACCGCAAAAAACAAACCTACATATATACGTACAAGTATGTATGTGTATGTATGTATGTATGTATGTATGTATGAAAAATGTTGCTGATCGCCGAAGGCCGGACGTGGTGGTGGCGCCGCTGGAATGGAGCTGCTGCTGCTTTTGCCTTTGTTATGACGAATTGTCACCATTCAATGGCAGTTAGTCTTATTGATTAATTTTTTATTTTTATTTTTCTTTCGGCACGTAGTGATGCTTATCAGCACTTGAAACGATTTCCGCATCGGAAAACGTCATCATCTGCAACACCTTTGCATTTAAATAAACAGCTAATCATAATATAGAGGCATAACTACACACATATGTATGTACATATTTATGTATTGTATATCTAGTTTAAAATATGCATATAGTATATACGTATGTATGTATGTATGTTCTTGTGATATACACAGTATGCGTATATAAATAAATGAAAAATAGTTTATTCTTAGCCAATATGTGGACGCGCCACAAGAATTATGGCTGGCGACAGGCGCTAACGATTAAAATTGTTGAAGAAAATATACTTTGTTCGTTGGCGAAAGAAACTTTTCCACCACCCGTATCCATACCCATAGCCATACATGCGCATTGTTGTTTTTGGCAGCCTGAGTGAAAATCTGTCTATATATTTTATAATTTAGCGCCTTCGCCAAACGCCCACCCGCCTCCGGTCTGCTAATGCGTACATCTACATATGTACTATATATCTATGTACTATATATATACATATATGTGTGTGTGTTGCTGCTGCTGCGTGAAAGTTGGGAAAATTGTATTGTGAAAAACATGCATCCATTAAGTCTGTGTGAATTTATTCCCGCATTAATCACAAGTCCGAAAATATTCGTTAGGCTAATTTTCAAATCGAACGCAGCTGTTCAAGCATAGGGGCATTGGTCTTACATATGAATGTACATATATACTCGTATCCATACTCCAGCACAATTTCTCCATATATGTATTGACATCTGCCGGCTGCAATGCACACTCACACACATTACTTGTAATAGACCCCATGGCAAGCAAGGTCCAGCGAAGTGATTTAATTTCTAAAAATGTATCTTTTTATGTATCTTTGTGGCTGATGGATGCAGCAGCAACTGCGGCCCGCGGCGTCGTTGCCATTGCCGTTGTCGCTCTACAATTTCATTTCACATTTCTTGCTGCTATTTTTAGTTGCATGTTCGTTCGAGAAGTCTTTCGGCTACATCCATCCATACATACATACATATATGTAGAAACAAGCATATATACAACAACAGATACACAGATATAGAGTGTATATAGCGGTTGTTGATTTGCTCCCACAGAACTCGTTTGGCGTTGCTTGTGGGCAGCACCAGACTATAACTATGTACATACATACGTATATATAATGGCGACTGCACTTGCCATCGGCTGTGCACGCAGAGGGGGGAATCCGAGGGGGCCTTGCAGCATCGACGCGACTACCGCAAATGTTGCATTCAGTTGGCAGAGCTGTGTGGCATTCAAGCTTCGCTTGACCGCCATTTCTTAATGTCTTCGCATCAAAAGGATTTTGCGTCGCAAATTTAAAACCAAGGCCACAACTTTTCTGTTCCAACAAAAATATTATCAGTTTTAACTTCCTAGATATCTCTTTTAACTTATATTTTTCTTTATTATTATTATTATTTTTCTTAAACTATTTCTTTTATTCTTTTTGGAGAACAGTTGAAACTTAATTTAGTTTTTCGATTGATTTCGTTAGTCCAACCAATGAAGCTTCAAAAGCAAATACTTCTTGCATATCATTTATTTATAAATATTTATAAAAATAAAATGCTTGACTTCATTTATTTATTTTTGTATTGAAATGAAATGATTAATAAAATAATATGAAGTGAACATAATATGAACATAAATGTGCAATGTGTCAAATTGTAGAAAATTGAGAAATGTAGAAAATTTGAAAATAATATTTAATTTATTATTATTACTTTATTACATTTTAAAGGTGCGTGTGCAATTTTTTCTTTCATTCTCCACAAAGCCACACATAATTCAAAATCATATTGCCAATGTTCCTCCAGTATAATTTGCTGATTGTCCGTTAGGACAGATTGCAAATTTAAATCAACTGTTAATCAAAAAAAAAAAAAAAAAAAAATTCTTTAATTCAAACAAAGCTTGGCATATTAAGCTACAAATTTAATAACTTTTGAGAATATGCCAATAAGATCAGTTAAGAAATGTTTTTGAAAGCCTTTGTATATTTCAGTGAATTAAATTGAATTCTTAAGGCATAAAATATCTACCCATAACAATCATAAATCAATCATTTTTTTTGGAAAATTTCTTTTTCTGTGCGAATCACAATTATTTTAACGCAGTTATCTGGATTACTGTTTAACTTGATTTGATTTTATCTTGTTTCTGATGACCTTTTGAAATAAAAAGTCTTTAAAGTCTTGCTCTTTGGCAGAAATAAATAAATTATTCAATCGTCATCAGATAATTATCGTAACATATGCCTCGCCTTGCATGTGGGAGCTCATCAATCGACTTGGCCTTTCTCTTTGTTTAATCCAGAGGGGGTCGGGGGGGGGGGGGGGGGGGGGGGGGGACCGAAGTAACGAGCTCTAGCTGCCGTCGCATGTAGCATTGAACTTGCGGCAGCTTGGGGCCGACCTTTTCACGCTCATGCTCACGCTTCTTCGTTCTTTTACGTTTCTGTTTATCAACTTTATTGTGTTCCGGACGTACGTGATAAAGCGGGTGGAATGTCTGTGCGGAGGTGTGAATTCGCCGCGCACGCAGAGCGCAATCGCTGAAAATAACAATAATAAAAAAAAGCAGTTAGAGAATAAGCTTTGAACGAAATGTAAATGTAAATGCTCTTTTAAGAGAAAGTCGTGCACGAAAAGCTAACTCGGTAAAGTTACTCTGCATAAGTAGGTTAAGAGAGAGTGAGAAAGAGATAATCGCCAATGCAGAGACATTCTGAAAGAATTTCAAAACAATAGCACTATGCAACAAGAAAAGTAATACTATTTTTATGGGGGTATTTTTGACTCCTTCTAGACACGAACAGATTGTATTTTTTTTCCCCTAATATACTCGTATGGAGCTAAAAACAATCTATTGACATTTTTAAAGTATTAAGAAATACTTCAAATATACTTGATCTAAGTATATATTTGTTTTCTAATTTGTGTTATTAATCCAACTGGCTAATTTAAATAATCCCTATATATGTAAGAAACTTTAAATTAAAATCAATCCACCAAGTTTATTCATATGGTATATTTTTGTATTGTATTTTTGGATAGAAATAGCAATAGTTTTAAGCCCACAGCCCCACCAAAAGATTTTCCCGCATAATGTAATTGGTTGTCAAATATCTTTCTAATTTGTTTATATACACATGAAAACATTTGCAGCCATATGGCAGAAATGCGTGCATAATTTTGTGTATTTGACATTATTATTTAAGTTGTTTTTAAAATTTGACGCACAAGTCTAGTTTATTTGACGTTCGTCGAAATTTATGACTTTTGCTCGCGAATTGTTTTCCATTCTTGCCACACATTGTGAGCATTTTCGTTTTTGATGTTTTAATGTTATACAATATACATTTAATATTTCATTGTTGTGAATTGTTGGTTTTTCATTTGTTGTTTTTGGTTGAATTTGAATTTGAATTATGAATTATGTGCACATACTATACAATGCTATACTGTATATCATCCGGTAAGTCAGAAGTTATTAAAAGAATTTTGTGCCACTAAGTAAACGATTTCATTTTTAGGCACAGCAAACTGATTTCACAAAAAAAAAATAAAAAGAGAAAAGATAAAACAGTCAATCTAGAAATATGTATATATACGAATACATACGATAAATATATATAATGCAAGCACTGTATCGAAGTAAACGCCTGCCTAGGCAGCCAACACAGCACCATCTGTCCATGCCAATCATCTGCATCCAGAATTCACCACAAAGCGCCGCGTAGCGGAGAGTAGCGCAAGCATGTCGCTGAAGCTCTGGCTGTGGCTGAGAGGCGGCCAGCCCCAGCCCCAGCCCCAGTCCCAGTCCCAGTCGCAGTCCAAGACACAGACCAAATGCATTTGCCGCTGTATTGCTCGTTGTGTAGCCTCGGTGTGTGGCATGCCTCACCTAGAGCGCCTCTGCTCGCATCTGTAGCACAGTCAGAAGGTAGTTGTTCTTATATTTTTGTAGTGTTCTGCTCAACTCGCACAAAACGCGCTTCTACAATATCTTCCAAATACGCTTTCTTATGCAAATAAACCAAAAATGTACAGCCAACCAAACCTATCTACCAAATATATAAATTTATATATATTTAACTACTAAATCACTTAACACAACTATGTTCAATATGAAACGATTTATATACTATACTATGTGTATGTATGTATGTGTGACCCTTTGGTAGTAAAATTCTGTAAATAACCAAATTTAAAATAAATACAAGTATATATTAAAATGTACCTACAATAACTCAAATGACTATTTTTTTGGTTTTAATTCATTTTATTTTAGTCCTTATTATTTGCATGAATTAATAAAAAATAAAAAAATTCAGTTGCAATTATTACCGGAATTTTTTGGGGGGAAACTTAACTGCAGGAAAACAGATTGAAAATATTGCGAAATTGTTAGAAAGCTATTCACCTGTATTATTATTTTTAGCTTTATGATGCAAATTGTGAAATTCTTGAAAATTATATATTTCTATTTTTTTTTAACATTCTCATGCATTTTCATTCCATTTCAAAAACTTTGCGACCCATTACACACTTTATTGACTTCGGCAAATGTTCACACGAAATTGTTTTCGTTGCTTTATGACTTTTCCAGCTTGTCCAAGCATTAATCATCAGGCATTATTTGAAATTTCAAATTCTTGTGACACTTTTGAAGGAAATATCACTAGATTTCCATCGGGGCTATCTCAGTTCTCAAATACTTTCAATGATACTTCCAATATGTGAACATATGTTGTTCTCAATAAAAGAGCTCAAGGAGTTTTGTTTTGGAGAACATGCAGGAATCCAAACAATGTTTCTTTTATAAAAATATACACTTACTATTTATAAACTGTATATATCTGGCCGTAATGCAACTAATAATGCTCCGCTATGGTAAACATTAAAATTATTCTCTAATGCCGCCACCAACGTACTCGTACTGTAAATATAATTATTTTTTAGTTCAGCTCTTTTCCAACTAAATGCCAACTACGCAAATATTTTCGCTGCACACAAATGCGCTCGAACTGTGTGCTATTTTTCGAAAATTTTCATTTTACAGCTTTCAGCTAGCCAAACCATTTAGCCCCAATTGGGGGCGCAACTGTCGGGGCATTGCCAAAATGAGGAATGCATGTGCCCAAAGCGTGCCCCGCCTACGCGTACCCTGCTGATCGGCCGTTGCTGACGCAGATACATAATAAATATAATGCTTATGATTGCAGATGGAAAAGCTTATTTTTAAATCTCCTCGCTTTCATTTGAAACTAAAAAGAAAAGCAACCAACAAGCAATTGTTGAATGTTCTCGAGCAACAGCTGCAACGTTCCGGTTATTGTTTATCCATTTACTTGAACCCCGATATCTGTGTGTAGTATAGCATCTCAAGTGTGTGGCTTCACTTCCTCTTCTCTGCAGAATTCGCGTGGGTGACGCTGACCACAAATGATACGTACTCGCTGGGCGCTCTGGTGCTGGCGCATTCGCTGCGTCGCGCCGGCACTGCCCACCAGCTGGCCGTGCTGGTGACGCCCAGTGTCTCGGAGGCGATGCGCAACAAATTGAAGGACGTGTACAATGTTGTACAAGAGGTTAATGTGCTCGACTCCCAGGACGCTGCCAATCTGGCGCTCCTCTCCAGACCAGAGCTGGGCGTCACGTTCACAAAGCTCCACTGCTGGCGTCTGGTACAGTTCGAGAAGTGTGTCTTCCTCGACGCCGACACCTTGGTGAGTACGCATTTGAGAAGATGCTTTAAGATCATTTGGTGACCCACTCGTTCCCCCCCTTCCCCACTAGGTACTGCAAAACTGCGACGAGCTGTTTGAGCGCGAGGAACTCTCTGCCGCGCCAGACGTTAGCTGGCCAGATTGCTTCAACTCTGGCGTGTTTGTGTTCAGACCCAGCGTGGACACCTTTGGCAAAATCACAGAATTCGCCGTGCAGCACGGCAGCTTCGATGGCGGCGATCAGGGCCTCCTGAATCAGTACTTTGCCGACTGGGCGACAGCCGACATCAAGAAGCATTTGCCATTTGTTTACAATGTGACAGCCTATGCTTCCTACTGTTACTTGCCCGCATTCAAACAGTAAGTTGTATTTACAAACAAACAATATATACAAAATATAAAAAGCATCTTATAAGCTACAAGTAGAAAAGCCTAGGTAGGAGGAATCTAATCAAATTTCAATAATAACTAATAAACGCCTCCGACCCGGTGGAGGAATATTATTTACCTTTCCAACTAGATCTACCAATATGAAAAGAAACACATAATAGAGAGAAGCTTACAATTACTTAGAAACTAATTTATAAAAGAGAAGAAGAATCTTAGTCACAGTCATTCCTAGCCAGCGATTTCTGAGATGGCTGAAAAGAGAGGCTTTTATTAAAGGAAGAGAGAGAGTTCGGTTGAGTGCAGGTGAAAATAATCGTTATAGGTTGAGCATAAAACCCGAAAAAGATTGTACATCTACTAAGGAAGATAATTTCTTGTTGTTCAAAAAGCAACTAAGAAATTAATACGACTTAACAGGAAAGGAGAATCGAACAGTTTGTGGAGAGAGACAGCTCCAAGGACAGTCCTCCGATTGGCCAATGATGGAAGCTTTGTGAGCAGAAATCTGCTTAAGTAGGGCGGCAAACGAAGGTTGGATACAGATAAAAACTAATAGACCTACCATCCATATTTATTCAGGAGAAATCCTCCTTGACAAACTTTTTTCTGCTGATATAGATTCCCCTTTCCTTCTTAGCCTTGTAGACTTGGCAGTTCCCTTAAGATTTTTCTTCGATTAGGCAATCGATTTGTAGATCTAACTTCGCTTCACATGAACCCTTTCGTGTGTTGTGTTCTAATTGCAATCTTTTTTCGCACAACATATCCTTCGAACCCTCCATTAAGACTATTATTATTATAATCTCTAATCCTATCTTACTCTACTACTTGTTCCACTTGTTTGAATTTTATTTTTAAGTTCTACTATTTAATATATTGAATATATATTCTTTTGTATATTTATAAGTTTGTTTTTAATTTCTTCATCTTTTTATTATTTTTATATTTACATTGTTCCTCTTCTTGCAAAGTTAGCAGTTCTTTGTTAACTATAATTAAATAAATAAATCCCAGATCCATTGTCTCGCCTTCTCTAATGTACGCTTCTTCTTTATTTTCCGTTTGGCAGGTTCAGAGATAACATTAAGATTTTGCATTTCGCTGGCAAACTGAAGCCCTGGCTGATACAGTTCAATTCTGAGACCAAGTCCGCCTCCACGCCCTCCGAATACGCACATGCCCACGACCTCATACAGCTCTGGTGGAATATCTTCTGTGATAATGTGCATGAGCGCCTGACTGACGAAATGGTGAGTGATCCTTCAGTTCTGCACGCAAATTTCTACTTTCAGTTTCGATCTCTTCGACTTCCTTCGTTTCGTACTCCTCGTTCGTCTTACCTCAAACAAACTACAGACTTAACTAATTTCTGCCAATGAAAAGCCTAACCAAGTTTGTTGTTCTAACCCTCTAAAAAACAAAACAAAAAAAAAACCAAACATGCCGCCTCCCTGCCGCTTTGTGCCATTCGAAAGCAATCGCATGGAGCTGTTTCTAGTGATAATCTCAAAAAACCGTTTAACGAAGAGGTAAGCTGTCCTGCCCGCCCGCCCCGCCTCGCCTCGCCTGGCACCCCATGCTCCACACAACTACCAAGTAATACTTACTACCCATTGAACGCATCGTAGAACACCAGAGACCACTGTAAATAAACCACACTCTCTGTATTTATTTATTTATTTAATTATCCTAACGCATTGTGCGATCGATCATTCGATTCGTTCCTCTGTCTATCGGCCTTAGTAATAAACAAAACGTATTTCATTTCTTTTCTCATTGTACGTGTATGTAATGTTTTATTTACTTTTCAATCTGACCTCCTTTCAATTTCAATTGTCCGCTGTTTTCATTGAGCTTCTGTAGATTTTCATTTCACTATTTCGAGTTCCATTTCGTTATTTGCGATTTCTCTTGCTACCCAAGGGGCGCCTCTGGCCGCTTCCACGAGCATCATACGGTTGTGTTTTATTTCAGTTCTTTTTCCGATACACCATACTACTACTATATAGATACGTAGTACCAACACGATACTCGCAATTGTCCAAGTGTGTGTTTTGTGCGCTTGTTATTTGTTTTCTAATTTGCATCGATTTGGCTCCGCGCCAGCGGAATGTTTCGTTTTCGTCGTCAATAAATTGAAATGATCCAAATGGCAACCAAATCGAGGCGGCTAATTCACTTGGGCGTCTCCACTCGTAAATGCAAAGATTAAATGTCGACTGGGGAATTTAAAAGTGAAAACCTAATATTATTTCTACGAAACGACCAGTGCCCAGAGTTCAGGGATTCATCAGTTTGGAAAGGGACAGATACGCACTTGAAGTGATGGCAATAGTATGATTTTTCATTTGATATAAATATAGAATGTTTGCATTATTTTCTACTACAGCCTTTACCTCCTTTTAGGGCTTATATATTTCACTTTTGTAATTCGCAACTAAAACGATAGAACTTGATTTGAAGCCATATAAGGCAGTCGAACTAGTTGCTAAAATATGCCTCACCCGTGACAATTTAAAGAGGTCCTAAGACAGTGCTATTCCAGCAATTGACGAAGAATTCACACCTTCAGAAGATAAGAATAGACACTGCCACTTTGTCTTTAATAATCGCCATTAAAAGGGGATTCCAGTTCAAGCGAAGAATTCGGTTTTGTATTCAATTTAAGAAGAGATTTCTCAATAATAACCTTAAAAAATAAATCAAATATTATCACAGTTTTAGTTTAAAATATCTTAAAAAATAACAATGCCTCTAAAAATAACAAATTAGAATCTATTTAGATAAAGAAAACAGATTTTGAAGAAAATTTACTTCTTGTTTTTACACAATAATATATTTTTTAGTCTATCAGTTATCAGTTAAAAAAATGTTTAAATAACTGTAAATATTTGTTAAATGCTTAAAAGCAAAGACTTTACTTTTAAGGGTGGTTTCTAAGAAATACTGACAGTTTTAGATATATATATATTTTCTTTTTTGGTAATAGAGTTCACTTACAGCGTCGCAGATAAAGAAGAAAACAATAGAGATAAAATATTAAAAAAAATATATATTATAGAGAAGCTACGAATAATGTAGGACACCCTTTTACTTAAATCTCAAGAAGATGAAAAGGGATTGTGACGCGTTCTCCTCTTTGCAGATATTGTAGAAAATAATTGGAGAAAACAATAGAGATAAAATATTAATAAAATATATATATTATAGAGAAGCTACGAATAATGTAGGACACCCTTTTACTTAAATCTCAAGAAGATGAAAAGGGATTGTGACGCGTTCTCCTCTTTGCAGATATTATAGAAAATATTAGAAGAAAACAATAGAGATAAAATATTTCAGAAAATATTAAAGAGAAGCTACGAATAATGTAGGACACCCTTTTACTTAAATCTCAAGTAGATGAAAAGGGATTGTGACGCGTTCTCCTCTTTACAGATATTATTTAGACTGTCTTTTATTTTGTTTCACTCTAGCCTGCGTCTTTGTCTTTATCCTTTTTATTTGTCTTTCTATTTTTAATTTGTTTTATTTACTTTCCTTTATCTTTATTTGATTTAATTATGATCCTACTCTCTTATGTTGCGCCTTATTATATTTTGATACCAAAAACGAACCGTAACTCGATTGTAAATTAAATCGCGAATCAAAATAGTGCCTTCGTCTAAAAATCACGCATCGATCCAGAAACCACGAGCATAGACATGACGTGAATCAGAATCAGAATCAATATCGGCATCAGCATCAGCACCAACACGATCAGCGACAGCAACAGAAACACCAACAACAGCAACAACAACAACAGAACGTCATACATGTTAAAGAATTTCGCGATCCTTGGGCAGATTACTATGAGAAGCAATCAAAGGAGCCCGAGCCGGCAGCAAATGTGCATGAACATGCAAGTGAAAATGTCGAGGATAAGAGTTCATATGCGGAGGCGTATGAAAATAAAAATCCCGACAATTCAGATGAAGTGAAGCAGAAGCAGGCTAGAGAGAGCCAGAGTGGCGATAGTCCCAGCCTTAAACCGACACCCACTTCCCCAAGAATCTCTGTGGAAGACTCAATAGCTGTACATAGAACCGAACACAAGTCTCCATCCGAACACAACCCGCATGTCCATCGAGTGCGTAAGCGTCCAGTGCATTCTCATGAAGCAAGCCCAATTGTTCACCACACCAGAACCGACGAAGCTGCCAAGGCCAAGGCAAGAATTTTGGCCCAAGCACAGGCCCTGGACCAAGCCTCGGCCCAAGCCAGAGCCCAAGCCCAAGCCAAAGCCCAAGTCAAGCACGTAGCTAAGACGCATGAGGTAATCGCAATGGTCAACTAGAAAGAGAACTTCACACGCCTAGTGGCAGTCTGTACAGTTGAAAGAGTGATCGTCTGAGTTCATCATTTGGTAGCACCTCTGTCTAGTCCTGTACACTATCTAGTCGATCTGTCGTTGCTGGCGTCCGTAGCATGTTCATAGTCTGGGTGTCATCATAAAACGTAACTCTCGTCACTGTTTCATTGTCATCGTCCACGGTCCTTAAATTGTTCCCGTAGTCTCATCGTCGTCATCATCGTCATCATCGTCATCATCGTCATCGTCATCATCGCCTTTGTCATTCACACCTCTCTTGTCGCGTGATAACTGCATTTGCTGATTTAATAGACGCAAGTGCTTCCTTCCACCTGAAGTTGTTCTACTGGGCCCGTGCCTCTCCTCCTTTTGATTGTCGCACTCGTCACATACTATATGTATTTCTGCATGAAGTGCATCCTACACATTAGCAGCCACTTTATGCCGTCACCCACACACTCACACACGCACTCACACACACACGCACAAGCGAGCATGAACGTGTTTTATTCTCAACTCCTCCCTTTTATTGAGGGGAGGTAGGCAGGCTGTAGTGCATGTCAGGACCATGTGCCCCTTTGTGTGTGTGTGTGTGTGTGTGTATGTGTGTCATTATTGCTGCTCTCCAACTGACACCCATTGAGGCACTCACGTGCACGGCATCTGTTGTTCTTGTCCGTACTTTGGTGCTGGAAGGGTGTCCTGCAATTGTTCTGCATTATGCAACAGCCAGCCTTGCCTGCTTGCAGCGATTGGGGCTCCCAAAATATACAAGTAGTATGAGTTGAAGTTCCTATTAAATACTCGTAAAAGGCAGAAATAAGGAAAGGCTAAGCAATTTTTAGGCTAACCAAATGAAAATTTGCTTTTTTTTTAAATTAAGTAAAGCTATATATGAATAGCTAGAAAACATATTACAAATACACAATGGCAGATTTAAATGAATTAGTTGGATGATGATATGAATGTACGACACTTAATTCTGTTTTTGCACGGTCTTTTTTAGAATTTTATATATGCTTCAACGACCTTATTCCATTTAGTACAATTCAAAATAAATTCTTTTTTTGTATTAGAAGAGTGTTTTTATTTAAAACAATCATTAAATTTGTTAACAATAACATATGATCAATGTATTTTTTTACACGATTTTTTCTGGAACCAATCTACCGTGTAAAAACCGAATTAGGTGTATTTGTTAATTAATTAACTTTAAACTTGTTGTTATCAGGTAATTATATTTGCATTTAATATTGTCCTGATACGAATTGAATTCGTCATTACTTCGTGTCTGTAAAGCTTTTACCATTTTAATCAATTAGCAAGTGAGAGGGACATTGGTGTAGAGTCGTTGAAAGGGGTCGCATACTACGATGTTTGTAGTTCCCTCATTTCATTACCATTACCTTTGCCTGCATGCGTGCTCTTGGCCACAACAACAACACAAACCCATTGAAGTTTTTCATCTCGTGTTGATGATTTCGCTGCTTTTTCGGTCCTAAAACCACTCATTCATTTCACACAGTAATCTGCCCGAAGGTAGAGCGAAGCAATGCCGTGTTAATGGCAGTGTGCCAAACAAACAGGATTTATGTCTGCGATAGCAGCCAGCTGCCTAACTAACCAACTAACCGACCAACCAACCAACCAACCAACCGACCATCCAGTGTCCACTGGAACGCCCGCTCGCCACCCCAATAATGCGCGTTTCATAGCAATTTGTTGGCACATTAATCATACGCCACGTTGTGCTTGTGTTTAGTAAACTAACATTTGCATGCCCAGTCGAGTAGTTGTTTGGCAATGCATGTCATAGCCATGTGTATGTATGTATGTATGTATGTAGATATGTGTTTCGTGTGTGTGCACTGCACTGCACTGCACTGCTCTCTATATATAACGACGATCCTGAATGGAATGGTGCTGTTGTTAATGAAATGTTTGCTGCATACTTTCAGGCTGGACTTGCTGGTGCCTTATCGCAGCTGCGTCTTGGGGCACAACGCACCCCCGAACAGGAGCAGTACGAGAATCTGATGCGTCGTCAGTGCTGGGAGAGTGGACAGATAGACTATGCTGGCCGCGACTCCTTCGACAATATCTGGAAGAAAATAACGCAGACTTTGGACGCGAAACCGGCCAAGGAGGCTGACAAAACTGGTAGTTCATAAAAGCAAAGCAAACTGTTCGTCAATTCTCGTCATTTTGTTTTGTTTTACGTTCACTCAGAAGATTATTAGCCGAGGCACAAGGGAGACAATAAAGTTACACACGCACATGAGGTACACACACACTCACACTAACATTCACACACTCACACACACGCACACTCGTACAGAGCAGTGAATGAGATGAAATATGGCGGCGTGCCAAGGCAAATTGTCAAATTGGCTTTTCTCCGAGTGTTTGACACAATCAGAATGAACCGAACTGCACATGGCCACTTGCCATTTCTACACTCACACACACACACGTACATAAACACGGCCAAAGTAAGAGCAGTTGGCCCAAACTGAAAGAAGGAAAAAACGAAAGAAGCAGAAAAGGCACAGCAATTTTAATTAAGTTTTCAAATTTAACTTTTTGCACTTCCGGTGCCGTCTGTCGTCTGCACTCACACACACACACACACACACACATTTGCATATGCATATAGAGAAACACTCATGGTAACACACTCGTCGTGCCACACACAAACTTTTCCACTTCATTGTGTTTTAATTGAAAATTTTGTACTTTTGCCCTTTGTGTTTACCGATTTCTGGCATTGACTTTTTACCTCATCTGCATAAACATTCGCCCACAACTAACACCACACACTCCCCCCACACCCACCTCACCACACAACCCCAAAAGCTACATACCTTAAAAATGGAGCAATGTGTATATATAAAATAAACTGGTCATAATAATAAAAAAAAAAATAAACTTGCGAGCATTTTGTGCCATTTTTGTTGCAGCGTTTGCATGTTTGGCTAAGTGTGTCTATATATATATATATATACTTATATATATCTACAAGTATGTGCGTGTGTGCGTGTGTGGGAGCCACAGAGTGTGTAAAGATGTGTGTAACCATCTGCTAGTTGTGTACTCGTCTCAACCCACCATCCAGCATCCACCATCCGAGTTGAACGTAAATATTTGTTTCACAGCAAACCTATTTCACTTGTTATATTTAATTTAAAATATTGTCCTAATATTTATTCAAAAACAATCAAAAGCGATATCTCGTTTACCAGAACACTGTTCACATGTGCATTTTTATTTGTAATTTGTAAGTCCCGTCCATTTGTTCGTTCTACTTGTGGTATTTTAGAATCTAAGAATTTACATAAGTGTATTGTGGGCTATTCAAGCATATATTTTTGATATTACTTTCAGTTGTTTACTTTTAAGTTCTTTCACAGCACGCTCATTATTCATTTTCAACATTATACATCCAAATTATCCAACATGCCTACACAATTGAGTGGGTTACGATTTAAGAATCGTAGCTGGAGTTGAGAATGATGCGTTATCGTGTAAGGGTTGGGGATAATCAAAACGCTTGTGAAATCTGATTTATAGCGAATTAGAGGATTCAGAAAATTGATTTGAAAAGTTTAATACAAGTATTTCAAGCAAAAAATGACACTGTTAAGAAAATTCCTTCCTGACTTAAGAAATTGAAATGCAAGTGCCAACAAGTTTTTAGTTGAATTACATTTAAAATTGTATTAGGTAGCATCAAGCTATAGTGTTATGTATATATCTCATTTTTCAGTTGGAGAAAGTCACATAAAATGATCATCGCCAACAATCATGTTCATACGCCGCTAAAAGAAATTTTGTTTTGTTGCCGCATCTCGCATACTCATGATTCAGAAATCACATCTGTAGATATCTTGCTAACAACATTTGTTCGGAAAGCTAAAGCGAAACTACCCTAACCACATTTTCCAGATAACACACTAAGCTATAATCAATTGCTAACTCAAACCGCAACCGAGTTGCTGCATCCGCCGACATCGGAAGTATCCAGCCCAAGCCTAAGCTCAAGCCCAAGCGTACGCTCAAGTTCAAGTTCGAGGGCGGTGCCTGCTACTAACAATGTGGCTGCCACTGAGCCAGCTGCTAGTTCAAAAGTTGCGACTAACAAAGCTACAATTAACACACCAAAAGCCACAGCACCACAGCCCACACGTCAGGCTCAGCCCCAGACCTCGCAGGTGAAGGTGGAGGTGCAGTCGCAGCCCCAGCCTCCGCCTCCGTCTCAGGCCCAGCCCCAGCTCCAGTCACAGACTGCGCAGCACATCGTACAAAGCCCCAACGGCGCGCCCGTTGCACCCTCAAGGGCCGGCCGGCAGCGGGCGATGCGTAAGTTTAAATAGCAATTACTGAGGGTGCTGACCCTATACAGCTGCATGCCGTTGCTTCCGGCCTGTTACCGGCTGCAGATGACGACCCTGGTGGCGAAGAGGCTGCCCGAACTGGAACTAGAGCCCGAGCCCGAACCCGTGCACGTCTAAGTACAAATTAATCCGATATCGATCTACTTCTTATTTGTAAGAGATTTGCTAAAACGCTTAGTGCCTAGCCGCTGTAAACATTGCTTGGAAAACGCTAGACAATTGCCAACAGCGCCTTAGATGAAACGTATTTACATTTGTTTAGAAAACCAATTGATAATTAATAAAATAAATATAGAGTTCTAAGAGCTTGGATTTAACTCGCAATGCAACGAATTTATGAGACACACGCACACGAATACCACTCGAGTAAGGCCTTAATTAAAATCCACACTCACATATTATACACTTTATTCCACACCCCAACACCAAAAACTACAACAAAACACAAATACTTTACACACCCCACCCAAAATTTGAAGAGTTGCTGACCTCCGCCGATATTGAGGATGGCAAGATCGAGTACGACAAGGCCACCGGTGCCAGCACCCAGTACAAGCTGATCGAGGGCGGCTACGAAATGATTATCACAACGCCACAGCCGAATGGCACGGTGAAGACCCAGACGAAGACCTTCTGGGATCCGAAGCCCGTCAGCCAGGAGGATATGGTGAAGCAGCAGGCGAACATAAAGATCATTAAGCAACGTCTGGGCAAGGAGATACGCATCGACAAGAATACCACCATGTTGACGCGTGCCATCGAGGGTGGTTACGAGGAGGTGTACACCACAATTAACGAGGACGGCACCAAGAGTATCCGCACCAAAACCATCTTCGAGCCTGTGGAAGTGAATGAGAACACCAACACCAACACCACCACATCCACGAAGACCAACAAGACCAAGAAGAACGTAACTCGCACCTCTTCCGTCGACTCGGTCGACTCTACCGAGTCGCGTAAGCTCGTGCAGAAGAAGAATGTGGTGCAGAACGTCAACGATCAGCAGTCGAACTATCGCCAGGACACGACCATTCAGGAAACTCGTCGTGTTTCCCAAAATATTGAGATCACGGAGAATAATCGCACCGTACGCAAGAACTCGCTCCAGGAGCAGAGCATTAGGGCTGTTACCCAAAGCACCTCTGATGCCAACAAGAAGAACAAGAAGAAGGTCAAGTCCTCTGCTCCACCACCGCCCGCTGATTTCGTGCAGAACGATACAACCACTGTGGTGTCGAAGCGTGTGCCCGGAGGTCGGGAGTATACCTACTCGACTGAGCTGGAATCGGGCAAAACCATCACCACTTCAAAGACTGTCTACGAGGAGGAGGAAGTAGAGCTGACCGAGGAGGAGCTCAAGCAGTACAAGAAGCTGCTCAAGGATGCTGAAAAGCATAAGAACGTGACCACCACCAAGAAGCTGAAGTCGGAATCCGGCACCAAGAAGATTGTGCCCTCCGAGAACCCGGGCGATGTCACCACCGTAGAGACAATCAAAATCGAGGGCGGCACCGAGTACCACTACACCACAGTCACTGCTGAGGGCATTGTGAAGAAGGCCGTCAAGACTGTGTTTGATCCTGTGCCAAGCGCCAAGGCGAACCCCGACGACACCGACGAGGAGGAGATCATTGAAGAGTACGAGGAGGAGATTATTGAGCCGGGTGAGAAGAACGTCAAGACCATTGAGACGGTCCGTCAATTGCCAAGGAAGTTCGAGGGTAAGCAACAACATTACTCTTCTTCCCCCGGCCCTCACTAACTCCAGTAACCCCTTCTATCGTTTCGCAGAACAAGTGACCATTGAAACCCACGAGAAGAAGGAGAAGAAGGTAAAGAAGTCGATGGTCATTAGCAGCCAGTAGAGATCGCACGACGCCCCAGCAACACACACCCTAACACAATCGACACACACGCACACATGCAAGCTTTTGTATTCGCTAAATTTTTAGATCGAAAAGAAAAGAAATTAATTAAACAATTTGATATTGAATCGTGAAAAGCGCTAGTCTAACGGAAAACAACTATTTCTCATAATATTTCAGATAGTTTTCAGTGGTCTATGTATGATTTTCGTGAGTTGTATTCTAAATTATTTCGCTAGCTATTTAGTTCCCTGAGACAATATTTTGTAAAAGAAAATGCTTCATATATACAAGTACTACTCATATATTGTATTTGCACTTTGTATTCAAATGATATTAGTTTAAAGATACCTATTAACATGTTCATCAATAAAATGTTTTGAGTTCCAACAAAATCTCTAATCTCGTCTCACATCTCTAGTTTCTCTTCACTTTTGTTGGGGTTCTCCGAGAGGACTTGGTGCAGAGGAAGTAGAGCCCCAGCAGGGGTATTAGAATAATGACAAGAGCAACTGCCAGCACATCCAATAGATACAACTGGTACCAGCTGAGACTCAAAGAGGCCGAGATGATGTGAGGAGCGCCCCGGTGCTCTATGACGTAGTCGATCCAGTACATAGCTGTGTCCATAGCCCCAAGAGGTCGATCGCGATAGATGCGTGAAGCGCGTTTCGCATTCGTCTGGTACTTTGGATTGTACAACAGCTCCGAAAGCGATCCATTAAGGGTGTCTGTCGATATGGCGTCATAGCTAAGACCCAACGCATAGCCCTTAGCAACGCTTTTATGTATATTTCCGTGCTGATCGGCATAGATGGGTATACCCAGCAGTGGGACGCCATAATATACAGCCTCTTGTATGCCAAACTGCCCGCCATGTGCAATGAAAACCTTCACGTTTGGATGTGCCAATATATCGGCCTGAGGCAACCAATTCTGGATCATGACATTATCCGGCAGGTGGTCCAACTTATCAGCCTCGAACTTCCACAGAACTCGTTGCTTCAGACTGCCAAAGACTTCGAGGAGTATTTGAATTTTTTCCGGTGGAAATTCCGCGCTGCGCACCTGCGATCCTATTTTATTTGAAATATATATAACATTATACTTTTAATGGACATTTAGCAGTAATCCAGATCTCACCCAGACTGAAGTAAATGGCTCCGTGTGTGGCTCCGTCCAGAAAGTCCTGCAAGTGCTTGGGCAGAGGCTTTGGCGGCACAATATGCAGTCCACCCACTGGGATCATGTTAAAGGAGGTGGGTCGTGGCGCGTCAAGGGGCATGAAGTTATTTATCAAAATCGCAGATACGTTGTTGTTCAGTTGCTTAACGGTTGGCACCTCGTCTAGCAAATGGCTGAAATGTTTTCTGAGAATCGCATCTTGGGCGGGCAGGTAATAGAATCTTCGCAGAAACACCTCCATGGTACACAGGTAAGTGTTGTGGATGCGTTCACTGAACGATAAACGATCGGTATAAGGCAAATACATATGGGTCACAAACGACCAAGGCGCTACGAATCCAAACATATTACTTAAGTAGTTGGTATAACCGAAGGTGGAGATGGTCACAATCGGTATTTGGTACAGGTGGCCTAATATTAGAGCACCTTCATTGTAAAATTCCTCTGCCAAGAGCAAATCGTATTTGCCGAGCTTGTTCTTGGCCTGAATAAGGGCCTGCACCTCTGGCTGTTGGAAAGCAAAATCGGTACTATGTAGTCCCATATCTTGGCATAAGGCTATGAATGTTAGACTGGACAGATCAGCCATTTCCAGAACAGTTGTCTTTTTGGATTTCTCCTTTACTGAAATATTGATATTTTATTCCTCAATTGTTGGATGGGAATCTAACTTTCTTACTCCTCGGCCAAAAATCATATTGCGGTATTAAGACCTCCTTGTAGTTGGGACCCAAGTTTTCTTTCGCCAAAGAAAACGCTGTGATAAAAGTTACCTGAAAAAAAATCGGATTTATCTAGCAAAGTGTCGAAACCCCTATTCAAATAACACAGACCTCATGTCCTCGTTTCACCAGCTCCCTGACAATGGCGTTTGTCATAATTAAATGACTCTTGCCAGGAAAGAAAAATGGTGCTAGAATCCGAGCTGCCTGGTTGACCTCCATGCTTTGGAAGGCAACCAGAAATAGAAGACACCATCTTATTACCATGGACTGTTGCTGGAAGATAGCGCAAAACATAACATTATAAAGTAATAACAATAGGTTAGTTATTTTAAAGATCTCCCTTCACATTGGGTACTTATAGTAAGTAAAGCCGCATTTTGAATGCTCTACATTTGGGTTAAGCTAGATTGTTGGAGCGTTTGTTGCTAATATTAATGGCGTAACCGAAAAAGTCGAGTTATATAAGTAATAGTTATTTTAAAGATCTCCCTTTAGGAGCATTTATTGCCAATATTAATGGCGTAGCCCCCGTGGGAACGTAACCCCTAGAAAATGTCGTGTGAAATCGTCTTATGTGTGAATTGGACTTAATACAAAATAGATTTCAAAGGCAAACAAAAATAGTTTTACTGTTCGATGTACTTTTTTAAGCTTCTTGCTTTCTCAGCAAGCTAAATACAAGTATTTTTTCCAACTCTCCCTTAAACTTTAATGGTCTTTCGATAAGAGCATTAAGAGAGGTAAATCCTTCTTCAAGCTTTTCTATAATAAATCAGCTTGTCTTTAGAGTTCCTGTCATTTGATTTTGAACAGTTTGCTTCATTAAAAGCAATTTCAAGTAATATTTTGTTATCCATGCGTTTATCTTCAAACAATCTTTGCGTATCATCGATAGTCATGTCTGCAAACTCTTCACTTTCAATTAAATAAGAAAAATCTAATATTTTACGGATTTTGCAATTGAATTTCATGTTTTTTAACAACCACTGGCCATAATTGCTTTCAACATTCGTACAATAATAAAATAACCAACTTCAGCAATTCTCAATTGGATTTTTTTTTGTTTGAAGCACTAAATAGATCGTTGGATCGTTCAGCGTGTAGAGCGCCTGATATAGTTCGTATTAAGAGTCCAAAATATACCCTGATCCATTGGCTGCAGAAGTGATGTTGTATGAAGTGGAGCAAAGTGGAAGTGCTCCCAAAATCTTTTTTTAATTAAAAAGAAAATACATAATTTGCGGAAAAATCAATTTTTTTATAGAAGAGTATAGTATAGTAATGAAAATATTTGGAATTTATGCAAAAAAAATTGGATTTGGGACCAGTGTGCATTGGCTTACATTCTTTGGATGCCCAGAAACAAAAGCCCCTTAAATGTAAATTCTTCGTTTAAAAATAGTTTTCAGCTGCAATCGTGTTAAAAGGAGGAACGGAACAAGTTTATAATCGTGTTAGACTAAATTAGTAGCATATTCATGCTTTTATATTTAGTTGTAAATTAGTTGGTTGTCCACGTTTATTAAAAGCTTATGGTCAGTTTTAGTGGCAAAGGCCTTTTATTTGAATGATTGCCAATTAGTCTGCAACATATCGGCGCACATCACCGAAAGATCGTTCCCTTTGGGAATCGCATTCAATATCGTAAGTATGCTCCATTATATGAGTACTTCTATGCCTTTACTATCTCTCCAAATGCTCTCATTTTACGTTGGCAGAATCTTCTCATACAAGTAGTCTCTCTCTTAAAAGTTTATTCTTAAAAGCTTCGATAAGTTAAGCAAACATGCGTTCGCCTAATCTTGCCTAAACAGCTGTGTGAACTAATCAGAGCATTGAACTCGATGCAAACTAATATTTATGTACTACTACTTAGTTATACCAGCCAAACTAAATTCTTATCTTTCGTTTTATTTTTGCTAATATTTTTATTGTTTGGCCGGCTAATAATTTTTGCTAATATATTCTACTTACCTACACTTATGTCTACTTTTATTTAAATTTTTTATATTGATGTTTAAACTATGTGTATTATCTAAGTATTCAAAAGCAAATCATTAAAATGTTGTTATTAAGATTAGTTTTTTTTTGATGTCACATAATTTAATTGCGTTAAATAGTGAGATCATGTGTGTCATCCGTGAGCCAACTTAGCGAACGATTGTGTGTTTAGGGATCGTCGGTTTGTTTATAGGCATCACGAATATTATGAATGGGTGGGAATCATCAACATAGCGAGCTCGTTTAGCCACTATGGGCTCCAATGTAGCTCACCTCTTTTCTCTAGTACTTCCCACTTTATCTTTCTTTGTCCCCCTCTGATTTTTAGGCCTCCCACTCCTCATTTTAAACATCATTATATTACGCCTGCACTATACCGAAGGGTATACGTTGGGTGCTACAACATTTTAAGAAAGCCAAATAGGTATTCAACCTAAAAGTGGAGTTACAAATCGCCAGTAAACTATAATTTTGGACAGTTGTAGAACAACCTGAAACTATGCGCTTTAATTATTAAATCTTAATCGAATGAGTTAGATTATTAGGGTATTCAGTTTTAGTTTAGCTCAACATATGTATATACCACTTAATACTTTATCATTATTAAATTCTGTTTTCTTTTATAATTAAAATTATTCCTATTTATGTAAAAGCTGATTTCAGCTTCAACTAACTATACTTAACTATAGTAATTAACACTTTTCTTAATAACATAAATAGTGGCATGCGTCATTACATCGGCAGATCTGATGGATCTATGTTTTATAATAAAATCGTTTTATTGGCGTTGGAGAAAATGACTGAAAGAGTTTGCGGCGAAATAAAAAACAAAACAAATAGAAATACTCTTCGCTTCACTCGTAATAATAATACTCAAGATTAATTATGTAATGTTTAATTGATAAGAGCCCGAATAGATGTGAATCGGGGGAGAGGAACTGTTAGTTCTTTATCTCTATAGTTGGAAGTACGAGTAAAACTAAATTAAGCACGAACGAATGCTACAGTCGAGCAAGCCTGACAATGAAATACCCTGCACCCAAACAAGAAGAAAAAGAAGAACAAACCCGCTTCTGCAATTTGTTGACGTAGTATTGAAGTGAAATTATTTGCGAATAACTTTAAATCAAATTAGAAACAAAAGTAGAATTTATGTAGTAGTGGAATTTATTATTTCTCTTCTTTTCATTTCTCATATTTAATACATATAGGATAAATAATATGAGATATGTTTCATTGCATATATATTATAATGCTTTTGGAATATATATTATAATAATATTGGTATAACTTTTTTTAAAAATCATATTATATCCAATTTAAATATTGTAGCGGGCGAAGGGGGCAGGGCAATAAAAAACAAGAAAGGAATGCTAAAGTCGAGCAGGCTCAACTCTTAAATACCCTGTACCACCCCACAAAAAAGTAATTAAATTAATTAATTAATTTAATTAAATTAATTAACTAAATTAATTTAATTAATTAACTAAATATTAACTAATTAAATATAAAATATTCCATGCATGCATACATACATTTACAATTACATCAGAATCGTGTCTATGCGTGTTTGTGTACTTGTACATATGTATGTATGTGTGCATTGAGCCTGGTTATATGGCTATAACTTTTTTTCCGATCATTCTATCATAATGAGACTTGGTATACGGTTATATAATTACTAACCTAATGTGACAACCAAATTTTAGTTTAAAATTCCAAGAATTATGGGAGTTATAGAAAATCGTTAATAGGGGGGGAGTGGGGGGGTGGATCAAAAAAAATGAACAAACTCGTCCTTTCTCGGTCTCAGGAGAATCTGTATACCAAGTTTGGTTATTCTAGCTCTTATACTTTCGGAGATCCTTGCGTTCATACAGACAGACAGACGGACAGACAGACGGACAGACGGACATGGCTATATCGACTCGGCTTGTCATGCTGATCAAGAATATATATACTTTGTGGGGTCTACCAAGCCTCCTTCTGTGTGTTCCATGTGCACTCGCACTAAACTAATATACCCTTGTACCCTTTGGGTACAGGGTATAAAAACAAGTTTATTCACTTTGCGCTCAGACGTTTCCGAAATCCATCCGTTTATCCAGACGGACGGACAGACATATCTGGCTCGATTTCTCTCGTCATGCTGATTAAGAGTATATAGAAGTATATTCTTTCTTCTGCCTCACACATACTTTGCACAAACCTCATACGAGTATTGGGTTGCATTTAAATTGCAAGTCACGCTTATAAACATTCTAGGCATGTAATTACGAATACTATTCAAAATATACAACTGTTTCTATTGCTTACGAGCATTTGCAATAGGCTGCTTACCATTTTGTGTGGCCTGATCTTCCCTTTACAATTCCGTTCACACACAAAGCACCTTTTCGCACCAAACCCGGAAAGAGACTGAGGCGCTTGCCTCGGCGATTCCTAAACTTATAGAGGCTGAACGTGTTCTTATCTGCAAATGGAAATATTTTCAAGTAGTAGTGCTCTGATGAAATTCAATAAATATTGCCCACCGGCGGCTCGAATTCAAACAGACTTTTAAATACTGAATAGGTACATATTTTATTCGATTGCTTATGTTGAGATATTACACGTGATTTTATTTGTTAAGCTTTATTAAGTATTTCGAACCGATATTAAGTACTATACACACAATTTAAAGGTTGTTTAATTTTATTTTCTTTTTACAAAAATCACATTAGTTAGTTTATATTGTAAATTTCGATTTGCCGAGCTGGCGTCGATGCGGCTCCGCTTAAGTAAACATTTTTAGGCATTAACGAACTTCTTAGAACTAATTAGTTATTGAAGCATGCGTAAGTACATAAGTAAGAGTTTATGTTCGTTCGTACACACTCGCATGTGTGTATGTGTGTAGGTATGTATGTATGTATATATGTATAGTATATATGTATAGCATATCCTAGCCTATGTCCTATGAAGTCCTTTATAAACTTAGGCGAAGCAGTCGCATGGCTAATGAAATGAATTTGAAATTTTGATTGCAATGCAACCGAATGCACAAACATAAGGGTGGCAAGTATATAGGTATGTTTGTATGTATGTACGTATATATGTATTGATGTAGTGTTTGTGCGGGTAGGCGGCATTATCGGTGTGTGTTGTTGGTTGTTGGTTGTCCCTATCCTACTTAGATATTAGTGTACGCTCTAAGGCTAAAGGCTTAAATGGAATTGAATTTCTTGTACGCTCCTCTCTCGCTAATTGTGCGCCCACAATGTCGACGTGATAAATGGCGAGGAAGCCACAAAATGTTGCACTTTCGCCGACATGCCACATGCACGGAGCTCATATGATAAAGCACTGCCAACATATGGAGTCGGACGTGTCATTCAGCTTCTCTTATATCATGTGTGTACTCGTATGTATGTCTGAGCGAGTGAGTTTCCTTCATTTTTCCTTCATTTCGCTTTTCCAACAAAAAAGTAAACGGGAAAAAAGGCCACGGGCTCTGTTGAATATTGTATTGCGGGCGGGCGCACGATGTGCTTATTACTAATACGCTCTGTTGTGCCGAGACTGTGTCGTCGCATCGGAGGCTGGGGCCTGAGTGCCGCACCCTCCTCTCCTGGTGTTCCTATCTCGGCGACAGCCGCTGTGCACGTGCACAGAATTAGTCTTATATATACTTGGATATATAGCGCTTCTGTACGAGTCGGCCGGCCTTCTTCTTCAATATGGTGAAGCGTATTAACTGCTAATCATTGAAGTGCGGCGACTGTGGCGGCACACGTGGATAGAGCTGTGAAATAGAGAAGCATGGAGTAGTGGGGTGGGGAGGGGCGGTGAGGGCAGGGCAGTGTCATTCTCATGTCCACATTACTGTTATTTGTTACACTTACCCCGAGAAGATTGCGTGGCACGTAGCCCTCCTCGTTGGCCATGTTGCGCGCCCACCACCATTCGTTCTCGGCATCGTCGCCCTTTCGCAACACGATCAGCGGCTCATTGACTTGGAAAGTCAGCTCGTCACTGTTTTGGGCCTCATACGAGAATACTGCATAGACCTCACCACTGTGCAGAATGCCCAGCTTCTCCTGAATGCCTAGGAGAGTATAGAAAGAGCCTTAGATATTGCAATCCAAAAATGTTAAAATATAAATTCTTTTAAGCCTGAATCCAATCGAAATACTTGGGGCGTTTTCTTAGCTTTAATAAATTGATGGATTGCTGGACTATTGCCAGTCAAGGTATTCGTTAAAGGGCTATACAATTGGGAACTAGGAACTTCCTAGTGGGAAGTTAGCAAATAATAATAATAATGGATTGTAGGATTAAATGAAAATCAACTTAGCCCAACTATTTGTGAATTACAACTTTAACTTCAAAGGCATATCCAATAAACTGAACTGAACTCCCATCCATATCTTTAGCATATCCCTTAAATATAGACAAATGAAATTATTCGATAAAGAGCTATAGATAAGGAAAAGCGTCCAATGGAGCTAGGAAGTTAGCAAATAATAATAATAATGGATTGTAGGATTAAATGAAAATCAACTAAGCCCAACTATTCGGGAACTAAAACTTTTACTTCAGGCACCTAAATTATGAAAAGGGTGATCCAAAAACTGAATGACTTTCTTACAAAAACTGAAAGACCTCTCAACTGGACCACAATCCACGCTTTTAAGAATTGTTGAAGCTATATATTATTGAGCTATATTATTGAGCTATATTATTGAGCTATATCACTCATTAAGGTGAGTTCATAAAGGAACAAGGAGCTACCCGAAGGATAATAATTGTCCATTGCAACTCACTGTATAAATACTCGGAGCAACCGTCAAAGCCCTCCTCATCCTCTTCGCATTTCTCCACTGGCGTCTCGTGATCGGACAACGTTGAGGCAAAGAGGCAGGCACCGCTCTCCACGAGAAACTTGACCATGGACAGATTATTGCAGCTGGCAGCACAATGCAATGGCGTCCAACCGTCCGAATCTTGTGCGTTCACATCGCAACCAAACTGTACCAAGAATCTGGAATCACATGGGGTTGGGGGGGTAAGTAAAGAATCTTAGAACTACTAGACTCTGACTCACTTGACAATGTCGATGTGTCCGGCACAGATGGCGTTGTGCAGAGCTGTGATGCCTTCATCGTTGGCTGCGCTGGGATTGGCCACCTGCATGGCCGTCTTCTTCACCAGCTCCAGCTCGCCTTCGAGACTGGCGTCCAGAAGCAGAGCCAGCGGATCGAAGCTAACGCGTCGCGCTAGTTTAGGCTTTGCGGGCGCATTGGATCCCGCGCTGGTGCGTGGTCGTTCCTTGACTGCTTCGCTGGGACTGCTGCTGCTGCTGGCACTCGACGTCTCGCTCTGTTGGGCTGCACGATCCGGCTCGTCGGCACTGGCGTTGCTGCTGGGCGAGTGCTGATCAACGGGGGAGTGTGACGGTGCGGGCACGGGTGAGACCTTGCTAGGATCCATCTGGAGTTGTGGAGGTTGCTGCGCCACCGCTTGTTGTGGCTGCGCAGGCTGGGATTGGCGCGTCTGACCATTGTTAGAGCTCGGCATCGCCAGTTCGGGCTTGCGTGGGCCGCCAGCTATGCTTAGACTCGACTTGGCCACATTGCTGGGCACACTGACGCCTTGAGCCTGGGTGGACTTGAGACGCGGCTGCTCGCACATTGGCTGCTTGCGAATGGTCAGCGGTTTGGCTTTGATGGGCAAGTTATCATTTATGTTCAGCGATTGCAGACCAAAGGTTGGGGGCTCCGATTTGCGAGCCACGTTGCTCGAACTTGTCGTTGGACTTGGCTCCGCAGGCTGCTCTATGGGCGACATTTTGCTCGGCTTGGGCGGTAGCGCTGGACGTGGATCTGCGGCGGCGTTGGCCACCACATTGGGTGCAACCCGATTCACCTTGGGACTGTAGGTAATCATTTTCGGTATGGCGCTGGTGACTGATGTGGGCGCCACGCTGCTGATGGGCTTGCGCGGTGGCACCACAAGATTTCCACTGGTGTTGGCCTGCAGCGGTTTCGGCTTTAACTTGAGCAGTAAACTCTCCGCCTGATGGGTGGTTGTGGTCGTGTTGGTGGTGTGGGCTGTGGTATTCGAGACAGCCATGGCCACAGATTTACTGACAGCTCCGAGGGGCATGCTGTGTACCGTCAATTGCTGCGTGTTGCGCTCCGAAAGCGTTTCACTTGTAACCGATACCTCATTCTTCTTCTGTTCCTGCGACTCCTTTGAGTGCTGCTGTTGTTGTTGTTGTTGTGTTGCCGCTGCATTCGCTTGCTGCTGATTAAGCTTGCTAATGAGGGCAGAGGCCGACGCGGCATTGCTTGTCACAATGCTCTTGGGTATTTTGCTGGCATTGCTGCCAGTCGAAGAAGGCAAGGTTGTGGCCAGCGATGGCCCATCGACATTTGAAATGGAGCTAGCAGTGGAGGTCGCCACCAGTGGCGCTGTGGCTGGCGCAATGTCCTTAAGCAGATCGCGCTTTTTGGGTCCCACTTCGGCGTAAATGTGCGTCGTACTGTCCATTGCCTCGGACTGGGCCTGTTTGCGGCTCTCAGCCTCCGTCTTGGCAGTCGCTTTCTGCGCATTCAGCAGCTTCTTGGCCAACTTGGACTCATCGCTTTCACATGACGCACTGCTATTGGCTGGGACTGGTCCCGCCGACCCGGCAAAGAAGCCGCTGTTAGGCACCGCATTGGCCAGGTTCATCTTAACGTGCGTGAGGTCCTGGATCAGCTGGTTTTGCTGGTTGGTGTTGGCTGTCGCAGCTGCATGCTTCAGTATGTTGCCGGCGCTTAAGTAACTCGCCGTCGTCGTTATAGTCGACTTCTGGGGCGTATGTATAAAGGGTTCTACGGCGGCTACATTGCCGCGTGCGATGTTTGCACGCTCGGCGGCCCGGCTGGCGTTATGGGGGAAGGGTGGTCCATGGGCAGACATATTTCCGGCTGCGGCTGCGGCCGCTGCTGCTGCCAGCTGATTGACTTGCTTCTGCAAGAGCTGTTGCTTCAGGGCTGCCACGCCCCCATGTTTGGCCAAATTGGTGGCCTGTTGAAAGGCTAGGTCGGCGGCAAAGGCATTTTGTTGTTGCTGCTGCTGCTGCTGGTGTTGTTGCTGCAATTGTTGCTGCGCTGATGAGGCAAGCAACTGAGCTGTCTGAGCATGCAACTGTTGTTGTTGCTGCTGTTGTTGTTGTTGCTGCTGCTGCTGTTGCGTGTTGCTAATTTGTATGTTCGCCTGCTTCTTGCGCTGCAGACGTGTTTGCAGCTCATAGATACGTTGATCCACAGATCGCAGCTCGGCTTGCCGCTGCTGCAAAGCTTCACGCTGCATGTGTAGACGTGCATCCTGTTGCAAGGACAACTGATTGCGATACTGCATCAGCAACGAGAAAATTATAAAGAAAGAGAGATGTTGGAAAATGAGAAACAAAAACCAAGGGGGTCTTTTCTCGTTCAGCTCACCATCAGCTCGCGACGCAGCTTTTCCAGCTCGCGGGAGGCCTGGGGCGGCAAGGCCTGTGTGGCGCCATTTCCCGTAGTCAAGAGATTCACAGGACATCTGCGGTCGCGCCGCAGCTCCTCCAGTTGCCGCGTAAGCGCTTCTACCTTGGCTACGGCTAGACCAAGCTCCTTTTCCTTTTCGCTAAAGAGCGCGCGTATCGAGTCCAAGTCATTGCCTAAGCACAAAAAGTTAAACGGATTAGCTTAACGGCTGCCCCATAATTCAAAAGCGCAAAAGTTTGCCTAATGAGGTTACCACCATTATTGTTGATGTTGGCGGGCGATATTTTGTGGGCGGCCGGCCGCGCAGATTGCCACGGAATTAGTGAAGCCTTTGCGTGCCAGTTTCTGTGTGTGTGGGTGGGGCAGGGCCATCGCTCGAAAGCTCGAGACTAATTGCTACAACACGCTTAGGTGAAAAATGTTCTCTCAAGTAGAAAACAATGCAAAACTATGGTAATTTTTATGGTTACGAACACTTTATAAGCCATTTGGCAGTGGAACTAGTATACTATACGTTATTAGTGTCCCCGACAACTCGATTAAAGCTTGTTCTTGTAATTAAATGGACAGCAGACTAATTCATGTTGCACGGAAGTCTTTAATTCAGGTAAGGGTTAAGACCAGACGCGATTGACTCCAAGTTCCTAACTAAATGAAGTATTGGGAAATAGTTAGTGGTCGCGAACTTAATTAAAGAAATCTATGTGTCTAGCTATTTAGCAGAAGACTCTTCAAATCAGAAACTTAACTAGCAGGAATTGCACGTCTTAACCCGACTCAATATAATGTTTCAAATTGTATTTATACCCATATGTTTTCACCTTATAAGTTACCAATTGGAAGGTATTTAAGTTATTTAAATGAACACTTTCTGTTCTTTACAAAAATTTCGTTAAACGTACACACACATGACCACTACAACTATTATTTTTTAAAGCTCGTTTTCCCCCTTTGGAGCTCGAATTTTCCAAAAGCCCTTCTTACCGCGCACCTACACTATGATGAATACTATGAAAGGATACTTCGGTGCTCAGCTTTCAGCTTCCTAGTTCTTACCGTTTGGGCTGTGCGTTGATTGCCAATCAGTCAGGACAAACTGTTTTATATATATAGAGATAACTCACTAATGGTGCTCTTCTTATTGAATATAGTACGAGCACTTAACAGGCAAGTAGTCTTCGTTATGCATTCTATTCTACTCTAGAGTGGACAACTTGCGTCAAGTTGTAGCTCAAAAAAACTGGCGTTTAAAGTCCTTACTTATTCTTTACAGAACTATCTGTTCATGCTGTGGTTAAGGGGTTTCTTTTACAACCTGTGTACACTTGTCTGACAAATGAGCGACTAATAAATACGAATATGTACAAAGTCTGTTGCGTTATCTCCCAAATTATTACTTAAATCTTAGCGAGCTGCTAATGGGGGTCCTTGGAATATTTTCTTCGTGTTATGATTACCCCCAAGCAAATGCATAGTCATATGTCTACATAACTGGCACACTGGCAAGTTCTAAGCGTTTTAATTGTTTGCACACTTTCCCAAATGCTCGTCAAGACTATTTCGCATCCTGAAGCGGCTGATATGGCAGACAGGCTCGACCGTCTACTTGGCTTTTCGACCCTGACATATCCCTTCGCCAAGCTCTACGCCAGCTGAACTAATTATTAGGCAACATTGGCAGCGACTGTTTGTCGCTGTGGCGGCTCAAGTCTTCAAAATATTTTGCGAGACAGTTCTAGGGCCCGCCACAGGCAATCATAAAGGACAACAAAGTGGCACACATACATAAATTAAATGCTCAGAGACGAATCTCAGAGGCAGGCGACGGCACACATGCAAATGTGAGGACCGCGGTCGGCACTCAGCACATGTTAATCCCACCCTAAACAGACACACTTGCCCTTACTCGCCAATGTACACCCATGAAGGGTATGCTGTGGTACTTAGCTCAATTGGACTCATCGTCCCTGATCCTCCACAGGTACATATGTATGTGTGTAGACAGGGTGCTTAGTGCCCCAGTCTCTGGCCCTTTGACAGCCCCAACCCAGCCAGCCTGCGCTTGATACTTACTCAGCGTAACATTGTAGGTCTTCTGCAGGTCCACTTGACCCCGCAAGGCCCGTAGGCGTCTGAGCTTGGATTCCTGCGCCTCGACACGCTCGCGTAGTCGACGCAGACGCTCGCCTTCGGCGCTGGCCACCGCACTACGCACCTCCTGCGATTTTAGGAAACGCAAGCGCTGCTCCTTTGTGGCCAGTAGTTGGTGCTGTGAGTCGATTTGTTGTTGTTGTCGCAGTGCCATCGCCCTCAATTCGGCTGACGTCAGCCTGCTGGGCACCTGCGTGAATAGAGAGAGCAAACATGCCCATTGAGGGAGGGTTAGTAGTTGGCCAAAGTGCGCTAATGTGTGTCCACACTTCACGTAAGTGTGTATCCTTGTGCCTGTTATCTGTGTGTGTGTGTATGGAGTAGTATATGGGATGTGTGTCAGTAGACAAATCGTTAGATTTTCAACTTAAGATAAGCTAGGTGTCGCCAAATGGGCGTTGTCCTTGTCCTAACCTACTGGTGTCGATAGCGCGAAAATGAAAATAAAATTTACAATTTATAACCCTCAACTTCAACTTGAAAATGGGACCTTGGCTCATGGTTCTGTGGTCACGGCCCGTCGGTCCGCCGGCCCGCTGGCCCTAGATAGCCGAGCACTCGGCTTATAATAAATCAAGTTATGTTTATGTGTGAAAAATGAAAGCTAATTTAGAGATTTCTTTTGCCATCTATTGGCCAACTCTCGTGCCGCGCCCCATCCACGCCTCACCTTTTTTTGTGCCCATGAAAGACAAAGGGACGACGGCAAAATAGATTACGTTTGACACCACGACCATGAGCAGGCTCACCCCAAATGTGCCAGCTAATGCAATAGCTATGGTAGCATCTGCCTAAAATGGTCATAAACATTTTAGGAACCTACATTTCTGACGATCTCTAAACTGCTGACGTAATTGGATCTTGGAGAGGAAAATGTTTTGTACACAAATTTTTTTGTATATTAATAGACTAAATTATTGGAAAATTTGTAATAATCGTAATTATTAAATGTGACATAACTGGAACCAGGCAGATATTTCCTGTTAAAAAAAATTATTAATGCTTACAATTTGTTGATTAATATTACTGCCTTATGACTAGTACGGAAAGCTTAAAATCCACATTTCTGTGGGTTGGCTGCAATGATATGGCTGATCAAATAGAGGGGTAGTAGATAGAATATATGCCAAGATGACATAAATATTTGCTGCAAATATGGCCATCAAATAGATGACAAAATGGAAGAGGTTCTACTTTTCATCTCAACACATGCAGTGAATAAAACATTTTGGTCAACCACCAATTTCATCCTTTTCCAGACTATCGTTCCATCAGCCAGCTTAAGAGAATACAGCCAGCTGATCTGATAGATTTAGCTTTAAATGTTGTTACCTAATTTTTGCAACCAAGCTTACAGCATTTTGTAAATCCGTATAAATTGTTTTGCACAAGTATTCATTAAATGGTTTGGTTCCTTTTTGTAATAAGTAGTAAGCAGTAGAGTTAGGCTGATTCGTTGCTTAATAATTTAAGTTAAATTTAAATAAAACTATTTCTAGCTTTGCAATTGACTCCAACCAGATCGAAGAGAGTCAAAAACTAACCAAAATGAAATATTAGGTTTAAAAGGTTTGGTTCCTTTTTGTAATAAGTTGTTAGCAGTAGAGTTAGGCTTTAACATTTACTTTAAATAAAGTGAACTTTATGGCATGTATGTATGTATTATATTTATATTTATTTTATATTTTATGGTAATTTTTTAAGAAAGCTTTACCGAATTTTTAAGCTCAGTAACTAAGAAGCAGCAAACATATTTTTTTTTAGATCTGACAGAAATAATTTTAATTCCTAGCCTGCACTTGAAAAGCTAAAAATCATCTGTTTTAAATTGTTTTAAATTAAATTTTATAAATTTAAAAATACATACATATGTAGTTGCAAGATTTGTAAATGTTTTCTGGAATGTGCAACTTCTTAATTGAGCCTTGATTTCAAATAAAGGTCACTCATGGATGAATTTTGCCAACGCGGCTTCTGCGTGGCCAGGCCAGCTTAACATTTATGGACTGTACCTGGGCTGTACTCACATTGAGTCTGGGCTCCGATGTCACCACTCGGGTGGGACTGGCGCGCGCCTTCGACGCGGGCATCATTGACGGTGGCATTTTCGGAAGATTTCCCGATACGGGTCGACAGACACAGGTCAGCATTTTGCTTGGGGCTTTGGCTAACAGATTTTTATGTTGATTTTGTTTTTGTTTTCGTTCTTGATTGCGATTTGCTTTGCGGCAATTCAGCTACGTGACGACGTACTATAGTTGTATTCTGTTTTATTTTATTTTTTTAGTAGTTTTTTCTTATAGTATGTTATTTTTATTTTTGCTGCAATATTTAACAACACTTTTCACTTTTTGCCTTTCCTTGAGTTTGCTTTTTATCCTGCATTACACTTGGCTTAAATGCAGTCGTGTTATTTATTATGCGCCACGGCATGTCCCTTCATGCGTTGCAACGATTCCCTTTATTCCGTCCCTGAGCTGCTGGGAGGGCCCAGCACCGACCAAACCAACCTCGCCCATTCTACGCCTGTCAGCGCGCTTTCTTTGCATGCAAGCCAGCGCTGTTGATTCGACTGCAGCAAATTTGTTTTTATTGTTCGAAAAATATATGCGAGTGTCGTAGTTGCCTGACTTGCTGGCAATATACATACTCGCACACACATACAAACATATGTACATAAATACACGTACATATGAATATAGTACATGTGGACGCTGTCTCAGGCTGCCATTACCATTTGCCGGGACTGCTCGCCTTGTAGTCGTTAATGGATTTTCAATTCCGAGTCAGAACCGGCGCTGGCGCTGGCGCTGGTACTGGCGCCTGATTGAAAGCATAAGTACTTTGTGGGTGCTGGTGAGTGTTAGTGTTGGGCAGTGTTAGTGTTGGCGACAGCTAGTGTTGGTTGTCGTTGTCATTGGCAACGGTGACAATAACAACGCACGACAAGCGGCAGTCAACGCGCTTAAACAGCAAGTGCCAGCAGTCACCAGCCAAAAGAACAACAACAACGACAACACGAAGAACAAAAGCAACAAGAACAGTTATACTTGTATGAGGAACAGCAACAACAGAAACAGCAGCGTAGGGCAAGCCAACTACAGTTGCGTGCACATAATCGGTCGCACTTACAGTTACAAGCGCCAACAACGACTGGTAAGTAAATAGGAAGCCCCCATTCCAGTTAGGGTGGCCGTGCCTGCAGTGGACCAACAACAAAACTGCACGCCCACACGCAAGCAGTCACACCCACGCGCACTGCACACGCAACCATTCAACACACTACTACCACACACACACATACTATACACAAATAGAAATAGGTTGAGCAAACAATAAAATGTCGTCATGTTGGGAAATGGAAAATGAATGTGGAACTGTGGCTATGGCTACGGCTCTGGCAGCCAACCAGCCATGTCTCCATCTTCTGCAAAGTAACATTGCCATCGACATCGCATCGTCTGTCAACGTCCACATCTGCTGTTATTCTGCCCCCCGCGTTGCTGGACAACTGTGACGGCGGGTGCGAGCATATTGACGGCACCGACCTCGACCCCCCTTTGGTTGGAGAGACGCTCCAAAGCAGCTTCCGTTTAGCTGCATTTTCATTTAGACTCCAGCGTTTGGGGGGAAACGCTGATCAATTGACAATCGGCTTTGTGCCGACCTTAAGCGCTGCGAGGCGTATTTTAAATTGATATTGTCGGATTTAATTCACTTTTCATTCATGGTATTGTTAAAGTGTGTGGGCTTTAGAAATTTTATTCAACTATTTGTGTGAGTACTAAAAACTATTAGCGAGCTTCTACTGCTAAGCCTTCGTAAATGGGATAGTTCTTGTGGTAATTCATAGTAGACAACAACTGGAAACTCTTGAATCTGAATTAAATCAGAAAAAAACAAATACTGGGACTAGTTCTCGGGTTTAGGAGAATCTAGATAGCAAGGTTGGCTCTAATAATATCCGAGATCCTACCGTACACACAGGCAGACGGACAGGTGGACTCGTCTTGTCAAACTGACAAACAATATAACAATATACATAAGTCCTATCGAACACATTTGGAATTTGTTGGACAACGGGAATCGCAAGGATAATATTATGTCGCTAAAGTCGAAGAATAAGTCGGAGAAAATTTGGGAATACGACACCCAAGTTTCAATGAAAAGTGTGCCTCTACGCTTACAAACTGTAATTGCTAAACGTTTAACTAGTTACTAATGTAGCTAAAATATACAAATTAAGCTAAGATTTAGCGCCTGTACGTAAACTTTATTGGCATGAAAACTCAAAAGAGTTCTTTTGTATTTTCAATCATATTTCCTTGTTTTTGGTCCGACAAGTAAGGGAAAAGTGCTGTTGTGTGAACAAATATAAACCCAATCATTATCTGAAAACTTTGGGTTCATTTGTTGTTAGAAAATTTACTATTTTAATCGAATATTCTTTAAAAACCAAAGTGTACTTAAACTTTATTTGTCCACTGTATACAAGTACATATGTATACTTTGTGCCCCCTCTTGTGTGTTACAAACATTCACATAACACTAGCATACTCTTTGGGTACAGGTCATAGATTGGTCACATATAGTAGTTTGATTAATCGAGAAAAATGAAGAAAAGGGACATGTCTAGATCTTTATGCTCATCAAGAGACAGAGACAGAGAGAGAGGAAGAGAGACAGATAGAATACTTGTATAAATGTGTACCTTATGTGGTCTGAGGCGCTTCGATAAACTAACTTTTATCCACTTATAGCTGATTTTTTATTAAATTGAAGCATCTTTGTACATATTTTCCCTTGGGAGCAGCAAACTCAATCAAATTATTGTTGCTTTAACCTACTTTTGTGAAAACTCTGCGTTTTAATGCATATTGTTTGCCATTTACCTGAAAACTCTGCATTTTAATGCATATTGTTTGCCATTTACCTAAAGACAACAAGGGCATTAAATGTTAACAATTAATTTAAACCGTTTTTAATGACTTCACAAAAAGTTTATCATATATTGAAATGTTTTTGTAATATGCACAATTGGAAACTGTTCTTGTGCGTTTGTTTTGCGGTCGAGCAGAATCGGAAGAGTGTGCTCTTGCATTCGTACCCATATTGGACCAGGGGATACCACTTGGAGACTCTTGAGAATAAGGCTTGCCTTTTGAATTCATATTCATATGATAACTAACTAACTTACTTACTAATATAGCCAAGCAAATATAGCGTATTGCGTTAAATATTTTGTGATACGATCTAAATATTTTTCTGTAAAGAACTACTCTCTCACTCGCTTTTGTCATTAACAATTAAAAGAGCTGAAAATATTAGTTGTTATTGCTATTTTACCTAAATTTCCTTTAATTCGGAAAATCTTATCAGTGGGCTGTTGATATTCTCAAAACTTTCACATGAAACTAAATATTCTTTTGAGTTTTATTTAAAGCTTGACGTGCTGTTCCAATTTGTTAAAATAAAAGACGGATAACAAGTTTAAGCTTATTTTCCAGTCAAAAAGAAAATACTTTAATGACAGTTTTCCTTTGTTCATATTGGAATAATATGTCAGCTTAAAAGTTTGAAAATTATCATTTTGCATTGTGTCGAGCTTCGAATATGTGTGTGTATGCTCTTAAGTGTATTACGATATTCCCAATTCGGCGTCGAAGTTGCAAAAACTTTGCCAAAGTGGCGAGAGCGCGTGTGAAAATGTTTTCATGGGGGTTTTCCCGTCCATAATGTGCAACAACAAGAATGTGAACAATTTTCCGACACAACAATACCGCAACCACTGCCAAAATGTAATTGAACTTGCATGAAATTTTCCCGAATTATTTCCAATTAACAAAGTTTGTCATAATAACTGGCAAGAATCTCAACCACGTCATGAGCAATTCTCTTCCACAATTATCCCAGATACTCGTATTTATAATTTTTCTTGATGGAGGGGGGGTTGCCGCGGACGCCACTCTCAGTCTATTGTTGCCGCAAGTCAAGGAATGCCAAACATTCTGTTTCCACAACAAAAACGCAACTATTTATGTTGCACAGTGTTCTGTAAGGGGGGCGTCGCAGCCAATATAATTGCAAATAGAAAGAAGTTGTTGTTGGCGTTAACGTCGTCGCTGTTGTTGTAACTAGAGCTGTGCGTTAAATCATGCATGATTGGAAAAACTACGGTGAAATACTGAATACTAATAGTGACTTATTAGTGTCACAAATACACAAAAATATTGAAAGTTGTAATTTATTATAAAAACTAAACCACCACCGATTAGATTAATAATGAAATCGAATGACGTGAGAGGCAGTCTTATTATCGCCTTTCAAAAATGAAATAAATATTTTCATAAACAGCAAACAAATTATTAAGCATTTGTTATAAATAAACTTTAAAAGTTTCTACCGATAGAACCCAAATTATTATTTATGCTCTCCTTCTACAATAAAATTATTAATTATGCCACCTCTTTCTTTATATATGCATAAAACAGTTTGTTCTGACTGACTGACTGACTCAAGTATTCTTTCATAGTGTAGGCTGGCGATAAGAATTTTGAAAAATTCGAGCTCCAAAGGGGGGAAACAGACTCCAACGTTTGTATGAAAAATCTACAATTTTTATCTACAATAAAACAAAAATTCTTAAACTTTTTTGCGGAACGGCAAAGAAACGTGCTAACATAATGCCGGGAGATATAGTGCCCGTAAATGTCATAAGATTCCGAGTCTTTAAGGGACAGATTTATAAAAATAAATATGTTTTTAGTCGTGGGAGGCTTAACACCATTCGTGAACTTCATAAATGTGACAATAAATTACATTTAGACGTTAAAAAAATAATTTTGAAATACTTTGTGAAAAATTCGTAAATTTCTTGAATGCGCCAATATAGTACGAGTATGTGATTGTTTCGAGGAATTGTCTCGTGCACAGCACTAGTTGGAACTCTGCAGCTTAAGCAACAAGCATTTTATTGATTTTAGCCCTTTTTAGTGCCGGCAACAGACGTGCCGCCAACTTTGCTGCCACTTCCCACACACCCTGCTGCTGGCTATCCACTACTTCGGTTTGCCAGTTACTCAAGCAGTCAGGCAGTCAGTGAGGCAGTCAGTCAGTGAGTCAGTGAGTGAGGCAAGGCAGGCAGCCGTGGCATCGCGTGCGTGTACGTTTATTGCTAATTCTTTTTCTGCTTTTGCTTTTCCACACACACACACACATACACACACCCACACTCATACATACATAGATATGTATATAGCCAGTGCTCGGCACTTTGTCGTCAAATGTCGCATGCTCAGTTTCAAAGTTGTAGTTGACACCGCGTCGCCCGCAAAGCGTCGACCCGCCTCGGACTCACGTCCTTGGTGCACATTTCGAAATCGATTACCAACAGGATATGCAGTGCGGAAGAGCGCCAACAGCTGCAGTGGGTGCTGGCTTGGCCAGAGCTCGACTCGACTCGACCGATTAGCGAATGACAGAAAGCTGACATGGCTTGGTGTGTGTGCCAGCTGGAACTGAGCTGTGGACTGCCTTTTTGTAGCAGCTTGTGGTATTTTGTATTTTAATTAATTTGCCTTGCGCTTCAAGCTGCTGAGCGTTTCAAAGTCCTGGCTCGTCACATTAGCGCAAAAGCTAAGCCCGTTTGGGAGCGGAGCGGCGGGCGGCATGAATACTCGTAGCTGTAACTTTGGCAATTTGTGGGGCAGGTACTCGTACATACAAGTATATGTACATACATACATACATATGTGTGGCAAGACAAACGCTTGTTCCAAGTGGTTTCAGTTGCAAGTGCAAAACTTTTGCACACTCTGAGCTGCGAACAATAAAACGCTTCTAGGGCTGTAGTTCACTCAGCGCTCTCTTCAAGGAGCCCCAAGTGCTTGACTAGGTACGCGTCTAGGTATGGGTATGGGTGTGGTTTGGGTTCTTGGCTGGAATCTGTATTTGTAGTTGTAGCTGTGGCTGTGGCTTTTGGTTTTGGTTCGTTTTCATGCGCTCAAATTTCACTGACCGGCGTTTTTCATTGAGCCTTTCAATCCACTTTCATTGCGGCTCTACCGATTTCGTGCCAAATGCTTAACACTCAAAAAAAAAAACAACCAGCAAAAAATTGAGTTAAAGCAATTTTCCACAAGAGTAATTAAAGCGTAGGGGCTGCTGGCCACACGTGAGTGAGTTGTGGAGTGGGTGTGGGTGGGTGTGGGCGTATCTTGTTCGCTTTGCCGTGCTGAAGGTCAGCTGGCCATGATTGAACAGCAGCGGCGGCAGGAGCAGCCCATTATAGCGACTACCAGGGCAACAAAAGTCGGGCGGCGAAATGGCAACACATTTCAAATTATTTTCCTTTATTAAGTGTGGCCTACAGTTGGCGAAAGCATTTTTGTCCTGTGCGCTTGTTTTATGACTTAATTGTATTGCTCTTTTCAATTTTCATTAAATGCTTCATTGAATTCATTCAGACTCGCAACCTACTCCTCATTCCCCACTCCTCTCTCCGACCTTATGCACTTATTGGTGTATTTTCAAATAATTGATGGCCAAACAATGAACAAATTGGACATATAATATTGACACGGTTGTGCGAGCACTTGATTCCGTATTATAGTGAAACAAAAAAGAAATAAATTGAAAACTGTAAGCCGAATAAAAAAGATGCAGCCACAACAATCACGAGAGCAGCAATATTGGCAAGTGCATTACAAATTAAAAGATACTATATATACCATATATTTATACTCTGTACATGAAATGTACAAGAGTATATTAGGTTTGCGGGAGCTGAAAAATGTAACAGGCAGAAGGAGGCGTGGTAGACCCCACAAAGTATATATATTCTTGATCAGCATGACGAGACGAGTCGATCTAGCCCTGTCTGTCTGTCTGTCCGTCTGTCCGTCCGTATGAACACCTGGATCTCAGAGACTATAAGAGATAGAGACACCAAATTTTGCACAAAGATGCGTTATGTGTGTATTCTATACGAGTTTGTTTTATTTTTTTGATTTTCCCCCCCCACTTCCCCCCTATGGGGGTTTTCCCGATTTTCCATTCGTATAATCGCCTATATCTCGGAGACTATAAGACCTAGGAACACCAAATTTTAGTCCCAGATGGCTTATGTGAATACGCAGAAAATGTATATTTTGGAATTCCCCTCCCTCCCCCCTCTACCCCGCAAATCGTAACTCCCGTAATTCTTGGAATTTCGAACTAAAATTTTGGAAATACCCCCAGTTGGTTATTATGTGTCCGTATGCCAAATTTCATTATGATAGACCGATTTAACAAGAAGTTATAGCCACAAATATATTTCCTGATGCAGCGCTGCTGCAGCGCTGCTCAGGCGCTGCCCGCGGCTATTGTTGATGTTGCTGTTTGGTTGACTGCGAAAATGCTTACACAGACACGAATTGATGCGCATAGGCATACATACACTCACACAGACGCAATTGCTATGTAAATGTGCAATTATACACCCTTTACGTGAGTTCGAATACCGAGAGAGGTAAAATCGATCAAATTTTTTTTTTTATTTTCTTAATTTTTTTATTTTCTATAATTATTGTAAACATTTGTACAGAGTATTTCAAAGTCGGGACACCCGACTTTAGCTTTTTTACTTGTTTTATACCCTGTTCCCGTAGGGTAAAAAGGGTATATTGGGTTTGTGCAAAGTATGTAACATGCAGAAGGAAGCATCTCCGACCCCATAAAGTATATATATTCTGAATCAGCATGACGAGAGAAATCGATCTAGACATGTCCGTCCGTCCGTCTATCCGTCCGTCTGGATGAACGCAAGGATCTCAGAAACTATAAGAGCTAGAATAACCAAATTTGGTATACAGATTCTCCTGAGCCCGAGAAAGGACGAGTTTGTTCATTTTTTCCGATGCACCCCCCCCCCCCCCCCACTCCCCCCTTATTCAAGATTTTCTATAACTCCCGTAATTCTTGGAATTTTAAACTAAAATTTGGTAGACACATCCAGTTAGTAATTATATATCCATATACCAAGTTTCATTATGATAGGGTGATTTTTTGTGGGGTGGTAAAGGGTATTTAAGAGTTGAGCCTGCTCGACTTTAGCATTCCTTTCTTTTTTTTCATTCATCGATTCGTTTGGGCCGCTCATCCAATTGGCGTAATAATTTCAAAAATGAGGCCGAATATTTTGCGGATGATTGCCTCCAAATAGCATTCAATTTCAAGTGCATTCATTATTAAAGAAGCCCCCACCAAAGGTGCTGTTTGCCTTCTTGCTGCCACAACTGCTTCTCACTATTAGTCTGCATATAGGAGGCGAAAACTTTAGCAACAGCACTGATTTTTTGACGACCCTCGTGCCTCGTGCATTGCTCGCTTTATTCGCTGTTTTTTCGTTGTTTTGGCCAACTGCCCAACTGGCCAGGCGGTCATTCTGTCATTCAGGCGGCTCCTGTCCATGGGCAAACGACTGTTAAAACTTTTTACAGTTGTAATTATTATAAATAAATGAAGCGCAATTTCGTAAGCAGACACGGCAAAGTTGATGTGCCTCGTTACAGTCCGTTGTTGTTGTTGGTTGTTCGCTGTTGGCTGTTGGCTGTTAGTTGTTGGTGCTTAAGCAGTGCGGGACAAGTGAAGTGGGCTCGGGATACATTTGGTAGTGTGTTGTTGGTAGTTTGTTGGCCTTGAAATGTCCTTGTTGTTCGTTGGTCTATATGCTCGTATGCCTGCCTATTATCTGCTTGAATGACAGCAGAATTTTATTCATTTCCAGACCTGTCAACTCTCGAGTAAGGACTTACCAATGCGGCCCTGGCCAAATAGCTAGCTCTGCCCTGCCATGTCCTGCCCTGCCCCGTCCTGCCATGGCAATCGGTAGCTTTAGAACCCTCCAATATAATTATTGGAATGGTTATTTATAAGTTACAATTTGTGATTGCAGCATGTGGCTCGCTTCACTGGCATTTCATGAAATTTAATCTTTTTTAAATGTGGGAGCCATGTCATGTGGACTGCAATGCTACCTCGAATTAAATTATGATGGGTGAGGGTAACAATTACAAGTATTAACGAGCCACTTTGTAAAAAGATACGCACTTTAATTTTAATTAAATGTTAGACTTAATACGATTGATAATACGATTGAAAATTATTTTAAATGTAATGGCAGGCAACCCCTTCATCGTCAGCATCAATTAATCGAAAGAAGTCAAAAATTATATTAGCTGCGAGCATACTTTTGAACGAAAGGCAAATTATGCCGGCTAATTCTAAAGGGTTCGTAATCTCAGCTGATTTAATCAAGGGTTCTTTAGGATAGGCGAGTTCGTACATTATTAAGTTTAAAAATGATTGATGGCCATTTTTCAATATTTTGTGAAAGCTGGGATAGCTGGGATTCCACGCAAGAAAAAGTATTTCCATGATCCCAGCACTTGAAATGTACACGAGGAATCTAGGAATAATTATAATGTTGTACTCAACGAGTATTACGTTTCTTATACCATTGAAATCTCTATAATATTTGGGTTATATTAGGAATTAAGATAACATTTTTTTATTAATTATTTTAGTAAAGTTATTAAAAAGGAAAATTGTTCACTCACAATTGTTGCACAAAAGATCTCAAAGAAACCAAGTAACCGATTCTTCATCAATAATGGTTCATTCATGCCGGTTCAATGGCATTCAAGATTTTGGAATAGCATTTAAAAAAGCCTCAACATGTATTTAAAAACAACAAAAGCTAAGCTGAAAACAAATTCTAGTACAATAATTATTATTCAATTAAAGTAAATGCGAAATGTGGTGCATTAATTAGAAAAAATTAACTTGTCGAATGTCTCGATCTAACAACTCACATTTCCTTAAAGGATCTACTGATTGATTTCAGAAAGTCAATTTAATTTCCATGTCGAATAAAACTGTACTCAGCAATCGCAAAAAAATCTATTAACGCAGCACAACGACTGAAAACAATTACAGAGATGGAGAAAAGTAAAAAGTCCGGAAAATATGTCGTACAACTTTTTGAAAAAACAAATACAGACGTGTTGATCAGCTCCTCCTTTTTTGAAGTCGGTTAAAAAGAATAGAAAACCTTTAGCATGAATCGATAGTGGACTGTATAGAAAGTCTTATGGAAGTACGATATAGTATTCGATTTAAAGGATATCGAAGTTTGCAGAAACTGGGAATTGGCCGCCTGGATAGATAGATAAACAATTGCAATAATTTACTGCCCTTTATCGCAGTTAGTTAAACAGGAATATGACGCACAAATTTGTATTCGATATATTTGGAAACAGAGTGAAAAGTGTTTTATTACAAAATACTTAAACCCTAATATCTGTTTATCGGGGCAAAATGGTCTCCAATTGGAATTAAAGCGAAATGCAGAACAACTCCTAATCGAGGCTATGTGGCTATATTTTCTTGACTATAAAGTTGAATTTAAGGCACTGCTGTTGTTATATCGAAAACCATAAATACATCGTACTGTCAATAAACATTAATTGGCGGTAAATTTGTTTGGCTATAAATGTTGGCGATAGAAGAATAGGACTACGGCTAATACGTATTTATTGTGAAATAAAAATGGGGAAGTAAAAAGCAATGGCAGTCGCTGCGTCTTCAAAAGTTTGCCAACTTTTGCAAAAGTTATTTATACAAATACTTTTGCCAAGAACAAACCATATCTGCAACTCCCAGACGACCAATTTTTGTTGCATAAATGTCAAGTTGCCGCACAGAACTACAATATTGGTTCAACAAGGCCAGATTTCAATTTGACAGTTGTCAGCAGTTCGAGAATACAAGCCCGCTGGCTTATGAAATTATTTATGCAAAATAATAATAAAATAAAACAATAAAATCCTGCTTGCCGGCAATAACAGACACAAACACGCCTCTATATTTGTCTCTGCCACTGCATCTGACCGCAAAGGGTGGCAGAGGCTTAGGCCAGGGCCACAACATTGTCCATTGGCCATTGGCCATTGGCCTTGCTGAAGTTCAAGTGTGTCCCAAGGGCCTATGTGAGTGTATAGTGTTCCGGAAAGTATGCTCAATTTTTGCACTTTAATGCCCAACAAGTTTTAATTACATGTTTGGCAAAATTCCCAGTAATCCGATAATCTGTGGTTTACACGTATTTCCCAAACAATTTGTGCTGACCAAGTAAGTAGTACAATGTGAGCTTGCTGGATGACTATTCAGCGTGTGTTGCTACAGTATTGATTAAAACAACATTTGCGCCTCAATCTCAACAAAAGCCTCATAAACAAAAGCATTCAACTCACAAAGCGAGGGCGGCACAAAGCCATAAACAGCTGCATGGCCTCCCCCCTACTCTTTGGTGCTTATAGATTAAAGAAGGCAGCAGATACAATCACAAATGAACTCTTTGGTGCACAGCCAGAGGCGAAAAACGAATACGACCGCTGCTATTTACTGTAATTTGAAATCAATCAATATCACGCATACGCCCCCAAGGCCCCAATGAACAGTAACAAACAGCCATATTGTCGTATGCGCTCTCAGCGCCTTTTCAACACCTCCCATGGCTCGCAATCATCTGTTTAATACTTATTTAATTAAGTTAATGTAGTTAAATCTGCTTAAGCAAATATTTCCATTTGCCACAGCAGCCGGTGAGCTGCGGAACAATGCGAAGATAAAGCAAGAAAGTTCCCACCCGTTACCATTCATCCTCATCTGTCCTCCGCACCACCATGAAGCTCAAGAGTCGCACACAAAAGGCATTTATTACATTCACTTGGAGGCGAAACTTTTTCATCGACGGCGACAGATTTGCGACATCAGCGGGCAGGTTCCATCTGCTGGTTAGTAGCTGGTAGAATTAACGTGCCCCACAGCTTTCCCCGCCTGGTCCGGCCTGGCCAGGCCTGTCCAGCCGGTTTATGTGCACAAGTCATTAATATTAAGTAATCATGAAGGGTGCTCTCTGGTGTATAATACGCCGACCTGTGCATTGAAGTTCGTGAACATGAACCCTCTTATTGACCTTAAACCATGCCATGCACATTTCAGCTGACCATCAGTGTGTGGTCGTAAACAGCAGACTTCCACACACACACACCCACACACACACACACACACACACACAATGGACATCAGTCTGTTCTACTTTCAATGCCTCACAATGGACAGATTAGTGGAGTGCTGAGTGCCAGCGTGGCACATAGGGGGCAGTGGCAAGGTTAAAATATCCTGCGAACTTTGAAGCTGACCAGCAATATACGCATGAAGGTATTGTAAATTGTTAGGCATATGCATAAAAGTTTATTGTCTCCGTTAACACTTGATAGGCTTACCGACCATCTTTGGAGAATAAAGTTTTTCGCTCCCTTCTATTTTTCGCAATCAAATGATGATTACTTAAACCGTTTGGAGTCCAGTGAAATATCATAATTCTGATCCAACCCCGACCGAACAGAGACTTAAGAGTATTTAAAAGAATTTTGTGGGGTGTTTTTTTCTGGAAGGGTGGCGAAGGGGGAAGGGGGAAGGGGGGCGGCGTATCTTCTTTCGCTTCTTAACCAAAACTCAAATAAAATAAACATGAACGTCTGCTGTCCGGCTAAGACAGATAGGCCAGACCGTCCAGTCCACTTGGCCAGCTGAGTGCGCATTCTTCGAGTTTAAATTGCACATTAAGCTTAATTAACAAATTCATAGACGGCCTGCTGCCCCGGCCTGCTGTGAAGGCCCCAACAATGTGTTGCCATGTGGCGAGAGTAATGGACGATGCTAAGATGCCTTAAAACTGCAAGAGGCATAACGCATTTTGTCTGGTTGCGTGCCCCGAAGGCGACATGGAGAGCAACAATTTTGAAATAGTTTTCACTTTTGATTAAAACGCTGCACACAACTGGCCAGCGGCTCTGGAAATATTCTTCCACAAAGTCTGCGGCTCTGTCCGACATTTTCGTCGACAATTGTGAAAATGTAGTGCACTCAGGAAAAGAGGAAGAGTGTTGTTGCAAATTTAACGCTGGCTTTTATTGAATAATAAATAAGTTGGGACTTAAACGTTTTAACCTAAAAAGCGATGTTTCAAGTCAATTAGAGCTGTGTATTACAGATTCCGGTTCCCGGCTTAAGTGAACATTCGAGGAGAAACAAAGGCTTTGCAGCGCTAATTACACAATAAAAGATTAAAATGTACTATTTAGTGTAATATCAGAGTATATTGACGCACTCTTGTTTCAAAGCTTGTTTTGGAAGAAAAACAAACTTTAAGTGGTATCTAAATATATCTTTAAAAGGACCTTCGGTCAGTAGTGAAATAGTTTTTCATTTAATACAACATGAATAACAAACTAATAGGAATGAATTTAATTTAAAAAATTTTAAAGCAGAGCAGTCGGATTACCTTAAGTTAACAATTAATAATACTTCGTTAAGCTAATGTAAGAAGAGAAGCAAAATAGAATGCTAGAGTCGAGCAAGGCCGACAATAAAATATCCTGAATCCTCATAAGCTTCGGAAGCTAAGAAAATAAGAGGAACGAACTCTATGCCGAAATTTATGAGTATACGAGAAATTTAAATAAGATTACATTAATTTATATTAATTATGATTCAATTAATTAATTAATGTGGCTTTGGAATTGTGAAGATGGGATGGGAAAAAATTTAAAAATACATAATCGGACGCAAGGCATAAGTTTGCAAAATTTGTCCCTAGCTCTTACACTCTTTAAGATCTAGGTGCTCAGACGGACAGACAGACGACATGACTAAATCACCTCGACTGCTAATGCTGAGAAAAAACATATGTACTCTGTATGGAAATGGTAATGCTTCCTTCTATCTGATACAATTTTCATTTCGCACAACCCTTTTATATTAAAATTTACAAATAATGAAAAAAGAGCACTTCCCTCAACTAAATACAATTATATTCTATTATTTGATTCTAATGATATTTTCTATGAGCTTTAGCTTCTGTCATTGTTGCTCACCGACCATAATTTAGAAGCGATCGGCCTGCACAATTTTTAAATAATTCAATAGACACTTATTGGGATCTTGAAAATGTAAAAAAGGCATTTGATATAAAAGCAGCGAGAGCTAAAGTTCACAATAACATAAACCTCTCAGCCAAGCTAACACATGACCAAATAATAAATTCAAACTAAACTGAAGCCTATTTTTCCAGAGCTAGTTTACACAACTGAGATTTGTTTGCAATATCTTTTTACTGGCAGTTTCTTGGTAAGTGCTTGCACCTTTAATGCTAAAGGCGCACACGAAATATTTAAGCCACAAGGGTATGGGAAATGTCATCGCTAAGCTTAGACTTTCTAGTGCGCACATAATAATTGCCGCAAAAAAAAAAATGATTGATTACGCAATTTTAATATACTCGAATGCGTTTATTTTTTGTATAATGAAGAAGCAACTAAGTGCCAGTTAGAAAATGTTATCAGTGGCTTTAAAGCTCAAAAATCATGCACTTCTTCGCATCCCAATGCAATATATTTGATATACATTGAATAGCTAAGAAGCTGAAGTTTCATTTACAGCCAACCTGCGTTTACATTTTTATAGTTTTGTATTCCCAACTTAATTACTTTCACAACACCAGCAAAAGAGTTTTGATTTTAGATTGCATTCTACTTGCACGCTCCGGAATGGTCGCTGACGCAACGCACTTAACAAATTAAAATGCCACAGCTTGGCTGGACTTGGGGCAGGGCAGGAATGGGGCGGATCGGAGTGCGTGGGCTGAGCTGAACTGTTGGCCAAAACACTTTGAACACTTTGGCTAAACGGCAAAGGCGACAAGTGCAAGCGTTGGGATGGAAGGCCGACGCAAAGGCGGCCAAGGCAGTTGCCACATGCTCTGACGAAGTCAAGTGGGCGTGAATTCCCTAAGCAGCCGCACAAATTCGCAAGGGCAACTGCCATAGAGCGTGATGGACCAAATGGGTGGAGGACGAACAGAAAACGAAGGCGAAGACGAAGGCGGAGGCGGAGGGTGTTGGAAAAATGTTGTTGCATCTGCATCTTCATTAAAAATTTAAAAAAGCGCAAAGGCCGCAACGCGAGTGCCTTGTGTGAACAGATGGGGGCTTGTTTGCGCGTTTGCGTGCATGTGTGAGTGTGTGTGTGCGTATGTGTGTGTGCGTGTGTGTGTGTGTGTGTGTGTGTATTACTGAGTATATGAGTGCGCCTTTTCAATGGCTGTAAACAAAAAACCTCAACAAAACATCATTTATGCAGAGGCACAGGCAGCGGTAGAGGCAGCTGTGAAAGGCACGGGTGGCGGGCAACGAGAAGTGGCAGGCTGTGGCCGCAAGCATGAAATCTCTGATGGTTTGGGGCACAAACGGACGACAGGCAAATGGATCACACTGAAAAGCATGGGCCGCACGAGCAGCAGAAAACAAAAAACGCTCGCGGATGCTCGATTCTGAGTGAGAGTGCGATTGCGAGTACAAGTGCGAAATGTAAAAGGCAAAGGTGGACGCAAACAAAGTTTGCTGGCTTGCAGCCTGAAATGCGAACCAAAGTTTTGTTCTGCTGCAGTGCATCAAATGCCGCCAACGGGGCGTATGAGCACTAAATTATTGTGCTATCTGCGTTGGGGCGGGCGGCAAAAACAAAATGCAAAAAAAAAAATACAAGTATAGAAAAAAATGCGCTCATTAAGCAAATTCATGGCAGTGTGCAAATGAGCCCACTGGCAAGGTGTGGGGGGGGGGTTAGAGGGCTGTGTTCTAGGCACCTGGTTGGAAAATGTTGCAAATGCAATGCGCCACTTAAAAACTCAGTGAGCGGCAGCTGAGAAGGCGACTCCGACAACGACGGCTTCTTAGTTGCAATTTGCAGCCGTTGGGCCAAACGGAAGGGTAGAGTGCGGGAGCCGGATGCAGACATGGGTGGGTGGGGGTTCGACGTTGACATTATTGATTTAAATGTCATAAACAGCCAAAAGTAGCACAGACACACACATAAAGATAAACAGAGAGCATTAGACATACTCGCACATACTTGTACTATACTATGCTTATGCGGCAAGTGGCACATCCCAAAGATACTTTGAATGTATTTAGATACACGGAGCGGATGCAGAGCGATATAGTGAGGCAGGCCATGTAGGGACATACATGCATGCATTATGGCAACATGCCACACACGTAGACAACTATTAACTAAAAAGAACGAGCGTGAAGCAAAAACCAAAGACGGCAAACGACAAACCTTAGCATACATTAAGGCGCGCTCATAAAGCGACACTCATCAGAGACAGAAAGACGGAAGGGACAGACGCAGACAGAGACACAGGCACAGACAGACACAGACAGACAGACAGACAGACAGACACAAACGTCGCATCGGCAGTTGAACAGGCAAATATCAGCAATGGCAACAAAAACAAAACCAAAACGAGGAAACCAACAGCAACAGTAAAAGGAAAAAAAAAATTCGTAGTCATTTGTAACAGATGCGGGCCAACACAATTGACTCCATGCCGGAATATGGTGTGGGTGTGCGGGTGTGTGTGTGTTTTTGCGTGCGTGAGTGCGTTTGTTTGTTTGTAACTTGGGTAATTGGGCAACACACACACACACGCACACACACACACACTCGTACACTCGCTCGCACACACTTAGTGTCTCTTTGTCGCTTGCGCCCCCTGCGCCTCATAATTGCGGCCGAGATAAGCGCTTTATTACCGATTCACTGGCTTTTATCGCATTTTAATAACTCACAAAATGCGCACGCCCCCCTCCCCCCCACAAAAAAAAAAAACCCCCCCTCCAAAAACTTCACCTACATCAACACTCCCTTCCCTTCAATCAACAAAATAATATATTAACAACAAAAAAGAAGCGCAGCGGCAATGAAATTTACGTTCGCGTTATAAATCGCGCACACGCCTCAACGAATTACGTCGACTGCGTATCTGAGTAACTGCGTTCCTGCCGTTAAATTGGCGACGGCAATTGGCGTTCCGTCCGCTGCCAGTCAACTGTCGCGCGCGATAGTCAATGCACAACTGAGCCGAGCCGAGCAGAGTCGAGTCGAGTCGAGTTCGAGGCGAGCCAACAGAACAGAACTGAACAGAACAGGCACAATTGAACGCAGAACAGAACTGAACTGAACTGAACGGAATGGCGGCTGCTGCTGCTGCTGCTGTTGCTTTAAATGTTTTGGCCAACGTCAGCTAACTCGGCTAAGTTCCGCCAACAGACAATGTCGGCCGATGTTGGCCACCCGAAGTCTGCCACGAAGTGTTGTGCCACGCACGTTACACACGTATGTATGTACAAGTATGTGTATTGCCGAGCAGCTGGCAACTGCAACTGTTGGCAAGTGTGTGTCTGAGTGTTGGGGGCAGGCAGGGTAAGGGGGCAAGTCCTACGAGTGCTGGTCTTGTGCGTGTGTGAGTAACATTGCCACAGGCTGCTGCTGCTGCTGCTGCTGCACGCTGCAAGCCAAAGATGCCGCACGGAAGTGCGTGCGTTACCAGAGTTCGTCGCTTCTCCTTCTGCACCTTCTGCCACAGCTACACCCACAGAAAAAGTGCAGCCGACTTATTCAAATCGAAAGAAAATAATAATTATCTGGCAACAAAATACAATTTTCAGCGGAAATTGAAGCAGTGGCTTCATATTGTTTGTCTTTTTCTTGTGAGGCTATTTTTAATTTGTTTCGATTGTTCATTTTCATTGCAATGCAATTTTTTTAAATTCACATTTAAATATCCAATTATATTTTTAATGTTTATTTTTAGTTTCTTAGTGAAAGTTAGTTTCCAGTGAAACTCTTAAATTGAGTTTCATACAATTTAAACACAGCAATATTTTTTCAGTATCTTGCCGGCACAGTTAGATTTATTCCATATTCTTTAATAGTATTATTTACTAAGCATATTAAATAATCTAGCCATATATAATAAAATCAATGCCACTTTTCGTTGTAATTTTATAACTCAAGAACGGGATCACCTATCCAAACCAAATGTTTAGGCTTTATTAGGACTATTTAGTAGATGGTTTATGTGAAGTTTGCACTAAATCGGTCGAGAGCTTCTTCATTTATCACATATTTTGTAATATATGAATTCAATAAATGGATGATCATTTTGTTAATGGGGCTTTGCTGTCAAATTGAAACTTTTTTCAGATGTCGATTATGGTGTGAATTTGGAGGAATCATGTTTTCCACATGGCCAACTTTATGTTGCCTGTTCCAGAGTCGGTACCCCCAGCCGTTTGGTTATTCATTCTCAAAATGGAAAACAAACTATACAAATTGATATTGAAAAACATATGGATCTGATCTGATTATTTGAACAAACCAGAGATTACATTTTCATTCTTTATTGAAATTTTGTGCCAAAGGGGCTAATAAAAAGTTCTTCATACAGCAATTTTAAATTAAATAAATATGTATATTACTCAATTGCCATTTTGCATTCCATGGGTTAGATAAATTTCAACTGCTTAGTTCACATTTTTCGCAATTTGAAGCCAAGTTGAATAAATATAACACAATTAAAATACAAATATATCGAGGTATTTCACAAATGCATGCAGAATGGTATGCAGAAAATTTAACTTTTGAGATACACAGCAACTTTATTTTATTGCTTGCTTTATTGCCCTCATCGATTTTTAATTTTGTTTAAAGCTAGCGTAGGTATTTACAAAGTTGAGACTTGCTTAGGTCTTTAAAGATTAGTTTTAATTTTGGCCAATGAAAACTAAGAAATAAAGAATCTTATGGGGCCTGGCATAGCTCAGCGAGCTAGCGGGAATCCTATAATGTGAATTCATTTCTTGAGTAGGCACTCGGCTTAAATAACGCCGCAACCATCATGACAGAAGCATGATTAAAAATGATCAAAATTCTCATAAAATTTAATAATTGTCCAACATAGGACAGATCTTAAATGAAGATTAAAGAAAAAAAAATTTTTTTAAATAATAATAATAATAACTTTATATTAAAACTACTATATACTTATTGAATCTTAAAACTATGATCTCTTCTTAATCACTGGAACCAGCTAGTTGGGCAAGTGTTCAATAGTACATGGATTATACAATATACTATTTTTTTTAAAATTAAATTTGATTGCTGAGCGGGAGGTGAGCTCATCAATCATAAATATTTTTAGCATCACCTTCAAGACTGGTTTATGTTTCAAAAACATATTATTAATGGTAAACACATGATTTTGTATATTTGTTAATTTGTTAAATTATGTGTAATAACAATTTATTTATGATATAGGATAGTCTTATGAATTATTATTATTTTTATTTATCAATTATCAACTTTTTTTTAGCTATTTACTAGTTTTGCTTCAGAGCTGACTTTTATTGCTCCACTCCACTTCTATGGCGTGTAGTTTTTCAAATTGCTTACAGTTTAAAATGAATTAGTTAACATGACATGAATGCCAAAAACAAAATAATATTCAACAGAAGTTGAACTGAAATGGCCAATTCTACTGTTTTCTATTGCAGAGCACAGATTTCATTTCATTCAATTAGGAAAGGTTTATCTGAGTGTAATTCCATGGCTGCTGTTGCTTTGTAGCGCAAATTAGCTTTGTTGTCTTTTTTGCTGTGCTTTGTTGTTTAGCTAGTTGTTGTGCCTGTGTGTTTAAGTGTGTGTGTGTGTGTGTGTGTGAGCAGCTTGCTGTGGATGCTGCTGCTCAAGTGCGTCTATTGTGAGCGTTGCCGCTGCAGAAGCCGCTGCCGACTTTCGTGCGCAAATATTTACAACAACGTGGAGCTGGAACGCAGGCCGCTGACACACAGAAAGACGAAAGTATGCGTCTAACGACAACAACCTGTCACACAAGCCAGCTGAGCACAGCGTCAACAATCCATTGTGCATATGTATGTACGTGTATATGTGCACATGCGAGTGTGTGCATGTATGTGTGTGTGTGCTTGTGTACAATGCGACATTAGCTCGTCGTCAGGTCAGCTACATTGGCACTCGCTCAGGGCTGACAGTAAAACAGGCCCATAATGGGCCCTAACAAAAGGCGTGCTTGTTTAGCTGTGCGCGCTTTTTAGCTTTTTTATTCGTCGTTGTCGGCCGTTGTTTGTTTGACATGTGTTTGAGCTTCGGGGGCTGCCTCTGCCATTGGCCACACACACACACACACACGCACACGCATACACATAGTCTGAGTGGCATATACATATGTCTTCTTGCAAATTAATTTATAAACACAATTGACATTGAGCTCGAATGTAAATATGCCGTTGAGAATGGCTGCCTTGCATTAAAATTTCAAATGATTTCACATTCTGTGTATATATGTATAAGGCGGTGTGTGTTTACTGTGCTCCTCTGTGTGTGTTTTTCTTCTGTCATGGTCTAGCAATTATTTTGTTGGCACACATGACTGCGCCTGCTGACGTTGCACTCGAAGAAATTGCCCAGAGATGAGGATCGTAGTGATGTCACCCCAAAAAGTATGCTACAATTTTATGCAATTAACAATGACATGTCATGTCTTGTTCAGAAAATCTCTTCGTAACAGAATTAAAGAATCGGTTTCTCTTGAATGCAGAGCAACTCGAATAACTATTCACTAGCTGTGAGGTTTTCCTTTTCTGACAACATGTAACGAATTCGAAAGCAATGCATGCCAGCAAATGCAAATCCAAATGCATTCGTGCCGTTTTATGAGATACTCAAATCGACAATATCAAAAGAATAATATATAAATGGATTCGAAGTGCATTTGAATTTCTGATTTCATACAGCTTTGCGAGCAGATTATTGCTCAAAATTGAAATATGTAGTAGCTTGCATTGAAGAATAGAGTTGCTAAACAAACTGAGCTTAAGTGATTAACTCATAAAATGCACAACACATTGAAATGAGATGACTTTTCCTTCCAGTTGGAGTACTTAAGTAAATACCATAAAAAAAACATTTTATTTTGCAATTTTATGTTCGTGTTGAAATGCTTGAAGCGGAAGATGGAAAAAATATGTGATGCATCTCACTAAAAGTTAAATTTATAAGGTTGTTCTTTACAGGCTTTTTCTAAAATAGTTATAGATTGTTCAATTTTCAAGAATATACAAATAAATGGTTTTCAAGTAGAAATTGTCTAAAGCACTCAATAGTCGATTACTACATACTATATTCCTTATTCTCCGTTTCTGTACAAATAAGATAGTCCTTAGTTAAATTAGCTTGTATTGAAATAAAACAAAATAATTCATTTTCATTTAAGGAATTAAACGTTTTTCTGTCGTTGTTTTCCCTTTTCTGTTGCAGATGTTTGCAATTAATATTTAACAAATAAGAATGGAATTGCGCTCTTTTCAGAAAACAATTTTAACCACTGATTTTTATGTAAATGATCAAATAATTTAATGCTGATTTCAGTGAACTTTTTAGCATTCGTTTTCACAATTTTAGAAGGCACTTTCGCAGCTAGAGATCTCTCGCGATGGTACTTTTAATTTGCACATAAATATGTCAACTGAAACTTATTACAATCCAGATAGTGCGGGCCTAAATTGTTGTATCTTATCTTGTAAATTGCTAATAAACTGTAGCTTTTCAGCTACGATGCGACCAGCATATAGCAGGAAATCAATTTCATAATGCCAACGCACGTTGCTTAAAGCTGCTCGCAAAAACTGTTGCACAATGCGGAGGACAACATAAAACACTCAACTAATCCCCGCAAGAATTTCGGCTTACTTACGAACATATTTGGTAAACGGTTATTAACTTTCAAATGTGTCTCTCGGAAAGTTTGCGAACTGCCGCAAAGCGACCGGCAAAAGCGGCGAAAGCGGCAAAAGAAGCAGAAAAGCAGGAAAATAACAACAACCCGAACAACGACCACAGAAAAACAACAAGAAGAACCGCCAACCAACTTTATTACTAAATACAGTCATAGTCATATAAATTCGTATGTTTACACCGGCATGTGGTTGGTCCGCCCCGGCAACGCCGATGCGGACGTGACGGGCGTTGCTGGGCGTTCACTTGTTATGGCAACATCACAACAGCAACAACCACAGCGATGAGAACAACAACAACAACAACAACACGTACACAAACAACCTGTCGTTGACTTTCAAACTGATTTGCAATTTTATAAAGAACCATGCCATGCATAGATGGGGTCCGAAAAATATGCACCATGCAAAGCGAAAAGCAAAACGATGGCCAGGGAGGCGGGCGAAAAGCGAAAAGCGAAACAAAACAAAACCAAGCAAAGAAAGGAAAACTTTGCTGTTTTCCAAAGCTCTTATGAATGCCCATGCACGTGCTCATGCCTGTGTGGCCGACTATAGAGTGAGTTTTCCCAGATCCAGCTCCAACTTCTGCTCATCATCAAAATCTGCTGACGGACGATGGCGCATGCTTTTTTGACCTTTTCGCAAGCACAAAATTTTAATACTCATTTACATAACAATTACCGCTCGACGGACTGTGCGACGGACGTTGACACGCACGGAGCACGCAGAGCCCAGCACCCAGCTCCAATCCTAGAAGGGAATTCAAAGCGTAACATCAGCTTCCATGTCAGCCCGACGGGTCTAGATACGCAGAAACAAAGGCGTCCGCATAGCAGAGTCGGGCAGTTGGCAAGCATTGTGGCATGTTTTCACAAAGCTGCCACCGAGTACTGTTGCTCCACATGTTGTCCACCACCCACCCGTTCCACCATTGTTGCATAACCTTGCAAACGGCAACAACTGACGCCACCTGCAGGCGTCGCAATGACATTTCATTTAAATTGCTTTGCAACTGACTTTTGTTTCAACTTTGGTCGCTGCGTTTTTCGTATGCCGCGTCCACTAGCCCCCTCCTAAGCTGTAACTGTGACAGGATACGCTTGACGTCCCTGCAGAAAAGGTGGGGGGGGAGGGGGGTTGACATCGAAGCAAGAGGTTAGCCGCACTCCACACACTTTCATGATGTGCCTCGGCCTCCCCTACTTCGAATGCCCTTCGCCAGTTGCTCCAATGTGGTCCGATGTGTCGACTATCGTTCTGTTTTATGTTCGTTTGGCTCGGTTTGTGTTGGGTCTGGAACAGTTGACATACACACACACACACACACACACACACACACACACACACACATACATATAGTACTTACATATGTAACTACTTTCGTGTTGCTGTTGTACACCCAGAGAAAAGACCTATTTGCACGTTGACTCTATTAATTTTTGACCTTGACATGGCCAGGAAGGGGTTAAATAAGGTGTTGGGTTAAATAATGTAAATGCGTTTGCATTTGAAATAAAATTTAGTGATGGGCAGAAGTTTATTCAAATTGAAAAAAAGAATTAGAATAGAATTGTAGGTCTACCGTCTTATTTATAAGGACGCGAGGTCAAGAGTCTGCCAAATCAATATCATATTATAAATCCCTTCACTTTTAAAATCAGATATATTTGTGCTGATATATCATTCAAAATGGACCACTTGATGATGGGCATTAAATAAAAAGTAAGTAACAGATCTGTTTGTTTTTTTGTTTGGTTAAATTACGTTTCAAAAATTCAACCCATAAATGGGAAAATCATAAATTCATCCCTTTCAATAATCTATTCATAAATCATAAATAAAAACATAAATCTATTCATGTGTTTTTACGATTTGTTCTTCATAGACTTGCGATCGGGCTAAATTTAGAAAATGTTACGCCAAAACAGAAGTGGTGTGGAAAATTCGACTCATAGGCGAGGTAAAATCAATCTGTTTAGCTGTAAAACATTTCCAAAGTATTACTATAAAGATACATTAAACTTGTATAATATATAAGTATATTATGAGATATACTGCGGGTTTATTTATCGAAAAAAATACTGCTATCAACTCAACTCTTCAAAGAGAAAATGTAATTGAGTGTTCATTTTCAAGGGTTTTGTCGTATGTTTTTGTTTCTTCGTGTGTTTGTATTTTTATGTTTATGTTTAGAAATGATGATGTAGGCATGTCTAATTTGTACTTACAATATCATCCAAAGTGTTCGTCGGCTCCTTCATACCATGACGTAGATATCCAATCTGCAAATGACAAAAGACAAACAGAGCCGCAATCATTAGAAATCGGTTTGCAAATATGCCGGGGCCTGGGTTAGTATGGTTGAGTGTATGTTTGTGTAACGATATTTAGCAGGGCACACAATTTAGAATTTGTATTCCCATTTGGTTTTGGAATTTCTTCGTCCTCTGCCGGCTGTGCACTTCTGGTTCGTTCTTCTTATATTATTATTATTATCATCGTCGTTTTGTGTCTGGTGTTTGGTATGGGTCTGGGTCTGGGTCTGCCCCCCATTCAAAAAAGTAGAAACTCAAATAAGCCAACGTCTGCTACAAACGTACATACATACATATATGAATGTGGTGTCGGTTGTGGTTTGCTGACAATGCAAACACACACATAAAGATACACTGAGGTCTGCACTGTGTGCGATGGCATGTGTTGGTCCCGCTTATCAATTTCGAGCACTTGCCGTAAAAATATTAAAATTTGTTTGCTTGCCTCGACTGGCAAACCGCGCAGCCTTCAACCTGCTCCTTATATGACTTATTTAGTTGGGCAAAAAGTTTAGCTTTGCCTTTCGCATTGAATATTTCTTATTGAAATGATGTTGGTGCTTCATAATTTGCATTTCCCTCAGTCATCCTGCCATTTATTCCTTCACTTGCTTGCTTTTCTAGAGACATAGTCAGTCGCCTACTTTTAAAGTTGATTGCCACATAAATTTCATGTAATCTAATAAAATTTGAATTGTCGTTGTGTGCAGCGGAAATACCGACACAGACACACTCACTCATACATACACATATCAGCACACACAAACACACACACACACACACACACCAACACGCACCAATTTACAGCCTTCCTTCTGTTTGCTTTGCCAAGGACCAATTGCATGCAGCTTGGGCTTCACTATCACCGGTAAATGTCCTTGGCAAAGGAGGAAGAGAGGAGTAGGAAGGAAATAAAGAGCCAGTCAGCCCCGTCTGCCCGTCTGGCAATCCACTCGAATGCTGATGAAGTTTCAACTTTCAAGCGGCAATAAGCTAATCAAATTAATTCAACTTCAAACTTTTGAAGAGCATTTGCAACAAATTAATGTTATTTCATGGCTTCTTTAACTTGACACTGCGGTTTCCTTATTCGAAGTAAGTCATTTCTGATTGGCAGTTTCCTGCCTTCACTTTTTCTCATTGCTGCCGCTTCTATTGCCGTTTTGCGATAAAAGTTTTCGGCATTGCCTTAAGTGATGGTCCATTCGGGGGAAGAGGATGTCAGGCACCGTACATTTGCTTAGCAATAAGGGGATACCAGGGGAGGGGGGCCAGTGAAAACATTTGCTTAGCCCGATCGACAAAACTCCCGCCATTTCATATTCATAAGGCTTCGTTGGAGCCTTACAGGAGCAATAAACAACGTTTATTTGCATCTTTAACAACGGCTTTGTTTGTAAAGCAATAAACCAGACATGAGCATATGCAAATACTCGTACGTTTTCATACTGGCAAGTGTAAGTGTAGGCGAGGCAGAGCTCACAAATTGTCGAGACTTGTGCTACGTGTCGTATGTGCAATATCGTAATCACCGCCACTTACACTGACCTCTGCGATTAGATATGAGCGACAGAGAATGTGCTGTGCCGGGAATTGTTTTGAGCATTTTTCGAATCACGTAACTTGTTCTTTTGCTAATTGTGTCGATTTGCGATTTTAGGCACGTAGCCCAAATTAAAAGAATTGCCGCAAAGATCGCGCCAGATGGCAATAATTTAATTCACACAATGCGCGGGAGTTTTCAATTACAAGCTGCTGAGTTATTTATTCCTTTACATCGGCCCAGTCCACATAACGCTTTGCTAAGCTTCATAGGACGAACAAAAAACAAGAAAACAGAGTAAAAAGCAGGCGGCAATGAATTTTTCATTATCTACGATTGGTTTTACAGAATTTCCATTTTTTATGGCAGAAAGTCACAATTTTTTTCATTTCGGCAATCGGCCAATTGCATGAAAAAACAAAAGAAAAAACAACAACAACAATAAGAGCAAGAAAAAACAAATAAAGCCACCATCACGACGAGTTGCAAACGTGTCAGATACACGAAAATCAAAAATTTTACTGCATTTGTAAAAATGTCAGAACCCATGCAATACCGAATACAAAAGCCACAACACAAATACTATACACATCAGGGCAGTGTGTAAAAAAGAGGGGCGAAGAAAAAGATTCAAGCAACGTCGAAGCTTTGATGCCCTTCTCATGGTTTCAATTTGTTTGGCCGAAGTATTAAAAGTAGAAAAGATTTCTTATCTTGCATGTGAAATTTGTAAAGGCGATGCATCGATGCATTCAATTAAGAGTTGAGAGCTAAAGGATTTTTTATTTACTTGATACCCAAATATTAAGAACGTTTTTGAACAACTTCAAGCTTAAATAACTGTAGTCATTGATTATAAATATTTGATCAATGCTTAGAGCTTTGTCTAACCCTTCCAATGTACCGAACAGTCGTTTTAGGGGAACTTTGATTTTTTACATCATACACTGAAAACATAAAATTTTACAAACGTTTTTAGTTAACTTCTTAGGCTTTCTTATTTTTCAAGCTGAAATTATAATATAATATTATTACATATCTTTTTTTAAATTAGAGTTATTATATAATATAAATCATTTTTTAAAATATCAACAGCACTATTTGCTGATTTATTATATAAAATAAATAGCTTAAGTACCACAGTTCCCACTACATAAAAGTTCCTAATTAAAGAATTTTCAATGAATGTTACGACCAACATTTTTATTAACATTTCGTGACCTATAATATTAATTCAAAATTGGCTTTAGTATTTAATATAAGAGTTAGTTATTATTTTTTGTTTTTTCATTCCGACAGTCGAAATAATTTGCATCTACATTATTCAAATATAAATCGGTCTTGTTGCGTCAGCAAATTTTTGTTGGATATAGCAAGTTTTTTGTTTTTTTCAAGCGTGTATACACATTTTTTTGTTTTTTCATTTCAGGTAAAGATGCAAATTTCGAATGCTTCTTACCCATAAACAGAAATATAAAAGCTTCTTCTCTATTTTTCCAGTCAATGCAAGGCCCTATATAGGCAATTCACAAGGAGAAGTGGACACGAACTGCAAACATCTTTTTATCAACAAAATGGAATGATTGCATGTTTAAAAAATATTTATTTGAAAGCAGTAGTTCCCGGCGTCCCTCAAATAGCCGTTAATTCTGAAATTTTTAAACTCTCCACAAGAAATGAGAATAAATTAACAAACTAACATAAGTATTATATGAAAATTCAAAATGGATGGCATATTAACACTATCAGCTACATTATGTTGTTTAAATATTGTAAATCTAATAGCAGTTAAAATAAATTGAACGTTAACTAAAGCCGTAAACAGAAATCAAAACTGTGCTAATTACTAACCCAGAAAGCGTTATTTTGTAGATATTAGAATAAAGTTACAAACTTAAAACCAAACTATTTTTTACTTCACAATAATATAAATTTAACTGATAAATATTTCATTCGTTTATATAAAGTCTTTTGTCGCTAGCATGCTAAATTAAAGAGTATACAAATTTATTTAATACATATTTGAAAAGAAGACAATGAATGCCTCTCAACTACACAATCCAGCACATTTTCAAATAAAATTTATTTTCGCTGAGTGCTCATAACTTTGATAATTAACATTATTTGTTAAATTCCAACTAATTGCAGTCATTGATTTATGATTTATGCAAATACATATTGAAAAGTGAACAATAAATTAAAGAAAATTACATTTTTATTTAAAATATAACTAATTGGTAATTGATGGTTACAATGTCTTTTTTGTGAAAAAAAATTTATTCACCCAGTATCGACCAATCGGTAAGGGCGCCACCAGAAAATGTCCTGTTTCGAAAGTCCTGTTTACTTTTTTCTTCACCTTGCACGACAAAGTTGACCATTTTTGTGAGTTCTGCTGGTGTCCTGTTCGAAATCTTTACAATTAAGCTTTGAACATTTTTTTTACCGAAGTAGTAGGGTATGGGGCTCAAGCCACAACAATTCAGCGACGAACTGAGATACAAAACCGCACTTAACGTTCAGCAAATGAAATTGCAAACTATTTGCAATCATGTATGTTTTAGTACATGTATATATACATATATGTACACATACTATATTCCAGTTGCTCTCTTGTCGCCCGATAAAAACGGCAAAAACATTTTCGTTGGCATGAACTAGAATATAATGCTCCAATTCATTCTAATTTGGATCGCGAGACTGCGTCATGCTGTTTATTATTATTGCAGCTTGTGGCCGCTTTTATTTATTTACGCGCCACACAAACCAACACACACACACACACACACATGCATACACGCACAAACACACACATATAAACACATACGTTTGTGTTGTGTGAATTGTTTACGGATGCGCTTTCAATTACAGTCACAATTAGTGACGCTCAGAGGGCTTTGGGGAAAAGGTTGAATAAACTTGTCCATAAATTAATGAAATGCGCATCCCAAAATACTAAATTTTAATGAAAATGCATGATTTAAATAAATTGCACAATTCAAATTGAATTTCAAAGCGATTTAAGCCAGCGGTGGACTAAAATGACCAAAGGTGGATTATGACAGGCGCCGAGAGGGAGTTGGAGAGGAAGAGGGACTGTAGGAAGTAGGCAAGTGTGTGTGTGCGTAAGTGTGTGTTCATGTGTGTCTGTGTGTGTAAAACAAGACAAATGTTTACTGCGGCAGTAATAATAACTGAACATCAACAAGCGTGCCAGTACCCGAACCAGACAAAAGCGGCAAGAAAACAACACCTGCCTACCGGCGTTTACCCGAGTGCCAGAAAACTAATTAAAATTGCCGCATCGACACGACGTCGAATGCCACATGCGCCCCAAAGCGTTTACTTAATATAATATATAAACTCGTACAGTACCCCCTGCCTCAGTAGCTACAACAGTTTTCCCAAGAAGAGCCTGACAAACTCCGAGCTTAATGGCATTTTCGAAAATGCAAAATTCGAAGAAGACTCAAGTCACTTTTGATGGGATAGATCCCGCCTGGATGTTGTTATCTTGAACGCGAAATGCCATCTGAAGTTATAGTAGGTTTAAGGATAAATTGGAAAATGATGGCCCAAATCAAACAATATGTCACTAACGTTATTCCAGAAATATATAGAGATAGAGCGGATGATTGAGAGGGATATAGAGAGGACGCTATAGCTAGTTAGTGTTCAGGAACTTTATATTAATTTGTTACGATCTTAAGAGTTTAAGCTGTTGGCCGTCAATTACCTTTTCTTCTATAAAACTTTAAATAATAAACCCCACTAAAATAATTGAAAAGTCGTTAAATACAGTCCTTTTAATATTTTCTTGTATATTTCATTTAACTTAATATCACTCTATTTTACTTTAAATTCCTTTTTTTTAAAGAAAACTTTAAATAATTGTGACTCATAGGGTGAAAATAATTGAAGTAAGTCATTAAACTAATTTATTTTTTTTGTACATTTATTATTTTCAAGATTGTTTTTTTTTCTTGAAATATTTTTATGCAAGGAATCTGCCTGCAACTTTGGCTAAAACGAAAATTTAACTATTACATGGTCGCCAAAAAATATAAATTCTTACAATTAAAAATATTAATAAGTTAGCTGGCTGACTTCTTTTAAGCCGTGTTATTGGGCGTTCAAGAAAAAAGAAGATTGCTTATTATTTCGTACGCATTTTTGTTATTTAATAAATGAGAACAAGTCCTAAAAAAGAACAACAACTATGCATACTTAAAGAATATTTAATCATTTGTTGTTTTAACTTTAAAGTAATATAATATAAAAATACGCCTTTTCATGCATTTAATCAAAACAATATTGCACTGACAATGTTAAACCTTAGCTTCAATTTAAAAAAAAAATTTTTTTATTTCGTACGCATTTTTGTTATTTAATAAATGAGAACAAGTCCTAAAAAAGAACAACAACTATGCATACTTAAAGAATATTTAATCATTTGTTGTTTTAACTTTAAAATTAATATCAAGATATGCCGTTTCATGCATTTAATCAAAACAATATTGCACTGACAATGTGGCCTAAACCTTAGCTTAAATTAAAAAAAAAGATTTTTTTTATTTCGTACGCATTTTTGTTATTTAATAAATAAGAACAAGTCCTAAAAAATAACAACAACAAAGCATATTTAAATTATATTCAAACATTTGTTGTTTTCACTTTAAATATAATATCAAAAAACGCCTTTTTATGCATTAAATCAAAACAATATTGAACTGACTTTTGGCCTAAACTCTAGCTTAAATTTCAAAAATATGCGCCAAACATGGTACCAATTTTTTTTTGCAGTGTATGTGCACACTCACATAAGCAATTTGTTTACAAAATTCAGTTGAGTGGAAGCTGCATTGGCCCATCCCATACACAATTGGCAGTCAAATGCAGAGCCACGCACTCACAGATACAATATGTATCTCAAAGAGACCAAAAGATTGTTACGCTTGGCTTAACAATTCACAGGCCGCTCCAATTATTGCAATTATTTACGTGTTAAGTGTGCGGTTAACATGACATGCCAAGAAGAACTCACTTGGCATGCCATTCGACAAAACTTTGCACACACATTGAGAGGAGCTATACATATACATATGTACGTTTGTATATAAGTATGTGTGCACATAATTATAACCGTTGCAGGAAGCGATTTTCTGTAATCACTCGGAATAGACCAAAACAAACACAGAGGCACACACATTGTATGGATGTGGCTCAATGCTGTTGTTCTTGTGGTGTCATTAAACAGGCTTACTGCCGCAAGGCCTGAAGCATCAACAGCAACAAGCAGCACATTATAAGCGTGGTGTGTGTGTGGCAAGTTTGTTGGTGGCGCTCAGCGGCGCTTCAATCACTCGGCAATGCCTTGAATGAGTTGTTGAGAGCCAGGACTGCGGAATGTAACGTCAGGCAGAGCAAACGCACATAAATCAATACTTTTGACAGCTTTGTCAATGAATCAAATGCATGAATGAGTGAACGACTCAGCGAGCAGGGTGTATGCATTAAGCATCACTCATACTTACGCACACAAACACACACACACACGCGCACTCAGATTTTCAAGTATGCGCTTGTACTTCATTGCGTATACGCAATGAAGCGCACACGAACGCCGCCCTTTGATTACTGGAGGTCATCAATAAGTGGCTGCCCTGCTCTTCCACGCTCGCTCCTGCTATTTGTTTTTCTATTTCAATACGTTTCTTGCAAAAAAAAAAAACAACAAAGCAAAAATACAATACAGCACAAATTAGAAAAATGAAAAGTATGTATTTTCCAGGTCGTCACCTACACCCTCCCTTCCTTGCTTAAATTATAATATTTCTTTAACACAATTTCGCAAATTTTACACCAATTTGTTCAATTACTTCAGCCCCCATCGATTTGCTTTATTAAAAAAAAACACGCACACAAAAAACGAGAAAACGAAAGGAGGAAACGCAAAAAGGCAAGTACTTTTCAAATATCGCTCCCTCCTCTGGCTCAGTTTTCTTCACTCCGCCAACCACATTGTCCATCGCCCACGATTCTGGTTCAGAAATTCGCATTGTAAGCAAATTTGGCAAAACAAACTTTTTCAATTTAATTAAAAATTGTTTTTCTTTAGCTGCGTTCTCAGCAAAGCCAACCACACACAATTGGGCCTCGTCCTTACACAAAGCCGACCACATTCGACTCAGCGGAGGCTCAGTTTGTCGTAAGCAAGTGCAAAATATATTTAAATAACTATGCAAATGCCTCGAAAATGAAAACTAGTTAATGAAATTTTGTGTAACTTTGATGGCAAAATGGCCGAAATTTTCATAATGACTGACAATGAGTCTTCCAACAAAATGCTCGTATTAGAGAACCCAACCACACACAACATCTTTGACTCATTTCCATAGCTGACTCATGCAAGAGCTCCAAATTTGTGCTTCAAAGTGGAAAATAGAGAGATAACCTTTAACTGAAAGAGCACATACAAGTGTACATAAAGCAAAAACACTATTATCTTATCTTTTTTGAATTTGTTATTAATTGAGAATGTCTATAAATAAACAAAGTAGTTTTATTCAGCTTACTTTTCTAGCTGGCTGTAGTTTCTTACGTTTTTATTTCTAGCATAAGCTTTAAAAGCTTGCAACTGCATATGAAATTTCTGTAACTTGCTAATACAATAACGCTAAACATTTAAAATCGAGAATCCGAGGAGATACATCCGGCTTTTCCACTTTAAGTTGTATTTGTAATGCAAAAACCGCCGATAAATATATTTAAGTGCATAATAATAATTGAATATTACTCCTAAAACGTTATTCATTGAATAATAATTTGATGTTCTCTTCCGTTTTTGATTTGATTCTAAATCATATCGTAAGTTCCACTTCACCTTGAAAAAACTCTTGTATTCTAGAAGTAAAAAAGCGCTTACAACTTTGTATCAAAAATTTGTTTTAAATACAATTTTTTAAATACTTCAAAAATATAGCTATGCATCACGATTGAACCTGCTTCAAAACAGAATTATGACATTTTCTGAAACCCGTTTCAAGACAATTTTAATTTTAAAACTACGGCTACACATTTTCTGAACCACTTTTGAATTCTTTTCAAACCAACCGATTTGTAAAAATGAGCAATTATTGAAATTTTGTATCTAATGCATCGCGGGAACATTTATTGGATAATTGTGGCATATAATAAAGTTCAGATAACTGGCCACCAACTCAGATCTACTTGTATTGTGACATATAATAAAAAATAATTAAAGCAGTAGGTTGGAGAAAATATCAGATAAATATTTACGCTTTTTGTATACTTTTAAATTGGCCTATTGTGACATATAATGATGAATAATTAAATTATGTGTGCGAAAATATCGGTTATAGTTTTGTTTTGCTTAAAGAGAGTAATATGCGCTTTTCATTTAAATATAGTAAATACTCTATAGCTTTTTTCTCGTAATACAAAGGAACTTTAAATGTTTGATTATGAAATACAAAAGCTTGTGCATCACGCTATACTTGTATATTTTTTTTAAAGTCCATTAACGTTGAAACGTAAATTTCGGGGGAATTCAGAATAGTTCTGTACATTCCAGTTAGTTTATTTCTTTGTCTGTTGCGGTTCCGTACAAACTTGCCACAGAGAGTCAATTAGCAGCAACATTGTTGGCATCTTAGGTGGTATGCGTTGTTGCCTGAAATGCTGAGGCATGTCCTTTGGAAATTATGCGCCTAGTCGGAGCTGGCAGTTGCAGGTTGACAATCGTGTAAACCTTAATTGGAATTGAAACTGCAATTGCAGAATGTTAATTACATGTGTCATATTTCTGCTCACCCGAATGCATTGCACATTAAACGGGTATACTTGTATTTGTGTTCGTGTGTGTCTCCTCCCCCCTTACCCCTCACCCTTAACCCATGACCACAACCGCGTTGCTTAACAATGCGGTAAATTATTGGACCACATTTCCACTTACTTGCAACACTAATACTCGTACACGGGCCACTGATAGTAGTAAATGAATGCAATACTGGCTTGTTCCATTAACAGACAATAAAATATGCAAATGTAGCAAATAAATCCCGACCTGCCTCTCGGCAGTTGACATCCAAGCGATGGTGAAGGGGCAGGCAGGCAGGCAGGCAGGCAGGCAGACGAAATAGCTCAGCAGGGAGAGATTCACATTCGCATTCACATTTCGCGTAATTCGAAAAGGTAAATCCATCAGTGGCGAAAACAGCATCAAGCAGAACATCGTACTCGTAGAACATTTGGAGCAACCAGAACTGGGGAGCAGCTGCCGCCACACAGTCAGAGCCAGAATGGCGCAATGCCAAATGATGAGTTACGATTACACACATAAATACGCAATTCGCCTAAGTATGTCGCTTTTCGCGGTCTCTGTTCCGCCGTGTGCGCAAACAAGCTCTCGGAAGATGGCGTGGGGTAATTGTGTGAAGAAGGGGTTGACTTCTGTTGCTTGCCAAGCCCAGAAAATGCTGCACCCACAAATGCCCACAAATGTCAGCCCGGACACAAATTTGCAATTCAATAAGGTGGCACACTCCAACGCCATGTTTTTGGCCACACACCAGAGCTCCACACCCATACTCCTATACACGAGCGCCCACACACCAATATCCACATCCATATCCAGTCCGTTAGACAGATAGACAGACAGACAGACAGGCATGGGGGTAGACACAATGGCAACAATAATGCGAATTGATGAAGCGTGAAGGATTTCAGGCAATTTCCAAGAGCGGATTGAAGTGCATATCGCCAGCGCGCACACATTTTGCGCCCTACACGCACATTTCCACATTTCGGGAGCTTATGACTTGGCATCTGGTCTGGGTGCACGGTTCATTGGAGGCCATTGTCAGCTAAACACATTGTTTAGTTGAGTGAGGTTATCAAAACTCAATTACAGACCTACAGGTACAGTATTAAAACCAGTGCCTGGCATTGTCGTACTGAGTTGAAAAGATAAGAATACATATTTTCTAGATATCTGCCATAATAAGAGAGACTAATAAAAAAAAGGTCGTCCAAATACTTTGAAATTCGTGTGGAGATCAAAAATCTATGCACTTACAAAAATTCATAAAGCCACTAAAACAGCGCCAACTTAAATATATTTTGTATTAGATTGCTCTTATTGCGATCGTAATGCCCATGGAAATATTGCGGAGAAAAGGGTGAAACACCATAACTATGAAAGGAGCAATATTTGAAAATATAATATGAGAGACTAATAAAAAAAGTCGTCCAAATACTTTGAAAGCCAACTTAAGTATATTTTTTTTTTTTGTTTATGAGATTGCTCTTATTGAAATCGTAATGCCCATGAAAATATTACGGGGAAAAGGGTGAAAGCGAAAACACTTTAACTATAAAAGAAGGATCTTTTGAAAACTTGTTCTAACTCGTTTTGAAAAAATTCTTTACTGCATCTTTTGTCCCAAAACAAATAACAATGGAACAATGATGATAAACACTTTTGTATTTGTTTAAAAAAGTTTCTTTACTAAAATGTAACCGGAAACATGAAAATGGTTTCAAATTTTTACAACAATTATAATAAAACTATACCCCAAATTTCAGCTTTCTAGCTCTTACCGTTTGGGCTTTTGACGCGATTTCCTTTCGGGCCCCAAGAAAGTTCCAATAATTCAGTATCCAAGAAAAAATGTAAAAAACCGAATAAGCAGTTTTATTTGTATTCTTTAATTGATTTTAGAAACCAACGTTGGAGCCCGTTTTCCCCCCTTTGGAGTTCGAATTTTCTTTTGGCCAAAGTTCAGCTTCCTAGCTCTTACCGTTTGGGCTGTGCGTTGATTGCCAATCAGTCAGTCACTCAGGACAATCTGTTTTATATATATAGAGATATTGTTTCTACAGCACGAACGAACAAATGTCGCATAAAAAAGGCTGTTCTTAAACAAAGTTATGTAGAAATATATACACATTTAAAATATAAATCGCCATCGAGTAGAACGTTAAAATCTCTATAAAGCTCTATATGGTTTGCTCTGCGTATGGGTAAGATGGCATTTTATTTCACGTTCTCAGCTTTAGACAGCTCTTTATATTACCTTTTTTATAAGTAACGGATATAAGAGTTCATTATGTATTATAATAAAGCTGATAGCTCAGGTTAAAGACGCCACACATGAAGAGTATGAAAGTATGCTTCAATTTGTTGGCTTCTTTAAAATTATATAATGCTTCAAAAATGCAAGTAGTTGCAATATTTGTTCAGAGATTTAAAAGAAAACAACTGCTTTTAACAGCAGCAGCATTTATTTAAAGCATTTTTTTTAATATCGTATCATAAAATTTGTTTACCAAATTCTTAGCCATCAATCGCTACAAAGAATTGCTGCAGAATATATTTCTCGTGACACTTGAAAAATGATTGATTCATCATATATTATTACATTACTCGTACACTGACTGTTCTTCCTTAAACAGTTGTATTTTCTGATTTCAAATATAGAAATCACTTCAGCGTTCTTGTTGTTCTGTTCTGGAAAAGTTGTTTAATCAGTTTGTCTCGAAAGTATCTGCATTCTATTTGAACTCTCCACATGTTGCGGAAATAAATACAAGTATGTTAAAATAAGGTAGAAACAATTAAATTGAATACATAATGGAATTAAACTAAAGGAAAGGAATAAAGGATAATAACAAAGGTATCTGTGGCACTGAGCCACCGAATTAAATGCAATTCAATTTCACAATTACATTTTCCAATTGCATTTTTGATAAATTACGCCACAGGAGAGCGCCGTTGGCTCTGCTCGGAAAATGCAATCAACATTAAAATTGTAATTTATACCGAATGGTGTTTTAATGTGCATTAAAAATTGACCCACTACAATATGTTAAGAGTCTGACAGCTGTCGGGTCATAAATTAGATTTGCGCTGCGGGTGTGGGAGGCTCGCTGTGTTCTGGACAGCTGCCGATAGGCTTTATTGGTAAGGGTATTTGGCGTCGATATGTAGATATGTTTTCGGTGCAAACCGCAAAAAGGCCAAACAAAGCTGCGCTCGTTCCACAAAACCAAACTGCGAAGTCAGTGAAAAATAAAATTGCTAAAGCACTGAATATATGTCTGTATGTCTGTATGGCGTCAAGGACGCAACTCGTTCGGCCCTATATCGCAGATAATCCAACTATACAGCAGACTTTGATTTCAGACAACGCTGATTTGCATGTGGGGGCGATAGAGGATGGGTTGTGGGTGTGGTGGGTTGTGGGTGTGGCACACAAATGTGTGTCACATAATAATATTTTGCATTTTAGGCATTCCTCGACATAAATATCTGCAAAGCGCATTTAATCCGCGGGCACACAATAAAATTTCAAAAATGAGTGTGCGGCTGCTTAGTCGTTGTTTGGCCCGAAGGCGGATAGGAACATCATAATAATAATAATAAATATTCAGCTCAGTTTTTTCCAAAGTTTGAGCCACACACACACAAAATGGCAGACAGTCTCGCTTCTTGGCCAAACAATGGCGACCTGCCGCATGAATGGCGCTGGCGCTACGCTGCCGAAGGTACGAGTATGAATGAATAAAGCACACACACACACACACACACACACACACCTACACAACACACACACACACACACACTAACAGTACACACAGATACGCGGATTGCGGATTGCAGCGAATGGGCGCTTAGTGTGTGCCCGCAAGTAAGTAAAGCAAATCCGAATGAACAGGGATTTGCATTCATAAAATATAGTACATGTGCGGGATGTGCAGAGAAACATACAAGTATATGGGAGCAAGGACATGCCTGCAGGTACAGGACGCGAGAGACGCCAATAGCATGGCCCTGTCTTTATCATAGAATATGAATGTGTATTTGTGTGTGTGTGTGCCGAACACACGAATTATGCAAATTACAAGCATGAAAAACAAATATTAAACTTTTTCATAAAAGATTCAAAAATTAAATAAAATTGCACAAAAGACATAAAAAGCAAACGGTTGCCAGCCACTGGCAATATTTGGAGTAGAGCGGTGTGGTGGTTGGGTGGTTGCGTGGTTGGGTGGTTAGCTGGTTAGGTGACGGTGGTGTTTGTAATATGCATAACAAACATGTGCACAACACAGGCCAGCAACAACAACAACAACAACAGCAACAAAAATAACACACAAAGCGCATACATGCTTTGCCATGAAACTTAAGCAACAACAAAAAAACAACACAAGCATATTCAAACGCACATTCACACACACACACACACACAAACACAGCCACACAAACACACAATTGTGAGTGTGTGTGTGCGGAACTTTTGGCGCGTCGCCTTTTTTACCAAATAAAATAAAAAAATGTGTACTCGCATACATATGCATGTATAAATGTATGTTTATATTAAAACGCAAACCAAATACAGTCGCCCACATATGTATGTACATCTAATATTCATGTAGCAGGCCCATGTAATGATTGTACTTACAAATGTATGCATACATATATGTACATATATAGGGGAATTGGTTTGTGTGTGCGTGGAAGTTTGTTAACAAACAGAACCACTCAAAAAAAGCAAGCAAACAAACAAGAGCGTTCGTTTTTTTCTTTTAAGCTCAGCGGACAATTGCCAAGCGAGGCCGGAAAATAAAGTATGAAGTATGAAAAAAGGAATAATTCAATTGGGGCGTAATCGGCACTTACATACCCTTCAGCACTGCATTATATATGCATATTTATTTATGGCATAAGCCCGACTCTTGAAAGGGTTAACCAAAAAGTCTAAACCCGAAATGAAGAATCCATGTTAGAGGTACATATACATATATATGTATATGATTAGTATAACGGTACAAATCGATATAGACTTGGCCGCCCATTTGTTCGCTTGTTTTGTAAGAACACCTCGATTTTTACAGCCAATGGATTGTTCGGGAAAAAAGTCACTCTCGGTAAAACAATAATTTTGTTAATCATGTCTGATATTTTGTTTTGTTTTTTAAAGTATTTTAAGAACGTTTTGTAAAGAGCTTCACCATCTGTTCTGCTCGTTTACTCAAGTACGAGTATTCGATTTCGTTTTAATTCTGTGAAATATAATTTTACAAGCGTTGTACTTAAATTAACTTTGTTATATTAGTCATGATCACGAGTTTTTGGTACTAAGATTGGTTTCTGCAGCGATCGTTCCTAAAGCAACTACTTATAAGATATAGTGTACCGTCTTTTCTGAGAGAAGAGACACAGAACAAAATACTCATAAATAAGAAAATTGCTTGACTGAATTAAGATATATTCAGGAATATTTCCGCCGATTCGTCATACGGCTACTATATAAAATAAAAAGGCTTTATATGGTTGGTAAGAAATTCCCCCTACGTATGGATAAGACAAGTCTACATACAAGTTCTGTGTTTCTAGCTGTCATGTCTCAAAAGTTCCCGCTTTCAAAAGGAACCGACAACCCATATTTATGCCGCTATGTACGTAATAGCTAGAAAGTCTAGGTTTTCTATTAGAAAAAAAGTACCGACAGAATAAACGGGTAAGTATGAAAAACCCAAGAATTTTTTAGTCAACTCCAAACAGTGACAAAAATCACGCTAAAGATTGTTTTTGATTTTATTTTTAATGTTTTTTTTTATTTATATTTTTTCATGCAAATTTCATTTATTTGTTCAGCGATAAATTACTAATTCCTTACCCAATACACTCACAATTCAATGACATACAATTGAAATCAAACGCTCAACATTTTTATTTAAAACAACGTGTTGCCGAAAACCCACTTGGGAATCAGAGTTCACGACAACAACAAATATAAACAAAAATTCGAAATCAATTATTGAAATTGCCAAATACTGAGAGGGTGAGAGCAACCAGGAGAAAGATATTATGTCTGTTTTCTATATTTAAATAATTGAAGAGAACAATTCTCATATTAATATGTACGATTTAATACGCTATTTTCCAAGCTTTTGGAAACTCTTATCAGATTCAATAATTAAAGATATTGAAGATCACAAATCTTATATTAATCTGTACGACTTAACATGCTGTTTTGCAAGCTTTTGGAAACTCTTATCAGATTCAATAATTAAAGATATTGAAGATCACAAATCTTATATTAATCTGTACGACTTAACATGCTGTTTTGCAAGCTTTTGGAAACTCTTATCAGATACAATAATTAAAGATATTGAAGATCACTATTCTTATATTAATCTGTACGATTTAATACGCTGTTTTGCAAGCTTTTGGAAACTGTCATCGGATTCAATAATTAAAGATATTGAAGATCACTATTCTTATATTAATCTGTACGATTTAATACGCTGTTTTGCAAGCTTTTGGAAACTGTCATCGGATTCAATAATTAAAGATATTGAAGATCACAAATCTTATATTAATCTGTACCATTTAATACGCTGTTTTGCAAGCTTTTGGAAACTCGCATTGGATTCAATAATTGACGCAACAACATTCCGTTTTTTAAATAATTTTTTTTACATCCCGCATTTCTAGTGTTCTGTAAATACGATTGTATAAGAGATTTGCTTGATTTTGCTTTCAAAAAGAAGAGCTAAACCTACCTGAAGCTCATTTGTTTTTAATTTTATGAATTGTAATGGTTTCTCAATGCCTTTTATTACCATGTAACTAGACGGTACGGGATATACTAGTTTATATTACAATTTCCATAAATAAAATCGTAAATATTTTATTATTATTTCAAATAAATTATGGGCATATTACTGATTAATAAGAGATAGATCATTTGATTGATTTCAGAGGGCAGTTGTGTTCTGAAAAGCTATAACTTAAGAATTGGTTAGATTTGGGTCTTTGGATTTAATAAATATCTAAATCGTAATTGGTGTTCTAGGATGAGATCGTCGTACAAAACTTTCTTAGTGCTATTTGCTTAATGCTGCACGATAAATAATATTTTGCATCGTTTTCTCCACAATTTTAGTTTAAGCCGCAACTGACACTTCAACCGCGTACAAATGTGTGTTTTTGTTTTTGTGTGTATGTGTGTGTGTGTGTGTGTGTGTGTGTGTGTGTGTGTGCGTGTCGTGGTGTGTGTGAGTGGGGGAGCAACTAGTTCGGGAGCAAGTGGGCTGTAATGGTGTAATGGCCAATGTGGTGCGAGGCGTTAAATAAAATGTTGTATGCCTGGTTTGAACATAGACATCAGCATTACTAACGAGTGGTAGTAGTGGGTGATGATGGGGGACGGGGGCATGGGAGCGAGCCATCGTCACGGCCACGTAACGTCACAAACCTCGCCAGCACACAAGCCCCGAAATGGAAAACAAATTAAAACGAATGTCAACTTTAGTGTGCAGACTCGGAGCGAGGCCGTGATTCGCAGCCAGTTTCAAAATTCAAACACATTCAACACACGGTACGTGCCGCTTCTGCCGGTGGCACGCTTTTGGCTTTGACTTTTTGCATTAGTTGGAGCTGTGGTTGTAGTTGTAGTTGTAGTTTTGCATTCAAAGTTCTGCCAGCAAATATGGCTGGGCAGAACTTGGCCATTTCAGCATAAGCCAATTTTCGAATTCCATTTTCAATTTCTGTCGCAATTGGTTAGTTGCTCAATTGAAAAAGCAGCTGCACGTATGTATGTATGTATGTATATCCATACTCGTATATACATATGTACATATATATGTATGTCTGCAGGCAAGTTATAGCTGCAGAGCACACGCATAATTGAAAAGCGGTCAAAAGCTACCACCCGTCAAACATACATATGTATCTACGAGTGTGTCAATGAGTCAATAAATTGAACAAACATTTCAGCACACAATTGAAGTCAAAGCAGCTCGTAAGAATTTTGTTTTGCAACAAAAAGCGCAACATAGTTTGACGCATCTAAAAAAAGACCGTTTTGATGAAAATACTCTTTTCAAAATAGTCACATTGTAAGCTGAAATCATGTCCAGCCAGCTTTGTTGCAAGTGTGCAAATGGATAGATGCTAGGGGGTTATAAGTTATCTTGAAATTTCAGATAAAATTATATTTTCAGCAACTTTTGTTTCGGCAAACGTCATCGCCTATTTTTTATTGGTTTATTATTTCTTTCTAATATAAATTATCCAAATTTGATATCTAGTTCTGGGCTCCAGCTTGGAAAATAAGAGATTCGACAATTAGGTTCGAATGAGCATTTAGTTTGTCGGAATACATGTGTTGAACTTCCAATATTATTCTTGGAATGTTACGATCATTCGCTGCGAAGATCGGGGACGCTCAAGTACTGATTATAATGGCTGGCACATACATTTCCACATAGCTGTGACCCATAAGTGGTACAAGTATAGGTCTTTACGAGTATATTCTAGAATCTGGATATCTGAGAGAAGAACGTGCGCTGATACTCCGTTTTACCCCGATATGTTTGCGCCATGTGAGTCTTTTAAACAGGTATAGACAGAGGTTAAGAATGTCATAGTTATTTACACCTAATTCTGTTTTTCCACGGCTTTGATTTAATATAGTTTGAAAATTAAAAATGTTGCATATGATCAATGCCTTTTTACAGGGTTTTTTTACACGACAATTTTAGGAACCAATCTATACAATCTAATCTGTAAAAACAGAATTAGGTGTACTTCTTATACAATGTAGGGCGATCGCGCCTATTAGTAGATATTGTATAAGTCGGTAATCCGTAAAGGTATCTGCTGTAAATAATATGTATGTATGTATGGAACCCTGCTCCTATTTCATGCTTACTCCTGTATTATTTAATCTAAATGACATATTCCTGATGAAATATTTGAAGAACCCTTGCGTATTTTGAGGCAGCAGTGCTTTTATTTTTTTATTTTAGACGGTCAAAGGATCAAAAGACTTAAAGGAAAAGCGGTAATGCAGCAAAAATGCTTTTCCTACAAATATTCGAGTGTACAATTTACAAATTAAAACAGTTAAAGAAGAGATTTTTAAACTGCATTGCAAGCATATAAACAATTTTTTTTTCACTTCGAGCCACCAACCATTCCTTCTTTGTTATAGTTTATTTTATATTTATAAAATTGGTGCATCTATTTTTATGTTTTTCGTAGTGCAAAAGGGAAATAAATTAAACCTATACATAGAGGGCTTTTTCTGAGCTTTTTAGACCTGCACAAGCCCTGAGTCAAATAATGTTAGTCTTGTATTCGGATTCAAAAATGTTTCTAGTGTGAGTCTAATTCGTCAAATCAAGAATATCGACACTAAATTTAAAATGACAAAACAAAAACAAACCCATATGTAATTTAACAATCAAGTGAAAAGCCAACGGTATGCGGTATTTGGAATTTGGAATACCAATGGTTTCCATTTCGACGAAATCGAGTCTGCTTAGTACGAAATTGGTTGTCACTTTCTAAATAAATAAATGAATACAAATAAAGCAAATTACTTTGTTATCTCTTTGGAAAGATCGAGTTCATCAGATCTATCGAAAGTTCATTGAGGTAAGCTTACAAATATTTTGAAACTACTATATTTTTACAGTTTTTAAATGGAAAATAGTATTGCATTAAAGAAAAGGAATTTAAAAATATATAGCAATCGTTATTATATTAGATCGTGCTTAGTCTCACCCAGATTTTATTTGTGTTTCAATGATGCTATCAAGATACTGCTTTTGCTGTAAATTCTATCCCAAATGTTGACATTTCAATAATATTTATTCTGTGCTTCCGCTTAAATGGATGTATTGATTTGAATATCAATTACCGGATCGAACAAAATAACAGTGTACGAATGAATTTTGTGACCGATATACATATACTTATACAAATATTGGTAATTATTTAGGGCAAGAAGATTTATGTAGGCCCTACATCCATTAAAGTGCCATTGAGTGTGGATTGAAGTCTTTAAACTGCCCTGCTAGCCGGCAAATGAGCAGCTGCTTCAAGTTCATTAAAACCCCTTTAAGCCTGAAACCATTTGAACTTCACGCGCCCTCTCACATGGCCAATACGAGCTGACGCCTCCATCCACAAGCGGAGCGTGATAAATGTTTGAAACAAAAGTGTTACTGACCTCACATTACATGTGAAAAAAATGAGAAAAAAAAACAAAAGGTGCATGCTCACCGCTCCGGCGCCTCGCACATACAACTTTTGGGGCTTAGCAAAAAAAAAAAAACAATGGTGAAAAAAAATGCTTCGAGTAAACGAAAAATGTGCGGGCAGCTACGATGACGCGTCTATAGGGCTGGCCAACAAACAAACAAAAAAAAAAAACAGCAACCAAAATACAAAAATTCAAAAAAAAAAAAAAAACAATGAGACCCAAAAAATGTGGATTGTTGCACCAATTCTATATACACTGTAGTGTTATTCAAAATATCATTTCTTTACACCCGCGGTTCCTTTATTGTATCTGCATTCCCATGATATTGGACGAGCTCTTATGGGTTCAGAAAATATTCTTCCTAGCTGTGTATATCTGTTGTTTTCTTAAAATTCATATTAGAATGATCAGCGAAGCATTACTATACTAGAGCTAAATGATTAAATGGAAATTATTTAAAATAATTTTGCTATATGTTGTGCTAATTATATTCCTAAATAGTCTTTTAGCAGATTTTTTCGAAGCTTTAGCAGCTAAAATAAAATAATACAAATAAATAGTTTGACAACTCTGGCCAATGGAATGGACAGACACCGCGGATATCTTGAGTCCATTATTTGTGGGTTACATACGAGTACCTGCATGCCACACGCAACATGCTCTTTCATTTCGATCGAAGGGTGTAGAACTAAGAAGAAGAAGAAGAAATGCGAAGACGGCACGCAAAATGTAGTTTGACTGAAAAGTTTGGGCACTTCACTTTTCACACTTTTCGTTTTCGTTGTGGCCACGATGCGTTGCGGCCCAAAAGGAATGGCTAAGTGGCTGCCTCGTGGAATTTCTCAAAAAAAAAAAAGAAACAAAAACGCAAAGGAAACAGTAACAAAAAAGTTCGACGTGCAGCAAAAATTTGTTGTTTCTCACTGCTTGTTGTTGCTGGAATCGAAACAGGAATGGACATATGCAAGCAACGTCGGCGTTGACGCGCACGTTGGAATGCGACGTCAGCGTCACCGTCAGCGTCGCGGTCAACATCACTGAAATAGGCGCAGTCGCAGCAGTCGCCGAACGAGTCACAGCAAAATAAAAATTCAAAAAAACTGGCCATGTTGGTTTTATTTTTATTTTTTAACAACTTTGCTGACTCGCGTTGGTTGTGGCTTGGCTTTGGGTTTGAAGCTCGAACATGTTTTGAGCCGCGACGGTGGCACGGCAACTGCGACGTTCTCGTCAGCCGGCGGCGGCAGCGGCAGTGACAGCGACTGAGACAGCGACAGCAGCTTGGCTTGCTTTTCAATTGGAAATGAAAAGGTTTTTTTTTTATTTAAAATGTGTGTATAGTATGTGTGTGGGTTTGGGGATGCTTTGTGGCTTGTTGTTGCTGTTCAGAAACCAAACCGGAATGTGGCTCATTCAGTGAAAAGTCGCCTCGACTTTGTTCGCAAGCCCAACTGAAAGTTTAGAGCCGCCGTCGTCGTCGTCGTCATCGTCATCGTAACTTGAGGCCGGCTAACTATGTATGTATGAGCATTCTTGTTGTTGTTGGTTGTTTTTCTGGTTTGGCATTCGCGCTCAATTGCGCCAGATTTGCGTTTTTTTTTTTTGTGTTTATCGTTGTTGTTGTTGTTATTTTTTTTCGGTCTGTCTGTTTGTCTTTATGTTTGTTTGTTTTTGTAGCGCAATAAATGCCTCGCATTGATCGCTCAACTGAGACGTCGCTTTGGTGCTGATGTTGATGCTGATGCTGATGTTGTGGTTGATGCCACGCTTCATTTCTTTTTGTAAATTGCTCCTTGATTCTGGCCGTCCTTGCAGCAACAGCTAATGCATATAGTACAACTATCTGCATGTATTTGGATTTGTCGCGTACAGTTGCAGCGCCAAATGGACGACTCTGTCGTCATCAACAACAACAAAAACAACCTCATCATCATCATTATCACCGTCAATGTTGCTGCCCAGTTGATGAGGCGACCGATGCGGCGCAATGGCCTAAGACACACAAATACACAGAGAAAAAATCAATGGGATGTTGAAAACTATCCCATAATCGTTATTCTGATATGGAAATTAAAATATGAGCTTCCTTTTCTGTCGAAAAATTAAAAAAAAGCGGTTTTACAAATTTCAATAATGTGGCAAATATTGTATCACGTTGATCTTATTTTCATTTTCAAAGTGAAGTTTTTCTTCTGTGTTTTTTTTTCCTGTGTAAATGCCAGCAAATGTTTATGCGTTGGCTAAGAGAGTTGGCAAGGAAACGGCAGCCAAATGATGGTGTTGGTCATGATGATGGTGGAAAAGAATCACGTTTATACCGTTTTGTACTGATTTTTCTACTTGTCTTGTTTTGTCTTGTCTTGTTAACTTGGCTCGCTTTTCAAGTGCAATTTTAAATCGCGTTGTTGCTGTTGTTGTCGTTGCTTGGTATTTCACAGATACATTTGCTTGCTGCCTATGCTTCAGTTATTGCTTTACACACACACACATGCAGAGCGACTCTGCACACACACACACATGAGTGCTGGCCACGCTCATTAAATATTTTCGCTGTCGATTTTTTTCTTCCGTTTTTTGTTTTTACTTCAAGTTCAGTGCATCTTTGCCACACCGTTGCGCTTACCTTGTCTGCACCGTGCTTGATTGTAGTTGTTGTTGTTCTTGTTGTAGTTGTTGTTGTTGTTGTGGATGCTGGTGTTGCTGCTTTTTAATTGCACTTTTAATTTGTTTCACACTTTTTCATTATTATTATTTAGCAAATATTTGCATGCTGCCTTTTCTCTTGGCTGGCTTTCTTTTCGCTGCTTTCAATCGACATTACCTTTGCTTTTGTAATTAATTGAATACAAGCACACACACATAATACACTCACACATACACTTGCACAATATACGTTAGCGACAGCGCAGGTAACTCGTCTAGCTTCGCTGCTGGAAAACACGTCCGGCGACAGGTATGCGCGCTGAGAAACTGCCGCGCTATTCCGCTTGACACGCTCAGTACGGTTCAGCTCAGCGCAGGCCGCGCTCGTTCAATTCCAGCCTAGTGCCGCTTCAGTCACACGCGTCACACTCAGCTGCCGTCCCTCTCGCACCTGACTACTTGGCTTGCGCGCGCGATCTCCAAAAGTTCGTTACAAAGCCACATTTGAATTTTACCTGCGACGCGCGCTCTCTTGGACAACAGAGAGCGCGAGAGAAAGAGCGACGATCTAAGTTCGCTCACCTGCAGTCTACCTGTCGTTATCTGACTTCAGTTTTCATGGTATGAGTACAGACACATATGTACATACCTCTATTTGCAGAGAGCTCTTTAGATAAAATAGCCCCGATATCTATGCACACACACACACGCACAGACCGCGGCCGTTGTTTGAATTGTTGTAGTAACTGTCCCCATGCCAACAGCATTTTATGCTTAAATCGCTCAATTAAGGGCACATTTATTTCCAACTTTAATCCACATGTATGCATTTGAATTTATCTATAGATATCATTTGAATTTGTCGAGTTTTTATGTGTTTTACTATTAAACTTCCTTATTATTATGATTTGTACTCCTCTATCTGGCTGTTCTGGAAGTTCTAAAACAAAAGCAGCAATTGCAATTCTTTCCGATTAATTTGAGCATTTTCGAATTCCATCGGGCATTTGACTGCACAGCATTGTGAAGCCACGTTATTTAAAATTATTTATTCACCTTTACCAAACAGCAAATGCAAGAACCACCTCACTAAGTCGCCCTAACAACGACTATCCAAGCTCTGCACCCTTACAGTTTGAGAACAATTGCGACAGTTTTGGGGCGAATGTTCACAACCTAGAGCTGAGACACAATTTTTCACCATTTCTAAAACATGTGGCAACTACTGCTCATAATGTATTTTATTTAAATGTAAGTCCGCGAACATTTTTTTGAACAATTTTAAATTTTAATTTAATTCAATTTTAAATTTCGATTTTTATGGACAGTTCTAATCATTCATTATTTTCTTCTAATAAGTATATAGAATGTGTAAAAATCTTCCAATAACTTTAGTTAACTGAAAGCAATGAAACTTTCAGCGTTGCTTGCCATCTTTTTGGTATAAAATCAATAATAAATAAATAATAAATAATGTTACTACACTATGTAACATAACTGAATAGATTTATATTTTTGTTTAATGAAAAACTTGCATATTTGTTTTTTTTTTTTAATCTTTATTCTTTATTTTAGATCTGTCCTATGGAGGACAATTATTTAATTTTATGGTAGCATTGGATTTGTTCAATCATGCGTTCTGTCATGATGCATATTTGAAATTAAAAACTTAGAAATTACCTTTCTAAAATTAAATTATTATTCTTATTTTTAAAAAGCGCACGAAAATATTAAGCCATGATATGAGTTGAAACTAGCTTTGATACTAAGCATAATTTTCTTTGAAAATAAATATCAATAAGCCTGTTAGACTTAAAATAGATATATGTAGATATACATATATATATACGCGACTTAAACCAACATCATTTGTAAGAAAACAAATATCATTGATCAAAGAATTACAAATATTCCTGAATTGTTAACACCAGTACCTCAATTAAATGGACAACCTTTTATTTAGTATGGGTTTTCAAGTATACTTTCATTTTGGGCGCAAATAGTTCGCTAGGGACTCAGAGTTTCTAGAGAGTTTTCTAGACTGCAGTAAAAGAGTTCTCCTAATGACACTTTCCGCTCTTCAAAGCCATCCACGAACATCAGCCACATACATTTTCGTATCTGACTAAAGACAGCACTGTGTATTAGCAGTGACTTGTGCGTGGAGAGGATAAGCCCGCTCTTCACCCAAGAGGTGCATAAATCAGCGGCCATAACGCACATACGCACAACCATACACACACACACATATGTATGTACATATGTATGTATGTAAATCCGCAGGCAAGGCTTTAGATACATGAAGCAAAAGCTAAAACAGCAAATGTAAATAGCTGTGGAGGATACGTCATAAAAACGATTTAACAACCGCATAAGCGACCACAAAAACTGACTATAGCACGCATCCGGCCACCCCCCAGCACCCACTTACACCTTCCCCGCCGCTCTAACCACACAGAGCGCACCTATCAACACTAAGGACACCCCCACAGAGTGTCAGCCGCATCAATGGCGGTCGTCAGTTGGCTGCGTAAGCGGAAATGAAGCCGACGAGGCGCGTAAAACAAAAACGGTGGAAAAAAGGCGCAGTCTCCCCCGCAGATGTGCATAAAAATCGCTTGAAGTGCCTACATCTTGTGATGACGATGGCGACATACATACATATGTACATACATATGTATATACCTACATACATATATGAGCATAGTTATGTTCTCATAGCCGGCGGATTCGCAGCCAACAGGACTTTTATCGTCTATCAGCGGCGCTTAATGCTGCCAATTAAAATAAACGGCTGCGACGACGACAGCAGTAGTCAAAAAAAAAAAAAAAAACATTTGCAGAATAATGCGGAAAAACACGAGCGAACAGCCGCAAAAGTTTGAAGGATCATGCGCTAGTGGAGGGGGTAGTGGGAGGGGCGGGGAAACAACGCTTGAGGGGCCCTCGACTACAAACAAATGTTCGTTTAATGAAATTTTTATTCAATCAGCGCGCCAGCAGCCGCAAGCGCTCTCTCTCCCTCTCTCTTTCTCACTCGCACACTCTCTTTAACTGTCAGTCAGCATCTCTCTGCCTGTCTGCGACTTTTATGGCGCGCCACGCAAGCAACTGTGTGTATGTGTGTGTGTGTCTGCATATGAAGATTGGGAGTGGGAGAGACAGAGACAGAGCTTATGGCTGCTGGCTGCTGGCGTTGTAAAAATAAAAACCTGTTGATTTGAATTTATGATGAAGTGCCGCACCACAATTTATCTTTGACTCCTTCTACGCACACACACAGACACACACAGACACACACACAAATACATATGTACATTCCTAACCGAAGCTTATCTATTGTTTATGCTGCGAGATGGAACGCCAACGGAATTGTTCGCTTACTTTCCGTGATTTATTGTGTAAACCGGGCAAGGATGTGGGGCGCAATTTTGCTTAAATTTCCCAGAAGGATGCATATTCACTTATTTTTGGCTCAGCTATCGAAATTATTGTGTCAGCATGCACGTATGTTGTGTTCAACGAGTTCGTCGAATTATTTTAAGTAAACCTTTAAAAAGTTTCTAAGTATTATGTATTATTAAAATAATACATCAACTATTATTTCAACTATTATATTATTATATTATTATTGGCTAGTAGTTGTAGTTTCTTCACGTATGTGTGTACGTCACATGCAAGATGCAACAATAGAACGAAATAGAAATTCTCTGTAGCAGGCAACACTAATTACACTGATAAAAAAGTGGCATTGTACAGATGAATATTTTCATATTAATTTTAATGTTCTACTACTTGTATATTATATTCAAATCAAATATAAACATCGTAAATTTAACTAAAAACATATTCAATTAGTGATTTTAATATGCATAATATTCAAAACAAAGTGTAAAACTTCGTTATTAAAGTGTGTCATATTCAATTTAATGTTGAACCATATTAAATATTAATATGCACACACTTCAAAAAACAAATAGTTAAATTTACTATATTCCATAGTCAATTATAATATTTTTCTTAACTTTAAATCGAAGTTTTTGTAGTCGATTTAAATATACTAGAAATATATTAAATTTCAATTGACTAGAACGCTCAACTCGGTTTTCGGCGGTTGTGTGGTATAAATACATATTGTAACAGATTCGCTTTCAATATTAATATTGATCCAAACTACATCCGTGTACTAAAAGGCATAAAATTAACATCAAGAAAATTAATTCATAATAACAGAGGAATGGTTCTATACAAAAATATATATATATATATATATATATATATATATATATATATATATATATATATATATATATAGAAATAAAATATGCATCATGGAAATGTCAATATTGAAAAGAGTTAAAATTCAGTAGAGTAGGCAAAATAGTGTAAAAAATATTATATTATTATTATTAATATAATTATAAAAAATAAACCTTTGGCGTGAATCAAACCCACGTCTCCACATCATCACTTGTGATTTAATATTTCCGTGTTTTTTTTATCAGTGTACCAAAATAAACTCAATAACTTCTATTAAAGGATTTGGGCAACACATTTTAAGCTTTGTTTCAACTTTGGCCAACTCTTTAACCATTAAACGTTTTAAACATATTTAAATTGTTGTATTTACATATACACAAGAGAGAAACATTTTTCCTGAGAAACAATAACAAATAAACGAAAAAGAAAACATTTAAATTTTATCAAATGTCCACCTTTTTAAATAAAGACAAGAAATAGGTAAAATAAATATTCATACATATGTACACATTTTGATTTAAACGTAAAAACTAACCAATTAATGTGAAATGTCTTGCTTGGCCTTTAGCTTCGCCTTAGCTTTAATTATAACTTTTCTTGGCTACTACACTAAAATTAAATTAGGAAATCAGACAAAAATATTACTTATTATTTTATTTTTTTAAATTTTATTTATTATTATTATATTAGTTTTTTTTTGAACCAAATTTGTGAAATTATAGAAGCGGTTTTTATTAACAAATTATGTTGGTGTAATTTCTAGAAAACGTGCATTCATTTGCCATTAGTCCACGCCATATATATACATACATATTTTAATTGGTAAGTACTGTAAGCGTCACAAACATTATAAACAATTGATTAAAATAATTGATGCTTTAAGGCTGAGGCTAGACATTTACTTTAGCTATGTTTTCTTAGAATAGGTTATGTCGGCTTTTTCATTGGCTGCCGAGCCATCGACCCACTCAAAGAAATGAAAACTATAATTAAAATAATCGAGGGGCTATAGTTGAAAGACTCAGTGTTGAATTTAACCTTAAGAATACGCTTTAAAGTTCATTTCATCTACAAATGTATATAAGTGCAAATAGATTAGGAACAAATTTTCGTCAAGCCATTCAAGCCGTGTTCACTTTAACGTTCTTATTTGAAATGGAGCCCATTACTATTTCTGGTCACATTTGCTTATTCATGCGCTGGAGGCAAAAGGGTATTATATTGCAAATTTAGGCGGGTGCTTTGCGCTTTCCTGCACACATTTCGCAAGGCAGGCAGCGTTGATGCCATTAGCAACTCATTTGAAATGGAAATTCGTTTACAAATACACTCACGAATCGCATTCATAACATCATATGTATGCTGCCATTTCCCATAACTATATTTTTCTGTGTGCCTCATCATAAAGTAAGGCTTTGCGGCTTATTAGAAACCAACCACTCAGCCATGTTAGCCTCAACATATTCAAATTAATACATCTGTATGGAGGAGGCGAAGAAGCCATTAAACCAATGCACAAAAAGATAGTCAGCCACACCTAGACCTACATAGATACACAACTTAATTTCTCATTAAAGCTGGCGTTGTGCCACGACTTTGACTCGCCTTTCAATAAACTTGTGCGGCGGCAGAGCGACTAAAAGAATTAAGGATGGGAAGAATGGGGAGTGACTGGCATTTGGACATAAAATGAGCCGACGCCGACAGGTGCTAACTCCATTTGCATAGATTCAATTTAAGTCGAAATTTGGCGAAGCTGAATTGGCAAGAAAGCGTCGTAGGCCGCGAGTGGCGTTTAAAAGTCAGTTAATTAAAAAGTTTACAGATTTACATAAATTTAATTTCCCCCCCAAATCTGCACGGGCACATTCCCTTCTAATTGGGTGCTGTATGCACCTGGGCCGACGGCAACAATTGGCAAGTGGGCCAGCCATCTAACCAGCCAGCCATCTGCTTATCACTTAAAGCGTAGCCGCATTTAAGGTCGACACAACCCGTTTCTCTTTGTTGTTGCTTTGTTGTTGCCCCTAGGCTGGCGCTTTCATTGTCTGCGCGTCGATTTTGTTGTGCGTTATACTCGTATCTGCCAAATATTGATCGAGTTTATTCAAGCGCCGCTGGCTGCGGCCCAATTGTGTAAATGTTACAACAACTCAAGCTAACAGGCGACGGAAATAGCCGTCACCATCGGGGAGGGGATGAAAGGGGAGAAAAAATGCCGCAAAAAGTGTAGCATACGTTGAGGCGTCGCCTCTTTTCGCTCCTCTTGCAGTATTTGTATGTGGGTCAAGTATGTAAATCAACTGAGAGCTTTTTCAAGTTTTGGCAGTTCTCAAGTGCCCGTCACAGACGCAGACGACAAACAGGGGCCCAAGGGCTGCGAGCACAAGGAGAATCGTTCATCAGTTCAGCTTGGTGTTGGTGTTGGAGTTGGGGTTGGGGGTCGCAGACCCATTGCCACTCACATTAATAAATCATGGCATATGATAATGTGCCGTCGGGCATGCCAAATCAACACATGCATTGCGATATACATGTATGTGTCTGTGGCTCTTTGTGGCTCTTTCACCTGATGTCATGGCGCCCGCATTTCTGTTTACTGTTCTGCTCTTTAGCCCGAGTTAGCCTTCCAGCCTTGTCGCTTGGCTGGCGCAGCGATTGACACATTCTCCTCTGACTTATTGTTGTTATGGATGGGGCTCTAGCTATTTGCCGAAAGCGCAATTGTAACGATTTGTTTGGTTGCTCGATTCGTTCGGCAATCGTTTGTCGCATTGACTGCCTGCCCCAACTTTTCCCGTGCATTCGTCAATAAATTCGCATTGATAGCCAAATTTGGTTGTTGTTGTTGGTGCTTCACTCAATCATAATAAAACTTGCGATATACTATGTATGCATGATTTTATTTGAATAATGAATAGAGCACTCCCCGTGGTGTATGCGCGCTATATTCCAACAATAACATCATTAATTATATTGGCCCATGGGGAAGGTTTTATAAATGTTATTAACAGTTTTCATCAGGCATTCAAACAAAATATAAACTAACTAAAAATGCATTGTTTTGGTGGCCGTCATTACAGCATAATTTTCTAATTAATTGTAATTGTTTTCGTGAGTCTGGCAACGTCCCGATAATTACTCTCTCCACTACAGCCAAGCCACCTTTTTGCATTGTCTATCGATAAATGGGATCTCTCAGAGTGGGAAATGGCCCATTATTAAATATTATTATTATTATTATTGTTAAATTATATTAAATTAAATAAAACTCACTTCTAACACTAAGTTTATCGCTGATTGCTATTCCAGGCTTCGGTTTTAAAGTTGCCAAAAAATTATTTAAATTTCCAGTTTCCATCCAGTTCCACGCGATTTGTTCTACTTATACTAAATAGTTGAAATATTGCCATCTGAAATTTCGCCGAACGTGGTTAACTTTTCATCAAAACATACTTGAAATTTCATATTGAAAATATACTTGAGTGTTTTTCAGTTAAAAAAAAAGACTTCTATTAATTTTGAAACGTTAATACCGCCAAGTAGATCTTGATTTAAGTATTAAACAGATGCTTAAACTGTGAGAGTGACACGAAATGTTATGCTCATATAGCCTATTTAATAGCTACAAATAGTATCAGAGCACAAAAAAGGCAATAAAAAAATGTTTGAAGTGAATTTAACAAAAAAAAGGAATCAAAATCAAGTTACAATCAAATCAAACCAAAAAAGTACTAAAAAATTTGCAAAATGAAAAATCATGCCTAAAACACCTGACAGTATTTTTGTCAAGGTTTTCCATCAAATTAAGTAAAAACATCTAATTTTTTTTAAACATCTATCGGGCATTACTTTTGAAGTTTTTAACACCCAAAGAATTAATTTCAAACATTTAGCTTTTCTATTTCAAATAGGTTCCCAAATAATTCGATCAATTTATTCCATATTCATTATTATGTGCAGATAGCTACACTGGAGGAGAAATCAAATTAAAACAAAGGGGGTTGCAAAAATATTAAAAATTGGATTAAATAAATGTACGATGCATTTAAAAAATAATTTATTCATATGGTCATTGAAAAAACTTCAACAAACCCAACTCAGTTCCATTGTAAAGCGAAATAGTGCCATATAGTAATGAACGTGTGGTCGACTTTATATTAAGGGGGCAACGGCCCCCACCCCCCTGCCTACACCCTATTAGAGCTGAACTGTTTAAATGTAGGGGCTAGTTGTATTGACCTGATTAGTTATTCATTAATATTGAAAAATATAAACATTAAAAACAAATCAACAAATTTCTTAATTACCTTATTTAAAAAAAAAGAGATGATCATCATATTATTATGGAACACTGTAGTATGCGCACTTAGAGAGAACACACAGAATTAATAAAGAACATCAAATGAAAACATCTCGTGGGGTAATACATGGCTCCTCGTTACACAGTTGTACACATAATAGAATACTATATTTTACAAATTTTTGTGTGAAAGAAACTTATTGTTAAATAAACTTCTTGCCTACGACTTACGCGGGTGTCAATTGTGTTACAAAGTCAACTTGCGAAATCAAATGAAACTTATAATAAAAAAGTATTTGTAGAATTACAAAAAGTATTTAAACTTGGGATAACTTTTGAACTCACACAACCGTTCGTACTTGATTGTATCTTATAGTACTGAAATATTTTACTGCATTTCATTTATTTAATTTTTAATATGCATAATACGTTTTAATATGGAAGACAATAATAGTTATTCAAACTTGTATTATTTATACTTACTTTAAATGAAAACATTCAAATTTTGTCAAACAATTTGTTTATGCCCAAGTCTTAGTTGCTAATTTTGATTGATTGTAACTTATATAAATATTTTATTGAGTTTAATTTAGTTAATATATTATATGTATACTATGTGTACATGCCCTTAAAAATTAAGTGATAAAATGCTTCTTAAATATTATTATAAATTAATAACAAGAAGAGAGATACGTTTTAATATGGAAGACAATAGTAGTTATTCGAACTTGTATTATTTACACTTACTTTAAATGAAAACATTCACATTTTGTCAAACAATTCGATTAGTCTTAGTTTTATTTTTGAAATAAAACACGCTGCAACAGCGTGATTGAGTGTTGTATCAGCCATCCATATCTTTTGCCAATATTCTAAATTACTAGTCACACCTATTAAGTAGCGTGTCGAAAGCCCCAACTCTAGCCACGGCGTTCCGTACTTAAATCAGTTTTATTTCACTACGGACACAACATGAACGACGATTTTCGTAAAATTCTCATAGGACTGCTGATTTTTGCAATGATTGTGGCGTTTATATCGAATCTGAAACAGCCGCAAGTACGCCTATTCAGTTACCACTTTAACGATCCATTTGCTCCCAAAGAAAGGGTATATTTGAGCTCGCGGCTGGAACGAAGTGTGCGTGAAGACCTGCGGAAATCGAACTCACCGACTAATGAGACAGAATTCGCGCAGTTGGTCAACAGCAGTATTCGTGATCTGCGCGAATACGGCTTTAATGTGGAGCTCAGCAAAAGGATATCCTATATACATGGATTGCCAGACGTGCGCAACGAACAATGCAAGGAGCTGAGCTACCAGAAAAGTGGTTCCATGCGGGCCAGTGTAATTGTTATATTTGAGAACACGCCAATATCGCTGCTCCTCCGCACATTGTACAGCATTATAGAGCGGACCGATGCGGCTCTGCTCCAAGAAGTCATTCTGGTTGATGGCGGGAGCACACAGACCGAGTTGCGCGACAAACTGAGGTACTATGTGAGCACGCGGTTCAGCAGGGGTACGGGTATACCGGTTAGGTTGGAACGCATTGAGAAACCTGTGGGCATATCAGAGTCGCGCCTAATTGGTGCAAGGCTGGCCACGGGTGAGGTTCTCATTTTTATGGATGGCTACTGCCAGCCTAATGTAGGCTGGCTGGAACCCCTAATGCAACGGATCGCCGAGTCCCCTCAAAGTGTCGTAATGCCTGTTATGGACGAAATCAATGCGATTTATCTGCAGTATAGGGAGAAGCCCACCACCATTGGCGGCTTCAGCTGGAATGGTGAGTACTACATGGAACCGGTTTCAAAGAAGCGCCTAGCAGCTGCCAACCAGACTTGTCAGCAACCTCTGCCCACTTGTCCCATTGAGAGTCCGGTAATTCCGCCAGGCCATGTGTACGCGATAACGCATAAGCAATTCAACTACCTGGCCACCAATATTGATACGGTTAGTGGTATTACTTAATACGTCACTAGTTTCTTCCTTTACGTTCGACATCTTCCAGGTTCTGCACACCGAGGGCGACACACTGGAAATGTCCTTCAGCATTTGGTTGTGCAGTGGCAAGATTGAAGTGCTGCCTTGCTCCCGCGTGGGGCGTATAAGTCTGGATAGGAGTTTTAAAGGCCTGCCCACATCGACTTTATTCGATCGAGGCAATGCAGCTGTCGGCTGGTGGGAATGGCGTCAGAGACTATTCTTCTACTTCTATCCAATCCAAGATCTATCCATAGATCTGTTCGATCCCTCCCAGGAAAAACTTGGGGGCGTACGCGATAAAATAGGCTGTAAGAATTTCGACTGGTTTCTGAAGCACGTTTACCCCGAAAAAATGACGCCCTCAGAATTAGCAACAAAATATGGCAGGTTGGTAGCCACATCTACTCGCAGGTTATATCTACGTTAAGCCATCTTGCTTGCAGAATCAAATCCCCCTATGGCAATCAATGCCTCAGTGATCAACTGAGGATAAGACCGGAGGCCAAGAACAGTCTGACTGTAGAGAACTGCCAAGCGGCAACTAATCCGGCATTTCTCTTCTTTTTCACCAAAACAAAGCAATTGCGTTCCGAGTTCAATTGTATGGTTGCTAAAAATGAAGACCCTACACTAGTGGAGCTCGTTTCGTGCATTGATATTCCGGAGAAGTATTTAATGACCTGGCAACTGGACCAGAACTCCATCAGCATGAAGGTGGGCTCTAGAGCGCTCTGCCTAGAGGTAGCCAATATAGTTTATCCAGTGCTTAATGAGTGCGATCCTCAGCGCAAAACTCAATACTGGGTACTCGAAGGTATTGATAGAAACCACTTGACCCCTATCGACGATCAATCTATTCAAAATAGTCAAACCGTAAAAGTGGACCAACACGAATCTGTTGTTCTCATCGATCAAATGATCGATAAATCATCTGCAGAACACCTTCATAATGAAACTACGGATCAACCGCCTGGACAAGATTTCGAAATTTATAAAGAACTAGATGAAAATTTAAAAGTGGATTCTGAAGAAGGCAATGGTCTTTCTAACCAGATAAGCCAAAAATTTAATGAAACCGTAAAAGTTGACCAACAGAATTCTGTTCTTGCCAATGACCAAGTAATATCTCAATTATCTGCAGAATATATTCATAATGAAACTATGGATCAACCGCCTGGACAAGATTTCGAAATTTATAAAGAACTAGATGAAAAATCGAATTTGAATTCTGACGAAGGCAATGGTCTTTCTAACCAGATGAGCCAAAAAACTAATGAAGCTGTACAAGTTGATCATAATAATTATGTTGTTCTCAAAGATCAAGTTATATCGGAATTATCTGCAGAGTCTACGGGTCAACCGCCTGAACCATTTCTCGATATAGAAGTAGATGAAAAATCGAAAGCGAATTCTGAAGAAGGCAATGATCTTTCTAACCATATAAGCCAAAAAAATAATGAAGCCGTACAAGTTGACCAAAAGAATTCAGTTGTTCTCAAAGATCAAGTTTTATTTGAATCATCTGCAGAGACTACGGCTGAACCGCCTGAACCATTTCTCGATAGTTATAAAGAAAAAGATGAAAAACCGAAAGCCAATTTTGAAGAAGGCAATGGTATTCAGATAAGCCAAAAAAATAATGAAGCCATACAAGTTGGTCACAATAATACTATTGTTCTCAAAGATAAAGTTTTATTTGAATCATCTGCAGAGACTACGGCTGAACCGCCTGAACCATTTATCGATAGTTATAAAGAAAAAGATGAAAAACCGAAAGCGAATTTTGAAGAAGGCAATGGTATTCAGATAAGCCAAAAAAATAATGAAGCCGTACAAGTTGACCAAAAGAATTCAGTTGTTCTCAAAGATAATGTTATATCTAAATCATCTGCAGAGACTATGGGTCAACCGCCTGAACCAATTCTCGATATTCATAAAGAAATAGATGAAAAATCGAAAACGAATTCTGAAGAGGGCAATGGTCTTTCTAACCAGATAAGCCAAAAAAATAATGAAGCCGTACAAGTTCATCCAAATAATTCTATTGTTCTCAAAGATCAAGTTTTATTTGAATCATCTGCAGAGACTACGGCTGAACCGCCTGAACCATTTCTCGATAGTTATAAAGAAAAAGATGAAAAACCGAAAGCGAATTTTGAAGAAGGCAATGGTATTCAGATAAGCCAAAAAAATAATGAAGCCGTACAAGTTGACCAAAAGAATTCAGTTGTTCTCAAAGATAATGTTATATCTAAATCATCTGCAGAGACTATGGGTCAACCGCCTGAACCAATTCTCGATATTCATAAAGAAATAGATGAAAAATCGAAAACGAATTCTGAAGAGGGCAATGGTCTTTCTAACCAGATAAGCCAAAAAAATAATGAAGCCGTACAAGTTCATCCAAATAATTCTATTGTTCTCAAAGATCAAGTTTTATTTGAATCATCTGCAGAGACTACGGCTGAACCGCCTGAACCATTTCTCGATATCCATAAAGAAATAGATGAAAAATCAAAAGCGAATTCCGATGCAGGCAATGGACTTTCTAGCCAGATAAGCCAAAAAAATAATCAAACCGCAAAAGTTGACCAACACAATTCTGTTGTTGTCAATGATCAAGTTACATCTCAATAATTTCGGGTTTCCAGTGGATACTGAAGAAGGCCAGAAAGAAACCGTGGCAATTAATTCGAATTTACTTTTGGCGAAGCAGTCTTATGTTTTATTTCTTTGGTTTTAAATTTTAACAAGAACATAATAAATGCACACCTTTAGAGCAACTTAAAAGAACTTTTTTCTAATTCGAAATTATTCTGGGATTACACGACATCAGGAAATTTAAGGTAATAAAGCCTTCTTTTCGATAAAACTTATTTCTCTTTTTGGCGCCAGCTTAGGCAGAGAGACCACTTTAAAAAGGTAACTATAGTTATTGAAAAAGAGAATCATAATATAAGTAAAGCGAAATGATAGCTGCATATTTTATCGATCCCATAAAATTTAAAAGCTGTGATCTCAGACGAAAGGATTATGAGCTTTTAAGATGAAGAAAAAGGGTTCTTGAAAAGCAGAAACCTTATTTTACATTATAAGTATACAAGTACGTCTGAATAGTAAAATTCTCAGCACAGGCGGCTCTAAGTTTGGAGTTAACGTGGGTCCAACTTCATATTGATATTGACGTTTAAGGAAGCTAGTTAGGTGGAAATACGGGCCCAGGATTTGCTAAAAATTGTTGAAGAACCTATGTAGGTCTAGATCTCCACGGATCTATTTTTGCGCCAAGCGAGCCGCATAAAACTTTCTCTTCGATAATTTCGTGAATTGTGAATCAACTTGAAGACCTAAAACCTGCCACACCCTACGCACTCAGTTTGTGTAAACACCCATGTATCTACAGAAAAACCAGGCATGTTCCGCAGATCAAAGTGAATCATCATAATAGCCACTAGTGAGATGAGCTAAGATGTTACGAAGCGAATTTTATAATGTTGCGAAAGATCTTTCGAGAATAAAATTCTAAAATCAGATGCAGAAACAGTGAGCAATCGTGGATTCCATAAACAAAAACAAAACAGAAAGATTCAAATAATATGTCGAGTAATATAAATAATAATGCCAGCATTTTCCCTCATAAAGGCGCCAATGTAAACAACGGAAAAGACAAAAGCTCTGTATAACGGAAAACACTCGCATAAACAGAATCACAACCAAAAAAATGAAATGCTGCAGCCAGATTCTGGTGGATTTTGGAAGCGAATTCAAAGCGATGCAGAGCAATGAATATAATAAAAAGTCACTGCAGAAAAACAGACAAAAATAATAACAATAGACACACAAACAATGTGCATGGAAGCAAATAAGCAAGGGAATAAATGCAAACTACAAATACTATAGAAGCGAAGTCTGCAGGGTTGCCAATTATTGAGTGGCAAAAAAGCTAGATTAGCAATAAAAACAAGCTAGAAATAGTTAAACAAAGTACAAGTATTTTAATTACTTTTCATTGTTTTCCAAACTCTTTCTGCTCATTGACTCATTGACTGCTCGTAAGATTAGAATATTTTTATGTATTTCGATACGAAATATGAAACCAATATTTCAAGATAATACTTTCTTCGACTTCCGATATAAAAATATAAAACGTTGGCAAACAATTTATGGGAATCTATGGGAATATTAATATCTATACATGTAGACATACCAAGAAAAGCATAAATACGCTTTTTATTCAAACGACTTTTGGTCGAACATCTAGAAACGGTATAAATTCCTTCCTAAATAGCTCTCTTGAAAAACATATTCGAATCACTGCTATACTGCTATACACCCAAGGTAATATAAACATCTATACATGTAGTTATACCAAGTACAGCATAATTTAGCAAAAAGACCTTACTATTTTTTTCAAAGGACTTTTAGTTGAACATCTAGAAATGGTAAAAGTCCCTGCAACCGCAATCAGCATGTGAAAACAGCCAAAACTGGCGGGGAAAATGGCTAAATAGCTGAGAGAATTGACAACAATGCTAATAAAATGTGAACAAACCAAAGCTTTTTCTTACAACAAGTTATGCCAAAATCGATGACGTCGCCAGCAGCAGAAAAGCTTTTCTGTGATGTCACAACCGCCTGCGGTGTGTCTGTGTGCAATGAGTGTGTGTGTGTGTGTGTGTGTGCAGTGAACGAAAGCACGCCAAGCACGACATGAGCCGACCCGACACGAAGCATCGCACGGCTTTCGCCTTCTCTCATTCAAACACTCGACGGCGTTCGCACGTGGAAGGCAGAACGACGGAGTCCCGCACGTTAAATTCAAAAACCGTTGTCGGCATTTGGAATACGCACACTACCGTAATAATCGGGCTCGCGACAGTCAGACAGACATTAATTTAAATAAACAAATTTACGATTTCTTCAAACGCACAAATCTACAAATACTTTCCCGGTTTGTCACTATAGATGTTATTGTTATTATTATTGTTGTTGTTGTTGCTATTATTGTTTGTTGTAGTGTTCGTAATTGTTGCCGTGAAGACGGACAACAACAACAACAACAACAACAACGGGCAAAACACAAATTGCAGTTCAAGTGGAAAATCAACGACCGCAGAGAAAATCTTTCTAAAAATAAAAAGTGTACAACAAGTGCAGATATTTTGTATGCATATATAGATATATACACATAAATATTTACAGCACCCATCCATGCATCCGTATACATATATCTGAATCTGTCGTGTATGTGTGTGTGTTTGTGAGTGTGTGTGTGTGTGTGTGTACTAAATATCGACCAAATATATGTATAAGGCCCGCTGGGGCATTAACTTTTTATATTGACCGCTTCCGCTGCCGCTGCCACTGCGCCGTTATTTGCCGCTCATTAGATGCACAAGCAGAGGACGATTGACGATAATTTGTTGTTGGCCAGCGGACTCGTTCGCACCAGGGAGCAAGCGGTACGGTGACGAGGAGAAAGGAGCACCCAGAAAGGTTTGTTTTGATTAATTAAATGCCTAATTGCAATGTCGTGACACATATTTCGTGACATTTCAGTTAAATTTCATTCGATTATTTGCCCTGCCATTTGTGGGCACTAATCGGCAGGTCCTAGGTGCTGATGTTCAGCAACGACCCCATCAATGACTGCACCCCTCCTGCCCCACTCAGCTCGTCGTCGTTATCGTCCCGTGTCTTTAGCAATTTTGCGTGTCCTTTCTTGTTTACATTGTCAGCGTGCGCTCGGTATGTCTGCTTTATGTTTGTTTGTGTGTGTGTGTGTGTGTGTGTGCAGGACTTTTCCGTTTTGTCCTCGTGTTTGCCCTTTGATTTGTTTACTTTTCGATCGCTCCCTTTGCCGCGTGCGCCAATGGAATCGCATAATTTTTGGCGCTCCCAAGCTTCCGCTATTTATCCTTTGCCCATTTTGCCGCCAAATCTATTTGCTGATTTGGGATAATCAGGCGTTAAACAAACGACCCATTCGCTTCGCTGTCTTTCATTTCTCCTTCGTATTTCCTTAGCCGTGGCTTTCAACATCGTAAAAGTGTTTGGCACACGGCCTCCTTGCCTGTGCATCGAACGCGTAAAATCCAGACCCAAACCCAAATCGCTCATACGCACTGGTGGTTTCACAGCCTCACTCCGAGTTGGAGCTGGAGCCTTAAGCGTAGACACTTCTTATGCGCCATTGGGGACTTTCGACACAGCATGGTGCACAATGCTCAACATTAAATATTCAAAGCCGACTCCTGGCACTTTTCAAACCCTACTTGAGTTGGGAACAGACCCACTAGCCCCATACCCGACCATACCGACCCAACCCAGCCAGCGGCCAATAAATTAGGCGCATGTGGAAATAAATTTACAATGATTATTTCATTGTAAATGGCAAATTCTTCAGTGTGTTATAAAACACTTGGCACAACAGCAACATCTAAATTGCATTTCAATGTTAAATCATTACGACCGTTGTTCGTGTAAATAATTGAAATGTTTAAATTGAAATCCATCTGCCAGCCTCGTACGTGAAATGCCGTTCGTTCCACATCATGTGGAAAACACAACAAACAGCACCTTCGGTTAATTATGAAAAAAGATATTCCATACATACGTTGGCTGACGCTTAAACAATTCAAATAAATATGTTTGACCATTTGCATCTTTACTTTCGATCTGGCCACTGGACGATGAGTAAATTTTCAGATTATATTGTCAGTTAAATATTTTTAAGAACAAACTCTTCGGCTTGCCGTTAAATATTAACCTTTCGTTTGTCATTCTTTGGCCAATCTAAATATGTTTGGTGCAATAACTAAAGTTTTCCATGTTGTTTTAGAAACTTTATTATTATTTATTAAATCTGCCCTTTTGCTCAGCGATATCATTTCCAATCTTCACCTAATCAGCTAACTATTTCCCATTAATTGGTTATATATTTGGTTAGGCGGCTCTAATGATTTTAGTTCTCCTTCATAGTCTTGATAACTGTTTACCTCCGGAAGTACTTGGCCAAGGGACTGCAATTCGTTAGGAGTTTTAAAGGGTATTTTGCGTGCATAATTCTTCACATCAATGTTGCCTAGGTCCAAGCTATAGCTCCATATTGGTTTAAGAAAATTCGAACTATAAGATGACTTTGTAGCCCAGGGGCTGAAGTGGTTTGGAGTTAAAAGGTCAGTGTAGCTTATCGATCTGCAACTTGTGTGTCTCTTGGCCTCTATATTTTTATAGAAACAAGGGTAAATAATAAAACCGTGTTTCCTAGGGAATAAATACTTGTATTATTTTAAAGTCCGTTTGGATTAAACCGTTTTCGAATTCCAAGGCTCATCAGATCTGGCAGGTAAATCCTCTCGTTACGCTGATCAACTACGTATAATAAATATATAAGCATATTATAAAATTTCAATATACAAATATATGTAAATATATAAGCTTAGAGAACATAATTTCTATACTACCATTTAAATTATTTATATTTTAGCAAGAGTTTAACAAATATAAAAAAATTCAAATAAGAAAAGCTCTCTTGGGAATCAAATTTGTTCAATTTAGGATAAGAGTATTGTTTTCGTTTTATTTTTCAATCAAATGATTAAAGTCTTCAACACAAATTTTGTTATTTCAAGATAATATTCAGAAGGAAGAAAAGGTAAATACCAATGTTGAGTTATAACAGCAGTACCAAATCATATCTACCCAGTCTCACCCAAAAGTAGACAGACATGGCAAATAAAGGTTTTCATATACATGCCACACAATAAGTCTGAATGTCGTGCAAAATGTTTACCTTAAAGCTTCTTAAGAGACTTATGCAATCAACTCGATTTGCCACAAAGCTGGCCAATGCGGCTTCTGTTTCGTCAACGGCGTCTATTGCGGTCAACTCCAATCTGGGCCGCAAACTAACCGAGTTGCAGTCATTTCTCCAATCAAAGCAGTCGGACTATTTGGTTTAGAGGCAGTCCCCGCAGCTATCTGTGATTGTTTTGAAGCGGGTGTTGCGGACTCTGTTTGCCAATTAAACTAAAATGTCTATTGGTGTTGTGGGCTGCACGCGACAATGCCACGCCCAGGACGCCGAGGGCCACTCACTCAGAACAACAAACGCTGTTGTTGCCACAGGGCGCACATTAAATATGCAGACAGTGTATGCATACTTGTAGTCGTGTACTCGTATGTTTGTATTACATACTGCTTTTTGGCAAATCCAATTTCGAACTAATTCCATTAGAGTGAAAACAGAATCGGGCCACAAATAATTGTCTGTCATAACAATATTACGCGTCTAGCGCTTGCAGCCACTAATGGACTCGTCCCTTCGGCCAGCCTTCTTTGCCTTAGGCAGCAACATTTCAAATTCAATTTAAAATTCCATGCAACTACCTGAAGCATGAATACCAACATAGGCTCTTGTGAGCCTGGCGGCCAACAATGCAAATTTTCCTGCACATACCACACAACCAATGGGTTGGCAAGCTTCCTGTGTAAAGCAGTAGTTTTAGTAAAAGTTAGTCATTTACCTGGGGGCGGGGCACATAGACATGGGCCCGATAGCCACAGCTACCAGCAATAGCTACAGTTCCTGCCAGCATCGGGTTCGCCTCCAAAATGCAGCCACCGCCCAAACTTGTCGCTTACCCTCGTCTGTTTCCGATCCCCCGGGAGCCATCCTTTGTCGGTGTTACATTTCGTGTATGACATGCTCTGCCAACTCCCCTCTCAATTCACTTGTTTTAAGTCCCAGTCTTGCTTTCAACTATTTTTTCTTTTTTTTTTGAAATGCAACCTTAACTCGTGTCCAACGCGAATGCGATTGCGAATATGACAAGTTGCCAGTAGATGTCGCAGGGACTGGCGCCAGCTGTAGAACAACATTTTCGTTACCACAAAACTCACAAAATATTTACATGAACACACACACGCATAGACACGCCACCGAAATATTTCGATCTCTACTGCCAAGAAATTCCATTGGCCTCCCACAGACGCACTCGAAAGCAAACTCCAAAATAAATATGTGAAAACAAACATTCGCATTCCTCTCCCTCTCTCTCTCTCTCTCTCTCTCTCTCTCTCTCTCTCTCTCTGTCTCTTTATCACAGTATGTTGTTAAATATTCGTTCCAGTGGACTTATCCATCCATTGTTGTAACCACAAGCCCCCCTCTCCCGCATCCACTCCGCTAAATATTTGCCTTCGCTAAACTGTTTTCTTAGGACTTTAAGCTTAATATTAGCATAGACAAGGCCATTTACATTGTTGAATATTTCAGCCCGAGCTGCTTTTACTACATTTAATGCTTCAATGCCAATCAGATTTTATACATTAACGATTTAATCTACACCAGGTATTGAATTGAATAGGAGTAGGAAGTGGAAGTGGAACACTGTCTTTTAACGCCTTTAAAGCTGGTTAGAATACCAAAAGGGGATGAGTCATAAATGAAAATCAAACTTAATCCTGTTTTTATAATAATAACTTATTTTATTTTAATTAACACATCCAATAATACTTGTAGTGCATTCTAGCATAAAATACTTAAAGACTTTCAAACAATAACTTCCATTATGCGAAGATAAACTGTTTCGGTTTAACAGAAAGCATCAGAGACAACCAGTTTTGAAGAAAATGTTGTTGAAATCAAATACGAATTGCTTTAAAATATTTAAATAAAGGATCATATTTTTGAAAGGTGATGAAAACAACAAATTTAAATAGCCTGTTTAAGTATCATTACAACTTTGAAGCATATAGAAAGAACATTTTCTACAACGTACTTAAAGCCCTTTTTAAAAACTACAAATGACTGATAGATAGGGCTACACGTATATGGATATACATACTTTATAAAAATGTTGTACATAATGTTCGCACATCACACTGAAACCACATTAATAAATTGTATAAATTATCGATTTCAATTACGAAAATAGGATTTAAAACGACTCTAGCAAATTTTCAAACTCTCTTAAAACTGTTTGTAAGAGTCATTAGAAAAGCAGCAACCAGCTAAGGAAAGTGATTAAAAAGGGAATCTTTGTTTAAATAAGTAGTTTTACATAGTTTTGCAGATATTTTATTTATTTTATCTTTTATTTATTTATTTAAAAGTCAAATATTGTTTTTTATTTTACTAATCGCTTTGATCTTTATTTATGTTGAATAATTATTAATTTTTATGACACCTTTGACATTTTTAAATCATGTATTCATTGAATGATTGCGGCGTGATTCGCATAATTTAATATTAAAAAAATGGATAGCTAATTAATGTTTTGTAAATTATATTCCAAATACTTTTTTCGTATACTCTGCACGTGAAAGAAGCAGAACTCCATACATGTGTACATCCACTCAAAGTAAATAAGCTAAGTATAAGCTAAGCTAAGAATAAATCTTTTAAACTTTTCTAATTTGTATTGACAAAATGTACAATGTAAATATGTTAAGAATTTAGCAGTTGGATGCACCAATATTTACAAGCATAGCAAGTTCTTTTCAAATCTATCATATCAATTATGGCTAAAATAAAACACGATTTCTTACTCACAATTAGTCAGTATACATGTAACATATATAGTATACTTTAAGAAAATAAATTGAAGTTTTTGAATGCCTATCTACTGATTATTTCGTTAAGTTTTGATAAAGTCTTCCTATTGGAGTAGCTCGCTGCAGACTCTCAAAAAGATCTCATTGCAGCTGCTTGTGAACAGTGTAGGCTGATCAGCGAAAATTAAATCCCTCACAATATCTTCAACAGTTTTTAAATAGAGATAAACCTGCTTGGTGATTAATGTAATATGCTCTTAAACTACCACCACATAGTTGTATGTATGTATGTGCTGTGTATAGGATTTACAAGCCTAGTTAACCAAACAATTAAGCAGGTGGCGAAAGTTTCCTTATTTCCAATTAGTAGTAACGTAAAAGAAATGTACAGCCCTCGCACTCTCTGCTTTTGTCAGCTTTCAGTTTCAGGGCTGTGGTTGGGTTAAGCCAACCACTGATGTTTGCGAGGAACTGCAAATAAAAAAGAACACAATGTGGAATACTTCGTGTACAAAAATAAAAACGAAAACAATAGGGAACATGGAGCACATGGAAGCGTTGACACTTCTCTAACATAAACAAACACACACACACACATTGGCACACACAACCCGAGGGGCAGAGTTCAAACAGCTGTTTGCGAAATAAATAAACACAATGACGCCAATAAGAGCGCCAGCAAAGACATTAGGAAAATCGTCATTTCTATCTCATAGCATGCTTTTGGCCAATATTGTCAAAAAAAAATTTCCGAGGCAGTGGCTTCAGTTAATTATGTCGCACATCAGCAGCATCAAAGCAGATTTAACAGGACATTGAATGATCATTAACGTGGAGGAGGAGTGGGGCATAGCCAAGCAGCTCCCTGTCAGTAACTAAATGAAGTGAATTTTTGTGTAAACATATGCGCCCGCGGCAGCAACTCGAACGTAAATTGAAAATAACAAGCAATTTCTGTTTGTGTCTGCAGCGCCCCCAAGTATGCTGCTCAAAATAAAGTCCACACACACACACACGCACACATACTGTACACACATGTGCAGACACACACACACACACACACACACTTGTACGGCAACTACCCACACATGCGTCATAATCAGTATAAAAGATGGCAAGTTTAAACCAAGCAGACACCAATTTTCGCCATTTCGGTACCTTCTGGCTGTGCGTATGTTCCTTTCAGTGTATGTGTGTGTGAGTGTGTGTGAGTGTGTGTGTGAGGCTGTTTATTGTTGGGTCATGCACGTCTTTGTAATGTTCAAGACGCATAAGCATCATAATCTGGCCTTGAGCTCGATTTGTGCAACGATTTGGAAAATCTTTCACAAAAATAAAGTCACCCTCACAATACCTTCCATTTTTTTTTTCTTTTTATGTGGGTGGAATCGATTAGTTTATGGAAATATTTAAAAATATACTATACAGCCTTTATTCCCTTTTTGCACTTAATAACTGCAAATTATGAAACAAAAATGCATTCAACAATAACAGCTTAAGTTTATTCACACATTTGTGGTAAAGCTTTGTTGAATTCTCTGCAAAAACCTTTCATGTCTGTGCGCCACCAGATAAGAGTATAAGTTAAGGATTTAATTTATCTTTTCACAAGCACGCAATTCAATTCATTTATTGATTAGTTGTCAATATTTTTGTGTGCATTTAGAAGCTTGTCAGCTTAGCTGGCCATCAAGCAACGCCCACGGGGCGTACCCTTTTTACCCATTTTTACCCATTTCCCAAAACATAACAAATGCATTCAAATTTCGCATGTTATGTTAATGAATAAATGTTAAATGAATAAATATTTGCTTTGCATAAACATACGGCTTTATTGACTTAAGCTTTCCCAAATCCTGTGCAGATAAAGTATGCGAATAAAGGAAATGGAACGACATAATTCATAAAATACTTAGCTCTGTTGGCATTTATTTGCTTTAATTTCTTAAACAATTTAAATTTAGGTTCAATTAAAGTTGGACTGGTCAAAAATTGTTCATTTACTATTCTGAAATTGAAGGTTAAATCGATATAATCGAAATAATTAAAATGTAATACATATGTTTAAAAAAAACTAATAACTGGGCATACCACTCTATTTATCCTCCATTAATATTCGAGTAATAAGTGTGTATAGAGTGTTTTAATGTATTTCCTAAATCTCCTTTTTCATTTTCTTTCAATTAAATTATTTTCATTTCAACTTTTTGCAAGTTCAAACATTCTTCACCTAAAATTTCTTTGATCTTTTAAATGCTACACTTAAATGAAAATTTGCTTATATTACGTTTACATTTTAATTGTATTCGTCAATTTAGCATTTAAATACAATTTTTCCTTCTTTAATGTCAAAAAAAAACCATGTCTAAATGAATTAAAGTTGTTAAGAAGTGTGCATTCAAAAGTACAGTTATATTTATGAAACGCAATAACTTACGAACTAACTTTTACTTTAAGAACATTGCGACCCAAATATATAAAATTAGAAAAGTCATGTTTCCAAATAAATATTATAAAAACCCTCACCATGGGTTTCAAATAATTGGCATTATAAAACAATTGTAGGAATTGGAAGTTCAAGTTCCCATTATTAAGTTAGAAATTAAAAATTTTTGAATTCATGTAGAAACATTTTTTAAATGTATTCCAAAAAACTCATAGTATGGAAAACACTCATGTTGCTGATTTTAGGAATTTTGTTTACATATTAAGTACTCTTAGCTAATTCATGCTTACTAAAGGTATAGGAATGATAAAAATATGTAATTGTAATTAGTTTGTTTCGAATGTAGTTTAGAAAAAAACAAGGAAAAGAATTTTTGCGTAAAGACGATTTCTCGTTGATTTTTTCCCACTGCTTACTACTTTTAAATACTTTGTTAGCAATAAATACTCTTGCACAAAGCGTTTAATGTTGTCAGAATTAAATGCATATTAATTTATTAGATACGTCCGTATATACACGTATGTATATTGAGTAATAAACATTTGCTTTTTTTAAATCATAATTTCGCTTTGCTTATGAAATACAAGTATAAAATGATGTCTCATCCGAATCGCCACTGAGACAGACACATAAAGTTTTCCCCGGGATATTAAAATGAATGGCCATATAGTGTATGACATATATATTTACATATATAAAAACGCTCGACGGCTACGTGGTGTATGCGTAATAAAAGTTTTTAGCGTACACACGCAAATGTTGTTGAGAAAAACAGCCGGCGACAAAAACGCGCTTCTAATCGCAGCTACAATGTAGTCTGAATGGAAATACGAAAAGTTCTTGAGCAAACAAGAACAACAGCAACAACCATCAACAAATACATAAAGTATGCATATATGAGGAGGGGTGGCATAAGTCAACAACAAGGGAGCCTTTGAAGAGAACAGGAACAACAGCAAAGGTTGTAGAGCGTCTGAATCGACAAGCGCAGCCTCTGACCTTTGCAACAAAGCGACATGGCAGGCAGAGTGAACACAAGGTCCGGTCATTGAAATTAATTTTATCGCAAAAGAGCATGTCGCACTGGTCCAAGCAACAGGTGCTGGTGAGGCGGTGTAGAGGGGAGTGTGCAACCACACGGCCTTGACAATGAGAGTAAATAGGTAACGCCCCCAATACACAGTGGTTGATATCTTCTGGCCAGCTCAGATTAACTCAAATTCTCCTTTGTATGGTTCTGCTTCAATTCCCATTTGTATTCTTTCAACTAACACATAAGATCGAATAATAATTATAAAAATCGCATATGCTTTAAGTCTGATTAATATGAAGGGATCCTACTTATATTCTTTAACCTCTCAACTAACACGTCGCAATCAAATAATAATTATAAAAATCGCATACGCTTTAAGTCTGATTAATATGAAGGGATCCTATTTATATTCTTTCAACTTTCAACCAACACGTCACAATCAAATAAGAATTTTAATAATCGCATATGAATGAAGTCTGATTAATATGAAAAGATCCTACTTATATTCTTTCACCTCTCAACTAACACGTCCCAATCAAATATGAATTATAATTATCGCATATGCTTTAAGTCTGATTAATATGAAGGGATCCTACTTATATTCTTTCACCTCTGAACTTACACGTCCCGATCAAGTATGAATTATAATTATCGCATAAGCTTTAAGTCTGATTAATATGAATGGATCCTACTTATATTCTTTCAACTTACACGTCCCAATAAGCATATATTCTTTCAACTTACACGTCCCGATCAAATATGAATTATAATTATCGCATATGCTTTAAGTCTGATTAATATGAAGGGATCCTACTTATATTCTTTCACCTCTGAACTTACACGTCCCAATCAAATATGAATTATAATTATCGCATATGCTTTAAGTCTGATTAATATGAAGGGATCCTACTTATATTCTTTCACCTCTGAACTTACACGTCCCAATCAAATATGAATTATAATTATCGCATATGCTTTAAGTCTGATTAATATGAATGGATCCTACTTATATTCTCTCAACTTACACGTCCCAATCAAAAAGGAATTATAATTATCGCATATGCTTTAAGTCTGATTAATATGAATGGATCCTACTTATATTCTTTCAACTTACACGTCCCAATCAAAAAGGAATTATATTTATCGCATATGATTTAAGTCTGATTAATATGAATGGATCCTACTTATATTCTTTCAACTTACACGTCCCAATCAAAAAGGAATTATAATTATAGCATAAGCTTTAAGTCTGATTAATATGAATGGATCCTACTTATATTCTTTCAACTTACACGTCCCAATCAAAAAGGAATTATAATTATCGCATAAGTTTTAAGTCTGATTAATATGAAGATATCCTATTTATATTCTTTCAACTTTCAACCAACACGTCACAATCAAATAAGAATTTTAATAATCGCATATGAATGAAGTCTGATTAATATGAAGGGATCCTACTTATATTCTTTCACCTCTCAACTAACACGTCCCAATGAAACAAGAATTATAATAATCGCATATGATTTAAGTCTAATTAATATGAAGGGATCCTACTTATATTCTTTCACCTCTCAACTAACACGTCGCAATCAAATAATAATTATAAAAATCGCATATGCTTTTAGTCTGATTAATAAGAAGGGATCCCACCTATATTCTTTCAGATTTCAACTAACACGTCCCAATCAAATAAGAATTATAATAATCGCATACGCTTTAAGTCTGAGTAATATAAAGTGGCTAATGTTCCAATTAGAAATCATATTAATGCTTTTGAAGTTAGATGGGCTAATAGCTTTTACATTTTTAAATTCAAATTGTTTCCATTAAGCTATGGGAACAACGTTCGAAATTTGATTAAAATTTGATTCTTTGCAGAACAAAATATGATAGCATTGAAAGCATTGAGCGAAACTTCTTTTCAACTTTATTTTATGTAATTGTAAATGGTGAATAAAATCCCGAAAACTAAAAGAAATAAAATAAAGTTGAAATTCTGTTTTGTTCAATGCTCTACAAAATTCTGTCATATTTTGTTTTGCAAAGAATCACATTCTAATTCGCTTCTGAGCATTGTTTCTATTCACACATTTTTAAACTAAAAATCAAAGCTATTGGCAAAAAGCCCATTCGTATTAAAATCTAACTTCAAAACCATTAATATGATTTCTATACAAACTTCAAGAATATCCCTACAAAATGCCGATAGATTTCTAACTGCGACCACTGTGTGTTGCACGGAGTCCTTGCATGCGAGCTATCTGTGCTGGCCTTGACCGTGAAAGTAAATAGTAACGCCCAAAAAGCCGGCAGCGGCATCGACAGCAGCTACTATACGGATTTCAATAAACATGAAACAGCAGTCCAAGCACAGTCCACGAAATGGTGGCTCTGTTCCATTGTCGGGCCTGTCCCTTAACCCTCCCACACACAGCCCTACACAAGCAGCTAACAATAAAACATCGCATTGAAACTTTAAACTTGAAAAGGGACAAGGGACAATTTTCAAATTATTGCCTTCAGCATTTCAAACTTTATGCGCGCGTTGGTTTCTATTTTGGGTTGATTTTTTCCTTTAATAAAGGTTTATGAATTAAAGCACTATTAAAGCCTGCATTAAAAACCAGTTAATGGAGCAGAACAAAAGTTTAAATTGAATAAGAGATCTGATTTTTCAGTTAATGAAGCTGAACTTTATAATTAATGCCAAAGAACTCCATTAGAACTCTATGCTTTGTGACTAGTACATTACTTTATAAGACATTATCTTATCGTACTAGAAACTAATAAATAAATAAAAATAAAATGAAATTAAATTTCTATGTATGATCCCGTCGCTGCTGAAAGGCAAGCCCTTTAGAAGATAGGGAAGAGTTAACAAATATAAACCTACTATATACAAGTAGAAAGCAATTTATGCAATGTTTTTTAATTTTTAATTTGAAATTAAAAGTTATTCAAATTCGGTTTAGGTTCCATATATGCGACTGTTTCAGCTGGCCTAACTAAAAGAGGACCTCAATATGGTATCACATCCCGTTAGCCTGCTTATAACATAACAAGCTTGACTCCCACTTTAAATGCAATAAAATATGTAAATATTACTGTTCGTATCATGTGGAAACACAGTTTTACCTACATATTGATAGGGATATACATATGTAAGTACTCATTTATCACGGGGTCCACCCAACTTCCGGCTTGGCACTACCGACCAACAAAGCCCCCCATTGACTGTACCAGGGGAAAGAAGAAAAAAGAAGGAAGCGGTGAAGTGCGCTTCTCTCTATTCATATGTGGGTCGACACTTGTAAGCACACATACATACATGCAGGTACATACATAAGTACACTTAAATACACGTATCTACATATATGTATGTGCTTTTACTTTGAGAGAGAGAGAGACAGCTTTGTTAAAAAAACAGAGTTGGGTCTCAGCAGCTGCCTTTGACATGGGAAAGGTGACTCCGTTTCTCACATCATCTCACATAGTACAATACAATTTGGAAAAATGTTTTCGCTTCGTTTGAGAAAAAAAACTCGACTCCACAATCTGATTACAAAATTATATGTGAAAGTTCCAAAAGTTATCGATTGCAGATTTTATTTAATTAGTTTTATCATCATTTTCAAAAGCAAGGGGCTCTGTATTGTTTAATAATTGATTTGCTTAGTTGTGCCATATAATTAAAACATAATTTATAATAATAAGTATTTGGATGTGTAAATAAGATAAATGCGTGGCACACATTAATTTTAAATTGTAGTTTCTTGGCATTAAACCCACATTTATGAAAAAGTATTCAATTTTATTTCCACATATAAAGTCACAACATTTGTATACAAATAGCTAACTGCAGCTGACATGCTTCGATTGTTATTAAATCAATTTACAAGAACACATATACGTTGTTTGTTTTGCCATTTTGATTTATCCGCAACAATCAAAGTATTTATTTTCGTGGCCAACACATTACTACACTAATAGAGCCAAATTAAGATGTTTATGCATTTGTTTGGCTAAGAGCTTTTGCTTACAAGATTTAACCAGGCGATTATTTTGATTGCCACACTCAGAAAAATATCAACTGTTTCATTGTGAATTCAAATAAAACCATTGCCAAAAGTTGGCACTTATTTAAACGATTTTTCATCGAAATTATTTTATTCAAGCCAGATGTCGTAGAAGGGTTGTTCCGAAGTAAATAAGCCTTGTATCGGCAAATTAATTTTTCAAAAAAGGTAAAAGCCACACGTTGCAAAACATAGGCAGTGCTTGATGGTTAAACGTGATTTTTTTCACAAATAAAAAAAAGTGCCGATCGATAACACCAATTTTTGGTTATCAGTTAACTTTCGCGGAACAAATCTCACACACACTTCTCGGTTCAGTCAAACTGCGATAAATTTATATTTTTGAGAAAACTTTTCATTGCTATTAGTCCATTACGGAATGAAAACTTCTATTTTTAATGCTATTCAAAATTTATTGGACTTTACTAATCCATAAAAATGTATTACATTATAAAAAAAAAGAACATTTTAAGCAACTTGTGTTTCATTTTTAAGAGCATTAGGGGCCGTTTTCAGTTCTTAGATTGATACAAACTGAATTCGGACATAATAAAATAGGAAATCAATGTAAGATCAGAAAAAACTACATTTCAATTTTAATATCTAATGTATTAAGTATGTCCTAAAGCTATATAATATAGACAATTTTCTATTCCCTCTAATTTTTAATTAGCTTAAGCTGACATAGTAGCAGAATAGTAGTTTAATAAATTGTAAATAACATTTTTTTTGTATTTTTTTTTTTTTCATTCGAACATGCAGCAAAAAATTAATTATACTCTACAGCTCAACACTCGTCTATGAAAAAATATTATATTTCGTACTAATTTTATGACAAAGCTTAAAATGTTGTCTATATTTCGCATAAAGCTTTCTGTCTTGGAACTCAATTGCCATTGCATTCAATTTTAAAGAAACGCCTTGCCCTGTCGTTACCAATTTCAATTCCCTGTTAAGCATTTCAATTCCGCAACGAAACTCAGCTGAAAACGTAAACCCACAACTGAGGGGGCAGGTGTCGAATAGTGTGCAAGCGGCCCGAAAAGAAGCTCGAATTTTGGTCGCTGCTGCAGCAGGATTCCACATATCAAGTAGAGTCCCGGGCCATTACCAAAGAGCCTGCTACTCGAGTATTTTGCGTGTGACAGCAAACGTCGCGCTACGTCACAATATTGGCGACACTTATCGGCTTTTGTGGGCTTATCTGTGGCGGCCAACCAACCAGCCAGACAACGAGCGCCCACAGAAAAGGTGCCTTTTATGCATATGGGATGTGTGGATGAGGGTGTGTATCGCGTCGTTTTTATTTCATCACTTTGCTGGCTGATAACTTAAGTTGCTTGGAATTCTGTGCAGCTGTCATCTGCACAATTGGTGAAGGAGGAGGGGCAAGCATTGGGGCAGTGGTAGGCGCAGCTGCTGCCGCATAGGTGGGCCTAACTGAAACAAAATGTTTGAGTTAGCTCTAGATTTATGTTAATAGCATGCCAAAAAATATTAGAACATGTGACATTTTGTTCCTATACTCGTATGTATTTTTGTTTGATAGATAACACGCCAGAAGATTCATATCACATGCTCATATAAGTATTGGCGTCACAAAAACACAACATCCAAAAAAAAAAGCAACAACGTCCGTGTTCGAACATTGCGTATACGCCCTGAGAAGCCCAAAAAATGAACATGAAAATTAATTGCATGTGTTGCCAAGCATATACATACGAGTAATTGTATACTTGTAGTCAAGAAAATTCATGCCAGCACACTTACATTGCCGAGAAGAAGTAAAATAAACAACGAGCCTATCTGCCAATATTCGAGTACATTGCGTATACGCCACGTGTCTGTGAACTCTTTTTTGGGGGCAAGTCAAGCAAATAGCTGGACATGACTAGCACCACTTGCTCCGGTAACATAACAGGTCCGTTCATATACAAAGTAGGCCAATCAAGCCAGGACATTCAGCTGCAGACGCTGCCATTGTCGAGCAATTAGGCGCACATACGAGCACACACACACACACATACGTGTACACTATTCGTCGAGAAGTTAGCAAACAAGTTCATCGGCTGTCATTTGAGAACATCCCCACATTTGCTGACAACGGCGCCTCCGTTTTTGGGGAAGTGTGCACGCACTTTCACGCACGAATAAACAGGTCAGCTCACGCACTGTCGCACACAGCCATGCCCAGCCATGCCCTCTCGCAGACCCCGCTCCCACGCAATGCATCGTCGGCTGTTGGCCATCCTTTTAGGACCGTGTTCAAGCAAATCAAGCGTAAAGTGGCGTTGAAAGTTCTCGGTCCCGCATTAACGGCATGCATAAGACATTCGACCCAGCCCAAGTATTTCGCTCAGTTGGCTTGTTGGTGTTTCCGAAGCCGTTTGTTTTTATCTGCGAGATTGCTGCCTATTTTCCCCCCTTTCTAATTAAATGCTGAAGGGGTGTTACTTGCTCATAGTTTATGCAGTGCTAGAAAAAACACCCTTTCTATTATAACGAGCTTAAATTGATGTTTGAAAGCATTCGATCTGTACCTTATTTACACATTTTATCGGTATTATTAGTTGTCTGGGAGGGAAGAAATAAGGCTTCAAGAACTTGATTTAATTTAAACTTTTTTCTTAAAGCGAAGCTCCTTTAGTACAACTTAAAACTAAATGATTTAAATTCAGGAGATGCCCCTGCCAATTTCCTCACATCACAAGTGATTTTATTTCTGCACATCAGATGTCTGTTTCTATTCTAAAAACTATCACAAGAAATCGGTAGAAACGCGAACGCACCTGCAATACGAGTACGAGGCACAATTTAGTCCCTATTTCTGAATTAGGTAAAAAAATGTACCAAAAATTGTCACTTTATTACTGAATTAGATCAAATATTTTCAACCATAATCTATCAGTTATATATAGCTCCGAAAATTGATGCATAAATTGGTGGAGAGCCAAGTACTGAAGTAAACTAAAGGGGGGTCTTTGTATTGTAACGTCAGTTTGTTGTCCAAAATTAATTAATTACTTTAATGTTAATTTTATAAAAACAAAGACCCTCTATTTAGAATACAAAAAGAAAGCTTTAAGCTAGCCATAGTTTAATACAAGCTTCTCACTCGTACTTGTGTTTATTCCATTTATGCAAAATTTACTCATTATGGCTAATCCTCGTTTTACCAAAACCTTTTGCATACTTGTATCTTATTCATTTGGCTTTTTCTGTCCGTGTACGCTACGGTCGTGCCAACTATTGCATTATTTATATTTGAGTTCTCCGGCACCGGTCCGTGTCCTTTTTTCTATTCCATTCTGTTGTTCATTCATGTAGTTGGCTGAGCACAAGCGTGGGGCAAGAAGGCAGTTAAAGACGATGTCTTTCTTTAAGCGGAAGAAAAGTTGGACTGCAACAGAAATATATGGCGTCAGCGTAAATATTGCGCGTAATTATTTGTTTATGCGTTAATTATTAAAAAAGTTAATTACTGCAATTCGTACACGTCCGCAACAGTCTGCAACGAAAACAGCACGCTCTCAAGCCATTCTTCCACTTAGCACGCTTGGTTGCAGTAGTTTGCGAACGAAGCGAGTCCCTTGCAGGACAGTTCACTTAAGGATGGGGTGGGACTGGGGTTGGGATTGGGGTTGCAGCATGCAAAAGACTTTGCAGTGTAATTTCATTATGAGAGGCACGCGCCGGGGCACGAACCATCATTCAAAGACAGGAAGAGCTAGTGAGGAAGGAGCTAGATAGCAGCTAATGATGCATGCCTAAGTAGATTACAAACATGTTTTGATTGCCTTGGACTCAGCTCCTGTCAGGTACAGCCCACACACAGGCATTGTTTGCAGGTTGCACTTTAGTTTCAGCGCCTCCGATGGTCTGTGATGGCCTGCGAAGCTGCCGTGGTCTGGAGCCCGAGTTAATTGAATTCTCTTGCAAATGACATCGCTGCCTGACAACTTGCTTTAGGCCGGCTGGCAAATAGTGTTCATTTTCCTCAAGCCTACGACGAACAGTTTCAATTGGGGCCAGGCTGTGATTCCTGCCATGCAATTAGCGGCATTGAGACTGCAAATCGTCAGTCAGTGTGTGGCTGCAATTTTCCATTAAGACCGGCGCTTAGTGGCCTCTCCAATATATAAATCCCACAATTTCCACTCACTCTATCCATATATGTATACATTTTCTCTTTATACATGATCCAAACGGCACTTCAAGCATTCCAGATGAACGCGCACCTCTTCAAGCATCCAGCCCGCTCGTCCGCTGACCATTTTTATTTACATCGGGCGTTGCGAAACATTTCAAAGTTAGAAATGCAGACGAGAAAGTTCCGCCTGAGCGTAGGAAAGAAAATGTTGGAAAAATAAATAAATATGAAACAACAGAACAAATCCCAAGCAATTTATTTTTAGAATATAAAACTACGTATACGTGATTAAAACGACGGACACACTTAAGCACACACACACATTTACACACTTGCGTATACACACTACAACCACATGGTTGAGGGAGCTGTCAGTTTATGTGTTCGCTGGTTGATAATCCCCAAGCCTAGAGATGAGCATGTGGTGCGTGTTGTGGTTAAAGCATTGGTCTTTAAGTGTGCGAACGAACATGTGATACTATATAAATTGAATGAAATTTGAGACACAAAGCGATTTGTTGGATGTAAATGCAGCATTGTATTCCTAAAACCAACAACTATTGACGACAAACCAGCTCTTCTAGTACGCTATAACTAACTTATTCCTATTTATTTCAATTGAAATGAAACAAATTCTATTGCATTTGCTTAAGTCGTCTGAATTGTTTAACTTTGCTTTCGATTGCTCTGCCAAATGACACAGAAAGTCAAAGTTGTGAATCAAGGAGAATGCTACGGCCGAGCAGTAAAGTGTCGAATAAAATAAATAGTGTTACGTGGAGATAGAAGAGTCTTCATGTCTACTTTTGTTCATCCAAACCGCTCAATTCGAAGAAAAGTCAGCCTTCGGCTATATAACTGAGCAAAAAATAGTAAACATCTTCGATAAGAGATATTTGAGATGGAAAACCAAAAAAAAAAATCTTTAAAAATGCGCAACACTAGAAAATTTAAGGTAAAGAATAATGGGCAACTCTTAGAATAAAGGATGCACCGTGAGACAGGAGAGCTATATAAATCTCAGGAATATATGAACAAGAAACAATTTTAATACGTTTTTCGTGTTTATAATAAAACACTGTATATTTTAACATATCTTGTTTAGTTTCGGTTTAATTAGAAAAGCTAAAATACACAAGCCTTCTTTTAAATATTTAAAAAAGGCAAAAGACAAAGGTCTTATTTTAAATATGAGCCTCGTCGAACTCTGTGAGAATATTCAATTGTTCTATTTTCCTATTTATGAATCAGCTGGACCATGTCTGTCGGTCCGTGTGTCTGTATAAACCAAAGGATATCAGGAATTATAGGTACTAGAATATTCAAAGTTGGCATCCAGGCTCTCGTAGGTCCGAGTTTACGCCTTTTTTTATATTGTTGAAAAAAGGTTTTTATGAATGTATGTTATTAAATAAAATTACAAATTATAAAAGTTGTATGTTTTTTTTAGTTCAGTCCGACTTAAGTGCGCATTCTTAGTAACTCAAAAATTACCAAACTAAATGTAGCATACGAGTTTTCTATTAGATTACAGTGTCTTGGTAATTTCTGGGCTATGTTATTATTTAAATCTCCTCCTGTCCATCGTCTGATTATCTAAAAATAGCCAGTCTACTTGTACTAGCCAAAGAAAAATTTAAGCGAATGCTAAGTGCACCGAATATTTTAACATAACACTCTTAATTAAGTAGCTCTAGAGGAGCCTTGCCTTACCCTAATCCCTGATCTGTACTCATAAATGAGTCTTTTTTAGTGAACGCTTTTTTTTAAATGACAGGCAAAGCTTTTCTTTAGAAAATATTTAGATCATTTATACATTTCTTTAAGAAAATCAACACAACTGTCTAACCACTGGACAAGCTAATTAGTTGTCACACATTTATAATTATTATACTTGTATTAAGTAATAATAGAAGTTCTCCCCATTTGAACTCATAAGAAACCGCTAATGCATTTAGGAGACCTACATACAAGTACTTATAGGCACTATATCCGAGCCAAAAGTGAATGCTGAAGTGCGTGCGTGCGTTCGTGCGTGCGTGATTTCAGCGCCGTACTGTGGCCGTGGCAGGCAGAAGGCGGTGGTACTTTGCGGGCGTTGCTCGGCTTCTGACCCAGTTTTGGCGGGCGCGTGAAAAGAAAAAGTGAAACATACTAAAAATAAATTGTACAAAAAAAAAAAAAAGAGAAACAAACAAACAGAAACGTCAAGCAGTAGCGCAAGAATTTATGCTTGATGGCGATGGCAAAAGGAAGACATACAAACATATACTTGTAGTAAATTATTGTTTACATGCCGCACGTACTACGTGTAGAGTACACCTCATTCTCGCAGTTACACACATTGGCGTTGCGAATAAATAGAATAGTATCTTTTGAATTTGTGCTTTTCTGCTTGCCTGTGGCTTGTTATAATTTGTATTTGAACAATTTCAGTGCAAGCTGCCAAGAACTCGCTTTACGTTTACAATGTTTTCAGCATATTTTCATTTCTGCATAGCTGTCACATGAATTTTATTTATATTATATTTTCGCATTTGTCTGCCATTTCTTTTTTTTGCAGCGCACCAAACCAAAAAGACACACACACACAAACGGCAGACAGCAAACAGCAAACAACAAGCCTATTGAATAGCAGCTGCCGCACAAGATGCTAAACGCACGTACTACAACATAATTTGGTCAATCTCATTTGCCTAGCGACTTGCCACACGCCAGTCCTGTCCAGTCCTGCCCAGTCCAGTTCAGTTCAGTTCAGCTCAATTCAGTCCAAGCACAGTCAATCCATAAGCAAAACGCATCCAAAATGGTCGACGACATCTCACCCATGCATCATCGCATGCAGAAGAAGACTCGTAGCGCATCCATTTGCGCTACGGGGGCCAGCATCGAGACAATTATACACAACATGCCCTCGGGCAGTGCCACGCCCGAGGGGGGCACGCCCGGCTACCGCCGACGCAGACCAGCAACGCGCACCCAGAGCGCCCGCATCACCACAGGCGCCAGATCGGTAAGTACTCACTACTATACACACTAACTTAATTGGCTGTCTAGCACTTTCACTTACAAGTGCCGTTCAGTTAAACCTACATATATATAGGACGAGTATATAGAGATACTCGTACTTGTGTTCATATGCCCGTATATCCTTTGAGTAGCTGACACACTCACACATTTATGAGAGGACATCACGTAGAATTTGAATTACATATTTGCTTGCACATTCGACAAACTTCGATGGAATAGTTTAAGTGCTTTTGTCCTTTTCGCATTTAAAGCTTTTCGCTTGCAATTTTAGTTTTAAAGCACAAAATACCAGAGTAACATGTTGCTGTGAATATTTAAGATTTTAAACGCCGACTTGAAAATTACAGATACACAAAAAATTTAAAATCGATCTATATGCTGTAGGAATGGGTGGTAGTAGGAACACCCCTAATCACTAACAATAATTAAGCAGTGACCGAATAGTGATTGAATAGCTAAATAGTGATAAGTAATCAATAATCGATAGCAACCGATAGCAGGGAAGTAAGAGTAAGTAAGTAAATAAGTAGGAGGACGCTTAGTGAAATTGGAATTAAACGGACATTTGTAAAACATTGTCAATTGTTATAAACCAAAGTAACCGAACAAACTTGAATAAACTCAATTAATCAATAAAAAAGAAATAATAATCATATTCAAAAATTTTTCGTATGTTCTGCTTATAAAGTGAAAAAATGTTCATTTATTCAACTAGTATCCTTGTTGTAAATATATCTTCCTGTAAGAAATAAACATTTGGCAATTGTGTCTGAGCTCGTTAGAGGAATGCTATATTTTAGCTATAGCCCGGCTCACAGCAGATTGGAGACATCGAAATCAAAATAGGGACATATGAAATTATTTTAAAGCAATGCAATTCATAAAAATTCATTTGATATAAGGTATTTATTGATTATTCTTTAAGTTTTATTTTTTTGATTAAAAATAAACCTCAAGTTGTAATTATCCCCACCTTTTTCATAGGGAATAAGGACAAAATGTATATATGTCCTTAAACAATAAGCCAAGCGAGCCCAATAGTACAGTTTTGGGCTAAAAAAAATCATTCTTAAAAAATTATTTTTAGGCACAATTACAAATTGAGTTTTATTTTTGATAAAAAAAAAAAATCTAAGAATAATCAATATTTTATAAGTTTTATTTGTTCGCTCAAAAATAATGATTATCAGTTAAGTTGTAAATTAAAACTCAAAATTTATCATTAAATTTTAAGAGAATGAATAGAAATTAAAATGTATAAATCATGGTGAAAATGCATATACATATGTATAATCCTTAACAAATTATGTCTGTTAATTTCTCGTTTTCTCAAAGTTATTATAAGGGAATGATTTTTTCGATTAAAAAAACAAACATAGTTATTTTTTGCGGTCCCAGGCACAAAAAGTACAGTTGAGATCTTTTTCTAATCGTTTGTGAGTTCTCAAATCAGAGCATGAAAAACATAATTTTCCATGATCATAAATAACACTGTTAAAAATTCATAAATTTAAAATAACACTCCGGGAAGAAAGGAAAAACGTTGGCATATGTATGTGCATAGAGGAGATTCATGCCGAATCGAAGAAGGCAGTGAAGGCCATTCCAGAATAGTGTTTCTTGGACTGTTTCGAGCACGGAAAAAACATATGCACATGTGCATTGCATACGGAGGGGATTACTTTGAAAGGGATAAGAAGATATTGAAATACGTCTCGTCGTGCTGAACATTTAATTGGGTGATCAACCAATACACATAATTCTGTTTTAACACAGTAGATTGATTCCAGAAAAAACCTTGTAAAAAAGACATTTATGATGTGCAAAAATATGTGACTGGTTCCTTAGCTCTAAAACCAACTAAAATCAGTGAAAAAAACAAGGATTTATGTTTATTTTCATAAATCACATATAATATAATGAGCATAATTACCCATATAAGAATGGTTTCTAGCTGTTTGTCAGCTGGGTGTGTTTTTATTTATTTAATTGGGAGTTATTTTGAATCGTGCTAAATGGAATAAAGTCATGTGTTAGATCGAAACCGTGTAAAAGCAGAATTAGGTGTACAAGTAAATCGACATAGCCATTTGAATTTTATTTTATTTATTTTATTTTAACATTTGTAACTTAGAATTAATCCTAAATCACAAAATTTGATACATATAAAAAAGTATATGTATAGCCAGAGCAACGAAGGCCTTCAGGCTGAAAATTTTATTTATAATTAAAATAGTGTCTAACATTCGTTTTATTGAATTTAAGTTATAAAAAAAATAATAAGTCTTAGGCAGCATCAAAACAAATAAAGTAAAGTAATGTTTTAGTGCGCGAAAGATACATTTATTTTAAACATTTCATACTAAAAAGTAATTCCTCTGCACTTTATGTGAATAAATGATTGAGCTGCTAATGTACCTTAATCAGCAAGTGGTGGCCATGCTAAACAGTCTACATTCAGGGTTTTGGACTATGCGTGCTTTTCTTGTAGGTAATTAGTAGTTTTACCCAATTATTAAACATTTGAAGCATGTACGCTTTTGAATATGCTAGAGTAATTATTTCATGTACATGAGACTGAAGCGCCGAAGAGCTTTCACCACACAAGCTCACGTGCTTGAAATTTTTCCGGCATGGCATGATGCAAATATCCCATCCCCCTTCCCATCGTCTCTAGCTATTTTTCGAATCGTTTGTATGCAGCTCCCATTACTCCCCCAAACTCCTGAAACCTGCTCGTCGACCCACAGAGGAGCTGCCTCCATTAATTTCCATACAAATTAGTTGGCTCAACTGGCGTGGTGCATCACGTGAAAATGCAATCACGTGCATGTTGGCGATTAATTTGGTCATGCATATATTCGTGGTTTTCCGCTTCAAACGGTTTTCACAAAATAAATAAACACAAGCGTGCGAAATGTGCTTAAAATTTGCAAGCAAACTAAAGCTGATTAACATTCTATGATAATCAGATAACGATAAAAGTGTAATATATTTCAGAATTCTGTTCGGCTAAGAATCGATTCCACGATCTTGGCACCCCTGCCTTCCAGAATCTCCTTTAACTTGAAATCAAATGATTGGGTCTGGAGATCACGATCGCTGCCTCTGGTAATCATTTCGTCCCTTTTTTCTAAGCAACGCGTTTTCCTGTCCTTGGCAGTTGGCACTGGCGGTTGAACCACTGGAATTCTTTTAGGTGGACACTGCTCCAATGGCTGCAGGCAATGGCAATAGCTGAAGCCCTTTATTAGATATTCCTCAAACTCCCCGTTATGCTTAATTAGCTGCATATATTCATCCAAGGGGGCCACGTCCAAAGGGTCCAAATTACCGAAGCTGTAGTCTAGTTTCAAATACAAGCTGTGAAAGTATTTAAAAATGTTCTCCACCAGTTCAAAGAAGAATCTCACGGGCTGGTGAAAGTTGTCGCCTTGTATGAAGGGCGTGTCCTGATTCAAATTTAGCTCCTTACGAATCCTCCGTATTTTCAGCATATTGGGACGAATACTGTGTAGGTGAATTTTTAACGCACGATTTGAAACCAAAAGGACTTTATGGGGGATGTTATAGTTGGCCATAATAGCCTCTTCCGGTTCGACGCCATAGATGGTCGGGCAATTGCAGCTGGGATCGGTTCGTGTGGCCAACATATAGCGTTGCGTTAGGTTCCAAAGCTCGTTCGTTGCCTTCCTCTGCACGATCAGCTCCTCGAGTAAAACCTTATAGTAGCTGCGATAGTCCTGCTCGATAATAAGCAACAAATCGAGCACACGAACCTCTGCCTCCTCATCGTGGCTTTTAGTCGAGCTTAACGATTCTGCGCTATCAGCTATGGGTTCCATTATGGCATCCACAATATTAGCCTGAGATTTTTCCATGTTTTTTTACCAAATATAAGTACGTGTTCGAAAGTTCTCTATTTTTTTATCAACTTTATGAAGACAATGAAGGAATATTCCAAGCTAGTATAATTCAAGCATGCAAATAATTTGTAAAGTAAGTCAAAAGAAAACTTTTAAAGTATATGTAAAAAAGAAATTAAATTAGATTTGGTTTTTATTGAATTAAGACTTAGCACTTTGTCTGCGCAAATCTTCATTTTTCTAGTATTTTATATTGAACAAAATAAATCGAGATATCACACATTTTAAGATTTGGATGATTTGAATGACTTTTTTATGACTTTAAAGCACATTTCTGTAAAGGTTTACGCGCTCTGTGCCTAATTGAACAAAATTAAACAGTAAGCAAATTTTTTTTGTTAAAAAATCATTTACAACCGGACATTTTAATTACCTTAACTTCTATTGCCATGGACAGGCGGGTGCAGATGATGATGCAAAAAACAACTAGGCTTCTCACTAGATATTGCCAAGTCAAATTTAGTAATACCTATTATTTTCATTTTTTTTATTTTATTATTATTTGGTTTTTTTTTATTAACGTGCACTTAAACTATTGTGGTAGACCCCACGCCAAACTATTGAATATTGTTTTATGATTTTTGAAATATATGGTCTGTATATTTTATAAAAATATTCTTAATGACTAGGTTTCACAGTTTTATTATCCTTCATGGATTTTCAGGAAATGGTTTTTCAGGACATTCGTTTAAAATTTTATGTGAAAAGACACAAATTTGCCACAAATGACTGAAACTCATTATAATCATTTAAATTTGTTTTTTTTTTTTTTTTTTTAATTTTAAATGCGCTGTTTTTGCTATTTATTCGCTGTTATTTATATTTTTAATTTAAGTGTCTTCTTTCTGTCCATGCAAAAAAATGGATAAATAGAAACACCAGATCTACCCACAAACTACATAATATGTGAAAACAAATCTTACCAATATTTCAACTCTTTCATAGCATTAAGAATATACCAAGATACTATATGTTTGTTGCATTTAAAAAACAATTTAGCTTTGCTATCGCACATTTATAAATATATATACATATGTATGATTCAAAGAAAACCAAGCCCACAAAAAAAATGTTGGCAAACTAAAATTAATAACGAATGCGTTATTTGTTTGAGCTTTGCTGGTTTTCTGTCAATATAATAAACATGGCCAGGATCTAAATGGATGGCTGTTGCGATGCTTAGCCAAAGGCTGTGTAAAATGGAATTCCTCGAAAAAACTAGTCAGCCAATCATAATCAAAGGTAATAGCCCGCTGTACCTTTTCCGATGCTCAGCTACAACCTTTTTGAAGGACAAATGCAATGCATTTGCAATTCTCCGAAAAATCTTTTCAGTTAGCCATGTGATGAGGAAGGACGCGGTTATATTGCGGCCAAATCTGAACTCAAATATCCTGCTGACCATAAGCTACCCCAATAGCATTCCAAATATATCGATTTGTACACTTTCAGCGCAATTCATTTGCGTAAACCTAGACGCTTGTGGCTTGTCAGGGTGCACTTGGCTCAGATTGTTGCCCCGACACTGCAAAACAACTCAATCTGGCTTTTGGAGCGACACTTTACGCGTAAGCGTGCCCAGCGAGTGTGTGTAACGCACGTGTCGTTTAAATTTTGAACACGACCCAAATGCGCCAGTTTCGATTGCGTTTTAGCTCGACATTAAGCCGTGACAAGGATGTGTGTGCGAGAGTGTGTGTACGCTCTTGATGACACCATTGATTGGGCACACCCAACGCCCTCAAGTGTGAATTGAATTATTCTTCGGCAAAACTCAATTTCTGATGCTGTCACAGTGCACAGAGCAGACAAAGGGCCTGCCACATGGCGTATGAGTAACGTCGACGTTGTGTGGCATGTGGATGTTATTAGCACGCAAAGCGAGGCAGCTTTGGGGCGCACAGTCATTTGGTTTCGAATGCGACAATAGAAGAGCCGCCCGTACTCCCACACACTATACACACAGTTGAATACGAGGCTTAAGTCGAAATGTCATTTAACGTGCACAGCGCACTAAAAAAAAAAAAAGAAGATTGAAGATGGCAGAGAGACGCCACAAAAACAGCGCCAGCAACGACGGTGTCTGATGTGTCCCAAGCTGCTTATTTACATCGCACATATCTATGTTCATACATTTGTATTTACGAAGAAATTTCTAAGACTCCGATATCACACAAACGCAACATGGGCGGCGCTGTGGGCGTGCCCGTAATGATTTTGCAGCTACAAATGGAGGGGCTAAACAAACAGAATGAACTGACTTTTGTTTGAGAGCTGGCAATGGCATCGCTATATAGTATGTAAGCATACTAGAAAAAGAACAAATAGAATGAAAAAAACACGCACACACATCCAAACTTGTGACGCTGTCGATTTCATAATAACTTTACAATAATGGCACACTTTTCACCAACAAAAAGCAGAAGGAGAAAAAGTTAAATGAAAGCGAAAGAAAAGAACCGAAGCCGAGAAAAATTCCAAATGAAAAGCTTCAAAATTGTACAAAAGTTTTAAGAGCAGAGTTGAGGGCGAAAAAAACAAGCAGAAATACATGAACTGTAAGAAAAACAGCTGAAAACATAAAGAAATACACGCACACATCATGATACAGAGACTAATTGGGATTAAAGAGCTAAGAAGACAGCTGAAGTAGAAATGAAGATAGCTTCCCATTACCCTGAGTGCCACGCTGTGCTCAAATCTGTCGACTGTAGAGCGTCCACTAACATAATAAAATGGGGGCAATGGGGGTTTGGTTTCTGGGAAAAATGACTGATATTACATGCTTTGTTCCGCCACCTTTTTACCCAGAAAACAGCAGGATTTCCCTTTCCGCTCTCATTAAACTCTTCTTGAACGCTTCAAAAAGCAAAAGAAACGCAACACAGGTTAGGTTTGACATTATTCCTATTTAACAACAAGACTTGGAATATTAATTTGAATTAATTTTTTAAGCCAAAATATTTTGAAGACCTATTAAATGTTCACAAAGTGTCCAATGGTTTTTAGAGTAAACTTTTGATCTCGTCGGCTTCATTGGGGAAGAAACAGCTGGCTGTTTTGTTATTTAAAACTAAATGAATTAATGTACTTATACTCTGATGATTTTGTCCTCTGGCATTTCAAATAAATATAATAGTAGTTAGGGATTTAAAAAAAACTGATGTTACTTTAATTCTTGAACTCACATATACTTTTGGCATAGTGTTGCTATAAACTTGTAAAAAAAGTCCATTTGATTAAAATACACACCAATTATAAAAACAATTATAACAATTTTATATTATTCTATCGCTGACACTTTAAAGGGGATTTTGAATACCAATATCTCAAATATCATGACAAAATAATGAATCATCCGAGGATAACAAAGAAATTCAATGTTTTATCAAGCACGCTACTCGAGACTATAGTAACCCCTATCTACCATCACCTAACCCCTGGCAGCACAGCGCAAACGACAAAATAGCGTTAAGGGAACACATAAAAGCCGGAAGTAATTAATTTCAGACCCAAAGGGCGACAGCGCAGAAGCCCCAGCAAAAGAAAGAGCATACAAATCATAAGTGAAGACATGTTGCATCCGGATTAGGCAATATAGTAGTAGTATAGTGTTGGTGTTGGATATATACCCGAAATAGACTGAACAAATTTGTGGCGTTAGAACAGCAATTAGCAGTCACGAGACCCGTAAAATGTGTGCGCAATAAAGAGCGTCAAAAAAGGACCAATAGATAAACACCAACACACACAATTTATACGAGTATACGAATAGCCTGGCACTGCTCCTTGCCTTGGTCGACTGTGTGGTTTAAGCAGCCGGACTTTGTGGGTACGGTCGTGCGTTAAATACAGTGTGGCCCAAAATGCAAGCCCACCTCCTTGCCACATGCCACATGCCGCATGCCGCATGCCACTTGACAGCTGGCCCTGGCCATACATAACAAATGCTTCCGGCATGCAACCTGCGCCATACGCCAGTGTGCGACCGCTAATGCGAACATCGGCCGCCACGTACCGGAAGTTGGTAACAAAGTTAGACATTTTGCATGAGGAGCTCACGACCAGACGGCCTTAAATACGAGTATCCATACACTTGCCACATTATGACGCCAGTGCGTGAATTTTTCGCGCCACTTATTGGTGTCTCACGACACCACACCACAGCCAGAGCCAGAGCCACAGCCACCAACCAGCGTGGGAAAGAAGAAGCTGCAAAGTCAGGTGTTTAAATTAGTTTTCATTTCTGACACAACTGTCGTCCACAGGCATCCGTTTACTCGCACGGCATCCCTGCCACTCAACATGCCAAGTGGCTGCAGTTGTCTAAGGAACTCAGTGCTTATTCAGTGCCTGACAAGAAGACCAACGGACGTGCTCAAACTTTTGCCTCAAAACACACGCCCGGCTGATTGCCGGTTGAGTGGCATTCGCTTTCAAACTGGCACCTCTGCCGGCTCACGACTCACAGCTCACGCCTGCATCCTCAACTGGCATTGGCGGTTCATCTATTTATTAGCTGTTGAAAGACAGCAGAGAGTCCACGCTTAACCTTGACATTTATTTAAACGGTTGCGACCATTTTGATGAGCCAACATCCGGCCAAAGGCCACGACCGCTGCCAAGTGTCAAGTCAACCAATAAATTATGGCAACGAAATGCGTCGTCATGATAAGGGCGGAGACGAAACGCAAACTTGCACAAGTAAATGCAATTTATGTTGCACTCTATTGGCAAGACCGACTTGGCAACGCTTCCCAAATCATGGAAGTTACACATACGTAATGCAACTCAATAAGCACTTTGAGTTTCAACCGCGAAACCTCAACGATTCCAGCGTTTACTTCAATTTGTAAACCTAATGCGCTTTTAGAAATATGATTACAGGATTTCATTGAAACGCCAACTGCAAACATATGAGTGCAATAAAGTGGAAAATAAAAGTCAAGGACTTTTAGAAAGGTTAAGCAATCACAACGAAAGTACACATACGTGTATACGTATAAAGAATAATGCTAAAAAAACGAGTATATGTTTGCTCAGCGTTCAGTGATTAGTTCGAAACACTCTCTGTTGTACGATAGAACTTTAGGGCTTTGCTTTAAAAAGATAATTTGTTGAATATAATTTGAGGGAATCAATTTTTTCGACGATTGTAGCCTCCTCGTTAGATGACCATTTCTGCCCCAAGCGCAATTTTATGTTTAGGGAATAACAAGTACTCACTTAAGGTTAGGTCTGGAGTTTAAGGAGGATACTGAAGTTATTCAAATCGGAATTGATGAATTTTTGCATTACCAACTTCAGATCTATGGGATGGCTCATTTGATCGAAAGTGAACTTTCCCATGTCTAATTCATTGTTAAAAATATGGCGAATGCTGTCTTTAAACATCATAGTTCATCTCTCAGGTATCCCTTTTACATTGATTTGGCGGTCGTCCAGAACAATTTTCTGAATTTTGGCGTTGTTTTCGTCAGTGGATACAGGTTTTTTGGCGTCCCGGACGTCTCTCATCTTTTAAGATCGTTATTGCACGCTAAATGGAGCTGCTCAGAACTTAACAGTTACCGATGATGAAAAAGAGTCTCTTTAAACAGCGTTAATCTCATTATTGATGTGAGAACGCATATTGCTCTTCAAAAACAAATCCCTGACGACGGCACAACATTCAACGTTTGCCATTTTACAAAAGATCGATTATCTAATCGACTTAGATAATCGGTTGTTGAACGATAACTATAATATCGAAATGATGGCGGAAACAAATTTATTTATTTATTTATTTCATCGACAAACAATGCTGTCAATGTAAAAGAAAAAAAAAATCAATACAATAGAGAACTTAAACTTAAACTTGATCTAATTAAAAAAAGCCTATAAAAATGACAAAAATATCTAATAATCAATCCGGCACGGTGGGGGAATTTTATTTGCCAAACGGCCAGCTATGCCCCGATTCACAGCAGAGAGTAGTCAGATAACAAATAAGAAGTATATGTAGATGAAAAAATTGCAATAAAAGTTAAAAGAAAACAAATTAAAATACTTAAATAATAAAAGATAAAGTATAATTAAAAGCTAAAGGTTAGGAATCACTGACCCGTTGGGAGAAAATTTATTAGCCAGTCCGGCAAGCTATGCCCCTACTCAATAAACACAATATCACAGTGTTTGGAGGTAGTCTTCAAGGCCTGGCTAGTAGCATTTCGGACGAATAAGCGAATAGCAATTATCCACGATTCTTAGGCATTTGCCTTAAGCTAGCTTTAAGAATTATTCTGCAAAACTGGCGCTTCCGAGAAACCCTCCACGTAATCAATCCGGGAATCTGCAATTCTCGTTGCTCTTAAAAGTCACCATAAGAAATGCATTTAATCTAATTATACTATAATTAAACTATAATGCGCTCTTAAATTCATTTTCCTTTGGCTCTCTTGCTAATAGAACCATAAATAAAACGAGGAAAATTTATTACTATTTTTATGCTATACTTTGTATTCTCGTATATATAGGTACGCAGACGCACACAGGCACAACAACAGCAGCAGCAGAACCCGCTGCAGGATACTCGATCCTACTGCACGAGTGAGCCGCGCTTAAGTGAGACGGAGACTCCACCTCAGCGGCGCAAACTTTCACAGCGCCGACCACAACAGCACGGTAAGGACACTTAAATATTAGAAAAGCCAACAAAAAGAGAACTCAAATATTATCGATTCTTAACAAATTTTTGGCCCTGCCTATTTCATTTAAGCAGAGCCCTAAAACAGCAAATAAGCTTATAGGTCTTTTATCTATACTCTACACTTTATTGGCTCATAAAGCCATCAAGGCCAACAACGGCTACAGATTAGCCAACTTGTGGCAAATTGTGTATCTACTTAATAGAAACAGCGGGAGGTATGAGCTCGTCAATGGCATGAAGAAAAAGACACACCAGAAGCTGCCTCTGGCACTAAAATTCATTCTTGATGGTGCTGTAAAATGTGCTGCAAATTATGGAGCATGCCAGCAGGAAGTGAATGGAAGTGAAGAGAATTGACTAAAGATGTCGTGTTTAAGTTTCACTTTTCCTCATATTCCTTCTAGCTAAAAGCATTGGAAAATTGTTTGATATTAAATAAGATGGCATTTAAATCTATCTGCTGGCCCTCGTATACTCAGTTTAACCGACCATTTAACCGACAAGGGCTCTCATTGTGCTTGTTTCATTCGCAGCCAATCATTTCAAAATAGAATTTTCAATATTTGAAACAAAAAGGCGATTTAATTGACCAGCCATCAACTACAATCAACGATCATTGAACTCAACCCTTTTTAAAATAGACGTTAAAACGACAAAAACAGCAGCGGAGGTGAAATGTCCGTGGTTTACGAGTATGGCTTCGTCAGCAGCCCGTAAAAAATTAAGTGGATGTAAAAATAACAACAGCAGCACACTCGATAAAAAAAACTGCAATTGTGAAGTACGTGCTCCGTTCGGTTGAAATTTAATTGAATATACATACAGTTGAGGCTTTAAAGGTTGATTTCATTTCGTAAAGTGTATTACAATCAAAGGCTGTTGTTTGTTGTGATTCGCAATTCATTTAAGAAGTTAAATTGCGCATACGACATGTTGCCCGAAGATGCGAAGTTTTATGACCCACTGAATCCACTTGAATCCTTTGTCTCGCACAGCATTTAAAGGCTTCTCAACCAATCGTTCCTCGTTTCTCGCCCCCAGCACACAGAAAATCGAACGCCTTCCTCGACGTACCCACCATGAATATGCATCACCTGCGCGTGACTGATGACGACGAGGACTTGGATCGCCTGCGCACTTTCAGTGCATCCAAGGGGGGTGAGTAGCCGAACAAAGCTAGCAATTTAGCAACACACACACACACACACCCACTGAGGCGCACAGGCACAACATTGAAAGGCTTTGCAGACCCTTTTATTAATTTCGAAATTGAAAATCAACAAAGCAACTAAGCGACCATCCTGCCAAGATGCGAGCGATTACACGCAACCGTTTTTGTCTGTCGAAGGATCAACAATGAACCAACCGCACAATAAAGATGGCCCTGTCGAACAGTCAACAACTGGCCATTAGACATAAGCGAGCCATCTATTGAAATCGTGAAAGGATGCGACTCTGCTACGCGATAGCCAGCATTTAATGCCACTTAGGCCGGAGCTTTAAGTTTCCATTGCGGCCTGCTGTTCGATATTTATGTCACGTTGACGTTACTCACATCACACTATGCACCAAATAGATGTACGCTCCTAAATAAGTGTTTAAACTAGAGTTGCAAGCTGGGCTTAATTGGATTAAGAATGGGGTTGGGGGAAAGCAACTTCCAGCTAGTTATTGAATTTAAAAGTTGCATTTAAAACCGTTCGTGGAAAGATAAGCTTCAAAAATCAGAACCGAAGATAATTTGTTCAGCAGGTCGTAGCGATTTGTGATTTGTGATTTTTGATTATCGATCGTCGGCCGCTTGTGATGTGAAAATATTCAGATTTTAGTATTTTTTGTCAAAAAGTCACAGCTTGTAGTGTGTAGTGTCAAAATCGAAAAATCTAAATCAAGTAATCATTATATTTTTCCGATTTGTTTTTTGTGATTGCGATTGACATTTTTACTTATCCGAATCACAAGTCGCAGCGGTCAGCAAGTGAAATCAGTAAAGATCGATCACAAATCGCAAATCGCTACGACCTGCGGAACGCGCCCATTGTTTCAAATTTTTATTTGTTTACGTGTGCGTATAGCATTTTAGATAATTGAATAGATAATTGAATGGATTTTGAAAGAGAATAATCTGTTTCTTTAAATGTTACGCCGCAGTAGATAACTAAATCGATTGAGGACCGCGGGCTGACTCCAAAAATCAAACTGGCTTATATTTGTAGTTGGCCTTTGAGATTTAATTGAAAAAAAAAAGGTTTTTAATTTTATTTTATGCCATAAATTTAAACACAAGTATCTTTTTGAATAGCACTATAACAAATCTTCTGATTAAAGAGCAATCCAAATGCAGTTGATATTGAAAATTATACAAGTAATTAACAACCTCATTTTTCTTCTGGTCCAAATACATTTTATTTTTCACTATTTAATTGTAATTAATTGAGTTGTAATGTAGTCATATGCTATATTTAATATGTATATGAATACTTGTTTATTTGGTTTTATGTCGCTGGTTGACATAAAAAAGTAATTTAAAAATGCAATATACATGTAAAATATATTTAATAGGGAATAATAATAATAATATTCTAAACAGTTGCAATAATTGCAGACAGCTTAAAAAAAGTGAAAGTAGAAAATATAATATTGTTTGCGGCAGCTTTTATGAGTTATAGATAATTTTTGGTTACAGCGCTCTGCTGCTAATTTTGTTTATATTTGTACTTAATTACGGAAATGGCATGAACACAATGTGCACTAAATTTGAATTTATTGTAATTGGTAAAGGTGAAATCAATATCCTCCCATGCCTATAAGGTTGCGATAGCTGGGGTGTAGAATAAATGGGAAATATTAGTTTTCGGTTTAGTATTTTTATTTTATTTAGAACATCAACAATAATTCTGTCGATTATATGATGATATAACTTAATATAACAATTTAAACAAAACTTAAAAGATAAGAAAGCCTAACAGAAAGCTGTATGTACAATAACGTCTATTAATGCCTCCGACACGTTGGGGAATTTTATTTGCCAGTTGGCCAGCTATGCCCCGATTCACAGCCATATGTGGTCAGAGACATTATAGACCTAAAAAACTATACAAAAAGTAAATAGAGGAAGAAAATTAATTCTATTTAAGAACTAATTAGAAAAGTAAGAAGTAGAAAGAGAAAAAGGAAAAGATAGAAAGAAGGAAAGAGAGATAGAGAAACAAGGAAAGAGAAACGTGGAAAGAGAGAGACGAAAAGAAAAAGAGGGAAATCTCCAACCCGGTGCCCCAACTCACAGCAATAAGTGGTCAGAGATTTTCCCGAAGTATCGCCAATGAAATACAACTACTCTAATTTTTTCTTACTTGATTAAATGGAATGTGAATCATTTCCTAGCCATTATACGGATATATTTATTATATCTTTGGTAATTATGCAAGCTTCTTGAACAACGTATCATGAGTTTCTTATATAATTTTAAACAAATTATTAATGAGAAAATGCATTTATGTGTTTTCAATTTAAGAATTTGGTATAACTCCAATTACTCCGGTATGATTAAAATCTGGGGCGATGTTCTCATCCAACCACTTACGCCAAGGAGGCCCGTTGTAATACCATCTAAAATATTTTCAATAAATTATTTAGAAAGGTATCCACCCTGTTCATGAAATGTATGAATGAAAAAGGCGTGGCAGACCGCACAACAGATAAACATATATTCTTGATAAGGATGAATAATATCGACTCGTCTAAGTCGATATGAAAATGTCCGCCAGTCCGCCTGTCTGTGTGAAAGTAAGAATCTCAAAAAGCATAGGAGCTAAAATAACCAAACTTGGTAAAACCTTTATTATACCCTGTACCGGTAGGGTAAAAAGAGTATATTAGGTTTGTGCAAAGTATGTAACGTGCAGAAGGAAGCATCTCCGACCCCATAAAGTATATATATTCTGAATCAGCATGACGAGAGAAATCGATCTCGACATGTCCGTCCGTCCGTCTGGATGAACGCAAGGATCTCAGAAACTATAAAAGCTAGAATAACCAACGTTGGCATCCAGATTCTCCTAGGTCCGAGAAAAGACGAGTTTATTATTTTTTTTTTTTTTATTTTCCCCTTTCCCCCGCTACAGAATTTTGTCAATAGCGTCCACATTTTGAATGCTACCTAAACCAAATTGTGCACACATAATTTATGTATAATCTACTGTTGTTTAAAATGTTATTCAATTCTGTCAATTCTAAGAAAAGTTATTAGCGAAACAAATTCTCTCCAGTACAACACATATAACTCAGTGACGGAAATTTACCTGGGTACAGGGTATTACACTGTCGGGTTTGCTCGACTGTAGCGTTCTCTCTTGTTTTTTATTTGAATTTATTTATTTTTTATTTTTAAAAATGGTTTTAATCATTTAATCAGACAGGGCACCAATAGCACAAACTCTCCATTCTTATTATGTAATGAAATCATTAGTAGCTTATTAAATTCTAAGTACTAACCGTTTAGAGTCTAAACTTTAGACTATTCAGAATGATATTAGACTTTGTTTAAGCAGACACACACACATTCATACACACACTCGTATGTATGTCGCGTAAGATAGAAACAAAGACAAGCATATTAGCAATTGTCATTGTAACTGCCATTCTAGGCCATGTGGCTGGGAATCTACTGCATATGTACGTGTAAGTATATGTAGTTTTGGATCGCAACTTTGTCGGCCAAGTTGGCGGCGGGGAATGCAGACAACTGTGTGTGTGCGCTGACATGTTTCAAATGGCAAACGAAACGCAGTGCATATTAAAATTCAATGAAGTGCCATCGTTTACTCAACTAAATTGCTTTCGAATACAAACGAGCATTGCATACCCGCATACATACATACATATATTTATGTATGCGACTGTGGGTCCGCAAATTATATGCATAGTATATGTACATGTACTTGCTTTCGTACATATGTATGTATGTATGTATATTCATGTGTGTGGTCATGGCTGTCATACTCGTATGTGCACATTCAATTAAACTTAAAGGATGCTTGCCCGAATTCCAATGCGACTCGTAGCTGGCGACCTCTGAAGGAGTCTGGGACCGATGGCGCAATTCAGTCCGTCATTTGTGTTTACAGCTTTTGCGAACGCAGAATTGGCAGAAGAATTAATTTGTGAAAGCAACTGCCACTCAGTCATGCCGCAGATCCAGCTATGTAGTTGCGTTTATTCAATCATCCGTTCAACCATTCGACATCTCTCTCGGCTCCTCAATTACATAGTGTTGAAGAGGCAGAGGGGGAGGGGCCTCTATGCGTAATACTGACGCATTACGGGCAAATGTGATTAATTGAAATGGACGCGAGTGTCAATAAAGCGTCATGACTGATATTTTCATTTTAAATCAATTCGAAACGCAATGTGTTTGGGGTGTGTGCGGCTGTTTGTATTCGATTAGGATGCACACACACACACACACGCACACATAGGCTTATAAGTATGAAAGTGTGTAAATTGAGCTCTAATTGAAAGATTATGTCCATGAAATGCCGTTCGACAGCCGCACATGGCGTAAATAGACTCGAATTTGCAAGGCATCAGTGATTTTTTTTAGCCCTACAGCTGGCCATTTAAAACTCATCGAATTGAGTTGCAAATAATGTATTAATTTTTTCATTTTACATAGAAGTAAATATTTCCTTTGTCAGCCATTCAATTGAAGAAAACATATTCATATGCGTGTTTGCCATAAATCGAGCAACACATTTTTGCCTTAAATCAATCACTCAATAAAATTTGCAATTATTTTATTTATTATTTTTAAAAAAACACATACACACAAGAAGCGTAAAAATGCAAAATTTAAGAAGCCATACATTGTGGCTGATATCAGTGTGAACAAACATGCAATAAAAGAAGAAAAAGAGGGAGAAAAAGTATAAAAATCCAAACAAAGAAAACATCAAAGTTGTGTGAAAAGATACATATGTATATTGAAATGTGGCAAAAAAAAAAAGAAAAGCTAGATTCAAGGCTATGCAAATAATTATGAAACGATACAACATTTTTTTATAGTATCTACAGCCAGAATTTCCAACGTTCTTCAAGAGCTCAGTTATGGCAGGAAATCATTTCAAGAACCCAAAATATTTATATAGAATTACAGACGAAAGCTGATTTTATAAATAAAGCATCGATTGCGTGCAAATTCTAAGACTTAAATACAACTCTGCCATCGCCATGCTTCAAAAAACATTAAGAGTTGTTAAGAAAAATGTAAAATTGAGAGGTTAAAGTTTGGTGAAGAGTATCATTACATTTCTGAAAACTAACCCATACAGCAAGATAACAATGAAATAAATGCAGCAATTAATGTTGAAGCCAATTTCTAGTTATAGGAGAAAGGAGATCATGAAAATAACGTTCAGCTATTTATAAAGAATTAAAACAAAAAAAAACCAATTTAAGTGCAACAAAATAACTACTGATTCGAATGTATTTAGGTACTCTGAATGCTGCGCTGAAATGTGCGGAATTGGTGAATATTTAAAAATAAACAATGAACCTTGCTCAAATATTTATTATCCAATAAAAAAAATGAGCTCCGCCAGAAGAAATTTAACTGCCAGCAGTTTGCACCTTTTCGAATGAATTGTTTCCCACACGCACGGGCCACACCACAAATGAAATCATGGCGAAATAAACAATGGCCAACGCAAATGCTATTTCCATTTTCCCGAAAGCGCTTTTATGAGTTTCCAATAATGATGGTGAGGATGATGATTATGTGTAGATTTTCCATCGCACCATGTGCCTCGCTATTTCTAAATGTTTACAGCCATTTTCGCAATTAAATCAAATTTGCACAATTAATGACCGCGAGAAAAAGGCAAAAGTCTGAGATAAATTGAAACACATAGGAACATGCAATTCTTGAAGTCATAAATCAATTTATGACATTTAAATGTACACAGAATAATTACATAAACATAAGCATGCACAAACATTTAATAGTGCTTTTTTCTTCATCTTTAGAAAAGCTTAAAGTCAATTGACAATTGACAATAGAATGGAATGAGTAAACTAAAATTGTCTAATTATAGTCATATAATGCGACTATAGTTTGTTTCTTTATAATTAAACTACAACTTGCGAGTGTGTTTGAATTAAAAGGCTGCCAGAATAAATTGCATTACAATAGAATTGTCTGCAAAAAGGGCAAACGTCTTATTTTGATTTATTCTCTCGGCAGACTATACATCTTGTAGATGCTCTGAGCTGAATACAAAAACACACGAAACTGTCTTCTGTTGAACGTAGCAGATGAAAAATTGTTGCGACATGTGCAGACAATTTTTGCATTTGAAAGCGAATGGCTTAGCACTAATTTAATGTGACACTTGATCAATTGACATTTAAACATTTGAATAGCGCTCTTTTGAAATCGGTTTGGCTGCATGCCGAGAAATACATACATACATACATAGTAGGTGTATACATGAACTAAAATTAAAGCCACAGCCGTGTCCTTTTTCTGATAAGGTAGACTTAAAAAAAGGGAACGCCACAAAAATGTGAGAATGTCGCCTTTGTGGCTGGGAAAGCATCCACAGCTACTCGTAACAGAAGGCCGAACAAAAGCCGGATTAACTATGTATTGTTGGTGTGCAAGGCCTGAGGCAGAGAACCGTAATTCTTGTCGGCGCAACGCGGCGTATGCGCAACAAGCCGGCATATGTTGCCATACGCCGTGTGTGACGCTGGGAAAAGTGGGGAAAATGCGAACAGGGATGAGGATGAAATGCACACAAAAGCCAACGATGCATTAAAAATATGAATTGCAACGAGCTGAGGGCTGCTAGTTGCTAGTTGCCAGTTGAAATTGAAATTCCTGTGGTAAAAGCTAAAGTTTGTCAAACAGCCTGGAAGGTGTGCTGCCTGAAGCATTGCCAAGTGTCTGCCTCAGTGGTCCTTTCACCCATTAGGTATCTTACACTTCGTGCTTTGTGCGATTTTCTTGTCACGCTCCAGGTATCATTAATCGTGGCGACTCCTTCAGGCGTCGACGTTCACGCAGCAACAGCCTCGCACCAACCAGTCCCATGCACCCGCGCAGCGTTGTGGGCGGCCCTGGTGGGGGCGGTGGCGGGGGCAGCAACATGGGCAGCGGCTATATAGCCGGAAACAGCAATGGCTATGGCGAGCCTCAGGCTGCGGACAATCATCAGCCCGTCGAGTTTTATCGCGTCGAAATGCTGGGATCGCCGGGTGTTGGCAAACAGGCGCTCATCTCGCAGTTTCGCACCTCGGACTGCATCAATGCGTATGATGGACCCGGTGAGCAGGCCTGACGGCGCTTACTTTTAACAAATTAGCTTCTTACAACTGTCACAGCTGCGAACGAAATTAATTTAAATTAGTACAACCAATGGATGCAGCTGCTCATACGCTTCAGTTTAATGTCTTTCTCTTTAACAGAGTGCGATGAGGCCGAGCAGAACATTTCCATTATACTGAATGGCACCGAGTCGGAATTAAAGTTCCTCACGGGCAACCCCGAGAGCAAGGTAAGTGCTTAGCCGGCAGTCAAAAGCTAGATTAAAGGGCAGACTCAACAACATTTCTTGTGAAATGTTGCGAAACAATCAACATTAAAAGCGATTTGTCAAGCAGAGCTCCTGTGGCTTGCTGTTTTTTTTTTTTTTTTTTGGCAACTGACGTAAGAGTATATTTTGTATGTGTACTTTATATTATAGTCATTGTGTATAATATTTTTCCCACTATTTTCGGTCAACCACAGACTGTCTGTAAAAGGGACGCAGCTGCTTCGACCAAGACAAATGAGCTTGTCAGCCAGCTGAGGTTTACAGTCGCACAAATCTCATACCAACTACTAATAAAATACAACCCAAATGGCATAATCCGCATACATTGGATTATTCGAGCCTGCAAAATGACTGCGTAACACAATTGAGTGCTTCAGGCAAGCACGCTAATTAAACCACAAATTCCCACAAAGTTTGAGTTGCCACCACTCTTAAGAAAACTTTCCCACAAAGCGCACGGCTAACAAACTGAAATTAAAATCAAAAAAGAAATGGAAACATTCTGTGAGATGTCTGTGGCACACTAAGCCCATCAGCCCACACAAAACTATGTATAGTACATACCTGTACCTTCTGGCTGTAAAAAGGAAGAGTGCGACGCTGGCTGCATTTTGAAGTAGGGTTAATTATGTGGGCGAAAGAGAAACGTTCAAATGGGGACTGCGACTGTGACTTGACTATAGTGCCAAGACTTACCTTTTCTGCTCACTTCCGCTTGAATAAACACCTACAGTGGGTATACGTTTACCAGGAACGCCTTATTCTGCTTTTTAAATATACCTACACACTTTAAATGAATCATCGATTCTTCTACTTTAAGTTCACACCTATAAGTAAAAAGGATTTTCCGGCGCGTATTCAGTGGATATTTGTGCATAATTTCTTGTGGAGCTGAAAAGCTAAGAACACACAAAAGGCAGAGAAATAGAGCTTCTCAACAGTTAACTTTCAATAGAAATGTAATACTTATTAACAAGCCAACTATTAAATTAATGACAAGGCGATGTATAGAACACGACCCATACACATGGGAACCAAAGGAACCGTGTCAGATTTCTCTCAATACAATTGCTTGCTTTTAGGTTAGTTTCTTAGTGTATGTGAGTGCGGTACAAGCTTTACTTTTTTCAGTGTTGCATAACCACATTTTATCAATACTAGACAGCAAAAATTTGATTTATCTGTTAAATCGTTTTCAGCAGGTCGTAACGATTTACGATTTTTTATTATCGATGGTTGATCTGTCAACCGCTTGTGATGACTGTTTTAATCATATATTCTGATTTTAGTATATTTGGTCAAAAAGTCACAGGTTTCTGGGATGCATTTTGCCATTTTATATATTTCCGCTAAGGTCTCGACCAAATTCTGATTCGAAAAATCGAAATCAAGTAATCATAATATTTTCCCTATTTGAGTTTTGTGATTTCGATTGACATTTTTACTTATCCGAATCACAAATCGCAGCAGGTAAAGTCAGTTATGATCGATAACAATCGCTACGACCTGCTGAACGCTCCCGTTAAGTTTTCATTTGGCTGCCCTTCAGGGAAGTCCTACTTGTTATTATTTTTTTTTCAACGTTCTTTTTTAATTTCTTTTTTTAGTTTTCAAAATTCATTTTTCATTTATGTTAATTTTATTTGAATTTCTGTTTTATATTTTTGTTTATTTCAACAAATGGTTTTCGGCAAGTGGGTATGACTTGAGGACACAAATTTGGCAGTATATGTAACTGTTTTAAATTTTTTTGGATACTTTTACTGTTATTTTTTCTAAAATATTATTGTACTTTTTTGTTTAAAAAGATACTACTTTTGAATTCATAATTGGGAAAAGTTTTAAAGCAGCACCGCTGGTGGATTTTTTTGTTTAGCATCGCTCGTTTTAAACACTTTTTCTTTTCAATATTTTTTGTTAAAAATATATTGCTTTTGAATTCATATTTGGGAAAGAGTTTTAAAGCAGCACCGCTGGTACTTATTTTTCTTCAAATCGTGGTTTTTGTTTAGCCTCGTACGTTTTAAGCATTTTTTCTTTTCATTATTTTGTATACCCGCATGTATGACTTGATGATAATACTTTTACTGTTCTTTTTTGTTAAAATATTATTGTTTTTCTTTCTTAATATTCCCTTTGGGGAAGAGTTTTAAAGCAGCAAGCCAGTAGATTCGGTAACAGTTGCTTTTTGGCCGTCCTACTTATCTAATATTGGCCTCTTCGAGATGGGACTTTAGCTTCTGAATCAGTTGGAAGTATTCTCAAAGTTGTTCTCTGCAGCTTATTAAGTGAATCTTATTTTTTAAATAATTTCTGAGCAAATTAAAAAGAAATTTAAAAAAAGGAAACTTTTCGAATTAGTTTTTAACTTATACTAATTGATGCTCAAGCTTTTAAACGATTCAAGAAATCCAAAACCTAAATTCAAAAAGTGGTTTTGTTGTTATTTGTCCCCTTTTGGACCAAAAAAGAGTCTGCAGGGCAAGGGTGAATAAACGAAAAACTACTCGATAAAAATTATGGGAAACAACAATAGTCGAAAGCTAAAGAAAAACATGACCATGCAATCGAAATGCCAAATTACTGGCTAAATGCCAAATGGTCAGCGAGCCATAAGACGACGTTGGATACGATTTTGGTGCAAACAATAATGAAGGCGATAATTATAATGGCAACGACGACGCTGCGTCTCAGCTCCTTCTTCTACTTCTACTTCTGCCTCTGCTGATGATGTTGCCGATTATGAGAGAAATGGTGTTCATTATGGAGGACGACTTACGCGTTGACAAACAAAAGGAAATGGTAGCAATTTATAAATTCAACAGCGCAATGCCAACGGAACATGACAAAGAAAAACGAATTATAGCGTCTTTTGCCCTCTGCACCGGAACACAAAACTGCCGAGCACCGGCCACTTCACAACCCTCGAAACACGGCTAGCAAAAGTTGAAAAGTGAAATGCAAATATGAAATTCACCGCTAAATTGTAAGCGGAATACACAGAAGAGTCAGCAAAGAAAAATGTACACATTCAAAAACCCACACAGTCACCTACTATACATACATATATGTACATACATACTTGTATGTATATTCGCATACTCATATAGTTGCAACATGTTGTGCATTTTGCAGTTATAAAGTTCTGGGGCACCTTGTGGCGTTTTGGCCACAAAATGGCCGGCGCTCCAGTTAACTGTGAGTAAATTGCACTTTCACTTCCGGTCCACTCGAAGCACCCTACCGCCATATAAACTTACATGACGCCCAGCAGGGCCTCTGGCTGGCGTGGAAACTATTTATGACAGATATTTATGTGCAGCAATAAGAATTGCCTCCCAATCTAATGTAAAAGCAAAGGTAACTTGACCTTTGACATTCGACTACTATTTCAAATTATTCAAAAAGTCAAACAACTAATTATACTTTGTACTTTTTACTTATAATAAGTAAAATAATAAATAACTTTGCCTGATATTTTGTACACTTATGCCCAATCCAACATAGGTTGTGCCAAGGTCTTTAACTTTAAATAATTAAAAACAAAGAAAAGGAGAAATATCTTGTATAATATACTTAGTTATTATTCAATGTCTATAGACTGAAAGCCCTTTAAAGGGCAACTTTTTGCAAACTTTATTCCCCAACAGCATTAAACTGCTTCCAGTATTTTGATACTTGATACGAATGATACTTTGTACTTTTTACTTATACTAAGTAAAATAATAAATAAACTTATAAACTTTGCCTGATATTTTTTACATTTATGCCCAATCCAACATAGGTTGTGCCAAGGTCTTTAACTTTAAATAATTAAAAAGAAAGAAAAGGAGAAATATCTTGTATATATATATACTATATATACATAGTTATTATTCAATGTCTATAGACTGAAAGGGCAACTTTTTGCACTCTTTACTCCCCAACAGCATTAAACTGCTTCCAGTATTTTGTAAACTACTTTAAATCGATCTCTTATTAATTTTTTCTTGTCTGCCAAAGCCTATTTAACAAAGATGTGAATTTGAATTTGGTTTTTGTCAGCCGAACAGTGAAATAATTATTCCATTACTCCTAAAAGCAACCATCAGCAGATGCCATTTTATAAAATGATCCTTTTGAACTAACTCCCTGGCGCCGTATTTATTTTTAATTTTGAAACTTCATACTTTTGCTTATTCAACTAAAAGTCGGAATAATCGAACCCTTTTTAATTCAATTTCATATTTTTTTTTTTTTTTATTTTAATTCGTGTCAGTTTTTTATAATACACATTAATATTTTGCAATTTTGTTCATCAAATACTTTTTATTGTGATGCTATTTATATCTCAAAAGTGACATTCATTTTATAACGATAATAGGCTGAATTTTTGAATATTATGGGTATAATATTATAACTAAGTCTTGGGGTTATGTCCGACTATGTATTTATATTGAACACGTGCGTTTAAAAACTTTTTCGAAAGGCATGATCCAAAAGTATTTTTTTGTTCATGTCATTCTTTATTTAGAATCTGTCCTGAGTTTTAACTCAGTTCAGATTGACGGAAGGGCAGTCACCTGAACGCAAGAATAAAGGGACTTTTCGCAAGTAGCGCGATATGGGATAAAGTACCATTGGGCCAGTCATGGCTCAAGTACACTGAGTTGCCTTCGGAAAAACGCTGAGGCATCACTTTATCTTATTGAAAAATTTAGTGGTAAAACAACTCGTTTTTTTACTCACTTAAATCGCAGAAGAGCACACTAAAAGGAAAAAGCTTCTGCGTTGCAGAGAAGTAAATGAAAATGCACTGCATTCTTTTAAATAAAGTTGCATTTTATCTGAAGTCCTGGAAATCATTCATGAAAAGCTTTTGCCCATTTGTATGTCTTCCATGTTGCCAACTGTATGGAGTGAGGCCCGATTTAATGACCTGGCTCGTTCATAGCCAAGTGCCCGTAATTTAAATTTTTTTTACAGCACATTCGAGGAGTTTACGAGCGTAAAATGCAAAAATACAAAATCGCCGGCTTCAAGGAGCGCTTCCTGTGCACATTTTCCTTTACGACCACTTCACTGAGCACGGCCACCCGGCCACACCCTCTGCCGGAGTTGTAAAAACACATTTAGAGCCGTCTAACTTTTAATTTTACGTTAAATGAAGACACACAAACGAATCGACTTACAGGCAAACAAACAGACAAATGAAACATTCGACAACAGCTACGAGAACGCAATAAAATATTAAAAGACTGAAAATACAGTCCGAAGTAACGCACAGTGGAAGAAATGCAACAAAAAAGAAACACTAATAAATATTACTGGTAATATTTAAATTACAATAGTCAATTTATAATTCCAAATCAATTATACCAGGGACTTCAACTCTTTTTTACGTGGAGGTTCTTTCGTATTTCACAATACCCCTAATTCTGTTTTTACACGGTAGATTGGTTTGCAGAAAAAGTCGTGCAAAAAAATGCATTAAAAAACACATTTCGAATCGTGCTAAATGGAATAAAGTCATGCATTTTAAAATTTCAAACCGTGTTTAATCAAAACCGTGTAAAAGAGATCGTGTAAAAACAGAATTAGGTGCATATAAGTACATATTTATTTGTGCTATAAACAATTCCAAAATTTGCGTGACATTAGCATATTTCTTATAATGAAACGAATAGAAAGTTAAAGTCGAGCAAGCCCAACCCCCGAATACCCTCTACCCATATTTTTCCCTTCTACAATTCAACTAATGTAAGCTAATGTGTTGTACCAATCATACCTATCGCAGCTATATACTTGTACTTACTGTACTCACTATAAAAAAACTCCTAACAACCATATGTGCTTACTATGTCGAAATGAACAGACAACTTTCCAGCATATACAATGATTTCTTAACCAAGCTTCCCTGGCAGCTGTCTGATAAACCCGTACTATATACAAGTAGATATCTGTTTATTAAATCTATTCTGATTTTTTCCTACGGCTTGCAACATTTCTGTGACACTGTGAGAGTTTTTGTGAGATTATAATTTTAGCAATCATCACGATTACGAAAATCGTCGATTTTTTTGAGTAAACTGTTAGGCACGCTTTCACGTACAACTCAGTATGAACAGAAACTTTTCAATATAGAGGAAAAAGTGAAAAATGTCTACTATAAATTAACATAAAATTAGTGTCATAACTCAACCAGCTAGCAGGAATCCCACAATGTGAGTTCCATCCAACCATCACCTAGGACAGTTCTTAAATATAAAATAAAGATGTTAAAAAATATAAAGAAAAATGTGATGAATTTAACATAAAAGTCCCACTGTCTGTTGATGGTTTTGAAGGCCGAAATAGAAAAAATTGAAAACTTGTTGAATTCGCAAAAGCATTGTGTGGTTTTAAGCTAAATTGGCCATCATGACATAACACATGATTACAACAAAATGTCAAAGTTAACATATAATTTTATAAATAAATAAATTTTAAATAAAGAATAAACGCTTTAAAAAATATAAAGAAAAATGTGATGAACTTAACATAAAAGTCCCACTGTCTGTTGATGGTTTTGAAGGCCGAAATAGGAAAAATTGAAAACTTGTTGAATTCGCAAAAGCATTGTGTGGTTTTAAGCTAAATTGGCCATCATGACATAACACATGATTACAACAAAATGTCAAAGTTAACATATAATTTTATAAATAAATAAATTTTAAATAAAGAATAAACATTTTAAAAAGTATAAAGAAAAATGTGATGAACTTAACATAAAAGTCCCACTGTCTGTGATGGTTAGGCCAAAATAGGAAAAATGAAAACTTGTTGAATTCGCAAAAGCATTGTGTGGTTTTAAGCTAAATTGGCGCTTTGGTGTTTCAATTGCAGGAGGAACTGGAGCAGGCGGACGCCTTTCTGGTGGTTTACTCCTGCATCGACAAGGAGTCGTTTACGCGTGCCAAGCAAATACTCTCACGTCTGCAGGATATGGATTTGCTGCGCCACCGACCCATCATACTGGTGGCGAATAAAATTGATTTGGCCCGCTCCCGTTCCGTGTCTGCGCAAGGTAAGTGAGTTAAGAAAAGGGGCAACTCGTTTGCCAGCCAATTAGTGGTCGTTGCAACAAATGTGTGGCGCTTGCCACAACATTTGCATAAAGCAATGCAGTGCAGTGCAGCCAGCAACCCAGAAGGTAGCCGACATTCAATTAATGGGCCACATGCGTGTCGTTCGCCCATTTCAGTTTCAGTAATCAGTTGGGCCAGCTGGGCCAGGCCTCTACGTCTATGTACTTTGGCCACATAGTCCTATTATTGAAGTTTGCGGTAATGATAACAAACGCTGGCACACAAATGCTTTATGATATTGTTCGAGTGCTAATCAATATTTATGACCAATCACACACACACACACACATATATATAGTAGACAGAACTTTTCGTCGCTGTTTAGTGTGTTTTTATTAAAATTATGCTGGCGTTTTTGTTGTTCTTTCGTTTCATGCAGATGGCAAGTGTCTGGCTTGCACGTTCGGAGCAAAGTTCATAGAGGTTTCCGTGGGCATCAACCATAACTGCGACGAGCTGTTGGCGGGCACCCTGACCCAGATACGCTTGAAGAAGGATCAGAACCTGCTTCAGGTATGTTCACAGTTCTCCCCGGGGATTTATGCAATTAGCGCTGCTGAGTGTTAGTTGATGGTAGCATAGACGTACTCGTATGTATGTAGCCAGCACCAATTAGTTAGTACAGCTGGTTCGTCAAGGACAGCCGCTTGAATTGGTTTACAGGCCATCGCCAGCTCTTACCATCTCTTTAGCGCTTTCCATTCATTTGTTTTATGTTATTTGTAATCAATGTAATCAATCGCTTTCGCAGCTTAATCCGAAAAAGTCGAAAGACAAGCTTAAGTTTAAAGACAAAGACAAGCAATTAGAGCTAGAAACTGAAACTTGTCTAACTGAACTTAAGCCTGACGTTGGGGTAAGTAGCACATCGAATACTTAAGCCCACCTAATAGTTCCGAAAGTATCCTGCAACGTTACTATAACACCCCCACCTCGCTTTTGTTCTTGTTGTTGTCTTTGTTGTAGGCATGACCCTTTAACCCCTTATCCGAGGTCCAATACGGGTTTCAAATATGCATGAAAGCATTACCAATAGACGTTTATGCGAACTTCCTGTAACTATTAAGAAATGTATAAGTTATCGAGAGAAGACAAACAAAGGAAGACTTAACAATATACTTTTATGAATATAACCCAATTCCTGCCAAAGCTGACTGTCTTTTATAACTAAAAAAAATAAAAATAAGTGTAACAATAAAATAGATCGTATTACTGTGCCCTTTCCAGAACTTGTAAACTGATCAACTTTTGTTACGTTTTTGTTACCCGTTTCTCATGTTATCATATTTTGTGTTTCACATCCAAAATATTCTTCCACCCAGTTGTTGCAAACAAAAATAATAACAATAAGAACTTTTTTAAACTCCAACAAGATATTGGCAGTTAAGAGCTTACACGCTTGCGCCCACTAGAAGGGAGAGAACTAATGCCGAATTTATAACTAATTTCAGGGGCCTCGAGATGCCAACTCTCCGGCGCATTGGTATAAGAGTCGCAGCGTTATGTTGGCCAGCATGAAGGCGCGTCAGATGCTTACATGGATACTGGGAAAGGAGGACTCCAAGTTTAAACACTGTGAGAACTTGCAAGTGCTATAAACAGTCGGCATTTGGAGAAACCGACCGAAAAGTAAACACCAAAATCCTAATTAACCAAATAATGAGAAATTACTTCTTATTTTTAAATGTACTATATAATACGTATGTTACGGCATAACCTTAAAAAGGAACTAATGGGGGTCACAAAACAAGTAAACAGGTTTCGATCTTTCGATTACCGTTACATGAACATACACCAAAAAAATTTGTATGTATATTTAATTACCATATATAGTATATTGTATGTTTGTATTTATGTATAAAATAAATGTGTACGTGATGTCTATATGCATAGCTCTGTTTAATCAAAGAACAAATTTTACTGTAAGGCAAATGAAATTTCAAATACCTAGGTAACTAAAGCCTGATAATCAAAAATTAAATCAAATTTAATTTAAAAAGTGGGTGAGGAGCGTAGAAGCATGATTAGCAGAAAAACATGCACAGAACCAACAGCCGTAAATCTACTCGAATTTTCTATTTAAAATTGGTAAGATTAATAAATATTTTTCCTAAGCTATGTAGAAAGAGTATCTATTTACATATGTGGGTAACTGAAAAATGCGATTCTTTGTTTATTATACTATATGTTCTATGTGTAATTACATATTTATGTGAATTTGTGCGTAATTTATAACAATAAATACATGTATGTACTATTAATAATCAAAAGTGGTCAACAAGGGGCTCCACTCGCTCAACCTATAATATAATTTAAAATAATAATATTATTATTATCAAAATATTAGGAACAAGGAGAGTATTACAGGGTTTAAAAACATTAGGTAAACATTTATATTCTTGGAAGCATAAGGATGCATGTACGAGTATATATGTACTATATTTGTATGAACTGAACTAATACTATAATGCTATCCAATACTTACGTTGAGTTTATTTTTTCGTCTTCCGATTCTTATGTAAACAAAATATTGTGTTTGTATTATTCATTTGTATTTAAATAAAATTGCAATGTGAGGAATTTGAGAAACATAATACAAGATATAGAAACTTTGGTATAAATAGGTACACATATATTTGTATATCTTGTAACATGTATAGGAACTGTAAGCAGCAAAACAATAATTCATCTAGAAGGATTAATACATCAATTATTTAAACTTTGTAGCTTGTGTGTACTTCAATATATGATATTCTGAAGGTCTTAACTGGAAACATTGGAACGTTAAATATAAATATTTCAGCTTTAATGGAGAAGTCGATTTTCGACAAGTAATTTGTAGTATCTTGAATAACTTTTGAATATTTCTCTGATTTCTGTGAACGGCAAGAAATAATAAAATACCTATACCGATATAGATACATATATGTATGTAGCTCGGCTAAGTTAAAACATAATACATATATTCGTAACAAAATAAATCTATGTCAATGTTTAATAAAGAATGGTCCATTTCTTCTTTATTTTTACACTTCTTACTGGAGAAAAAAATAATACATCTTTAGAACAAATCGAACAGATTTAAGAAAGTGGAAAATACTGCAGTATATTTTTGTTTTATTTAAAAACACTTAAATTAAATACTTATAATAATGATGGAGTGAGTCTTTAGATTCTGCCAATGAACTTAATATACTTATAGATTCTACTATCTCCCTAATTGTTGCGGTCGAGCTTTCACCTTAGAGAAACGATAACTAAACAGGGGCCGGAATACATTGATTTCCGCGAATTCCATGTCATCAGTCGGCTCGTCGTAAGATAAATCCTGCAGGGCACGCTTCAATCTGTGCAAAGCACTTTCAGATTTATAAAGATTTTCCAGCGTTGGTCTTTGCAATACCATCTCTGCTTCAGGCTCTAGACTTTGAATGCCTTCGCGAGGGGAGGCGTGACAGTTTTGAAATATCACAACGCAAGTCAGCAGGGACAATATTAGCTAAATCGAGGAGTTAATAAGTAATAAGTATTACGGAAAATATTACCATATTTTACTTTATACTTACCATAGAAGAAAACATTTTGGTTTTCTTCAGTCTTCTTGAAATTACGACACACTCTGTTGTTTGTAGCCCAACCAGAAGATAGTAAATGTGCTGTCTGTGAAATGTTTAACGCTTTTATACAATGGACTGAACGATTTTCATAGCACCCGGCCCCAATTGTCGCTGATTAGCACCCAAATTGTATTTTTTTTCCTTAATTGTTTTTCGCATGTAGATCACAAAGTAAGTAGAACTTGTAGTTGTATTGCAATATTTCCATTAAACTAGCATCTCGGGGTTATTTTTTGCTTTGCAAAATTAGTAAAAGTATTGAGCACGTATTTACTTTCAACGGAACTAATGTATTGCTTTAGTAAACTTCGCTGACTAATGCTCTTTATTTACACATCTAGTCGCGTGTCACATGGAACAACGTGATCACGATCTCACGGGATCGTATTTCCTGATGCTGAACAATTCGCAATACATATACTTGTAAAAAATCGTATTTCACACAGTATTTCGCCTTAGAATATTTAGTGGAAATCATTTAATATTAGCAACGTTGACATTTGTTTGTTTAAAATCAATATAATATTAGATAGTGGTAAAGAAGAATATTGGGAGCAACTATTTCAGATCATTGTTAATAAAGTAACAGAAATAAAACATATACAAATTTTAACTAATTTAAAATAATGTCAATATTTTAACTGTGCTCGCCCGATTCGTCAGCCTCAGCTGTGCCCTACGTTTTTTCAAACGGCAGTTTTATTAAACGGTTAGTGCAGCCAACCCTGATACTCGATATACGATAACGAATAGCAACAGTTGGATGGCAACGCCGCCATCAGCTGGGCATGTACACGTCAAGCGAGGGCTTCAGCAGAAAGCAGTTAATGTGCGTGTAGCAAATTATTTTTGCAACCGACTTATTATCGAACGTTACAATATTTTCAATCATTTGCCAATGTTTTTTTAACGGTTAGTGTTGCTATTCCTATACAGGCACCAATTTCTGCACTTTGCGACTTATTTCGCCTTAGCGAGTGCTTTGTTTACTGAATAACAATTGATGGTAAACAAAACAAAAAGACAAAATAAAAGTGAAGTCTGAAACAGCCAGAGGCAAGAGTGCACCAATACTCAAATATTTTTGACTTATTATAATGCCAACTCAGCAAATTCATGGCAATGAGAGTGTCAACTTCAAACTGCCTAGCTGCATGAATCACATATGTACATATCTTTGTTCAAATGGGTATATGATTGGCAGCTGGCAAACTAAAACTGCATATGTATGCGGAAACGCGATAACGCATATCAAACCAAACAAACGTCTATCGTCTGCTTTAATGCGCGTCGACCGCAAATTTTCCCTATTTTGAGTGTAGAATACATTATTTAGATACGTAAATATGTATATACATATATATTTATGTATTTATGCATGTGTGTTTGTCAGCGACAGTGCAACTACCTGTTGATGGGCTTCCTTTGCTTACCTGAATAATTTTGCCTTTTTTCCGCAGTTAATTGAGCAGTTCACGCGGCCTGCTATTGCCTTCCGGACGTGTGCAGCATTTACACACGACGACTCTGTCAGTCGATGAGACCACAGGCAAGGACACGAAAGATGAGTAACAGCTACAACGACATTCCCTTTGGTATCCGAGCGGTGCAGCATTTTTCGCAACAATGCTGTTCTCGCATCCATGTACGCAAAGAATTGCTGTGAGTCCCAATAATATACGCAATTAAAACATAAACTACAGCAAATTATTTTCAGCTACAAGATCTCAATCTTCGTGCTCACATTCCTTGCTTATGCATGTTACCACATGTCGCGCAAACCGATTTCGGTAGTGAAATCGGTACTGCATGGGAACTGCACAAATCCAGCACCACAACCGCACGATGCCAACGATTGTGGTTACCCGCCCTTTGGTAAGCTAATCGTCTTTAAAACGAAATCTTTTGCTTTGCACATAGTTGTTTAACTGACTTCTTACATCTACAGATGGTCCCGATTCTTCCACATTATTTGGTATGCTTGATTCAGCATTTCTGTTCTCCTACGCTATTGCCATGTTTATATCGGGCTTTATTGCTGAGCGCGTCTCCCTGCGCTACTTTCTGTCGATGGGCATGATAATGACCGGTGTGTTCACTTATGGATTCGGCCTGGCCCGCACCTCCAACATACACAGCATCTGGTACTTTGTGATCATGCAGATTTGCGCTGGCATATTTCAGACCACAGGCTGGCCTGGAGTGGTAACACTTGTTGGTCGCTGGTTTGGCAAGTCTAAGCGCGGCCTCATCTTTGGCATCTGGAACAGCCATACATCCATTGGCAATATACTGGGCACCCTGATAGCAGCACACTACGTGGAAAGCGATTGGGCGCTATCATTCGTTGTACCTGGCATAATTATTGGTGTAATGGGCTTCCTGCTTTTCTTGTTTCTCGTCGATACGCCCGAAATTGTAGGCTGCTACCCGCAACGTAGTTCAGTGGAACAGCGCATTTCAAACGAATCAGATGAGGAGAACGATGAAGAGCAACCACGTCAGTACGACGCTGTAAGTGTTAAAGTAATAATGAACTGTTTTTAGCCTTAACAACGTTTGTCCTTGACGTTGCTGTTTGGCCTTGAATTTTTAATGTATTTTTGTTTAATTCGCTTTTTGGCTGCACAGCTTGTTGTCAAGTCATACTATTCTATTAACGAAAATGTAAGTGCACGCATATTTTTACGTTCCAAATGTGTCGTCGCCGCTTGCCTTTGCGCTTTTATGCCTCTTACATTTCCCCAACTATCGCTGTTTATGTGTTCCCTTCTTTAATATTAGCTAGATGGTTAATAGGTATGTGTTCATTTTTTTAAAGGAGGTCAACTATCGGGCAACTGAACGCACTCCCATTTTGGCCAGACAACCATCTCACGGACACCATACACATGAAGGCCGACCTATAAGCCTCATCGACGCACTCTATATACCCGGAGTGGCTGAATTCTCGCTCTGCTTGTTCTTCACAAAGCTCGTCAGCTACACGTTCATGTACTGGCTGCCCCTATATATACAGTCCTCCAGTGAGTCTTTCCATTTTCCAGACAGTTGCACCCACATTTCATCTTTTAATTTTGTTATACAATTGCAGGCACTTTGGGTCCACAGCTCTCGGCTGACCTCTCAACGCTCTTCGATGTGGGCGGCATTATAGGCGCCATAGCAGCTGGTTATGTTTCCGATTTAACTGGCATGTCTGCAACAATTTGCACAGTTATGCTGTTCATAGCCTCACCAATTGTAAGAGGCATTTATTATACATACTTATATGCGAATCAATCAAATCGATTTTACTTTACAGCTATTTGCGTATCAACAATATGGCGCAATGTCTGTTTACATCAGTGTTATTCTACTGATCGTAGTTGGCATCTTCGTTAACGGACCCTACGCACTCATTACCACCTCGGTGAGTGCGGAATTGGGTCAGCACAGTTCATTGGAGGGCAACTCTAACGCGCTGGCCACCGTCACTGCCATTATTGATGGTACGGGGTCTGTGGGTGCCGCAGTGGGACCGCTGCTCGCTGGCCTCATATCTACCGCCGGCTGGCAAAATGTATTCCACATGCTTATTGTTGCCGACATACTTGCCATGATACTTCTGGCGCGTTTGGTGAAGAAGGAGTTTTCGCAGCTACGCCGCTCAACGCGCATTCGCATAGAATAGCAGGCAGCAGATAGAGTTTATTTATTCTGATTTAATGTTTGATATTTTTAGACATCTTTATGTGTGTCATAACGCATATCAGTTCTTTTAATCATAGATATTATAATGTAGTTGCACTCGAAGCCAAATTGTTTAAAATTATGTTATTTGTAGGATGACGTTGAAGTTGAAAATTTTATACATTTTTTACCGTTGTGTGAGTGTGTTTCAGAGTCTCCTTGTTTTAAGTGCCGTACCATTATTGCATTATAAATATTGTAAAATATACATACATACGAGTATATATATATTTATATAAAACACACACAAACATGTAAATAAAATAACCGTACACTTTTCGTACAAACACATCAAGTTTATAATAAATACTGCTACTTCAGAAATCCCAACACTGACAATGAATTAATTACTAAAACCGAAATCTTTGCTTCGTCCACAACATTTTTATTTGTAGGCTCCAAACATTCTCCAAAGAGAATAAGCCAATCAAGAGAAGAGAAACGTTGATATGCAATTCCAACCAGCATTTAGGATAAGTAGTTCATTTTATGATTCGAAGATAAATGAAAAAAAAGATGTATGTTCGAAAGCAAGAACATTTAAGAAAAGGATATTAAAACAAATTAATTTACAAGATTATTCGTCCAGCTATGGCAAGTTGAAATTGTTGTATTTTACAAATATGTTAGATGCTAACGTTTAATACTGTTTTTAATTAAACAAAAATAGTCTATTTGAAAAACTATACGAATTTCTGGTCAATTTTTTTGAAAAATAAAGGGGAATAAAATGCAGATAAGTAACAATAAGATAGAAACTTGTAGTCAAGCATAAGTACTTAAGCTGATCCCCCGAATAAAAACTTTGCTTCACCATTTCTTCATTCTCCAGTCTTACAGAATTAGCTTTAATATCAGGCGAAATCTTCGAGTACACAGCCAGTTGATCGAAAGAAAAGTCATCGTTTTCGCAAATACTTAAAATTTTGGTTTTTATTATCATTTACTTTTCATAATATTCAATATTTAATGGTTATGTATAGTTTCTATATAAATGTCTGGTTTTGAGTGTCTGTGCATTATGCATTGTGATTATATTTTATGTACCTTTAACATTGTTATGGATTAAAATTTATAGTATGTATTATGTTGTCCCAATAATTCATGCTACATAGTTGAAAATACATTATTAGATCTTTCATTCTATCTCATTATATACTATACAAACATTATATGTATATGTATCTATTAATGAACTTCGTGTATTCGCTATATTAAGTCATTCTGGAATTTCATTCTGCAGCTTCAACATTTTCATACATACTAAGTAGACAAATTGTATGTACGAATGGAAGTTAAAATTATTTGACTCTCTCAACAAACGATCAATAAAAATTTTGTTTATTTGCTTGTTTTGATGTAACTTGTATGTGTCTCTGGCTGGTTATGCCTTGACAAAAATAAGCTTTAGAATATTCATTAATCGTATATCAAACCGTCAACAAGTTTCTGGTTTAGGCTAAGTACAATATGCATGAAAGTGTTTTTGTTTTGTATTATTAAGTTCATTTTGATTTCAGTTGTTATTTGTGTATAATAAATATTTGCTTAGAAAGCTAAAAGCAGATTGCGATTTGTATATACTCGTACTTATTACAAATTAAAATTCAAAGTGTTACTGCAAAATAAGCACAAACAGCGCTTTCGATTTCAACGAGATTCAAGAGATAGGTAAAGGGGTTTCTAAAGCTGAACATTTGCTAGTCTTTTTATTTAATTCATTCATTTCATTCTGCTTGTTTCGCTGAGGTAAACCAATTTTTTAGACAATACATGATTATGCATGTTTTCTGTGTACTATATAGTATATATAAAGTATTCCATTCACACCAAGACAGATGAAAAAAAACAAACAAAAGGTTATAAGGGTTAAGGTAGTGTAGACTACTCCTGCATAAGTCAATAAATAAATCATCTAAATTAAGGCTAAAAAGCTAAGCAAGTTCATCCGTAAGCCGCCTCGCAATATCCACTATATGTAGTTGTTCCGTTCAGTCGGGCCTGGGCAGACACATTTAATTCTTTTGTGAATTAAGACTCCATTGCGCAAACTGTTCCTGCCATTGGCTATTCGCATTTGCCTGAAAATTTGTAAGTTTATTACTTCATTTGATTGCATCAATATAGCGGGATAAATAAAGCAAATACTGAATCAAAGATTTCCTATCTGGCATGCGTTTTTAACATTACAAAATTGTAGTGATAGTTTAAACTTATCTTTTGATCGCAACTACACAAGCTATACATAATAAAAATGATAGAGAAAAGAATAAAGATCGGGTATAGATATTGTATATATTGTTTCATAGAGAATACGTATACAGTAGGGTGCGTGTTTAAATGAAACCAACGACAACATCAATAAACTGCAAGAAGGATTTCATTAACGAAATCCTTTACCTTTTCATTCCATTCGGGATTGTATGATTGTGTTTCATCGAAATCTGAAATTGCATTAAATTTGTTCCGTAATAAGTTCATTTTATCCACAAATTAACAAAATAGTCTTTTTTCCTTTAATTTTGTTTTGTAACGAGCAACAAATTTTATTATTATCTAATCTAGATTCATATATGACATTACTCCATGAACACTGATATGCACATGATAATGCTAGACAGATCGACAAATACAGAAAGTGGGAGTGATATTGTGCTCTCATGAAATATTTACGTACATATTTAAATGAGTTTCTTTTTCATGTTTAGAATTGGATATTCTTTGGACACACTATTGCGGGCTGTACATCTTTATATACAAGTATTATGTAACATGAATGTTTATAGTGCATTGAAGAATGCCGAACTTTTCCCCTTTTTTTTTTAAAAAGCACAGCTGATATCGTCCAGGAACTAATTTTCTTTACAAATCACATCGCTTGTAGAGGCATTGGCAGACGCAATATGTTGAAAGGAAAGGGAGAGAAGATAGGAACAAAAGGGATTGTGACTCCTGGAATATGCCTGTTAGTAATTGTATTTAAAAAATAAAGATCTATTAATTTTTATTTAAAATTATCTGAAAATGTATATTAATTTGTAAATACTTTCAGAACGATTTGGAAACTGATTCTCAAAAATGTTGCTTCGATAATTTGTGGTTCCGATTACTGATTTGGGATTGCTAATTTCATCGATCGCGATCCATTGCCAAACACACAAAAAAAACCTGTTCTTTTTGTGTGTTTTTTCGTTTAAAAATAATATATAACTTAAATAAGTTTTAAAATAGTCTCTCGGTCTATGAAATTGGTAAAAGTCCGGATATGCTGGTTATATCTTTAAACAGCTAATTGGCCTATCGTGATGAGCCAACAATTTTGCTATACTATAAGCCTAAAAAATGCATTCTGGCAGTCCACTTTTAATTACAATATCAAATATTGACCTCAACTAGTAGCGGTCGATGTATTATAAAAATAATGAAATATTTCATGTTCTTTATGCTTCAATGGTTGATACAATGTTCGAGTTATTTATAAGTTTTGGTAGTTTGCATAAAAATCCTGTTGCGTATAAAATTCTACATGTGCTTAGGTGAGTTTTTTCAAGCAACAAGTTAGAAGAATCTACCTTGAAATGATATTTGAGTGTACAAAGTATGTGTTTAAGCTGGCAAATAGAAATCATTAACTTAATTAGTACGAGTACTGTACGTTTAAGGAAAGATTAAACATTTTACCTGAACTGCGAGGTAACCTATAACTTTTTAACGACGTTTATATGTTCAAACTATATTTCATAATATAAGCGTGCATAATCAACTGCAGTTCATCGATTGTCTCACCGATTTCATGCAGTGCCGGAAACCCGGCCTGATCATCATCAATGAAGAGTTCTGGATGGTATCGGTAGCCAAGAATGCGATTAACATGAGATTGTTCCACACCCTGGCCGAAATTGTAGTCGAAATCGATTGGGGAGACCGACGATAGCATCTGATTATCGATTGCGTTGCATTCAAATTCCTCGTCGGCATGAAAGAATTCCTCGTGAACTTCGCACTCGGAGTCCGAAGACTCGCCGCCTTCGATATGGCGGTACTCTTGATAACGTTTTTTTTATATAATTTGTTTTTTGTTTTTGAAATTTCATAATAACATTTGATGAACGTAATTAAAATGTGTTGGTTGTGTGGTAGTCGGTTGTGGATTAAAAATGATTAAAATTATAAGCAAGGAGTCAACATTTGCAGCATTTTTTCTTATGCCGTCTATTTGGGAAATAGTCTAAAATAAAAAACGTAAGAAATAAAACGAAAGCAAATGATTGCGGGGCATTGGAGAGGACATCTCAAAAGTCGCCTTTAACAAGCACGCACAGTCGCCGTAACCGGCGACAGGAGATGACGACGACAGAGAAGTCGCTTAACTTACCCAATGGCATTATGAAACGCGGCTGTGGCAAGGAGCTTGATTGTCCTGCAAAACATTGTCAACATACGCAAAGAAAAACACACAGACACAGATAAGCACAGAGAACATTCCATTGCAGGGCATGGCAAGATGGCAAGGTGGCATGGTGGCATGGCCGAGGCCGTAGCGATAGCATTTATAAAGGCGTGGGAGTGGACATACATGGGCGTTGGCGCTCCATCCGGGTGCTGGTTTGCTCTAAAAGCGGTGCTACTCTAAATTTTTGTTTGTTTGTGCAATTCTAAGGTGTAACTAATAGTGCCAGGCCAATTGGGCAGCCTCTCTAAAAGCTCGCAGTGCAGTGAATAATTAAAATATATTTAGATTGTTGTGTGTATAGTATATAGAAGCGATAATGCACATAATGCACAGCAGAAGCGACAAAGAGGACGAGCGATTGTGTTAGAGGAGCAGACTTAAGAGAGACTTAAGAGATGGGTTGTGCATTGGAGGCCGTGCATTTACCTGCGTTCAGGTCATTGACCATGGTCGAAATGGCCGATGTTATATTATCAGCGGTTTCGTTCAGTTCGGCGTCGGCGCCTGCGATTGCGGTGCGCATGAGCGGCGGGGCTGCGAAGCCATAAAGCGAAATTTGTCGTTTGTTTGGTTGTTTATTTGTTATTATGGTGAACGCGCACACACAAGTGTTAAAGGTGGTGGGGTGGTTTGGTGTGTGTGTGTGTGCGTGTGTGTGTATTTTTATACATATACATATATATCGGGGTAGTGATTTAGTTGTCAGGTGTGTTGTGCGGGCAGCAGTTTTTCGTTTTTCGTTTTTCGTTTTATCGTGGAGTGTGAAGTGAAGAATATTATTCATATTATTAGCGGTCTGTTAGAATTTGAACCCTCAGCCTAAAACTCGCACTCGCATCAGCCAATTTAATAATAAAAATCAATTCAATTTTCCGCCTGTTTAAAATTCTTTTCCTATTTTGATATTCACATTCCCTGGCAGACGTTAGACGCCACTATACTCACTTGCACTGCCGTTCGTAGCAAAGGCACTGCGCATATCGCTGCTGATCTGGTTGAGCTGCTCCAACTGGCTTTGGCTGAAGGGCGAGTGGCCCATAGCGGGTGGCTGGGTCAGGGGCGCGGACTGCTGAGCCTGCAGCAGTTGTTGTTGTGTGGAGCGCAGCACACTGCCGCCGCCACCCAGCATGGGATGCGACATCTGCTGCAACTGCTGGGCGTGTAAAGCGCTCATGGGAGAAGTGCCGAGCACGTTTGCACCACCACCGCCTCCCGGCATGGGTGGCGATTTGCCCGAGCGTGGACTCGAGTTTGGTGTGGAACGGGGCGAGGCCGTCTGTTGATTTTTCAACATACGCATCAGACCCTCCAGTTGCTCCATGAGCTGACGACGTGAGTCCTGCAGCGCCCCCAAATGGCCCTCAAGCTCTCCTTTGCGCTGCCTTAGAGCGCGCAGCTCATTGATTAGCGCTGGATTCTCCGGCGCCATTTGTTCAGTCTCCTGTTGACGTCGTAGACGCGCGATCTCGCGCATTATCTCCTTATTCTTGGCCTCAAGCTGTGCAATGAGTTCACGCTGGGCTCGCGAATTGTCAGTGCCAATGGCCGCCACATTCTCTCCGCCGGCCAAATTTGAGGGCTATGTAAACAATGGGACATTAGAGGTTCCTGTATAGGACGGAAATTAAACTTACTGCGCGGTTCTCCTGCGCCAAGCGTGCAGCATAACGAGCAATAAGCCGGTGCTCCTCATCGTTGGCCGAAGCAGCTGCAACGCGAGACATTGTGGTGCCGGTGGCACTGTCTAGACTGCGACCCGTTGCTCGCGAATCTAGTGTGCTGGAGCGATCGAAAATTCCACCAGGGCCAATGCCGCCCGGGCCGTGGAGCAGTGATGGATCGGAGAAGCCATTGTGCGAGGGCAACGGTGATGGTGGCACGATGTGCGATAAATTGAGAGTCTTTTCGGGTTGGTCCGGGAATCGTGGCAACACTTGCGTCGTTTTCTCGGGCACGCATCGGAAGCTTTTCCGCAACGAGTGTCCAATCTGTTTGCTGGGCGACTTGTAACTTGAGTACTCCTTGACCTCGTGATCGTTTTGGTGGTTCAGCGATGTCTTGCCATGCCAAAAGCACTCCTGGCACAATTGGTAGGCGTGACACCGCTGACAACGATAACGAAATCCCGTGAAGTTTTCTTTGTGGCAAACAGAACAGATCGTCGGGTGCACAATCGTCTCGACCGTCGCTAGACGATGCAGCAACGGTAGCCAGACGAGACACGACGGCCCAGGTTCGGACATAAGTGTTGCCATGAAATCGTTGACTGTGACCTTGTTCTCGGCCGGGAAGATCTCCTCCTCCAGACCCTCCTTATAGTGGAATGTGGGCGACTCATAGACGGCTTGCGGCAATGCGAGTACCTCACGCAGGAACTCGCTCAATTTCCAGGCCACCAATTGACCGGCTCCATCCGAAATCTGCGAGAAGATGTCTATAAACAACACCAATTAGTGTATGTTAACTTTAGAGATAGGCCGCCAGAGAGACTTACATCTGAGTTTGTCGACCAGCTTGCCAGAGCACATAGTCGCAAGCGCTACTTTAATCGAAAACACGCGAATTTTTCCAGAGTTATCACTGGAGTGACAATAAAGAAACAAGAAAGATCGGAAGATTAATTCGAAGGTTCTCAACTGCCATCTCAGGATGCTGTCTCTCTTACCTTGTGTAGGCGGCTAACAGCCAATTAAGCAGCAAGCCTGCCTTGGAATCAACTGGCACCTGCTGGGCCGTAGGAAGACGTTTGTTCAGATTGTGGTAGAGCGATGAAACCAGAGTCTCCAGTCGCGCGACGCTCACTTCGCTCTGTGGCTCCAGCGTGTTGAGACCGTTCTCTCGAAAAGCCTCGATAACATTCCAAATGTCAACCAAATGCAAATTGGTCGACTTCTGTATATAGCGCAGCTTCGAGGCAGTGCGATAGGAGGCAAAACGAATTGAGTCGAAGGTCTGTAGGCGCAAGTCCTGCAACATCGCTACGCGCGGCTCCAACTCCATGATGCCTTTATGCCGCCTTATTCAAAACCTGCAATCAAAGAGAGAAATAAAGTTTATTGTACAACTTAGGCTGGCAAAAGAAAGTGAAAGGGAGAAAGCGATGAAATGAAGATTCTGAGCTTATTCTAAGGGAAAAAATTTTATAGGTTCGAAAATCGAAAGATATCCTTAAAATTAGAAAACATTTGTACCTTCCTTGGCAAACTGTCCCTAAATTTTGTAGAACTGAGCATCTTTCGTGCATTTTTATTAAATCCATTTTATATACAAGTATTTTAGCTGATAATATTCCATGTACTCTTACTACTTACCTTGGAATACTTAGAGTCTCAATACAACCCACAGCGCTTGTATTTAGTATTGATTTTTATGCTAACAATTCTTATTTATAGCAACCAAACAAAATAAATGCGTGAAAACTCATAGGAATACCATACAGTTTCTAGATTCTGAAGATATTTCTTGATATCTTCGAGAGTGCAGCGATTGGGCTACCTTGCAAAGTTAATATGAATATTCTTCTTGAACTCCTCTAGGAAATCTTATCAGCGCGCCGTTGCATCCATAATTTGGCATTCACTCTTTTGATGGACTAATAAAGCGCAGAATGCGGATCAACCAACTAAATGTTTTAGGCATCTTCTTAATTATATTTAATTAATGAACAAAGTTGTTAGAAGAACCATTTTTATACATATGTATAAATAAGCATTTACTAAGTATGTCTTTCACTAAATGGCCAATCTAACAATCTATGTAGAAACTTATTCCTTATACGTATATAATTAAAAGCCTTAAACTGTGCCTTTTCCAATTATTAGTTACATGATGACAATACACAATGTTGGATGTCAGTTTTGTCCTCTCATAAAATGGAATTAGAGCATGTACAATATATTTAATTAATGTATAAATAATAATAATAATGTACATGTTCTTCTTTAGCCAAAGCCAACAAACAACAAACTAACAACTAACTGGGTCATCAGAACGCCCACGACCACGACCACGACGAGAACGACAACTTCATCATCAACATTGTGCCATAAACATAAGCAATGTGTCCCACGCTGGAGCTGAGCAGACAACAGAAAATGGCAAAGGAAATAGAGAATCCAACTCCCATGCTCCCAACTATTACAGCAGCCGATTTACACTTATTATATATATACATATATGTATATATATATATATATATATATATATATGTGTGTGTGTCTATGAGCACTTGTACATGATTATTTGCAGGCAGAGGGTCCCACAATATCCCCGTCGGCATTGTCAACGACGTCACCAGCACTAACAATGGCATTTTTATTACATGCTACACATTGTGGCAAGGCGCACGACTCTACGGCGTCTCCACCGCTAGAGAGGTTGGCAGTATTCTTGGCGGTGGTAGCAGCGGCGACACAACCACACCATGTTGCCATTGGCAGCCAACAGCACGGTACAGCACGGCCTGCTTTTCCCTCCGGAAGTGGAAGTGAGCAATCCGCGACACAAGCCAACAGAATGATGGTTGTCGCACCATGTTCCGTTATTGAAACAAAGCGCTCACTAAAAAAAGCGAAAGCAAAATTTAATAACTTTGTCGCACCGCAGCAAAAAGTTTCTTTTGCAAATCATTTCTAATCCCCTGCGCAAGCCCAATTAATCGACGGCAATCGTATATGTATATACGAGTACATATGGTATACTCGTGTATGTACATACATACGTCGGTGCACATCCTGCTCCTGCTGGAGGAGCACAAATGACATAAATGGCCTCTGGTTGTGGCACGAGCCGACGGGCACGAAGTGGAATTTTGCGCCTAAAAGCCTGTTCAGCACATAAGCACATCATGCCTAGCATAATATCCTTAGGACCACGATGAATGGGTACGAACACAAGTATTGCCAATGTTTGCATACCGCAGGCGACATGAACCCTCCGGACAGCTGCATTACGATGCCACCACCACAATCATTTCCCTCGTCGTCATCATCCTCATCAGCAGCATCACATTTTCTGGCATGGGGAGGAGCGAATGTGATGACGAATCCGCAACGTCGCTTTGGGACGCAGTTGAGTGCGGCAGACAGCGGGGCGCATAACTGACGACAGTTTTCAGCAACTTAAGGAAATTACGTATACGCCGCGTTCACCCTTACACACACTGCATTTTAGAGTGGTCCGTTAAAATGGTTGGAACTTTTTAACTCCACAGTATACAAGTACAACTATAGTTTTATTGACACGCCAAAAATCAGAAGAGATAATCTGAAATCGGTTGTTTTGAATATAGATCAGCTGAATATTAAGCTATCAGATTTAGATGATTTTATAGCGACAAAGATAGGGTCTCAGCATCCCCACATCCCACTCAATCAATCCATCTTACATTGTTAAAGCACTAATTGAGAAGACTTAATTTTTAATTGAAAAGCAAATATTAAACATATAAAATATATATTTTATAATTACTCGAAAAATTAATAATTTTGAAAATATTATAAAAATAGTTTAAAACATGGCATCCTGACATGGGAAGAGCTTGTTCGATTGAAAAGCAATTACTAAACATATAAAATAAATATTTTAAAATTATTCGGTCAATTAATAATTGTGAAAGATTATAAAAATAGTTCAAAGCATACTCTATAATAATAAGAATAATTGCGATATTTGCCACCAGTTTGGAACCGTTTGGTTATGTCTCTTGAATTGAGGAACTCTAAATGTTTTAGAACAAGCAAACAATATTTTCAAATTAAAACCGGGCATGTTTCCATTTCCAAATGCTCTTAAAAGTTGAAGCATAATTACAATTTGATCAAAATTGTAAACCGTTCAACAGGCGCCTTGAAAAATCAATATCATTCGACTGAACAATTATTTGATTTACCTTTTTAATAGCAACTTGTCCAAATCGAACCAGAGTCGAATTTTGAAGCTGGCAAGGGCGTTTAAATACAGATCTACTTCAATTAAAAAAGGTATATATTGTCAATCGACAAAGCAATGTGCCAGAGTGAATATTTCAAGTATTTAAATGGTTCTCTACTTGTAAGTTTTTGTTTGCACACATTCGGAAGCACACTCACATAACTGACTAAGAGACAGGACGAGACGACAGCACCCAGCCACTCGACGTCCATTCGCTGTCCGAAAAGGAATTCAATTTCCAAACTGAAAACAGAAAATGTCGGCGAATGGAGGTTGAGGTTGACGTTGATGCGATGATGTTGACTATGGCGATAGCGATGACTCATAACTAATACAAAGTGCCAGTGAGTTGAGGGCACAAAATGGACCAACAGAAGCCGCAGCAGCAGCAGCAGCAGCAGCATCATCGAGTTGATTATATATACATATAGGGAGACACAGGAGCATATGGCGACAGAGAGGCGTGCGCATAAAACATATTCCCATACATATTTATACATGTGTGTGTGTGTGTGTACATTTGTAGAGTCGAATGTGGAGCAAAAAAGAGGTACAGAGGTACAAACACAGACTACCACACCCACATCTTAAAGTGCAGAAGCGGCAGTTGAGCGCACGGACTGAAGGACGAACGCGCCGCTACGAGCAGTGTAAATATTTGCACACAAAAGTATGCTAGACCTGTAATTCGAGTTTGGGAGCACGATGCCGCGGACCCGGTGCATTGCCTTCGACGGAGCTGCATTTTGAACTGGGCTGCCTCCCTGCCTAAAGGGGTATGAACTGGCCAGCCCCCTTTGTGCCCCACTCGGGAAACGACAAAGCAACATTCTGCGAGTTGCAGGATTCACCAAGTGGCCGCGTTAGTTGCTGGTTGCTCACTCGAAGAAAACTGCATTTTAAACGTGCACGCATTCAGAGAAACCAGGTTTTGTATAACATGTTTTCAGATAAACATAGGATTTTAATTCCGCATGACTTACGTGTATCTGAAACTACGTTTTTAGGGAAACTCCTCGGGTACAAATTCTATGCTTTTATTTTATCTTAAAATTTTCCTAACCATAAATTGAGAAATATTTAACAAGTTTAAACGCATAATTAGAAAATTCATAAATAATCCTTCACTTTTTGAAAATTATTGAAATATATGAAGTTGGCAATTAAATGAAATCTTAAATAACATCAGCATTACTTATAAGCTTGCCAGTTAGCTCCCAAAACTCATTTGGAATAATAAGGATTTTAAATAATCCTTAACTTTGTGGAAACTATTGAAATATATTCAGTTTACAATTAAATGAAATCTTAGTAACCTTGCCATTTAGCTCTCAAAATTCATTAAAAAAAAAAAAGTATTTTAAATAGTAAGCAACATTACCAATTGCTTGAAATATTGGGCTTAAACTATAGGAACTTTTTAAAAAATAATAGTATTGTAGTAATGCTACCAAGAATAGAAACTAAAAGAAAAGTAAATACAGATATATCGGGAAATTTTTTATTATACCCTAAATTCGAATAATAAATTTGTATGATAATCCTGGATTTACACTCTAACGAAATTCAATATTCATAATACACTACACAAGTATTAAAATTTAAGAACAATACCAATAATTGTGGGGTTTAATTTTTACCTTTTCGCTTGTATTCTGAAGCCTATTTTATATTTCTTTTTCTCAACCTGAATTTTCTGTGTGAATTCTTTTATATTGCTGCCTGACATTGTTTGTGGTTTCTTTGGTCGTCAGTTGGCGGTTGCCATCATCGCCAGCACCATTCTATATGGTTGGTTATATACGCGTTTCACAGCGCAGGTTATACCAATATGGCCACTAACCAAATAAATGCAGACCGCTGGATGAAATCGTTAAGTGTGTGCGCCAACAAGGGTGGACACATGCTATATAGTATTGTTCCCAAATACTGTGGCCGGGTTGTTTCACATATCTGTGTCGCACACACACACACACATTTACAGACTGGCACACACAAGCGACTTAAAACACACACACATACAGAAATTGCACACTCTTCCGCTTTTCGGCATATTAAATTCTTTGCTACATTTCTACAAGAGTTTCCGTTCTCTTTTCCAGTTCCCGTCCCCATTCCCGCTTCCGCAAACAGTTTTCTATTCGATTGTACGACAAAATTCCCAAGCAGCATTTGGGTTTTGTATTCATACCGCAATTGTTTGGTTTTTCTGTTGAGGTCTGCAAATTGGTCAGTTGAACTTTGACAATGTTATAAACAAAGGATGCAAATACTTTTCAACATACTATACTTATTGCAGTTGTAGGTGTGTGTGTAGCAAGTAAAATGAACCCGTATACACGTATTTGTTGCAGTTATTGTATTCGAAGTCGAAAACGCTGGCCTTTTTAGGCACTTTAATTAAACTTTTCTTTACCTACAACTACAAGCTTCAACTTCCCATGCCATGTTAACCTCATTTTAGTTCTGTTCTGATAAATAAAATAATGTTTGATAGTGGCACAGCACAAGTATTGATACGTGCGGGCAATGATAATGACAGTTTATTGCGATTGAATGTGTGGAAAACTGGAGGTACCCCCGCTGAGTATCAAACAATGTTCGGGCATTCACGTACTTGTCTAAAAGTTCCATTTAAAGATTATTTCGTTTCTGTATATATGTAATTGTTATTATTTTCATTTGGTACCCCAAAGGGTACAAGGGTATATTACTTGTAGTTTTGTGCGAGTGCACATGGAACACACAGAAGGAGGCTTGGTAGACCCCACAAAGTATATATATTCTTGATCAGCATGACAAGCCGAGTCAATATAGCCATGTCCGTCTGTCCGTCCGTCTGTCTGTCTGTCTGTCTGTATGAACGCAAGGATCTCCGAAAGTATAAGAGCTAGAATAACCAAACTTGGTATACATATTCTCCTGAGCCCGAGAAATGACGAGTTTGTTCATTTTTTCTGATCCACCCTCCCACTGCCCCCCCCTAAAATTTTGTAGTCACATTAGGTTAGTGATTATATATCCACATACCAAGTTTCATTATGATAAAATTATCGGAAAGAAAGTTATAGCCATATAACCAGGCCCAATGCACACATACATACATATGTACAAGTACACAAACACGCATAAGGCACGATTCTGATGTAAATGTAAATGTATGTACGCATGCATGGAATATTTTATATTTAATTTAGTTAATTAATTAAATTAATTTAGTTAATTAATTTAATTAATTAATTTAATTACTTTTTTGTGGGGTGGTACAGAGTATTTAAGAGTTGAGCCTGCTCGACTTTAGCATTCCTTTCTTGTTTGGATCTGGCAAATGAATAAGCTTTTGTAAATTTCTGTTCCAAAGTGTTTTTCTACACATACTACCTCAGTAACAAGCTATTTTTTCTCTATTCTGCGTACTCGGTGATGGCACTTTATTTTTGAGAACGCAATCTCTTTTGGTTATCTCTTCTTATGTATACACAACTATCATTTCCTTATTCTCCTAATATTGGGTTAACCGTTACCTCAAAATGGCATTTGGTTATAAATAATTATATGTGTCTTTTACAACTCGCCCGCTGATCCGCTTCGATAATTGGTTGTAAAAGATTTAATTCCAAGAATTTTGTTCTGAAATCAAACGTGGGTATACATATATGTTGTTAAAAGCATTTGCTTTAAGGAAAGTCTTATGTGTTTTATATCGACAAGAATGAATGACAAAATTGGGAATGAATGACAAAAGTTAGTGGAGTTTGGCGGCCAGTTATACGGGGAAAACTAGACCTTTCCGTAGGATAATGCGCCAATAGGCAAAGCTGAGAAAAATATTCCAGAGAGAAAAATATTCCAGTTTTAATTGAATATCTCTGGGATATTCTATCTGAACCTCAGAACACCTCAGTTCAACAATTGACGGCAGTTTGAGGCAGCAAAAGAGTCAAAATTGGCAAAAATTGACGTATCCCACTTAAAATCATTGGTTAACTCCATGCCATTTAAATTTGGTAATAATGAATAGTTATTTATTTCACTTAATTATATCGAATTGAGGTTAATTAATCAAATACGTTGAGCATGTCATGAAAAGTCACATATAATTCTTTATAACGAAGTAAAAGTTCACATTAAGTTTTGTACATATTGAACTTTTTCTTCTGTAACTTTTTTCTTATTTTTTGTTTTCTATAACTACAAGCAATAAAACTGCAAACCTAACATTTTTTACTTGCACGGGTACATTTTTAAACTTACAAAAATATACGACACATATAATTATTTTACTGAGTCATATCGCATTTGGAGTAGGATTATTTGGATCCAGTCAAAGGTTTCTCACAACAAATTCAGCGTTTAGAGGAGTTTTAAAACAATAATTTGTACAAGAACTGAACATGTTTAAAATGCAGTTTATCGACATGAATGTGTTGTTAAAACATGCAAATTAAATTCAAACTCCCCACCTCAAAAAAAATTTAATTTTCTAACACTACTACTAACATATTTTATCTCCTTCTTCAATACTACAAGTATGTATGAAAATATGAAGCCGTAGTTTAAATCCCGTTAGCTTGAAGTTGAAGCTCTAGATAAACTTTCTTAAATTGATAAAGAACTTTTGAAATGTCTCTAAAGACGCTTTTTCAGTTCTTCGATTGGCCACGGCATTTCATTTACAATTGCATCGCAAACAAGAGAGAACGCTACAGTCGAGCAAGCCCGACAGTGTAATACCCTGTACCCAGGTAAACTTCCGTCACTGAGTTATATGCGCCCATAGCAGCAGCAAAAAGAGGAAGAAGAAGAGCGAACTTGTTGCTGCAGTTTGTGGGGGTTGTACTGTAGAGAATTTGTTTCGCTAATAACTCTCAGAATTGACCGAATTGGATAAAATTTTAAACAACTGTAGACAATTATATATAAATTATGTGTGCAAAGTTTGGTTGAGGTAGCATTTGAAATGTGGACGCTATTGACGAAATTCTGTAGCGGGGGAAGGGGGGGAAAATTAAAAAAAAATAAATAAACTCGTCCTTACTCGGACCTAGGAGAATCTGGATGCCAACTTTGGTTATTCTAGCTTTTATAGTTTCTGAGATCCTCGCGTTCATCTAGACGGACAGACGGACAGACGAACGGACAGACGGACGGACAGACGGACGGACAGACTGACGGACAGACGGACGGACATGTCTAGATCGATTTCTCTCGTCATGCTGATTCAGAATATATATACTTTATGGGGTCGGAGATGCTTCCTTCTGCATGTTACATACTTTGCACAAACCTAATATACCCTTTTTACCCTACGGGTACAGGGTATAAAAAGTTGTTTGTGACTCGCAAAAGTGCGCTGAGCCAAAATTTAAAACTAAATTTGAAATGTAATTGGCAAAGTAAAACAATAATCAACGAAATACAGGAAATGTGTGTAAGCAAATGGAATTTAAATATTTTTTGCAATATAAGCATAATTTTTTTCAGAAGTTAAATATTTTGGTGCTCTGTAATAATGAATATTTTCAAACCAAATAGATAGGCCGCCTCCGCCTTATTCGTTCTGTGACTTTACTTGTTTTTAAGGCTCGTATAGTCGGTATATATTGGCGCGTAGTTGGCGTTGGCACGTTCCAATAGTGGCAGGCTTGTTTCCCGTTTTCGCCCAGCAACAGTATAATTTATCATGGCTATTTTCAGTTACGTACGTATGTTGCATGATTCAGCATTTGCAGCCAAAAAAGTCAGAGGCACTTTCTGTCTGCAGTGCGCAATGAAAACTTCTAGCCGCACCAGTGAGTTCCATGCAACAATCTATGGAGGGAACGCGAACAGCAAGTCGTTCTCAAAAGACCAACAACTTTTCTCTAAATAACTGCAGCCGGATTTTCTGGGGTTCTGAAATGGCAGCAGTTGGGACTGGGACCTGAAAAGAATTCTGAGCGCAAATGGCGCACAGAAAATAAAAAAAAGAATTGCCTGACATCATCCGCCATAATCGGGACTGCGTCCTGTGTCCCGCACAGTTGTTCGTTCGTGTGTCTGTTTCAATTTCCGTGCAGCAAAAATCAAAGGGAATTTAATCGTGGCGCATCATAACTAGCACATAATTCGAAATACAGACACACAAGGCGGCAGGTAGCGAATCGTTTGTTTCGTGGCAATTCGCAATTCTGTTTTTTGGCTTTTCTTGCAATGTTGCAGAACGAAAAACTGTGTATAGTAGGGGAGCCCCCCTACTCGACACAGCCTGTCAAGAGCAACAACAATAACAACAATCATGTTGCATGTTGCATGTCAAACGAAAATGATAATCTAAAATCACGGAGCGTACAATAACCTTTAGTCTTTTGTCTGTGTCTCTTGTATAACAAACCCGCAGAAAAAACTCAGTGCAAATGGCAGTCGAAATGCAATTCCATCAAAATGCAATTTTCGCAATATTTTGTTAAAATACAAGTAGTGCTATAAAAACAACACCTGTATTATTACTAATACTGGGAAAAATGAATTACAATTTTTGATGTGTTGTCTTCATCTTCACATATGTACCTAAGTATATCCTACATTCTGATGCATCAACAGGAGAATAAACATCAATCTAAAAACTCTGTTATTAATTAATTAAATGCAGATAATCAATCGTAGACAGCCGGAAGATCTTCCTTTCTTTGGCTATAAATTAACATTGCAATTTAGGAATAATTCCAAGTTACAATAAAGTAACTAAATAAATAATTAAACGTATTTAGCTATAAGGGTGGATTTCTATCCCATACACAATTTTAGCATCGCATATTACTTTTTGAATCGTATTTATACATTAATGCGAATATTTGACTTTAATTTTATTCATAGTATTTTATACTTATATATACCATTATGTATATATAAAAATAAAGCACAAAATCCTTGATTTATATTCACTTTTTATTTTTTTTTAATTTTCACCTACATTGTGCCTAAGAAAGCCCTCTAGTTTTGAAATGAACTGCATGGACGTCTTTCATCAACAGTGTTGAAACAATTAAAACTTTTTTCATAAAAAATGAAATTTCAATTTTTATAGAAAACGGTTCATAGTCGGCAAGAATTTTTTAAATGTCCTCTTATAGGCTAAAGAACAATTGAGATGATAGAAACATGAGGTAATAGAAACATGAATTATTTATCATAGATAATCCATATTTTCGAATGAGGAAAATAAATTAATATTTCAAAATATTTTTGGTATGGAGTTTCCTTTGAGGCAAGGCCACAAAACGTCAATTTTTGTGAAATAGTTATGTTCAGTTTTTTTTAAGCTGTGGGGTATTAATAATCAGGTATTATTTATGTTTTTCTTGGAAGTAATACCTAGAAAGCTACTGTAAGAAATTAAGTTTAAAGAATAAGGATAACAAATGGCAATTTAACCAACAATTTCATTTTTTCTGAAGGGTTTCACATGCGAGCTATTTTCCTCTGATATGGTTTTTACTTTGTAATGTTTGATTTTATTAGTTTTGTGAAATAGTTTATGTTCCGGTAATCCGAGAATATGTGAACAGAAAATTCTTTCTTATTAATACTTATTGTCACTTTCAAATTAAAAAAAAAAAAAAAACAAATAAAAAGCCAAAAAAACGAAGCCTTAATAGATTTGTTTGACATTCCCGATACAAATTTGTATATAAGTACATCTTAAAATGAGCGCCTGTACGGCTTGTGAATTTAATTAAAACTACGTTTTAATTGGGTGGTGTCGGGCTAAGTAATGAAAATTAGTTGATAAAGCGAGAGTAGAACTTTGCGAAATGCAGCTGCTAGTACTATACTATATACTTGTATAACAGAAACCGACCTCAAAGTGGAATCTGTGTTCCAGTTAGAAGCATGACACGTCCCCACCGTCGACGTCAACATTGAAGTATTTAGATATACATACTATATATGTGTATGTGAGTGTGAGTAGGTATGCGTATGTATAGTACATCTACATATATCTAGTTGCCGAGAAATCGCAGAGAATGCAGCCCAAGTACAGACAGTAATTATGCACAAAAATGGGAGCACTGCTGGCGTTGACGTTGGACTGCACGGGACAGGCTGTCAGGATGGCAGTCGTCAGTTGGTAAAAGTATTTGCTCGGGCGTGCTACATTTAAAGTTATCTTGGGGAAATGGAAATGCACATTTAAGGACAAAGCGCCATTAGAGGCGGCTCCTTCGTTCAAGGATTACCAAAAGGACTCAAAGGCATTGAATAACGAGCGCAATGACGGATGGAATGCTTGAATGATGTGCCGACCATTCGCCATTCCCATTACACCATGCCAGCGATACTAAATGGGCACACAGTTTTTAAAGCCTGCATTATAGAAGTGCATTCCATCCTAAAAGACACACAAAATGCTACACACACCCTCAAATAGGGGGGTGTAGGCTTTTAGCTGAGCTGCTAATTAACTGCCGCCACCTGCATTTGTTTGTTAATGAGTTATGACAACACCTGCAGTTAATATTTGCATGTCTGCCTCCAACGCCCACAGACATACATACATATTTGATGTGACATTCCAATCAATCTAAACTTTAAGGTGAACCAATATTTAACGGCTGCCTTGCACACTTTTCATTCATTATACAAATGAATGACAAGAATGTCCCCCGCATGAGTCAATTGTCGACTTCCAGATTATATGCTCATGGGCCAAAAACAAATGTTGACTAAACTCCCATTGATCAGCATTTTAAAATTAGCATTGTTTACGAAATATTCGATTGTTTTTAAATATATACGAGTATATACAATATTTGTGAAATTCGTTCAAATCACACACATGAACATAAACAATAGTGTATTTGGGAAACACATATTTTTAACAAATGATGCGACCAAGTTCCCCTTTAAAGTAGTTAGTGAGCCCTTAATAACTACTATCTTTCATGTCTTTAAGATATAGAGATTGTTAGCTTGAGAGATATTTGTTCTAAAGGTTTATAAAAACTAGTTAAGGAGCACAGGGACATATAAAAATAGCCTGTATCAAACAAGATATGTACTTACAATGCTATTCCAAATAATTTGATCGGAAATAAATTCTGGTATCATCATTATAATGGAGAACGCAATTCACATAAATGAGGAAGAACAAAGTAGGATCATCTTGTGATTAACAATGCATATTGTAATCAATATATACTATATCAACTAAACAACAACTTGCAATACTATCCCAAAATTTGTCAATATCTACTGAAATGCAATGTTATCCCAAAATTTGTCACTATCTACTGAAATAATTTGATTCTAACAAAGTTTTTGGTATCATCCACAGCGAGTAACAAGTATGAGTTCAGCAATTAATAGTGAAGAACCAAAGCAAAATACATAAAAATGGATCCTAATGGATTATTAGCCCTGAAGAATAAAATAAGATCATCTTGCGATTAACAATGCATATTGTAATCAATAATATACATATCAAGAAAACAACTTGCAATACTATCCCAAAATTTGTCATTATCTACTGAAATACAATGCTTTCCCAAAATGTATCACTATCTACAGAAATAATTTGATTCCAAATAAATTTCTGGTATCATCGATAGCGGGTAACAAGTATGAGACAGCAATTAATTGTTTCTACATAAAAATGGTTTCTAATAGGAAAAATATTAAAAATATTTAATAAATTACGGCTGGGAGTAGAAAGAAGCCCAGCTTGCCGGACTGGCAATTAAATATAAATAGTTTTCTCATTAAGTTACCAAGTTAAAATTAATTAAAATAAGCTTGCCCTTCTTTGACTGTGAATCGGAGCATAGCTGGTCGAATGGCAATTAAAATCTCCCCAACGTGTTGGAGGCGTTAACGTTTACTCGTATATTTATTATCATTTCTTATTCTTATCTTTTAAGCTGTAACTACTATACTTATAACGAATGTACAAGGTGCGTTCCAAAGTAAACAGGACTTTTTGAATCTAGCGCCCCCTGGTGGCGCCATCTATAAGTCGACTGGTGCGTTAGAATCTGCTATCTTTATCGATTGTCCAGTGAGAATTTCATGACATTTCATCGATTGGAAGTGAAGTTATTGCGTTTTAAGTGTCAGTATGTTTGAAAATGAGCTTCGAACAAAAAACCAACATTAAATTTTGTTTTAAAATTAGTAAAACTTTTACCGAAACGTTTCAATTAATGGAACAAGTTTATGGCGATGATTGCCTATCCCGTAGCAGAGTGCACGAGTGGTTTCAACGTTTCCAAAGTGGTCGTGAGGACATAAATGACGATCAACATGTGGGCCAATCAAAATTCGTGATCACCGAAAATTCCATCGAAACTGTGCGTGAATTCATCAAAAATCAGCCGAAATCATCATTGAAATTGATGGAAATGAAATTGAACATCTCCAAAACATCGATTTATCGCATTTTGACCGAACATTTAGGCTTACAAAAGATGTGTGCACGGTTTGTTCCGAACAAATTGACTGACGACCAAAAATTGGTCTCATCGATCGACGCTTGTGACCGATTATTTGACCAAAAATCACATTTTAACCATTAACCACTCGCTGTATTCACCTGATATGGCACCGTGCGACTTCTACCTTTTCGGAAAAATGCATTTGCCCATGAAAGGAAAGCGTTATGACATACTTGTAGAGGCCATTCAAAAGGCTTGCACCGGCATACTGGCGGCCATACCGGCCAACGATCGTGCAAAAAGCTGTATTGAAGCAGAAGGACACTATTTTAAATAAAATAAATTGATTTTGCCGAAAAAATCATTTGTTGTTTTTTTTTTTTAAAAGTCCTGTTTACTTTGGAACACACCTTGTATGTATATTTTATTTAATGTTGGCTGCCCACATTTTTGTTGATTAATTAAATTAATATATGTATATAAAAAATTCCTTTTTGACAGACGCGGCCAATTATGCCTAGAATATTAATTTAGTGCATGAACTACACTCGCACGATCATCGCTTGGATCTTTCAGTTCACTTTACGGATGAATGCACCTACAAATTAAATGTGAGGATTTCAGGGCATGTTAATATACGAGTATACTGATATATATATCTCTATTATATGTTATTGGAAAATACGATATTTGTAAGCATTTCGCTAATTGTTTACACAAAAGGCATTTACAGATTTCGCAATGATTTGCTGGGCCTTTGCTCAGTATTTACAAGTTGGGATCAATTGTTAATGGATTGGTGGCGAACGTGCCAAACCATTTGACACCAACATACTACATACATATATTAACAGCTGCTCTAAAATTTTATATGTATAACTACATGGAGAGAAAATGAGAAAAATGTGCTTCTATTTGGATTTTTGTGGCGCAACTATTTGCGGCCATAGACCCTAAAAACAAACAGCACTGAGTTGTGTGTATCTGTGAAGCGGATTCCATCCGAATCTTGACATGCAATCCAACGCGTTGTCCACCCACGCATTGCGACTCTGCGGTCGACTGCCTCGCCCTGCAACTCGGCCAAGAAAAAATGACGATGTCGGCGGAAAAATCTCAAAATAAAATAGAGGCACGAAGTAGGCCCAAGTAGCTTGCGACATGAGGAAACACAAACAATTGTGTGCACACATTATTTATTATGCATTTCGCGTGGGCAGTTATAAAAAAATTTTACAATCGAAATGTTTTCAAACATTTCGTTTATGCCAGTAATACGCATTAGTAGCTACGCCCATAATCTCTTCCCACACAAGCGATAACGATCTAGAAAGTAAACGCACGTGCATGCTGATAAGATTTTTTTCAAGAAAAACGAAATACTATACATATAGAAGTACACCAAGCCAACTTTTTTCGAATTAGTGCAGACCGGTTGAAAGCCATTTTGCTGCAATGGGTTGCAAGGTTGGGCTGGCGCTGGGGGCCATTGCTTCTGTTCTTTCTGTCATAATCATGTCGACCTGCAAGGCAGAAGAGGTTGCAGCACCTCGACGCCGCAGAAAACAAAGCCACACAAAAGGCAAATCAATGCGAGTTGACAATGAGCAGCCAAGAAACGACACTAAGAAGATACATGCGCCCAATAAGTCTTGCAAACATACATCCAAACACAAATACCTATATATGTAAAGCTATACACATTTCTCCCTCTCACAAATGTATATATAATGCGATTTGAAACCTGTCCGAGAATTGCTGGAGGGTGGACGATTGGCTCAATAAATTTGTATGTTCGCCCTTAGCTGGCTAGCAACGGAATGGCAATGACAAACCCCTCAATAGAAATGTGATTTTTTTTAGCTCAAAAATGGTAAAAAGGCTCCCAAACTTACAAGGCAGCTACAGTGGACAAGCCACTCATCATGGAGTGTACATTTAAATAAACACTATATATCTAAAAATTTGTGACTCGCTGAGACTTATTTCTTGCAACTTCACTTAAACTATTGCCCTTAATTTGTACATCTCTTATACCTCTGAACAGGAAAAATTCGCTGATACGCGTAGGCTAACATTTTTAAATAAGATAGAAAGAGTCGAGCAAGCCGGACTTTGTAATACCCTGTACCCTAGTTTGTGGGCGTATAAGTAGAATAATAAATAAAACAAGTAGAGAAGCTAAAGTCGGGTATCCCGACTTTGAAATACTCTGTACATATGTGTAGTATAATTATGCGTATCTAGGCGTGTATGTGTGTGTTTGTGTTTGTGTGTGTCTGTGTACCTATGCAAAGCAATAACAGCTGCGGTCACTGCTTGGTCATATATACACATATGGCTATAACTTCCTGTTAAATCGGCCTATCATTATGATACTCGTCACACGGACTCATAATTACTAACGGGAGGTATTTTCCGAATTTCAATTAAAAATTCCAAGAATTAAGGGAGTTATGGATTGTGGGGGAAAGGGGGGAGGGAGGGAAATTCCAAAATACACTTTTTCTGCGTATTCACATAAGGCACATTGGACTAAAATTTGGTGTTCCTAGGTCTTATAGCCGCCGAGATATAGGCGATCCTGTACATTTCATGTACAGAGTATAATTATTTCGCTTATAACATTATTATTCTTAAAATTCCCCGATTTGGTTAAATTTAAAACAGAGGTAAAGCTTTACATATTATTTACGTATGCCAAATTTTGTTTAAATGACGTTGGAATTGTGGACTGTATTGACAAAACTCTATAGCGAGGAAAAAAGGGGGGAAACACAAAAAATAAACAAATATCCCAAAGCATAAGGATTAGGAGAGTCTACATAGCAAGTTTGGTCAATATAGGCTCAGCCATATGCGACGTTCAGACGTTCATACAAACAGACGGTCAGACAGACGAACAGACATGTCTAGATCGATTTCCCTCGTCATGCTGATTACGTAGTTTCCCTTGTTACATACTTTTATATAGTTGGGAGAAGCATCAGTTACTGTCCATTATATACCATTGTACATATATTAGTTTCAGATATTAGTCGTTTAGTTCTTAGAGCCTTTAAATTTTTATTTTTGATAAATGTAAAACTTTAATTATACTGTTATTATTTACAACATAAACTTATAGAAAAATACAAATACAGCTTTAACAGGAGTTTAGTCCTATTTAATTATTTATACTTTATATAAATCTATTGGCAAGATCAGCGGGGTGTGAACTCTTCAGCTTCTTCCTTACTAAGTCTTTAATTCGAATTAAGCTGGCTTAACAAATCAATTACTTTGTTCAATCTGTACCTACATTTTACAACCGAAATGCTTTGACATTGATTTGAGAAATATATTATTTCCAAAAACAAAAAGCAAACTTTCTACTTGCAGTAAAGCCCAGAACGTAAGTATGGCTGATATTCTGTAGGCCTACAGAATAGCTGATAAACGAATGTCGCTTGGCAGCTAGCAAAATGAACTGCAGTGACTATTGCAAGTTTAATCCGTTCTACATCGGTCCTTACCCGGACTGTGCCTGCGGACCCTGCCCGTATGGAATCTATTCGGGCTACACACCCTGCGGCTGGGGTAGAGGTCGTTGTGGCAGCTCCTGTTGCGATCCTTGCTGCGGTCCGAGCTGCAGTCCTTGCTGCGGTGGTTGCTGCAGTCCTAACTGCAGTCCCAGCTGTGTTCCCTGGCTAATACCATGTGGACTGCAGTGCTGCCGCCCCTGCAGATCATGCTGTTGATTGCGCTCTGATTGCTGCAATGCCTGCAACTTGAATTGAAGTTAGAGGACGGACCTGTTGCATTGGGCTTCTGGACTTTACTGTTTGTAGAGAATTGTTTTTCGTTTGAAGAAATTTGTTTGTACGCTTTGTAAGAAAATTGTCTCCGTTAAAGTTGTGTTCGTGTACGTGTTCGTATGGGGGAGTTTGCAGTAACTTCCAGTGGGTGCACAATTGGCTAGACGCTAAGCGAACATGATTAAAAATAGCAACAGTCTCGTGGAGGCTTCACAGTCGAGTGCCTCGCAATCTCGTTTAACCGCCTGTAATGGAATTGAGTCGCACCGCACCGTAACGAATTTATGGCTTAAAGTTGGCAACCGACCACCCGCTATACATGATTGGCTCTCGGCATGCCCTATTACTATATACTATACGCTTCTTTGTTGGGCATTAAATATTGCATGCATATGCACAAGTCAGCATACAAGCATACAACATACATACATACATACATATATCAGAAACATTCAACGGCTCCGACCATCGCTCCACACCACACCCAATCAGATACTGAAGGGGGCGTCAACGGCATTGTCGGTCGCAGAAATGCGATTACCGCATAAGCGATTAATTTGATTGTGCTGGTGTTGTTCTTATTTAAACGAATTAAACATTAAATTGTGCCTCGTTACGCTCTGGTAATGGAATGCCACCAGGAGAAGCGCTTAACTATGAGGCAACCACATGCCACCATCACCACCACCCCCACCATTGCTTCAAAGCTAAATTGTTGAATTGGTCGAGCCAGAGCAGGACAAAGGGTTGAGGTTAATTGTGTGCCCTGCTTCTTTTGCTGTGCACCGTCTCCTCATCCTGCCCCTTCGGCCACGTGCTGTTCACGCTTTCGTGGGCTTCCAGCTTTGCCTGGCTTGCTGGCTTGGATTTGCTGTCGGCACCGGCACCGGCACCATCACCGGTGCCGGAACTCGACAACGTTGGCGGCTTCGTTCGCCAATCTCTCACACGCTTTCATGAGATTTTTCAATCGTTTCTTTCTTTTCAGTTTTGTTTTCTGCCCTTCTTTTACTTGCCATTGTTTGAGTCAACGGCACAACGCTTCTGGCCAGAAATGACTCCATGGGTATTTATGTTGTCCGTATTATTGTTGTTGTTGTTGTTTCTGCTGCTGCTGCTGCGGGGGCGCACTCGTTCGCCAAGTGGGTGGAGCGGGAGGGGGGAGGTGAGTGTTTGTGTGCTCTATCTGTGCGCCTATGCGTGTGTATGCACAATGCTCTGCTCTTGTTTTTCATGTCACGCCTCATTTAGTTTTCCACGACATGAGCGTTTCCGCCAATGTGTCACACAAATATCTGAAACGTGTTTCACTTTTTCTTGGCTACTCTTCTTCAGCAGCAGCAGCAGTGTTTGATGTTCCAAGGTATACACCAAACAGAACACTACTATGCTGGCATAGTTGGCTATCTGGTGAACTAAATCGGAACAACGCATTGGGGGCACACACACATGAACACTCCCTCTCGAGTTCTTCAGAAACTTATGCTTTATTAAAGCAAGGCGGGACTTTATAGTTAACGAAATATTTTTACATTATTTCCACAACCCACTGTTAATTACCAACAATATTTCGTTCTTTTACATTCACCTATTTTTAATGTTATGTACCTAATGACCATATCCGAGGAAAAGAATTACGTGCCCAATTCAAAGTCCTCCCTCATTACTCAAAAATCTGGCTCAAGACAATCTCCGTGCATTGCTCAAATTAATTTACAGCGTTCGTTAAATCGTTATTATAATTAGCACGTTAGAAGTTCCCAAAACTACTTTTAAAAATATAACTAAGTTTAATAAATTTACAGCGTTAGTTAACTCGTTATTATAATTAGAACTTCAGAAATTAAAAAAAAAACTTGTAAAAATATAACTAAGTTTAATACATTTTCTTTATAATATTCATAAATAATAAATTTTAAGAAAATTACACAAACTTTTAGGTTGATAAGACTGTTATTGCGTTATTTATACTTTTAATGGACTTATTTTTTAATATTTGTCACAAAAACTTACATTCAAATATTTTTCCAACTGAATTCATTTTTTAAACAGAAAAATGCATAAATAATTAATAATACTTCGTATTCAGTTATCTAAATAGCGCACACATAATCAGCCAACGGCCTATGTATGTAATCATAAGTATATCTTATTCATCGAAGTTTTAATGTTTTTTAATTGAATAGTTTATTTTGCAACCAACAGAATTTAAATTCAATTACAATATAGTATTTAGCTGTTCTAGAAATAAATTTTCGCTTATCTTATTCATCGAAGTTTTAATGTTTTTTAATTGAATAGTTTATTTTGCAACCAACAGAATTTAAATTCAAATACAATATAGTATTTAGCTGTTCTAGAAATACATTATCGCTTCATAATTAAGTAGAACAATTAAAAGACCTCGGCTCAACAAAAAAATGTTATTTTCCAATCAAACTGATCAACAATAAAGCAAATATTCATTCAATTTATAAAAAATTGCTTTTCAATAAAAGTTTCTTTAATTAACACCCAGACAAATACTATGTACATATGTACAGCAAAAGTTAGAGCTGCTGACGAATTATTTGTTCTTTTTAAATAAAGGTGAACGTATAAGTAGTTTCGGTATTTGTTAAAATGTCTATACAGAGTATGTATTGTTTAATGTGTAGTTTGTAACATAATTCAGGGATTACTGATGCAAATAATTTTCACGCAAATATGTTGGTCTTATTTAATTAAATAAACTTTCCCCAAGTTTAATTTTCGGCTACAATAAAGTACATATTTACATTGATAAATTTTAAACATTTATTGATGTGGCATCAAGTTTACGATTTATCCTCGAAAAACTGATCTACAAAAAATTAGTCAGTCAGATTTATTTATAATCAATATGAATATCCCTAGACGGACTAAAAGAAGTCAAAACTTCATTTCAAGATCCATAAGTGCTAGTGTTTTCGAGACTTTCAAACTATAAAATCTGTCAAAAAATCTAGACCATGATTACACAATACTTGATTTATTATGAATAATTTCACGATAATTTCATGATCATAATAGATTTAATGCTACTTACATTCATTTGTTAAACAAGAATTCCAAGAACTTTAAAGCATCATAAATCGTACAGATCCCCACACACGCTTCTTCTTATTCAAAATATTAATATGTGATTCATTCTGAAACCAAATATATGCTAATATATTATTTTTATTACTAGGCGGAAGGTTAGTTCCGAATGCATTTGCTACCCAAGCCCCTATACTAAACATGTATAAATTATCTACTTGTATTACGAGAAAGTCAAAATAGGAAAAAGTGAAATTGAATTCTATTAGCTGTACGCATACAATAAGTAGACAGACACTGCTCGGTACACATAGGTGTTCAATCTTGGGTACTCTTTGAGCTAGCGGTCGGCTTGGCTCGGCACTGAACGACTCGACTCGACTCGGCTCAAGCTAACTAAGCCCGCAATATAGTACAAACAACAGCACCTGCTGCCATATTCTCAATAGAAGCGTCGCAACCGTGTCGACGGCATGGACCCGTGCTATTTAAGCGCATGGCGGACGCTACGCCCAACTCACCGCACCCCCTCACCCGTAGCAGCACCAACGGGCCGACTGAGCGGTGGCAGCGCAGCAGCAGCAGCAGTTTTCAAATGCTAAAATTGGCGATTAGTCAAAATGATGTCACCAAGTTATTTTGATTGTTTTATATATTTATTTTGCTTGTTTGCGTTTTGACGCTTAACGTCTTCACCGCGCTTAAATGTCTCGCAAATTTCGAGTACAGTATAAATTTAAGTTCTTGTTCCAAAAGATGACATTTACTTTTTAGCAATGTACAATAATGTTATTACAGCAGAATTACTGACCTTCTGGAATAGCTCCACACCAATAAGATATCCCTTTCAAATTAACGCAATTTACTTTTGTTCTGAAGATACTAAGGTACACAAAAGAATTGAAATAAATGCGATAATTGGAGCGGAACTGGACTTATTGCAATAAAATATCGCATGAAGGGGCTGCTGTAATATCCGTTTAAGGATATATCTGAAGAGAAGCAGGCTGAATAAAACTTCAATTACTTTTTTAAATAATATAATAGCCTTAGGTCGGCTGCTGTTATTTCCTTGTGGCAAATGCACATTTTTTGAACAAGATAATTAGAAACTCTTTCGAACTAAACTAATAGGGAAAATATTGCACCAGAAAAGTACATACATAGTACATATGCAATTATTGCATACTAAATAGCTGTGTAATTTACTTAACTAATAAAAGTGTCTGATTTATAATTAATTGCAAGCATTACAAGTAAATTTTTACAATTAGTAAGTTAAATGTGTTTTCTAATGCTTAAGCAATTCCAATTTTAAATACGTACTTTATATTGTCATTGTTAAGCAATTTGAACGAAGTTCTTCAATATCAGTCTCAGTTAAACGAACATCATCCTAAATTTTTTTTTTTTTCTAAATGTGTCTACTTATTTACATTATTTTTTGGCAACGTACGGCAAAAATTATTCATTAATTAAGAACAGACTTTATTTCAATAAAAGGGAAATTAAAAATGTCCATTTGATCATAAAAAGTTTTAATTTTTTGTGATGGATGTTAAGATATAAATTCACGCTAGTTTTCATATTGGATGCTTTTACTTGAAATCCATTTACTTAAAGCGTTGGCCTTTATTTTTATGGGCATTATTTATGTATCGATATCAGACTCAGATGGGCGTCAGCTTGGCTATCGCAGAAAGGTCATGAACGTCCAACCAAACTTATTGGTTGCATTTTTTATTCTCTACCTATAAAGAATTTGTTTCGCCAAGAGGCAAGCAAGTCGACCTGATTTGATTATTTAGGGCAGAGTTCGGCAAAAAATGCAATTATGGATTTGGGTGCAAACACAAATACTAAATAAATACATGCATAACACTATATATACATGAATATTGTATTTCAAATGGCAGACGGCACCAAATCCTTGAGAATGAACAAAAAATAATCCCACATAAAACAATCTTGTAAAACAATTTGTATTACTGTAATGTTATTCGTAAACAAATTTCTGAACGAATACTATATGTGACAATAAACAGGACACGGCGAATGGGGGTTTACGGTGGCTGCCACACATTTGTATATTGTTAGAAAATGTATGTATGTTTGGTCGTTTGTTTGTTCACAAGTACGCATTAACCGACGCTCTTTATGAATGAAAATTTTCGACGACATCAGCACCAGAGGCGTAATACAACTTTTGCAAAATACACACCAACATACATATATGCATGCATTGGTAGATGAAAAGGAATTAAATTCTCATTTTGGGTGACTTTGTTTACCTTTTATAATTTTATTGCGCTGCAGTGCGTCACTTTCGTGCCGAGTTCCAGGGAAGCTACAACTTCTTGTTACTTTTCTTCACCTGCTGTTTACACTTATTTCTTTTTCCTTTTTTATTTCGCACAAGTACATGGATTTGTATGTATACAGCACTTTTTGCAAAAGTTCACTGGTGTTACCTATATTTGTTTTTATTTTTAAAATATTTATGTCTACAGATAAAGAACTTAATTTTCCTGGCTTCAATTTAACTTGTTTTCGCTATCCGAAAATACACAAACACACACGTTCACTCGCGTACCTAAGCAGAGGGCGGCGACGGCGGCGGGCAGGGTTTAATCCGCACTGGAATGCGAGACACCGTCGTCTTTTTATTTGTGCGTCTCTATCTTCTTATCAAGTTAGCAGGTGCGGTCCACCCAAGACCAGGAATTTTGCACAATTCGCGCTTTGAGCCAGCAAGTTGCAAAAGTCTTCTGTGTATATCTTATCAACAATTTGTTTACCAACTACTGGAAATCGTAAAAATTGCGAGGCATCGCGACTCAACCACTTTGCTGCGTTGCCGAGACTGTTAGCAAGCGTGCAATGTTATCGATTAGGCCGTTGGAAGCAGCAAGCGGAGGAACACATTCGATTGCGGTAACTCACTCGATTGCTCTGCTCCTATCGAATCGCATACCACCGGGCAATAGTTTAGAGCCATATTGGGATAAAAAATTTCCGTGCAATTGTATATTTATATGTAACACAGTCATTTGTTTTATTTAATTTGTACAATCTTAAATAGCAATTTGAGGTAGGTTGCAAATATTTTAAAACAACTCGTTTTCAAACTTATCGTCGGCGCTTTGTACGACTATGACTGTTATTTTTGCATCTGGCGTTACAAGTATTTCATGAAATTTTGTACGAATTCGCAGCATTAATAGTTCATCAGTAGGATCAATTTTTTGCATACCACGGTCTATTCTTCCTCGTAAGGTTTGGACCAGTCCCGCGAACTCCACGGATGCTGAATTACTCATGGTACTCTTTACCGGATGTCCAAGATCATTCAATATAACTATGTCTCGAACGTTGGGCTTTTCTTGTATCAAGCGGAAAGCTTCTTCCACATATGTCAGTGTCCGGGGAGACTGCAGCATTTGTATATCTCATAAATTAGAAAATGTATACTCGTAATTAAATATATTACCTTTTCTGGTGAACTTTTAAACATTGACATTTTCAAATTAATGGTCTTATTAACCAGAAACTACAATAAGTATCCCTGCCTCTGCTACACTTTTTTATTTTGCTGAGCAATGCGGTGATTTCCTTGGTAACTGTTGTTTTATAGGTTAGTTGGTCAGAGAATCTAGTATATATTCATGTTCCCATACATTAAGTAAACATTCAGTACTTCTTTTATTACAAGCTTAATGCATAGTTTAGTTTTTCTTCGATATTATGTTCATCATGTTCATCATACGGGTATTACATTTTCGTTTCAGAAACAGAACTTCAATAATATTTTCAAATTCTAACTTAAAAGCTTCCAATCACAAATACTAAATACTAAACTCAGTGCTGCTATGGTTTTTAATCGTCATGGCAACCCCAAATTAGGTGGCAACTCGTGCGTGTTTACAATTATATATGTACATATGTACAAACTCTTATTGATTTTTTGGTCAAACATTTAGCTTTATTCCTGTGAAATGGTAAGCAATATATAGAAAATCGTTTATATTTAAGCTTTTTGCGTATCATATGGTGCATTACAGTCTCAAGAAGTCGAGGAAACTTTAAAGCGAATCCAGTCCCACAAAGGCGTGGTTGGAACAATTGTTGTGAACAATGAAGGTAAAGGTACATTTTGTGTTTTTAGTTGCCACATTGACATTATTCACATGTTTTCTCAGGTATTCCGGTCAAATCTACGCTGGACAACACGACGACCGTGCAGTACGCGGGGCTCATGAATCAGCTAGCGGATAAAGCGCGCAGCGTTGTCCGCGATCTCGATCCGTCTAACGATCTCACATTCCTTAGAGTACGTTCAAAAAAACATGAAATTATGGTAGCTCCCGACAAGGACTTTATCCTGATTGTCATACAAAATCCAACTGATTAAGTGCCTGTTGCAGGAGCTTGCGCTATATTAAGTTCAGAGTGGCGTATTTATTTCTAGGGTATATTATGCACAGCTATATACAATTAAAATATGTATGCTCAAAGAGGGAGAACAAAAACAAATATACATATGCATTGATATTTTTGCACATTTAAAGGTGAAATTTACTTTTGTGTGAAAATAATGTGGATGACATCATTATCAGCCTATGGTTACAAATCTAATTAGTGGCAACCAAATTCATAATGGTGGGGCAACAAAGAAATGCTATTGGCAGAAAAAATAAAATGTCTGCAGCTGCAAGAAATTAATGCATTTTTCGTTCATATACAAATTTTTATTTATGTAGGTTCTTTTGTATTTAATCTGGGTTGCTATAGGATATGCAGGTAACAGCTGTGTTTCGTGATAGGAAGGTGCTACTATCGATAAGAGACTCGCAAGCATCATCGGAACTTACGGAACAAAAGACATGGCTTGCTAGTTCGTCTGAAAGAGTCAGTCAATTGAACCACGTTGTTCATGGACTACACAGCGCTAGTGAAAACTTCGAAAATTACAAGTAATGGATTTTAAAAATTTAATTTAATAGAGTTTAGAAATAAATATAACCGTTTAGAACTACAATAAGTAACGTGGTGTGTTCGTGTTCGTGTTAGAAGAAACGCAAAACGCAATCAATATAAAGAAAAAGGTAATTTTGGAATGGGCGTGCGATAGTAAAGAAAATGGCGTAATCACGCACCAACAAAACGCAATCGTATGCTCCAATCGGCCAGTCAGCATAATGGACGACGTTCTGCAAATACTTATTTAATTTAAAAATCGAAAATATCACGAGTCTGTTCGTGACTATGTGTGTGAGTGTATGTCCATATGTGAATAATGTGAAAAAGCAGATAAATTGAAAATATAAATTTAAAAAATGTGGCCATATTTTTTCCGTGAAAAAAAAAATAAACGAGAAAAAAACGAAATTGATATACATATGTATAAAGAATTAACTGAAAAAAAGAAGCACTTCGTATCAGATCGTCCCGTTGTTCGCAAGCACAAGCAATAGCAATTTTCAACGATGGCATCACACACGCGCATACAAATACATACAAACGAACGTAAATATGCACGCACGTTCGTACAAAGAGACAGCATTTATATGTATTTATGTATTGAGCTTGTATATAACAGAGTTGAGCACATAAGGGCAGGCTCAATTTATAAATAAGAAGCATGTGCTGCGCTGCTACTGCGCTGCCTACGCTACTGAATGCAGCGCAAGGGATTTTATTACGTACAGAGGACGGTCGATGGGTTCGTTTATATTTTTGGATATTTACATACGTACATACATAGATGTATGTATCCGCATGCATCTATGTAAAAGACATACGTACATACATGCATACATATGTACATATGTTCGATTGCATATGTAACGGGCGAGTGCAGCGCGAACGCGACGCCGTAAAAAACAACGTAAATGCAACGCACTTCGGGCATCGGTTCAATCCCCTCCCGCAACGCGTAATGCTTAAAATATTTCACGAATTCCATTTGTGCGTTTTAACCAAAAACGTTATGTGTAGGCCCTGCAATGTATTGCCACGAATTACGGTTTTGCCAAAAAAAAAAAAATAAAAAATAAGGGCTACAAAAACAATGATTAAAATATGTATGATTGTGTCTGTCTATGTTATATACAATAAGATTTTTGTCTTTTTGTATGTGTTTCTACCATTGTACATACAGTGTAAAACCCAACCATCTGGTATGAGGGGGAAATACTTGGTATCTGGCCAACGCACACGTTATATGAAAGAGTGAATCATACCAATAACTGAAAACATGAACTAACTATTACTGGAAATATATGAGTGTGAAACTTATCAGTTAAACCAAAACCGTTCTCAAGAACAAGCCTATTTGATTAAATGCCATACGAGAGACTTAACTGAACTTACTTGATTTAATTTTAATTGCCATTAAGTACATATGGTCGTGCACATGACTATTCATTTATGGCTTCTGGTGTTATTCCTTTTGTGTGCAGGCCATGATGCCTGACTTTTGTTATGCATAATCCTAGGGTATTCTGGTGGGAAACAAAACACAACTCGACGATATGCCATTTAATGATCCGGCTATAGTGGGTTCAGATTGAAAAAATTTCGGCAAAATTAAGAAGAAAAAACGGTAAAAAAAAAGTAAGCTATCCTTTTTTAGCTATACCAGTTTAGAGAAATCATATCCTAAATTCAAATTAATTTATTGAGGAACTGATAAAAATAAATATAGTATATTACTTTCAAAAAGATTAAGAAACCCTGATACGTTATCTGGCAAACACATTCTATAAGTAATTAAAATTCATAAAATAAACACAAATGCTAATAAAGATACCCCAAAACAATCAATTGGAGACATTCAGTATCAGCTTTTGAATTTGTTTTCAGTTCTTAATATTAAATAATACTATATATTTTTAGTGGTGGTAAATAAGCTATTTCCTGTTAATTTCAAACACCTGACAATACTATAAATTAGAACTCTATATTCCATTTTAAAAGTCAAGTTAGTTGTGGTTTTCTATAATCCTAATGAAGTTGAAATAGAGTGCTTCTGATTCCTTCATGGAGAACAATATACCAAACCACTAGGTAAAAAATACTCATTGCAATTTTGTACCTTAAATCATCATTAGTTTATGAATTTCCCACATGGGGTGTAATTGTTCGAAAATTTGTTTTATAGCCCTTACATGTTTGCAATTTGCAATTGTTAACTGCTACAAATAAGCTAAGAGTCACTGCACACTTGCTCGTATATAGACGCATACCTACAGAAACATATGTACGCCCTGCATACATACATACACATGTATGTAGATGTGTACATTCATACGTGTGTAAATCTTTTGAAAGCTTTTAAAAGCAAGCCATAATAAAATACTGCGACTGAGAAGCAATTAAACAATTACGTATCTAAACATACATACTTGGTATATATGTATAGAAGTATGTAACTACATACATATACACCTTATATATATATATGTAGTTGCGTATCTATTTACTTTTCCTGTCTGCACAATATTTCAGCCTGCCATTTTAATCAAATGCGTTGAAACTGAACTTTCGACCCGATGACCGTCCCCATGTAACTTTTGCCCCCAGCTGCTGCACTCCCTTCGATTGAAATCGACCGACTTTGCCGCTGCAGCAGCAGCAGCAACAGCAGCAACAGCGGCAGCAGTCCTTCAGTTGACATCCGCACAGGAACAACAACAACCCGCCAGATACAGACGCACACACATACACACAAACTCAAGCTCTCAAACAGGCAAATGCCCGGCAGCTTTCTTCCCTTGCTTAGTCAAACTGGTTTTCATCCCCGTTGTGCAGACTTTAGATACATATATGAAATTTAATTATTACTTTCAACCGACAGGAGAAATGCGTACAATTTTCTAATTTAACGTTTTCTTAGTCTTAATTGAACAGGTTTTTATCGCATAGATTAGACGAAATACTCTTCGCAAAGGGTGTACCCGTACGTTCCTAGTTTCTGAACTGAAAGCATCGCCGACCGTACGTGCTTATTGTGATTGTTTCCGAATATATTTCTGAGAAATAATAGATACCAGTATTTTTTTGAGTTACCAACTAAATTTCATATTGGTTCTTAAAATCGTGACTATCTGTTCTGTGTGTTATCCAACAATTTTGATGGTAATCATACAAATCTATGTTCTGAAAACATTACAAATCACCTTAAAACTGAAGAACCTTAAACACATTTTTAAAATAAACAAGAAAGGAATATTGAATGAATGGGCTCAACTCTTAAATACCCAATCCCTGAAACAAAACACAAATTTTTAAAAGTTTTTTAAGCAAATGCACTCCAAGATATCTGGTTGTTAATTATTGACGTTGAATAAAAACACTCTTTATCGAACCAGTAAATATTTGATTCTTATCCCGAAAGGCGGTCATCAACCCTACATTTATATCAAATAAGGTCAAAATGATAAACCTGAGAACAAGATTGCATGAAATTCGAATTTATAGGGTCGTTGAAACATAGGAGTTCCTTGACAGTTCAATTGTGTATAAAAGGAGTGGAGAAGATATCATATAAGTAGGGGGTAACGAAGTTGCCATTGTGGTTCTATGCATGTGTAGATTTTGTATATGGCAGGTCAACTCTAATAGGTTCAAGCCTGTTTCAATAAAAAAAACAATAGGTGCAATTTTTAAATTTATATTATTTATTTATCTAGACTAGAGACTTTTTTGCAAAAATATTTAAAACGAGTACGTTATACAGCTATAATTTCGAAACCATAAAAGTAAAGTAAATGATTTATTTTTAATTTTATGATTCATTTATTATTGATGACTCTTCTCTGTATCGTTATCATTTTTTCCCTGCTTTTAAGAACAGTTTCGTTCAGGATGTAAACATCGTTCTTAATTCTAATCCAAAGACAGCGCGTTTGTTGATATTTCTATTATGTATTTTATTATTGCAGATATTCTAGCATCTGCCTTATCCCAGTCGCTGCTGCACCTGTGCATGCATTTATATACCTCCTTATGTGTACTTATTGTATGTACTCGCATGTAGTATGTACATATTCGTATATATTTTATTCTACACACATGCATCTTTAATTTCGGCCACTTGTTTCCTCCTTATAAACATTCCCGGTCGCTAATGGGAACACCAAGCAGAAAGCCCAAAGTGTCAGGCAATAACAAGCAGGCACACAAAAAATAAAATAACAGAAAATTTGCACTACATGCAAGTGAAAATTGCAAAAACATCAAAATGCCGAAATTTCCAAAATTTATATGTATGTTTTTATGAATATATGTGTGTGTGCACACATATATGTATGATATATAAACATATATAAAACGGCTGCACTTGTGTGTGCTCTCATTATTGAAGAGAAGACAAAAATGCAACGACATACAAACGAGGACTGAAGCGACTGGCAACTGGTACAGCAGACCTTCCTTTTATTTACTTTTGCCAGGGACTTGAAATCTGAGTCGCTCGAACAGATGTTCAGAAATTGTTGTGGACGATCTTAGTGCGAGGCGGCGGCCAGCAAATTGTGTTGATTTCACCAAAAAAAAAATATTGAATACATGTTTGAGTATTGGAGTTAACACACACACACACACCGAAGCACATGCACACACACACACGAATATTCATTGCATGCAAGTCTAAAGTATAAGCAATATATTGTACTTGGGCTGCATATGTATTTGTGACGTAGGGACGGATTTGTATATATATGTGTGTGTGTGTGTGTGTCTGAAAAACACAATGCAAAGTGTGAAACAAGACTCTTTTTCACATACCTGCTTTATTTTATTCCAGGTAAATCGACGTCGACGACGAATGAATACCTAAAAGCCGAAGCAACAACAAAAGCCACAGCAGCAGCAGCAGAAACAACAACAACAACCACAGCAACAGCGGCACGCAGAATAAAGAAACAAGGAAACATTTGCACAGAAACCAACAGCGGCGACTGACTGCAGCGACAGCGACAAGAAAAACCACTTCAACAAAAGAGGATAACGTATTGGAAGAGCCAGCAGCGCACTCGCACTCGTACCCATACAAGCATACTCGCAAACATACACACACACACACACACGCATACACACACTGATACTCGCACGTACGTGCCCGTCAACAAACGGTGGGAAAGTAAACCGACATCTTTTTACGACGTCGCAGAGAGTTTTGCAATCAGAAACAACAACGAAACGCCAACAAACAGGCAGTCAGGCAGACAGGCAACCAAGGCGAGTTGTTGAAAACGTCGTCGCACTGCTTGAATTCAATCCATCGCCATCATCAGATCTCAGCCCTTTTGGAGTCGACGTTCGTACGTTGGCTCGCTCGCTCGCTCGTTCGTTGATAACGAAGGTGTAAGCTGAGAGTGCGCATGCGAGACAGGTTGCTGTGCTGTCTGTTGCTTAACAGCCGTTAATACAATTTGGACGCACATCGAATTTGGAAATCACTGCCAGTCGTCGTTGTCGCTATCGTTTTCGTCGTCGTCGTCGTCTCCATCAGTCGCGAGGCAGCAGTCGTGTTCGTGAAAGTGCGTGTGCGTGTACGCGTACGCGTGCGTAATCAACGACAAAAAGCCAAATTCGAGCAGCAGCAACAACAGCTGAATTTGCGAAACGCTTGTGAGCGAACGAGTGAGCTGAAAGCTGGTCAATACTGAGCGTTGCTGAGCAGAACAGCGAGTTTGGAGGCCACTACTTGTTGAGCGAGTTACCACATCGCGCTCAGAAAACAGAAGCAGAAATACATACATATATGCAACGCAAGCTCGTCATCGATTTTGAAAGAGCAGCAGAAACGGCAAAGCAACTGCACTCCAAATAATCAAAATAATTTTTATTAAAAAAGTGCAATCGCATCCATATTAAGGACAAACAAACAACAAACACACACTCCAAATGAAAACGCTAGTGCTCAGTCCTGATGACTTGCAGAATTTCAACAAGCTCATTTATGATCCAAAAGCAGCCGCTCAACTGGCCGCCAGTGCAGGCGCCATAGGAGCAGCTGCTGCTGCAGCAGCGGCCGCACATGGCCATGGACACAGCCACGCCCACGCTCATTCGGGGGCCGCCGCCACAGTGCAGCTCGTGAGCGGCGGTGGGGCAGCCATGCCCGCTGTATCGAGCGCCCTGACAGCGACAGGCACCACTAATAGTGCCAATAACTTAATGGCCCTGCACTACTATCTAAAGCATCCTGGCAGCTATGCGCAGCAGGCGCCAGCCACAACAACTTCGGCAGCAGCGGCTGCACATGCACAGCAACAACAATTGCTCGCCCAGTCGCAGACACAGCTGAAGCAGCTGCAGCTGAAGCAACCAACAATTCACCAGCATCAACAGCACATCAGCTACCATCATCACCATCCATACTATCAGCAGCATCAACAGCAGCCGCCTCCGCAGCTAACGGCGGTCACACATGTTGCTGCCCACACGCACACCAATCCACACAAGAGCCAATCACATCAGCATTCGCATCAACAGCAGCAGCAGCAGCAGGTGCAGGGCCATGTGCCCGTGCACGCTCTTAACCAGAACTCCAATTTCTCAGCAGCTAGCTCGAGCACAGGGGGCACGGCGTCCAGTCATGCGCCCACCCAGCAGTCAAATAGTTCGAGCATATCGCCCACCACCATACCACGTGCCTCGCACATGGCGGTCGCCAATAGCAGCACCAATATAGCGGCAGCTGCAAACGCACTGCTACGAGCGTCGGCAAACGCGAGCGCAGCTACTGGCGCAGCCACAGGAACCTGCACGCCATCCTCGTCGTCATCTTCATCGTCGTCGTCGTCATCCTCGTCGTCATCATCATCATCTTCCTCCAACTCTGCGAATTGTGCCAAGAAACTGAAGACGGAGCCCGTACTCTCGCACCACAATCAATCTGAGCGACTGAACTTTGCTAACACGTATATTGTTTGGAGCGAGGAGCACTGGCGTCGCGTCATATTCCACGACGAACGTCGCTTCAATTTGGACGGACCCGATGGCTTCTCCTACTACTTCCACGATCTGCGCAATTATGAACGCACGCTCTCCCAGAGACCGCGCGGTAACTCTGTCTACATTTATCTGATGATCTGCATTGGTGGCGCCTTGCATCTGGAGGTCTCCACGGCTAAGCAACGACCTGAATCCTGCATCGAAGTTATTATGCGCGAGCGACCCAACATTATTAGCAAGCTGGGCGGCAACACTGATTTCATTGTGCAGGATTACAATTGGATGTCACATGCGCTGCCTACCGCCCAGGATCTGCTCAATGCCGAGGGCCTAAAGACGCAGAAATGGCCAACGATTGCGCACGACCTTAACATCATGGAGAATATTTGGGGCTGGCTTATACGCGAGGTCTTCGACGGCGGTCGCAAATTTTCACGCAAGGACGACTTGATATTTCGCATTCGAGAGGCGTGGTCACGTCTACCGCTCGATTTGATCACCAACCTGTATAGCACACTACCGGAACGCATAACGGAGCTGTACTACACCCAAGGCGTCTATACGAACTGTTGACGGCCGTTGGATGAGCGAGCGACTGAAGAGGAACGCAGCCAGAGGGAGGGGCGAGACAGTTTTGTGAAATTGATAGCCGGCCTGGCTAGAAATCAACTCGAAAATGCATATAAGTTTATTTGTCGGCTTACACTTTAGGCGTTAGCGTCCTGCTCTCTACAAGTTGGCAGAAGCAAAAAGCTTCGGTTTGACTGTTAGACCGTTTGACCTGATCCTATTTGTAAGCCCCGCAACACCTCAATGGATATGCGATATTCCTGCTGGACTGTACGACAAAAGAGCGTTTCGCTTAAAGAAGATTTAAAAAATGAAAAAAAAAAAAATGAAGAGATACTAAGAAACTAAATACACTAACTTAACATTTTTGTGTATAGCTTTAAGATGTGTGTAACAATAGGCGGGATTTTGGATTGGGGAGGACCTGGCCACACCCGCAAACACATGGATTTAGTTTATGCTTTTAGATTTTCCAATAACGCGCGACTCAAGACTCGCAGCACGCCACGCGTGACAACACCATTACCCTGCGTACCAGTGTTGCCATGCCGCTTTGTAATTAATGTTTTTATGCTCTCCTAAGTTTAGACCTACATATATTTAGTTATCGTTTTCCCCATCTTAGTTACAACCAATTTATTTAAATTTGAATTCCTTTTGTTGATTGTTTTTAATTAGAAGAAACAAAACGAAAAAAATAACTCGAACAAAATTATTTCAAATCAAGTAAATATACTTGTAACTAAAGTATTATTTTAAGGCATAGTTTTTGTTGTAGAAAAATGCATTAAACAAACACCCACACACACACACACAAACACACATTATAAATCCTATCATGTGAAAATGTTTACAACCAGAAACCATACTTATAATATTATGTATCAATGTAATTAAAACATATTGAACAAGAAAAGCAACAAAAGCAAATTAGTATTAATTTAAGATCAAAAACTAATGATAAATCGAAACAATTATAGGAATCATATTGAAATAAAAAAACCCAATAGAAAACTGATAAATGTGAACCAATTTTTGGATCGCGTATGAAACAAAAAAATTAATTTTAAAAAAATAAACAAACGCAATAGAAGGGAGTATAGGTCAGAGTTGCCGCTCCTTTTGCCACTAAATAACTTTAGAACTTCATCAAAGGATTCCTAGTGAAGAAAGAACTCAGCAAATTGCAGACATTTGCGAGGAACTAACTATTTTAAAAAGATCTATGGAAAGTAGTATCCTTTAAAATGAGTCCTCTTATTTTTCAATTTGGCAAATGATGTGATTATCTTCCTTTTCGCTTTTGCAAAGAACTCAAAATGTCAGCAAAAAAAAAATAAATAAACTTTATACATACATATAGAAATGGAATTATTATAATTAATTAATAAAAAGCAACTACCAATAAAAATTACCATCAAATACGTAAAAAATCAAACATAAACTTGTCTTTTGTAATCATTCAGTAACGAAGTGGATACAACTTTCTGGGACTAAATATTTTCTAGGTATAGTACGTGTATTCTAATCTGATCAACTGAACGCTATTAATTAAGGCGCGGCGGGCTAGACGTATAACTCATGATGATAAAACATTTATAACAATCGGTTGATGTCATTTTTTGGGGCGAACTCTGATGTGCGTCATTCAAAATATTTAAAATGGAGTGTTTCTAATTACAGAGGTCTAGTTCTTTTTGGTTGTAATGTAGAAAACAAATTATAATAGAATCTATACCGGAAAATTTTTATTTTTAGCGCTTACGTCGATATCTAAGAATTGAGGCGTTTTACCCCAAAAATGATTGATATTTTCCATTCCATTCTTTATGGGAATTTAGTCAGCATTTGTCCAATGAAAATCGGGAAATTTTCGATGCTGTGAGCAATCATATGCTTCAGATGAAGAGCTTTTGTTGACAAATGCCATCAATAGAAACAAAAACTTTATATTTTTATGATTTTCTAGGTGCACTGAAAAATTTACGTACAGATTTTTTGATTAAAAACTGTTTATTGTAAAAATATAAATACATAGAACGTTTGTATAAATATGAATGTTTGTTCCTTTAAAAATGCAGTGCGTATTATAAAAGTCAGTGTAGATTATCGTATTAAAATACTTGGCATTGCGATGATTAAACATCTATAAAATACTTTTTTAGGCACTCACTATCTCTACCAGCTCAGACCCAAAAGGGGGACCATTAGCTGCTAAGATTAAAGGCATTTAATTTGTGCATGTGCATATTTGTGCGATCACTTTAAATACTGTCCGTTCTCCGAACTTAGATTTTCTGCTGAATAATGCTGCGCACACAAGCGGGACTGCAAAAGGGCATCTCTTGTTTCACACAGAATCGACCTCCGATCAGCGATTTTTGGCACTGTGCGCCAGCGCACATAAAGCACTGCCCGTGCCAATGTATATCGCCCCAAGCCACGCCCTGATCAGTCGGTCCAATGGGTAGTTGACAGCGCTTGCAGGCGACCGCAAAGAATTTGTCGTAGCATTGCAGGCAGAGGGGCATGTTGGATTTCTCGTCTGGAATGTATTGCTGGCCGGCTAGGGGTGTGTCGCAGTGGTAGCAGCAGAAATGCTTGATGTGGAATGTGGCACCCTCGGCGGCAGTGTATTCCTTGGTGAAGATCAGCTCGTCACAGGCTTTGCAGCGGGGAATCTTCAGTTTAATGGCCAAGTCACGACCACAATAGACCTGGCCGTGGTGGAAAAAATAAACCAAGTCGGCAAGAAGCTCGCGGCAATTGTGGCACTTGAAGCAAGCCGGGTGCCAGGCAATGTCCTTGCCAGCACGTTCAGCCTTGACGGCCACTTCACCGAATTTGATCGGCAAATTACAATCTCGACAGTTGACTGTGGGTAAGCTCATGGTTGGCGTGTCTAAACACAGAAAATCCTGGCATGAAACAAATAAGTTCCTAATGTAAAATATCCCAACATACCTCTGCTTGTCTTGTCCTCGCCCAGTTGAAGTTGTTGGAACTGCTGCGACATGGGCGCGCAATTTGGATACATATTCATATCTTCGATGCCCGGAATTGTGGCAAATTTACCTAAACCAGCGTTAATAGTGACATCCTCGCTACCATAGCCTGGCGTCGATGCTTTCGAGTGAAATCCGGAGTCATTACTGATCGAATTGCTCAGATCTCCGTAAGGTTTAGTGCCGTATGACACATCAGAGCCACCGGCTGCGTTAGCCATGTCCGCAAACACCTTCTCTATATCTTCGAGCAGTTCCTCGTCGTTGAGAAGCCAATCGTGCATTTGCTTCATCGGTGTCAAAAGCTGGCAATTATCGTGTTTAATGCCCTTGTCTTGCAGGGATTGAAAAAGACGTTCGTAGTAGGGTGCGTTGGCCAGGGCAGAGTGCAGCATATGTTTGTCCACACCTACAGCTTGGATTTGAGTCTTTTTTGTTGGATTCAAGCCCACCAGTTGGTTCAGATTCGCAGTGGGTGTCGGCGATGAGTTGATGATCACATTTTCGGGCTTTCGTCCTGAACGCACATCATTTAGTGCTTGTTTCAAGGGCTCCGCATTCACGATTTGCGCAAATACGGGATCCTTATCGTAGTTAATATGCGTGGGTAGTCCACAATCATAGACGACGGTGGTAACTCCGCCAAATTTGACACGACGTATGGGCGTATCCTGTCGCATTTGTGCCCCAAAACGTGCCTGTACCGGATTTTTGAGTGGCAATGGCGAATTGAATGGTGTTCCCGATGATAACGTTTGTTGAGACTTCAGAGGTGTTGCTAACAATGGCTGCGCACATATAGTATTGATCTCGGCCATGAACTGCGGATTGCTGCTGTACTCCTTGCGAAATTCTGCTATGGGACCCAGGACTGGATCCTTCGTAATATTTAAATTCTTATCCTATCAAATCAACACATGGAATTAGTCGAAAATAAATAAATATGTGCAATAATACTCACCTTCAAAGCGGCTAACACTTTGTCGTAGATAACACCGTGGGTGACCAGGCTTTGTAGCGCAGGTTTGCTAATGCCCACCAGTTTCTCCCTTGTTTGTGGTGTCAATGCCGCATGCTCATCAAAATCGGCCGTCGATTCGGTTAAAGGTTCAGAGAATGCCACAAATAGTTTTGTTTGTGCCTGAGGCGGATGTTGACTCGAAAGGGCATCAGCTAATTTTACGTTGGACAGCAGATTATTAAGAGTCTCGTCAGCAGCATGCGACACACCCAGTGACAAGGAAGTTGATGCAGTGGGTGGAACGTGTTCCACCAGCCCATGCACAAGTTTGCCAACACGAACCACTGTGCCTTGACCGACGCATTGCTCGCGCAATTTCTGTACGTATTGCTGCATCTGCTGCGCTTCATTCTCCGTAAGGTTATCGCAGAGCATTGCGTCCAAGTCATGCGCTGGCACTTGAAACTCTAGCTGCTGTTTCCGCTTTTGAGCTGCGTCGCTGCCCAGCACTGGCACACCATTTGCAGTGCCCAGCAGAGCTTGCATATAATCGGAGACTACGTCAGGTGCAGTGTTTGGCGGTACCCACTCCAATTGCACCGGCTGGCTGGCCAAAGCTTTGATTTTTATATATGCAGGCTTTGCTCGAATTTGGCCTAATATTTCGAATTGCGCCCAACCCGTTGCCTCATCGGTTACCATGTGTTCATCCCTGCGGCACTTGCAAATTTTGCACACCTTTTCAATTGATGAAATGCATTTATAAATAAATTAGTTGGTTGATTACAAAATTGTAAATATGAACCTTGCGCCAGAAATGCAAGTCCAAGCCTGGACAATGTGTGCAGACATTGCAGGGTGCGCCTGCTCCAGATTCATGGCCTAGCTTTGATTTCTTCAGCAATTCGCGGCGGCTCTCGAGCTTTGACAGCCATTCGGGGGCGGCCGGAGTTTCAACACAAAGCAAATCACTCATTTCCAAGCGTATTAGCCACCCAATTGGTGGAAGATTGTGTTTGTGCTAGGGATGGAAGAATTACAAGCGATATTTTATTTACAGTATATCGACTTATTGATGTAGTTCACTTACTAAAAACATCGGAACCATAATCGTGTGCCTGTAGCACAGAGGCAAATGCAATCGGATGTATCTTTCATTTTATATGGAACAGCTGATTGAGGCAAATCTAAAAGAGCAAGTTTATCGGAAAAAAGTTGCAAGAAACTGGTAATTTTTGCACCATATTTAAATTTATTTAAGGTAACAACAATGTCGATTTGCATTATAATTACCAACAATAGTTTGACACTTAAGTGCGTCATAAGTTAATTAGCAGCATTTTCTGTGTTAGTGCAATTGCAATTGCAGTTTGCAGCGGGGAGTACGAATACAGAAAAAAATAGGTGAAAAAACTGCGTCCCCACAGTGAAAAGTGAAAGTGCAGCAGGAGAGTCGCAGATTAATAAGCAGGGAGCGGGCGGCAATACCAGTTTAATAGGCTTCGAAAACAAAAAAATACTTAGGCATTGGATATTAATATATTATTGTACTGCGAGCGAGGTGTAAACAAAATATGCGTCCCGCGTTCCATCCATCGCTGTATTAAATATGTATGTATACTCCCAACTTAATTTGAATTAGGCATACATGCATACATAAATGCCAATACATATACACAAATGCATATATTTGTTGATACGAAGACCATTAAAAAACGTTTGCTGGTTTTCAGATATTCTAGCCTTATTGGGTTCCTTTTGTATAAAGTCATAAGTCATTTGCCCATTTCCTGCCGCATCCTGCTTAGTTTTGAGCAACAGCCACCCGTCGTCGCCGTCCCCGAGACCCTAGCTTAACATTATGACCGAAAAGTACGACGGCAACGGCGACTATTCTACATACAATGAAGATGACAACGAGTATGGAGGGAAGCCGCGCAAGAACTGCGTCGGCACAGCCAACGGCGACAGTTCCACGCATGATCACGTACAATTGAATGAAAAAGCCAACGAATATATACGGGACTGTATGGCAGAAAAGAATCGAATGGACAGAAAATATCCCATCAGCGAGAAGCTCTTGGAGGGCGGTAAGCAACAATATAAAGATTTCTGTAGATTACTTATAAATAACATTTTATTTCGTTCGCAGAGATTGAAAAAGTACAGACCACAGGGCGCATACCATCGCGGGATCAAAAGTATGCAGACATCTATCGTGAAAAGCCCTTGCGCATTTCCCAGCGTGTTCTGGTGCCTATTCGAGAGCATCCAAAAGTAAGTAACCTTCTCTACGTACTCATTATATGTATCTAACACCTTCTTGTTTGGCATTGTTTGCAGTTTAATTTTGTGGGCAAGTTGTTAGGTCCCAAAGGCAATTCCTTGCGACGCCTCCAAGAAGAGACGCTCTGCAAAATGACGGTGCTCGGTCGGAATTCGATGCGTGATCGGGTTAAAGAAGAGGAATTACGCAGCTCCAAAGACCCAAAGTATGCCCATTTGAACAGTGATCTGCATGTAGAAATATCTACAATTGCACCGCCCGCAGAGGCATACGCTCGAATTGCCTATGCCATGGCCGAGCTGCGCAAGTATTTGATACCCGACAGCAATGATATCATACGACAGGAGCAGCTGCGGGAATTAATGGACAGTACCAGCCTAAATGATGCCGATGCAAAGAATACTTTCAAAAAAACGCAACATATGAGCGGAAATGGAGTTGGAAACGCAATGACGAACTCAGTGGCTGGTGGTGGAGGTAGCGGTGGAGGCGGAAACAGTGGTATGGGCAAAAACTCAGCACATCATACTTACAGGTAAGTAATACTGCTATTTAAGATGCTCCGGCTTAAGTGTGATTGGATGTATCTTTCAACTGCAGGGGTCCGCAACAAACATCGTTTAGTAAAAGTGTGCTTGCACCAAAGCAAAAGGTCATGTCCATACTGGAGAAAGCTAGAACTGCTATGGACGAGACTTACGGGTTAGTGCGCAGATCTTATATTAATTAATTTTTTTTTTTAATTATTACGTTTGGTATGTAACAAAATAGTCGTGGATACGATGATGGGATTGGATATGATCCACATCAGTCCTACGACACCTACTCATATGGATCACATAGCACCGTACATGGCCACGGACCACACGGCCCTCCCACGAGTATTTTGGGCGGAGTCGGAAGCATTGGCGGTGGTGGCGGCGTCAGAGGTGGGCACTACGACACTCAAGAATATGAACCGGAATACGGTCGGCGGGACTATTACCAACATTCACCAGTGTATGGAGGTCTGTTTGAAATGTATCTTTTGTTTGCACCTGCATACTAACATTTTAAATCATTTTAGCAAATGCCGGCCTTGGAGGTGGGGGGGCTCAATCAAATCCAAACAGTGGCTCGGGCCTCAATCACAATCGCAGCCACGTTAATAGGTGAAATTTGCTGGGTCCAACCAATACAGCATATTGTAAACCATCCGTAGGACGCATGAGTGGCGGAGACAGTGCAGCCAATTCGACCCCCAAACCCTACAACCTGAACATGAACGCCCATAACAGCAACAACAACAACAACACCAAAACTAATTTTGTATGCAGCCATAAAATTAATGATTTCAACAATGGCAAGAATGCGAACAATTCCTTTAAACCACCAAATCTGATTTATGGTTCCACTGGCAGCAACAATGGCAATGGCAACATGAAGGTAACTACATCAGCAAATCCTGATGATGGCAATCGTCTCCAAAACCCGAATAAATCCGAAAATACTAACAACCGTTTTGTGCTAAATCAACAGCAACAACAACAACAGCATTCACAACAACCGCTGACATTGCTTCAAAAACAACACCCACAACAAAATCTCCCACCGCAGCTATCAACCCACAATAATAACAACCACTTAAACAATAATAACTCGATTGATGTGACTATGACTACATTTTCAATATCATCGTATACTCTGGACCCAGCCACAAGTGGTGCTTCATTGACTGGAGCCAATCATGCAACAATGGCCGTCAGTGGCACACTCGGCAATCACACACTAAGCAGCAAAAACAGCAACACAAATTCAGCAACGCCCAATATGCTATTAGTAAGGTACTAAATTCGTAACCAGATCAAAAATATATCACATACACAATTATAAAGAACACAGCCTACCCCCAAAAAGTCCTCCCGGATTCCTTAAGCATGATATCGACACCTAAACACCCGATATGAAATTATTCGACGTTCTTAATTGCAAATAAATCAGTTTCATGATACATTCTTATCTTTAAAATTGTGCATTTAAATACTCATAAAGCATCGTCATAAAACTGTTTATTTGCAAATCCATGCACAACATAATCCATACAACAGCACAATTGACATTTCTCTAAAAACAAACTACTTACATTCTTTTACAGACCTGCTAACCCTTCGCTTCATATTGGTAAATTACCATTTTTTCCTGTGCAGTTTTTCTAAATCTGAAATATTGAAAACTACAACAAAATATAGAAAAAGCTAAATCAATATCTACAAAATAATAAGAAACAAAAAATAAGAAACATTACAGATTATTTGTACACAACAAAAATGCATGTGCGTTGAGCGAAGAGTATTTACAAACAGAAGGAATCCTTAAGATATACAACATACTTATATACAACATACAAATATATATATATATATATATATACTATGTACATACATACAAATACATACATATAAATATATATTTTTTTGAGTGGACGGAAAACGATGGATAAGAATGAAGTTGGGTCTACAAATTGAAATTTTACTTTGCTTTGGCTGATGAACGGACGTACGACAAAAATGTGTCAAGGATATATTGCCAGATTTTTTAATCTATATTTACACAAAGAGCAACCAACATCTTTAAGATATTCAAAGAGTCTAAATAACTGATAAATTATTTGGAGATATGTAAAAGCGTTAAATAAACAAGAACACAAGCTCAACTATAAGTTGGGTGAGATATTTTCAGATATATAAACAAAAATGACTTCAATATACACGCATACACACACACACATATACATACATATATGACATAAAACAGTCGGAAAATATGACATTTAAAAATTTATATGTATAGTAAGTATATGCGGATTAAGAGAACAAATCTATGAGATTTAAATAATAATAATATAAAATCTTACTTAAACTTAAAAAGAGGGCACATTTAAAAAGTAATTTTATTTATATATGCATATATATACACATACATACATTTGAGAAATAACAGACAAGAAATGATATATCTATATACATACAATATAAAATATTTACACGTAAATAAACGAATTATATAAATATAATAAGCCCATGTACTAATTTAAAACCAAAGTATTGCAACAATACTTCAATTCATGCATACATAATACAACTCTTAATCAAATACTTTAATAATATACACAAATAATACAATAAGATTACCTAAAAAGACACATTAACCTACCAAGCGTAATTAAAACTATGATAAAGCATACAAATACATTTCAATTTAATGCATATATCTACAAGTATATATTATTCACCGCAAATGGCGTGAATTATACCATAACTGATAAACAATAATTATTAATATGCAAACGAACGAACGTAAGGTGTAGGTAGGCAGAGATTGTGAGATTTAGTCCATATGTGGATAACGCTGCAAATGATTACTTTATTATATAAAAGATAAAACAATAAACAAACTTAACAAACTAGAGGTAATGGTACGACAAAGAAAATAAAATACATAAACTACTCATAATACTCAACAAATATTTATCAATACAACAAATATTAATAAATTATTAAACGAATTTCTATGTACTTACAATAGTATAACCTCGGACAAAGCGACTCTAGAAGTTAAAATCCACTATCTCGAAATCATTTCCGACCTCTAGCTAAATTATGAAAACCTCTGTATATCAATTCATTTCTATCATCCACTCCAAACTATGGTTTATACAGCCTGTTCATTTGTTATACGCACAAAATCTGTATTCTAATTATAAGCCGAATAGTTAATGCCTTTTCGGTATTTACTTGTATATTTCTTTGTCTGAGTGTCTACAGTATTTAAATAAACAATCGATAATGGTTACCCAATTAATATAATATTATCAAACTAAAGTCAAACAGTAATTAACAAAAATATCTTCTATATCTCTTTTGTCAAAATTAGTTTTATAATTTAATTTATTTGACAGACCCTCGAATGCTTAAGACGTAAATTTGATAAAAGTTAGAAATTATTTCGTATGATTCCATGATTCGTTTAATGTAGTAGCTCTGAGCGAATTTAAATATTATTGCAACAATGCTGTGCCAAAATTTGTATTAGTAAGCGAGGAATTTAAAAATTGTATAAAGTGTGTACGAAAACCTTTTAAGGACTTTGGCAGCTTACCAAAAAAAAAAAAGAACCCAATTATTATTATGGCTTGCAAGAAGCAAATAGATACCAGTATACGCTATATTGCGAGCCTAATTTTGTAATTTATATAAATTTTAAATTAAGAAACTCTGTTTTCATTCTTTTTTTTATATATTACTTTCGAACTGCTGATATATTTATGGCTCCCCAAGAATATAATAAAAACGTAAACGAATATATTGTCCACATAAGCAAATTGTTGCTTTAAAATTGAAATGTAAGGAACATTTACTTAAAACCAGATGAACGTTAAATTGTTGAAAACAACTTAAATATATAAATAGATTTGTAAACAATACAAATACAAATACTTGCATAATATTACACATTATTGAAATGCAACTTTTATTTATTAAAGCAAAGAAACAATATTGTTATTACTAAAATAAAAAAAATAATAAAATCAAACACAATACAAATACAATTAATTTAAAAACAAATACGAGTATATGTATGTTCTTATCCAAGCCGAAGAGAAGACGATGAAAACCTAATACTAAAAGAATGCCCCGCCCTAACAACAATAATTATATGAAAACAAATATAATATATTGAGATATTCTCATTATAAACAAACTATTGTATGCAAAACTGAATAACAGAATAATAATAAATGTATCTAAAAGTTCTTACCAATGCGCTCTGAAATTGTTTGATTCCAGCAACAAATTCACGGAGGAATAAAACAGCCAGTAATAAACGATTATTTTTTGAAAATATATTTTTTTTTTATTGTTTTATAAGTATATTTTATATTGCTTGACAATAATGACTAGAGTAAACATACATACATACATATCTTTAAACTTACAACCTTAGTTCTATACTGCTTGCACCCTTACGATCCTGGTGTCCCTTCTGGATTTATAGAGGGAAGCTTTAGCTATCGGCATTGCCTCGGCGTGCACGAAATCTTGCCCGGCTTTGCTTGCAATGATATTACAGCATAGTGACTAGAGAGCAGCGGATTCCAGAATGAGTTGGGCCTGAATTAGGCCTGCAACAGTCCATTGCTTCCGCCCATTAGTTTTCCCAGCAGGGTCTTGTACAGCACCGATTCCGTATCCACACCCTCGCTCTGCAAGAATAGGAGCGTTTCACGCGCACACATTGCAAATCCTAAAGCCTCGGCATCGCTCCTTTGTGGCGCCGTCGCAAAATTGGCTGCCACCTCGGCATCGAGATGAGCATCCTCCTCAGCATCGTCTGCGAAGCCGTCCCGTTCGTCCAAATCTTGCTCAAACGCATCCAGCTCCGCCTGCAGTTCTATGATTTTATTCAGCGCTTCGAATAATATACTATTTGGAGCGTCGTCGGATTCCACCGGCTCGGGCTTAAGCTCCAAATCCATCCTGTGGCGTTTTTCTGCGGTGTTTTCATTCTCCTGTTCCTCATCTGGGCGCTTTGTCTGCTGTTGATCCGCCCGCTTACGCTTCATGATGAGTTTTCCAGACATTTTCTATGCCAATTGTTTTTCAAAATGAAAAAATATCAAGCTATTCCACCTAAAGGGACTGAGCTGGCTTGAAATTTTTAGCGTTGATGCTTGGACACAACCACTGTTCACCTGGCGATCACAGCGACTGAAAACCGAATGCACAGCTCTATGTTTTTGCACCCCAACTCGGCACGAACTGTTGCAGGCTGTGCGATCCTGCGGCAGCAGGAATCCAACCCCAAAAGGAAAAGAGACATGCGGCATTAGGGGATGTTGTTCCGCGCCTGAAATTAAGGCAACCAACAGCCACAGGGAAAAAAATTGTTGCAGCTGTTTGAATGTTAGCGTATGCCAGCAGCTGAAGCAGGAAGGCAACAGGATACACCAGGATATACACATACACACATACATACTTGTATGTATGTATATATTTATGTGTGCATGTGCTAAGCGGAAAGCAACCCTCTGCATTCTCCGCTCAAAATGCAGCAGCGCAAGTCTATCTGGCTTCCCTTCGTTGTCCCTCGCCCTCTGTTTTTGTACTACCTTGCCATAAGGTAGTGGCCAACAGGCCGCTCGTGTCTGTTCATCCCATTTCACTTCGCCGGTTAGGCTCGGCTAATCACGCTAAAAGGTGCGCTACAATGGAATCAAAACAACCTATAGAAATGGGCGCAAAATTCAACGCTGATCTGGCAGAAAAACATTTAGTTGTGTTATGAAAATAATTGCTTAGTTGTGTACACAAATATAAATAAAACATTTTTTCGGTAAAGGGAATATTTTATATTACATAACTAGATGCAGAACTAAAAAAGGTACTGGATTGGAAACACAAAGCTCTAAGCTGCCACTCGGAAATGGAATTTTGTAATTCCTCTATTTCTATATACTATATATCTTCAAGCTATTAACTAAAATTCCATTATGGAATGAAAATGCTTTTAAAATATAATAAAATCATCAACTGATGCGTTTTATTTTTAAATAAAATTACTTCAAAGATTTATTAATTTATTAAAATGTGTATATAGCGTGTATATAGTTTAATTTTTATTTTTTTTTTAGAAATTTGAATTTTAGAATTTTAATAATTAACATACAGTTAACATTAACAAATTAAAATACATACACCCTAATAAAAGTGTTTTGAATACCTTCCATTCGTTTTTTTTTTTTTTTTTTTTTTTTGTTTTCAATCATAAAATTCCAAAACATACTGGAATAATTTTCTAATTAAATATCAAACAAATTTTGTTCCGTCTTCCATTTCAGTGTTGATTTAATTAAAGTAAAATTAAATCTTAAATAGCAATCAGAAATGCCCTCATGGTAAAATTTCTGGACACTTGATCAATAAAATCTCTTCATAGTTGAATCTCTTAAAATTAATTCCTGAGTTTGATATTTTTGAAGAAAAAATAGTTTTTATTTAGCTTTAGTTAATTTAAAGGCTTAGACTAAATTTTATATTTAGCAATACAAATTTGATGATCTTGTACTATTTGTGACTTAATATTAAGTATTAGTATATTAGTACTGGAAATTCATTTAATATAATGCGTATTACTAGCGACTTTTGACAGATGTAAACAAAGCTACAGCAACTAGTACATATTCGTTTTTTTTTTTAAATTGAGTTTAGCGTAGGGTGCAGATCGACTTGGCTTGCCCAACGAACGACCCGTTGGCAGCTGGCACGCTTCTCATTCATTCTCTTATCGCTTTGCCCGGCCTCTATGGCTGCGTTGAGTGCTTCGTTTGACCTGCAAGTGCATTTAATAGTTCAGCGTCTACACTGAAAACCAGAGTTGGGTGGGTTAGTTCAGCAATTATTGAAATACATATATGAATAATAATGAAAATAAAATCGGGTACGATTTAAAAACACATCCAATTAACTTTCTCTAACCTATATGTGCTGGGTATGATCTGTTCCCATAGAATAAAAGTGTTTTACTTTTCAAGTTGAGTAATACACATGTGTTAGATTGTATTCAAATGGTGTATTGGTGGAAAAAAGTTAAATGATATATAATATTATTTATTTATAATAATATTATTTAATTAACATTCTAGTAAATAAATAATGAGATAATTTATTAAATTAGTTAATCAGCTTGAACAAGCTTATGTTTTGAAAACATAAGATAGAAATTAAATTTTCTATTAACTTTACTAAAATTAATTAATAATAAAAAAGAATTACTAAAATTTTAAACCCAATAAAAAATTGTACTAGAACTAGAGTCAAAGTTAGTAAAAGTTCGAATACTTTCCTGTTCGCCAAACATAATTCCTCTTTTACAAACTTGAAAAAATGCTCGCTGGCATTAGGTATCCCAATAATAAATAGGTGGAGGGTACGAAGGTACAGCCTATCAAAGCTATTGTATATCTATTTGAAAGGAGACTAAAGAGATAGGAGACTATAAAGATAATTGTTTCCCAATTTTTGGTGTTTTAGTTGATTTGCAGCAAAATATTATATTGTTTTTCTGGTTAGTTTAAATACTTTAGTAAGTAGGTTTGTCAAATTTTGGTTCAATTTGAACAAATGTAATTTTAAATGGGTTTTTGATCAAATTTTGCCCCCGCTTTTGTTACATATTAGAAACTGTCCAACTAATTAAGTAGATAAGAATTTATAACCTAAAATCTTTATTGTTAACTAATAATATACACATAAATGTATGAGCCAATAATGAAATAAATAAATGTAATGAAAAAATGAATGAAATGAAATTAAATGAAATTTAAAAACAAATTTAGTAAAACGCCAAATTTAAAGATCGTCAAATTAGTAACTGCAAAAGAAGGTTAGATATAAAATTAAGGAGGTTAAATAAACGTGTGATTTTTGATTAAAATAAATATATTGACTAAGCACAAAATAAATAAATGCAATCAAAAATCTGGCTTATCATTTAAAAATATAAAATATTGCCAACATGTTTTGGACAAAGCTGTTAAATCTGGGTTGTGCTTCAAATTTGGAATAAATAGTAACGTTGAAACGTTGTGGTACAAGTGCCAGATACGCTTTTATATATGAATGTTTCAGCTCGCAGAAATAATAACAACTAAAATGATTTAATAACGTGTATGCATGTATTTTATCTCAATTTGAATAAAGTTAGTGTCTTTCGTCTCTAGCCTTCGTTCGTCGTGTCTTTCCCCCCATACGATGACAATTGAAAAGTATGTAGATAACACGAGTACACTTATTTAGTATCTGAGTTGGAAGACATTTATATTGATATGAATAGACAAGATAATCATTATAGCTTTGTATTACAGTGAGATAATTAGATAAGCCAGTCATACTCTGAGATCGCTGCCACGCTGCCATCAAACTCATTTAATAGTGTGATTAAACTCAGGCGAGAATTTTCGCATGTGGATTGGATTGATAAGCCTGTCTTATTGGCAAATTTATAACCGCTATCTTGCCTTTAGACGCAGGCGATAAGCGCGCCAGAACTTTCGCATGTGGACGGTGATAAGCCCTGTTATGTCTTATTGGCAAATATATGTCCTAACACGACAATAAGCATTAATATGCATTGCCATTGTGATTTTTTTTGTTTTGTGTTTTGTGTTGCTGCGGAACTGTGCTGTGGTCGGAACTGTTGTTGTTGTTGTTGGCACAGCTGTTATCTGAAGCCGAAGCTCCCTTACCAATCGTTGGCACTGCCTGAGCGGCTATCGCCATCATTCACACTCGCTCTTCACACAATTAGGCAGTGGCAGGTAAAATGGTTGGTTTCGACTCATTTTGAGCCAGTTTGCCAGCAGATCGTGTGTTGACTGCATGTAAGTAAAATCTGGCCAGATATAGTTTATTTCTGTAATCGATGTTCCAATTACTTCGAACGACTATGCAATAAGCATATACATGCATATATAAGCAGAAAAAGACAAAACAAAAACAAAGTGATTGTCGCGATCGCATGCTAAATTCAGGTTTTTCTCTCTCTTCGCGTGCACTCTCTTCACAACAATTCAAGAGAGAGAGAGAGAGATCGGGAACCCCACAGAGCAATGCCGAGTTCAAACGGCAAAGAAATTATGCTTTATGGTGTCAAGGTTTCACTTTCACGCCAGATGCCACAAACCTGTTGTATGCGTCGGCTACCAAAGCCCCCACCGAGATCGCTTTCGGACACAAGAACGTTTGTCGCAAGAACGTTTAAAAAGTATTAAATAGTATAATTTTAGAAATGCTGTGAAATGCTTTAAACTAATTAAAAAATCAATTTAAGTAGTACGTTATCTTTGGCGCGTTCGCAATATGGAAAATGTGGTTTTTTGTGTTCTTTCTTATGACAATTGCATGTTATAGTCCGCCGATTTAAATTGGATTTCAAATATCGCTTACACAAGCTATTCTACTATATGGCAGCTAATTCGTACGATATTACTGTAAAACGAGTCTAGTGGTAAAGTTTCACCCACCCTGCACGCGATTTATTTAAAAACGTATATAAATAATATAGTTATACAATAATACATTAAAAGCTTGTGCGGTTAGAACTTTGTTTGAAGCTGTGCTAATAATATAAAACTCAGCCCATGGTTGACTAAATTTCAAAAGAATGCGATTATTTTTAGTCAATCTAAACTTACATCTACTGTAGGGTATGTGAAATTAAATTGTTTGTGGTACAAATTATTACAATGAAATATCATATAGGAAATATCATGAAGGAATTGCCAGACTACTTGTATATGGAGGTTCAGGATAAAGTGAACGATTTTTAATTTCAAATCGACAACTTAAAACTGGGAGTTATGTGTGCAGAAGAGCTTAACGCTTAAGTGTTTTAAAAAGATAATTAGTATATACCCAATATTATTGAATTTTCCTACTGCGTATTTCATCAGATCCATGAGTTCGTACATTCGCAGAATTAATAAATAAACATATGTATTTATGTAGGTATGTGCCTACTAATCTATGTAACATATAGTATGATATTTTTGAGATAACGAGTAGTAAAGGGAATATACGGCATGATTTCCGTTAGTTAATTCAGATGGACTGACGATAATAAATACAATGTGCGATTGATTATTGCTTACTAACTAATTTTGTGCGAATAATAATTTATTTTGGGGCATATTTCAGGCCTGATAAGTAATCAATACGTGCTATTGTTATATGCACACCTACATAGGTACTAGATTATTATTTTTTCTTCAATTAATAATTTCAATATGTCCGTACATATGTTCTAGAACAATGAAATCTTGAGAGCTACATATACATATATATATCGACTTTAGACAAATTGTAAAATTCGATACTATAATAAGGAACTCGTGTAGAATCCCGTAATCTCTGGAGCATGCCGGAAAGAGTTAAGGGTTCTGATTAGAAAATATATATTGCAGCGATTATATGTGATTATACCACATTTTCAAGTTCGTTTTTTGTTTCGTCTATTATCATCACATGGAATATATGTATGTATGTATAGGTACTTGGATATTGACAAAACTTTTGTCGACACAAAAAATAGTTTCTATTTATACTCATCGAAAAAAGAGACTATGTATTAAGTACCAATTTGTGCTCTATTTACACGAATACATATATATATATTTAGTATATAAAGGGAAGAGCTCGCCGTCTTTCACTTGATTTTTCTGTTTATTAATAAACAATACCAATTGGTTTCTGCCCAGTTAAAATGTTGTATCGGTGGACCTTCCTAATAAGCACATTGTTGCTGAGTGCCAGCATCAGTGCTAATCCTATCAGCAAAAGGTCCACCGTAGCCACCGAATTTATAATCCTCCACAACAACGATATGCACGCCCGATTTGAGCAGACAAATGTTAATAGCGGACCGTGCTCTACGGAGGAGGCCAATACTGACAAGTGCTACGGTGGTTTCGCTCGCGTGGCCTATGAGTACGTACACCCACCCATAATATCTAGCTGTTAAGTGCATTCATTAAATATTACATTTTAGGGTACGAAAATATCGCGCAGAAGCCCAAAATGGGGGAACTCCGGTATTCTATCTAAACGCTGGAGACACCTATACGGGTACCCCCTGGTTCACCGTCTTTAAGGATAACATAACCACCGCTTTCCTCAACAAACTAATGCCAGATGCTATTGTTAGTATTGCTGATTGATTCTAATTGTGAAAAATTATTCATCATTGTCGTAATGCTTCTATTTGCAGTCTCTTGGAAATCACGAGTTCGATAAGAATGTGGAGGGACTCATACCTTTCCTCAACAATGTCGAGTTTCCAGTTTTGGCTTGCAACTTGAATCTTACGAAAGTTCCCGAATTGGCGGCAACCAAGCATTTGGTTAGCTCGACACTCCTGGAGACAAATGGCGTTAAAATTGGCGTTGTTGGCTACTTGACGCCAGACACGAAATTCCTAACGTATAAAAACGATGTTGAATATTTGGATGAAATCGTAGCAATCAAGTAAGTATGCTTATTGGCTATCCAAAGAGCATCCCATTAGTATTGCACACACTTCGTTGTTAGTGCTGAAACCGCCAAATTGAAGGAGCAAGGCATCAAGATTATAATTGCCTTGGGTCATTCGGGCTATAAGAGAGACCAGGAGATAGCCAAGAACTGTCTGGATGTTGACATTGTCATTGGTGGACACTCGCATTCATTCCTCTTTGGTGACCAGCCCGTGGACGAAACTGAGGACGAGGGCTCCAATGAAACCTCCGAAGTTATCCGAGGCCCCTATCCCACAGTGGTACAACAAGGTGGCAAAAGGGTGCCAGTTGTTCAGGCCTATGCTTACACAAAGTACTTGGGAAAACTTCATGTTCAGGTGGGTTAAAGCTATTAGCTATAAGTAATTGGATTTTGTAATACACGTAAAAATTCTCTGCAGTTCGACGAGGATGGCAATTTGATAGAATTTGATGGCGCGCCGATTTTATTGAACGCATCAGTGACACAAGAGGCGGAATTATTGCAATTGCTGGATGTATATCGTCCCACTATTGAGGCACTAGACACTGACCCTGTGGGATACACAAAGGTCAAGCTTGTGGGTGGCGAATATTGCCGCAAATTCGAATGTAACCTCGGCAATCTAATTGCAGACTCCATGATATTTGCGCGCGTTCTGGAGAATGCGGGTGGGGATTACTGGACAGATGCATCGATTGCACTCATACAGGGAGGAGGTCGGCATTATTTTTATAATCCTACCACAAAAGTCTCGTATTAAATGTAATCTGTGCTTTTTAGGCATTCGTTCCGGCATCGATAAAAATGCGGAAGGCTCTATAGTCGGTACGAATATATTAACCGTACTTCCTTTTGAGAACGCACTTCATGTCACCAAAATAAGTGGAAAGACGTTGTTAAACGCTCTGGAACATTCGGCAGCTGTAAGAAGCCAAGACTCCAATGGTGGTTTTCTACAGTATTCTGGAGTCCGTGTTGAGTATAACTACGAAAATCCCGATGGACAACGTGTGCTTTCCGCGGAGGTTCGTTGCGCTCAGTGCGAGGTTCCTTCTTACAGTATTCTAAACGAAACCGATTACTACAACGTGATTGTGACGGACTTTCTGCTGGAAGGTGGCGATGACTTTATTTTAACGGAGGAAGACAACCCGGGTACGATTCTCATGGAGAAGAATGATCAACAAGCTTTAATTCAATATCTCGAGCAACGGCATTATGTCTATCCGGAAGTGGAAGGTCGTATAACATACCAGTCCCCTTCTCCCCCATCAACCGATGATGCGGCAAGTGTTATAGCATCCATTGGATTGCTCCTTATCTCGTTCCTGGTCACGAGAATTTTTATGTAAAATAAAGCACACGACCTTGTTAGAACTCCTTTCCATGTACATTTACAAATCCTGCATACTAGTTACTTAAATAAATTCCCTTTATCTAGTCTGTGCCTGTTAATGTCATACTTGGATGTTTAGAAAAAATACTAACAAATGAAAACAAGTGCAGAACCGTCAAATAAAACTCTATGATGTTCGGTTTTCCCAGATATACATACATACGTATAATTATCTGATTGTAATTACATTTTAATTCTCCAATTTTGAATATCCATTATCTAGTAACTAAAAACAAAAAAAAAAATAACTTGAAAAACAAAACATTTGGAGTTTTTACCAGAGCTATGGTGAAGAGCTACAAGTATTGTATTTTCAATTTTATATGAAGGAGTAATTTTTATCCCATTTAGGATACGAATTTCTGGTCCGCCACTGAGTTCTTTCAATTTTGAACTCAGAGTGTATCTCACTGATGAGCTTTACAGAGTTCAGCGAAGCTGTTCCTGAGATCGACGCGTCGCAAAAAGACAAACCAAACCCTGTTGATCCCCTCCATGCGAACACGTTTTAATTGCATCGATTAGGGCAACGACCGCAACGATTTTGACTCGTTTTAAAAGCACAAAAAATATTTGCTAAAGTTGCAGCAACAAAAAAAAAGCTTCTTTTTAAACCAATATATGTAAGTGCAGATACTGAGCGCTCTTGAGTGAGTGCAAGTCTTTAGTCTGTGGCTGTGGGAGTGGGATTAGAACTGAAATGTTCTCTTGCACGGCTATTGATAATCCAGATGTTTTGCTCGTTTTATTGTGACACTGGCTGGCCGCCAATAAGTGCTCTCCTCTCTTCCACAAGTGAGGAGCGGGTCCAGTGTTGTCAATTTAGCTATTTCCAACCAGATAAGAAATTTGTTTGAAATTGTAAAGCTGCCACTGACGGGATGTACAAAAATTCATACTAGAATTAAAATGCCTTTGCTATTTACTGTACAATAGTTTCACACATACTTTATATGTTTGTATTATTATTACCTTAGATACAACTACTTTTTTGCTTGTAGCATTTATCGCTTGTAGTCCAGAAAAGAAGCAAGGACAGCTCACACTGAAATGCAGACGTTCCATAAAAACCTCTCAATCATGTAGCATTCATTTGATTGATATAGCTTAAAAATAGTTTTGTTCATGAGAATATTGCTTTTAAATATTATATACACCTAATTCTGTTTCTACACGAATTTAATATAACACGGTTTGAAAATTAAAAATTGCATATATATTTTTTTAGAGATTAGGAACCAATCACCTCTTTTTGCATATGACCAATGTCTTTTTTTACACGGTTGTTTCTGGAACCAATCTACCGTGTAAAAACAGAATTAGGTGTATAATACTTATGTTGTGCTATGTGCTGAACAAATTTATACCAATAAAGATGAAGTTCTTCAAGAATAGCTAAAACTGATTTTTCTTTTGTCAATGAAACAAAACAGTTTGTGAGTCGGAGAGCTTAGTTTTTTTTTTATCAGCATCAAAGCAATAAAAATGATATTTTCTAGCTTTTTATTTGCTGATCTAACTTTCTCGACACTCAAGAACTGGCAACACTGACAGGTGCGCGTGTGTTTGTGCAAGTGAGTGCGTGTTTACACTTTGAGTGCTCATGTGCGAATAACCAATTCCGATAAGTGGAAAGATCGGCACAGAGAACACAAATCAGTGCCGCCAAGCATTTGTGCCGGCGTTTCGTCGATTTCTGCCATCGACCGGCAAGTCAGTGCGATTATAAGCTTCGGTGTCAACGGTTGCTTAGAGGAATTATAACTAAAGCTTGTTACGGATTGGATTCGATCTTGGTTTCGTCGTGCATGTATTATAGGTACGTCTATATTTATACGTTATATTAACTGTTGGCAAATTAAATGTTGTTACATTTCGTGTGTGGGCCATATACGTTATTTAGCTTCTTAAATTGGCAACTTGCGGTTAAAATGTTTGCAATGGTGATGATAACAAATAGATTTAAGAACATTGTTTTTGGGCATAAACCGAAATTGAGGAGCTGAGCAGATTTCTACTCACAAAAAAAGTTGTTATACATATATTAATATTCATATAAATCATATTAATTGTCAACTAAGCGTTGCGGCCTTCCTTTTTTTCAGTTGCAAATAAATATATATAATAATGCAGATAATTTGCTCTGATTGGTGTTGAAAAAAATAAATAACCCTGCACAGAACTGAGCTTCGTATTGTTATGTATGCACGCGCATTCACTAATTTTCCAAGAATCTTTGTATATATAAATGTTTGTATACTGTATTTATGAACAATTTATCACAATCAAAGCGTATGCTCAGGATTGAACGGGGCCATTGAAAATTTTAATCTAATAAAAATATGTTTTCCACAACAATATGAAATGGCAATTCTTCTGAATCCAAATGAGTTAGTCGGTGACGGAATTCCACCAAAGCGCGGTTCTGCAACTCTAAGTTGTTGTTTCAGCTGGCTCTACAAAACAAAATGTCTTTTCATAATAAGTATCTGACACATCAGTATGTGTTAAGAAGAACAATCGTTTAATTCTGAGCAGCTTTCATGTTCCCAGTTCCAATAATACTTAACTCTTATTAACAAAATCAATAGGTTTTAATAAATTAACGAATGAATGTCTTTCATACGAATAAATAAGTATAATACTTGAACATATATGCAAATACGATAAGAATAGTATAGAAGAACTGTTTCATTCATTCGCCCTGGCGGTGTTTCATTTGTTCTTAATCGCAAAATATGCAAACATCTGCGTTTTTCAAATCCATTTATATAAGTGCATACAAACAAATGTATTTGCTTACATTTGGAAAGACGAATTTTAAAAACAAAAAAAAAAAATAATAATAATAATTTCAATCAGGAACAGCGCGAAATGAAGTGAAATTGCATTTGAAAATACATGTGCATAACATTTTTATATTTTCGTATATACTACATACATACATACACATTTGTGAAAACGTAAATCATGCAAAAAATAACATTTCAATTAGGAGCAAAGCGAAATGAAATTGCATTTGAGACTAACATTTGCACATAATTTTTATATTTTCGTTGGAAATATTCAAATAACACCTTAGAGCTATGTGCAACCAAATCCAACGTTAAACAATTCGGCGTGATTATAAAAACACTTGACAGCTGCTAGTTTTGTTTTATATGTACTTACTTACTTTTGTTCAAAATAAATTAATGGGCTTGGTTCGGACTTGCATATGTATGTAAATGCCCCTAATATATTATTTAATAACATTCTACAAATAAGACATTTCGAAATCTCTTTGAATCCATCCAGGGCCTAAACATATTTCGTAATTCATTCGACTTCGATTTCAACTTGTTAAGCTGCGGCTCTAGAGTTTCTAGAAATTTAATCTCATTTGACGATGAATGGCTAATACAGAAAAACCCTTTTGTTCCAAATCTTTTAGGTTCTCTGTAATTTACATTTGATAAAGAAATTCTCAAATTGCTTACATTCGTTAATATTTAAATATGTCACCCATTATCTGATTACCAACTGTAATTAAGGGAGGCATTATTTTGTGCCGATTTTGTTTTTCATGATTTATAATAGTTTGAAAATCAAACAATGCCTCATCTGGGCCCATTAGTTTCTAATAGGTAGAATTATCAGGTAGTTTTTGTTTGCTTCTCACCGTGGTGCTGGAAATAGTTTTTATAAATAGAAAGTTAACAGCTTAGAAAGACATCTGGCTATAAAAAAACAATTTGATAAAAAAAAAATTACATTTTTAAATGAAGCTGAAACTTTTATTTATTTCTTATCAAAAATTTTTAGTCCATTGTTATTTCAAATTACATAACTAATTTCATTGCTGCCTAAAAGTATGCAAGGTTTTAACAACATAAAGAATTTCGCTTTCTTTAAAGACAGAGATCGCGGACAAGGCTCAAACATTTAACACAGGTTTTTAATAGATTTATAAAATATATGTACTAAAATTACAAAATTACATTTAAAAATGTTTACGTTTGTTGCGATTTCTTTAATAGAGTCTTGAAATGATTTTTCTGTGGTCTGTCTTAACTGGTTTGTTGTTGTGCGGACATCGCAGCAATGCCAATCCCATTGAGAAGAGGAGTGGTGGAAACACCGAATTCATAATCCTCCACAACAACGATATGCACGCGCGATTTGAGCAGACAAATGTTAAAAGCGGGAAATGCTCTCCGAAGGAGGTCAACACTAACAAATGCTACGGTGGTTTTGCTCGCGTGGCATATGAGTAAGTACATAACTATCTATATAACATCTGAAAAATTCTAACTGGCTTTTAATAACAACATATCTTAGGGTACGAAAATATCGCGCAGAAGCCCAAAATGGTGGAACACCTGTATTATATTTAAACGCTGGAGACACCTACACGGGCACACCTTGGTTCACTATCTTTAAGGATAATATTACTGCCGCTTTCCTCAACAAACTGCAGCCAGATGCAATTGTAAGTATAAATATAAATAATTATATTGGGTATTTAACTAGAGCACTACGTCCTCTTAGTCCCTAGGTAATCACGAGTTTGATGAGAAAGTGGAAGGGCTCATACCTTTCCTCAACAATGTTGACTTTCCCGTATTGGCTTGCAATCTGGACCTTAGTAAGGTTCCCGAATTAGCTGCTGCAAACAATTTGGCAAACTCGACTATTTTGGAAGTAAATGGTCTGAAAGTTGGCATCATAGGCTATGTGACACCGGATACCAAAAAGCTTACTGTGCGAAACGATGTCGAGTTTTTAGACGAAATCGTGTCAATCAAGTAACTTGCAATATCGAGTAAATTTTGATGGAACTATATCTTAATGTTCCTTTCAGTGCTGAATCAGCGAAGCTAACCGCTCAAGGCATCCAAATTATTATTGCCTTGGGGCATTCTGGCTATATTAAGGATCAAGAGATAGCCAAAAATTGTCCAGACGTAGATATTGTTATTGGTGGCCATACCAACACATTCCTGTACAATGGAAAAAAACCCGATGCTGAAGCCATCGAAGGACCCTACCCCACCCAAGTAAAGCGAAAAGACGGGAAAGTGGTTCCAGTCGTGCAGGCCTATGCTTACACCAAATATTTGGGTAAGCTCCATGTAAAGGTTAGTCTGCCGACTCAATTTACAGATACTATGTAATTAGTAAATATTAACGAATTGACAGTTCGATTCGGATGGCAATTTGGTTGAGTTCGATGGAGCTCCAATATTACTGAATGCGTCAGTTGAGCAAGAGAAGGAGCTGCTAGACTTGCTAGATCTATATCGTCCCAATATAACGGCATTAGATTCGCAAGTCGTCGGACATACGAAGGTGGACCTCGAAGGAAGCAGTTCTGTGTGTCGGGCCCGAGAATGTAATCTTGGAAATCTGGTTGCTGACTCCATGGTGTTCGCTCGGGTAATGGAACTTAATGCTAGCAAGTACTGGACCGACGCCCCAATAGCGTTCATTCAAGGAGGAGGTCAGTTGGAACACAAACAAAGATTTGAAATATCATCAACAATTCTATTCTTGTTTATAGGAATTCGTAATTCGATAATGAAGGCTGCGAATGGCTCGATTACTGCCAGCGATGTTCTCAGCGTACTACCCTTTCAGAATGGCCTCTATATAACTCGAATTACGGGCAAAGCTTTGAGAAATTCCCTAGAACATTCCGCAAGCGTAGTTGGCACAGATTCCAATGGTGGCTTCCTCCAACTCTCCGGTGCCCGCGTGCAATATGACTACGGCAAGCCGAAGGGGCAACGTGTGGTGGCCCTCGAGGTGCGTTGTGCCAAGTGCGACATTCCCTCTTACGAAGCTCTCAATGAAACTGCCTTCTACAACGTGATTGTAGATGAGTTTCTGCTATTAAATGGCGACGGATATGAGTTGATCGATAAAACGAACCCATATTCAGTGCGTCTACAAAATATTGATGCAGACGCTCTCATACACTACCTTCAGATGCATAAATTTGTTTACCCTGGGCTGGAAGGTCGTATTCTGTCGAGAAGTTCAGCGACAAACATATTTATTTCCCTTGCTCTAATGCTGTTTTCGTTCATATTGACGCAGCTTTGTAATTAGCTGCCATCTACAGCTCGTATAACTATTAAGAAAAACAATAATCCGTGTGACTATCTGCAACTATTTTAACACATATATAAATCGAGAGTTTATTTGAATTGCGTGTATTTTAAAAGTAGGTAACAATAAGCTGAGATACCAACATTTTTAAATGGTTTATATACATATGTACAAAAATATTAATAACAGAATATCCCAATTTTGAACAAAACAGTATTTTAACGACGGCATTTAAAAATAAGAATTTGTGGAATAAAATGCTGGGACCTAAGCACTTCTTAAGATAGCCGCCAACCGCCGAAAACCCCCATAGGCCACGATAGTTGCATTTTTATCTGGTGTATATCTTGGCTGTTAAAAGGACAGAATTGCAATATTTTGCCTTTTTTTAAGTATTTCGCAAATCCGACCATGTCTGGATGTGTGGACGACACGCTTTCTTCCTTGTGCGAGACAAATACAAAAAAAAATATGGCTGAAAAAAGATATTTGTAGGCTACAAATGAATTTAAATCAATTCTATAGATTGTTAGTAGAGCTTAATATTTGTTGCCATCCTTTATACACATTCCTATATACAGGGTGCGCCATCTTTTATGTCATTATGTAGATATTGAATAACTTTGTCATTAGTGAACCGATTGACTTGAGTAGACTAGTGTTGAAAACCTCAGTGCAAGAAATTAAATAAAAATATCTCATACTTGAAAATAGGTTGTTTATTTTCAAGGATATTCAATGTTGGCGCACCCTGTACTAATTTCTGCAAAGCATATGAAGAAGGGGTAAGTGGTTGTTATTCATAGAATTAATGAGTTCTAGCCAAATAAAGACCCCTCTGGATCATTAGGTTGGCCGATGAGCTCTGTATGCTAAATTTGAAGAAAATTACATAATTACGGGTCGACGTGCTGCGGACTTGTGCATTGACCTCCATAACTACGTTTCTGCCTTTGAAGCAGATTCTGTATTAGTGTTTTATTTATTTAAAACCCCATCAGTTTAGCTGTTTACAAATCTATTTAAGCACACTTTCGACAGATTGATGGAATTGTTTCTTGCCTCTGACTCAATAAAAATAATAATATTTAAGAATTACAATAAAAACTTAAAAGAACAATTAAAGGGAAGTAGTTAGAAAAACACATGCAAATTGGGTTACTTTAGAGAAAAACTTGGAAAAACTTCCAAAGAAAAGCTTTTAGAACGAGGGATATTTGGACGATTTGAACGAGGATCTTTGTAATATGGATATGAAACGTGAATAGAATTGTGAATTGCGTAATCAACTGTAAAAGCCAATACAGTAAATATTGTCGTATAGTTCTAGAACGAACTAAGGCAATCACTTTGTATAGTAAGACGGATCCAAAAATTTACCATCTCTTAGCCAAAGACGGAAGGAATTTCTATATTTATTACAATATCAAATAAATGTTAAGATTATAGTTTTAGTAACGAAAATACAAGGCCTATAACTCAAATGAAGTTTAAATTATATATTACTGTTAAATGTTTATAATATTTGTCAAATATTTATAATATTTGTAAAATTTATGTAGAGACTTCAGACACTACAAAAGCAAAAATATTTAAACAGAAAACTGTACCTAGAAAAAAAAGGGTTACCAAAGAATGTATCGCCTCCACAAAACGATCGTCTATTAATCAATACAATGGTGAGGACATACTGCGAATAAGATTATCGAAATTTATTACAAAATATTTCTGAATTAACTAAATTAATTTAATTAATTAACTAAATTAAATATAAAATATTCCATGCATGCCTACATCACTACTACATTTACATCAGAATCGTGCCTTATGCGTGTTTGTGTACTTGTACATATGTATGTATGTGTGCATTGGGCCTGGTTATATGGCTATAACTTCTTTCCGATCATTCTATCATAATGAAACTTGGTATACGTATATATAATCACTAACCTAATGTGACTACCAAATTTTAGTTCAAAATTCCAAGAATTACGGGAGTTATAGAAAATCGTTAATAGGGGGGGAGTGGGGGGTGGATCAGAAAAAATGAACAAACTCGTCCTTTCTCGGTCTCAGGAGAATCTGTATACCAAGTTTGGTTATTCTAGCTCTTATACTTTCGGAGATCCTTGCGTTCATACAGACAGATGGACAGACAGACGGACATGGCTATATCGACTCGGCTTGTCATGCTGATCAAGAATATATATACTTTGTGGGGTCTACCAAGCCTCCTTCTGTGTGTTCCATGTGCACAAAACTAATATACCCTTGTACCCTTTGGGTACAGGGTATAATGAGGATATTTTCTTTGCACCTGTAAATAAAAAATGTATTAGACTGCTGGGAAAAGTAATATAATTTAGAATATTGTGAATTTCCAGGAGACCGTTTTGCTTAACCTTAATTTTTAATGAGCCTTGCTAACGGTATTTAGGATATTTGAATTTAGAATTGAAACCAAGCTACAAATCATTGAAAGTGGAATATTTGTTAAAGAATCAAACGAAAAGTCATCAACAAACATATTCGGGCAAGAATCAGGGCTGTCTTGATTTAATATCCTCTTGCAGAAGAGAATATGCCAAGGAACTTTTTAAGATATAGAATCGGGTAAAAGACTATTACATATTTCACATAGCCACAATCATTATTTGTATAACTGAACTTTTAACACAGAAGAGCAAGTTGCATAAGCAAAGCTTTCCACCCACATAGTCAGAACCTGGCCCTTAGCTCAAGAATATGTACTAATATATGTATGTATGAGTGTATATATACTTAGTATATGTCTACCAGTGTCTTTAGCTGCCTCTGGCGTGAGAAACAAACACACACACACACACATTTAATAGTCAGGGACACCAGGCAGTAGTAGAAAAGCCAAATGACTTTGTCGTAGGCGTCGCAAACTACTGGCGCGACTTCCATCTGCAACTTCCATCCAGCAGCAACAAAGTTAGCAATTCTTTATACACATACTATATACACAGACACACACACACACACACACACACACGTGCTTACTCATGTATGCTATATAATTATAGCGAGCACCTTGGCCCTGCTTCATGTCAGTTAGAGTGTCTAAGTCTTGGACTTGGACTGCAGCGGTCAATTGGAGAATCGGGTCTTCTTCAGAGCACTTCACATTACAAGAATCACGCATGGAGTTGGTCATCATTCTGGAAGGTTCTTGAACTTATCATCCACTTAACAGCAATTCTGCTGCTGCGAGATGTTGGCTGTGACATCTTTATCCCCCTAACTCTTTACTCCCAAAAGCAACGGCTCTGCGCACAAGTAACTAAGATTGCCACCAAGAGAGTTCTATAGCAACATTTTTTTTTAATGAGCAGCAATTGCGCTTATTGCGTTTTAAAAGTGGACTTCCGTTTAATGAATAGTTTCCGTTCTTTCAGTTGGTTATTAGCAGCATTCAAAGAATTTAATGGCAGCAATTGGGAAGCCCAACACTTAAGTCAACACGATTTTTGGCATAGTTTAGGGTTATAGGAACCTTTTCGATTTACATAGGTATGTATGTATGTGAGAGTATGCATGCCTTTGTATGTGCATACAAGCGTCATAAATATGTAAAAATTGGTATACTTATACATACAATCTTCCTGCGATGTCGACGTGATGCTCGAGATGATGCTGTTGCTGCCCCTAGTCGTGATTTCTCTGTCCAGTTCGCTAGAAATGTAGAATTGGCTTCACCTTTTGACATGGAATTTGAAATGACGTGAAGCAGACAAAGGAGAACTCAAAATTGTGCTCAGCCACGATGCAGAGCCATCGTCGTATGTACGACTCTTGGATAAATTTACTCGTCCTCATTTCCCTACTTGATTGCCAGTCAGCCAAAGTCAGAGTCAAAGCTGGAGCTCTGGGATCAGCGTAAATAGCCACACGCTCATTTCTCTGTTGATGCACAAGCTGTTGTTGTTGTTGGTTAGCATTGTGATCGAAATTATTTACCGTTGATATGGATATGGATATGGCTATGGCTATGGTTATGGCAATGGCAGAAATTTGAGTTGTTAATACCGTACTAGATTTGGCTCCACTATTCGTGATTGCAATGCTCAATGATAATAAAATAGTTCGTCGAGCTAACTAATGTTGCTTATTTCTTTTTCTTTTCGACTTGATAAGGTATGTATATATAACTTTATTAAAGATCATCTGCTCGAGCGACAGCCCTTGACATTTTGTTTGGCTGTTACAGGCAGGCAGCAGACAGATAGAGTGTCATTCATGTGTAAGGTTTTGTGATGATACCCTTAGAGATGACAGAGACCACAGGCTTCCAGCGTATCCAGTTTGTATTCTAATTTGCACATTAAAGCGAAGCCAAGTGGAAATATGATGTCTGCATCAGATCATGATGTCACTTCAGATGGCAGTGCGAAAAAAATGTAACCAGATGCAACTAATCTAAGCTCTGGTCCATCATCCATATTACCTGGTGTATAATATTTTTTAATCCTTTGATCTCATGCGGAAAATGTGTATATTCGTTTCTTACGCTGGCTCTTGGTTTGGGCAGTATAGTAAGATGCCATCAGCATGTCATCATCCTCATCATCAACGCAGACAGTAGAGGATGACGCCAAAGTAGAAGTTTATAGATATACAGGAGCAAAGCGTCTCGTGCATCTTACACACACATATATGTATATAGGTATAGGTATGTATAGGTATATACATACATACATACATATGTATGTATATACCCGCACATATAAACCGAATCGAATCAAGCTAAAGCAAACCGGCAACAACATCGCAACTAAAGACCAAAGCACAGTTCGTCTTCAGGTTGCCAAAGTCCGTTTGCAAAGTCGAGGATTTTCTACCAAAAGGCGAATTAAATTCCTCAATCTTGTGCAAGGTTTATTTTTAGACCAAAAACAAAAACAACAGCCCCAGCACCAAGAATACAGAACAACAACGACTAGGCAATGAGAAATAAAGGAAGGAGAAGAGAATAACAGCAACAGCGATAGCGTCAGCGACAATGGCAGCAGAAATCGCAACCAACGAGCTGGAGCTGGAGCTGAGGCTGAGGGATGGGGTTGGGGTTGGGGCTGGGGAGGCTTGAAGAGGAGCCATCCAGGTATAGATGGATGAATGATGTTAAAGCGAAGGCCATCCAAATAGCTTCCACTCCACCACTAGCACTAAATCCAGATTGCGAGGAGTCAGCATCAGCCGCCAAATACAGCGCCCGGCTGCATCGGTCACATTAAAATGAATGCGTCAGCGTCGGCGTCGGCGTCAGGCCGGCGGCAGACGCGACTAAAGCTAAAAAAAAAAAACAACATCCTCGGCAATAATAATAACAACAACAGCAACAACAAAGTCAATATATAGTGTAGTATGAAAATCAAAATCTCTCTTCAAAGCATTGAAAGGCTCAAGGGCCATGTCAGTCGATAGACTTTTGATAGCAATATGCACGCACCACGCGCTTCAACCACGGCCACCACGATCACCACCTCCAGAAACCCCCAATCCAGCCAGTATCGAAGCTTCAGCTGAGCTTGTGGCTGCAACTGTGTTTGCCTTTGGTCAAGTAACTGGGAAAACGGACCCGCGAAATTTCCCATGACTTTTAATCACTACTGCATTATTATATGGAAATAATTATACCCTGCAACCATCGATGAACCCATGCATCGAATTGGATTAGTTCTTGATTAAGCCGGAAAAGCTAACGGGAGGTAACTTGAAGGAGAGCATGTTTAAACAGCGTGTCACCTCTCAAGCAACTTAGAAAGAAGAGGCTAACATTTAATAATGATCCACCTTTTTCTTACTCTATGTATTCCGAACTTGATGGTATTACATAAGAGTACGCAAAAAATGTGAGCATCTATTGGGAATTTGGCATGCTTGGGGCACCCGCAGAAATATATTGTATATTGTATATTGTCAAAATGCAAAAAAAAAAAGATCATTATAACATTTCACGCTTCCAGCAGAGGCCGCACAACCGAAACCACAAACCAGTCGACGGTAACTGCGATAGCGTACGAAATTAATGGAACCGCCACGCAGGGCTGGGGGCGAACGTGCAGCAGCGGCATTGGCAGCAGTGGCAGCAGTGGCAGTGGCGGTGGTGTTGGTGTTGGCCGTAGAAGTCTGTCCGGGGCCCTAGCGCTGAAGACAGGTAAGAAGTGGGACCAGCAGAACTAAACGAAACGAGACGTTGTGGGAGAAAGAATAAAACTAACAATGGTCTCCCATTGGAATGAAGGCGACGTGCAGCGTCGCCACTTCTCTACGTATGTGTGTGTGTGTGTGTGTTTATGTGAGTGCCTGGGCGCGTTTGCCTTTGCCAACTGTGTGTGTGTGTGCGTTGGTATTTCGGTTTAGGCCCGTTTGTCTGTACCTTTGCACTAACGCCGCCGACACGGCTTTATTGCGCTCTTTGTCTAGCACTGAGACTACAGACTTCCAGCCCAAGAAGTCATCAAGTCCCGAACACACACACACACACACACGCACACACACATACGCACACTAAAATGCACAGAAACAGGCGCGAGTATTTCCAATTGCCAGAGGCCAGCCAGCCAGCAATCACATCTCACATCCACAAAATACTCGCAGCTCTCGGGTTCGTTCTTTTCTTTCGTGTGGTTTTCTGCTGCTATCGTGATAGTAACTTTTTTTGGTATTCTTTTAGCCTGTTTATTGCTTTCGTGCTCTTGTCTTGTGTTTTCCTTTATCGTTTGCTTGTTGTTTGTTCATTCATACTTACATTTTTTGTATAGGCCGTATATTGGTATTGGTATTGGGACTGTTGAACGATTTCCTTTTAAGCTAACAATACGGCCCTCTTCACGACATTTGCCTTCGCGATCTTGGCTAAGTAACAGCGACCAACTTGCAACTTGAACCGAGCTTAGAAAATATAACACACATATAACACACATACATACATATATCAGAGATCCCCAAAAATCTGAGTACTCAGTACTTCTTGTGTTCTCTGTTTGTTTGGTGTAAGGATTAAAGCCTTGTGATTGTGTGCGAGTCATTGCAAGTCATTGCTGCAGACGTCTTCGTATTTGTATTCGTATTCGTGCCGATCGCACTGGAAGAGGAAGTTAAAGTTGGAAACTGGAAACTGGAACTCGTGCTGGCATAATTGGAAGCCGTGAGCTCTTCTTGGCTTCTTGACGGACACTCGCGATTGCGTGATATTTGCTGCTCGAGTCAGTCGAAGGCTTGCAGTGATCGCGACGAAAAGTGTTACGGTCCTCGATCGCGTCCATCAGTTGAAATCGTTCCTGTTCCAAAGCACTCGAAAGAAGATGGCAAAAATAATTCTGTTTTGTGTACTCAGTCTTTTGGCCTGTGCCGCAGGTGAGTAAAAAATACTACCATAATAATAACAAATATTATAAAATTGTTTTATATATTTAAATGAAATTCTTGTTACTGGGCCCAAATCAAAGCTACTCACGTAAAAGATTTTCTGGGATTTTGTAAAGTTTTAAATAGGCTCTCGATTTTATATTTCTACTACCAAATATTCATCCACTTGCTATAAATTCCCAGCTAAATAAGCATTTATTGTAGATAAGAAACATATTTTTTGTTCAAATGCAAATGGAAGTTATTTTAAAAGCTTAAAACTCAGATCAGTAAAGAAAAGCGCCTTAAAAATTATGACATATTTAAAAGGAGCTTAAAATGTATTTAAAGACTTATATAATTAGACAATTCTAGATGACAAGCAGACGATTACTCCACACTTTTCTAGACTTTGTTGTCTTTGTTTTTCTTTTTTTCTCAAATCATTTGGAAAACAGCTTAGCGCGTCTTTGATATTCTTCAACTTGCATTACTTAGAAAAGCATAAGTAAAATATTACGTTCTTTAAAAAAGATCAAATTTTACATATGATTATAATTGAATATAAATTTGGTTTTTAAAAAATGTTTTTAGCATTTATTGTAAATTGAGGTCGAGAATACAAGCCCGAAAAATACTTTCGTGTAAAAGGCAATTCTACATAAATAAATGCAAAATTTACAAAAATAAAAGTAAATAAAAAAAAGGTAATTAATGCTGAAAGATACATACACGTATGTCCGACTTACGCAGAAAAAATTAAGTCTATGCCCCGCTTCAAAAAAAAAAATAGAACAATTGGAGAGTTTTATCTCTTTGGATTAGGAATTTCTGAAGTAAATGCTTTTGAGGTCTTTTGAATTTAAACTTAGAGTTGTTGCAAATATTTGGAGACCCATCAACTTTTGTTTTAGAGCAAAGCATTTTTTTTTATTTTTTGTTAATGCTTTGATTTAAAGAATGGTTGATTCAAGAGGCACATTTCTGGTTAATAGAGTTCAATCAGAAAGAGACACACAATTTTAGCGTAAACATTCTAATTAGCTCTCTTGATTTGAAGCACAGGTTCATTAAACTTTCGAGATTTTGGGCAAAGAGCGAATCGAATTGTAGAATCCTAAGAATTTGAAAATGTATTTAATAAGTGAACCAATCTACAAGTATGCATACAATTTAACTATGGTTGCCCACAGTAAGTGCAACTTTAAATTAACTTCTTAAGACATTGTTGTCTGGCCTATTTATTCGCATCTTGTGCGAAATTGCACATTAGAGCTTCGCTTGACAAGCTCTTTTGCAAGTGGCGGAGATAATGATCGGTTCGGAGCTCGAAAGAAGGAAGTACTTGGAACTACGGTTGGACAATGTGTTCCCATCATTAAATGTGCATTTGTTAGTGAGCGTTTTTTTAACGCAACGAGCAGGCCAGGTTTACTTGTAGTTTCTGTTACTCTTTTTTTCTGTTCTGTTCTTCCGTATTTACCCACATTTTGGTTTGGGATTGGTAGTGTTTGTTGTTGTTGTGTTGGTGTTTTTTTTTTTTTTTTAATCAATTTTATCACTCGCGCAATCCCAACAACTGGTGCATAATAATCATTTGAATACTAGCCGGAGGGACGGTAGGTGCCAACAAATCACTAGGCTGGCTCTGGATGTGGATGTGGCTAGCATTTCCTTAACATTGAACTGAGATTGCGAATATCATAGTCAGGCAAAACACCAACAGTGACTTTGAATGGATCATTAGAGATGTGCTAGATATGCGAAGCACAACCGGAGTTGTCGGCTGGCAGGCAGAAGACAGAAGGCTATTCTAGCCAAATGTAATTACCTCTAAATTATAGTGGTCAAATAGTTTTAGCCAGGCAGGCAACGGAGCAAAAATCAGCTCAACGTTCAACGATCGGGTTACGGTTATCCAATTGTAGTTGAAGCTCCGTTGGGCAGTCACTGTCAAATTAACTGCAATTTAACGTTGAGTAGCAAAGAATTGGGTTGATTCCTTCAGATATAGTACGGTAAAGGTAGGTGATTATTAGCTGAATTCGTTCATCAAATTGAATCAGCGTGCTGTTCTCCTTTTTTTTCTCGGACTCTTCAGTTATTAACCTCAGTCCAATCCACCTTTTGCGGTCTGTCTGTGCGAACAAATGATTTGCTGCTGCTGCTGGTTCTTTAATTCAAAAGACTTTGACTTCGTGTGTGTCTTGAATTTAAATCACCGGAAATAATTTTGTACATTGTACGGTGTGTATGCGCATAAAAGCCACACATAGTGGTAGAAGAGGGAACCTCTATGCTAGCCAACACCATTGGGCCATAAATAGACAAGTGTCCGGACACAGAAGAGCGTTCGTTCGCAAAGGGAATCGAAAATGAAAATGTTGTCAAATAGTGCGTCAACATTGTGTTTATCTTTTGAGCAAGACTGGAGGATACATACCAACACATATATACACACACACACACACTTACTCATCACTCATTCACTTTATTTGTTCAATACACTCGAAGTTCCAGCTACCTGTTGCCTCGAGCCTCAGTTCCAGTCGCAGAGTCAGTCCCAGTGCCAGTACGAGCTCGAGTTCAAGTCAGAGAATCGATTGTCATGTTCATCTCTGACTGGGCGATTATGCTTATACATACAAGTATGTATGTACATACATATGTACATACTTATAAGAAACCGTCCTCAGGTTACTTTCGTTATCGCGTGTTTCTTTCGTTCTTGTGTCTTTCTTCCTTTTGGGCTAGTTATATACTTGTAGTATGGCTAATTAGTGTCATAAGTAGGAGCCATTATATTTCATCGAATTTTGTGTAATTACCATTGTATTAGCTGCTGGCACCTACAGGTCAGAGACCGCATAAATACAAAATGCTCCTGGTCATCATCAACATCAACATCATGATTATTATCATGATTCATGCGCACACGAGTCGCATTGAAATTAAATCAGTTGTCTCTTCTTCCAATTGGTCGCACTCTTTATAGACACTGAATTGTCATTTTGGCATTCATTGTCATTGCGTTTGCCAACTTGAGGCTCGTTTTGGTAATCCTATTTGCTTTCGATCTATGTATGTATGTACGAGTCGTTTGCTATCTACGATTACAAACGATTACTACCGTTACACATTGGGTCCGCTCAGTATTCTGGTAGTATACTTGTAGTATGACGGCATCGGAGTTCAATGCCCCTCTAAAATGCGCAGACAGATTTTCTTGAGCATTAACTAATTCACCTGTCATTGTGTTCTTTTTTTCTTTTTTTATTTCTTTCTCTGTTGCTGCTCTGCACACAGGTCAACGCATTACGACCATTCATCTGGATGGTGTACAGTACTTCATCAGTCGTATGAACCCGTACTCGCCCGAACTGAATTACTTCCTGGCATATCAGTATTGCCGATCTTTGGGCTTGCAGCTGGCCTCCTTTGAGACTAAGGAGAAGGCCGAGTCAATGACCACCTATCTGAAGAACGCCGGTTACGGCAACTATGATTTCTGGACATCTGGAAATCGTTTGGGCACGGGCATGTTCCTATGGATGAGCACCGGTTTACCGTTCAATGCTACATTCGACTTTTTCGAAAACTCTGCCGATGCTATACAGGCTGGCCTCCTGGACCCTGTCGATCACAATAGCAACACCTCGCCACAACGTACAGCACGCGACAGGTAAGTAATCATAATAGAAACCTCTCAGTCCACTCACCCACAGTCGGTTACAAAAGTATGCACACTATATAATTCAAATTCTTTTGAGAATTGTTCAATATCAACAAAATGATTAGAATTAATCATTTTTGAGTAGCTTACAGATATTATATTATTATGGAAATAATAGAGAAATCATTTTTTAGAATGTTATTTAATAATTGTTATGGAATAACTTTTCCATCACTTTAAATTATGAATTTAAGCCATTTCATAGTCGAAAAGTTTAATCTAAAAGAAGAAACAATGAACTGTCCTTCTTTTTATCCACTTCTAAAATATCAGAGTTACTAAAAAATAAAAGCGTTCATTTGCGTTTTAAACAGAATTTCATTTAAAAAAAATAAATAATAAATAATACTTATTTATACAACTGAAATGAATTTCTGATAATTGAATAGATTATTTCGAGCTGCTTGGGAAGGCTATAAAATGTCCTTGAACAGTTCGAATGGATGGAACGGCAATTTGGTTTTAGACGGATTGGACATTAACTAAATACTTTAACCTATATTATATTATTATATTTATCTTTATAGCAGCAGTGGCGCCGAGAAGGGTTGTGTCATTCTGAAGCAACCCACACTCAAATGGATGCCCGAGGACTGTTCGGCCGTTAAGGACTTCATCTGTGAGCAGACCCGTTGCTATTATTACAATTATGGCAGCATCCCAGTGTCTTCTGCGCAGGGGTAAGGGCTATAAAGCATGGGCGCCAATAAACGAAAGAACAATTAATTAAAATATGAATAAATTAATAATAAAAGAAGAAAACAAAACATAAATTAAACAAATTAAACCATTTAATCATAGCAACTCAAAGCTCGAATCCTTAAGACAATAAAAGAAAGCTTCGTAATTAAGTAAAAATTATTTATAAAAATCGAAACGAAAATTCGTGATTTATAAAAAAGTTAATTTAGTTGACCACAAAGACACGAAAGAGCGTAACGAAACTTAACGTTCTGTGAGCGTTCAGTTCAGAATGAAAGACAAAATATATATATATATAAAAAAATAGGTGAGCTAAACCCCAAATCGTAAAAAATTACCATCTCTACACACACATACAGACATATAGTACACATATACGAGTAATAGATACCACTAATGCAGACTAATGCGAAGCCACAGATCTATATTACTAACGATTTTTCAAGACTCAACAAACAAAAAACAAAATCGAAACTCTGTTCGCTTAACTCGCAGACCAGGCCCATACATTCGTGCAATCGAAAACAACCATTAATTAAATCATTGTTCTTAACATTTCTGTTTTCTTGAATATACAAACATACTTGTACATATGTATGTTACAATCATGTAATCCGATAAGCTTTGTGAGTTTTGAAGCAGATTGCATTCATTTATGGGCTGGCAGCTGAGCAGAGCCTTCGAGATTCTCGGAAAACAATCTGGTGGTTTGGGGCTTAGCTTTTCTATAGTTGTTGTTGTTGTTGTTGTCGATCGAGATTTGTTGTTTGTGTTCAACTAACTAACTTATTGCTAACGCTTACTCCAAAACACTCCTACAAACTACACTTCGCTTGACTTCCGCACTAACCACCACAGTAAACGCTCTCTCTGCTAGTATCTAGAGCTTAGTACATGCATATACAAGTATTCCACTACTAGTTGCTTCATCTAAAAATATCTAGCACTGACACTATCGAATGCTAATCGCGTCTTTATTTTCTGCTCTTGTTTCCACATTTTTGTTTCGCACCACCTTCTGACTGTACATAGACGCCCCATCACGTCGACCACTCCCCGAACCCCCGTCTCGCTGCTGCACATGCACGCATCGCCAGCAACCACCCCGCTGCCACTCCTCATGTCCACGAGCGGCGCCAGTCTGTTCGCGAAAGCAAAATCGCCCGTCATCGACAGCTCCGACGGGTCCCAGCAGCCGTCCTTCGTCTCCTTCAAGCTGAATCACGATCGCGCACACATCGATGCCGACGCGGCCGACGTCGATGGCGAGCTGGAGGCGGACGTTGAGGATCACGACGACGCCGAAGGCGATGTTGATGAAGAGCACGACGGCAGCAGCTTTAACGAGCATGCGCGCGAACTGAGTGACGACGTTAAGGACCACGTTTTCCCATTAAACGACAACGAGCTGCACAACGAGATGCATTCGATAGAGCAGCTTCAGCTGCAGTTGCAGTCCAAGGCAGCGCTATCGGATAGCGACGAACAGCACGAGGAACAGGAGCAGCAGCCGGAACAGCACCATGAGGATGACAGCGAGGAGGCGATTGTTGACGAGGCCCACTCCGAGGACATCGGCAGTGCCGAACAGGATCTACCCGTTAAAGATGCCGATCCCGAACTATCCCTAACCATGCCCAGCTCCACAGAGTCGCCCGCGATCGAGGTGCGACTGAAGCAGATCGCACAGGACTTCGAGAAAATGGCCAGCTCACATGAGGTTCAGCGAAATGGCGCCAAGGACGAAATGACGCCACAATCCTCCCTCTCCCTCAGTGATCTTATACGCACCCTGCGCCCCAACGAGAAGCAGATCATCCCACAAATCGATTCGGATTATTCGAATGCTATGCGCGTCCTGGGCAAGACCTCGGCCGTCATGAACAACGAGGACTCTCGAAAATTTAAAGTTCTGTCCGACGCACACACCTTAGTTGTCTAGACATCCATGTACTGTGTAGTTGTATAAGAAGGCGTGGGCTGGAGCTGGACCGGGTTCCACTGAGGAATGTGCATTTTGAAACGACGAGCTAGAATTGTGCCAAAATGACGCTTCTTTCTGGGACCTGTGCCAAGTTAGCGCTGTATAAATTTAAAATAAAACAAAAAACAAAAAGCGAAAATATCGTTTCCAGTTACACATTTAAAGAGCATTAAAGAGTTAAGACAAATTTATATATTGTATGCTTTAATTGTATGACAAACTCTTCATTAATAAAACGTATTTCGTAACACAACAAAATCAACAATTAGATGTTTCTCTAAATTACAGTAATTTCGATCACGAACATCCGCCCTGCGATCTCACCGAAACGGACTGGCTACAAAACTTTTGGAAGAATGGGTGATGCAGGTTCGAATGAGCATTTAGTTTGTCGGAATATTTAATTATATTAGAATGCTGTTATATGCTAATATACTAGTGAGCTCAAATAATGATTTTGAGGCTCGTTGAATAATGTATATTCCCATTGCTGTGAACCATAGATCCCGACTGGCCTTATAGCGGTGTTACACGAAAGGACTCCATACATTGTTCTCGTATATTGAGATCTTAAAATGAAATGGCTGGACTTTGAGCAAAATTTTGGTAGCAGAGCGCAGTTATTGTATTTTCCCAAAAATATACATACCTCTATAATATACCTCTATCTTAACCCAGTTCCAGTTTCGAAACATTTTTTCTTCCTCTGTTAAATATCTATACATTTGTTGTACACAACGTAGTTCGATATATTCGAAATATGTAAATAAATTGAACGCTAAAACTTTAAAAATAATGAATCGCTTTTAAAAAAAGAATAGAAATGTTTGCCGTCAATTTCAGGGAGTCGTTCTTAAAAATGAAAAACAAATAAAATCATTCCTGGAATTTAGATAAATGAAAGCTTTTCTTTTTTTTTAATAATTTATAATAATACCTTCCACTTTTTTCCATTTCTTCCTATAAACCATTTTTAGGAAGAAATTATTACTATTACTATTATTACCCATTATATTTACGGGAAACTGCAGAATAACTACAAGTAAGTTCCTTAAACAGTTGGAAGAGCAAGTTCCTCTGCTGCTCGATACAACATCTTTTTGACTATTTAAACAATTTTAAAAATTCTTTTCACAACTGGAACCAAATTGAACCTTTAAAGAAGAGGAAGAACTTGAATGTATCTATTTATCGCAGACTCACAACTAGCTTAGACATTTACGAGAGTACGAGTATAGTTCGATATAAATATACAAAATGTAAAAAAAAATGAACGATACAATTTTGTAAATAATGAATCGCTTTTAAAAAAAGAATAGAAAAGTTGGCCGTCTTCTTAAAAATGAAAAACAAATAAAATAATTTCTGGAATTTATATAAATTACAGCTTTTCTTTTTTTAAATAATTTCACCTTCCAGCTTTTTCCATTTCATCCTGTAAACCATTTTTGGAAAGAAATTATTAGTATGCTTATATAAGTATTTTCCCATTCTACTTGCGAGAAACTGCAGAAGAACTACAAGTAAGTTCGTTTAATCAGTTGGTAGAGCAAGTTCCTCTGCTGTTCGCTATAACATCTTTTTTACCATTTAAACAAATTTAAAAATTCTTGTCCAAAACTGGAAACAAATTGAACGTTGAAAGAAGAGGAAGAACTTGCACACTCAAATCTATTTATCGCAGACTCACACCTAGCCTTGACCTTGCTGGACATTTACGAGGGTACGAGTATTACTGGGCGCTGTATGTTGAGTTCAGTTCATTTGATGTCTGCTGGAGGCTGCTCTTCTATTTAAAGCAAAGGCTTTTTGGGTGTACCCTCGCCTCTGGCCATAACCATAAATTATCTTCTTTAGGTTCAGAATCTAAAGCACGTTTGACCAATTTTATTGCACTTGTACTCGCAGACAGAAACTGCTAAAGGCCAACTAGTTGGGCGGCCAAGTGTAGCGCGCTTACATCATTTTGTGAGGGTGACATGGGGGGGGGGGGGGGGCTGTAAACGTATGAGGGTTTGGGTATGGGTTTGTGCATTCGATTTTGCAACTCATCTTTCTTAATTTAAAGAAGCTTTAAAAAGGCGGCGCAGACGCATCACATCAGTTTTTATGTTTTTATGTGTGTCGCCTACAACTGAAAGAAGTCGGGGTGTTGGCATCGGTCTGGACCTGTCCGGTCCAGTCGAGTCGGGTCGGGTCCGAACCGCAGACCCCGCTCGCCGTTGCTTTTTTGTTTCTACATAGACGGCTGAGTTCGTTTGAACTTTTGTTGACTGATGTGGCTGTTGTTGTTGAAAGTGGTTAATAAAGAAGTCAGCACTCCAATATGGTACATACAAGTATACATACATATACTCGTATGTGTGAGTGTGTTTGTAAATGCGAAGGTAACCTTGAAAACTATAGCAGGGCTCCAACGAACGAATAAAAAGTTTATTTTTCTGCAACGGCAATCTCTGACTAACATAAAAGAAAAGAAGAAAAGGGTAAAAATCCGCAACTTTTTTCTTCTGGGTATTAGTGGTATCTGGCGATGCGAATGAACTTGGCCAGCGAAATATGGAAATGCTTCCATCCATACCATCATCATAATCAATGTCGATATTATTATTTCAGTTTTATAGGCCTTCCGCTGTTCTTTCTACAGTAAACGGACCCCCGTATACGGTTAAGCACTTAATATCTCTCCAACTCTTACACTTAGTTAGATAAAAACAAGTAAAAAAGCTAAAGTCGGGTGTCCCGACTTTGAAATACTCTGTACATATGTTTACAATAATTATAGAAAATAAAAAAAATTTAGAAAATAAAAAAAAATTTGATCGATTTTACCTCTCTCGGTATTCGAACTCACGTAAAGGGTGTATAATTGCACATTTACATAGCAATTGCGTCTGTGTGAGTGTATGTATGCCTATGCGCATCAATTCGTGTCTGTGTAAGCATTTTCGCAGTCAACCAAACAGCAACATCAACAACAGCCGCGGGCAGCGCTTGAGCAGCGCTGCAGCAGCGCTGCATCAGCAAATATATTTATGGCTATAACTTCTTGTTAAATCGGTCTATCATAGTGAAACTTGGCATACGGACACATAATTACTAACTGGGGGTATTTGCAAAATTTTAGTTCGAAATTCCAAGAATTACGGGAGTTAGAGAAAATCGCATTTGCGGGGGAGAGGGGGGAGGGAGGGAAATTACAAAATATACATTTTCTGCGTATTCACACAAGGCATCTGGGACTAAAATTTGGTGTTCCTAGGTTTTATAGTCTCCGAGATATAGGCGATTATACGAATGGAAAATCGGGAAAACCCCCATAGGGGGGAAGTGGGGGGGAAAATCAAAAAAATAAAACAAACTCGTATAGAATACACACATAACGCATCTTTGTGCAAAATTTGGTGTCTCTATCTCTTATAGTCTCTGAGATCCAGGTGTTCATACGGACGGACAGACAGACAGACAGGGCTAGATTTACTCGTCTTGTCACGCTGATCAATAATATATATACTTTGTGGGGTCTGCCACGCCTCCTTCTGCCTGTTACATTTTTCAGCTCCCGCAAACCTAATATACTCTTGTACATTTCATGTACAGAGTATAAAAAAGAATACATTAAAAACGTAAATACTAGCTACAATATTTTATGATAATATGTTAAAACGTTTATTAATGGATTGGTTTTTAATAAACTTTACAATAAAGGGCGAAATTAGAAATTCGACTTTTTTATTTATTTTCGTATCAATATAAATGTAACAATGATAACATCCAAGACAGTATTTTCTAAAATTATTTTGCAAACTATTTCCCGCATACACACTTATGTAGTTTTTTAACACCGCAGAAAACCGCTACTAATAACAGAAAACAAGAGAGAACACTACAGTCGAGCAAGCCCGACAGTGTAATACCCTGTACCCAGGTAAACTTCCGTCACTGAGTTATATGCGCCCAAAGCAGCAGCAAAAAAGGGAAGAAGAAGAGCGAACTTGTTGCTGCAGTTTGGGGGGGTTGTACTGGCCAGAATTTGTTTCGCTAATAACTTTTCTTAGAATTGACCGAATTATATAAAATTTAAACAACAGTAGATAAATATGTATAAATTATGTGTGCAAAGTTTGGTTCAGGTAGCATTTGAAATGTGGAAGCCATCGACGAAATTCTGTAGCGGGGGAAGGGGGGGAAAATTTAAAAAAAAAATAAACTCGTCCTTTCTCGGACCTAGGAGAATCTGGATGCCAACTTTGGTTATTCTAGCTTTTATAGTTTCTGAGATCCTTGCGTTCATCCAGACGGACGGACGGACGGACATGTCTAGATCGATTTCTTTCGTCATGCTGATTCAGAATATATATACTTTATGGGGTCGGAGATGCTTCCTTCTGCATTTTACATACTTTGCACAAACCTAATATACCCTTTTTACCCTACGGGTACAGGGTATAAAAAATCATGAAATCAATCAATAAAGTCGTTGACTACTGAAAGCATGATTCCAGATCAGCAATTTAATAATATGCTTCTTGGACTTGTTTCAATAAAAATCAGTACTTGATATACTTAGCGATGTATTAAGAAATGATTTCATCAATAATGATAATTGCTACTATTATATTTTTCAGATTGCTTCATACTACATTAATTAAATACCAGTTCGAAAATTACGTTTAAATGTTGCATTTAGAACGGGATTAACTTAAACCTGATTGATCTAGTATTTCGTTCTATTTATTACTGAGTATAAGAAAAGTATGCTAACTAATAAGTACTAAATAAAATAAATATGAGTGTTGAGAAGCATTCATTTAACTTAACTTTACTTTTTCAAATATGAAAAGTATTTGTAACTAGAAATCTTCCATAATTTTCAATGCATAAAAGAACACATGTAGTAATTTAATTAAGCTGCCGGAGCTCTGACAATCTCCTCCTTTAATTGACAATCGATATGGACATGTATTAATATTTATATATAAATATCGGTCTTCTTGTGGATAACAGATGTCTAAATGCCAAGTTTGGCGTCCCTGACTGTCATGACTGATTCGAAAAGTATTGAAATTCGTACAGCTATAGGTATTCGGTATAAAAGATGCTTGTTGCATATATTATCTTCAGATAGGAGGTAAAAATAATTAAGACCTACATCCTAATGTTAGCAAACATGTTCCGAACATTTTCCCGTCTCCGGCCAACTCGCTCCCCTCGCTTCGACTGACAGCTATATAGTAATTGTTAATTCGACAGGATCGGTATTTGAGGGCCAATACAAATAATGAAAAAAAACAACACTAACGAGTCAATAAATGTAAACGTATATGTACATTTAAGCGTGTGTAAGTCACATGGCCCTCTTTTTCTCAAAAGTCAATGATTCATGGCCAGGAAGTTCTGTGTTGTCAAGTCAGGTCGTAATAATAAAAACAAATTTGTGTGTTCCCGTTTGCCGGCATTTCAAGGAGAAAGGTGCCGTCCAATCGATATTTGAAGCCCCAGCTATATAAATTAAAGCCAACCAGCAGTATCAGAATCATTGCAAACAGAGTGTTATCAAGTACGCAAGTTTGAAAAAGGGAATTAAGTTTCAAAATGAAGATTGCAATCATGATTGTTTTAACCATAACTCTGGGATTGGTCGCGGCCCAAGGGGGACATGCGGAGAATGGTCCAAGTGCTGTAAGATGATTTTTGAAAAACCCATACTTGGTAATTAATTAATTTGATTCTCATTTACCATTTCAAGGGTTTTGAAAAGACAAAAAATCAGGCAGCCCCACCATTGGATTTGAGGCTGCCCTTCATATATCTACGCGATGCTACACCGATTCATGAGGAGCCCCAGGAGCCAGCACCCATACGCCAGGCCCCTTCAACAAGCGGAAGATAGAAATAATATGCTAATATAGTTTAAAAATTCTTATAATATTTGAGAAGTGAATTGCCGGGTGTGTTGTAAATAAATAGAAATGCCAGTATGCCTAAGTAATGCGATAGAAATGTTAAACAAATCAACGATTATAGAAATAGATTCATAAAATACACTGTAATACTGTTAATACTAAACAAATTAGTTGTGCAATTTATTAACAGGGAAATATACAAAGATCAAGTTCACTGAAATGCGATAGTACCCTATTTGTGAGGGGTACACGAGCATAACAAACTGAATAGTCAACATCAAGTGTATGATTTCATCAAACGTATTAATTTTCTTTGACATAATTAAGATATAAGCATATCTGTCCGCAAACATGTTAGCATATTTATTAAAACACGTTTCAGGTTTAATAGCGCCACAGATAACTAATCAGGAATCCCCTTGCCAATTAACCAAGAAGTATAATCTGAAACTGTAACGCTACACTTAAATAAAAGTCGTTCGTAGAACGAGTTCCGATAAAGTCAAGAAAAGATACAGATAAACATTAATACATATGTATATTCAAACATCTTTGTTGTTTTTTTCTTTTAATTTGTAGAACGTTTGTATACCCGTATGTGTGTACAGCGCGCTAATTAATTTTTAAAACCACCAAACCAGTCGCAGGCCTTTGTTTTTATAACAGAACTGAAATTTATAATCAACTCATTTCAATATTAAAGTTAATCACTAGGCTTGTGATTTATATTTCGATTTGATGCATCAACCGGCTTCATCCGAACAAGTAGACAAGTTTATTATTTTATTTTTCACATTTCTAATTAAATTTGCATGATAACACAAACTTGAGACCCGATTTGGTATAAAAGCTGAGCTACTGCCGTTTGCTAAAAACACTGATGTTGCTGGAGTGCCGGAGGAAGGTTAGTCTTGCCAACTACTTACTTGGCATTAAGTGGATTCGGTTTTAATTAATAATATTCTGGCCAACTTAGTGCAGTGAGAGAGTGTTTCTAAATCAAGAGAAGTGTGAGAAGTGCGTGTTTGAAAAAAGAAAGTTATGCAATAATACCTGCATACTCAACCAGTTTTTGTTTAATCTGTTTGCCATTTGTGTTGCACTTTGATTTGCTGATAATAATTGCGTCATATTTTGCATTTAATCGCCTTGAACTTTTTTAACTCGGTGCCGAGCCGCCTCTCGGGCTTTCCAGATTCACAAACATACAATACAAAGCGTCGTCTTATATGAATATGTATTTTCATATGCTACTATGCATTTAATGAGCAGTGATAATATCAAATGTTCAATTTGGAATAGATGCCGCCGAGAGTCAGTGCGAAAAAATACACCAAATAGTGAATAGGAAAATATTGTGCATACAAGTTAAAGATATTTCATTCAAAAAACACATAAAAATGCTAAACTAAAACAAAGGCTTCTACTTGAATAATTTTCCGATTTTTCTTTTTGCAAATTAATGGTTCGGCTCAGAAACACAAAAAAAGTCAAAGATGATTAAAATGATTTAAATCGGGCACAATAACCAACCTGTAACCCATTGTGTTTAACTCAGTCTGGTTTAACTATGTAGTATAAATGCCAACAATGTCTAATTACAACTATACCCGACGCTCAAAAGCACGAATTTTCTTGGAAGAATCACATTTAAGTACTTATAATAATTAAAGCATGAAGGCTATACTTTATTGTCTGAATAAAAAAATCAAATGTAGACACATGTCCGTCAGTATGAGCCCGCATATCTTTAAAATCCAACCAAACATCCATATATAAACTATTTCCAACATTGTATAGAAGTGGTCACTTTTTGTGATATAAATTATTTGTCAGACTCGCCCGACTTTTTTTCAATCCAATTATTGTCACATCAATAGTAACTAAATGGCTTCATCGTGTGGAGTTCAAAGAAAAGTAATTTGTCATGTAAAGAAATGTTAATAAAGAATGAAAAGTCTACTTAGAAAAGTATGAGTTTATAAAATTTCACTCAGATGCCATATTTATTTATTTATTTATTCAATTAACAAATAATGGCATATAAATGGTGAATCCGCTACAAATCTAAATCATTGAACAAATAATAAAGAAAATCACAAGAATAATAGAGTTGCTAAATTGTTGTCTACAAGCAAATCGTAAAAAAAAACAAGATAATAATTTAGATTTCTTCATTACAAATAGAGTGACCGTATTTTACCAAATAGGTTTGGTTACACTTCACAGTTTCTTCCGGGGAAAATGTTATAGCAGTTGGATTATTTATATATTTTGTTCATCCTTCAGATCAACATGAAAGTTTTATTGCTGCTTCCCCTTTTAATGGGACTGACGTCAGCCCAGTTTGGAGGCTTTGGCGGATTTGGAAACCTTGGCAATCGAGTGCCCGGAGCAAATGTTGCCAACAGACTTCAACAAGGGCTAAGTAATATTGCTGGCCGCTTGCCCTCGCCTCCTCTCCTTACAAACGTCCAAAACTTTGGTGACTTTGTGGTAAGTTAACTGCCGGCAGTACTTTCATTCAGACATTGGTTAATATCTAAATAATATTGTACAGGCGCAAACTGGTAAAACGTACGCCACAGCTGCCGAGCAGACTCTTCGAGAGGGTGTTTTCAGTGCGCACAAGAATTTGGTTGATGCTAGTAACGAGGCTTTCAGGAGAGGAACAAAAACCTACGAGTTGGCCGTTAATGTCTTTGCAGATTTGACAAATGCTGAGTTCCTCAAGCAACTTACTGGAAATAGGAAATCGTCGGCTGGCGAGTAAGCACTTCGTTGTTTAGTTGCAATATTTTTTGTATATTTATATGCTACTCTTAGGGAGAAGTCCAAACGCCATCGCCAATTGGCCAAGAAGAAGAATGTACCAGTGCCCGACTCCTTTGATTGGCGACAGAAAGGCGGCGTCACGCCCGTCAAATTCCAAGGAGAATGCGGATCTTGCTGGTCATTCGCTACAACTGGCGCCATCGAAGGGCATGTTTTCCGTAAGTCCGGCCAGCTGCCAAACCTTTCGGAGCAGAATTTGATTGATTGCGGCAAGGAAGATATTGGTCTTGCCGGATGCGATGGCGGATATCAAGAGTACGCTTTCGAGTTTGTTACAAACCAGGTACGTTTTGGGCCTCAGCACTTGTATTATAACTAAATATTTTTGAAAAACAAATTGCAGCAAGGACTTGCAGTTGGCGAAAAGTATCCGTATCTGGACAAAAGGGATACCTGCAAATACCAGAGCGAACTCTCGGGCGCCGAGATAACTGGCTTTGCCGTCATTCCTCCTAAAGACGAACAGGCAATGAAGGAGGCGATTGCTACCTTGGGTCCCCTGGCGTGCTCAGTGTACGGACTTGAAAGCTTAACTCTGTATAAAAGCGGCATTTATGCCGACGAAGAGTGCAACAAAGGCGAAGTTAACCATTCCATCCTTGTTGTTGGCTACGGTACCGAAAAGGGACAGGACTATTGGATTGTCAAGAATTCGTGGGGCACTGCTTGGGGCGAAGAGGGCTACTTCCGACTGCCCCGCGGCAAGAATTTCTGCGGCATTGCAACCGAATGTAGTTATCCCATAGTATAAGCTTATTTTTTATCTATTGGACAAATACATTGTCAATAATATTGATATAATATATTGATTTATTTTAATTCGATGTTATACATCTATTATGTATTCATAAATAGAGCAAAGCCAAATTTGTTCCGATTCGTTTGTAGAAATTGATAGTTTTCCACTTAAAATGGAAACAACAAATAAAACAAACTACGTTTCTGGGGCGGACCAAGGGCGTATGCAGAGGGAAGAGGGGGATATTGATCCCGGCCCCCAAATCTTTAGAAAAAACTTCACAATCTGAAGTCGATCACACATTCATTATTATGGCGCACTATATCGCTTTAAAATGGAACTGAGTTGGATTTGTTGAAGTTTTTCTGTTGACCGATATGCATAAGTTATTATTTTTTCGCACCGTGCATTATTGAATCAAATTTCTAATTTTTTGGCCTCCCCCTTTTGGAAGAAGCTGCGTACGTCCTTGGGACCATGAGTTAATACCATTAAAACGGACCTTTGTAATTATAGTTCCGATGGATGGCTATCGTCGGCTAAAAATAAATATCAATTTCCTCTCTATATACCCCGTCACGTATTATATTGAAAATTAATCAATTTCGTACTCATGGGAAAAAACAGCCGTTACAAGTTTTGTTGTGCGTTTCGCCATTTTAAATCAACATATACATATATGTTTGCAGCCCTGGTTACCATAGACAGCAACCGTATCAACACGAATTTAAATAAAATTACACAGCACTGTTGTATTGCAGTGAATAGCAGGGCACAGAAGAAGATGTTTGTGGTGCCAGTGAAAACAATAATAAAATAACTACTGCTAGTTTAAAAAATATAAAAAGTACGCAACTAAAGAAAATAATTGATGTACTAGACAAAATGCATGTGCCATGAGAAATACGAGTAAAGCGGCAAGCGAATCGCAAACTGGCAACTATTTTGCTGCAGGTGTGGCTTAATTTTTCTCTTCTGTTATCGGTTTGGTGAGCAAACTTATCGAGTTTGCAACGAAACTTATTCCTGTGTTTCCCAAATTGCAATTGCAAATGCATCATCAAAATTGCAATGATATATACATATGTACATACATACATACCGAACATGCTTACATATCAATGTCTATCCTAACCCGAACACCTTCCCTCTTACAGAAATGTGTTTGCTAATGCATTGATATTAATCCAAAGAGCCTTCAGGGTCATACGCATTTTACCAACTCGAAACCAACAACCTAATACACACATCCTCTCCAACTAACCAATTAATTTGCAATGGACGAAGACATTATGAATGCTGTAGAATCTCTCTTCGGAAAGGATGTCAAAATTGTGGACTGCGAAACTTCATCGTCGGTGCAGCAGGAAGAGGTTCTGCTAATAAACGGTGTGCCAGTCAAGTTGGATGGCCTGCCAGCGGACGACGCAAGGGCCATTAAGAGTGCGCTGCTCGATGGGCAAATGCCGGCAGTAGAACACTTGAATCAGCTATTATTTCGCGCAGGTCTAGCGCAAAAGCCCATCGAGGTCGAGACATCGTTGACAGTCAAATCTTCCCTAACCACGACCGAGGAGGTGCTGGTCTCTCGCAATGGGCAGGTGTTGGATGAACGCACCATCGAAACGAAGGAGCACTTCAACCATCAGTCCCAACAGAAGGAAATTTGGAATCCTCTTAAACAGCAACCAGCAATCGCGCGTCTTAATTCAGAAAAAGCGCTCAAATATCGATCCAATTCGAATTCTACATTTGCATCGCAAGCTTCGGGCCCAGACAGTAGCGCATCCAACCTTCCCGATCGCCTGCTTAACCAAACATTCTCGAATGCGTCAATGATGTCCTCAAATTCGCTTATAACTGACTCTGATCAAGTTATTGGTTCTTCCACAACCATTGGGGATAAAAGCTCGAATATCAGCAGTTGTGACTCCGGACATGATGGCCTTTTTCACAGCGTATCGCTCACCGCTCCTTGGTCCCACGTCGCCGGGGATACTCAGACAGATTCGATGTACTGCGACATTCCTAGTTCGGCCGATGAAGCAGACACGGTTTCAACCTCAGTACGAGTGAGTTTGCGAATTCTTGGCCCTTATTTATTTTGTCTAAACCACGTTTCTTTAGAATCCCAATTTAAAAATAACTGAGGAACGAGATGAAGCGAATGAATGCCAAACACAGCCAAACTACGCCAAAGACATACCACAACCTTGCACACTTGATGCCCTAATTAAACTATTAACCACTTCCACGGATGAAGAATTCCACTTTACGCTTTTGCTATGCGCACGTTTAGTTCTTCAACCACACGAACTACTTGCAAAGGTTGCTCAGAAAATCCAGATGCAAGGTGCTGAAGAAAAGGACTTGCTGGTGCACCTGCTTACCTATTGGCTACATATATGTCCTGCTGATTTTGGGGATGAAGCCTTGCTGCAAGTATTACGCGAGTTAACAACTGGAAACTATAGACATAGAAGCAACCTGATCGCCTTCTTCGAGACCATTCCCGACTCTCTGGGGCAGATCGATGCCAAGCGAAAGAATAAACTGCAGTATTTAGTGGCTAAACAGTCTTCGTCAGGTTCTCTAGGCAGGCAAAGCAGCTTTAAGTCCCTTAAGCGTTTCGCCACGAACGTATACAAGTCCGATAATGTGTTTAATATATGCAGTTCCGCTTTCGAACTTGCGCATCAACTATATGCCATTGAGCATGCCTATTTGTCGCACATGCGACTAGAGGAATTTCTAGAAATGCTAGTTTCGGATGAGCTGAAGCGTTGCATTTCTGAAACAGACGGAGATACTCCCAGATTTAAGCAGGGGGTGGTCAGTATAGCAGCCTATGTGAAATGGTTTAATCGCATCAAGCATCTGGTTGTCACAGAGATTTTGAAGGTAAGTTAAACTATACTTTTATTACACTGCTTAAACTTTACTTGTTTCCGCACAATAGCAAAGCAAAAAATCTCAGCGTGTGCAGATGATTGACTATTGGATTGAGACGGCTTTGGAGTGCTTTAATACGGGAAATTTCAACAGTTTAATGGCCATTATAGGGGCCCTAAATATGAAAAGCATAAAGCGCCTTAAGAAAACCGTAAGCAAATCAATTAAGATGTGTTTATTTGTAGCCTTCCTCACATTATTGTTTAACTTTTCCTAGTGGTCCAAGGTGCAGAAAACAAAATTTGTGGGCTTGGAACATCAAATGGATCCCACTTCGAATTTTGCAAATTATCGCTCTACTATGAAGGCAGCCGTCTGGCGCTCCGAAAGGGAATCGGCCAATAAAATTGAACGTGCTATTATACCATATTTCTTGCTGTTCCTTAAGGATTTCTGTTCCATAAATGAAAAATATACAACACAGTAAGTAAAGAAGCAGCCCTCGTTATTATTGCTAATATAAATACATTCTACATTTTTAGCTTAGCCGGGGGAAACATCAATTTTGAGAAGTTCATACGCTTCGGCACTGAATTGCAAAGTTTTTACAAATGGCAACGAGTTGACTGTCCCTACGATCAATTGCAAAAGGTTGTGAACTATTTGCAAAACGCTGAAACGCTTTCTGATGATTCGCTAATGAAAGCCTCGTACGAATATGAGACACCGGATGGTGCAGAGGAAAAAGACCATTACAAGACGTTAAAGGCAGCTAAAAAATAAATCACACAATCATATTCGACAATCATGTATCAAGACAGCTTGTCTTTACACCACCGGGCATTCTTCCAGAGAAACTCATCAGGCCCAAAAGTGCAATAAGCCTCGCACAAACTCAAGTTTGTAAATTTTTTGTTGGCATTTACATCGCAAAACCGTTCATTACTTTTTTAACACTGCAATTAATTTTGTTAATTTGTACTTAGTTTAGGGACTGTTTAGTATATAGCCGAGTATATACAGTAACGGGCATTTACATAATTCGAAACACCAAAAATACGCATAAAATTACTAAAGTAGTTTTGCGATTAAATAAATAAACGTTCAACCGTTGTATTTTTTACCAAATAAAATAATTAAAAATACATACATCATTATTTGAGTGTTCCTTATTCTTCTTTTATCTATCGTATAGTTGCAAATTTCTGAAAGTCTACCGTCCCGAATTTGCCGAATAGCTCCAGCGGGTAATGCTTGCCTTCAACGGGCGCATGAATACGTATTTGTCTCATATGTGTGTCCCGACCATTCTGATGATTCGATATAACTGCGATCTGCAACATGAAGGTACGTATCGACTTTACGTTGCCGTCCTTGATGGGAATCTGCACCCAGCCGGTCGGCTCCGACAAATCGATTACCTGCAACTCCTGCAGATCATTGAAATTTGTGCCGGATCTTATGGATATGCGCGAGGGCGTGTAACTTTCGTCTAGTTTATAGTCGGTGTATATATAGATCTGACTTATATTTGTGCGCTTGTGGAACTGAATATTGACCAAGTGTGGCAATTGTCCATCCGACTGCCAGTATGTATCCATTATATTGTCCCGCAGGCGTTCAACGCCAAAACCTAGCACGATTAACAGCCGGAGTGAACTTATAAACACTCATTTAGTAATAAAATGTAATTACAAACCTGGCTTACAGGAGGACAAGCTCCAAACCGCCTGTGCGCCTACTTCACGAACGTAGCCAAGTCGCTCTTCCGCCAGGGGGTCCTCCTCACCGGCGGGCTTTGCCGTTGATTCTTCATCCATTGTAGTTGACATTCTGATCGATACTGCATTTATTATTATTTCTCAATTAGAACAACGAAATCATTTGTTTGCGCTTAATATTGTTTACAAAAACCCAATACATCAAAATAGCGGCGGCGTTTAACATCACTTTTGGAACGGTGGAATATAGAAGGGGGTGTTTACGTTAGCAGAAATCGAATTTAATTTTATTGCATGGAACTTCTAATAATTGTAATAAGAAATATGTAGAGTACGTAGAAACAATAAAAATAATTATATTGCAATCGGACTATTTCCAACTTAAAGAAGCCGTCATCGGTGCTGTGCCGGAAAATACTTTTCGCCCTTTCGCAACACTGTCACAACACATGTGCGGCAGTTAAACAGAAAATATGGTGCGCAAACTAAAATATCATGAGCAGAAACTGCTCAAAAAAGTCGACTTTATTACATGGAAAATTGACAATAGTGCGAAGGAGAACAAGGTATTGCGACGCTTTCACATTCAAAAGCGAGAGGACTACACAAAGTAAGATTTCTAGCACTGCCCCCGAAGTCGCCTGACCTAATGTTTTTGCATCCTCCACAGATACAACAAACTCTCTCGGGAAGTACGCGATCTAGTGGAGAAAATAGCAAAGTTAGACGCAGCAGATCCTTTTAAGGCCGAAGCATCAACCATGTTGCTAAACAAACTCTATGCCATGGGTGTTGCTAATAACGATGTGTCCTTGGAACACGCGAGCAAGATATCGGCTAGCCACTTTTGTCGACGCCGTTTGCCCGTCGTAATGGTCAAGAGTAAGTCCTTTAAATTGTTCCTATTTCGGCCACTTACAGCACTGTATGCTTCCAGTTAAAATGGCAGAGAACCTTAAGACCGCCACTCAGCTAGTAGAACACGGTCATGTTCGGGTGGGACCAGAAGTTGTTAAAGATCCAGCTTTTCTCGTCTCCAACACCCTCGAAGATTTTGTTACATGGGTCGATAGCTCCAAAATTAAGGAACATGTGCTACGTTACAACGACCTACGGGATGATTTTCAAATGTAGCGGCCTTTTAGTTTTACAATTGCACTTAGTTTTAATTACAAGGAAATAAAAAAATTACATTAATTTGACAATACTTTTCATCGTCAAATTTTATTTTGAGCGTAGAGGCATTTAATCCCAAAAAGTGAAGAGAAAAAATTTTTTTATCAGTAACATTTTATAAACGAAATTCAGTAATCAATCTATACTATAGTATAGAGAAAAATGTGAATGTGTCTTCAGAGTTTTAAATCACCGAGTTCAAATTTTGAGAACGCATCATTCGATGATACTTTAATTTTAATATTTAAATTTTTACTAATTCTTACGACTTTATTAAAAATATATCTCTCTTCCGCGGCTTTCATACGAAGCACTTAAATGAAACCTCCATAGGCCCACAAAGAGAGTTTATTTCTGCGATAAAACTAAAAAATATAGCCCTCAAACATTTCAATCTTTAATATCTTTTTCATCCTGAGTATCGCTGCTTCTTTTCACCCTAATTAATAATAAGAGCCCCATAATTATTCTATATTTTCATACAAAATCATTAAAACGGACAGTATAGAGACAACATGCTGATATTCATTTTGTTAAATAGTCAGTTTTAATAACTTTATTACATTTCATATAATAATGTTTAGATCTTATTAATATTAATTTTTATTATGGACCATATTGCGCCAAGGGCGCAATCATGCTCCAAAATGTACATACAATTATATTTATATATAAATTTGTTCTCCAATTTATGCATATTCCTTTTATATTATATTTTATACTATATTATGTGTACCTTGCTCACGCAATGTCGCCATAGTGGCGGTACCCATAGATAGCTGTGCCCTATTAGCGTGTCAATTCTGCAGTGTAAATTAGGCGGCCCAAAATTAATATGATAAACAAAATGTCGCCAGTAGTATTAATCAGAGAATTAAAGTACGAGTAAAAGTATAAAAAGGCTTTAATTTAATTACAAAAACAGAATGCGAGTAAGTAATTGGGGACCAAAGGGTTGAGTGGTTGAGCGTTCTAAAAGATTTGCACAGCTTCAAAAATATTTAGAAATTAAAATACAATGTTATCTTGATGGCAGTTACACAAGTAAAAAATTCATTGCCTTGATGTCCAGTTTATTGTATTAAAAAGGACATCACAGTTTATACCTTTATAGGCTGCACGCATCTAAGAAGAAATGCCGATTATAAAATTATAGCGATGTAACTTAACAGATTTTGAAATAATGCGTAATACAGTTTGCAATTTTTAGAGTCTGACTGCGTGTTTCAAGCATTTCAAGACTTTGTACGAAACATAATTAATTTCCATTAATTTTATACAACAAAGACAGCTTAGTTTTCAGCCAGTTAAAAGTCTTTTTCATTTTGTTTTGTAGGTATTTTTTAAATATTAGTTGTATTATTTCAATTTTAAATACTCATATAAAGTAACTATTAATTAGTGTTAAAATAAATAGCTAGTGGCATTAAAATTAGTGTCGACTTGCGCAATTCGCAATTCCCTGACTACAGTACCAGCTCTTGATGTTGTAGCCAAAGCAAATCAATTCGCGCAAAAACTTGATAACAATTTAAAACAAATTAATAAAAAGATTTTCTACATTTTGTTGTTGTTGTTGTTGTTGCTGATGTACCCATTTGTAAGTTTCGCATAAATTCAAATATTCTTTCATTCTTCTTGCTATTATACTGAACGCTTTTCTTTTCAATAGTTACTTAATTTGTTATTTCATCATTATCATTATTTTCAGGCTTCTTTGAAGAATAGATTTGAATGTTGGATATATATGTAGATATATATGTATATATATACTCGTATATTGAAATGAAACAATATCTTTCATCAATCGCATTGTATCTCTCGCTACAATAGTTTAAGTTCCGATTTCTAATTCTCCAAACTTGTCCAAAATGGTAATACTCTCCAATTCCCGCTCACACCACCACCACTACCAGATGCGTAGACACGATAATATTGGTACATTGACGAAATGACGTAAACACTTTTCTACGCAGAAGCTCTCCGAATTTACTTGTTGCCTTAACTGTATCGTCAAAGGGCGCCAAGCGCCTTTCTTTATCATTCTGGCTTCCTTCACGGGCTTAGATCACAAGCGCCATATCCTTTTTGCTTGGCAATTGCACCCTTTTGCCTTGCCACAGCGAGTTGTGTATTGTGAAGGCGTCTATGGTGACGGTCAGATGCTTTGTGTGCACTTGTGAGAAACATTTTCCACCTGAGTTATACCTGAAATTTGATGGCGATTTGTCAGATAAGTGTGAAAATGATTATATCCTGATACTCACTTGAAAAACTTATCAAACATGACTTCGTCGACTTGACTAGGTCCCGTGCCATACAGCTTGGTCACTTGATCCATCTCTGGCACATAACTATATAGAGCACGAAATTGGCAGCCCGCATCACGGAAGAGTACTAGGAAGTGTTTGGCCTCCGAGCGTGCGATCTTTTCAAGTACTTTTTGTTTGGCCTCTCGATTCACGGCGCCCGGAAAAACGCAATATTCGACGGCATTTAGTATAATGCCGCGATTCGATTTGGCCGCTGGTTGTTTATAGAGTTTCGGACCTATCGATTAAATCCAAAAATATATTGAAACATCCATTTCTTAGGCATGGATATACGAGTATGTTGTTCAAATTCTACTTTAACTGTAAGTGTTAATGGCAAGCGAAATTATATTGCAGGACACGATTGCGAATTATATTTATTGCGAATTATTTATTTGTAGCAAGTGTATTGCTGAATAGTATTTATTTCGAAATCTTGACGATATGTGTGTTTACTATAAGGAATTATAATGTTAGTTCAGTTCAAGTCCTTTTAAAAATCGTCATTATTTTATTTGTGGAAAACTCGATTATGCGAGTACCCATTATGGGAACAAATGCGTGACTTATGATTATGTTTGAAATCGAAATGTTTCACATTTTAATGATTTCCAACTTGCAGTTTATAGATCTACTAATAAAATATGCGTGCATTTTTTGTATGGATACTTTATAAAAGGTAAGCAAATTCAACACTAAATATATGCAAGGCATTCCAACAACAAACTGAATTTAGGAAAATGCATAAATAAAATATTAAAAAATTAGTTTTTATAAATTATTAAAAAAATTGCTGACAATTTTACAGACGATTTTGAATGTCTCAGATCAAGTTCTGCGTGTATTAGGCGGTAAGTGGGGCCAATTGGATTAATACTCTGTTTTTTATGTTTTGAATATTTTGTTAATATCGTACACATGTGGTTTGACCATCGAAAGTCGTGGATTTGACGAAGTAACAAAGGGTACGAGGGTCTATTAAAACGCGCACACAAACTGTCGCTGCCTTATACGTGTATGTATAATATTTCGATTCATCGGATGGTTCATTGTCAGAATTATATAAAATGCCAATTCGGATGATAAACAAATCACAAATGAAGTGAGTTATGTAGTAATTGAATGCATAAAAAATGGTCAACTAAAAATCTAATTGAAATGAGACGTTCTAAGAGATGCAAGTGATGACCAGTGGATTATGTAATATACGAGTATGTGGCTATGGAATGATTGTTCGATTGATTGGTTGATTGATTGACTGAAAGTTTTGAGACGACCAATACAAACCCGAATATTCCATGATTGAATTCGGAGTTAATGAGATATCGCTTGATCCATCATCAAATCCGCGACGTTTCGATATCAAACCTGGAGGTAAAGAACCTGGTCCAGAGGGAGATGGCATATGCCTACCTGATGCCGCCATTCCTGGTGACGGTGCGCGACGCGGCGGTGTTGCCCGTCCCAATCCCGAATCTGTGTCTGGCCGGCAAGCAAGAGGGAGCGTTTAATCATCAGTCACGCATGCAGTACACCCCAAGATCAAAAACCACAGCCAGCCAACCACAGGCAACGCAATCGGAACAGTTTAGTGAAGCCATTGCAGGGTCCATGCAGTTAAGATATTCGATGGATGTGATTTTTGTTAGTCATCACAATTATGTCGATGAGGGCGGGCGGTGATGTGAGATGTGCCAAAGGCATGGCAGATCATTTATTTTTTTGTTTTTTTTTTTTTTGATATTGTTAATAGTTTTTGCGGTTTTTGTTAATTTAAGGAATTTGTTTTTTTACACAGTTTGAAAAATTGTTTGTTGATTTTTCAGAACGAGAAATAAAAGAAGAGAATGTGTGCACAAATTTAGTAAAGCAATTCCGTAGTTTTTTGTTTTTTTAGTCACTTAAAACGTAATTGGTGGTGAATGTGTGTTTTTTTTATGTATGGATAGGTGGCTGTGTGGGGTGCAGGCATGTTTGTGTGCGTGTGTGTGGGAGCTTAATGTATAAACTGATCACCGCATAGTTAACCCATAACACCGGACTGTAACACGAATTCGGAGTGGAAAAGACTATGCCAAGAGGAGAGAAATCTTTCCGCAAATAGAACCCTAAAAAGGCTAGAGCAACCACCACCGCTTTTTCAACAAATTTTTGGGTTTCGAATTATTTAGAAAGCAATAAAAGAAACAAGGAAAATTTATGTATAAATGAAAACAAAAGGCTATGAATTCTGATCGATTCTCACAAACCTGATGCAAAATCAAACAAAATAATAATACTTATTTATGTATGCATGAATGAAAACAAAATGAAGAACCGCCACCAAATTGAGCGACAATTAATCAAATACTCTATACCACTATTTACCATTTAATGAATGCAAGTAATTTAACAATTACGGCAGAAAAAACAATGGCAATTAAAATAAAAGTAAACATATATGGGTAAGAGGACAGTACGGGGAAAATTGAATAGAGTAATAAAAAAGGCAAGCAGCTGTAGTTTATAGCTGTGGAACGCTTCTTACCGCACAAATTCATTAGCGAATTCGATTTTCGGCCACGGAAATTAAGAGTGCTTCCCTTAGCGACGGATATACGCGATAGAGTTCGACCCCGTTCGACGGTTGGCTCTGCAAAAAGTTGGCACAAACGCACACGCGAGCCGAATGCAAATACGAATTCAATAGTTTTTCATAATTAATTTCTTTTCTAATAAAATAAAAATGTTTTGTAAATAAAGCTTATATATTTTTGTGTCCATCACTCAATGTTAAAATTCCCACCAATTAATGTAAAAAAGAAGCACCTTTAATAAATTCGCAACCAAAACCACGATTAAAAACAAATTCCCCCAAACCGAGACACGCCTCAGCGAATTCTAAGAGATTCCTGACTTCTTAGCTTCTTCGTGCATTCAGGTGCATATATTTATTAGTCTTAAAAATATGGTGTCAGATACTATAACCTTTTTTATTATTATTTTTTGAAGCTAGCTAGTCTTTGTGGGAAAAGCCGCAGCACATACTTTACAAAGTTAATAGATTTGGACTTTAGCTTAATATTGTGTTATTAGAATTGAAACAAAAAGGTTAGATAGATAAGATTTCAGACCAAAACTCAACAAAGGCGCGACGAGCAATCAAATTGTTATGTGGGTTTTGCAACTAAAGAATCAAACTACATGTTACCCATCACCAACCTCGGGATGTTTTGTAAGAACCCCGTCGTCCAATCGGAGTTGAACTTGTACTAGGATAGTCATCGGGGGACTCTGTTAAATGAGATATTAGTGGTTACATCTTATGAGATAGAGTTCGATACATATAAATATATATTACATAATAGATTACTCTTAAACTAATGCCAAACTGAAACCCAAACTAAAATGTTATCTTATAGTTCTTTGCAAAAATATTTAGAAAGAAAGAAAAGGGGGATAAGTACAAAAGTCTAAATAATAAATACACATGCTTAATGTATCTTAACCAAAGGAAATCGAAACAAACAAAGATAATATATAGAACAATTTACCTTTAACTGTGAGGGAGTCTTGCGAGCCCCTGTAATAATCTCTTTTCATAGAATTTGAGCTTAGTTGACCGTAGCCTGCACATTAAAGGGACAACCAATTTTAAAACAAAAACATAAATTGAACGAATTAGCATAAAGCAAAAATGTTAAATAAACAGCACAAAATAAAACAATTTATAAAATCAATTAAACAAATATAAAGGACGGCAGTCCCAAATAGATTAAAAAATTGGTCGGGGCATAATCTTTGGTCAAATAAATCTTTTTGGAAATAAAATAAATGCAATACTCGGACAGACTTATGTCATGGTCAGATAGGCAAATAATCTGGCGGGCTATTTGTTCGATTTAAAATTTAATTACATCTGTTCAGAATGGAACTATTAAACTTCCTTTAAAGTTGTCCACATTTGCGTCTAAATTATTTGCCTGTCGGACCATAGCTTTAAAACGGAGAATACAAATTTAATTTGGACCAAAGTTTGCCAAGTCAGTTCCACCCTAGATAAATATATTTGAATAGTTCACGCAATGTTGAAGCCATTGCTCACCGGTAAGATTGGAACTAGAGCCTTTCTTGCCCCGACTAGAGATGCTGGAAGCCTCGCTTATGTCCACACTGGCATCGTCGACGTGTATGGTCTTGGGCCGCGGTCGCGTTACACGCTGTTGTCTAAGACGCGGTGTAGACGACGTCGATTGCGGCTGCAGCTTCACATGCATATCGGCACGATCCAGGGTCTTGCCCTATAGAAGAAAAATGTGAAAAGAATAGCTTTAGTAACGGATTTGACTTCGAATTGCAGACTCACTTCTCGCTCGGCCTCTTCGATGGCTTTCTTTAACCTATGTTGTTCTAATATGGCCGCTCGTCGAGCCATTTGTTCCTCCTTTTTGCGCGCTCGCTCCTCCTCCTTTTCGCGCTCTTTTTCGCGTTTTTGTGACGCTTCAATCTCTTTGCGGGCTTTCGCCTCTTCTTGTTGCTGGCGTCGCTGTAGCGAGAGTAGCATTATCTTTTCCTTGCGACGTTCCATCTCGTCCACCGAGTCCTGAAAGGAGATGTAACATTAATAAAGCTACGCAGGATATTATTAATAATATTCTTACCGGATCAAGGCTTGCGGCGTCAGCGCCAATGAGTAGGGCCTTGTTCTTTGCCGCCTCGGCATTGTTGCTGCTCTGTTGGAGGCGCGTTGGCGAGAGAGGCTGTTGTTGTAGGGACTGTTGCGGTTGGTTGGTGAGGTCTTCCAAATGCCGACGCTCCAAGCCACCCACATGAAGCGGATCTGTAGCAGATACTGCCAGATGACGCAGTTGTATGGGTGGTTCGTCGGTGTACTTATTGTACGTAGCATTGCTGCTGCCCTCGAGGCCAGAGTTCGATTTGACACTGTTGGAGTTGACACTGTGGATGGTATTGTTTCTGGCTAGAGTTTTGCTCTCATCGGCTGTGGCATTGTTGTTGTGCAGTTGACTTAGCGATTCACGTTTGGCGACACCCATGTTGTCCACACTATCCCTGCTCTGCTCCTTTTTGGGAGAGCGCTTTGCGCGCAGCGGAGGTTTGGGTCGCTTTGGCTGATCATCGTCGAAGGATATATAGAAGCCTTTCTCGGGCCGCTGTTCTGTTGCACCGCCGCGCGGATCCTGGAAGCTGTTCGCCTGTATTGAGGGTCGTGAAGGCGACGGTATTCGGTAGGTAAGATTTCCGCTAGTGATGTTTAACTTATTGGAAATAATTTCGTTGCTATCGTAGTCCTCGGAGCTGCTGCCACGACCGCTGTGTCCTGTCTGATGCTGCTGATGTTGTTGCTGCTGCTGGAGGCGATGGTGATGTTGCTGCTGCTGCTGCACCACAAAGTCAGAGATGCGGGTTGACTGCATGGACTCGATTATGTTGCGCTCAAGCTCTTCCACATCCTCCTCATCGCCAATGAAGCAAATGCTTTGCGGCGCCATCATATCCTCAGGCTGCGCCATTTGCTGTGGTGCCATGCTACTCTTAGCATGCGCATTGGGCGACCGATTATCACGCAGGTTAGTGAGCGACTGCTGTCGTTGCACGCCATTGGCGCCCATGTTGCCACTGCCCGACATGCGCTGTCCATGCTGGGGGGACGACTGCACCTGGAAAAGATGCTGCAACTCTCCGCCTCCGCCGCCGTTCTGATGCAACACAAAGCCCTGTGGCATGCCCACACTGGAAGGCGGCCGATTGCTGCTACCCCAGGGCTGTTGCTGCTGCTGTTGTTGGATCTTCTTCTGCGTCTGCCATGCGTTCACATCGACGAGCGGTTGTTGGTGCGATTGCTGCTGCTGTTGCTCGTACGCCGCAGCTGCCGCCGAATGCGCCCAAGTGCGTCGTTGCGGATGTGGCTGAGGCTGCGGCGGGGACTCGTGCAAGTAGAAGTGATTCGCTGGCTGACCATAGTCGTCGTAGACGCTGGTGCGATACTGCGGGGGTGGTGCATAGGGACTGGGGCCACCACTGCCACCATAGCCATGATTATTGTAGGGCGCACCATTGTCACTATATATGCTCTGTGGTTGCATGTAGTGGGAGGGCGGCGGCTGCTGCTGTGGCGGCGACATATACTGTCCATGCTCGTTGACGTATTGCATCGGAGGCATGGCCTGCATTTGCTGCTGGTAGGGATCACGACTAGGGGGACGGGAGCTGTAGGCGCTGACGGGCGCATTGTAGGCCTGTGGAAGATGTGGCGATGAGCCAAAGCTTTGTTGCATTGGACGCTGTTGGTAGTGATGATCGGCGAGGTGTTGTTGCGAGCCGTAGGTTTGTTGCTGTTAGGGTGGTTAGAAGGCGGGAACACATTGTTAGCTGGCAGGCAAAAACAAACGAGCAAACGAGCAAATGCAATTGGGAGCGCTTACAAATAAAATGGATAACGATGGGATACAATTTTGAAGAAACCGAAAAGCATTTCTGTTACAGTTATGTTAAAATATTTTTTTCTTTTTTTTTTGGCGTGGTCAATCGATTAGAGCTGCAGATGTGGGCGCGCACAGACATGATCCTTACCTGAGTAAGCATGTTGGCTATCTGCTGCGCTTGCATCAGCTGCTGAGCCTGCAGGTGCTGCGCTTGCATTTGGCTCTGCTGAGTGGCCAGTCTGTGGATATCCTGCTGGATATCCTGCAGGTTCATGTTCATAATGGCGATGCTTTGCTGTATGTCCCAAGTCGATCCACAACAAGATGTGTTAACAGTTGTTAATTCGAGTGTGTGTATGCGTGTGTGTGTGTGTGTGTGTGTGTGTATGCATTGGTATGAGTGTTTTTGTGTTGATTGAAGCATTAAAAGCAACCACAGACAAATAATGGAAGAGAAGACATTCATAATTAATCCTTATTGGGACGGACTAGGTTAAAACATGTACACAATATGTTTATGCATTTCATTCTGGGTCAAAGGACACATTGACAAAAATTTGTGGTTGGAGCAGGTGGTGGGGCAAGGGTGTATGTATGTATATTTTAAATAAAGTTGCTGTTACCTGGTACTTATCCAAGTCAACTGGATCAATATCTGGCGTGCGTTTTGACTCATTGCTCATAGTTTCCCATTTCATGACATCTGGACACGATTCCAAATCCTCCTGAAATAGTTAGAGATACAAAGTTATAACATATCTATATAAAAATCTAGTATGATTTTGTTGTTGTTGTTGTATACCCTGTACCCGCCCTTCTTTTTGCCACAGTCCTATGCCAGCTATACAACATAGTGCACCGATTTCGATGAAACTTTAGAATATAGTCAGAAAATATTAAAATTCATTAATATCATATCATTTGGTTATGGCATCCTAAGAAATAACAAGATTTTTGGTCCTAAGACTGATTCTCGCACGAATCTTTCGTATGATATCGGTGCATATTCATAAGAACATGATATATGATACTTTATAAGCATCAGATTTGGTTACGATATCGTGATGAATAACAGTTAGCTCTGCAACAATAATTTCTTCCTTACATGGTGTGTCTATACACCAGGTTTCGTTGTTCTAGCTGTTACGATTGAAATTTTATCGGCGTTCATACATACGGACATAAGAGATTAAAAACGTCACTTAAATTATGAGTGACGATTAAATAAACAAGTAATTTGCTTATGAAGATTAAACTCTGATAATTAAGTAGACCGCTCTTGCTCACTATAATACCTATTCCTCAGCTCACTAAGTGCAGCCAATAAAAAGTTAATAATAAATTTATAATACAGTAGTCAACGAATGTGCTTTCGCCACTGGATGACCGCCTTTGCCAATCGGCTGTTTGTTGATCAATGATAGTAGCTACCTTCTCCTGATGTCGTAGCAACGCCATTTCAATTTTGCGCTTATCCTGCTCTATGCGGCGTCGCTTCTCCTCCAGCTTCATACGAATGGTTGACAATTTCGTGGCATTCTCCAAAGAGCGCATATCCTCATCATAAGGATCCATTTGCCAGGCTGCGGGACTTGCTGGCATACTGCTAGTAGATGATTTGCGCACAGGCGTGCTTTCCGGATCATAAGCGTTGGGCCGAACATCCACATAATTATCGGCGCTATAGTCTTTATCGTTGGAATGTTGTTTGTTACGTGCCAACGGCAACGGACTACCCGCATTGGAGAGATTGTTTGCCGAGGCCATGGCTACGTTATCGACACTGCAAAGGACACATAAGTCGCACTCAAGTTAGTACTTTGCAGGATATTCTGATTCAGCTGAATCTAACCTTGTTTGTCTGCGCATTGAATACTTCTCGGTTTCACGATCCTGCTTCTCGCTGCCGGAGTCGGTGTCATAGCCCAATTGTAGAGTGCCTCGCGCATCGGCAATGGAAGACCGCACAGCGACCGCTGGTTCTGTAAAAATGTCATAGATATAATCTTTAAGCAGATTCAAATTACACCTTACTTACCAACGCTAGTATTGGAGAGCTTTCGTTCTCTTTCCCTGTCCCTTTCACGGTCGTAACGACCCAACGTATTCAACTGATCCTGGGAACCGCCAAAGTTCTCAATAGTCAGCTGTGAATCTTCGCTGGAGGAATTTCGGCGTGAACGACGTCCTGCAAACAGAGAGCATTGTCACGATTAGACTTGCAACAACCACGCAACATACGAGTATATACAAAGTTTGGGAGAAGTCTTGGGTTTCAAATCAATGCCAAAAACACAACAGCGCAAGCTTAAATGCGAATAAAGAACGTTAGGGTGAAGCGTTGGATACACAGAAAGGATTTGAGACTACTATGTAACTGTTTTTTTTTTTCTGTTTTATTTACATTGGCGAGGCTCGCTTTTTTTACCATACCTGCAAAACTCGGTCGTCGGCTTTGTTCCCAGTTACTTGGTCGACCAGCAGCGACATAATCGCCTGTTTCGATTCGATTTAAAAGCACAAAAAAGTTACAAAATAGAAAAGCATATAAATAAAAAAAATAAAAATAAACAATAATAAAATAAAAACAGAGTTATAGTTTTAAATATTAGCATTTACGTATATGTACCTATTAAGAAATGTTAAATTGTTTGAGGTTTGTCTATTTACTGAACCTGAAGGCAATATATTATAGTTATGGTTTTGAGAAAATACTTGAGACCAAAAAAAAAAAATTGAAAAAAAAAATTTGTTAACTTTAAAGTAAAATTACTGAATTGAAGAGGGGTTTTGAAGAGAAAATCGTTTTAACGAGACTATGAAATACATGTTATCTCTATAAAGTATAAAATTATCAAGAAATTAAGTTGGAGTTTCAAAAATCATTGCTGCACGAGAATTGATAAACGATTATTGAAGAGAAACTAGTTTATTTGGTTTTAATAAGCTCGATGATTTCTTTGAATAGAAAAATCCCCCCATTTACGAAACTATAATAATCGAATACCATATGAAGATGGAAAAAAGCAAAAACTGCAAACCTCTTTCGTCGGCTTTCGATTCGACATTCGACTTTTCTTTAGCTTGCCGCAAGCGAGCTGGAACCAAGGGCTCCTGCTGTTGTTGCTGTTGAAGCTGCTGCTGCTGTTGCTGCTGCTGTGAGTGCATTGATGAGAGTGTGGTAATGCCACGCGATTTGTGCACAACAAACGCTACACGTTCTAATTAAAGCGGTGGAGTGGCGGCGGATGGGTGGCGGGCGCAAGCACCCATCGCAACGCGAATAGGCAGGTGAGCAGGCGAGCGAGCGAGCGGTGATCGGTTGAGCAAAGGCGCGAGTTCGGTTTGTTGCAATTGTCGTTGTTGTTGTTGTTGTGGTGGTGGTAGTTGGTGGCAATAGTGAAGCGTGTGTAAACAGGTGGATTGTGTGTTGGGAGGAAAGAAAAAAGACGGAAGAACACGTAAATAAATGCCATACATTTTAACTATCAAAGGATAAACTAAACTTAACAACACATTTAAGGCAAAAACAATTGAGAAGGAGAACAAAATCAACAATAATATTAATAAATAATTCGAACAGAAATAAATTACCTTCGTTGAGATTGCTCTCAAAATTATTTGACTGAACCGTTTGATATTCGTTGGGTGGAGTTGTTCTACGATTCAAGCCACCGCCGAATGAATTCGTGGGCGGAACTAAAAATAAAAATATATATATACCATAAGAAATAATAATAATAAATATTACCAATTAACGAAAAATGTTTTTGGTTAAACATTGCATTTTTTTTGTGTATAAATTTATATTCAAATGAATTTAAGCAACAATCACAATCACAGTGCGAATAGTGCGAATTGAGTTATATCAGTAAGGCTATTTCGAGATCGCTAGAAGCTGAGCAGATTCTCAAAATTTACAATATTATATCACAAGTTTTAGGGAGACACAAGTTTTTAAGTTTAAGATTCTATCCACAAAATGTCGTTTTTAATTATTGCTTTTCTAATGATCTGTATAAATATTATTTCAGGAATTTGTACATCTTCGGTTTCAATCAATATTACGGATTTGTTTTGATATTTAATATTCTTATAATTTTTTTTTCTTTAGCAGCAGTACTGTATCGTACTACCAATATTTCGAATCAATGTGAAAAATTTGAAAAAAAAAACAATCTTTTGAAATCTTTTTAAGAATATAGGATAATGCATTCAGAACGCTCAAAAAATATTCTTATTGTGCAGAACAAACATATTTGTGTACTTCATAGAGGTGGATAACAAGTTACGCTCCCAGATTCGGACTTATTCCCCCTAGTTGTAGGTGTAACGTGTTGTGTGAGTATGCGAGTGCAACAAGAGTGTGACTTTTAACTCAACAGCGGTGCGAATTTCACAATGAATGTATGCGTGTCACAATAACATCAAACAATTGTAATGCAAGAGAGATATATACATGAATACAGGTCTAAAAGAATGTGTAATTGGGGAATACGAGTATTCCATGGGAATGGTATTGTAAATGATGAAAATGGTTTTCATTAAAATGCATACGCACTTTAAAATATTATTATATTAATAATTGCAAGACCAAAGCATCTGCTAGACGCCAAATGAGTCTATAGTACTGTATACAAAAAGTTATTTTTCCTTTGAAATTTTATGAAGAAACAAACTAATGGGTGAGCAGATCAAGCAAACAAACAATTAAAATGGAACGAACAACACATTCTCTATTAAAAATAACAAACAAATAAATCATGAAAACGCAGCAAAACAAACGAGACAACAAACAAATGGAAATTGCAGAGTACACAGAAACACAGACTTGGAAGTTCAAAGAAATTTGAAGTAAACCTTGAAACGGCGGCCGATTTGTGGGCGAGCCGGCGGGCGGCTGGTCTAAGTCGCTGCGCAAATCTGGAATGGGCGTAACGGGTTGCATTGTGAGACCGCGCCGGTGGCAGATTCCGTGCTCATTGGCGCCAAAGTTGCGCTTGACGATGACATCTATGTGGAGCGATTCGTTTCGTTTCGTATCATCAAGAAATATAAGTTGCATTTTGCATGGGTGTTGTAGTTGTTGTTGCCATTGTTGTGCGGAAGGTGTCGTATTCGAATTTAAATGTGTATGTAGAGTACATTAAAAACCATATTTTTCATAATTAATTTGATTTGCGTTTGTGGTTCGTATTCAATATTTTGTTCACGAGTGACGAGCAAGCATAGAAAAAGAATTACAAAATGTATTTATGTATTTCATGAATGGTCTAAGAATTATTATCGCTACAACAAATTGGGTTCTTGGCTTTCTATGTGGACCAGGTGATACTGACACGATGGTATTGTGAATGTTACCTTGCCAATTAATCAGTAATATGCTTAATAATTTAATATATTTCATGACATGGTTATTAGGGAAATGGAAACGCCTCAAGTGAAGTTAACTAATTAGGTAAGCAAATCCTTTTTATCTGTGCCCCAGCTACTATGTATTTATGAATGACTAGACTAAGCAAAAATAAACCAAAACAAGTGCAATCTGTAGTATAATTTGAAAACTTATTTAAAAATTTAACCGGAAAATAATCTTCTTCAACAATTTTAAAACAATGAACATTTCTCATTGAAAATTACACATTTATTTAGCGGAACCAAGTAGCTTTGAAGTAAAGACAAACATATTTATGCGTCGAAGTCATGCTTTTAATATGAACTCCAAAGACACTATGGGGGTTTGTTAACATAATATCTCTTATAAATTACAAATGAGCTGCCTTTTCTAAAACATACGATTAGTTTTATCGCACATCGGCATTTTATCTTCCTTCTACGTTTGAAGGATAATGGTCCACTTAAACCCGTCAAAAGACGTTGAAAAGCGTTTAAGCTTGAGTGAGGATTAGTATGATCTGAGAAAACAGTATCCGGTTCTACTTAATGTACATTCCCAATAACTTTGCAATTAGAACTCTTACGATCTATGTACAGTTATAGTAATCCAAACACAAATCACATACACGCCTATACAAGTTCTTTTTACAAACTTCTTAAATAATTGAATACAGAAACAAAACAAACTAAGTAAAACATAAAGATAAAAGCAAACGAAAAGTTAAAATGGACGCCGACGCTAACATGCCCCGACAGAAACACACAAACGCCAATATGGAGGGTATTTAGGAAGGATGGATGCAGATGCGATGTGGTGCAACGTAGGGACGAGGGAGGGGAAGTTGAAAGTTTCCACTTACCCTGTGCATCCATGCCTGGATAGCAGACACACTTCGCCGGATGAATCTCGAATAGATTAAATAGATCCGTCAGCAGTACAACTAAATTCAGCTTCATGGAACTGTTGCGGGGAACAAAATGAGTTTAAGTTAGTTCAGGATCTTTGAAGTTATACAAAAATTTGGTGCACTTACCCGCGCATGTAGGTTATGTCCTCGGGTGTCATGTGGAACACGGCATATGGCAAATGCTTTTGTGAGAAATTTCCAACTAATAGTATATTGTGTATGGAGTCCTCTACAGCGGGCAAATAGTTTATGCGCACGCTTGTCCACGGCACAACCTTGGGACAATAGTAGGAAATGAGCAATGCCAGACAAATGCCATCGCACAGATCCTGAAAATCTCGCACTGGCGGTACGTCCGGTGTTTGCAGACGTACACCCTATCGAAAGAGTACATTATTATTTAACACACTAGTATATTGTTTGATAAAACCTACGTTTTCATCCGGCACACCTGTCTCTACCTCTTTGATGATGCGTTTCTTTAGCGAGGCACACGCATGCGAAATCCACGCCAGCAGAGCTTGCTCATAAGTCTGACCCTGTGGCGCCTGGTAGTTGCTGCCCGATATTCTGCAAATGAAATGAAATAAAATATTATAAAATTTTCTTATTTTGAAAAAAATCCAACTATTGAATTCCTCAATGAAAAATTACAAAGGAATAATTATTTTCGGACTTTTTATAAAATATGTTACTTCTTTATAAGAATGTCCTTAAGAGACTATTTTATCAAGTGAACAATGTTCAAAATTAGCCCAAATTATACGCTAACATGATATTGCTGTGGGGAATCGATAAAGGCTGTCTATTTGAAATTCCTTCCACTTTTTGCCCTATTTCTCGTTACAAAACTAATACTTTCTTTGGGGTTTTTTTTCAGAACAACAATCTCGTAAATTCATTAACATTTATAAAGATTTCACTTAAATACAAAATAGTTAATCTTAATTTGCAATATTGTTGAACACACTCATATTAGTAAAGACATCTCTCACTTACCTTCGTATGGCAGCTGTAATACGGTCTCCTGATGATATTTCTTTCGCATACAAAACCATCAGGGATTCTATCACAGACATGTGGGCGTTCTGAAAAAGTAAAACCAGTTAGATGTGGCTGCCTTTGCATTATATCTGATATTTGGCAACTTACAATTCGCAACGGGTTCGTTTGAATTAATACCGTTTCGGTAATGGGCATGTCCGAAGACTCGGCCACTGGCACACCCTTGCGCGCTAGCGTCTGTAATATTGACCAGTGATTTAAGCTTTGGTAGTTGGGATCTGAGTACAGGTTTGACAGCGTTTGGCAGTACAGCGTGGCATTGCCCAGCTCCACAATAATTTGGGGCTTGAGGCGCTCCTGATTCTCATGATCTCGATAGAAGGGCTCTTTCAGATTATCCGGCACTCGATTATTGAATGCTTTGGAGAGCAGCCATTTGACGGAAGCACGTTGACGAGCCTGAAAGCAATGGAATACACATATGTTCGTTCGTGTTATTGTTATTGGGGATATATAGTTCATTCATTCGGGCCAGCTGCACGCTGTGCGTCAAGGCCAGTCCCAGCAAAGTAGTAGAACTTCAAAAGTCAGCGAATTATTATAACTGCATCTGTGAGTTGAGTTGGCTGCAATCACTATAAGTATCTGCATTTGTGTGTTCTGTTTCTCTGTATCTGTGTATCTTAGTGTCCGTGTATTGGTGAATGTGAAGCCATGCGTACAATCTTCAATATGAGTTCGATAAACTCGGTCGCGTTTGGCTTGGCGTGCGCCGTCAGACACTGCCGGCAGCACGGCGCGCCACAGCTCTTCATTGTGTCTACTAGCTGATGGTCACTCAGCATGAAAGACGAACGGAATGGGTGCACAGTATGTATTGGTAGTCGTGGGGTCTGGGACTGTGTGCATCCATATGCCGCACTTATTAGTTTCTGTTGTGCTTTTAGGATTTCAAGTGCCTCAATGTTTCGCCTATAACTGCACTCATCATTTCGCAATTGCAGTCTCAGCAATTTACTGCGCTAATTTATCCAGAACTAAATGCACTAAAAAGCATCTCGTTGGCTGAGATTTTCACTGATGATGGAATCTTTGTCCAGAAACTTTACTGTAACTCAATAAAAGGCAATCCAAATGAGACTTTTACGATTTAGATTGAATCTTATTCGTCTTGCGTGGGCGAGAAAAACAAACATCTGCAGTTCGAATTTTATGTTATTTCTGAAGAACTATGATTCTCACATTCCTACTTAACAAATGGAATTGCTACACACAGAATTGGAATTGTGTTACCACTGATGTTCTCTAATAAACTCAATTATAAAATATTATTGTTCAATTTTGCTATCACAAGATAGCACCTCATGTATGTAAGAATATTTTTCGGTATATTTATAGGCATATCATGAAAACTAACTAAGATAACAGAAGTGAAGTCCAATAAATAAATCACTTGAACCCAATTCGTTCAGTTTATTTTATCAAAATTCCACAGTTCTACATATTCAAACAAAAATTTGTATACCCTTAATTGCATTTACTCTGCCTACATGAACTCCTTCAATACTTATTTTAGCAGATTAGCCTGAATTCAGGAAATAATAATCAAAAATCTAACTGTTAAAAAAATGGTTTACTACTATGTTCAACTAAATAAAAAAAAAAAGAGATGCTAATAGCTACTAGCCTCTGATATCAAAAGGAATAGAATATAAGAGTCACACGTGGCCTTTTCTTGTAAGACAAACGGATAGATGGGAGGGGCGATATCGATTCGTCTCGTCATTTGTGCCCCGATAAAATGGCATACATATATTGTCTTTCTGGCCAGTTCACCCTTCGTATATTTTAAAGTTAGGGCGTTAACCTTATCTATTATAGATAGCACACATTTAGACAAAATTTAGGTTTAGTTCTCTTTTCGATTTTAACCAAACATTGGTTCAGTGCTGAAGACAGTATTCGATTTTGTAATAATTTGGTTAAATATTTGTTTAATGTTTTGATCAGAATGTTAGATAACTTAACATGTGCAACAACTTGATACGGAAAGACGTATTCTACATGTGGATCAAACATGTATATCATATACTTATTTACGGACACATAAATGTATGCACACTTGTTTGGATTGTTACCCACACTGCATGTATCTACTGCTTTTTTATTTTGCTTAAACACGTACGACAATTTCAAAACGATAAACACAAAACACGATTGCAGTTTGGCTAACAAGTTAGTTGAAAGTGAATTTTAATCGTGAAAAAAGTTGGTGTAGGTCGTTACTATGCCACCGCCATTTGGTCAACAGGTGCGCTCACATTGCTCATGTTAGTAACTTCCTGTGAGACCAGTTTTCCCTGTGTCGAGTAAACAAGTTGCTGTGCATTTTCAAATTTTGTTTTGCCACAGAGAAGATACTAAGCTGGCGCTTTTGAATTTCGAAGACAATGTAAACAATTCTCCAAAATGATAAATTGTTGTTTCTATTCTTCTGTAACGCCCACAGGGGCGGCACACATTTGGCGCCTGCTTTCGTGAGACGAACGGGGAGGGTCGATATTTTATGCTTTTGGAAATGTCACATTTCAGATTGGGGCCTGGCAGCTTTATGATTTCATTATCTCGCAGTACGCTTTCTGTTGTTATTTCGGTTTCAGCGCATGGCAGAAATATGGAACGATCTAAGAAACACAAATTTAAACACATTCACACTCACATGTGTATACGTATGTATGTAAATGTTTGAATGAATAAAAACTCTTTGCCTTTGAGAGTAATGAGCCAACTGTTTGGGTGACGACAGACGAGGGGCAGCGGAGGAAAGCCGGTAGAGTGAGAAACAGCTGCGCTGCTTAATATTCTTCATCGCGCACTTCAAATTTTTAAATGTTTTTTTGTTTTAGCTCGGGAATTAAGCAAAGTGCGCTAATTGCTTAAAGAGCTCAATAACAACAACAACTTCAAAAGCATAAAAGCGCAAACAAAATGACAAACAAGCATACAAATATAAATGTATGCATGTATGGCAGTTAACGTTTTTACTCAGTATATTGAACTATCCGGGGAGTCAAATAACAGTCAAAAGATGTATATTATATACTCGTATGTACATATATAAAAAGGTAAGTTTAGGCCAAGCCGCGGCCTCCAAGGTTGCCAACTGGCAAGCAAGCAGTCAGTCACATTTTGTGCCTCTCTTTCGATGCCTTTCGCATGCGTATGATTTTTTTTTAGCGATTAGGTCATGCAACAGCAACTACAACAACAAAAAACAGTGACAGTGGCAGGGAACGATAACAAAAGCTTAACCGAACTGGCAAAAAGGCGTTTCCTTTAAACAGAAACAATTTTCCGGCTACAGAATCAATTTTTTTGTGCAGCATGCATTTTCATGAATGGATTTTTAAAGTTGATTGAACAACACTCCCCCCTCAACCCTCTTCACCTGACCGTCATGGCAATGGCAGTTGGCTCCACTTTATTTGTTTGTGTTGTTGTTTTAGTTGATTTGCCTGCGACTGATGCTGCTGCTGCCTGAGCCGCAGTCGCAGTTGTTGTTTGCATTGGCTAAAAAAACCAGTCAAACGGTAAGTAGGTGTCGGTCGCATATTAAACCGTTTGATCGAGGCAGAGACAGGTGCACGGGGTAGTGGGAGCGGCAATGTGTGTGTGCGTGTTACCTCAGCGCACCATTTTGGCAAAGAGAGTAGGTGGCTGGGCGACGGCAGCAGCAGCAGCAGCAGCGCTTATGGGCAGGCAGCAGCGACAGCAGCGACTGCGGCAGCATTTGATGAACACACACATTGCAAAGGCGTACCCAACAACAATTGAAGCAAACGTTGTTGCCGGCGTCATCATAGCTGTGAACTCTTTTGGGAGTAGTTGTTGGGGCTCACAACGTTGACGCCACGCTTGCGTTGGAATTTTAATGAGCGCGCTATTTAGTTTGCGTTTTCAAGTATGTACGTATTTATCTACATAAATATGTATGAATGTATGCATGCTTGTGAAACTACAAGCATGTCTATTAAAAACACTCCAAGTATGTAATATATACGTATGTATGTACTATGTATGCATGTATGTACATATGAACGTATTTATGTACATACATATGTATGCATTTACACGAGCCTGGGCAGGGACAGGGGCAGGCACACACATCAACAGTTGGGGGGCTTAGAGTAATGGCTAAAAATATGTTTACCTGTCGTATTTCCTGTGTTTCGGCATCCATGCTGATGATATGCTGCCCCTAGTGCGCTGGTGTCCGTTGGTGTTGGTGATGACGATGCAGCAGCTGCGCGACAACAACGTAGACGACGACGGTGATGGAGACGGATACGAGAGGGCAAAACTCGCGCCGTCACTTAACGAAAATGAATTTTTTCAATAGAAATTTCCGCGGAGGCTGCGGTGGCAACGGATGACACTGGCTGTCCGACGCCCAGTCTCCGCTGCACTTGCAGTTCACTTTTCTTTCTTCCCCACACACTTATATATTTCTATTTTCCACACTTTTCCTATTATGCTTTAGTGGGACGCATACGCTTATGATGACGACGACGCCTCTCGCTTTGGAATTTTCACTTCAGGCGTATTGCAAGCCTAAACAATCATGTATATACACACACACAAATATATTAATAATAATAGGAATTTGTACAACTATTTTTGAGTTTGGCAAAAGTAATGGTGCTCGAACATAATTCGTGTAGCGCAACGCAACGCAACACAACAACAAAAACACAAGAAATGTTTAAAGTAAAAGAGAGAAAAACTCGCGAAAGGAAAATGTGAATCATTCGCTGGGCGAACTTTGCAGTGGGCGGCAGCGGGGTTGGTTTAGTTTGGAGCTTTGCTTCTATCTACATACATACATATACATGTAGCAGAAGAAGAAAAATAGGCAGCAGGCTGCTGCTGCTGCTGACGTCGCTGCCGGCAGCATACCAGCAGCACAGAAAAGAATTTAGCGTTGGTTTTGGTTTTTTTGCCCATCAGCTGTTGCAATTTAGCCTCGTTGTTGTCACACAAAGGGTCTTTAGTCACTACACTCGCTTATTTTTGGCCAAACACGGCACAATTAGTCCAGTGGCGTTTGCAAATTTATCAATTTTCCTGCCTTTTCTCAACGGTAGGCAATAATAAATGAAAACATTTTTCTTTTGCTGCCGTGTTGCTGTTGCGTTCCCGCTGTTTGTCTCTCTTTCGTGCACATTACAAATACAATGCACGGGTAGAAACTGTTATGCTCTTCGCTCTCATTGAGGGCAAGGCGTTTGTCGGCGTCGACAGAGGCAGTGGCAGTGACTGCGACGGCAACGTTGACGTCAGGTTGTACGACGGCGAAGACGACGAATTGATGACCGAAAAACCTACGTTTGTGTGTGTGTGGTACCGCACACGCACATTTTCTGCTAAAATTCGCGTTATTAATCGACTTATTTCAGATAACTGCATTTCATACGTTATGCGCTCGTTCCAAATGCATTTTTCACTAAAAATTTCACTTTGTACTAATTTTAAATGCACTATCAAACAACAAACCAATTCCAATTATTTTCTCTTTTCGACAACATCTAAGGAAAACTTGATAGTGTTGGACATCGTCAATTCGAATTTGTGCCTAAATACATATGTTAAACATTTGGTGTTTTTAGAAATAATTGGAACTTTAACAAACGCGCCCAAAGGTTTTATAAAATAAAAAAATCTCGTTCTAATATCGAAAACAAAATTCGTTTAAGTTTTTTTCCAAACATTTTATAATTTAGGGGAAACCAGCTTTTCATCCTTGCATCGGTGGTTTTGCCGCAAATGCAGTGTTGGAAAGCTAACCATAGGTTGAATTTAATTTTTTATAATTTTTTTGACGCACCGATTACATTTAATTAGGATAACGACTCTACAAGGTGAAGCAATGCAAGTGTTCTGTTTATATTGATTGAATAATTGGTATTTTGTATCATGTTTTTAAAAGCCCGCCAAACATATTTCGGAAATTCGCTAAAAAACTCCGGACATAATTTAGTGTTATTGTGCGAATATACATATTTGCGCTACTCAACACCAATTTGTGCGTGACTGAATGTCGTGACTTGGCGTGTGTTTGTGTGTTTTCAACAATTGAGTTTTTTTGCATATTTTCATTGAAAATCGTAAAATGAACGCCGAAAAGAAAGCGGAATTGAGAAATTTAATTCGAGAAAAGGATAGTCGTTGCAAGCTGGTGGAGCCCCGCAATATTAAGAGCAGCGTTTGGCGCTTTTTCCACCTTGTTTCTTTGGATGGCCATATGCAGCCGTATGCTTGCTGTAAAAGCTGCACAGATTTGCTTTCTTATAGTGGAAGAACTGGAACAGGAAGCTTACTGCGGCACAAGTGCCTACACATGAACTCAAATAACGGTAATATGTTTATTTATTTCACGCACGCCTGCCACGCGTGCCAAAGCATTGCTAAAGATGTGGCGCTCCTCTAGTGTTGTTATATATACTGGATATCTGAGTGTACAACAATCATTGAATTAGTGAATTTAAGTATAATTGCCAAATAAGTGCCGCATATTCATTTTTGGACGGATTTATTTATGTTTTCCTTACACTTTGTTTGGCTGGTAAAAAGATGCAGTGCAGCGTCCACTCATGTCAACGTTTTCCAACACTAGTGCTATTATCGCTTCATCGCTATCGTATATACTTTTTGCGATTCTAGTGGAAAATTTTTTCATTATACGATTGTTTTGTAATTGCCTACTAAGATGCCTAAAGTTCGCGTTAGTTCAGTGTGGCAACATTACGATATTAACCCGGAGTGTGAAAACCTTGCGATATGCCGTCACTGTGGCAGCAACATATCGCGTGGTGGCGCTTCAAGCAATCTAAAAGGAACCAACACAACCAATTTGTGGACTCATCTACGATATAAACACGGTGACCAAGTAGATTTTATTCCCGTTCCACTGAGGAAGCGTCCTTTGCAAATCAAAGCTCAAGGTAGGGCAGCCACTCCATCCCAATCATAGCATGCAACGAACTATTGAATGAGCTGTATTGAAGCTGTACCTATCGCAATATGGGGTCATCGCAAACAATAATGCGCAGCCCTGCTGCACAAAAACAACCCGGCAACTTTAAATGATATACAGAATAATTCCCATCTATAGAAAGTGGAATTAGTGGTAGTAGTGTGTTGCATTATTAACATTTTAATTTAACTTTCATTGCAGGTAAAAGTACCCGTGTAACGAAGGCAAAACCAGAAAGGGGATCTATTCGTGTAGCAAAACCAAAAATTATTGATCCACAAGCAACCGTAACCGGGGCTTTGCCGCAAAAATGGGAACAGTATGAGCAAACTGATGGGATCAGTGATGACATCAAGGATATTATTTATAGTGAGGACCCGTTGTGTTACAGTCCCATGAATGAAATGGATGAAGAACCTCGTGAAAGTGTTATGATCGGCAAGACTACAGTCGTATCCACGCCCGCAATAAGCGCCAGCGCTGCCGTCGCCTCGAATAGCTTGAAGGGCTCTTTAGATGTGTGCATTGAAAGACTGACTACGGTCAGCGAGCAACTGAGTTACATCGTTCAGCACACCCAGGAGGAACAAAATAAGGATGACGATTACTATTTTGCATTAAGTCTTGTTCCCATAATGCGTCAATTGTCCTTGAATCGAAAACTATATGTGCGCGCGAAAGTTCAAGAAATGTTGTTTAAGGAGACAGATGGTGTTACGCCCAAAGAAGAGTAGAATATTATGAGGGAGCTAGTAGAACTCATAATGATAAGTAAAAAGTATAAATATATTGCAAGCTCATCCAAAAATATATTCCCCAATATATTGTAAAGATCTGAAGTCTTAAAACTAATCTGTTTTGAGTTGTAGACATTTAGTTTTTGATGTATAAGAAGTGCTTCAGCTATTTTGTAAATGTAAGCATTAGTTTGAAATTAACTTTAGAATTAATAATAATGATATTATTATGCGAAATAAAAAGTATCAATTTATATGTTGTCGTCACTCCGCTTTTCCCCTGTTTCCCGGAAAACTTGCAACCGGCCTAACTATGTGGTACCATTAACGATCGAAGTATTTCTGATATTATTTACATACATACATATATAGTTCGCAAAAAATGTGAGTTGAGGTTTTAACTTAGGTGCCATCTTAAATCGTGCAATATGTAATTACCAAAACAGTAAAAGAAAGGTTTTGGTAAATCATGAAAAACGGTTGAGTTGGGACACTCTATTTGTATACCTCTAAAGGGCACCAGTGTATATTTCGTTTGTGCAAATTGACAAATGTAACAGGCAGAAGGAGGCCTGTATACGCAGAACAAGTGTATCTAAAATACTTCTTAGACACACAATGCCCGTAAAAACGTGCGGACACACCCTTTGGTTTAAAATAAAGTTTTTAGAATTTTTTGTGTGAATCGGTACAGGGTATCTAAGAGCTGGGTCTGCCAAATTCTTCATTGCATTCTTGTTTTACATTAAGTTATCTAATTAGCTAATAAAAATAAGAATTCAGTTTTTTCTTGAAAGTCTCTTTGACCACATTAGTCTGTGAATCGAGGCATATCTCTCCAAATGGTAAATAAAATCGCCCTCAAAGGTTCGGAGGCATTAACGGACATTATTTCATATTTTCTTGTTTATAAATCTTGTAAATTGTAATTAAAAAAACCTATTTATGTTTTTACCTATGTCGACAACCCATGTTTTGTTGATAAATAACATTAAAAAGATTAAAATAAACAAAAATATTTGTCAATGCTGGCCTGTTTACGGATTACTTTAAATGGGCTAAGTATGTTGGAATAGAATTTAATTTAGAAACATCGTAATTAGAAGTAAAAGCTGCTTAAATATTTGAAATATCTTCACATATTTTGCAATAGTCAGTTTAAGAGCAGCCCCCAAACAATTAATTTTATTTAGCATGTTGTATTTTATTTATTAAATAAATTTTATTTAAATAACTTCTTGAAATTTACAAAACAGAAAGCGTTTACTAGTTTTTAATGTTAATTTACAAATCAATTGTAGGAGCTAAATCGTGTCATTTATGATGCAATTCTTATAAATACCTAGCTCGTTTGTGTTAAAAAGGTTTATTTATTTATTAAATGTGTGAATCTACAGGTATGCATATATGTATGTACATACATACACACGATACAATGCCAAATACAATAAGCCCTAAATATCGAATAATAAACAATAATCTTACAGTATGCACCAAAAATATCTAATTTGATGTCCGTATATTACTTAATTTCTAGTCAACAAAACTTCGGGCTGAATTCGGGTGTTTATTGAACTTTGTCGTCTTGAATAGTGATAATAAATCTCAAATAGGATAATACATTTCTTGATGATTGACTTTTAAGTTGATTATGAATTTTTGAATTTCGAATTTTTTTATGAGCGCTATAGTTACAAAATGCGTGTTATGGGACTTTATTTTTTTGTTTTTAATGCACGACTCGAGTGCAAAATTTGATAAATATGTGTGGCATATAATTTGATTAAGAACTGTGTGTATTTTCCATATGATATTTTATAAATTTAGTGTCAAAATGGAGCGATTCAAAGCACAAGCTTCTAGTACCAGTACCTCAACTCTTTTGTATATTTAGGTATATATCATTTTGATTTCGTCTTTATTTAGCATCTGTCAGTTCGATTAAATTTCTGGAAAACCTTTAAGTGTGTTGCTCAAAATTGTTTGTATAAGTTGTTAATTAAAGTTTTATAAAAATGATATGCCATGTGTGTTGGGGGTTGTAGTTAAATATTATGAGACCACAACAGCCTTATATATTGTATTTTGTATACATTGTATTTTGTATACATTGTATTTTGTTTTATGACTCCAAAAAGCTATGTTTGTGTGGGTTATGTATGTATGTATGTATATGGTATTTCATTGTCGTATACAAGCATTTAAATATACATATATTCATATATTTGTTCTGTATACTCAAAAGGTATTTAGACTAACTTAGCTTTTGTTTTCATTGTAGATTATTAAATTGGTATAATTTGTTCTATTCACAGATCCAATCTTTAAATATAATAAATATATAATATATACACATATGATTTGTTAAATTACGCAAATCTGGTGTACGCCGAACCGATATTTGCCTCATTCTTTAGAATTTAACAATTCGCCAAAGCTTCCTCTATAGATATGAAAATACATATGATATGAATTCATTCATACCTACAATATTAAATTTATATATACTCGTACATATATAATTCGTTTTCATTTTTTTGTTTTTTTTTTTCTTTTGATATGCGGAAATTTTAAAATGTATTTACATATTTATGTATTACATAGAAAGAGTTAAAAACAAAAATTCTGTTTCACATTTGCGCAATATTTAATGAAATATTGATATGAATTGGAAATATGTTTTTGTTTATTGCACTTTCGAGCATCTTGTTTGATTTTGTTCATTGGTGATATTTCGAGCGGGTCCTTTCTCCGCAGCAATTGGGTTCCCGGGGGTAAGCGGCAGCGGTCAATAGCCTCGTTTAGTAGTAATATTATTTGGTTGATGTTACTAGCTGGCTGGTGCTATAGCCCTGGGTGTTGCATGTGGGTAGAGCGAACGGGTTAAAGCTCAAGCTACTGACTCCTGTAATTAAAAATTGTATACTGCATTTAATAAGTGTCCAACAAATTTGATATAAATTTAATATAAGCATTAGAAGCAGAATATTTTATTATATAGGGTCTTAAATTTTAGAACCTCTAGAAACTTAAAAAAACCAAACAGAAAACTCAATTCTGAGCTGTAACATTTATCGCTTTTCCCTTTTACAAAGAAGTTTGATTTATATAGTTTTTAGTATCATAAGGTTGTTAAAAGCAAATAGAGTCAGAGAAAGTTTTTGGCCGATAGGTGGCGTAGACAGGAATTCAAAGAAAAATGTATAAATATTTGGCTTGGTAATAAGGCTCAATATTATTGCCCAATTCTGAAGAAGTATGGGGAAATTTTGGCGAAGCATTAATTACAAATAGATGAAAAATTTATGGTAGTTTTAAAGGATCATGGCATTAATTTTGCAAGATATCGTACGATAGTATTTATATGAGTATCCACCAAAATATTATTTCTTCCATAAGTTTTTATTAAAATAGCCTAAGGTTTAATTTAGTTGAGTTGCCAGGAAGCTGTGTGAACTGGTTTGCAATATATGTCAGCTTAAGATACATATACCGAAGCACCACCTTGATAGCTACAATAACAATAATTCTTAGCAGAATAGTATACTTGTAGTTTGTGTCAAGTTCCGAATTCTACCTTTCAAAAAGTACATTGAAATGGATTTTCGAACATAAGCCCCACACTTCTAGCTCTATACGGGTACTAATTATATATGCATACTATTTACAGTGGCTATATCTAAATTGTAAAACAAATTATAAATACCGTTAATCTTAATGTGTGGAGTTGGTGGATGGTGTACTGGAAGTGTTTTTTTGTCGGCCACGGAACAGCTTATCGACCGAGGGCTGTCTGGGCGTTGTTCGTTCCACGGTCAATGTCATCGTCTCCGGCACCAGTAAATGCTTCGGATGTTTTGGGTGTTTTCGATGTGTTGTGTTGTTGTTGTTGTTGTCACATTCAAGGGGCGTTCGATGGCTCCGCTGCGATAAGGTTTCTGGTAATGTGTGTGTGTGTGCTTGTGTGTGTGTGCCTGTGGCATTTAGTTTGAACAAAATGTCGCTGTTCCGTCGGTGCGCCCATCTGTGTGCCGCCTACCTCTTTCTATCCCATGCTGTTGGTGCTGCTCCGATTTACACGGCCGCCGCGGTCGCTGCTGATGCGGCCGGATTGTGCCAGGGCTGGTGAGGATGCGGATAGTGATGCGGGTGAGCGGCGTGGTGATGTTGCACGAGCGCTTGATGCCACGTCGACGATACGGACACTGTTGGGATTAATGGCGAAAATGCTTTTGCTGAGCACATTGGTTGTTCACTTTCTTTTTGGGAGTTGGAGTTTGTATTGTATTTAAAGGGTATTTGAAGTTCGTGTACTCGAACAATATAAATAAAGAATTCAAACAAGGATGTCCAAGTAGTGTTTACATGTTTAGACCAAAAATCATAAAAACTTTATGCAAAAAAAAACCTATTTAGATGTTATTTAAAAATTGGTCCTACGGGTGATACATTTTATTCCTAATAAGGTCCTGTAATTATTCGAGGTAGTGGGATACTCAAATGACTAATCAAATACCAAACTATTCTAAGCTGTGAAGGTGTCTAGGGTTATATTTCTTTTTTCAACCGACTTACGAGAATTGAAACAAAAATAAAGAAGCCTCATTACTAAGTTCTTTGAGGAGAATCTTCTTCGAAATTCTTTTCTTTTTACCAAAACAATCTGACTACAAATAGTTACTAAGTAGGACTAAGTCAGTTCATATTTGGCACTTACTTGAAGTTGAATTGAAGACGCTGCCCGGCGAGGAGGAAAGCGTGCCCATGTTGGGTGTGGGTGCATATCCATTGGCGGTGGCTGCCACAGCTGCGGTTGCGGTGGCGCCGTACGAGCCACCCGAACTGTGTGGTGTGGAGGCACTACTGCAATAGCCACCGCGGGGACTGACGCTGCTCGATTGAGCGCGCTGGTAATCGTCTTCCGTCCACTGACCCGATCCATCCTGCACACTCACGGCTAATTGGCCGGCATAAGAGTTGAAGCCGGTCGAGCCCCCTGGCGATCTGCTGCAGCAGAAGAAACAGCATTAGAGTTGGACTCGACCCAGGGAGAAGAGTAATTTTCGCTTACCTAGGCATTGAGTAGAGCGCTTCCACCAGATCAGCAGCGCGCTTTAGGATGATCTCCTTCTGCAGTTTCTCCGGATCGCCGGGATGTCTGGGAATCAGTTTTTGCAAACGCTGGAAACCATAGTCTATTGTGGGCTCATTGAGGGCTGCTTAAACGATGAAAGGGGCAGAAGAAAACAAAACGCGAAGCTCAGACATTTTGTGCCGATAAAGGACTAGGGCGCTACAACTTACAGACATAGACGAAGCGACCGGGGGATCCCTTGCAGAACTGTTTGCTCTTGTAGGAGAGCGTCACCTCAACGACGCCGGGTATGTGGCGCGGTGGCGTCTGGACGCGTATCGCATGAGATGTGATCAGCTCGCTCCACACGAGCATTGTGCCGAACACCACCTGCAGGCCATCAAAGAAATTGTCCCCCACAATGATGACAGTGGCTCCGCCCGTAGTCCAACCTTCGCTGGGTGATATCGCCTTGATGCAGGGCGTAGCCACGGGCAAGGGTGGGTAGAGACCTGAAATTCGGCAAAGGTATAAATAAGTATGTGGTAGGTTTCATAAATAACAGTTTGTTCAGTTTAGGATCTGTAGAAACGATTGGGCGCATTTTTTAGAAAACTTTGATCACTGATTAGAGATAGAGATTTCACATTTATCCTGAAATACCTAAATGGAATTGAATTTTTATACCCTGTACCCGTAGGGTAAAAAGGGTATATTAGGTTTGTGCAAAGTATGTAACATGCAGAAGGAAGCATCTCCGACCCCATAAAGTATATATATTCTGAATCAGCATGACGAGAGAAATCGATCTAGACATGTCCGTCCGTCCGTCCGTCTGTCCGTCTGGATGAACGCGAGGATCTCAGAAACTATAAAAGCTCGAATAACCAAAGTTGGCATCCAGATTCTCCTAGGTCCGAGTAAGGACGAGTTTATTTTTTTTTTTTTAATTTTCCCCCCCTTCCCCCGCTACAGAATTTCGTCAATAGCGTCCACATTTCAAATGCTACCTAAACCAAACTTTGCACACATAATTTATATATAATTGTCTACTGTTGTTCAAAATTTTATTCAATTCGGTCAATTCTAAGAAAAGTTATTAGTGAAACAAATTCTCTCTAGTGCAACCCCCCCAAACTGCAGCAACAAGTTCGCTCTTCTTCTTCCTCTTTTTGCTGCTGCTTTGGGCGCATATAACTCAGTGACGGAAGTTTACCTGGGTACAGGGTATTACACTGTCGGGCTTGCTCGACTGTAGCGTTCTCTCTTGTTAGATATGGAATTTATGCTGATTCTCATGATTCTAACTTTCATTCTTCCTTTTTAAGTGTTTTTAATAAAAATTATAATTTTTCGCCTTTTTTAAGTATCATTATATGGAGAGTTTTCTTCTCATTAGATAAACTAACTTATCTTTTGAAGATAGAAAAGTGAATTTAAATTCGAAAAACTTGTATGAGACGGCATGAAATCTAAATATTGAATTTTTAAATATGGAATTTATGCTGATTCTCATGATTCTAACTATCATCATTCCTTTTTAAGTGTTTGTTATTAAAATTGTTATTTTTCATCTTTTTTTAAGTATCATTATATGGAGAGTTTTCTTCTCATTAGATAAACTAACTTGTGAAGACAGAAAAGTGAATTTAAATTCGAAAAAAGTGAAATCTACATTTTATAAAATATAATAAAGACTTAACACATAATTATCCGCCTTAGCTATTAAATTAATATCTCTAGTATACCTTACATTCTCTCAAAATTGATTTTTGAAATATTCGAAAAAATAGCTTTTGAATGAAGTTGGTGATTTAAAAATGTCCCTTTATATAAATATATTTTAGTATATGGTTTATGATTGTTGATGTCTGATTATTTGTGAGCAAAGTTTTCAATTCAACGCGCCCATTACCGTTTTTATTTGTTGTAAAACAGAATAGTATTCAACTTTACAATCTAACTAGGTCCTTAGGACATGAGAACAAATGATAAAGAGAGGTTCGCCAATTACTACAAAATAAATAAAAGAACATAAACTTTGCAACTAAGCAGCCGTCGCTGTCAGAGGACAGAGCGTCTGGCTGGAACTTAAGAGCGTGATACTAGAATTTTGTTACAGACCATCATAGGTACTGTCGGGCGCAAGGGGGTGACCGGATAAGGACAGGGATGTGTTGCCTGTACCTTCCGTTGTGTCCAATCGTTTGGCGCGGCGTCCGTGCTTCGAATTGTTGTGCACGAACATATTGTCCGATATAGCCAATAGCGGCCCATCAACGGCAACCTGCGTGGATATGACAACCTGTTGGAAAATAAATCGCAATTAATTTATTATAAGCTATAAACATTCGTTTCTGTTCATGATATGAACAATTTAATATACGAACCAAAATTAAAATAAAGAAGTAGCTAAAATTTGATAAATGGTCCAATATTAAATAGACTAACAATTCTTCAATTGAAAAGCATTGAAGAACAAGATACAAAATATTTAATTTGTGGAGCTACCTAGAGCTATCTAAAGAATTATACGAGTGTAGTTTTATCTTGATCAATCCAGATACAATTTAAGAACCTGTAAGCTTTTAGACAAAATAAAGCTCTAATATGGTAAACGATTCTTCTTAGAAAAGTGTTAAATTTCAAAATATTTCTGCTTTTGAAAAAAGAAAGAAACGTTTCAATAAACTGTGAATTGCTGAGTGATTTAGTTTTTTTTTTAATAAATATGCCAAATATGTTGAACAAAATAGAAACGAAAACAAATTTTATAAACATATCTTAACCCTATTCTAGTTATTTTTTCTCCCAGTAATTAATAATACCTAAACTATATTTCAATCATTCCGATTTATGGAGTATTAAAAAAAAACGATAAGTGATTTGTAAACAAGACAATGTTGGACCGAAAAGATGATGAAAGATGATTAGATTAAAGAAAATACTATTCAAAATAGTAAATATTTAAGTTAGTAAACTTATGAATTATAATAAATATTTTAAAATAAAAATTCGAATGACCAATAATTTAGAAAAATGTACACTTATTAAAAACTTATGTTGACAATAAATAAACGTACGTTTAAAATACCCTAAAATATATTTTTTGGATTTAGAAACAAATTAAAGTTGAATTAGTATTAGTATAAATATTTTAAAATAAAAATTCGAATGACCAATAATTTAGAAAAATGTTCACTTATTAAAAAGTTATGTTGACAATAAATAAACGTACGTTTAAAATACCCTAAAATATATTTTTTGGATTTAGATACAAATTAAAGTTGAATTAGTATTTTAAAATGGAGTTGTCTGTATTATTTTTACGAAAAGCAAAACCTTAGGGTACTCCTACTTCTAATATAGTCAAAGCAAGAGCAAGCAGAATATTTGAAGTGTGAAATCAATATGAAGAGCTCATACATATGTATAATAAGAACTAATATAAGACAACAAAAGTGATTGGAAATCATATTTATTTTCAGCAAATCTCACCTGAAATCGGCGCATGTCTCTGGGATTGCCGGCATTTTTCAAACAGTTTTGATTGCACTTCAAGAAGAACTTCAGGAAAAATCTGCAATGAAGAGAAACAAATATTTAATTCGATAATGCTCGCTCTAGATTGTCAGCGTTTACAGAGTTGTAAAAACTGTACAATGTATTGTACATTAAAATGAAAATCAGTTCAGGCGGTTTGGGAGCGAAATGAAGTTGCAGGACCCATTCAATTTTTATGGGCCCATATGGCCCGTGGCGTCCGTTTAACGGTGCACATAAAAATGTGATAACTGCAATTAAGCCTTTTAACGATAAGCAGTGCGCGTTGCATGCAACCAAAGCATCCAAAGCTGCACCGCCGCTGCCTAATGAACGGTTGACGAAAGGCCACTTGCCTCTTAGCCACTTGGCTCATTCCTTTTTCCAACAGATGTTTGCCCCCGGGCCCAACTTGTACTGAGCAGCAGCAGCAGCAGTAGCAGTAGTTGGAAAGCCAATAAGAGGTGTTTGCCCTCCTGTTGGTCCATTGCCATCGAGTGCGGCGATTTCTGGACTCTTTGAGTGGCTCGAGGCGATGGTGGCGCAGCGTGCGATAAACGCCGACCCGGGGCGACAACGACCACCAAGTGTATGTGCATATGTGTGTGTGTGTGTATTTGTGATGTCCTGCAGGCAGGATATGCCTATGACTCTGCGACATTTATATGCGCCCGATACGAAATTGACACCCGTGTGTCGCGCATTTAAATGGTAAAATATACAACCGACATGATATCTGCCTTCGGTTCGTTCGTCCTTTTTCCGCCCGTCCCTGCCGCCTCACTCTCACTGATTTTATTTGTAAAAATAATATTTTCCCGCTGCAGCGTCGCATGTTGCGCTAATTCCAAGAGCTGCGGGGCGTCCTGCAGCCTTCTATTCCGCGTTCTCCGCTCTCCGCCGGCCTGCCGGCTGCCAATTTCATTTTTCCTGTCGTTTTTGTTGTTCCTCACTCGACAAATTGGACAAATTAGTGAGGGCGCGCTCGGGCGGGCGGCCCACACTTGTGCGGATGCTGTTTTGACTGATGTTCTCCCACCATCGCCCTCTCCCTCCCCCGGGGGCAGATTGCTGCTGCAGGCGCATCTGCATATGTCTGCACTGCTGGTGTGTCGTAAATTCGGTTGTTGTTGTTGTTGTTTTGTTGTTGTTCTTGTCGCATCCTAGACTTCCTTTCAAGGGTCTCCGATAAACAAAAGTACCTTCGCAACATGCAAATGAAGTGAGTCCAGCTGTCCCCGCTTCAACGTGTTGAGAGCTGTGTGTTGTGATGTGGGTTTTAAGGACCGCTGATGATACATTTTAGGGTCATTGGATATTCTCTCAATAGGTTCTATATCTAATGTACACTCTCAAAAATGCCAGCCTACAGTTTAACTTTAGGATGTGATAATTGAAATGTCACCTATGGGCGAAGTAAAGGCGACAGACGAACTATTATAAGTACTGAACTGTCTCTTCCTTTAAGAAAAGCCTCTCTTTTCAGCCATTTCCGGAATCTCTGACCAGGATCGGCTGTAAAACGGGGTATAGCTTGCCGGACTGGCTAAAAAATCTTCCCCCACCGGGTCTGAGATTCCAATTTTTTTTTTTACTTTTTTCTTTTTGAAATTAGCTCTTAAGCAATTCTAAGGTTCTTCTCTCTGTTAAGTTTTTATTTTTTATTATATATTAAATAATATTCCCCCACCGGATTGGAGGCGTTAATTAGATATTATAATTTGATTAGATTTCTCCTTCTTAGGCTTTTCTAGCTTATAAGATGCTTTTTATAATTTTTATATATTTTCCTCCTATGTCGACATTCAATGTTTGTTGACATAAATAAAAAAAATAAAAAATTAGCTAAAGGCCTTAGTCTTGATGATAGTATATATTTTAAAAGAAAATATGCTGAACCCTAACAATAGTTAATAATTGTAAAAACAGGACAATCTGACTGCTGTCGCCTCTATAAACTGAAGCACAAGTGTTTTTGGTATATCTTAAAAAACCGACCAAAATTATTCCCAAAGTAATGTTTATCTGCTTTTATTTTATGGCATTTCTCGATAAATCTTTTCCAAAAAACTAGAACTAGCGTAATATTTCAAAAGTAATCTGATACTTCTAAAGCTAGAATAGGGCTTAAAATAAAAAATTAAATAATTATAAAAAAATGTTAGAGGTCTAACTACAAACTATTATGCTTGAAGTATTGCTTAAAAAGTTTTGGACTTTGACGATCAATGAGATTGAGATGACCGATTTCTATATTCTATATATCCTAAAATGACGCAACTAATTGAGCTGACTTTGTCGAAATAAAATGTTATACTTGTATAGTAATTATTATAAGTTCGAGGACTGCTTGCATTTGCAGACACTGCAGATATTTTGGAATTACTCAGTTTCTTTAAAATTAATATAAGCATTTAAAATAAACACTATAAGTTTTTAACTTGTTAATTCGCTCGATTCATCAACCCTGATAATAGCTAGGTTAAAAGCTAGAAATTTTGAAATTGCACTTGAAGTTTTGATCCATTTGTAATAACTTTTTGTACTATATATAAAATTTCGCTTCTATTTATTTGCTTTTGATGTATAATCCTCATATTATTGAAAACATTTTATTATTATTTTCAAGACTAAGATAAGAATAATTGTTATATTTCATTGAACTTAAAAAGAATGTTTGCAGATTGTGATATATTCGAACAATAGAAATAACAATTGACCAGACTCAGCAAATCATAATCTGTAAAACAATAAAGCCAGACCCAATTTTGAATACCCCTGAGATTATAGAGTTAAAGGAGCATTAAGAGCTAGACTGTAATTCATTTCTGCACGTGCGGTTCGGTTTCAAAGCTTCACAAACTGGGTTTGAAATGCTGGCATTACTAGCGATAAGAAAGTAGAATTCAAATCGTTTAAAGCATATTCCACAGGCTGGTTAAAAGTGTTATCAGAAAAAATACATCAACAATTAACATAAGCGTCAACATATACACTGGTCGGCACAATTATTTTGACGAGAAGAAAATCATACATTTTTGTCAATAACTGGTTATTGGTTTAAGATATCAAAGGAAACTTTTTTTCTCAATTCCATATTGGTATTACAAACTTAAAAATAATTCAAAGGATATATTTTTATAAGAACTTTTAAAATTATAAATCAAGGTAATTTTCATGGGTTGGCATAAGTATTTTGACAATGGATATTAACAAAAAAAACAAAGCTTAATACTAAACAAAACATAAGAAATTGATGGTAGATTAATAAAATGTATACCCGCCTTTGGCTTCGATAACTTTTTGAAGACGTCTTGGAACTGAGTCCACTAAATTTTGAAGGACCTCTAATGGTATCTCTTTCCAAAGAGAAGTGACCTCGGAAATAGTTTCTTCTTCGGTTTTATGCAAAGACGCATTTCTTTTACGTTTTACAAGAGACCACACATTCTCAATAACGTTTAAGTCCGGACTTTGTGGTGGCCAATCCAGAGTAGTAACACCAACATCGCTTAAAAATGCTCTTATCATTTTGCTTTTGTGGCATGGGGCGTTATCCTGTTGCAGGATAAATGATTCTCCAATCAGCCTGTCACCGGAAGGGAATGCGTTTTCGTTAAGGGTACTCAAATATTGTTGCTGGTTCATTGAGCCGGTGATGGGAACGAAATCACCTAACCCATTGTACGCAATGCATCCCCAGAACATGACTGAGCCTCCGCCATGGCTCACTTTTTGACATACGGGGATATTTTTTTGTCTTTGAAACTGTTTTGATGAATTATATTCAAAGGAGCTTTCATCTGTCCATAGAACGCTTCTCCAAAACTCTTTTGGCTTATGCAGATGCTCCTTTGCAAAAGCCAATCTTTTGAGCTTGTTCACCTTTGATATGTAAGGTATGTCCTTCGCTTTGTATGTCTTAAAATCTTCTTCTTTTAGGCGTCGCCGAACAGTACGCTCACTGATTGGAGTCTTGGTCGACTTATTCCATTGATCTGCAGCAGCTTGCGGCTTTAAATGAATATTTTTTTTAAATTCCCGCAATAGGACTCGATCTTCAATGGGTGTTGTTTTGCGGTTAGCACCTGATCTAGGCAAGTTTTTGACGTCATTGTGGGTCTTATATTTGTTAATTTGATAGTGGACTGTTTGCCGCGACAAATTATATTCATTTGCAATGTCTTTTGGTGCTACGCCGGCATTAAACTTCGCCACTATTGAGGCTCTAACAACATAACTTAATTCTGTCTTTTTTACCATTGTATCGATTACTTTTGAATCAAATTTTAATGAAAATAATGTAAAAAGGTCAACAAAAATTGTTACACCAAAGTTATTTTAGTATCACTTGATAAAACGTACGCGAAAACGGCGACAAAGATTTGGTCAAAATACTTATGCCGTGCCTGAATCCGCAGTCAACTCACATTGTCATTTGTAGAAAAAAGGTGTGAAGAGTAATAGACAAAATATTTTGCCTACATATTGTTGTTGCTATGAACTCAATATCCCGTATGAAAATTGTACCGTTATTCCTTGAAACTAAAAGCAACCAGCACCGATAGTCGTGAGTACAGTTCGTCAAAATAATTGTGCCGACCAGTGTAATTATTTAAAAGTATAAGTGATTTTCAGCAGTTTTCGGTTTCTCATTTAATAACGAGGCTCGTGTTATTTTTTTTGTTTGACTGATTGTGTCATTTGGAGGAGAGTGTGGAGTTCTTTTTTAATATTTTTTATTTAACGTTGTATCGACGCGTTTGCTGGAAATGAAAACAGATGTGCTTGTGTGTTTTTTTTATGCACTGCAACAACAACAACAATGACAACAACAATAGCAAAGGCAGCATCATTAACACGGGCTAGGGCTAGGGCGTCATCCCTGGGGCATACGCATGCCTGCAAACATAAATATGTACAAGTATGTACATACTATACATACTATACTATGTATACACGAGCACATAGGCGAGCGCCGTGTATCTGTCAAATCCAGTATCGAATTACACGTACACGTAACCCTCACAGGCAGAGCAACTGCAGTTCTGCTTGAAATTTGAATACGAATCGAGTGCACATATATTGAGAGCAGTCCAACTCATTTATGGATCATTCGTGGGAGTAATTGCCAGGCTCGAGACTCGAGGCTCGCTGCCCCTGTCCCATCATCGATGTTGTCTACAACTTTATGTTCAGCTAATTGATTTTCTGGGAAGCGGGTCTAGCCCGAGCTGCTTAAGTCACACGCTTGAATTACAATGTTTTCAAATATCCTGACAGGACGCATAAATCGCCGTCGTCTCCAGTTGTGGCCGGGGAGGGGGCGATTTCCATTTCCATATGCAGCGCGATTGTCCCGAGAACGGAGCCAGAAGTTGGCAGCAAACATGAAAAATCATTCTTGATTAAATTTAATCTGTCAGGATTTCTACTTGTCGGACTTGGAGGCCAATTTGGCTGTGGCCTTTCCAATCGCTCGACCGGCAATTAAAAATTCAGAGCGCGTCCTGCCAATAAATCAAAGTGTCTACGTTGCCGCTACAAACTTTCCGCTCGGCTTTGTCGCTCATGTTGATGTGAATTTTTGTTTTGGATCTTGTCCTCCACACAGCTCCCGCGAATTTTCATTTAATGAAAAGCTACGCATCATCAAACTCTCGCACATCTCGCACTAGGTTGGGAAAAAATCGAGGAAAAGCTCTTTTGGTAGCTCAAGCACGTAGACTCAACGAAGTGCATAATTGGTCATTCATATTTGGGTGAAGCTGGGTAAGGACCTGATTTTCAAGTGGGTTGGGTCTTAAAGTTCAAGGGACTTGGGCGCCTCAAGCAACTAAAGTCTTAAATGCTTAGAATTTACAATATATATTTTGTAAGCCAGGTATTACAATTAATGGATTTGCTCCTCGAAGATAATTGTTGCAAATATTAATTCTGTCCACTCGTTAGAAAATAGCATTGATAAGTCTTTGAAGAAAGAAACCAACAATACATCTAGAACCTCCACGCTGCGATAGATTTTATATTTTGTCATTTGTTGTATTTCAATTATTTAAATCAAATATTTACGAAACCGTCTTCATTACCAAAAAAAAAAAAATAATAATAATAAAATAAAAAAAAAATAAATAAAAAATACAAGGAAAATTCATTATCGCATATAAGCGCTTTGAAGTTATATCAGTTACGGTTTTTTAGTTTACTTTCCCAACTATCAAATTTTTGCAGACATCCATCATCAGCTTTAAAGAGTATTGGCCAGCCGGCGGTTGATTAGGCTAAGAGCCGAGAAAACGGTGCACATCTACTGGATTTCCAGGCACCGGGGTATTGTAGGCAATGAGTAGATGAGAGCAGAAAGTTTGGAGAACATAATCTCATCCAATTCAACTTGAAACTCCAGAGAAATGAATGCAGATATATAGCAAGCCTACTCACGAATGCACTACTGGTGTTTCCAAAATACCGGTCCAACCTGGTCTATATGAGCCTGTCAATGGCGGTTCACCAACAAAATTTTCCCCTTTCTTTCATAAGTATTGTTTGATCGTTCTTGTTCTTGATCAAGATGACCGCCGGCATATCTGTCCATTCATCAGCCTGCCTGTATGAACGCTAAGATCTGGAGAGCTATCATAAGTAGAAGTATATCCCAAGTGGTTCAAAATGAAATGCAGAGTTTTATTTAAATTTCTCATATTAGAGCTTTAGAAAATGTTTCAATATTTTTGGTTATAACTTTTTAAAAAGCTCGGCTTAGGTATGGTTTTATACAGGAACTCTCAAATTTCTAAAACATTCGATTCATTTAAGTCAATTGTAATTCATCCAAAGTTTATATCTAAACTAATTTTAATGCTGTCAATTCTTCCTTGTACTATATTCATTATTCATGAAAAGTCTGAAAAGTGAACAGCTCGTGATGCTTCCTTCATCAACTAGAATAGACAATTGATATAAATTCCTTGCTTAAGGACTTTAAGCGCTAACTTAGAGCCCCAAGCGTAAGTCTAACAACATGCCAAGCACTGCGTCAAATGGCGGCCAGGACAAGAAGTGGCCGTGCCACATTGTGTCGGCGATTAACTGTAAATTTGCGAAACAACGCGTCGCATTATCTTTGCATCGCCAACACAAATTTGATGATGAATTCAGGCGCACATAAATCGCTTTCGAGCCGCGAAGAGCGAGTAGATGGCGATGTTATCTGGACGCCGTCAACAGCATTGGGCCGGGAGCGATTTCGGCGCATGCCACAGACAGACAACAACAACAGCCGCAACAGCAACAACAACAACAGCAATAACAGTGACAAAACACGAGGAGGTGCATGGCGCGGACAGGTGAGTGGAGGTTGTGCGCTGGCAGCGACAGCGACAGCGACAGCAACAGTGGCAGCCACATTGAGCTAATTTTTCACTAACGATAATATTCAAAATTTTCAACTTTATAGTCAAATAAAAGCAATGACTATGGCTATGACAAGCGCACACACACACGCATATATACATACGAATACACTCAAGAACGCACGTACGCCTAAAATAATGCGAAAACTTACTTTCGCGCCATTTCCATGCCTTTTGGCGTTTCTCTTTCTCATTACGGCCGCACAGTGGCACAAATTCGCTTCTAAAGTCTTCTAAACATTAGACGATACTTTGGAGAAGTGCAGTTTATCGAGCAAATTTGTTCACAATTGTGAAACAGATTTGTTTCTTTCGAGATTGAACAACAATTTAATTAATTAATTGAAGCAATTTTTTTTTTCTTATTTTACAAAGAAATACTCATTCCTTAGAGAGGTTACTGAAACCAATTTAATTTTCACTTAGTTTTGTTAAACGTTAAGCATTATTCTAGTTTATAGAATTTATAGCAGCTTTAATTAACGCACAGGAAAAAATAAAGAATTAATTAAATAATTAATTGAAAATCGGTTAACAAACTTCACTTCTTACTCTCAATTATGGTTCAAAATTGCTATTTTGAAACAGAAAATGTTTGCGAAATATTTTTTTTGGCCCAAAGCTAATACAGCTAATTCTGTTTAAACACGGTATTTTTTTAAACGGTTTTGATTTAACACGGTTTGAAAATCAAACATTTTATATATGATTACACGACTGTATTCCATTTAGCACGATTCATTTTGCATATGAACAATGTATTTTTTTACACGGTTTATTTAGGAACCAATCTACCGTGTAAAAACAGAATTAAGCGAATCAAGAATCAATTAAATAAATAAAGGTAATTTTTTATATACTGTATAGGAAAAAAAGTTGTTTTTAAACTTTAACATTGTCTTTGTTGGCCAATTACATACTTCAAGCTTAACCTTTTTGAGTTGCCTCTTTGCTCTTTTATTCAAAATATAAAATAAGTGCAAGAAATTGTAAATATCATCTTTTCATTTAAAGGCTATGACTTTTTGTTACGAAAAATGTTGGAATTGGCCATTGGCTTGCTGACTTGCTTGCTTCTTGGCTTTACAAAACATGGCGGCTGAGTCACCATTTTCTTTTTGTTGTTGTCTCCTGTTACTCTTCTATTGTTGTCATTATTGTTGTTCTTGTTGCTGTTGTTCTGCGCCTTATTTATTTATGCTCTTTCTCGGCTTAACGCTCTACGCTTCATGGCCCACGCACAGCCCCACCAGCACCCGCACCCGCACCCGAACCCGCACCCGCACGCGTTCTATGCATCGCAAAAGATTTGACGTTGTATACTCGACTTGCTTACAACCCTCCCCAAGGCCACCCTTCAGCAGCCCCCCCCCCACCCAGCCATTCCGCACATCTTTATCAAAATCGCACTTGGGCGCACGGACGTCTTCGCCTGTTTGTGTTGGCAAAATGTTGAGAGTTCATAGCTTTGGGTCCTTTGTGTCGTAATATACTTTGGGGTGATTTTTTTTGTCCAATACCCTTCACTGAAAAGTGCAAGTGTATGTGGTTTTTGGTGTGTCAGTTTGAAACACCTAGGTGGAGGAATGGTAGACCACATGTTACATATAGGGATATAGCTGATCAGCATGACAAGAATCCAAATTTCGAACTTCTTTCCACATATATTTTTTTCATTTAATACTTAATGGCGCGACTGACTGATCGTCAGATCACTATATCATATAGTAGTTATATAAACTATGGGCGCGTTCAGCAGTTCATAGCGATTTGCGATTTGTGATTTTTGATTATCGATTCTTGATTTGCCTCTGCCGACCGCTTTTGATGACTGTTTTAATAAAATATTCTGATTTTTAGTATTTTTGGTCAAAAAGTTACAGCTTGCTGGCGTGCATTTTGCCATTTTATTTATTTCCGCAAAAGTCTCGACAAAATTCTGACTATCTAGTGTCACAAGCGAAAAATGTAAATCAAGTAATCATAATATTTTTCCGATTGGTGTTTTGTGATTTCGATTGACATTTTTACTTATCCGAATCAGAAATCACAGCGATCAGCAGGTTGTATATTGGAGTATAACTTAAAAAGCATTTAAAAATACATATACGAGTATGGAAGAATGTTTCTGTTATCATAATATATAAAAATATAAATATAAAAAATAAATAAAAATATAGAAGTTTAGAAAGTAAACTTTCCGGTGATAAACTTGATAGTAAGGGGACACTAGGGTGTCACAACCCATGGCCACGGCGGAATATTGTTTTCGTTTTATGACAGAGTGAATATGAAGGGTATTTTTAGCTTCGTTAGAGACGAAGCTAGTTGTTGTTGTTCTTCTTCTTCTGTTTATGCTGCGTCTTCTGCTTCGTTTGCTGGCTAGCATCCTTTTGCCGGAAGAGAAAACATTCAAACATTCATTCGAACTTGTTGAAAACACTTTCGCTTTTAGTCAAGATTCCGTACGCTTTGCGAGATGCGTTCGGTTTGCGCTCAAGATGAGAGCGAGAGTGAGCGCGACTTGAGTTCTTGAGTGAAATATGTTGGAGTGCTTTTTGTGGTGAGCTTTTTCGACGTTCATTCGAAATGAATGCCAGAAATGAGATGCGGGCGAGAGTAGTATTTGTTTTTGTATTTTTTGTTGCTTCTGTTATGTTTTTTTTTGTTTGGGTTGCTCTGGGATTCAATGTCATGCCGTTGGGACCAGGGAAATACCTCTTAAATGTTGTTGTTACAGTGGCAGCAGCAGCACCAACAACAACAACAACAACAACAGCAAGGAGAAGAAGAAGAAGATGCTTTCTTGTTGCGATTTCTTTCGTTCTTAAACTGATTATTTTAATACGCACACAACGTGCGCAGACTCTTGTTTATACATACATACATATATATGCATACGTATGTTTGTGTGTGTGTGTGTGTGTGCACATAAAAATACCATATCGAGGTTAAATATCAGACATCGATAAAAGAATACACACACATATGCATTGGGAAGCTTGCCAAAACACAGACACAGATACAATAACAAACAAAAAGCAACTCCTCGAGAGTGGGTGTGCGTGCGGACATGTGTGTGTGTGTGTGTGTGCGTGTTTATTTTTAGACCCATCATTGCCTTTAACTTTTGCTACTATCTGGCTTATCCTTTCGCCCCTGTGTCTAACCTTCTCTGAACTACTGAAGCATCAAATTATCGACCTCATTCAAATGAGCAAATTATGCCAACTATTTGCTATGCAAGCCTACATTCCAGTTGCGAGCGAGAGGAGTGTACGCGAGGGTGAAATGTGCGTAGCTGTTGACTGTCAGTTAACGCTTTTAATATTATTAATTATGCAAAATGTGTAAATGGCTGAGGAAATGGCATACATGATGCCTAAAGGCTGACTAGCAGACAGGCCCAAATAGTGGAGGCCTTTCAGGCACATACGTAATACGTATGTATATGCATGTTTGTAGTTGTAGTTTGTAGACGTGAATTGTTAATTTGTAATATCCCCGCGGTTGTGAATTACATTAGACATCGATTATTCAATTAAGAAGTTTAGTTGCGGCGCGCGTCAAACTATTTCAGAGCCCAAAATAATAAATTTCGAATGAAGTAGTAGTAAGTAATATGTAAGGAAAGGTTCACTTTGAACATTTTAAGCAAACTGAGTTGATTTCCATTGCTGCATAAAATTGGTTCATTTGAAAATGCTTATTTATGATTTAATAAATTGAATATCCCTGGAGTCGGTGCACTACCGCTGCCATTCAAATAGAGCGAAATTTGCATTAATAATTCAGTTTCAATAGACAGGTTCAAATATGCAAATTGCACATTCTTTGAAATGTAAAATTCGATTCGAATTTGTTTCTATTGATTTACGAGGTGCAAATCAAATGCACACACACTCAGATATACATATATGTATATGTATGTATGTATAGACGGAGGCAATTGCCACTTCAAAGGGCAGGCGTCTATAAAGCATTTCTAACTAGAATGTCTGGCAGGCAGACAATTGGCATTAGTTTCCTTTGAAAATGCCGTGAACAGCGATAAAAAGGCAAATATATGCTTATGGATAATTAACTGTCTCTCTGTCTATTCGTCTGCCCAATATTTCACAATTCCTCCGCTCTCTCTGCAGGAGCAGGTTCGAGTTTCCGTCGATATCTGACCACAAGTGCCGTTCAATTCGTGTCTGCATTTTATTTTTGTGTCGCTTTGAATATTTGATTATGTACGACCCCCCTTTGCCTATCATTCCAGTTGCCGTCATCCATCCGTTCATCCATTTGCACAGACACACTCACGCGTATATTCAAATACATATATACCGACACTCATCCAGTCAACCCTCACTCCCTAACTCGCTCACTCACCTGGACGGTGCGCCTGAATGCATTTAGAAAATTAAAAATTGTAGCCACAACTAGCAGCAGTTTTGTCATCATTTTTAGCGCGATTATCAAGGCATGCAATAGCCAAAACATTCGTTCGCCACACGCAGCCATCACAATAGAGGACAGAAATATTGGCATGCTTTCAATTCAAACTTGTGTTAACAACATTTATGAAATACACATATATTCGTGTATGCAACCTGTAAAGATGGAAGTCCCAAAAGCAGTTGAGAAATCAAGAAATTCAATTGCCAATCTTCAAATAATATCTCTTTTAATTGTTAAATAATTAAGAAGATCAGTTTGCCAATTGAAATATTTTTAAAATATATTCGTTTATGCAACCTTTAAAGATTGAAGTCCCATATGCAGTTTAGAAATCAAGAAATTCAATTGCCAATCTTCAAATAATATATCTTTTATTTGTTTAATAATTAACAAATTTAATTTTCCAATATTAGGCAAGCTAATGGGCTCTCTCATGCCCTCTTCTCTTACTAAGCTAACAGAAAATTCCCCTTATAATATTAGTAATAATATACATATAAGTGGAACTCTTCAATTTTTGGTTATAAAAATATACCTTACGAACACGACTGTCGAATATCCAAGAGAATAAGGGGGTTATATTCCTTACAGAAGATTTCATTTAATACACAACCTTTTCTAACCTTTTCAACTAAACTTTTTGCAATCATTCGTTTTTCAATTCTCTGAGTAGTTTTTAATATTTTCCTAAAACGCTCTTTTGCATTTCCTTTTATATTTTGTAAGTTTTTAATTGAATTTTTGTACGAGAAGTGTGTAAATTGGAAAAAAAAAGATTACATTTTTGTAACTTGAGATTGAATTTAAAGACTAGAATATTTAAAGTAATGGCTTGAATATTCTCTTTGCCAAACAGCTTGAATTTGCTCTCGAGCGGTGATAATTTGAATGCAAATGTAAAAGATATTGAAAATTTACTGTACTTTACTTACAAATATTTGCAAATGATTGAAACTGCATTTGGAATTAGTTTTGATTAACTACTACTACGAAGCAATGAAACTTGCAATAGCGTTTCAATTTTGTTCACAGATTTCAATTTTTCAGAATATCTTCTGTCTAGCTTTGAAAATGCTGGATAGTTCTTCAGTTCTTCAGTTCAGAAGCTGCAAAAGACATCACTCTGTTCGGGGCAATAAAAAAAAAAAAAAAATTTACTTAACTGCCCGCCAAAATAAACTTTTTACCCATAAACATAATTTTGAATAATTTTTGGATATTCTTCATTTCTGTGGCATGCACTACATTTTGGGCCACGACTCTATCTGAACGACGTTTTGCATATTCGACACCACAAAATGTCAATTCTATTTGTTGCCGGAGCTCTCCAACAACTGCGGCGCGAAATGCCCAACTCGTACCTTCAATGGATTTCCACTTAGTTTATTTGGCCGGCGCTGAAAATTGTGGGTGGATGACTGACTTAGTGTGTGTGTGTGTGTGTGTGAGTGCTGCAACAGCAAATATAGAAAATTGAAATAAGGCGAAGAAAACGCAAATGACGTAGATAAATGCAAAAGCGGCAAATTTCGGATTGTGCGCAGTTTTTCACACTTTTCGTCCGATTATTTGCAGCCCTTTTGTTACAGATGGTCATTGCGATGTTGGAGAGTGGCAGAGGCAGAGGCAGTGGCAGTGGCAGTGGAGTGGTGGTCGGGGGAGTTAACAACCAGTGGGGTGGTCTGTTATTTTAATGCGTTCTCGTTCCATATATACATACATACACACATCTATGTATATGTAGTATTTTTTCTCCTTCTTTTGTTAAAGTGCAGAAAACAATTCACTTAAATTAAAAAGTCGAACGGCTGGCGCCGGCGTTTGTCACGCGATAACGGACATTAGTGGCTTGTATGTGTGTGTGTGTGTGTGTGTTTGGTGATAGTGGACGACAGACCTACGATAGCAACGCCAATAGCATGGCCTGTCAATGGAACAAGGCAATAATTTGCGTCATTGCGCATACGCCAGATGTGCCAAAAGGCAGACAAAAAAAAACAAAAAATGGGGAACCAATAAAGTGGAACTAAAATTTAGAAAAAACCACACAAAGATCACCAGAAAGCGCCGAAAATGTGTGAAAAAAACGACAAACATGTAACAACAACCACAACCACAACCAACAGCAACAGCAAGAACAACAACTGCAGTCAAGCACATAGTCGCGACCACCACGAAGAGCCAGTGGTCCGGAGCGACCACTGTCGCCACCGTTCTGAGGTGCGGTTTAAATTCACTTAATTATGGAACACACACGAAGCGCATACCAAAAAGTCAGACAGACAGAGTGACTGACTGACTGACGCTCGGAACAATCGATCGGCAGAGACTGGCAACAATGCGCTTCCAAAGTGTCCTCAACAAATCATAAATAAAGGCAGGCGGCAACAACAACTGTTGCTTTGGCCCACCGTAATTGCAAATCCAGGAGATCTATGCACAGTGGGCGGCCAGTGCGACAGTCGCACGCACACTTGCCACCGCATTTCATCTGCTGCACTTTGTTCCACTGTGCAACCAGATTTGCCCGCATTGTGTACACGATTTTGGCATCGGCAGCCCTCTCTGTGTGTCTGACCGACCACCCGCCCGTCCGCCCGTCCTTCCGCTCGATCGTTGCATGAATAACAGAAATTCATCAATAAAACATGTGCAGCCTCGTTGTTGCCTCCGTTGTGCCAGCCGGTGCTACTGTTGTTCTTGCCGATTTTGTTGCTCCTGTTGCCGCCACTCTTGCAACTCCACCACACTGGCACACGTTCAGCCGTCGTAGAAACATTCGTCATTCAACGCAGGCGATCGTCTTTAACAGCACTGAGAGAAAAAACTGACGTAGAGAATCGAACGAAATTCGAAAAAGAGTAAAGCCCCACAATAATGAAAAAGAGCTTTAGGTATAAGATGAGGTTTATATCTCAACATAAAGCCAGCTGTTAAAAGGAACACTTTAATATCCTGCTTATAATAATAAGCAAATAAGGTTATGTCTCCGATTTTCTCTCAAACATGATACGTTTTTAGCCAAATATTTCTACTTCTAGCTATTTTCTGGCCACACTTTTTTAATATTAATACACTTTAATATCCTGCTTATAATGACAAGCAAGTAAAGTTCTGTCTCTCTCTCTCTCTCTCTTTCTCTCTCTCTCAAAACATGATTCGTTTTAAGCCAAATAGTTATACTTCTAGCTATTTTCTGGCTACACTTTTTTAATATTAATACACTTTAATATCCTGCTTATGATGACAAGCAAGTAAAGTTCTGTCTCTCTCTCTCTCTCTCTCTCAAAACATGATTCGTTTTAAGCCAAATAGTTATACTTCTAGCTATTTTCTGGCTACACTTTTTTAATATTAATACACTTTAATATCCTGCTTATGATGACAAGCAAGTAAAGTTCTGTCTCTCTCTCTCTCTCTCTCTCTCTCTCAAAACATGATTCGTTTTAAGCCAAATAGTTATACTTCTAGCTATTTTCTGGCTACACTTTTTTAATATTAATACACTTTAATATCCTGCTTATAATTACAAGCAAATAAAGTTTTCTCTCTCTCTCTCTCTCTCTCAAAACATGATTCGTTTTCAGCTAAATAGTTATACTTCTAGCTATTTTCTGGCTACACTTTTTTAATATTAATACACTTTAATATCCGGCTTATAATGACAAGCAAATAAAGTTCTCTCTCTCTCTCAAAACATGATACGTTTTAAGCTAAATATTTCTACTTTTAGCTTTTTTCTGGGTTAGCTTTTTAAATACCCTATATGTACCCTATATGTATAATATAATTAGTACTTTACCCATAATTATTTTCAATTGATTACTATATGTGCTTGCTGTTGATACTTTGGTTAATCAAATTAAAATTTTTGCTAAGAACTTAAAATTTATAATCACTACAATTTCAAATTCAATATTTGTTATCTAAAATAGTCAAAATTTTGGCTTAAGCGATTTGTCTATTATCTAAAAAATGGTTTCACACCATTTAGTGATTGTTTTTCATTTTAGATCTTGGTATTTTTTTTTTTGTTTTTTTGTGAGAAGCTTCCTACTTGAATATATTGATTTAGAATTGAAAATCGAATTTTTCGCCGAGTGTTCTGCTGTTGTCATATGTATCAGTTTTAGGGTTAAGCTTCAATTCTGTGTTGGTGGTGGTGGTTGTTGCTGCCACTTTGATGAAATGAAATTCAAGTGGGTTTGTTTGTTTGTTTGTATGTACGTAGGTTTGGAGAAGTCGGAATTTTCAATCAGTTCCAATTGTTGCGCGCTCGGTGACAAGTTTCAGGCGACTGACTACCTGCCGTTGCCGTCTGTGAGTGGCGAAATGCGGCAGACCCCCAACTAAGTTAGCGCTTTAGGTTGTAGGAATTGAAAATTTAGTTGCGAACACATAGATTATCCCGAGCCAGAGGCATAGCCGGCGGCATGATCTACTGGCATAACAATGCATGCATCTCTGCCCGACTGCCTGCTGACTGATAAATGCCGACAATGTGAATGCGAATGCGCATGCGTGTGCGCGGCGGCTGATTGGAGCTCGGATCGGATCGGATCGGTTCTGTGCATTCGGATCGCCTTGTGGACGATGCGAGCAAGACGAGCATTTGTGTAAATCACGCGGCAAACTCATATGCGCACTCTTTATCCAGCAATGGATCCCGCTGATCCGCACTAGCGTGCGTCGGCATTGCAGCTCGTGATTGATATGCACGTTGGTTGGCACACACGGGCATGCCGACAAAAGTTACAGCCCAGTTGACAAATACGACATGTCTGAGCCTGTTGCTGAGCTGGTGTTGGCGAACACAACAACAACGGCTCGGGAATGTGGCGAATGTCGTTGACGGGATTAACCAATTTGGTCAGAGCTGACTGACTGGCTGGCTGGCTTCGCTTGGCTTGGCTAACAAGGCACTCGTCCAGTTGCAGGTCCAGTCAGTCAACTGTTCGGCCAGTCAGGCAGTCAGCCAGCAAGGCAGCCCAAGAAGCACCTTCGCAGTTGGCAATTGCAATCGCATAACACAATAAATAGGCGAAAAATGAATTAATAATCGTAAATATCGCTGTGAAGAGGCGAAAAGTGTCGCGCATGCGCACGTGGAGAGACGCGACCAACACAGCCTTAACTGTTGTTCGAACTGTTCGCAGTTGCTGGCATTCACTGTTCCGGAGCACGTACAACAGCAGCAAACACTGAGCAATTTTAACAAGATCATAAATGCGAAAGCTCTGATCTCGCCGATCGGCAGCGCATTCAATCGCCTTCAGTTGAGCGAATCGAGTCGATTGGAAGCGAATCGAAGCGAGTCGTTCGGTTTTCTGCGCTGTGCTGTGCAGTTCGGTTGTTTCTATTTCCTAATTTGCAAATCGAGCCTTTGAAGTGCTTGGAGCAGAAGACTGCGCAATCGACTTGAGTTGCTAATGGCTACAACAACAACGACAACAACAACAACAATGCCAACAACAGCAATACTAGCTACAGGCAATCAATTAAATTTAATTATGACACCAATTATGGCCTGATTGCATCGATCAGCAGCGCATAAATGAACTGAACAGTGCCCAGTGTTGTAATAATAGAATCATTAAGTCTCTCTGCGCTTGTGGCCACCACTGCCTGATGGTTTGTCCGATCCCGTGCTCAACCGCAGCTGAATCTGGTTTCGTAGAATGCCACCATCGAGTAGCACAAATGTGGATATAGGTAAATACCTTTGAACACCCGTTGGGCACTTGGCCGGACCACCATAGCCGTTTTACTCTCAATTACACAGAATCACACTGATTAGCATGGCCAGGCCATGGCCAGAGTCTAGGGAGCGTTAATAGAACCGAATCAATTACAGAACGTGCTCCTGAATTGGACAGATCTTAAGGGAATTGTTAGCACGACTGACAATTTTGGAAGGCTGAAGAATCTCTAAATTGTTGGGCCTGACTGGAACTGTGATTCAATTTAATAGAACGATTTTAAAAATCGAAGACATATAAAAGCTTAAAATAAACTTAAACAACAGTTTATAGAAATTGTAAAGTTCTAATTTGTCAATTGATTTGGAAGTAAATATTCTCTAAATATGAAAAGAACTTTCGAAACTTTAATAAAGAGAAAGTGCAGGAAGTTCTTTTATGTTCTTTTTCTTTTATTTTCTATGAGATGTTGATTCTTAAAAACCAATAATTTCTCCTAATTATAAATTCCCGGAGTTAAAATAAGAAAAAAAAGAATAAAAAATAAAATGAAAAATATTCCATACTTTAGATTGATTTTAAACTTTTAACAACAACAATTGATTGAACTAATGTGTCCTCATATCTGTTATTTAAAATCATTGCAATAAAGTTGCCCTTTTGAACTTTATCAGGTCTGTTAATGTATGCTTTCAAACTGCACAAAGTTGAACAACATATTTCATTAACTTAAAATGTAAATTAAAAGGTAAATTTATACCACTTTATAGGCCACTTAGAATATTTAATATTTATTTCCAATCAGATCATATTATTGTAAATAAGTCAGATTCATTTCTTTGTGAATGTGAATGAAAACTGATTTAGTTGTTGAGTTCGTTCCTGAATACTATCAGAGCCAAGAGCCAATTGCCAAATAGATTATTTAAAATATCTAATTAAGGTAACCAAAACAATTGCCTAAATCATGTGATTTCTTTTAAAAACATTCGATTCGATAAATCCACCAATTCCGCCAAAAGGCAGTAGGGGCTGACCTGCTTCCATAGAATGGCGGCCACTTAAATTTATGTCAACAATTTGCTTTTCAAATAATATTTCCGTAGCCAATTAGGCACGGCACGAGGGCGACGCACCGCACGACCAGAGATGGAGATGTCACTAAAATGTAAGCTGCTGCTCTGCTTGCTGGCAAGCATCCTGTGGGTGGTAACCACAAGGATGTGCGTGCAATTAACATAATTCGCCTGACACGTGACACGCTCGCGGGGGGTGTCGGATTGCCCCGCCACTGCCACCAACACGATTATATTTTTGAGTTGCACTCGTCTCAATTTACAATTTATGAAAATAGAATTTGCTGTTGCCATTTTGATGAGTTTTATTCTGAACTGAAACTGCGCTGCTCATGCCAACGCAGGATAGGCAGCCGAGAGTCCTCTACTGCTTCGCCTGCCCGTCTGGCTGTCTGCCGCATCATGTTTTATATTGCAGTTGATAATAATGCCAATAAATCAACGATACGCATACAAGCCGCAAACAGGCAGGCAAAATAAAAAGGCAAGTGGAAAGCGGCAAGCGGCAAGCGGCGGCAGCGAACGACAAGCGACGATGATGAAAAGCAGCTTAAAATGTCATCTTTTGTACTGGCAGTGGCAGTTCGGAGCTGGAGCTAGTGCTGTTGCCAGATACACGCAACAAGGATATGTACATACACGTACTATATAGCTATAGATTGTTTGGCTACTTACCGATCAATAATGACGGGGTCCGATGGCGTCTCGTTGCGGTTACCACAGCTCTTCTTATCACAGCAGCGGCTGCAAGTAAATAAACAGACGCATATTAGAACTCTCACAAGCTTTAATACAAGTACAAACTTATGTAAAGTAATATCTCTAGGTTTTTACTGCTGCCATACAAGAAAAACCTAACTAACCCTTTTAAAGTATTTATTTTGAATAAGAGGCGTGTTTCAGAAAATTAGCTGCAGGTTTAATGTGCTTGGCCACTGTGGCGTATGCGCAATAAAGCAATTGTAAAGCAAATCATTGGTAAAATAAAAACCATTATTTAATAATTGACAGCGTTACTAATGCAAATAATTATATACAGTGAAAGCTCCATTAATGAACACCTCTTTTATCTGGACACTCTCTTCGGCGGGCACTTTTTCTAAAACTTTCGATCGGTGTATAAAGTATTTAAGCGACACAAACTATGTATATAGTTTGAATATAAAGAAAAACAACTCCACCTTAAAACAGACCAGCTGATAAATGATACCCTTTTAGGAATAAGCATGTCCGGTTTACTCAGTTAACAAATAGTAAATAAATAAGGTCTTTTAAATTACATTTTAAGAAGTAAAATAGTGCTCTGTTGAGTTTAGTTAGCATTGTTTAAAACTACATTGTTAATATTAAGAATAATATTTAATTATTGGGAGCGTTACTACGACAAACAAATATATAGATATATAGTTTGAATATAAAGAAAAACAACTCCACCTTAAAACAGACCAGCTGATAAATGATACCCTTTTAGGAATAAGCATGTCCGGTTTACTCAGTTAACAAATAGTAAATAAATAAGGTCTTTTAAATTACATTTTAAGAAGTAAAATAGTGCTCTGTTGAGTTTAGTTAGCATTGTTTAAAACTACATTGTTAATATTAAGAACAATATTTAATTATTGGGAGCGTTACTACGACAAACAAATATACTTGTGTAACACAAATATAAAACATATATAAAACAGACCAGCTGATAAATGATACCCTTTTAGGAAGAGCCATGTCTTGTTCACTCAGTTAACAAATAGTAAATAAATAAGGTCTTTTAAATTACATTTTAAGAATTTGTATATTCCAAAATAGTGCTCTGTAGAGTAGTGCGAATTTTTTAAAACTATTTTTAACAAAACCAAAACCTTTAAAATTGGTTAAAATAATTTTCAAAAAGTTGGAGCATCAGTTTTAGATAAACATTGGAAAAGGTACGTTAATAATTGGCAATACCATATTTTATTTATTGGGAATGATGTGCATTTCTCTGCTTATTGATAAACCTTTATGACCCGTCGAACAGAATCATTTGCCCCTCAGAAATCAATGGAAAATGAGCTGATGCTATTAACTGCTTACAAACATATTGTATGACAAGCTGATACTTTGTACGACTTCAAATCTTGCTGATGTATTTATTTAAGCTCTGCCAACAATCCTTCCAAGTAATCCACCAGTAATACATACATACATACGAAGAACACTCAATTCTCACCAATTTTGTGCTATGCATTTATTCTATTCTTCAGACACAAACACACTCACACAAACACAGAGAAGAGTAAGTTCAACGGCTGCGTAAAATTTTTTTTGGTCGTTGGTCGCTGGGGGTGGCAGACAAATGGGGGAGTGGGTGGCTCTCGCATAAACATGGATGAATAAAATGGGCGAAATGCCAAACGATAAAGAAGACGCCATTGCCACTGTTAGAGCCATTCTGTATACGTCTCTGTGTGTGGGTGTGTGTGTGTGGGTGTGTGTGTGTGTGTGTGTGCGTGTGTTTGGTTTGCGTTACAGTTACACGGCACTGTTCGTTGAGCTGTTGATTTCTCGCTGCTGGCGAGCTTGGGAGCGCGACCAAAAGCCACCCCCGGTGCGATGCCTGTCCCCTTATTTTGATAATTCTACGCAAACATAAAAACTGGGTGCCAATCCGAAATAATAAAAGATGGCCGGCCAACAACGCACGCTGCAGGCTGCTGCCTCGGCTTCTGCCACTGCCCCTGCCCCTTCCACAGCCACTGTCGCTTCTGCTGCTGCCTTTACTGCTGCGGGGGTGATGCTGCGTAAATTTTTTTGTTTCTGGTCTTTCTTTCTTTGTGTTTTGTTTTTCCTGCGCCCGTTTTGCCATTTTTATTTCTCGGCTAGTCCGCACGCAACCTTCAACTGTCAGGCTTAGTGGCCGCTAGAAGGGTGAATGCTGCACACTCGGCTGCCCAAATTCTCTGCCCACAGAGATATGCTACATAGCTGGAGATACACACACACACACACACACACACACACAAACACTAGTACTGTATTGGTAGTGGTGTGCGGGGGCCGGTCGAGTGGCTGCCATTTATACGTTTCAACTGGCGTGCGTCTGAGCGTGAAAATAAAGCAGAGGACGAGCGATGGTCGTGCCAGCTTAAAAATCAACAAAATTAAAGCAGCGACAAAGCCAAAGTGCCTACAAAACTGAAAATACCTGAATGGGCCGAAAAGTAAAAGAACTTCAAAAAAAAAAACAACACTGCGAAAACGCTTAAAAACAAATGAGCGCAACATCTTTTCCGGCATACGTACTACAAAGAAGTGGAAATGGGGAGTGGGGGGCCAGCTCATCATTTGAGTGCCTGAAAGCGTACGACTTCGTGTTCTTCTGATTCTTGCACAGACAACGGCTGAAAAAGCTCTCGCAAATAAATCGCAAGTAAAATGAAAATGCTTAGAGAAAGCTCCAGGGAACAAAGGACTCCAGAGATTTCGGAATCAAAGGTGTGGATTACATTGTAAGTCAATGTGGGTAGCTTTGTATTATTTTCAAATGCGGCCAAATTATTTGCAGATTATTGGCGGAATTTGCGGTAGAGCTGGCCACACAAACACACACACACACACACACACATACACATACATGCATACAAAACAAATATTAGTACTTAATAGACTGATTGTGAGACTCACCTGCACATCACTTCGTGCGTTAATAGAACACGGCACATTTCTGGGTTTTTATCCTGGCCTTCGTAAATAATAGCCTGTAAGGTAAGAATAAAGGAAGAATGAGTTGTCGAATAGTTAATATATTCTTAAAGTTCAGGAAGATATTAGTTAACTTATAAACTATATGTTATACTCAAGTTCCAAGGCTGCATAGGATACTCGCATAATTTGAAGCAGCGAGCTAAAGTTCTAGCTATGCAATATTCATGTATCCTACAATGCTCAAAGGAGTACTTTTATTAAACTAAAGCCCCTACATATGTAAATAACCATTTCCAACAAGTACATATACTCTTATATTCCAGGCCAACCTGATGTACCTATTTCCGATTTACAGATACAGATACTTAAATAACCTATTGCTACTCACGCCTTTTTGTAACTTTAGAGCTTAGAACTAACCACATGACGTGCTAGTCTTTACAATCAATATCACAAATAATGGTGCCAAAGAGGCTGTCAACTTTCCAGGACGCCTTTTTGTCACAGAAGAATGATAAGCAGCCTTGTTGATGCCTCAATTAAATGATGTCTAAAGACACAACATTGTCTAAGGATTTTGTTTTTTATTGAAGGTAATAACCTAATTCTCCAGTCAGTGATGAGCGAAATGCACTTCGGTCCTTATTGAAGTGACATCGAAAATCAAAAACAAGAAGCTCCCATTTTTTAAGAAGCCCCTGAACTGTTGTTGATGCATATAAGGCATGACTTTTATGTTTCCTCTGAAATCAAAACATTGAGAATAACTTAAAGATCAGGTTAGGGATTTTTTACAACACAATTCTAACAAGGATGTTGCAAAGAGATGACAACCCAGAGACTTATCTACAACACAAATAACTTGAAACTCTTAAACGTTGGTCAATTCCCCGAAGACGACATAAATTTTCTCGATTTGTCGCATTAATACTAATTCTTAAAAACTGTATTTCCAATATATTTCGCTTTCCTCCTTTCCTTTACTTCAAGAATGTTTCCTCATGTTTTTTTATACTCGTTCTTAAACTAGTAAAATTTTATAGGCAATTCCAAAAATTCGTTTAAGTTAAGCCCTCTATTCAATTACGTAGCAAAAAATACCTCATCGATAGTGTAAATGAGAGTGAGAGCTCTCGCAGGACAAATGCAAATACATAAATGCTAATTACAGACTAACAACAACACGGAAAGGTGGTCGCAACATATGGGGGCAGGCGCAAATATTGACACAGCGAACTGACCCAATAATAATGGGGCAGAGAGGGCGGAACTGATACGAGCAGGAGTATTTGTGTTTGCATACGCTTGGGCTATTTTCTCATGTGTAGTAAAAAACTGTTCGGAATTGTTTGTTTGTCCAGTAAATATCGTGGCGGGGGAGGGCAAGGAAAACATTTTAGTGTCAGGACAAAATCGTGCCATGTGCGGGCAGGCTTGTTGCCGCAAGTGCCGCACTCACAATGCCACTTGAGCAGGCAATGACGAGCCGGCTACGAAACCGCAAGTGCACAGAAGACAATCTGCTGCAATTTTAGGTTGCTGGTTGCTCATCCAGCCCTCGAAAACAAAAACAAATAGATAAACAAACGACCCAACCACTGCAGCATGAATAACCCTCTTGTGCGGCACACGCTCTGGAGGGTGAGGGGGAGGGGGAGGGGGAGGCGGCATTGGCAACTCTAACGAGGCGCAGGAAAAGGCGCATAGTTCTCTAATTTAAAAATGATTAAACCAAAAACAGGGGAAGCCGGTCCATGCTGCTGTATAGTATGTAATCCAACACTCATCCGACGAATTAGTTGTGAAAAACACGGCATATGCGACAGGAGTCGGCAATGGGCGATGGACTGCGGGGTGAGGGGTGAGGGATGAGCCACCGACTCATTCATCACTATCAGCGTCCAAGCAGGCAAGTTATAAAAATTTATGTATGTTAAGAATAGATACACGCAAAAGCAATAATAACTACAACAACAGCAACAACAACAATGCAATTTCGAGTGGCACGACCATGGCAATAATTTCAAATTCAACCACCTCGTGCTGGAAAATGCTGCCACTTGCCGCAACGTCAAGGACGAGTGCTCGCCTGACGTCATCAGCGGCAACATATGTGCATTGTTTTTTCCTTCTCTCCTTTTTTTGTGTGCCTGCCCGCCTGCCTGCCTGCGAGCGAGCTCATCTAAAACCAACGCCAACCAAACAGATAATCAGAAATTAATTTCGGCACGACCAGCCAGACAGACAACCAGTCATTCAGTTAGTCAGTCAGTCAGTTAAGGACCGGGCTGGGTTGGGCCGAGCAGGGCCACCCCGTCGTGCCATCGTTTAGGTAGGTAGCATCATACTCGTAGATGCTGCTTCAGCTACTCACATGTAAAATTATGATCATCCCTTATTATCCCGTTTGTCAGGTTAATAATTTCCATTGATTTCCTGCAGCGCACAAGCTACTGGCCCACTGATTCCCCTCCCTTCCAACCCCCCACCTCCCACGGGGCAGAGCAACAAAAAACAAAAACGTGAAAAAAACATTAACGTTATGACCAGGGCGAAGCTCTCTAAGTCCATCGGGCTCTAAGTGTGATGCTGGCAAAGGATGTTGCCTCACTGATCCCAATGTGTGGGACAGTTTTGTTTCGGCCCCTTTCGCACTTTTTTATGGCAGCTAATTATAGATACGAGTATATCTACTACGCGTAGATGGAAAGTAGAGCTGTAAGGCATCCTTCATCAAAGCCTTGACCAAATGTTTGCTTCTATTACTGTTAATGGATTTTCAATGTTTCTTCTGACCTTTAAAGGGGATATGCTCAAAACTAATCTGTCTATAAAATATCTGAAATATTGAAATCCTTACGAAGCTTAACAATTTGGATATCTCTCTCTGGCAAATGCCTAAAATTTATGAAAACGAACGGAACGAATCACGTTTCTACCACTTGCTTGTCTCCCAATTTTCTTTATCTTTAAATCGTTGTGTATTATTTGCAAGAAGTTTATTGAAAAATCAACTCTTTACCACCATAAATTGTAAGCAAGCAAGCATAAGGAAAAAAAATAAAATAAACGAAGACTCAACTCTACAATCATTAATCATTGTAATTAATTTCTCTTGGAAATCAGTGTGAAATATTAAGAAGTGAATCTCGGGCAAGTTGAAGTGAAAGGGATTTAACATGACCTTGAGACTGATAAAGCCATGTCAAAATAAAAAGTTGCATTATAACACAATACAAAAATTCAAAAATTCTGCAAATGGAAAACAAATTGTGAAACGATTCCATTCATGTTTGCATCCATAAGCGCCCTAAAGTTTGAATTTAATTTAATGAGCAACACAAAGTTAGTATAATAGAAAGATTTAATTCTTTTGTGATGCCTTTAAAATATTTACTTTATAATAAACGTATATCCAACAAGCATTTTTTATGGATTGTGGTTTTTTTTTATACATATTTCGCTCTATTATTTAAGGGAAATTTTTGTTAAGCTTAATTAGATTGTGTGCTTATACTATCATGGTAGGAGGTCGCTTTTCTATTTCTATATCAAACATTTTTTAGCAGAAAGACTATTTAGATTACCAAATATATAAATTAAGATAAATCAATAAAATGTTAAAATTATGAGCTTGGTATTAATGTCCGTCTGTACAAATCCGTTTTCATGAATGAAATAAATAGAAATATACCAAACCCTATAATTAAACTAACTTCTTTAAATACTATTCTAATTGCTAAATTCTTGTAGTACTGAATAATAATTGTCACTGGGGCCTGTATTGGTGATCATCAATCATCATCGCGGCTGAAACAATTAGTGTGGCCAGAATCTGGAGCAAATCTGGTTGGCAAAGTGCCGCTAAATGGCGCATCTAATAAAAAACTAAACGAAAGTCACTAAAACTGAAGTAAAAACGTTTAAACTACGATTTATCACACGCTGCTCCGCATCCATGTTGCCAACGCAGAAGGACAGCAACAGGAAATGCTGGCCGTAAAAAACAGAAGACAGCACAAAACAACAAACAGAAGAGCAGAATGAGAAAAAAGCACGAGTGATGTGACGACTACAAGCCCCCCCCCCAATGAAAAAGTATCAAAAATCAAATATGAATGGATTGGGTCTGAAGGCGCATCTATACTATATATCCGCTTGGGTCGTGGAATGTGAGTGGATGTTGCGAAGAGTTGTCGATTGACGTTGGCTGCACCCGTTGGCACGTTTAAAATTTAAACGCTTTCATTAAAATTTACTATGCGGATGCTTAAATGCTTTGTTTTTTACAAGTTGTTATTATCGCTTTTTAAATAAAAAGCGCAGCGGCCTGAATTATTCACGCACTTGCATATTTAATGTGAAAATAAAAATCTCGCCAAACAAGATAAATTATCGCATGAAGGCTGCACACACACACATACATATGTATATACATATATGTTGGGAGACATGGCATAATAAAAATGCAAAGTACAATAAAAAAGAATGGCGCCAAGAACACATTGAGGGTTACTTTTAATTTATTAAAGCTCCATTTATCAGCGCACTCGGTGTTCAACGATGGCCCTGCATAAATTTTGTGACCAACAACAATAAAAACAAAACACAGGACCTGCAACATACGAGTATGCAGCTCATATCTGCATAGCCTTACCTGTGAAGTGAAAAAAAAGGATGTGCAAGGGCTGATAATGGGGCTTCACTTTTTTTAAAGTACTGTAGGTGCATTTAAGGCTAAAGTTGAGAAGGAAATTTATATTACGAGTAAGAATTTCATAGTTATAGAGCTGAAGTATGTATATGAAGTATATTAAATGAAAATTATCCCGTTTGGTATATACATAAATGAAAATTGCTGACTACTCGTATTTAGAAGGGAAACTATATTCAGTTTAGGCCCGGGAAATACATATGTATATCGCCAATTCGCGAAACTATCGATGCTTTTTATTATTTATTTATCGTTTAACCATATTCCTTGAAGACTGTTTCATGGACTTTGATTTTTAATAATAAAATATTTTTTATCACGGCTCGAAACTCGGATTTTTATTGTTCCCAGAATTATAATAGATTCCGTCTAGTCCAATTTCGCTTTAATTTCGGAACTTAAAGCGTACGATACAGTTAATGTTGATGTTTTTCCCTCGCCTACGTCAATGGACGAGATCCACAAACCACAGGAATGCACTTGACGTGAAAGCTTTTTAATCGTATTGGCGCTTACCAAACGACAACAACAAAAACACATGCAAAAACAAACGAGCAAATCAGCACGCAAATGGCCTCACACACACAAATGTAAACACACAAAAACAGACACACACACACACACCACACACACAAACACAGCGTAGAGATGCAAATGTGGAGATTTTACGCAATCTGTTGAATTTATTGGTGGAGGCGCGTTTGCACTCGTATTGAACAGCAACAAAAACAATAATAACAAAAGCGCATAAAATGGCGAAATGCAATATGAAATGTTGTGCTCCACATTAATCGCGAATATCGCACTTCTTTTTTAAGTGTTGACGTACAAATTAATATTATCGCTTAATTAACACTGAGCGACACTCAAACAACCAGACAGACAAGCACACACACACACGCACACACATATTGGGAACAGACAGAACAGAATGCAGATGCAGAAAGTGCGAGCGGGATAGACTGTGTGATAAATTTTTGCATATGTCGCTGCGTTTGATTGCCTGCTTTATTTGGCATGGATGGAGGCTGGGGCCAGTGTTGCCATTTCTTAAGTGGCTGAGGAAGTAATTAAAAAAGCCAGCAATTGTTATATTTTCCGAAAGAAAGTAAATTATAATTACGAAAACTGTACCGTTTTATTAATGCAAGTGCTTCGGTTTTTTTTCCCAGCATGTACAAGGTCGACCTCAAACACTGCAATATATAAATAATATTCCCCCACCGGGTAGGAGGCGTTGATCAGATATTATTGTAATTTAATTAGATTTCTCCTTCTTAGCTTTTTTTAGCTCATAAGATGCTTTTTATAATTTTTATATATTTCCTATGTCGACAGTCAATGTTTGTTGACATAAATAAATAAATAATGTTCTTTTGAAACCATATCTTCGGTCTCATGTCAGCTCGGACTATAAAATGCACATTATATTACACGTTACATATTTTTTTTACGACCTATACGATGAAAATTCTATCGGCCACAATATAATCCGCAATTTGAAAATCTCTAAAACTGGTGGTAAAATAGCCAAATTGGCAACGCTATATATGGCAGTTGCAGAATGTTGTACAAGAAATTACGTGCGTGATAGAGCGGGAGAGAGACAGTGAGAGAGCGAGAGTCGCCATATTGCAATAAATAAACTGCAGCTCCACGCAATGTGTGAGCGGCTCATTAGCTGCGCCAAAATGCAGCAAAATGAAACATTTTTAGATGACCATGTAAGTTGTATGTAAGTGTGTGTGTGTATGTGTGTGAGTGTATGGGTGCATGGACCACGTTGCGCATCTCTAGGCTTATCTGCGTGCATTAATCGCGCCCGTTTGCGTGCCCGCTCGCTGCCGGCTTTGGTTTAGAATTTCGCTGCGCTTTTTTGCCGCCGCATTATGCGTGTAAATCGCGATAACAGCGATTTTTGGCATCAGCCAAAAGGATTTTTGGGAACTCGCCATTTCTTTTGTTTTATATGCAGGCCCAGCAATCGACCGACCGACCGACCGACCACCAACCCGACCACCCTCCTCTGATCGTCTGAAATATGAGCGCAAATGAAGCCAACGGTATAGCAATTGAGTCGTCGTCCGCTGTTTGCTCAGATTGCAACGAACGTTGTTGTCGGCTATCTGATCGGATGTAATTATGATTATGACGATGATTTGCTACATTTGCCTGCCTCCGTGTGTTGGCCAAAGGGCTGAGGGCGCGCGGACGCCGATAAAATCGCATGCGGCTGCAACGGCCACTGCCACTGCCAATTGCAAGGATAAGGGTAAGGGTACTTTGCGGGCGGCGGTGAGGCACGTGGCACAATTGTTCTGTTCGAGTTGCATTTGTACCGAAAGGTGGCAGGCATTGTTTCAATGCTCAATTCAAGTTTTCTTTTTAATCGCAAGCGCTCAAATATCACAGACTATTCCAGCAACCCTCTGAGCACCCCGTTTACCTGTTACGCCAGCTTTTTGTGCCCCAGATAACAGCGGGAACTGCATACCGCCGGCCACGCGTATGCAAAACACTCTCCTCATCATATTGTGGACAGTAGTATGTGACAGTTTTAATTCTGGCTCAACCCAACTAATCCCATCATTCGATTGCTCTTTTCGCTGTTTCTCATGTTCAAGAACGGCAGTACGGAATCGTTTTTAAATACAAGTACGTTTGTCAATTGATGTTGGGAACGGGAAAGATAAAGTTGTTTGAGTTCAGGATTCAAAGTGATTACCGACAATTTTTGTAGGGTGGAGTATATACTTAGTTGAAGGATTTTTGTCAGCTATACAAGAAGGACTCTGCCATAACAGGTTAGAACTATAATGTACAATTTTTCTTTTCTCCTAGTCTCTCTACGGGCTTTGGGTTTGTATGAAGAAAACACAAATTGTTGTTGTTGCATACTTTAAGAAGAACTTCAATGGAATTTCGATATTTCAATAATTTTTTCGATTTAAAAATTCAAGCATTTAAAATAAAATTGGCAAATTATTGAAAAAGTTTCATTGAACAATTGGCAGATCCTCCTAGGAAGGAAAGGGCGTTTAATAGGCTGCATTAAGCTCATTATTAGACTTGCACAAAACAGATTTTAGAAACAAAAAAAAAAAAAAAAAAAAAACACGTTACACGGTTTTGATTTAACACGGCTTGAAAATTAAAAATTTTGTATATAGTTGCACGATATTATTCCATTTAGTACGATTCAAAAACCAAATGTCTTTCTTTACACGGTTTTTTTGCGACTTTTTCTGGAACCAATCTACAATTAGGTGTATAAAAATGCTGCTATAATACTGGACTTATTGGAAATCATTGTAAGATTTACACTAGGAATGAAATTGTTTTTAAATTTCAGGTAGTCTCTAAAATGCCAGTTTAACAATTGTTCATCCGAATCATCAAAAAAAATTGGCTTCTGATATTTGCCTGCTTGCCTCTGTGATGTGAGAGAATTTTGGATAGGACAAATAATTAATGGGATCGACGTTTTTGATCTGAGCGTAACAAACAAACGAACAAAAAAAATAGAAACCATAGCCGTCGAGCATTAATAACAAATGGGTAATACCCCTTTAAAGCTCTCAATGCGATTTCCAGCTAGGCCTTATCGCATTTTTTATTTGCTGCCAGATACTATTTGAACGATTTAATTTCTGTCGCACAAAAAGTGCTCACGTAATGGATTTCCGACATTGGTGACCGATTCGGCAACGATTCGGCAACGCATTGGACTGCCATTTGGGGCAGTGTGGGTGCTGGTGTCGATAATTTGTGGACAAATTTATTGCACGCCCGCTCAAAAAAAGGAGAAGGAAAAACGCCCAAAACGAGCAAAAATAATGGAAGACGAAGAAAGCACGAGTAAACGTCTATAAAAATTTGTCACTCGAGAAATTAATTGCCCTTGAAAAAGCAATGGAATCGGCAGCAGCAGCAACAGCAGCACGCATTAGGCCGCCGAAGGGGGGTTCACACAAAGGTGACATATGGTGCTCTTGCTACCCCATCCAGTTGCCGGTGGCTGGCCAGTTCCTGCCACTGCATTGCTGGTGAATGCATTGGCCCAAGGCCCAGAGCGAAAGGATGAACACACACATCACACACACATCACCCACAACAAAGCGCATTAACAATGTTCAATTGGATTGGCACTGGTCACACCCCTTTCGGAGGCGCGACTGCCTGCGCGCCATGTGAATGACTGCTCGTCCTGGCGACCCGCCTTGCCGTCCTGCCGTCCTGCTGTCTCGCCCGCCTCGACTAGCCAGCCGTGGACTGGGCTGGTCCGACTTCGACCGTTTGACGACTCAATTTATTGGCACTGCGACGACTGTTCGCTGCGTGTTGGGCGCACAGGACACACTTAATTAGCCGTGACAATCAATTTCGAATGCAACTTATGTTCGAATCAGCAAATCGAATTTTTACAAAGACTCGACCTAGCGAAAAAAATATAAAAAAAAAAATAAACAAATAGAGAAGAGAGAACTAGGCATTAGTTCAGAGTTCGGAGCAAACGAGCTGGAAGGAATTATTTGCCGATTGCGTGAAAAGGTGAAAGAGTCCTTTGTATTTTGCACTGATGAGTCGAAATGTGAAGCGTTGCTGCGTTCCCTTGGGTGCTCTGGTTATGTTTACAAATTGAAATTGATCCCCATTGACAAATAATCAGTACGATTATATTTTAAGGTCATACGAGTATGCTCGCTAAGAGCAACCAAATAACAGATTTAGTTGCTACGAATATTAGATCTTATTCCATGTGAAGCGCTTTAGGAAAGACCAGGTCTAGTCGTTCTTACTCCGTTTGAGAAATTGAAAAGCTGAACTCTTAGCCATGTCGAACCATCAGAATACAATTTCACATCGCAGTAGGGAGAGGCTTTGTTTTCTTCACTTTCAAGAAAATATTATTAATAATTCAACAGGAATATATGAAAAATAAAGTAGCTTAGGTCCTTAACAAATCTATTTAATTGTCAAGTTTATTTAACCAATTTAATGGACAGTTTTAAATAAAAACACTCTGCTAATACAAAAAATCTATTTAATACAAATATGGATTGGTTTAAATTTAAAAGAAGACCAAATGGGGTTTCTACAAGCGTTTTAGAATTGTGAAAAGTTACATTGATAAAAAATTGTTGTTTTTGAAGAAAATAAAAATTGAAATATATTCCAAGCTATGGTAAATATTTGCTGGCATGAAAGAAATTTCTTAAGACAAGTTTCTTATTCTTAATAAAGCAATATTTTCTCTGAGCACTAAATTTTTAAAATTGTTTTATTAAGGACATTGTATTGTGAATGAAAGAACTGAAATTTGTGAATAGTGAAAATTTTTAAATATCAGTTCCAGGGGCCTAAAAGTTAACTCCAATATTTCAATATTTCATACTTTAATAGAGAATAGCCTAAAACAGTTCTTTCTCTTTTAGAGCAAACAATTTCTATTTCGATTCTCGAATTAAAAACGTGCTAAGGCGACAATTGTAATGTGACACTAAATGTTTTAAATAGAAATAATAGATGCTTGGGCGCAACTGAAGTAAATGTTGGTAGAAGTTTTAAGCTTTAGTTGAGTCTTACCTGCTTTGTCACCGAATCGATTAATCTCACAAATATGTCCTGCTCCTGTCGCGCTCCTGAAAGAAATGTAGATTACCAATTTATGCGTTAAATGTTGCTCGTTGTGGGACAAGAAATAGATCTAGCACTACTTACCATTTGCGTAGAGCAACTGCAATCGATACTGAATGCCATTATTGGTCTTTGTGGCATCCGTCTCAGAGTCCTTCTCAATGAAACCAATAAAGGCCGTGCGCTCGATCTCGATGGGCTGGCCGGCACGATCGTAGAGCGCAATCACGAAGTGGAAAAAGTTCGATTTGCGTAAATTACTGGGCGGCTGTTTCTCAAAGTGGGCGCGCCCGATGCCGAGGCTGCAATTAGGAAACGCAAAAGCAAAAAACTGGATGAGTACGTTGGGTATAATTATGCCATTACGAGTGTAAACAGACATATAAGGCTGCTAATTAGTTGGGCCCGGATAGGACCGGACCGGACAGGTCCAGCCAACTAATATGCCACAATGTTTTTGACAACTCAATTACTTGAGTGACATTTAACTAGTGGTCGGCTGACAAAGGAGCAAAGGCGCTGTGACAACTATCATTAAAACCGCATAAGCAACTTCACCCTCACCCTCACCCTCGCCCCGACCCTCGAGCCCCACTCGGATGACAGTATGACACAATAATCCTGACGAATAAAAGGAATTAACACACAAGTCCGGCCACGGCTGCAGGGAGGAAGCAGAGGAAGCAAAAGAAACAGGAACAAGGAGCCGACTCAGCTCTAGACTTGGACAACAGACGAAAAATGTATGTTATGTGGGCCAAGCAAACACGGTAATTATAAGGCTACCAGCAGACATACTATATTTGTATATATGTATATATGGGGATTGTGAATGTTCGCTGCAAGGACACAAGGTTTGTGCAGGAGTCGTCAGCAAAGGCTTGTCGCCGCATATGCCAAATGTCAACACTCGCGGGCTGCTCACCTCAGGTCTGGCATGTCAGCGCAATTACCGGACAATGCTAACTATCCTGCACACATACACATACAACCAGATACCACACACCACACACCACACTCACCCACTACCAGAAGGACTCGAACACTCACACTAACACTACAGCGAGCCCTTAGCCAGGGGCTAAGTTCGAGCACTCCGCGTTCCGTTCCGTATGCATAACGAACAATTTAATTTAGAAAATGCTGATTTTATCAGATTTGTATTATTTATTCAGGATATGTCAAGAAGTATCACTACTACCTGGTGGTGTAATGCCGGAGGCATGGTTCGCTGCGGCTCTGGGCGCAATTATATACACATTTGCCAAAGTACGAGTACGAGCGCGCATACGTGTCCCGGTAATGATAGACCCAGTGATAAATCGCTCGAAAACTATCCCTTTGTAAGCAGTTGGAAAGGTTCATGAATTTGTATTGCAAGCATCATTGAGTTTATTTATTGGGCAGTGCTGCGAGAAGCTTGTATTCTGAGTCAGAAATTCAGAATTTTAAACTCATAAGAGTTGATTTAATTGACGCACTAAGAGGAAATTGGCAGTGCTTGAATCTTGTATTCTACTTATTATCTATTCAATAAAAGAATTTTTAATTAGTTTTAATTAGTTATACCACCACCATTTTATAGATCATCATACAGAAAATCTATTTACTTGTACTTGGAGACTTTCATTTAGTCAGAATTTTAAAATTTTGAAATCATAGAGTTGATTAAATTGACAGACTAAGAGGAAATCTAATCTAATAAAAGAATGTTTAATTACTTGGGCATCTTTAATCAATTATTTTAGAGATCCTACTCAAAATCCATTTACAGCTCTTGTATTTGGAGAAATTTATTTAGTCAGAATTTCGGAATTTTGAAATTATAGAGTTGATTTAATTGACACACTAAGAGGAATTTGGCAATGCTTGAAGCTATTATTCTACGTATTAATCTATTCAATAAACATTTTATAATTAGTTGGGCATCTTGAATCAATAATTTTGGCGATCATCGTCAAAATCCATTTACAGCTCTTGTACTTGGAGAAATCCATTTAGAAACCCTGTTGTTAAAAAGGCTTGTCTACTCATGATGCATAATGGATTATCTATTATAGCTATACTCCTTTTCATTGCTTATATTCTTCTTTTTTAAACTCGACTGAGATTAAGCTTGTTCGGTCAAATTATTCGAAATCCAAGAAGGTTTATATTTCCAAACTTGTGCCAACTCAGGTGAGCACAAATAAAAGCTGTCCTTTGGTTGGGATGGAAAAATTGTTATTGGTTTTTTTTTTATTCTGTCATTAATAATTTTGAATTTTGCTTAACTAAACTCCATCTCCTTACAAGCCACCAAAGTTGTTTGCTAAACGCACTTAATTAATTGATATTAAGAATCTAAAGTGAAGCTACAACTCTTTCCTCCAAAAACCAGTGCCCTAGGAGTTGCCAGAGGAATCGTTACCAACAGTCGATGCGAGCTTCAAGGATTTGAATGCGCAGCTCCCCAAATTGTTGACCCCCAATTGAAGCTAAGTTAGCTTCTGGTGTGAAACTGCGACTCATTCCACAAGATGATTTGGCGGATTTTAAAATGGGGAAAGTTAAGGACGACTAAGGTTTCCGGGCGCAAGAAATTTGAACTACCCAACTACTATATTTCAGTTGAAACTGATGAAACATTTTTTGTCCTTTGTTGGTCATCTTATAAAGCCGTCACTAGTTACTTTTTGAACCGCAAAGCTTAATTGTTAAGCGGAATTGTGAATATATTTACGAGCATCGTTTCCGCACACAATAACAGTTCTGTATCAAATGGGAAAATGGATTCTAGAGATATCTTTAGGGAGTCTATTGTATATTCGAGAGTCTAGTTGAGAGTCTATTTGAGAGTCTATTTGAGAGTCTATTAGATATTCTATTCCAGAGTCTATTTGAGATTCTATTTGAGAATCTACTTGTATTTGGAAGTCTATTTGAGAGTCTATTTGAGAGTCTATTCGAGAGTCTATTAGATATTCTATTCCAGAGTCTATTTGAGATTCTATTTGAGAATCTATTTGGAAGTCTATTTGAGAGTTTACTTGAGAGTACTTCTGCTTGTTTGCCTATCTGTTATTTTGTTGTTATTAAGACTGAACACCTAGTTAAAGTTGTATTTGTATTTAACTATAAGTTTAATTTAAGTTATAAATGTAACAGTATAATTTAAAAAAAAGAAGTTATTTTGTTGTTGATTTTGAACTGGTTTTATTCGCTAAATTACTAAAAAGTGATGTGCATCTATCCTTTAATGTTGATTAGAGCAATGCATATTTTTCCGAACATAAAAATAAGTGAGTGGTAAAATATAAAAATCCATAATTACAAAACATAAAGACATGTATTGGAATAACACTGCGACATTAAGAGAAACAAGAGCCGACAATTTGTGGCCACACACACATAAAGATCAAGCTATAAGTGTTGCAAGAATATATATGTGTCTATGCTCGCATATAGGCAGTGGGAGGAGGACTTTTTGCGCGACTGTTCGATGCGATTCAAATGGCGGGAATGGCAACACAATGTTGGAGCAATACGACACATAAATGCCAGACATGTTACAATTCGGTGAAAGGTTATTGTTATGGCAACATTCAAAAGTGAACAGCAAAATAATATAAGCCGAAGCTGGCAAATAAAAAACTGCGCCTCAACTGACTCTGACGCCTGTCGCCTGTCGCGTCCGACTGACTACCTCGCCAGAGTCAGATTGCCAGAGTCGGGGCTGTGCGAGCATGTAGGTGGAGGTGGAGGTGGAGATGGAGGTGGAGGAGCTGCCGAGCCCCCTCCTAAGCTTGTGCCTCGATTGTTGACTGTTCGAGTTCGCTGTGTGTTTGCGAGTGTTTTGTGTGTGTGTGTTGGATTTTTGTTGAGCCGTTCCCTGGTTTCGCAGTTGACTTGTTTGCACTTGCCGCCAATTTGCGAAAAACGTTTTGTGGCCGTTTTGCTGTTGATTTTATTATGCCAACATTTAATTGCTGGAAATCGATGCCCAGGTGACCGGGCGGGTGCTCGGCGTGGTCACGTTTTCTCTATTCCCGTGCACGTGCATTTTGCACACGCCACCACCCCCTCCCCCTCCCCTCCCCCTCCCCCTGCTCAGCCCCATTCAAGTGCTCCAATTGTCCTTTAAAAAGGACAGTTTATTTGAAGCGTTTATTGTGCACTTCTTTTTGTTGTTCATTTTATGGCCATTGTTGCATTGTCTTTGGCTTGTGGTCGCCCGATTCACGGAGAATCGAGATTGTTGTGTGCATCGACAATCTTTGTTGAAATAAATTTCAAATATTCTTGATTTATGTTTGAAATTGTTGCTCGCCTGCATTTGCTGCATTTTGTTATTTTGCCATTTTGTGTGTCACATTGCGATAAATAAATGGGCACAAGTATTGAACGTGTCGATTATTCTGCAATTTATGCCGGCGTGGTAAGGGAAAGTTTTTGTTGCGCTGGCAAGGATAAGTAAGGATTGCATTTACAAGTTGGCAACATAAATTATAAGTTAAATGCAATATTGTGCTGTGATAAAAACGAATTGCAAATAAATAATGACAACTGAACAAATTTATGCAAGAAGTGATTGTGTGTTTCAATGTTTTTCTTTTTCTAATTACCAAATGAATAACGAAAACGATTTAATTTATAAAAGCAATGTTGGCAATAATTTGTATATATTTTTGATTGGCACGGAAACGTTTCTTTTATATTATAAAATTAATTGCAAATAGTTAGAATGTACTTGGGACAATTTGAATTTATTTGAAAAACTGTGCCAACATTTTTGAATGCATCTTAAATACAAAAATTTTGCCAGCTCAGGCAATTTTTAAACTTTCTTTTTAATATTAAAAACATTTAATTGAAGCACGACATTTTTTGCCAAAAAATTTTAATGCAATATTTTATTCCATTTTGTTTGTCATTATAAAAGTTGTTTTAACTTCAATTTTATATTAATTCTTGAATACTTGTACTACGTTCCATCACGCCAAATGAAATCAAAATATGTATTTAGAAGTTTTGCATTTATTTTTGAAAATGGAGCCATAGTTTTGAAAATATAAAAACCTATATGCATTTTTCTTCATATTTGGAAACAAAGAAATCGTAGCTTTGAGTGCAAAAAATTTATTTGAACTTTCTTCCTGTAACAGTAAAATATGTAAATATTTTGTAAGTAAAAATAGGAAATGAATGTAGTCTTCATTGAAATCAGGCCAAATGGAATCTTTACAAATGAAATGCTGGCACCACTTCATAAGTAAGGGAAACAAGTTTTCAAATCAATCCGTAAGCTTGACATTTTAAATACTTAATATTACAAAATACGCCCCATTTTAGATAACTTTTTCCCTATAAGATAGCTAAATAGAAATACCTTTCACAGCGCATATTTTTGGTATTTAAATTGGTCTGTCTTTGATTGTGATTGTGATCCTGCTGTAGATTGTCCTGCTGGCTTAGGTGCTGATTGTGTGGCTGATGATGGTGATGACTATCGGATGGGTTTAGCTGCAGATGCTGGTGTTGTTGATTTGCCGTCGCTGAATGCAAAAATCCCGCAGTCATCTTTACAAACACAGTCGCTGCCGTACTTTCGATTTCGATTTCAGTTTCGCCAACTCGCGCACTCCTTCTGGGCGCGAACATCTCACGCTAGAAACATCTCAAAGTCAACTAAACAAACAGGCAAGAAGCTTTCCGCGAGAGGTCCTGGCCAGCACCAACCCCCAATGCCGCCACCAAGCGAGTGGGGCGCTCTTTTTCTAATTCAATTGAAATGAACGCACCAAGGCGAAAGTAAAAGTAAAGAAATAACCAAAAAACATCCCTTTGAGCACAAAGCCCAACACCCGCAGACAAAAGCGCAAGTTCAAGTCAAGGCAGAGACTGCCAGTCCGTCGCACATCCTGGCGAGTATCCTAGCACAGTTGCCGCAGACATTCGCATCAGAAGTCAACCCCAAAAGTGCGTGCTTCGCTCCCATCCCGCCCCAAGAACGTCTCGCAAAAATGCGTGAGTGTTTGAGTGAAAATTTGAGTGAGCTTGGGCCGTCGAGTTCATCCGCATGATGGAGTTCGTTTTGTTCCTGAGTTGTGGGGATGCGTGGGTGCGTGGCGCTGGGGAGGCGCAGGCGTCCGGTCGCCCATAAAAAGCCCCGGCTGACTAACTGACTACGTTTGCGAATTACTCGCCCCCAGGGCATTCGTATTGGACATGCCGGCTTTGGTAAAAGTAAACAAACGCTTTTTTGGAGAGTTTTTGTTTGGGTTTTGGCCTAACATTTGTTGCCGCAACATTTGCAAGGTTGCCGAGGCCTTTAAAATGTTGCCACCATTTCAGGGGGTCAGGACACATGTAAGTCCTTCAGTCACTCTATTTGAAATTGTTAGAGAAGCGACAATTTAAGCGATGACTTTGCAGCCCAAACAAGGAAACAAACAACTATTTTTTAATTTCATTTAGAAAAGTTAAAATATTTTCTAAGGTACCCATAGTGTGCAGATAATATAAAAATAAATATTCATCAAATTAGCTATATCAGTGTAAGCGGAAGCTGATGGAATTGAAAATTAAAGCTAATAATTCAAATAAGCAATAAATTCTGGAGAACCTCAGTTAGTTAATAGACAGAAGTACTATTTGAATATGTATCTGAATTCTGCACTTTCCTATAAATATATAATAGAAAACATTTTTTATGTTGATCCTTGAAATAAATTGCAATCCTTGGACCATCCTTTTTTATAAGATATAAAAACTATTTGAAGATTGGTCTGAATTCGGCACTTTCTTATAAATATATGTATATTAAAACCATTTTTAAAGTTTACCTTTGAAATAAATTGCAGTCCTTCGACGAATCTTTGAAAATAATCCTTCACTAATTTATTATACATGTATAGTTTTGGAAATCATACTAACTTGATCGTTTAATAATTTTTCAATACTTCGCACATAAGCTCCTAATTATTCTACTTTTTCTTAAAAATAAAAATCTATGAAGATTTCATAAGTAGAATTAATTCGTAATTATCATGAAATAAACTAAGTGGCAAAAGGAGTGGAGCTGTGCATGCATTAAAGCGATTCTTCTTCAGGGCATTCAAGGAATTTCGGAGACCAATCGGTCATTACGGTAAAAATAAGATTTTTCTGAATAATCCAGAAGTTGAGTTTCCATTATTAAGACAATTTTTCAAAACCTTCAAAGAGCTTCTTTAAATAGTTAATTGTGAATGATGAGAAGATTTAGCAGACTGCGGTCAAACATGCAAATAATTTGCAGACAAATTTGTGTTATTTTACAAAGCAGTTATTGTATGGGAGAAACCCAAAATTTAGAAGATACTTAAAATCACTTTTGCACGGGGCACAAACACTTCTGAGCATTGCAACCAGCACTTATTTATTTACTTCACCTCACTCCGATAATTGATTTGAAGGAACTTACTTGGACTGATCGACGACAGGCTGCATCCAGGCACGCGCACCCAAGGGCTCCTCCTTTAGAGATGTCATGGGCCCGCGCGGCTGATTCATGTCCGCGGCCGTGGGTGGAAGAGAAAACATCAGACCTCCTGCGGATCGCGGCCCAGCGGAGGGATACAGTTTTCGACCCCATTCCAGCTCCAGAGTGGGCCACGGCGAGGCCGAGCTGAAGCCCGGCACCGGCTCGTCGGAACGCAGCTTGAAGCTTTCTGCGCTGGTCAAGGGCGCTGTGTTAGCGAAGTGATGATGCTGGTGGAGATCAGCGTACGGGTATTCGCTCACTTTTGTATAGTTGCTTGTGGCCGGCGTTGTTGCTGTTATCGCCGACGTTGTGGCTATTTTGTTTGTCGCAATAACTGCGTCTATATCCTGTGTATGGCAATCTTTTGTTCACTTCAAGCACTGTCTCACTTAAATTAGCACAATATTTGTGTTATGTGTTTTGTTTGTCTGTCTAACTGCAAGTCTGCCTGTATGTCTGAGCGATCGAATCTCTTGAGGCTCACAGAGATAAACACAAGCAACCCTTTATACCGTGGGTGTGGGCTGTTATGGGCTGTCACAGAGGGATCTTGAATGGCACGGGACCGACACGACAACCGACACAAACAAATCCAACATCAAATCGATGAGCAATGGATGCCTAATTGGGGCCCGTTAACGGCGACTCAGAGGTTGTTTGTGGCTGACGGTATCTGGTGTATTTGTGCCAATGTACCGCAGAGAATTTGGGATTTTCGGAAAATTGGTATTGGTCTCGCAACAAGTTTAAGCGGCGCGCGCGCTACCGTCCCGAGTGGCTGTTAAACCCCAACTGAATCCCGCAGTGCGATGCTGCTGTGTGCACGAGAATCCGAACGAACGAACAGCAACTGCGCAACCACTTTGACGCAGACCTCAGGCGTCAGCGTTAGCGGCAGCAACAGTAACAGCAACAGCAACGACAACGACAACGACGGCGACAACGACCAACGAGAATTGATGTGCGCGGCCCAGGCGCAACAGAGTTGGAATTGAAACGAGTAAACCAGCAGCTTGCTAGACTGTGCCACAGGAACGCAAGTCCTTGCCGTGTCGTTGCCTCAATGGTGAGGGGTGGGCGCGCACAACAATAAGACATAACGGCGCAATGGACGAATGGAAATCTAACCTATCGCTGGGAGTGGTGGTTTTTCCCACACGCACACACACACACACACACACACTAACAGCAACAGCAACACCAACACACGCAAACGCCAAAAGGGAAACATATGCGCGTCCACTGAGAGAACTGTCAGCAACCATCCACCGATAGTCGTCTCTGCTGCCTGAGAGCCACACCAGCCAGCAGCAGGTTACGTTTATCGAGGATGTGGGCGAGACAGAGAGAGAGAGAGCGAGAACGCTTCGAAGACAGAGCGAGAGAACCAGCACTGCATTCGCTTGCTCATGCGAAGAAACTGAAAGGGACTCGCATGTGTAGGGAAAACGCGCGGGACTAGGACGCCCCAACGTGTTATGGGACTTAGGAACATTGTGAATTGGCACAGGCGCCATGGGGGCCTATGTCGAAAATGGAGCGGAGCGGAGCGGCCAAGTACTTGTTATTGGATTGCTTGGTCGGGGGGCGGTGGCAACACGCTATTGTTTCAGATAAACTCGCCGTGACTAGTGTTGTGCCCAGCGGATTGTCTCTGCATATTTATTCCCAACTAGCTACTGCTTTGGGGCCTGTGGGAGGCAGCGTAGGCCCCCGTGGCAGCAACAATTGCACTGTTAGCCACCTTCAATTGCTACCAAAGTGTCAACGCCTTCCCACCGCTCGCAACCAAAGCCATATGGGACTTAAAACAAAATGTCATTCTGTGCTGTACGCTGATTGGTCGAGACATTGCTGGCATGGGTCAACATACATATGTTGAAGAGAGCCAAAGCAGAGCGTGCGCGTCTCTTATCCAATTGTCGGCAAAGCAGTGCATTTTGTAGTGAAACGAATGACACTTGTGGAACAGAAATGCTTTAATTGCCAGCAGATGGGTTCGTTACTAAAATACAGTTTTTAAAATATCTTTGGGCTGGAAAAAGTTTCACAAACAATTTGAAATAGTTTTCGAATACTGCAACTTACAAATATATTTAGTAACATGTTATTTTTATAAGAGTAATTGTTAGATATAATGTTGCAAGGGACATTTTGGAATGCATTTATTTCGTGTTCACTGTTAAGAGAAGAAAGTTTCGCGCTCTTAAACAAGCAGATGGTTGCAAAGTTTATATAAAACGGTAAATCCAAAAAAATATCAGTAAAATAATAGTTTTAGTGCATTTTTTATCCAACAAATATTTTATAAATAACGATTACAGTGATTTGAAATATACCCTATTTTTGTATATAAAAGGTTTTTAAATATGAGTATAAAGTAAACGGTCTTGTTTATCTCCGAAAATACTAGTAACTGGATAAAACCTATATCTGATTTTTTTTGTCCGTTTTCCTGTGTTTTGTTTTGAACCTAATTCTATTTTTTTGGTTCCAGAAACAACCGCGTAAAAAAAGGCATTGATTATATGGAAAAATAGGTGATTGGTTCCTTATCTCTAAAGAAATATATATTAAATTTTTAATTTTCAAACCGTGTTATATGAAAATCGTGTAAAAAAAACGTGTAAAAACAAAATTAGGTGTAATCTACATTGGAAAAGTAACACTTTGGATTAAATATATGTACGTGTATGTAATTCGAGTTTTTTTTATTTAAAAAAAAGAAAGGATGTGATAAAAAATATTGTCCCTTGAGTTTGTCAGAGCAATCATTCCTAGCATCTAAGCTTTTAATTTAACTAAAATACAATTTTCGAAATATTTAAGTGACCTCCCTTACATTTTTTTTAAACTAAAAATCGACTACATTTTTGGGAAACAATTTTATGTATTACATTATTTATTTTCTTGTATGCAAAGACTGAAGTTAAAAATCGAGGATTTGATAAATAAAAGAGATTGTTATGCCATTGGTAGACATTATCTCTTAATTTTGTGTTGGCATACGTTGTGCATTAAAACAATGGCTGCACTTCTTTAAACAACGAAAATCCCACTCCACGAATAAGTTGTCAAACAATTGCGAGTAATTTTCGACGCACAGAGAGTCGGAGTAGCAAACATAAGCGAGTCCGCCCACAAATTATCACGCTTCATCAATGGGATGGACGCGTAGCGGAAAAACGACAATGCTGCGCATTTTCCGCACTTTGCGGTTTCCCAGGTCTGAGGCACATTCGGAGGCAGGTACTTGTATGTACGAGTAGATGATTGTGTGTACGGTTCTGTGTATTAATTTAAAGGGTGTGTTAATCTCGTTATGTTGCTTTGAGGGCTTAGCAAAGCCGCCAGCAATGCCAACCTCAAACCTCAACTAGTCGTAGAGCTGCAAAGTTTGGAGGCGTCCTAGAAAGTAGCAATCATTGCATTTGAATATTTCTGTGGAGATGCGGAAATAAATAAATTTTATATTTTCAGCATGCGACTATTTTAGACAGACTCGTGACAGTCCAAATGTTTCCCCAAAGACCTGAACAAGTCAATAAGGCACAAAATTCCAAGAACCTACATATTTAATGTTCAAATCGAAAGGGCAACACAAGTTTTCCCCAGACGTCGCTAATTAACCAAATACCAGTGGAAAGTTCATAAACTCGACCCCATACCAAACGCGACGTTTTTCCGCAAAACTCAAGAAAATTGTTCACTCCATTGCAATGGAGGGCTGGATTGAGAAAAAAAGAAGGCACTGCGAGACTATGCCCGAGTCATTAACAGCGCACAGACCACAAAATCCGTGCCAGTGTCGCGATCCCGGGCGTATAGTCGAGACTGGTCCAACGGCCGTCGTCGGCCCGTTCGTTTAACCCCTTTTACCACGCGCAATTCTCCACGGGCGGCAGTGCGAGGTCCCTTCTCTGCCCAGACAGCTGTCATGGAACGCCTCGGCGTTCTTTGTTTGTGTTTGTATTTGTGTGTTTGTGTATGTGTGTGTGTGTGTGTGTCAGGGTGTCCCGATGTTTGTGTGTTCGCGCTGCTTAAATCATTCCGAATTCAAATTTGGATTGCCTCTCAATTGGATTACAGAACGCGACAAATTGTGGCCAGCAACAAACAATTGGTAAACAATTTGCCGGTGTTGGTGGCCTAATCCCCATGCTCTCCATTTCAACCGAACCCGCTTCGCTCGGCAATTAATTCGGCGGCTTAACCACTTGACGGCTTATGACTCTCATCACTGCCATTGCATTGTTTGGTTTAATTCTAGTGTTGTTTGTTTACTGCAGCCGTTGGGCGCATAATAGTTGTGGAATATAGTAGTGGAATACAGTAACTTTAACTATTTGTTTTTTTTTAAGTGTGTGCATATTAATATTTAATATTGTTCAACGAAGGAAGTTTTACACTTTGCTTTGAATACTATTCATATTAAAGTCACTAATTGAATATGTTTCAAGTAAAATTTACGATGTTTATATTTGATTTGAATATGAAATAGTAGAACATTACATTTAATAACTATTTTAAAACCTAGTTCCACATCTGCACAGATATAAGGTGTGCGAAATAATTAATAATAATTAGGACACTAGCAAGCCACCAATTATTGTTTTAACTTAATATTATAATTCGAGTCCTTGCTGGTCGTTCTATGTGCAAATATATTTTGAAAACCAAGTTTAGTGCAAAATGAATTTTGGGCTTGAAGCGAATTTTTCTATTGATTATTTTAAATAAATTATAATGCTACATATGTAACTATTTTATAAACTAGTTCCCACATCTGCACAGATATAAGGTGCGCGAAATACTTAAAAAAAACTTAAAAACTGAACCGCTCAATATATTTTCAAACAAGAAAGGAATGCTGAAGTCGAGCAGGCTCAACTCTTAAATACCCTGTACCACCCCACAAAAAAGTAATTAAATTAATTAATTAATTTAATTAAATTAATTAACTAAATTAATTTAATTAATTAACTAAATATTAACTAATTAAATATAAAATATTCCATGCATGCATACATACATTTACATTTACATCAGAATCGTGTCTATGCGTGCTTGTGTACTTGTACATATGTATGTATGTGTGCATTGGGCCTGGTTATATGGCTATAACTTCTTTTTCCGATCATTCTATCATAATGAAACTTGGTATACGGATATATAATTACTAACTGGATGTGTCTTCCAAATTTTAGTTCAAAATTCCAAGAATTACGAGTTATAGAAAATCGGTAATAGGGGGGGAGTGGGGGGGTGGATCAGAAAAAATGAACAAACTCGTCCTTTCTCGGTCTCAGGAGAATCTGTATACCAAGTTTGGTTATTCTAGCTCTTATACTTTCGGAGATCCTTGCGTTCATACAGACAGACAGACAGACGGTCAGACGGACAGACGGACATGGCTATATCGACTCGGCTTGTCATGCTGATCAAGAATATATATACTTTGTGGGGTCTACCAAGCTTCCTTCTGTGTGTTCCATGTGCACTCGCACAAAACTAATATACCCTTGTACCCTTTGGGTACAGGGTATAAAAACAAATTATTAAATAAAGCAATTAAAACTTAAGAAAATATAATATAATATAAAAATTAAACAAAATATTATCAAACACAATAATTAACAAATTCAAATATGTTTCGAGAACGCTATGCAAGCGAGAACGCTACAGTCGAGTAAGATCCACAGTAAAATACCCTCTACTCTCCACAAAGAAACAAACAAAATCTTAAAAAAATTTAACTTATTTAATTAATTAATTAAATTAAATATATAATATTCAACACATACATAAGTGTTTAATAGAAAAGAATAAATTTAATAGAATAAATTAAATATCAGAAAAAACACAAGCTCGTCCTTTCGCGGACTTAGGAGAACCTAGATACCAAATTTTATTATTCTAGCTCTTATACTTTCTGAGATCCTTGCGTTCATACAGACGGACGGACGGACAGATTTTAAACGAGGAATATATTTGAAATGGAACACCCGTCGTTGCTCAACACCTTCAATCTGGCGTTGAATTCACCAAGTTTTGGATCAGTTGAATGTAAAATTTTGCCAATTCTCGAATAATGGCTTCTCTTAACTCTATTAGAGTTTAAAATTGCCGGGCCGGGTGCTGGCTACTCTAAAAGGATAATTTTTGAATCTCAAAAAAAGCTGTACAGTTTTAAATGTATTAGAAAGTATATTTTTAAAAACGGAAAGTAAGGAAAAAATCGACAACATTTTTGTAGAGGAAAGATGATTTAAGTGAGCTTACCATGTATAGGTTTTGGCCGCGTTGAGAAATAGTCGCCAGCATTGTCTGTGCTGGGCCTGCTATCGCCAATTGGTAACACCAAGACTACTAAGGTCGCCCTCTTCTACGTTGTCCACGAGTCGAGTTCGCATTACATATATTTCTTGGCTGCAGAACTGTCATCCATGTGGACGAGATGTCCTAACCAGAGCAATCGTTGCTCTCGTATGCTTAAATAAAAAAATCTAAGAAAAACAAAATTGTTTAAATTTATCACATCGGGTGTGCTTCGCTCCACAGCATTTTCAAATTTTGGACATGAATTATTTGCAAATTTTTTTCCAGTCGACGTACTCCTCTGAGTCTTTTAACGGTAATTCTTACCCCTTCCGCATTATGTCCTCAAATTCTATATTTGCTCCAATAATTACAGATTCTTGTATTTTATCTAATATACAATCTGTAAGAGCTTCATTCTCTCCGGGGCCTGACAACATTCCTAGTTGTGTGCTGAAAGAGGGTAGTACCTCGCTCTGCAAACCGTTGCTTAGGCTTTTTAATCAGTCCATTGAGAGCGGAATCTTTCCTGCTTTTTGGAAAGAATCGTTTATTATACCAACTCACAAAAAGGGCTCTAAGTCAGACATTTCCAACTATAGAGGCATTGCTAAACTTTCTGCCATTCCTAAATTATTTGAAACAAGAGAGAACGCTACAGTCGAGCAAGCCCGACAGTGTAATACCCTGTACCCAGGTATACTTCCGTCACTGAGTTATATGCGCCCATAGCAGCAGCAAAAAGAGGAAGAAGAAGAGCGAACTTGTTGCTGTAGTTTGTGGGGGTTGTACTAGCGAGAATTTGTTTCGCTAATAGCTTTTCTTAGAATTGACCGAATTGAATAATAATAATAATTTTAAGCAACAGTAGACAATTATATATAAATTATGTGTGCAAAGTTTGGTTTAGGTAGCATTTGAAATGTGGACGCTATTGACGAAATTCTGTAGCGGGGGAAGGGGGGGGGGGGGGGGGGGGGGGGGGGGGAAATTCCAAAAAAAAAAATAAACTCGTCCTTTCTCGGACCTAGGAGAATCTGGATGCCAACTTTGGTTATTCTAGCTTTTATAGTTTCTGAGATCCTCGCGTTCATCCAGACGGACAGACGGACGGACGGACATGTCTAGATCGATTTCTCTCGTCATGCTGATTCAGAATATATATACTTTATGGGGTCGGAGATGCTTCCTTCTGCATGTTACATACTTTGCACAAACCTAATATACCCTTTTTACCCTACGGGTACAGGGTATAAAAATAATTACGTCCCCTTTACAGCATTATTGTAACTCTGTAATCTCCTCTGCTCAGCATGGATTTTTTAAAAATCAACAACGACTAATCTGCTCGAATTCACATTATATCCTATTTGCTATTACATAGTGCTGCCAGTTCTTCGAACCTTGTATTTCTATTTCATTGTAATTGAATGAGTGCAGCCGATTTATCCTAAGCCTTCAGCAATTTCGAACGAATAGATAGTAAATAATATTTGATCAGCCTTTTCGCAATCATTATTAAATACATCTCATTACCGGTAAACATAAACACTTTAAGAACTAACTAACATTTGCTCGACGTTCTATTTTAGTCTGCATTTTTTTGTCAGTCTTACTTTTGACGTATCCACATATATCCACAACATATTGATAAAAAAAAAGGAACAAAAAAATACTAAATTCGCTATTTAAGTATCCAAACGATAAATAATTGAGGTAAAAACTCCATGTTTAAAGGTATACAAAATTACAGAAATATATGAAATTTGATTAAAATCGGTTCAGTAGTTTCGGAGTTTATCAATGACGAACATTGTGATACGAGATTTTTTTTATAAACGAGATTACAAGTATATTGATTGTAAAGTAGAAATTCATTCTAAAGGACCAATTATGTAGAATGTGAGCATCGATGCGTTTCAGTCAGCTTTTCTATCAACCTATTCACTGAACATGCAATAACATAGATCCCTTATAGTAAAAAAATACCCATTTTCCGTTTTAATGGGCTTATAGTTTTGTTCGTTAGAGGCGCCTGATAAGTATGAATAATTTTATACGATTTTCCCATGTAAATGAAATAAAGCTGTTTGGCCAATCAGTGCTAAACAAGAATGGAAAACGCACATTTAAGTGTCACATTTGTCAGTCATAAACAAAGAGGAAGAAGTGAGTAAGTTTTCTCTTCGCCATATGCAAGACATTCTCGAAGCCATAAATAAGCGAGGCGAGGCAGGAGCGAGGAAATTTGAGGCGCGAACATTTTAATTAGTTTCCCTTTATGCATATTCTCAAGTGTGCCGCCGATCCTGCGGAAGGAGCGGCCGGAATGCAAATGAGATGCAAGAATTAAGTGGAAAGGAGCTCCTCACATTCCTCAAACATAAATCATATTTTGTGTATGTGTGTGTGGGTTTTTTTTGTTGCTATCGCAATCGAAACTTGGTCGCTACAAATTTTTGAAACGACAATAAAAATGGCTGTGGCTAGGAGCCAGGGTCTGCTTACATTTGAAGAATCATCGTCTATGAATGGAATTCCCCATAGATTGGATCAGCATTCTGGTTATCTGACAATAGTTGTGGAAAATCGCTGGAAACAACAACAACAACACAACAAGTATGACAGTTGCTTTGTCAGAGAAACAAAAAGAAAGACCACCTTGGTACTGATGGATGCCCTTCATTGCCTGCAAGTGTTCTGCCAAGCATGTATCTGCAGCTTAACAAACAATTATTAAAGCTTAAGTGAGAACTGCAGGGGCAGGGTCAGGGGCACATGCAGGGGCACCAACCCCGTGGCACTTGCCACAAACGAGTTAGAAAAAAAACTTACCCCACTCTGCAGAATCGACCGCCTGCTGAAGTGTTTGCCACTTGAGTCGAATGGAACATGTTGTTGCCAGCACCAGGAGCAGGACAACCAAGGACCAACATGGACTGGCAAGTGTGCGAGCTTCTGGGTCGTCTGGGTGGTGGTCGGCCACGCGACACCCTTTGGCCTTGGCGCAGTTTAGCGCGCTTTAAAGAACACGAAAGCCAAATAAATTTAATTAAATTATCTCGAGCACGTGTTCGACCAAATGCAACGATTTGCAAAACAATCGATGCCAGTTTAAATATTTACAAAGCCTTTGCTAAACATCCTCTTCGATGGAGAGGGTTTGAAAGCCACAGCTATATTAATAAAAGAAAAATATTTTCCTTTCTGGATGCTGCACAGATTTGTTGTCCATCAATTTTTTGTTGTTCTTCTTGTGTCTTGTTTTTCAGACACTCCGAAATTTTTGTTGCTTGTAAACTTTTTCCCAGGCACACTCACAGCTTGCTCTCTGGGCCAGCGGATGTACTTCCTTGCAGCCTCACGTACCAGTATGTGGAGACCTGTTTGGCTGCGACTCCAAACTGGGGACTCAAAAATGTCAAATTCATAAATATTTACACGTTCGACGGCCGATGCTCGTGGCTGATAAGCTTTTTAGTAACAAGTTGAAGATGAAAAACGACTTTGAGAATGCCATTTGTATCTGCAAAATAAATGAGCACGTTGACCAAATATGCGACTGCATCTAATGAAAAATCAGTGAAAACTTCAGCTCGCACGACATGAAAATCCAAATAAGAACACAAACAACTCCACCAAATCTAATCGCTATCAAAAATAAGCAAACACACAAAATGTATTTGCGCGAAGTTGTTATTAAAATTAAATATTAAATACAATATTAAATATAAATATAATCCTATCTTCCAGAAGAACATAAGTACAAGTAGATTCTTCAGCTTAGTTCTCCTATCACACTTTCAGTCAGAGGAGGTTAGGTCATCATTACGACTATTTGAAATGGGTCTTTTCTTTATATACTGTGTTGTACTCTATTTTTATGATCATACTTGTATTTACTCAATATCTAAGATTTTGTATTAAAAAAATATATATCTGTGATGCGCTTTCTCCTCATTAAGTGGCCAAGATACCCATTTAAGAGCACACTTTCAACTGAAAATGAAACTTATAGCAATAATTCAGCGAGAGATGGTAATTTAAACCTGATAATTGAAATTTAACGCATTCGAATTAAGCACGCAGCAGCAAACTCAAAAAACAAGTAATAAATTGTCTAAAGTAATAAAATTTAAAAATATATGCATTTTTGATATATAAACAAATTACACAATTAAATGTAAGTTAGGAAGATTTGGGGTTAAAGCATTCAACTGCGTGAGCCCTCAAATTGACTTTGGACATTTTTATTGGAGCCATCCAAAATATCAAATAATCTTATCAAGTATAAAGAAGTTTAAACTCGATTAAATGATAGTGGTCACGATTTTTTTCTGACTTCACTTACCTCTAAACTTTAGAGTCTAAAGGAAACTTGTGCGAACTTTTAAGAATATTTTTTAAATTATCCCAAAATATAATTTATAAATTTATAAACTAAAGACATTTGAAAAATATTTGCTGTACATGTAAATATGTCCTGTAAATGAAAAACTATATTTTTAAGTATAGTAAAAATAGTATTAAGTTTTTATAATTATAATATTGTTTTTTATATATTGAAACAAGAAAAAACATTTCTTAGATTTTTAAGATGAAATTTTTTCTATTTGAACTTTATCAAAAAAAATGTCTTCCATTTTGAAGGAACTTTCAACTATTTTAACCAAAACAATTAATACCGTTTTTGGGAAAAGCAGACACCTTTTAATGTTAATTCTTTTAAGATAATGGGTTTTAGCGTTTTACTAATTTTCCCACTCCCGTCTTTTTTACTGAAAAAAACTTTGTTGTCCCAATCAAAAGACCTACCAAGAACCTTACAGCTGAAGAAAATCCTGAGCACTACATCTCAAATACTCGATTTTGTTAAGATATCTTATTAAGCTTGATTTCTACAGCGATCGTTCTTATGGTAGCTGTATGATTTTGATGAAACCTCAGAATATCATGAGGCACTACACAGTGCTACAAAGAGTGATTTTTCCACAGGTTGGTACTATGGCAGCTATATACCTCAATGGGGCTATAGATGTTTTGTAATTAACTTGCTCTGCGTATGATGCAGACACGTTTAATTATCAAGTTTGCTGTTTGTAACTCTTATACTTGTATGTAGTTCCAAAAAGTTTTCGGTGTTCATTAGGGCATAAATTTCGCATTTAGATTAATAAAATTAATCTCATAAAAATAGGTTAAGTAGGGTATTCAAATCACTTTTAATTTTATCTAAGGAAATTGTATTCTTTGTGGCTACAAGTACATTAATTTATAAGAAATCTTCTTGTCTTACTAGGAATTAATAAACAAATCCCTCCTCTCTCTCTCTTTCTCTGGACTTCACCCTTCGGGTACAAGGTACTATAAAATTGATAATGTTCTAAGAAAATAACTTTTCTGTCCCTTTAAGCTTATCCTTCTTTGCAAGTCCACGTCGATTGTGATGTTTCAAATACTTAGTAGACCTTATATCAGATTTTTGAGTTTTTCCAGTGCTGTTGCTAAGACGCATCCCCACCAAGTGTGTAGCCCTTTGAGTTTAAACTTCGTTCGGCATGATTAGTAAATAATTTAGAGGCGCATCCAATAAAGTTTACGAGGTGCTTCAGACACAGCACAGCCGTGCATCTCATTTGAGTTTAGTTTATGGACGCGGTCCGCTGGGAGTGCTGGAGTCATGCGAGTGCTCGGGAATGTCGCGGCGTGTTGGCATTAGTATATATCCGTGTACTGTATATCCGATGTGTAAACATGCGTGCGCCATTCCCGGATCCTCTAGAGGACCACAAACGTATAGTGAGTGGGGGGGGACATCTCTGTTGGTATCCCGACACATTTACTAGATTAATTACCTCATTTACGGTTAACAATGTTCGTGTTAATTTCAACGAATTAAATGATAACATCGCCAAGAATACTGGACACTCCGATGCCAACGCCCCTGGCATGTCACACTTTTGGCTTTCAGCTTTCGGCTTTCAGCTTTCGGCTGCCAATGAATGGATTGGGAAATGCTTGTTGACGCTAATGTCACTATTTACGCCCTGTTGCACAGTTGGGGGTGCCGGTGCCAGGTCTGGTGCCAATGCCGAAGAGTCTATTGGCCTTTGTCGGTGCCAACGAGTCGAAATCGGCTTGTGCTCCTGCATGTGATTTGCATAATTTCGTTTACCGGTCCTGCCGCACCCTTCGAGGGCAGAACGCCCTCCTCGTTTGGCGGCCGTCCGCTTCAGAATGTCGAATGCCAGCGAATATAATTTGACTTCATTATGCGAACAGTTGTGCCTTTAGTTTCGGTAATTTATTTCAATTTTTTGTTCTTGTTTTCCTTCGCCTTCTCGAGAGTAATGTCACCCCTCCCGACTGCTATACTAAAGGGGTTACTCTGACCGTGTGTTCGTGAAAATGTTAATTTACGAGTGTTGTGTGGCAAAAAAAAAACATAAGAGGAATATAGAAGAAAAAAATTTGGTCATATGCGTTGTTTGCAACTGTAATTTGTTTTTATTGTCTCTTCTCGCCAGCCAAAGAGCAATATGTGTCGGAAATGTGAAAATATTACCACACTCAGAAAAAAAGTACCCCAAAAAATAGATAATTTTGAGAAAGTTTTTCTTCCTTAAAAAGGGGATTTTTTAAATATTAATACAAGCTAGAGGTGGAAATGAAAAAAATATGCGTTAAATCTAAAAAAAAAACATCACAAATACGACCCGATATAATATAACTGATTATTATTAATTATGATGACGACAGATTTCGATCTGCCAACCCGTCTGGATAAAATCTTGGATGTCGGAAACGGCTGAGCATATATTTACGATTATTAGACTCTTTTAGTCCCTAAGCAACAAAAGTTAACTTTTTCAAGTGCATAGCCTCTTTCCTTCACTGCACTGTAGTGTCCAAATCTCAAGTCTCTTCCGTCCATTCCATATTTCATTCAAATCGATCAATTCTAAGAAAAGTTATTAACGAAACAGTTTTGTTCCAGTACTACGTGCTCTTCTTCTTATTTTTGCTCGTACATTCCATATTTCATTCAAATCGATCAATTCTAAGAAAAGTTATTAACGAAACAGTTTTGTTCCAGTACTACGTGCTCTTCTTCTTATTTTTACTTCTGCTATACTCGCCATTTACGGTACAGGGTATTACACTGCACATCTTGCTCGACAGATAAAAAATCACTTGTTTAATGACGAAATTGTTCATTACTTTTTACTTGCGGTTTGCCTCTTCTGGAGGTTTTCAATCCCATCTTCAATATAATATTGTACAACCTTTCATTTGTAATTCAAATACATGAGGAATATAGAATATTATAAATTCATTGATATACATATATTGATGTTCAATGATGAGATAAATAACTAAAATGAGCCCCATATACTCAGAATTCGTATTACATATCTTGAGTATTGTCGTCCAGTAAAACTTCTTTATTCTTCTTTATTTCTAGTAAGGGAGAGAGATTGCCCGAAACCCCATTTGGAACTTAGAAATGATTGTAAATAAATACTTGCTGGATTTCAGGCTAGAGCTCTCGACCATTAAACCAACCGAAATCCATTTGAATCTGATTTCTGCCAGTATTTCAATATAAAATAAATAATTTGCAAATAATTTCGTGATTTAAGAATAATATTTCCACATGATGAGTCGATTAAAATGTCTTATCTAAGAAACCTTAATCATATAAATTTGTTTCTAAATGTAGTCGCACTTTGAATTCAAGAGCATACAATACGTACTTGTATTTTTTTCTGAGTGTAGGGAAGAGGTGGGTGCGGTAGCGTTGACTTTGGCAGCTGAGCTTACAAATCTCATAAGCGCACAGTCCTTGGACCCAACAATAAACAATTGCACCCAGGACCTGGCCGGATCGGATCGGATCAGACCGGACCGCCCAGCGGCCAAAGAAAAGAGCCAAAAATAATTAAATAAAAAATGGTTGTCAAAATAACATAAACAACACATAACGCTTGTGTTCGTGTGTGTGTGTGTGTGTGCAGGATTCTATGGCATACATACATCATATCCTTACGGTATTCATAATTAATTTTTGTGAAAATTTCAAGACTCATCATTACACTGCACTCAGACAGGGCCTGAAACAGAGCCGGAGTCTGAGTCTGCTTGGCTGCTTCAACGGAAGCGGCATCAGTAGCTGCTGTCTCGTTGTCTTGCATGCTGGCCGGGCTCCCAGGAGAGCAACCTTTTGGCCATTTAATGCAACAACAATAACAACAGCAACAACTGCAAACAACAGAACACACCAACAGGCCTATAACATAACGGTATGTTAGAAGCACGTGGGCGTGGCTGACGACTTTGCATTCGCAGAAGCCATCATGTGCCGCCTGCCTAGTGTCCTGCCTAACCGCAGGATGTGTTTGTTTGTGTGTGTGCCGCACCCTGCCCGCTGCAAAGTCTTTGTTTCTCAAGACCTACTAAGTACATGGAAAGGACTCGCTTAGACATGGACATTGACACTTTTTGGTTTTCGAAACCTCTTTCACTTTACAGTTGCTGTTTCAATTTCAATGCGTTATCCTTTTCTGGCCTGCAGGACGACGGATCACTTAAAGGACATAACCATGCATATAAATTTGATTATTATTAAGTCAAGCACATTAGTCCGAATTTCTAATGAAGCAGTCGAGGCATGCCTCTGTCAAGGGTCAGTCCTCGCTCCACACACACACACACACATATATATATGTATATATATATATATATATATACATATATATACAGTATGGGTTGGTGGGTGGGTTTTAAAGTTAATTCATAAAAGTTGTAGTATTCTGGTTTATGGTTTTAAGTGCTTAAATATTTAACATTCTTCTTGGCAAGTGCCATTAAAGGAGCTCATATTAGGGCTTATTTTATAATTTATGTGGCTTTAAGGACGACATGGAAACACTTATTTATTTACACCACACGTACAAGTTTTCAAGATTTACGAGTGTTACGATAATTAAAGCAGATGTTAAAATTAAAAAATTTGATTGCAGAAAATATGCCTGAAATTTTGTACTTTCATGTTAAAAGTGCCATTCATTTGGGATTGGATCTACACACAGACATTCTATTATTCCATTCCTTTTACATAGCTAATATACGTTAATTAAATTAAATTAATTATTATTTTGTGGCGACAAACTAAAACATATGTACATATGCTATATATTAGAACAAACAAAATGAAATAAAACATATTAAAGCTACAAATCTTTGTCTCGTTGGCAAAGATATAAATAGATAATAATTTCATTATTGCTAGAGTCGAGTCGAGGGTCAACTCTTTTTAGTTTCAGAATCTAATAATGAGCGTGACCTAAATCACATAAAAAAATTTAAAAATTAATGATTAAAAAATAACTCTCAATTGGAAAACTTAAATTTTCTTTACATACTATTTACAAAATGCATTTGAGTAGATGTATTTTATTGTTTAATATAAAAAGTATCAGCTGATTGCCAAATTGATTTAATTCTGCTTATTAATTAAAAGAAAAATTAAAATGAATATTTATCACCATTATATGCCATTTAGCAATAAGACATTTTCACTTGAAATTTTTTAATGTTACTTCAATTAAATACAAATTTTTGGTCAGGATTTAACTACATTCTGAAATGATTCTGAAAGTTTTTTAAATATATTTTTAAATATACATAAATAAGGTAATTAAAAACCTAATAAAAACCTGAATCAACTGTGGATTTTTCTACATTAATGCCTTGTTACTTTTAATTTATTTATGTTCAAATAAAGTCTTTAAAAGAGAGAAAAACTATTTAAAATATTTGTATTTATAGAACTATATTATGAAATATTGTTGTTGTATATTGTCGTGCTTGTTGTAATAAGAACCCACATTTTAGTATATAATTATTGTGGTTTTTCATTGCCGTAAAATTATTTTCAAGGTCTATTACAAGAAAAAAAATTTTATGGAAGAAAAAATACTTATGCCTTTTGGAACCATCGATTTTTAATATTCTAAAAATCTTTTAGAATAAAGTTAAGCCTTTTGGAACCACACATTTTTGATATTTTGGAAAGTCTTTTATTTAACACGACATTCTGATTCTTTCAACAACAAAACAAAGGCGTTTTAATGGTTAACTAATTTCCAATGCTGTTATTGCGCGTCCTCCTTTACTAATATTTTATTTTATTTTATTTAGTAAATCAAAAAATAGTGCTGTCGATACATATACAAAAACTATGATTTATATTATAATATAATATTATAAAATAAAATACAGTTATTAAATAACACAACGTTATAATTTCAACCTAAAATATGAGAAAGCCTAAGAAAAAACTATACAATAACGTCTATTAATGCCTCCGACCCGTTGGGGGAATTTTATTTGCCATTTGGCCAGCTATCCCTCGATTCAAAGTATAGACTTAACAGGCTAATAAAAAAAATAGTAAGTAAGGAAGGAAAAGTAATTCAATTAATATGTTTCAGCATTCGTCACCCAAATGAAAGAACAATCAAGTATTAATTATATTTAATTTGGATAATTTTCATGTCAGATTTGGCGAATCTAACACCAGGTATATTTTTCTGTGTCCTTGTAGACGAACAGACGGTTGGAAAGACTAAGCTGAATAATGTACAAATTTGTAGTATGTTCCTACTCCTGGGGTCTATCATAATTTATATAGTTTTATAGTTTTATTGTTCATGTGATGTTTGAGATTGGTGTATTATTTTAGCAATTTCCTCTTCACACCTCCTCACATACGATGCGTGCCATAAAGACATGTTCAAGCCAATAACTGAGAATAAATTGACTCTGGTGTAGTTGCCATTTTGACAAGGCCAATTAACAAAGTGCTCCCTTTCTTGTTGCAAAATCAAAATAGGACTGCCGCAAATTTTGTTTTGGGGCACAGAACGAAGCCATTGCGATTAGTTGTAGGGCTTTGAGAGCAGCTTGCTTTTCAATTATCGCACATGTCGCGAGGGTTGATGGCAGCGACCGCCGATTAACACGTGTCGCTCGTCCGTCCGCCCCTCAGTCGACCTCGAGTTGCTGGCCAGCGGGAAACCGTACCGGCGGCGAATTGCCGGCGCCACGCGACCTAAATGAGAGGCAGAAGAGCGGCATATCGGCAAAATAAACATAATTATGCCAGCGTTGCCGTTTTGCTGGCTGATGGGTGGGTGATGGGGGGAAGGGGGGGGTGGCGGGGGAAGCCAATCTGATAAACGTCGCAAATCGGCAAACACGCAACTAGATTTGTCATGATCAAACAAAGTGGGCGTGAAAATTGCGGATGATACCGTTAGCGGGGCATGCCGCCCATAACGGAAGCCAGAATGAAAGGAAGGAAGGAAGCATGGCCATGTACATATGTACATATGTATGTATGTGTGTGTATGTGTACAGCATGTACAGCTTCCTGGGCGGATGCAATCATGTCTGAGCGTGTGCCAGTTTGCGAAATGTTTTGTTTGCTTTTCCCAGCAGGAAATGAAATATGACGTCGTATTCGAATAATTGCAGCACAATGGCATCGAAGATAAACTCACTGTGGCAGTCGTCATTAAATCGAATCCTCAATCAATATACGAGTATATAATCTCCTTGACTTTCCACAAAAGTTAAAGCTCCTTCTAAATATTTGACTGACAAAACTCAAAGTTGGTTTTTAGTGTCCAGGCGTGTGTTTTTATGCAACTCGCGTATTTCACTTACCTCACTGTATTTCAGTGTGACCAGCACGTACCAGAACAGGGCAATGGCATTGTTCGGGGCTCATAAAATATTCAATTCGAGAGGCCTGCTTTCTGCTCTAGAGCTCCATCTGCCATCATCATCAGTTCTAGGATGGCCCCAAACTTATTTGGCATGCGGGAAAGCAATCTGCGCACTGCTTTGTCCTTCCGCTACTCTCAGCTACGATATTTCCTTGTTCTTCTATTCTAGCCAAGAAACTAATCATGTGCTTCCTGCCATGCATTATTTTGTGCACATCTTCTGATTGCGAAAATCACTGGAGAAATCAACGAAGTGCGTCCGCGAACCCCATCCAACCCCACCGACTCCCACCTCTCGGACAACTTGCTAACAAGCTGCGTGCCTTTTTTTCGCCTATCTATGGAAATACCTTCGACTATGTATAGTAACATGTTTATTCATAATATTAGTTCATTCAAAATTGTAAAATGTGTAAGCAAGTGACACAAAATTGCAAAATCACAAATGTTTGAAACCCATTTGCATGCATTTAGCCTTTAACTTTATCTCTTTATTTAGGGTATTCATGGCCATGGCTTAAAACTGGTTAGCTGGTGAAAAAAATAAATTGAATCTCTCTTGACACATTTGTTTTTAAAATTGATAATTCAGCATGTCCATTCTTCTTCATTCATAGTATACTCGTATATACATATTTTCTATATTATAGATGCACCAACATGAGAACAATAAAATTTTAAGCACTTGCATCATCGCATGGAAATACATATATATGTATTTCGTTTCTGTAGAAAAATTAATTCTGCCTGAACATGAGCTCAAGCGAATTCACTGAGAATTTTAAAGACACGGTTTTATGCTCTCTATTTATGGCTATTGTGCTTAAAATTACTTTATTTATTAATCTAAGTTACTCTATATTTTGTTTGTAGTATTCGAAAAGCAATTTCCAATACGTATATTAATTGTTCATTATTCATACTAAACTATAAACAACAAAGCATAATAATGATTTTGGTTTAAACTGCTTTGTTTGTATATTGTTATGAATCCCAAAACATGTTTTGTTTTTAACCTGTATTTGAAAAATTATAATCAAAACAGCACACGCACGATTTTCTCAGAGCAATGGCTAAGCTTTCGGATTAATTATTATTTGTTTGTAGGAAATCTACGTATGTGTGTTTAATAGAGCATGTGGTCTCCGAAAATATTTATTTAAAATGGAACCGAGTTGGATTTGTTGAAGTTTTTTCATTGATCATATGCATAAAATTTTTTTTATTTAAAGCTGATTACAAAATTGTATCTATAAAGTGTTATCATATAGTGTTCACGATTAAGTCAAGGCAGACAGAATCAGCTTTTGAACTCAACAACGCAGGGTGTGGAACAGAAATATACGATAAAAAGGAAAATTACTAAATAAAATAAAGTAGAATTATTTGATTTAGTTATTTGCAAGAGCAACGAGTAGCGCTACACTGATAACGCGAATTATACAGGGTGCGCCATGTTTTATGTCGGTATGTAAACATTGAATATCTTTGAAAATAAACAACCAATTTTCAAGTATGGGATATTTTTATTTAATTTGGTTCTGTACAATTTCTTGAACTGAGGTTTTCAACACTGGTCTACTCAAGTCAATCGGTTCACTAATGACAAAGTTATTCAATATTTACATCCCGGCATAAAATATGGCGCACCCTGTATAATTATAGCACAAAAACATCTCAAAACATTTTTTAAAAAATCGATCAGACAGACATAGCACAAAAATGGTGTCAAGAAACTAATGATTTCTACTTAAGATTAATATTGTTGATCATATTTAATTAAATTGAACATTTTGTATGACAATTTTTGCCTGTCCGATAAATAAATAAATCGGTTTGGCATGAATCCAAATTGAGAAACCAAGCAATGTTCTATTGATTGATCACATATCCTAGTAAAAACAACCTATTACTAACGGCTGACGAATTATATATTTTTAAATTGCCGCGTAACTCGTTTTAATTTACTCGAAAGAATAGTTGCCTGTTTATTGAAATTCGATTAATAATATGTTACCGAAATCATTGGCGCCTTCAGCCGGTCGTAGCGACTTGCGATTTGTGATTTTTGATTATCGATTGTTGATTTGCCTCTACCGACCGCTTGTGGTGACTGTTTTAATAAAATATTCTGATTTTACTATTTTTGGTCAAAAAGGACTCGACCAAATGCTGACTATGTATTGTCAAAATCGAAAAAAATTAAAATTTTGATTAAATATGGCACGATTCGTTTAAATAATAATTTGTGGTCGGGACAGTTTGCCAGTCCGTCACGCTTTTTTATACGCAAAATCGACAGCAAACTCCGATGTACATACATACTTGTATGTATGTATGTATGTACCCCTGAGGAAGGTAGAAAATAGAGATGGGCACGGGCCGGCTGTTTTCGGCCCGACACGACACGGCCACGAAATTAACTTTTAGAAACACGCACGACGAAAATTTTTCTTAACACGGCCCAACACGAACTTTTTATATATTATATATAAAAATTAAAAAAAAAAAAAATATATATATATATATATATATATATATATATATATATATATATATATATAAACATTACAAATTTTTATTCAGAAAGATTATCTTATCAATATTTGAGCTAAGAAGCCGAGTACGTCGCTCATTTAAAATATGTCCAGAAGTGGAAAAAACTCGTTCGCTTGTTGCAGAACTGACAGGGATATTGAGTATATGCCTTGATAATTGCCTTAGCATTTTAAATTTTGTTGCTTTTTTAGCACACAAATTCCTGGATCAACAACACTACTTATATAATCATCTATTTCAATATCCATTCTTGACCTGTCCAATTTAATTTTTTTTTTGAATTATTAGTGTCCAAAAATCCAGAAAAGTCGTGTTGACTATTGGGTGCTTCGTTTTCTGATTCAAGTGTTAAATCGTTATTTAAGCTATCATTTATTTCAGCTAGCATCGATTAGTGTTCTTTCGTGTTTCCTCGTGCGTGTTTTGTCGTGCCTTTTTGGCTCAACACGAACACGCACGGCCACGCACGAAATCGGAATTTACAACACGAACACGCGGGCCCACGCGTGGCACGAAGTGCCACGACAAAAAACACGGCCCGTGCCCAACTCTACTAGAAAATACCGATTGTACACATACATATCTACATATGTATATTTACTTAAGTTAATGGTATGCAGATTCTTCTAAATAGACTGCATTCGCTTTTTCTAGAGCAGCGAATGCAGCAAGGTTTAATCATGGCTTCAACGAAGCTACCTTTGAAATTATACGATGGCAATAAATCACAAATGTGTTGGCCAATTTCCACACGTCGAATGGGTGTTTCGCACTTAGTACCCATGTCCCGTTGTCCATTTGTCCCAGGTCGGCTGTCAAACATAATCACCTTATGCCGCAACTGCCCGCCCGAACTTTTTTGCCACGTCTGTGTCCGAATAAACGAATCTATTCTCAAAGGAAATTTATGTTTTCTTCTTTCAATTTTTTTTTTTTTTTTTTTGGTGGATGTGCGTATTTGTAAAAATTATTTTTGCTGCGTTCTTGTGTCATTCGGATTGTCTGTAGTTTTTTTTTAACATTTTCTAGAAATTTTGTAATTTCAACACGTTACAGGGACCAGCGGCCAAGGGCTTTGCCAAAAAGTTTGGGAAACTGAAAATGCTGTCGACATACGAATATTCGCCAGTGTCCACATCTCGGACACAAATGATAAATGTGCCTCACAGCTGTCTGCTCAACAACAGCAAATAATAAATTGTTTTTGTTGCCACTGCGGCTGCTGTTGTTGTTTCTTTTTTGCGAACAAACAAAAAAGGCGAGAGAGGGCGCAGACAGGGAGATGGAAAGATGCTAGAAAGATGGAAAACGCCTTGTCACCATATGTGGGGAAGATTGTATTGAATATTCGGCAGAAACGTGTGTAAAATTTTGAAACTCCGAAACCGGTTGCATCACAATAACTTTCAAAGCTTTCCCATAACTGCCATAAATAGATTTTTCATCAAAAATTATTGGCAAAGTTGCTGCGTTTATAAAAAATAAATGCAATGTTTCTCTAGCGCTTCTATTTTTTTAATTATGAAGATGAGATTATAATTGTGAAGAACCTATCCAACCAGCTGTTGCAACATTTGTATTGTTTTATTTTCGCTTGAAACTGGTTTTTGTTTTGTGATTTTATTAAACAAATTGTGTTTAACAATTCAGCGATTAAATTAGGCTTATATATGTAGCTTCACTCAAGACATCAAAATTCACATAATTTTGCAATATAATTAAGCAATATGCAAAATGAATGTATATTGAACAAACATATTAATTAGCAAATTAGTGTGCTGGGTGGCGCCGATGGGATCAAATTATATAATACAACTTATGACGTTATTCAAGTTGTGGGAATAACAGCATTCTTAGAATTTAGATTATATATTTTGACCAAAAACAAGCCGAGTTCCAACAGAAGGTCCACGAATTGAGAATAAAATACATAACCACAAGTTGTTTATTTTGAAAAATAAGCAAATAAGTTATTCGATTTATAAAATGGTCTTCTAAATAAATTAAAATAGTAAATTTTAAAGAAAGTTTCAAAAACACAATCCTGCATTTAAACACTTTTTAATGGACCATTTTGGCATTTATAGTATGTATTTATGGCTCTTCATATGCGCCTTGGGATAAACACGTATTTTACTTGTGTTTTCAAAATTAAATGCTCTAATCCCTAGATTAAAGAAGTCATAAATCCATCGTGTTTGATTTATCAACGCTCTATTGTTAAAGCCCTGAAAATAAGAATTTGTAAATATTGTCCTGCAACACTACTATTTGCTGCTAAAATATTCCCAATAAGTTAAGGGCAAAACATATAATGTGTGGCTTTTATTAATTTCTTATTAGTTATTACGCCAATATCATAGTCTGATAAAAGTTTGGCATCTAAATTAATCTAACAAAGTACAATAATATCTAAAAATGAGGTCAGAGATGTTATCCACCTTTATGGTGGAGTTACCTAAGAAATAGTACATAGAAGAAAATGAAAAACTTAATTATCTATTTAGATTGCTCAGGGAGCTAAGAGAAAAAATCTCCAGCCCTGTAGAAATCAATTTCATCGAAAGTCTAACAAGCTATACCCCGACTCATAGAAAACCCCGACTATAGAAAACCGTTTAAATACAGTAGACAGAGAAAGTTCTATTGAGAGTAAATGAGAAATATCTTTATAATTAAGACCCTCCAGCGGATTTTGAATGAATGAGATTGAAAAGGCAATGCCCGACATAACTAGCGCTTAAACAGTATTTATTGATGTAAAGGATGTTTGTTGTTGTATGTTTAATAAATCCAAGAACACCCCTATCCCTGTTTACAGTACTACAGAGGTGAAGGCTTATGTTCAGATTTGGAATCAAAAAGTATCCCAAGATCTTCGTTTGTCGATGGCACATTATCAGTCGTACAAGTGACTAAATAATATACATACACTTGCCTTTACAGCTGGATGCTAAGTTTTCTGGTTATTAATTAAGAAATTTGAATAACTCTTTGTGAACTAAAATAAACGTGACGTCAAACATGAAAATTTGTTCATTCAAGCGTAAACAAATAAAAACAAATGATTGCAGCAGGGGTCTGAGTCATCAAGAATAATTAATTTAAAGGTATAATGTGTTTACTTATGAACGACTAGAAATAACACACTAGCTCATCCATAAAGCTTGAACAGTGAGCAGCCTCGAACTTCATTTACAAAGAGTTAAGGCGGTCGTTGCTCCAAACGTCAAGAAAAATGTTCGTCAAGAAACACGTCAATACGAAAATACGCGAAAACAACAGCCAAGGCAGAAAACAAAGCAACTCAGCTGGTTGGCCAAAAATACGACGACTGCCTGAAGCTACGAAGCGTCACTTAACCGACTTTGAAAGAAGCGTTGAAAAATTACTTTAGCAGATAAATAAAAAGAAAGTAAGTAGAGATTGTTTCTCTTTATACATAACAAATTGACAACAACAAAATTTATCGCACAGCTACTACTCCAAGAACACCTCTCGTGTATGAAGAAGCTTGAAGAAGCCATTAAATAAATACGACTTTACGAAGGCCTGCACAGAAGTACATACAAAAAAAAAAAAGAAAAAACTTCAATTGATTCTGCTTTCGAGCTTGTTTTGCCTGTTTTTATTATTATCACTTATTTGTGCTTCCCAAAAAATTCAAATTAAAACAAGATATGTGATGATAAAAAAAATCCCGCTCCAAAATACATAGTAAACGTGTGAGGGAGAAATTATTTCAGAATAGAAGTTGATCAGCCTAGTCATATTTCCATGGCAGTTTAGTGTGCTAATGGAGAGCTGAGCTTTCTTGATTCAATAAAATTCTCTGTTTGTCTCTTTTCGCTTCTGTCTCTCATCTTCTCATCTTCTCGTTGTCTGCTTTGTATATTCTTCCTCTTATTCGCACTGCGTCAACGCTAAATTTCCATATAAAAGCCTCAACCATCGACACCGAAAGTTTAGTCGTTTTTAAACTTTGCGTGTTGCCGGCAGTCGAGTTCGTTGCCTAAATCTTTCGTTGTGTGAGTGTGCGATCCCCCTCCCGTTCGATTTCACCAACACATATACACATACTATATAGCTATTGTTGGCTTTCAAAATTGCAGATCTTTGTGTCAAAAGTTGAAAATATGAAATACACTTTGTTCGCTGCCTGCCTTCTGGCCACTCTCTGCGCTGGCGTTTTTGCCTCTTCCGGTAAGTTGGCCATTTAACAATCATCTGTACAGCGTGTGCGTCACAAGCGAATACGCCGATGTTACTTACTGATTAGAGCTTAAAACTTGTTATTACATCATCGTCTTAAACAAACAATTTCTTAGTTAGAACAACAAAGAAATGTTAATGTTTTCATTGTCTCTATTAATATCTGAGTTTTTGAAGAAAAAAAATAGTAAATTGTGTATGTATATAGTTTTCAATGAAGTTTAAATAGTTAATTAACAATAATTTCATATGATGAGTACATATAGTATATGCAGCTCCTACCTCTATTAAGATTTTATTGTTAGCTTTATGGCGATTGCCAAAATTTGTAAATTTCCACAATCGAAAATAACAGGTCTAGGTATAGAAGCTTAGTTGGCGATTTAAAGCAAAACTTGTTGGGTTCCAAAATACATTTGCTATTTAATGAATGCTAAAAACAAAATAACACCTTGCTGGTAAATATTTACGAGTATAACGAATAGAATAATATAACTGGTATATAATGCGTTGTATACATTTCTTGGATGGCCTATTCGGCGGCCGAATTTTATTTAAATATCGCCTAATCGTAATAAACAAATTTTAAAATCGAAAAAAAAATGGTTCTCCCGGGCATCACATTTTATAGAAAGGGCAATCGAAAAACGAAATCTGTTAAGGACATTTACCAATTTCGATACAATTCGATGGAACTTGGAAACAGAAAGAGGCGCGATTATAAATATTATTTTATGTTTTCACAAGTCACGTAATTAATGTGGATGCTCAAAATTAGAGGAATTGGTTGTTAGACCAATTGGCATTTGGGAAAAGTTTCCATCAATGATACGAGTATTTCTTATATCGTTAACGCTGTTTAAAAATGGATATGATTTGGATATTGATTTCTTAAAATGCTTAAAAACTGCAAGTATTTTTCATTGGAAAAATGTTCACAGCTTTAGATGTGTAAATATTTTCAAATACTTGTACAGTTCCCATTTCGAAGCTTTTCGTGTTGCGGAATCATAAAATCATATTGTTTATCCACGTCATTAGAAATCGGAAAGAGCTTCAATAAGAATTTCTAATTTGTGAAATCTGCTCTAACCATTTCAGATGCTGGCCAATTCGTGCCGCGAGCTTTCTTCACACTGGACTCTGAGGGTCATCAGTCGAGAGTGCATCCAGTGAGCGCCCATTTGCTGCGCCGTCTGCGTCGTGATGTCGGATACTCCTCATCATCGTCATCGTCTTCATCGTCCAGCTCATCATCGGATGGAAAAGTGCATTTCACTAGCCAGCACGTCCATTACAATTCACAGGGTCTTGACCAGCCTACTAGTGTAGAGTAAGTGTTGTACTTTCAATTTATTGAATAAAATGATAGCAACATTTTTTTCATTAATAGCTCCCGCTTTGGTGGCACCTCCTCGACATATGGATCGAGCAGGAGACCTGTGGCCCAGGTGGTACAGCAAAGCGGTGTGGCTGATTCTACTGGCGTACATGTGCTTACCACTCAGGGTAAACTGGATAATACAGGAAAATACACCGTCACCTCGCAGCAGTCTCATCTCTAGTTAAGTAAATATATAAGCAGTAGTTTACAATTTAAATAAAATTTCGATAGTGCCTGTTGAAAAGCAATAAAAGTAAAGCCAACTCATACTCGTAACAAGATCGAGAACGGGTCAATTAATTCTGCATCAGAAGTGCAATTCATTTCGGTTGCGAGACACTTTAGATGATTGCTTGCCACACACACGCACACACACATACACACGCTCCTGTTGTGCCTCGCGTTTAATTTCGCAAAAAGTGCACCACAAACTCCGCTGAGCACGAACAATGCTAAGTGGGTGGTGGTGGGCGTTGGCAGCAGCCCTGGTGTTTGAGCTGTGCCTGCAGCAGTGTTGGTAAATGCTTTTACAATATTAGTTTACCCAAGCGGAATTGATGGCTTTGAAGTGTGGGTGTCAGCCACAACTCACCACAGCACACCACCACACACACATACAAACGTGGTGGTGAACAGTTTAAGCCTTCGCATTTTAGCCAGTGCTGCCAATTTAGCTATTTTCCCGCCAACTCGGAGGATTTCAAATGCCGATTGCGGATGAAAATTGAATATTACGGCTGTCGAAATTGTTAGCACTTTGTAGGTTTTGGTAATTACTAAACTAAACTCTATACAAATAAATATTAATTGAAAACTGATCCAGCTGCCAACTATTTATTTTTCATCTTGCCGTATACAGTGATAACTCTCTTGGCCGAACACTCACGTTCGGCCAATTTTTGTCCGTTGAAGGGGAGTGTCCCTTAAGAGGATACTTAAATAATTTATACACCGATCGAATGTTCTGGAAAAAGTGTTCTCCGCAGAGTGTCCGCATAAAAGATGTGTCCGTTAAGGGAGTTTTCACTGTACATAAGTTTACATAAATGCCAATGAATGAATCAGAAGCAGAAGTCTTTATTGGTTCTAAATTTCGAATCTAAATACATAAATATATTTCAATATTTAGGGTCATGGAATAATGTTGTACCAATATAAAAGAAGTTCCTCAAAAGTAGCTAATAGACTGTTTTCACACCAATATAAAGGAAACACTTTAAATCAAATTTTGTTGGTATTTACAATTCAAGAACTTTCTCTATAATACGACAAATTAGTCTGCAAATTTTTTGCATCTTTTAACATGTCTTTTTTTTTTAGCGGGAACGACAACACAGATTATCTTTTTCTCATTAGCTCTCTGGCTATATTTTTTTCATTTCTGGCCTTTCTAAATAGTAAGAACTGGCAGCACTGTTGTTAACGGTGATTAAAAGTAGTGCACTCGGCTGATGATGACAAACTATGCCAAGCATCTTAATAAGTACACATTTGCATACATACAGACACACACGCACGTGCTTGCATGTGTTTGTAAAGCAGCTGGAGCGGATCGAGTTAGTGGGCTTAGACAAGATATGAATATGTTATTTGCTTGGGGAATTGGCCAAATCTCAACAGGTATACGCACTTTGGATCTGTATGCAAAGCTAGCTGGATGTTATGGAAAGTCAAAAACAGGCCCAAGCAACCACACACACACACGTACACACGTGCAACCACACCAGCCCATATGTCCCCACACCAGTAACAACAACAACAACAACACGCAAATGTTGAAAACTTTTCACAACTTCACGCTGCTGGTGGTGGTGTGCGCTTCGACTTGCCACTTGGCACTTGGCGCACGGTTTCTCAAAAGTTTTAATTATTATAATTAATTACTTTGATCTCTGCTCCCGCAACTGTTTCGGCTGCTCCGTTGACGTTGTCTGCGTGCATGCGCGGCTATTAATTTGCTTGATTATGTTGAGGTTTAATTCGTTTAGATGCGTTCTGGTTTGGCTTTCCGTTGCTGCTCCTGTAGTTGGCTTCTATTAAAATTTATTCCACGCAACTCTTACAGTGTAATGAATTTATGCGGCGCAGCATTAAATCAAACCCGAGAAATGCCACCATCTATTCGGTCTTAAAAAGGAGTTGTCTGTCACATATTTTTAAATTAAATACATACTTGTATGCATGTGTGGCAGCAATTTAAATGAAATGCTTGTGTGCCTAGCGGTCTTAAAGAATACAATTTTATACACATAACGGTTGTTTAAATAAAGGTGACTATTTATCGATAATCGATAAATATGTATTTACTCATCAATTACTTTTCAAAGTAGTCCTTCTCAGATATAATGTCCAGCACTTTTTTCCAATTCTTAAAGCACTTCTGGTGCGACGTCTTCTATCAAGACGGTCTTTATTTCCTCTATTTTGGCAAACCATCCTTTCAAGTCCGGTTCAATGACGGTGGCTAAAGTGTGATGGTGGTACAATATCTACGACTGGTTGTTTCAGTATTCCTCATTAGCCTTGCGACATTGTAAGAAGAAACGATGCACCACCATTGTAATCGGAATGACGCTATTTGTTCGATCTTTGCTCATCTGAGCGCTTCCATTGGGATGATTGGGTTTTGCGACATTATTTGTCGAAATAATTGCCTGAATGAGCCAATTGATATTCCGACATCCTCAGCAATTTCTCTAATAGTGAATCGACTATTCTAACGAAAATTTTAATTTAATTTATATGTACATAATTAATTCTCTACTTCTATTCCAAATTTAATACAAGTCGCAACTGAAAAAACAGTAATAATGTCGCACACAAAACTACATCTAAATGCATATATGTTGAAAAATAATACCAACACATGTACCTTGGGCAACAAAAAAGAAGACTGAAAATCGATATATTTCCACTCACATTTTTTTGAACATCTTGATATTTTCACAATCGAGAATACAATCTCTTATTGCACAAAAAAAAAATCCGTTAATAAAAAGGACCACAATATTATGGAAGCTCTATATTTTCAATATTATATTAAACAAGACTCATACATACCAGACCTGTTTAAGATATTCATATTTTTCGGCATAAGCTTTGACAAAATTCCAAACTTGTTGCTATGCTGAAGAAATCACGAAATATACATAGACGACGATTAACAATAATATCCTAATAATCGCTTAGTTCTTGTAGAATCGATTAATCGTATGATATAATTGAGATGGCAATAAAATTATATATTATTCAGCTAACTATTTATCGAATTTGTTTTAGAGAAAATCATAATTTAAAATTTTAATTTAAAAGGTATTTCAGTATTTTGTAAATAATGTAAATAAATTCAAAATTAACTGATAATCAAAAATACAACAATGTAACCGATAGTCTTAAGAAACACATTGTATCGATACAATGGGGACACTTCATTTAGAGTGGCCGGAGAGTAAAGAACATAGTCGGTTATTACTGTTTTTACAATTTTGAATCTCCAACTCAAACAAGTGTTAGGCAAATAAAAATTCAGTAGTGGACAAGTATTAAAGACATCGATGTTTAAAAAAAATGTCATAACATCGATGCATCGATGTTTCGTCCAGCACTAATTTTAACCCTTCGCAGAAAGTATGGAACTCAAAGAATCGAGATTTTTTTGTTTCGTCCATTCATAAAACATACAAATTTGAAACTAAACCGATTCGACAAAAATAAAGCAAAAATAGCAATGCCGATACGTCAGCTTCTATGGCTGCTTACGGTCGTATTGCCATGGACATCGTCGGAAACCGTATATATGGAGCCGGGCGATTCCATTGACGTGAAGGCAATTGCCTTCGAAGACAAAACGCTACGGATCTTTTGCTACAAGGGAAATCGATTTTCAATGCTGAGACTGTTTGAGACTTTGGATTTGGAATTGGAAATTGATAAAAATGAGTTCGTGGAATATGGAGGACGCACAGAAGACGAGGTTTTGGACAATTACAAAAAGAAGTTGCCCCAGATCAGGCTTACTCTTTTAAAGAAGCGCAAAAGCGTACAGCTTTCACCGTTCGAACAAAGTTGTGTTGCGTTGGTCACCAAGGAACCGTATAGGATCGCCCTGAAACAGGTTCGACTGGATATGGGGCGAGTCGCAAAATTCGTATTGGGTATCAGCATTTTCCGCAATGCCCACAAGCTCTCTAGAAACAGTTCCTTTTATTATCTGGCCACGATCGTCCTCAACTCTTGTACTGTCGCGTTTTTGTCCCTTGTTCGTACAGTCGTGCTGCTTCCAATGTAAGTTTTTAGTGAAATTTATCGGCCCTATTCTGTAATAGAATGTAAGAAAATTTCCTGCAGGTGTCCCGTAAAGTTCGTGAAACGTGCGAGTCTTTGGTTATTTAGTTTTTATTTTGTCACGCACTATTTTAATAATATGCGTTTCATCATATTAATTATATTTATCGGTATCATGTCAATTCTACGCACTTCTCAGTATCGACCGGTCCGGAAGCCAGCCTTGCTATTTATTATCAAGTTTCTGCTGCACGCCGCCGCAGGAACACTTGTCTGCTCCAGCACTTGGCACTCCATTGTCGCCATAAAATCGTTTTTCCATTCCATTTAAAAAATCTTAGTTGCTGTGTTACCACCGATTTCCAACAAAAGGACAGGTATTCAACGAAACAAAATAGGACGACACATATCACCAATCAGCGGGACTACAAAGATGAGGATTCGAAATGGACCAAAGAGCTTTTGTTTTTATTACTTTAAAATTTTAAATATTGCATCTACCACAATGTGCGTGTGTATAAAAAAAAATAAAAAATAAATATGTACATATTTGGAAATCGATGTAATGGCTTTTTGCCTCAATACACTTCAGAATGGTCCGCAAATTACATACATATGCATAAGTATGTTAGTAGTAGAAAACAATTTTCCATAATACTGTTTTTTAGGTACAGATCCATTTAAAGAGCTTATTTGCATAACAAACTATATTTTTAAAACGCCTAACAGCCTTTTAATATCGGCCGAAGCTCCGAAGAAAAGATCTTTTTCCAATTTATATCCCTGATTCAATACTAGCTTCCATAAAATTAATATGTTTATTTTAAACAATACCGTATCGTATCCTGCTTATATTATATGATCTATACGAAACATTTGAAAGTTCCGTGATGCTTGGAATCTGCTGTAAAATATCACGATAATTTCGATCGATAGCCGATATTTATTGCCAAATTATCGACTATCCGACGCCAACAGTTGATTTGCTGAAATACAAACAAAGAACAATTTATAAGGCTTCAGAGGGACAGGTTTTGATTATATTAATTTCACGCTCATATATTATATTTTTTTGTGTTATTCTTTAAATAAGATCTGTCCTGAGTTAGACAGTTATTTAATATTATGAAAACTTCGATATGTTTTTGCGATGACAATTAGGATTTCTGTGTGATTGTTGCAATAAACACGTGATATGTTAGATGTATATTAGAGTGATCATGAAAGGCAAAAAACCCGATAATTAAATGTTTCTTCGCGAAAATCGTGTAAAAAAGGGAGTACGCAGCTTTTTCGAATGGGATCCAAAGTATTTAAATTTTGATTAAATAATGCAAAATGCGTTTAAATAATAATTTGTGCATGTGACGAACAGGAAAACTTCACAAATCCAACTTTGTTCCATTTTAAGGCGAAATTTTGCGCCATAATATTGAATGTGTGGTCGACTTTAGATTCCGAAATGGTTTTCAAAAGCTTTATAGGAGGATGGCAACGACCCCCTGACAATTTTCAACATCTCGAGTTTAAGCACGAAAATTGTATAACATTCTTAGTTACGCAAATAGAAAAACTTTAAAATAGCGAATACATTGGGTACCTCAAAATAAAATGCCAAAAACTTTGAGTAGCAGATCCAGCTAAACTTAAAATGTGTTTTAGCTTTTATAATAATATGTGAATATTATAATAATTTGTAAAAATGTAAAATTAGATTAAAGGAAAAAGCCAGAAAGTAATCTGTTAAGTGAAATTCAAAAAATGCCAAGTATCTAAAAATTTCTACTCAAATACACATTTACAAAATATTGTAAATAAAATTAGAAATAGAACAATAAATAGACTCCGTGTTTTATTGATCAGCGCTAGCTCCAATAGACAACTGACCATGTGCCTGTAAGTTCCTTCATTAAACACACATTTAGAAAAGGAAGTAAATAAAAGCGAATTAAAAAGGTGACATAATTCCAAAAAAAAAAAAAAAACTGTTTCTAAAAAGTGGGAATATAGGAAAATAAATAGATTCCGTGTTTTATGGATCAAACACACATTTATAAAAGGAAGTAAATAAAAGCGAATTAAAAAGGTGCCATAACATTATTCCTTAAAAGACATAGAACTCTGTGAACATGATGATTAGGACAATAATAGATAAATAGATTCCGTATTTTAATGATCAGCTCCAACAGACAACTGTAAGTTCCTTTTTGGAACAGCGGACTATACCCTTCGGTTCAGAGTATATAACACAATATTGGAGCATCTGGCGCTTCCCCAGTAGTGGCGATCCCAGTATCAACTGAGGCCAATCCATAGTTCTGTGTCTGCCACAGTGGTTGAGACACACTCGCATACGCAAAAAATAGTTGTGCCCGTGCTCTGAATTTTTATGAAAGACGATTGAGCGCGCTATTGCGATCAAGACGATGAAGAAGAAGAACCCCACAAAAACCAGGCCAACTGCGTCAAGCGCAAACACAACTGCCGCCGCCACTCTGATTGATGGGGAGTCAAGTGGAGACAACTTGTAGCTGGCATGGAGCGCAACAAATTAAGCATCTTGTGTGGTCTGCTCAATGCGGTAGATCGCGGGCACCACGGACGCCACCTGGCCGGGCGGGCGGGCAAAAAGTCATGCCAGTCGATGCCAAATTCAGTTCACAAAACGAGCCACCGCCACCACCAGCCCGCCAACCACCGGCCCATCCCTGACAACAGGCGCGCCTGATGCTGCGTTGGCTGCCCCAGCCAAGTGACATTTTATTGGCAACGGCAAGTTGTTAAGAGGCATTCCTCTTCTTCTTCTTTTTCTTCTTCTTCTTCTTGTTCTCTCACCGCGTTCTTGGCACCGTTCATGCTGAGCTCGTGTGCAACATTAGTTCTTGCTATTTAGAGGCATGAAAGCTGTGGCAGGTCCACCTCACATGGATAATTGACAACAGTTAATTCCATTGAGTGTGTGCCGATATGTCGCAAATTTAATTATTGTTGCAGCCAGCCGACCAGCCGACCAGTCCGCACTAACTGTGGGTGGCACTCAACAATGGCATGCGATTAATTAGGCGAAATCCAAATTAATTCGTATGTGCAAGTACTATATGAGTATAACTCTATATAAAACTGTTTTCGCTGACTGGCTAATGCCAGGAAGCTTAAATGGAAATTGCCCCACAAATGAATAATGCAGTGGAAGAGTGAAACGGAAAAGGATTTGTCTTTTTATCTGACGCTAAAAAAAACCCTTCATAAACACTTAAGCATCCTTGAAAACCATAAATAAAGCTGTCCTCGGCCCTCAAAATGCTGTAAAACTGCCCCCTTTAAACACTTTTAAATTAACATATAATTTTTAAAACTTTATGGAAGCACTATTAGTGGTAAAAATAAATAAAAATAAGAAGCATTTTTGATAAAAATGTAAGTAGCGCAGTAGCTAACCAGCCATAAAAGTTAACTAAATAACTAAGCCGAATAAAAATGTTGCCTTAGCTCTCGACTATGGATTTATTTTTTTATATTTAAATTTTATGTTATATTTATAACTTAAATTAAACTCAAACGTAAATACAAATACAACTTAAACTAGGTGTTCAGTCTTAATTAAAATTTAACATTTATAATTTATATAAATCTGTTGGGAAGGTCTACTATGGAGATAGAATCGATTTTATGTTTATAAATACTTTAAATCCTGATCGAATTTCAACAAGTAAAGTTTTATCAAAAAAAAAAAAACCGATTTCAGATCTAGGTCAGTGAATCCGTTTCAACAAAAAAAAAACCGACTTCAGATGTAGGTCAGTGAATCCTTTTTTGTCATTTAAAGTGACTTAATCTTTCGAGGATGATTCTGAAGTAACAGCATCTATTTGGACTAAATGAGGTATATTTAAGGTAGTTTTTGCATGGATGTCATTGTCAGAACTGGACCAAATGGAAATGGAACTATTCGGAAAGCATCAGCTTTCAAAAAGAAAAAGAATTATCGAAATCGGTTCAGCTGAGGTAACAAACATTAAAAAAAATACACAAGAATTGATAACCTCCTCTTTTTTTGAAGTCGGTTAAAAATAAAATACTAACTTTTGTAGTTAAGGTACATATTAATTTAATTAAATAAATTAGAATTAGTCGAATGTGCTGAGGTAACAAACATTAAATAAAAAACAGAAGAATTGGTAACCTCCTCCTTTTTTGAAGTCGGTTAAAAATAAAATACTAATTTTTGTAGTCAAGCTACATATTAATTTAATAAAATAAATTAGAATTAGTCGAATGTGCTGAGGTAACAAACATTAAATAAAAAACAGAAGAATTGATAACCTCCTCCTTTTTTGAAGTCGGTTAAAAATACTAATTTTTGTAGTTAAGCTATACATATTAGTTAATTTAAATAAATAAGAAAGTTCACTTTTCATATCATTTATTCATAAGAATCTTAAGATGATTTAAAAAGTTTTTAAAAAAACTTAATTAAGTAGCGGCCTCTTAATCAAAAAAAGATAGTGTTCTGTCGCTGCTCGTTTTTTATAATACATTTCGAAAATATGAAATATAATTGTTTAATTAATGCTACCATGCACAAATAAAATCATAATAAAAACCACTGAATTGTTCTTATTTTCCCAAAAAGAAAACATTTGTTGTTTTTGTTAAATGCGAAACGAATTCGATGTTGAATATCTGCTTTCAGTGGCAAACGTTTAAAACGAAATATCGGGACAGGAGAAGCTGTCCTGTTCTGTCCTGTCCTGGCCCAGCACTTAATTCCATTCATCACCATCAGCTGCAGTAGGCAGTTCTGGAATAAGACATCTCTTTCCCAGGCTCCGGCGAGCGGAATAAGAACAAAAATGAAATGCACAGCAAACTAAGAGAAACAAACACATTAGCCAAAGGATGGGGAGCGATAAAAAAGTAAATCAACAAACTGTCGACAACATCGGGACGAGGATACTGACAAATTTTTGCCATTTCAGCTGAGGCGGACCGTTGCACAGATGGACATTGGCGCAGGGACAGACGTTGGTAGCCAGAAAAAAACCAAAAAAACAAACAGTTTGATTGCACAAAAAATGGAGGAGAGAGAGAGAAAAACAAAAAGTATGTCTCGCAGAGTCGGAAGCGGAAGCAGCATTTTGCGTCCGTGATGAGCTGATGACGAGCTAAGTGGAGTTGAATGTGTCGAGAAGGGGATATGGGCTCTGGACGGAGGACGGAGGACGTCCGATGGCGGACTGTGGCAGCTCAGGCAGAGGCAGTGCACTTCACTTACTGTTGACTTAAATCGTTTAGGTAAAGTTAAACAACTTGTTCCGTTAATTGTTAAACAATGCACACGGACGACACAGCGATGGCGCAATAAATCCAAATGCTGATGAAGACCGACTGCTGCTCGAATAATTGATGTAAGAACACAGAGACGTTTATTCTAACGAGCTGAGTTGCCTCGGTGCCTTCAGAGGAAGAGTCAACAAATCGAAAAAGAGCAATAATCTCTAAATTCTGCTGTGCCCCTTTAAGCCAGTTTTGGTTAAAGTACTATCTACGTATGTGATCAGAGGACTGGTTATAAAATTAATGACGCCCGGATATCGCTAACGAAACATTTTCTACAACACAATACCATACATATGTGCACTTTCCTCTTCATTTTGGCCAGTAACAAATGCATCCCCTCAACAAAGGGGTGAAATTAAACCCGAAATACATCATCTACATATACATACATGTATGTTTCCGCATTACAACCCCGGGGGACTTGCCCACCTACATTGAAGGCAGGCTAAGGCAAGCGAAGGCTCAATTTTTTCCACATCGGTATTGTATTTGTAACATGCCCATAAATTTCAAGTTCATGTTGCTGCAACATTTTGGAGACTGATAGAATTTTGCAGCATGTTGCTAAAATACTTGCACGCCCTAAGGTGCATGTGCTCTGGGATCAGAGCGAATTTTATCTTATTACATCTTATTTTTCAGAAAATGCTCTATCATTAAATAAATTATATAATTTTCCAACAAATTTAATTACCACTTTATTAATAAACTTTTTACTAACTGTTGTAAAAATTACTAAAATATTTAAAGGACCCTTACGAATAATAAATTAATGAATAGGCCTATACAATATTCGCTATTTAAAATTGCCACAATGCATTATATTTATTTATTTAAATTTTTTTAAAAAATTTTAAATACCTAGATTTTAATTAGTTTATAATAAGCTATTAATTTAAGTAAGGATTTTGTCTGCTATTTACAGAATGTTAAGTAAGAGCGTGTGGCGCGTAATTCGAAAATGCTTTATTTTTTAACAACTTTTTGCTCGTAATCTTAACAATTGTGCTCAGGATACCAGATATTGATGCCAGTGGCATCCAGAGTCAATAATCGCTTACCATCGGATAGGCATGATTTCGACCAAATTTTCACCATATTCGATTGGAAGTGACTTCCAAATGTGTCGAATTTGACTAAAAAGTTGCTGAAGAGTTATTAGTCGTTTTCCCTGAAGCTTATGCTTTATAAATATACAAACTTTTCCATTTGGAACGACATTCAGGGACTGTGATGGTCAATCCGGCCAACATTTTCAATTGCCCATGTTTTCATTGTGGTTCGCCATTTCACATAATTTGCCCGTAAATATTCCTGGATAGTCACATGAGATACATCAAATCCCATTTGCTGCAAATTTATTTGTCCTTGACGCAAGGATAAGAAGCGATTCCTAGAAAATACGGCCAAAATCAGTTTTTCATCTTTTTTTAAAGTCTTCCCATGATTTGGAAGATCATAGACTTTTTTGAGTCTTTAAAACACTTTACCCACTTCTGCACAAAATTCTCTGACTATCTTATATACTTTACAGCTGTTACATGAGACATTTTTAGACCATTCGGGTGATAAAAGAGAAACATAACCTCAAAACGCTTAGCAAATCACATGTCAATACGTCAAAATCTCAACATGGAATTCAATATTTTTATGAAAGCTCCGAAGACAAAAGCTCTAGCTAACGGTACCAAAAAGTTGTTGTAGTTGGCTGAATTCGAATCGCAAGCAATCCTCCTACGTAATATTATGTAATTATTTTTCTTATCTTATTTTTTTTTGGATTTTAACTTGCCTCATTATGCTTCATATCGGGTAATATCTATCAATATGTTAAGTTCGAACTATATCTTATTGTACGTTTCAATACATGTCGACATTGAATAAAAAAATAGGAGGCAGAGATTACATTATATGGCTACAAGTATAACTTCCATTTCAGTAGACCTATTATGATGTAACCTAACATCAGGTCAGATAAGCACTAACTGTATGTTATTGAATTAGGGTACAAATTCCAAGAGTTACGGGTGTTATGGGAAATCACTAAAAGCGGGAAAGTGGGAGGTGCATCCGAAAAAACAAAAAACGGGTCGCAACCTTTATTTATCTGGTTGGACAAATTTCAGACTTCTTTAATTCTTCGAATTGAAGCAGCATGTTTTAAAAAATGTCTAAACCAATTTTAAACAATTGCTGCAAAACCAAATTTAGTCTCAAACTGTTTTTTAAAAGTATATTACTACATCAAGCATATATCTTTGTTTAAATTGGGCTCACGAAATAGCAGGCGGGTAACACTTTCAAAGTGTGGGTAATAGCGCGCTGCCGGTAAAGCAGTGCGAACATCTCTTTTGCTCTACTCTTTAGAGTTACGCTCGCTCTTAAATGCACCAATACCAGTTTATTCTTATTGGTGGCTTCCATAGTAAAAGAGTTGTTTTTGGCTAATATAAAAAAAAATGGTCACAGCCCATTTACATTACTACTATATTACGTTCAAATGATGAAATCTATTGCATGTTTTGAGCAAAATGCTGCAAACTACTTAGATGACAAAATATCTTTAAATCAAATCTCACAATGTGCGGCCTAAAGTTGTATTTATTTTTCAGCTAAAATATTTTCTACATGCCTACTTCTATCTTAGCTACTGAATCAAACGCTGCTGTGCCTAGCTAAACAGACATGGACTTTAAATACAGATTTATACTTGTATATAGAAAATAGCTTTAAATAAATAAATAAAATTTACTTCGTTTTTAAATACTGCAAGTACAATAAAAACAATAAATGCTTTAGTTGAAATCGTTACAAAAACAGTATACATATCTAGCCATAAATTAATAGTAGTTAAAAATATTTTTCAATATTTTACTATTCATATCAAAGACCCCAATGTTTCACACGTTTACAGATTGTGCTAATTTGCTAACTTAATAATATTTACATAGGATATGCGAAATATTTTTGATGCAGATGATGTTTATATTCAACTGATTATTTTTATTTGAAAAAATGTCTTTGTTAATGTTTTTAATCAAACGAGATTAGAAACCTCCCAAATGCTGTGGCACCGACAATTAGTTTTGAAGCGAAACTTGGGCGGAAGAGATTTCTGTGGCACCCCTGTAGAGCTCTAAAGCTTTCTAAATTATTTTGTTCTCGTGAAATTAAATTTCCACATCAACTTTTCCGCCGCGAGCCATTCCACTAAAACAATTGTAAAAAGTAGTGGAGTGGATTCAAATCTTTTCCACTCATTCGATAGAGATGCTCTGGCAATTAACCGTCAACATTTTCCACCTTTTTTTTCGGCAAAAACAAAACAATATTTTATTGTTTGCATATTTTATAAAGCTAATCAAACACGTCGCCCGATGTGCCCGCCCTTGTTGAATGGGAGGGATATGAGGGTTGCTCTATGATGTCGCTCTTGCAAAGGCTGCGAGACAAGCAACAACAAACAGCATCAAAATAATTTATTGGCGAGGGCTAGTATCGTGCTCAAGGACGTGGATAGAACAGAAAAAGGGAAGAAAAAAACTGTGAAAAACACAGCGGGAAACCGCTTCAGTCAAACTAATTTGTTGTCATTTTTATGCGACGAGAGTGAAAACAATAATAAATGTACACAACAAATAAATAAAGACCGATTGCAGCAGCTGCCACGAAATCCATGAATAATTTTGTTATATTGCCTATTGTTTTAATTTTGAAAATTATAAAAACTGCATCTAAATTTCTGCCTGTGGAATATACATCTTTAGCTGAGTCGCTAATTTTGCAGAAAACTCATTTTTCTGACACGGATCTTTTCAGCAAAATAAATTAAATGTTTCTTCATTGCTAAATAATTTGACTTCAATATTATAGTTAAAAGATGGTTTTACAAATATTGTTATAATGTGGGTTTCGCGCCAGAATGGATGAAAAATTTAAATTGTGTCTCTCCATTCTTAAATTAAAACCAACATCGAGATCGGTGCTTTAACCTCTTACATACAAATTATTATGGTTTTGTAGAGCACGTTCTAGATCTATTGCTAGCTTCGTCTTATGAATGACATAAACCTCTGGAGCCCCCATTTCCAATCCCAAATGTCTGACGATCTTAGTTCAATATTATATTTAAGTGATTAAGTGTTTCACCAGCTTGGCGGCTAAGACATTGCGAATGAGTTCTGGTGCAGACTTGAATAAGGTTTTGAAAGTCGCCAAAATTTGAGATGTTAACCGTCAATCCCATGACTATTTGGATCGACCGAAAAACCATACGAATGTAGACAAGGGTGTACGCAGCTTTTACCAAAGGGGGGACAAAAAAATAAAACTTTGATTAAGTAATCAAACTCTGTTCCATAATAATGAACGTGTGGTTGACTTTATGTAGCAAAATTTTAAGAAGAGCGGCAACGACCCAACCTACCCCCCCCCCCCCCCCCTGCCCACCTGCGTACGCCTTTGAATGCAGGCACCTACTAAGCAGCAGAGAATAATGCCGAGGAGTTTGAATATATCCTACCCTTTCGATCTACTCAACAGTCCCATTAGTGCATCGTCCATATGACCGCATCATTACTTTAAAGTTGATTGTATTCATTTTCCTTATTAAAAAAAAAAATTTTTTTTCTAATAATAACAGCAAAGTTAATAAAGAAAAGAAATCTCTTTCTAATTTTCTTAAACCATCAACTTCTAAACACAAATACTGCTCTTAAGGCATCATTATGTTAATAAAGAAAAGAAATCTCTTTCTAATTTTCTTAAACCATCAACTTCTAAACACAAATACTGCGTTTTAAGGCATCATTATGCGGAATACTGAATAGCAAAACAAACCAATCCATTACACATGAGCAAAAATGATTTGAAAATTTCACTTCTCTCGCATTTTTTGCCTTTTGTGTGTCCACAAAACTGTGCCGATGCTTATCAAAATTAGACGAAATCACCCGAAAACTGCGCTGCAAACAGAAATCAACAAATGGATTAATTAGCGCAACGTACCAAGTTCGAGTGTTGCCCTTCTCTCGACATTTTCAATTTACAATTTGTGCGGTTGTCGGGCCACAGTTTTGGTGGTTGTGGTCAGGTCAGGACGATGTCAGAAGGATTTTCGCGCATATGGACTGTAATTGATGATGCGAGCACGAACGACAAGTGCCACGTAATCAATTTAGCTTCGTTACAAATGCGAATTTAAGACGCTTTTGTTGCAGTCGACAAGCCCACACCCCCCATCCACCAACTAGCAGGGGTGAGCTGCGTTTGCCACAATCGCAATGCTGCCACATTTGTCGCCATCATTATCGGGTTCTCTTGTTTCTACAAGTGCTATAGAACAGTGCCCGCCAGCGACATTTGCCGATGTAACAAAATATCATAAACATATGTGCAATAATGTCGACATTTTCAGACATCATTGCATTCGTACGAGTATTTGCCAGGATAACCATCTGAAGGATTAGCCCTTATGGAAACATTTAAGAATTTCATTTTTAAAAAGAAAAGAATTTCATTTTAAAAAAATAAAACTTATTTTATATTCATCATATTTTATAGTGACACTAAATTGCAAAATTTTAACCTACCTACGAAAAAGAAAAAACGGCAAATCTTTAAAATAAATGAAGAAATGAAGCTGGCTACTTAGTATAAGCTTAACTCTACTAAGACTTTCTTTATTGACTGGTTGATTAATTTAATGAAGAATGTTTGAGCTGGCTACTTAGTATAAGCTTAACTCTACTAAAGCTTTCTTTATTGACTGGTTGATTAATTTAGTTATCTTTTATATATTTTATTTTAACCTGCTACGAAAAAGAAAAAACGACAAATCTTTAAAGAAATGAAGAATGTTTGAGCTGGCTACTTAGTATAAGCTTAACTCTACTAAGGCTTTCTTTATTGACTGATTGATTAATTTAGTTATCTTTTATATATTTTATTTTAACCTGCTACGAAAAAGAAAAAACGACAAATCTTTAAAGAAATGAAGAATGTTTGAGCTGGCTACTTAATATAAGCTTAACTCTACTAAGACTTTCTTTATTGACTGGTTGATTAATTTAATGAAGAATGTTTGAGCTGGCTACTTAATATAAGCTTAACTCTACTAAAGCTTTCTTTATTGACTGGTTGATTAATTTAGTTATCTTTTATATATTTTATTTTAACCTGCTACGAAAAAGAAAAAACGACAAATCTTTAAAGAAATGAAGAATGTTTGAGCTGGCTACTTAGTATAAGCTTAACTCTACTAAGGCTTTCTTTATTGACTGATTGATTAATTTAGTTATCTTTTATATATTTTATTTTAACCTGCTACGAAAAAGAAAAAACGACAAATCTTTAAAGAAATGAAGAATGTTTGAGCTGGCTACTTAGTATAAGCTTAACTCTACTAAGGCTTTCTTTATTGACTGGTTTATTAATTTAGTTATATTTTATATATTTTATTTTAACCTGCTACGAAAAAGAAAAAACGACAAATCTTTAAAGAAATGAAGAATGTTTGAGCTGGCTACTTAGTATAAGCTTAACTCTACTAAGGCTTTCTTTATTGACTGGTTTATTAATTTAGTTATATTTTATATATTTTATTTTAACCTGCTACGAAAAAGAAAAAACGACAAATCTTTAAAGAAATGAAGAATGTTTGAGCTGGCTACTTAATATAAGCTTAACTCTACTAAGGCTTTCTTTATTGACTGATTGATTAATTTAGTTATCTTTTATATATTTTATATATTATATTTTAACCTGCTACGAAAAAGAAAGATGACAAATCTTTAAAGAAATGAAGAATGTTTGAGCTGGCTACTTAATATAAGCTTAACTCTACTATTACTTTCTTTATGGACTGACTGATTAATTTAGTTATCTTTTATATATCCTGAAGGGTGAAAGGGTGTGCTGAGTAGTCTGTATTAATGACAGACCACAGAAATTGTAGGTGTATTAGTAATCAGCACGATAAAACGAATGAATGTCAGTTTATTTGTTCGATCTATAAAAGCGAGGAACTCCAAACTTGACATATAAAAACGTCTTATTCATATGCAGATCAATTTTATTACAAATCCTAAATAGCTTAATTATTCTTATATAGCTGCCGTAAAAAACATAAAAATAGCTTTCATTGAAAAAAGAATATGGTTTATAGAGATTTTATTAAACTATATATTAATGCTTTTTAAAGAATACTGCACTATATTTTATATATATTAAACGACTGGGAAAATGATAATGACAAAGTATAGACTATTTTCTTCTTTACTTTGATATGTCAAAAGAAATCGATATTTTGTCGAAAGGGTACAATTTGTATAATAATATAATAATATTTGTGCACGGCTTAATTTTAGCAACACAATTAAATAAATAACTATCTTTGTAAAAAACTAAATAATTCAAATGGTGAAATTAATTATTTTAATTTTAGTTTTTCTTTAAAAAAAAATAAATATTTTGTGTAATAATTATAATGAAAAGTAAAAAATTCTCTTTGCAAATTTACGTATGAATCCGATTAACAGTGACGAGTTAACGAAAAAAGAAATTTATTCGAATTTATTGAGGACTTATATCCTCAATTTAATTAGGCTTTAAATGAAGTTAAAGCACGGCCTTTTTTCAGCAACACAATTTAATAATGTACAAAAAATAAAAGCCTAAAAAGAAATGCGTTCTGAATAAATTTAGAAAAAGTTTGCAGTTTTAAAGTGTTGCAACAAAGCTTCCTTGTAACTACAAATTTAGTTGGTAAATAATTAAATTTATTACTTGAATATAGAAAACATTAAACAACAAAAATGCTGCTATCCTATTAAGAGTTTGTTTATAAATGTAAAGGCAATAGTTGATTCTTAAGCGACTCTTTCGCAACAAATATTTATATACGAGTACTAATCTGAGGGAACTAGTTTAAAAAACGATTGGTATCTTTGAATTTAGTTTAAATAAAGAAACCACTTGCTTCGAATAATTGATAAAGTTAACATGGGGTGGCACATTATTTCGAAACTTTCAAAATTGTCCAATCAATGTACACATACATACATATGTGTATCTCGTTTGTTATTTACGCCCTCCTTTGACATCCTGCCTTTATGTTCCTAATGTCGCATAAACAGTGCTTAATAATGCACTAACCTGCGCATACATATATGTATCTTCACTAACCGAAAGGAACTCGCATGCAAATAGACATATGTATACACATATGTGTAATCGTACCGAAGGACTTCTTCGTTGTCGCCGTCCTCGTCGACAATGATTAATATTTAATTCGTGTGCCTTGGATATTTTTCCACTTTGTATTTTGGGGAAAATTTAATGGATGACAGAGGCAGCAAACGGTTTGGCAAACAGCTTTTACTCCAACTCCAGCTCCAGCTCCAGCTTCCTTATCCAGCCTGTCGCTTGTTTATCGGAGTATGTGACCCTTTGTTTTGCACCAAATTTCGGCGACCTCAGGGAGTAGAGGCTGTTTACCTATGGTGCCGAGCATTTACTCGTATGTACGGTTAAAATTTACGTTTGATTTTCGGTAGAAAAATGCTTTGTTAATTTAAAGCTATTGAAATATTCTGTTTGACCTGAAAATAATGTAAATATACTATACGAGTATACGAGATGATGATGAGTTTCTCATGTGGAATAAAATTTAAGCAACCGACAATACCATATGCGGTACCTGTGATGTCCTTTCTTTCTCTTAATCACAGTTTTCATTATTGCTGCCGACTTGCTGATTCGCACAATCGCAAACGATTACCACGAATGTTGCCACACCGAGCAGGGGAGCAGAAATGGAAGCTACCCTAGAGTGCAATTAGGCAGCAAACTATAAAATTTCAGTGTTTGTCTTGCAAGATACTTTCGCACAGATACAGTTACCCCATATGTGTATTTGGAGAAAACAAGGAACGTTCTCCCACCCAGCCATCACAACTCACCGCATGTGGCAGCATCCAGCACACGCATAATTGGCGTTCTGTGCCTCTCCGCAGCATTCTGGCACTTTAATGAGCTGTCGTCGTTTGTTTCTTTACTGTCGAATCTCGATTAAGTCCTGCCAACACAATAGTACAAAAAGAACATTTGTAACGCGCTAACGTTCCAAGGGTGTTTATTTGGATGCTTTTTTTTCATATTAATGGGTACGATATCAAAACAAAAAGGAAGAAACTAAGCCACAACTACACATTGTTTCTGGGAGCCATGCTTTATATTTAAAACTTATCTGAATTGGGTTAACATTAAATTTAAGAAACCCTGCATTCATTTATACCACATAGCATTAGCAAGGATGGTAAAGTTATAAGAAAGCCCTGTGCCAGGAACTTGTGAAACTTAGTAATTTACTTGTAAGGTATGTTGAAAATCTGGACACACAATATCTCCAGAATTCAGCGACTAATAAGTATTTAATTGTTGATTATTTGCAAATACAGAAGGATACTTCCTTGGTTCAAAATCATAATAATGGGGCAATCAGTTTAAACGAACGTTGATGACAATGAGAAGAAATTCTATAGTATTGGTGCTTAGTTCAGTCAGCTAATATTTTTATATCCTGTACCCAAAGGGTAAAGGGTATACTAGTTTTGTGCGAATGTATGTAACAGGGAGAAGCAGGCGTGGCAGGCCCCACAAAGTATATATATATTTTTGATCAGGATGACAAGACGAGTCGATCTAGCCATGCCCGTCTGTCCGTCCGTCCGTCTGTATGAACGCAAGAATCTCAGAAAGTATAAGAGCTAGAATAACCAAACTTGGTATCCACATTCTCCTAAGTCCGAGAAAGCACAAGTTTGTTATTTTTTTCCGATGCACCCCCTCCACTCCCACTCCCTCGCAATTCGTGTTTTTTCCATAACTCCCGTAATTTAATTAATAAATTCAATTTTATTAAATAATTTGCTTTTTATACCCTGTACCCAAAGGGTACAGGGGTATATTAGTTTTGTGCAAGTGTACATGGAACACACAGAAAGAGGCGTGGTAGACCCCACAAAGTATATATATTCTTGATCAACATGACAAGCCGAATCGATATAGCCATGTCCGTCTGTCCGTTTGTCTGTCGGTATGAACGCAAGGATCTCAGAAAGTATAAGAGCTAGAATAACCGAGAAAGCACGAGGTTGTTCAGTTTTCCCGTTTTTAAAATTTGGTAGACACATCCAGCTTCTTCTTGAGCTCACACCTTTCAGAGACCTCTTTTCTTGCCAAATGAAAGACAACTGTAGATATTGTTAATAGATAAGTACCATTTATGAAGATTTATTTGATTTGATTGGCTGTGAACTAAAATTTGTAAATCATTATTCGTTGCTCATATTTGTCCTAAGTCCATATATCTTTGGCTGTAGGAATTCATCGATAACAGCATCAACCATGCGGTAGAGCTTATCACTAAGTTCTCCCCAATCCTTTTCTTCCGGCAGTCCACAAATCTCCGCAAAATACTTCAACTTGTTTTCATCTGGTACGCCCCGAAGTGTTATTGAAAAACCACTGGTAAATGTAAAAGTGATCATCTCGTGATTGATGTTGACTGGAAGCCGAGCTCTATTATCCGCATACGTGGTATCCACACCCGTAGTCATGTCCCGCACATTCATTACCTGGAACTCTCCGCCGAGTACCGATTTGGGATAAGTGCCAGGTGCTCCGTCGAAGCTTCGCAAATGCTCAAAAACCTTTTCTACTGTGGAGGGATCATCGGAAATGAGATATGAGCATACGCTCGCATGGTAGCCATATCTATCGTAAATTTCGCGTAGCTTCTCGATAAGTGTAATATTGCGGGTGGTACGTAAATGACAGGCCATAGTGGCAATGTGGCAAGCGGCGCTTACACCATCCCTATCCATCAAATTCGAAAAGATCATGTAGCCAAGGCTTTCTTCGAAGGCGAACAGTACGTTTTTTCCGAGAGTTAGGAGCTCAAAAGCCTTGTTGCCCATCCATTTGAAACCCCTCAGAGTTTCAACGAAGATGAAACCCTCTTCCCTCGCCATGGCGGCAAGTATCCGTGAACTGACGATGTTCGAGATCATTACACAGTTCGCCAAATCGGGCTTTTGGGTTCTAGTTTTGTAACACTCGAGCGTCCACCAACCGAGCAGAGCGCCAATCTCATTGCCATTAAATATCTTCCACCTGCCTTTCGGATCCAGTTCCGCTACAGCCAAGCTAGTAGCATCCGGATCGGTAGCCAAAATAATCGTGCAATGTTCCTCCTCGGCCTTCTTTATGGACATCTCCAGGGCCACCCTTCCTTCCTCAGGATCTGGATGGACGAGCGTAGGGAACTCGGGATCAGGGTCTCGTTGTTGTAGCACTGCAATCACAGGCTTCAGCCGGGCCTGATAGAACGCCTCCTTCACAAACGGATACCCAACACCATGCATGGCCGTGTAGACAAATCGCAGCTGGCTGCACTCGTTTGTCTCCAAATGAGCAGGCGAAATTGATTTTTTCAAGGTATCGTAGTATCCTGGATAGATTTCTCTATAGGGGTCCTCCAAAATGGGGTTTTGATCTAATACGGACAAATCCCAGGAGGTTGGCCTTGGCTCTAAATTCTCCTGAATCGCATTGTTTATGTTCCTGTCTATAGGCGGTATTACCAGAGCACCATTCGTCCAATACACACAAATGCCGTTAACCTCCTTGGGAAAGCGGGAGCCGGTCACGACAATACCCGCTAAACACTTTTTGCGTATGACAGTGAAGGGTACGAAGGGTGTGGGGACTACGCGCTGAAAGAGGTAGACCCGAAAGTTCTCGTTTAGGAAGACCGTTGCCACTAATTGGGCAAAACGTTTGCTATTGTAGCGACCATCGTACCCAATCACAACGCCTTGGGTTTCGCGTTTTTGTAAGCTCGGATAGGCATCAATTAGGAACTTACTTAGGCCTTGCGCCGTTTGTATTATTATAAGATCATTTACTGAATCAAAACCGGCACGCATAATACCCAGCAGACCACTTGGTTCAAAATGTATCTGATGGCAGAGACGAAGGCGCAATGCCTGCCAATCCTGTTCCTTAACTACCTCCACTACCTGATTGATGGATGCCTCATTCCTATCCCAAATAATCCAGTTTTTGATTTGCTCATCTAGATCTTCCTCTCCAGACAGCTCCAATGTCTTGATGAGATCCAGTGGAGTGGCTGGTTTTGACGCAGCCATTTCAAATTTTTAGATTTGTTTATTTCAATGCCGAATTTTGTTTTCAATATTACTACAAAGATCAGACTTTAAATTCAAATTATTTGTGACACACTCTAATGGTGGTACACACATACTCGTACTATGTACATAGTATTTCTCATCGGTCGCACTCTCTATGCCCATTGGGTTCGATTTATTGAGAGCCAAAGGCTTTGCCACCAGCCACGTCCAAACTGACCAATTGAAAATTTATTGTGAGCTCATTTCGATTTACGGCCACCAGATGCGGCCCCTGGGAGCTGTGGGCGGCTAAATCCTTGCAACCACAAAGTGATCCATTGGCAATTCGATTTTGGCTGCTTGATGAATTTATGGCCGTACACAACGATTTGCAAGCATTAGCATTTGAGCAATTTAACCTTTTGACTGGAAAGGGTCATCAAATCTTTTTTGTCAATACACGTACATACATACATATGTATTTATTTATTTCATGGACATAACTCCAAACTCCATTCTGATGGAGACGTCTGTATTGAAACATTAACATGATTTCAATTTGTCATCAATTATGCAAAGCGAGTCTCGGAGTCGTGCCCCTAACCCCAACCCCCAACCTCTCGGCTAACTCGTGTATTATTGTGCCTGCCAACAGGGTGCACGCATCGGGGGAAGGGGGGGTTTCAACCCAAGGTGTGAGTAATTTGCAACGGTAATTGGGTTACACAAACCCATGCAACATTTATGTGTCGGGCAAATGAAAGGCCATGGCATTAGGCAGGCAATGCGGGCCGCATAGAAGCTGCGTTGGACCTGCCTGGCTGGCTGGTTGCCTCACACGTCGCGACTCAATGGGGGACTCCTCGCATTGACACGTCAAATGCATTCTAAACATTCAACGCAGTGGTTGCTGGGTCCCCCCCAGACTCAGCCCCCAACCATCGAGGCTCATCGGCATGCAGGCGATGCTTGTGCAGTTTTGAAACACAAAATGCATTTCGCGTCAAATTGTCAAAGTGTTAATTAAAAATGGACACTCGAATAGGCAACAGAGTCAGGCATGCCTAGACATGCACACACATGCCAAATTCTCCTTCTTGAATTTCCAACCTAATTGCCCAATACTTGAAGCTTAAAGTATTTTAAACTGTTATATGCTTCTGTGGTTTCTTTTTAAAGCGGCAAATAATGTTTGTATTTAAATGTTATTTTCAAGCAAGCCGAAGTTAGAACACTCTGTATATATGTGTAGAAAAAAATAGAAATAAAAAAAAAGTAACTAATGTTAATTGGGACAATTGGGCTTTGGTTTCGACCTCATAACCATATATCCATGATTTGGCACCAGTTTCAAGCAAATCTGCATCATCATTGACGTCAGTTAAAAGCTCGTGAGCGAATGGGGCACTAATTGTTTTCTTACTACAAAAATTATAAATAAAACACCTGCATTACAATTTTGTTTAAAAAAGTAAAGTAAAGAAAATATTGGTTAAATTTCCAATAATTAATTGTTCTATTTTACATACAAATTGTGTGCATTTTTAGAAAGCTGATTTTCTGAAAAGCAGGGCACTAAACTTATATTTTTTATTTTTTTTATTTTAAAGCTATATTTTTCTTTAGAATTCATACAATACATTTATATTGATATTTAGAGCCCATGCTTGTATTTTTGAAAAACTTGAGAAATCTGTTCTACGTTTACTCGTATATTTAAAAATGCATTTTTTTAGATCTGTATTATAATGGGGATATTTTTAAGTATGTATGTACTCTAGGTCTATTTCAAACTTTTTTTTCTGAGTGTAAAATGAATATGTTTCTGAGTTGGAGTTGCTTTGTTGCGAGCTTTGTAATGTCTTTATTTATCGTGTTTTTTAAGTGCTCTATATAATTTCTCAATTTGCATAGAAAACGGCCAAGCCATTTACTTTAGCGTAACGGAAAATCTTTTCTTGCGGCAACAAAAATTGGGTGTTTACGGCGTGTAGGCCTCATCATCCCACCGCGCCCGCTCCATTTAGTTAACTATATACATGCGCATCCGAAGGCATAGGCATGCGTTTGCATAATTTTAATCGCTGCTATCTATGAGGCACTTCCCTCACACATACTTATTGCCTTTCCATTCGTTTTGTTTCGAAATAGGAACTGCAAAATCGCTGTTGTGTGAACTTTTATGGCACCCCCGAGTGTCCTCTGTCTGTGTATCTGTGTGTGTGTGGCGTATGCTTACATATGTACGAGTATAGTATATATATGTAGGTATGTGTGGGTGAGTGCGTACCCCCTGATTTTCAACTTAAATAACTAACGGCATCAAACCTATTAATATGTTAATTTATTTTATTGGGAGTGCACTCTGACGTTTCTTGTATGTTTATTTTGCATAAAGGAATTGAGGGAATTTATTTAAAAGAGCTACACTTCTATAGATATATTTAGAAATTCCACTAAGAAATGATATCTTTATAATTAAAAAAAAAAAAATTTTTTTATAAATGTAAAACTTTAATTATACTGTTATTATTTAAATACAACTACAGCTTACTCTAGGAGTTTAGTCTTATTTATATCTTTATAAGATTTTATTTACTCGTTTTAAATTCCTTTCGCTTTTTCCAATATCTTCGAACTTAATAGTTACATTTTAAACATATTTTACTTGCAAGAATGATAAATAAAGAAAATTAACATTATTGTTCAAATTATTTTCGGTAAATGACTTGATTTTTATGTACAATAAGATTTTTATGAGAAATTGGTGAAAAAATCATTAGCATTAGTTAGTATGCCGATATCCTAAGAAAATGCATAAAACTCTTGTGTTTATTACGATATGGTAACCGAAATTGATATTTATGTCTGTAGCCGGGAAAAGGAAGTATATAGGATATATAAGAATCAGGCTGTTCTTTATTTGCTAATGCCTACGAGTAGGACTGTTGTTTAAGCATTACAAGTATTTCTTGTACCTCCTTAGTTTGAAAAACTACGATGTTTTTTTAGTGGCATAAGAATTGAAAAGACAGTTTAGAGTCACTATTGAAAAATATTATACATACATAGTATATTAGTGTTGTATTTACACCTAGTTCTTGTTATTTATTTAAAATGTTAATGCCCTTTTTATTTAAATAAGTCTTTGGCATACAAACTGATAAATCAACCCTAAAAGTATGCAGTTCTTAATTTGAATTTTTCGTTTCTATTTCTATTAATCGCGAATATCGAAACATTCGGAAACTATTTTAAAATTCGGAGCAGGCCAGCAGCCAAAAACTGCTCATTAGCACTTTTAAAATCTTTGGAACTCCCCACTTTAATTTTGGGTCCAGAAATATGAACTACTTAGTGTTAGCTATGCTTTTGAAAACGGCATGGAATTGCATACGAAATATGTTTGTTACTTGTGTACTTATTATTTTGTTCACGTGTGTACGAGTAATGACGATTTAAAACTACAAAACATCAAATAAATTTATATACACTTACTACTGATAAATATATGTTTATTTCTCTTTGCCTATTTCAAACATTAGTAAATATTTGAACAATCTCTAATCGTTTAGCCATGCTTTAAGTTATTCTTTCCCACCTGCCTTTTCATCTTATTACTTCCAACTCAAATCCAAATCAAAACGAAATCACTCATTTTATTAAAGTTGAAGGACGAAATTGATATTGACATTTCGTGTGAGGGTTTGGTTGCGTTATTAAATCGGCCGACGCATTTGCTTTTTCCTCGAACTCTTAATACAAGCGAGCAGGCAAGACTCAGGCGAGCATTTTTTCGCACTAAATGACGAAAAGAGGTTTTTAATGTTAAGCTGCTTAGCGGAGATTGTGCGTTTGACACATTTAAGTCCTTTTGCCAGCTGCTCGAATGTCAATGACAAATGTGAAATAAATGTAAATATCTGAACTTTGATAAATTCAATTTTGAAAATCGCAAAGTTTCGCCACTCGATATGCCTTTGGAGCCAACTTTCGGATGGACACTCGTATTTCTTCTGGCCCCCGTGGTCGCCTTCATTGCAAAATGTATGCTGAGAAATCGCCCTGCCCGCAAAATAAATTTTCGTAATTTGTTTATGCGGATTTTCATATTTGCTGCTTGTGTGTTACGTTTTCTTTCGCACATCTGCCTGTCTGACTGTCTGTCCGCCGATGCGCATTTTCCAAATGCTAAAATGTGAAAATGAAATTTACATCATTTGTTTATTTGTATCGCTCATGTCCTGTGGTCTTGCCAGAACATTTCCTTGGGGAGAACTGCACAGCAGCAGCAGCAATTCATTTTTTTATATTTTATTTATTTTTTTGTTCTACACAAAAAAAAAACATCGCAAATTTGATTACCGCCCAAACATGTTTGCATATTCTTTTTCTCGTTTTTTCGTCTGAATGTTGGTAAGTTTGTGTGCTGGTGCCGGCTTTGTGGTTGGCTGCCATCTTTAGTCGTCTTCCTTTTGCTGGAATACATTTTAAATTAACGCATTATGTTTATGTATTAGATGCAAATATGAATGGCCGCTCGCATCGCCGAAGGACCTTCACACATCGCTGACCAAAGGGTCAGAAATCCAATTTGAGAAAATTTTCATAAAGGTTTTCCCTTTTTGCAGCCAACCATCCACACACACACACGCACACATTCGTACAAATCTTATATGAAATCCAAAGAGCAACATTTTTATTGCACATCAAATTGTCTTTCCGTCTGCGGTTCAGTCGTCTGTGCGACACATGCTCGAACTTCCCCATACCATCACTTCCCTTCCCTTCCCCCTTCTTCATCGCCCATCCAAAGCAATCAGACGTTGGCGATATAGACTTTTGATTTTCGGTATCGTTTCGCAAATTTCCAAATGTGTCCTCTTGCTTGCGGCTGCTGCGAGTCCCAGCTTCACAGTCACTTGCTTTTTAATTAGAAATGGCCAAGTTTTAATTGCTTGCACGAAACAGGACGTCGATGATGATTAGGCCCATAAACGGAAGACAATCGTCGGGTTGTGCAATCATCATTTGCACTTGGACCGACTTGTGTGTACCTCCTCCCTTCAGCGAAGGCAATGAGTGTAAATTGTTCGGCTACCTACTGTATTGAGTTTTGCAAACACTTGGATATTTGATAGATTACACATTATATAAATGCTTTGGTCTGGGAGGGGGAAAATTCAAATCAGTTGCGTGACGTGACATGAAAAATGTCACGAAAGCCTACCCGTGTCTGGTGTCAATGCAGCGTAGAAAGCATCAAAGGGTTAACTACTCCCCCCCTTCTAGTCGAACTTTGATGAAATTGTAGCCACATTTTCTATGAAAATTGCCTGGATTTTTGCGCATTACAAAAAATAACACACAAACGTGGCACATCAAGGCGAAGACGGTTTGAAATGTGCCTGTCGCGTGTGCACGAATTTGCACTTCAGCAAGGACCTGCCTTCAGCAAGGATCTCCCCCCACCAGTCCCTGCTAATGGCGGCACCAGCACCAATTCCAATTTCAATTCCAAATCGTAAATGTCTTTTCGCCATCGGCTTCAAATGCCAACTCGCCTTGCATGCGATAGTCGCAACAGAGATTGAAATGCTTTGATGTCGTTTGCACAACTTTAGACATATTCTGAAATATTTAAGTAGCATTCATATGCAAAGCGCTAAGATATACTAAGTCAACAAGCCCCTTTTACATTTAGGCACACATAAGAAGTTATATATAAATGCGATTGCTCTCGGGAAGTATGCTGTTCTTGTATATAGTTATACCGGCTTAAACATTGAAAATAACTATCTTATAATAATACTTGGCTTGGATTACTAACCAAATAAAATAAATAATAATAATAGGTATAAATAAATTGTAGGTGACAAAATAAATCGTCAATTACAGCGCTTTTTATACCCCGGTTGAGCAAAGTGTAAAATGAAACGGGCAAAAGGAATCATTTCCAACCTCAAAAATCATATATATTTCTGATCAGCCGAGTTGGTTCAGGCATGACTGTCCGTCTGTCTGTTCGCATCTCAGAGGCTCTAATAGCTGGAGACACCAAAGTGTTTTTTGAAGAATTTCCCCCGTCCTCTCTCACCAGTCTAAAATCCCGAACAATCACTGAACTACCATGGTCTTTACGGAACGATAATATCCATCGATATCTACAAAGCAAAAATGGGAGCAGAAATTATGCAACGCAAGGCGAAATACTCTCTAAAACTCCAAATGCATCACAATCCATTCTTCAGGTAAACACAAGACTACAAGAAACGATCTGCATTTAAGATTTGAAAACCTTTTGTTAGTCTCTAAACAAAAGATAAGATTGGATATGGATATCGATAAACTGATTCATTTCACTATGCTGACCATATAAGCACTTATAACACGCCTTGTTAGAAACATTCGTACTTCCAAAAATATAATTACTATACCGTAAAGCTGTCCTGCCTTTTTCATAAGGAATAAGGACAAAATTTATATATATCATTAAACATTGAGCGAAGACGAACCTCTATAGAACAGTCAAAATACATAATTAAAAAAATATTTGTAGGCAAAATTACAACTTCAGTTTTAATTTTGATTAAAAAAATGGAACCTAAAGAATAATCATTATTTTATGAATTTTAATTTGTTCCTTAAAAATAATAATTATTGGTTGAGTTTTAAAGTATAACTCAAAATTAATCATTATATTGTAAAAGAAGGAATAAAAATTAAAATTTTAAAATAATTTTAATGCATTTTCACCATATATAAATAATCCTAACAAAAAACAACCATTACTTCCGGTCCCTGTTATAATGACAACTCTGTGATATTTGTATCTTTGTACTTGTATCTAAGTGGAAGAATATCAGCCAGATGGTATTTAAATATTATTCGAAAAAGCATATAAATGTTACATCTAGCTAAAAAGATGAGATTCTTGCCAAGTAGATGTGCTAAACATAATTTTATAATATGGAAATATTTATATTTCTTTCAAACAGGAGCAGCACAAGCTCTCAAACTCCTAATGAGAAGACTTAAAGCTTAATTTTTTATCAACACCTTTCCATCCACACTCAGCGGAATATTTTCGGTGCATGTCGTTTAAAATGAACGAATTAGACGCAATTGAATTTGTGTATTTGAGATTGGAAAGAGACACGATATTGAATGGAGTAGAATAGTGGATGTTTGTAATTAAGGATTATGGTGGTGTGAATCGTGAATCGTGAATCGTAGCAGAACGGAGTGAGTTGAGCTCCCCTTTGTGCGTGATGCCGACGACGGTGACAACTTTTGTAAGCGATGTGGCAAAAATATAAAAATTATTGATTATCAACGATGGTATTCCAGCGATTTGCAGCAACAAGCCACGTTTCACTTTTTTGCTGGAAGCACTGCAGTGGCACTGCGGCCTGCCTCTACGGTTCCAGTTGTAGTCGGACGAGATCCCATCATTAAAATCATTGTGCGATATCGACACCTCGACTACCACTTTTTTCCTACGGCCAGCTAGGGCTAACCAACAGGAGAAACAGTGTGCAACAGTGTGGCAGAGTGAGGGGGCAAGACAAAAAGCGAGATCGTTTCGCTTGTCGCAAGTGTTGGCTCGTCAACAGGTTCTATGGAATGTCGCGTCCAGCCCACAGTCTGTGTGGAGCAGAGACTGGAGGAACAACGATCGTTCATCATGCGCGGATGACAAGTGATCAGAGATCCAGCAATATTTTACAGCAGTGTTGTGTTGCTTGCGTTTACAAGCCCAAGTCTCTGGCATTGATCTGATGAAGAATGATCGCGTTGACACATTTTATTTGTGGTCTTCCTCTGATCGACAGTGGCCAGCGTTTGGAAGGCAGCAGCAGCAGCAGCAGCAGCTGCCTGCGCTTTATGCTGCCTGCTTTCTCCTTAATTGTCCTTATCACTTTGTCATTAGGTCCGGTCCGAGACCACAGATCTCCGTCTGCTACTGCTCATAAATATTTATAATGCAGTTCGAGGGCAAGTGCTGCAACGATCGGCCACACCAAACCAAGCACTTTTGGTTGGCGCGCAGATCTGCGATATTCAAGTATTGATTAAATGTTTAAATGCGAGCCGAATATGGCAAGATGTTCATAAATTAAAGGGTTCCTCCTCCCTCCCCACCACTTCGATTCGTTTCATTTCAAATGTGCGAAGTGGTCAGCTGCATTTGGTAGAAAATCAATTAAAAAGTATCTTTTATTGCAACTAACTGTTAATTATTACGAGTCCAACTACGCTGCCACTTCGAGCCGAACTTCATAAATTACAAATACGCGTATGTCGGGTCGATTGGTCTGTTGAACAGATCGTTCCATTGTCGCGCCTCTCTGCCACTTGCCTGCAACTTGCAACTCTCGAAGTTGTTGTTTCTGTTTCTGCTTCTGATCGTTTTACGCGTTGCACGTGCTCGGAATTGCCAAACGAAATTCCATCAAAGCCAAAATCAGTCGCACATCGCTCATGGCTGAGGCCCAACTGAAAGGGATCAATCAGCCCAAAAAAGAGTGTCAAGTATGCCCTTTAAAGGCATTGGGTTCCTATTAAAAATTATTAGTCGCAAAACCGACAAACGGCAATTTATGGATTAATCTCCACAGGACTGTGCTTGCTTATCCAGCTCTGGGCTAATCCCACTACTGGCTGATGGCCGGTAAATGAGCGGAAGATTTTGTTTTTAGAAAATGTACAAACACAGAAATGAAATTTAGGAAGACTAAGTAAAGAAGAGAAGTTTCTGGGACGCCTTCATGCGATCCTAACGCAATTAATATTGGGCATACAGTACTAATGAAATGTAAAGTAGCTTAGTGATATACCGGTAATAATTTTAAAGATATCCTTAGCTTTGTTGTGGAGATCTGAAGATTGAAATTCAATTAGAAATAAAAAAGTAATCAAAAATCTTCGACTGTAAATATCGTAAATGGTCAATCCGATAAGTGATATAGGGTTAATAATTTTAAAGATATCCTTAGCTTTATTTACGAGACTGGAGATGTGAAGATTGAAATTTAATTTGAAATCAAAAAGTAATACAAAATGTTCGACTGTAAATATTGTAAATTCTCAATCCGATAAGAGATATAGCGGTAATCATTTTAAAGAGATCCTTAGCTTTGTTCAGCAGGGTGGAGATCTGAATATTGAAATTCAATTAGAAATAAAAAAGTAATCAAAAATCTTCGACTATAAATATCGTAAATTGTCAATCCGATAATTGATATAGGGTTAATAATTTTAAAGATATCCTTAGCTTTATTTACGAGACTGGAGATGTGAAGATTGAAATTTAATTTGAAATCAAAAAGTAATAGAAAATCTTCTACTGTAAATATCGTAAATTCTCAATCCGATAAGTGATATATGTGTAATAATGTTAAAGATATCCTTAGCTTTCTTTACGAGAGTGGAGATCTGAAGATTGAAATTCAATTTAGAATTAAAAAGTAATACAAAATCTTCGACTGTAAATATTTTAAATTGTAAATAATTTTAAAGATCTGCTTAGCTTTGTTTACGAGAGTGGAGATGTGAAGATTCAAATTCAATTTGGAATCCAAAATAATACAAAATCTTCGACTGTAGATATCGTAAATTGTCAATCCGATAAGAAGACATGACCTTACAACTTTGCAACAATTAGGCCCCTTTGCTGGTTGCAGTTCATATAATCCTGCAGAGGAATGTGATAAAGAGAATTCTCACAAGCTGCACTTTATCGGCGAAAAGTAATATAATATTACATACATTTATTCTTGCATTCTTTGTTAAAGGAATGCACTGGATTTTGATACTAATTAAAATAAAAGTTGACTATATTCTAATAAGACAAGCTAAGGAATGGCTTTGAGTTTGGGTATTTCCCTTCTAACTAAAATGATTTAAAGCTATCTATTCTGTATATGAAATGAACCTTTTTGACTTTTAATTGAACCTACCACCTATAGATTACACGTGCAAGAATGTATTTATATTTTTACGTTCTAAACTAAATTCATCTAAGCCTGAAAACACGATTTTTAAAATGACAAACTAATAACTATGGGGAATAGAGTATAATAGCTTGTTGTAGGGTAGAATTTGACTAACTGATGCATTCCAAACACCTTTTGGGAATGTCATCTTTAATTATGTAATTTAAAAACATACAGAATGTACTATGCCTATATTGCCTTTTCAAAAATAGCACCTGGCGAAATTATTAAGTAATTAACTGAACACTAAAGCTCCATAATCCTTTTGCCACAAAGACAATCGCCGCTCTGGTTGGCTCATTAAAATTTATGGCAGCGCCAACGCCAACGCCGACACAATTTTGCATATTAATGGCCAGAAAATTCCGCTGGGATAATAAACCGCTAATAAGAAATTAAAAGACACTTGTCCGATGTGACTGAAGGGCGCCCGGCTGCTCCAAATTTGACAGCGACAACTGTTTCTGTTTCGCTTTTAATTTCAAAATGTGTCCACAGCATCGCCAGGAGTGGTGGGACGGTGATTTCTCAACGTCTTAACCCTTTTCGCCATCGACGACGGCACTACCGAAATTAACTAATTGCCAAATGATGCTCGCAGCCTGGCCAAGGAGCAAACGGGTTGAAGCATCGCACATTTTTAAGTAGCCAGGCGACCGGCGGGAAATGAACGCCTTGGGAGCGGTCCTTGAAAGAATCGGGCGCTAGGGACCGACCGACACTTCAACGGTTCGTGAGAAATGCGTTATACGAGGGGGGGTTGGGGAATTCGAGTCTTTAAATGTCCATTCAATAATACATACATATGTATGTACTTGTATATGCAAATAAATTGAAAGGACAGCTGTGCTCGCCACAGCAGTGTCGGCCTGAATCGAAGCCGCTGGCGATAATTAAATAAAATGCGAATTGTATTTTTATGATGACCCCAAAGGAAATTCCACGAGTATTTATGGGATAGCATGGGTATGTGTGTGTGTGTGCGTGGGTGTGTGCGAACACGCATTGCGCGACACATTTGTTTATTGTTTTCGCAATTACAATTAAAATTTTTGCTGGCCACTGGTTTTGGTGCAAAAATTATCGCCAAGCCCATTTGCGGTAATTATTTAATGTGGTCTCCCAGGTGGGGCCAAATGAAAAGGTAGACAGCGCCAACAACAATTGCAGCAACAACAACAAAATTAACTGCAAATCCAACTCCCATTCCTGCCCCAGCCAGCCACGGCCACGGCACTGTGTCAGTTGTGGCAAGTCCGTGCTCAGGCCAACAGCCTGGTTGCTGGTCAATTAAATTTTTGACCAGGCCCGGGTAGCTAGCACACCTGCCAGCGTGACATTGCCCATAACCTGTGCCCACATAACGGACCTGTCGCAGGACCTGTCGCCCATTGCCACTCCACGACCGTTGGATTGTCTGTGTCCCACTGTTGGCCTCTGCTCGGGCGCCCTGTGTCATAATTAATGCTGGTTAAGTCCACACACAACGTCGTCCTGTGCCCTGCTGTGCTCAGGCCTGTCGCAGCACTCGCCTGGGCATATTTCGAAATCCACACGGATATGCAGAGTCGCCTCACAACTCAACCCCCCTCGCACTTCGTTTTAATTCAATTTCCAGCCGTGAAAACTCAATGCCTGTATTTTCCATAGCAGTTTTCCATTTCGGTGTTTAATATGCGCGGCCAACTTGAACCGGAACTGGTGCCTGTACTTTTTCCTGTGCCTGTCTCGGCCCTGGATACTCATAAAGTGTCATCGGTGGCGGCAGTTTACAATTAGGCGCTTCGAGCAACTTTTTAAATATTTTGCATTTTTTATTATACATTTTCCGGGGGAAAAAAAATATAAATAATTTCCCGAGAGAGACATTTCTAAACAATGTCCCAGCAGCTAGCCACGCAACTCCCCCAATTGTTGTTATATATTTGTTTTTGTTCCTATTTACTTCGAGAACTTTCATTCATGGCATAAAAATAAAACAAAACAAACTGTTTATGTCATGCTTACAATATAGTACCTACTTAGGAGAGATGACAACATTTAAGTCAGTCGTACTAACCCATATTCGACAAGCTTGGGGGTGCTTACGAAAATGCTTAAATATGCAACTGGACTGCAAGTATAACCAGGAAGTGCTCTGATTTAAACGTTCAAGTAGTGATAGCCTGACTCTTGAGTACACTTTACAAAAAGCTACAGCCTTCTAACTAAAAGAAAACTGATAAACTTTGTTGTGCAAATCATTTCCATAGAGCTTCAAGAGAGGCATTATTTAAAACTCTATTTATCAAATTTGTTATGTATGTGCTTAGAATCAAAATTGGTTTAGTTACGCTTAATTTATGGCAGCTATATAATGAACCGACTTGCATAGAGCTTCAAGAGTGCCTCTCTTATTTAAAACTCAAATTATTAAATGTGCCTATGATGCTAAGTATATCCTTAATATCAAATTTGGATAAGGTACAAAGCTTAATTTAATATAGAATATGTCTATATCTATTCGTCTCTTCGGGTGTGCCACGCCTCCTTCCGCCTACTACATAGTACTCTTAGACGCTCAATTTAGTATTCATTGGGCTATTCAAGTTATTTAATAAATTTTTTATTACAAATAGGCATGCACAATACATATTTATAATTATTGTTAATTATTGTTAAAATGTCGTCTAAAGTATTCTTGATACTAGAGGTTTCAGTTACGTACTGTATTGGATTTCTTTAATTTTCTTTACCTTCCATTGTTGACGAAGATTAACGCAGTCTAAGGTATTCTTGATACTAACGGTTCGAGATTTGTACTACAATTGTTTTTTTTTTTTAATATTGAATGGCAGTTGAGTAGAAGAGAATATAAAGTTTATATTTTGTTAAAAGGGATATTGATGGATTTTAAAACTTATCTGATTGCAAAAAAAAAACACTTTTTCAAGTTTTTCAAGAGGTCTAAGGAAGTTTCTATTCTCACATAAAAAAGGCGTGTGCGAATACTCAGGTGAGAGGTGGCAGTAAGTTTCATAGTTGATACGAAAAAGATAATTTGTTATTAAAAAAACAAAGAACACAAACAAATTGGCTAACTAAATAATTGCATACATTTTTAATAAATTTTCTCCTGTCGCTCGCGATTATTTGCTGAATTTCTGTCACGTTTTGGAACCTCCGGCACAGTTACAAAATTAAAAGGTTTTAATAAACTGGTAAGCATTTTTGAGAAACTAACTTAAAAAGACAGAATTTCTAGCAAAGAAAGCTTTAGAAACGCATTGGATCACGTCAGAAATAACACAAGAATTGGTTGATTCCATTCTAAATCCACAGATAGCTCCTATGGGGCTGTCGTATAAAAGTATTACAAGTAATAATATATCTGCAAGAATTTTAATTAAAGGTTTTATTAATTCAAGCAAAGTTGCAATTAAGTCACTAAGCGCGAAAAATCAAAAGTACAGTCTTAATTGTCGACGCATCGTAGCACTATTTTATATAATTTTTTCACTCAATCCATAAAGCTTCTTTCGCATTATCTAGTCGAGAGGTTACTGTTCATTGCTTCAATAGCTCAATAGAATATCTAAAAATAGAAAGTATGTGCGACTAAAAATAGTGAATATTTGTAAAATAGGTTTAATTTGCAAAAAGCATTAAGGTTTAAAGAATACTAAGGAGGTCAACTCTGTAACACATTTGAAAAAAATACAAAACATATTTAGTTCAGATTGGAAGTACATTCAAATACAAGTTGACAAAAACTGAACAATAATGTGTATTTTAAACCAAATTTTCTTTATTTAAATGCTTGACTTAGGGCCATAGAAACTGTGATTTTAATAGACATCGATTTTTAGCAAAAATATTGAATTCAAAACAGGGTTTTCTTTCAGTACCATTTAAATATTTAGTTTTGAAAATTAATAAATCCTTAAAATTATACTTTTGTTTTGATTTTTTCATTATTTTGCTTTAAATTAGACACATATTCTCACACACTTTTTAAAATAAGAGAGAATGTTATCAATTTAATCAAAAGGTTTCAAAATTTTGTACAACATAATTTTTATTAAGTAATGTTACTCCAACTCCTTCCTTACTCTTTTGGGAGTAAGCCAAAATTTGGAACGTATTCGTGTCTAGTGACTAGTGTTTTATGAGTGTACGTTTCTTTCAGCACTTACTATTTAGAAATTTTAGGCACCCTTCAAGCCTTATGGATGGCGTGCTTTGTAAAAACACGTAGTTTGCATAAATTGGTCTAACTAGCCGCGAATGAAATGTGAGAAAAAGCTAATTAATTTATGTCGCACTCTTTATGCTCAACGAGGGACTAGTTTCCCGCCGCGCTGATGCACAGAAAATACCCCGCGCACTCCGAACCCAGGGCGAAACATGATTAAAACTATACATGTTTGTCCATTTAAGCCCATAATTTGTGTCGTAAATCACTCCATAGTTAGCATAATGCCCACACAGGCACGCCCACACTTCGCACCTTAGTGGCCCGACCATTGTAATGGATATGGATGTGGATGTGGATATGGATATGGTGATGTTTGCCTAATGAGTCTAATTGGGGTTGAAAAAGGAGCGCACGTAATCGCTGAGCCTGCTGGAAAAGTGCTTAGAACCCTTTTTGGGGGAGTTTACAAGTCTTTAAATGCTCATATCATAATGCCCATGGTGTCATCTTAGCAGCTCAACCATCATTAGCGCCATTTGTGTTGGGCCACTTCAATTTGTGCTGGGCATTACGAAATGCGTGTGTGTTGGGCCAGCAAACCGGTTCATTTGCATATCAAAGGCATAATCAACACCTCTGGAAACAAGCATACAAGGTGAGTCCATAAAAAGCCGGGCCAGGCAGGCTATACTCGTATTGCCCCGACTTCAGGCACCAACCGCAACGCAGCATTGACAAGCACCATTTGCCGCAATTCAACACGAATATGGGGTCCTCGCTTCTCATTTGCATGTGAGCGCACAGCCCGTTCCCCATTCCAGGCCACTCCACACTCAATAACAACAGCCACAAACAGGTTTTCGGACCACATTTGCTTAATGCTGCGACTCGTCCGTCCATTTCAGGCGCCACATTTTGACAGACAACCGTATTGGGGCCATAATTTTAGCCACAATTAGAGCATCGCAAAGGTGTGCCGCAAGGTTTTAAATTATGACCTTTACATTAGCGTTTATTTGTTGTTGCGTGTGTTTCTTTAAAAATGTATCCACATTGGGCGTTGGGCGTTAAAGTTCAAATTTTTAAGGCGTGCTGATATATCCAATATACTTTATACTTGTATATACCGAAATATAATGTGCATCTAGATGATGCATGCAAGTAAATGCTCACCTCGCTCTTCTTTATAATTACGAGCAGAACTATATTATATTCCCGACCAACTGCTTAGCTCGCGTAGTACATACGTATACTTGATTTCTACACGAACTTGTCTCCCCAAAGCAGCAGCGCAGCAGAAACACTTTGGAAATGGAACAGTCTTAAACGGCATATTGGCCTCGCCCCCTCCCCACCTCTTTGTGTTAACTGGACGATGCGAAGTTCTTGCAGCTGCGCAGTTGGCGCTCCCATCTAACTTCCAAGCGGGCACCACAAGGCCCCCAATTTAAGGGCGGAGCCATGCCAGCATTGGTGGCATGAGCCGTAGCTGCTGGTTCTGCTTATTTTGCTGTCGGGATTAGGTGCCAGGCTAGTCTACCCAGCCGGAGCTGGCAAGCCGTCGAGCGGGAGGGAGGGGGCAGAGCACGTTAAATGTTTTAATGGCAAACAAAGGCATTTTTGCAAAGAATTTATTATGCTCCGAACATTATATTTATTTTTTGTTATTCTGATTTCAGTGGCAGGGGCTCTGGTCATTAAGGAGCTGTGCAAATGCCTTTCTTTAAAATGAAGCATTCATAAATGTATGAAATGACTGAATGATACATAAATTTAATAATACTTTTCATACACGTTTAATACATTTTTTCTTCTTCCCCTACAATCAAAACTTCTGAGATATTCAGGCTTCCCTTAGTAAGACTGAATGATACAATTGCAAAGAGTATGTTTAGCATTTTAAAATTACATATTTTTTTATAAATATCAAATAAAATATCATCAGCTTTATAGACCTTTATAGAAACAAATTTGTATATACTATTTATCATGTCCGTAGTACAATATAAAGCACGGAGCAGTTAAGATCGAACAAGTACACTACTGTCCAGAAAATATAAAAAAATACAAAAAAAAAAAAAATATATATATTTTAGAAGCTTATTCTTGGAATGTTTCGGCTTGTACTTTATATATTCACAGCTCGAAGAGCTGAAATTCTCACGACTTCCTGCTTAGTAATTAAATTATGAAGGATCTTCGCAAGTATTTTGCCTCAATTGCTAATGAGCAGGCAGATGGAAGCATTTCCCCCTAAAGAGTATACTATATAGTCTCTATCTGTAGGATATGACAAACCTAACTAGACATGTCCGTCCGATTGTATGTCTTCACGAGTGCCCGGGTTTCGAAAACAGCCGAACAATAATTTTAATTGAACAAACCTGATATTCAGTTGATATTTTTAGGCCCTAGGTAATACCGCTATTTGCTATTCTTTTCTGACCTTCCAAAAGAGCCACAGTTCTTTTAAAAGGTAAAACAATCAAAGTCTTTTCTGTACTAATCTAATCTAATGACTTCTTCAGAAGGAGTGGTGTATCTTATTTACCACTGTCTAGCTCTTTACTGCATTCGGGCAATATCTCTTAGATGAACTCACTAATACATCAAAACTGAAGATTTTAAAATTAGCCAAGTTCATTTGCAGCTCTGTCTGGTTGAAGGCGGATCAATAAAGCCAAATAACATCACAATGGGCCTACTCGTTTTGCGGCGGCGAAAATTTGTTTGGTTACAGAATATTTTACAATCGGACATTGTCGACTATAACTTTCTATATTGTTTAAATACATGTAATATAAAATATTGGCGAAAAGTGCTTACCACATTTTAAAATTAAATTCAGTAACAATTGTAACCTAAATTTAACATCAAGATGTCATAATTTCCCAAAGTGGGTAGCAATTTTGCTCTTATATGAAACAGGAGAAAAGCAAAGGTGATATCCGACAGATGAAATAATTGTCTGTTTTGGTAAATTCATACTGTTCGGGAAGACCCTGGTTCTGAAGAAATTGCTTTATTATGGATGAAGTCTAAGTTGAATGAGGATTTCTCGAATTTGATTAGTGCAAATAAAGTAAGCTGATATTGAACCACTTGTAATGAATATAAGTTCTACATCTGCAAATTGATTGATTTATGCATTTTCTTTGGCTTAAAAGCTGGGGAACTGTTTAAATGCGGGAAGTTCGAAACTTAAAGAGCGTTGTATTAAAAGCCTTCTTGATTTCCTTTAAGTCGTAATTTTTTAAGACAAAGGAAAAGAATACTTTAATAATGCATAAAAAGAAGGTTCTTGCGTCTTCTTAAATCATCCCTTTTCTGTTTAGAAAACCTTGCCCAAATAACTACTGGAATCCTCAGGGGGTTGGGGTTTTTAGAAACCGTGCGTCAAACGTTCCCTTATGAAACTATTCTATATACACGTATTCCTCGTTTTTGAATTGCTCTGTATTGTGAGTTTACCAAAACAAAACCTTAAATGTACTTGGATAGCAATTTTTGCGCAACATAACGGTTATTTGCTTTCTAAAGGGCCATTTCTCTCTTTTTACGGTTACTTTTTCTTGCCCCGAATAAGATTGTGGTAATTGTCATGCAATAAAAACACGAATCACATGTAACATGTGAGATGAAGCGCTGAAATGTCGGCAAAGGAAATGTGCGAACTTTCACTAGAACCTTCAACCCCCACAAAGGAAGGAAGACTATAGGACTAGGAAGACGATATCCCTTAACAAAACTAAATAAGCATTTGGGCCGACAATGTGTACATCAGCATCTTTAGAGTGTCAAATTGTTACGTCATTGTGTTATTGCTAGATATGGGTGTAAATATAATATCACTGCGGCTAGCAACATTAAAACAAATGGTCCAGGTATGTACCGGCTATGTGAATAATTTTTATTACTTATCTACTCCCACCATTTAACATTTTGACTCCAAAAGGGGTAACCTTCTGTGAGGTTAAAACCAGCTCGTAAATTATAAAGATCCTTATAGCTAATATGTAATTTATTGCCCAGCCAAAAACCGTGGTCCAGCGAGATTTCAACTGCATTGTAGCACACGTAAAACAAATGCCCACGGATTTGGCATCCATTAGCTGGAGGAAAGGACGGACGCCTGCCTCGAGGAGCAGTCGCAAAGCAACGGCTCAGCTTGAGAATTATTTGCGGTCACCATTTAGTGGAGCGAATGCGTGTTGACCTTTGCTATAAAAAATATAAGTATGCCCAATGTTTACACAAAAAACCCACATCATGCCCGACATGTGACCCTTTTTGAAATCTAATTACAGAGCCCTGCGGCCGCGCAAACACAGTTCTAACAATTTTTGTTCGGCTTTAAGTTGAAAATGCACACTTTGTCTTGTGGTTGGGTAACAAACAATAAATGAGCGCACATACTTGTACTTACTTTAAGTAATCCATTACTGATTACGAAATTGGCTCGCGTCGTTCGAGTAGCGCGACAACCCATCACCCGTTCAACCAAAGCGAAAGGGCTTAAAAGCTAAAACCTGTTGAGTTGCTTTCCAATTCCCCGAGCACTTCCGAAACCGAAGCCACGCATAGCATCGCTGAACCACCTCCCTGCTTTGCATTTCCTTCAGCGTTTCTTGCGCGACTTATCTATGGGCATGTCCCCCCGGTTCTTTCGTCCTGGCACAGATTATTGCTGCTTTGAATAACAATCGATGGCGCGACAATAGCGCTCTCGATGATGGAAATGCAAATGGAAGTGCCAATGCCTGTGACTGTGACTGTATCTGTTTGAAGCTCCTCTCACTGTCCGTCGCATCCTTGCCTTGCGGTTTTACTGCTGCCGCAGGACTCCAATGCAACGCTTGGTTACTTAACTTGTGGTCTTCTGTGAAGTGATTTCTTTTTGTGTGCGCCTTGCACGTCTAAGACTTACATTTTTTGTCATTGACTTTTCGGCAAAGTGAATTTTTATGATCGAAACATAAAAGAGAAAAACACCAGCGTGCAAAAGTTTCTATAAAATCAATAGATACGGATGTATAGACAGAAAGGCAAAGAGGCATTCTTTAAGGTCTTGATTCTATAGTTTCTGCTTTTCACTTCCTTTTCTTATCTTACTCCTTCCACTTATCTTGTAGTTCCAGTTGCTTTTAGAAAACTAAAACAACTAGCAGAAATAATTTTAACCGGCTACGAGTACATAAAGCAGCAACATTCATATTTTTAGTTCGCTTCACTAATAAAGTAATTTTTAGTGCTTTAAAATTTTTCTATAAATCTTGGACAAACGGGGTAAGTTATATCCCGATTTCAACACTTGCTTGTAGGAAGCACAGAATTAAAGAATTAACCATGAATTATTAGCGTATGGTGGGGGTCGGTCTAACATTTGATAAATGCATTAATTCAACAAAGTCAAACTCGGAAAGGCGCCTATACGAGTACATTTCATAGAATATTAGAATATTTTTATTTTTATCAATTTCCGGTTTGAAAAGTCCAACACGGATGTTATTAGTGACAGTAAGCAGTAATTTTTTGAACCAGTTTCGTAGTTATAGCCTGTATACCAAGGCCACAGTGTTTGTAATACCCAATATTTTCTTTTCAATCAACCCCCGGTTCCCCACTAAAAACATTCTTTTTACAGCACTTGCGATACTTGGAAGCAATTATACTTTAATCTGCGTAGACTTATACTTCTGTTTTTACACGGTCTTTTTTTGCACGGTTTTGATTTAACACAGTTTTCCATTTTATTTCATTTAGCGCGATTCATTTTGCACATAATCAATGTCTATTTCACACGACTTTTTTGGAATCAATCTACCGTGTAAAAACAGAATTAAGTGTATATACTTGTATTCTTTCTACACTGTATTTTAAATTTTAGTTGAAACAAATTTTAAATTAAAAAGAATAATTTCGTCACAAGGTTCAATTAATTACTAAACTAAGCACAAGGTAAAAAGATATCAGACGTGAGCGGCATTAGCATTATACTTATTTTCTTTTAAGACATTGACTATAAATGTTTGCCTCACACTCATGCTCATTTTAAGCTCATAATTCCTTATATAATTCGTTTAACTTGACCTTCGAGGAAGTGCGACTTATTCTTCAGAGATTTAATGTCGTTTTATTATTGTAGGCTTGATTGATTTTGAGTAACGCTTGCTACAATAATATACATCACTGATTCTATTAACTATATTAACTATGTTAGGTACGCAAATTTCTAACTATTAGTACAAAATCATTTTACTTTTGTAATGGACCCAGTTGATTCAAGCTACGGAAAATACTTTGAAATATTATATTATATTATATATATTTTTATAAATTGGAATTTTTCTTCAAATTTAAAATTTTTAGAACTCTAGGTGATATTGACAATCAAATAAAGTCAAAGTTCTTTCAAAATGAAACTACTTGTAATATACGAATTAAAAAAAAAAATTATTGGTTAGTATTTTCTTTCAATATTTTGTGAATTCATATAATCAAATAAAGTCAAAGTTCTTTCAAAATGAAACTAATATACGAATTAAGAAAAAAATTATTGGTTAGTATTTTCTTTCAATATTTTGTGAATTCATATTATCCATACTCTAAACTTTTAAACTTTCTTTAAATTTGATACACCACTTAAGAAGATATACATATAAAGAGCTATCGGTTACGTTCTGGCCTATTTAGCGTCGTACGCTTATTAAATTGATTAATGAAATTCATCAATCTCCGAAGATTATCATCACCAGGTCATCAGATTGTCATTAATCTGTTTGTATTTGCTCGGCGTATGCAAAACGAGTTTAACCTAATGATAATGGGAATTGCGAAATGAATTTGCCAAATTATGTATTTATAGACAAGATTTCGGTTATCGCATATATATCGTGGCATATGCTTTCGGGGGGCTAGCACTACGTTCTGTACAACAGATTTTAATTGAATTACCTTCGCTGCCAGGTGATTTTAGCTGAAATTGTGATTTGTATCGTGAAGTGTTTGTTTATTTTTATACTCGTTCTCTGTCGGCGGCAAACAATGTGCATGTCAGACACAATACCCGATTTTATTCATAATCATAAATAATTCCATTACAATAATTAGTAATGCATACTTAATGGTGCTTGAAATCAAATACCTAACAAAGTATCTGACAGAAAATAAACAAAAACAAAAACAATACTTGCTACGTCAGTGTCAGACGATGGCTTTGGCGGAGACTCTGATCACCGATCAGGCAGTGGCGGAGACTGAGGCCGACGTTGTCGTTGTTGGCGGGAAACAAACCAATTAATCAATGAGGTAATCACAATTTACTTTACAAACAATGTCTATCATGGAGCTATCAACTTTAAGCCGAGACATTGGCGATGAACACGCGCCGCCGACCAAATTCGCACAGCTGTGACCCACTGTGCGTTCGATCGTTGCCTTCGGGATGGCAAAAACAAAACAAAACAGACAATGTAGCTCTTCTACGTCATTTAAACACCCTATCTGTATAAAATTAAAAATTGCCTTTACTCCAGCATACAAAGTTTGCAAACTCTAGCTATTACAGTTTTCAATATAAAAGCGTTCATACATACAAACGGGCTGACAAATAATTGAATATGGCTTGATCAGAGTGTTGTCTTTAAATTCGCTTATCTATATGGCATTTAAACACGCTATGTGGATAAAATTAAAAAGTGCTATTACTCCAGCATACAAAGTTTGCAAACTCTAGCTATTACAGTTTTCAATATCTATACATACAGGCTGACGAATAATTGAAGATGGCTTGATCACAGTGTTGTCTTTAAATTCTATATGGCGCAGAGACCTATTTTTTGAATGAATATGAATTAATATTGTATGGTGGAGAGTGAAGTATTGTATTCAAAACAAAACTAGTCTTTATTTAAATAATATACATAAATGAACAATATATATGTTTTATTTTAAATTCGAGACCTATTTTTTGCGGTACAACTCATACTTTGTTTGACAGAGAGCTAAAAAAAAGTGTGAATGAATTTGAATTGAAATTTTAAGGAGGAGGGTGGAGTATGGTATTCAAAACAAAACTAGTCTTTATTTAAATAATATATATTTTTCATGGCCTTAGCTCGCTTGGTTTCCGAGTTATAAGTGTTCATACAGACAATCTGTCCGCAGAACATGACTAAACGTGACGCAGCTGTTACGTATAGCAAAACGATTTCACGATGCCCTCTATACTCCGATACAGATGCAGGGTACAACAACTATTTCTGGTATTCTATCGAAATTCGGCTCATAATTTGTTCTGGCTATTGCTGCTGCTGCTTCATAGAAGATCTAAACCGAGTCGAACCGAGCCAAAGAGCAGAGCAAAAAGCCACTTAATTATGGCAACAATGGCATTAGTGGTCACAGAAGGGGGGAGGGGGGAACAACGGCTAGAATAGAAGCTGGCAAGCTTACACCGGCGATGTTGGCAGCGATCGCGAATCAGTCGTCAAACGGCAGCATTTAACATAGGTCGCAAAGCGGAGTGGGCGCAGATCGGCATACCTACCTATCTCCATATCAGGCAGAGTAACCGAAATTCCCAAAGTCCAGTCCAGTCATTTCGACGGAACTAACGTGTTGGTCATTTGTGTGTTGTTGTTGCTGTTGTTGTTTGTTGTTGTTGCCAAATTACAAGATGTTTAGCAGTCAACAACTACTGGTAAATTGATTAATGATCTGTTAGGCTGTGTTTATGTAAGAAACGATGTTTTGATTAATTCTCTGGCAGCTTCTGGGCTTGATGCTGTGCTTTGGCTTGGTGTGTGGAGATGAGGCGCCTGAGACAATGCCTGACGTCATCAAGGAGGATGTGATAAGCGATCGGTTTGAGAACACCACACAGAAGGTGATTCGAGTGAACCCATTGGACCTGCCATCGAAGAAGGATCACACTGGGAACAGCATGAACTCGGCCGTCATCCAGGTACAGACATTGCGTCCGGGCACTCAACGCAAGTACTTGGACTCGAGGCGCATGCGTCGCCCACGTCCGGCTCCTCTAACTGGTGAAGAAGTGCCCGTATTGAAATATGCGCCGGAACTAAAACCTTTTCCCAAGCAGAAAATGAAACAGCAGAAGCAGCTACAGTTCATCTTCGACCAGGCAAGCAGCCGAAACAATAATCTGGGCCTGGCTAGCCAAGCGTTGCCCGTCGAGGTCACCCCTGGTGCCTATCCGATCTACTATGTGGTCGCCAAGACAAACGGACGCTTCGGCAAGTTCCCCATTAAGGCCTTCGGCTCCCCAGCCGCCTTCAACAAGTATCTGCTAAAAAGCAAGGCGGAACCCATACCACGTGCCCAGCGCTACGAACGTCGGTAGTTCCAACAGCTTGTGATTTTTATGCGCTGTTTATTGTCTATGCTTAGTTAAATTATTCATAATAATTATAATTGGTAATTACTTCCATTACTTCTACTTATAACAAAATACAATATACTCGTATGTTTGTATGTACGTATCTCTACTTAACCGCAAGTTGCCAAATAAAAAACGCCTCATTTAACAATCCGCCTCGGCAATTCCAACTGAACTTTGTTCCAGACGAGGCCTTCAATTTCAATTACGCCATTATTCCATGGCTCGATCAAATCTCCACACACACACACACAACGCAAATCTCTCTTTACATCTCATGTTGACTCATAAATATTTTAATTGTTTTATTTTTTGTTTGTTTGTTTGTTTTATTAGTTTTTGTTCGCACTCGTAATTACATGGAAGTTGAGTTGGGGACGTGTTTATGGTAAGTTCTTGCCAAGACTTGTCGTATGCAAATTTGGCATCAGATCCAATGAAGTGCTGAATAATTAAGATAAATACTCATAACTATTTACATACATATGCATGTATACACACTCGTATACCAGAACAATACATTTGATTTATTATATTCCCCTATTCACGCTTCGTCCATTTGCTGATTGTTTGTCATTAGGAATTTTGGCAACATTTTTTTGAAGCAGAAAACTGAGGCAACAAAAGCCGTTGCCGCTTTTTCTTCTCTTTATTTTTTGGTTTCTGCTATTCTACAAGCCAAAAATTAATGTTGTGCTTTCACGTTACGAAGCTCCATTTGTTTTCTTTGTTCAGACTTACAAACTTTCTCCAGAACATTTTGAACACAGAACAGATCGAAAGATTATCATTTAAAATGATGCGCTCGACTGTGAACTGAAACCATGTCGAATGACGAAATATTAATTAAAATACACAATGCGTATCAATAAAAATGAAACACCATTCTTTATATAGTTTTAAGGAATTTACATATATTGCTCAACAGACACCCATAACGGTGGTTTCGTCTTAATAGTCTTTAATGGTTTGCAAAATTCATTGTAAACGATGAATAGTGTAACATGAATACATCAAAGAAATCATTGGAAAATAGCAATAAATTTAATAAAGCATAATTTGTTTCTAACAATAATATTTCACTAATTTCTTTCGTTTTGACAAGAGCCTCCTGGAATCAAAAGTGTCCTTAGTTTGAAATACAAGTAGTACCTTCCCTTGACTCCTACCTAAATCCTATACACTATGACTTTCATAATTCTGAGACGAAGGTAACACCGATATTATACCTTGAGTGTAATCTAAGATCCATAAAATTTCAATATGTTTAATCGCCTTAATTTAGCTCTAAGTACAAACGACGAGTTCTATAATATATTTGAGTCTAAGAATATCTGAGAAGATCAACTTAGACTAGTTCCGTTTTAATGAGTTGTTTTAGGTATGTGTTAGTAACTGTAACAAACTAAAGAAGTTGAGAGGCTAAAGTCGAGTGTCCTTTGAAATACTCTGTGCATATGTGTAGAATAATTATGCGTGTTTGTGTGTGTCGGTGTGCAATGCAGCAACAACAACAATATCATAATGCAATATATGTATGTATATCATAGCAAACGTACTTATAATCACTAACTGGAGCTATTCGCCAAATTTGAAATTCGAAATTCCAAGAACTACAGGAGTTATGGAAAATCGCTAATGGGGGTAGAGAGGGGGGAGGGAGGGACAAACAGACAGGGCTAGATCGACTCATCTTGTCATGCTGATCAAGAATATACATACATTGTGGGGTCTGCCACGCCTACTTCTCCGTGTTACATTTTTCACCTCCCGCAAACCTTATATACTCTTGTACATTTCATGTACATTTTGTACATACATTATACATTTCATTTATTTTCAATAATCGTAGTTTCTTTAATTTTGCAAAAACCGAACAAATGGAATCGTCCCGACTTACATTTTTTAATAGAATTCGTACACTCTCTTGCTTTTCTGATTGATCTAACTGCGCTCTCTTGGTCCTTTGCTCGACCACCCAACACTCCAACTTGTTGGTATGTCTTCATACAACAGACTCAACACACAAATGTGGGCCAGTTAGCAGTCTGTTAAACAACACATTCGGCAAGTTCTGTAAATTAATTTTTTTTCTTTCTTTTTATGTTTATGTTATGTTACGGTGACATTTGGTCTGCTAATAAAAAGGCGAGAGAGCTATTCATACGTGTACATACATACATACATGACAAAAAAGTCATTAATATAAATCGCTGCGTACTTACATTTACATTCAGATTAATTGCGATCGCTTTAATTAAATATTATTTTCAAATTGAACACCTTTACTTATTTAAATCACATTTACAAACACTTGAAAAAAATAAAAACAAAAATTGCGGCACTGCGCATTTTATTTGAAATCACGATCACACACATACACACATAAGTATACATACATACTGCAGCACATTAGTCGCGCGGCATTTTCGCATTTATAAACACAGATTTTGCACACTTCACGCACAACTTAATATGTACATATGCTTTTACATCAGTTTACTAATATTTAAACTATTAATTAAAGTTTTTCTCAGAGTTTTCGGCAACTCCAAATACAAACGGCGCGTCGCGTTCAACAGGTCGAGAAAAACTAAGCCTTGCATTGCGCTGCAAGCAGAATCTCTCTTTAAGAATGTTAAAGTGAAGGCGAGGAATCAAAAATCATAACTGTAAATTCGCTCACGCGACTGCCATACGTATTTCGTTTTCATGAACAGAGTATAAAAAGAAAATATAAATAACAGACATGTTAAGTACATTTTGTTCCATCACCAACAACATTATTGCTTTAAAATAACAGAAGGCCCCGAAGCTATTTGTTTGAATTTTTTAAATTTGTACACATTTCTTTATCTTTAATTATGTCTTTTTTCGGTGATATGCTTATATATAATCTTTTTTAAATTACATGCAATATACATACATATATAAGAGTATGTATTATGATAAATGAAGTTATAGTTGATCACACTCTAAGTTTTAAATACAGAATCGCAATCTTGCGAATTATGTTCAATTTGTAAGTACATTTCGAGAAAAATGTAAATAAATACGAAAATGATTGAAGATTTCAAGTAAAACATGTTTCCAAATTCGATCATAATCTAGATTTTTTCGTTCTAAACACCCTTTTCCAATGATGTCGAACAATGCTTTTCAAACAAAGTTAATAAATCATTAATTGCTGTTAAGCCAGTGCGGTTGTGGACAACCGATCAAGAGCAAGTAATTACATTGATTGGAAATTACTTTTGCAACTGTTTGAAACACCCACACCCCCACCCCCTACCACCACCACCACCACTCCAATTGTGGCAACCCACATTCCGCCCTCCTCCCCGTCACACCGTTCGATAAAATCGCACGCCCTGCTGCCAAAGCAAATGATGCGCTCATAATTATTATGACTCGAGGGGAGTGGGGGGGGGGGGGGGAGAAGGCTCCCCACATCCGAGTATAGGAGGAGTGGTTGGGAGTGTGAATAAGGATATGTTTGCTTGCGGTTAATCATTGCTTGGTTCTTTTTTCGCCGTCATTGTGCATTTCTCATTACTTTGCTCATTTCAGCTTTTCGTTTCATTTTAGCTGCCGCCTTCACATACGAATGTAAGTAAAGCATATATATATAGTACATATGTGTATATGTATGTACATACGCGAATGTGTAATGAACTCTGGCAGTAAGTAAGTATATATTTGTGTGCTTCTAACTCACACACACACACGCATGGCGAATAAAGTGTGATATCGAAATTTCCCAAAGGATTCAACGCCATATTTCTGCCTTGGCTGGTTACAGCGGCGGGAAAAAAGATTTCAACTCTCGGTAATTTCGGGACAAAACTTGAAGCTTGAAACGTGAAACGTGAAGAAGGAAAAATTGAAGATTGTCTGTGTAGACCACAACGACTGACTATGCTGTTCCATACAAGTATAATACTCGCAGGGCGTAAAAATGCGAAATTAATCAACTTCAGCGTTCGAGTTAACAACGCAGAAAATTGAATTAAAAGTTTTCTTGCTTCTTTTTTGGGGCCGATACGCTATCCTTCACCCTTTCTAGCCGTACGCACGCAAATCTGACAACCTACCCAGAAGTTGTGTTGAGAAGAAGGAACATTTTTTCCACGAATTGCTTTGAGGACTCTCTGGGTCTGGTCTGAGCTGTTGCCTCAGAGTTGTTATTCAATTATGTATTTGTGCTTGTCCTGCAGTAAAAATTACAATCCACACGACAAGTCAACAAAATTATGAACACTCCTGGGCAGTAAAAAGTAAATAAAATTCGCTCGAGAAAAACTTTTTGTGCGACGCGTCGCAGCAACTTTTTTCTTTTCTCCCCAATTTTTTTCACATTTTTTGGGTGAATTTCTGGCGTTCTTTCACATTTATTCCTCGGCTGCGGTAATTGCAACTCTCGCCGTCCTGTGGGAAATGTGAAACAATAAATGAAAATAAATGAATTTTTGTAAGCTGAATGGTCGAGCAACCGCCCCTCACCACGTCGTACTGCACCGCAACAGTTTCAAAATCAAGCAAACCGAAGCCAATCTGCCAGCCACGAAACAACAGTTAGTGCTCGGGGCTCCAAGAGGGTCCAAAATTGCATTAATAAAATAATTCATCCAAAATTAATTCAATAGAAAAGCTCAAATTCCAGTACAAAACAATTCTTACAACAGACTTCTCCATATCGCTTTTAAGCACTAAAGTTAAGAAATAATAAAAAAAAACTGCCATATGTTTATGTGTATGCGTAGTTATCGCCATAATGACTTTATCGGGCATTTTTTATGCATTAAATTAAGTGCACAAATAACCATAACAATGTCAAATTGCAATGCAAACAAATATAATCAAGTCGAAATTTATTTCGCGCCGACACCATCATTTTGTATTCCAATGGCTTGTTTAAACCGAAACCCATTGCCAAAGTCGAAGTTCAAAGTGCTTAGACCGCATGAATATATACGTATTCGAGAATTCAAACGTAACCGGTCCGGACTCTGGAGCAGGCAAAAGACAATTTCGACCGAGTCGAAAGCCATTTTATCAAAAATTAATGTGTAGTTTGAACATTTTGCGACATTATGCGCGCGTCAGACGGGTTAAATGGAGGGGGAGGGCTTGAGGGTGGGTGGAGGACAGTTCCAGGGTAGACAGATGTACAATGGGGCAGGAGTTGCCTGTGAGGTACAAACATTTCAAAGTCGGTCAGTTCTTCAAGTAATACTTTCAAAAAAGAACTTGCTAAAAAAATAAAATTTTATAAAACATTTCGACTCTGCAATATTATCCCCTATATATGAAATATCACATTTTTGTAAAAGCTATTAGTAAATTAAATTAAAAAATTTATCATTTCTTTAACTCTTATCATCACTGATCGGTATTTAGCGACGAGTCGGTATACACATTTTTGTAAAAGATATTTAAATTTGTGAATTTAATTAATAAATAAAGCATTTATTTAACCATTATATGCAATCATCTATTTCAGTGATCGTTATGAAACAATGAGTCGGTATAGGCTAGACAGCCTGGAACAGTTAGCTAAATATAACAAACCTGGCCTTACATGATTTGTTAGTATTTCTTAATCACAATTTTAAATATTTAAGTTGGCTAACTCTTAATAAATAGGTTGCTTTCACAAATTTAGGCCACTGGGACCAGACAAAGCAGCTTTTATAATTCCACTTCGTTATGCATTTTCTATACTGTCGGGCAATCCGAATGGTAAAATTCTCCCTATAAAATTCTCTGCCATATAGGCAAATATTTCCAGCGCAAATTTATTGAATTTCATAAGAATGTCATAGATACTTATAAGGTTATTTTAATTATACCCATAACTATTCTCAAAATGAAATAATTTTCTAATACAACCAACTTCCTTCCAGCGATAATTGCATAACTAATCGGTATGTCCGTCTGTTCCTCCGTTCGTCTGACTGTCTGTCTGTCTGACTGCCTGTTTCAATTACGATTCCTCCCACAATTTTAGCGCTAATGCGTTAAAACTTTGCATAGAGGATTTTTTTAACGAACTCTTATCATAGGCCTAGACCGACCATTTAAGATCCCTACTTATATCGTAAACCTTGTATGACATTAAAAAAGATATTGAATGAAAAATTCGGAGGAAAAAAGTTCTATTCGGCATTTTATTTTTTTATTTTAATGTTAATAGATTGCATTGTAGGATTTTCGATTGATTCTTTACTCATTTGGTAATACTATTTTTAGCTCCTAAAAAATTTTAATTTCTATACAATTTTTGTTTACTTTGAACTTAATAAATAATCTTTCATTTCATATTTTTAAATCATTCTTTTTGTGATGTCACAAAATGTGAAATACATACAGATTCGTCATATTATATATTATTGTCTTTTTACATGTAAATTTATTTGGGTAATGTTTTCCCATATGTCGACAATATTATTTTTCTACAAAATACTCATAATTGGAATATGAAATAACCATTAGATGGTGCTGTCCTTCCAACTATAGAATACTTTGCTTCTACCTTAACTTGTACTGAAAATATTTACTGACTTACTTCCGGTAGCATCCCATAGTCGGCTTCATAGGCAGCACAAAGTTTTGGCGAATGGCACGGCGCGCCGTAAAAAATGTACCCTCATGGACTTGAGACGTTGCAGCCACTGACAGGCGCAGAAAGTTTGTGACTTCGTGGCCGGGCCGAATGGCAGAGTTCACAAAGGTGACGCGGGCCGGACCCGGATGGCTCTACTGAAATATTAATGCGCGAGCGCTGCCAGGCCATGAATAAATTTTTGGCTATGAATTTTCAATAGCGAGGGCATCAGTTCCAGTTTGTTGTAACAAGCCGCATGCCAAACCTTGATGGCTTTAAACAGACCGACACAGACTATACGAAGAGGCTGTACTACAACTTATTCTATTAAGTGTCAACCACATAGCCACAAAAACAGGATACACCATTAGGCCCCGCCTGTGTGGTTGCGGGAACTTTCGGGCGTACTCGTATTAATTCCGTTCGGTCGATTTTCACTTCCGAAAATGATACTCTCACTCCATTAGAGAGCTGCGTGGGAACTTTATGAGTGGCCCAGAGGCTGGTTGGGGGCTACGTGCGTATGGCGCCAATTTCCAAAGAACCGCAAAGCCAACGTCACCCACAACTGACCCAATAACCGCACCCGCCTGGGGTCTGGGGCGCTCTTAATCAAAACAACAAAACACCGGCAGGAATGCCGCAAACTGCAGGCGATGAGCTGCCAAACGTCCGGCCCCCGTTCCGAACAACACATTGCCAACTGATTTTATTTGCTTATCCGGACTTTATGCGGCTTTTATTTGATTTTTATGCCTGTCGCTACTTCCATTTCTGTAATTGAATTGTCATTGTCCGGGCGGAAAGTTGTCGCTGACCGCTGCTGGTTGGTTGGATGGTTGGTTGACTGGCTGGCTGGCCGGTTGATTTGCCGGACCCTGTCCACGTCTGCCCGTTCGCATGTCGAAGCATGTCAAAAATGGTTTTGCGCTTGATTGGCGTTGGCAAACACCCAGAGGTATACAAAGTGACGGGTGCCTGCGTGAAAAGGGTTGTACGGCCAAGTTAGAAGCGGTCATTCATTGGCAAATTGGCGCAATTGTCGAAGGGGCTAAAATAAAAGTGAGTAAATAAAAGTGACAGTGCAAAGTGGCAAAGGAAGCGGTGGTATATCATTTGCAATTCGCCATTTCTTCCTCTAACAACTGAAGGATTCATTTCTAAACATGCTCGTACAAGGATATAAACATATGGGTACGTAACATCAAATTATTTAATTTAGACTTAAGCGAGAAGGTTTCTCCAAATATCAGAAAGTATACAGTATACAGATTTGAAATATGTAACGCGTTTTCAAAACTGATGGATTCATTTATATTCAAATATTACAGTTACACTTTAAAACTGTAATGTCTAAATAGATAAACAACCAAACAGCAAGCTCCTTATTGCTAAGACATTGTATTATGGAGTTGAAATATTCGGGGACTGTTAAAAGTAGCCTTCAACAGCATTGCACGATATGTCTTTGACATTAATAGAAAGGACTCAATACGCTAATAAAATTTTTAAGCTGACCCTTAACTCTTGGATTAAAATTAGCTCACTAATTGTCATGCATAGAACCATTACGCGAAAAGAGCCGAATCATCTGTATGACAAAATCTCATTTACTTCATGAAGAAGAACTAATAATATACTTTAATACACTTTTTCATATTACAATAGGTTCGTCTGTGGAACGAGTTAACTGAACTTAAAAACAATCAGCAGTGAAACGCATTTTAGATCTAGAACTCAAGCACACCTTCAAGAGAACAACTAAATGAAAATAAAGTTAAAGACACAATAATAACCCTACAATTACATTTAGTAGGCAACACTTATGTACTAGTATAAAATAAAATAATAATAAAAAAAGCCAAAAAACTTTCAATTTGTGTATAAATAAAATGTAACTTCTAATTGTAGATTTAGTAGGCTAATCAAATTACTTTAAATTTTATCTTAGAAAATTGTATGTTTTGTAACCAGTGTATTAACTTATAAGACTTTATCTTGTCGCTCTAGGAATTAATAATATGTAAAAAAATAAAACGGGTCGACGAATATTTAATTTAAATTATATTTAAATAATAATATAAGTATATATTTAAATAATAATAATAATAATATGTTTCGGGCATCTTTAAATGTTGATCTACTTGTATATCCTAATCTCATTGTTTTGGTTGAAGAATATTATTATGCTGCGATCAGACGAACACATAATTTGCATAGAAATTTTTAAAATTCAAGAAATATGATTAAGAGTAAATCAAAACTGGTTTGTTGCAGTAAAATATTTCTTTTGGCATAGCTTTGTTATCCTTTGGGTAAATTCGCGTGCGCGACATTTTTTTTATTACTTTCCAGTTCTGCCTTATCATCTGAAAACTAGTGATTTGTTCTTGCTACCAAGTCTTTTTAATTTTTCCTTTTTTTATTTCAACTAAAAAAAATATTTGTTTGTGTACTGAACTAAAGGTATTTAATTTTTTTATATCCTGTACTGTACTAAAGGGTAAAAATTAAACACTTGGATTGTGCGATTGTATGTGATACCCAGAAGGAGATGCGACAGTCCCCCTAAAGAATATACATACAAATATATTCTCGATCAGTACGACCTATAGACATGACAGTATGTTCTATATGAGCGCACGCATATCGGGAAGTATATATCTAAGTGCATAAAAATATGCTCAAACTTGTCCTTTTCCGGAACAGAGAGGTGGTTAGACTCAGGACTTATTTTTAAAGACAATTATTTGGTTATATTGACAGTATCAGCTATGTGCAGCGGGATAAAGGACTTTGAGGATCTTTGATTTTAACAGGATGCTGCGAATAAAGCGAATATCGAGCAAGCCATTCATGAGATAGAGCCAGAAACCAAGGTGTAGGGAACTGTGAAGGTAGCCGACGTAGCCACATTAATGAAATAATGTTCCATAAATAATGGGAATGTTTGCTCTTTCGAATAAACCAATAATGTAGCGCTTTTTTATGTTTAATTATTTTAAAAGTTTTCATAAAGAAACCACTATATGGGCCACCCTGTACATACGTATGTATTAACTTTGTGAAGTCTCCCTCACCTTTTTCTAAGTGTTACATATATTTGCACGAAACTAGTATACCCTTTTACCCTCTGGGTATACTGAAGAACTAGACATTGTGAGAATTTTCATATCATTCGTTATTCATTCATTCATATAATTCATTTCAAGTTTTGACATTTTACCCCTTCTATGGGCGTACAACTATGTACAGGGTGCGCCATCTTTTATGTCGGTATGTAAACATTGAATATCTTTGAAAATAAACAACCGATTTTCAAGTATGAGATATTTTTATTTAATTTGGTTCTGTACAATTTCTTGAACTGAGGTTTTCAACACTGGTCTACTCAAGTCAATCGGTTCACTAATGACAAAGCCATTCAATATCTACACACCGACATAAAAACTAAAACATTTTCTGTTTTGATTATTTCCATACTTCACGTACTTTAGAGAAAGAAATGGCTTAGAGAGGTGAAACAAGTTATTAAGTTGGCGTAATGTCGCAGTTGGCCATAAAAAGGAAAACATACGATAAGGTGTTGAAATAAAATGCTGTCCTAAATTTTGTTCTAGGCTCCAACTTAGTTGCTTTTGAGTTGTGTTCATAAACATTCATTTAAAATCCATTTAATATCTACCTGTTGTACAGAAAAAATTTGAATACCAACTCCACTTGGCCAACTCCTCGTATGTAGTCGCATTGAAGGCGTAGGCCAAGCTGGCTGGCGGGGCTTGTGTTTGCGAATATGCACGTTTTAATATCCATTTTGAGGACAATTTAAGCAGTTTTCATATTTAAAATTCCCAAAATGGCAGTACGTGAGATCATAACCGTAACACTTAATGGCAAGTTGCGCATATATTTCATATTTGCACTTCGGATACTTTCAGCACGAGATGGCTCCAGAGCCGGCAACATAAAAACCTGCTGCTAGCAAATTTTAAAGCACACATGCCGGGGTCGCTGTGAGGGGCGGTGAATGCACTTAAACTTGGCATAAAGGGTTTCTTGAGTTTTGTTCGCAAAGTTAGAAACAACCCTAGCCCCTGGCAAAGTATCGTTCAACTTCCGGTGGATGGGCCATTAGAAGGAGAGGAACAGGAGCGAAACGCTCGCTTTCCAATTGGCATGCGACAGCCCCCAATCCCAATCCCAACACAATCGGAAACATAATGGCCTAATCGAATGATAATTTAATAAAGCCAAAATGTGCCATCGACATTTGAATTGTGGGCCTTGTAAGGCGGTTAATTGAATCTTCCCCTTTGGCTCTTAATGCTGCGGCCCTTTGAGTTTGAGTTTCGTTTCGAGTTTCGTACTAGTGGCATCTTCCGAGTGCCTTTGAATATGCAGAATGTGTTATTCATATCCACTCGTATGTACGAATTCTATATGTATTTATGGCTATGTGTGCATAATCAGAATGAATGTTTATCGGGGGAATTGAACTTGTGCATAAGGCACAGGTAAGTTTAACACGAACAGGATGTGTGCAGGCATTGAACATGGTTCCTTATTTCCTTGCCCCACATACATACCTGTATATGTATGTGTGTCTATTCGAATGTGGTTGAGTAACTAGCATTGACAGCAGGAACAGAACAACAAGGACGGATGAACAAGCAAACAAACCGGCAGATGCATATCCATGCTTGTCCTTTGCTCTGGGAAGGCGGTTCAATCGAACTCACGTTCCCTAACTCAGTTTGCATGCACCTCATGAATAATGCATCGACCGCATTAGAAGCATTTTCATTGCACAATCCAACATCATTTATATGGTTCTCTCTAAGTGACCAGAACAGTATGAAACAATTCTAATGGACTCCAGCTAAAATATTTATAAAGCCTGCACGATACGTGGCGATTGATAAACCAGTCGTGCCCTAATCGTGAGCTTCTAAGAAACAGAAGTGATAAAATACCTCAATAAGACATTCAAGTTTTCAATAGCAAGTGCAATTGAGAGGGATTTATTGTTCAGGTTTTCCGGTTTTCACAGAACAAGTCAATTTCTCCAATGAAATTTGAATGCCTCGAAACCGCAACAGGTTTTTACAATTTTGTTTAAACAATGAAGATTTCCTTCGCACATATTGTCGTTATTCACATACTTATTAGTTCAATATAAAAACTCGTGTATTTTTAATATATTATGTGAGAGCACCTCCTTATTTATCAACTAATTGATTGCCAATTACATCAACTACATTTGAGAAAACTCTTACAAAAAATGATTAAAAAAAAAGGAAGTGGTATTCATTTAGTGGAGCTCAGCATTATTTTGTATCCCAATAAGTTATTACCAGCAGTTTGATATATATACATAGATAAGTTAACTATGGTAATAATATTAAATTAGATGGTCACAATTAAATCAAAGTTGCTTGCGATATTAATGGAAATAGCTCCTCCAAATAAAAGGTACAACTGAATGATGTTTGGAACATCCTCCCCTTCCCTTTTACCTATTAAATACCATTGCTTGATAAAAATAGTATTCAAATAAATAAAATAGCAGAAGGATTCGAAAAAGGAATTATAAAGTAATAAAAGGTGATAAATATCTTATATTTTAGTTACCTTAACATATTATTATCCCAGTAAATCAATTATACCATACTTCACAGTAATTCGTCATTAAGGTTTATTATCCTTATCAAGTTTTTAAAAAACTTACTTCGGAAATAAATGACTTAAAAACAGGTTAAGGAGGCTGGAGGCTGATGACCGCTGGCAGAAAGTGCTGCAAAAAAATAAGACTTAAAAAAACAATAAATCGAAATAAATTTAACTTTCCATTTAATTTGTTTTTAAAAAAATAGCTAGCAGCAATCCCAAAATGTGAGTTTGTTTCGGCTCGAAAAACGGCGGTACAATCATCACATAAGCATGATTTAAATAATAAAACAAGTAAAAAAGCTAAAGTCGGGTGTCCCGACTTTGAAATACTCTGTACATATGTTTACAATAATTATAGAAAATAAAAAAATTAAGAAAATAAAAAAAAAAATTTGATCGATTTTACCTCTCTCGGTATTCGAACTCACGTAAAGGGTGTATAATTGCACATTTACATAACAATTGCGTCTGTGTGAGTGTATGTATGCCTATGCGCATCAATTCGTGTCTGTGTAAGCATTTTCGCAGTCAACCAAACAGCAACATCAACAACAGCCGCGGGCAGCGCTTGAGCAGCGCTGCAGCAGCGCTGCATCAGCAAATATATTTATGGCTATAACTTCTTGTTAAATCGGTCTTTCATAATGAAATTTGGCATACGGACACATAATAACCAACTGGGGGTATTTCCAAAATTTCAGTTCGAAATTCCAAGAATTACGGGAGTTACGATTTGCGGGGTAGAGGGGGGAGGGAGGGGAATTCCAAAATATACATTTTCTGCGTATTCACATAAGGCATCTGGGACTAAAATTTGGTGTTCCTAGGTCTTATAGTCTCCGAGATATAGGCGATTATACGAATGGAAAATCGGGAAAACCCCCATAGGGGGGAAGTGGGGGGGAAAATCAAAAAAATAAAACAAACTCGTATAGAATACACACATAACGCATCTTTGTGCAAAATTTGGTGTCTCTATCTCTTATAGTCTCTGAGATCCAGGTGTTCATACGGACGGACAGACGGACAGACAGACAGACAGGGCTAGATCGACTCGTCTCGTCATGCTGATCAAGAATATATATACTTTGTGGGGTCTGCCACGCCTCCTTCTGCCTGTTACATTTTTCAGCTCCCGCAAACCTAATATACTCTTGTACATTTCATGTACAGAGTATAAAAAAAGCAAGAAAGGAATGCTAGAGTCGAGCGGGCTCACTCTCAAATACCCTGTAAACCCTCCAAAAAATAAAAAAAAATTGTGGATTTTAAATTTTTTAATTTAAAACAAGAAAGGAATGCTAAAGTCGAGCAGGCTCAACTCTTAAATACCCTGTACCACCCCACAAAAAAGTAATTTAATTAATTTAATTAAATTAATTAATTAATTTAATTTAATTAATTAATTTAATTTAATTAATTAACTAAATTAATTTAATTAATTAACTAAATATTCCATGCATGCATAGATACATTTACATTTACATCAGAATCGTGCCTTATGCGTGTTTGTGTACTGTACATATGTATGTATGTGTGCATTGGGCCTGGTTATATGGCTATAACTTTCTTTCCAATCATTCTATCATAATGAAACTTGGTATACGGATATACAATTACTAACTGGATGTGTCTACCAAATTTCAGTTCAAAATTCCAAGAATTACGGGAGTTATAGAAAATCGTTAATAGGGGGGGAGTGGGGGGGTGGATCAGAAAAAATGAACAAACTCGTCCTTTCTCGGTCTCAGGAGAATCTGTATACCAAGTTTGGTTATTCTAGCTCTTATACTTTCGGAGATCCTTGCGTTCATACAGACAGACAGACAGACAGACAGACGGACAGACGGACAGACGGACAGACGGACATGGCTATATCGACTCGGCTTGTCATGCTGATCAAGAATATATATACTTTGTGGGGTCTACCAAGCCTCCTTCTGTGTGTTCCATGTGCACTCGCACAAAACTAATATACCCTTGTACCCTTTGGGTACAGGGTATAATAATACATTAGTGGAAACATATGTGTGAAGTACAGAATTATGTCAACAACAACAACAGCTGCAGAGCTTGGGCAGATATTATATTTATGGCTACCACTTTCTTTCTAATTGATCTATCATAATTAAAATTAATATACGAACACATAATCACTAACTGGATGTGACTACCAAGTTTTAAAAAAATTCCAAGAATTGGGTGAGTTAGAGAAAATCGCGAATAGAGGCGGAGTGGGAGGGTGTATCGAAAGAAATAAACAAACTTGCCTTTTCTCGGGCTTAGAGGAGTCTACATACGAACCTTGGTTATTCTAGCTCTTATGTTTCTGAGATCCTTGCGTTCATACAGGCAGACGGACAGAAAGACAGACAGTTGATTAGACATAATCAAAGGTGAAGAAAATGCAAGCGGAATTGGAAAAAATTGACTTCCCCCGCTTTCCTACAGCCCATTGGCTATTACATATGGTACTAAGTATTTGCAAACATGCTGGCGACGAAATAATTATCCCCTAATAATCAAGGTTTTTTTTTTTTTTTGAGGAAAACTGAACTCGCATTTATGTTTACAAATATTTATGGAGATGATGGATGAATGCGTGTTACCAAATATTGCCCTCTCGAGTGTGTTGGCAAATATGTGAAATGTGCCTTCATTTGCTTATGGGCGGCCTCTTAGAACAGGACGATGAAATTGGCTGACCCAAAATGTGAGACGGCTGAATGCGCACGACTTGCTGCGTACGAGTATTAAAAATAATATGCAAAGTGCGGGGACCTGTTGAGATTTTCACAATTCCCAAAACAAATAACATATTCACATATTGTTGCTTTCCAAGTCCGTCGGCATGCCAGCCACAGACCACGTCCGTATGCCTTGGCATATCCTGCTGCCTGCCTGACTGTCTGAGTCTTTCTGTCCTGCACTCAGCATCTTCCTTTGAATGGGCCTCGGTCTGGCTTTGGGGCTGTTTATGATTTATCATCGCCGACGCCAAAGTTATTTCTTCAAGATTAAAACGAGGAGCGATGCTTTTAAGCGACAACCCCCAACCCCCCCCCCCCCCCCAAGCCCCACAGTATTTGTGTTGTGGTTGTGGCTGTGGCTGCGATGTAAAGGGAATGAATGCCAACGTCCATTTAGTTAATATGACAACTTTAATTTGGCACATCCAGGCGCATTTGTAAAGTGGCTTTTGTATTTTCGCCAAATCCAGTAAAATATTCAGCCCCACCTTTGAGGGTAGAAGCATAATCTTTGCGAAATGCCGCAGGTAATGTCATTGGCAGTGTGTGCTTTATGTTATGTCAATAAATCGAGATCAAGTCAAACTAAAACTATAGCTTGTATGCTGCAAATGAGTGCACATACTACATATAGTCATGGCCGTAGCGAGGGGATGCAAAGCGGGCAGCTGCCCCCCATCCCCTTCATTCTAAACGGAACAAAAATGTTGCAGACAAATTTAAATTTGTGCCGCAAAAATCACGAAAAAAAAGACATCCATTTTATGGCTACGCTTAATTGATCAGCTAGATTGCTGTGAATATATAATGTTGAGAATATATACCTATATATATATGGGCATGAAAACGAATTTTTATTGTGTTAATAGGTTTAACTTATAACTCTTAACTAGGCCTATATTTGGTGCTAAGGTTGATTTTGGGCAACGGGACAAACGGAGCAAGAAGTTGTTTTTGCGGCCACCAGTTCGCTGATTTCATCAAAACCTGAGGCATTACTATATATATTAATGCGACTAATTTAAAAATGGTTCTTTTCATACTTATAATAAAATAATATCAGACTTAACTACATATGAAACAAACAATCTTTATGTACTATTAATAAATAAATATAAATGTATTCAACAAAAATAGATTTAAGAACGAATAATATTAATAATATTTAATGTGGGTTTTTAAGAAAATACAGTTTCAGTTCTGAACTGTCGAAACAAAATGATTTTAGATTTCTTTATCTGCCATAACTTCCTTTTGATAACTGCCCCGACCCCAGATATGACTCCCATTCCAGGTGGGCTTGCAAAAGAATTCTATTCAACTGAGAAGCATACGAATTCTTTTTAGAAAATAAATGATACAAGTACTATAAATTGTTTTCAAACTGAGAGCAGTTCCGCCGCCATTATTATTCATCTAGATTTCATATATATATATTGATATAAAAATTGATCATTTATGTAAGAAAACAAAATTTCAAATGTTTTTACACTCTCGACTTCATATCAGTTCCACGATCACAAATCTTCTTATTTTTAGCAATTTTTTTTTTAATTTTATTGCATTTGAAATCTTTAGATGAAGACATTTTCATTATTTTGAATTTCATTTTTCCCTATTTTTCCATTTTTTTCGTGTGTTTTCTGGGTAGTGCAAATAATTTGATAGAAAAAGATCGGCCAAACAAATGTGTTCCCCCCTGGACTAAATCCTGCCTATGCCCATGCATGTAGTAGAGCACTATAGTGTATGGAAAGTTCTGGTCCGCGAAATACAAACAGAACAAACTTCACCCTCCCAGCTCGCACGCAAGAACTTTGCGAATGGCAAAGTTTATTTTACGCTGCAAAACTAAATAAATTAGCCCGAAGGTTCAGAGTGCAGAGTGCTGAGGAGGGGGGGAGGGGGAAGCCGCAACCGCACACATAATTAATAATTGTTATGATTGAGTGACTGAGCATTGGCTTTTGGGTCAGAAACAAGTTTCCGGTGCCACCTGGGAGTGGAAACAACAAGAAAGCTGTCTGGCTTGCACATAGGATGTGCAACTTAAAGATCGTATCTGAATATTGGATGTTAATGAAAAAGTTATGGTTTAGTGAAGCTTACAGGCTAGCTTACTAGAGTATTGAAGACAGGATTTAAATCACAATCGAAACGGCTTCACTTCTCAGTTCCCCACACAACATTCTCAATCCAGTCGATGTAGAGGTATATTTTTGTATACACACTTGGCACATTACGGGTTCCACACACCTGCCCATACGAAGTAATGCCAATTATCTGCTTGAGGCAATTAAATTCTGGATGCTGCACGAATATAGGTCCACCAGAGTCGCCGTTGCAAGTATCTGCACTGCTTGTGCGCGATCCGGCGCAGAATTGTGTGCGAGGCTCTATAGTCTGGCTAACCCGCTCATGACACTGCTCATCACTAAATCGTTCCAGGGTCACTCTTCGAAGGTGGGTTGATGGGGTGCCCGCATATCTGGTATGTCCCCAACCGACTGCTGTCAGCTGCTGATGCTCATTTCCTGGACTCGAAGATAAACAGGCTGGCGCAATATATTCAGAAAAGGTAACTCTTCTATTCAGCTCGATCAGGGCAATATCATTGAGAGGGGCGCCATCCTCGCCATCGTTGTAGGAAGGATGCACCACATAATTAACAATTTCAAAGTCTTCTGGTCGCGCATCATCTATAGTGCTGCTATAGTCGAGCTCTCCCAATCGTACCACAAATTTCGGGGAATCGAAAGCGGGATCTAAGCGTTCGGATTTTGTTCTGCAATCGAGACATTTGGACATAATATTGATAAGATTCACCAATTCACTTACTCTGTGGATTCCAGACAATGCGCTGCTGTAAGAATATACTTGGGGTGTATTAAAGTGCCACCACAGTCCCACCTAATGTTGGAGCTATTTCTATTCCGGGTGCCTATTAAGGCCATGAAAGGATACTCTTTTGGTGCAGCCTTGGTGCCGTTTACAATGAAGGGTGTTGAAGCACAAGTCCTCCAAATTTCGCTATATCGCCGACATTCTGGCATAATAGAAGGATAGTTAGAGCTTTTCCGCTAGTGGAATGTTGTGCTAACCTCTCGCAGATATTCGATTCGCTGTTGAAACACTCAATTGGTTCTGTGAATGTTTGGGTAGAGGACAGCAAACAATGTCGCGGGACTCATCACAATACTTAACCCTGTCCCCGATTAAATGCCAGTTATAAAATATCACCGGACAATCCGCCGACGTCAAGCTCGCACACTTCCCAGTGCCATTATCGCAATATTCAGTAACAGATTCGACAACCAACACAGATAAACCGCAGAGCAACAGAGTCCTATGAAGTGAGTTCATTGCTTCACAACCGAAACGAAACTGAGCGAGCGCTATAGTAGTGATATAGTCATGATCAGTGAGTGCGTTTCCAATTGTGAGGTAAGTCCGGGAATCCGAGAGTGGGAAAGACCACGAGCGGGAGCGTCGATTGATAAGACGACGCGGATCCATTAGTTATGTGTGCGGGATTTTAATTCAATGAGTGCCGCTTACAAAGCCGACGCGTGTTCTCGACTCGAACTACAATTAATACACTCAACAAAAATATGCCACGAATTTAAAACAACTTTCCTTAAAAATGTGAAAGCAAGATTTTACATTTTATACAAGATGAAAAATATTTGTCCAAAACGTTGCTCACTTCATTAATGTTGCTTGTTAAATCTATTTACAATATATCTCCATTAATTGAAAAACTGTTAAAAATGCTAACTTTTTAAATATTTTTTCAAATTCTGCCTATAATTGATTTAAAGGTTTCGGCATATTTGAAAACTCTGGAAAATATATCAAAATTAAAATACTAATAAATGTCTCTTAGTAGTTGGCCAATGTTAGTTGTCTACCAATAACACTAGGTCGTTCAAACAATAATTAACGCAATCATTAATTGGTAATAATAGCAAATAGGAACAAAACTCTGATTTTATGAGTATGTCCGATAACTCTATACATAATAATTAGTACGATCCAATCTAAACTTAGAAAACTTATTCAATTTAATTTAGTTTAAAAAGCAAATAATAATAATCAAGGACGTAGGCAGGTTTTACCAATGGGGGGGCCAAAAAATTAAAATATTGATTAATTATTTAATCGATGCATTTAAAAAATAACTTATGCATATGATCAATGAAAAAACAAATCCAACTCAGATCGATTTTAAGGATAAATAGTATAAATATAATAACAATACATATATCAACATAAGCTAAGAAAGAAACTAAATAAAATTTTTAATTAATTTTAAAATTTTTTATTCATTTAATTTTAATTTTTTTTTCTTTTTTGTTTCTTTATTTTTATTTAGTTTAAGTTCTCTATTGTATTTTTTCTTTTACATCGGCAGCATTGTTTGTCGATGAAATAAATAAATTGCTCATCAATTTGTGTCCTTCTATAATTAATTAACAATAAAGAATTCAGGTTATAAGGCTTTTTCTAATTTTTATAGCCTGTACCCAAAGGGTGAAAGGCTATACTAGTTTTGTGCGCATGTATGTAACACACAGAAGGAGGCGTGGCAGACCCCACAAAGTATATATATTATTGATCAGGATGAGAAGCCGAGTCCGTCTGTCTGTCCGTATGAACGCAAGGATCTCAGAAAGTATAAGAGCTAGAATAACCAAACTTGGTTTTCATATTCTCCTAAGGCCGAGAAAGTACGAGTTTGAGTTTTTTTTCGATGCACCCCCCCACTCCCCCGCAATTCGTGTTTTTTCTTATAACTTCCGTAATTCTCGGAATTTTGAAATCAATTTTGGTAGGTACATCCAGTTAGTACTAATGTGTCCGTATGCCAAATTTCATCATGATAGGTCAATTCTGAAGAAAGTTATAGCCATAAGTAAAATCGCTGCTCATGCGCTGCCTCTGTCGGCAGCGCTGCCCGCAGCTGTTGTTGTTGTTGCTGCTTTGGTTGAACTTTGTGCTGCATACATACACGCATATAAACACGCATAGGTACGTGATGTAAATGTATGCTGTTAAAACTGAACATAAACATGTATTCTCATTTAATTTAATTAATTAATTCATTCATTCATTTTTATTAATAATTTAATTTTTTTAAAAATTTTTTTTTTTAATTTTTTTTTTTTTAATTTTTCTTTTTTGTGGAGAGTACAGGCTATTTTACTGTCGGGCTTGCTCGACTGTAGCGTTCTATCTTGTTTTTTAATTAATTTAATTTCAATTTTTGTTTTCTTTAGTTTTATTTAGTTTAAGTTCTCTATTGTATTGATTTTTTTTTTCTTTTACATCGACAGCATTGTTTGTCTATGAAATAAATAAATAAATAAAAATATATACTATATATGTATGTTGTAAAATTTCCAAGCGCTATTATTCACATTTTAGTTATTCACAAAAAATTGCTCATCAATTCTATTATTATTATTATAAGGCCATGTTTGAATTTCAGAAGTAAATCCCCTAAAGATTGAGTAAATTTTAAATTTATTTCGCTCTAAGAAGAAAAAAGGATGACAAATCATTAATAGTTCCATAACTTTAAAGGAATGCCTGATATTTTCTTGAAGTGCATTTGCGACAATATTCTTAAGTGAACGTTTTTTTGAACAGTGGCTGCTCATTTCAAACAGTCTTTGTTGTTGCTGGCAACAATGGGTTTTGTAAATTTATTAAAATATTAATCACATGACTACAAGTATGCGCAATGCAGACTTCCACAAAAATTCCAAAATCGGGAAAACCTTCAAAGCATACTGGGATTTCTTAATTTTACAATTAAATAGTTTCTCCCATTAGCATTTTGAAAAAAAAATATTAAGATTTGTGTTCCGAGACAGCGCTTAGCGACTATTTGGAAACTAACATTTGTAAATTTTGAATATCTGGCTAGGAATTTACCGAGTAGCAAACATCAATAAAATCGAAAAAGCTTTATTGGTCACTCCACTTTTTGTAAAATCGGCATTCGAATTTTTAATTTGTAAGCCCATAAACTAACATTTGAAAATTTTGAATATCTGGCTAGGGATTTATGTACCGAGTATCAAACATCGTTAAAATTTCAAAAGCTTTACTGGCCATTTCACTTTTAGTAAATCCGGCATTCGAATTATAAATGTAGATTCTTTTTATTTTCATATGTAATTTTAAATTTCAATTTTTGAGGCAATAAACTCATTAGAACGGCATTTATATTATATTCAAGTAGGCTTTGTATTATATGGTGTATATAGAAGGTAGCTTCGTACTTATCCGTGTAACTCCAGAAGCATGTTCGCACATCCATTAATCCGAGCCGTGCACCCACTTGGGAGCGAGGGAATTTATGACATAAAAAATGGATTTGCGTTGTTTTCTCTGTGCAAATTAAATTTATTGCCGGAGATACTAATACTACAAACCGTACTCGTGTCCTTTCCACATGTTTATGCAAACAGGTACGCGTATGTGATGCACCCCTCCCCTCCCCCTTCCCATCACCACCCATCCCAGTCCTTCCAAAGTCGTACATCCGTTGCCACAGAAGAAAAATTTATTCGCGGCTTTTCGTGGTTCCATTTAACATGGCGTTTGTATAGAAAATTATGAGGCGACGTGCAGGCACACATGCTCCGATCCGTAAGCCTCGACGACTCCTGGTAACTGTTTATGGCCTGCCAGAGCAGAGAGATTACCAATATGCCGCGTCAAGTGGCAGGTACCGCATGCCAAATAACAAATGTACCTAAGTGGTAAAAACACAAAACGCACGAAAAAATTGAAAATTAAAAAAAAAAAAAAGAAACGAGCATACAAAAACAGGAACTGCACGCTTTTTGACTTTTGAGCGAACGCTGAGCGGAGCATCCACCCGAGTGCTGTTGGACCCACCCGCCCTGTTGCATTTTGACAATGAGACGGTGGGACAAGCAAGCACCACCGTCACCACCACCACCATCACCATCACCACCAACTCGTGCCACAGCCCCACCCACCCAGACATGCCGCCTAAACGGAATAAGCGTTAATGCTTCGTTTGAATGAATTTTTGATTGCGTTGTTTACGATTGAATTTCATGCCCTCTGCCCACAATTTCTTTTTTTTCGCGGATATAAATTGTTGACTCCCCGCACGAGGCAGTGTCTGTCTTTGTTGGAATTTTCAAAATCCGTGCTAAATATTTTTTATACGTATTTGCAATGTTTTCCTATGCTGCTGAGTTGCTGTGTGGCTCGACTTTTGCCGCACTTGTCATTCATGGAGTCGTGAAGTCTGAAGGTGTGTTTCGGTTTAGTGTCTTGCTTTTTGTTTAGCTCTCTCCTCTGTTCAAAAGCCATTCAGATAAATGTTATTTACAGCATTTAAGTCTCTTAAGAATTTGCAAAAGACACGCGCCAGCCGATAAGGCAAATGGCAAGCGAAATATTCATGGAAAATGGTGCGAGGGGAGCCATTCCCATAAAGGAACTTCACATTCAATAAGGATTTTCCAAGTTATATTTGAAATTGCGATTAAATAAACGATAATTTCTTATATAAACTGAATGCTGCCAGCAATGCAGCAGTTCAATATTTACAGATTATGAATGGCGCATAAACAACTTAAGAAGATATAAGTGTTATATATGTATTGGACAAGTAGGATGATTTTTACTTAGTTTGTCTTATGATGAAAATTGCAAATTGGTTTTGAACGACTTGTATAATTAATTTTTTGTTTTGAAAATGCCTTAATAAAAAGGTATAACAAAAACATAATCTTGCCAATTCTAGCGCAACCCTTTGCCCTTTTCGAAGTATTCCATTCGGTTGCCATTCGTTCGTTAATATCTCAGGCAACGTGGGAATTCGGGAACTTTGCTGCGAATTCATTAATTCGGACATTAAGTATGTATAAGTATCTGTGGGAATTTGTTCGTTTTTATTTACACATCATTGCTACTTTTTTAAAAAGAAGGAGTTTATCAATTTGTGTGTATTTTTTATTTTTGTTGTGAACGTTTATTTACAAAATGATGATATTTTTGAAATTATATTGATTTTGGTGAGTTGTTAAATGAGATTTTAAAAACAAACAAATAACATATTAAAGCATTAACTGAAATTTGATTTAAACAAAAGGGCAGCATACATTTATTGTTTTTTATGAGTGTAGTAATGGGGCTTAAATTCTCCGTCTGTTTTTTTTTTTTTTTTGGCAAGGTTTATTTACAAAATGATGATATTTTTTAAATTATATTGATTTTTGTGAGTTTTTAAAAACAGACAAATAACTTATTAAAGCATTAATTTGATTTAAAACAAGATAGAACGCTAAAATAGCCTGTACTCTCCACAAAAAAGAAAAATTTAAAAAAATACTAAAAAAATTAAAATATTTAAAAAAAAAATTAAATTAATTTATTAAATTAATTAGGAAAATTTATTTAATACATACATAGAAGACATGTTTATGTACAGTTTTACTTTTACATCACTTGTCTTATATACGTGTATATGTGTTTATATACGTGTATATATAAGCAACAACAACAACAGATGCGGGCAGCGCTGCAAGCAGAGCATGAGCAGCGATTTTATTTATAGCTATAACTTTCTTCAGAAAACGATTTTCCGGTTCAATCAGTTTTGATTTAAATTGCAATTATTAACTCAAGTACAGCAATTCGATGGTTTCGTTCTAACAAAGACTCGACTAATTTAGCGTACACATTAAATGGGAAAGGAGGCCGGCTGGCATTCAGTCACTCGTAAATTTTTAAACATCATATATTTTGATTATTTACAACATACGGTTGCATTTTATTCATCATTCCCAACACACTTAAAGGCAGAGTGTTCGCCAAACAAACAATATCAAGAGTGCCAAAGCTCACTCTCCATTTTTTACGAACCATGACATTCGCCAGGTAATGGCGAGCAAATATAATTTAAAACTAGAAAAAAGCCTAACACCTAAGCCGTAAGCAAATGTTTTTCCGCTTATCAGCAACCAGACACGAACGCAACAAGTGGCACCCTAATCAACTAATACTCATACTTATGTCAATAAATCATTCCCAAATGTTGCGTCAAATGCGAATCACAGCAGTGTCTCTAAAAAGCGATTTCCAGCCATCGTTCCTATTCATCCTTCGCTTCCCGCTTCTCAACTTGCTTCTCAACTTGCAGAGGCTGCTTTTCCTCGTATATCTGCAGCTCCTTCAGGCCCCCATCCTTTCCAAAGCTGCTTGTATAATTAATTTTTTGTTTTGAAAATGCCTTAATAAAAAGGTATAACAAAAACATAATCTTGCCAATTCTAGCGCAACCCTTTGCCCTTTTCGAAGTATTCCATTCGGTTGCCATTCGTTCGTTAATATCTCAGGCAACGTGGGAATTCGGGAACTTTGCTGCGAATTCATTAATTCGGACATTAAGTATGTATAAGTATCTGTGGGAATTTGTTCGTTTTTATTTACACATCATTGCTACTTTTTTAAAAAGAAGGAGTTTATCAATTTGTGTGTATTTTTTATTTTTGTTGTGAACGTTTATTTACAAAATGATGATATTTTTGAAATTATATTGATTTTGGTGAGTTGTTAAATGAGATTTTAAAAACAAACAAATAACATATTAAAGCATTAACTGAAATTTGATTTAAACAAAAGGGCAGCATACATTTATTGTTTTTTATGAGTGTAGTAATGGGGCTTAAATTCTCCGTCTGTTTTTTTTTTTTTTTTGGCAAGGTTTATTTACAAAATGATGATATTTTTTAAATTATATTGATTTTTGTGAGTTTTTAAAAACAGACAAATAACTTATTAAAGCATTAATTTGATTTAAAACAAGATAGAACGCTAAAATAGCCTGTACTCTCCACAAAAAAGAAAAATTTAAAAAAATACTAAAAAAATTAAAATATTTAAAAAAAAAATTAAATTAATTTATTAAATTAATTAGGAAAATTTATTTAATACATACATAGAAGACATGTTTATGTACAGTTTTACTTTTACATCACTTGTCTTATATACGTGTATATGTGTTTATATACGTGTATATATAAGCAACAACAACAACAGATGCGGGCAGCGCTGCAAGCAGAGCATGAGCAGCGATTTTATTTATAGCTATAACTTTCTTCAGAATTGACCTATCATGATGAAACTTGGCATACGGACACATAAGCACTAACTGGACGTAACTACTAAGACTGACTTCAAAATTCCAAGAATTACGAAAGTTATACAAAAAAAAAACACAAATTGCGGTGGAGTGGGGGGGGGGGGGGTGTATCAGAATAAAAAAATAAACTTGACCTGCCTAGGGCTTAGGGGAACCTGGATACCAAGTTTGGTAATTCTAGCTCTTGTACCTTCGGAGATCCTTGCGCTCATACAGACGGACGGACGGACGAACATACGGACATGGCTAAATCGACTCGGCTTATCACCCTGATCAAGAATATATACTTTGTGGGGTCTGTCACGCCTCCTTCTGTGTGTTACATACATTCGCACAAAACTAGTATAGCCTTTCACCCTTTGGGTACAGGATATAAAAAAGTCCAGCATACATTTATTGTTCTTTATGAGTGGGGTTTCAATCCTCCAAACTATCAAAATATGTATCTTGTTCTGTACTACAAAGCACCTTTTCTGTTACATAGAAGGTGCTTTATAAAAATGAGCTCCGGAAACCACTTTACAAAAAATCTCACATAATTCTTCAATTATAATGGGACGCAACCGGATCTGACAAATCCGGCCAATACCACCCAATCTTATCTACTCCCGTAAACAGATTTAAATAAATTTAAAAAAAACTGTGCAGATTATTTAATGTTGCAGAAAGCACACTTTCTGTCTAGTAGGCAGCTATACGAATGAATGCCAATTGTGGCACAGTGCTCTGATGTGAAATAATCTCATTATCCAGCTGTCTTGCTTTATTGGGTGATGATGACGTTGGCTCAATTTTTCCAACCATTACGAATGCTCGCAACGCCTCGGTAACGGGAAACCAATTAATCTCTATCAATTTTTGACTTTTGAGCAGAGGACGAAGGATCAAATGACGAGACATTGACTGGATTAGTGGAGCGGCCGAGTCCAGAACTGAACTGAACTGAACTGATGTGAAGTGGCCCCGACCAGGCTCAGACATTGCGATGTCTACGACTCCCTGGAGTGCAATCGGAAATGGACGCCCATGAAATAAATGCAAGAAAAAATAAGATGACTCGCCAGCATGGGCAGAAAAGGGGGGCAAGTGCGAGAAATGGGACAACGTGTGGGTTGTAGAAAAGGTCGATTGGTCGGCTAGAGTAGCGGGGAGTTTGTGCGTGGCATGCGAATTGGACACCGCGTGGTATGAGTAATGAGAAAGATGCTGAATGCAGAGGGAAAACGATTTTCCGGTTCAATCAGTTTTGATTTAAATTGCAATTATTAACTCAAGTACAGCAATTCGATGGTTTCGTTCTAACAAAGACTCGACTAATTTAGCGTACACATTAAATGGGAAAGGAGGCCGGCTGGCATTCAGTCACTCGTAAATTTTTAAACATCATATATTTTGATTATTTACAACATACGGTTGCATTTTATTCATCATTCCCAACACACTTAAAGGCAGAGTGTTCGCCAAACAAACAATATCAAGAGTGCCAAAGCTCACTCTCCATTTTTTACGAACCATGACATTCGCCAGGTAATGGCGAGCAAATATAATTTAAAACTAGAAAAAAGCCTAACACCTAAGCCGTAAGCAAATGTTTTTCCGCTTATCAGCAACCAGACACGAACGCAACAAGTGGCACCCTAATCAACTAATACTCATACTTATGTCAATAAATCATTCCCAAATGTTGCGTCAAATGCGAATCACAGCAGTGTCTCTAAAAAGCGATTTCCAGCCATCGTTCCTATTCATCCTTCGCTTCCCGCTTCTCAACTTGCTTCTCAACTTGCAGAGGCTGCTTTTCCTCGTATATCTGCAGCTCCTTCAGGCCCCCATCCTTTCCAAAGCTGCTTGTATAATTAATTTTTTGTTTTGAAAATGCCTTAATAAAAAGGTATAACAAAAACATAATCTTGCCAATTCTAGCGCAACCCTTTGCCCTTTTCGAAGTATTCCATTCGGTTGCCATTCGTTCGTTAATATCTCAGGCAACGTGGGAATTCGGGAACTTTGCTGCGAATTCATTAATTCGGACATTAAGTATGTATAAGTATCTGTGGGAATTTGTTCGTTTTTATTTACACATCATTGCTACTTTTTTAAAAAGAAGGAGTTTATCAATTTGTGTGTATTTTTTATTTTTGTTGTGAACGTTTATTTACAAAATGATGATATTTTTGAAATTATATTGATTTTGGTGAGTTGTTAAATGAGATTTTAAAAACAAACAAATAACATATTAAAGCATTAACTGAAATTTGATTTAAACAAAAGGGCAGCATACATTTATTGTTTTTTATGAGTGTAGTAATGGGGCTTAAATTCTCCGTCTGTTTTTTTTTTTTTTTGGCAAGGTTTATTTACAAAATGATGATATTTTTTAAATTATATTGATTTTTGTGAGTTTTTAAAAACAGACAAATAACTTATTAAAGCATTAATTTGATTTAAAACAAGATAGAACGCTAAAATAGCCTGTACTCTCCACAAAAAAGAAAAATTTAAAAAAATACTAAAAAAATTAAAATATTTAAAAAAAAAATTAAATTAATTTATTAAATTAATTAGGAAAATTTATTTAATACATACATAGAAGACATGTTTATGTACAGTTTTACTTTTACATCACTTGTCTTATATACGTGTATATGTGTTTATATACGTGTATATATAAGCAACAACAACAACAGATGCGGGCAGCGCTGCAAGCAGAGCATGAGCAGCGATTTTATTTATAGCTATAACTTTCTTCAGAAAACGATTTTCCGGTTCAATCAGTTTTGATTTAAATTGCAATTATTAACTCAAGTACAGCAATTCGATGGTTTCGTTCTAACAAAGACTCAACTAATTTAGCGTACACATTAAATGGGAAAGGAGGCCGGCTGGCATTCAGTCACTCGTAAATTTTTAAACATCATATATTTTGATTATTTACAACATACGGTTGCATTTTATTCATCATTCCCAACACACTTAAAGGCAGAGTGTTCGCCAAACAAACAATATCAAGAGTGCCAAAGCTCACTCTCCATTTTTTACGAACCATGACATTCGCCAGGTAATGGCGAGCAAATATAATTTAAAACTAGAAAAAAGCCTAACACCTAAGCCGTAAGCAAATGTTTTTCCGCTTATCAGCAACCAGACACGAACGCAACAAGTGGCACCCTAATCAACTAATACTCATACTTATGTCAATAAATCATTCCCAAATGTTGCGTCAAATGCGAATCACAGCAGTGTCTCTAAAAAGCGATTTCCAGCCATCGTTCCTATTCATCCTTCGCTTCCCGCTTCTCAACTTGCTTCTCAACTTGCAGAGGCTGCTTTTCCTCGTATATCTGCAGCTCCTTCAGGCCCCCATCCTTTCCAAAGCTGCTACTATTCCAAGGCTGCAGTGTGGACTCGCCGAAAAGGACGTAGAGCACGCCACTGGTGATCAGCATTCCAGCGGCTATAAGGAATACATTTTTCCAAGCTTCAAGCGTTTGCTAAAAATACAAAATATTTATCCCATTTAATGTACGAGTATCAGAACTTATTTATTTGGAACTCACGTTGCCCAGCGTTAGAAGGCCCACTATATAGGGTGAGATGAAGCCTGGCATGCCGCCAATCGTGCCACTTACCCCCAGCGATATGCCCGCATAGTTCGGTGAGAGATCCACGACAGAGGCGAGTGGACCGGAGGAGACAGCGCCATGGAACATCGTGGCCATTGTGACCAACACAATAGCCGCAGTGGCATTATAACCGAAATAGGCCAATGCTAGCACTACGAGGCCCTTAACGAGGCAACCTGTAAGGTGTGACAATTTTTAAAAAAGAAACAGAAAATAGAAATAATATGATGATATCCTTTTATAAGCAGTAATAGTACAATGGGAGTAAGCATATTAAATAAAATGTTGTATAACTTTTTTTTATTAAAAACCCGCATAATGAACAAGTGGAGTGCTGAGCATAGTTATTGGAAATGTCTGACAAATAATTGATCTACTTAGGGGGTTCTTAAGGGGTTTTCAACAAAAAACTGCAGAGAAACAAAACTACTACCACGTAATAGTATAATGGGAGTAAGCCTATTAAATAAAATTTTATATAAAATTTTCTTTTAAACCCGCATAATGAACAAGTGAATTGCTGTGAATAGTTATGAAAAATGTCTGACAAATAATTGATCCACTTAGGAGGTTCTTGGGAGGTCTTGATCAAAAAACTGCAGGGAAACAAAACTATTGCTGCTTTCGACGCAATCGACCATGATAAGATAACATTTTTAATCGAATTTTCTATGACATTATAGTACGTATTTAAAATATCTGAAGACTAATTTAAACAATACTTCAGAAATCCTCTACTTGTATCAACACCGACTAAATACAAAGAAATTTCAAAGATAAAGGCCGTCTACCTACTTGAAGTCATAATTTTCGGTTATAAATTTCTAATATTCTGCATTGGAAAAGAAATTTCTAATTATAATTACACATCCATTCTAAATACGACTAATATATAAATTGAAAAATCATGTAATGAACTTACAGACAGCTGTGGCCAGTTTACGGACATTTGTACGGCTCATACGATCCGTGCGCAACAAGTAGTCCGCAAATATGGAGAAAACATAGGCAAATAGCATGCGCATCAAATGAGGTAGACCCGAAAGGAAACCCGTCTAAAAAAATAAGGTCATTAATACTATAGAAATGTTCGGCGGACTGCAGCCTTACTGCTCGAATATTCCAGTGATGTATGACGCGGAAGTAGGTCGGCGCTTGGGTCATCAGCGTGAATAGGCCCCAAATTCCACCCCACTGGGCAATCACATTCATCCAGACGGGCCGTGAGGTGAGAATGGCACGCCAAGGAGTGGGACCAAGATTGCTGTTCGTCTGTACGGAGGCTCCCAGCGACTTCTCGATGTAGCGTAACTCTGAGGGGGCGATGCGCGGATGCTCAGCTGGACTGTCGAACACAAAGTACTGCCAGGCAATGAACCAGGCTGTGCCGAGAAAGCCACAAATATGGTACACCCATTCCCAGGATGTCCAATGTATTATATAGCCAAATATAGGATAGAATAATGCCACCCCCACTGAGCTACCCAAATAGGCAGTTACGAATTTGCTTCGCTCGTTCGGAGGTATCCATTTACCTGTTAGAACATGCATTGCCGGCCAAGCCAGACCCTGAAAATCGAAATTCTTCAAATGACATTTTCTAAAATCCTCAATTAGGGTATGAGAACTACCGTTATAAAACCCTGAAAAACTCGCAACCAAATTAAAGCAGCAAAGCTCCAGTACGACACGATTGGTATAAGGAAACAACAGAAAACTCCGGTTGCATTCGCCAATCCAAATACCAATTTAGTTCCATATTTACGAGCCAAAATGCCGCCGGGTATTTGTAGAATCCAATGGGCCCAAAAGAATGAGCCCAATAAAAGACCCTGCTGGTATTCATTCCAATGAAAGCCATCCTTTTCATATTCAATCTGAAAATAATAGGCAACAAAAATCAAAGCTATGAGCAAATCAAAATTATTTTGATCTTATTTCTAACGCAAAGAGATAAGTTTTCCAATTTAAGATAGTATAACAAAAGTGATATGACACTTTTAATTAATAATATATTGATATATAATAATATATTGATTAATATATTTTATTAGTTAATCCTCTAAGCAAGTTGTAAGACTAGGAATTTTTTCATCAACGATAGTAAGATCAGCTAAAAACTTTTTCAGATATCTCATAATATGTTTGGTCCGTTGAATGTTTAAAATAATAGATCATCTTTTCAGAGTTTTTGAAGTCTACTTATTATTTATTTATTTTATGTATCACAAAAGTGTCATATTAAGTGATTAATATATTTTATCAGTTAATCCTCTAAGCAAGTTGTAAGACTAGGAATATTTTTATCAACAATAGTAAGATTAGCTAACAACCATTTCAGATATCTCATAATACTTATGTTTGGTCCGTTGCCTGCTTAAAACAATAGATCATCTCTTCAGTTCCTTCCAAGCCTACTTACTTATTACCATACCTATGTATCTTATGTATTTAAAGGAAATTTGTAAAATCAGCACTCATGGGGCAGTGTATCGTTCGCTCAACCTGACTGAACCATACTAAAATCCCTAAAAATAATCAACTCTAAAATGTATATTGCCTCTTTTATGGGACCCCTATGTTTTATTGAATGCATGAGTCTTGTAGATTATATATCACTTACTTAGCACTTACTCGCGTGTTGGATTTGATTTCCAATCAACTTACCAATCTAAAAATGGCAATAATAAATTAATAATGTGAAATTAGGAGACAAAGTCTACAAAATTCCAAGTGCTACACATTCAGACCCCTGTCTGTCTGTCTGTCTGTCTGTAAAATAAATATACTCTCTGGAATGTGTACTCCTACTTTTACATACCCTTTGGTATGCAAAACCTATATAATATACATATTTTTATTTATTAATTAAACTCACATTTGCCCAATTTAAAAAGTGTTTTTCCAGTGAATATTTTTCGGTGTGTGAACTCGCATTGCCGGTTATATTTTGGTATTCTGCCGCTGCCTCTAATGGGACTACAAGCAGGCGTTCCGTAGTGTTTCCGGAAACAATGTGCGGTGGGTTTGTCGCGACAACTGGAGAAGGCGCATTCCCTTTGCCGACGATCATGTCGACGATGGTTATATTCACATTAATCCGAATCATGTAATTCACAATGAAGCCCATGAATGCCAGATGCCAGAGCACCGTGCGCGCCTCGACTGCGAACGATTGAATATTATGTTTGAGATTTTAGTTTAATTAAAACAAAGAGACGCTCTTCACTCACAACCGCATCCTCTATGCGAAACCTTTAGAATATTACGCCTATGTGAACGCATTAACAAAGCATGGCTCTTGAATTCGTGCCGGCAGAAATAGTAATAATAAAAAAAAATAAAAATAAAGTACAAACTTGAAATGCAAACCGACAACAATTGAGAATTGTGCAACCCAGAGCATGAATACATAGTGTCGCATCGAAGGTAATTTGTGGTTAATTAAGTTCCATGTGAGGTCTTCAACTAGATCATGTGTTACAATAAGATGCAATGTGACATTTAAAGAATACGATTTAGTTAGTAACAGACGATTAATTTGAATAATATTGTTAAACGAATGTGTAATGGAAAGGAAACATCTCTTTAGGATTACCTTCGGCCATTTTTAAAAATGTTAATAACACTAGAAATTTTGTAGCTTTTCACACTTTTTCTTCACTTGCTCATGGGCTTATAACTTTGGTTTTTTCTTTGTTGTTTAAGGAATTAACGAGTCGTTAAGGTCAGGCTGAGCATTGTAGCTCTATCCGAGTACTTTAGAGTGCACCATTCACGAAAAACACTTGTCTTCCGCCTCAATTTTCCCACAACTGGCTGCTGCAGGCTCACAGACTAGAATGATAATCGGGATCTACAAGTAGACAGCTCTACAGCTGCTGTCTGCCTGCCTGCCTGCCGCCCACGCACGCTGAACGAACGCTACTGATAAGCGCACATACTCGTATATCTGACAGTCTGGGCTTCAGCTATCATCAGCTTTATGGCAGCGATTATTGCGTGAGATATGCATCGCGAGCGCGTTCTCACTTATGATCGGTGATCACCACAATTGCCGACTCACCGCAAGGCGGCAGAGAACGTCAATTGTGTGTGTCCGAAAACAGAGTAAACAGAACACCAAATCCTCAAACAAACATCACACTCGGCAAGAGCAAACAAAGCTTAGGCGATAATATATGGTAGTATACGATTAAGAGACAGACAAGAGAGAAATTCGAGGTTTTTCCAAAAGACATTTAGTTTAATGTTTACATTGTTGCAAATGCTACGCAGTTAAGATTATCAACATCCTTTCATTCACACGATTTAAGTCCAAAGGTATATCCTTTTTCTTTTTTTTTTTGCCATTGTATACATTTGTAAGTTTTTGTTTTTAGTATAAATTCTTTTCTTTTAATTGCATTAAAACTCATTTGCGATTTCTCAAAAACGAAACTACAATTCGCAATTTTGGTTTTCGGTTTTGTTGGCATTGGGACTGTCCTAAAGCATTTACATGAAGATCATTTCATGGCTATAAACTAGAAACTATAAAGTAGACATAAAACCTAATGTTTGAAACAAATTTGCACACAGTTTTAAACGATAGCTGTCCAGCGAAGAATGTTGGCCCGGAGCCATTGAAGTCACTGGATTCAAGCTGGGCTGAGCTTGGCTAGGCTAATCGATGGCTAACAATTGTCAGCGTCTGCCGTCGTGGGGGACACCGTCGAAGGGCGCGCTCCACAAGTGGCTTCCCACAGACGGCTCAACATTCATCCGACATTCTCGTACGACATCGCTGGCCGGTCTGTGCTCATCGCTGATGTGGTCGCAGCAGTCCCAAAGATCGCCGGTGGATGATGCTGCTGGGCCTGTTGCTGGTGGGGATGCTGCTGCTGCTGTTGCTGCTGTTGATGCGGATTGTGGCCATGATGCTGCTGAGATGGCGGCTGCTCATTACGCAGCTGCGCCAACGGGAACATGATGTTGTGCGCCATCTGAGGATGGTGCAGGTGCTGTTCGTTGGGCGGCGGTGGCGGCTGCTGATGTGCTGCATGCTGCTGCTGGTGCGCCGCCTCCACATGCTTGCGCTGCTCGTTTTGCTGCTGGTGTACTTTATCAGCGCTCTCCTCGTACTTTTTCTGCAGCTGGAAAAGTGGAATCTGCTGCGGCGCATGAAGCGGCACGGCTGTGGCGGATACGCGTTCCACCTGGGATTGTGGCGAAGGTTCCTTCTCGTTCTTCTCGTACTTCTTTTGCAGCTGGTACATGCTATGTGGCAGATGGGCGGCTGAACTGCTGCTCTGTTTGGACGCTGACGATGTGGAGGTGGATGACTTTTCCGCCTTCACTGGCGATTTCTTTTGGTACTTCTTCAAGATCTGTATGAGTTCGGACTTCACGTCTAAGCGTATCTCCTCGGGCACGCGCTTGATTTCGTCATAGAGCGACAGTAGAAATAGTTTATCGGGATCGCGTTGCTTGCGCTTCTTACTCTTTTTCGGAAAGGCATCCTGCATGAACTGCAACAACTTCTCCTCGAATGGCGTCTCACGCTGCAGCGCAGAGTTTCCATGCGATCGTCGCAGCAAATGTGGATGTAGACCGCCATGAAAGGCCGGATGCTGGGGAATAGCAGTATGCGATTGGCCACCTGCGCTGCCACTGCCATGCTCGGCACCATTGTGTCCTTGGCCCATTTGGCCGACGCCCTGCCCCTGAAAGGAGGCACCGTTAGAGGAGCCTGGCGCATCATTTGTCTCGCCATCGTTTGTGTGATGGTCGTGCGGTTGCTGACCGTGTGCTTGCTGATCCTTCTGATGCTGCATGTGCTGCTGCTGCCCGGCAGCAGCCGTGAGTATCGCGTCACAAAAGTGTTCCGGCACATAGTCAAAGCTAGACATGAAATTCTCCGGCTTCAGCTCGCCGTTCATCTCCTCATAGAAGTACTCAGTGCCCACAATATCAATGATGTCATTGTCCTCCTGGTTCAGTTCAATACCTGGCGGTGGTGAGCCACCAGACAACTGGCACCGCTTTAGCTCGGCCAGTTTTTTACGCGTGGTTAAACGCATGTCCCGCCAGCACTGTGAAATGACCATGCCAGGAAGAGCATGTAGAGCATGTCAATCATACAAACATAAGTAACGTGTAAGCATACCTTCTTCCATTGAATGATGGTCTTTTTGGGTCCGATGGTGTTCAATGCCGCCTGTATTTTCTCCCAGTACCACTCCTTCTCCTTCTTGCCCTCCATGTACTTGGTCTCGCGCAGCAGTGTGATGAGCATTTTTTTCTGCGGCTTTGTCACTCGATCCTTGAATAAAATATTGAAAACCTTGAAGTTAAGAATGAAAAGAGGCAAAAGGTGGATTTCTTCGTACAAAACTACTTCAATATATACATATTAGTTGCAATGGTTTTAACTGGAACTGTGTGGCCCTAGTGTTAAGAAAGAATCTCAAGCACACAGTCTTTCCCCAAGCGGACTGGACTGAACACGAACACTAAAGATAAACATAAGAAACATATGTATCAGTTAAGATGGACTTGCATTTAAAGATAGACTTGGCCGGTGAAGATACAAGTACATACATACATTCCTACTTATGTACAGAAATACATACGTACATACATACATATGTACCTATTAGTTTGCCCCTTTTAGGTCCCCCATCCGAGGTACCTACATACTGCACTCATATCTATGGGTAATAAATGCAAGTGTGTGCGTGGATGTTGAATTCCTGATGCAAAATTGTATTGACCAGAATTGGCACAATGTTTTGAGTCTCTAATGCTAACCCTGACCCTCCTCCTATAGGAAACGCATCTTATTTTGCAATCAGCAGCAGCGGTGTCTATAATTTTTATCCCATAGACACACACAGACAGTCTGCGCACACAAACAAACATTCTTCAGTACACTCGACCGAACGACCGACAGTTTTGATATTTTTGTCAAGGTGTACAATTGTGTACGATTTAATTGCTGCTTACCATTTTCTCGAGCTTTTTTAGTATTCTCCGTTGGCTTGTAATTTTGATGATGGTTGGGGTTTCGTTTGTTTTAAACAATAAAATCCAGCGCCTTTTCCACAATTTTCACCTTACACAAACATTGTGGTAGTCGCTGGCTGGTTCTACAACTGCTGGCTTGTTTGTGTGACTGTAAGTGTATGTGTGTGTGCGCGCGCGCTGTTTTCGTTCCGTCCCGACGACGGTCTCACCAACGTACTGTCTCACTCGCACCCGTGCAATTGGAACCATCGCTTTTGTCGCCGACGACTGTCAGTGCCGTCGCTTTGTCCCTGTCGGTCACGTCGTTCTCTTTGTCGCTGTGACCAAACGTCAGTTTGACGTTTCGATAAATATTGCATCCCAGTTGGAAATTGGCGATCAATTTAATTCAAATATTCAAAACGGTTTCCATTGCTTGAAAACAATTTTAGTTGGTTTATTTTGTTAATTTAGTTTTTTATGTCGACAAACAAAAACATTTAAAATCTGTTGATGTATAAATATAAAGTTAAAGAGGCTTTAAAATTACAATAATCTGAATCGATACTTATAATACACTCAAAAATATAAACAATATGAACATAGCAAATCGATTACACGACACTATTATGAAAAACTAAATTAAATTATAAAAAAGTAAAGGACATCGCACGTAAATGGAACTTAAAAAACATTAAAAATTGTTTTATAAAAAGTAGACAACTCTTATGGAACTTTATTTTAATCCATTACTTGCCGTTCAAAAAAGGGGCACTTCACTTGACTCAAAGCTCATTTTTAATCTGCTATTAATACTTAATTAAGCTAATTATTTTGTTAAACAATTGATTAATTGATTTGATTATTTAATCAAGCCGCATTTATATAATCCAATGCAATGGATATCTCTTCAGAGATTTATCATTTTGAAGAAGTTAATTTTCCTGAATTAGTATTCAGTTACTTTGTAAGGTAAAAGATCAAAATATCGTTATATCAGTTTTAGATTAACACACCAAATGCCTCTGGTTTGTTTATTTTATTCTCGGTTTCTCAAGCTTACATTATTAAGTTAAGTTATAAAAAACAATACAATTATAAAGATTTCAGCGCTTGCGGGTACTAACTTGTCGTGAAACGCTTGAGACGCCCTCTTCGAAAAGCGTGCGGAAAAGGACATTGGCATGATTGAAGAGACCATCCTTAAGGGACACAATCAAAAACTGCGAGGCCGTAAAGTGCTCTTTCAGCATGCTGCCAATATTTTGTGTGTGAGACATATCAAGAGCTGCGTCCACCTCATCCAAAATGTATAGCGGTGCTGGGGAGAACTTTAACATGGCCAGTACTAGGGAGAGGGCGACCAAAGACTTTTGACCACCAGACAGCTCACCAAGACTTTCTTTCCACACGCCATTGAATCCAACTTTTATTTGCAGACCGCTCAATATTCCATTTGTCATAACCGGGTGAAGGCAGGTTTGGGCGCCAGGCAGTAATGAGCTGAATATGCCACTGAAATTCTCGTTAACTTCGCTCCATGCCTTGCGCACCTGTTCTGTCTCCTCCTCATCCATTTTAACTATAATACTTTTTATTTTTTCCTTGTCCATGGCCACGATTTGTTTACGTCGCAGCGCCTGTTCATAATTTTCCTCTTCCCGCTCCAGTATCATCATTGCATTCATATTTAGCGAGCGTTCCATTTTATCCTTTTTCTCCATCATTTTATGCAATTTATTTCCTGCTTCAACGGGATCCTCTTTAGAGTAGTCATAACGAGTGTTTTTCATTCCAAAGCAATTTTTCTCTTCTGGTATCCACGGATATTTTTCTTCCAGGTTTTCCATTCGGTTCTTGGCATCTTGTGCCTCCTTAGTAATCTTATTTTTTGCTGTTTCTTTCTTTTTTATTTCCAATTCCAATTCCTCATTCTGCTTCTCCATTTTATCCCTCTTGGCACATAATACTTTCATTTCCTTATTTTGGGAATTCAGTTTGTCCTTCTGTACCTTAATTTCCCGCTCCAATTCTGCCACTTCGTTTGCCGCTGTCGAACTGCGTTGCTGTAGTTCTTCTAGCTCAGTTTTATATTTTTTGAGATTATCAATCATTTCCTGATGCTGTTGCTTTGCTGTTTCGATGCTTTTCTGCAACTCTGTTATTTCCAATTGAAGGGTCTCGAACTCTTGCTCACGCTTCTTCCAGTTCGCCCGTGACTTTTCCGCTCTTTGCTTGGCCTCCTTCATTTCAGCGCTCGCCGCCTTCAGCTCACGTTCGCGATATCCTTTGGCATCGGAAAGCTTTGCCTCGATGTCCTTCACCTTCACTTGAGCTGTCTTTTGCTTTTCTCGCGACGACGAATTTTGTTCCTCCAACGACTTGACCTTTTCCTTCATCTCCTCGATTTCGGCCTGGTTCTGCTGGAAGGCTGTGTTGGCCAAGCGGGTCTTACACATTGTCAATTCGTGCTGGCGCAAGTCAAAGCTCTCCTTTAGCGAATTATAGGTATGCGCTATTCTTTCAATGACACTTTTAAAAGGAAAAGTAAATTAGTTTATAATAAAAATAATGTTTGGTCACTTACACCAACTCTTCTTCGACTTGTTTTAGTTCGGCCTGCTTGTCTGCTATTTCATTTTCGTACTTTTTAATAGAGTATAGCTCCTCCAATATATTAGCGCCTTTGGGAGCAGCGCCACCAGAAAGCGTGCCATTCGGGTCTACCACATCACCTTCCAGCGTTACAGAGCGGCACTTGACACGATTGTCGTAAGTAACCTGAATAAATATTTACAGTTGATTTTATAAATGATGCGCTATTTTGATTTTATAACTCTATTACCTTTTTCGCCACATCCAAGTCCTTGCAAATGAGTGTGCCGCCAAAAACAAACTTCATGACTGGCTCAAAGTATTTATCGTATTTTATAAGCGACAATGCCCAATTAACATTCTCCTTGCCGTACTGAGAGATAAATGTAATCAAACCTGTATTGCCATTCTGTGGATACTAGAAGAATATCCTTACCTTAGCCTGTGCATAGTCAATAACATTTTTGTCCAAAGCGTGTGGCGTAATCTTATTGATGGGTATCAGAGTGACGCGTCTCTGTAGATTTCCTTTTTGCAGAATCTTTTTGCTTGTAACGTCGTCATCCGTAACATAGCTATACATCTTTAAATAAAAATAATGCAGTCAGTTGTATTTCTCTAGCATTCAAAAATAGTTTTCTACGTACACTGCCACCGGCCGTAGTTGTCAATGCCATGGAGGTTTGCATGTCGTTTACATTGAAAAGTTTTCCCACCATGCCGTGCACCTTTCGTCTATCAAATCTCGGCTCTGGGTCTTGATATTGCAGGTCATAGCGAGAAGCATTCCGACGGTCTAATTCCCGCTTTAGTTCACGTATTTCCTGTTGAAGCTCATGTCTACGCTGCTTCAATTCCTCGTATTTACCATTTTCATAGTTGAGTTGCCCCATCTTGCCCTCCAATTTCCTAATCTCAGCCTCAAGGTTTTCCTGGAGATTTTTGTCCTTAATGTATGCTGCATCATTGGATTGGGTTTCGCTCTCCTTCTGCTTGAGTAATGTGCGTGTGTGTCGCAACTCCATTTCGGATGTCTTGATGGTTGTCTGTGCCTCACTCAATTGCTGTTTCGCAACTGAAAAACAAATGTTATGTTAAAATAGATGGCAATGCGTAGAAATTGTTAGCTTACCGATCAGCTGTTCCTGCAATGTTGATGCCTGCCCGTCCTCGTTGGTGGACAAGCCCTGGGAGACTGCCTCAAATTTGCGCTGGGCCTTCTCGTATGCCTGGGCATCGTTTATATCCGCATCTTTTAGACTTTGAAACTCACCCTGCACCTTGGACATATCAAACTGTTTCTTGGCCAGAGCACCCTCGTCATCGCTAATGTTCTTGGCTGCCATTCGTATCTTCTTTTCGTCCTGCCCAATTGTACCCTGGGCAGCCTTTAGACTCCCCGAAGTGGTGGCCTGAACAGCTTGCTTAGCTGTTAGCTCCGTCTCCAGATCCTTGAGAGCACCGCCCATTTCAGCATCAACCTGGTGTTGAATCTCTTTCACCGACTCTTCGATCTTTTGAATTTCTTCGATGTTACTGGCACGCGTGCTCCGGCAGTTGTCAATATGCGCTTCTATCTTTTGCTCCTTAATTACCACAGATTTCAAGGCCTCCCTTTGCTGCAGATACTGCGCAGATATATGTATACGAGTGAGAAACTCGATATCGCGACATGTCTTTTGATACTCCTGGTAGGCAGCGCGTTCTTTGCGGAGCTTGTCCAACTTGGGCTGCACCTCCTCTTCCAACAGGGCCGTCGTTTCGCGCACTTTCATCTCCTTCTTCTCAATAAGCGTCTTGCTGGCATCGCGTTTCGATTTATACATGCTAGTGCCGGCTGCCTCTTCAACCATAGATAACACCTGTAACGAATGCAAGCTTTAAAGCCGAAAACATAGTACGATGCACACCTATAATTACCTCCTTAGGCTTCATATTGAGTACTTGGTTTATTTTGCCTTGCATTATAAGGAAGTTCGGATTGTTAACGTTTAGCTGCACGGAGCAGAAAAAGTCCTGCACCTTCTTATTCTGCACCAGCTTGCCGTTGATGAGAAACTTGTTCTTGCCACCAACAACCACTTGACGGGTCACCGAGATTTCCCGGCACTTCTCATATCCTTGTGGACACTGGGCCGCATTCGTGTTGTCGAAAACAATTGTCACCGTTGCCTTTGTGATACCCGCTTGGCCGTTTTTATAAACCAAATCTTGCAGAGCAGAGGCACGTACCTAAGTATATCAAGTATGATTAGTAATTTCATCAACAATTTGGGGCTCCTGTTTTTAATTACATTTTGCAAGTTGCTAATTCCAAGCACAAAACAAACTGCGTCCAATATATTTGACTTTCCTGACCCATTTAAGCCCGTGATCGCTGTGAACTCCGGATCGAAACCCTCGATTACAGTACGGCGACCGTACGATTTGAAGCCATCGAGAATAAGCTTCGTTATATACATTTTCCACCAATCAGGCAGTCGCCTCTTGCGTTCTGCACCAGCTTCGGCAAGTTAAATAATAAGCAGTAAGCAGTTTCCACAACAAAATAATAAATAAAGCGTTTGCCGCCGTTTTACAAAATGCTACAAATGACGCTAGCGGTGGGTAAACGAATCGATAGGATTCGCCTCCGATACATTATCGATTGCACATTTGGGTGCATTGGCGGTTTAAATCAAATTGTTGAATATTGCGAGCAATTTTGGGTAAATATACTAGGTGGGGTGAAAAGTAACCTCCTTGACGTGGACTTTTGGAGTAGATTGGTGACAGTTGATGAAACCTTTATCCACTACTATGCACCAGAAAGCAGAATGAGTGCCCGGAAATGGACTGAAGCTGGCACGAGTGCTCCGAAGCGGCCGAAGGAGGCTCAATGGGTCGGAAAGATCATGGCGTCAGTTTTCTGGGATTGTCGTCGCATAATTTTCGTGGACTATCTCGAAAAAGGGAAAACAATAAACAGCGAGTATTACTGCTCATTATTGGAGCGATTAAAGGCCGAAATCGCTGCGAAACGGCCTCACATGATGCGTAAAAAAATTTTATTTTTGCAAGACGATGCACCGGCACACAAAAGCATAGCAACCATGGCAAAAATAACCGATTTAGGACTCCAAGTGGTTCCTCATGCACCTTATTCACCCGATTTGGCTCCATCTGATTACTATCTATTCCCAAATCTCAAAAGATGGCTGATAAATAAAAAATTCAGCTCGCGCGAAGAGATCATTGACGCTACAGAGGAGTATTTTGCAGACCTTCCGGAAAACTACTTTTCCGATGGGATACAAAAATTGGAAAATCGCTGGATTAAGTGTATAGCCCTAAAAGGAGACTATATTGAATAAACTAAAAATTTTTTTCATTCCCAAGGAGGTTACTTTTCACCCCACCTAGTATTTCTATAAAAACTAGAGGATGAATGGAGGGAAAATGAATCTAGATGCAAACTTTTGAGATTGTAGTTGTCAGACTATTATATATACGCACATATGCAAAAGTACACAATTAACCAAATGCTCGTTAGTGAAAAAAAAAACAAATTTGTCCTGTACTTAGAATAAGTTTTAGGGTCCACAAAAATATATAACTATGAAATTTTGGAATTCATCCTGAATAATGGTTTCAATTTTTTAACTTTCTATTATAATAGAACGCTTTTTAAGGTTCTATATTCAATTGTTACATTTTTTTTAATCCATATTCGTATTAAACCACAGCGCCCCGAATGAAACGTTCAATGGTATAAGAACCTTGCAGCGTCATAAGGAGAAACAATTCGAAGCATAAGTTAAGGTTTCCGTTAATGTTATTGGAATAGCATGAATGCTTTTTATACTGAACTCGTTATTTTCAAATAAATGATCAACAATTTATAAAATTAATTATTATTCTGTTTATTCACATGTATCTCAATGTCAGAGAAAGCGCGCAAATATTTTCAAGTTGTACAAAATATCTAAATCCAATTTGAAAACCAGCAGAACTTTTAACGGTATGACTTCTGGTAACGAGCACGGGCACCTGGACCACCGAACTTTTTGGGCTCGCAGCGACGTGGGTCGCCAACCAGGAGGGTCCTATCGTATTGTACCAGAATATCCTTGATTTCCTTCTTCGAAGCTTCATCGACATCTGCAAAGGCAAAAAAAATTGTGCAATTAGAATAATTTTCATAAATTTTTGTTGTCTGCTTGACAAAAAGTTAATCTAGAAGCATGTCGATGCAGCCTCAACTAGCAGGGGCAACGAAATGGGTCCCCCTGCTATCTTTGATTGCCGCGTTCGTTGCTCTTCCTTCTATTAGTCTTTTGTTCGAAACATTTGACTTCCAACAAAAATCTGGTAGAAGGTTCTTTATGTACGGATAAGGATGTTGAATGTTTTTGCAGCATCACCCAAACAGAGCTGATTATATGCTTGCAGTTTGGTTGGTATATGCGCCTAATGGTATTTTCTCTAGCCATTACCTTAATAATTTGCGGGAAACAAGGTTATATTTCCAGCAAACACTTTTAAAGGCAGATCAAGACATTTTCACGAAAGAGCTCACTTACATTTCTGGTAGAAGGCAACTAGGGCCTTGGAAATAGCCTGACGGATGGCGTAGATTTGGGCAACATGACCACCACCACTGACGCGCACACGGATGTCAACGCCGGCGAATTTCTCCTAAAACGGAAGAGAATAATGTTTGTAAATATTCACATTACGTACACAAGGTGTTTGATCCTTTTCTCGGGCAAACATACACATATGTATGTGTGTTTATGCACAAAATCAGCAACATTATATTTCTCATTTGACTTCAATTTCGGGATAATGTTATCATCATATAAAATATGAAGTATTTGGCATATATGGTGGTATTAATTGTCCTTCACACTCACCTTGCCGAGCAACAAGAGTGGCTCCTGCAGTTTGTATTGCAGAACTTTGGGTTCAATCTGCTCGAGGGGACGTCCGTTGACCCTGAGGAGACCGCTACCACGCTTGCAGTAAGCTACGGCGGTGGCGGTTTTCTGCAAAAGAAACGAGAAAGTAATTCAGTAAATTGGCGAAATTTAGCAACCGTATAGAATCATCGCACACACAAACATAACCTCAGCAACGAGCGGCCAGCGTCTGGCGCTTCATTGCTTTGACACGTGCGAATAAATGTATTATGTTTGTGTTTTCGAATACCCACCTTGCGTCCGAAAACTTGCACGGCCTGCACGGGTTCTCTGCGCTAAAAAATACAACATTTGCACAAATTTAGTTCACATATTTACACATTTCGGCAATTTTCACAAGACTGACATACCTTTTGCTGCATTTTGCTCCGCGAGTTGGGTAGGAAAGAGCGGAAGTATTGCCTGTGACACTGAACCCTAAATGACAGTTCTATTTTGACACACAGAGGGCGCTAATTAAATAGTTAAGCACTTGCTATATTCCTATGGAATAACTTAAAGAAGCGATTTTTGCGTACAGGAATTACGCTTTGATTATTTTTAATTGTATTTCTAAATAATTGCATGGGATTTTGGGAAAATTATATTAATTAAAAGTTTAACAACACTGATTGACAGTTTTGTGACAACGCATAGTAGTGTGGCAACGCCAAGCTAGCTAAAGAAAAAGAGGAAATATCATTATTTTCCGTAGTGTTCTTAGAAAACGGTCGAATTAAGTGTTATTTTTTACATTAGAGTATAAGATGGTTGTGTGCACAATGCAGAGCTTTGGAGCAGAACAATCTCTAGGGAAACCAAACAGCCGATGCGCCACGCAAACCCAGCCTAGAAAGACCACGCACGTCCAAGATTTGGTAATTTTCGATAAGGACAATGGCGTCAGCGTTAAGCAAGACGGCGTTAGCGAATGTGAAGAGGGCGAAATTGTGGATGAATATGAAATGATTATATCGTCCGAGGACGAGGAGTTCAAGCTACGCGCTCGCATTCGACAACTGGAGGACCAGAATGGTGATTTGGAAAATTTAGACGTTCTCTCCGCCAACCTCGCCGATCAATATAGTAAGCATGCTGAAGCAACATGTTAGAAATGTTACGCACTCGCACGACCTTGTACACATAATGCTCAATCTCTATCTTATACATACACACAAGCATATCTATGCAACTACTTGACTTGAGAGTATATAGGACAGTGTCGATAGAATATTTCTCTCCAGTATTATATTTAATTCATATGCACATGTAATACGCTGCGGGTAATCTACATTTATGTATGCATATGTATACCTGCATGTGTATGTGTGATAAGAAAAGTAGCAAAGACGTAATCTATCATTATTGTTTCGAGTTCTATAAACTAAAATGCTGTTGTCAGTTCCCGTGAGAGCCGTTGCAGTTTCTTTGACTTTACACATACACACATAAATATGGGCCCTAAGCCCCTTCTTTGTAAAAACAAATATATTTTACAGAAGAATTAAATGTTTTTTTTTTTTTTGTTTTTTTTTTTGCATATCAGCAATTTGTATTAACATCAATTGAGGTTTCTGATTTTTCTCTGAATTTTTAATTTCTTACTTTTCTTACTTAGTTTTCTTTTCTGAGATTTACCTGTTATTATATATTTGTCTAACTCATATTTGTTTGCAGGTTATCAGAAACCACAAGCGGACAGCAAACCGTCCGCACCATCAGTCCTGCCACAACAACGAGACTATCAAGATTTTCAACCGATTCCCGTGCTATCCGACATTTCAAGCTTCTCGGAAGATGAGCATCCACCGCCAAGAAAGTATAGTAAACATAAAATTAAACGAATGGAAAGTAGAAAACAAGGATATTATGATAACAATTGCGATTACAAGCGCAATCCCTTCTCACGCCGTACACACAGCCAGCGCAAGAAACGACGACATGATCACCATCACCATCATCATCACCACCATTCCCATACCTGTCAGCATTTCAATGAGTCCATCATTGTCGAGCCCTTAGATAGGGGGACGGATGATGAGATTTGTGAGTACGATATCAACGTGGACGAAGAAGATGATGACGAAGACGATGATGAAGACCTAGAGCGGTTAAAGTTGAGCCGTGCTAAGCTGCGGGTGGCACTGGCACGCAATGGGGACTATGATATAAAACCAAAGTATAGCTTGAAGGAGCGTCTACAAGCGCGGATTCGTCAAACACCAAGTCCACGGTATCGCAGTCCTCAAACAACAACGGATCAAGTTTTTAAAACACTTCATGAAAAAGAAACACAATTTGACGGATCAAGTCCGGCATCAACCTCCATAAATTCTGAAAATCCATTAGAAGAGTCACCTGAAGTACAGCTACGTCTATTAGCATTGAAATCTGTCATACTCAAGAAGCATTATGCGCGCAAAAAACGCGATGCCGAGCGCGCTTACTCGCCAACGGACATGATCAAACGTGTCCATCCGACAATTAACACAGATTACGATATCGACGATCTAATGGACATTAGTCCGGCTGCATCGCCAGAGCGCGTAACGAGTCCGGTGGAATATCATGTAAGCAATTCGTATGAAAACACCAAAGCTGTCGATATGGATCTGGCAGACACCGATAGCGATCAAGGACCTAGCCATTACGATCAGTGGCACACCGATTGGCCGCAACCGCAACGCCAGGAAACGCTGTGTGGACCACTTTTCAGCGATGGTAACTGGAACTATAATATGCCAAGTTCTCTGCCGGCCGTGCCAATGACGATTGTTATTGATGATGACGACGAAGAGGTTTATCCACCGCCGCCACCATCCTATCACATTCCGCAAGTTCTAATTGATGATGACGATGCCAGGGACGCGCATTCTCTTGAACCTACAGAGCATTCAAATCATGGCTCGATCAATGAAATACAATCAATATCCATGGAAAATTCGCGTTCAAAAAGTGTGATTAAATCTGTGGCAGAGTCAAGTGATGATGAGGCCGGCGTTTTGCGCGCAATGCTGCTTTCCAAATTAAAGACAAACGTCCCTTCCCCTGCACTTGTTTCTGTACCTGTATCAAGTGAGATAGTTCCAATACTTGATCCGCCAAGCCCGGAAACCGATGAAGCTGAGGAACTGCGCTTACAGCTTCTATCAAGCATCGCAGCTAAACGAAAAACTGATGATAAAGTCCCTAGTCCAGCTATATTGAAGAAAGCGGTGCGCCGATTTCAAATGCAGCCCATTAAAGAGGAGGCGTCTGCAAAATCTGATATAGCAACAAGTTGTTCTTCGAATCTAAATGAGCCAAAGCATGAAGCTGAAGAAATGGATGAACAAAAACCGGAGAAGCTCGCCACCAATGAAGTGAAGCCTGAAGTCACCGTAGCAATAGAAATTGAGCGGGAACCAATCAAGTCTGAAAAAACTGAAGCTACATCTGTACCTGCACCTTCAGAAATTGTGGAAATAACTAAGGAAGTAGCACCAACTCCCATTCCAAATGAAAATGTTCCACTGGCAGCTGAAAAGGTTATACCCCCTCAACCTGTTCCTTCGCCTTCTGCAGAGCAGTTGGAAAATTGTAGTGCAATTGAGTCGAGCTCAACACTCACAATTACTCGCAACGTAGCCCCAAAGAAGCCTGCAAGCACTTCCAAGGCATTGCAACCAGTAGCGCCGAATGGACGACAAAATTTGCCAATGCCAGGGGTCATTAAAATCGTGAAGCCGAACAAGGTTATCAATAAAACAACTACTGTGAAGCGTAAAACTGCCATGCTAGATGAGTTGAGCGCCAAGCGGCCCGCGACACTTCTCATCAAGGAGGGAGGGGCGCCCATGCATTACGCCAATAAACCACCGAGTACTTCGCGTCTGATAACAAAATACGATTCGGCCAGCATCAAAATCAATCGCGTGGTTGTAAACCTTGCAGAATCTTCCACAGATAGCGACGATGAGCTTATGGACCTGCCAATCAATGAGCTGATGAGCCGATTTGGTTACACCAAATACTCTGATAACGCAAGTCCTTTGAGCCTCACGATGGGCAGTGCCAGCAATTCTACAACCAGGTCTAACACGCCCAATTCCGAGATTCTAGAGTCGTCAGCAAGTGCGTCAAATCTAAGGCGAGTTGTGATTAATGAGTACTTTGAGAAGAGGCTGGATGATTTCCTAAAGCAGGCGCGCTCAAATTGTGAAAAAAGCCCAGAAGAACTAAGCAGCACTGAACAACCAGAAGATGCCAATGGGATTGCGAAAAAGGCCAACGAAGAAGAGACGGTTAAGAGTACAACTCCAACGGCAGTGGAAAAAGGCACTGATGAGGCTAATAATGCGGTTGCCCCTCAACCTAAAACGAAGACGCAAACCTCGCCGGTATGTAGATCGAAAATTCAAAAAGTAATATATATATTTGCCCAACAGCTTTTTATCTGACTTGTCTGCCCGTCCGTCTTTATGTAGACTTTTCCTATCCATACACAGAAAATCATAAGTATGTACAATTTATAAGGTTTTTCTGTCTCCTTATATTCATCAAAATAGGTGTACTATTTCTGCTAATTATTGTATGGTTTGCAAACGCCTTAAATTTGATCCAATTGTAATATTCAAATTAAAATTGATTTAATTGGAATTTACAATTTCTTGCACTTAGGTTTTTTGCTAACTTTTTTGTCGTAATAATCCATACGACACTTGTTTTGTTTGGTGATATAATAAAATATTTCGGTACACAAAATAACACAATTAAAACAAATTAACCAAAAATGGCCAAACTTCCAATATAAAACTCGATGTTCGATGCATCGGATCAAATACATCGATTTGTGATTCGATATTGACCTATTCAATGTATCGTAAAAGCTCGATATATCGAGAGCAAACATAGATGTTTAATGGAACATCGATTATTATTTTTTGTTTTACACATTTTAAGTTGCACATAATACTTAGAGTTTAGCAGAAAACCATTGACTTGAAGCCAAGTGAGTTTAACAGCAATCAGAGGATCCTTTCTTAGAAAGAGCGGCAGCTTCTTCACCTTAGTAAAGAACCGAGTTAGAGAAAGTGCATTCCATAAAACTTAAAAGGCGCAACCTATAAATAAATCTAACAATCGTCATGAACAAACAGACTTGTCTTACAAAGGTGGTAGTTAAAGACATGCTCTCTTATACAGATAATAATGAGTTCGGCCTCAGCTGCCGAACATAACACCAACCTTTTCGTAGCTGGCAGACGCCATATCCTGCCAATCCTGCTTCGCTCGATACAGGTTACGTTCCTAGACTTCGAAAAATGCATAAAAAATAGTTTACTGTTTAAACATACAAAGGTTTATTCAAATGGCAAACGTTTTCAAAAGTAAAAACAGAACAGATATGTAGGTATTGAAATAAAGCGAAAATTCATTTTGTGGCATTTATAATCAACAGTTTTCGTAATCAAGAGTTTTTTTGCTCTTAAAGCTTCATAGTAGCACTCCTTATACATACAAGTATGGTTCATTTTCTTTTGTAGAAACTGCAATTATTATAATTCACTTTATACTATTTTATTTCATTCAACGGTGAAACCATTTCACTAAAGATTTTCTCACCTTAACAACTATGTACTATATACATATACATATATTTACTTATTGTTCCTGGAAGCAATCTACCGTGTAAAAACAGAATTAGGTGTAGTGTAAGAACGAGGTTTTTCACCGTGTTCAATGAGAAAATGTAACAATTTTGTAATCGTGTTAGACCGAATTCGTATCAAAAGAGTATATGAAGATCAACCAAGTCAAATAATGAAGTCTGGGGATGTGCTTCCAGCTCGTCTGGTCTCTTGCTGCCGGAATCATTTACGTGTGTAGATGAATTAATACATCTTTGACTTTATTTCGTTGTGCAGGCTGTGAAACATCTTCCCATGGAGTCGCAAAGGGAATACGTGCGTCTCATCGAACGTATGAAAGTTTTGGAGAAGAGAAAAAAAATTGAGGCATTAAAAGGTTCCACGAACAAGGCGACAGCAACGGAGAAGCCCATGGTCCCAGCTAAAGTCGCAAGAAACAAAGTTGTGGAAGCTACAGCAGCAGCATCATCCGAAACAGTAGCCCTCAAGCCGCCAAGTAGCAACAAGGTTGCGAAGAAAACAACAGCGGTAGCAACGAAAGCAGCTGGCATAAATGTAAATCCTGTAAATGTAAATCCTGTCAACGATAGTGCTTCCGCATCAGCAGCACAGGTGGTGGCAACAGTTACAGATGCTCCAGCGCAGCCATCACAGGTGTTGACAAAGAAGAATATAAGCATTTTAAAAACGGTTACCGATGTTAAACTACCTGTTGTAGCAGCCGGGCATCCAAATGCCCAGAAAACAGTCACAGCGAAAGCAGCAGCTATTCCAAAAGCTCAGCTGCAGCAGCCAAAGGAAAGTCGGCTCAAATCCTTTGAAAGTTCGTTCCTGAAAATTGGGTACATATGCAGGAAAATAATTAGAATATAGCGGTAACACTAAATTCCGATTTACATTACAGCGGCAGCATGATTGCCAATCTGGATAAATCGCTGCATATGGTCGAGGAGGCGAAGAAGTCGAAGATCACTCGACTTCGCTGCTCGCAGCGCCTCAAAGAACTGTACGCCGAGATGCAAGCCGTAAAGCAGGCTGTGAAGCAAGAGGAGGCCAAGCTGGCACGCATTCAGCCCGAAATACAGGCATCGCATGAGATCATCATATCGTTGAAGCAGAAGCGTTCAAAACTCTACAATGCGGCCATGGATCTTGGGAAAAGCATCAAGGGAGACGACTACAGGTACTACTCTACACTCCAACTACAAAATGGGAGTTGCTGGACGAAAACAACGCTCGCTATTTTTCGGGGGAAACATCGGATGGCCCGGCTAGACGATTTGCTGATACCTATCCAGTCTTAACCAATGTTGTTACAAACATTTCTCTTTCAGGTTGTTGGACGAGGGAAAGTCGGAGATAAAGCGCAAATCATCGGAGCTGACTAAAGAGATTCGTCTGTATAATTCGATAATTAAATATACGGATTTGTCAAAACTAACTGAGCCCACAGAAACTAATCAAGATTCGCCAGCCACAACAGCTGCGACAAAATCGCTTAATGAATCAACTGCCCCTCTGCCACATGATGAGGCGAAGATTGCTGATCCCACTGAGCCAAGCTGTGAACCCAAAGAAATTCCTAGCGCATCCAAAGATAAGCCTTTCCAGTCCCAGCCGTTTGTCCCTTCCGAACAAACAACTGAGCTTGCAACTGTAGAAAAGCTAGACGCTGCCGAGGCCATATTAGAAGATTGTGATACAATAGTAGCAGCTGAGGGTAGCGCAGAAGGCGAAGGTGCAACTACAATCGATGCTGTCGAAAAATCAATTGACGATGTGCGTGGATTTTGTTTAAAATTTGCTTCAAATTTTCCTATGACTTCAACTAATGTTACGCTCTTTGTGTCGCGCATTTTGTACTAATCCCATGCTAATCAATTGGTTGAGTTTATTTTCAGATAATTGCAAACGAGGCAGCTACATCGTCCACAAAGGTGCAGGCTCCCCACACCGTCTCCTTCATGAAAGAACTGAGAGAAGAGCCCATCAAGGAGAGTCTTCTGAAAGAATATCACACGCCCATGTCACGCAACTACAACAGGTGTGTAGCACCCAAAAAATCTGGTTAATCAAAATGCATTTCTTTTCTTCTCCTCCCTTGCAGCCAAGTCGATGTCAATGGCATGATCTGTCCCTTCGAATTGATGGGTCGTTGCGAGGATACAGACTGTTCTTACATGCATTTACCGGTCGTCTGCTGAAAACAATTCGCAGACTATGCTCCACATGCTTCGATTTCAAAATCCTATTCATATTAAATCACTTAAATCAAAACAAAAACAAACCAAAAAACAAACAAAAAAATTTAAAAACATTCTATATAGCGTGCTTGAATTCTGGTAAGTTGAACTCTTCACGCGACCTAATATATAAATGTTGCTTTCAGTCAACGTAAAAAAAAAACCCACTCCCAAAAAATCAAATAAACAAAAAAAGAGAGATGAAAAGCCGCAGCCCCTGCATAGTGATAAATGTGAAAATGAATATTATTGTTGAAAGATATATATTTTTGTTGTTGTACATTGACGTGGTGTTGTGCAAGTTCGATGACCTCGGACCGTGAATGGAATGTGCACCAAAATCATATGAATGATTTATTGATTTTTTTTGCCATACTCTAGCAACAGCAAAATCTGTAATATCGTTAAGTTGAAACGCGTTTTTATGTTTTGCCAATTGTTCGATTTATTTGGACCTATCTACAGTAGGAAATTTTCGAATTGAGATCATAATTTTTATTAAGCCTATTATTAATTATTACATGTAAATATTATAAAGTTTTAAAAATATTAAAGGGAATGAATTTATGAATGATTTATACAAATAAAAATAAAATAAATAAACAAAATTGTGTTTTAATTTTCTTCCTAGCCTAACCTTGCTTCTTACTTCTTCGATTTTGTGACTCCGGTTTTTAGTAGTTCTCGACAGGCAAATATGTTGGACCAATTTTTGTTCAAAACTAAGCTGTCCTTTAATCTTGACAACTCAAATAAATGAGGCTGCGGATACTTTAACCTTTACTCTAAAGAATATATTGATCCTTTAGAAAGCAATTTTCGATGCAACTTCATTATGCTGGATACTGTTCATGCGCTTAAAAAAAAGAGACCGTATTGAGTCGGTCCAAAAGAAATTCCTGGTATTTTCTTTTGTCTTTCATAGTTATCTTTCTATATAAGCTCGAGAAACTTCCAATTAAAAAAGAAGCTGCGATGTAAGTATATTTTGTATTCTTTCTTAGATAAGACAAACCAAGTTTGAATTCATTAGATGAGAAATTTACATTTTCAATGCGAACGTTGGAGTCCGTTTTCCCCCATTTATAGCTCGAATTTGCCAAGCCTTAGAGCTCACCACTGTGAAACGGAATTTGTATCCGTATTTGTATTTGTAAATTTAGTTATATATGATTTTTAGAAAAATAATTTAAATTTATAAAAATAAATGTAAAAACTTGTATGCCTAAAGTGGTATTTATTGTATAAAAACAATAATTGCAACAGTTTATTGGAGTTCGCAAATAACACAGTGGGGTTTTACCTTCTAAATTTCCCATTAGGTTTTATGAATAAATAAAAACATACATGTATATAGATTATATATACAGTAGAAAGTGTTGTTGTTATATTTTTAAAAGCTCTGAAATAAATACACAATTTTATCTATAATTACAGTATTTGCTTAAAAGACGATTGTTATGACACTGCGCTGTCTAGAAATTCAGCTAAATTGTTGAAGATACAAAATATACATAACAAGCTTTATGAAACCATAAAAAATTCTCTAAAAAACAAGTAAAAAAGCTAAAGTCGGGTGTCCCGACTTTGAAATACTCTGTACATATGTTTAGAATAATTATAGAAATTAATTAAATTAATTATTCACATAAAGCATCTGGGACAACAATTTGGTGCCCGTAGGTCTTATAGTCTCCGAGATATAGGCGATTATACGAATGGAAAATCGGGAAAACCCCCATAGGGGGAAAGGGGGGGGAAAATCAAAAAAATAAAACAAACTTGCACAGCGTACACATATAACGCATCTATGTGCAAAGTCTCTACTGGTGTCTCTACCTCTTATACCTATATGTCTATACCTCTTATCTTATACGGACAGACGGACAGACAGGGCTAGATCGACTCGTCTCGTCATGCTGATCAAGAATATATATACTTTGTGGGGTCTGCCACGCCTCCTTCTGCCTGTTACATTTTCAGCTCCCGCAAACCTAATATACTCTTGTACATTTTATGTACAGAGTATAATATATATTCTTCACTGGACTCTGACTCAGAGTCCCCCTGGCGCGAAGTCTTAGAGGCCCTATAAATTGTAAACGCTAGGAAACCTTTTAATATTTCATTTCATGTAGGCTTGTATTTAATAGATGCATATAATAAAGTGTAATACCCGACATTAAATATAATAAAAAATATATAGGATTTTTTTTTCCAAATCGCAAACTGGCTTTCCTTTTTTCGTAATTTTGTCTGCTTGTGCGGCGCTTTGAAAAACTTCTACAAAACGCGAGGTGTTGCCTCATCTTTTTTTGAATACTTGACTAAACTATTTTAAACATATAAAGATTAAAGATATACATACTTGTATTTCTAATTTAAGTGGCTATCGAAGCACAGTTACGGGATAGATATTTATGGATTTAAGACTGAAACACTACATTGCTCGAAATAATAAATCAATATAAATAAATTAATAAAGTTATAAAAAGAGTGACCACATTCTGAACAAAATTTGCTGCCAGTGTGACCTTAGCTGCAATCGATTCATCGCTCTATAGTTGACATTGCTGCTAATGTCATTTACACTTGTAGTTAGTCTTTGAAATTAGAATTGAGTATCATTTGGTCATCAAGTATCTATATATTTGAAATTCAGATTCCGGTATGTGCAGATGGTAGTTGAAAAGATTACAAGCATTAGGTTTCGTTATTATTCGATCTAGAGATCAGACTTGAAGATGCTGAGCTTTGCCTTTAATTGGACGAAGCTGCTCCAAAGGCGGCAACCGAACTTGGCTCTCTTGGGGTTCCAAAATAGCGTACGTAACTACAAGGTGACTGTAGTGGGGGCTAGTGGCGGCATAGGACAGCCATTGTCCTTGCTCATCAAGCAGAATCCGCTCGTGCGGGAATTGGCGCTACACGATTTGGCAAATGTCGCGGGCGTTGGCGCCGATTTGTCTCACGTATCCACGAAAGCTACAGTTGAATCGTATGCTGGAGATACGGAGCTGATGGATGCGCTCCGTAATGCCGAGGTGGTTGTTGTGTCCGCCGGATTGCCTCGCAAGCCGGGCATGACACGGGATCAGTTGCTTGGGGCCAATGGAAGCATTGCGATAAAGGTTGCCACGGCTGTTAGTGCTGCTTGTCCGGATGCACTGCTCGCCTTTATAACTAATCCCCTGAATTCCATTGTGCCCATTGCATCTGAGGTCCTGAAGGCGAAGAAGGCGTTCGATCCAAACCGACTGTTTGGCATTACAACACTCGACTTGGTGCGGGCCAAGACCTTTATAGCGGACTTCATGAACATCAATCCGCAGGATGTGAACATTCCGGTGATCGGAGGACATGCGGGGACTACCATTCTACCGATCTTTTCCCAATGCAAACCTGACTTCCAAGGCCGCGACGAGGACGTGAAATCTTTGACTCATCGCATACAGGAAGCTGGCACAGAGGTGGTGAAAGCTAAGGCTGGCAAAGGATCTGCTACCTTATCGATGGCCTTTTCTGCAGCGTACTTTGTTAATTCCCTCCTCCGAGGTCTGAATGGTGATGAGAATATCATCGAGTATGCCTATGTGGCATCTAATGTTACAGATGTGCCTTTCTTCTCGACCGCACTGCTGCTCGGCCCCTCGGGAATTACAAAAAATCTCGGCCTGCCCTGCCTGAGAGAGGACGAAGAGGAAGCTCTAGAGAAGATGAAGCCAGTGTTAATGCAGAGTATTGAAGCAGGCATTGACTTTGCAACCAGCATCCTGTGTGAAGAAATGAAAAAAGCAGTTGCCAAATAAATGTGGACTATTAAAATAATTGAATATTTTAAAATCTTTATAAAAATGTGTTCATTTATAAATACATATATAATCGTACAGTGGATGTGTGTTTACCTGGAACACCTTATTTTGTTCTTTAAGTATACTTTATAAAAAATCTCAATTTGCTTATGCGCTTAGCGAACTCAACAGGAAAATATGGAGTTAACTTATTACTATAGATATTCCTATTCTTCACAACGAATTTTAATGATATGCTCGTACACGTACAGGTAAGACATTATTAAGTCTAACGAATAGTGCTATTAGAGCTTTATCCTCACAAGGGTTTGAAAAAGACACACATGAGCGAAGAAAGAAAATATCATCTTCTATGTATTAGTTCCACCTAAAACTAAAAAGAATTTTCCGGGGCCTATTAAGTGGATATTTGTGCATAATTTCTTGTAGAACTGAAAAGCTATGAATACACAAAAGGCAGAGAAATAGAGCTTTCCAAAAGTTAACTGTCAATAGAAATGAAATACAACTCTCAAATGAGTGACAAGGCGATGCATGGAATACCTATAGCCCAATATATATTTTATACCCTGTACCCAAAGGGTAAAAGGGTATATTAGGTTTGTGCAAAGTATGTAACAGGCAGACCACATAAAGTATATATATTCTTGATCAGCATGACGAGAGAAATCGATCTAGATATGTCCGTCCATCTGTCTGTCTTTTTGGATGAACGCAAGTTTCTCAGAAACTATAAAAGCTGGAATAACCAAAGTTGGTATCCAGATTCTCCTAGGTCCGAGAAAGGACGAGTTTATTTTATTTTATGGAACTTTCCCACCGCTACATAATTTTGTCAATACTGTCCACATTTCAATAGCCAAACCATTAACCAAACTGCACACATAATCTATATACAATTCTAAGAAAACTTATTAGCGAAAAAATTTCACTCCAGTACTACGCCCACAAGCTGCAGCATCAAGTTCGCGCTTCTTCTTCTTTTTGCTTCTGTATGGGCGCATCTAACGCAGTCCCGGAAAATTTGTCTGGGTACAGGGTATTAAACTGTCGGGCTCGTTCGACTGTGGCGTTCTTTCTTGTTCTCAATGCAGTAGCATGCTTCTAGGTTAGTTTCTTAGTGCTGCGTAGCAATACTTTTTCCACATTTTGTCAATACTAGACGGCACAAATTTGATTTATCTGTCAAATCGTTTTCATGTTTTGCGTTGGGATGAAACTCGTTCAGTTTTCATTTGGCTGCTCAGCAGAGAAGACCTTCTTGTCTTTACTTTAATTTCCAACGTTGTTTTTTAATTTCTTTTTTAATTTTCAAAATAAATTTTTGTTGATTTTATTTGAATTTCAGTTTTATGTATATATTTTTGATTTCAACAAATGGTTTTCTACCAGCGTGCATGACTCGAGGTCATAACGGCATAATTGTTTTAAATTTGCTCTTTTTCGTTTTAATATTATTGTACTTTTTTGTTTTTTTATTATGGGATGCTTTTTTTTTATAAATCTTTATCCTTTACTTAAGTTCTGTCCTAAGGACGACAGTTATTAAATTATAAGGTAGCATTGGATTTGTTCAATATTAAATGAATATTAATTGTATAAAGGGCTAGAATTGAAAATGAAATGGACCCGCATAACTTTAAGTAGCAGCATCTATAAAGGCCAAGCAGCTTACGAAGGGTATCTGAAATTTGAAATTTTAATTTGATCTTTTCAGTTCAAATACGACTCTAAAAACACTCTATTCGAAACTTGTCAAATTCTAGAAAATTCTCATGGTTATCATTTCTAGCAAGCGTTATCAAAATTTTAATGTTTTCAATCCAAAGGAAGATTCGCAATACACTCTAACTCTACCCCGGCATGCTCTCATCCAAGTTGGGGATGACATTTTCGAGGCTGAAGCTGCAACATGAAGGACGCACAGCGCCTCGGACAAACGTCAGCACAAGGAATCTTAAGGTGGCTGTTGTGGGAGCTAGTGGCGGCATCGGACAACCTCTTTCGTTGCTTCTTAAGATGAATCCGCTCATCGAAACGCTCGCCATTCACGATGTTGCAAACACAATGGGTGTGGGTGCCGATCTCTCACACATTTGTACGCGCGCCACTGTTAAGCCCTACAATGGAGCGGACAAATTGGAGGCGGCGCTAAAAGGAGCCGACATTGTTGTGGTGCCAGCCGGTATGCCACGAAAGCCTGGCATGACGCGAAACGATCTGCTCGACGCCAACGCCAGTGTGGCGGCCAAAGTCGCTCTGGCCATCAGCGCTGCTTGCCCTGGCGCCCTGCTCGCCTTTATAACCAATCCTGTGAACACAATTGTCCCGATTGTGGCAGAGTTTCTCAAATCTAAGGAGGTCTATGACCCAAAGCGACTGTTTGGCGTGACCGCCCTGGACATAGTGCGAGCCAAGACCTTTATTGCCGAGAGCATGGGTGTCGAGGTAGAGAGCGTTAGGATCCCAGTGATCGGTGGCCATGCGGGCACAACCATACTACCAATTTTTTCTCAATGCTCACCCGGTTTTGACGGCGATGATCAGACCAGAAAAGAGCTGACGCATCGCATCCAAGAAGCTGGCACTGAAGTGGTTAAGGCGAAGGCTGGCTTGGGCTCAGCAACCCTTTCGATGGCCTATGCGGCTGCGGGATTTGTCGACTCCTTGCTGCGTGCTTTAAGTGGCGAGGAAGATATTATCGAATGTGCTTACGTCCAATCGCAGGTCTCAGATGCTGAATTTTTTGCAACACCCCTCCTGCTCGGACCGACAGGCATTAAAAAGAATTTAGCAATGCCCGAGTTGGATGATGAGGAGAGGGATGCTGTCAATAGTCTAGTACCAGTTCTAATCAAAAATATTGAGGCCGGGGTGAAATATGCGAGCGACTACATTTAATCTAAAAATTGTATTAGTTTTAAGAAATAAATATACTCGTATTATAATTTTGTAATGCTGCCTCAATATTAAAAGTTTTAATAGATTGTAGGCTTGCATCCCGTGGTAAATTGAATTAACTTTGAAAGTGGAACTAATTTCCCCATCGAGGTCGTTACTGTAATATTGATTTTCAAAAACCCTATAGAGCATTTATCGAAAAAATGTTTCATTTCAATTCAGAATTGTTTTCCTATAAGTAAAGACGTTCAGTCGTTAGAATTATATTGATTTTTAAAACCCCTATGGAGAATGTGCATAGATAAACAAGGTCTTTTGTTGTCAATGCGTTGTAGAAGGTGAAAGTCGTCTCGTAGTCACATTTACATGCCTACTTACATACTATATATATACAAGTATATGTATATATATGTATAATTATGTGGGCAGCCTAGCCCCGATTACGGTTACGTCAGCAATGACCATCGGTAATCGGTTGGCACATGCATAATGGCATGACCTGAAAAAAATGTTAAAAAGCAGAATGTTGAAAAAAAAAAGAAAATAGAATTGAGCTGTGATAGAAATGGGGAAAAAGTATAGTATAGTCATGGTATAGAACAGACATCTGTCGTTTTAATGGGATTTCAAATAAAATTATGTTAATAGGGCTGGCTTGCACCCAATTATTGGAAAATAGAAACAAAGGGGGTAGGTATACTTTTCTTCCCTCCTCTATAGGAACTGATAGCTGGATCAACACAAATACGATTTACGAGTATATATGACTATATGTTCTCTATTTGATGCACCCAATTGACACTTTATAAATATAGAAATGTTCGTAAAACAGGTCTTATTACTTAAAACGACCATTGAATAATTTTATCAACAAATTACTGTCAGACACAGGCGTAGGCAGCTTTTTCCAAAGGGGGTTGGGGCCAAAGAATTTAAATTTTGATTTAATACAAGTAATGCACGATGCGTTAAAATAATAAGTGATGCATATGAATCATATGCGTAATGCGGGACATGCGGGACGCGTTTTAGGTTTTTCGGGACTATTTTATTCGATTTTTCAATGCGGGACAACACCTGTCAATGCGGGACTGTCCCGCACAATGCGGGACGGTTGGCCGCCTTACATATGATTAATAGAAAAATTTCCAGAAATCAAACTTAGTTCCATTTTAAGACGAAATAGTGTGTCATAATAATGAATGTTTGGTCGATTTCATATGGCGAAATCTTTTGTAGGAGGGCAACGCCTTCACTCCCCCCTGTCTACACATATGATTCCATATGATTCTTCAAAAATCTGGCCACCAGTGCTTTATTCAGGTCCAACCGAACCATATACTATTTATAAGTGTATTTTTTCCAAAAGTGCTGCACTCCGCACAATGATAAATTGTGGAGCATTTACATATTGCATAGAGACTGCAGAAGCAACAGCCACATTTATTGAAAAAGTCAACAGATTATTTGACTGCCTAAATAGTCATGTTTTATATGACAAATAGATGTGCCTTAAAACAAACAATATTGTTCACCAAACCCTTGCTGTATATGCGAACATACACACTTACTAACAAGAATGTATGTAAATATCCACAGGAAGTATATTGTTTAAAGGGAATGATATTATCCATATCTTCCATTATTAATTTGGCTGAAAAAGTTTGGAGCGAACTGAAGAAGTTCTTTTGAAGTGAAACTTCTTACTTCATCTACTTGTACATTAAAATAATCACGCAATCGTCAGCAGTTGAGATTTGCTACATCCACCGCAACAATTAATTTATTAAATAATTAATGAAGTCTTTAAATAAAGCTATTTGTACTTGGAGTGGTTTTGGTTAGGAAACCACATACATATGTATGTATGTACATACGTACTTATGTATTAGTTAATTCTAACTATCCTTACTTTGCATACGAACTTGTTATAAGGATTGTTAACTCATTTAACATCACACCGCTCATTCATCTATGAAGCGGGGATGAGAAAAATAATGTTCCGTTGCGGCTCTTTTGTTCCCCGATTGTGCAGGTCGGAAGCGGTCGGAGCTGAGGATCAGATCAGCTGCAGATGCAGCTGCGCATGCGCATTAATCGGAACGCTGTTAATTCAACAGTTGAATCGTTTACCTGTGCATGGACAAGGCTTTGGCGCGCACATTCAGCTGCAATGGAGTGAAAAATCCGACAACAATTAGAGCGAATAACAGCTGTGCATGTGTAAGGTAATGTTGTGTGGAAGGAGTTCGAGCGGGAGAGGGTGCGGGTGGGTGCTTTAGCGGAACGACATTGCGAACAGCTGCCAGACGCAACAGTGGGGAAAAGAAACGCAAAGCAAAGCAAAGCGTGTGAGTGAATCACAGGCTGTTGAAATGCCAAAACGTGTGGCTCTTTACGTTACAGAGCGGTCGCCATAACGTATACCACAGAAACAAATGTATGTATGTATGTACGTACGTAACAGTGTTGTCGGTTCATGAGTGTCAAAATAAAAATTGAAAATAGCCAGAAATAGCTAACAAAAAGTAAAATACTGCTAAGCAAGTGAGAGAGTTTTCGTTTCATTGGTGTAGCTGAAGTCTGTTTTAATTATAATTACGATTTCAAATTTGCGATCAATATGTTCATAAACAAAAAGGTTTTCAATGACTGCAAAAACAAAACAAAAGTTGGCTTCTGAACTTTAAACATCAAAAAAAGCTATAACTCCCACCGGGTGATGTTTTAAAATTTCTCCGGCCATCGGCATTTGAAACAACTGGGAATTGGCGGGAATTTGGCAAAGTTGGCATCACTGATGTATATAAGTATGGTAGGTCGGCAACTAAGAGAAACGAGAGAGCGCACAGTTTAAGAGAAACTACGTCATTGGTACGTCGTTGTACATTCGTGCGCTAGTCGAGTCTTCAACGCTATGGGAGACGAGCTAGAATTCAATCGTTTCGTGAACTTTGCGTTGGACGGACGGCAGATGAAATTGCTGCTCGACAACGTCTGGCATTCGTGCGCATTCAATAACAAAAATAGCTAAATCGACGGCACATGGTCTGTACATATGCCCGAGCCAAATCCCAACATAACAACGGCAAGGAACAAAAACCGAAAAAACAGTGAAGCAACAGATACAATACAAAAATTTTAATTTGAAAATACAACCCAAACAAAAATCAAAAGTGAGTCGGCATTTTTATTTCCCGTGTGTATAGTATAGAGAAAACAAAAAGTGTAAAACACATATATTCTGTTTATCAGACTCAAGTATCTCACAGATACAATTGCAGTAAATACATACAAAGTACGCTCAGCACAGTTAAGTGAAAACAACAAAATACCAAAACTAATTGAATTTGGTCCGCGAATCAAAAACAACAACCAAAACTTGCAGTAAAAACAAACTCGATAAATAAAGCGGAGCTAGGCAGCTAAAAACTGCGCAACCTGTAGCTCAAGCTGGAGCGCCAGTACAGCAACTACAACAACAACAAGTCGTAGTGACGGGCCGTTACTTGGATTCGAATTTTGCTTTCAACGTCGCGCGCGAGTTACGCGGAAGCGACTGGAGCTGACCAAAATCCATGCCACGACCAACGCGTTGCCATTAGTTGGAAAACAAGCGACAACACCAACAACAACAGCAGCGAATATTGTTTACAGAATACAAAGTCTTTTCACCAATCCCCATTCACCGAAACAACTACAACAACAACAACAATCAGGAAAAATGTGGTGCATTGTCAATTTGCCGAACGGTACGCAGCAGGCGGTCAAATGGGACCCAAAAGCCATAGGCCAGGAGTGCCTCGAGAAGGTGAGTCCCAATCCTTGCATATTCATTTTTATAAAGGTGACATTACAATGTGAGCTTATCAGGCAATAGTTACACGCCCATCACTTTATAATCAACGCATAAATTGTATACGAACATAGTTTCCAACTCTTATCGCACCCATGTACTATATATACTTGTAGTAATAGTGAAATGTTTTTGATTTGTTCACTTTTTTTGTTGTTGTCATTTGTTTGTTATTCTCGCATACCAAATAGCAATCGATGCCCTTGTCAACAAGGCATTGAGCACACCGGGTGTCTTGACCTGGACTTGGTCGGACCCCCTGAAGGTGCTCTTATGCGTAAATGCGAAATGCGAAATAACTGAAGAGATCCAACGACAAATATTTTATCAGCAGCGCCAGTTTTAAAACTCATGCTGCGACTTTGAGGTTCAATGTCCAAGTGGTACTCGAGACGCTTAATGAAAACACTTCAAGCTAAAGGTGTTGCTTCTGTTGAAATGCATCACCACCGCAACAATTGTTACCTAAAGCACACCCTACCTCGCCCCCACACATTTTACCTCACCTTATAATATTTGACAATTGTTGGTCTTGTTTGTTCGCGTAATTAAGTCTTAAGCCTATTTGTGTTTCCACGTCTCCGATGTGTGTGCAATCTAATCAGCGAAAAACTTATCAAAGATACACACACACACTTACCCAGAAAGGGGGAGTCTAGAGTACAGAACGCTTACATACATTAATGGTATTGTAAATATGCGCCGTTTCCAACTTTCTTATCAAGTCCAATAAAAGTAGAGAACTAGGCGCAAATATGGAGCTAAGTCTTCCCAACTAGCGTTCTATTTGCCAACTAGGCCTTTCAAATGTGCCGTGTAGACAAAATACTTCACTTTCAGGTTGTTTTTCTTGTTTTGGTTCTTTCGTATTCCTTTATCTAATCAACGCCCCAAACAAGAGATGACGATATGCCTTGTTCTGCATATACGAGTAAATGGTTTCTTGTTTTATGGGATAAAAGGTTAAGTCGAGATATTTAACACCAGCATCACCATCCAGCCTACTCGATTGATAGATATTTATGACGATATTTATTTCCGATTTATATTCGTACAAAAACAAGAGATGTGCTCGAGTACAAATTTTATTTAAAAAAATACTCTGGAGCTAGAAGATGATATTATACATCTATAACTAACTATTTCTCTTCATTTATTATCATTTCTTACTTCAATTCTACATCACAATTTCTGCTAACTCTGTTATCAGTTAAACAATTATTACGTACAGTTTGAAATATGATTGAATTGAATCCACTGTCATTCCGAATTACGCAAGAAAAAAGAGCTCAACGTGATTTCGTAAATAACTATTTGTTCTTCTAGTACAATAGAAACTTCAAGAATATTACATGTCTCATCTTTTAAGCAAACAATTGTATCAAAACAAAAAATACCAAAAAGTAATTTCCAGAATTTTTTGGAATTTTTTCCTAACATCAATTTCCCCATTACTTGTCGATTTAAAAGCATTTCAAAAAATATTAAAATATTAAATGTACTTGTATATTAATTTTTGTAGGAAATTTCGTATGTCTTATTCGATCTGATGACAAGAAAATGCATTTCTTAAGTATAACCCTTTGTCTATAGTATATACCCGCAGTATTCATTTTCTCAAGGTGATTTTTTAAACTCGAGTTACCCCCAATATTTGTTTATCATGTTGAATGTGTTCTTAACTACACAGAGGGGGGGATTAACAAGTCAAGCCTTTGTCTGCCTTTATTCGTTTTCTTGAGATGATATCTGGAGCATAAGTTACCTGATAACCAAATATCTGGTTAGAATGCTAATTTTTACTTATTTACATCCACTAGGGAATTATTTTTTGCAGCGCTTTGTATTGCGCTCTCCTTCCAAATGCAATTAGTGTTTATTTCATTTTGAGCTGAAAGTTGAGCACAACAGGTTTTTATATCACGTAACGAAAGGAAAGATATTAAAAGATTTTTATATTATATCATTATTCGTAACGTAGTACTGGAAATGTAAAATGTGTCGTTAAACCTTTTACGGTCCTTGGTCTTATCGAACTCGCTTTACTGCCCTGCGACAAACTGCGCCATTTAATCGGACTGGCCTGGGCTGGGAAGGCAGGGCAGTGCAGGGCAGGGGGCTCAGTGATATTTCAATAATAATGCATAATTAATTTCGCACGATTTTCACATTCATTCGCTCTGTGTGTGTGTGTTTTCGTATTCTTATTTTATTTGTTTCATTTGCCGCATTAGTGCACATTAAATATTTCATTTGAATCCAGTTCAATGCGATTTGCTAAACATGCGTCATCGCTGAGACAATTTGGCTTATCAGGCAACTGGATGACCAAGTTCTTGTAACTGTGACAGAGATAGTAGCTCCAGAAATGACTTCGAACCAACCAGGCCTTTAATCAGCATTCGGCTAAAATTGTAAACTTTAAGGCGTCATCGAACACGATGACCAATTGGCACAGAAATTTAATTAGCTATTGATGAGCAATTGTGAAATGGAAATATACAAAATATTTTTGTCTCTGTATCTGCAGGCACTTCACCATCATTCAACTTCCGTTCTCAAGTATTTGTTGAGTAATCAATCATGCCAATTGGAATGAATAAAATTGCTTACATGTTGGCTCACACGTGCCGCATGCCCTGACTTGCTGTCTGGCTGTGAGTCTGGGCCCCAGATTTGCTTGGCTGGGCAGTTTAGAGATGAGAATTTGTTTGCAACTAAGTGATGTTGACAGCTGGGGATGGGCTCAATGCCCTTATGGGTCTTGTCTTATCAGCTTGGGACCATAAAATGGTCAAGTCCAATGGCCAAGTAAGCAGCACTTAGCCAGTTCAAAGTCCGTTTAAACAGCCACAAATCCCATACTAATATTACGCTGCTATTAACGGCTTATAAGGCTATTAAGAAATTGTGAACAAGGAGCATTTATTGGGTCCCCAACGGCATTACCAGATTAGTACTACGAACAAAGCGATAAGTCAGTGGTCACAGTGGTTAGTGTAAACGACCCCTGCATGACTAGTCAGGGGCAATGCAAAGTACTCGACTATCGCTCGGAGCTGTTGCATAATCCCCACTGGGCATGCGAACCGCTTATCAGTGCTAATGAACCCTAGCAACCAATTGTAGCTCTCATTATTGTAATTTTGCTGCCCATTATTGGCAGCCCAACAAAGTGCACACACATCGCCTGCCAATGTGGCAAGCAATAATTTCAGCATTTTTACATTTTAATTACAGATTAATTTAAAGGAACAGCAGTAGCAGCAACAACAAAGTTTTCCAATTGCCATTCCACTTGTTTGTTTTCTAGTTTCCGAGTTGGGCTCGACTTTGCATTTGCCACTCAGTGTGTGTGTTGCGTGTGCGAGTATGTGCCACAACAAATGACACTGTGCAGCAAAAATGTTAACATTCCCATATTCCCCCTCCAAATGTGCCACAGACATGTCCTTTGAACAAATTTGAAGTCAACTTCAATTTGTACGAATTAAAGAAAACTATTTCGAATGGATTCTATAGTATGTTGTTTCTCTTAAGACTTAATACTGGTTAGATTTAAATAAATATTAAAGATATAGCTATTAAAAGAGTTTTTTAAATAATTGTTGGTAATATTGACATTTTTTTTAAACCGAAAATAAAGTCTAGATTTTTCTGCTGTCAATTAATGGACACTTTTCCTATAATAAAGGCCTACAAAAATTATTAATATTAATGATATAGTTATCAAATATACAAAATCTGCATCAAAGAGTTTTTTAAATAATTGTTGGAAATATTGGCATTTTTTATAAAATCGAAAGTAAAGTCTATAGATTTTTCTGCTGTCAATTAATGGACACTTTTCCTATAATAAAGGCCTACAAAAATGATCAATACTAAAGATATAGTAATAAAATATACAAAATCTTCATCAAAGTGTTTTTTAAATAATTGTTGGAAATATTAGCATTTTTTATAAAATCGAAAGTAAAGTTTATAGATTTTTCTGCTGTCAATTAATGGACACTTTTCCTATAATAAAGGCCTACAAAAATTATTAATATTAATGATATAGCTATAAAATATACAAAATCTGCATCTGGGAGTTTTTTAAATAATTGTTGGAAATATTGGCATTCTTTATAAAATCGAAAGTAAAGTCTACAGATTTTTCTGCTGTCAATTAATGGACACTTTTCGTATAATAAAGGTCTACAAAAATAATTCATAGACTCTTTATTAATTTCCATAATTTCCATAAATTTTCAGCTATATTAGAAACTTATTAGACACAATTGCTGTGTTCCAACTAACAATTTTACTAAATTTTGAGTTACAAAAAATATTGCAAATTACTTTTTTGCTGTGAAATACTTTAATATTTAGAATATTATATACAATTTAAGATACTTAATTAACATAAAAGCCAAATCCTACATACGTCTAAGAGTTTGCTTATATTTTGAGGTGCTTTTAAAGTATAGTATACCAGAAAAATATTTTAAAAGCTGAGCCATTCATCGCTATTTCTATCCTCACTGGCTTAAAGAATTTATTTTTCTGCAAAGTCATATATATTTTAAAAACTGATTAGTTAGTTATTTGCAAAATATAGAAGCATACGTTGCATGTAGAATTGTCATATAACCTACCTTCTACATAAGTCCTATAGGGAGCAAGGTCCTTCGAACTTTCAAAATATTTGTTTGCTTTAAATAGAAAGAGTTAAAAATCATGTTGTATAATATATTCATAATTGCGAGCGAACGTCAACCAGACTGCACAATTTTATAGGATTTTTCCCCCCATCTAGGATGGCTAGAAAAGTTTTTGACGTTGGCGACGACGGTTTCGAGTTTGCATGTCAAAGGCAAATTACAAAATTTTCGTTGTTGAATTGAACGAACGAATGTATTGTATGAATGCCAGCATTGCTTGCGTGGGTGTGTGTGTATGTGTGTGTGTGTGTGTGTGAGTGTGTGAATGTGCTTGTATGGGTTAAGCTGAAAAGTCAATTCATTGTGGCACCCATTTCGGTAGAAATCGCGGGATAAGGGCCATAACAGGGTCCTGTAGCGCAATCATTTGCGTTTGAACCTTGGCCAAATGTCAAACGCACGTGGCACTGGCAATGGGGCTTAGGCATAGCACCGTGGGGCATGCAACAGCTTTTGCAAACTCAAAACTAGGCACCTAAGTATTTTTGGCATCTTAAATAGGTAATTAAACCGATGGCGCCTGAAGTCATAAAACTTCAAAAAACAGGCAACAATCAAGCTCCAAATGGCTTGCTAAGTGCGAGTAGGGGAGGCATATGAATTGAATTGTTACTTTCTTTTAAAGGTTCTTTTAATTATATTAAAGATAAAGAATTCTTAATGCATCTCTTTTGAAAGAAAATCATTTATTTAACTTCCCTTCAATTTGTTGCCCAATGGTTGTAAGACTTTGTAGCTACTCCTATTCATTTCTATCAACAGTTTTAAGGCCAGAGAAAAAGTAGCTATAGGTATGTATATCGAAAAAATGGATAACGATAATCAAATAATAACTTTAATAAGGGAATGCAAAACAATTTCGAGAGAAACATTGCAGACCATGACCGACTAAAAAAGTATCTGTGGACATTCCTTTTAATCTTAACTCGTCTAATTTGTAAAGAGATTTAATTTTAAATTCCATATATAATAATAATGCTTGATGTTGAGGTTATGTATTATTTTAAATTCTAATATTCGTCTTTTCTAAGAACTCTTTAAATGGTGAACCTGAAAAATTATTTCAATTTTTAATCATCGTTTGGAAAGTTAGTAAATTAGTTGCTATTTTTTCGGAGATTGAATAACTTCAAGAGATTGGAAACCCGAAAGTGATTAGAACTTGTTAAAAACCTGCATATTATCTTAAACTTATCTTCTACCAAAAACCTGTCCTTTGCATTTAAATGTCAGTTCGCACCACAGTCTGTGAGAATAGTCCGCACACTTGACGTCAGCTTAGGTTCCATTGACAACATTTCTTATCAGATCGCTTGTCAAAGTTCACAGTGCTTGCTCACGCCCACCAAGCTCGCTACACATATGTAAATACATGAGCATTTAAGTATATACTTCATACATATATACAAACATATGTATATGTACATATGTAAAGTATGTGTAGCGCGGCATGCACGCCAAGGCCAATCTATGGCTGCAATCTGTGCACTTTTGGGCGTGTTCTAATTGGACGCCACATATCTTTTAGTAGGTGTAATTATATTTGCGTTCACTGCTGTTGTGGGGGTGGGGGGGGGGGGGGGGGTGCCTGGGTGCTTGGACATGTGATAAAACGGCACGGATGTGAGCCTTCCTCGACTCCTCGCACATCTGCTCTGAGGGCAACGAAGCCGTATATAAAACTTTGCTACTTTTGCTTTGAAGTGTAAAATTACATGATGCTAACTGCCGGCTTTCGCCCGAAACAGGATGGGGTTTGGGGGACGGGGGACGAGGGGCCGGTTTGGGGCCAACGAGTGTGCTCAAGTGGACGACAGCGAGCAGAACAATTGAAAGATTGCGTTAAGGCGCGCATAGCGCAAAAGCTGGCGGGCCGGATTTGATGAGGCATCTCAAGTCCTTGGCGTCAAGCACCGGGCCAAGTGGCAGTAGACAGCAGTCAGCAGTCAGGAGCTGCAGGCCAATTCGCCAGCTGTACAAGAACAAAGACGCCTAACTAGTAGCGTCGCAGTTGCACGGATACGCAGTTAAAGAGATGAGCTCTATTTGAAATCTTTAAATCGGCACAATCAATTCATATGTGTATGCAAAATCAGAAACAAAGCAACGTGTTTTTATTTGCTTTTTTTTGAATTTTTCTCATGCTCCGCTGAGAAAAACAATATATACACTATAAGAAAATTGTTTGATATGAACATTTTTTTTAATATATTTGACTAGGTCTGCTTCTGGTTTATAGATATAGGCATCTGACGCTTCAACATCTGACGCTTGGAGAAGCTAATGTTTCTTTTTATACTGCAACAAAATTCTGTAAATATTTCCATTGATAATTTAAACTAATTCTTAAAAAATATTGAAATTGAATATATAGATATGCTAAATAATTTTGGTACTGTAGCTTAAAATGGGCTGCATCTGATTTATAGATCTGACGCTTCAACATCTGACGCTTAAAGAAGCTAATGTTTCTTTTTGTAAAACAACAAAAACAAAAATATTTCCATTGATAACTCTACTTAAAAATGTTGAAGGAGAAATCTTAATATAGATATGATGCATAATTATGGTACTGCAGCCTAAAATTCCAAAGGAATAAAACCGTTTTGACAGTGCTTTGTGAAGATAATTGAACATCTGCCGACATTCTAGTCAAGTATAAACCGATATATATATACATGTATATATGTATATAAATCTATTTTATCGCCTTTAAAGTAGTCCGCTTTGCAGCAGTCCAAAACACCAAAGAATGGAAATTTATGCACAGCTTAGAGCGACAGTGCTGCCAATTAAAAATATATAGATTTGTCCTAATCGAAACACCCGTTCGGGTTTAGGGTCATATTTGCGGATCAAGTACTAAAGAGTATTATAAAGATTTTTTTGATAACAAAGAACTTATACTTTTCTCTGCGTGCATGCACAGGCATGTTCATACAAGTATATGTATGTACATACATATGTATCTTTGTATCTACAAGCAAAACAAAATGTATATTATGGATATACAAAGCGCAAAAAACGGCGGGCAGCGTTGATAATAAAAAACACACAACAAAATGTATAGCTTTGCGTAGAGGTGTGTGCCTGTGTGTGCGTGTGTATAATTAAAAATAAACAAATAGTGGAAGCAACAAAAGAGTTGCGGCATTCTTGGGCCCGCGTGCTTAAATCAAGTCGAAAAAAGTCAAAAGCGAAGACAACAACGACGAGAAGATTGAAAAAGGTATATAGTAGGCATGTATCAACTTTTAGATAGGCATATATAGTATATACTTAGTAGATGTATGTATGTATGTATGTGTAGTATATCTACGATCGATTCTAAAATCGAGTTGGTATAACATGTCGAGCCTGCCCAGCACAGCCTAGTCCAATTAATACTGTCACGTTTTATCTTGAGTCGTGATAAGAAGAGTACTATATAGTGTGTTGTTGCCTAATGCCCCTGCCAAGTTGTTGTTAATAGATAGGAATAACATGGCGACCGATATCGCGACATACAACGATAAAAAGTCGCAGGTAATTTCACATTTAATTCTTAAGACGCAATTCGAAAGAAACTCGATGGCACAGCTGGGGGTATCAAAAGCGAGAATTGGCACATTTTCCGCCCACGTGCCACTATTCTTAGCCACTCGCATTTGAATGAAGAAATCTTTAGATCGAAGAGTAGCAGATGATGTCTGTGGTATTCATTTTTTATTGGAATTTTTATATTTCGCAACCCTTTTGGGTGGGCCCAGAAAAAAACATCAAAAGAACGCTGCGCAAATGCAAATCTACAGCAAATATAATTTACACCTAAATGTTTGCACAATCGGTGGGAGTTTGTAAGCCCCGAAGGCGCTTCTTCCTCAATTTAGTGGCAATAACAACACATTATTACGTATACGCACTGTTGTGTGCTCAGAAAAAATCATTCGGCTGGCACAATTTGTGCGCTCGCGTGGCTTTTAGCCATAGTCACGATTATTGGTTATGTAAATACTATATACATACCTGCCTCTATATAAATATATATATATATGTGTACATATCTATATACATATATACAGACTACTTATTGAAAAATCGTTGTCTACCATTCCGCTTCCTTTTTGCACAAAGAAGGGCAAAATGTAAAGCGCCGAAGAGGCAAAGAAATAAGAAATATAAAGCCCAAAACAAGATTTACCTATTTTGTATTTTTGTCAAGTTTCATTTGCAATAAATGACGTATTTTTCACCCTCCTCTTCCTTCTCCTCTTGTTCACATTAATATATATTTTTCGCTCTGCTTCTACCGTTCAACATTGCTGGGCTTTTGTTGTTGAATTTTGTGTGTTTTTTTTTCGCTTAGCAATTTGCACGGCAGACTGACTGACAGACCTTCCAGACAGTTGTTGGACTGCCAACAGTTATTAACAATTTAAACAAACAATCGTATGCATGTAAGAGTATGTGTGTGTGTGAATGCTGCTGTTGTTGTTGTTGTTGTGTGCTATTCACATTTAATTTTGAGTTGTTTTTTCGTTATACATATTGCGCCGCGATTTTTGCATATTACTCTTGTTTCTTCTACTTCTCTTTTATGGCAAACACACCCAAAATATACAAAAAATAATGGCCATAAATTTTGGATACAAACTGAAAAATGTGCATGCCTGTCTGCAGCACTAAAGGCGCACAAAACACAGTATCTTGTAGATACATTTGATAAGCACACAAAGGCTTAAATAGCATCATAGTTCTTGCACCTTGAACGCAGTGTTGTGTGGGTGGAGGTAGGGATAGGGGTGGAGGTAGCAGCAATAGAAGCAAATAATAGAATAAACTTTAGCTCATCTGAAACTTTTTAACTTTGCATCTCTAATGCGCAGCAGGCAATAAAAATAATGTGCTGCATTACAGTTAACACTCGAAAAAGGCGACGACACTGGAGTTGCAGATTCAATGTCGAGGGGTATTCCTAAAAAGAGGAAAACTCTTGCAATCTTATTTTGATAAACCAAAAAGGAAAAAAATGGGAAAAAAGAAAGAAAGTAGATCAAGAAAAAAAAAAAACAGATGAAGAAAAGAAAATCTAAATAAATCTAAATAAGAAAAGCCAAATATTTCATATTTTCCATGAAAAGCGCTTTTTAAATGCATTTTGAAGACAGCTCTTAGCACATTTGTAAATAAAAGCAACTGTTGTCTTTTTTAGTTTATATAAAAAAAGCCCAACCAATTCTTAAGTTTTTCCTGGGAGACCAGTCTTTAAGCTGATGGTTCGGATTCTGCAAAAAATTGTAATTTTTAAAAAACAAATCTTTAGCTAATTTAGCTTATATTAACTAACAATATTTTAAAGGGCAAATAGTTATAAAATTTTTCTTCATGCTGCTATTTTTTTATTACATTGATTTTTTAATCAAATCTTTATTGATTTCTGTCATCAACGAATGAATAAAACCATGACTTTAAAGGTACAACTTTGAAAACTTTAAGTATTTGAAAAGGACTTTAATTCCGATATAATTAATGAATGAAAACTAAATATTAGACAGTCTTCCAGGCGGTGGCTTTATTGTTAAAATTGTTGCTTTAATTCAAATTTGTGTTTTTATTAAATATTTGTTTGAATATTTTGTATTATTTTGCTGAATAAATAAATAAATAAAAAATTTTGGTAAATGGTAAATAAATTTAGAAGATTGTATGTGGCAGTGGGCTATAACTTAATAAATACTATTAAGACGGAACAAATGTTGTGTAATTGGTTTCAAAGAATTACTTTATATGTAAAAAAAGGGATTTTCCATTAAAAAAGAAGCACTTTGCGAACTCGGACTGTTGTTATTTTATTGTTGCGTCTGGTGCTGTGGCATTTGTTGTTTGCCTTTCAATTAGCAAGCGATTTGCGAGTACACCATGCATTGGCTGCTGCACCAACTGACTCACTGACTGACTGACTAACTGACTGACCGACTGAGTGGCAGAGTGAAGACACAGTATTTGCATACTACTTGCAATTAGCTATAAAAGTGGCGACGCTGCAGCTGCGCCTGATGCTGGCGCCATGAGTCATGGGACGATGTGCGCCCAGTTGATATTTTCATGGTGTGTTGACTAAATCGAGGTCAGCCGATAAGCCAATGGCTGCAAATCCACTCGGCGAACTACACCCACTCACCCACTTCATTTGCATTGATTGCAGCACAATAACAACAATAATAGATCCACAAGTATGTACCTACATGTGTGCATACACGTATACTTGTATAGTTTAAAATGCATAATATTATGCGACAGAATCAAATAAAAGTTTCGAAATTTATTGCATTCGTTGCAATAATTTCAATTGTGAACTGTTTTTCTTTTTTGTACATGTCCTTTTTTTATTTGCAGATTTTCATTTATTTATGCATTTCTGATGCAAATGAAGTAAACATGCCACTGGCATCTACAACATCTATCCTACAGTATATGTACATATATACTTGTACATACATATGTATGTATGTATGTATGTATGTATAAATTTTATGCCTGCTCCCAAATGCCCGCAATGAACAGATTTCCACACAACGACTCCTCGAGTCGCCTGCAGCTAGAAACTTTGCAATTGTCAAATGGGTCTAAAATTAATTTTCCAAACAATTAAATCGGCCTGCCCCCCCCCCCCCCCTCCCTGCCCGCCTTTCCCAAAATTCCATACATTGCAGGAACTGGCAGCGAACACGCGCTCGCCTCCTCTTCAATTGACATTTTCCAATTTTCAAAATTAATTGCAACAACTACCGAAATACGCACCGCCATCGTCCTTCTTTCCACATTGCAGCAACGCGTTTATCATGTGCCCCTAGTTGGCTGCTCTGTGGGTTGCCACGCGCCCAAAGCTGACATTTGTTAGGCCAAAATGCAAAACGGCCAACAGAATTTTGGACCAACACGCCGCAGAGTTGTCGAGCAGCCGGAGCAGACCATTACGAATGGGATATGCAGTTGGCAGTGCCTGTAATGGGTAACCCAATTCGCTAATGGTAATAAATTAGGATATAATTGACTAATGGCTAGCAAATGCAAATACATGTACAGATCGTCTCTAGTGATTAGATGGAAATGGCGTGGCTCTAGAAAATTAGCAACCAACGTAGAAGGGAAAGGTATTTAATTGTTGCTGCCTAAACCAAAGACTATTAATTCCATTTCTTCTCCAATTAAATTCGTTCAGTTTTTAAAATCTTGCAAATCAGCAAATTTGATTAAATGGACAAAGTAAAGTATTTCCGTAAAAGTAATATGTACTTATTTTCTAGTAAATTATATGCAGAGCTGCACAGTGCCTCGTACTTTTATTTGACGCTGGCAACACTTATGCGGTTTCTATTCCGCATTTAATAGTTTAGAGATCTTCAATTTCATTTCTTAGAGTCTAAATCAAGTAAAGTCTGAGGAATAATGAAATAATATGTGAAGAGCTTTAGATATGTATGTTCTTTATACATTATCTGTAAAAGCACGTTTATTTGACGCTGGCAACACTTATGCGGTTTCTATTCCGCATTTAATAGTTTAGAGATCTTCAATTTCATTTCTTAGAGTCTAAATCAAATAAAGTCTGAGGAATAATGAAATAATATGTGAAGAGCTTTAGATATGTATGTTATTTCTACATTATCTTTAAAAGAACATGAATTTTGAAGAAATAATTATAAAATTATAGAAATAACGCCGAGTAGCCTTTCATAATCTCAGGAAGTTAGCCTATAACTTGAGAGATTGACATTTATTAAAAATGAGAATTTTTATTAAATTTATTTTTAATTCATGCGATGATGATAGCGCCGTGATTCGAACTGAGTAAAAACACAGAAAACGAATTCACAGCATGGGATTCTTGTTAGCTCGTTGAGCTATGCCAGGCCCCAATTAAATTATTAGATAAGACTTTGTACAGCATTGAAATAATAATAGCAACTATTAGTAGTAGAGATAATCTATAAAAAGTACCAATCCTATAGCTCTGACCTCTCATTTTGTATTATTTCTACTTATAAACATTTTATGAGAAATGCCAGGACTAATGACTAATTAGGAATATCAATTGTACAAAATATGTTCACAAGCGTGGAACACTCTCAACGTGTTCTCTATTGCCTAATTGGAGACCTCTTAGATGCGATACTCCACCTTACTATATATTTTTTCAATCGAGCACTGATTAGTACTTTATAACTAAACAAAAACTTTCAACTATGACATCCTTGTTGCATATTCGCGACTTCAGCTGATAAAATATATTTTCATAAGGTGGGGGTATGAAGACGATTGCAGAACTCAAACCACTCGACAACTCTAGGGTCTAGGAATGTATGAGAATTGGGGCCGCAGGTGGAAGCGACAGGAAGGTGCCTGCGTGCGTGTCCTTGCCGTAGAAACGCAATTTATGTTTACACCGTGCCGTGGCTGTTTGCCGAGCCACGGACGTGGACATAGCCAGAGGCAGAGGCAAAGTCATAGCCATAGCCGTAGCCGTAACCGATGCGCCTGAAAATCTATCTGCGAAATGGGGGCAGAGGCGACGAGCGCGCGCGCAATCAAAAGGAAATTATTCGCGTGCAGTCGACAGTCGAGCCAAATGTGTGGAGCACGGGAAAAAAGTATTGCTTGGAAAAACTATAATAAATTGAGTCAAATGGGTCCGGAAGGCAGTCTATAGCTTAGCGGACTGGTAGACAGAGTGCGCACCAAGAAGTCAGCGTCACGTGCTTGCCTTTCAATGACGTGGTCGAGCAACAACAACAACAACAACAATTGCTGGAATAATGGCAACAAGAGCTAAAAAGCAAAGCAAAAGCAAAAGCAAAAACATGGCAGCTCCTAGCTGCTTGCCATCGATTTAATCGTTAAAGCCAAACAACTGAGCTATCTGTGTACATACGTACATACATATGTATGTATGTATGTATGTATGTACGTATGTGCACTTTAGTTGCAAGTGTGGACAGTAACTGGTGAGGGAGCCAGCGCTAATTAGCCACGACAGTGGGCGAGCACGCGCACAATGCCATGGCCTTAACAGGCCTGCTAATCCAGAGACAATGACGACAATGGCATCCGCGAAGCAAGCCTTCAAGGATGCCTGCCTGATAGCCTGACTGCCTGACTGCGTGGCAGCCGGCTGGCTGTTGTGCTGGTTCATCAGTCGACGATGTTTAAGCTGACACTTAATGCAATTACCGTTCAAAATGGTGGCACCCACCATTGCCAGTGCGGCAGCGCAAAATGGCGGCGCACTTAATACTTTTATGATGATTCAGGAATCGTGCCCATACATACACAATCACAAAATGCCAAATGAGCAGTTGCTGTTGTTTTTGTTGTTGTCGATGCAAGCGCAATCAATGCGGCTATTGTTGCTCCTCGTCTCCTTCTTGTTTCTGTTGTTGTTTGAGATAATAATGCCATTTGCATAGACAGAACAGCCTCAGCCACTTGTTTGGCTCTCGTGGCATCGTGCCCATCCTGCCCATCCTGCCCATCCCCTTCTACCCACGCCTGTTTCCGCGCCTGTGATGTGTCGCAGTCATTTCGGAATCTATTGTTCGTGGCATGCATATTATCCTTGAACTGCTTGTAAAAATAAAAAACCCAGAAACAAGCAAAAGCCATAGAAACGGCTACGAAAAAATTAAAAAAAATACTGAGAGAACTGTGGAGAGTAAAAAGAAGAAGTAGAAAAAAGAACGGCCTGACGACTGCAAACCGAAGAGCCAGGCACACAAAAACAAAGTACCGACAAAGCGGAAATACGCTTTGGCTACTACAAACCACTTGCCACTCCTTGGCCCTCGTCCTGCGCCGCTGAAGGAAACTATGCAGCGAACGCGCTTAGAACAATAATAAACAATAAAAGGCGCTTTTACTGCTATTGACGTAAAAAGGAAAAAAATTCTACAAGCCAGCCAGGCAGCGAGGCAAGCAGCGAACCGTGTGACAGTGTGGAGGGGGAGTGGCAGAGGATCCTGCTGAGGTGCGGGAAAAAACAATAAATTGCGTGAAAATGCAGCCGAAAACCGCAAACCGCAAAACTACAATATGAAAATGCATTCAATGCTTTGCCGTTGCCGTTGCCCCTGTTTCTGTTGCTCTCCTTGTTGTTATTGTTGTTGTTTTATTTCGCCATTTCACAAAAGCAAATGCCTCAACCCCTCACCCCTACCCCCATCATCCACAGCTCGTGAGTGCCGTTCCGATATGTCTCTAATGGCAAAGCTATTGTTTCGCGTTTTTTTAAAACATTGTTTTTTTTTTTTTGTTTTTTGTTTCAATGTGTGGCTTCAACCTCTTGTTGTTGTTTCTGTGTTGTAGAATATAAAGGAAATGCATACATCATATATTTGAATTGTGTGGTCATGTTGTTGATAGAATCTCTTTGCGAAATACAAAAACAAGCTCAACAACAAGATTTATGTCACTTACCAGTCCAGCGATCGAACAAAGCTTTGAACAATTTACGAGTACAACAAAGACTGATTTTAAAAAAACCTTTAAAAAAAATTATAATTAGATTTACAAAAAAGTGATTTCATTTATTTCGTGAATCCTTTGAATGAACCGTTTATGTTTGTGAATTTTGTATGGGTGTGAAGTGAAAAGGAATATATCCCTAGATAATTTTGAGATTGGTATAGTGTTTGCTGGGGTGATGGACTTAAAAAATTATAATTAGATTTACAAAAAAGTGATTTCATGTATTTCGTGAATCCTGTAAATGAACCGTTTAAGTTTGTGAGTTCTTTATGAGTGTGAAGTGAAAGGGAATATATGCCTAGATAACTTTCAGATTGGTAGAGTGTTTGCTGGGGTGATGGATTTAAAAAAAATATAATTTCATTTACAAAAATGTGATTTCATGTATTTTGTGAATCCTGTGAATGAGCCGTTTGAGTTCGTGAATTCTTTATGAGTGTGAAGTGAAAAGTAATATATTCCTAGACAGTTTTGAGATTCGTAGAGTGTTTGCTGGGTTGACTTTCTCTTACCTATCTTTAAACAAGATTCTTCATCTCCTTCTGGGCTCCACTTCCTGCTCAGAATGCTTTAATTGATTGCATTTGTTAGTTTAGAGAGTGTCCTAAAATGAGGTGAAAGCTATATACTCAAGAGGCTTTAATTTGAATAGCCTTTTGTCTTTATAAAGAATCCTAAGTTAATGAATATTTCCAATCATATTGCTATTTAATTATAAATTTCATTTCGACACACTACATTTCCTTGTTCAGCTTGACTTGAATTCTAGGCTTAATTATCCAGGAGAATGTTAAATTACAATTGGCTTTCACACTGATTGGGCCTATCGTACACGATTATATATACATCACATCTTTTTGTACAGTTTGTAACGCCAACCACTGCAACATCTTGAAGCATTTAATTGTATTTTTACAACGAATTTGTGGCTGGCATAATACTGTCTTATGGCCTCTCCACTTACCACTCTTTACGCAAAGACTTTCAAGTATGTTAATTAAGCTGCAACCGAAATATTTTCACTGCCACAAGCCCAAAGAAAATAATCACAATGCTCAGACTTGAATGCTTGCGGCGAAAAGGGGAGGGAGGGAGAAGGAGTGGGAGGGGAGGGAGGGGGGGGGTCTGGGAAAGATATTTCTCATTGTTCGCTTTTATTACAATTTTGTTTTCACATTTATTTGCAGGCTCTCTTCGGGCCCAACTAATGCTCATTTAATTGTGTGGCTCTTTTAAGGATATTTAGCCGCAGTTAAAAAGTGAATCATTTAATAAATGAAATGAAATTTAATTAAAAGCGCTACAGGCATTGCTGTTATGGCATTCCAATCGGTTTAAATGATAATTGGTATTGTGCATTCAATAATGGAAAATTAAATGTGAAACGATTACATTAAGACCAATCAAAGTAAATTGCTAAAGAAAGGTTTTAATCCACAATCCATGGAAACACTGCAAACAAACAAAAAAAATCAAAAGTCTACCTTTTTAAGGGAAAAGTGTCGCCATTTTTGCAATACTTACATACAGACAGGATTTGGGGTGTGGTAGGGCTTAAAATTGTTGGCCCTAGATACGTGTTTTGCCCACCTGTCTATTCTGCAAAGGACAAATGTGGGTCAAAGTCTCACAATGTATCGATTGCCTAAGCTACCAAAGAGTACTCGATTTCAATATGCATATACAATATATAGATAGATATATAGATGGATATATAAAACAGACAACCAACTAACTAATAAAATGACACACGGCCATATAGTACATACTACTACTAGTACTTGTACGTTGCCAAGAGCTTGTTAAAAGTGCATCTGTTCGATACGGGTAGTGTGCGAACTCTAGTCGTTGCCGTTGCTTGTTGTGAAGGTCTCCAAGGCTCATATTTAAAAGAGCAGAAAGTAGAAAACTTTTAGCCAAATTGCAAACTGTAAATTTTTAACGAAGTGTTGCCACCATTAGCCAAACATACAAACATATATCCATTAAATGCTGTCCTGCAATCAAATATCAATCAAACTCACACCCACCCACCCCTCCCCCTCTCTCTCTCACTCGCTCTGTCCCTCTCTCTCTCTAGAGCAGTTGAACGCGTCATTAACTGCAATGACTTTGGCATGCACATTATAGCCGCATAGTATTTGCAACAACTGGCACTTTGTGGCCGACAGGATGTCGTGGGACAGGGTAATGCGCGATTTCCGATATCCTATAATGATACTGAAACGCGAACTTGCCTTGCGGCTTAAGTTAGGCGCAAACAGGACAAGGTCGTGCATGATTAGAATAATGATGGCAAGCACGATATGCACGATATAGCCATAAAGGATACTATGCATATACAAGTATGTATGTATATAAATCCACGTACTATACTTATATTTAGACCGACCATCTAGCCAGTTGCATGACACCACCACCACCACCACCACCACCGGCACCTCCAAGAGCTATTGGGTTTGAATATAATGATGTATTATTATTACTGCCTGCTATTTGCATATCATGAATTGTTTTTGCAAATCGGTGTGAGGGTGTTGTTGCACACAAAAAATCGAGCCAAGAAAATCAATATGGGGCAGACTGAGCGACGCTGCAGGCGACGGACACCTGGCAACAGGCGCTACCAGGCCAACATTCTTGCCATAACCACCGATACAAAGTCGGCGTCTTGTGCACACACACACAGATCCAGATACAGATACAGACACAGATACAGATACAACAGCTACAGGCTACAGATACACACATACAGTTGAACTTCACTTTAACGAAGCTAATTAATTTTTAAGCGACAATTTCTTCACCTAATGAATCATCATTGCTGCCAAATGGAACGAGGAAGTTCATTCGGCTTTGAATTCAAATTGTTGTTGTTGTTGTTGTTTGCCTCGTTGTTCTTTTGGGGTTTTCCGAAAATGTGTTTCATTTTATTTCAACCACAATCGTATACAAAATATTTGCACATGCCATGCAAACTCTTTTTGAATATGCATACATATTTGGGTAAAAAGCAATTTGTCAAAAGTCCAAAAGTAAAACTGTTTTTGTTGAATAATAAAACAGTCTGTGCAGATAAATAAAATCACAAAATACCCAACTACTTGGCATATTTGAAAGATTATATTAACAAGAAAAATTTTAATAAACACCTTTGTCATTTAAAGTGACTTCAAGTTTCGCAGATGATTTCGAAGTAAAAGCCTCCTCTTCAGGAATAGAATTTTCAGCTATCTGGACTAAATCAGGTTATTTAATGTAGTTTTTTTCAGAACTGGACCAAATTAAATTTCAAATGGAAAAAGAAGAATCATCAAATCATCGGTCCACCCAGTCGAATGTGCTAACGAACAGACGAAATGATAACATCCTCCTTTTTAAAAGTCGGTTTAAAATCACTTTAAATTGAGGTTCGTTATAGAGAAATGCTAAGGTAGCAAACGAAATTGTGGAAAATATTATAAATGACTTTCCAAAGAGTGGTTCGTTGTAGAGAAGTTCGATTGTGTTTATAAACGCGGGCCAAGTTACTATACTTATGTATTCGGGTATTCGATGTGAACTTTGTCTTGAGAGCTTGGCGTTTCGTTTTCGGCTGCTTAGGTGACTGTGTATAGATCAGAGGGGGCGGCCAAGGGGACGGAGACGGGGCCAGTTGTGTATGTGTGTGTGTGCGTTTGATGACTTAATTGAAATACATTGGAGTGAATTTTTTGGTGTGCAGCCAAAAGCTTGTATTTGGCTCGTGCTTGGATTTATGACACGCATACTTAGAACACGCTCGAGAAATTTACATGTATGACCATGCTTGTGGAGACCACAAGTCGGATAAATCATCAGCTTGGCTCACACCGGCAGCTGCTCTGCTGCATTGTGGCTGTCAGATATACAGGATAGAGGCAACAAGATACACAAGATGCTGCAGATAGCAGCTACAGACCACGACTCGCATATTTGTTGTGGGCGTCGAAATTTTCGGTTTATGGGCTCGTACTTTAGCCACACTTCGTCCTTGAATGATGGTGGTGGATGGATGGCCTTGCCAATGCCAAGCCGAGGAGGGCGGGTAGGAAGTGTGCAGGCCTAATGTTTCCACTTCTAAAGCGATTTGTTTCTTGGCTTGGCATTTTATCTGCGACAATTTGGAATATTTCCATATAAAATGCTCGCTACTGCTTGGTCCATTTGTTTACAAACTGCCCCACAAGCCGTGACCAACAAACAGTAAACCATACATACATACAAGTATGTACATGACTCCCATATACTGCATAATATAATCGTATTATGCATCTTATGACAAAAATCTCATACAAAGTTTGGCAACGACATGACCAGAAGCAAACGAAAAAATAAGTAATTGAGTGGAATGTTCAAGTCCCTATCTTCGCCACAAGGCTTTAACTAAACTAAACGCTATTCCCCAAATCTTTCCAATTGTAGCTGTTTAAATGCATATAGTGGAAAGGTTTTTTTTAAATTTTAATTTTAAATTTAAATAATTAAAATAACAAAAACGATATCTTCTATCATAAAAAACAAAACTGTTTAAGAAACTTCCTATTTAAATACCAAACAATACTGTTTGATTTTTCCCCGATTGTTTCGATGTCAGCTATACACATATATATGTATATAATTGATGTCATATAATGAATCTCTATAAGGAATCTAACTCTGTGTCTGGATAAAACAAGTCTACATAAGAGCTTTGGTTTAGCAGCTAGGGCTGTTATAGTTCAAAAGTTATAGCAATTCATACAGACAGACATATCTCTATACTTTTATGTATGATATAGGATCATGAGGTCTGCGATGCTTCAGATGTACCCTTTCACACTTCGCTGTGAGGGTATTAAACCAAAAAACATCAACACACACTCAACATTATTGGAGCAGCACAGCATGCTTAAAGTGAGATGGCACGTGTGAGACCAAAGTTTCGCCTGCATTTCACTTACATACTCGTACATACATACATGTACATACATATGAATAACTGCAAGTTTCATTTCGTTTTCGTTCTTTAACTTGGCCAACAAAGCAATGTCTGAGGTTGAAGACCATGACCTCTAGATTTAGAAGTCTGTCTGGTCCGCAATCCGGACTACTTTGGTGCATGCAAACTGATGACTGATGGTGATGGGGATGGCGGTTTTGTAAAGAATTTAGTGGAGCGCATGCTGGGGAATGTGCAGTTGACAGTTCTCAGTTAAACAAAAGTTCTCTTTTTCGCCCATTTGAACTTTTTGTGCATTTCATTTAGCAAACAGAAATGCAATTTATTATAAAGGAAATGCATGCAATTCTAAGAAAACAAATCACTGCAATTCAGGGCCAGTGCAATCACAAGGGAGTTTACTGGGTGAAGGCACTGTCTGCCTACAGTGGCGTCACTAAGTATTTTGTAATTGAGAATGTGACATGCTAATTAGTGCCGCCTCTTTTAGTTTTGCTAACCGCTTAAATATATTTATATGCATGTTGTACAATGTATATGGTCTTTAATTTAAAGCAATGTATACGCCTATTTCGGGTGTTGTTGTTACGCTGTTAAGAACGCATACCACACGCTGTTAAGTTGTTTGCATTGCACGCCACATTAACTGCACTCACACTCTCCATTTACGCACACGCACACTCAGCACTCTCACGCACACACTCACACTCACACTCAGATTTACACTCACAATGGGTATTTGCATATTTTGAGGGCTGGCGCTGCGGCTTTTCCATTTTCGCACACACACACACACACACACACACACGAGCGCGCCAAAAAGGCCGCTGAAAATGACGCATACAAATTATGAAATGGTCGCCTTTTTTAAACAAATTGCTTGCTGCCGTTGTAAATGTGTACATGCATATGTATAGTATGTACATACTATATATGAGCATAATTTTATTTAACACACACACACCTCCGCCTTTCTCGCATGCAGCAGCGACATTTTTCGCTCAGTGCAGTCGCGGTCGCAGCCTCCGGTGTCGCCTCTGCCGCTACCGATGTCGTGCAAAAAGTCACGTAGCAGCGACACAACGGCGGTCGGCAAGTTTTACATTTTCATTACGCCTGCTTAAAACGTGCAGTGTCAATGGGTCGTCGTCTCCGTCTGGATCGCCTTTGTGTGTGTGAGAGAGAGAGAAGGGTGAGCGCCTTCCTTTTGGCACAGAGAAATGAGAACAGAGGCAGCGGAACAGAAACAACAAAAACAACGCCAGCGTTTGGCCCCATAATTGCCCAAAAACGACAGCAACACTTTTACAGTTACTGCTGCTGCGCTGCTTGTAATTCTTCTGTTGCAGTCGCGGCCCATAAACTACTGTCGACACTGACGCTGTCACCGCTGTTCCAATACAAATGACCGACCCAACGAACCAAATGGGTGTCAACGTCAGCGACACGGGCCAACAAAAAATTGGCACGAGAGAAATAAAATCTGTGTCTCCTTCGCTTTCACTGAAACTCAATTAAGTTTACAAATACATACATGCATACATCTGTATTTACATTCATGTATGTACATATGCAGTGGCTGGAGGGAAGAGCGTCAAGGACATACACAGGTGTACATACATATGTATGTATGTGTGTATGCATCTGATGTGTGTCCATTAAAATTCATCATTGACGCCACTGCACTGAAATTGTGGCCATAAATGTTATTTTTTATTGCTCATTATGAAATTGCATTCTCATAAGCGCGTGTGTGCGCATGTGTATGTATGTGTGTAGTTGTCACACCAATGCTGCCACTCAAGTGTTTTCGCTCTAGCTGTTGTTGTTCTAGCGTTTGTTTTGTTTCTGTTTTCATAAAATTTATGTGCAATGTACAAAGTCCAACGGTCACTCGGTCGTTGTAATTTTTTTTTGTCCGCAAAAACCCACTCACACACACGTACATACATACGTATACGCACACGAATGCATAATGCAGACGCAAGCGCATACACCCGACAAATACGAATTTTGCGCGAATTAATGAAAACAACTACAAGAAAACTTGAGCTATTTTAAACGGTATATAAAAAGACCCAAACAAATTTAATGCACGCACACAAATAAACAAACTATAGTGTGTGTGCAATGTACTTATTTCTGCTAATTTTTTATTTTTATTTTATTACTCGACTTGACAGCCCTTGTCTGGGTATGGGGCATGGCCCGCATTTGGATCCCAGAATCGCATTATTGCTAAACGCGATTAGGATTAGTGTTCACGTTTTTTTATGACCGATGCGTAGGCAAGATATGTCACTCAAGCTGAAGCGATTAGAACGCGGCAAAACATAGCTAATGATAAATAAAACGAAACTGCAAAGGCTCAAATGTACTTGTATGTACATACATACATATGTATGTACATGTTTATTGCAATCGAAAGTGAAATGTGCGTGCTCAGACATTAGACTTATTTTGGGGCCCGCCTTTAATGTTAGACAAAGTTCAATTTCTAAAGGGAGTTAGCGTCTGCTAACCCCATTTAGCTGTCACGGCTACTAATAAACATTAAGATTTTGTTAGCCATATTGGGGATTTCCCCCTGTCTAGTTTTTACACAGTTATAGCCGGGTTTATTATACAAGAGTCAGACATGCCTATTCTTTTTAATTGAAAGCAAAGGTTCTTTAGACATACATACATATGTACATATGTACTTACATATGTATGTATGTATGTATTTTGCTTAATCATGTATGTATGTTTTTAGAACGCGACCCCATTAACTTAAAAGAAATTTTGTTTTGTTACCAAAATTCGCTTTCGATTAAAGACTAAATAATGCTGACAAAGGGTGTTTTTTCCATCGTAAAACATACCATAAGAATCTGCCTTAAATTATGTTAGTATCTCTAAACTTTAAAAAGAATGAACAAAATGTATACGTAGATATTTTTAGGTCCAGGTATTTCTAAGTAACTTACGAGAGCATATCATTTGCAAAAGAAACCGAAGTGTAAATTATCATTTAAATATTTGTTAAAAAATACATATGTATGTTTGTACATATATTGGTGAGTTGTAATAGATAACGTCTATAAGATTTTAGAAATTTGCACACAGCCCTTGAGACACCTTTTGATGTCATATTTAAATAGCCATTTCATTTCTTAGCTTCAGTACAAGCTGTACATGATTTTAAATGTACATACATCTGCAGAAAATTGCAGAATTTATGTGCCTCATTTATGGCCGTCAAAGGGCGTGAATTACAAGAATACGACAACTACAGTTGTTGCACACGTTAAGCACGTGGTAGGTAGGTAGGTTGGCTGGCTGCCTCTCGTTCCTACAAATAAATTTGCAACTGTGTATGCATAAGTAATTAAGAATAATTTATGACCAGATTCTGGGCATGCGATGCTGGGAGTGCAATTGTATGGCACGTCAATTGAACCGGTTTGCTCGTTTAGTCTGCTGCAACCTTTTCATTGCCAACATTTTTCTCCAAGACCCCAGACCTAATGGCCGACCAGCTCGATCACTCGCTAAACGCGTGCCAGCCAGCCAGCCAGACACTACTACACAAACATACACAAATACAAACACTATATACTATAACTATACCATATTCTATCTATGGACAATCCGAGATGAGAGAAGAAAGACAGGCTGATGCTTTTTATCGTGCCTTTTGATATTTATTCATTTCATTTATAGGCAGCAACGAGGCGAGATGTGGCTAACAAGCTAAACAGACAAACGTGTCAAGCACGATTTGGTGAACAGTTGTACATATGAACATAAATAAATATTAAAACATACAAATACATACATACATATGTATGTACATATGTATGTATGTATATCGGCATTAATTGCAATTGTTGTCGCTAAACTTTCCATTATCAGGTCTGCCCAGCTCCTCAGGCGCAATTGCATGTGCGGCCATCATATAACAATTTACATACATATGTATGTATGTATATAGACAATCAAATCATTTGTTGCTAGAAATGCAACCGCGGCTTTTAAACCGCAACAAAATACCATAAATACAAATGTATTTATATACATACACACACACATATGTACATACAAACACCCGTTTAAGCTCGCGCCCCGTTAGGTGCAAAGTGCGTTGGGATAGCTGACGTCATGCACGTTGTCGCTCTTGCCGTATTCGTCAGCTGTAGGCAGCAGCAGCAGCAGAAGCAGCAACAACAAATTCCAAGTTCCAAGCTAAACATCCTGGCTCTATACTGCATGACTGTTACAGTTACAGATTTGCAACAACTTCAATTACAAAGAATTAGCAACAAAAACAATAACAACAAACATTGTGCAAGTGTGCCGGGCCAGGCAAAGTCAAAAGCATCGTCGATCGCAGCAGCAGCAAAAAGAGCAACCGCAGCAGCGGCAGCGGTAGCAACAACAACAAGCAAGCAACACTCACTGTGTGAGTGCCAACGAGTCCAAAGTCCATAGGCGCACAGACGCTTTTTGTGATCAAACTCGTTGCAAAAATAAAATTTGAATTAGTGGGTTTAGAAAGTGTAGAAAATATCATAGAAACTACGGGACCAGGGTGCAATGGAGAACGCGATTGCTAGTTTTATTAATAGCATTTAATGCTCTTCTACATTTTGGCAGCATATTGTTGCATTTCTCGTTTCTTGAATATTCATTCGTTATTAAATTGAAGATAATTACATAAAAGCTTAAGTTAATAATGTTAAATAATCGTGTATCATATTACAATTATTTAAAAGTCTCTAGAGTTTTCTGTTATAGGCAATTATATGATTTGAATGTGTTCGTTCATGGAACGAGATGAGTTAGAATGAGCTCCACTGTGCAGCGATTCGTGGGGTCCAAAGTCCATGCCGTGTCAGTGCCAGCTGCTGCGTCGCCCCCCGCCAACAACTGCGATTACTGTTCACGTTTACATGTTTTTTTTTTTGTTTCTTCTGCTTTATTTCTGTGTTTTGTTTTGGGTTTGTTGCTGAGCCATAGAGAGAGAGAACAAGTTTGAGTGGCAATGAGTGTTGTTTGCTCAGCTTCATCACCGTTGCCGCTCCACACACTTGTTTTCCGCTTTTGTTTACGTTTTTTACACGCCAACTGTTGTAAAAACAAAATTGTACGTCTTGCCGCTCTTCGGGGTAAACTCTTCAGCCTGCTGAGAGCGGCGGTGCGCTCTTTTGCTGGGCTCTTAACAATTTCATTGCATTTTGGCTTAACAACACAATGTAAAAAGTTAATAACTTGGGGATTTTTGGCGCGATTTTATGGGCCACCGAGCTCCGATTGCCAATGAAATGTCGGCTTGTCGTTAAATGTCTCGTAATTTGACTCCAAAGTGCTCACAATACGTATTCATAGCATTTACGTAGAATTATTTGTATACGCCCTATACGCCCATAAAATGAAAATCCAATGTTCAATGACGAGCATTTCCATTTCAATTTGTCTCACCTTCGGGCAATTCAATTGCTAAAAGTGCAAATTCTGCTTCTATTTCATTTCATTTTGATTTGGGGGGAAGCCTCTTGTAAACTAATTGCTCCGCCCGTTGCCACAAAGGCAAACAAAAGTACGCCGCCAGCATTAGTGAGGTCAGCGCCCACGCAAGCACTAAGAGCGGGCGGGCGGTAAAGGTGGGAGTCTGAGGTGTCGGAGCAGAGCAGGGCAGGGCAGGGCCAGACTGTGGCTTTGTAATGCATTTTATTATTATTTATCATGTACCTAGGAAGGAGCTACCAACTATTAAAATTATGAAGCTTTTGTTACGACTTTTCTGCCGGGCTTGTTGAAAATAAGTTCACGTTTCGTGTTGCCAACACTGCTAGTATTCGGATTCGCATTTTTATTTAATTTTAAGCGAAATCCACAAAAGTGGACTTTGCACTTTCGTGCGACCGCTTCGCTTTGCTTTTGCGGTGAATGAATGAGTGTTGTTGTTGTTGTTGTTATTGTTGCTGACTTTTTGCCGTTGCCACGTTCATTTCTGTGGCGAGAGCGCCCGAAATAAAATAGAAGGCAAAATATCATTAGTATACGACATTATTAACTAATAATGGAATATTTCTGCTCAGTACTTAACTGCCAGAATCGAGCAACAAAGAGATAAGAGCCGTTTTTATGAAGACTGTTGTATGGTCATAAAACCATCATGAGATCATTTCGAATGAGACTTTAAAGATGTGTTGTCGGGAACTAAATAAATTTGTCACATTTATTAATGCAATTTTTCAATACATCTATACACACATACATAGGTGTACTATGTGTGGTGTTAGAATTTAACAAATAGAAGATATGTAGCATGAAATATATTGCATTAAAGAATGCTATAATCAAATATTTTAAGTATTTACTGAACTCAAAGTTCTTGTGCAACATTACAGATAAGAGGTGCAATCTTCAAATTTGTATGACGAAATCTTAAGGTATTACATATATAAACATATAGAAACAAAAAAAACTTTGTTTATTTAGTTCCATTTTTATAACCCAGTATTGGAAAAGTAAAGGAAATAAATAAAAGAAACTGTATTGGGTTTCCTAATTTCATACTTTGATAACAATAATCTGCTCGTTATAAAAAGTAAAAATTATTGAGAGAAACGAAAATAAATTAATTTTTTAAGGTTATTTTTAATCCAGTACTGGAAAAAGCTTTCATCCAAGAAAATAAGGAATTAAACAGAAGCTGTATAGTGTTTCCTAACTTCATACTAGGATAACAATAATCTGCTCGTTACATAACTCCAAAATTAATGAGAGAAACGCAAAAATTGTTTATTTAGTTCCATTTTTAATCCAGTATTGGAAAAAGATTTTATCCAAGAAAGTAAGGAATTAAACAGCAGCTACATATATTGTGTTTCTTACTTAGATAACAATAATCTGCTCGTTTAAATACCAGATTTGATGAAATTGAATTTCACGCATGAAGGGAGACATCATTATTTATGCCAATTTTTAATCCAGTATTAGAATACGCTTTTATCCAAGAAAGTAAGGAATTAAACAGCAGCTACATATATTGTGTTTCTTACTTAGATAACAATAATCTGCTCGTTTAAAGACCATGTTTGATGAAATTGAATTTCACGCATGAAGGGAGACATCATCTATTGAGGAGCACAGTTTCCAATTGAAAATACTCATTAGTTCAAAGCGGCCAATTAAATTCGAGTGCTCTAGTGAGTGCAAAACGAATCCACAAGCAGCAGCAGCAGCCTCAGCGGCCTTAACCAGAGCCAACTAATTGAGTTGACGAACGACACTGACAGCTGTGGTTTTTTGGTCTGTGGACAGTGTACTATGGGGTTGGGGATGGGGCTGGGGCTGGGAAATCGGAGGCTCGACTTGTATGCACAACACAATTAATTAATCAAGTTCGCAGATCAATTTACATGTCGCTGTCGGTGTCGTAGAGACTTAGTAACGGTTGTTAGGCAGCATGCGAGCTCGAGCTCTGTTTGGGCCACTTGTAGCCAACAACGAGTACTATGTGGCTTTTACGGAAGCTTGCGCGTCTTTGTCGCATAGTAGCTAACAGTTTACAGCTGACAGCTCTCAGACGCTCAGCTCAGGGTCGTCAACGCATGTAAGTCATGCTCTTGTTGATGTTGTTGTTGTTGCAATGAAAAGCAATGCTGTGGGCGTCCGGCCGTGGCAACCAAAGCGCAACTAATGAAGCCTCTTGAGAGCGGCGACGGAACAACATTCGAGACGGTGTGTAAAAAGCAAAGGTACGAGTACTCGAATATCCGCACTTAAATATTTTTAGTACATTCTGGGAACACGGTTCTAAATACAAATCGCAAATTAGCTACCAAGAATTTCCTGATTGAGCAATAATTTCTATACATGCAGGGACTTACTCTATTTATAGATAATTAGGCACACAAAAGCTATTCAAATTTCAACAAAGAAAATATACACACAACCTCGTATCTGAGTAATGTAGAAACAGGAAATATGTATTTTCTGTTGTATTCCAACAGATTTATATAAATTCAAAATATAAAATCGTTATTAACATGAAACTGCTAGTTTAAATTGTATTTGTATTTAGCTTTAGGTTTAATTTAAGTTATTCAAATAACAGTATAATTAATGTTAAAATAAATTTATTTGTAGAAAATGTTGCCAAGGACAGGCAGGTCCCAGAAAGCTCAATAGCAGGTTTATCTGCATCAGATATTCTGACTATTTTATAGATACTTTTTTTTATTTTTATCTATTCCATGTACGCTATGGAACTTTAGAGCTAGCAGTTAATAGTAGCTAATTATAGAGATATTGAAGAGGGCTATGAAAAGTAATTTGCTTTTTGACATTCTTATGAAATCAGAGTAAAAAATTTTGCCTGTCTAACTTTAGCTTAAGGACTGATATCAATAAAAACTACTTTTTCTGCTTCCTTTAAGGTATATTGAGCGCAAAGAACTTGTTTAATACAAGTATTGTATTTCTTGCAACCAACCATAATCTTTAGCTTTTTAAAAAATCTTTAAACTATATATAAACCAAAAAGTTTCTCTCTCTCTCCCTCTCTACAACTATTTATGTCAGCCAGTTTTATATAATTCCTAACAATTTTTTAAAGCTGGCTCGAAGTAAATTCACTTTGATTGACAGATTATATACAACATTTGAATTCATTAATAATGTATTTATATATACTCGCAAGTTTGAATCAATTGATATGGGAGAGTGGTGTCTGAGGTGGAATGAGATCGTATCAGAGTTCACTTGAATAGTTTTAAGAGTTCGCTTTTCATAATTACTACCATTTTCCTCAACATTTAAGCCAAGATTTTGTTTAATATTTCCTGCAACCCACCATTATCTTTAGCTTTTTAAAAAATCTTTAAACTAACCGAAAATGTTCTCTCTCTACAACTATGTCAGCCAGTTTTATATAATGCCTAAGAATTTTCTAAAGCTGGCTCGAAATAAATTCACTTTGATTGACAGATTATATACAACATTTGAATTCAATAAAAATGAGTTTAAATCCATTGATGTGGGAGAGAGGTGTATGAGGTGGAATGAGATCGTATCAGAGTTCACTTGAATAGTTTTAAGAGTTCGCTTTTCATAATTACTACCATTTTCCTCAGCATTTAAGACTGCAGTCTATTGTGAAGAACTTGCTCACTTGCTCGTTGCATTTGATTCTGATTCGCATTCTGATTTGATTCTGAATCTGGCTACCTGCTTCCGCTGGGAAGCGCTTTTGCATCTGAAGGCTGTCTAATTAGTTAGTGTGAAATGCATCTTTGCCGGTTCAGCTGGTAATCTGCGGTGCGTTCAGGCGTGCCGAGGCCTCCCGAAGTCGTGCCAGCCACCAACTTGTTGCCTCCCATCCGGCGTCATTATGCAAAGTACGCCTTGTGGGGTTGGGGGTGGGGTTGTCAGTCGTTGTTTACTTACGCAACAACAAAATTGTAGCTGACATTTGGAATTTGTACGCTTGAGAGTCGTCGCTTGGCAAATTTTAGTTAGCAAGTTTTTAAAGTCCAGGCGAAATAGGCGAGTTGCGTGTTGCGACTTGTCAGGAATATTGGCTTGGCTTGGCTTGGCTGGGTGGGGGGTTCGGGTTCGTGTTCGGGAATGCTGTTATAACAAGCCAACAACATCATCAACAACATGACTAGGAATTACGTGTTGTTGTTGTTGTTGTCGCTATGATTATTGTTGTCGCTGACATACTTCAAACATTTGAATTCGTTCCAAATGATGACACGTTCGTTGCATAAGCAAATATGTATTTCGAACGAGCAAACAGCAGTCACCCACCCACCCAGGGGGGGATTGCCAAGAAGGGGGTTTACGAAAAGGGGAATGTTGTTGCACTGCCATGACAACGATGAATGCGTTGACAAACTCGAAAGTCGCTATGCCTGCGACTAAGCCGACACACACACTCACACACCCATATAAAGGACTATGAAGACGAGGACGCTGAAATGTGGCTTGTCCGTCTATTCGTGTTCTATCCTGTTGGGCCGGCCCCCTCCCCCGCCTCTTGGTCTGGCCCCAGCTGTGCCTGACAAGCATTGGCGGCTGCTTGTTGCTGAATGCTTGTCATTGGAATTGGCTGCTGGCTGCCAACTGAAGGAGAGCTTCAATAGAACTGTGTCCAATTGATTCAGTGGGTCTGATTCACGAGTGAGTTATGAGCCCTCCTGGAGACTCATTGAAATATACAACTAGCAGGATCGATAGAGGCAAACAATTGCAGTCAAGTCTTCTTCCGCAAGGTAGCTGAAATAATTTAAACTGTAATGGTAATCTATTAACAGAATAAATTACCTAATCACCCAGATGGTAAGGTGCCATTTGAGTCTCTAAGCCTAATCCAAAATAGCTGAATAACTCCTGTTTGGATGTCTGGTCGTTCTGTAAACTAAGTAATCTGCTCGCAGAAATCCCTAAAGTCACTGAGACAATGGAAATAACAACCTTATGGCTAAAATAGAAGTCTACGAAGCTTCGAAAATAACAGTAGTCATATAGTTATTCATATAGTATTCATATAGTATTCATATAGTATTCTTATGGGATATAATATATTATTATAATAATATTCATAAAATATTCATTTAGCATGTTCCCCACAATGGGGAAGAATTAAAAGTCAATGGAAAACGAAACCAAACCTGCTAAGCCATTCTATGATGACCTGAACTGCTTCTCTGGCCTGTCTTTTATAATGAACGTCACATAATATATTCCACTTAGTTTAAATCCTCTGCAGATCCAACCATCTCTGGCCTGTCTTTTATAAAGAACTTTACATAATATATTTGCGCTTAAACCCTAATCCCCCGCAGATCCAACCATAATCAGGCTGTTCGAGTCTCTGGGGTGCTCAACCAAAATCAATTCGGGGAAAAAAGTGTGGCAAGTTCCGTTTTGGGGGTTCATTTTTAGTTCTCACCATCGTTTCGCTCAGCTCCTTTAACTTTGTTGCACAACTCTAGCTTGTCAGTGTGGGCGGGTGGAGACGTGTGTCTGTCTGTGTGTGTGTGTGTGTGCGGCAACCTGAAGGATTTGCCATCTTCATTCACATTTCTCATTGTTGTGTGCAATTCGATTTAGCTTGAATGTAAATTTCATCAACTAACGAATGCTCTTCCCTTCCATCGTTTTGCAGGTCTGTAAGGCGCTCGGAATTATTTGCGAGATGGAATACTTCGGTCTGGAACACTGGACGCCCAACCAGAAGGAGTCTCGCACACGTCAATGGATTAATCTGCGCAATCGTCTGTCCTGCGACAGTGGCAGCAGCAGTAGCGGCATTCAGTTGATGCTGGCCTTGAGGGTCAAGTTTTGGGTGCCGGTTCATTTCATCCTACAGGAGAGTGTGCGCAACCTTTTCTATATGCAGGCACGGGTTGATCTGCTCGAGGGTCGGCTGAGCGCTCATGATTGGAGCAATGCTGCCAAGCTGGCGGCCCTGCTCTGCCAAGCGGATGGTCTGCGCTTCAACGAGCAATCGCTGCAGGCCGAGTGCCCCATGCGTATGCGTCGGGAGCATGAGAGACTGCGCCAACAGCAACAGCAACAACAGCAGGCGCAGCAGCTGAAGGAGCGCAAGGAGAAGGATCATGTGTTGTCGTTGAAGAAACGGCGGCTATCGAAACAGAAGTCCGTAGAGCATATCGACGTCCCACAAGCGATAGGCACGGCTCTGAGCTCTAGTTATGGTGCTAGCAGCTATCTGGCCTCGCAATCCTACTCGCTGTCGGCTCCTTCTAGCAGCACAGTGACAGGCAACAGCCATCCCGCCTCCAATTCCTCTGCCTCGCCCTCTCCCAGTGCCGGTTCCAGCAGCTTGGCCGCCAACTCTTCGTCCACCTCTACGAGTCCCAGTAACACAAGCAACCTCTTGGCCCAAGTCCAGTCCCAGCCACAACCTCAAACACAGGCCCAGGCGCAACAGGGCCTGGAGGAGCGTCTGGCCGCCAACCCCCTGAGAATCTACGAGAATTACCTGATATTGCCCGTTAGCGAGTATGGCACTGAGCCCCCAGAGGACTTTCTGCACCAGATCGCAGTCGAACACAGCAAGCTTGCCAAGCTAAAGATGATACCCAAGTCGGCCAAGTACTGGCTGTTGCAGGAGATTCAGGAGTTGAGTGGCTATGGCGAGGAGCTCTTCAGTGGTGTGACCACAAACGAGAGCGCTACGCGTTGCGACATTGCGGTGGGCGCACACGGTATTACCGTTAGTCGCGGGGAAGACAAACAAAGGTGAGTTAAATAGATGGAAGGTGAGACAAATAGATGGAAGAAACTAATATCGATTCTAAATTCTGAATTGCAGCATTCCCTTTAGCGCCATTGCCGCCGCGAAATCGCTGCGTCGCACCTTCAAGCTGGAATATGTAGACGACCATAACGATCGCAAGGATCTCGAAATCAAGTTACCAAAGCAGCCGATTGCCGCCGGTCTCTATCGGTCCATCACCGAGCGCCACGCCTTCTATGTGTGCGACAAGGTGCGAGGTGTGGTCACAAATCAATTTACACGCGATCTCAAGGGCACCATCGCCTCAATGTTCAAGGAGGACACGGAGCTGGGCAAGCGCTATGTCTTCGATATACAGCACACCTGTCGGGAGGTGCACGATCAGGCGCGTCGGATTCTGCATGAGCGTGGCGTTGAGCTGACGGCTCATGCGCTGGCCGGCGGAGATGGAGGCGCGGCCGCTGTAGATAGTGCTGTGATCGGTGCCGTTGCAGGCGGCGGAGCCGCTAGTAATGGATTCGGCTTGGATGCCACTTGCGTCAGTTCCATGGCTGGCAAGATAGATTTGGCAATACGCGAGAAGGAGGAGCGTGAGGCGGCGATTGAGCGTTGCGTCGACTCGCGCATCTCAGAGGCAATGACCTGCAAGATCTGCATGGATCGCGCCATCAACACAATGTTCAATCCGTGCTGTCACGTCATCGCATGTGCGGAATGCGCTGCAAGGTAAATAAACTCGCCCGCTCTACCCCATGCACCCACAATTCAACTCAACCCCTTCTTATTCTATTTACAGGTGCAACAATTGCCCGAACTGTCGCGTCAAAATCACGAGCGTGGTCAAAATCTATCTGCCCCCTGAACTGCGCACAAGCCAATCTGGCAGCAGCAGCACCGATGACAGCGCGGACAGCGGCCACGCCCTCCAAGCGGACAACTCGCCCGCTGGTGTCGACGATTCCGTCCCGTCCACATCCTCATCAGCGACCGGCGCAGCAGCACCTGGAGCGCCCCCCAAAGTCACGACGGCTGCCTAGAATTGGTTGTGCTCGCTGCTGTTCCGGCTGATGGAATGGGTGTGCGTGCCGATCGTCTGAGCTGGGGACCTGTTATCTGTAATGATCGTTGATGGGGTTGTTGTCATTACCCAAGACCATTAACCAGAGGGAACAAACCAAATATTTACAACAACAGCAACTACACACAAGAAAAAGAAAAAAAGAGGAAACCATTAAAAGAGAGCGGATAATATGGACTTGCTATGGTAACCGGCCATAAGTGCAGGTTGTTTCTGTAACTGTAACTGTAAACGGTACTACAATCCACGATCTATCTATCTTTACTCAAGTATTTTATGGACATAAGCTAATGAAGTGTAACTGTAATCATAGGGTCGCCTATACCCCGACCAGAAAGTGCTATTTACTACTTACGTGTACTTCGTCTAAGACTTTTCACTGTACATCAAACGCATAGAGAGTTTAATATACATATAATCTACCTATTAATTAATACTTAGTATGTATGTACGTACACCTAGATAAATGATAATCGCAACGATGCTAAAGTAGACCGTACCGTACCGATTGAGTGTAATAATCATCATAATAATCAAATCAAAACTAGTATTATTACGGATGACGATCGAGTTGGCGGTCGAGAGAAAGCGAGCAGCTACTCACATCAGTTACTTACTAATTGTTAGTGTTTTACGCATAAAACTAGACTAAAGTCGAATGAATGTATTTATTGCTAATGCTACGTGTAACCTCTTAGTATTTATTAACTATACTATACTATACTATACTATACTATACATATATACTAAATACTATAGCTACCCGTTGATGCAACCAACCCAATTCTCATGTATATAGACAAGCGTACAATAATCGCAAATTTAAGGAGCAACTAGCCTAAGTACCTGCAACACGTATCTCTGCAGCAGATATTACGTAGTCAATAAATGTTAACATGTTACAAATTCAATTATCCACCTTCTTTTCATTTTTATTTCCATTTTGTGTTGAAGACCGACCACACATTCAACTTTCTGTTCGATTTGCAGCTAAGCTTATGATATCGATGGCTTTGTTTAGTAATACTCTTTGAGGGTATTCCCCGCATTAACTCATTTGGCTGGTAAATGTTCCATAATCAAAATACCGGGAAAGAAACAACGTTCCCGTTTCCAAATGCGATCCAAATTGGAAAAAGTTCAATATCCAAAAAACGATTGAGTTTCAAAAGTGAAACATTTGAGAGCGAATTACTGAATAGTTTTCCAGAATATCACACATTTACATTTTGATTTCGCATAAATGGATGGGATAGGGTTACGGAAACATGTCTCCCTAATTGTTGGTTATTTAAAGACGCTAGTAGAAATTGTTATTTATGGAACTGATTCATTACTTGTTTTAATCCAAAATATCTGAGAAGAATTAAACAGAGAAAGTTACTTTTTGAAGTCCTTCTAAATATAAAGAAAACTTATGTGTAATAAACTGTTCAGAGTTTCTATTTACGATGATGATATACCTACTATATTTGTAAAAAAGGAAAGGTCCTTAAAGCCAGATAATTCCATGGCATAAAATCTTTAAAATTCAAAATTCTGCTTCATTTATCTAATGCTTTGCAAAACAGTTAAGGATTTTTTTTAGAACATTATGCTTTCGAACTGTTCTGAAAATAGAGTTGCTTTTCTCAACTTCTTATTTTTTTAAATATGTTTGAAAGTCTTATATACCCCGACATCCTTTCTAGGCGTTTTTGTTTCCCTGTTCTTTCCTTAGTTGATAAATGTTTAAAATAGGAAATAATAAAGAATAAGGATGAAAGAAAAACCTTCCTTTAATATAAACCGAGACAAGATATAGCTAATAATTAGAGAATATAAATTTAGTACAATCACCCTTAGTTGTATGCATGCTTGGGTTTAAAAGAAAAAGCCGTTCCTATACTATATACTATTTTGATAAATTGTTTTACATTTATTTCATTTTCTTCTCAACAATAAAAGAAACATGCAATTTAACATTCATAATCACCGAGTTCGATACCCCAAACCCTTTTGTATAATCATGCTCCTCCATTGCTATTCTAGATCATTGTGTTTGTGTTTCTGCAGGAATTGCAGTTTGATTTGCTGCAGTCTGATTGAAAGGAGCCCCTGAGGTGTAAATAGATGATTAGAAAATTGCATTGTGGCCTTGCTGCACACAATTTTATAAACTTACAGATTTTATCGCTCAAAATCTGCATAAGCTTAACGAAGCTAGTCTTTGGCGAGAAACTAGCCAACATCTTTGCGCTTAGCTTGGCATTTGGGTTTTCGTTCATGAGGTCCAGTGTTTTGGCGCGAGTACGGGACGACTGCGATATGAATGGTAGTTTCGGAAATACCACATCAATAAGAATGAGTTGAGGCATCTTAACTTCTTGGATCAATTCCATGGCCCTTCCTGGCTTTAGATATGGTCCCCACTTTTGATAGATGCTTTTAAAAAATGCGTTCATTGGATACCGAAAACGATACTCGGAATTATGATGGATGGCTGCTCCTATTATCTTTTTAATGAGTTCGGGCTCAGTTGTTGGTTTTTGTTTATCTGTATCATTTTTTAGTCCACGATTTTCTTCGGACCCCATATTTAGAAGCGTCTCTGTAATATTGTTAGTTTGTTTTTGTCGCTCAAGAGTATTATTATTTGATTTAGAAGATTCTAAAAGTTGAACTACTCGACTCGAGTTTAGTGGCTGCACAGAAACTTCTGCTTCAGCTGAATGAACATAGGGTATCAATGCTCCTAAATAATGGAATTATAATTTTAAACTTACTCTTCCAATTTTCATACCATTCATTTTACATACCAACTAAAAGCAATGCGGCAACAACAAAATGTTGCGAATTCATTTTGAATTATAGAATCTCTTTTGTTATAATTTCGAGAGAATTTTGTATACACATGTAAATAAATTCAGCTGCATGTCAACAGCGTACAAATTTTGAAATTTGGGAAGATTATGTGCCACAAATTTCACACGCCTTCTTTACTTCATAAAATCTATATTTCCGTTGACGAATCGAAATATATTTAGTTTTCGCGCCAAAGCAATCTGCGCATTAGTTGGCAGCACCATCTGGATGCTTCTTCTTTGAATAATGACCGTCAGAGCCGTTCACATTTTCATTTCGTCGATGTGGCAACATTTGTCTATATTTGGTGGCAGCACCATTGACAGGTGTATACACTGTTGGTAAAAATGTGCATACACTGGCTTTTTGGCCTTCTTTACTGCAATTATCTTGCTCAGCTCCGCCGATCCATTTGTCGTAATAATTTCTAGAAAATATAGTGCAAAGTTCTATAAATACGCTTCGCCAATGCAAACTGAGAGTGAAATATAGTGTAATTGCAATTGTGATTAAATAAATGAATAAACCCGCAAACTGAAACAGCAACAGCTTACGAACACGAATGCAAACGCAAAGGCAAACATTTGGATAAGCGCAGCCGGAGCTCCATGTTGGCGCCGTTGTCGCTGTCGCCGTCAGCGTGAGACGGCAACACGCCGTATATTTGTTAACAAGAAAAAAAAAAACAATTGCAATTCGCTTTCTTAAAGTTTCGCGTTGAGTGCGAAGAGAAAGACGCAAGGCCAGAATAAATTGTGATTTAACGCGTGGCTGCACTTACATATATACATACATACATATATTGCAGCCAGCTGGCCACCGCCGTGGTTGCAGGCACAACATAGTGAAGTGCCTACATACATACATATTCGTTGTTGTGTTCTTGTCGACGTGGGGGCAGCGAGAAAAACAATCGGATCCTCACGTCGCTGTCACCAGAACTGTCGTTGTCAAATGCAGCTTTAAAACGCACTATGCCGGCGGCACTGTACGCCAGCAGAGACCGACCACCATCAGAGCCACCAGTGACCATGAAGCGAAGCGACGCGACGCTCTGAATTCTGTGGATGCTTACAACAAATACCAAAAAAGTTTTAAATCGTAAATGTGCGCAATAAAAATTAAACGCATTTTGCACGTACATACGAATGCAGCATGACATCAAAATCAACAGCAACAAGCAGTCACAACAGCAACAGCAACAAAAACAACCACAACAACAATAATAGCAACAACCCGTTCTAGTTAGTTCAACGCATAAAACAGCTGAAATACCAGTCTTTAAAGTTCTCCAACTCAATCCAGCCCAACCCAACCTAACCACCACTACCAACACATTAATTAAATTCCATTTGTGCTCTTAAGCTTTAAAAGCTAAAAGGAAATAAAAGAAAGTAAATAAGCAGAGCAGTGCAATTCAATGCGTTTGTTCGTTCGATTGTTGAGGAAAGTGCCTAAATGTGTTTAAATGAATTTAACTTGCCCGCGTTTGACGTCACTCGCCAGCGCGTTCTTCATCTGCCCGCTGACCGCTTTATTCGATTCGCCTCGCCGCCATCTCGATCTCGACCAGCAGCAGAAAAAACGGCTACGGCTTTACTTTTAATCGTTTCGCGCGCATCTTAAATGCGTTTCGTTTACAATTTTTTGTTAGCTCCTCGTGCTTGTTGCTAATCGCTAGATTTGCGTCCCATCGACCAACCAACCATTTGGTGCTTGGATTACACATATACACACACATTCACACACACATACGCAATCTGCATCGCACGTCTTACCCAGCGCCAACATCTGGATTATCTAAGTAAGTTGATAAGCTTAGTAGATAAATATATGATAGTAAAATATTTAGATTAACATTTAAGAGATAACAAGCGACCGCTTTGAGCAGAGAATCCATCCAAATGGCACTTAAATTCATTGACCAAAAGTTGACTGGGGTGGCAATTAGACCAATTGAGAGCGAGCATTAATTCATCAGTGGTCGGTTTGATTCGTTATCGGTTCCAACCGGTTCGTTTTCGAACACCCTTCCTCCACCGCCACGCCATCGGAAGTCCAATTAATTCAAATCAATTTGACATTACGTGCTGATTACATTTTAAACTTTAATTGTTGTCAAATTGCAAAAGCCTGTGCGGAATATTAAAATGTAGAAAATGTTTAATTTCGTCATGCCATGACCATGAAACCGACAGAATTTGCTATTAAAAAATGTTTTACGCCAAATTGGGGGATTCGCAACAGCATGATGAATAAAACAACAAACTCAACAAAATGGTACTTTAGTTTTTGATTGGTTTCCTGGACTAGGACTCTCTGCTCTTCTATTCTATTCTTCAAAATATATTCCCATGAAGAGCAAGACGAAGAGCGAATCTTGAAACGGATTTATTTGGTTTAAAAACATATAGAATGGAAATAATTTTGATACTTTTTAGAATATCTGAAATCGATATATCAGAAATGTTCCCTATGCCGATTATTATTTTGTTGAATTAAATATATTGCAAAAATATCGATACATCAAACGCCTCACATTAAAAATATCGATATAATCGTTATCGCTATTAACAATCCTGATTTCAATTATTATGACAAGTTTACATTTTACGATTGATTATCTACTGCTGGAATTTTCTTTATATATAGAAAATAATTATATATATTATAATATAGAAAATATTAGGTTGAGATGACTGGGGCGACTTATGCCCATTGTAATTCCTTTGGGACTATAGTTTTTATAGGTTTCAACAACTCAGTATTCTTACATTCTCGTGTTTTGCTATGATCGTTTACTCTAGAGCCATTAACCTCTGCTTGCAGTGCTGATCAATGCCTCCTCTCTCCAGCTTCTACAGAAATCATTGGCTAGGATGCCTAGTCTGGGAGCACGGCATGTCTACCTAAAACTAAAAGACGGTAACCCGTGAGTGCCCGCACATCCGTTAAAACTTAACTTTTTAGTTTTAGAAGTCCAGTGCTGTTCAGGTTAGCTTTTCTCCAACACAAAATTTTGGACGTGACCATACATCCCATATCTACATACGTTGGAATACACATATATATATACACAAATATACACATGTATATTTATGTATTCCTGTTGCGAAAATGGTAACCCTAGGCTTAAAAAGAATCTGTTAATTTAGTTATAAATAAGTAATTGGAGGGCTAGCATTTCTTAGTATGGATTTCGATAAGTAAATCCCTGACTAATCTGTCATAACCATAACCATACCTTGTTTACTTGAGTATCTATTATTAAATTCTATATAGCTATAGCTTTCTACAAACTTTTCATTAACACTCCTTAAAATTCACCAGCAAAATTACTTTGTTTCAACTTTTTTTTTTTAAATTCTCAACTAAATTTTCAAACTCGCCGAAATGTTGCTGTTTAGAGAAATGTGGACATATTCGTATAAGGCGTACGTGGATTTAGAAATGCTTCTTTATCTGAATTTTTTTCTACGCTAATCGGATAATTCTTTCGTTCGCTAATTAGGAATCAACATCAAACATGTTCGCCTTATCTTATTAGTATTTTTGAAAATTTAAAAATTGTATTTCATTTTGTTTTTCGATATTGAAGTCGAATGCATTAAGAACGAAATGTTAGTTAAATTTAATTAATATTTATTCAAGCTATTCTTAAATTAAAAAGAAAAGGAATTAAAAAGTAGCTGATCAACAATTTGTGGACTTTAATTTGGATTTACAACGCGGCTGTACATACAAAATGCCTTAGCTAGTGCTATACAAAATCTTTGCAAATATTCGAATATAGACGACTACTTAGTTTAATCATTTAATAGAGTGTCTATACACAGACTCCACTGTACTATTGACAGTGCCGTTGTTTCCTTAGGAGAATACAGATACAATGTGTATATAACGAGGAGGGGAACAGAAATGAAATTATGATTCACACAATAATTAAATGTCAATTCATCTCGGCGCATCCTTCGGCGATGCGGGCTGCGTGTTGAACTTTAAAGGGAAGTGGATATTAATATACCCTTTTTTGGACGACCACCTTTTCATTGGGGACCGCTTTTTGCTGCGTCGCCCATCATTTCTCAGTCCATGCGCGACTGGCCACCAGTTAGTTAATGGAAAAAATGTTCTACGGTCTTCTGTAACTTTTTGTTGGTCTTTTTGCTCGAATTGTTTTTATTTTCGCAACTGCAAAAAGCGAGCCCAGCAGTTAGCGGGGAGTGGGAGAGAAGTGCGTGGCGCTGCTGTTTTGTTGGCAATATCAACGTCCTGCCATAAAATTGCATGTCCGAGTTTTTTTTTTCCACAGCCATGTTGTTGTTGTGTTATTTTTGTTGTTGCTCTTGTTTGTGCGAGCCTTTTTATTTTGCAAGAGTTTATTGTGCGGAATGCTATTTAATACATAAATTCCATTTCATGCTCTTGCCAGAGCCCGCGGGCCGGCGCCCATTGCCTGTTGTCAGGGGGCATCCAGCAAGGATTTATCTGTCGAGTTGGCTGTCTGTTTGCGTTGGCCAATGCAAATTTTGAAATTCAATTCAATTTTGTTTAACAAACTGCACACAGCTGAGAACAACTGCGAAATGAAAAAGGGAGAACAAAAAAACTAAATGAAATTACAGCCTTGCCCGCAGCTTTATTCAGAAAAAGCTTTTTATGCAATCCGTACAATGAGAAACATTTCATATTTCACATTTAAATTTAATAAATTGTTCTTCAATTGCGCTGCATTCCAAACGCCCCACTTTGCGGAAACTGCAAATTCCCAGCCTTGCCCCACAAATACCCCCTCCCCCCAAACACGCACGCACACACATACATACATACAAAGCTGAGCAAGAACTGGCACTAAAACGAACAATGAAAACGATGCACAACTTAAGAACCTTAACTCACTTTGAAAGCATAAAAAGCTAACAAATTCCCGACAGCGAAAAACTTTTGAGCTGCGCACAACTTTTTCTTTGCCAGCACTGCAGTTTTGCAGTTTTGTTGTCGCGCTTCCCTTCCGGCTGCAACTTTTAGATGCAGTTTGTTGTTGTTGGTGGTGTTGGTGCTGCTGCTGCTGCTGCGATCCTTGCAACTTCCGTTTTATGCTCCACCTATACCTATCCAAGTTGTTCTATCAAACACTAAAACAACAAGGATGAGCAGAATAGTAAAATGGTTATAAAAAGAAAAATGCAAAAAAAAAAAAAAAAAAACAACACAATTGCCAAAGGCAGCCATCAGGTTTCTTAAAGTTGGCTTTCGATGCTTTAAAAATGGAATTACTTGGCAAGTTTTCTATTTCACTTGTTTTCACTTATGTATGTATGCCACGCCCCAGCTAGCTGCACGTTCTGTGCAACAAGGACGCGAGAGCCATAAAAATGTTGAACGGGTTGTTGAAAACACATTTACACACACACACACAGCCATGCAATAAAAATGCGAAAAAGTTTTTTAAAAACAACTGCAAACAAAGGCGGCGGCAGCAGTGCCAGGCAGTTACAACAAAAACAACAACTACGACAATGTTCAAGTATATCAGAGGGGGGTACATGGATAGAGAGGAGGGAGGCAGGAAGCGCCGAGTAAGCAAGCAAAAACTGTGTAACAACAACAACTTTAAAAGGTTGTACGGACAAAGAAGGTAAAAAAAATGGAGAAAACTTTACTTCACACACACACACACACACACACACATACACATACACATACACATACACGAATGCACACTTAGTATGGCGGCATTTCCTTTTCCTTGCAGACCTCTTCTTGCGCAGGCAAAAAAAATTACATTTAAAAAATGGCAAACAAGAAAAACTTGGCACTGGCTGCAGAAATGCTTGAAAATCGACAAAACAAAAAAGTATATAATTGAAACATGAAAAATTTTACCGCGTCGACGGCAACGGTACTTAAAGTTTCCCCAATCCCTGCGTGGGAAGTAGGGATGATAATGGGAGAGGGCTTGATGGGGGCTTGACATGGCAGTTCGCTTTTGCTGTTTGCTTTACGCATATTTTATGATGGTGGAAAAGTTTTCATTCGCAACTTTATTTTTGCAATTTGTTGCAAATTTAATTTCTCTTGTAAAATAAATAAATAATACCGTGTAATTATCTGCTGCGATGTATTCTCCACTTCAGTTTATTATTTTTACACAACTGTTTTTATTTCGAGCTTCACATCAGGCAGGCCACAGTGGTTCCGCGAACGTGTGCAGTGCCCGAAAATCATAATTGAATATAAATCCCACTAGGCGGATAACTCATTAATAGCATTTTCCAAATGCGGGAAATAGAAGCAGTTATTTCGCGATTTTTAGCTTTTGAAAATAATATACTTACCTTATTCGGGTTTTTTGTTTTTTGCCAACATTCTATCTTGATTCACTTTTCTACTGATATAAACATCGATTTAATCTTTATTTTCCCAATTAAGTTTACTACTCTAAAAAAAACCCAATTAAGTCGTAAATATGGAATTTGTGTGTATAACTTTAACGCCTATATTTGATTTTATCTTTGAGGTTAATAAGCAGCTATTGATATGTTTTGAAGCTAAATTTATACTTCACATTGCCATATAAATATAATTATCTTAGATGTAATAGTTTTGATATATATATTATATTATTCATCATTAAATTTGAAGGGAAAATTAAATTTTAAAAAATAAACAGTTCATAAATACTTCTTTTAACCCTATTTCATCAGACATGTACCGTTTTGATTTACGACTTGTTGGCATTTTTACGGTAGTTTGTCTATGCCTCTTTTAAAAATCTCTGGCCCTTGGTTCTGTAAAACTTGTCCAACATTTTAAATGACAGAAAAAGGTGATAATCACTTGGTGCATTCACGATAACCTCCCAAGCAAGTCACTTATTGGCAATTGGCAGTTTAATTGCTGACAGTAGAGGCAGTTAGTCCTGGCTTGGACACCGTTGGGGCATTTAAGTCACAATCCGTTTAAGAAGAGGGTGGGATTTCATTTGCAACAATTCGCAAATGGAAATTCAATCCATTATGTTTCTTTCCTTTTCTTCTTTTTTAATCAGATTTTTGTTAGTGGTTTTAGACTGCTTTCTGGTGGGAGATGATCTGGCTGTTTCAGAAAATTGTACGATTTTCTCGCAATGTTCGATTCTAGCTGTGGAAATGCATCTTGTTACGTCGTAGTTTTATCGTAGTTTAACTCTAAATAAATATATATGCAATTTTTAATTTTCAAACCGTGTTATATGTATGTAGTTTTAAGAGGCCCCTCTAGGTTTTATCAGAAGAATAATAAGTTATTCTTTAAGAACCGCTTTCCAAATAAATTTCAGACCAGTTTTGTTGGGATTGTGTTTATTTCTACATGTTATTTTGATTTCAAGTTTATATCTGGCCTATTTTAAATACAGTTTTTTATTCATATATGCGTATTAAACTCTAGTGATTTTAAGTTTTGAAAAAGGTATTATGTCCTACACAGAGCATTTTCAAAGAAATATAAATGAAATGTAAACGAATTTATGAGCAAATTTTAACCTATTTTTGCCATTTAACAATAATTATTATAAATTTAAGTCACCATTTTAAGCCTTTGTTTTTGGCTGTTTTGTGTGATAGTTGTCCCACTGTGCAACCCTGTGGAAGTAAGTGCTCGTAATTGAATTTTAAAATTGTATTTTCGCAATTTGGCTGTATATTATTTTTTGAAAAGTGCCCCATTATTGGTAGCTACGTAAATACAGATGCTTTAAAAGCATTTAAGCATTTCTGTTAATCTTTAACTTAAAAGTGTATTGGCAATGTATACAAACATATAATTTTCATTGCCATTCAGATCCGATTCACATACATATATAGATGTTTACGCAGAGATTTGTATTTGAAAACAGACAGTCAATACTCTCAGCTGAGTTGGAAAATTGAATTCAAAGCCCATAAATCGCGCTGATAACCTATTTCATACATTTATATATTTTTGTACATGCGAGTATGTTGTGATAACCTCTGCATACAACGATCATGATCCATGCGGGAAGCGTTAATTGCCATTTCAGTGCGAGTCGTCGGCTTGTCAAACGTCCCAAACAGTTTGCTATTATTATTTTGTTGTATACATACTGTATATATTTTATTTGCGACTTCGAGGTAATTATGTATGTATAGTATGTGTAGTATAAGTTCCTTCAGTCGCAGTTCGGCCGACATATAGTATGACGCATTGCGCGCTACATTCGACATTGATAAGAAATTATTTACAGCTCCGTCAACAGAATCGCATAGGAAGTTTACTTTAAGCAATAAACATATGTCTGTTTATATACATATATCTGTGTACAGAAGTATAAGAACTGGATATGTCTGGTTAAAGCCCAGCTATTTAAATTTATAAAAAAAGAAGAAGAAAATAAACGAAACATCTGAGAAGTGATTGATTGCATATTAAGTGGTTGTTTGTGAAATTCGGGATAAATCTGGTTGAGCTTTCAGCAACACTGAGAGTTTGTTTGCATTACAATCGGTGCTAAAGTAGTACTGTATAAGTATTATCTCTGATTGTTGTGTGCTGAACGCGAGTTATCAGGCTGAGAACCAGTTTTGAAAGGTGCTAATTGTTTTATGAAGTATCTCTGAAGATATCATGAAACTTGCTAACAAATTCGGTGCTGTCCACATTTAGCATCTACTGGATAATCTTACAATATTATGGGGAAGTCACAGGGGAATCTTTAATGACACACCTACCAAACATATCAAATCGGTCGCACTCTTTGGCTAAAAGCATCAGTGTAAATACGTATTACCTCAGAGCCATTGGTAACAAAAACTACAACTTCTTTCGGTATCACTTGGTGCCCGGACAGGGTAACAACATTTTTTTGTCTAATACAAATCATTATTATTGCCTTCAAAATATTCTCCGTTTCTTTCTTTTGGTATCATTTGGTGCCCGGACTAGGTACAACATTTTTTTGTCTAATACAAATCTTTATTATTGCTGAGCTAATACAAGCATGCCAATTAGAGCTGGAGAAACATCGATGTTTACCCACATCGATGTTTCGATCTTTTAAGGGGAAGAACGTCGATTTATCGATGCATCAAACTTCTATAGTATTAAGGAATTTTTAAAAAGGTTTTATTGATGTTTAAACATACGGAACTTTATTTTGATTTCTCATATTATTTCAAATGCTAAGGTTTTTTATTAAATACAATAGGTTTCAAAACAAACGATAATTTCACAAATTCAAAGAATATAACAAAAACCAAAGAAAAAATAAAATACAAAAAAAAAAATCAGTATGAAAGAATATCGAACATTCGGAATAAAACATCGATGTCTAAAAAAATATCTTAACATCTATATCGATGTTTCGTCCAGCACTAATGTCAACGGTTAATCCAATATACCATACACAATTTATGCGCATTGATCAGGATTTTTTATGACCTTAATCCACTCATGTCGGAGCGGCTATTTGAGTTCCGGACATCTTGCGAATACGGTGGCTGGGGGATGACTTTTGTTTTGTGTTTGGATGTTGAGAGTCCCTGCTATCTTTCCAATGCCAACACGAAGCTTCTCAAAAACAATTTCCTATACTTTTCTAATGTTAACGTCTTCAAAAAAGGTGGGTGGAGGACTTGCATGAAGCAAGTATTCTACAAGTTTGCCTCTCAAATAGAGTAGATTTCTCCAAAAATCTTCTGCCACATTTTCTATGATTTTTGAGCAAGCTTCTTATATTTTTTTCCATAGTAAAAATCGGCAGATAAATCTCTTGTCAGAACAACTTTTCACAAATAGCTGCCAAATACAAACTAAGTGACATAACCCCCTCAAATTTAACACGAATGTGGAAGGTGTAACCAACCCAGACAAATCCAGTTCGGGTCACATTCGATTCGATGGAGCATAGAATCATTTATTTTTATAACATTTATATTTATTTGTATACTTTTTGAATTTACTAGATATTTGGCATTTAATGTAAAAATGAAGTTCTTATACATTCCGATATGTGTACCTCATACAAGAGCGGTGCTCGATCGTGAGTGGCTAAAAGACCCCGTGAAGTTCAGGAATGCGACGACTGTCGATACTAAGTATTGTGAAATAATGACAATTTACAACTTCATGAAAACAACAAAGTTGAGAGTTATCCAATTACCAATACGAGTACTACGTGGACTTTATTCTCTAAACTTCCAGTCGTAGAATTTGAAAAATTCCAAAATGTGTTGAGCTTTAAAAAAAAAAATTGCGGCAATTTAGGAATGTCAGAAGAGTGAATTTTAAATAACAGTCATAAAACCTTTTGGAATTGTTGAGTTAAAATGTTATAGATATACAAAACTATTACACTGTTGGATATATTTTAAAGCGTAAATTTAATTAATTTTTTAATTTGTACTCTATTCACTCATTTGTATTTAACCTTGATTTGAGCTAAATTCTTGTTCAATTTATTGAATATTTCAATTTGCATAAAATATTTGTATAATGATTATTCATTTATTTGCAAATATAAGTGAGGTTCATCTGGAGAATTAAAGAATATGATAAACCAAATAAATTAAATTCGTAGGTGAACATGAAAAATAGAAATATTTAGTGCATTTTGTAATTAATTTTTCATCAGCATAGATGAGGAATCTATATCGTGGGTTTAACTGTGTTTCCATTTGCATGTCCACAAAATAAAATTTGTATGCTATTTATTAAAACCGACTAGATGTGTATTTCATATTTTAAGTGACCATTTGTTTGTGTAATGTTAAAGGTTACACAAAACTAACTCTTTATCTTCATTTTTCTTCGTTACAGTTTCATATTATGGAAAAAGCGAAAGCCTATATCAAAAATGAACTCCGTGGAGGCAGCCTGCCAACGCAATCCGAGCCAACGACAACACCACCGCCATCAAAGGTTCAAGGAGCCGCAGAGTTGATGCCTTCGCCAGGCGCCGCACACCGCACGCTGACGCCGACCGAGCATCAACAGCAGCAGTATATACGAAGTCACCAGCAGCAGCAGCAGCAGCCACAACATCCTTCTTATGTATCGCAGTCGTATTACCAGACGGCACCTGTGAAGGCGCCACTGACAGGTCGAGTCTCTGCGCCACCGGAGCACATACCGATCTGTTATGTGTGCGGGGGTCATGGTGGCTACGAGCCGCTGCGTGTACGCCCTAACCACGAGCGGCCTAACGAGTCATATTTTCCGTTCCTAGAGCGTCACGAGCCGCCGAATGGTGTGCCCAGTGTTGGCGCTAACCAGCTATATGTCATGGCCTGTATGCTCTGCTATCGCTCCCTGAACGAGCAGTGGGACTCCTATGAGCGCCAAAAGAAGCCACTGTTGCAGCGCATCTACCACATGAAGCGTGTCGATGGGAAGGGCTATATTGGCGCGGATGTGGCCACGCAGAGTGAATATGCCGCCCAGATGCTTGGCCTTAGTGCCGAGCATCTGACCCAGAATGGTCTCAGCGAGCTGCAAAATGCTGCTGCTGCTGCCTCGGCCGGCTACACTTCGGCCGATCCCTATGCCCTGGTTAGGCACTACGGCGGCCCACTGCCATCGAACGCACGCGGAGAGTCACCGCACCACAGTACCTCAAGAAATGGATCGCCGGCGCCCAGCGGTGGGGCTGCAGTCGACTATTATCCTCGCAACTTAACTCCGACTAGTCGCAACTCAGTCGTACACAATAATCACAATGCGAACAGCAACGACAAATACCTGAGCCGTCCCCAGTCTCGGGACATGCAGATGCCCTCACCCTCTTCTCGACCGCCGAGTGCCACCGGTGCGGGTTACGAGCAAAGCACAAAATCTTCCAGCTTTGCTCATCACAAGTTCAAGCTCAGCCAGCATGCCTACAGTGCTGCTAGTCCTGGCCAACCCCAAACCCCATACGGCTCTAATCCGCCTTCCTCTCCGTACCAGTCGCAGTCTCAGGCACAACAACAACACCAGTACCATCCTCATCAGTACCAGCAGTTGCAGCAACAAACTGCCGCCTATCACATGCTCCAGCAGGCAGCAGCCGGCACGCCCGATCATCAGGCCCTCTATAAGGGTAATCCCTACAATGCCATGCCCGTACGAAGTCCGTCGGCTCACATGCCGCAGCCTCCAACCCTAGAGGATGACAACGCCACGGTATTGGATTTGAGGCACTCCTCGAGCGCCAGCAGTGGCCAAACCGCTCGTACAACCGCAGCTCCTCCGCCAGTGTCGTCGACTAATAACCATGGCTCTCCTGCAGGCAGCCAGGTTGAGGTCGGCATCCTCGATCTGTCGATGCCTGACAAGAACTCCATCACTGAGGTGTGCTACGTCTGTGGCGATGAACAGCGACGCGGAAGCCTAGTCGAACTGAGCACGGTGAAGCCTAAAGATTCACGTGATCGCCATCAAGCTGCCTATTTTCCACTCTTCAACGAACAGCATCCGCGTCCGGCGCGCTCTCGGCCAAAGGACCCACGCGGCATGATTCAAGCATGTATGCCTTGCTACGAGGATCTCATGCAACAGTGGAATGCTCATCAGGTAAGTGGTCCTTAAATTTAAAACTTGGCCATTGCATAACTTATGATCGAGATCTGCAAATAAAAAGTGCAATGGATATCAAGATTCAATATTTGATATTTTTATATAAAATAAATTAGTATAAACCAGGCAATGAAGTAATTTAAAAATTGTCCTCTAAACTTAAAACTTAATTTATAATTGGTTTGTTGCAACCGAAAACTTTCTCTCTTTCCCTCGCTTTAGACGGGGGTTCCGTTCCTACAGAACATCGTGTTTTAGGAAATCGTCTTAAACGAGACAAAAGTGAATAATACGCTTCTTTTTTTAATTTTTTTCAACTTCAACCGAATTAGAACGAGGTTTTCAGCTTGTTAAAAGAAGAAAGGTAGCAAATTTTTAATCGTCTTAGCCCGAGTGCGTATTAAAAGAGGTCGGGTTAAGCGAGGGCTAGGTTTAAATTGTGCAAACCATTTGCTGATTTGACCGGTTTAGAACATGTACGAAAAAGAGATTTATTTATATTGGAAATCCAGCTTGGAATTACAAATAAAACCAATTAAGTATCGAACGTATTTAAAAAATGTATTCCCAAATCTTTGGAAGTACTGTAGTCTCTAGTCGCATATACTCGTAATAATGAATATGAACATTTCATTTAAAATTAGGGTATAATACCCAAGGTATTTATTGATTTATTTATTTATTAAGTTTCGAAAAACCTTTGTTTAAGACTCGATATTATACAATAGTATACGATTGTCTATATAAAAAGAAGAACCTCCCATAAATGCTTGAAAATGATAATTTTTGGACGCATACCTTTTACACTCTGTACAAAGCTAAAGTAAACCTTAAAAAGACTTAGGCACATACATATAAGACCAGCTTTAAGAGATGAGTCGTTATAGACATGTTCCGTCAGTCCGTCCGTATGAACACCGACAACTTTTGAACCATAACAGCTAGGGGTCACAAAACCTGATATATAGACTTGCCCTATGCCTATACAAAGGAAGTTTAATACATATATCATCATTATTTTATATAGTAGTAGTTGTCATAGTTATTGGTATTTCTGAGTTTATAATAGTTCCTCATGTTATTCTGAAGTTTTATCAAATTTGGTTCGCCATATCAAATCACTCGCATAGAAGGAATCGGTGAAGAAATCAATCTAAGTACCAACAAAATGGTATTGGTGTGTCTCAGTTTTTGCTTTTTATATTGCCCTAAAATAATTGTATTTTTACCAAAATCGGTACACAATATCCTATATCTCCCATAAAAATCTATGGAACTGGAGGGTACAGAAGTGTCAGCCTAGCACGATGTTAAAAAAGAAATGCAAAAATTGGATTTTAATTTACTCGAATTGTTTGCCACTTATGTATATACAAGAAAATATACAGCTATATACAATACATATATACAATGCATGTGTTATGTATATATGCGTCTATAGTATGTCTGTATGTACTCGGTTCGATGTACATACATATGTATGTAGATAACAAGAGAGAACGCTACAGTCGAGCAAGCCCGACAGTGTAATACCCTGTAGCCAGGTAAACTTCCGTCGCTGAGTTATATGCGCCCAAAGCAGCAGCAAAAAGAGGAAGAAGAAGAGCGAACTTGTTGCTGCAGTTTGTGGGGGTTGTACTGGCGAGAATTTGTTTCGCTAATAACTTTTCTTAGAATCGACAGAATGAAATTGTAAACAACAGTAGATATTTATTTATAAATTATGTGTGCAAAGTTTGGTTTAGGTAGCATTTGAAATGTGGACGCTATTGACGAAATTCTGCAGCGTGGGAAGGGGGGGAAAATTAAAAAAAAAAATATAAACTCGTCCTTACTCGGATATAGGAGAATCTGGATGCCAACTTTGGTTATTCTAGCTTTTATAGTTTCTGAGATCCTCGCGTTCATCCAGACGGACAGACGGACGGACATGTCTATATCGATTTCTCTCGTCATGCTGATCGAGAATATATATACTTTATGGGGTCGGAGATGCTTCCTTTTGTATGTTACATACTTTGCACAAACCTAATATACCCTTTTTACCCTACGGGTACAGGGTATAAAAAGTGGATCTATTCGATAACATTCGCTTGTATGCACTTTTTATACAGATTTACTTACTGTGGTACGAGGATACATTCGTCTACCTACATACATAGTACATATGTACTATACATATGTATATCATGGTTACGTATGCCTATGTATGTGTGTATGTATGTGTTTGCATCATAAATAAAATAAAAGATTATTGCATGCACACAACGTCAAATGCATGAACACATGGCAGGGGAAAAGAGAAAAACAAACACAAACATTTGCAAAAATAAAACATTGAGAACTTTTTTTTTTGCGTCAAACGAGTCCAAATACATACACACATACATACATATACAATATGGTGGTTGTGATGTTGTTGTTGAGGTGGCGCCGTCTTATTGTTGTTGTTGTTGTTGAGGCTGTTTGCACATCAGTGTGCATCATCGAGGTGGCGGGCAGAGCCCACAACCCGAGCTGGCCGGCATAGTCGCGCTACGCAACTGTCAGCCCACAGCCAGTCAATGGCACAGACGATTATTCTGTGGGGGCGCTGGAGCCGAGACGGCCAAGAGGCAGCAGTACAGGGAACTTTAATCTCTCGCCTCATGCCACGATGTCGGCGACTCTGGCGAAAATGCTGTGGGAATTTTGACCGCAGGGTCACTTGTGATTCTGATTAAATTTTAATAGCTTTCCGCGATTATATGTCTCGTTTTTTTTTTTTTTTTTTTTCATTTTCAATGTGGCGCGTGAACATATTTTGGTTTTATTTGCTTGCCAAATTTATTTTTAATTTCATTATCTGAATAGAGCTCATTGATATTTATACGACACGAAATACCGACAAATGAAAATTTTATTTAAATCGTATTCCCAGATTTTTGAATACGATTATGATTCATGTATACGAGAATGGGAACAGCTAAAATTGAGAATTTATTGTAGTAGTTTTGTTAAAAGAAAATAAGCAAACTAACTAATTGGAACTATTCGTTTAATATTCAACATACAGGGTGCGCCATCTTTTATGTCAGTATGTAGATATTGAATAACTTTGTCATTAGTGAACCGATTGACTTGAGTAGACCAGTGTTAAAAACCTCAGTTCAAGAAATTGTACAGAACCAAATTAAATAAAAATATCTCATACTTGAAAATCGGTTGCTTATTTTCAAGGATATTCAATGTTTGCATACCGACATAAAAGATGGCGCACCCTGTACATTAGTCTGGATGAACGACAGTGAAATACCCTGTAATAAAGACCTTTTTTTTAATCTTTATTTAAGATCAGTCGGAGATGGTTTTTTCTGCCTATTTCACAAGCTTTAAATACAGTGAAAACTCTCTTGGCCGGACACTCACGTTCGGCCAATTTGTGTCCGTTCAAGGGGAGTGTCCGCTTATGGGCATACTTAAATACTTTTAGAAAAAGTGTCCGCCGAAAAGAGTGTTCGGATAAAAGATATGTTCGTTAAGGGATTTTCACTGTAATTTGTTCTAATCCCACGAGCACAGGGTATACAAATGGCACAATAGGTCTTATCCAATAATGCTCTATGTTGGACTTGAACTTGGTTTTTATTTTTAAAAAGGAAGATAATAGTAAATCTAAATCCTACAGATTTTCTTAAGCACATGAGAGGTCCCAGAATATACAGCAACTGGGATTTTCTTTTATCAATAAGTGATGGTCTCTTAGTTTGCGTTCAAACTTAAATTGTTTCCAGGAGCGTATTCCGAGAGATTTTATTTTTCGAAATTACCTTTTAAACTAGGACACTGAAACTTGGTTTTTGATTGAAATTTTGTTCAAAGAGATTTCAGTAATATTCCTAATAGATTGGGTTTACATAATTTATTGATGAATTTACGATAAACCGATAAGAAAAAATTTGTTATCTAACAAAGTTTAAATAGAAAGTCGCATTTAGATGAACACTCTTGATATAGATGAATTGAAATTTGAATTATTTTTAATAATTTATAATTGGATTCCAATGGATAAAGTAACGAAATATCTATACCATGAAATAAAAGTGGCTTGTCAAACGCCGACATCTATGACAACATATTTGGCAATTTTATTATTTTTTATATATGTATGTATGTTCTACATCGATTACAAATGCATGCGCATATGTGCTATGTCCCCTAAAAACGCCCCTCCCCTTCAAATGCAGATGGTTATGACGGAGCATCAGGCTCGCCCGCCCACACTGATCCAATTCCATTTTATTTAGATCGAAACCAGCCGGCTTTCAGAATGCATAACACCCAGCTGCTGGCCACCCATGCTGGTGCTGGCGACGCGTCGCTTGAAGCGGTATGTGCAAAATGCCGGATAAATAATTAAATGCCATTAATTGGAATTGTGTAAATTTCAGCTGAAACACAACAGCAACCTATACTACGAGTATATATGTATGTATATAGTACATGTACAAATAAAGCAGAAAAATGCAAACGAAATAATAAACAAATGCATACTGAATTGCAAATAAAATTTAAATTGCAATAACGCTTGCTTTTTAGGGGCTTGAGAGGAGAGAGATATGATGTAGGGGATGATGGTGGGGGCTAATTCGCTTGAAAGGTACGCATGTTGAGGCAGGAGGAGAAATTAAAAACGAATAAATAATAAAACATTGAAAGTCGGGGGAACGTGAAGCAAATTAATTAAATTTAACCCAGTAAACCGCCGCAATGCGAATTTGGCGAATTGCCAGCCCAACTCTCGGCTTCCCGCGGGCAGGGTGGGGTTAAGGCATTCTCGCTGGCATCCGTCCCATCGACGCTGACGCGCACGATTTTCAATTCAACTCACGTCGTTGGCGCTGCCGCTGTGGGAAGTGCGAAAAGGAATTTAATTATTTATTGCTTATTTTTAAAGAGAACCAAAAACCCAAACACAACATAACAAATTCATCCAAATTTAAATTGATCTGATTTGTTTGGCCAGTTGCCAACTAGTTTTTTTTTTTGCCGTTTTCAATTTGAGGCAAATAAAAAAGGCACACACATCAGTTAAGCAAGAACAAAAACAAAAATAGAAAAGAAAGCCAATGCCATAAACAATAAAATGCCAAGAATAAAGCATGCATAAACAAATTACAATTATATATATATCCATAATTATATATATATATGGCTGCGAGCTTGTATTTGAATGACAGCCATTGATAAGTATTGGGGTATCGTTCACATATTTATGAATTAACGAGCTCACTATTATACGTATTTCAATCGCCTACTATTAATGTGTTCGCTCTTAATTATGACAAATAAAATATGTACATATATTAAGGTTTGTTCAATCAAATCATAAATAATTGTATTCCAGTGTGCCAAAAATAAATTTGTTCATTTACCTTTTGTTTGTTGAAACAGCAACACATCCGCAGCTGCGAATTATTTAAATGCCAACAACTAACCAAATGAACTTTGGCAACAAACCAAAAACGCAGCCAAGTCGAAGAATCGCACAAAAACTAGTTAGGAAATAAATTTTGAGAAGGAAACAAAAGAAAACACATAATAATAATAAATAATGCAAATCTAGAACATGCACGGGTCTCTTTTAGATTTGGGCCATCTGCCAAAAACTGTGAACTTTAATGGGATATGCACATGTTTTTCAGTTATGTTTACAATATAAATTATGACAATTTTCTGAATTCTTACGCTTAGTTCCTCAATGAATATCATTTATTAAAGGGGGTGACAGAGAAAAGAAAACCATCAAAACAAACGAGCCAACTAAATAAATTGAACAATTTATAAACTAATTTATAAATGTATAGCTCACGCTTTTGACGAAATGATGCCAAGGCACTTCCTGTGATAAACATTTTACATGACAGGGAGCAAAGAATGTTAATCCTGCTCAAGCTTTCAAATAGATATCGTTTGACAAAAACACAGTGAAAACTGACAAGGCGAGCAACCGGATACGCGGGAATACCTAGGATTACTTTTTTCTATGGGATTGTTCTCTACAGTGGGCTTCATGGGAAAAAAGCGGAATTTTAATTATAGTAACGATTCAAAGATATATATATATATATATACTATATATTTTTATGTTTACAGTGCCTCTCTTTCAAGTTTGTGAACACTAGTCTATTTCTATTTACGAAAATATTGGACTTTTATCGTTCCAGCGGATTGATTAAATATTTCTATAGCCCAAAAGTGGTTCAGTACTACTCTATTTATCTTTTCCTTTAATAAGACTGTAATATTTAAATATGAAAACATATTGAACGAAAATATTTTTTGGTATAAATATTATGTAGTTGTTGTGAAAAATATGTATCTTATTTGTACATATGTTCGAATTCATGTTTAATGTAAAGCCAAAGAGTGCGGATGATAAAAAAATTAAACAAAGTCGTGTTGCCTGGGGATAAGACAGAGTTTCGTCAATGTGGACTCAGCCGTTTCCTTAATCTGGGCGTTCATCCAGACAGACAGACGTGGCTATATCGATATCTGATCTGGTTTAATCAAAATATATGTATGTATATACTTCCTTCTCCCAGTAATGCACTTTGCACCAACCTAATAAGTATACTCTTTTTATGTTTTGGGTAGCAATTGGTCTCAACTAGTCTTAACAAGTAAAAAAGCTAAAGTCGGGTGTCCCGACTTTGAAATACTCTGTACATATGTTTAGAATTATTATAGAAATTAAAAAAAGTAAGAGAATTAAAAATAAAAATTTTGATCGATTTTACCTTTTTCGGTATTCGAACTCACGTAAAGGGTGTATAATTGCACATACAAGTATACAAAGCAATGCGTCTATGTGAGTGTATGTATGTATATGCACGTATATTCGTGTCTGTGTAAACATGTTAGCAGTCAACCAAACAGCAACAACAGCTGCGGGCAGCGCTTGGGCAGCGCTTGAGTAGCGCTGCAGCAGCAAATATATTTATGGCTATAACTTCTTGTTAAATCGATCTATCATAGTGAAATTTGGCATACGGACACATAATTACTAACTGAGGGTATTTACAAAATTTTAGTTCGAAATTCCAAGAATTACGGGAGTTAGAGAAAATCGCGATTTGCGGGGGAGAAGGGAAATTCCATTTCTGCGTATTCTCACAAGGCATCTGGGACTAAAATTTGGTGTCCGTATAGTCTCTTAGATATAGGCGATTATATTATGGAAAATCGGGAAAACCCCCATAGAGGGGAAGTGGGGGGAAAATCAAAAAAATAAAACAAACTTGCACAGCGTACACTTATAACGCATCTTTGTGCAACATTTGGTGTCTCTAGCTCTTATAGTCTCTGAGATCCAGGTGTTCATACGGACAGACGGACAGACAGACAGGGCTAGATCGATTCGTCTCGTCATGCTGATCAAGAATATATATAGTATACTTTGTGGGGTCTGCCACGTCTCCTTCTGCCTGTTACATTTTCAGCTCCCGCAAACCTAATATACTCTTGTACATTTTATGTACAGAGTATAAAAATGTACCAATCTTAGCGTAAATGATGTACAAGTAGTGCTGCGTATAAATGCTAATTGTTCATTGCCCAGCATACTAAGAAACTTAATTTAATGCTACATACTTGTATAGACATACTACATAGTTTAGACAAAGGTTTCACTGAAACACTTAGTGGTTGGCATTAATTACATTCGCCTCTTCAATTGCGCTTCCAACCATTTCCATTTTCATTTTGTCTGCTCATGGACAACTTTCTTTCGCCTTCCTATCTACCTACATACCTCCTCTTGATTAGAATCGCTCGACTTGTCACTGCTGTGTTAACATTGCTTGCTCGACTTTAAAATCCACTCTCCTCCTCCACCTCATTTAATGTGTAGCACTCCAGACAAACGGTTCGTCCCACACGACGGCGTGACTTCAGAAGCTGAAGGCGATGCTAGCAGCTTCCTCGACTTCCCTCGGTGTTGGCGTTCTCGATGTTGCTGTTGTTGTTGTTGCTTTTGTAGTTGTTGTACTTGTTATACAGTTTGCTGTTTCTTTTTGCCCGTTGCGTCATCTCCTGGGGCTCCAGCGCTCTCCTAAGAAGTCTTTGTATCAAGTGTTACGTGTCTGTCTTCGAGCCCAACTCGCTCTCTCTTTCTCACTCTATCTCTGTATGTATAAGTATATATAGTATGTATGTATATATCTGTGTGCATTGCAATGTTGCCTATCTGCCTGCACCGCGCTTCAACATGCACCTCGGCTTTTCTGTCGCCTTTTGGGGTTAGCGTCTTGCTTGGCAAGTGTTCTTGAATGTCGCCTTCCATGTGCTTCTGTTTGCAGTTAATGTGATTATTTCACACTTCGCCTGCTTTGAACTAACATTTAATTTTGTTTGCTCCAAGTTTGAGTTTGACTTGGTGTCTGGTCTCTTTCGCCTCGCCTCGCCTCGCTTCACATCGCCTTACCTTGCCTTTCTAATATTTGTTTGCCTATTGCCCACACCAGCTTGGCTGATCTGTAAACTCCTCAACTGAAAATCGTTGCCTGTTTATAATAATAATTGATATCGAATGTTGATCAACCTATTATATGCTCTTTTATTTAAAAATTGAATAATAGCTTCACAACATGGAACAAACTTAAAATTGCCCTTTCGGTACAGGGTATAACAATTATTTTCGAAGATCGTAAGAACTCTGTCTTTAGTAGCAAAAAGAAAGTCATATTTGGTACCTTTTTCTGTAATTTTTGGAATTATTTTTTGAATTAAAAGATTAAAACTTAGTTAAGGTTTTATCCACAAAATTCAAATTTTTCCTGGAGATGTATAGTATTTCTTTTCGAATTGATTACCGGATGTTCAATTTATATAAATGTTGTGCCCGAAGCTTATGTTAGAGAGACGGCAGAGTGTTCGCATTCAGACTTTGGATCTTCCAGACTAATGCTGGAAAAGAAATATAATTTTAACAATAATTATTATTAAATTTTATATAATTATTCTATTAGGCATCGTTAGAACGCAATGTAAATGCGTTCAGATAAATTATCTCTTTTCAGGTGGCTTCTTCTACATATGTCAATAACCATTGTATTGTTTACGGAAAATATAGGGCATTTTCTTGCATCTGATACGAGTACAATTTTCGATTTCCCTACAGCATGCAGACATGCTTTATTTGTTTATATTCTGCTCATCCTACGAATGTGTCTGCTGACATTGTCTATTGACTTTACCATTCTTGGGAAACTGTTTACGTAAGTGTGTATGTATGATGTGATGTATATATGTATATATATTTATGTATGTATGTATGTGTGTAGTGATTTGTTTTGTTGCCTTCGGATGAATAAATATAAACGCGTTGCAATGTATTAAAACGTGCATTGCTTTTGTCTGTCCAGTTGTTTGCTTTTTGTCTTCTGCCTTCCTCAATATGTATTATTCGCATTGTTGTTGCTATAGTTTCTGCTGGCGCCCTTAAAGCAACTAATGTTCCTTTGGATAAAAGTTGACGCACACACACACACCTACACCCTCACGCACATTCCCGAGCTTAGGCGTTGCGGCGATGTCAATACCAACAGCCAGCTCCATCGGCCTCCAAGTCGACCGTCGTCTGTGCGCTCCCATCTTTTAATGGCCATCGTCCTCAGTTCGTCAGACCCCTTGTGGCACAGTCATTGCCACCGCCGTCGCCGTCGTCTTTGGTTTCGTCTTCGTTTTGTCGTGTTCACATGTTTACATGCCGCCTACTACCGCCTGCTGTTGAAGCTATTGAAGGTGAGGACCAGAGCTCCACTTGCTCCGGCTCTGAATGTGATGTGGCACTTGTTGTTGTTGCTCCTCTTCTTCTTCTTCTAATGCCTGCTTTTGTTGATCTAGATGTTTTGTTTGTTTGTTTGCCCTTACAACATACAAGTAAATGCTTATTTTGCTGTCGGTGTCAGCAGCAACGCCTGTACAAATTGTTGTTGCCCAGTTTCAGGGACGGATTCAAACTTAAAGGCTCTTTAAAAATTTAATAAACTTTTACGTACTTCAAATCTGACCATGCCTTTTTCAAGTTTTCGTTATTTACCTTATCTGATGCCAACCGAATGACAATCCTAATTCCATTGCTAGCTGTTCTACAAAGAAATTTACACTTAAACACGATCCCTCAAATTACCTTATAATGTAAATATGTAAACAAAATTTGTGTTTTTCCCGCCTTCCCCCTATAATAAACCAAAATATATTCGGTGTTCAACGTAGTTTCTTTTTTACCCTGTACCCACAGAGTAGAAATAAAGTATATACACGACAGTTCTTAATCAGCATAACGAGATGAATCGATCTACAAATGTCCGTCCGTCTGTCTGTCTGGATGAACCTCTAGATTGTGGAAATGGCTAAGTCCACATTGACCAAACGTAGACGACATTAGTTTATTTTATTTTTGTTACTTCCCCCTATGTTTTGTGTTAAGACTTCAAGCTTTAATTATAAAAGCTGAATTAATTCCTAAAATTTGTTAAGTTTTTTGGGTAAATGATATATTCAAATTTAAATCGCGCTAATAAAACCCCCATTATTTTAACATTAAAACGAATGTAACGTTATCTTACAATAGTACATTTATCATAAATTTTTTGCTTGGAGTTCTATGAACTTTTTTACAATTGTTGCCACTATATAGTTGGTACACATTACTCGTACGTGTTAACTTTATCTGAATCCGCTACTGAATTTGGAATTCTGGTTGGTTCGCATTCAATTCACAACTCGCTCAAATTTGTTCGCTCTTTTTATTCAGTTAGCGTACCAGTTGTCCGCGATTGTTGCTGTTATCGTACTTTGTGTTGTTGTTGTTGTTGTCGTTGCTTTTTCACTCTAGTTTGTTGGTATTCTACTTGTAGTTGTTACTGTTGTTGTTTTTCTCCATTTATTTGCTTTTGAATTCAATTTGGTTCAGTTTGTTCGGGTGCTGCTCTGTTGTTGTTGTTGTTGTTGTTGATGTGTTTCAGCTGGGATTCGTAGGTTCGTGCTTCACGACGACGCTCGCAACAACAACCAAGAGAGTGTATAACAGTCGAACAAGACCGACAATGAAATACCCTTTACCCCAACCAAATTTCGTATCTTCGTCAACAACGTTTCTGGGAATTTACCGATTTGGATGAAATACAGGTTGCGGTAGATAGAGCTGGAGAATTACATACATATAATTTAAATAATATATATTTACTAGCGGACCCGGTAGACATTGTCCTTTATTTTATTTCAAGCGCTTCGAATATTAAACGAAGTATGAAATGGAAACAAATAACATAAGAATTTCATTATTCTTTATTTTAAAATAACAACAGTTTTTCTAAAAACAATTCTTTATAATCAATAATGTTTAATTTTATCTGAATGCACAATATTTTAGTCCAAATTCAATTCATGCTTTCAAATGACATCATTTGGAGCAACAAAAATCGTTCAATCAACCTTTAAGATTCAGGGCCAAGTGATCATCAAATTGGTTCTTTACTATAATGCGATGCCTAATACCGATACAAAATTTGTGAATGTGACGAATAGTCGATGTCAAACTCATATTCAAACGCAAGGTGAAGAAGTGATGCAAAACATTTAATTTTAATAATATATATTTATACACCTTATTCTGTTTTTGGTTCCAGAAACAACCGTGTAAAAAGACATTGATCATATGTAAAAATAGACGATTGGTTCCTTATGTCTAAAGAAATATATATGCAATTTTTAATTTTCAAACCGTGTTATATCAAAATCATGTAAAAAAAAAACCGTGTAAAAACATAATTGGGTGTATAATATAAAATTTGTATTGCTCTTGGCGAAATTCATATCGAATAAATACATATCAAGTTTAGTTAATGGGTTCTCAGTTTATATTTTTTAAAATCCAGGGATCGATCTATATGCTGTTGAAAATGCTTTCTTCGACCTGTTACATAAATTTCCACAAATCGAATATACCATATTGTGTACTTCGCGTGCAGGGTATACAAAAAAAAACACACACACACAACAACAAAAGCAAGAGTAACGAGTCGTCATGACTCCACTCCACTTCATATAGTGAGCTTTTGTGTTGGGCGGCGACGGGCGGGCGGACAGCATTTGCTGGTCGTTTGTTTTGCTTGCCTTACTCCCCATGCCGCATGCCTTAACGCCGCTGCTGTTGCTGCTGTTGTTGTTGTTGTAGTCGTTGTCGTTGTTGGTGTTGGCGTATGTACATACATATGTATGTATGTGTGCGTGCTTTCTTTAGTCCGCAGAGCCAACGAACACGGCTCTATCAGCTTTTTTAGACCGTCGCACCGGCAGCCGCAGCAGCAGCAGCAACAGCAGCGTCAGCAGCAACGTCAACAGCCAACGGCAGCTCGATCCGTTCTTGTCTGGCGTAAACGCCGTCAGTCGTAGTCGGTTGTTGGACGCAGGCATAGGCATTCTCATATAAACGCGCGTCTCGTCGTTCGGTCTACGGTCTACGGTCTGCGCCTGCTCCACTTCAAGCATCTCTCGCTCCGCTCGTCGTAATAATCGCAGCACGTTTCGCATGCCAATCGGGCCGGGCAATTTGTTTATTGGTTTGTGGTTGCGCCTCGTCGTTTATTTTGTTTGCACATATGTCTGTATATGTACATATATGTATGTATATAAATATACAGACATATGTTATATGCATACATATACATACGACTGTACGTGTGTGTGTGTATGCCTGCTATGTGTGTGCATGTTTTAGGGCGAAGTCAAGCGCCAACGACATCTCCAGCGCCATCGCCATCATGTGGCGTTATCAAGCGCACGCTCTGCCAATTTAGCAATTATTTAATGAGCTAACGTTGTATGTACGAGTATGTGCGAGTATGTATGTATGTATGTGAGTGCGTGTTTGGTTCGCATAAAATCAAATTGATAAATGTAAAAGTAATAAAAATATGAAAAGCAGCTGCTGTTCGTTCTTCGCTGTCTGTGCTGTGCTGTGCTGTGCTGTGTTGTGCGTTAATGAAAAGCGAACAAAAGTCACGCCTGTCGTCAATGGGGGTTCAATGTCTGGCGACAGGGACGGGACAACACGGCGTATGGATTACACAAAAACCTTGTGAGCAGCAGTAGCAACAACAACAACAAGAACATCAGTAACCGGCAGTCTGTAACGGTGGCTGTGCTAAAACGGGTTCCAACACAATAACAACAAAATCAAGTGACACTATTGTTGCCGGTTCTGTTTTGACAAAAAAAAAAAAACAACAAAAAAAACAAAAAAAAAACGAAAAAGAAGGAGGAACAAGAATAATAATAATAAATAATGAAGCAGCAGCAGCAACAACAACAACATGTCGTCGATGTCGTCGTTGTCGTTGCAGTTAAACAAGCCCTTCGACACTGCAGTGTGTGTAATCAGGTCCAGTTCCCAACCCTCACCTCCACCCCCACCCCCACCCCATAAACAAAGCCAAGTTGCGTTGCGACGCGCAAAAGTTGTTGCTGCTACCGTATACTTGTTGTTTTCTGCTGCCGCTGCTATTCTTGCTACTGTGTGCGATTGTCAGCCATTTTGGAGGGCAGGCTTTAACCTGTCAGCAAGTTGGCAACATTTTATAACCTTTAATGTGCGTCTCGCTGTCTGTTTGGCTGTACAAGCGTTGTCATGTCATGTAGAAAAGCCGCTTTAACAAGTACGCATGTCAACCAACAACAATAACAACAGCAACAACAATGCCAGTCGTAGTAATAATAATAATAAGAGCCAAAGCGACAACAAATACCGTTTTGCGCGTTTTTAACACGCGCCGAGATTTCGCTTTATATTTGTGTACCGTACTAAAAATAACCGTTTTACATACAGCGTCGTTCGTTGCGTTGGTAAACACGGGACTCATGTACTTGTGTGTTTTTGTATGTACGTGTATACATATGTATGTATAGTATAGTGTGTATGTATGTGTATGCCATATGGAAGTGTGTAGGCCTGTTTGTATTTGTTATCGGTTATTTAACGTGATTTATTTGCGTGCCGCTGTTGATTTATATCGCTCCAATTGCCTGACTGCAGCAAAAACAACAAGAACTATAATAATAATAATAATAACCACAACGGCAATGGCAACACAGCGACAACAAGAATAATAATAACAATAATAACAGCAACACTAACTATAAGAACAAAAACAACTGCCGCAACTACTTCAAGTTACACACACACACACACACACACACACACACATACATACACATTTGCATTTAAGTGGGTCAAACAATTATTGGCACGCCTGCCCCTTCTAACCTGCTCCCCCCCATCCAACCTTCCCTCTAGACCAACTGTTTGCAAAACTTGCTCAGTGCACGCCAACGTCCTTGTCTGAGACTTTCCACATATCCGTGGGTTGTGGCGATGGAGGTTGCCTCAATTGCCCTCTATTTGAACTTAATGCCACATTTGCTTATGCCAGAGTTATTGCTGTTTACTCTCGTTGTTTGTTATTGTTTTTGTGCAAGGCCATACTTTTTCCTCATTTTCTCATTTTCCACATTGTAAAGTTAGCTATCGTCGTTAGTATTTTCAATGGAGTCTTTGTGGAAATAATAAGTACATACTCGTACATACTCGTATGTGCATATTTGTCAAAAGTAGCTTTGGAAACTAATTAAAAAAATTCATGAACAGCAGTTCAGGCATGATTTTGAAGTCATTCTTTAAACCAATTCTTTCCCCTGCATTTAGCATGTGAGCATATCATAGATAATACTACATTGTATATATTTTTCATGTGTAAATCTCTCAGATTGAATATATGTTTAAAATATCTAAACTTAATTTCAATATTCAAATATAAATTCCAAATGGTGAATAAAATTATTTGCTACTTTAATTATCGATGATTTTTTCCTCATAGTAAATTATTTATGTACCTTTCATATGCGATCTTAATTCATATTTATTTGTCTAAATTATTTGTATTATACAAATTGGATTTATATTTAGTTAACTGCAAATAAAATTCGAGTAATAATCAATTTAATATTTATCTTTAAACGAGACATGAGATATTCATAATTGTTTCGAAACATCATAAACAGTAATGGCCTTTTTTGCAAATACTAGCCTACGAGTATGAACATTTTCAAATAAATACTGGAATATTATGGACAAATGATAATTGCTTTAAACGGTGTAAAAACACAGTTGTTACCAAACAAAATACAGCACTATAAATTTAAATGTTTTGCAAATACAAGTAGTTAGAAAAAGTATCCAGTTATTCATTTCATTTAACATTCCAGACTGTTTTTATGGTATATTTAAAGTTATTTTCGCTGTTCTTTTTCCCATTATTCGTTTGTAAAAAGTTGGCGAAAAATGAAATACAAGTACATATTCATTCCATAATTTATATAAATTTTTTTTTGGTCCGTGTATGTTGGATTTTTTCTGTGTTTTCTATTAGTCGCTAAGAGTGAGAAAACTGAGTTTCACATTTCATTTAGCATTTGGTAAAGCTTTGATGGTCTATTTTAATTCTGTTTATTATTATTAAATTTTAACTAGATTTTTACACACTGAAAAAGCGACCAGATACTCGTATGATGTTTTGACTTGACTTCAAATAGACATGCCTGTGCATGCATGTGTGTGTTTACAGATGGTGCAGTACACATACATATATACATATGTATATAGATATAGATATACTTTGTATGTACAGCATTTTGCCAACATTGCTTTTTATCTGTTTTTCCCGCTTTTTTTGTTGTTTAAATTACCGTTGGGGCTTTTCCAACTGAGAGCAGGACGTCATATAACGAATGCATATATATAAGTAGATACTGGTGGACTAGTTATGTCTAAGTGTGTGTGTGAGTGTGTGTGTGCTTTGACTTGTTTGCGCTCAATTGCACTCGACCATGGCGAGCGGGCCATCAGCTGACAGCTAGGGAGCATCAGCAACAAGTGGACTCGAAATCGCTTGGGGGGCTCGGGCGGGCGGACGTGCCGACGACATAAGCAGCGAGCAAACGGCATTCATTCAGTTGCCGTTTTATGGCAGCACTCTCATGGCCGGGCCAATGCATGTAATGCATAATTAGTTACCTCTTAATCGGCATCATCGTTTCGCGGGGTCTACCACCGATCGCGTGTGCGGAATTCGCGCGTTCAGTGTTTGCTGTCGTCGGCGCCGCGAGCGTTTTGTGCTTAATTACAAGCAGGCAGCACTTACCGTTGCCGCCTCTCTAGCGGCTTTAAACGGATCCGGATGCATGCACGGCAGCGTGCTCAATGTTTCCACACCCAAGTGCACATGACGTTTATTTCAATTTCAATTAAATTTAATTTACTTCGTGTCTTAATTGAGGTCCCATAAAGAGAGCGAAAGAGAAACAGCCATCTAATTAATTAATCGCTGTGCCCAACAACAACAACAACTGCAATAATAGCAACAATAATAATAAAAACAAATAGTTGAAAGAAGTGAATCATTTACTCAACCCACTTACACTCTCTGAGATAATAATCGTTGATTATTGAAATGCTGTGAAAACTCAAGCGATGCTTGAAGCGGCCACTTGCCGCCGCCATTGTGATTGTGATTGTGTTTACAGTTAAAGCTTAATTTGTGCGTCGCTGTGGTGGTGTATTGCCCCCATAATGGCACAAAACATGACCGTTACTGTTGGTGATGGTGGCAGCAACGGCACCGCCTCTTCACCAACTGCTGCAACAGTGAATTTTAAAGCCAAGGATACCAACGGCTGGAAAGATTACAAGAAACTTAAAACCTACCTGATCCTAAAGGACCAGCAACATGAGAAGGTATGGCATGGCAGGCTTCTATTTCCCTTCCCCTCATAAAAAAGATATTAATCAAGTTACTTTAAATATTGGGATATGGGCGAGAATTTCGCAATTGATTGTTGCAAAATATTATCATTGCTGTATTTTTTATATGCACTATTGAGTGCTTTTTATTTGCTTTGCAAAATATTGTAAGTACGCTACGTTCTGTAAATTAATTACGTATTCAATATTGACTTACATACTATGTGGTTTAAAAAGATAAAGTAAATAGTAAAAAGATAAAACGAAACTAACAATTCTATTGACAAATATGCAGGGCAGATAAATTTCCGGGTAGCTCTGTACACATATACATATGTACATATATACATACAGTCAGGTAAAAAGAAATATTAGCAATACATATAGTACATATTAAACGAATAGTTCCAATAATTGATTGAAGTTGATTTTATTTTTGCAGAAAGTTTTTAATTATACTTAATTCTTGTAAGAAAAGAATTTAACTCCAAATAAAAGGGAAAATATTAGCAATATAGTACATACTTGTATTAAAGAAATAGCTTCAATGATTGATTGAAATTGATTTTATTATTACTTCTTGTAAGAAAAGTATTTAAATCAGTGCCATATATTTGTTCCAATAAATTCATTAATTCAACATACTTATTTAAAACAATGAAACTTTGGTTTAAGAAATTATAATATTTATTTATTATTATGGTTCAATGTTCTAAAGCCTACATTTTTATTAACTGTCAGACATCGGAGTGGCATAGAATCGACAAATTTTGTCAGTATTTTTGTCATATCTTTAGTGGCTGGCTGGAAAGCTCCTCAGGGAATCGATCCAATTGAAGCAGACTAGTGATTGAGCTGTTTCAAAGCAAGTCTAGCTAGTATTTTGCAGTTAAAACATCTAATGATTCAACTTTTTTAAATCAAGTATACCTAGTATTTTGCAACTAAAACATTTTGTTGATAACAATCATAAACATCATTCATTTCTAGAGATCAACATTCTAGCCATATTTTAAGACCAGCTTTCAAGTATTTAATTATCTTTTAGTCCCTATTTTAAAAACTACAACTTTTTAGTTTATAGTTTCTTATATTTTATCGGCCCATCAAAACTTATTATTAGTTTTATATAATTTGTTGCTTCATGAGTTTAGTAGTGTTGTTACGTTGGAGATCTCCATCATTTACTTTCATCCTTTGTTAACAACCGAAAAAAAGCTCGAGCTTTCACTTCTTGTGTTTTTTCTGGTCATTGTGTCAAACAACATACAAATTAAGAACACCAACTGCCTTCTCATTTGAGAACTGGATAAACTGAAGCTTGTCTCTAGTCTTCATACACATTTAAAACAAGTGTCTTCTTATTTGATAACTAGATCTAGAACTAAAGGTCAATACTTTTCAGTCTTCACTACTGAGCTACATATCTGCTTCTCAAGCCATTTTCCAACACTTCATTGAATACAACCATTTAAAGCTATTTTCTAACACTGCAATTCTTACCGACTGTTTAGTTCCGGACCGAGAATTTTACTCGTGTTACTCCATCAACAATTTTTGATGGCTGTGAATTCTCGCCACTTCATTAGTAAAAGATTTCATGCGCTTATCCATTATAACTTTAAAAATGTAATTTTGCTAATCAGAAACCATGGTAATTGAAGAGGAAATAGTACAGTAAAGTTTGAAAATATAAAAGATAACAAATTAATGAACTGGTAAGGTCTGTTTTGGAAAATTACAATATATCGAGCAGAATTTAGTGTAGTGGCATATTTAAAGTTAAAGGGAAATTAAGCAGTAGTGCCTGAATTACTTCTTGCGAATTTCATCAGCTTTTTGAGCGTCTCTAATTAACCCGCACAACTCTTGTAATAAACACAATTGTATGTTGCTAAAGATTTTTATAACAAAAGGTCAGGTAACGAAGGCAAAACACAAACATAAATACATATTTATTTATTTTATCGATCCGATCTGAAAGGAAAACAGCGCACACATTCCGTCAATCAAAGAAGTCCGAATAAAATGTTTTTTGGGTCAGTAAGTAATCGAATACAATTCATCTTTGTTTACAAAATATACATATACAATATGTACGTTTCCATTCTTGCCATCTTTGGGAGAATCATGTATGTTTTTATACTTTTGTGTCAATGACAGAAGCAATGCTAATGCATTTAACATTTAAACAACAGTCGTCGTATTACTTATTGGTTTCTATGAATAGAGTAGAATACAGAGCTGACAATAAGATACTTTTCGCAAGGCAATTTAACAATCGCTCGCCAACTCCATCAACCGCAACAAAAGCAAAAATTGTTCATACTTTATAATTAACAAGTAACAAAAAACGAAACAAAAGTTGTGAAAAAAACTTCTTCATCAAAAGTTATTAAACGGTCATGACCCCCATTTTCAAAATGCTTATCAACAACATGAAAAAAAAGAAACAACAACAAGAATCGTTTGTTAGAGCAGGGGGAATGGAGGCGGCGTCGGCGGCGGCAATATGAAACGAGCAAACATGAAAAACGAGCATTAAAAATGTTCAAAATGACGAACTCGTTCCAAAAGCCGGCTGACAGTCGTTCTGACGGCTCTGACGCTTTTTTTTTGTTATTATTTTTTTTTGCCGTGGACTTGGACAGAGAGGCAGACAACAACATTCACAGAAGCCAACGACGCGACGAATCAGACAGTGACGCCGATGCCGATGCCGACGACGACGACGCGGACGCCGACGACACCATTTGACCGACCGCCCCTCGTTAGATCAATAAATATGGATGACATGACGTTGTCCAGATTGTATATTATTGTAGACATTGTACTGTGAAATGCACACATATGGCGCGCTCTGTATCCATGGACTCGTCCGGTGACTGACAGTCGACCGTCGGCAATTGTGTAATAAAAATGCGCGCCTATCAATGTCAAAAAATCTGACACACAATGAAATAAGAAAAGTAAACAAACAATTAAATTGCTTAGTGCCTAATAAAATAAATGAATGCGGCTTGCGTGTTTGCGTTCACCAGATATTACTGGAAAGTATACAGTCTGTTTGTTTAGATACGTTATGTCTACACTCAATTGGCACAGATACAAATTGAAGCGGCTACACACAAGAAGAAGAAAATCCGTATTTATACTTCATACATACATATAAACAACGGATACATTTGTCTGAGTATGTACTCCTATGTAAAATGGTTTTTGTTGCTGATGTTGGGTTGCCATTTAAACCTGATTTATGACTAATATTTATATAAGTAGTATAGGCATCCCAAATACGTTTTGTATTGTTCACACTCTACTGGAATGTGTTAATTGAAACATCTTAGTTGCTTCCAAATAAGTAAACACCGGGCTTCTTAGAAAAAAAAAAACTTCCACTTCTTTAAGCACAACATTTCTTAACCTTGGTAAAGTTGTACTCGTTGAATAGATAGGCCCTAATAAATATCTCAAATTTATTTATTTGTTATATGTATGTCGACTGTCGTCATAAGGAAATAATATGAAAGTTATAAAAGTTCCGAGTAGAATCTATTGAAATTACAATAATATATAATAAAGGCATCCGACTCGGTGGGGAAACATTATTTGGCTTCCGGCTAGCTATGTCCCGACTCACAGCCAAATGTGGTCAAAAGATATACCAAAAATTAGTTTAAAGTTAGTTTTTACAAGTATGTACAAGAAAAAAGGGAAGAAATAGAATCTCAGACCCGATGAGGGAAGATTTATTTATCAGTCCCGTCTCTGAAAATAGAGTCTTTTATCAAGGGAAGGAACACAGATACCAGGAGATTCAGTACATAGTTACCTCATTTATTTAATTTCTCGTCAAATATAATTGTATATTGGATGACGAAGCATCATAATTTAAAATACATATTTCAGACTTCAATTTGGGGAAAACTTTCCCTTCCAACTTTCAATTGTTAAAACTTAGAAACAAACTTAACTTTCTGTAAGCTTTAAGGGGTAAGAGTTTAAAAAAAAATGTAGAACAGTTTTTGGAAGATATCACAGACTTTATGTAATCACACGCATTTGATTAGCATGCAATTAAATAAATTGATTGGACAACTCATATTAACTATAAACATGTGAGCTTCAATATATTTCGAAATAACACAAAATTCAATTACCCGTATTAAATTAGTTCCGATATGTGTAGCCAGAAAATGAACAAAGTTTGGGTAGATGGCCTTCTTTCGTAAACTAGATTACACTCGAACGATGCCAATATACATATTTTGAATTCATTACATTTGTATAAACATACATATATATTAATTAATTTTGGCTACTTCCTGGGAGCATTAACACAGCAGCTGAGTAAGCGTTTTGCATAAATTAAACAAATAAAAGAAAACAAAAGTCGGCTTATCTACATAGCCGAGATGTTCAATTTTGTTTACCAACAACAGATTGTTGAATTCGCAACGATTTCCAGCGCCCGTTAATCACATCAGATAAATGGCGAGCATCAAATTAATTATCACTAATTGTATAAATTATGACTTGGATATGGAATTAATTTGGCATGAAATACATGTCACGATTGCCATTGTGCCACGATTTGCATTCTTGGCTGACTACTGGCAGGGACAGGTATTTTCCACCAAATAGATTGAATATTCGGCTGGCGATATGCTAATTTATCAAATCGTGCAATAATAATCAGAATTCCCATTAAAGTTACAGTTAAGCAGTGGGCCAAAGCCAATCAAGCCAGCTATGCTTGTGCCAAACATACCCAATTAGCTGATTTGTGTTGCAGACAGTTTAGTTTCATGATTTCCAATTACGATTTAATTTCAGGCGTCGCACACACCGGAAGCGGAGCGCTCCTATACCCTGCGCAAGCGGCCCGTGCCGGTGACAGAGCGGACGACATTCGTCTGCTATACCTGCGGCTGTGATACGCCGTCCTCACAGCTGAGGCTCGTCTATTGCTGTCCAAATGCGGAACGGGAGCCCTACTATCCCTTCATCAAGACAATGAAGGTCTACAAAAACGCTAGTCCAATTAGTCCTCAGGGTAAATATCAGACAGCAGTAACACTTGTCCAATCAATCTAATGCTTGCCCCGTTGCTTCCAGGTATGGTGCAAGTCTGTGCGAACTGCAACGAGAAACATGCCAATTTGGCCGAAGGCGGTGTGCCGGCTGCTCCACTCTCCAACGCCGTGGTCGGATCTCCGGGTGCACCGCATCATCTGGACTCTGGTTCGACGTACGGTGCCGGCGGAGTTGTAGTCAGTGTCGGTGGCAATGGAGTGAACAATGCAACCACATTCGCCGGGCACAATACGCCATCAGAAAAGTCACTCGCCAATTCAGATTCTACGAGCAATGTGCGCTTTAAGGTGAGCTGGATGGTGAATCTTGATTGTAAGACTAAAGCTAATATAAAATAGACTTCAGGTAATAAAATAAATAGGCATTCACAATTATCAGCGCAACAGTTTCTTGTTGTCAGATTTGTGCGAGCTACAAATAGAATGCATTAGATGAGTAAACAGTCCAGTCGTAGATTTGCTTATCAATATACAAATTTGCTCGAAACTGACTTCCGTCGGAAAAGACTGCATTCATAAGGCACATCTATCAGTTTTCCTATAGAAAACATTTACATACACGCACATCTTCCGATGAATATTCGTTTTTCATACTATGGTGTGTTTGTATTTATTGTACTGTCGTCCATAGAGGAGCTGTCATTGTCGTATCTGTAGAAATGCGCAAACATGGAAATTTACTAGCCGTAGATTGCGGGCACAAATACTTGTAATTTTATATACAAAACATATAGGAAAAGTGATTACAAATATAATATTGTATAAAAATAAATATAAGAATACAACACTCAAGCGCTCAGGCGCACAAGCTGTTCGACCCGCCGGACCCGAGCGGGCCAACGTGGCTAATGGGAGCAGTAGCGCTGCAGCGATAACATTTCGACATTTCGGCCGATTAACAGCACCAGAGAATGTGCCCCATTGATAACACTACGAACCCGCGTGGCAATAAAGGTGACGAGTGCGGCAACTACTACGTCGGCTTCTACATATACGAGTATATACTATAACATCGAAACTGTTCGACCAAGCAGCAATAAATCGCCTCACCGAATAAATAGATAGATAGACAGATAGATAGTTTCTATAGATACGATTAATATATTAAATTAGTGACATAAACGGGATTGGCTGTTGGGGATTGGTTGTGATAGTGAAGTAATTGGAATTGCGCGATTATGGTTACTTCATGTGTGTGCTGAAGGCCGTCCCAATATCAATTATCCATTGGCATGTCGTGGATTATAGCGAAACGTTTCGTGATGATAGTGGGCTTGTACATTTGAACTTTTATGGTGATATGTATGTGAGTGTGTGTGTGTGTGTGTTCATTAGTTTGCATGCGTTGCTTATCAGCGTCATTGGGGTTGGAGCCGCAAAGCCAGCAAGCCGAGTGTCAACATGTTAACAAATTTAAGTCAACAAATGTCAAGATAAGATATGCATGAAAGCAACGTCGCACCCCTCCGCCCCCCCCTTCCACACACCATTCCAGTGGTCGGAACGACGATGAGCTTAGCTCTCTGTGCCATTTCAGGTAATGCCACGACAAATGTGAAACAAGTTCCATATTGTGTTTAATTACTGTTGAAAATTTGTAGAGTTGTTCGTACGTAGGGTAGGTTGTAGGTGCATTTATATTTACTGTTTTGTCTTTTTATAGTATTTTATTTATTTTCAACAAACAAGAGGCATTAACAAATAATAATAAAAAAAAAAACAAAGCGCCCACAACTGGCAGAGCGAGGCAACTGTAGCGAAAATAAATACCATAACAGTACAAATAACAATAAAAATTATAACAAAACAAAAATGAATTTATTAAACAAATAATAACAACGAATATAATAGAAAGTGTGTAAACTTTGCCTGATCACTCATATTTGCACTCACCTAACCCCTTCCCCATTAACACATTTAGCCGTGAACCGGTTTTTCCTCCATCTGGATTTTATTTCTGTCGCACAAGTGGCCTTTGGAATTTGATAACAATGTCAGCAAGATAGAGTAAATTATTAAAAATATTTCAAAAATCGACAAATCTCTTTCGCTAATAGGTGTGGCCGTTTCCGAGCTAAATTCTGATCGCTAGTTTCAAGTGATTTTAATATTTGAAATCCCAAATGGAATAATTAAAAATGGTTAACATTTCTGCATTTTAACGTTTAAATTTTTTTTTACTTTGCGAGTAAATTTGTTGCAAACTTTTAAAGCTGAAAAATGTTATTTTATTATTTCAAATTCAAATTAAGAGCACAACACCAATACGGAGTATTTTATACCAACAATCTAATCAACGACTATATCTCGGTTTTTTAAAAATCACTTTCAACATACTTTAATTAATTTTGAATATTTTTTAAGGGTTCTCACGTCTTTATTCAACTAAATACATTTTTGCAGTATTTAAACAACATTGAACTGGTCTAAGATAATTTACCTAGGAACTCTCTAATTAAAATACCAGAATATCCAGCCAGATGCCAGACCTTGGCTGAGTTTAACGACTTGTTTATACACATTGCACTCTTACGTACAAATGTGTATATAACTGTTGTTATTTGCGCTCTAAACAATAAAACAAAATATTTTATTTTCACTTCTTGAATAGCTGGTACTTTTGTGTTTGGTTACTTTTGTCACTGCCTCTTATTTTTGGCTAACCAAAGTCGTCTGTTTGCACCCCGTGTCTTACTTAACAATGTCTTTGGCAAATAATTGCATAGCTGAGTTAATTTTATCTTTGAACAGGTGCCCTACGCCGACCCAAAAATCCACACAAATAGAGAAATGAATATGACGTCAAGGTCCGTTCTAGATCTAACGTAATACATACGTACTTGATCCACTTTCATTCCGAGTATAAAAATGTAAAACTATTCACTTCTGGAGCTTTTCTGCGCGCTATTTAATTATTTATTTATTTTATTTTGTTTTGAAATTGCGTCACAAAATTGTACTATTAGTACATCTGTGTCGTCGCAGCTTTAAACAAATATTAACAATATTTATTTGCATGTGCTTCTTTGATTAATTTTTTTGCTTTAGAGCTAATAAGTTCTGTCCATAATTAAGATTTTCGAATTTTTATATGCTCGTAATAAAGATTAAGCTGTACGCGAACATTAAACTTATAAGTTTAACATACTATATTTATCAATCGTCATTCATAATACTATGTAATTACGTTGCGGTTACTACAAGCGACGTCGAATTGGTAGTGAGTGTTAAATCATCGCTGATAACATTATCTATCAGGCGAACAGTATTGTGGTAAGCGGGATAGAACTAGAAAAAAAAACAAAAAACAAAAAACGGCAAGCGATTAGAAAAATTTGCGCACTCGTATTTTATTGTTGACTGGCGTTGTTCTTCAAGCGGCTTATATTGGAAGTCGGCTCCATGATAAATGTACACGACGCAAATTGGTTTAAACCGGTTGCGATTCCGTTTAACCATTGCGGATATGTTCCATCAAGAACCAACACTTGAAAGGTACTTCTTGAGTGGGAAATCAATTGTACGAAATATTTGACAAAAGTTGATTAGATAAGTTGCTGCATATGTATTGTGGACTTTATAATTGTAAGAGTCAGTCGGCGCACTAAAATAGTTTGTGTATAACATTCCTGAGAGTGCCGTCGAGTGAAAAGAATTGCAAACGTTTTATTAAATATTTTGTTTATTTTTTTATTGCAGCCCTACGAGTCGAATTCAAACAACTCCAATTCAAATACCGCCCGAGACTTAAAGCAAATAAGACGCACCGACTCTAGACCCAGCTCGCCAACCTCTACGCAGGGTCCCATCGAAAACGGCCATGGACAATATCCGTAAGCATAAGCTCTGCATTTCGCGTATGCGAATCGAAGCTCTTAAAGACTTTTTCCCGTTTTTATTTTGCAGTTGTTCCATTTGCAAAGTGCTTTGTGCGTCCAACAAAATGGAATGGCTTTCCACGAGTGCCGAGCACATGAACTCCCATGCGATGCATTTTCCTTGCCTAAAAGCCAGCAACAACAGCAACGGAGTAAGCAACAACAACAACAACAATAACGAACTGAATAGCAATCGTGTACTGGCCTGTAAGGACTGCGTCAATTACTTGGCGCGTCAGTGGGAGACAATGGACGCGGAACGTGTACCTTTGGAGCACAGAAGGTTTCTGCCATCAACTTCTCATTAAATAAATGCTAATATATGCATTTCTTACAGATACAACATTCCATCGCCCATGATGTCCTCAAGCTCACCGAATGGATCTCGACACGGCGCCATGAGTATAAACACTCCGCCCTCAACTCCGTCAATATCATCATCAACGGCTGCTAGTACTTCAATATATTGTTTTTTATGTGGCTTGCACTCAGATTTAACTCTGGCCAGAATCCTCTATGGCAGCAAAGAGGTATATAGAATACATAATGAAAAGAAATCATATTTTAAACCGTAAAGAAATCAGAATACTATCCAGTTGCCATGGTTTATAAAACACCACTTACTTAAATGTAATTCTCATCAGTTGAACCGCACTACATTAATGTAAAATAGGTGTTTCTTCCATCTTCGGAAATTACAACTAATCTTGTAAAATTTTAAAGTTAAATACTTTAGACTTTTCGCAAAAACTAGGTTTTTGTTCAAAGGATCGAAACACAGTCGTTAATTTAATGACACTCGAAAAGATTTTACTATGTAGATTATAAAACTGAAATTACTCTTTAATACCTTTTAGACATGATAGACGAATTTCCAAATGCTAAAAAGTACCAGTACTGTCTTCTTAATAGCCACCAGTTGACTGTTCTACATAATTTCTTCAAACTATAACTTATTTGAATATTGAAAAATGGCATTTAAAAAGATTTTATAATATACAGATTATAAAACTTTTATACCCTTGAAGCACAGTAGATCGATTTCTACGTAAAGAAATACTCACCTTTAATTATCCCCCATTAATGCATAGGTCGACTGTTATAAGCAATTTAGTCAACTGATTTTTATTGAGTTTTAGACTATACATTGGATATTACTCAAAACTAATGATAAAATATCTTGGTTATACGATTCTTTCTGGTAACTATCAACTTTTCTGTAGAGTATGAAAGTTTTAAGTCAAATTTTATATTAGGACGATTTATTTCTTTTAACTTCTGTAATTAAAATACGTTTTGCGAAAAGTGAAACTAAACTTTATCACAGAATCTGCTTCTATTCAATAATTGAAGAATTAACTTCGTATTGTCTGCATGTTTTTTTTTTTGAAGAAATCTAAACAATATTATAATTTTGGTATTAGCGTAAAATTTTCACGGGCTAAATTTTGAAACTGTAAAAAAATTGTATTATAATATGCATTTAATAATTATAACGCTGTTATTATAAAGCCACCATAAGTTAATGTTTGTGAATTCCATCATGTAAATAAGAAAATTGAACAGATTCTTTAATTTTTTTGGTAGAATTACATTTGTTCAAAGGAATTTACATGCATTAAATCATGATGAATGAATCAAAAACTGAAATTCAAAACAATTATAATTAGGTCAAGATTATTAAATTAGTTAGTAACTTGTAAAGCGTTATGATGTAGAGTATTAAAGTAGGTAAGAAACAGTCTTGTTTCTAAACAAAATAGTCACTGGTGCAATGTGTGCTTTTTGATATTCAGTGATTAGTTAAAAAACTGTAATCGGTGGAAGATATAGAAAGTTTGTAAATACCAATCGATGGTAATTGATTGCAAATCTATTTTTAAACTAAAAGGTGTAAAATTAGGAAAATAGGAAATATTGTTTGAGAATACTTTGGTAGGCACTAATTTATTTTGCCAAATTTCAAATTTCTTACAATTCTTATGAACTTGAACTTACATAAATTATATGGCAGGATCAGTGCATAAGCAATGAAAAAGCAATAGCAAAAGAAGTGATAACTAAATAATGCGGGATTATCAATCAATTAGAATATTTTCTTCACATTCGACAAAACAAGAAATGAAATGCTAAATAATTATCAACATTTGATCGAAAGACAATTTGAAATGGCAATTGTTTTGAATTGTAAATGTTCACAAATGTTTAATATAGTAATATTATATATTTCACTATAATTTAATAATATCAAAATTTTTAATCAATTGCAGGGCTCAAGGCCATACTTCCCATTGTTGTTAAAGCACAACTCCCTACCAAATGCTGAGCAGCTTAGGAACAATTCTGCGTTGGTGTGCACTTTCTGCTATCATTCCATGTTGAACCAATGGCGAAAGTAAGATAAATACTTATTATTTCGCTGCCATAAACAATTATTAATTAAATGTGCAATATTTTAGATATGAAGCCCAGAGTCCAAGTCTGAGTCCAGCGGACAGAAAGTACAACTGGCATGATTACATTTGTCACCTTTGTGGCATAACAACATACAGAAAACGGGTTCGGGCGTTACCTGTGAACGAGTTTCCATTTGTAAAGAATCGAAAGAATGACGACGGTCTTCTCTTGGAGAATGGCGAGTATGCCGTTGTGTGCTTGGATTGCTATGAAAGCTTAAGGTAGATACGACCAACTATTTCCAGTGGATAAGTGAAATTGAACGTTTTATGGATTTACAGACAACAAGCTTCGCAACACGATCGCTTTGGAGTACCCATTTCTAGGCGGGCCTATAATTGGGTGCCCCAACCACCACCTCCGGAAGATAGCCCCGACGCTGCTGTGGCCAGACTTCCCTGTGGTGAACGCTCTGATAGAATTGTAAGTCCTTTATAAAACAATTAAAACCTTCAAAGTTATTTATGTACATTTCTTACTGCTTCAGCTTATAAGCAACGCTCTCAGGCCCATTCCAAGCAAAAAGACAACTTCGCCGAAGCAGTACGATAAGTCAAAAGAAGGTAAGTGACTTTTTAGTTTTTTAGTTGCTGCTTCAGAACCTGAGCCATTTGTCAGGTGCACGTAATACAAAACCATTTTAAAGCGTCCCCAGGTGACGAGTTCAAGTGAAACCAAACTCGCAGCAATAAATATCAATTGGTTTCACTTAACATTGTTCGCCCCCACAGATTTCTGTTGTGGGGGTCCGAAAGTCGAAAGACAAAGCAAGATTATTGCCCTCGGCCAGACCGTACAGAGACCCAATTCCCTTACTTATTGTTGTCCCTCATTATTTCTTGCGGGGTCGATAGTTCACATGCATTTCTGTGGAATCGGCTTGTGGACATTTTTTAGCACTCATTTTGTGTTTATGTTTATTTTAAAACTTGTTTGTGGGTTGTGTTGATAATTGTAAAACAAATTGTGGATGGGCTTTCTTTTTTAATATTTTTGTTTCACATAAAGTACACATAAGGACTGTGAGACGTGATGACTACTCTATAGGACCATGTCTGTCCGAATGTATGAACCCAAGAATCTTGAAAACTATGAGAGCAGAAGGCTCAAAACTTGTTATGCTGGTTTCCTAGGTTGATATACGTATTCCATTTTCCTAGCAAAACCTATATTAACGTATATATTAAAGAATATAAATATTTTAATGATTACAATTATAAAATATTAATATAAGTATTTGCAAGAAAGACGTTTTCGCACACCACTTCTTGCCTTCCCTAATACATTTTATTTCTTATGTTAAAATAAATTGTATTGCATATTTGCAAAACAAAATTAATTCTACTGATTTAAGTCACATTGTTCAGATTCTTCAGGAAGTTAGCAAGAGCTTAAGTCCTAGTAACAAGAATCGACAAAGAATATGTAATTAAAAAAGTTGTTCAAAAAATATTTTAATTGAACAACATTGCAATTGCTCTGCATAATAAAAATAAATGCAACTTTTGTCGACAAATTGGAAGCACTAATTGCATTTCTTTTCAATTTAGTTGCGAATAACTCGATTTGAATAAGAAATCAATTGATTAAATGCCCAATAACAGGCAAAAATCAGCTCAACCTAGAAGGGGGAGGAGATGGCCATTTATAAGTAAATAAGTATGCAATACAACAAGCTCTGAATGTAACAAGAGAGAACGCTACAGTCGAGCAAGCCCGACAGTGTAATACCCTGTACCCAGGTAAACTTCCGCCACTGAGTTATATGCGCCCAAAGCAGCAAAAAGAGGAAGAAGAAGAGCGAACTTGTTGCTGCAGTTTGGGGGGGTTGTACTGGCGAGAATTTGTTTCGCTAATAACTTTTCTTAGAATTGACCGAATAGAATAAAATTTTGAACAACAGTAGACAATTATATAGAAATTATGTGTGCAAAGTTTGGTTTAGGTAGCATTTGAAATGTGGACGCTATTGACGAAATTCTGTAGCGGGGGAAGGGGGGGAAAATTCAAAAAAATAAAATAAACTCGTCCTTTCTCGGACCTAGGAGAATCTGGATGCCAACTTTGGTTATTCTAGCTTTTATAGTTTCTGAGATCCTCGCGTTCATCCAGACGGACAGACGGACAGACGGACAGACGGACGGACGGACATGTCTAGATCGATTTCTCTCGTCATGCTGATTCAGAATATATATACTTTATGGGGTCGGAGATGCTTCCTTCTGTATGTTACATACTTTGCACAAACCTAATATACCCTTTTTACCCTACGGGTACAGGGTATAATAAATATTGATTTTTTATGAATTGCAAAGAGCGCTATTTGTGGGAGGTGGGAAGGGGGCGGAGAAGAGGAGGAGGGGTATTTTGGGTGACCATGTTTCACTCATTTATGCACACCCATTGATATCACAGGAGCAGCGACGGCGGTAAACTTCTTCAATAAAATGCCAAAAAGGAAACATCATAAAAATAAATAAACGGAGAAACCGCATGCACACAAACACACACACACAGACACATACACTCGTACATACATATATACTTATATTATACGTCTGTCTGTCATTGTGCACAATTTTTTACGCACCTACCCACAAGGAAAGTGCCGCCCACCCATGGCCAAATATACAACATTGCTACATACATACAAATGCCACATCCGACGTCAAGCCAAAAAGCAGCAACACCAACAACAACGGCAACAATAACAAGAGGCAAAACGAGCAGAACGAGCAAGCGCAAATAATAAAAGCAACAGCATAAAGTATTTCGAATTGAATTACTCCGTGTTATCCTGTCAACCATACGAAAACACTCAAGACCCATTCAACATGCCACACTCTTCCGCCAAAGCCTCCAAGCCAAGCATACGACCCAACACAGCACAGCACAACACAACCCAGCCCAGACCAGACCAGTTCAAACCAAAACCCAACCCAATCCAACCCAGTATAGCTCAGTTCAACGCCCGCCCACCCGCAACGCTCGTTTGTTAACGTCGACTGCGACGCCCTACAAAAAGAGCCCACCCACCGTTTAAGGAGTTCGCATCGATTTGCAAAAGTATATTACCCCGGCCCAAGTTTTCTTCAGCTTCTTACCCGGCTTACGCTTGGTGGGTGGCTGTGGGCACGGGATGTGGGGTGTGGGCGGGTGTAGAGGTAGACAGTGGGACTGAAAGTTCTTGGAGAAGGTGCCAAGTGGCAGTGGCAGCGGCAGCGTCGGCTGCCTCTTTTGGCCGGCTGCGTTGCCAATAAAATAAAGTTATGTTGGGGTGGGGTGGGAGACGGGCAAATGTTTCTATATGGCATGGTGCCAAGGGGTGGAGTGAGCCGTAGTGAGCCGGAGTGGGGGGATAGCTTGAATAAGTAAACATAAAACCACTGAATTTACGCTTATTGCACCCGCAAACATTTTGTTTAACAGAGCAACAACAACAGGAACAACAACTGCAGCCACCACCATCACCATTCCGTGCTCACCCGTGACAGCACACGCCGGTTCATTCATTCTCTCTTCCCTTCTCTTTCTCTCTCACTCTCTCTCTCTCACATAGTCTCGAAGGCAGACGTGCTCGTACTCTCGTGCTCAGACGACGGTGCTTGTGCTCTCGCATGGCCGTGCGGTGATATCAGTGTGTTGTGGGTTATATGGCTCTGCGCCCGTTTCGTGCCATTTCCGGCCTCAATTTCAAAAGAAGCTCAAATTTCCACACAATTTTCCGGCTTCGCTCTTGGCACTTTTATATATCGTTGCTTGCTCGCTCATGGCTGCTCAGTATTACCAACACCATCTTGTGTCGCCTCCGCCCCTTTATGTTCCACCACTGACAGTCGTTTCCCGTTCGCACTTGTTCAGTCACTCACTTCGGCCTAGCCCCCCCCCCTACACAGGCCCCCCATCTGGCCGCAATGCTTTACAAAAGGGCACCCACTGCCTGTCGTCTATTCAAACAGTCGCCTTGGTTGTGCTTTTTGCTTTTGCCCATTTCCTTTCCTCAACGCCCCAACAACGCCACTTGCCACCTTTGCCACAAAAATATTTCAAACACTTGCAACCGCAGTTGCCACCTAGCCTGACCGAACAACCGTCCGTCCGACCGACCGACCATACGACTGCCACACGACAGTTGACGACGCGGACAGACGACGGGACAAGTTAACTGCCTGCTTGGCCCCGGTCATGCCCTCCTCCTCACTCCCCCCCTCCAGCCGCTTCCGCTTTGCGTAGAATAACAGTTACATTATCCTTTTTATTGCCACACTTTCGACGCACACCAGCCGCCACCGTGCTCACAAATATACATTCACACACACACACACCCACAGATACAAACTTATTTGGCATGTGGTTAGTTCTACCCCCATTTCTTCGACTTTATTGTGGCATGACTTGGTGGGGGAAGGGGATACCCAGACGTCGACGACTACGGTGTCCGGAATTGTGGCAAAAAATGTGCATTTATTTTTTGAAGTTTTGTTGTTTGCGTTAACTCGAGTCGCTGTAAATTGTGGTGAACACGAAGCCAAGTGTTTGGAGCATTTACTAAGTTATGCACCACAGTGCGCACTGTGGGCCACATTTGCATAATTGACAAGCATAATTTGATGTTATGCTGTTGTTTAAATGGACCCACAAACACTTGCAATGTCAAATTCAGCCAAATTAGGAAGGCAGGAGCTAATAGGCCATATTCAAATTTTTACATAAATACTGTTCTAGTAAATTATTGCATGGGTTTTCATGAACATTAAAATGATATTATTGGGCAGACCCGTTAATTAATTATTTCCTTTTTAAATGTGCAAAAAACATTTTAAAAAAAGTACTGAACCGGCTTACATTTGGGATCTGGATATCTGTTCTGATTTTTACATAAATACTGTTCTAGTAAATTATTGCATGGGTTTTCATAAAGATTAAAATGATATTATAGTTGGGCAGACCCGTTAATTAATTATTTCCTTTTTAAATGTGGAAAAATACATTTAAAAAAAAGTACTGAACCGGCTTACATTTGGGATCTGGATTTCTGTTCTGATTTTTACATAAATACTGTTCTAGTAAATTATTGCATGGGTTTTCATAAACATTAAAATGATATTATAGTTGGGCAGACCCGTTAATTAATTATTTCCTTTTTAAATGTGGAAAAATACATTTAAAAAAAAGTACTGAACCGGCTTACATTTGGGATCTGGATTTCTGTTCTGATTTTTACATAAATACTGTTCTAGTAAATTATTGCATGGGTTTTCATAAACATTAAAATGATATTATAGTTGGGCAGACCCGTTAATTAATTATTTCCTTTTTAAATGTGGAAAAATACATTTAAAAAAAAGTACTGAACCGGCTTACATTTGGGATCTGGATTTCTGTTCTGATTTTTACATAAATACTGTTCTAGTAAATTATTGCATGGGTTTTCATAAACATTAAAATGATATTATAGTTGGGCAGACCCGTTAATTAATTATTTCCTTTTTAAATGTGGAAAAAAACATTTAAAAAAAGTACTGAACCGGCTTACATTTGGGATCTGGATTTTTGTTCCCAGTTCGATTGAATAAGACAAGCATTCCTGCTTTATAGGTAATATATTTTCCGAGGAACCGTATAAATAATTGTAGTTATGAATGCCTGTCCGATTGTCAATCGATTCGTTTTGGACTTGTTTACATTCCTGCTTTGTAGGTATTATATTTTCCGAGCAACCGTATGAATAATTGTAGTTATGAGTGCCAGTCCGCCCGTATTACTTACTCGTATCTTCTACAAAGTCCGTCACCATATTAGCTCCAAACGCTCAAGACGTGATAACTTGTGTGCCAGCCGGATAGAGTATCGACACAAATAAAACGCTGATGTGGCATAAAAAAGATATAAATTTCGCCAATCGATGAAGATAAAATACATTTTGTAATACGCTCGTAATGCGACATATGTGTGTTTACGAATACGTTTGTGCGTGTGCGTGTGTGTGTGTGTGCGTGGGACCCGAGCACGAGCAAGGGTCAACATAGTCGGGGCGATGGAGTGGGCGTCCTTTCGGAGTCACTGAAGTGTGCAGCGTCGAGTTGCTTTTCGTGCCATGACTGGCAAGAAATGCGTTTGTCGAAGTAAAATTTGAAGTGGCGCCGGCAAAGCAAACTTCAACATTGACTCTTAGTGCTTGGTTGGCTCGTGTCCATGTGGATACGTGGTACATACTCATATATATGTACATACATATATAGTACGAGAGTATATGCATATGTATAGATGGGTATGGGCGTGTGTGTGAAACCCTTTAAAAGCTTGTTGTTGCCAGACATAAACGTTTAGCCCATAAACCCTTGATGTATGGAACATAAACACCACACTCGCAAGTACCACTCATGGGTGGTGGTTTCTGCTAACTGAAATCCAATGTGCCCGACCATTCTACCGGGCATGGGCATGGGCACGGGTACGGCACGGGCACGGGCCTGGGCCTGGGCACGTCCCCAGTAACCACAATGTCAATAAATATGTTACGCTCGACTCGTCTTTTTTGTTGTTATTGGTTGGTTCGTTGGTTGGCAGCAATTTGGTTAAACATATTTATTTGGTATTTGTGCTTTCCTCCTTTTAAGCACTGCTTCGATTTTTGGAATATTCGTCAAGAAAATGTGTGGTGGTGGTGATGGCTATGGTGATGGTGATGGTGGTGGTGTGTCAGTATCTCTGTCAGGATGCTTTACTGACATGCCTTGAATAAACAGTATAGTATGTGGGGCACCCCCTCGAGGCACACATTGAAATATCCATATCCTTGCTAGGTGGGAAGCGACAACTCAAGTTACACATTGCAAAATTCATTTTGAATTTTTCGAATTGTGTGTTCGATTTCATGTTATTTTAAACGTATGTACATATTTGGAGTGGATTTCTCTTTGTTCTGCGATTTCAATTTGATTTTATTATTTGTATTAGTATTCCATGTGTTTATTGCAGTATAACAAAATGTGTTCCATTGCTGAACTGAGTGTTCCAATTTAGCAGCCCTATCAAAATGTCGAATTTTGATTGTATTTTACATTGCTTTGTCATGCATTCAAACAAACATTGGGCAGCGATTTGCTTGAAATGGAGATGCAATGGAATTCAAAATCTGATTTAAATAATGGTTTAGAGGTTAGCTGATACCCCTAAAAGGTAATGGTAGGTTTTAGATTATTAAAAATGTTTGAGGAATCAACAAAGTATACACATTTCCCAAATACTATAAAAGCTCGATTTTATAACTTTCTAATATCTCCAGCCCAACCAACTAATTACTTAAATCTAAGCTCTGATGCCATGTTTTAAAAATTGCTTGAATAATTTGTGTTGAACATATGATTTACATAAAATGATTGATTCAAATATGAAATCTTGAGTTTTCGACAGTCTTTGCATTAAGTTAATAGAAGATATATATAGAGTCAGAAGATATATATAGAGTCAGATGGAAAATACTTGTAGAAGCCCCAATCTCCCAAGTGGAGCAAAAAGGAATAAAAAAAAAAAAACTTCCTACGTTGAAGTTTATATTTTTGCTATCATTTGAAACAATTGAATGAAAATAGGGGGGAACACCCCGAATATTGTTTTTCCTGAGTTCTATTGTGACAAATTATAAATGATTTTTTTTTTTTTTTTTTTTTTTTTTTTTTTTTTTTTTTTTTTGTGAGAAGAGAGAGAAATTGTTTCGGTAATGAAATATATTGCATTTTAGCACCGTTCTTATATGCATCGCACAAGGTATCGTCACATCGGAGGTATTTTATGTAAGGACAAATTTAAAATAGAGTTGGAGAGTTAAATTGTTGCCGAAAAGAAAGGCAGACGTTACACCAATTGTTGGAGCAATCCGAACTTTACATTTCCTTTGGAGTGCCTATTAGAAATTACAGCACACTCTGGCCGTCGAGCATACCAGGGCCAGAGCATTTACTTATCTTTTCAAAAGATATGGGAATCATTGAATACTCATATGTGTTGGTCTATATAATACTATTAATAAATAAAAATAAAAACTTGCAAATTAAAGTGAAATGTGTCAGACACCTGTACGCACATTTTCCTTACTGTGTGATTTTCTTTTCATTAAAATAAAAGACTTTAATTTGTTTTTCTCCCAGCGACAAAGTAAAACACAGAGAAAGAGAGAAGCTTTTTTCAATGACATGCGGGACACTGTAAATGTTGTCACGTTCCTGTCAATGCGACGCTGTTCAGCAACGAAGTGAATAAAGCAACAACAACAACTTTCCCAAGTGCATTCCAGTAGCGCATTGAGAAAATGCCGCAGGAAACAGACTGAAAGATTTTTCCTTAACTGCGTTAAGCTTTCTGGCCCCGAGCCCCCGTTGTCCTGCCTTGCTTTCGTTGTGTTGTGCACACAACGTCCTTATTGTTGGTGTTGCTGTTATTACTGCCGAAGCCGCCGCCATATTTACTTTGCATTTGTTTACGTTTTTATTGTGTATTTTAGCGCACGAATTTAAATATTTGCTTGTTTTCTTATTTAAGTATTCGCGAGTGAGCGCTTCGGAGAAACGTCAGAGAGCGACAGATGCAGTACACCCCTTTGGCGAACACACATACACATACACATGCACACACACATACACATATATGCACACAAGCAGAGAAAGATTCGAGCTCGCGAGTTTTTTTTTCTCAATTCTTATTTCTTTTGGTGCACTTGCCGTTATTGTACTTTTCACTTTGCTTCCTCTCACCAAATTCGCTGCTGTTGCAACATGCCGTGAATGTCTCTGATTGTGTATGTGTGAGAGAGAGTGTGTGTGTGTGCGTTCCGCTAGCGCAAAAGTGATTTACTGTTATAAATATTTGCTCATGAGCTTTTTAAGTACTTTTTCCTTTTCTTTGCTTCTCGCCGCCGTCGCCGCCACTCTCTGCCTTAGCGTGCATTTCTTTCGTCGTCCCCTTCGCCTTCTCCTCCCCATCCATTCCGGCAGTTACGTATCGGTGTTCGTGTAGGTGTTCCGTAACCTAGCGTGTTCACTATGTTCACTCACCTGCTCACCTTGCATTTTTCTGTTGCATACTTTTGAGCGTAATTTTTTATTGAATCATGTTTACCATTTACGTCGACTTCGTTTTCGTTGGTTTGGATATGCCTTTTGTACCTTCATTTATTCATTTGTTTACTCCATACTCTTTATGCGAATGCTTGTGTGGGGGAAGTAGAGGAAGAGTGTCGGTGTGGGTGTGGGTGTGGGTGTAAGTGTGAGAGTTACAGAATATTGTATTAGTGTTGTACAGGTTTTGTTCTTGGTCCTGGCCATGTTGCTTTTGCTGCCTTTTGTAACTGGCGCTTGCTTTCATTTCGTGGTAAATTTTTGAGATATTATTTCCCTTTTGCCACCTCCCCGAGGGAATCATTTTGCATTAACTGAACAAATAAACCAACTTTGTTATATTTTCGTTCATTTCATTTCGTTTGCTTTTGCTAAAGGGGATTTTCAAAGCGAGACGACGTCAGCCAACATGTTCAGAGCGCTGTTTGTTGTTTGTGTTGATGTTTGTGCTGGTTCTGGTTCTGGTCCTTCTTTGGGGTTGTATTTCGTATTTACCCTGCTTTGCTTCGTTTGTTTGCCTTCTCGAGTGCTGCATGTGCCTGTTTTTGTGAGTTCGTGTACATGCGTCTGTGTTTGAAATTGAATGCTCAATTGAGCACTTAATTAGCAAAAACAGTTTTTAATGACGACACGAAAGCTTTTATTCTTTCCATACACTCTGCTGGCTACACTGAAAAAAATTCCATGCCATTTACTGGATCTATGCTACCTTTCAGAGCAAATTACCTCACAATTGGTTTGACAGTGCAGGAACCAGTGTTGTTTTCATTTCTGGTGGTTGCTTGTTATTCCTTTATTTTATTATTTCCTACAGCAGTCGAGCAAGGGCGTTCTTGTCAAAGGTTGGGTCCGTCACGCACACTCAAACACGCGTCGGCATCTCGCTCTCGCATACATGCAAACACTTTCGATGAAACACCCGTAATTGTCGATGTGATTAATGTGTTTTTAAGTGCGTCATTTTAAGCATATTATGAGTTTATAGGGGTTAATTTCACCCGGGGACTTTGCATGTTGCTTCTGGCATTTTAATTGAATTGTTGCCATTGCTTACCTATTGTTTTCGCTCGTATTATTGTCGTTTCATACACACTCTGTTTATTGTTGATGCTCGGTCTTTTTTAAGCGAAACATAAAACATAGCAGAGGACTTCATGTTCGTTGAAAATTGCGAGTCCATGCCTTTGATGCCAAACAGGGTACCACCAATTAGTATGGATACAATTTCTAATATATAGGGATCCGATAATTTTTCTACTTCTGTGAAATTCAAAATTGATAGAATTCGAGAATTTCGCAGATATCTGCCATCAAGAAGAACCTTTTATTCTACACAAGTATTTGACCACGCTGGCTAACGAAAAAGAGTTTAAAATGTTGTCTAAATTTATAATATGGTTGTTTACAAAATATAAATCAAGCAGTCAGGGCGGGAAATTATGAAATAGTTTAATTTAAGTATACATATATTAGAGGATATAAAAGTACCATTTCAAATGTTCCAATTAGTAACTGTTATTATAACTTTGCATTCTTCTGGAACTCTAAATACTGAACTTTTGCTTTTCTTACACCACACCTTCGGCACAAAGTAGCGCTTTAAAGAGCGCCGTCAGAAACTTTCAACCCAAAACTTCCACAAACTTGTATTTCAATTAACATATCGTCGCACCACCCACCCACCTAGTACATATGTACGTATGCTCAGCTCTAAATATCTTGAGGGTGTAGCTTCGCCAGTTCCGTGAATGTTTTGTGGTCTTGGGATATTTTTGCTTTTCAGTTTTGCAAATGGATTTATAACCTCTTGTAAGATTTCCTATGCCCTTCAGGCATTGTTTAAACAACCCATTGTACAAATACCAATAAGCAGCAAGTGAAGCGTTTTTGTTTGCGTGTACCTATACATGCGAATGTGTGTGTATGTGTGAGGATTATTGCGTGTCCAATAGAGCGCATTTGGGCTTGTCCTGTGTGTGGATGACTGGAGTTGAGGTATTCATTTAATGGTTTCATAGCCGGACAAGATTGCCCAAAACGCAACTTGGACGCTTCAATGAAAAAGCAATAACAAGATATTACAAAACACTATCTGATTGTTAATAATGTTCTACTTCGATGTAACAAGCAACTTTATTAATTTGTATACCCTGTACCCAAAGGGTACAAGGGTATATTAGTTTTGTGCGAGTGCACATGGAACACACAGAAGGAGGCTTGGTAGACCCCACAAAGTATATATATCCTTGATCAGCATGACAAGCCGAATCGATATAGGTATGTCCGTCTGTCTGTCTGTATAAACGCAAGGATCTCCGAAAGTATAAGAGCTAGAATAACCAAACTTGGTATACAGATTCTCCTGAGACCGAGAAAGGACGAGTTTGTTCATTTTTTCTGGGGTGGTACAGGTTATGTGAGAGTTGAGCCTGCTCGACTTTAGCATTCCTTTCTTGTTCAAATGTAGTGCACTTGAAGGCACGAGTGGCAATGAAATGATATGGAACTATTTATATACGAGTATAAGACCAACATTGACAATTGGTTACTCAAGACTGCTTTGATATAAAACTAAAACCGTAGAAGATGTGTCAAAAATTTTAGTGAAATCAAAATGGCGTGACACGGTGCCGTGCTGTTCGCTCAATTTATTCGTCATATACACCTTTGTTTGGTCTATCGTTTTACATCAGCTCGTCATTTTGACGACCTTTCAGTTTATTCAGGTGCACCTAAAATATTTCTACGCTTTTCACATCTGCTGCAGTGCATATCTCCAAACACTCCCCCCCCCCCCCCCATCATGTTTCTCTCGGCTTGGCATTGCTCTTTATTTTTGGATGATGCTGATGCGCGCACTTTTCCCATAAAAGTTTCGCAGCCAGCAGATTTTTATTAGTTTTTCACGTTCTGCATTTTCCACGCGCTTTCCACATGCCATGCACCACCGCACAGAGGCTGCGATGTTGCCGAAGCTCGGTTTATTGTTATGGCAACATCGTAAAAATTTATCATAGTTGAATTCAACAACAGCAACAACCTTTGTCGCGACAGGACTAGGACCAGGAGCAGGACAGCCACGGACGACGCAAAACAAAGTTATCGCATTTTTATGACAATTTGACGACAACTTTCATGGCATTTTTTTTTTTCGAGGTGGCGAACTATTTCCCGCGGCAGCAACCATCCCGCCGATGTACAAAATTATTTCTACGAACTGAGGTAAAGTTCAGATATTTTATAGCGGTAAATTATACACAAAAAAGCTAAAATAGAAAACTAAAACTAAATAAATTATTTTAAAGCGTAATGTGTTGTATAAACGTTTAGCCGTAACAATAAAAAAAGCCACTTAGAAATCAAAATATTTCAATCATATTCTAAAGATGGTATAATGGTTGGTTGTGTGTAAAGATCTGATGTGTAGACATCTGGTTCTGAGCACTCTGACGTATAAAAATGTGACCTTTTTCATTTCAGTGGTCCTAGAATCTACTTACGCTTTCAGTTAATTTTTGGTTGATTGGGCGTAAAGATCTGATATGTAGACATCTGGTTCGGAGAACTCTGACGCATAAAAATCTGACGTTTTTCATTTTAGTTGTACTAGAATCTATTAAGGCTTTCAGTTCATTTTATAAAGTTCTAAATGGACAAGTTTTCAGAAATATCTCTAGGCTTACCTCCCATTTTAGCTAAATCATATATTTAGATGCTGAATAGTACTTTTTATGAGTTTCATATCATTGGCTGCTGTTTAATTCGGCATCGTTCATAAAACAACATCTGGCCGTAGGCTAAAAATATTTCTGCGTTAAATTCCTTGCTGGCCACATACTCTATTAGTTAAAAATAGCCCAAGTTTCGGTATCTGAAAAATGAAAGCTGCTGCAATGCCAGCATGAAGGTAGAGATGTAGGATGAGTTGCAAAAATGAGTACAGCCGTCCAGCCAGCTATGGACCACGAAAGTTTTCTATATTTGCGTATGCATATGTGTTAGTGTGTGTGTGTGTGCTGTGAGGTGGTTGGGTTGTGCAGCGGAGAGAGTTTCGGTGGCGATGCTTGCCATACGAAAATATCCTCACATTTGAACTTCGAACAGGAAACACTAAAATGCAACGGCAATGGCAACAACCACATCACAGCAACAGCAAGAAGAGCGAGCGGGCAGTCAGGAGGATGGGACTACCGACTATTGCAATGCTGCTGGCATTCACAAGCTACGCAAAAACTCTCCCAATCATGCACAACGAACCCGAACCCACGAACGGGCCGGATCTGGACCAAGGAGGGGAGCGGGCACGGGAAGACATGGACTCGTTCGCGCTTGGCACTCTCGCGCAAACGGCTTTCGCCCATCGACCAGAGCGCCGACCAGAGCCTCGGCACCCAAATGGCCCACCTGTCTAATCCGTGTTTGTTAGTATATAAATCTAAAAGCTAATCCGCTTGTATTTCCGCTTGGGCGCTGTGAGGTTAGACCGGAAATTCCGCTCTATATGCAGAATGCAGCAGCAGCAGCAGTAGCAGCAGTGACGATGCGCAGCCCCTACGACGCAGATGAGGCAGCTATGGGGCTGCTGACATTAGTGTTGGAGTCGGTGTTAGTGTTCACGACGGAAGTCGAGTTACTGCTGTTGTCGTTGTAGTTGCTGCTTGTTTAGGGATTTGTTGTGGTAGTGCAGTACATTTGTTTGTTGTAATAGCTGTGGGGTCTGCCTGTTAGTGTAGTTATGTATTTGTGAGCCAGTGGGTGTATGTGGGTGTGCGTGTAGGAGTAAACGCGCTCACGAAGCTCATGTTGACGACTAAAGTTATCGGTGCTACTCTCCATAAACACGTACACATATACTCGTACTCAGTTCGAAGGTTTTTGGGAGCACGAAAATTGGAAGCGGCGACACTGGCAAAAATTATGACACCTTTAAAATGGTAATACTATAATTTAATCCCAAATAGCTAAATCAAAACTAACACACCCCACTTGTACTTTTCTGCTAAGCTAGAATTCTAGAATGCAAGATCTTTTTTTTTTTTTGCAAATAGGGCTATACGTTATTATAATAAGCAATCTTAAAAATAAACCATCTAATGCTTTATAATTACAGTTCCATAAATAAATGTTTTTTTCTTAGACTTGGGTATTCTTAGACAATCTGCCTAACGTTTATATTTTCTGAGATGCTTCTATATCTCTAGATAGTTTAGTTTTTTAATGGATATTCGTTGGCAGACATTAAAGAATTGAGTTCTAATGTCGATGGCAACCAAGAAATAGCTCAAGATATTAAAATCATTAAACATCGAGTAGATAAGCCCCATTTTTTTTTCTTGTTTTGATTTTGCTCTGCATTGGTACACTTGCACAGCAAGCCCCAGCACCAGCACCAGGACCTGCCTGTGACCCCTCGCTCATGCTCAGCATCAGCCTTGCTCTCTTTGCCGCTGGCGGCTCACAGAGTCGAGCAACGAAGCACGCGCTGTGGGCGCTCAGTCGGTTGGTCGGTCTGTCCGGTTCAGTTCGGCACTGCACCAAGCATGATTTCTTCGACATGTGTGTGCTTGCTTCTTGAGCCGACCCAGCACCATAGGCTAGAAGGAGAGAGCAAGAGCGAGAGCCATGTCTATGCACCAGCATCACACCGCGACAGTGGCTGATGCTGTTGACAGGAATGCCAGCCTGTTGTGACGTTGCTTCCGTTGCACCCCGTTGCGGTTTCGTTTGGGGCCGTACTTGAGCAGTCGGGGTGGTATACGTACTTCCTGCCCCTTCCCCGAACTGCAAACTTTTCAAATGTGCCGCTTTTGAGTGCCGAGAGAAAACTTGAAAAGTGAAAAACTTGGGATCCTTGGTCTGGGGGCGCACCAAACAATAGGCTTGCATAAACAAAAGCAGCTCAGAACTTTAAATGCAGTGTGGATATCCTGTAAGATGGGAGGACGGCAAGTAGGCAGCTCTGTCAGTTTAACACAATGTCATGTCCGTTATGAGGCGGCCATGGCAAGCGGGCGAAAAAGAGCAACATGGCAAGAGCTCAGCTCAGATTTGCTCGTTTGGTCATAGGCCAAGTGGAGTGTAGACCAGAAAGTGGGCATATCACACAAGTCCAAGGAGCGGAGGCATTCAGAGAGAAGTTCAACTGCCATATAGGATATGGACTACTTGTATATCTACGAGCGATGGCTTCTGAATGTGTGCAAAATTGACAGTACAAGTAGGCCTGGTGGGTGGCTGCTGTCCTCTGTGCAGTGGGTGAAGTGTTCGGTTGGTTGCTTGACTGCTTGACTGCTCGCTCACTCGTGCGGTAGCCGGTGGGTTATGCTCGTAACTAATAACCAAGTAAATTGATACGTGACCCTGCATTTAAATGCTATTATTGCCAATGCCTGCCTGGACACTCACTCACTCACTCACTGTTGGCTCAAGTGAGTGGGCGGCCGAGCAGAGTTGCTGTTTGCAATCGGATCTCATCCTCCTACGACCGACCGACCTCTCTGCGTCCAGCGCCTGGTGGCAACGTCTGCTTGTGGCTGTTCTCTGCCAATTTGTGATTGGAATTTTTGATGAGCTGAACTGACGTATTGATTGAATGTGCACACACACACACCCACACACACTCAGATACGGAACCACAGACTTTTTTGATGTCCGTCTTGTGCTGACCGAATGCAAAAATGAGTTGGCCGACCTTTTGGCCATTTCCCAACCTGACAACTGACTGCGAAACCATTGGCCCAAAAACTAGTAGTTGTCCTGATGATGATGTCTGTCAACATCAGAGGTTGTATACGATTTAAGGTTCCCTCTGCATTCAACTAATGGTACTTGCTAAGGTTTTGCCTCGTTGGTCTTTTCCTTCAAATGCAACTGTGAATTGGCCAGTTGGCAGTGTGGCAGTAGAAAGTGTTGCTGCCTTTGCTTTTTGTTTGCCTTTGTGGGGACAACTCACTATACGAAACGCTTCCCTCAAGTTCCTGCTATATCGGACTGTCTCTTGCATGCAGGCGTGGTTGTGCAGCCTGTATCCTGGCAACGGATATTCGTACGTGGTGCGAGCGAGAACCCAACACCGAACTAAACGATACACATGTTTGCATCTACGTGTATGTCAACCGTCCGGCCAACAGGCCCCCCGAAGTTCCGTACATCTACGGTCCCACACTTTATCTGGCTTGTGGGCCCCTCACAAAAAGTTGCCACAACTTTTATGCGTCTAAGAACAACAATCGTCTGCTGAGTTGTCCTCTTCTTCTTACTTAAGGAAAGGTCCTTTGTGTCGAGTCGTAACTGTGGAAATGGCTGCGGAAATGAGTACGGAAAATAGTACACACGACCGGAAACTCGCAGAAGTTTCGTTGTATTTCAGACAGTGGCCCGTCACTTGGACTTGGCTGCAACTTGCAAGTAAAATCGTCGCCATCACCATCGTAGTTTCCATTGTCGTTGTCGTCGTCGTCGTCGCCTAGGGGTATGATTAAAGTTTTCCTTTTAATTTCTAACAATTGTGTTTCGGTTTAGATTTGGTTTTTGTGCTTTTTTGATTCACCCGTGTACCCTACAATGAAATATAACGGCCATATCGATTCTATGGCTCATGCAAGATTTAATTGAATGCGACAGACATTCGATCAATCATGTAAGCTCTCACGAAACTACTTCAAACTCTCTTGAAAATTGCCCAAAACTATTTTGGTTCGCAACAGTTGACATCGACTTTATTTTTGACACTTTTTAGGCAGTTAAAATCAAACCTATTTCCGCAAGTTCGAGAAAAGTGGCCAAAAAAATATTACACTTAAAATTCCCAATTCTCGCCAGTTTTCGAGACATTTCCATTAATATATAAAAATTTCTTGAAAGTAAAACTAATCTGGGCATAGCTGGCCAAATGGCAAATAAAATTCCCCCAACGGGTCGGAGGCATTAGTAGACGTTACTGTATAGTTTTTTCATAGGCTTTCTTATCTTTTTAGTTAAAATTATAACGTTGTCTTATTAAATATCTTTATTTTATTTTATAATATTATATGATAATATAACTCATAGTTTTCATATATGTATCGACAGCACTATTTGTTGATTTTCTAAATAAATAAATAAATCTGTTTTCTACAGTTCCTTGTCGATTTCGAAACTCATTTGAATATTTAAGGAAAAAAAAGTAGCACCAGTCGTTGTGTTTTTGTGGATTGATTTTCGATACGTTTCTATGTATTATTCGTAAATATTTGTACACAGGCTACAAAGCGATGCCATTTTATGCTTTACAAACAATATACTTGTCTGCTATATTTTTGGAAACAATTCCGGGGACACTGTTACGGCCGCATTAAAGTGCTGTTTTTATTTGCGTGCGGACCAGTCGGTAGACATTTTTCGTGGTCGTGACTACAATGTCAGGCATTTAGCACTAGCAGGGTATTTAGATATTTGCCGTCTACTTACAACTTCCTCCTTCCATGCTCACCACATTCCTCTCATTTGCCGCACTTCCGTTCGGCTTCGTTCGTGCAGCTCGAAAGAAACGGCCTCGTTGTTGTTATCCTCATTGCTCGCAAACTTGTCGCTGCACAGTGTGAAAAATATTTAAGCGTGAAGTTTTAGCAGCGGTTTTCGCTCGAAGGCTCATTGTTGTCCTCATCTCATCATCCTCGCTTTAGCCATCATCACAGTCACTTCGCCATGCGCGTCGCCAGCACAGTTGTTGGCGCAGTCGCGGTTACCGACGTCGACGCTGACGAACATCGTGTTTCCGCATCATTTTTAACGCCACTTTTGTGTAAGCTTTGCGTTTATGTGGCCGTCTGCCTGTGTGTTTGCGACAAAGTGTTTGTCTGTGTGTGTGTGTGTGGGTTTGGAAGAGTGTGTTGGCTGGCTGGTATCCGTGTCGGTATTTTTGTGGATTTGTTTTGTGTCTGAGGGTGTTTTTCTAAATGGCTTTTAAAATCTCATCGTCGACGTTTTGTCCTCGTCGCGCGACGAGGCGGGCTAAGTCTCGAAGCTGTCGGCTGGGGTTGTGCATTGGTGTCAGTGGTCGTGCCTGGAGCAAAGGCAAAAGGTATAGGAGCAAGGAGTGCCTGTGGTGGGGTGGTGCGCTGTTTATTGTGTTATTGGTTTTGGTGATGACTTTGCTTTGCTTGGCATTTTGATTGTCGCTACGTTTTTGCCAATTGAAGTGCTGGTTCTGGTGCTCGGTATCGGCGTTTTACAACTTTACTTTCCTCACCCCTTTCTCTTGATGCGTTCTCAGCTTGGTTGGCTTTTATTGTTCGTGTGCTTTAGCTTGTTTATAAATGGCATGGAGTTTGTTTTTATATGCTTAATATGCTTTGCAGGGGAATGTTTTAATTGCTCTGTTAATGTAGTCACGACAACTGCTTAAAAATAGATTGGAGATGGGCGTCCAGACAGACTTGGTAAGGATTGTTTTCTATACGTGCTGGCATTACGTAGTTTCTGTAAGAAAAGAAAATTCAACTGGAAAACACTTTCTAGATGAGCTCAAATAAGAAGCAAAATGTCAGTGGGGGGTCAAAAGATATGATTAGAATCTATCTCGGGATATTTAAATAAGTATAGAAAGATGCACGCAGCAATAAAAGTGCTATCTTTTCATAAAATCAGGTTAATCCTTATATAATAACAAAAGTCGAACTGTTTGTGCGTTGCCTATAACTCTTACCACTTCTTATCTCAGTCAATACACATGATGTACTCTCCTGTAGCCTCATCATCGTAATCATCATTGTTGGCATCAACCCACAACTACCATATTCATATCGACACACACATTCACGCATTGAATCGAAACCCAACGGAGCAATGCTGAACAGCACTCATCCGATTTAGCTTGGTTCACACTGAACAAGGCAATAATTTCAGCTCCTAAGCCCTATTAACCATTGCTAACTGAATGGTGGAAGCATCCAACCGAAAAGCCAAGCAGGCCAACGAAAGCCCAGAAGAGGATGGGGGGTCGGCCGTAGACGAGAGTGTTGACTGAGCGGGCAATTGAATAAGCGACAGGCACAAAGAATGTGCACAACGTCGACGACGACGACGACATGCTCGACATGGAGGACATCGACGCACAAACATGCGGTTAGAACGTCAGAACGCTTTGCGTACCCAGCCCAGCCCAGCCCAGCCCGAACCATCCTGAGCTCAGTTAAGCACCACATTGTCGATGGCCGGGCAGTCAGCCAGCCAGCCAGCCAGCCCATTTGGTTGAGGCCGTTCAAATCCGGAACGAACGAACATATTGACAAATTATCCTTTTTACACGCATCGCCTGCTGAGTTGGCCTCGCCTGACTGCCCTGTTGGCGTTCGTCGGTAGAGTTTAGCACGGCTCTCTCACACACACACACTCACACACACACACAGAGCTATTGTTGAATGTGCCAATGTATTCACATGGCTGTTCCGTTGCTGTTGCCTTTGCCGCTGTTACCGCCCGCTGCGTGTTTCACCATCGACCATTGCGCGTTTTGTGTACATAAACAGCGCAGAGCTGAAACAACAGCAGCAGAAAAAACAAAAACAATTGCAGCAGCGACAACGGCAGCGGCAACAACAATATCATCACTGCCAGTGAGCGGAACCACAATGGCAGCCAGAAAGTAGGAAAATAGAAGAAGAAGAAGAAGCAGCCAAATGCTCAACTGAGAATATCATGAAGGTTGATTTCGTTCCGCCGCATACACACATACCGATCCCAATCATCGACATGCATCATAGGGCCATTAATATTTCGTTAACTGACAGTTGAGTGCCGGTCCCACATGCAAATAATTTGCACAACATTGTGTGTAGGTAGTTTTGCAGATATGTCGTACCTTCTAAGACTCCAAACATTTTCAAACACATCGTTTACCAACATAAAGGGTGTGTAGATTCGGCGAATACGAAGATTAATTTATTACTTTTTGTCAGAATTAATAAATTGAAAAGTAACATTTAAGACTTGAAATTATAGTTATTGAATAGAAGTATATACTGCCTAACTATACTGAAATACTAGCATTGTCTTGTATCCTTTTACCAACATATATCAAATCCTTTTTCTAGCCGAAAAACGTTCAGCTTTACGAGTATGTTGTTAAAATTCGATTTATTTTGGTTATGTTTTTTTTTCTAACGTGAAACAAATTTGTGTGTAAATCTTGGGCTTATTTGAAAAGGTTTTTCTTCTCATCTTTTATGCCTTATTATTTTCTAAAAATATTTAAAAAGAAAAACAAATTTTTGCCGCTTAAAGTGAAAAATATTTATTTTTTTAATTCTTGACGTTTTTATCAATTCAAAATCGGATGCATATAACTGGATTTTATATGTTTATGTTTTAAATATAAATATTTTTTATTCAATGTTTGTAAGTTCATTTTATATGTGAGCGACTCGAATAAGAGTAGATTCCTCAAAAGCGTCGAAAGATCTTTGTCAGATAATTATAAATGCTCTTCCTGTTTCAGTTATTACTTATCCATGTGGGTGTGTGTGTTTGCGTGTGGGTGTGTGTGTGCCACTTATTAACTCAACTTAACCCTCGAGGTATGCAACACAATTTTACATTGTGACAAATATCACTTCGTGCTAGCTAGAAAATGTACTCAGCATGCCAACTGCGAAGAGGTGTTGAACACTGAACCGCAAATTTTGTTTACAGCGCTCACTTGTTGTTGTTGCCAACTCTGTGCGGAAAGACCAAAACAACAACAAGAACAAAAACAAGAACAAGAAGAGGAACAACAACATCACCACAAGCGCATGCTTCGTGTTAAATGCAAAGGGCAACAACGACCTCAACGATGTTGACGATGTCGACGCTGTGGTGGTGGCCACCATGTTGAGTCTTTGGCTCTCGCCATACACTCACCCCTCCCCGCCCCCCAACCAACCTTAGCCCGCATAAGCGTCGCTCACTGTACTGTGCCATGCCATGCCAATAAGAAAATCAACCCCCGGCACTGCATTCACCATCAGATGAGGGCCATGTGAGAGCAGACTTGGGCACAGGGTGCAATGCGGGCGGGACAATGTCATGGCGCATCCTGCCTAGCGCCTAGAACTGCACTCAATGCAAGCGAACAGCCCCTCAAACCAACCAACACATACTTGCTTTCGTGCATCCTGTCAGAGCCCGCTAACTCTCTCCCGCTAACTCTCTCTTGGTCGACGAGCGAGGCTGCACTCAGTGCCCCATTGGGAGAGAGAGAAAGAGAGAGAGAGCACCCAACATAGGCGCACACGTGCACAAGTTTCTAAGCAAGCAACCAGCACGACGACGACTTGTGCTCTCAACGCCGAGAGCATTTAACGGAGAGTGTGAGTGAGCCGGCTGTCTTACTTACTCTTATGCAGAAAGCAAACGACGACTCTCAGCCGACTCGAGCGCGTATGCTGAGCCGCGACAAGTTTAGTCCTTTCGCAAACGTCGCCGTGTCTTCGTCGCCGTTGTTGTGGCTGCTATCAGGCGTTAAACGTGTCTATGACTGTGTATGACGTTCGTGTGCGCGCGTGAGCTTGTGTGCGTGTGCGTGTGTGTGTTTGTGTTTGTTTGCGTGTGACGTTGACAGAAATAGAGAATAGCCGATTTTCAGCTTAGCCGCTAAGCAAAGCTCCTGTGTTTTGGCGAAAGGCGAGCAAGTGAAATAAATTACAGTAATTATGGCGGCCACTTGAGGTGCCGGTGCGGAATCGTGGTCGTGCCGTTATATCCGGCACATTCGTCGTACCCGCCATCCCATCTCCATATCCATCTACTATACACGTATCTGTGTGTGACAAGTGTTTAACACCGCTAAATTTCTCACGCGTGCTGCAAAGCCTGAAGCGGCAAACGTGTGGGCGCCCGCACAATTTGACAGTTTGTCGCCCGCCGTCAGTAAATTAAGCATAAATTACGTCGCGAAGACGTCGTCGTCATCATCGAGTTGAGGAAACAGGGGAGAAGAGAAGAGGAACCATAGGTGGCTGAGGGCACAGCGTCGCTGTCAGCGTCTCTCGAATAGTGTGTTCGTGTGTTCGAGTGTATGGTTTGGTGGTTTGACTGTGGCTGGGACGGGCCTGTGGACAACAAATCGTGCGGTGCACAGTCAGTTGGCATTCGATATTGTGACGCGATACAGTAGTCTGCTCTGAGTGGATCGGAGCGCAGAAAGAGTACAATAAATAATTGAAACTACGAGTTAAAATATTTCAATAAAAAAAATATTTCATCAGTGTCGTGGAATTCGCTTGCTACTGAAAGCTCAACGCGCTGAGCTGCTTATCCGCCTCCCCACCCTCCCCGCTCGGTTGCATTTGCCTGCTCTGCTGACTCAGCGAAGCCAGGAAATTGCCCAACTATATCGTCAAGGGCCAACCGACAATCGACCACCACCCGCCCACTCGGCAGTGCAATCGTCTACGCTTATTTACTCACCGTGCCGTGTGTAAGTTTTACCATTAACCTTTTTGGCCCAAAAAGCCGAAGAATATCAAGTGGAAGTGGATGCAGAAGCAGAAGCAGCAGCATCAGAATCAGAATCAGAAGAAGACAAGAGAAATAAAGTTCTGTTGACTGTGAAGTACGCGCGCGAACGAACCACCCATCCCCAAACCAACCCGGGTTGTTGCGATTCTGTGGTGTCGCGGTCTCACTCTCACAACCCGTCCTTGATGGCAGGTTAAGCTTCGGGCGGCCCCCTTTACCCCGCTGGCCAAACTCTAAAAGCCAACGCCGACAACTGCAACAACAACAACAACACCACAATCGTTGTTGTTCATGTTGTTGTTGTTGTTGTTTGAGCAGCAGCTCCTTCAACGTGTATAGTCGGGCAAAACTTTTGCGAGGAATTTAAATTGGAAAAGTAAAATGAAAAGAAAAGAAAAGCGCTCAAGTAAAAGTTAAACAAAGTGCAAAGTAAATATTAAATTAAGAAAAAATAACAAAAAGCATCCGAAACGTAAGGCGGACGGTCGGGCAGAGCGCGGAGTGAAGAGTGCCAAGTGCCGAGTGCAGAAACAAAGCGCAAGGCGAAACTGCAGCAAAATTTGTGCATCGGTAAACGGCGAGGGGCTTACGGGGAGCACACAGAAGGGTGCACTACGAACAGCTTCCGCTTCCGTCGCCGACAGTTGAGCCAAGAAAATCCTGACAGCAGACGGAAGTGAGGAACGGAGTGGAGCAGGCGCTGCTTTCATTAATGCGTTTTTCGTCTGCCGGCACCATCGCCGTCGTCCTCAACGCCATTCTTTTTTGGCCCACCCACCGCCGAGTCGAAACGCGTAAAAGTAAATCTCAACCTTTTGCACGCAGCAAGGAGCATCATTTATAAAACGCTTTACATGTGCACCATCGTTGTTGCCATCGAAGTCGCGGGCCTTCCTCGTCACCGTTTTTGTTGTTAACGCTATCCTGCTCACTCGCACGATCTCCCCTTGTAGTGCTTTAGTATTCCGTTTCCTTGGATTAACTCAATTTGTTGTGCCGCCGCCGACATCGTCTGTGCCGTGGTGCTGTGGAAAATCGAAACACAAGTGGCGGCCAAGCGCGTCCTCAGGCCACAGTCGTCGCAGCGACCGTTTGCAAGGATTACGCATAGTGCAACCCGATACAGACGCACCACACACACTCACGCTGACAACAACAACAACAATAACAAAAGCAACAGCAGCAACAACTACTTCAACAACATTGCTGTATATCCACAAAACTAACATCCTTGCTCTGTTATTGCTGTTGTAGTTGGTATTGCTGCCTCCTCTGTGTTTGTGTGCTTGTCATTGTGTGTGTGGCGTCTGTTTTGCCCTCACCTTGTTTGGATTATAACCTATAATAAATGATGGAATGGCTACCAAGAGGATTACCCAGCATTCATGCACCGATACCGATATGTGGTGAGTCGTTGGTAAAGTTGTCGTATCGCGCTCGTGACCTCTTTTGTGCACTCTGGTCGCAAAACAGATTTAAAGTGCAATGTGAAACGCGTAGGATTTCAATTGTTGGTATCTATACTATAAAATGTACATTTCTTATCGATCTTTTCCATATATAGTACATATCTCAAATCTACCAACGAATTAAGACAAACCTTTCAAATAACAATATTTAATGTCTAAACTTATGTATATCAGAGAAATTGATTGCAGACAATATTTTTCCATTATTCCTTTCCTCCAAAAAATTTCCGACTTTTGATTCATTGAAAAGATTCTCTAACTACTTAAATGATAGTTAAATATAATAGGGTTGGTATAAAAATATGTTATACCATTCAAGATCGCTTATAAAATTATTATTATTTTTTTTAATAAATATAAATGAATATTTAATTTTCAATCACATTGTGTTCTCCATTTTCCAATCTGGATTTAAAAATGTACAAGTACATATAAAGTATATGTGAAATATTTTAGTTAGTAGATCATCTCAAAATCTTAAATTACAATCCATATATCATAAAACCTTTTCGAATAATACTGTGAGTTAAAGCTTGTTTTATTTTTATCCAGCTCGATATATTTAAATATTTTCAACTACTGATAAAAGTATCTAAATTCAATGTTTTTTTAACTTAAACCCTACATAAACGCCAGAATCAACTGTAAGCCTATAAGAGCTGTTGAGAACAAATTGAGTCAACTACCCGCAAATCGTCCCGTTTCTTGCAACGACTAATAAAATTTCAGAGAACATCCATTAAAACACTCAACGGCAAATGCTCTGCACTAATTGTCTTTCAAACGAGCATTTCCAAAAATATGCGCCACAGCCTATAAATCCCTCATCCCCAGCTCCACCTCCAGTTCCATCTCAGACCCTGCCTGGACGGTTCTGTTAGCGCTTGGCGGGTGCCGCGGGGCATTCCATCAGAGTTACGACAAGTCTATAAAAAACAAAAAAAGAAAAGCTGTGCCGCTGTGCCATCAATGAGTTCTTTTAATTTTCATTTATTTATTTTGACATCAAGTCTAGCAGGCAATTAAATGTCAACACGCATATCGCTTGCTATGGCAATGACTATATATTCACAGTATATGTATCTGGGGGTCTACATACATTGCCCTTCCTTCCCCCACAGTTGTGACTACCGCGCATCAATTTTTTCGGGGCATATTTCTAATTTCTCTCAAATGTTTTGTGTGTGCGTGTGGGATTAATTTTTGTGCGTGTGCGTTTCCTGTGGGATCAATGCTCATCGGATGGGAATGGAAATGGAAATGGACTGGTCTGCCGGCAGATGGGAGACGGGAGATGAGATCGGATCACTTAAGAAAAACAAACACAACAGGCCGCTACCAAGTTTGTAAAACGATCACGCATTCTCGAAAGGCCGCAGGCGAGAATTGATTAATTTGTCGGCATTTTGTTGTTGTGCCACAATATTGAGGGACGACGCGAGGGAGTGCCACATCTGATAGGAAATGTCAGAGGGGTCTTCCACACAGCAGTTTCTAAGTTATTTGTGTTGGCTGCTGTGGCAGCTGTTGCTGTGCCTTAGAAACACAAGTTTGTTTTCATTTTAGCCATTTGTTGTTGCCCACTAAAACAAATTATCACCTTGTAAATTGACTTGTAAAATCAACATACTTGTAGATATACACAGCACACACACACACACGTATAGTCTTCATTTTATGAAAAGAAAATCCAATGTTTCTGGTTATTTACATATGTATGTATATCCTTTGCAAGTCAGCGGAATTGATGCATTTGTATTATTTCAACTAAATAACTAATAATTTAATTATCGGCCTTGCAATTATCAAATAGTTATTCAAAATTTGAAACAATGTGTGTTTGCTGTCCTTTGTAAAATTGTCAACAAATATAAAATAATTAAATTCACCAAATTTGCTTGCATCAGCAAATATTTGCATGGTATAAAGAAATTTTACATTTCTGTCATGGTTGCCAGTTTTTTTTTACAGTCTAATGAATGCTTTGGGAGGGACGAAAGATGCTCATTGTTAGCTGTTCAGCGCGAACTAGTGACAAAGTTGTAGCTAAGAGATGTAGAAAAATAGAACTGCTTTCGGCTGAGAGAATGTTAATGTCATCATAGGTTAAGTAGATCTGAATTTTCAATACTAGTGGCGAATATACATGGAAGATAAATAAGTTCAGTTCCTTTAGCTCTTTTAAACAGAATATTTCTTCCCATTATTTCAAATTCTATATGACCTAAAAGGGGATATTAAAAAGCTATAGGTAAATATTCGAATTTCTAATTTAAAAACTGTTCAAAAATTCCATTGCATAATCCTTTAAACTTAGAGCTAAGTATTTGTTCTTTAAAGAGGTAAAATAGTTTAAAAGTGCCAAATGTACAGTTTTTTAGACCAAGAACTTCTAAACAGCACATTTGTTCGCCTCAGCATTGATTTTTGAGAGCAACTCTTCTTCATTTTTACAAAATGTTGAGACTTTTCTATTGCAATTCAATTTATTCACATAAGGTATTACGTGTGGTAAAAAAATATCCTACGTTTAAGAGCATAGGTGACTTTGAATTTTCTACTTAAATATACAAAATGGCGAAATATAAATTTAGTATTACAGATGAAAAGTGGGAAAAACTTTTGCAAAGCAAAAAATGTTCGTGCTAAATGATTTAAATTATCCGGCTTAATAGCCGTCTGAAGGAAAGTTTTTTTTTACCATCAATAAATAAAAATTTGGCTGAATAGGAAAATACGTTTTTGAAGAAATATTCCAATATAAGTACATATGTAAAATGTTTCTAGCCGGGCCTTGAACACTACCTATTACCTTAATCCAACTTTAATATTGAGACTAGGCATCTCTGAATGTGCTTCCGCCAAAAATTTCAGCCATATCGATATTATAAATATCGTTCAACAGCCGATTAAGTAAGTCGATATCTTTCTTTTAAACATTCGGACTGCCCTCGCTTAAAGGAGAAGGTTATCAACCCAAAAGAAAAATGCCAAAAAATATAGAAATGAAAACTATACGAGTGTAAATTCCATACAACAAGAATATCGTTTTCATTTTCGAAAATAATTCATGAGTATACATTTTCAATTACGTTCGCAGTTGTGCATCATTAAGAGGCACAATAAATGTTGATGAATGTAGGACATGGCAAGGATGTGTGAGCCGGCAGTTATTGCTGCTTTGCAGAGAACGAAATGAAAACCACAACACAGATGCTCCCTGTCATTTGCATGATTTTTAATACACTCTGCTAGTCTGCTAGTGTGGACTTTATAAAGGGCTTTTCAACTTCAAGTCCTAAACGAAGTCACACATTGGTCAGACAAAACATTGGGCAACTTAAACGATGGCCTAAGCCCCAAGCATCGGGCAGCTAGTAGTGTGTAAATTTGTATACCAATTACTTAGGCAGTAAAGGAACATGAAGATAGGTGAGGTGTGAATGGGAAGTGGGGAGTGAGCTCGGAGCAGACGAGCGACGAAGAGGACAAGTGACCGTCCGACCCACAGGAGAAGATCTGGCGAGCTGTCGTTCCACTATGGAAGGGTCAGAGTCATTAACATGCTGTGCCGTTGTTAGTGTTGATCCGAGCAGCATTTAGGGCGACATCTGCACCTTTTTCGTGACACTGACGCCGCAGGCGAGTTAGACACATGCACACACACACACACACTTATATACACACATATATATATAGACTGGCAGAGGGCGACAGCTTTGACACCAAAAGCCAACCACACTCAGCCACGCCCACCGACAGACATACAGGCTGGCTGGCAGGCTGGCAGGCAGACAGCCACAGAACGTGCTTGTGCGCATATACAAGGACATTTGTGCACACACACACACACACACACCTATACATGGTATATGTATATGCATGTTTGTGTTCATCAGGTATACATTAGTCTGTGCTAAAAATGCAAAGCAATATCAACCGAAATTTGGGAATGCTACTAAAATTTAATACTCCATTCCATACTCCTGTAACATCATTTTCAAATACGTTGTTGTTTGCTTATGAAAATGTTGATGCGGCGGTTGGGAGAAACTTTGAAAAAGTTTTCATTTTGTGGCTTACGGTTTTTGTCAGCTTAATACCACTTCCATACCCCTCCCTCCGCCTTTCGCACACCACACCCACATATACACACACACGATCAAACCCATGTCCATATCAGGTTCAGCTCTAGCAGTTTGGGTTCGTGCCGCTTAACCTATTTCATGTTCGGCTTCTCCTCCGCTCAGAGTTACAAGTTGGAGGAGCAGCTGTCCCGTGTCCCACATATATAAATATGTCTCAGTCAATAGACGGCCAAAAAGTTTGTTCTGTTTGAACTTTGGTTACTGTGGTGTTAAAGAGTTTTTGCCAAGTTCCTCGTGTGTGGTTTATACATACTATATTGCGAGCAGACTTTTAAATTATCGTTTTTTAACCCATTTGGGTTAAAGTTCATCATCGTTGATAATACTGCATAGTTTATAACCAACGCCAATCGACACTAAAAGGTTGTAGGAAAGGAAAGGTAAATTGGCATATTTTTTCAAAATGAAAATAATAGTTATTACAAAACAAGTGGAAGAGCTGTGGTCGAGTGTTCCGACTTTAAAAAACACTGTGCCTTTGTGAGCAGTAACAAAACTTTAAGAAAACTACGGAAATAAATTAACGAAATTGTTATAATAATAAAAAATTGTTGATTGAATACACCTTCTTGGGTATTCGAATTAAAATCTGCTTGTGCATTTATTATTTCCTTTTCAAATTCACCTGGATTGATGAAACTTTGCATAAGGATAGGAGGTATTTGCCAAAATTGAGCTAATGGCTTCAAGAAATAAAGGAGTTGTTGAAAATAAGAAGAACAGTTTTGAAATACGCCTGTACTTTGTACTCATATAGGGCATCTGAAAACTAAATTTCGCGTCTCTAGCACTTATAGTCTCCGAGATCTAGGTGATGTTACCAAAATCCTCTATAATGAGGAAGTAAGGCCTCCTTCTGCCTGTTACATTATTGACTTTGCACGATTCTATAATACCTGTACCTTTCAAGTATAGAGTAAAAATTTGGTGACTGCAAATCAAATAGACTAGATGCTTTAGAAGATAGATAGTTATAGTTGGAACAAATTATTAACTCGCTAAACTTTGCCTATGTTGGAAAAATCAAATCTAATTACAATAATATCTAATAAATATATATTTTAATTTATTGGAGATGGTAATAGGGAAATATTATTTCTTTTTCGGTTTCAATTTGATGCGACAAGTTTAATTTCATAAATAATTAACTAAACTGATATTGCTTATAATTAGAGGTAATGCTACGTTTTCTGGGTTCACCTATGAGGCTTGTAGGATGCCATTTGCCTTTCAATGACACGGCACCTTATATCTAGTCTGAAGCACTCTGTGTGCTCATGATATTTGCAAAAGACACACGGCGCTAAGAATATAAAGCGGGGTAGGAATAGTTGCAAAAGGATGTGCCGGGTGTCAATTCACGCAACTGTACAAACAGCTCTCGAAATAATAAAAGCCCGAGTCCCGAGCTCAGCCGCAACAACGAGAATGCTTATAAAGGAACTTCGTGCGCGTCGCTTTTAGTAGGGTAAGGATAAGGAAGGATTTTTAAGAGCGAAAAACACATTTTTGCACTTTTATAGCGCAACATCTTTTGTGCTTCGTATTCGTTCTCGTACTCTATACTTTTCAGTCGCCTCGGTAGGACAAACAAAACGCAACACGCAAACACACACACACACACACACACACACACACACACACACACACACACACACATACAAAAACACGCACACACATACAAACGGAAAGTACAAAAGCAGACAGTCGTCGCCTCGACGACGGTGGCAATGGCGGCTGCCATTGCCTTTAATAAACCCACTTTATTGTTTAGAGCCCAAATAAAATAATCCCCTTAAATGATGCCTTCGCATAATAGACGCCTGCTGCTTATTTTACTGCCGCTACGATGCTGCCGAAGTTGCTGCTGCAGCTATGGCTGTGGCTGTGCCCTACCCACAATCCTTCTTCACGTCCTTGCCAATTCGTGCCGTGTTTCTGCTTTGCTGTCCAGCATACAGTGGTCTGAACAGCAGGTTTTCTGAGTTCAAATACTCAAGATAATTCGTTAACCCCAACAATATTCGAATTAATTATGAAAAACAATGTGTCGAATTGCAAGTGCTCTTGGGTCTGATCTTATCATTACTTTCAAGAGCTAGCAAAGTTTATAAAAACTAGGACGAATCTAAACATATAAAATGTGTGTAGTATTGATTTTTAATGTTCAGTTTTAGAATTATGTGACCCTCTTATATAATACAGTCTTAGCTGCATTCCCTTTATATTTCAAGGCAATATTAAATAGAGTTTTTCAATGAAGCAATAACACACACCTATTAAAACCTTTACAAAAATGTAGAATTTATTATAACAAGAAGTTTATACGAATCACATTTAAATACATCTTATTCTGTTTTAAAACGGTAGATTGGTTCCAGAAACAACCGTCTAAAAAAAAGACATTGATCTTGTGCAAAAATAGGTTATTGATTCAAACCGTGTTATATCAAAATCGTGTAAAAACAGAATTAGGTGTATGTATATATTTGAGGCTTTTATTTTTGATGGAGATGGGTACGAATCATTTCTCAAATCAGTTGGGTACATATTTTTTATCAAGTTTGTTGCCTTGTGTTGAGTCTGATCACACCAATCAAAATCAGTATTTTGAAAAACAAAAATTTCGATTTGTGGATATCAGCTGATTTTCAGGCAATGCTATTCTATAGCTTGTTTAATTTTTTAGTTTCTATTATTATGTGATTGATTTTCCAGTGTTTGTTTTTGCATACTTAATTTAAATTTGCCTTATGATATTTTGTCTACCCTTTTTTGGTACAAATTCCTAATAGAAGTAAATGCTACAGTCAGGCAAGTCCGACAGTGCAATGCTCTGTAGCTGAACAAACTTCGGCTCATGTGTTATTATTTAGCGCTGATCGCAGAATTCAAAATAATAAGAAGAAGAGCAAACTCGATGCTGCAATTAGTGGGTGTGGGGTAACGGGATAAAATCTATTACGCTAGTAACTTTTGCCCGCATTAACCGATTTGGCTGATATATCAGTAGAGAGTTATTAATTGCGCTAATAACTTTTGCCAGCATTAACCGATTTGGATGATATATCAGTAGAGAGTTATATTTTTTTGTATGTTAAGAAAAAATAATTTACGTGGCTTTTAAAGACAGTATTGACAAAATCTGTAGCGGAGAAATAGGGAAGAATATAAAAAATGTTACCTAAATAGATTTCTCTCGTCATCCTGATAAAGAATATGTACCTTATGGGGTCGGAGATGCTTTCTTCTGCCTGTTACATTTTGTTGTACTGTACCCGTACAGGGTATAAAAGAAAACTAGAATTCTTAATTCTTGATTGATGAAATTTGTTATGGGCCGTCATATATCTTCCGTAATACGCATTAGATCCAATTATTCATAAGATCATCACATTTTTCATCATTCATTCATCGCGTTTTTACTTTGAACAAATGGCTTAGGTACCAGTGTGCGTTAACGCATCACTGAGTCAAGATGTGAGGGAGTGTGGCTGGCGGCGGGAGCAGTGGGCAGGCGCTTGCGTTAGCGTTACTAATGATGATGATTTTGTGGTAAAACGTTGTGTTTGTGCTAATCGGGACAATATTATGCGGCAGTAAAAAGTAAATGACTCAAGACTCAAGACAGAAGGGCAATGTCGCGCCGGGGCGCACGGCAGCTGGCAGTGAATAGCGGCACCAGCAGCGGGAAAGCGGGAAGCGAAGGCGAAGGCTAGCAAGGGAGCAGTCTAGTGAAGGAGTCTAAACAAAAAGAAGCAACGCCTTTCGTTCGAAAGATAAAGACGACAACAAAACGACTGCAGCCAGCCTGCTCGACGCAGCGTAGAATGAAAGGCGGCGAGTCAGTCGTCGAGTCCGTCAAGTTGGCGGGACGGACAGGGCCGTGGCAAAGGCAGCTAAGCCAGGAAAGGCAACCACAGCATGGCAACGACCAAAAGGATAAAGGACGACAACCCACGAAGCGAGCACCCGCCCAGCGGCGAGGGTCGACTCGACTCGACTCGCTGACTGCTTGGCTGACTAATGCGAAAAATACGTAATTGCGCATAAATACGGGATTAACAAAGTGGCCGTCGTCGTCCTCATCCTCATCCTCGTCGTGGTCCTCGTCGTCGTCAGTTGTCGCCTTAGTCTGTAGCTTTTGTTGCTGATTTGTATTTGGGTACGCCTGCTTCCTTCTCGCCTACTCCTATCCGAGCTGGCTAGTGGTGTCTCTTACAAGAAAATTAGGCATCACAACGCGCACAAAGGATAGCTCAGTCTGTGAGTGGAAGCCATAAAAAGGAAACCAATTCGACGTAAAAATCCTGTGAAACATTTGCCGGGATTTACAGCATTAGTTGCGACTAATAATGAAACATTCCCGCCGATCACATGCTGCCCGGCATTTACTTTTCGCAAATGGTCGACCAAATCCATCAAAGACTATATCACAGCTTAGACAGATTTCTGCAGTACACTATAATACGGTAGTTAGGAGTAAGTAGGACACTTTGTGAATAAATGAAACTATAAGAGAGTGTTAGTTCGTAACTATAGTGCATATGGAACTCTATGTATCCTCATTACTAAGTCCAGATGCCTGAATAACTCTTAAAAAAGCTGACAACCTGTTAAAATTTTTAATAATTTGTATATTTTATAATAATTTAAAATTATGTAATTCATAATAATTTTAAATTGTTTAAAACGGTCTGAAAGATGAAGAAAGTGGAACAGATTTCTTTTTAGTTCTTACATCGTCTTTAAAATTAATATACGAATGAAATATAAATTATGTATTGAACTGAGAAGATATTTGACAAATAAGCTATTTGAATTGAGAGGTTATGTTTAAATCTACAGACTGTGGAAACGTGTTTAACTAACATATATTCGTTTTAAATAGCTCCCATTCTGAGTAAATTCTATTTCCTTTCGATCAGTCCTTATAATATATTCTAAGCCCTTTATCCCTTTTCAATTCACTATCATTCTAAAGTTAAATTAAATCTTATCTATTAATAGATTATTAATTTGTCTGTTTTTGTTTGTCTCTTTTCAGGTGAGTTTCATTTTCCGATATATCTGTTATATTGAAATGCTCGCAAAATTAATTGCGCCTTTTCAAATGGCCGCTACTGTAAGTATTTTGAATGTATGTGTATTTCGTGATGCTGACGGATTATGTGGATTTAGATGAACAATTGATTTATTGACCTCCCCACCAGGAGTTATCCGATCTAACAGGGGCAACACAATTATTAGTAGAAACGCAGAGTAAATTATGTTCACAAGCCTAAGCACTTATCCACTGTAGGGTGCTTACCATTTTAGCAATGCTCTGTGCACATTTTCGACCCTCGTATGCATGTATGTATCTATGTATATATCTATGTATTTGTATGCTCATATGGATATGGTGCGGCAGCTGAGAAGGCACTCGAAAGAGACAAGTTAAGGGCTCAAGTGTTGCAGACAAGCGAGTTGCCTTTCAAGTGAGTTTTTGAATGCTTTGAAGGTGGCACGGCCAGAACTCAGCAAACATATTTCAAACACTCCCATGTACTTAGTATTTACATATCTATGTTAAAATACATACAAGTAGGTACGCGTAGATACATAACATACTCTATGTATGTGTGCAATTCATTCGAAGAAGTTGTAAAGAAGTGTGTAAAATGGGATATAAAAAGTCTTCGAAACTCGGGCGGTACAACTTTTGTGACAGAGAGGCAGAGTCGTATCCTGGGCAATCTGTCTGGGGCACAAACACACATCCTCATCACATCACTGCTCATCGCATTGAGGTCCTCTAGCCTTGTGTGTGCCGGCCGACAATTTCAACATTGATTGATTACATTCTTGGCACTTGTGTTTGTTCCTCTTGCGTTGCCTCTTTCCATTTTGTCTCCTCCGCTCTCCCTCACTCATTGTAGGGCACATTTTGATTGCTAGTTTTTTTTTTCGATTGGATAATATGAGTGCTTTGAGTTCACCACTTAAGACAGGACGAGTAAAAGCGAGAAAGCTTAGCAAATGATACTGCACTTTGCCAACTTAATTAGATCTTTGAGCACTGGCAGTCCAAGGAAAAAATACGAGCGATTGACTTAAGTGTTAATTTTTGTTGACTTACTTCACTCTTAAAAAGCTTCTTCAGCATGGGCCCAAAAAAATGGTTTATTTTCTGTTTCCCTCGGGCGTTTTCATGAGTGAAATCTGGACTAATACTCTTATATGTGTAATTAAGTTAATCTATCTATAAATATTGTGTTGACTCCCAAACATCCAAAAACATTTTTTTGTAAGAATACTTTGTGCCCTAAGCCTGATTTTTTATTGAAATTCCTTAACACCAGCAAATCTTCCTGCACTTTCTTACTTTTCTTTCTCCCCTCTGAAATATTTTCCTTAGAATAACATATTTGGGTGAAGTAAATATTCAACAACTTTAGTGTGATATACTGGACGTATAGTATTATTATAAGTAGACCTTGTAGTGGTTGCATATGTGATAAAAAGGTTTTATCCGGGAGTGGAAGATCAAACAAACAGTCTGTTGATATATGTCAAAAGTAACACCCTTCCTTTCTGTGAAATACGAGAACAAGCAAACGTTTATGGAGTTTTACAAATTCTTTTACCCAACTTTTTTTTTCTTTGTTTACCTTTTTACGCTGGTAGCCTGGATTTAGAAAAAGGCTTTAGCACCTGCAACCAATTTCAATCTACAAGTATATACACTTTTTTAATGCCAAGACAGCTACATAGCTCGAATGTAATAATCTCTCGAATATGCCTTTCAAATACGTCCTTGAATTACTAAAAAAAAAAATACACGCACTTTATGATCAATTGATTCAAACATATCCCGGAATTTCTAGTTGAGGTGAAATCCTTCTTAGCAGAGGTATCCCCGAATTTCGTATAATGTTTATAAAATTAGTATTTCCTATTATATAGCATTTCGCTAAATTACTTTATTGAATACGTTTTCTAGAGTAGATATAGTTACAAAGCTAAGAAAAGGAAAAATGGGAAATAGACAAGAAAGGAATGCTAAAGTCGAGCAGGCTCAACTCTTAAATACCCTGTACCACCCCACAAAAAAAAAAAAAAAATTATTAAAAAATTTAATTAAATAATTAAATTAAATATAAAATATTCCATACATGCATACATACATTTACATCAGAATCAAGAAATTGTACAGAACCAAATTAAATAAAAATATCTCATACTTGAAAATCGGTTGTTTACCTACCGACATAAAAGATGACGCACCCTGTATGTATGTGTGCATTGGGCCTGGTTATATGGCTATAACTTTCTAATCACCCTATCAAAATAAAACTTGTTATACGGATATTTAATCACTAACTGGATGTGTCTACCAAATTTTAGTTCAAAATTCCAAGAATTACGGGAGTTATAGAAAATCGCGAATGGGGGGAGTGGGGGGGGGGGGGTGCATCGGGAAAAATGAACAAACTCGTCCTTTCTCGGGCTGAGGACAATCTGTATACCAAGTTTGGTTATTCTAGCTCTTATACTTTCTGAGATCCTTGCGTTCATACAGACAGACGAACAGACGGACATGGCTATATCGACTCGGCTTGTCATGCTGATCAAGAATATATATACTTTGTGGGGTCTGCCACGCCTCCTTCTGTGTGTTCCATGTACACTCGCACAAAACTAATATACCCCTGTACCCTTTGGGTACAGAGTATAAAAAAGGGCCCACAAAGTAATCCAAGTCCAGTAAACTTTTTATGCACCTTCTCTACGGTCCCTAAATGCATTTCCACTCCCATAGAAGTTGCACTAACTGGCAGACTGAAACGCCTATCGCCGTCCGTCTATCACCTTGTTACCCAAGTAAGTGGGAAGGACATTAGAGCTTCCTGTATCGCACCCACACGTGCGCATTAGACCACATGCAGTGGCAGGCCACTAGTTCGCTCGAAGCTGCTGGCAGTTTTTATTTTGTTGGGGCTGGGTTGGCTTTGAATGTAGTTGTACTTTCTATTAGTCTGTTTTGCGCACTCTGGAATTTCATTTATGTGCGCCATGAACGAGTTTTGCTCCTGGAATGCTATGAAGTTGTGCATTTCTTACGCGTGCTGGGAATTTCAGTGTGGAATTCCTCCATTCTGGCCATGCCGCACATAGTCGAGTCAACCCGATAGCAGCTACACCAACAACAATATCCACACCAATGGCAACCAAAGTCACAAAAGCGACAAGGACGCGCAACCTTGCCGGAATTTCATGATTATGCCAGACAATTTCTTGCAGTGTGACTATCTGTAGCCGCTTTCCCCCCTCCCATATCCTCATGACTCCTCCTGGCACTTGTTTGTTGTGGGCTGCCTGGCTGCCTGGCTGCCTTCGTGAAATGTGACTGCAAGCATTTAAATTGTGAACGAATGCGTAAGGAAAGTTTGCAAATATTTTTCTTACGTTCGCGTTACCATTACTGCCAGCATGCTGCGCTTTTTCCCATTTTCCTTTCCCTTGTCTGCTCCTTTTCCGCCAGGACCTGCCTGTAAGAGCGAGGACGCCTTTGTGGGCACGTCCTTGCCACCGCTGAGAAATTGTTCGACGCCGTTTTCTGCTGCATGCTGGAATGCATCCGAGCGATGTCTTCTGCCGTGTAGACAAAATTACTGAAATGCTTTTCCTTTTCAATTAATTAAAACGAGCTCTTTTGTTTTTCCAGTCCTCGCTGTGCCACCGAATGGGGGCGAGTTGCACATTTGTATTGCACCGTCACGGGTTCGCGAGTTCCATTTGCTATGTCGGTCTGAGATAAAATCCTCACTCTTTTACAAAGCATGTAAATTCAACTTGCATTATTTAAAATGCTATTCACAGGTCGATTTCTATTACTGTTGAAATACCCACAACATGGCTCTATGTACACATACATATTAGTTGGTTTCAAATATCATTTGATGATTGAAAATAATGTTTTTCATATACTTATACTTAGAATTCTTGGATATTAGTAACAAATATAGAAAATCCTTGAAAAATTATCTATGTTAAGGGAGATGGTGGAAGCAAAAATATATAATTTATAAAAGAAATATAACGCATATTGAAATACATATACAGGGTGCGCCATCTTTTATGTCGGTATGTAAATATTGAGTAACTTTGTCATTAGTGAACCGATTGACTTGAGTAGACCAGTGTTGAAAAATTAGTCTGAAGAAATTGTACAAAACCAAATTAAATAAAAATATCTCATACTTGAAAATTGGTTGTTTATTTTCAAAGATATTCAATGTTTACATACCGACATAAAAGATGACGCACCCTGTACATACATACATATTGAAATACTTATAATGATCCATTAATAGGTATTTCGGATTTTCAAAATTGTGCTTACATATATGCAATGTTTTTCAAAATTTCCCAATTAGTAACAAATATAGAAAATCCTTCTAAAATTATCTATGTTAAGAGCAATAAGATGGTGGAAGCAAAAATACATAATTTACAAAAGGAAAATATAACGGATATGAAATACCAGTACTTATAATGATCCATTAATAGGTATTACGGATTTTCAAAATTGTATTTACATATATGCAATGTTTTTTAAAGCTTCCTAGCTTGTAATACCATCAATATCTTGTGGTTGATTTCATTCCTTAAATTTTATTTAAATATAATCAAAAATTAATTTCAAAATCTATCATAAAATACCTCTTACTGTGAGAAAGTTTTTCTGCATATCACTATATGTCCTCCCCATAAATCGAGGATGGGTCTTTTAAAGCTGCATTTAGTTGCTTTTTTTTATAAACTAGGAGACGTTCTCCATGCCATCAATATATATTATTCACATCATGCATGAAATATTCACGAATTATATCGCACAAACAACTAAATTAAACGGCATGCCTAATTTGAGGAATATACATTAGTTCGAAAATGTTCCACTAATAGGAACAAAAACATTGACGGCCATAATAATAATAGGTACAAGGACAGAGAGCCAACGATGAAAATGTATGAAATAATTTATTAGATGCAACGATCAAACCCAACTGAATAATATTTTGAACAAATGTAAATTTGCAATTTATGCATATTTATTTTATGTTTTGTCTGGTTAATAATATTATTGTGATTCATTGTGATGAGAGCAACCCAGACCGCCCAGCTCTGTATACCAACCCAATCATATTAGCTAGCAAATTTTGCCAATTTTAGTTAGTTAAATAAAGGCACCCAGTCCCCCATTCGGGACTAGACGCGTATACACGTACATATATAGAAATGTGGCGAGGACGCAGCCCAAAATGGATGGCAACATTTGTGCACTGTGGCGGCAGGGTTTGCCTATCGCTGGATTCGGTTACTGTGGTCTTAGGCCTCAGCTCAGCATGCTGACCACGAACACACACCCAGCCGCAGTTGAGTCTGGCCCTGACCAGACCCACAACTATTTGCCAGGACGTAGTAGTGTGTTGCGCGTTAGCATAACACCTCATGCCGACCCTGCAGAGAAGCTTTCTTCCTGCTGACTCCTCGGCTCACTCACGTAAATTGTAGCCACTGTTGCTGCGGCAGGGACTAGACTGCTTGTCCGATCCTTGTCCAGCGTCATGCTGCTGCCGACCACAACAGACCAGCAATAATTAATGCATGAGCAGCAAACTAACTAAGCTTCGGCCCACGAGTAAACGTACATACGTATACTATGTATATAGGAGTATGTATGTGTAAACGCGTTTGTGTGTGTTTTAACCGAGAACCGCAGAGAGAGAGAGCCAAAGTTGTTGTCCATGGCGGATGAGGTGACGAAGGTGGCTTGGCCAGCACACCAGAGAAGCAGGAGGCGGTTAAGCTGTGAGGCATTCATTGTGTGGCTGTGAATGCCTCAGGGCCAACTATGGTCGTGGTGGTGGTGCTGCTGCAGCAGTTGTTGTCGACGTAGTTACCAAAGCCGCTGTCGCAACTGCAAATAATTGCATATGAAACCGCAGCCATTTTGAAGCTGTTGACGGCTTGAAATAGCTCCCAGCTCCACAGGCATCTACGTGTACATTCACAATTCGAAATCGAACAATTTTATGCATAGTTACATTCCTACCGGCACCTAATCTCTCTGGCCTCATCACCTGTTTATTTCAAAGCTTACAATGCAAGCTATATTTCCAATCTTAAAAATACTATAATGCAGTCCATTCATATATTGATATACGAGTATATCTACTATGAATGAGTGATGCTGAGCGGTCTCAATAAGGGTATATAGTAAAACTAAAACTGACTCTGAACGGAATCAAATATTTCAAAAATTTAACTAAATTTAATTACGCTATTAAAATAATGTATAAGATTAGTGCACATCTCTGTTGTAAAGCATGGAAAGCGATGCTGTTTTATGAAATCTGGGAATTTAACAAACTTTTTCGTATTAACTATATTTCGAAAGCAGATAAAGTGAACAAAATGCATTGATTTCAAAAAAAAATACTGCACCATATGCGGGACAAAAAAGATTGTATCGCACACTAAAACAGTGCTGGAAAATACTGGAAATTCTTTCAAATATTTACGGTACCTCGGAATAGTTTGATACCGTTAGCAGCTTTTATGAATATTTCACATAACGTACAGTGTCAGAAACTATTTGTAAATATCATTTAAAAGCAATGAAAAGCCATACTGTTTTATGTAATTTACGAATGTAACAAACTTTTTCGTATGAACTATATTTCGAAAGCAGATAAAGTGAACAAAATGCATTGATTTAAAAAAAAAATACTGCACCATATACGGGACAAAAAAGATTGTTTCGCACACTAAAACAGTGCTGGAAAATACTGGAAATTCTTTCAAATATTTACGGTACCTCGGAATAGTTTGATACCGTTAGCAGCTTTTGTGAATATTTCACATAACGTACAGTGTCAGAAACTATTTATAAATATAATTTAAAAGCAACATAAATATTAACTGCAGTGGTCCATTTAATGAGAAAAAATTAAAATTTCCCATGCCTAGTATTCAATTGTTTAGTTCATTTAAATAACCTTAAAAAACTTCACTTCACAAGTACTTGTGCACTTAGATAAAGCATTTGGTCGGCCCGATGTACTCGCAAAACAATTGCTAGACTAAGACCATCTATTAAACAATTATAATTTTAGCGATTCGCCCCTTGTTGAGCTTTCCTGCTAAACATTAGGAATCGATGCCTTAAAACCCGAGGGGCCATCCACTTTTCAAACTCTACCGGCTGGCTAGCCATTGATATCGCATGCCTGACTGCACAATTTTGCATTTGATTTAATTGTGAATGTATTTATTAAATAAATTATTCATGGGAGTCCGAGTGCACTCCATGAATGTGTTGTGGCTGACCTAAACATGTCCTCGTTGCAGCCTGTGTGTGTGGTGATGGGGGCGGAGTCGGAGTGCGGTATTCGCCACTGTAATTATTTGTGGTGGAATAATCGCATGCCAGCAACATCCGTGTGCCATGGGCTGGATAACTGGGGTCGATGATTAGAAGTGGGGTCGAGATCGCGGTCACACAGGGTCGTACAATCAAGTGTTTTGGAAGGGGGTCTACAAATTACACAAAATGCCATTAATACGGAGGCGAGCATGTGTTTATTTATGTAGTTCAGATGTGTGCGTGTGTGTGTGTTTAGGTATTTTTGGCCATTTCAATGGTAGAACACATGACATTTTAATTTACCCGAGCGAGAAAACCAATTTTGCATCAATGAACCAAATGTGAAATGTGACAAATGCCACACAATTATAATAACAACATCAGCATCTCCAATGGCAACAACGACCACAACGACGACTGCAACAAAGCTAATGCATAATTTATTCAACAACATTTATTTATACACATTTATGATTTGCACAACGAAGGATATTTAATTGACTTTAGCAAATTGCATTTCTATTAGCCAAATTAACTTACATGTGCAATTCAAGCGAATTACGGCCCAAAGACGTTACTTATGCCAAGGATGAGCTCAAGGTACATGCATGTACATGTATATGGAATGGAATACAATATGATTGAGGAAAACACTTGTAGTTGCAAATAGCTCCAACATTTCAAAGCCAATGGGATCATTTGATATTAACATGACGAATATACTTTACAGTCAATGGGGAGAACGTTTTCAAGTTTTTTTTTTTTTTTTGAATGAATGCTTCAAATTAAACGATTCACATTCGATGATTTTAGATGACAGCATTTACATTAAACAAATTAAAGCAGAAATAAATAAAATGCGACAAGAAATACTAACTAGCTTAAACGATTTCAACAAAATTGCGGGCATTCTTTAAAAGAAACTACTTAGTATACCCTTTGGGTTGGTAGATGAAATGTCATATTTCAATATATTCCTTCTGGTTCAGCTGAAAGTGTTTGAAATAATTTTTATAAGTATACAAACGCTCAAAAATGTTTAAAAACAAAGTTGAAAATATTCGAAATGAACATTTATTAATACAAGTATGCGTGCTGAAAATTGTGTGCTTTCCTATGTTATATTTATAAGCTGTACTGGAAGGGTCAAGAGTATACTAGAAAGTCTAGCTTAGACCTGCCACATCCATACGCAGAGCGAGTTTATCACAAACCATATATGGTTTATATATTTTTTGTAGCTCCCATAGGACCAAACAGTGCAAATATCATAATCCAAATCCAAAACTCATCCTCTTTGGACTTTGCTCGAACGCTAACTAAAAATTCTCTGCTCTCGTAACAACATACTGTAACTGTCACCAGGTCGTCGTGTAGATATCTTAAGCACATCTGGTTTTATAGTGACTCATCAGTCCAAATTGGAATTTTTTTTACATTGTTTCTCGCTTTAATTTTGATCAATAAGCTAACGCTTAGTACAAGAAGCATCATAGGACCTTAAGAACAGCTTACCCTATAAAATATAAATATAAGACTCTTTTATTAATTTAAATAGACAACAAGAGGAAATTACAAAAAATAAAATGAACTCATCCTTTCTTGAACCTGGATCTGGATGCCAAGTTTGGTTATTCCAGCTTTTATAGTTTCTGAGATCCTTGCGTTCAACCAGACAGACGGACGGATGGACGGACGGATGGACGGACATGTCTAGATCGATTTCTTTCGTCATGCTGATTCAGAATATATATAGAATATATATGCTTCCTGCTGCCTGTTACAGATCTACTATACCCTTTTTACCCTTTAGGGCACCTTTTTACCTTTTAATACACAGTAAAGGATATACCTATAGGTTCATTTTGAGATCTGTGTATTTTTGCTCAAATGTAATAACAGTGTACTTAAAAAGGCAACTAATCGGTTTATGTCTTTCATTGAAAAAATTGTGTACATACCCGTACCACTGAAGAGCTAGTACTAAGGTTCAGCATTAATATCCATCGTCGAAAGTTTGCAATAATTCTACTGTGGCTTCAATAACATGAACGACGAACGACGAGTACCTATGCTGCCTTTAAGAGCCTGGGCACTTTCATGTCAGTGCACTGATTAAATTCGGCAAATATCGCTGATGCTTGCAAATCGGTGCTCAATGCGGAGCGGTGCAGAGCAGAGTAGTGCCAACCGGGGCAGCGGCCATGTTGAAGTGCACACACAAAACCCATGCAAACAAACAGGCATTTCATAGCAAACAGAGCCGAGCAAAGCACACCCATCCAATCGTCCCCAAAAACCCATACGCCCATATATCCATACACCCATACGCTACGCAGTTAGACATACAACAAATGCACCGCCAACAACAATTGCAGGAGCTTTGGCCGAGTGTGGGGTACTGGGTACCGGGAACTGGGTACTAGCAACTGTTGTTTGTGTTAGCTCGGAACTCTTTGCAATTCTAGGCTCGAATTTCTAGTCATACTCTGCGTCGAACACTGAACACTGAACACTGGCCTCGCATTCACAGTCGCATTTTATTGTACGTGTAGTCGCCGTTGTTGTAGGTTCGGCATTATTTCGGTTTAGTTTGGTAAATATACATGCAGACACAGCTCTCTGCCATCGCCCATTCGCCCAACTCCCTCCCAACAATTCCGGTCGCCCATCGACCACCCACAGTCGTATTTATGTGTTGGAAACTTCAAAACAACCATGACTGTTTTCGAGTGCGAAATCGAAACGAAAGCCCCCAGATTTGCCGCTCATAAATGGCACGGAACGCTGCAGCTCTGCTGATGCTGCTGAAGCTATCATGTTATCGTTATTCAACTGCCACATATCTAAGCCATTGTGCAACGGGAGCTGGTGGCTGCATGTTCGCGCAAATTCTTTAACAATTTTTCTATTTTTTTTTATTTACTGTTTAAACTCAGATTCAATCAGAGCGCTAGTTGTAAATCCTAAAAGATTCTATAGTTCTTGTCTATTGATATTAGAGAAGATGAGAAAACCTCTTTAAAGACATCTTATAAAGTAATTTTTAAAAATAAATCCCTATATGCGTATCCATCATTGATTAAAATGTAACATTCTGTAGATACAAGAGTATATTCGGCTTGTGCAAGTGAAAAATATTGCATTATTATAAGAGTATATTATTATATATGTAGGTGCATATACTCGATCAGCATGACAAGACAAGTCGATTGGGATCTCCTAGACTATAAGAGCTAGAGACACCAAATTTTGCGCACAAATGCCGTAAATGTATACGCAGCACAAGTGTTTTTTCTTTCAGCTTACCGGTAGTAGAGATTTTCCCTAACTCCCGCAATTCTTGGAATTTGTAATCCAATTAGGCAACCACTTCTAGTTAGTTCCTTTAGGCCCGTTTCATCATAGGCATAAATGAAATCTCCACTCAAGCTCTGCCAGAAGCAACTGCTAGTGTTGCTGCTTTGGCTCAACTGATTGCCGATGCAAATGTACAGTCCGCTTACGTGAGTTGGAGGCCCAAGGGAGGTATAACCGATCAAATTTTTTATTGCTTTACAATTTTGTTTGTTATAATGTTTTTACAATTGTAATTAAATAATTACTTAGTATTCTACACATGCATTGGCAGTAAATGCGTACTGATCTTAAGTATTTTGGCAGTATTTTTGTTATCGTTTCCTACCACTCACCTTTTGTAAGAGCTCAATCATCAACAAGGCAGGTAGTGATTGCGTACCGATCTTAAGTATTTTGGCAGTATTTTTCTTATCGTTTCCTACCAGTCACCTTTTATAAGAGAGCTCAATCATCAACAAGGCAACTCTACTCATTCCCCTTCTTCTTCTGCACACGCTATACGCTGCTTTCAGTCTGTTGCTGGTTTCGAAATGCTATCTCAGTCTAAAAGTGTATTACGTATAATACATGAATAATTCATTAAGAATGGAGTTAACTTTGCATTAGATATTGATCTCACTGTGAAGAAAAGATTTGACATATAGAACCTCATATGTGAAGATGCTAGAAATACCTTCGCTCTAAAAATCTTATTGTACAATTATAAACAAATAATTGAGCCCTTTAAACGTTGTTCATTTTTTTCATTTAGATCATGCTCACAAGAAATAAAACAGCTTTGTAAGATACAAAAAGTATGTATGGGAAGATTATCTGACTCTTAAAAACAGAATAATATCAGAAAAATTCAAAGCTTGTTAAAAAAACTGTCACAAAAGGCAAATAAAGTGAGCCATTAATGGGGGGCTTCAAAGGCACCAGAGCTGACCTGAAAGGGGCGGGGCCACGGGCGCTCCTGTCATATCTGAAAACGCTTTTGCAACGGTACGAGAATCGATAAATTCGTTAGGCGTGCAATTTGTGCCGTGAAAGCGTTCAAAAGAACACACTCCCGACCACATCCACACGCACGCACACACACACACACACACATCTGGAGGCATATTGTTTGGGTGCATATGCAGTTATATGTATCTCTGGATGTACGAGGAGATATATGCCTGTGTTCGTATGTATGTATGTAGATGGGAACGCGCAGCATGCATGAGTGGACAGTGTCCGAATTTCAAGCTCCACAGTTCGCCATCGATAAAAGTCCTTGTAGAGTAGCTGTATATGGGTGTGTGTGTACATACATATGTGTTTACCAGGGCACAGGGCCGTCCTACTCCTTGTCAGTGTGGCCCTTTGTCGTCTGCAGCGGCGATGTTGACGATGCTATGCAAATTACTGCGAGTGCATCGAGGCGTATGCGCAATTTTTGCCCATGTTTGCGAGTCGCCACCAAACAGCCGCAGTTACCGTCGCCACCGACATCGCAGGCAGCGTAAGCGGCATCAATCAGTTATTAGCTGAGGAAATCCGCCAGGCCTGATGGTGCTTTTGCTTTTACTTCAATTTCGTGTTTCGTGTATCGCGTTCCGCATCACAATTAACTAACCAAAAACCCATCTCTCCGTTCTCTATCCCTCCACTTGCAGTGCCTCCCAAGGCAGGACAAAAGCGACCCGCCACCAGTCCGGCGCCTCATATACCTGTGCCCCATCATCTGCAGACGCCGCCAGGTGCTGCTGGCAGCGGAAATGGGGCACCACCCCCGCCGCCCACTAGTGCTCTGTTGAACCACGCCCTGCCAGCCAACCACATTGGTGGACAGTCGCCTTCATCAGCGCTGGCTGTTGCCCAACAGCAACAGCAGCAACAACAACAGCAACAGGCGCAGCAACAACAGCACCAGGCACATCAGCAGGCAATGGCTGCGGCGGTGCAACAGCATCTCGTAGGTGTGGGTGTTGGTGTGCCACCCGGCGCCATTAATGCCAGTGCCGCCAATGCGCGCGGTTCCTTTGCGGCAGCTCTGCGAACTCTGGCAAAACAAGCGGACATCAAAGAGGAGGACGACGTAGGTAGTGGGGCACGTGAGCGAAGCGCACCACCCGGTGGGGGTGGAGGTGTAGCCCCGCCTTCCCCTGCAGTTAACCCATCCAATTCGGCTGTTCGCAGTGGTATGCAACTGCAGAACGAACGTTCAGTCTCTGGCGCTGGAGGCGCAACCGACGAGCGTACCGCAAATAAGAAACGCTCACCACCCTCACCACAGCCGCCGGAGAAGATAGCGCGATTGAGCCATACGCCGCAAGCAGCTAGCATTCAGCCGGAGCTTTTGGCACGCAGCGGTTTTCAGCCCTATCGGTCCGATGAACGACTCATGCATCCAGCTGGCCCCTTTCCACTCGAGGCTTACTCACATTTTGCCGGCTTGTCCGGCATACCCCCAGGTAAGACATAAATTCTACATACTTATCTATCATATTACAGTACTTACTCTAATTATTTTTGTTACAGCATTTCTGAATCCAGGCATGCCGTACTCCGATCCTTTGTATTTGGAGCATCGATACCAACTGCTACGTGCGGCTGGAGCTCATCATTCACATCCACACGCTGCTGCGCTTTATCCACCAATGCCCTCGCCTTACTCCCATCTATATTCAATGATACCGGGCGCAGCATTGGGGATTTCGCCAGCGATACACGATAGGCTAAAGCTGGAGGAGGAGCACAGACAACGGATGGCGCGCGAGGAGGAGCGTGAGCGCGAAATGCATCAGCGCGAGAAGGAGCGTGAGCTGCGGGAGCAACGTGAGCGAGAACAGCGCGAAAAGGAGCAACGGGAACGCGAACAACGCGAGCAACGCGAGAAGGAGCAGCGCGAAAAGGAACAGAAAGAAAAGGAAGCACGTGAACGTGAAATGCGCGAGAAGGAGCGGGAGGCGCGGGAGCGTGAACGGCAACAACTACTTAATGCATCGCATCACTACTCCAACCAGTTGTACTCCCCGCTAAATCGAAACCTGCTGGGCTCCATGATACCGCATCTGAATCTTGGCCTACGAGGTCCACCGACGGGTCTACACGGGCTACCTGGAATGTCTCCTTATCATGCGGCCAATGCTCAACGACAGAGTCCTCATGCGGCCATGGGCCTTAACCTGGGCTTGCCCGGACTGCCGGGGGTAACCTCCTTGGGTGGTCATGGGCCACCCAATCTGCAGCATCATCTGCAACAGGCGTTGAGCTTGCCCCATCCGGGGGCGGCTGGTCTAACCCATCCCGGCTTTTCGGCAGCGGCAGCACTTGGCTTAAGCCCGCATCCGCATAGTCTCAATCTGAGTCACCCACACATCTCCCCGCACCATCCATCCATGTCGGCGGCGCACCAATTGCCGCCACACACCTCCTCAGCAGGACCGAGCACAACGGCCGCCTCGGCGCTAACGACCTCGTCGTCCTCCCCGCACAACAGTCTTAATCTGACGTCGAGTGGGGCTCAGCAGGCGCATGCAGCAGCAGCCGCAGCTGCCGCCGCAGCGGCTGTTGTATCGCTACCCACCACAATGAGCAGCAGCGTGACCGCCTCAACATCGACACCCTCATCGCACATTCCGCACTTCTATCACCACGGCCATCTGGCAGCAATGCATGCTGCCGCAGCAGCAAGTGGCTTGGCACCAGCTGCGGCTCACCAGCAACCCATATCTTTGGCTAGCAGCTCTGGAGGCACCTCGCACTCACACTCGCATCCTACTTCTCCGACGAGCTTAAAAATATCTCCGCCGGTAACTGCGACGGCTGCTGCACTGGTGAATAGTCAGAATGGCCAGAATCGGACAGCTAGCAGTCCGCACGCGATGCGTCATCATATTGCGGCTGCAGTGGCTGCAGCTCACCAGTCGGCGCTGATTGAGAAAAGCGGCAATGCGACTTCATCTGCCAATGTCGCACCCTCGACCCACGAGCCGACCACACTTGACTTGACAGGTTCCAATTCGAATTCGAGCAACCAAACGCCGTCCAATGCGAGCAGCAGCATGCCTAATCCGCACGAGCTCAACGGCGTAGAATCGAATGGACCGACAGACAACAAGGAGCCAAATTCTGGCAAGGATGCACCGCTTAAGAGTGTGACACCACCAGTGGCAACTTTGGACAAAAAGCCAGCCACACCTACTACCGCCAGCAATAACACCACAGAGAAGACGTTATTGCCGGATAGTTCTCCGGATAATTCCTCGCGGCGTAGCGCCAGTCCGCCATCGGAGACGAATACATCGTTGTCCGCTAGCGGCCCACCTGCAGCAGGTAATATCAGTGGGGAACAGCTAGCAACCCCAATCGCTTCTAAAATACGACCCCCCAAGTCCTCACCGTCCCCGGTGAATACGCTGGCCGCTATACCTGCGGATGCACCGACGGGCCGTGGCTCGCCCAGACCTTCCGCTGACAGCCTGGACGAGAAGCACGGCAAGCTGCCCACATCGCCAGCACCTGCCGGGGCTGCTGACTCACCAGACACGGTGTCCGCCTCGGGCGGAGTTACGTCCACAACAAGTGAAGCCACATCTCCGCCCGTGGTCAGCAGCAGCACAAATGTGGCCAGCACCGCCGCACTGACCGTCTCGGTTGGCGACGAAGTCAGCACAAGTGCCACGCCCACTGTTGAAGCAGTGGCGTCCGCATCTAAATAAAGAGGATAGCCCTACTGACCAGACCAGTTCCCCCTTCATATACATACTAAACACACATATATCTCTGGGCTTGTGTCTCAAGGGCACTTCTACTACTACATACATACATACATACATACATACATACATACTATAAATATATATTGTTCAATTATTACCTTCGTTAATTTTAAGTTTTTAAAGAGTTGATGTATCGTAAACGTATTGTAACGTATTTTGATTTATTGAATCGGAACTAGTTCACATCTACCTTCAGTAAACTTAGCTATGAGATAATAATTTAGTTGCTAATTCAAATGTTTATTTATATTATTATACACTACATTGTTCAATGAATTGCAAAAACCTAGAGATTCAATTTAATATTATTATCATTATTATATTATTATTATTATTATTTCCCATTACTTATTACATTTTATATAAATGTGAAAACATTAAGTTAGAATTGTCGAAATAAAACATTTTCTGTTTATAAATTGATTTGCTTTTTATCCTTGCACAACGCCTTAATTAAAGGAAGAGATTAGCATGTGGTTGTACTTTCTAAACATTTCTCGAAACAATTCTCATTTCAGAGGATAATAAGGCCTCTCATTTATTGGGCGCTGTCGGTCGGAGTAGTAGCGCCGAGGAGGCCACAGCTTTATGACATCAGTTATTCAGCAATTCCAACAACTAACTAATCAAAAATTTTGGCGACATCGGAATGTATTTATTGTCGGAAAACGCTCTGCACCAGCAGCGGAAACGGATGCTCGATGAATTTTTAAAGCTTTAGAGTCCTACGAAATTTCATCGGTGGAAAGTGGGCGTCAATAAGTAGAGGATAACAGCTCCCGACTCGCTTAGATAACGATTGGCCAACGGTAATTGAAAGTTACGTAATACTTGTAGCCTATTCACACATAAATACGCAAGCTAATAACAGATACAGATATCAGATATTTGTTCGTTCTCGATGTTACAATCTAACATTTACTCAAAGTTGAATGCAATTCCTCAATATACATAACATATGTATAGTATGTATGTATAAACATTAAATATATTGGATATGTGTAAAAAAATAAATAACAAAACAGAACATTAAATGTAAAATGAATATTGTATAAATATTGTGAAGTATTTTAATGGAATACAACAACAACTCTAAGTACACTCGTACGTACAAGTAAATAATCCAAAGAGATCTGAACATAAATGTAGTTTGTGTAGGCAAAAAAAGTAGCCCTGCGCCAAAAAAAAAAAAAAAAAACAAAAAAAAACACAAAAACAAAACAAAACACAGCAAACAAGCATTGCAGATAAAAATAGTTGTAATTTTAGAATAATGTCCGTAAGAAATTTATATACATACATATGAATACCTATATACATACTGAGTAGTTATATTTTATTCTTAAATTGCTAATAAATTGTGATTTGGAGAGTACGAAATGGAAAGAAAAACAAACTCGAATACAAAGTGGACAAAACGGAACTGAACTTTTAGATAAAAAAAAAAAATCAAAAAAGAGATAATCTGGAAAGAGATAATCTACAGACGTGAAAAGGCTTAAATTATTTTTTGAAATTGCAATGTTTTTTGTATAGTTATGCGAGCAACTTTTGGCCCTTATGTGCGAGTAACATGATAATGTTTTTTATTATTATTTTAGTTGATTGCAAATAAATGCACATTTTTGTATCCTCTTATAGACATGTTCTATGCAAATGGTCAAAACTGGAAGGATGCTATTATTAAATCGAACAAGAAAACCCAATCATTTCAAGAGATAAATATAAATTTAAAACAAAAATCCCCTAAAGCAGAGAAGCTATGTAACTACAAACAATTTTAATGTACCCTTCATAATTCATCGTCTTAAATAGACTATCATTATATATGATAGGTACGACTATGTACGGATTACTATATAGACAATTTGGTATCAGGATGTAAGGGTGGGCTTGGAAACAGAGAGCGATCAGCGCAATTGTCGGGAAACTGGCCATTACTTGTCTGGTTTTTATCAATACGCCTATTGAGAACCCTTGCCTGTGTTTGAGATTGTCTTAACTTTATGATATGCATAAAAATATGAATTTAAATGATTTTTAAAGCATAAAATCTCGAGCAATCTGTGATATTATAAAAAGAAAACCTAACCAAAACTCAACAAATATAATATTGTAAATGAGCCTCAAGCTAAACTTTATCTGAGCGCCAATACTACTTTTAATTCTGAATGATATTCATGCAGTTATCTAATATCTCCACATCAAATCTGATAATATGTTGGTGCTGCAAGTGTTGAGTTTGAAATGGAAAAAAGAAACAAAACAATCTGTTCCGAATACAGTTCTATAAAAATTCTGTCATTAGCTACACCCATTCATCATAAACGAAGAAATTCTTAACAGCATGTATGCACGTACCAGTTTAAATGAAAATGGATATATTTTAATAATAATCGTAATACGGATAATGCAGATATCTGGATGTCACTCAAAGATCGGCGCGCAAACTCAATTAATATGAACTCAGAAATTGCGAAAGCTAAAATATATTACAAATAGTTTCAAATACAGTCTAAACAAAATAAAATAAATGTACTTTTCCCCCTCAATCTTCGTTGTGTGTGTAAAACAGAATAAAATGTGTAAAACATAATTTATAAGCTAGCCAAACAAATAGAGATCATTGAACAGCATATTTTGAGCAACAGTTGAAATAAAAGATTCTAACAAAATAGACACTAAAGATAATGATGAAAGATCGTGGCAAACAAGTTGTGTATAACAGCAAACAAAAAGCATTGAGACACTTTCCATAAAGCATTTATGATTTTATGAAATAAACCGTACTTAAGAGATTAATCTTCTAGCATTTTTCTTACTGTGTACATTGAACATATTCTTCATACAATATAAACCAGCGGCAGGTGTACGTTGTGAAGTGAGTTTATCAGCCTTTTTCCATTTCCGACTTCGAGTAAATGGAAACAGAATTAATCAATCAATCCAATATCTATTTACTAAACACTTTTTCGCACTAGCAGTTCATTTTAAAAACCAATTTATTACTACTTATCATAGAAAACAAAATAGTTAGGATTCTAAATCTAAATTCTTGCCGCATCTGCCTTCTTCACATATTTCAAAATTCTCACAATTGTTGAGGGCGTTACGCCCTGAATCCGGCTGGCAGCGGCAATCGTTTGGGGCTGTATGAGACTCAATTTCTGTCGCTCCTCATTAGAAAGGCTCAGGGATTTGGAAAAATAATCAATGTCCGTGGGAATACAGAGGCTCTCCTCTCGCCGTACATCATCAACATCGCGCTGCTGTTCGTCCACAAAATAGGCATAGAGCGCTTCTATCTTCAGTCGATTCGCTATATCATCATCCGCACGTAACCAGTTCAGGTCGCTTGGACAGAGGTCTATTATTTGCTGTACGGATATATCGTCAGCAGGTATGCCGAGCATATCAAAAGCAGATTTCTCCACAGAGGCCTTGGCTTTGGGCAGACTAAGCGCTTGCCTCCAGAAATTACTGTGTTTGCGCAAACCCCTTAGTACCTCGATGCCTGCGTGAATCTTCCGCTCAGTGTGCTTAAAATGTTGGTAGCGCTGCTCAGAGACCAAACCGTATTCGAATCCCTTTTGCGTGAGTCGCATATCCGCGTTGTCCGGCCGCAGCGATAGCCGGAACTCTGCACGACTGGTGAACATGCGATAAGGCTCGTTGGTGCCCAGAGATGTGAGATCATCAATCAAGACCCCGATGTAGCCTTCAGTACGGCTGATAGTCAGCTGATGGCCGTTCGTGTGCAGTGTCTTACCCGCGGCATTGGCACCTGCGATGATTCCCTGGGCAGCAGCCTCCTCGTAGCCAGTTGTGCCATTAATTTGGCCGGCAAAAAACAAATTGGCCACACGTTTCGTCTCTAGACTGGGATATAGCTCGCGAGGATCAATGAAGTCGTATTCCACACCATAACCGGGCTGTACCACCTCAGCCTCTTCCAGACCTTCAATGGCGTGCACAAGCTCCACTTGCTGTGCGTGCGGCAAGGTGCAGGAGACGCCCTGCGGATAAACCAAATCACTGTCGAACCCTTCCGGCTCGATCCACACCTGATGGTTCTTTACTCCAAAGCGCAACACTTTCGATTCGATTGAGGGACAGTATCGTGGGCCAGTTATCTCCTCTGTAACGTGTCGATTCACGTGCAGATTGTTGCGCACGATTTCGTTAACGCGAGGTGTCGTGTAAGTTAAATAGCAGGGCATCTGTTCTTCGGCTGATAGCCAGACGTGCCGGTTGAGGAATGAGAAAGGCACTGGAGGATTGTCGCCATCGTGCCGTTGAAGCTTTGAAAAGTCAATGCTCTTCTTAGCAAGCCGAGGCGGCGTTCCTGTCTTTAGGCGACCCATGCGAAAACCCATCTGATCCAAAGCCTCTCCCAACGCTTTGGCTGGAGCGTCGCCAATCCGCCCTGCAGGCCGCACCTCCAATCCAATGTTGATATGGGCGCGCAAGAAAGTGCCCGTAGTAAGAACCACCGATTGGCTTCGTACCACCTCCCCGTCGGATAATATAACACCGGCACAGCGAACGCTATTGCTGCTGCTTTCGTCCGATTCAATTAGAATGTTGTCCACAGCGGCGCTGCGAATTTCCAGATTTTTGGTTCCAAATAGTTCTCGTTGCACCTCCTGTTTGTACAATTTCCGGTCGATCTGCGCTCTCGGGCCCCACACCGCTGGCCCACGCCGTCTGTTCAGCACCTTGTAGTGCACGCCAGACTTATCACAGCAACGCGCACAGACGCCATCCAACGCATCTATTTCACGCAACAGGTGCCCCTTTCCAATACCACCAAACGAGGGATTGCAGGACATCTCACCAATGGTATCCAGCTTATGGGTAACTAATAGAGTGCGAACTCCCATTCGAGCAGCTGCGGCACATGCCTCGGTGCCGGCATGGCCACCGCCGATGACAACAACATCGTATTGACCAGCATTCTGCACCAACGTGGACTTAAATCGCCCATAGCCGAGGCGCCATCCTAGGCAACTCCTCAATTGCAGCATTTGAAAATAATAAACAAACACGTTGGAAGTCCGTTGTGGCCCGCTGATATGTCTTGCGTAAGTTTTTCAACACTCGAAACATTCCTTGGTATTTTTTGCTTGGTACTTTTCTACTACATTGTGCAGCCCTGGTTGACATATGTTTGCATGCAAAACATGCACATGCACTAAATTAAAAGATACATAGGCATCTGAATATGTCCTTGGTTAAGTATATATTGGAAACGTGGAAAATTGTTTATTGGTTGGCTTACGAGCAAAACCGAAAACAAATAGAGTGACTGGGCTAATGAAGGATTTACCATTCACAAGACCGTTGTTCCTGCTACGTCGTGTAACAGGGAGCTCTTGAATTGTTACTCAGTGCTGCCTATCGTTTTAGTATTTAGTGCTGCCCAGCCACCGTATTAAAAAGGTTGTGCGCGTTTAAATTGGCGGGTGCATTAAATTGGCATTGTGTTTGTTAATTAAATTGTGTTTAGAGGAATTTAACTGCCTCATTGTGCTGCTAGGCATTTATTAACGACAATTGCTTTGTTTCTTCTAAATATTTATAAATATTCTCTCATCTAATTACATATTTTAAAACTTTAATTTGCACTTAATACTAAAAAACGAGAACTGAGGTGATCACACTATTATTAAAACAGTACGCCATTTAAGTGTTTATGGGGAATGTAGAAGTTCCCAAGCTACTGCGGCTTATTAAATTTCTAAGCGGTAAAATATTTATCAATATAAATAAGAATAAACGTTTATAATAGCATCATTTATATTTCAGTTAAAACGTGACAACAACTTAAGTCATACAAACAATTTATTTACAAATTTCAATTAGGAAAACTAAGCGGACTCCTGTGCTTGACGGTAATCGAAAACAGTTCCTCTTTCAACAAACCTTTGGTTGGCATCCTGTCCTTGATTTCCATAAGAGCTTTTGTCTTTGTCGGAGCTTTCCCTGCAGCCGTATCCACCACCACCAGGCGTTTTCATAGCAAAAGTGTCCTGAAAGATATGAAATATTTAAATATGTTTGAAAAAGAAACCGGACGCTTCACATACGCCCGCCTCGACGTCGATGCATGTCTTGGCCGCGAGGGCAATCACCCGGCCGTCGTGCTTGATGATTCGATTGAGTCCGCATTTTCCGGGCTCTCCGCCAGCCATACCGTATGGGTGTAGGGTGCGTCTCTCTGTCATTACAGACAAGGTGACGGGGTTCCGGAAAAGTAAATCTCTCTCGACGCCGTCACCGCCGACAAACAATCCACGACCTCCAGACTCGTCCGTGCGTAGGCAGAAACGTTTTAGAATCATTGGATAACGGAGCTCCAATATTTCAGGATCTGTGATACGTGTATTGGTCATGTGTGTGTGCACACCGCCTGCTCCATTCCAACCGGGTCCAGCCCCTGCCCCGCCAGCAACCGTCTCATAGTAGCCCCATTGCTCATCACCTATGGTGATATTATTCATGCAACCCTGCGAGGCCCCACAGACTCGGAATGCCTTTAGAACCGTATCGACGACTCGCTGCGATGTCTGCACATTGCCTCCAACCACTGCTGCTCCATCGGAGGGATCCAGTATAGAGTTCTTCGGAATTACCACATTGATAGGTTTCAGGCAGCCCTGATTTAGTGGAACGTCGTGACCAACCATGCAACGCAAGCAGTATATGAGCGCCGATAACGTGATGGCGCGCGGCGCATTGCAGTTACCCCACACCTCCGTGCTGGAGCCGGTAAAGTCGCAAATTGCTGAGCCGTGCTCGGGATCGATGGTGACCTGCAAGACTATTGGCGAACCGTCATCCATAAATTCCTCTGCCTGCAACACCGTGGAGCCGGTACGTTCCATAGTATCGCGAGCTATTTGCTTCAACATGTCCCGCACTGCCAGCTCCGCGTTTTGTTGAATGTGCGTCATGTACGCCTGCACCACATCAAGGCCGTAGCTACCGATGAGCTCGGACACCAGTTGAATACCTTTGTGGTTGGCAGCAATTTGGGCTTTCAGGTCAGACAGATTGTCACTGAGGTTGCGCGTTCCAACTGCGCCCTTGGCTTCTGTTGGTGTGGTAAGGCGATCAATGATCTTCTGCTCCTGGAACACGCCATTTTCGACAATTAGGAATGACTTGAAAGCGGCTCCCTCTTGAGCCAGCGATGTAGAGTGTGGTGGCATCGACCCGGGGGTTATGCCACCGATATCAGCATGGTGGCCACGTGAAGCAACAAAGAAAACGGCTCTCGGTTGTCCTCTAAAATAGGGAGAAACGTAAGAGTAGATCACTTCTTCAAATCGAAGCCCACTTACTCATAGAACACTGGCGTAATGACGGTTAGATCTGGGAGATGAGATCCTCCAGCTTGCGGGTGATTCGAGAGGATGACATCACCATTTTTCAGCGTCTCACCGCGTACACGGAGTTGATACTGCACGGTCTCCTGCATGGCACCGAGATGGACTGGAATGTGGGGTGCATTGCTGACGAGACCACCGTCTGGACCGAAAAGGGCGCAAGAGAAGTCCAAGCGCTCCTTGATGTTCGTGGATATGGAAGTGCGCTGCAGTACTCTACGAATAAAGGTATAAGTGAAAAGGAAATCCAACTTAAATGACTTCAGCTTACCTGCCCATCTGCTCGGCGATGCTCATAAATCGGTGGCTAAATATACTCAAATGAATAGGATCTAGCTCAGTATTAATTCCAAGCTTGCCGCCGGTCTTGACGTCTATGACAAGGTCACCACAATCAGTGACATTGGCACTGCACTCTGGCTCCACAATAATCGTCGACAGTTGATCGATAAGAACGGCCGGTCCGACAATTTTATGACCAGCTAAAAGATTTTTGGTCAAATAAATGAGTGCATCGAAGGCTCCCTGATCAAAATGAATAGGGGTTGTGCCCTCCGATATCGGCGTCACATCTGCCGCCCTGGGGACGGATTTCTCCGGTGGTGTCTCGTTCTTGCCCAGACCTCTAATACGAATATCATCGACGATAATGCGACGATTCTGCAACACGAATCCAAACTCGGTTCGATACCGCTCCAAGAAGGTTGCATAGAAGTCGCCATAAGCACTCGTTAACACGTTTTGACTTTGATTCCCAGTGGTGGGACCACACATCAGAGCACCGTCTGTGCCCTCGTAACGTAAGTGCAAGAAGGGTTCGAGCTTGATCTGCCGGAACCCTTGAGCCGATAACTTGCCATGACATTTAGTGGCCAAGGCATCTATGCGTTCCTTTAAGACTTGCGCATTGCTATCGCAGAACTCCAACCCACTAGGCTCCTGTTCCTCCTGCACCACATCAGCCAGAGCCATACCGTAAGCGGAAAGGATGCCAGCGTATTTGTGGACGACTACCTAAATGTTAACAGATTAAGAAATGAGACTTGTTTAAATCTAATCTCGACAGTTAAATCACCTTCGCAATGCCTAAATCGCGGGCTATGGCACACGCATGCTGGCCCCCGGCTCCGCCGAAGCAGGACAGCACATGACGGGCTGTGTCTAGGCCTCGAGACTGCGTGAGTGCGCGTATGGGCCTGCACATAGTCTCGTTGGCTACTCTTATGAAGCCCAATGCCACTTCCTCTATGCTGAGTTGCCTTTCATCCCCAGAAGCCTTTAAGTGCGTATTTATCTCCGTCTGTAGTTCCACAAACTTAGTTCGGGTAATCTCATAATCAAGGGGTTCGTTCTCCTTCGGCCCAAATATCTTTGGGAAATATTGCGGCAAGATGCGACCAAGTATAAGATTGGCATCTGTAACTGTCAATGGTCCGCCCTTTTTATAGCAAGCGGGCCCTGGATGAGCTCCGGCCGACTCTGGGCCAACAAGGAAGAGGCCTGAGCGGAAGAAAAGGCGCGAGCCACCACCAGCAGCCACAGTGTTAATGTCCAATTGGGGCGCCTGAATCGTTACACCGGCCGTTGTGCTCTCAATAACATGTTCATAGATTCCCGCATAGCGGGAAACATCCGTGGAAGTACCGCCCATATCGAAGCCGATCAAAGGTAGTTCAGTTTCTCGTGAGCCAGTTATGGCATAGCCCACAACACCGCCAGCGGGCCCCGAAAGTATTGCACGTGCACCACGAAAGTTGGCCATATTGGTTAAACCGCCATCGGACTGCATAAAAAGTACATCCACGCCATCCAACTGATTGTCGAAACCCGACTTAAAGCTGTAAAAAGAGGTAAAGCCCAAAATGAAGAAGTGGAAAACTACTTGTACATTAAAATCTAAAGTATGGTAAGTATACATTCAATTGATAATCCGCTACATATATATTATTCTTTTAAATACCTGACACCTTTAAAAATGTGGCCTATACAAATCGCGTAATAGGTACCTATGTCCATTTCTTAACTTCATAGATTAAGCCAACTATCCATCAAATTTGTCATAAACTTGAACTGTTGGTGGATAGTGTAAGTCTGTTGAACAAGTAGAAGTAAACACTTTTGCTGTTCCTATTAAATTTAATTTAATACTAAACTAAAATTGAATACTAATCAGGGTGGAGTGTGACTATAAAAACTAGGTAATATTAGGCATGTAACAGGCAAAGGGAAGCTTATCCAACTCCATTAATTATATACAATTTTTAACATGAAGAGAGGACAAGTTTGTTCATCCGTCTGTCTGTATGAACGCTTGGATTTCGGGAACAGCTGAGGCCACATTTATGAAACTTGGTATACTTGGACTATTTACACTATTCTATTTACACTCCATCCTTAGCTAATGGATTTCGCCAATACTATACCTGAAAGCTAAGTAAACTTTACTTTTTCCATATAATTATTATGTAATTCTTTATCTTCTTTTCAAATTTGATCTTGAAAAGTTATTAATTACAAATATGGAAGTATTTTTGTGTAGAGGGTATTACATTGTCGGATTCTCTCGACTGTTTCATTCTCTCTAGATATTTACTATCAATTCAAAATATCTACATAATCTTTACATATTAGTGCTTTCACACTTAAACTTTGTAGAGCTGCTGTAACACGCTTTGAAATGTTACTTAATTTCCATTTTGATTAAAAATTTGTTATTGATTCACACATTTAGCGAAATTAATAATATCACATACTCGTTTATAGATCTAGAACTTGTCGTTTTATTTCTCCTGAGTAAGCAAACCCCAACATTATCGCTTTGTTTATTAATTTTAACTAATTGCAAGCAAGAGATCTGCATTTTTTATTTATAAGTCTGCCATATTTGTTGTATGTGACAAAATAGTTTGCCAATTATTTGCATGTCAAACAGTGCCTTAATTTGATTTTCTTATCATTTAGCGAGGTAGTCATTTGTTCTGGCCGCTAGTGTAAAACGTGTCGGCGTACCCAAACTTTTTGCTAGTCTAGTGTGCTTGTGTTATTGAGGCTGGCTTCTACCGCTCCTATTTACATACATACATATATATATGTATGTGATGTATGTATTAATATTAGCGAAATTAGCTTCTCGTAAGCTATTTTTTCGTGTTGACTGCATTTTATCTTTATTATTGTGGCCCCCTCTTTTTGTTTTGTTTGTGTAGTCGGAATTTGCTTGGTCACTGCAACTATGTAGGTTTAGGCTCGATTTACAATCACGGCAATCACCGAGATTAGAGGAACGGCATACATCAGCACTCACCTGGCCAAATAGCGATCCACATGAGGTGTCAGGTAGGCCTCCGCACAGGCTGTGTAACCGCGAGCGACTAATCGGCACATTGGCATGGCCTCATGGGAGAGGGTGACGTGGCTGAAGCCCAACTCCCGAGCGATGGCGCCGATGCGACGCTCGTGCTCCGGACAGGCATAGCTGTGGGCCAGCACCACAGCTACGGAGGAGATGCCCTGCTCGAGGGCATCTGCGAGAGATTTCCTCACCGCTGCCTCATCGACTGACTTCATTTCCAAGTATTTAGTGCCAGCGACGCCCTCCAAAACATTCCAGTTGTGTGCTGCGACAAAACAAAAACAATTCTCAAGAAATCAATAAATTGTCTTCGCAAGACAGCCTACACACGCACTCAGTTGGCAGCGGTCCCTCTGCTCCGGCACTATGCGACAGTCAACCTCGACGACGGTCTTGTACAGATTTTCAGGTTTTCTTATGTTTAAGTCGAATATTTTTGGTCGTGCCTGATTGCCGATGTAGAGGAGGTCGCGAAAGCCACTGTTACAGACCAGGACCACAGGATCGCCTTTGCGTTCGAGGAGCGCATTTGTAGCCACAGTGGTGCCCATGCGCACCCAACCAATCTTAGAGGTATCGACGAGTCCGGAGGGCGCCAGGTCAGCCCCAGTTTCCTGCAAAAAGTCAACTTCTGAAGCTAGCGCCAAGGTATAAGCTGGCCGGCGTGCTTACCTCCTTTAGTATGCGACGAATCCCTTCCCGCGGGGCATCGCTGTAGCGTTCCGGGTCCTCTGACAACAGCTTCATCGTCCGCACACGACCGCCAGGGCAGATGCATAGCACATCGGTGAAGGTGCCTCCACGATCGATGGCGAAACAATATTTGTCGCCACTTGTGGACAAAACGTTTGAGGAACCGTCGGGCGGAGACATTTTTTGTAAATCGTCTGACTTGCAAGAGAGCGAGTCGCTCAATAACTAAATTCTGAATGTCTACCGCTTGCCGTATATATAGTAAGTGTATGTAAATACCTTTTTATCTGTTCCAAAGCTTTTTCACTTGCACTTGTTTGATTAGAACGTCGAGCGATCTACTTCTAAATCATAAAGCTTCGCAGCCCTCCCGCTCACACTTATACATATATACATATATGTACGTACTGTAAGCTTTCACACATAGTATATATTCATAACAGACCAGTGTTGCCAATTCTTGAGTGTCGCCAAAAGCTCCATCAATAATTGGAGAAAAAAAGCTAGAAAATGCCAAAAATATAGAGCTGAAATACCTTAAGTTTTCATTGATATCATTCCGAAAAGGAAACTTAGGCTCTAACTCCGAAAACTCTTTCGTTCGAGTTTTTTAAGATTAAGTTTTTCTTGAAAAAATGCATGTACATTAGTCAATTTTATTTTACCGCCCTTAATATAAAAGTATATTTGGAGTATGTGTCTCCAAAAGCTCCATCAATAATTTAAGAAAGAAAGATAGAAAATGCCAAAAAATATAGAGCTGAAATACCTTAAGTTTTCATTGATATCATTCCGAAAAAGAAACTTAGGCTCTAACTCCGCAAACTCGTTCGTTTCAGTTTGTTTTCCTTGAGAAAATGCATTGGTCAATTTTATTTTACCGCCCTTAATATAACAGTATATTTGGATTATGTGTCGCCCAAAAGCTCCTTCAATAATTGGAGAAAAAAGCTAGAAAATGCCAAAAAAAATATAGAGCTGAAATACCTTAAGTTTTCATTGATATCATTCCGAAAAGGAAACTTAGGCTCTAACTCCGAAAACTCTTTCGTTTCAGTTTGTTAGGACGAAGTTTTTCTTAAGAAAATGCATTGGTCAATTTTGTTGTACCTCCCTAAATATAACAGTATATTTGGGTTATGTGTCGCCAAAATTGGAGAAAAAAAAGCTAGAAAATGCCAAACAAATATAAAGCTGGAAGGCCTTAATTTTTCTTTGATATCATTCCCAAAAAGGAACTAGGGCTCTAACTCCTAAAACTCTTTCGTTCCAGTTTGTGAAGATGAAGTTTTTCTTGCGAAAATGCACGTGCTTGGTCAAATTTTTTTTACCGCCCTAAATCTAACGATATACTTATTTGGATTATACATTTCTCTATCAAAACTATAATAGAAAATCCTAGGGATAAAAACGACACGACAACAAACAAGTACTACAGACAAAAACACAGTTGGATCAATATGGATCAAAAATATTAACACATTTATATATTTTTAACTATACCATGAAGGTAAAAGGTTCAGTAAAAAGCTGAAGGATTTCTATTCTAGGATTTTTTGTTAGTAAAAGTAGGTGGCTTTACTTCCACAAACGCTTTCAATTCTGACAGCCGCCATCAGCATACAAAAATCTCCAGAGCTGGCGGGAAAATAGCCAAATTTACAGCTCTCCTACATAATATCTATACATCGATAAAAAGAGTAGATAAATTGTACGGGTATGCGTTGACAAAGGTGAGAAGCTCTGTGGATGGCGCGGCAAATGTGAATTTTTGTTTTGAAAGATTTTTGGTTTTCATGATTTTCATTTCGCTTGCCATCCGGAGCCTCATAAATGCGCACAAAAAATAAAATTGTATCGTCACTTTACTACTCAATGGTGACATCAATGAAATTTAATGGCTTATAAAATGTGGCAATAAAACACATCCTTCGAGGACGTTTATAAGCGGTACAAATATTTTTTTCTGCGTACACACAATACTTAACATGAAATGCTCCCAAAAGTATCTTTCAGATTGCAGCATTCCGTTTGCCACGAATGGGGATCCATCTTAATTTTTTTTTTCCTTCTTCACAGCCGTTTCTACCACAAAAATATCTGAGGCTGGGGCATACTCGTATATGCCAGCATTTGCACAATTTTTATTTACGAGCGCGCCGAAAAGGCAATCAATAAATGTAATAATTATGTAAATGTGACACACCAAGTTTTCTATTCGAGTTTTTTCTGGAGAGAGTATTTTAGCTTTAACGTTATGTTTGCAACGCCAGTAAAATAAAGTATGCAGACGACAATTTATGATAGAGATGCGATAACAATTGTCAAGGTAGATACGTTTTGTTGCTTCACTTTATAAATATTTATTAATAATTATGCTTCCTTTTTATTACCTATTTTATGAAATTAAGTTAAGAGGCTACGGTCAAGTCCAATAAAATTCAGCACTTTACGAAGTTCAAACAATCTTCAGACCAAACGTTCATTAAGGCGAAACGCTTCAAACATAAAACACAAGGGTTTCGCATTTAATTCAAAACGACGAACGGCAGCGAAACAAAATTATCCCCAAATTATCGACTTAGGGCTTTCATGGTTCATTGGTTTCTTTGTGAACACATTTTTCACCAAGAAATGGTTAATTCTGATTGAAAAGTTGGCAGGTAGAATGTTGAAGTTTTTTATCATCTCCAATTAACTCGCAAAAAGGATCTGGGTCGTTAGAATACGATTAAATAAATTTGCTCATCAATTTATTATTGAATATGTTTTGCTTAACATTTCTGCCAGTTAACCTGTTAAGCACGTAAATAAATTTACAAATTGGGGAGATTAATAAAAAGAAATCATTATTTCATTGGGAATATTAAAGGCTGAAGTCACAAGGAATCCATACATATTTCCATTTTCAAATGGCATGGAGAAATGATTGTTCCAATATAGGGTCCAGCTGCGAAACGTTTTAATGTTCTTATACAAAAATATTTAAATTTTACTTTTAGAAAATCTTTGGGTTATTTTAATGAAGTTCAGATGTCCAGCTTAAAGATATTTCTCAGTAATTCTTAGTCGAACTTAAAGGAACCTGCCCGATTTGATCATTCCTCGCAAAGGATATAAACCGTAAATAAACAACAATAGAGAATTTTCAATATTAACACCAAATTAATATTATCTATTCATTTCTTTTAATATTCACAGAAAGCTGAAATTGAGCAATCGGTTAAAAAGGAAAAGTCGGTTGTGTCGAATTATTTCTTTTAAAATATATTAATGCATTTATTTTCGAATAGCTCAAAGGTGTTTTGGAGTTACTGTTACTGTTGCTTGTTACTGCAACTTTTCTGGTCTATGTATTCAATTGTCTAATTCATCTAAATATGCACGTTAAATAGATATCGTTATGAACTTTGGACTTAACACGGTTGCTTGGAATACATATCGATATATGAATAAGTATCTTGCTTTGCTTGGTTTTTGTTTTTGTTTTTTGATTAAACTGTTAAACATTTATCAATTAAATGGCTTAGAACTTTATTCTTGAGTGCACAAATGCTTAATTCACTTTTTCAAACTTTTTATTGTGCATCCGTGAGGGGCTTTGCTTATAAGTGTTGGTTTATTTTGAATAAACATTCATACATTCATCTTTATTATGTGTGTACTTGTATTTAGCGTTAAGTATTGTTCATCTTTTTTATTTGTAATTGTTTAATAGAAATTGTCCAAACAGTTAGGATTAATGCTTCCAACTGCAAAATAACATCTCTTATTAACTTAATTCGTTTGTTTAGTTTCTATGTAACTATTTATAATTGATTACATATTTTGAATAAACCCCTTTGTTTCCATAAAGCGACAAAGCGGCTGGATTTTAAGCGGATTTTTTACACCAAAATTTAAAAACGTGTGCCTGCGTGTGTTGAGTAAGTCGCAATAAAATTAAATAGAAATTGACTAACCTATTGGGAATTTCCAAAAATTGTTGATAATACTCATAAGGCTCTATTTGATCCGGACAAGTTTTATTTTTTTTCAACTACTCACAATCAGTGCAGGCTGGTTCTTGATTAAAATAATTTGTGGGACTACTTAGAAGCAGGAACCGGGAAGCGGAAAATGTAACTTCGATGTTTTGTGACTGCATTGGTGCAATGATCTGAAACCGAATGATTCGCCTACGAATTCGCTTTAACAGAAGATATTTAACACGTTGTTGCTGTTGTTGTTCATTGTAAGTAAGCAGAACACGGTGGGTTAACTGTGCGAAATCAAATTCCGAGACTTTTGAGCATTCTTGCAATTGTAGAACTACCTTGTGTAATACCTTGTGTGTATCCATATTGCTCTTACTCTAGGATGGTTTGAGTTTCGTGTAAAGTTGGAGTATACTTTCAAAATACTTGTATGACAGGCCTGTTATTTACATATACCTATCGGTTTATACTTATTTAATGTTGTCCTTTAATTTCGGCCTTGTGGATAGGAGGTGCTAGAGATTTTTGAAAATTTTCAAGTATTCTTTTGGAAATCTGATCGATGTGCTGCCAATCTGTTGTGGCGACATTTCAATGCTGCCTCTACCACTAAATACAGAGCCGCAGTTTAGTTTTAAAATACTCAAAAATTATTATCAATTTGTGTGGTTTTTGTTTAGTTGCTCCATTTATGTCTCTAACGTATTAAATATAGATTTAATTATGTATATGTATACATATATGTATATAGTATATTTATTTGTGTATATATTTTTATTTGTATTTGTATGTATATGTTAAAGTAATTTATTTAAAGTAATTTCGTTTACATTTTATCTGTTTTTTGAAGTTGTTTTTAATTTGACACTAATTTATTTTTGCTTTACTTCTCTTTATAGGTTTTCCTTTTTTAAAATTGTATTTTCGTATTTAACTTTTTCGTTTTCTGAAATAAAACATCGTCTTAAAAATGCATATTACCTTCATTTATTAAACAAAAGCATCGCCTTCGAAAGACACACCCAATGATTTCAGTTAGCTTGGCTGTTGCAAGTGCTTCAATATGAATAATTTCGTCCTCGAAAGCTTAATAATCGTGTACAGTAAAGTTTACAGTTAGTCCCTAAAGGTCCGCTCATCAATTTCCATATAGCGCATAGAAATAATTCACTACCAAAACCGATCATTCATCCTTTGATCAAGAAAGAAGCGTGCTCTCAAATCGGCACATTCTATTCAATTCGATTCGATTCGATTCCATTTGACTTTTATTGTATTTCAAAAATGGTGTCTTGTTCGTTCGTTAGCTTAATTATTTTGTGTCTTTAAAAGAAGGAGGCGGGGCAAATCGTAGTCGGTCAGGTTGGACCATCAGTGCGCGGCTTGTAGAAGTCGTAGTGTTAAACGCCTTGGGCTAGACTCTCCTTGGGCAATGCTATGATCGACTGATCCACAGTCTGGTGTGGAATTATGAATGGCGAGGCCAGCATTTGTATGGGACTGTAAAGAAATATAATCGAAATATACTCTCAGGCATGTTATAAAATCCGCTTTGAATCAAATTATAAATAAATTGTTAAATATTTTCAATTTAAAAAGTATTCTCTAATATCGATTCTAATGTTGTTTTTTAGATCTAGAATTCTGTCGATATCTTATTCGTTTTTGTGAACAATTTCGTTTCCGCACAAATAAATCGAATTCGGAAAAGGGTGTAGAAAATATTAATGGTCTAACGATGGTTCTTCTTACTGATGGTTCTTATAATGATATGAGCATTATCTTATTCGACAAAACAAATGAAATAGTGGCATTTAGAATAAACTATTGTTTTTTAATTTAATTGATAATATTTAATTTAATATAAATTAATTTTTAATACACCTAGTCCTCGCTTAACACGGGGGTTGCGTTCCTGGAAAACCTACGAGGTTTTAAGCGAAATCGTGTCCATACAAAATATAGGGTTACGTTCCTAGCTTTCGACAAATGCACAAACAAGTTTTGCTTTTAAAATGTCCACTGTTTAAAAACATTTTCTGAATTAACAAAAAGTTACTCCAAGTGTTGAACATTTATAATTAACAGATTCATCTTCTAAAAACGGAAAATATTTTGAAGTGTAAAAAATATAAAATTTCAGAACTATTTGAGAACCATTTGCCAATTCCGTGTTGAAATTTTTTTTCTTTTTCCTCTTTCTCGAAAAGAAAGAAATTTCAGAACTATTTGAGAACCATTTGTCATTTGACATTTCCGTGTTGAAATTTTTTTTCTTTTTCCTCTTTCTCGAAAAGAAAGCGTTTTGCGGATGCAAACAACCGCTGGTCATAACTTCTACCAATATACATTTTATGTTGTCTCCTAAAATAAACAATTCAGGGAAATGTGAAATTTTTTTCCAGTACTGATTACACCGATGGAGTCAGTTTCTGTTGTATCCGAAATGATAATCCCCTAAAATACGCGTAATAGTATGTTTCTGGTAACTTTGATTTTAAAATTCAGATTAGGTAGTATTTATAGCATATTCTTGGACATATTCCCGACAAACAAAAACCAGGGAGCTAAAGTAATACGCTTTTTTTTTTAAATATTTGTCAACTTCTATCGTGTAAGAACGAGGTTTTCAGCGCGTTAAAAGAGAAAAGGTAGGAAATTTTTAAGCGTGTTAGACCGAGTTAAAAGTGGTCGTGTTAAGCGAAGGCTAGGTGTATAATCGATGGCATTGATGGTGAGTTCTAACTAACCACCAAGTGGTAGCCGATAGCTTGATAGATCTAATATTATTGCAAAGTACAATTATCAGGGACTGTAATCATTATAAGTGTTCTGAAAAAGTTATAGTTATAATGATTATTTTTTAATTTTATTCATTCGCTCACAATTTAATGATTAATTTTGAGTTTTACTTTAAAAATTGACCAATAATCATTATTGATGAGCAAAAAATAGAAAAAAAAATGATTATGCTTTGAGTTTTTTTTTATCAAAAATAAAATTGAAGCTGTATTTTTGTCTTTTTCTTAAGGATAAAGGACAAAATTAATATACTTATACTTACTTTATATACTTAATCAGTGAGTCAAAGCACACATTTTTTAATAATTAATTTAAGGATATATATAAATTTTGTGCTCAATCCTTATAAAAAAGAAATAATTACAATTCATTAAATTAAAAAAATTAAAACTCAAAGCATAATCATTATTTTTTATGTGCTATTGTTTTGCTCATTACTAATGATTATTGGATAATTTTTTAAGTAAAACTCAAAATGAATTATTAAATTGTGAGCGAAAAAAAATTCACAAATGAAAAAGGATATCCGTAAACTCCTCGCTTTCTCAAAGTTACCATAAGTGTATGATTTTTTCGTTAAAAAAAAAACAAACAAAATATTCATTATTTGTGGTCCCTGACAATTAAAATGTCAAAATACCTGTTAAAAAAGATTGGAAATAATTAAGCTAGAACACTTACTCGGCGAAGCTGGCGGTGGTGACTACCGGACTGCGTACGGAATGCAAGGACTGCGAGTTTTTGGCGCGTGCTAGGAGGCTCATTACTGTGCGCTTTGTGGGATTCATGCCGGTGCGCGGGACGCCCAGAAGCGGTCGCTTTCGGCCCAATCCACTACCTGGAAAGGAGGCTATAAACTAAGAGCTGTAGGTTATTTTTCTCGGGTCGCTATAAATCACCTATGTTAATTGCCTTGACGCTGCGTAGTGCGGGGTGCAAAAGAGTGCCAGGTGGGTCGAGTAGTGTTAATGCTGATGTGGTGGGATCGGCGTCTCCGGGCATTTGCAGGCCACTGGCATTGGGTTGTGTGGAGGGCAAGCCCGCCATGGTCGCACCTGTGCCCGCGGCTGGCTTCAGCAGACCACCAATGCCGATGCCAGCGGCTGTCAGTTGATGCTGCAGTGCGACCGCCATAGCCGTGGTATGCACTAGAAGGGTTCAATTAGAATTTCACTCTACCCCGCCTGTACAAGAGCTGCTACTTACAAGCCGTTGCCGCCGCGGATGGTGTTTGTCCAGGCATGTGATCCCCACAGCCGCCTGTTAGACCAGCAGCTACTGCTGTGGCAGCTCCATGTCCATGAGCATGGCCATGGCTATGACCATGTGCCTGAAGCAGCTGATGGAAGTGCGTGGGCTGATGGTGTTCGTTGCTGTTACAGGACTGGCTGCAGTCCAGCTTGTCGGGTGAAATGCAATCCATGCCACTGACGCTCGCCTCGTTGTCCGATTTGTCGTCGTTCGATGTGTCCATGTCGGCCAGGCCGCCGCCCAGACCTCGGTTGGTGGGGCTTTGCGAGTCATCGAGGTGGCTGAGTGTGGGCGTGGACGTCAAAGCTTGCATTTCCCACATCTGCTCCTGCCGGATCTCGTCGTGGTAGTCCTACAAAGTAGATGACCAAATGAATGCAGTGGAGATTAGCGTTCGTCCTTTTTGAAGTGCGGCGACGCGTCCTTTGCAATTTGCAGGCACGCCCGCAGGCGCCTCTGTGCAGGACAGCAGCACGACACGGCCTCATGCTTCGCTGAGCAATTAAATTTAATTCAACCGTTTCTCTACGCGTAATAAATGCGAATTTTATTGGATGTCAATTAAAAGTTTGCGAGGCCGGCCATGTCACACCGTCCAGTACGTGAGAGATGTACATGTGTGTGTGTGTGTGTGTCTGCGGGCGTGTTCGTGCGTTTGGGCGCTCAAGTGCGTGTGTATATACTTGTATAGTACTCGTATATATCCATTCATTCGGATATACAAACGTATGTATGTACATATATAAAAGTATGTGGGTAATACAATTATGTACGATACAGCAATGGAGGAGCATCCTTGCTGGTTGCTTTAGCTTTTTATGTAACGCAGGTGCGCAGAAGCCAGCATTGTTTGGACCAAGTTGTGTCTGAATGCCCCATAATTAACAGCTCTAATGTGGCGAATATATAAGATGCACGTGTACGTGCCCGCAGACAACAACGAGTTATTTAATTTCAAAACACCGCTAAGTGGAGGCATAACTTTGAAGGGTTCTTCGAGCTACACTTCTAATTAAATGGCTTTGTAAAGTCTATGGCGACAGCACTTTAGTTTTCTCATCTTGTACTTCAGTTCCCATTTGTACTTTCCAAAATCTAGGGCAACTTAACTTGATTGCATTTATTTATTTATTAAATACAACTAAATATGAAAGCCATACAGCAATAAAATTTTAATATTCAATAACGCCTGGATTGAATTTTATATCCTGCACTCGAAGGGAGCTCGTGTATTCAGCATTCAACACGTTTCTTATTTAAGTTCACATATGCGTTTCAATATTTTTGATAATTTAATTATTTATGAAAAATATTATAAAATGACTAGTTATTTGTAATTAAAAAAATGTTTACAAATAACACATAAAAATTGCGCCAACTACTTGTATATAATCCTTAAAAAGGTAAAATGCTCGTGAAGGTAATTAACAATCGCAAACGATTTTCCCCGCATATACTATATGTATGTAGGTACTTATTCATTGAACAAAAATTGCTATTAATATGCAACTAGCTTAAGCTGATATATTGGTAGCAGAATACTGGTTTAATAAATTGTATATACTTTTTTTTTTTTAGAAAAAATTGAAAATAAGTATAGCATAGTGTAGTATATAAGTATAGCCCTAGGGTTCCATTTTAAAAATACTTTTTGCAAAAGTGAATTACAAATAAAGTAACGGTCTATTCGATCAATTTTATTTACATATATACAATTTATTAAACCAGTATTCTGCTACCATTATGGCAGCTTAAGCTAGTTGAAAATTAATAGGGACATATATTTAAGATTTATTCTATATATTTTACACAAGGGATCTCGTGTGGAGAGCCTTTGGATGGCACTTCTTCAGTCTTCTCTTCCTGGGTCTGGAGAGCAGGTTATAAAAAAAAGTATTTGAAACAAAATTGAAAATAAGTATAGTATAACATATCCCTAGGGTTCCATTTTTAAGGCTGCTGTCTTTGTCACGTTTTAAAATACTTTTTCAATCAATGAAGGTTATTAAAACAAAAATAAGAGAATAAAGTTGAAAAAAACTGATAAAAATTATTCAAATCATCTCAATAAATAAAAAAATATATAGATATAGTATTTACTCGTACTTGTCAAGTTTTGTGAAACTTTTTAGAACATTTTAAAAGACAATTGAAATTGATTTAAATTCAGATTTTTGTTTTGTTGTAATTTAAAAATAACAATACTGAGTTAGTTTGAAGTCACCTTAATAAGTCTAACTTGAATACTAATGGCGTACTTGATGCTTTTGTAACGATTTGGTAGCTATTGTTAGGTTAGGTTGCGATGGTCCGCCTAAATAGGCCAAAGGAGGCCCGCTACGATGCCATATAATCTCTTTGGAGATGATATGATGGTTCGCCCCAAACCACCTGGAACATTTGAGGAATTTGATTAAGCTCGCAATCTCAATACTGTGTATTTCTGCTAGATTGCTAAGAAGTGGTCGCCCTAGTGTAGCTAATCTTCGCCTGCTTAAGGCAGGGCAGTGACAGAATAGGTGCTCTGTGCTTTCCTCCTCTTCTAGGTCTCTGCTTCTGCAGAAATCATTATGTGGGATGCCAAGTCTGGCGGTAGTATCAGTGTCTGTGTCAGTGAGATTTCTGTTCTACTTAGCGGCTGAGCAGTTCATTTTGCGTCCAAAGCTGGCCAAGTAACTATTGTTTCTAAGCTCAATATTCTTCAAGTGTGTTTGTGTCTTTGTGTTGTTTTATTGTTTCCTTTTGTTTGATAAAACCGTCACAAAATTCTCGTTGATAAAGTGCCTCAATTGCACACAATTCACACACATCGTGTCCGAAACGGCCATCTAAGATTCCTCATCTACGAGATTCTTCCTTCTCGAACGCAAACATTGTACAAATCACAGGAAATTCATCTTAACTACGCATTCTACATCTGTTTGTGAGTGTGCCGAAAAACTGTTAGTTTCCTTTTGACATGGGGCTGTGGTGCAGTGCAGAGGCTCAAAAGGCCTAAGCCTAGATAGACCCCAGCAATTTTGGAGCAAATTTGTATGCAAATTTCTAATCAGATGAATGCTAAAATGGACAGAGTGGACGGGGCGGGGCGTAGCAGAGAAAGTTTATGATATTGACAGCTGTGTATCAAAGTGTCACCAGGTCGCCGATATATTGGAGTACCGGATGTGTGCCACATTTGCATAAATGTGTCTGACTACTACATACATGTGTGTATGTATGTTTGTTGCATGGAGTGGTTGCCCTTTGTGGTGCGTGTGTGATGTGTGGCCAACAGAAAGTTAGGCAAACAACACAACTTGGCTAAATATATTGTGCCATATTTCGGGCCACCAAAACTTTCCTCAACTGTGCGTGTAAACATTTATTGTTTACAAAGTGGTCGCTTTGTTTTCCCTGCCAGTGAGGCCTCGGAACTTGTTGTTTACGCTTTAATTATAAATCCAAAGTCAATTAATCTGCAATGAATGGCAAGCATAGACAGCAAACAAAACAACTAATTGTTTAATTAAAATTTTACCATAATCCAGGCTTGAAGCACTTCGATCACACTTCACTGTAAGTGCGGGAATTACGTGCTGAAGTGCCGGACGGAAGGAAATTCTTTGACATGCTTAACCACGGATATTTTGAGCATAAATATTCAATTGCCTGAGCAGCGAATTAGTATATTACAGTGAAACCTCTCTTGGCTGGACACTCACTGTCGATCAACTTTTGTCCGGCCAAGGGGAGTGTCCGGTTAAGAGGATACTCAGAAATTTCAGATAGAACTAAAAGCAATATGAACAAGAGAGAACGCTACAGTCGTTACCCAGGTAAACTTCCGTCACTGAGTTATATGCGCCCATAGCAGAAGTAAAAAGAGGAAGAAGAGGAGCGAACTTGTTGCTTCAGTTTGGGGGGGTTGTACTGGAGAGAATTAGTTTCACTATTAACTATTCTTAGAATTAACCGATTTAGATCAAATTTGAAACAAAAGTAGACTAGTATTGGTATTGTTAATGTAACTTTTGAAATGTGGATGGTATTGACAAAATTCTGTAGCGGGGGAAGGGAGGGAAAATTCCAAAAAATAAATTAAACTTGTCCTTTCTCGGACATAGGAGAATCTGGATACCAACTTTGGTTATTCTAGCTTTTATAGTTTCTGAGATCCTTGCGTTCATCCAGGCAGACGGACAGACAGACAGGCGGACGGACACGTCTAGATCGATTTCTCTCGTCATGCTGATTCAGAATATATATACTTTATGGGGTCGGAGATGCTTCCTTCTGCATGTTACATACTTTGCACAAACCTAGTATACCCTTTTTACCCTACGGGTACAGGGTATGAAAATAAGAAACTATTTTGCATACATTTGAAACGTCCATTACCGAAAGGTACGCGTCCGGTCAAGAGAGTGTCCGCACAAGGGAGGCGAACTTGCTCTAAAAAGTACACCAAAACGAATGTTCTAGAAAGAAGAAGTGTCCATCTAAGAGGGGTGTCCGGTTAAAAGAGGTGTCCGTTAAGGGTGTTTTCACTGTATCTTATAATCGAGTATTCACAATTTATCGTTAGTATTATCAGTATTACTAGTAACATATTTAATTATGACTATTTTAGTTCTTGGAAACTGAGTTCGTGCAACCGAGTTTTGGCGAAATTTATCTCAGGTGCCTCATTTCTCTTAAAATGTTATTTTTTATGATTTTGCACATAAAAATCCCGGGATGGCTAAACATTATGACATTATATGGGTTTCTTCCCCATAATAGTCTCTTGTCTATGCTTGGGCATCATGCAATTTTTCTGATTTCTGAAGAAATAAATGATCATAAAATTGTGCATGACTGGCACTTTGGTTAATAATCGTTATGTTTTTCATGTTCCTGTAGCCAGTTCATGAAGAAATATTGTTCGCAAAATGGACTTTGGTAAATTGCTTGTACGAGTCCGAAGTATACTATATAAGCGGCAATTGTTTGCATCTCGAGTGCGAGAAACCCAACAATGGTCGATGCACATGCTATGGCGTGATAGAAGCCATGCACTGGACACAAGGAACGACAGTGAAGATGCCGGGATGGGCAGAGTGGAGTAGAGTGGAGCCGAGCCGAGCAGAGCAGAGCAGAGGAGAGCACGGCAAATGTAATTACATCACAATGCAATTTAGTTAGCGCAGTTACAAGGGCGCAAGGGGGCGGGCACTGGATGCCAAGGAACACTAACACGGCACGCCAACTCGATAACGAGTCCTTGCTGGAAGCAGTTCCTGCTTGCAGCTGTTGCAGCTTCTTTAAGTTTTTGCTCAAGCATACTTTAAGATGTTGTGTGTACTCAAGAAAACTTTACGGTGCTTTGTGTGCACCGATGGGAACAAGTTTAATCATTTGGGAAGGCAGGACAAGGATGATTTTAATGCCTGTCCGCACAGACAATTGTGGGCACTCACCGGAACCAAAAACCGTCGCACTTCCGCCAGGGCGTAGGCAATGCGCGCGTGTGCCTCGGCCGGGGCCGCGAATGTTGAAATCTCCACGTGTAGGTCCTCAAAGAGGTGGGCGTATCGGCTGTCTCCACTGGCTCGCAGCTCCTCCTCCTTCCGGCGATCCCTCATCGAGCCGCGCCCCAGCACAGCCATTTTGCACATTGTGTCCTCCTGCAGTCGCTTCATTGAGTTGCCTTTTGGTCCCAGTAGCTTGCCAACGAAATTGAACTTGGGGGAAAATAGGGGAAGGTTAATATGATAAGGATGTCTTGCTGCTCAATTTGCTTGGCTTTTGCTTACCTTGGGATGATCGCGCACCGGAACTGCCACTTTAACAGCGACCTTAACCGGCTTGTCTCGCGTAATGTCTAGCATTTTGAGTTTCTCTGCAAATGAAAGGAAAGTTCAAACCAAATAGATAAAAGCCAAAAGTTAAAACGATACACAGCTTATTTATTTCTTAAACAGAAGTTTTTCTTTAAATATTCATCATCTTCGTATTTAAACTAACCCTTTCAAACTGTCTGAAAGCAACTGTTTCTTAGAAGCACAACGGGAACAAAATTAATAAAAATATCACGTGGATTTTGGGATTAGAAAGGTACTTTCATTATCGAGGAAACAAATTGTTATTTGTTTACGTAAAATCCTAGCAAGACCCACACTTTAATATTTTATTAATTTTCTTGCTTAACTCGTAAACGAGAAAAGGTTTAAATTAGGTATTTCTCCAATATTATATAAGTTTTAGTTTATGTTATACTAGCAGGTCCTGTCCGTTTTACAATGAAGATTATAAGTTTATTTACAATATGATATTTTTCATCCGACACTCTCTAATGTTTCTAAAGGAACTGCCAATAGTAAATTACTTTGGTTCGTTCCGAAAGCTAGGGCATATAGAACAATACATACTATTTACATACCTATGTACATATGTATATTGTATGAATGTAAATTTATGAAAAATAAAAATTATATTTTTAAATTGAATTGTGAAATTTCTGATAAATTAAATAAAAATACATATTGTGCGCGCCCTCCTCTGTGATTCTCATACCAAGTACCTAAGCGCTGGCAAATCGAGAATTAATTTGTGAAATTGGTGAATAATTAAATAATAATATTGTGAAATTGAATTGTGAAATTTCTGATAAATTAAATAAAAATACATATTGTGGGCGCCCTCCTCAGTGATTCTCATACCAAGTACCTAAGCGCTGGCAAATCGAGAATTAAATTGTGCAATTTGTGAAAAATTAAATAATAATATTGTGAAATTGAATTGTGAAATTTCTGATAAATTAAATAAAAATACATATTGTGCGCGCCCTCCTCTGTGATTCTCATACCAAGTACCTAAGCGCTGGCAAATCGAGAATTAAGTTTGAAATTTGTGAAAAATTAAATAATAATATTGTGAAATTGAATTGTGAAATTTCTGATAAATTAAATAAAAATATTGTGGGTGCCTTCCTCTGTGATTCTCATACCAAGTACCTAAGCGCTGGCAAATCGAGAATTAATTTGTGAATTTTCTAAAATAATAAATAATAAATTTGTGGATTTAAATTGTGCGTTTTCTGACAAATTAATTTCTGAAAAGTTAAATAATAGCATTGCATGAACTTTTGTATATAAATACAAAAAAGTAACTTAATATTAAAACCCCAATAATTCAAGCTCCAAGAAAATTGTTAAAATTTGTTGTCTAATTTGTCTAAATTTCAGCTTCCTAGCTTTTACCGTTTGGGCTGTTGATCGCCAAGCAGTCTTTTATATATATAGAGATATATTGTTTTTCAGATGAAAAATACTCGAAACAATCAAGCTGAAAGCTTAAGCGGCCAGAGGCGATTTATAGAGAGACTCGTAGCCATGTCCCCTTTATGTCAAAGGTGGGGGGATGTGTTCGAGCTTTCTGTTCTTGCTGTTTGTAACTAATTAAGCAAAATGCTTCTGCACACAACAAACTGGTGGCGGGGAGGGAGGGAGGAAGGGAGGATGGGGGCCATCCACAGTGGAACAGTAAATCTGTTGACATGCCCAAACATAAAAACATTTTTGTTTGCTCTTCAGCTTAAGTCTAGGCAAGACAAGGACTGGCAGTTACAAACACAGATACGCACATATACTGGCACGTTTACCAACACTCATTAGCAGGTGAAATGGCTTTCTTAACACCTTCGTCGTTGCTGCTGCTGCTGCTGCTGGATGCCACTGCTGTTGGTGTTGTTGCTACTGACTGCTGATGTTGATGCCACAGCGCTGCATTTGCTTATGCCGTCGGCACACATTCCCCCACAGTTGTGTGAACTTCGAAGACTGGGCGAATGACTGAGTGACTGAGTGACTGAGCAACTGACTGACTGAATGCATCGCCTTGTCAGTGGCAGCAACATAAGTAGTTGGCAGTTGTCAGGAAAGTGCACTTTGCCGGCAATGTAAGACACACACACAAGCACACGCGCACTCACATGTACATGCTACACAACTACAAGTATATGCGCTATTTTGGATCTGGCAAATGCATAAACAGGTACAAAAATGTGAATTTTAGGCCTGCGCTTCCATTTGCGTAGATATGTACATATATACATACAATGTACATACTTATATATGTATGTGCGTTAATTGTTGCCACCGCTTCAAAAAAATAACACGCCTCATCAAGTCTGCGGTGTAGCATTTATTTTTAACTGCCTTCACAACATCCGAATGAAAGCAAACGCTCTCGTTAGGACTAGGACAAAAATTGTAAATGTCTTCAACAGATTGTGCAACCGAGCGTATACGTAACGTGTGTTTATTGTGTAACGATGTCTGATTACGTTCTGGCTATAAATAAGCCATTGATATGTCGCCTTGGCAGGTAACAAGCTTTAATCGATTTTTTAACCATCTATTGCAAATAGTACTTGCCATCGTACAAAAGTATTATAATATTCTTGTTACTTTTTGGAGAGCAGATTATTGTGGAGCATTTCTAAATCAAAGAAGTTTTCTTAATGAATCAACGTTTCGATGTACAGGTCTGATTTAATTAGTCTCAATATGAGTTAAATTATTAATCTGTAGAGCAGTAATACAATCTGCATCAATCTCCATTCTAAATACATTTAAATTTTATTCTCCAAATCTTTGCTAAATGATTATAAGTATTTATCATTAATAGTACATGATAAATGATATTTATTCATTACCTTTGACCGCAATATGAAATTATTTACTAAGTTTTGGATATGCAGAGTTTTTAAATATAACATTATAGCAACGATACGATTTCTATGGCAACTGAAAAAATCCAAAATCTGTCCAAATGTATCTATATTATTGTTTATTTTAAGATTTGTAATTTAGAATTAATCTACAATCACAAAATTTGATACATATAAAAATATATGTATAGCCAGAGCGGCGAAGGCCTTCTGGCTATATCTGTGCCTATAAAATTAAGGATAACCCTGATTTATATGATCAAGACCTATGTAGAACAATTGACAAATGACAGCAAAGGGTGAGTTTTCATTTATGTATATATGCTGGCTTCTGTGTGTTTATGCACAAGTATAGTATATATGTATATGGGTCTATATTACAAGTATATACACACCAAAATAAATATTGTAATGAGTAATAAAAAAGCATACAAAATACATTGTGAAAAACAAAGTACAATTTGTACATGTGTAAACAACTTTTCAAAACATATATCGGCTCATCATTTTTATACCCTGTACCCGTAGGGTAAAAAGGGTATATTAGGTTTGTGCAAAGTATGTAACATACAGAAGGAAGCATCTCCGACCCCATAAAGTATATATATTCTTGATCAGCATGACGAGAGAAATCGATCTAGACATGTCCGTCCGTCTGTCCGTCTGTCCGTCCGTCTGTCCGTCTGTCCGTCTGGATGAACGCGAGGATCTCAGAAACTATAAAAGCTAGAATAACCACAGTTGGCATCCAGATTCTCCTAGATCCGAGTAAGGACGAGTTTATTTTTTTTTTTTTTAATTTTCCCCCCCTTCCCCCGCTGCAGAATTTCGTCAATAGCGTCCACATTTCAAAAGCTACCTAAACCAAACTTTGCACACATAATTTATAAATAAATATCTACTGTTGTTTAAAATTTTATTCAATTCTGTCGATTCTAAGAAAAGTTATTAGCGAAACAAATTCTCGCCAGTACAACCCCCACAAACTGCAGCAACAAGTTCGCTCTTCTTCTTCCTCTTTTTGCTGCTGCTTTGGGCGCATATAACTCAGTGACGGAAGTTTACCTGGGTACAGGGTATTACACTGTCGGGCTTGCTCGACTGTAGCGTTCTCTCTTGTTTAATGAAGAATTTTACACAAAGTTACACAAAAATTAAAGAGAGAGGCAATTTATCAAAAAACCCCCCTTCTATAGAAATAAGAAATAAAGATAAAATGCAAATAATAATCAATAAATAATTGTGATTCAATTGGTTGTTATATTTTGGTATTCGTTTCGTTTAAGATTTTGTAAATTCTATTGACTCTAATTAAATTATTTAAAAGTTTGTTCGTTGCCAAAAATTGTGAAATTCAATGACCAAGTTGAATTGTAAACAAATCCACAATATTCATTTTTATATCTTTTAAGCTTGCAGACTAGTTTTCAAATAAACTGACACCAATATATTAGCATCTGCCAATCATCAGATTATATATAGTATTATATAATACCATTGGGAAGCTTTATTAATAATCACCTTTGGTGTATTCAGAAACATGAAATCAATTAAACAAACAAATTAAATGCTTGTTTGTAAATTTTAGCTCGTGTATAATATTTTAAATTAATTCTGTTTGTGCTCGTCGCAGCACATGTTCTGCAAATATAGAGCTTTTATAGCAAATTAATTTAGCTGTTGAACTGTTAAAATATTTGCACATTTGCAGAGCCAACTAATTATACATAATTTTTTAAATTCTTTACCCCTAAACATACAAGAGTATACTTGTATGTAAGTTCAGGTGAGTAGGTTAGGGCGTTTAAAAAATTACCCTTTTTTTTTTTGAATTTTTCACTGTTTTTATTGGAATGGAAATTGTTGCTGCCTTAATCTTTTCTAATTTATGGCAAAAAGGCCATTAAGGTAATTAGGCATGCATTTCATTTCCCTCCATAGCTGGGCCCCCAACGATTTGTTGGCTCGTACCGCTTTATCAGATTGTTGTAAGTGCTTTTTCATTCAGAAGGCGTGCAGGCTGGCAGGGAGGCAGAAAGGCAGACCGACTGGCAAGTGACAAACAATGTTTCGTTGGCTGTCAAAGGCATTCATGCCAAAAAATTGTGGCAAGTGTTGAGCGTTGTTGCCTTTTTGTTTGTGATGGGGCAAGAGATGCCGATTAGATATCCTTCCCCATGCTTAAGCATTCGCGACAAAACAATTTACGAGCAAAGAGAGACGGGGTTCAAAGGATTGCACTTAAATAAACACTTGATGCGGAATACAATTAAATATCAGCTTCCGACGACAAACTCTGGAGCTACTAGTACATCCCTCTCATCAAGAATGTGTTCACTTCCGCAGTAGAGGAGTGGCCCTCGGGACAGATGCTAAACATTTGCTCAGTCATTGCAATTGTTTCCGTTGCCAAGTTTTTGTATATACACATCTACAGTTTGCTTTTTACTGCCATATTTTTCCATTCCTTTTGTGCTCGCTTTCGTTCAGGCCTGGCTTTTCCAGGTCATTTGTTCATCTGGAAAACTGTGCAGCCTACTCAGCCAATGCCTGTGGGCCAAACACTTGTGTTAACAAGCGGGATGTTGTTGTTTTCGTTGCTGTTGCCGCTTTTGCCGCTTTTGCCGCTGTTCCCTCCCAGCCCTCTGTAGTGCAGTGACGTTGACTTGAGCTTGATTTATATGCCTTTAATTAAATGCGCACCTGCATTAAATAACATGCCGAATCGAAGGTCACATGAGTCCGCAAAGCTGAATGGGCTCATGAATAAGTAATGTGATGGTTAAAACATCTTTCTGTCAGGCATATATGTAAGTATAAGTAGCATGTACTCATATACTTGTATGTAGGCACTGTGATTTTGAATCATAATCCCCATAAGTAATTAATGTATATGTACATACAAGTACATATATGCTGAGAGGTATCTGATTGTATTGTTGATTAATCAAATCTACGCACATCGCATACTGCCTAATACCTCAGCCTAATCAGCATTCTTTTCATGCATGGGTGGGAGCTGAAGTTGGAGCTTGGCATTGAGCATGTGTTGCCAAGAAACATGCATATACAAGTATGTAGTCCATACATAGTATAAAGCGTTTCATCAAAAGGAAAATAAAAAGGTTATGTCTTCGGTCAAAGTGCCAATGTGATGGCCCATTTAATCGTTTTGCGAAGGTCTTGGCAGTTCGTGAAACGTTGTGACGTTGATGTCCTGGCTCTGGTTTAACATACCCATACACAGCACCCATGGGACGGATTACCAAAATGTGGCTCGTTAGTCAAAAAAGTTCTGCCCAAGAGCTTACATGGCAAGAACGACATCAAACATTCAAAGAACACTCGCCGCTGCTTCTTACGAATCCCTTTTTATTTCATCTGTGTCTGTTCCGTAGCTGAGACGTTAAAGCGAACATCCAAGTTAGGATAATGGGATGGTGTGGCATCGTTATTTTAAGCTCCAGCGCAATATTACTGAAGACATCAATTGCGGGCTTAAAGAAAATAAAAGTTTCCCTTTATTGTGGATGTTGATGTTGATGATTGTGTGTATCTTTGAGAATTGTTTTCGGGTTGCACTTTCCACGCCATCCGAGCCGTTTTCACTTTGCATTTCACTGCCTAACGTTTCGGGTTTAAAGTAAGACCTTTAATGAGATCAAATGAAAACGAAGCCCAATAACTACCGTTCTGTCATTTCGTCGACTGCCATCGAATGACGTAATCTATTTGTGTGTTTATGATTAGATTTGTGTACATGTTTTTGTCTCGACATCAGATAGTATATAGTATGTATGTATATACAAATGTATACTCATCTATGCGATGGCAGGATACCCGTCGTTTTATGTCTTTCCCTAACTTTTACGTAAACAAGTCAAAAAGGTATCTGTGACAACAACAAGCTTAAAACCATCGCAGCAACCGACTGCTGGCAGCTTTTTGGTCTGCGCTTTTTTGTATCTTGTCAGCACTTCTAGAAGGAAGAAGCAGCCGAACTGTCGCGGTTAGTACAAGGCTTCCAGAACACCCCCCAGTCAGTGTCAAATGGCGAGTTCACAAGATAAACACACACTGTCGTTCCTTTTCCGCCATTTTTAGTTTTTTGTGCAGTCGCCGCCTTAAAGCTGCAACCATTTAAATATTGTGGCAAGTGGGAACTGCATATTTGCTTCCTGGTGTCAAATCTTTTCGATCTATCTAAATACTATACATATATACTTAAATATGTTATTCTTTACAAGTGATTTTAGGTTCATTCTCTTGTTCCGAATATGACATTTTTGCAGCTAGTCAAAATACATATGTATAAATAAATAATATTTCAGAAGGTATTTAAATGAAAATATTAAAGTATTGTATTTATCAAAAGTCCACTGTTTCATAAATTCGTTTACAATGTATTAATGAAGTGCTCGAAAATAAATAAAAATTTACTTTCAGCTTCAAAAACGGTTTGAAAGCGGTTCAATGTCACATTCCAGAAAGTATTTAGTGCAATTTGATCTCTCATCCTAGATTTTAAGAGAACCTTTAAACTCATAGACTATTTTGAATATTACTTATTTTTCATTAAATGTTCATACATACCTGAACTTTTCGTACTATGACGTTCTTCTGGTACATTAAGACTGGACTTGCCTTCCATTTTGTAATCAAATGTTTAGATTTGGCTGCAAGTAGACTTAAACCAGAATTTTTTTTAGCTGCTTATACATTTAATCGCATTCAGAGATATTTTAATAAATATGAATATTTATATACTTGTATTTTATCTACGTTGTCAGTAAAGTTAACTGCGGTTTTTTTCTCTTTGTCATTGAAAAGTTAGCATAAAGAAAACAATTTCATGAAAAACTTGGTGGTTTGCACAAAAAAGTTATCTCACAAACTTTCTTATATGTCACTGAAAAAAACTGTTTTATTCTTGTTGGCATACAAATACGAGTTCCTATTCCTATGCATTTCCTGGACTTTACAAAAAATTTGTCACAAAAAGTTTCAATTCTTACAAGAATTATAAGTTGTTTCTTCCGACAAATGTATCAACAGTTATTGCATTTTTTCTGAATTAATAAATAGCTGTGTCTTTATGCAAAGTTTTGTCTCTCTACCAGCTTATTATCAGAACTGTAGGTTTGACTTTAGTTACAAGGGCCTATCGATGGGATTTTTTGATCCAAATAGGCAAAAAATCAAAAGTTATTAAAGCAATGTTATACAAAAGAAAGTTTCAATATATTGCGATTATAACTGGACCAACTGTATAGTTTGATAAAAGTGCCTGACGGTAATTAATTTAACAAATATTTTATTGTTCGAATATTAAATTGAACAGTTGTCTTATAAGTAGTTGACAATTACGCTTTTATTCTTTTAAGCATGTGAAATTGAAGTTGTATATTTGAAATTATCGTTGTATCAGATTCGGCAACCATGTATATTAGATAAGTCCCATATCAGCATAGTCAGTAACTGTCAAATAAAAAGATGCTCTTTACAAATAATTATAATTATTTCACATACAAGTAATATACAACAAGAGAGAACGCTACAGTCGAGCAAGCCCGACAGTGTAATACCCTGTACCCAGGTAAACTTCCGTCACTGAGTTATATGCGCCCATAGCAGCAGCAAAAAGAGGAAGAAGAAGAGCGAACTTGTTGCTGCAGTTTGGGGAGGTTGTACTGGCGAGAATTTGTTTTGCTAATAACTTTTCTTAGAATTGACCGAATTGAATAAACAACAACAGTAGACAATTATATATAAATTATGTGTGCAAAGTTTGGTTTAGGTAGCATTTGAAATGTGGACGCTATTGACGAAATTCTGTAGCGGGGGAAGGGGGGGAAAATTCCAAAAAATAAAATAAACTCGTCCTTTCTCGGACCTAGGAGAATCTGGATGCCAACTTTGGTTATTCTAGCTTTTATAGTTTCTGAGATCCTCGCGTTCATCCAGACGGACGGACGGACAGATGGACGGACGGACGGACATGTCTAGATCGATTACTTTATGGGGTCGGAGATGCTTCCTTCTGCATGTTACATACTTTGCACAAACCTAATATACCCTTTTTAACCTACGGGTACAGGGTATAAAAATTATCGCCATATGAAGTCGATAACACATTCATTAAAATGGAACTGAGTTGGATTTGTTGAAATTTTTCTATTGATCAATGCACAGGTTATTATTTAAAAGCATCGTGCATTATTTAATCAAAATTTAAATTTGTTGGCCCCCCCTTTCGCAAAAGCCAAACTTTGTGGGATCTGTGATGTTTTTAAGCAAATATTTTAGAACATACTCGTATGTAAATAGGCATCGTACGATGCTTGCTTCAATTATTAATCATCTCAAAACATATTATGCAATAATAATTGGTGATAACAAAATTGAAATTAAAGAAGTCACTCAGTAATCGCAGTTTTTCGGATCAATGCTCGGTACGCATTTTTTACTGTACCTTATCTTGTATTGGCATTAGAAAATATTGTTGCGAACAAAATGTGCTAACTCTTTAACGGCCCCCTCTGATGTATCATCAAAATATATATGTAATTTCCTACTCCATTAACTCACAAGTCACGCCACGTAATTGGTCTTTATGATGACGCGAAACATTTTGCGGGCAGCCTTTGCCCCCAGAAACTGGGCTAAGTACTTATAACATGGTGTGTTCACATTAAAGCCAAACTACCTGCGTCCTTGCTAAATACGTCTGTACTGTGAAGGGAAAAGTACTTAAAATTAATGATGACACGGGTACGAAACGGGAAAGAACCAACGACAATCTCTGCCAATGTTGTTTGTTATTGTTGGGTTTTTGTTTTGTTGCTGTTGCTGTTTCTGTTGTTGTTATTGTTGTTGTTGTTGTGGATGTCGAGTTTGACGGATTTGTGCGCTGTTTCAGATTAATGCTACGATTATTGTTTGCAATGGGAATGCCGCACAGTGGAACGGACTAGAGAAGCCATAAAAAAGGGAAGGGTGTGCACTGCCTTGAAAATATTCGATTTAATTCGATTTAACAATTCTAAATATTGTAAAATTGCTGACTGTGCGCCTTGAAAAATAAATAAAATCTACATAGTCATTGTTTACGTTATTTATTTCCCTTTATTTTGTAAATATGTTTAATTGTACTATCCATTATTAGATGAACAAATAATAGTTGCTAGGAAAAACTTTTGGGAAACACATATTTTGAAATAATGTATTTATGTATCGATAAGATAAAACAAGATATCTATTTTCTGTGTGTGGCTTTTCCTCAGAACCAATGTTGTGCCAAAAAAAGATGGATTAAAGTTCACGTACAGTATCATTATATAATAAAATAAATTAGAATTAATGAATAGATTGAGCTTTGATTTAAGTCAACTTATCCCGAGTTTTTATTTAGTTCAGGTCTTGTAATACCAAGCACTATTGGGTAGTTATTTTTTTCAACTTGCAACAGGCACATTTTGTTTCCTCTTTTTGATCGAATTTGTTGCTCTCCAATTCATCTACAACTCGAACTACAGTGCATATGTAAATATTTATTTGTAAATATCGAAAATTAAGAAATTTTAAATAATAGCTTAAACATGTTCATTTTAACAAGTAAATGAGGTTTCCTTTAAGTAAAAAGGCAGACTTTATATATAACATTATAAATTACATTTTGGGAAATACAATCAGCCCACTGTACGAAGACAGCGAAAGAATTGGTTTTTTCTTTTTTGTATGCAAAATTTAACCCTGTGTATTGTCAGTCAGTGGGTTGGCTGGTTTTTATACTCTGTACATGAAATGTACAAGAGTATATTAGGTTTGCGGGAGCTGAAAAATGTAACAGGCAGAAGGAGGCGTGGCAGACCCCACAAAGTATATATATTCTTGATCAGCATGACGAGACGAGTCGATCTAGCCCTGTCTGTCTGTCTGTCCGTCTGTCCGTCTGTCCGTCTGTCCGTCCGTATGAACACCTGGATCTCAGAGACTATAAGAGATAGAGACACCAAATTTTGCACGAAGATGCGTTATGTGTGTATTCTATACGAGTTTGTTTTATTTTTTTGATTTTCCCCCCCACTTCCCCCCTATGGGGGTTTTCCCGATTTTCCATTCGTATAATCGCCTATATCTCGGAGACTATAAGACCTAGGAACACCAAATTTTAGTCCCAGATGCCTTATGTGAATACGCAGAAAATGTATATTTTGGAATTCCCCTCCCTCCCCCCTCTACCCCGCAAATCGTAACTCCCGTAATTCTTGGAATTTCGAACTAAAATTTTGGAAATACCCCCAGTTGGTTATTATGTGTCCGTATGCCAAATTTCATTATGATAGACCGATTTAACAAGAAGTTATAGCCATAAATATATTTGCTGATGCAGCGCTGCTGCAGCGCTGCTCAAGCGCTGCCCGCGGCTGTTGTTGATGTTGCTGTTTGGTTGACTGCGAAAATGCTTACACAGACACGAATAGATGCGCATAGGCATACATACACTCACACAGACGCAATTGCTATGTAAATGTGCAATTACGTGAGTTCGAATACCGAGAGAGGTAAAATCGATCAAATTTTTTTTATTTTCTATAATTATTGTAAACATATGTACAGAGTATTTCAAAGTCGGGACACCCGACTTTAGCTTTTTTACTTGTTTTTATTGTTTTCCTTCTTTAATCTACCCGTGCACTCAGACTTGTTCACCGAGATTCGCACGCGCTTTTAAGGATGCCGAGAATGAAGAGCAGGAAGTGAGGCAAATATTTACACAGTTGGATGATTTAGATAAAGAAGACATGAACATGAACCATAAAGTGAAGCGTAAGGGGAGGCCAAAGCAATGGCGGGAAATAAACCCCAAACATTATACAAGGATGAAGAATTTTGAATACAATGAGGAGGATTAAAGAACGCCGCCATTGCTGAGCCCCACTTCTTGGCTTCTGTTGTGGCAACAAAGCCAACAATAAGAGCAACAGCCGCCGGAACAAGGACCGTAATCCAAATTAATGCAAATACCGTGTTGCAAACTTTTGAATTAAGCGCCAAACACATTTCACATCTTTACTTCCACAATCTGTAATTAATAGGTAATGGGAATGCCAAACTTTAATCCAATGGGAAATGAACTAATTGTGGGCGCCTCAGGGCCACCAATGCGTTCGACGAATCTGTTAATTTTTGAATACAGCGAGAGCTGGCACATACTTGTATGTATAGTAGCAAGTAGCACATCCATAAATCTGCATAAATCTATTTATGACAGCCCCTGTATACCTCGGCTTATGATTTAGGATTAGGAAGCCAAGTACGAGCATGCCAGGCAGTATACAAATGTGTTTGTATGTATGTGTATAAACAAGTATGTATATATTTATGTATCGTATGCAAAATGGCGCACACGGATAATTTATTCAAGCGAATATTGCAGCAGTAGCAGCAGCAACGTCAAAAAACAAATGGAAATGCAAATGTACACATATACCAGCATGCACAGCAGATCCACAGAGGGAGTACACGCACCTACACACACACACACACACACACACACACACACACACTCACACACTCTCGGCTGGCATCATGGAATTGGGCCTACTGCTAGTAGTTGCTACGAACACCTCTTGAATTTTGTAAGGCTCTAGGTGAAATAAAGGGCCCGCTCGATTGAGTGAACGGATTAAAACTCTATCGAGAAGGAAACAGATTTTCCTTTAAAATTATAAATCACAATTTATTTATTGATTTTTTTATTTATTTATCGACAAACAGAGCTGTGGTTATGAAAAAAAAAATTAAAACAATACAGTACTTATCTTCTATATATATGTATAAAAATGGATGTATGTATATATATGTAAAAATGAATGTTTAATTTAATGTTTATTATTTGATTGGTACATATATTGAATTAAGTAAAAGGTAAAGAAAATGTGGACAAATGGCAACTTAATGTTGGACTACTTAACAACTTTTTAGTACGACGGCTTCAACTGTATCGACTGCACGATCAACTGTGTTTACAGCTTTTCATCGACTGACTTCTGATTTGTCCATAGGGTTGCCACATGACCGCAATACTATCCCATCTTACATTTGTATATATGTTCCGTATAGACTCCGAAGCCGCTCAACGGAAGTTAATCAAATTTTGTGGCAATATTCAAAATAGTCCCATGGGTAATCCTGTCAAGTTTCGTGGTGATTCGTCAACGAAATCAACCATATTTCCAGGCTTATTTCTGCTCACATCTGATCAAAGAAACACCAACAGGGGGCGATGGACATCCTTTGTACAGATGACGAAACGTGGACGACGCCATAAAAAGCGAAGGACGTATTGGGAAATATGTGACGTCGGAAAGATTAAAAAGCCTTACAATTCAGTGGAAATGCTAGTACTATGTAGATAAGACTAAAGAAAAACAAAAGCTATAACAAAAATGTCTAATAACGAATCCGACTCGGTGTGGGAATTTTATTTGCCAAACGGCTATGCCCCGATTCACAGCAGAGAGTAGTCAGTCATTTGAGTGAAGGTGTTTCTTTTTTAAAACAAGTTATAGGCCTGATATATAATGTTTGAAAATAATAATTTTCCTCAAATTACGAGCAAATGGAGATATACGACAAGGATGCTTTTGAAACACATTCTTCTTACCTTATAATATTTGCATAGCAAATAATTTCAAAAAGTCGGGCCAGCCAAGAGCACAAAATATGATCAGGGAAGAACTAAATCTACTCGAAAATTTATGAAATTTAACAATGATCCCAAATAGGCGTATTGTTAATTTGTAAGGGTTTTATTTTGTAGAGCAATTGGTGGTCTAAATTATGGTCAGAATCAAGAAGTAAGTACTATGACATGACATATTAATTGAAGAAATTAGGAATTTTGTACAAAATATTTTCAGCTTTATTCTTCAAAAAACTTTATAGAAATGGCACAGATTTGTACGCAAATTTTGTGCATGGTTCCATAGCAGCTTTTACCTTATAGATAGTATAGTTTTTCAACAAAAGAGTGCTTATATACTCCAATATACCCTTTTTATTTGTTAAGTTCGAGAGAGAGTTCATTATTCCGACTGTTCACTGTCTGCCTGTTTGCAAACACCATGTGAAATCTAGCGGAAGCTAAAGGCTCAAAGAGTTGCATGCAAACATCTGCATAGGAAACATATTTCGAAAAAATTTAAATAATTTGCGTTTGTGTCAACATTTGAAATTCCATAAATTTCTATCCTTTGATGCATAGAATATCCTACGGAACTATTGCAAAAGCCGCTCACACCATTCCTGCACACATGCAAATACATAGTATGTCTAATATATGTAAGAATGGTAACGGTGCTTTGGTTGGCAAAGGCGCCCGCATTGACAGTTTATCGGCAGTAAGAAGTCGGAGAGAAACAGCAGTCGAACTTTCGAGAAGCAGACATAGAAAGTTTGAGAAGGAGACATAGAATAATAGTAGAGCAATCAAGAGGATCAGCAGTCTTACAGCAGTCAGCAGTCTTACAGCAGTCAGCAGTCTTACAGCAGTCGTCAGCAGCAGCAGTCGTGAGTCGGTCGCAAGAAAGCAGTCGTGTTCAGCCGTTCATAGTCAGTCGTGAAGCAAGCCGTTACCGAGGTCTTATCCCGTCGCAGTTGTTTAAATATATCTTTGTACGCCTTACTTTAATTTGGATTGAACTTATATAATATTAATAAACTACATAATAATGATAATTCACATTTGGGGGCTCAACCGTGTCCAATAATAAGTAAAAGCGTAGAAGCTGTGTGGAAAGAAAAAGTCTCAGAAGTGTGTTTTAAAAAAAAAGAGGACAGATTGTTTTATAAAAGTTGTTAAAATCGTTAATATACTGTTTAAATAAAAATGAATGTCGTCTTGCAAATGGCAAAAGTTGATGCTGAAAATATTTCAAGGTTGTAAAACATTTTGTGCTGTCGGTAAATAACTGTACATTTCATGAGTGGATGTAAAGTGAAGAAGCAACAGCCGAAAAAGCCGCCAATACAAGTGCGAGCGAGACCACTGTATACCCGTCAAGCATCAGCACGTAACGAAGGAATGAACGAGACTCAACAACAGAACGTGCAACTGACTCAGGCGCCAACGGTTGCAAAAATAAACAATGAAAGCGGAGATAAAGGAAGCATTGAGCTGGTTCGGGATCAAAGAACTGAACAGCAGCCCAAAACAGAGAGAAGTTCCGTAGCAGACAGCAATAAAACGCTTCAAGAACTAGTTCAGCTCCTGTCGTTGAAAATAGAAATTGACGAACGAACCAAAAATGATTGCACAATTGTGGCAGAGAGCTTTGCAAAAATTATTCCTGAGTTTGATGGAAAAAATATGCCGGCGAAGTTCTGGTTCAGAAATTTCGAGTTGAACGCAGATGCATACGGGCTTAACGAAAAGCAAAAGTATGTCCAGGCACGTGCAAAAATGACGAACACTGCCCAGCTGTTTTTGGAGTCAACACATGTGTTTGAATATGCTGAACTCAAGAAGCTTTTAGAGGAAGAATTTAAGTGCGACTATAAGTGTAGTGCAGATATTCATACCGAGCTGCGTGAGCGTCGCAAATCCAAACAGGAGTCATTTCACGAATACATGCTTCAAATGAAGAAGATTGCTGCAATTGGAGACATTGACACGCAATCAGTAATACGATATGTTGTTGATGGGCTGCAAATGAAGAGCGACTTTAAGTATACTCTGTACAGTTGCAAATCGTTTAGAGAGCTGCAGGAGCAGTATGAAGTGTACGAGCGTGTATTTGAAAAGGACAAAGTTGACAAGAAACCATTTCAGCCGAACCGAAAAGTATATCCAGACAGTGCCGAAAAGAAGAATCATTGCTTCAACTGTGGATCCACCGATCATTTACGAAAGAATTGCCAAGCCGCTACAAAGTGTTTCCGCTGTAACCAGAGTGGACATATGTCCAGAAATTGTCCAGCAGTAGCAGCGCCAGCCGTGCATGTCGTGCGTGATGAAAAGCGTTTTAAAGTGGTACAGGTGAACAACATCAAAGTGAACTGCCTAGTCGACACAGGAGCTGATGTCTCAATTATGAAGAAGCGTGTTTACAACCAGATTAACAATGTTCAGTTGCGTAGTTGCTTTTCAAACCTGCGTGGCTTGGGCAACAATATTACTCGTCCTGTGGGCAGTTTTGACGCAGAAGTTGCAGTCGATGAGGAGAAGATATCTCACAAATTCGTGGTTGTTGCTGATCGAGATGTGGAATATGATGCTCTGCTGGGCTATGACTTTACTAGCCAATTCAACTTTACGTCATCGGCCGATGGATACAAGTTTTCTTCCCTGTTGGGGGAGAAAGCTTGTGACAACATTAATCAGATAAGTATATGCAATTTGACGTGTACAGATTCTGATATAGATGTACCGTTACAGTATGAAAATGTCGTGCGCTCGATGATCAACAATTATAAGCCGAGTCAGTCGGTTGAAGAGGTTCCAGTTATGCTGCATATTGTACCCGATGGAGAAATTGCTCCGTTTTGCCAGTCACCCAGTCGTCTCTCTATCACTGAAGATGAAGCAGTCAACAAGCAAATAAGGGAGTGGCTTGACGCAGGAATTATTCGGCAGTCATCTTCAAATTTTGCCAGCCGCATCGTTTTGGTTAAAAAGAAAGATGGTTCTCATCGTATATGCGTCGATTTCCGAAAGCTAAATTCAATGGTATTGAAGGATTGTTTTCCTGTGCCGATAATTGATGACGTGCTGGAAAAGCTGCATAACGCTAAGTGGTTCACCGTCATGGATTTGGAAAATGGGTTTTTCCATGTGCCCATCGCCGAAACCAGTAAGAAGTACACAGCTTTTGTGACTAAGAATGGACTTTACGAGTTTAACCGTGCACCTTTTGGATTCTGCAACTCGCCGGCTGCATTTATGCGCTATGTCAGATGCGTATTTCAAAACCTTTTAAACGCTGATGTCTTAGACTTGTATATGGATGATATCATAATTCATGCAGTAACAGTCGACGAATGTATGGAAAAAATGAGGATGGTCTTTACAACAGCCGCTGCTTATGGACTTCAAATAAAGTGGAAAAAATGTCATTTTCTGCAAAAGACTGTGAATTTCTTGGGTCATTTTATTAAGGATGAATACGTGTGGCCAGGAGAAGAGAAGACGAATGCAGTCAGCAGATTCGCAGTGCCGAAAAATATAAAAGCAGTGCAGTCGTTTTTGGGACTTACCGGATTTTTTAGAAAATTTATTAAAGGGTATGCTGACATTGCTAGGCCTTTAACTAATCTGCTGCGCAAAGATGCTGTATTCCGGATGGAGGCTGAGGAACTTGAAGCAGTTCAAACGTTGAAAAATGCACTCATACAAGAACCTATTTTGAGGCTGTACGATCGAGGTGCCAGAACTGAAGTTCACACAGATGCATCAAAAGAAGGATTTGGTGCAGTCTTAATGCAGTGGTTTGATGACAAACTTTACCCAGTCTACTTCTGGAGTAAAAAGTCAACTGAAGCTGAGGCTGCTCGTCATAGCTATATATTAGAAGCTAAAGCCATTTATCTTGCGTTAAAGAAGTTTCGCCACTACTTGTTGGGAATAAAATTTCGCTTGATAACCGACTGTGCTGCATTTAAACAGACGCTGCAGAAGAAAGATGTCCCACGCGAGGTAGTCCAATGGGTCATTTACCTGCAAGATTTTGATTTCGAGGTGGAGCATCGACCCGGTGAGAGGCTAAAACACGTTGATTCCTTAAGCCGTTATCCGCAGCGTGTAATGATTGTAACTGTGGAAATAACAGCACGAATCAAAAGAGCACAAGAAAACGACACAATGATTAGAGCAGTCGCAGAGATACTCAAAAATCGGCCATACGAGGACTTTAAGGCGAAAGGCGGATTGATTTACAAGGTAGTACTCGGCAACGATCTGTTAGTTGTTCCAAAAGCGTTGGAAAGGGAAGTCATTACGGAAGCTCACAACGCCGGTCATTTCGCAGTACAAAAAACTATGCACGCCGTACAGCAGACCTACTGGATACCACACTTGGAGCAAAAAGTAAACCACGTCATCAGCAACTGTATTAAATGCATCATTTATAATAAAAAGCTTGGCAAAAAAGAAGGTTACTTGAGCTGCATCGATAAAGGGGATAAGCCGCTTCAAACTCTTCATGCAGATCACTTGGGTCCTATGGACGCCACTTGCAAGCAGTACAAATATATTTTCGCCGTTGTGGATGCATTTTCCAAATTCGTTGGTCTTTTTCCCACAAAGACAACCAATGCCGAGGAAACTTTAAAAAGATTGGAGCTTTGGGCTAGCATGTTTGGGAATCCCTGTCGAATTATTACTGATCGTGGCAGCGCGTTTACGTCGAACATTTTTGAGCAGTACGTTAAAGAAAATAGTATTGAACACGTATGGAGCACAACAGGAGTGCCAAGAGGGAACGGTCAAGTTGAGCGTGTAAATCGGTCTATATTATCCGTCGTTTCAAAGCTGTCATCCGAGGAGCCGTCTAAATGGTATAAGTTTGTACCAAGCGTGCAGAAGGCCATTAACTCTCACGTCCACGCTTCGACAAAGAGGTCGCCATTTGAGCTCATGTTCGGAGTAAAAATGAATAACATCCCCAGTCAGCATGTATCAAACTTACTTGAGATGGAAATGTACGATGCTTTCGATGCTGAGCGACAGTTAATGCGGCAAAATGCGAAAATGAATATTCAGCGGGCTCAGGACGCATATAAAAAACAATATGACACGAAGCGCAAAATTGAGCAAGTATACAAAGTCGGGGACCTAGTAGCCATACGCCGTACCCAGTTTGTGGCTGGGAAGAAGCTGGCAAGCGAATATATAGGACCATATGAGATCACAAAGGTCAAGCGAAATGGAAGATACGACGTCCGGAAGACAGCAGGTGCGGAAGGCCCAACAAACACATCAACAAGCTGTGATTGTATAAAATTATGGAGATATGTGGTCGACAACGAATGTGGCTGGTCATCTGGGACAGATGAATGATCAGGATGGCCGAATGTAAGAATGGTAACGGTGCTTTGGTTGGCAAAGGCGCCCGCATTGACAGTTTATCGGCAGTAAGAAGTCGGAGAGAAACAGCAGTCGAACTTTCGAGAAGCAGACATAGAAAGTTTGAGAAGGAGACATAGAATAATAGTAGAGCAATCAAGAGGATCAGCAGTCTTACAGCAGTCAGCAGTCTTACAGCAGTCAGCAGTCTTACAGCAGTCGTCAGCAGCAGCAGTCGTGAGTCGGTCGCAAGAAAGCAGTCGTGTTCAGCCGTTCATAGTCAGTCGTGAAGCAAGCCGTTACCGAGGTCTTATCCCGTCGCAGTTGTTTAAATATATCTTTGTACGCCTTACTTTAATTTGGATTGAACTTATATAATATTAATAAACTACATAATAATGATAATTCACATATATACGTACTAGAAATATGAATGTTTATTGCTTTGTGTATTTGGCAATAACATATGCACACGCCTGTACCTGTACAGGAGATGAACATTTTTAAATGGCATTTCGATTTGTATCTCAATTGGCTATTTGTTGCAAAGAGCTGCTGCGTTGAAAATACAATTGAAATTTCTGGCCGGAAATTGTTTCACAAATACTGCTCAATTAATATGTAAAATAATAAAAAGGGTAGAGATAGTTTTTCACAATAAATGTGGAAAGAAATAGACAAAAAACAAATATAAACCTGCACAGGTATTGGAAGCAAAACAAATTGCAATTTACGTTTCGCAAACTTATATATTTGGACTGAAATGAAATTGCAAAAATTTTTGAATATATTAAAGGTAAACATGCATATAAATCAAATAATTTTTCTTTATTTGTCCATGCATTTGAAATTCCATTCAGTTAAGTTAATAAATATTTTGCAAAACTCCCGACATATTATTTACAAATGCCTATCTTCGTACTTGATTTATAAACAAATCTATCACTATAAGCAACATTTCGCTAGCAGTGTGAACAAGCCTGTGTGAAAACTTATATATTTGGAGTGAAATTAAATTGCAAAAATTTTTGAATATATTAAAGGTAAACATGCATATAAATCAAATATTTTTTCTTTATTTGTCCAAGCATTTGAAATTCCATTCAGTTAAGTTAATAAATATTTTGCAAAACTCCCGACATATTATTTACAAATGCCTATCTTCGTACTTGTTTTATAAACAAATCTATCACTATAAGCAACATTTCGCTAGCAGAGTGAACAAGCCTGTGTGAGCTTTCTTCTCCACCTTTCTAATAATCCAATAAAAAATTACGGTACTCTGACAATTACTGCCCTGCTCTTGAAATAACAGCGCACACACGCCTATATACTAAGTACGAGTATCTCAAGTGGCACAGAGCAATTGCCTTTTTATCTTCATTCAGCAAACTAAGCTTATGCAGTAGAAATGCTTGTAAAAAGTTAAATGGAACAAATGTCCGGGTCATTTACTTGAGATAGATTTATGATGTGATAATTATGTGTATACGCGGTTAAAATAGGGAAGGAAGCTCTTAAGAAGTTATCTTCGTGCCTTACAGCAACAAACTTTATTCCTCCATGATAATGAGCCGAATCATACTCGTATTTAAACCGTATTGTGTTCGCACTATCTACATACTAAAAAAAACTGTTTACTTGTTTTTCTGTAGGCCATCCATGAGAGGTATATGCGACTCAAAATTGGTACATCAGGTATGACAGCATATTTAATACTTATTCGGTTTTTCTTATAAACAAAACACGGGGAGCAGCAAAAAAAGACATAGGCGGCCGCAAATAAAAAGGTTTAACAATATTTTTCTGAAACCCACGTCCCACAAATATTTCAAATTTAGAAAACTGTCTGTAGTGTTATAAAATGCATTTATACTTTACAGAGTTATAAATATAACTTTTTCGAAAAATTTCTCTAATATTGTGGGCAAAGAACCCTTGTTTCTAGAACAAAACTTTTAAAAAGGCAATTTTTAGGATTTTTTTTCTGAGTGTATGACAGCTATATAATAAGTTCTGGATCTTTTTTTTGGCCCTGGACTGTTTTTCAAATTTGGCGCCAATATCGTGGACCAATGTGTACATCCTTTGTTTGTTTTATCCTGGATATCCTGGACTATTATTGGACTGCTCTGCCGACGAACTGCTACCCAGTTTCTTAAAGCTGCCATCAATCTGACTCGCTTGCACTGCTTGCTTTCAAAATTCTGTTCCATTTTGATGTCAACTTATTACTGCAGTGTAATAAATCATTTCATAATTACATGCTAAATAAGTTGATATTCAAGGAAAATATGGTCAATAATTGATATTTTATGTTTAATATGTAAAAGTTACTTTAAAGGCATTTCTTCCCAATTTCTTAAAGCCAGCAAGCTGACTCGCTTACACTGCTTGCTTCCAAAATTCTGATCATTATTGAAGTCAATTTATTACTGCAGTGTAATAAATCATTTCATAATTGTATGCCAAATAAGTTGATATTTAAGGAAAAGATGTTTAATTTGTAAAAGTTACTTTAAAGGTATTTCTTCCCAGTTTCTTAAAACTGCAAACAAGCTGAGATTGAAAACTCGCTTGTACTGCTTGCTTCCAACATTTTGATCCTTTTTGAAGTCAACTTATTACTTAAGTGTAATAAATCATTTCATAATTGTATGCCAAATAAGATGATATTCAAGGAAAAGATGGTCAATAATTGATATTTTTTTGTTTAATTTGTAAAAGTTACTTTAAAGGTATTTCTTCCCAATTTCTTAAAGCTGAGGTTGAAGACTCGCTTGCACTGCTTGCTTCAACAATTCTGATCCATTTCAAAGTCAACTTATTACTGCAGTGTAATAAATCATTTCACAATTGTATGCCAAATAAGATGATATTCAAGGAAAAGATGGTCAATAATTGATATTTAATGTTTAATTTGTAAAAGTTACTTTAAAGGCATTTCTTCCCAATTTCTTAAAGCCAGCAAGCTGACTCGCTTACACTGCTTGCTTCCAAAATTCTGATCATTATTGAAGTCAATTTATTACTGCAGTGTAATAAATCATTTCATAATTGTATGCCAAATAAGTTGATATTTAAGGAAAAGATGTTTAATTTGTAAAAGTTACTTTAAAGGTATTTCTTCCCAGTTTCTTAAAACTGCAAACAAGCTGAGATTGAAAACTCGCTTGCACTGTTTGCTTCCAAAATTCTGATCATTATTGAAGTCAACTTATTACTGAAGTGTAATAAATCATTTCATAATTGTATGCCTAATAAGTTGATATTTAAGGAAAATATGTTAAATTTTTAAAAGTTACTTTAAAGGTATTTCTTCCCAGTTTCTTAAAACTGCAAGCAAGCTGAGATTGAAGACTCGCTTGCACTGCTTGCTTCAACAATTCTGATCCATTTCAAAGTCAACTTATTACTGCAGTGTAATAAATCATTTCACAATTGTATGCCAAATAAGATGATATTCAAGGAAAAGATGGTCAATAATTGATATTTAATGTTTAATTTGTAAAAGTTACTTTAAAGGTATTTCTTCCCAATTTCTTAAAGCTGCCAGCAAGCTGAGGTTGAAGACTCGCTTGCACTGCTTGTTTCAACAATTCTGATCCATTTCAAAGTCAACTTATTACTGCAGTAACAATTACATTTCACAATTGTATGCAAAATAAGATGATATTCAAGGAAAAGATGGTCAATAATTGATATTTAATGTTTAATTTGTAAAAGTTACTTTGAAGGTATTTCTTCTCAATTTCTTAAAGGTGCCAGCAAGCTGAGGTTGAAAACTCGCTTGCCCTGCTTGCTTCAACAATTCTGATCCATTTCAAAGTCAACTTATTACTGCAGTAACAATTACATTTTACAATTGTATGCAAAATAATATGATATTCAAGGAAAAGATGGTCAATAATTGATATTTAATGTTTAATTTGTAAAAGTTACTTTGAAGGTATTTCTTCTCAATTTCTTAAAGCTGCCAGCAAGCTGAGGTTGAAAACTCGCTTGCCCTGCTTGCTTCCAAAATTCTGATCTTCTTTGAAGTCAACTTATTACTTCCGTGTAATAAATCATTTCATAATTGCATGCCAAATAAGTTCATTTTCAAGGAGAAGATTGTCAATAGATTGTCTAAATAATTGATATTTAATGTTTAATTTGTAAAAGTTACTTTAAAGGTATTTCTTCTTATGAATATTCTGTATTGCTTGAGCCAAATCTCTTCAAACTTACTCACTCCTCTGATGAATACCTACGTTGTCTTTAGGCATCCATAATTAATTTAAATTGGTATATTTCGAGGAGTCTCACTTCAAACCACAGTCTGAGATAAATCAAATGTAATTACACACAACTTGAGCACATACATCTATCTATATATACTATATGTATATAAACCCACTTGCTGTGCTCAGGGGAGTTTTGGCATTCTGTATTTTCTCTTGAGCCAGCGTTTGCTCCCCAGTGTCTTATCTTTGTTGAGCTTTATTTCAGAGTGCAAGTGCGAATAGACAAGGAGGAAATACATTTGTTTCTCCAACAATAAATGTTGCTTGCTCTAATTAACTGCGAGAGTAGAAAATGTGGAAATGTGTGCGAATATTTCTACTAATGCCGTGCAGCATATTTATATCAGAAACACTAACACATACTAGACATATCAAGTACTCGAGTCCTTGAAAGCTTTATTCATATTTGATATTCAGGTGTTAGTATATTAACAAGAATAATAAAGGAGCTGCTCGCCAGAGTCTGAGCTACAGGGCGGAAAAGCAATTATAACCGTTCTAAATTGCCGTAATGTGTCAGATTCAGTAAACTTTGTAAATAAATGTCAAACTTGAAATTTGGATGGCAGCCCGACCAGCACTCGGCACCAGGCACTTGGCCCATCGTTAGTGTAAATGTGGAACTGCAACTTTTGATACGATAATCCGCACCTTTCGGGATGCTATTTCCAGAAAACTGTGCGTATGAAATTTTAATGAGTCGAGAGTTCACTTTTCACAAACTTTACTTACCAAAGTAACTCGCTTAATCAGATTGTAATATGTATTCAATATTAATTGGGTAATGGTGTTACGTTGATGACATATATTTCTCAATTACGCTGCACCCACACACTCAGTTATGATTTGCACTTTTTGGAGCCAGCTTGGGCAGTAGAGGGCCTGCCAGCATTTATTTCATATTTTATTCAACCGCAGTATAAATTTGCACAACCACGAAATTAATCAGGCTTGATTAAAGTTGCATGCGACGAGGTGCCAAAGTGTGAAGACTGTCTGTCCACTTTTTAATTTTGGGCCCGCAAGCACAAACAACAACGTATAGATGTCCCGTGGGGAAGAAGTAAGTAGTATCATCCGATTTGGACCAGCACGAGAGTACCGCGCGCTATAATACGAAAGGCTCGACTGTTCGACTAAGTACTCCACAGACAGCACCCACAAAACAACAGTACCAACAAGCACAACAACAACAACAACAACAGCACCAGTAACAACACAGACACCGACAATTGCGACGGTGATGGCGATGGCGATGGCGTTAGCGTTGGCTCTGGTGATGGGAACGTAAAATTGTTGGCGACAACTTTCACTTGTGGGCCGTGGTGGTGCGAGACAGTGTATTCCGAGCACTTGACACAAGATAAACAATTTGTCTCTCAGCCACGACAAAATGGGCAGCTTGGCGCCAAACACCTGAAACGGGCGCAACTGCCTGGGCGGGCTGCTTTCGAATCAAATGAAAAGAGCTACATCAGCATCGCACAGTTCACGTTTCACATGGTTTTCCACAGCGCTGCTAGTAACACTTTTTATATTAAGCGGATGTTATCACTTCCGCATCACTCCAAATGTTTTGTCCGAGTGGTAAACCGTCCCGTACAGAATCAAGCGCGCAACTGAGCCTCCCCCTCTGAGCTAATCTGACAATGTGGTCCAACACTTTGTGGATGCTGTAACAGAACCGAATGCGGCGATTCTGCGCACAGATTCCACGTTCCAATACTCTCGTTTGCCACATTCAAAAATATTGGGAACACCTTTCTGCCAACTGCTAAAGAAAATATATATTTGAAATTTCCGTTAGCTTACCTTACGCGAAAAATTGGAAGAAGGCTTTCGGGAAGAAGTTATGAATGGGCCGTAAGACCGAATGTAGATTCGGTGGAAACATTGAGCATCGAAAGTCAAATGTATGATGAGGATATGAGATATGAGTCAAGGATATGCATTTATTTATTTATGTCAACAAGCATTGACTTTCGACATAGGAGGAAAATTTATAAAAATTATAAAAAGCTAGAAAAGCCTAAGGAGGAGAATTCTAATCAAATTACAATAATAATTAATTAACGCCTTCGACCCGGTGGGGGAATATTATTTGCCCCGTCTCAAGAGACGCCAAGAGGCGTCAATAGATCTACCGATATAAAAAAAGAAAAACTTAACAGAGAGAAGAAGCTTAGAACTACATACAAGCTGATTTAAAAAGATAAACAAGATAGAACGCTACAGTCGAGCAAGCCCGACAGTAAAATAGCCTGTACTCTCCACAAAAAAGAAAAATTAAAAAAAAATTAAATTATTAAAAAAAATTAATGAATTAATTAATTAAATTAAATTAGAATATATGTTTATGTTTAGTTTTAACAGCATACATTTACATCACGTACCTATGCGTGTTTATATGCGTGTATGCATGCAGCACAAAGTTGAACCAAAGCAGCAACAACAACAACAGCTGCGGGCAGCGCTGCCGACAGAGGCAGCGATTTTAATTATGGCTATAACTTTCTTCAGAATTGACCTATCATGATGAAATTTGGCACACGGACACATTAGTACTAACTGGATGTACCTACCAAAATTGATTTCAAAATTCCGAGAATTACGGAAGTTATAAGAAAAAACACGAATTGCGGGGGAGTGGGGGGGTGCATCGAAAAAAAACTCAAACTCGTACTTTCTCGGTCTTAGGAGAATATGGAAACCAAGTTTGGTTATTCTAGCTCTTATACTTTCTGAGATCCTTGCGTTCATACGGACAGACGGACAGACAGACGGACAGACGGACGGACAGACGGACGGACGGACAAGGCTATATCGACTCGGCTTCTCATCCTGATCAAGAATATATATACTTTGTGGGGTCTGCCACGCCTCCTTCTGTGTGTTACATACATGCGCACAAAACTAGTATAGCCTTTCACCCTTTGGGTACAGGCTATAAAAATAAAATAAATGGAATCTCAGACCCGGTAGGGGAAGATTTTTTAGCCAGTCCGGCAAGCTATGCCCAGAAAAGAAAGTCGCCCACACCCATTCCTGGTCAGAGATTCTGGAGATGGCTGAAAAGAGCGGCTTTTATTAAAGGAAGAGACAGTTCGGTTGAAAAGAGAGAGAAAATAATATTTATAAGATGAGCATAAAACCCGAAAAGGATTGGGCGATGCATACTCAGTTGTACACCTACTAAGGTAAACGGGAAGATAACTTCTAGTCGTTCTGAAAGGTACTGAGAAATTAAGTCGACCTTATAGAAAAAAGAATCGTCCCTACCAGCAATCAGTTTGTGGAGAAATACAGCTCCAAGGACAGTCCTCCGATTAGCCAATGCAGGAAGATTAATAAGCAGAAGTCTGCTTGAGAAAGGCGGCAAACAAAGGTTGGGATGCCAGTTTAAACCAAGAAGAGTAAAAAGGAGGAATTGTTCCTGAACGGACTCAATTCGATCCTGATGCGTTTTTTACTGCGGACACCAAACGCATGAGCAGTATTCTAGAATAGTTTAGTGGTATAGGAAAATACACAGGTCTGTGTAGATCCCATAATCGCAGTGTTACAACGCCTACACAAATACTTGTATTTATTAAAATATTTTAATTCGAATTCAATAATATTTATATGTACTTCAAGTCAGGGATTCTAACATTTTTGAGTTAGCTTTCGACTTCGGTTTCTGTGGAGATTTCTGTATTGGGAGTTTCCTCATTTCAGTTGCAGTCTAAGTTTTGATTTTGATTTCGATTTGTGGCTTTAATTCTGTCGCTGCTGTTTTGAATTTAAATTGCATGACAAAACAAGTTGATCCGGCTACGTCCGTCTTAAGTTTAAAGCTACGATTAACATAACTTTCACGCTTAAGGACTTATTCATTATATAATAGTATTGCAACATTAGCGCAAGAGATTTTTTATATCAGTCGCTTCATTTGGGTTTGATACGAGTTTAAATATACATGAAGTCGTCGATTAACTGAACATATATGTAGGTGCTGATGGGGCTTTGGATTTAAACACCCGCCTGTCCATTAACCACATACATGTACTTTTTAAAGGAGGTTTTTTTTTTTTGACGCCGCAAGACGTTTTGTGACAAAAACTGCCCGATTTCTAGTACAATTTTTAAGTGCTTTCTAGGACCAAATTGCGTACTGCTTTTAATTTAACTGCACACATTTCACTTCGATTCAGCTGCGCACCGGGCTTATTCTGCTTTGTAGTGCATCGAGGGCCCAGGGCCTTCGGAAACCTAATTTGCGTTCAAGTTTTAGGCAGAATGTAGCGATGTAGCGGCGTATAGGCCGCACACAATCTACGTTGTTTGTTGTTGTGTTTCGTTATATTGGCGTAACGGTTGCAGCTGCAGCTGCCACATTATTGTCCGCACCCAGCAAAAATCGCTCGGAGGGCCTATTACGGGACGCTCGAATTCACCAGCGACTACCATATGCATGGCAAACATAAGAGCACATTGTGGGCAGTGGAGAGGAGCTGGACGTGGAAGCCCTAAAGTCCGCCTTGGCTGGCCGGCGAATGTAGGGTTGTTTGCGCTGCGCACTCTAATTAAAACTTGTGCCGAGGGCTAATATGTTCACAAAACATTTTACGAGGTTAAAGCTAAGAACGAAAAACAAGAAAAAAAATGACGAAAATTAACGCCTGGAGCTGTTTATTGGTCAAGCAAGAAAGCGAAGGCAGCTTTTACCCGGGGCTATTTTATTATTATCTACACTGTCCAATATATACTCCTATATTGTAGTGAAAACATAAATTCATATATTCATGAGCACATACACATGTATGTATACATATATACTCGTATACGCGTACTATATACAATTTGTGCGCGAGAAGAAGAGTGTAGTTTTTGTAGGTATTGGGTACAAAATATAAAAAAGAGGGATATGGTCAATATAATTTATAAAAATGACTGGAAAGATAGAAATAAATGTCGTAATAACAAACATTTACAACTTCCTCTACAATTGACCTAATTTTTAAATTTCGAGAGTTATGAAAAAATCGCTAAAAGTGCGAGAGGAGGAAAAAAACCACTAACTTGTCTTAATTAGGGCTTAGGGAAATATGAATGCTAAAATTTGTTGTTCTTACTCTTTGAGTTCCTTTATACAGGCTCGTGGCTATATGGACTTGTCTAGTCATGCTGAAGCAAACATAAATTATGTCTTTTTTGAGGTCCACCACGCCTCGTTCTGTATTATACAACGTGTGCTATCTATTTAATTATTTTATACAATCGTTTCGATTAGCTAGGTGGTTTAAAAATGAACCGGTTTGTGCTCAAAAGCTATGTATAACAAGTAAAAAAGCTAAAGTCGGGTGTCCCGACTTTGAAATACTCTGTACATATGTTTACAATAATTATAGAAAATAAAAAAAATTAAGAAAAAATAAAAAATTGGATCGATTTTACCTCTCTCGGTATTCGAACTCACGTAAAGGGTGTATAATTGCACATTTACATAGCAATTGCGTCTGTGTGAGTGTATGTATGCCTATTCGTGTCTGTGTAAACATGTGTGCAGTCAACCAAGGCACCAACATCAACAACAGCTGCGGGCAGTGGTTGGGCAGCGCTTGAGCAGCGCTGCAGCAGCAAATATATTTACGGCTATAACTTATTTTTAAATCGGTCTATCATAGTGAAACTTGGCATACGGACACATAATAACTAATTGGGGGTATTTGCAAAATTTTAGTTCGAAATTCCAAGAATTACGGGAGTAAGAGAAAATCACATTTGCGGGGGAGAGGGGGGAGGGAGGGAAATTCCAAAATATACATTTTCTGCGTATTCACACAAGGCATCTTGGACTAAAATTTGGTGTTCCTAGGTCTTATAGTCTCCGAGATATAGGCGATTATACGAATGGAAAATCGGGAAAATCCCCATAGGGGGGAAGTGGGGGGGAAAATCAAAAAAATAAAACAAACTCGTATAGCATACACACATAAGGCATCTTTGTGCAAAATTTGGTGTCTCTAGCTCTTATAGTCTCTGAGATCTAGGTGATCATACGGACGGACGGACGGACGGACGGACAGACGGACAGACGGACAGACGGACAGACAGACAGACAGGGCTAGATCGACTCGTCTCGTCATGCTGATCAAGAATATATATACTTTGTGGGATCTGCCACGCCTCCTTCTGCCTGTTACATTTTTCAGCTCGCGCAAACCTAATATACTCTTGTACATTTCATGTACAGAGTATAAAAAGAGGCCATAGTTTCTTATTTGCTTGTAATAATTGTTTTAAGCAAATTCTAAGCGTATTGCAGGAATACTCAAGGGATTTTATAAAAGTGATTAGAACGAGTTAGTCTGTAAATTTAAATTTAAACTAATATACACCCAATTCTCTTTTTACACGGTAGATTGGTTCCTGAAAAATTCGTTAAAAAAGGCATTGATCTTATGCAAAATGAATCGTGCTTAATTAAATAAAGCCGTGAAACCATATAAAAAAAAAAATTTTAATTTTCAATCCCTCTTAAATCAAAATCGTGCAAAAACAGAATTAGGTATATATACAAGTATACATAGAATTTTGAAAACAACAAAATAATTTTTTAGCAAGTTCGCTGCGATATTTTTTTATGATAACAATAATTCTGTTATGATATTTTTCTAATAATAATAACAAGTGAAAATTTGAATGAAACATGAACCTTTTAGTGACTGGGGTGTACAGAACTATTATATTTTATGTAACACGCCGAAGTAGACGTGGTAGAACCTTCAAAGTAACTAAATAAATTCTTTATCAGTATGATAAGATGATTCTTGATGAATTTTTGCTCTTCAATTTTTTATATTCTAATTACATTTTGTTCGTTCTTCTGCGCTTCCATGTCAAGTTTTATCGTGATAGGTCAATTGTAATTAGAATCATTTTACTTTTCTAGTAATTAAATAAGTCGAAATGATAAATGAGAGTTTTAGGGTTCACTGTCAGGTCAATTTTATGTTGTGCTTTCAATAGTTATTCGAACTTTGAACACTGATTGAACATTTACGGAACAGAAACGAATGTGAATGTAAGGAGAAGTTTCCCATTAAGCTGATGCATTAATTAGCTTCATTTGTTGTACACATTGCAATATTTGTAATTAACATTTTAAGTTCAATTTATGTCACTCTTGGCACTTACCGTTGACATTTGTTGAAAGGCGTGTTGAAAGTTTTGATGTGAATTGTACAGAACATGAACACGATATGAACACGAGATGTGTGTAGTTAAATGCTCGTATCTCCGCCCCACAGACGAATGCAACTTTTAATTGATTTCCTGCAATCATGGCAGTCTGCTGTGGGAGGGATTTAAGAGTCGACATCAAAACTACACAAGGTGGACACATCCGTACTGTGTCGTGCATGTCGGACTGAAAATCATAATTCATCTTGAGAATACAGGCATAAATGTGAAGCAGAACTACGATTACAATTTTATGCCCTTCACTCGTGTCACAGTTTTGAGCTTTGGGCTTAAGTCGAGGCTAGTCATAAAGTTTAGCGCAATGCATGTCAGGCAGCGGTTCAGGTCTCACACAGAATAAAGGATACAAAGTGTTGTTCCCTGCGACAACACATATAAAGTTGTCAAGCTCTCGAGCGTTACGAGCGTTACGAGCGCTGTCAGGCTAGCTAAAGTGCTAGTGGAGCAAGAAGCTCACCAAACGGGGGAAGCCAAATGTTCCATTTATAATTTAAGCAGGATTAAAGTTTCGCACAATGCGAAACTTGCTCGAGAACATGGCGCGCGTATCAAAAGTTTTTAAAGGCACAGGCGCTACAGCCACCAGAGTACACAGAGTGGTGCCTGTGGCTGCAAATTTGACGTCAAGCGACTAGACATACCAAAGCGGATTAGTCCCACGCCCGAGGCAAGAGAACAAGTTCAGCCGTATTTTTTTTGATATTTTTTTGATATTTTCTTCACGGACTGTTGGGGAGAAAAACGCATAAACAGCCAATGCACACACGAGAAGGCACACAGATTTAACGCAACTGTAATATGAAGAAATACGAGTATCACATTGTTTTTGTTTGCCCAACTCGTCTAACTTTCGGTCATGCAGAACAATCGCTGGCAGGCTCGCAAAAAAAAGAAGGAAGAAAACCTGACACAAAAAATGTGAAATGAATGCACGTAGAAAAGTGTGTGTGTGTGCGTGTGTGTGTGAGAAAACAACAAGTGCTGCAATTTCGCAAATTGTCTTGAAATGGCAGAGCACTTGACAAGCCACCGCACCCAGTCCACAAGGCAAAGTGTTGGCCAAAGCGCTCGGAAAAGCCGCCGGCAGTTGTTGGATTAATTATGAAAAACGCCACCGCCCTGCCACGCCCAGTCGGCCCAGTCCGCCCACATCAACAACTTAAACAAAGGGTCGGACACAACGGAAGTGGAAGTGCATTGTTGCTGAAATTTGCGTAAAGGTGGAAGAGCTAACATCTAGGCTGCAGTTTTTCTGTGGGTCAGCAGCTTAATTGTCTGTTAAACTGTCACAGACATGCAAGCACATATATACATATATACTATACGAGTATATATACAAGTACATAAGTACGAATGGCCACTATGAAACGTGTAGGCATAACGACTGAAGACCATCTTGAGCCGGCCGCCAAGTGCCAACAAGTATGGCAACTAATCTGGCTAGGAGTAAGCTGTCGGAATGCCAAAAGCCGAAAATCAGTTTGGTGAGTTCTGTACTGGCTTTGATTTTCAATTACCTACTCTACTTGATTCATATGCATCGAAAGATTGCCACTGGGGTGAGAACAAAAAGGAGAGACGGACATACAGACAGGCCCACACACTTCAACTTCATGTGTGTGTTCATTGATATGTATGTACATGTATGTATGTATGTCCGTGGCATGCCTGGAAGCTGGCCCGCTGACTGGCCTTCAGTAAATATTGCGGTCTGCATTGGACATGAATGATGTTCGCTTTGTATGAGCGCTGTAAAGCACTTAAACCAAACCTCCGGCCGCATCGAAAAGATTGTGCGGCATCCATGGCGGGCTTGATGAAGTGGTGTGCGGGCATGTGGCAGCATTTGTGTGCACATCGCATAAAACACACTCCATTGAGTCTCAGCCAATACTTCACACTTTTCTGAAAATTACCGATGCCTTGATTAACTCGCGAGCCGAGCGGCCAGGCCGGCATTTTTATGGACTAGCTGGAATTGAAATGCATTCTTGGGCATGAAAGTGGCTGCTCAATGATCCAAGCTCAAGCTTTTTATTAATTAAATTCCACAGAGGTGATTTCCTTTGTGCGTGTCCAGCTACTGAAACTTTCATTATTTTCAGAGCTTTGGTTTTGGCTAAGGCTACGCAGTTGGCTCTGAACGACTGGTCAGAGAGGCTGCTTCATAACTCATTAACTAATGGCTTGGAATCGTCTGGGCAAAGACGAGAGAATGGCTTAAATCCTTTAAGCTACTGCTCCGCAACTCCCTTTTGAGGTGTTATGGCCAAAACCACCGCAAAGCCATTTCATTCATTTCGCAATGCAGCCAATACAACATTCCACATTTATTTTGATTGTTTCTGCTTGCGTTTTGTAGTTTCTAAAACAGGGTATTACACTCATAAGATGTCCTCGTGTCAGCTTACTTATTGCGTAAAAAAGGTTTTCTTGTTAGTCATTCCATACCTGTATGATGAGGTTTAGGTTATTGTCAATTCCACACCCCACTTCTTAATACAAGTCAGTCATATTTTTCAAAGATTCCATTTGAGAAATGCGTGTATCATAGAGTATGCAAGCGTCTGCTCCCAATATAAAAGCTTTTTCTTGTTCTGTTTGTTTCTTTCATACTATATATTTTTTTGTATGTTCAGTTTTTATGCGCATATTTCCTGAAATACTTCGTTGCCACAGCGCATAAATTTTATATTTCTTTTCATTCAGAACTCAGCCAAAGGCAACCCACAAGGATTCCTTTTAATTTAAAAGCTTTAACTTGATGGCTTTTATGTTTGCTCCCACTTGTGCTGGATTCTCTCTAAAAAGTACCTGTAATTGTTGCTATTGGTGATAGAATTCAATTGAGTTCACTAATTCAAAGATTACTTATACGTGTACTTATATTACGTATACGCACAGTATTCAAAATAACACCTATTGAGCAATGCTAGAAATAAGACGAGAACTTTATTTTGTAAGTCAAAAAAAAACGATTGTTTTCTATTCTATATTTGTTTTAATTCATCGTTTTAAATTATCTACAAGTTATATAAACATACACCGCATAGTTTAAGTTTTAAAAACAAATCTCATTTTTCGAACGTTGATTTTTTTTATGTCGCTGAGAATTTTACAAATCAATTTAATTTCTTAAATTTAATTCGAGTATTGTTGGGGAAGTGATTTTAAATACAAACATAACAAACATCAGCTGTTATTAATGTGGCAAAATATTCGAAATTATAGTACATCATTGAAGCATTTTTTCCCTATCTGAACTCGAAGATATCAGGTAGTTTTTTGCAAAAGCGTTTGCAATGGCTTGTCTTTTTACTAAAACAATGGATGAAGACAAATTCACAAAGCCTTCAAATTCTTTAAAAATAGCCAGAAATTCCAATGAACATACTAAGATATTAAAATGTTCATAAATTATTAATGCCTCTTTTAATTGACTCTAAGCTAAAATACGCACTGCAAGTAGTCTTAGGACTTACAAGTAATCTTTTGTTTTCTTTAATTTGTCATTACGCAGGGTAAGTAGTTGGAACTTTATTTCGCAGTATGGCTGTTGTTGTTCCACCCTTCGTTGCCACTTCAAACTGTAATTTTTGATGTACACACGAGTATGTACATATGTATGTATGTATAGTATACGAGTATGCATGAATTCAAAGTCGTCAGCACGCACATGGATGTCAATTAAAATTGTGGTAAGCTTAAGTGCCACTCACCCTTGCGGATGCGTTCGAAAACTGCAGAGGGTGGGCGATAGTGAGGGGGGAGAGGGGAAGGAAGAGGAAGAGTAGCACTACATATATACGTTCGGGATGCGTTCGAATGCAAAAGTAAGTGGCATTCCATTCGCATGAATGTGCATATATAATTGCGGTTGTCTGCCCAAAAGCCGTAACTGGGCGGCTGTCGTAATGACGGGATACTTTTTTGAAAGCGCTGCTGTTCAATAATTCAGACATTTTCACACTTGAAGCGGCATTTGCGGTCAGATATTCCCATGAACATAGACCGCTCGATGAGTGAATGAGTGGTTGAGCTGTGCGAAGGCAAACCAAATGATTACATGTTTTATGCAGATTGAGCATTAGGCACTGGGTGGTAAGCATATTAACTACGCATGGTAGTTGCCGTAAATACTGCCACATTACCATAAATTTTCCTTGAAAGCATCGTATAATCGGTTTAGCAGATTACTTCAATAATTTGACCTAAATCTAAAACAATCTAATGCAATTGAACTCATTTATATACACTGCACGTTTTCCCCAACAATACCCGTTGAATAGGATACTCGGCTGTTATTTGAGACGAACCGAAGTTGTACAAAAGGAAAGTCGAAACTGCTCAATAGTGGTGCATTTAACTGAAATTTGAAAAGAGCGGAAACAGAAGTTGATTTTTCATAGCCACACAAATTCCAGTCCCTAACGCCATGCCGCAGGACTTTCTTTGTTCGCTTAGCTGTGTCACAATTCTATGGATTCACCGCTTAATCGTGTGAGAGCACCATGCAACTCAAAGGGGGGAGGGGGGTATTATGGGGGCGGGACGGCCTCGCTGACGATGGTGTCAAAAGTTAATGCGAACTCGGCGATTTCCATTTGACCTCCTTACATTGGGCAAACACAGACGACAGAAGGGCCACAATCTACGACAATAGCAGCAAAAAAAGCATTTCAAATTTTCATTGTTTGGTTTTCTATTTTATTTTTTGAAAAAATACATATTTCGCGCTCTTTTTTATGACACCTTCGACAATTGATATCGTTGGGCTCTAGCAGGGAGCAGAAATGAGTATGGGAATGGGGTCAAATCAGTGGAGTGTGGCGATGGGATCCTTGTTGGTTGGTTGCTCGTACGTGCGCATCGTCAGCAACATATGATTTTACTGATTCCCTTCTACATCGTCTCCTTGTGGGCACATGAATCACATTATAAGACTACAAACATTTGATGCAAGTGACGTAGCAAATCGTTGTTGCTTTTCTTTTTTTTCCTCTTGTTTTTTTTTTTAGACAAATGACAACCTTTTGACGGAACCGCACATTGGAATCGCGTAAATCGACCCTACGGCAAGTCATCACACGATGACATCTGTCACATACATACATGTGTCCACATACACACACACACACACACACACATACATACGTGTACATATGTGTCGCATGCATTCACATCTACACATGCACATCAGTATGTTTCGCTCCAGCGAGCAAAGCGAGGCGCATACGTATACGCCCTGTTGCACAGCCAGCAACTGGAATTGCCAGAGCGTCCAAAATTACGCGATTTTTAAAGCATTTACAGAGTACTGCGTTCATTTTGGAAATTTAGGCAAAACTTGCTTCAACTTTTTGTTGATTTTTAATGTTTACATTCAAATTGTTTGGAATTGTGTGTGTAAAACGGCAAGAACGTTTAAGGGCAATTCACTTCATATTTTGCCCACTCGACACATATTTTATATACTTTATATACCCTAAAGTTAATAGGTTCTATTCAAAATTGTATAGGGTGTGTAACAGCTAGAAAGCGGAGTGGCAGGCTCGATTTTTCCCACCATGAATCTCAACATCTTTGAGAATGTCAAGTACAGTACACTTAACTATATAACTGTCATAGGAACAATCTATGTATATACTCTTAGTAACGACATATTATTTGTAGAGTAGCAACGTGTAAAAATAGTTCTTAATATTATTTCTAAGGAAATGCCTAAGTTACACACAAATCTTCGTTTTATATGTGTGTTTCAATTGCACGGACACGGATAGATATAGTTTCTAGATTTTTAAGCGCAATCACCAGATCTCAGTTGAGAATTCGAAAATTACAAATTCGAAAATTACAAGCTAGAAGCTTGCTAGATTTATGGTCGATTATAAAAAAGCTTGGTATGGCATATCAAATGAGAGATGTATGGCTCTGATGGAAAGCCCACCAAGAAACTGTGATTAAAGATAATAGATATCAAACTCAAAATAACGATTTGCTTTCGTTTGAATTTGAAAATAAAAATATTTTCAGTCATTTTACGCGATGTACTAAATTGGAATCCAGGCCAAATGAGTAATGATTTTCTAAACCATGTTTTTCTAAGGATTAGAGTCGAATGGGTTAAGTATAGATTTATTTGAAAGTTGATTCTTTCTAAATATATACAAGTTTTTTTCATTTTATTGACTCCGCGGGACTGCTATAGGGTATGCAATAGCTGGGCACGCTTAAGTCTTGCATTAAATTTTGTTTGTAGTCTCCCGCGTTGTCCTTGCTTTTTTGTCCGCCACTCGCGCAGCCACGAGAGTCATACTGCGGTTTTATAGCTTTTTAACTTATGTAACAGATGCCAGCAAGCTTAAATTAGAAATTTCTTTCATAAATTGGTGCTCGAATTGCCGGTGCTTTGTGCTTTCTCATATTACCTCACTTTTCATTGAAATTATTTGCATTCGCGTCTGTGACTTCCTATCAAAATGTAATTTATCTCGTCAGCTGCTCTTCCTTCATTACCGCTCTCCGCCCAGCAATCGGAAAGGCAGACAGCTGTCGCAACAGGACGCACACAGCCGGGTGTGTGTGCCTGTGTAGGAGAGGGGGGCGGGGGGTTTCCGGGTGGGATCGGTGTGGGGAAGGCGGATATAAGGTGTTGTAGCGACACTAGCGACAAATTGCGTCCCCGTGCAATAGCATATATAGAGCTAAGGCCCGATGACGATGACAGGCACTTAAGCTTCATTTCAGTTCAGTTCCTTTAATAGAATCAATTAATTTTGTATGCCACACTCCCTTTTTAAATAGGCCACATATTTGCATATTTCATATTTATAACACGATTAAGTTCATTCTTGAAACAACATTTCTATTGAGTTGGGAGAGACCCGTTTGAGAAAATCTGTGTTCTGTCTCTATCATGTTGTTTAAGGACAATAGTCACCTCCAGAGCTTCTACCTTCTACACTGAGAATGGTCTGGAGTGGAGATGCACATTCCTCCAGTGGCAGCAGACTGTAAAAAGCTATCACAAAAGGAATCTCATATTAAATTCCATCCGGAGTATTTGGGGGTTAAGGTGGCACTAAGCTATAATTATGAACAAAGAAAATACAAGCTGGCACCACCACTGCATACCAAGAAGTTATACATACTTGTATGTACAAGTATGTATCTACACTGAAGAGTACCATGGAAAAGGGTAAGCAAGTTTTTTGTGTATTTTTTTTTTTTGTAGTCCCTTAACCTCCCAACTCGGTTGTGTGTACAAAATGCGCAATTCAGGTGACATATTTTCTCGTCTCCTTTTTCCGGCGTAAAAGTTGTGTACATGTTAGCCACATGTGTAAGTGTGTGTGTGTGTGTGTGTGGTACATGGTATACATATTGCCGAAATTAAATTTTAATTATTCATGTACTGACAGAGTTAAATTAAATGTTTTTATTTGCTTTAAATGAAATCCGATGCGTTGTCTGTGTGGCAGAAAAACAACAACAAATATTCGTATCGCTCTCTTATTGTTTACCTCTCTGACTTTGGGGGAAAGCAAGGATTATGTTGGGTGTTTATGGTAATTACACGAAAATATTAAAAACATGTACACGACACTCGCCCACATTTTTCCCAGACACACAAATTTGCATTGTATTTTTTTTTTTCCATTTCAGCGCTTTTTTCCGCATTTAATAGAAGGTTACCTTTTATGTATGTATACTTGTATAATCAACATATATACAATTCACACTCAATGGAGAGCACGTTGGGAGCTTAGCAAAAGCAATCAACAAATATTTGTCGACGTTATTAAACGACAAAAGTTGGCACTTAATGGGCACAATTTACACATAAAATGAAAAATTATAACTCAATAAAATGTGGAATGTTATTGAAACTATAAACTATAAAATAGGTCGATTTAGCTCCATAATCCATTGCTTTACGTTTTAATCAATGATATTATTGTAAAATAATTGTTAATTTTTGCTGACTTTTGATTTTTGAATACAACAAATAAATTTCATACTACTACTTTATGGCCAAATATTACTTTCAATTCAGGAAGTTGGCTCTCCTTAAAAACTAAATGCTTTAATTTAGACTATTCTAACTTTTAAAAAATATTCGACTCAAATGTGATTCTAATTCAAATGAAAACTTTCAAGTGAAAAGTGAACTCTTAATGAAAAAATCAGCAAAGGTTGACGAAGTTCTAAAGAAAGGTGTGTGAGAGCAAAGCTCAAAAGGACAGTACTTGTTATATGCATTGTCCAGCCGATTCGACATTATAATATTCTTTAGTAATCCATCTTAAAGGTCAGCTTAGATTTCTGTAAAAATTTTAGTACCATTTACTATTTTATATGGCTTTTTTCACTAGAATAAAACGAATTCATCCGATAAAAAGAATAAATTGAATGTGGAAGACAGTTTGGATTCAAAATCCACAAAATTAAACGTTAACAAAGCAAACACAATTTTTTTTTTATATAGGCTTTACAATTATTTCTGTAGTGAAATGTTTTTGTGGTCTAAGTTTTAACATATTGGAAATGTTTTTCTTTTCTCTTTTTCGAAAGGTGACATATTTCAACATAACATAAATAAAACCTAAACACATGCCTACAAATTGGTTGTTCTAGTAGTAGTTTCAGAGTCTAAAGAGGTAAAGCTTGCTTTTCACAACATGACGCAAAACGGCCCTCAACTGATATATAATTTTAAAAATGTCGAGGGGCGAGAGTAGTTTTTTAAATTTGTTTGCGCTACTAAATATTTACAGCCACAAAATAAAGGCAAATGAAAAAGCTGCAAAAAATAACAATATCTGTAACACTTTATATTTTGCAGGCAAGCGGACAAATTTGCATTTTATAACATTTTCGAATCCCTGACATTCAATTTATTGTGAAACCTGAGCTAAATACCATTACTGATTGAAGTGAAATTGTAAAAGCAATAACGTCCCGACCAAACTACCATTTACAAAGTAATGTGCATTTATATAACAATTAAGTTGCTCGTTCGACGTGTTTTCCAATATAGTTGGCCGTTTGCTCGTCAAAATTATAAATATTTTTTGCTGGTCTTAGCGCTTGTGAAACCTACCTTATTAATTTTCCGCCTGCGCTTTTCAACTATTTGCTCATTATGCGCTGTCTGTTGAACACAAAGATTGTTCTGAAGGTTCTAGTTTTATTTTATAAAACAAAACTTTGTTCAAAGCATGTCCAACTTATATGTGTGTATGTGCGTGTATGTATAATAATTAGTTTTCAGTAGATTCGTAATTTTGCATTGTTCTCGTAAATCTTTTATGTAATGTAAAGCCTACAGGACCCGCAGCCATGCCAATTTCGGTCACAATTCCCATTAAATCTCAATTATTATGGACTTGTGTCGGCACAAAAAGGAGCAGAGTAGAATTGTTGATGTCATTATAATGAATTGACATTACTTTCAGCTTTGAACCTTTTCTGTGCAAATAATTTAAACTTATGTCTGTACATACATACATATGTATGTATATGTAACTGTGTATAGATGTATGTGTGTGTGTGTGTCGATGTGAATTTCCGCATGGTTGGCGACCCACAATACCAACTAAATGGCACATAGAGCTGACTAAGAAAGAAAGACGTGGGCGCAAGTTTCTCCAAAATAATAGGAATAACGCATACGAAACCGTCGGCAACAACAACAATAACAACAACAACAAAAAAGGACAACAACAAGTTGGCAATAGAAAGAAAAGTTTTCTTTGTATAACTTTTGCATTTGTTTTGTTGTGTTTTAATACATAGAAGGAAACTTGGCTTCTGCCAATTTATTTGTTCCTTTGTTTTTCCAATTTGTGGCAGCGTTTCTTTTATGAACACTTTGTACCAAGCCCACCTATACAAGTACACAAATACACACACACACACAAACTCGGACAAACGTTCACTGCGTGCTTGTATGGGTGTGTGTGTGTAAGAAATAGGTAAACGAAGAGGCTGGAACAGTAGTTGAAATGGACCCACCTTGTTATGGCTATGGCTCCATAAATCTGAAAGCTACTTTATTGGCCCTAATTCAGCATAAACACTTTGATTGCCATTCTACCGAAAGGGTATAATAATATCCCTACATATGTACATACATATGTCAAAAATGCACGCATTATTCATTTTCGCTCAACTTCGGACGCTTTGCAATTTTTACGCATGACAGGACAATTGGTATTTGAAAGGAGTAATTGGTGAGAACGTGTTGTTTTGCCTGACTTGCTTTCGGCAATAACAACTCAATAAATAAAAACTTTTGTGACGACACTCGAAAAATATGTCGAGCTGCAAACTTCGAGTTAGCCTTGAAATCGAAGCAAAGATTTTTGCTTTCGTGGCATTGCTTATTTCCTCTGCTTAGCAGTTAGTTGGCCACTCTTCATTGTATTTAGGCTAAGTTCTGAGATAATTGAATACTCTAACTTAGTGCACGTCCCTGTCTGCCCTGTCTGCCATTCACAAGTTTAATGCTTTAAATACAAAGCCATAAAGAGTACGTGAGAAATCAAAAATGTTTCGTTAAGAGGAACCATTTCTTATTTCCGTTTCCTGCGCCAATATCTAAAGCGAAGAGCTTGCTCAATACGCTGGAACGACAGCAAGAATCTTGAGCAAGATTATCGAGCACGTACAAAAAATCGAATCGACGAACTTCAAATTTAGATTGAAGTGCTCGCGTCGGACTGCAACAAAAAGGCAAGTTTCACCTTGTTAGCGGCCTGTTTGCTTTTCAATTTCGAGCAGCAGCTGAAAACGGCAATAAATCCTTCTCGAAATGGGCAGAGTGAGTGAAGAGCATCCTCGAGAGCATCGAGTGGCACAGGCACAGGCAGTGGCAGTGGCAGTGCCAGTACCAGTACCAGTTCTGAGCCGTGCCGTGACTTGCCATGCACTCCTGCTGCATGAATTAAAATGTACCGCATTTGTTGTTAACGCGCGAGGCGCCAAAATGGAGGACTTGACTGGCAGCTACAATTTTGCTGAAAGTGCCACTGCCAGTCCCCCACAACCAGTCCCCCACAACCAGTTCCCCCATGTCAGGCGAACAAACAAAAACAAATTCGTACTAGACTTTATAGTACACACTAGTACTGGTACTAGTACAAACATATGCAGCAGTTCGTTTGTTTGTGTGTGTGACCATGCACATTGGAGCGCAATTGTGTGCTTTGCATTTGGGGGCTCCTTGAGCCACAGCTGCTGTGTTTACGTTATGATGAAACTTTAAAAAGGGCTCTTTGGCCAAAATCGATTGACTCGCATTGCTCTACTTGTAGATGTAAAGTAAACGAGCACGAGCTGCGGAGCTGCTTCCCATCATACATCAACTCGAATGTATTTGTTTTGGATAACCTTTTTTCTATCGTCCTGCTAGAGAGAAGAAAATATATAGGGGGTACGTGTGCTGTGTGTACTTTGGGCTACAATTTCATGGTGTTTGTTTTTGTGGTCTGCTTGCTTAACAAATATTGTTCACAATGGCGATTCGTATCGGTGAAAAATAATGAATGAAACAGCATGCATTTTCGCAATAATTTCCAGCGAATAGTTCCCAAACCAAAACCCAAAAGTATTTTTAAAACAGCGGAACTTTTACTTCAAAAGGCTAAAGCCTAAATTTTAGAAGACAATCACAAAATATTGAAAAAAAGGCTCCCCAAACCTGTCAAAAATAGCACAGAGCGGAAAACCCTAAAATACTTTGCACAGTTACGTTGGATTTTGAAAATACCAAACATATGTGTTAGATATTACGAAAAAAAAAACTCCAGTACGCAATATATTTATTTATTATTTATTTTAACATTTGTAACTTAGAATTAATCCTAAGTCACAAAATTTGATACATATATAAGTACATGTATAGCCAGAGCAACGAAGGCCTTCAGGCTGGTTTTTTTTTATCTATCAGTTATATGTTTATATGAGGTTTAGAAATGAGCTTCGTGAAGTACGCAATATAATTTATATCTAATTCACAACAACAAGACAACATCAGTTTTTGGTTTCGGTAGTTTTTACCCTTTTCTCAATCTTGAGGAACAATGTGCCTCAAAAACATACATATACTTATCAAAATAATGCAACACCAATGATATATCAGTTTTAATTTTACATAAAGATAATAAAAAAATAATTATTTTTTAAATCTCTTTTGAAAAAAGGGCTTGGATCTTTAACAAACACATCAGTATTGTATTCATTCTTAAGTAAGTATGGTTGTATGTTTCAACTTCCGAATTCAATCCGCAATTGCAGAATTCAATAGCAATTTGGAATCCCCTAACTTCTAGTAAATTTAAGTATTCAAACAACTGTACTATGCTAACATTGATAGCAGATAGCTGATTAAAACCAATGATAGTTTCTTAAAAATAAAAAGATAGTTAATTTTGAGGAAATGAAAAAGCTAAATGAGTTCTGCTCAAAAAAATTCTCTGTCACTAAAAATAAGTTTGTCTTCCTTTAATGGTTAAATTCCGGCAACGAAATAATTACATGTACTTTTCTCTGAATGAGGGCCTGCCCTTCACTAGCTAAATAATTATTGCAATAATTATAATTCTACCTATTACAATTTACAATTCTCCACAATTCATATAATTTTGATCAAAAACCAACGTGGAATATTGAAAGTAAAATTTTGTATGCTGCGACACGTATTTTCACTTTCGCCTTCGAGCTGTGTTGAGCGTTGAGCTCCGAGCATCAAGAGCCCAGTAACCAGCAACAATATAATGCGATGAAAATTTTCTTGTAATCATATGCAAAATCGCTGAGGTGGGAAGGGAGGAGACATCATGGAGTCTCCACCAGGACCAGGACAGGCACCAACACCAGCAATGCCAGCGTCAGTGACAAAAGTTTATGCTCACGGCAGCTGTGTGCTGAGCTCAGCATGTCAAAGGTTTACGAGGTCAGTGAGACATTAAGATGTCGGGAGTGCCATGGAGAGGAATGAACTGGCGTGGAGTGGAGTGGGATGAAGATAATTTACATCACAGATATTTATGAGTCTGCATTAATATTCATTAATTTTGCATGTGTCTGTTTTTCTTTCTGTAGGTAATGAAATAAAATACATACATACAAGTATGTACCATACGTCTACTGTTCCATTTATACAACTTTGCATGTACTCGTACATACATACATACATACATATAGTATGTATGAGTACTGGAGCAATGTAAGCGTGCCAAGTTCATTTAGTTATCTTACAAAGCAAAACAAGAACCTATGGGTGTCTTAATTTGGGGAAAACACAGGCATTTGTTTGAACTCACTCACCTTGCATCTCATTAAAATAGACTCCCTAGACTCCCCAAACTCCGGAAATGTGGGTCAGGGGCAATACCAAATAAAAACCTTAAGACAGGCTGTTTTCTTCGTTGCTTAAGCCTTAAGGGTTTAACCATTATGCTAATGTTATGCACATTAGGCATACCAATGAAGTGCAGCAGAGACAAATTGCCATTCAAATTGGGGCTTAGAAGTCATGCGTTAAAATCTGATGAAATATATATACCTACATATACTCTATGTACGTACTATATGTATGTCGTCAACACAATTGGGCGAGGCTTGCAATTAATCGATGTGCCAGAATTTATGCCCGAGCCCTGAACCACAACACAAAACGTTGATGTCGAGTCAGTCAATCAACCACATGTGATTGGGCTGCAACTGTGGGTGGGAGATGGGGCAACCGCAGAGCTGTATTGAAAATTGCGGTCAATGCAAAGCAATTCTCAACTTCATCGGACGGCAAGGTAAATAGTACGAGATTGGCGCAGTGCTAGGCAATTGTATTTTCAATTGATTTGCTCGAAATTGCATTTGCTGTTGCATGAGGCAAATAAAGCCGTAATCAAAAGCCATCCGTGCCGTCCGATTCACTGCATTTGAGAGTCATCCATGTCCCTGTTCTTCGGCAAAATACATACATATTGTACTTCCGGACTACTGTGGTCGCAAGTTCATCAAAGAGCAGTAAATGCCTTGCAAAACAAACATAGGAGGCAGTAGCCGGACGGGTAGAAACACAAAATTACGCCCGTATCCCTTGCAAAGTTGTAAGATAGACAGGAAAACACGGCGACCTGGTTAATTTATAGGCGAAGTAGCATTAAGTTAATTATTTATGCTCTCCCCAGCTCAAGCATTGCTCGCTGCCAACGTTCTGCGGAGCTTGCCGGACATTGGGGCGCGTCAGGGTTTGTTTCTTACCAATCCCACTTCCCAAAAAAAAAAAAAAAAAAAAAAAAAAAAAAAAAAAAAAAAAAAAAAAATACACAGAAACGGAACCGACAGTCCCAAGTGTTGTTCTTTAATTTCAAAGTAATAAAAAATTAACACGACAACGAGAAAAGTTCGGCCCGCCCTGAGGGCGTCTCCGTCGCACACACGCTGACGGTCCCACTTTTTACGAGAGCTCTGAGAAATGGTCTTTTATTGGAGGCTTGCTGTGGCTGCCATTAGTGCGTCCGTCTTCGCGTCAAGTGCCCTCCTCACTTGAGGTGTGAAGGCCGCCAGCTTGCCTGCTGTCCGGCTGTCCTGCTGTCCTGCCAGTTGTTCTGCCACAGGCGTGCTTTAGCTGTCAGCTTTCAAATGATTTATATTTGTTATTAAATTTGTAATAGAATTTGAATAACGAGTCACCGTCGCTTCAAAGTGGGCCTGGCTCTCTGGCCTGGCCTGGTCTGGCCTTTTCTTTGCAATTGTTTGCCAACAGAATACGGCCAATGGCGACGGACATATTTCAGCCTGGCACGGCAGACCAGGATTTGCCTGCGGTCGCAGTATGCCATGACGTTTAATGTTGAAAATTTGATCCAAGCTCCAAATCTGCAGAGGAAATATTTTAAATTTATTGTTCGGAATGGACATCACATGCCCGAATTTCAATTTACTAAAAGCTAACCTCACATTAGCTGCAAATAATTGCATTTATATATTCATAAAGGCTTTAGTGTAATGTTTGTACATACATACATACATATGTACATATGTACATATGTACATACCTATGTACATACATATGTCTGTATGTATGGCGTGCTTTAGCTGCCTGTGCAAATTGAATTACGATGAATCTAAATGCGAATAATTTAATGGAAGGACCATTCGTTTTATTTTCATTTAAATTCAATTTCAGCATCGCTATCTCTGTCTACATTATTTATTTGCATGTGCCTTTAAATTAAACAAAACTATGGGAAAAGCGATTCTTCAAAGGTTCTTTCAAAGAATAGCCTATTTTTGTTATTGCAATAGAATGTTATGTAATCTAAATAAGATATAAATTTTCTTTGCTTTTTACTCAATGAGACTTAGTTTTCTCAATTTTATTTGGTCACACTACAGATTGCTAAAATTTATTTCGCTTTTCTACGATGAAGGTGAATAAAAGCACCGAATAAAATAATAAATACTTTTCTTTAATTATTTCTACTCTCTATTGTATTTATAAATATTAAGTCTTTTTGTTTTATAAATATATGTATACTTAAAAGTTGTTCGGCAAAGCGCACATCTTTTTCAAGTTATCGATATTTCAGAGTTATCGACTACTTACACGTGCATCCCTATCTCAAATTTGTCAATTTGCTAATACTTGGCCGTAAAATACAGGTCGATTCATTTTATTTCGAGCTGTGCTACGGTACGGTTCATTATATTTGTTTTTTTTCTTTTCATCTTTTTACTTTCATTTTATTACTTTAATTTAATAAATATTTATACTATTTTTGTGTTTTACATTTTGTTAACTGAACAGTTTAATTTTTTTGTACATGGTCTATTTTGTTTGCATGTGTACTTGACGTCGGCATAGTTTCGGCGAGTTCTGAATTGAAAAATTTTATTTCCAAAATTTAGCAAAGAATCTTTCAACACCACGCCAGGTTTCTTTCCTAAGGTTATTGTTCGCTGTGGGGCTTCAATGTGAGTCGTTTGTTTAAGGTTAGGCCTAAATATTTGATTATTTCTACTACTGGAATGGTGTCTTAGTTTACCGTCGACGCGGAATGTACCAGTCCCAGTAAGAATTCTGAAGTGTCTGAGCTGAGTTGATCCCTTCTTCCACTCTGATGAGTCTTATTGACCGGGCCATCTACAGCGGGGAGTCAAACTCATCCTTCTTGTCCACGGTACTGATACAGTCTTGATTGGGACTAGCCAACAAGGCTGGCGCTACATCTAGAAACTCTGCTCTCTTAATTTAGCCGAATAAAGTCCATGATTACCCTATTTTTACAATAGCGAATTAAAGGTCTTGTTGCAGATTCTTCTCAATTAATCGATTCCTTTAACAACACTCTATTAAATTATCACACAAATTCCTTCTACTTTACCAAAATTGTTTAAGTAATTGAATGTGTATATTTATGGAAATGAATATGTTGTCCAAATTGGTTTTCCCTTTCTGACCCTTAACTCTAGATTTTGTAGGTACTACATGCCCATTTACATATAAACGGTTGCTCTGAATTTTGAGCTACATTTCCATATTCATACCATTAAGTAAAAGTACTCTCTTTTTAGGGTTGCTACCGCACAGTAGAACAAAATAGTATGAAAAGGAATCATTGCTTCAGTTTATAGTTACAAACTGAAAATTAAACACTCAGTCGAAACCAAATACCGAAGAATTAAAACAAACAAATTTTTAACAGAAGCGGAAGCCCAATATAACTTGATTATTATGAAAAGTTTAAAACCACTAAATAGTTGGGCAATTCACAATTTAATTACGTAGGAAAAATACTAACTTCAAATTTTAGAATTCAAAAGCTTACAATGTTAGAACGTAATCAAAAGGTATACAGCTATACAAAAAGAAATGTTTAGAATCACAGTTTTCAAATCATATATATAAATATATTTATTTATTTATCAAGTATCAATCAATCATTACAAAAAGTATTATTTTCATTTCAAATACTCGTACATAATTATTTCTATTTACCTTATGTTCCTTAAATTATGAGGAAACGGAAGTGGCAAATAAATTAAATTCAAAATTTTAATGGATTTTAAAATAGCAGCCCTTCAGCTATAGTTAAAATATTGTTGCACTATACACTCTTTAAATCGAATAACATTGTTTACTACACATTGGAAAATTGCACATTTCGATTCCAGATAAATGTAAACTTTTGAGGAACTCTTACTTCTACTGATTTTGTGTGAATGAGCTTGAATTAGGTGTACCTAACGAGTTTTAATTTGGCTCAATTCATTGGACTGCAGTTGCCAGTATTGGAGGAAAAGTGCGAAGTATCAATTCACCCTTCTGACCTAATCCCAGTCCCACTCACTCAATCAGTGGCATTCGCATACACACACGTACACGGTTCCTCTGGAAACTGTTGGATAAATGCCTAACACATTGAAACTCAACATTTTGGCAGTCAGTGCCTCAGGGCCAGAAGTCGGTTCTGATATGATTTAGCATTTTCATGCGAAAAATGCCCAGGAGACGTATTACGAAAATGTGCGTCGTGTGTGGCTTGTGGGGCGATGGAAATGGCTTTTCCGTAGCAGCAAATCAAAATTGGTTGCCTACCAAGCAATCAACACGCCTTGCTTTAAAAATCAATACAAAACTCACTTGAATGAACTCTGTCTGCAACATAAGAGTATTTATTAAAAACAATTTCTTTTTCATCATCTCCATCAGACATCAGAGCTCAGAACTAAAGAGATGTAAATACTATATCTACTGAGCTGTATTTTGCTTTCCCTGGCAGCAACGGTACGCGCGAGAAGTGTGAAGTAATTTAAACTTATCGAGGCCTGAGCACAAATGTACTTTTAATCGCTCACACGTCGTACGCTGTCGTTGTTGTTGTTGATGTTGATGTTGTGGTTGTTGTTGTTGTTGTTATTGAAGCCAGTAATCAACACCTCAGCCAGTGAAGCTTGTTGGCTAAACCTGAGGGCGCGTAAAGCTTTAACGCTGAGCACGTGCCATCTGACAAGGAGTTCGAATGCTCGGCTGTGTGCGTGTTTGTATCTTCATCTTGCAACAATTCAACAGTCTCTTTAATGCCCCAAAGCCGGCGATGTTTCATGGCAAATTCACGTATACACGTATCTGTACATATGTGCGTCGTATCGGGCGATAAATCTAGCGGCCCGCATCTCTCACTTTTAGTTGCAACATATGTAAGGATATACTTACAAAAGTACTGTACATCCAAGTATGTACGACTATATCCTGCATATGGGTGCATTATGAAATTGATCTTAAATTCTTCCGCACTGGCGTTCATGATGTTATGTTCCACGGTCATCAATAGATTAGGTGAAAGGGGGGTCTGGTGTAAATCATTATATAGCTTGTGTAAAGCCAACAAGGCATTCACTCATTCACTCACTCGAGCTTGATTTAAGGACAATACGAACAGGGCAGGAGCACAGGAAGCGAGGCCGAGACTCTGTATTTACACTCAGTTGGTTGGCTGGCTCAGATAAGCAAGACATCAACTGTCACGCGAAGGAGAAAAGTAGAGGAAGTAGAGGAAAACAGAACTGTGATAAAGTCAAAGTAGTGGTTATTATTACGCAGGATAAAGCAAAAAGATTACGAGAAACAAAGCTTCAATGCTTTCGATTGCAGTTGTTTGAGAAGTATGAAAAGTAGGGAAACTATCTTTGGTATTTACCCACTTGCATGTGCTTTGGAATTTATTCACCTTTACCTTAACACAAAAAAAAAAAGAAAAGTCTATACATATATAGTATATCAGTGAGTCACACTGATTTATAATCAATGCAAAGCCAAAGCATCTAGAGCTACAGAGCGAAAATGTAGAGAGCACTTTTCTTTCTTCTGATGAAGTGAGTTTGGGAAACTTGACCCATAGATGGGGTAAATGTAGGTACACCTTGCTTTATTACTTAGGGGAGCTTGCCAAGAAAACTTCCTAAACATTTTTTTGTCTTAAAGTAACAACAATTTTTGGCTTGCACATTTTTCCGAAGTATCTTTTAGAAATAAGAAATTCGATTCGTATTGCCACATCGTTAAGCTGTCATGTGTTTCGTAATTTTTTAAGTTTTGTCAGAAGCTGCCAGTGCCAGCCACATAAGCAGCTCCGCTCTGATAACAACAAAAGACTAAACTACCTGGGAGCTGGCGCATCTATATAAGTGCGGATGCTGTCCCCTATTCGATGGCAGTGCCGGATTTTGCGCACAAAATCACGTGCTCTCAATTTAAATTGGATTCCATACTGGGAACAGTTGGCTTAAAGTAATAAAGGAATATCTTTTTTTTTATCATAAATCAGTTTTAACAATTGCGAAGAAACACTTCTGATGACAATACTTTGCGAGATATGTATCTACAAACATAAATAAATGTTGTTTAAGATGTGAAAATAGAGGTATTCGTGATATCATCTCTAAGAGGGACAATGCGGAATTACTAAGCCAGATTTAACATTTTAATCCGCTGCTTGCATAGCTCGGACGCTAAAAATGAAAAATGTATGGCATGACGCAAAAAATGCGACAGAGCTTACCCCTAGCACCCTATGGGTGGTACGATTAGAGTAATGAGGTGTGCGGAGCACCCACTGGCCAGTCAACTGATTGATGGGCATGATTATTTTGTCTGACATTTCCACCAACAACAATGCCGGCAAAAAGTGCCTGCGTTATATTTTATCTGTGGGAGCCCAACGAAAAAAAGCGCCCAGGGCAAGGTGTGGCTTAATGACGCGCTGCATGTGTAAAATTACCCAATTCGGGATGCATTTTGGTGCAACATGCGGGCGAGTGAAGGACATCGGCAGAGACAAATTTCAGCATCGAGTTGCCGCAGGGCGCTAAAGGTAAAAATTTTGTGCATTCTCGCCATCCTTTTGCGCACGTGTGCTGTTACTGTGGCTGTGTTGTTGCTGTGTTGTTGCTGTGTTGTTGCTGCTGATGTTGTTGTCGTTGTGGCAGGCGCCGATGTTATTGCATATAACATTAGCCAATACCGGGGTCCATGGTTGATGAAGCCGAAACAGCAAAATGCTGCAGGGGAGGTATTATTATGCCTAGAATGGTGTGTTATTTTGGCTCGCGTAAATTTTATTTTACGCTTTAATCAAAATTGCTCAAAGGGCAGAAAATGTGATTTTGATCGTTATGGGGAGAGACATTTTGTAATGGCAGTTGTGATTGAACGGAAATCGCTTAACACAAAAATATGTTCACAGTACTTAAAAAATAAATTGTCGATTAATGTGCAGAGACATGATATATGAATTGAATTTTATAATACATCATCGATTTGAATTGTATTTTCCTAGAAGAAGTCTTTTTATCTTTTCGGAATATATTTTATTTGTCAATTTTGTAAAATTGATTTAATTTTGTATTAGATCAAGGAAATTTACAATTTAAAGCAATTATTGTTGGTTACTATATCATCTTTACTCTGTAATTAACAGAATGTTGCAGCGCTCTCTTTCTCTAACTAACATGACGTAATTTGCTCTCTTGCTCTCTTTCTTGCATTGCAGCTGCTGATCTGCAAATGCAGTTGCAGTGCTTGGCTGCGTCTGCAGCGCTCTCTTTCTCTAACTAACATGATGTAATTTGGCAGCGCTCTGTTGCTCTCTTTCTTGCATTGTAGCTGCTGATCTGCAAATGCAGTTTCAGTGTTAGGGCCCTTAACCCAACTTAGACTAAAAGCTTTCATCAACTCACAAAGTCTAGAAGTTGTTGCACCTTTAACCCCACACACTGTAACTTAGATCACATATCTTGTTTTTCTCGGCGAGGAAAAAATATATATTAAGGGAGCCCGAAATCTTTGCAGCCTTAACCACTATTAATTGGTACGGCTACTTTTTTTCGGTGCAAATTTTAATGACTTATATTTCTTTTTAGGTGATCATTGCCCAAACATTTTTATACTTTTTAAAAAGGTAATTGAATTACCTTTAATTTCATATCAAAACATGCACACGTTTTTGTATATTTAAATTTAGTATTTATTTCAATATAGTATCCTTCCATGTCTTCCAGCGATGCTCCCACCTCCTCAACCACTCCAAAAAGTATTCGTTGTCCTTATCGTTCCAATAGTTGTTTACGAAGATACTAATAGCTTCATCATTTGTGGAAAATTTCTGTCATGTGTTTTCAAATATCTGTTATCCTAGTACTATTATTTCATATGGAAATTGCATTTATTTTATTAAAAGAAATATTAGAATATGCAAGTTAACAAAGCAAAAGTAAATTTTTATTGGAAGAACATGCACTAGCTTATCTTATCAGTTTTAATTTATATCAGTAACATCTTAATTGTAAAATTGTTGTTCGTTAATTACGGCCTCCTGCTGTTTTAATGGCGGTAGATTTTTATACAAAGGTATACATATACGAGTATGATAAGCTAGCTTTCACAATTTCTTGAATTACTTTTCCTTTGGACTTAGTTGATATATCAACTTAAATTTGACCGAGTGGGCTCAAAGACGCTGGTACCCAATAAATACTCGTTGATATATAGACCGTAGTGGCTCACCCTTTATTTTATATGCAAGTATTTTTTAAAAATTCAATGTAAGGGTTACAAAATGTGACTACATTGTATTTGAGGTTGTCATATAATTTAATTTCCACATTTTATGCGGTCCAAGCTCTGAATCATGCAGCTATAAATGTACATACATACATACATACAAGTATGATATATGCTTGTATGTGCGTGTTGTGTACCTTATTTAGCAAAATGTCATAAAATATAAACGCATCCTTTCGACACTAGCTAGAAGTTTTAATTGCTTTTCCGCATGCACCATCCACAGCGTCCCACATGTGAGAGCACCCGTATTATTCGATTACCGACGTTCCAGCTCCGTCAGTTCCAGAGGTGTTTCGTATGTGGGCCACCACAGCCTGAACTGTGCGCCAATTAAGCACAAACTCTGCCAACTGCAGAGCAAGTTTGGAGCTATTTGATGAATATGCATAACTGAGGCATAAAGGAGCAGCTGGAATGCTATAAAGTTGACAGTGCTTAGTTCTGTCAAGTTACCACGAGGCCGTCGGGCTGCCACACACAAACACACACACACACAGACTCAACTCGTACACATCGCATCTATGCATTTTGTGGTTGTCAGGTGGCTCTAGTGGCAAGGTAAGACACAGCAGCATGTCAACAATGCAGCATAACAAAAAAGGGTAAAATATTAACAACTTAATCAGGGTCGAGTCGCTTTAACTTTGCAACAGCCTGAGACCTTAGGCTGAGACTTCCATGTCAACGTGACAAGTTCATTACGAATTTCTTGTTGTTAATAACTTGTTTGCATTTCTTATCAATATACAAAGTGTCTAGCTGAGAAACAAATGTGCTGTTAATTTGCCTGACACTTCTGCTAATAGCAACTGATAAGTAACAAATACAAGTCAGTAGAACAAATGGTCCAAATGTTGCGAATGAAGCTTTCGAATTTATTTCAACTTTGTCCTTCAATGCGGAGTCAGGAAAATGGAAAATTCATGGTCTGCGCTCTCATTCATTTGTTCCCAAGCAATTTCCTATCCCTGAGGCTCTGATGGAGTGCCATTGGCTCGTTAGCATCACCATATAGAATTGAATCTAGTTTTGTTCTTGACATTTACTAAGATGAAGCTGAACACAATTCTATGCACACATCGTAATCATTTGCAGCAGATATATATACATATATATGTGTATGTATGCATGTATGTATGTATGTTTGTGCTGAAGGAATATGGTAGGAACGAGATTTCTCTGAGCAGTTGTGCTGCTTCCGCCCCCTTTAATCCTTTGCCATTGTGCGGCAGAAGTGCTTGTCCTGCAACCACATTGTTGACTCGCCATAAAAACGCAGAGCAAAAACAGATGGAATGCACGTGGAAACATCAAGCGATGCAATTTCGCAAATTGTCTTGAAATGCTAGAATGCATTTCATTCCTGCCCCACCTCTACTCTCCCTTGCCAACACTTGCCATGAAACCGAGAAGGCACGCACAAAGACTGCACCACATCGGAGGCAGCTGAATTATGAAGGGGTGGCCTTATTTCCCATTCCTTTATCTACCAACTGTGAAAACAAAATAGCAGCAGAGACTGGCAGAAATTGGGAAAAACAACAAAAAACGAGCAACAAAGTAAGGCAAGGGCTGACTGGTCAACAATTAAAAACAAAATCGAAAAACTCTGCTGAAACATAGAAGAAATCAGGCCTTAACTTTTATGTGCAAATGGGGCCAACCCACCCGAATCCGACCACTTCTCTGGCTTTTACTGCTGGCTTACATAAAACCAACTCAGAAGTGGAAACAGAATGTATCTTTAAGGTCATTTAATGGCGATGCTTTCACATACTACCCCATACATATTCGCACATACATAGGTAGATACATTAAGTAAACATATACACAAACAAAAGTAAATGCGCTTATGGACATAAAGCATCTTAAACAGCCACAATATTTTCTCTCTGGAAGTAGCCAACCGCCCGTTTACCAAATAAACACTTTTGTGCAATTAGGCTTCCACGCCGATGCCAGATATAGTATTACATACTTCATTAAATTTGTATTTGGCTTCTAGCCACATTGCTTCAGACAGCCGCACTGAGTACTAAAGCAAATTTATTTACTTTAGTGTATAATTGTATGTATTTAGATCAAATTTATTCATGACAGTAGAATAACTTGCATTTTTGAATTAATTCCATGAGTTTAAAGGTCGGTTGAAAATCAAAACAATTACATAAGTCTGGATTTGAAAAGCTCCTGAAAATATTTCATTCAGTTGCATTTCGTTGTTAGCGATTTTCTTTCTGGGTGCTTTTTATCGCTTTAAGCCATTAAATCGCAATTTCATTCACAACTTTCGTACGTGATGAGAATATTTTATTACTCTCAACTACAGAATACATAAATAATTAAAAGTTCGCAAACACTACTTATGGTCGTCATAACATCGTTTGGAGTTTTCCTATTGGGATGTAAGGTGAAAGAGCAATAAACAAGAACGGAGCGCAGGAGTTGAGTGGGTCCATTTCTTGAATATCCTGTACCCACACCCTCTGTTCTGCTTAGGTCTTAGGGGAGAATGTTTTCCAATTTTGATCATTCTATGTTGACACTATAAAAAGTATACTAATGCGAATGTTACAAAAAAAGTACCACGTGCAAGGAATATTACTAGATCCTCTGCCTTACTATTTTGCGGGGTTGAATGTTTTTCTTCACATATTTGATTTACAAAAATAATATGGAAAAATTGGGAAACGAGTTTTACTAAAAAGAGATTTGAAAAAAGTATTTTATTAAGCCATTTGTTTTTATTAAATGGAGATGGAAAGGGGGTTTCTTTAAATATTTGAGGCAAATACACCTATTTCTGTTTTTACACGGTCTTTTTTGAAACGATTTTGATATAACACGGTTTGAAAATTACAAATTTCATATATATGTTTCTTTAGAGATAAGGAACCAATTACATATTTTTGCATATGATCATATGATCATATGCATATGATCGATTTTTTACACGGTTGTTTCTGGAACCAATCTACCGTGCAAAAACAGAATTAGGTGTATAAACTAATATGCCAAAAGAAAGAGTTTAAATAGTCTTTACACTGGTTTCTTCTTAATTATAAATAAGCTATGGAGAGGCAAAATCATTTTCTGCATAAAAAAAATAGATTATCAGAATTTTAAATTTGTTGTTATCCTGCAACTTTTCGTTGCTCACTGTTCCAATTTGTTCTACCGTATTGGAGGCCTCTAATAACAACAATTTAATTTTGGCAACATTTTTTGACGTAATTAAATTTGTTTTAATGCTTTTGGATGAAACGATAAAGGAATATTGTCTTTCCTATTTTCAAAAACTTCACATATAAAAAGCTAGTACAAGGTAGATTCGGTTATTATACCCTATGCCCAAAGGGTAAAAGGGTATACGAGATTCTTTATATTTTGCGCACTTTTTTTTAAGGAAGAATAATTTGTTTTGCACTATTTGGAAAAAAGTATGTATATTTATAAATCATCCCTCACTTTCTCTCGGCGCCTCACACAATCAATGAGTGTGAAAATTTAAGAATTACACAGCTTTTTGGTAGCTGGGCTAAGTGCAAGCTGACAAATATGTTTTATATAGCACTCCTGGCATCTCATGGGCATAGGACATGGGTCAAAATGTCTAAGTCAAGCACGTGTACTTTAATGCCTTTTAAAAGCAATGTGTTTGCACATTTTTAAATAAACTTCCGTATGGGGACTTGTCCTTTTCACCCTCAGCCCCCGGTAGTTTCAGTGTGAGAACATAATTGAAGTATGAATAATTAATTCTTATCTATTACACGAAATGGTGAAACATTTTGGGACACTTTGGACCTTCACATGTCAAGACAAATGTTGTACTCTTATATGAAAGCAACCCCAACGGAGTCCTAAACTTGCCGAGGAAGACAATTTAAATATGCACATGGATATGTATTCATAGAAATGTTGCTTACAATTCTAGTGACAAAGCTGTTTTTATTAAAATGATTACAATTTCCAATTATTGTATGAATAGTACATTCGTACAAGTACAAGTATATCCAAATGTTTGTATGCACAAAATATTACTATGTAAGTTCAGGCCGATATGAAAGTCAGCCAGCGATAACGAACTACATACTACCTGAGCTTTTAAAAGCTTTACACTTCAAAAAAACTAAGACTATTGAAATAACCGAACTTTATACTCCCTTTTGTTAAAACTTAATCTGAATATTTATTTGAGATTAATGTTAATTAATTGCAATATGTCTGTTAAGCAGCTTTTCTAATTTATCATTCTTAACTTGAACAATTTTGAAAAAGCGTAGCTTCCAAATACTTTCTCAAATATAAATACTATAGAGTGAGGGTAAAACAACAATAATTGGAATTGTGCTCTTGATTCTTTGAACCTGAAATAAGTATAATTTCAGATCTGCATATTGTGAACACCTTTTAACTTTTTAAAATAACATTTTATATTTTATTATTATATTCAAATAATATTTAATTAATGTTACAACAAAAAAGTTAACATTTTGGTAGCCATTGCCATTGGGTTTTTTGTATTTAATTTTTTCTAATATCTCGTTCGGCTCAATATTACATAAATTATTAAATAAGTTGCTACTCACTATTGTAGGGAATAATAAAGTCAGATAAAGATATTCGTAACATAACAAAAACACAATGTCAAAGCTCCGCCGATTGGGTAAGAGCTTTTTCACGTGATAACTGGTAGTGCCGGCACCATTGAGTTGCGATCAACTCTTCATATTTATGTAGTTCCAAAAAAAATTCATGAACACAAAAATATTATGAATATTCGGAAAAATGTTCTGCCCAGGCGCTTGGTGGATTGGTTGTGTTTTCTCACAATCGGAATATTCCTGCCTATTATCTTTATATTCGAAATGGTAATTGTGTTGCCGGCGTTCCATGAACCAGGGGGCTTCTTCCACACCTTTACGCTGCTCATGGGCATTTTTTTGGTGTTTAACATCAAGGGAAACATGATCGCATGTATGATGGTGGATACCAGCGTGAACTGTAAGTGGGAAACTCACTTCTAGCGGCCATTATATGGAACTTTATTTGTAACCCAGATATGCACCTACAACCACCAACTGAGCCTATAGAGCTTGAGAAATGGATTCATTGTGCCACTTGCGATAAACTGGCACCTCCCAGATCGTGGCATTGTAAAAGTTGTGGCGTTTGCATCTTGAAACGGGATCATCATTGCCTATTTATGGGATGTTGCATAGGACATTACAATCATCGCTATTTTTTATGTTTTATTGTTTACCTATTTCTGGGAGCGCTGTACGCCCTAGTTTATAATTCGATATACATTTGGATTCTCAATGGTGCAGTATTCAGTAGATGGTTAACTGCATTGAAATTGATTTGCCCAATGCTTATGCTGGTATCCGGCCCGTTCTCGTCCAACATGTACTTACTTTTTTATAGTCTCAATGTATTGGCGCTTCTATACCCGACCCTTCTATTGGGTTACATGGGGCCCCTTGTCCTTGGAGGGAGGGTGTGTCATGAGCGCGGTAAAACATTTAAATACAATTATGGAATATGGCAGAACTTAAGGAACATATTTGGCCAACGCATCTTTGCAGTGTGGCTATCCCCTCTAATCACAAGTGAGCTGACACATGACGGCATCAATTGGCAGACTGATCTTCCTAAAGACGCACCAAAGAACAAATAAGCCATAGGTGCTATATGCAATAATAAATGTACAAATGACTTACTTTATTTTTGTGTTCAACTTAAGAAATATACATCCGTGTACATGTTTGTTTGTTCTTCATTATAACAAGCAACTAGTTATTCAAATATTTTGTGATATCAAATACAAAAACGTGTTTATACTTTATACTTGCATAGTAAATTATTATTAAATTCAAATACTTTAAAGTGTACAACAATTTTATCTTCTATTCAATTAGTGCATTACGAATAGTTGATTTGCATTCATGATTACGGGCGACCCGATGATAGCTGGTTATGTTACCCAAGGTGGAAATAAAGTTCTCGTCATGAGTAATTATGATCAGCATGAAATTTGAGTGGGACTGGCGTTCCTCAACAATGCGGTTGAGTGCATCGCACAGCGATATTATATTGGCTTGATCCAAGTTGGTAGTAGGCTCATCCAAAGCTAAAACACCGCAGTTGCTACTAAAAGTCTCTGCCAAGGCCATGCGGATGATAAGAGAAGCAAGCACCCGCTGACCTGCACTGCAACGACCACGCATTTCGATCTCCGAATTATTTTTCGATTGGACCACGCGATAATTGTAACTCTTGCGGCGATTTGCAGATTTATTGGATTGGTCCTGAGTCCGAATTTGAATATAATCGATGTCGTTGCCACGGTAAATCAAACGCCAGTACTCACGTATCAGGCGGTTAATATTATCCATTTTCTCGGAATGAAATTGAATAAGCGCCCACTCCAATGCATCACGATGCTGAGCAAGATCGTCAATGCTGTGTCGGGCTACCATCAACTCAAAATGTGCCTTTCGATAGTTCTTAAGCGACTGCTTGTACTTGGGTTCTTCAATTTCAAGCTTAAGCTTCTCGATCTGGCTGTTGATTTCGCCCAGCTGACCTAGCAATGCGCCACGACGTATAGACGCTGCGTCTTTCTTTTTTATAAGGCCCTGTTTCTCTCTCGAAATGTTGCCGAAGTCAAGATTTCCCAATTGCTTAGCAAGCGCTTCACAGCTTTCCATTAAATCGATCTCTTTTTTTTGCAGTTGTTTAAGTTCACGATTATCTTTGAGGTCTCGGTCGATGGTTTGTTGATTGAGACATTCCGTTTTAATTGTTTCCAATTTTTCACTGCTTGAAGCGATATCAGTATCCTGAAAGTATTGAATTTATTTCATAAATTTATATAAAAATAAAGCATGAAAGGTAAACCTTACATACCAATTGATTCACTTTATCTTTTATGCTTTTAATCGAGGCGTCGTATTCCTGAATTTTAATTTTTAGGTCTAACTTGTTAAAGTTCCGGACTTCAGTATTTAATCTGCGGAAGAGATTATGAATTTATTAAATTGTTTTCAAGCAAACTAGTAAATAAATTAAAAAACCTTTGTATATTTTCATCTGCACTCCTGTATGAATTATATTTACTATTCAGCTCCGCCAACTTGGATCGTTCGCTTTCTTTCAGACGGGCTTTTTCTGTAATGGCTGCATTCAGTTTTTGCTTTAACGGATTAATTTTTGACTTCAATGCTGAAATTTCTGTGCCAATTGTAATCATTAGACGAGTAAGTTCATCAAGCCTTTCCTTTAGTTGGGGTAGACTTTGCACGCCTTCCTGTAGTTTTATCTGATGGTCTTTTAATCTACAAAATGAACAAATTAAGTCTCCACTAGAGCAGGGTTCTTTTTCAGCGTCTACTTATTCTTCTTCTCACGAAGACAGTTCAGTGCCTCAGTTTGCTTTTCATAGGTTTGTTGATTTGCCTCTAATGCCTTACGTTCAGTTTCGAGGTCTTCTGAGACCTGTACTTTTTCTGACTGCACCGCATCGATGGAAACGCTAGAGTCATAATCACTGGGCAATTTAAGCTGCATTACAAAAAAAATTATAATCATTTAAAAAGTAGTCTACCAGCTAACAGAATACCTTAAGCACATCCAAATCCTTTTTGAGGCGTGCTGCCTCCTTTAAGGCCTCATCTAATATAGTCATGTCTCCTAGCATGGAATTGGCCAACTCCAAATTGTGTGTGGGCTCTCCAAGCATAGCCATTTGTGTCTCATATTGATTGACTGCATCTCCAAGTAGTTCCTCGATTTTTCGCAATTCCTCTTTCTTTTTAGGAACTGATTCCTTAAGATCTTTAACCTTTAGAATAAGAGGTTTCATTTGAAGGAGATTTTCGTACTTTAGTTGCTCGGCTTTTAAAGACTTTTCGGCCACACTTATATTGACGGGAAGCTTATGAATTTCATCAGCTAGCTCAGAGGTTAGGTCTGTTGCCTGCAAACAGAGAATATTAAATAAATATATGTTCATAAATAATAATTTGCAGTCCACGCACTTCATCGCCGGACATATTGTGATGACATAAGGGACAGCAAGGCTCCTCCTCGATTTTCTGGATGTACCTATAAAACAATAAAGTAAAATAAAATTCAATAATTGATTGAAAAAATATATACTTGTATTACATACTTTTTATACATCGCTTCTGCTGATTTAAGAGCACCGTGTTCTAACTGAAGCTTTGAAATAACAGCTTTGTTACGTTCTAGCAATTCATCATAGGGTGTAGAATGACATTTTTGAAATATAAGCTCCTCGGATTCAGCCAATTCTTTTTCCATTCGTGCAATTTCGGTTTTGAGATTTTTCCGGCCAATATTATGCGACTGTTCTTTAAGCTTCTCAGCATTTGCCTTATCTGTAAGGTCCTTTATATCCCGTCGCAATTTATCATAAGCGCCCTGCATGGCCCTTCGATAGTTTGACGTAATGTTTTCTTTGAAAAATTTTCCAAAATGATCACTGTGCTTGTTTCGGACCCGCTGCACCTCCTGGTCCTTTTTTTCTAGCTCCTTTTCCTTAAGGGTAATTTCAGCCATCAATTTTGCAATGGAGTTCAGGAATGTCAGTTGCTCATCAAGTTTCTTGAAGCGTGCCTGCTTTTCGGAAATTTTTGCCTTTTTAGTGGCTATCACTTCACGGATACTTTCTAGATTAAAGCTTCTGGTTGCCCTCTCGTACTTTTCATCAATATCTGCAATCTCTTTTTCCAACAGTTTTAATTGATGCATTGATGTTTCAATTTGTTTTATTTTCAACTCAAGCGCCGCAATCTCTTTTTCGCTAGCCTCTCTTTGCTTTTCTTGAGTTGAAACACCCTCTACAGATTTTGTCAACTCAGTGCGCAGCTCGTCGATCTTTGTCTGACGTTCATGGTCCGCTTGATCATTGTTCGCAGTCAACTCTGCAATCTCACACTGTTTGCTCATTAACGTTACTTCAATGTCGTGCATTAAATCGGCAACTTCTTCAGGCATATCCAGCGAAGACTTTACAGGAATTTGCAACTGTTCACACAAGGCTTTTAAGCCCTTCACTAGTTGCGATTTGCATTCCTGCTCAGATTGCTGCTGCTGTTGCGCTATGCATCGTTTTTTGTCCTGTGCCACAAGAGTTGTTTGAAGCTCGGTTCTATTGTTCTTTATCTTAAAAAGATGTTCTTCCACATCTGTGCGTTGAAGTCGCAACTCAGACATTCTTTGGTCGAAAGACCGAATTTCGATATCCAGTTCCGCCAACGACCCTTCAAAGGGCTTTTTAATTTTCTTTGCAATGCTTGATATTTGTTCGATGCAATTCTTATGTCTGTAATAGAAAATGAAGCATGTAAATAAGGTGTCAGAAAATCACAATTTCGCTACAGACTTTGTGTCCATCTCTACTTTTTGCGCCTGATATTTGCTGATGTCATATTCAATATCCCTGATTTCTCCAAGCCGTGCGTCGATTGGTTTAACTTCCTCGTCGCACTGTGCGCATTGCGCCTTTATTGAATCACATTTTTGCTGAGCTCTTTCAAGATTCATTGTTTTCACCTCCATCTCCTGCTTTAAATGAAACAGCAATTTCATATTAGCATCTGAAACGATGAGATTAATTAGCTGATAGAGATACAAGCACAGTGCGCGTATACAGACCCATAACTTTGATTTCCTCTTGGGCTTCTTTGCGCATTTTGATGATCTTATCAAGCGCCTTATCGTACTCGGAAATTCCAAAAATATCATCAAATTTTTCTTTCAATTTTTTTGGCTCGTCCAGTGGCCAGCTGGCATCCTCTTGATGACAAAACAGCACATCATTGATAATGGCTTTTGAAACGCCCATGAAGTCACAAATGCCATTTCCAATGTCTGCAATGCGTCCGCCTAGAAAATCATGATTTTTCAACTCGTTTGCTTTGTCATTCATATAATTAATTGTTGGGCTAAGCGTCTCAAATGACACCTTATCGCGCTTCATGGAAACCTTCATCAGACGGCAAACGGAGATGCGAGCGCCGACTTTATTTCGAATCTGAACTTTAATTTGCGCCAAGGACTCGGATAGTCCATATATTTTGGGGTCATGTACAAAATGCTTTCCGCTATTGCTGCCAGGTGGACAATCGCCTGTGAGTACATATTTCAAGCACTCTATAATTGTAGTTTTTCCACAACCATTCTCTCCAAGGATCAATGATACCGGCGACGAAAATGTAATGCTCTGGAATATTATGCATTAGCAGCGTAGCAAAGAAGCATCAGCAAATTAAGGACTTACCTGGCAATCCTCGGCATTGCAACCAAAACTACGCACGCCTTGTATAGACAATTTCTCAATAGTAGACATGTCCTCCGCTATAAAAATCCAACTAAAGGAATTTCACAATAGAGATTGGCGGCAAATTGCGACTACCAACTAATGATTGGTAGCCCTGGTATTGGTATCGTTTAAATCGCGAATGACTTTCAAGAGCCGTTTTTAAAATAACAATAACATTCACAAAAAACTATCAGAAAGGCTTATCCATTCTTTAATCACACAGAAAGTTTCAAATGTGTTAAATAAAAACTATTAAATATAAAGTAGTTAGCGGTTGCGTGACCATCTCACGATATATTATCGTTATCGTTGGTGACTCATCACTATCTACCGTACAGCTGTTCTTGTTAGGTGCAGCTATTATTTAATATCGCATAACACGCGATTTATTTGACCGGTCCAATTGTCTGAATGAAAATGTTTCGCAAACATGTTGGAAGCATATCGCGCATCTCGACACAGTTACAGCGAGGACCACCAACCGTTGGCAGCATTGCAGGATTATCAACTGAGGCAGAGGCGGCACCGAAACAGGAACGCGTGGATGAAAAAATTACCGAATTCCGCACGGCCATAACAAATCCCGGTGGGCATTCTCCCCTTCAAATAGCCAAATTCTATACAATTCCTGCAGAAGAGAAGAAACGAATTTTCGGTGGAGGCGGCCTGCCAAAGCAATACGAGCTGCAGATAAAGACCTTCACGGAAGCCTGCCTTATGGTCCGTTCGCCTGCACTCGAGCTGCTGCAATACATTAAACAGGCAGACTTAAGTAAGCCAGTTGTTCGCTACGTGCTTTATGGCGAAAACGGCGTTGGCAAGTCATTGACCATGGCCCATGTGTTGCACTATGGCGCATTGCATGACTTTTTGCTCGTGCATGTGCCTTGGGCGCCGAATTGGATGAAGCGCCCGAAGGAGACGGCCAATGCAACGGGCCAGGAGGGCTTTATTGATTTGCCTTTTGATGCTGCTGCTTGGCTCGTGCATTTCAAAACGCAAAACGCACAATTACTGCAGAAATTGCAGCTGAAGACGAGTAAGGACTACGTTTGGAGTAAACGCGAAAGCACGCCAACAGGCTCCTTGCTGACAGAACTGGTTGAACACGGTATTGCGAGAATCAAATACGCCTCAGAAACGATAGCTGCTGTGATTAGTGAGCTTAAACAACTCTCTACAGCCGGCCAGTGTAAGGTCATGGTAGCTATCGACGGGTTCAATGCTTTTTTCCATCCCGAAACTCGTATATTTTCGGACAACAAGCAGCGGGTTACCCCAGACAGAATAACGCTAACACAACCATTTCTCAACATAACAAACTACGACTGGACTAATGGTGTTTGCATTCTATCTGTCGACAAAATCGCCATGACCGAAGGCTACATGGAGTCGTATATGCCGCGTTACCTTCTGGGAAAAGATGGCTTCGAGCACCTGGATCCCTTCGTGCCAGTGCATGTGGACAACTACACGGACAAGGAGTTTACGAACTATATTAGTTACTATGTGGATCGCTTTTGGATTACGAAGACCGCCCCGGATCTTGAGGATCAGTTAAAGTTTATGAGCAATAAAAATCCATATACATTGATGCAACTTGTGAGAGGCCTTTGAATAATTCTCAAAAAGGCGATAGTGGTTAATAATAAAAGTGTTTGTTAAATAATATTTACTTGTATGTATGTATTTTCTTATGACTCCTTGATTTATTTTCTCTATTAAGTTCTTGGTTGAAGTATTCAAAAAACCTACTTACAAAAGCAATCACAATCTGCTTGATGTACAACCTACCTTAAACTAAATAAATTGACTTTCACTGATGCAATGAGTTCATGAAAAGCAATTAATCACAATTAAAATGGATAAATGAGGCGTTCTGTGTACTATACAAATAAATTCTAATAGGTTAATAGCATCTTTAGGCACTTTTCAGCTTGCCGTTGCGTTTCAGCAACTGACTCGACAAGTTTGTGTAAGGCAGCTCGTAGCACAGAGAGAAAACAATGGATGCCAGGTAGACGATCACAGCAAAGCCGAAGGTGATGACAAACTAAAATGCAACACAATATAATAAACTTTCTTTAATTCCAGGTGTTGACTTACCAAAATAAATGGATCCGCATGCGTGCTTCCGTTCGTCAAGCCGTAAAAGAACGCAATCACTAGAGGGTTGAGCAAGTATATGGCATAGGATTGGCGGTTCAAATGCTGAAATCCTTTCGATTCTAATAATCGGGACCACCACACACCCCGCCCCCTGGCGCTTCCAACAATCATCCAACAAATGCAGACTGAAAAGATGAAACGTCCCAGCACGAACAAAGAGATCGAAATGATATAGCCAAAGTCTCGTTTAAAAGTCGAATACAGGCAGATGAAGAACACCAGAATGGACAAATTCCACAGCCAACGTTCTTGTGCTTCACTCAAATTATACTGCAATTTGTGTTCTACCAGACACCAAGCAGCTATAGCGCCCACAATGTAAGGCAGGACGCGGACGAAGGGACTGATGTAAATGTAAGAGCCAGTCTCATAGACTACATCGAAGGAGAACTCATACTTCGTTTTGATACCAATTACCAAAGACCAGGCAATCGTAGCCAAAAGTACCACAGCCACAACGGTCTTCGCGACCTTAGGACGTCTATAAAGAAAATAGTCATGAGTATCATTTGTCATTTTTTGACATATTATGTACTTACTTGGTATACACGAACAGGAGGATGGTGGCCAGCACAAAGAATTGCATATCACAGGCCAAAGACCAGCTCCAGTTGACACAAAGTTCCGTGATTGGGAAGAGGTTCTGTATGAAGAGGAGATTTCGCCACCAGTGCTGGGCGCACGTCTCGTCGAATCGCTCGTGTACGTTATAAATTGAAACGTCTCTAATATAGACAAACAGCAGATCCACTACGCCGATCACAATCAGATAGAGTGGACCCAGTCGTAGGTAGCGATGGAACAGAAGCTTTCCAAAGAGCTTCAGATTCTGGACCACATCATTATTCCGTATGGCTTCCGTTTGCTTTGCATTGCGGATGAAGTTGTACGTTTGTAGGAAGCCGCTGTGAAGAATGGGAAAAAATTAGTACATTATCTTAAAATTTAGACCTTTCGAAACCTAACCTGATGGTAAAAAAGACATCCACCAACAGTGGGGCCGAGCTAACGTATTGATATCCCAACTTTTCCGCATAGGAAATGAGAACCGTCTTATTGTGAACCGTGAAGTACATGAACCACATTACATGGAATATCATTATCCAGTAGGCACAAACGGAGCGGAGACCGTTTATCACCGGAATTTCATCGGCACGGTTGTCGCGAATGGTAAATATTTTCTCCCAGTTATCCAGAACGTCAAAACAGCGCACAAAATCCTTAAAGCGAGTAAATTTTTTAGGATCCGCCAGCACTGCATCGAAGGCACGCCAGAATTCCCATTCGGCGGGTGCCAAGCCACTGGTGCTATCGTCGGCTAACTTCTTCGCTGGCATAGCTTCGCGTTCCCGTTCACGCAACTGCTGGGCACAGAAAATGAACGCGCAGGTGGCTATGATGGAGGCGATCACAATCTTGAAGCTTGTGCGCTGATAGAACGAATTGCGTAGCTTTAGGTCCTTCATGTACACCACCTCAGGACGTATTTCGTAGATCTCATTGTCAGCCGACATGCCGTGCTCCACATAGTCACTAGTCAAGTGCTTTATTTCTTCGGAGTCGCAAGATGTGGGCAGACAAAGGCCAATATGAATGATTTGCTCCGACATTAGCTTGATTTCCACCTGCCAGGGTGAGCTATGGCTCAGATATATGACACGATAGTCCATATCAAAGGGCGCTTTGTCGGTAATGATTCCATAGTTCATAACACGTTTCATGTTCTTCGACAGTGTAATGCCTACCGGACGCTGTATACCCCGACATGCCTCCGGACTACCCAACCAGAAGTTGTTGCCAAAAATAAAACCCGCCGGCTTACTGCCAGACGCATCGAGCACTGCCAAAACCTTATATTAGTACGTCTTTCAGTCTCGATATACCACGACATCTCACCTTTCATAGCCCATGGTTGCTTGTCGAGAATACTCCGCTGTATGTGCTTCAGTTGGACATGACAGAGATCGTTCACATTACTCTGATTGGCCACTTTGGTCAGTCCAAAGAGGACAGAGCTGCGTATCAAATAAGCCTCATTTGTAGAGGATTTGCTCCATTGTTTTGTAGTTTCCATTACATCCGGCTCCAACTCCGTATTCTTCGTCACCTGAACTTCTGTGTGCATGGTATTGGTACCATTAAGCAGGTTGTGCACATATTGCTGACTATGTACGCTCGGCGAGTAGTAGCTGTCGTTAATAACTCCATGGGTAGGGACTGGATGCAGCTCCAAAGATATCAGCAGCACTACCCACACCAATTTTCTGTTCAATTTCATGGCCATATTAGTTGTCTTGCCCATTTACCACGCGAATATTGACAGCTGAAAGAGAAAAGCTCTTGAATACAAGTATCTATAGGTATGTACATATGTATGTATTTGTAAGTTCCAACGTGTTCCCTAAATAATAATCGGTATAAAGGACTACATCTTTCACTGTCGTGAGACTCCCCATAAATAATAATGGGACAAACCAATAAAGCTAGTCGGTTTCACAGAACCTCCCTAAATTTTCAAACGTCTAGAAGCTAATAAATATGCCCATATTTTTTATGTTAAGTTTTTTATATATGTATGTATTTTATGTTTTTCTTGTAATATTTTGATTAAATATATTAATTTTGTTTGTTACAATTTTTAACTATTTTATTTTTTTTTTTAGTTTCTGCCTTTACATTCCTAATATTTTCTTGTCAGGCCTAGAGACGTTTCTGAATATATTTTTTTCGAATTTGATTTATTGTATTATTTTAAAAATTTTTTTTAGTATAATTGATTTTTCTTTTATTTTTAAGTGTTCCTCTTATATTTTTAATTTCATTATGTCTAGTCTTAAAAGGTCTCTGACTACTTTTTGGGGCTCTTCGGAAGACACAGGTGTCGGATTAATATTGTCGATATTGTAATGTTATTTATTATTTTTTTAAGTACTCCATCTCCAAGTGTCAGTTATTGAGTTATTGAACTCAAGTGCTCAGCGACAAGCGCCAGAAGCGTTAAGGGAAACTTTAGGATTTGTGCGCAAATACTATTAATGTAAAGACCCAAGTAACCGGAACTGATTCTGTGCTTTTTGAAAACTATGCACTAGAGGTAGTCATTTTTTGAACCCCTTCTAATTAGCTCGAGTGTGTTAAGTACCTTGCACCTTTCTGAGTTGCACTTGATAACTGACTGAATGACTGAATTCTCAGATGTTCGGATAACTCTGAAAGACAATGAAATTGGTTGGTGTCGTAACCCAAAGTAAATTATCTTACCCAACCCAGTACCTACGCAGTTAAAGGGCTGGAGCTAGGCAAGCAACTAGACCAACTGTCGCCGGAACCACTCACATGTCTGCGGGTCAGTCAGTTTAATGGCCACCGTTGCACAATAGGCATTAATTCAAGTCAAACACTCGTACCTATTTGGTACGACTGGACGGGACCGAACTGTCTTTGCTGAAGTAAATACGCGGTGATTAAATCAAAGTCAGAAAAATCAATTACCTGTTTTCAGGCGTAAGTGCGTCTCAATGTCAGCCTCGAATTGGTCGGCATTGGGACCTTTGTATAGGCGGGTCTATCACCAAAGATCAATTCCATTAACATTAGGGGCAGAATTTAGACGGGACTCAAATGACAACAACAGGGCAATTGTTTTTATCCGTAGCCAAAGACAAGCGTGAAGGTTTATGGAGATGACAACTATGTATGTACTAGACTCTAACGAATTGTGAATCATCAAAAGTTGAATACTTGTATATTCATTGCACACGCACATAAGCTACAAGTATTTATAGGAAGGCAAAGGCACGCCGGCAAATGTTTACGATATAGTACATTTGAACCTAAGTACATACAATATTTGCAAATGCTCTTAACTAAAAAGGTACTGTAAATCGATGTGTGATTAGTTTCTGCTGCCGGATCGGGTACTTGCACCTATTTTTTTTGGGAATTCTTTATTATTCAAATATGCCAATTCAATGTTCTTGCGAGCATAAATTAAGTTTCGCTCAATTGCCTTTGACAAATATTTAATAGATGCTTAGGCCGCCTATTTACTTTGGTGTCTATAAACACAAAACTTATGCCTCGACGATGCCAGTCGGGTATATACTAAGGTCAATAGAGCCGCTTGATCTGCCCACACAAATAATATTCCCCAAACCTGATTGTAGTACCATCTTTTTCGTAGCTGTACCAATTTTTGAACAACCCGTCTTGTGCTCTGTCTGACTCAAGGCCATTTGATTAACGCATTTCTAGGGCAAAATGTGTTTTGGCCATTAATGCATGCAAATTAACCAACGCCTCACTGCAGAAACAAATGGTCTAAACGCCAAATTCCAGTTGGTGGCCAGATATCCGAGTCCGAATCAATAATGCCCATCTTCAGCCACTCCATAAACAAAAGACATACGTGTAATAGCATATCGCGTGCCAATTTTTTTTTACTTTACTAACCTCTTTGTTGTTATTTTATGTTGTTCAAATTATTTGTTTGATCGGCTTGTGCGTGGCTTTGGACCAACAACAGCCAAATTTGCCGCTTGCAGTCATGAAGGCCGTTCACCATGGATTTCGGCAAATTTTGGAATATTGTAAGTCATAATAAAAGCTTTTAAAGGTGAGGGTCAATATCATGTTTCTTTGTCGATTTTGCATTGACTGAAAGTTGAAAAAATTCGCTTCTACTACATGAATGCCAAACAAACCCTAAAAGCCGGGTATGATGGATCTAATTAATCATTGATATTTGGTCCAATTTTAATAATATTTTTTGTTACAAGGTTATCATTTGCGAGAAAGAGGAATGAATGGAACTACGAGTATTATAAATACATAAAAATAGTAGCAGACGCTTAGTCCTAGTTTAGGGAGTAACAAGTAATAATCGTATTTTATTAATTTATTCAGTTTAATAACTTTTATTCTTTAAGACTCCATTGTATCAAGAGTTTAATACAGCTCTGCACCATTGAATGACAATTTGCTTCTAAGCTAAGCTGTTGATTAAAGAAATTAGCTATAAGTTGTGAACAGAATCTTGACACTAGGTTTTAAAACTTTCTTTACCATTCAAAAATTCTTTCGTTGCTTTACAGTACTTGAATGGTCGATATCTGGTTGAGTTTTAATTGATAACTTACTCGTGGACAACAGCTTACATTATATAGTATTCAAGTTGAAATTAGATACCCTTCGATGTCGCATTAATTCAAAACGCCCTCTCTTCGAAAACACATAACTTATGAACACGAATTTGTTGGCAATATTTGCAATTTTATCTTTGAACATTTCATTATCGAGGTTGCGCACAAAAGCTGCAAGCATTGCCATTTATTTTGATTTCTTTTTGGATTACCTCTACCTCTCATAGTAGTAGGCAGCTCTCAACAGCCATTGCCCCCGGCGGTTGCTGACAACACAAAAAATGGTCGTTATGGTTGTTGCTGGCCCTTTGTTTTGGTTTGGATGGTAAATCTAAAATGCTTACTATAGACGCGCCAAACGAAAGCTTTGGGCTTAAAGTCAGCTCCGTCTCACATGCTTAACCAATTTTAAATATATATTTTTCGCACTATAAAAAATATACAAACACAACAAAGTGTTTGAGTTGCATAATAATAGGAAATATGAGGAACTGCAAGGAACTAGGCAGTAGGGCATGAAAAAACTCGTATGTATGCGAATGGAGGAGTATATTTAGGGGGGCTTTGAAGTGAGTTGTGAATGGAATGAGTTTTAAATTTGCATAGCTATCACTTTTGCTGCCAAATGCTAATTTCACCTAGCTTTTTCGAGGTTTGCATAAATTTTGTGCGCTGTGCTCATTTGTAGTTTCGAATCTTAAAGCGAAATAATCTTTACGATGTTGTAACAATCGTCTAAATAAAAGCCATTTTCAAAAATTGATATTATATAAGCTATTTATTTATGCCTCATTTGACTTTTTTTAGGGTTCGCGTAAAATTTTATGGCCAAAGCGCAGAGATCAGCACTAAAAGGGCCATAAAGAAATTGATTTGATAAAGTCAAACTATCTGTTTAATTAACAATTTAACTGAGAAATGAAGCTGATTTACCACAGCACTTTAAATTTTACTACCGTTTGGTGGAAAAACAAATTAGAGATCTTGTACGCCAATTCCTTGGTACTTAAGTAAATAACACGCCAATTAGCAAGTTTTGTTTGCACATCTTGTGCCTGTTGGCACTACTTATTGGTATCCATAATTTCACTTACTTTTCTTATAAATTCCTATGGCACGTTTGTAGAGGGCGACTGCCCGCTCAAAATAATTTCCACTATTGCATCCACCAATATATATAAACTATTGAATAGTCAATTTTTTTTTTAAACTTTTGTGCCAGTTTTTTTAAGACTGGGTCTTTTTATTTGATAAGAGCGCACAAGCAATGCAAAAATATGATTTAAGCTGGCATAGCCCTTACTTAAAGACTGTTCCGCTTTTACAAAATTTCGTTAAATTTTGATATTGACACGTTCGCGTGCGTCCACGTTTATCAGACAACTGTGCGGCGTTGGGTATCGACACAACCTTTTATAAACTTAGATGGATATTGGTCAGTGAGACGCTGAGATAATGAGTTGGACATCAGACGCACTACAAGGTGTGAGAGAAATACCAACCTCTGATCGTTTAAAGATCAACTGTACGAATCACCGCAGGAAAAGTTTTATTTTCTGTAGAGCGTGGACAGGTTTTCACTTTTATTGCAACGGCATTTAAGTTGCAAAGATACTTGCTATTGTAATTATGGGCACTTGGTTGAACTTAATAACTAACTGCGAGTTCTCAAAACAGTTACTTCTGAATGCCATAAGGAGTTGCGTAAATAAGCCCAAAATAAAACACATCGTGATTAAAATCTTGTTTTTTCATTGAGGAGGCCGTTCATCGCCCTGCGCTGATAAGAAGGGAGTGCCCTTAATGTGTATTAATTACCGAAAACAATAAAAACGCTGTCATTTTAGTTGAGCAATTCGATTAAATTTATTAATCCAAAAACTTCATTCCATTAAAACAAGATTCAGTTTTATTTTTAATCACTAAATAATAAATTAATAAATTACATAGGCAAACTGAACTATATCTTGTCGATTTTATAAATGTTAAATTTAAAGCTACTTTTCATAAGTTTTAAAATAGATTAAGAAAATCAATCGTAAGTTTAGGTGTAAACATCCACTTAAATAAATATTTAGCATTTTAGCAACACTAAAAACAAATTTCGCGCCAAGCTTTCTAAAAAGGTGGCAGCACCACTACCCATTACTGCGCAATCTTAGGGTTACACTGGTAATTTTTCATTGTGGGGCAACACTTGCTTGAAACGTCTACCTGCGCGATTAGCAATAAAATTTCTAGACACAAAAAATGAATACGCAAAATAGAATAGCAAAATTCGAGTAAAAATATCGCGGAATATAAAAATTATTAGGTGCATAAATAAAAAATAGTAAAAGTACAACGTTAAAATAAAAATCTGCGCAACATAATTCCTTTCAAGAAAAAGAGCCATAAAAATCGATTCTCCAAGAAGTTAGTCAGTCGTCGTCAGTCATACGCTGCGTGAAAGTAAAGCCTTGTCGGCGCGGGCGTCCGTGTAGCGCCAGTCCAACATTGCTGCTACTTTTGAAGCAATTTAAAGGTGCTTAAAACAAATACAAATAAACGTGGGGTGGCAAGCTACACTTACTGAAAAGTGGAGCGCGCGAAGTGTGCAATTTTCGCCCCGCTATTCAGATTCACCTTCGTAGCTACTAAAAATGCCAGCGCAGTGTTTTTCACAATCAAAATCAAACGCGACAAAGCGCACAAAGCAGTGAACGGGGATGTGTGTGTGTATGTATGTACGCCAGAGTGCATGTGTGAATTAATATTATGTATACATAATATTTGCCAGTTTGTTTGCTTCTTGTTAAAATCGTGAATTACGTACCACAACAACCCCGCATTTGTACACAAGTGAATGTAATTAACTAATTTTAAGCTAATATTTGAACCTGTCCAAATCAACGCGTATGGTGTGCCTGTCATTGTAAATAAAGTATTCCCCCCACTCTCAATCTCTCAAAACAGCGAAACAATAACAAAAGAACGGTTGCTCGCGAACGAAATGAAAATATTCCCAAAGCCAGCCCGCATGACGTCTTATTAGACGTGCGTGCCTGTGTCGTCTGCGGGGCGCTAATTAAAAGCAAAAGCCCCACTCAATTCGGCCACTGAGTCACCCAAACTATTGCGTTTACATTTCACCTGTCCTGAGGCTTGCGTGCCCATTGCTAGCGCACAACTCCAATTCCACGCGCGACCCCAGGCGCAGTAAAAATACACACATAAAAAACACTAACAACAACAAAAGCAAATACTCCGAACTAGCTGCTGTCCCATCAATCCTGTCGGTCTATATTTTTCTGCGAGCGACGCGACAGGGACGCGACGTGACTTGCCTGTCCTGGCCTAGCCTGTCCGAGTGAATGAATCAGACGCTTGCTAACTCGCTCTCTCGCTCGCCCACCCACGCTAGAGGAATTCATTGAAAACCGCGCGCAAACAAAACACACATACAAACAAAACACATAAACATACTCGTATACATAAATAGAACATCGCTTTGACGCTCTTCTACGCACGGCCTTCGCGATGTCAAGTGATAAGATCAAAGTTGCTGTGAGGGTGCGACCCTTTAATCGACGTGGTGAGTACCAGTTCTAATCAATGTTCTTTTTTCACATCAACGCACATAATACATATATATATATTGTATGTTTATATGTTGTACTTATGTATATATTCGTTAGTCTAGCTTTGTCGGAGTTACTTGTCCGTCCAGCCGTTTTGCATGTTCAACATTCAGTCTATTTACATACATACATATGTACATCGCTATTTTTTATTACTCCCACTACACTTTTCACATCAGTGTGTATAGTATTGTCGGTACAATGTTATGTGAATATATGCTATATTTGCCCTCATGTTATCACGGAATTGTTGTTGAATTTTTACTGTGGGTTTCGCAACAACAACAGCTTTTATCAATTAACTGTTCCTGCACAAGTTTCTAAGTGTCGATATCGCTGACGCACGCAACGATGTACATACACATTTACGTAAAATATGTTTTAAATAGGCTTTGAAAAGGATGGGGAAAATTTTTGGTTTGTGTTTTGCTTTTTATGCACGCTTAGTTTTCAAAACTTTTAAAGCTGTTGAAAGAAGCGCAGCCGCATCAATATGACGGCAGCACAAAACAAAAAGCCTGAATGCAGGCCATAGATTGTATTCAGCTTTTTATTGGGCTCGTGCTTGTGGTTGGATAAGGCCGTTAGCGTTGACGTTGCCTTCGCCTAAATGAGAGAAATGAATAATGCAGGCAGTCGGCTAAAAGAATTTTTTTGTATATAACGTACATACATACATAAGTGAGCAAGAGCCTGGCTTCCCATGCAAGCGCCTTCCTTGCGTTTCATTTTTCATAACTAGTACTGGAAAGGTCGCGCTATTTACAATTTCATTGCATGTTACCTTCTTTTTTTTACTGCCAGCCTTGTAAAATGACTGACTGGTTGCAACAAACAATTTCCAGCTAAATTTATTTCTATTGCTTTGTGCCGTGTTTCTTAAATTTGATTCGCGTGAAGTCGCAAGTTCGGTTGAGTAATGTTTTCTATTTTTTGTGTGTTGCAAGTACAAAACTGAAATGCAAAATTAACGCAGGCTGATCCATTCTGCCACATGCTTACTCATTCATTCCATTTCTTCAATCAGACAATTCCGATCTGGCTGCCACTCATCCGCAGTCATGACTCATGCGCCAATTGTGGCAAAGCAGCATTAACCCCTCAACGTCAAGTGGATACTTCTTGCCTATATATATGAATTTTTGTAGCTGTGTTTTTGCCTTTTATAGCGTTTCGATTGGTGCAGCGTATGTTCATCATGTGGATCGTTTTTCTTTTTTTTTTTTGCTAACATTTTTGTCTTTCCAATTTTGGCAAACTTGACTGCTTACGTTTTGGCATTCCGCTGAAATTGTTGTCCACCAAATTACATTTGTCTGCGATAAGTCTGCATTATCAATGGGCTGATAAGGGTTTGAACTGTGTATTACGAATACAATTACTCAATGTTTGTCTGAAGTTAGTCAATGAGTTGTGGGTGTGCAATTTCCTATATCGATCTGATGCATCATAAGTAGGTAGAACAATGACAAATTCACTTCTCATCTCTGACCATGTCTCGACCGCTTGTCTGCATATCGTGTGAAAGCTTGAAGCGACCTTTTTCGTGTGCCGTTTGCTCAAGTAGAGCAGCAAAGCGTAAAATCAAAACTACATTTGCGCCATATAAAAACAAACAAACAAACAAGCAAACATACAGACTGACCAACCGACCGACTGACAAACAGACAACCGACTCGAAATGAAGTCAGCTGCTGCTGTTGCCGAAAAGCTTAACCTGTTTTCCTCGTTTGTATTATTGTGTGTGTGTATGTTAATTTCTATGGTCTGACCGTTTTTAGATTCAACGAAAACTGTATTTTTGTTGCTATTGTTATTGTTGTAGTGACGTTATGCGACTGCGAAGCGAAACCACATCGCACACTTTTAAGGTTATGGGCAATTTTTGGCCACAAGCTCGCGTATGCCTGAGGTTATTAACAAAGAAGAAACCTCAAAATGGTGCGCACTGCTTGTTGGCTTGACAAATGACCCCAGACTCGCTCAGAGCCTTAAGCTACATAACTCAATGGCCAACTGACCAGCACGACACAGACACACATTCGTACGGCTGTAATACGTACAAACAAACTATATTTACCTGCGAATGAGTTAGTGGCCGTTAGGTCATCAAATAATTCATAGCGCTCCATCGTTACATTCAACAGCATGACCGATATGCGAAAGGAAGACTTTGGTTGTAGTTGAGGTTGAGTTGAGTCCTTTGTGGTTTGTTTCGGTGTCTGTGTCTTAGCCCTGTCATGTTACATTTCGTGGCAAGCTCAGCCGCTTTGCAATATGAGGCGCAACGGAAGTGAGGCACAGCCCATGTATCCGTGCTTGGGCCTGCTCCGGCTTTCTTTTGCAGGCTGTTCTGCTTATTTTGTTTGTCCTCTGACATTTTGCAGGCGTAAATATGGTATGGCATACACGAAGGACATACAAGTGCATAAGAAAGGGTCAAATATTTCACTCCGAGTTTTACTTCATGTATGTACTCCGCATTGGAGTTATTTACTACTATACATATGTTTTTCTATGTACATATACATACATACATATTCATAATATATGTACTTATATATATGTTCCATTGAACTCGGCTGGCTGTTACGCCCTGTGTCCTTTATACATATTTCACCTTTTTGCGTGGCTGAATTGCTTCCAAAATGAATTATTTGCTTTGTTGCTTAGGTGGAATTGAAATATTGCTTTGAAAGCTCTTTCTATAGCTGGCACATTTCCCAATTTTGCAGTGCTTGTGGAGTTCTTCGAAAAACAATTTTTATTTTATTTAGAGTTTAGCTCAGGGTTAAATTTGGTAAAACTCCATTTTGTATCATCGGCCAATTTTATAGTCAACTTTTTGGAATATATCTATACTTAGCACTTACTATTTGCGAGCTATTTTCTCAAGCTCTTTCTGCCACTTTTCAATATTAGGAACGGTTTCTAAAATGTAATATAAACAGTTGCTGGATTTTCTTCACAAATTGTGAAATTACAGCTTTAAGTCCGAAAGGTAGACGATAGTTGATGAATATTTAAATGGTGATAAATATAAAAAAAGATCTCCTTTATGTTGTCTTTTCTGCGGATTCCTTGATATGGATCCAGGAACCTATAACAGGATAATAATTTATTTACATTATGGTAACATACTATGGGTAGCCGTAGCCGTAGTCCACAACTCAGTAGACTACATCTATTCGTGGTTAATTTTTTTTGCGTTCAGTATTTCCCGGCCCATTCTAGTCGATTGGTAAATTTAACATTTGATGACAGATTTCAGCCGCTTACAAATCTTTAAATGCCTTGAGACAGCTAATTGGAAATTCGCTTAAGGCCCGTCTTATATCTAGAATAAGGGGAAATTAGGTCCAACTTAATCAAGGAAAAAGAGGAGAACCTCTGTATTTTTATGTTTAGAAACGTAAATGTGTCTAATTTGGTTCATTTTGTAAAAAGGCTAATTAACACTAAAGTGGAAAAACGCTACATTTTTTGATTGGTCAGTTCTTTTTCGACTGGTAGTGTGTGTACTTGTGGCTTTTGGTATAAACGAAAAAATCCGCTTCTGCTTGTTTGGCTGATGTACATACATATATTAATACATTTATCAACACAAGCACGTAAATATGTATGTATGTATTTATGTTTATAATAATGTATATGTGGAATATGTGCTGCATTTGTTATCGCGTTCGCAGTTTAATAAGCCATATCATCGCATTGGTTTACTGACATTACACACAAACATACATACATACACACAATGTGCTTTATTTTTATTTGTTGAAAACAAGAAATACCAATGTACATACCAACACAGATATACATATAGATACAAATGTATGTATGTGTAGTAGGTAGCTTTTGTTAACGCATTCGTTACATTGAAAATTGGCCAAGCGTAGCTGTAGCACAAATTTGAAAGGTTACACGAGTACTATTATTCAACTAGGCCTAGACAATTGATTGTTAGGGTTTTGCAATTTTTTATTAACATTACTTTCGCTTTTGCAGAAATCGAATTGGGTACAAAATGCATAGTGGAAATGGAAAAACAGCAGACGATACTGCAAAATCCACCGACATTGGACAAAATCGAAAGGTAACGTCCAATAATGGTTTTGCCAGCTATAGAAATTCATTATCGCGCTCTTCCTTTTGTAGAAAACAACCAAAGACATTTGCATTCGATCACTGCTTCTACTCGTTAAGTCCAGAAGACGACAACTTTGCGTCTCAAGAGACGGTTTTCGATTGCGTGGGACGTGATATTCTAGACAATGCATTCCAAGGCTACAATGCGTGCATATTTGCCTATGGCCAGACAGGTAAGTAACAACAACAGACAGCCCCAAATCAACTAGACTTAACTGCATGGCAATAATTTTGCAGGTTCTGGCAAATCCTACACGATGATGGGCTCACAAGAGAGCAAAGGCATAATACCACGCCTCTGTGATAAGCTATTCTCAGCGATTGCAAACAAGTCCACACCCGATCTCATGTACAAGGTGGAGGTGTCATATATGGAAATCTACAATGAGAAAGTGCACGATCTGCTCGATCCAAAGCCCAACAAGCAATCGCTAAAGGTGCGCGAACACAACGTCATGGGTCCCTATGTGGATGGTCTGTCCCAACTGGCCGTTGCATCATACAAGGACATTGACAACCTGATGACCGAAGGCAACAAATCGCGCACAGTCGCTGCCACTAACATGAATGCCGAGTCGTCACGATCGCATGCCGTTTTCTCCGTAGTACTCACCCAAATACTCACAGATCAAGCTACTGGAGTGAGTGGTGAGAAGGTATCGCGCATGTCGTTGGTCGACTTGGCTGGTTCCGAGCGCGCTGTAAAAACCGGTGCCGTTGGCGATCGCCTTAAAGAGGGCTCCAATATCAACAAGTGAGTGCATAAGAATGCTGCTCATTCTTAATGAATATTGCAGAATTTACCGATGAATTTTTCTAACTATTACTTAATATTCCATTTACTCTTTCAGATCTTTGACCACGCTAGGTTTGGTTATATCCAAATTGGCCGATCAAACGAACGGCAAGAAAGGTGGTAACGACAAGTTTGTGCCATATCGAGACTCCGTATTGACTTGGCTATTGAAAGACAATCTTGGAGGAAATTCGAAGACAGTGATGGTGGCCACCATCTCGCCGTCGGCCGATAACTACGAAGAAACTTTGTCTACACTGCGATACGCGGATCGAGCCAAGCGCATTGTTAATCATGCCGTTATCAATGAAGATCCGAATGCTCGAATTATACGTGAACTGCGTCATGAGGTGGAAACTCTGCGCAATATGTTGAAACATGCTACTGGATCGCCAGTTGGTGATGTGCAGGACAAACTGGCAGAAAGTGAGAATCTGATGAAGCAAATTTCACAGACATGGGAGGAGAAATTGGTGAAGACCGAACGCATACAAAACGAACGACAACAGGCACTCGAGAAAATGGGCATCAGTGTGCAAGCGAGCGGCATTAAAGTGGAGAAGAACAAATACTATTTAGTCAATTTAAATGCAGATCCGTCCCTCAACGAACTGTTAGTTTACTATCTAAAGGAACGCACCTTGATTGGCGGCCGCAGCATTTCAGGACAGCAGCCAGACATTCAACTTTCCGGCCTGGGCATACAGCCGGAACATTGCATTATCACCATCGAGGATAGTGGACTCTATATGGAGCCAGTGCAGGGTGCTAGATGTTTTGTCAACGGCTCGGCAGCGGTAGAAAAGACGCCGCTACAGAATGGCGATCGCATACTGTGGGGTAACCATCACTTTTTCCGCGTCAACTCACCAAAGAGCAACAATACGAATATGTGCGCTTCAGAGCCACAAACGCCAGCACAGCTCATCGACTACAATTTTGCGCGCGATGAAATTATGCAGAACGAACTCAGTAACGATCCCATACAGACAGCCATAGCTCGGCTGGAGCGTCAGCACGAGGAGGACAAACAGGTCGCGCTGGAGAAGCAACGTCAAGAGTACGAACGACAGTTCCAGCAACTGCGCAACATCCTTTCGCCCAGTACTCCCTACGCGCCATATGCTCCCTACGATCCACTACGCATGGGCAAGGTAACGCCCAATACGCCCACCTCGCAGATGCGTGTAGAAAAATGGGCTCAGGTCAGTAAACTTAACCGACGATCAGTTGCTGAGTTCCATTACATTACTTAGTTTTATTAACCATTAACCTTTTTTTCTGCAGGAACGTGACGAAATGTTCAAACGCTCCTTGGGTCAATTGAAGACAGATATAATGCGGGCCAATTCGCTGGTACAAGAGGCAAATTTTCTGGCTGAAGAAATGGAGAAGAAGACAAAGTTTTCTGTGACGCTCCAAATACCGCCGGCCAACTTGAGTCCCAATCGACGACGTGGTGCCTTTGTCAGCGAGCCGGCCATACTTGTGAAGCGCCTGAACTCGGGCAGTCAGATATGGACGATGGAGAAGTTGGAGAATAAGCTTATCGATATGCGAGAGATGTATCAGGAGCATAAGGAGCGTGTGATCAATGGCCTGGTATGTTTTTTCCTCATTGTTATATCGGCACTTAATTACTTATGTCTCATTGTCTGTTTTAATCGGAATCGTACTAACCATAATCTTTACGTATATAATTCATACACGCATTCAATTAACCCATGCTACAGCCCCTTGTAGAGCAATTCTCAGACGACGAAGACGACGATAAGGTAATTAACAAACCCCATAGAACATGCAAGCACACTCTTGGTTATTCCTAATCAAAATCAACGTTACAATGGAATTTATGACTAATTAACCTTTTAACTATTTTGCAGGACGATGAGAATGCCAAGCCACAAGATCCCTTCTATGAGTCGCAGGAGAATCACAATCTCATTGGTGTGGCCAACATTTTCCTGGAGGTTCTATTCCACGATGTCAAATTAGATTACCATACGCCCATCATCAGTCAGCAGGGCGAAGTAGCGGGCCGTCTGCAGGTTGAAGTTCAGCGCATTGCTGGCCAAATGCCTCAAGATCGTATGTGCGAATCCGTATCGGAGTCTTCGGCCGATTCGCGCGATGAATATGACGATCCAGTCGATCCCATGGCTAATCAAATCACCTGTCGCGTCACCATCAAGTGTGCCTCTGGTCTGCCACTGTCGCTGTCAAACTTCGTCTTCTGTCAGTACACCTTCTGGGGTCATCAGGAAATTGTGGTGCCCGTCAGGAATGCCGAGGCCATGGCCCATGACCAGAACATGGTGTTCAAGTTCGAGCACACTCAGGACTTTACCGTCGCCATCAACGAAGAGTTTCTGGAGCATTGCATTGAAGGTGCACTGTCCATTGAGGTGTGGGGACATCGTAGTGCTGGCTTCTCCAAATCCAAAGGCTGGGAAGTGGAGCAACAGCAGGCCAAAGCGCGTTCGCTGGTCGATCGCTGGGCCGAATTGTCGCGCAAAATCGAACTTTGGGTGGAGATACACGAACTCAACGACAATGGCGAGTACTCGCCCGTCGAGGTAACCAACCGCAATGAGGTCCTCACTGGAGGCATCTATCAATTGCGTCAGGGCCAGCAGAGACGCGTCAATGTGCGTGTAAAACCGGTACAAAATTCCGGTACATTGCCAATCATCTGCCAGTCCATAGTCAACGTGTCTATAGGCAGTGTTATTATGCGCTCACGCCTGCAGCGACCGCTCGACTCCTATCAAGAGGAGGACCTGACCGTACTGCGTGAAAAGTGGAGCGAGGCTTTGGGGCGACGGCGTCAATATCTTGACCAGCAAATACAAAAGCTTATCAAGAAGGAGGAAAAAAGTGAACAGGAACGTGAACGCGAGCTCAGTCTTGTGCATCAGTGGGTCTCATTGACAGAGGAACGCAATGCAGTGCTGGTTCCTGCGCCAGGCTCGGGCATACCTGGTGCTCCGGCATCCTGGGAGCCACCAGCAGGCATGGAACCGCATGTTCCTGTGCTCTTTCTCAACCTAAATGGCGATGATCTGTCGGCCCAAAATACGAACGATGAACTGTCGATTGCGGGCATTAATTCCATTCTGTCTAAAGAACACGGCCATAAATTCCACACACTCCAAATTCTGCAGCATGTAGACAAGGATGTGTGCTGTGTGGCCAGCTGGGACTCGTCCATGCACGACAGCCAGTGTCTGAATCGAGTGACCGAAGCCAATGAGCGCATCTATCTGATATTGCGCACCACAGTGCGTCTCTCCCATCCGGCGCCCATGGATTTGGTGTTGCGCAAACGGCTGAGCATTAACATCAAAAAGGGCCAAACGTTAACTGATCGTCTGAAGAAATTCCGCCTGGTGCGCGGTGAGAATGCCATTTGGCAGAGCGGCGTGACATACGAACTGGTGTCCAACATTCCAAAAGCTTCCGAGGAACTCGAAGATCGCGAATCGCTGGCACAGTTGGCGGCCAGCGGCGATGATTGCTCGGCCAGTGATGGCGAAACCTACATAGGTAAGAAACCATTACAACTATATATATAAAGATAGATGCATTAAATGTTCAATTTCGTTATAGAAAAATACACACGTGGTGTGTCGGCGGTGGAGAGTATATTGACTCTGGATCGTTTGCGTCAGAATGTGGCCGTTAAGGAGCTGGAGACGGCCCATGGACAGCCGCTGTCAATGCGCAAAACAGTCAGTGTGCCGAACTTTTCGCAGGTAATGCCGTTTGGCTGGATTCATCGCATAACTACCAACGTCTTTATGCAGCTGCTGTTGTATATTATAGTCATCCAGCTTTCACCTCACATTCTATTTGTCACTCTAGCAGCAATTTATTTACGATTAACAATTAACTTTTACTAAACCGCAATTCTTTCTCTTTTCACATATTCTATGCGCTTTCACCAACTAACTTAACCAAAATTATTGTTGTCAAAATTGTACACAACTCAATTCAAATTCACAAAACCATCACCGCTAACCAATTCATTAACAACAACAAATTCTCAAATATAATTCAAAATTCGAAATTTGGCGTGCACCATCAACTGCAAACTAATTATTCAACCACATCTGTATTGGTATCTGTCTCTCTGTGTCTGTGCTGTGTATTTGTTTAAATTGCTTTTCGATACGCACATAGGCGGTCAAAGAAACCACCAATACCGGGAGTGTAAGTAAATTCTTTTTAAAAGACCGCGGCTCTGCTGAGCACTGTAAATTTTTTGTACATTTTTGTAAAATTTGCTTTGTAGCCGAGTATTTTAAATCTTACTTATTTGTTCTTCTTTTGATGCGCTTTCAAGTTCGATGTCGCTTAGTTAAATATATATTTCACATTATTTATTTTATCATTTCTCTTTCATTTCATTATGATTTTTTTTTCATTTTTCCACCACAATATTTTTTTTATAATTCTTTCTAACTCATATTGCGCATATGAAATTTATGGTGTAAGAAACTCATAAATAAACTTATGCAGATCATGCGATTCGATGCTTCGATGGAGTCACTCCTCAATGTCGGACGTTCCGAGTCGTTTGCGGATCTCAATAACACAGCCTTGGGCAACAAATTTCAGCCAGGTGAGAATTTTTAATGGTAAATACACTTCCATGGCTTCTTTAACTTTTGTTGTATTCATAGCTCATAGTGGCGGCGCTATTCGTAATCGGCACAGTTTTGGCGGCAAGGGAAGCAGCGACGAATCACCGGGGAAACCATTTGGCATTGGTGGGTATTATCTTAAAATTGGGGCATTTAGTTTCACTGTCCACTGTTTACTTTTGAACACACACTTTCTTTTGAGCAATTACCCAAATCATTAAATAATAATTAAAACACGTTTTTTGTTAAACGATACTATACTAAATTTTTTATGCTTGAATGCAGCAACTCTATTAAAGGCAAAAATCAATAGAGCAAGGGATTTATCTTTAGACAAAGTTCAAATATTATAGTGCATCGATCAAATCAATATATCACAAATACCGTTAGCATAGATTTTCGTAAAATATATTAAACATTTTGTAGTATTTATTAAGTAGTAGGAGAATAATTTCTGTAATATTGTGCAAAGGGAAACCAAAAGATAAATCCTTTTTAAATTCTAAAATCTTTTTATACACATTTTTTATATTACGTAGTTTCTATTAAGTCTGCTTAAGCTTGTTATATCAAAGCATTAGCAATAACAATGAAAAAATAATTCAAATTCTTGGTTGATTGGTTTGGAAATGCCGATTTAACTACCAACTATAACCACAATTTGTTCGATGAACTTCTTTCTGCTTTGCTTTAATCAAACACGACACCCACTCGAAAACGAATTCGGATTTGAAATCTTGAATCGAGTTAGTGCACATCAATGTCACTCGTATCATGATCTCATAAGAACATATAAAAGGACACTCCAGTCTCGCCACATACCACCACATAAAAAAGGAAACATGAGACCCCCTCCCCAAACCACTTAAACATAAACACACCTTTTGGTTTGTTTTCTTATTTATCTGGTTTTAACTTAAATAACTTCAATGTTGTTCCACATGTTTGTTAACATGTTGTACGTTTTCTCTGTGTATTTAAATTTGAAAAAAATAAAACGATATTTAAAACGCCAACAGGCTCTATATTGTCAGGTAAAAGCAAACGATTGCCAATTCCATTGGCATTTCTTTGTTGGTTTATTGAAATTGATTGTTGAATTATTACCAATTATTATAAAATTAGTTGAGTTTAAGTTCCCACACATTCACACCCACAATCATATTGCCCGATATACTTTATAATTGTTATTGTATCTAAGCCCACACTCGCCTCGATGAGAGGAAGATGGGCTTTTGAGTGACGGTGTTGTCCTTAGTAATATATTTTAAAAGTATTATCTGTAGTTGTGATTTAACTGTACATTGTGTTAGATCTGTTACTGGTAATTTGATTGATACCTCTCGATGCATACATCCATTCATCATCAGTATCATCATCAGTATCATCACATTAGACTATCAGATTCGATCGGTTCAACTCATGCGTCTCTCCCAGACACTCTCATTAAACAGTCATTAAAATGAGCTCTGTATAGTGTATTTTATCTCTTTTATGCTAATGTCAATAAATAATGTTGTTTTTTGAATTGTCATCCAATCCGAGGCACCTCCCCCAACACCCACAGCTCATTACTCACAGCCACGCACAGCACGACAAGCGCATTCTAGCTAGTCTTAGTCTATGGTTGTTCTGTGTGTTAACCGATATGCGAGTTAGTCGCATTTGGTTTAGTTTTTCTTTTCATTTTTTTTTTTCTTTCAATTTTTGGATTGTATTACCCACCCGATTTGAGATGCTAATGCTCATCTGAATATTGTAAAACGCATTGTAACTAAACATATCATAATCACGTCTTCTTTGTGGAATGCAGCGCGCCCAACATTTTTGAATCTCAATTTGAACTTGAACACATTGAGAATTCCGCCAACGAAACGTATGTGGTTTGTCTATTTTAATCTCTAGGCCATAAGACTTCGCAGAAAATAGTGTGACGTTCTAGATCTCGCTAATTGCTTACATGTCTATTTATCTAGCTTCGCCGGCCACAAGCAAATTGCTGGGCATGCGTATGACAACCTTGCATGAGGAGCCGCTTGGTGGACACCGATCACTTGATGAGGAGCCCGAGGATAGTTACAGCGATTCGGAGTACGCTGCCGAATACGAACAGGAGCGCAATCAACGCAATAACTTTGCCACACGATCCCGTTTAACTGCCTCCAAAACCATGGACTCGTTCATGGACGTCAGCAGCAATTCGGGCCACAGCTATTTAAGCTACACGTCTAGTGCCAATGCCAACATGAAGCATTTGACAGGACTGGCCACGCCCAGCATGAGTTCTTCAACTAGCAGCGGCTATGGCTCGCAGGTAAATGCCACTGTTATTCAATCCACTTGTTTTCCAACTGACCTCTAAAATAATTATAGGCCGTGTCGTGCAATAATCTGAGCAATGAGGATATAACTTCGCTACGTTCCATGAGCATTGATGAGACACCAGGCGAGTAGAAAATAGACTTGTATGTGCACACAAATTTATTAACAAATTATTGTTTTGTGTACAGATTTTGATCGCATTAACTCCAATTCGCCACCCAATCGCCAGACCCGTGTCAATCCCTTCCTTAAGGACATGCCAAAAGCCAGCTGCAAAGCGCACGAGACTCCTGAAGCACAGCCACAGCAGCAAGCCAATCTTGGAGCAGAGACGAAGAGGCTGCAAAGGGCACACACGCATCCACTGGCAGAAGAAACTGCACAAAGCGATGAGGAGGAACAGTACGCAATGGCGAAAGACAACAACGAGCAACAACAAAATAATACCATTAACAACAATAATAACAGCAATAGCAGCAACGATAAGACGGCGCAAGAATCATTTAATGACAATCAGAATGGTAATAAATTGGCAGATACCGCCAACGAAGCAACAGAAAAAGCGACAGAGCAGCTTGAAGGTGACGGCATTGTCCGAGAGGAACTACCAGTCGGTGTCGTTGTGCATCGAAAAAAGACGCCGCCTCAACATGTGAACAACAACAACAGCAGCACACGAATAAATCAACAACGCGCCTCTCTGGCCAAAATGGAGGGTCTGGCATCCTCAACATCATACATAGACACGAAAATGACAAACAGCATGGAACTGGAAGGTATGATTGTGTGCATTAAAGAAAATAAATTCAAACCAAGACTCACTCACAATTTATATTGCAGACGACGGCACAGTGACGGAGCTGACGCTGCCCGACTGGATTGTTGTGGGCGAATCGGTGTTAATACGGCCCTACAATACCAGTGGCGTTATAAGCTTTATAGGCACAACACACTTTCAGCCCGGCGCTTGGATTGGCGTGGAGTTGGACACACCGACTGGAAAGAATGATGGCACCGTCCAGGGCATTCAGTATTTCCAATGCAAACCCAAGCATGGTATATTTGTGAGAGCTGACAAGCTGTTACTTGACAAGCGAGGCAAGGCAATGCGGGCCTACAAAGCTGCTGAAAAGACGATCAGTAAAGGTGTGCATCCGCTATGGCACCCTGTAATGGAAATATATTATTAATTTTTTTCGAATTGCATTTGCAGAGAGTAACGCCTCGATGCCACGATCTAAAAGCCGCACTGAAGCGCTGAATGTGTCGGCGCGCAAATGATTGTATCCGAAGTGTTCGCATCAGTTGCAGCGTTGGGCTAATTGCAGGCAATCGACGCTGGCCACCGCAACGTGCAGCTCTGCCAACAATGTGGCGATCACTCCACGAGCTGGAGCTAGAGCGCTAACACCGCAGACCTGTCATAGATTGCGTGCAACCAGCAGCGCTGCCGATGCGAATACCAATACTAGTACCACACCACATAGTTGCAGTAGCAGCCAGAATGCGCCCACGATGCGTAGACATAGCAAGAAGCAGTGCTATGCCGCCAATCGACGCTCGACCGCATTCTAGATGAATTCAATAATCAAGCATCAAGCAACGAACAACGAGCATAAATAACTGCAATAATAACTACATACATGATAGCTAACTAACTAACTAACTACATAATAGCTTACTTAATCTTAATCTATGCCGCCACTCAATTGCCAGATAGTTGGCACTCGCGCCCAATACACTGCATGCTTCTAGCTTAAGGCGGTGTCTACAGCAATTCTAGATGCCCACTTAAAAACTAAGCTAAATGTTTGCGTAAGGTGTACTAAATACTAATGCTTATTAGTATGTGCAATATAACGAACACTACCTGCACACTCCTATATCTTACACTTTATATCTCCTATGAATGTTTATTGTTTGCCAATGAGTTTAAATTCTTGTTCTCTTTCGTACTGTCAAATTAATTATGATGTTTAATTTACGTAACGTTTATTTCTGTATGTACGAATCTTCCTTTCGTCAATGTGACTTGGTTAAATATGAGCTTATTTTAATTGTTATCGACTATATAAGAAACTTTTGTATATACATATATTATATATTTACTATATTTGCAATATTTTTTCTACTTTAGTTATAAATAGAATTCTTTTTTGAGCGTTTACTTTCAATTTAGAGCATTTATGTATGAACACAAACAGAAATTAGTTAGTTATACACAGCTACGATGTTTTAATTGGACATAATTTTTTTATTTACGCATTTAATGTCACATTCCGTGCTTATGAAATTCCCGTGGGAGAGTATGGGGGAATGGAATTCATTAATGAGCGGAATCACATGAATGTAGAATGTAAACATATGTGTAAATTGTATTATTTGATGTGATGTATTTATAATTTATCCGTGTATTTAAATAAAATTGATTGATTTTGCTACATATACACACACACACACGTGCATATTTTCATTTATTTACATACCATTTTATCATTTTAGTAAGCATTTACACTTACATACATTATGTGCAATATATATACATATATAGATATTAGAAATGATTAGTATGTACTCAAAAATGTGTGTGTTTTTGCCGCCCGGCTTTATAGTTCTGTTGTATAAATCAATGTTTAAGGTTGTGCGAATTAACTGAAAAAAAAACAAAAAGAGAAGAAAACTTAAGAGTGGTCGTGTGAGTCCCAGAATTACATACGTGGAAAACGAAGCAATAAACGCGTTGAATATATAGTTTTATGTTTAAGCCGAAATACAACATACATACATAAATATATATGAATGAATGTACATACATACATGGCATATATAGTAAAATGTATGTGAGTGTTAAAAAAATGTGAAAAATATTGTAGATCCGCAGAAAGCCAGGCCAGCAAACAACATCTAAGAGTAATATTGTATTGTAAACCATTTCATGGTGATGGCGGCTTTCAACGCATTGGAACCATTCGAAAACTCGAGAATACAGCAAAATGAAGCTGAAGGTAATGATTTGTACGTAAACATCCATCCATCCAACCAACCAACATCAGAGACACTCAAAATGGAGTCTGAGATAAATTGCAATTTGAAAACAATAAAAGCAAGCGATTTACACTTAAGAAACCAAACACAAAAGATTCAAAAACAAAACAGGCAGCACCATAACTGAAACCATATAACAAACAAACTTTGATGAACACTAACCAGTATATATACATACATATATATATTTTCGAATATATTTTCGAACTGTGTTTTCTACTTACATATACACTCAAAAATATGTTCAGCATTATGAAAAGTGAGTACGCCCATTAAAACAACTACCAGAAATACTTGAAAAAACGTCCAAATTCAAAGCAAGAAAAGAACTACAATATATACAACTACATTATATATATATACATACATATACTTATATATTTACCAAACCTTAAGTGGAAGGAAAGCGAAAAAAGGGGAGAAAAAACCAACTAATTTAGCATTACTGTGTCATTTATTGTGTATGTAGGTGAGAGAAAATTGTAGACACTGCTTGGAGAAATATTGGCGTGCGAATTTAAGTTTCACAAGTCGATTCAGTTCATTTATTAATTAATTGTCGCCCTGCATTTGAATTAACTAAACAAAGCAAAAACAACAAAAAAAAAAACATGGAAATATAATGCATTTAATACAATACTTAATAACAACAAGGATGAATTCAAATACTAGAGCTTGAAAACAAATAAAATCACACAAATCTAAAGCACACACAACCCATGTAGTAGGCTTTAAACCTTTGCAAGCTAAATGAACAAATAATCATTATAATTAAATGTGAAGAGCGCTTGATTAACGCCAGAGTGCATGCACCATTGAATATTGTTCGTAGAACTAGGATATAGATGATGATCTGATCTGAACAAGCATGAAAATATTAGGTTTGTAGACGGCAGTGCACTGAAATAGAAGGGTACCTCGATATTGACATTTACACATACATACTTACATAGTACATATATTTGTAAAATAAATGCCACTCTAATTATTGCATATTCAAAGCGGTAAATGTTGTAGATTAAATAGTTGACTCTTCCGATAGTTTTGAACAGATTTCAAATGATTCAACAAATAGCCAAACTGTAAATTTTTTATTTCAAAATCAACAACATAATCGACAATTACGAGAAGCTTAAGCAAAATTAATTAACGCACGACATTTAAGCAAAAAGAGTTAGCCTTTACACTAAAAACAGGCCATACACATAAAATTATTTAAAAAACTATGGAAATACAAAAAATATGTAAGGGAGCTATTGCTCCGACTAATATGCATATATTATATACATATAGTATATAAAAAAGAAGAAATTATTTACTAGTCCCAAATGAATGAATATAAATATGTATGCAGTTATGAATTGTATATATTTACACACACACAGATACACACACACATGCATACACAACACCCAGATGCTACAAATACATACATATATACATACATACTAACATGTGTGCTAAGCATTTGAGAAATTATTAATGAGAAATTAGTAGGCTTTAAATCGAATTACTTATTCGTATATATTTGTGCACTTTAAAGCTTTCAGCACATTTAACGAACAAATTATTGTTCTGTCAATAATTATCCCTATACCCTACCCCTATCCATCCATTGCGCTAATGCAACGAAAAGATATGCAAACATATTTATAAAGTAAAACTAAAATGGTAGCTGAAAACATAGCGGAAATCTGCTTTTATTGTAAACACAGATACACACACCAACCAACACACACACACACACACTTACACATACATACATATGTATAGTTTCGCTCTGTTGTAAAGGTCATGAATATCTGTTTCTTCAATTGTATTTTTAGTCATAGCATAAATACACATTTGCAAGCAGCTTAACCGTTTAGACCCAAAACTCTTGACATTTGAAACTAAAACTTGAACTCCAACTTAGTATTTTAAAGCAGCTGCTGCTTTTAGAGTCAAACAAACACACGCTTAGCAGAGTACCATCAAATGGGTGTAGCTTGTGCTCTGCTTAAGTTACGTTTATTTGATGTCTCTTTAGGCACGATATTTAAATATATATTATGTATTCAACAACAACAACAACAAAGAAATAAGTAAAAGAATAATTATAAAAATACCAAAACAAAATGCTGTTTTTTTCTTCTTCATCATACGATAAGTCAAAAATTCCACTTTATGGAGAAATTTATTTATGTATAAACAAATGGCAAAATATTAGTAAATGCATACAATAATTTTTTTAAAACATTTCGATAACTTCAGACACATCAGTTTATGGGGGGCTTAGTAGAATAAATGTAGAGAATAGTACATATACATATGTATATATTTATTTTATTTTAGACAAAAGTTGGCTGTAACAACGCATTGGAATGCAGAAATTGTTACAAATGTTTATCATTTTATGATCACATAGCAAAAATAATAATAATAATAGCGATATTTATAGTTTAGTTTACACTCAGAACGTACACATACAGCAATATCAATTGATCCAAGTTCCTTCTTCCATTTACGTATGTCTTATGGAGATTCCGTATTATAGTCTTTAAACATATGTAGGTAATGTTTTCACTTTCTAAATGACTTGATTTCGTATAGTTTTGCTTCATTTTCACTAACTACAACTTACAAAATATGCACGGGCATATATATCCATATATACATACATATATATATATATATCGAAAATATATAAATCTAAAATCGTTTATATGTATTTACAATTTGTTGCGCTAATTCGAGATTGAAATTAAAAGCGTTGCACTGCGTTTCGATTCGCATAGTCAGATTCTCTCAGTTCCCTTGGTCCGTCACGTCTCTAGGCAGCTCTCTCCTTTTTCAATCGTGCTCGATCAACCAACGCTGCGTCTCACTGTTACTGTCACAAGGCGCCACTTGGACGTCGTCCATGCCCTTTTGTCCTCGTATGTCAATACACATCCCGGTTCTTGTATGTATGAGCTGCTGGTCGCTGTACCGCCACTGCTCGTTGTACTCTTCGTTCTCCAAACAGGGTACCATTACCACCCTGAAGGGTGGAGAGTCGCTGTGCTGGACAGTCGCACAGCTGAGCTCGTTGCGAAGGACGTAGTTCTTGGTAAGGGAGAAGAGTTGAGACTTTTGCAGCGACTTGCCACAAGCATACAGCCCCAGATTGTAGGGCTTCTCGTTGTTCTGCAGTAGATCGTCAAAGCACAATACCCCGTGTGCGGCTTTAATTTTTCCCCAGGCAATCACATTTTTTGTTGGCACAAACTTTTCCGGATAGATGTTCTCCAGGTACCAGGAAAAGCTTTTGCAGCGTAGTTTCTTTCGCAGCATTACTCGGTGCGTTACGTCACCAATGTCCGCATGAAACTTCAAATCGGGACGATTCAGGAAGAATATATTTATGTACTCGTCCATCCAGACCAGGGCCATCCGTGCTGTATTTATTCCGTGGGTATCCCGATCGTTGGGGAATCTTTGGGGAAACATAAATACGTTTAAGTGTGGACAGAAATAAATACATCAATAAGACTCCTATTTACTTGTATGGGTGGAAATCGCGAAAGACATGGCCGACTCTCGAGCAAGGTATGGTTTCAATTGTGCCGCCACATTGCCAAATCCTAAAGGACATTTCCAAATTTTCGCCGCCCCATCCGTCCATCTAAAGTTTGAATTGGTTTCAGTATTGGTTTTATTTACTGTCTTAATTTTTCTGCCTACCTGTTCGTCGTAGCTGCCGACTTCCCAGAAATAGCGGCGATCGATGGCAAACAGGCCTCCAGCCATTGTGGGACTGTAGGCGGGACATATCTCACGCTCTTCCTTACATTCCCGCTTTTGTCGCTGCTTCTCGCGCTCAGGTACGTTCACCCAATCGAAGTGTCCGGACCACTGAAAGCCGCCCACTTGGAAGGATTTGTAGCCATTGGTGCTGTACTGAAAGTCGCTGGCATCGATTACATCGATAATGGGCACCAGGACGCTCGTTCGGGACTCTTTGATGCGATGGAGGAGAGGCTCACACCAACCGATATTACCTTCGCAGTGGGCATCGAGAAAGATGAGGACATCGCCGGTGGCGATGCGTGCGCCGGCCAGACGAGCACGTATTAGACCCAATCTGTAAAGAAGGTAATGCGAACAAAAATATTAGCGCTTTCTTTACCAAACCAATCGCAAAAGTTCACATTCAAATTATATTTGTTTTGTGAACACTAAACAGAATGTAGAAAACAAAAAAATATAAATAAAAAAAATTATTGGGTCAGCGCCAACCTTCGAAAAGTTTGTAAGCCAACAAAACGCGCCGAGCGAACGCTGCATAAAGAAATTGAACAAAAATAAGACGACTTGACCAACAGGTTTTCAGGTTTTTCGGTTTCTTTTGGAATTAAAAACGTTTTTCAGTTCTTATTTTATGCTGTAAAGAAGACGCTCACGCCGAGTCGAGCCATCATCATCTAAGCCAAAAACGAGTTATTCAAATGAAGGCAAGCGAGTGTTAATTTCACAAACTTTATGTGCATTCGATTGGCTCAACTAAAACAATCTCCCCGAAGCTACAAATATATACATACTTGTATTTGTATGTTCCTTTCATTGGAAGTAAAAGTCGACAGTAGTCCCGTTTCACTTACCGGTTCTTCAGTCGCAGCACCGTTACCTTGCCCTTGGGCAGGCGAGTCCTGATATAGTAGTCGAGCTTGCCGCCAAGTTCGGGATTCGTGCTGCCATCGTCCACTAGAATGATTTCCTGGAGCACTCCTCCATTGCAGGTGTTCAGGGTGCTGTGCACTGTCCGCACTAGCACGGAGTAGGGTTCATTGTAAAAAATTATCACAACACTGGCACTGGGCAACGTGTTAGAGTCGAATTTCTGTTTCAGGCACAAGGGATTCCGATGGTCGCCAACTGTGCGATTATAGGACAATTGTTCGCTCAGCTCCTCATTGAGGGCGATTTTCTTGTAGATTTTATCGCCCCGCGCCTTGGCGGTGCCTGTCAACGTTACAGCCACACCATTGTCTCCGAGACCAGGCTGCTGTTTCTTTAGATCGAGCTCAATGCTCAGATCGTATGGTGATTTTGTGGCGGGTGGTATTGGCAGAATTTCGTTATCGATGTCCGCTTCCTGGTGAGGGACAGGAACTTGTGGGCGGTGTCTAAAGGCGGCGGCGACTGGTCTGCCACTGACTAGATCCACGTCCACTTGGTTGACTACCTTGCTGTATAAAATGAAGCAGAGGGCCACCAGCACAAATACGATTATTTTGCCGTAAAAGGAACGAAACCGAGGCAGCATTGTGGTTGTCTGAGTGCGATTGTTGCAAGAGGTAGCTCGCTGTTTGGCGACAACGTTCAACGATTCAGTTACAACGTGGCCGTGGCTGTGACTTAAGACGTTCGGTTTCTATAGTTAGATTTGTCACGGAGCTCTCGGCATAGTATAAGCAAGCATCAAATATGCTTGTCAGTGAATAATTTCCAGTTTCTTTTCAGTCAGAAACGTGCCCTCAGACTTTGCGACAGTGACGCACGAAGCTGCCGCTTTCTGATATGGCTTAAACTAGACTAAACGTAAAAGTTTATTCTACAATCTGTGGGGCTGTTGACGGATCAGCCCCGCACCGCCCATTGCATACACAAACACACACACACGTATATCTTAACTGTTGCTTCAGCTGTATGGTTCGTTATTTTTTTTCTTCGTCAGGCGATTGCACTCTTGATCGCATTGTTGCTATCACATATGCGCAATTATTTGTTTATCCGCTGGGCAGTTGTTGCCAAAATAATGCGCGTTTTTGCCAAATTGTTTTCGCCTTTTTCATTCGGAGGAAACTTGAACCACAGTGCACCTTCTGTAAGTTAAACACCCCCTCACACACATTAGCACACTGACCATTGCCACTTGTTTGAAAAGTACCTGAGTTGGTCAGCTGGCAGCTGCTGCAAGCCGCATCTGGCAGCACTCTTGTTTTCATCAGTCTGGCAGTATGCATACAAACTTAGTGCGGGAAAACAATACAACATTTATACGGTCCCCTTTTTTTTCTGCTGATATTTTAAATGCGCGCCTAAATGCAGGCTATAAAAAATAAATAATTTGGTTATCTTAAATGTCGAAGCTGTAGCAACAGATTTAATTATTTACTAGCAGCAGAGGGTAAGCTAATCTTTGAATCAATATCGACGAAATAAATAGTAAAGAAATTTATTATTGATATTTCGCCAGAATTGTAAGCTCTTGAAAAACATTTGGTATCATCTATAAGGTAATCCTTACTTATTGCCAAAGCTTCGGTCCGACACGCAGATAATTGGCTTACCGACTCTAAGTATGCCTAGCGTCTGCAAAAAAAATGGCATGTTTGCTTTGGAATCGCATTAAGCTTGGTAATATTCTGTAAACACATGTGTTGGTAATTATTTATTATTCATATTAATATTCATCTACCATATCGTTTGTTTACATAAGACACAAATAATTGGCACACAAGATTGTGTCATTTTTGAAATGGGGGTTTATTCTTTTAAAATAAACTTCGAAGATTTTTTCTCAAAATTTAACAATATATATGTTTTGCATAAGTTTATAGCTTTATGCTTCACTGTACTTTGAAATGTGTTAATGTTGCAGTTAAACAATATTCGTAAAAATGATTGCATCAGTTATAGGATAAATAGTCTGCACATTCGAAAACCTGACGTTTTTCATAGTTGACGGAAATTCAAAGTCGTGAGCTGGCCAAGCTTCCTCACTTGTGTTATAGAGAGGGGGTCGATTTATGAAATGGAATGGGAGTACTTTACTGGCAGTGGCTTTGACTCACTACCTTAAAACTGTCACAGTTGGCACTCTTGTTGGCACTTAATGCACAAATGGCATGTTCGAAGAAACCGAAATGAAACAAAATGGACTTCCTATAAAATGTTGTGAACTGTTGTTTCTCTTGATTTGCTTGTTGATGGACACGCAATAACATTTCTTTCGTTTCTTCGGTTGGCTGCTCATAACGATGTCAAGCGCAAGTCGAAATTGTTGGTGATTTTCCTAATTTGGTTTTAATTCTATTAGATCTAATTTAAGGTCTGTGCTCCAACTCTCTTCCATTGACATGCCATGTGACTGGCTTGTGGTCACTTTCATTTTCTTCGCAGGTGGACAGTTGTATTGGCGTGGCCCGCTGAGAGGCTAGTTGCAGTGATTAATTACTCTAATTAAACTATTCAAATGCGAATTGTGGATGTTAATTAATATGTTACGAGTACGCTATACGTGGAAGGGCCGCTGCGGGTGCCGTTGCAACAAAATGGTTAGCACAGAGGAGAGTTCAAAGTGTTCCAACGATGGTAATTGGAGTCGGCACTGGAGCGGCTGCCACCGTTAGCGGCATCGACTCGTCACTGTGGGAAGCACTGTGGCCATTACGTGTGAAATGGTGTAAGGTGCAACGGTTTGCTGCTCTTTGCATGGCTCGTCGCTAACAGTCTTTAACGGCTTAAAGCGACAACAACTAGGAAGGAAATAAATTATGTTGTTAGTCGCACAATTTGGGAAGTTGGTTGTGTGTGTTTTTCTTTTTTTTCTTATTTGTTTTTTATCCCAAGCGACATGTGGCTCTTCTTTGAATTCCACATTTTCAGTTTTATTTCTGTGTGTTTTGCAAAAAAGCAACAGCATTTGAAATTCCATGAATTTCATGAGGCAACGCGACCTTAATGTAAAATGCATCAAAACTGGCATTGAAATTGATTAAGTTTCGGCCTTTATTAGTTTCAACAAAAAAGTTAACACCTTTCAAATTGGAATTATTAAAACAAATACCCAAAATGCAGTTTTATTTGATCACTTTTTTGTGAAATTTAATGATTTGTAAACGACGAGAGGTCGAATTAGTAAAACTTTATGAGCTGCGACCAACTGAAAAACTGGCTACCGTCTCAGCATATCTTAACGGTTCGCTTTAAAGTGTAAATTTTTAACTAAAACTGCCAAATAAAAATGTTGAACATTTGTTGGTGCTCAGTTAACAATTAAAGACTCACGATTGCAAATTAAAGCCAGCCCTAGTCGGCTTCATTGATTAATTAGAAGTGAAAACGAAAGCGCTTTAATACGAAGCAACCTTGCCAAAGATTTAACAAAAACAATTTTTAGCCCATTACGGCCAGCAGCCACCAGGCCATAGATATAGATGGATATAGACGTTAAACTCATCCATAATGGCAGAAGCCACAAAACCATTTCATCCAAATGACCCTGAGCTGTTCGTCTGGGCCGTCTAAGCTGGGCTGTATGGGCTGTCTGGGCCGTTCACACAAGTCAAGTGGCGCACATCGACAGACGAAGATGCCCGAAATTTACAAAACTTACCAATAGATAATCATCATCCATCAACGGACGATAATAATAGAAGTTGTATAGTGATCGCAATTGAAAAATTGTTGCCACAGTTTTCATTGGTTACAGCTTATGTTTCGTCTCCGTTTCTGTTTCTGTATCTCTGCAATGAAAACGAAAGCGTTTCTCAAAGCCCGACGACTAACTTGTCCCGCCAGTTAAGCAATTGTAATGATGACGCGCAATTATTGACCAGGTTTTTTTTTGTTTGTTGGTTTTTAATGGTGCGGGAGATGGCGGCACAGCTCAATACAAATTATGGATCCCATGACGGAATGAACCAATTTGACAATAGCTGAAATGTATGAAGGCCTTACAGATAAGGTGTGCCGATGATCTGCTTTGCTTTCGCAAACACTATAAATATTCGTGGGAGTAGAATTATGTGCTCCGCTTAAGCGCGTTACAAAACAATCAAATTGGCAATATTGCATTTATTTTTTTTTTTTTATTATTTTTGCCTTCTAAATCAGCTTTTAATTTGTGCATTACTGTTTTACTTTGTGAATTTTTATCTATTAGACTATTATTGTGCTCAGTTTTTTGGTTGTGCATTTAACAGGTATTTATTTAATACTTTTATTGTTTCGGCGTCAGTGCACTGCACTTTGTTTTTGCAATTATTTTGCATTTTGCTTTTAAGCAGCTATCTTTGCTTGCAAAAAGTTTGTGTGTGTGTTCGCGGTAGCCCTCTCTTTGTGCGTCTTCGCTCCCACTCAGCCTTGTTGTTGTTGCTTGTTTGCTGCAGTACCTAAAAGCTTTATCTCAGTGCCGCTTAGTTTTTTTTCTCTGTTTGTGCTTATACCGTTTTTCTTACGCTTTGCGCTAACTCACATATTGAAATCATTTACACTCGTATTTATTCCGCCCATAATGTCGTGCTGCAACAAGTCTTGCACTTTTAAAGATGCAATTGATTCCGATCAACTTCGGTTTGTTAGCTGTTGGTTGTGTGAGAATTTTATGCATATTAAATGTGCTGGATTAAATGGTCGTGACCTCGATAGAATCTACTCACCTAAAAAAGGCTGTGGTGGTTTGAAGTGGTCATGCCCTGTATGCATTGGCACACAATTTAATTTCTCACGTATGTATAATAACGTGAGAGATAAATTTCTTAAATTGCAAAAAATAACTAAGCAACTCTCAACTGAGTTTGACTCTGGTGAAGAGTTGCTTAGTCAATATTGGTTTGTGTCTCCGCCCAAGCGTAGGTTAGAGCCTCAATTTTTAGAGGTACCGCCTTGCTCGGCCCCGTCAACCTCATCACGCCCATGTTCACCAGGGCATCTCGATTTATCGCCGGTAATCTCGTTGTCTGCTTCCCCTGGAAATTTGTTTGAAACTTCCCCTATGCCTTCTCCTGCTGAAGTCGCAGTAGCCCCATTAATGGAACCTCCTGCAGTAAGCAAGTCAGCAGTTGCCTCGAAAGCTTCTAAAAAATCTTCTAAAAAAGCTTGCACTGCCAAATCCCCTGCACTATCCCCTGTAGTTTCATCAGTTACTGCTGAAAGTGCGTCAATTCCAGCTCTTCCTCAGCCTCCGTCTCTTACTGTGATAGCTCCCCGAAAACAAGTTTTTGTATCTAGATTATCTTCTGATACCACTTGTGAATCCTTAGCAGCCTATATTGCTAGTAAATCGACAGCTAGTGTGTCTATTTCGAAGTTTAGTTTTGCTGAGCCTCGTGAAATAGCCTCGTTTAAAATAAGTGTTCCGCCGGAAGCTTTTACAATTATATGTGATCCAAAATTTTGGCCTCCACATATGATTGTTCATGAGTTCAGGCAGAAAAAAACGAGTTTCGTCACTGCCTGTTGATTTACAGTCCAATCTTTCTTCGAAACCAACGTCAAGTTTGGCTTCAAAAAACTAGGCTCGCGATCCTTTTCGCTTAATATTCTGTATCAGAATGTTAGGGGACTTTTGTCCAAGCTTGGCAATTTATTTTTGAGCAGTTTTTCTTTCGATTCGAATATTATTGCGTTTTCAGAAACGTGGTTAAACCCCACGATTTTTGATAACGAAATTTTATCAGATGACTTTTGTATCTTTCGTCGTGATCGTCCGAGTCGTCGAGGTGGAGGCGTACTGATTGCAGTCAAATCCAACCTTCGGTCGGAAATCATTGATGTAGATGTGCCAAATGATGTTGAATTTGTTGCTGTTAAAGTAACTTTTCCGTCTTTTGTTCTATACATCACTTGCTCGTACATACCTCCCTCTTCTGATGTTCAGGTTTATATGCAACATATAACTTGTATTAAAGAAATTTTTACTCATCTTCGTGACAGCGACGCGTTTGTTGTGGTAGGTGATTTTAATTTGCCCAACATAGAATGGTCATACCTCAATGAATCAAATTATTTGGTGCCCTCTGCAGACCATGAATTTTTGGATTGCCTGTTGGACCTTTCTTTGTTTCAAATTAATCATATACCTAATCACCTTAGTAGAATGCTTGATCTCGTCTATGTCACTGACCCTAGTAGCGCAGTTGTCTCTAGGTCTTCACCCCTGTCAGTGCCTGAAGATACTTACCACCCTACTTTAGAAATCTCTCTGTCATTTTCAAATCACACCTTAATTCCTACACTTAATTCTAATAAAACAAGTCGTTGCTTTCACAAAGGAAATTTTTCTTTGCTTAATGAACTTATTTTAGCAACTAATTGGTCTTTTCTGTATAGTGCGGTTGATATCAACATAGCCGTTAAGTTTTTCTATGACACTATTAACGCTCTTTTTGATGTCTGTATCCCAAATTGTGTCATATCGTCTGCGTCATCAAAACCTCCGTGGTTTTCGCCACGACTTTCCAACTTAAAAAATGTTAAATCTAGATGCTTTAAAAAGTATAAGCGGTCGGGCCTAACTATTGACTTCTATAAATACTCTATAGCGAAATCCAATTTTGTCCTTCTTAACTCACGGTGTTATAATAATTACCTTGCCCGATGTAAGATACAATTTGCACAGGACCCTAAAAAGTTCTATAAGTTCGTTAACTCTAAACGTAAAACTGCTTCGCTACCTTCATCATTTTTCCTTGGTGACAAGAAAGCCAGCAATGATTCTGAAGCTGCTGACTTGTTCGCCAACTTCTTCCAGTCAACTTATTCCTCTGTCTCTATTAGTAATACCTCTTATCCTTATAGCATTTCATCTTCCCACACTATTTACGCTCCCATAATTACTGATAGTTGTCTACTTTCTGCTATCAAATCCTTGAAGTCTTCGTACTCTCCTGGTGCAGACAACATTCCTAGTTGTGTACTCAAGGAATGTTCTAGTTCTCTTTTACAACCATTGCTTAAACTTTTTAATCTGTCACTTAGTTCTTCAATCTTTCCAGCTATTTGGAGAGAATCTTTTATAATTCCTTTATATAAAAAGGGTGGTAAGTCTGATATTTCGAATTACAGAGGTATTGCAAAGTTGTCCGCTATACCAAAATTATTTGAAAAAATAGTTTGCGGCACTTTGCAGCATCTCTGCAAATCTGTCATATCTCCTGCTCAACATGGTTTTATTAAGAGACGGTCTACTACGACCAATTTGCTGGAATTTACTTCTTTGGTAAATGAGGCATTTATTCTAAAAATGCAGACTGATGTCGTTTACACTGACTTCAGTAAAGCATTTGACTCTGTTAACCATGACCTTCTGCTCTTTAAGCTTAGCCGCATAGGATTTCCTGCCGATTTGTTGCGTTGGATTTCGTCCTATTTAAAAAATAGGACCCAACGAATTTTGCTCAGGTCGCATATCTCTAAGCCCGTTTATGCATCATCAGGTGTGCCTCAAGGTAGTCATCTTGGCCCTTTACTTTTTACATTATTTATTAATGACCTCCCCTCTATCTTGTCACACTCTTATATACTTATGTATGCTGATGATGTGAAACTTATTCTATCTTACAAAAACCCTCTTCATTTTCAACGCCTGCAGGATGATCTGAACTGCATGCAATCTTGGTGCATAGTAAACCGCTTGTACCTCAATTGCTCTAAATGTAAGTTCATGACCTTTCATCGAACTTTGCCCCTCTTAGTCACATATACGATTGACAATGTGCCATTGCAGCGTATATCGACTGTTGAAGACCTTGGGGTTCTTTTTGATTCCAAATTGAACTTCAATCTTCACATTTCTAGCATTGTAAATAAAGCTAAGGGTGTACTTGGATTCATTAAACGATGGTCCAAGGAATTTACTGATCCTTATACTACCAAACTTCTGTACACGTCTCTAGTACGCCCTGTGCTTGAATACTGCTCTTGTGTCTGGTGTCCACAGTATAGAAAGTATCAGGAGCGTATTGAATCTGTTCAGAAGCAATTCTTGCTTTTTGCTTTACGCGGACTTAACTGGGATCCTAATGTTTTGATGCCATCGTATTCAAGTAGACTATTACTTATAAACCTTCCATCTTTAGAAAATCGTAGGACTGTTCTTGGAATAGTTTTTCTCCACAAGTTAGTTATCGGTGAGGTTGACTCCTCTGCCCTCTTAGGTCGCCTTAATTTTTCAGTTCCTTGTAGACCAACAAGGAATTATTTGCCGTTCATATTGGCTAGATGCACAACCGATTACGCTTTGCACAATCGTTTTCGGGTCATTTGCAGTAATTATAATGATCTTTCACACTTACTTTCGACAGAACTCTCTCTCTGTTCGGTAAAGATTATTCTTTATAATTATCTTCGGGAAAATCTCTGACCACTTCTGCTGTGAGTCGGGGCATAGCTAGCCGGACTGGCATTTAAATTTTCCCCCACCGGGTTGGAGATTTACCTCTTTACCTCTTTCTCTGTCTTTGTATCTCTCTTTCCCTCTTATTTTTTCTTTTTCCTCTTCCTCTTTCTACACCTTACTTTTTCTAATTAGTTCTTAAGTAGAATTAATTCTTCTCTTCTACTTGCTATTTGTTTAGTTTGTTAGGTCTATAATGTCTCTGACCACATTTGGCTGTGAATCGGGGCATAGCTGGCCAACTGGCAAATAAAATTCCCCCAACGTGTCGGAGGCATTAATAGACGTCATTGTATAGCTCTCCCTTAGGCTTTCTTATCTTTTAAGTTTAACTTATAATGTAATACTATAAATATTTTTATTTTACTTTCTAATATTACCAATTATTTATTGACAGTAAATTTGTTGATTTTTATAAATAAATAAATAAAAAAAAAAAAAAATAAACACCATTTTGGTTATACTCAGAGAGCTTTCATGAAGTGAAACAATACTATGTGTACTAAAATATTTTTTCAGTTTAGTTTCATATTTTAAATTTACCTTACCTGTTTGCAAATTTCCGAGTCCCAAAAATGTTTTTTTTTTTTTTTTATATATATATTTTATCAATGTGGGATTGGTCTGGCAACTATGCACGGCCACACATCAATGCTGCCTCATCAAATTCTTATTTATTGTCCTTGTTGCTTTTATTCGACAACATTGCACATGGAACCAGTTCGGTGATCGGATTTGGATTTCATATTAAAAACAGTACCAAATTGCTGCAATATATACATACATATTTGTGTGTGCATAATAAAAAACGGAATGTTAGAATTTTAAATTTGGTAAATTGTTCCAATACGGGAGTTATGGAAATACCAATAGTCTCGAGTGTGGCGTAGGCGGGCTTCGCGGTCTATCAGCAAATAAGTGTAAGGCTTTTGTGTTTCTGTCGTATTTGGTTATTCTAACTCTTACGGGCATACGTTCCGAAATGCTTTCATTCACAAAAACGGACATTTCGAATCCATACTAATCACGAAATATGTATGTACATACATACATATAGAAGTTGGCGAGTCACCCATTCGCACAAAGTAAGTACATACATAGATACATATGTACATAAGTATACCCTTTTACCGTTAAACATAGGCATAAGAAGTAGTCGAAAAACATATCACATTCTACAGCGATTTTTTATTTAAATTAATGTTACACCTTTGACCTCTTCATATAAACATACAATTCGAGGTCTCCAGGAACTTTTAACAGTACATAAGCTAATTATAATTAAGATATAAACCAAATTTCTGTCTATAATAGAAAACCCCATTGGTTCGCTTTTAATCTTAAAACACTTTTAAATCAAGCATTAAAAATACATAAATAAGTAAATGCCATGTTAAAAAATCAATAAAAAGCGATAATTTTATTTTATTTATTTATTATCTAAATATGAAATAAATACATTACCTTAATATAAAAGTTAGGCGTGGCTTCAAGAGCATAAACATTTCGCTGTCTTAACACTAAGAAACATGGCGGCAATCAGTTGAGTCGCTGCTTAGATGGCTTCCGCTGCGGAGGCCAAATATATTAGGAAATAAGTATAATACTAAAAGATAAGTATTTGTACTAAAACCTCAACAAAAAGAAACTGCCAATTATTACCCAATTATTGGGCAAACAATTGTGCAGCTTAAGTTCAGTTTATTCAAGACGGACCAATAAATTGTTATTAATTAATTTTATTTAAATATTATTGCTTATATGGCTCAATACGAGGAGTAGTTAATATAACAATCTAACATTTTTATAATGGCGAATTGAATTATAATTGAAATAATCGCCATATAATAAATATAAAACTCGTCATTTATTAAGCGTAGATTTACTTTATTGCTAAAAGAGTACAGGCATTACTTTGTATTAATAAACATATGAACATACATAAGCAGATTTGTATAGGTAGTTTATAATAAACACTTTATCTATGCATGGCTCGAGATGGCATTTATGATGCGGAAAGCTCAAGGCTTTTGAAAAGGTTTATGGCGTTAAATATGCAATTGTTTCAGAGAATACATTAAACGTATCTATGTAAATGAGTGCATTAGCAAGAAATCAAGCACTCTCGCATTTGAATTGATTTTATGACAAACTCGGACGACTACAAGTATATGCAAATACAATGAGCTGATGACAATGCGCAGCTATTGTCCAATCGGCAGTTTTCGGACAAAAGCCACATCTGCAGTTAAAACTCCCACCGAGTAGAGCGCCCAGAGGCACGAAACTTATGACCGTGCAAGACTCGCTAATAAGTTTATTAGTGAGTCGCATTAGGGGGGAAAGATTACTCAACAGTCTAGGAGCACGCGTTAAATGCGGCGCCAAAATGCTGCTTTAAATTACAATCAAAAAATATGCGCATACGAGACTCAAAAAAGTTTAATCTGTAGTTTGATGGAATGATGGGTTTTGCATAAGCGGCGCATTAACAGACACCCGCATTGTTGGCCATTATTGATTTTTATATAAGTCCCATCATCAGTTCAGTTCAGTTTAGTTGATTGATTCACAAACTACTAAGGACAACTATCCAACTACTCTTTTGCCCTGATTCCTCCCATATATATTTATGTGCCACAAAGCATTTCCTTTTTGCGTTTTCATAATCATACTAGCCGGTCAATCAAAATATTTATGAACACCTTTTAGAGTGCACCAATAACCACATAAAAGTCCAAAGCCGTTTGTTCACGCATTCGCAATATTATGTGTGACGGTTGTTCGATGGGTTTTTATCTTTTGAACTATTGGATTCGGTTGTTTTTCAACAAATATGCGCCGCAATATCCGCAATCATTTATTGTGTGGAGGTGGTGGCGGCGTCGGCGGCGGCAGCGGCAGCGGCTCTCAATGTAAATGAAGTTAAAAATTAATTTTTTGTTGCTCAAAAGGTTGGCATTCTTTTTATCGAATTTGGTATTTAGTGGCAGCTTAAATTTACATAAATAGTCATCGTCGTCGCTGGTCTTATGCAATTTGTCATAAATGACATAGCCCGTTTCCTCTGAATAGACCCGAGTCTTTGTGGTTAAAATGTGAAAAAATAGAGCGATTAAGTATCGGGTCGTGTGGGTGGGACTTGCGTTCATTGTTTGCGCTACACTATTTACTTTACAGCGCCATTCGATTGCACGGTAATTAGCCACAAATCAAAACAAGGGTGCAGAACAGAGAGAAATCAAAAATTGTCATTCAAATAAATTGGGTGCATTGATAATGAATAGAGGTGGGCTCGTGTCGGGTTTTATTTGACACGAAATTTCCTTTTCTTCTCGCTTTGTTTAATTACCAAAGAAATTCTTCAAGCTAAGTATTTATATTTGTTTACATAAGAAACCAAGGTTCGTTTTAATTTTTAGATTTTTCCATTGCAAAGTGCTCTTTATTGGCTCTACTTTTTATGCGCTCAAAACTACATCGTGATCTTTTGAATCTTAATAGTTAGGTACTCTAAACTTGCCAAAATTATTAAAATCTACATATAAAATAGACAGAATTTGTGTTTGTCGGACCGTAGCACTTGTCCAAATAAAAATGTATTATGTGATGTAAATTTTTCTTAAACTTCTTTCCCGGTATTGTGTCGAATATGTTGCGCAGTCGTGACACGCATGATAGTTCATACTTTCGTGTCCACTTCTGGCAATGAACTTGCAAGTCGTGGCAGAAGTTTTTCTTGCCACTTATGGATTATTTAAAGGTAAGCTTCGGTAACTGTTAGAAGTTCAGTTAGAGCTTAACAGCCCCGAAATGCGCGCCCCATCGAATATAGTAAGCATAACGGTGCTCTTCCTTATGGTTATTGGAGCAGTCGAGTCCAACATAGGGATAGTTCTGAAACACTTGCAAGACGAATTGCATTACAAAACGCTTGTTTTGTTCTTCAATAGCAGCGATCATTGTCCAGCGAGCTTCGATATTAAGACTTTGGGAGTCCCGCATTTGATTACAAGTGAAAAGGGAAGGCATTATCTCAATGCCTATGTGGACCGAGACGTTCTCGTCATGGTGTGCCTTTGGCAGGGACTGGAGAATCATCAGCTGAGTGCTCTCTATGACAGTCTTCAGCATATGCGTGCCACTCCAACTTTGTTGCTGCTAAGACACAACATGCTACCGGTTTTAAAGCAACTTTTCACGGAATGTTTGATGCACAAAATGCTTAATGTGATAGCCTTGGTCGACAATGAGGATGTACTGTACAGCTATCGGGCCTTTCCCCAGTTAGAAGTACGCCAAAAAAACCTGTCTACAGAGGGGTCGTACTTTGAAAACCAATTGAAAGACTTGGGAGGCCATGCCATACGTACCATGCCCGACCACATATGGCCACGCACTGTGGTCTACAATGATAGCAAATCTCAGCGCAAAGTCGGCGGATATATCGCTTCACTAATACATACATTTGCTGATTACCTGAACGCAACTCTGGACATCAATTGGAATAAGGAACTTTTTTCTCAGGCTGAAATATCAAACCTCACTAGCACGGGCGTCTTAGATTTGCCAATGTGTTTGTATCAACGGAATCTTTCGGAGCTCACTTACCCCATCGAGCTCGCGAAGTGGCAGCTGATGCTACCTGTGGAGCCGTCAGTGGAAATCAACACCCTGTTTTTCATGGTCTACGAGATGAACACGCACTTGCTCATCAGCGTGGTCATGTTGTTGCTCATGGTTCTGGTTTGGACAATGCAAGGAGTGGACGGTGTTCTGACACCTTTCAATTGTATTGACCAGGTTTTACGCGGATTTCTCGCCCAATCCTTCGTCATGCCCTTGACTTGTCCATTACTAACTCCGGCAATTATTCATAGTCTAATAGCATTCTCCGGATTAATGCTCACCAATATGTACGTGGCATACTTGCAGATGCTCTTTTTTCAGCCACCAACCACGCCTGAGGTTACCACATACGAAGGTATTCGCCGCACCGGGCATAAAATATTCCTCTACGATAGGGAGCTATCACTACTTAAAAGGACCATGGGTTTGAAGTTTTGGTCTGATAATAAGGATATTTTCGTAATGGCCACTTCATTTATCGAGTTTCAGCGACTCCGAGGAAACCTAAACACGACTTTTGTATATACAGTTACAACCTCGCTTTGGCCAATGCTAAAGGAGCGCCAGTCGAAACTAAAGCGCCCACTCTTTCGCGTTTCGCCATATTTCGTCTGGGGTCACTTGTTGGTTTTAGGACTGCCTGTGGATGAGAACTCCATATACAAGGACCCGTTCAACAACTATTTGTCTTGGATACATGCTACAGGCTTGTTGTCGCATTGGTACCGATGTGCCTTCTTCGAAATGGTCCAGCTGGGTCAGCTACCTTCCTATCAACTTGAACAGGACACAACCTATCGGGATATGGCGTGGGAGGACCTCGTTTGGATTTGGGCGATCTTTTCAGTCTGTTGCGGACTGAACTGCTCAGTATTTCTTGCTGAACTATTGTACTTCCGATATGTATCCAAGAAGGTGCAAATATTACGAAAGATAAATGGTTAGGCATGCCAGAAAACCAAATATGTACATATGTATGTAATATAATATACGATTTTAAAGGAATACGGTTTCTAGGTATACCCGTAAAAGGAATAAAATAAAGGGTACAAAACTAAAAAAAAACTTGCTTTAACAGCAAGCCGAAGGTTTAACTTTTAAGACTTTGTTTAAAATTATTAAGTACTTTTACTTTGGCAAAAAATATGTTTCTGTAAATGAGAGTAAATGGGGGTACAATATACTTTTACTGTATGATAGAGTTATCAGATAGCTACACTGAATTATTAATATAATTGATGTCATGCATCCCATGCCAGAAGCAATAATATTGTAATAAATAAAAAATATTATTTTTCCACATCTAAATGCGAAATGAGCAAACTCTTTTGTTAGTTACTTGCCATAAATATTTTTATTACATTTTGTGTATTATTGTTTGGGCAGTTTCAGAATCAAGAGGGAAGACATGTCTCTCGTGAGTTCGTACTTTTGTGCCCATCTTTGGTAATGAACTCCTAATTATATGCACACATTGTTTTTGTCACTAACGATTTATTTAAAAGTAGGGTGCGATACGCCTTTGAACTCCAGTTAGGAAATAACAGTCCTGAAATGCGTACCCTATCGAATATAGTAAACATATCGGTGCTCGGCCTTATGGTTATTGGAGCTGTCGAGTCCAACGTAGGGACAGTTCTGAAGAACTTGCAAGACGAATTGCATTTCAAAACGCTTGTTTTGTTCTTCAATAGCAGCGATCATTGTCCAGCGAGCTTCGATATTAAGACTTTGGGAGTCCCGCATTTGATTACAAGTGAAAAGGGAAAGCATTATCTCAATGCCTATGTGGACCGAGACGTTCTCGTCATGGTGTGCCTTTGGCAGGGACTGGAGAATCATCAGCTGAGTGCTCTCTATGACAGTCTTCAGCATATGCGTGCCACTCCAACTTTGTTGCTGCTAAGACACAACATGTTACCGGTTTTAAAGAAACTTTTCACGGAATTTTTGATGCACAAAATGCTAAATGTGATAGCCTTGGTCGACAATGAGGATGTACTGTACAGCTATCGGGCCTTTCCCCATTTCGAAATACGCCAAAAAAACATGTCTACAGAGGGGTCGTACTTTGAAAACCAATTGAAAGACTTGGGAGGCCATGCCATACGTACCATGCCGGACCACATATGGCCACGCACTGTGGTCTACAATGATAGTAACTCTCAGCGCAAAGTCGGTGGATATATCGCTTCACTAATTCATACGTTTGCTGATTACCTGAACGCAACTTTGGATATTAATTGGAATGAGGAACTGTTGTTTCAGGGACAAATAGCAAACCTCACTAGCGCGGGCGCCTTAGATTTGCCAATGTCTTTGATTAAACGGAATCTTTCGGAGCTCACTTACCCCATCGAGCTCGCGAAGTGGCAGCTGATGCTGCCTGTGGAGCCGCCAGTAGAAAACTACATCCTGTTTTTCATGGTCTACGAGTTGAATACGTATTTGCTCATCGGCTTGGCTATGCTGTTGCTAATGGTTTTGGGGGGGACAATTCAAAAAGTTGAGGGTGTTCTGGGATCTTTCAATTGTATTGACCAGGTTTTACGCGGATTTCTGGGCCAACCCTTCGTCATGCCTTTTAATAGTCCATTTCTAACTCCGGCAATTATTCATGGGCTAATAGCATTCTCCGGATTAATGCTCACCAATATGTACGTGGCATACTTGCAGATGCTCTTTTTTCAGCCACCAACCACGCCTGAGGTTACCACATACGAAGGTATTCGCCGCACCGGGCATAAAATATTCCTCTACGATAGGGAGCTATCACTACTTAAAAGGACCATGGGTTTGAAGTTTTGGTCTGATAATAAGGATATTTTCGTAATGGCCACTTCATTTATCGAGTTTCAGCGACTCCGAGGAAACCTAAACACGACTTTTGTATATACAGTTACAACCTCGCTTTGGCCAATGCTAAAGGAGCGCCAGTCGAAGCTAAAGCGCCCCCTCTTTCGCGATTCGCCACATTTCATCTGGAATCATTTTGTGGTTTTTGGACTACCCGTAGAGGAGAACTCCATATACAAGGACCCGTTCAACGACTATTTGTCTTGGATACATGCTACAGGCTTGTTGTCGCATTGGTACCGATGTGCCTTCTTCGAAATGGTCCAGCTGGGTCAGCTACCTTCCTATCAACTTGAACAGGACACAACCTATCACGATATGGCGTGGGAGGACCTCGTTTGGATTTGGGCGATCTTTTTAGTCTGTTGCGGACTGAATTGCTCAGTATTTCTTGCTGAACTATTGTACTTTCGATATGCATCGAAAAGATGCAAATATGAATATTTACACAAATAATGGGTAGGTGTGCCAGAAAACTCATGAATATAAAATGATGTGCGATAGTTTACAGCATACATCCCTAGATAAATACATAAATTCAAAAATATTTTTTGTGTACTATGAGAAAAATATATAGCATTAAAACAAAAAAAAACAAAATGCCAGCCCTCTGGTTCTCAAAAACCCCTTACCCACTCCCACAAAAAAGAAAATATTATAAAAAAAAAAATCAATTTTAAGAAATATTTTAATACAAAATTAATAACGTTAAATAAAAAAATTATATAAATAGATTCTTATGTTTTTGTACAGGACACAAAAACAAACTTGTCCCTTAGCTCTTACTATACTTTCGGCTTGGTCAGAGATAACGCTTCCTTTACATTTGACATATCTTGATGAAACTTAACACGAGGGCGCATTATCCCTAACGAAATTCAATTATCAAATCTGATTGAACAATTCCAAGAATTGCGGAAGTTATGGAAAATCACAAAAAGCGGGGAACGGGGGGATGCATCAGGAAAAATGGAAAACTTGTCCTTTCTCGGATTTGGTTATTTTAGCATTCTGGGATCCTTGCGCTAATACAGACGGACAGACGGAGTTATTCATATCGACTTATTTTGCCATACTGACCAAGAATATATGTATGTATATGTACTTTGTGGGGTCTGCCACGCCTCCTTCTGTGTGTTACATACATTCGAACAAAACTAGTATAGCCTTTTACCCTTTGGGTACAGGCTATAAAAAGTGATTGACAAAAAAAATGTTTCTGTAAATGACTTTTTTGTATGATAGAGTTATCAAATATTAATAGCAATTTATGTCATTTTCCCAATGTTAGAAACAATAACAGTTCTGCCAAAACACCTTGTTTAATTACACCAATTGAAATCGTCTGTTGTTTTTTCCAGATCTAGTTCGAAATAAGCAAATAATATCCTGTTGAGTTGGATATAGGGATGTAAGAAAACACCGATGTATCGAGCATGGTTTTTGCACGATTCATCGATGTTTTTCCAAACATCCAACATTTTCTTTTGTGTGGCTTACCAGATATGTTATACTATATTGATTTGTTTTAAAACTGTATATAAATAGCTTGTTTTTAAGAGAATCATACAAATTCATTAAAAGTCTGAATTACGATTACTTTATTAGTTAACAACATTATCTAAAATAATATGATAAACATTTTTGATTTAAAACATCTCTATTTATTTTTTCCCTAATATCAGCCTCCTTTTGCTTTCGAACCACACAAACTTGTCCTTTCTTAGACCTAGAAGCATGTGCAAACCAAGTTAACTTATTTTAGCTCTTAACTTTTGGAGTTCGTGGCGTTCATACAGCGAGCCTTACGGACAGTCGCACTGGCGGACATGGCTATATTGGCTCGTCTAGTTATACTGGTCAAGAATGAACTCTGTGTTCAATGGAACTAAACTAGTATACGCTTTCAACCTTTGGCTACAGGGTATCAAAAAAAAATTAGCACTTGTTAGCCGCAATATCATTATTACATTTTGTGCAGTATAGTTGGGGGGCGGTTTCAGAAACAAGACGGAACACATGTCTCACAGTCTTGACACGCATGAAAGTTCATTCTATTGTACCCATCTCTGGTAATGAACTCCTAATTATGTGCACACAGTGTTTTTGTCACTAACGATTTATTTAAAAGTAGGGTGCGATACACGTTTGAACTCCAGTTAGAACTTAACAGTCCTGAAATGCGCGCCCTATCGAATATAGTAAGCATAACGGTGCTCTTCCTTATGGTTATTGGAGCAGTCGAGTCCAATGTAGGGACAGTTCTGAAGAACTTGCAAGACGAATTGCATTTCAAAACGCTTGTTTTGTTCTTCAATAGCAGCGATCATTGTCCAGCGAGCTTCGATATTAAGACTTTGGGAGTCCTGCATTTGATTACAAGTGAAAAGGGAAAGCATTATCTCAATGCCTATGTGGACCGAGACGTTCTCGTCATGGTGTGCCTTTGGCAGGGACTGGAGAATCATCAGCTGAGTGCTCTCTATGACAGTCTTCAGCATATGCGTGCCACTCCAACTTTGTTGCTGCTAAGACACAACATGTTACCGGTTTTAAAGCAACTTTTCACGGAATGTTTGATGCACAAAATGCTAAATGTGATAGCCTTGGTCGACAATGAGGATGTACTGTACAGCTATCGGGCCTTTCCCCATTTCGAAATACGCCAAAAAAGGTTGTCTGCAGAGGGGCTTTACTTTGAATCTAAATTGAAAGACTTGGGAGGCCATGCCATACGTACCATGCCCGACCGCATATGGCCACGCACTGTGGTCTACAATGATAGTAACTCTCAGCGCAAAGTCGGTGGATATATAGCCACACTAATACATACGTTTGCTGATTACCTGAACGCAACTTTGGATATTAATTGGAATGAGGAACTGTTGTTTCAGGGTCAAATAGTAAACCTCACTACCGCGGGCGCCTTAGATTTGCCAATGTGTTTGTTTGGAGGAAACTTTTCCGAGCTCACTTACCCCATTGAGCTCGCAAAGTGGCAGCTGATGCTGCCTGTGGAGCCGTCAGTGGAAATCAACACCCTGTTTTTCATGGTCTACGAGATGAACACGCACTTGCTCATCAGCGTGGTCATGTTGTTGCTCATGGTTCTGGTTTGGACAATGCAAGGAGTGGACGGTGTTCTGAGACCTTTCAATTGTATTGACCAGGTTTTACGCGGATTTCTCGCCCAATCCTTCGTCATGCCATTGACTTGTCCATTACTAACTCCGGCAATTATTCATAGTCTAATAGCATTCTCCGGATTAATGCTCACCAATATGTACGTGGCATACTTGCAGATGCTCTTTTTTCAGCCACCAACCACGCCTGAGGTTACCACTTACGAAGGTATTCGTCGCACCGGGCATAAAATATTCCTCTACGATGAGGAGCTATCACTAGTTAAGACGACCATGGGCTTGGACTTTTGGACTGCCAATAAGGACATTTTCAAAATAACCAGTTCCTTTACCGAGTTGCAGCGACTCCGAGGTAACCTAAACACGACTTTTATATATCCAATTACAACCTCGCTTTGGCCAATGCTAAAGGAGCGCCAGTCGAAACTAAAGCGCCCCCTCTTTCGCGTTTCGCCACATTTCATCTGGCTTCATTTTGTAGTTTTTGGACTACCCGTAGAGGAGAACTCCATATACAAGGACCCGTTCAACGACTATTTGTCTTGGATACATGCTACAGGCTTGTTGTCGCATTGGTACCGATGTGCCTTCTTCGAAATGGTCCAGTTGGGTCAGCTACCTTCCTATCAACTTGAACAGGACACAACCAATCGCGATATGGCGTGGGAGGACCTCGTGTGGATTTGGGCGATCTTTTTAGTCTGTTGCGGACTGAACTGCTCAGTATTTCTTGCTGAACTATTGTACTTTCGATATGTATCGAAAAGTGCAAAGGCGAGTATTTCCCAGTGTTTAAGGGGTTAAAAGAAAAAGGAAATCTTGATCTTTAATTAAGAAAATGGGCGAGGTCTAATCAGATCTGTGTTATAGTTATGGAACTAAGGTATCAACAAGTGCTGTCACATATAGAGCGATTATCTTTTCAATTCCCCTGGTGGTGCATTGTAATAATTGGCTCTATGTGAAAATGAAGTCATAACATCTACCTATCAACTGATAAATCTGAAATGTGTTGTTGAAATTATTTAATTCTTTAAGTAGTTAACCACTTTAATCACTTGTTGTACAGTAAATATGTATTTTTAAATCGATTAAGTAAAAACAGGATTCAAATCTGCATGTAAGAATTAAGAACCAAGTCCTAGGACACCAGCTCGAAAAATGCGCAATACTTTGAATATTAAACTTACACCCCTACTATTGATTTGTAACCAGAAAGAATATCTGTAGAGTTATATTACATAATTCGTATTATATTGGATATAAGATACATAAGTGCTAACAAAAATATTGACTTTTCAACAAAGTATGTGTTTTTGCAAAATACATATTTAATATACTTCTTTTAATTTCGGTGTAGGCGTATGTGGTTGAAGGCAATCTCCATTACGAAGATGCAAAAAGCAATAGATAGCAGTATTATATATGCGTACCAAATCCACTGAAGATGTGCGAGTTGCAGTGCTCCTCCATAGTTCCTGGCCGGGCTCAGATCTTTGAAGCTAACTAGCCCAGCGGCTGCCATGTCGAAAAAGTGGCGTTCGAGCCAATATTGAAAGATGCCATTTGCCCGAACGTCCATGATGAGCTCGTTCATCGGCTCGACCAGCCAAGAGTTGTTGGGCATTTGGAAACTGAGAAGACTCAGTTGACTGTAGCAGGCATCTGGAGAAAAAATAAAGAGCTCACGGGCAAAGTATTGTTGCTGGGCACTATAGAGGGACCAATGTATGCGAGTGCATAAATAGACGTTACTGGTGTTCATGTTGTCCCGAAGCCGGTTGAGCTCGCTACTATTTAAGGGCAGCAATCGCAAATGCATATCCTTTGCAATGTCCAGATCGTGTTCGTGTATAGCCAGAGGCAGTCCGGCCTGACGGACGTCTGTGTAGGTGCGTGGTTGAGGCTGCTGCGGTGGATGCGTTAGCATGGTGCCTAGATGGGCATTATAAATGCAGTTCAAATTCAGGCCCATTACTCCGAGGATAACGTAGATAAGTCTGCAGCAAGCACTCGCATTGTTTGCAAGCCGAAAGGGCAAACCAAATAGCCCTCGAAGTGCTGCATCATTGAGCAGGAAGTCGACGAGGCGTGCGTCTTTTTGTTCAACGTGGCATTTATGCAGAGCCAGCACCAAACCGTAGGAATATATTATGGAGAGTGCTATTAGAATGTTGCTGGCGCTGTTCAGGTACAGATATATGTCTTTTAGTGGAATATCATTGGCCAGCGGTATCATCAAACAAATATGCGTCAATTCAAAGGGGTAGGGGGCTCGGCTCAATTGCTCCGAGTCGGTAAGCTCTACCATGCCAGCCGGAACATCTATTGCCATATCGTCGGCGATGGCCTGCAGTTCGACGGAATGTAAAACACGTCCAGGTACTATGGGAACCGGATACTGCAGTGTGGCGTTGAGTTTCCAAGCCAAGGTGCGCACGAAGCGTCCTACAGAACCGGTTAGCACCAGAGCGCCCGTTCGATTGTTCCTGTAGACAATGGTTCGCGGATGCGATTGATCGGGCATGACGATCAATGGTTGGCCGTGCATGTTAGGAAAGCTGGGTGCGAATGTAGGGTATTCCAAAATACTGTGTTTCCTCATCGTAAAGTGCGGATAAGGCTGATAGCTGAAATAGACATTCTCATCAATGGCGAACATCAGCACGTTCAACATTCTAAGATAGTGACAATGTCTCAAAAGACGCTCCATTGATTGCCGAGTGGGGAAGTTCGTTAAATAGAATATTGTCCTGGAGTTCCTTCTATTGTGCAGCGATACAGCAAGAGGTTGCAGCTGGTCCACATAAAATTTGCCACCGTGCAGACAAATTACGTGCAGATCATTCCGAGGAAATTCTTCGTGAGGTGGTGCTTCACTTTTCAGCGACTGCAGCAGGATGGCTGTTGGTGGGTTGACCAGCAAGCGATTTAAAAAGACTTCGGGGCAATGGTCCGGACGAATCGCCAGCATTGAGACTTTCGAGCTAGCCAGCACCATTAAAAAATTGTATGCCGAGTCAGTATCTGAGGTTGAGTATAAAAATAAGTCCAGTGTCAGGATTAGACGAAAAACTGTACGCCACGTCGTAAACATGTCGAATGCTTCCCAGAGTGGTGGCTTCTAGGTTTGGCATTCCTTTATATATCGACGACACTTTTCGTGAAGTCATGCAGCCTACGGGGGGCGTTGTCCAATTTTTTTTGGGCTGCGTGCCACGCCGATAACTATCTTATGTTGTCCTTTATTGATGCGTTGCCTTGGCTTTCTAGCACGTCCAAGAGTCCTACGCTGCCAGCGAAACTTCAAAAGCTCGCCAACAAAACAGAAGCAGTTTAATGCTTGGAGGGCCAGATATAGAGCGAATATCCATATGAGATCTTCCACTAAGATGGCATCCTCAATTTTCGACGGATGGCTCAAGTCCTTCAGAGGTGTTAGTCCCAGCTGCACCATTTGATAGAAGCTACGCTCTACCCAGTGCTCCATCAAGCCGAACTGCTGCACATAGAGAATATGCATTTCGAAGAGGTCTCGATACGGCAGCTCCTTGCGCATGGGCAAGCACAGCAGCATGAACTCATTGAGGCAAATGTCCTTAGAGTAGTAGAATAGAGGCCGCTTAAACAGTTTTTGCTGCTCCTGGTAGGTGCGCCAACGTAGCTCTGTCACCGGATAAGCAAACGAGGTATTTAAACTGTTTCGTGTTTGTATTAATTGGTTTATGTCGTCTATGTAATCGACTACTTGGAACTCAACTGTTTCCGGAGTGCGGCCAACCGCGGCCAGAAGAACCTTCGTTTCGCGGCGCATGGCCAGAACACGGAGATGACTTCGGGCGATACTCTCCACACTGCGTATAAATGGTTCGGATGGCGGATGTGTAAAGTAAGCATTCAAATAGGCCTCGTACATGGTCGTGATCAGAATGCTGGCAGAGCAGAGCAGAAAACATATGAGCTTCAAGTGCCTGCTGGGATTGGCGACCATCGGAAAGGATTGGCCAAGCAGGCCTCGTAGAGTCCTATCGTTGAACAGCACATTGCTAAAGCTGAGATGTCGCCACGACAGCTGATCCGTGTATATTAATAGTAGCGAGAAGATGCAGAAGAGCAGCAGAAGAATGGAGACTACTAGAGGATCGATAATCATGCCATATACCACATTGTACGGCACCGGTTGGGGTAGCGGCATCATAAGGCAGTAACTGGATATCATATATGGATAGCTTATGTGGTCAAAGGACCTCGACATCATATTTATCGACATGGCTGTGGCAATATCAATTAGATTCTGGCGCGCCCACTCATGAATATCACCATAGAAGATGACGTGTCCAATTTCCTGATCTAAGCGCAGCTTTAGAGTCGCGTTTACGCGTTTAGCATATGTGAGCAGCAGAGAGGCACAGTAGCCCATCATTTTCATTTCACCGCTCTGCTTGTCCTGATAGAGCATAGATCTTGGGGCCAGTTGGTCCACATCGGTCAGGATTAGCGCCCCTTGCATATTTCGAAATTGTTTCACATAGGCGGGCTGAAGGGATGACAACTGCTGCTCCACTAAGACCGCATAGGCAGAGAGGAACTTTCGACAACTGTAGTAAACACCCGTTGAGGCAAAGTTCTCGTCCAGCAGAACGATATTGTGCTGCTCCAGTTCAAAGTACAGCTCACAAAGGGTAGCCGCATGCTCGGGTCCTGCCGTATCCGTGCGCACCAATCGTCTTGCCTGCCGCAGCTTGAACAAGGTGCGATCGCTCTCCTCTTGCTCGGCGTTGTCATCACAGGCAAGCACCAATGCGGTACTGCTATAGTTCCAATCATAATCGGTGCTACCGTTGGTCACCAGCACCGTGGGCCAATTACTTGACAATGAATGAAAAGCGCAGTTTTGCTGAGGACGTGTGTACAACAGCAACGTGTCGAAGGGCTCTTCTTTGAATATCTTTTGCAGCAATTTGAAGAGTTGGACTTCAAATTCACTCTCCTCACTCTGCTCGAGCATAGTCGGCACTTGGGAAAGTGCAGTCGAGATACACAGGCCGCCTAAAATGGCAGCTACGAGTCTAAAATGTCCGGCCGTCATCGCGAAACTGACTCGTGTCCTGTCAACTGGGACTTCGTCTCTCCCTGGCATGCAGTTTTCATGTTCCGCACCATGTTAACAACTTTTAGTACACTCGACTATCCAATTACGCATGTTTGCCTTCGCATGTCAACGCTAAATGGTCAATTTTAGACCATGGTGTGGTCTAGCTAGGTGCATGCAAATTTATGTCAGCGCCCCTCCCATGTGTTGTGGGGAATCCTAACAATTGTAGTTGCGCTTTTGTGTTTCAATACTTTTAGTTGGACACGCCCAATCTATTCCCAGTTGGTGCTTTATTCATATCTTTTTATAAAACATATTCGTATTTAGCATTTGTTTGGTTTTTTCTATAAAATTCCCTAAGTGCCTATAAATATATTCCAAAATCGTTAGTTAATAGTGAGAAGTTTTTGTTGTAAGTCGGTAGCAACAAAAATGCATGTTTTGAAAATATCGAATTGATTTATGAAGCTAGTACTTTAAAGGTTTCCTTGAAGAGCTTTAAAAAATAGTACCCGAAGGGTAAAAAGGGCATATTAGTTTTGTGCAAAGGAAGGAAGACGGAGAAGGAAGCATTTCCGTCCAGTAAATATTTATACATTTTCTTAATCAGAGCATGGCGATAGAAATCGATACATTGCAGTTCGTCTGTCTGTCTGTCCGTCCGTCCGTCTGCCTGTCCGTCTGTTCTTAGCTCATGCACTAGGTCTTCAGGGGGGGGGGGGGAGGGGAGGGGAGCTAGCCCTTCTTTTCTGTTTTGCTGCTGCTTTGGACACATTTTTATTTGTATTTACTCTCGGGCCTTCTCTCTTATTTTGTTTCTGAACGTTCGAATACAAACAAATCTATTAAGGCGTAATTTCTAGAGAATATTTGAAATATTGTTGTTATAATTACTCCTAAATTATGCAGTCGTATAAATATGTACATAAACTATATACATATATTTACTATTATCTTTATTTAACACTGCCAAATAGCTTTTCAGCTCATATTTGTGAATGAAACATTTTTATTTAGTTATTTATTTCAAATGCCGAAAAGTTGGTATACTTGTAGACTGTCGACAAAGTTGATGAAATTTGTATCTTACCATAAAACCTTATTAGCTTTACTCGTAAAAGAAGAAGAAAGTATTCAAAAAAGACCAATTTTGAAAAATTTATTTTAATATAACATTGAATTCTATTAAATTATGAAAAAATTAAATTATTCAAATAATGTGCTCATCATCTATACTATTAATTTATATACTCGTATTATGTAGAGGCTGTTGTTCAAATGGATGCAGACAATTGTCTGCATGTAGTGATGGATTTAATTGTGCTACATTTTATTGAGTGTCTGCTTTTTTATGTTCAATGCCATGCGTTGTCCGCATCGTTGCAACAGACACACGCACACATGCCATACACACACATTTCTAGACAATCAATTGCAGTACGAACAAGTATGTATACGCTGGTATTTCTTTAACGACTTCCGGTCGAAAGATGGTGGACGACGCCGACTTACATACTCGTAGATGAGGCGTACGCCAGCAAAAGTAAATTGAACGACAGCAGAAAACTAGTCGAGAGCGAAATTTTCCGGCAATTTATTTGGTGAATTCGATTTTGAATGCCGAAGCTGGGAGGCCGTGTGTCTGCGTCTCGAATTGAAAGTGTAGTAGAAATCAAACATTTAATTTAGTGCTCTTAATTGCAGTGCAAAGGCTTTGAAAATAATTCAAATGAGTTGCAATGTTGCCGTATTGGACTGCAACTGGCAACGGCCAGACAACACTCGAAAGCTTGCACTTCCGAATATTCAAAGTCGGCCCACGGGTTGTTGTTGCTACCAAACTGGTCTAGACACTTGCGTTAACAGGAGGCAGCGACACTGAATTTCTTCTGCTTCATCATCATCATCATCGTCGGCATCGTCGTATTTTCCAGCCAGCATGATGATATCGGCGCTTTATCTTGCTGCTTTGCCATTTTGCCGTAGTCATTGTTGTTGTTGTTGTTGTTATTGTGGATGACGTTTCAGCGAAAGTTGTTGTTACGTTACATTTAGTGGCCTATGCAAAACCGGTCGTACATCAATTTTCGTTGGTGGCCAACCAGGCAGCCTGCAGTCATCCAACATTCAAACTTTATCTACACTCGGGAAAAAATAGAACGAAACATTCTAAGCCAGATTTCACTTGAATTTATTCCATGATGTACTTAATATAGGTATATATTATATTTATACCCTGTATATAAGGTTTGTGCAAAGTAACAGAAAAGATTATCTCTTTTTATTCTTATAGGCTTAGCGCGATAATTCGATCTAGACTTACATATTCGCCTGTCCTAGAAATATAGTAAATTGCTGGCCTGTTTAAAGAAATGTTTTAAGCTTATAAGTAGTATGGGCATTATTCAGAGTAGAGTTTTTTTTTGCGACAAAAGCATAAAGCGAGAGAGAGAGAGAGAATAGCTCGCAGGCATCAATAAAGAACAGTTCGATGGATATGCAAGGTATGCATAAAAAGTTATTCATAATAATGAATTATAATAAATAGTGTTACATATCTGATAGTATAGATTTGTCCCGTAATGGGGATCCTTTAAAACAAAACCAAATATATGGAAATTGCTTTCATCAAATCAAAATTAAAAGAATAATATCAATTCAATATACTAATTTCTCAAAAGATTTCTTTTCATTTCTAAAATAAATAGGGAATACAAGAAGTGTCCATAGCATACATCTATAGGACTCACTTAAATCTATGTAAATATACTAATTGTTCAAAAGATCTGAAAAACCTTCATTAATGTAGGCTTTTAAAATTGAGAAGATCTTTCGAACATCTCTAACTATTGACACTATTGACTATTGATTTTTAACGAAAAATTCCTTTTTTTGTAGTGTATGTACATATATTTGTGTATGTATATGGCTTTTGCAGAAATGCAATTGCTTCTCACTTTTCGCACTTGTCGTCTCATGTGTGATGACCTTTTCAGGCAGTCCAAGCCAGGGCGAAATTCCCAATTACTGTCTCATTAAACTGATTTGTGTTGGCTTGAAATTGTGGCGCACATTTTGTTAATTATGTGCGTCATTGTTCCGAAAATTTAATACTGGATAGGAAAAGCCATAAACATCTCGCCCTATCCAACCCATCCAACGGGTTGTCCATTGTCCGGGCCATTGTGAGCGGCGTGTCTGTTAATGCGCACATTTTGTTATTGTTGGCCTGCTTATGTGCCGGCTAACTTGGCTTAATCATTGGACATTTCGCTGCGCATTATTCATGTGTAAGTTTCTGGCTTGTAAGTTGTGGTGGCTTGTTGCCGGCATTTTTAACACACATCCACATCCCGTGGAGTGGGGCGAAGGAGTGGCGCGGTGCGGGACTGAGCATTTAATAAGTGCCTTTATTGTTGCTCTGCCCAGTTAGCGTTCGCTGGCCGGCGGCACAATTTGACTACTTTTTCCATTTCCTATGATTTGCGCGCCATTCGACGTAATGATACAGATAGAGATACAGATACAAATGGGGATACCGATACATTTAAAGAGCAAGCCAACGGATGATGGTGGAATGCGCGCCATTGAAAGTTAAATGAGTACACTCAGAAAAATTTATAATCTGCATATTAGAAATTAAATTAAGAATTATATTTAAAAAAGCAAATGTATAATATGGGAAAATTTCTCCCTGAAATGGAGAAACGAATATGTCCATTTAGTTTTAATTCCGAAAGCACTGCATTCGAATTAACAATAATTTGTGTTTTATTATTCACATCATCAATAAAAATATCATAACAGTCATAGTTGTAAGAAAATATATTTGGTTGCATAATTATATAAGTTCCTAATTTCCAGAATAAAGTTCATTTAATATTGGAAAAAGACACTTGTTTTGTAGACTGAATTATTTTTAAAAAGTATTGCAATTAGTATTATTATTAAATTATTAATTATTATTTAATATTGCAATTAGTATTATTATTTTTTTGTAATTCAGGCCCGATTTTCTAAAATTTTAGAGTCAGTTCTGGTCATTGTTTTTTTTTTCTCAGTGTAGAATTAGCGTTGTTTTTGTTTTTAATGAAATTCAGATTCACTTTCAACGCACGCATGGGTTGTACACTTTTGATTGAGAATGCTTGAGGAGTTGTTGTTGCTTACGCTTGTTACTGTTGTCACTGTTGTTGTTTGGTAGCTGCGATACACAAAAGGCAAACACTGAGAAATTCACCACGTGGTAGCAATCTTCGCTCTTCGCTGGCCATGCTTTTGGTGTCTTCTTTAATGCAATGCAATGGCAGTGGCACTGTAGCTGATGATGATGATGAAGTCGCTCTCTCTTGGCTGTGGACTCTTGGCTCTCGTCGTTGGTCACTTGAAGTTGCTGGTTGCGTCTTCTGTGAAATTCAGTTGTAATACGACCGCGACGGTGATCGGTCGCGAATTTTTACACAGCTCGCGCGCATTTTGTGCCGCCGAACTATAAACGGTTCAGTTTTTGTCTGGTCGTGTCGTGTGCAAGGATAACACGTTCAAACAGCGAAGTGAGTTAGTTCAGTGAAGCTCGCGTGCATTTCATATTAAATATAACAAATATTTTATTAAATAATTACTCTGTGTGAATTTATGTGTATTCAATTTGTTTGGCTTGCAGCTAACTGCACGCAATTGGATTAGAACTAAACGAATATCCTAAGGCAGATAACATGAGAGTTTTGCCAGTGTTGGTGAGTATTACAAACTGGACTTAGTTTGCTCTGTAGATTTACATAAGAGTGGTATGACAACAGACGCAGCTACGACGTAACATGCGCCGCAGGTGGCGGCAACAGCGTGTCAACAGTTCAATGCTCAGCGCACTTACAGGCGACGCGTGTCAGTCCCCCTTAAGCTGAAATGACCAGAGGGTGACCTGCGCGTCGCGCTGGACGGGTTCTTACTGTTGGCAGCAAACGAGATTGATGAATTATGTCATTAAGGCAGCAGTGCAGGTTGCATGAGGGGTTACTGTTAAGTGTGCAGTGGCAGCGACTGAAACAGCGACAGCTCAAGTGTAAATTGTCTTCCGGTTGTCTGCACACATACAAACATACATACAAGTACACACACGCTCTCTCACACTTTGAGTTGCGCGCATGTGTGAAGTGCAGGCTGCCATTTTCAATTGTTTGTGTGGGTGTGCAAATTGTCTCATTGTTTGTCATTTTGCATGCACTTGTTACAGCTGCATTTGCTGTTGTTGTTGTTGTTGTTGCAGCTACTGCCGACCTTTTGTTTACACACTGCACTAAATTAAGCAGCTGTCATCATCTTAGCCCACGCCTCAGCGCCAAGGAGCTAAAAAGGCAGCATGTGGCAACACAAACCAAACTTTTGTGTAATATCGGCCAACGGCGGCATATGCCTTTCAAAAAATATGGAACAAAAAAAACACATTAACCACACATGACGTATGCGCAATATGATGACCAACATATGCCACATTGCCGCATAGAATCTTGTGGCAGCTGCACTCACTTAACGATGCTTAGCCACATCTTCATCAACATCAAAAACAATAACAACCATAACCAAAAATCAACATGCAGACAAGCAATTGAGCGAACGGGTATGAAAAGTTGCCCTCCTTTCAATGACGGGTCGCTTTTGTTGCCTCAATCTCGATGCGCCTTTCAAAATCCCCGATGAGCACGTAGTTGCCACAATAAAAAACAAAAAATCGACGAGACGAGCGAGTCTGTCCGACAAGTGAGTCTGCGGGACTGCAGCATTAAATGACGCGCGAATAGTTCATAATCTGCGTGTTTATTTCTGTTTGCCATTGCTATTGTGTAAAAAAACATGACTTTAAAATTCCAAATTGCTGCTAAAAACCAATCATGTTCATTAATGCCTATTTCGTTCACGACGACATGGCCACCGCATGTGTAACCTTTACAAAAAGACTTACCAATTCATTTTTGTGCAATTTCGTTTCCAAAAGGCCGACGAACTTGCCTCAACTTCAACTTTTTTCACGCTGATTTCATTTGAAATTATTTTTTTTTGGCTTACTGTGACAACGACGACAACAACAACAAACAAGTGTATGGCCTAGAAAATTTTGAATTGAAAAATCTGCGCGTCAATTGTGTGAAAAATGCCAACCTACACACATGTGGGCCAAACAGAAGTTGGCCAGCAAGCGAATAAGCTCGCAATTCATTTGAAACGATGCGCGGGCCCCATCGATTGACATTTCGTTGCGGATCCGAGAAGAGCTGCCAAAGTCTAGTATGCGCACTACTTAAGGAATTTCGAGCAGCAGTCGCGGATCGGAATTTGTTGGTTTTACTTTCTGCAATTTGCCTCTGGCATTTTCCAACTAGCCACTACACCTGTAGTTTTGATCAAGTCGCGTCTATTTCACACGTAGCCATATCTATATGTACTTATGTATTTGCATGTGTGTGTGTGTGTGTATGTGTGTGCGTGTGTGTCCAAAGGCCACGCATATTTTAATATGCCGCACGCATGCAAACCATCCATTTGGTTGAATTGTTCATTGAAACTGGGCTGCTTCTTTCGGTTGGAGTGTAGAAAGTTGATTGGTTTATTAATTTGGCTCGCTGCATACGAACATACAAATACACAAATATACAGCCAAATATTGGCTTCGGAATGAATATATAGGACTCTGTGATTGGTTTGATTTGATTTGATTTCTTTTAAATTGAGGGTGATATACCGTAAGCTTGCTAACTTTTTAACGTTCTGAAATTTGATTAGTCTCTACTCGTATCTACGTGTATATGAATATGTATAAAGCATTTGTCACATTTTTTAGAGCTCTTCGTCTTTGCAAGCTTGTAGTGCAGTGTATTTCTTATACTAATGTTACAATGTTTATTTTATTTATTATTTTAAAATTTTTTTTTATTAATTTTAATCTAAAGAATAGTAGTTCAAATACGAAGCTTTCAAAATATATAAAAGTCAGTTATGTTATGTTCCCAGATTGAAAGTACATATCTCAACACACTTTCAATCTTATAGATTGAATAACTTTATAAGTTAGTTAGGTTAGGACCAGACCTTGATTTTTCTTATAAACAAATTAAGGAAGACACATATTTAAGCTTAGGTTTTGTAGTAAATAAAAACATGTACGATTAGCTTATAATTATGCATTGTTATCTCAAATTGAAATTATTTAATTCCATTTTGAGGACACGTTGTATTATAAACAAGAGAGAAAGAAAAAATATATAATTGTATATTAATTATGCTTGCAAAGTTTGGTTTACTTAGCTTTCGAAATGTGGACATTATTGACGAAATTCTGTAGCGGGGAAAGGCGGGGGAAATTAAAAAGATTAAATAAACTCGTCCTTTTCTGGATACCTCGCCTTCATCCAGAGGGACAGACTAACGTTATATATACTTTATGGGGTCGGAGATGCTTCCTTCTGCCTGTTACATACTTTGCACAAACCTAATATACCCTTTTATCCTACGGTTACAGGGTATAATAATTTTGAAGCTGTTGAAATGAACTTCTGCAATAAATGGCAAAGGTTGATTATGAAGGGGTTAGTAAAAGCATATATTTTTGCTTTCTAAAATATCAATAGACTATTAAGACATCTCTTATTGTTCTTGATGGGGGAAAAGTTTGTGTGAATTTGTCAAAGTGTGAGCATTTCCTAGTTTGTTTTCATTATCTTCCTAAATTGCCTTTTCGAGTAAATTGAACAGGCAAAAAAAACTCTCAGCAGCATTTCAATTTCATTTGGGAGCTGCAACAGGCCTTTGGTAGCTCATCTTGGCAACAACATTAAGTTGGCCAATATAGTCAAGGAATGCCTTTCACTTGCAACAAAGCAAAGCATGAAAAAATAAAGAAACACAAATATTACAACAAAACATAACTATTTTGTAGCTGAAATTGAGAGATGCGCCATCATCTCTCACCAACATCTTGGACTGGTCCTGCTGGCTGTGAACATCTTCAGCTTTTGTCCGGCGTGCTGCCGGACAGCTGCGTCCAAAAATTGCATGCCGCGAGTTTATCAAAGCAAATAAAAGGAAACATCTGCAGCCAAAGACGAGCTCTGTGTGTAGAGATGTGTGTGTGTAGATGTTTTGGATTTGGTGAACGTCCGCAATGGCGACACACGAAATATGAATTACAGACACAAATTGGAATGCGGTTTTGGCCACAAACAATTTTCGGCTGGCAATTATAGCCATCATCATGCTGGTCTCACATCCAAGCAGCCGCCCGATCATCCCCAAGTCAAATTCCAGTCTCTCTCACTCTCTCTCATTTGCAACGTCATTCGCAGCATCTGTATTTATTTTAATTAAAAGTTGCTCAAGTGTCTGAACAGACAGTGTGAGTGTGTTTGTGTGTGCGTGTTTTGCCTGCTGGCAACAGGTTCATTTTATCCGTCTCATGTTGTGCGCCGTGCTACATTCACTAAACCCAAGTCCGAGCCCGACTCCGAGTCTGAGTCCGAGCCGGATGATCAGTTGGGCAGCCAAACGTTTTGGATGACGCTGTCACACTCGCACTCATCATCGTGTGCATGAATATTTATGGGTTAAGTGTAGCGATTAACTTGCCCTCTATGCGGTCAGAGCTTTCTGTTTCTGTTTTTGGATTTTTTTAATTACCCCAACGTTGTTAGCATATGTATTAATTTTGTGTGCAAGTTAGCTAAAAATATTTATATTTTTATGATGCTCGCACTGCACATCCCACTGGGCCAGCGCGATTATGTAAGGTTGTGCGCTATGCTGCTCCTGAGCATCATAAATTGTTACTGTCGCTTATGTTGCCGAGGGTCGTTGGGTGCTGGGCGCTTGACTTCGGTTCCGGCTCGATCCGCCACCTTTTAAGGGGCTCTCTCAGCCACAAATTTGTTGTTGTTGTTGTTTTTTTTTTTTTTTTTTTGTTAATTTATGCACATTGTTTTTTTTTCTATGAAGCATTTCAGCGTCTTTCTCCAAACTCGTTATTTATTTAATTTTTATTTATTTTATGCAACGACCTTGCGTATCGTTTAACTCATCTGAAGCTGTTGATAAAATAATTAAAAAACATTTTAAGCGTGCCACTCACCGCCCGCTACAGTAACATCGACTCTCAGGGTGATATGAAGCGGAATCTGGGTTGGTTTGAATTTTGAATGTTGGCTTTTATGACTTGTCTTGTTAGCCTTTGCTGTTGCCTGTGATGATTGCCCAAAATGAGTTCGTTGCCTAAGTCTTTTGTTTGGCTGCAGTCCACATTTGCCACAGTTGCCACATAAATACGTTTACAAGACCCGCCCCATCTCGTTTCGAGTCTCTGACAAATGATTCGATCCTCTGGCACATTTCGCGACATTATTCGCGTTTGCCAATTGATATAATTGCAGGCAATATTGTGTGCATAGTATTTGCAACAACTGACCACTCGCACGACGTGGCTTTCAACTAATTTGTTTATATTGTTTGTTAGTGTATAAGTGTGTGTGTGTGTGTGTGTGTGTGTGTGACGTGTTGTTGCCTCATTTGGTTTTCTTTTGCATAACTTGTTCGAGTGTGTGTGTGAGTGTGTCTCGTACGCAACATTTCTTCAATTGCATTTCAATTTGCATACATAAGTACTTACACACTCACACTCACACGCACACACACACTTACATGCCATTTGATATAGCCACATACTCGTACTATGTTGTAAATTTGAATTGGAATTGGAATTGACAAATGCAAATGCAATAGTGTAATAAATATTTATGATAAGGCCCGTCCGGCAAGGCTATTGATTACAACAACAACAACAACAACAACAAAAGCATGAGCAACATTAAATCCGATATGGCATTACACATCTACGATTATGCACGAAAGAGTGGCTCACGGCATATTCGTACCAACTCATCTACTTTAATGTCGAGCTCAGAAATGGCGAATAGTATACATTTCTTGCCTTGGAGTGATTTGCTCGTGTAATTCGAATAATTGAGTAAATGAATTGTAATCAGTTTAATGACAATCCATTTAAATATAAGGGCAGGTGTGGCTTTTGTTGCCGTCTTTGCGAAGTGTGCAAATATATTTATCTACAAATCTGCGCATTAAATATACTCGTAGTTGCTGTATTTGTATTGTTGAACAAATAAAACAGTGTATTTTATGAACTGCAAATTATCAAATCAAATGGCGGTGTTTTAATGCCTTGACTCTGCGAATTGTGTTTTGAAGCCTTGTTTATGATAGTCAGCTATAAATCTGTCATTAGCGAAAATAATGAAAATAATGGCTGGAAATGTAATATTTTCATATTCATATCTATTCATCTATTTATCTTTCCACCTAACTATCTATGGTATATATTATAAGCTTTTGAGCTGAATAAATGCTGCTACACACAATAAGTATTTTTATACTCTGTACATAAAATGTACAAGAGTATATTACGTTTGCGGGAGCTGAAAATGTAATAGGCAGAAGGAGGCGTGGCAGACCCCACAAAGTATATATATTCTTGATCAGCATGACGAGACGAGTCGATCTTGCCCTGTCTGTCTGTCTGTCTGTCCGTCTGTCTGTCCGTCTGTCCGTATGAACACCTGGATCTCAGAGACTATAAGAGCTAGAGACACCAAATTTTGCACAAAGATGCGTTATATGAGTACGCTGTGCAAGTTTGTTTTATTTTTTTGATTTTCCCCCCTATGGGGGTTTTACCGATTTTCCATTCGTATAATCGCCTATATCTAAGAGACTATAAGACCTTCGGTAACCAAATTTTAGTCCCAGATGCCTTATGAGAAAATGTGTATTTTGGAAATTCCCTCCCTCCCCCCTCTCCCCCGCAAATCGCGATTTTCTCTAACTCCCGTAAAAGAGATAAAATCGATCAAATTTTTTTTTTTTGTTAATTCTCTTACTTTTTAATTTCTTTAATTATTCTAAACATATGTACAGAGTATTTCAAAGTCGAGACTCCCAACTTTAGCTTTTTTACTTGTTGAAAGTATGGATGTAGCAGCTTAACTCTTGGCCAGACTTCTGACTTCTGCCAACGGGCCTCAGCTGGTGTAAGGTGATGTCGGCTTGAAGAAATTAAAATGCTCTCACGGTTGCACCTGTGGTCAGCCCACGTAGTATTAAAGTGCATTTAGCTGCTATCAAAATTCCAGGCATGCACTCGTATTGACATTCTTTGACTCGTCTCACAACTTTTACATTTCTCCTCCGTGGGCTCAGTCATTTGCATTGTTTTCGTTAATGTGTATGTATGTATATGAGTGTATGTGTGTTTTCCGTTCATTATCTCATCGATGTCTCGTGCGTCTAGTCAGCCTGACCACCACATGCAGCGTCATCCCCGGCAACAGAAATGCGAAAGCTAGCGGCTGTGGCCCAAAAGTTCCTCAAGATTATGCATATGAGCCTCTTCACGGACAGACAGACAGGCAGACAGATAGACGGACAGACTTACAGAGTCTGGGACTGGCACGCACACTTGGGCAGCTGCAGCACGAAAAGTTGCTACTTGTCGCTTTCTTAGCTGTTTGGGCCCAATTCATGTCACGTTGAGGTAGATTCGGCCACACAGCATCGTTCGCATAAAAACACTTTCATTTTTCACTTCTCATTTCATTTAATATTTTATGTTTCACGTTACATGTTTTCTTTTGTTTTTCGTTTTTCGTTTGATGGTGCTGGTGCTAGTGCTGGGGTTGGCGCTGACGTTAGTGTTTTATTTCTGCTCTCAAACTGTTTACAGTCGTTTGAATGCGGCCGTTTGGGCTGTCAGTCACTTCCGTTTTCTGGCAACGCGCCCAGCTTCTAAAAAGAAAAACAATGCTCGGAATGATTACAGTGTTCATAGTTTAACGCTTTTTTCGCTTTTTCGCTTTTTTCTTGTTTATTTATGCAGTTATAAGCGTCAAGTTTGTCGCCTAAGTCTTTCGCTTGTTTTCGTTCGCTTCACGTTTTACTCACTTTTATTTATGACTCACTTCCTTTCATTCCTGTCGGTCGCGCCGCAATTTCTCGACAGCTGCTTTTGTTGTTGTTGTTTTTTGCCGGCTTATGCAATTTTTGCGCTTGTGCTCGTCTTAATTATAAGGATTAAACGTTAATTTCGCATTTCCTCCGACGCATTTTTCTCATTTGCTACGCTTTCGTGCTTTTGCGAATTGTTAAGCTGTTTTGTGTGCCCGGCCTGATTTCATTGGATTATTAGATTATTTTGTGTAAGTGGAACAGGATATAAAAATTGTAAGGCTTCTGGGAATGAATATTTATCAGAAAACGTTCAACGAACGGCAGCTTTGGGGTTGTTTTGTTCCCATCGCATCGAATCGAGTTGACTTTCTTATGCTTTTTATGGGTCGTGAAATGCTAATTTGATTTATTAATATGCTCTCCAACCTTATATATTTGTTTATGTCCACAGTTTTGATGGCGTTTCACTTTTCGAGACAGTTATCTCCAAAGGATGAGCATTTTGGAATCCAACTGAAACAAGTTGGCGTGCAACAAAAATATTTAAATTGTTTCTTGCAAACAGTCCTTGGTTCCTGAATTGCAAACTGTACATGTAGTTTCTATCTAATGTTCGATCTTTGTAATTTTAGTTTCTATCTTTTATTTGAATTAAGGGAGTTCATCTATCTGCCTTTTCCAAGCCTTTGCAGTTTAAAGGGGTTATATCATTAGAAAGATTGGGTTAAGCAAAGAGCAACAAATCTCATTTAAGGTGGCAAAAAAATGTATTGTAATCACTTTTTGCTCAGCAGTTCGCAATTTAAGGTGAAAGCTTCTTTTTGCATATTTTTAGCTTCTTGTGATAGCTTGACGGGCTGGTGATGAAATGTTTGTTTAACGGGTTAGAGGTTCTTAAATTAATCTGTTTTGGTTATTTTCTGTCTCTCTATTTTTATTTTTAAATATTAATTTTATTTTCACCTTAATGATTAATTTTCAACACTTAATCTTTACAGTTTTTTTCGCATGTTCAGCACATGAAAGTTTATTAATTAAATAAGTCTTGATTATATATTTATTAGGTACTACAATATCATGCTTGACTTTATTTTCGTTCTCAAAATTACGGCCTCACAGCACTATATTTGAAAGATTCGTTGCCTGTACATTTTTTTTTAAATTCAATAAACAAATATATTCGAGTATTTATATTTATATAAGAGTATTAAGTGCTATTGTAGCATTGCTATATTTTTTTGGCAATGAGAAAGAAAATAAATCAAAATATCTTTCTATTTTGTGGTTTTTGTTTTTCGAAAATCGCTTTTTATGGCGTTCACAATGATTTACGATAGGTTCGTAATATATTCAAATATCATATCGATAGTATATCGATCAATATATTTCAATATCTGCAGAAGTTTGGCTTTTATTTGATGTCATAAATTAAAATGGGGTTATTAAAAAATGTTCAACTGGAAAATAACAATTATTTGCAAATTATTTGCCTGTTCGCCCATTGGTTAATCTTTCTGAAATGGCCGAAATACAAGCATAATAGGTACAGAGGGTATTTAGTAGTCGCATATTTTTTTTAACTGAAAGTTGTAGTATTGTTCACACAAACACACATACTTGTACGCGTGACTTTCAAAAGTTGGCACATTTGCGCTCAACCTGCAATCTTTTCACATGACCAACAATGGCAGATCGGTTGGCATATATCATAACTGTTCATCATCAAGAGCATAATTGCATTTTTCGCCACTCTTTCTGTCTACGAGCATGTGTGTGTCTCTAATTGTGTCTGAGTCTGAGTCTGGGTGTGAGGTTGTGGCTCTACTCTACTCATAAAACGAACATTCACATGCGATGACGAGGCAGTTGCATGCAGTAGCAGCAGGGCTTGGGGCTTGGGGCATGAGGCATGGGGCATGGGGCGTCGGTCGAGGCAGATTACAATCAACAATTGAGTTTCGCCTGTCACTGTTAGCTAGCCAGATGAATAGGCCAGCAGCGGTCCCAGCAGCGGCAAGAAACAAAACGAATGGAAATGGAAACAAATTGCTAATTGTAATTGGCTAACCTTAGCACTAGCGCGTTTTTCTTTATTTTTATCTCCAGTTGATTGCACGTGCCTATCAGGGTGAGAACTTGTGGGGGTAGTTAGAGATAAAAGCCGCCTGATATGGCAAATGCGATAAGTTATGGCGCATGCTAGTTGTGGTAAGTGTAACTGTGATGAGTAAGTTGTAGAGTTTTGCCGTTGGCAGATTTCACTTTTTGCAAATCAGCAAGCGCCACCGCTGCCACCGCTGCTACTGCCACCACTGCTACCAAAAACAACCGCAAGACGTGCCGCTTGTTGAGCTGGTGGCGGTGTCGGTGGCGGTGGCGGTGGCGATGTTGGTGGCAACAGCTCAACAACTTGTTGCAGTAGCTTGCGCCGCTGTTGTTGCTATTTGGGTTTTCAGTTGTCGCCAGCACTTAGTGCTGCTGCGGCCACTCTTGTGTTGCCACATGTTGCTCACAGTCCAGCAATCCTAGCACCCAAAATCCCGTGGCCACAATTTGCCAGCTTGTTAGCTACCAGACGCTCAGCTGACGCCTTTAGCACTAAGCAACAAAAGGCAGAAACCAGACGGGACTCCACTCTGTTTTGCAGCTTTACTCATTAACTGGAGAAACCCGATTATATTCTTCAATCTTTGCGATAACGGTTGGTCCACTTGTTAGTTGATTTTCAGCACAAAGTTGCATAGATCGTTCAATAAAGTCTATCGGAAATATGTAAAAAATATCTGAACTGTAGCAACATTTTTTTCATGTATTTGTTACTGCCAACAAAAATAATTAAAAAATATATTTTTTTATTCTTGTGCTGTTCGGACAGATTCACAGATTTTCACATTATAATCTAATCTTTCAATCTTTTTTAAAACATTTCTCGTTGGAATATTTAATGCTCCAAAAAGATGTCTCAAACGTTATGAGTATGCCATGAAGAAGGCTGTGGTTGTTGCAATTGCTATCATTAACTATAGACTTTAAAGAAAGACCAAATTAATGAAATATAACTATCAAATGTAAATTGTTTTTTTTAAGGGTATTGTTCAGCAATGATAACTGGTTTAAGCTCCTCTTAGAGGCCTGATTAAGTTTTGCTATCAGGAAATAAAATATATGACAGGCTTATATTCAAGTTTTATATTTGTCATATTTTATTTGTTGTCATATAAGAACAACTAATTTCATTACAAAAAAATATACATAATTTATTAATTTGCTAAAAAGACAGAAGTGTATGTGAAAACATATCAGATTATTATGTTCTAATGCTAAATAATTAATTTCCTAAGCACACAATATTCATCAAACAAATCAAGGCTACTTTTTAGAGCAGTATAATAAGGCGGATTTTTTAAGGACTTTAGTCACATATTCTGGGTAGAAGTACCATCTATTAACTCATTTGTGCTGGTTAGTGTAAGTTTTGGCATCAAACAGAGCAGCAACGAAACTGAAGACAGTCTTCAAGTCAATTTGGTTTTGGGCACTTGTCGTCTGGCGGACAGGCTATAATTTGGCTTTACCTTGTGTTTATTGGCCCCAGCTTAGCCATTTGCAGCTTCTCTGGCTTTTCTGGCTTCTCTGGCTGCTGCCATCGCTTCGTCTTACACAACAAGTCGTCGAGTCTGAAATCAACAATTAAATTCATTTAGTCAGAGATGTGCGCAGATTTGTTTTACACATGGACACTAAATGGTTGCTAAATGCGCATGTTTGTTGCATAATTTGTTGCAAATTGTTGTGGCTATTGCCTGCATTTAGGTACGAGTATTTATGTATTGATGATTGCAATTGATAAATAAAATATATGGCTGCTGACAAGTCATCAGTCAATGGTGTGTTTCTGCATGATAATACAATAATTTTTACTCGGCTTCCTATAATATTGATTAGCACTGAACACTTAAACAATTAAATATTTACGCATTCGTACAGTGTGTGCCATTCGTTTGTTTGTGGATCGTGGATCTGTGAGTTGCTTTTGTGTTTCTCTGCTCGCAGTGGATCAACTTTCTCCCATTGTTAGCATCTTTCTTTTCATTAAGTCTTTTTGGCGCTGCGCCAGTTTCTTTGGCCGTGCTGCCTGTCGATTTTGTTGGCTTTGTTTTGCAAATTTCCAGACTGGTGCATGAGAGTGTGTGTGTGTGTGTGAGTGTGTGTGTGTTAATGTGTGCGTTAGTTGTGTGTTTTATAAACTCGTACATATCTGTGTGATCTCTGCTATTGGTTTGACATTTGTTTTGTGCATCTTTGCCTTTGTTGTGGCCATATACTATACTATAGTATATCTGATGTGTTAATTCCATCGCAAAAGCCCGGGCTACTGAGCACAAATGGCATTACGTGTAGGTCAGCTAAATATGGTAATATTGTGACTTTTTCCTCACATTTTCTATGAACTAAGGTGAATAAATGGTGCGTATGGAGTGCCTAAATGTGTCTGTGTGTGCGTGTGTGTGTCACTTTGTTGTTAAATAATAGTTTGTTTGTCCATTTATACTATTTTTTACTGTCTGTTTGTTCGAGTGGGTTTCTTTTTTGCTTGGACACATTTTATTCAATCGATTAAATAATAAAAAGTTCAAAATTTGCATAACATAGAGCAAAGGTTACACGGCATGTGATGCAAGCCCGTCCCATAAACCTGAGAATCATCTTCGCATTAGAGGTCTTTCTCATCGGACTGCTTCAATATTTAGGCAGTTGTTTGCTTCTTATGTTCAAAAAATACATATATTAGTTGCTTGTTAGATGGAAAATTAACGAAATTAGGAAAGTTTTGATTTTCTCGCGATTTTGTTTGAGTTCAATGAAATATTGATATTATTTAAGCTTTTCTGCTATGAGGCAATTTAAGCCTGAAAAGAATTCAAATTAAAGTAATTAGTTAGACCATAGATGTTTTAATATCAAGCTCCAAAACCTTGCCTTCCATATTGTTGAGGAAAGTTTTGAAATATTTACATCCACTTCCAATTATGTGCTATAGGCAAGAGGAAATATTGCAAAAATACAATAAAGTGTAAAGAGACCCTACTTGGCATAATTAGTTAATTGTTGTTGCAGACAAGACAATGGAAAGGTCATTAGCCAAAAAGTGAGTGTATCACACGTGTCAGTTTCGAGTAACGCGTTAATAACCCGCAAAACGTCATAATATTTAATAGCACTGTAACTGTCACAAAAGCATAACTTAAAGCAATAAAAGCAATAGTCCAGCTGCAGACTCTGGAGACTGTGGCGTCGGTGGTTGCGAGCCACATTTAATTATTGCAATTAAATTATGGCCAGTGAAGACGTTGCGAGCCATTAAGACGTCAAAATGTGTGTCAAAAGTGCGCTGCAGCGATGAAAACACAAAACAATACAAAAGGAGCTCGCACACAAGCAGCCACAATGCCTGGGCCGATCTGCTGTCCAAGCTATAACCCGCAGCTTCCGTTTTGACGCTGCTTCCAAGACAAGGGGCATGTTAGCTTAGCTGTCGACTAGAGATGAGAAATAATCTATATACACGACTGTTACTTAATCACTAGTATTGGACGGACAGAAACACAATTTGTGGAGAGAAATCAAGAGCTCAGTAAGTACTTATCCGAGCGAATTAGTTGTACAATCTTCCACTACTGTAAAATGGTGAATTATTTGCAACTTTTGAAAACTTATCACGATTATACTTTTGGTTCCTTCCCCATTTGAACACTCGATTAAAGTTGAAAAATATTTGTAAAAATATATAGAATTTAATTTTGAACCGCTTTTGTTGTGGAACAATGCTCCAGGTTTTGCCAAAAATATAAGCTATCCGAATATCAAAATGCAATTTCTTCCACCTAATACAATGTCATTTCTGTAGCCAAAAGATCAGGGCTTAATTCGCACTTTCAAGACCTACTTTCTGAGGATCTTGTATATAAATAAAACTTAATTCATCAAAGTAATCAGTGCTTGGGAGAAATTTTCTATTAGAGATTGCATCGAATTGTTTGTTCTGTCTTTGAAAAAGTTAAGAGCTTGGAAGAGCCGCTTTAAAAACATAGAAATAAAATTGGCACAATGGAAATTCCATGAAATCGTATTAAAAATTGCTCATTTAAGCCGAATGACTTCAAGACGTGACTAAGTTTCGATGATGTACAATAGTTGTTGCAAGACAAACATTATGGATGATGAATTGTTACCTGAAATTGCTGTGAATGAAGAAAGCAATACAAAATAGGATAACAGAACTTCTGAAGAAACAGAACCTATAAGTGGTTTAATCATATAAAAACTTCAAAAAGAGCATAGGCTATCAGCTTGGAATGGAAATACCATTCAATCAATATAAGGTAACAATATTGATTGACGTGCTACAAGGCAGTTTTACAAGGACTAATTATAAAAATTTTATCCACCTTTGTTGAAATCTAGGAACGAAACCCCATATTTCGTACGGATTTCATGTCTCGTTTAATACGATTTCGCTTAAGACGAGGATTTCTAGGAACCCTAGAGGGCTACGCTTCAAAATTCAATTCTTCAATTCAATTCTTCAATTCAAAAATTTTTTTTCATGCAGTTAAATGCAATGATTCTTAAAATAAATGCTATATGCCTAAAAATTCAATTAAAGCTGGACAAGAGATACTGTTAATAACATGTTTTATTGGTTAGAAATATTTATAAGCCCGTACAAGTTCTACATAGCTACAAAATTTATTGTTTCAATGCTCAGCTCTATTGCCGAGCAGATTGCTCATACGCCACCGCGCTTTGTTTGTCTTTGGGATTTGATTTTCACTTTCTATGAGCTGGCCGACTTACTGGTGACTGATCAGTCTCTTGAGATGTGTTACAAATATTTTTTTAAGTCAAATATCTGCGCCTACATGAAGTCGCAGCTTTGTTGTAAACATTTTGTTGTACGAGTGTGCGAAGCGTAGAAGACACAAAGCCTAGAGATGCGGGCAGACGAGTTGACGAATGTCAACACTGACGTTTTCAATTGATGAACGTCTACACACACAACATGTCTGGCATTTGCAATGGAAAGTATAGCGAATTAAACTTTATTGCTAGTCGAACCCATGAAATGGCTCACTCGCAACGGGCGTTCCGCCCTGAAGAGTGCCCCAAGGCAAGATGGCAAGCGATTAAGGCATTGGTGATTGTACACTCCCAGAAAAATGTTGAAATGCTTTAATGGAAATTATAAAATTTATTATGAAATTTATTACTTCAAGCAGGATCTCGTTTGCTGCTAATAGGTAAAAATGAATATTACAAGGAATACTTAAATTCACAATAAAAGCAGTTTATTTTAAATGTGGCAAACGAATATTGAGTACACATTATATAAACCACATTTAACCAATAAATACTATATAGGAAATCAAATTGTAATTGAGTCCATTTCAAACTGATTTTGTGATTGCATTAAATTGTTGATGCTCTTAAAAATAAAATGAAAACTAAGTTTTTCCTTCTGATTTTTGAAACAAATATTTCAATGCAATTTTAATTTGTTTTACAAATTCTTAAGTGACACATTAAAAACTATTTTAAAAATAGCTTAAGCATAAAACAACAATGAACAAAAATAATATAAAATTAAAATAAAAATGAGCTGGTGAGAAAAGCTTTATAAATCAGGTCGGCGAGTTATTTCACAAGAAATACTATATTCCTGTGCGATAAAAGACTATGCCGTAGATGACCGTTTAAAAATAAACGTTTAGTTAAAATTGTGATTATTTATTACTTGCAAATATTTCAGTGTCTTGTTTATTGTTTAGATTATTTAATGGACACAGATTATGAATTGAGGATGAAGACAGCACACACTATTTGGAAAAACTGAAAAAAATGTGCAGTTAGAAATAAACAATTCTAGGTATATACTTTTTCGAAGTTACACTTCTACCCTTTTCTATACAAATAGCTAAAAACTGTGTAGTTCGACTTACAAATTTTTTTCTAATGTGTAGCTATATCTTATGGCTGATGGGGTCCAAGTTCAGGAACTTTGACGTATGAAAAAGCAAATCCATTACCAGTTGGCAATTTTGATTATTTCTTGGTGTGGGCGGTCTTTGCTTTTGTTATTATTGTTATGACTGTTGTGGTTGAGGGTACGTGAATATATTTCTGCTCCATTATAGGCATTGTAACTGTGCATGCTTGTGAGTGTGTGTGTGTGTGTGTGTTGGGTCAAGTGTATGTGTTTATTTGCCTTAAATGCAAATTGTGTTCGACTGCCATTGCGCCGTACTCGTATTGATATTCAAAGCGCGCTCTTGACTCGAAGACAGACACAACTTTCACGCTGGGCCTTGCCGCAAATAGCGGCCTACTTGGCTAAATTGGCTGAGCTGGCTCAGCTGGCTGAATTGGTTGAATTGGCTGAGTCAGGGCATGACATAGATAAGCTGATACAGTGACCGGCGCTTATTAGCTGGGTAATTACCAGGGCCTAGTCAAGATTACGTCGCCCACGAGAGAGTTGGTAGCAATTTATTGCTGACCACATAACCCGATACGCAACACGTAACAGCTCATTTAAGTTAGTAGTTCAATTTGCTGGCCAGTCACTAATTGATGATGAGGTTGGCAGCAGCTCTCTAGCTGCTCACTGCCTTGCCGGCAACCTATGAAGTTCGGTTAAAAATGTTGTGGTCAAAACTCAAATTATCTTGACATTGACCCAATGAAGACACACTATTTGCGAAGATGTATTTTATTTTTGCCAAACACTCATGATGTTTGCTTTTATCGCATTTTTAGTGCGCCTTTTTTGGCATTCACCATCTATTTAATTTTTTTTCTTGTGATCTCCAACTGCGCGTCATCGCTTCTTTGTGGTAAAAGTGTTTTTGGATGAGGCCGACCTTGTGGCTTCGATGCGAACAAATTTGCAAGGAAAAGCCGTACAAAAATTCAATTTAAGCGCATTAAAATTTATAAAAACACCACCAACAACAACAACAACAACCAGCACAAATTAACTTTTCGTGCACGTACCTTTGATTAATTTTTTGTATATTAAAACGAATAAAATTGGCGGCTAAAAACAAAACGCAATTTGGCCAGCTAGCAAAATGATGACAATTACATGCAACTTTCCTATCTGCCACCTTTCCAGCTCACCCTGACGTTGGCCGTCGCTGTTGTCCACAGCTCGGACGCACCTTCCACAACGAACCCAACCAAGAGCACGAATGCGACAAAGACAAGTGACGCAAGCAAGGCAACAACAGAGAAGCCCACACAGCCGGCTGCCACACGCCAGTCCAAGGCGTTGAAGCCCACGGCCGGGGAGAATCGTGGCAAACGCACCCTCTACGATTTCGGCAATGCAGGCTATCTGTATCGCGATGTGGCCAACAGGCGTGCCGGGTATGTGGATAGCGGCAGCTCCTACTACCCACAAGCAGGCTTCTACAACGGACAAAATGCGATTGGTAAGCCACAAGAAAGTCCATTGAAGGACATTTAATCTTTTACCCCCCTGCTTGCAGCTCAATATCCAGGCGCATTTACTGGCGGCTATGCGCCCTATCCGCAATACTTGGAGGCGCCCGAGCCCATCATTGAGATCATTATCAAGGATGCCAACGAGACGTTGAGCGAAGAGCCGGTACAGCCGATTTTGAGCAAGAAGAAGAAGAAAAAGGAGAAGGTGCATGTGTTCTATGTGAACTACAAGAAGGATCAGAACAACAAGTTGCATCTGGAGACGCCCATTGCCTCTCTGAACAATGACGACAACGAGGAGGAAGAGGAGGAGGAGGAGGAACAGATTGTTCAATACCCCGTAACGCCCCTGCCCCCGGTAAAGACGACAACGCTACGCACGATCATACACCCAGACTCGGAGAAATATCACAGCAACAGTGGCATTCATGTTTCCTTCGGCGCCGAGGATCTACGCCAGTCCGGTCACATATTGGAGGAGCACGACGCCGAGAGCATACAGCGTCAAGTGGTCGCTCTTCCCGCAGGCCCTGGCGTGAAGACTGAGGGCTATGTGGCCAACACGCGAGCTGATTACGGGCGCGACAACAGCTTCGGTCGCGCTCCAGTCTCCAACTTCCTCTTTGGCGGGGCCAGTAGCAACAGTTACCACCAAGCCCCACCCGCACTGCACTTCCACAGTCAGCAGCAACCGCCCGTACAGCACAGCACCAACTACTTCAGGCCACCAGCGGCCTTGATAGGTGCACCAACCACTTCGTCGCAACAGCTGCCGAAGCCCACTCAGCAGCAACATTTCTACAAGCCGCAGCAGCAGCAGCAGCAGCCACATCAACAGCAGCAACAGCACCAGCATGCGGTCGAGCGTCCAAACTTTACACATCAGCAACTGCCCGCCACCTCCTCCCAGATCGTTTTCAATAAGCTGCTGCAGCAGTCACAATATTACGTCAATCATAATCAGCAATATCATCAGCCACACTCACAGCAGCCGCAACAGCAGCAGCAGCATCATCACCAGTACTTTAAAACGCCGGCCAGTACTCCCAGCAAACAGGTGCCATTTTTCCCGACCATACCGCCAAAAACCCACGAGTTGCCATCGCGTCAGTCGCCAGCGTCCTACCAGCCCGTCAAGTTCCGACCCACGCCGGCAGCGGCTGCTCAAATCAAGCCAGTGCCAGTCCCAGTAAAATTGGAAAATGTCAACTACCAACAGCAACAATCGCAGTATCAGCAGCAACAACCAAAGCCACTGCCTTCCTATCAGTTTACGCGACAGCCTCAGTTTGTGCAGCAACCGCACTTCACAGTGCGAGCGCCCACTCCTCCACCAGACTATTATCAACTTCAGCAACAACAACAGCAGCAGCAACAACAACAACAGCAGCAACAACAGCAGCAGCATCAGCTGCAGCAACAACAGCACCAGCAACACCAGCAGCAGCAGCAGCAGAAACAACAGCAACAACAACAGCAGCAGCATCAGCTGCAGCAACAACAGCACCAGCAACACCAGCAACACCAGCAGCAGCAGCAGCCGAAACAACAGCAGACAAAGGTCGGAGCCTTAGAAGCGCACACGGGGCTAAGTGGACTACAAAATTACTTCGACATTGCGCCCTCGAAGGAGACGGAGCTGCTCAAGTCCATACCCAAGTTTGAGCAGCACATAACCGAAACAATTCAAAACCCGATTGTGCCCTCCCCACAGCAGCAGTCGCCTTTCGGCTACAGCAGCACACGCAACGAGGTGATACACGATATACCCGCACCCAATCTGGCACCCACATCGTTAACGCAACAGTTAACGGGTCATTACATAACCGCCAGTTCGACAAACGCCCAGCAGCAGCAGCAGCAGCAGCAGCAGCGACTACCGCAATCGAGCCAAGTCGCTTTAGCACCACCACCAGTCTATGCGGAATCCACGCACGGCCAGAAGGTGATGGTTGTGACGCCAGTTCCTCCACAAAGCGGTCCCAGCTATGCCACATACAATCAATACCAGCAATTGCATGCTTCAACCGGTTCTCTGCAGGCTCAGGCCAGCACTAACTTTGTGCAGCAGCCTAGACAAACGTCCACTGTCCAAATCAGCGCTGCACCGGCGACAGATAACTCCCCCTTCAGTGTCTCCACCTACCACTCGGATGTGTTTAAGGAGCTGGAACAGCGTCAAAAGGAGCAACGGCAACAACAGGCTCAGCAACCGGGTCAGGTCTCGCCCACAGTAGCTACCAAAACAGTGGCAGCACCAACAACTGGTGCCGCACCGAGCGGCAAAGCCTCCCAAACCCTGCTTCAGCTGCCCGACGAAGTTCCCGATGATTTGCGTCAGCAACTCTTCTCCTCGGGTATTCTGAACAACGCGGACATCTCGGTGCTCGACTACGACAAGGTGGGAGACATAGCGCTCGAGAATCTGCCCGCGGAGCATCTGCAACACTTCTACGGAGCCGGTGGCGGAGCTCAAATCGCCGAGACCAACAAAGTGCTGACGGTGGTGAAGCCAAATGGAGACAAGGTGGCGCTCAGCGAGAAAGACATCGAAAAGGTCAAGCAGAGCAACTCGTTACCCCAAAAGCAGAATCTTGATGTAAAGGTAGTGCGCTTCGATGCCCAGCAGGGACCAAGCGTTAGCGAGAAGTACGTACGGACAGATGCGACTGTCGTCACGCCAGTGGACTTGGCCGATCGCCAGTACAATCGTTACTTGCCGCTTAAAATCAACGGCGCTCAATTCCCCATACCGGAGAGCCAAGAGTTGGTGGGCAAGAAAATTGTGAGTGTGGTTGTTTTGGCACCAGTCGAGGCGCAGGCGCCTTCAACATCGGGGTCGGCTGAAGCACGCAGTGTGGACACAAAGGAGGTCAAGTTTCTGGGCGGTGATCTTATTAAAACGCTGGTCAAGAAGCCAACCAAGGACAACTTCAAGCGATGGCTAGAGAAGGAATCTCGCACAGACATTGAGCTGCAGTCGGTGGTGCTGTTGGTGGTCAAGTAAGTAGATATTTTGTCATTAAGTCAAGCAATTGTTTATTCCCTCCCTCTCTCTTTCGCCCCTTCGAAGGTCCAGCGAGGAGGCCGAACAGGAAATCTTCATGTACGATATTGCCACCGGAAACATCAACAAGCTTAATGGAGAACTCTCCAGCACATTTGTGAATGTCGCCGAGGAGAATGCCAGCAGCGAGGATTTGGAACATGCCGCCACACTGGACCACACCTCGCTGGAGTCCATGATGCATCGTCGACGTCGTAGGTGAACGAGAAGCTACACTTCATCCACATGCCATTTGTTAAACTAAATAGAAATGCCTGAGGATCACCACAAGTGCCTACGATATCCCTATTACTGTCCCCCCCCATCCTCCCCCTCTCTCCGCACTGGGCGCACATTTCCAAAAGTTTCATCGATCGTAGCAATCACAATAGGTGTATGCATATTCCTTATCCGTAGTATTTCCGTTTTGTAAATATTCTATGTTGATGTATCCTAATTTAAGTTAATATGTAAATTAAAAGTAAATAATAAATAATTTACAAGAATCTCGAAAGTTCAGCTGTATACGAAGGTGACGAATGAAACAAGAAGGCGGAACTACTACATTTCATAGAAGTAATCGAGTTATAGAGATGGAATATCAACTCTAAATAAAACTCTAAAAAAATATCCCGAATACTGCAAATATTTTCTTTTGGCTTACTTTTTACTTTCTGAGTATCAGTTTAGGGTGTTAGTTTGTAACACTCAGGTGGGAGAATGGAAATAAATATAAATCATGTGGCTGCCATACAAACGATATGATTTATAAACAAATTTGGTGTGAAACACATTTTGCTTATTATTGAAGCCAACCTGAATATGGAAAGGTTATTATACCTGTTGGTGTCGCACCAATCGTGGACTGCGAAAGTTCGCCAAGAACGTTCAAATGTGAAAAAGGTAAACAAAATGATTTCTAATAAAAACTAACTTACCCATGAAGAAATTAAGTTGTGCTTGTGAAGGATATTTTGTATAGCTTTGGCTTGTTTGGTTTTCTTAAAAGTACGCAAATATTTTCTAAAGACTCAATTTTATGTTCTTTAAATTCAATAGTTTCATCTTAAAGCTACAACACACTAGTTTATTGTAAACTCGAATGTATGTATATTTTAAACTTAAACTTAAACAAGTTATAAAGGGAGCTGATATTTACTTAACGGTCATTTGAAAGAGTTTTTGCGAACAACCAATTAGTTTTTGAAACAATTACAGCTTAGATATCGGTTCTACAAGTTTGTCACTGTACAAGGTATACCAAACGGGTAAAATGGTAATAGCTTAGTGTGAATGTCTGGATCATACAGATGGCTCGTCTGTGTCCCTCTCTCTCTTACTCTGGGAGACCCCATAAGGTATATAGATTCTTTATTACTATGTAGAGATGTGTCGATATCGAAAAAGGTAGTTCAGGAATAAACAACCTTGGAATCCAGGTAGCTCTGTGCTTTATGATGCCCGCTTTGAGTGAATTTCCATACTGATTATTGATATTTAATCAATTTAAAAAATTGTAAATTATTTTTCCCCATCTCTGCAACTAAAAAAGCTTCAAAAAAGATTAGCATTCGTTTTCTTGAACGCCACTTCCGTCTCACCAAACTTAACAGCTCATGTTAGCAGCCACTTAACAGAACTCTGTTAAACCAAGCTTAAGCTTAAAATTGATAAAAAAAAATGGTTGTTGTATGTGCTAAACAAAGCTTTACATTTCCTATGTTTAGTACCGCGACACTTTATGCTTTTATGCTTTTTTATATGCGTAAGTGCGTAGATTCCTATGTAAGCATGTTTATACATACATATGTACATATGTATATTGTACTAGGTACATTGTACTTTTACAACTTCTACCAATGGATTGACTGAAATAGAGCTTTGCCTTTGAGCTGCCAAACAATAGTGTTTATGTATAACAAACATATCACGCTTCTAGGGGCCTCAGCAAGCAATAATAGCGGCAATTTGGGCCAAGGTTAGCCAGCTAGAAGCAATCAAAAGGGGGCAGCAGTTAGAAGTAAACAATACAAGACCAGATTTTGATCAGCAACGAACAGAATGGGTTTGGTGTGTGGGCCTAATCATACGTGATTTATCAGCAGTGGTCCATGGAGTTGGACGACGTGACCAGCACAGGTAAGAGTGAGCCAAAGAGTAAGACCAACAATTCACACTCTCTTCATAAGCTGGCTAAGTGCCTCGAGTGCCTCGCATCTTATTTTTTTCGGGAGCTGCGACGCATGGTAAATAGAGAGAAGGTATGGCATTAGGGCTGCAATATTGATGCTCTTATTGAGCAGCTACGTCATTAGTCACGTACTAGTGGGTGGGCGCGCAAAACCTTTGGCATGCTTGTACTAGCTAGTAATTGACGACTAATTTTCAATACAGCTTTAAATTTTCACAACTGTACACTTAACCTACACCAAATAGCAGCCTTATTGAAACTAACTAACTAATGTCACACGAAGAGAAAGCGATTAAAGGACCTGCGGAATGCCGAACCTTTTGGCTTATTTGTACCATGAGTTCAACAAGTTGTTGCAATGGATGGCAAGAGCCACAGCCACTACAACAGTAGTTGCTATAATTACATACAGTTTATTTTTAGCGCACAAGCTGCAAGCGAGCGACTACTAAAAATTGCATGTGCCAACAACAACAATAACAGCTGCAACAACAGTAGCAACGGCTGGTGTTTGGCTAAACGACAAAATAACAAAAGCAGCCAGAAAAGGGGAGGCACTTATGTAGCTAAAATGAAATGAGCCAACGCCTTTGTTGTTGTAATCTGTTGTTTGTGCCGGCTCTTATTTGGTGATAGCCACAACAACATCTGTGCAAGCCATGGATGCTGGAAAGTATATGGAGTAGAGATGGGAATGGATCCTGTTTTTGGTCGTGGCCCATAAAAAACATAAATTTATTCGATAAGACAATTTCGTGCGCATATCTTTTAGAAATTTTAATGCATTTGTGGACATGCATGTATTTTATTGTTTAATGTGTTTTCGTTATAAATAAACAATTTCATGGATGGGTGTATCAATAGTTCCTCAGATTTATCTATTTTCTAAATCTAAATTAATGTTATTTAAGATGAAGTATTATTACTCATTATTTGCTTCTTTTTTTTCCTGTAAGTCATGCGTCACCTGTACTCCAAATAGATATCTACATACATATGTCTTTACATTTTTTTTGGCTATATTACTTATTGTCATAAAAATGCCTTAATAATTTAATGGATTTTGACTCTTTTAGGGCTACAGATAGCCATATTGATAAAAAAAAACCTCTCGCGAAAATAAGATTGCAGTTCACAAAACTTTTGATATACATTTTGGTCGACAAATAAGAAACACTGCTACTCGTAGGGTCTGTGATATCGATTAATGAATTAAGCCTGTTAAGTTCTATTACTGCGAATGAGAAAATATATGTTGACAATGTTCACAATGTTGTAGGTATAAATAACTTGTTGTCAATAATTAATTCATATTTGTTATTCAACATTCAATTTTCTATTTAACTGACATGCATTATTTATATGTTCTTAAGTATCAATAAACTAGGTTAGTAAATGTGTTCATATGTATGATAATTCTAAAGTAGCTATAGCTATTTACTATTTATTTATATCATTTATTTAATTTAATTTAATATGTATTACGAAATGACAGAAATACGCTCTGTGCTATTTTTCACTCATTGAGTTATAGTAGCTACATAGGTAGCTAGGGTTTTTCAAATGAAATCAAATAAAACCAATCCACAAATTATTTTCATTAACTGCTTATAACATTTGAACGAATTGTCCGATTTTGACGTTACACTATATGTGCTATATATCGTTGGATGACGCATAAAATTAATAAACTAAATAAATTGACGTTGCAGTATCATTCCCAGAAAAGAAATGTGTAAATAAATCCGGGTTTGGTCATTTTATTTAAAATCTGGAGCTACATTTTGTGGAACTGATTAACTTTCATAGTGAAAAACAAATACATATAATAAATGTGTGTACATAATAAGTAATAACAAAAGTAATTTAACATTTGTTTTACTGATTCGTGTTTTTGAAAGCTCTCAATTTTAAGTGTATTTGGAGGACCGTCGTCTTGAGCTTGCGTTAGTTTTTAGTTGTTGCTAAGTGCTTTTCAGACGATCGGGTTTTATGTTTCACATATGTATGTACATACATATGTACTTATGTATGTATATACTTCGTGCATAACTGTTTTTATATATATGTAGTCATCTATTCATCTATGTACATATACATATGCATGTTTTGTTTACATACCTTTTATTTTTAGCACAATGCTGGCATATGTTGTTTGAACTCGTCTCGATTCTCCTTACGGTTTTGCATCGTTGCTTTTTTCGCTACCATACGTTTTTTTCTTATTGCCATCCCATGCAAGTCTCGTTTGCAGCGACTCGTTTTAAAATTGGGTTACAGACCCAAAACACATAAATACACAAACACACACAAACACACAGAAACGCACCTACATACTATACATGCACACGTGTGTAGTATAAGAAAAGAAATATGCAAAATCCATTTGATGCCGTAAGCCTCTGAGTCAGAATTGCAATGAGCCGAGCAGGGCTTTATTTTTGTTTCTGTTCAAGATTTCTCCGCTTTTTTATTTTTTTTTGTATTTTTTGTTGTTGTTTTTGTTGCTGTGGCTGTTGCTGTTTTTGATTAAGCCTTGCGCACTTTGTCAAATGATTTGTAACATGATGGCTTTTATGTTTACTTGTTTTTGTTGTTGTTTTGCAAAGCACCAGGGAGTTGTTGTGGTTTCTTGAAATTTACGCTTTCCAATAAATACACAATATTTAAGAGAATTTAAGAGCATTTAAGAGAGCGTCTGCAGCCAACAAAGTTGGCAACATGATTCCACGCGATCGAGATCGAAGCTCAGACCAAAACATGTTGCCAATTCAGCTATTTTCCCGCCAGTTTGCTGGTCAAACGTCGATAGTGGGAAAAAATTTTAAATGATTGGAAACTGGTTGTTTTACAAAAAAGGCCATAATATAAAAATCGCATAATTTGTTTGGTATAATTACAATGTTTTTCATCTACCTTTTATTTTATAATTTTTGTAACCCGGATAGGGAAGTAGATGGAGCCCTAACTGAAACTCAGATATCGAGATATTTATTTCTTATTTTTTACTAGTATAATTCAGAGCTGTTACAATTTTACTTTTTAAAAGTGAAAGTTTCTACCTTTTTTTAAATTAAATTTGAATCAGAATCCGAATGATGATAAGTGTGTAACTAACTGAGGTATACATGGAATTAAAAAGATTTGCTTGTATTCGATTACATTTGCTCTTTGTTTACTCTGAAGAGTTAAAACTGTGTTGAATTTTTTTTATAAGTGAAATAGTTTTGGAGATGTATGTATATATGGACATTTATAATTCTTTAATATTGCAAAAATATATAATATTAATTTTCAGGACTAAGGTATATATAATAAATATAATTTCATTCATACAAAGGAAAAATGTTTGAAACCGAAAAAGTTGATTTTTATTTTTATTTATCGAAACCGGAAACGGGAGCAGGCCTGCTTATTTATTTTGCTATTTCTAGCCTATTGCTGTGACTGATCTAGCCTTTTTGTGCTCGTAAGTTGCCAACACTGGCATGGTAAACGAAACTGAGGCTCCGAGATCGAAATCGAAACGGTCACTGAGATCGGGACCGAGGCGTTGTCGTTGCCGAGAGAATCAAGCGGCGCTCAGTTCGGTTTGATCACTCGTCGCAACAAGTCGGACCGATCAGGGCGTAAGCGCAAACGTGATTTTTGGCTGAAAGCTTCGCGCAGAGCTTGGCTCAGTGTCTGTCGGAAGGGCGCGCGAGTGCAAGCACCATTTGAAGCTTAAATGCGGCTTAATTCGTGTTCGTCTTTGTCGTAAATGCTGTGCAATTTGAACTGTGGAGATTTGTGCGTGCCTCTGCATACATACATAGTATACACATACGCATACATATATCGAATTAAATGTGCAAGTTACAAGTCTACGTGCATGTGTGTTAGTGTCGAGTCGTTTCGGAAATAAGAGCAGCTAACTGTAAATAAGCAGCTCCTGCATTATTATGCAATTTTAATTCAAAAGAGCCGATTGTTGTTTTTGTTGTAACACAATACGCGAGCCAAATAAGAGCTAAGCCGCCACAAACTCAAGCTCTAAACAATCAGCGGCTCTAAAAGCCATTTTAAATACAAAGTAACTGAATAACTGAAACATAAGTACCGTCGTCGAACCAAATATGGCGGCTGCTGCCCACATTTGCGTCAGCTGCAGCAGCGCCCGACGGCGCCACAGTCAACGTAACACAGTCGCCGGCAGCGGCCGAGGCAGTGCCAGTGGCAGAGATGGCGGTGCTGGCGGTGGTAATGCGACTTTGTCAATTTATAGCGCCTGGGCGCTCCTCACGCTCTTGGCAGCGAGCACCGCCATGGTACAGAGTGCTGCGGTCTCTTTCGGTTAGTGGACGACTCTCCTTGCATGCATTAATTAAAATTTAATTATAATTTTGTTGTAATTTGAGGGTTAGTTTTGTCTTCTGTGGGATTTACTGTTTGTTTTTGCAGCCAAAGTGTGATTTTTAAACCCGTTTGGTTGCTGCCTGCTCGCTCAGTCATTCGATTTTACCAGCATTTATATATTGACCGTATTTGACCGCGTGTTGCGCATTTTTATTTTATTTTTTATTTTTTGCTTTTGCTTTTGTTTTCAATTTAAATTTTTCTCGTTTCGCCATTTGGTCATTAGATTTGTCCGCGTTGTTGTTGTTGTTCTGCAATAGTTCTAGCTATTTCTGGGAAAGCTGATTCACTCAATAGCGCAGATAATGAAGAGAGTAGGGAGAGTAGTTCATATTTCCTTTATTTTCTTCGCAAGACTAATTTCACAGATATAGTTTGGTGCAAACATATTATTGGTGGAGGTTTTTTTAGAAATCCTAACTGACTTAAATATAAAACTCCAAATAAGAATTGTTTAAGATGTTTAGAATTAGAAAGGTTTATAAAACTTGATTCGAAACCAGAAATGCATATTAAAAGAGTTTCATCTTTAAGCAGCTAAGGTTTCCGGAATTAATAATGAGCTTAAGAATTAGCATTAAATGTCTTAAATGCAGACTCAACTAAATGGAATGAATGCAACAAAAACAATGTCACTTATTTGATATTTAAAAACTTATTTAAGATTGCTATCAAGTAATACTTTTATCAAAATAATTTAATAAGTTGTAGTAAACGCGTAGAGTTAAGTCGTTACTAACTGTACTAACTGTTGTTACTAACTGTACTCCAAAGCCCACAACCCTTCTCTTTCGTAAAACTCGCCGCTTAATACTAATAATAAGTGCATCCTAGACCCTACGTGTAATTAAACTTCATAAATACAAAGTGGAGTTTTACATGAGAAGAGTAGTCTGTTTTGCTTAAAAATAAATAAATTTGTTTGTTGTCAGAATCAGCTTCTTCTATGGCATCTATTGGCAGCTAGATTACCTCATTTGGATAGCTGCAGATGCCCGTGACTATAATGAGAAACAGATCCGCAATATTATTAATTTGAACAAAGAATTCAAATCATAAATCTGAGCAAAAAAAAAGCTTGCAAGACCATCAATTCATATAATTTTTTCGCACCAAAGAGCTCTGTTTATATTCTAAAACTACCATATGTATATCAGCGTGTGCTTCAGCTCTTACTACATTGTTTTATTTAAATTAATTAAATGAAAACGCAGTAATTTATGCTTCGACAATAATAATTTGCTCAACAAATATTTGTCGCGAAAAAGGTTATAGGCTTGTAGTCGTTTATAGAGCTTAATTGACTTAACCGCTTTGCGTCAACTTATGAAACTCATGGGTGAAATAATTCGCCTAGGTAGTATGCATACAACTGCCATGCGGAAGTTCTCAGTTAAAACAATACGGAGCACAAAGAATAAATATCTCTGTTTTAAAAACTGAGTAACGAAAACAGAAAACTCTGCCGGCAGTTGCCAGACAAGCGACCTCATTGTCATTGAAATACAGTTATGCAGCAAAATAACAAAGAAGACGTAGAAGTCGCTGTGGCAACATCGTGTTAATGTTAACCCATTGCGGGCCACTGAATTTGAGGCGCCGCAGCCACATGCCCCCCAATTGTGCTTCGTTGAACTTTAATTTGGCGCCCCAGTTTTGGCCAAACAGCGCATTTGAAATGAAAACGAAAGAAAGCTGCCAAGTTTATTCTGCGCTTAATTTCGTGAAATTGTGTGAATGAAATATACTTGTACAAGTATGTATGTAAGTATATACATACGTACATATAAAGCTCCACTTTAGGTCGAGCGATCTGCCATCGAGCTCAGCTCAAGTTAATTCACGTGCTCAAAAAAAAAAAAAAAAATTATATGAAAAATTAACCAAAGTAAGAATTCAAAAGCAACACAACAAGCTTAGACGCAACGGCGAATGTGCAAAACAAGAAGAAATTAGCATATTTATATAAACATATTTATTTGCTTCAAAACTGGTTGTTGACTGTTGACTGTTGAGTGTGATTGTGATTGCGGCTGTGTTGAATCGTAAAATGGAAATAAACAATGATCATATAAGATGTGTGATCTCGCATATCTGTAAGTGTATGTTTGTACGTGTATATTTATGCTTATTATATACACAACAACAAAAACAGTATTTTGTTTTTGGAAAACTGTGGTATTTGATGTTTGTCCCTGGCCAAATGCCTGTAACTAGAACTTGGTAACGGCCCGCACAGCCAATCGGTTCTCAAAGTTCAATAAAGTTTAACACGCCCACCAGTTTTCAATTTAAGTTTGTCAGCTCGAGCGCGAATCAAATGCAATTATGAAAACTGTTGCAGAAAAGTTAACCAACGAACAACAATGTCGACCTGGAAGCGGGAGGGCGGAAGAGTGGCGTTCAATTAAAATGCAAATGGCTTGTGTGTGTGCAAGTGTCTGTGTGTGTGTGCTTTCGTTCCAACCAAAAGATGGCGACATTTAGAGCTGGAGATGCCAATGCGGGCTGTGGCTGCACTTGCAGCTATTTGCAGCCCAGGGGCTAGCTATAATGTCTATTTCGGACAAATTAACAGACACATAAAAATGAGCACGCTCGGCCATATACACACACAGCCATACACAAACACAGATACATGCAGTGGCCTATTTTGTCACATTTACTGCTATCTCTCGCTTGGCACACACTAACACACACACACACACACACACACACACACACACACACACACACACACACGCACACACAGAGGCAGACACGGGAAAGCACATGTTTGTATCTGCCACTTTGGCCTGTGGGCGGCATCCTGTGCTGCTTGTCGTCTTTGCTGCAAATTTAGTGGCTACACTGAAAAAAAACCTTTACAAATAAATGATCTACCATTTCACACTTTCTATTTTATAATAACAATGCTGCTGAAGGAATGAATATATAGATTTATGTTAAACAAATTGAGACAAATATTCTATAATTATAAGCTGCTGAATGAATGAATACATAGATATATGTTAAATAAATTGAGACAAATGCTTATAATCCAGCATACTTCATTTAAACAATAATTGACAAAAATAGTAATATTTTCAAATACAAAATTTATAATTGAGGCTTAACCCTTCAAAATAAATGATCTACCATTTCACACTTTCTATTTTATAATAACAATGCTGCTGAAGGAATGAATATATAGATTTATGTTAAACAAATTCAGACAAATGCTAGATTAGGTGCTTCATTTAAACAATAATTTACAAAAATAGTAATATTTTAAAATAAAACATTTATAATTGAGGCTTAACCGAAAATAACCCTTCAAAATAAATGATCTATCTAATGAACATTTATAATTGAGGCTTAATTTAGTGGCTACACCGAAAAAACCCTTCAAAATAAATGATCTACCATCTCACAGTTTTTATTCAATAATTATAAGCTGCTGAATGAATGAATATATAGATTTATGTTAAACAAATTGAGACAAATGCTAGATTAGGTGCTTCATTTAAACAATAATTTACAAAAATAGTAATATTTTAAAATAAAACATTTATAATTGAGGCTCAACCGAAAATAACCCTTCAAAATAAATGATCTATCTAATGAACATTTATAATTGAGGCTTAATTTAGTGGCTACACCGAAAAAACCCTTCAAAATAAATGATCTACCATCTCACAGTTTTTATTCAATAATTATAAGCTGCTGAATGAATGAATATATAGATTTATGTTAAACAAATTGAGACAAATGCTGGATTATATACTTCATTTAAACACCAATAGTAATATTTTTAAATTTATAACTGAAGACATATTTTGTCCAAAGCTTGACATGCAAAGCGTGTTCTTTGAAACTCGGTAGCAATACTCACCATTATTCTAAGCACATGTGTATGTGCTTATGTATTCATATGCCAGTGATTAAACATTTTATATGTTTTCATATCCGGTTAAATATTTTAGGTATAAATAGAAGAATAATGTTAATTTTTGGCACCAAAGATAAGTACTTGTTAATAATTGTATTTCACAGCTTATAGATTTAACTGATAAATAAAAAGAAAACCACAAATTTTTGACTCATTTGTCAATATTGCTGCCTCAAGCCGTTCCAGAATTTAAAAAATATAACAATTATTTTCAGGTACAAATTTGGAGAAAATCTGATATATGTATGTATATAAAATATATGAAATTCGATAGATGGGTTTAAGAAAGCCAATAAATGTTCCAATCACTATAAACAGAAAACTTGCAATTATTTACACAAGATTCAACCATTATCCTGCCTTTGTCCATACTGTAATAGATCAGCAACGGCCAATTATTTAAAAATTAATGCAACTCTCAATCAACTCCTCGCAGAGATGAACTCCTTAATTTTAAAAGCATTTGTTAAACTTGTATCCAAATTAAATATAAACTAGGACTAAAAATTAACATTGCAATAGAGGATTAATTCAAATATTAAATGATATTAATACATATTAAATTCGAATATCAAAAATATTGAGAGCTTGATAGCAGCTTGTTCCATATATTCCTAATCTAAATCAAACATATTTCATATTATTTTACACGTATACTGTATTTTTACTCCTTAAATGCGTAGGACTTTTAGTTTTGCGGATCTCTCATCCTGCTCTAAAACTCTGCGCAGGCAAACAACATTTAATACTACTTTTAATGAAAGAGAGGAGCGCCCTTTTATCTTTTCTTAACTTAGATTAATGCCTATTTATTGCCCTCATTGCTATTAAGAATTGTTGTCAGTATCAATATCAACAGCATTTTAATAGGTACCATCAGGTAGATCTATTAATTAGATTTACTGATTTGTTTTCCAGTGTATAAGCGACGACTTGGGGGCAGCTCTGGCACTTGCTTGCCGGTAAATTTTTACTAATAGCAAAAATTGCGGCGTTGATTTATGTATGTGGCCATTAGAACGTTGCAAGCCCAAGTAGGTGCAACAACCGACTGACTCGACTTGACTCAGACTCAGACTCAGACTTTGGCTCTGGCACTGGCTCTTGCTGTGGCAGTCGCTCTGGCCGTAACGCCGCTTGGTCACGCAGCAGTTGGCTAACTAAGTAGCAACAGTTGCCGTTAGTTGGGAATGTGCTGCACACGCAACAGCAGTAGCAGTAGCAGGAGAGGCAGCAGCAGCAACAAGATCGCTGCGGGCCAACAGAGGAGAAAGAGCATACAGACACAGAGGTATATACTTGTACAAACATACATATAGGGGGCAAAAAATGCACAGTAAAGCGGACAAACGAATGCATGTCAAGTTCTGCTGGCAAACAACTTCAAGTTGTAGCCTTGTTTACAATTTATTTATGCTGTTGCTGGTGCTGTTGTTGTTGTTGCTGCTGATGTTGCTTGTTTGCTTCCTTTGTAAACAAAACGACAGGCAGACAAAACAGTCAACGCGACGACACACTCGCTTGACCTATTAGGAAAATTGGCCAACGGGAATTGTCGCTAACTGAGACTATGGCTGAGGTAGGTGCGGAGGCAGAAGCTTACTGGTCAACACTTACATGTGTGTGTGTGTGTGTGTGGTGTGTCAACAAGCGGCACAAAAAGTTGGCCACAACAGTGGCAGTAACAGCAAAAGCACTTAACCCTCGCAATGCTGACTTTGATAGTTGACCCAATTTTCAGTTGCAAATAAAAACAAACTACACATTTCGTTCTCTATATATAGTACATATGTATGTTTGTCATGCATATATGTATGAACAAGTAATTGTATGTGTGTGTGTAATTTTGAGCAACAACTTTTTTTGTTTCAAGTATAACTCGGCTTTTGTATGCGACAGCGCGTAATTATGATGAGTGTTCAGAATTCCAAATTCGAATGCGACAAGCGGCAAGCGGCAAGCGGGCAACCAGCAACCAGCAACCAGCAACTTGCAACATGCGTGACTGTAACAGGCGGCATTCATTATGCCATACCCCCATTCAATGTTCAACTCTCTGCATTCAAAGCGTCCTGACAATGTGCCCCAAGTGGCATGCTTCGCAGGTGAGAGAGCGTACGAGGGCGGTGGACAGCCCGTTCCCAAAACCAACTGTCAACTTATCACAAATTGTTGAGCAGCTCTGCTCAGCTTTGTTATCTACTTAGTATTATGTGCCTAGCGTTAAAAAACGAGGGTAGCTTTGCAGTAACTACTGTAATATTTTAAAATTCCAATCATGTTTAAATGTGTCCCATTTAAGAATGGACAAAAGGATTGCCAAAAATTGCACTATAAGAGTGGCAGCTTTTATCTCAAAAAGAGTTGCCTATGTCTTCTTTTCAAAGAAAACATATACTCTCATCGAAACTATGTACATCCTTGGAGATTCAACAGCTTGATTCTATACGAATTCTGGCCTTTGTGCAGGTTAAAGGAGATTGTTTTTAATGGAGCCATTGATTTGAATTACTAATTTTGTACTTAACTACTTATGCAACTAATTACGGGAATGTTTTAATGACTGTATTATTATAATTATTTAAGTACCAAAAATTACCATTTTATTCCATTTTCTAATAATCTTAAGATGTAGCACCAGTTCAAAAGAAGGTTTTCAAGAGGGTGGTCAAAAATATTTGCTTCACTATTTCGCAAATAAATTCTTAAATATGTCCTCAGAATAGAACGCATTTCGTTTATAAAGAACAATTTGTGCTTCTTTAGATGTGAAATCTGATGATCCCTTTGCTATATATAAATACATATGTATTTAGTATTTAATAAACTCATATTTCTACATAAATTTGGTTTTGTTTGGATGGTGCAGTTTTCGACTCCTATTTAAAATCATATTCAAGCTTTCAAACTACTTTGATCAAACTCTGATCAGATTTTATTCACAAATTATTACAAATTTCTGTTTTATCTAATTAATGAACACAATAATAATTGTGAAAAATTATACAAGTACTTGTATGCATATAATTTCATCGACACTGCCTCGAGCAGCCACAAGGTTTTCAAGAGTTTGTTTGACTTAAGCCTAAAAGTGGCCAGCGAGTGTAGTTAAGAGATGAATTTATTTAGGCAGTGCTAGTACGACCGACCCTCGTTTGGGCCCGCATTAAGCCTCAGTTGCTGCTATTTTTGAATTTACAACTACGCATTTTTTTAGCGCCCTTTGGAGTGGCAGCGGCAGCGGCAGTGGCAGCAATGCGTGCATTTTGTTTAGTGGCTACTTGACCTCTACAATGCTCAGGGTCCGTCCGCACTTCAGGTCTCGAGCTGTAAGCACTTCGAGCTGACGCTGAAGCTGTAGCTGTAGCTGTGGGTATGGCTTTGGCTTTGGCTTCAGTTTCAGCTTCAGCTTCAGTTGTTAAAGTTCAGTTGAGTAAGTTATTGACAGCAGAGGTAGCGGAGGCAGCGATATTCTGAAAATTGTTTATGCTTATGTAAGTAATCAAGTAATCAAGTTGGCGAGCTGCTGACCTTGTCTACCCGAAGCGCTTAAATTGTTTGCTCAACTCTGGGCTCTCAAGATGTGGCCAGTGAATTGTGCAAGATGTTTATCAGTTAATGCAAACTACAGTAAACATACAAGTATATATGAGTACTATATAGCAATACTGTATAGCCATGTATGTTACGAACCTGCGCCAATTGTGCGTGCGGCGTGTCTCAAGCTTTCACTCCCGAAACAGAAGCAACAAAGTTCAACGTTATGCTCTAGAAATCAAGACAAATTATTATCGCCAGATATGAATAGGCGAAAAATTTAGGAGAAATTACATGTATATGCGGCACTGAAATCGCTGCCCCATCTTCTCCAATAAATAAAATCTGTTGTTGCCCCGACTCTTGAACCTAGTGGTCCCTTATTTTAGAGCCAGCTCTGTCAACTCTAGTGACACTGCCACTGCCACTGATTGTTGTAAAAAGCGAGCATTCGCTTGCACAGTGGTCTAACTTGTTTTATGCTTTTAACCCAATTACCCGGCACAGTTGTTGTTGCTACTAGTTGGTCGCTGCCTTGCGCCCAATTTCATGAATGAGTAACCAAATGAAAATGGCTTTACAACAAGCCCGTTGTTTGTTCTTTACCGTTCAAGTGCTTTTCACACACACACACACACACACAGGCAGGCACACATGTCGCATGATTGACAACATTAGGTTGCTAATTAGCGCCTACGATCAATATTTCATTGCTTGCTGTTAATATATCTTACACGCATACGATATATATATATATGTATGTATATATATTTGTATCTACACTTTGGGGAATATTGAAGAATTTCGAATGCCTAACTAACTAGTGACAAATGTCCAACTTAAATATTCTTGATGGAAGTAAATACATATTTTTATTTGTCAGTTTGAAAAAGTGTATGCTAGAACTAAAGTAATTTATTTTCGGCTTGATAAGGGACTAAAACAAAATATAACAGTCATCTAAGAAATTTGACGCGAGTTGCATTTACGATAAATATAATTTTTGTTTAAATCCACATTCAATTATATTCATATATTAATTTTTTGATAACATGCCCTAGAGTTCTATCATATCATAAATTCTATTTCAATTCGACTTCAAAAGACATTTTTAAGTACAAGCCAAAATAAGTCTATGTATTTACTTGCATTCGACTTAAATATTAGAAAAGTTTCTGTCAGTGTGGCATTCATGCGAGAGCTAGAATTTCTCATTCATTGTCTACTATAGTATAAGTGGAATCAATATATACTCGTACATAAATGTTCAATGTTGGAAAGATTTTGCGGCCTGCTAGATAATCATAGTCGTAAGTCGTAGGTGAATTATTTGTCATTAGCATGGCGTTGAGTATATAGTAGTACGTGCGGGTCATTTGCCTATTAATGTCAAGTTCGAAATGTGAATTTGTCGACAAATTGCACAATAAATGCTCGGGGATGCAAATTGTTTGCACACAAGTATACAAGTATGCAAGCGAATGAAATTTTAATGGCCCATTTTCTCATTGTTTGCAGTGCAACAATAAAAAAGACTGCAATAATAATAAGCGCGCGACCAACAATTATTCGCACTCATACTCACAAATGACTACAAAGACACACACTCATACTTGTACATAAATATATCTATGAACATATATGTAGTGAATAAGTATGTACACAATAAAAAGCCAACTATATATTGATCAACAATTTAATTCAATTCCTTTGCCATATAAGCAATTTCTCATTAATTTGTTATTAGTTTGTTATTAGATTATTAAATGTGTCAAATTATTTGAAAAATAAAAATTGCACAAATAAGCGATAGACAAGTTTAGATTTTAGTACAAAAATATTTTCTCAGAAGAACAGAAACTTAGAATACTTAGAAAGTAGAAGGGCAGAGAATTATTTCAATTTAATTTTGTAATGGCAGAATACCAAATACTTTTTTATGTTAATGATAAAATGAAATACATATTTTGTAGATTTTCATTTTAAAAATATTACTTTTATGCATAGTATTTCAAAATATATTTATATTTTTCTTTTACAAGTCAGTATAACATTTGAAATAACGGAATTAAATTATATTTGCAACATTTTAAAATAAATAGCTAAATGTTTAAGTATTTCAATAATTTTATAAAACAACACTTTTCGAAACGTTTATTAAAGCTTTTCTAGTTTTAACTGCACCGTTTTAATAAATTAGTCTAGTGCTGCTGTTTCTGTGTAATTAAATAAGAATAGTGACTACATATTTAAGTACTCGTATTTACTAGAAGTAGTACTAATCGTACTTACTTTTATTGTCTATATCCAAAGGGTAAGACCTGTGTATTGGGTCTAAAGGCCCCAATATAGTATAAGTAACAGACAGAATAATACGTGGCAGATCCCATGTTCTAGAGATCAGGGGGGACGTATCGATATAGACATGTCCGCCTGTCCGTTCGTATGAACACCAAGAACTTTTGACACTTTTGTGTTCTTCATGCGCATATCAAATGTGTCACAAACCACATATAGCCTTACTATATTATCTGGTTCTTTTCGAGTTGTGTCATTTAAATCTATTCCCTATATCATATTCCTGTCACAGAATTGAAAAGAAACGAACAAATTAAGCAAATTATGTATTATAATCGTTCATAAATACATACTCACCTATTATGTAAATAATACATATGTATAAATAGCTAGGTTTAGGGATAATAATTGTGATACTTGTAGAACATAATTAAGAGCTTCAACTGTACGGGCGGCTGGTGGATAGGAGATTGAAAATTTACATGCTAATTACCTAATTATTTTTTTCTGCGTGCATAGTTGCTTGTGAAATGCAGTCAATGACCCAGAATTCGAATTGGATATAGACATTTGTATAAACGTACTTATGTATGAGTGTTGCAACGGTGCATGCAGGTAATGGAGAGGTAGTTTGCCACTCGGCTGGACAATTGAGCGACACATTGTAATTTCAAATGCAAACCTACTGATTGTTTGTTTCATTCATCACCGCCCCGAGCTGTGTGTGGCTGTGTGTGTGTGCGTTTATTAATTTGACTGCACAGCAGATTGTGTGTGTGTGCGTGTGTATGGTTGTATGATTTTAATTCATTTCGTAGCTAAATCGAAACTTTTTAACCTTTGACGCGCAAAGTTCGCGAGCAAGTGCAAAATAATTGAGCGGAGCCAGCAGCTGCTTGCTGCTTGCTGCTTGCTCAGAAATGATTATTATTTATTGTTAGAGATCACTACAGTTGTCAACAACACATGTATATAATCGTCTTTATGTGTGTATGTATGTATGTGTATATAAATGGGTGTACACATATCTGTGTTCAATAACATATTGTACACACATCATGTTAATTGAATTTGAGTTTAGCGCTCGGACTTGCGTGAGTCGCGTTTGCTGGAAATGTCGTCTCGAATCACACACAATTAAATATCAGATACTGCCCCTGGCCCTGTCCCAGCCCCTGACAATGATAAGCAACCAAACTGACAAATTGACGCATTGAGAGCAAGTCAGTGGCGAGTCTTTCATTTTTGGATTTGTCTGTGGGTTATTTATTTTATTTACTCATCTATGTGTCATAAGGAAGAGGGATTGATGAATGGCGCCGGTCTGGGTGTGACAAAAATTAGCACCAGACTGCCTGTTCCAGTTTAATAATTTTTACTTTCTTAAATTATGAGTAGTATGTATTAAAATTGTTGTTCTATATTTCAGGCGATTTCCTATCACATCCTACGTTCAAGCCACTCTGTAGTGCTCAGCACGAGCACTTTATCGAGAGTGAAGGCAAGGAATCTAGTCTCATCATCGAACTGAAGCCGGGCGCCTACGGTGCTCAGCACAAGTCCTGCTCACGCATCCTGAGCGCACCAGCCCAATATGGTTTCATAGTGCGTCTAATTTTGCCAAAACTGCGCCATCACCAGTCCCACACCCAGTCCCAGATTCCGTCCAGCGCAGGCAGCGGCGAAAGCAGCATCTCCAGCAACATAATGCCCGCCGGCATCACGACAAAACCCAGACAAGGGTCCAGCGGTGCCTCAGCCCTCAGTGAAATGACGACGCTCATTGAGCGCCTCAATGCGACGACGACGACGACGACATCATCGGCATCATCACTGAAGACCATTCAGGGTCGCACCTGCCCGCTGAACATTGTAAGTGTCTGCAACACCCGCACCCCATTTGTCTCGACTCTAATTGAATTAAAGTGGTCGGAGGGCGAAGCGTGCAAGGAGCGTTCACCTAGACATGTGAGGGTTCTGCTGTGCTCGTAATTAGTGTGCGTTTGCCATTTTCCACACCTTCCGTTTGGGCTTTGCTGATTTGCCATTCTGCTATTCTTTGATATTTATTTTCTTTTTTTAGGCAAGCACGACTTGGCAAAGTCTGTTAGGCATTCGTGCTTGGCGTGACAACAGCCATTTTTTTTTTTTTTTTTTTTTTTTTTTTTGACAACGTGTTCTTAAACAATGCATTCCAAAGACTCGGTTTACACCCCAATCGATCGATTCGTTTATGATTTTTCATAACATATGTTTATAGTTTTAAATGTTGTCCCATGTTGTTGTTATTTTAAAGCTATTATTTATTTTCATATTTCAATTATTTTATTTATTTTCTTAGACTATTATAATTGGGAGTATTTGAAGTACTTGACTGTACATTATTATTTCTATTCAATTTGATAATTCTACTTAATAATTTTTTTTTAAGTTTAATCAAAGCATTGAAGCCGTGCATTCAGATTAGCACCTTAACAATACATTTTTACAAATATAAAATAGCCCAACCTCGAGCACTTCCGCGCGAGGGTTAATAAGTTAGTGGTGGCTTATGCTTATCTAAATGTTTTGAAAAAACCTAATGGTTTCAGTCTTCGCAAAGGTCTAGCAGGAAGGAGTCCTCTTGCAAGCAAACTGCGGTGACTCAGAAGCCTGTCACTGTATCTACTTGTATGCCTTCCAATAATTTGTTTATTTAATAATCGCAAGTTTTTATTCATTGTCTTATCTCTTTTCATTCTCCTACTCATTTATTTGATTAGTGGGTTTTACTTGTTTTTTTTTTTATTAATTTGTTTTCAATAATGGTAGTTTTTTATTTATTTATTGTTTTCTATTAAATTCATGATTTTTATGGACATTTTGCACTTTACAATTTCTTTAGTCGTTTATTTCATTCTTTAAAAAACATAATTTCTAATATTAAAATCTTTAATCTCGAGTAAATATCTATCCTGCGTTGTACAATTATTAAATTTTATGATAACTTTGAAATTTTAATCATTTCTCTGTCATGAGTGCGGCACGATTCGAACCGAGTGCCTACTTAGGAACGAACTCACATTGTGGTATTCTTGCTAGCTCGATTAAATTTAAATGGAGCGTTTGTTTAGATAAGAACACATCATTTTATTATTTGGTTGTCACAACTGTCAATGTCAGCTGTGTTTAATTTCTATTCCATTTTCTTGATTACTCACATACGCGGGCTAATTATAAAGTCATGTTTTGTATTTTTTTTTTACAAATTATTTAACAAAGAAGTTCGCTTCAATTTTGTGCCAAGAATGGAATTTCTGCAATCGAAGCGTTAAGAATGTTGCAGAGGGCTTTTGATGGCAAAGAATGTACCAAGAGGGTCGAGAAAGCGTTGAAGACAAACCACAGCCAAGACATCATCGTTAAGTAAATCAAAGAATTGGTGCTTCAAAATAGTGGATTGACAACTAAAAATATTGCTGAGGCTGTTGGCATTTCTAATGGATGAGTCCACACCATTTTAAGATACCCTTTGTGCCTCGTTTGGTTTCAGAAATAATGCACCACTGGACTCGTTTTGGGTTACCATTCCGATTACTGTGAAGACTATAAAATAGCTTTACTGAATAGAGGCAGATTTTGCAAGCTATAACCATAATACCGGGTCGTATTTGTACGCAGTAAAAAGTGCATTTCATCTTCTACATCACACAAACTCTATATACTTTTAAATTTCACGCACAGTTCGTTCAGAATGTATCTGCCAATAGACTCTAAATTGAAGTGAAGGGCCACTCAAGTTCGGGGAATCATTTTCTATTCCTACACATTGCTTTCCTTCTCAAATTGATGTGGTATTACTTTTCCATAAACCTGAGCCAGTTTCAAACTTGGCATTGTATTCAGAGTGGCGTTTGTTGTCTTGTGGTTTTCAATGGTTATTTCGTCATGCTGTCAGCTTAGTCATTGAGAGACTTAGGTTACGGAGTGGTGGTCGTCACTGTTTTCTTGACAAACTGGAAGTGTAATTAGCAGGAATTAAGTGTAAAAAAGTCAGTTGATAGTCTTCAGCATGACACCTATTAATGTAATTATTTAGAATTTGAATTGGCATTGAACTTGATGAGATGCCAAGTTCTACACGTGGAGGAATATCATGACAGACATATGGTGACGAGACGGGCCCATCTATGGCACACATTTCTCGTTCAGGTAGAGCCCGCAGCCCATTTGCATAAGCGCGTCCAGCCAGCCAATTCATAGCTTGAGGCGTGTTCGGGCTATTTTTTTGTATTTGAAACACGTTTGTCGCATTCGGCATGGAAAACCAAACGAACCCTCCTCAATAATATGTGTCGTCGCCATCGTTGCGACTGACGGGCAGCCAACAGACTTGGACACCAGTCGTATTTGTAGATACATGTACATGTGTCGCCAATTGCAGAGGTGTGAGCGATTTTGCATGCGACTCAAGTAGCTGTGAGTTCTTTGTTCGGGCCAAGTGGGGTTTGCAAATGAAGCGGGAACACTTTATAAGTAGTTAACACATTTATCTTTTTCAAAAATTAGAGCTGAGCTGAGTAGATGATGCTTTAATGGCTCGTTGTTGACTTTTTATTTATTTATTTAACTTTTAGCAGCAGCTGCCGGAACTTTTGCACATTTAGCTTCTTATTACGACGCATTCAGGCATTCAGACAGTTATTGAACTCTTTAGCCTGTAATGAGCGCGTGCAGTTAATAAAATGTAGTAAAATATAGTACGTCCAGATTCTAGAATTAACTACCCATATCTCATTCGACAACAATAAGCCGTCCCTTTTGCTGTACGTATTGCACATTCAATGGCTTCATTGTACATTGTACGCGTATGAGTGAGTATCTTTGCCTTTGTGCTCGATAAAATGGGAAAACATTCTCGGCTGCTAAACATGTGACGGGCGTGGCTGGCGGGGAGTTCTGCTAAAACAGCTCTAGAGTCCGTTTAATTCCACATCCACAGATATTCGTTTACATACTCGTATGTACATACTTGTATATATTTTAATAGCTCAACTGTTGTTATTCTTTATTTAGCACATATTTTTCCAAGCGGTGTAAATATTGAATTTATCATAATAAGTATTTGTTTCTCATGCTAATATCGAGGCATACGCTGCCATTGTCATTTGTTAATGTGTCGACTCGCTTTTCCAATTTATAGCATTTTATTTTTTAAATAATTAATATCACGTAACCGAATGGGTGGGCTGCTGGTTACTTAGGGCTTTTCAGCATTTTCAGCATTTCAGCGTAAATCGATTGCACACGCCGTACAATTGCAAATATTTACATTTATATAGAAGCAGACTTAGCAGTTTTCGATTAACACTCACCTCTTCCCACTACTCTGCCACACACAGTTCAGTTCTTTGGATCCGCACACACCACAATGGCGCGTCGATCCCTGCCAACTGGAAGACACTGCGCCGGAAATGGAGGATCCCGTGCGTCTCTTCCACGGTCGTGTCCGCATTGTCTGGGAACATGGACAGCATTCTCTAAAATCGAAGCTGATGATCACTGTGCTGGGCAAAGGCGAGCAGTGTAAGCACGAGAGCAAACACCAATGCTTAAGAATTGGGTATGTTTAGATTATAAATAATAATATTGGAAGCATCCTATAATGGCTTAGCTCTTTTGGCAGTGATGAGCCCATTCTGTGCATATCCAAGGAGCTAGCTTGCGATGGCATACGCCATTGTCCGTATAGCAATGAGTATGATAGCGACGAGGACTACGATCTGTGCTTCAAGCATCGTCGCCCTGGTGTCTTGCCCACTGCCCTGGACTCCGATCTCTTTGAGCAGTTCGCCCTAGAGGTTTTCAGGAATTTGTTTGCCTACGATGCGCCCACAGCTCCCGAAGATTTGCCACGCAATGGCAGCGCAGCGCCGGATTCTACGTCGAGCAGTGGCGGCAGCAACAACACGACCACTACTCTGAGGAAAGTGCATACGAAGGACATGAAGAAGCCCAGCGATGGCAATGGTTCTCCCAACGCCATTGGGGAACAGGGAGAGGGGCCCAAACAGGACAATGCCACTCTGCATGCCAATGAGGGGGGCAGCGGCTTTACGCGACGCAACTCGACAAGATCGGGCCTGCACTCGGACCTCTCCAAATACGGACCCTGGGGCTACCTAATGCTGGGCATGCTGCTGTGCGGAGGTGCTTTGCTCATCTGCGGCCTCTGGGGTAAGTTGAACTGCATCCTTTTCTAGGATGTAAGACATGAACATTTATGTGCGTTTTTGTGATTGTTTTGTTTTTTGTTTGTTGCGTCATCTAACTGCATCACACATACACACACACTCCTTTGTGTTGTCCTCCACTTCTAACACTTTCATTGCTTGTCTCTTCATCGACCATCCCTCCAACAAGCAGTCGCCTGTTGCCGCTTGAGCTCTCACATTGAAACCATACGTTCACTTGCAGCATCCGCCTCCCAGCACGCTGTTAACAACGAGCGCGAAGCGGCGCTGGCCGCCGCCAATGGGGTTGGCATAGATCAGCCGAGTGTTGCATCTCCGCCCAACTACGAGGAACTGGATCCGCCACCAGCCTACTCGGTGCTCTTCCCAAATCAGAAGGCAGCATCCAGCAATACGCTCAATGCACTCGACAACACATCCGCGTTATCAACATCGTTGTCGGCCAGTGGGGCAGCAACAACAACAACTGCTGCAGCCGCGGCAGTTGCTGCAGTGGTAGCGGCAGAGCAGGCGCTTCAACAGCAACAACAACAGCAGCCACAACAGCCAGCACAGCAATAGCAAACGAACTAACTTTAAAGCTTGACGAGAAGGGCTCTGTGAGGAGGTTGCCGCCTCACTGCGCCCAGCAAAGTAGTTTAGGTTCTGACTTTTGACTGACTTTGATGAAATTAGCTTAAATCAATCAATGTAGCTATAGTGTGTAAGTGTAATTGTAATTCTAACTGTAACTGTATGTACGATATGGACCCATTCCGTCGAGGCAATTTGTCTGGATGGCGTATGCCAGCAAACGCCCTTTGCCAACATAAATCTAAACTAAACTACATATTTTAATAATGTCTCCTAATATCAACTCATGAACTGTCTAAGACAAATTATATTGAACGACTGCACTGATTGTCGTCTGACAGCAGCATTAAAGGCGACAGCTTCCAGTACGTATTTGTAAGTCGGTACATTGTATTCTTCTTAATTTAATATTTAATGTGATATAAATTTAAAACATAATAAAAACCGATAGAGTTACCTAATATACATATATTTGTGTTTATTATTTACTAAAATACGTGGTTGCTTGTGATCCAATATATAGAATTTGGTTAAAAAGCAAGAGGATTTTAAATGTAACTGGGTTCTTCATTGATTGATATCTACAATGTTATTGATTGAAATACTAGTTGGCGCTTATCAACTTCGTCTGCGTTTGTCATTTATATCGTTACTTTTCATAGCTACTATAATAAAATAATTTTCCTTTTGCAATTAAATTATCTTTGAAGGCCAAACACAGCAGGAAAGTGCTGACAAAGCTTCCGCTCAACCATTGCCGCATTTCAGTTACCTCTGATTAAAACAGCTACAAGCAAATTCTGGCCGAATCTGATATTTTTGTTGTTAAGAAGTATTTATTGCTTAAATTTTTTGATTTTATTTGACCTCCCTCATATCAAATAGCTCTCATATCATCTGAATAATCATGCCAAATATTATTTCTTGCTTCCGGCTAGCTTCTCATGTTATAAATTCTGATTAAAGACAAAAGCATATTTGCAGGAAATGCAGAAAATATGTTAGCTATATAATACACTGCATATAGGGTATAAATATCAGTAAAATAAAAATATTAATAAAATTAATCAATTCTTTTACAATGGTGTATAAAAGAGGTCAGTTGAAGTGGCTCTAGAAGGAAAAAAAACAAATTCCACACATTGTTTTCGTTACCGTTTCGGTGCGAGAACTTGCAAGTATAATTTGTTACTTAAAGCGCACGCGGATCACCTCTTAGAGAATAAACAAACAAATACTTGTAAAAACAATATTTAAAACGTAATTCAAAAGCAATTTAATGAAATAGTGCGCATGTAAATTTTTGTAGCATACTTTTGGGCTCGCGCAAAAATGGCGTCACCGCGACAATCACCATCACGTAAATAAAACTAGCAGCAGCGCTGCATAAATTACATTGAATTCAACATCATTTTTATTCAGGTAAATTAATAGGGTTTGCTCCACAACATTGTGTTTTGTTTTATGTTTTTGTTTTTGTTTTTGTAAGAGGGATTTCACATTTAAATAGCATGGAGTGCTAAACGAATTGGGTTTAGTTTGTTTGGTTGCTTGTTTATGTTTATGTTTAGTTGTTGTTTTATTTTTTGTTTTTGTTTACTTCTGCTATTTTGAGCACTCGCGCTTGGGTGCTACCTAAAAGGGCTTAGTGTTGATATATGTATACGTTGCCATTGATATCTTTGCCATTTTGCTAGGTGTTGTATTAACTACAATCGTACTAGTATGCGTGTTGTTACACCTTGCGAATGCAAGGGGTGTGATTAGATTCTCCTCCTTTCCAATTTTCCAATTCTATGCAAATTTTCTATTTGTATTTATTTAGATTTCATGCTAAACCTTATTCTTCTTCCTCGTCCTCTTATTCTTAAACATTATCATCATCATCATCATCATCTGATTCGTCTCTTTATTCTTTAGCTAATTGTTGCTCAACCATCCTCAATTTGTCTATAAGTAGAATAACAGAATTACATTTAAAAAATAGCAGTATCCATATGCATGATTTATATTTCTAAATACACCGATCCAACTGCATTCGATTGCTTTCCCAAGAGTTACTTGTAGTTCGCATAATCATATTATTTTAGTTAACAACTAGCCTTGCTTAGATTTCAACTACTCGTATGCCTTACCTATTACATAGCACTTGCCGCCCTTGTTCGGCAAGCCCTTGTATCTAACCGTAAGTTCTACTACTTAATTGCCAATTTCAGCATTTGCGTTACTCTTGTTGGGGACAACTTGCACCACGTTGGGGCGGCAAGCTGTCCGAGCAGACGTCCTTTTTAAACTTTAGATTACTTTTAAATATTCATAAGATTTGGGCGTTTTCTTGTTGATCAATTTTTTGTTTTAGCTTTACATTTACTTAATGGCTAAATGATGACAAATAGATTTGTAGAAATAAATGGTTGCTCAGTGTGATATGGTAATGTGTTTTTTGTGCTCATCTGGGTGTATGAATTTATGATGTGCATGTGTTTGTGGGTATGTGTTGGAAATTTTTCATCTGACCACTAAATTCTTGATTTTGGATTTAGTGTAGAAAATTGCTTAAAGTCTACTTGTAGGCCATAGGGTACACATATATTTATGTAGTTTCAGTTTTGTTTTTTAAAAATTATTTTTGTTTTTTTTTTTTTGTTTTCTTTGAGAACATTTGTAAGTAGAAAACGCTTTCTAATAAAATGTGTAGTTGTTATTCAAAAGTCGTTAAAAATAAATTCAAATTCAAAATCTCTGCATGATTACGCGCTAAAACTGTTCGTTGCTTACAAACTACGTACATCCATGTTCAGATTTAAATACATACTAATCGCATTTCTAACTCCTACGATATTTATATATATGTATATATATATATGTATATATATAGTATATATATTTATACGTATGTGTATATGTATGTCATGTAAAATTGGACGCTAAAAACAATTAACAAAAGCGACAAAAGCCTTACACATACATACAAGAACAACATAACCATAAAGTGCGCTCAAAAGTTGTACATAAGTAAATAAATTCACACATTAGGCATACATCAGTATATCTCTGTGTTACAGTGTAGGTGTGTGTGTGTGTGTGTGTGTGTGTGTTCGATTTTGTAGGTGTGTGACGTGTGTCTGTGTTATTCAGCTCATTTACTATATGTTTTTTTAGTTGTTTATAAATAAGGCCAGTGGATACGCATACATCATAAAAGTACATTAAATATTCTCATATTTAGCTGTTATATACAAATCTAGTTGTTATAAAAAGCGCTTGGGCATGACACTGCACATACTTGTATATACTTAGTGACAGTAAATAGCATATAGTATGTATTTGTATAAATTTAATTCAAAGGCGCGTCCTTCTAGTAGTCGCAATCTTTAGTGCACGCATATGTACTTATCTACGAGCTACTTGTGTAGGCCTGGTCGGCATGTCTGAACAATCGAGACTTTAATGCCCAATGCTTTGACATGCATATACTTGTATGTATGTAGTACATAGCATCATATTCGTATTCGTATTCGTATTCGCGATCTATCAATTTCATTACCATTTTCATTTCATTAGTAAGTTGTTTCAAAGTTTTCGGTATAAAAAATAGAAAAAATTTTGTGGCAATAAAACGTTTGTCTCAAATAATCATATTTAAAAAAGTACACACTTCTGTTTAGGTCAAGTTTGTATGTAAATTTCCCTCCCCCCTTATCCACCTGGCTTATAATTTCTTCTGCTTTTGTTTTTCCATCTTTTTTTTTTGTTTTTAATATGAAACACGATATGAACTGCTTAACATATTGTACATAGTATTGCATATTATTTGAAGTAAAATTTGTTCAAAAAATTACAAGTACTTTCTATAACTGCGATTTCTAGCGAGTTCCAAGCGAAGTAGGAGGAGCATGGGCTCGTGCTGATTGTAATTACTGGACCAGAATAATATCATAATCGTAATACAATGGCCATAATGTACAGTTTTGGAATAATATTGGATGTATCTCCTACCACATATGGCAATTATAGTATGGTTTATTTATATGCAAGGCTTGAGCAAAAATACAAATTCTTTGCAGTTTCAGTTTATTCTTTGGCATTTTACGAGTACACGTACATTTCCAATGGTATGGCGCTCTTCTTCTTGTTAGTATCTCTAAAGTCAACATTTACCTCAATCAGTTTCCCTCTATCCGATGTCTCAGACATCAGATATCAGATATCAATATCATTCACTTCATCTTGACTGAAACAGAACCGAAAACGATTTGCGATTGTGTTAAGGGATCGATGTGAATGGTCCTAAGCTTTTGTGCGGATGACGACGACCACACTAGCTGGGTGTTTGATTGGGAAGGTGACCTGAATATAGGCGCCGGTCTCGGGCGCTGATGTCCGCTGAGGCTGAATGTCGATCCTGACCGATGTGGGTGGCGAGCTCAGTTGGTTGCTTGTGCGTTTGGGTTTGTTACTATATGCGAGTCTTTTGGTTGGAGTTCGGCAGTCGCTGGGAGCATTACTAACAGTAGTTACCATACCATGGAAAGGTCCAGCACCATCAGTGCGGAAGCATGAGCGGTCGTGCTGTGCTGCTCAGTCTATGATGCGCCTGCGCCTTCTCGCCACCGTACTCATCGTAGGCCAGCAGCGGCGATATCTTCAGGCCAGTCTTCTCGGGGATTATCTTGAAATGCGGCTGTTCAGCGTTGACGATCAGGGGACGTTTCATCGAGTGCATGTAATCGGTATGAGAGGCCCCCAACGGTCTTCGTGTGCTCGGCATGTTCATCTTTTTGCACGGCTCGGGCTTGCTCTCATAGTTCATTTGACAGTTCTCGGGCGAGTATTTGTTGGGCTTGTAGATCGAGAATATGTTGTTGATCAGACTCAGAGCGGAGTGGCCGCCCGCAGAGGTGTGATGAATGCCGGCCGTGGGCTGTTGGGTGAGCACATTTCCCACGGTGTGCTCGGGATAGAAGTTGTTGTACTGATATGAGGGCAGCGTGTCGGCTGTTGGATACACCTTGTGGCCATATGCGGGTCCGTAGGAGGGGCGGTGCAGGGATGGGCCAGCACTTTCAAAAAAAGGAAAGCTACTCGCATTATTTGACGAGCCACTAGAGTCCAGTTGTGGCGGCGAGGGCATGCCCTCGAGCAGCGACTTCTTGATCATCAGGCGCTCGTGTTCCCGATCGTGGATATCGATGGGCTGGCCATTGTTATAGCAACGCACATTTACGTTTTTCACCTTTAGGTTGCTGTGCATGTTGCGGCGCTGCATGTCTATATTGATCGGACTTGGCGGCTTATCTAGCTCCTCCCAGTACTTCTCCAGGTCGATGTTGAAGTCCTCCAGATCAATTTCGGTTGTGTCGGAGCATGTGTCCTCGTCGTAGGGAAGTGGCGGCTGCACGTCCAGCAACGACTTGCTGCGTGCTGGCCGGCAGTAATTTGCTGCGTAGTGGCGTCTGGGACTTAAGCTCGAGGCCGCAGACAAGTATCGTTCGTCGTCGTCCAGGAACTTGTCTTGCAGCAACAGCCGCTCGCGTTCATCGCGTATGAAGTGATCCAGGTCGGTGTCGTAGTGGCAATGCATGTGCTCCTCCTCCTCAGCGGCAGGATGATGGCCTGGGCAGTGAACGCGCGTACGGGCTCGGGCCACATGGTGCTGCTGCTGGCGGTGGCAGCAATAGTCGTCAGCGGCACAGCAGCAGATCACCGCGGGCTGCAGCGGCGTCGGCGGTCGCACCAAGCGCTGCCCGCGCTCTCGGCTCGAGTGCAGCGAGTAGGCGGCGGGTGCAACTGCCGCTGCCACTGCTGTGCGGTGATCGGCGTGCTCGTCATACAGCCAGTCCGGGGACGTGCCCGTGGCGCGGTGGAGGTTCCTGTTGCTGCCACCGCTGGCGCCAGCACCATACATGCCCAGCTGCGACGGCACGGGGGTGCGTCGCCAGCCACGCTGCTCTGGATAGCTGGGATAGATGTCGTCGAGCAGGCACTTGGCACTGGTGCATTGGTCGCGGGCGCAACAGCTGTGCATCAGCGTTCGCTCGTCCAGGCTATTGCTGTACATCATGTTCATGCTTCGTCGGTAGGCCTCGCGTTTCTCGCGACGCGTGTTCACCGCCGGCGGTAGCTCGTAGTCAATAACGTCGAATGGCATTGTCTTTGTGGTCGCACTGAAGGAGTACGACTTGGGCACACCAGCGCGATTCTTCAGTATGGAAGTGGTGGGGGGAGGGGCGCCAGCGGCACTTGATGCGCCACCGCCAGCCTCGAACACGTTGCTTTCGAAACACCAGCTCTGTGATTTGGGATATTGAAACTCCTTGCAGCTCTTGGAGCGTTGCAGTCCGTAGCAGGGTGATCCTTCACCCTCGCCTCGACGTTCCCGTTGCACGGTGAACCCGGCATCGTCGGCATACTTTTCGTCCTGCTCGTTTATGTTGCGCAGTGTCCGATATGTGCCGTATTTGAGGCAATCGGGCACATAGTCTTCCTCCAGGTCGTCCGAGCGATTCGAGTAGATATTGTCTGTGTACCAGGTGGGGTCTAGCTGCTTCGGCTTTGGCTTGGCCTGCAACAATTTGTCCCTCTTGGACTGGCGGTAGCTCTCAAAACAAATGTTCTTCATTTTCTCCAGCTTCTGCTCACGTATCCGTTCCCAGTTCTCCCAGTTCTTGTCATTCTTGTTGCGCCCGGACAGAATCAGGACATCCTTGTCCCAGGCAAACTCGTCATTATAGTCAGTGTTCAAGCGCTTCTCCTCTGCGTCTAGGTTGCTATGTGATGAAGCGGGGCCGGTGCCAGGGGCAGCACTACTACTACCTAAATTACTATATCTGGCGCCGTCGCCAGTGCTATCGGTAACTACTATTCGAATTCTACGCTTTGTCTTGTCCGTAACTCTTGACGATAGTATCGATGACTTCTGCGGCTTGTCGCGCTCATCCGAGGGCGGGTCTTCTGGCTGTCACACCTCCTGCAAATATTTAATGGGGCAGTATCCCTGACGATTGTCAGCGGATCGCACCATGACCATGCCATTGACTTCGTCGCCCGTCTACTTGCCACAGCACAGATAGGAGAAGAAAAGAACAACACAATGACAAAAGACAATTACAAAAGATATATATTAAAGTAATTAAAACTAGCTTCGGTGGTTGAGTTGAAGCCCCACCTGTATGACAATTTGGTCCCGTAGTAGCGTCATGTTCTCTCCACGTTCTCCATCAGACACCTGCAGGTTGTGAGTAACTTGCAGAGGCTTCTCGTTAGCATTCAAGCGTACGCAGTATTTGGATGGGAAGAATCCAACACGCCCAAGCACCTTGCCCTTCCACCAATCAGGATCAGCCGTATCGATAACCGTCACCTATACGAGAAAGTACAAATTTAAAATGTGTGTGTGGAATCAGATATTTATTTGTTTGGCTCAGAGTGCTGAGCGTAGGCAAGCGTTAGATGCTCTATTAGAACTTGTAGCCTTTAGAAAAGTACGTGCTAATCACGTATAGTTAGAAATAGGCTGCGTTTGTGTGGGAGGTGGATAAAGTCACTTGCTGTGATTGATGATTACTTTATCACGACATTTGGTGATGTTAGTCGGCACAGTCTCTTACTTCAAGGGTCCTGTGCATCTTGGCAGCTTCATGGCATAAAGATGTATTTGTATTTGAAAAATTGTTCTTTTTACAGCTCGAATTTCTAAAGGAATAAATAAATCTCATTTATAAAAGCATTTGCCAATAAAAAGCTAATTCGCGCTGCTGCGCCTGTGGCGTATAGCTTATTAACAAGTTCAATACAAACAGACAACAAACTAACCCACCAAAGCCCGCAAGGTAAAATCAATCTAAGCATTGTGGACTGCATGCCAATTGCAAAGATTTTTCGGTATACCCTTCAAAAAGAGAGTCTCCAGCACTTGGGTGTGGAATTTGTAATGGCTTTGAAAAAACTGCAACTGATTAAATGCATTTCTATATTCCCGGACATTAGTATTTGTAGTCTGTTTTAAAAGTAGCCTATATGGTTTTTATTATTTTATCAAGATAAATATCTTATCTAGCTTTATTTATTATGGTCCTCATCCATCTATACTATACTATACTATTCTTGATCAGGGTGACAAGCCGAGTCGATATAGCCATGTCCGTCCGTCCGCCTGTCCGTCCGTCCGTCTGCATGAGCGCAAGGATCTCAGAAGGTACTAGACCTAGAATAACCAGGCCAAGTTTATTTTGTTATTCTGATACACCCCCCCACTCCCCCGCAATTCGTGTTTCTTCCATAACTCCCGTAGTTCTTGGAATTTCGAAATTAGGTAGCTAGATCCCGTTAGTAATTATGTGTCTGTATACCAAGTTTCATCATGATAGGTCAATTCTGAAGCCATAAATAAAATCGCTGCCCATGCTCTGCTTGTACCGCTGCCGTCAGCGCTGCCTGAAGCTGTTGTTGTTGAAACTTTACATGAATATGTCTTTAATTTAATTAAATAATTTCATTAATATACTTTTTTTTTAATTATTTAAAATTTTTTTTTTAATTTTTTCCTTTTTGGTGGGAGGTACAGGGTATTTAAGAGTTGAGCTTGCTCGACTTTAGCATTCTTTTCTTGTTATAATTATGGAATACCTGATAGCTGGTTGAGCTATGCTGGGCCCCCATCCTTCATATTTATATTCTGATCGTTCGTCCGTACGTCTGTCTGGATGAACCGCTGGATTTCATAAACGGCTGTGGCTACATTAACCAAACTTGGTATGTAGACTCATTTAATCTCTATACAACACGAGTCTATTTTATTTTTTTTGAATCTCTTCCCCCTCCCTTCCCGCGCTGTCAACATTTCCCAAAAGCTACAAAAACTAAACTTTGCTTACGTAATAAATATACTTGTACATACATATGTATAATTCGCAAATTTTATTAGAAATTTGATTCAGAATGTTATTTTCGTATAACCCTCACAAACAGCAGGAAGGGTTGCGCTCTTTTTTTCTTCTTCTATCTTGTTTTATTTGCAAGAATTTAAAAAACCACCGATGACAGCTATTCCAAGAAGTAAAGCATAAACGTCCAAAAAATATCTCAGTAAGGGTATATGTATGTCGATTTTTCTACGTATAGTTCTCGTAGTATATCATCTCGCTTTTGAAATGCCATGTGTACATTGCAAATGAATGAATGTTTTTATTCGTATTTATGTATTTATGTATTTATGTAGTAGACGCCCACACAATGGCCGCTTCCGCATTGTAGTATTTATCATTGTTTGATTTTGTCGAATAGCTTTCACATGGCTTTGTCTTTTGTTTTTATCGGGGCTGGAGTGAGCATAAATATAGAGATAGAAGTCCGTGGAGAGTGTGGGTTTTGCTGTTATTATTGTATATGGATATTAAACAAAGCGACTTGTTTACTCAGCATATGCACGTCTGCATAGCATACGAGTATTTGCATACGACGAGTGTCTGTTGTGGTTGGGAAGTGGCTTGACTAGATTTTATATACGTGTATGGACGAGAGTGTATGTATTTACCTTGTAGCCCGCCTTCAGGTCCAGCTCATCGGCATGGCGTGCCTTGAAATTGTAGAGGATGACGTACAAGTTGGTAGGGAGTAAGCGATGTGATTTCTTGATAAATTGAGAAAATAGTTTCATTAGAAATCATTGAGTGGCGTCTGGAATGTGAATTGTGAACGGATTGTGGGTGGAGAGGACCACAAGATGCTCAACAGCAAAAGAATAGTTCGTACAGCAAGGAAGTGGGAGTAACTGAAAGGGGGAATACCTGGGCATGTCTTACTGGAGAGAGGCACGGCGAAGTGCTGGCCGATGACTGCGATTTATCCATCTCGTCGGGTAGATCGACGCTGCCGCCGCGCATTCCACGTGTCGCATACAGCAGCTTCCGGCCCGGATGTGAGGGGCTCGACGGCGCTGTAATGGACGGATGTTGGAACGCTGCATTATCTGTTCAATCGTACGGAGATGATGCGGCAACATGACACGCACATTTTTTGCATGCAACATGGTCGATATTCATGTGGTGGTTATTTGAATGCAAAGATGATAGAAAATAACAATAGCATCAATAGAAGAGATACACATAAAGTTGAAAAGGAAGAACTGGGATATACTGGGGAGGGAGAAGCGTAGTAGAGGTGCAACGATCTTAATGGGGAGGTACTTCATGGCCTTAGTCAAAGCCAAAAATTGAATGTTTGCATTAAATCTTAATCGAACACGTTAAGTACTTATAATATTAGTTTTGTTTTGTAGGGCTGTTGTGAATTATTGACGAATTCAATGTGAAACTTTAACATTACTTTAAAATATTTTCAAAATTCTCTACTGAAATGAAGATGTTACTTTATTCTACACCGATGTTAGGCTACTACTTTAAATATCAACGTTTTGCAATGCTTTTTATATACGAGTATTTACAAAATAAGCGTTACTAGATCAAACAAACATTATGCATTTAGAGTGAATTGTGCTGGATGACTGTTGAAGTTGGAAATGTTGGGGAACTTGGCCTCATCTGCCTTGGATACTCTGTTGACCTCATCTATGTTGTTGGTGACCCCTATAGATACATAGGTACCAGTATACTTGTATGATGGCTTTAAGACTGTTAAGTTGGTGGGTGGGGTTACAATTAGGTGGTGTTGAAGATAAGACGTGCCCGTTTTGGGTTTTGAGAGTTAGGTTAGGTGCAGCACGGAGCATTTGTACGCAGGTAGTGGGTTACTACTTACAATGGAGGCGGCTGTTGTTCGATGGTGGAGTGCTGTGCTCGAGATGGCCTCCCGAACCGCCATGATAGTAGCCGGCCGATGTTGAGGCGCCTGTGATAGGCGGCTGGCGGCGTCTGAATTGACCGTGCAACTCCGAGGATTCGGGTGAGTCCAAGCTCAGGGATTTCATGCGTAAGTTCAACTTTTGACGTCGCGGTGAATGCGGTGCTGTTGTTGTTATTGTTGTTGTTCATGATGTTATTGTTATTCAAAATCGGGAATAACGTGTTTGGTTTGGTTGTTGTTGGTTGATGTGTGGTCGTGTTTGTTGTGGATTTTGCAGACGATGACGCAACATACACATTTGGATTTGGATTTCGATATCGAATTGGATTGGATTTTTTTTTGTTTTTTTTTTATTATTTGTATTTTTTAGAAAATAGCATAAAATATGAAAAAGAAATTTGTTTTAATTTCGATTGGCTCACAACTCATTAGCTAGGCAACTACATTCTAGAACAAAATCAAAATTTTAGCTTCTCGAGCTAAATCGGAAACGTAAAGGAAAAACTATAAACATTTAGTTCCTTTTGAACATTAGTCCTAAGGACAGAGATAGAAAGACATTTGCAAAAAGAGCAACACTGAACACAAGAAAGAGACAGCGTGTGCTGTTTTCTGTTTTCTGTGTGTGCGTGTGAGTGTGTGGGTGTGGGTGTGTGTGTGTGGGTCTCGAGTCCGGTTTGTGGTGTGTGGAGTGTAGAGTATTTAGAGTGAGTAGAGACTCTGTAGAATTTAGCGACCTCTTGGCCCAAGATCAATTGGCCTAATCAGCGTAGGTTTTGTCTAAATGGTAATTGATTGTAAGTAATTTGAAGATGTGAGAGGTATTTACTTGTAAAGCATTCTAAGGTCATACTAAACATTCACGTTCAATAATAAGTAGGTGCAAAAATTATTCAATAAAATAGTCCATCATTAAAGTGAATTATTGATTTCCTTGTTTTTTGTTTTTGTCTTTTCAAAAGAAATAAGAAGAGTAGTTTTCGTTTACATTTTATTTTTGTTTTGTTTCGCCATATTTACAACACTTATACGAACATTCATACGCACATAAATATGCAAAAACTAAATTAATTAACTAATGTTTCTCAATTTTATTTAATGTAGCGATTGCGATTGGGATTGCATTAAATTTATTCACAAAACTTCATGCTACACATTGCAATAAAATTGAAATAATAAATACGAGTACGAATACGAATACGAGTACGAGTATGTGAATACAAATTGTTTACAATTATTTACGCTTAATATACTGTGCTGTGTGTTAGTCGGTGTTTCGGGTTACAGAATACATAATTATGGGGGGACTTTTTGCACCTACCCATACATACATATGTAAGTAGTTTGAATGGCTAGAGGTTAGGTGGTTAGGTGGTTAGGTGCTTAGATGGTGGGCTGGTGAAAGGGTACTTTCTATATTGAAAATTATCATGACTTGAAATAAGTAGTTTGCTTAGAAGCCCTAAATTTGTATGTACAAAGAGTAAAGAAATGACGAATAAAAAAATCGAAAACATATGCCGATATTCTAGTGTCTCGACGCAATATGGGTAAACATTGTTGTTGTTGTTGTTGTTGTTATCATTGTTGTCGCTCTTCAGTTGTTGTTCAGCACGTGTCGACTATCATTTATCCGGCTGGTAGTTCTTCTGAAATTTTCTGCTTAGCATCAGTGGCTCGCCGAAGGGACGCGCATTCTTAGTGTGTGTATCTCCGGCATTTGCTGTTTCGGAATATTTGCAATGTGAAATATTTTTTGTAATTCATATTTAAGGTACACGCAGTGTATCTGTGAGCTCAGCGAGGCAGCAGTTGGTTTTAGTTTCAGTTTGTTATGTTTTAGTTTCGGATTTGGTTTTAGTACAGCAGTTTCGCATTCCGGCGCCTTTTCTGTTAGAGTACATCGATCAAAATCATTGCGCGGTCGAGGGGAAGAAGGCGGAGCAAGAGAAATGGCGGATTCATGCAAACTCAGCGACTAAATGGGGCACAAAAGCAAGGCGAATTAAATCTAATTAAGTTAAATGAAGACGAACCAAAGATGTGAAACTTTAAGTTGATGCCTGTAATGTTCATGCATAAACCAGAGGAGAAAAGAAAAAAAACCCCAAAAAAAGACAAGAGAAGGAAAAAAAATGGATCTGAGCTGTCTGGCCTGACTGGCTCTTGGCTCTTGGCTGTTGGCTGTTGGCTGGGCTGGCTGTTATAGCCCCGACAAAAGTAATAGAGCAGAAAAATAATCTTACAAAAATATGTAAGTACAGACAGCAGGCCACAGACGCCGCTAACTTCTGCGGCCAGTTGCCGGAAGGAGCACCAACAAGAAGGGCATGCAACAAAAACAACTAGAAGGAGCAATGGAAAAAATGTGGCACAACAATTTTTAGCATAATTACGTTCGGCCTTGTAAGTAGGTGGTTGTGGTGGTGATGGTGATGGTGTGATTGGGGTGACGATGGTGGCGGTGGCGGTGGCGGTGGCGGTGGTGGTGGTGTAATGCGGAATTTCTGTGGCGGGCTCAGAGACAGAACGCAGCACCAACAAAAGTACCCACTGAGTTAGTTACCAAAAAGTTATAAGAACACTAAATCTTGTACATGGTCGACCGTTCTAGTCTTAAGACAACTTTTTTTCTTATATATAATAAAGTAGAACTGAAGCATTCGCATTAAATATGAATGAAATTGCCGAAAAGTTCTGTAGAGTTACGCACATGAGCTGGTGTGAGAACTTACAGCTAGTCATGCATCATTTCCACATGCCACACACTCAAAGGGGTCACCAAATTCTTATGCTGCATCCTCTCGGAACTGTTCGTTGCTTCAGTTTATGTTCTTCCGGCATTTTTTACACAATAGTTGACAGTGGCTGTAATTTACACGGCATACCCAAACCCAACCCAACCCAGCCCAGCCCAGTCCAGCCCAGTCCAGCGCTAGCCACTTACTTAACATCCAAGTGCAAGTTTCTTTAGTTTACTGCGCTTTTCGCGTCCTCATGAAAATGAAGCTGCTTTGTTTGCCACCGTCACAGTGGACGGTGAATGGTGGGTGGTGGGTGGTGGGTGGTGCGTGGCGGGTGGCGTGGGGTGGTGCGCGTTTACATTGCTGGACCACAAAGAACTCGTCCATGCATACAAGTTATGCGAACAGATTGTTGTTGTTGCTGCTGGTTGGGCAAGTCTAGAAATGTGCAGCGCTCGCTTTGAAGCGGAAATGAGCAATTTTTCCGAAGTGTAAACTGGGTTAAGACTAATTGGCGATTTCATTGTTTAATATGTGCTTAAGCTAAGAAACCCCTCAAGAGGAAGAGGAGCTCGAGCCAAACAATGTGGGGTATGCGTTTATAAAATCTGAGGGCGTTAAATGACATCTCCTCACATTATAGTTGTAAGTATATTGTCGAGTGCTTGCGAAGGGGCTCATCGAGGGTAACTAGATACCTAAGATTGTGCTGGAGGTGTACTGGAGGGAGGGTGGTTGGCTGGTGGTGGTGAAAACATTTAAAAAACATTTAGAAACACACACACACACACACACATACAAAAAATGCACTCTTGCTGGTACAAGCAACATTTGGTTGGATGTTTGGCAGGCGCAGGCAGGCTTTTAAAACAACATCGAGAGCAGAACAGCTAGTTAGTAACTATTATTGATTGGAATTAAATGCAGTACTATTCCAAAGAGAACTGGTTGAAGTTGTTGTTGTTGTTGTTGGTTTTGTTGATGATGAAGTTGTTGTTGTTGTTGCTATTGATATTGGAGAATTTGTTGTTGTTGTTGTTGTTGATGATGTTTTAAAAGAACAAGAAGAAGAAGCACTAGCAGTGTTTAGATTGTTGATGTACTTTTTGATGTTGTTGTTATCAAACGCTTTGTAGCAGTACAAATCGATGATTGAACGAGTTGTACGATTGTGGCGGGGAGGAGAAGGTGTATTACAGTGGTTTTTGTAGCTGTGGTGGTGGTGGTGGTTAAGGTGGTTAAGGTGGTAGTTGTATTGATGGTGGTATGTCACGTAATTACTTTCTGGCAATGAGATTGATCGATGCTGCGAGGAGCGCTGCTGCCGCAGGCGCCCGAATCCGGACAAAGGACGAAAGCCGGCAAACAAACGACGTCGCACTCCAGGATCACTCTGCATATAGACCGGCGGCAGCTGCGGTGCCTGTTGCTGGAGCTGTTGTTGTTGTTGCTGATGCAGAGGCGAGGCTTGTGGTAAGTAGCCCAGCGATTGTTGCTTTTGCAATGCTGCTGCTGCTGCTGATGCTGCTGCTACTGCTGTTGTTGTTGCTGTTGCTGTTGGTTGTTGTTGCTGCTGCTGCTGCTGCTGCTGCTGTTTCAATGCCGTTGCCGTGTAGTAGTTAATGCCAAAGCCACTGCTGATATATGCCGATGAGGACATGGTCGACACGGTCGCGAATTGTGCGCTGTATCGCTGGTCTTTGATCGATCAATTGAGCATGTTTTTGCATATTGAAGTTTTCATTGCATTCGATTGATTGTTGTGTTTTTATATATTTGTAGTAGTTGTTGTTTTCGATTTAGTTTTGGATTAGTTTTAGTTTTTAGCCAGCAAGCAAAACAAAAATTGTAAAAAAGATGACACGAGAAAACATTTTTGTGTGTGTTAATTTTGAATAATTGTAATTAGTAATTTTTGGTTTTGTCCTTTAATTGCAGTAAAAGCACAACTACAATGTGTGGGCAAGAGTTGCTGACACATACTTGTATGAGCTTTTGTACGCCCCATCAGTAATTCAAATAACGCTTTTGTTTCAGTCACAACGCCCATATGAACTAAGCAGTAAATGTTCTTCACTTACAGATATACAAATATTTCCAGCAAGTAAATTGTCGAGCTGAACCTTTAACAACCTTTAAGTCCTATTTAGTCTAGACTCTAGAGCCTAATCTGCCAATTTTCACCTCAAATATCCAATTTAAATTCAAGTTAGACCATTGGTTAGCCGCTCTCATTTAAAACACATGTGTATTTGGCAGTCAGAGCGGCCTCAGAGACAGGGACAGAGACAGAGACAGCACATCAAACAATGTCGTGCCACCATTTGTGGCTGGGGGTGGCCCTGCTAATGATGCCACAAATGGCAACGGCTGCGCTAATCAATCAGCGCTTATCGAGTGCTGCATTTGCACTCTCCTAATTGGAATACATACGAGCATGTGTCTGTCGACCACAAGCGAGTGCAGTCAGAGTCGCAGTCCGTGCGGTTGCTGCGGCACTGAGAGAAGTGGCACGGCCTGCCCACCAACAACAACAACCACTGAATAGAGTGTTGCAACTAACACCAGTGGACATACAACATTCTGTCACTGCATTGTCAATTAGGAAGCACATGCTTAAATTTTGGCTCACTTGTCTGTTCAAGCTGTCAAGATCTTCAAATTATTGGAATGATGTATTTTAAGCATTAATGGAAAGGAAATGTTTTCCCGAATTAAAAATAAAATATTATTTAAGTGCCTTTTTGTTAAATCGATAATGTTTACCCAAAGAAAAGACTACTTGTAAGAATATTTTGTTTATAAGAAGAAATAGTTTCTTTAATACATAAGTTGGTTATCAAATATGTACGAGTATAAATGAAAAGATTAGGAAAGGGTGTTCGCCAATAAGTAGAAGAATTAAATTTACGAAAAAAGTCGAATAACAATTAGGATAAAAAAACTAGCCCTGACATCGGAAAGTAAATAAATGAAAAGTACAATGCATTGGAAGACAAAATATTTAGATTTATATTGCTAAGAATAATTTTGAATGTACTTAGTGTTATGATTAGAAAAAACCAAAAATAACAGTTGTTCTTTTATTTATCGGACAACTTTAAAGCCAAGAGGGAGAGAATAGTACTCTTAAAAGCATAGAGTATATGAAAATCTTTCTAAATAATTACTACGAGTACATGGGATATTCGCTAGAAATAATTTTATGTGAAGAATATAGTTTAATTTTGAAGACCAAGTACAAGTATACTCTCATGCGTTTGTAAATTAAACTTTATATTCGTAATAAGTATATAACTGGTATGTTATGGCCTTCATCTGCAGGCGGATTCATAATAAAATAATAAATAAGAAAAAATATAAGTATTTATAAAAAATATAGTAATGTTGATAATTAGATTTAGATTTGCAATTCTTTAATTCTTCTTCAAATAATTACTTTGTAGAGTCTTTGAATTAATAATTAATAGTTATTTTGGAGATACATTTATTGTATAACCTTTAAAATAAGTATTTAATTATATATACAAAAGATATTTAAATATACATTGTTTTTCTTTGGGTAAAAATTGTGTGTAAGCTGAGAGAACGTCATTTCTTATTTTCTGACACGATTTACTGAACAAAATAGTGGGATGGCCTCCCACTAAGTATTATGGACAATATAATACCATAACTTAGTGTTAGAGCATGGGAGGTGTTCGGGGTTATTGTGGGCGTGGCTGCGGGCAAGTTGTGTGACACTTTTGCGGCGCTTCAGGACAACATACGAGTGTGGTAGGCCTAGAGCATAAATCGATAAGTATCCCAAAATAAGTGTCGCATGTCTTGCCGGCGGTGATGTTAGTTCTCCACCCACACCCTTGTGGATGTGGAGTTCCAACCCGATTGCACTATATGAACAAAAACGCCTAATGGGTGGAAGGAAAAGTTGTTTGTGTTGGTGCTAGTGGTGGTCAGGAAATGTTTGTCACGCAATATTAATAATTGATGTTAAGCTATGGCGGCTCAGACAGGGCCGACCGTGTAATATCAGTCAGATGAGGAGGTGGGAGAGCGGGCGGGAGAGTTTGTCCTCGTTTTAATATTTAAATGAATACGTACATATATATATATATATATATATATATATATATACGTGTATGTATATGTATATTTTTTAATTTTCAGTGCATCAAGGCCACCAGGCTTAAGAGTTGACCTAATTAATTGAAATTGAATGTTGGAATGTGAATGGGGAAAGAGCAGAGTAGAAGCAGAGTACGTAGAGCAGGATACGAGTAAGTTCGAAATTGACTTTTTCACTACAAGTCGTTTCAATCTATGTAGATAAATATGCACGAGTAGTTAAATACAAAAATGATGTTGCATGTAAAGCATAGGCATAATACTATATGAGTACGAGTACGAGTACGAGTCAACTAAATACAAGTCGGCCTCAAGCCCAATACAAAATCTAGGATATGGCAGCAGCTATGCAGTAAGCTTACGAGTACAGTTTCAAAAGAAACCGCGTATATTTATGTGTGTGTGTGTGTGTTTAGACGAGCATATATCTGTAGATTATTTACACAAAATGCATTCGATTTTACGCACGAATAGTAGTATCTAAGTAGAACGAGTGTGTGACTAGTGTGAATGGTGGTGTTCCAAATCGAAATCAATCACTGCAAACACCTTCAGTCTAGTGGGAGTGGGAGCAGGAGCAGCGATTTGAATTTGAAACAGGCAAACGATCTTAAAATCAATTAGCAATTACGATTAGGGGAGCATAGTACGAGTATCTGTAGAATTGTTGAGTATGTCTGTGTGAGTATACTAGATTCTGTAAGCATTTAATATCAACTAACTAGGCGCTACTTAGCGAGAATAGGTGCAGGAACAGCATTTACCAGAGTTGGGTGAAATACGAGCTTATATATGTATATTAAAGGTCTCAGCTAGTATATGTTTATCGCTAATATACTTGTAAGTATGAGTGTGTACGGTTGTGTGTAGTGTATTTATGCGTTTTGTGGTTGATGCCACTGCTACTGCTTGTAATGTTTGTGTGTCGTTGTGAGTGACAAGGTTGTGGCAAGGTGGTGGCAGGGTGGTGGCAGAGGGTGGCAGAGGGTGGCTCGGCATTTAGTGATAGTATTACTTGCAACTTTACGGTTGGGTTCTTGTATTTGAACGAAAATGAAATAAATTGGCAGAAATAAAGAGGGGACTAGTTGGCACTGCGTGTCCTTTGTACTCTGGGGGCACTAGTAAATAAATGTAGTTTTTTATTCATTTTTTTCTTTTTTTTTTTTTTTTTTGCTGGGAGCTGACAGATAGATTTAGAGAGCGAGTGTGGTGGGGGGGTGGGGTTGAAGGAAACCGAAGCCACAAACCATAAAAATGTCAAATAAATTGAATAAAAGCAAGAAAACAGAACATGAGCAACATGAAAAGAGGAGAGAAAGAGAGATAGATAGAGAGAGAGAGAGAGAGAGAGAAAGAGAGCGCAACAACAAGCTACACTGTTGCAATTATCTTTTGAGTTAATGCGGACCTGAGCTACTAGAGATATCTTGTGTGGGCACCGGCAGACCGCCACGTTGCTGTTGCAGCTCCTGTTGTTGCAGTTGCACGCCCAGTATGGGCATGGCCACTGGTGGGGGCCGCACACCACGGCCGGCCCGAGCGGCCGCTGCCTGGGCGACGGCTGCCAGGCTGCGCTGTTCCTGTGTTCCGACGGTCTCGGACACATTCACGATGGGTATCTCAGTGCCAGTTGCCGGTGGCGGTGCTGTGGCTATTGCTGCTGCTGCTGCTGCTGCTGCTACTCCTCCTCCTCCACCTGCAGATGGTGCACCAGGGACCATGGCTGGAGCTCCAACGCTGCCATCCAACGTTTTGCCCTGGACGGATTTGTCGGCGGCTGTAATATGCCCGGATTTGAGTTCGCCGGCTTGTTTCAGCACACGATAAATTTGATCGATTTCGGTAATTTCTTTTTAGTTGAATTACACAGAGTGCCGTAGGAGTTGACAATTGGCGGTGAAGGACGTACGACACGGTGGACGTGGTGGGCGGTGGTGGCCAGTATTTTTTTTCAATTTGATTTTTGGTTTTTGAATTTTAAATATGCGGCAGATGATGTGCATTAAGGTGCATTAGTTAGGTTGGGCAAGTGGTTGATCGATTACTAATGGGGCTTATAAATGCATTGGAATGGCCTTTGGCAATCTTCTTCTTTTCATTTCTTGGGGGGTAGGACTAGGGAATTAATTTGACATTTCGCTAATTTGGTGGCTCACTCGAATCGATTGTGTATTTATCGCTGTTTTATGCAAGTGTTTCAAAATGGTCATTAGTCGAGTATTGTCGCCCACTCAGTGGACGATCATGAGTTAGTTGCGCGATATGCGATATACGATGCTTGGCTCTTGACGTGATTAGACTAATGCTAGAATAATTTGTACATCTAGTTGTATATAGTAGTATGTGTGTTTAGTAAATATATGTGAGAAGAACAAAAGGCAAACACTATACTTGTTTACCCAACTCTTACAGTACCCGCATAAAGGTTGCTGGTTGAACAAAATAGAAATTAGAAACTATTGATATGTAAGCATTTAATTGCTGATCCTACGATGTAGCCAATCGTACTATACAATATGTTTATCATATAGAGTTACTGATTTTTATCTCTTTAGCATGCTCCACTACGATTTAATCTCAGTTTTGCACTGCATGATGTAACTAGTAATGTAAATTAACATAAAATCGGTCAGATTGGTTTGTATACTCATTGAAAATTCATCCAACTTCGTAAGCTTTGAAGCTCATCAAAGCAACTGCATGATTTTATAAATTTTAAAAAGCAACAGCTCCGCCCATGGTTATTCCTATTACTCGGGAAATTTTTAATAAACTTGGCTGACCACAGCGTTACTTCTTTTTCATTATATTTTGAGAAAGAATTTTAAAGCGACTACCTACTTTTTCTTAGCTTTCAAGGAAGGTATTAAGGAGGCTGCATTAAATTTGTGCTTTTCCAGACCAATTATTTCTTTATTAAAAAAAACTGCTTATGAAAGCTTAATCTTTGTTTGTGAGATTGACAAACAGACAGAGAGATGTATAATTTCTACGACTAAAGAATTATAATCTTATTCGAATTATAAAATATCTGTTTTTTTGCTGAATTAAGTTAAGTTTTAGTTGCTTACTAAGTTTTCAGCTTTCGATTTACTGAGAAACATTCTGGAATGATTATTGTTGGAAAAATAATGACATTGTTTAAAGAATCAAAACTTATGACCTTTTTCGTTGGTTCAAAGATTTGTCAAATATTGGGGGAAAATATTCTCATTAGAGTTGAAGAAAGCTATAAATTTTTTCCTAGTTTCTAGTAAGCTCTGTAAATTATTTTACGAAGAGGATGTTTTGAATGGAGTATACATATGAGCTTCGATTGTTCAGTTAGTAATTGCAATACCTTGTGTATAAATTTTCTTCAGTTGCCCCTTTTGTTGTGCTTAGTATATATTGTGTGTGTGTGTGTGTGTCTGTGTGTGTGTGTGTGTACGTGTTGACTGATTATTACGAGTATTTGCTTGTTGTAGTACGAGTAGTAGCTTGTTTACTTTCTTGTATCGCTAATTATGTGAAGCCAAGCGCAACAGTCAATAATTGCAGAACGGATCAAAAATCAAAAATTAATAAAACTCAAGCGCATGGCAATAAAGTATCTTGCGGATACAATACAATACTTGGGTACCTAGTTGCGTAATGCGGTCGATGAATGGCGTCTTTTGACGGAACTTCCTATTGGGCACATTAAGCAGATTTGTGCTATGTACTTGATCTTCGGTTGCGGTTTCTTTTTGGGGACTAACAGACTCCTGTGGCGATGCTTAGGTTTTGTTTTTATTTTTTTTTAATACGTATATATTAAGGAAAAGGATTGTATAAGTTTATTGAGGCATTATACGTCAAATGGAAAGCCTTTGTGTTAACATAAACTTGTGCTTATAATACCCAATACCCTTCAGGTGACCTGAACTTGTCTTTGTGTGTGTTGCCATTCGTTTATTAGTTGAGTAAACAATAAACAGTTTAGATCCCTCATCGCAACAACAGTTTGTGGAAAAATTGATGCGCCATAAAATGAAATCAAATAGAAGATAACAATTGAAAGAAAGCGAAAATTCCCTCGCACAGTCTCCAAATGGCTGCTCTGCACAATTGCCACCATTGTTATGGCCCACGAGTGCAATAATATCGCTGTTAAGTCAAGTCATTCCTGTCGACTTGTCACCAGCACCGAAGATGCCAGTCACAGCTGCTGCAATCACGTTACCTACCCATAACCAGGATGGCCAAAAGTGCTGGCCAATGTTCGCAGCAAGTGCAAGCAAAGTGCTTATTTTCTTTTCTCAGACTTTGGACACATCATGCATTCTTATGCAATGAGACGAGGAAGCGAGGAGTGGGGGGCGATCATGTCCACACATATATTCTTGTGCACAGAGATAGAAATATGAAATGGTCTTGTCATTGTTACTGTCATGATTGCAACATATACACAGATATACTATACTATAATATGTTGTGGATGCATGCAAATGCGCTTCAAGGCCAGAATTGCGAAATCTTCGGTTGGTTAGAGACAAATAGGTGTATAACTAGCCCCAGTTTATTGTAGCACCTATTTTTAGTATTTATTTCTATGGGTATACGTACACAAGAGATTGTTAGCTATTAATACTGAAAAGGTCTGTTGCTAGTATGGCATGTACACGAGTGTATACATACTATAGTATATACATATATACAAGCAAGTAGTACAGATTGGCGCCTGGGAAGGTATTTGTTAATTAGTTGTTAATTTCTCGACTCAATGCTCGCTAGAAAGCGTCTCATTCGATATGTGGGGATTGTGCGGATGCATGCAAAACACTTACTTTCTTCCTCGATATCGACACGATTCTCCAACTCCGAGGTGCTCTTCTGGCGACGCAGTAGCTTCTGTTTGGGCTGACATCGCGGCAAGTTGGGGGCGCAATCTCCATGGGCATTCAACTTGCAAATGCGACAGCGTAAGCCCTGACGTGTGTGTCCTAAATATTGGATGCGTACAATTACAAGTATATAACTATATGGGGCGTTGCTAATTCTGGACAATACACACCTCTCAGTATCTGTGAGCAGACGTCGCAAGCTGTTATCTTTTTGTACGTGTACTCCTGCAGATGATGGCTACCATCAAGATTGGGGCGCAGCGGCTCTGATGTCGTACTGGAGGTTCCATTGCGCCTGCAGAAAGTTTAACAGAGATCGGATTAGTAAAGAAGAAGTTTTTGGAAATATTTCCAGCTACGTCGTCGCATATTGCAATTAGAAAACTAAAATGAAATATTCAAGTTAAACAATAATAAGGGAATTCTAAAAGCTACTGGGGCCGGTTTTCTTTATATTTTTATATATATTTAGATCAGGCCTGCAAATAAATATGTGTTTACATTTAGGTTTAGCATTTCAGGACCAAACATACACTTGTACATGAATATTAAAGTGCACTAATCTCTATAAATGTATTTACAGACATACTTGTACTTATGCTTGATACTCTGAACACCCATTGTACTTGTATTCTACGCCTAAAAATTAATAAAAAAAAAACGATTTTGAATTTACAAATGTGTAGTATTTATAACACCTTGAATTGTTCTTCTGCCCTGCTTCATCACATCTCCTCAGGAATTTGCTGTCCTGTGTACACAAAGCGTTATTCCGAGAATATTTCCAATTTTCTTCTCCCCGCCCCCCTGTGTATATCATTCGCAGCTGCTATTGTTTTATTTACCAGAAAACAGGCAAAGGAACAGGATGGACAAAATGGACAGACAAACAGACAGCCAGGCAGACAGACAGATCTCAGGGCAGACAATGCCGCAATTGTTTGCAGTGGGCCGAGCGGACAACTCGGCGCTGATTGTTTGTAATGGGCTTACATTGTGTACACAAACAATTCCGCCCAGCCCAGCCCAGGCCAGTCCAGCCCAGTCCAGTCCAGTTCGGTTCGGTATTGGTCCATCCCGTACCCCCCCCCGGCATGTTGGCTTATAAAGTTGTTGCGAAATGCATAAAATATACAAATGATTTTGTTTCTGTTTCTGTTTCTCCTCCCCACATTATGGAAAATTGCTGGTGAATGTCGTTTGCTTAAGTGACACAAATTGTTGCCACTGTCAATGGAGGCTGTCAAGTTCTCATATTGCATTTGATTTTCCATTCCTCGCCATTAAATATGGAGGATAATAAAATAAAAGGAATTACTTCCGATGCATGTAAGCGGTACGGTGCGGCATCGAAGCACATATGCTCTTTCCAAATGTTGTTATTAATGAGTATTGATTCTGATTTCGAAGCAACACATTTTTCTATTCAAAGCATTTCCAATTTATTCGTCAATAGTAATAATTTTCATAATTTTATATTTCAATATTTATAGTAGACTCTGAAATGCCACAAATGGTTTTGTTTAATGTGTAAACATAAAGTAGACGAACTTGGAAAGAGCATAGTTGATAGTATGTTCAAAATATATACGTGTAGGCTACAAACTATTGTTCTTAGCTTAGCATTAAGTTGGTTTTCATGTTTGTGGTTTGGCATGGGGATCAATCTGTTTAGAATGGATTTAGGCAAGTGTGTTTTGATTCTCTTTATTAAATGCACACATGCACGATTTTATATGTAGCTACTACAACTACGAGTGTGTGTGTGTTTTTAATACACACACTTCTGTTTTAACAATTACTTTATGCATATATACAGGGGGAATCAAATACTTAACTCACAGGTGCTACCAAAATGCATGATGAAAATCACGAAATCAAATTAAAATTCGGCCGGATTGTGGACCCTTGAAACATATTTAATTATTTATTTCGTTTGCAGCCAAACTTTGGCGCAACAACACGGTTCAGTTGCACAAAAACAAGACAACAATAACAACAGCAACAACAATGAAACGGAGCACACAACGCTTTGGGTGGGCGTTCGATGGTGGCTGGGTGTTGCGGGCGTTGAGACCTTGGGGGGCGTATTAGGGACTTTGTGCGGAATGTGAAAAGTTTCTCAATATCACCAAAACTTTAGCCGTGATTTTATTGTTGAGTTTGTAAATGTTTACATTAGAGATACAAATGAAACTTCTGCGCCGCTGCAGCTCACAGGAATGCGAGCTGGCCAAAAACATTTATTGAAAGTGTATGGGACGAGGACTCGTAGTGTGCCTCTCTGCAGATTGGGCAAAGCTTACGATAATTCCCCTGAAGAGTTATCGGACGGCCGCTAAGCCGTGAAGATTTTCGATTTGTCATCACTTGCAGCTACCGCGATGCGAATCCTTGCAGCTGTCGTCGTCGTGGCATTATTAGAGCCAGCCAGACAGTCTATCCTTCTCCATGCCAAAAAAAAAGGCAATCCGGTCTTTGGCTGACTGAAGCTATGCAGTGCAATATGTCTTTGTGTGTGTGTGTTTATGTGTATGTGTGTGTGTTTATGTGTGTGTGTGTGTGTGTTTGGGACTCTGCAGAATTTATCGTCTGCAATTTTTCGCATATTTTTCTACACATTTCAATGGCGCGTCCTCGCGATGAAGGGGTGTGGAATTTACTGTGCTCTGCTCTGCTGTGCAGCCAACAAAGTTTAGGTGCGGGCTAAGCCCACTCACATGTGGGAGTGTAAGTGTGAGTGTATTTCAGCATACTACTATGTGATATCTATTAAGGACTTGTGTCTACAGATGTGCTTACTGCTCGCCAAGTGCAGTAGTTGTGCGTTTTTCGTCCTATTCCCAGCTCTTCGGCCAATGATTGATGGGCCAGGCATGGGAAGCACAGGTGCAACAAATGACTTGCGCTCATTTAAACACAAAATATATGAAACGGGGGTAAATTTAATATAAAAAAAATTACACATATCCAATGTAAATTTCTTTTTAATTGCGTTGGCCGATGGGATTTTATTTTTATTCTTTCAAAATTCTAAGAGTGCGTGCAACATTCAAGGTTCTAGCAAATTACAATTTTTACATTAACAATTATTGTTCGGGTACATTGATTTTTTTTTTTTAGCTACTCATGGTGGTTTTATTTGATTATTATTTGTAAAGCATAAGTTATCGCTAATTATGTATTTTGGTTTTGGTTTTTTAATTTTGTTACCTCAATGTCAAAACGGTTGATACAGCGTGATACATTTGATTTTGTCGGGGTAGTTGGCTGATATAGTAGTTTGATCGGTTTCAAATGAAAGTTTTAATTGTTTGTTTGAGGTATTCGGCATTGTATGCAATTTCGTAATAAATCAAAAGCAGTTGAGTTTAAAGTAAATATTAATGAAGTGTTACATAAATGTTAATTATTAGTTAAGTGCTCATTGAATATAAACGCATTGCCTGTACTATATAAGTAGTATGATTGCCAAACGTCATTCATTTAAACGCCTAAGAGCCAATACATAATATATGTGCTTACATTTAACTTAGAAAGGCAAGTGAAAGAAGGAGCCTCGGGGGCTCGCTTCAACTACTATATGTAATTGTCCTTGGAAGGAGATGCAATATTTGCGGCATCGCGTTGCATTTAACTCGATTAAATCGCTTTATCTCACAAAGTTCCTTCGGGAAATACAATTTTTTCCATTTCTATAGCATTGCATATTTCAAAATGTTGCATAAGCAGTTGCAAATACATATTACAAAATTATTATTTGTCTACTCCCCCACCCAACTCCAGTGCCGCTGCCAACCCCTACACCCCTACACCGAAACCGACTGCGAAAGTTTACAATTTGGAAAGCGGCGCTCTGCTCGGCGCACAATTTGTAAAATATTTTCAAATGATTACATATTTTCGCGCTTGGCATTTCGTCTGCTGCGTCTGCAGGCTTTTAGGCAAATTAAAGTGTAGGGGTGGAGCTGTCTACGCCCCGCCTAATCTATGCCATTTGGTCTTCCTTTTTTGGCTGTGGTTTCGTTTCGTTTGGTTTCCCCGGTTGCGCGTTTCAATTCGCAGTGTGCGGGACCCGGAGCGGTGCAACACTTACTCTATGCCCAATTCCCATTTACACTTGCCCTTCCAAATGTGCGTATCAGGAAAATTGCATAAAAATCAAACTTTAACTATAATTTATAAGTTCGTGCTGAATTGAAATGCTTCAGCTTTATGAAGTTTTTTCTTTTTTAAATGATGAGGAAATTCGATGAAGATTCCGAGCTATACTTTTCAAACATATCGCTTTTGAAGTATTTCTACCATTAAACATTAGTTGAAGTGCTAGAGCAATTTCTTTTAGCTCATTATTGTTGCGCCTTTATCAACTTGTTTTAAATGCTTATCATATTAGTCTGGTCTATACATTTTACGCAACTTTGTATTTTTAATTCATTTGCAATTTATTTTAGATCATTATAATGAACTTAACTTACAAGTGAAGGAAATGAGTTAAAGCCCTCTGCAAATTATTTTATTAAATTTCATTCGAGTGATCTTTTTTAATTATTTTCGTTGAAAAGAAATTATTATCTTGCAGAGCGATTCATTTAAGATTTTATAGCAAAAGTTTATTAAGTAATTGACTTGAAGATGACTACACATTGTGGAAGATTTCCAAAAGATTCCTTTTCAAATGAAACATAATCTTGTTATACAAGTTCATTGATGTGGAGAAGGCTATTGAAAATGTTCTAACAAATTGTTTGTATACTTTTCGGTGTATATTCCAGACAATTTGTGATAATATTTAAAGAAACTCATGGTTACTTTGTTTCCATTGTTTGCTAGTTATTCATATTTTTCATGCATTTCTCTTAATACGCACCAGACTGGCGGCAAGCATAAGTCCCACTTAAATATTATTTACTTATCACACTCACCTATCTGATTGTGTTGCTGAACCAGAAGCCGGCTTTAGGCTCTTAAATGCTTTCAGCCACTTTGTTTTCATCGATGGCGCAGTCGCTGCAGAGAATTTACGTTCGTTGCGCGGCGAAGTTGGTTCAACTTTGCTAACAAATAACTCCTTCTGCAAATAAAGAGCGAGAGAGAGAGAGGGAGAAAATAAGTTATAACGAAAGAGTAGCACAAAGTTTTCCGATAGACATGGAATAAGGCTGTTAGGCATAGTCGTGCGAAACTTCGATTAATGAAAATTTAAAAGTTGTACGCTTCAATTTAATTGGACCAATTAACAAGTTGACATGCGTCTAGCATGCCTGTACAACGATGCGTATACGCGACGTCGCTTGAATATCGAATTCATATGAATGAATTGGCGGCTTAGTCCAGACGCGCACGCACACAGCTCTGCTCATTATGCTATATGTATATATGTATATGAGTAGCATGGGAATCGGCTATGCAAATATGACATAATCCACGATTACATACGGAATATTTAGCCGCACTGTTAAATATTTAACAGATATTCAGATAGCGTTCTAATAACATTGTTACAGTGCGCGTGTTTGGGAATGAGTGTATATGTGTGTGTGTGTGTGCATTGAATAAAACTATTTTAATTAATAATCAACACTTTGTGAATGCCACAAAATGTAATTACTTATTTCACTCACATACACAGACACAGACACACACACATGCAGAAACGCGGGCGCAGGCCATTATTGGCGCGCGACTCATTCGTTGTGCTTTTTGTAACAATAATTAAAGCCACGTGTGACATTTGGTTCCAATTATTGGGCTGACTGCGGTTGCCGGTTCCGTTAGTGGTAAGCTGCTTGTGGTACATCGAAAATTTATTACACACGACTACTTCCTCTGTGCTCTATACATGTATTTATAATCTAATATATTGTACAGACATTTTTGTTCTAAAACAAAGAGAGGTCATAGCAAGTTATAAGTTTGCATCATTTGAAATTTTATTATTGCATAGATATATAGTATATATTTAATGAGAAACATTATGGGTCATTTGAAGCTTGAAATTTGTTAAATATAAACTATGTATATGGTTTGGGACAAAGATGCGGAAAACATCTTCCAGTTGACAATAGAAGCTTTTAAAAATTCAACCTTTCACATTGTATATACTATGTACACCCAGAAGAAGGGGTGGAAGTGCCAACAAAGAAGACATATTCTTGATCAGTATGAGAGCCACATATGTCAATATAAGCTGAAGGTTTTGAAGATTTGGGCGCACAGTGCTCTAGAGTTTTGTTATTGCAGAAATGTCATTTTGTTATCTTATTTTTATATACATTTGTTTCTCTTTATTTTAAGTAATCTTTTAATAATTAAAATTATTTACTTAAATTTTCTTTTGTTTTTTTTTACATACATTTATATAGCCCTGTTTTCCCACCGAAATAAACTGGAGGTATACATTTTCTAAACAGATAGTCATTAACGATTGAATATAGCTAAAATGTCTATAATAGATAGTAGTAGAATAAAGCCTACGACTATTTCAAAACAAAAGTGTAAAAGCTATAAAAAATGCTGCATATTTAAGCAAACATTTACGTTTCATTTCTATTTCCAATCCTGCGAACTAATGTAGGTCAGCCGTCTCTCTGAGTGCATTAGTGTGTGTGTGTGTGTGTGTGGCTGTATATATAAGTATGTCTTGTCTGCAATCGCGCAGATTAATTTGAACGCTCATTACGTATATGCGGTGGTCGGAATCGCTCAGCAGTGAACATTAATGGGAATGGTGAGTAGGATGCCGGTCTTTGTGACACTGACATATGAAATACGTTTAAAAGCCGCTTTGTGTGCATTTTCCGAAATGAAAATGTTCGATTTTGCGGCAATGATTCAGCCGCAATTTCAGGTGCACAAAGATTCTGCTCGCTGCTGTCATTCATAAATAATTTAATATCCGTTGCTGTCACTGAAAACTAAAAGTGATTTTGATTTTGTTTTCGACTATCATGCTGCTACGGATTTTACATGTACGACGTGGCCTACACGACCATGTCGAGACGTTCCACTCTTCAAATTGCTACATTCATAATGCAGTGACGCGTGTATGGGCACGGGGCGTATAAGCAATGTGCTTGTCTATATGGCTGAGTGTGCGAGCCTGGAATTTTTCGACATTTTATTTTCGCTGCTGCTTGACAGCATGACAGAAGTCAAGCGAGCAAGCGTGTATATAGCAACCGAACGAGCGACCACCAAACAGCACCGACCCCCCATTTCGAACCACATCGAGCTGGCAGGCTGACATCACAGGATATTAATTATGCAATATTATAAGCCATCGCAATCAACGCAACGATCTGTGTGTGACAGACGGCTGCTTTAAACTGTTAAATTCTCGAAAATGCTATCACATCGACGTGAAAATAATTGACTTAATGCAATTACGAATTATAATTTAAAATATAGTATATTGTATCCCTCCTCCCTTTACATAGACAAATACGAGTACATACATCATACGATATAGTGTGTGTATGCGTGTGTAGAATGCAAAATTAATTTCATTAATAAGCATTTGCATATTCAGCATATTTAAGTACACATATACTCGTAGTATAGTCAACCATTCAACCACTTAACCGCAATTGGTTTCTGCAATCAAATCGTGAAATATTGAGCGCCTTAATTATTGCACTGGGATTGCGGAGGACGGAGAGGCAGAGGCAGAGGCAACGGAAATGGCACTTAACGACCAGCTTATTGGCTTTGAATATTGTGAGACGCGTTGCTCGTTGCAATAAAAATAGAGTACAACAATTTGAACTTGGCGAAAATGGCGAAATGATGCTGGCTTGCCACAATCATGGACCATGACATAAGCAGATAAGGCGCTTGCCTTTGGGTGTCTGCGGGTGGCTTTTGGGTCCCTTTAAATGTGCACCCCTCTAATGGGCGCGCAAGGGCCTGTCATGTTGCCTTTGTCACTGTCACTGCGAGGGTGGCAACAGACTGGCGGGCGAGTCTGTCTTTTGCAATAATTTTATGCATGCAGTGCATATTTTAAAAGCGCCCGTGCTCTGTTGGAGACAAGTACACGTTTTGACACTTTACAACAGAGCTCACACTCCAGCTTGTGCCTTGCACTTTCCACTCGTCCCGGACATTGTCCATAGACAGCAACAGCAGCAGTAGTTGTAGGAATAGCAGGCAGGAATGGACTATGTAGGTAGTAGACTTGTCGAGTGTGCTAAGCTGTGAAAGGCAGCGAACAGGACCCTTATCGCTCCAACTGCTGCTCTCAAAGCTGTCACGGCCAACTAGCAATGAGGCCAAACGGCCATGTGGGCCATCAGCATCCATGCCTTTGATTTTGAGCAGCTGTTTTCTAACTGAAATCAAATGCCAACCAACCCCTTGCTTATGTACTATTACGTTAGACCGGGTTCAAATGCTCAGAACCTTAAGTGCATTTTAGTTAAATTTCCTAAGATGTGAAATGTTCTTTTATTTCATTTAATTTCTGAACTCAAGAAGGCTTCAGCAATGACCTCATTTAAATCCCAGCAATGTTTTATTTGTTAAAGCTCTTCAAATTTACCGAAAGCAGCCTTCAATCTCGAGGGAAATGCCCAAAATTTATAGATGTCACAATTTTTAATTACTGCTACATTTTGCATTGCGATATTGAAACCACAAAGGTATCATAAATTGCTAACTTGCAGGAGGAGTTGGGAAAGGCCGAACTACAAAAAAAAGCCGACCAGTAGATTTATCGAGCGGAACAAGGGTAGAGAGCTAAATTAGAGTAGCAGAAAAAAAAGAAACCAGTTACAAAAGCAGGCAACAAAAATTTGCTCATTAAAACCACAACAAAGGAGGTCCGCCAAAGAAACAGCAGCAGCATCTGAAGCTGCTACGGCTCCTTAAACAAGGGGGCGCCAGGAAGCTCTGATACAAATTAAAACAAAGGCAATCTGCGCTATTTCGCGCTTCATCTGCACACCAACAGATAGCAGCTGCTGCTGCTACTACTGAAGCCCCCTCCCCAACATCCCTCCTCTTAGTCTACAATTTTGTGCACCGCAAAAAAAAGAAATCATTGTAATTTACACTTGAAAATTTAGTTGAGCATGAGCTTAATGAATGATTAAAAATCCGAAAAATAACATTAACTTGCCATATTTTTGAAATACAGATGATTAGGTGGAGCTCGAGAAGCCCAAATTAATGGACAACTTGGAGTATCTAACTTGTTTTTCCACTAAAAATTATCTTAAGTGACGAATTTATTTGCAGAGAGGGTACCAGAACCTAGGGTATCGCTAATGTATTGTAACGTTGAAACACTTAAAAATTTAGTTGAGCGTGAGTTTAATGAATGATTAAAAATCTGATTCATATCATTAGCTTGCCATATTTTTGAAATACAAGCCCAAATTAATGGACAACTCGGAGAATCTAACTTGTTTTTCTATGAATAATGCCCTTAATCGACGAATTTATTTGCAGAGAAGGTACAATAAGGGTAACAAGAGAAGCCGACTTTCTCACTTTTCCTAACTTTATTGAACTGTGTGTGTTTTTTTCTCTGTGTAGTCCTTCCCAATTATTGCGCGCGTTTTAAGCATTTCAATTGGCTGCTCCACAATGCAATACATTTTTATATTGTGCCAGCGAGGGAGCTGTGTAGTGGGCTTTTGTAATGAGCTATTCGCGTACACATCAACACACACCCACACATACACATTTATATTTTATTGCCACTTTGGTGAACGGTCTGCGGGAGGGGGAGGGGGATGGGGGAGGGGGAGATGAAGGGATCTAACCTATATTTTTCTAACGCCATTTCAAACCATTCCGGCACTCAAAGTTGCCATGCATCGGCTGGCTGCGCTTTTGTAATCTAGAGTGTGTGCATAATGCATGGTATGCTGGCGCTGATACGCAGAGGGAGAGAGACTGAGAGAGAGAGGGAGAGAGTGGAAGGGGTGGAGGAGACTTCTGGTGTGGGAGGATCGGGCTCGTCTGTATGGTTATTGCTTGTGCGCTCACTCATTACGCGCCTGCTCTTAAAGCGCCTTCGCCCATCCAAGTGGAAACGCTGCATGCACAATATGCTCGCTTACTTTATGGCTTTAGAGCTCAACTAATTGCCGTACAACAGCAACAACAGCAAGAACGACAGAAAAACAACAACAACATGGTCATACATGGCGTATGCGTAATGCAAGCGACGAAGTTGTCAGCAAGAAAAATGTAAGCGTAATGCAAACACAGCTAAGACTTACAGCTAGCAAATATGACTGCGAGAAAGAGAAAGAAAAAGAGAGAGCTAGCCAGTGAGAGAGGGGGGGGGGGGGGGGGAGGGGAAGAAAGTGAGACATAAAGGTGGAGAGCGAGAGACAGGACGAACAAACAAACATTTCCGTAAATTACACGCATTTGTCAAAACGAAACGAAACAATGCGCAAAGTGTTTATTTGTTTTAGTGAGTGCTTTTCAGCTCGAAATGACTCAACACATAGCGCCATAGCAACAACAGCAACAACAACAACAGCAACAACAACAGCAGCCTGCGTATGCGTGTGAGTGTGGAAATGTTTCAACTTCTAATGGGTTTGCTTGTTGTTCATGTGATCATTGTTAGCTGTTGCTGTTGCTGCTGCTGCTGTTGTTGTTGTTGTTGTTGTTGTTAATGCTGTTGCTGCAACTGCAGTCTAGCTTTCGTTGCATTTCTCATACCACGCTTCTCCGCTTTCCTCTGCCCCATGGGACAAAAGTTTTCAGCTATGCGCGAAATGTAGAGCAGCGATTATGCAACCACATGTGATGACAATGGCAAATCCTGTCGTCCTTATACATACATACGTATATATATATATGTGTGTGTGTGTGTGTGTGTCTGTGTTTGTGTTTGTCATCATTGTAGATGAGCGTCAAGTCAAAAATTTAAAACACTCAGACAGCCCGCCCAGCGTGTTGCATGCAGTTAAGCACCTGCAACATTTCTGGCTCAGTCCCATTTCTCATTAAGAGCCTCAAAAGCAGCAACTGCCTATGGCCACGCCCATGCCCTTTTCGCGCACAGGTGAAAAGCCGCTTAAATACCTGATTGTGAGTTCAGATTTGGCTTTTTGGGCGCAGCCTCTACAAAAACATTTCATTAGCGCCCGCTTTTGGCAACGTGGCGAGCAAAAATGTAGCTGTTTCTTTTATTTTCTATTTGCGGCACATTTACTACATTTGCCTGCCAAAAGGGCATGTTGCCACTTCAAACACATTGGGGCAAGCAACAAATCACGTTCGATAAAGTGAACATACAGTAAACAGTATTCTGCTTAATGAGAAATCGATTCCATACTTCCAGTCCTTCAGTATTTGCAGATGTTTATTTTTTCATTGGCATTCTCCATCGCCTATTTACAATTCTTAAAACTTTCAATGCCTGCGCTGATTGGAAATCACTGATGTTTCCGTTTCGCTCTTAAATGAGTTTCTTTTACTTTGAAGTGTTGCAGAAGTTATGGAACTTCAGTTGAGAAACTGAAAGCAGAGAAACCAACGACAGAAAGCTATAAATAATAGTAAGCAGTGCTTCCCAATTTGCTTATAATTATTTATAGATTTCTGTTTTTGGCCTTTCTGCTTTCATTTCTCACAGGTTTTTATTCTATTTGAAGTTTCCAATTCCGCGTTGCATGCTTTCTTTCTTTATGTGAATACTTTTCTTGACAGCTTGACTTTGTTCGGCAACATTTTGTTATTTTGGGAATATAATGCAGAGTAATTTGTACCACAACAGACTATTTTTAATTTATCTGATTTAGCTTTTTTATTAGAAATATGACTCAAATATGAATTAGACGAGTTCTTGCTTTTGAATAGTTTTGGTTCTATTCATTGTTATATTTAATATTGCTATTAATATGACTTTCCTATTTCTTTTAAATTCTAAGCATTTCCGGTTCTCTTCCTTTTTGCAAAGCAAAAAACTATTATTTGCGAATGTAATATAGAAAGACATTCGTTTAAAACTATAGTTTAATTGAAGCTCAACTCAAATACTCTTTTGTTGTATGTAAAATATGCAAATGTGCTTCTCATTTTAAAAGGATTTTTTATTTCAATTCAAAGCAACTTTTAAGGCCGAAAAGAAAACTTGGAAAACCAACAAGGCAAGTACTTACCCACAAATTTAACATATAATATAATACATATTCTTAAGATTGTGGGAGAGAGTCTCTGATTAATCCAGAAGTCGAAGAGGCAAACATTTCTCAGCATTAATTATATTTTCAAAAAATTATCAAAAGTTTGTCCTTTTTTACAATATAGCCCCAAAATGAAATGATCTTTTAGAAATAAAATGTATGTTCTTCTAATACGTTCCAAAAATTCGTAGTTTATTTGTTAAATTAGTGCGTAAATTATATGCGACTTTATTATGTATCCAAAATAAAAAGAAATAAAGTAAATATATTGAAGGACATTTTTGCAAGGAATAGCGATCAGTTACTGTTAATCTACCCGTCCATATATACATATATGTATATATCATTCTCATTGATATGCACTTCGCATGCAAAACGAATTCATTAAAAACAGAGAGCTGGCAATTACAGCTGGAGCAACAACAACAACACCAACAATGGCACACACAGTGAAATGATTAATGTCTTCATACACGAGTATGTGTGTGTGTGTGTGTGTGTGTGTGTGTGTGTGTGTGTGAGAGTCGTGTGGTGCGTGGGCGTATTTGCAAAGTCAACTTGTCGTTGTTATTTGCGCAATAAAAATGAAAGAGTTAAAAAATGTTGGCCTATTTTATAGCGCATACGTGACCACTTAATACATATTCATATATATGGGCGTATGAATATCCTTGCACACACATATGTACAAGTATACGAGGGAGTATATGTATGGGTGTGTGTAAATCGAATGCTTGCAACAGGCAGTGACAGCGCACGTGGCAGATCGTGCAAATTTATTGCCAGCAATTAAAAGCGAACATAACGCCAGACGCCGATAGCATTCATTGTTGTTGTTGTTGTTGTTGTCGTTGTTGTTGCAACCCATGCTCCAGACTCCACACTCGTCACCTTGCAACTTTTGCATTTTGGATGCCACAAGAGGTAAGCCCAGGCGTCCGATAAGTGCGCATAATCGGCTCACGCTTAACGCCTGCCCAGCCCTGCTCTGCCCTGCCCTGGGCCGGTCCAGAGTCCTGACTGCTGAGTGCTGAGTGCTGAGCTCCATTTGCATGACTCGCTGCTGCTGGGCGTTTATTTATTTGCTCAACGCGTGTGAGGGATTTGTGCTTTATGGTTTCGTACACAATTTGCTGCCACATGAAGCCATAAATGGTTATGGTATTTTATTGTTGATGTAAATGGGATGGTGGGAGGGCCGCGGGCAGCTCTCGGCACAGTTTGTGGCTTGCCTAATGAAGGCATAATCCGGTATGGCTTGGCAAAAGTTCGCATTTGCCGCATTTGAAGTTGTTCGCTGCTGGCGCGCCAAACTTGAAGGAGAAATGCTCAAGTCCGCAGGACATTTTCACACTTTGCTTAACTTGAAATGAGAAAAGCATGAAATGCTCGAGAAACCAAACAGAAACAGTGTGGAGCTTGCTTGCCAAAGTTAAGTGCAAAAAGAAGAGCAGTGGCAACAAGAACAACATTCACAACAATAACTGTATCTAAATGTGCACGCCTTTGGGCGTCAGCAGGTCCCCATACGTGCCCGTCCTTCCGTGTGAGTGTCCTCCCTGATGCGACTGCTCGTGTCCGTTTTGTGAGCATCACAGTAATGACACTTTAACTTTTCACAACACATGCGAATTGGATGGAAGCTGGTGCCCCAACACCTTCCGACACCTTCATAGGCGCCTCAACAGACGCCTCGACCGTCGGCGCCACAGTGGGACTTTCCGAAGAAAAGTTTTTAAATAGAAGAACTCTATAAAATTACTCTTTCATTTGGAAAAAAATAAAATTTATGAATAGCAATAATGGTCTGTTCTGACATAAGATAATTTTTCAACAATAAGATCATTTTTTTCTATGAAAAAACATTCTTGAAAAAGAAGCAACAAATCAAAAGGAGGTTTTATTAAAGGTGATAAACTACAATCTAACTCTCTATTAATTACGCTTTGTAAGACTATAAAAAATTTCCCTTTCGTGTAGAAAAAATAAAATAAAAGTTATGAATAGCAATAATTGTCTTTTCTGATATAAGATAATTTTTCAATAATTAGATAATTTTTGTCAATGATCTAAAAATTCTTGAAAAAGAAGCAAAAAATCAAGTGATAAAGGTGATAAGCTACCATCTAATTCTCTATTATTTACGCATTGTAAATTTATTTATATTTAAAAAAATAAAATAAAATATGAATAAGATAATTTTTTTCTATGATAAAAACATTCTTGAAAAACATACTATAAAAAATTTCCCTTTCGTTTGGAAAAAAAATAATGGATAGCAATAATGGTCTTTTCTGATATAGGATAATTTCAAAATAATAAAATAATTTTTTTCTATGATAAAAACATTCTTGAAAAAGAAGCAAGAGATCAAGTGGAGGTTTTATTAAAGATGCTAAGCTACCATCTAACTCTCTATTAATTATGCTTTGTAAGACTCTATAAAATTACTCTTTCGTTTGGAAATTAAATTTGATGCATAACTCAATAATAACAATAATAACATAATATGTTTCTATGATTAAACATTTTTGAAAAAGAAGCAACAAATCTTGTGGTGGTTTTTTAAACTTGGTAAACTCGATCTCTCTATTAAAACACTTTTAAATTTGAATTGAAATTTGAAGAAATTCAAAGAGACTTTATCGCATAATTGGTACAAAATTACAGAGCACCTAAAATATCCTCTCTGTTATAGGATAATTACAGATTTTGCGCCAGAATTCTTGAGCCACGTCCTTGAGCCACTGTGCGAGACTTGCCCAGCGCTGCGGTATCTCCGTTGTGGTGTTTTTGTCCTTTTACTTTTCCTGTAATTTGCATTTTTTTCACTTGTTTTCTGCATCACTTTCCATCCTTACACACACACACACACACACACGTGTACACCATCTACACAGGCGTTCGCAAACAGTTCGTTTTTATTTTTATCACACAAACTCATATGCGCGCCTCAGTCAGGCAGCCAGGCAGTCATTCAGGCATGCTTGCCCCCAAGTTTCTACTCCTGTTTTATGGGTTTTCTTTTCCAGTCTGACATATTACGTGACTGCCATCAATTTTCAGAGGCATTGCTGCCGCTTCATTTTGCATACAGGTGCGATATTGTGTAAGTGTGTGTATGTCGGTGTGTGTGTGTCTGTGGATGTGTATGGGCTGTCCTTGTGCTCTTAACTCGATTTTGAATTGGTTTAAAAGCGACGCGTGTGACTGCTCATCACACCTCAAATGGCGCGCACTCACACACACACACACACACACACATACACATTGCATTTTGCGCTTATGCCAACAACAGTTATAGTAGCAACAACAACAACAACAACAAGAAGAAGAGAAACAGCAACAGCTACATGAACTGTGATGGCCAACATATTCCACATTCAGTGCCTTTTTTGTAGCCACAATTTCTTTTTCTGTTCGCTTCCTCTCTACGGTTTTATGTGCTTTATTATTATTGCAAGTGTAAATGTGGAAAATTGCGTTTCTCTGCATGTATGTGTGTGTGTGTGTGTGTGGGGGGGGGGGGGTGTGTGGGGGTGTTTGAATGTGTATACATTTATTGTCCTATTGCCTGTCAGCAGAGTCCTGTGAACACGACTTCACGATTGACTGAGTGAATGACGGAGAGACTGACTGCTTGACTGCCCTGGCCCTGCTGGCCTCGCTCTAGCTTCTACAGCATTACTGTCGCCTTCCCCTGCTGTACTGCAAATTGATTTTCAATAGCTGAGTGGTTTTTGATTCAATAAAGTGTCACACACACACACACACACACCCACACAGACACAGACACAGTTTGTGGGTGTGCCTGTTGGCCTGTTGTTGGGCCGGTCCGTAAGTGGCTTTGATGCGCTCAATGCTGTCAATTTGAAGGGAATTCTATTTGGCTGTCGTTACGGCATTTTGTTGTAGTTAGTTTTAATCATTGCCCTGCCGTACATTAGTAATAAAATTGATCCATTTGCATGGGCCGCATATTAACCTTGACTATGTCCGAGTGACCATTGGTCAACACCGGCTCTCTGATAAATGGACAACACACTATATTTTACGACTGACAGCTTAAAAACGATTTATCAATGCCCATGTCGCTGTACTGCCTTTCTCATGTGTGTTTGTTAACCGAGCAGCAATTTATTTTTATTTTTTACTCCACTTCGGGCCCTAATCGAATTTATATCAATCTAAACCATAAATAAACAGCTCAGTCAGCTGGTCAATAACCGATTGACCTCAGAGTAGGCAACACAATTACCAAATTGAAAATGCGGCAAAAGTGAATGAATCGAGCATCACCCTTGGCACTAAAATTATTCCATCTATTTCCTTTAGTCACATTTTAAACGCCATGATTTACGAGTAGATAACTGATGTTTCAAATAAAAATAAAAAAGTGCTATCATTGTTATACATATTATTATATTTCCAATTGTGAATCATGAGAAGTAATTGTAGGGTATTACTTCCTTTTCAATCTGCACGAAACTCGACAAGATTTGAACAAGTTCTCGTTTTATAATGTATTATTTTGTAGCTCGAATTTTCTCATCTTTCTCTGCTGTACAAAATATCAAAACTTTTGCAGTTAGCCCTGTTTACCTTTGGCTATATATGGAGCCATTAACTACTTCTCGAATGGGAGTTAGAGTGGGTATATTTGCTTTATTAAGCAATCATTGAGATCAATTTATCGCTTATACTTTCCTCTGAACAATATGGTTGAAATACTGATACCATTTGTAAATTAATAATGGAAAATATTATTTTCAAAATAGTATTCTATCTAATTTCAAGCTCGGCTTATTATGCGACAATTGAAATGTGGGTTTCAGATTGAACTTAAGATTAACAAATACATTTTTAAATCAATTAAATTTAATTTTGTATTGTTTCTCAGCTCGTTTACCTAGCAATATATCCATGGATTCGCGTTTCATTTTAAAAAGTTGTGATCCAAACAATTAAAAGCTAATCTGAAAATTTTAAACGCTAAATTCTTCCCGTGTCGACAACTTTTCGAACTTTATCTCTGCAAAAGTTGATGTCTAAGTATTACAAATTCTAAACAGCAGTAATCCAGATTGACAGATAACAATAACAACAATTTAAATGCATTCCAAACAAAATTCCCTTAGCTTCGTCAATCAATCAAGCGTGTCTGTTAGAAAACAAATATTTGTATAAAATTGACAGATGTGGCAAATAAAACATTGAAATGCTACTTAAACTTAAACATAGCGAATATAGTTGTGTGGCAGAATTCTAAACGGGTATTTTAGACTTTCAATCGCTTGTTATTGCTAATTTGGATTTCATTCAGACAAGTTGTTTTAGTGAATATAGAAACTTATTACATTATTACTGATAGTCTCTAAAAATTAGTTACCAATTAAAAGAAGGCAACATTTGAAAATCGAACAACGTGGAAACAAAGGCAAATTGTGATTTCCGCATAATTATGGAATTCCACTTCTGCATTATAAACTAATATGAAATCAATTTGAAATACAGGGTATACTTGAATCCATTTATGTGCGGAATACAAATTATATGACTACGTTCTAATTCTCAGCTTCAAGGGTATGAAACTAATTGCAATTCTGTTAGCTTACTAATGCCAACCATTATAGCCAACTAGGCGTATGAATTTGTGCTTAAAATATGTGCCACTGAACACACACTCACACACACACATACTAACACACATCCACACACACAGACAGAGGCACAAATAGTATGTCGCCCCATAAATAGTCATTTAACCCAACCCGACATTTTGGTTGCCTTTTGCTTAATTACTTACTAAGCGAGCTGCTGCCTTGTCTGTGCGTAGGCATGGGTGTTTGTGTGTGTTTGTGAAAATTATATGCATAATTTAAAGTGCATGTGTTCCCTGTTTGTCCCAACTGATTAAGTCAACGACAACTAAGCTCCGGGATGGCGAGTGAAATGAAACTCACGCGCAAACTTTTATTGCAATGTCACAAAATGTTTCTGCGGTTGCATATGGAATTCATATAAGTATCACGTACATTATATATGTATGCATGCATAAGCGCACATATGTATTTATGTATGTATGTATGTATGTATGTACGCTCCTGTGTGTGGGATATGGAGCGGAAAAATGGCAGAAGCAAAAAATGTAGAACCAACACCTGCATCTCTGCCACAGAGGCTCGCACACATACTCGTACATATGGTCGCATCGGTTTTGCGGCAAGCAAAATATTTCCGCAACTCAAATTGAAAGCTTCCAATTTTTTTTACATTCATGCAAATCAGGCACTCAAATGCACAGGCATTTTTAATACACTCTACTCGAACGACGGCAGGATATTATAAAATTCTACTCTTGTGGGCATGTCCCACAAAGTACTATGCATAGTATACTCGTATACTCGTATGAGCATTCCCATGGTTACAGTCGTACGTCCTTATTGTGAAGGAATGCACAATATTTGTATCCCATTTTATTAAAAAAAAAAGACAAAGGCAAACGAATGTGACAAAATATATGGCATGTATAAAACAAAGAGGAATTGTTGAACAATTTCACAAGAAATTTTAAATGAACTTATTTTAAAGGGAACTGAAATTATGCCTATTCTTCACCTATGCTTCAATTATTTGTGTACAAGCTGTATTAAGACTGCCTTTAGGAGTTCATTTCGATTTAAAGACACCTAATATTGTATTATAAATTCAAAACAAAGAAAATGTCATAGTTTATAAAACCATAAATAAATATAAAGAGTACAAATAAAACACGTCACTTTATTTCTCAAATAAAAAGCCATTATGTTTTTGCAGTTATTTTTAGCCATGCTTCAAATAACAAAATTTAAATATGTTTTTGTTAACTTTTCATTTTGCTAAACTTCTCGCACACTTAATAAGCATATCATGTCCGCTTGTCTGCCACTCAGAGAATTTAAGCACTAAACAGAATTCACACGGACACATCTTCAAACTTCACACCACGTGTGTGCACTTTTTGATAAGTCGGTTAGTTTAAAGTTCAAGGCTGTACCATTTAGAAATATTTTACCAAATTAGTAGTAAGAAGAGAAAAGAATTGAAACCAAACTATATCGAATAGTGGTTTAAAATTGGAACCACTTCTATGTTAAATTGGATAAATTGCGTGTGCGCTTGGTCCGATAATTAAACGGCTTCAATGAGGGCAGGTTGGCTCAGAAAAATCAATTAACTGACGTAGAGCCTCTAGCACACAGGGCTTGTTAGCCAAAGCCGACTCAAGCATGAAGCATGTAGTTTGAAAATCGATGACAAGGTTTCCCGCACACAAGTAGAAAGGGGGCGTGTCTATTAACATAGTGGCAGGCGCGATAATTGATGTCAAGCGTGTCGCCATTTGTAACACGTGCGCTGCCCAATGCAGTCGTTAATCATACGCCAGGTGGGCCAACAGCAATCCCGCATTGCGCCTTTCGAACGTAATAAATGCACGCCCACTCACACACACACTCACACACATGCACACACACCTACAAACACACTAGCTCGCTAAAACCTAGACACGTACGTACATAATTAGTGCCAGCGGCAAGAAGCCAAGGCAGCTCTATATAACAAAAACAAAAACACAAAAAAAAACAAAAACAAAAAAATAAACTGTCTGCGTTGCTTCGAGCGCACTGATTGAGTGGCGCAGATTAACAAATTAATCCTCGAGGCTGGCACGGGCCGCAGCCGCAGCCGCAGCCAACGCGATATGCGTCTGAAAACAACAATCGGAGCTGTGCTAGCAACCGCAACAACAACTATAGTATGTATGTGTGTATGAACGGGTATATTGTATATACGACTATGTACTACAACGACAAAAACAACGATGACGACGAGAACGGCAACAAAAACAACGATGTGCAGCAATCACGGCTAACGTGGCCATATCCCATATCCGACGAGGACGAGCCTGCAAAGTTTTGCGGCACTTGACGCTGTCGGCGTCTGAAAAAGTTGACGCTGGCTTCGGCCCCTGCGTCGACGTTGACGTCGGCATATTTGTGCGCCAAAGCACAAAATACACTTGAGGCGAACAATTTAATTCGTTTGGTAAACAGCGCACGGTTGTGCATAAGTGTGTGTTAGTGCGTCTGTGCCGCTGGTTACGGCGACGTGCAAAACTGTCTGAATAAATAGAGACACGCAGCAAGTCTGAAAGCCAAGTGGCAACGGCGCAGCAGGACACGAGTAGCAAGACCACTTCCTGTCATGGCGCTGGCCCCGCTTCCGTTATCATCGCCTCGCGCACATTGCGCTTAAGCCAGGGACTCCGCCATGATTGTGATTGCCACCTAGAGATGGCATCGTGAGCACTTTAAATACCGCCTTTAAATTAAAAACAATTCGGATGTAGGTCTCAAAAGTAATGAGTTTCTAAGAAATTAAAAAAAAAAAAGGATTTTGAGTATTGGAGGTTTGTAAAATGGAATTCTAAGCGATTTCTTTATTCGTGAATTAGTTATTTACAAGCCAGGAAAGCACTAATATTATTTTCAAACTTTTTCAAAATTAGTTTTCCCAGCTGCTTTATGGTCTGCTTCTACTCGTACATCAGCGAAATTGCTGTCCAAACAAAAACATCCAAATGGGCAATTAACTTGTTTGTGTGCTGTTACCAATTTAGAGGAAAGTCACATTATTATTTGTCATTTTACTCCTTGCTTTTTGTTTTAGTTTCCTTTTTAATTGAAAATGAGTTGCAAAAAATTATGAAATTTGTCTATTACTGTGAGGTTTTCTTAAGGTTTTGTGATAAAGTGCGTTCTGAAAGCAAAAATGAACAAAAAATGTTCAATAATTTAATGAAATACTTGTAAGTATCTCCTGTAGATAAAATTCATATCACTTGCAGGACTTTGCTTTTGTTTGCACTATATGTAAGGCCATATTTTTTGGATTGTTCGATTATACATTTTATGGAATCCGAATCAATTGTTCCAAAAATTTAAAAAGATCTTCATTGATTATAAAAAAAAAAAATCCCAAATCGCCTGTTTCGACTGATTATTAACCCAGAATTGAAATTGCAACACTTTAGAAATAGTTACTTTGAAATTTGGCTTTTCTTACGACTACTCTCAACCAAATTGGAGAGAAAATTAATAATATATTATTTAAAATATAACCATTTCAACATTGAATTTATGTCGAAGGTCTGTCCTATGAGATAGCATGTTTTGCTTGATCTATGCTATGATATTAAATTCGTAGCTTACAAATTTTAATATAATCCAACCCTTTTGCTTTACAAGGTTGTTCTAGAGAGTATGCTTTCGTGACTCACATTTAAATAATCGTGATATTTTTCTAACAGCGGCGGGGTCGTCACTTAAATTCAAAGTCTCCAAGAGGCAGGAGTCCAAAGTGCGACTGACACACACATAAGTGTTCGCTGTTTAAGCACCTAGCCGACGACTTTGGTGACTATGAGTATGAGTATGACGAGAACGAGGCTGTGGATGAGGAGGTTGTCCGTGGCAATGTCTGTGAAAAGTGTGTGTGTGTGTGTGTGTGTGTATGTGTGTGTGTGTGTGTGTGTGTGTGTGTGTGTGTGTGTGTGTGTGTGTGTGCGGGTGCGGGTGTCACTTTTGCAAACACACAAAACTTTGCTTTGCAGCTATCCAGCCAGCATTTCGTCTCGTGGAAGTGAAAGTGTTCATTTGTCATTGTCAAATGCTCTGAGCATTGCTCTGAGCAGTGCAGTGTGCCAAAAGCAAGCCCTGCACTGCCTGACAGAACAGAAAATACAGAAAATACAGAAAATGTGTAAGGGACATTTTTGCAAAAAGAGGAAGAAAGAAACTGCCAGTTTGCTTCTTTATGCTCATTAATATGCAATTTAATCACCGCCTGACTAGTTTTCTCACTTTCGCTTTTACGGTGAGCGGTCTCGGCACCAACACGAACCGCCGAGCACTTCCGCTGTGCTTCCTGGTGCTCTGGAGCATTGCAACATCGGTTTCAATTATTTAAATTTTCATTAAAATTCCACAATGCTGTGAAATACACAAACGTAAACAGCACGCGCTCAGTCAAGCACAGCTACGCCCACGCCCACGCCCACTACACCATCGCCATTGCCATCGCCCTTACCAGAGCCGTGCGCAAGTTTTTTGGTTTTTTTTTTTTTTTTTTTTTTTTTGGAGGAGCCTTTCTTGGCCGTGCGCTTTTGATGTGGCCTCCAGTGAAATTTCGAAAAGTGGTAAAATCAGCAGAAAACGTAAGGGGCCAACAAAAAAAATGAAAGAAAGTGCTGAAAATGCAAAGTGTTGTGGAATTTATTAAAAGGCCGGCCAGCCATTGCTGGCAAGGAATTGCGTTCAGGAGTGAACAATATGCGACCAGCATGCTGTTACGAATATGGACTCTGTTGTTGCGCCCTAGCTAGGAAGCCGTTGACGGCGCCAATATTGTGAGCTGCATAAATGAAACAATTTTCCATGCTTTGAGTGTTCCCTGCTTTGGTCGCACTTGCCACGCCACCCAACCATCCAACCATCCAACCACCCATCCATCCATTTATCCACCCATGAATTTTATGGTGATGGCGATTCAGAGCGCATGCAAGCGCTTTATTAAAATGCGTAAATTGCCATCAGCGGCAACATTTTTTTGATAGTCCACTAGGTCTTCTACCTGTGTCCCACAACTATGGCCGTAAAATACCAAAGAGCTGGCAAAACTTTTGCCTCAGGTAGAGCGCGACCAATGCTGCGTATACGTAATTTCAAAGTTTACGCATACTTTGCAGCACTCCCTCTCTACACAGTGTACGTATGTGTGTGTGTGTGTGTGTGTGTGGCGCCTAGCAGTCACAATCTTGGTGCAAAGTGCCAATAAGTCTGTTATAAATTTGATATAAAATTAAGCAAGCTGCAGGCATGTGAACAACGAGTTGTTGGACAGCAGCTGGGGCTGGGGCTGGGACTTGGGCTAAAGCCTGCCACAACTGTATCGGCACTATTCACATGCACAAGCTTATGCATACATTCGCATACATCGGAGGAGACGCCAGGCTGCAAATTGTTCGCTGGGACTCTCTGTAGGTTCGCAGCCTTCGCATATATCGTTTGGCTTCTGCACTTGGTTCTGTGGTGACTTATGTTGCAGTTGCGACGAAGGCGCATCCTCAGCCTCGACAGTAGCCCCCATGACCTGGCAACTACATGTGCAGGTGTGTGAGTGTTTGTGTGCAAGGATGCCTATACAAATACGTCCTTGTCAGCATGCTTGGTAACGCTCATAATTTGGACAACGTTATGACAAATATTTGTGGCATGCACAATTCGGCCTCTGTTGTTTCCTTTGCCAAGTTGCAATCAGGCACATCTAACAATATATTGTCATACGTTGTTTCTACCACCTACATGTTTGCAAATGTCCACATGTGCATGTGTATGTGTGAGTGGGAAAATCACCCTGGACCCCCAAAAAGGAAGTGTATTAAGTGCATTCGAAACTGTGTTGCCTAAAATTTGCAATTTTCATTTTTGTTGAGCTCGGGTAACAGCTTTGTGGATTGCTTGTCCAGCACAATAAATCGAAATGTGTGAATAAAATTGGTCGTAATTGGTCAAATGCTTTGACAAAGTAGTCAATTTATTTACTTGGCATTAAGACAAGAAATTTCGTTATAGAGAGAATGAAATTATGGAAGTTTTCAATATTGAATCAGCTAATAATAAACATAAGTTTTTAACGAACAAAGTAGATTAACTCTGAAAGCAATTAAATGGAGCATTTTCTATAAAAGAGCAACGAAATGTTTTCACTTGTTTCACCAAGCTTAAAGAATTAAATATTTTAACAAAAATAACTTATTTAACGTATGGTTGAGACCGAGAGAGATATTTTCCACATCGCTCAAGAAAGTCTTCAAATAAAACAATTGCCCGGCTTTGTTTAAGCTGGCAAAAATTAATTTAAAAATATTACACACTCTCTTTCTGCATTTCTTCTTAAGCTGCTTTTGTTCATATTTTAGTTTTTCATTATCAATGTCTTCTGTGTAATAATTAACAATGAAATGGTTGAAATATGAAGTATGTCTATAGAAATAATTAAATATTACAGAATGTTTCGTTTTGTAATAATAATTGGCTTTCATGCACTAAACGGAATGGTGAGAATTTCAAATTGCAATCGAGGTCTGAAAGTTGAATAATAGTTATCATCACCATGCCTCTGGCTCAAATTTTGTTTTTGTGCTTGTTACAAATGCAATTAAGAGAATTTTGGAAACATAAATAATAAGTATTTCGTGTATTTAATTGTATAGCCTGTTTTTAGGATTTGATTATTCATAGATTTCCATATGAATTGTTTTCAATCTTTTGCTTGTATTATTTATACCAATATCGTTGATAATAATTATGACTAAGCCAAAAGTATTCTGAATGTATTATGGTGACGTTATTTTCATTTTGGTTAAATAATGAATAACTAATACTCGCATTTCTGAACGCTTGCAGTTATTACTTTTGATTGTACTAAAAGTATTATGAATTGAAACTAGTTCAGTATTTCCTCTACGATACAAATATCATATCTGCATCGTATCGTATTGTACATTAATAAAGGATTGTAGATAAATCTTGAATTTATCAAATCAGCTTTTAGTGTGGGTTGAAAGTTCTATTTGTGATATCGCTGGTCTTCTTTGGGTTTTCTGTTTTATTATTATCAGCACATTTTAATGTGATGAATAAAATAATGAGATACTAGGAAATGTGAAGGCGACGTCAGCTTGCGGAGCGTATTCAAGGCAATATCAATAAATGCGCTGCGGATGCCACTTTATATTGGCTTACAATATGGCATGCATATACAAACATATGCAATAATTGAGTTGAGTGCTGAGTGAAGAATGGCATGTCCATTAAAAAGTAAACCGATATGTCGCGCATTGCCAACGCCAACGCGGTCTCAGATCCCGAACTTTATGTGATACCGATTCTAGCTACTGTATCAGCACTTACGCCCACGCAACGCCCCGTCAACCAGCTTTGAATGCAACGAAGAGTGTCAAATTTCCGCTTTCAGCAGCGCCTGCAAACACTCTCAACTAAGCAAACAGTTGTCAATTTCTGGCAGGGCAAATATTTTTTCACATTCGCCTTTTGCGCAGCTCGCAGTTTCAAGTTCTGTCATTTGACCTCTGTTCTGTGCTCTATGAGCTGTCAGTCAAATGTAGGTGCTCTATGCCCTTTTTATTGCTGAACACCGCCACTGATATTGGAATTCGAATTTGGCCATGGACTCTACTATACATACAAGTACATACACGTATTCGAGCATTCAAATGGTCTAAGACCAAATCGACAATGTACAGTTCACAAGCTAGCCAGCAGCTATGTGCTCGTACATGCATTGATATGTAGCTACAAGCTGTCCACTGAACATCTGTCCAAGTCCATTGTATTTAAATTTATGCTCATGTGGCATATGGGAGACAGCTGCTCAGCTGCTCAACTGCTAAGCATGCGAGCGTGGCGAGCTTTAACCAAAAATGTAAAATTGAATTTAATTCGCTGGCAGTAAATGAGCAGACGTGTGCAGAAGTCACACAAACTCATATGCTTCGTCTCTGCCACTAATGTGAGAGTCGTTGCAGTGACAGCCACAGTCATGGCTGTGAGCGTAAAGCTCAAATAAAATGAAAACGAGCTTGTGCACAAATTCAAATACACGTTGCATTATGTGGAATTTAGTTGCGTGCCCAACAGCACGCACAGCATGAAAAGTCAGGCACGGAAATGCCTTGCCAGGCCACACACAAAAGTCCCTTCTATGGTTTCCGTACGTGCGAGCATGTGAGCGTGTCTGTAGTTGTTGTCGTTGTTGTTGTTGTCTGCCGTTGAAAGTGTTGCCGTTGCTGTTGCCTTTTCCTTTGCTGTGCAGTGTCGTTATGACAAAATATATGAGCAAATGAATGTATGTCGAGGATATGTATGTATGTATGTGTGTGCAGGCATACAATAATGCCACACAAATTATATTTCGCTTGCAAATTACATGGCTCTTTTCGTTTCTGCATCAGCAAATGGTTGCCCAAAAAAGTATGCTATGCAATATTTTTAAAGCGTTAACGATCTGCCATTCAAATAACTAACATCCATAACGGCAGTAGACAAGCTGCCGTCACTCAGGTATGCAAATATATAGTATTACAAACATACACACACACACACACACAAGAGCTTGTTAGCTAGCTAGCTAGCTAGCATCGAAACATGTTGAAATTTTAAGAACAATGACACTCATAGCCACTCGACTGCATGTTTGTAAACGTTGCTCAGCCACAAGAGGCACTTGCAAGAAGGGAACAAAAAGACAGCATTCGCAAAATGAACCAGTTAGCAGGGGGAATGGGACAGATGAGCGCAGCAGCATCAGCCGCCTGAGATAAACACATAAACACAAGCCGAGTTGAGTTGAGGAAAAACAAAAGCTGGAAATCCAGTGCAACGCACTCGACGCTCATCGCTCGTATGAGTATGAGTGTGGCTGTGGGTGTGGGTGTGGAGAAGGGCTGTGGGTGCAAGTCATTTAGTACAGCACCCACTCACACGCTCCGATGCGCCGAGGTGAAGCAAACAGTCTGAGGTCGAGCTTGATAAGCACGAATAGCACGAACAACAGCCAGTGAAGCAGTGAGGCAACGTCAGGGAACTTTTTGAGATTGTGCGATATCCGGCATGGAGGATGTTTGCGCTGATGCTTCTGCCAGCATGTTAAGTTGCGATTATATGCTGTTAGTGCAGCTGCCTCATCTCTGCCAGCTCTTTGGCTACGACATCAGAGTGCAGCTGACTGAATGGGTGACTGAATGCCTTACCGATGATTGAGTGTGCAGCATATGGCAGATTTGCATTTTCAATTGGCCTCTTGTGAGGGCAACACACACGTGTGTGCACGCCTAACCATTTGTTTGTTTACGTTGTCTACTTAACCACAAGTCATGTATGCTCATCGGTTTGCCGATGGTTTGATTCTCGTTTTGTTGCAATGCCACTGGCCGAGATTTTCATTTCCAATGCCTCTTAATGTTCAATAATGCTTTGTAATTAATCGGGTTGCCACAACCGAAACCAAATCCAAGTGCCATTCATTGATGTTGACATAGTTTAGTGAATGCCAATCAGTGCTGAAATGACTGCAATTTATAACGACAAACAAACTAATTAGGGGCTTAAAAAATCATCCACGCCTATGCCTGAAATCAGCTCATTGTTCGAATATGTATGCTTGTATGTGTTTTTTCTGCATTCATTAGCCATTCATTTAAAATCGTTGCGATTTGAGTCAATGATTTCATTTGCCATTTATTGAACCTGCACTAATTAATTTCTCACATTCGATTTATTTATTTGCAAGTAAGGCTTAGCCGCGTATTTACTCAGTCAGGGACGTTGTTGTTGCTGCTGTTTCTGTTGCTGGGGCATCTGTAGTTGTCAACATAATCGTATTGAACTGTCATTAGTGTGACATTAATTAACTTAATCGCTCCGGCCTGACGACATATGCTGCCATCGACTATTGCGGTTGCTGCTGTCGTTCCTTTCTGATATACTGTGGAGGTTGTCAACCGACTGAGTGGTTAACTGACTGACGGCATGACTGCCTGCCTACCCAACTGCCTGACTGACTGAGTGGCTGAGTGGCTGAGCGGGTAATAACACCAGAGCCGGCAAGAGAAAATCGAAATCCAATTAAACACTGCCTGCCATGCGAACTGCCTGCCCTGCATAGCGTAAATAAATAATGTACTCTTAGTAAACGCAAGGTGTGCAAACAAATTAGGCTAGGGGCACACTCGTTGGATCTGCCACTCTGCCATTTCCAGCAAGTTGCCGCATGAACTAGGCAACACGCTCATAAGCTCATAATTAATTCAAATGTTGTTAAACAAACATTATTTAAGACGTCGTTGTGGGTGCGCGTGATGGCTCGCGTTTCTCACTTCCTTAGTTTCATTTAGCCTTGAACTAGTATAAATACTTATATAAATGTATAAAAATATATAAAATAGTACTTAGCAGGCCTTTACTGCATACTTATGAGCATGGTTGTCAAGCCCGATAAAGATTTTGTGAGTGGCACAGTTTTGATTTCGCAACTTACCTGAAAAGAGTAAAATAAAAAATAAATTGAGCAAGCATACAAATAAATACACTTATTCTAAAATATGACAAATTTGTGAGTGACCAGAAATTATATTAGGAATCTAATTATACATAATAATCTGATTATTTTATTAGCTGTATGAAGTTCTATGGGGAGAACCAGGCTTATCGAAAGAAGAGCGACTTTGTTAGCAATCCAATAATTCGATTTTGCAATAGATTTATTTATTCATGTGTAAAAGATTTAAACACTTTTAAAATGTGCTTTTTTATTAAAGAATTGCAATTTATAAATAAAGTAGCAGATTGTGATTATTCAATTGGATTAAATTAAGTTGTCTGGTCAACAATCATATCTGACAACAACAGGGAAACAAAAAAGAAGCAAAGCAAAGTTGCGGGCACACCTCTTTCTAAAATAGTTTTAAAAATAAAGTCTAGCAAACGTCTGAGAGTCCGTCATTCATTTGCAGTAAGGGAATTTGTACATAACAAATAAATAAACACAATACTATTTAAATATTGCACATGATACGTTTCTAAAGCTAATTTTCACTAATTTTGCTTGCAGATCAGTCGCAACAGTGCAAGAGAGCAAGAGAGCGCTGCCAAAATACTTTATGTTAATGGCAACAAGAGAGCTCTGCCAAACAACATTATGTTAATTGCAGAGCAATGGTGAATTAGGATGAACTAACTGTCGCTGGGCCGAACAGTAAGTAAGTATGTGCTTCCCTTTTGGTCTCATATAATAAGACAGAAATGCAAGATAAATTGAAAATTAACATGATACGTTTCTAAAGCTAATTTTCACTAATTTTGCTTGCAGATCAGTCCCAACAGTGCAAGAGCGCTGCCAAAATACTTTATGTTAATGGCAACAAGAGAGCGCAGCCAAACAACATTATGTTAATTGCAGAGCAGTGGTGAATTAGGATGAACTAACTGTCGCTGGGCTGAACAGTATGTAAGTATGTGCTTCCCTTTTGGTCTCATATAATAAGACAGAAATGCAAGATAAATTGAAAATTAACATGATACGTTTCTAAAGCTAATTTTCACTAATTTTGCTTGCAGATCAGTCCCAACAGTGCAAGAGCGCTGCCAAAATACTTTATGTTAATGGCAACAAGAGAGCGCAGCCAAACAACATTATGTTAATTGCAGAGCAGTGGTGAATTAGGATGAACTAACTGTCGCTGGGCTGAACAGTATGTAAGTATGTGCTTCCCTTTTGGTCTCATATAATAAGACAGAAATGCAAGATAAATTGAAAATTAACATGATACGTTTCTAAAGCTAATTTTCACTCATTTTGCTTGCAGATCAGTCCCAACAGTGCAAGAGCGCTGCCAAAATACTTTATGTTAATGGCAACAAGAGAGCGCAGCCAAACAACATTATGTTAATTGCAGAGCAGTGGTGAATTAGGATGAACTAACTGTCGCTGGGCCGAACAGTAAGTAAGTATGTGCTTCCCTTTTTTGTCTCATATAATAAGACAGAAATGCAAGATCAATTGAAAATTAAAATTAACACAATTAATGTTTCATTTTGCGGCTGTTAACATCCCTTTCTACAGTCAAGAAACATTTCAGATCTATAGTGGTTATGGTAAAGGGTCATAAAGCCTTTAGCAGTAGGTATGGGATCATAACAAAGGGTATTATAGTTGCGCCGACGTCATTTCCAATTGTTATAAGCTGGCTCTATGCCAGGGTGCGGGCCAATTAGTGACGCCGCTTCAACTGCCACGCAACGGAAATTACGGGGCAAGTTCGCTGTCAAGGCCGCCGTCAAGCTTCAAACACTATGACAGCGCAATATTTTTCATTTATTTAACGCTCGGGTCCCTTTGCTGTGCACGGCTCAAGGTCAAGCGAGTTTCGACGCTGATGTTGGCGCCCTGCCCATGCCCATGTCCATGCCCGTTGTGATTGGTACGCAATATTTTTAAGATTGCGCTGGGATAGTTTATGTTGGAAATGCAATAATTTCACGGGTAATTTCCCACGACACTTGAGAGTAAAACAAACTGGGGGAGGGAGAGGGAGAGAGCGAGAGTAGCATTGGAAATCAATTGCGTGTGATTTTATATCCTTTAACTTTATGACATATAGGAAATTAGTGGTACTTATGGCAAGTGGTAGCCAACTTGCTAGCTGAGAGGGACATTAAATTTAATGGCTTGTGACGTACCGGCACACCACACTACAGCACACCAGACATCCAGTCCGGATAATAACAAACCTTTTGTTATTAAGTCACACTTAGCAGTCAGCTCAGAGCTCATTATGAATATGCAAGGCCATTAACAGCTCATAAAGCATTCGACGGCGTCGAGAGTGTGATGACAGAGGTAGTTGTCAGTTATTTTTGACGGCTCTTCACAGAAGTTCCTCAACAGAGTTCCTGGTACCTCTCTTTCGACTCTACTGACATACTTGCGGCTATATTCAATTATGTCAAGCGGCTCATTTAATATTTTATGCAGACTGAACGTTGGCACTTGTGGCCATAAAGTTGCGTCTGCTTGTGCATATGTGAAATCAATAAGTACATGAATGCATCCGTATCCGCATTCGTATCCTCAGTCGTACTCGTATCTGCTTCAGCTTTATAGCTGCAAATGCAAAGTGCAGCTGAACATGTCAAGTACATGCCACGAGAGGCTGCAAGTCAGTAAACAGAATGGTTGGAGCGTGGCAAGGTGGAAAGGCAGAAAAGCAGCATAAAGTACTGGGGGAATCATGACTGGAAATCCGAGTTGTGCAGCGAAATTAATTATTCAAGTGTTCAAGCATAAATAAAACCAATTTCGGTGAATGTGGCCAGCAGCGTGTACGAATATGAGTGGAATAAACACACACACACCAACACACACACACATATATATGCATACAAGAAAAACAGCATATGAGTGTGCATATAAATTTATGATGCAACATGTAAACTCAGCTGCGACGTGAGAGTGTGTGTGCATGTGTCTGTGTGAGTGTGTGTGTGTGCGGTGAGCATTACATATTCATGCACGTACACACAAACAGAAAACACACGAGTTAAACACGCAATCCTTGTGCATACGTGTTCGTTAGTGTGTGTTTGTGTGGGAATTATCATCAAGAAGGCGAAGGCAAAAGTTTAAAGTTGGTAACAAAATAATGAAGACATTCGAACGATTACCTAAGGCGCTCACTTGTGATGAGCCAAGCGGGTAAGAAACACACAGACACACACACATACGATTACATATACTTAGCCATTCACATACGAGTATGTACATACATACTATACTTACACATGTATCTGACAAGTGCGCACAAAAGCATGCTATGAAAAATCCTCGAGCAAGAAATGCTTTACTTTTCAACAGAACTTAAGCGAATACAAATCATTCGGCATGTTGCCACCACACCAGACAATTGATTTTCTACGAATCTCAGCCAGCATCAGCCGTAGAATCCGAATCTGAATCCGAATCAGAATCAACCACAGCCACAGCAACAACAAAGTTGTCGACGCACAGTGGGGCCTTAGGCCGAAACAGCTTGCGAAAATCAAAATTTTCATGAACGCTTTGGGAGTAATGAATAAACGTGTCTAATAGTTTTTTTTCCAAAGATTACGAAAATCTTACTCTCAAAAAAATCGGAATTATAGTTTAGGACATATGTGCACTCAAAGTCGACCCTTTTTTAAGCTCGCAACAATTAATTCAATTTGATGCAAATACTTCATCTTTCAGGTATAATATTAGCTAAGTTATGAAACGAATCATTGATGTTTTGATTTGTATTGCTAGATGAATTAATTTTATGCATTATTTAATAAAAACTATGTCTTTCGTATTTGTCTATCTAGAAAACGTTATTTTTTAAACTACCTATTTTTAGGGTGTTTTTCAACTTTGATGGAAAATACAAAAAAAGTACCCAAAAGTACCTCGCCCATATTTTCAAAATATGTTCCTTAAATATTCTTTTACCTAACGGATTAAAACTTTCATCCGCCCGGATCCGCGGGTGTGCACCAGAGCAAAAAGAGTGCCGCAACTTCGGAAAAAAATCAGCGAAAAAGGCGCTGCCGCGGGTATAAGAAGAAGAATGCATTGCAGGTAGATTCGCAGTAACGGCTATTAGGAACATTGTATTTAGCATTATGTATACAAAAATATACCTAAGCGGTCCTATTTGATCCACATTTAATATTGTGCAACCAAAATTATGCATAACATTTATTACAGGTAGTGTAATTTACAATATCAGGTGAAGGTCTTGCAATCTTTTTGACCCTTTCATGAATTGTAATTTCTTTGCTTTAAAGCATTTGAACAGGCAAAAAGAGGTTTTAGTTTATTATCTTAGGTATGCGTTTAGAAATGGTATATATTGCCAATATTTTTGGTGCAGCGTAATAGTCGAATTTTGACTTAAAAAGCAATCAGTTGTGTCTAACTAGCAGTGAATAGTATTTTTCAATATAATTTACGTTTAAATACCTTAAAAGTGATTTTTCTTTAACATGGCTGTGCAAAATGCAACATTATTTGATCTATTTAGGAATTCCAATGATGAGAAGGAATTTGAAGAAGCTGTTCTGGAAGAGCTGTATGATGCTCTGGAAAGTGCAGATCAGCAAAAAATGTTGAGAAATAAGCTTAAATTAATTTATTCTAAAATCGAACAGAAATGGATAAGCGTAGGATATAGCAAGCAGAAATTTGATTTAAAATATGAAATCTGGCTATCAACGACTACGTACTTGGATACATCAATGGACGATTTACCCTCTACATCAACTGGACGAGCCAGAGGAAGACCAACGAAATCCATTGAAGAATGCTCGGATTTTACAAGAAAAAGAAAGCTTGTCGATGTCACAGAAGCCATAGCTACGGATTACTTGTCGGAGGCGCTGTCCATGAAATACACCAAGGATCAGGAAAAAATAAAATCGCAAATCACAAAAGCGGTTGCTGACGCAAGCCCAGTGCGACTTAAAAGGATCAAGGAAAGCATTCCTACTCCGCCAAACTTTATGGATTTGGGATTGTCAAAGGAAAAATATTTAATATTGCGACATTCCCTAATTCGGCATAATGTTGATGTTCTTCCTGGGTACAAACAAATAGGATCGGCTAAGAAAGAGGCAGTACCTCAGCCCACAATAGTGACGGAACAGTCAGTGCAAGTAACACTTCATGACCAATTGGAGAAATGTCAGAGGAAGCCCAAGAGTCGAGGAACAAGGACTATAAAAAATTCAGATATTTGAACACATGCAAGACGTCACGAATAAGGCAAAACGAGGATCTCTTCAATATGTTGTCAGCCTCTTCAGATCCACTGGTTTCATCCCTTAGACATGTGAGGTCTCACAAAGAATTAGTTAGTAATTATTCTTCGGACATGGTGAAATTATTAGATATTCCTTCGAATGTAGACGACTATTTTAAAGAAAACATATTAATGTAAATAATTGCAGCTGTCAGTACTTTATAATAAAAATTAATGTAATCATAAAATATTAACAAAATATTTTATTTTAATTTTTTTTTATGTAAAAAAAATTTTCAATATTTTTAAATTTAAAAAAAAAATTTGTAATATTTAAACAATTTTTTTTTCAATTTTTAATTTGTTAAAAACTAAAAATATAACATAACTGAAAATAATTGTATCATTAAATGTTTTTTATTAGTTTGATTAGGCAAATATTGCACTGGCAACTAAATCCAACTTTGAGCACACATTGCGCAGCTCCTAGAAATCACAGCACAATGCGCTATGACTTGTTTCAAAGCTTAAGAATTTTTCTTTCAAACAAAATTTGAATGACGAAAATTGCTTCAGCCGTTCAGAAGATATGATTTTTGCAACGAAAAAAGTCCGAAGGCCCCACTGTGCGACGCCACTCCAAAGTGCACTCAAGTGTTAAGAAGTGAAAATACTATTTGAGCCATTTTATCAACATAATCGTAAATCATTTTGCACTTTTCGCATAAAAGTCGTGTGGCAATAAAAGACCAATTGTCTTGTGCATATAATTTGTTATTGGATTTCTGCGCAGCGTAAGACCCCACTGGCCAAAACATCAGCAATATAGCATCTGTGGTTGCTTGCCTTCTGGGTCTGCCTGTTGGGTTCGCTTTTCTTGTTTCGTTTTTTTTTTCTTTTTTTTTCATTTTGTGTTATTTTTAGCTCGCACTTTGTGCGCGTTTGTTGTTGTGGCCGTGCTCTGTTTGTCATACATTTCACGCTCCAGAGGACACAAACACAATGAATGGTGTTGCGCTGCGACTGGAGACTACATCCTTGTATAATCCACACACATAAAAATATACATGTGTGCGAATATACAGTAGTAATCGCCTAAGGACATCAAAGAGAATTTTTGAAAGTAACAACTGATGAATACATTGTTTTTTAAGAACATTCCTAATCGTACACAGTTTATTAACTTATTCCATTAGCGAACTAATTGTTATAGAATCTTATCGCTCTACGTCTGGTATAAATTTTAACAGCAAAGTGAAACTTAAATTTGCGAAGCTCTTCTGATAGATTTAGAAAAACTAAATGGCAATAATGTCTAGACTATAGATCTGTAATTATTGATTATTTTTACACGATTGATCGCAATAAGTCATTTATAGTCATAAATAGACGTACAAAATCGATTAACTTGAAAGATGATTGTTTGCTCGTAAGCGAGAGCACCCGTGAAGACTGTAACATATACTGAACATCTGAACAACAACATTGATGGCGTCAATTTCATGTCCTTTAATAGAAAGGCTATGCATAGTAAAGACAAAGTTTGACAAACAAACGGAAAAATACAAATAGTGTTTGAAAGAGTCTCTTCTGGGTGATTGTATTTATTTATCAATATGGTGATGAAATAAAGTACTTAATTGTAAAGAACAATATTAATGTTTGCACCCAAAAGAGCATAACTATATTCAATCAAAGAATTTAGGACTGAGCTTAGATTTCGAGTGTCGCCAAAGTACTGAACTGGATATACTTGTATAATCAAAATTATGAACTGTATTTTTCGCTTTGCTCCACTATTTTTTAAGTGAATTGTGCATTTTTACAGTCTTTTGAATACAATGGATGTTCATTCGTTCCGGTTTAGGCAAACCTCACTGTATTGCCAGTAAAGAAGCACACGTATCCATTGAGTGGATGGCTAATGGCAGCCAATATAAACACACACTCGTACATACTCGCCTATAAGAGTGTATACTCATGTGGGTATGCGCGTGTTGCGCCTACAATGGGGCACAAGATCTATGCCATGGCGACTTAGTGCCCACGCTTTTTGCCCAACCTCAGGCGTTTGTCAGCTTATCTCTGGCAACGTATTTCCTGCCACTTGTCTTCGCAGTCTTCGCAGGCTGCTTACCATTCCATACAGAGTCCGACAGTCTAACCTAATTGACATACACTAACTGAGATTGCGTTGGCATTTGCCTAATACCCGAGCTTATTTAAGCACGGAATATCTTTATCTTCAGCCAGGTAGAGGTACAGGAAATTGTAGTAACTGTTGCCTGTTTTATTTTAGCTTTCATCCATATTTATGTCTGCTTTAATGACATGCAAATTAGAAAGTCAGATGCATACACGTACTTGTAACTCGAACAGTTGTGGGGTGTAACAATCCACAAGCTTTTGGCACGTGCCGTTCTGAAATCATCCAATTAAAATTCCATGTCAATGCATTTTACACATAACGCGCCGCACACAATGCCACAAACTGGTGAACGGCAGAGGGAAATGTTTTCTTTGAAAATATTTTCGTTGACACCTAAAAATGTTTGTGTTAAAGCTATGATGGCAAACATGCCACGAACTCTAGAATAATGCTGCCTCCTGGCTCAGAAAATACGTAAGAAATGCGCTCGTACATACCAACACAAAACATCGTGTGAACAGTTTTCCAATTTCACGATAACTTTTCCATTAACGAACAAACGACAACGGATATGTTGCGGTATAGTGAGAGAAAGGATGGGTTGCGTTGGTCACAGTGGCACGCACACACACACACACACACACTCACTCACACTCACACACACAAAAGCATCGCTTGCTGGGATTTTAATTGCAGTTGCAACGTTTTTGCCTCGTGCGCTAGATGGAAATCTATAATTATTATCGGGCTGCGTAGCGATAGGATCGCAATTCGGTCTTCGGCGCTCGCTGCATGGCGGTGGAAGCAATTAACGCCCTACAAAGCCACACCCACACTGGTGCAGGGGGTGGGAACTAAAGCCGGAAATGCATTTCAATTAGTGGACTTGAGGCACACTGCAGAGACGGAATGCAGAGGCATTAGGACTTGAGTACGACGGCGACTTAGTTTCCCACATTAAATCTGAAGGGGGAATTGCAAGGAGAAAAGAGAAAATAAAAAGTGTGCCAACACATTGAGCGAACCGAAAACAGGGCCAGAATATTAAAGCTGCTGTAAATACAATTTCCTTTGCCATAATAGGCGATTTTCCGCTCCTTTTCTATTAAAGCCAATGCATGCTCTGCTCATAAGATTGCCCCAAAGGCGTTTTGCGGACTTATAATGCATATATATATAAAAGTTACCTACATACACTGATAATAAAAAACGGAGATCTTAATTAAAGATATGGAAAAAATGCTGTGAGTATATATTTGGTGAGAAAGCTTTGTACAGGGGCGTGAAAAGATTTTATTTCCGTATATTCTATTAATATTTTTTGCTTTAAAAACATTTGCAAACAAATGGGCAATTTAAAGGTCTTTAGAGAATCATTCAATTCAGGAGCATTTAGTCTAACAGATTGAAAACTCCGTCTGAAGTGTTCGAAATTATAACTTTCCAATTTAATTAAGTTTCAAGTGTGCTGTCATTTCACTTTACACTGCGCGCAGGCCAACAAAACCGTTCAATAGAGTTTTCAGTTTACATTACTCATTAGTTTATTTTTAATGAACGGTCAATTTGTTTGGAAATTTTCAACAAATAGATATCGACTTCATTGAATGAAAACATTTTATTTACACTTTGTGACAAGATTAAGTCCTGCAGTGCACATTAATTCATTTAATATGTCTGAAAATAGTTGTAGTGCGAAGTTGCAATGAAAATAAACATTTTAAGCAATAAGGATTTAGAATAAAGTCAGTGTTTTCTGTATTAAGGAGAGAATAGTTGTAGTGTGAAGTTACAATTAAAAGATAAGAAAACATTTTAAACAATTAGAATGTGGAATGAAGTCAGTGTTTTTTTTATTAAGGAATCTATTAATTCTATAAGTCCTGCCCTGCACATTAATTCATTTAATATCATCTGAGAATAGTTGTAGTGTGAAGTTGCAATGAAAATAAACATTTTAAGCAATAAAGATTTAGAAAAAGTCTGTGTTTTCTGTCTTAAGGATTATAGTTATTCTATCAGTGTAGGTATGTGGCTTCAAGCGTATGTTTCTGTACTTGTATCTGTAGGTGTGTGTGTGTGTGTTTGCGTGGATAAGAAGAAAACTGTAAAAACTGTAAATGCACAAAAGAAAGCGCCACGTACGGCTCTTTGCTATTGCAAGCTGCGTAGCTGGCAGGCTCCTGCGAAACTTTAGCCTTGTGCCACTTGCGCGCATATTTATTGTATTTTCAACACACGCCCACACCGATACATACACTCATACAGACACAGTTATGCTTACACATACATGCATACATACATACATGTATGTACATGGTTGCAATGCTCAAAAGTGCAGCGGAAAGTTTGCAATTGTTTGGCATGTAACGATGCTTTAATTGAAAGCAAAACTTGCGCTACGTGCCGAGTCCTTGCCCCCATCCCCTCCCGCTGAAGTTTTGGGGTTGAGCTTAAGCGCTTTAAAAGGAGCAGCTGCTGGCTTCCATGCTTGCTCTCCTTGCCAGCACGTCCTTGTCACGCATTACCAATTGACAGCGCAAATGGGTTTGTCATCTCGCACAGTGCTCAGTGCTCAGTGCTCAGAACTCAGTGCATCGTGCATCGTGCATCGTGCACCTGTCAGCCATCAGTTGTCGGCGCTCGAGCTTCGCTTGAATGAAGCATTAAGCTATTGAAGTAAAATTGCAATCATGTTGTCAGTGCGAGTCGCAAAGCGAAGGGCGGGAGTACAGCGCAAAAGATTAAATGGATTCGACACATTTACAAACACAGACCCAACCATACAGCCACATACCAGTATGTACTATAGTACGTGTATGCACTTGCTCGCGTTCTCATTGATTTATTGCAAATTGATGGTGTCACTGAATTGGCTGTCTGAGATTCGTTTTCCATTTGACAAGCGTGACAAGCGTTGCATGCCAAATTCGTTGTCTTTGCAAATCACGTGGCACCCCCGGCCCCAGCCAACCCGAATTAGCCCAAAATGCCGGCCCAATCAAGCCTGCCAATCAAGCAAGGCATTGATAATTTCCAGCACTAGTTGAGACCAGAGCTTAAACACACACACACACATGCATATATAATGTGTCTAAATCTGAATAGTTTGGTCCATTGCTGTAGAGATTTTTCAGCCTGACATGCGAGAGGGACAGCAGGCCGCTGAGATTTCCGCATTGATTTGTGTGAGTTTTATATATATATATATATATATATATATATATATATGTGTGTGTGTTGCTGCCACATTTAGTTGCAGCAGCCAAAATCTTATTCATGCACACTCGTACATAGTGCATCAAATGCTTTTTTTTTTGTACTTCAACTATACGCACGCAGACTGGCAAGACATGGCAAGCCATCATGCACTGGCTTAAATGAGTCATAGTCGACTCGAATACGAGTATGTGGCACATACTCCGGTCCACTGTCCCTCTGCTCCGCACGCCGCTGCTGGCCACGCCTTGACTACGTCTACGGGCTGTTCTAATAATGTATGCAAAGCACTAACGACAGCAGTAATAAAAATTCATGAGACTGAGCCAAAACTGTGGCTATGATAAAATGTTCGCAAAAATTCATGCTGATACTCGTACCCGTACACGCTCTTTCTGTATCAACGAGTGGGCAAGAATGTGTTTATATATGTACATACATATATGCGTGACTGTACATCTGTGTTAGCTCGTTTAGTTGCCACATGTAGGCGCAATCAAGAATCAAGTTGAACATTTTTGTAACGAATTTATATAATCTTCAAGCCTAGACGTGTCTCACTTCCCACAATACAACATAATAAAAGAATATTCATACTTGTGTATTTAATGAGATATTTTAAATAAATATAAATAGGCTTTCTGCTTTTAACTATTTACTGAACAGTGCTTCAATCCCTAGACCACAAAAGGTGAAATTTTTAAAATTCAAGCAAAATACCATATTCTTTCTATTATATTCTAACTGTTCTATTATATGTGAGGATTCCATTTCACAAAAGGTGCAATGTTTTTAAATTCAAACAAAATACAAGTACGATATTCTTTCAATTATATTCTAACTGTTCTATTATATGTGGGGATTCCATTTCATTTATATAAGTCTGCGGCCATAAAACATAAACAGCTGGCTGACTTAATCAAAAAAAATTCCTCGTTTATAAAATGTAGAGATTTTGAAAAACTTTCGCTCAAAAAAAAACATAGATTTTTTCATTGAACACTTTTATTTCCTTTAAGTGGCACATTTATTTAATTAAACTTTTAAAAGTGTCGCCGAGCAAATTAATCTGATAGTCTGGCAACACGTCAGAAGCAGAGTTGCACTGAAGGCTTTGAAACTGAACTGAAACTACGCATCCGAGCTTTTGGTCAAAGATTACTTTGGTGTGTAACTTAAGAGGAAAACTTTTTACTTAGGTTGTATTTATGTGCCATTTTAATAAGGATTTCCATGCTATCATAGTATAGTCTGCTGCTTGGATCATGTTAGTTTTAAATAGCGAATTTGATTGTTCAAATATATGTACTTTTATGAAAATTTAGAACAAATTTGAGATTCTAATATTGATTAAGGATGAAAGAATAATTGCAGTCTATGGTTGTCAGAAAGTAAGAAGGTATGCATTTTTGTATATTCCCGTACTTAAATGATTTCTTATGTTAACTTGTTACGGAAGTTTAATGTTTATACATCTGAAGCAGAGATCATCAATATTTTAATCCAAATAAATAAGAAATTAATGTCCTCACCATCAATTAATGCTGAAACAAGAAAGGAATGCTAAATCAAGCAGACTCAACTCTTAAAAACCCTGTACCACCCCACAAAAAAAAAACCAAATTCTGGAAAATTTCGGGAAATCGGGAAAAAAGAAAAAACTTGCCCTTTCTCGGGCGTAGGAGAATATGGATACCAAATTTTGTTATTCTAGCTCCTATACTTTCTGAGATCCTTGCGTTCATACAGACAGACAGACAGACGGTCAGACAGACAGACGGTCAGACAGACGGACATGGCTATATCGGCTCGGCTTGTCATCCTGATCCAGAATATATATACTTTTACCCTTTGGGTACAGGGTATAAAAATGACCATGTTTTCTTAATCAGGGTCCCCAGAGCACACTGCTTTGTAGGATATTTTCTTTAATGCCTTTACCACACCCTGTAGGCGAGCAACACTTTGACTGCTGCCCGTTTGCCTGAGAAGCAAATCAGAACTTTTTGAATAGTTTCCAGAGAGGCAGAGTGTAAATGTCCTTAAAAGACAATATGTCCTCTGGGACACAAAACGAACTGCGCATAGCAATTGAAGAATATTTCTTGGGCCAAATGCAATGCCATAAAGATAAAAAGAGTTAAAATAGACTTGAAGTAAAGTCTAGCAATATTTTACCCGTATTGACCAACCATTGCCCATTAAGATATTTACGCATATACGTTGTGGCTAGTTGGCATCCACGGCGTATGTGTAATTTCTTTTGATGGGCACATTTCCCAGCTCTTTGAAACCCATTTAGCTACACTCGCATCAAAAGCGATTGTACAGGCGCGCCTACTCTTAACAATTGCAAATTTTCCAGTTGATTGGATTTGCAGTCAAGTGCAAGAATTCTTTCCCCCTTCCCCCATCCCCCTTCCCACAGGCCACCCCAACAAACCACGGTATGCAATTTCTATTGGAAAGGAAAAAAGCCGCAGACGGAATCCGAGTGCCGAAAAAACCAAAAAACTAAAAAACTAGAAAAAGGCTAGCCAGCTGCCATACACGAATGGGTGTGTAGACGAAAAGTTTTGAATTTTGGCTCATATGCTGTCGCTTTTTGTGTATTCAAAAGCCAACGCCAAACATAACGGGACTCACTTTGTTTTTTTGTTAACTTTCAAGTGACTGCAGGAGCAAAAGAAGAAGTGGATGGAAGAGAGACAGAGAGATAGGGAGAGAGAGAGAGAGAGAGAGAGAGGGACAGAAAGCGACAAGTTGTGCACAAAAACGTTGTGATAATTAAACTTTCGACAACAACGAGCACTCGAGTTGTAAAATTGTTGTTGCTCTGCCTTCGCATTCGGCCGCCCGTTGCTAGCTTCTGGATTTCTTTGGCTTGCTGTGCCCTCATCAGAGGCGGCCCAAACCAACCAACCAACCAACCAGCCAACCAACGACCGACAGTCGGCAGTAGGCAGTCGACCGTGCAGGCAGACAGCATGTAGATATACATACTATATAGTGGTACAAAAATAGTAGAAGCGCACAAAAAAGGAAAAGTTGTAACAACATCCTTATGCGATAACAAGGAGCACACCAGCAACAACAGCAACAACAGCCACAAGAGCCACACTAACAGCAACAACAACAACAACAACAATGCAAACAGAGCAGTGCAAACTTATTTGCATAAATAAAAATTGAAAGAGCGAACTGCAAATAAAAAAATGTATACACACATACATACACATACACACAAAAAAATAAGACACCAACTAAGAATGAGGGAGGCCAAATAAAAGACAAGTGCAAAGCAAATACGAAAAGTTTGCCTTTGAAGGCAATGCAAGCCGGCAAACAAACAGAAGTGGCATGTGGCGTTGGATAGATTATACGCTCTCGTCTTTAGCCTCTGCACACTATGTTCGAGGGCAAGCCGACAAGTTTATGAAAGGAAAGGCCAGACAGTTTCCATTATCAACTGTCTACCTTCAGATCAAAGTCTGCATCCAGCTGCGTACATAATACTTGTATTTCCATTGCCTGGCTGGCCCTTAACTGTACACCAATATGTCAGGGACTCTAAACTATTTCAATATTTTTTGTGTATTTGCATGGTTTTGTTATAGTATTAAAAACGTTTAATTATTTAATATTTATTTGTTTTTCATCGACATACAATGCAGTCGATGTACATAAAAAAGAAAACTAAAGAAATAAAAAGCCTATAAAAATGACAAAAATATCTAATAACGAATCCGACAGCTATGAGAATCACTATTAGACACTAAACTATTTCACTATTTTTGTGTATTTGCGTGGTTTTGTTATAGTATTAATAATGTTTAATTATTTAATATTTATTTGTTTTTCATCGACAAACAATGCAGTCGATGTACATAAAAAAAAAAAACAAACCAATAGAGAACTAAAGAAAACTAAAGAAATAAAAAGCCTATAAAAATGACAAAAATATCTAATAACGAATCCGACAGCTATGAGAATCACTATTAGACACGATTGCAACACAAGCTTCAGCTTCATTTGTCCATTTAAATTAATTCAATAAAAGAAAGTTGAGCAGTTTTTTTTTTTGAAATATCGAAAGCCAAAAGTAATCAATGCTGATTTGGATTATGTGCAGAGTGTAATGGAAGTTGTGTTCATCTCATTATAGGAATCATGTTGAGCCCTAATTATTTCCATTTTTTTTAAGCAAACGAAAACTGTTCTTTAGACAAGACAATAAAAACAGAGGCTCGCATGTTCATTGATAACAAACTATACTTTCACAATTCTTCTTCGCACGAAGACACTTATAAGACTAATAGCAAGCCTTTACAATGGTTGTTAAAATATTAGACTATACTGGCTAGACCGACCTACTCACTGTAATTCACGCTGCGATGTTAAGGCCACTTAACTTATTAACCTATATATGCTTGTAAAAAGTAGAAAATCAAACTAAAAAATGAAAATAAACTGGGACTAGAAACTTTGTTTAAACACATATTTTGAAGTTGTAATATGTAGATGCGTTCGTTTTATAATACATTTTTTATAATTGTATTCTATAATTAGACTAAATTATATAAACGTGTTGTTTATGTTTAGGTTGAAGTTCCTGAATAAAAATATAACGTTGATGTCCTAAAATTGACTTTAAAGTGCTTCAAAAGTATAGTCATAAATAAATAATTCTTCCGTCCACTATTTTCTTAGTTATGCCTAACATCATCTTCTATCTACAAGTATGTATATTTGATCTACAATGGAAGAAAATATATTAGTCAAAACAACGGAGAAGTTTGACATAGCTATGAAGTGCTTCAATCTCCAGCATATAAGCAATATAGCCATGATTTCAATATATTAAGCATGTTAGTGCCAGGAAATGCTTGAGGAGCAAGCATCTTTAAATAAATACATGGAATTTACCTTGCTGGCCCAAAAAAGTGTCGACTTGCCCTCGTAGCACAATCTAAAGTGCGCTATTACTTATATCCTTGTTGTTGTTTATGTCATAGCATCGAACAATAAGTTTTCAGCCCACACAGTTGACAGCAAGCGCTGTAGTTATTGGATATTGTGGCATAAATTAAATTATAACTTTTTATGTCCCTCGAGGGATTAACTTTAAATAAATATGCGACTGTGTTTGGGAAAGTTGTATAGCAGGCGTGGTGGTGAGCATAAAATCAAATTCAAAATATATGCGAATAAAAGCCTACAGAGCGCAGAAACCGCTTAACCCAGCATAGAGACACACACACACACACACACACACACACACACACGGAGATAGAGAAACATTGGGAAAACCTCATTAAATCTGGAGTAACGAGATGTCAACGTGAAAATTAATTAACTCGATTGCACAGATTTGGCTTGTTGGTGGCGTTAGAGTTGTTGACGCTTCTCTTGGGTTTCGCGGCAATTTCGTGCTCATATTTCAATCAAAAGTGCGACAGCTGCGACACACAACCGAGCTGGGCGGCATAAGCTTGAACATAATTTTGGCAACAGTCCATCAAGGCATGCCAGCGATGGCAGTAGGAGCTGCAGCAGCAACTCATCAATATTAACAAGCGGTGGGCCCCGAATTTGGCGCCTCTGCGCCCCTAGTTGGGCGTGCAAAGTTAATTGCTAAATGACAAAATTTATGCAGGGACAGAGTGAAAAACACGCAGACGCAATTGACAGCGAGCAAAAAGCATTTAAGCTTATCCGCATCACAGACGGGCTAAGTGGATGCCAACTTGGAACTCATGAAGTTCATGCCAAAATTAATGTACGGCAATTAAACGTTTAACCGGGGCTCGAGCATTTGATTAATGTGTCTTTTTGTTTGTGGTTGGTTCGAAGACGAACTCAGACCGCAGGTGGTCGTTGGTCGTTGGTGGGTTGTGACAACTTTGGTCAGAGAAGAATAGATCAAAAACTTTTATCTCTTACCAAATTCAGTTTTGTGCAGCTTCTTGTTAGTATTCGTTGGCACTCTAAATCAATTTTGGGTCGTCTGGCACCAAACAGCAAACTCACAATCTTAACAAGCTCGGTGCTCTGAGGCAACTCATAAAAATGATGCAGCCAACCATGATTACGCACAGCCATAAATTCTTGCATTGTGTGTGTGTGTGTGTGTGTGTGTGTGTTATACCAACCAACACAACAATGACACACACACACACACAATTTCGAACTGCAATGCATTCGCATCCATCATCTTTACGGGTTAAATGCCAAAATGCTAACGCCAAAGGATATCTCAAACACTCGAAGGAACAAGCGAACAAACGGACGAACAAACGTCTCTGACAAGGGACGTTCGGTGGGGCACTGGAGAGCAGCGTGAAAAAGCAAACAAAAAGCCATTTTCGTACACCACAAAATCCTTAAAGTCAAACAATGTTGTATGCTTTACAACTTTCTCCGGCGCTTTCTTCTCTCCTGCACATTTTGCTCGATGCTTCGGAAATGGGAAAATATTTTGATTTTGTCGTCGGTCTATGCCTGGAATTTAGGCCTCTCTAAGGTATTTTTAATAATTTAACAGCAGATACAAGTTATTTGTGTTTTATTGCAATTTTTAAATAGTTTCTTTGGACATTTTCATTTTTCAGTCGCACATTATTTCTATGTATTAAAGATTCACCACAAATAAATTGGTGAGCTGCAAATTGCATTTAAATGCATAGCTTAGCCAATAACTAATAATTCTGCTCGTTGTGTGTTAAAAATGTATAACAATTCGGTTATGAAAGCCTTTTTGTGGTTTATTTTGTGGGCAAGTGAATTTTTGGTGGAATAAGTGAATTAATAAACGATCATAAATGTCTTGATTGATTTATGCTGAATTTTTCAGTATTTTAAGTTTTAAATTTAAAACTAAATTAAGCTTGTCTTGACTTGACTCTTTCCAAGTATTTTATTTTCAACATAATTAAAAAGACTGGCCCTATGTGGATTCCTTTTTTCTAATATTTGCTTTACTTGCCTGCCATCATCAATCCGTGACGTTGTTTAGAGTTAATAGTTTAAAAAAAGCATATATTTTTGCCACAATTGTGCCAATTTATGCGACAGTCATCAAATATTTTTTAAAAATACAGTGAGGTCGTAAACAGCAAGAATATGAGTCTAACTGAAATACACGATACAAGTATCAGTGTTTGTTGGAAAAAAATGCAGCTATCCCGATGGATTTTCCATAGTTGCGGACTATGCACGATTTCGAAAAGTTCTGCAGCTTTGGGGCCTGACCCAGTTAAATACATTGCATTGTGCACCTACGCTTCCAATAGTTATCTACAAGGCTTATCGCTTTTTGTTTCTAGCTTACAGCACTTAAGGCCATGGCTGTCAACTGGGCTTGCTGACAAGCGACAAGGATATTTGCCCAAGTGTCAGGCACAAGGCAAACAGCACTAACGGAGATGATGGTGGTCGCAGGATGTTCGGGCTGGCAAATGAATAATAGAGATAACAACAGCATTTTGCTGATTTTCAAATGAAATTTTAATGAATGCACACAGCCAAACGAAACACAAAGACAGGGCGAGTGTCAGCAATCGGGCAGCTTAAGCGAAAATAAACAGCCAAATACTTGGAGAAACTAAAACTGTGCAGTCCTGGCTGTCTTCCATCTGATTCTCAGTCAGATTTTGCGATTGTCTGACTGTCTGGCATTCGTCAACAATTTGAAAATTCAAAACTGCTCACATTACGCTTGGCGCCCCAAGCAATTCGGCAAGTGGGCGAAGCTGAGCACAAATTTTCCTCTGAAATAATCATAAGGGCAACTGTGTTGCTCACTTAAAGCCACTTCGCGTTCAGATTCACTGAAATATTCAGCACTACCCTCAGTTTTAGCTTCAGTTCGAGGGCCGAAGGTAGCGGGAGCTCGAGTTATGACAGGTTGCAGGTTTTCCTGATTGCGAGCTCTCGATGCCAGAACTATGGCGGTAAAGGAGACGCGTCAAAGTACAGTGGGTCAAAATGAAGAATTATGGAAAATATTCTATACTATTTTTCCACAAAATATATTAAAAATGTTTGTTCATTTTATTTTATAAAACTTTTAAAATGTCGCAAACACTGAGCTTAGTTTTCTAGATACATTATTATTGCACTAAAATGTTTCTCTTTCATTCATACCACTTTAGATGCTTAAGAAAACATATAATTAACATTTTCAATCATTCAATAGAACAAAATTACTGTTCATGGGAAAATGTTCAGCTATCGAGATAATTGGAAACAGTTTTATTTAAAAACTATTTTAATAAACAACAATAATATTGTTACAAGTAAAAATAAGTAGGCTCTCCACAAGACTCTCTACCAATTTCAAGTTTCCTTTTTACTAATCCAGATCCATCACATTTAACCAAATTAAATTAATCCAGGAGGGAAATTAAAAAATAAAAGAATAGGTGAAGAAGTGTGGAAAAAATGTATACGAGTATTAAATAAACGAAAGGCTTCTGAAAAAAATATTTTCATTTAATCATTTACAACTGAGTCATAAGTTAAGGCTAAATATCAGGTAATATTCTCGAAATTCTGGAAGATTATTTTAGACAACGAAAAACATGCTGCAGTAAGATAAAATTTAATAATATACTTTGTTTAGTATTTAAATAAAATAGTTTTCCTTTTACCACCAATTCCTTAAGTGATGTTATGTTTAAACCAAAAAGCATAATTAAATGTAATATACTACTCGAAATAACAGCCATCTGGCCCACTGTGCATCGACACAAATGCGCGGCAATACTGTGTTAATTATGTAAACGTAGCCAAATCGATCGAAATGTTCATTCAGTCAGCGAATCGAAGCATACATCCGTCTGATAAAATGCACTGCGCAGAACTATTTTGTCAGAGCCACAACAAAGACATGACGTGACATGAAAGCAAACAATAATGCACAACAATAAAGCGAAAGTAGGAACTGCATTGGCTGACTGAGCTGCGTGATTAATTGGCAATAGAGACACGGCTAAATACTATAGATGGATGATGCTGATCAGCCACAGATACTTACACTGCAAATCAAAGATAGAGATAGAGCCGGCTTTAAAATGAGTTTCTTCAATTAAATGTAGGCAGAAAGGGCTCTGCATTAGCATGCCACAGACAACAATAGCAAGAAGAAGAGGCACTGGCATGTGGCATCTGGCATTTGGTAAAAGCCCCAAGATCTGAGTAGAGACCGTCCGAGCATTGTGTGCGATGGCGTTGATGTCTTTAATTAAATTTCTTCTGCGGCAAATCCTTTTATGGTGCCGTTTTTGCAGCTTTTCTTCACGTTGAGCCATTCAACTCGTTGCCGTGTATACATACTATATATATGGTGGTGTGTGTATGTGTGTGTGTGTGTCAAAAGCTAATGAAAATCAAGCAATGCGCACTCCTCTGCATACCGCAAGCAACGCTCACCACTCCGGTATTCACGTTTGTGTCCACGTCTTGGCACAAAATGAATTGCAGACTTTGCTGTGGTTGCCAGGCGGCTCTACGGTCCTGGTTGCCAGGACTCTGCTCTCTGCTCTGTGCTCTGTACTCTGAGCTCTGCGCTTTCTGGCTGGCTGCGCCTTGTGATTTATTATTAAACACGAATATGAATTCCAGCGCGCAGCTAGAAAAAAGGACGTGGGGCCTGTGGAATTTTTATGCGCACATTTTATGATTAATTAAAATTTATGCGCAGCCCAATAATGCCGACTGATATGTGCGGACTCCTTGCGGGTCACATCAATGAAGTTATGGCCCGACAGCTGAGCCAGCAATAGACCAAACGCACATAACGATTCTGATGCAGATTAAAGAGGGCCGTCATTGTAAAGGTAACAGCCGGCCCACTAATTGAGCGAACACTCGACTCTACGCGGAATCTGCCACACTATGGTACTCACACACACACACACACACACGCATTTCATATTTATTAAAGTAATAAAATAAAGTGTGATCTGACATGGCATTGGAACAATGGGCGTCGTGTTGCGGAAGGTCTCAATGCCAAGCCTAGATAACATGTCAAGCGGTAAGAAGCGCCGGCCGCAGAGAAATGGCTCCACAAACACATGAGTGAGCCCACACATACGCACACACACATATATATCCTGCATAAGTTCTGACTTGCACGAGGCTTACTTGTTTTTTGAGGAAAATCTGAAAATTGTTGTTCTTCATTCCCAACTTACCCACAAAGCTTTCGGCAGGCCCACGCAATCCCTCGGCAAGGATTTGGGAATACATACGAGTATGTATCTGTGTGCGTGCATGTGTGTGTGTGTGTGTGTGTGTGTGTGTGTGTGTGTGAAGGACATAGCAATAAATTTAAAATTAACCCTTTGACGCATAGCTGGCGACCTTAACCGTTTGTGGAAGCAAAACAATGCGGAAGACACACATCAATCTACCACGAACAAGGCCAAAGGAATTGCGGTCCCATAAAGGCAGCTCCAACACAATGCCAGCCATAAGTAGGCCTAAAAGCATGTCATGAAATGCTCGCAGCGCACTCGAAATGAATATGCTCAATTAAAAAGTCCATTCAATTATGCACTTAACAAAATTTATGGAAAATGTCAGCCCAAGTATTTGACAATTCATCCGAAATTAAATCGACTTCACTTAAAATGTGATGCAAATTCAGAAAAGTTTTAAATTAAAACTCAAACTTATTCTGTACAATTGTTATTATTTGGCACTTTACAGATTCAAACGAATTATTCGAGCGAAGACAACAATGACCGGCAATGGAGAACTAATTTGAATGCAAAAATGTTTCAAAAAAATATGAAGCCCTGAGAGAAATGGTAGAAACATCACGTTATGAACGTCAAAGTCTGCTCAAATCTAGTGGTAAGTATATTATGAATCATTGTCACTTGATTAATTGTAAAATTAGCAATAATTTCTTACAATTTAGATGATATGTAGAAACAAGACGGTAAGGCCTAATTCCTCACATTTTATGTATATGAACAATCCAGACTGGAAGTGCTTTGTAAAAATCTGATTAAATCAGAAATTGTGGAGAAAGATTATAGGCCTTACGATCATACTTGGAACTCGTTGTCTCGTTTAATGCTACACTCAAAACATTAAGAGTGATATGGAACAGACCGCAGGACGAGCTTCATAACTAGAAAACAAATACAGTGGAACCTACTAAACGAATACTATACTTCGAAATTGCTGGAATATTTGAACCATTGGGTTTTTTTGCAACGGCTTTGAACTTACATAGTGGCAAGAAGACCTGCCGACAATCAACATTTCGTTGCCAAGTTGTATCTACAAAGCAGTTCCATATTTTTGTGGATGCCTCCAAAGGAGCCGAATAAGTCTCATTGTTTCGACCCTTTGTGGCAAATAGAAACCCTGTCAACACCGCTAAAATGGAGGCATGTGGCTTTAGCCAGACATCCTGCGGACTGTCTATCCCGTGGAATTACAAGTAGTGCAAGTATTATGGAGCAAGGCACACCTTTTTTTTATATCACCAAGACAAAGCAATGGCCACAAGGCTCCATACCACTTACACAAGAAGTGGCTGCAATACAAGCAAGGCACAGGATAGTCTTTGGCTAATATATAATGTCGTATGAAACCGGCCTAATGCATTGTGGCGTATGTGGCGTATACTTGATTTTGTTTCGAGTATACTCGCTAGAAAAGACAGTGCGTGCAAGTCACTTTTAGTTTCTGGTAAGCCCCTAAGAGGAAGAACTCTTCTCTTAAAGATTCCACATTTCGAAGTTCCAAATACTTATTATGGGAATCATTTAAAATGCAAGTGGAATGATGGTAAAGGTTAACAAAACAAAATTTACAGAGATCAGAATGTGATGTTACTTTAAATTAATATAAATATTGCTTTTCACTGTTATTAGAAATATGATTTATTTTAGCAAAGAATACTTTAACTTTACTTTCTGATACTTTCTTCTAATCTTTTCCAAAAAAAAAGGGAATTACGAATTTCATTAAAATATGCTCTTTTGTGGTGTTATTATTATATTAAAACTATATTTCTCCCATAAGTTGCAGTTGGGTTTGTAGCTAACAGCATAGCATGCGTATGGAAATGCATTAATTTAATTAAAATCTTAATTGAATGGAAATAGACTTAGCGGACGGTAATTTAAATGAAATCATTTGAGGCATTTCACGCTGTTTCTGCGACAAAGTGTGTCCTTCGAATGGCTGTCAGCCAGTGCCAGAACTCGGCAGTAAGTGCTCAATGAAGCAGCAAGAAGGAACGCGATTGCCACGCCAAACAACAATAAATAAGATGCTCGCACATAGAAAAACACATAGAAACAAATTCGCCTTAGGAGCTCTTAAGCGAAAGTACAACAAAAGTCGGAGAAGCCTGCCAGCCCAATTCGAAGACGACAAGAAGTTCAAGTGTTCGTTTAAGTCAAGACCAGTCGGAAAATGCGCTTAAAAGGAAATCAGTGAGAGAATTTCGCTCATGGGCAACTGATTGTACGAATTGGCTGAGCTGAGTTGCAAAAGTCAGTTTGGACGAAGGATGGAATGGACTGGTGATGAGCGCAAAGGCAAAGGCAAGGGAAAAGGCAAAGGCAAAGGCGCGGTGCGCCGCATTTTGAAATTGAATTGTTTTAGATTTTCTTTATTTCGCTGCCCTTCTCGCGCCAACAAACGAATAAATCAAATTGGATTTTGTTGTACACTTAATTTGGAATAGGAAATTGCCATGAAAAGCGCCGGGCGCAGCACTTAATCGAAAATAGAGTGGCTCCGTATTGAGTGGACGACCCACAATGCTGAGAGATATTGCAATGGTAATGAGTTGAATATGAACTCCCAACTCTGAAGTTCCACAAGGGCGGTAATTTGTGCAATTTTCATCTCTATTTGTAGTGGAGAGCAAACATTTGAAAAAAATTACTTACAATGGCTATCATTTTTATTGGCAAACGATATGATGGGAAATGCTGGAGATGATACAAAATTTGCAAATTAAATACTGAATGCTGAACGTTTGAAATCACAATAAATCGGATTATTCCAGTCACTCAAGTATGATTCTGAAGTAACAGCATCCAGTGCAGGAATTGAATTTTCAGCTATTTAAACTAAGTGAGGTATGCTTAAGATATTTTTCTCATAAATGCCATTATCAGATCTAGACAGAACTGAAATGGGACCATACGGTAAGCATCAGCTTTCAAATATATGAATCATCCAAATCGGTTCATCCAATCGAAAGTTATGAGGAAACAGTCAAAAATACAGTCGAATTGAGAATGTTCTCCTTTGCAGAACATAACCAAACTCTCCCCAAAATACCCTGGAAGTACATCGTTTCCAATAAAAGAAGAATCATCGAAATCTGTTGGCGTAATATTCAGTTATTTGTCTATTTGTCGCGCACATACTTTTTTTAAACTTACGACTTCTATGGTCTCCTCATGGATGCCATTGTCAGAACTGGACCAAATGGGATCCAAAAATGGGACCATTTGGGAAGCACCAGCTTTCAAATAACAAAAGAACCATCAAAATCGATGCACCCAGTCGAATGTTCTGGGGTAACAAACATAAAAATTACAAAAAATAAAGACGAATTGTTAACCTCCTTCTGTTTTGATGTCGGCTAAAAAAGGCAAAGCCCATCATAATAATCAGTTCTAAGTACAAACTGTATAGGCATTCCGCAACACGTCAATGTCGCTCACTATGGTTTTGCTTATAATTTCAAAATTATTATTTTTGAAACTGAATTCACATTTAAAATTTCAAGGGCAATCGAACGCAAAGAGACCAGCTGTGGACATGGAAACGTTGACGAATTGCTGTTACTTTTTCAGTCTTCAGACAGGTTGCATTCTCATTGCCGTTTTGGAGGCAACTTTAGGCCTATTTCAGATTTACTGCAGCCGCTCCGAGCTGCACGACATAAATGGCATGACACATAAGTCGACCACAGAACAGAAGCTACATAACCACAACATCGATATAGAAACGCAGAGAGGTATATTTGAAATGAGCATGGCCATAAGTTCCATTATAAGCTCATTGCTTCTCCTAATTGGCGCTCTCTATGTAAGTATCATGTATCATTGGGATCATTTGTATTCACAAGTCAATGATTTTTTGTAGAAACGCCCTGTCTGCCTGTTGATTTGGCTGCAAATCTGCATTGCAACCTTCATCTCATTTCTTTTCTATACACTTATTGTCGATCTGACACCCGAACATTTGGTAATGGATGCCATTTGTGTGTGTAAGTTTTATGAGAAAACAAAACAAACACTTAAATATAGCATGTTGACTTTCTTTTTTAGGTATTGACGTCTACTTTTGGTTCATCGTATTATCCTACTATATACAACTGCGGTCTGCGCAGACTGGTTCTCCATCGGAATTTGAGGTTCTGTACACGCCTACGGACGTTTAGGGCGCTAAATTATATTGCTCCCAACTTTGGCTTTATAAAAAAATGTGTAAAACAGTGTGTTATAGGTTTTATAGCATAGAAATAGATCAAGCATTGGAATATTTAAAAGTTAACACTAGTTAGGTACATATACATAGTATATATATCTGCTAAGCATTACAACTAATGTCTTAGAATATAAATGCAATAGATGTATAAGAAAATCTATATATAGAATCGGTCATGCCATTATTAATACCGCTACAACCAATTTTTGATCATTTCAAATAGGTTCAGTCGTTCATTCGAATTGCATTTGCAATGCATATATAGTAGTATACTTATTACATATCTACAGAATTATGTTTATTTTTCACCAGCTCCGTGGCTCTACTCAAGCATGCTGCAAGGCTAAGTATGAACATACTTGTATATGTATGTATATATGTACGTTAATATTCTACATTTCTTGGTAAATATTGAAGGTGTTGGCTTTTCTTTTCCTTTGGAAATTGAAACAATTTTTCACACAAGCGATTTACTTCGTAATCGAATACAGTTTAATTACATTTGATGGCATATTTATTTCCAACTTTATTTCCATTTCAGTACGAGTTTTAATAATTTATCTCTCAAAAATTGATTGCATTGGCAATTTGGCCACAACAGAAAAAGAAATTAATAAACAAATAGCTCAGTCGACGGGAAATCAAACGAATCAAAAAATTGAATCCAAATATCGAATTTCTTACTTTTGCGTACGATTTTTTTGGCAGCTCACGCGACGCTGACGCCGTTGGAGTGCCGCGTTTATTTGTGCGATTCTTTTTGAGAACGATAACGCGCATGGTGCACAAATATGTGTAGACTGCTCGTTAGGTTTTTGTCTTATTTGACTTTTTTTGTGTTTTATAATTTGCTGTTGATTTTTGCCTTTGATTGCGTTTAGGTATTGCTATGGTCTAGTACGTGTATGTGGGTTGTTGTGCTCTATGCGTTATGCTGATTTCGATTGCGAGCTCAGGCTCAGTGCCACATTAAGGACATTGACAAATTTTGAGTTTGAACGATGTATGGCAAACGAATCACTAGCGATTGTTTCACCTACTTCTAAGTAAGTTATCAAAAATTATTAATGTTAGGTATATACAACTGCTAATATCTATGTATATAGTACAGTACAGTTTAATATACAGGTACTTTTTTTTTTTTGGTGAAAATGTGTATTCATTTATTTTTAATTATTTTCATCTCTTTCATACAATTTTTGAACTAATTTTGTACAAGCGTGTTTTTGCCAAATAGCCAGATAGTGAGTGTATAATACTAAGTTTTGTGTAGACTTTTGCTTCAAATTTTAGCGAGTGACTGCCTCTAAGGCTAAATGGTTTATTGGTAGTAAATTGGTACTAAAAGCAGGCAGAGTAATGCGAAGGATAGTAATGAAAGTTTCACTAGCAATTTTAATTGGATAGCATATTTGATAGCGTGTCATATACGGCGTACGGTGCGTATACGTGTTTAAATTTGTAGAACTAAATTACAATTTACATGGCTGCAACCGCCGCTCGTTCATATTTGCAATATTTCGAGTAGTTGCATTCATTAGTGAATCATCAGTTATCAATTATGCTTTACTTACGGTCGGTCAAATCAATATATGTATGTATATTTTGCTATGTTTTCTTTTTATTGCATTTATCTTTGAAAACTCATGGGGAAATCGCTTCGGAAAACCTAAAAAAAAGCTTTCCAACTGCTTGCCTGCCTCTTGAAATGTTCGCTTATTATGTGTGAGTAGGTTGTTTGCAACTAATGTACATAGTAGTGTTTTCTTTGCAACAATGTTGCAACAAAATAACTGCCAGAGACAACGCCTTTTTGAGTGCTAAAAGCAAATTATATTCGTAATGTATACATAAATATACAAATAGCGCAATTATTCGGACTATGCCAGCAATTTGTTAAGTTCGTTTCCGTTTCCTTTCTCCGGAGTTCAGCAGCGGCAGCATCGCATTCATTCACATGCAGTTTCACGGCAGCCAATCAGACGGCAACGATGGCAACTGCGGTGTCGACAGCGACAGCGACGCGACGCGACGATAGCGTTAACGACAGCGAAAGCGAAAGCCACAGCGACAACGATAACGGCAAAGACGACGGTTTACTAATTTGTCGAACGTAGGGTAGGATCACCCAACAACAATAACAATAACAACAATGGCAGTATTTAGAATGTTGCAGCGCAGCGTGCGTACCAAGTACTAGTACGTCGGAGTTCAAGCACGTGACTGATTGCGAACGAGCGTTGCACGTTGCTTTTATAAACAGAACTGGCTGCAGCAGCACTAACAGAACCGTCTGGCAACGCTGCGCATGCACTTGCACTCCGCACACGCTCACTCACTCACTCGATAAGTAGTATTAGTAGTAGTAGTAGTGCCACATAGCTTAAGGCGCTCTCCCGCTCATTTGTGCTCCCAAACGAACAGCTGGCATTGAGAGTAAAGTTATTGCTGCTGTGTTGGGTTCTTATTTGTGAATGAAGCGGGCTTTTCCCAATACGTGTATTGACAACTCACACCACACACACAGCCAGCAGCAGCACAAGCAACAGCTCCCTAGGTTGGGTAGAGGGGAGGCAGCGAAATTCAACACACGCGCCACTGCCTTCAGGCTGGATTGACGATTTTGAAGCAATGCATCAATCAGCAAGTCTTTAATGTCAAATCGAATTTGAATCACAACAACAAATTTGTGTGGTCGCCACTACTCCGAAGTGGGACTCCACACGTGTTCGTGGATGCTGGGGTTTACTTGAGCACGAGTCTCACGCCTAAAATCAAACAGTTTTTACGTCCGCACTAACCCACACGTCGCTCGCTCGTCTACCACAGAACTAACCTAGCGACGGCATCCGGAGTTGTGGCCAGTTGAACTCTGTATGTGTGTGTGTGTGTGTCGGTGAGCGGGTCCATGTGCTCCGCAGCCAGCACAAGGATTTCGTTTTGGTCACATGCGCACACGGCGCAACGTGGAGCGACTGCCAGTTAATACGAAACTCACAGCTGTTTGACCTACATACGAGCGCCAGTTCACGTGCACCGGACTGTATGTAGGACAGTGTTGTGGGAACAGCCTAACAGCCTGCCTTGAAGGCAAACGCATAATATTCCACAGCATCATTGCCTAACGGTTTTATTTTTCGTAATAATAGCCAGATTCGTAACACTAGAAACCCAAACTAAAAACCTCAAATTCAATCTCGTTTCTACTTAAAAGCTTCAAGGCCAAACACAATCACAATTGTTAAAATCAACAGGTGCTACAAGGAAGCTCGTCGGAACTTGCAAAGCTCTTGAGCTTTTTAAAGGCTTGTGAATTGGCTATGAAAATAGGAAACTGAAAGCTTTTCACCACACCAGAACTCACCTGTGCACGTATAGCAGCCAAATGTATTGTCTTGGCGCGCAAATCGAACTTCTTCATCGATAAATCCTCCTGCAATTCATTCACCTTGTTGTACAGTTGCCCCTCAATTCCACGCGTCTGTGTGCGATTCAGTGCCTCAATGGAGTCCTGCAGCGTCAAGAAGGAAACAAACTTATGCATACAACACACATTTCTAATAGTGGGACTGTTCGATAGTCTGTCTGTCTGTCTGTCCACTTAGTCAATTGGCGAGAGACGTACCTGCAGCTGACGTATTTGCAATTCCAATTCGATTGACTCACGTTTTAGCGACTCCAAAGCGGAGCGCTGCGACAGCGTGGAGTGCCGGTCAAAGACGAGCTCGTTGCGCAAGCTGGGGGTCACCTCCTGGCGAGAGATGGCAAGGATGGCAAGGATGACAAGGTAAGAAATTTACATTTGCGTTCATCGTGCTCTTGGCACATGTCAAACATTTCTACTTACGCTGTACTCATTCGTCTCATCCGGTTCGCCCTGCTGTGCTTGGGGTGGCGCAAAGACTCGTCTAGGAACTTTCTGGGCCTGTGAGGGCAGCGCCAGTATGCGCACGAAATTCGTTAGATCCTGCGCCGGCGATACAACGCTGCACTGGCTGGTCAGGCTGCTGTAGCGCTTCGCTTGGTCTGCGGCCTGCAACCAAATGGAGCGATTAGAACACCGTTACATTTTAATTATACTGTTATATTTATAATTTAAATTAAACTTATAGATAAATACAAATACAAATTAAACTAGGTGTTCAGTCTTAATAACGTAAGTGCTGGACCCAGAATCTATAATTTTTTCAACCAATTTTAATTCCAACTTTAAGCAACCAAATGATAGAGCTGGCTACAAAAAAAACTCATCACATAATTATAACCTACAATTAGGCGCTAAGGCGTACACTGATAAAAAAGTGGCATAGTACAGATGAATATTTTCATATTAAATTAAATTTCTACTATTTTATATTCCAATCAAATATAAACATCGTAAATTTTACTAAAAACATATTTAATTAGTGATTTTAATATAAATAATATTCAAAACAAAGTGTAAAATTTTGTTATTAAAGTGTGTCATATTCAGTTTAATGTTAAACCATATGAAATATTAATAAGCACACACTTTACTGCACGGAATGCACGCATTCTTCTTCTTCTTTTGCGTTCTTTTCGCAAATAATGCATACACACAGCGATATGTATCGATATTCTTTATGACGCGCGTCGGTCAATTGTGAGTTGATTTTTGTCAAAGACGGACGTGTGCCAAAGTAATTAATTGAATTATAGTGAAAAAAAAAACATAATAAAATAGTGATTGTGTTGGAATAAATTGATCTGCGTAAGTATGAACATTTACATATGTATAATATATTTGTACGCGTACACACATACATACAAAATTGCCATTTATAGTTTCTTGCATCGTGTCCGCAAGAAACATAATTTTGTATACAACATATTACGTGGTAGCCTACATACAAACATATGTATGTGCATATAGCGTAAATGTCGTCGTAATTGTGACTAAATAAAGAAGTTAAAATATGTAAAGCTTCAAATGTGTGATATAGTTGTTATTTGGGTACATATATATGTATGTATATACATACATATATGCATATATTGTGTACGTAGATGCATATGAAAAAAAGAACAAAATATACAGTTTCATACGCATGCCACTGCATAGCAACCTATTTTTCGCGGTAATCTGTACTTTCCGCGTAATCGCTATTTCTCTTTTGTCTCAGTGCAAGAAGCGACGCGTCATTCAATAGTGTACAGATTTTTGTGAAAAATGAACGCGCTTGACCATATGCATATAGTTATGTATTTACATACATATATTGGCAATTAATAACTGCTGTACATGCTTAATTGACTCACATTATAAGTCTTCAAATAATTCATTTTTTTATAAATTCCTAAAAATATATGTACTTATAATTGAACATACGTACATTAATACGAGTATGTATGCGTGTGTAGGCAATGCAAAATGTGATCATTTATTTAGCATGTAACCATGCACAAACGTGGTTGTGCTATTTACTGCTTAACCTTTGAATATGTGTATACATATGTATGTACGCATAATAAATGCTGAATAATAACTTGGTGTAATTAGTATTTATTAATTGTTTGATTTTAGGTTATGCGCGAAGTTTAGCAGAATAGAAGAGGAATCACTTAATAGCAGTGAAGCAGACACATTTCAGGATCCTGTTGATGAAACACTTCATAATGCATTGAAGACTGCCTTGAAGAGAGAAGTTTCGGATTGGAATGCAGTACTTGATAAGTGGTCAAAAACTTATGAATTGCGTCGTAAAGAATCCCAAACCTTGAATGCATGCGAATTTTTGCAAGAATGGCCGAAGTATACCGATTCTCGTGCAGTGGATTTGGTAAGATTCCAGGCCTTCCAAATGTTTAGTTCTTCAGTTATATTTTTAGTTTTATTTGAGCTTTTTAACTTCAGCTTTACCCATATTACATTTTTTGAAATCATCCAACATTTACAAGATTATTTTATACGTAAATCATTGAAGTTTTTTTTTTAAATTATGTTTTGCAGATCAAGCTTGATTTTACAATTGCGTATCCAGGAAAAGAATCTATTTTATTATCTAAATGGGATAATTTTAAAAAGAAAATAGTTATATACTATAAGGAAAATATTCACAATGCTACATGTAAACATTTATTGGAACAAGTTCAGTCGGCGGAATCTATTGGTAATTTTATATATTATTGCTGTGCTTGAATTATTGATTACAATTAAAAATATATTTCACTGATATTTTAGATTCTTCGGACTACATAATAACAGCTCTTCTACCGTCGGTCTTACCTTCTAACAGTTGGCATTCATCTAAATCAAAGACTTCAAGAACACGGGTAACTTTATTGGACTCACAGGAAAGTCTCGTGCTTCGTTTGGATACAATTGGGGACTACGAGCGTAAAGTAAACAATCTTATTTGCAAAAATTACGGTAATTCAAATACACTTCAACCTTTTATCATTGTGGAAGGCGTGAACTCCAACGATATAAAGTCGTTCTTTGTATACTTTGATAAAACAATATACAAATTAGATTCATTTATTGATTGTTTGGATGTTTGCTTCAAACTTTTTAACACCCTAAATCTGCATTATCCAATAGCTTCGAAGTTTCCATGGCTATTCATACAAAAATACTTTTATGAAATTGACACGCCTTATGATGTAAAGTCTGCAAACTTAACTGCTTTATTAAGTTTTATGAGAAAGTGAAAATAAAACATTGCTGTAAAAATGTTTCCATGCTTTCGATGTAACAAAAAATTTAACACTGCGGATTTATTAATCCATCATTTACAAAATGATCATGTTTTAAAAAAGCCTGGGTTCTGTGACCCGTTACAATGCAAAATTAACAATTGCAATCAATTATTTTTGAAATATTGTATATTTAGAAAACATTTATGTAAGACACATGAAAATGCGATTGGTGACTCCTTTTATGAAGATTTTGTTTCTCAAAATATGGTTAACCCGGATTTCCATTCACATGAAATACAAATTGAAAAAGCCTGTTTAGTAAAATATAATAGTTTTGATTTAGACGACAGTTTTAATATCCAGGAATATATAACAGATCTAAAAAAAAAATGTCTTCAATTAACACTTGGGCTGCATTCTAAATGTTTCATGCCTAGAAATGAAGTAACTGCTATTCAATACCTGATAACTAAATTGGTTTCGCCTATCTCCAAAGCTCTCAATTATTACAGCGCATGCAATTCTGAAACTAAAGAAGCACTCGAATGCATTACTTCCTTTTTAACCAGCCCGTTTGAGGAAATAAAATCGGAATACCGGCTTTTTAAATTTTTAAAAGAAATGCATTTATTTGAAGATCCCAAGTCATTTACTGTATCAAATAAAATCGGCCCTAAATTTAAAAAAGGAAATGCATCTCTTTTCCCGAATAAAATAGATATCCATATTATGCCTATAAAATTTCAAATTAAATCATTTTTTGAACTTCCTAATGTTTTGAATCTAACACTTCAAAATAAAAAATTACTTCAAAATCAAGGTAACCTTATTAACTTTGTAAATTCTGAAACATTTGCAAACAAACTGCAGAATTTTCTTCCTGATGACATTGTGATTACATTTTTTCTGTATTTTGATGACTTTCAAATAAACAATGCTTTAGGAGCTCATGTATCTTCTATATGTGGCTGCTATTATTCATTTCCAACCTTGCCTCAGCATTTATTATCCAAATTAGATTTCATTTTCCCGTTTGCATATATTCCATCACATGCATTGAAAAGAAATGACCATGAAATCATTTTTAACCACTTATTTCGTGAGCTTGAAGAATTAGAAAATGGAATTGAAATACAAATACCTGAAGGATCAAAACAAATATATTTTGTTTTAGGCCTTATTTTAGGAGATAACTTAGGATTGAATTCTATATTTGGTTTTGTTCAATCATTTAAGGCTAAGCGATTTTGTCGAGTGTGTAAAAGAAGTAGCTTAGAAATGAAATCAGACAGTGAAGAGCACAAAGAGTATTTAAGAGATAAAAATTGTTATGAAAATGATTTGGAAGCAAATAATTTTTTAGAGACTGGTATTAAAACTGTTTGTATATTCAACGAACTAAAAAACTTCCACGTAACAGAAAACTTTTATTTTGATTTGATGCATGATGTTTTAGAAGGCGTATGTGTTTACGGTATTTGTCAAACCTTAAACGCTTTAATTAATGAAAAAATTGTATGTTTATCAACAATTAACAGTAGAAAAAATCTGTTTTCTTATGGCGAAATAGAAATAAAGAACTCGTCACGACCGCTAGAATTAACTAAACTTAAGAAAAATGAACTTAGAATGACAGCTAGTGAAAAATTTTGTTTCGCTAAGTTTTTGCCTTTAATAATCGGAGATCTGATTCCAGAAAGTATTCAGCATTGGATTTTATTTACAAAACTTTTGGAAATTATTGACATTCTGTTTCAAAATAAATTTACAACAAAAGATTTAAAAAACTTAGAAACAAAAATAAAAGTGCACCATGAGCTATATGTGAATTTGTATGGACCTACGCTAAAACCTAAACACCATTTTCTCGTGCATTACCCTACAGCTATTTTAAAATGCGGGCCTTTGAAATATGCATGGGTTATGCGGTTTGAGGCAAAACATAGAGCATCTAAAGCATATTTAGCTTCAATTACATCGAGAAAAAATGAATGTCGATCGGTAGCTATAAAACAGTGCCTTCATTTTTCATCTTGCTAAGTTATGAGTCAGGTATTCCACCATTATTTGATAAGTATAGCTTTACAGACAAATCTATAACAGACATACAATGTTTGGAAAATGTATGCTATTCAAAATTGTTTAAGTCCAATCACTTAAAATATTGTGAAAATTTAGAATTTAAAGGAGTTTTGTATAAAAAAAACTATTATTTAGGGAATAACGAAAATAATATCAAATTGTTTAAGTTGCTTTTCTTTTTTTATGAAGAAGCTCAAATCTACGCTGCTTGTAATGAAATAAAAGTTGAACGATTTTGTAAACATATGCAAGCTTATGAAGTTGGCCACAAAGATCGAACATTAATTATTAAGGATATAGAATATTTTACAAGCCACCCATTGCATGTATATTTGAATAACAACGGTAAAAGCTATGTAAAATATAGATCTATTTAAATTCTATTATTGTTATTACTATTATTATCATGTACTCTAAAAATTAATTGAGTTTGAATTAAAATAAAAATTCGATTATCGATAGTAAATAAATCGATAATTTATTCTTAATATGAAATTGTTTAATTTGACTATGGGAACACTTTGAATCAAATATTAAAAATATTAAAATCTAAAATGAAAATAGTTAATATTGAATATGAATCATATTCATAATTACTATTTTAACATTTGGATCTTAATATGTTCACATTTGGATTTTAATATGTTCACATCTAAAATTAAATATGAAAATAGTAAATATTTGAATATGACAGTATTCATAATTAATATGTTTACATTTTAATTTGAATATGTCAACACTTTAGATTAAATAGTCCAGCACTTCAAATTTACTACGAATATATTAAATTAAAAAATTAAGTGTGCACACTTCATATTTACTAAAACACACTGTAGTGAAAAATCGATGGTAAAAATAGTTAAATCTACGTGTAAATATTTAAATTTCGTTGCATTTTTTTATCAGTGTACTTAAGATATCAACAATTTTACGAAAATAGCCATTTAATTTTAAAATGATTCTATTTTGAGTTTACTTATTACATATATGTTTTAATTCGGCTTTTAGAAGATCTCATATTTTTAAAACATTTTGCATTTAAACAGCTAGAAAGTAAACTTCTTCTTCAGCATGTCTTAAAACAAACAGACGCAATGAAAGGAGTGGTCTTTGGAAGGAGTAGTCATTGAAACAAACAAACGAATAGATGGTCGTAATCTAAATTCGTCTCATTCTACTGAACTTATATTTATACAAACGTACACACTAAATACATTATACATTAAATACAAGAAAAAAGATAGGCTCTTTTTCTTAAGCTGGTGCCTTCTAGCCCAATATATTATCGTTCATTTTTGTGTGCTTCAAAATGAACAAAATAGGCACCTTTTATCTTAAAACTGTCACTTAATTCCTTAACTTTAAAACAAATCTTTAAAATATCCGAATGTAATAAAATAAGGTTCGGAAAGGGAACAGAGCTTTCCTAAATGTACTGCGAGAAATAAAATTAAATGTTTCTACGTTTAAAGAATCGGGAAATATGTAACATAATTTAAAAGAAACATGCCAATATTAACATAATTCATCATCATCATATAGCAGGATATGTGTTTTGATTTAGAGAAATATTTTCACGTTCTCTTTAGAAAATTATGAAAAAAAAAAAGTGATTTGAAAATTTTGAAAGACTTGTTCTTGAGGCAAAAACTGGCATTTATAACACAAATGTCGAAAGTAATTTGAAATTCTTAATCCTTGCTTTAAAAGATATTCTCAAAAATCACTTTATTAATTTTTCAAGAATAATAGCCGACCTTCCAAATTTATAAGTTTCATCGAATAATCTAATAAATATTGATACAATATTTTACAAGTAGTTATGAAAAATTAAGCATGAAATGTGATTTATGATTTATTATTTTTGTCAAAAGAAATCTACAGTTTATATATTTTGTATATATTTTATTCAATATTAAATAATATTCAAGAATAATAGCCGACCTTTCAAATTTAAAATGTTCATCAAATAATTTTATGAATATCGGTACAAAATTTAAGTTATGAAAAATTATGCCTGAAATATGATTTAGGATTTCTTGTTTTTGTCAAAAGAAATCTACAGTTTATATATTTTATACATATATATTTTATTCAATATTGAATTATTCAAGAATAATAGCCAACCTTCCAAATTTAAAATGTTCATCGAATAATTTTATGAATATCGGTACAAAATTTAAGTTATGATAAATTATGCCTGAAATATGATTTAGGAATTCTTGTTTTTGTCAAAAGAAAACTACAGTTGCTATATTTTTAATTTTAATTTAATATTGAATAATATTCAAGAATAATAGCCGACCTTTCAAATTTAATATTTTCAAAATTTACAAAATTTAAGTTATGAAAAATTATGCCTGAAATATGATTTAGGATTTCTTGTTTTTGTCAAAAGAAATCTACAGTTTATATATTTTATATATTTTTTATTCAATATTGAATAATATTCAAGAATAATAGCCGACCTTCCAAATTTAAAATGTTCATCGAATAATTTTATGAATATCGGTACAAAATTTAAGTTATGAAAAATTATGCCTGAAATATGATTTAGGATTTCTTGTTTTTGTCAAAAGAAATCTACAGTTTATATATTTTATATATATTTTATTCAATATTGAATAATATTCAAGAATAATAGCCGACCTTCCAAATTTAAAATGTTCATCGAATAATTTTATGAATATCGGTACAAAATTTAAGTTATGAAAAATTAAGCATGAATTGTGATTTCTTGCTTTTGTCAAAAGAAAACTGCAGTTGCTATATTTTTAATTTTAATTTAATATTGAATAATATTCAAGAATAATAGCCGACCTTTCAAATTTAATATTTTCATCGAATAATCTTATAAATATTCATACAAAATTTAAGTTATGAAAAATTATGCCTGAAATATGATTTAGGAAGAAAACTGCAGAAAACTACAGTTGCTATATTTTATATTTCAATTCAATATTGAATCAAAAAATTCCTCAGAACGGCTCAATTAATTTCGATTTGCCTGCAGTTATGCGAGCGAAGCACTCGCAATAATTGCTCAAGTCGTGGCAATTTTATTAATAGTCCACACATTATGCATAGCTCATATTATTTGCAATTATGTCACATACGAATATATACAAGTAGTGCGAGTATGTATGGGATTTGAACAAATTATACGTGTACTTGTATATCGACTCAGTCGCATTGGCATTGACTGCAATGCGCTTTTCAGCCTGAGGCGCACAATGATCGGGAAAATCAAAAGTGTACACACACATACAAGTATATAGGGGTTTATAGTAAGTACACACATCAGAGCAATAACAACAACCACCTGCTGCTGTAGTTGCAACAAATTGCAGGGGCCATCGCCATCGCCATCGCCATCGCCATTATCATAAATCACGGTCTGGCAATCGGAACTCGAACTCACCTTGCTGGCAATAACGTCGGCGCCCTGCATCAGCGACTCGGCCACAATGCTGCAGAGGTCGTTGTGTATCTCCTCCAGCTCCTGCATTAGTTGGGGCAGCGTTTCGCCGTGGTAGGCCTCCAGCATGCCGTTTGTGGCATGCAGCTGCTGCACGTACGCATTGTGAGCGTCGATGTATTCGGTAAGCGAGTGCTGAGTGGGATTCTGGCGGTGTGCGATGTGGCATTGTTTGTAGTCCAGGCGACACTGCGAAGGGTAAGGAGGGAGAAGACAAAGTCGGATTATTACTAATGCCCACTCTTTCTCTCTTCAGTCTTTTTTCTGCCATACGCCACAGAGTTGGCAATTTATGCGCATAACAAAGGTAAATATTGCGCAAGGACCACTTCTGTCTAAGGTCACATTGCACTTGTGGCATTCCGCATGTGTGTGTGTGTGTGTGTGTGTGTGTGTGTGTGTGTGTGTGTGTGTCAACAGTGCGTATGCGTATTGCGTTATAAATAAACAGGCTCTTCTTTAGATGGCATATCTTTTCCTGATGCGTTGGCCTTAGCAGAAAGCAGCTTAAGCCGATTTTACATATACATGTACATAAGCCTAACCCTAACAGTCATGAGATCTGAGTCCAGGCGTCAGACTATTGAACTGGGTAACAAGGTGAAAAGGTACGATTTGTCAGGCAACAATTGTTGCCATCGGCAACTCACAAACGAGACACACACCGTGCCACGCGTGGTGCTCGAATATTTTAATGGCACGCCATTTCGGCATCGAAAGATTGTCAAGTTGTTGCCAGAAGTTGGATGTCAATTGTTTGTAATTGTTAGCAGGCCAATTTTAGAAAACGCCACTCACCTTTGACAGCTTCTCTTCAGTCTTTGCGATAATAGTCTCAAAAGACTCCCTGTGTGTAAATATTTTACGACTTTGAACTTTGCGATGAAAGGATTTGTCAAGCATTGGTCGCGACACCTGTAAATCAAACAAACGAAAGAAACGAACAACAAAGTCAATAATCGTATTGAAAGCTTAAGTTTCCGTGAAAGGGATTATTTGAAAATAAAATGATAAAGAAATAAAGGTTCAAGTCTGCTTCATACACTTGTAGAAAAATTGAACTCAACACAATCTTGCTATTTATATATATATTTTTTTTAATAAATAATTTCCAAATCACTACAAATCTCTGCCGTAGCCATATTAGTAAAGTAAAATTAAATCAATTCTAAAAATATCGCCAAAATTTAACTTGTGCCAACCCAATTTTATTCTACATTTTTAAAGTGCTTTTAATATTCTCATTTTGCTGTTTGCCTTGCATTACAAGATTTCTTCACTATTTTACCAATTCAATATAAGCTTTTGCCAAGGCATTCCATTGTCTTTGGTTTCATTCGCACCTCCACTTTACATTTAAATTCACGTTTTTTCAACAACGAAAACTGAATGCTCACAATTCTAATTACATGCTCGTATCCTCGCACATTTCAAGTGAAATGTAACCTACACCTCTAGTGCTTTCATTTCATACTTTTAGCACACATTGAAATATAAACCACTTTTTAATTAGAAATAATGGTAGGAGAATGTTATGAAAATGTTTTATAAATAAATTTAGCTGAATACTTGTAATAGACAACAGCAGTATATCACTGAATAAATTTATCGAGCCATAATTAAGACATGCACCATCCTCTAAGTTCCAATTCCAATTAGTGAAAAAATTATAAATAAAAAATAATGAATTTATGAAATTTCTATGGCTAAGAACACTGTTTGCGTAGCTTATCAAAAAGTTTATCTATACAAGTATACCAGTTAAAGCTTAGCTATTTGATTGTTCATAGATAACTTTTCTTTGCACTTGAACTTTTGATTTGATGCCAAACTTTTTCTAAAAGGCTTTTACCTCGTCAATCCTTTTCTGTTTTGTTTTTATACTTGTATGTACTTTTGACAGCTTAAAAGCATTCCCTTATTTGAATACTGGCCATTTATAGTAACGTTTGGAGCCCCCTTCACATTTGTGTTTGTTTCTGTGGGACTTCAGAGAGATTTATGTAACTACCTCAGTAAACGAGTATGTGTGTGTGGTTGTGTTCCATAGTTGAGGCCACGTCGAGCGCAGACGCTCGTCATTTCAGGCTCAGACGCTCGCCGTAAACTTGTTCATTAAGTGGAGCGAAATTTTTCACTTTTCCCCTTTGGTCGTTAACGACAGGAATGCAAGTCAGCATAAAAATTGATACCGAATGCCCTAACAAAGGCAAACAGCAATCAAAATTACTTTGCCTGAACGAATGTGTTATGCAATTTTTTCAAGGACCAACAGTTCTGCCCACAACACTCACAGCTCCCCAGGCACACTTATATACTTGTACATATGTACGAGTATATATATTTATATACATATGTATATACTATGTACCAGTATAAAAAATTGTGGTTACATGACGCGCTCACGCAGCGATATTAATTATAATTAGTTAGTTTATATCTGTTCCCGTATTAACAGTTCCACACAAAAGCCCCTATATATGCGTAGCTTTTGTAATTTCGCTTATTCATGGGGAACTGGCGAGAAAATATAGCAGGAGGCCATTATTCAATTTAAGCATATGTCTGCGGTAATCTATTTTTGGGCTGCGGAAAATTGCATTGCAAAATAATTAAGAGCTTAATGTGAATAATGCAGACATGGACTGGGCGTGGACGTGGACATGTACATGGATTTGCCATTTACGCTTATTCGAGGACGAGACTAAGACTCACCTGGCGAGAGAGCACGCTGGCGACATCATTGGATGCTATCGAGTCCGATTCAACTTCCTGTAGGAATGTTTCCCATGCCTGGAATATGGCCAAATGACATGCCGGCCTATTTATCATTCAGTTCAGTCGAGCGTGGCATTAAAATAAACGAAAGAGAGTTCATATTTTAATGTAAATTGGAAAATATATGCATATTACCTTTCCTTGCGCAGCTCTGCATTTTTTTTGCGATAATTGGACACTAAAGTTTGTAGGGCAGTTGCATGTTCCTCATACAATTGGGAAAGTGTTTCGGTGAAGTCGGATACTGGAAGAGATGGATAAAGTGCTTGTTAAACAGCTTAATATTTAGGACGTGTAATGCTGAAATGCTTTTCAGTCACTCATGGCACGGATTGTTTCAGGAAATGCGAAGAGCTGTAACTCGTTAGTGGAAGCCAAATGCCGTGCTTTTGAAACCGCCGAGCACTTCCCCCCAACGCTAAATGCCTTTCATTTGCTTTGGCTTTGGAGCAGTTGAAAATATCTGAAGTGCAGTGCAGTCGCACACATAATTCAAAGGCAGGTAAATAACAGAATGTTACGCTTTGCTTTATTTTGCTTTACTTTGCATTCCTTCGCCTGAAAGGCGCACACCGCGTATACTTAATATAAAATGAATGAAAGCGCGCGTCAACATGAGAAGCCCTAAACCAATAAAAGCAAACAGGTCCGCCTGCCTGCTCCGTGATGCCAAATTTATGTTTATTTAAAATGTTTTACTTTCTTTTCACTTTGAATTTCAGCCTCATCTTTTTCATAAGCCTCATGGCACGTCAATTGCGAATACTTGCGTAGCAACAGGTAGTCTTAAGTCACAGCTTGACGTGGGCACTTAATTAAAATTGTAATTATATAAGCGGATTCGGGGAAGACGGAGGAGCGCAACTTGACGCGTTCCATTGCTGATGGGCACATTATCAGTGCCGGCTTCGACTCATTCATGGTCCGTTGCCTACAATCGATAATGCCAGTGGACCGCCCAAGTGGATTAAAAACGCGGCCAACTGCAACTGATATGCACTCGCTGTGCCGTGCGAACGAAAGAAAAAAACTATTTTTTAATAAGAGAAAAAGGAACGTAATCAAAACTTTTAACTCGCGTACACGAGTATTTCGTATATTTTTGTGACAAGGCTTCAAGGCCAGCATCTACCAACACGTACTCCCATATACCCCGAAGATAAAATGGATGGCTGGAGTGGAGAGTGGAGAGATGGCCACGTTCTCTGTGGCAGCACTAAACAAAGTTATGCCATGTTGTTGTGAATTTTTGTGGCAGTTGGTTCTACCATTTCCCTGCCATCCAACTCAAATGATGACCAACCGTTTGCCGCTCGACTTGCGTGTTAACGAGTTTACAGAACTCTTCTGTAACATCTGTGCGAGCACAAAAAATAAAAATAAAAAAATAAACACCGAATAAGAAATGGAGACAAGTCAGCCGCAATGAAGTGATATACGTTGACATAATCGTATTGAGAAACGCCACAGTTGCTACAGAGTCGTCGGCCTTTGATGTGCCAGCCGGTAGGCACTGGAATGGCAAATATTTATTGTTACCCAGATAGAGGCGAGCGCTTGGATACACGACTTTTAGTATATTGTTATGTTTGTGTGTGCAGCTGTTGGAATTTATTGTCTCCTGGGCACATGAATTCAATAGATTTATGGCTCAATAACGGGACATCAATGTAAATCGGAAGACAAGGGAAATGTGATAAAAATCAATAAGCCATAAACCGATAAACGGCAGCACACAGCCAATAGCCCATCCATCCATCCATTCATCCTACCTACCAAATAAAACAATAGAAGACACAAAACGAAACTGCTTTGATTGCTACTTCTTACCCCCATTCCCATACATATACCCGTATATCACTTGTAAAAAACACCAAAAGTTTGTCGCGCACACCTGCCACTACACACGTTCGAGTTCGAGTTTGACTTCGACTTGGATCGACTTAGTTTTGAAGGTGTCTTGTGAGAAACGATAAGCCGTCAGCTGTGCCAGTGCCGAGCGGATTTGTAAGTTGATGCTCTCGATAAATGTGTAGGAGTAGGGGGTTTGATTGTGTACTCACCTGTTTTAATTAACTTAAAGTTGACATTGTTTTGGGTTTTGAAAGCCTCATTCAAACTGCTATGACTGTAATCCTTCAGCACACCATTGTAGGACGCCATGCTGGCTGGCGGGCCAAGGGAACCACCTCGTGGTCCCCTCCACCCAAAGAAGTTACGATTTCTTAGACCACTTGAATATTTTGCCAAAGAATCTGTACGAATATAAAGACTGATTAGTAATCTATTCCCAATGCGTATTCATTTCAAAGTGTTTTAAAAGAAAACACCAAATTAATTTGAAAACCAAGCAATTGAAATTAAAAAGGCAATAAATGCATTACATTACAGAGTTCAAAAACAAATAAACAAACAAATTTAAAAGGTAAGAAAAATAATCCAAGCAACAATTTAAATGTTATTCCAATCGAACAGTTTTCTTTGCCGTGGCCATATGTTCGGCAACAAATAATGGCACATTAAAGAGCAACTGACGGTGCCCTTCAATAATAAAGAATGAGAAGCAGTCTGGAAATAATTTGGGCAGTGCTGTGATAAATAAACAAACGCGTTGCTCTGACGTACAAGTCAGTTCAGACCAACACCCGTCCTAACCCCCCCACACGCAATCAAACATAGCTGTCTTTCATATTTATGCATAAATAATGAGTGAAGGCAGTGCTGGTCTCGGCTTATTTTTTTTCCTTTTCTGCTTCGACTTGAGCAAACGGAAATCTGAAGTGGTGGTCGCCCCGCCCACAAAAGCCAATTTATGGATGTGCTGAGGGGAGAGAGAGAGAGAGAGAGAGAGTGGAGAGTGTGGTTGTGTGCTACGAGAACCATTCAGAAAATTGCCCATTACAAAAGTCAACAGAAGCTAGAAAGAATAGACCAAGACAGGCTCATTTAAAATTCAATCAATAAATGAAGCGGAATTTAGCTTGCAGGCAAGCACTTGCCTCGAGATTTTCGGCACAAACACTCACACACACAGTCACAGTCACAAACACATACACATACATATGACCATGAAATGTTTAAAAGGCTCGAGGGCACACACAAGTATATCCGAGTGCCTGTCTCTCTGTCTTTGCCACAACTCCCTGTTTACCTTTTGCCTGACCACACGCCACAATAATGTGTGCGACTTCAATTACAGCCACACCATGAAATATTTACACCCTGGACTATTTATTGAATGCATTGCATCCAACTGTCACTACCCGGCAGTACAGCGGTCTAAGCACCAGCAGCGAATTAGCAACCACCACTCGAATTGAACGCTCTTACTGATAAATACCTTTCCTTCCTTTACTGGCATATTTTATTATAAGTCCATCAGCAAGAATGATCAACATTTTTAAAACTGTCCTACACTGAATGTCCTTAGAGGTTCATTCTTGTTGGAATCTATTTACACTGAGCATGATCTAACGAATTATTGAAAACGATGTCCAATGTAATATTTAATATTAAAAGGGAACGAAATTTTTACCGAACGTCTACTGATACTATTAAATAAAACACTTTTGAAATTCAAAAAGCAATAAATGCATTATAGTTCTTAGGAGTCCTTAGAGGTTCATTCTTGTTGGAACCAGAACTACTGGAATTTATCTGCTCTGATCTAATGAATTATTAAAAACTGATGTCCATTGTAATATTAAATATAAAAATGTATAAAAATATTTAATAGCGAACTTTTTTTTTTGTTTTTATGAAAAAAGGAAGAATATACACAAATGCGAATAGAAGTGAATTAAATGAGCTATCAACCGTCTACTGATACATACTATTAAATAATAAAACATTGTTGAAATCAACAATAAATGATGCTTTATGGCTAAAAGTTTTCGAAAATGTTTTCAGAGGCGTGGGGAACTAATTGCAGCAAATTTTAGTTCAAATCAAAACAAGCAGATTGAAGCTTATTTATTGTCATGGCTATGTTTTAAGAAAGTTATTCTTCTGGGCCAATACTGTTTTAAATTTATAAATTTTTTGAAGAGATCTTAATAGGAAGTCACATTCGATGAAAATCTTGTGCCGAACAAGGAATAGCAATAACATATAGTAATTTTTTTTTTTTTTTAAACTATAATAACATTTTTTGCTGGTAATATAAAATATGAGAGCGCTACTTTGCGCACAAAAAAGAATATCGGCATACTGCTGGGCAACGCTGCACATCTGGGGTTTTCTTCCTGTGTGTGCTTTCTTTATATTTCCGGTTTTGTGCACAAACCTAGCGTATACGCTCATAAGTATGCTATAGAAAATAATTTGGAGCGCACTATACGTCGCCGTCTTATTGACGGCTCCTGGCACTCGCTGCTCGATGCGCTTTATATATTAACAAGTATATACTAAGTATATACTACTTGTACTTGCGCTATTTGAAACAAAATGAACAATTCGTGTCAGAGATTGAGCGCATTAAGAGCAGTTAGTCGAGAATGGCTGGTCGAGGGGGTGAGGGGGGCTGAGAGGCGGGGGCAACTGCAGCAGTCACGTAGCAGAGGCTGACGCTGATTTAGTTTGGAACTGGTCATCAAATTTGCAGCGACTTTAGCTTGCTGATGAGAACTTTTAAATTAATTCAAGTTGAAGCGCAGTCCCGTTATCTTGAGCAGCTCAAGCTCACGTTCACGTTCACGCTCCCGTTCCCGCTGCTGACGTTGTTGTTGATTACACTTTCACTTATTCACGCGCTGATGAGCTGCTCGGCTCTGCTGGGCTCTGCTGGGCTGGGCTGGGCTGGGCCGAGCTGATCTGAGCTGAGCTGCAACTTGGCGACAGTCATAGGGGCACGTTTGTATTACTTTCGCTGAAGGGATGTCGTTGCCATTTTTGCCGCTATCGTTGCATGCCCCACAGCCGTCAGTCATGTGGCCCCTTGGTTTAACTTTTGAGAGCTTGTTAAGCATGGAGCTGAACTTATGTGCGTGCTGTGTACAAAAATATTTTAAAATATGCCACTGACACGCTATGGAGAGAGCTGCAGCAGCGAAATGCACAGCGGGGCTGCACACGCGTCTAATCCACTGAATGTTGCATGTGGCGCATACACACAAGCATGCGTGTGAATGAGCGGGTGACAATGCGATAAGGCGGCAACAGTATTAAAAAATTCATTGCTTACAGTACCTTCATGTTGATTTAGTAGAAACATATGCAAACAACAAATGCAAACGAAACTTAACGTCACTCGAAATGCGAGTAGAACTTGTAAGGTGTGGAACAGGAACAGGAGCAGGAGCGGGTGCGAATGCGAATTCGAATTCGAATGCAACGCAACTCAGACATAAAACAACTACAGCGAGCTTACACTAAGCAACAATTCGAACTGCCTCAAACACCACTTGAACATGTTTCTGACTGTTTTTACTTAGAATTCGAGCTGTCCGCTAAGTGCATGGTAGCTGAGTGTCCGTCTATTCGCGCCCCACCTTGACAAACGTCAGGATATTGCAATCTATAAAAAGTAAATACATGCCACGTTAGTGGCCACTTCCACTCCCACTTCCCTGCTATAAAATGTTCCTTAACAGCTCCATCAATTTTCGCATTAAAAAACTTTTTTTTTATGCCCCCCTAAAAGCTTATGGTAATAAGATATCTATAATAGGATGTAATATAAGTATATCTGTAGAAAGCAGCCACGAAATGGAAATACATATATCAATAGGTATATACTTGTAGAAGCACTTAGCTAAGCAGTTTTTCTTAAGTTCAAATTGCAACTGTCTATATACTTTGAGTTTATTTTGAAAAATCAAATGCAATCACAGCAAATAACTTCATATTTATGAGCAAGTCTGATTAACTTTTTTGGAGTTAAATTGCTTTGGTCTTACTTAATGCAAAATATTTATTGGAGGCTGGTCAAATAGGAGTAGTTCTATGTCAGACTTTCAGGAAATTACTAAGCCAAGTTCACTATTTTCTTCCTTTATATAGATATTGTATCCCCTCTTAAAAGGAGAAGAAAATCCCATGGAATAATATTTTTCCGCTTCTATTAAATTTGCTCCAAAAATGATTAAGCAAAGTGAGAAACAAAACTGAGAAATTTTTAGAGCATTGCTCTTAAATGAAGCCCCGGAAATATCTGCCATATCTATGCAAAACACTATACTAGAAAAACTGAACAATACAGCTAGTTTAATAAACGAAATTAGCTTCACAACTGAAAAGTTGCATTCAGATAATAGCTGCGTTCCTTTGCACGTTTTGAAAGTATTGCTGGATGGTATTCACGTCTAACACTTAATATTTAGATTGAGTTTCGTGATCGTTCTTAATTGTTGATGTTACCCTTACCGACTTAAAGCTCGTACACCCGTTAACCCTTTTGGCGAAAGTTTATAAAAATGTACTTAATGTTCAAAGGCACACCAGGTGCTCAAAGGTAAAGTGGTGTTTGGTGAGAGAATTGTTGTTGCCTAGTGTTTAATAATAGTATTTAAATCAGTCATGGAATCAAACTCTGTTTCGCGAGGCTTTCTACATATTTGCAGTTCGCTTCAAGCCGCGCAGCAGCAAAAAACTGTAAACAATTTGATTAGAGTGCAAGAATATAAGTTGGAGGCACCTGTCACCTTTGGAGGACGCCCCACCACTACCACCAGCCGCGCCACCTGCCCCTCCTCCTCCACGCCCACCATCCGCGCTGACTGAACCGCCACGCATCTCTCGTGGCCCATCATACTGGTCCGCACTGCGGGAGTGTTCGGCGAGCGCTCGCCCACGCTCCTCCCTAGGCGAGCGAGCAAATAAACCGCCGCCACCCGTCGCGCCACGACTACGGGACTTGGGTGAGTCGTAGACACCCGCATAGTTATCAAGGGGCGGGGAGTAGCTCCGGCCATCCGGTGATGTTGTGCTTGGCGTTTTCGGTTGAACCTTGATGACGGGCTCGCGTGCCTCAAAGAATGCATCGAAGTTGTTCTGGCGCAGGTTCTCGCTACTGAACACGGGATTCTCGACATGCACATGCACGTCTTCACGCAGGCGATTTGACTCCCGTGTGTCCGAGGAGGTGGAACGGCCCAGCCGGCCGAGCGGTATGTGAAGCTTGGGACGCAATCGCGATTTGCTCGCTGGCGATTTTGTAGTTGCTGAGGGAGGTTCTGGTGGCAGGTCCATGGGCGACATGGGTCGCCCCCAACCAGGGCCGAAGTGTGCATGTGTGGGGTCTGGCGAGGGGGGCTCAAGAAATATGCTGGGGCTGCGATCCCGAGCGCTCACGAGCGCCCCGCTTGGATACTCAAAGGAACCGCCGGCTCCCACTCCTCCAATAGCGCCAGCACCTAAACTATCATCATAGGCGCTGTGTCGTTCCAAAGGTGCGCGTCCGCTGCTGCCACCCCTGCCAGTGCGCGTGTTCGCGTCATTATACATTGGTGGTGGTGTGGACAGCGGCGTGACACGCAATCCTGCAAACGATTGTGAAAGTTGCGCAGACGTTGGCGTCGATTTTGGCGAGCTAAGCTTTCGCTGGTGATTTAGAGGCGGTGTTGGTGGATTGGAGCGCCTGCTGCGTATGCTGGAGCGCTTGGCCGAGGTCGGATTCGATTGGTTCGAGTTGTTCGAGTGCGTGAGTGAGGCACGTGAGGTGCGACGTGTGGGCGTTGGCGGCAAACTCTGCGACAGTAGCTGTGGCGGCGGCTGCGGTGGTGGTGGCTGTGCGTCGAATGGGAAGACTGTGGTATGTACTGGCGATGGCAGGTGGTGCGGCGAATTGGGCGTGGAGCCTACAGGTGGTTGTGGATCGAACTCTGATTGCTGCTGCAATAAATTCGTGAACGACGATACGTCTGGATTGTAGTTACTTCTGTTGCTGTTGGCGGTGGCGTTGGTGTTGGCGTTGGTGTTGGCGTTGGTGTTGGCGTTGGTTCTGGAAACTGGATACTCAATAGGCACGAGTGGCTCACGCAGGCAGTCGAGTGAGGGTCGTGGTTTCACGCGTGGTGCAAAGTAACCATATGTCATCAAGATGAGATCATCGGCTGGGTATATTACGTACATTCCTCTCGGTCCCCATGTGACATGGTGACGACTCTCTAAGAACTACAAATCGCGCTTGGTGGTTAGCTGAAGCGTTCAGATGAGTGGGGAGTTATGTCTTTTGCAAGGGGGTCAGTTCGATTATCAGTTCAAGTAGCAGTATCAGTATCAGTATCAGTAACAGTATCAGTGCTTATGCAAATGTCTTTTATATTCTTGTTTTTGTTGTCTTTGGGGCTGGCTAATGCAACTGAACGAACCGAAAAGTTTTACGTAAATTAAATTAAAATCGTACTACACATATACACATAAAAATATATAACTACGTGACTGGGCCTTAACGTACTTCCTGTTATTTAAAAGTATCACAAAACGAGTTCAAACTTCTTGGGTCGTGTCGTCATTTAGAGCGTTGCATGCTGGAAATATCTGAAAAGAGAGTAAATAATAAGAATTGGATTATTCTTTGTGCGTTACGTTGAGTAGTCAGTCTCCCATGAGAAAGAAACATATGTACATATTGTATTTATCCATTTGGCACGTGTCCCTTCCTGGCCTAACAAATTTTGTTCAACATGAGAAATCAGTCGAGCAAAAGTTATACAAAAGCTCTGCAGCACAACTGCAGCAATGGGTGAATGGGTCCATGGCTGAGGATGAGGATGCGGAGACATCAATATCTTTACGAGGGCATCAAAAAGCACGCATTAAACAAACTTTGTACAAGAAGGCAACAAACAACAACTTGGCAAATGGCATAACTTTTTGGGGCGTCTGCAACCTAGGAGTTAAGGTGAAGCGGGACTAGGAGTATGTACATACTTGTATGTATGTGACCAGGTTAGTGACCAGGTCGGCACAGCTGATCATCCATTCATGGCTCATAGCTAACACATTAACTCAAATTGGCAATGACAGCACCGACTGTGCGTGTTAATGCGCGTGTCTGCGGCCATTGGGGTTAAATCAAATTACTCCTGGCCCACATGCAACGCTTACAACACTTGGCCGCTTCATGCGAGTTTATTAGCCATTGACATTTATGCGCTAATTACAAACCAATTTATGGCCAATATTAATTAAATGTGAATAATTTATTAAGGCAGCATTAACTTCATTGTAATCTGTAGTTAAACATTCACAATTAATGTTGTGCACGAAATAAATGCCAATAAATATGGCAGAACAATCCACTGTATAGTGATATAGTATCTACATAAATACACATTCGATTGCACTGTGTGTACACACAGGTATCAGGACTAGTGGAGGTACTAGTTCTTTTCACGAAACAAGTAATGATTCTATGTATAAATGAGCGGCAGCCCTAACTATCTTGCCAGATAACAACTTTGTATATGTATCTATACTAATATTATAAAGAAGAAAGATGTGATTGCTTGTTTCTTTGTTTTAAAGGATTCTTTCACTGTTGCGAAGCTACACTCTCCCCGACATAGGCTATACTATATTATATTATAAAGATAGGGCACTCATTTGTAGAACCCCAATAATCTAGTTGAAAGTGTAAAAAAATGTCCTAAAAAAATCCTGAACAGGATGCTGTTAGTTTAGAATTATCATTGAAACTTCATGTCGCTTTAAATATCAAGGCAATTTTTTCCCCAGCCAAATAAAAAACTGCAAATCGATCGACACCGTGAATAATATCGAAGATACAGTCCATCACCTACAAGGATTTTTAAATTCAATAAAACCTGCTGGCCAATTGTCAAATAAATTGAAGCTAAAAATCGTAATTCCAATCATGCTTTTCAGAAATCTAAGCCCTTCTAAGCAGCTGGTCAACTACCTCATATACCGAGGATACCGATGATCCCACGATGATCATTTATATGGCTTTAATTTCCGGTAAAAACATCTTTCGTGTTCAAGTCCCAAGTCCAAATTTTCGAATTATTATCGCCCTACGATCGACCCCCATCATTTATTTTGCCATTAAATAAAAAAACATCAAATATCATTTACAGAGAACCTCTGACTCAATCAAAAATAACAAAAAAAAATCAAAAAAGCACAACAAAAAAAATTAAAATATTACTATCCAGACGGCAAAAAGACGGGTGTACTTATGTGTGGGAGTGTTATAAAATTTATAATTAATTTAAAATGATTGTCTAATACCCGTGCAAAGCAGGGGCAGGACGCTAGTTAGACAATAAATTGTTAAAAATATATGGTACTCTCTAGTGCTCTAACTTGTAAATATATTTTGACTTAGAGCGCTTTGTATAATAAAAAATCTCAATCAAAAGAAAAAGAAAAAGAAAAAGCATCGGCCCATCGACTAGCAAGCCACCAGTAATTCATGGTATAGAGCTTGGAACAACAGGAGCTAACTGCAGAGTAAGTCCTACGCCCCAATGGGTAGATAGGCGCTGGGCGAAGCACTCGGCAGTAAAAAAGGAGGGTAAACTAAATATCCAATATAAAATATAAAACGCAAAAATATCTATATCTTACAAGTATATCCTTCGACATCAACGAAGAGTACAGCACTTGGGGGAAATTGAATGAAAACACGTTTGCATTGTGCGAGGATAACTAGTGGTATGGGGGCTAGGTCCATAGCCGCTCACTGTGGGGTAAGTAGTGCATGGCAAGGTGTAGGTAAATGCTTGGCAAGCTCTTAAGCGAATCACGCACGAACTCTGGCCACCAGCCAGCAAATTGACGGCATTGAAATGCATTAAACGCTTTCGCGCACGCAGCAAGCAGCACGCTACAGATACAGATACAGCTGCACACAGATACGAGCAAATACGTGATATATATGTGTGTATGTGTGTTTGTGTGTGTGCTGTGTGCTGTGTACAATATATGCCGTACTGATTAAATTTATATTGTCATAAGCTGACAGACCTTGTCCGATGAGCTACAATGGCGGCAAGGGCGACGCAGGCGGAACCAATTCCTAAAGCAACTTTAGCCTCCGCTTACATTCAGTGTAGAGGCGTGCAAAAAAAAAAAAAAATTAAAAGAGTAATAATAGCATACTATAATACGAGTACATACTATATTGCCCCCAGAGCGACGAAAATGCATTAATAAATAAACGCATCATAAATCATGAACACATTTTAGAGTGCGATGGCTAGATATAAAAGAAATCACGCGATTTAATTCGACCTGAATTATTTATTGGCTGGAAGTTGGCGAGTCTGTGAATCCGTTGCTCGGCAATGGCGGGTAAGCAGGCGCATATGGTTTGGGGGAGGGGGGGTCTCATAAATAATTACGTTTACTTAATTGAAAGCAAGAAATGCATCAGGTTTGGGGCCCTCGTGGCTGTGCAACAAATCCCAGGCACCGCAGGAAAGCCCAGCAACAGCCACAGAACGAACACCAACAGCACTCCGTGTACATTGTAGATGCCGATATTAAGCGTGGGATGTACCTTTGTATGTGTGTGTGTGTGTGTGTGTGTGTGTATTTGTGTATCTGTGTGTACATGTAAATATTTTCGCCCTACAGCTCGGCTCTTTGCGTTGCCATGTAAGTTGACAGTTGCCACACGACGGTAATTGAATTGTTTTGCTGCACTTTACCAGCTCGTTAAAGCTGTCAACATTGATCTATCAACCAGACCCACACCGGCCTGAGGTGTGCGTGTGGCAGGAGGGGTGGTGGGGGGAGGGGGGGTGCCACAAATACTCGTAATGGCGCCATAAGCGCACCTTCATGCGCAAAACGTACAAAACGTACAAATTGCAGCACAATTTCCCCAACGAGCGAGCTGCTGAAGTACTTACTTCTTCGGTAAATATTTTTAGTCATTTGATTAAAGTAACGAGGTAACAATGGCTCCCATGTAGAGATGTGCCAGCAAAAACGAATACTAAGTATGTATGCGTATCCCTGTACATTTTTTATTGTCAGCAATCATCTTGTAGATAATATATATATGTATGTATATGAACTCGTATAAAGCTCTAAGCTAAGGTGCTTACCATAATTATGAGACACCTCACAAATTGTATTTTCAAACCTCGCCACGACTTTGTGCTTTGTATGTGGGGAAAAATTAAAATAATTTAGGTATATATAAAGCTCTAAGCTATTAAGATTAGTGCCAGCAATCGTTTGTTTTTATTTATAAGTCGTGAACTACAGTAAGAACCACATATTTGCGTTCCAAGCATTGTCAATGTATATTGTTTTAATATGTTAAATCTGCTGAGCTCAATTCAGCTAATATATTTTACAAAATATTTTTCATATTTTTTTATCAACTTTCAGAGGCAATTTATGTCCACCCACAATTTCTAATCCAATTACTATCTTAAAGAAGTACTGCTGTGTACAAATGTGGTCCAGAAATTGAAATTCAAGTCAAGGGGATTTTTCGATAGGGAGAAATCTGTTCACACAAAGTGTATATAATCTTGAACAGGATCATGAAACGAGTCGATGTCAGCTTAGATTTTATTTTATATTATTTTATTACAAGTTTGTGTTGTTTTTCTGACACAAGGCATTACTTTGAAGACGAATAAATAGATTTGAATGGATATATAAAGGTTTAAACAGTTATAATAATAATTTTAAACAGGAATAAATTTAAATACAAACTGGGGGAAACGAACACGCTGCAATAGTCGTGTAAAAGCCATAGCAGCGATATATGTACAAGTATGTATGAATAGCAGCAAATTATATGAAAGGTGTTCAATTAAAATATTTGTAAGCTTTTTCTACAAGTAAATTACTAAACTTGAGTAAATCTCGCTTAAAACTAAGCTGCTTACAGTTACTTCGTTTGAAGTGAAGTCATTACCAAATTCTAATTTTTTCCTTGCATTACATTAGATTCTAATTAATTAATTATAATTAAGGCATAATTAGATCTTGAATGGGCTGTCACGGCGACTTTATTTATTTATTTAATAAATCAACAAATAGTGCTGTCGATACATATTTATAATGTTAACTTAAAAGATAGGAAAACCTAAGACAAAACTGTACTGCCATTTGGCCAGCCAACAAACTCAAAAAAAAAAAAATAAGTAGAGGAGGAAATGATATTCTACTTCACGGCTAATTAAGCTTATATAGAAAATACAAAAGATGGAACTAAGACTTAAGCCCTGCAGAAGAAGTTGCCATTTAGAAAAGTGAAAGCTAAATGAGTGTTTCAACATTACATTTAACGGGCGTTGTTTTGTTTCCATACAAACGATAGACGTATGTTTAAAATTAGATTGTTCATGGAACAAAGACAAAGGCGTGAAGAGCAAAAGCAAAAGAAAGAAAACAAAACTAATTGACGGATCGAATGAAAATTAAAAGTGCAAAAGATACGACAACTTCGAGTTGGGGATCGATCCGGCGAACTGGCATTTGCAGTTTAAAGTCTGGTGATATGTGTTCCAATATTGTGTTCAGTTTTTTGTGGGCGCTTTTGATTTTCTTTTGGTTTTCTCGAGCTCTAGCAGCTCCCGAAAGCACACTAACGTCTGGAGCCGACTCGGCGGAGCCAACGCCCGAAGAACTGCAATTTTTTGAAAAGGAAAATGAACTACTCCGCAAGCGTTATCATGAGGAGAACTTGGCTTCCTTTGCGTACAACACTAATGTGACGGAGGCAAATGAGCAGAAAATGGTTGCAGTGCTGGCTTTCAATGCAAAGAAGAACAAACTGCTGGCTGAAACCATCAAAAGGGCGGGCTATGAGAAAAGCAGGAATGCCAATATTCGCAGACAAGCACGCTGGCTAACCAACTTGGGCTTAGAAGCGCTGAATGAGGATGACTATCTGGAGGTACAGAGCGCCATATCTGCCATGAAGTCCCACTACGCTACAACCACAGTCTGCTCCTACACCAATCGTACTAATTGTAAGCTCACACTGGAGCCAGATGTGCAGGAGCGTTTTGCTCACAGTCGTGATGCGGATGAGCTGGCCTGGTATTGGAGCGAGTGGTACAACAAATCAGGAACCCCGATGCGGAACAACTATGCAAAGTATGTGCGTTTGTCGAGGAAAGCGGCACAGCTTTACGGTTATGCCTCTTATGCTGATTACTGGCTACACTTCTACGAAGATCCGGGGTTTGAGAAACAGTTCGATAACTTATATCACAGGTTATTGCCCCTTTATCGTCAAATCCATGGCTATGTGCGGTATCGTCTGCGTCAACACTATGGCGCCGAACTGATACCTGCGGGGGGCAATATTCCTATGCACCTGCTGGGCAATATGTGGGCTCAAACCTGGACCAATGTCATTGAGCTAATTACGCCCTATCCCGAGCAAAAGTTCGTAGATTTAACTGAGGAAATGAAGCGGCAAGGGTACAGCGTTCATAAGATGTTCGAGCTGGCTGATGAATTCTTTAAATCGCTGGGTATGCGGGCTTTACCGCCCAGCTTCTGGAACTTGAGTATGAAAACACGCCCCAAGGACCGTGAAGTGGTGTGTCATGCGTCTGCTTGGGACTTTTATCAGGATAACGATGTGCGCGTTGCAATGTGCTCAGAAGTCTCCACAAAATATTTATCGACTATTCATCATGAGCTCGGACACCTTCAATACGCTTTGCAGTATGATAAACTGCCGGCGGTATTTAGAGACGCGGCCAATCCTGGCTTCCATGAGGCCATTGGCGATGCTGTCACTTTGTCGGTGATGTCAGCCAAGCATTTGAAGGCGATTGGACTAAGCCAAATAGGAAAACTGGATGAGCGCACTCGTATCAACGAGTTGTTCAAAAAAGCAGTGACCAAAATTGTGTTCCTCCCCTTTGCCTACACTATAGATAAATATCGGTTTGCTCTGTTCCGTGGACAAATCAAAGAGTCGGACTGGAATTGCGCATTTTGGAAAATGCGCTCAGAGTTAGGAGGACTGGAGCCGCCCATATATCGTAGTAATAGTGATTTCGACCCACCTTCCAAATTCCACATTACTGCGGATGTGGAATATATGCGTTACTTCACTGCCGATTTTTTACAATTTCAAATGCACAAGGCCCTATGTCGTCTGGCTGGACATAATAGCCCTAACAAATATGACCCGATGCTCGACAACTGCGACATCTTTGGCAGCAAGGAGGCTGGCAAAGCCTTTAAACAATTTCTATCCTTGGGAAAATCGCAGCATTGGAAGAAGACACTGCAAGAATTGACTGGCGAAACAGATATGAATCCATATGCCCTCCTAGATTACTTTGAACCGTTGTTTCAGTGGCTCCAAAAGGAAAATCGTCGTCTTAACGTCCCGATCGGCTGGCCGGAAACAAATAAAATTCCAAGCGATTGCAGAGCACCGTCAATATTGGACAATTAAATATCATTACATAAATGAATTAAGAATTTATTGAAGTGTTCTTAAAGAACGTTCTCCGCAATGTCTTAATAGTCTACAATACCTTTTGATCTTTGTATTCAATTGAGGTGTAAGATATCAACGTACCTAAATAAAACCACTTGTTAATTGGCAGCTACAAAAAGTCTTTGAAAAGGATTCAAGAAACTTAATAAGCCATTAATATTTGGGTGCAGGGCTTTAAAGTACTCGTGTATCTAAAATTTAAAACATTTGGCCTATGGTTCAAACTGTACGATTTTTTTTGCTAATTAATAATGTAAAAACGAGTAAAACATTAAAGGCGCGCCTTGTATGTCCTGTACCCACCACAAATCGTTTTAATGGAAGCTTTTTGATAAAAGTTCTTAGATTCCAATTTTGGAAAAGTAATGAGCTTAATAGCTGTTGTTACTAAGATTGATTTTTGCATGGAAGCTATGGCTAGTGCACCGAATTTGAATAAACTTCAGAATATCAAGAGGCATTACAAAACTCGTATACTAGAAGTACTATATAACAAAGAGTGGCGATATCTTCATAAACAAAAAAGCATGTAGTCTCTCCGTTTGTATGAACAGCGAGAACTTTTGAACCATAAAAGCCACGGACACCAAACTTGGAATGTAAACTTATATATATATAAAAACAGAGTAAGTTTGCTGCCTCAATATTTTATAAGTATAGCTGCCATTGGGCTGGTCGGTGCATAGGAATGAAGATGATGGTACAACCAAGTCTATTTAAGTTGAAACCCTATAACGACTATAACCTTCTACCCATTTATTTTAAATCACGATTATAAGGTTTGTTTGTAATTAATAATTTCATTATCCAATAACAAAGCACGTATTGTTTGGCAACTTGCCTTCGTTGTAGAACTCATCCTTTAAAAGAAAATGTGTAAGCAAAATAATTAGACATGCTCGCAAATGCCTGGGCAACCGTTCTATGTTCGCTCTTGAGGGACTTTATGGCTTAGATAGTGCGACCTCAGGCTGCCTTTTTGCCGAATACAAAAAAAAAGACGTTGCAGAAATACCCATAAGTTAAAGATTTTCGGGCCTTATGCATATTTAAAAAATGTTCTTAATAAAATATAAAAACATGAAATATAAATGCAACCAACTGCCAAAAGTTGTCAGTTCCCATGCACGCACTAACAGACTGGCACCCATACATTTAAAAAATATCTGTGCATGGCAGAAACATAAATTGCGAACGGCAGCAGCGAGAGCAACAAAGGCAACAACAACTTATTTCCGTCAACACAGCTGCCACGAGCCTTTCATCATTTTCTGCCATAAAAGTGCAACGGCAACAATATAAAATTAATTAACAACAAAAACAATGGGGCAACGAGTTGAAGTGCCCCAGACTAGGATTGAGAGGCGGCCATTTTGCACACATCCGCAGTCACACGCACACACCCACACCCACACACACACACACCCACACCCACTCATAAACACAAAGGACTCCAAACAATGAAATCTAGCAGACTTAAGCAACTTATCATTGCTGCCGCCTGTACACTCTTCAGAAGGTCGTCTGGCCGTGCCCCTCTACAAGAAAAGGCAACAACATTTTTAAACGCGAGCAAACAGCAACAGAATGAAAATAAAATAATGAGGAAGTAGCAAGCAGCAACAGCAACAGCAACAGCCACAACAGTTGCAGAGCAGTGTAGAGGCAACAGCAGCAAACAGAAAATTGTTATAAATAAACAAACAGGCTAGGCAGCACTTTGGTCGCATTCTTTTGCGTCTGCTAGCTGCTCGCTAGTCCCCCGCACTCCCCTGAAGGCCCAACAATCTGCATCCGTGCCTGACTCAGCTGCCGCCACCACCGACCAATTCGGCAACTTGGCATCTTGCAGTGTGTTGCAACCCAGCCAAGAGCCAACTGAAAAGATTGGCACGGCGGTACGGCGACAACGACAACAACAACAACGACAACAACGGCAATAATATCAACAACACATTTACAAGACGACCGGGTTACACTTACAAAGTGTCCCAAAGCGAGAGCAGCAAGCGGCGCATGAAAATGAAGGAAGCAACTTGATTCAAGTGCATTGTCAAGGCAGTGGCGGGCACGGGTCCGTGTCGTGCCGCTGGCGGTCGCTCGATGCAATGTGAAGGTAAATAGACAGTCAGCGGAGCGGCAGAGAGAGGGACAGGGAGAGAGAGAGAGAGAAAGAAAGAAAAGCGCTGGCATAATTAGATGCTGTTGCAAAGCACCGATGTTGGTGAGTGGCATACTCATGCCTATACCCCATACCCCATAGCCCATAGCCCATACCTCATATCCATGCCAAAATGCAATGTTTCTTCTTTCTTGTATGTGTTCTTGTACATTCGTAACAACATAAACACATAGCATGTACATGCACTGAAAGAAAAGTAGACAAACAATTATAGACCTACTGGGATGCCCGATTTGTAAGAAACATTTAAGAGTAAAAGCCAGCTGGCTTTCAATGACTCTGCGACACAAATAAGAATTACACCTTATTCTGTTTTTACACGGGTTTTTGTACACGCTTTTGATTTAACACGGTTTGAAAATTAAACATTTTATATATGGTTGCACGACTTTATTCCATTAAGCACGCTTCAAAATAACATATGATCAATGTATTTTTAAACAATTTTTTTTGTAACACGACTTTTTCTTAATTTCTAGAGCACTATTTTAAAAGTAACATAATACTTGAAACGCTAGGATAGAGATTACCCAAATAAATAGATACCTTTCTATAAACAATATCAATATTCACAGGAAAACGGTTTGAAAAAAATTACCGAATCATTATCATAGAAAAAATATTGTTCCTAGTTTTGGAAAACTATTACGAAACACGTTTTAAAAGGAGTTCTGACATGAACCAAAGCGTCATTAAGTAGTCTATTGTGCTTCCAGCAATTATCGAAATAGAAACCAACACATCTATAACTCGGTTTTACTTATAATTCAAGTATAAAATAGCGCACTTAAATATACTTGAAATAAGTTAATTTTTGAATCCTCTTTTTCTTAGTGTATTTGACATGAACTTGTGCATCTTGTTGTTACCATGGCCTGCATATCGGACAAAAGAAAACAACATTTACTAAATTCTTTGTTGGTTTCATACACTATCCACTCGAAAGGGTCCAATGCCATGTGTGAATGATATTTGTTGGCTATAAAGCGGATTTTTATTGCATGTGTGAACACGAATAAAAACGACCATCATTAAAATGCTCCCGAAAAGATTTATGGTCTGCTAATAGGTGACTAAATATACTTGTAAAAGACATTTTGTTATTTTTTCAAAACAAGGAACTGTGGAGAGTGCTGGGTCCGTAGCTCTGTGGCTCGTTAATTGGACCTACTAGCTACGAAAGTAATAATATAAGCCAACAAAGCAATTCAATCTAAGAATATTTTACACAATATTTAAATTAAAGGTTTTTATGTGTTACATAAAATTAATGCCAGTTGTTCATATGAAGTTATTCTTGTGCTTCGATTTTAACTTCAAAATCATTTAAATAGTTTTATTTTCTGCTGATCTACTGAATGTTTAGTGAAGGATATGGAAATACAGGAGGGTGCTGATAATGGCCAACATGGAAAGATAACAAACGTAATATTCATCGTGTTCTGCATTTTGATAATTTCAATATCTGTTGCAGTGTTAATATATGGAATTTTATTGCTGACAGTTTATTCGGATAATTATAAGCAAGGATTTCATTAAATACCAACACTTCTAGGAGTTGTTAAAACAAAGGAATATAGTATAATAATTATTTAAATATAAAAAGAAACCACTGGAGTTTTATTTATCTGAATGATATTTTTAAAATTGTGCAATGTAGTAACATTTTTCATCGTGGGATGAACTATTATTTACCAGCTGCTAATGAAAAAGGTTTTCAAAATAAATTAAGTGCTCGGGTAATTTTTTATTGGCTGCTTGTAAATGTACCCGAATAGTTTATTTTTAGGGAAACCAATTATATTGATTTTTGTCAAATGTTTTAGCAATTTCCTTAGATGTTAATGAATGGACTTTACAAAATATTAAGACAACACGTGCTTTACTATCTAATTTAATAAATATAATTCACATTTTTGTAAGCGAAAATATACTAAAATAGAGCTTACATTTCGATAAATATTTTTGATCCTGTAAAATTTAGTAATTTCTATAACTTTAATGCAAGCTGAATCAAACCAATTAAGTTTACATTTGAAGTCCTTTAATGGAACCACAAGGAATATCTTACTAGACGGGCAACAAAAAATACACTCTCAGTTTATTTTACTTACATTCTGGGCACATTTGTGAATCACAGCAAACGCTTTAGTTATCAAGGATAGAGTATTTTGACTGCGGTTGATCTAAAAACCACATTTGTTTTATTTGTTTTTTTTTTTTTAAGGATTCTTTCAGTGTGTTTTTATGTCATTCTTGAACAAATAGCTTTGCATTTACGGAATTGCTGTGCTCTTGTCCATACTTGCGGGAATATTTTCTACATTTAATGGTAGACTGAACTTCCCCCACCAGCGGAGCTGTGAGGCATAAAGGAGTCCTCCAAGCAAAACGAGTTGCTTATGAGTAGTAGTCCGTAAACCAATTGAAGCCCATCCTCAATCAAATTGCTACTTATTGCTCAAATTAGCAGCGAACAGAGGGCGAATAATTGGGTACTTTTGTTAATGGTAAGCCCACTTAAGACCTCGCCCACGCGCACTTATTCAGAAAATCCTATGTGCGAAACAATGCGTTAGATTGAACATAAAAGCATAACAGGCATTTTCCACATTCATTCATATATGTAATTCCTCATAATTCCCTTATTGAAACGCGAACGACACTCGCCGACATATGTAGCTTCCCACATACTTAGTATACTCGTATGTGTGTGTATGTGTAAGGATATGAATATTCTAAGGCAAACAACCACTGTCAATATGAGGCAGTAACCAACCACTCATATTATACACAATACAAACAAAACAAACGCAAAACGGTGAAAAAGTTCAGGTACAAAATACGAATATACTTCTATGTATATAAAAAGTATTCGTCGGTAAACACAGAAACTTCCACTAACAAAAAAAAAAAAGAGAGAAGAAGAAAAAAAACTGCAAAAAATGACGAAAACTCAATTTGCGAAAAATACCCATAGAGGAAACAAAAACGCTTACACACTGGCATAGACACACACACACACACATATGGTTGTGTGCGCCATTTTGATTGCCTGTGGCAGGCATGTTTTCATCACAAATATGTGTGCGTGTTTTGTTTTGGTTTGGTTTGGTTTGGTTTGCTTTGCCGCTTGATTTTTACAGAGCTCCTCTTGCCGCCGTGTCGCCCAACAAAGCAAGGCAGAAATATTTATGAAGATAAAACGTAACTTTTTGACATCGCCTCACTGGACAGCCCTCCCCCCACTAAGGGTATTAACAAAGTCAAAAAAAACGAGGGTAGATACATTTGGCTAATTAGGTAGACAGATAGAAAGACACACCGTTGACTGTCTGGTTGCTAGCTGTAGGGGTTTGCCATTTCAATTAAAATTAAATGAACTTAAGCTGCTGGCAAATTACTTTTTAGGCACATTTTTCAATTCAATTGTAAATGATGGGAAAGGAACTGAGGACTGGCCACTTACCCTTTATATGAGCAGCAGCTGTAGCCTTTTCAAACAAAATCCTTTGCTTAAACCTGCACTTGGCATTGTTACGGAATTGAATTGGCAATTATTATTTGCATATATTTCATTTCGCATGCATATGCATTTGCATATTTCATATTTTATTTTTGTCACTCGATGTTGGATGTAGTTGTGTGTGCTTTCATATTCACTTGCAATTTGTTTTTGTATATAGTATTTATTTATTATGCCCCGCACTTGACTCGAGTTTGTTGTGACAATTTTTCACTGCACTGTAACCTTTTTATAGCTATTTTCCTTTTGTTGATTTATTTATCTACTTGTAGCAACCATTTGCACTTTTCGTTTCGTTTGTTGTAATGTTGTTTGCAATAGTTTGAAGGGTCGTTCGATTCGATTCGATTCGATTCAATTCGATTCGATTGCAGCCGCCCGAGCAACAATACGTTTGTTAAGAGTCTGCGGCGATTGCCGATGTCGTATGTATGTATATATGTACATACGCGTATGTATGTTTGTAGCAAATATGCCAGCTATTTAGTGATCAATGCGAGCAGCTCTCGCGATCTTTCTCATCCGCACAGACACACACACACACACGCACGCACACTCGCACACAGACACGTGCATGCCCCACCACGAGCATTTAACGCCGATCGACGACGAATTTAGACTGAGGCTCAACAGTCTTTAGCATTTTCATTTTCTTTCACAATTTCTGTTTTTGTTGCTTCCTCTCTTTCTTCTTGCTGTGCTTACGAGCGATTCTCATTCTCATGTTTTGTCGCCTGCTGCTTCGCATGATGCTGTTAATATTGTTAATGTTGTTGTTGTTGTTCTTCTTCTTCCTCTTGTTGTTGTTGTTGTTGTTATCAATAGAGAATGACAAACTAACCAAACGACTGTATTCCCTAGCGCAGTTCAATGTTGTGGGATTTGTTTCGATCACTGCCTTTAATTATCTTTGACTTTATACACGGGTATACAATTGTTGTTGTTGTTGTTGTTGTTAGTTGTTTGTATGCTATGCGGCGTATGCTCAATATTTTGCTGGTCGCCAGACATCCAGTTCATACCGCATCCGTGACGTGTCCGATCCAGCCAATAACGTCACCATTGTTGTTGTCAACATCAGCTGTCACGAGCATTGGCGCGCGCGTACTCGACGATATTTTTAGACAGACGACCGCTATTCGCTCGTTATAGAGCGGTGCTAATTTTTGCAAGTGCTTTGGATCGTCGCGTCTGAAAATAGAAAGCAAAGTGAGCGTTTTAATGCCATGTCTGTATGCAGGTCTGTATGCCTGTGTGTATGTTTGGGGCTCATTGAAATGTTTGCGCGCACTAAATTTTGCATGCGAGCAAAGAAACAACAACAACAACAACAACAACAGCAACAGCAACAACAAAATAAGAAAATAGAAAATAAAAGGTATCACATTGCTATTAAAAACAAGATAGAACGCTACAGTCGAGCAAGCCCGACAGTAAAATAGCCTGTACTCTCCACAAAAAGGAAAAATTAAAAAAAAAAAAAAAATAAAAATAAAAAAAAAAATTAAAAAAAATTAAATTATTAAAAAAAATGAATGAATGAATTAATTAAAATAATTAATTAAATTAAATTAAATTAGAATACATGTTTATGTTCAGTTTAAACAGCATACATTTACATCACGTACCTATGCGTGTTTATATGCGTGTATGTATGCAGCACAAAGTTGAACAAAAGCAGAAACAACAACAACAGCTGCGGGCAGCGCTGCCGACAGAGCAGCAGGCAGCGCATGAGCAGCGATTTTACTTATGGCTATAACTTTCTTCAGAATTGACCAATCATGATGAAATTTGGCACACGGACACATTAGTACTAACTGGATGTACCTACCAAAATTGATTTTTAAATTCCGAGAATTACGGAAGTTATAAGAAAAAATACGAATTGCGGGGGAGCGGGGGGGTATATCAGAAAAAATAAACAAACTCGTTCTGCCTAGGGAACCTTGATACCAATTTTGGTTATCCTAGCTCTTGTACTTACTGAGATCCTTGCGCTCATACAGACAGACGGACAGACGGTCAGACGGACAGACGGACATGGCTATATCGACTCGTCTTCTCATCCTGATCAAGAATATATATACTTTGTGGGGTCTGCCACGCCTCCTTCTGTGTGTTACATACATGCGCACAAAACTAGTATAGCCTTTCACCCTTTGGGTACAGGCTATAATGATCGGTAATAAGGTGGGAGATAATTAGTTAAGCTTTTCAAATATATTTTATCGTCTAGCCTAAATCAAACTTAGATTTTGTAATGCCAATATTCGTTTTAGATTTTGGACTACAGTTATTTTGCAAATATCCTTATTCAAATGCTGTGTGTTCCAGAATTCCAATCAATTGTTTTTCAGTTTTTTAATGTAGCAACAAACATCACCATAGCAGCTCAATTAAAAGGTTCACACTAGAGTAACTGCTAATAAAGGATTGTGTTAGCTCAATCACATTTTATAGACATATATCTTTCCTTTCAAATTACATTGAAATAAACATTTAAGCGATCTCGTAAGCGTCTGTTCTAAATTAAACCACTTACCAGTATGATTCAAATATTTGTCCACCAATCTTAATTAACGTGCAACGAAAAGAAGAATATGTTCACATTTTCTTTCTGGCTTGTTGTATAAACCGTTAGCATCTAAGGCTGTAAAATGTTTGCCGATTTAAGAATCAATCAATAAAAGGGCCCAAGAAAATCGCCACGTTAGTTAAAACCGAATGGGAAAAAAAATCGACCTCAGTCCAAAATACACTACTAATATTAGTTGAAAAATAAAGAACCAATATTATCGCATTAAAATTTAAAAATATTAAAAGCATCAGCCCTAATCGTATAACTAATATAAGCTCCAATGCAAATAAAAGTTAAGACTCCTATTATCGCATTAAAATTTAAAAATATTAAAAGCATCAGCCCTAATCGTATAACTAATAGAAGCTCCAATGCAAATAAAAGTTAAGACTCCTAGCCTATTTTTTCTAAGCAATGCATTAGCTCCTTCAATTCTTAGCTGTTTTTTGTGAAGCTATCTATAAACTTTTTATTTTACATTAAATTTCTAAGCTAAGGTGGCAGACTTCTAAAAATTTTAATAAAACAAATACACAAAACATGCAAATGAACCTTAAAACGCACCTAGACTCTGAATAGAGCAACTGAAAGCTCCGTTCGATGAGGAATTTCGTTTTTCTAGCGGTGTAAAAATGGAAAACGAATCGACACGTCAATATGGCAAGTATTGAGCCAGATGACCTCGACACTTTTTAGCTGTCGGCTCTACACAAAGAAAGATTGTCATACGACAATATGGCCCCGCTCGCCACCCACACTTTGACTTGCAAATTTTCGATGAGGTGCTTTGTTGTGCCCTTGAACGGGTGAAACGCGAAGCCACCTTGTTGTCTGCCTGCTTCATAATGTAATTAAACAAGCACCTTTGATTTGCAGTTTACTTTAATCGCATTAAATTGTAAACACAAATGTAATAAGAGCCATTTGAGCAGCAACGATGAACAGTCTGTGCCGTTTAGAAGGGTCCGGGCCGTGGTGGGTTGGGATTGTAGGGTGATGGTCTGGTATCAAAGACTCTTCCACGTTGCAGACTAGCCTCAGTCACAGTGCCAGTTAGCGCCAAACCCAGTAGAAGCAGCGGCAGCAGCAGAGTGCGAATATTAAAAAACATCTTGTTGAGTTGCTTATAAGTGTTAATACTTGATTGATGCTTAAGATGCAATGCCAGCCCGCTTTTATAGTCTACCCCAGTCAAGGAGGGGGACATTTATTTTGTGACAGTCTGATAATAGACGCCACATCATGGGCACGTGTCAAATGTCAGCCAACAGATAACCGGCCTGCCGTGAATCACAGCATGTGGGGAATTTATTTTCTTGTCTATTTTTTTGTTTTCTCTTTAGTTGCGTTCTGTGAATCCCAAATGCAAGTAAAAACATCGATTTATTTCGGTATAGTTGTTGTTGGTTACTTTAGGCAAGTCGTGCTCACGTTTAAGAAACACTCTCAGTCTCGTCCTTTTTGCTGACAGCGCCGTCTAAGACTTTCGGATATTTTTGCATTGCAAATTAGCAACAACAACATTTGCCAACATCGTCAACATGCGTCAACACGCGTCACCATCCCTCCCATTTCATATCAACGCCTCCATTGCCTGAAGCATCTGCCCACTCAGAGCATTGCTTCTTCAGCTGCCGCTGCCGCTGCCACTGCCACTGCCACTGCCACTGGCTCTACGGCTTTGTCGTGCTGCTGTGCATTGCCCCTTGGCTGCATTAGGGCACTTTGTTAGTTTTCTTACTGCTTTTGGCGTCAAAGTTTTTCAGCAGCCGTGGCAGGCAACGTCAGCAGCAGAAACAACGCCTCCCTTTGGCCCGCCCCTTAAATTTTGCCGACTGCCCTTTACATGAGTTTTTTCAACGCCACCCACACCCACCAACCAAGTACGCTCCTCTGCTGCCTCACTTTATTGGCATGTGGCAACTTTTGGCAGCCACGCACAAAGTGCACAACCAAAGCCGACTTGATGCAATTTAATGCCTCATTAAACTGTGCATATTTACCCGTCGGCTTCTGTGGCTTTGTTCACAGCGCTGCGATCGCAAAAAGTTGACACACAGTGCAAAAATCAATAAAAATAAAAAGCATTCCGAATAGACGCGACTCACTCATATACCCTATGAACGGTTGTTCTTTCCAAATGAAACCAAAATAGAAGTCTATCATTGCCAATGAGAAATAAGTAAGTATGTTGATCAAGAAATAACTGGTAACTTTTATCTGTTAATGGTTAAATTCCATTTATACTTCTATTTATATTGTTTAAAATAAAACCTTACATTGTCATTGCAAAAATAAAATACTTAATTTTTAAAAATTACAAATAATAATTATCCATATCCAAAGATTAATTAATCTCCAATGTCACACTCTATATATAAGCTATTTAGATATAACACAAATTAAAAAATTAAATAAAATTAAACCCCAAACAACAAATAATAGTAAATAAATCTTAAAGCTATTATTTTGTATAATAAATAAAATTTGTGAATATTTTACCAATTTTTGATAAATATGTTGACCCCCAAAATATTCTGATCAATCTTGATCAAAACTTTTCCCAATTACTTGACCATAATTTAATGTATAAATAATTAAACCATAAGTAGAAATATGAGGCATAAATCACATTGAACCTAAAAACCAAGAAATTTTATAATTTAAAAAACATTTATTTAATGTATATAAATTTTTGGAGTTCAATTTTTACGGGCACTATGTAAACTAGTAAAACAAAACTACGTATTTTGTCATATACAAGTACATGCAAACAAATCAATGTATTCTATAAAAATTTTCTAAAATATATCTTAGTATTGGTTCTTTTGAGATCGAAGGCTACAACTTGTGAATCTTAAAAAGCTAGTATTACAATTATTTGGAAAGAGCCTAGTTGAACTGGAACAAATTGAATTCGAAATACTAATAATTTATTGTGAACATCATTTGTATTTTTTTGTTTTCAATTTTCTTAAACTTTCTGAGAGTGTGTACAGAAAATTCACAATTATGAACTTTTTCGCAACTTGTTGCTTGTTGCAGGAAAATATCCATTTCCATTGACGTTCCCATTAAAGTATTCAGAATTATTATTAATTAAGTAGCGTCAGACCAACTCTTGTATTCTCGTACCATTCAACTAAACTTTGTGGCACAAATTAATTATATAAATACATGATGCACAAATTTTGATAATATTGAGATTATTGTGAGGCATTACATTGATTGATTATATTGATGAAGCACTTAATGCATAATCTGATCAGTTAATTTGTACCGCTTCAGATAAATGAAGATTATCACAAAACGTTCTAATATACCCAAAATATCCTACTTAATTGTCTAGACAAAACATCGTACAATATTTGTTTCTTACTAAACATTCGACTTGAATAGAATTTTCAAGATTACTACTTATATGACATATTTTAAATATAGATCTCAAGCACTCGACAAAAGCGCAGGCTTGTGGAAGTGGAAAACCTATAACTTTAAAAAACGTACTGAATTAACCCGCAAAAGTTTACTAACCCTACCTCACCTACTTTCCGAGATATTGACGTTCATACATGCGAACAAACGCACAGATAGCCAAACCGCCGGACATAAAGTGCTTAAACAACATACTATGAGTATAAGTAGTTCGTGGGTTCTGCAACGTTGTATGCAACCAAATATTTATACAAGTACCCTTTAACCCTTTATAAGTACATGGTAAACACAAGGAAATAAAAGTTAAGCATTTTGTTGTTTGAGGCATGTCAGTCCGGAACGAACAAGGTGTTGCAGAAGAGCCAAAAGAAAAGGCCCTTGTGTCAAATGGCGTGCCTGCACAAACAGACATGGCTGGACTGAGCGGCATGAGTCACAGCTTAGACGCAATTCGTGGCAATAAAATGAACTCCCGTGGATTTGTAAACAAATACCAATTTCGTTATGCACACTAACCAATGTAACTAAATGAATATTGAAACGAGGACGCCAACAATTGGAACGGGCAGAAGCCGCAAGAGCAATAAATGAAAGCGAAAATTAAACAAAAACTTTTGCCTAAACAAACCAACGTGCTGGGAATGTTTACTGAACGAGAATTTTACCTTTTAACGTGTAAACATTGACGTTTCGCTTCGTCTGCAATAAATCAGGTGTATGTGTTCGATTGAACATTTATCGATTTCCATGGGGTGCGCATAAAAAGGTCAATTTACATTGTTTACCAACCATATGCGCATAAACAAATGAATTTATAAACAACATTATGTGGCAACTGAAAAAAAATAAATGTTATTTGTCAATGCTTCAAGCCATGTGCACATCAAATCGCCATCAAAATGACTGACAACTACATTAAAAAGAAATCAGGGGAATTCGGCTATTTTATCAAGCCACTGAACAATTTGACTCCGCGCTGCTGTTGGCTGGGAAAGCGGGCGAGCTAATGCAAAAACTTTGCTGCCATTTTCCATTGCTGTGGCTGACACTTTGAAATATTAGCTGTAAATTGTTATGTGCTTTTAATGAATAGTCAAGTCAAAGGCAAAGGCAAAGGAAAGGCAAACGACCAAAAGCCACCCGCGCTCAGGCACTTGTAATTCACACTACAAAGCTACAATCAGGCACAAGTTCTACAACAGTTGCTGATATATAAGTACTAGTATATCACAAATGGCCAACAGGATGTTTGCCTTTTACAGAACTTTCTAAGGGCCCGCAGTAATATTGTCAAAAGAGCAAGCTCCTTTGATCATTTAACAGCGGAAAGTCTTGTACAAATCTTTGTAGCTGACAGGTATATATTATACATACATATATCACAGTAAAATAGTATATAATTGTTCTAAAGCTAAATAACACACTTGTACAACGTCAATTCGAAGAAACACTTATTGCTTTTTATGCATACATTGTGGCTATAAGAAGGAATGCCTCATGATAAATCCTTTTGGTTTCAGTAAATAGAAAATATAGTATTTTTTTAAATTTCTGTGAGCAGACATTTTTTTGTTATTTAATTCATGAAATCCATCTTATTACAAAGCCCACTCCATCTTAATAGTTGGTGCTACGATATACATAGGGGATCCAAAGTAGGCAGCAAAAAATAGGATACTTCTGTATGTGACTAGTTGGTTAGGGAAAATAAATGTCTTACCTAGTTCCAGGTAACATTTCCACTGGAAACGGAGTTATTAGGCATCGAGCAAAGCGCAAAAATGGATTCATTTTAAACTCCTTTAAATTCAATTGATAAAACAAGCTTATGGCGATTATTGTACATCTCTTCGCATTATTCAAAAATTGTCGTTATAACATGGGTTTTGACGAACATGTTGACTATCTAAACTTATGATTATCACCAATTGAGTAAGTTTATCAAAAATTAATAAAAGTGGAATTAAAATAATCTTTTGACATGCTTTTAGCACTTGCAAATCAATATTCGGAGTTCAGGGGACTATTTTAAATAAAACAAATACATTTTGCCAAAACTGTTGTCTGTTTTTTCTAATCTAGGAATTCTAATCCTGTTTATTGCTTGTATTCCTCCTTGTAGAAATTATGAGAATAAAGTTCTTTTATTTTTCGAATTTGTTTTAAGTGACTAGATGCAGCATTTAAATGAAAATTCAATCATCAATAGCTTCCCTTTGGGGCATCATTAGCAAATCTGACTCACAAATGTTAACAATAGTTTTGACAAATAACTACTGGGAAATATAATGTACACCCCTCTTCACATACTAAACAATCAAGCCCAATTTATACACTAATTTATGTCTAATGTAAAGATATAAATACAATTATGCAAATGCAAAATTGATTTTCATAAAATGACTAAGAGCCAAATGCCTAAATATGTAGTGAAGAAAACAAAAATTAGATATTTTAAAATGCAAAAATTGAATCTTTAGTGCATGTTTTAGCCACTGGCTGTTCGTTAATCACTTTAATTTAGACAACAGAATTCCTTTATTCTAAGCAGCTTTACTTATTCTTTTTATTTGTTGTCATAGAAACAATTCAACTGTTTCGAAGCGTGTTTATTCACTAATCAAAATATTTTACCTAATACCTAAAGGAGCAAAGTAAAGTAATTGTTTTAATAAATACTGCTTTAAATTCCCAGAGAATAAAGGATGAATGCGAAATATAAATTCAAATCCCTCTTCATCATTGTATTGCTTGCCAGAATGAAAATTATATTTTCCAAATATGTTCCATAACAATTTATTCGTTGAAATACGACATTAAAAGCAATCGGATTGGCAAATCATTCACGACAAGCCAACAATAACTTAGGAAGCAGCAATGACAAGTACTTTGGCTCGGAAGGTGGAGAAGTTGAACTCAAAGCTCCATTTCCATATTTATCTTATTTGTGACGAGCTTTTCTGGCGCTGAAGGTAACTACTTTTTATATACTATAGAACTATCTTCTTATTTAGCAATAAAAGCTAAATGCCTCTTTATTATTCCATTTATTTCGAGACCGTAAAATATAATTTCCAAATAAAATAAAAGCAGCTCTGGTTGCCACTTGATGTGTATGGCAATAGAATGTCAGCTAATAAATTTCTCACATAACCGCAAGTGCGAAGTGCATGTCCGTGTGCGTTCCTATGTTTCAAGTGGCACATACATACATCTGTAAATATGTACGTACGTATATGTAAGTATTTTTGTTTACTGGCCACGTCATCCCGAGTGGCTCGCAACCCAATTTGAAACTTTCGAGCGGTTGTGTTTAACTTTTATTGAATGCCCACAAGCATAGAGGTGTGTGCGCCACAAAATTTACGGAAGTCGAAATAAAGTTATAGCCTACAGCTACTGCTACATACTTATAAATTAACTAAGCTTTAAATTAATGCCATAAGAGAAGGGCCCACATAAATATGCAAGCAGAGCGCCAGAGAAAAAAAAAACTCCAAAATACGCGGACAACATAAATATGCACTTTTCTACAAACACACACACACACACACACACAAATAAAATAAATAAATAATCATGTCAGCTAGAAGGCATTTTTTCGCTACAGAGTACATAATATATGTATGTATGTATACTATGTAAATGTGTATGTGTGTATGTGCCTACCTAGTCATGGGGTACTAAATGGCAGGCGGTGCTACGATGGCTCCATCACTGCCGAAAAATGTTTGCTATAAATGCGCCGTCTCATTTTTCCTGCTGTAAGGATGTACCTTGGCCTGCATGCCCTTTTGCCTTCCTGTCATCCCGCCTTCCTGCAAACTTCAAATGTTATTTAGACAAGATGAAGCACTTAAGAGTGGCGAATGGGGATGGGGATGGGGATGTTTCCCCATCATCTGTTGGCTGTTGGTGGTTTGGTTGGGTACTTTGGCCAGACGACAGGTGATAATGAGCTCGCTTATTGCGCCTCCAACTTCACACATACACATACACATACTACTTATACATACATACATATATTATATATGTAGGTATACACTCACAAAAGCAGAGTCTCATATTGCTATTTAAGCAGTTAATGGCGTGTGTTTAAAGGTAAATGCCATTGCCTACATTTCGGCGCGCGAGCTAATGTGGCGGCTGGTCCATAAATGTGCTGCAGTCGTTCTCATACTCCTCGTAGTGTGCTAATGAGGTGGGCTATGGAGACCCGCAACACAACCGAAACCTTCTTGTTTATTAACTTGGCAATTTATTTTATGTGCTTTTTTGCATTTCTCCTTTCATGCAGGTACTAAGTAAACGGGGATGCCCCAACAGCTAAGCCAACTGCCAGCCACAGCAGCAGGAGCAGGCACCACAACCACATATGGAGAGACAAAAGGTTAATTATGTATTACATTGTGTGTGTGTGTGTTTGTTTGTTTGTTTGTTTTTTATGTAGCCACAGGGAATTACTCGTTAACGAAAACATTTATTGTGCTATGCCACGATTGCTGAGTGAAACAAACTATCGTATAGGTTGCTGTAGCAACTGTCAATATTTGTGTTGACATCAAATGAGCCTCGAAGCGTCAGCCACAAACCGAAACTCCCATCTTGGTGCCAAAATGCCCGACCCTGTGTTGCGTTGCGCCCTTGGCCATCTGTCATGGTCACTACGGTTATCATTTCATTTGGAGCTGCTTACCTGACAGTAAGACTCCAAAGCAGCTCCCAGCACCTCCTGCCGCCCCCCAGAGATCATCAAAAATGTGTAATATTTGCTTTCCGACTGCCGAATGTCTATCCGGCTGCGTGCCACAAAAAAAACCGACACACACTCAGACACTAAAAAATTAGTTTTCTCCTATTGACTACCAGACATACGTACATACTATATGGTATATTGGGGGTTGGGGTGTTCCACAGACACACACACTCACACGCACATTGCGCGTTTCCATTTCCCATTTCAATTGAATGTCAGAAAAACACGCACATCCATGTACATTCAGGGGCGTTGAATTGAAGCAATGGGTCAGGTTCACGTATCTAACAATGTTTGAATACAAATTGCCAAAACTTTGATACAACAAAAATGAACAAAGAGAAAAAAGTATACATCAAAACAACAGGAAAGCCCGCCGTTTTCAAGGCGTCGAACATTTCACATGCTTGCAAACTTTTCCGGCGTGATTTATCATACTAGTACTCGTATGTGAGTTATATGTACCTATGCGTGTATTCATCAAAAATAGTCAAACGAATTTTAGCTGCGTTCCCATTTTCGGAGTCATACGTTTATTATTCAAATCAGAAATGTTTGGGGACGGTTTTACTTTTTGTGAACAGGTTGTAGCTATCTATTTCGAGAAACAACAATCAATATACTCTACATAGTATGTTAGATTTGTAATCGTGTGTTTGCATAACAATCGAATCTGCGATAAGCAATGCGGAGTTAACAATTCTGTTATTCTTGTTGTTTTAGTTATTGAACAAATATGAAAATAAATTTAAACAACGCCACTAAAATTTTATCAAAATCAAAATACAAACAATTTGTAATTGTAATATAAATGAAAAAACTCTGTCGTGCAGGTATACAACTTTATAAGGTGAATGTTTTTCAGAAACGGCAACCGACAGCATTTTTGAGTTCAACTAATTGGATTCAAGTAGAAGCCGCGAATTGGGGGATACTTGGGAAAAGTACACTAAAGTATGCAGGTAAAATATAAACCTTGAAGTCATATGATTTGTTTGGCCTAACAAATCCATAATAATAAACATCATCCGAAAGTATTCTATTAAATAAACCCTTTACCCTTTAAAGGAGATGGGTTTGCATTGCATTTCAGCTTGATAATGAAGTATAAATGTTTATTTGGCTGCACCAGAAAACAAAATCAATATCGATATAAAAAGTGAACTTATTTAAAGTTTTGTTTTCTGTTGTTCTTTATTATTTAAAAATAGTATAGTTTTCGTCCAATTTATATTTTCTATACTCGTATTCAATACAAATCAAACTTGAATATTTTTTAAGTTAAAAAAACGGAAATGGTTCAATAGTTGTAATGCCATTAGTTATTTTTAAATAGCATATATATAAAAGCATAAAGGCAAGCATATTTTTTGATGAAAAAGAATTAAAGGTAAGCTATTACAGCATTTGAACCCAAATGAGCTTTTCCCATTTTTTCATTATTTAATCTGTATTAAAGGGCATTCATTAATTTAGTCATATTTTTTACGGGAAGAGAAAAGAGGTTTCTTCCTTGAGAGCCTTTAAACTGAGAACCTTAAGTCTTCCTTTGTGTGTTTTTTCCCAATAACATATTTATGTTGCTACTCACAGCCTGAGGTTTGTAGCGCATGTCAAACAGCACACATCAACCCATAATTCCCGGAGCGAGTGTATCAAAACAACACAGCAAAAACAATTTTACTTTTAAGGAAAAAGGAAAAATAACAAAATCTTTAAGCCGTAAACGCTCGACCTTTTTCCGCCTCAGTTTGAAGGGAAGCTACAGGTAGCATTTTTCGCATATGTTCTTATACAAATTGCTAAGACAACGGGATTAAGCATACGCAGTGTTGACAGCTGCGAAGGAAAACAAAACTGTCATCGACCTGCTAGGCAAATGTAATTAAATTTTGCTCAACGTACACGCACACACAGTCATAGATTGTTGCCCAGGGTGGAGTGAGTAATCATTTGAGATTAGATGGCAATTGTGGGCTAGTACAAGTAAGAAGTTAGGCGGAAGAACTACATACGATACGAACGAACAGCTCGCACTAGCAAAAGTCTTTGGCCCTGGCAAAACTTCGATTTGTGGACAAGGATATTAAGGTTGGCCTTGTCTGGCAGTGACATCGATAGCCATCGAGATGATGTTGATGTCAGACAGGCAACATCATTGTTGTCAGGAGGAGTGGAGAAAGCGGCAAAGGGCAGCTGCGCTTAAATGCTTAACAACAGCATTTTTTGAGCCCGTGTTGTTCTTGACATCTTTCTTCTGAATATCCATGCCATTATTATTTTTGTTTTGTATTTTTATTATTTCACTTTCTCACTATGCTTGGCCGTTGGCAGCAAGCGAAGGTGCGCCGCTCCATATTGTTATTATCAACGGGCCCCTAATGGACGTCGCACCCAGCTAAAAAAAAGTAAAAAATAATAATGGAAAAAATAAGACCCAGCAATTCATGTAAAACGTGCTTAAGTGCACACAGTCGACCCAACTCATTATCACCTCAGCGACCTGTGCAAGGGAGGGTATGTGAGTGTGAGTGTGAATGTGAATGTACATGAATGAGGAAATGCATTTTTTAAAGTTGCCAGTTGCTGGTTTTTGACATTTGTGGGACAATGGCCGAAAAGAGCGAGCCATGACCGAGTCAGTAAAGTGGGCCAAATCCATGAACGACACTGCATAAATAACAAGCTGCAATAAATGCAAAGGTCAACAGGACCAACAACGAGTATTCCTAAAAAATGCACTTTGTAATTGGATGCGGCCGCCTGCCATCCGCTCGATCCACAAAACGCTTCGGACTACACCTTACATATTGTGGATTGAAGCAGAAATCAACCCGCCAGCCCACCCAAAAAGAAAAAGAAGGAAAATACCGTAAAAAAGTGAGCTGAAATAAATGCGTTGCTCGTGTTTCAGAGTGTGTGTCATGTTTGTCTGTGTTTGTATTTTATGTTGCTCTGTTGCCATACAAAATGTCTGTCGCCAGATGCCTTTGCCCTTCTCTCAAAAACAAGGGTGCTTCACACACACACGCACATAGCCAAGCACACGTACACGTACACGTACCCGTTCACAATTCAAGCGCATTGTTGTATTTGTTTTATAGTTATTGCCATTGTTGTCGCTACACTCCTTCGCCACACTCCTTTGATGGCTCACCTCACTGCCTCGCCTTGCCTTGCATTTTACGCACATTTAATCTTATGACAGCAAAAATGTTGTAAAATTGTTTATAGCACTTCGCGACATGGTCAGTTTTGTGTTTTCATTGAACATTAAATTGGACAAGACATACTATATGCACAATAAAATGTTTGGTGAATACACGTACTCGCATGTGTCGCTCTTATTTGGTCACGTGCAACACCAATATGTTTGCTCATTTATGTGAAAACTGTTTTTATAGTGGTTCAATTGATTTGCAATGCTTACCCGCAGCTGGGCCAGTGCTCTATCCTGAGCACTTTCTTTATTTGCCACACACTGATGCAACCTGTTGGCCGTTGTCCTTTGTCTTTGCCGTTGCCTTTGCCTTTGCCTTTGCCCTTGCCTTTGGCTTTGTTCTTTTTTTCCGTTTGTCTAACTCATTAATCGCTCTCACTTGTCGCACTTGTCGATAGTTTGTATGTCCGCCCTCTTTTAGCATACAGTAGATACAACTATTTGCTATTCGTGTCAAAGTGCTGTTCGGTTCGGTTCAATTTAATTTATTTAAGCAGCGAATTTTATTTTTTGTTGAGAGCCGAGAAATTAGTGTGCCGCACATACACCCGTTTGTACATATATATACAAATTTAAAATTGGCATAGCAGCTGTATATTGTTGTCATATAAATTTGGAAATTATTATTAGTTATTTGTTGCTGCTTTTCGGTCGCCTCCACTGTCTCTTAGGCGTAAATTGAAATTAGCTTTCAGCGAGAGTCGAACGTGGATCGTTGAGCATCGCACTTTTTATTACGATAATTTACGATTCAAATTTGCTGATGATTTTCAGCCAGTTATCATTAGATTTATGTACACGTATATGCATCTATAGCTATAGTAATATGTATTGTTATGTGATGTATACGTTGTTGCTTTATAGTTACATATTACATATTTAAATGATCCAAAAATAAAGTTTGTTGCTTTTTCTTTCTTGGTCTGCGCTTGAGTAGCTGAGCTGAGTTAAGTATAGTTTCGTTTCGTTTAGTTTAGTTTAGTTTCGTTTAGTTTAGTTTAGTTTAAGAAGGTCGTGGTTACATTACAATTCGTTGCCTTGGTCCTTCTCATTGCCTCAATAAAGTTCAGAATCGTCGTATAATGAAAGGTATCTGGACAAACATACTATAAGAGTATAGTACATGCAGTTGATGTAGGAAAAGGTTATTATTGCCGCTTTGAAACCGACACAGACACACACGCACATCAAGTCAAACGGGTTACAACTGCTTAATTACATTAATTATTCAGCAAAATTTTCGTGCGCGACACCAACACAAAACACACACACACACACACACACACAATGTTGTGTATATGCAAATGTTACACTGCACGACAACTTAGGAGGACTTCAGACTTCAAGACTTCGCCTCCGTCAAGGAGCACGAACGGAACGTAAAGTCAGGCGAGCGCGCGCGTTATAAAAATCTAAAGCATGCTTTTAGGTGCTGCGTTTTAGATTACACTTACATACACATAGCATATACATATATGCGTTGCACTAAAACCGACCCGCGCACACTCACACACACACACACACACACACAGACTCACAGACGCACACTGTCAGAAACACTCGTTTTGGGTAGGTATGGAAGTTTGTAGGTACTTGTTGTTGATTCAGTGGCAAGATGCGTTGCTCCTTCGGTTTCTTGTTCTGTTTCTTCACTGGTTGTCTGCTTTTTTCCGAGGCGACCTTGCGGCCAACACCACGTCCAACTTGCGACTGAACGCAACGTTGCGTATACGCGCTGTTGTCGCTCGTCGTCTGGCTGCTTGGTCGCTATTTTCGGAGTAAAGTTTCTGCAGCTGCGCAGACCACAAATTACACTGCCTGTTAAAGAGCGCGCGCTCTTTCCCGTGCTCTGAGTAAGCCAAAAAGCACGGAAGCAAAATAGAATCAAGCAAGTGGTTTGTGTTGCTTCAACTAAACCAAAAACATGGAGTGCTAGATAACCAAATCATGGGTAATTGTTAGCCCAGAAACACATGCACAATTAACGCACAGCCGTCCAAACTAATTCCATTGTAGATATATACTATATACAGTATGTAGTAGTATGTTGTGCACCGCAGGTTTGAGGACAACCACTCAAATTGCACATACTAATAGTTAATTAAAGCCAACTATCAGCTGCCATCAATTGGTTTACAAACATTACTACACAGAATAACGCTGTATTGTTATTCTGTCTATCACATAATTTGTGTAATCAACTACTTGACTAAATAATTTGTATACTCGTATTTGAGTAATCTGACATACATTATACCCTGTACCTAAGGGTAAAGGTTTATACTACTAACATGCGAATGTTTGTAACATATTCTTGATCAGTATGATGAGCCAAGACAATATAGCCTCGTCCATCTACCCGACCGTCTCTATGAATAAGTATAAGGACTAGAATAACTTAACTTGCCATTTTCCCAACTCCGAGAAGAACGAAAGAAAGTTCCAGCTATCAGAGAAACGCATATATATTTTTTCGCAACTATAGTCAGTAACTATTAATGTTGTTGCTGTTTTGACTTAACTCTTTACTGCACACATGAACGCACACAGCAGCGATTTTTTAATTAACACAATTTTTAAAAATAATTTGAAAACTATATTTATTTTATCTTTTATGAGAGTTTCTACAGGGTATATAAGAGTTAAGCCCGCTCTACTCTAGCATTCATTTCTTTATTTTTATTTAAATTTTGTTTCTCTATAATCCTTCTTTTACCAAATATTAAAAAGAATTTAAAAACATTTTTAGTACATTTTTGAATTAATTTGCTTTTAATCTTTAATTTTAATATATAAATTATTCCATTGGAAATAAACTTAAATATTGCAAATTTATCAGATTGAAGTTTAGAATGAAAATATTAGATAAGCAATTCATGCAGAAAATGCTTCGAGCTACATTTTGTATTATTCTTTCCCATTTACATATTCACATAAAGTTGAATTTGTAACTTTAATTTAAATAAAGTTGAATTCATTTGCTTTTAATTTCAAATTTATAATTTATTTCTATTGCAAATAAATAAAATATTGCAAATTTAACAGATTGAAGTTTGTTTACACCGAATCAAGCAGTTTTGAAAATACAAGTATTAGGCAAGCAATTCATGCAAAAAATGCTTCGAGCTACATTTTGTATAATTCTTTCCCATTTACATATTCAAATTTCCGGCTGCTACTTATTAATTTGGTGTCTTAAAAGCCAGATGTTTAATGTGTTGCTGTTTCAAATTTTGAAGATAGTGAAAAGACTAAGACGAGAGCATTAAATAAATTTGAAATAGCAAATGTGATAAACAAAAAGCTTTATAAAACTATTCGAAATGGGTTAAAATGTAAATATAAAGCATTCTTTCAATAGTTTTGGGAAAATAAAATAATTATTAATAACAAAAACTCAAAGTTCTGCAGTCTTCCAAAATAATCTTATTTAAATTTAATAATTTTGTTTAGCAAACATTTATAGCAAATTTTAAGGAAGTAAAGCTTTATGTCTCCAAAAATACTACAGTCTTATGAATATGTGTGTATGTGTATGTATAACTAAAAATATTCACTAATTAATTTGTTTATTTAATTGATTAAATTTTTGTAAATGATTTATTTACAAAATATTTTTTTGTGTGAGTGGGTACAGAGTATTTACCAGTTGAGCCCGCTAGGCTGTAGCTTTTATTTCTTGTCTAACCCATTTTAGAAAATTGTTGTGCAACTTTAAACAACGTTGGCTTCTAACTGACTATGCTTTAGACTGGGAGGAGAATTAAGTTGATGAAAATAAATTTAAAAATATTACATTTGGTCTATAACAAAAGAAATATTTATAATTGTTTACGTTGCTAATAATTCTCTTCAAAGATAGTGAATAAATGCTGCTCTGACTTAATATTTAAAAAATATTTAATAAAAGTAATATTACATTTGGCCTATAACAAGCAAAATAGCAATTATTTTATAAAATATTGGGTTATTTATAATAAATTGTTGTTAATAATTATCTGCAAAGATAGTGAATAAATGCTGCTCTGACTTAATATTTTATGGCTAATGGCTATTATTTTGTTATTCGAAGAACGACCTCGTTTGTATCCCAATTTCTGAGCATAATTGAGCGCTAAGTTGTTAACACAAAGCGCTCTCGCCTCCTGTACTATAATTACCTAGCAACTTGAGGGCCATAACAAAATTGGCATACTTACATACCTGCATGAAGGAATTAAAGGCAGCCACAATTAAAAGTCACCTGCTTAGCCACCCAAGCTCCCAGAGCTGTGTGTGTGTGTGTGTGTAAAGTCAGCTAAAGAGCAACAGTTGCTGCTGCAGCAGCTGTTGTTGCAACTCTTACGGTTTACTGTTGCAGCAGCTGTGGGTGGTGGTCCAAGATTTTAATTAAGTTCTAGCGATGCACATGTTATTATTTATAAATTCAACAAAGTTGACAACACAGTTACTTAAATACATTTTCATCAAATGGCTTGCAACGTGGGTAGGAAGAAAAAATCGATTGAAATTACAATGGCAATCTACTGAAGCAACAAAAACAATGACGGTGACAAGGACAACGACAACGACAACAAATGACTTCCGTTATTGCTGGCTGCTTGGATTGCTGCGATTATGTTGGCGGTAAGTGAGAAAAGTTTTTAATTAAAATTCACACGCAATATGTTGCGTATACGCAACGTTGAACGCTGTTGCATCCAAGCAAGCTATTGCTTGCTTATTAGCGTTGAAATTGTGCGCGTATCATTTAATTTAGATTAGATTGAAATGGAAAATGGTAAATGGTAAATGTTACGTTAAATCGTTGCTGTTGCCGTTGCCATTGTTAGCTAAGGTGAACTAATTTTGTCAGCAGCAGCGGCTTTTACTTTCTGCAGCCCATAGCCATATTCTACGACCGCACACCCCATATCGTATTGTCAACTGGCTGAAGAGCCAACCCGTTTGTTTTCGGTGGCATGGCTGGAACACGCAAACGCTGGCAAAACAAATTACAAACTCAACTCAAGCGTTGAAGTTAGACAGCTCGGCGTCAGGCGAGAAGCGTTAGGGCTCGGCATCTGCAGCTTAACGTGGTCTATCAAGCAACTTGGGAACTCTCATTTCACATGCTCCCAGTCCCTGGTTCCTATTCGTGTCCGCATCCGTGTCACAGGAGCGTGCTGCTTTCTACCTGACGATTAAATTAATACAACAAAAGTTAAGCAGCGGCGGACTAAGCTGCACTTCAGAGCCCAAGATCCGTGGCACCGGGAGGGCAGAGTTCGTTAGCGTTCCAAGCAAGCCAAAGTGCTGTTGTAAATATTAATGAAGTTGGAAAGGTTACCCGAATAAATTTTCTAGGAGACGCATGCAACGCAATTATCATCTAGATGAAAGCGATGAAACTTCGTGGAAAACTTCAACAGTAAAGTGCACCCAGGAAAATAAGCAAAACGAACAAACAATTTCCAAAGCTGAGTTATGAATTATGTTGATTCATATTTAATTAAACTAAACCGAGCTCAACAGAAATATTAATTTGCGTTCAAGAGAGCTGTTAGCTCAGGCTTTGTTTTATTGCCATAAACTATGTTGGGGAACACTATGCATATTTATTTATATTATATTTGTGTATAGCATATTGTTATTTATTTATTTAAGGGAACAATAAAATAACCCTATGGTCCATAGGCTCACAAATAGTACGATATAAAGCTGATTGAGGTAGATACGTAAAAATAAATTATTTATAGAGAAGAACTGCCACATAAAACCCGAATTGTAGACAAATTTAGTCAGGGACGGACTAACATTTAATAAGTTGACAGTTTAAAATTACAAATTAAAATTTAACAACTAGAAAGAAATCAAACATAATAAAGATAAATCAGAATATAATATTTGAACACACATAATATTGAAAACCTTTGACCCGATGAGCGACTCGAGAATTATTATTATTTTTACATAACAAGTTGAAAATTGTAGATTGTTGTATTAAGAATTTTGTGCAATAACATACCGAGTTCCAAATTAGCGCTCATAAATCCTCGCTCAAATATCCTGCTGTCTGAATTTTTTGATGCATAGATCGCGACGCCGATCTGACCCATATTGTGCCTGGGGGTATTTTAAAGGCCTTCTGTATTACTTACTTTTTAATGCGCTTTTAACGATTGGCAAGCTGATAACTTAGTATGTAGTTTAAGTATTTTGAACTGAAATACTTTCTCAATTAAACGAAATGACGCAAATCACTTAAATAAAATGCTATAAGAGGCCGCAACTTAAGTGCTATATTAAATTTAATGTTCATTTAACGGCCTGGTCAGTAAGTCAATGACTGTGTTGGCTCTCAAAAATATCAAATTATATGCCAATTTAATATCAACAAAAATTCAGGGACCATAATTATTGCGTATGTGTTGTATTATAATAGAAATCATTATGCTAATTTTTAAATATATCAATAAATGGCTGATTGCTCCTTTAAATAAAAATTGTGTTCTCATTTTTTTACAATTGTATTACACTTTGTCTGAAAAATATTAAATGAAAACACTTTCACAAATCTCGCCGAATCAAAGTAAAAGAGATAACTGAGATCACCAAAATATCTAAAGACAGGCGTTTGCTATATATTGAACAACGAACCTGGATGTAAGAAAAGTAAGCCGAAAATATTCAATACATAAAAAAGCGTTTGATACGTACTATTAGTTAAATTGCTTGAACATATATTTGTTGTATATAATGAATGAATAAATATGCAGCATTTTAAATATTCATTTTTCTTTGAGCATTTACATTTTCATTTAAAGCAAATTTATTTATAAGATTTAAAAATAAAAGTGAAAAATGCAAGAAAAAAACCTGATTAGATTCAAGCTGATGATTAATTGATTGCAATAAATTCATTCATTGATTCATATTTTTTACTGCAACTACGTATGTACTACAAAAAAGAAATACAAACCGATCAGCTCAAGCGTATTGTAAAGGTATGTGGAATATACTCGCAATTTATGACTGGGAGATCCAAAAACTACGAGATGAGACGCTACGACATACCATCAGCAGCAAAATCTCTGGTTTACTGGTCCAGCTGGGGTGGCAGGGGGTCTCGTAATCTGGGCTGAGCTGTTGTTGAGCAGTTCGAGTGCTGCTGATAAAGTTAAATGATGCATCTAAGCAATTTCAACTAATTTAATGGGTATATTATGTAACAATTAGCTGATAAGTGCGCGCTCAGATGTCAGGCGACTTGTAGGCTGTTTTATTACTTTCTGTTGTTGTTTTTTGTTGTTTTTTTGTTGTCATTAATCTAATTATTAATTGCTAACATTTACTTACAGAATAGAGACACTAGACTAGGCATTTATGTACATAGTATTTGTGTTTAGTTATTTACATGTGCATTGCTGACTGGTCAGCGGCTGTCACTCAAACTATTTGACAGTCCCGTCGAATGGCGTCACATCCCGGCGCGTTTCCGCGTTTTGCGGAAATGTTGTTTGTAAGAGCACATTCGATGTGCCGGAACCGCAGCAGCAGAGTCTGCGGAAAATATCGCCATAGCTGCAGTTGAACAACAATGAAACCAACTTCAGCGCACTCCACAGGGCCAAGATCACGTACAACGACATGAGAATGGGCTGCAAAATGGGTGTGACATAGACATTGAAGTGGATGACGAACTTAACAATTCCTGGCAATTCGCCCATATCCTGGAATAAAGCAACAAAAGTACACATATGGGTTACAGCCTTCGATTCCTATTTGAAAAGATACGATATATGGATAGGCAATACTTACAAACTCATACCAAAATGTGGGCAGCATCATATTACTGAACCGAGTGAGTCCTCTATTGAAGCCTCTCATGTTTGGCATCGGTATGTTGCTCTGGAAGCGATATTTCTCTGTGATGGGAATGCCCGTTGTGGGCTCAATCAGAATGTATGGCTCATGCTCCTCTGGGTTTGGATTCAGACCCTCATAATGTTCACTCCAGTTGTAGCTGCTGCCGTAAAAGTGTGGTCCCGAGAACACTGACGGCGCTTCATCTGCAAAGCCCCAAGAAAGTTGCAGATATGCCACAAGAGGAAGATTGGGGCTCAAGATACTCACTTATTACACATTGGGAGACATCAAACATGCCTTTCGGCAAACCAATGCCATAGGTCGTGTTCAGACAGCTGGGCGTCTCACCCTCCTCCAGAAGCGAGTAACGATATCCTCTGAATCCGTCATAGTCCTGTTCACGCTGATAACGCAAAGGAAGTATGCGACAAGATTCCGCCGCCACAATCTCCAGTTTTGTGTCCTTTTTCAGATAGGGTGGAAATAGCGAGTTATCGAAGGCGCCATGAGCATTGACGGGACATTTCTCCAACTCTTCATCCGAAAGGCCCCTCTTTCGACTCTCCTGCTGTTTCATAATATTCTGACCATTCATCGTATCAATGCGAAAGAAGTTCTCGATGCCATTCTGCGGTCCAATGTTCAGCTTGTAGACCTCCTCCTTTTCAGTCAGAGCCTATTAATAGAAGGTTAGATGATCTGTATAATCTCTTTTAAGTCTATGTGCAATGGACCTGATCGAGAGTTGTTGTTGTAAGTCATTTAATCGCTTAGAAAAGAAAGTTGAACTTTTCTTCACCAGGTTCATTGGCATTTATTACTTACATTGTACAGAGTCCCACAGTTTGAGGCGATGAAGGGCACAACATTCGATATGGCCTTCAAGCCCGGCGAGGACAGTTCCCAAAGGAAATAGTAAATCGATTCGGTGCGAAAGATGGGCTCGTGCAGCGTCACGGCATTGAAAGCGAAGCGTACATAAGAATTGATTTGATTGAACTTGGCTGCCGAGCCAAGAAGTATCATATTTGGCAGCGTTATAGTCCGGTTAAGTATGTCCGCGGATACACTCTCCTCGGGCAGAAATTTCACTTCCCGATAGCGATGCTTTCTAAAAGTGATGCTGCTCTCCGTTCTCTCGAGCATATCGATATAGCCTTGAATATAGTAAACAATCGGTCCCACCTGCTCCAATTTAAGGCGCTCGTCCGTGCCATTCAAAAATGCCTCCGCATTGGTCACATTGAACAGGTAGCTCTTCAGTTTCCCAAAAGGCGAATTTATCCAGCTGTCCATGGTCGGCAGTTCCTGACGGAAGCGCGTGTGCTCACGTGCCAGCTCATGCTGGTAGTTAATGCCCAGCGATTTTATGAACAAAAATATATTCAAAGAGCACAGCAGCGAAAGAATCACAATTTTAAGCCACAGGCAATACTGGGTCGCCTTCATTTTGCACTTAGCAGCGACGAAATTTGAATTTCAAATTGAAAATATTTCAATTTTTTGACCGTACAGCCAGCAGCCGCAATTGATTCCGAGCGAACGAAAACACGCGATCTTTTTGAATCAGAAACTAATCTGTTTTGAATTTCGTTTTTATACAATTTGCTTTACAAAGCCTTATCAGCCAGCTTCCTCCTTCCCCTACCACCGATGCTATATGAATATATATACATACATATATACAAGACTTCAACGAAGCGCTTCATTCAAGCGTCGCATCTTGCGTACTCTCACGTACATAGGCCATTCGCTAAGCTAATTTTCTTAAAGGTCGTCGATAAAAAGTACCCGTTAATAGGTTTAAAAAATATAAATAAATTGAAAATGATTTTTACTTTGTTTTATGATACGTTCGAAATACCTTTTAAAAAAAATACAACAAAATTGTTTTCCATTTTGTGTTCATTTCTCAACAAACATATGGCAGTTTGAAGAGTTATTTTAAATCAGTTTTCCTTTCTTTTTTTAAGAAACTTTGTAATCAGAGAGGTCCGTCGTGCAAGGACATTCACGTATAACTAAAACAATGAAATTTGATCCACTCAGTGATATTAGCAGATAGGTGAATTAATGCTTTTGTAATTTTTTTGTATTGTACATATTTCTTCATCTGCTCATTTTTTGAATGAAGAAAGTTTTTATGTTTAAAATATGATAACATCTTAAAATGCATTATTAAGAAAATAAAAAAGCTACAAACTTGATATTAGAAATTGTGTGCATTGCATTATAGTTTTAAATATCAAATACCAATCATGATAAAAAGAAACCGGATTTCAACATTAGAAATTTACAAAAACATCAAACTTTTGATAATATTTCAATGACGAGCGCTTTTTAAATGCGTCACAAACATCATAAAATTATTAAACTGCCCCTCAAGCAAATGGTGTAGCATTAAAAAAGAGAGAACGAAAACACTGGAAGGCTATCAACATTACTGAGCTATCTTGAGAGTTTGTATTGCTTGCGCGATAGGAGCAGACAACTTTTGACCCAAGCAGCATAGAATTTACGCAAGCTATGATTTAGATTTATGTTTCTGCAGCAGTCAGTATTATCTTAATGCGTCTGCGTACAAAAACAGATGCTATTTAGGGGTCAAATCCCCCGATTGTCCAACTGTTGCCAAGTGGCAGGCAAACATTATGACAGTCCCCAAATAATACTCTTAACTTGTAACAATCAGGCCGCAATCTAATACAACACTTTTACGGTGACAATCTGATAAGACGAGCAGTTCCCAAGACCCTTTTATTTCTTTTATTTGCACATTAACTAAATAACTAAGTAATTGAAATCATTTTGTCAACAGATGTCAGGTGAGAGCTGATCATCTTGACAGACAGTGATGAATGCGAATGCTCGGCGACAACTGAAATCAGGTCATGGGTACGCAAATTTGTAAAAATTTGTGTAAATATTGCCCCAGCAGATGATTTTGTGTTCTTGGGGTCATTGTTGCTATTCGCATCTTAGAGCTGCTTATCTGCCATAGACATTTGCGCCTTATCGGTCTGGGTGTGCAATCAAACAAATGAGTCGACATTAAGCTGTCTTTATGGCTTACAGTGGTATTTTTATATTTATAATGGAAAGTGTCGCGAAGATGGCTATAAATCCGGTCTGGCGCTAGTTGTGCTGATAGCCACTCAAGGTGCATCCTATACTCGTATTTGTTTGTGTCATTCCAATCGAATGTACCTAGAAGTGTGATCTGACAGCTGTTTCGCAAACGTGAGTCTCTGATTAGTATTTAATTTATTTCGTAGAAACAATTGACCTCGTTTTAATTAAAAGCACTATTAAATACAAACTAAAAAGTAAGCAGGATTCAAGCTTAACAAATTCAAACAGTTAATGGCTTATTTAAATCAGATCCATGTACTATAATTGTTGTAGACAAAATGTGGAACAGGAAATTAGACGAAATCGCCCACTATCAACAACTGATTCAATCCAAATTGCTGTTTATTCTGACCATGTGACCAATTAATATAATAGCGTAATAATAATTTGCCCTGAGATTATAGAATAATAAAATAAATCTAGTTATACTTATGTATATACCCGCAATTAAATAATCCAATTAGATTAGATCGCGACTTTAAAACTGTTTAAATGTTGCATGAAACAATCTTTATAGAATGGCATTTTCAGACTTAAAGTGATAAAAAAAAGTTGTTTGACATTCTTAGACTTAAATCCGACACATCGAACATTTAATATAGACAATAAGTGCAATCAATTCTCCGCCTATGCCAATTTGATATCGCATAATGTATTTGTTTTTTAAATAGTTTCTTTATTAAGAATTATAAGTAAGACGAAGGACAAGAAAGATATATTTTATTCCAAACTTTTTTAATATGAGTTTGAAATTGGCATTCATTTCTTTATTTCTACACACACCAAACACAACAACTTTTTCATGTTTTATTGTGGATGCTACGTAAATGTTGCAATATTGATTAACATTTTCAATATTCACTCAGCTCTATGATATATTTACAGCCCATTAAGAAGGCTTACAATACTGGTCGATAAGTCTTGTTAACATGCAAATGGAAGCTACAAGGTGTGTTCCAAAGTAAACAGGACTTAAAAAAAAAACAGAACAAATGGTTTTTTCGGCAATACAGCTTCAATACAGCTTTTTGCACGATCCAAAAGTATGCCGAACGATTGTTTTAGCTCGTTGGCCGGTATGGCCGCCAGTATGCCGGTGCAAGCCTTTTGAATGGCCTTTACGTCTGCAAAACGCTTTCCTTTCATAGGCAAATGCTTTTTTTCGAAAAGGTAGAAGTCGCACGGTGCCATATCAGGTGAATACGGCGAGTGGTTAATGGTTAAAATGTGATTTTTGGTCAAATAATCGGTCACAAGCGTCGATCGATTCTGAGCAATTTTTGGTCGTCAATCAATTTGTGCGGAATGTTCGGTCAAAATGCGATGTTTTGGAGATGTTCAATTCCATTTCCATCAATTTCAATGATGATTTCGGCTGATTTTTGATGAATTCACGCACAGTTTCGATGGAATTTTCGGTGATCACGAATTTTGATTGGCCCACATGTTGATCGTCATTTATGTCCTCACGACCACTTTGAAAACGTTGAAACCACTCGTGCACTCTGCTACGGGATAGGCAATCATCGCCATAAACTTGTTCCATCAATTGAAACGTTTCGGTAAAAGTTTTACCAATTTTAAAACAAAATTTAATGTTGGCTCTTTGTTCGAAGCTCATTTTCGCATCGATAACACAAACATACTGACCCTTAAAACGCAATAACTTGACTTCCAATCGATGAAATGCCATGAAATTCTCACTGGACAATCGATAAAGATAGCAGATTCTAACGCACCAGTCGACATATAGAAAGCGCCACCAGGGGGTGCTAGATTCAAAAAGTCATTGTATATAATACAGACTTTATAATACTTAGTAACTGATATTCTCAGAACTTTGGGTTTCGAGAATGCTTTAAATAGGCAAAAAATTAATCAGAATATTTGACTTGATATCTAGTTTTAAGCCTGGTCTTAATATTCTAGAATGGTGAACAGTTGGGGTTAGGAACAGCTTATTAACGGGTTTCAAAAAGAAGAAGATGTGTTTTCTTATCGCTTAGTATTACTTTTAATGGACGAGAACCGATTGTGTGGTGTCTTTGCTTATTGATTTTTTTTTTTTAATATTTCGACAGCCCCAAATCATTTACTATTGAGTCCGAAATTGTAAGATGCCTATGGCTAGGATGGGACAGCAGCCGTTGGATATTTTTACAGGAATAAAATAATAAATATTTTACAATTTTGAAAGAGTCGTACTTTTCACGCATATTGGATGATGTGGCGCTCCACTTGAGCAGTCTTGACTAATTTTGCAATGCTATTATGCTGCTCTACACCTGTACTATTTGTTGGTAGCAATCGTTCTGATGTTAATCAAAGATTCTGGCATTGGCGCATTCGTTTCTATAAAATACAATACTACCTTATAACACACACAAAGGATTTCGGCATTAATCATTGAGCTCTTAGGCCTTCAATTTATTTTATTTGCCTACCTCAGGCAGGTAACTGAAGAGAAGATTAAACTGAACGGGTTTAAAGTTTAAAAGCTTGAAAAGTGCCCAAGGTTTTGTGGTATGCCAGCTACCCAGCTTGTTGTCATTTCATTATTGTTTTTTGCATTTCACGATTCACACTTTTCAGGTTCGAATGTGTATGTGTGTTTGCGAAACTTGTTGCGCCCAGATACGTTTGTAGAACGCATGGATAAGAGTATCTGACAATGAAATAGACGGCACACAATGAAGAAAAAACGTAGCATCATACTCGCACAGTTGACTCGAAATTTGAGGACTTCATTTAAAATGCACAAAGTGTCGCATAGCGCTCACTTGAACTTTTCCTTTGACTCTGGCACTCCATAATTGACGAATTTTGATTTCAATATGATTGGGGGGGGGGGGGGGGGGCAGTCTGAAATGAAAGAACGAGCGAACGTGAATCGCAGAAACCCAAACAGCCGGGCTAAGGGATAAACTGAAAGCATTCCGCACAATGTCAAACGATATTGTCAATTTGCAAGCTGTGCCATTTTATTTCTTTGGTCTCCTTCAAATCCTCTGAACAGAACCCAGTGAAGTGAAAATGTTGCCTCGCTCATTGAATTGCTTGGCTTGGTCTCCCTTATGAATTTAATCTTTAAAAAATTAACATTTATGCATTCAAAGCAACGGGCAAAAAGTTCACTCCTTTCAAGAAATTTGAAAACTTTTTATATTCGTACACCACTGAATTTTTAAGAACATAATTGTGTTTTAATTGCTTTAAATAAAAAGAAGTTAATCAAACCAGCATCCAGAGCTTAGAATTATGGCCACCCTTTGGCACGTATTGGCACTTTGCTGAGAGTGAACAATTAGCGCTAATTGACGCAGTTTCTTGTACCTTGCCAGGTAGTTACACATAATTAACTGCTGGCCTGTGCAGAAGGGCAAATGCGTAATTCTGGCTTAAACGACAAGTGAGCTGCAGTTGGAGCTGTTGCGTAATCATCCATTAGATACTGTTAAATATGTCTTATATTTTCTGAAACGCTTCTCTTAATTATGTATCCAATTAGCGGCTGGCAACATTTTGCTGCCGAGCAACCAAAAATAAGGCCAGTGGCGCCTGCAGCTTACATTTTCTGATTAGATATTAATCAAAATCGCTAAGTCCTTTAATTAAAATTCCATTAGATGGGGCTAGCAGCTAAGGAAGAAAGTTTTGTCTTCTTAACCAGTCAACCAATCAGTCGTTCAATTAGCTAATTCAGCTATAGAGATGGGCAAAAGCCGTGTTCGGAATCGTGAGGCAATGCGATACTTCATGCTCACGCCTGTATCTGGGTGAAATGTTTCCAACTGAAAATAAAGTTCTACTACTTAAAAATACTTACCCGCTAATACGACTAAAATTAATCTCAAAGCATTGAAAATAGCTATACTGACAGATTAATATTTTAACATAACTTACCAAAAATATGCGTAAATTATTATTAATTTATATACTGTTTTAGTTTTTAGTTTCTTAAGCACAACTTTAAATATATGTTTTTAACAATGCACTGTAAAGCAATTCAGAGAAATAATTTTAGAATTTATAAAAACAGTTAATACAATTTATTACATATTTAAATGCTCTTAACATTCACGGTGTTAAGTCTTATTTATAATTTTTCTATCTACTATAAGTTTAATATGAATACCACGAATTAGGCGAATTGTTTGCCTGTCTGAACGACCACAGATGTAGAATATTTGTTTCTAAAAAATTTACAAAGCTTTTAGTCACAATTATACTGATTATTATTTAAATAGCAATCTTCCTTTTCATACGTTTTATAAATTCGTTTTATAACTTGAAAACCTCTTTCATGTTCGTCTTATAATTAATTTTTTGCCCATCTCTAGTCGGCACATTAATCAATCCATGGCTGCGCACCTGTAATTGTGATTTATTTTGGGCAGCTAGAAATGTCGCCGGAGCCATATCGATTTTGATTGTACATCTAATTGCTGGCATTCAAATGATTGAGGCGTAGAAACAGGCCGCCAAGTTCGTGTTATTTTTGCTCCTGTCATGCCTCGTAGGCAAACAAACGAACAAACAAACAATCATTTGGTGAAAGGTAAACTAGCAACATCAAGCCAAATGACGTGTTAAGCTAAAACGTATTGATTTTGGGCAATTGATGGATGCCACAATACCGGAGGAGCTGCCAACTAACCGCAAACCAACCAGCCAAGCGGAGCCAACCCAAGTCAAGCGCAGGAAATGTGAATGACAATTTCAATTTAGCAATTTGCATGCTAATGTTATGCGGCAGCATGTATAACTGTACATGTGTGTGTGTGTCTGTGCGTGTGAGAGTGTGTTGGTTCGTGTGTCGCCTCCATTTAGCTGTCAGCAGAGAGGATTGAGCTGTGCCCGAGTGCGCGGGTGTGCGGGCCAAATGTTTCGTATTTGACAAATGTACATGTATTTGTGCTCCACTTTCCCTCTCCTGCTCTGTTCCACTCCATAACATAAGTACTGCTTTCTCTCTCTCTCTCTCTCTGTGCCCAGAAATGTCGATTAGCGTGAGATAAAGATGCTTTCACTTTCAGTCGACTAATCAGGCCCACGTTAGCTAAATGTGTGTTCATTAAAATTTCATTAAAGCCTTACTCTGAAACCCCTCCCCCCTTTTCTAATTCGAGCCCCCCCTCCCGCGCTAAGCCTCTACATATATAGTACATATATACTCGTACTAGTGCCTACGCTAACGCATAATTCGGTAACTTTTTGTGTCGGCTTTCTCTGTCTCATTTGCATTTCGTGCGAAGCTCTATATGTTGGTCTTAGCAAGCCCTAATGCCCGCATTTATGAATGGCGTGCCAACATGTCCCGACTCACCACACCCCCCCCCCCCTCCTCTTTCCCCTTTCCCCTTCCTCCGAAAAGTCAACCGGAAGAGGCCGTAAAAGTGAACGATTGCTCAAATGTCTGACACACTTACCTATGCTCATAAAGTCTTTTTTAACATACCCGCACCGACCTGCAAAGATTTATGGTAAAATATTAAGGATACTTGGAGGAAGGAGTTGCCGAAATGTTAACAAAATTTATGCCAAAAAAACATGTGGAAAACAGTAAACAGGAGCTAGGAAATTTTTAATTTCCTTTTTTACGCACCAACAAGGGTGAAATATTTGAATAAAAACTCATATCAGCACATTAAATTTCAACGCATCAAATTTAATTAACTTCAACAGATGAAATGCTTTTATGAAAATATGCTCCTTTGTTAAAGCAAACAATTCATCTTTATTTACCAAACCATCACAAAAATGTCTCTATGTTAGTCGGCGGGCTCGTACAATTTATTTGCAGTCGCACACTCAGTCCCAAAGCAAATAAATAAAACATTTAATACAAGCCACTTCTATTAAAAATCATTTCAAATGCAAAAGTTTATTCGTACGAGTACATACAATTTTATTGAGTCAGTCCTCTGGGATTTAAATAAATTGCAATTGAAAATCAAATACATACGAGGCCTGATAAGTAATTGGTACAGAACAAAAAACATTTCCCAAAATCTAACTTCTCCATTTGAGTTGATTCCTTCCGCATAATATGATGAGCATTTAATTCAATGATGGCTACTACATTTTATTTAAATAAAACTTCTTAAAGAAAAAAGATATAGCGAGTGCTACTTGTATTATCGCCGAATGCGAGCAAACGCGGGATCCTTTCGTAATTTTCAAAAATGAATGTGAAATATAAATCGGTGTTTCACAACCTTAGCAACACCCTTCTGTCTTTTTATACCCTGTACCCGTAGGGTAAAAAGGGTATATTAGGTTTGTGCAAAGTATGTAACATACAGAAGGAAGCATCTCCGACCCCATAAAGTATATATATTCTGAATCAGCATGACGAGAGAAATCGATCTAGGCATGTCCGTCCGTCCGTCTGTCCGTCCGTCCGTCCGTCCGTCTGTCCGTCCGTCCGTCTGTCCGTCTGGATGAACGCGAGGATCTCAGAAACTATAAAAGCTAGAATAACCAAAGTTGGCATCCAGATTCTCTTAGGTCCGAGTAAGGACGAGTTTATTTTTTTTTTTTAATTTTCCCCCCCTTCCCCCGCTACAGAATTTCGTCAATAGCGTCCACATTTCAAATGCTACCTCAACCAAACTTTGCACACATAATTTATATATATTTGTCTACTGTTGTTCAAAATTTTATTCAATTCGGTCAATTCTAAGAAAAGTTATTAGCGAAACAAATTCTCGACAGTACAACCCCCCCAAACTGCAGCAACAAGTTCGCTCTTCTTCTTCCTCTTTTTGCTGCTGCTATGGGAATGCTATGAAGTTCTCATCGATTGGTTTATTTTTGTAATCAGAGACTTATCAAAGAAATACAAAAAAATCATTCCCTAAAATACGCACAGTTACGTTGTAGATACCACAGAAAACAATACTCTGTTACATAATGAAAAAAAAAGAGTATAAAAACCGCAAAAAATTCATCTTGGAAAGGGGGCTAGGGGGGGCTCAATTTCCATTTTTTAGCAGCAACAAATATTTGTGGTGAAATATTTTGGAAAAAAACGCATATCAGAAAATTTGATAGCATAAAATTTAATTAAATTCAACAGATAAAATGCATTTATGAAATGATGCTCTTTTATTTAAGCAAACAACACATATTTATTTACTTAGCTTTCACAAAAATCTCTCAATATTAGTCAGCGTGCTCGTACAATTCATTTTGCATTTGCACATTGAGTTTCATAGCAAATAAATAAAACATTTGATAAATTTACAACCTTTATTGAAAATCATTTAAAATCAATACTGTTTACATGTGTACAATTTTATTTAGTCAGTCCTCTGGGTTTTTAATCGAATGTCAAATACAGGACAGCCTGATAAGTCATTGGCATATCATTTCTCAAATTCTTACGAAATCTTACATTTCTCCAATTTTGTTGAGCATTTCATTTTAAAACACCTTCTGCGCCACTTGTTGCTGAATGTGAGCAAACCTTCTGTTGTTTTTTGTTTTGTCATTTCAGAAATGGTAATACTTAGTAGTATATATTGCTTTAAAACTATACTCGATCGCCATGTGAAATAATGTGCATCCCTGTTTAAGGTCTGCTTTCAAATAAGTTCTGAAGTTCTCTTCGTTTTGTGTTATTTTTGTAATCGGATGCCTATTCCAAAAATATAGCTTAGTAATTTCCAAACATATGCAGAGTTACGTAGATGCCACAGACAACAATACACTGTTACGTAATTGCAAGGCGAATAATATAAATTTGACGCACAGGCATATGACGCAGAGAAAAGTGATGGGTTTTCTTTTTTCACTTCAGCAGCCGCCCGAGAGGTTCACCTCAAAACACTGATACGATGCAAGTGATTTGCGTTGTTGCGACTACTTTTCAACCCATCTGCGAATGACAACTCTCGATCGCTTTTGACAGCATTGAAATACTGTTTACTATATACATAAGCATTTGAGTGTAACTGTAATATGTACGTACGTTTGTGGGAAAATCCCAGTGGCTTGTTAATCAAACTGCCGCCTCAATGACAGCAAATTGCCGCTCAAGCTTGAAAGTTTAATGCCGCACCTTCGTGAATATTTACTTGTATGTAAACAGAAATGATTTTGTTTCATTTATAAGCTCTAAAGAATATGCATGAAGCCTTCAATTAGTTGCAGACAGACAACGTGACTTCTTGATGTCTATAAACACATGCCACTTGGGGCAAGTTAAGTAAGACAAATCTGCCACATTGTTGCTACAGCTGTCTGAGTTACTCGCTGCCTGAAACTCACGTCCCAGCTCACCTACTTATGTATGTATGTACCTACGACTAGGCATGTGATTATAATAATGAAGCAGTTTTCCGCTGATTCTCTCCCCGACAGTTGTTTTATCGACGAATCCTGGCACGTACACGTACAGCGATAATTACGAAGCAGCTCGAAATGCTTTTGAAGGCAAGCAGATGAAAGTACTGCTAAACGCTGTAAAAACCGCTTAATGATGTGAAAATAAATAGCACTCGTCACAGGGTCAAGGTTGACGCAAACAGCACAACCGGTGCGGCGCCAGGACTCCAATTCAATTTACCAAAGTAATGCGATATAACGCAAGTGAAAGCGCCACACGCCAAGCTTAAAATTTCAAAAGCATGTCAAAAACTTTGCCCGACGCAGTGAGGGCGCAAACAAATAAGAAACGCATAACAAAGCAAAGAAGGTGAACTTTTCAGGTCACACAAAAAAAAAAGAGCTCCTTCCCAGTGGCAGCCCACAGTATCCCAAAAACTCAGCTTAGCTCTGGTGTCGAATGAGCCCCGAATATAACTCAGCTATTGCCGGCAAAAAAAAAAAGAAAGAAGAATTATGAGTTGGGTGGAAAGGTCCTTCGGCAAACAGAAATGGCTGAGTGCACGTTACGCCACATTAGCTGGGGTCGGAGTCGCCTTTGACCAAACTTTTTGCTATTGATGGATGTCAGCAGGATAAGTTTATTGCACCAACCGGTTCAAGAATGTCAAATTTCTGCAAATTATATGAAAACCTGACACACTGATTAAGTAAATATTGACATGCACATAATAATTTACAAACACAAACAGCAATTTACTGCACATCCAAAGCAAATGTTTCCAGATCCATCGAAACTGACAACTTCAAGGCTTTGGAAAATCGGAAAAGGCACCAAAAATGATTCACAGATTTAAGGCGAAATGCGAACTATGCATTTTTTAAAATAAATCTGCATTTAGTTCACACACATACCGCCACACCAGTATAAAACTTTAATCTTGAATGAAGAGCATTTCCTTGTCAGCGACAGAATACTTGATTATGGGCCACACTACATGACTGTGAGTGACTGTGACTACTCGAGAGAGAGAGAGAGAGAGAGAGAGAGAGAGAGAGGGAGAGAGGTAGAGAAAAGCCGACAAAAACTAAAAGTACTGAGAACCCTTTCAATTAAATTGCCAACTTTTTGGCAGTTCTTAAATCGAAATACAAAATAGCGGACCACCCCAAAAGTAGCTGCTGGAGAAATCAAATCAAATTAAAAGTAATGGGTCATAGAAACGTATGATCAGAGAAAAGTTCAGAGTAGAAGAAGATTAAAGGAAATATGTGGATTTATTTAAAATATCTATTGGAGGGAGCACAAATCTGCAATATACTATGTATATACATACGAGTAATACTATAAAAAATGCACACAATTATCAAAATCACGCACGGTTTAAATTAATTTAACTTAAAATTTTCAAATTCTGTTATGATTATTATCTAATTTCAAATAACATTAAATTTCCTTAGATATATAACTAATGTTTCAGATTTTTCTAGAAGAGCATTTGTATAACTCTTTTTGAGCTCTCAATATTCTTGTACTGCGAAAATATTCATATTTTAATAACTACAGGTATTATGTTTTTGAACTATTTATTTAGTTTTAAATATTTATTTAATCAACAGGTCATTAATTTCATTCATTCATGACAATGCGTTTGATTTCTTAAATTATCTAATTTTTTACAGTCTTCAGGTGATTTTTTAGACCACCTATTCAAGTACGCCTCTAGCCAATAATTTATCTTTTTAACTCAAATTAATTTTCATTTTTAAGAAAGGATTCTATGCAAAACAACAAATTGAATATAAATATAAACATCGAGATTGCGGTGTTCATACTGAAAAAAATCGGGTAAACAAAACTGTTCTCTCAAAGTTAACATGAGAAGCTCGAAAGCAACAAGAAAGAATTCTATTCAAAAGAACAAATTGGATATAAATACTATATATACTTGTAAACATCGAGATTGCTTACACATACTGAACAAAATCAAAACTGCTTTTTTGATACTGATGCTGATACCCTGATGAAATCGTTAAAAAAGACAACAAAATTCTCCTTCTTTTGCAAAGAGTGTCCATAAACTGAAAATTATGTATTCGCGAAAGTAGGTCAATTAATACGATAACATTGTGTGGTTTAATATTTTAAGTTATTTAATCCGGGCTCTTGACCACAATGACAGCAACAATAATATGTTTATTTGCTGTCAGAATCACCATTAATGATGCACTCTGCAATAACATATACTATACTCCTACATACAAGTGCATATGTATATACTGAATAATAATAAGTGAGTTGGTTGATTTCAACGCACGACCACGGACTGTCCATAATTGTATCGGCCATGTTCTATATGTGTATACTCGTATGGGGGCGAGGCTCGGGTTCATATTGGTCAATAATGTGAGAGGCAAGTGGTCGTATTGCAGTGTATTTTGAATGCACATTCATTTGCATGCAGAACCGCATATCAGAATTAACGTCGGACTATCCTGCCAATGGGCTGGTGGAGGAACACAAAGCCGGTCGGCAGCAGCAAGGCATATGACCGACACTGACAGCTCAACGTCTATAGTTGAGTATAGTAGTAGTTGTCTGTCCAGCTGTCCCTCTATCTGTCTGTCTGCTGTCTGCTGTCTGCTGTCCGCCTGTCCATGACACTAACCGCCCCCTCATACCTCAATACTTGTATTTGCCGAGTCACAACATAAAGTCAGTGTGGTGTGCGGTTTGACAGTTGCTTGCATATTTTGTCTGCTATGCGGCCTCAACTCTGGCATTTAATATTTGCTCTCTGCCAGCGAAATTAAGTGAATTATTCAGGAGCCAAGCAGCGGCCAAGTAAATCATAATGGCCAACTGGAAATGGAGCTCTGAAAATTGTGCGAACTGCACTGCAGCTTGTGGCCACTTACTTAGACCCCGACAAATGGCAAGCAATTCATTGACCACTCCATGGCCGTCTTAGCATCCGAGCTGCCTCGTCCTGCTTAACGCAAATGCCCCCTCTTCTCAGCCACTGGTCTGCGAATGTCGCAGCGTCGCATAGAAATGGCCCGCAACAAGCTGGGGCCAAAAAGCGTTACACAGTCACGTTCTATTTGCTAAACATTTCGATACCATACACGTTCCATCAAAATTGATTGTACTTATTTATTTATGATGCTCTCTTTATATATAGTATGCAGGACATACACCGCAAAGCAATGACATTCAAATAGAAACAAGTGACAAGTGTGGCGTTATGACAAAAAAAAAAACAAATAGCACGTTTAATATTTAACACAATTACACAATCACACACTTATATGTGTACGCAAATAATCGATAATCCTAAAAATAGTAATGGAATTAAAAGTGTAAATTGCGAAAAATGTATTTTAAAAACATTAAACATTCGACGTGAAAAGCTTTCACCCCACCCTTTTCACCTTACCCTTGTCAGGCTATTTATAGGCATTAGGTACAACTACCCGATCCTTGATTAACATTTAAAACATATCTAAAACAAAATGTTTCCTTTTATTCTGCTTCAACAAATAATTTTTGAGCTCAATGTTGTGGAAGTTGTAAAATTTACGATAAATTAAATTAAATAAAAATAGATTATGAAATATCTGATAAATTAAATTAAATTTAAAAAAATATTGTGGCTGCCCTCCTCTGCGATTCTCATACCAAGTACTTAAGTGATGGTAAATCGAGATTTAAGTTGTGCAATTTCTGATAAATTAAATTTAATAAAAATAAGTTGTGAAATTTCTGATAAATTAAATTAAATTAAAAAAATATTGTGGCCGCCCTCCTCTGCGCTTCTCATACCAGGTACTTAAGTGATGGCAAATCGAGATTTAAGTTGTGCAATTTCTGATAAATTAAATTTAATAAAAATAAGTTGTGAAATTTCTGATAAATTAAACTGAATAACAATGTGAGTTCGTCGCTCTGAGTATGACTCGATTTGAATCACGGCACTACCACCATCGCATCGGGCATCATTTAAATATTACAGATAGATTTAAATATTCTATAAGAGTGGTCTCATATATAAAAGTGTCAAACTATCGTGTCATGGTCAAATCTGCAGGCCGATTTCTCAGCATAACAATAATAAAAAAATATATATATTAAACGACTCATAGCAGCTAAGACTATACCTACTTAATGCAGTGGACAAAATTTTTTCAGTGAATGTTTATAAATTTTAAACTTCTCACTGCAAATTGCCAAATAAAGAAATGGATTTAAATCTATGTGAACAAAAAAGTTGTACTATTCCAAAATCTGATACAAACAAAAGTAAGTTATTAGTAGTTAATAGTTATTAATGTTATAGTTGTACAACTAATATATGTACCTATCTCTTTTTTAATTATATTATTAATCAATTATTTATTATTATTTTTCCATAAACAATAGTGCTTGTCAAGGGCGTACGCAGCTTTTAAAGGGGGGGCCAAAAAAATAAATTTTTTAATATATAATGCACGATGCATTTAAAATATAATTTATGCAAATCACCAATGAAAAATCTTCAACAAATCGAACTTAGTTCCATTTTATGGTGAAATAGTCGTTATAATTATGAACGTAAATATCGTTCTTTTAATATGCTACAATACAAAATAATATATTATTGCTTTAAATGATTTTGGCATATAATAAGAAATTAAAATGCGATTTTAAAATGTTCTCGATGCATTCTAGTGCAGGCGCAGACATAAATAATATGAGCAATGTCAAAACCGTGTATATCTATTAGACATCAGGCACTGACATAACAGAGCACCACACTCAGACCAGTCATAAAGGTGACAAAATAAATGGATAATTCAAATATCTCCACAAAGACAAAGACCAAACCACAAGGCTTGATTGGAGAGCATTGCCTGACAGTCGCTTATGGGAAGTACCCCTAAAGAAGCTGACAAACACTCCCCCACAACTCGAATCCAACCATCACTTCCAACTCGATTTTTTTCCGTGCACTTAGTCCAGCCTCTTTTAGAAGTGAAGAAATGTAAGCACACCGGCAAGCACACACAACGTTGCATGCATACGTGAACATTTTGGCAATTAGCAAATGTTGCATGGCAAACAGAGTGAACTCTGCTACACACAGTTCAGTTACATATTTCAACGTTCAAAGTGTGCAAAATGTGCAACATCCAATTTTAGTTGCATGCTGCATATTGGAAGCATGGCAGACAAACACGTCCGCACACACACCAATGCACACATGAGCGTGTATCGACAAACAGCAGACCTACAGTCCTAAGTACAGCCAGTGGAGGATCTTTAATATGGCTTTCCCATTTCATATTCAGTAAATTATTAACGCTGACATACCTAACAGCAAAAGTCGATATGGAGTGCTGCTGCAAGGCGCTTAAATATTAAAGCTTCTTCGGTATGTGCATATGTATATAACTATGTACAAATATATGTATGTATATAAATATGTGTGTGTGCTACCTAGTCGGATGGGCGGTTAAAAGCTTACGTCACAGCACGAAAGGCAAATCCCACAGTTGTGAGTGCCATGTAAATCGAAGTTCTATTCGGCGGCTGAAAATGGCGGCAAGGACACAGCAACAAAACACAATACAAAACAAGGTTACATGTATTCGGCTGACTTGTTGGTACTTGTATGCCGAGGGTGGCAGGGCACTACTGTTGGCAATCAAGGGAAAAGGATGTTGCGTGTAAATTTAAAATGTCTCATATATAATTCATTGCGTGTGCAGACTTTAACAATCGTCTACTTACAAGCCAAAAGCACACAAAGTCAATGTTGGCGTGTCGCGCTCCTTTGCGCTCCTTCGCGTTCCTTTTGCCCTTATGACGCTTATTTCTCACATTATGTTCATTTTTCATGAAAACTGTCTGGCCAAAGTTTCAGTATATTTTCTGTTGTTTCTTTTATTTTAAGGGAAAATGCATTCGGGCCATCGCACGAACAGCTCAATTATGTTGCTAGCCAGACAGCAAGCGGAAATTGTTTGTGAGATAAAGCCGAGCTAGCAAGGACATTTGAATTTGATAAATGATCGTTTTGTAGTCTTTGAAGCAACAGGTGCTAAAAGGCATTAAAGACTGATATAACAGCATTGGCTAAATAAGCTTAAATTTAACAACAACTACAATAAATCCATTGCTCGTTGTTGTATTGTATAGGCATTTGAACAATTTCCATAAATCCACTTATATTTGCTTTGACCTGCAACACAGCAATAATAAATATGTATTTATGGCTGCATAAGTGAGTTTGAATGTGTGTGTGTGTGTGTAGTTAAAACACACACAATCACACACACACCAAGCACTCACAACAAAAATCGATTGCTCAAAAAGGAATCCCTAATGGTGCAATGACTTATGCAGCGCCGGCAATGGCAGTGCAACGAATAAATGCAAATAATAAAAGTCAATAAAGAAAAAAAAAATGTATGTAAAGGGCGCGCGGCACGTTTATGTGCCGCACCCGCCTACAAACCCACACACCATAAAGTAATACTTATTGTGTACGGCCAGGAGTTGAAGGAGACAGACACACAGGCGTTTTAAAGCCGAACACTATGCGACTTGGCGGAAGCGCCCAACAATAAGAGCCTCGCTCCACGTCGCCATTTTTTCCCAGCACTACAAAAGAAGAAAGAAGAAATCAAAACAGTTGCCTATGGCGGTGTGGGCCGAACGCCATTCTGTTTGCCTTCACTGATTGCCCCGCATTGGGCTTTTGCTCTTCGCCCCACAATTACAGCGTAGTTTCGACCTATTGTCCACCCTTCATTCGCATTGAACAATCGGTTTTGGGGTCTTAGGCGAATCATAGACGGAAAATCAATGGCAATTAGCCAGACTAATGCACTGCATAGTAATCGAAACATTCAGCACTTTAGCGGAGATTTAATCGACTTGCCTCCTGCTTGTATACTTGTATGCTAGGTGGCTGGCACATTTCCGGTTGCCGCCGCTGCCATTAAATGTTGCCGCTTCCGGTGGCCATCATTACGGCACAAAAAGTTGTGGCATACTTTAAGGCAACACGCAAAAAGGCTTACCAGTCCGAACTTTTTGTTAATGTGTACTCGTACATTTTTATGCATTTTCCTTCAGCGAACTAAATAAGAGTAGAAGTAACATATTTATTCCATTAAAATGGCTTACTATCCATAGAAGGGATGGCTTTTGGAAATGCCAAAAAGTTTCACTAGGGCACATTTTCCTTTAAAACTCTAAGCCAAGAAAATTAAATTACGACCCAAAAAACAAAACAAGTTGATCGCGGTAAGAATGCTGGCTGAGCCGGACGAGGACGAGGAGCCACAATTAGCTAGCCAAAATGCGTACAAAAACAAAGTTTATTTAATTTAACCACAGATCAAGTTTGGTTTGCGTGTTTTAAGAACGCTCCACCGGCAGCGGTCTGTCAGTCGGAACGTGCTACCGCTCCCGTCTATTAAGTGAACTGGGAAGGCTCCCTGCTTTTATTAGCTTAATTATGCAAAGAACTGGCACAGTGGGCTTTTGTAGTTACACAGAGGGATCCGAGGGACACGTTATTTACTTTATATTTATTTGCATGATCAATGAAACTGGGGGAATATAACATACTTGTAAGTACGTGCGTAAATATTTAAATACACTACACAGCACAGACAAGCATTCATATTGACAGAAGTGGGCATTTTTACTTAAATAAAGTCCAAAATTACAGCACAAATACATATTCCAGAAAGTAAACACAGGAATTCTGAACAGCACAGCAATCTTCATTTATTAATTTTGTTAAATAACAACTTTTTGTTTATTAAAAGATCTAAACAGTTGCAATCCCAACACAAACTACTCTCTAATGATAGCTTCAAATTTTAAAAAAGTTTACCTAGCCAGAATTGACCTTGTAGGAGAAATGATTTTTTATCTCGACGCAAGACATAAAGCAACAGAAAGAAAGAACGGACTTTTTTTCAACAGCAAATAATCTCCCCTGTTCAATAATTTTTAAATTCATTTTAATAGTGCATTCGAACTTTCCGACTTTTCAATCATAGTATAGACATTTTAGCAGCTATCACTATAACTAGCTATAACAGCTGTAAATGGTAAAAGAAAAGGCTGAAAAAAGCTATGTATTGAAGATATTAGTACTGTGGTGATTGAAATCACATCAAAAATATCAAAATTACTTTACAAATGTGATCCCATAATAAAGGTGACCATAATTAATAATCAAATTAATAAGCAAATAATTTCCCCTATTCAATCATTAATTCTTCCAGTAGGTTCCCAACCGAATTTTCAATCATAGTATTGACATTTTAGCAGCTATCACAAACAGTACTAGAACTAGCTGTAAATGGTGAAATAAAAGGCTGAAATAAACTATAAAAGATATTAGTACTGTGGTGATTGAAAAACGCATCAAAAATATCATAATAATATCCCATAATAAAGGTGACCATAATTAATGTTTTAATGCACACAAAACTTCTCCCCTGACCTTAAAGTTTAAACTTTAAACTTTAAAGTTTAAAATTTATACATAACCTTAGGCATAATTTGTTGGACCATAAATAAATAAATATTCCTTCTCTGGATATTTCATTTCTTCACTAATTGTGTTCTTTTTAATTATTTTTTAATTATGTATACTCTTGATTTATGCGTTGATATTTGTGTGACCTTTTTAAATGATATTCTGTGTTGTTCGAACCAGGATATTTATTGAAACGAATATGTTGTTATATATTTAAATAATTTTTTCTTGTTGTTTTATACTAATAACGGTCCCACATATATTCGACTGTGAATCGGTGCGGAGCTGGAGAGCTATTAAAAATAAGTCGTTATTAAGTATATTTCTAGATTTGATAGCCTTTTAACTTCTTATGCAAGTATTTCCTTCTATTGTATTCTTCTTTATACTAATAACTCAGTCAGTAGACTCTGTCGCATGCATATTTGATGAACATTTTTATGCCGTCTAGTGTAGGAGGAGCGGTGCGTTAAGTCCTGAAGTGTAGCTAAGTCGCTGGGCAAACAGAAGCTATATATGTACGTGTATATATGCCCACACATGAAGACGAGTACGTGACCAAGGAAAACGTACACGTTTGTCCAAGCACGACACGTGGCAAAGAATTTGAGATGTCAAGCTTCGACTGGTAGGTCACAGTTCGGAATCATTCTGCTGGGGTCATAATCGAGCCATCAAATAAAATTTGAAAATGTCAAATACAGGCCGAAAGCTGGACAACTTGACCGTTAGTTGTCTAGTATAGCTGTCAAATCTTTGTGCTAGTTTCTCACTTAAAACTTGGAGTGCCGCTTGAAAAAACAAATTCACGAAGCTGTGGCAACACGAAACGCACTCACTGGATTGAACACTTGTTTTGATATTCTGATGTGTGTGTGTGTGTGTGTGTGTGTGTGTGTGTGTGTGTGTGTGTGTGTGTGTGTGTGTGTATGTGTTTGTCATGCTTAAACATGTTTGTAGTTTGAAGGTCACGCTCGGGCTAAAGCAACAAATGCCAAGGTGTGGGACAGTCAGGCAAACCATACTATATGCCAAGTGCATGCAATCAAGGACATTAAATATGGGGCGAACGCATGTGTCCCACCTCTATCAATGATTGTGGTTATCCAGTATGTTGCACTATTTTTTTTTGCTTTAAAGGAAGACAGCAAGACAGTAATTTAAGGACAAAATTTAAGCAAGAAGGAAGCCAGAGCAAGTAAAGCAATCAAAAGGCGATACGCATTTATTTTAAAGAGAGCCTTTGCCTTTGCCACTGTTTGTTTAGGTCCGACTGAGTCGTCCTTTTTGTGGTGCGCTCGGCGTTTTTGGGGTATTCATACGCAAGGCTAGAGGCTGGGTGCAAATTGAAGCATTTCAATTCAATTTGTTAAACGGCAGTCTGTTATCAACAACAGGCGTGCAACTTGAGTGTATAACAAAATTTAAGTGGCACTTGGTCAAGCCATCAAACTGTGCGACACTGTGATAAGTAAAAGCACTCACACACACACACACACACACATGTACACGAGAAGTGGCTTGTCTGCAGAATATGGGCCATAGGGCAAACGTTGGGAAATGTGCAACAAAATATATAAATCAACGGCAACATAAATCTAATCGAGTGTCCATTGCTCTCCGATGATTTCCTTTTCATTTGTTAAATTCAATCGCCAGTAAATTTTATTATCTTTCATTGCTCTTTGAGCTGTTGAGCTGCTGCTGCTGCTGCTGCTGTGCCACAATTATGACACGCTATATAACTGTATTATACAAGTATGTATAGTATATGTGTACCTATACGTATTGGATTTGTGTTTGGATGCCCTGTGCTCCTCTAAGGATCCGAATGCGAGTCTGCATGTGTGTTTGTCGGTACATACTTGGGGATTGTCAAATGCGTAATAAATATATTGCACATACAAAAAGGAATGCGACTGTGTGCGTATGTGTCGTCTGTGTTTTTCCTAGCTTGTATTGAAAATATTTCATCTTTGGTCATTGCTCGCATACCTCACCCAAAGGACTCTTCCACTCGTCTCACGCGCTTTGTGTGAAAAGAATTTCTTGTATTTCTTTGTTTGCCTATTGCCTGGACCCCCTCCCTTGCCCACGGCGACCATGCCTTACACTAACACGCCCGGCCCGGCCCGGCCCAGCCCGGTCCGGCTTTATTTGAGTCTCGAGTTTATTATAGACGCTCCGGGAATTTCATGCCGTGCTACAAAAACGCTAGGAAAACACCAATTCCGGCACAAAAGACATGTAAAGCTAAACATTCTTGCCGCACTTCCTGTTGTTTTCGCTCCAGCACAGAAAACCAAAAAAATAAATAAAGAACATGGCACATACATTTTAATTAAGTCGGTTTTGTATTTAATATTTACATAAATGGTGTTAACAGCAAACTTTTGCCAGACTCGCCTGAAGGGCGCTAAACAATGGCCACCAAAAGGTGAAGTCTAATTAAACGAAGTTTTTTCCATCTCAAAAGTTGTTGCTTGTCTTTAAAGCCGAGATTAAAACAAACAACAAACAAACGAACCATCCAAAATGTTGCAACAACGAGTTACCAAGTCTTCGCAGACGACTGATTTTAAATTCGAATTTAAGAGCAGACCCCCCACAAGTTGTTAAGAGAAAATAAATCACTGGGTGCTCTCTTTGCGGTTCGTCCTCCCAGCGCAGGGCCTTTCGGAGTGCAGGTTAGTCCAGTAGCTGCTGCACTATGAGAACCACAAGTTGGTCCGACTCCGAAATATAGCTAAGTGTGAATTTTCCCACAAGTGGTTGTCGAAAAAGATGAAACTAAATGTCTTCTGTGGATTACAAGTATGGGGGATGGATGGTGGATGGTGGCCAAGGGCAGGTAAGTCTCTCTGTCACTTGTGGCAGAGACATGCATTTTCGGGACAACCAGAGGAGACACAACACACAGTTGTCGTTTGACATTTGCCAGCGCCTTGGGATGTCTTTGCAATCATAGCCGAGTAACCGCAACTGCTAATGTAATTCAACAGTTATTGCAGCAAATTTCGTGTTACAGACCCGAAAAAAGTTCTGGCACCCATTCAACAAGCCGCATATTCATTAGACATTTCAACTAGTTGTTGTGGTAGACCAATTGAATTATAAAACAGCATCGAGCGCTAAGATAAAATTACTTTAGCACGTAGATAGGAATGCATAGTACGTGAGCTTGTGGCGAGACGACACATCTGCCCCACCTAGAATATGTATATAAGACCAAGACCAGAGAGTCACATTAGTATTCCAAATACCAGAACTGTTAGTTAACTGCATGGGACGTTTTAAAAATAGAATACTTTAAGCAAAGCACTGTTATTCCCGAAATTAGCTTACAGAAGCTAGTTATCCATTTGGATGGATAACTCTTTTTCTAAACACTGCACTTGAAAGCTCATAGCGTGGATTGCAAAGTCCGAAAAGGCGGTGCAAATCAATCAATACATGATTAACATAGATATTTTTATATCCCACAATATGTATAATTTGATATTTTGAACTGCTATGGGAATTATTGGTACAAAAGAGTTTAATTAGAGATGAGTGAGCGTGAGATGAAGAGCGTATGGAATGAGCACATTGTATTAAAAAATCAGGTTTAACACAACAACAACAAAAAATACAGAACATATATATATACATATACATATATCCACCAAAACTTCTTATATATTATTGTCATACAAATTTGATCGCAATCTAAGTTAGCTTTTGTATGAAATTTCCCAAAACCTCTTCTTAGTGCCTCCTTTTAAACCGTAGAAGGAAACTTATGTCTAAGAATCAGCTTCCTAGCTAAAAATAATTTGTGTGTTGAATACCAATCAGTGAACAAATCCGAAAGTTGTTTAAATATAATTTAAATATAAATAAAACTGAGCCATCTTAATTAAATACATTTACCATTGTAATAAAAAAGTTGCAAAAGTACTACTGATTTAGTTAACAATCCAAATAATCAAACAAAATTATCAAATTTAACTAAGTAAGGTCTCATAAGAGAGTCTGAATGGTGATCAGTGCTCTAATTTTGAAAGTAATCCCGAGGGTTGAGTGCAGAAAGAGTGAAAAATCCTTGATTTATTATTTAGTTAGTTGGTCTGACTTTCAAGTGTCGTGCATTACTTATTATATATGATTTTAAATAACAACATAATTATTTATATGATATATTTGGAATTTATTATTATTTGTTATTTTAATTCTTTGAGTAGCTGGGTTTGAATGCGAACATGACGTACACAAAATTATTTTCAATTCGTAAGGGGTAATAATTTTTTAAAATATAACCCCCATATTTAGAGATCTCTATCTGCCTATAATATTGCGTTAAAAAGAAAATAACCTATCATCCATAAAAATCAATAGTATCTACGTTTATTATGAGAAACAATATATGTACATATATAAACGATTCATCAAAATCGAAGTATGTAGTACACGTATGTAAATATTTTCGCTAAGAATGCTAAATTTTTTTTTTAAGCAAAAAGTCAAAAAAAATCAATCGGATTATATACTAAAATTTGATATGAAAAAGAGTCTATTTTTATACCTAAAAGGTTCTGTGTTTAAAGAATACATAGAAGGCGTTGCTATAAATATATGTTTAATATTCCACTAAAAACATTAGATAATAATTTAAATACTCGCAATAAAAAAAGTAATGGAATAATCAGCATGCGACTATAGGAGACATTTTTTCAAGGTGAAAAATATTAGAACTATTCAGTTGATTAGTTGTGTGAGTTAAGCACACATGACGCTAACACTTTCCGAGCGCAGCTACACCAGTTTAAGCTGCCTTTATAGGGCATGTCGGTGGTAAGCTCCTGCAAATGCTATTCCCTTCTAGCTACCATTATGTGCGTATCGTAGATAGCGACTACGACTGACCGTAGATAGAAACTTGTGGGGGAGACTGTGATGAGAAGATGGGAAAGCCACAAATGCGCGCAACAAATCCGCTTTTGTTTATCTACTTTAAACTAACATCAGGCACTTCGCCTGTCTAATCCTGACCAACTCGACAGCGTGCTTACCACCATCAGCGTCACTCACTCGTCCTCGTTTGTATTCTCATTCTGAACGGCTTTATGCTCATTTGACGCACTTCGGGGACATTTTATTGTCCTTAATACGCGACGTGAGGCGTGTTTTGCCTGCCAGCGCGGGAGGCAAAGTGTTTGCGCTGAACGTTTAAGTGGCTAGTTGAGCCAAAGGGGTCCAAGTGGTGATGAGGTCCGGCCGGGCCCGGCCTCGCTTTGCCTGGCTCGACCGAGGCTGTCAATTGAATAATCGCTCGCGCCTCGTAGCATTTTAATGGACCTTTCACAAGTTTCCCTGCACTCTGCCTTCACAACAAAAACAATTGGTTTACGAAATAGCGATAGAGGCACAATTGTTGTAGGTTTTAAGTATTTACAATAGAAGACAAAAACTTTAGCCATTCTGTTTTCTGACCAAGTTTCTCTGTTTATTTTTGGGTTCAGTTAACGGTGAAGCAGTACTTGGAAAAACTTTTCTTTCAAACTGTTCTGTCTGATTCTGTGTTGGTGACACATTTCCACCAACTGTTTACAATTTGTCATCTGGAAGTGTTTCATAAACAATGACCAACCTAACACCATAAGAAATGTCTCTACACTCAAGGAAAAATACATAAAACGAACTATTCTAAATCGAGTAGGCTTGTCTTGGTGCTTCAACTTAAATCAATCTAATATAATGAAATCTAAATGTAAATGACTTTTTTCTATATGGTTATAGGGCGCGAATTATATTTAAACTGAGCGTTATCTGTACTTTCTTGTTGTTCATTAGAAAGAAATTGTTAACTGTTTGAATTTGGTCATCTGGGGAGAACTTTCGCGAGGTAAAAAACAACTTTCTCAATATTTATTTTGGTTCCAATGATTGCAGGCAAAAACTCTATTTAAGTCATTTCGGTTATATGACAAAGACGGCCTCGATATAAGTATTTTTGCTATATTTGTTAACTTAATAAACGTGGAAGTAAGTTCTTAAAACAGATAGACCAACAAGGAGTAATGATGATCCTTCTACATGGCCGGAAAGTAGAACTTGCAGAGCAAATTTGTTTTTCCATAGTCAGAAGTGTTGCATCGAATGTTTTTAAATTGAGAGTTTGAACTGTAATTGCCGGGCTAACAAAACAAGTTACTTATTGAATTTTTTCTTATCTGATCTTATCGCTTTTCATTCAACAACAATTTTGAAATAAAAGTGTGCTCCCAAGTAGAGATAGAAGGCTCTCTTTGGAAAATGTGCAATTGAAAGACTGAACAGCCGAATTTATTCACTAATTTATGCTTTTTTATGTACCCCGAAGTGGAGTTTGGCATCAGTATTGTTTTTACGAAGACCGAAACAAACTAAAATCGGGATTTTATACTTTAAAATTAAAATACTTTTTTTTTAGTGTAGTCTCACAACTGTGAGCTTTGTTGTAGATGCGTATTTGTTTAAAACTTTACACCTGAATTCCATGAAAAAGCTTTGAAACTACTTACAAATACTATATAGTAAACATTGTGTTTTTACAAGTTCATAAATTAAAAGTTCTCTTTTAGACCATAAAGGAAATTTAATTTGCTATGACCACCGTTTCGAATCAAACAACTCAGAGTGGAGCTGGCAGTTTAGAGACTTTGTCTGACAGTGCTTCGAACAACATCTATACGTAATAAACGAATATTCGCGAATCGGTCGAAATGTTCGACGGAAATTGGTGTGCTCTTCTTCTTCTTCTTGTCTACTACTGGAGCCCCTCTTGGGGCCTTGAAAATGGTCTGGCCCGAACGCCGCCTATGGGTTGGATGCCCTGGGAGCGATTTCGTTGCATCACCGACTGCGTCAAGTTCCCCAGAGACTGCGTCAGGTGACTGTCCGCTTTAAATGCCTATGCGTCTGCCAATATAAATAACGTTGACATTTTGGATTCTATTTAAAGTGAAGTGCTCTTCAAGCGTACTGCGGATCTCTTGGTTTCGGAGGGCTACGCCGATGTGGGCTACAAATTCTTAATAATTGACGATTGCTGGATGGAGAAATACCGAGATTCAATAACGCGGAAGTTATTGCCAAGTCGAGATCGCTTCCCCAGTGGTTTGAAACACTTATCTGACTACGTAAGGCTGCAATTCTCTTCAGTATCCTCACACCCTCAAGATATTTACCCATCTGTTTTCCGCCAGATACACGAGCGGGGACTTAAGTTCGGATTGTACCACGATGTGGGAAAATTCACCTGCATGTTTCAGGGTCCCGGAGCTGAGGGTTACTTTAAGGTCGATACTCAAACCTTTGCTGAATGGGGTGTGGACTATGTTAAGCTAGACGGGTGTTTCACAGAGAATGAGAAAATGGACGATGGCTATCGAGAATTTGGTAGAGCTTTAAATGAAACCGGACGACCCATGGTCTACTCCTGCAGCTGGCCATTTTACAAATCGCAAGTACAGTGCTACAGTGCTATTGGTTAGAGCGAGTGATATTGGATTCGTAATTACACTTTGTAGCCCAATTATGACGATATCGCTCAGCACTGCAATCTCTGGCGCTTTGGTCCTGATGTTACTGACTCCCCTTGGTCGGTCTTGGATATTATGAATCATTACCGCAGGCACCAGAACACATTTGAGCGCTATGGCGGACCCGGACACTGGAATGATCCGGACATGGTGAGTGAGAGGCGCAAATAAAAGATAGCGTACGAATATATATTCACTCCTCAGTTGGTGCTCGGTAATTACCGACTGAGCTACGATGCAAGCCGTTTACAGCTTGCCATCTGGACAATTATGGCTGCCCCTTTGATAATGACAAATGACCTGGAGACGGTGCGTCCAGAAATCAAGGAATTGCTACAAAATCGGTAAGTTCGGAGAATTCTCCATCATGATAACCAAAAGCTAAAACATATTTATGCCCTTTTAGTCATATTATAGCCATCAGTCAGGATCCCTCTGGAACACCTGGAAAATGTGTGTTGGTCGACGAAAACGTACAGGTGTGATAAATAAATTGAAGAGTGCCTGTATTCTTTACAAAAGAGTTGTGTAATGCAAGAGTCATTAAGAATTGTAACAAATTGATGATTGCTTGATCAAATTACCACTCAAATATACTTCGTTACTAACGTTTAGGTTTTTCAAATCCAGTACCCAAAACGAAAAACGATTTATCAGCGTAGTATGAATGTCTGTTAAAACAACTATTGTATTCCAATTACGATCTGCTAGTTTTAAGTCGTCTTAATTTGTTTCAAGTTTCTTGAAGAGTGGTTAGTTCTCAAAGTTAAAACTTGATCTAAATCCATGCTCGAAAGCAGCTGTTCTTGCTCTTTAGATTATAGATGATTTCTTTTAGGTTTGGGTACGTCCCGTCACACCGCTCAACGCCCTTGGCCAATATTCCTATGCTGTTGCCTTTGTTAATACCGGAGACTTTCCGTCTTGCCCCCTGTGTCCACAAACATTTCAAATTAAGCTGGACGACCTTAAACTGGAAAATCCCACGGGCTATCTGGTACTGGTAAGTAGAGTACAAAAACAGAAGTGCAACCATCCAAAATGTGCCATAAAATATTGCAGAATCTCTTCAATGCCAGTGAAACCTTGGGCAGATTTAAAGGGAAGGATGTATTTACCACGCGCATCAATCCGGTGGGTGTCACATTCTACAAGTTTACTGCAGCGGCCTTCTACTGACAAATAAGTTGATTCTTCTGCAATAAAATCAATTGTACGCTTACATAACAATGACCAACAGCCTGAGGAGCTACAAATATGCCTTAAGGCGCCACACAAAGCAATAAAGACATGCATACACATTCTGGACAATAATACGGGTAATCTATCCATATGCTCTTGGCTCAACACGCGTCGCATGAAATTCAATTTCAAACATTTGGCCAAAACCAAACAAACGTGCTTCACTCTCCAGCCAACAGTTAGATATATATGTATACTTATATTTCATGGGCATGTCGAAGGTCAAGGGATTATTGCCAGCATGCGACATTTTGTGTGGCCAGCGCAAAATAAATATCCCTGTTCCTTCATTGCTTGTCTCAATTGCTTTGCGGCATTCCAATTTTCAATTGTGCACAAAGTTTTTCTAAACTTTGGTGCTGTCCAATTTCTGTTTGATCATAAATTTCATCTCTATACATTGGTCCGAGACAGAGCACGCTGATGTCAATATATAATTGCTTCCATTGCCAGCCAACAACGATATACGAGTACGAGTAAGTACATATGTATGTATGTACTATATATAAACGAATGCTGCCATTGTGCAGTGCACAGCCTGAAGGATATTTTCGTAATTGATGGCTCACGGTACATGCGGTAATTTTTCAGCCGGTAAAAACAGCACGCCGAAGCGAAAATACCCTTGCTAAAGGTGCAATAGTCACAATTCAGAGATTTTCTCCTCTAACTCCGTGTATTTATAAATGTTTTTTTGCTTTTAATAAAGCTTTTTATTCACGGTATGTTTTTTAAAATTTCATGCTTGATTATTTATGAAATATGTACTATAAATCGCTAGGTTCTGTTACTTTCAATCAAAGAGATATTCTAAATATTTTTCCCTAAAATTACCTCGGAACAATTGATTTGGAAGAAAATTTATCTCTATTTGGAGAACAAATAAATTCAACGAATTTAAAAATATAATTAAGTCCTAACTTTGAAATACTCTGTACATGTGTGTAGAATAATTATAGATTTTTATAAAATACAAATTTTAAATAATTTTTAATTCAGAAATACGAGTTAAAGATGATTATCTCTATCTTTTATAGTCTCTGAGATCCAGATGTTCATATGGGCGAACAAACAGGGCTAGATCGACTCGTCTTGTCATGCTGATTAAGAATATATATAACTTTTGGGGTCTGCCACGCCTCCTTCTGCCGGTTACTTTTTCAGCTCCCGCAAACATAATATGTACACTCATGTACATTTCATGTATAGAGTAAAAATACCTACTATTTGCTACAAAAACAAAATAGCACAGATCCTATTTGTATCTTTACAAATGCTTCACATATTTTTTGACATATTTTCGGTTTTCCAAATACGGAATAGAAACCGATTATATTGCAAATTAAAACAACAAAACATTGAATTTGTAAATAATATAGTCTTTATAAAATAGAGAAATTTCTATAACGACGATCTGGCACACTTTAATTAAACAAAAAAGTTGTAAGAGATTTGTTCAGATATAAATGGGTATATTACAAGTGTATAACCAGAATGCATACATGCTGGCTCGTCCTTAAATACTAGAATACCCAGCAAAAGCTAAAAGCTTACCTGAAGATCCTATTTAGTGTGCAATCATGGAAAAAATATATTGTTTAGCGTTGGGCTCGAGATCGACCGATAGAATGGGATTAGCATGGTACGCCCACTTAACCGTACTTTTTATTAAGAACTCTAAAAATATAATCGAGCAATAATAGAAGGGATATCTTATGGGACTGACTTTTTTTGCTTACCATTATTTTTGCTGATAAAAAGACTGCGCACACACATTCTTATTCCATTTTGCAATTTGTGTAATTTGGTTTATTCTTTAATAACTACATCAATAAATTACATATCGTATATATCATATTGTATATCGATTAATTTATTTAACTGTCGACATGGTTGGAGTACGGCCATTTACGAGTACCACACAATGGTGTCTTCTCAATATCAACATGAATATATTGCATATGCATTATATATCGGGCTTGCTTACTGCATACATGCATACATATGTATGGATTGATATTCTTTTTCCACAATACAAGTATATTGGACATATTTGCAAGCCAGCAGATCAGTAAATTTTAAATTACATTATTGGTAGCTTGAATTGCGTCTTTGTTTTGTTCGTTTATTCCATACAAGTAGTAGACATTAGGATTGTTCTCTGGTTCTCTGTGTTGGTTGCTAACATTGAGTTTTACAATAAGTTTCAACTATTTCAGGATTTACATTTAATTTAAGCTTAGATCGATTAATGCTTTTTAAGTGTAACTGTGAGAGTGTGTCTGATCGTGTTGATGTGTCTCTGAAGTGTGTGTGAGGCTGGTGCATTCGTGCATAGAACCGAATTAATAAGGCCACTTAGCATAGTTAATAGTCAGTATTACAAAGACACACACACACACACACACACGCACATATATGCGTGAAAAACATTGAATATTTGTAACAGCTTATGTAAATTTCTGTATTGTTGCAAGTTCTTTTCAGATGTTGGCTAAATCTGCTGACCAGTTCCCTCTTCGCTCAAATCTAAAGTGGCCTTTTTTTGTTGCAATCGTTTATTTGTTTTAAATTTTAGAGGCTTAGTTGTGTCAGTGACTGTGCCATTTATGTGTGTGGTATAGTGTAGGTGATACATAGCATTTAATATTCCTAGCAGTGAGGGGGGTGGTCGGTTACCAGTACTTTGAAAGAGTGCAGCCAATGCTATTATCTATTATTTAACAGATTACTTGAAATTAGCATTTATTGCTATTTTGGTTTGATCATACATACTCGTGCATATATACGAGTATAGTATATAGAAACTCTTATTTCCTCTGGCTACATTTCATTTAAATAATTCGGCTTAGTCCTTTGCATTAGGCATATTAAATTTTGTTTGCTTGCTTGCTAGTTGGTTGGTTGGTTGGTTGCATTGTTTGTGTACTGATTATTATTGAATTCCAATTAACGCTAGATTCGCTCAAATTTAAGCTTTTTCAATTGCATTTCCTGTTACGTAGAGTCGTGTAATAGGATAATCAGATTTTGCATGTTTTTCATCTCTAAGCCCACCCCTCCTGTGCACGGAGGAGGAGGAGGAGGATCAACTAATTAAACTACATCATTATTGTTATGTTCAGCTCAATTATGCATTTCATTTACAATTACATATGTTTAGAAAACCACTGGTTTGGACAGTCAGCCATAAGCTTGTGTTGCTGTTGTTGCTCTTAACTAATCAATATGGCATGACTGTTGGATATTTAACTATATGTTAGTTTATTATTATTTAACTTGCTGTGTGCAGCTTTTTTCTAAATTACAATGCACAACACACACACACGCGGAAGTGCATTTATTCACTGATGTTACTATATTAAAAATCTGTTGTTGAACATTTGTTAATGGTTCCACTATACTCTTGATTTAGACGTTATTTGGCAGGTTTCCAGCAACTGATAATTATTTAAAAGAAAAAAATTGAATCCCTGTGGTTTTGTTAACTGACAAATGACAAGGCCAGCAGTATTTGCGAACTTTCTTGAGATCGTACACAGCAACAAAATATATCGAAAACAAATTATATGCTTATTATATAAGTGGTCCGATCTGAGTCTGAATCGTATCTTTTAATTTGTCTTCATGAACAAACATTTGTTTAAATGATTTTTTCAACTCCAGTGTGGTGTTTAGGTTCTCTATTATACAGAAAGCTTCCGCTCGACATCTCTAGAACTGGCAGAAGACAGACGGAGATCGAGGCATATGATAATAGGCAATATAAGAAAGGGTTGCCGTTTCCCATTATACATTTTAGATCACCAGTTCGGATAATTAAAAAGATTATCGTTCATGTTCCGGACTCCGCTTCAACTAACGCCTCATTTATTGCATTAGTTTCATTAAGTTTTATAATCTTACACATATTTTCAAGGCAAAGTTTAAGTTGTTAATGAACATATTTAGTTCTCTCCAATTGGAATTCGAAACATGCTGCACTTGTGATTAAATGCGTGAAATTTTCTGTTTTAATAACCGGAATTCGCCAGTTTTTGTTTTCGATTAATTTAGTAGAATTTCTATATATATAATTTAGTTTGTTTGCTAATCTGTTTTAAAAACAGATATGTGTGTATATATATATATATCTGAATGTTGGTGCATAAGTAAGCCGTAAATAACAGTACATTGGAAAATAGGTGGTATACATCATTCAATATTAAATTATAATTTCATAGGTGGCAAAAAGCAATAATTGTCTAATCAGTGTAAAACACAAATAATAACTTATGGAGCTCATTATTAGACTAATTCGATTTTAGTTACATATAAATAAGGTATGATCCAATTGGTGTATATATATATAGTTGTGTGTGTGTGTGTGTGCAGAGCGATGTTCGTATTTTTATTTCAGGTTGAACGACGGAGCAACACGCGTCTTAAAATGCAGCATTCTGGACAATAGAGCTCTTTTTTTAGTGGGAGCTAAAGCAAAAGTTGTTGTTCTGTATATTGCCTCGTGTGCGCCAACGAATGCAACTTAACAGTGCAACGCTTGCGGCTTTCAGCAGCACTTGGCCGTAACTGCAACAGCCGCATACGCGACTAAAGCGTTCGGTCAAGGTGCGTCGCCGGCAGCGACGCGGTCGCCAACGAGGCAGGTCTTGCCGGCGACGCCGCAGCTGACGTCACTTGCGACGCTGGAACACACGACGCAACGCCCTGCGCCAAAAGAAACGCTGAGATTTTGATTTGGCTATGCGAGCTCCATCGCCCACCTCATCAGCTCCAGTATCAATGTCATTAGTTTTATCGGCCATTGGTTTATGTCCGCCAAAAATGTTGACGACCTCGCCACCAGCCCTGAGACTGTTGCTGTTGCTGCTGCTGTCGCTATCGTCATCATCGTCATCGTCCACTTCGTCACCATCCCCGTCATCGAAATCTGCCTCCCTTACAGAGATGTTATGTGGAGCTGTGTGTCGAACAGGCGTTGGTGGTGCGGTGCGTGCCGTTACCGCTGTCGCACTTGGTGGCAGTGGAGTTGGCGGGGCCGAGGCAGTTGAAATATACGGCGATATATGAAAGGGACGAGCACGCAAGGCGGCCATGGCTGCGGCCGAGGTGGAGGCTATGGAAGATATGGAAGCCAATGTGGTTGCTGATGCTGATGACTGCACATAAGCTGCTGCTGCTCCTGCTGGTTGGCTGGTTCGCAACCAACAACCAGGCTGCATCGTATCTTATCTAAGCCACTTGTGCTGCAGACATTCCGCAGCCGTGGCACGCTTGGCCGGATCGAACTCAAGCATGGGCTTCAGGAACGCGGCAAATGCCTCAGCATCGACCTGTGACCATTCGTACTTTTCAACCAACACATCTACCAGTCCCCATGGCTTTAGACCCGATATGTTTCGCAACTCTCCGTTGCGGTTAAACGTGTGTTGGGCGTAGGTGCCACGAAATACGATCTGTCGCGGTATAGGTCCCAGCAGCTCGATAATATGCGCGATATGATCCTCGTCGCGTGAGTACGTGTCTCCCGAATGCGGCTCAAACAGGTAGTCACCCGTGGCCAGTTCGAAGACCATGCAGGCCGTGCTCCAAATATCAGCGGACGTATCGTAACCAGCGCCGAGAATGACCTCAAGCGAACGATATTGTCGCGTCTGAATGTCTTCAGTGAAGTGTCTATCCACCCAGCAGGCATTGCCCAGATCGGCTATTTTCACACGCACATTGCAGGCTTCCAGAGCCGGATCCCGTTTCAAGGGCCGATGTTTCATAGGCGGCGGTGGAGGTGGGGGCAGTATGGGTTCCGAATAGGGGCCATTCGCCGATAACGATGAGGACGTATCCAACGAATTGCTTGAGATTTTATTGTTTATAATTCGAATTGAGTGGTTTTGTATCGAATTTGATTTCGCAACGTTGTTGTTTAACTGCTGATCCTGCCGTTTTTGTTGGTGCAGTTTATTTGGCTTCTGCTGCTTGGACTGCGGCGACTTCTTTTTGGAGGCATCATTGGATTGTCCCTTTAGTGTGCTTGAGTTGCTGCTGCTGTTCGAATTCTGTTGTGTTGGCTTCACTACGTTGCTGCTGTCGCCGCTGCTCGTGGAGTTCTCAAGGATCTGTTGCGTATTGGACTGCAATTGTTGCTGGATGGACTTATCTGCGGAAAAAGGAATCAAATACGTGTATAATATGTATAAGAGGAACTGCCACAAATACTTACTCTTATTCTTCTTTTTCTTCTTCTTTTTAGCTTTCTCATTGACCGCCAGGGCGCTTACAGTTTCAGCCGCACCACCACCAGCGTTTTGAGAATATCCCTTCTGCGGTGACTCAGTGGCATCTTCGTCATCACCATCACCCTCGGCATAAACGTCCTCTCCATCATCATCCAGATCCACCTGGGCCAGCTGTTGCACTTGCTTTGCTAGCGGACTTTCGCCACTCTCGTCCAAATCAGAGCCTCCATCGCCATTCTGGGAAGCGTTGTGATTGTCAGCGACTTCCTCGACAGCATACTCCTCAGCACCACCGGGTAAACGCGTATCTCCAGCTTGTTCCAAATAATCGCGCTGCTTTTTGAACAACTCCATGCGCTTCTTCGCTTTTTTCTTTAGTTTCTTTTTCTTGTTTTTACTCATCTTGCCGGTGATTTGCGGCTCACGATATTCCTTGGGCGCGCGACTTACCAATGATGGATACATCTTCGAATTCATACAATAGAGTTGTGTGGCCTCCGTGGCTAAGGAACGGACGTGCGGTTCATCGACGCACAGCAACACGTTCTCTGGCTTGATGTCCGTGTGTATTATCTTGCAACAGCTGTGCAAGTAATCCAGGCCCTCGAGCACCTGTCGTGTTATCGCCTTGACATTTTCTAGCGGTATGCCCCTATAGTTGGATTTGCGTATAAGCTTCAGCAGGTTATCGCCCAGCACCTCAAACACCATACATATATGGGTGCCATTGACGCCAGTTATCTTGAAGTCGTCATACATCTGCACGGTCTTCTGCCGACGCGGATTCGCTGGATCCGTTTCTCGCACCGTTCTGAGTATCTTGATCTCATCTTTAGCCGTTTCGGCAAAGTGTGGCGCTGACTTTACAATCTTGATGGCTACATAACGCTTCTCCTGTAGATCCCAGCAAAGCCACACGGTCGAAAAGTGACCCCAACCCAATTTGCGGATGACATGGTAGCGTCCTGTCGATAAACAAGAGAATTTTACTTTATGATCCATCACAGTGATCTTTTGGGGAAGAGTTGATTAAGGGTCAAAGCTTTGTTAGGTACACACACCACTCAGAAAGATGAAATCACAAATGTTCGCCTTTGATGGCAAAAAATCCATTTTAATCGCGTCAGTATCACTCCAACTATTCGCCACACGCTTTGTGAGTTACTGTGCGGTCAGTCTCTGGGCAAGTGACTGACATCCGTTACAGTTACAAATACAAAAGCACAGGCATAGCGCTGGAAATTCAATTAACTGCACCGAGAGCAAATTGCTCATAAGTCTCCAACTCAACGGGGGGATGGTGCAGGCGGCAAATGGGGTTGTATATTTCATGGCACATTGGCTTTGCGCATAAATGGACAAGCATGATCTTTAGTAACCTATTTAGGGAAAGCGCTAAAGCCCAGTGAATTATTTTAATTTCACAATACGAAAGCATTATAGTGTAATTAAACTATGTATAAATTAATACAGAATAGGTACGTCGAACATGTGCCACCTTATCATTTGTTCTTATCATAGTTCAAGGTTATCGGGATTCTAAAAATTGTTTTGAATTTGTCACTTCGTTTCAGTTTATTTTTAAGAGACCTTGAAATGGCTGTCCATTTTTGAGGGTAGTAAAAGGATAAGTCAATCCTAAATGAAAATGCACTTTTAACTGTCAAATTGAAACTGCGCAATTTAACAAAGCGCATGAATGTGGGATGATGCTTGGGAAGGGGTTGAGAATTTTGAGGCTGCTGTTCTCGTTTCCGATAAAAACAACAACGATGACAGCAGCGACATTGATGTCGCTACCAGCAACCACATAGGCAGCCAAATTTGTGTCCAAACAACCCTTGCCCCTGCACCCACATCCGCATCCCCAACCCAATATCCGCATATCTCCACCTCCATCACCAACACACACGCACTTAATTGTGTATCTGTGCATGTGTAAATGGGCGTTTCGTGTTCGAACCCGTCCAAGCGAACGACTGTAACATTGGCAACCTGTTGTTGTTCACGAAACAAAGGGAATGGTTAAATCACAGCCACTGGCATTAAGGCCACGCTGTGGGGTTGAAATGCCGATGTGGCGCACTGGAAATGGTAATGAACGGCTATGGGACTTAAAAGCTTGTGGAAACGTGAAATGCAATTACATAGAACAGAAGCAACAAACAAAACGCAAAGGAAGAAAATCTGCTTGTGACGGCTGCGGTTGAGCCTGAGAGGTGCAAACAGGTGCCATCGCCAGCATGGAACTGAAGAAGGGTGCACTGTCAACTGATTTAGCGGGAAGAAGGGCACGTTGTTATATGATTATTACATTTACGTACCTTGAAATAAATCTCCAATGTTAACGGGATGATAGCCGCCCTTACAATAGTCCTCCTTAAGTTCCTGCTCCTCATTCTCGCTATTTAACTCCGATTCATCGGACTCGTTAGATGAGCTTCGAGGAGGCTGTTGATTGTGCATATTGTTGGTGTTGGTTTTAATTTGCGATTGCGATTGGGACTGCGATTGCTGATAGTGGTTAACAACTGACTCCGGTGCGCTGACCAAACCGCTCGACGTGGAAGCTGTTGCATTATTAAAGGACAATGCAGCTTTCACAATCTCATCGTCGATGCTGCCAGCATGCAATTCGTGTTTACTAGCGCCCTCTATGTGGCTATTATTAGCACTTTCTGGTGCTGCCGTCGTGCAATTTTCCGTTCCCGTCCTCAATACGTTCGGCTGCAGCTTCTGGGCTGAATGTTGTTGATTTTCCTGCAGGGGACTGACAGCTCCAACACCATTTTGCTTACCGCGTTTTTTGTTGTTCTTATGACGCTTCTTCTTCGCTTGAATGGCCAGCACACGGCGGTTGACGTCAGCTTTTGAGTTCATGCTGTCTGTATTTCTTGTACTGTTTTCGTTTTCTCGTGCTCAGCCAATTTTCACCGTATGTGGTACGGTGTGTAACAGCTGTTGATGTTCCGTTGCAAAAGATGAAAATGAGAAATAGGTAAAACCTCAATAAGGCAATGGACGAGGTTTACGTGTTCGTGATATTTTTATGTGCGCACGCCTTGCCAAACTGGGCTTTTCAGCCAAAATCGTTTACTTTCGTCGTACTGCTTCCACTTGTTCCAATGAGCTGCTGCTTCTGCTGCTGCCGTCGACACTCCACCACTGGAATTTGCCACTGCTACTGCACAGAAAATCGAATTGAAATCACCAATTATACGGTTTACGAAAAATGCACGAATTCATATTTTTGCTTTGCCAAAAGTTAACTGAATAATTTGGCGTTCATCTGAAATCTGAACAATACTTTATTGCTCTGACTTTTGTTAAAGGAAAACGTATTTTACGCGAAGAAAAATCAAACAAAGCTTGGGCGAGCAGAATTATGCCAAGAGGAATACGAGCTGCCAACTTGTTTGCTGGCAAAAAAATGTGCGTTTAGAGACAATAAGAAAAACAACTCGAGTCGCTCGAAGTTTTAATTTTGCACATTGAATTTCTTGGCCCGAATCTTAGCAAACACGCCATTCGTAGCTACTATTCTGAAAATTCAAAATCAATTTTGAAACTAGTTGATAGAATTGAAGTTGGCAGCATTTCTAATAGAGGAAAGTCAGCATTTTGCTCTCGCTCACACGTGGGCTAAAACTGAACCTATTGCTGTCTTTGTTGCACGATGGGTTGGCAATCATTCCTACTTGCAATTTTTTGCGCAGTCTTATTTTGCAGCAGCCGCGTAAAAAAGCTAGTGACGCTTTCCGATTGCAACTTACATAGTTTGTAATGGTTTAATATGAACTTCCAGCGATACTGCGAGCCGCTAGGGTCGCAAAACCCATTGCAATGCAGCTTAAATCGGTAGAATTACGCGCACACGTAAATCCGCAAGTTGTAAAATCTACTCCGCAAAAAGCAACGCTGCATCACATCAGTGTTGAATAACGCACATCACACCACACACTCAGCTGTTTTTCATAGTGCAACACAAGTAGTAAAGGCGCGAAAATGATTGGCGCGTCTTCGGGGTTGCAGATCATTTTGGAGGGAAAAATATCGTGGCAGTAGTAATTTGAGCAGTGCGTTGGCACGTCGCGTACATTGATACTAGAATATAAAAAGTTTATGAATATTTCTTAACAATTGGAGTAAAATTCTCTGCCAAAGAGCTATAACTATTGCACTTGCAACAAATAAAATGGCTCAGCCATCAGTAGCTGCATTCTTCAGCAATCGCAAACGTGCTGCAGTGGACGATGCAGTCTCAATTAAGACTAGGGTAAGTGTACTAAAGAATTGTAATGAGTGCTTATGTGTATATAAATGCCAAGTTCTTCTGTGTTTTTTTAAATATCTACAAGCATACGTACATATGTACATACATATGTATGTATGTTTGTGTAGGAGAGGCTTGCAACGAAATGTTGCGAATTTTATTTTGAGTGTTTGCTGATTAAAAAATGTGCCTTTGCTTACAGCGTCTTGCGGAACCCGCAGAGGTGACGGGTATGCGCACCCGATCAGGACGCAGTGTTAAACTAATTGGTGTGGAGCCGTCACCACAAGTAGAAAAGCAAACCAAGCAACAAAAACTTGTACAGTTCGTTAGGAAGGCATCACTATCGCCTCGGAAGCCACCACCTAGTGAGGAAGGTCCCAAGGCGCAGGAGATAAATGAGCATACACCGAGAATCAACACTACATTTGCCTCTAAGCAGAATGCCACAAATGTGCAGCGCGGCATGCGCACACCAACTAAACAAATTATCAAGGACGTTTCACCCATCAAACATGGCGAACTGAAGCGTCTAGTCAAAAAGGAACTCACTTTCGATGAGGTGAAGGCAAAGGTTAGCCGCAGCGCCAAGCTGCAGGAACTTAAGGCATCCTTGGCGCGCATACAGCAGCTGGAGCAGACGCGCAAGGCTCAGGAGGAGCGCAATCGAAAGCTGCGTGAGGCCGGACCATCGCCAGCCAAGGCGCCGACAGTGCAGCTCAAGGAGTTCGACACCATTGAGCTGGAGGTATTGGCAAGGTGAGAAGCACTCATACATACCTAATTGCCTTCCACAATAATTTTTACGGTTCGCTTTTTGGGTTGGCCTAGAATTGGCATAAACAAAACATTCGTAGAGAAAAAAACCGGGTAACATCATTACCATCGAAAAAGTTCTTTTTCTTCAACTGCTATCGAGGTCGTCTTGTTGGGAATGTCTTGGTCTGTGTGAATGCTTCGGTATATGTACATATGTATAAAGTGGAAGCATTGCACAGTTGTCTGTTATTCAAGCCCCTTAATGCTGAGATTGCATTTCTTGGATCGCACCAAAATGCTTTAACTGCCGTTATTTCATCGTGACGTTGTCTATGAGAACGTCACACACGCGGCCACTACACACATGCATATGTATGCACATACATTCGTACATATGTATGTGTATTGGATGTACTTGAATTTGTATTTCGGACAATTTCCCAGATGCCCTTAACATGTTGTTGGTCTGCATAATGTCTGCTTATGCTTGTGTGTGTGTGTGTGTACCCTTCGGCGTCGCTATGGTTGTATTTTTCCCTTGAAACGGGGGTTGGTTTCTTTCTCTTTGTTTATCCTTACCAACGATCGTTGCTGGCCACAGGCTGACTATGGGAATGTGTATGGTTTTCCAACTCAGGTAGAAAGTCAACTGACGATATTTTGTAACGGACTTTTTATTCCTGGGGTGGATAGCTGAGATAAGAGTTATGCATGCACATGAGATTTATGGATACTTATCAAACAAAAAACAAACAAGCTCAAGAGAGAATGTAACAGCCAAGCAAGCCCGACAGATAAACACCCTACACCCAAAAAAAACCTCTGCCGTTGCACAATCCTAATATGCCCTTTTGTAAATAGTTTTATATTATTATTGATTTTTTTTTTGATATGCTGTATAGCCTAATTAACCACTTGGAGTTCGACGTAAATATTTACATGTTCTATTCTGCCGCACCTTATCGATCTCAGAAGTCCTTTAAACATTTCAATGCAACGATATACTTTTTCTTGTGTGATTTATATGAAAATTGGAACGAATTTTTTTATATTTACTGCCACTTCTTTAGCTCAAGACACTCATTGTATCTGCTTACAAAATAACATAGGTCAGAAGTTCGAATAGATTTAGGCCCATTCCGATTCATAAACTTTGAGCAGAAAATGTCACTTTAAAAACAAGTTCCGGAAATAATTACTAATTGGGAAGTTTGTGAAGGTATCAAACCCCCTTTAACACTGTATTTATGCAGAGTTCTTTTGTGGATGTGTTGAACACATATTTAGCCAAAAAAGTTTGCAGTCTTATGATTAAAAATATTAGGAAATAGAGACAACTTTTCTTATTATCTACCATTTCCACTTGCAGCCCTTCAAAGACCTTCAAAACACCGACAAAACTACCTCCACCCACACCGGACAAACATGAGCTTATGTCGCCTCGTCATACGGACGTATCTAAGCGCTTACATTTCAGTCCGGCCAAGAATGGATCTCCGGTTAAGTTGGTTATGCAACCGGCCTACCAGCGTTTCATGAGCCTGGCCGAAACGAGCAAAGCTGGCCAATTGCCTTTGCCCTACAAGTACCGTCACCTCATTGAAATTTTCAAGGGCGTGGACTCGGTGGTTGCAATGTTTCACAATCGTAAGGAATGCATTACGTTCAAGAAACTTAAACCGGCAGTACAACGCATGCTACGAAAGAATTTCACGGAAACACATTTGGCGCAAATCAAACACATCTATCCGGACGCCTTCATATTCTCACAGATGAAGATGCGGAATTATGGGTCTGTGTCAAAGGCCGACTATTTCCAGTTGGTCATTAGCCCGAACGTGGAGCAGCTGCCGGAACAACAACGCCTGAAGAAAATCAATGAGGACGATGTGCTCGCGTCGGCCCAGTCGACGTCAATGAACCCACACATCATGACTGCGCGCATGCAACGCTTTCAGAGCCTGTTGATGGAGCGTGTTAAGGACACGCACGATAAGTTCATCCGTTCTCTGGACCCACCTCTCTCTATTGACAAGCATAAAGTGACGCGTTGGCATCCGGACTTCGACCTGGAGAGCTGCCCTGAGGTGGAGCGTGGCGCACTGCCACAACCTCCAAATGTGGAAAAATATTCTTCTGCACGCGACATACTTTCAACCGCACGCAATCTCTTCAACTGTGCCACTCCAATGGAGCGCGCCATGCAACGCTACGAGGCCAAGCTGGAAGCCGATCGAGACTGTGCGGAGAAATCGGCCAGTCAAGCAACCCCATCTAGAGTGGAATCCAATGCAGAGCAAACGCCTGCTAGTGGGGAAGCCACAATGGAACCAGCAACTACTTCCAAGAAGGACACACCCGTCCCAGCGCCGACTGAAACCACCACACCAATCAATGCTGCAATCGCAGATGGGACATCCAATCTCCTAAAGGGTCTGCCAAAAAGTCTTATAGAGAAAATTCGGGCCAAACAAGCGGCCAAAGCATTAGACGCAATGACACGCAGGCCATCGCAGGACCAGGAAGCTACCAAATACTCTCGCCTGCCTGAACTAGCACGTCATTTACGGAACGTCTTCGTTACGGAACGCAAGAGCGTACTCACGCTGGAGATCGTCATTAAGAAGATCCAAAACAGCTTTCGCACTAGCCTTACCCCACAGGAAATTGAGACCCATCTGAAATTGCTCGCCAAAGAAATGTCCGTATGGGTTACATTCCATGAGGTTCGCAAAACCATGTATCTGAAGATCGCCAAGGACCTGGACATGAACAGGATCATTGAGAAGCTTGAGGGACTAGCGAACGAGAGGAGCAAATAACTGAAGCACCAAACGGATATCACACGCAAAGCACACATTAATGGACCCTGTGGCTACATCCAGCTATTAGTTTAAGTACACGCCTATTCAGAGCCCTATCTATTTTTATTGTCATACTATATTTACATTGACCTCAATACTTTTGACCATTGGTTTCATTCAAATTAACTCCATCACATTTATATCTGACATTATCTCATACACCATTGTATCATTTAGCTTAATTTATAGGATCATATTATTATATTATTGTAACTTCATTGTTCAAGTTGTGTTTTGTTCAAATAATAAATGTTTATTGCTGGAAACTTAGCTGAATCTAAATCTTGTGCAGTTTAAACTTGGTCACATACATATACAGTGGGCGCCAAAAGTCTACATACGACCCAATATTTTGCTTTCTGACAGAACCAAATGTATTTATTTAAAAACTAATGCAGTTTTATGAAAGAAAAGGAAAAATCATAAACTTAAGATGTGGCCTTACAAAGATACTTGTATAAGCGAAAAATCATATTTCTTCTTTGACAAAAGTGTACGTATGTACTATAAAAACATTTTCAGAGTAGGATTTATTTATTTAATTATAGTACATGAAAGAGAAATCACAATTATATGCAATCGGGGATTCACCAGGAAATATCAAGAAAACGGAGAACCATCGACACGTGGGGGAAGGAAGCAAGGCTGAGTAGCCAATCCGTGATCAGTGGATTGTACACTAGTGCTGTAATCAGTAGTGCGTGTGTTGAGCAGAAGTGGCAAAAAGTTTGACCTAAATTGACAAAGAAATCAACATCACCGGAAATCAATTTGTGTAGAAAAACAATTCCAAGAACTGTCATACGGTTAGCTAACGATATATGGTTGATTTGCAGATCTTGAACATGCTAAAGTGTTGGAAAATAATATTATAGATAGACAAGGAAATAAGTTTCATACACGTTAGTCGAGCTTTACAAAGTTATGGTTCAATTATGTATAAACAAATTGATGCTAATAAAATGCTAAGCCTTTAATAGTTAAATTAAAACAAAAAATTCAAAAACATTGTAAATGAAAATGGTCGTTAAATGACAAAAAATCTACCTTAATTTCGTGAATAAGTATGAACAAGAACAAAATTACATGGACGTGGCTATATCAGACATGGACATGGTTATATCGACTCGGCTTGTCATCCTGATCAAGAATATATATACTTTCAGGGCTCTGCCACGCCTCCTTCTGTCTGTTACTACAAAACTAGTATACCCTTTCACCCTTTGGGTACAGGGTATAAAAATGTGATATATTACACGATATTATTCCATTTAGCACGATTTAAAATAACACGTGATCAATGTCTTTTTTACACGACTTTTTCTGGAACTAATCTACCGTGTAAAAAAAGAATTAGATGTATCTCCCTTTATTTTTTGATTGGTACAATTTGAACATTTTATATTATTTATTCAGAAAGTCGGCCACAGCTCTGACGAAAAGTTCCGTCTGCTCAAAGTGCACCATGTGGCCAGCATCGAGCCATTGAATCTCTGCATTGGGAAAGTGCTTGAGTATCTGCGGCCAATGGTCGTCAGAGACGAACACGGAATTCTTGCCACAAATGAAAATAGTGGGCCCACTATATGGTGGCAGAGTCGATATTAAAGATTTGAATTTTTCAAAGTTGGGTAAACTATCGCGCAAAGCATGGACATTGCAGGCCCAGTAAAACTCGCCTGTGTCGGGTTTCTTCCGAAGATTTGGCATTATGAAGTCAACCATATCCGGATAAGCTGTGGCCTCTTTCATTTGATTCATGACCAGTTTGCGACCCTCGCCCAGGCTTAAGTTGGGCGGCACGGAGATTTTCAGCATTGCAGTAAACACTTTATTCATGCCAGCGAATGTGCGGGGAATAGAAATAGGAGATATATCCACGGCTATCAGGCGCTCCGTTAGTTGCGGATTAGTCAAGGCGAAATACATCATGGTTCGGCCACCCATGCTGTGACCAATCAGGCAAGCCTTCTGCGAGTAAATGGACTTCATATAAGCCAGCACATCGGCGGACATGCCCTCCGAACTGTGAATTGCGGTATGAGGACTATCGCCATGATTCCGCGCATCCACCGCATAGATGCGTCGCTTAGTTTTATTAGTCAGGGATCTACAGATACTCCGCCAGTTTTGTTTCGAGCCAAATATTCCATGCATTATGATGACAGGTACTGCGGCAGCATCCGTATTTGAGCTCTCAAACATCTCAGCACTTAAAGGTACTGCTTCCACATAATTACGAATCGCCGCTGATCTAGGGCAGGCGCCGTACAATAGCTTTCCTACGCGTTTTCCACAAAATTGTTTAGAAAACATACTACAGGGCATACTACATGTATATAATTTTTTCAAATTGTGCATATTTCCGAAAATCTTTTACAGGTGTGTGAGTTTTGGAAAAGACATAATATAATTTGAAAAATTCTATGACATATCTTATGCAGATTTATTAATAAAATTTTTTTATGACCTACATTCTCGACAAATAAAGTAGACTTATTTTATGTGTTTAAATTCTATACGCTAATTTATTTTTAAATAGCCGTCATATTAAAAAAATGTTTCGTAACATTATATGTTATGAAAAATCGTAAAGATTGTTATATTTATTCGATTTTTAATAGTTGGGTAAACTTAAAGCAGGTACAAGTATACAAAGAAATAAACATTATGATAGTTTAATGCTTAAATGAAGTGATGAAGCGGCTTAATGCAGTTTGGTAGTAAACGTTTAAATTATTCATAGTACTCGTAGCGGGGCAACACTTTTTTAAAATTGGTGCTGGGGCAACACTGCACCTACTAAAGCGAATTTCGCGGGTATGCGAAAGAATTTTGTTTCAAAATGACAGAGATTGAGGATGAGGTAAACGTGCCAGTGCCCACAACAGCTCCATCAAGCCAAATCAAGGCCATCGCAAAGGACACAGTGCACAAAATATGCTCTGGTCAAGTATGTACACATGATGTCAAATAAATGCAAAACCAAAGCTATAAAATGTTTTTTTTCCGGCCAACAGGTTGTTCTTAGCCTAGCAGTGGCCGTTAAGGAGCTGGTAGAGAATGCCATCGATGCGGGCGCCACCTTAGTCGAGGTAAAACTGCGGGATCAGGGACTAGAGGGCTTCGAGGTTAGCGACAATGGCAGCGGCGTAGCCGAGAGCAATCTGGAGGGCATGAGTAAGTCTCGCATATTTTAGAAGCCAATTAGGCGGAATCTGTAAAATTGTATTGTGCAGCCGCAAAATACCATACTTCTAAAATACGGGAGTTCGATGACTTGCTTGGCGTGGAGACGTTTGGATTTCGTGGTGAGGCTTTATCTTCGCTTTGTGCCTTATCCGATATGGCCATACAAACGCGCCACAGCTCAGCCGACGTAGGTAAGTCTAATGAGATTAGCATCCTTTTAAATCTATTTTATATTTATATGTGTGTTAAATTGCTTTTAGCCATAAGAGTGGAGCTCGACCATGAGGGCATGATTAAGAAACGTGCGCCATGCGCCCGCGGTGTTGGAACTACAGTGACTCTGTCAAACCTTTTCGCGACGCTGCCGGTACGACGACGGGATTTTAGTCGCAACATCAAGAAAGAATTCACCAAAATGTGCCACATTCTTCAGGCATACTGCATGGTCTCCAAGGGTGTGCGCATTATTTGTAGCAATCAATCAACTAAAGGCGTCAAAACTGTGGTGCTGCAGACGCACGGGTCTCAAGATGTGTTGGCCAACATATCCGCGGTATTTGGTACGCGTCAAGTGGCGGACATTGTGCCACTTAAATCGCCTTTGGAAGGTGGCCAACTTAGTGAGGAGTCCTTGCGCGCTGAGCTGCAATCTGACAATGCGGCTGACAGCACGCAGTTTAGCTCTGAAGATGTAGAACGTCTCAATCAAGATGACTTCCAGCTTGAAGGGTATATATCCAGTTGCCGACATGGTGCTGGTAGATCTTCCAAAGATCGTCAGTTCTATTACGTCAACTCAAGGCCCTGTGACTTAAAGAATGTAATTAAAACCAGCAATGCAAAACATAATATATTTTAACCATTTTATTTTTTGTGCCATCAGGTATCCAAAGTTCTGAATGATGTCTACCATCGGTTTAATGGTCAGCAGCAGCCATTTGTGTATCTGAACATTTTAACAGCTCGCAAGGATGTCGACGTGAACCTAACGCCGGATAAACGTCAGTTGCTTCTAAATAATGAGAAAATCCTGCTGCTGGCACTGAAGAAGGCTCTACTCAACACATTTGGCAACACTCCGTCTACATTCACATTACAAAACTCAACGATTGTTAGCATGTTGGACATCAAGCCTAAGGACGCTTCATTAGCTGTTGCTCCAACAAAAACTGAGATGGAAAACGGTGCAAATTCTTTAAGTGAGGATAGCGACGTACCCGTGTCCTCATCCCAGCGTTTCATGGATGTTCTCACCCAATGGCGTCGTACGGGTGACACTAAAGGAGTCGCGCCGCCAGTGTCTGTAAAGCGACGCTGCAACGACGAACTCGCTGCACGTACCTTAAAGATTCAAAAAATTCAGGCATTTCTATCGCAAGAAGAGCCATCAAAAGAGCTTAGCTACCAATCTGACGGCTCATCAGATATGGACACAGCATCCGCGCCAGCAAAAAAAGAACAGAGTCCAAATAAAAGCATACCAAATGTTGTGGAGCTCAAAACGGGTTCGTTGGGTAAATAACGCACACATTAGGAACCATAGATCAGTATTAATAAAATTATTTTTCCATAGCCTATGACGAATTGACACAGAAGGCCACACCAATTAAGGTGGAAGCTACTCGCATTGATTGCAAGGTCAGCACGCCAGCTAAACCACTCCTTAGTTTTATAGAAAAGAAACCCAAAGAAGAAGCGGAACAGACTACCTTGGGCTTGCGCCAGGAGTCGGTATTGCCTACCACTCAGGACGATTCTAGCGAAGGCGAAATAGAATTGGCAACGCGCATTGAATTCGACGATCCTCAGGCAGATGATCAACACTCCACCTATACATGTGGCGAACTTCGAACCACAATAGAAGAAATCGCACTCAAGTTAAAGGCCGAGGAGCGTCAGATAGGCGAACAAAAGCAACGAGCCAAGCTGGAGCGCTTAAGATTTAAAAGCGATATAAATCCTAACCAAAATCAGAAAGCTGAGGCTGAATTGCAAAAGGAAATTGGCAAAGAAGACTTCAATCGGATGGACATTATAGGACAGTTTAATTTAGGGTTCATCATAGTTAAGCTAGACGATGACTTGTTTATTGTAGACCAACATGCCACAGATGAGAAATATAATTTTGAGACACTTCAACAGACTACAGAACTTCAATACCAGCGTCTAACAGTGCCTCAAACACTCGAGCTGACGACTGTGAACGAAATGGTGCTTCTCGATCATCTATCAGTGTTCGAAAAGAATGGATTCAAATTTGAGATTAATCCAGATGGTAAGTATAGTTGGTGTCTGAGGGAATTTAATTACGTTTTCATGCGCTTCTTTTCAGCACCAAGCACCAAGAAAGTTCGATTATTGGGTAAGCCTTACAGCAAAAATTGGGAGTTCGGCAAGGAGGACATCGATGAGTTAATTTTTATGTTACAAGACGCACCAGAAGGCACCGTCTGTCGACCTTCCCGGGTACGCGCCATGTTCGCATCGCGAGCCTGTCGTAAATCTGTAATGATAGGCAAGCCATTGAACAAAGCAACAATGCGAACACTTATTAACCATATGGGAGAAATCGAACAGCCATGGGTAAGTTTTAGTTTTAATTCTTTATTGATGTACATTGCTTCGAAAACCGCGAGAAACCAGCTTGGCTACATATGATATTTCACGTCCTCGAGTCTCGGGTAGATAAAATTTCGTCAGTAGAAACAAGAGTGCGCTGAACATCGAAAAAAGCAAAAATACCCATGAGCCCCAAGCTGTGTGTAGAGCTGGAAAAATCATGCCCACGATGAAATTGCATGCCCAACCAATCTGGTTGCCAAGTGATAGAGCCACCGATCGCGATGATACCTCAAAAAGCTCTATAGTAGGTGGTGGAATATAAGAAATAGAAGATAATATAATAAATAGTTAAAATTGAGTACATGTATTAGAAGAAATTTGAATATAATAGGAGAAAATACCAAATTATAGTTGCCATAACTAACCTGCACCAATGAACGACGGCATGGGCCCCAAAGCCAATTGAAAAGCGATCAGATACAGAAAAATGGAAGCCATGCATGTTATTGAGAACCATGGTACCTGTGCCTACAAAGATCGTTTATATCTCCGCTCGCAGTTGATAGTTAACTCAATTACTTACGCTGTATTCTACCATCCAGGCAAAAGCAAAGAGGAATACCGCACAGAAAAATGTAGAAAGTTGCATTAGTATGCGTCGATTGAACTTTGCCATAAAGAGTGGACTCATAAGGGCGGTTAGCAGGTTTACATTCCCAGCACATAGGTTCATCCACTCGGCGGCACTTGCGGAAAGACCGCTGTTTCGAAAAATCAATACGGAGTAGTAAAAAATCTGTGGAGTGCAACATACATTCTAGACGTTTGAATTTATAGCACTATGTCCTTTACTGACTGCATTTACGCCCGACAACTGCTGACCACCTTGATAGGCAAACAGCAGAACAAGCGGCAGAAGCATTCGTGGATCTCGTAATATTTCCCCCAAGCGGCGGGTGGAGCACTTCGATTGGGTCTCTAGCTCCATCGCTGCCATCTCCTCATCTATAACAGCAGGATTTACATTCCCACGTAAACGCTGCAGCATCAGCCGAGCCTCTTCCCTTCGATGCTTGACAATGAATAGCCACTTGGGGCTTTCGGCGTAGAAGCGGTAGGGTGCGTAGCAAACAGTCATAAATATTACATAGAAGCAGAGAGCAATGTGCCAATGATCTTCCCCGCCGAATACCGATTGCAAGCTGAAGATCTGAGCAAATACCAGTCCAATGGAGAAGCCCAGCGCACATCCAACACCCAAAGTACCGCGCTGTGAAATGGATGCTATTTCGCTGTGATACATGGGCAGACTGGTGGTAATCAGACCAGAGCCGAGACCGACTATAACGCGGCCGAGCAGCAGCAACTCGACCGAGTGCATCCAACGACAGCAGAGAAAGCAAGCGGCGCCTATTAGGAGCAGCAAACCGCTCAGCAGAAAACAGCCACGGCGGCCAAAACGATTGGCGGCCCAGCCAGCCGCAGCTGATCCAAGCACACCACCAATCAAGTAGATGGAAACTATCAGTGCCCAGAAGGTGTCCAAAGCAGTTGTTGATAAGAGAAGTCCATAGTTTTTGCCAAGCGTGTCATGCACCCAGGCTCGCATATGCTTTGGGATTGGATACGGTTAGGAAAATGTAGCTGCGGACGAGTTGCGAACCTCACCACAGCCGGACTATTGATGATACCCACACAGTATCCGCCAGGAACAGCAGCTCCAAAAGTGCTGCCTAAAGTGGTGCACACCAGCAGCCTTGTCCACTGCGCAGATAATGTTATTAGATAGAGATAACAAGGATGAATCTAAAGACCTCATCGGTGTACCTTAGACTTTGGCTGCTTGGACTCCCCCAAAGAACACTCGGTTTCAAATTCGTAACTCTTAATGCCGGACATATTTGGCTCCTCGTGTACCACCGGCAGAATCTTAACTGCCATTTCACTCAGACATTCTGCTGTATTTAATAAGAAGCCTCCTTTCCAAATTTATGGCGTTTATCTGATTAGGGGATTAGGCTACCTGGTATTTTATTTATTTCCAACTTATGGTGGTACTATAAATCAAGGCACCATCTTATATCTAATGCACTTTAGATTTAAAACCGTCGGCCATCAAAGGGGCTACGGCAGATGAATCGCGACCGCGCGTCTCCGGCAAGTAGCGTTTTGTGAGGCAGAAAATCAGCAGACAAACGAACGAGCACGGTAGAAATACCAGAGCGCCCCAAGCATTTTGTAAACTGGGAAAGGTCATGCCGATAATGAAATTGCAGCTCCAGGAGGAAACACTTCCCAAGGCCATAGCCACTGGACGTGGTGCTACTTCAAAGAGTTCTGCAGAGTGAAGCAAAATAAAAAGTATGGTGAAAATGTTAAAAAGAATAAGCAATTACTAACCTGATCCAATGAAAAATGGAATTGGACCGAGGCCGAGTTGAAAGACGAATATGTAAAGAAAGATGCAGGCGACGCAGCCCATGGCGAACCATCTGTAGGACTCCTTATGAGAGAAAAGCACGAGTCAGAAACTGAGTGTTTTTCCACCAAGAATTACTTACAATATAGTAAAGCATCATAGCAAAGAGAAACAGGAATACCATAGAGAAGAAGCTTGAAAACAGCATCAGTGGACGGCGATTTATACGTGCCATTAGTAGTGGACCGAACAGTGCGCCCGCCAAGTTTACGGATCCCGCACCCAAGTTTACCCACTCCGCTGCTCTCTGGGAGAGACCAGCTTTCAAAAAGATCGACACTGAGTAATAGAAGATCTGTAGAGTATGATAAGTTTGTGATCAATACTTCAGATTGCATTCCACTGACCGCATTTATGCCCGACAGCTGCTGACCACCTGGGTAGGCGCACACAAGAACCAGAGGGAGACGGAGACGGGGGTTTCGTAGTACCTCGCTAAAACCGCTTGTCGAACTCTTGGCTGTGGCTTCCTCTTCCATGTTGGCCAACTCGGTTTTTAATTCTTCAGTGTCTGCTGAATAGCCACGAAGTATTTCCAGCTGCGCTTTGGCTTCCTCCTGCTTCCCCTTCACAATGTATAACCATTTGGGGCTATCTGGGTAGCATCTATAGGGTGCAAAGGAAATAATAACGAAAACCGCATAGAAGCTGAGAGCGATGTGCCAACGATCGGCACCACCAAAAACCGTTTGCAAACTAAAGATTTGTGCCAACACGACGCCCACCGTCAGACCCATGCCGCAGAGTGGTGCCAGGGCACCTCTTTGTTCCAGTGCTGCCATCTCGCTATGATACATGGCTAGGAAGGTTGTCGTCAGCCCAGCTGCTAATCCCACCAACAAGCGGCCCAAAATAAGCAACTCCACAGAACCCAGGAGACGACAAAAGAAAAAGCAAGCCGCACCGCCGGACATGAGCATGCCGCATATATAAAAGCTGCTGCGGCGTCCAAATCTGTTGGCAATTGAGGCACCTGTTAGGGAGCCGGCTGCTCCACCCACAAGAAAGATGGACACAATTGCCGACCATATCAATTCCATGCCCGAGTCGGTCAGGTGAAGGTCATAGCGGTTAATCAGAGTCTCGTTGCACCAGGCGCGCATGTGCTGTGAAGCGATAGAAGATTCAGCATGTAAAGCTTAAAAATGAGTTAACTTGACTCTTGCAGGGTACCCGTCCAGCTCTTTATCACAGTTGTTCTACTAAAATAACTAATCCTAGGGTTTTAGTACTAAGAGTCATTTATGACGCCAGTCCTACATATTTCTAGCCGGGCGACAAATACGACCTCTTACACTAACTAAACTTTCGTGTGTTATCACTGATCAGGTAGAGCGGCAAAAAATCGAAATATTCGATGATTGCCATTTAATTATTGATTTGTTTGATTAATCGCATAAAGTCATTACTTTAGAGGGACGCTGATTATATATGATTTCTCCCAGAACTACAAAAATTGTATTTTGTTCAGTTAATTAATTTTATTTTTGAGAAAATATCCTAAATGCACAAACATCGATTCAGTCAACTTCGATTACTTTTATTTTGCAGTTCTATGATCAGTCATCTTTTAACGATTTGCGCCCAAATTTCAGCCATGTCGTAATAATAGTTATCGTTCAACAATCGACTAAGTCGATATCAGTGCTTTTAAACAAGTTGAATATCCTACAGTTACTATTTGTTTTTGAGGGGCAATACGCCTACGCAAATCGAAAACGAGATAGACGCTATCTTTGGAGACTCTCTCCCATCATTTAAATCTGTAAGTTCTGGGCAGCTGAACTTAAGCGTGGCCGCACGAGCTCGTAAGTTTATATTGCGGCTCTATAAAAACTCATAAAAATCTAAGTTGGTAGATACATATATCTTAGTAAACAAGCAGACATTCTAGCAGAAGTAATTTTTTGCACCGATCAGTCTTATGGCAGCTATATAAACTAAGGAGGCTAGATTATATGGTTTCGAATAAAATTGGTCTGCGTATAGATAAGGAAAGTATACGTGCCGTGTTGTCTCTTTACATACTATTCATATCGATTCGTCTCGCTATGCTGTCGTCTATACATATGTATGTATCTACCAGGTCTACCAACTCAATAGCGAGCTCTAATCTATAAAAAATATTTAACTTCGATCATCGATTTGTTAAATCCACAGATAATGATAATATTTTGTAATATTAGATTACGATTCTACTTACTACGGCTGGACTATTCACGACACCGGTGCAGTAACCCGCTGGTACAGCAGTTCCAAGCGTAGAACCAATGCTGGCCCAAGTCAGCGCTTTAGTCCATTGGGGCCGATGCTATGAGGGAATCAAGAAAAAGAATGGATTTCTGTAAGGTTTCTGAAGAAAACAAAAAATATATTTGTGCCTACCGTTTTTCCACTTTGTGCCATTAGAGGTGCCTTCGCAAGTTCAAGTGAGTCCAGCTGAGTAGCATTTTGAGTTTTTGAGGCCATTATATCTTTTAGACAAGTTAACGAGCCTTTAAGAAATATTGGCTAATGATTTTCCACAGCCTGGCGCCGACGGCTGTAATTCATGTACTGCGACAGACATCCCCAAAGTTAAGTTTCGTTTGTTAACCAGATTATGGAGATAACAAAAGTCGTTTTAGTTCAAGAGCAGTTATTCAAACATTGATAAAGCCCTACCAGATATAGCGCTGCTCCGGCAGCAACAAGTAGCCACTATAAGCAGTACATCATGCATAAAACGCTTCCCTAATCTGCTCCGTTTCAGAACTGCCCGCACGGAAGACCCACCATGCGTCATCTAATCAATATCACGATGCTTATGGATGCGGACGAGGATGCCGACTGAAAAAGCTCGTGCAATAAAGAGAAGCTACAATAAAACGAGCGCTGCAGATTTAGTTATGTCTATTTATTTATTTTATGGTACATCAGATTACTTATTATATGATCTTTATGTCGGATCGTGTGAAAGTATAGAAGTGCTCACACACTTATTGTGCGGAAAATGTTGAAGCCGCTATGAGCTGTGGAGAGCAGAACACCGGGAAGCTGTGGATGCCAATGCAGCTCCTTTATCTCCTTTTGACCCTGATGAATAAACAGCAGCTGTGGCGGCAATTTATTTAGTTCGTCTTCATTTTCTACTGGTGCTTGCGCCTGGTCAGCATCTTTTTCCACTGCCAGATCCCACAGCACGATTTGGTCGTCATCGCCGCCAGAGGCCAGGACTGTTGCTTCGTTCGCATTCCATTCGACTGTGGTCACGTGGTCGGTATGATGCTTAAACGTGGCGATGGGTTTCTTAGTTTGGAACTGACGCAAATCCCAAATGTGCAAGAAGCCATCATCGCCACCGCTGGCAATAAAGGGCTCGGTGTGATTCCACGAGATTACGTTTATATCGCTCTCGTGCGCATTTTCACACGTCAACATGCAAGCTTTTTGAGGTGCCGCGCGACAATCCCAAATGCGTATCGTCTTATCTACGGAGCACGATGCTAAAACGCTGCGTTCATTTGGACTCCATTGTAAATCTTCCACAGACTCTGTATGGCCAATTAGAGGGCGTTGATCGACTTTCCATGAACCATCCTCCAGTGGGCTCCACACGTGTATATCTCGCCGGCAGTCTCCCGTAGCTAATACGCCGTCGGCGCAAGCGCTCCAATCAATGGCGAAGCCCTCCTGCTGATGGCCACTAAATGTGTACACGGGCCGCACGGCTTCTGTTGCCGTTTCACGCTCGTATTGCTTTAACAGGGGAGCCTCTTCGACTGCCTGCAGTTGCTTTGACAAATTCCATATATTTACACGGCCTAGCTCACTCCAGGAGGCAGCAAATACGCTGTTACCCAAGCGACGGGCTCGCACTCGATTCACACAGCCTTGATGTTTAATCAGCGCACATGTCATCTCTGGCTTCTTTAGCTCTTCCCGGTCTACACCTTCGTCCTGGTCGTCCTCCAGCTCCTCGTCATCATCGCCATCATCATCGTCATTTTGTGTTTTGTGCAAGTTGCTCATTTTCATCACAATTAGGTTGTTGACGTGTGTGCGCGCCGCTTGTGTTCCAGCCACAATATACGCCGTCAGGGGATACTGCTCCCTACCCGATCCCAGCTCGTCGGGCACGATATCAAAACTTAGGCAGGGAGCACCAGTGGAGGCTTGGTGCAGCATAACGTAGGCACTTTCATCACACACCAACTCTTCATTTTCATCTAGCGCTCTGCCCGGCAAATAAACTTCTTTTTGATTCTTCGATGATGTTAAGCTATTTGGATCCTCGTCTTCGCTTCCGCTGTCAGGTTCCATATCGCTCTCGGCGTCTTCCGGCTCCACCACCTCCATGCTGAGTTCATCGTTCTCCATTATTCAATCAATTCTAATACGAAAAGTTGTTCCTGCGTGTATATTGTTGTGATAATACACGTGTTGACGTCCAGTGATGAAAAATGCTCGAACATTGTCGTTTGCAGAGCTGCATTCGGGTTTTGATTTTGAAGAAGAAGCAGAGTTTAGCAGCACTTTTGTCGCCGCTGAAGAATAGATTGTTGATTAGGAAGAGATAGAACTCACTGAAAATGGTTAAAAAAGGTTTAAATCCAATCAGCATTGTGAAAAGCATTTACCACAACGAATTTCAATGGTAAGCATAAGCGTACACAACTATTTTATTTATAACGCAAACATGCGTCGTTTACATAACCAATCTTTTTTTCCTCCCCCGCCATTGCAGGAGTCTAGTAAAGAGCTTCGGCTTGTTCTTCCTCGGTGTGCGAATAGCAAAGGAGTTTGTTGGAGTTGAATTGATGCCCGCAGTGGCGCCGGTATAGTAGAGCGCAATAAAACGGTTCACGTACAAACAAATCAAGCCAGTTAAGAGAAACGTTAACTAATTATAATAGTAAAAAACCAACAGATCAACATCTATGTATTTACATTGGGACGAGAATTAATTTCAGTTTCGAGTGACTATCAGATCCTTGATCTTGGATTCGTCCGTGTCTATTTCATGTATAAGGCTCTTGGCGAGTATGTTTGGTGTCATTTCGCGCTGCAGGAAGTTAGCCACCAGTTTCCGACTCGGCACCGCCCCGCCGTGCGCTAAAATCTCGCTACGGTACTTCTCGCCAGACTCTCGATTAAAGGGATTCGCCTCAAAGTACGTTTGCCAGATCCAAGAAGCAATTGTTTTGGATATCAGATATGAATAGTACTTTGCACCATAGCCGACCAGATGGGAGAACCGCAATTGCCATGCGGTGTTGTCCACATATGGAAGACCGTAGTAGCGGTTTTGCACGGATCGTAATGTCTCCGTGGTATTGGCACCTTGCTGTGCCACATCTCCTCCATGGTAGACTTGATCTAAGGCCGAGTAAAAGACCTGCAACTGGGTCTCGCTGGCGGCAAACAAGTGTTTGGAGGCACACAGTCGCTGCAACATATCGTCCGAGATGGGCTTGTGCGTTTGAAAATGGCGGGCAAAGGTGCGGAGCACACGAGGATCACTGGCAAAATATTCCATTAATACAGAGGGTACTTCGGCAAAGTCGGTGGCGCATCGCGTGCCTGTCACGTGTTGGTATTCGGTTCGCGCCAACATAGAGTGCATAGCGTGTCCCATCTCATGGAAGAGATTATCAACGCGCGCTGGCGATAACAGAGTCGGTCCAGTCCACCGTGGCTGTGCCAAGCCCAGCATAACCACAACAATGGGAACTTGGTAGCTGCCGTCGGCCATACGCTTCCCACCTTGTATGGTAAAGTGGCAGTCCTGATTGGGTTTGCCGTTGCGCTCAAAGAAGTCGCAGTAGATGTAGCCAAGCAGTCCTTCTACCTCGTGCACCACAGCTAGTTTGTATATGTCGCTGTGCCAGGATTCACCAGGTTCCATTTCAGTGTTCTCTAGCCGCACGCCATAAAGCGCGTGCAGTAAATTGTCTAGTCCCTCCATGCAGCCACCAAGTGAGAAGTAGGGCAAAAATTCGTTCGAGTTGGCCTCGAGCGATTGCCGCTTAAGCTGGGACGTAAAGTATGGTGTATCCCACACCGCTACAGTGGCATTTGGCTGTCCACTCTCCATGCGTTTCATTTGTGTCATCATGGCGAAGTCAGCATCGGCACGTGGCCGCAATTGCTCCGACAATTCATCAATGAATTCGCGCACCAACTCTGGCGTTTCCATGGTGCTGGCGTTCAGAGCGCGATGCGCGTAAGTTTCAAAGCCACAACTGCGGGCCAATTCATGTCGGCACATCAGCAGGTCTTTGAGAAGCTGCTCCTGACTCTCGGAGGGTTGTAGATACAGTCGATAGGCGGCCTCGCGCATTTGAACATTCTCTGCGTTTGTACTTAGACCTGTGACAATGATGTTGTTGCCGGCTGTGGGAAAGCTGCAAATATAAGCTGTGCGTAATGGCCGGATCGTCGCAACGTTTAATGACAAACTTACTAGCTTCTTATAGACTCTGGCACAGCGCTACGCGCCAGGACTGTCGGTTGCACTGCGCCGTTCATGAATTTCTGTCCTAGCTGGAGTATGTAATCATTTAAGCGCACCACACGCAAACGCTCAGACTCGGGTAAATGAATGCCGCACTGTTCAAAATCGAACAAAAAGAGCTTGGCCACATGCGTATCCACGTCTGTAGTGGCCATCAAATCGCCTTGTTCGACCACATGGCTCAGCGCCTGATACAATGGCTTGTGTGTATTCAAGCTACACAGGAAAGGGAAAATGAGAAGCTTAGATCGGTAAGTCCCCACTTCATCTCAGTTATTCATAGTCCTACCTCTCCACAACACCACAAATGCTAATGCAAGCCTCTTCCGCCGCCTGCATATATTTGTTCTGTGGATGCGCTATACGTATGAACTCTGCTAGATCGGCGACTTTGCACAGCGAATTAGAGAGTTCGTCAAAAATGTCCACCATCTTGCGCCGCCTTTCCTTTGAGATTGCCTCGGCAATTAGGTCCTGCGTTTTCTGCTCCGCATTGTCTCGCAGCAAATAGAAGCCCTCGAACGTCCGCAGCTGCGGCATTCCAAATAGACCCTGTAACCACGCATGTTACTCAAGTTTATTACCATTCGACATTTCTTGTTGCCGGCCACTTACCACATCGTCTCGGGTGAAATTTATTCGTTTAGCAGGCGGCGAGTTGAATGCTGTGGCCAGTGGCGACCATGTCGAGACCATTTTGCGCTGGCGCCATCGCTGCAGCGCTCCGTTTGTTGTGGTTCGACATATTTGCAACATGATCCTCTGTGGGTAGTGGGGCTCTATTAATTGTTTACCATGTATTACATATTCGCACTGCAACAGCAATCAGCTCGTTTGCAGCCCATCATTCTTTCCCGTGAGCGTTGCCAACCCGCTTGCTAATTCGAAAGAGCTGGGGCTGCCAACTCGCCTGCATGATATTTACATTGTGGCAGTTAAAAGGACTAATTCAAAATGTATTTTCCAACAGTATTTGACATTTAAATTGGACAGATCGCGTTCATAATAAAACAGAATTTTATTTACTTTTACAATTGAACGATGAATTTTGAATACAATTTTTTCGTATTTTGAGGTTAAATTTGTAACATGTATTTATGCATAGCTTTGATATTATTCTCAGTTCCAAATCCGAATCTTTTTTAATACTTGTATGTTATTTCATTTATTCATGAGGGATTTAAAACTTACATATGTATGTTTCAAAATATTTTCAAAACATACCCCAGAGACTTAATTACTTTAATAGTTGCGCACTACATATTAAAATCAACTAACATTGCAATTCGGGTTTTATTGTTCAACAATAGATGAATATATTTTTTATGTCATTCCATAGAAGCCATAAAGTCCAAAGCGGGTTTGATGTAATGTTTCCAAAAGTAAAAAATAACAACAAAGAAAGCTTTAGTTTATTTGGTTTTAGTACATAAGTATGTATATAAAATAAAAATAAACTAAATTTAACTTCAATACATTTTAAAACCTACACGAAATTAAATCAAAGTAAAAATACTTGTGTAGAACGTGAATTTTATGTTCTATATCTACGCATAAATTTAGTAAAGTTCAATAGCAACGAAAGTCAACGTCACATATATCAAAGTAAATATGTATATATACTTGTATGTAACATTTTCAACAGTACCCACAATACGTACGTACATTTGTATATTAAATTATGCATAATGCCACTAATAAATATACGCTAACACGCCATGAACGTCGCGTCGGCGGGGAGACTACACACAAAGACAACAAGTACATCATATAGTTAACGACACGTCTAGAGATATAGGGGTGGTGTTGGTAGGGGTTGTGGTGGGAGTGAAACAAGCACACAAGGCGCTCACAAAAGGATCACACAAACATCTAAAGACCCGAATAATAGTTATTTCAAAATGTACATTTTGAGTAATTGTAAGTATGTGTGTGTGTGTGAGTGTGTGTGTGTGAGTGTGTGTGTGTGTGTGTTGGTCTGCTCATTAGACCAACAGATAAAAAACAGATAAAGCTAACGCTTGCTATCTATCGCTTGGCATATGCTATATGGCGTCTGTTCATTGGAAACATTCATTTCCGCTTTGGTAATTTGTAGTTCGGTGGCGGTTGTAGTTTTAAGTGGTCAAGGAAGACTGGCTGCATGTCCGCATGCCAAGAGATTTCCTCACGCACGCGAACTGGCCCATCCTTGCAGGTCAGCCAATATGTGCTCATGAGTCCTTTGCCCTGCAAAGAGATTTTATGTGAATAGAATGCTGACCAACGGTCTCAGTGGTGTCACAGTGAAAAACTAATATTGTGTTTTACTTTTCTTCTCATGCTCACCTTTATGCTCAATTGTTCAAAATTGTCGATTACATTTTCTGAACTCTTTTGTAGTGTACAACTATACGTAGAAGGAAAACTTGCTTCTATCTTGTAATTATTAATGCATTTATGAATTTAATGCACAATTTGGATTACTAGGGAAATTTTTATGAATCTAGATACAAATTAAGTTTAAATGTAAATAAAATACAAAAAATGTCTAGAATCTTCCCAGAATCTCAACTTTGGCTTCTTCTGCGTAATTTTCTAAAGCACTGAACTATCCCTTGATTCCTTTTTCTGAAAAGCTTATAATTTTTCCTTAGATGTAAATTTTGAACCGCTTTAGGGATGCATTTTTCATCATATGTTTTTCATTTATAAATTTAAAATCAAATTTATCAAAAGCATCAAATGTGAACCTAACCAAACCCACCCATATTATGAGGAGCGATCTGACTCACCTTTACGTCGATGAGGCCGCGATGCTCGGTTTTAAAACCGCCCACCTGTTGCAGTGCCTCGTTCATCTCCTCGGTGATATGTATCTTGTGCGCCTCGCCGGTGGACTCCATCCGTGAGGCAGTGTTGACCGTGTCGCCAAAGAGACAGTAGCGCGGCATTTTCGTGCCCACAATGCCGGCGACCACAGGTCCAGTGTGCACACCACAGCGTATCTGTACGAAGGAGTCGTCGGAGGCGCGCGGGATTCGAAAGACCGACGAGGCGTCCAGCAAATCAAGTGCCATTGTTGCGATCTCGCTGATGTGCTTGTTGCCTGAAAAAGTCAACCAAATATATCCATGTTTGTGTGTCTGCCGCGTTGTGGAGGCGTATGGAGGGAGGTTGGGGTTGGCTGCAACATGTGTGAAAATTTTCCACAGCCTTGGCGGCATGGGCACAGCATAAATTAAGGCGCATGTGCACAAAAGTCAAATTAGCGCAAATCTGCGGCAATGCCAGCAATGAAAAGGGTCAACGTTTGCCTCGCTGACAGCGAAATTTGCATAAATTACCTCACTGATGCCGCTCACTCACCGTTTTTAACTGGCAGTCCCGAGGCCACCATATAGGAGTCGCCTATGGTTTCAATTTTGTACACGTCATAGCACTCGATGCGCTCGTCAAAAACTCGATAGATCGAATTAAGGAAAGTTACCACCTGTTAAAAAAAAAAAAAAAAAAAAACTAGAAACGAAACGAAACAATGCCCCATTCCGATGTCCAACTCACCTCGAGCGGCGAGCACTCGGCGGCGATTTCAGTGAAGCCCACAATGTCGCTGAAATAGACAGTCACGGCCTCGTATAGCTCGGCAGGAACCTGCGGGGGGGCGGTGGTAAGATATGGAGAGCATAAAATGAATGAATGGCACGATAAAGGATAACAAAGTTGCATTGACGGCTAATTAGTTGGCTTATAGCTGGCCAGGATAATGGATAATGGCTGCCGTCAACGATGGGCTAAGTAGTCGGAGCTCTCACCTGTTGGGTTTGTTTCAATTGTACGGCCACGCTGGGGGGCAGCATCTGAAAGAGGAGAGAGTCACTTTTTCGCTTCTCGCGCTTCAGCTCCTTCGCCTTCTGGGCCAAATTGAAGGCATATAGCTGGGAAGATATAAATAGTGTGAGGGAGAGAGAGAGAGTGAAAGAGAGAGGTGGAGATAGTGGAGACAGAGAATATCAGCGAGTACGAATTATTTTAGAAATGATAAATGAAAGGAGCAAGGATATTCACACCCAGTGGTTAACTGTTTAAAATATTATCGGGCTATCGAGTTTATTTTCTTAAAAAGTATTTGCAGCTATTTGTTTCTCATTACTTGGCTCATCCGAAATGTATGATATATTTGGAGGAGACAAAACATCTTTTTGTGTTGATAGTGGAGACAGAATATCAGCGATAAATTATAAATGAAAGGAGAAAAGATATTCACGCCCAGTGGTTAACGTGTTAATTGCTTAACAGATTGTCGGTATATCGAGTTTATTTTCTTACAAAGTATTAGAGCTACAGAGATTCTATTTGTTTCTCTTTACTTGTACTTTTTTCTCATCTGAAATGTAGGATATAGTATTTGGAGAAGACAAAACAGCTTTTTGTGCTCTTGGCAATTCAAATGAATGGACTTTTTGTAAAAAGTGTGTGCAGAGATTAATTTTAATTTTCTCACCAGTTAACCTGTTTAATTTCTGGCCATTAATGCCACAAGTGTATCAATAGGTTTGTATTCCTACCTGAATCGTAGCCGCAGCGTTCTTCACCAGAATTATTATGATTGGCGATACAATCAGCACTACCACCAATATAGCTATACCTATGGCCTCTTTTCGATCTGCCTCAACTAGTGTCTTATCCACATATTCCCTACAAAAAAAAAACAAACAAACAAATTAAACACTGCTCAGTTGAGTGGCAACTGGGGTTACTTAATCAGCCTGCGCAGCGCTTTTTGCAGAATTCGTAGGTCGTCCGTATAGTTGTGCATAAATTCGTAGTATTCGAGGGCACTCCGTTCATCCGAAACATTTGGTTTGTTCTTCAACACAATATTGCTCCTGGAAATAGCGATATAAGTTGGATGTTGGAAATGTTAACTATTTTGTTTTTGAATATATACATTAGTTTGACTCGAAGAAACTTCTTGGTGCTGGTAATATTAGTATACATAGGCCGTAACATGGGAGCATAATTTAGTGAAGAATTGATGAGTTCCCGCGCCATGAACTCATACCGCACGTAAGACACAAAATTATCGGCAGATAATGCGCCACGTCCATAATAACGTATGCCGAATGAGGCGGCAATGTTCTGGCATTCGATGCTCTTCAGAAGATTCTTGAAGCCAATAAGGTAACTGAAAAATGAAATACGGGTTGGAAAGTTTTGTGATTCTGTAATACATTTATAAAATGTTGCACTCCTCAGGGGAACGAATAAAATAACAATTTTCTAATTTCTTTCTTTTCTTCGTAAACATAACCTAACACCTTATCTATAGTATTTGGTAAATCCCATTATTTCTCATTCATTCTTAAAGTAATTATTTTGAAGCTGCTTTAAAAACCTTAAAAGCAATCTAGAGTAAAATTGATGTTTTGAAATCGTTGAAAATACTGTGGATTAAAACGAAAGCCACAAACAGGATCGATCGTCTGAACTAAAATTAATATTTAAAATACTTTTATATTATTACAAAAATAATGTCCTAGAGGTAAACGATGTTTTATAATACTTAATTACAGTGAAACAACTGATTTGGAAACATTCTGGACAAACAAAAATATTAAAACATTTAAAGCGAAACATCAAATCTTTCGGATTTAATGAATGGAATAAATGACATATGTACTTTTTTTCTGTTTAATCAAAGCATGAAGTATTTTAAATATGTTGTAATATTCTGGAATAAGATTTCGTCCTTGAATTGAAATCATGATTTTTGCTTCGCTGTTTGATAGAGAATTGAAAATCGCTCGTAAATTACTTATTGCAAATAGAGTTTGATGATGAAGGTAAATATTTCAAATATCATGTGTGCTTACCGCCAGACGCCGCTGCTGTCTGTCTCCTTAACCTGTTCATTTAAATGGTGTAATAGGCCTCGATTGATGGAAGTGTACCAGTTCATTACTTCTGTTATAGAGCTGTCTTCTGGCTCAGACCGCACACGATCTCTGCAGAGTAAATGAACATTAAAACAAGTTAATTTTTCATTGATTTTTTGACTCTGAAGCTCACCGGAAATCGTTGAGACGACTCTGAAATTCACTGCGATTCAGCATCACTTCCATGTCGTCCTCATCACTGTCTGGGGCGGTGGGGACACTAACCTCGCTCCAAGTCGTCATATTGTTTAGGGCATAGTCCGTGATGGCAAAGCGCTGCGTAAGATTGGCGCTGTAAAGATATTGCTTACTGGGAAATCGCTCAATGCAAAACTTTTCTCACTCACCGCTCCTTGCTGCCATTGGTGAAGATATAGAAGGCCACCTCAGAACGTTCTAGTTGCAGACGGGTCACGACTTTGCCCAAGTCTGTGGCTATGGTCACCTGTCATAGGTGGGAGTAACAATTGTACTTCGCATTTTCTTTTTTCGTCCCACTCAGCTATATGTTTTGCATTCTAAGTACGTGACCCCATTCAAAAGTAGCCGAGTACACCCACTCCCTCCCACCAATTCCTCCCAATGCGTTTTAAGTGTTTCGCCTTTTCTAGTGCCGTCTTACGGTCCTGCCGCCCTGTCAATGCATATTTTTCTATGTGCGCTTATCAATTCACTTTAGCATCATATTTTTTATTTCCCATCGAGCTTCATTGCTGAAGTATTTGCATAAAAAGAAAAAAGCACTCAAGTTGGAAAATTTGCTGTGACTGCGCGGAACGCTGCGTGCGTCCGCAAGCGCCGACCGGACTGGGCAAAAGGTTGTCCAGGCACTTACCTGGGTAAACAAACATCGCCTCTGCGAGTATAGACTCGCACATGCATACTTCCATACACCCACCCGCACTTTTCTTCATACTATATACATATATTTGCGCAGTTTCATAGCCATGGCCAGAAGCGACACTGTTTGCTGGTCAAGTGAACATTGACCACTCGCCAAACACTCGAAAAAAATGAAGAAAGCATTTCGATCGGAAACTCTGAAAATTCCCTTCAATGTTGGGTTAATCGGATCTTAGGTCTCTTCTATATAAGGAAATGCAATGCTTGATATTTAAATATCATTTCGATAACCCACTAGAACAACATAATTTCAATACTACGAAACAAAGCCGATGTCTGTATAGCTTTTTTATTATCAGCAGGCTTTGGTCATAATCCTAGTCTAGGAAAATCCTAGCTGTGAAAAAACCTAACTATTATTCATGTTCTTCGAGTCAAACAATTAAATATTTGTCAATTTTTCAAGTCGACTTGAAAAATCCATCGCAAAAATGTTGTTGATATGATTAATTATATTTTATAATACGATTATTTATATTTTTGCTTAAAGGGACATGCAATTCTTTAAGTACCAATATGTGTGCCCATCACTTTAAAGAGTTTAAAATTTCTATGTATACAAAAGTTGGAAACGTTCTCGTTCCCAATAGCGATTGCGATAGATCGATCATTACTGATTTCACATGCTGACCGCTGTGATTTGTGATTCGGATAAGTAAAAATGTCAAGCGAAAGCACAAAACACAATAATAATAATTCAAAACAACAAATCACAAATCGTAAATCGCTACGATGTGCTGAACGCGCCCATTGATAATGCCTCGGAGTATACAAACTTCCGCATTTCGTTGGTATATGAACTATTTTTTTTAATGAAAATATGCTCACTACTTTGAAATGTTATTTGTTTTAATTTAAAAAGCAAAATCTTTGGTCTACTTTATTTAAACAAGATAGAACGCTACAGTCGAGCAAGCCCGACAGTAAAATAGCCTGTACTCTCCACAAAAAAAGAAAAATTAAAAAAAAAAAGTTTAAAAAAAAAATTAAATTATTAAAAAAAATTAATGAATTAATTAATTAAATTAAATTAGAATATATGTTTATGTTTAGTTTTAACAGCATACATTTACATCACGTACCTATGCGTGTTTATATGCGTGTATGTATGCAGCACAAAGTTGAACCAAAGCAGCAACAACAACAACAGCTGCGGGCAGCGCTGCCGACAGAGGCAGCGCATGAGCAGCGATTTTACTTATGGCTATAACTTTCTTCAGAATTGACCTATCATGATGAAATTTGGCACACGGACACATTAGTACTAACTGGATGTACCTACCAAAATTGATTTCAAAATTCCGAGAATTACGGAAGTTATAAGAAAAAACACGAATTGCGGGGGAGTGGGGGGGTGCATCGAAAAAAAACTCAAACTCGTACTTTCTCGGTCTTAGGAGAATATGGAAACCAAGTTTGGTTATTCTAGCTCTTATACTTTCTGAGATCCTTGCGTTCATACGGACAGACGGACAGACGGACAGACGGACAGACGGACAGACAGACGGACAGACGGACGGACGGACGGACAAGGCTATATCGACTCGGCTTCTCATCCTGATCAAGAATATATATACTTTGTGGGGTCTGCCACGCCTCCTTCTGTGTGTTACATACATGCGCACAAAACTAGTATAGCCTTTCACCCTTTGGGTACAGGCTATAAAAAGTTGAAAGGCATTTTAGTACCTTCCGATATAGGAAGTGGTGTTATACGTTTCTTAATGGGAGAATAGTTGATAAAGGGATTAAAAACAATTAGCTTGAACGTAATTATTATTACATTTTTTAAATGTAATGCTATTTCTGATACACAAAGCGCTTAAAGTCTCTTTGTTTGACCATCATATTACTTTGTACTTTAATTGAAATCGAATTATATGAATGCCATTGAGTAGAGAAATATATTTGTGGCATTTCATCTCTTATGTAAAGAGTCCAGAGTCATAAAATTGTTTGAAAATAAAAAACGCACCATTTTTTAACACAACACTTAATAGTATCCCAGACTTTTTGTTATATAATATTCGTATTTTAATTAAATATATCCATTAAATATATTTGTTTGTATTTTTTTTGAAGGCATAATTTTTTACATAAATAGTGATAACAAAAACAGCGAAACTCTATTTTGTATAAAAGGCAATGGGTTTTTAATTTGAACAGAAAATTCGTAGAGGAATGTACTTTAAAACAAAAAGAATTCTTTCATCTGATTTCATTATCTTTATAAATTAATAGAATAATCAAAAACAAAGTAAAATATGCATGGAAAAAATGTCTGTCTACTGTTGGTTCTGCGAAAATAAATTCAGACAAATTGGCTGGCCTTAAGGATTTTCAAATTATTAAAAAATAATTCAATACCCCTGCTCCTATAACTTAAACCAGGGACTGTAATCATTATAAGTGTTATTAAAAAAATTACAAAAAAATGATTATTTTTTAATTTTAATCATTCGATCAAAATGTAATGATTAACTTTGAGTTTTACTTTAAAAATTAACCAATAATTATTATTGATGAGTAAAAAAATAGAACTTATAAAATAATGATTATGCTTTGAGTTTTATTTTTTTGATCAAAAGTGAAACTCAAGCTGTAATTTTGTATTTTCGTAAGGATTAAGGACAAAATGTACATATATCTTTAATCAGTGAGTATTAATTTTTAATTAATGAATTGAAAAAAATAAGCCAATAATTAATAAAAGAAAGTTGGCCAAGAAAAAAACAGATTTTGCATATTTTAAAAAAGGGTTTTGAAAGAGAGAATATTTTTTCAAGTGCCCGCCTACACACACAAATACAAAGACACATGCTCTTTGCTCTTTATCCTGCACTGGCATACTTGGCGTATGATTGAATTTCAGTAATAAATTTTAATTACGCTTCAAACGCAGTCTCTCACACACACACACACACACACACACACACCACATTCATTCATGTCTGTCTATGTTTGTGTTTGTGTTGTGTTCGTGCTTTTGCCTGCTTTGTCTGTCCTGGTCAGGGATATGTGTGGTTGATGCTGCGGCTGCTCCTGCCGCTGCGGCTGCTGCTGACACTCACCTGCGTTTCTATGTCAGCCACATCGGCCCGATACTTGAGTATCTCTTGTAGTGTCAGCGATGTTTGCACAATCAATGCCAATATTGGTATAAATGGTAAAATTATCATCTGGAAATGGAAAATGGATACGCATTGCAATGAATGGCTGGCGACATTGCCAATTGCCGCGCAAGCATTTGAGCGGCTCAAAACAATCTATATCCATTAACTATCGCCAAGTTTGTTGTCTAGCTTGGCATTTCGAAAAAGGGGCGCCCAGTTAAATGAGCGGCCCTGTTCTGCCCTTAATCGGCGGCATCTGTGGGTCAGCGGAAGAGCTTCCGTACTCCGTGATGCGATTCCGTACGCATCGCCAGCAATTAGGGAAGTACCTCTGCCCGCCATTGTGTGGCGTCATTTGGGCAATAAAAACGTGATTAGTCTTTATCGCCCCAACTAATCGTCGCCTCGCATCGCTGGCGCATCCAAGTCGGCGACACTTCATTAAGAGAGCGCACGTGACGCTGCCTTCTAATAATATCTGCTATACTCGTACACACTACTACAAGTAGATATCGACGCCGATGTCGATGCGCTAATTAAGACGCATACGTACCAATTGCTGATTTACGTCGTCTACTGCCAATTTGCTCGACTTTTTTGTTTTCACTTTCGCGCTTCGAGCCCGAATTTGGTCACTCACCTGCATCAGCTGCAAACGACGGCCCGTCTTTATGGCGGGATTGCGGGCGGCGGCACTGCAGCACCGGCCGGTTCCCCCGCTCGATATATCCTCGGAGCTAATCGAACGCACCGACATTCTGTCGAGCTGATGGTTGTGATGTGTGGTGACCACCAATTCCTCGCCCGGCTTCACACAGTTGCTCATATCGATCTTCACGGCTGGCACTGAGATTGTCCTGCTCCCTCCTGCATCGGCAGCCGGTGCGGGTCCGGTTGGTGGTTCTGTTTGCATCGGATCTTTGTTTCTGCCCTTGTCGTCGTCGTTGTTTCCGCTCATTATGTGAGTTTTTCCATTTAGCATATTGTTCATGGGTTTCCGTTACTGTTCGTTTGCGCCAGCATCGACTGGCCAGCACTAGTGTTTACTGGAAAGTTCACTCTCCTTGGCACCTCGACACGCAGTTACCCTTGAAATCAAACAAACTGAACTAAATGCCCTCAAACGTATGTAAGTAGTTAGGCAGCTAGTAAGTCACTAAGTTGGAGAAAGGGAAACCACGATATTAGAGCGTGTAATATAATAATAGTGGGACCTATCCTAGATAGATTATCCGTTTCTACAATGCTAAACGAAACCAGTATCTAATTGAAACAATTTTGTTGGGCTTTGAGAAAGCATTTGTTCTATACACTCTAAGAAATTTATGGCATTATCACAGACATGGATGCATATAAGACCATTTTTAAAAGTCCATCTGGCCAGTACACCTTTTTCATACCCTTTACCCGTAGGGTAAAAAGGGTATATTAGGTTTGTGCAAAGTATGTACTAGGCAGAAGGAAGCATCTCCGCCCCATAAAGTATATATATTCTGAATCAGCATGAGAGTAATCGATCTAGACATGTCCGCCCGTCCGTCTGTCCGTTTGTCTGGATGAACGCCTATATTTCGGAAACGGCTGAGCGTACATAAACCAAACTTGGTATGAAGACGCTCCTAGCACGTAGTCTATACGAGTTTATTTTACTTTTTTGAATTCCATTTAAACGTAGAACTAATCTGAAAGTGTAAAACTCTGAGGAATTCGTTCAGCTCTATACATTGTTGCTTTTTAAACAACTATTTTCAATAATAAACATGTCCATTAAGGTGAGGAAAATAAGAAAATATAAAATTAAACTCCTGATCTTAGTCTGTCTATACTATGAATGACAATTTTTTGTTGTTCTTTGTCCTTCAGCGGTTTTTGCTAAAAATGCAGGACATTTCGGGAACTATCTTACGCTGCCAAGAGCAACTATTAGGGCTGTTTGCTATCTTAGCTAGATATGGAAAAATACATATGTCGTGTCTGCGAGACAAAATTAATGAGAAAGTCAGAATACGCATTCACTTGGCAAGGGTATGGAAAGTTGGGTTTTGTTTTTTTTTTTTACTCTCATATGATTACGACTCATAAACATTAACATTTATGGACACATTTCAGTTTGGCGGCCATGAAAACTATGCATAATTGTATCTAGTTTGTAATTGTTCGAATGGCACTTGCGAAATTCCCGCGCCCGCGCGCCTCTCGGCAAACAGAAAGCACGCGTGCGATGGCAATGCGCAGGATAACACTGTACATAACGGGACATAGGACATGGGACACTTGTTGAGTTTCAATGAGCCAAAGGGGGAATGCAATAATGAGAAAGGCGCGTAAAATAATTGCAAAGGATAAATAAACACATATGGGCGCAGAGACACACACACACACACACACACACACAGACGACCCAGCGATTCATCGACCCGCCATTTCGCCAATCCGGCAATCTGCCAACCCTTCAGCAGGATACTATCAGCCCACACCCATCCGTACACCCCACATACAGACAGAACGCTTAGTTCCCGCACAGTCAGACCATAATAAATTTGATGGATGAGCGACGTTTAGTCAGCGCGTAAAGTTGCGCGTCCAGTTGCCATTGAATGTGTGTGTGTATGTGTGTGTGTGTGCGTGTGTGTACATATGTGTGTGTTTGTCGCACTTTGCGTTTAATTGAAAGGACATTTGATTGTTCGGTTGGTGTGGCACAATGTAAAAAAAATATCAAACTATTGGATTGGACGAAAAATTAATCCTTGGAAGCAACGTGCTGTTTTTCTCAGTGTTTAGGGTGCGGGGTTATCGCTAGCTGCCCAAACAAGTAAACATATCATGGTGTCTCTATATGGATGTGTTGCTTTTCCTCCACATATCCTGTTTGTTGTTCTCTGTCGCTTTTCCTTTCACACTCATCAACCGTTTTTATTGATTAAAGTTTTAATTGCGTTGACAAATTATCCCTGAGTCAAATATTTCTAACTTTCGCAAGTCGTTCCGTTCTCACAAATAAAAGTGCGAGTCCTTTATTAATTTTTTAAATTTTAATATGTTTTTTAGACACAGCACTACACAGCTTTTGAACTTTTATTTTCCATCTGAAACGCTTTAAATTTTCTCATTGCGAATGAGTGCAGGTTCTTTATAGTATAATTCAAATGGCGATATTCTCAATATTGCACACCATTATCCGTTGAATGCTTCACCGACAACCCACAAAACTGTATTATTTCCAATCAATTTGTTAATGTTCACAACGCACACATAAAAATTTTTATTGCCCGAATTTTAAGAATGTCACACAATATCTGCGCTTGTCACAAAGTAACTGTAGATATTATATATTTTCAAAAAAAGGGCCCTTCACCGTCGTACCGTTCCCATAAAGCGCTTTTCCGATTTGGCAATTTCGAAATTCACTCAAGGAGTGCACAGCGGCAACTGAGACTAAACCTGTTGAGTCTGGGCCGTTTATAGTACACACGTCTAATGTCCCTTGTCGCTCGAGCATGTGCGCCACATAACCACCCACAACCACCCACAGCCACAGCCAGAGCCACAGGCAGAGCCACTGCTGCACTGTTAACCCTAAAAGTGTAAAACAAACTTGTACCCTTCATTCTTTGTTTGCTCTGCATATTTGGTAAATGAACACCTTTATTGCCTATGTTTTGGCCGCCAATTCAGGGCACTTGTTAATTCAAATCCGATGACAATTGTTGTTTTTAATGAACTATTAAATCCGAATCAGTTTGAAACATCAACTTAACAGTTTTCTGTTATGTTTCGTTCGTTGCTGTTAACTGCTTGTTGCATCACTGCTTGCACACTGCTTCGCAAGACCTTGCATAGCTGCTTGCTATACAACACATTGTAACAGGAAGCTCATTTTTAAAGCTCGCATGTATAGAACCAAAGGGAATCCCCAGCACAAATGACGATTTAACTCGGACGCTGCGTTCTTAGGAAACCTTGTGCTTAGCAAAATCGTGTAATCGGGATTACACTCAAAAAAAAAAAACACTTTAAATTTAAATATATATTTAACTAAATATCTAACTTTTAATTATATTATTATAAATTAATAAATATAACAAATAAGAATAAAAATTAAATTAAATGTATTTAGATTAATTTATATGATATGTATTGTTATAGCTAGCCGGACTGGCATTTAAATTTTCCCCCACCGGGTTGGAGATTTACCTCTTTCTCTTTCTCTGTCTTTGTATCTCTCTTTCCCTCTTATTTTTTTCTTTTTCCTCTTCCTCTTTCTACACCTTACTTTTTCTAATTAGTTCTTAAGTAGAATTCATTCTTCTCTTCTACTTGCTATTTGTTTAGTTTATTAGGTCTATAATGTCTCTGACCACATTTGGCTGTGAATCGGGGCATAGCTGGCCAACTGGCAAATAAAATTCCCCCAACGTGTCGGAGGCATTAATAGACGTCATTGTATAGCTCTCCCTTAGGCTTTCTTATCTTTTAAGTTTAACTTATAATGTAATACTATAAATGTCTTTATTTTACTTTCTAATATTATCAATTATTTATTGACAGTAAATTTGTTGATTTTTTTATAAATAAATAAATAAATAAAAGGTATGTTGATATAGATCTATGTATTTAGTGACTAGCGTACTAACTTAAAAGTAACCAAATACTTGTAACGCTAGTATAGAGATTACAAATAAAAATTTCAAAAAAATAGTGTTAACAAAAGTTATTCTGTTCACATTTGCGTAATAAATAATATTTTCAGAATTAACAAAAGTTACGTCAACTCTTTATTTTCAAAAACGACAAAAACTTACTTCAAGCGTTTACTATTTAAAATTAATAGTTTAAGCTTATTAAAAAGTCATAAATAACGTAAAAAGTTATATTTATTTTGTTATATTTATAATATAAGACGTATTCTTAATCAACAGGCTTTTTGTGCTTTCGATGTTTAGGGTTTTTTCAAACTTTCTTTTGAATAACTACTTAACGTACATTTTTCCAACCCTCCAGTTGTGCCTGTGTTTGGATCTGATCCGCTCAGAATATACAAAGCAGGATTCCAGGCAACTTGTATATATGCGAATTCTACTTGAAATTTGTCAATGGTTAATGGCATTTTTTCCACCAAAGCCCAGCATTGCAAGATTTGTCAGGTCTTCCTATTCAATGAATCCTTGAATTTCTTGTCGGTATGTGGTAGGTGCTTTATCATCGGTTAATACCAATTCGCCTTCAATTGTGCGTTGAGTGGGGAATCCTTTTTTAAAGCCAGCGGGCTGGAAGAAGGCTCTGATGTTGCTCAAGCGCTTTGTGCGAACAAGATGTGTTCCAAAGTAAACAGGACTTAAAAAAAAAAAACAGAACAAATGGTTTTTTCGGCAAAATCAATTTATTTTATTCAAAATAGTCTCATTTTGCTTCAATATAACTTTTTGCACGATCCAAAAGCAGTTTAGCTCGTTGGCCGGTATGGCCGTCAGTATGCCGGTGCAAGCCTTTTGAATGGCCTCTACGTCTTTCCTTTCATGGGCAAATGCATTTTTCTGAAAAGATAGAAGTCGCACGGTGCTATATCAGGTGAATACGGCGAGTGGTTAATGGCTAAAATGTGATTTTTGTCAAATAATCGGTCACAAGCGTCGATCGATGAGAGCAATTTTAGGTCGTCATTCAATTTCTGCGGAACAAACCGTGCACACACCTTTTGTAAGCCCAAATGTTCGGTCAAAATGCGATAAATCGATGTTTTGGAGATGTTCAATTCCATTTCCATAAATTTCAATGATGATTTCGGCTGATATTTGATGAATTCACGCACAGAATTTTCGGTGATCACGAATTTTGATTGGCCCATTTGTTGATCGTCATTTATGTCCTCACGACCACTTTGAAAACGTTGAAACCACTCGTGCACTCTGCTACGGGATAGGAAATCATCGCCATAAACTTCTTCCATCAATTGAAACGTTTCCGTAAAAGTTTTACCAATTTTAAAACAAAATTTAATGTTGGCTCTTTGTTCGAAGCTCATTTTCGCATCGATAACACAAACATACTGACCCTTAAAACGCAATAACTTCACTTCCAATCGATGAAATGCCATGAAATTCTCACTGGACAATCGATAAAGATAGCAGATTCTAACGCACCAGTCGACATATAGAAAGCGCCACCAGGGGGCGCTAGATTCAAAAAGTCCTCTTTACTTTGGAACGCACCTTGTATTGTTTTTAATCTCGGAAATGCATATTTGGCAATATTAGTTTTTCCACCTTTAAATCAGAAGATTTCTTGCCGTATTTTTTCCAATATTCCAAAGTATCCCTTTTTAATCGCATTATATTATTTATAATGATTCTATCAACCGTGTATGCTTGGTTATTCTTCTTATAGTCTAATCTGCTGTAAACCACTAAGTGTGCATAAAAAGATACATTAAATGAGGCTGACATTAAGGGAGCACCCTTACACCCCAAAATTTTGTATAGAGCTTAAGCGTACTTTTCATAATCTTATACAAGTACAAGTATGTATGCATTACATGTCTATTAAGTAATCATCATTATGTGATGTTCGTAAGCATTTTAAAATAATTTTAGCGCTTAGATAAATACGTGCTAAAATATAATAAAAATCTGTGCATTCTCTTAATTTCATGTTTTAATATAGAAAATAAGTGTAAAATATATTTTTAGGAGCACGTTTTTATTGAGACGGTTCTTAGCTACTTATAATTGTTTTTTCCTAAATCAGAGTTTTTTTCTATTAGAGTGCTTCAACATACTAAAGGCACATATAAGTGGTTTTCAAAATCGGTGTGGACTACCAAATCTGTTTGATTGTCAATTTACATAAAACAAAACGTAAGAGAACAATAAGAGCCAGCTTCAGCAGCGATTGGCTGAATCCGCAAATGAATAAAAACCAAAATTCCAATAAACTTGTTCTAAACGGAGAACCGGCAATACTGTTGGTCGACCACCTTGGCGATCGTCTCATGAAATACAATTGGATCAAGTAACTTTGAACTGTGGTGGTGGTGGTGGTTGTGGTGGTGCTGGTGGTGTTGGTGTCGACTATGGTGTCCAAATTGATGTTTCAATAAAGAACATAAATTTATGACTAACGAACCGAGTGGACATTCTCATGCCCATTCTGGTTTCTCATAGGCCAGGCAAGTAATGAGATGCGAGCTGTTGTGCGTGTGTGTGTGTGTGTAAGGTGAGGTGTAACGGTGACAACGAGTAGGTGTCGGTGGAGGTGCCACAATGAATTAATTTGGACAATTTATGGGCCAATCTCGCATCTGACAACGACAACAACACCTGAAGAATGCTTGACTTCATTGGTGGTCGCCAGTTTATGGGATGATCGACCGCCTCGTGTGTTCGACAGTTTGGCTATTCGGAAATTGAATTATAATTTGATACTTTGCCACATACATGCATACATACATACATACATACGTACGTACAAGTGTATGTTATCGACTGATGGAGTTTTAAAATGCCCATAAATCTAGCCATCAAAGTAATGCCTTTCCCCATGCACCACAGCGACACAATTAGCGCGAACAACACCATTGTTATAGCTGATGCTAGTAGGATAGATATAGTATGTATAGCTATAGCCCTAGCTCTGTCAAATGGCACAAGTCTGAATTTATGTGACCGTGAGCGACTTTAGTGACTGAGACTGAGACAGCCACCCAAAAGTGGCAACAACGCATTCGCCCCAACAAAATGTACATAAATAGCTTGAATTATTTTCTCTAGAGTCTAGACCCATGCCGGTGGCCACGCTCAAAAGAGCCCCATAGCGCAGATAAAAGCCGCCAGAGCTGGGCCATCACACACATATACATATAGTATGTGTAAACAAACATAAATGTATGTACATATGTATCTATGTATGTATGTAGTCGTATGCTCGTATGTGTTTGAAAATTCGTTGCGTTGACATTGCAACAACAACAACGGCATTGGCAGAGCGTCCACCGAGCGACAACGTGCTCTTAAAATGTCTCATTTAAATAACTTGCATGCATTTAGTCATCCTTTTTGTCCAAAGTTGGCAACACCCTGTCCAAACCACAACCAGCCGCAGCCAGTTCCGATTCTGCAACGAAGTATAGTGGCATGTTTTGTCAACTGCGTAGACAAATTCATTTTTCATTTTTTTTCTGCAAAATTGCGTCATTTAAGTTTTTCTAGGGCTCGAATTTTTGGCGAACAAAATATATTTTCCTGTGGTACTTTCGTTTAAATTCCTGCAACGTCACTTGATAAAGATATTCAGATATGTTTCTAAGGCAGAAATATTGTAATTTAAGTTATTTTTAAAAATCTTCTAGTCTCCCCGATTCTCTCTAACAACAAAGAAATTACTCGTAATAATCCATAACATTCTCCATAATCCCAGATAACATGATTGAACCCGCAACTGGAGCATCTACATGAGCCTTAGGTAATCATAAATGAAGTAAAAATATTGGTATTTTTCTAAAAATGCTAAAAGTATACAAAAATATAATAAATCATAATTACACAAACAAAAAAAAAAATGTGTATGAAGTTTCTAAAAAATGTATTACATAAAATATACCAGTTAATGTAGACAAAGATGCTAATCTATATATATAACAAGTAAAAAAGCTAAAGTCGGGTGTCCCGACTTTGAAATACTCTGTACATATGTTTACAATAATTATAGAAAACAAGTAAAAAAGCTAAAGTCGGGTGTCCCGACTTTGAAATACTCTGTACATATGTTTACAATAATTATAGAAAATACAAAAAATTAAGAAAATAAAAAAAAAAAATTTGATCGATTTTACCTTTCTCGGTATTCGAACTCACGTAAAGGGTATATAATTGCACATATACAAAGCAATTGCGTCTATGTGAGTGTATGTATGCCTATGCACATCTATTCGTGCCTGTGTAAGCATTTTCGCAGTCAACTAAACAGCAACATCAACAACAGCCGTGGGCAGCGCTGCAGCAGCAAATATATTTATGGCTATAACTTTTTGTTAAATCGGTCTATCATAGTGACACTTGATACACGGACACATAATAACCAACTGGTGGTATTTCCAAAATTTTAGTTCGAAATTCCAAGAATTACGGGAGTTAGAGAAAATTGCATTTGCGGGCGAGAGGGGGGAGGGAGGGAAATTCCAAAATATACATTTTCTGCGTATTCACACAAGGCATCTGGGACTAAAATTTGGTGTTCCTAGGTCTTATAGTCTCCGAGATATAGGCGATTATACGAATGGAAAATCGGGCAAACCCCCATAGGGGGGAAGTGGGGGGGAAAATCAAAAAAGTAAAATAAACTCGTATAGAATACACACATAACGCATCTTTGTGCAAAATTTGGTGTCTCTAGCTCTTATAGTCTCTGAGATCTAGGTGATCATACGGACGGACGGACGGACAGACAGACAGAAAGGGCTAAATCGATTCGTCTTGTCATGCTGATCAAGAATATATATACTTTGTGGGGTCTACCACGCCTCCTTCTGCCTGTTACATTTTTCAGCTCGCGCAAACCTAATATACTCTTGTACATTTCATGTACAGAGTATAAAAATGGAAGTATGTATATATGTATATTTAATATCTTGTCATGCTGATCAAAAATATATATCATTTGTGGGGTCTGACATACCTCCTTCTATCTGTTACATTTTTCAGCTCCCGCAAACCTAATACACCTAATTCTGTTTTTACACGATAGATTGGTTACAGAAAAAACCGTGTAAATAGACATTGACCATTTGCAAAAATAGGTGATTGGTTGCTTATCTCTAAAACCTATTCAAAACAGTGAAAAAACAAAAATTATTTATTTATAAAATGTGCATACCGACCCATATAAGAATGGTTTCTATCTGTTTGTCAGCTGTGTCAGTTTTTATTTATTTATTTTGTGTTATTTTCCAGGGATTTTCGGAAATGCCGTTCGTATAATCAGCTATATCTCTGTGTTGCTTCTCCACTTGTTATTTAAACGCATCGCAAATTATTTAATCAAATTTTATTTATTATTTTTATTATTTTATTTTCTTTGGCCCCGTTGGAGAAAACTGCGTACGCCCTTGGAAATATAAATTAAATCGCAACAAACTTTCAAAAAATTAGCGACAGAATCGTGGAAAAATCGTTGGACAGCAAAATGAAAGCATCGTTGCTATCTTGCCAGATTTACTCTATGAATCCATTTGTCAATCGCCTTCCAACCCTTATTGTAAACCAATGTTGATCAATACTTTTTGCAAAAGCCTAGGTAGTCGAAAATATTATTCCAGTTCAGCATTCAGTCGTAGGACTCTGCCGGATGAGGACGTCCGTAAATTGTTTTGTTTTACTTTTTAATTAATTTTTTTTATTTTAAATTGTATACTACTATTTCTCGGGAATCTTATCTTAAGCCATTTTTGATTGTGAATTTCTTTTGTTTTATTTAAATGTCGAAATATTTTCTGATGGGCTTTGAACCACTTTTTTTACTTGGACAAACTTTTTAACTTGGTTTCTTTGTTGTGTTCTTATTGATGTCGAGACGAGTCGATCTAGCCCTGTCTGTCTGTCCGGCTGTCCGTATGAACACCTGGATCTCAGAGACTATAATAGGTAGAGACACCAAACTTCCCACAAAGATGCGTTATGTGTGTACGCAGTGCAAGTTTGTTTTATTTTTTTGATTTCCCCCCACTTCCCCACTATGGGGGTTTTCCCGATTTTCCATTTGTATAATCGCCTATATAGCGGAGACTATAAAACCTACGGACACCAAATTTTAGTCCCAGATTCCTTATGTGAATACGCAGAAAATGTGTATTTTGGAATTTCCCTCCCCCCCCCCCCCCCCATCAAGCAAATCGCGCTTTCTCTAACTCCCGTAATTCTTGGAATTTCAAACTAAAATTTTGCAAGTATTCCCAGTTAGTAATTATGTGTCCGTACGCCAAGTTTCATCGTGATAGACCGATTTAACAAGAAGTTATAGCCATAAATATATTTGCTGCTGCAGCGCTGCCCGCGGCTGTTGTTGATGTTGCTGTTTGGTTGACTGCTAACATGTTTACACAGACACGAATAGATGCGCATAGGCATTCATACACTCACACAGACGCAATTGCTATGTAAATGTGCAATTATACACCCTGTACGTGAGCCCGAATACCGAGAGATGTAAAATCAAACAAATTTTTTTTTTTTAATTTTCTTAATTTTTATAGCCTGTACCCAAAGGGTGAAAGGCCATACTAGTTTTGTGCGAATGTATGTAACACACAGAAGGAGGCGTGTCAGACCCCACAAAGTATATATATTCTTATACTTTGTGGGGTCTCCCACGCCTTCTTCTTTATCCTTCTGTATAGTATAGCCTTTTACTTTTTGGGTACAGGCTATAAAAACTCCAAGTTCGTAATTAAAAAAAACTCTTCTCGAGCTAGCGGGATATTTGGCCAATTAGTGTTTCTTTGTTCTTCTGTTTATAAACTTAAATATTGGCCGAGAATACCAAAAATGAATTGGGAATTTGTGGGATGGGATGTCAAATCATGCCACAGTGCAGCGACTGCTATGCGTCAACTTAAGTGGCAAACCGTGGACGCGAACGCACAAGGCACGACAGTTGGCCGACATCGTCTGGTTTGGCGTTCTGCCAGCCTGCCAGTCTGTCAGTCTGTCGGTCGACTTCGATGTCGATGCTGATTCTGATTCTGATGCTGTATGAGTGTCGAACGCGAGTCGAGTATGTAAATCTTTTGCTCTCTTGCCCTCGCTTGATGCTCGCATTGCCATTGAAGTTGCAGTTCCAGTTGCAGTTGTCTTTGTGATCGATTTTGTCCTCGTCAGTCTGCCTTGGTTTGCTGCCAGGCAGCCTTTGGTTTTTATTTTATATATTTTTTGTTATATTTTTTATTTTTGTCATTCAAGTTCTTGTGTGTGAGCTTTCAATTGTTTGCCAGCTCGAGCCCGCAATGCAGACACAAAAGATACATGTGTAAGAATAAAGATTTCCATCTTGTGTCTGTGTGTGTGTGTGTGTGTGTGTGCCACAGCGCCGACATAATGGAGACGTTCACGTGTATGTCCAGATGAAGGCGAAGGCTCAGACTCCAGCTCCAGCTCCAGCATAGAGACAGAGTCTGGCTCAGTTATTGTGCTGTGGCTGCGATTCGGTCCGCCGTGTATTTCTGCATTTTTATTACGCGGGCTCGCCATCGATTGTTCGGCAAATGTTGCAACATTTATTTGACAAATTTTTCGAAATTGATTTGCAATTTTATTGCTGCTGGGAAATTTGGTTGGGCAACAGCCAACACACGGATGGTTGGATGGATGGATGGATGGATGCATGGCTGGCTAGTCAGTCGACGCGTCGTGATCTTTGTCATTGAACAGACGACAACAGCATTGCATTGCAGCGACGTTCTATGTCGATTGCAACATTTTAATTAATTCAAATGCAATTCAGCCTCATGTCAGTTCGCCGACTGGGTTGGCTCCTCCGTGAGTGTAGCTTCGCTGATTGAAGCTGAAAGTCAGCACGTGAGGCCAGCAACCGACAACAGCGGCAGCAGCAGCAGCACTGTCACTTTTTTGTTTTGTTTTGTTGTTTGTCTCTTGCTTAAGTTGGTGACAAACTCCAGCAGCAACAGCAGCAACAACAGCAACAACAGTCTTACCAACAACATCAGGGCCAAGCTGTGCAGTTGACGGTTTGATGCGCTGGACAGAGGGGCAGACATTCATTCAGTAAACGTTTGTGATTTGTAACGATTGTGAAGTACATAAATCAGTCATGGATTTATTGCAAGAAATTAAAGTTGCCGGCTGCTAGAGCTGCGATGTGATGTGTGTTCAGGCGCTGGTGGTGGTGGTGCCTTGTTGCTGGCCATGCCAAGGCGATGGCGATGGCGATGGCGACACCATCACAGGTCGTGTGAGTGGCGCTGCGTGTGGGTCGCATAAATTTCACGCTTTTGCGCAGGCGCTACAAGACTGCGCGATGCCAAAAGTCTCAGTTGTTAGATGAGGATGCCTGGCGTTTTTATGAGTCACGCGTTGCTGTTGTTACTCCTCCTTCACGTCACTGGCCCATCAATTGGCTTAGATTCAGCACAGACAGTGCTGCGTCCCATAATTCTTTTGTTCAACAAATTTGCCTTAGCTCTGGAATTTTTATGACAACCCGGAAGTTGTTCTAAGCCGCTTGAGCTGCTCGAGCTCAATAAATTTTTTCAGCAAACGCTCTGCCCCATGGCTTCAGCTTGTCAATGCTATGTCAGTCAGTCAGTTGGCCAGAGGACAGTCTTTCCAAAAAGGGACGCTGCCTTGTTACCTTCAAGGCAGGCCAAGTTATGTGTCTCGTCAAGAGTCAAAATACGGTTGTGGCCCGCCTTGTGGCTAGTATTTACGTATTTACGTGTGTGTGTGTGTGTGTGTGGTTGGTGGCTTGCTCCCAATAGGCACGCGACAGCATTCTTGCGAACGCTTCGAATAGCGGCGTGTAAATGTCGCGCCGCTCTTGCGTTTGCTAATTGCTCGCAAATAGCAGCTTCGAAAAATGCCGACAAGCAGCCACATCAGTCGCCAGTTGCCAGTTGCAAGTCGGTCCAGCCCAGTCCAGGCCAGGCCAGGCCAGACTGACTGAAGTCCGCAAAGGCATAAATTTATGTACAATTCGCATTCGAATCATATCAGATTGCATGACAGTTCTCAATTACTTTTGCCTGCCAGACAATTACGTTCAAAGCAAAAGTGACCAAAATACTTTACAAAACGACAACGCAGCTCCCTTCCATTGCGTCGCGTCGCGTCGTGTCCGCAAAAATCATGGCGGCCACTGTGCACCTCCATTTGTTGCCATCTACATGGAAACGCAAGAAGCAATTGCCGGCCATTTTGAAAATGTGAATACCAGCAGCGTGACATTAAACGGTTTCAGTTCTACAGTGTCTGTCATAGGCTTTCGAAATGAAACTCTAGCGCACATTTATCACTATTATGACTTTTGGTTTCACAATTATTTTTTCGACACTTTTTCAGACAGACAAGTAACTGTAAGTTGCACTCCCGAAATGGAGCTGAAATACTGACCAACATCAAAAAAGGCAATTGAAGTCAACCTTTCTTTTGTATCGGACTGTGTTTTTAAAACTAGAATGCACTTTAAACAATAAAAAAAACCTTTTCTTAAAGTCACGAAATCACCATCTAGTGACGAAATGGTGTCGGCACACAATACTCCATCGGCTATACCAACTGAGGTGGCAATAAAACACACTTTCAAAAATTTGGATACAAGACAATTTTGTATTTGCAGTCTTACTTTTCTCACTAAGTTTCTTTCCTCATTCAGAGGTTTTTCTTTACTTGTAGCTTGAACTTACTTTGTTTTTCCCATTCTGAAGCATAATAATGTAATGTGCCTTTAATTATCACTCAATCCATCTACTATATTATTTAATAAAGGATTTTGACAATAAGATGAAGAGTTTATTGATAGAAAGAAAGGAAGATAGATAGTGATAGATGAAGTTTCCTTAGTCTTCTAATGCAAGTACGGTTTGTTACCTAGAAGATTTATGCCCAGGTTGTTTGGGAAGTCAGACAGTCGCTTTGTGTATCTGGTGCTGAGCTTTGCTATTTCATCTATAATGCAAGAAACAGCAAGTTTCTGATGAATGGCTCCATTATTGATTAACGGAGGAGCTCACTACTTTGTTTTTGGAATCTTTACAGGATAGATATTCGTGAAATAATTCATACAGTAGGTTTAACTAAGTAGCTGATATAACAAACGATATTTTCAAATACTTTCCAGAATTCATCTCATAATATCAGAATTGACGCAGACCAGTCGTTCAATTATAACATTAGGAACTCGAGAACTTAGAGATAACTAAAATAATCATAAATTTATTTATTTATATTTAGCTGAGGCATTCGATTATCCAAATCTATGTTGGTAAAGAAGCGGAGGCTGCAATTCATTTCTTTAAAACACTCGTCATCTTTTAAGTCCCGAGAGTCTGACCTTTCGCTTTTACTCGCCACTTACTCGAGTACAGCTAACATATTTGATTTGATTTTACCTTTTACAAATTAAAGAAAACTTAAGATGTTGAAATCATTTGCATAATTCCACATCAGTTGCTAAGGGACTGTGGTAAAAGGTTTTGCCAGCAAAGCCACACAAATTGTGAGTCCTAAGCTAATATTTAGCGCTTATTGAAGTCTGGAGCTGAAAGTTTTCGGCGCTCGGCTTGATCCTTGTGGGTTCAATGGCCCCCGAACAGATAATGCACAACAGTTTGCACTGATTTACCGTTACCGCTGCCAAACCCATAATTTAAAGCTCACAGACTTGCCTAATCCCCGACCTAATCGTCTGCGCTTTTTCACATTTTTCATTGGCATGCCGCTCTTCCACAAAGTGTATCTATAGGGTCCCCTAACTTTTCGACGTCTCCACGTCTCGACGGATCGGTCTTGTACACTTTTTACTTTCTTGGCACGGCATCGGCAGCAGCGCCAAACATTTATTTCGTTTTCATTTTGCCTTCATAATTTATTATCGCTACCAAAGCATCTCAATTATTGCTCCTGGCAGACATGAAACCAAACACAGGCCACAATAGCATGTCAGTATCGTTCGCGCCTATCTGGCGTATCTTGGCAACACAAATGCGTTTTGCAAAACAACTCAAATCTGCAAGCAATTACAAAAGTTTATTAATAAACTTAAATTCGCATGTCGGCGCAGTTATATAAGCGCCCCATAATGCCAAACGCAAGCATTCATTGATTTGGCGCCGTTACTGCTTTTCTTCTGTAACTATCTCTCTCTCTCTCTCTCTCTCTCTCTGTTTCTCTGTCTCGCTCAGGCCATCACTGGTAGTCTTTGGCGAAGACAGACAGGCAGCAATATGGTGATTATTTACAGTTTATTGGTGTGAAAATTCGCCACAGCCAGATCACGTCTTGAGCCTTGGCTTGGATTTCTTAAAACGCGCCGGCGGCTGAGGCTGCGACTGCGACTGCGCAACTGGGCGCAATCGTGACGTGCTTTTCATTGCCAGACAGCGCCCGTTGCCTTTGCCATTGTTGTCGATTTGTTCTTGCATTGTGTTGAAACCCGAAACGGTTTCAAAATGCCAAAAGTGGCGTGGAAGGGGCCGAACAGATCCTCACATAAAGCCAGACACTTTCGTTGGATTGTGTAAGAGTCTGCAGCCCAATGATCTCACTTTTCCTTTCGGCTCTGCAGAGAAATCTGCAGCTTGTGGTGTTGCCTTCCAGTTCTAGTGCAAACACGTAAAAAAAAATGATCAAGTTCAACTTCTCGTGAAAAAACCTCAAAAGTAAATAAAATGAAAACTTAGTAAAAGTACTTGTGGCTCAGATTTTCGATAAAAACTTATAAAAATAATATAAATAAACTTATAAATATTATAAAAATAAAATAATAATAAAACAAGTAAAAAAGCTAAAGTCGGGTGTCCCGGCTTTGAAATACTCTGTCCATATGTTTACAATAATTATAGAAAATAAAAAAAATTAAGAAAATAAAAACAAAAAATGTGATCGATTTTACCTCCCTCGGTATTCGAACTCACGTAAAGGGTTTATAATTGCACATTTACATAGCAATTGCGTCTATGTGAGTGTAAGTATGTTTAAGCGCGTCTATTTATGGCTATAACATCTTGTTAAATCGGTCTATCATAGTGAAGCTTGGCATACGGACACATAATAACTAACTGGGGGTATTTAGTTCGAAATTCCAAGAATTACGGGAGTTAGAGAAAATCCAGATTTGCGGGGGAGGGGGGGAAATTCCAAAAAACACATTTTTTGCGTATTCACATAAGGCATCTTGGACTCCGAGATATAGGCGATTATCCGAATGGAAAATCGGGAAAACCCCCATAAGGGGGAAGTGGAAGGAAAAATCAAAAAAATAAAACAAACTCGTATAGCGTACACACATAAGGCATCTTTGTGCAAAATTTAGTGTCTTTAGCTCTTATAGTCTCTGAGATCCAGGTGTTCATACGGACGGACAGACGGACAGACAGACAGGGCTAAATCGACTCGTCTTGTCATGCTGATCAAGAATATATATAATTTGTGTTGTCTGCCACGCCTCCTTCTGCCTGTTACATTTTTCACTTCCCGCAAACATAATATACTTCTGTACATTTCCTTTACAGAATATAAATACCATATTTTCGAAGAACAATTTTTAGTTCTAATAAGTTTGCATTTTTGGGAAAAGAGTAATTTAATTTCTGAGGAAATCAATAATTGTTGCTTGTTTTTATGTATTTACTAACAAAATTCAAACGTCCATTTTGGATGAGAATACTTCACGAACTATAGTTATTTGATTATTGCAATTTAAGCCTGGTAGATGATTTATTATTATTATGATTATTTTTTGTAGTTGATCAAATTTAAACGAATAAATATTACGAAACAGTTAAAACTGATGATGTTCATAATAGATATGTTGAAAATCTTTCGCTGATGGATTTTACAGCGAAATCTATCTATTTTCGCATTTTCCTTTTACATTTACCAAAAATTGTTGTCTACATTTTAAAATATTTATTTAGTTTTGTCTCCTTTATGTTTATGGCAGTGAAATAGATGTACATTTAAACTATAACAGTAGATTTAGTTTATAATTTTCATTTGAAAAATAAGTCTACCATTTAAATGACTATAACCTTTGAATGTTTTTTAAATAATAGACCTTTACATTAATCAATGAACAATGTCTTTGGTTCAATATTTTTTTTCCATTCATCAATTTTATTATCTTTTGGACGAATACGTATATGTGCCAATTTATGAATATTATAAAATATATTTTAATATACTAAATAATTAATACAAAGTTATTTATATGCGAGTAATATGCTTTTGGTTGAATAAAATACCCTATTTTCAGATATATTGGGATTAAATTAAATAGGAAATATAGGAGTATATTTGTTCCATGGTAAGTATTAATTTTAAAGTATTCTTACGCTTACTTTTTCAATAGCTTTGTAAGTTTAATTACGAATATGTATGTATTAAAATTAAAGATATAATCAGATATATGTATATGATTTTCTTCGAAGTGAAAATTAATTTAGGAATACATTTATGATTTTCTGGAAAATGTGATTAATTGTTTAACTGCTTTAAAAAGTACCGCTTTCAAGATCCAATCCGAAAATTCATTTCATCAAGTTAAGTAGACCTTTTCTAAATTATCTCTTTGGGCTTCCCTTATTAATCATTAGGCTATTTCGTTTTGCATTTCGTTAAATTTTAATATTGTGTAGAAGTAATAATAATAATTGATTTTCTGAGTGTAGGTACATGCGGGTATATTTCTTATTTTTTTGTTTTGTGGGGAGATTCGTAGACAAATTGTCGTCATGACTGAGTGATGTGAGATGCATTTCAATTGCCACAAGGTGGGTTAACAAACTGAGGCATTGTTCATGCCACAGGTGTGTGTGCAAGCGGCATATTTCGGAAGTTTTCAACTATGATTTATGCCTGCCTGCACAATTCAATTCATTCATTTTATGTGTTGGGTGTCACCCATTGATGGTCCCAAACAAAGATATAGTCGTATAAATGACAAATGCCTCACACCACAGGAGAGTTTGTGGCACGCCCAGCTCTGTGGCTGGGACACTTGAAATTCTAAGCAGCATGCATCGCTACATGAATTGTTGTGTCTGTTGGTATTTAGTTTCTACCTTTCTGTGGCAGCATAGGAAGTGCCACACGTGTCCACTTTTGACAAACGACTTTCATTTCCTTTCGCTCGTCACTCACCGAACCCCCATCGGTGATCGCCATTCGCTGATCGCCGGTCGCCGATCGCCGGTCGCCGATCGCTTGCCAGCGGCTACCCAAAAAGGGCGGCTGGGTATGCCAAAATTGCATTGGCCATGTATTTCGTTTCATTTTCGGTAAAGCAAAAATGCGCTAATTACACGCACTCGTTAATTGAAGTTGTCAACGGCATGTCGAGTTATGCGCCCGAAGTTTGACGATGGCTTCAATGCGATTTCGCGGGAAATCAAAAGCGGATCTCTGCAACAGGGGACATGCCGTTGTTGGACCTTGGCGGCATCGATCATGTCTCTGATGCGCCCAATTATCTGTGAATTGAGCTCAAAACCCGACCAAACATATACGAGTACGGGTATGTATGGTATACAATGTATTTAGTACATAAATACATACATTTGTGTACATATTTGACTGGGCGTTGTGTTGTCAGTGGCGATGGCAATGGCAATGGCGCCATTAATTGTCGCAAAAGGGGATGCATTTCTTAATAATTAAGCTAAAGCTGCAACACTGAGCACTGAACAGTGACATGGCAGCTGGACCCATATTATAGCCAGTCCTTGGCTTCCATGCTCTCACACAAGCGAACAAGTGAAGCCAAAGGTGGCCACTTAATGACAACGCTTCCGCCTCAGCACATCCCAAGGCTGGCTGTATCCAAATGTAGCTCCAACTCCAAGTTCGACTCCATCTGAAACTGCAACTGCAACCGCAACCGCACCTGCATGACAACACCGAGCCGGTCTATTAGCAGGAGTGATGCAGCGCCTAATAGAGAAACATTACTCATGCTCAGCAGGACATCGTTATGCCCAATGCCATGCATGCGGTCGCGACCACAGTCGCAGACGGAAGCGGACTTGTCTCGACTCTACACTCCATAGTGTCGAGTCTAGGCTCTGGAGTCGGAGTTGGATTTGCGGCTGCGGCTGCCATTGCCATTGCCGCTGCCAGCTCAGTGTGCGTTCGGCGTAAACATGCAATTGAGAAATTTATTAAAATCATTTTCATTAATTTGGTTATTTATGCATAGGATCAAACATTCAATTAGGCTGATGTTATAAATCTCCCATTCATTTTTCACATGTTCGGCCGACCCAGGCCCAAGCTATAAATCACATCGATGCTATGCGGCAACTCTAAGTGACCATTTGGTGGCACCAGCTCCCTCTCTCTCTCTCTCTCTCTCCCTCCCTCTCTCTCTCTCTCCCTCTGTCTTTTAGTCGCTGCCTCCGCCTTAGGGCGCATTGAACTCACTTGCGATTAATTGAAAATCAAATCTATTTCTCGACCCGATTGCCAATCTGACTGCTTTTGTGCAAAAGTCAAGCAAAGGTTAAAAGTGAAAAATCTCCCGCTGACTTACCTGCACGTTAAAACAATGACAAAATGTTTTCATTTATTTATTTATTGTTTTTTCCATGTTCGGCACGAAAAAATGAGAGTAGCGAGATGCACAGAAATCGATAAAAAATTATTATAACAAAATGTACATTTTTCAAAACAATTGGCTCATGAGCAGCAACAGCAGCAGCAGCACCACCACCACCAGAAACAACAACAATAACATCAGGAAATTGCCATAACAAAGCAAAACTATTTGTTGTGCAAAAAGCTGCAAGCTTGTCAAAAAGTCCACACCTTTAAAAAAATAAATAACACTCGCGGAATGTTTATTATTTATGGAGGCCAAAGAGTTCGTAAATAAAGTTATTAGACTAACACCAGTCATTTGCTTTATTTATAATCATATTTTGGCTTAAACAGTGTTAATTTGAATTGTTGTTTTATTTGTTTTACTTACCCTGCATCATAAACATTCCAAGATGTGCTTTCTAAACACTTTCATCAGTCTACTTGTATAGAGTACGTCTAAATAATTGGAAAACTTATATAATTAAATTTCTCATTTTATTATTTCCATATTTGTTCTTATCTAAAAACATTTTCTTAAGGGATTTTTTAGATAAGGTTTCTGCGATACTTCTGAATTGCAATGAGGTTGTAATTCCGTTGTGGTTCTGAAACTCAAAGATTTAGTCTCTTTGCGATTGTAAGAGGCATAGTTTTAAAAATGAATGATTTTTTCGATGACGCGTAAATAGTTTAATATTCAATATTCTGAAAGCAATATGTTATTCACTTAAAACTATAGAGAATCCCTGTTATTTGATAACAATTTACTCTTAAATATATATTCTTAATCAATCTATTTACGAGAAACTACATATTTGCGACATTATTATTATTTACGAAATTAGTGAGGATTCTAATGTGAGCAAGAATGTATTAGGTTGTATAAATATAGTGAAAAGATATGGAAGATTACATTTTATACAAACGATTTTTTTCTAACGATAAGTAATTAATTTGAAATTTGTATTAACTTCAAGTAGCTTAAGAAGCTTTTAATTTTAAATTCTTTCAACCATACTAGTTATTACAATAAATCTACGCAGAATTCCTTATTGGATGAACATTTTATTTACTCGAAAATTCAATACTTACATTAATTAATTTTGTAGGAATTTCTATGCTCAAATTGACAAAATGCATTAAAATTGCAGGATTTTGAATAATATTTTAAAGACTGTTAATAGCGAGACACATTAGATGCAATATTCTTCGCTCCGGCAAGTCATACATTAAGTTGTATTTGTATCGCCTTGCTTAAAAGCATAACTTAAATAAAATAAAATAAAATTAGAATTATGAAATTTCTTACATACATACACGTATGTAAGTTGTATTTTAAGTGTTTTCCCGAGCCAAAAACACAGATACTTAAAAATTGAATTATATCCAGAATTGACGAGTGAACTTAAAGATTGGAAGACAGAAGGGAAATGCAATCTTAGTTTTTCAGTGTACAGAGTAAAGCTTACAATTGTAAATTAGTTGCTGAATCACAAGGATAGGCAGACAAATTTGGGTTATTTCTTGAACTGTTAGATGAGGTCAAATGCAGATTAAAAGTCGAGTAAATCACAGTTATACGAGTAAGTTGTTTGCCAATAAAGTCAGCAGCCGAGCAGGAAGCTGCGAAAGCGGTGCGGTAGGCTTATCTCATCGTCTCTCATCGAACTCTGGTGGGTAGCGGCTGTGGCTGCCGCCTGGTAACCGGCAGAGATCGGCGGCATCGATAGCAGCGATGCAGGCAGTCGTGTGCGCTCAGCGCACAACTTTGACGCATGGCCGTGCCCCATATCTGCTAGATAATAAAAAAAATAAAAATCATAAGAGAAAATTCGACTGCGCCGCACGCTGGCATCGTCAAAAAGCCGACAAAATGGGCGGGGCACGACTATCAGCACGGCCAGGCCCCTTTTGCGTGGCGCGTGTGGCAAGTCGAACTGGCTGGCGAATTGGCGCATTGGCGCATTGGCTTAGCAGCCGCAACTGCGCTACAATTTGATATAATAAATTGCATAGAAACATAAATTTAATTTTTAACGCCCAGAACGACAAGAGCGCTACTATTGGCATACAAATTAAGACATCAGTAGGCCCACGTGGGCAGTCGTCTGCGGCGTTTATTTAAGTTTGATTGTTGCCGCCGTCGTCATCACCACCACCGCCGACGGCGGCAGACATGTTTGTTTTTATTTTTTATATATGTATATATATATTTTTTTTTGCCCGGTGCGTTGACAAAATGGCGTTGCAATTCAGAGAGGACTGCCAGTCATGGCATGCAGCGAGTGCGAGTGCGAGTGCTTCAGATGTCAAGCGGGCGCTCGTGCGAATCTTGCAAAACAATAAATGGCGCCCCAGTCTACGCTTTCGCACTCTCACATTTGTCAAGTGGGACGCCCTTCTTGGTACCGCCGCACAGCCCGCCCCAATGCCTCCACACAGTGGTTAGACGGTCGATCCTCCAGCACTTCAGGTCTTAAAGCTAGTGTGTTTGCCCAGCCTCTTTATGTTTCTGTTTCTTTAGCAGCTTTGACTGCCATAAGGTTCCGCGCATGCGCGGTGCGATCATATTTGTATTTGTCCCCCATCTGTGAGTGTGAGTGTGTGTTTGTGCTTGGGATCCTTGTGCCTTGTGCCTTGGCTTGCCACGCTGTGTCGCTGATTGATGACTTTCATTTGCCATTGCGACAGGGCCACATTAATATCAACAACAGCGGCGGCAACATCCACAGCAGCAGCTGTTCGTCGCAGCGACCCCTTTTGGCCCGAGACGTTGCTCGTCATCAGCAACATCATCAGGCTCAGTTTGTCGGGGCACAGCCATCGGTTTCAGGGCGTTACAATTGTGATGTGTGCGCTTGTAGGAACACCCAGGAATTCAAAGCATTTCATCAGCACAAAGTGTTTGCGGCTCTCCTGCGACTATTCAAGGAGTGCGAGTCCGCAAAGCGCTCTGTGCCCAGCTGGAGAGTGTTTGCTCCATAGTCTCTGTAATGTGGCATTTGTCTTCACACAGAGGCTATCCACTTTCCATTAGTATAATCGCTTGGTAGCGTGTCTGTGTGTTTCTCTAAATGGGATTGCATTTTCTGCTCAATTTATGAATGTTTAGGCAGTTGTACTAGACGAAGATTCGTTTGCCGATTTCCACAACGCTCAACAAAGAGGTGGAGGTACGAAAGCAACTGCCAAAACAGCTCCATTGACTTTATAATCCGTCCAACTAATGGCAGCTGCGTTGGCAGACGGCGACCCCATAAAGTTGCTGCTGCTGCTGCTGCTGCAGCGACAGCTTCCAGAGTCGCAGTCGCTCCAAAGCCATTGGATCATTACTCACGCGCACTAATCCCAGGGTCCATTTGCGTGGCTCGGCTCAACAAGAAAAATCACATGAGCGGCGTTCACAGATTTGGGGCGAGCGCGCTCAACTGGCTGGCTGAGTGGGAAAACCAAACAGAAATTCATTACCTAGGCCGTTTGAGAGGCCGGGCTGGATCCAGTTGGAAAAATGTTGGGAGAGTTAAGAGGCACCACCACCAGCGTGCAACTCATCTGCACGGGCCTGGGCAATTGAGTTGTTCGTTCACCAAATGCGAGCGTGGCTGCCAAAGAGCCGGCCAAGGAGCTTCAACTACAGCTGCAGCAGCTTCTTGGCAGTGGCTGGCTGGCAAGTCTAAACATGTGCTGCACGTAATGCCGTTGCATTTATTAAAGGCTTTTGTGCGTGCGGGCCAGCATCAGCTATCTCTCTCTCCCATGCAGTCTCTCTCGCTCTCTGTCGCGTTGTTTCTTTCCTGTATGCTGAACTCTGTCTCCATGTCTTTCGATGTCTGAGTGTGTGAGTGCTTAATCCATAAATGGAAATTAATGGTTTAAATATGAATGTAAACTCCACCATATGTTAGCGCTAGCCGGGCTTGTGTGTCTCCGTCGCTGCCTGCCCGTTCCTGCATGCTAATGTCGTTGTAACGGTACCACTTGAGTGCCACTGCATTCGCTCTGTGCAAAAATATTAAGACATAAATGTCGTCAACAATGATGCTGCGCAGTGGGCAGCAGGCAGCGGGCTCTGATGATCGAAAGCGGCTAGCGTAGGAGTAGGAAAGCGACTGGAGCTGTGCACAGTGGGTCAAATTATTCAGAAAACTATTGCTATGCCTGACACTAATTAAGCTCTGATAATCAATCAAAAGCATAGTGGATGCTGGCTTAGTAAGAATGCAGAAACTTTCGAAACGAACAAAGGTTCCACTTTCATTTAGAAATGACACATGTTTCTTGATAATTAGTTTTGCTTAAAAACCACAATGTTAGTTGCAACTACACGCCTGTATAAATATTAACTTAAGGTACTTACTAATGTATATCTTTTCATTTAAAGTATTTCCATTTCGTTTTTTATATCGCATTAAATTTGAGCATAGAATATATGTTTAAATAGAAATTGAAACCCAAATTTATGAAAGAATCCTAGTGTTTATATTTGGAGGCTCAAGTGCTTATAATTTTCGATATCTAGGAAATTAGAGAATTGAGAATTGAACCGTAAATAAAATCATTGTAATGCACTATTATTTACCAACTTAGAGAGACTTTTATGAAAATTCAAAAATTCTCACAGAGGAGGAGGCATGGATGGTTTTATTTTGGCTTAAAATAGCTAATTATACCGATTTCAGATTTGATTTTAGATAGGCATATGAATGAAATTTGTTTAAAATAACTAGTTTTAACAAACAGTAAAAAATATCTGCATGTGGATGTTTTGAACTTAAAATGTTTTGATTATTCTGATAAGCAGAACTGTTTTCGCTGAAAAAATGTTTGGTTTGATTGATTGCTTGAATGCTTATTATCTTGGTTCCATAAAATGTTTTAAATTAATGATTCCATTCTTGATTCAAATGGAGTGAAATGTTTACAACGGATTCGGTTTCGAAGACAGTTCAGTGTTGAGAATCCTATTCCAGTTTTTTTTTTAACTTATTATTTTTATGTTTGACGAAACGCGGCTTAAATATAAACAAACAAATATTTTAAAGTAATATCTAACAACGAATTCAATTCCTTCAGCAAATTTAATTTGCCGTCAAGCCAAAAATGTCCAAATTCAATTCAAAAAGTTACCTTAAAATTTAACATACCTTTTAATAAAAATGAATACAATATTTAGGAAAAAATCTAAGACTCGATGGGTTATTAAATATTTATAAATTTTTAGTCCAATAAATGAAACGCTAGGCGAGTATTTAATTTAGTAAAAAATTGTTCTTTTTGAGTGCTTAAGCTACGATGTCCGAATTAATCGAACCAGTTGGACTCTCTTGTTGAAAATGTTATAGCTTATAGTAAGCCGCAAAAGATCGGCATTGTTGAGCTATCAACTGATTGGCCGACGCTGATGATGCGTTAATGAACACAACAATGCTTTAAATACCCACAGAATAATCAGAGTCGATCACACACATGCACGATCGCACACGTGCATTCTCAAACACGTATACTTACACACACATACACATACATTTATAGGAGTATATGCAGATGCCAGGGCTTGAGATTATCGCCCACTAAACTCTATGCGATGCAGACAAGTAGGCGAGGCAAGGCGACAACTACGATGGGGACGCCATTGTGCGCATGCGCTATTATCATCGCTGTCGTCGTCAGAGTCGTCAGAGTCGCCGCACTGTTCGTCCTCGTCCTCATCCTCGTCTTCGTCCTCGCCTGGGACTTGTACTTAGTTTGGGTCATTTTGCGGACTGTTGGCTAGGCCCAGTTTAAGTCCTATTCATAAGGTTGGTTGCCACAGCTGCAGCTAGTGGGGCAGGCCACATGCGAATCTGGGCAAACATATAAAAAATGATACCACAATTTATGGACGACATCTAATGGCGTTCGCTTCACAGACGCGACGACCATGCAATGAAACAGAGTAGGGGGATTTGTGCTGCCTCCGCAGCAATGCAGTTTCCCGGCCATTATTGTTGCTGTTGTGTTGAAGCCGTTGCTGTTGCTGTTGGTGTTGTTGTTGTTGTTGTTGCTGTGTCTCTCTCTCTGCTGGCTTTTGCATGGGGCGAGCGTCTCATAAAACATAATCAAGTTCACATTCACCAGCTAGCACACACATGGAAACTTTGGCGACAATGGCAGCCACATCCTGTGCACATGTGCGCCGGTTTTTGTTCCTAGACTCCTAGATGCAAGTCCGAACGCTGCCGCAGTTGCCGCTTAGCTATGGAAGATTAATTTTCAATGATATTGTCATATTTCCTTGTCGCAGACGTCACTTTTGTTGTTGCTGGCCAGTGCAATTTTTAGCATCGTTTTGATTCCATTAACTCACACCAAGTCAATGAATGCCAGGCCAACTCACAGCCACAAAGCGACACACTACTTATACTTGTATGTATATACATACTTATAGAGTACATGTGTGTATGTTTGTCGGTGAGTAATTTTCATAACTTCTGGTCCAAATTATGTGCCATTGCTCTTTGGCGGTGACTGCAGCTAGCGAGTGCACTCATTTGTCATTGGACCCATGGGCCGACTTCTGCTGGTGCCAACTTGATGCGGCAGAGGTGTGGATTAATTCGTTCCCATTTGCCATTTGGCAATCGTATCCATTACCATGACACGCGATCCACTTTACGTCCGAGTGGGCGTTGCTAGTGGGAGTATGAATACTTGGAAGCTACGCCCGCGCCAATGCATTCGAAACGATTATGAATTAATGCTGGAAAACTGAACAACTCTCCACGGATTGGAATGCATACATACTTACATACAATGTCTACTGTTTCAAATTAATAAGCAAACAGCAAGTGATTACCATAATCAATGTGAATATTTGATGGCATCATGAATAGAACACAAATTTATTTATTTTTTTGGTGGAAGCTAAAGTTGAAACTAATTGTTCAAATAACCAATTGAGGGAAGTATCTTAATTTTATATTAATTTTTTAATTTTATCATATTTCTTGGGTTTCATTTCACTTTATAAAATTCATGCAAAAACTTGCTCTTCGAAGCTCTTTTATTTATGGATGCTTGAAAAGTCAATAAAAATTACAAAAATATATTATAAAAGAATAGCTAGCTGTGGTCAGATACCTAATTAGATGTGCAAATTAAAGTATTTATTACACTTAATTAATTAGAGAGAGAAATTGAGAAAGAAATATCTGAAAATCATATTCCTGGTGGGGATACTCACTACAAAACAGTGAAGAAAATAGAAGCCAAAATCTTCTCTTCCAGCAACAATTTTGTGCAAAAAAGACGTACCCTGAGAAAAATAGCAATATAAATTGTTTCGTAGTCATGTGATACCAAAAATATTCGTTTTAAACAAAACAAATTGAAAAAGTGACAAAGAAGTTTTTTTCCCCGCTCTACACTGCCAATTGTTGTTTAACTTTTTAGATTTCCCTGTTTTGTTCAATTAGGTATAATAGCATTAGCTGTCTATACTCTTAACATTAAAATATCTTTACCTCACTTGTAATCTCATGATGTTATAAGAAAAGTGATTAAATGGAATTGAATTGAAAAGTGAGAGAAATGTTTAAATATTTCAAATTAAAACTACTGATCAAAAGAATAGAAATTAAAGCCCTGCCTTTACAGAGAATGTCGAATTCTATGTCGCAGAATGAGATACAGAAACAAAATTGTGAGAGCGTGAAACAGAGAAACGTGCGCAGTTGTTGTTTGCTCAAACCTTTTGGGTTGTATGAGAATTTGTTTCCCAGTTATAAATCATTGATAAAATAACGCAATGTGCATAGAAATGTAATCTCATGTAGACTGACCTTCTCTAAAGCCAAGTAGAGGTACACGTGATTAGTTATATTTGTTCATTTTCAACAAATAAATCCTTACTTGTTATTTTTAGATAAGATTTCACACCTAATTGCCGGTAAATGTTTGTAGGTGGTTTGTTAACAAACGCAAATTAATAGCAACAGCTTTACAAACATAAAATTGTTTATCTTCAATTTTGAGGTCTGGTGTCATCATCATTCAAGTTCGCTGCTTAAGTCTTTTGTTTAAGCATTAAATTATCAGCGACCACACACACATCAGCCATGTCAACTGAAATCCAGAAAGGTATAATTTTCGTCATTGATTTCACTTATTTGCCAAATTGAAACAAGCCCGTTAACAATTTGTACAAAACATTTTGCTTCCCCTCCCAAAAAGTTGTAAATAAACAAAACCAAAGTAAACAAAGGGGCAGTGGTCAGTGGTCAGACCCAAAGTGCCAAATACAGGCTGGCGAGCGGTGGCTCAGAAGGAGGACTTACCTTACCGCCAGCGCACTCCTGTTCGCATTCAATAAATAAAATGTCAAAACAATAATGAAATGAATTATGGACGTGCATCAAGGGCTACACGGGAGAGAGTGCGGTACGGCATTGTGGCGTGGGCATCCTTCCATCCATGGCTTGTAAAAATCTTTCAGCTTTTATTTATTGATTTCGTGCTTACGCACAATCAGCAAACTCACAGCATCAGCAGCAAAGCAGCATAGCCGCATCAGTCCCAACATCAGTTGTGGTAACAATTGTCGAAAAGTTTCGATCCTCCATCGTTGGCCAGCTTCTCCGGCCACTCGTTCTGATTTGACTCAGTTAGTGAATCTGTGTCCCGCCCCAGGGCTTTCGTAATGAAAAGTTGCACGTGTATGCGCATCCGCATTCAACTCCTTGCCTGCAAATATATGTATGAATGGATGTTTTTATACAAGTATACATGTATAGTACACCGTGTGCTGCTAACGCCACTGAATTGCAATCAAAACTTTCGCTGCCAAACGAAAAAAGTAATTATTTCGATAAAAATGACCATTTACTGTCGTTTTGTGGATATTGAGACCCAATTTATGCGTACACAGCCAATACACACAGCCATACGTGCAAACATACATATGCATGTACCCTGGTAGTTTGTTGATAATGGGAAGAGGCATTGGGAAGCGCGATTCGGATTTGAGTGTAAGGCATGCGTTGCTTTTGGCTCAATTTCTTTAATTGGGTCAGGGAATCACATTTTTATTTTGTGTACGAGTATGCCTGTCTGTAACGGTAGACAAGGAATAAATCGAGATCCCCAATCTGGCAGAAATACTCTGAAGCTCTCCCAAGATAACCAGAGTAATTTAAAAATACGGCAAAAATCAGAACACAATAAGATGCAAATATTTTGACCCGGTTTATAAATAAAGAAGAAAGAATTCCTATACCCAACATCAAACTGAAGAATTCTCTCCATTTTTTATGTGCTAAAATAAATTAAAGAAATCAGCCAATTTATTTGGTTTTTGTGACTCGTGGACATTTTTTCAAAACGTAATTATATACAATTTTTCAAAGCAGCTAAGAATGAATTAAGAATGTAGTGAATATTTTCTTGTTCAAACTGTAACGATTTTGTTTTATAATTCAATATTGTATTGTTTTCATAATCGATCAACTTTGTATAGAAATGTGGGATACTTTCATTCCTTTTTTTACATCTAATTATATTTATATATTTATTGATATATAGTTTTGATAACTAGGTGAGATTGCCGTAGAGCAGAGGCGGAGAAGCTGCTATAGCAGAAATCTGCAGAAATCATTGAGATATGTGTAAAGTTAAGAATAAACTTTCCAATTTTAGGAGCTGGGATGTTCTTTTAGTGTCAAAAGTTGGCTGGGTTAGTTGCTGGAATAAAGAATTTAGCTCCTTACCAGCGCTGCTAGGCCATGTGTGGATTGCGTGTCAGGAGTTGGAATGAAATTAAGTCAAGATTTAAGTTGAAATCAAAATATGTTCGCAATATTGCTATTCTTCATCTTTAATCATATCATACGATATTTGAAAACGTGTTACAAATTTCATTGTTAGGCCTTTTTTGTATGGCTATTATCGGACTCAATAAATGTATTCCAAATAAGCCATTTGTATGCATACGTCTAGTTTTAAGAGATTTATTCATTTGTGCACTTAAATATAAATATTAAATGGATCCGCTTAGCCATTTTTGGATGAAAATTATTTGTGACCGAATGGCAAATAGGGCTTAAATATAGTATATATACAAGTATATTTTCTTGTATTTATACGAAAGCCTTATAGACTGCTCACAGTTGCGGTTACCCAATGAATAATTTAGTAACAATCAAAATATGTGACCACGCATCCGCTTATTATAATGATTTAGCACTAAGGTGTGTATGTGTGTAGGTATGTATATGTGTATACTATGCATACTACATATACTTGTACACCTCTATCAATGTGTATGTGTGCTCTCAAAGGTAGTTGCAATCTGGTTTTTGTTGCTATAGGCAAATAAAACATGAAAAAGAAGAAAAAACGCGAGCAGTGCACACAACTGAGTTCATAAGCCTTATTGGGATCAAGATAAAAATTATGTATGATCAAAAATCAGTTTGACAACAAAATTCTTTATGTGAGCAATTCTTAACGCTGCAATTTAACAAAACGGCACATTAAGAGTAACCCACTTTTTTCGGAGAGCTGTGGATGCCGCGTGGCCTGGACCCCACGTTGCTCCCGACTGGCCGGGCGGCGATTGTTGCACGTAGCACGTTGCACGAATGCTAATAAGGGCGTCGCAACTTTTCACCCGGGCGAAAGTAGCCAAAGTTGAACGCGCTTTGCTTGGATCGCCCGCAATCATTCATCATAAAAGTGGGGGAGAGGGGCGCAGGAGATGATGATGATGAGGCAGGCACCCAGCCGCAGCCACAGCCGCAGCCACAGCCGCAGCCACAGCTATAGCCCGAGATGCTCGACCCGATCGGAAGCAGCGTTTGGCAGTTGTTCGTTGCTTGTCGACCGCCATATCTTCAACGTCGATCAATGCAAATTTTTCGTTGATCAAACTTGCTGCACACAGGGTCGCATCCTACGCAGCAGCGGCAACAGCAGCGGCTCAAGAATTATTATTAAATTCGATATAAATAATATTTTCAACTTGGCCGCACCGCTCCCGCTGCCACGATCTCCATCCACTGCTGGTCCTTCTCATCGTCATCATCGTCGTCGGTTTGCTGATTAATAAAAGACGGCTGCCGTAGCAGCGTTTGATAGCCCGCGGTGCTCAAATTCTGAAGCATCTGTCAAACTGAGCGAAGGTGCACGTTTTGTATGCACCACGCAGCTTGATGCCGCTCCCCGACGCCTGTACACCCGGCTGCCAGGCTACCAGGCTGCAGGACCCACCTGGATTGCTTGGCCTGCCCGCTGACTTGGTGTTCAAATATTTCTTATAAAATACTTTGCATGTGTGACACTCGCATAATGACGCTTCAATTAAGCCTCTCCAGGCCAGGCCAGACTCTGGTCCACTAGAGCTGATTCCAAATGCTGCCTTTGACACAATTTCCATTGTGCCGTCAGGGCAAGCTGTCTTTAAATTACGCCCGTACGCATCCCAAATACCTCCAATCGACTCGATTCGATGGGACTTGACTGGCCTGGCCTGGCCTGGACTGGCCTGGACTGGACGCGAGTCCACTGCACTGCCAGATGCATATCAATAAGATCTGACGTCAATTTTGATAAGCGAACGCGTATTATTATTGTTATTATTGGCTATATAAGTATCCATGTGTGTGTGTATGTATGCATACACACATAGAAATCCGTATGCATGCATGTATGTAGTGGGCAACAAAATCGACGAGGAAAATCCCTTGAAGCATTTCATTGACTGCCGTTCGCCGTGGCAGTCGCGGATATCAGCCGCAATCGACATATGCAAAAATTCTTGGAGCACACACACACACACACACACCGGTAGTGGCGAAAAGAATAAAATAAAAATTATGCAAAAATTATGCAAGGTATAAAAAGCGTAGTATAAAGTGTGCGCTCAGTGGACGCCACAGTTGCCACAGATTTGTGGACCACACTCTAAAAAAATACCCAACTAGCCCTCATTTGAGAAAGTTTCTTTTGAAACTACATTGATGAACTTTATCCTGGAAACTAGAAACATTCTTAAGATCAGAAAATACTTTTTGCAAAGCAGCTTCATATTTTTATACCCTGTTCCCAAAGGGAACTAGTTTTGTGCGAATGTATGTAACACACAGAAGGAGGCGTGGCAGACCCCACAAAGTATATATATTCTTGATCAGTGTGACAAGACGAGTCGATATAGCCATGTCCGTCCGTTCGTCTGTCCGTCCGTCCGTCTGTATGAGCGCAAGGATCTCAGAAGGTACAAGAGCTAGAATAACCAAACTCGGTATCCAGATTCCCATAAGCCCTAGGCAGGTCAAGTTTATTTTTTTTATTCTGATACACCCCCCCCCCCCCCTGCCCCGCAATTCGCGTTTTTTCCATAACTCCCGTAGTTCTTGGAATTTCCAACTGAAATTAGGTAGCTACATCCCGTTAGTTATTATGTGCTGAGCTTGCTCCACTTTAGCATTGTTTTCTTGTTTTTTGTCATTCTTTGAACCCCGATGTGGGCTCGATTTATGCCACAAGCTTTTATTATTATTCATTTTTGAGTCCCAGTCGGATTATTTTGTTTCCTGGTTGATTCCCCGGAACTATTATTCAAGGTTTTCAATCGAGTTTCGTAAAATTACTTACCTCTGTTTATGGATTCGAAGCTTAGATTTTATTTTAAATGTACCAAACATTTTTAGTCATAAGGTGGAAAGCTTTCTCTAAATTCTTATTAGCTACATTGCAGTCCCGTATTATGTAATAATAATAATGTACATCTGGTACCAGGTAGTAATTACAAGTAAATAAATAACAATCATAACCTGATTGTTATTGGATTTAAAATTTGAACATATATTTTCCTTTTTTGACTGTTTTTAAAATTTACAACAAAAGAAACAAATTTCTTGAGTTTAAAAGTAGAACTGCGACTTCTTAAGTTGGAAAAATTACTCAAAAATTAAGCCACGAAAATGTATTTCTCTGAGTGCAGACAGACTTGTAAAGATTGATTCATGCCGTAGAGGCCACACTGTGCCAGGGACGGCGAGGCGTACGTTGCTCGCGATCGATTTGTGGAATAGATAAAAATTGACGTTTTGATCGATATTTATTGTTGGTTCACATGAAGCTATGACGATAATGATGATGAGGAGGACGCAGATGGGGAGGGGACTGGGCACATTTTTACATTCTTTGGCGCATTCGTTGCTGCTTCTTCCACAGAAATGTCCTGCAGTGGTGGCAATCGTTGATGATCTTAGACAGAAGCCTGGCAGTACGCAAAAGGGGCTGGCACGTGATTTAAGATTTCATTTATTAGTTAGGGGGCAGGTAATTTGTTCCTCTTGCTGATGTACTGCAAAGCGCTTGCATCGAGCTTGTAAATTGGTTGCATGCACGCCTCACCTTCGGCCATAAGCAACCAACTGTTTGTTGCAAGTTCGTTGCTGTTGCTGTTGTTCTTGTTTTTGTTTTTGGTTTTGTTGAAGTCGACGTCGTCGGTGTCGTTGTCGCTTTATGCTGTGTGCTGCACTCTCGAATACATTTGTAGTAATCACGCGTTATCGGAACATTTGGACATTTTAAAAGGTCATAACTTAAAACCTTATCGCCGCACGGACAGACAAGGCGACACACAAAGTCGGAGACATGCGACACGAAACCCAAAGAGCACTCACACACACACACACACACACGCACAAACACCTTCACTAAGAGACCTTGTTGTGCCCAAAAGTGACCGAAATTGAGTGCAAGAGCGAAACGCTGTGCCATCAAGGATAACGCAATGACTGAAAACACGTTGGCATTGACTCAAAAAACTCGCAACGCCGAGCCAGACGCTCGACTCACGCAATTGTGAGTCGCACACGCAAGCGTTGGAGACCCAGCCAGATCCAGAGCCAGAGCCAGAGTGCGGTACAGAGAGCGATTGCGGTGGGCATGGGCTCAGCAAATGCCATTACATTCCATTGAGCGCACTCTGATAATGGGCCAACCACTCACAGACGTACAAACACACACACACACACACCTACACGCACATAAGTACGCATGGGCAATAGAATTCAGGACACTCTTATAAGCGCTTGTGGTTTCGCTAAAAGCGAAATGATAAGTTGACAGGTCGAAATACAAAAGGCAAGACAGGCCTTGAAATTTAGCTGAACATTGATGGAACTACCTCCCTATGCCGGCGTTGCTCCATAAAAATAAATGTAGATACTAATGTATTTATGGGATATAGTAGGTACTGGAAATGAATCAGCGCTCAGTATGCGTCATTACCTAGACAATACTGATACGTACTATGATTATTATTGCTCAACTCTGGCAAATTTTAGTTAACTATAAGCTTCGCGAATAAATCTATTTAGAGTCTACAGAAAGAGAAAAAGGTGTTAAACCAGCTCGTTGTACCTATCATCTTTTCGTCATCATATTGGTTACTGTTAACTTAAAATATAGACGTTATAGTCAAGGTCGCTCCAACAACTGCTGATAAAAAATGTTTCTAGTGAAGTCTTTTCAAGTTTAAAGGCAAAATTTAAAAAAATATCCCTTAAACTATACAAATATATTTTTCTACATTTGGGAAAACTATAGTCTATAAATGAATATAAGAAAAATATTTATAAAGTCGTGCCCTTTTTAGTTCTATGGCGATTTTTTAAAATCTCGATGTAGTTTCCTTAGGCAAATCAGCTGGGTTTATCGATTTTACCCCAATTACGGGTCGAATTTTATTATAATTAGCTCAGGCATTTTTTCGCCTTTGCTGTTTTAAAGAAATTCACTAAAATACCACAAACCTTAAGTTAAAAGACAGCCATCGTTATTGAAGTCTGCTTCGTATGAATGCGAATCATCGAAGCATGGCAATATATTCCTATCCAAGTGCGTTCATGCGCTGTTAAGTCTAAGCCCACAGGGTCTTATAAGTAGCATCGTAATTATATGCAGTTCGGCTTTGGAGTTTGTCGAGCACCAAAAAAAAAATAAGAAAAATAAAAAAAAAGATGTCGACAATTTTCCTTTGTTACAATTTTTACTTGCGGCCTTTTATGTTGAAATGAGATACAGATACCCAAACTTCGTCCGATTGTCATCTAGGCAGACAATTTTCTTTTTTCGGCTGTGTGTGTTGACATTCCTTTTTTGTGACATTTTCTACGAAAACTCAATACAAACATATCGTCGTCCCTAGACGAAGCCTCCACTCCCATTCAATGACAAACATTAAATTTACGACAATGGTTAACAGGTAACAAACAGCTCATTGGCCAGCGACCCCAGCTGCGACCGTGTCTCTTAGGCCCGTCAACGATACGAAGATGGCTATCTCGATCGACTCTCGGCGGCACATATGACTCATCAAATTAGCGTCGGAGCGCGGGCGATAAGCGCTTGCAGCAACTGCTCAAGGATTAGCGTTTGAGAAATTGCCGAGTGGCATCAATGAAGGGCAACCCAACTAGCTACGCGTGTGAGCGTCAAGGGTAGGGATTGAAAGGGCAAAGTGCTCGTATCATTTTACAAATACACTAGACGCGATTTTCGGGCTGGAAATAACACAATGCACCTCTCACTTGAGACTGACTCTCCATAGTCTCAGTTGCGTCCCAGTCGCTTTGGGCCACAGTGTTTTCCTGTGCGTCTATTTATTTTATGTCTTTTACTTTTACTGGGAAAAATCATTGAGAACCACGCTGATTAGTATGCTGAGGAAGACCACCCTCGTAAATATTGTCAGGCGGTTATTAACAGCAGCCATTAGTTATTAGGTAATTGGGTAAGTTCAGGAGGCAGTATGTTATTTGTTTTATCGCCGGCATACAGGCATCAGGCGGTATTATCAGCCTATTGGCATTAAACCAGTGTGAAATCAGGAATTTCTGTTAGAAAACAAAATATTTTGTGTTGTTAAAATAATATAAGAAATCGCATACATAATCTCCTAAAATTTTACATACTTTACTGTCAAAAAATCACTTACTTTTGATTCTAGAAACAGGTATTTTATTTACATTTATAAAATAATAATTTCAATATGAAATTAATGTTTTATAAATGTAAAATGTGCTCTCTGCAGAAGGAAAAAATAATTAATTCCATAATGAATGCCAGAAATCTTACAAAATTTTGGATAAAGTCTAAAATAAAAAAACAACAGACGTTGTATCAGAAAAAATAATGATCTCGCTTAGGATTCAGGAGAACCAAGTTTGGTTATTCTAGGTCTTGTACTTTCTGAGATCCTTGCGTTCATACAGACGGACAGACGAACATGGCTATATCTACTCGTCTTCTCATACTGATCCATAATATATATGTACTTTGTGGCGTCTGCCACGTCTCCACGTCTCTGTGTGTTACGTACATTCGCACAAACCTAGTATACCCTTTCACCCTTGGGGAACAGGGTATAGAAAGGTCCACACCCCTATACCCTTTCCCAAATTTGGAGATGATCTAGTAGTTGGCTTCCGCTAGTTACAGCGAAATTGAATAACTTTTCAACTTTTTCAAATAAATGATTTGATATCTTAGCATTATCTGACAAAGATCGAACCCCTATACCCTTTTCCAAATTTGGGGATAATCTAGTAGTTGGCTTCCGCTAGTTGCAGCGAATTGATTTTTGATCGCACTTTGTGGCCAGTGCCGACCACTGCTCATTATCCCATTGACACTCTGCCGCTTCGAACGCCGAACGTGAATTTTTACAGTTAGCCGCGCAATTATTCGTCCAATTTACACAGGAAGCTTTTGTCGCTGATGAACGTTCGGGCGATAATCCGACAGCAAAATATGCGCACGTTAATTACGCTTTTGAGAACGAACGTTTTACGCACAGTACCGGCCGCGGTCTCGTCACCGTCTCGCCCATGAATGGCGCAACTCAGCCGCGGGTTCTGCGGCTGGGAGCTGAGATGAGGATGGGGATGAGGTTGGAGCTGCTGGTTTGCAAATGCGGCAACGATGCCTGACGGCAGATAATGTTGATCGCATGAATGATGGAATCGAATGCTGATGCTGCCACAACATGCGCTCGCATACGGGTTTTTGATCGATTAGTGCAGGAGGCACAGCAGCGGGAATGGAAATGGGGATGGGTTTGGGATTGGGAACGGGTTGAAATGGGAAGAGGATGCGTAGTCGCAGCAATGCTTGATTGAAAGCTTGCAAATTGTTTGAAACTGCGCAGGCCATAAAAATCAACAACAGCAACAAAAAAGCCGCACTTACGCATGGAACTTTGTAACGTTCCTGGATGTATGTACTCGTATGTATCTGTTTGTACGTCGAACCCGCAACGATATTTTGGGCCAACCATGTCACTGGCCTCCAGCTGCATTAAGCCAAGTGGTAAATAACCAATGGTTCGTTAATTTTTAATGATGCGTTTACTTTAATAGAACGTTTCGTGGTTTGTTTCATGCTCAGCCCAGACCCGAACAGAATCGAGCCGAGCCGAACTGAACTGAACTGAACCGACCAAGTACCAACTGAATTCAATTCGGGCCAAAACTGAGCCGCCACACTGCGTGCCGAGCCATTTATCTTGGCCTTAAGTGCTGCATGTGGCGTTACTTTCGTTTGTGATTAATTTGAGTTAATTTGTAAAATAATAAAACGAAGCGAGGGTGCCCATGCATGGGCCTGGAACCCCAAACGAAGTTGTAAAAATAATATAAAAACAGTTTGAAACAAATTTCCGTGATCTTCATCTGAACGCTCCGTTTTATTAACATTTAACATGACTGACCCCGGTGCGTAGGAGCGTCAAAGTAGGGCGCCAAAATGCGCACGTCCCAGGCTGCGGGTGTCAGTGCATTAAAGCGGGTTTAGTATTTCGATTATTGACTGCCATGACCAGCGGGTGGTATTCCTTAGGTCAGTGGTTGCACCGGAGCTAGTGGTGGTAGTGGTGGCAGTCTTGGGGAAATGCTTGCAATTTGCATAACAATGTCCACTCTAAGATGTTGGCTGCACTTTTTTTGGACGTCGCATTGTCTTAAGGTTCTTTTGGAATAATAAAAAGCAACAACAAGAATAGTTTTTCTCCGACCCCCCTGCAAAGTACTTAGGTAGGATTGTATTTATGCTATGATGGAACATATTCAGGGGTATTTGTAATAAATAAGATCAAATGTTTCATGCCTTAGCCATGATATATTTCTAGACATTTTGATAGAGATTCTGGGAGTAATAATGGAACCTGCAGTATACTACAAGTATCCATAGTCTGTTCAAAGGAAAAGACAAATTTTGAAGTTTTTTGAAAAGTATTTATTTATTCATTATTATTCATTTTGTCTCCTTTAATGTAATCCCCCTCAGATATAATGCACTTATGTCAGCGCTCCTTCCATTCCTCGAAGCATTTCTGAAATGCGCCTTTCGGTTGGCCCTGAGCTCGTTCTTCGATTTTGATTTTATCTCATCAATTGTGGCAAAATGCTTTCCTTTCATTGGTCTCTTCAGTTTTGGGAATAGGTGTAAGTCCGTTATATCTGAGGGGGGTTGCCTTGAAGGGGACAAAATGGATATTGACGAATAAATAAATGCTCTTCAAAGCAATTCAAAATTAATCTTTTCCTAGTAGTATTACGAAGAAATGAAAAGGTAAGCAGAAACTTCACCTTTTCTTTTGAGCAGACCTCGCATATTCAACAGCTTGGACTAGTGTATCTTATTAATTAAGATGGAAATTATCAGCCTTAATTCAATTTAACACCATTCTATTCCGCTGAAACTATTGATAAACAATTTTTATAGTCGAAACAATTTTTCGTCATAAATAAATAAATCGATTGAGAAACACGAATTAGTGTTGGCGCCTACTGTGTATGTTGCTGCGGCATTTGGACCATTTAACTGAAAACTTATTAATAAAACACGATAACTCGAGGAAGAGGCAAAGCAAAGGCGCACAGGTGGGTCTGTCGGCGAAACACGTTTGTGACCGTCGAAGTTAAAGTCGAGCGCCTAATTCACATGTCACGTTCGCTGCTGCCGCTCAGTTTTTGGCCGAGATTGCGATAAACTGCAAACACTACGGCTCTGAACAAAAGATACAACTTGTACGAGTACATGCTCGCCGAACTCCTGACCATACCGAGTGAGAGCTATGTGGTTGTGTGGCTATGTGGCTGTGTGGCTGTGTGGCTGTGTGGCTCGAGTGGAAGACGAGTAGCTGTGGCAATTGTGTGGCTGATGAATTGGCAGACAGTCGCCGCAGCCACCATCACCATCGTTGGTTTACACTAATAAAATTAAATCAACAACAATTTTATAATTTGGCGCATTAAATCAACTGAGTTGCGGACCTAGCTACATGTGCGGCGTCTTTCGAGCCGCCTCTGCCTCTTCGGGCCTGCCCTGGCCCGTATTATGGCCAACAAGCTGGCCAAGCCACGTAGCACACAATCAGGCGCGTGCAATCTTAATGGAAAAATTACTAACCCACAAAATGCTGGCAGTCAGTGGCCCGGCACTCGGCACTCGGCACCCGGCACCCGGTCCGTCTTGCGGTTGCCCCGCACAACTAACAACAATCGGTGTGTGTGCGCTCGTTATGTCATAATCGTATTATTTACCAACTGCGTAATATAATAATCATTAATTAATTTGAAGCCAGGTAGCCAAACAACAGTACGTGCACTTTCAATTGCAGCCCCAACAGCAGAACCGACTGGGCCGGTCCCAACAGGTGTACTTGTAATAAAGTGAGATGGCCACTGGTCGATGGCTGTCTGAGGTCATAAAATGTTCTCGTTTGTGAGCCACATAAATAACATTGAATTAGTCGTCGTTCGTGCCTCATCTTCGAGCCAAGAACTGTGGCTGAGCAATGAGCGAGCAACTCAGTAGAACTTTCGAATACGTGAGCGATCCGATCACAGCGCCCTTTAATGTGCGCTGCCTGCCCTCTAAGGGTATTTTCAGTGACCGATAGGCACGAGTGTAGAGTGCGTACCGCCTGAATAGAAACAGAAATAGAATTATAAGTAGAGGTTGCCACAATTATTGCCTATCATCGTCGTGATCCCCGACTAGCGACTAAAATCGAGAATCGAAAATCGTTTCGACACGATAATTGTTAATGGATTCTGTTTGGATCATTAGTGTCGCTAAATGGGCTAGTTTACAACGGCAACAACACGATACAGATTGATTTCAATTAATGAGAAATCAGTCGGTCATTCAACGCCCCCCCTCCCCCTCCCCCTCCCAGCCAACTGTCCTTATATTTAGCCACATTGCGTAGAAATTTACTTGCGCTGCCACACCTCGGCATTCCTTCGACTATTTAGTGCAACCTGAAGCTCTTAATGGTGCATTCTACTTGTAAATCATCTTGCCACATTCCAAGCATTGTCACTTGACATGCGCGCCAGCGCAGTGCGTGCAAGTCGCCTAACTGCTGGCCTTCTTCCCCCCACTCCCCACTCCCCAATCCATAGCTGTCAATTGTGGCTGAATTTATGCTTCGGCCTTCGACAATTTATTCCAACGCCTGCACAGAGTGCGCTTTATGCAAATGCGCAACAAAACATCTACTACTTATGACGCCTGTTGGCTTCGCCCACTAATTAGCACCCGGCTCCGATTCAGATCATTGGGAAGGAGGAGCAGAGCAGAAGGGTACAACATACTGTGGCAAATTATGGCACTAAACTGACCTGCCGCAGAAATAAATGCGCTCAAGTGCCGCTTAGCACGCCCTCTACTTTTGTTTGTTCGCCTTGCGCCGAATCAATGGAAACCCCTAATTTTCAACTTATTTTATTGCCATCTCATTCACAATCGGCAGTCCGCAGACGCAGTGCCACAAACAACCGAACAACCGAACAACGGACCACGGACAACGACCACAACCACGCGCCCCAACGGCAGACGCCCAGAGCTCTCCACACTTAATGACACACAACTCACCGGGCCATAGAGTCAGAGTCAGAGTCAGAAACGGGGTGCAGGTTCGGGTTTAGGTTCGAGTTCGAGTCTGATTTCGTTTTTCGACTTTATTATGCGGATGTTAACTTCACGTTTCCGTGCCCCGCCAGTTGGTTCAAGTGTGCCAAGTGTGCGCCAATTGTTGGCGCGTGTTATTGGTAGACGGTTCGTGTCCAGCCACTTCATGTTTGGGGGCAGCAGCCAAATTGGAATATCTCTTGACCGAAGCACAAAACAAAAAGCATCCAATCATTCCAGTCATATTGCTAAAATTATAAATAAACAGCCATAAATGTATTTGCCCACACTTGCCCATCGCATATAATGATGATGGCCATATACTCGTACGTATAAATGGCGCGTTGCGTAAACGGGGAATTAGCCACACGCAATGTGCATGGCGGTAGTACCCGCCATGGGTTCGGGTGTTACTGGAGGCATCAAATGGCCAGTTGCAAATAGTATTTAGTTCAACAGCTGATCTTTTGCGATAACTCTCGCGCTTACATTTCCGTCTCCCATACTTTCGGGACTACATTTTAAACTGCGAATGGCCAGCGAATTATTTGCGCGTCTGATCAGAGCCATAGACTATAGTCACATCCATGGAAATGAAACGATGAAGCAATTAAATGTCGATATCTCAGTCAATTAAACCTAGTATTTATATTGCTTGTTGTCAGTCACTCATTAAATGAATATACAAGTACAGTGAAAACTATCTTAATGGACACCTCTTTTATCCGGACACTTTTTTCGGCGAACGCTTTTTCTAAATCATTCGATCGATTTAAATATCCCCTTGGGCGACCGTGAGTATCCGGCCAAGAGATTTTTCACTGTATTGTAAATTAAAAAAAAAAAAAAGTGCAGGCTTAAGCGAAGCTTTTTCGCTATAAAAACATATTGTACAAGATATATTCATTTACAAACAATATACATAGTTTCGGCCCATGTTCAAAATTTCAGCGCAATTATAAAACTTCTTCGTATATACAGACGGGCACAAATAAATAAATAGAAACATTTGGGGATCCAGAATCCCGTTTTCTGAACGTAAACATAGTTTGTTAAGTTATTAAAAATATTTCAATATCAGTCAAAAGGATTTCTCTGTACTATTATTGGTTGGAGATTTATATAAAAACTGAAGAGCACTATTTTCCCCTACAAATGGACTGCCTCCTCAAGGTCTTCAATTCTAATATCTGTACATAGTACTTATCTATAAAACGGTCACTGTTTATGAAGCATAGGAATAGGTAGGCAGAATTTAACAAATTTAAATTTTATTGAACATATTATAAATGTGCAGCGAGTTCTTGTAATAAGATATAATAAATCTTTTATCTTTATCTATTTCTAATATAGTATAATAAAGTTTGTTTTTAATTTTTTTTTTTATATATTTATATTATATAATTTTTTTGACTCAAAACGAATTTTCAATCGTACTTTTCAAATCTGATTGTGCACATATCTGTTTAAATTAAAAGTGGGATTGAGAAATGTGACTGTGTAAGTGAGATAAAATTTCTGAAATTGCAACAGTTTTTAAGCAGTTTGTACTTAACTGTCTCCAAATTAGATTCGGTTAAACGGTTCATGAGCACATGGTTTTTTGTGAAAATAATATATATCGTAATATAATACAGGAAAGAAAATAAAATTAAAATGCATATAATCTTGTGCTTATAAAAAGTTACTCTCGAAAAACTTTTTGTTATTTAAAAACTATTTGGTGTTAAAATAGGTGTTCAATTGCGAATGGCCAGCAAAATATTTTCGCGTCTGATCAGAGCCCTAAACCTAATATACTACAGGAAAGAAAATAAAATTCAAATTCAAATGCATATCTATCTATAATCTTGTGCTTATAAAAAGTTATTCTCGAACAACTTTTTGTTATTTAAAAACTATTTGGTGTTAAAATAGGTGTTCAATTTATTGGCTACATTTTGAGCGCAGCATTCGAAATACAAATGTTATAAGTAAGAGGTCTTAAGGCCGATCTGTTTGAGCGCGAGAATTGAACTATAACTAAGTCGTTGGCTAAGATGGGGCTAGTTCAGCTGCTCTTACCACAGCGGCTGTTCCGTTTAAATCGCCTTAATTAATTACCTCGACTTATTTGACAGGCTTTCTGAGGCGACTATAAATAATAAAACGTTTCTATAAATCATTTGTGACCGCCGCCGCCGCCGCTGCTGCTGCTGCCAATGTCAGTGCCACTGCCATCATTATGGTAGCGAAGAGAAGCCCCCGCAACGGCTTCCAATCGATCGAGCTAACTCTCGGCCAATGCCATGCCCATACACGTATGCACATACATATAGTAGAGACTATATGCATGTATGTATCCGTACACGTGTATTTGCATGCGTTTGCGTCTGCTTATTTGATAAGCGGACATGAGCTGCAAGGAAAATAGCTTAATGCGTGCCACCTCGTTGCTGACCAGCTTCAGATTCAGCTTCAGCTTCAGCTTGGCAACTATGCAGATGTGGACCGCTGCGGTATTTATAGTTAAAAGCGCCAAAGGCCGAAATACGCAAAAATAAATATCCATATGGCGGACTACTCGTACTCGTATGTGCCCGGCTGGCATGGGTAGCTGCTCCGCTCAAGCGCCGCTTGTTGCACGCACGCGTCGTTGCCGGCGCAGGAGCAGTCGCAGGGTGCAGAACCATAATTACAAAACTGAACTGAACCACCGAAGCCAGTAAGGCTGAGATATTGGAAGCGCCGCGCAATGGAAATCGCTTAACAAGCCAATCGCTTGAGTTATGACTGAGCGGCTCCCGTCCTCGTCCCGGTCGAGATGTCGTTGATGTTGTTGATGCTGATGCTGTTGCTGTTGCTGCTGTTGTCGTTGTTGCTGCAACGGCGGCAATTTGTTCTTGTTGTCGACTTTGCATTGAGCTTGTTCCGCATGTTGCTGTTGCTGCCTGGATGGCCAACCATTTGGCTGGTAGGCTGTCTGTCAGCTCGCTTGTTCTGCCAATGTGACCAATGCGGAGAGCTCTTCCCGGAAATTTGCCAGCCAGACGTCGGTCTCGTCTGATTGTAGCGCTTGTTACAAACCATGTTCTCTATGTTAAATTGCTGACAAAAACAATGTACTCTTCCACTTCCGCTTGCACACGTACATATAGTAAGTGCAACGGACGGATAGATAATCTCAGCCTTAATGCTGGCAGTCGCTCGCGCCAATAGCATTTTCGATGGAGCAAGCACCAATTTGTTTAATTGTCAGTTTCAGCGCGCCGCAATTTTGATCACTCGAGGGGCCTCTGGTGAGGTGAATTGTTGAAAGAAAGTGTAAACATGCAAAACAAATTTGCTGCCAAATTATGGGGCAGTTAACGAAAAGCGAAAGTCAAAATGTTTTGAAAAATGTGTTGCGATTTGCTTTGGTGTGACAATCGTACATACTACGTGTACATATATAGGCATTTACGATTTGTTACATGTCTCAGGGACAATGTACGTGTTCATAGTTGTACAAGTATGTGGCATTGCGTACAGACATGCGACTGACATGTCACTCGAATGCAGAGTAAATACATAACTGCTTCGAAATTCAAATCGCGGTTGATTGACAGATAACCGGCGTGCGGCAATTGTTGGTGGCACATTAATCAAAACACAGCAATCGCTTGGCATACTCGTATTCGTATTCGTACTCGTACTCGCAACATCAACAACAGGTGGCAGCAACTGCTGCAATTGCTGGCAGCAGAGACTCATTTGTGTCGATTTTGCCAGCCGGCTCAGTTTTGTGAATGGTGTCGCCAAAAATAGTGGCATTTGATTTGTACTCGTACTCGCAAACGACATTCACTTTTCCAAGTGAAAAATTCAATATAAATATAATTATGACATTTTGCAAAAGCTTGTGCGGCTTGACGGGCCTTGGCACAACACCCTCGATGCAATTCAAATATGCCTTTGGCTTGTGCTTAGTACGCATACTAAAGTATAATTAAATTGTTTGTTTTTTTTTTTTTTTTTTTTTTTTGTACTCAGCATATTGCATTGTCATTGTAATTTGCATACACCAGGAGAATATTGATTTTTAAATATGTATTACCTTTGGAATTTTCGATATGAACATTATAATTATAACTAGTTGGAGTGCATTCAGATTTAAGTTAAGCAGAATTACTTGAATGTATCGTATTTGATTAAATGTTCATTTAAATTATGCTCACATTTCACGAAATCTGAAATCAAGAATGTAATGCTGGAGTCATGCGAACCTAACTTTATAATTCCTCTACCTAGCTTGAAATTAAATTAATTCAATTCAAATTTATTCACATTTCTTAAAAACATTATGAATTCACAAGTGAGGGAAGGATATATTGATGTTAAGAGTACAGGCAGCTTAGCCTTTTCTATTTAAATAAACAAAATGAAGAAATTAAAATGATTAACAACAATCGACAGTGTAAAGCGGGAAAAATTAAACAAAGAAAAGCTTAAAGCTTAATAACTTAAACCTAACATAATACTAAACTTACTTATACAAGTTTTTTAATATTTATAAATTATGTAACATTAAATTAATAAAATAACAATAACTATGCAAATTATTTTTCAGTTATATTGACGATACTGAGCTATTGTAGTTGTAGTTCAGTTGAAGTTTTGTAAAACCGTATTTTTAAGAAAGCGTGGGTATTACCCATTTTCTATATTAAATGAAATATAGCAAAACATTTAATAGAAAATTAATTGTAAATTATTCTAAAATATAGCACAATTATGCGTAATTTCTTCTGGGGCTTATAAAATTATCGTATGATTTTATAATAATATATAATAATAATTTAATTTAAGTTTAAAATATTAATATAATAATAATTTACATATATAATATAATAAGAAATAAACGAATAGTTCTTTTTGTGATATACAGTTAAGATTTTCTTGACCAACAGCAGAAACTGTTCCATTTATAATTATCCTTATTTTCTCTTGTCTTAATACAAGATATGTTTCCACTGGAGTATTATTATTATATTCTCTCGGTATAGCCCTTGGGACTTTATAGTTAATGTAGTTAATAATTTTGATTGGATTTGAAGGTCGCCAGCTCCTCAATAAAGAATTGATTAAATGATACCTTAGTTGTCTCATCAATGGGTCTCCACATTTATTTATGCAATTTTTAAACTCAGACAGCGACTCTTTGTGCCTGGGTGAGGTATGACGCGTCAGAGGCGTCGCAACGCGTTTCAAGATCGCCGAGATAAAACATCCGCCGCAACCACCGCAGCCACAACGGTGGCATTCAATGGCACACCTTCAAGTATCGCAGCAGCCCGAACGACTATTGTGATTTCCTTTCGCAAAGCCATCAAATAAACTGCGAAATTTGAATTTCATTTCATTCAACAAAAAGCGACGTCTCGGCTTAATGGTTGGTGGCGGCAACAAACTGCGAACGCTCTGCGGTTGTGATCTGTAGTCCTGAGCTGCCGTAATCTGTGGCTAACCGATAGCCTGACATAGACTTGGGTTTGCCGATTTCGGTTGGTGCTGTTTGTTTACGTTCAGCTTTATTGTGTTCCGCCGGGTACTCGTACATATGTAGACTTCGCATTTATAGTTCATCTGCATGCGCTGGCACGTTCACGCAGATATGCTCTTTAGAGGCAAAACTTTTGTCCTTTGTCATTTGCTTTGCGGCATTTTGAATGGGCACAAAAAATATGTATGTGGTGCAAGTGTTGTTATTCATTTGGATCGCAGGAAATTCACAACACTTCGAAATGGCTTCTTTTGAGAAGCACACTAAAAATATGCAATGAGAAAAAAAGAACAAATTAACTTTGATGATTGCTTCGGTGGCACGAAATCTATTTAAGCCAGACGCTCAAATGCCTTTCTGCTGGCATTATTGTTGTGGCTTAAGCTTGATGGCTCGGTGACAGTGAGTCTTGCCTATGAGCTGCTGCTGCTGGCTTGATGCCATAATGTCGACCTGGTGACAGTCGCTCAAAACTACCTAAGCAAAGCAAAGCAAAGCAAAGCAAAGCAGCCAAAAAGCTCAATCAGAGAAAATTATAAGCGGCTACTGGAATTCACGTTACAATTAATTGAGGCAAGCTAACACAAATAGCCACAGCATACTCGTATGCAGGCATTTTGAGCTCAGCTGAGCTGCGCTGAGCCCCAAGCCCCAAGCCCAGCCCTGACAAGATCAGACAGTTGGCTGAACTGTCACACCTTCGTCAGAGCGAATGCAGCAGCCGAAGCAGCAGCAGCAGCAGCAGCAGCTGAGCTTGGCGTGAGTTGCGACAATGACACAACAACTACAACAATAAAACTCAAAATTCACGACATCATCATGATGGGAGCATATACTACATGTACGTTCAAGTTTTCCGGTTTCGGGGGTGACTCACGGGGCCTGTCATGTCGCTGCCTTGATTTCCTGCGGGACTTGTGAGCGATTCAATTTTGACTGCGATCTTTATTCATTAATTTGCTTCAATGATTCGCCTGTGGACAGTCGATGGCATTATTATTTCAAGGGATTAGTGTACTGAGATTTCCAATGAATTCGATTCAAATCAATTAAACTTAAGGTGTGTATGCGATGTCTTCTGTCTCCATGGCTGGGCGTTGCCCGCCTGCATGAGAAAAATGCATAGACATATACAAACAGTAGAACTTCCCATATTTCAACACTCAGAATTAAACAAAGCTCATTCTTTTAGAATATTTTTAAAAATGTATGTGCTTCTTGGATGAAGTATTTGCGACTATTTGCGTTTAGAGCAAGCTTTTGGAAAAGGAATTTCTACTATATAGCTTGGTAGACTAGACAAATGGAGTTTTAAAATTTCAGTTAAAATTATTTTTAAATTATATCCAAACCTCGAAGAACCTACATTATTGGTAATGAAGAGTACACCGAGAAGGTGCACATTTTCAAAATAAGAACGCAGAATTGATGTTGAGATTATTATTTTTTGCATAAGTAATCACTTCCCGACTCAATAAAACGGCCGTGGGCCAGTGGGCCAGTGGGTTAAGCCTTTCCGACGCCTTTTCAATATCCGAGAGAAGCCAAATCAGGCAAATATTAGAACTGGTTGATGGTTAAATTGCAATTTGTTAGGGACAAAAAAAATCAGTCACAACTTAACTTCAAAGCATCAATATCAAACACAGCTCTAAGGTTTTGGCTAGAAGAAACAAATTTCCGATGAATAATTTCTGCCTTCACGCTTGACTTCGCCAAACGAGCATCTGGGTGTTTCTATTTGGCACTTTGACGCCATCACCAGTCACATTAATATTCAAGAAGTTTTGATAATGATGTAGGTGTATTTTGAATATTAAATCAAAAACACGCACCTTTCAGTAAAGTAATAGCTCGGTTGTGATTTTTAACCCATTTCTTCGACTGCATCTTAGGATATCACTAATTTTGGTTGGCATTCAAGTCATAACGACTATTCTTGAATCCCGCAGAATTATTTTTAGGATTAGAAGCTTATAGGTTTACTTAAGTTTAAGCTTGAAATACATCGATTACAAATAGTTGCAATAGAGCATCTACTGTACTCATATTCTACATTCAAGTATACGTACATGTATGTATGTGTCTTGTGTGAAAGCTCTTTGAAATCTGTCAAAAAGTAGAGTGGAGCTAAAATTTACAACGCGCACCACCAGTTTAATGTTTGCATGTTAATTTGTTGAGGCCAGCAACTTAACACATGCAAAGTGCAACAAGCGACATCGTTATGGGTCTTTGATGTGCGCCAGTCAGCCCCGCCAGGCCAAATGCATTGGCAACATGGCACCGAACGCTCTAAGAGCTAAATAAATATATGTGGTGTGCAAAGCTCACAGAGAGCTCCACTTGCAACACAACGACGAATTGCGAATGATACCAACTACATACTCGTACTGGTACTCGTACATTGAAAGTTGGTTGCTAACTTGCCCAGTTCGTTGCTCAAGTCATTAGTTTTTGTTTTTTTTATTTTTTATTGAGAATATTGCAGCAAACACTTTTCGTTTGTTTTAGTTTTTGGGTGAGAAACACGTTTAATGTTGGCATTGGAACTGTAAATGGGTAACTTGTTCACGTGCCGGGCAGGGTATGGGCTATGTAAAAGGTCCTTAACCTTTGGTTGTGTGTTTGCAGCCCTGCTGCCAAAATCGCTAGATCGCTTAATAAGCAGCCTAGCTGTCTGCTGCAGGAGAAGCAGCCCGCACTGCCACATAAAAATCTACACCGTTTAAGCCTTAAACGCCGGCGGGTCTGCGCATGCGCCGATATGCGCTCAACTCACTGAACTTGCGACTACTCCCTCCTCTTCAAGATGTGTGCTGCTCCACCTACTTCAACTCCGACATCGAGACTGTTACAGTTTCTTTTTGATTCCCCAAAGGTTGATTCTGCTGCTGCTGCTGCTGCTGCCTCTGCTGGTGGGGCTGCTTCTGCGGCGACTTGCAAACATATATATTATTTAAATTTTTAAACGATTGATCGTCCTCCGCCCTGAGTATATGCGCAATGCATGCGCATCGTGATAGTTTGAGTTATTTAGTTGGCTGCTTTATTGCCAAGGCGGCTGTGGTTCTTGTTGCTGTTGTTGTTGTTGTTGTTGTTGTTGCTGTTGTGTCCATTCTGTTGCGCAGTGGGGCGTGTTTGGGTTTGCAACTGTGGCAGCGTTTCATGCCGCAATCCTGAGGCCGTGCGCAACGTCTGTGCAACGTCTATGCAGGCGGCTCGAGAGTATATCGGTTTATTGTGGTTCAGCGTTTTGCTTATAACAAAATTATTATGTTTGGCGCATTGGAAGAAATTTGCATAAATGAAAAAGCGAAAGATCAGACTACATACAGCCAAGAACCGCTTCAAACACTTGCAACTTGAATCTCTCCAAAGTGGATTTAAAGTATAACAAAAACTGTTGGCCGCATTCGGTCGACTTGCATGGCCAAAAGAAGTATTATCATAATATTTGATCGCGTTAACTGCACAAATTATGCTCGAAGCGGCCAAAATGGAGCCAGAACCAAAGCCAGAGCAGCTTCCCTAGATTGAATAATGTACGTATGTTTTATATAGAACCGTGCTCTGCATTTGGCTGTGGGAGAATGAAAGTGAATAAGCGAAGTCGGGGCAGGCATACGAGAATATATATATTTGGCCAGAGGCAGCCAAAAAAAAAAGGAAGAAAGAAATACACTGTCTGAGCAGAGTGGGAGAGCTGGAACATAGTCGAGGCAGCGGCTCCACAGATTTCCGCATTGTGGACCTTCGGTCAGTTAGTCAGTTAGTCAGTTTGCCAGTTTGTCAGTTTCATTAGCTATTGCATGTGTTCTGGGTATTGCATTTGAAATGCATGCATTTCTCTTTTAAAGCGATAACCCCTATTTGTTATTTGATCTGGTAATTCCATTTTTATTTACCTTTTATTTACCCACGCTCATTTAACGCTTAGAAAAACAATCATTAACATAAGAACAGCGTCACTTCCTTCGAAAGCGGAGCAGGGCGGTCGGTGCGACGATGCGCGTTGAAAAATTAAAATTGAAAATTCCTTTATTTCAATATTTTGACAGTGACTTGGCATCGCCTCGTTAAGAAAAAACAAAATAAACTTCACAAAGAGAAACGAAACAGTTTGAGTTCGTCTTTGCCCATCCCGTCCATGTGAGCATGTGTGTGTGTGTGTGTGCGTTAGTGTGTGTGTGTGTGTGTGTGTGTCTGGCTTGAAGTTAGCTCAAGAGTTGAAGATGTGGAGACGGGAACAGCAACTGCCTCGGGGCGCGGCTGAGTCGGGTAGGGCCAAGTTCTGTGAAATGGGCACGAAAAGTGCTAAGTGGTCGTGCTGGACTTGTTACATTTCTACTCGCACTCTCCCCTTTCCCCGGCACTGCTGCCACGACCCCTGCTCTGCTCTGCTCTGTTTACTTTAATTTCGATTCTAATTAATGACTTGTCTTTGTTGCCTTCTTTTGGTCTTCTCCTACTCAAATATGCCATTTCAGAATTGTTATACATATACTCGTGGTATTGTTGATAGGCGCCCATGACAATTGCCAAGCATATAGACACAGACACACACTCAGACTCACACTCACATAGAATTGCTTTTAATTGAGTGCGAATGCTGTATGGCAGCAGCTATAAATTTTATTCAATGCAAATTCAAATAAGTAGCCATTTGAGTTACAGATAAGTGTAGCACAAGCTCGCGCAGCACTGCAATCACTTGGCATTCATATAAATGAATATTAATTATGCTGATTAGCCCAGCGATCACATTCCACACGACCAATAAGACAAATAAGCCCACCGCTACTGCTGCACATTACGCCAAATGCAGACTTTTCGATCTGCGGGTATAGTTGTTGCTGAAATTGTGGCAAGTGCACTCACATATTTGGCGTAAATCATTTGAATGTTTAAAGCGCCAATTGAATTTATTGAGCTGCTCCATAACACGGCCATTTCGGCAGCAGCTACTCGTACCAGCTAGGCAAACAAGCTCGCTCTCCAGTCAGCAAGCGGCAGGGGCCGCATCAAGTAAGCTTGTAAATTTTCTTGTCTGACTAAATGCCTCACTTGCCGCCGTACATGGTCGGGCCATTGCAATCGTTGCACCATAGCATCGAGATCCAAAACTGCACCTAAAATTTATTATTTTCTGTTTTGTATACCATATATTAAATACATTTACTGAATGAGTAAAGAAGGAACTGAGCTGTTTCGAAAATAAAAGAACAAGCTATTTATTTAATTTGTATTTTAAATACAATACTATTTCATCTAGTAGACTAAAACACCAATTTTCTGGGTCCTTTTATTCCATTAAAAACGAAAATACAAATGAAAGGTGTACTACTTCGTATAATTCAGAATGAAGGAAGTTATTGCCGTTAAAGTTGATCAAAAACTAACTCAGTTTTATTCATGAATCGATTAAGTTATGGGTGCTGAAAAAAGCTTAAATTTGTATTTAGATTATGAAGTGAAGGCAACATTGCGGTTTAAATATGACGAAATAGAAGAAAAGTTGCATTTTGAATTCTCAAAATGTAGCTGAATGTTTTTTTTTGCTTTCCATCTTTAGAATATAGTTGGCTGTGATTGGTGTCTGTCAAATGAAATGTTGTTAAATAAGCAAATAGTCATTAAAGTGAAAGTAATTTTGTCTGTCAAAGTTTTTATTTTTGTTACATATAGAAATTTACATTAACATGTCCATAAACTACATCTAGTTTCACTTTAAATGTAATCGTATGTTTTATTCAGTTTCTGACTGCAAATTCTGTTTCTATTCCATTGTGCAATGGCTGCTGGCCGCTGACCATTGGATCGTTTGGTGCGCGCATTCATTGCATTTGACAGCCGTTTGCCATAAAAATAATGCCAACAAATACAAATTTACATACACTCAGCGACATTAGCTCAAATTTATGACAGTTTATCTCTGGCATTCGCAAGTACAATTTCTCAGGCAGACGCTCGTAGGTGTTGGTTGGCGTCTTTGTCAGCGCGCTGGCGACACTTTGCTTTCATTTGCAATTAAAATCGTACAATGCGACTGGCTAATGGCATAAATAGAAATTGCATAATTGTCGTTTGTTTGTGGTTTAAATTTAGCAACCGCCTCTGCTAATAGAGCGACTTTTTAAAAGCCACATAGAAATGTGGCGCCATTTGTTTCAACTTTGGCGCTTGCTTTCTTCGAATGTCTGGCCGGTTGACAGGCAGGCCAAGCCGCCGGTTTTCTGTCTGCTGGCCACGACTGCACGAGTTCGGTTTCAATTTCTAAGCCAGTCATATTTGTCAAGCCAGACGACTCAGAAAAAGGAAAAATAAAAACAACACAAAAACAGTTCGCCAGTGCACAAAGCCCCAAAAGTAGATTTCAACGAAATTTGTCAAAAGCGGATGCAAGTGAAATTGATACGAGTGGCGTTTTGTCTGTCCAACTGTCCATCGGTCTATCTTCTGTCTGTACCTCTGAGCTGCTGCTGAGCTTCCCAGGCGTGCTTTTGTTGGACCAACACATAATAAAAAAAAAGGTGTGAAAAGATCGTGCCGTTGCCTGCCTTCGAGATGGAGATCTGCAAAGAAAAAACTACAAAACTATTCGTACTCTCTCAACAGGCGAATTTAAAGTGCTTACTTTCAAAATAAAAACAGTACGAGTACACCCTCAACTCAACAAGGCCAAGTCGCTTGAATGTAAAGAATCGACAACCACATTCTGGGGAATGCATTAAGTGTTGCGGGGCATCTAATCTGTTTGGTGTTAAGTCCAAAGGAGCATATGTAATTCGATTGTTTACATGCGAATGATTTCTACTCTGGCAGAATATACTCGTACAATATTGAAGAACGCAGCCGAGTCGACAATGACAACAAAAAACATCAAAATGAGTTTGTTAAAATGAAATCGAAGTGCAAAAATGTGCAAGGGGGCGAAAAAGGAATGGAAAAGATATACGTACGAGTATATCCATACGATATATATGTAAGTATATATATGAGTATCACAGTGAAGCCAAACTGGCATGTGAAGTTTATTGGAGCGCAGTGCGGTACGCATTGTACGCACTGTACGCTTGTTACGCCTTCCCAGCTCCAAAACCTGAGACGCTATCTCAGCGGGTTGCCCGGGCCATTGGCGGGCGGCAAGTAGAGCAGCAGGCTGTCAGGAAAGGCGAACTAAGAGCTGAACTGAACGTAGCTGAGCTGAACCTGAAGTCAGTCCGCCTGTAAAATTCAAAAAATTATGCACATTGGGGGCGATTGCCACCGCAACAACAACACTTGAGCTGCATGCGCCGGCCTGTCTCGCGCACTGTCAGTCTATCATTTCATTTTATTAAACGCGGCCGATGCCGAACGCCAGTGCCCGGCACTGCTCTGCACTGCACCGATCGCTGGGCTCGTTTGTCAGTCAGCCCGTCAAACCTTCAGGCAGCCGTTTAGAGAACAAAATTCTCAGGCGTTGCGTCGTCTTCATACTCGTATTTACTCCGAATTGTGTCGCCATGCGGCAAGCGAAGGCGGAGCGTCCTTTCTCGCCCTGCCGAGTGCGATGTGTGCAGAGAGATGCGTTTCACTCATATCCGGTTAAATATTCACACCTTTGTTCGATCGCTTGCCATAGCACCAGCACCAGCACTGGCCCTGGCACTGGCAGTGGATCTGGACCTCAACCAACCCAGCCATTCCATCGCTTCAATGTTAAATTGCAGTTCCCGGTGCTGTTCCTTCGAGAGGCGTTCGTCTTCATGCTGCCGCTTTAGCCGTTGCTGGTGTTGTTGTTGTTGGTACGGTTTTAAATTTCAAACCGCACAGCACGGACGTTGGGACAGCGCTTGAGCCCGCAGTGTAGGGATGGCGGTAAGCAGTGCCAGAAATCTTGCAGTTGCTGTTGCAGATTTGTGGCGTAAAATTATGAAAATTATGTCTGACACATCCTGCTGTCTGCTTAAGGTCTTTGTTTATCCTGCCAGCAAGCAGCAAAGAGCAGCGCCTCCAATACTTGCACAAGCACAAGCACAAACACACATATACACACACAGGTCACGCTATTTGTTTTTGTTGTTTTCCTTATTGTTTGCCTTTGCCATGCGACAAAGTTTGTCGCTTAAGTCTTTCGTTTTGTTTGGGTTAGGAAGAGCGCCAAAATAAAAATAAAATTTTTAATGGCCGCCAGCATACCTGCTCATCCTTCATAGCCTCTTTGCGTCTCCAACTGTCCCGATCCTTCCCCTCCCTACCTCGTCTCTGTCCATCCTGAACATGACCATCAAATTTAACGACGACGGCGACAATTTGCGAAGTCAACCCAAACGATAGCAACAACATCGGCTATTAGCCAATTTATATTGATTTTAGTTAAGCACGACCTGCTAGCAGCCACGGAGCTTGAAGAAAGCCACAAATTAAACACAAAAGGAAGAAATTTTAAGTTCACAAAGAGCTGAACAAGAAGAAGAAGAAGACAGCGTCGTCATTCTGGCGACTACATCATCCGCCTCTTCCCATCTAATTGAGTCATAGCCAAGATGTCGAGAACGACAAACAGGAATTAACAGCATACAATAAAATTTTGGGGCGCATCGAAGCGAGAGCCTTGGCCACCACCATCACCACCAACCGCGAACTTCTATCCCACAGATGCGCCACTGTTTGGTGGTATCGTTTCTTTGATTCCTAAATAAAAGCAAGCAAAACGAAACGAAACGGAATGGCGGCTAAAACAGCAAAAAAAAATATACACGTATATATATAAACGAAATTAAATCAGCAACACAAATAAAATCCATTAAGTGTATCTCGAATAGGAGCGGAGGTGAGGTGAGCAGAATGGCGCCGAACAGGTCGAAAGTTCTGCGACTGCGACTCGTCCGCACAAATGTCCGGGCATTAGCAATGTCGTGCGAGCTGCTTCATCATAGTCTGGGAATCCGCGATTCGTATGCTCGCCTTCGTTGCCAAAGATTTGTCATTGTTGGAAGGTTTTTAATTTCTTGATGGCAGCCAGGCGAAAAATATTCAAACGAAGCGGCGGCATCAGTGTTGATGCCAATGCTCGTAGCACCCACAAGATTTATAAATTTAATTTCGTTTTTAGAGCCAACCTTTATGCTTCAAATAGGACATTAGCTACAAATTGTATGTGAACCAAGAAATATATGTATTTATTCGTCCGAAACATTGGTTTGATTGAAAATGAAAAAACTTGAACATGCATCCTGAATAGTTAAACAAAAAAAACGTAATGTGTGGCCGCTGAAAAGGAGGAGATAATCGTTAGTCCTGCAAAAAGGTGCTGGCATAACGACTAACAAGTTCTTTTTAACATTTTATTTATTTTAAGGATATTTAAGAAAAATAATTAACTTGATTACAAAGCCTGTGCAAAAATTATTTATTTAAATATAAATAACCATATGCTTACTTACCTGAAGATTTTAGTTGGAGTGGCCTCAAAATTATTTGTATTTGAAAATAAATTAAAATGTAGTAAAAAAAATAATTAAAATTATTTTGTTGGTACATCTTGGAATAATAACCGATAAATCTCCTTCACAAATGATAATGATTTCTCAAATTCGAAAAGCTTTTGACTTTATCTGTTTTCAAACTGGCTATTCGCTACTCCTTATGTGCAAATCTGTTGAAACCAAATTTCAGTCTCCACTTTGATTTCGAATAATTGGACCGATTTTTATAGTAGGAACAAATCTTTATGATTGATAATCAGAAATCCAATCCACAAATTGTAAATTGCTGAACATGCATTTTTATTCATAGATTGCATCACGAGTTATATTATTTGTTTATTTATATATTATTTGCTTAAATTTTTAAATATAGCATCTGTATAATGTATAATATGGAAATATATTAGCTAATATTTTTAAGTAATAGTACTCATAAATGCAGTCACAAAGCAGTCACAAATTTGCTATAAAATTAAGTAAAATTGTATGACTGTTGGCCGACAGTGCGGACACTTTTTTCGCCTAGTGTTTGTGTATGTATGTATGCATGCATGTGTGTATGTGTTTGTGTGTGGGTGTGGGTGTGTGTGTGCATGTTTTGGCCTAAGTGTCGCTAATTCTGGGAAGTTGCAGTTAACGATAAAAGCGGAAACCAGTTTAAAGCTCTTATTGCGAGCAAGCGGCTAATGAAGATGCCGCGGAGGCTGCCGCTGATGTTGTTACTGTTACGTACAAGTATACAAGTATGTATTGCTGGATCGGGGAATCAAACGCGGTCAATCCATAATTGCGAAAAGTTGCGAAATGTTTACACACACTCCGGTAGGAGAGATCACTTGGCGAAGAAGCGGATATAAATATTATTTATGGACGCTTTCGCTATGGATGCGACAACGTGCCTCAGACATGGCTTCAAACGGACCGCCACCATTGGACCACCCACCAACTTGAGGTGCAACGTGAGGCGGCAGGCAGTCGGCAGGCAGTAGCATGCAGCAGGCAACTGCAACTGCAACGGCAACGGCAGCAGTCAGCTAGTCAGCATCAAAAGTGTTGCAATGAGGCATTTACAATAGCAAACGAGTTAATTACCACTGTGCGGCGGCTCAACACATGCCTCGACCTTATAAAGACAGTGGTTGGCCGATCGGGCGTAGCAACAGCCCAGAAGACAACGTGTTAGAGTGCCAGTGCCACAGCTGTCAATAGTGTGGCATGCGGGAGTCCGCCAGACGGCAGTCTGCATGTGCTTGTTTGTGTGTGTGTGTGTGTGTGTGTGTGTGTGTGTGTGTGTGTGTACAGTGCAACAATCTGCGGCATTGATCGAGCAAACGATCTGCGATTGCGTTCGCTTGTGTTTGCGTTTAAGCTTGTTTTTGCGCCTGCGCGTGTTCAAATTGTCCAAAGCGTAACAATTTAATATCGACGGGTCCAGACTGAGGCAGAGTCAGAGTCAGAGTCGGAAACGGAGTCATGGTACTGGCACTGGCACTGGCTGCGAATCTGTGGCAACTGCCTGTTGAGTCTGCCCCATCTGCATAGCTGCTGTGGCAACAGTGGCTTTAGTGGCAACATGTCGTTCGATTCGGCTTGGTTTCGTTCATTTCGATTCGGTGCGGTGCGGAATGGTGCGGCACGGTGCGGCACGGTGCGCTGCATGTCCGCCCTCTTGCCCCGCACAGTGGCTAGTTGTTGACTTTTTATGCATGTTTTACGTTTCGCATTTTATTTAATTGATTTTTTTGCGGTGCACATTGGCCATTAATTCATTTATTTATTTAGCAGTCGGCACCGACACTCCACTCCACTTGCTGAATTAATCGTGTTTAACACCATTCCTGGCATTGGTCGCATTGGAATCGTGGAGCGTTCGTGTACGTACATAGGGTGCCACAGGATTCAGGCATTGAGACAACTATTCTAGTGCGCATGGGCGGAAGCACTTAGCTCAGTTAACGACAAGAATCGATATTTGTTTTGGCCACAAACGAGCGCCAATGCAAATGCGTCATTATGCGGGCGCGGATCATTAATAAAGCCATTGGGCTAAATGAGATGCAGCTCTGAGGCTGCCCATCCCTGAAGTGCGTGAAGTTCGGCTAAAGTATTTTCAAGGCCAATAGTCGTGTCGCTGGTTCTGGCTATGGCTCTGGCTCTGGCTCTGCCCCAGTCTCTTGCATCCGCGCTCGGCGACGGGCGTGATAAATGAAGTGTCGCCGCGCAAAATGGCAACAAATCAAAGGCAGGTAAAATGTATTTATATTTGTTTTTTTTTTTCGTACGAGTACGTGCCCGTCGTGTTGCTGTTCCCCGCGCTGTGCTCAGCGAAGATCAAGTTCGTTTTGTTATTGGTGTCATTACTTCTGAAAATTATTGAATATCAGTTAAAAGCATTTCACAATACTGACAAACATTTCAACATTTTGGCCCAGACATTGCAAGCTTTCGATTAATAATATCCGTATACATATGGCAGTCTCGCCTCCAACTCTTGACGACATTTGTATATAACAAGCACTTTTATGTACACGTACACACAAACGTATATACTAAACGATCATAATTCTAAGGTCATCTCAGAAGTTCTTATCCCATTCATGTAGTTGGAGTGTTTTTAAACTTAAAACTTTTCTATTTGAAGTGTTGGCATTGAAATAAAGATGTAAATTTCTTTCCTATAATTAAAAATAGTTACTATATTTAGTGCTTTTGTGTCAGAATTGAACACTACACTAATATCTAGCAAAATGTGTACAAATTTAAGTGGATAAGTCTATAAGTCTGGTAAATAACTAGCCGCGAAGAAACTCGATTTTTTACTCCGTTCTTCTCGTAATTAATTCCGTATTTGTGTATTATTATTTATTGCTCCAGGGTTGATTGGTTAGTATTTTTCGAACAGTGTACTTAAGTATATACGCTTCAAATAACAACAATATTAAACGCAAAAACTACGCGCTCCACAAAATTCCTACTTAAGTGCTTTTAATTATCCAAAAGAATTCTGTGGCATTCTGAGTTTGGTATCCTTGTTTGTCATCATCGTCATACTTGGGGCTACGTCTTAAAATTACAGACGCGTTTGTATGGCGGCGGCTGTCGTTTTTTTTTTCTTCCTTTTTGTTGTTGTTGTTGTTAAGGCCTATCCTCTTGGACCCAAGTGTCTCTGTGTGTGTATGTGTATGTGGGACTTAAGTTAGTCTTTGGTCAGCCACGAGCAGGTTCCAGGCACCCATAAAAGGTACAGCAAACGAAACTGTATTTTATTTATTTTATTTTTTGGGCCCGATATAAGAGAGGTGAAAATTTGTAAGGTGCCGTGCAATATTAAACATGATTATATTAATGTATCTACAAACGTCTGTATATGTATGCATGAATGTATGTGTTTTGGACAAAACGAAAGCGAAAGCGCATTTATATCACTCGCTTTTTTTGTGAATGAATTATAAAATTTGCCAAGATACTTTGCATAAATCACACGCAGCGCATTCTGGTCGCGGCAGGTACACACCCATCTTATGACTCAGCTGATAAATTCGGCCAGGCAGGGATGGCAGCATCTTTGGGGACCCATCGAAGCTTGAAAAATTACGGCCTGGCCACAAGAGCGTAACTGATGCTGTGTCGCGTCTCTCCGAATGGTCAGCGCCGCACATCAAGTGGCGGCATCAGTGGTTTGGCTGGCCAGTAGCCAACATGGTGCGCGCTTCTTGGAACCTTATCGCACTTTTCACAAACACACACACGCACACACGCACACACATATGGCTGCAATTATGACTGGTTATTGTGTGTAGCCGTTAGAAAAATCATTCAACAGGAGAGTGTCAATGAAGCATTTGGCATGCCGGCGACGGCGACGGCGACGGCGACGGCGGCAACTGCGCCTAAGGCAGTCGCTTATCAACTGGCAAGACAGTAACGATGCCTAGAAATTTGTGCTTTCTCTGGAGAAATGCAGCTTCGCAATAAGGCACCATCGACTGTGCCTTATTTCCATGGCTGCATAGATTGCAAGCTTCTTAGACTTGGAGCTGGAGCTGGACTTGGACTCAAGCTCGAGTTGATTGAAGGGCCATTTTTAGAATAGAATACAAAGACACACACACAGACACAAACACAATGCTCCAGCCATGTTTGCCTTGTCGAGACGAGATCAAGAGAATTGTAGGCAGAAAACATGCCGTAGCGCACAAACAATGTGAAGGGATAAAAAAATATTGTTATAATGCATAGAAGACACTGGCGGACACAATACACAATACGAGTATCCTGCCATCGTCTGCGAAGTGTGCAGACCGAGGCAGCACTTCATTGCCTTTAGAGCTATGAAAAAAGGAGCAAATAGCAAGTGGCAACACTCGAGAGCAGCGGCAATGATGACGACGACAGTCATGCGCAGCTCAAGTTGTGCCAAGTCAGCGTGATGAGCGCAAAGTGACGAGTTTTTAATGAATTTGTTTAACTCAGGTCAGGCCTGGCACCCAAGCCAGCGAACCGGGTAACGGCGAAGGCGAAGGCGATGCTGTAGCTGAAGCCAGTCAGCCAGTGGCACTTGAAGCCACCAGCGAGTGGCGCAAGCGGCGGTGGTTCTGCTAGCGGTGGTGGCGGAGGCGGAGTCAACAAGTGCCCTGGAAGCAGCATTGAAGTGCAGCATACGAGGATGTGGACGTGGATGTGCGATGACGGCTCATGGGGGCTGTAAGGCAAGGATTGAGTTCCTGCCTCTTCAGTCAGAGGCCATGTGCGCCAACATCATCGTCAGCGACGCCATCGTCTAGTACGAGTGGTCTGGAATCTAGTAATGCAAACAAAAGCCATTTCGCTACACTCCGCGCGTGCGCAGCTGGAAAAGAAGGAGGTTTCTTCCAATGGGTAGTCCCACAGCACCCCGTATGTCCTTCATCGGTCAATTTCATTGCTGCAACTTGCCGACGTGGCCAGAAACTTTGCTTATATTTTGTTGCGCTTTTGGGTCTCTCTTTTTTTTTGTTTTTGTTTTTTTGCTGTTTGCTTTTGTGTTCAACAAAATGTTCCAAATTGTTGCAGTGCGCAAACATTTCAAGAATTTGCGCTTAACAAACTTCGAAAATGTTTTTTCCCCCCATTCTGCATGTGTGTGTGTGTGTGTGTGTGTGCGCGCGAGTGTGTGTGTGCGTGTGTACATTTTGCTCGCTTTTTATGCACTGAAATGTATACGAGAGCTGCAATAATTAAAACGAGCCGATGCTCAAAGTTTTGCGCGTCGCGTTCCCATACGAAAGACTTAGGCAACGATCTTGACGAGACTGCTTTATAAAACTGACAAAGCTGTAATCATTTTTCAAAAATTAGGCAACAAGCAACTTTCTTAAATCATATACATACATACTTGTACATAAATACATACGAGTATATAATAGGTACGAGTATTTGCTTAATTCGATTAGGCTTGAGGCTTGAACGAAGCCTTGGCATTAACCCGGTTAAAAAAAAAAAAAACAAGCGCGGCTGCTCGCTTTCGTTTCGTGTAGGACCAATCGAGTTTTTCCCACCGATATGGTGGCTAATAGCAACAACAACAACCGTTGCCGTCTATAAAAGGCGCGCTCAGCGATAAGGCTGCTTACTCACAAGTACTACGACTCCATAGTCGGAGATGAAGTTAGAGACGAAGTCCAACTCAAAACGAAGCCAACAAGTTTCAATTTATCATCAAGGCAGACATCAATACAAACACAACACTGTTCAGGCGGTCGGACGGTCGGACGGCTGGCCAGTCGTTTGCTCAGATGGCCAAACAAAAATTAATGTTAATTAATTTAGCTTAAACTGACGATTTCAACAGCCACAGTACTGGGGGGCATACTATATGCCAAAAAAAGGCACACAGATAACACGAAAATAACAAAAATAAAAAAATTAAAACAGGTGAGACAGCATGTACGTATATACGGGTATATCTTGCATAGAATAGGTTTTTATTTGTTGGAAAAAATTCGCTTCCTGAACTACAATACATCCAATTCTGTTTTTACTCGGTTTTGACTTAAGACGGTTTGAAAATTAAAAATTGTTACACGACTTTATTCCATTTAGCACGATTTATTTTGCATATGATCAAAGTCTTTTTTACACGTTTTTTTACATGATTTTTTTAGTAACCAATATACCGTGTAAAAACAGAATTAGGTGTACATAATCAATGCATTCCAACAAAATAACCAATGGTTGTTATATGAATAAATTCTTTTCACATGCTTAAGCTTTTCATTATAAAATAATAAGTAACTAGTACACATTATTTCACACTTGTAAAAAGAAACAACGAAAATATTTAATTTATCATTTAATTTATATTTTCTTGTATAATTCCCAGAAAAGTTTTTTTATATAAACTAAAAATTATGATCTGATTGCAGACCTTTTTTCCATCAGCTGATGTAAAGCTCCCTATAGACCTCAGTGATTAAATTTAAAACTGAGAACACAGCTCAATGATTAATTAGTTAAAAGTTTAAAAGAAGAAATATCAGAGGCATAGAAATTTAAATCGAATGGGCAGCATTTTAAGCAAAATTGGGTAAAAAGACGTTCTAAATCAATGTATTCGCAACTCATCGTACATTTTTTCCTTTCGAGGCTTTCAACACTCGTTTAGCTACTTGTATTCCCATAAAATCTATTTTTATGAGTCATTAAAAAGAAAGTATTTTGCATAGATATTTTGCAATCAAAGGAAGACACGCGGTTGAATTGTTCTTTCCAGTGTTATTATCAATTGATTTTTATATCTCTACAATATTCGCATTGCTATTGATCATCTGGTTTAAAAAATATGGGCATATGGTATTTACATTTAATTGTTGAAAAGATTGGGGGGTTCTCTGGCCACACAAAAGTTACACATTTATCAAGAATTTTAATTATTTGATTAATAAACCCACACTTATTAATGTGTTACTTTTGTGTGGTCAGAGAACCCCCCCATCTTTTTGGTAAGCAATCTTTGAAACTGTTCGGCTGAGCTGCTCTGTCAATTGATAGCGAAGTTGATGGCCCGCCAATGATAGTTAAACCTCACACACGAGCCCAACTGGCGACCTATCTGATGGCATCTGCTTAAGTGCTTCAATACGAGCTCGGACACACACACAAATTCTGTTAAGAGTCGTCAACAAATTTACAAACCCACAACAGCAACAGCAACAGTCTCGCACAATAAATGAGCGCATAATTAATTTGTGCATTTGAGTGTCGAGCGACACAGATTTGGATTTTTTTGATGTTATGTTTATTTACTGCAAATGGCATGCAGATTTTCATTTGATTTTTTTATGTGCGTCGTTTTTGACCAAATGGGTGCATATATGTGCATATACGATTATATAGTATGTGCATATGTACGAATCAGTCAGTCTCTTTGTTTGATGAATGCCTTCGGCATCGCATCAAGAGCGCACAAAATTTGTTTGCATATTAATGTGAACGCTTAAATCGGTTAACGAGCCGAGATTAGAATTCGAATGAGGTGCCATGCAAACCATTGTGTGTAGATTTTTGTGGCTCTGAAAAGCTGTTAAAACTGAAATGAACAAAGAGTTTATGATAACCAGAGATACTTGCATGCTCGTAGCAACCAATGGAAGGAGGGGAATACTTTAAATAAATCATAATATGCATAGCATTGTAATAATAATAATAATAAAGATTTTACGGCACTAGCGTAACGATTAAGTATTATTGCAAATTCAATTAGGCAACAACATGCGCACTTTATTAAATTAAATGCCGTGCGGAAAAAGAGTCACAAAATCGACGAAAATCGTGCGAGCCACACCACCACCAGGCCCATACACGCACACACAAAGAACACACTCTCAAAGGCAACAACACAACACCGTCTGCGAAGAAGCCTGGCCAAAGAATGCTGAGGCCTTTAGTGTTTTTTGTTGTTATCGTTATGCCGTCGTCGTCGTCGTCGTCGGTTTGGGGCTTCTGCTGCCTGGTCTGGCCAACAACAGGCGCAACAGCAACAGCAGCGGCAGCGGCAGCTCGAGCGACTCATTCGTTTCCAACGCACATTCGAGCTCTGTCCTCGAGTAAAAATTCTCTAAACATGCTGTCAAGTTATGTCTACATTCCTTGATCATATTTTTTCCGACTTTTTTTTTCTTCTCTGCTGCCATGGCCGCTGCTTGTTCGCTCCGACAGTTGCTGCTGGTGCTCTGCCACTGCCACTGCCACCGCCACCAACAGCAACAGCACCAGCACCACCATCCCCCCCTGTTGCCACCAAGTGGCGCAGATACTAGTTTCTTAATGTGGCGCAGCAAATGTGCCGCGGTGAGCATAAAAATCAGCAACACGAACGCTTCAAGAGCTCCAAATGGGCATAAAAATGTCCATGTCTGCCATTCCCAATCGCCTCTCAGCTACGCTCTCATTCCGAATTCGACTCAAACTGAACGAATGCGCTCAACCTGTAGTCCGCTCTTAAAATCGCTCTTAAGCGAACCACACTGCGGATGGAATCTAACTGCAGCGCTCCAATAATAAAAGATGGTCACCTAAAGGAAACGACACTCGACATTTCTTCACATCAAAAATCAATTAGGAATTGCTACAAATAATTATTTTTGTTAATTTTCACTTACTTTTAATTATTCTTATAGTTTGTAAAGATCTAATTTGACGTGAAAAACTATCCGAAACTGACAGCAAACTAATCGGTCCTAGTTAATTAATTCGTTCACAAAAGTTAATGTTGTCTTCTAAAAATAAACTTAACGGGAAAACCTTGCTGTACTTTTGCAAAATTCTTTGCTTACAGCCCAAGCATACTACAAGAGAAGAGAGAATAAGAATATAATCTTTGTCCTAGTTAATTATGTCGCTCACCCTTTAGTTAGATAAATAACTGAACCGGCCGATTGAATTAAATGCGTCTAAGTCCTGCAAGTATTCTTTACCAATTTCAATAATAAATAATAATGATTGATGTTGATACATTGGTCAAATAAAAGAACAAGAAATTTATTCAATTCTTTAAGTCAAATATCATTTTTTTTTATATATGTATATATATTTTGTATTCGGCTACCGAATGTAACAGCTTAAGCTACATTTAAACACATTTAAGGGGAAAACAAAAAATGTATCATTGTATACAACTATAGCATAAGAGTTGCATCTATGTGTTTTGTATTTGCTCAAATTATTTACATTTCTCTCTAGGAATTCTTATTTATTCCTTATGATTTGATATGATTTAGGAAAGGGATCCTTTGAATGGGGACATTGCATATTTTTTTGAGAATATTCGCTTGAGCCACTCTTTTGTTTTTTGTTTGATTAGAATGGACTTTAAATCTTCAACAAATATCTTTACCATACTCTTCTTATACGAATTATTTTCGAAGCATCTCGATCAGCTGTGTTATAATAGTCTGCTCTGCTGTGATGGTTGTATTGTCTATGAGTATTAATCTTATTTTAATAGGAATCATGTACAAGCTAAACAATTCTACGACAAGTATGTAGACTTAAATTTTGCAACCTCATAGAGATTCAAAAAAAAAATAAAAAAATAAAAAATCAATAGTAAGAACTATTTTCAATTTCTGGTCTGACCAGGATTTTATTGCTATTTACTTCCAAAATCCTTCTACCATTTCTACGGCAGCTTTAAAAACCATTGGTCCCATCCAGTCGATTGTAATACTTATATTATCTGCTTGCAAGAATTACAAATCGCTTGCAGGTCAATCGTTTTAGAATTAATGGATAAGTTTTCACGGAAATAAACAATGAGTTCAAAATATAATTGTGGCATCATCCAAGCCATTTATTAAGAGTGAATAATTATGAACTAAAGTGGACCATCAGAGTCGGGAATCATTGCAGGCAAAAAACAATCGTAATTGCTTAACATAATGCAGTTAATGCCAAACGGATGCTTATTACTGTGCACGGTCATATTTAATCAAGTGTGACGCCTGTGAACACATCTATTTGGAAAGTTCTAAAGTCCAGCGCTCATTTACACACTGAACGGTGAAGTGAACATTTCGTTGACCAAAATGTACCGAACGCAGTGCCACCTTTTAATATTGACGACCTGTTTCTATCTCGTAATTGGAAACAACTTGGACAAGGTGGACTAGAGTTTTGTTTTGTTTGCCACGCCTCCCTAAGTAACGCTTTTTCGTTAGCAGAACATAATAATACGGAGCGTGGAGTGTACACAGAAAAGCAAAATATTTTTGAAGATAGAGTGCTTTGCAGACGCTCACAATACAATTACCATGCACTTGACCACCAATGATGAAGAAATCCACAAAATGATTGGCGTTACGGAGGTAATACTCACGATCCATGGTCGGGACAGCGTAATGCGCTATAACAATATTAGGTTGGACATTTGTAAGCTGCTCAGTTTCTCCGCAAGGCGTTCCATACTTGCCTTCTTCTACCAGAGCATTAGACGAGCCGCCATTAACTTTCCAAAGCGATGTCCTTTCAAGACGGTGGGCATGGATGCAGTATAACTGTCTAACTACTAATGCTAATTTCATGCCTATGCAGAACACAACCTACACGCTCAAGCAGATGAGTTTTGATGTGAACGTCTTCCCTTTCTATGTGCCCGAGTATAATTTCACCTTTATCGGCCACTTTTTTGCCAACGACGTACTCACCATGGACGTTAAGGTAACCGGCGCACTCTGCAAAAAGACGAACAATTGCTCAGGTGCAGTGGGCGAGTTGCAACCCTAAAGGCAAATATGCCATTAAAAAAACGAGTAGTGCGCTCAAGTAGCTCGAGCCCGATTCTTGTATACCCTGTGCTTAACCCTCTTCCCTCAGTTTGCAATTACACTTTATGATAACGTATGTAGTAGAGCAACAATCCCTTTAAATTCCTTACGAAATCATAAAGAGAATGTTTTACTCAGAGAGTAGTGTAGTAGTGCTTCGATTTCAAAAAACTCCACAACATTGTGGGGCAATGTAAAAATTCATAAATATTTCGTTGCCACCATTTTTTGTGAATAAAATTTTATTAAGAATGCTATTGTCCTATGGGAGTTATACAAAATAAAGAAGCATTGTATGTATGGCTTGCAATAAACTAGGTCTGGGTATGGATAATTATAGTATTTATTTATTTAATTATACATAGTTAACAAACAACTGCTAACTTTGCAAGAAAAATAACAATGTAAGTATACAAATAATAAGAAGAAATTAAAAAGAAAAACTTATAAATATACAAATGAATTCAATATACTTGTATGTATTAAATAGTAGAACTTAAAAATAAAATTCAAGCAAGTGGAACAAGGGAGCTGTTCAAAAGTTCTCAGTTTCTATATCGATTTGGGTCTGTCACATCTCCCATGGCTACATTTCTGTTTAGGCCGCTTAGGAAACCCGTGCACCCTTCTGGTGTAGGGTATAAATACAAGGTATGCTATTGTCAGCAGAAAGAAGAATCGAAAGAGGGTGTAGCACAACAAAAAACTGAGCACTGAGGGCCAAGAGCGAAGCGCCGATCTCTTGCATTTCACTCAAAACCGGCATTCGATAGAGCGAGCACAGTGAGTGCCACTCGATGTGGCAGCGGAGAGCAGAATGCGTGACGCAGCGTGCTTGCAGATCGCTCGATGGTTGCCAGTTTAACTAAGCAAGGCGAGAGCTGGACAGTCGTCAGTCTGCAACTCAAGCTCGAACGAGGCGGTACGCCTGCGCGCAACATTTTATTTTCGACACTAAATGCCAGCAATTGAAATCAAATCAAACCAAATAGTGTTAGGCCGGAGTTATTATTCGGTCCGTGCTTTTTGCTTACGAACTGCAACCGCAACTGCAGAGTAATTAAACAATCTCCTGTGGGTGTGACTGTGCTATAAAGTGCTGGTGCATTGGCCCTGCACTAAAAATAACTACATACTTAACAATAAAGAATTCTTATAAAAAACTTGAGAAACTAAAATGCGACAAAACGCGCAGACAGCCGACTGACTGCTACAATAAAAATAAAAAAGCATAAAAATTCCACAAATCGTTCGGTGTGCGCGCAACTTCAACGACGACGGAGCAGAGACTGCGAGTCGATTGTCGATTCTCGATGTGGTTGTGGATGTCGATGTGGATGTGGTTCTGAGGCAAAGGCAGCGGCGGTCAAGTGAACACTTCGCAGCGACGTTCTAAAGTGTTGAAACAAAAAAACAAAAAACAAACCGAAAATAAACTGAAGGTGCGAGACAAGAAATTAAATTGATAAACCAAAAAGCAAAGCAAACTTACGGAGAGCACGTTCAACGCCTAGCCCTGTGACAGGAGTCCAAGGCTGAAGTGTGTTTGTGTATGTGTGTGTGTGTGTGTGTGTGCGCGCAGGACTTGTCGTTGGCAATTATCAAGCGCAGCACATCTAGTGGGGAATGCGCAGCCTACATATATATACATATATACTACACACTATATATGCGACTATATAGTCGTCGCTTTCGTCGTTGTTGTCTGTATGTACGTGTCGTGTGGTAAATAGCTCAAAGCCACGAAATTATTTTTATCGGCGCGCCAAAATCGCCAATTGGGAAAAAATTGAAAAGCTGTTAAGCGCGCACCAAAAAATACAATAACAACAACAAACAACAAAAAAAAGAGCAGCAAAAAGCTGGCCCAGACTTGCTCACAACAAAAGTGTGTGTATTTGTGTGCTTCCGTGTGTGTGTGTATGTTTGTGTGTGTGTGTGTAACAGCCGTGCCGGGCAGTCAAGTAGGAAATGTGAAAAGGGCAGCGGCTGGCATCGCCAATGCTGATCGCGTGGTAGACTCAGTCATAGACCCACAGAACAAGGCAAGCGCGAACGCGAACGCGAACGGGAACGGGAACTCGACTCCATAAACCGACTGAGAGTGCACACAATAACTACAACAACTACAATAACAATAACAACAACAATAAAAGCAAAAACCACACACACAAAACAACCAAAAAAGATCCACAAAGAAATTGCAAAAATATTACCCGACAGGCTTATTTCGTACTTGTAATGCGCGCTATAATCCAACAACACTGACAACAACAGCAACAGCAACAACAATAACAATAGCGACGGCAATTGCAACAACAGCAGCAACAGCAACAACAACAACAACAACAGCACAAAGCATCGAAAAAGTATAATAAAAAATTACAACAAGTGATCGTGCAGAAAATAGATCGATAAACCGAAAAAGGCCAAAATAAATAAATAAACGACCGCGACGCGACGCGACGCGCGCGCGCGCGCGCTTCTTGTGCACGTTTTTTGTTTCAATTGTGGAAATCGAGAAAAATCGAAAACGTAATAACAGAAACAAGAATCAGCACATCCACGCTCCAATCCTTGGCCGTGGCTGCAGAGCCAATATTTATTAAACAAAGCCTGAAATTAATTTCACGACTTTTTCGTGTGGCCAGCCCTCCGATCCTCCCCACCCCTCCACCCGTCCACCCACCGAAACATAAAACTGAGAGCCCACACGGCGAAGCATCAACGTTCTAGACGGACTCTTCTTAATGCGCAGCGAAAACTTGAGGCCAGTGTGAAGCGGCAGCAGCGGTCTCAGCGGCAGCAAAATGTACGACATCAAGCGCCTGGAAGCCGGACAGCAGCAGCACCAACAACTACAACAACAGCCACAGCAACTACAACAACAACAGCAAAGTAAATCCCTCGGAATCGCTTTAAGCGAGCGCCTGCGCGGCTCAACCACAGCTCAGCCGCAGCTCACCTGCAGCGTCATCACGCCCCCGCAACTCACACACAACTGTAACATCAGTCTGCAGCATCCCCACTCCCTGGGAACGACATCGGGAGGCAAGCAAGCTCTGAGCCATTACCGCGATCCCACCGAAGCCACACACATGACGCTGATCTCGTTACGCCGACGCCGTTTGTTTCAGCGTCGGGCCTGTCTGCTCAGCATACTGGCCGCCTTTGTCTTCGGCATGGCACTGGGTGTTGTGGTGCCCATGTTTGGACTGCCCGACTATTTCAACAGCAGCGACAGCAGTGGCAGCACTGGCGATCAGCCACTGCCGGCTCTCACCCTAGTTCAGCTGCAGGCGAACCAAAGCCGCAACGCGGCCATGTTGCGACCACCATCCGATTTTCCCACGATATACGAGCCCAGTGGCGAGCAGGCACCCTATTCAGTGGCCTTCATCAAGGATGAGGAGACGGAATTGACCGCCGAGCAGGTCTTTCGTAACGTCTTCCATCTAGAGCAGGATAAGAATGCACCCGACTCCATGATTGTGAAAAAACTTGACACAAGTGATGGCAGCATTAAGGAGTTCCATGTGCAGCGCACAGCCAACGGTCGCTATCGCAAGGGACCCGAGCGACGTCTTTCCAAGCCAGCCGTGGGTAAGCAGGCGTTGTCGGACCAGAGCGCGGACGGACGCCTGGCCACTGGAAATGCCTGGCCACTGGCACGGCCCAACGTAGAGAGTACGCAGAGTCGTCACCGGAATGAGGGCATCATCAAGTCGGACATTTTCTGGGGCGATCTGGTAGAGAGTGCCCTGCCCAAAGGTTTTGGGTCGCCGGATCAGCTCAGCTGGGAGCGGTATGTGGCCGGTGAGGGAGAAGTGATGCGTCTGGAGCACGGTTGCGGACGCATGCAGAATCGTATGGTTGTCTTCGCCGATGGAACGCGCGCCTGCGCACGCTACCGTCAGAACACGGATCAGATACAAGGCGAAATATTCTCATACTACCTCGGCCAGCTGCTCAACATTAGCAACCTGGCACCTAGTGCTGCAACCATTATTGATACGACCACAAGCAGCTGGTCGGCGGCTGTAGGGGATATTACGCAGGCGCAGTGGAAGGAGAAGCGACCGGTGGTGCTCACGCGCTGGTTGCCTGACCTCGAGCCTGCCGGCATACCGCAGCCGTTTCAGCCGCTGGAGCGACATCTGAACAAGTACGATGTTTGGAACATAACGCTGCAGCGATTGCAGCAGCAGCAGCAGCACGCGACGCCAATAGCGGCAGCGGCAGTGGCGTCGAATAGCGAGGTCGACATTGGCGACAGGCAACAGCGAGGATTACTCAAGCGGCTGGAGGCTGCCAGTAACCCAACGTACACTCATCAATCACGCATGCTTGACTCGGCTGCGTCCTCGACAGCATCGGAGGCGGCGTCGTTCTCGGTGACGGGAGCAGTTGAAGACGCTGAGGGAGCCAGTGAGCAGGCAGTGCTTCAGCGACTAATTGAATTGGCACAATGGTCCGATTTAATCGTCTTCGATTACCTGATCGCGAACCTCGATCGTGTCGTTAATAACTTGTACAACTTTCAATGGAATGCCGACATTATGGCTGCACCTGCGCACAACCTCGCCCGCCAAACGCACTCCCATCTGCTCGTGTTTCTTGACAACGAGTCCGGCCTGCTACACGGCTATCGACTGCTCAAGAAGTACGAGGCCTATCACAGCTTGCTGCTGGACAATCTCTGCGTCTTTCGGCAACCCACCATTGAGGCGCTCCAGCGATTGCGTGCCGAGGGCGCGGGACGCCGACTGCGCGAACTCTTTGAGCGCACGACGAGCGCCAATGTGCGTGACGTGCTGCCCTCTCTGCCGGATAAATCAATCAAGATACTGGTGGAACGCATCGATCGCGTGCTGGGGCAGGTACAGAAGTGCAGGGACATGCTTGCCGCCGACAACAACAACAGCAACAACAGCCACAGCAATACCAACAACTACAGCAACAGCGGCAACAAGAGCAGATAATAAAGCGCGACGACGATGCTGCGACGATGTCACACATTTGGATTTTGGATTCACTTACGAGTATCCATTGCGCGGGGTCTTGAAGCCATTAGCATTATCATTATCCACTCACAACTCCTCAGCCAAGTTGACGACTGATAAGCTGTAAATATTGTTGTAACAATTTAAATAAGTTCGGTTGTTAACATTTTTTTAAATCCCATGATGAAATGCCAAATGTCCATATAGATGGGTTCATAGCTAGATCGCTGAATAGTCATAAACACTAGGAAGGGGGTTGGTTCTTATTATTTCAACCCAAAACTATAAGCTAGGCACTTTGATATGAACGGAAAGACTATTTCAATCATCTGTACTAACTAAATGAATCGAATACTAAACTAGATCTTCATACGGAAAAGCTGTTGAAGATCTAGAGTGTACTTGTGCTTATATTTGAACTTAAACGCTCCCATATGTATCTATATATTAATGCACATCAATGTGTGAGTGCAAAATATTGTTTGAAAAGAGAACAAAACAATATCTGTGTAAATGTAAAGGCAACGATTTTATATTTATTCTAGATTTGTCTTAGATTGAGCAAACCAATTAAGAAGAGAACTAAAATCTTCAGTTAGGACTTTTGTGTACGTTCTTTAGCCTTAGTAGTCGTGTAAAACATTTACCATTGTTTTCTTGAGCCACAACTAATATTTAATGAATGTTTTGTGATATTTGTTTAGGAATTAGTGAAAACTAATTGAAATATATTGTAGTAGATTTCTTGTATAATTTGTAGGTACTTCTAAGAGAGAGCAAATAAAAACCATAAATAAAACAAATAAATAAACAAACAAACAAACACAGCTGTATACTATTTTATACTCAACCTACTCAACCACTCAGGCGCTATAACAACTAAGCGACCTGTTAAAAATATGGCAACTACACTCACTACACGGACCGATCGGCCGATCGACAACACCGAGCGGGGCACACAGATGAGCACGCCTGCGCCTGTGAGAACTTACATAGTCATGACAATAAATTGTCATTGATCTTTTTTTGCAGGTGGTGGAGCGGTGAGCGGGACTGAGACTGAGACTATGGATGTGGCAGTGGCTGTGGCTGTGGCTAAGGCTGAGGCTGCAGCTGCCTGTCTCTACACTGCGCTGCATTTGTCAACTTGCCACAACAGCGTAACTTGCCACAAAATGTGAACCTGGCCGGCAAGTATAGTAGAAGAAGAGTGACTCTCGAGTGGCACTGTTGTCACGGCCCTGGCCGTCCCAATGGCTTGCCTTGCCTCACCCCACCTCACCCCACCTCGCCCCATCGCAGCGCGACTCAACGCGCCTCGACTCGCTTCGGTTCGGCTCGGCTCAGCTTGCTTTTCATAATATCTTCATAAGCATTTGAAGTTTGCTCCTCAACTGGCCCCTCAAAGCGACGCCAAAGTGTTCTGTGGGTCCGTCTGCCTATATACATATACATGTATGTGTATATATATATATATATACATATGTGTGTGTGTGTTTGAAATTCAAGTGCAGCAACAAGAAGAACGACCCAGACAACGCCGACGACGACGACAACGACGATGACGAAGACTGCGAAGACGACGAAGCCACAAAGATGAAGTTGAAGAGCAAGCTGGAATGAAGTAAAGCGCAGTCCAAGATACTTTCGTCACAAATACACACATGCTCGCGTATACACACATACAGAGTAGTATGTGTATGTTTGTATATCGTTCCATGAGGCAGGGTCTGGCGATGCCGTTGTCTGTGCGTCTGCCTTAAGATTTAAGATCGGTGCTCATTAAGTGCGTCCGCGTCCGCGTGTCTCACACAGACAACGCGTTGGGCATCTCTGTCTTTCTCTGCCGCCCCTTTGTCGTTCCCAAATGCACGCTGGATGCTGGATACTGGACGCTGGAGCACTGCACATCAACTGAAACAAGCTGCGTTTGCATCTGATTTCGTTGCGTATATTTTATTGGACACCAGAGTAGTTCACGTAAATAAAATAAAATGAAATAAGGCAAAGCGTTATTCAAATAGCCCGTTTCAAGCATACATATAAATGTGTGCATGTGTGTATGTGTGTGAGAGTGGACAGCAAAATAATAAAAATCGTTATGCTAGTTTAATAAATATATCAAATTACATAAAGACGTGTTAGGGAACTTGTGATTTTAACACGTTCGAGCCTTAGCGCAGCTACGAACATTTTGAATATCAGTTTTCGTTGTGAGAGAGAATCAGTCAGAGCATACAGAACTCTTGGATGAATTAAGTAATTCCAATCAAAGAGAGTTCTTTCAGTAGAGAAAAGCTACACTAATCCCAGTTGAAACCCGAGACCTATACAGTCATAAATAGATAGTTTCGGCCCCAACCAATGCCACCAACTGTGTTATTCTTTACACATTTTTATGGTGCCAAAGTACAAATGTCAGCGTATTGAGCATTGGATCTTTTGGCTTATAGGCCCCAGCTTCCAGCGGCAGCGACAACAAAACACATACAACATTTTATTATCATTTTTATGAACTTATTAATAAAATTTTACACCGTGCAATAAAATTTTTCCGCCTTAAAACGCACAACAAAACAAAACTTACACGCAAACAACCTCAAAGTGTGGCAAAAGAATATTTGCCAGCACCTCCATCCATTCACTTATCCAAACCCACTGAGCAACCTCAAGAAATATACTGTCAGCAAAGCTTAAAAAAAGAGATATTGTAACGCACAGTGCATTCACTATTGGATTAATTTCGAATTCACAAAAATTTATTGCAGTTCATTTCTTGTATATGGGTAATAAATGCAATCTAATGTGAATTTATTGAAAACCATATTTTAAATGCTACTGCGGCTCTAATTTTTCATAAATTTTATTTAAAGATGAAGCATTTTCCAGTTACAAAATTTAATAACTTAACTTAAAACAATGATTTTTATGGTAATTATTCAATACTTTTTTTGTTTCGCTTACAAGCATAATGATAAGTTATTATATTAGCTCTCATTCTGCAGGCTATGTAGCTTTCTAATACATTTCTGCATCCACGGTCAAATTGTTCTCACACTTCAAATCTAGAGCTGTTGCAGTTATTTTTATGAAATACTATACGATTTTAGAGGTTATTTACATCTACAAATGCTCCAAAATGTACACTAGCTATAGTATTCGTACTTCCATTACAATTTCATATGTTTCACACAATTTAAAGTAAATTAAGAAATATTTACTTGCAAAAAAGAATTAAATGTTTTGTTGCTAAAATTTGTAACATTTTCTCATGGTTGGGTTGGTTTTGTTTTTTGATCAAATATGAATCCCATATAAATGAACTGTTGGAAGACAATTTTAAATATAAAAGTAGTGCTTAAATAGCATTGCAATATATTTAAGGCACTGTGCGGCATGTTGTTGCAGTTGCTTTTACCTCGGCTTCTGCTGATATGCTGAAAAATCTGGCAATGTTGTTGGCGTAGTTGCAGCGCCGGCGACTGAAGCATAATTTGCATATGAGCCGCAGTCAGAGTATTGGTGAGGGCCGGCGAGGCTGCTGCTTGCATTTTGTGCTCGTGGCTAGCGCACATGCAATATTTTCTGCTTTGTATGTTTACTCTTTTCGCTTTTATTCAATGTCGATGTTGTGGCTGCTGCCTTTGCGTTTACTGCGAAATTCTAAACAAATTGCTTCCGCACCTGCAGCGAAAATCAATGCATGCCACAACATGCACGAGCTGCCAGAGTGCAAATGGCTGAGAAATGGCTGCAGCAGCAAGCTGAGCTGAGCTGAGCTGAGCATGAAGAAGGATGCTCGAGGGAGCTGCTGAAGATGCCACCGCCATCATCAGTGGTATGGCCATGCAAAGGTCAATGCGATCAATTAGTCTAAGAGGCTAAGCTCGTTCAGTCCCACACTATACATGTAGATGACTTCTTTGTATGATTTTTATGCATCCTACATATGCATAATAAATGCATTGTGCGATAAAGAAAGAGCGGCCCAAGACTTTATCAGCGCTTACAACACTTTCCTTTTTCCCGCTCACATAAAAACCCATCAAAATAAAACATTTACCCGACTGCCCAGAGCGGCAGCGATAAACTATCAAACAATAGCATATAAAGAAAGGAGAATAGAGCAGCGGCAGTCCATTTCATAATCCTGACATTCAGGCAGACTGCTTCGCGCAATACAATGGGGCCGCGAGCTGTTAACTTTAGCAATAAACCATAACAACTGAGCCATATTTACAATAGAAAGGGTAAGTGCGACCAATGAACCAGGAGAGTTTCCAAACACACACCAAAATTGTTATACAAATTTTGTTATTTTTATTTTTTGTCCGGAGCCCCTTTTGGGTGCAAACAAAAATTACGTGGAAAGATGCCCACAAGAATTTTATGGTTTCGATGCAGGCATTTCGATTTGGATTTTGAATTTATGAAAAACTCCTCTTTGTTTACTTTTACAAATGAAAAATCTTCAGAGATGCTTAACAGCCTTTTCTTGGGAGTCTGCGGCATGCGTTTCTTGTTTACGTTTTCTTGGGAAAGCAGCAGAAAAAGAAGCGGAGAGAAAAGGGCGCAGATGCTGGCAGGTAGAAATCTAAAACGAATGACTTAGACAACGAACTTGTTCAGTGTTTTGATGAAATGAATTGGCAATTTGGGCCCAGACGCTGCTGCTGGCCATTTTCGATCCGAGAGACACCATCCATTAAGCGATTTATTGATTAATTTAAGAAACTAACCGCCCAACATTACTGTCGTTGCATTGTATTTGTTATTCTCGTGACATTTTTGACATTGAGTGAGTGACGGTAGCATTTCTCGCTATACCTATGTACTTGTATATATGTTTAAATATCTATGTAGATGTATTTTAGCTAATTCTGCTTTCCCCATGAAGTTGTAAGACTGTGCCCAATACATTTCATTCTTCACTATTTCTGACGACCTGTTTTTGCCTTTTTGTTTCGGTTTTTGTTGTTGTTGTTGTCTTTCGACCCGCTTCGCCTTGTCTGTCCCACACAAAATACATTGTTCGAATCTTTTTGGCCGAATCAGGTGAAGTGAGTTGATTGATTGCGCTAATTTATAATGACAATGGGTCAGATCGCACATGGACGTTTAGGTAGAGGCCAAAGCAACACCGGGCCCTATTCAGCTGAGCATTCTTGCTCCAAGAACTCACTCACAAACTGACAAACTGACTGACTGACTGACTGACTGACTGACTGACTTTGCCGTACGGGTCCATTAAACGCCGCCACGGCTGCTGCTGCTGTGGCTGTGGCTGATGATGATGATGATGCGCGCCCGCTGATGAATGAATCTTTTCAATTTTGTAAATTTTTAAACAAATTTGTCAAAAACGAAAAAGAAGAAGTGAAAGAAGACGAGTGTATGCGTGTGTGTGTGAGAGAGAGAGAGAGAGCGATGGAGAGACAGATAGCAACAGTGGTCGAACGCACTCTTGCTAATGAAATTTTTGTTCGTGGCCCAAGTCTTTTGTTTTGCTGATTATTATATTTCCCCTTTTAATTGCTTATGATTGAATTATAAATGCATGCCAGCGTCGCGCTAAGCCGTTGCCCTGCAACGCTAATGTGCAACATAATAAGACGCCGGCTAACAAAATCCGACATGCGTCGCCGACGCCGTAGCCGTAGCCGTCGCCCCAAATCTGGTAACAATCAAATGCATCAATAGAAATCAACCAAAGTCTCTGGCCAAATAATAATAAATTAAAAGTCTACAAGCTCAACAGCGCCCTTTACAACTAGCTAGAGTGTTTAACCTGAGCCCAAGCGTAACACATACATATGTTTTTCTTCTTTTTTTCTTTAAGCGTGTCTTGCTCAGCTCGGTGCTGATGATGTTCATGCTGGTGGCTGATGCTGAAGCTATAGTTGTTGTTATTTTTGTTGTTGTTGTTGTTGCTGTTGTTGAGGTCGCGGACAAGCTTAAACGCATTGGTTCAAGTCAAACATTTGTTAAAAGGGGCATCCAAAAACACCAAAACTTGTAGAGACGAGTTCAAGTCAGTCTAATATTTAAAAGAAACAAAGCATAACAAGAAATTAACAGACACCTGAAAGGGTCTGTCTAGCGAAGACATGCGAGTCGCTTTCGTTGTGGGCCCCACTCCAAAATCGTTTTTGATTTCGTTGTTGGCCACAGTTTGGCACAGCTTTCCCAACAACTGTTTGGCCTTTGAAATATCGTACACGCATACATGTGTTACCGATTATTGCTGCCGATTAGACGCATGACCTTCGAATGCGGCCCAAGAAGTGCAACAAAGGCGTGCTCCACGTAAATTACAAGCGGCCGTACTTCAATTTGAGCTCAAATCTGCATAATGAAAATTTATGATTGCTTACGAAAGATTTTTCGCATGCGATATGGACTCTGCGTTCCACAATGTGTAATTGCTGTCGCGGCCGCGTCTCTAAACATTGGCGGCGCCAATGCGACAAGGCACATTAATTGCTAAAGCAGCGTTTAGTTTTATTTCTAGCCATTTGCCCAGCGGTTGGGTTCAAACCAAAACCCCCAAACTTTTGGAACTAGTGCAGACTCAAATTTTATTTAAACGATTTCAAAGAGGTTGTCACTGATTCAATGCCAAGACAATATGATGCAATATAAACATATTGTAACAAAACGTAAATACCATATATTGTTATTCCAAATTCATAATTAATAATTCCATAAGTACTCACAATTATTGGCGAAATTGATTTTATAAAATTGGTAAATGGGAGTAATAAAAAACGAAACATTTGTTTGCATTCTAAAACCTTTTTTGCTTTATATATCTAAGTAGACTTCAAAGCAGAAACTCATACCAAAAATAAGATCTATTGAATGATGGAAAATTGGAAGGAATACATATATTTTGATTCAATAATAAGGTCTTATAATAATTTTCTCAGAAAAGTAAAGAGTTTTTTGATAAGTTTCTAAGTCAAACTTTAAATCATTATGTTAAATTTTAATTAAATATTAGAAAACAAAATAAAAGCACCTATGTGCTATTGGAATTTGTTCAAAGACATCCATTGTAATTAAACAATTTTTTTATTAATAATTATAACAAGGCGAGATCCGACAAAATCTTAGTTCATAACTTAAAATTGTTTTCTATTTTAATACCATTTTTTAATTTGGAAATTCATCCCTATCCTTCAATATTTAGCTCTCATTTGCCAGAACTAATTATAATAAGGGATTTCTACAAAATTTTAGTTAATAACTTGAAATTGTTTTTGATTTTGATACGAATTTTTAATTAACATATTCATCGCCCTCCTTCAATATTTAGCTCTCATTTGCTAGAACTAATTAGAGAATATTTTATTGGGCAAAAAAAAAAAAGAAAAAGAAAAGCAACCAGTTCTAAGAATAAGGTAGCCGTAATGTAATTTGAAGTTCGAACAGAACTGCAGGTTACGTAAACAAAATGCCATTTTTTCGAGCCGGGGCGAACAGAAATACTTGTAGTTTGAAATACGGAGTGAAGTCAAGTTTTCGCATTGGCGCCGATTTTCTCACACACATTCAAAATCGTTCAATGTCGTTTGGTGCCGCGAGCGTTAAATGTTAGTGACGCCATTGGTGCTGCAAAGTCGTTGCAAGCCGCCTCAGAGGCCAATAGTTAATGCGCGTGGGCGATGCTGTATTTGCATGCAATGCATATATAAGTACTTGTACGTATACGTACTATACTTGTATATATGCTTATTACAATACGAGTATATATAGTATATAATCGCTGTTGGCTGCGAACAATGTGTTCTAATTGACTTGAAACAGTGGTTCATGCAAATTAATATTGTTATGAGGCATGCAAATGTCTTTAGTGGTTTCACGCTGCTATAACCTTCAATCCATATTTATCAATTGGCCAGATCTGCAGTGTTTTTATGGAACTGGTCGAAATGTATTTTGCATATCCCATTCATCGCAGTGTTTGGGCCAATTACATGCATTCAAAAGACGATTCGTTCAATCTTCGCGGACAGTGTCTCCCCCTCTCTCTCTCTCTGTGTCTCTACCTTAGCCTGTTCTGGTCTGACTTCAGTGTTTGGCCAGTTGCCATTGTGTTAACTTTCATTAGCTTTCTAATGTTTGTCACTATAGCCGATACATAGTTATATGGCCCGTCCGACGCAGCGCATCGCATCGCATCCCGGCGCGTTGGTTCCACTCTATTCATTTTACTGTCACTCAAATCTCTATAAGTTTTCTTTCTTTTGATTTTCTCGCCTTGCTGGCTGCTTAGCCACATCTAGCGTTCTGCTTACGGTTGTTTCCCCTATTGTAAATATTTTTCCATTATTTTCCATTAGTTTTCACTCGTTTGTTATTTGTTGTTGTTGTTGTTGTCGCTGTTGCTGTTGCTGGTTGTTGCGCAGGTTGTTGATTCTTCAGTGTGTTGGCTTTTGGGCTGTTGCATATTGGTTATTATCTCTGAAGCGCATCGCTTTTGTGCGTTGCCGATGCCTCCGTGGGCCGCTTGAAATGCCCGCAGATGAGCATGGCTGCGTTTACTCGTATGTGTGTGTGTGTGTTTGTGTGTGTGTGTGTGTGTGCGTATTTGGTCAGTTGACTAGGCGCGTGAGTGACGGAATGATGTTACCAAAAACCAGTTTCATTGACAACTACACACACACACACTCGTCCACACACAGCAAACCGCAAAGGCAGAGCGACAGTTGGACAGTTGCATGCTTGGAGGGGAGGAAGATGTAGGAATCGAACTCGGAGTCGGAGTCGCAGTCGGAGTCAGAGCCAAAGTCAGAGTCAGAGTCTGTGGCAGCCTGCATCATAGCGCTCATTATGCCAATGTCGCGCTTGTTGATCAAACCCTGTGGAGCAGCCTCTTCTGTGAGCAAGTCTCGCATTGTTTTTCGTGAAGTTTTCGGTGTTGTATGTCTTGCTCTTGGCTTCGCTTTGATGGATGACTGACGGCGACGGAACGACGGATCGACGTAGTCGAACCTATCGCATCGGGCATACGCATTGTGCGTCCGTCGTCCGCCGTCCGACGTCCGCCCATGCTCTCTGTTGGCACGCTTGTTTATTTGTCTTGTTTGATTTGAGTGCACACAACTGTCATTGTCGCTGTCAAATTGCGTTAATATCACTGAGCTGTCAAATTAAAGCCAACCGCAGTCCCAGACACAAATGCAGACGCAGAAGCAGACGCGTATGCGTATGCGGTTTGTTATCTGTCCCGCTCGTCTGGTCAACTGGCAACTCAATTAAAATGTTACTCATGCGTCGGACGTGAGCGGTCGCTGAGCCTCATTTTCGGCACACCACTTACAGCCATCATTACGCCTGAAGAGGCGCCACTCCAAGCTCCCGCTTCGGGCATACTGCCCGAAATCCGAACTCGCTCCAGTCCAGAGACAACGAACGGCGAACGGCGAACGCAATGAAGGCAAAGCGGCCAATTAACAACAAATTATTCGCTACCGGCTCACGTTCTCAATTTGCCGGCGTCGTTTAGCCGCTCGCCGCTCGCCGCTCTACCGATTTACGGGCTGTGGTTCTGCAGAACGCGTGAACTGGCCGTCACGTCGCGTCGGAACACAGAGATGGTAATAAGCCAAAATTACGCGATTCTGATTGGTCTATTTGACAAACGTGCTGAAAGTCTGCGCCGACGCGACGCGCCGGTTGCTCGTCTGTCGTTGGCCCACCATTGATGTTGCTTTTGTTTGTGTTGGTTCTTCGCTGGTGTTGGGCTTGTTTTCTTAATGACTTTTGGCTTTTAAAACACAGACGTTTTAGTTGTGGGAATTCCGCTTTGGGCCCGTTTCGTGTGCTTCTGCGCCATCTTTCAGCAAAACAATGACAATCGCTGACACCGCGGGGCTGGGCGAGCGAAAAAGGGGAGGGCCCCCTGGAACACTACATTTGTAAAATTGTAAGTTCCAATAAACTTGATCGTGTCTTAAGTCTTTCGATTTTGCCGACTCTAACTATTTCCAGCGAATGCTCTTTAGTTGCACGTAAGGGTGCGGCCGCCTAATCTCAACTTAATCACTCACTTAACTAATGGATCACAGATAAGGCATCGTATTAACCAGTACACATATTTTTATTTTTTTCAATGCCAACATGGTATGCCATTCAGTGCAAAATATATGTGTAGTGTATTTGTTGCATAATAAAACGTACCAAGTTGCTCAGATCTGATCGATCACATCAATTCCAAACCGACCAGTTCAATTATTAATCAAATAAAATAAAGTTATGAATAATATTATAATGCAAATGCTGAGAACCATAAGAATAGAAATATTAAAATGTTGTCAGGCAATTATTTGCTAATCTCTAACTGTATGTTAAATATTATTTAAATTCTTTTGCAAGCATAATGGTACGTTTTCAAACAGCTTACATTTGTACACATTTTTGTGCATTCTTTTCTGGTGAAATGAAGATATTCAACAAATTTATCGAATTCCAAATTTTGAACTCAATTCCCCATTTTTTTACTTTTTAAAAGTAACTTTGTAAAATGCAGCTTTACAGAATTGTTTTAAAGTTAACATTTGACTTGTCTTAATATATTACTTGTAGTTAATACAAGTATTGCATTACATTTAGCAGAGCAATATCAAATATTATATACAAATTAATGTTTACTTTAAATATAACAAAGATGCGAATAAAAATGGTTGACTCAAATAATAATGTCGCAGCTAAGAAACTAATTAACAAAGTATGTATACATGCTGCGATTTAGCAAGTCATCATAATTAGTTATGCATAATGGAAACTACTTGCGTGTATGGCCTGCTGTTGAATGTTTATTCGAAAACTGGAGTCAGTTGCCCATCTCTCTAGAGAGTTCCGTGACACCCTTCATAGAACCAATTTAATGGATAGACGAACCTATTGAACTTATTTAAATAACCAATAAATAAATTTGCAGCACTTTTGCATTGGCGTCACGTCACGTTTGGCGTTGACTGTATTCAAGAAAATTGGCTACACAGACTATTCACGCTCCAGAACCTCAACAAAGCCCCAACATGGGCCCCAAGAACTCACAAGCACTATAACTAACATACCATGGACAAAGCGATTGCCACAGAAATGCAGTTCAAATAAATGAAAAGCATCGGCCCAGCAATGCAAATAGCACAATGGCATTGAGAAAAGCCACAGACAAGTGGCTTGAGTTGCCTTCTGCTGGAAAAATGCACTGTAAAGTCATAAAATTTGTAACTGTAGACCGAAAGAGCTTAGAGTTTTGTGGCAGGCAATTAAAAAATCAGAACACACACAGTCCGTCCGGCATTGGTTCGAGAGTAGATAGGAACGCAAACATTTGCTCACTGACTCGCACGCCAAAGGTGTCGAAAGTTCAAAGTTACAACCGCTGTGATGATTTTTATAGTCGAGTTGTAAAGGCAGCCTTCCAAGACAAGAAAACAGAAAAAAAAAAATCAAAACAAAATAACAAAAGGAATGCTGACTGCGTGCAATAAATCTTTTAACGACAGTCGATCGTTGGCTGGCAGCCAGCACTCAGCACTCAGCACTTGATGCATTACTAGACTTGGCGCAGTCACCAAACAAATGTTTGGATAGAGACTGACTAATCTTCCGCATCACAACCTTCAACGACTTTCAACACACGAGTATGTCCAACCAAGTCTATTCCAAAAATGAAATTTCGAGGCGTTGTTTGCTGTCGCAAGCATTTGCCCCACTTTTATCGTAGTACGTCGTTATACGTCGTTATACGTATGTACAAGTATGTAGGCCCGATCTGGAGATCTAGAGACTCGAAACGCAATTGTCGCAAACTCGTGCCTGTGCCGCCATCTCAGACGCCAACGTTCAAATTGAAGTGCGACTCCAAAAACTCACCTCCTCTCCCGCTCTAGCTCTGCTCTTGTGTTTTCATAAAATTATGTAAATCACTTTGGGAATTGGTACTGTGATTAATTGCATTCGAACTCGCATCTGTCGTGCTCTGCTGCTCTGAGAGGCGTCGGAACGCACAGATAACGATGAGGCTGCGACTAGGCTTGTTAGCATTCCGTTTGACTCTTGAGGTGTGAGTGAGCGTGATAAGCTAATACCCTTTTGCGCCCTAATGCATTTATAATTAACGCGCCTGCATAGCCACGGTATTGCCCCAAATCCATTCAAATTTGTGTCTCTTAGGAGCGCTCTTGGCCTACTGCCCTATGCGGGCTCAATAATTATGGCCCGCCACATGCATTATTTATGGGCGTGCCAGCGAACTGAAACTAAAATCTAAACACACTCAGCACAACACAACACAACACAACGAACAAATGGACATCAACGCCTTACCTTGTCTGCCCCCTCGAACCACCACTACAACAACAACAACAACAACAACACAAACAACAAGCCATAGTGTCTAAACAGTAGCAACTATTAGTGGTCTGGTTAGTGGACGATGGGGGCAGGTGTGGCAGGTGCAGTATTTTGTTGGTGTTTGATTACAATTTCGTTGCTGAAAATTTGCCAATAATGTTGCTGTTGTTGCTGTTGTTGCTGCTGTTGCTGTTGTTGTTGTTGGTTGTTCTTATGGTCACGTCGGCTTGTTTTACTTGCGTGAACATGCCCGGCACATGCATCGCCATCGCTTATAAGACATGCCTCGACCGCCGCCGTTGAGTGTTGCAAATTCAGTAGCAACTTGTTCGGTTTCGTTGTTCCGATTAGCATTTGAAATGCTGAAACGTTGAATAGCATACGAGCATGTTGCAGGCAGCGTGCGCCAAATCTGAGCATGAGAATTCGGCTGCAACACCATATAGTACACACCACACTGGTAATAATATAAAAAAAATTAACTTTAATTGAATCAGTGCGGCAGCCGCATTGACCTTTCCACTAATAATGCTCAAGTATTAAATACGTAATCTCAAATTAGCGACAACGACGGCCAACAAGTTTCACTTGGCTGCTGCCTGCCACAACAGCCAGCTTCGAAAAATATGAAAAGTCACGAGTTTCATTTTTTTCATCTTCTCCCCATTAAATTAAATAAATAAACTCAGAGGTACTGACCCCGCTTGCCAGTCGCACAGTGGAACACACCTCAAGCCAAACTGATCAAAAATGAACGTATTATGACAACTAAGATTTCCAATTCCAATTTCTAAGAAAACTCTCTGCAGTTCACAAACTTAATATGGAACCAAAAATTCAAATAACGTTTAAAACCAATAATTATTTATAGTCATACTTTTAAGTTCATTGGTCAAATAATATATTTCTTATTCCGTTTAAAATTTTAAATGTCTAACGACCATGTATTGGTTTAAGGTTTTAGTATCATAAACCGTTCTAAAATGCCGCTATATGCCGAGTAAATTAGGTATCTTGGCTTTAAATAGTTTTCAGATCATAGCAAAACATTGTTTCCTACTATGTATTATTTCGAAAATTTGTTTCAAGCCGGTGGCAAAATAATAACATGTGACACATTTTTCATATCGTACGATAATGAAACGAAAAACACCTCGGAATCATATGACTTAGTTATATAATGCTGTTCAAATGCGGCTAAACGTTGCTTCCGAATGCTGATACTTCTTAACAATGCTGTACAAATGTTTACTCTATGATATTAATACTTCATAGTGCCTTTTCCCATTCTGATCGTTCTATGATTTTTTATCACGTTTATAGTTTGAATCTTTTGTTGTTACTGATAAATGGCAAATTTCGAAATTTTTGCGGTTGAAGAACTACAGGGTGCCTTGCAATAGATTAAGAATTCTACAGACAAATATTGAAATCAACACGCACTCTATAAAAGAACTAATCAACTAAGAACTAGAACTAGCCAACTATTTGTGTAACAATCTCTTTTATTTTATTATTATTTATTTATTTATTTTATTATTATTATTTCATAATCATAATAACCATAAAAAGAAGTGATTTGTCAATTGTTTCAAATTTATTTGAATAGTGTAATTGATTAACAATTTTGTTTTTGTTCAAGATAAGTTTTGCTAAGATTGTTCAAAAATTAAACTTAGAGAACATACAAGTATGTATACCCTTTTACCCTTTGGGTATTATTTGTACATATTGTGAACACTCTTGGCCCATTTCAGGCTTCATAATTGTACAACCTATCATGAAAATGTTAAATTTTTTTCAGTTTGGAATTCGGGACCACTGTAAGCTGGCCAGACCAGACAATCCAGTTGGCCAGATATTCGAGCAGCTGCCAGCTCCCTATAATATAGTATGTATTAGTATCTGTGTTTGGCGCAGTGGTGCGGGTGCAGCGGTGGCTTATTAAGCAATGAAATATAATGCACTGAGATTTATCACGTGCGCCGTCCCAGTCCCAGTCGTAGTCCCAGTCCCAGTCGCAGTCGCAGTCTCAGTCTCAGTCACATTCACAGTCTTCGCTACCGACATAGCCAATTTTTGGCTCTTGCTGATCTAAAATGGTAGTTGTTATTGCTGCTGCTTTTTGGGCCTTTATGGAGGGCGATGAATCGCCCACGCAGTGCAAGATATGGGATTTTCGATAATCGTATTTTCATTATATTTGGGTTATGTTGTATTTACGGCCAACGAAGTTATTCGGCAGTCTATGCATACGGGTATGTGCGCTTTTATGTACGCGTACATACATATGTATTTCTTCGTTTACGACTATTTTATATTGCAAAAAGAAAGCGCAGACCACGAAGCGCTGCCAGGCAAAGCCACAGACTATAGACTGCAGTCTGCAGAGTATTGCAGCAGACATTTGTAGCAGGAACCGTAATTGACGCCGCCTGTCAATTGTTTGTGGCTTGTGTGTGTGTGTCTATGTGTTCGTGTGTATGAAAAAAGTGAAAAATTCCCAAGAAAAAACATTTTAAAATTGAAAGAGAAAATGCAAAAATGCCGACTAACTGGAGACCCAATGTTAATGGAAAGCACAAGTTCGACTGGCGCTCATTTGACACGCGTGTGGTTATTTAGATGTCTGCGACTGTAGGCGACGCCACCGCCACCGCCGTCTGCCCCATTGTTGCCACCATCATCACCATCAGCGCTGTTGCCAATATGCAAATGTGGCTGGCAATCAACAAAAGGCCAGCACAAAAGTGGCAGCTGTCGCCGGAGTCTTGAACTATCCACGGAAGCCAGAAAAGCCAGGAAAGCCACGAAAGCCACGAAAGCCTGGGTAGCCAGACAGACTCCCAACTCCTCGCACTTAACGGTTAATGCATTCAGCATTCGGCTTTTAAGCTGAAATTATGAGATGCGGGAGGCGTACGAAAATAGCGAATACATATCTATGATTGTCACACAGCAAAATAGTCATTTTGTTGTTGTTGTTGTGATTGTTGCTCTCTGTACTCACTGTTGTTGCTGCCGTTGTTAACAAATGCGTAATGCATGTACGCGCAGGGCAGCCGACAAACATGATTGTCTGTCTGTGCGGCTGTCTGCCCGACTGTCAGCTTCTTTGTGTGTCTCTGTCGCATGATTTGCATGTGCGGCTGTGGCTGTTGAAAAAAATTATATGCGTTTGCATATTGAAAGTGAGTCACGCGTTGGCCAACTCTTTTTTTCATACCCTTTAGCCACAAAATAGAAGGATATACCAGTTCGTTGGAAATGTATGTAACAAGCAGAAAGAGGGGCAGGTCCTACAAAGCATATATATTCTTGATCAGGGTGACAAGCCAAGTCGATATAGCCATGTCCGCCTGTCCGTCTGTATGAACGCAAGGATCTCAGAAACTACAAGAGCTAGAATAACCAAACTTGGTACTCAGGTTCTCCTGAACCCTAAGCAGATCAAGTTTGTTTATTTTTCTGATACACTTTCCCGCACTTCCTGAACTCATGTTAGAGCATGATAACTAACGATATTAGTGTCCATCGATATTTTCGATAGTTTTGTATGAATCCATCGACACTATCGATAGTTCCATTGAAGTTTGAATGCAATAAAAAGAATTAAAGAAAAACATAATTTAATTAAAGTCACGATCCTGTACAATGCCGTAAGGCTGCACATCCAATGCGATTGAAACATGTTAACTTTCACTTTTGAGAAATATTACAAGTAATTCCTGAAATATTATATATATGTATGTTAATTAAATAAATATTAAAAAATTAAAATTGCACTTACCAATTTCCTTTTAACTGTCGATGGTGACCATAATTCCATCGATAGTTCCAAAATCTTAAAACTATCGATAGTGCCATCGATATTTCTCATGCTCTAATATACATACAAGTATGTATATTTTCCTGATCAGTCTGGTTGTTCTTCATAACTAGATCCTTTTGCCCCACACAGCAACTATTAGGAAAATCCAAACTGGTTATATTCGTAGTCGTAACTTGTACGTTGAAGCTTAAGTTTTTATCCGTTTTATAACAAATACATTTCCATTACATTTTGAAATTTAAATTCATGACCTTTAAACTATTTTCGAATTTAAAAGGGTCTGTAGGGTATTTAGGGAAGTTTCTAGAAGGCGCTACTTGCTTTTGTTTAGAGCCTGGTAGAGAGCCTGTGTCATTGTTACAAGAAAAGACGGACATGCTGACAATTGCGCGCTTTGAGTTAAGAAAACAATTTTCCTGTGGCAAAAAACTTACGCACTTCATAATTCAATCAAGCGAAAATGTTTCGCAATCCCACACAGAAGGAATTTATTGTTCAGCTTACAATTTTTCAATCGCATTTGCCACGGCACGATTGAGGCCTGCCAGCCTGTCTGTCTGTCTGCCTTTCCCCCTGCCTGACTGTCATTCAGTCATCCCGACAGACATCCAGCCAGCCAGCAAGTCAGTCAGTCAGTCAGTCAGTCTACTGCATGTCTGTTCGGCTTGTGTAGCATTGCCGGCTTTTTGAGCCAATTGTACATTTCCTCACTGCAACAGCGCCAGCTGCTCAGGGTTTCTTTGGCTCGCCAATGTTTCTATTTCATGCACATTGACAGTTGTGTTGTTGCCAGCCAGCATGAAATTGTTAACAACATTGTAGTTTTTGTTGTTGTTGCTGTTGCTGTTGCTATTTGTGTTACAGTTGAGCTCGTTGGCCGACCACACTGCGTGCTGCCACCGCCTGCTGCCTGACTCGCAGTCATATTGACAATGAAAGCCGTTGCTACTTCAAACGCTTGTTGGCCATTTTTGGCCGGAGCGTGGCATTTGTCGTTTGTTGTGCTTTGTTTGCTTGTGATAGTTGGCGAAACTGACAGGTTAGCAAATAGCAAAGTACGATATATAGAAAAAGCAATAGCAACATCAACAGCAACAGCAACAAAAAATTTGATTTGAAAATTCCAATGCAACTGCAATAAACATTTTTAGCTCACTTTTTGACAAAAACACAAAAACACAAAAACAAAATGAATAAAAATAATACACATATGATACGTTTTTGTAATTGATTTTAGCTTTTCTATTTGCTTGCCTGAGACCATTTCTGAACATGGCTTTTTATGGCTTTTCGTTTTCGTTTGGCATTAGTGGTTGCTGGAGTAATTGAATTGATTTATGGCTTTAAAAGTCGATTTTTTGTTTAACAGCCGTGCGGCGAAAAAGTCGAAAAGGAATTCAATAAGCATTTCATACAAATATTGTTGCGCTGACGACCTTCTGATACATGGCGGTCCCGCAGCTCACAAATAGAAAATAGCCAATCCTATTGTGCACCCGCACGAAGTAAATTAAAGCAAAAATCATTTACATACTCGTCTGTGAAGTTTGTTTATTTTCACTATTTGCTAAGCCCATTCAAATGATTCAAGCGCTCGCTCAAGCCGCCTCCACCACAGCTAGTTGCCTCTAAGTTACGATATTTGTTTATGCATAATTACAGCTCACAACAGCTAAATCGCTTCATAAAAATCAACTTCTGATGCGAATATTAACGCTACCTGACCCGCTCGACTCGACTCGACTCAACTCAACTCGACAGTGCCGCAGGCCAGACCTATGAAGAGGCACATTTGGCTTGTCATGACGTTACTGCTCGTACTGCTGCCACTAAATCGACGGCTTAATATGCCAACATCCAGATTATTAATATCTACATGAATCGTTATAAATAATCAACGGACTTGAATGGCTTCATGCGAAAGCTTGTCATGAAAGTTGAACATTAATTACTTCTAAAAATGGTAGAGAGTGGCAAATGCGTATACGTGATATTTGTGCGCTGCCAACTAATTATTTTTAAATGCGCTGTCAGAGCAACATTAGAATTCAGACTACACACGAAATCGCAAACATCAACGGCAACACCACACCGGCAGAAACAACAGCTTTGCGCCCAGACACTAAAACGCAATCGAACAATAATAATTTGCATAAATATTTGCCAACCAATTTGTGGCAGCAACAAGACCAACACAGCACCGCAGCACAACGCAATCCAACACAAGACAACAGAAGAAGCCAATTGCAAATGTCGTTAGAAGCTTCAGCCCCGGTGACGAGGCGCGCAAAAGTGGTCTGGTCTGGTCTGTTTGAGTGAATGAATGAATGAATGAGTGACTGACTGACTGGCTGACTGGCTGAGTGAGCAGACATGCGGATGAGGCATTTACTTTCGGCTCGTTTAGCATGCAACTGCAACAATCAATCAGCAACGGAGTGCAACACAGCGCCAAGCAGTTTGAATGAATGACAAACGAATGAACGGAGGAGTCTTGACATGTCCAGCGGCAGCCATGCGCTTCCAGAATTAACTTGGTGTCTAGGCCATCGTCTCCACCCCCGTTCTGTAATAGGCTTGTAGAAATGCAATGTTTTTTTTTATAACAAACACAAAGATATTTCATCAGAAACGATTCTATTGTCTTTCAAATGAAAATGCGTAGGTTGGTTCCTAAAAAAGGCGTCTAAAAAACCCGTGTAAAAAAAGACATTGATCATCAGCAAAATGAATCGTGCTAGATGGAATAAAGTCGTGTAACCATATATAACATTTTTAATATTCAAACCGTGTTATATGAAAACCGTGTAAAAACAGAATTAGGGGAACATTGATTTTCATTCGCTTGGACCCACTTTCCCAGAGTTATTTCCACTCAAAGGAGTCTTTAAGTCTTAGTCTTTAAGTTATTGGGTGCCAAGACAAGGCTGTGTGGCGGATAAAACATTAACTATATATTTCGATTGCCCAAAAAGTCTGCTGTGTGAGCCGATATGTGAGGTCCTGCATTGTTGTGAGTCCTTAAAAACTATCAGAAAACAAATGACAAGGTACCATCCTACGTTTTATCAAAATCGCGCCATGGCCAGATTTGGCCTCTTCTAAAAGACTCATGGCTTCAATTATTATTTACTTCCTTGCAAATTAAGATGCCAAAGGCGTGTTTGGAACCAGTATTTTGTTACGATCGAAATGACCGATTTTTATAGTTTGTTATGAGGAGTAGAATTAAAATTAGTAATCTATTGCATAGACCCCATAATAAAGTCTAGTCTTTTCATTCAAAATTAAATGTTTTTATCTCGCTGCTGATGATTGCTGACACTAATTGAATTGCACTGAGAATTTAAATGCCGCAATAAAGAGAAAAGTTGTCGAACATTTGACCTTATGCTAAGGTAAATAGCTGTTCATTGCAAAAACATATTTTATTTTTACTCTATAAGTATTTTGTGCCCACAACTTACTTAAGTGCTCGGAACACATCTCACAATATTATTTGTGGTTTCAGAATTAAGTACTTCATACCTTTAATATAAACAATTTCAAGACTAATTATTTACCAACTAACAAAACAGTAATAATATATACTAAAATCTAACATAAACACAAACCAAATTGTAGGTGTTTACATAATGTCAAGATCAAACAATTTTTCTATTGTAACTAAAACCATTATCGACAAAAATAAAACAAACAAAATAATTGGCAAGTGAAAAGCTTTCTGAAGTATTTGTCCAATAAAGAAATCACAAATTGAAACAAACGCCCAGAAATCTCCTGAAAAATCGTACAAATTTAAGCCAGAACCAACTCTAGTTGAAACTTTTAAAAAATTAGTGGGAACTTGAACAATTTATAGAATACAAATTCATCTGTTTACAAATTAAAATATAATTAAATCACGAAATGTTATAGTTTTTATACGTTTATTTTGAAATCTTTTTTGTAGCTTTGATATGTGTTCAAGTACTTAGATTGGATTTTAAAGTAGAAAGTAATCTGTTGCTTCGATATAATTATGTAGTATATATGTGCGTGTGTATTATCTCCTATCTTCAATCCTTCAGTGAAATACCTAAATAAGAGTATACGTACACCTCATCAATTGTGCAGCCCCAGGGAAACGCACTGCAATCTGCCTAAAAGTGTGTCAGCGGGAAATTGTGAGACGTGTGCTCCAGTACTGGCATTTTTGTTGCACAAAATGAGAGAAAAGCGGCAGAAATATCTGCGCAAATGGCCAAGATTGCAACTCGCTCTGTGCGTGAATGTATTTGTGGGCCTGTGTGCCGCCTTGCAGATTGGAAAGTGGGTTAACTTGTCATTCGGACTGGCTAGCTAGCTACGCATGTGCGCGCGGAAATCGCCGAAAGGCCTTGACTTAGTTGCAATTGAGAAGCTGCAATGTGGCAGCCGTGCCTTGGGGGACGGGCATCGGTACCGGTGCCAGTGCCAGTGCCAGTACCAGCACCAGTGAGGAGCCACAACAGCAGCAGTCCGTCCCAGCATGCCCACTCGAAGCCAAATTAAACTTAAAATGTCAAGCGATTAGATAAGTAGCACCAGCAGCTAGCTCACTTGGCAATGACCAAATGCCCACCGTTAGTTACTCTGACAGAGACAGATCCGGTTTATGCTGCTGGGATCGACCTTAGGCTAGACTCTTTTACTATTTCCCACTAACTCATATGTACACCTACTCCTCTACCCTTCCACTCGCTCTGCAACTCATCTAGTTGGCCATGCAGCTGTAAGTCCGGTGCACCTTGTGATTAGTGGCCACCACAAAGACGTCAATACATCAAACTCAAATTAGGTTAAGCCAATATTTTGCTAGACATGTAAATAATGTCGATGCAGACGTAGACGCGAGTAGTCGCGGGCCGAGTGCCACACCAAAGCGTACAACGTCGAGTCAACTGCACCGCCCACCCTCGGACTTTACAAGCCCAGTTCTTCAAAAAAATAAAATAAAATAAAAAATAGTTGCAAGAATTCGAGTGGTGCGGCGCGCAAATATTTTAAACACAAACTACTCGCAGCAGAGAAGAAAAAGCTGGCAAAAAGTTCAAAATCATAAATTTCAAATGATATTGGGTTAGCCCGGTACGGCGTCGTTGATGATGCCGGCCCGGCCTGGTCCGACGCAACGGTCCCGTTTTCAAAGTCGCCACTTGTGCGTATTACCACACGACCCGATCAGATGAAGAGGCAGAAGCGGAGAGAGGGGCTGGGAGCCGCCAAGCAACAGCTTCAACTTCGCCTAGCATATGCTGAACCCAAACATTTTCCTTTGTTGTATATGAAGGCTGGGGATTTATTGATTTTGGTCAAAAGCCACGCTTAAGCGTAAATTATGTGCTAGCTTAAACGGTTGTGCGGTTCTGGGGCGGCCGCTGCCGAAGCTGCCGAAGCTGCTGAAGCTGCTGCCATGGCTGCCGTTGCAAGTGTGGCAGCCGATGAAAGCTACTGATTTGTGGACGGCTTTTTGAAGATATTGAAATGGCCATAAATTCGGCCAATTTCATAACCACAAAAACTGTGCAACAATTTATCAGCATGCTGGCTACTTCTACATCTACTCTGCAACTAATTAAGCTGCCATAATCGCAGGGGCGACAAATTGGCGAGTGTGAAAATAGTGTGTTACAAATTCCATGCAAAAAATTATCTCCAATTTTTATGCAACGCGAACGCACACACAAATCCACACAATTTCCATGAAAAGTGTGTCAGCACTTGGTTATGTTGTGGGCATGGCGGCAACAGTCGTCAGTCGGTCAGTCAGTTTGTCCGTCTGTCCGTCTGTCGGCAATCAGCGGCGTTCAGCAAGTGGCGGAGATATAAAGCAACGATTTAATTAGGCGCTGATAATTACAAATGCCGTCTGCGGCGACAAGCCGACTAGAGTTGTCTGTTTCCAAGCCACTGAACAGATACCACCAAGATTGGTCTCGCATTTAACGCTTAGGCACGATACTGATTTAGTGTCTAGGCTCTAGACTCTAGAGCATTGGATCCACTGGTTGGTATTGAAGAAAATTCTGAAGGCTCCCCGAAAAGTCATGCTTTTGCGAATACGGATTTTGTTCGACGCTGCAATTCTTTTCACAAAATGTGTGACTTTCATTTCAAAAACGTTATTTTCTTCTTCTTTTGTGGAGTTACAACCGACAGCGTTGTCTGTCAATACTACTAAGGTCCTGCATAGTTTGACCTTTCCAGCGCATCCTGCGTTGTCCGCCAGCCGATTGCAAGATAAATATCTGGTCATACAGCTCATGGTTCATCCGAATTCGTAAATCATTTGTAAATCTATATGTATTTCGAAGTCTTCTGATTCACCTATAAATCAGAATTGAACCTGCAGAAGGTTAATTAATAAAATGAAGTTACGTTTTTATTAATCTAATATGTCTTTTTCCGCTTTACACTGTCGATTGCTGTTAACCATTTTTATTTCTCCATTTTGCTTAATTAAGTAGAAACGGCTAAGTTGCCTGTACTCTTAGCATTAAGATATCCTTACCTCACTTGTTAATTCATAATGTTTTTAAGAAATGTGAATAAATTGAAATTGTAAATCTAATAAGTGATTAAAACAGACATACTAACCAACTAAACGCGTCCTTCTGTTCAGTGTAAATTTTAGTTTGATTTCCAGCACATTTGTTTTTAAATATCATAACCGATTTTTAAAATTCTATGTTCGCAGCATATTTAGTCAATGATCTTATTTCGAAGTTTGTTTTAAAATTCGTTTTTTTAAAAGCTTTAATACTTTTCTTTGAACAAAATGAAACCTAGAAACACAAATTACAGATTACATTTGTTGTGCTTGTTCATGTTGCTTCAGAGGGAAGTAACAAGTTTTATTTATAAGTTAATAAGTCATTGTGTGTAACAATTGGAAATATTGAATAAAAATTATTTTCAAACTCTGTCCAATAACACAAAAATCCGTATCTCGGCACGCAATTTATTGTAGGCAAACCACTTGGTAAAAAGGGCATATTCGCCGCCTCTCAGCAAAACAAAATTATTTGTGAGTTGCTCTGCAACGTTAACGTCCAGTGAATCTAGAATTAGGTCGTGCTGCAAAAAGTAAATTTTAAACTTTAAGAAAGCAAATGCAAACCTAGAGAGGGTCTCAAGTACTTACGTCGTAGGGACAAGAATGATTCATATTAGTGTACTTCTTAAAAATATCAACGAAGAAGCCAATTGCTGATTTTCTCGGATTCTTAAAAAATGTACAGCCATCTATGGTAGCATTTACCATAAAAGGCTTGTAGGTGTTGCTTTTCTTCAAAATCTCAAAATTTACCTGCAATCACGTGTTTAATTGCAATAATGCAGGATTATATAATATATATATGGTACTTAAAATGCCAGACATACCGTTACATTCGTTACGGGTATCTGAAAGAGCTTAACCTTCAGCCTTAAATATTTGTAGCTGCGATTTACTTGCTTTATTTGACAGTATTCGAAATCGGCGAATGACTTATCCCTGGTTATACATTGAATGCGGCTAAATTCAACGTAGGTGTGTACCTGTAAGCACATTTCCTTAGCAGGATACGACTCACATGGCGAAAAATAAGACTCACCACTCCCAGCGATATAGCGAAAAGAACAATTACTGATTTACTCAACCACAACATCATCTTTCTGCTTGCAACGAATATCAACTAAGTTATTAGTTTAAAAAGATACCTCTATTTATAACAATTTCTTTTTAATTGGGCTTAGTATAAAAAAAAATAATTATAAAATATATGTTTTGTAGATAAAATCAATCTAATACTTATGCAGGCACATCAAAAATCCATTAGCACTGTTTCGATCCGAATTATAAAGAGCTTATTGTAAATAAGAACTGTCCCATTTTATAGTTGGGTGAGTTGGTATATTAAATACCCTATTACCGAAACAAAAAAGAATTCGAGCGGACTCTACTCTTAAATAGCATCTATCCAGTTCCACAAAAAAGAAAAATCATTAAATGAATTAAATAAAAAATATTTTAAACATACTTACAAGCTAGTAAGTGAAGATAAATGTTTAAGTAAAGTTTAAACAACATGCGTCTTGTCATCCTGATCAAGAATATATATACTTGGCCACGCCTCCTTCTGTGTGTTACATACATTCGCACAAAACTAGTATAACCCTTTAGCCTTTGGCTACAGGTCTTATCTTATCATAATGTAGAAGGTTTTAATAATTCGAGATTTGTAGGCTGAAATGGAATGTGAATGAAATGGAATATGATGGTGTAGCTTAAATTAATAAAACCATGGGTCAGGCAGTCTTCACGATGTGCTTGATGATATATTTATGTATATATGGGGATAGCCAGGCATACATTAGTTTATCGTATACTTGTAACAGTTAGTTTGCAAGACGTAGACATTTTCACTGTCTGCCATCAGAAATTCGCATTATTCAAGTCTCGATTCCAAGCCAAACAGTAACGTTAACTGCAAGCTATGCATTTAAAATGTTTGGTCATTTATAAAGCACAATGAAATAAAAAACAAGTCAATTTGGTCGAGAGAGCGCGTCCAACGTCGGCGGTCAATAACAGTAAGCCCCAATTGATCTTACAACTCGAACGCCATGTTAAACACCCTACACTCTTGTAATTTGTGTCCAAATGAAATAAATTTATGAGCATCGATTGCAAAGTTGATTAGACGAAAGCCGCCACCACCACCACCGCCACCACCGTGGTTGTCGTGTTGGCCAACTGGCAATTTGGAAACGAGTTTCCCCACCAGCCGGCGCAATGTTGGCGCTTAGTGCTTTGCCTTGGACCGCTTAGCAGTCACTTGTAATATTTTTTGGGCTCCCCTAATTGCAATTTGATGTTTCTGATTCGATGAAATGAAGTTGTCTCACGTTGGGCCCAACCAACTGGCCGGGCGAGCAAGGGAAACAATTTTCTCCGCACTTAGCGACATCGTGTGAAAAATTATCGAACAACCCGCCAGAGGTGCGAACTTTTTCTCAGTGTATTCACCTTGTGTTACTTTGTGGTTTTGTTAGAGCCAGCGACGGCGGCGCTTTTTGCTCAGGTGCTAATTGATTGGTGTTAAAGTTATATAAAAATTGGACCGGAGCTAAGGCTCAGCTACGCTTTGATTGCGATCGAAAATCGCTCAGCTTGTTGTATTTGTGCAGTCATTAACATGCGGCTCGGCTCTGTGATATCTCTCGCTCCCTCATTTGGGGGTTTCTTTGTTTTTTGCATCACACGAATAAGCCGAAAAGTCTGGCATGTCGAAAATGTATGTAATAAAGTTAAAATATTTAGCCTGCAAACGCGCATTGAACGGATCCCTCCGTCGCAGCTTCGTGCAAGATAAAAAAGGCTCCAAAAAAAGTCACGATATTTCAGGAGAGAGAAACAACAACAACAAAAAACAACGAAAACACGAAAAAAGTGATTGATGGAAATTGCTCAAACTGTCATGTTTATGAACGTCCGCAGGATACGAGACCGAGTCGCAAGAGGACTGTCGAACTCGCTGGATGGTGGAAGGTGCACGCAATGCGAGAGTAATTTGCAAAAATGAAATGCAAGCAACTGGAGAGCGAGCGAAGAGCATGGCAGGGGGCCCTGTCCTGCCACTTTTTTTTTAAAAGGTTTTCACTAATTTTCACTCACTTTGGTTACAACTTGTCAAGCACTGTGTAGCTGTTGTTGTTCTTATTGTTATTCTTATTGTTGTTGCTGCTGTCGAGTGATGGAATCGAGACTGAGTCTGAGACAGAAACCGAGATCGAGATCGAGCCACACACAGAGCTTACTCTGGTGGCCGAGCATCTCAGTTGCGTTGCGGTTGAGATTGCGTGTTTGTGTCAAGGTGTTGCAACAGTTATCGGAATTGGCATTGTCTTGTTGCCGGCGCTGTTTCTGTTGCTGTGGCTGTGGCTGTTGCCGTTGCCGTTGCTCTTCCTGTTCTTGCTGTCCCTTTTGGCTTGCGTTCTACAAACAAATTTCGAAAAGTCATTGAACAATAAGCTTTTGACATTTGATGCACTGTGACACTAACTGCGAGGCAACTCGATGCAGTTTGTTGCTCAAGTCTTTCGTTTGCATGGCACCGCCTGCACTTAACGCTTCAGCCAGCAAGAGCACAGCGCCATGTAGCCATTGAGCAGGCGAGGTGCTAAAGAGGCGGCGCTCTAAAGCTGCTCAACAGCTGAACCGAATAAGAAGCAGAGAAAAAGGAAAAGGAAAAGTTAGCACATGCCTTTTGTGCGGCAAAGAAATTACAATAAATTATAATGGCCAAGTAAAAGTAAACGCGATCAGTTAAGCCAGCACTTGGATCCGCTCCCAAGAATGCAGTGCAGCAAGTGTAATTTCTGGCTCGGCCACGCAATGATCTATGCGCGCAACAAATAAAATTATGACCATGGTTCTGGCCGAGCGCACTGGCCGAGGTACCGGCCAAAGCAGAGGCATAAGCACGTGATGGTGATTGTGGCCATAACCGAGGCAGCAACGTCGGCAAGTGGCTACCATTGCCGCCACCAATCACGGCAGCCAATCGCGATTCAAGTGTGGAAAATCGCATCGCGCCGCACTGCCTCATGCAAAACATGGTTGCAAGGCTTAATTATGCGGCTGCAACGGCAACGGCAGCGGCAACAGCAACAGCAACAGAGATCGCGGTCTCGGCCATGGCAATACACTCAGCAATGTGGTAGCCTCTCTGCCGCATAGATGCGTCAATGCCGACTAAAACTGCCGGTTCTGCTAGTAGTTGGGGCTGCCATAGTAAGTATGTATAGCCTCCTGCAGCAACTGCAACTAAGTATGTACAAGAACAGCAGCAACAACAACAACAAGACGAAAATGAAGTGCAAGAGGCCGCGGAAACTGGCCAACCAACGCTCACATCGCTGACTTTAATCCATCGTGCGGCCATTTTTATATGCGCCATCATGTTGCCTCCCATAATTTTATGCTTCATCAATGACAGTGCGGCAACAGCAGATGTCTGCTGCACACTGAGGCTAGACAACGCCTCTGCCTCTGCCTCTTCCACCACTAAGCATGCAACGCCAACAACTACTGCAACAAGAAGAGCAGCTGCTGCAACAACAACTTAAGAAACAGAAGCCGCAGCAGCCACTGGAGTGGCTATAGTTTGTCAAGAAACAATCTGAATCTGGCATCCTTTGTGACGCATGCTTTCAACATATTTTATCCTGGTCATCTGAATGGCTGGCCCTCTTCAATCCACCCCACCGCACCCCACCAGCCTCTTCCCACTTACTCTACTGGCAGCCCTGCAATGTTTAGCCTGCCATTTTGCTGCAGTTTTCTTCATTCTCTTTTTAATTTTATTTTTGCTTACATTGCCAAGGAAAAAATTGTTTTCGTGGTAATTTGCACCCGAGGCTGTTAAAATTCCTTGCCGCTTGCTTGCTTACTTGCCACGAGTAGCTAAAGAGTGCAGCTTCCTCTCAGCAACGTCGTCATCGTCGTCGCTGTTGTAAGCCTGCCTGCCTGCCTGCCTGCCTGCCTGGCGGCCTGTTCGTCATCTTCGGCTCCGGCTCTGACAGATCTGCTAATGTGTGTGAGTGTGTGTGTGTGTGTGTGTGTGTGTATATGCACTATATACTACACATACATAGCTATGCATGTGTGTGTGGTTGTAACGTCATCTGTTGGTTGCCACAGACATCGAACCATGGCTGTCATCCGGTTGTGACTTTTTATTTAGAACTCCTTTGCCTCCTTTACGTGCACCCTTTTAACTTGTTGTTATACCCCCATGGCTGATTATTGTTATTAACCAGTATCAGTATAGATAAGTACTCGTCCAGTGCTCGCTTATTCACCTCGAGCGTTCTGCTAATCTTACACATGAACATCAAATATCGAGTCTCCATCTTGCTGGCTGACAGTGCACCAATTTATCCTCAACTCACACATTCACAAAATGCATCGACATGTTTATTGCCTTTTGGCTTTCCGACTTCTCATGGAACGAATTGGGGTTTGCTGAATAAGCGCCGCGTGCGATTAAAAGACAACTTTCAACTCATGTCAACTCATAAAAACTAAAAGTGAGCAATTCACAAAAAGCCACTTCTACTCATAAAAGCGTTCGACAAATGTGAATGCTCGTCATTAGTCTAAAAGGTGGGCAAATCAATAAATAGGCGCGGCTCTCTGAACATTAGCCTGAATTTGTTGTCCGTAACGGTGGCCCCTACCTGTTGTAAATTTGAGAGTAAGTGGAGGCGAAGCTTGCAGGTAATGTGTCTTGCACCTGATTGGTTCGGGATCGAGACTTCGTCCCTTTTCGGCTGCCCAATTTGCTCGCAATTGCTCAGACCTTATCGACTGGTGCATGCCTTCCGGAACTAACCGCCTCTTTCATGCACCGCTCACTGGATAATTTCGCTCATCATCTTAATTTTATTATCGACATAAATATCAAACAAAAATGTCCATAATATACGATGCAAATCTGCTTTAAGCTTACACGTGCGTGCAGGGCCAGAATGGTCGATATTGCCAGAAGAAAGCATTTTCTGAAACATATTCAGTTCACAACGTTCCGCTCAATGAATTTACGATGAGTTGAGCCCCGCCTAACAAAAAAGTATTAAATAAATTGTGTTGCAATTTTCAACACAAAAAAGTTTTCAAACATCACACTACAATCACGAAAATTCGGCAAGCAAATTCGTTTTGTTAATATTTTCTGCAAACATATTTTGAGAAGATTTCTAAGCTAGAAATGCATTACCTTTTTGGTACTTAATTATCAAATCGCATATTACTCGTACATATGATTTAAAAAGCACATTTTTCCTAATTTTCAAAAAAATAATAAACCCTCGACACGATCGTCAAACATTACGCCTTATCTATGCTTAGTTTGGAATATACGGCTACTCATCAACAACTGATCTTGAAGTTTTTATTCTATAATAATATTTTCCAGTTTTATTTTTAAGTTTATTTTTTATTTTAGTGTCAAAAGTACTTATCATTCAATAAAGAGGAATATTAACGTTTATCAAAAAAAAAAAACAAACAATATGTGTAAAAAGCGAACAATTAGTATAATCAGGTCGGTGGATTATGAAATCCAATGATGATTCTTATAGAGGGTCTGATGCCTTCTTGAAGGCTTTAGCCACACCGCTGGACTTTTAACTTTCTAAGTCCTCCGCATAATGTTTCCTCTTAACCAGATAAATGGAATATACAATTTTAATTAACTAAAGAAATCTTTTGCTTTCGACTTCATCCTGCAAAACAATCAAGAATAAATATTTTTCAATGCAGGAAAAACTAATCGATCAATAGGCCTTGATAGGCTTAGATATTCTTAGGTATTCTTGCTTAAGCTAAGTAAATTTTAATCAAGTAAGTAAATTCTCTTAAGTATAAATGTTCATAAGCCTATAGTATTTTAGATCTTGCTTGATGTTTATTGAGCGTTTTCCGTTGGTAAAAAAGACTTCGTATTGAAGAGAATTTAAATATCTTTGGGTTGAATGGACTTGAGCGCTTCATAGTTCACCAATTCATTGAGACGCGGCAAGTGGCGCGCATTGGTACTACCTGTTGGCGAAGAGATGATGTCGCTGCCGCAGCATCGAGAGGAGCAGCAGAAGCGGCAACAGTTGCCGCTGCACCCTGTGAAGGACATTATGGAAATTACGTCCGGAGGCGAAACGCGGCCATTACTCAGTCGGAACGCCGGCAACGCCCCATTGATCAATGCTGGCGATAGGCAACCCCAACTCGGGCTCGCAGAAATTTGAGGCACAGGCACACACACACACACACACACACACATACATACATGGGCAATGCTTTAAATAAACCAAAAGCTACCAGCTTCAAATTTATGGATGACATTTAGTGCTGCACTCGCACAGAGTCGCACAGTCGCAGGCCCATGGCGCGCTCAAAGGGGCAACGGCACGAAAATAAATAAAGAGAAAAATGGTTGAGGGAGAATTCAATTGGGACGAGCTGGGCTGAGTTGGCAGCGCGTGTTAAACACTTCAAATACTATGCACATGTAGCAGAGCGTGGAGCATCACATGTGCCACGCCTATTTTTTACACTATCAGTCATAAAAATGCGAAATTTATGCAATTGTTGCAGCCAAAATGGTAAAACGAAACGCACCGCCGTCGAGCAGCTGCCACCTAGTTTGAAACCCATGCCATATCCATGTCCATATCCACATCCACATCCACGTCTATGTCCAATTCCATGGCGTGCAGACGGCGCGCACACCCACCGCGTCATACACACACACACACACACACACACACTGACTGCCACACACCTAGTTAAGCTTGGGCTGAGCATTAAAGCGATGCGCGCCTCCGATATCGGAGCGCATGCGTACCGCGCGTAAATTGCTCCTTGCTGTTGTTGTCCGGCGGCGAGGCCGCAGCAGCGCCAGCCAGCGTCACGATACACATTTATTTTCAGTTTATTTTTCAAATGTCCCAATAGGCTATACAAATTGATTTCATTTCCTGTAATGTCGCCGGCGCGCGTGTGTGGCAATCGTAGATTTGGGTTTCTTTCTAAACGTTTATTTATGGGCCGTAATTGTTATACATACACTGCTCTACTATTTGGCAATACTATTCTGATATATCAGATGACAAACGTTTGCATTGAAATGCATCGAACTGAAATAAATAAAATTGTTAAATGGACAGGCTGGATATCAAATAGCTGACACGCAACTGACAGCGTCTCAATACCAGTGGCCAGCAGGGGAACGGCGCCTGCCCACACCCAACAGACCCAGCAGACCCACACGATTCGCTGCTACTCGCGGCAATTAGCGTAAATGCAGAACCACCATGCAGACTCATCTCGTCATGTTCAATGCAAATGCAATGGGATAAGGAGGAAAAACAAACACTAACGGGCACAGCCACAGCCACATCCAGAGCCACATCCAGAGCCACACCAACAGCATCAGCATCAGCTAAATTGACTGATGGACAGGCGCCGAACCAGATTGACGACGGGCTGTGCCACGACAAATGCCAAGAAAGCAGCAAAGAAGGCGGGGAATTACAACTTGCAGCAGTCGTTCCCCACCTGCCTTGTCAGTTTCTTCCTCTTCTTGTTTGGGTTCGACTTCGTCTTGACCGTCTTGGTAGTCGTCGTCATCATCAGTCAACCAATTTGTTTCGATGAATGACTGAATGAATTTGTTCACCCCTTGGTCATCTTGATAGGCGCGCGCGCTCGGACCAGCCCAATCCAACTCACTCAACTCTGGCAATTCAGGCAACGTAGCCGCCAAGAGGCAACAGGTTCTTCTTGTCGAAAACGCAAGGAACAGCAAAGACACGAGCACAACAGCAATTTTGTTAAGCTGCAGCCGAACAAGCCGATCATACCCAGACCCCAGACCCCCGACCAGACCAGACCAGACCAGGCCAGGCCGGACCAGACCAGAACACATCACAAAGGAACGAAGGAACGAAGGAAGGAAGGAAGGATGGCAGGGGGGGCTAACGCGCGGCACTTTGCATAGAAGCGTTTGGCAGTGCGCGACTGCGACTGCGATTGCGATCAGCGTTCAATCGCAGTATGCACATGGACATGTGTTTCGGAGAGTGTGTGCGAGAGCTGGAACTGGAGCTGTAGCTGAAGCAGGAGCAGGCAATTGCTGGAAGCTACGCAAATGCCAAACACCGAAAAACACCAAGTAGGCTGGCCAGTGATCGTGGCATACACTGGGCGTGGGCAGGGGAATGAACGAGGATGCAGATAAGCTTGCATCAAGGAAGACGATGTCGAAGAGCTGTTCGGTCGGACCATCGATCGATGCGCTCATCGGTCGGTGCCGCTCCTGCTCGTTAGTTGCTGCCGATATCTTTTTGAGAGCCGATCCGTCATCGTAGCCACGAAGAAAGTTCCAAATGCGACACTGAGCGTTGTCATTTTACCGTCGGCAAAACGGCAGGACGCCATTTTTCTGGTGCTCCGCCCCAGTCAGCTGTGTGATGTCCAAAAAAACACACACAAACACGCACTGACGACACACACACACACAATCACACGCACACTTATTCGCATGTAATTGAAGTAGTTTGTGAGAACAGCTGCAAGATCGCAAGACCGGGGGCAGGCAGTCGGCCATACCACCACTGGCGAGCCATCATCATTGGCCGCCAATGAAAAGCATGTGGCAACATCATTAACTTTTTTGCTGCAGTCACTGCTGCTGTTGCTTCTACTTTTGCTTCTGCTTCTGCAGTTGCTTATGTTTTTGTTTTTGTTTTCGTTTTAACCCCGTACCTTGCATGGCGTCTGAAACTTACTAAATGGCAGCTTCGATTCCCTTGCCCCTTTCTGCAGCTATTTTGTTCCCTCGACTGTCTACCCTGCAACCGGAGGTTATCATAAAGTCGTGCAAAAGAATGAAACACCCATAAAACGCTTCAAAAATACCTCCAACAATCCACAGAGGAATTCCTAAATTATTTCAAATAATTATCTCCACTTTGCAGCATCTCTATCGTATCAATCAATAAACTCCATTGCTAAACATGGTTTCAGAAAAAGTGGATCAACCACGGCCAATTTGCTAGAATATGTATACCTCTTCGGTATGAGGATGCATTTCTTATGAAGATGCTTACTCATGTCATCGATTTCAGTCAAGCATTTCACACTGAAGACACATCCATTTCTCTTTACCCTTGATTGCATTTCTTTCTTTTTCTGGATTTATTTGCTCAAGTAAAATATTCCCACCCTTACAGCCTCTTAAGCCTTTGTCTGAAACTTTTTGATCCATTAATTATATCTTTGTTTAATAAAGATCTCCTTTCTCGATTGACAATATGCCAACTCAACTCACATATATCTAAAATGGAACCTATTGGAGGGCTTTTGCAAAACTGAGCTTCAATCTTTGCATCGCAACTATTGTTAATAAGATTATGAACATAGTATTTGAATTTAGTATTGATTTAAATTAAATCTTACTGTGCGCTAGAAAAGTTGAAGAACTAATTTGAAAAGGCTTGGTATTTAGGATATTAGCTAGACTTTAAAAATATCCTTAGCTATTGAAATTGTCCTTTTGTGAATAAAATACTTTTACATGCTAAGTGCTCCACAAACGATCTTATAAGCAATTGCTCAACAAAACAGCCAACTTAAAAGCTCTTAGAGCTGCCTCACATAGCAAGCTGTAAGTGCTGTCATTGGATCGTAGATCAGTTAAGATCATCTGAAATCACCTTAGCAATCTGTGTAGGCTTCTTGAAATATCTTTGGTCAATTATAAGCATAAACCTTTAAAGTTCTGTAGTCTAGATCTTAAGGCCGAGCTCATATTTAAGCTTGAGAAGCAAACTCTTGTGCTATAAAGATGAAGAAGGTCAGTCCTTTCGGTATGTGGCATAAAGGTACGGACTTAACTTAATATATGAAAGACTTTGATATAAGTTCCTAAAGGGCATTGCAGCTACTCAATACTGTTGGAAAACCCTTGATTTACATCCGATATTAGTTCCCAAACCAAACATCACTCTCTTTGAAAAGCTTTTTAGCTAACTAAACGCGCTGAGTTTCTATCGTTGTTCCCATATTGGTTTTCAGGCTTCACAATCAGGACCTCTGTTTTAAAATATGTACTGTTATCAAAATTATTATTACTTTTCCTCAAATATTTGAATTCGATTAGAAAACTATTATAAATATTAAATGGGATAATACGCATCCTAATAGATACTTCCAATTACTATATATTTCGCAATAAAAACTTTTTTCAGAATTATGAATAGGGCACAAGTCGGCTATGCAGGACTGTGCATTTTTTTCTGGTTGTTTGTAGGAGAAAGTAATTTGCACTTGTCAACAAAATGGCGCCAACTGACGCTCAAGTGTTTATTAAAGCAGAGTGTCGTCCATTTTGGAGCCATGTTTGTGGTGTTGTTTTGGTTAACTGTTTATGGTGCCATTATGACATATGACACTTTGTTTTAAATATGAATGGCCTGCCCTACGACGCACGCAAACGGTTCCCATTTCCAATATCCAAATACCCAAATACCGAAGCTAACCAGCGGGGCAAACAAATTGGTCTCCACCGAACCGTGCAGAACGGCTTCGTAGTCCAGCGCTGAGCTTAAGTTTGAGGTTGAGGTTGAGGTTTACAAGTAGACCGAGGCGACAGTGCTTTCGTTCTTTTCGCATAAATTCACAGCAGGAGTTCCCCCTGGAAGCGATTGAATTTTGTTGTTGTAGTTGTTGCTGGCTTGCTGTGGTGGCGCGTCTCGAAATTCAGTCATTTGTTGTGATGGCTGAAAAATTTCATACTTGAATATATCCGAGCTCGAAAGAATGTCTGCATTTCGAATATGCATAATAATATGGCTGGGGCTCTTGATGTCTTAATCTTTGGCTATTAATAAATGCCCGATGAATAAACTGTATTAATTTATGCACATGGAAAGTTGAACAACACGCTGCCAATTGCCGATGACGGAGATAAATGTCAATATAAGAATTTCTAATCGACTGAGCCTACAACGGAAACGGCTTATAAGTGTGTGTGTGTGTGAAGCCTAACGCTTAGGGCATTGGCACTTTCTTACCTACCGGTATATAGACATACTCGTATACGAGTAGATAATAATTCACGCACTTATGAGTGTTTGATTTATCACTCTGAGGCAATAATAAATACACGCTTTTGTCTCAATGCCTGCTGAATGAAATTTGATGACTTCTTCATGTTCTGCACCCTGGATGTAGCGGCAGCAGCAGCAGCAGCAGCAGCTCAAGGTAGTTAAATACATGTACAAAATGCAAATGAGCAGAGCCAACGACAACAACAACAACAATAACAAGTGAAACACTACACCGCCACCGCAACAGAGTTGCAGCCACAGAGGTGCAAAATTGTACGAAAAAGAGAAAGAAGCGTACCAAAATACCAAGAAGCTCTTTATGGCCCGTAACTTGGACACAGCGCCAGCAACATCAACAACTACACTGAGAAAAAATACTGGTAAAATCTAACAAGCTTCTATATACATCGTAGCTGAACTCGATTTAAGAGAAAATGCTTGCTTGATTTTTTAATATATCAAGAAAGCGCATTAAATAATTTATTAGATTCTTCTATAGTCCTCAATAAATTTAATAAAATATAAAATATTAATATAGATGTTTCTCTTGAAATGATTTTTCAATTTTAGTGTAACCGCTCGAACTCGTTTAAATCAGAGATAATTACTCCACTTAACAAAGAATTATGTTTGATTTAAATATGCTTGGTATTAGTATGAAATCGGCCAAGTAAGTTGCCTAACTTTACCAAGAATTGTGCTTCATTTTTTTAGAATCACGATTTATTTTCATTTAAAGCTTGCATTATTATAGGAAGTCACTTGCTTGATTCTACCAGAATCATACTTCATTGTATCAAGGAACTGCATCATAACTCTCGTGTTTACTAAATTGAATGAAGTAAATAATTAGTGATAAATTGTGGAAAAATAATCCTGTACTAACTATAATCCAAGTAATCGGCGAACCGAGCTTTAGTCGATCGTGCAACGCATTATTTCCGGTGTACTGCCAGAGCAACTGATTAAAGGCTTTTGGATGCTTGACATGGCCGACACGGCATGTGGTGTGCAGTGGGAGCGGTGGTGGTGTTATCCTTAATAGCCGCCGTGCGAAGGTGTTGCTGCTGGTGTCGAGTTGGTAGCCGCAGCCGACTTCACTTCACTTCTGAATGCATTTGTCGCAACGCATCAAGCCGTGAAATATGCGAAATCTAAACGCTTGTGACGCTTCTCATTTGGATTCAGTGGCGGCTGCAGCAAAGTGATGTTCATGTTCTTAAGACGACCTGAAATTGGAATTGGAAATGGGTTTTAGTGGAGTTTGGCGTTTGGAATTTGGAGTGCCGCTGCGCTCCGACAATGAATTTAATTAAAAGACTGTGCGCCTCGTTCGGACCGCGCCTCAGCCGTGCATTTGCCGACGGCAAGAAGGCACCTCATCATATTTCTATAGAAAACTCCTATCAACATCAAAATAAATCAAGCAGCGACTTGTAATTTTTTCCCTCTCTTATTTTTTTTTTGGGCAATGACCACTCGAGTGCGACTGCCACACACCTTGCCGGCATTAGAAATAGGCCTAAATACGTCCATCTAGTTGTCTGTATATTTGTCTAAGACCCGACACTGTCAAGTATCAACGCTTGCCACTTGACATTTTTCGTTTCTTTGTTTTTTTTTTCGAAAACCTATCGCACAGAAAAATGCAGAACAACTTCAAAAGCGTTAAATTTGAATTGCTTCAAGTGACCGTCGCTTATTACCGAAAGAGAGAAAAAAAGAGCGTACTTATCAAAGATCTGACCATAACCCTTGCTAGAGTTTCAAAACCAGAGGCTTCTCAGTCTGGCGTTCGGTAGCTACTGATAAGCAAACATCTTTCCGCGTGGGCTTTTGCAACAGGGTTTATAGATCGGAGTGCAGCCGAACTATCAGGGAACGCATTAAGTCATTTGTAAGTCGTTAAATGGGCTTAACTATACGATATTCGTTTTTAGTATTTGGCAAAAATACATTTTATGGCATTTACAGAGGCAGCATTTTATGGTCAGAATACCTTTTAAGTAGACCGCATGGAGCAATATTTTAATACCCGTAGCACACTTTTCCAGCATCAATGCGTGCATTTTTTCCCGACAAGTTTTACGACTTTTTTATATCTTAATCCATACCAAAGGCAACAATCAATATAACGCACACTCTCACACTCAAACACCGGAGACTTTGTTACAACAGAAATGTCATAAACAATAATTCCGTAGAGTCATTCATATTTCTCAAACACACGCACACACAATCGCACAACAATGGCCACTGACAACGAAGTCGGTATATGGCATATGGTATATGGCATATGGTATAAGGCATATGGGTAACGAAAAAATCGTTTAAAATAAATAAACAATTTACATTTTTAATCAACTGAGTGGTTGGAAAAAGCAAAAGTCAAGATTTGCTGCCGATACATCTATACATACTATAGCCATAGATAGAAAGACAGACAGTTGAAGCCGCTCAAGTGTTGTTGTGACTGTGACTGGGACTGGGAATGGGAATGCGAATGGCAACGGGCAATGGGCAACAAAGGGGCTGGGAGTGGCCCTAATCAGAATACAATAAAAGAAATGTGAAACGCGCACAAAAAGGCTGCCAGCAGCAAATATTATCCAAAATCAAATAACAATTAAATTATAAAGTAATTTTGCATAAGAATTTCGTTTTGGCCAACTCATTGTTCGGCCTCTGCGGAGAAATGGCTTTGTTGGCAACAGCAGCGACATCTAGCGACAAATACGCTATGCGCATAACTCCCATATGAATCGAACTGAGATACCAAATTCTGTGCACGTCCCAACATGCGCCGTGAATTGTCGGCGCTTTTACCCATCAGTTCGACAGCTTGTAAATTCCGATACCAGCTATGCATTCTATGTAGTACCTATAGATTTGTTTTTTTTTAGAAGCTTAACCCTAGAAACCTATTCATATTTCTCGAAGATAGTACCTCTGCGGGTTAGGAAAACTGTTCCAAATTTAATTTTGAACATGTTTAGTTTAGCTTACAATATAAATACAACCTCATAAACTACAAGAAAGCTAACAACGAAAAACTAAAAAAGGTATTGAAACGCATGTAGCCTTAAATTAAGGTTAACATCAACATTTTTTCGACTTATTAGACACAATAATAAATGACATCATTTAACTAAATTCAAGTTATCACTATTTGTATCAAACATTCTAAAGAAAAAGTTAAAAATTATAAAACAATTTCATATAAATCCAGTATTCAAACTAAAAAGTACGGTTTAAGCAAATACTGGTATATTATTGTTTTTTCACTTAAAATATTAAACATATCTCCAGATTGATCCACGAAATCAACATTCCTTTCTTCACTCCAGTAAATATTGTAGAACCGTTAAAAAACTCACAACCACTTAAACCCAAAAGAAAAACATATCGATTTCTGGTCGTGTTTAAGCACAATTTTGAATAATTTGTTTCAATAGAAAATACAGACACATGCGTCTAAAAAGAACTAAGCTTAAATTCAAATATAAAGGTTGAAGTAAACTTGTTTGCAACTTAAAGGCACTTCTCCTCATGAAGATATACAACTGCTGATGTGATGTTTGGTGTTCTAGGGTTAATTCATTCTTTTCAATGAATTAAATTTCCGTTCGCTGTTGTTATCGACTTAATTGACAATCTTGTTCGTGCACGCAACTTTGACACTTGGTTTTTGTCTTATCGTAACAAATTGTCAGGTGTTTAAAATCCGACATTCCTAGCCAATGCCCGGCCATTGTCCAGTTATGAATAGCATTCCAGGCTTTTGTTTTGCACTCCAGCTACTTGGCCATTTCTTGTTGGTGTCCAGTGTGCAGGTTACGCATGGGCTTTACAACTGGAGCAGGCAATAAAAACAACTTCCGTCAGCCCCTCCAGCAACGCATACGAGTACAGCTATTGGGCCATGTAGTTGGTAGATCTGTGGTCGTTTTCTATTTGGGCATTAATCCCATAAATAATTCAATTGTGTCACAAAAATCAAATCAATTGCGTAGGCTGGCAAAACAATACGAACCAAGTATTTGAGCTTTGGCGTTGTTGTCTGAAAAACACGTAGACCTTTCGACTTCTCTCTCTCTCTCTCTCTGTCTATCTATCTCTGTTTGCGTGATTTACATAATCCGACTGATGCCAGGCCTGAGATACCCACAAGATACACAGCAACAATGCTCACGTGTACTGTAAAACGCACTTTTTGACGAGTTTTAAGGCCAGCATTCAACGCCTGCTAAGTCCGGTCCAAAAAATAACTCTCGAGGGAGTTCGAGCAGCTCAGGTTATCGACCGAGTGTGGAGCAATAATGACAGAGCCGTAGAACTGACTGCGAATGCGAATGCGACTGGGACTACGTCACTGTGCCAAGTAACTGTTGCGTCTGCAGTCGCAGTCAATAAAAGCCAACAGGCACCAACAACTGCCTACAACAATGGCCAGCAGTAAGCTAAGTAATGGTTGCTGCTATTGTCTCTGGCATCGGTGGAACTAAGCCATATGGCGGCGACTTGTGCGTCACCAGCTTCAAATGGTAGACAAATTCAAAACTATTCTTTGCGACACCCAAAGTAAATTTATTGTCTTGCCTCCAAAAGTAACAAATAAAAAAATAAAACTTGAAAAAAATAAAGGAACAAACACGAGTCGGACAGTACGAACGACTGTCTGATTGAGCTCTGATACATGGCGTGAACAATTGCCAGCAAATGGCCGAGACATGGGTAGTATAAATAGATTTCGTAGATACTTATAAGCATACCACACCACTCGCGGAGAACAACAATGGCACCAACGAATCGCGAAAACCACAAACTGGACGACAGGATTGACAGGCGCATGCGCCGCGGCGCAAAACTGCGGAGCCAGGCGACTACTTTGGCGCTGGCTGGCAATTTATAATCCATAATGCTAATCAAAACAAAATCACGTTGAACCCGCGGCCTTCGCGGCAAATGACTTCATTAGCCAGCCAGCACAAAAAGCTTCAATAAATTGCCATCGATTGCACAAATAGCTGCGAGGCGGCTGCACAAAGAAAATTATGAACTTGTAGCTCCAGCTCCACAAAGGAGTTGCCAGCGAGACACCCACTTAAAAGCTGCAACTGCCACTAGAACTTTGGTCAGCCAAAGTACAGTTGCGCACCTTTCCCAAATGTAATTAGACCTAATGGTAGCAACTCTCCAAAGAATAAACACGGCAAAAGCAATCAAGTCGCCCCCCACCCCCCTCCACCGACGGGCCCACTCAACGGCACATCAGTGCCTGTGCCCATTCGACATGACCATTCCGGCTCGAGGACAAATTTACTGTTCACTCTGTAGCTGACCAATTTTGGAGTGCAATCGAACTGTCGCCAAACAGTTGATTCTGCTTCTGCTTCTGCTTCTGCTGCTGTTGTTGTTGTTGTTGTTGTTGCTGGGGCACATCCTTTGTCGCTGCCTTCTGCTCCACACTTGTTGGGCATGCGTGCGAGGGCGGCTTCACAAGTCTTTGGATTCGCTCTATTTATGACCGACTTTATCGATCGTTTTTCTTTTCTATCGTATCAACATAAATGCCTCCAAAAAGCATTCTTCAATTTCAAATCTTAACAATGTCGCACGGCTATATATATTGAATAATTTTGTAATTTTTAATTTGAGCCAAACCGAAAAATTGCGGAAAATTATTGATCTGTTTCACAATACTAGGAGAACTAATAAGCATATACTGCTAATAACTTTAGCAACAAACTAACAATAACTAACTGCCCTGTACCCGAAAGGCAAATCTGTCTTATAGGAAGTTTATGCGTCGAATGTTTGTAAGTGGCGGAAGTAGGCGTGGCAGACTCAAAAAGGAATCGACCGTCCCTCTGCAACTTAATTAACCCATTCGAAGAGCAAGATTTAGTAAATTTAACCTCATTATTTTATCTAGCTGACATAGGACCGATCGGTTAAGAACACGTTTTTTTATAAAGATATCGATATTTTTGAATTTTTTAGCTCCTCATGATCTCTTGAAATGCGCTAAAAATCCTGCTGCCATTAAAACAATCGGTGCAGAAATCAATCTAAGTAAAAAGAAACATTTTTGTTTTTACGATATTTTTTTTTTATAGTGTCTTATTTGAATCGGGTCGCAATTTTACCAGTTCAAGAAATAATTTTCGGGCTGGTGAGCCTCATTTCATAATATTTGTATGGTATTTGGATTTATTTTTGCATTCATGATAATATGTAGTCGCTAAAATTCTGTTTTAAACAATATTGTTAAGAGTTTCCAAAAGGTAAATTGCAAGTACTTGTAGAACTTAGTTTGAAGAATTAATTAAGCACATAAAACACACAAACATGAATCATCTTAAAAATAAATATAGTTGCCTTCGACAAGTAAGAAAGATAATACAAACAATTATTGATAACCTAGTTTAGTTTAATTTATTAAATTTGTTCTTTTTAGGTTTTTATTTTACTTTTAGAATTGGCTATTTTTTAATGGCATTTAACACAAATAATTTATAGACATATACTCAACATAGTACTATACATATTTCTATGAATTACCTTTTCTGAATCCTTTATTAGTCTACTAGGTATGAAATTTCAAGAAGGTTTTAACAACACCTTAAAGATCCCTCGTCCAACACTCGACGATGCGCTAGCAGCAACATGTTGCTAGTTTGTAGTGACAACTGTTGCTGCGTTGCTGCCGCTACTTGCAACAGCGGTTGCTATCTCTTTATTGACAACTTGTAGCCGTTGTCCATGCGCGATCGCGATTATCGCGTTCATTATGTAATGCACTAACAAGCCAGCCATCAGCCAGCTCTTCACCATCCAATTGCAATGGTGAGTGTCCAATTCCCAGTCCTTTCAAGTGCCAAAATCCTGGCAGATGGCTGTCACAACAGGCGCTAAAACAAACAGAGTGAGCAAAAACGTTAAGCAGGTCTTGGTCTCGTCCTCGTCCATGGTCTCGGTCTCGGTCTCGGCCTCAGCCCCAGCCCTTTCTCATTTCTCTGCACTTGCGCCCGACTCTGTCAGGTGACTGACAAGCGTGCATCATCGGCCAAAGTGTGCTCATGTCATTGTCATGACGCCAAATTGTTGACTTTTGGTTACCACAGCCACAGCCCACAAAGGATGACAGCAAGAAACGAGCCAGCAGGCCAACAAAGTTGGAGAAGACGCAGTTGCCAGGCCAGACAGTCGTGTACAGTGGCCTCCATCCCATATGATGCCATTCAGAATTTAAATAAGGCCAATTCAGCTCTTTAAGAGATCATCGACCACACGACCTTCAGTAATTGTCTAACTACATGGGCCAAGTGCCTAGAGGTCGAATTTTTTACTTTTAAGAAAATATTTTATTTTGTGAAGTCTCCTAGGATTATAAGAAACTTCTTTCATGTGATACAATTGTCTCAATAAAGTTTAGTTTGGTTCTGCGAAAGGCCATTTAACTTCTGAAAAATGAATATACTTGTATAAAAAAGTCGAAACAACCAATTTACATAAACCAAGTGATTAAAACAAATTATACATTTTTATTAAAAAGTAATACCTTCTTTATGTATTGCTTAAATGAATTCCATTTCATCCAATAGCAAAGCATATAACTATTTATTTTATTTTAAAAACATTTATTTTGTAAATAAAGTAAATAATTTGAACAGTAATTGTTTTAACATACATATAGAAACTCGTTATTACTTATATAGACTGCATTTAATCAGTTAAGCAGTTAATCAGCCATTCATGAAGATTCTTAGAATCTGTGTAATATTACTACAGTTACTCGAAATTTTTGACGCTAGTTAGGGGACTGTTTAGTGGTCTATGGCGGTTACACTTTTTTTAAATCGACTGCATTTAATCAGTTAAGCAGTCAATCAGCCATTCATGACTCTAAAAGTCTTAGAGTCTATGTAATATTACTACAGTTATTCGAAATTTTTAACGCTAGTTAGGGGACTGTTTAGTGGTCTATGGCGGTTACACTTTTTTTTAATCGACTGCATTTAATCAGTTAAGCAGTCAATCAGCCATTCATGAAGACTCTTAGAGTCTATGTAATATTACTACAGTTACTCGAAATTTTTGACGCTAGTTAGGGGACTGTTTAGTGGTCTATGGCGGTTAAACTTTTTTAAAATCGACTTCATTTAATCAGTTAAGCAGTTAATCAGCCATTCATGACGCTAAGACTCTTAGAGTCTATGTAATGTTACTACAGTTACTCGAAATTGTTGACGCTAGTTAGGGGACTGTTTAGTGGTCTATGGCGGTTACACTTTTTTTAAACCGACTTCATTTAATCAGTTAAGCAGTTAATCAGCCATTCATGACTCTAAGACTCTTAGAGTCTATGTAATGTTACTACAGTTACTCCAAATTTTTGACGCTAGTTAGGGGACTGTTTAGTGGTCTATGGCGGTTACACTTTTTTTAAATCGACTTCATTTAATCAGTTAAGCAGTTAATCAGCCATTCATGACTCTAAGACTCTTAGAGTCTATGTAATGTTACTACAGTTACTCGAAATTGTTGACGCTAGTTAGGGGACTGTTTAGTGGTCTATGGCGGTTACACGTTTTTTAAACCGACTTCATTTAATCAGTTAAGCAGTTAATCAGCCATTCATGACTCTAAGACTCTTAGAGTCTATGTAATGTTACTACAGTTACTCGAAATTGTTGACGCTAGTTAGGGGACTCTTTAGTGGTCTATGGCACATTTTTTTTTTTAATTGTGAGTTGTTTTCTAATCATAGAAAATATCAGAATAATCGGCGTTTGCTTGAAAATCGATTGTAGCCCGTATTTCATATTCGAAACTGGTGCCCTGCACCACTGTTCATACTTACATAAAAAATGTACATATTTTGCGCTCGGTACGCGACCACATAGGGCGCTGCCTACCAGCATAGCTGGAGAGTGGAGTGAGTGAGAGGGAGAAAGAGCTCAGTACTACTGCATGGGACGGCAATCTATTTGGGTCAGTGGTGCGCCTGCGCTCATGGCGGTGCTTCCGGTTGCCAGAGCGTCCAGTCGGCGGCAATGGTTGGGTGAAGCCCCTGGTGCGCCGTCGCGTCGTTCTTGGTGCCGGGACATTGGCCCAGAGTGGTTTGTGGTAACAAGTGATAGCTTTGACAGCTTTGCGTTGGACGAGCTGAAGTCGAATTGAATGCCGAATGCAGTTAAAGGGCGGCGCTTTCTCAGGCTCGGTTCTGCTTTTTGGGCCCTTTAATTGCTTTTTGCCATCTTTTGTTATTTGAAGCGTTGGTTAAATTGTTTTCCGTCCCTCCAGTTCATCAGGCGACCTGTCAGTGTGTCCGGCTTACAATTCATTAAAAATATAATCGTTGTGCCAAAAATGCTTTGCCGCAGCCATACCAACAAATCACAGCAACACATCCAATTAGGCTCTGAGTCGGCCGGCTGTCGGTTGTCGGCTGTTGGCTGACGGCTTGGATATTTTCTGCGGATCATGGCCGAATTAAGATAACGGTATGGCGTTATTAAACAACAATATTCAATAAATTGTATAGCACACTTAGTTTTCATTAACAGCACAATGTCTTAATGTCTGCCGACCAACGATCGAGGCCGCACAAGACCCTGCACCTCTCGGGTTTACCGTTTCCCACAACCGCCACAAATTTCCGCTTTGCCAGTCAGACAGCCAACCAGACAACCAGCCAACGCATCCTGCCGCGCCATGCAAATTATAAAACATTGGCTAGCGATCCAGCGAAGCGTGCATCGAACATTAACTGCGCTTTGCTTAAAATTTATGTTAATCGCTTGTTTTACTTTTAATTTCGCACTTAAAATTGTCGCCATGCCTACGAAAGAGACTTGCATTGTGCTGGACAAAGGAGGGGGGAAAGGGGCCAAACGCCAGGACGTCATGTAAGAACCTGTTGGTATTGCCATTTCTGTTAGTGTTGTTGTTGGTGTCGCTGCTGTGGTTGCAGTTGTTGCCTCAGTCCCTGGCCCGTGTTTCTGTGTTTCTGTCTATGCGAGTCGCAGCCGACAACGTCGATAAATTTTATCGATTTCTTGCTGTGGGATTTTAAAACACATCAAAAGACAATAAAATATACTACAAATACACAACGAAATGTTTAGGAACCTGTTTACCTTATAGAGACGCAACTGTATGTTATGCACCGTGCGAGCGACACAGACAGACAAACAGACAGACGGACAGACAGACAGACAAACAGACAGATGGACATACAAACAGACGAACAGACAGAAAAGATCGAGCGTGCGTTTATGGTCGGGGACGGCGACAAAACTTAACTGCACTTGAGCGCTTGCAGCAACAACAGCAACAACAACAACAACAAAAACAGCAGCGGCAATAGCCTGGATCTGGATTCTGCCACAGCATGGGCCACATACGCATTAGCATTACCGTTCGCTCATCGTTCAACTTCCAACGTTCAACATTTACTGGCGACTAGCACACTACGAGTAGTAGGAATGCATTTGTATCTGCATCTGTAGCTGTAGCTGTAGCTGCAGCTATATCTGTATTTGTATCTGCATCTGTATTTGTAGCAACATGTGTGTTTAATTTCAGCATTTTATGCGCTGCTCGCATCGCTGTGGCAATTGTTGTGGGATTTAAGGCTTTGGCATCGTTGGCGGAATGTTCCAGCTAATTGGATAAGGCAATCCCATTCCCACAGATGAAATAGGCAAGAAATAAAAATATGGCGTACTCATAACTGAATTATAAGTTAGACAACGAACACAAATGAAATCGTTAGCCATAAAGTGGAAGCCGATTCAATTTTTTTTTTTTACCCCATAGCAGCTGCGGGTGGGGCAGGTCGCCGCCATTTTGTACGCAATCCTCAACTCTCCTCAGCAATGACATGAAAAAAGGTCTATGATTAACGTTAAGCCTCGCATGTCGCGCACTCTCAAGTGTGTTCCAATCAACCAAATTAAAACACAATGGCGGTAAAAATAATAACCACAACAGCTGCGACAACTATAACGACAACAACAGCAACAGCAACAATCTAAGCTGTGCGCCATTTATAATTAAACGTCAACGCTGAAAGGCACCAAAATAAATGTCAAGAGCGAGCGAGGGAGCGACAAACTTTACATAAACCCCATGACAATTCAGCTTCGAATTGGAATTGAGCTTAAATATTTCGAAGTGCACTCAAAAAAATATACATAATTCGCCTCAAAATAACAATTTGGGCATGTAATATAATCATCAAGAGAAGATTTATTTGAAATAAAGCGATGATTGCTTCAAAGTTTATACAATTTGGAAATTTAACATTTTTTATTCAATAACATTAACACAACATAAAACTACTTCTTTTTCTTCAAATATAATGCTCATATATACGGCAGTGACTTAAAAGGTTCGTCTTTTCATTGCAGAAGTCTTGAATTATATTTGCGGGATGCCAACTAATTTAGAATGATTTGCAAAATGGACAAATTTAAAAATTGTTATCATGCACTGTAGATACAAATATGATTTGGTTTTGGTTTTGTGATTGAGGCTGGAATTCAAATTTCAAAATCAAGCTGCGAACTGAAAACTGTTCGAATCGTTTAATCATACTTCTTATAAAATTAGTTTGTATACTTATAATCGATATAAAGTACCTCTTGGCGAGATAAGACTTTTAGATGCGAAAGTACGACTGAAACTCAAATAATGTTTGGTTGAAAAAAGTAAGACTTTTTACTTCTCTTACTATGAATCGAGCAGTCAGATGTAAATATATATATATTATAGTTTCATTAAAAGGGTTCATAATATTTTAAACATAAAAAAATCAAAAAAAAGTCACACTCATTTAAAATCCTGTCTAGAGACCTTGTTAACGGGATGTACTATAGATTTATCAACTCTGTATGTAGTACGGTATTGTCACAATAATCGATTATTGTTTAAGCTTCCAGATGTTGCTGCTTCCGGCAAACATACGATAAACAAGAGCAAATATATACTTTATGCATACAAGATTAGATTAGATGCTTATCGTTTACGTTTTTAACAAATGGACATATTTTTTATATTCAGTACAATTCAATGCTTCAGTTAAAAATGTGAACATTATCAGTACTAGGTATATTCAACAAACAAAACGAAACAAAAACATGCATTTCAAACACACAATTTTAAGATACAACTTGAGCCTAGAAATGTTATTTGTTGAATTGAAGTCTCAAAACAAAGTGATTAGATATTTGCAGATCCCTAAATATGAATAGTATATGGATTATTTATTTGTTAAGGGTCTTCGAAATGGTCATTATTCTTATTATTTGAAAACGTGAAAGGACAAAGAAGTGCCTCATTTTGTTGAGTGTAGCAATCGACATTAGCAATTGGAAGTGTCAGTCATGTTGCCAGCAACTGTCTGTATTTCCATTTTGGAAACATGCCTGTGTATAGTGTGTGTGTGTGTGTGTGTGTGTGTGTGTTTGTGTGTAAAAGTATGTTTGTTAATCCGCCTACGCACGCACACAGGCGCACAACGGCTCATTTTAATTGAAAATTGTCAACAGCTAGCTTTAAGCCCTCACTCCAAAGGCGGCGGCGCAGCAACAACAGCAATGAGTGCAACACTTCTAATCAAGATCAAGTCGCTGTTTGGGATGGTGGGCGTTGTGGCATATGCCGCCTAAGATCGCTACACATTTGCATACACACACACACACACACACAGAGACATCTGTACACACACATTTATCACTCGAACTGTTTGCTGACCACGGCTGGGCGCACACACATGTCCTGAGCACAGCTGCCGGCCAAAATGCGGAAATGAATATGTTTGGCAACAACAAGAGCCTTGCGAACTCCACTGCATAAGGCATAAATAGAACAATTCTGGAACGGCAAATGCACACGTAAATTAGCATAAATAGATTTCAATCACTCGGCAATAATTTCATTATGAGAAAGGCAAAGGCGAAGCAGAGGCAGAGGCGCAATGGGAACGTGGCTTCAGCTGAGGCAGGCTCAGGCGAGCACGCATATGCAGCAGCAGCAGCAGCGGCAGCGATCTTTTTATTGATTTTTCAAGTCAAATATGGCTTTGAACTTGGACTTTTGCGCCAATAATACACTCACATACACACCACACACAGGCGCACACACACAGCAGGCGCACAGATAACAAACAAACGAAATATTCAAAAGTGCATGCGAAGCGATATGCTAACAAGACAAGCCTCTGCTGCCTCTGCTGTCGCTGCCTCGGTCGTCGCCTCGGTCGGCGTCGCTGCCGCAATTCTTGAAGGCAAAACGGCGGCGTGAACTGGCAAAATATTAATCAGACACAGCCATTCACTGCACCAGGGTCCTCCCCCCACCATCGCCAGCACCACCAGCACCACCTCGTTCGCTAGTGGCTGGTGAACGTTGTCGTCCGTCCGCGGGTCCATTTGGCACAGCATCGAAAACGATTAATTCGCAGCGGGGACACTCCAATGACCTGTGCGCCATTTGCCATTGCCGCGCCGTTGCCGTTGCCGTTGCCGTTGCGGTTGCCGTTTACTGCTGACCAGCACTTGCTGTCTGACGCGGTGTCGTTGCATGGTCGCGCCTGCGTGGATCAGGCATGTGAAACATACATACATACATACATACTTACTGGTATGTTTGTATGCTAAATGGTTGATCTTTAATTTCGTTCAGGATGGAATGCGTTCCTTGTAGCGCCAATTGTGTCCTAGTCAGTGTGGCTTTTCAAAGTCCAGCTTAGACTCACTAATTGCCCAGACAGCCTAAACGTCAATAATGATTGACTCAAATCCTGCATCGTTTTACAATTTACGCAAATCCTGCAAATCAGTGATACATATACACGTACATACATAAATATGTAAGTATTGTATATGTATTTAATTTTTTTCTCTTTTTTTCATTTTTATTTCGCACACACTTTTCCTACCTTCTCTGCGACTCTGACTGCTCATCATACTCAAGTCATTTCTCATGTGGCCAAGATTTATTGCTTCCACCTCCTCGATGGGTTCATGTGTGTGTTCAACTACAGTGGATAATTCTGAAAGTGGCTTACATTTTGTATCACAATATTCAAATAATAAACTATATGTGTTTCACAATACTGTTCTTATTGGTATTATTTGAAAAAACATTATATTCATAACATAATTAACTAAATTAGTGTTCAAATAATTTGCAAGTCTTAAATATAGGTAAGTATTTAAGAAATTTCCTCATTTAAAATGTATACAGAACTTTTCCCCGCCACACAACTAATGTTAATTCATTTGAAATATGTTCAGGGGCTCTCCTAATTTCTAATTTCTTTTAAATTTTGGAGAGTTTCTAAAGACATCTGACATTTTTTTCTTTGGCTGTCGCAATTTTGATTTAAATTTTAGTTCAATATACTGGAGTATACTGGTCGTATGATTAATATTTTATGATTTTTAAAGTTCAAGCTTTCGATTTGCTTAAAGCTGCAGGGAAACCTAACTTTTATCAACAGCTGATAAGATTACACAGAATGAACGATAATGGATAAAATTAAATGTATTTTGTATTTTCCTAAAAGGACCGCTAGAATACTTGTACATAGAATACAAAAATTTTCGCCATATTAAGTCGACAACACATTTATTATTATAGCGTACTATTTGGCCTTATGGAACTGAGTTGGATTTGTTGAAATTTGTCTATTGATCATATGCATATGTAAGTTATTATTTTAACGCTTCGTGCATTATTTAATCAAAATTTAAATTTTTTGGAACCCCCACCCACCTTTGACAAATGCTGCCTACGCCCTTGGTCCTCATAGTAACAAGCAGCCACCAAATTATATTTCCTCTTCTAAACAATGTAGTAATAGACGCATAATTATGGAAAAATTCATTGAGGAGCAACCGGTATAAAGATCTCTCTTAATCTTTATACCTCAAGCTGATGCCTAGTATCTGCACAAGCTGATTTCAGGACACTCCCCAGCTCTTTAACTACCCTTGTATCCTTGCAACGTAGTGTTTAGACAACTTCCACTGTATGGTATGGAGAATGTATGCAGCGGTGGCAGGAACGGCAGCCGCAAGAGGATGATGCGCTGCCGTTTGCATATCCATTCTTTGTCCGACATCAGCACCGAGAGCACCAAACTGCCATTCGCACTAAAATTGAATTTTTCGTTGAGCGAGCCGCGCGCGCCTTCCCGCTATGATTGATCACTAAATTGCAAAAGCTTATGCGGCGCAAGCCCACGACGCAACGCAACGCAACGCAACACAACGCAACGCGATGCGCCTGGCGCAGTCGCAAGTTGTTGTTATTTTTGTTGCTGTTGTTGTTGCTGCTGCCACCGCTGCCAATTCGAAGGCAAGCTAAGCCGACTGGCACGGCCTTTGATGGGGCGCGTTACTTTGCCGCATTTTTGTTGCATGCTTACAATCAGATCTGTCAGATCAGTAGCCTCTCCTTTTCGTTTGCTTCTTTTATTATAGTTTCTTTTTTTTTTTTGTTGGTTATTTTTGGCAGTTTTGTTTTGCTTGCATGTTTCCTCCCGTTTTGTTTTGTACTTTGGCTTATACTCCTTGTTGCTTAGTGACTGGATCTTTACTTAATCCGACTGCTGGGCCCCCAGTCCGCTTACCCGCAGCTTGCCATCCATTCGATTGCCTGCCACAGCTCGGCAGAGTCAAATGAAACTCAGGGCGTTACAAGGGGCGTTTTATTGTTATATCGACACCAGCAGTTTGTGCGCAGTGTGCGTCATTTGCATTTAGCTTAAGAGCAGAGCCGGTGGCTTCCGCAGCTTTGGTCGCCATATTTTGAAATAAAATTCAACCACTTGTCCGTGGGACGACCACCGAAAAGGCCACCACCAGCACCACCACCATCACCATCGCCATCAATGCCATCAATACCCAAACGGCGCTCTCAATAGGTGCTTCTTGTTTCAAACCAAAGCAGCTGTAAGAGTTCAACTGCATAGTATTTTCGAGGGCACATCAATAACTTCATAGGCATTAATAGTATAAAGTATATTTTCTAAATTAACTTTCCGTAAACTCGAACGCTTTACCTGAATTAAACGCCAATATTTGTCCAAATATTGATAGGACAAACCAATTTGTGCATATCGAATTTGTTGAAAATAGTAGCAGGAATAAAAAGATTTTCTGAGAGACATCTATGCGATGATTGCAAATATGAAGAAACCACGACGGAAGAAATAATTACCGAATTGACTGAAATGTGACATGGTTTTAGGAAAAGTGAAAAATAACTAAAGCAATCAATAAATGTGTGAACCTGACACATTGAGGTAACTTTTAAACCATTACATGGCTATGCTGGCAGCGGCTTGTAAAATCTTTAATCCCTATTCATCTCTGCTACAACTAACAGTTTGGCGCAACAATATTTTGGTCTTGGGGTTACCAATTTCGTTACCATTCGGTGCTGCTTTTGGTTGGATTCTACGCTTCTTATTATGGGAAAGGAATTACGAATATATTATCTTAAAGAAATTTGATTTAATCGATTTTTGTATAAAATCAAATGCATACTTGAATTAGCACATCATTACTTGAAAGTGAATCTGATGATGTGCGATTTCATTAAAAATTACGTGTAACGATTAATCGATTTTATTTTTGAGAAAATCGCAACCACAACGGAAAAGATCAGTGCCGTAGACAATTCAAATCTATGACTTCATCTTAAAAAAACTGACGTTATAAACTCCAATCTACTTGACTTGGACTGAATATACGTAGTATTCAGGTTTGGATTAAATGCGCTCTTTCTACTTCCGAGGGGAAAAACAAATTCACAATCATTTGTTCATGTTTAACTGAAAATCACTATGCAATCTATGATATCTGTCGCCGAATGTCGAATGAATGACGAATGTCCCTTTCACATCTGGTACCATCCTATTGGCTTTGCATCTATTGTATACATCTTGGACCCTACATTAATCATTTCATTTAACCCTTCGTATGATTTTTTTTTTCTGATTTCAATGTGGTTTTTTTGATTAGATAGAAAAGGCAAAATAAAACAATATGTGTTTTTTGGTTTTTTGAAATTTCGTGATTTTGTATATTTTTTTTTACAATAAACGATGTGTTTTATTTTTACATTAAAGTTGTTTCTAGGGTCAAAAAAATGTCTGTAAATGAAAATTTTAAAAACAAATTATTTTATTTTATTAAAGCTTAATGCGGCCCCATATTTATCTCATATTTATATATTTAAAAATAATCAATACAGAAATCCTGTCATTTGATCATAATTTCAATTCACTAGCTTATTTATAATCAAATCAAATAAACTTAAAGTACCTTGTGTATAACTAGTATAGAAACTGTGCAAATTTCGCGCATACATTGTAAAATAATTGAGTTTAAGCGGTATGTTGAAGATATGCATCATAGACATACGAAGGGTTAAAGCCGATAAGCGCTAATTCCATAAAGATTACCAGAGCTGTTTCGGATTTAAAATTCAAATAAATTTGACGAATTGCATTTGGCTTTATATTCGAATAATTACAAAACGTAATGTTTTCTCCAATTAGTTAAATTAAATTACTTAAATAAAATGCACTGAATTTTTAAGAAATGATTTTTGATTTGGAAAAATTTAATTAACCCAAAAGGGGTGACAGGGCTAACAGAACAGCAGTTCCCTCAAAGTTGCTTCTTGTCCCTGTTTTAGCCACAGTTATAGAAACTTTGGTTGAATTTGATATTAGATATTATTGTAATTGGATTAAATTTCTCCTTCTTATTTTTTCTAGCTTACAAGATGCTTTTTATAATGTTTATATATTTCCTATGTCGACAGTCAATGTTTGTTGACATAAATAAATAAACAAATAAGAAATTTAAAGGGTCTTCTAACTGCTATCTGACTTCACACAACTTGTTGAATTGCCCTCGTACCCATATACAGTATATGTATATTGTATGTATGTATGCATGTATATTTCTGCCTGTTTGGGAAGGGCCATTAAAATCGCTCATTGAAAATATTTTAAGTGTTTTTTTATATGTCATTGATTTTATAGTGGGCCTGCCCATGCCCATCTTTTACTTCTGGCCTCGACTGCGGTGGTTGTGGTGGTTGTGGTGGCTGCCGTGTCTTTCATTGGATAAAATTTGTTTATCGTTAATGGCTCCATTTACGATGTGATGTATGTTCGCAGGTGTGTGCGTGTGCTGGACTCCAGAGGGAAGTCATAATTATCAACGACATCACTGACCAGCGATCGAGCGCAGCTTCCTCCATGGATTTATCTGGCGCTGCGCGCTCATTCACATGATCGTAAGAATTTAAAGGCTGGACGCTTCCGTTATCAAGAACTGGCGTTTGAACTCTACCGTATATGCATTGATTTAAATATATGGTAAGTAGATCCACTTTAATGGAGAGTTTCGCATTAGTTTTGTTTGACATCAAAATGCAAATCCAATAATATAAATGTGTTAACGTGCCCTAATGGGGCTGGCATTTTCACACCTCGGCGAAAGCCTTGGCCGGAGCTGACAGCTTATGGCAGCGCCGCACTAACTCGATTTCATTTATGGCCAACACACGCGTTAGCCATAAAACAGGAAGCGTCTGTGTGTGTGCGTGAGCCTGAGCCTGAGCCTAAGCGTGAGCGTGAGCGTGCGCGTGAGTGGGGCTACGAAGAAAGCCTCGATGTGTGAAATTAACTTATTGCCTTTTATTGACAGTAAACAGCAAGCGGTCATACTCCCCCTCCACCTCCCTCTCCCCCTCGCCTACCCTCAGTCTATCCTCCCCTTCTCTGCTTCTCTGCTCTCCACCATCGTCGTCTTCCGTCGCGTTGCGTAGCTACAAACAACATTTTCCGGCCAGTTGCTTATTTGTTATTGATAAACTGCATGCCATTTATTGTTGCAGTTGTTCTTGTTGTTGTTGTCTTTGTTTTGCTGGCAACATGCGAAACCGGAAATATGCACTGCACTAGAAACTGCATCGATAGTTTAAGGACAAAGCAAACATATTGAATATTATTAGAGTGCGCGCCCTTGGCAGTATTATTATTATTGTTTTTTATTTTTGTATTTGCGTTTGGACGAGCGTCACGAAATTCTGCAATCAACCGAAAACGAAGCGCCAACAAATTTAGCGCCAAGACCCAAACATACACACAGAGAAACTGCGTACTAAACACAATTAGAAAAGCTACAATACTTGTATTGCTTTCTTTGTCGACAAGAAGATAGTTTAATTGCAATTGTTCTAGTTTTGAAATTTGTTACCTTGAGAAATAGTGCTGAATAAAACCATTTTTTTTTTTTAAATATTATTAATAAATAAAATTAATATTTCAAAGTTAAATAAGCACCTTTTCAGGCTTTTTTATTCTTCAGAGATTTTTAGAAGAACTTGTTATTTTTTTTTTAAATATTTGTTTTTCTTTTTTTGCCATTGTTCTATTCTTGTAATGTTAACGTAATTTATTTTCTCCTTGCATGTAAGGGTAGTCTTAAATTTATCTTAGAAAGGTATAATAACACTTTCTGTAATATACTTAAGAATCTATACAGATATACCACTGCTATTTTAGTATCACTATTAATAAAATGAATAGGATTATTTGTATCCCATACCCATTTATAAATCGTTGATCTAAGATGTCAACAAAAAATAATAATAATACTAATTGTTTAAATTACAAATCACACACAATAATATAGATAGGTAAATTTGAAAAATGAACTAGCTTTAAGCAAAATTATAATATTTGAGGGCAAATAACAAATAAATAAATAGATGGGTATAATAACGTCTCTGACTACTTTGTGCTAGGAATCCTCCTAAGGTTCGGATTTGTTTATACATGTTGTTTTATTAAAATAATTTCAAACTGGGATTTGTGCTATAGTTTATACTTAATAAATATGATGATTACTGTTACTTTATGTACATATGATATTTTATTTTTGGTAATTATTCAAAGTCAAAATCTTAAGCGTCTTTATGGTTCTCTTTTTGCATTGAATCTCTGCGATCGTAGATATTTTTCGCTGTTTGTTAAAAGCAAACGCTCTTTTTATAACTTTTAAAAGAATTTTTAAAATTCAATTTCAATTTATTATTTGTGTAGACATAAAAATATTACAAAATAATATTATAATAGAAAATTAGCTCCAAAAAAGCTTTTATCAATTAAAATGGCAATGATATACTTAGAAACTCTTTTATTTGCAGGCAGTTGGTACTCGTACTAGTAAACACTATTCATCATACAAGTATTTTTGATTTCACAAGTCCTTTTATAAAGTTCTTCCTATAAAAGACTTTAATACTTGTAATATAAATGAGCACAAATGCCGAATTCCATTTATAGTACATACAAGTACTACCTGTTCTTTGTAACACTAATAAGTATGTTTGATGGCAATTATGTTGTGTTCCGTTTTTTCTCTGCGTGTATGGCCATAACCAAGCAGCAAGTTGCATGTGTCGGCCCATAATGGTATTCTAATGAAAAAAGCATGGAGATAGTGAAGTTGAATTTGCATACGAAACGGCCGAATCGGCCGAAACGGCCGAAACAGCAATTGCAAGTACAGACAGAGCTAGGATTTGGCGGGACTTGGGACTCGGATTCAGGCGTAAGCTTGGGCTCCAGCATCGGTGGCAGTGGCAGTGGCAGTGGCCTAGTGTGCCCATGTTGTTGCTGATGCTGACCTAACAACATGTTACTGCGAGTATTGCCGTTGCTTTTGGACGCCGTCAAGTGGAGGAGTGGCGGCGCAGTATGCCGAGATGATATCTCTCTTAGCTGCTATTACACTGCTGTTGGAGCTGCTCCAGCTTGTGGGTCAAGTTGCGAGCGGCTCAAGATGTTGCACCTTGGGCGAGTTGAAGTCGTTGCTGTTGCTGTTGCTATTGCTGTGGCGGTGGTTGTTGCAGCTGCTGGAGCGCGCACAACGCGCGCATTTTAATTGAATTAACATTTTTACTAGTGTAATGATTTCAATTAGTTTGCACCTCGCCATGTATTGTCGCTGTGGAGCTGATGCAGCTGTAGGAGCGGGTAAGAGCAGCAGTAGCTGCCGCTACATCGTGCAACATGCCACATGCAACTGCAGAGCTGGCGAGTTGCAGACGCTGGTGCTAGTATTTGATTCTATGCCTCTTCGATTTGGCTGCCTGGAGCAGAAGCAACTTTACATTTGCATTAATTGCTTGTTCCTGTAGCCTGTTGCCTGCCCGACTGCCTGGCTGCTGGAAGCTGCACGTGTTTTTTTTCTTTTTTTCTTTGCTTTGTAGCCCAACTCGAGCTGCTTGTCGATGTTTGCGAAGTTGCCTTGCCATTGCTGTCGGAGTTGGAGTTGCAGTTGCATTTGGTTTTGTTATTGGCATTGTACTCGTGCTTGGCTTACTAATGGCTTAATAGTTTTATTGCACAAACGATTTGCATTCGAGTTTGGGCTGCTGGCTGAGGATGGGGCAGCCAGGATGCTTCGGACAGTGGCATGGCAACAATTTTAATTGCAGAGCCCAACAACTGACCGGCCGCGACCTGCCACCCAACGAGCTGGCCGCTAAGTTTGAAAACAAATATTGTGCCTGACACGAATTTCGCATAACAACCAAATGCCATTCGCAGGCTCCTCTGCTTACCTCAATTGTCAACTTTTACGTTCAGGAATTATGTGAGTGGCTTATGTGTGTGTGTGCGAGTGTGAGTGTGAGTGTGTGAGGGTGCGTGTGTCATTTCCCTTATCTACAGTCGCATTCATTTTCGATTTTATTCAGCTTGCCGCTTGACATTTCTGCATGCCGCTGACGCTCGCCTGCGTCGGCGTTACTTAAAGCCCAGACCGCATTGATAAAGCTTGTGCGCAAGCGCAGAACAAAGGCAACCCAGAGTGCTCGTCTCAGGAGCAACCTCGTCGCGGCGCGGCGCGTCGCAGTCTCAGTCGCTGCCTGCACAGGCGCAGCTTTGTTGGTCCTGCCGGGCATGCATTAACTTTAAGTGTAGGTTACTGATAAGCGTGCCGTGGCTTTGGTGATGCATCGCATCGCATCGCTGGTCCGTTCGTCTGCCTGCCTGCCTGCCAGCCAACCAACCAACCAACCAGTCAGCCAGAAAGCCATTCAGCCAGCCAGCCTACCCATGCTTTCCATGCCTTTTGTCTGAACTCAAAAAAAAAGCGGGCCTGTGTGTATTGCAGACAATCAGCTTCAGCTCTTTACTTACTACTTCATATGCCTTAGTTATGTGGCTGTGTGTGTGTGTGTGTGTGTGAGTTTGAATGTGTGTGAGAATATATTTTGCGTGTGCTACTTTTCGGAGACAGCTTAGAACAACCGCTTGGCTTGATCGAAACTTGCATGCGCTATAAATGTGCATAGCCTGGGTAAAAAGTTACTTCCTTGGCTAAAAACTTTACGCCAAAAATAAGATAAATATTTCACAAAAGAAAGGCCATTTTATGGTAGCTTTAATTTTTAATAAAAGTGAATTGCAGATGCTTCTTCATTTAACAACTATTATAACAACTATTAAAATCTGATCATCCAAAATCAATAGCACTCTGTAAAATTCCATGTGCTTTTCAAACGGTTTTATACGGATATTTGAATTGTTCAGCTCATTTTTAGTTGAAATACCAAACCTGCCAGTTGCAAAATCCCTTTGGCGTTGTGTTTGTCCAATGGTGTATGTATTTTCTTTCTTGATAATATTTCCAAAACAGGGACCGTGAACATATGTACATATTATAGGATGGCATAAAATTCACTAAATTAGATAGAGTACAAGAATGCTTATCGCACTTTTAATTCATGGAATTATATTCCTCTAAAAGTCAGGCACCGAATTTTAAATACAGTATCACACACAGCGCTTTAATTCCAGTTTAAGCTTGATTTAGGGGTTTATTAAGATATAACCAACTATCTATCTGGCTATTACTGCTCAAGAATTAATAGCACCCGTAATTAGGTTGGGGAGGTTGCATCACAAAACAAATAAGAGCATGTCCTTTTAAGGGCTTAGCAGAATATACATATACGATTATGTAAAGTAGTGTATAGTTTAGCTCGTATACTTTCGATATTTTTGCGTTCATACAGATAGATAGACGGACATGGATTTAAGTTTGGCATTCTTCTGGATGATCTATATCTATTTCATCCAATATATAGTTAATCATTAGGATTACCACCAAACTCATCTATTCGGACAGATGATAAATAAATAACAGTATCCTTTGATTAACAAATTGTTATTATTAATTAATAAGTTGGTTACTTGTTTTAATCAGACAGATGATAAATAAATACCAGTATCCTTTGATTAACAAAATGTTATTATTAATTAATAAGCTGGTTACTTGTTTTAATCGGACAGATGATAAATAAATAACAGTATCCTTTGATTAACAAATTGTTATTATTAATTAATAAGTTGGTTACTTGTTTTAATCAGACAGATGATAAATAAATAACTGTATCCTTTGATTAACAAATTGTTATTATTAATTAATAAGTTGGTTACTTGTTTTAATCGGACATATGATAAATAAATAACTGTATCCTTTGATTAACAAATTGTCATTATTAAATAATAAGTTGGTAACTTGTTTTAATCGGACTGATGATAAATAAATAACTGTATCCTTTGATTAACAAATTGTTATTATTAAATAATAAGTTGGTAACTTGTTTTAACTTGTACAGTTGGCTTTAAATGCAAAATACCTTTACATATTTTCGATTTGTCGTTGTCTCTCATTTCGTCGCTTTGCTCCTCATTCGCTGTGGTGGAGCAGCGACTGTTGAGGAACCACCGCTGCCGTTGCGGCTGCCGCTGCCACTCCCGGCTCCGCCGCCGCTGCACCTTACATGACATACGACGTGTTGGCGCTGCAATTCCATGGGATGCGAATGCATTAAGATGTGTCGCCGTTGCCGTTGCCATTGCCGTTTCCCCTGGCCCTGGCCCTGCCCCTGTCCCAGCCCCATCCGCAGCCGCTACTACCGATGTGGATTTCGCCTCTGTCACCAGGCTGTGGCTGCCCAGCTTACTGGCCAGAGCCTGCGACTGAGTCTGTGTCTGTCTCTTTAAACGCGCTAAATTGATATTCCGGTTTTGTGTTATTTTTTGTGATTTTTTTTCACTCCGTCCACATCCGCACACCCAGCTGCCGCCGTTCAAGCGTCGCACTCGGAATTGCAGTCACAGTCATGCAAAAAGCATAAAACTCGCACAAATCAGCGTTAAAAATTAATTGTCTGTTATTATCGTGGATTATTAATAATTTATTCTAAGCTCAAGTTCGAGTTGAAGTTCGATATAAATAAAGCAACACACACGCAGGCCAGCCAGCGTGCCCGAAGGCTTGGCCAATGGCAGCACCTACTTGTGTCCATATCTATCTATGTATGTACACCTATGTTTGTGTGTGTGTGTGTGTGTATGAGTGGGTTAATTATGATTGTTGAGTGAGTGTTTACCTTACGCTTAGCATTGGGCGTGACTGTCATTTGCAAACTGTCTAAAACAATACCAAATTGCACGGCCTGCTAATTTGCATAACAACGAAGCCATACATACTTACAAGCTGATATTTATACATATACATATGTAGTATGTATGTGTGTACTTATAGTATGTGGATTTGTCATATGTCAACCGCTGCACAGATCAGTGAAATGTCAACTGCAATGCTCAACAGCAGCAGCAGCAGCAGCAGCTCGACAATGTCGCAACACATGTAATGCGCCTAATTACCACAAACGCGACAGCCAAAACTTGCAGTCTTTCTTCTCTTTATTTGTTTTTGCTGTTGTTGTTGTTGTTGTCGCTTTTACCTCTTTTTTGCACTGACCACTTGGTCCACTGTTGGCTGTCATAAAGCGACAGGCTGGCCAGCGCTAAATGCCGCAGACGATCAATAAAACTGGCCAACAGTCAGCAATGCAAGAGGATGGGGGCAGAGACAAACAGAAGGACAAACGCACAGTGGCTCCGGATTCAAAGGTAGTTACTCAAAAATTTTTTTGTTAAAATTAATCTATGATTCGTTTCAAATTCGTTTTAATATTCGAGTTCTGCCAACTAAGATAAGCTACTCAACTGAAGAACCAATCCGGAAAGTACTTATGAAGTGCATGAAAATTGTTGCACTTACAAGTATCCTGCCAGTTCCAGAGGCACTTTAACTATACTAGGTATATCTATTTGCGCCCCCTCCCTGGAACTCAGTCGTACGCTTCATGCTCCTCTACAGAAAACAGAAGTCCTATATTGTCAGCCATGTACTAAAAACATTAAGGCTTAATAAATACATACATTTTTAGCAGTTTTTGTATTAAGAAAGTAAACCTAAAGATTGCTAGCTTTAAAGCTCCATTTGCTTAATGTGTCTACCCGGTTAGAAAAATGCAGGTCGACTAGGCCTAACTTCTTCTGGAATCGTACTAAAATAATTTCAAGAAGTAATTCAAGTTCTAAAATCTTTTGAATTTTTGAATTTTAATTCGAAACGATTACGAGAGAAGCAAAACTGTTAGCGAAATACCTTCGCCACTATCAAGCTCTTAGTATTTGGAAACTTCAATGATTGATAGCTTGAAGTGCCTTTTTCACATCATGAAATTTTTAAATTAAATGAATAAAATGTACATAGCACAAGTCAAATGAAATATTTTTAAAGAATAAAGAGCGTAAATAAAACTCATATCAATCCAGCCGAAACGAGATTCAAACAATCAGTAATCAAGTCTTTCTGGTTAAATACTATATTACTAACATCATGATTTGGTACTTGGTATAAGAAATTCCAAGTTAACCGTAGTTCTTTCACTTTTTGGTCACTTTATTGTAAATATTAAGCTTCCAAGTGTACGTTTGGTACAAAACTACCAAAAGATAAATACTACTTAGTAGTAGTCCGTACTTCCGTTTGCAAGCTTTAACACAATTTCGACTTACACTATATTTTTGGATTGTTTAAGGTGCATTGTCATTGCGATAATTATCAATAGCCTATTCAAATTATATGTAGCTTATATCATTTTGTAGTTTTATTCTTATGATCTATCTATCTCAAGAACGGGCTCACCTATCCAAGCCATAGTTTAGGCTTTGTTCGGACTCGTTAGTAGATGGTTTATGTGAAGTTTACCGGTCGAGCGGTTCTTCATTTATCACATTTTTTGTCACAAATGAATTCGATAAATGGCGGATCATTTTGTTAATAGGAATTTTGCTGTCAAATTGAAACTTTCTTCAGATGGGGATTGTGGTGTGTATTTGGAGGAATAATGTTTTTTTATTATTTCACTTTATAAGTAGCCGAAGCACGTACCGGGCCGCTAGTAATTAATAAACCTGCTACTTGCGAAGAAAACATTTGCTTGAAATTATTTCAACAAAATGTTCAAATGTGCCTGAATTTGGAACCACAGTGGAATGGACAAACGGACGGCTGGAAGTGACGCACATACACTCAGACACAGGGCATGGGCATGCCGGTCATGACTCAGGCTGAGAATCAGAGACCCAATGCTCTTTGCTTGGCTACTGTATGCCGACGACGACAACGATGCTGATGCTGATGTTGACGATGACGAGGACGAGGACAACGGTGAGGAGGACGAATGGCAGAGGAAAATAAAAGCAAACCAAAAATGCAGAAATTTATATGGTAACAACTTCGAGGAATTTGTCATAGCCGGCCAGAGAGGCAGGCAGAGCTTGCACTCGATCTTTGGCTCGTTCTGAGCAGCTGCCTGACATTGTTCTCTGCTGGCGTTGCTGTTGCGTTTGCGTTTCGTTCTTGCTGGCTTGGTGGCTTTGTGGCTCGTTGGCTCGGTGGTTTGGTGGTTTGGTGGCCTGGTGGCTTTTGGCATTAAATGGCAGCAATTTGTTTTGGCAACTGTCACAGAAGTTGGCACAATTGCGGCTCAGTTTGTCAGCCGCCCTTCACTGGGCCTGGTTAGTGAAATTCAATATCGTTTTCACTGCACTGCTAACTTAATTAACTCGTTGCGGGCTGCCCCATTTGATCTGCCTTTCACCCTGCTCTGAATCTCTGAATCGCGATCTCGATTCGGATCTGGATGCTTGGCTGCATTTGAAGCGCAATGCGCTAAGTGAAACCAAATGCGTCAACCGCAAATATTTAGCCCAATAATTGGAAAACCGTTTTGTAGCGCCAACGCCAGCTTCAACTTCAATATGAACTCGAAGTGCAAGCACCGCTCCAATCACAATTGAAGCTCAACCACATGCGTGGCTGCCCAGACATTTGTCATCATTATGCGGTGTTCGGTGTTCGGTGCCCGTGTTTTATTCCGCGCTATTCAAATGGCAATCTCAAAAAGAAAGTCGTTGCATTGAGGCGCAAAATCCAGCCAGTGAGCTTTGTTGTTTGCAACTTTCAGCGCTGTGGTCGCGGCCTATTGGGTTTCACTGCCATTCCGAATGTCAAATGTTTGCCAACGCTAAGCAACAGCACAGCGATTACACTGAAGGAAAAGAGCCCGTTTGATTTTCGACCAAGTGGCACCATTTTCCCACTGCTAAGCTTACTAGTTCCGGGGACCCATTTTACCAGAATTTCATGCCTGATACTATTATCTGGCCAGCTACCAATTCTGCTCCACAACGATTTTTCTTATTCACTTTCATAAAACGCGTTTAACTCCGTTTTGGGTATTAAGTTGGAAACTTTTGTTCAATTTCTAGATTTTTACAAGGCAAGGCAAATTGTTTGGAATATACATTCAATATTAAAATTAAACAAGTGTTTCACTTATAAATATATGTTTTCCGTCTTTGGAACCATCCAACTAATCCAAATTAGATTTTATACAATTTGGTTAGTTTTTGTTAAAACATATAAATCACGAAGCGAATTTTTATTCATCATATCATATAGTTTGATCCTTCACCTGTGAAACTTAGCTAGAAAGAATGTGAGAGTTACCGTGAAAACTCCCTTAACGGACTCTTCTTTTATCTGAACACTTCTCTTAGCCAAACTCTTAGCCGGACACTTTTCAGAGAAAACTCTTTTTTGGCCGAACACATACCATCGGCAAGGGGAGTGTTCGCTTAAGAAGATACTTAAATACTTTGTAAACCAAATAAATGTCCTAGAATGGTGTCCAGATAAAAGAGGGTGTCCATTAAGAGAGTTTTCACTGTACAGAGGATACTTAAATACTTTATACACCGATCGAATGTTTTCGAAAAAGGGCCCGCCGAAGAGAGTGTCCGAATAAAAGAGGAACAGTCCATTAAGGGAGTTTTCACTGTATATGAATGGGGAAATTCTGCTATTCAGCTTGTTTTCGTTTTCAAATCATAAAAAAACCTATTTTTTCTAATCCATTTTCGAGTTTTAAAAACCAGTGGAGAGGAATGCTCATTTTTCCCAAGTTTTGTCCAAAACGCGTATTAGGAGCATCGTATTATCAGACTAGTGCTACCATTATATTAATAGACCTACCCCCATAGTTGTGCTCATCAAGTGCCCAGCACACTACAAGTAGTATAAACCAATTAAGCAACTTGCAGAAGTTTCCGTTTATTTGAAAGTGGATCTGAAAAAAAGAAATCCAAATTTGTTTGATGTTTTCATATTAAAATGCTCTTAAATGAACATAAACCAAGTTGTTCCGATATAGGGCAGCTTGAATGAATGTTCTCGTTTTTTTCTGTGTGAAAAACGTGGTTAGATGTTGGCCCCCAACACGGCTAATCCACTTTTCATCGTTAAGGCCGCGTTTTATTGCCTCCACTTTACACTTATTTGAATAACTTGGCTAAATTGTAAATTATTTGCAATTTCTCAATTTGCAAATTGCTTAAATTAGCCAACGCGGCCATACTCAGCGCGTCGTCAACATCAACATCATGAGACAGTTGCTGCTATCGTTGCCGTTGTTGTTGTTGCGGATGTTGTTGTTGAAGTTGCCTCGTCGGCTGTTCTGCTCTGAACGCTGCTGGCAAGGAGCAACATTGTTTCTTTAGTGCTGGCTGGCATTGCACCCACCCAAGCGAACTGGCCGGCCGTACCATCGGCAATAAAAACAACAACAACAACAAAAACAGCAACAACAACAACAGCAACAACAACAGCAACAGCTTCCAGTTCGACTTTGGCCAATTCATTGCCGCACCAGTTGCTGCCACTCGCCACTTGGCACTCGACCGCGGGCAGCGTGCGTCGCAACATTTTGATGGCAGAGCGGCATTTATGCTGATTATGTTGCATATAAATTCCGTGGCAGCATTTAGGTGGTTTTTACACTGCCGCTGACGTTGTGTGTTGCTGTTGCCGTTGCTGTTGCAGTTGCTGATGCTGATGTTGCTTTAGCTGTTGCTGCAGCAGCAACCATCGTCGCTCGTGTCGCCTTTGTGTACTAAGAATGTTTACACGCATTGGGGCCTGTTGCACTGCTTCTTATTGGACTTTGTTGTTCTTGCCGTTGTTGCTGTTGTTGCTGTTGTTGCTTGTTGTTACTGTCTCTGTTGCTGCTACGACCGGCAGACTGTCGCTTTGCGGTTCATAAATTTTCCACCGCTTTGACTTTAACTCGTTCAACGCACTTGAATAACAGCAAGCAGGCAAAAGACAACAAGCGCTGAGGTAAAAGGAAATCTCAACAACAACAAGAACAACAGCAACAACAACAGCAACAGCATCGTCGAAAAATAAAGTTGCATACAAATTGTGCCTGAACGAGCCTTTTGCGCGTTACAACTCGACGTGTCCAACGCAAACATTTTAGCCTTTTGAGCGCGCCTTGACGACAGATTTAGACGTTAAGCAGCCGCGTTAAGTGTCCTTTGGGAAAACTCACATCGCCGCACATCGCTCTTGACAAAACGAATGCGCCTCTGGTTGCTTTTGCTTTTGCTAATGCTGATGCTCATGCTGTTGTTGCTGTTGCTGTTGATGTTGCTGTTGATGTTGCTGTTTTTGTTGCTACTGCCATGTTGGCCAAGTGTTGTCGATTTTGCTGACCAATTTGTTGTGCCATAGATGCAATCGCTGCGCACAAAATTTTAACACCATTAGCTCACCGACGGCAAGTTTTTAACAGTTAGGCTTTGGCTTTTGGGTTTGCTCGCCGCTGCTTATTTGTCTCACTTTACTGCATATTTTCGCGCCTAATTTACGCTCAACTGCCCGACTGCTGGCAGCCTCACAGGCGGCCGTTTAACCAAATGCTGAAAAATTGGCAAATTGTTACAGTTTTTTTACACAGCAAACATACATAACAAAAAACAGAACCGAAAAAAATACCGACCGGCCCCGCACCACTCCGCTCTGCTGCTCAGCGGGTAGCTTAGGCCAAACATTTCTTGACTCTTGTCCAATGCTTACATACTACGAATATACATGTATATATGTACATATGTACGAGTCTCTTGCCGATTGGTGGGCCCCACCTAAAGAGGCACGGGCCCCAGCCAGGAGCGTATTGCAAAGATTTCGACGATTTTAATGACAAAACGCATGTGGCAGCGCAATTTTGCGTTTGCTTGGCAACACGATTAAAGCTCAAATCGCCAGCTGAACTGCCGAATAGAATTATTGCACAGTGGGCGATGTAAATAGCGAAATTGTAAATAAAATTTGAACTTTTAAGACCTATTCCCAAGTGCTGTAGATGCCCTGTAATAAGGCTTTCTTTGTGAAACTCAACAATTTTGTGTGCAAATTATTTGACATGAGTACATATTTTTATTTCAAATCATACACATCTTCATCCACAATGTGGCGCATTAAAACAAATTGCCTGATAATTAATTGGAGCATACGAAATATTATTATCATTATGTCATAAATGGGTGCCAAATTCCTTCACTATCTTTATTTATTTTCCCACAAACTAATATATACTAATCGTCTACTACAAATAATTTCTTCCACAGTTGATTATCCATGGACCTACAAATAATGCAAATATGACAACATATTTCTCAATATTTAATTGCATTTAATACCTTATTCAACAATTTGTTTCAATCAAAATAATTTCAACTCATGTCGTTCCTCTGACAGATCGCACCTTTTCACCTTCCAGTAAAGGGTAAAACCATTCAAAATTCCAAGTTAGCTTTATCCTTTATCTGTGCTTTAATATAACCGATGAATTTAATGCTTCTTGAAGTTAGTTCCTTTGGTCTACTGCGGTTTCATATTAACAATCAACAAAGCTACACTCGTGCTCATAAAAAAAATATTATTATAATAAAAAATTCACTCATTTGTTAATATTATATTAAAACAATATATTATTAAAGTGACTAAAGAGATTTTGTCGTTCTGCAAATAATATTATTATTTTATTCATGAAGAGGTCAGTATATTGTACGAAAGCTATATTCTCGTATGATAAAACATTATTGTAACAAGAGAAAAAACACATTTTTATGGGGAAACGAAGGATTTTTAAATTGTAATTATTACTTGTCTCTCATTTTATTTCACATTTTATTAATTATACAAAATATACAATTATATTTTGTTTTGCTCTAAAATTTTTTTGCTTTCGTTTAATTTTCTTAATAATTACGGAGAAATTTCTCTTTTCTAATGCTAAGTAGCTGGTAAAAACAAGAGACTGAACATCCTTTCCACCTATCTTTCTCCTGCAAATATAGAGCCATTACAGCCAGTGCCTTACTACGGCCTTAACAATTGCCAAGTCTGTATTCGTAGTTCTTTAGTTCATTTTCTGTCTATAAGGCGAGTCTTCTTTGATCATTTTGGTGTTCTAATTGAAGTTTGATTGCTCAAAGAAAAAGTCAGCTGTACGGAAGCTGTTGTCTCCAGTCCGTTCGAAAGAGTCTTTCATCGGAAATGTACAATAAAAATAGCAGACTCGAAGGAAGAGGCTAAGAAGCTAATAACACCTGTCGCTGGACAAGTAGTGAGAATGCACAATTTATTAGCCGTCTATATCTTGTACAATTGCCGACGACTAATATAATAATAGCAATAATAACAATAATATAATACTTATTCGATCCACTGTGGTGGGAAGTCAGCCGGCAGTTGGTTGGACTTTGTTGCGGACTCGTGGGTGCACTACCATTGGCTGTGACACGTAATCTAGATCCGCGCCAAGCTCGCAGCTGCACACACACACACACACACACACACACTCATATATGTATAGAAACAGTGAGCAGGCTATCGATTGAGTTTTGTAATTTTGTCATAAATTATGCTTAAGTAGCTGCAATTTGTTAAAGCGTTGCACATTTTTTATTGTTATTAATCTCGAGTTGAAAACAACATTTCCTATGCACTGCGCAAGTGTTGAGCCGGCAGCTGTATAGACAGCCCACAATAAATGTATATATATGTATACATACATATATGTATGCCTGTATAGGTATAATTGTGCTAACCGCAAACGAGGTGCGCAACTAATGATAATATTACTCATACGGCATGTGGCGCTCTAGCACATAAATGATTGAAGGAAAACACAGCAATTGGCAGCACTTAGGCTTTGATTGATTTCAATGGACACTTGGCAACATATCGAGTGTGCCTGCTAAGTGCTGCGAAATCGACGTTTGTGGTTGCAGGCGGCTGACTGGCGATCGCTTGATGGCAAACGAAACTCGATCGCTTAAGACAGAACGACAATTAAGGGCCCCAAGTAGAGTACAGCACGACTAAGCGAGTGGCGAATGGCAAGTAGCTGGTAGCTGGTAGCTGGTAGATGGTAGCTAGTGGCAAGTGGCAAGTGTCGTTCGGGTGACAAGTTTGTGTGCAACACTGTCAGCAACATTGCCACTGTCACTGAACGCTTGCCACTTTGCCACTGCCACTTTTTGCTTCAACACGCCAGTGGCACAAGTGACAAAACAGCAACAAAATGTCATAATTGATAGCGACAGAGCCGACTGACAACTAGCAGACGGCAGAAGCTGCCACAGCAGGTCCAGAGTCGGCAGGCCACGGTTCGGACTGTCCGACAACTTGGGGCAACTGCTGCTGGCCGTTGGATTAAGCACAAATTGTGTTTATGTTTAACACATAGAAATTGTGACAAGTTAATATACGACGAGCAACAAATCCGATTATAGGCATGACTTGATTTCATTTCGCTCCCAGTCCGCCAGCCTTCCTTCCTTCTTGGCGAATGGAAACTATTTTGCCTATGCCGCCAGTGCCTCTCCTCCGCGCACTCTCTCACACAGCTTCTAATTGCCGGATGGACGAGTCGCATTGGCAACGCGCAAAAATAAAAATTAATTATAAGTTCCATATTTGGCTGGAAAATGTGGCGAGTGTTGCTCATTTTATTGTTACAGGCCGCCATGCCAACTGACCACATCAATTTCGCGAGGAGTCTGTCGTCTTCAGTGCGTGTTCAACATATGGCAATGGTGGCTTGAGAAACAAAAGACTTGAGCAACAAACTTGCCGCAGCTCACATTTCATCAAATCTAAGACACACACACACAGACACACTAAGTATGCTATTCAATTTAATTTAAATGTGTTTATAATTTATTTGGTTTCATTTAATGCTCCTCACACACACACACACACACACACACACGCGCGCGACTCGCGGACCACACACACAGGTGTCGCACACATACAAATTATCTCGCAACCAATTCAAAGAAGGAGAAAAAAGAGTCGCTGCCTAAAATGTTTTATTTAACATAAAATCAACAACAACAACAACAGCACATAAACATTAACATTATCGCCAGTGAGAAAAAAAATAAACCTCAAACAAAAACACAAATGGAAGAAACAATAGCACACAAACACACACGCACACACTCACACTTTCGGAGGCGACACGATAAATTTGTACAATAAAACAAAACTGATTTCCGTCTAATGCGATTGACACCTAAAACACAAATTTTCAAATTATACAAAATCGTCTTTTAAATTTTGTGTGTTTCTTCGCTTCATTTCTAATTCCTGTTAAAACAAATACAAGCACATAAATAATGTTATTAAAAGAGCCACACAACAGAGCCACAAAGCCACAGAGCCACAAACCCAAAACCAAACGCAACCCAAGCCCAGACCCAGACCCAGACCCAAGCTCAAGCAAAAGCAAAGTTTCTTTTTTATCCGACCACGATTGTCGGGTCGAGCGACCATCCACATTGCTTGATTAGCTCATCACTCAGACCCCTCTAAAAGAGACACTTCCACTGACACTGATTGGCTGTTTTGGTCCACAAGTTGACAACGAGCAGTCAGAGAGTCGGCGTCCGCACGTCCGCCCAGCCGTTCATTTCCAAATTATACAAACAGTGTGGAGAAAAACATAAATAAATAATAAAATAAATACGAATATACTCATACATCGGCAAGTGGGTAGCTCTAACTATACATAGATGTACATGTATGCGGGATTTCTGTGTGCCTCTGTATGGCCAGTATCATTATTTATGGAATTAAAATGTTTCGGCCAACAACATGTTGCTGTCTATTTTATTGGTAACTCCCTACCAACCTACCAGCCTACCTTCCCTCCCTCCCTCCTCTTCCACCTAGCTTGGGCTTTTGGATCGCATTCGCCCCCTTTGATCGGCCACACAATCAATTATGAGCTTAATTTTTCGACATGGTTACTCATTCATTTAGATGCTCTACCTATCGACTATATACGAATATATTTCACTTTAACAATTGAGCAGCCATCGATCGTTGTTAGATGGAATTTTCAGTGCTGGCAAAAGGCAGGAAAAGTATTTCAGTAACAATTTTCCGATACAAACAAATACGAGCACTCGTATAGCAGTTCTGTTCGTTTATCTTATTAAGAACTAAGAGCCATTGGAAAAAGCTTTAGACAGTTGTAAAGTCAAACCTTGGTTGCTTAAAATACTATATACAGGTACTCGTATAATATGTCGGCGTTATTTATATGTTCGTTTTTCAAAATATATTTGGCGACATCCAATAAATATTGTTAGCAGATAAAAATCTGATAAAGCACTATTTGAAATTTAAATTATTTCTGATTTGAAGTCCGCTTATTTTTATTCATGCACTAATTTATAGGAATCAGATAAGTTATAACTTGTGACTTGTCACAACTGTGCATTGTGCGATTTTATATTTGGTTTAGCTTTGGCCTTACCAACCAGCTACTCCTTTATTTATTTATTTATGATCTTTGTGAAATATATTTGATCGAAATATTTGCTTTAAAATTAGGGTACAGGGCGCTTTTCCAGATCCATTATGCTTTAAAGATGGCAAACAACTTTGGAACATACACATTTTGAAATATATAGTATATACTTGTATAGTCTTGAATTAAAATATTATCTTCATTCGAATATCTTGAATAAGCACACAATAGGGGAGAGAAGGTGAGAGTTGTACTGTGCAGGGCAATGACGGAATTGTAATTATTCGACATTAAGTTTGTCATTAAATTTGTAAAGCACATATATAAAATACATTTGATTATACTCTACATATCTTCGATGAGTAGCTTTAGTATCTTTCTTATACTGTAAGTTCCACAGAGCTCTTCAAGGAGATCAGATAAGTGGTACTTATTTGAGACAAGCTATATACAACTATATACTCGTATACAAAATGCTTATTTATTTCGAATAATAGACTATCCCACATTTTCCAAACGATATGAAGACTATCTTTCTTTTACGATAGGTATGAATATATTATACAGTTGCATCCTTAACATTTGAATAGGTTTCGTCAGATAAACATTAGTTTCGATAGTATGTAACTTGAAAAGTTATGATTATATAAAAAATTGATGATTCCCTTTCCCTTTTATCATAGAATCTCGAAATTAAACGAATTGATGAGAAGTTATTATATTTTATTGAAGGTATTGGTCATTGATTTCGAATTGATAGTTAGATTAGAATCCTCCGATGAGTGCATTTGAAAAATATTTTACTGGACACTCACCACACAATGAACACTCGAAAATCCCGGTTAAAAGATTAAACATTCAAAAATTTGTATTTTTTCTTTTTAATTTTTAACAAGAAGATGTCATTCTTTTATTATAAACATACGTTATTCTATTCCATGAAATACATTTATCCAAAATTCTTTTAATTTAAAAATTTAATTTTAAAAAAAATTGCATTTTTGTCTGGGTCTGAAATAACCGCACAATTATTTTCTTATATTGCCTGGGCCATCCGTATTGTCTTTATCTAATTATTTGGATTAATAGAGATCCAAATAATCGGTATTTAACTGTAAAACCAGACCTCTTCGGATTAGCTAGCAACTGTTAATTTCTGAACATTTTTGTTGGTCCCTTATCTATAAATGCAACAATTTCAATGCATTAATGCCAATTTCATGAAAGAGCAGCCAAGTTATATTTCTACGAATATATTGAACATATCGTCCTTCTAGCACCCATTCATCCATTTTATTTGTTTCATTTGATTGCATTGTCAAACAAAAAGCTAGTATAAGCTTGAAAAGTTCAACTGTAACTCAAAAACTGTTTTTTTAAACATTTTATTTTAAAGCCATCCACAATTTCTATTACCAAAACGTCTGTACAAAGCTAAAAGTATGTAATGCTTTATTTGGTTAAAAATGAGGCGGCTTGAGGCCACTGTTTGCTAGACTTAAGTGAACATACTCAGCAATTCAATTGATTGATCTTTTATATGCTCAAATCAAACTAACATTTCTGTCGATTCTCAGCTCTGCTGGACAGTAGTGTCCTTTTCCCTCAGCCATTAGATGGCCAAAGAGATGACTATACACGGGTACTCGTATATACTCGTATGTTTGTAAGTAATGGATGTGAGAGTTGGCGATGGACGGTTACAATTTGATTTGATTTGATGTGCGCCTACACGAACGCTATGGTGCAGGCATTTGTTGCTCTTGTTGTTCCTGCTGCTGCTGCTCTTGTTGTTGTTGCTGCTGTTGCTGTTGCAGTTGTTGTTAGCTGTGTTATGGCTGCTGTCGCTGTTGTCGCAACACATAATCGTAAAATTTCCAATGGAATGTGGCAATATTTTCGAGTGCACGCAGCTTCGAGCAATTTGCGCGTGAATTATTCCAAACGTTGCATTACAAATGATTTCTGCAGACCCCGTCGTCTTTAATTGGCCCAACGAGGAAGTCGTTGTGGCTTCGCCGCACAACTCATGCCAGCCAGCCAGGCGTGCGTTCAGCATTTTGCATGGTCCGACTTCGACAACGACAGCTCGACTTCAGTTCCAATCGCCAGACGTACGGAGACGTCTCCTTTGGTGTACGTGATGGAAACAAAGCACTCGGCGACAGGTACTTGTGGTCCAGAGTTGACATTTTGCTCAACGACCGGCCATAAAATCATATTCAACTCTTTTCGCTGAATGTCACACTTCAGCCGATTGTGGCGTACATACTTGTATTTATATACATATACGCACACATATGCCCGCGTGGGTGTTGCTGCCTTCCACCCAAGGAACGTCTCTATTATTGGCCCCCAACTCCACACAACATCGCGTGAAACATTTGCAAGCTTCCATTTAATTTCCATGGCCAATGCATAATGCGTTGTGTGTTCCCATTCTGCTAAGCCTCCATTGTTCAGTTGCGGCTTTTAGTTGGCATTAGCAGCGCACATACTCACTAACTATATACCTCATTAACTCATACAGTGGCTCCCAGGTTAGCTTCGAAAGTTTAACTTTCTACAATTGGACTACGAATCCAAGAATGGTTTATTCGATAACAAACGGGCCTTTATGCTTTGACAAATGAAAAACTGATTTTTACAACAGAAACTCCCACTTATAACAAACACATAAACATTTTTGTACAACCCTCTCAGAGCTTTGTATTAGAAAGAGTTGATGAACTAAAAACAGATCGTCTAAATCAATAGAGGAATTAAGTAGCAGAAGAAAATGTAAGAAATATTTTACCCCAAGGTTTCCCAAGTTTCCCCTGCGCCTCAATTCAAATTTTTAGCTTTGATCCAAAATATTTAAACACCCCTACATTTGCATTAATTTTGCAAACTTACAATCACAAATTATTCCTTTCTAAAGTCAGGAAAAAATACATTTTTTTAATCGGATAAATGTTTGTTCTATGTACTTAAGAATGTTTGATATACCACAATTGCTTAGAAAAAGTAAAGCAAATGAATCTAAACCAAAATCCAAAGAGTATTTTTTAAGGTTGGCTTAACTCTATCGTATACTATGTGGATTATCTGTGGCCTTAACATCGTTTGGCAACTGCTGGAAGAATTTCAGAAAAGCATTCAAACATTTGCCATTTTCTAATGCCAGACTATTGAAAACGAACGGAGATATTTTTTCCATCATAGAATATGCAGAATCTATGAGTCTATTTGAGTATAAGTCAATCGACTTGGTATTGAGTCCGACATTAAAAAACATTTTCAACTGATCAAATGTATTAGAGCTGTTACTTTGGATATCAAGTAGATTACATCGGCACTTCGCGCATAGTTCCCTACTTGTTAGACAACTGATCCTCGTTTATTTCAAAAAATTCATTCATGTTTCCGAATGACTTAAAAAAAAAAACAATTATTTAACAGGCTTCTGTATTTTAATTTATTTAATTTTAAAACTGTGATCCTATGATCAAAAATAGGAATCAAAAATTAGAGGCAATTGTAAACATTTTTGTTGTTTACTTAAATGTCTAAATATCCTTTAAATGGTTTTATGAAAAAACAAGATTATCTTAAGTTGGGTTTTAGCTTTCCATTAAAGCGATTACAAATTTTCATTTAAACTAAAGCAAAGCTTTTAAAAACTATAATTTCTAAGGAATAAATTATAATTTCATTTGGGATTTATAGAATTTTTGAAATTTCGTGCACTTTCTAATTCTGTTTCAGACCTAAAGGAGCAAAGAAGCTTCGTTTGCAAAAATCGGGTTTCTTCTGAACTAAATGAGATACAAAAAAAATTAAAAATTAGACCTGATCAGTCTCGATATATTATCTGTATTTCTGCGTTATAATCCTAAAACTGTGATGATTGAAAGAGACAGACGAAAATCGCAATTTGGACTCCTCTCGTCATTCTTCCGTCTGGGTGTTACAAACTTGCAAACCAAAAAAAATTTAAACTTTATAAAGGCAAACATGTAGAATATCCTTGTTTAAACATTTCTGCTTTATGCAATCTTTTCTTTAAGAATTCATTATCAATAAGTTGCTCAATTTCAAAATGGGTTTCCAAAATTGTTTTGAAATTAGAATTGCTGCCTAAATGAAACCAAAGACTGTATTAGCTTGAAGCCACTGTATACTTATGTATGTATGTTTGTATATTTGTATGTATGTAAGTATGTTTGTATGTATGTATGTTTGTTTGTATTGTTGCAATTCTTGGAAGTTAATTTCATTAAGAGCAACTGGCAATGTGTGGCGTATTTATTAGCCACACGGTACATGCATGCTTACATAAATATGTACATCTATATGTATGTATGTATGTATTGAATGGCTGACTGGTTGTTTTTTCAAGGAATCCATGGCTGCGTCGCAAACTAGCTTTCATGCATTTGTGGAATTCATCATTCCTGCACTGAAGCTCGCCGATGTCGTCGCCAGCCGTTGCTGTTTCTGTTTCTGTTGCACGCGGCATTTCCCCTGAGCGGCGGCAGCGGCCGAGCAGCGCGTTTGTTGCAATTTTCATAACTCATTGTTGGCATGCATGTACATACATGCATGCATATGTATGTATGTATATGTACATACATAAATACTTACATGCACACAAGATGTGCATATGTAAGTGTTTGTGCCCTGCCGCGCTAAATAAGGTGAAAATTTCCTTAAGAAAAATTACGCGCAAGTGCGATTTCCAGTTAATAAAATTACCAGATGATGGCATCCTCTTCCCATCCTGCACACACACACACATGATGGGGTTGAGCTTCCAGAGCCCTAAGCTATGCCGCAACCGCTGGCGAGACGTCAGTTGTAAAATTCTTATTAATTCTTATCGCAAAACTGCGACGTTTTTTCTATACCTGATCGGTGTAACATCTGCGACATACAAACATGCCTACATACATACATACATATGTATGTATGTATATGTGCATAAAGTATACAGACTAACACGCCCATGGTGTGGCTGCATTTGGTCTGAGCGACGCCGACAAGTGTTGTACACGCATTCCAAATAGTTTTCCATCATTAGCGGCTGTGCACGCGCAAATGTCAGAGCGCTGGACAGAGCCTGCGGTTGGTCTAGGAATGGGATGGGTTGGAGCAGGCAGATCTGCTTATAATGTACATGCATGCATACATAAACAGACATATTAGACTTCTACTTAACATAGCCAGCCAGTCAAGTTGAATGAATTATACAAATTTGTGTTTATTCAACATTAACTTATAACCTCCCTGCTGTTCGACATAAATAGCGATAAATACATTATATAGCAAGCAGCTTGACAATCTCAAAACACTAATGAATTACAGATCGGTTACAAACGAAACTATATAAACATTAACGGAACTAAAATTTAAAGTTATGCACAAAAAATTCGTGTGTTTGAGTATTCCATTTCGCAGATGGGTCTAATAAAAAATACAGTAGACGGCAATAAGTAGAACAATAACGCCGCAAATAAATAATTTGGGCTTCAGTTGGTACTCCCTATCGACAGCCTCCCACCAGCGAAGCCAGCTGGCCTTGTCGGGGCGCAGGGAACGACGCACTGTGGGCTCATAGCCACCTGCACCTGTGCCGGCAATGGTGCGTCTGGTGTACGGGCTGCCTCGGTCGCCAATGCGCTCGGCACGTAGACGCGCCAGGTTTCGGGCAAAGTCGCTCTCGAAATGAGGGCCCTGATCGCGGGGCTCGTCAGCTTCATTGTCGTCACTAAACTCGTTAGTGTAGGTGCGCGGCGGAGCACGCCCATAGCTGGAAGTGGGAGCTGGAATGGCAGATGAAGTGGAAGTGCCTGCAGCATAGCTTTGAGCTGGCGATCCCAAGTAGCTGCTATAACGTCCGCTGCGACTTAAGCCGACATAGTCATACGAATTGGATACCAATGGAGGACGAGCAGGAGCAGCCGGACTAGTAACGGATTGCGTCAGCATAGCCCCCGTTGTTGCACTATCCCCAACAAAGCGACGCGGTTGGCTCAGTGAGGATGGCGTGTACGATGAAGGCGTGACATACGCAGACTTGTCGATGTATTCATGAGTGCTAGTCACGGTTGCGCTCAGCTTTGGCTTCTCTTTGCGCTTAAACTCGTCCTCGATGTGTTGGGCAGCTTGCACCAATTGTTCATCCTCCTCGTCGTCGGATTCCAGGACGATCAGCGAATTGGCCAACAGGGTATTCTTGCTAGCAGTGCGTTTCGCAGCAACTACAGGCTCTTCTTGTATGGTCTCCGGCTTTTTGGTCGGACGCGCAGAGGTCACGTTTTGGCGCTCAACATTGGTGCTGGAACGACGACGCGCCTGTATGGGAGCAGGAGCCGGAGCCGGAGCAGTCGTTGCAGCTGTTGCCGTTGTCTTTTTGGCATTCTCGGAGAGAGACTGCGACACGGGCTTTGTTGAGGGCGGACGTGGACGTTCGACATCTTTGGAAGTGCGGTCACTTGTTGCAGCTGCAACTGCAATGGTGCGACGAGCCTTGGGAGTGCTCACCTCTGTCTGTGGAGCGTCCGTGTTGTGGCTGGTGACAGCATCTGTCTTGGTTGCTGCAGCAGCAACATGCAAGGTTTCGCGTCTTCCTGCTTTCTTGGGACTCGCAGCAGCCGGCGACTCGACCCCGCCAATCGAAGCTCTCAAACGTTTGACCAACACCTTGCGACTGCTATCTGTGACGGGTATATTGGGCAGTCCCTGCTCCACCATCCTTTTTCGCAGTTCCGCATTGGATAAGGCATCTAAATTGTCGGCATCGGCCATAGTTTCCAATTTCCCAGTCACTTTTCACGTCGTTAAAATTGAAAGTCGCTCCGCTTCACTTTTTTTCGCGGTGCGCGCTGTTTTTAGAGTTGCTCAAGATATTATCGAAGCAACGCACAATATTCCAATATATCGATGTTTTTAAATTCTTAACCAACGACATTACATTTGCAAGTTATGTCAAATTCAAAAATCATATCAAATTGAATAATTTTTAAAATTAGCATTTCCTCTACACTAGACATTTTTAATTATGCTACAACAAATGTGGAAAACTTTTATAAATGCGTGTATATGTGTGTCTATTGTTCCATTCGATTTTGAAAGCAATCCCAAACCATTCTATTTGCATATTTTTTAATTTAAGATACTTTGACTTTGACTTGCTTATTTCAACTGATGGTTCCTTTCCTTTCTTCTTGTAAAATATTTAAGCTGCATTTAGCATCTGAAAAACCATCCAAACTCTTTAAAGAAATAGTAATCGATATTTACCAGAATGGAGATGCTATCTTATTATTAGTTGCCAGACTTAACAACATATTCAAATAAAATATAGCGGTGTGGCAGCTATGATAATCGCCTATAATATTCCGAGAGGTCTGGCAACAGCAGTAATGACAAAACGCTTAACAACACTTTACACAAATAACTAGAAAATATTAGTAATAATAAGCGGATAAGTAAACATGGATATATCAAAGGCACCAAATCCTAGAAAGTTACAACTTTGCCGCACATATTTTCTTAGTAAGTAGCGCTACCGCTATCATTTGCACAATATAAGATAAATGCAACCATTTCCCCTACAGCTGGTTTTGCTTTCCTGCCTTTTGTGTGGGCGATTAATGTTTGCTGGTTCTTCAACGAGGCCCTTCGGAAGCCCCCATTTCCAGAACAGAGCCAAATCAAGCGCTGTTAGTGTGAGAAACAGTTGATTCATATCTTTTGCTAATTCTTGCTTTACATTCAGATGTCTTATACTCGGCCATTGGTACGCTTATTTGGCTTATAATCCTAATTAATTGGATCATCATATTCCAAACTAATCGCGCAGACTGGGGCGCCACCGCTGACTATATGAGCTTTATAATACCCCTGGGTAGTGCTTAGTAGGTAGACTAGATCTCTTTAAAATAAGTAATATGTACTCAAAAATAAAACTAATGTTTTAATAGTATTATACCTGTCAGCTGTAATATATTCGATATCAGTCGATGATATTCCACATCTTCAGCAGATTAAGTAATTTAATATTTCAATTGTCCAGTATAATAAAATTGTTAGCACCATGCTGAGGGACTCCGTATCTAAAAATTTTAAAGTTGTATTTGTCCAGATCTGTTGAATTTCTAGGTATTGCACGTCTTAGCCCTTCAACCACTCTGGCTACAACCCCTAAGGAAGCACAGATTGGGAAAAATGAATCATTTTAAAAATTTTGTTTAATTACATTTTTTTTATTCACATCTAAAGCTGATTTTCATTTATAATATATATATATATATATATTTATTTGTATGTAGTTGTTTTTTTTTTTATACTTTAAATATGTGTACTATATTTTTGAAATTTCTTAGCGCTAATTATGCAATTTGTTCAAAATTTTAAGATTTTGTTATGAGTTTGTGTGTGGTGTGTGTTGGCTACACGCTTTTATTTGGCCCTCGCTTTCTCTGCTCTGCGTCACACGTAGCATCTGTGCGGGGCTCTGATCTGAATACAATTTCATTGTTTAGAATGCCATTTAATTTATGAGTTGCTCTTCTTTAAAATATATATTTATATATGTATTTATAAAAATCTCTTGTACTTTTTAATGAACTAAGCTGGTATTTTGTTTTTGTTTTTTTTTTGTGCTCTTCTTCCTCATCTCTAGGAAAATTTCCATTTCCTTCAAATTCTTCACTTTAAGTTGACTTTGTTGATATTTTCTGCACCACACAGGGGAGGCGACAAAGTTGAGGGTGAAGTGAGGCGAGGAGTGTAAGGAAAACACGCGCACAGTTGCTACACATGTACATAGTGTTAAAGTTGTTTTTATATTTATTATTATTACTCGTTTGTTATTGCAATTACATGCATACATAATGATTTTTATGTTTATAGCTTTGCTCAAATGCGCTCTCTCTATATACTTTCGTGGCGCACTCGATTATCAAATTTACAATTCAAAAGACTCGCTCTAGAGTATATTTACATGCAATACTTTTTGTTTTTGTTACTTTTTGTTTAACCGTAAATTCCTATCGAAGTTTGTTTGTTTGTTTGTAATGTGTGTGTATGCGTTTGTCTGCCTTACTATACTAAACATTAAGTGCCATACTTGTAAATCACGCGTGTATGTGTATGTAGTTATGAAGCGGCTAGGGAACTACACACCTACACACCCACATTCACATGGAGAATCAATTAATTACATATACATATATGATACTGTATAACTGTATTTATGTAGTATGTATTTATATATGTATAAATATTTAAAGTACAAGTTCATGCCTACAAACATTTAAATAAATGACAATGCGTCGCGAAAACTCACAAAAAAATAACTTAACCCTTACAATGCGGGCGTACCTTCCTTGTCTTTTTCATTTCTTTTTTCTTGCTTTTTTATAGTTTTTTGTTTACTGCTATGCACAAATTAATTAAATTGCAGCTCCAATCGCAACACAGCTGATACATTACATAGTAGATTTATAATAAAAATAATTTATAACACGTACGTTCATACACACGAAAAGTCTATGTTTAAAAATGCGAACTTCTATTTGTATTTCGTATGCATATTATATTCGTAAATAGTGTGTAAATCTAAATAATATAGTTATTTTTTACAAAAAAATCAACACTACAATTTCGATTTTGTTCATGCTCGATTTACGCCTCTCGGTATGTGATAAATATATCTATATATTTATAAGTATATGTACTTTTTGTATATGCAATACACTTAGAAAAAATTGCTAAAAGTATGCTTGTTTTTGTTTGTTGTTTCCATGTTTTGTTTTAAATATTTGCAAGTGGTAAATATAATTACGAAGGTATGTGTATGCTAAACATGTATGTATATTTTACGCATTTATATGGTAGTAGGTTGCGATATAACTTAAAAACTAGAATTATAAGTAACACGTTAAACGAAAAATACAAAATTCTTATGCGTTTAAATAGTGTTGTTGTCCTTTGAAGTTTTGTTTTAGTTGTGTTTCTGTGTTTTTGTTTTTGCTCTTCCGGCTTGTTGCAGCGCTTTATCATAGAAATGTATATACATACATATACGTGTATATAGTAGTTGAAAAAGACCATATGTTTCCTAAATTTTCATTGTGCTCCTTCATGGGAAATTGACGCACATTTGCTGCTGCAACAAGCCTCGCTAGTTGTTCTTTACATTGTAGGTCTTCTTCTCATTGTTGTTGTTCAGTTGTTCTCATTTCGACGGTCCCGGCGGAAATGGATTTATCACAGCTACAGCAGCCGCCTGTTGGCTCGCTAGAACGGCCGCTAAAAATGAAAACGAGACAGAACTTTAGTTACTTTCTCAAAGGAATTCAAAGATCAAGGGTCGCTCACCTCCATAGGGCGCCGGGTACATGGGATAGCCGAGACCAACGTGGGTGTGATGGTGGGTGTGGACATGTCGTTGCGGCGGCGGACTGCGTGAATCGGCGGCACCAGCACCGCCAGCACCACCATTGCCTCCCGGGCCGCCCACACCGACGGCTCCATTACCCGGTGGCCCGCCCGCGGGTGGTGGACCCGGCAACGGTTGTTTGTGCGCATCGAGGCCAACAGGGGCATTGGATGGCACCCCATGCTGTTTCTGGCCGGCCATATCAGATTTGTTGGGCGGTGGACCACCTAAGCCACCGGGTGGTGGCTGCAGGCTGAGCGGCACACCACCTTGGCCGCCGCCAGCGCCACCTGGTTGATTTGGCCCATTGCCTCCCAACACATTGGGACCGCCACCAGGTCCACTATTCATGCCACCCCCGGGTTGAGGGGGTCCTGTGCTGGGGCTCGATACGCTGACCTTTACGGGGCCGCCCCCACTGGTCGGCGACTTGAGCGCCCGTTCACTGAGCTCATGTATCTTGTGCGTGGTGTAGTATTGGTTGGCGGCATGATGCAGTGCATCCAGCGCCTTGGTGCCAGTATTCCGCGACAGATCCTCGGGGGCGTGGTAGCGCGGTATGGGCAGATGGTAAGGTGGCGCATTGTAGGGCCCGGCGGCGGACATCAGGACATTGCGATACATGGGTAGATTGGGGTCGAAGGGACCGAAGGGTGTGGGCGAAATGTACGGCGGATGTAGGAAGTACTGCGATGTGGGTGGCGGGGGCGGTCCTTGTGTCTCCATTGTTGGCTTCTGACCCTCTTGCTTCACCTTCAGCTCCTCCTCCGCCGCTGCAGCTGCAGCAGCCTTCTGTTTTGGCGATTCCTTGGTCAGATTTGTGGCCTTGTTATTGGCTGCATTGCTATTCGCCTGCGCCTGTGCCTGCTTCAGTTTCTGTTGCTGATGCTGCTGCTGTTGTTGCTGCTGCTGCTGCTGTTGTTGTTGTTGTTGTTGCTGCTGCTGCTGCTGCTGATGTTGCTGTTGTTGTTGCTGCATGTGCTGGTGATGCTGTTGCAATGCCTGCTGCTGTTGTTGTGCAATCGAGAGCTGTTGCGACTGCTGTGGCGACAAACTGGACTCATCCTTGTGCTGTCCCCCGGGCTGCTGTTGCAATCCCGAATTGGGTCCACCGGCAGCAGCGGCGGCTGCGTTCTGGGCAGCAGCGGCTGCAGCTGCATTCTGACGTCGCTGCTGATCCGAGAACATATAGTAGCTGCAAAGGAAGTGAGGGAGGGAGACGTGCGTGAAAATATAGTATAATTAACATTTATTGCTACTTTGGCGCCCTGGGAACTAATTAGATCTTTAACCTCAGCAAGAATTTCGTTAATTCTGTTTTTTATTCAGGTTTTATCGGAAATTTAACTTGAATCTTGCAATATCAACCTCTTAGAATTGGTTAATGATTGAACTCCTTTGTTGGAAACGAAAAAAAGTTATCTATCAGCCTAATCTTCCTAATCTACTTTTTATCATTATTTCACAAACAAATAGTTCCTTGTATTGCTCGCGATGGAAGAAGGTCTTAATCTATGAGTCATTAAGTAGTTCATTCGATCTGAAAACCCTACTAGTTTCTCTGTTTGGTTAGGTAGACTGAATTATACTTCATTTTTCCAACTTTTGTTTATAAATTGGAGATCTTCTTAAAATGCTTCTTTCCTTAGCTATACTTTTCTACAAAAACTCATCAGAAGCTGTCAACTTTCTGTCCCTTTAAGTTTTTCATAATAATCGCTTTCATAATAATGAACCCCAAATTGAATTAATAGGATCTGTAGGATATTTAAATTATCATCAACAATAGGTCTGAGAATTGTTTTCATAAATAAAAATTGAATACCCCTCTTGAAGGAGTTACATTCTGAGTCTCAGCGACAAAGATTATTTCTTGTCTGATAAACAACAAATTCTCGAATGGCCTCTATATTCCCCAGAAGAGTAGTTAGTAGTAGGTAATAGTGCCTACCGTCGCAACTCCTCCTCGCGCGCTTGCTGAGCGGCCGCCAGACTCATGGAGTGGCGCTGATAGAGACTCGGATAGGCGCCCAGTGCCTGCAAGTCTTTGGGATGCAGTGCGTGCGGCTGCTGAGGTGGTGGCGCTGATTGCTGTTGTTGTTGTTGTGATGGTGGTCCCTGTTGACCAGGATTAGTGTTTGGCTCCTGCTTGATCTCCTGTTTGATCAAAGGCTCCTGTTTGATCAGCTTGTTGGCCATCAACTGTGGACAGAGGAAGTCAAACGTTGATTAAAATATTTGCGAATTCGTTGTGATTCGATGAGACGTACCTGCTGCTGTGGTAGATGCTTTGGATTCTCATGTGGACTGGGACTCTCCTTTAGACGTTCTTCTTTAATGGTAGCCGTTGGCATTTGTTGACCCATACTCTGAGCCTGCGAGCTGGGTGGCATTCCGGGATGGCCACCCATTTTGGCAGCCTCTTCCGACGCCACAATAGACACAGGTCCAAAGTTGGGATCAACATTGTAGGGATAGCCCGGGGGTATGTAGCTAAAAGAATAAGAAGGTATGCTTCTAATTAGTCCAATTTCAATCGTAATACCCAGCACTCAGTTCAAAAGAAAAGCTTAAGTTCGGGAAATCTTCATTCATACGTGAAATCGGAGGACACTATTACAATTTGCAGCCCTTAATATTATTTTATCTGTGGATGTAATCAGAGCTTAGCCCATCACTTTTCTTTCATAAATGAATCCTAAATTATGTAATCGGAAAGCTAATAAAAAGGCCTTTACAAAATGTATTTAGAATTAAAAAAAATTTTAATCAGTAAGCCTAGAGATGTGATTTTCGCACTGATTTCCCCTATATTTACTTTTAATATTTAATATCATGCATATTTTTAAGGGGTTTTCCTCAATATTCCTTTCACAACGACTTTTTTACTCGATTTTAATTTATTTAAGGTCACTTTTCGAATTTAATGAAATTATTAGCAATTGGAAAATGTTGGTAATTGGGAAAAATAAATGAGTTATTTGATTTCAAAACTACCTATGCCGAAGACTATAAAATTAAAGTAACTGAATTGAGAATATTTCGCACGATGTGATTGGAATTCGATAATGGTGTAATTTTCTAAGCCGTATTTGAAATGGATAGACGATGTTTTGTGTACCCATGAATTTCTTGTCTACTTCTTAACTACCAGAAGAATTATGAAATACTTATGTAATTCCCAGCATCTTTACTTTTCGCTTTACTTTTGAGCCGAGTGCTAAGCGTAGGGTGTTCGAAACTCACTTGAACGGATAGAAGTGTGACATGGGCTTGGCCGGCGAGGGTGCGGCCAAACCTGCCGCGCTTAGAGCCGAGATGCCACCCAAACCAGGTGGCAGGCCGCCAGGTGGGGGTCCAGTCACTGCGCTGAGATTCACTGGCGGCGGCTGTTGTTGTGGGGCCTGTGAACTGGGTGTGGGTGTGGCATCCTTTCCGTTGTTCTCCGACTGTGATTGCGTTTGTTGGCCTGCCTGTTGCGGCTTCGTCATCAGATCTAGCGGTGGATCTTTGTTCTTGTTGCTGTAGTCGGTCAGATGGGAGACCGCCTGTTGTTGTGCCGGCAACAAATGCGTCTGTGGCTGTGAGGAGGTTGGTGCTCCAGGTGCCAATTGTTGCGCCTGCGATGCTGGCAACGCTAATTGTGGTTGCCCCAGCGTAGGCGGTAGCCCCGCCTTGCCTGACTGCAGGGGATCCCCGCCCGATTGTTGTACCATATATTGTTGCTGTTGCGGCGGATAGAATTGATACATGCCGTAGCCGCCAAGCGAGGGCATCGACGGCGGTGCCCCACCAGCGCCCACTCCTAGAGCCGTTGGCACGCCCACTTCGGGTGGTTTCTTGCTCAGTAGATCCATGTGCTTGTTGGGCTGGCCCGATTTTTCCAGCATCTCTTGGTCGGCGACTGGCGTTGAGTCGTCCGATATATCACTATACGCCGGGGACTGCACATCCTCGCGAGATGCGCTGCCATCGAAATCACCTGGACCGGGCGATTTACGATTCTTTTTCTGTTTGCTGCTTGCGACTGCCGAAAAGGCGGGCGAAGTCTGTTTGCTGGATAGGGGTATGCCTTGTGCCTGGGCGGCCAGCTGCTGTGGTGTGCCGGGATAGCCACTTGGTGGTTGCTGTGCCTCAACATTAGGCGGCATCTGATGCGTAACTGGTGTAGGACGTAGCGGATTCTGTCCCGGTTGCAATGCATTTTGCTGGGCAGATTGTTGTTGTGTCGGCTGCGAATTGGGCGGCTGTTGTTGCTGCTGCTGCTGTTGTTGTTGTTGTTGCTGCTGCAGAGCAGCTGCCATTGACGTGGCCGCGGCACCATCGGGTGGGCCGAATCGCAAGACACCAGCTTTCACTACGAATCAAAGAAATGGAATTAGATGGAATTTCGAAAACATGTCTATTTAGTAACCACTTACATGCACTTTGCTGCAACAACGCTTGCTGCTGTTGCTCGGAGAGGAGCGTCGGTAGGCCAGTGGCGCCAACCAGACCGCCTAGCAGTTGCTGTTGTTGTTGCTGGGAAAGCGCCTGGCTGGAGATGCCGGCAGTTATGCTGCCACCAGCAACTGCTGCATGTGCTGGTGTTGGAGACGGCAGCACGACGCTCGGATTGGCTGCGCTGGGGGTCAGAAGCGCCTGTTGCGGCACTTGTGGCGCGGAGTTGGCCACCACTGTGCTCGGCATGCTCGGATGCGTGGCTGTGGTTGCAGAACTAACCACCGGAATGCCTTCCGTTGCTGGCTGACCGCCAGATGTGCTGTTGGGTCCAGTAGGTGGAGATGCTACTGTTGGGGCAACTGCTGTTGATACTCCTGCTGCCGTAGCCGATGTTGTGCTTGCGATCGCCGCCGTTGTTGGCTCGGCGGGGGGAACAGATGAGGCGCCAGCTGATGATGGTGTTGTGGGGACATTGCTGTTGCCATTTGTGGTAATAGCAGCGGCATTGGGGGTGCTGGGTGTGGAAGGCGCTGCTGCCGTGGGTACTGATGGCACCGGTGAGGGAGGCGTGGGTGGCTCCTCTGGCGCCTGCATGGAGTCCTCGTCCATGGAACCGGCACCGCCGTGCGCATGCGACTGGTGATAGCGCAACCCATTGGCATGCTTGTACTTCTTGCTGCAGTCCTGCTCCGGGCACTCGAGCAGCACCGGCGAGATCGCACAGGGTGAGGCAGTCTTACATTTCTTTGTGTTGATTTGCACATTTAGTCCGGTCACTGGGTTGAGCAGGCTCTGGGGCTGTGTGGCCAGGCCACCGCCGCTGGCCGAGATGGGTATCCCACTGGCGTTCACCATGCTCGTTGCGGCAGCATCTGACTCGCCATTGAGTGGCGATGGCGCCTCATCCTTGGACTTGCGCTTCTCTGGACGTGGCGGCAGAAATGCAGTTGGCGAGGTGCTGGGCGTGGCTCCGCCACCATTGCCCGAGGAGGAGCTGCTGTTGGTTGCAGCGTTGTTGCTGTTGTTATTGGAATTGCCAGAGGCGCTGCGCGTGGCGCCACGTCCTTTGGTCGCTCCATTGCGCAGCTTCGAGTGCACCTGAGCGTGTGAGAAGTAAATCTAAAAGCAGAGGGAACAAACACAGTAGAAGCAAGACCGTTTGGGGATGGTGGTTGATTACTCACAGAGCTTCTGGTCTCGGTGAAGTTGCTCAGGTCGGGTGTGAGACCAGCACTGCGTCCGCGCTTGCCGCGTCCCTTTGGAGTTCGAGAATCTAATTCTTCAGTTGGTGAATCACAGAATCTGAAAAGCATATACAATTTTTGTTTTATTTCCAAATCTGTGCATTGCTTTCTACCACAGACAAGGAGGAGGTAACTTTTCAAACTGTTTCCACACACGAGGAAACCAAACAAAAGAGCAAAAATCATAATGTTTAAAAGACAAATGTATTTATTGTTCATCAAATTCCGATATATCGCTATAATCTAGACTAATCTTGATAAACCACTAACTAAAAACTTGAACACGTGCGGTGAGGCTGACACATTTTTATTTGTACTTCGAAACAGTTTGAAAAGCCCCCGAAGCTGGACCCAATTTCTCTCACTCACCTTGGAGGAGCCCAATCGTGGCGCGTACAGTCAAGCAGGGTGCCCACGTAGGTCTTGCCGCGCCACGTCACATTGACGACCAGGACGCCGCCCTCAGTCTCGTGCCAAACGATGCCCTCAAGTGTGACCGAGGTGCCCGGCTCGCAGGGACCCAGACAGTCCGGCTCCGTGATGGTGCCGACGGAGGTGCCAATGCATATGTCGACCATCTCTTTGCCGGAACTGTTATTGTTGTTATTGTTATTATTGGCGCCATGCTCGCTATGCTTGGCACGTTTAGCTGGCGGGGATTTTGAGTCCGCATCGTCCGCTGAGGCTGCGCTACCGGCAGGCACGGAAATGGTGTGATGCATTGTCGCTGAGATCATGCCGGGGGCCATTAGTTTTGCCTGTGCAGCAGCGGCTGCTTTGCTGTCCGGCCCGCTGCCCGTGCTGTTGTTGCCGGAATTGTTGCTTACACTACCACCGGAACCACCGCTCTGGCCACTTGCATAGCTGGAGGCGGCCGCAGCGGCCAGTTGTGCGGCAATGTGTGAGGATATTTTGATGCCACTACCGGTCTCTTTGCCTGGTGGACCCGGCGCATTGGCACCACCCGTACCGCCGCTCGAGCCACTGTTACCGGACTGGGCGGCGGAGGCCACGCCAGCTACTGTTGTGGCTGCCAACAACGAGGCGGATACCATGGCCGCTGGTGAGCCCGCTGAAGGTGTAAAAACGCCCGGTGGTACTCCGGCTGACATGGCAGAGGCGGAGGATGCGTTGCCACTGCCGCTGCCACCACTGGAATTGGACATACGCTGCTGCAGGGATGCATGTTCGCTGGCGTTGGCGCGACGTATGCAGGCATGATGCGAACAGGGAGTCGCACCACTGGAACCACCACCCATGTCGCCATTGCACTGACAGCCACCACCAGCACCATTGCCAGTGGCACTCTTTTCCGGCGTATCTTTCTCTCCGGCCGCTGAGGCGGCAGACTTGTCCACAGACATGCGATTGGAATGTGCATTCTTATCCTTAGTCTTTTCACGTCGATGTCCGGAGCTACCCCGTTTGGTGCCCTGTGGCGTGGATTGCGTGCTGTTGCTGCTGGAACCGCTCCCGCCACCGCCACCGCTGCTTCCATGTGAATTATTTTGACTGCTGCTACTGTTGCTGCTATTGTTGCTGCCGGCACTCGAATTATTTAAGTGCTTCTTGCTGCTGGAACCACTGCCGCTCCCACCGCCGCCGCCACCACTGGAGGTATTGCCGGTTGCTGTTAACGAGCTGTTCGATGCGAGGGAAGACGCATTGGAGCTGCCATCCTCGATGGCAGAGTTTCCGATGGCACCATTTTGCTGATCGGTGGCTTTGACAATCTCATGCTTAGCCTCGGAACTTTTTGTGCCGGGCTTGGTGCGTTTGATCTTCATTTTAAGTCCTTTATCTAGCGTGGCTTGATGATCAATGGACATTTTTGCGCTCAATTTACCACTGGAGCTGCCGCCTTGCGAACTCTGGTTACTGGTGGTTCCTATGCCGCTACTGGCGCCGCTAGAACCACCCCCGCTGCTGCTACTGTTGTTGCTGTTGCTACTGTTGCCGCCGCTGCCGATGCCCGTTTGCGAGGACATGCCGCCAGCGGAAAATTTCGCTTGATGACCACCAGTGCCACCAGTGGACGTGCCGCTGCTGTTGCCACTACAGGCGCTGTTGGTTGCCTGTGCAGAGGAGCTGTTGTTGTTGCTGCTATTGTTTGACGAGGGGCAAGACGATACCAAATTGCCACCTTTAGAAAAGCCCGCAAATGTCGATGAGGACAAGGTGCTTCCAGTTGTCAGAGACGATGAGGCAGAACCAGAGCCTGCGGTTGCAGAGTTGCTTTTACTGCTGCTGCCACCGGCACTGACTGCGCTACTGCTTGTATTGCAGTTGCTGTTGCTGGTGCTGTTATTGTGCGTAGAATTTAGCCCCGGACTATTTAGCTGTGCCACCAGCGCCGATTTAAATCCCTTCGGGTTGTTGCTGCTGTTGGTGTTGCTACTGCTGGCCTGTGACGAGGCGTGATGATGATGGTGGTGATGGTGGTGCTTGCCCGAGGAGGAGCCTTTGTTTGTTGCCACAGCAATGTTGCTGCTGTTGTTGTTGTTGCTGCTGTTGTTGTTGTTGCTGCTGTTGCTGGAGGCTGACGAGCTGGATGAAGAGGAGTTCCCGCTGATGGCGTTGCTGGGGCCGATGGGTTGACGTGTGAACTTAATTGTGGTTGGCGACGTTGCCGACAAATTGCTGTGCAGTGTGGTTTTGTGCGATTTGTGGTGATGCGTTGAGATGCTGATGCTGCTCGTCACTGCCGACGTAGCGGCGACTTTGCTGGCTGATGACGTAGCTGCTGTTGTTGTTGTTGGTATTGATGAGTTATCTGATGCTGTTGCTGCTGGTGCTGTTGTTGTTGCTGCTGTGCTATTTGCCTGTTTAGCATTTATTGCTGTAGGTGTTGTTGTTGCTGTTGCTTGTTGGTTGCCACCACCCGAATTCGCAGTTGCCACTTGCTGCTGCGTTGAGGACTTTTCAATGTCCGCGTCTAAGTCGTCCAACAGCTCTGGTATGCCACCAATGTTCCACTCGTCCTCGTATTCAAAATTCGTATCCTTTGACTCGCTCGAATTAGAACTGCTCGACGATGACGAAGACGACGACGTTGAGTTTGTCGTTGTTGTATTTCCTGTCTTTGTCGAGCCAATTAATTCTGAAGCAGATATAATGCGGGTGGAAGGGTACATAAGAACAAAAACAAAATTAGAGACAATTAAGAAGCAGTTAGCTAGCTTAGCAATGAAGAAGAAAGGCCAGCAGCTGATGTTATAGATATACATATGTACATATGTATAGTGTATATGTAGATATTTATGTGGATCACTTACTTATATGCTTCTTAATCGCGTTCCCTTGCTGATTATTCGTTGCCACTACTGTTGTTGTTGTTGCCGACTGCTGCTGTTGCTGTAAGTTGGCCTTCAATTTATTATTGAAGTTCAACGCGTGATTCGTAGCCGTCGTTGTTGTTGCTGCCGTCCCTGCTGCTGTTACCGCCGCTTTCGATACACTTAAATTAGCTAACAGTTTATTATTCTTAATATTGCTTTCCGTTGCTACGTTGCTGCTATTCTGGGCCACCTGCAAATGATGTGCAAGGACATAGATAAGCAAAGGAGGATCATTTAGTAAAAAAAAAATAAATGTAGTTTACAGTAAAAATAATTTTTATCTTACATATGTATATGTACGTATGTATGTATGTACCATAGACTAATTACGAGCTGATCAAAAAATCGTTCTTGTCCTTTCCCCCTTCACATTTTTTTTCTTCAATTACCTTTTCAACTTTCTTTTCCATTCCATAACAATTGCTTTCAATAGAATTTGCCTCCCCTAGAGTGCAAACTACATAAATCAAGCGATTGAGTAATAAGTTTTGTATTTCACTTTTGCTTGCAAAATCATTATTAAAAATAAATCTAAATTGTACCAAATAATAATAATAAATGAAATTTATAAAATTGTACGCGTAAACTAACAAGCGGTCGGCGTCCTTTTTAATTTAGCAGCGCGGCGACGCAGATGAGACTGAAGAAAAGACGAAGAGCGAGCAACCACCTTTTTCGGCACACACACACACACATACACATGCGAGCCCGTATGTATGTAGAGAGTAAGAGAGCGGGAGATGCAGAGGCAGACAAATAAACAACAAGCCAGCTCTTCTCATTTTACAATGCAAATGGTGTTGGTAAACGCGCAAAAGAAGTTTTAACTAAAATAAAGTACAATTTGTTTGTTGTCGCGCAAAACATCAATTGTAGTGAGCGGCAAATGCAATAAATCAAATTTGAATGAATTTATAACCAGCAATGTTGTCATAAAAAAACAACAAAGACAACTAATTTTTTTAGCTTATCGGTTTTTGCTTCTTATCACGTTGCAAAGTCTAGTGGCCACTTGAAATTTATGAAAAAAAAAAATTTAAAACAGATGACAGTAAAACAATTATAGTCATAAATTGTTATGAATTAAGCTGCAATCGTACATTAATACGGCATGTGTATAACTGTATATCTGTATGTATATTCATGTTTATACATATATGTATGTATGTATATGTACATAAGATGTATGTATATTCTGCTGTACTCCACCACAAACAATAGAATAAATATGCCAAGGCCATTAATCTATGTATGTATGTATGTACATACACACATACATATGTGTGGATACATATACATGCATACATATTTATAAGGAATACTCTACAGATGACGAATCGAAAGAGTTATCTGTCTTGCTATGTTTAGTAACTTTCTCATTTATTATATTTGTTTCTCCAGATCTCTAGTAGGTTTGCATCAGTAAAATAATAAATGCACAATCTAAACAGATTGGCAGAATTTAGAATTAGGAAACATAGGATGAACCTTTTTCTCACTTCTCTACCCTCTCTACCTGCTAAAACAATATGCGCATGTATGTATGTATGTGTGTATTCATTCAAATGCGTATGAGACACACATACATACATACATACATATGTATGTACATGCATTACTTACATAACTACTATTTATTTTTAAAGAAACTAAAAAATAATAATTGTTTTAAGAACTTCAAAGAAAGTAGGCCCTTCGATCTTTCCTAGTAAATTATTGGAAGGTCTTTTGTCATTATTATGGATGTACATAGTATGTGCAACTGTATGAAAAATATAGACTGCTTTCTTATCAAATATGGAAAAAGTTTCATATGTGTATAGACATTTTAAAGAAGCCTATTTTGAGAAACTTAAGCGGACAGACAAAATCTGGCCAATGTAATGCCTCCTTTAATTTTAACCGGTACGACATAGTTCACATAAATGCACGCAAAATATTGGACAGTTATCTACATTATACTGAATAGTATAGTATATGTATGTAAGAATGTCGATGATAAGTGAAAAGCCGTAACATTACTACTAACATTATACTAAGTATTAATTAATGTCTTTATATTTGGCTCCCGCTCAAAACTACTTTAAGGCCAATTTTGATTAAATATATATAATTTCCAAACGTTAACAAAAATGTAACACAACTATTTTCAAGGTGGTTGACATATTTTAGAGAGGTTGGAGAGTGAGAATCTAATTTCTACTGTTAATCTCTTGAGTTCAAGTGCTCGTAGAATTTTGGGACACCTACTATAAGTTACACTAATATGTATAGTACATAATTGGGTGAAAATTTGATGCGTTACCTTATTCGGGTGGTGGCTAGTGTTCGCCTCGCTACGTCTCATTGACTCCATGCAGACGCAAACGATCGGGCCACCGCACTGCGCAGGCCCAAAGTGCTACTAATAGTGCCTAGGAACGTCGTTCTGCTGCTGGTTGGGATTCTTATTCTGGACGCAGCGTTGAAGGCGGTGATGTTCTTGTTTTTAATGTAGTTCTGGCAATTGTTGTAAATGCGTTGCTGGCCTGGTTGTCGACCTGTCGATGTACTTGTATCCAGGCAACGACGGCAAGAGACACAGGGCCTCGGCCCTCGGGCCAAACTGTTCATTTTCAAAACTGTAAGAGAGAGAGAGAGAGAGAGGGAAGAAAATAAACACAAGTTCTAATTAACATGCAATTGAAACTGAAGAATGTGGGACAAGTACGTGCTAAAAATAAATACAGAGTTTGCGACACTCGGAACAGAAATGCGTTCAAGTGGTGGTCTGGTCTGGCCCGGCCTGGCCTTTAGAGATTGCGTTCCATTATCGCTCAACGCATGGAATATTAGATGATGACGACAACGACACTCGAGCGCAATCGGCAATATTCCAATCAAATCAGAGAGCAAAAAAATGGGGAAAAAATTAAAAACTGCATGGCAGGCCACTTCACGTACATTAACGGCTTTATAATTGAAACGCTTTTGCAATTTAGCGATAGGGCGACAATGGTATGACCCACTGCAGTGAGTGAAAAATATGATTTACACAAACCACACACACATATATGTATGTATGTACATATGTATGTATGTCTGTACATAGGTATAGTCTTGTGCGTGTGTGTAAGCACGGTAGCAAATATGTACTGATAAGATATCATCGCAATTGCTACCGCGTAACGACGGACTCGCCTATTTCACAGACAATTCTACAGGTACACACATACATATATGTATGTACATACATATGCATAGTATGTATGTTTGTGCAGGTATTTGCCGCAGTCGCATTTACACAAATTGCCGTTGGCAAATGACGCATGACATCATCACCATCACCATCACCATCCCCCTAAACATCTTTATTAGGAGCAGCTGCCATCATCGCCATATCTTGCAGGTCAGGGTGCTGAGCTTGTTAGTTGAACCACAGACCCGCTGGCCGTAACATAATCAAGCCGTTTTGCCACATCAAACAATAATAAAGAATACATAAGTACATACATAATGTAAGTGTATGTGTGTATATTAACTTGCCTTTACATATAGTAATACTAAAGAAACAAATTTCTTAGCGGCTCATTATCATTTGGTTCTTGGCTTAATACGCTTTGCTTGGTATTTGCGAAACATTAATGCATGGCTTACAAGCACATTTAAATATAAGTAGTTATACACCACCAGACACTTAAATAGTTACAGCTCCAAACTAACTAGAATTACGTTTTTATAGTGAGTGAGCAGACAATGTTGAATTGAAATTTATTGGAAGGCAAATTTCAAACATCTGTTTATATTATACTACTTATCTTAATATTCCGCTATCAATTTTAGATGAAACTCAAGTTTGTATTAAGTATACATTTTAGATAAGAATCCTTGCTTTTTGTATGCAACGCATTTAAACGACGAGACAATTCGACAATGTTCTTCTTTTCTTCTAATTTTTCTTATCGATGGAAGTTTTTGTTCTTGTTGAAAATACATTTAAGTCTTGTCGCTTAAATAAATTAAAAGCTAATGCTGCAAAAAGAACTACCTAATCCTTAAATGATTAAGTTTCGATTTTTCGATCAATTGGTGGGCATATGTATTTAACTAATACTATAGTGTGAATCTATTTAAGTGCCTGCCACTGTTACGAGACGCATTATTGAAACATTTTTCCAGATATGATTAGATATACGAAAGCAGGAAAATAATTCGAAACATGTTCCTTGAATACCCAATTTTTTTCGCTACAGCTGCCAGTGCGCCTATTTTGAAAAATATAACAGATTGTTGCGAGGTACTATAGAACTTAAGATACATGTATCTTTTTTAGCAAAACAGTTGTTAATATTAAGCGTGATATCTGTGACGATCGTTCCAATGGCAGTTATATACATTTTTTTTTCTTTATTTAGACTTGTTATTAATTAAATAAATAGAAAACCACCTTCAAACCAATTTCAAGGATGGTGAATTTTAGAATCTATTAAATATTACAATTATATATTTTTGTTGCGTGGGAACTCTAGTCGACTTACTTGTAGTCCCAGATCTTTGCTGGAACCTACATTCCTCATAGATAGTTGTTTAGTGCGTGATTTGGAAAGATTTTTGCATGAAAATAAATATAAGAATTTACGTTGGAAATGCAAATTTATGGATATAATGATGTCGGGGATGTGGTCAACATTCTAAATTCATAAGAATAAGAATCTACGTTGAAATGCGATTTTATGCATCCAATTATGGTTCTTCTAAAGACAACATTAGTTTCCATTACAGCTGTTGAAAAAGCAAGCTTTCCGGAAATAAAGTCACAATAGGGGAACATTTAAGTTTTTGATTTTAAATTTGCGCGTGTTGTTTGGCATAAACGTAGTAATAGCTCCATAGTACATACATATCTCTGTAGGTGTGTTCAGCACAAACCGTGCATTAACATTAAATATGTATAGTATGTATGTATATAATGAGCATGTACATACATACATAATTGTTAATTGCTAGACAATTTTGTAGAGTGAGCCTCCTTCTCCTCCTCTTGGGTTATTTACGTTATTTAACAGCCGAAGCAACAAATACAACAATAACAACAACAACAACGACTACTGCTATAATATGTCAGCAGAAAAGCTTAATTGATGGATCTGTTGTGTGTATTTTGTTTGGTTGGTTGATTTTATTTTAATGCCCCAGCGGCTACAAAACTGTGGTGTGTGTGTGTGTGTGTGCGTCTGTGTGGAGCGATTTATGATAATTAAATGACAACCGCACATTTGCATGCAAACAAACCCACGCGTTTAAATATGTAAATGAGTATCGTGTGTGTGTGTATTGGTGTGTGGGCTGAATGCTGTCTTTTGTAAAATTTATCAATTCACGTTCATGTTTCAATATGGGGATTTAATTAATTGAGTTGTAGTTGTCGGCCTAACGAGCTTGCTCATTGTTTTACACATCGTGTTTAAATATAAATATCTACATATGTATGTACATATATATATATATATATATATATATATAAGGACATTGGTAAGTACATATACATACATACATATATGTATGTACATATGTACATTAATATATATCGCATGTGTATGTTTGTTTTTGTGCATATTTGTGTACATTTTAAATGCATATTATTGTTTATTGTCAATCAGCATCATTTATTTTTATTTCATTAATTTTTCAGTTTGTTTATTTGTTTTTGCTGCTTGGCTTTCGAAATGTATTTTTAATTTGCATGGCTAGCAAAAAATGTTATTTAAAAAGCACTTTTCATTTGGTGTACTTTTAAATAAACATTTATTTAAACATATTGCCCTGAGGGCGTGAACAACATACTTGTATGAGTGTGAAGATGAAAATGAGCGCTATAATTTAGACAAATCAATAAATTATAGTACGTACTAATAGTTGCCAGCATCGCACTTTTAGCAGAAAATTAAAGGGTGTCCGACAATTTGTTCGATAAACCCCATTCGGGACTGTTGAAAACAGCGAACAATAAATGGGTTTGAAAAACAGTTCCGCAGTTTTATTAACTGCTTAGAGTTCAATACATTCACCAATATTGTTTAAATAAACATAAAAAAATATTAATGGCATTTAAAAGTGGTCTTTATTTTTGTCTAAGAAGACACTAAGTATTTCTTGTTTTTTGAATTATTAGAGTAGAACAGGCAGATTACATTAAAGTTAAAGAAGCATTTTAACCATGTCGCCCGAGAAAAGAATAATTGAACAGGGTATTGGATCAATTAATATTGACAGACACTCTATAAGAACTTTAACACAAAATATTGCTGGACTTAAGAACTTATTCGATTAACTTTTCATTGCGTATTTTCACAAGAGATTTTCATCCTCTTGTTCAGTTGACGTAAGGAATAATACAGAGTACACTGAATTTATATTGAAACAACAGCAAGTGAGTGCCAGTTTATTTAATGACACCTTTGCCAGCATTAATCGCCAAAATTGTCGCACTTGAAGCTTAGCAGATCAAGGGGAATTACTTCAAAATGAAATCCATTGAAAAAGTGACACATTATTTGAATAATCCCATTAATGCATAACATAAATCGGACTTTTTGAAAGGAAATTGCCATATATGGATGTGTTTTAAAAAGCGGTTTAAAAAGCAAATCCTCGCCTTCTCTATGGATGAATGGTCCCCACACATCCTAAACTACTCGAAAATCAACATTAGCTGTTTTATGACTTTTGGGACACCCTTTACATAAAAAATGGCATCTCGGACTGAAGAGGTAAAACGAAAACAACAATACCAAGACTGAGAATATGCGAGCATTCACGGCTCTTTTTCCATTCAAGTAGGCGCTGTGTTGCCTGCTTTTAAATTGGGTTTATGGTCAGATATATCTTTAGAGCTTCACTTATGTGGTGGTTGCTGTTGCTGTTGTTATTGTTATTGGCTCTTGTTATGGTCGCCGCTCCATCCTCCCCTTGTTCGGCCTGTCCGCACGTACTAAACATCACAAGCAGCAGAAGAGCAGGGACGGCATCATTGAAAATAAGAGGAAGACAAGTTCAAGATTTACGACAATGCCGACATCGTCATCATCTTTGATGTTGTTGCTGTGTTGTAGTACAAGATCGATCCGTGCTCCTCTCTTGCCAAATGAACGCCTCTGGGGAGTTGCCAGCGCGCTGCTATTAGCGGTCGGGCGGCTGTCCAGACGTCCCCAGCTTGTTGGCTTGTCGCAACCACAACAAAGAGGCTGGCCAGGTCGGGCCCGCCAGCCAGGCAATGGCAGGCAGGCAGGCAGGCAGTCAGGCAATCAGAAGGAAGACTGCCAGTTGACTGTGAACCTCTTAAGCTCTGCCAACATCGCCTGCACCACCACCACCACCACCACCATCATCGTCATTGCCACTACCACTTAAATCCCACACATAAAATTGAGTTTCGCTAATAATTTTCAGTCCTTCCCCCCACATTTCAGTTTGATTTGCTTCGAGTCGCGATAATTTGATTTTCAGGCCGGACTTATCGTTATACAAACATACATACATAAATATGTATATATACAAGTATATACATATATATACATATGTATATGTATGCGTGTGTACTCGTATATAAATATGGGAGGTGTTACGGTGTGTGGTTGCGGTGGCGGTGGCGGTTTTGTTCACTCGTTGCCAGCGGCATTTTGGCATTTTGTGCGTTCAATTAAATTAAATGCAACCGTCCATTTGTAGAAATGTGTGTGCTAGCTGCTACGGATTTGAGTGCCGATCATGCCCACTCGCTTGCACTCACACACATACCCACAAAACACTCAGCGGGGCACAAACGAGCCACTTGAGCCACACTGGTCTGGCGTTTGTTGCGTCTGGCAATCACTCTCAGTCGACAAGTCATTCAATTTTGTATTCAATATCGATCATTGAATGGTTAAAGTGCCGCAATGGCAATCACCCTAGAAGTGCTGCCTGCGGGCAGCACCACCGCCACCGCCATCATCGCAGCCACCGCTGACACCGCTGCCGTTGGCAAAACTATTCATACGCATATACAGTAAATTTGTAGTATGATGAACTTTCCATCAAAGCGCTTTCAGATGCAATTTTTTACCACACATTTAACCATATGTAAGGCCAGCAAAAAATGTTAAAAACACTTTTAATTTGGTGTACTTTTAAATAAACATTTATTTAAACATATTCATACACATATACAGTAAATTTGTAGTATGATGAACTTTCCATCAAAGCGCTGTCATTTGCAATTTTTTACAATACTATATTTGCAAATAATTTATTTCAAAAACACTTTTAATTTGGTGTACTTTTAAATAAACATTTATTTAAAATGAAAATAAAAATGCGCGCTATAATTTAGGCAAATCAATAAATTATAGTATAGTATAGTATGTATTAATAGTTGCCAGTATCGATGCAATTTTTTACCATACTACATAAATTAAATTGGATATTATACTATTTACACCTGTTTTAAATTCAATTAATTTTGATATTAATGTGAGTTTTTTCTCAGGGCCTAAAAATCATATGATGGCCGCATATTAGTTAGGTTTAGCCCTTACATCTATTAGTTTAATCCCTGCTTATAAAGAGAGTTTGCAATTTCAAAAGATACGGTTCTATCTCTGGGGCATCCTTTCCTATGTATAAAGTCATGTGTGTTCTTTAATTTAATACTAATATGAATTACCGTTTCGTTTTTCAAATCGACAAAATAATCGAATGCTTAAAAATGTGATCTGCAAAATGTAACAATAAAGTATTTTGAAGGGAATTTATGAATATATTGAAAATTCGCAGACACACTCACTATTCAAGCAATCAAATATTTAAAATTGCTTTTAAGCAAATTCAGCTGCGGTTTTTAAAAATGTGCACAAATCACTGCACGTTTTGAATGTGGAATTTAAATCGCATTGAAACCATTTCATTCTTTTTAAAGATTTTTATGAATGCAATTTGTTGCCCTAAGTTTTACTATAAAATATATAAAATAAAATTCACTCACAAGCAGTTTATTTGATTAAATGCATGTATTTGTGAAATGTGTTTTATGTACAATTTCACGTTCTCAGAATCCGAATTCACCAATTTTTTTGGGTGATTTGTGAAAATGCAACTTACCTCAGGTTTTTTATAGAGTATTTTAACTGTAAATCAGAGCACGATACTCTTGTGCTTTGTCGGGTTGCCTTTTCTAGCGACCTATTCAATTGATAATGCATAAATTTATGACTTGATTTTCTCCCATACGCTTCATTTTTCTTGTTGTTGTGATTGTTGCTCCGCTATTATTTATTGTATATAATTTGTCGTTGTCATTGCTGTCGCGGTCGTTGTAGAGGGGGAAGTAAGTACGTTGGAACTCCCGCTACTTACACATGTTGAACATTTCAGCTCATGCTCGACTGATTTGTTGTTGCGGCCACAACGAGCGGAGCCGCAGCAATTAATTTCATATTCAAGTTTCGGCTGCTTGAGTGGTGCTCGATTGTGATTTCGATTTGATTGAAATGTAAACTTGTCGAATCACAAATAAAAAGCAAGACAATGGGAAACAACTACAACTAATCGCAATTCACGTGAGCGATATTCGTGCAGAAAGAGTACATATAAATTCATAAGTATAAAAGCTATTGTATAGCATGTTGTTGTAATTAGTTTGCAAACTGATCGTTGAGGACATGTTAAAAATGTAGGTTTTTATTTGTGTAGATCAACAAATATGTAGGAGAGATGTTAACAAGCTCAATTAGATCAAAAATGTGGTCATAATCTACATCGGGAAACAAACGTTACTTTGTATAAAAACAAAGGCTATCCAGTGTTTTAGAGCAGTACGTGTTTATCATAGCTTTTTGTGAGCATTTCTAAATGTATCCCTCTTTAGTTTCTCTCGGCATAGCTGTCCTGCTGTTGTGTGTCCTTTCTGCAGCAGAAGTGAGTAGAAAGTATATGCAATATTCAAAATAGTGCTCTACATCTCGTTTTTTTTTTCGATGCACAGCGCAATTGGGAATACGAACCTAAGTCCATAACTTCGACCTCAGCAGATGAAGAGAAAGTGAAGTTACATTTTCAAATTGATCGAGTAAATCGGGGCGAATATGCCTTAACGGGGAACATTGAGTGGAAATATGATACCAGTGATGATACAATGGTAAGGAATTCGCTTGCTTCTTAGATACAAAGGTATAGAAACAATTTTTTTTTAGGTTGAAATATTGATCTATCGCAGTCCGACAGGTAGCAGTTACGATTATCAGCTAATGCCCTGGTCTATACCCAATCAAAAGTTCTACGAATATCTCAATACCTTCTACAAGGAAGTAATAAATAATTTCGCAAATTGTTCAAATCTGCCGATATATAAGGAAAAATTCGAACCGCCATGGCCCAAGAATAAATATGAATTTAAACGTTGCGAAGTTGCGGGCGAGGGATTGCCAGAAGTTGCGCCCGAGGGATTCTATAAAATAGTTGTCACATTTTCCGGTGAGGTGGTCTGGACCGTCACAACAATTGCTAAAGTTACGACAAAAATGACTTGAATTGTTCAGTTAAATAAAGTGTGCACTAACGCGGGTGACAGGATTCGGATTTGTAGTTTTATATAGGATACGGGGCGTGATAAAAGCGGACTTCCAGGAATTATTGCAGGTAAAAACATTGACAAGCTGCCAGCTGCAACTGAACTTCAGTTTAACCCGCAATCGAGAAGAGATCGAGTGTGAATGTTTGAAATTATTTGGTTAAAAAGTGTTAAGAGACACCAAGCAGACAAAGTAGCAGTCGGCCAGGAGCGGTAAAAATGTCGACGTTATTTGCAATTCGAGTTTCATTACGAAGTGAAAATGCGTGAAACAAGCACCAGGGTAGAGGGGGATAAGACTTGGCTGCTAATTTATCGCGAATTGTTAAAGCAACTGTGCAATGTTGTAGTTGCCACTGCAATTATTGTTGTTGTTGTTGTTGCCATGGCTTTTACTGCTGTTGCTGGTGGCTGTCACTTAATGGCAGCGCCAGTGTCCGTCTGTCAGTCAGTCAGTCAGTCTATCTGTCGCCTTTTTTCTCTCCTACAAACACACACATAATATGCATGCCGACGGTTAATGCAATTTTTATGCGCACCCATTTGGTCTCCACTCGAGTGGACGGCATTCGCAATTTGTATGGCCAACACGCACATGCCACGAAGGCACGGTCGGGACCGGGCCCCAACTTAGCATATTCCTTTTTATCGCAGTGACAATATCAAATTGATAAATCGCATAAAATAATTACCGACAGTCAGCTCTCGCCTTCTCGACTGCTCGAAATCGTTGGCCATTGGCAGGCGCGATTTCATTTCATTTGAGGCCACATTACTTCACACCATTGCAAGAGCTAATTAACCAAAAACGCAGCCAATTAGCTTGGCCTAACACCAAGAAATGAAACGAGCAACAACACGCACTGACAACTGGGCAGTCGGGCTGGCAGGCAAACTTAAATAATTGACTAGTCCAAAGTTTTCTTCAGCTTCTGAGCTGAGATTATTAGTTTTCTTAAACCTTCCCTTCCGCTTCATCCGAACAATACAAGTAGTTTTCTTTTTTTACTCTTAGCAGCAGTCGGTCGCATTGCTTTATCAATTATTGACGTATTTTTTCGTCAATCCAAGCATAGTTAAAAACAAAGAAAGAAAAGACATAGAATTCTGATCAAGGATACATCTACTTTGTGAGGTCTGTCTCCCCTTCTTCTATGTGTTACATACATTCTCCATTTAGAGGTTCCTTCCTTTATATTTCCAATGCTCTGACGCAGCAGAAAATCTATCTATATCAGACAGAAGGAAGCATCTCCGACCCCATAAAGTATATTTATTCTAAATCAGTATGACAAGAGAAATCGATCTAGAGATGTCAGTCCGTCCGTCTGTGTGGATGAACGCCTTGATTTCGGAAACGGTTGAGCGTACATTAACCAAACTTGGTAGTCGTAGTCTATACGAGTTTATTTTATTTTATTTTTTTTTTTCCCCTTTCCTCCCCAGTCTACAGAATTTCGGAAATACTGACCTACATGAACAAAACTTTGCACACATCATCTATATGCACTTACTACTACTTTTGTTATAAATGTATAACTTACTGATCGAAGTTTGGCTGGCTACAGGGAATTTCACTGTCGTGCTTGCCCGATTGTAGCGTTCTCTCTTGTTTCAACTAGGAGTTACAAAACTGATTTTTATATTTGTTTGCTAACTTGGCTGGAATTTATAGCTATTTAGTTGTAGATGCAGATGATATTATGTTTACACTTCAATTAAATTGAATGGCATCCATAATTAAATAGCAAAACCCACAATAACCAACGATACTCCAACATATAAAATAAGCTTGTTTAGGCTTAAGTTCAACACATACCGTGTATAGAGCTAAACATGTTTTCGCACCTTCTGGTGGCATCGGCTCCTGCCCTCATAACACTCTTCAGATTTTGTGCAGCCGTAAGTAAAATACTATACAACATACTAATTGCATTAAGAAATCAAAAACGATGATTTTCCTGTTGAAGCGTTCTTGGGATTATGAGCCAAAATCTGTGACGGTAAGCTCCTCCGACGAACAGAAACTGAGAATATCTTTTCGGGTGGATCGAATTAACCGCGGTGAATATGCCCTGTCCGGTGAAATCGACTGGAAGTACGATGTCCAAGATGATACTATGGTAAGATCTGAACAAGCCACATAAAAAAGATCTCAACCCATACATTTTGTTATAACAGATTGAGATCCTGTGTTATCGAAGTAATTCAGGCGGTAACGATTGGAAAATAATGCCGTGGTCGATACCCTACCAAAAATATGAAGATTTTGTTAACACGTTCTATAAAGAAATGGTTACAAAAAGCATTGGACATTGTACAAATATGCCTCAATACGAGAAAAAATATCAGCCCCCATGGCCGAAAAAGCTTTATGTGTTTGATCACTGTGTGGTTAACGGTGATGGTTTCCCTGAGCATATGGTTGAGGGTTATTACAAAGTAATTATCAATATTACCGGTGAGGTTCATTGGGTACTTACATTTGTGCTCAAGGTGACATCAAAATTGTTTTAATGCCAGTCTTTGTCTGGAACTAATTTCACAAGCAATTTAATAAATGCTTTAAAGCAAATAAGCAAAACCTATATATCATAATATGGTACCAATTATATTGTAAAATAAGTGGCTGGATAGAGTAAAACAGAATCGATTTTACACATCAATATATGTATTTATATAGTCCGAAAGATCTGCTCCATCCTTTATGTTGGAAATTATATTTATACGTACATGAATATACATGAAATAATGTACAAGAGTATATTAGGTTTGCGGGAGGTGAAAAATGTAACAGGCAGAAGGCAGACCCCACAAAGTGTATATATTCTTGATCAGCGTGACAAGACAAGTCGATCTAGCCCTGTCTGTCTGTCCGTCTGTCAGTCTGCCCGTCCGTATGAACACCTGGGTCTCAGAGACTATAAGAGCTAGAGATACAAAATTTTGAACAAAGATGCCTTGTGTGTACGCTGTGCAAGATTGTTTTATTTTTTTAATTTCCCCCCACTTCCCCCCTATGGAGGATTTCCCGATTTTCCGTTCGTATAATTTCTTATATCTCGGAGACTATAAGACCTAGGGACACAAAATCCCAGATGCCTAATGTGAATACGCAGAAAATGTGTATTTTGGAATTTCCCTCCATCCGACTTTAGCTTCTCTATTTGTTGCTTCTGCTAGAGGCGCATATAATAGAGTGCCGGAAGTTTGGCTAGGTACAGGGTATTGTCGAGCTTACTCGACTGTAGCGTTCTCTCTTGTTATAGCCTGTACTAAAAGGGTAAAAGGCTATACTAGTTTTGTGCAAATGTATGTAAAACACAGAAGGAGGCGTGGCAGACCCCACAAAGTATATATATTATTGATGAGGATGGCAAGAAGAGTCGTCTGTCCGTCCGTTTGTATGAACGCAAGGATCTCAGAATGTATAAGAACTAGAATAACCAAATTTGGTATCTAGATTCTTTAGTTGAGCATGCTCGACATCGGCAAAAGCTATGAAGCTTTTGGGCTCAAGGATCCTATCATAGTGAAGGTGCCCATTAAGAAGGGATTTTGGAAAATTCGAGCTCCAAAGGGGGAAAAGAGCTCCAAAGTTTGTTTCAAAATTCTGCATTTCTGCACCGATCAACTTTAAATTTGATTTTGATAATATATAAAATACAAACAAAACTGCATACTTAGATTTTCGAAAACAAAATGTGAGACACTAATGTGTGAATACATACATATGTACAAATCTATGTACATGCACACATCTATGTATATATGTATGCTCATTCGTCTTGCACTGACAGAGCAAGAAATGTTTATTAATTAAAAATTATTTAACATTTTTAAAAGTAATTTTTTCTTTGTTTACTACATTTGGCATTACGGTTTTCATTAGTATCAACATACATATGTACATATGTATGCCTGTGTACGTACATACTTATGTTACTAGTACATGTTTGTATATGATTTGTTCTAATTGATCTCAATAAATTATAAGATGTTATTATTTAAATTTTCTGTTAATTGCATTCAAACTTCGATGGAATTATTGATTGTATCGACGGATTCAACTATCGATAGTTTTGATGCTCCAACACATAGAGCATCCGACACATGCCCACCTCTGGCATCTCAGCTGATCGCATATTTACAGCGACTTACCGTTTTAGTGTTAGCTAACAACGCTACAAATATACTCTGAACAAATCTAAGAGTCATTTATCGTTAAGCCTATTTTGTGAGTTTATTCATGCGATATACAAAAGCAGAAACACACCTTTTACATTCACAACAATCATATTTGGAATTTGGAAAATTTAATACATACTTATATATGTATGTATGTATATAGGCGGATAACGCCTGCATGAAAAATTTAAATGTATGTACATATCAGCGTTGCCGAACGCTCCAATTTTGGCGGGACGTCCCGATTTATAAATCAAAATTAAATGTCCAGCGTCGGACTTTTCGGGGATAACTCGACCGTGAACTCTTTAAAAAACTTTAGAGTGCGTCGAAAGAAGAATATCATATAGTAATTAAACTTATAATTTTAAGCACATTCTACTTAGCCCAGCAAAGACGGGCAAGACCTGCTAGTATTCTATATTTAATTAATTAATTTAATTTTTTTAAATAATTTTTTTTTATTTTCCTTTTTTTTTGTAGAGTATTTTACTGTCGGGCGTTCTATCTTGTTGAATAGTATGTAGTTACAAAACTGATCATTAAAATTGACATTAGTTTAAGCGACTGGACATGACTATAATTTACAGCTATTTAGTTGTAGATGCAGATGATATTATGTTTACACTTCAATTAAATTGAATGGCACCAATAATTAAATAGCAAAACCCACAATAACCAACGCTACTCCAGCATATAAAAGAAACTATTTCTGGGTTAGGTTGAACACATACCCTAGATAGGCTTAAACATGTTTTCGCACCTTCTGGTGGCATCGGGTGCTGCCCTCATCGTACTTTGCGGAATTTGTGCAGCAGAAGTAAGTTAAATACAATACACTACTTGCATTGGGAAATCAAAAATTTATGATTTTCTAAATAAAGCGCTCTTGGGAATATGAGCCAAAATCTGTGACGGGAAGCTCCTCCGACGAAGAGAAATTGAAATTATCGTTTCGGGTGGATCGAATCAAACGTGGTGAATACGCCATGTCCGGTGAAATCGACTGGAATTACGATGTCGGAGATGACACTATGGTAAGTTGAAGGAGACACACTCCGGCTGCAAAAATGTCGATCTGAACAAACCACATAAAAAATATCTTAACCCATCAATTTCGTTATAATAGATTGAAGTACTGTGCTATCGAAGTTATACAGGCGGTAACGATTGGAAAATAATGCCGTGGTCGATGCCCTACCAAAAATTTGAAAATTTCGTTAACACGTTCTACAAAGATATAGTTATAAAAAACTTTGGACATTGCACAAATTTGCCTCGATACGAGAAAAAATATCAGCCTCCATGGCCGAAGAAGCTTTATGTGTTTGATCGCTGTGTGATGAATGGTGATGGTTTTCCTGATCATGTGCTTGAGGGTTATTACAAAGTAATTGTCAATTTTACCGGTGAGGTTCATTGGGTACTCACAGCTGTGGCCAAAGTGACAACAAAATTGTATTAATGTCAGTCTTTGTCTGGAACTAATTAAGCAAGAAATTTAATTAATTCAACGTTAGAAAGAAAAAAATATATATCAGATTAAGCTGCCAATCATATTGGAAAATAGGTGGCTGGATAGAGCAAAATAGAAAGTACTATAAAGAAGATAAAAGCATTTTCCACAACTCCCATAGTTCTTTGAATTTAAATTTGGTAATTCCATCCAGTTAGAGATGTGTCTATGTGCCAAGTTTCATCATGATAGGTCAATTTGAAAAGAAGTTATAGCTTAAATGTAATCTCTGCCCGCAGCTGTTGTTGTTGCTGCTGCTTTGACTTAATTGTGTAGTGCACACATATACGCACACAAACACGCATGGACACGAATCTGATGTGAATGAATGCTGTTGAAACTGTACATTAACACTTATGTATGCATGTTAGGAATATTTTTATTTAATTTAATTTTATTATTATTATTATTATTATGTGGCATGAACAACCCTATTGGGTGTCTTCAGTCTTCAGTCACTTGGTCCTTCCAACATATGGAATTTCTTCTTCCATCCTAGCCATCGAAGTCTCATCGTATTCATACACCTGACTCGTCAGTGTCACCGAACAGCTCATACACCTCATCGTTCCATCTAATACGGTATGTATGGCCAACGCAAATAGGACCGAAGATCTTGAGGAGAATTTTCCTCTCGAACACCCCAAGAACAGCTGTATCTGATTGTAGATATAAGATATAAGAGCACCGGAAGGATTAGTGTCTTGTAGAATGCTATTTTCGTCAGAGAGCTCTACTGTTCAATTGCCTACCACCTGTTAGCAACGATTATTCGCCGGTTAAAACCCAGGCTAATCATTTGATTTAATTTGATTAATTTACTTATTTTTATACCCTGTACCCAAAGGGTAAAAAGGGTATATTAGTTTTGTGCGAGTGTAAATGTAACACACAGAAGGAGGCATGGCAGACCCCACAAAGTATATATATTCTTGATCAGCATGACAAGCCGAGTCGATATAGCCATGTCCGTCTGTCTGTATGAACGCAAGGATCTCAGAAACTATAAGAGCTAGAATAACCAAATTTGGTATACAGATTCTCCTGAGCCCGAGAAAGGACGAGTTTGTTCATTTTTCCCGATGCACCCCCCCCACTCACCCCCTATTAACGATTTTCTATAACTCCCGTAATTCTTGGATTTTAAACTAAAATTCAGTTAGAAATTATATATCCGTATACCAAGTTTCATTATGATAGGTTGATCAGAAAGAAAGTTATAGCCACATAACCATGCCCAATGCACACGTACATACATATGTATAATTACACAAACACGCATAGGTACGATTCTGATGTAAATATAAATATATGTATGCATGTATGGAATTTTTTAATTAATTTATGAAATTAATTAATTAATTAAATTTAATTAATTAATTAAATTTAATTTATTTATTTTTTGTGGGGTGGTACAGGGTATTTAAGAGTTGAGCCTGCTCGACTTTAGCATTCCTTTCTTGTTCTTTTTAAATTAATTAAAAATTAAAACAAAATTTTTTATTTTTTGTGGGAGGATATTTAAGAGTTGAGTCCGCTCGACTCTAGCATTATATTATTGTTCCACTTATATTCATATTACATTCAATTTTTCAATTCAATATATTCACTTTTCTTTAAACACTATGATTTCACAAGTGAGTTAGAGATATCTTAATGTTAAGAGTACAGACAGCTTAGCCTTTTTTACTTATTTAAACAAAATGGAGAAATATAAAAAGTAAAACAACAATTGACATTGTAAAGCGGGAGAAACTATAAAAAAAAAACAAGAGACCAATCTCGACAGTGAAATATCCTGTACCCAGACAAACACCGGACTCTGAGTTACATATATGGGAATCTAGCAGATGCAAAAGAAGATGAAGAGCGAACTTGAAGCTGCAGTTTGCAGGCGTAGTACTGGAGAGAAATTATTTCGCTAATTCCAAGAAAAAAGTTAAAATTTAACGGCTCGGATGAAACAAAAGTAGATAATTGCATATAGATTATGTTTGCAAAGTTTGGTTTATGTAGATTGTCAAATGTAGACAGTAATGAAAAAAAGAGAAGACGGGGAGAAGACGTATAGACTAGGGAATAAGAGTACAGCGTACACAAATTTATCGGAAGCTATTCTTTTGGATCTAAAGTACCACTACTTTGAAGTAATTCAATTCATTATATTCAAGTTAGCTAAGAAAGCAATTTTTGAACACTTCACCGGATAAAATACCCTAGAGATCCTCAATTGGATTAAGGTCCGGACTCATTGCTGGCCACTTTAAAACTGGAATATTTTTCTCGTTAAAATATTCGGTGGTCAGCTTGGCACTATGTATTGGCGCATTATCCTGTTGAAATGTCCACTCATCGCCGTATAACTGGTCGCCAAACTCCAGCAAGTCCTCGTCCAATAAGTCAACATACATTTTGGCATTCATTCTTGTGGATATGTGGAAGTCCAATGTGTTTGGACTCTTTCCTTTGTAGCAAAACGCAGCCCATACCATTACCGTCCCACCACCATGACCATGACGCTTATAACAAGTGCGCCGATCCTGTCGCATATCGCGCCAATATTTTTTGCAACTATCAAGACCGTCCAGATTAAACTTTTTTCCAGAATTGGTATCTGTGTGCGAACTCAATACGTGCCTTCATATGGCGAGATAAAAGCTTAGGTTAAGATACCATGATAGTATGTTTAAGACTCGGATTTTCATGGATTATTTGAATAATTCTACTCCTTGTTACATTGAGTCCCAATTGAGCCTTAATCTGTGCACTGCTCATTAAATCCACGGCTTCAAGTCGCTGGATTTGACGTTTGCATCGGGTGTCCATATCAGTTGTTTAATGTTCACTCGGATTTTTGAGGAGATTACTAATAGTATTTTTATGATGATTGCGTTTTTTTAGCTATTTCACCATTTTTGGAACCGCTTTCATGCATTCCAATGATTAATCCTTGCTCATACTCCGAAAGGTTATTTCCACGAGGCATTTTGTACAGTCTAATTCACCAATACTTGTATTTAAGCAAATGCATTTTATAACATACATACTTATATGTTTACTCACGTTTAAATTAAGAATAAATAATTCTTGCAATTAAACCTTTTAAAACCAATTAACGAAGCGGAGCAGCGAGCGAATTGTAAAAGACACATACAATTTTTTATAACCAAATGGCAAAGGCAAGCGTACTTTTTCAGCTAACGGTAAACCATTCTCAAAAATAAAGTGCCGTTACCTAATACGCAGAACACAGCAAAAATAGTTTGTCACATATAATCATTTTACTGAGGCATGTATGTATGTACATATGTACATTATGTACGAAAATTAAGGTTATAAAATCGGTGTTTACAAGTAGTTTATTAGCAGCTTTTTATTGGTGGTTACAAATTGATCAATAAAATTGATATTCGAGTTTACGCTAACTTGGCTGAAATTTACAGCCATTTAGTTGTAAATGCTACTGATATTATATTTACACTTCAATTAAATTGAAAACAAGTAAAAAAGCTAAAGTCGGGTGTCCCGACTTTGAAATACTCTGTACATATGTTTACAATAATTATAGAAAATAAAAAAAATTAAGAAAATAAAAAAAAAAAATTTGATCGATTTTACCTCTCTCGGTATTCGAACTCACGTAAAGGGTGTATAATTGCACATTTACATAGCAATTGCGTCTGTGTGAGTGTATGTATGCCTATGCGCATCAATTCGTGTCTGTGTAAGCATTTTCGCAGTCAACCAAACAGCAACATCAACAACAGCCACGGGCAGCGCTTGAGCAGCGCTGCATCAGCAAATATATTTATGGCTATAACTTCTTGTTTAATCGGTCTATCATAATGAAATTTGGCATACAGACACATAATAACTAACTGGGGGTATTTCCAAAATTTTAGTTCGAAATTCCAAGAATTACGGGAGTTACGATTTGCGGGGGAGAGGGGGGAGGGAGGGGAATTCCAAAATATACATTTTCTGCGTATTCACATAAGGCATCTGGGACTAAAATTTGGTGTTCCTAGGTCTTATAGTCTCCGAGATATAGGCGATTATACGAATGGAAAATCGGGAAAACCCCCATAGGGGGGAAGTGGGGGGGAAAATCAAAAAAATAAAACAAACTCGTATAGAATACACGCATAACGCATCTTCGTGCAAAATTTGGTGTCTCTATCTCTTATAGTCTCTGAGATCCAGGTGTTCATACGGACGGACAGACGGACAGACAGACAGACAGGGCTAGATCGACTCGTCTCGTCATGCTGATCAAGAATATATATACTTTGTGGGGTCTGCCACGCCTCCTTCTGCCTGTTACATTTTTCAGCTCCCGCAAACCTAATATACTCTTGTACATTTCATGTACAGAGTATAATGAGTCCATAATTAACCAGAAAGCCCCCCAATAGCCAACGCTACTTCAACATTTAAAATGAGTTCAACACATACCGTGTATAGAGCTAAACATGATTTCGCACCTTCTGCTGGCATCGGGTGCTGCCCTCATCGTACTTTGCGGAATTTGTGCAGCCGAAGTAAGTTAAATACAATACACTACTTGCATTGGGAAATCAAAAATTTATGATTTTCTAAATAAAGCGCTCTTGGGAATATGAGCCAAAATCTGTGACGGGAAGCTCCACCAACGAAGAGAAACTGAAATTATCGTTTCGGGTGGATCGAATCAAACGAGGTGAATACGCCATGTCCGGTGAAATCGACTGGAATTACGATGTCGGAGATGACACTATGGTAAGTTGAAGGAGACACACTCCGGCTGCAAAAATGTCGATCTGAACAAACCACATAAAAAATATCTTAACCCATAAATTTCGTTATGATAGATTGAAGTACTGTGCTATCGAAGTTATACAGGCGGTAACGATTGGAAAATAATGCCGTGGTCGATGCCCTACCAAAAATTTGAAAATTTCGTTAACACGTTCTACAAAGATATAGTTATAAAAAACTTTGGACATTGCACAAATTTGCCTCGATACGAGAAAAAATATCAGCCCCCATGGCCGAAGAAGCAATATAAGTTTGATCGCTGTGTGATTAATGGTGAAGGTTTCCCTGAACATGCGCCTGACGGTTTTTACAAAGTAGTTGCCAATATTACCGGTGAGGTTCAATGGTTACTTACATTTGTGGTCAAACTGACATCAAAATTGAATTAATGTCAGTCTTTGTTTGGAACTAATTTAGCAAGTAATTTAATAAATGCTATATAGCAAACAAATAAAAACTATACTATATATCTGATTAAAGTGCCAAATCGTATTGGAAATCAAGTGGAGAAGCTAAAGTAGGGTTTCCCGACTTAGAAATACTCTTTACATAGGTGTAGAATAAGTAAACAAATTAAAAGAATTAAGAAAGTTAAAAGAAAAGTAAAAAAAATTAATAAATTTTACCTCCTTTGGTATTCGAACTCACGTAAAGCGTGATTAAGTTCACACTAACATGCAAATGCGTGTCTATACATGTTTGTGTTTGTCTGTTTGTGCATCGTGTGTCTGTGCAAAGAAGCAACAACAACAACAGCTGAGGGTAGGGTACAAATATATACATACATATAGGGCTATAACCCTGTTAAATCAGCCTATCATGATAATACTTAGCATATGGACTCATAATTACTAACTGGACGTATTTGCCGAAAAATACAAAAATGGCAAAATACAAATTCCAAGAATTACGGCAGTTATGGAAAATCACGGATTGCGTTTGAGAGGGGGTGGAGTACACATTTTATTCGTATTATTCGCATATTGCATAGTGCGTATTTACATAGGTGATTATACGAACGGCGTTTCGGAAAAGTCCCATTATCTGGGGAGTGGGGGGAAAATCAAAAAATTTCAACGAACTTGCACAGCGTACAAAAATTTGGTGTCTCCAGCTCTCATAATTTCTGAGATAAAGGTGTTCATGACTCGTCTTGTCATTCTGATCAAGAATATACATAATTTGGGGCGTCTGCCACGCCTCCTTCTGCCAGCTCGTGCAAACATAATATAAGTATTTTTGTACAATTCATACCAAAGTATATAAATTTACCGTGAGCTCTTCTTTTGGATCTAAAGTACAAATAACTTTGAAGTAATTCAACTCTTTATATTCATGTTAGGCATGAAAGCTTAATTTTTGAGATCATTCCTGAACGAATATCAAAGAGTTGTCGATAGACGTGCACATATGTATGTGTGTACGTAAATTCAGGTTATAAAATCGGTGTTTATAATTAGTAGTTACAAAACTGATTATTAAAATTGACATTAGTTTATGATAATATGGCTTGAATTTACAGCTATTTAGTTGTAGATGCAGATGATATTATGTTTACACTTCAATTAAATTGAACGACATCCATAATTAACCAGCAAAACCCACAATCACGAACGCTACTCCAGCATATAAAAGAAGCTATTTCAGGGTTAAGTTGAACACATACCCTTGATAGGCTTAAACATGTTTTCCCACCTTCTGGTGGCATCGGGTGCTGCCTTCATCGTACTTTGCGGAATTTGTGCAGCCGAAGTAAGTTAAATACAATACACTACTTGCATTGGGAAATCAAAAATTTATGATTTTCTAAATAAAGCGCTCTTGGGAATATGAGCCAAAATCTGTGACGGGAACCTCCTCCGACGAAGAGAAACTGAAATTATCGTTTCGGGTGGATCGAGTCAGCCGCGGTGAATACGCCGTGTCCGGTGAAATAAACTGGAATTATGATGTCCATGACGACACTATGGTAAGTTGAAGGTGACACACTCCGGCTGCAAAAATGTCGATCTGAACAAAGCACATAAAAAAAATTCTGAACCTGTAATTTTGTTATAATAGATTGAGGCGCTGTGTTATCGAAGCAATACTGGTGGTAACGATTATAAACTAACGCCATGGTCTATTCCCTATCAAAAACTTGATGATTTCCTTGAAAAGTTCTACGAAAATTTGATCGTAAAAAACGTTGGACATTGCTCAAATATTCCGAAATTTGGGAAAAAATATACGCCCCCATGGCCGAAGAATCGATATATATTTGATCGCTGTGTGATTAATGGTGATGGTTTCCCTGAAACAGCGCCTGACGGTTTTTACAAAGTAGTTGCCAATATTACCGGTGAGGTTCAATGGGTACTTACATTTGTGGTCAAAGTGACAACAAAATTGTTTTAATGCCAGCCTTTGTCTGGATATAATTTAGCAAGCAATTTAATAAATGCAAGAGCAAAAAAAAAAAAAAATTTCTTATAATAGCCCCTATTATCTTGGAAAATAAATAGCTAGAGCCATCCTTCATGTTGGGAACAACTTAAATTTTTAAAGCCTGTACCCAAAACAAATGGGTAAAAGGCTATACTAGTTAGTATCTAGATTCCCCTAAGTCCTAGGCAGGTCGAGTTTTTTTTTTATTCTGATACACCCCTCCACTCCCCGCTATTAGTGATTTTGCAAAACTCCCGTTATTGTAATTGTAATTGCAATTTTTTAAGTCAAATTTGGCAATTTGGCGTTAGTGATTATGTGTCCGTATGCCAAGTTTCATCGTGATAGGTCAATTCGAATGAAAGTTATAGCCATAAATATAATCTCTGCCCCAGCTCTGCTCTCTGTTGTAGCTGCTTTCATTTTTTTCCGTACAGCATACGTACACGCATGGACAGGATTCTGATGTAAATGTATGCTGTTGAAACTGTTGAAACATATGTCTCCATTTATGTATGTATGCATTGAAACTTCTTTTAAAATTTAGTTAAATAATTTAATTTATTTAATTTTAATTATTTTTTAAAATATATTTTTTTTAATTTTTTTTTGTGGAAGCTTGCTTGACTTTAGCTTTCCTTTCATGTTTTCTATTCGAAAAGCCGGTAAAAAGTTCGTAATTATTCAAATTAAACTTATATTTTAAATTTGTAAAAGGTTAACATTTAATTCATGCCAGATTCCTTCACATATTTATCTATATTCATATCACAAAGTATAATGTTGAACTTCGTGTTAATTCAAAGGTAATCCAAAATTGAAAATGCCACAAAAAGCTTGGAAAAAACTTGCTAAAAAGAGTCTGAAATGCAATATTGTTTGCCATTGCAAACGTATGTATTATCTTCAGATGAAAGCATTTTAATGGATGAAACATGGAAGCAAGGCATGAACGAAATAGCTGCAACATGTTACCAAATACACAGCACAGCAGCCAGCGGCCAGGAAGGTAGGGCCTAATAAACAACCGACAACAGAATGCAAAGCTTGTTAAAATTCATGTAATGCATTAACAGAGAACAAGAACCACAAATTACACACAAACATATGGATATATACTCGCACACACACACACACACACACACAAAGGTGCAGAGTAGAGGGTTCACTGTTGCAATGAAAAGGCAATTAAAGTGCCGCCCCAGTCGAGGCTCCGATGTGGCCAACGCAGAGTTGGGAGCACCAATTCACAGACAGTCCAAGACGTAGCCGTAGCCGTAGCTCAGGTCCAAGATTTCTGTCTTTATTGTTGTTGCTGTTAGTGGGCTCTGCTTGCTGCTGCTGCTGCTGTTGTTGTTGTTTTTGTTGTTGATTGTCTCTGTGTGTTTGCAGCAATCAATTGCATGCTTCAATGGACAAATATATAGACAGAGCCAGATAGACAAGCCTGATATGACTCTGCCTTCATTTGAGTGTATTTGTGTTTGTGTGTAAATATCTGTCAAGCATTCGTCGCTGTCACTGTCGTTGTCTTTGTCTTTGTCAGACGGACAAATGGACATCTCTGATGAACGCAACTAGATAAAGCCTTAGCACCATCAAGCAATGTTTGTCCTGCCGCATTTGGCAGCAGACCTCGCCCGAACCCGAGGCTCAGTCATGCTCCATACTCCATACTCCGGCCAGCAATGCGCCTTCTTCATCTGAAGCATTCAAGCGTTATGTTGTGCAAAAAAAAAAAAAAAAAAAAAAAAAAAAAAAAAAAAAAAAAAAAAAACTTGTTAACTTTTTCTTCAAAAGATCTAAGCCATAAAGCCCTCTACTTGTACGCTAGTGCATAAACATAAATGCACTGCAGGAAAAAATATAACATTTTATCAAGAGGAACAATTCCATAGAGCTTGACCATTTTCGTAAAACTAAAGATATTCGGTTATTTAACTTCATTAAAGTTAAGATCTGATTAGTTAACTTTGTATGTATATTTGTTTTAGAATACGAACGACTACTACTGTCTGTTCTTCCCGTTGAGGAGATGCTTTCTTTGCAGAAATTAGATCCTTTCGTGGTATGTTTGGTTCTTCCCATCACTAAGTTTATTTTATTTATTTAATATAGAAGTAGAAAAAGAAACAATCTAAATATAATAATAACAATAAGAAATTAAAGAAACTTATAAATATAAAAAGAATTTAATGACAATCATTTCTTATATACGCGTATTTGCTTTATAGGATTAGTGCGTTTATATTTCAGCATCTGATTTATTTGATTTTTTTTTTTGACATCAACTTCAATATTTCATCTGTCTATGAAACTTCTTCATCTTTCAATCAGACTTTTGTGAGGACCATCCATGTTCTAAGTAATTCCTCAGCCTTAATGTTTTTGCTTAATTAAGGCTGAGTTGACTGCTGATTTCAGTAGTGAGCTTTATCGCCTAAAAAATCGGAGATCGCTATTTTATTCTCGTAGTGCACTTTATAGAGACATTGCTTCTTGTGCGTTAAGTCAATCAAGTTGTTCTAACACATATTGCGACAATTAAACAAACAGAGCCGGCAAATGTTCATTGCATTTACTTAATTACTTATTTTGTAAGCAATTTTGAAGCTCTGGACTAGCATGAATGGCTGCTTTTCGACAATTTCATTCGTTTCACGAAAGAGCTGCTTTATTTATATTTTAAATAGAACTTATTTATTCATAAATACCAATAAAAGATACACTGCCTAAGGTAAATAATAATAGCAGCAGCAGTGAAGTAAAGCTTTGTTTGTGGTTTGCCGAGTCTTTCAATGTATTTGCTCCCAACTTACAAATCTTACAAATACTATATGTTTGTAATAATGATCGAATGCGAATTTGAGGCAGCAATGACACTTTAATAGTTCGTTTTCAACGCTAGAAAATTTCCGGTAATGATGTACTCCTGGAGCTGGTGGTCTGTCTTTCGGAGCCATAATCATCGGCAAATAAAGCTTAATTATTGCAATCAAGCCATTTAACTAGCCAGCTCCTTGGCGTCTTCGGCACATAAGAAATCGTTTAATTATCACTTGGCGACAATTAACAAATTTCTAAAAGGCACAACTACCACTGCCTCAGGTTGCATGAATGTGTGTTTGCTTGTTTGCCGGCCACACCCAAAGCTGCGCAAAGCTCCACACAATCTCGCAGCCCCGCAGCCCCACAGCCTCCATACTCTCCTCCAGCGAGGCATGTTCGCTGACCAAAAGTAATTGCCATAAAATTCTTGCTATGAGCACACGCAAGCAAATGGCTGGCAGCTCGGTTGGCTGCCTGCTTGCTCGCTCGGTCGCACAGTGGAGCATCGTTATTGTTATTGTTTAGTTTTTGCTAGGAGCTTCCCCTCTCGTTGTTGCCATAATAGTTGTCATTATCAGGACGTCGTTGAATCTCACTCAGCTTGGCACAAAGGCTTTCGCCGAAGGCCACCACATAACTGGGACTGATTTCGGTGAGGAGCGCTTCGGGAGATTCAAAAGATAGATCTATGAATCCATCGTCTATCTTGTCACTGTCTATTGTGTCGTATTCGAAAGAGACTATTCTATATCCATTGGATGTGACTTCCACACAGTAGGTTTTTTGTTCGATGGTGGTGAGATTTAAATAGGCTTCATAGGAGCCACATGGCAGGACCTTAGACATGAACATGTCACTAACGAACTCCCGCAACTCCTTGATAACAATTTCAGCTGTTTCGGCAGCATGAAAAAACTGCTCCACTGATTTGGACTCCGCCAGTTTGAAATTGAATGTAACTATAATTTAGTAAGTTGTTTCATTTGTTGATTGAATGCCAAACGTTTGCCTACTACGTTACCAACTCGACCCGTGACAATGTGCAGATCGAGCCAGAACCGACCCAAAGCTGGAGCAAGACCAAGACCAAGACTCAGAGAACGACCAAAGACCGGATGAAGAGTGACTTGGTTTCGCTTGCAGCTATAAACGGCAGCCAGGGCCATAAACAACAAATAATGCGGAGCCCATTCCCCGTTCCTTGCTCCTCCAATACTCCGCTCACTCAACAACATTGCAATCTTGTGGCCCCCCTTCGCTGCATTTGCCAGTTGCCTTTTCATTCCAAGACATTTTTCACAGCGCTCCGTTGCGGCGCTTTCCACTCTTTTACAGTTCAAGTGCTGTGTGCGTCCTCCGGGCCTTTTCACTTTACTTGCCGACGTTGCTGCCGTCACCGCCCTTTGCAGCAGCAACCATCAAATGAAAAAAAAAGAAAAAAAAAAAGGGGGAAGACTTAAGACTTGCTTGCCATAAAAATGCACAGCAATGCCAAGACTGTGGCGGCGGCTCAGATGGCGGCAAAAATGCTTCAACAATTCGCGTTTTGCAGCATTGCGCCTCGCTTCTCCAGTTGATGAAGTTGAACAATTTCAGATACGAGTGGGGACTGAAAACGAGCGAGGCGGGTAGACGATGCGTCGAGCAAGCGGACTATGGGGCAAGTTGAAAGACAGCGGGAGCAAGAATTTAAATTATCTTTGCGGTGAATGGATCAAGTCTCTATAAGGTCTGCGAAATAAGTCACCTTATCAGCATATTTTTCCTAATTAAAATAAAAATCTTTGATATGTTGAAATGATAGTCATGTTTCTTTATGAATTTTTAAAATGATAGTTTAAATTCAGTTTATAAATATTTAAGAAAATTATAAGAAACTCTTTTTATATTAAGTGAAAATTTTAGTTTATAAATATTTAAGAAAATTATAAGCAACTTTTTTTATATTAAGTGAAAATTTTAAGTTATCAATATTTAAGAAAATTATAAAAAACTTTTTTTATATGAAGTGAAAATTTTAGTTTATAAATATTTAAGAAAATTATAAGAAATTTTTTTTTATATTAACTGAAGATTTTAGTTTGTTTCCAATGCCTATACATACATTTCCAATGTACAAATGTTATCATTGAATAGTTTTAGACTAAAACAAATTAACGCGACTACCAATGATGTACAGATTAGGATTACTTGTAATATCGATGCTTTTTAGATTAAATTATTATGATACAGATATTCTCAATTAAAATTTGTGAATATTTTATATTATATTTTCGATGCTGAAAAACGATCAGGTACTGCCAAGTATTGTGGCTATTAAGAGTTTTCAATTGCTATTTTTAACATAAAATTTTCACAAACAAAAAAAACAAAAATTTGTCTGGTAAAGCATAATAAAGTGAAGGGTGGGGTAGAAAATATTACTAAAAATATGTTGTTAAAAGAAAAACACCTAAAGATTTATGCGAGTGTAGTTTTCAACAATTTGCCCCATTGTGGTTGCAATGCAAGGATAGACATCCCGTCGAGCGCTCATTTAGTTGCTTGGCATGACAGCTACTAGATTCCCTCGCCAGCACAACAACGGTGGCAACTTTTGCATGGCTGAGGTAATCAAGATCTGTGCGCATTGAGTGAAAAACTTTTAGCACCAAAACTTTCCACCAACAAAGCAACTTGGCTGTCTGGCAGTTGTTGCGCCCGCGCATCTTAAGGAAATTGCATTTTACATATACGAGCCCATACATAAATACATACTATAGTATGTACACTTTGCATAAATGTTTTCGCAAGCCAAATACTACTGCATTCGACTATCTATATTTGATGAGTTATGCGACATGCCACAACATTTTGTTACCCGCCACAAGTTTGGTGCACAGAAATGGAATTGCTTGGCGCCCGTAGTCGTCCGTCGTCGTCATTGCAATTATTTTTAATTATGCACAGTAGTTTAACCATTTTTTTGGGGTCTGTGTGTGTGTGTAGCGTGGCCAGTTAGCAAAAGGGCCGGAACGAGTCGTTTTGCATTTCAATTTGGCAGTTGCTGTTTCTCTTTTTTCGATTTTTTTTTTTTTTTACGCTAACCATAAATAAAAATTACCAAGCGCAACAACCAACAGAAGGGAATAAAATGCAGTTATCCACTTGGCTGTGAGTAGTGAGGGATTGTAATAGTTGTCTGCAATCAAGAGATGAACAGACAGAGGGCTGGGAGGTGGAGGTTGAGGAACGGACGAAACCACACGGTTTCGGACGCTGAGCAATCAGGCTCTTTCACTTTGCCAGCCTCTGCCTGTCTGCCCATCTGTCTGTCTGTCTGCCTGTCTGTCTGTCTGGTTTGCCTTTCTTTTCGAAAAGATTTATGAGCGCCTCTCGCGCATTAAATTGAATTCAATATTTTGCGCGTTTCGTGTTGCCGTTAAAATGTTTACTGTTAAGCATTTTCACGTTGCGCCAAAATAACCATCCAACGAATGTGTACAAGCTGGCGCAACATGTTGCCAGCAACAGCCACAACACCAACAACGCAACCAGCAGCAACAACTGCAACAACAAATTGTAAACAACGGATTTTTGTTGACAGATGCATTTTATGTTTGTGCATTTTTCTTTTGCTTCTTTCTGTTGCTGTTGCCGTTGCCGTTGCTGTTGCGGTTGTTACTGTTTGCTGTTTGCTGTTTTGTGGTCAGACGACTGTGCCTTGGGGAGCAAATTGATTTTTCCTTTTACCTTTTGCTTGTGTGTGGGCGTTGGTTGCCGTTGAAAGTTTATTTGTTTGAATGCACAAAGGCTGGTGCAGCAACAACAATAAATGAAGCCGTCGCAGCGACCAAATTGGCAATGAATGTGGCACAAACACTCACCTGCAACGATAGAGGAAGAAAGGAAAAAATTCAAATAGGTTTCAGTTATAAAATCCAACAAAAATATAAATAGTGGGGCACAAGTTTCGAGCGAGTAAGTCGACATCGAAAAAGTGTTTAAATTTAGTAATAATTTTAGACTAATTGCCTACAAGTTGAGTGTATCATAGCTTTATCCACATTCGAAATCCAGACCTATAAATAAGGATGACAAACAAACGGATGGACATGGCTGCTTCGACTCAGTCCATAAGACTGCATAAGAATGTACACCTAATTCTGTTTTTACACGGTAGATTGGTTCCAGAAACAACCGTGTAAAAAAAGATATTGATCATATGTAAAAAAAAGGTGATTGGTTCCTTATCTCTAAAGAAATATATATGCATTTTTTTATTTTCAAACCGCGTTTTATCAAAATCGTGTAAAAAAAGACCGTGTAAAAACAGAATTAGGTGTACATAAATTGTACTTCTTCTTTACCAACCCGTAAGAATTTTGAGCCACCAATATGTTGCAAGTTTCGCTCGAACAGTCAAAAGTTTTGATCGAATCATCTGATTATGACTGTAAGGCATAAATTAATTATTTTATAGCCCTGAGTGCATGTTGGCCAACCAGTTGGGTTGGTTGGAAATTTGTTGAACCATATCTTCACACTTCAGAAGGTTTAATGTGTGCCATTAATCATTATATGCCAAGTTATGTTGCTCTAGAAACCATACTTTTCAAAATGCAGGCGTTCACACACAGGTCACACATGAAGACAAAAGACTGCATGGGAAAATAGAAACGACTAATTGAAATCGTCTTACTTTATTCATATTTATATTTTATACTTTTTCTCTAACATAAACAATTCATTTAAAAATTTAGAATTCTATGTAGCTTCGTCGTTTGATTGCTGGATATTTAAAGCACTCAGGTTTTCAGACGCGGTGGCTTAGCTGAAAATTTGACTGACAGACATGCCTTCATCTGTCCAAGCCTCCATATTTCGATTCAGACCATATTTACCAAATGTTGCCGCTCTAGATTATAGAATTTTCGAACTGCAGGCGTTCAGACGAGCTAACAAACATGGCTAGCTCGACCCGTCTCATGTTACTCATCAAAGATACGGTTCTGCCACGCTTCCTTTTGCGTGTTACATATTCATAATAACATTTTCTACATAACAATGGGGAATGAAACAGTTTGACAAGGTATGGCTCGTTTGATTCAGTTGTTAGTCAGTGAGTCCGTCAATCATGCAGGCAGTCAGCCAAGCAAGTTAGCGAAAGGTGGCGCATCTCGCTGAAAATGTTTTTATTTTTTTCATTCGAGTGCACAAGAGTTGTTCGTGTTGTAGATGTTGTTGTTGTTGTTGTTGCACACCCGGCACTACATGGTTTTTTTTACATACAATTTAGTTTTTGCATTTTTTCGTTGCTTTTATTCATGGTTGTTGTTGTTGTTTTTTTTTTTGTTTCGCCAGTCAATTCAATTTGAAGCCATTTAGCATCAATTTGCAGTAATTTGACGTATAAATTATGTCAAATTGCCGAGCAGCTTGTCATTGGGTGTATTTTGTAGCTGTTGCCACAGCTTGTAGTTGTTGTTCCCACTCGCTTGTATCGCTTTTGTATTGTTGTTGTTGCTGTTGCTGTTGTTGCTTTTTGCACCTTTTCATTTCGGTTGAACGAGCAACGACGTCGTCGTCGTTGTCGTCGTCGCTGGCAGATTTGGCCCGCCAGGTATAAACCGAGTCGAACATCGTTCATTGTGTACGATTTTTTCCTTCATTTCTTCCTTGTTTTTTTTTATTATCGTTTTGTTCACCTCCTCCTTGTTTTTTGGCATCATGAGTGTGTGAATTTTATTTTCGGCTGTCGACACAAAAGAATTTCACTTAACAGCCAAACACACACACACACACATACAAAGACCGACGGACAGATAGATATAACGACAGACAGCCAGACAGACATTCACACTTACAGAGGCGCTCACAGAGCTCTTGGCATTGAGTAGAAGAAAAAAAAAAAGGGTCCAAAGAGCTGGCTGGTCGGCGAACCAATACAATTATGTCCATCTGTACGATCTGTCCAATGCGTATAGCGTACTAGCAGTCGACACTAAAAGTGCCCATAAAGCCGATTTATACAGGCAGGGGGGCTGGAGGCAACAACAGAAAAGGGCAGGGGCACGGATGTGTGGCGGGGTGCGCAACAATTTTTACGCTTTTGTGAATTTTAACATTTAATGATATCATCGAAAAGTTCGCTGGAAACATAAAACCTGCGCAACACTAACAACAACTACAACACCAATACACACGAAGAAGTTGTTGGCAGCGCGCTTCTGTAGCTCCAGAGAGATGTAAAGATACTTGTACGTGGAGTGGATTGTCGGCTCAAGCTCTTCCGAACCAATAAAATGCGCAGCAGCTACAATCTGCGCTGCTGACTGTGTGCCATTCCCATTCCCATTACCATTCCCCTCCAGAACAATTTCAGCAGACACGACGATGTGTTAAAGTTTTCTTGTTTTTCTTTCTTTTTTTAAGCTGCCTGTTCCCTTCCTCCAGTCTTCTGCCATCCCCCCCTATCGCTATCCGGATGAGTGCGCGTATCGTAAACTCAGTAGCAAATCAGAGGCGCTACTTTGTCTTTCTCTCTGTATTTAGGAACAACAACAACAACAAGAGTTCAAAACTTCCGCATGCGCCTGTGGGGAAGCATTGAGAAGGAAACATGTCATCATCATTGCCGTCATCCATTTGCCCAACCATCCGACCCCCCTCCACACACAACATGCTCCTTTGCTCCCCACCCTAAATGGCAACAAGACCAAAAAAATTTATGAAGGCATACCAAAATTTCTCCTCTCCGTCTCTTCTCCTCTCCGTCTCTTCTGCTCTCCCCTGATCCACTCACACCAACCGTTTGAGTCTGCAGTACGAATGTGTTTTGTCTGTTTATTTGTTTGTTTTGCTCGCTCGCTTGCCTGCTGCTTGCTTGCTCGCCGAGTTATTTGAAGAATTTCCATTTGCATTTTAATTAAGTGAGAGCGCGTGTGGGGTGGGCAGCTTGTTTTTGGGTGGAAAGGCCGCAAAAGTTTGCCTTTGCGTCTGTGTGTCTGTATGTAGGTGTGTGTGTGTGTGTGCCAATGTGCATTATGATTTTGGGGTAGGCGGCTGGCCGATGGGGCAATGCAGAGCTCTATTCCCTGACCGCTCATCTGTAGTCAACGGAGTAAGTATTTTGATATTAAACTCAAAAACTCTGTTCGCAAACTGAAGCAACGATGGACTATGTGGACTCTAATTCAGAAACAAAGCGTACCAACAACAAACCATTACACTTTGTTAGCAAAATGTTTCTTAGGTATTTTGCTAACAAAGTGTGAGTGTTTGTACATGGATTTATATTTCTTTTGTGGGTTTCCTTCAATTGGGTATGTGTCATATAGAAAATGTAATAATAATTTTTTAGTCAGATAATTGTAATAATATTCTTGTATATCTTGTGAAAAACGTAAGGCATTGGCAGCCCCAAATTCGTGGTCAGAGTTTTCTGGACACAATTTTAAGAAATATTTCCTTAAGCTTAATGTAGAGCATAGCTGAGCAGCTAAACATATTATGGTTTAAGGTCATCTTTTACATTAAAATAATGTTCGGTAGTTAACCCTTAATTGCACAACAACTGCCGGTCAAGTTTCTCAGCTTAGAGACTCATATACATATATACATATGTAGTGCACTTTTATTGTACAAATGTACTTGGCATGTCTAAAGTTAACATTTGTATATTCGAGTGAGTGTTTAAAAACAAAAGCTTAGCATAATGATTCGCAGTTTCCCAATTACCACTTTTATGTGCCAATTTGTCTATATTTAGTTGCAATATTTATACATTTATCTAAAAACTGTTGACAGAATGAAATTAGAACTATTTAAAATTGGCTTTGTCTTTTTCATTAAAATTTAGTGCTGAACACAAAATTGTGAAAGTTTTTGAGATAAGTTTTTTGAAACTAAGGTACGCAGCGTCACTAAAGAGTTGGCACTGCCATATTAGAGGGTTGACAGTTTTGAAATTATTCCCATTGTTGACAGTTTTTAAAATATTACAGTTTGAGAAATTTAAGTACGTATAAAAAATTTTGTTTTTGTTCGTTTTAATGGCTCGTTGTGGTGCAGTTCGTAAAAAAGGCCCTTCTTGCAGTTCTACTAAGAAGGCCACGTGCCAAAGATGCAGCAAAAGTAGTTCTATAAGTTCGTTTAAGGGACGCAATCCTTTTATACTCTTCCTTCACGAGTTTCGCAAGCAGCAGAAGGCTAAAAACTGTGATTTGTCAGCTCCGGAACTAGCCGAGATGGCAGGTCGGAAGTGGCGGTGCATGTCACGAGCTGAAAGACTGCCCTACATTAATGCCGCTAGCAGGAACAATTACATATACAGGTCCAGATGCAAGCAAGTGAATTGGGGCGTCGATTTGCTACGCGAAGCTGTGGGCGGTACGAATACTAAGTTGGAGTTCTTGTACGCACTATCAGAGGGTATTATGCGAATGCGGGACAGTGTGGAGGAAAAGCTGCTAAAAATTAAAGATAAAAATGATGAAGAAGAAGAGGAGGAGGAAAACGAGCGTATATGTGAAAAGATGGACATTGAAAATGAAGAGCAGCCGTGCACAGCAAATGTGAAAATCAAACAGGAGTAAAATTAATATCTGTAAATCATTTCATTTCAAAGTGCAATAAAAATGAGCAGTTTTGTCAGCGATACATTTGTAAGAATTGTTTTAATAGGGGATGCAGTCGTGCTAATAAACTATACTTATGGCATCTAGTGTTACAGTATAAAACATAAATAAACGCGGCTACCAGACCAGGCCGCGATGGTTGTCTGCGTCAACGACGAGTCGACTTTATTATCTGGCAGCAATTATGCATATCATAAAACACTTTAAGCATTAATGAGCGTCAGCAGCAACACGCCAACGTGCCGGCAAGAGGCTGATCTGAACAGCCAGCCGTTCCGAGCGCCACGACACCGCCCAGGCCCAGCCCCAAGCTATAGTCATTTATTCATTCATTCAGTCACTCAGTCACTCACTACCGTCTGCCTGCCTGCCAGCCACTGGGACTGCTTCAGTTTGCCGCGGACCAAGTTGGCGAAGTCAGCATGTTGCCACTTTATTGCCTGCTTTACATTTCTGTTAGCTTAGGCCGCGTCGCCGGCGCACCCCCAACCACTCGCCCAGCCACTACACTATAATGTGGAGATACAAGCTGTGCACATTAGTGTGTGAGTGTGTTTGTGTGCAATCGTGTTATGCTTTGCGGCCAAATTAAAATTCGACTTAATCGTTTAAACATTAAAAAGCAAGCAGAGAGCCAGCCAGCAGCCAAGAGGCAGCTATGGAGTTATAGTCGCCATAGTCTAGGTAAAGCCAACACTACTCTCAACGTCCAATTTGCCCCACAGCCGTTGTCGTTTTCCCTCTTTTATTCATTTTGTTGTTGTGTTTTTTGCATGCGCAGAGCAGCATGCGCACCACCAACAACAACCATCTAGCAATGCCTGGCATATCGCCCTCTCCCTTCCACACCATAAACAAACATGGCTGCTGCTCTTTGGCTTCCCAACTCCAACTTCGCTGGGTGTGTATACATGTACATACATATACGTGAATGTGTATGTATGTGTGTGTGTGTGTTCGTTCATTTCGTTCCGTTGCCTTTTGGCTGCTCGCTGATATTTCCCTACACAACACTAAACTGCAGATAGAGAAAACACACGGAATAAATTTAGCAAAAACGTGCTTCAAATAAATTGATGAGCATCTGCTGAGTTCAAAAATGCCGGATGTTGAAGAAGCTTTAAATTTCGCATCGCTAAGTGTGTGCCAAATGAAAATTTCTTCATTAAAAATTCTTCTGCACCTTTCTGGAAAATGAGAGGACATAAGTGTGAAGAACGTACAAAATATATAAATACTCATTAGAAGAATCCAAATAACAATTCCCTGTCTTTTATTTCAGTCACAAATCTTCCCACTTATCCTCTATCCACTGCAATACTTAAGTTAAAATGTCGAGCTCAACCAAGACAGACCACTATACCATATAGCTGTCAGGGAAACTATATGTTCTTGTATGTAATCTAATTGTCGATTGATGACCAAATATGCTTTTGAGATGTAATAAAACGGATAATGTTGGGTATACGATTCTCTTTAGTAAAACGATGTAGATTTAACTTATTTTTAACTTTTTGCGATTAAGATTTAACTTTTGTTTTTGTAAAAATTGTAATTTCGACCCCTCGAAAAAATTTTAATAATTCAATTTCTAAAAGTTGTCCTCTTTGTCAAAATAAGCCTTGTTGGAGGCGATAAGTAATTTCAAGATTTAATAAAAAATATAAACTTTAAAGAAGAGCTCTTTCATAAAGCTTGTAGGCATTGCAAAAAAGCCTTTCAAGCTTCAAAGAAAGTAAAAAATATAAGTGTGCATTCATGTCCATGATACATGGTATCTCTAAAGTAAGCTTTTTACAAAACGAAACAATCCCATTAAGAGAAATACCTATAGTATAGGGAGATTTTATATAAATAACTATGAATCCAGTGTTCAATCAATTATAGTTTTATAACGCGCATATAAACGTCATAAAATTTAGCCTTATCTGACAATCTGCTTGGTTCATCTTAGTTTTAATATAAAGCACCCCTTTTGAAATACACTTACTATGAAATTATTTAACCGATTTTAAACATGTAATCAAGTTTCTTTCAGTGTATGCTAAGTTAGTCAGTGGAGTCTTCTGCAACTATTTTGCCTGCTCAGATTTGTGAAGCAGTTTTGCTTCACTTCGTAGCCCCAAGGGCGGCACAATTCAAATGTTAATTAAAATTTAAAAGCTTAAACTGTGCAAAATTGTTGCAAAAGTGGCGAAGTGAGCAAGCAAGTGGGGCACAGAAGCCGCCACTGCCACTGTTCGTTGCCAAGGCGAAATGTTGCCCCTCATTCTTCATTTGGCTCTTGGTGGTTGTGGCCGACTACTGATTTATGTGCAACTTCGACGGAGGTTGTTTCTGTTATTCTTGCCTGGGATTTTAATGAAATTAATACGTTTTCCAATTTTCGCCCCATCTGTGGGTTGGCGTTTCCTGTACTTTCAGTTTCGCTCAAGCACTTGCCATTCGTCTTTTATTTAACAAATTAATTGCATTGCTGATTGCTCAAGTGCGAAGTTGAGAAGTGAGATTGGAGTTGGAGCTGAAACTCAAACTGAACCTGAAGTTGGGGCGGACTTGTATTTGTCCTCAGACTGACAACAGACAGCAGTCAGTCAGGCAGTCGTTTAATCATTTAGTCTGTTAGCCACTTGTGTGTAATGGCAAAGCCACAGCCCGCCTTTACAAAGGTGTTGGGTAAATATTTGGCGAGCTATTAAGTGTGCATTTGTTTAAGGGATTTACAAATGCAAGCACTTGTAAAAGTGTAGGGAGCGAAAACAAAAATAAATAAAGCAAGTCGTACATTTTGCAATTAGCTTTGTTACGACTGCGACAAAGCTCAGCCCCTTGTAAATACAATGTGACACAACAGTTCAGGTATGCAAATAAGCTGTGGTTCAATTTGTGAAAAGTACATATGCAAGTCTTCGTAATTCTCCAGCTGATATTAATAATAATTTATATATGTGTATTAATGCATGCAGTGGGTTTCGTAACTAAAGACTACTTGATAGGGTCGATAACTTAGGAACAACGCATATTTAATTTGCTGCAAATAAAATATTTCTTCAAATATCAGAGTTTTCAAATTATAGTGCGTTTCTTGTTCTGCTTAAGGCAAGACTATCCAGAAGTTAAAACCTTATTCTCGATTCCAATTTTCTTATAAATGCAATTTCAATTATTTATAGCCGAATAACTCAAAGCATTGGAATTCAAGCAAATGGTTGTCGTTTTAATAGTTTCGAGTTGATTTTGGAATAAAACTAAAAACTGATCTTTAGATTTTTCAAATTGATGGCATGTTTTGAGCATTGTTTTCTTTTTAATATACGATTCAGAATAAGTTACTTATTCTTTTATTAAAAGGTGTTTGGAAATACTATATGCGCATTAAAATATCAGCTTATGTAAAATAATTGCTTAAACGCAACTCCAGAGTCTTTGTTCTTCGATGTGACAAACAAATAAATAAATTTTGAAAGCCACTTCCACATCTCTTCCGTTGTCAGTTCTATAGTATTCCATGTTTGCAGATCGTATTCTGAGTATTTAATACATTTTTTTTTATCAAAAAAAAAAAAGAATTTCCTACGACAATAATATGGTACTGGCGTTTATTGTAGCAGAGCAATGTTTAGAGTTGCAAGGCCAGTGCGATGTCGTATAATTAAAGCAGTTAGTAATAAAAATTGTTAAGTATTCAACAATAATAAAAACGCAATTTGCGGCATTGTACGTGCTAAAAATTGTAAACTAAACTGCGACCAATAAATGTTAAAAACAATTATTAGCACCATTTTTTGTTCTCCTATTTTTTAGTTGCATTGCACAGAGACAGACAGTCGGACGAACAGATAGACAGACACACACATCTATACTATAGTATGTATGTGTACGTGTATTTAGGTACAGAGTGGCGTAATCAAGCGGCAGCGTCAACGACACAGCCACATTTAACACAAAAGTAATAAACTGTCAACAATATGACCATAAACAGTTGCCTTTGCCGTTGCTGTTGATGTTGGCTTTGCTGCCACTGCCAGCTTCAATCGGGCAGGCAGGCAGGCAGGCAAGCCGGCAAGCCAGCAAGCAGGCAAGCAGTCATTCAGTCAGTTAGTCAACGTGTTTCCATTTCAATTACGGCCTGTGCATGGCCTCTGTTTGCGTTTCGGCTTCAGTGGCAGTCACTTGGCCCGTTCCAAATTCGACGCGCAACGTCACAAAAATTAACGGCTGTGACTGCGACTCCGACGACTACTGCCGTTGCTGTTGCTGTTTCTGTTTCTGTTTCAGTTAATGTTTCTGTTTCTGCCGCAATAAACCGGCCAAATGGCCCGCAAAATACAAAATGCCAATGAAATCAGCAATACAAATTTATTATTTTTATGTGATTTTCGTAAACGTCGACTGCCTGCGAGGCAGCCCACCTGCTGTCACAATGATTAGTTGAACTCTGCTTCCTCGTAGCTCATGTGCGTGTGTGTGTGTGGCATCTTCTCCCCCATTGCAGCTGTTTTGCCAATCACATAATAATTACCCTTATATTGCGCCCGCTCTTGCCAAATTGCAATTGTGTGTTAACATTTTGCATGCTCGCAAAAATGATGAAAACTAATGCGAGGGGCGTGTCGTCGCGCAACACTGGCTGGCAGTGGCAGTGGCGTGCGCGGCACGTTTAGTTCCGACCGTCTGATTTATGCAGATGCGAGGCGAATCGATCATGCCCCGGCACGTTGCACATTGCGAAGCCACGCGGGCACAAGTTGAACAGGTGGGATGAGGTCGGGTAGAGTGGAGTGGCACTGTAAGTTGTCAGCACTAGAGAGTATTCGGCGTCTGTTTTCGCTTTCAATTCCATTTACATTTCGATTTAGCAATTATTATCCATTTTTTTCATTTCATTTCATAATTTTGTTTTATTTTCTGCTTTTATGTCTGTAAGTCATGCAATATGTCGCCGCAAGGCGTCATGGCTACGTTATTGTGATTTTCTCTGCATAATCTATTGTGACATTATCAATCGCTCTATATCAGGCTGTAACCCCCAGAAGAAGGGCACACACACACACATAGACAATATTCAAAAGTAGTTGTGAGACATGGTCCAATTAAAAGATTATGGGATTCTATTTGAATTGTTTATGGCGAAAAAAGTTAAAAAAAAAAACAACACTGTTTCAGTCAATTTTTTTTTTCAATGTATTAGGAATCTCGCAATATTGAAGAATTTAAATTTATATTGTAATGAGAGAAACAACACTTTATAAAGTCTCGAAAGATTGAAGAAATGTTACTTTCTTTATATAGAAATTTTACACTTTATAAAGTATGTTTCAGTCCCTATTTTTATTGCAAATTATTTGAAATCTCGAAAAATTGATGAAATATTATTTTCTTTATAAAGAAACGTTACACTTTATAAAGTCTCTTCACACTATTTTTATTTCATCGTATTAGGAATCTCGAAAGATTGAAGAACTTTTCTGAACTTTTCTTTTATAGTTTCACATCAAATTCTATATCGTTTTCAAATTCAAACATCTTTTCTTCCTTGAGAATGAAATATTATTTTTATTATTGGCATATTTTACAAAATATTGAATAATATTTATATTTAAGCAATAATCAAAGTTATATTTTCCATTTCAATGGATTTCATGGATATTGCAGCTTTTATTATGAAATTTGTGCATTTTTCAATAGAAAATTAATGATCTTTATACTGAAAAGTCGATTGTGAACAATTCAATTATCTTTTACAATTTATAATCAAATTATTTTTACGTTTTTTTATATTGATTTGAATTGACAACAATTCAATTTAAAAAGCAACGAAGCTTTTTTCATTGGTATTTCAAGTACAGAAGAAAAACTTTGCATTAACAAAGTATTTTTTGTTTGCTTTTACTAAAATGTTGGAGGCCAATTATTGTCAATCATTGCCAATTAGTTTCTTTGCATTTAACAAGCAAAAAACAAAAACCAAAAATTATCCACAATTTGCGGAGTGATTTCAATTAATTTCTGTGTTGGCTAAATTGATGGAAAAAAAATATATTTTGGAGTAACATTTAACAAATTGAATTTCGAAACTGGCATTTTTCCCACTTCGACATGAGCAAGTTTTCAAATTTAATTCAATAAATAGAATTATCATTGAGTTCCAAAGAGCTCTTCAGCAGGTCCTGGAAACAATTAATTTAATTAGTAATTTGTAGTTGTGGCAATAAAAAATTTAGAGTAGCATTCGTGTATTGCTTGCAATTTAAAATTTATTAAGAGACCATAGGTGTCAGTTTTCAATTTCTAAATTAATGCAACCCGATTAATGTTTTGTATTTACGTAATTTATAGAAGATTTTGCATTTTCATTTTTATTGAAAATAGTTGGTATTTTGTTTGTCTATTTAAAGTTACACAATTTAGGCAAAATATCTGCAACTTATAGATGCCTTTGCGTAATAAGTAGTTATAAAATAAATAATTCTTTTGAAGCATTTTTAAGAAAAAGTACTCGTTTTTTTTTTTAAATTATGAGGTACTCATAGATTTGGCAGTTGATGGCATGGCACTCACGCACTTTCACGCACGACACTATCAAACTGTTATGCATACACATCTTTTTGTTGGTTGAGTGCTTTCCCAGCAAAAGAAAGATGCCCTTATAACCCATTTTTATGAGAGCAGAATATATACAAAAGAATTCTAATTACAGCCAGTCGAGCCCAACCCAAGGAAGGGGCAGTGGCGACATCATCAGCAACGGCAGCAGCAGCAGCAGCAGCGAAATGTTGTTGATAGCAATCAACATCAATTAAAGCAGCTGTCTTTCTGTCTGTCTGTCTGTTGTTGCTGCCGCCGCTGCTGCCGTTGATGATATTGCTGTTGTAGTTGTTGTATTTGCTGCATGCAGTTGTAATTATATTTCATGTTGTTGGTGTTGCTACAGAGGCCGTCGCGTAAATGCATTTTGCGCCTTTATACATACATACATACATACATACATATCACGCTATATACATGCATACATATGTACACATGTCTGTCTTCTGATGGTAGCTCTATGCCACCATCATCATCATCATTATCGTCATCATCGTCATCGTCGTCTTGCCGTTGTCGCAGTTGCTCACTCAACCATTGCGAATGGTGCGCGAGTGAAGCCAACAACAAGTTGCCGCCGTCTCAGCAACAACAGCAACAGCAACAACAACTACAAGTACATCAGTCCCCTTGCCTTGCCGCTCCCGTTCAATGCGACGGCCACTGATGGCAACTGTTGATAATTATAATCCGCTTGTGGTTAAAATGGTGTTGCCTACCTTTTGCGATAAGCGCGCATGAATAATTATGTTGCCAAGTCGCTGTTGCTGTTGTTGTTGTTGGCTTTGCTGTTGCCAATACAAAGCGACAGCGGCAACTCATGAATAATTAATGCAATGCCGCTTTGCTATCGTTTATGTTTACGACAAGCCTCGCTAGCCTTCCGAGCGAGCCACATGGATCTCGTCCGCCCAAACGGGCCCATCTTGTCGACTAAGGTGGGCATAAATATTTTTCAATTATCGCAGGAAATTGAGAATTATGTACAGCTTTTTCCATGCGACAATGTCGGCACAATTGCTTGTGCGTGTGTCAAGAGCAAGGGCAGGCTGAAAAGTCGTCTCTGCATTGCAATCAAATGATTTTAAGTGGCAATAAAAGTGTATTTATATACGCATACAGTATATACACACATATATACGAGTATATACATATGTATGTATTTATATTGCGGACACTATTGCGTGCGCTTTTCATGACGCGTTCAAAGCTGCTGCTGCTGCTGTTGTTATTATTTTGATTAAACCTGACAGCCGCAACGCGTCAACAATGAAAGGCGCTGAGCAAATATTTAATAAATACTCGCACACACACAACGACGTCACATACAGAGAGACACACTGAGGCGGCGCTTTTGAGTAAAATGGAAAAAAAAAAAAAAAAACGGGAAGAAAATATAGGCAGGTAAGGAGGTATAGGCAATTGAATCTCCAATTGACTGGCCGTATGCAGCATCCGCCGGCACCCTGGCAGGCGTTTGACAACAATTAACACTCGTTGCAAAAAAAAAAGGCACACAAAAGGAAAGCGGCGGCAACAACAGCAACAACAAAAGCAACTACAATGCTGCCATTTTTCATGCACAGACAAACACAAAGGAGAAGTGCCACACAATAAGCATTCAAGACTATTATCAACTTAATTTGAATACAATTTATGCAGCACGTTGTTGCTGATGTTGCTGCCACTACTCGTGACAGCAACACTGAAATTCCCACCTTAAATTAAATAAGCGATGAGTTTGTCTAAACGTCCAAAGACGACAATAACGACACAGAGCCAAAAAAAAAAGGGTCAGAAGCCTGAGCCGCACAATTGCCTCTTGAGAGGGGAATCAAGATACAAAGGCAATAAATGCAGCGGCAACAGAAACGGCAACAGCAACGGCAACAGCAACTGCGCAACAACAACAAACAAGCCAAACAAGTTTCTTCTTCTTTGGTGTACAAGTAGCTGCAGCAAAGCAGATAAAAGGCATCTTAGCGCTTACAAAAGGGCAGGCACAGGCACAGGCATAGTAAAGGAGGCGAGCGAGTACAGAGACTGCAACCAGAAACCAAGACTGGGATGCGTGCGTCTCATTGGCATGCTGCCTGGGAATTGAATTCCATTCAAAAGACGCTGAGCTCGCCAACTAGCCAAGAAGTATCTACGACTCCCTGTGTGTGTGTTTTTGTAGAAAAACTTCGTTTTGCTTTTCTTCGTAGTGGCAGTGGCACAACATTTTAACCCATTAAAGGCTGATGTTCCACTCTTCGGACACTGCAATTTTAACTGCCAAGCTGCGAGCTGTTTTCAGCTGTTTGTTTTTTCAAAAATTTAAATTATAGTATTAAGTTGCAAATGAATAAATAAAACGAAACAAAAAGATGCAATGACTTTACATAATTGTTTAAAAATACTCCAAAAGTATGCATTTTTAAATAAATGTGTGCGCTAATTGTATTTCTCAAATGCTCAATAGTTTAAAAAATAAATAAAATAAATAAATAAATTAAATCATGAAGCAACTAAATATTTTAATCGCTCTATATTTCATATAGTTTGTAAATAATAGTATAAACATATTTGTTGCAATTTTTAATTCATTTTCGATTCATTGTAAAGCGCAAAAGGTTTGAAAGCTGTTTGTAATCGTTTTATTGAAAGTACTTTATTATTACAGAGATGAGTTGAAAACAGTAGAAAACAATAAAAAAAAAAAAAATAATAATAATAAAACAAACTGGTATAGCGAACACACATGAGGCAGCTTTGTGCAAAATTTTGTGTCTCTAGCTCTTACAGTATCTGAGATCCAGGTGTTCATACGGACAGACCGACGGACGGACTGACAGGCGGACAGACAGGGCTAGATCGACGCGGCTTGTCATGCTCATCAAGAATATATATACCTTCTGCCTGTTACATTTTTCACCCCATGTACAGAGTATAATGATGTATTCAGACTATGTTTTTCTACTGGATACTTTTCCACTTCCGGGACATAGTATGGTATAAATATTTACCTGTTAAATCAAAGTCTGGCATTCCTACACAACTTCAAGACTATTTACCCATGAGCGAGCCCTTTTGTGTTGGTATTTCAAGTTAATAGCATGAAAAAGAAGGGATTTTGGACGCTGTTTCCCTTTCCTACAATTAATTTACAATGCGCTATAGACCTGGGCAAAATTTTGGCTAAAAAGCAGCATTTGTCTTATGAGTGCTGGACATTATGGATCAGCGAGGGGAGCAGGCAGGAAGGTAGACGGACGGGCGTGCTGAGGTGTTCTGCGATTACATCTTGCATACAATTACGGTGGCCAAGGCGGCAGGCATCACCACCACAAGCTATCTTGGTGGCAGCACTTCAATGAATGCCTGCTTGGCCCAATGCTTGGACGTTGCCGACGAAGCCAAAGCCGCCACCGTTGCTGTTGCTTTTACTGCCTTCAGTCGATGCTGTCGCACTGATAGCCTCAAAATTGTTGGCAGTTGCAATTTGCTGTTTGGAATTTTAAGCGAGTCAAACAAAAAACGTAGTTGTGGCAGTTGAAGAAGAAGAAGAAGAAGAAGAGGAGAAGGGACCAGACAAGGAGGCAGTATCTAAAGAATGGCCGGCAGTAAAACACCAACTAACCAACCAAGCATCATTCTCATGCTCATCAGCAGCAGCTACATTGCTGAAAAGCAACAACAACAGCAACAGCAATGGCATCGAAGATAAAGCCAAGCTGTTGCCTTTGTTGCCCAGCTCACGTCTTCTGGGCGCTTAAGCTGACTACAGTCTCCAATATGTGCAAGAGCAGAGAGTCCAACTTGTCCACATCGTCCTCGTCATCGTCGTTGCCTTCTTTTGCATTTTGTTTCGGGTTTTCATTTAGTTTTTTTCTTTTTTCTCTCTGTGCCTTTTGGCTTTGGCTTGAATTCATGTCCGATTTGTACACCCTTCACTTGAAATGGAAAGGTATATAATATTGCATTTGTAATGCACAGAAAGAGGCCTTAAATTGTACATACATAGGTAAGACGAAACGATGCAAGAAATGTTGCTAAAATAATTCTACAAACGATACTGGACAGATGTCCGTCTGTTTGTCAGCCTGTCTGTCTGTATGACTGCAAATATTTAAAAAAGTATACGAGTTAGAGTTGCCAAACGTAGAACCTGAGTTCTTCTAAACGCAATACATGGAACTTTTGTATTAGCCTAGGCATATGTCTAGTATTTTGGACTTTTATAACCAAATGCAATAATTAACATTATAAGAAATCACTTCCCAATCGCACTTTTTGTGGATGATAGTTAGTTAATGGGTATGCTGTTTGTCTGTATGACTGCAAATATTTTAAAAAGTATACGAGCTAGAGTTGCCAAACGTAGAATCTGAGTTCTTCTAAGCGCAATAAATATAGCATATTTTTGTTTTCTTATTTCTGTCTGATATTGTCTGTCTGTATGACTGCAAATATTTTGGAAAGTATACGAGCTAAAGTTGTCAAACGTGGTACTTGAGTTCTTTTAAACGCAATAAATGTAACTTTTGTATTTTACTTTGGATATGTCTAGCTTCTTGTGCTTCCATAAATAAATATGTACAATAATTAACATTATAAGAAATCTCTTTCGAATCGCAGTTTTTGCGAACGATAGTTAGTTAAAGTAAAGTTTGTCTGTCTGTATGAATGCAAATATTTTAAAAAGTATACATTGCAACATTTGAAAACTTTTTATTTTCATTTTTTACTGCCATGCTTTTTGTCTGTCTGTATGACTGTAAATATTTTGGAAAGTATACGAGCCAGAGTTGCCAAACGTGGCACTTGAATTCTTCTAAACGCAATAAATGTAACTTTTGTATTTTACTTTGGATATGTCTAGCATCTTGTGCTTCCATAAATAAATATGTACAATAATTAACATTATAAGCAATCACTTTCGAATCCACTTTTTGTGAACGATAGTTAGTTAAAGGGTATGCTGGTTCGGTTGCAGCTACAGATAACATTTGAATACTTTTTAGTTTCGTTTTTTTACTGCCACTTTTGCATAAACGCGAACTTCATTTTAGCGAAAAACGGCAACACATGAAACAAATGCCGTGCAAAATTCGAAATAAGATACACCACGCTCAGCAGCAGCCGCCACTACCGCACGATTTATGTTAATCAAACGATAGCAAAGGCAGAGACAGTGGAGACGGCGGCGATGGCAGCGCCAGCAGTTGCATTCAATCATCTTTTATCTTGCATCTCCAGCTGGTTATTATGTATCTCTCAGTGGAGCTTAGACCACAGAGCCACGACGAATGGCGCACTTTCGGATTTGTTTTGCTGGTTGCTGTAGAGACGTGGCATTGTGGCACCCCCGCCCGTTTCCACTTATCCAACCAACCGCCTTTCCTCTCTATCTCTATAGCATTTCCAGATTTGTGTTTTGTGTGTTGCCAACTTTATTGGAATTTGTTTGCGGCTTATATAGCGGCGCCCACTTTGCTCTCTTTCTCTATGGAGATTTCAATTTGATTCGTTATCGATTTGATTTCAATTTGCCAAAATTTGCTGGGCTATTTACTTTCTGTTTGTTACTGGGTGAAAGTCTGTGAATTTGTAAATTTGTAATCGGAAAGTACTTATTCGAAAGTCGATTTGTGGTAATTTTTATTTAACGCTACACTAGAGACATTGGATGAAGATACTGCTTGTGCCATTAATGTAACTGGTTGAAATCGATTTCGAATCAGATGAACAGACCATAATCCATAGAGTCGAATACGCTTAACTGTTTATTTTAATTGCAATCTGATGAACTGATGTGCCAAAGATAATTTGGTCTAAGTTGCTTAGAGAGGGAAACACTGCTGATAGATTGCTATATGTAAGAAAAGTCATTGAATACTTTATAATTTAAACATGGCATTAAAATATATAAAATACATCTTGAAGGGCTATTTAAATAAAATAAATATGATGTTCTTTATAAAGGCTGTCATACTTGTATGACAGAAAGACCATTTATTTCTTGATATCTCATGCTACAAGATATATAAATACCTTTCAGCAAGGAAATTAAAAATTTGTTTAGCGCATTATTTGCATTTCTGACTAAACTCTTTTGCGTTTTCCTGAACTCCTGATCGCTCTTTTTAATACAGCCCTTTGCCACAACTTAGCACATTTTAATTACTATGCGAAAATGCCACAGGGAGCTTTCCCTTTGTTTCCTTCATTTGGTTTAACAATATTAAATTATTTGGTAATTCATGAAATTTGCATATTTGCACATGCAACTACTTCTTCATTCAGTTTGTGCAACGAACTATGGCGAGTTATGATTACAATTTACGGTATTTATGTTAACCTTTGTACGAGGGTATTATTCAATAAATATATACTCGTATATATGTTTATAAAATGTGCAACTGCCCATTATGTGGGCGTCATTAACTTACGGCTGGGCGCGACCAAAATGTTGTTGAACAATTACCTGTAAAGAGAGTAAAGAACAATAATAAATTAATTTGAAATTAATACTTGCATTTCTCTGCAAATTATATTCCAGATAAATGATTTGTTTGCATTCGATTTACAATTGAAATTTCGTATCTATTATTTATTTACTATTTATTATTAATGGAATTTTTGCCATTTTACAAATTTATGTAGATGGGATTGAATTAATGTGTACAATAAAGGAGTATATTATTTTTATTGGGAAATGTAATCAACGTAATTCAATGGCCGTTAAATAACATAAAATTGAGAAAAAAAAGGAATTCAAAAATAATACTGTTTTAATTAAAACTACGACTGAAGACTCAAAAAGCGACCTAAAGGGGGCGGCAAAACCCTCTTCCAAGGCACACTAGGATGCTGGCGGATTTCCAAATTAATCTAAAAAACTAAACTTCAACGCCTGGTTATATATTAAGGACGATTTTGCAAGCAGAAAAAAAATTGTGCTCTCATGTTTGCAAAAACGCGTGTTCTTTCCGTTTTCAAAATGGACCCAAATTTGTGGGTGAAAGTAAAAATAACAACAGTCGACTGTTTTCATTCCCAGACTTATGTATGTATATCGTTGCATCCTTATGATATTTTTAAAGGGAAACAGCCCCTAAAAAGATGAGTTTTTATATGGGAGCAGAGCAAAAGTAAAATTATAACTTTTCTTAGAATTCACCGATTTGGATGAATTTTAAAATGGAGGTAGGGGAGACTTATTTGTAATTTACGTATGCAAAGTTAAGTTGACAAGCAGGAGACAATGGAAAAAATTGAAACAAACTTGTGTTGTGTAGTAACTAGGAGAGTCTTCATACCAAGATTGGTCCAAGTGGGCTCAGCCATTTCGGAAATCCAGGCGCTCATCCAGACAGACAGACGGACGGACAATTTTTCTCATCCTGCTGATTAAGAAAATATATATGTTATGGACTCGGCGAGGGTACCTTTGGCCTGTTACATATTTTGCACCCTTTTTAGCCTTCGAGTACAATTAACGTTCAATTGTTTCTCGATAGTCGTTTACTTTTTAGGGTTCCTTTAGGTGTAGTGAAGTGGGAGCAGGGCCGGAGAAGGAAATTCATATTTCATTATTTCAAACTTGAGTGAAAAGAGCGAATTATTATTTCGTACAACTTACTACTAAAGAAAAAAATTTGCATTTACGCCTAAAAGCTAGTAAAAATTTTCTCAACTTGGTTAAGATTTTATATTAAAATATTTAAATAGTTGTATAATGAATTAATCAATTATATTCGCCAATATCAATATCAGAGCTTTAGAATTAATTTTAATTTTTTCATATAATATTGAGGATAACATGCGATGAAATCTTTAAACGCCTACATCAGACATAAAGAAATATTGAAAATAATATAAAAATGCCAGTTAGCAGCTTGTTCAAACAACTTAACTTGTCTTATTAAATATTAACACGACAATTTTCAGATTACAATCACAATGTAAGGAATGAGTGTTTGCGTTGTCTGTTCAAAATACTAATGCTGAAATGAATTGAATTAAGTATGCAAATGAATTCAATTATTTTTATTCACATGACATGACACTGATTACTGCTTTCGAAGCAAACGACGTTGTGGGCTGTGTCGTCAGGCTGTCTGGGAACAAAGCCATCGATGATTAAATGGTCAGCAACGAAATGCCACTTGAATGTTAAACGATCGATGGTGTTCGCTTTGAATAACAACTATTGGGGCTTAGGAATGAAAGTGTTAAAAATGCAAATATTTAAATATTTAAAACAAAAGCCTTCAACAGACCGGAAGAAGAGCACTCACATACATACACACATACATACATACATGCAGACACGTAAGTGGAACTAGAACGGCAACCGCATAAAATATTTTGTTTATTTCACTGTTTGGCATTGCATGCAAAATATGTAAATGTGTGTAGAGACGCAGGCACCCTACAAATATTAGGGTGTGTCGCTTGAATTTCAATGCTTTGAAGAGAGGCAGAACACTGAGGCACCCTAATGAAAAGTGGCAAGTACGCGAGGCACAAAGGCGGTCGACGGACCGACAGACCGACGGACTGACTGCATCGAGAAACAGAAGCAACAGAAACTGTTGTGCCATTTTACGCTTTTCATGCACTTTTTGCGCCGGATGTGCTGCATAAAAAATCGCGCACACACACACACACACACACAACCATTCCATAAAGTGATAGAAAGAGCGAGAGAGAGAGAGAGAGAGAGAGGGAGAACAACATGCACACACTCGCACAGAAAATGTCAAAAAGCAGGGAAAAGACAGAGAAAGAAAGAAAGAAAATTGTAATTTCAACAAAGCAAGAAAATGGCATCAACAACCAAAAAAAAAATAAAAAGAAAAAAACAGCACAAGAGTTTTTCTTTTATGTTTTCGACAAATGCGCCAAAACTTTTATCCGAATCACTGAGCGGGAAGGGGGGGGTGGGGGGCTGGACAAAATGTGTTTTTGATGCTGCCTTCAACAGCTTGGAAGCTCCTCCCTCCCCCCCTGCCGGACACATTGTGTGGGCGTTCGTCTATTTGCATGTTTTGGCATTTTGCCCTTGCACTTTTCATTAAGCCGGAAAGTTGAAGCTGCAAACTTTAAGCAGCTCTTAGCCTGTTCGCCCCTCCCCTCTGGGCCAATTATGTGTTACCTTCTTGCATGCAAATAGCGCGCATAACGACACAAACACTGAGTGCGCTTCATAAAAATACAAAAAATACAAACAAAAAAAAAAAAAAAAAAAAAACAAAGTTGAAGCAACTTTAGCAATTACTTTCTGCACAAACAAAACAAATGTGTGCGAGTCACGCAATCGAAGCAAAAACTTTTACTCAAATGGGTAGCAACAACAATTACCCACTATTGTTCATGCAACAATAAAAACAACAACAACAACAACACTAGTAGCAGCAGCAGTAGCAGCAGTCTTAATGATGATTATAACCATAATGACTACAACGAGGCAACGTGTGGCCGCAGGGGCTAAGTCGGACACGACAAATAATGTACATATGTATGTATATAGTAGAGTGTTGGCAGACACTCACTACTCGTACGACAATATGCAGAGCTACAATTTGTTGTTTCTAACGCTTTGCTTTTATTATTTAGCAATTTTCGACCAGAGCGTTTCGCATCAATTTATCGCATATTCAAGTCAATTCCATTCAAGCCAGTTGCTGTGAGGGAGGCCATGGAATTTCTGACTGCTAACAAGTATCTCAAGGTTTAGCATAAACAGACGCACTCGTATCTTATAAGTTGCATTGAGTACGCAAACATAAACCAGTACAGGTCATAACAATTCCACTAACAGTCTATACTCGTATGTATTTGATAGAAGATATATATTCAATGATGAATATTTCTTATATAGAGTGGCTTACTAAGTCGACAGTGTTACCAAGGTTCGAATGAATATTCTACGTTTGGGTTTCAAAATAAATCTCGATGTGAACTCTTGAAGGTTTGCGTTAAAAAAAAAAGAACCCTAATACGGTATTTATTGTTCAATTAATAATCTTTAGATAAACACCAGGTATATATTCAACATTTTATTCCTTCCACAATTATTCGTGGGCACTTCTACCCCATCTGCTCAATATTCCAATAAGCCTGCTGCAGATCTGCAGTATCGGAGGATAGATAAAAAAAAGGTTCATAGTTCCAAGTACACTCTCACCAGAATCTCCGATAAGCCATATTGGCTCAAAATATTGGTTCCAAAAATTAACTTTTCATAGAAAATGCGACCGCCTAACAAAACATGAAAAACGTTGATGATGAAAACAAAATGCTTGTGTCCTTTATGTATAGCTCCTTCTTCCAAAAATTAAATATAATTGCAATCAAATACATTCAGGTTATTATTCGATCAAATCTTGCTCCAGCAGACTGGCATTTCAATTGAATAGAAATGTCTCTTAATATAATATAGGCTGTAATGCTCTCATAGTTGAAATCTTTGTTGATCAGTATCAGCATACATTGAATATGGAATATAATGCAATATAGTTTTGATCTAAATGGAAACATTGATATAAAAAGATATAATTGGGAGATAAAACAAACATAAAAACATTACAACCTTTAAATAAATCAGCGTAATTTGTTCTTTGTTTTTAAAATATATACACCTTATTCTCTTATTCTTAAGCTCCTTTTGTAATTTAAAAACATACTTAATATATGTTGATTTGGTGACAAAACAAAATCGACATGTATCAGTAATTAAAATGATTATATGTATTTACAAATTCAATAGCAATTATAAAAATTGCATAGAATAGTTTATGCCACAAAATTATAATTAAATGCTTTATTCTGTTTATTAACAGCTCAAGGTAGTCTGGAACGTTTTTAAAAATGCATTCTGGTTTTACCTTTATTTTGTTTGCTTAAAATATAACTGTTTTCAATGAAGTTCTCATTTTGTAGTTGTCGTCAATATTTTAATCTAATTTAAAACAAATAAATCAGATTATGCAGGAACTTGTTGCCTCTCTATTATTTTCGTTTGTTTTTTCCAACAAAATAATTTACATTGAATCTCTTTACTACCCAAAGGTTTCACATCACAGTGCCGCTTAAAGTTAAGAGTGAAGACGCTTTCTGCTGCCAATTCAAGCCATGCAGCTTTATCATGTGCGATTTATCATGGCCAGAATCATCTTTCTCGAATCAAATTTATTATCAGAATCCCAATAGCGACCAACAACTGTAGGTATTTCAAATCCATTTGCAAATCACATGTGCAAACAAGTAAAATGGGAGAACATACAATCATCTTCCATTATACATAAATATATGTATATCTACTTATAGATGCGAATGCTGATATAGATGTAGAATATACATACACATACACATATATATATATATATATACGTGTATAGAGTATTTTTGTGTGCATGTGCTGTTGCCCCTTGTGGCATGCTACAATTTTATTATTACGTTTATTTGACTTCATATGCATACGTAAGCAGTTTGGCTGGCGTTGACTGCACAACACAGCAGAAAGTGGCGGCGGTTGCAACAACAACAACAACAACAACAACAAGTCATAGCAATTTGCATTGAAGTGCTGCTGTTGTGGCAGTCATTGTCATTGCTGTTGCTGTTGTTGTTGTTGTTGTGGTTTCTGTTTATGTGCGTTCGCTCGTAAATCTTTGCATAGCATGCCCCACAAGGCACATGCAGACACATGCCAAGCAAACCTTAACCACACACGCACGCAGAGACCCACCCACAACAAGCCCACAACACACTCACACATATAAGGATAGAGAGAGAGAGAGAGAGAGGGAGACAATGTCTGCCATGCTCCCTTCTACACATCTGCAACAGCAAAATTTCAACTGAACGCAATTCTATTAAATTATCATTACACTGGGATAAACGTGCCCATCCATGTGTGTGGCATGTGCATGTCTATGTGTGTGGCAAATTACATTATACAATTCACGTTGAATTGTTTGAGCTGCCGCACAACAGCAACAGCAACAGCCAGAGCAGAAGCAGCAGCAGTGCCAGTGCCAGTGGCAGCAGCGTGGAGACACATTTACCGTTTACAGACACTTCTGCAACATCCTCTGCGGTGGCCACTTCATGACACGAACGAACGGGACACTACCTTCAATTATATACACATATACTTGTATTTATTTATATATATATATAATATTATGGGTGTGTGTGTGTGTGTGTGTGTGTTTGCGGTTAGTCTCTGTGGGTGGTCAGTTGTGGCTAGGTTGCAGACTCGAATTGAATAATTCAATTATGTGCTGCGTTTAATGTGTCGTGCGTCTGTTCATGTATCGCAATATACTTGTACGAGTATTATGTGTTTCCAACCAAACTAATTTCAATTTTCATAATTTGACAAAGCGTCGTCCCCTTCCTCTTGCCAGCTCCCCTCTTGCCCCATTTGTTTGTAATGAATTTTGCAGGCAAGCTAAAATTGCATTTGTCTGCTTGCAACGTACTCTGCTATCCTGGCTTGCGACTGAAGTTGAAGCTGCAGCTTGTGTTCGTAATGCGTTGCACTGTTTTGCAATTCAAATGCTATTTGTGCTTGATATGCCACCCCGCTCCCCAGCAACTTCTAGTTGGTGAGGGGAGGGGGAGGAAGGGAAAGCGTGCAGACTAGCAACAATCCAGTCACGTACGTTGCACGACGATGAAGTGGCAAGCAGCAGGCACGAGGCTCTAGCCAGCCAGCCAGCATTTGTGATTGTCTGCAAAGCTCGTGCACAAAATACACATTTCATGGAAGGTTGTTCGCGCATTTTACCAATACACACACTCACATTCTATGCATCCTTTGCTTCTGTCCACATCTTCGGTGCACATTCATGCAACGCGTGCCACTTGGCATCAACGTGATTTGGCGCTCTAGTGACTAAAATCCAACACCAACACCAACACCAACGCCAACGCTCTGCCGTTGCAGTTGCAGTTGCCACCACTGGCTGTCGTTGCCTGTCAGGGGATATTGGGGATTTTCAGTGTTGCTCGCTTTTATCTGTCTGTCCGTTTAGTTTACCAGTTGTGCCAAGTGTCCTAAAAAAATGGCCATCAAAACATAAGCCAACACCCGCTGACTAAATTGCATTTAAAGTGGGTTAGCAGGGTTGCGGAAGTTTATTAAACTAACTATTTAAAATAGTCGTAATAGACTTATATCGCTGTAGAGTGATTGGTTGTTGAAAAATATGCTAGCATATTTATATATATATATATATATATATGTTCCTATAAAGGACACCTTTAACGTGAAAGATATGTTAATACGATGAGCAATGCTGCATTGGATATTTGTGGCGAAAAAAACCAAAGAATTTCCGAATTTTGTTGCTTTATTTTGCAACTTGAAGTAAAAGGAATGAATGTCCTTAAAATGGGAAATCCCCCACTGGTTAAATGAAGTCTAGGCTGTAGACTACATATTATTTACTTTAAGTAAAACGAATTAATGCCCTTCAAATGGGAAATCCCTGACTGGTTAAATGAAGTCTAAACTTTATACCTTATTGCTATAGTTCTTTAGAAATAGGTATGTACTCGTATATTGCCAATAAATATACACATCTTTGTATTGTGTCTGCGAGTTGTTGAAGCCGTTCTTATTCCGGTTAAATAATTTAAACTGAATTACCAACCTGTGTTATCTTACACGACTGCTTCTTCAGGGAGTGCGTTTTACAAACATTTAAAAAACAATTGAAGAAGTAAAGTCGGGGTTCCACAAATTCTCTAAACCTATGTGTAGAGTAATTACTTATGTACATCTATATATTTAACAAAATTTAATACAAATAAAGAAAAATATGCAAAATTCTAAATCGATTTCAAAGAAATCGAATAGAAACTAATGCCTCTGACTGATTGATGAACACTCAACGCATTTGAGTTAATATGCAAATAATTTGTTGTTTCCATAAATAGAAATGCTGAAAAACGTTGTTTTTTTATTGAATATAGAATAAGAGTTCAAATTAAGAATGAACAGTTGAAATATTCAATTATGTATTAAAATACAGAGCATACCTTTAATTTGAATACGAATTAACAAAAATAACAATTAATATTAAACCGAAAGTTAAAATACGAATGAATCTTGATAAGAAAGTACTCTGAAACTTTTTAATTACAAGTACTTTTGTCAAGAATTAAGGATGAAGAAAATGGAAAGATACAATTATTTCTTTCCTTTTAGAACAAAGGTATGTTTACCTATAATTGTATAATTTCCCTGGGCAATAAAGAGGGGCTCTTTTAAAGATTTACTTTAATGATAATATTAAGTTAAAACTAGCCTGATTTGGCATTGAATTAATTAACTTCCAGCACATATGTATTTATAATCGGATTCAATCGTTTTCTCGATAATAAGTGCCAAAGTAATTCGACTTCTTATAAGTCGCACAACATTTAAATCGGCAATTGCAATATTTCATACGTCTACACTCATTGAAAATAAATAATATACTATTTAGCAAAAATTTCATTTAAACAGCACTTTTTTAAAAGCTATGCCTCAAGCTGGCTGGCTGCATGCTTTTTTGCTGACCGTGTGGCAGAAAAATGAGTTGTTTTTGTTGTTGTTGCTGTCATTCAACACCCACGCCCTCGCTAACCGAGTTCAATGTCTTTGAGCCAAAATGTTCAAATTAATGACAACAACAAACTCCATTCACCTTCAAAAATAAAAAACTCAGCGCAAATTGATTGAATTGTATGCAAACTTGATGAGTTTTAAATTTAAATTAATTGCTCGCGCGAATAAAAAAAAAATAAGAGAGAACGCTAATGTCGGGCCAGCTCGACAGTGCAATACCCTGTACCCAGCCATATTTCAAACCTCAGATAATTCGTTTTTATTACGTTCAAAGCCCTAATGATAAGAAGAGATTAAAGAGGAGTTTCTTTTTAACCGATTTTTCAATGTAAGGATATGCTAGTTTGTGAATTTAGGTATAGATTTTCTGCTGCGTCAGAGCATTGGGAATATAAAGGAAGGAGCCTCTAAGGGGTAAAAGGGTATACTAATTTAGTGAGAATGCATGTAACACATAGAAGAAGCGAAGACAGACCTCACAAAGTAGATGTATTCTTGATCAGAATTTTTTGTCATTTTTGTTAGATTTCCATTCTTTAACTGCAAAGATCAACCAAATTATGAACGGTAATTATCGATCAGAATCGTTTTTAACTATATACTATAGTATTTGGATTCATTTAGAAAGTCGTTATTAATTGATAAAATTCCGAAAAATAGAATAGAGAATCTGGATACCAACTTTGGTTATTCCAGCTTTTATAGTTTCTGAGATCCTCGCGTTCATCCAGACGGACAGACGGACGGACATGTCTAGATCGATTTCTCTCGTCATGCTCATTCAGAATATATATACTTTATGGGGTCGGAGATGCTTCCTTCTGCATGTTACATACTTTGCACAAACCTAATATACCCTTTTTACCCTACGGGTACAGGGTATAAAAAGAAAACTATTGTTCAGATTAAAAGAAGGGGAAGGCTTGAGAAAAGTTATAATCTCAGGTCGGAAACTGTAGAAAACTTTGGACAATTCAAATGCCAGTTAAGTGACAGCCACCAGCAACAGCAGTAAAAGCCATGGCAACAACAACAATAATTGCAGTGGCAACTACAACATTGCACAGTTGCTTTAACAATTCGCGATAAATTAGCAGCCAAGTCTTATCCCCCTCTACCCTGGTGTTTGTTTCACGCATTTTCACTTCGTAATGAAACTCGAATTGCAAATAACGTCGACATTTATACCGCTCCTGGCCGACTGCTACTTTGTCTGCTTGGTGTCTCTTAACACTTTTTAACCAAACAATTTCAAACATTCACACTCGATCTCTTCTCGATTGCGGGTTAAACTGAAGTTCAGTTGCAGCTGGCAGCTTGTCAATTTTTTTACCTGCAATAATTCCTGGAAGTCCGCTTTTATCACGCCCCGTATAGAAAACAACAAATCTTAATCCTTTCACCCGCGTTAGTGCACACTTTATTTAACTGAACAGTCAAGTCATTTTTGTTGTAATTTTAAGTATTATTGTGAGGCCCCAGTCCACCTCACCGGACATTGCGGCAACTAATTTATAGAAACCCTCGGGCAAAACTTCCGGCAATCCCGCGCCCGCAACTTCGCAACGTTTAAATTCATATTTATTCTTGGGCCATGGTGGTTTGAAATTGTCCTTATATACCGGCAGATTTGAACAGTTTGAGAAATTCTTTACGAATTCCTTGTACAATGTGTTTATATAATCGTGGTACTTTTGTTTGGGTACAGACCAGGGCGTTAGTCTATAGTCGTAGTTGCTACCTGTCGGACTACGATAGATAAATACCTCAATCTATACAAAAAAAAAAGTGGTTTATATATCTCTGTATCTAGGAAGAAAGCGAATTCCTTACCATTGTATCATCACTGGTATCATATTTCCACTCAATGTTCCCCGTTAAGGCATATTCGCCTCGATTTACTCGATCAATTTGAAAATGTAACTTCACTTTCTCTTCATCTGCTGAGGTCGAAGTTATGGACTTAGGTTCGTACTCCCAATTGCGCTGTGCATCAAAAAAAATAAAAACGAGGTGTATAGCACTATTTTGAATATTGCATATACTTTCTACTCACTTCTGCTGCAGAAAGGACACATAGCAGCAGGACAGCTATGCCGAGAGAAACCAAAGAGAGACGCATTTAGGAAATGTTTTAATAAGCAATGATACGAGTACACTGATGTAAAACACTGGATCACCTTTACTTTATATACAAAGTAACTTTTGATTCCCTTTATAGATTATGACCACATTTTTGAACTAATTAATATTGTTGCGGTTGTTATTGCCACATATTTGTAGATCTACACAAATTAAAAACTTACATGGAACAGCATGTCCTCAACGATCAGTTTGCGAACTATCAACATGTTATGTAAACGAAAGCTATTATACTTATTTATATAAATGAATGTAGTTATAAATTCAATTTGTATAAAATGAAACCCCCTGATTTGATGTAGAATTTCCCGTTCTCAGAAACCGAATTCAGCAATTTATTTGCGGATTTGTGAAAATGCAACTTACGCCAAGTTTTTTAAAGAGAATTTAAACTATTTAATTTTAACAGAGCAGGTCGCCTTTTTGAGCGGTCTGTGCAATTGATAATACATACATTTATGACTATATTTGCTCGATATGCTTCATTTTTATATCCTGTACCCGTATGGTAAAAAAAAGTTATTTTAGTTTTGTGCAAAGTATGTAACAGACAGAAGGAAGCATATGTATATATTCTTAATCAGCAGGACGAGAGAAATCGAACTTGATATGTCCGTCCGTCCCTCCGTCTGTCCGTCTGTCTGGATGAACGCAAGGATCTCAGAAACTATAAAAGCTGGAATAACCAAAGTTGGCATTCAGATTCTCCTAGGTCCGAGAAAGGACGAGTTTATTTTCCACCGCTACAGAATTTCGTAACGTTCTCTCTTGTTCTTCTTGTTGTTGTTGTGATTGTTTACAACAATTTGTATTCAAATGATTAGCGAATTAAATTGTATTCCGACATCAGAGAATGCGAAGTCGACAACGTTGTCTCATCGAATTGGTGTGAAATCAACATATGAGTAGACAAGTAGTGTACAAATTTATGTGTGGGTGTGCGTGTGTGTAGAATTGAGCCCATTTAAGACAGCTAATAAAGCAAATAAGACATAACCTGCAGTTCATTGTCTGCATTGCGTTTTCACACTTGCATTTAAGGCAGTCAGGGAGGTAGGCAGCCAGTCAGCCAGTCAGCCAGTCAGCCAGGTAATAAATAATGCAAATTAATTAATGTGCAATTCATTTTGAGGCAACGACAAATCGCGTGCGCCCACACAAAACCAGAAGCTACAGCAACGGCAACAGCAACAATAATATTATCAACAACAACAACAACAACAATAACAACCACCAGCAAAGTGGCATAGAGAAACATTTATTAGAGGCTTGTCGAGTAGCACCGTCGATGCCGCCTGCAATTTGCGCCAAATGCCGGCTAATTTAATTCAAAGTGGCCCCGGGGCCCCAACCACAGGCACACTAATGCCATAAAACATACAATGCGATTTTCATACACATATACATATTTACGAGTATGTATGTACTCCCCTGTATGTATTTACAGAGACTAGTCCACATGCATTTAACATTCTATGAGGCTCTGCCGCCGTGAGTTTGTTTTGTACTTGTACATACAACTACGTACAGCACTTGGCACGTTCCGTGCCGGCGAAAAATTCTCATAATAATTAAACGAAAACGCGTTGATTGCATGCAATTTGCATTTTACGACTGCAGCGATGACTACGACTCTACGTAGACGACCACGACGACGACGACGACGACGACGCCGATGGGGAGGGGATGGGTTGGGTTGGGTTGGGATGATGACTATGGGGACGATGATGGGGACTATGCGGACGCATCGTTGATGGCAGGCCACAAATACGACCTGCTAAATGGGCACAGTGCGCTCGTTTGCTTGGGCGCTATAAAATCGCATATCTGCAAGATACGCACACATAAATGCACACACGCTGCCTACATAGCTGCAGACATGTGCACACGTAAGTATGCCAGCTACATACACTTGGCGAAATAGTGTAGCACTCGCTGCGTAGCTAGACTTCAAAGATCACAAATGCATTTCAGCTCTTTATTTTACAACTTGAAAAGTTACTTCCATCAACTAATATACCAGACTTTCTTTTGATAACAAATTTTATCGTCTTAATGATAAATATTAATCTCTGTACCTGAGCGGTATATTAAGTATGTTATACAAGTAGGCAAGAAAAATCACTTCGGACCCCACAAAGTATGTAGTTATATTCCTAGCAGACTTTCGTCTGTCTGGATGAACGCCTGAATTTTGAAAACGACTGTGGATATATTGAACAAACTCGTTCTATAGACTCTACTAATCACTAGGCAACTGGAGTAGAGGTGAAGAACTATCGATGGCACTATCGATAGTTTTAGATAATCTTTCTTGAAAGCTTTATTAACAACTAACAAAGGGCGCACAATATAATTATAGCTCGCAGCATGTATATAACTTTGTAAAACAATTTATTAATATTTATTATAAAATCAAATGCACTATCGATAGTTTTTCTTGTAAGCTTTACCAACAACTAACAAAGGGCACATAATATAATTAAAAAGCTTTCACCCAGGCTGAATCACTGTAGTAACAGATCCCAGTCCATCAAATTCAAACCGAACGCTTGTTCGTTGTAGGTATGAAAAATATTAATTTGTTGCTCTTTTAAAATAAGAACCCATGGCTTATATCAAAATATGTTTATACAAGTAATTCTGTGTATGAATCCATATTTTCTACATTAATAACAACGAAATATTAAATTTGTTGTTGAATTTTAGTTTTCTATTTAATGTAAACGCATATTTGTATATATTTGTAAACATATTTGTTTAAATCACTATTGGTGTTCTGAAAACTATCGATGGTTTTCTGAATATTATTGTTGACTATCGATTGTACCGACTATCAATATTTCTCCACCACTAAACTGAAGTATAATTACTTTTTTATTATTTTTCCTCCCCTTCCCCGTCAAAGAATTTCATTAGTACAAAATTTCACAGCTGCATAAACTAAGCTTTGTTTTTGTAAAATAGAATATTTCACTGTCGGGTTCTGACTCTACTATAACGTATCACGTTCCAGACAGTTTTGAGCTTCCAAATATCGTCATATCTAATTATTTATAAGTGACTGTATCAATTACCGTTTCATAGCTGTTTTATTAGATTTGATTTCGTATTTCAACTCTTTTGGCAAACAATTTAGATATTTTAGAAAATTTTATCAATCAAAATGGCTCCATAATTCTACAGATTCGTAAAACAGCAACAATTAGCCGTAAAGAGAACCGTAAACGAGTGCTAAATTTGTTTTAATTTAAACATAAGCTCTTCTGCTTGATAACTAGAAAATCAGCTAGTATTTAAGATTTTTCAAAACTTTAAAAAAGAAGCGAGATAGTATGCCCCTTTTCTTAAGAGAAATAATGGAATTAAATTTCAATACATTATTAAATTAATGAAGTAAACTTAACCAGCTCGATTCCACCTCAAAATAAAAAGAGATGTTAGTTTGGTTTTTTTTTTTAGATTTTGGCCCATATTTAAGAAAATGTTAATTAATTTGTATTAAAGCAAACTGAAGACAAAGCACAAGTGCTTAGAAGAGAATAGGAGAATAAACAATTAACAAAGGAAACAATGCTGTAAATGGGAACCAATTTAGATAAGGGCAGAACATTATTGTGAAAAGGATGTAATTCTTGCTTTCTCTGAGTGCAGATGTGCCTGAAAGCCATTGTCGTTGGCTTAGGTGAGCCATTTTGGATGTTAAGCTCGGCTCGGTCTTGCTTAATTGCATTGTGCGCCCCTAGGGCGATGAAAAGGACAAGCTGCTTTACCTGAATCATTGTCACTGTCATTCAAATGCCAATTTGCATGCACACCAATCCAATGCCAATCCTGCGCTCATGCCACCTTACTGCCGAGCGAGTCAGGCGTGTATAATTGAAACTCAATAACTGAGCAGTGTTCGTTCCATTATGCCGATGTCCGCCAACACCTCGCACGTCAATTCTCGACAATAGACGTGTCGTTAACGGCTGCGGCTTTCCCAGGCTGGCGACATCGCCGCCGCCGACATTGTTGATTAGCTCGATTAAACAAATTAGCCGTGCATATGAATGCGTGTGCAAGAGGACCCGACCCCTAATGATAATAATAATAATGATGACAGAGAGCTAGTTAGTCAATGTGTTCGAGTTAATCTAATTGCACACACAAGTATATATATATACAGATATGAATGTATATCAGAATGAATCAAACATTTTAGGGATGTACTATAAATCGAAGAAAAAACATCGATGTTGATGTATCTTTATAAAAAATCGATGCATCGATGTTCTAAAATATTAACTACTAAATATTATGATGACAGAGAGCTAGTTAGTCAATGTGTTCGAGTTAATCTAATTGCACACACAAGTATATATATAGTACATATATGAATGTATATCAGAATGAATCAAACATTTTAGGGATGTACTATAAATCGAAGAAAAAACATCGATGTTGATGTATCTTTATAAAAAATCGATGCATCGATGTTCTAAAATATTAACTACTAAATATTATGATGACAGAGAGCTAGTTAGTCAATGTGTTCGAGTTAATCTAATTGCACACACAAGTATATATATATAGTACATATATGAATGTATATAATAATGAATCCAACATTTTAGGGATGTACTATAAATCGAAGAAAAAACATCGATGTTGATGTATCTTTATAAAAAATCGATGCATCGATGTTCTAAAATATTAACTACTAAATATTATGATGTCAGAGAGCTAGTTAGTCAATGTGTTCCAGTTAATCTAATTGCACACACAAGTATATATATATATATACAGATATGAATGTATATAAGAATGAATCCAACATTTTAGGGATGTACTATAAATCGAAGAAAAAACATCGATGTTGATGTATCTTTATAAAAAATCGATGCATCGATGTTCTAAAATATTAACTTTGCATAGAAAAAAAGCTAATATTAAGGAGAAAATCAACAGAAATGTTTGAAATGAAAAATGTTTATATATCAAGAGATTTTCTTAATCAATAAAGTACTCGTAATATTGACTTTTGACGAACTTGTATGGCTTACTTAAAAAAAAGAAAATATATTATACAGTTTGAAAAACAACGAGGCGTTTTAGCTACGCCTTTAATTAGATGTGACATTATATACGAAAAAATGAAGATCAAATGCTTAACAATCTAAAATGTATATTACAAAATGCACATTTTAATGAAAACATCAAATAATTTATAATACAAATATATCTTCTCCGTTAAACCACACAGAGAAATGTGACCGCCCAACAAAACATGAATAATGTTCGATGTTTGGACAAACATCGATGCATCGCCGATGCTTGGTAAAAACATCGTCGATGTTTTTTTACATCCCTACTATAGTTATGGCAGAGCAGCTCGTTGACATGCAGCATTTAAAATTGAGCTTATCAATTAGCTTAAGTGCTTAGCCGTATTGTGGGCTAAACATTTTCTGTTCGAAAATGCCAACAAACACAAATATTTAAGAGTGTTTCCGTTGCGCATAATTCATAGTTTTATAGTGCGATAAATAAATTAAATAAACAAACAAGCAAACACATACTGTACGCTTGTGTGTATATATTCTGCAATTTATAGTTTGGACTTTATTTCCCAGCTCGTAGCAAGCAAAAATGAAAAACATAGAATAAATAAAAATAGCAGCCATTGCCAACAAGGGCAACGTTCGCGTTATTTTGATTTCGATTTGAAAAGTTTTTCAATCAGCTAACGCAGCGTTTATTTTTATTATCATTTTCATTTCCATTTTATTTGTACAGAGCTGGCACCCACCTCGCCTTGTCGAGATCAAAGGAGTTTCGCAGTTTGGATTTGTGTGTGAAAAGTGAAAAGAAAACACACACAAAAAACCAACAGCAACCTGCAGGGCAGAAAAATAAATCGATGAAAATAAAACAAATCGCGCGCACAAGCCACAAACATACTACATATATACATATGCATGTACATGCATGTAAATACAAATCTAGCTGCTTAATACGCATTTAGCTTATGGCCGGCAGAGAGTGGACTGTCGGCCTGAGAAGTGGACGGGTGGAACCCCTCTGGTCCATTGCCAATTTGAATATTTGGCATATGGGGCGTTCAACGCCAACGGAAGAATCTCGACCAAGATTTATGCCATCGCCACAAATTATTCAACGTAAAATTATTGAAAATCTTCTCTTGGCTTTTGGCATTGGCACGTCATCAGCACCACCATCACCATCAGCATCAGCATCGGCATTCGAATCGCCAGGATGATCGAGTGCAATAATTTTCTAGTATTTTGTAAAACTCAAAGTGGTTCATTATTTGTCGTTGCGGTTTGCTCGACCACTTTAAATGAATTATCGTTTGTATTTGCTTAAAGAAATGAAGGCCATAGATTTTATTTTCTAGCAATTAGCTGAATGAGGCACATTGTTAAGCATTAGAATTGCCGATATTTTTAGAACATTTTCATTTCCCAACAAATTGGGCAAGAGCTCTTAAAAGTGGAAACATTTCGAAAACATTTTGCACCACAAGCACGTGAAGTGCGATGGGGAAACCTTATCTATCGCTGGGTAATAAAAGCATATTGAGAAATGTGCAGATCTTTAATAAGTAATCCAAGTTCAATAAACGTAGCAATGTGGAAGAAGACCTTCCCAAACACATATAGTAAGTAGTACAAAGTGTTTTTCAATGATAAGTACAGCCCCAAGTTTTTGCATTCAAATTTAAGTCAAAATGTTATGAGTTGTTTTCTAATTTTTAAATTCATTTCCATTTAAGTGAGTGAGTGGAACCAAGAAAGAAAAATTAAAAAGAATGACTGGCATTGTTTGAAAATTATTTGAATTTCAATTCAATTTAGTAGGAATCTTTAACAATTTATTTAAGTTAAGTATTAAAAGGAAATATGTAGAAGTAGCGTAATTTAAGTTCAATTTTGGAGAAACTATTTTAAATTCTAGACCAATTTCCATTGGCAGCTATAATATATTTGTTGGTTAATTTACAAAATTCTTTTAATGGAATTTGCTTTCGCTATTTAGAATGCACTTAGCTTCATTATTTAATTTATTGACAATTATGCAACAGCACACACACACACTTATATGTATGTATGTGGTGTTAATTAATGCCAAACATTTTAATAAACAATTGCGGACAGCGCTGCCGGCAGATTGTGTCTGTTCAATTGTTTTTATATTTTCGCTGCAAATTGAAATTTATTTAATTTTTTTTTGTTGCCTCCTTTGTCATTTTTCATTTCAATATTTTATTTACATATTTGCGCGGCATTTTTTGCCCATTAGTGCCGCCGCCGTCAGCCAGACAGTCAGACAGCCGGCCAGCAGTTGGCAGCTTTGCTGTTTTGCGGCCATTTTCATGCTTCGTCATGCGTGAAATGCAACAACAAAATTGTATAAATGAAAAGACTGCAATTCAATTCAAGTAGCCACGATTATTGTTGTTTTTGTCGTTACAGTATTTATATACACACAGCCATTAATACTCGTATGCGATGGCAAACACGACTGAATTATTATTGTGCATAAAATATGTCAAACAATTGAAATTGAATTTAAAATTGAAGCAAACTTTTATGCATTACGGCCACACGGGCTTTTTTTAAAGCCACAACAACACAAACAACAACAACAATTGCATGCATGTTGGTCATTCTGATCAACTCAAATTGCTGGCTGCTGCATGTACCACGAGTATATAGACATTTGTATTTGTGTGTGTGTGTGTGTGTGTGTGTGTGTGTGTGGCTGCGTGTGCCGAGCCTCAAATAATTTCCATGTGGCTTTCGTTGCGTGCCAAAGTTACCGCCTGGACATATCCTGCTGTGACAGCAAAAACCAGACAACAGTGGTCGACAACCAGCAGCGAGCGAACGAACTACAGTACACCCCATATAAGACGAATTCGAATTCAAGGAACCATCCCCAGCTATAGGAAGTATACAAATATTTTGAAGCTTTGCAGAAGATGGAATGGCATCAAGATTTGTCACTATCGGAAGCACCCGCTTGATTGCAGGGTCACATTTCCTGAAATATTTAAATATTTTTTTCAAACTACATATGTATATCAGATTTGTAGGATTTGTGCATTTAAGCATTGTGGCAGTTTAAATTTAATTTCTCCCTCGTATTTGTCTGGATTTTTGTGAAATACTAGCCTCAATAAATATGAAATTAGTTTGTTTTCTCTGTTGAATCCGTGCATACAGGGTTAGCACCTTAACATGTTAACAAATATAAATAGCCTAACCTCGAGCACTTCCGCGCTAGGATTAATATGAAATTATTAAGGATAGTTCCAGAAATTGGAAAGCAAGCATCTATTTGCTTTGCAAATAAATTTTCTTTCTAAGTACAAACATCACTATACTTTGATTTTAATTCATATTATATTAATCCACTTTGCATTTCAATTACATAAAATGTGCTATAATCTACACTATAATAGATAGTAGCATTATATTACATACTATAATTGTCATATTTATCTTTTTTTAGATTTTTTGTATAATTTAAATTATCTACCTATGTATATATTTTATTCTCTTTGAATTAATTTCAACTAAACTCCACTACCTATTTGAATGATCAGCCATCTCTTTTAAAATGCCATTAAGGCTCTTGTGGATTTCGGTTTTAAGCGACGTTCTTTTACCATAATTAGCCATTTCGTATGGTGGATTGGTTTCATTAAAAGATTAATTGCCACTGTTCTAAAAAACAGATATCTGATTAACTTTAGTTTTAGATGGGACTAAACGAATTAGTTAAATCTTATTTATGCAAAAAAAGGTAAATTCTAAAATTTTTGGAAAATTATAAATAATGAAAGCTCCATGACAATTTTATATATATATTTTTATTTTTAAGATGTTGCGTATCAATAATTATTGTATGCATATATTCGAAAATAATAATGTTACATATGTGCTTCATTTTGTGAATATTAATATTTATTAAACGCTTTCACAACGAAGCTATTTCGTTTGAATGTTTTGTTTACCATTGGATTACACCTAATTCTGTTTTTACACGGTTTTTATTTAGCACGGTTTGAAAATTAAAAATTGTATATGTAATATGTTTTCCAAATATAATGTCTACAAATCATGAAACTTCTTTAATCGAGGCTGACTGTAGAGGCCAGCACGATAGCTCAAAGCTTTAGAGCTTCGTTCAGAGCCAACACAGACACGGACGGGTAATGGCAGAAAAAAAAAAAACACAAAACAACAACTACAACAGAAATTATAATGGTCAACATGTTTGAATTGTGTGTGCAATTAACAGAATAGCAGCAGCACCAGCGGTAGTGGCAGTGGCAGCAACAGCAACAACAACAACAACAGGAACAACAACAAAACTACAACATGCACATAAATGAAATATGTACGAAAACAATAATCAACGCACTGCCACGACAGGGTGTGGAGCCAACAGCAGGAGGTGCAGAGTGCTTCGAAAGTGCTGGTGCTAGTGTGTTGCCAGGGGTGGGGGGAGGAGGGGGGTGGGGGAGGTAGCTGAAATCCGAAGCAATTTAAAGCCATAGCCTGCCACAGTTTGCTCGATTAAATTTTAAGTGCATGTCATTAACATCGCGTGAGGCCGTCAGGTGGTTGTTGTTGCTGTTGTTGTTCTGGATGTTGTTTGTGGGCGTTGTGCGGCTGCCCTGGGCGTGGCAGTGCGAGTTGCAGCGATTTTGATTGTGTGGTTGCACGCTACATTGCCTGGCTCGCTAAATGATCGAAATCGAAACCGAAAACCCTAACAACTTGCCACCAATTATGCATTGAGAAATTGGAGTTTGTGTACAGCAGCCGATAATTGGGGGAGAGCTAAATAAATAATAAAAAAAAAAGAAAAACAAAAACAAAAAGCCGAGAGGTGGAGCAGGGAAGAGGTAACGGAGTGTATTAATTTTCCGCAGTGCCATTAGCTGGCCGCCCATTAACGCCTTCCAAATGCTGAATGCTGGCCAGCAACATCGGCAGCCTCATCATCATTATCAGGATAATCAAACTAAAAGCAGTATGCAGAGAGAGGGAGAGTAATAGAGAGAGAGAGAGATAGCGAAGAGGGGTCTGTGTGTGTGTGTGTGTGTGTGTTGTAGAGAGCGTAATAGGCGTTGGGCTCGTTGGTACGCAGGAATATAAAGCGAGCGTCATTAGCAGGCAAAACATAAAAGGCAAAAGGCACACTAATTAAAATTACAGCAACAAACAAACAAACGCGCAAACAACAGCGAGAGAGAGAGAGAGAGAGAGAGAGAGAGAGAGGGACATAGTAAAGGGAGAGCGGTGTGGGTGTGTGTGTGTGTGAGAGTGGTAGTTGGGAAAATGGCAACAATGGATAAGCAATAACAGAGGCAACAACCGCCACATGCAGGCGTCACAGCAGCAACAACAACAAACAAAAAATATATATATATGTATGTATGCATGTATATAAAACCCAAAACAACAGCTACAAAAGTAATTGAGTTGGAAAAAGGCAACGTGGCAACATGCCTGCCAGCCTGCCAGCCCGCCAGCCCGCCCACCCCCGCTGTCCACCATGGGGCGCCACCGGTCGCAACCCCCAAGCATACATACATTCGTACATACTCGTATAAAAGAAGGCGCCGCCGTTGCTTGCCACTGGAGGACGCGTCATGGCAAAGACCGGGCGTGGCAGGCGTTTAAATTAATGATGAACTTCCGGCGTGTAATTCGTGTTTTCGTTCGCTTCGCTCGCCACGAGCAATGCCTCGATGGGGGGAGTGGTGGTGGTGGTGGTGGTGCTGGTGGTGGGGTGTAGCTGGCAGGGTCCAAGGAAAGGTCGTTGCGTCGTCCACAGTGAGAGTGGAAGGGAGTTAAGAAGGGTCGGACATTTAATGTAGCGTAATTTTGCTTTCGCGCTGGCCAGCCAGCCAGCAGTCCCTGGCAGTGGCGCTTTGAAATTGAATTAAAAACGCGATTGTTAATTTGCAATATAATTTTTGTAGCACGTAATTAAATTGCCAGGCGCCAACATAAAAACAAAAAAACACAGCAACAACACAAAAAACAAAACGCTGGGTGGTAAGCTGTCGACTCTGTTTGACGATCTTCTTCCTTTTTTTCCTCTCTGGCACAAGAATTGTACGCTTTTCATATTAAAGTTGATTTAATGCTCGACAGCAGCAACATGAAAGATAAGAGTGGCGGGGGGAAGAGGGTGAGGGGGTGTGGCAGATGAGTGTGCTGCATTGGGGAATTTCATTCGCGAGGACGCTGTCGACATTTGTTCAAAGCGGCTTACAAAACAACACAACAGAGTCAGACGCAAGTCAAGCCCAGCCGCCAAGCCAGCCAGCAAGCCAGCCAGGCCAGGCAAAAAGAACAGGAAAATGTTTAAAAACAATTTTTATTCGCACATTTCACATTTTATCACCGAGCATGTGTTCTGGGGGGGGGAGCGATATATATGTATATATACATTTGTACATATGGTTGGGTCTGTATATGAAACTGCCGCCCACACTAAGCGACGACAACATCGTTCTGCGCTTTAGCACAGGAAGCTATCCAAGAGGGAGCGAGCTGGTGGGAGAGGGACGCGCAGGAAGAGAAAGGGAGCTGGGCCAGCTACTAGCTACACTTCGCCACAGCCAACGGCATATCCTGTCGCTTTGCCCTTCGCCTGCTTGCCAGCCCATATTTTTATGCACGCTCGTACAAAGCTTCCGGTCGTTTGGTGTTTGGGGCAGGAATGGCATACAAGTACGAAGCGACATTGCGACGAACCGACTGACAGAAACGTATGAAACGAAACGTGCAACGCCAGCTGGAATTTACAATGGCTGCCAGGACGACGCACACATACATGCGTTTCATACATATATAAATGTAGATATGTATATTTGTTTGTGGCTCTGTGTGTACGTGTTTCCTTGGTGGCTCCTGCTAAGTTCTGCGCACAAATATAAAATATCCTGCACGCTTGTGTGGCGCTTCCTGTCACAATGGCACAAAACGCGCTGCAAACTCAACCCTCATATGTATATATGTATATGCACATACATACATATGAAGCAAGTGCATATGTATGTGCGTGTTCGTGTGCTGTTTTGTGTGCATGCACAGAAAGGCTTCCCTTTAAGGAATCGAGAGCCACAAGCGGGGCTTGTGAATTATAAATATACTGTAGAAATACATTTTATACAACTTTAGATGTTTTTTTTTTTTAACGTATCTTATGACGCAACGTTTTTTTGGGTTTGTATAAAATTTGTTGTTAACAACATCACAAAACTGTATTTATATTTGTAAGCCCTAACATACCTTTTTTCTTTCCTTTGTAAAAATAGCAGTTATTGAAAACATTCCCTTTTTTCGCTTTTGCGCAAAAGTTACATCAAATATTAAACCTTTATTGTCAATATTTTGTTAGCAATATATCTGACTAAATACTACTAAAGCTACTTTAAAACGATTGGTAGCAAGTTAAATTGTCTTTAAAGCAAATTAAAACCTTTTGAAAGACAGTATTGAAGAGAAATTTGAAAATTTACTTAAACGTTTAAATTCAAAGGCAAAGAACTTATCCACTTTTAAATATTTAAAATGCACAATGAACAGACTATTTTAAGGAAAATGTAGCAAGTCTGACAAGAATTATGACAGCATTTGAAGAATGTTGTTTTCGGCTACAAATCAAAATCTACCTCAACTGCTTTTCTTTATACTTTTGAAATTTGTTAGCTCAATAAAAAGAAAAAAAATTTAATTAAAAATTAAATAAATCAACAAATAATAAAAAGCATTTTTCATATCAATCGTGAAATGTTGTTCAGAATATATTCATTAGACAGCAGTTTCGACTGTAAACTTGAACGTCCTGTTTTCCCTTCTATTGCTGTGCTGACGTTTATTTTGTCGCAGCCGTGTCGCAGCAAATACAACAACAACAACAACAGTGATAACAACAATAACAAGAATAAGCCAGCATTGTTGTTTATTCCATTGTCTCTAGAGTCTGGCTGGCAATTGGACGATGGGATCGTTTGCAAACGCTTTTGTTAAGTGGGCGTGGCGCAAATTTATGCTTCTCTGGCTCCACAAATATGAACAAAATCCAACAAAACCATTAACATTTGCCGCACATGTGCATGCACTTTCATTTAAATTTTAAAACATTTTCCAACTTACTTGACTTTCAAGTATCGTACTTTATAAGGCGACAACAGCCATATGGTGAGAATTGAAATTTACCTGAAATGAAGAAAAGTGGGGAGGAAATTGGTTAAATTATGCAAGCCAAGCATAAATTAAATGTCAATTTTAATAAAGTCATTGCGCAAACAACAACAACAACAACAACAACGACGACTATGACGACAGCAAGACAGGGCTGGGTGGGGCAAATCAAGTGACAAGGCAAACATCGCGTATGCGCCATGTGGTGCTGATGCCTCTGATGCCAATGCTGTTCCTGCTGTCGCCGTCGTTAAAGCGTTGGCATGGCATGGAAATTAAATTTTTATGAACGACACATACACAAACGCACAATGAGGCGCGCATTTAACAAAAGCGTAATGAAGTTTAAATGTACATAACATAATGGCACGGTAGGACAGGAACTCACTCACACACACTCACATCACTGTTTAATGTGAGGAGGGAGGAAGGGGGAGCGAGTCGAAACAAATAAAGCAAACACGCTTCATGACATTCGGGGGTGACGAAGGTTCGGGCATAAAAGTAGTTAAATAAACGCACGCGTGGCGACACAAATGAAACGTGACGAGTGGTGTCGAGGCCAGCTAGGACGGTGATTCGACCAACCAACACCAACAAAAACAACGTCACCCCCCGCTCACTCACTTCCTCCTTCCACCGCAGCCACCATCGCCACCACCACCACCACCACCACCATTAGCCTTAGCCAAGGCTCACATGACGAAGGAGGGGCGCGCACGTGCCTCGCACTTCAACAATTTGCTTATGTTTTTGTTGCCGCCAGGACTCGATAGGATAACTCACTCACTTTTGCCCTTTTGCCAACAAAGTGCAACCTCTTCCCCTTCCCCTCCCCCACCACCACCCCCACCCACGCATGTCCGTAATCCCAGGCGCTTACTAAACTCATTTTGAGCTCGTGCGATACCTTTCCGGCTCTGTCCCTTGGTCACAGCTCTTATGTGTGGTGAAGGAAAAGGAAAACGGGGGAGAGAAGCGGGGAGAAGGAAGGCAGTTGGAAGGAAAGGAAAGCTTTGTGTATTTGCGGTTTTTTAATAATTTATGTGATTGTCTAACGCGTGCGCGCACACACTCATGAAGACAGTCAGACCGACAGACGGGCAGACGGACAGACAGACAGACAGACAGACAGACAGAACGACCGACGAACCCAAGCTATTTACGGCCACTCGACAAAAACCAACAAAAGCAACAGCAACAACAACAACAATGAGGACGGGTCGACTGTCGGACCCTTCAACACACAAAATGGTATTGCATGTTAAGCGTAAATTATGTTACAGGAAAAATTAACTGAAAACATTCCAACAAGAACAACTCATGCGACAAACAATCAAACGCGCACGCACACACATACATTTTCATATTGGTGTGCATGTCATGTCAAACAATAATCGTTCTAGGAGGATAATAGCAACACAATAACAACAGCAACAACAACAGCAACAACAACAGCAACTTTAACACGTTCCTATAATAAAGTAAAGATCCAAATTGGTTTTTGAGGCGCTCATAAACAGAGACCAAAAAAAGTGTTGTCGCCTTGCGGTTACAAAGTTGTCTCTCAGGTTGCCACATTTTATGGCACGTCCTTTGATAGATTGCCTGCTGCGAGCTACGAGCTATTTGCATACGAGTAGTATAAGTATACTGTACTATATACGAGTATGTATACTTATATATTATGTCTGTTAATTAAAAGCAAAAATTGTGTTGAATAATTAAATGACAGGAAGCAGAAGACGCACATGTCAAAGGATTTAGTGTGGCTTTCATTTGACACCCCCTGCCGACGTCACCATCCATCACGCACCACCTACACACAACCACCTTCAGTGGTTGTTAGTCATTCGACAGCAGAGCTCTTGGTTTTACCTTATTTAGGCGTCTTGTATCTTGTTGCTTGCATAAATTGTGCCTAAAACTTTCTTAAGCTCTTAACTACACCCACAAATATTTGTGTGTGTGTATTTGCATGTGTGTGTGTGTATGTGTGTGTGTGTGTGTGTGTGTGTTGGTGTATGCAGACAATCACGCACATAAATACTTAATGTGCTCTATGGCACTCATGTAAATGCTGCTCTCCTGCAAGCATAATTCTATGTGAAAGGTCCAGTCATTGCACAGTGGTTGGGGTACTGGAATAAAATGCTTCACAGTTCCATAACCTCAAATATATTACAAGAAGGCACTGCGTAAAAGGTTTTAAAACAAAAAAATAATACAAACTTCATCTGTCTAGAGCTTAGGAGAAGCTGAATACCAAGTTTCGTTATTCCAGCTCTTTTACTTCCTGAGATCCTTGCGATCATACAGTCGAACAGACAAACATATTGACTCGTCTTGTTAGACTGATCAAGAACATATGTGAAATGTGTCACGCCCCCTTCTGTGTGTTCCATACATTCGCAATAAACTAGTTCACCCTTTTGGGTACTTTGTATAACTAGTTCAAACGAGCAGCGTTTAATGCTTACTTCCCCGATCTAGTTACATAAAGTTTCAAGTATCTTGTCTGAAAAGTGAGACGAATTTGTTTGCAAAGAACGAATATCTTCGTTTTTGTTTAAAATTTGATATTTTCAAATTCGAGCGCTGATTAGAAAGGCAATCTTGAAAGCACATTTATCGCATGTGTCAATTTTTGAAGTATTTCTACAGCCATTGCCATTGGAAACTCTTCTTTTAGCATAATTGTATTAGAATTTTTCATTCTGTAAGTGCTCTTCCTACAACTGTTAGCAAATTTTCTTCCATAGCTTGCAGAAGCGTTTGAAATAACCCCCATTTGTCTGATAAAGTGTACTATAGCTCCAGAAATACTAGTATAGTGGAAGGGCAAGCTTTACAAATTAATAGAGAAATTGGTTTTGAATATTGGGCGAAGTTTTGTTTACAATATTTTTTAAGGAAATGTTAGAAAGCGATTATTTAAATTAGGAAATGATTGCTTGAAAATGTACAGATTTCCATTTTGTTTCATTTCAGGATCACAGTGCGCATCCTTTTCATTTGTGCGTGCGAATGGCGACAAAGTGTGCATCGCATTTACGATACATAGCGAGACTGTCCCGTTTCGTACATGATTATACAAGTATATCTATATAGTATATATATATAGCTATTTATTCATACTTTCCCTTACAGGCAACAGCAATGGAAAGACACGACATTATTTCTGTATAACTACTTGTATATAGGAGTGCTTGTATGGAGTATGCAGGCAGACTATAATCCTTACCCGACCTACCTACGTAAAGTTTCAAAACTTTCACAATGATGAAGTCTGGCTGCTGCTGCTGGTCCTGTTGCCACAAATGTTGTTGCTGGTGCCAGCAACATATTTGATGGCTGCGCCTTTTACTTTTCTATGTCTGTCTAAATTAGTTGACGCCCACAAAAGTTTGGCTCAAAACTGCGCCGCGTTCCTATACACACGAGTACGAGTATACATATATACGAGGATATACATAAATATAATAGGGGCATATGCAAATGAGATGTAGGTAAGGGGCAGCAGAACGTCGTCGGCCTGCCTGCCTGCCTGCCAACTTGTGGAAATCAAATTAAACAGCAGCAACTTGGCAGGCGTAGTGCAAATGAAAAGTCTTTTGTGTCGCGTGGGCGTCGTTGCTTTTATTGTTGCTATTATTGTTGTTGTTACTACTACTAGCTTTATCAAGTGAGCTGCTAGGCATTGTAGCAGACAGTAAACAGTGTTGCACACAATGCCCACGTCAAGCTGCTGATGTTGCTGCTCCCATTTCGCGCGCTCTTGGTCTGTGCCAACATTTGGATAACTTTCAAATTCAAACAGCAGCGGCAACAACAACAACTTCGTGCAAAAAGGCAAAACGACGCTGCGCCAGAAGTGAAGTGCACAGCGTCCTCCTCACACCCCCGCCTCCCCTCCCCCCAAAGCAGCAGTTACTAAAAGGGCTTAAGCGCCAACTTTTCTACTCAGCAGCTGTTGGCTTAAGTTCCACCGCTCCGCACCAAATGCCGAGCTAGCTGGCAAATAAATACTCACACATACCCACCCACACATACCTATATACACTTGTACATACTGCTACTACATATGTATAGTATGTGTACTATATAGGCAAGGCTATATGCAAGTTGGCAACCGTTGCTGTCACTTGGCAAGAACTTCTGCACCGAAAAACTCTTCAGCTCGACCTGCCTTCGAGTAGTTTTTAGTGATTTGGCTGTCGCATTGCCGTCGACGACTGCCCGCCTCTGGCGAATTCCGGCGTGGGCGGCGATGTTGGTAGAAAGGCTTATACCCATACCTATCGTACGGACCCCCGGCCCACCATCGCGCCACTCCTCACTCCGCTCCTCCTCAATCCAAGTGTTTGTCTGTCATGGCAAACTGTTGAAGTACAAGTTGGCATTTGAAATTGAATTGAAGTGTGCTTCAGTTTGTGTTGCCAAGCAGAAGGAAGTAGTTAAGTGAACTCGAGGGAAAAGTTTTGTGTACAAAAAAATACAAAAAAATAAAAACACAAAAAAGAAGTAGCAGAAGAAATTCCGAAGCGCAGAGGAGAGCGCACCGCATAAAATGCTCTGAAGGAGGAAATTCAGCCGAGCAATGTACATTTCTTTTTCATGTTTTCTACTTAAAAGTTTTGCTTGCTTGCATTTTCATTTCCTTTGCAACTTTATTGCCACTTTGTGGTGGAGGGGAAGGGGAAGGCGAAGTGGGAGGGAAGGACGTCTATGAGCGACAACGTTGATATGGGGGGACAATTTTTGTAATTGCTGCAAAATTATAAAATAAACTTGAAGGAATGAAATTATAACGACAAAGATGATGCGGATGAAGAGCCCTTGGGAGAATTCTAATTCAATTTAAGACACTATTAACAGAACTATATAGTTATTTAATTGGAATGTTCATACATATGAAATAAAGTTGAAGGAATGAAATTATAACGACAAAGATCATTCAAATTCAATTTAAGACACTATTAACAGATATATACATATGATCTTATTTAATTGGAATGGTCATACAAATGAAATAAAGTTGAAGGAATGAAATTATAACGACAAAGATGATGCGGATGAAGAGCCCTTGGAAGAATTCAAATTCAATTTAAGACACTATTAACAGAACTATATAGTTATTTAATTGGAATGGTCACACATATGAAATAAAGTTGAAGGAATGAAATTATAACGACAAAGATGATGCGGATGAAGAGCCCTTGGAAGAATTCAAATTCAATTTAAGACACTATTAATAGAACTATATAGTTATTTAATTGGAATGGTCATACATATGAAATAAAGTTGAAGGAATGAAATTATAACGACAAAGATCATTCAAATTCAATTTAAGACACTATTAACAGATATATATACATATGATCTTATTTAATTGGAATGGTCATACAAATGAAATAAAGTTGAAGGAATGAAATTATAACGACAAAGATGATGCGGATGAAGAGCCCTTGGAAGAATTCAAATTCAATTTAAGACACTATTAACAGAACTATATATGATCTTATTTAATTGGAATGGTCATACAAATGAAATAAACTTGAAGGAATGAAATTATAACGACAAAGATGATGCGGATGAAGAGCCCTTGGAAGAATTCAAATTCAATTTAAGACACTATTAACAGAACTATATAGTTATTTAATTGGAATGGTCATACATATGAAATAAAGTTGAAGGAATGAAATTATAACGACAAAGATGATGCGGATGAAGAGCCCTTGGAAGAATTCAAATTCAATTTAAGACACTATTAACACAACTATATAGTTATTTAATTGGAATGGTCATACATATGAAATAAAGTTGAAGGAATGAAATTATAACGACAAAGATGATGCGGATGAAGAGCCCTTGGAAGAATTCAAATTCAATTTAAGACACTATTAACAGAACTATATATGATCTTATTTAATTGGAATGGTCATACAAATGAAATAAACTTGAAGGAATGAAATTATAACGACAAAGATGATGCGGATGAAGAGCCCTTGGAAGAATTCAAATTCAATTTAAGACACTATTAACAGAACTATATAGTTATTTAATTGGAATGGTCATACATATGAAATAAAGTTGAAGGAATGAAATTATAACGACAAAGATGATGCGGATGAAGAGCCCTTGGAAGAATTCAAATTCAATTTAAGACACTATTAACAGAACTATATAGTTATTTAATTGGAATGGTCATACATATGAAATAAAGTTGAAGGAATGAAATTATAACGACAAAGATCATTCAAATTCAATTTAAGACACTATTAACAGAACTATGTAGTTATTTAATTGGAATGGTCATCCATACTCGTATGTACAAGTATGCTTAGAATTCTTAAAAGTTCTGTTTGAAAAGTGTTCAAGTATTAATTTCACTTCTCAACTTGTAATTAAGACTGAAAACCTAGTTTAAGTCATATTTGTATTTAACTATAAGTTTAATTTAAGTCATATTTGTATTTAACTATAAGTTTAATTTAAGTTATAAATATAACAGTAACATTAAAAAAAAAAAAATTTGGAAAATTTTAGAACAAGTACAATAAGTTCTTTCCTAAGATTGCCTAAATGAAATTTGAGACAATATATTCTTGAACCGATACAATGATAGGCAGAATATGAAATAAGAAATGAGATAGATAGCATATCATTTGGCATTATGTCAAGATTATCAATATTACTTTTGATAACTAAACATAAATTCTATTTACTTTTGGGTCCAAAGTCAGACATTATTTAAAAAAATATCTACAAAGCTTTACTTACAATAAAAATTGTGAAATGCATTTGAAAATAAATTCAAAGAAAAATCACATCCATTAATTTATATTGTAATGGTTTCAAGCACCCCAGAAAATGATTTCATTCCACATTTTCGATTAATATTCTTGCATTTTCTCCTGAAATATAAACTTAGTAGTTACGTCTTTGCCTTCCGAAGCCGTTGCTCATCACCTTTTTTCGCGCTATTTAGCAGGAATTGGCTCAGTGGTAACACCTTTTCTAATTTACTATCATCTCCGATCGTTGCTTTAATGGATTTGTAAAACAACAGGAATTCGCGATCGCAACTGCAGCGCATCTCGCTGGGAGGCTGGAGGAAATGGGGATTTGTGGCGTTTGCATCGAACTCCTCGAAGAACTTGGCAAAATGCACAGCCATAACGAATTGCATTAACTGCATTCCAAATTTGTTTAACGATTGCGAGATCAGTTCATGTTCGAGTGCAGACCGATTGGACTTGAGTTCCCGCATGGGTCTGGTATGCGGTGGCAGATGCATTCGATACATGCCCATCGTATAGATCACATTATCGCATAGCCGGGACAATTTGGGAAGCACTCCTGCCTCCGGATCGCCGAGCAATGGCACAGAGCGATCGTAGATGTGCGCAATTATGCTTAGATCGTACTCTGAAGTGATCTCCTGAAGATCCAACACCTGCGAACGCTCAATGGCAGTTATGTGGCTGCCGAGCAGCTGGAGACGCAAGCGAAGCGCCGCATTCTCCACGGCCATGTAGCTGAGGTCATCGATGACCATAGCGAAGGTCTTGGAGGCAGCCAAGAGCATCGCTTGGGAAACCTTAAGCACTGTCTGTCCGGTGAACTCAATCATCTCGTGGCGCATCTTCAGATTTGCAAAGCTACATGGGCCGCTGGGCGCACGAAAGCCCTGCACCAGCTGCAGTCGAAAAAAGAGATTACTAACTGTATAGCGACACTTTCACGCCGACAAACCGTTAGGAGCAGCAGAAAAGTTTCCAGGGTGCGCGACATTGCGCCGACGATGTGGGGACGACGAGACGGGACTGTACTGAGACCTGTGCGATGTCTGTCGCCTTTTTATAGATTCACACGCTGCCAGATGTAAAGACTAAATTCCAATTGAGTATGCAAATCAGTTTAGCCGACTACAATTTAGCCAATTTAGCGCCTGACCATCCAAACCTAAGCTTATGCAACCCAGGGGAGAGTGAGAGTGACTTGCCAGTCTATTTTACGCTTCTCATGAATTGCGAATTGCTTTTTCCCTAACGAGTTCAAAATGTGTCTAAATGTGTTTACCATATTTTCTTTTTTCCTTTTCCCTGCTTCGTTCGCCATTTTCACCTGTTCGTGAAACTATTTTCAAATAGGCCGCAAACGAGCTTGGACATGTATGTGTAAGCGAGCAAAAACGAGAAACGGCCCAAAATGTCAATAAAAGGTCAGTAGTGTGTCATGTCAGGCTAGTTAGTCAGTGGGCGTGTGTTGAAAAGCCCCCCTTTTCATCTGTGTGTGTGTTACCCTTTTTGTAAACTAGTACAAACAAACGTTAAAAGGGCGGTTCAGACAATAGAACCAACTTGAAAGCAAACAAAAAATACAACCGCACCCACTTCTGCTGTTTATGGGTGTAATACTGAAGTGATATAGTTTCGCTAAAAACTTTTCTTAGAATTCACCGAATTGGACAAAATTTTAACTAGAAGTAGGGAATTAATTACGTATGCAGAGCAAAGTTCTTGAAGATGTAAAATTTGGACAGTATCTTAAAATATTGCTCTGATGTATGGAGACCACAATACCATGAACAACAAATGTTAATTGAATCTTAATAGATCTAACATCACTAGTGATGCAAATATGCATCGATATATCGATGTATCGATTTTTACGTAAGGGACTGATTTCGATTTTAACTCGATGTTATTTGTTTCGATGTTTCGATCGATTTTTATAAAAATATCGAAACCAGGGAAATCCCAGCAAAGAAATATAACTATGAAATATAACAAAGAAATATAACTATGATACGGCTGGTATCAAAATGATAAAGAACTGCTAAGAAACCATGCCAAAGCAAGCTATAATTCCCATTTCAATCCTGAATTCGTGGCCTAGCATATCCCTAACGAGCAAGCAGGAGTCCCACAGTTGTTGTTCCTGAGTGAGGTTTTGGTTCGAATGCCGCCGCAACCATCAAGGCTGAAGACTGATTGAAATTTCAAAGTTATCGTGAAATTTAATAACTGTCGAGCCTGCATGTTAAATATTAAACTTAATTTTATAGCACATATTTTTGAATTAAAAATTTTTAAATTGATGCAAAAATACGCTCCTAGCTTATCTTTACATCCCGTAACCAAAGGGCATAATAGTTTCGTTCGCATATAATATGCGCAGGAGAGTTGATCCCGCTCGTCGATAGCTTTCATCTTTTTACAAGTATATAAAAAATTTTTATGAAAAATCGATATATCGTTGTTAAGTTTTTCGATACCTCGCTGCATCGATGTTCATAATGGCGATTTTGCGTTTCCGATGTAAAACATCGATGTTCATTTCAGATTTACATCACTAACTATCAATACATCACTGTAGGTGATACAGATTTCCCTCTTTTTCTTGGTATCGTAGCTCTTGGCAGTTTCCTTGAGATTTATTCGTAAATTCCATACCCTTCGATCGGCAATTTGTAGATCTACCTTTTCCTTAAATAAACCCTTTCCGATCACATTTTCATTAGGGCTATTTTATGATCATGTTCTAAACAATCCCTAATCATATCTTACTCTTTTAATCATTTTATGTTATACTATGTAATATCTTAAATTCTTTCACTATTTTTAACACTTTCAAATTAATTTAAAAAAACGTCACTTCTAACATCCTTCAGTTGAGGTTAAACAAGAAAGGAATGCTAAAGTCGAGCAGGCTCAACTCTTAAATACCCTGTACCACCCCACAAAAAAGTAATTAAATTAATTAATTAATTAAATTTAATTAATTAACTAAATTAATTTAATTAATTAACTAAATTAAATATAAAATATTCCATGCATGCATACATACATTTACATTTACATCAGAATCGTGCCTTATGCGTGTTTGTGTACTTGTACATATGTATGTATGTGTGCATTGGGCCTGGTTATATGGCTATAACTTTCTTTCCGATCATTCTATCATAATGAGACTTGGTATACGGTTATATAATAACTAACCTAATGTGACTGCCAAATTTTAGTTCAAAATTCCAAGAATTACGGAAGTTATAGAAAATCGTTAATAGGGGGGGAGTGGGGGGGTGGATCAGAAAAAATGAACAAACTCGTCCTTTCTCGGTCTCAGGAGAATCTGTATACCAAGTTTGGTTATTCTAGCTCTTATACTTTCGGAGATCCTTGCGTTCATACAGACAGACAGACGGACAGACGGACAGACAGACGGACAGACGGACATGGCTATATCGACTCGGCTTGTCATGCTGATCAAGAATATATATACTTTGTGGGGTCTACCAAGCCTCCTTCTGTGTGTTCCATGTGCACTCGCACAAAACTAATATACCCTTGTACCCTTTTGGGTACAGGGTATAAAAATGAAACAGTATTGGGAAATAAAATTATGAAAATGAAATTATATCTTAAATTTTTTAGTACATTTATAAGGTTTTTTTTGTGTTTTTTGTTTTTTAGGGATCTTTCACTATTTTTAACACTTTCAAATTAATTTTAAAAAACGCCACATTTTACATCCTTCAGTTCCGTATTGGAAAATGAAATTCCTCCTCTATCCACAACTGTGTTTATACCTTTAACATGGGAATTCTTGCATTTGCAGTAGGAAAATTGTTTAAAGTATGAAATAAGTTATTTTCTTTATTTATTAGACATGATATTTGTATTTGGGAATATGCATGTTTGACTATCAGGGTGGTTTTGTGAAATTTGTCTGAATGTTTCTGAAAACACGCACCGGAGCTTCCTACCACCACACGGGCTGAGGAAACGCTATTGGCAGTGATAAATGCTCGGGCCATGAGTTGACAGCACAAGTTTTGTTAAGTTGAAGTTGCCAGCTGCCACCCACTTGGGGCAAGAAGTGGTTTGTCGGTCTGTTTGTTCAGCAAGCAAAGTTGTGACAGTGTTTGCTTTATAAACGGTTTTGCCACCAACTGTGGCCCCATCTCATCTGCTTTGGTTGTGATTTGTAATTTGTTTTTTGGCTTCATTTCCTCCCTTGGCTGTTTCTTTGACGTTTCTGCAATTCTATTTTAGTTTTGGCCAGAGTCGAGTGTAGTAGCCTTAATTAACCCAAGTGATTTGCTATTTTAAACAGCTCATTTAGCTGCCAAGTCGCCCACGCAACCCAACAAAGACAACAGATGTCAAGTGTGGCATGCGAATGTGACAGAATGAAAATGTGCGGAATGTGTTTGAGGAACTGATTTTGCTCATGCGATTCCTTAATTTATTTATTTATTTAGTGCTGGTTGGGTGTGTTTTTCATGTTTTGGCAACTAACTCAACACAAGCTAAAACAAAAGCATAACGAACAGATACAACAACGAACCAGAATGTAAAAACAAAAATTCGAGAATACGCCTCTATAAATATAAATGGTCAGCAGCTCGAGCAGCAACCAAACAAATATAAATTTAAATAAATTACAAAGTCAACAGCGTTTTTCGGGGCCAGGGGCAAGAAGATATGTAGGTATATTTAGGTATATATGTATATATATATATATATGTATGTACATGTTTGCAGGCAATTTGTAGCTCAACAAATTTTTTCGCCGTATTTTGCGGCAAATAAAATTTAATTTTATTAGACAAGCCCAACGCGTAAAAACAATAAAAATTTGTTTTGCTGCTTTTCACTGAGCTGGGGCGCGTCACATATTGTTTGGATTTGCGCTTATTTGCTCATTTGTGTTGTGTTTTCTTTATACTTTTAGAGGCCTCCTTAATACAACAAATACAAGTATATAGCATATATCTTTGACGTACACACATATTTTGGGTGTGTTTCTTAAGTACATATACTACTTGTACATGCGTGTGTGGTTTATGGCGAAAATAAAATTTCACAAGAAATTCACGTTTATAGTCAAGTAATGCTTTTTTGGTTTCTAATTGACAAAATGCGTTCGAATCTGTACAAATCTCGTTTTATTATCTAAGTGTATTGTTAATGAGAAATTATAAGATCATAAACTAAATAGCCATGACAATATCTTAAGCATTCCTGCTACCTTATTTTAAACGTTCTCAAATAATTTTCTTTATAATATTTATTTATTTATTATTAGTTCCTAGTGCGACAAGAAAGATTCTTATAAATTAATGCACTAGTCCCAAAAAATTAATTTCCTTAGATAATAAAATTAAAAGTGCTTTGATTAGCCTACTTTGTTAGATACATTTTATTTTGTACGTTAATTTCGTTAATATAAATGAAACCCAGACCGAAATTTAATTTAATTTTATGTTAGCAGCGTATTAGGAACAGTTTTGAGAATCCACCTTAATCTCATTCTCTTAAATATAAAATGTGAAAAGATAAACCAGCCATCATCTACCTTCGCTAATCACTCAAATGGATTTCAAGCCAGGACTAACAGCCAGAAAGGTTTTGGAACGGAATCATATATAGTACTATATATAGTATACCATGAGCAGCCAAGTATTTAATTCGAACTTTTATTGTCAACAATGAGAGCGCTTGAAGCTAGAGATTGTCAAAATGTACAGAAAACATTTAAAAGTATTTTATTTGCTATTAGAACAAACTATTTTCTATTATTAAATATTTCAAAAATAATTTACATTTTTAGAGCCAAAAATTGCTCTTAAAACCATGAATTTTTACTATGCTTCATAGTCAAATAAATTAAGTTAAATTTGAAACATAAAAATAATCAAATGTCAAAAATTCTTAAGCAATTCCAAAAAAGAAATTAAAGAAAATTAATATTTCCTTAGCTGTCCATTTTTAATTATAGTTTCAAGATGAAAACTGCATTCCAAGCCAACTCTGTCAATATTTTGTATCAATATTATTTGTTGCTTGACTACGTAAAACATATTTGTAAGCTCTCTCATCAAACACACGAGTATTCACGTATTTCTGCACACATGGCGTATACACAACTTTAAAAAGCAGCTGTATTCGTTTGGTATTTATAAAACATTATACATTATGATTAGAATCTTTTCATCATGCTACGTATGTATGTACGTGCGTATGTATGTGTATGTGTGCGCGTGTCTTTTTGTCTATCTGGCTTTTATTTAATGCCTGGGGCTCGGGCCACGCGGCTGTTAATTATAAGAGACCCACCAAGACCCCCGAAGCTAAATCGATTTTCAAGTGGCGAACTAGTCATAAAATGTGTTTGGCTTTCATTTATTTGCTTGGTCGCTTTTGTTTATTGAATAAAACAAATTAACTTGTTTATTTATATATTAAAGAGGCGTCGCTTGGGGCTTTAAATTGTTGCCGCTGATGCATAATTTCACTTTTGCGGTGCTAGCCATTGACTTGACGTGGATGATGAAGCCGACGCTATCATATTGAAGGCATGGCCGAAACAATTTCATGGAAATGACACGATGTGGATTTCTGCGTATACATATACATATGTACGTTTGTATATATATATTTCGCATATTATTCTGACAGTTTTATGTAGATACTCGTATGTACGTGTGTATTTTGGTGTGTGTTTGCCTTCGGTTTGCTTATTTTGGCGTGTATTTCATTTTTGTATTCAAATGTGCGAAATGTCATAAATTTTATGGCCAGCGCGCATGGAAACACAAAATGGAAGTAAAAAGAAAAAAACAACAAAAACAAAAACAAAAGCAAGGAAGGAAGGAAGGGAAAGCAACGGCAAACGGGGCTGGCTGTTGGGGGAGTTTTTTGGGGTGGAGTTGCAAGCTATTTCGCACGCCAAAAAGCTGTAATGAAATTCGTATTCGGTTTATTCTCATTTTTATTTGAATTTTTATTACTTTTTGTGCGGATGTTGGCCGAAATGCTAATGGTGTCAAAACTTCATGTGCTCTCCCCTCTGGCTTTATGTGTGCATGTGTGTCGTGTACAGAGTATTTGTTTATGCCAATGGCAGCTGAGAAGAGCAAAGGAGAGCACTACAAGCCACTCAAGACCCGACCCCACACACGCTACACACCTACATACTATACATACATACTTGCATATCTAAACATAGGTGTTTTTGATTTCGAGTCATATTACTTCTCTGTGTGTGTGTGTGTGCCTTTTGATTTACGTGCGCTGCCATGTATGTGTAACACTTGAAAAAACAGGTAAACAAATATTTGCTAAGCCATTAGAATAATGTTGGCAAATTCGTATTTCGTACAACAATTGCCGAGGGTTTGAATATGTTGTCAGCGTTGTGTTGACAAGATGTCAGATGGCAGATAAAAATTGTAGCCGTGACTGAGCCTCAATTGAATGACTCGCCAGATATCTGCAACATTTTACATAAATGGGGATGGCATCATTCACTTGAAATTAATTAATTGCAATTTCAGCTGCTGCTCCAAAGGACTTTAACTTCAACTTTTGAAATAAAACAAATTCAAATTCTTTAGCATGTTGAAGATGAAACTGCATAAATGTCGAAGGCATGCGGTTGCAACCGCAAAAACTAAAACAACCAACAATTCCATTGAAATCAAAATGCCAAAAAATATGGCAAAAATAATTCAATGGAAATTGAAAAACCACAGCAGATATGCACAGCAACAACAGCAACAACAACTTTTTTCGGCATGTTGCCACAGTTTGGTTGCCTTTAGTTTGCCGTCTGTTGCGGTTGCTGCGGGTTCTAAATGTACGCTTATGTGAATGTGTTTGTGGATGTGGATGATGGCTGTGTGTAGAGTATGTTTGTTGTGGTTTCGAAAGTTTTACGTTTGCCCGGGTCCGGAGTCAAAAGAGCGATCTCATACCGCATGGTTAACGCCTGCGAGAATGTGTTCCTAGAGATTAGAGATGTGTTGCTAATGATCGGTTTTTAGCATTCAACCGCGACCATCATGATTACCGTTTCATGATCAAAGTGTTTCTGTTTTAATGTCAAATATTTGGAAAGTAAATGTGCAAATATTTCCATTACTCAGAATTCACACATCTTCCAATTAAAAGGAATTGCAATTTTTGTGATCTCTACCAAAGTTACACAACTTTTTGAAGTGTTCTTTGATTATGCTCAAATAAAGCTCAACTAATAAATACGTCCATATATCGAATGGGTGGCGTTACTAGAAGTGTTGACCAACAGTGTAGAAAAGTAAAATTCAATTCGCAAGACTTTTTGACACTTTGAACCATCTAGATTCTAGAACATTTCTAAATTCTTCTTCCTAATTGCAATTGTGAAAAAATCATAGTTGTTGAATGTGGCTGCGAAATACTCGTGAAATATATTTAATAAAATCCACTATAACTGCCTATTATTCCTGTTTTATTATGTAGAAAAGTAAAATTCAAGTCGCAAGACTGCTTGACACTTTAAACCATCTATAACATTTTTAAATTCTTCTTCCTTAGTTGTTGAATGTGACAGCGAAATACTTGTGAAATATATTAAATAAAATCCACTATAACTGCCTATTATTCCTGTTTTATTATGTAGAAAAGTAAAATTCAAGTCGCAAAACTGCTTGACACTTTAAAGCGTCTACAACATTTGTAAATTCTTCTTCCTTAGTTGTTGAATGTGACAGCGAAATACTCGTGAAATATATTAAATAAAATCCACCATAACTATCTTTTATTCCTGTATTGTTATGTAGAAAAGTAAATTTCAAGTCGCAAGACTTGTTGACACTTTGGAAGATGGTTTCCTAATTCCACAGCGAAATACTCGTGCAAATATTAAATAAAATCCCCTATACATATTTATTATCTAACCTGTATAAACGTGATATTAGTACTTGTGTTAGATTTTCATAAGCTTTTCTTTAACTTTTTTCAGATGACTGGTTGTTTTTCATTACAAATAGAAAAGCCTGGCTGGTATCTAGAATTTGACGATTTACTTTTACATTTCATAATCACGTGCACGAATTCGCGCACATCTCTTGCTTGCACGTACATATACAAACAAGTTAGTGTTCTATGTATTTGGTGCTGAAAATGTTTCATTAATGCAAAGCACAATTTTGGAAATTACGAAAATGTGTGGCGCATATAAATTTTAGAAAAGTCTGCGCCATGGCTATAAAATTTCTGCTGCAGAGGTCGAAAGTGCAAAAAACACAATTACTGTTGTCGACAACAAAACAACAGCAACAACAACAACTGAAGCCGCACAACAAGTGCAAATTATGCGCTCAGCTGGCCCATAACACTAACAACAAAAAAAAAAAAAAAAAACGACAATCAATTGCATAGAGCGTGACTCAAACAACACAATAGCAACAAAAATCATATTAGTGTACAAAAGTTTTTCAATTAAAAATTTGTTTGCAACTTACGGGAGTTGATTTCGTTGCATTTTGCTAATTGGCTCACCTGCAATGACAGAAAACAATGCACAATATGCAATTAGTTGAGGTAGTTTAATTAACAGTCATATACAAGTATACATATGTCTAAAATATTCGTGCGTAAATACTTATATTGTGCATCGTATGCCACTATATGTCTGAATATGTTGTGTTATGTATGGGTATGGGTTGAAATTCAATTTGCTGTCATTGGCATAAATAATGGCAAATATTTAAACAACAGCGGTTATATTGTTGTATACTCGTACATACATACATACATACATACGATTATACTGCTGCTATCTACCAGACTGGCATAACACATGCAATTGACGGCCAAATGAGCGAGTGAGTGACTGTCAGACAAGGCAGCAGAAAAGGCCACGGACAGGGGAGGGGCGGGGGCAGGGGCAGTGGCTATTGCAGCCACAGTTGCCACAGCCAGTGGCAATTAATGTGACGCATAAATAATTTATTGACATTCGCAATGACAATTCAGTGGCGAGTGGCAAGCAGGGGCTGACCGACAAGATTATGCGACAAATGTGCATTGAACATACTACATGCCAGATGTATTGAGAGCGGCAACAACAACAACAACCATCAGAATGAATACAAATGCAACATCACAGCCAATCGGGAAAATGTTGCAACCATGACAGCGACCGATGATTTCATTTTTGCTCCCAATCGGACGTACAACTTGATTTGCATTATTGCCACAAATAAGGCAACATTTATCGTACTACATGTCAAATTTTAATTGAAAAGGATTCACTGATTAAGTTTTAATTAAATTAGAACTTGATCGGTTAAGCAATCAAACTTATTTGAGAAACTAAAAAATACTTTTGAAGACCTTGTAATTACACTTTTTTCTCGTCACAGCCCTTTAACTTAAATGCACTTTTTTACGTCAATCATTCCGATTATCCCTATGGCAGCTATATGATATAGTAAGCCGATGTTAAGGAGACTTCAGAACATCATGAGGCACAATATAAAACTCATAAATACCGAATTTGCTCAAAATAATATAGCAAAAAAAAAAAACTGATTCTGCTAAGCAAGATTTTTTCACCGATTTATCCTATGGCGGCTATAGAATGGGAATATATATGGTTTGGAATAAACTGGATTTGCGTATGGATTAGGCAAGTTTTCATACAAAGTTTTGGGCTCCTAGCTGTTATGGCTCACAAGTTGTCAGGGTTCATACAGACGAACATGTCTGCCACGCCTCCATTGGTCTGCATTTAGAGAGTCTAGTATAGCCTTGATTCTTTGAGTAATGGCTTCTAAGCACAATCTTAAAAAATTTGCTTGACTTTAGAACAGAGACTTTTAAAACCAGAAACAAATAAAAACGAAAAGAAACAGCTGCACAAATAACTAATTTTCTGCTTACAAATGATTATTTCATTATTTGATTTCCAATGCTCCCATTAAGTTTAGCTTTTTTCCTACTGCCAAAAGGCATTTCTTAAGAAATAAATAAGCATGTTAGATTTGTGTATAAAAGAGCGCATTGTCAGTATTTAAACTTTTTTCTTATGGGGGATTGAATAGCAGCCGTCTTTGAAAAGTAATCTGCGAATTGCGTGACTTAAATTATTAAAATCTCTTATTGAATATTTTCTCTTCTTTAACAGAAAAACTTATTGTTTAGATTTGCTTTCAGTGTAGCACCTCTTTTATGAGGCAAAGTTATCAGAGTCGCAGCAAAAACTTTCTAATTGCATTTTGTGTGCCGACATTTAACACTTTGCAGTAAATTTGAGTTAGCCAGTCAGTTAGTTAACTGTTCAGTAGCATCAATCAAGTTACAGCTGTGGTCACACACCAACAGGCAACTGCAAGTCATGTGACGGCAAACAAAGACATAACTTCAAGTGGCTCCATTGTTGGACCAAGTTAAGGCCTTCCTCCACACCCTCTGCACCTAAGCTTGCCCTTTGCTCACAGACCCGTTGCAAAATCAAGTAATTAAAAACGTTTGCCTGCCGCTGCGTGCCGGCAAGATGAAAACGATGTGGCAACGTTTTGCTAGCCATAAAACTTTTCAAATGTGCCACGCCCAGCAAACAAAATAAAATTAAAAAAAAAACGCCATGGAAGAAACTGGAATCTGGGCAGCAGGCTAATGCAATGAAAAAATTGCCCAGTCTTGGGCCAGTCTCTGGCTCTGCCGAAGCAAAACCAACAAACGCGCCCGAAGCTAACCCGATACCGCCCCCTTTATAGTTTTTCGGCTTCGCAGATGCGCCAGCTGTGATTGCCAGCATGCAACAATTACACTACAGTGAGGCCCCTTTTGACACAATTAAGACATCTAAAATATAGTTCAATATTAAAAGTACAAATTAATGGAAGTGGACATTATATTTTCAATATTTAAGTTGTCTTTATCTTTTTGCCTTAGCTGCATCTCGATGGATGAAAATCTTTGAGCAGCTAAATGGTTTAATGAATTCATTCTGAAATATTATTTCATTTTTGTGAGAACAAGATGTGGAAATCCTAAGAAATTTGCGATTTTGTGTAATTTAGTAAAAAAAAATTTTATTCTGATAACTCATTATGTATTAATATTTAAACTGAAGAATATATTTATAAAGCATACCAAAACTCTGAAAAAAAATATTTTCGAATCAGCAACTCCCAGTCAGTACTTCTTTGTTGAATGAATTTCGCCAAATTCTAAATGATTTCGGCTTTTTCAAACCAAATTGGGAAAGTTCTGGAGCTATTTTACATTTAAATTTGAAAATAAATGATAAAATATTGATCACATTTAGAATTATCTTTCAAAATGTATATTTTAAAGGTTGTTTTTTTTTTTCTAATATAAATATTTGAAATTAGGAATATAGTTGTATGCCACGTTAACTGCTGTTCTGCTTAGGCACTGTTTACTGTGTTTGTAAGAACTGCTGGCATTTCGTTGCGTGGGGCAGGGGTCTAAGCTGGCATGCCAGCAAATAACTTAATTTCTCACTGAGCTGCTGCTATGGCTGGAGCGGAGCACAGTTTAAACGTAGCTCTTGGCAGCTGTGATGACCGACGCTGAGGCTGACGATGATGACGACGACGACGACCATGACTACAACCACGAGGATGGCTACAACGAGGCCTCAAGTAGCTTCAATTAGTTGGCGGCAAGCGGCGCAACAAGAGCAGAAATAAAAAATAATAAGAAAATAAAAATAAAAAAACAGAAGAAAGAAATTACAAGTGAACGTGCAGCGGTTTAAGTTGCCTCCATTCTGCAGAGAACGACGACATCAGCGTAGCTGCTGCTCTTCAGATTGACTTTTAATGACCGGAAACTAAATAAGAACAATTACGACAACAACAACAACAACGACGACGACGACAGCAAATTATTAACTTATGAAAAGAGAACAGAAGAGAGTTGTAAAAGTTGCGGTTTTTTTTTAATGCGACCAAAAACCAAAGGCGCACACTCTAATGAGAAATGTTTCGACTGCTCCATAAGCCAGTGCCAGCATCAACCCCCCTCTCCCACAACCTACAACGCTGACCTCGTTGCTGTAGCTGTCCATCTGCTGTGTGGTCAGTAAATGCCAACGAGAGAGATACAGAAAGAGAGAGGAAGAGAGGAGGAGGGGGAGTATGTAGATTGCTCCACAGCGAAAGCCACAACGACCCAACCGACAGCTATAACAGATTTTTACTTTTTTTTCCATCCATTTTGTGGCAATTTTAGTCTGTTTTTTTCTTTTTCTTCTTCCTTCTTCTTGACTGTTGGTCGTGCTACGAAGAGTGGGAGGGAGCGAGATCTGTTTGAATGACTCTCCTCCTCTTTGTTGTGCTATAAAATTGAATTGATGATTCGTTTCAAATGAGTTCAAAAGGTTGCCAACTTGACTGATGAGGTTAATAAACGTGGCGCGTTCGTTTGGAACGTGAATTTTGTTATTGTGGGTGAGTGTATGTGCGTGTGTGTTAACATTTTCATTGCCTATTAAATTAAGGCGATAATAATGAGGACACAGTGCTCGCAGCGCCCCACTTGAAATGAAATTTGCTTAAGATAAAGCAATTTCTCTAATTGAGTTTTGTGCCCGCCACTGACGACGACACGCCTCATTCGTCAAAATTTGCAACGGGTGTGAGAATTTGCACTCAACTGTGCATTCAAATGTGTCAAGTGTGTAAGTAGTTGTTGTACAATATGTATGTATTATTATTGTTGTTGTTGTTGCGATGTTAGGCAAAGCGAGACAATGACAACAATGTGTAAAATGCTCAAGTGGCGGGCAGGTGGGCAGTTTGCCAATACATACGAGTATTTGGCCCAACAACAGCTGACAGACGACAACAGGCGAAAAGACTGTTGCGACAAATGGAGGCCAAACAAGTCCAAAAACAACAAAAACAACAACAACAGCAACAACAATAACTAACTAACAACTTTCGCCTTGCCAAACTTTGCATATTGATCTATGCAAAGCATTTAAAGCGTCAAATTTTCCACTTACATATTTGTTGTTGGTTTTGTTTTTATTATTTTTTGGCGACAAGGATTTTTTCTTGGTTTTTTCTTCGATTTTTTTTTTTCTGAAACGTCAGTAAAGCGATAATTGAAGCGGTCGTTAGTTGTCGTTGTTGTTGTACAACAATTTACTTTATTGGGCGTCTGTGCGCTAAATTGAGCAACAACATGAAAGCGGCAAGTGCCAAGTGACGCCGCCAACGTTGCCAGCACCACTTTAGCAATTTAATTATAGCCAAGACGCTTTTATTGTATAGTCGGACCAGAGGCAGAGGCAGTCAGCCAGTCAGCCAGTCGGGCAAGTAGGCCGTTAGGCAGCCAACCAACCAAATAGCCAGCCAAATCACTTTACTCGCATATGGATTTCAAGTGCTATTCACCGGCATTGCCGTCGCCTACTTTGTCCGATTTGGCGCTGTGGCGTTGTGCATATTTAAATTGGCTTTTTATATGGCCGGATTAGCAAGAAAGTCATCACATTCATTTTCTATGCTCTCTACTTAAAATTTAATAATCATTAGTGGGCGTAGCAGATCTCAACATACTTAGGTACATATATCCTCGTTTAAAAGCAGACTGTTCAAAATCAATATTGTCGGAAAATACTTATAGCTGAACTAATCATAATCATACATACAATTTGATTTGTGTATTGGTATTGAAAATTGAAAGTTAATAATCATTAGTAGGCATGACAGTCCCCAAAAGGCATACTATGTATATACAGATAACCTTGTTCAGAAGCCAAGAAAAATGTTTTTAGATAATTCGGCTTCTAGTCCGTTTGACTGTATGTCCTTAAATTGTCGAAAAGTATAATAACTGGTCCAACCAAACCTGGTGTGCAGGTTTAGCATAGGCTTTTGTCTTTAATATAATACCCTATAAATTTTACAAATTTCATTTGTATATGAATTTATAGAAACTAATTTGTTTTAAGCGTGAGCTGCCTTTAGTATGGAAAATTGCATGTGCTCTTATTATGTGCATTATTATTTACGTTTTTGTTCTGCTTCTAAAATGTTTTTGCTTTTGAAATGCGTTTGAAAATGTCAATCTAAGAACGACAAAATATAATAGTTTTCCAATAGTTTGCTAAAATAATGGTGTTCAACTGCTTAGCTGATTAAATATTAAACAAACAAAAAAATGTTTAATTATGGAAAACAGTTCATAGTATAATAATTTCGAATTAAATGAAATATTTAAGTAAATATTTACAGCAAATGTACTTTGAAACCGTAAAGTTTTTATTTTGTATTTACGATTCAGCGCTACTTTTTTCAGTTATTAAAATGCCATAAGCTTCTTACTCTCTTTTACTACGAATATCAAATTTTAGTACCAATTTAAAAACAAGAGATATAAAATTTCAGCTGGAGAGTATTAAATTTATTTGATGCTTTTAATTTGAAAGCCAAATTTATTAATTATTTAAAACACTATAGAGTGCTACAGCAGAGTAAGATGAAGGAAAAAGAAGAAGAGCGAATTTGGTGAAATTTGAATTTTAAGTGAGAATTGTATTAAATTTAAAATAAAATGTGTTGCCTGGGAATTAATCATTTAACCAATGTGGACGCAGATGGAGGAACATGTCAAGATTGATTCGTCTTGTCATGCTGATTAAGAATATGGGGAGTACCTATTTTACTCAACTGGTACAAAGTGTTTAGTAGAAATTGTTAATCTTAGACGTATAAAATATGACTGAATGTGTTTATGTTGCTGATTGGCTTTTAGTGTTGACTGTTTCCGATCAGTGCCTTCATATTAATTTATCTTCCCGAACCATTTATATAACTTGATAAAAACTGTCTGACTATGCCTTTGGTTGCTAAACATTAGAAATGTGTTTCAGCAGCATTGTACATTTTAAATGGATTCCAAAATATATTAAGACTAGGAATATAGTATGACAATAAAGCTTTAAACTTAGTTTGAATTCGCTGTGGCTTTAACCATTCGTATCGGAGAAATTAAACAGTTGAAAAAAGCACCCACACAAATGGCACCGTTATAGGCTGATGTGTGGGCCGGACGGAGGGCTATGCCGCAATGTTGGCTGCTCGTGCAAAATTCCAAGGGGTAGAGCTGCGGAGGCAGGTGCGGGCACATGAGCTATGAATAAAGACATTGCTACGTCGGACTGTCTTGCCTCTGTGCCTCTGCTTGTAACTGTAGTGTGTCTGTCGATTGAACGCCCACCCGTTCAACTGCTGTCTCGCTTGCCTGGCCACCCGGCCGCCTCCTCTGTCTGTCTCTCTGTCTGTTTGTCGGTCTCGCTGTCGTTTGTTGTGTGCGTCGACGCTTAATTTATGCAAATTGCGCGGTGACCAAATGTCTGGGCGAGCGCGATAATAGGCCAACAGCAAGAGCAGCAGCAACAACAACAACAACAATAATAACATCAAGTGCCAAGAGCTGTCATTAAATAGTCTTAACAACGACAACAATAACAACAACAACTAGCCAACACATTGTATTGATTAAATGCTTAGTTATTTGTAGCAATTAAAATAATTAATTAAATATGAGCAAGGCGGCGCCAGTTAACTAACTTAACTATGCAAGATACAAACATTGATACCCCTTTAATAATGGCTCATAATTTATATTGTTGTTGCTGTTGCTATTTTTTTTTTATTCAATTTGCATATGCAAATGTAGGCGCGCATGGTGGCAGTTGGCGATGGCGATGGCGACGGCGTTAATTTGCTGCCAGTGGTTTAAAAAAAATATATGTACATATATAAAAAAGTGTATTTGTGTTTATAAAAAAAAAATAAAGTGCTAAAAAGATAAAGAAAAAACATCGTAAATTGTGTAAAACACAAGCGCTCTGGTTTGTTTTGTTGTTATGGTTGTTGTTGTTGTTGCTGGAGTTGCGCGCTTTCGGGTGTTAATAAATTGTCACGCGCACACGACAAAATACAGCAACAACAACAATAATATTTACAGGCGATATTCACACGACAGCAGCAGCAACAAAGCGGTTAAATTTAGTTAATGGCAGCAGTACGGGTATGTGCGGGTGTATGTATATTTCTCTCTGTGTGTGTGTGCTTGTGTGCTTGTGTGTGTGTGCGTCGCCAACCCACAATGTACAACAAACTTGTTCTAAGCCTCGCACTCCCCTACTCATGCCACAATCGATTTGTTCATGGTTCACTCACCTACCACAAAAGCAAACTGGACCGGCGATGGGGTGAGCTAAACAGACGTTCGTCTGTCCGTCCGTTCGTCCGTCTGTTCGTCCGTCCACTAACAGGCTGACTGTGTCTGGCCAGTTACGACAACAACAACAAATGCCTTTAGGCTGCTGCATTTGTTTAACAATTTATGTTACATTGCTGCCTGTAGTCTGCACTCAGACACACACATAAGCAATCAGACACACAGATACAAATGTTTCGCATACGTCCCGTTGTGCGCGTGGAAAATTAATTATGCAAATTTGTCCATATGCATGCATGCGAGCAAATATGAAGAATCAAATTGAATTTATCGCGAAGAGCAGCATTGCTGCTGTGGCATTCTAAAAAAGGGTCTCGCTTGCATAATTTGCTTTTTCGATTTCAATTAACCATTTCCACAATTTTCTATGCACACAGATTTAATGTGTCTACAAAAACGAAATGAAACTTTCGAAAAATATTATTTACAATATTAAACAAGAGGAAACATGAGTTATCATAAGAATATGAAATTTGTAAAGATTTCCTCATATTAAGCATTAACTACCCATATTTTGTGAATATTAAATTGTCAGATTACATTTATAATAGTTGTATTTTAAATTTTTTTTTTTTTTTTTGCATGAAATGAAATTATAAATTCATAAATGGTATACTTGAAGGTGCGTTGCAAAGTATATATGTATGTTCAAACGATATGTATATTCCTTACCGATATTCATGAAAAATTTCATGACATTTGCTCCACTGTAAGCGGAGTTTTTGTTCTCAAAGATACACTATTTTTGTGCTGTCTAAACAGTTAGTTAATTAGTTGTTAGGCTCGTTAAAGCTTTCCGCCAAGCATGTCAAACTATGAAATACGCTCATGACTTGATTTTTCGTGAATATCGAATATATGCGGTGAAATAATTTCATTGGAATTAGTTGAAATGGAGTTAAATATCTCTAAATCAATCATTAATCGAACAATTGGGCCCAGTTCTTGCTTTAGTCAAGTTGACTGATAACCACAAACTTTGCCTGATTATTTGATAAAAAAAAAAATCGCATTTAAATCCTCAAGCACTTCCTGTTTTCGCCTGATTTGACAGGCGTGCCATTTTTAACTGTCCGTAAAGTCTGAACTTATGGCGTATTTTGAATAAAAATAAAGGCATTTTATCTTATTTTTAAAAACTCTGGTTTACCTGCATTGCATTACGAGTATTTGTATATATGTATATGTGTATGTATGATTTTCAATTCAGTTTTGATTGTCCATTATCCCCAACTATGACATAAGCTGCTCGGCTGATTCCCAAACTGCCGCTACTGCAAAATTGGCTGGACTTTTGCCGCATCGCCAACAATAACCATGCCATGTGTAAAAGCTTTATCCGATTTGGTTTGCACTGAATTCGTTTCGACAAAATAAACAGACAAAAAGGAAAAAAAAAGATAACTGAGTATCTTTGCGCTTTTTATTATATTTTATGCATTTTTTGTTGGAATGTGTTAGCGACCGGTCGACATGCCGTTTGCCTTGTGGGTGGTCCCACGCCCCCAACTAACCACACATCGCAGCTCCGAACAAATAAGCATGAATACGAGAAAAAGAAACAACAACAAAATAAAAGAAGCAAATGCTCACATTTTTTGCGCTTGTTAACTTGTTCGCCGGTTCCTTGTCCCTTGTCGCTTGTCGTTCATTTCATTTGACGTGCTCTGGCTCGCTGGCTTTCATGTCACAAAATTTGATTTTGTGTCGCCAGACAACGAACGAGCGAACGAACGAACGGAAGGGCGGCTTCAAGCTAAAGCTGAAGCTATATGGGCTGTTGCCTCACCGCATGCTCGACGAGCGCGTACATGAGGCCTGTAGGTAACAACAACAAATAACAGCCATTAAATTGGCTTGGCTCACACATACACACTTCAACACATATGTATGTTTTTTTTTTTTTTTTTTTTGTATTCTTTATTTTTAGAGTGGAAAAATAACAATATAGAATAGGTAGAAATAACAATAGGAGTAATAATAATAATAGTAAAAGTAAAAGTAATAATAATAATGATATACGCAGGTCAAAGTCCAGGCGGTACGGCCGTTAGGCATTGCTTCGCCCGGCCGATCAACCCGCTTATATCGCGCTCCTGTCCCGCTCCTGTTTCCTGAGCTTGCCCATAACGGAGGCCGCAAAGTTTGCGCTCGCAGCCCACGACTCTTCGTTAGCGAGCATGTTGGCCACAAAGTTCGACGCCGTTGGGGGTGATCCGGTTGTCGCCTCCAGTCTCCTTCTGTCCGCCCCAAACCTTGGGCAATGGAAGGCTACGTGGTTAGCATCTTCCGGTATCCCTCTGCAGGCCGGGCATTCCGCACTGGAGTCGTGCCCAAATCTATGAAGATAACTTCTGAAGCAACCGTGGCCGCTCAGAAGTTGGGTCAGGTGGAAGTCGACCTTGCCATGTGTTCTGCCGATCCACGATGCTACGTTAGTGATTAGCGTGTGGGTCCACCTGCCTTTTGACGAGGCATTCCATCGCTCTTGCCACTTGCTTACCGTCGTACGTCTAGCCGCCGCCCGCGCGTCCCTTCGAGGCCGCCCGGCAGCAAAACTGTGAAGGTAGTTCGCCTCCAGGACGAGGAGGTCGATAGGTGCCATCCCCGAGATCACCAGTACGGCATCGTCAGAAACCGTCCTGAATCCACTACAGACACGGAGAGCGCCAAGACGGTATGTAGCAGCGAGGTCGCGGATGTAGCTCCTCTTGTTCACCGCGGCAGCCCATATCGGTGCCGCGTACAGCATTATTGATTTGGTTACGCTCATAAGCAATAACCTCCGACCTTGCTTTGGGCCCCTAGTGTTGGCCATAATTCGGGCTAGCGCCCGTGTGGCCTCTGCAGCTTTATTATTCGTCTGCTCCAGATGCTCACGAAAGCACAATCTCGTATCCAATCTAACCCCAAGGTAGTTAATTGAACGTTTGGACCGCACGAGAGTACCGTCAATTGATATGTGCGCTTGCTCTACCGCCTTGCGGCTGCTGATTAGCACTGCCTCTGTTTTGCCCGCCGCTAGTTCCAGGCCCACGGTGTTCAGCCAGTCGATGATCGACCGGATGCAGCGGTTGCACGCGTCTTCCACGGTTTTGATGTCCTTCGCAACGCCTACAATTGCGACGTCATCTGCGTACCCCACTAGCTCCGTACCGGGTGGGAGTTGGAGGCGGAGAATGCCGTCGTACATGACGTTCCAGAGCAGCGGCCCTAGGACCGACCCTTGGGGGACGCCAGCAACAACATTGAGGGATTTGGTGCCAGACAATGTGTGAAACCTAAGTATCCGATCGCTAAGGTAGCTTCTAATGGAGCGCACCAGGCACGTGGGTACGCCTTGATCCACCAGTGCGTTGAGAATGCATCCCCAGTCTGCCGAGTTGAATGCATTTTTGACATATGTATGTGTGTATGTATGTGTGTGGTGTAGTTGACTGTCTGGTTACCCGCTTGGCATCGCTGCCCATTCATTTATTATTGATATTAGCCACGCATTCATTATAAATGACAAATTTCCATTGGAACTTGTCGCTTTTGTATATGCTTTGTATTTTGGTATTATTGTTATTGTTGCTATAATTTTTCAACATTTTTCTTTTTTCGACAGTTCAATTTGCGTGTTGTTGTTTAGCTGCCAAGCCTTTGCCTTACCCCTGCCCCCTTACCGTCCCGTCCTCCCCACACATCTGACAAACCTCGTACCACTTTGCGCTGGCGGCGGCGCCTTTTCTCTTTCTCTTCCCCATATTCCGGAGGCTTTTTATTATTATTTTGCTCCGCTTTCTGTAAATTTATTTGTCATTCTTGTTATGGACTTTGTTGCTGATTTGTACGGTTAGATACTTTACAAACAAAAAAGAGACAAAAAAAAGGTGTTGCCCCAAGAGTCTTGTTGTTTTTTTTTATTAGCCACATTTTTGTTGTATGTGTGTATGTGTTTGTGGCTCGTTTATTTCACGGCTGCTTTTATGCGCACTCACTCATTTTTATTTCACTTTTTTACGCTGGCATTTATTTCACAGTTGAGCGCATTAAATGCTTAATAATATGTGGAATCTGTGAATAGGCGGGAGGATGCCTTGGGGGGCCAGCCAGTGTTGCCATTTCATGCGCTTTGATATCAATTAATGGCGTCACGTCGCACGCTTCGCTGCGCCTTGACATTCGGCGCTAACTTGTCGCACACACGATGAAAGGCGGCCGGAATGGAATGACACGGTTGCTGCAGGTAGTGCGAAGCTGAGACAGGGACAGGGGAAGGGGACAGGGGCAGCGGACGAGTAATTGATAGATTTGGGTTAACGGCAGTGCGCGCACCTCTCAAGCGGAAAAAGGCGAACAAACTCAATTGGAGTGTGGAAACATTGTCGTCAACAAATCGTTAGATCGATCGATCGGTCGGTCGATTCAATTGGTTACGATCTGACAGGCGTATAAGCGAGTTCTGCGTGGGTTACTGTCACCGATAATAGGTGTACTATAAGAAATGAATGCTTTCAAGGGTCATTATGCGATACTGGCTCCACCACAAACAAAAAAAAGAAAAAAACAAGAAAGGAATGCTAAAGTCGAGCAGGCTCAACTCTTAAATACCCTGTACCACCCCACAAAAAAGTAATTAAATTAATTAATTAATTAAATTTAATTAATTAACTAAATTAATTTAATTAATTAACTAAATTAAATATAAAATATTCCATGCATGCATACATACATTTACAATTACATCAGAATCGTGTCTATGCGTGTTTGTGTACTTGTACATATGTATGTATGTGTGCATTGGGCCTGGTTATATGGCTATAACTTTCTTTCCGATCATTCTATCATAATGAGACTTGGTATACGGTTATATAATAACTAACCTAATGTGACTACCAAATTTTAGTTCAAAATTCCAAGAATTACGGAAGTTATAGAAAATCGTTAATAGGGGGGGAGTGGGGGGGTGGATCAGAAAAAATGAACAAACTCGTCCTTTCTCGGTCTCAGGAGAATCTGTATACCAAGTTTGGTTATTCTAGCTCTTATACTTTCGGAGATCCTTGCGTTCATACAGACAGACAGACGGACAGACAGACGGACAGACAGACGGACAGACGGACAGACGGACAGACGGACATGGCTATATCGACTCGGCTTGTCATGCTGATCAAGAATATATATACTTTGTGGGGTCTACCAAGCCTCCTTCTGTGTGTTCCATGTGCACTCGCACAAAACTAATATACCCTTGTACCCTTTTGGGTACAGGGTATAAAAAACGAACAAAATAGAAGACTTGTATAAGCATAAAGGGAAATGCTATGGCTAATGCGGCCTTTGTTTGGAAATGAAGCTTTAGGTAAAAGGAGGACGACTTAACGATGGCTAATGAGCTTTTTATACCCTGTACCCAAAGGGTACAAGGGTATATTAGTTTTGTGCGAGTGCACATGGAACACACAGAAGGAGGCTTGGTAGACCCCACAAAGTATATATATTCTTGATCAGCATGACAAGCCGAGTCGATATAGCCATGTCCGTCTGTCCGTCTGTCTGTCCGTCTGTCTGTCTGTCTGTATGAACGCAAGGATCTCCGAAAGTATAAGAGCTAGAATAACCAAACTTGGTATACAGATTCTCCTGAGACCGAGAAAGGACGAGTTTGTTCATTTTTTCTGATCCACCCCCCCACTCCCCCCCTATTAACGATTTTCTATAACTCCCGTAATTCTTGGAATTTTGAACTAAATTTGGTAGTCACATTAGGTTAGTAATTATATATCCGTATACCAAGTTTCATTATGATAGAATGATCGGAAAGAAAGTTATAGCCATATAACCAGGCCCAATGCACACATACATACATATGTACAAGTACACAAACACGCATAAGGCACGATTCTGATGTAAATGTAAATGTATCTATGCATGCATGGAATATTTTATATTTAATTAAATTAATTAAGTTAATTAATTTAATTAAATTAATTAATTAATTTAATTACTTTTTTGTGGGGTGGTACAGGGTATTTAAGAGTTGAGCCTGCTCGACTTTAGCATTCCTTTCTTGTTTTAATACCGCCTTTGCAGTGCGGCTTAAATTCTCGAATACCTAATTCTATTTCTATATTCAGCGCGAATACAAATATTTTCCTACAGTCTTGTTTAAAATCATTTTTCCCATAAGTAAGATCAACACACACAATTTTAAATACAGGCCATACAGTTCAAATTCAGTCTTTTTCTCTCTGATGTGATAATCAAGTTACCGACAAATTCTGCCGAAAAAACAAATAATATTATTTATTAATTTTCTTCAAAGGTAATTTTCTACAAATTATGTGGGGTTGATATATTTTGTGAATGATTTTTTTTATATATAGATAATGGCGTAATGTCAGTCGATTGGTACTGGTTTTCTGATATTATGAATGAAGATATAGATAGATTTAGGGGGCAGTTCTTTAGTTATAGCTTATTTATATCATCAAAATAGTACTCTGTAGTCTATTGTATTCTATATTAATTAATTAATTAGCTTCTTTAGATTTTCCAACGTTTTGAGCACAAATGTCGGATACTTGAGCTAATCGCTTAATTCGCTCTTGATTACCAAAATGTTTTCTGCTAATTCCTCATCAATCACAGCTGTGTTTTCGAGTGCTAACCACTGGGGGTGGATCAGAAAAAATGAACAAACTCGTCCTTTCTCGGTCTCAGGAGAATCTGTATACCAAGTTTGGTTATTCTAGCTCTTATACTTTCGGAGATCCTTGCGTTCATACAGACAGACAGACGGACAGACAGACGGACAGACGGACAGACGGACAGACGGACATGGCTATATCGACTCGGCTTGTCATGCTGATCAAGAATATATATACTTTGTGGGGTCTACCAAGCCTCCTTCTGTGTGTTCCATGTGCACTCGCACAAAACTAATATACCCTTGTACCCTTTTGGGTACAGGGTATAAAAAACGAACAAAATAGAAGACTTGTATAAGCATAAAGGGAAATGCTATGGCTAATGCGGCCTTTGTTTGGAAATGAAGCTTTAGGTAAAAGGAGGACGACTTAACGATGGCTAATGAGCTTTTTATACCCTGTACCCAAAGGGTACAAGGGTATATTAGTTTTGTGCGAGTGCACATGGAACACACAGAAGGAGGCTTGGTAGACCCCACAAAGTATATATATTCTTGATCAGCATGACAAGCCGAGTCGATATAGCCATGTCCGTCTGTCCGTCTGTCTGTCTGTCTGTATGAACGCAAGGATCTCCGAAAGTATAAGAGCTAGAATAACCAAACTTGGTATACAGATTCTCCTGAGACCGAGAAAGGACGAGTTTGTTCATTTTTTCTGATCCACCCCCCCACTCCCCCCCTATTAACGATTTTCTATAACTCCCGTAATTCTTGGAATTTTGAACTAAATTTGGTAGTCACATTAGGTTAGTAATTATATATCCGTATACCAAGTTTCATTATGATAGAATGATCGGAAAGAAAGTTATAGCCATATAACCAGGCCCAATGCACACATACATACATATGTACAAGTACACAAACACGCATAAGGCACGATTCTGATGTAAATGTAAATGTATCTATGCATGCATGGAATATTTTATATTTAATTAAATTAATTAAGTTAATTAATTTAATTAAATTAATTAATTAATTTAATTACTTTTTTGTGGGGTGGTACAGGGTATTTAAGAGTTGAGCCTGCTCGACTTTAGCATTCCTTTCTTGTTTTAATACCGCCTTTGCAGTGCGGCTTAAATTCTCGAATACCTAATTCTATTTCTATATTCAGCGCGAATACAAATATTTTCCTACAGTCTTGTTTAAAATCATTTTTCCCATAAGTAAGATCAACACACACAATTTTAAATACAGGCCATACAGTTCAAATTCAGTCTTTTTCTCTCTGATGTGATAATCAAGTTACCGACAAATTCTGCCGAAAAAACAAATAATATTATTTATTAATTTTCTTCAAAGGTAATTTTCTACAAATTATGTGGGGTTGATATATTTTGTGAATGATTTTTTTTATATATAGATAATGGCGTAATGTCAGTCGATTGGTACTGGTTTTCTGATATTATGAATGAAGATATAGATAGATTTAGGGGGCAGTTCTTTAGTTATAGCTTATTTATATCATCAAAATAGTACTCTGTAGTCTATTGTATTCTATATTAATTAATTAATTAGCTTCTTTAGATTTTCCAACGTTTTGAGCACAAATGTCGGATACTTGAGCTAATCGCTTAATTCGCTCTTGATTACCAAAATGTTTTCTGCTAATTCCTCATCAATCACAGCTGTGTTTTCGAGTGCTAACCACTGCTATCTGCACATTATTTTGTGGCATCATTAACTTATGCTTTTATAGCTTTGACAAATTCAATGAATATATAAACAACAACAACAAAAAAACCGGTAATTATCTGGCAACATCTAACCATTCACCGCAGTCCCGACGCGCCCAAATTGACGGCAACAAAAATTGTGTCTGATTAAATTGTCTGATTAGAGCGCAAATTAAACTGGCAAGCAACGCTATGGGCCACGAGCCATGAGCTACGCGTCAAATATGGCCCAACAACTACAAATGGTAACTGGAAAGCATCGGCACCAGAATGATGGCTGGGGAGGCTGGTCCGGTCCCTTGTGCCGGCCAACTCTCGGAGCGAGAACGGGCAATTGCGCATGTGGTTGGCTGGCTAGTTGGTTGGCTGTCATGCCATCAACAGTTTCAAAGGCACTTTCGCATTGTGCTGACATTGTGCGTGTCCACGCAACATTTGACAATGGCCAGGAAGCCACCCAACCCCATACCAGACGAGTCCTGCAGCTACTGCCCCTCTATGCATTCGCCTGCAATTGTAAAGCCCCTTGGCTCCCCCTCGATACAGTTCAACCATGCCGAAACACACGACTTGTAAGCGGACATATGTGCATGGAGAAAAATAACCTAAGGCCAGCAAGATAAAGCTATATCGAATGTGTAGACACTTTTTCCGATGTCAGTCCATGTTACCGGAAATAAGATTGCTTGGAGTCTTTGAATCGGTCGAATTCTAAGTAACTAACAAAGATAACTATCTGGAGGTGTTTGCTTGTCAGAGACATTTTTGATTTTTATTGTGTTTCAAGTAGAGCTCAGATTTGAGTGTTTTTTTTCGAGATCATACAAGCGTCTCAGAGTCCGAAGAGAGCGTCGAAATTTAAAACATATTTAGTCAGAATTAAAATTAAACAGAGCTATGTATATGGGTTTTCAAAAATTTCAAAAGCAACAGTAATGTTAAGTTTTGTTTTTATAATTTTAATTGCTGTTTAAAGCTTACATTTTTGATAATGCCTCTGAATTACGAACTTTATTAATCGACATTTCTATAAAGTAAGGCAGATTTGTTCAAAAACTATTGTATTTTGAAATGCATATTTAAAATAAGAACTTTCCTTGAAGTATACTATATTTTGCAAAGATAAACGTAAATTTTATTTCGTTTTGTCGAAGCTGGAAGGATCTCAGTTTTATTGGGGGGTCGTTTTTCCTTTCATCGGAATTTTTTTTTATTTTTATATTAATTAAATAATGAACTGCAAGAAGGGCACGATTTATTTTCTTTGAAAAGTAGGAAATAATTTAAATCTCGATAATTTGTAAGCCAATTTGGAAGTATCATTTAACACCTTGAAATTTGTATATGTTTTAAGGAAAACTCTTTAAAAAAGTCTTTTAAAAAGTAGGAAATAATTTAAATCTCGATAATTTATAAGCCAACTGGAAGTATCATTTAACACCTTGAGGTTTTTATATGTTTTATCGAAGTCGGAAAGATCTCATTTTTGTTAAGGAGTTTAGAAGAACAATCGTGCTTCGTTTCGTCGGAAAATATTTTTTTATTAATTTAATAATGAACTGAAAGTGCACAATTTATTGTTTTTAAAAATGTGGGAATAAAATCTAAATCTCGATAATTTATAATAATTTATAATATGCCAACTGGAATTATAATTTAACACCTTGAAGTTTTTGTATGATTTAAGGAAAACTCTTTAAAAGTCTTTTAAAGAGAAGGAAATAATTTGAATCTCGATAATTTGGAAGCCAATTTGGAAGTATCATTTAACACCTTGAATTTTGTATATGTTTTAAGGAAAACTCTTTTAAAAAGTCTTTTAAAAAGTAGGAAATAATTTAAATCTCGATCATTTGTAAGCCAATTGGAAGTATCATTTAACTCCTTGAGGTTTTTATACAAGTATGTTTTATCGAATTCGGAAAGATCTCAGTTTTGTTGGGGAGTTTAGAAGAACAATCGATCTTCGTTTTATGAGAATTTTTATTTTATTTTAATTCAATAATTTATTGTTTTTAAAAATGTAGGAAGAAAAGCTAAAACTCGACAATTTATATGCCAACTGGAAGTATCATTTAACACCTTGAGGTTTTTGTATGTTTTAAGGAAAAGTCTTGAAGTTTATTTTATTCACGCCACTTTTTCTCACAGTGTGTTGTGTTCAAGTTGTGGACGATTGGTAGTAGGCAGCCATACGACCTTTTATGGTGGTCAGGGCAGTCAGCGCACAGCAGTCTACACGGGACCCCTGCGGTAGTTTGCATTACGCTGCACTTTGGTGTTGTTGCTTTTGTTGTTGTTGTTACTTTTGCTGTTGTTGTTGTTGTTTTGGCGGTGTTGTAAATTTGTGTGCGCCCGAGTGGACAGATGGCGCGTCGAGAGCGCGAGCGCGTTGCGAGCCCAACATGATTTGCTCGCTTCGTTGGCCGGCCGGTTGCATTTAATATGCACGAAGTGGCCGGCCACGTGGGAAGGGAGGGGAGCGCGATAGCCAGGAAGGGTGGCAGGGTCAGAGGCATGTGCGGTTTGGTCTCTGCGGTTAGGCTTGAGTGCATGCGGCGTGGCGGTGCAACACGACTGCCGGACTGACCCAGCCCACTGTACTATTTGCTACAATTTTTATCTGTGTACTAGTGTGCGAGTGTTATTTCTGTGTGTGTGTGTGTGAGTGTGTGTGTGATGAGAATATGTGCCATAATTCGGTTGGATTGTTGGGAAGTGCTTTGCGGCCTGGCGCCGGCCGGCGTTGAATTTCGTGTTGCGTGCTCAAGCCCCATAAATGGTAAGCTCCACACATAGACGACACTCTAATAAATTATGACATACAAAAGCACACTCACACACACACACACAGACACCATCACATGGAAAGCTATGCAAATTTCGGGCCATTGCATTTTGTCGCCGCTTTTAGTGTAGTTTATGTTTAAATTATTTGGTCAACACTACCAACTCCACCCCTCACCTCTCCCCACCACCACAACGACTAATGGCAATTAGTGCAAAGTAGTTGGCAATCAGTTCAACAAAATATGCATAAACTTGATTTGTGGCTGGCTGGTTGCCTTTCTGGGGAAGCAAATGTACACAACCATCCAAATATGCAAGCATGTATGTATATGTACACTGATAAAAAAAAAAAAACAACGGAAATTTCCATATCTCCACGTAGATATAACTATTTTTACCATCGATTTTGCACCATCGTGTGTTTTAGTAAATAAAGTGTGTACACATAAAATTTATTAAAATATTAAATTTAAAGTGTGCCGATATTAAATCACAAGTGATGATGTGGAGACGTGGGTTTGATTCACGTTTGATTATAAAATATTCTTTCACTTTTTTGTTTACTCTACTAGCTTTTTAACTTTTTCAATAATGACATTTCCATAATGCATATTTTATTTATTAATTTATTTCTTTTTTTGTATAGAAAGAACCATTTTTAGCAGAAAGTACTTTTAAAATTCTTTTGTTATTATGAATTAATTAAATTGATGTTTTTTTTTGTGCTTTTTAAGTACGGATATAGTTTGGAACAATATTAATACTAAAAGTGAGGGTGAGCTGATTGAATAACACTCACTGGAGACATATATACATACTTTTGTCAAGGGAAAAATATGGTTTTTCGTTTATATGTTTGTAACACACACACCCACACATCATAAGTTCATGATTTTTCGTTTTCTTCCATTAAAATAAATAAGCTACGAAACTGCATCATTAGTTTTTTAATAAATACCGTTCTGCCAGGTAGCAAAATATTGGATCGTATGTAGACTTTTGGCGCCCACTGTATGTACAGATGTATGTCAAGCGGTTCTGTGGTATAAATACAAAGTGTAACCTTGTATTTATACCACACAACAGCAGAAAACCAACTTGAGAATTCTAGTCAATTAAAATTTAATATATTTATAGTATATTTAAATCGACTACAAAAAACTTCAATTTGAAGTTGAGAAAAGTATTTTAATTGACTATGGAATATAGTCATTTTAACTATTTGTTTTTTTAATATGGTTCAACATTAAATTTAATATGACACACTTTAGTAACGAAGTTTTACACTTTGTTTTGAATATTACTCATAATAAAACCACTAATTGAATATGTTTTTAGTAAAATTTACGATGTTTATATTTGATTTGAATATGAAATAGAAGAACATTAAATTGAATATGAAAATATTCATCGGTATTTTGATATTGAATATGAAATAGAAGAACATTAAATTGAATATGAAAATATTCATCGGTACTATGCATTTGTTTTATCAGTGTACATGCATGTTCATGTGTGTGTGTGTGTGTATGTATGTATGCATCTGTGGCGTTCGCTTATCAAAAATCTATAAACTGGGGCCGTATGGGGCCACAGTATTTGTTTAGCTAGCGGCGGCGCTGAGGGGGCGAAAAGTTTATGTTCGTGTTGTAAATACTTCATTTGGAATGCACATAAATTATAAGCGCGCGCATACACACATATATACATATGAATAGATACAAATGGATGGATGGCCACTCAGTCAGGCAGTCAGTCAGTCAGTCAGTCATTCAGTTAGCCACTCACTCACTCGTTCGGTTTGTCAGTCGCTTAGACAGCTGTAAAATTATCGATAAATGTTTAATAGCTCAACACGCACATTTTCAGATAGAATGCATAAATAAATAAATAAATAAGTAAATATGTTGCATGCATGTCTGTAAGACTGTTTGTACATTCCGTCTGTCCGTCTGTCCCTCTGTCTGTCTATCCGTGGGACCAAGGCGAAGGCGCAGTGCCGTCTATATACATACTATATGTGTATGTATGTATGTATATATTTAATATGAGCAAACATGCGACGAGCGACGAGCGTGTAAATATTTACTAATGAACAATATTTATTTTGTTATTAAAGTAGTCGACGTTGTCGTCGTCATCGCCTTCGCCATCGCCATCAGCGTTCGAGCCAGCGCTGGTTTGCGTGTCTGTCCCGGTAGGTAGTTTAGCAGCGCTGGCCAAGAGCGGTCCGTGTCGTCCTCACGTCCTCGTTCGAAATGAGTGTGAAGCGGCAAATGTGTAAATTAATGGGTGAGCGCGCCAAAAGGTGGAATTTATTAGCAGCGCCGTGATTTTGGATTGCTGCTGCAGCTATACATATGTACGTATTGCTGGAGGCCTCTTCGCAGTGGCAATGAGCAAAACATTTTGGCTAAATTGCTGTGAAAATCAAGGGTGTGGCACACGCACACTCCATACAAGCATCCGCACCAATAGACTTCAAATCGAAGCCAGCACTTAAGTCAATGGGCGCAAACGAAGGGATAAATGACAAGAGGGTCGTCTGTTTTATTTTTATTTTGTATTTTTTTTTCCTTTCATATTATTATTGTGTTCTTTGGCGGGCGCGCACTTGAAAATTAATTGGCCTGAGGGCAATAGTGATAAAGTGGCATTACTTTTCAATTTTACAAGTGCACACACACACAGAGAGAGAGAGAGAGAGAGAGAGAGAGAGAGAGAGAGAGAGAGAGAGAGAGAGAGAGAGAGAGAGAGAGAGAGTGAGAGACATATAAATGCACACTAGAACGCCTTTTCGGATTTTCTACGTTTGGTTTGGTTTGCTTTTTATCGTGCAGCTGATAAAGACTCGCCCCAAGCTGCCTGACTTGAGTGTTAACCCTCCATTGGCAACAGTCGCAGCAACGAGTGACACAACAACAACAACAACATAATCAAAGCAGCCAATCGTTTAAATTTATTTTAATTATGGCAGAGTGCAAGGCATACGCCTTTTATGTTCGCTTCCCTGCCCTTCGAATTGGGTAAGTCGGCAGTCGGCAGTCAGCAGTCAGCAGCAACGGCACCCTGAAATATTCCGTGTGGAAGGACAACAGGACACAGGCGACCCCTCAATGCATAAAACAGAAAAACAGCCTGCAATACACACACACACACACACGCTCCCTTCTGCACCCTAAATAAAATACTCGTCGTACAAAAAAGCCGCAGTCAAGCCGGGCGATATGCCAACCGCTTAGCACCAGGGCCGCCCGTCCGTCCGTTCGTCCGTCCGTCAAGCCCAGGGGGAACTAAGTGTGTAGAGCAGGGAAGGTGGGACAAGCAGGGGACTGATTGAACAGAGTCCGACCATCAACGGCAGCATGAATCATGCATTTCTGTTCCTCAAGCCCGAAACAGGGAACACTGCCGTTAACCCAAATAGGTACGCACTGCTCGAATATCGCACACGAAAGGAATGCTGGAGTCGAGCGGGCTCAACTCTTAAATACCCTGCCCTGTACACACTCCCAAAATTAAGACAAAATTGTGAATTTTAAATTAATTAATTAATTAAATAAAAATTATGCCATACTTACATAAGTACACACATAAGTGGAAAAATATGTGTGAAGAATTATGTCTACAAACATCAGCAACAACAGCTGAAGAGCTTGGGCAAAGATTATATTTCTGGCTATAACTTCATCTATCATAATGAAACTTGAAGTGACTGGGAGTAACTACCAAATTGTAGTTAAAAATTCCAAGTATTGGGTGAGTTAGAGAAAATCGCTAATAGTGGGGGAGTGAGGGGTGTATCGGAAAAAATTAACAAACTCGTCATTTCTCGAGCTTAGGAGAATGTACATACCAAGTTTGGTTATTGTAGCTCTTATACTTTCTGAGATCCTTGCGTTCATACAGACAGACGGACAGACAGGCGGATATGACTATATCACTCATCTCGTCCCCCTGATCAAGAATATATAAACTTTGTGGAGTCTGGCACGCCTCTTTCTATGTCTTACATGTGCATTCTCGCACAAAACTAATATACCCTTTTACCCTTTGGGTACAGGGTATAAAAACCATTTAAATCAATCAACCAACGGACCCCAATTGATTTCAGATACTCGCATATTTTTGATGTCTCAATAACCCCAAGTTTTTCAATATTTCTCTTAGAAATTCTCTTTCTTTTGCGCAATTATAATTAATTAATTAATATTGAAACTTCTTATAAATGACATTAAAAATGAAAAATAGCTCTCGTTGTAAGAATTTAAGAAGGGACTAGAAGCTAGGATTGATGTTTCAGGGCAGGATTTATTTTCATTTCTGCAATGCCAAAATCCAGAAGTGGTTAAACAAAATTTTACATTTTAATTCTGGAAACAAGTTGTTTTTGCTGAATTTTCCGATTATATCAATAGTTACTATTTCAGGAGATTTAAAATTTGGTTTTATTTAAATTTGAACGTGATTCATAATACTCCTTGCTTGGTGCAAAATGTTTCACTAATTAAGTGGGAATTGAGTTTGGTCTATTTTAGTGTTGTGTCTTGAAAGACATCGTTTCTATTCAAGTGATCGTCACTGTAGAAGAAGGGAACGTTGTCGAGCACCATGCAGGGAACAGCAGACGACGCAGTGTTATGACTGTATCTGTGCCCTCTGTCTACTCGGTGATGTAAGTATGTGCGTGTGTGTGTGTGTATGGGAGACCTGTTTCATTATAATTATGACCCTCATCAAAAATATTTGACTCAAGCGGTTTGTCGAGCGCGCTACGAGAGGCGGAGAGGAGGGCAGAACACTGCAGGCAGGCAGGCACACAGGCTGGCAGGCTGGTTGGTTAATGGTGCTGCCTCTACCCTGCCAGCGACCCTTTTCTTCTCATAATTTCATTGAGGATAATTTGAAAATGTGTTCTATCCCCGACGACATCCCTGGCCCTTCACTGAGGGTCGGGCATAAAATATCTTCACCATTTTTCAGACTATTGCCGCTTCTCTGCCTATTCCAGGGGCTGACTATGTTCATGGCTGTTGGGGTGCATGCCAGATGAGATTTTTCGGTGAAAAGCGATTACATTGCAAGCGCCGCGTATCCGTCGCCTTCACCATCGCCATCGCCATCACCATCACAATCAGACCATCACCAGGGTCGACCCCGTAGTCTTCGTCATCGTCATCATCGTCGTGGTTCGAATAAAAAGCAAAAAGTGCAAAAATAACGATTAGCGTAGTTTGAAAGACACGCACACAAAATTCGCAATGGGTCTGCTTTCTAAGGGTTGCTCTGCCATTCGATTTGTGCCAGGGGTTACTTATCGCCCTCTGCCATCGTTGGGGTCCAAGTGAGGGTCGTAGTGGTTGTACTTTGCCGGCTGCTTCAAATGCAGTGCATAAATTATATGAAGGGTCGGCTAAATTTGACTTTGCCCTTAGGGGGCGAATATTTGAGCACACTTTTGATTGACTGTCGAGCCAATGCCACGAGGGGGTGTTTCTGTGTATGGGTGTTTCTGTCTATGTGTGTTTGTGTGTGTGTGTATTTGTTATACAATAGTACGTATAACATGCGGTTGCATATCGCAGTAACTGATTTGAAGTTTGTAGTATTAGGCCCCGGGCATTTCCGCTGGACAAACAAAGGCAACTGTAAACCGTAATCTGTGCGGCGGCGTGTGCTGAAAATAAATAATCGACGGCTTGTTTTGAAAAGTGTGGGTTAATGATATCATCTACCCATTGGTCAACACAGACAACAAAGTCCGCAGGCAACAATCATGCGCTGACTTATCACCCATGGGCTCATCAACTCGCTTGTCTCTTGCACAATTTGTATTTTTCAATTAATGCCTCCAATTCCCTCCATAGCCGCCCCCACCCAACTCCCGCAACCAACCCATTACCAACACAATATATATGTATGTGTGCAGATGACACCCACAACATGCTTGTGTGTGTGTGTGTGTGTATTTTCGCATCCACAGCTGCCTGGGAGTTGCCAATGTCGAGGCATATGTTGCAAATTAAAAGCCACTGCTGATCGAAAGGTATCTGCATTCTGAATTCTGGGGTGCTCCCCAGACAATCAGACGGACAGACAACCGGGCGGGAAAGCAACCAAACAGCCACTTTGCCGTGCCATGCCTTGAAAATTAAACGAGGCGGCAAAATACAAATGCGCTTAACAACAGCAACATCAACAGCCACAGATACAGCTACAGGGGGCACATGCGTGGAGCAACAGCCACAAAATGCAGTGGAATGCGAATCAAGGCAACTAGATATGAGCACGTGACTTTATAATACCAATGGCTATTCTATCAGCAAATCGATCGAATCGATAATTGGCTTAAATGTAGAAAGCTTATATAACTACACTAGCAGGGATTGCCCGTCTTAGCACGGCTCAATGCATGACCTACCCATATGCTTTCATCTTATTATTTACCAGTAGGAAGGTATTTAAGGTATTTAAATAAATGTTTTCTGTTCTTGACAAAAAAATTGTTCAGTAGTCCGTTAGATTTTTGTTCTTGCTAAAATATTTCGTTAAACGTACACTATAACTAATATTTTTTATGCTCGTTTTCCCCCCTTTGGAGCTCGAATTTTCCAAAAGCCTTTCTTAGTGCGCACCTACACTGTGATGGATACTATGAAAGGGTACTTGAGTCCAAATTTCAGCTTCCTAGCTCTTACCGTTTGGGCTGTGCGTTGATTGCCAATCAGTCAGGACAAACTGTTTTATATGTATATATAGAAGAATCATAATTGGCATTGTGTTCTTAACTCTTTTGCAATATTTAACCAAATATTCATTTTTAAACAAATCCTTTTTTGTTTGTTTTTTTTTTTGTATGCCTTTACATTTTACATCCAACTGTCCTCAGCCAACATCTGAGACGCAAGGACGCGCATCTCTTCAATATTTTTATTGATATTTAACACTCTATTGAATTTCTACTACATTTTTAAAGCATTTCCTTCAATCGTGACCTCTGGCCTAGAAATGGACGGTCCTAAAAAATACGCACTGCATCTGTTACGGTCAACCTTTTAATTAGTTTATTGCTTTTCCAAAATCTATACCTGCTCGTTTCAAGAGCACGTGTTTGGATCACAGTTCATGGTACTCTCGTTTTTGAAGATAGGAGTTTTGAACAATAGCTATGACATTTAGTCTAAGATTAACTCGCAACAGCAAAATGGTTCCGGTTATTTCAGAAAATCCCATTTATCATCTAGTCTTAAGATGAACTCGAAACAGGAAAATTGTTCCGCGTATTTCTGAAAATTCCATTTACATTTCTGATGTAAAATTGTCCGATGTTGGAACCACTCGTTGCACAATTTTTTTCACAGTCAACTGTTCTTCATAGTTCACGAGTCATACGTCCGTCTCTAGACTTATCGAACAACTGCAACATTGCAACAGGAGAGGAGGCAGACGACAGTGCAATTCAGGGAGCCAGTTCTGCCTGTCTGCCTGTCTCCTCTCCTGATTTCGTCGCACGCCACTCGCCAGCCTGGCAGTTTAATTTGCAATTGTTTTTCGCCTTGCCCAAAAAAAAAAAAAAAAAAAAACGAGGGAAGGAAGGAAAAAGGAAAACAAAAAAGGCCAAGCCAAACAATTCTGCACATGCTACGTAAAACATACTCGTAGGCTGCTGTTTTCATTGGGAAGTTCTTTTTTCATGACTACGTTGTCTACGTTGCACGTACTCGTATGCAGTTCCTCACATCCTCATCCACTTCATCTATACAGCAGTAGTATATGGTGCATATATCGTTACTCGACATGTGAACAACAATATTATCAACGTCATGAGTTTCCCTGCGCCTTTATTGTTGTTGTTGTTGTTGTTGCTGCCGCTTCCCGACCGATGAAGCGAGCAGCAGCATCAGCAGCATCAGCAACAATAGCAACAAGAAACGAACGAACTGTTCCATGAATATGGCCGGGATAACCAGACCTAGCGAACCAAAGAGTAAGGAGGCGAGAGGCAGGAGGCAGCGGCAGCACAATCAGAGGCAGAGACTCTACAATGGCAGTGCACATCATGGATGGAAGTTGGTGTTGTTGGGAAAGTTGCCTATGCGGCCGGTACAGAGGCGGCCAGAATTGTGTGCGCTCTGTTATTGTTTCTAAACGTGTGTGTATTTATGTGAGTGTGTATGTGTGTGTGTGTGTGTCTGAGCTGCCTGCCTGCCTGCAAATACCCCCAGGGATTTCAAGCGTGTAATGTATGCTTTTCATGTTTTTATGCCATTGTTTTCAACTTTTATTTCTTCTTTTTTTTGAAGTTGTTGTTGTTGTTGCCTGACTCTGACTAAAAGCGTTGCTGAGGGAGCATTTGACATTGTGTGCGAGTGTGTGTGTGTGTGAGTGAGTGAGTGAGTGTGTGATTGCGTGTGTGTGCGTGTGAGGGATCTAAGCCGCAACATGCAAAGCACAGCAGAGCACAGCAGCAGAGAGCAACCGATGAGGCAGACCAAGTGGAACAAGCGAATCAACGCCAATTTGGACAACGACCGATGGGTGGGGAGGGGAACAGAGAGAAACAGAGTGAAGCAGTCGAGTGGACACTGTGTAGCAGCAAATTGTGTAAACATTTTGGCAGCCAATCGGCCGCCTTCCACAGCCAAAAGTCCAGGCAGGCAGGCCATTATGCACCAGAAACTAAATGCTTATGGAGCGGAAGGAGGGCGGGGGGAGGAAGGAGGGCAGAGCAGAGAGTAGATATGCACAACACACAAACAAACAAACAGATGAATGCTGATGGTTAGAGGTGGGCGGGGAGGGCAACTGGCAGACAAACAGGCAGCCACGTTCCGTTCCATTCTGTTAATTTATTTCAACTCTTTTTCATATTTCCCCACGTTCCAACGTCCAAGTGGCGAGAGCTGACTGACTAACTGACAAACTGTCCGACTAACAGACTGACTGACTGACTGAGCGACGCTGACGAGCCGCTGGCTTTTTTTGCTGGTGCTTTCGCTGATTGCGCCGCCGCCGTCAACGACATGGCCTTTTTTTTCGCTCCCTCGTCTTTGTCAGAAAAACGTTGTGCAGGGCAAGGAGATGAAAAAATGTTTGCCAACGCTTTTATTTTTACCCATTCTGTTATTTTTTTCGCGTGTTTTTTTTTTGTTGTGTGCCGTTGCTGTTGCTTTCGCATTTGCAGTCAGGCTGTGCAACGTCAGCGTCATCGTCAACAGCGTGGAGAGCTGCTGTGGCAGAGACGTGGAGGATAATAGAGTTGGGGCGCGGCCCTCATCGTTTGCTGTGCAAGCACCACATACATACATATACCCATGTATACTAAATATATATATATATATATATGTGTGTGTGTGTGTGTGTAAGCACTCCACACGTTTGTGTAATTGCGCTGAGTGCATGATCCAAGGACTTGGTTGTTGCCAACGCCTAAGCCGCTTATTCATTTCATGGGGCGTTGAGCGGAGCTCACTTTGTTCGCTCGCCGCGCTCCACTGCCCCCTCCCCACCCTCCCCTCCCCTACACATAGCGTTACGTAAACAAAAACCGCAAAGGGCAAATCATTAGCAGGACATGTGCAGTCAAGAGGACGTCGGGGCGCAGGCGGACACACCGACGGCGCCTGTTAATTAGATTATATACGCTTTTGACATTTAAAATGTCGTCGTCATCGTTACTTTTGTTGTTGTTGTTGTTGGCGTTGTTGCTGCCACCGCCGTCCAACAAAGGCACTTAAATAATTATGCTGGGCTAAAAGGTGCGCGAGAATCAACACCCAGAAAGAGAAAAACAGAAATTGAATAATGAATGTTGCAGGATTAATTACAGCTGATTATATGGAAAGTGCTCGCATTGAAGGGCAACCAAGTGCAAAATGTCCAAAAGACAGAGAGCTACAAATAAACAGGGACGAAAAGGACAAGGAATAAAAATAAAAATAAAAAAACGAAACAAAACATGCTGCTGTATCCAATTACTTGTGATTTCAGCTCACGGGTCCATAAACCGACGAACACCGAGCAGCTAGGAAAATGTGTGCAGATGTGACACGCAACGCAAAAAAAAGGACGAATAGCAAAGGCAAGGACAACAGAAAGGAGCCACAAAAGTAATGCAGCAGGGATAAGGAACAAATATGCTTAATAAATAAACAGGACAAACAAAGCAACAGCAACGGTAACGGTTGGCCAACAACAATAAAGAATAAGAGGGGAGCCGCCAGAGGACAAGGGCAGGACAAAACAGAGCTAAGTAGGACAACAACAACTGTGGCACATATAATTGCAAAGCTGACACCTTTGCCACGACAACGACGACGAGGCAACAAGGGCGGAGAGACGACAGACACCGGCAGGACTGGCAGGACAAATAGAGGGGAAAATGCGAGTCTGTAATCAATTCGGTTAGGGGGTAACTTAATACAAAATTATTTGCGTAGAACTTGCTGAATAAACGGCATGGCTGGGCTGGGCAGGGCAGGAAACAGAGCAAGGGAGTGTCGGATGAGCTGCAAGGAAGTGTAAAAGGGATGGTAAGGGAAGGGGAAAAAGAAGGGCCATAGGCACGTCCCAGACCTAAATACGGAAGTGAACAAATACGCACACGCAGCAGGAGCAGCTGAGGGCAGAAACTACTAAAGAGCTCCGGACAGACAAACAGACAGACTGACAGACGGACAGCTGCACACACACACACACACACGCACACCCCGCTGCCTAACAATCGATGAGTGCCGCAAAGCAGCAACCCCTCAGAGCATATTAAATGCTAATTTTCATTTGATTGAGTGCGTTTTGTAGCTACAAAGCGCAGAGTAACTACGGAACAGTAGTTGCTTCTAAACGACCAATGGCCAGTAGGGATGACGGCATACAGACAGACAAACAGACGGACGGACAGACAAACAGACAGGCGGACATATAACGAATGTTCCTTTCTATCCGCCAGTTTTGGGTGCGCATTGAAGCGCATGGAAAATGTTAAGTAGCATGAAAATTAATTGATTTGCGGATTAATTTTTGGACAAAGTGTGAAAAAGGGACCGGGCAGCACCCATAGAGAGGCAGAGAAGGACCGTCAAAAACACCAGAGACAGCTGCAACTTACGCATTCGTGGGTTAAACAGTCAATTATGTTCAAGATGTGTCGCTTATCCCTCATGTGTTGCATAATGGTTTGCATAACATACATACCTGTAATAAAAGAAAACAAAGTAGACATTAGCAAAAGATAAAACAATAATAGCCAAGAAAGATAAGGGGCTTCCTTTATATTTTGAATATAAATAGTACAAGTACTTGACTTAAATCATATATATAATTTTAATTTCAAAAGGTATGTTTGTTGTTTGGAAACAACAATCGACTAATTACTTATAAAAGAGATTGTAAATATAAAGAATGGTCATTTAACCCTCACAAGAATGACATCTAATTCTGTGTTTACACGATAGATTGGTGCCTAAAAAAGCCGTGGAAAAAAAAAACAACCGTGTAAAAAAAGACATCGATCATATGCAAAATTAATCGTGCTAAATGTAAGAAATTCGTGGGGGGGGGGGTTAATAAATAGGGAAGTTCTAATAAATAAAGCCTTGATTCCACATATTTAATTCATAGCTTGGAAGGTAAAATCGAGATAGGCATTAAGAAGTGGCTTAGGAAAATATGATCCCCACTGGGGAAAAAGAGGGCTAAAGATTGTGTGTTTTATAAAAGAAATTCCGTTTTTGCAAATGTTGCTTGTGTATTAAGTTATTGCATATTGAATTGCGGATTAATTTTTGTACAGAGTGTGAAAATTAATATTTTCATATTAAACGCCCACAAATTAACTATTAAACAAAAAAATTAGATACTATGAATAAACTCTGTACGTGAATGCTTTTTCTGATGTCAAAAGGCAAATTTGTTCGCATCAATTGAGTGCCTATAGGCTTCTGTATATTCCGAATAGCCTTGTTAATAATATAAAGCAAAATGGGAGTCTTTTATCTTGTTTATTTAACGTTCCTAGGAAGTGATCTATTGCCATGTACAGAGCCGTGTACCCAACAGGCTACACAAAGATGAGCACACAAAAGATGAGCAGCAGCAGCAGCAGCAGAAGCAGCGGCCGGAGAACGATAGTATGTAAATAAATGAAATACCATCAGTTACCAGCACTTGGCAAAGGTATGCCAGCCAGCCAATACTTTGCAAATCCTGCCAACATATTTATGCGCACGCTGAGGAGAGAAGCACAGAAAATATGCTTAAAGCAAATAAAAATCGGGCTCGATACTGCAACTCGATGTTGCATGCTGTTTTACATGCAAATTGTGTGCGCCAGCCAGCCAGCCTGCCTGGCCAACTGAATGGCAATGAAAATGGGAGATGGTATGGCATGGGTTGGGTTAGGTTGGTTCGATGGCTGCATGGTTGCTTGGTTGACTGGTTGCTTGGTTGGTGACTCTCCTCTCCTCTGGGCTGCTCATGTTTTCAGTTCAATGCACAAATACTAAAGCTGGCAAAAGGCATGAGCTGCCTGCTGCCTCGGAAATGCCAAAGAGAGGGGAGGGGCTGAAGACAGACGGCTACACTATGCCGAACGTCTTGAGTTACAAAAAAGCACACACACATTCATACATATGTGTACATATACACATGTAATTTCTGTTGATGCATATCTAAAAGCATATTAAGAGTTTTAAGAAACAAGCATGCAAAGGCAGAGCGCCTCAGTAGTTGCCAAGAACAACAACAACAACAACAACGTCTTGTGATCAGCAAGCAATGCGATTTTCGAAATGCAACAACCTTACGAACGAGCAATGTTTTTCCTCTTATCCTTTTTATTTTATGAGAACAGGAGCTTCAGGAATTGGGTTTGCCCCTCAGAGCGTAAGGGGTTTAGACAAAGCAGTGCCAGATTAAGTATACTTGTGAGTGTGTAAAGTCCATTACTGAAGGACTGGCACCGAGGCGAGTGGTTTGATAAAATGACTTTGTGGCAGTAGCAGCTTATGCCACAGGAGCGGAGCAGTCGACAGTTAGATTAAGGCAATGTGCCATGGCAACGGCATTAGACATGCAAAGCATCCTATAACATGGACAGGACATGGAAAGCGTGCGGAAAAAGGGACCAACAACAGGAAACAATAGGAAAGATGAAAACATATCTTTCTTTCTGCCTCTTGAATATTTCAAAACTGTATGGAAAAGCATAAGGAAAAGAGATAAAAACTTCTTTAAAATTAATTTACCAACAAAAGAAACATACGTCGATAAAATACTGGCTTCGTCTGTTAACAAAGTTACTGTTCGGCGATAGATTGAGGCAACTAACTGGAAATGCAAATTCAAAACTCACTTAATAGAAAGGTTCGATTGGCAAAGAAGTGACAAAGTTTTATTATAGTCTCTATGTGTTAAATAGTTGTTAAAAAGCTAAAAAGAATACATAATAAAAAGCATTTTACGCTCCTGTGTTAAATAGATTAAATGATTGTGATTCTGTTCATCTTACTTTATAGTTAATGTTGTAATAAATTTCGATGACAACATTAAAAGCTCCATTAAAGCCGAAACTAATGAACTTACAACTTGGCTTGAAGTGATAGTTTTAACTAATGATCTATTCAAAATAATCATATAATATTTGCTTAATTTAAGCGAACTTTGTGAGCATAGTGAGGTTAAATATATATTTTAAAACTTGATTGGGTAGAGTCGAGCAGCTTTATAATAAAATATCTTGTTGCGAACTATAATTGGCTGCGATCTATGAACATTTTGCAATTTATTTGTCGTTTCAGCAAGAGAGATGAAAAATAAAATAAATTCATTGCAAGAAGATATAGAAAAGGATTTTCAAGAAAATTTCTCAGTTCTTATAATTAAATGTATAGTATTTTTTTTGAACTGTTACTTAATGTCGAAGACAGATTAAGTTTGGAAAGAGATGAAGCTACTTCGAAATATCTTTTAAAACCACGAAGGCTGTGACTGGAAAAATCGTATTTTCCAGGTCCTGTCAGATATCTCATTATCAATAGGTGGAGTAGTAAGTATAAACTAAGTTCAAGGGCAAAAGTTAACAGAAATATTCAAATGCAATTTATAAATCGACATTTTCGATTTCCATATCCATATCCATTTTTCGATTAGCCAAGAACAAAAACATCAATCCCATTTAAAGGCAGCACTTGCTAGATCTAATAACAGAGACTTGATTGACTGATTCTGGCAATATATTATTCAGTAAGCCAACTTTTATGACAGAATGGACATCCATTTGATGGGAGCACAACAACATTCAATCATAATCATATTCCAAAATCCAGTCTCAGCCAACTCGAGACTGTCCAGAGCACACCTACGCGCAGCAATTTCGCGCTGGCCATCAAAGCACCACCGACACCCTCTCGCTCACCATTACCAACACACAATGGGGCCAACAACAGCAATAATAAAACAATTCCGTTGTATGGGCCCGCTGGTGCTGCCACCGACATCGCCATCGCCATCGTCGTCGTCATCGCCCAATTGTGGCCGACAGTGCCATAGAATTTTATGCCATGCGCCGTGCCAGAAATGAAATCTATTGTCTGCCAAAAAGTTAACGCACTTTATTGCTATTGTTTGGGCAGCTACGAGACCCAAGCTACCATCGACTGTGGCTTCAGCGCCCATCCAACCGCGCCCAGCCCCCCACCAAAGAAACTCATGCAGAGTCATTTGTCAAGTGAGCTTCGCAACTTTGCGGCGGGCCTGAAAACGGGGGCTGCGACGAAGAAGTCGAGGAAGCAGGGCAGAAACGAAAGAGCAACAAAACGAAAAAGAAAAAAAATGTTGGCAATACAATATTTTGCCATTATGTCGAACAATAACAAGTCGACATAAGTATGCACACACACACACACACACAGGCACACGCACATGCACATATGTATGTATGTATAAGAACAAGACACTGAGCTGCTTGTGTGCATGTGGAAGAGGGGGGAGGCGGGGGCAAGCAAATAGCTGCCAATTTCAGGCTTAAGTGTTCTGCCCGCTTGACTGCCGACATTCGAATGATGAAGAGCGCGTATAACGCGGTGTGAGGGGCATGAGAGACTCTGTTGTTATTATTGTTGTTGCTGGTTGTGTGTGTATTGTATGTATGTATGTGTGAAGTGGAATGAAGTGAAGATGCTGCTGTCGTTGCGGCTAAAAACCCAAAAGAGCCAAAGAGCAACGACGTTATATGAAATTTAATACCACTTCACCTTTTGTGAGTGGCCCCGGTCGATCCCCGTCGGGCTCAACGCATCGTTTGACTCGCTGGCTGAGCACTGCAAGTACACAGCAAGAAAAGCTGTGTAAAATAATAGCCAATCGGAATTGGGATGCATTACCAATGATCCGACTACTATCAAACTGTAAAATATTCACTAACATATAGTTTGAAATAAATGTTTATTGACTTTTACTTGCACTTTATTATTCTATAAGCTCTAGTTATTAATACGCTTTTTAGAGATCACAACTTCTGTTGAAATAGTGTTTTAAATTTGATTTACTTTATTTTTATTGATATTTAATATTATTATAACTATTATTATTACATAATATTTTAATTGTAATTATTATTTCATACTGCTTTTATATTTTATTTATTTTTTATTCTTATTTATTATTATCTTATTTATTTTTTATTCTTATTTATTATTATTTTATTTATTTTTTATTCTTATTTATTATTATTTTAATTTTTCTTAAATTTTATTTATTTATTTTCATTTATTTTTAATTTTGATTGTAATTTACATTTTAGCTTTGAGTTTTTTTTTAAATTGTATTTTTCCAAATAAAAATAAATAACTTATTTTTTTAATTAAAAATAAACAATTTTTATTCATTATTTATTTTAATTATTTTTTATTATTTTGTATTTTAATTATTTTGTATTCTTCTTTATTTTAATTATTTTTTTATTCTTCTTTATTTTCTATTTAGTTTTACTTGTTGAACATTTTTATTTTCATTTATTTTGTTCAAATGTGTTTTTAATTAATTTTTAATTAGACGAATTCGTTTATACACAAATAGAAACATTAGGAACATGCATAACAATTTATTTAAATATAAACAATTTCACAACAATGCTGATTTCCATTCTATTGGTGTTTTAATTCATTCATAGCTTTTTTAATTTTTATTATTTCTGGAACTGATGTCGTTCTTTATGTTATCTGTTAAGTCTTTGTTTAAAGAAAGCTGTTTCACCTTCAGACTTCGAAACAGGTTTATTGAAAGTAAAAACGATTCATGACATACCCGTATGTATGTATGTTTGTACACATATATCTAACTGGCTAATCGTGTTGTGCAGTTAGGATTATACGTAGAACTATAACGAACAAGTATTCATGTAATTGTATGTATGTTTAGAAGCAATCTTATTAATTTATACTTATGACTCATACAAGAAACTATGGGACCTTTAGTAAATTCTGAAATTATGGCGAAAAATCTGTATTTTAATTTGAATATTTATAGGTATATAAAAATACGATTTTGCAAGTAGCTTTAATTTAGACAAGTGTAGTTAAAAGTGAAAAAAAAAACAAATTAAATTATATTATTTGATTTTTCTGTGTGTGCCAGGGCCCGACCCGTAGCCAACAGATTGAACGCTTTATTAACCGCATTTAAAAATAATAAAGATGCATATTTAAAAAAAAAAAAAAAAAAAAAAAATGAAGAAGAAGAAAAGGCTTCAAGTGGAACTTGGCCGCATAATGAACATAAAAGTGCGTGAGTAACACTTGAGAAATCAGCGTGAATGAAAATTGTGTGTGAAGTTGAGAATCGTGTAAAATGGCAGCGCCAGCTCGTGCAGAGGTAAAGGAAAAGCAGAGCAGCTGATATTTATACACAAACACACATACATATGCACATACATTTGTATATCTGTGTGCGTTTTGTGGCAACATTTACATGCGAATGAAAAGCAGAAAGAAGTGGTAGCGGTAACAAACCAACCAACGTTTTTTACGCGCACGAAAATGAGCCAAGAATTAATAAAGAAAAAAGAAAATGCACACACACACATACATGTAAACATATTACACATGTATGTGCATACATACATACACACATAAGTTGAAGCTGGTAAGTGGTGAGGCAAGTCAGAGCCCATAGCAGGGGGCAGGACAGCAGCAAGCTACGAGAAACATTTCGCATGAGCAAGCACAAACAATTTTAAAAACGACATGATTTCCAACAAGCAGCAACAGAGGCAGCACCGACAACAACAAAAGCAACGGCATGGGGCACTAGGGGAGTTGAAAAACTGTGCAAGAAGTAGAGGGAAAAAAACTGAATTGAAAAAGAAACTCAATAAGAAAAAAAATAATAGCAACAACAACATCAGAACGAACAACAGCCATGCCAACATACACACACACACACACACACACACACACACACACACACACACAAACGACGAGCAACAGCCAAGAACAAGAATTTCGTTGCAAGGCAGAGGCGGTGACAAAGGCGGGGCGGCATGGATGAGAACGTGGCATGAATAGCTGCCGCTGTTGTTGCCGTTGGTGGCTGTTGCTGTTGCCGTTGCCGTTGCAGCAAAACAACAACAAAAAGTAAATAATAAAAAAGTAAAAAAAAAAATAAACGAAAAGCAAAGAGAAAAAAATTAATATTAAACAAAAATTGTATGAATGTGGTTGAAGAGCGGTGGGCGAGAGTGGGAGTGGAGGGGGAGGGGGAGGGAAGGGGGCAGCGGGGGTTGCTGCTGTGGCAGGCAGACAAGCAAGCAGTCAGGCGAGCAGCAAAATATAAACGACAAAGTTTTTAGCAGCAGACAAGAAGACAAGAGAAGACGTCGACGTAGACGCTGATGCTGACGACGATGAGGCACTGAAGTTGGCAGCAACAACAACAACAACAGCAACAACAACAATGTCGATTAGGGCCGGCATTGCTCAGTGGCTCTTGGCCCTTGGCTGCCAGCCATTTTTGTTGTTGTTCTTGCCTCTTATGCTGCTTTCTGTGTTTGTTGTTATTGTTATTGTTGTTGTTGCTGTTGCCTTTGCTTGTCTTTGATATAAAAGTAACAACAATAACAGTAACAAGAGCAGCAACAGCAACAACAACACCCAGTAGTTGCTTAACGCGACGGCATGTAAGCTCTGGCTTAGTGCCAAACGAACCAAGTTTTCAAAAAGCCATAAAAAGGCATTAAGCACACCAAAGATAGACAAAGGAGTGCGAAAACTTTTTGTGCTTGCTTATGACTTCCTGTCCCCTCGCACAAAACTGCCACATCCTCTCGAGCATCCAAACCTCAGGACACGTCACGTCGTTCTGTTGGCAATGTGTCGATCAAAGCCTTCCCATTCTCTTCACTTTAGATTAACATCTCAGTGCTACTGATTCATAAAAAATGCAATTCCAATTTGTGAGTGGTTTGAATATTTAAGTTGGTTTCCATTTTGGAAAACGTAAGAACTTTTGACTTTTTCGATTCCTCAACCCTTGTGCTTCAGTTTCGAAACTTAAAACTTATCTCAGAACATTTGTAAAACTCTACTGATCAGTTGATATAAGTATTAAGATTCCCTGTTTTTGCTGTAGATGCTTTAAGAAGTGAAATTTTAAAAAGTTTTCTTGGACGCGAATTTTTAAAATAAACAGCTTGACCAATTGATATCTCTAGTTTTTAACTACTTATATTATGTTTTCAAATATATGCAGATAGATGGTTATGTACTCTATCATTAAATGGTTTTAAGAAATAACTTAAATTTAGTTCAAATGTTAAAACAAATATATGAGCTATTGATATAGAAGTATGTTAAACAGGTTGGTTAGCAAAAATCCTATAATAATAAGTCAAAACAACAAAACATTAGTGGTTGTTTAAGATCGCTTGTTAAAGAACCCTCTGCCCAATTAAAAGAGGAGTTTTAAAAATTTTACCACTTGTTCGCATTACAAAGGACTCGACTCCTCTTATGGAGGTTCGATTTTATTGGGTTGCGACGCAACATGCTTGTCTATATATAAGCCATTGAGTCAACTACAAGCCCATTAGGTGTTCGTACACTCACACTTCAAAATGTTGACATCAAATATAATTTATGCCACACTTTTTCAAGCGCCAGCACAAGAGCGGCGGGCGAGGGATGGAGAGGAAGGAGGCAGCAAGATAAGCTGTTTGTTTTAATTAAGCACAAAAACATAACCCAGAGAGAAGGCGTATGAAAAAGCAAAATCGAAGCGGAGGCAACATTTTACCAACGCCATTAAAAATTCATTTTAAAATGAAACCGTTGGGAAAAGTGTGCGAGGGATAGCGAGTTGGCAAGGGGTTGTCAGGAGGGGAGGGCTGGAAACAAGCATGAGCGTGAATTGTAATGTGATTAATTGCATGGCCGACAAAATTAATTCAGCGTCGCAGCAGCAGCAGCAACAACAACAACAGCAGCAGCAACGGCAACTTGTAGATACATTTCAACAAATTGTGTTGACAGGCACTGCTCCGTCGCTGGCAATTGTAAAAACTGACAGACCAGGCGGCAGCAATAATAAAGCAGCTAGCGAAAATAATCAAAATGAAATCAACATAAAAATGTGGCGGCTGCAAACCGAACAGGCGGACAGACTGAAGATCCAGACAGACAGACAGACAGATAAAGAGACAGTCAGACAGACTAGCCAGTAAAGTGGCTTGCAACTCTACAAGATACTTTGCGGCATTCAAGCGAGCGACTAAGTAGCCGGACCGATTACGTTTGTCGTCCGCAAGTCTGTTCCTCCGTCCTCCGCAGCCGCCCGCCTCCTGTCATGACGAACATGTCGTGCGCAGATATAAACTGGCTGCATAATGACGCGACTTGGTGCAGCATCAACCACAACCGCAACAACGACAACGAAAAATCCAAAAACAACAACAAGAGCAAGCCAAACCAAGTGCGCATCAGATCGGCAACTCTGCCAAAGTCACTTTGTTGCATGAGTCTGTGGCACATGCATAACTCACTCGGATAGCGGCAGGGAGCAGAGCACATTGAAGCATTTGAAATATTGCAATTGAAACTAATTCGGTTAAGTGCAGAGTTGCCGCTGTTGCCATTGCGGTACAGTGGGCGGAAAAGAATTTAATCACAAGAAGAAATATTCATCAAAAAAGGAACAGACGTCAGATGAAAAAAAGGATATTTGTTAGTGCTTAAGAAAATAGAGTTGGACTGTTATTCAAAACAACAAAACAAGTATTTTTATGTTAAATTAATATTTTTTAAATTGAAGAGTATAACTGACAGTCAAACTAATTATTCACATATTAACTTTCTTCAAAAAAGGAACAGACGTCAGATGAAAAAATAAGGATATTTGCTTAAGAAAATAGAGTTGAACCGCTATTCAAACCAAGAAATCAAGTATTTTTAAGTTGAATCAATATGGTATCTACATTTAAGAGTATAACTGAGAGTCAAACTATTTATCCACATACTATCTTTCCCTAAAAAAAGAACAAATAAGAGAAGATCTTAACTTGCATAGCAGATTCTCCCGACTGAGCCCATCATCTGCTTTTACTCTTTACGTTAAAAAGAATACAATTATGCGCATGTATTATATATAACATAAAAATATTTTAAAACGAATAATCATTTAAGCAATCAATTAATACATTGAACGATTCGTCACATCATTAACAACAGTTTATAATAAAATGTTATCGTAAAGCCAATTTGCTTAACCAAGATGTGTGTTTTGTTTTCAAGATATTATAAAATCCTGGAATGGTTTAAAATTGACAAAAAGTGCCTCAAAACGTAAAAAATACGTAACAGTTATAAATAATAATATGCGCTCGATTTAATAAAATGCATAACCAGTTTTTTATTTAAGAAAATTAAAAATAATTAAAAACGATTTTTTGTTATTCGTCCCAGCTACTTATTTCGCTCTAGAAAGCGAAGCTGCAAGCTATTTTAAGTCGTAGCGGTAAAAATTAACGGCACTTTTGGGAGAATTCTTGCTATAGGCAAGTGAGAAGATGGTTTTAAATATTGGTAAAACAAAAAAACGTCAAAAAATAATGCAATATAGTTTTTACAACAAAATATATTTTTGTCCCAGAGACTTATTTCGCACACTTTATGTCTATTTAGATCTCTTATTATTTTCCAGTGTCTATCTCTCTATTCCTCACATTTAAAGGTAATCCAGTTTTCAACGGTTAAGGCAAAACATTTTGTGGAAATGTCATACTGTGCATTAATGCTTTTGCTGCACAGTGGCTCCAAATGCGGCATGTTGCGCATAATTCATGGCTCACTGTGACGACGATTGGACTGTTGTCTTTATTGTTGTTGCTGTTGCATGCCGGCGATTTGTTGCCGCTGCGAAACAAGTTGCACGCAGCGTGCATGCAACAAATTTCTCAACGTTGCGCACTTCATGGAGGGGGCAAGTCGTCAACATAAAGTTGCATTGCGATGTGTGTGCGTGCGTGTGTGTGTGTGTGTGTGTGTGTGTATGTGCCAACAACAACAACAACAACTCGCTCAAGCGAACCATGAAAATTAACACGGACTTGCAATCAGCTCAGTCGTCATTTTCATTAATTTAATCTCGTTGTAGATTTGCGGCACAGACCAACAACAGCAACAACAACAACAAGACAACAACCATATTGACAACATTTTTCGCTTGGCAATTTATAAGCGTGAAATTTTTATTGATTTCGCTTGGCCCCTTGTCGCACTTGTTGGTGTTGTAGTTCTTGTGGCAGCAACAGCAGCAATTGTTGTTGTTCTTGTACTTGCCTACAACAAATAATTGCACATTTAATTAGACGCTAGAGACCCAAATTGCAATGCAATAAAATTAGTTGGCAACAATTTGTTTCATAAACCAGCTTCTATGCATAGCTCTAGATTGCATTTAATTGAATTTATTTAAGTAAACAATAAATAATTGGCTCGGACCTGCATTTTATTTTAAATACATGAAATAAAATCAGTCATTAACTGTTATAAAAATACATTTGTGGTTAAACTTTTAGTGGCCTTTTAAATGAATTTATGCACCCGTCTGCAGCAGCAAGTTGCTCAAGAATTTCCTTGGAATGTCTGATAAGTAACTAATAAAAACCAATGTCTAAAGTCTAATTTTAAAGCATCAATCAAATGTTCATAGTGCCACAAGAATCTTGTCTCCCAATGACAGATGTTAGCAGTGGATGTGACGATTAAAAAATTAATTGCAATTATCTTGAAGATAAAGCATCGAATCAGTCTCGGTAGTGTGGATTTTCAGTTAAGAAAACCTCCAGATCTTATGAAACGAAATGATGGAATCTATAAAATTAGAATAGTTTTCTATGTAAATGCAATTTATCTAGAATGTACATATTTCTCCCGTAAATAAAAAACCAGCACACTGCATTCTTCTATTTTATAGTATAATTTAAAAATTAAACTAAAACTAAAATTCGGTATACAATTCTGATTGATTTCGATTCATTTTACAAAATTTTCATGTCATATATCTGAACAAACTTGTTGTGTAAATTATCTGTCCGTCTAACCAGAGCTTTCCTTTTATTTTTGTGTATCAATATTTGCCGCTAAAATTACAAAATGCAATCATTTTTATTTATTTTATGACAAACAATGCACGAAAAACACACATACTTGTACAATGGGTTTATGGAAATAAATGCAAAAATACACAAAATTCTGCATAAAAAATGAAGTGCAAAATATAATTCAATATTTGTTGAAGCTCTTTGTGTGTGTCTGATGAATTTTTATGTAAATACATTTTTGCAAGTTGTGCGAAATGCTTTTAAAAGCATTTGCACAAAAACAAAAAAGGTAAGCAATCATAACAGCAACAACAACAACAACAATGCGCTTACAATTTGCAAATAATAAACATGACAGTCCAGTCAGTCAGTCAGTCAGGCAGACAAAAGCAAAGCGAGTCGCGTAATTTAGAAAATCCACAAACAGCAAGACATATTCAACGATGAAGAAAAACAAATGAATAGGTGTTGCTGTTGTTGTTGTTGCTGTTTCTGACTATTTTATTGTTTTTTTTTAGCTTTTCCTAACTGCATATTGGTATTGTTGTTGTTGCTGCAGTTGCAGAGTGTTTGCCCAGACAAGCGCGAAACGAGGGGCTGACGGAGGGGGCCGTTAGACTGCGCTTGTAGCCTCAAGTGTTTTTAAGCTCAGCTAATTTGTTTTACGAAAAAAAAAAAAAGTTGACGGCGACGGCAGCTGCACAAAGCGCAACAAGCAATAACAAAACAACAGCAACAACAACAACAACAAAAGGTACAACAACAATCAGCCAAATGCCGTTTCGCAATTTTCAATTGTTCACTTGAAAACGTCAAAGTGCTTAAAGCGGCACGCGATTTATGGCAATGCCGTTTGAATGTGAGAGAGTTTCTCTGTGGCTGTGTGAATGTGAATGTGTGTGCGTGTGTATGTGTGACAACGCCTGCTGCTGCTAGCTGCGTTTAATTAGGCAGCAATGTAAAGGTACAGCCGCTGTTAGCTGCGCTGTTAACGTCGACTGCGCTGTTAACGTCGACTGCGCTGTTAGCGTTTATTGATTTACGAGCAGCAATCAAGTGTGAAATTGACTTTTTCGCCAATGCTTCCGTCGACTTTGCCGCCGACGTCCCCATCACCAGCACCGTCTCCATCAACGTCGACTCCGTTTCATGGCATCTTGTAAATATTTGCCGCCGTGCAAAATATGCAAATTTACATTTTTGTGCCGCTGCGTTGCATTTTCATTACTGTCTGGTTTGCTGCCTGCTTGCTATTTTCTTTTGGCGCGCACACAGTTTTTGATGTTTATTGAATTTCCTTTTCATATACTCTCCACCAAGACGTGGGGACCTAACAGATCCCCCACAATATGTTTTTGATTTATACGATGATTTGCTTTCTTGACTGCATGAATGTTGGGAACAAAATGCACTTTAGTTACAAAATTTGCTATGAAGGTTTTCCTAAGCAAGAATAATAACGAGCTTATATTTTCTAGCCGATACCTACGATCTGAAACAGATGTAGGGTCTAACCCTTTAATAACATGATAAAAACTCAAAAAACCACATATTAGTTATGCCAAGAAGTCTAAACCAACTGCCTAATTTTATTTTTAACACAAAATATAGAGGTATTATAATTGAAATTTCAATTGAATAGGATGTGATGATGATTAAAAAAGTTGATGTTTGGAAAGTTTAAGTTTGCTTTAAGGATACGTACGATTTTGAGTTATTGAAACTGTGTTTGTGTGAAAGAGTTTAATTTATACTCCAACATTTTTTCAATTTTTTTTTTAAATTATGCTTTTAGAATTCGAAATTTCTTAAAATAATAAAGTTTTACATAAAGAAATGCATATTTTGGTCTATTTGAAAACAATGTTGAAAATTTGTTCGTGAAAGCATTTCGTACAGAGTATTTCGCAGTCAGACGCGTACGACTACAAAGTTGAAGATCTTTTTTAACTTTAAACGCGCTTGTGGCTTCGACAACTATGTCAGAGTCGTTGAAGTAGCAACAGCAGCAACTTTGTCATGATTTATATGCGGCTCATTAATCTCAGAAGTTGTTTATCTTAAACGCGTTTTTCAACACACAAACTCGAACGCACACACTAGCACGAGTGGCAGCAAGTGTTGGCATAAAATAAAATGAAATCAAACTGCTGCCATAAATTATCGAGCAGCAAATATGTGCTTTCAATAGAGGGAGGGAAGGCGGCTGACAGGGAAACGGACAGACTGGCAGACTGGCAGACCGGGCCAGACCAGACCAGACCTGGAATTTTTCAACTAGTTTCAAGTGGCTGAGTGAGCAGCAAAAAAGAAATCCTAAGCCGCTAATAAAGCCAGTGGCGACAAATTGCCACAATGTGCAAAATTAGGCACAAAGCTTAAGCAGCTTGACTTGAACCGAACCAATGCATTTCTAAGGCTTCCGCTTCCAATTGCCGCCGTTGGGCAGAAATGTAAGCGCATTTGCTTGGCTAAACTGACAGAATGACAGACTGACTGCGCATGTGCCAAGCGTGCTGGCTTACCTCCTGCCCGCCCGCCCCTCGATACCAGCCTGCCACATTGCAGAACATGCTTGTCGCTGCCTCGCCTCAAGTGTGCGGATTATCATCACATTAGGTTACTCTTGTTGTTGTTGCTGCTGTTGCTGTTGCTGCCACCACAAGCTCAACAATGCCGCCTGGGGCAGTTAGAAAAGACAGCTGCCAGGCGACGCACAAACAACTTGAAAGCAAAAAAACAGGGAAAACCGCAGCAATGAAAATGCTCGCATTGTCCGTCACTGCTCTCGGCTCCGCTTTGAGGCTTCAGTTTTGGCTACCGTTGACCAGAGTTGCCAAGTGCTTGCCAAGTCAAGTGGCAACTGCAGTGCTACGTGCAACGTGCATCGCGCAACAACAAGAACCTCTTATTGAAAATAATATACACACAACCAATTTATGTTGCAGCTCGTTCATGGTACACAACAACAACAACAATAAATACATGTAGTAAGTAATAGCCCAGGGGCCGCTTGAGCTGCGGTCGGGCTCCGATCATAAATTATAGCAATTATGTTAATGCAGCAACCAAGCAATTGATGGTGGCCGAGCGTGCTGCTAAAAACAATTGCCCAGCTGTTAGATTTTAACTCCATTCGTACATATTAAGCAATTTGACAAGAGCTTTAACAACCTTATAAATACACCGATCAAAAATAAGAAAATCTTTGGTTGGCAATTATTGGAAAAATGTTCCCCAGATCTGTCTTAAAACGTCATAAGAAACAACATTAAATGATCATCGGAAGGATTCTTTCAGAACCAACTTATACCCAACAAAATGAATTCTTCATTCGCTGTCGTCATATGAAACAACATTAAATGATTATATAGGATCATATCTTCCATATAGGAATGATTCTTTCAGACCCAACTTATACCCAACAAAATGAATCGTTCATTCGCTGTCTTTTCTCAGAGTATTTTATTTAAAAACTCGATTTTTATTTCCTCCACCACACTGAATTTCAATTCGTGTTGCTTCTCAACTAATTAGATCAAAAATAAAGTACTTCTTTAATTCAAGAAAGCCTATTTTTAAAGGGTTTTTAAACTTTTTAATTGTACTGAGCAATCAAGTTAATAATCATCAAAAAACTTGGTACTAATCGGCCATTAATTTCCTTCTCTAAATCAAAATACTTGCTAGTTCTTTAACTCAATTTTTTCTCACAACTTTTAACGAGATGGACTTTAAAAATGTTATATTATTTTTACGACGATGTTATCGATTTTGTGTTTTGGTAATAAATCGAAAAATTCAGCTCCAATACTATCGTTCTCTCAATAATGGACAGTATTCTTTTTTAAGCTATACTTTAATTTCATTTTACTGTGTGTGTGTGTTTTTTTTTGAGTGCACACACACAATTAGCACACAAATATCAATAATGATAATAATAACGATGATAATTTGAATGGACAAGGCAAGACAAGACCCCGCTGGCAATTTACGAAATTACAAAACGTTAAGTGACGCCATCTAATGGCAAATTATTTGAATTAAACAATTTGCGCAGACATGCCAGCGGGCAACCCCCTCTCCCCCGCCCCTTGTCCAACACACACACACACACATAAATAAACATGAAAATCGCACTTGAATGCTGTAATAAAATCAAAATGCTGACTTTACAAAAAAATATACTTAAGAGAGAAAAACCAAAAGAAGCCAAAACAAAATTAAATACGAAAACCCACAAAATATTGTACATAATAATCATGAAAAAAAAGAAGGAGGAAAAAATATGGCAAAATGTTGTAAAGCAAGCAAGCAAGCAAGCCCGAAGCCACGGGTCCGTGCTGGCAGTCAAAGTTTTTATGATTTTTATTTATTTACATTGAAGTCTCGAGCAGCGGCGGCTGCAAAATAAACACACTCGACGCGGCAGTGGTTCGGGCTCTGTGGTTGCGGATGTGGTGCGGTAAGCCGCGAAACAAAAAGCCATAAAAGTTATCAAAATAAATATGCAGAGCAGAGGCAGCAGCAGCAGCAGCAGCAACAGCAGCCAGCAACAACAATAACAACAACATGGGCCACACAATTTACGGCGTTGGTGCGGTGGCACTAAGAGCCACAATGCTTAGCTGGTTGTATGAGTTGGCCATGCAAAGGGACAGAGCATGAACAAGTCCGTCACTTGGCCATTTTCGCAGCCAGTCAGGCAGTCAGTTAGGCCGTCAGTCCAACAAATAAAAGCAACTGGCCGAGCCGAACCAATCGAGATAGTGGTGTGTTGGTCTGGGCGAGTCTTCTGCATAGATGGAGTTCGCAGTTAGACTATTCACTTAATTTGTTGCAAGTTTTCCAACAAAAATAATTCGCTAGCTAACTTATCTCTTCAATTTGGAAAAAGCAACAACTTCCAGTCTGGCAGTGGAAAGAACACTGTTCTGAGCTATCAAACAAAACAACCTTACTTATAATATATAAATCGTTTTAGATTATTTAAAAAAAAATAAATAAATAAACATAAACAATACAATGCTGATAGCAGGTGGCATCACTTTATATTGCTTTCCAAATTGTTTCGGACACTATGTTCCATTCTATTTTAAGCCTAATTGAACAGTTTATAGATTAAGCAACCTCAATAAAAATTGCTATAATTATACCATAATTTTCCATCACTAATCAGTGTTCGCTAAGTAGAGAACTGTTATTACCAAAGAGCAGTATTCTATTTGAAACATTGAGCAATTGAGCAGTTTATTATTTAATATCCCTCAATAAATAGTTGGGCTTGGTAGAGAGGCACATTACTTTCCAATAAATATTGCTATAATAATTTTCCATAACTAATCAGAATTCGCGTTGTAGAGAATTGTCATTACTGAAGAGCAGCACAATTATTTACATGTTTACTCAACCTTTTACATAACTTTCATATACATTTTACTAAAAAAAAGGTCCAAAGTAATTGAAAAACAGATAATACGTAAAGGTTTTTTTCAAAATTCTTCAAATTAAATCCACAGACAAATAACAAAGTGGGACATAGATTTAAGTTTAATGTCTCAAAATTTCACGAATAATAAAACGAGTTGTAAGTTTTCAAATACCTAACATATTTATTCTACATTTATACGAAATAGAAACCACTTGCACAGGTAAAGTCCGACCAGAGATCTAGTTCAAAACTATACAGAACTATTAAGCCATCAACAATGTTGCTTCATTTCAAAAGCACGCTTTGCTTGTGTTGATGCCTCATGGCTCGTCGAACATCAAAATTTTTACACACACACAAATATGTACATACATACATAAAAATGTATCTATATAGAAAACAGATATTGCGTTTGTCAGTCAACGCGAGCAAGCAGGCAGGCAAGCAACAACAAGAATAATAACAAAAGACCAAGCCGCAAAGAAAATAAACAGTTTGCATTTTATGAGATACAAAAAGAAAAAAGAGAGGAAAAAAACGTATCCACTGGATACATTTATGAGCTGGCTGCTTTCATTTCAGTGCTGTGGAGCTGTTAACGAACGAATAAAACATGAAGGGGAAGCGGTTGAGGAACCTATTGGAACATCCATTTTTCAACAATATTAAACAGCAGCACAAGAAAATATACGCGTATAGCGGCCTGGCGAACGAAAAACACCCGTCGCGTCCCATTTTGTGTTCGTGTGCGTTTCCAGTTGTTAATTAAGTAATAAAACAACTAACTATTCGTGTACAATGTTGTTGACTTGGTCGCTAACCCAAGTGGGCCGATTAGCAACAACGAGCGCATCTAAGTATAATTAACGAGCAGCTAACTTTGCTCTTCCTTTTTGTGGCTTTTTCTCTTCATATAGTATTTATATAATTTGCTTGCTATTTAACCTAAATTTAGATTATGGCGTTTGCCTGTCGCTATTTTTGGCACGAAATGCCGGCGCGTGTACTCGTCCTCGACAGCCACATACTCGTAGATACTCGTACATGTGTTTGCATCTTCGTAGGTGGCGCCTCTGACTATCGTGCTTCATGTTTGCCAAGTCGTGGGCCCCCCTTAATGGTGAGCAAGCAGCTGATAAATAAACACGTCTAAAATGTAAATAACTTTTTCCACAATGCTACTCCAAATTCAAATCAATTGGCATGCAAAGAGCGCAACCAAACACTTGCACTTATTCAATACACTTCGTATTTACATACGCAGCAAATTAATATGCGAAGTCGGTTGTAAAAGTCAGACGAAAAATTTGTGCCTTGAAATATTTATAACATTTGTTTATTGTACATCCAAATATAGTCAGTTATACTTTTATATTTTTGTTTGGTTGTTGCTGAATAAATTAAACATTTATCACTGCTTTTCGAATGTTTTAAACCAACACACGTGTGCTTCCTCAATTCGGAAGAATGTAAATAAACGAATTATTTGGAGGCAGTTCGAAAATTTAATAATTATAAAAGCAATTGACTGTAATAAATTAATAACTGAATAATTATAAATCATTTCATTCCAACAAGAAAATAAATAAATAAATAAATAAAATAATAATTATATCAGCAATTGAATATAATAAATTAATAACTGAATAATTATAATTCATGGCACTCCAAAAACAAAAAAAAAATAATAATAATAATAAATTTAATAATTATAATAGCCATGAAATATAATAAATTAAATTATAAATCATTGCATTCCAATAAGTTACTCTATTTAGCAAGAGGTAGATTTGAAAGTGTAAAATATAGTTAGAAATTAAGTCCAGTCCAGGTTTCTTTAATTGAAACTACTATATTTAAAATACTACTATTATTAGTTTGAATTTCCTATGTTTACAGCATAAAGTATTTTTACATAGACAACATATCTTTCTTTCTCTTATAAATAACCAACTTGAAGGTTTTTTATGACTATTAGATTTTTAATTTTTCAAATTTTTGTTATATTCTCATTTAAAAAGGGGTGTTCCAACTATCTCTTATTTATTGGTGTATTCCTGCAACATTATATTTCCGCTTTACTAAATATTTTAAAATAAATCAAATATGCCAAGTAAGGTCTGTCTTTGCATTTAACTCTAACGTTATTTTAGTTAGTTTCTAATTTCTAATGGGGGTACATTTTATATTTTTTTGTTTGTTTACTTTCTCAGCCACCCTTGCCTAAAGCAACAAATAAACAAACAACAACAAAAAATACTCGACATGCCAAGTAGCAATCGCAATTTGCATAACAAATGCGTATCTGTGTGCAAATGTGTGAGTGTGTATTAAACTTTAACGAATTCCGCACACGACTTGTGACTTTGTGATTTACGAGCTCTGCTGAGGGCGACATCGCAACGTTGTCTTGGCCTGCGGCAGCGGCAGTGGCAGTGGCACTGACTGCCGCCTTCCAATGCAATAGCGGCTAGTGCTATAGTTGCATAATTAATTAATCGATTGATATGTGCAAAGGTTAAAATAGTTCTAACATCTCACAACTGCCGATCAAGGGGCATTCACAGGCCAGACACTTGTAATCGCCCGGCAATGTGTGGTGTGAAGTCTGTAATGAGGTGGGCGGCGACTGGATGCTGTGTAATTTACAACTCATTTCCATCTCGACCAAGGCGATAAAAATAGTACAATATTATAATACCAGTAACTTTAGAAAAGTTAACTCAATTAATGTATAGTATGCATACAATGTTTCTTTTTTTCATTTCTTTACTATAGAGTATTAGGTAGGTATTTAAGTTCATTCCTTGGTTTGACAATTTGACAACTCAAAACTTCGATCATGCGGGAATACGAACCAGAACCAAATATGATGCAAATTCTAGGCCACACTAATTAATGGGTGAGAAAGGAAAGGTCTTGGGCTCCTGAGGTGCTGGCTGTTGCCTGCTGCTGGACGATTTTCAGTATAATTTTAATAATTTTATAATTTTTCTTAATAGGTTTATCTAATCCAAAAAACAACCCATTATTTTATTATTATTTTTTATTTATTATTATTATTATTCTTATTATAATTTTAATAACTAACGCTTGAGGTACTGCCCTGCGAGATCCATTGCTCTTAAATATTCAAAGTTGATTATTTAAAGGAGGTGAATTCGATACAATATACTGAAGATGTCAAAATATTTATTTGTAACCCCAACTTCAGAAAAAAAAACTTGAATATATAATAATTCAATGTATTCAATTATATTTTACTTTTTGTGTTATTTGAAACTATATTTGTGTTTTGAAACATGTTCGTTCAAATCAACATATTACCAATGGTTTTCAAAAAAACGTTTCGCCAACTATTGATATTTCTCCAATCTGTTGTATAGAGTTTGATCTTTTCTATATGCATACATTTTTTGCTGCCCGATTGTGTTTCACAAAAAAAAAAGGTGGATGCATCGATTTTATTATTAAAAAAATGTCGAACATTTGCAACAGATTTATTTTGGTTTCATATTAATAATGACAAGTATGTATTAAGTGTAAAATATTTGTAATTATAAATATTGGCACACACCAAGTACGTACATACATATAATATATGAGTAGATGTGTCATGACAAATCGTATCTCACTTATTTTGTCTGACTGCTTATCATTCTCCTCATATACGAGCATATACATAGTATAGTCGTATTGTACATATATGTATGTACATAGTATAATTTTGTGTTCATGTCGTGCAGTGCAATAAAAAATAAATATTAATTACGATTATCTCGTATGCGATATGAAATTTACACGTTATAATTAATTGTTTTTATTTATGAAATTATTCAATAAATTTGTGCTGCGGCTATTTATTTTATATATCACCAATTTACTGTCGTTATGTGGTTTAAGGCATGCCAGTATACTGGAATGTATGTATTTATTAATTCATTAATATGCCCCCTCGAACCCGCAACAAATTGAGTTATTGTGTTCGATCGTTCAAGCAAATTTGAATAAAATTAAATTCATTTAAATGACATTAAATGCCGTTTTTATGGAGCGCAAGCACAACGGAATTAAACCACAAAACATACAACAATACGAATAAAAACAAAGCCTTTACGTTTTGTATCTACATGGGCGAAATACAAATACAAATACAATTCAATATTAATACCAGACCACACCAAATATGCAAATGTGAACAGAATTTGTATCTAGCTAACATATCTGTCGTGTCTATGTGGACGGCATAAATTAATTAACAAAAAGCAAGCATTTAGATGATAGTCTTCAAACTTGCCGGGTCGTGTTGCCAAAATTGGTTGAAGTTTGGAGCCGCTTAGCCATGAGATATTCACAAAGCGGCACCCGCTATGAGCGGCAATACACACATTTGTACAGATGTAAGTTTTTTTGAACGCACATCTATGCCAAAAAGTCAAAAAAGCCAAAGTCTTTATATCTATATATTTTACTAAGAGGTGTGCTTGAAAAGTCAAGGATACAGATACAGATAGAAAGGATACATGAATTGCCAAAATGCTCACTGTTTCTGAGTCCAGTTCCCTTATTCAGTATCGCACGATGAAAGAAATATAGACCTAATTCTGTTTTTACACGGTAGATTGGTTCCAGAAACAGCCGTGTAAAACAAGACATCGATTATATGCAAAAATAGGTGATTTAGAGGTGAACTCTAAATAAATATATATGCAAACCGTGTTATCTAAACCGTGTAAAAACAGAAATAGTTGTATTGCACTTTACATTTTTTTCAACAAGCGAAGTATATATAACGTCGCGTCAGATACTTGGGATAATATTAATAACAAAAACGAGAAAAGAAGTTTAAATTTCATAAATTGCGAAATAATCTTTTAAATCCTACAGAAAAGATTTCATACAAAAAGTCTTGCCCTGTCTGTTCTTTGTAAGATCAAGCTAGAGCATATCTTTGCCAATATCATTTAATATTAAGGGTTTAATTTTTTTCACTGACTGGTACTTAATAACTTCGCAAATATAATTGTAAATAAACTTTAGAAAAATTGTACTTTTTCATTTTTCAGAATCGGTAATAATTGTTTTTTTTTTTTTGAGAATTGATTAATCGTTTTAAGTTAAATGCACACCTGAATTATTACTTTTATTATTATTATTATTATTATCGTACATCAATACTTGAAACTGATCTCATTTTAATTTTGCTTTGTTACCGAAAAATAACAATTATTTATTTTTGAGAAAATCAAAAAAGATCGTCGAAGTTAACGTTGATTATATATCGCCTTTGATAATTTGTTTGTAATAAGAACCGTTTTCTAGGAACTTTTTAAAAATCAAATGCACCGTTACGAAAATGTTCAAGCACACTTCGCATGGCTATACATATGTATGTGTGTTTGTATGTTTGTTTGTATATTTTTAAAACATCATCGCAATCAATTTGCTTTTGGTTTTCTCGTGCTGCGAATTAAGTTTTGTTTTCATTTCTTTTGTCTTGTCTTTCATGTTGCTGTTCTCTTGCTTGTTTTGCTTTGTGTGTTCGGCATTGTTTTTGTTATTATTGTTTTTATTTTCATGTTTTACGTTGTTATTACTGATGTTGTTGCTGTTGTTGCCGTTGTCCCACATTATCTAGTGAACATTGAACGCTTTCATGCCTCCGGTGTTTGCCATTTGTCTGTCTAAAGCCTTGTCTCTGTGTATGTCTCTGACGTGTGTGTGTGTGTGTGTGTTTGTGTGTGTGTGTGTGGATATTTAATTTTCTTTCATTTCGTCTACATGTGTTTAGCGTGTTCAAAAAATTTGCTTGTTTTTAATCAGGCTTTTGTTGACTCTGTAGTCTTTTTCAGTGTTTTTTTTTTTTATTTTTAATTTTGTCGGCGCCCCATTATCACCCTCCGATGTGTCTCACAATTTTCGGCCATCATTATAGACTTGAAAAGAGTTCACATCATAAAAAAACTGGCCAGATCATTAAGAAGACTACTCTTAACCTGCCGTACTAAGCAGCTCCGATCCCATAAAATATGTATTTATATTCCTAATCAGCGTGACTTGTGAAATCAATCTAGACATGTCCGTCCGTCTGTCTGTATGAATGCCTGTATTTCGCAAACGGCTGAGCCCACATTGACCAAACTTGGTATGTAGACTTTTCTAAAGTTTATTTTATTTTTTTGATTCTCCTCCGTTCTCCTCTACAGCATTTCCGACTTGATCGAGTGTAGCAAAAATATTTAAAGAACATATTTCTTCTTTTGTTTACTAGCTTTTAATATAAATCAGCAAATTGATTTAATCTGCCGTCTTTATCATACAACCAATATCTTAAAAAGTTAAGCTTTATTGTTGGTGTTTCTTTTTTCAATACAAATTTTTCTCCATTCAAGCCGAATCAATACTTTACATACATATTTATAGGGCTTATTGTTTTGGGTCCGTGGTATTTATTTCATGGTCTGCCATTTCTACAGATTAATTGTTTGATTTATATTTATGGCTTGATTTCGTGGAAGAATTCCTGGCAGTCTTCGCATTGATTAGACTCAATTAGAATATGCCCACATATATGTACGAATGTAGACACAGTTGGTGGATTGCTATGTTTGTTTGTTAGTTCGCTTTTATATGTATGTACATAGCTAGAAAAGAATTGAAATTGCAAACTTTGCGTTCGCTAATTTGCATGGGCGGACAACGGAGCGCGCTGGGAACGTTTGTCATTGTCAGACGGTTATGGAAACTGAACAAATCAATTAAATTGAATCGTGTCGTGCGGTTGCACACTGGCCTGACAAATAGACAAATAGACAAATAAATGTCTAGTGCCGTTAGTGTTGTTGTTATTGGACAGCTGCCTGGCTTACAAAGTCAAGTCAAGTTGCCTACAAGCTGCCCAGCAAAACAGTCACACAAGAAACCAACACACACTCACACTCTTGGTGGCAAACACGCGCACACTTCAAAGTATCTCATGGATACCTTAATAGCTCTTAGCTAAATTAAAAGCAGCAGCAACGGCAACGACAACCGCCACTGAGCCAAAAGAGCGTGCATGTACATACATACATACAAGTATGTATGTACTTGTACATATGTATTTGTAGTTTCACACAAGAATGAAAAAATAAAAACAGAAAACAAATAGAAACTGAAATTATGACCATAATAATTATTATATTTTGTCAGCCAATTGACACATTTGTATCTTGAAATTATTATCGCCGTATTTTTATCTGTAGACATACATATACATATGTATGTATATGTGTGCATGTCTGTGTATCTGTTCATGTTTGTCTGACTGTGAAACGGTAGCAGTCAAGCGACGAGCAAACGCCAACAAAGGCAATTAGACTTTGGAAAAAGCAAAATCCCAACGCGGCACACTAAATTCAGTTAATGCTGTTGCTTTAGTTGTTGTTGCTGCTGCTACGAGCAATAACGTGGCCCGTTTGCGCTGCCAACGATGATGAGGATGATGATTATGAAGAAAAGTTAACTGTGCGCCAGCTACCAATATTTTCTTACTCTACTGAGCGAACATGAAAGAAAAAATGTGTACAACTTCTTCAAGCAGTATCTTAATACTCGTATTGTGGATACTTTTCTGCCTATGAAATGCATTCCGATATTATCAATTAAACTTCGGGCAGATGGGCAAATATGTAAAAATTGTTATTTCAATAAAAACTAAAAAGAATTATATTCTCAAATGTAAGATTTACTTACATATCGAAGCTTACTTGTTAAATAAGAAAAAGTTGTTTGGAAATTATTTGCACGTCTGACCGCAGATTTAAATGTAAACTAACCTTTTCGCATATTTTATTTTAGTTCAAACTTTTGTTAAAGATTTTCACCTTCGATCCTTTAAAACTTTATTTCAATTTCAAATATAACATTTTTGGATTTATGATTTTTTAATATCTCTATTATGTGAAACTTATTAAAAATAATTTGTTTACTAATTTAATAAATCATTTTTTTTTTTTTTTTGAGATTGTTTTAATCCAATTATTTATGATTTTATTATATTTCTTTAATATTATTTACGTCTGAATCTCAAAAAATGATTATTAATGTATTTTCAAGAATTTCCGTTGTCAATCAAAACAAAAATGTTTTCTTTGCAGTTTTATTTTAAATATTTATAAATATTTAAAGTATCTTATTATTTATGATTTAATAAATAAAATATTATGTGTTACTTTAAAGGAATTTTTTGACCCTAACTGGTCAGCATACGATTGTCGACTAGTGTGTGTGTGTGCCTTTCGGTGCTTAACTATTCAAGTGTTGGCTTCTTATGTTGTACTTTTTGCATTTGCTCGCCAACTTTTACCCAACTTTTGAACAACGGCAAAAGGCAAACTACGCAGAACAGAACGCAGAAAGCTGTTGGCCGAAGTTGCTGCGGCAACTACTCGTGTTTGTGGGGCATGGGGCATGCGGCATGTGGTGGGGTAAGCTCTATGGTATGCGCATGGTGTGACAAATTATTATGTATCTAGATACATACATACTTATACACACACACACACACACACACATATGCATACACACACTCGTACATACATACATTGAAGCGTAGCCAGTGGCAAGCATAGACACGAGTACTTCAAGCATACTCGTACAACGCTGTTGGCTGCTTGGCTAACAGCCTAGATGGCTGACTAACTGACGGGTTGGCGGGTTGGCAGGCTGGTTGGCTTGGCTGACAGTGTTAGTGGTGCTAATGACCGTAACTAAGTTGGCGTCACGATCGTGTATGCGCTTTGTGAGGCTGACGCTGACGCTGACAGAGGCAGCGACTGCGGCAGCGACAGCTACTCGAAAATGTTGCGGCTTTTGCGGCTACTTTGTGGCTGCTCGGTTGCTGCTGTTGTTGTTTAAGCTATTTGTGTAAAGTATTTTAATGTTATAGGTGGCCACTTCTAATAGACGCTTAATTGCGCTGTGTTTATTTAACCGCTGTCAGTGACTACGAGTATACATACATACATACATACAAATGTATCTACATACATATGGATGTATAAGTATCTACACACATACTTGTGTGTTTGGGCAAGCGATAACTTGCATTATAAAATACAAAATACTTTGAAGTGCCATTAAGAGCCTAAGCAATTAAGCCTGAGTGCTAACATAAAAACTCTGTCGTATATTAAACAACAAAGTCACGAGCATAAAATACAAATACAAGACGATTGTTGACATTATTAAATACCTAACAAGACTTTAACAAATAATAATCATAAATATGTATGTATTTTTAATGCGCACGGAAAGACAACACACATATCTGATGTATGTATGTTCATACATATGTATGTATTGGAAATCATTTTAATGGCACAATAAAAAAACAAACAAAATGCTGATCAAACAACAAAATCTTATCTAAATTTCAGATAAGCCTTCACAATGCAAACAACTTCCGGAATTAGCTGAATTTGCAAAAAGCTCAAGTGGCTAGATTAGACATAAATGCTCTTAACTGTTTTAATTGCCCGCAAATACATACAAAATATAAACTTTCATCAGATTTCAGATACACGCAGATAATGTTTAAATGAAATAAATTTCTAAATCATTCGACTTTTTGCTCATGAAGAAGCTACCAAAAACACACGCTCATGCAATGATGTATGAATACACTCGTATATTCATACATACATATATACATATCTATGTATGTATGTATGTATATATTTTCATAATTTAACTAAATGCAAAACACGCCCTACAAACTTATCAAGCAAGCGCACACAGAAATTCCCAAAGCATTTGCAGAACTCATGGTGGGGAAGGGAGCGCGCCGAGAGAGATTTGCTCCCCACAAGCAAGAAATTGTTTGCAAAGCGCTATGTGGGCGCTCTCCCTCTGCACCAGTGTTGCCAATTCTTGAGAGTCAGAAAAAGGCTAAACCAACAGCAATGCAAAAAAAAGCTAGCTTAAAAAAACCTTTAACACTGGCTGATTATTCATTATTGGCTTGCAAAAAGAATCTAAGCTCAATCTACTTTCAGCGACTGCTATATTTAAAGTTGTCTGATCTGGTTATTCTTGTGATTTCCCAAAAACCCGTCAAACCGTTAACATTGTTTCCGTAATCGACATTTGAAGAATGCCAGACCTGGCGGGATAATAGCTAAACTGGCATCATTGCTCTACACTGCCTTTTGCTCTTTGTTTATCGTTCGTTCGGTCGGTCGGTCGTTCTGTTGCCGACTGCCTGAGTGCCTGACTGACAACATGGCTGACTGTGTGCCGCAGGCAGGCTTCATTAGGCAGCGTGATTCCTTTTTCATTTGTATTTATTGTATTTTTCCCTGCTTTTTCTTCTTTCTGCATCTTTTTGGTTTAGGGCTGGCTTCTGACCGCCCCTTCATGGGAATTTCACTGTCGTTTTTAATTCGAAATAATAAAAACTCAATGAGCCGTAATTTGCCTGTCGCCAGAGCCGCAGTTGATGTCGACGTCGACGTAGGCGTCGCGTATGTTTTCTTTAATATGCGTGGGCTCTGCTCACACACGCACACACACACACACACACAAATTATATTCATGTGTTTGCTTAACTGTGACCGTTGAACAGAAAAGTTGGGAACTTTAGTTTAATTTGCGAATATGTGCGTGTATGCATGTATGTACATATATGACGTCCACTAGTTAGGTTTTTGCAGAATAAATTAATAGTTAATTGAAATTGTTAATTTGTACAAAAATAATTAAATGTTTTGTTTTAATAGCATCTAAGCAATTTTTTCATTTAAGCCTAGTTCAGTAGTCCGTTTTGAAGACCTGTTCATTGAAACAACTTTAAGTGTGACTGTTAAACTGTATTGTATGTACATATGTATGTACATATGGATGTATGTAGAATTTTCTTCCCACGCCGCACTATGACAGCAGCAGAGGTAGAGAGCGACAACGACAACATTCCGTTAACTATAAAATGTCAAATTAAATCGACATCAATAAATCGCATAAGGCAGCTTTGACAAACAACTAGCATATTTGCTAAAATTATTTCAGTCAGTATGTGCACACTAACACATGTACATACATACACATACGCGCGAACATATTTCGTTGGAAAAACAGTGGCAGGAGCATAACAAACTCATTTAATTACAAATCGGCTTAAATTGAAACACCTTAATTGGCATTAACTTGAGGCAAAAACATGCGCAGTCAGCCAACAGCAAGCGGCAATTAATCAAACTCGAAATCAATTTACTCTCTCTCTCTTTCTGGCTTACACATACACACGCGTGCGTATACTCAGATACACACACACACATGCACGGACTCAGCGGTCGTTGGTGTAGCAGCCAAGCGCCACAAAAAATGAACATCCCAAAGGGGGGCCTTGCCTTTGAATTTATGGCTTGCCACATTAAACAAACACAAATACATACACACATACATATGTACCATCAAATGCACTTACACATGGAAGGGGGGCTTATGTGAATGGGGTCTTTTGGCACTAACCTAGTGGTAGTGGTTACTTGGATGGATGTACTTGCCTTTTTATAAATCCAAAATAATCGCAATTTCTGCTGTTGATATGTCCGTTCCTTGTACATAGACAGGGTGTGGAGGTGGTTTCTTTTTTTGTTGTTGTCGCGAGGTGCGAACGATGAATTCTCCTAGCTTGCTGACCTGCTCGCGCAGCGACTGTTGCAGGAGGCGTGCGTGTGGGAGCAAGTGAGAAAGAGCGAGCAATTGAAAGGAAGCGCTAAGGATGCGACGCGACGACAGTGGCAGCGCTGCCAGGAAATGTAAATCCACAAATTTTCCTAGTCGCTGTTGCTTTTTGCCACCGCTACTGCGGCTGTCGTAAACCTTTCCTTTCCTTTTTCGCTGTCGCTTGCTTGTTGCCAAAAAGCAATCTCAAGAATTATTTTCCATTTATGTAAGCGTGACAGAGAGGGCCGACGCACACGATAAACACTCTTTGCGCATTAAGCTGGTGTATTTTTTACTTTTCTTTTTTAAAAATATGCTCTTGCTACAAATTTTTCGGTTTTTTTTGCTTTCTTCACAGAATCACTTTTTTGGCATTTTTTTTGTTTTGTTAAAGCACAAAGTGTACGAACTTTTTCATGAGGTTATCAAGTTTGGTTTTGTTTTTTTTTGCCTACCGTGCGAAATGGAACTTTGTGTTAGTGTGAGCGAGAGCGAATGCAACGGAATATATGACAGTGTGTGTGTGTGTAAGGAACACACACATACATACATATACATATGTGCTACTTGGGGGAGTTGTCGCGTGAAACAAAACGACGAAAGGACAGAACGACCGACAGGACATAACGGCGGACGGACGGAAGGACCCACGAAACGAAATCACCTTGCGCGCGCAGACTCACAACTGCGGGTGAGAGCTACCGACGACGTTAACGACAAACCGACTATATGACTAAACGGCAAACCGACGACGGAACCAGCGAACGTTTGTCGGCTTTTTTCTGCCGCAATGTTTGTGCGAAACATACATATATACATACAAACATACATAAAAAACACTCACGCACACTTACGTACTCACGACAAACACACAAACATTTGCGTTAACGCCAATGTTGCTTCGCTTGCGGCGACCGACATTAAGGGTATTCCTAACTTCAATATAAGATTAAATTTTGAATTTGCAAATCAACTGTTGATAGCTGCTGGTGTGATTAATTAACACTTTCGGAATCATATTTTAATTGCAAAAATTTTTAAACGGTTGAAATGACTATCGTTATATACATATGTATGTATATGTTAAAATCGCTGTCATAACACAGCGACATCAAATCTTGAACATAAAATAAAAGAGGCTGCTTCGTTTTCTCCTGAGTTGTAATTTGCCATAAATAAAGTCGAATATTAAACAGTTATCAGGAATACCCTTATTTTTGTTTAACCAAATACTGTCGCTCACCAACATGCCAACGACGACAAATGAGTGTAAAAATGTGAGAGTACGAAAACGAGATAGAGAGTAACAGAGAGAGGGAGAGAGAGAGAACAAGAGGCACACACGCGCTGTGTAGTAATTTTATTCCGGTATTATTTCGTTGTTGTTGTTGTTGGCAACATATTGCCTTTGCTTTTACTACTATTTCGCTGCTGCTGCTTACTACTTTTCTTCTTTTTTTTTCAAAGTAGTGTTAGTGCATGATTGTAGTATTTGTCGCCGTCACTTTTTATTCTCCTAATTTTTTTGTTTCCTTTTTAGCGAAAAAGCCGTCGACGCTGATATTGTAGTTGTAATGATTACGAATAGCGCCTTTTGTTGGCTGATGCTCACTTAACACACACATACCAACAACACAAACGTACACATAGCATGAATGTAAAGTCAAACCCAAGTGGGTAATTTGTTTTATGCCGCCGTTTTTGTTGTTTATTTTATGAATGACAGGCAACGAGTATTAATTTTAAATGCGTTTTTGGCATTTCTTCGGCACTCTTGGTAACTCTATAGTATGCACCCAACACACACACAATCATATGAAGACGGACACGACGAATTGATCGCTCGCGATCTGCAGCATTGAGTAAGAGAGTGGAAGAGTGGGAGAGCGCAATACAATAAATTATTTATTAACACTTTCTGTTGACGATGCTGTTGCTGTTGTGCGTGGTGTACACAACTTTAATATACGCGTAGAATATGTATGCTTTAATATTCTCATAGACAAACAACCGAACACTCACAATTTAATATAAACACTGAATAATTTCCATAAATTTTGCATAATTTCTTTTAAAATATATTTAAATTACCAATTTACACACTAGTTAGCACAAAGTAATCTGTTGTTGTTATAGTTGTAATTAGTCCAAAAATGTTTTTTCTTGTTTTTTTCCTAATAATCTTGTCTAATTTTGCGACAGCGATTTATCCGTGCTGTCCGCCACCAACGAAGGAGGAACGCGTACAAAAGCGCATAAATTGAGCGGCTCTCGCTCGTTTCAAAGCAGTGAGACGTACAGGGTTACCAGGTGTTTGTCGTAAACGCTGAGGGCAGTTTTTTGTCCAATGCGGCGTCGCACAGATAATCGAATATACAAATAAAATTAAATATTTTAAATGTATTATATAATTTATAAAATATGCATGTGCGTCATTAATTTAACGCTTTGTGGTAATTTTAGTTGTCGACTCGACAGCTCTGATGCAGTAGCACACACAAACGCATTCCCATGCACACATACGCACATTTGTGCTCTCTGCTCTCAGCAGTTCATATCGCTGAGCGAAATTTCTTTAATGGCGGCTTTTTCGTGCTCACTCTCTTGAACTTCGTTTGTGACGCCATGTTGCTCTGTGTTGCACTCTATGTTTGTCTCCTTTCGTTTTGTTTACTATGCTGTCATGCGATCTCTTTCATTTGTCGGCGTTATTGCTTCTTCTTTTCATTTTAATTTCTTATTGGCATTCTTGTTGTTGCTGCGCCGTTGTTTTTGTTTTGTATGTTTTTGCAAATTGTTTTTGGTGTGGCTGCCTGATGACTGCCTTTCTACGCTGTTGTCCTCTCTTTGTCGATGTGCGTGCGGATTGATTACTGATTGGCATGTCGTTTGGCTATTGCTTGTTCCGTTGCTTTGGCGGTCCTGCCGCTACTATGTTTGTTGTTGTTATTGTTGGTGGCCACGGCTACTTTTTAGCTCACCTCGTCGTCTTGTTATTGTTGTGTTCGAGCACATAATGACATAATGAGATTTATTAGGCGCAAAATAAAGCCATAATGTTCTATTTGACCTTTGTGTAACTTTGACTGTAATTTTGTTTCCTTTTTGACTTAGTGAGTGCTTGTTTGCTGAGAGGGTTTGGGACAGAGTGTTGCAGTTTTTAAGGTTTTCCTTTTCTATTGTCCTTCCTGACTGTTTTTTTTTTTTTTTTTTTTTGCTACTGCTGTTGACATTTGTGCGGTTTTCAATCTGCGTGTGTGTGTATCTGTATGTATTTGTTGGCTAATAAGCTCAATTGGATTTCAAATAAACAGCTAACACATCCGTCATCGTCATCATCATCAACCGCCCTGGCCTGTCCATGTGGCCTTTTCAAATTCCTACACACATACCAACATACGTTGTTCACATACATACATACATATGTTTATGTATTTAAATACATATGCATATCTGAAAGTTGCCTTTTGCCATTGGAGCAAAAGGCAAATAAATGCTGTCGTCCTTTTGGTTTTATGCCCCATTTTGGGGCCAGAAACTTGTTTGTTGCCTTACAACCTAATATACTGTTGCCTTCCTTTGTGCGTGTGTCCTCTGTGTGTGTGTGTTGGTGAGTGTGTCTGCTTGTTGTTTTTCTTGCTGTTGGTTGGTTCATGCCTGCACGCTCTTTCAATTTTATTGCAGTGATTCTAGTTGGATTTGACTACACACACACACACACACACACACACACACACAAAAGTACACATAGCAGCACAAACGCCAAGCATTTGGGGAATTGATATCCTTGTGCGCTTTTTGCTAGAGTTCAAATATTTTTCATTTTATTGCTGCCTTTTGCGCGCTCACAAACAAATACACGCCCAAGGGTGAACGTATGCACACACATACATACATACATGAATACATACATATATGTATGCATTCATATGTGGGTATGTGTGTGTGTGTGTGAGCTTGGCGAACAACATTTGTCAATGCTGGCAATATTTCATTGCTAGAGAATCCAATTCATAGGCAAAATGGCCGCCCCTTCAAATACATATACATATAAGAATTTATGCATGTATGTGTGTAGTTTGCAGATGTGCGTATTTATGGCTCAGTGCGTTGCAAAAGGACTCCAATTTGTCCAAATGGCCTGAGCTGCGTGTATCATACACACATACATATGTGTGTGTTTGGACACCGCCTGTCCAAATGAAAATCCCCTAAGAGGTTTTGTATACACACACACATACACACACACACACGCCTATGGCCATAGTTTAAAATGTTTCACAGCGTTTGTAGCCAACATTTTTCGATTGGGTCGGCCACGCCCCCCTTCAGCGCCCACCCGCATTATGTAATTATGTGCGTTAAATTTGTGAAAAATGCGCTCGCCATTTGTGCGAATGCTAATGAAGCCATTAATATTTTATGCGCTATTTAAACACACAGTAATATACAAAAAAAAAAAAAAAAAAAGATGAGGGAGAGCGGGAAAGGCAGAATTTGGCGGCGCCATCAGCCAAGCCTGTCCTTAGCTTGGTCGACCAACCAACCAGCCATCCAGCCAAACAAACAAAGAAAACCAACGACATCCTCATCGTAGTCTTCGAAGGCAACACTGCGTTGGATTTTGTCGGATTGGCAGCCGCAAAGTCCTTGCACGGAGTCAAGAGCCCACTGAAACACTGCATGAATAATAAATGAGAAGCGCTAGGCAGTTGGGGTGTTGGGTGATGGAGGCAACAGCAAAAAGACGCAAAACAACCAAGTCCACTATGTGTGTGTGTGTGTGTGTGTGGGTGTGCAAGGATACAAGAGGATATACAGTCCATACATACATATGTACGTATTCCATTTGCAAATACAGCGAACGACAGCAACAGTGGCAGAATGTGAGGCGCCTGGGGGTGCAAAGCCGCCACACGACAGTCAAATGGAACGTGTCGGTGTCGCTACTGACTGCCTGACTGCCCGACTGCCAGACAGACTGACTGACGAACATTCTATATACTATAGACAAAGACAGACAGACAGACAGACAGATAGATAGACGAGCAAACCAAATGACGTTGGGTGGGCCAGCATCAGCATCTAAGCAACAGAAAGACGGAAAGCTTAAATGTGTTCTATATGGAAATACGCTGCCGTGCAACAATCGAGGCTTGTCTGAAACTAATGAGTTCTCCCGGAATCACCACCAAAAAAAAAAAAAAAAAAGAAACTCATTAGATACTTAATCATCTTAATTTTCAGCCTGATCGAAAATAAATCACCCCTGCCAGCCAGACATCGTAGTAGAAATGCTGGGGCAGGAGCCATGGCAAAAATTCTTATGTTTGGGCGTCCAAAGCCCATCAACAGATTGCAAAAAATATTTCGCCAAATTGCTTTGCCACTCTCTTTTAAATAAACTTTAATAATGTCGAAAAAGTCTGTTTTCCATCCACAGCGATGATTGCTTTTTTTTTAAAAAATATTTTTCAGGCCAGCTCTGCCTATAAATTAAAATTGCAATTTATAATAAATTTAAAGTAAAATTAACCCAAAAATTATTGTGTTTTTCCAAACATTATTTTATCTATTAAATGACAAATTTTTAATTACTTAAATTGTATACCAAAATATAAAACCCGACGGAAATAATAAAAATATATTTTAAAAAGCAAGTTAAATTTAATTAACATTTAACATTTTACACTTTAAAGTAATTACTCGATATTAGACTGTATGTTATTATGAAAATATATATGTAAATAGTAATGTAAGCCAAAAAATAAAACCCGACGGAAATAATAAAAATATATTTTAAAAAGCAAGTTAAATTTAATTACCATTTAACATTTTACACTTTAAAGTAATTACTCGATATTAGACTGTATGTTATTATGAAAATATATATGTAAATAATAATGTAAGCCAAAAAAATAAAACCCGACGGAAATAATAAAAATATATTTTAAAAAGCAAGTTAAATTTAATTAACATTTAACATTTTACACTTTAAAGTAATTACTCGATATTAGACTGTATGTTATTATGAAAATATATATGTAAATAATAATGTAAGCCAAAAAATAAGGCCCGACTGTAATAAATGCATTTTTAAAAGCTAATTAAATATTATTATCATTTAATATTTTACACTTTAAAGTAATTTCACACAAATCTTAACAGCAAAAAAATATACAAAAATAAAGAAAAATAAACAAAAAATATTTCAATGTAAAATTGCTTGAACTTTCATTAGAAAACATTTAATAAAACAAACTCATAAGCTGTATGTTTATTTTAGAGCTCTGTTTTTTAATCTTAAATTCAATTAGGTCATATTATTTAATTGATAAATAAATAGTGTATAAGAAAAAAGTAATTTTATAACCTTTTGATTTCAAAATCTAATGTGCCCCAAATTTGGAAGAATTATAATTTTGGTCGTTGATTAATATTATTTGAACTAATAAAATGTTCGCCAAATGTAAAATAGATAACACAATTAGCTATCAATGCTAATTGTTCAGTTACTATCTATATTTAAAACCTTTATCATGCGTCGATAATCTTCAAGGTCTTCAATATTTCAATCAATCGCTGATTGGTTGATTGATTGATTTTTCTATATACACTAGTATACCCGAATGATCTAAATATATTGATAGACAAATGGAAGAAGCCCTTAAAGCCATCCAAGTCCAAACCAACCTCGTAAATATTGCACGAATACTTAATTTGTGTGATTCGATATCCTTGTTGCCATTGTTGCTGAATACTAGCTGCTGCCATTGATGCTGCTGGCACTGCTGTTACTCATCCTCCTGCTCGCTGGCATAATGTGATTTCTGCGTCGAAGCTCCATAAAGCAAAAGGACGCACACACGCACACGAATACATCAGTTCGGCTTACGAAGGCGAAAACAAAGCAGAGCAAGCATATAATATGCTCGTCCATTTGCCAAAGGCAAGGGCTTTTGGTTCAGGCTCCCCTTTGCATATTATTTGCCCGTCGAGCTGTTGGCTTGCTGACTGTCAGACACACACACATACACACACACACACACATTCACGTGAACACAAATGCTAAGTACGTCGCGTATCTGCAAGCATATAAATATTTATACGAACATATTGTTGTCACTTTATGCTGACCCGTTACCTCCGAGCCACGTCCTTTTGCGGTTTGAAATAAAACTGTTTGCGCCCTCTCTATAGTCTACTAGAATACCCCACTTCAGTTCCATTTGATTTTGGAAGGGATTCGATATTTCTCTGTGTGTGTGTATATGTATGTGTGTGTGCCATTTGATTGCTGTTTGTGACAGCGCATTGGACGGACGACATCATTGAGCAGCGACTGGCAATTGTCATTGAAATGGAGGGCCATGGTCGGCTAATAGAAATGAAATTGCCTGATGAAATGACGGCGATAGCGGACTAACACACACACACACACGCCGCAAGAAAAAAGCATTCCACGTTTGTCAGCTTGTCAGCCAGTCAGTCAGTGAGACAAACATTTCTGGCATATCCCAATCATGGGCGCCACAGTGTTGCCCTGATTGCTATAATTCGCCTCGTTTCTCTCCTTCGCACGCATTTTCCACATTTACACACACACACACACATACATACAGATATGCGTATACATATACATACAGACGAGGATAAGGACACACTCTCGCCCACACCATTGGAACTTCTGCACAATCCACACACATGTTCGCATTTCAGTTTGGCACATTTTGTTGCAAAATATGATTTCATTGTGTTCAAATTGAATTAAATTTTTGGCGTGTGACGTTGCCATAGCATCATCGCATCCTTCAGTCCTTCAGTCCAACGCTCGTCGTGCTCGCCGATATCTTTGCTACGTTTGCCATGTTCTGCAAGCTTTTGTCGTTTTGCCTTTGCGCAAACTTTACGGCGACCCCCGAAAGCAGACTACACTAAAGTACAATGTCGCAGTTGGACTCACATCTTCCCTCCCTATCCCTATCCCACTCTCTCTCTCTCTCCATCACTCTCTCTTTCACTCCCTCTTACTCTGCTGCTGGCTTTCTTCTGCACAGCAGCAGTTTAACGAGTACGCACACAAGCACAGGTACACACACACACACACATACATACAAACACACGTACGTACGTATAGAAGAGGCACCCAGAAGCCGCAGCTGCCTTTTACTAGCTCTCGAAAACGGAAGCGGATATTTTCAACGCGCCATTGTTATTTTTCGAGTGCGGGAAATGGCTCGTCTCACAACCCGCAACGCTCCCTTTTTCAGTCGCTTTAAGTTTGCTCGCCTCGTCCTCGCCACTGCCCGTCGTCCTGTCGGTTCGTTCGGCTCTCCGTCAGACTGTCTGTCGATACAGAGGAAAAAAAGTTTTCCAATTGCCAATTGGCAGAAAAGGAAATACATTGCAATGCAATAAGTTTAAGCTTTTCTATAAGTTTAATTTAAGCTATTGTAAATAATAACAGTATAGTTAAAGTTTTACATTAAAAAAAAGGCAATGCAGACCAATTTCTTTATACAGTGTAGAACTAAACAAATAAAGTATCGTATTTAATAAACCTACATTTAATTTAATTTTACTCTACTATAACGATTTGTCACCTTTTGTTACTAATGGCACATTTTAAGCTTAAATTCGAATTTAAATTCTTAATATACTCATGAGTTTTTTTTAACATTTTTCCCCGCTTTAGAAACTGTCTATTCACTCATAAGCTTTAAAAAACACTATATATCTAATTTAGTAGACAAGGTCTTAGAACATGAACTCTGAAACACAGAAATTAAGCCAATTTTTGTGAATAAATTAAATCAAATTCGTATTATCAAAGCGAGCTTAGGAAAGCTCAAAACATGCATATTTCTAACTTGTCTTTAGATCTTGCTTTTATAACAGTACATAATATATTATTGATCAGCTTAAGGACGAATTGTTCTCGACATGTGTGTCATTCCGTATAATCGCAAGAATCTTCGAAAGCATAAGAGCTTGCATCAAAAAACTTGTAAATATAGTACATATATCATATATTTTATATGATATATATACTATATATCAATAATTATTTATAATTATAATTAATTATATTGAAGTATATGAATAATTTTATTTTATTTTATTTTTATTCGTTCTCTCATGATTAATTTTTGAGTTACACTTTACAACTCAATCAATACTCGTTTTTCTGAACAAAAAACACACATAATTTAATTTTTATTCTTGAAGTTTTTTTTTTGATCAAAAATAAAATGTAAGTTATTTTTTATATAATCTTAAAAATAACAAAAAACCAAAATTAAAAATACAAATTTTAAATACATACATATTTTTTTATTTTATTTATTTAATTATTATTCTTGAAGTTTTTTTTTGATAAAAAATAAAATTTAAGTTGTTTTTTATATAATCTTAAAAATAACAAAAAGCCAATAATAAAAATACAAATTTTAAATATATGTCTACTTACATATTTTTTTATTTTATTTTTTTATATTATTATTCTTGAAGTTTTTTATTTTGATCAAAAATAAAATTTAAGTTGTTTTTTTATATAATCTTAAAAATAACAAAAAACCAATAATAAAAAAAAAAATTTTAAATATATGTACTTACATATTTTTTATTTTATTTATTTAATTATTATTCATGAAGTTTTTTTTATAGAATCTTAAAAGATGAGAAAAAACCAATAATAAATATGCAAATTTTAAATATTTGTCTAATTACATATTTTTTAATTTTATTTACTTAAAAAAACAACAATTAGTGCTGTTGATAAATATTTAGAAACTATATGATCAATGTCTTTTTCTTACAAGACTTTTTTAGGAACCAATCTACTGTGTAAGAACAGAATTTGGGGTGCTTTAGTTTTAGTGAGTTGCAAAAATCAAAACCATAGAGCAAAATCAAGGTCTGAGCTTAACAATAACTTGGTTGTAATTAATTAGTTTTTTTTAATGATAATATATTTTTAAGCATGTTTTTTTTAGCGCAAAAACACATATAAAATACACATATATATATACATTTTTTTTTCGATGTACCTTTAAAAATGAAAATTAGGAATACACTTTTTCTATCAGTGTATGGGTGTGTGTGTTTGCGTCTGTTTGCGCTTCATCCGCTTCATGCTTATCATTGTGCTCAGCCGCCAACATCAACCGACGTCCTTTCAGTCCCTGCTGGCGTCTTTTTACCCCACAGCTGCCCCTGCCACTGCCCCTGCCACTGCCCCGTCCCTGCCCCTGCCACAGCCCCTGATGCTGCCTTGTCGACAGCTTTGTTTGTGTTGTAAATATAATTTTACGACTCTGCCGTCAGTCGGGCAATCTGGCGCTCTGACTGTGCGACGTTTTGGCAAGTCAGTAGCAACCGTGCATGTCCTTTCTAGACACGCACACACACCCTCAAAGGCACGCGTGTGGCTGTCGCTTTTTGTCTGTCGCTTTTCCCCCCCACTTAACATTTTATTAAGCGAAAATGCTTGTGCCGTAAAATGCGCGCTTACATGCTGCCGCCCTCAACGTTGTCTTTCCCATTCCGCCGCCACCGCCATAGCCACCATCAAAATCATCATCGTCACCAACGCTCCCCGGCCCCCTCGCGGAGTAGCAACAAACCGCCCTCGGGGTCCAGAGCCTGACAGTCCTGGCATCGTCATTTTCATTTCCTGTGGTCGTATTTATGCTTTTATTTGAATTGATTTTATTTCGTTCGGTTTTATCCCTAGACCCTTGCGTTGCGTAGCGTTGCGTTGGCGTGAGCTTCTTCTACACACACACACACACACACTACCATATATTTGTATGGAAGTGTGTGAGTGTGCTTGTGCTTGTGCTTGTGTGCGTGAATGGCTATGTTGGCTGTTATGTAGTTAATACGTTGATTTCATTTTTATGATCCCTTGCCACTTTAATGTTAATTTTATTATGATGTTCAGCTCATTTTGTCTTTTATGCGCGTGTTTCGCTATTTATGTTTTATATGGCAGCCGTTCTTCAATATTTCTATGTGTGTGTGTGTGTGCTGTTGTTATTATTGTTATTGTTGCTGCCACAATATTAGCTTTGCATATGCGTCTAGTTATTGTCGTGGCCATGGCACACACTCTAATACAATTAAGCATCTTGTGCGACTGAGAACCACCTGAAATGAAAGTCATAAAAACAGCATTTTAGAATATTAGAATGCTTCTAATTTAAAGCTAATAGATAATTGCTGTTGATGATGTTCAGTGAAAATTAATAGTATATCACCGCAATGTCGTTTTTGTTTTCAAGCTTAAAAACTCCTCATCAATTTCCTCGAAGCATTTTGAAAGCTAAAGCCAAGAACTACATATACATGGACAAGGTCTGCTTGTAATGCATATATAATAATGTTTAATAATGCACTAAGCGCTGGGCTTCTTCTTCCAATCATCGAAGCACTTCAGCTCGTCCTTTGATTCTGACTTTTTTATATATTTATTTATTTATTCATCGACAAACAGAGCTATTCGATGAGAGGAATTCTGTTTTTTTTTTCATTTATTTATTTATTTATTTATTTATCGAAAAACAGAGCTATTCGGTATGAGGGGAAACAAAATAAAAATAAAAAAATAAAAAATATAAATAAAAAAATATAACTAAAAAAATTTAAACAAAAAAATATAAAGCAAGAAAAACGCTTTCCTTTCATTGGTCTCTTCAGTTTTGGGTATAGAAAAACTCGCAGGGAGCCAAATCTGGTGAATACGGTGGTTGAGGCTTGATTACGGTATTGTTTTTTTAATACATATTCTTTGAAACATTTTTTTCAAAATTCAAAAATCGAATAAAACACCTTAACATTTATAACCTTTTCAGTTGTCAACAACAAACTACTAATACAAATTGGATGATAATGCCAACATATGGTAAATATATATGTACCAATATATAAAACAACAACAAACAAAAAATATAGATAATCAAATGTCCGCAAAATTCCAAAAGTTCATTCTTTTTTTGAACAGACCTCGTATTCTGCAGCTTACTGAGGCAACAAGCAGGTCCTAATTAGGGCTTGAATTTATTAGTATATGTACAAGTATATATAACTTTAAGTAACTTAATTTTAAGTACGTTTTGTACAAGTTTTTTTTCTAAAAGTGCTTAATTTTAACGAATTTATAATTAGTTTGTTCCAATCACTAGTCCTTACTTTAGAGCTTGCGTTGAAATTTTGCATCGAGGCTGCTCTTTGTCGGAAACAGATAAAATGTCGCTATCGACCACGTAATATATATATATATATTCTCCCTCGTGATGTGACTTAGGATATATTTTTTTTGTATAAACAACAATTTGCATTTGAAAATTTTAATTGAATATTTTGAATATTGTTGTATTGTCTAATGGGGCTTACAAAAGTTGACTAGTAAAGACCAAATACAAAAGAAATAAATACAAATAAAAAAGATAAAAGCTAAATATATAAATATATAAATATATAAATATATAAATATATAAATATATAAATATATAAATATATAAATATATAAATATATAAATATATAAATATATAAATATATAAATATATAAATATATAAATATATAAATATATAAATATATAAATATATAAATATATAAATATAAAATAAATATTATAAAAATAGATAAGCCTGCGAAATAAGTCACCTTATCAACATATTTTTCATAATTAAATAAAAAATAAATGACAGTTTACATTCAGTTAATAAATAATTAAGGAAATTATAAGAAACTTTTTTTAAAATTAAAAGAATTTTTTTTCGAACCAAATAATTAATCTGATCAAATTCAAAAAACTGTATTTCTATTTCAATAAGTTTGTGTTTTTAGTGTTAATTTCCTAGATATGTCCATTATTATTATTAATTACACTTAATACTGACATTGAATTAACCAAGTTTTTAAGAATAGATCCGTCCATTTTGGCCCACTGTGGTACGATTGCTTCTTTTAATTCGTTCTAGGATCCAAATTGTCTGCCATGCATGTTAACTTTACTGAAAAGGACTCCCCAAAGCTACTCTATGGGATTAGGATCTGGACTTTTTGTAGGCCTCCTAAAAACTGATGTTTTTCTATTCTCCAAAAATTCTTTTGTGCGCTTTGAGACGTGGATTGGAGCATTGTCCAAAAATCTCCACCAGAGAGCTCTGCCAGTTCGATTAAATCATGCATAATTCATTTCTTAAGGCCTGAATAATATTTTTTTTTTGCTTTTTAAAATCTTTACTTTTTTTAAAATTATTTTAATTCTATTTAATTGTAATTTTTTTATTTCTATTGTTTTTATTTTTAATATCTGAATGTATGTTTTATGTTTCTGATATTGACAGATATTTGTCAGAATAAATAAATAAATAATGACATTTTACTTGTTTGGGAGTCCTTGATAACCATCTGGTCCATCTAAATTGAATTTTTGTTCATTGCTGAAAATAATTTGTACATACATGCAAGTTCATGTCCAAGGAAGAATACAGTTTTCTGAGCTCGTTGTTTATTTAATTAACGAGCTTGATATTCTGAAAGACAACATTTTTATTTTTATTTTTAAAGCTGCCAATCTTTATAGTTTAATAGTAACAGTATAATTAAAGCATAACTCATATACATAAATAAATGTATAGTTACAATTTAAATAGCATATAATTACAATAGTTATAAGTACCATATAATTTAAACTAATACTGCTGCCAATACAACTTCTTTCTCCGACACTTTTTTGGTTTTTTGGCCATGTGGTTTTATATTAAAAAACCATATATTATTTATAGATTTGTATCTCCCATTTAATATGCGTTTTGAATTGAAAAGAAAGTGCCATTTAGTAATATCACCCATATTGAAAATGCATTAGGCCGCCAGTACGTGTGCAAGCGCTTGTGTACGCTATTTATGTATTAGGCCTGAAGCTGGAAGTGGCTTTTTAGCCAGATGACTGGACAGACCATTTGAATGCCAATCGGCGACAGCAGCAGAGCAGGAACGATGGACAAAGCAATTCAGTCCAATCCAATCCAAAGCAATCCAAATGCCTGGCCAGATACGAGTCTAACCGCAAGCAACTGAAAGGAGCCCGGTGTCATTTCACGAATCAATTCCAACTCACTTGACACTGACATTAATTATTGATGAAGCCAAAACACGGATAGAGACGCAGCCATGGCCATGGCCATGGCCACAGTCGCAGTCCACAGTACGCAGTATGCAGTACGCAGTACGTCCATAGCCCAAAGCCGCAGTACGACCAACATGGTCAACATTGTTGATGGGCGGCGGCAGCAACGGCTGCGGTGGCGGCTGGGCGGGTCTCCTGCGGTACGTTGTGGACTGACTTAATTGCGAGCTGGAACTGCTGCTGCTGCCTTCACCTATGGAGTAATTTGACGCATTTCACGCTGGAAAAAAAAGCAACGACAACAACAGAGATTGTGGCCAGCAGCAGAAGCAACAGTAGCATGTGTGGCAGACGCGAACGACGACACAGATGTGGTAACGTGTTTCCGACTTAATGGCCGAGCGGTGAGGAGTGACGGCAACGGCATACGCATAAAATCAACAATTACGCAGCAAAAAACCGCAAATGGTAACGACGACGAGGCACAGGCACAGGCACAAACAGAGCCAGCAGCAAGGAACCTGGCCCCAGCCTTGCCATCTTGCAACATCAACTAAAGCATTCGCTGTGGCAGAGGCTTGACTTGTGCGAGAAGTTGCTGCTGCCTTTGGCAACATACTATACTATACATACGAATATAGTACATGCGAGCAACTAACCATCCATGTATGCATGTATGTATGTAAGTACGAGCGCACTCTGGTCTGGTTTAAGTGCTGGTGTTAAATTTTCCACAACCTACGCATGGCGGCAACATCAGCGTCACTCAACGAGACTGCCCATGGCTGATTCTATTCTTGTCAGACATCATCAGCGCTGGCCCATAGCTGGAATGAAAATTGTTATTACTTATTACGCTTTAAACAATATCCCAGTCAGCTTAGGCCGATGGTATCTGTTCTGTTCGCCCCTGGTGCCTAATTGAACTGCTATTAGAACAGCATTAAGAATTAGTTGTAATTAATTTTTCTATAAAAATAGGCAAATCATTTGCATAGAACTGATAAGGTATAGAGTTAAAAGGCCTAATAGATACTATTATATAGCGAGTCTGACTTGGTAGAGGTATTTCGCAACTCACTGGTCACAAATTTTCTCGCAAGCGGCCGAAAATAGATTTGTAGTTGTAGTGGGTAGAGGAAGAGTTCGATTGCGGAAAAGGGAAGAATACTGGAAGTTACTAAAAAATTAGACAGAGAAATCCTACGGTTAGCTAACACCGAAAAGTTAATAACCACAAGAAGAAGAATATTAAAGGCCAACAAACACGTTTGCAGCACAGATGTTACTAGAGAACCCTTAGAGATATGGGGGTCATTAAATTCATTGGAGAAACGTTTAATAATCCCTAGTACACCAGTGCTGTCATAATTTTTGGAGCAAAAACAGCTAGATTGCTAAAAAAAAATAAAGCTAAATCCAGGGCAAAATAAGCTAAAGAAACAAGCCGGCTTTAAAAACACTATTTTCTTGCTTAAATTTAAGGAAATATCTGTTTCAATGTTTTCATATTAATTCTATATTCTTAATTCATAATTTATAATAATAATATGAGAATCTTGTAAAAATAATAATAGAAAAATCACATTAAAATCAAGCTAAAAATGTTTAATTCTACAATTGTTCATCTAAACTCACTGCCCCTTCGTCAGGATAATTTTATTGTTACGATTTAATCCGTATCTTAAATTGAAAATTATTAATATAATTATGAATATGGTTTGTTTTGCCTACAAAAAACATAAGTTAAGCTTAAAATGGAGTTAAGCGTATTTAAATTCATCGCATTGCTTAATTTGGATTTAACTAAGTCCACATGGCTGAAGACCCGCACCACTTCGCGAACCATTTGTTTAACTTTAGACATATCTTAACGCAGTGAAGAAGAAAAAAACGGCTTATGCTTGAGCCTGAAGGTGATTTTGATAGATTTTATTATCGAAAGTCGTTTATCACTGCTTATATTCATGATTTTAGGTGTTGACGAAGATAATGAAAAAATATATGGCGAAAATTAAAGTAAAGCTAGAAAAAGGCTACATACATTTTTTTTCAAGCTAGTATTCCCGCAACCCGCTATTTTCCCGCACTGGGAAAGCCAGATGTAGCGGGGAAAAAGCTAAAATGACAGTACTGTAGTACACCCTTATCCTTAGATATGGCCTAAGAGATGTGAAGATTAAAATTAAATTTGGTATTAAAAAAACTTCTACTATCGATATACTTAGCAATCATACATTGCGAATCGTAAAGGTGACTAATTGGGAGCTCTTCCGCTATAAAGTCCTGAACTATAAGGCATTTAAGGCTGTTAAGGTGCAAATGGCTAACCAATTACCACAACTGCTGTTCAAATCATCCTGCACGGCTAAATAAGCTTCACAGCATCAAGCATCCATCCATCAGTATGCGAGAATCCGACAGTATAGAAGGAGTGTCATGAATAAACAAAGTGATTAATACACGGACCAGATGACTGCCTTGAGGTACGAAAGTTATTTAAACGGACTTGGTTTTTGATTTTTTAAAGAAATCCCATCCAAAATATCTAATGGAATTCAAGTAAAATAATCCACTCTACCGTTTTTAAGAAATCGGGGAATTGACATTGAAACTTTATTTTCAAAATATGAATTACTTAGCTGTTTCGACTAAACAGATGATGACTCTATTTAATGGTAGCCTCCAGTATTCAAAAAAGTTGCAGATAATTGAGAGCCAAACTTAGTTTTTAACACACAGACTTCAATTAGTTATAAAGCAATAGAGCTGAAGTAAGGGTTTTGTATATTCCCGATTTCCCAAACAAACTTTTAATTATGATTTAAAGAGTAAGAAACTGCAATAAAATATTGTTCAACATTTTTAATACGCTAAGCCGTACAGTCATTCATTATTCAGTATTTATTAAGCTGATTTCCAATATATTTTGAATAACAACAATTTACAGAAATTAAAAAATTGTGTAAGAAAAATTAACTATTTGTAAGAACTATGCGATAGAACATTTTTAAGAGTTTATGAAAGTTTAAGGATTTTATTTTAGCAAACTCCACAGCATGATAACAGCTCTAAAACCTTCTACAAATATAAAACAAATAAATTAAATGAAGTAAAAATAAATTGAAACATAAAAAAAAAAGACAAATCACCAAAATTAAATCAACTAATTGGGTGCCTGATGGCTCTCTATGATTGCATTATTTGGCGCAAATGCTTAATGAGAATAGATTCTCGGTATAAAGATTCTAGGTATAAATCATATTATAATTTAAATTTCAAATTAATTCACTTGATGTGAGTTGTCAGTTATGGGTACCAAGGGAACACAATTTGTTATTTAATTAAAATATGCTTACACTAGGAAACTAAAAACCAAAATTGAAATTGCTTCTATAATATGTGTTGGGTTTAAATTGAAAGTACACGATATAGAGGATATTATAAGTATATGTGTTTATTGAATGGCGGCAGCTTATGAACTGAACTACATTGTATTGTTGTACATACTCATTGCATGACAGAGTTACCAGAAAGATAATTGAATGAATATGTTAACGTTTGTGTTGCCATATAAAATATACGTTATTTTCAACACCTCTTCTCAACACAAACTATACTTTGTTAGTTTACATTAAACCTGTCATGCTCAGTAATTTTACATGTTTTTGTTTACATAAATTTTTCGTACATATGTCTGCAATCATATTAGCTGTATCAACATAATTTAAGACAATTTTATTTTCATTAATTAACTGACGAATGAAATGATATCTTATATCAATGTGCTTGCTGCGTGCATGATACATATGGTTCTTTGCAAGCTGTTGTGCGCTTAAATTATCGCTGTTAATACAAATAGGACTTTCTTCAGGATAACATCCGATTTCTGTCAATAGTTGTTTCAAGAACACCGCTTCTTTTGCAGCTGCAGCCAATGCCATGTATTCGGCCTCTGTGCTACTTAGCGCCACCGTAACTTGCTTGCGAGATTCCCAAGAAAAAGCAGCACCAGCCATGAAGAACATATATCCGGTAAAGGACTTGCGATCGATTACGTTGCCTCCCCAGTCGGCATCAGTGTAGCCCACGACTGATTTGCCACATCTATAGTAGTGAAGCTTCATGTTCTTTGTATTGGATAAGTAGCGTAGAACGTGCTTTGCCCCTGCCTCATGTTCAGCTCTCGGGTCCTTGTTCATTTGTGAGAGCTTGCAGACGGAGTGTAATATATCTGGACGTGTAGATATAGCCAAATACATCAAACTCCCAATAAGAGCCTGATACTCGGTAGCGTTAACTGTTTTCGCTTCATCTGAAGGCTTCTTGATTTGGAATCCAGCATCTAATGGAGTAGCAACTGACCTACAGTTTTGCATTCCATATTGTTGTAGTAGCTCTTCGATGTACCTTGTTTGACATACAAACAAGTCTCCAGTGTCATCATTTCGCTCGACTTCAAAACCTAGAAAATTGCTAACTGGACCTTTGTCTACTGATTTGAATTGATTTCCTATATACTGCTTTATAGAAATTAGATCCTCTCTGCGTTGGCTAGCTATTAAGATGTCATCTACATAAACCGCTATGATATTAATGTTATCATTTATCATTTTTTTTATAAAGGCATGGCTCACTACTACATGGAACAAAACCATACTCTTGCAAAACACTGTCAAGCTTCGCATTCCATTCCCGACCTGCCTGTTTTAAGCCGTAAATTGCTTTGTTTAATTTTAATACTCGATTTGGCTGCTTCTTGCTAATAAACATTTCGGGCTGTTTCATGTAAATTTCTTCATTTAGTTCGCCATTTAAGTATGCTGTGCATACGTCCATTTGGTGTAAGTGTAGCTTAAGTTCAGCTGCTAATGCAAAAACCATCCGTATGGTTGCATAACGAACTACAGGCGAATATGTATCGACGTAATTTATACCATATTGCTGACTACAACCTTTAGCAACAAGCCTAGCTTTAAATCGTTCAATACTGCCATCATTTGCTTTCTTAAGTGTGAAAACCCACTTATTACCAATTGCCCTTATACCTGGTGGTAGATCAACTAATGTCCATGTATTATTTGCTATCAACGAGTCAAACTCAACTTTCATAGCTTCTCTCCAATTTGTAGCTTGTGCAGATGTCATTGCTTCATCCAGGGTGATAGGTACATTTACCTCTTCTGAATCCTGCAATATATTAATTCTGTGTTTCTGCTTACTAGGTCTGCCTGGTGCACCTGTACGTACTATACGTGGACGGCCTGGTCCATAAATAGGAATATTCTCACCATCACTGCCTGATTCAGAGCTATTGCTACTATAATTCTCACTAGCATCCTCGTAGTCTGTTTGTGGTGACTCGGGACGACTAATGCCTTCACCTTGTTCTATTACGTTTTGATCGGCACTTCCTATTTTTTCCTTATACATGAAATCAGAATAATCCACAAAATTAGAATGACCCACATCCTTGATTTGCTGTTTCACATTGTTTTGTCTGACTCCTTTTATTTTACAACTTTGTTCTACATCTTTTCGCACCAACTCAAAAAAACCTTTGCTGTCATTTGTTTCCATAAACAAGTTTTCATCAAATCTCACATCCCGTTTTATAATTACAATGCGCTTTATTGGATCATAAAGCCTATATCCCTTTACTTGATCACTGTAACCAACGAATATAAACTCCTTTCCTTTCGGTTTGAATTTACTTTTCTGAGTTTTATCGAGTCCAACAGCAAGACAACCAAATACTTTAAAGTGTTTCACACTTGGCTTTCGTTCGAACCACACTTCATAAGGAGTTGCATTTTCTAAAGCCCTTGTCGACGAACGGTTTCTAATATAAGCGGCACACGCACAAGCTTCAGCCCAAAATTGCTCTCCTAGTCCTGCATGGACTAACATCGAACGCGCCATTTCAACAATTGTACGGTTAAAGCGTTCTGCGACGCCGTTTTGTTGCGGAGTATACGGTACTGTCAATTGACGTTTTATGCCTTGATTCTGCAAATAATTATCAAAGTTTTTATTAATGTATTCACCCCCGTTATCACTTCTGATTGTTTTTATTTTTTGACCCGTTTCTCGCTCAACACATGATTGATAGTTTTTAAAGTGTTCAAACACCTCGCTTTTATTAGCCATGAAATAAACTTTTGCATATCGAGACTTGTCGTCTATAAATGTCAAAAAATAACGTGATCCTCCTATAGAATTCACATTAAACGGACCGCAAACATCAGAATGTATTGTTTCTAGCAAGTTTGTTGCACGGTACTTTGATGGCTCGAATGGTTGCACACATATTTTGCTTTTAATACACGAAACGCACGTAATGTTTGTTGTTGGCTGTATTTTGTCTATGCCATTCACCAATTGATCAGCTGCTAATTTATAAAGACTGTTTAAATTCATGTGACCGAATCTGTTATGCCACTTAATATTGTTTCCGACACACGAAATATTAACTGATTCACATTTGTTATGAAAATAATATAAGTCATTTACATTATAAGCGACAGCAATCACTAAATTTTCATTTGCGATTCTAATTACAGCTTTATCGTTTTTAAAATTGATTTGCAATCCATTTTTCGTACCCTTTGTAACTGAGAAAAAATTTGTTTGTAGTTCTGGGACATACAAAACGTTTTTTAACATAAATTCACTTTCGTTTGTTTTTATGCGAACGACACCGATGCCCATTGCATTAAGTGATCCATTTCCCGCTACTAGCACTCTCTGTTTTAGTTCAGTGTACTCAAGAAATAACGCGCGATCATTACACATATGTGACGTAGCACCACTGTCCACACACCAACCGTTGTTATTGCGACTTATTTTATTTTCATCAGAGTACAAGGCCATGTTTGGAGATACACACACAAACGATTTTTCACCAGTTTCTTTGCCCTGATGTTTCTCACCACTTTGTTGTTTTTTAGCATTTCTACATACCGCGGCGAAATGGCCTCTCTTGCCGCAAACGAAGCACACTCCGTTATTTCGCCGTTGTTGATCGCCTTTTCCTTTTGCATTTTTGTTGCTATGCGCTATGTATGCATGTTGTCCGCTATTATTTGCGTTTACTTTTTGCGATTGACTTTTACGTTCGGCTTCTTCCAATAACTTATTTCGCAATGTTGTGAAATTTGGAAGGCTGTCACGAATTTCCATTGCTATTACGAAATTTTCAAATGATTGAGGCAAACTCGATAATAGAATTATTACAATAATTTCATCACTCAGGGTGATACCCACTTCACTCAGTTTGTCTATAATACAAGTAAAATCATTTAAATATTCAACAACATTCATTTCTTCCGACAAACGCAAATTTAAAAGACTTTTATACAGTGTTACTTTACGAGCTGGCCCTCTAGCTTCGTAAATATCTTTTAATTTTTTCCACGCTTCTGCTGACGTGCAACAATATTTTATGTAATTTAACTGCGTTGGTTTCACTGACAAAATTATGGATGCTAAAGCTTTCTCGTCTGCTTTAACCCAATTTTCGTATTCATGTTCTGGTTTAGGTATTTCGCCATTTGCAATTCGCCATGCATCAGAATGAATAAGAACGCCACGCATTTGGACACACCAAATATCATAATTTTTATCGTCCAACTTTTCTATTGAGAACATATTGCTCGCCATTTTTACGCCGTTTAAGAATTTTGAACACCTTTTATTAAATTCTTTTTAGTTTTTACTTTTTACTTAACTTCACCAAAGACACCATATGCGCACTTATACAAGAAGTGCTGTACTTTTAAATAAAAGCCGGACACACCGTTTTTTGTCTTTTAGTAATATTGTGTACTTTTGATCACACTAGCATTGATCTGGGCCCATAACCTTTGTTGGGTTTAAATTGAAAGTACACGATATAGAGGATATTATAAGTATATGTGTTTATTGAATGGCGGCAGCTTATGAACTGAACTACATTGTATTGTTGTACATACTCATTGCATGACAGAGTTACCAGAAAGATAATTGAATGAATATGTTAACGTTTGTGTTGCCATATAAAATATACGTTATTTTCAACAATATGAGTCCATTTTATAATTGGATTTAAAAAAAGTGGATTTCTCTAGTGCCTGCATTTTGGCAACACTATCCTGTTTGGTTCACTTCACATAACAACAATACCAACAACAACAACAACAATTGTTCCGAGTTGTTTCGTGCACTGCACATTGGGCCGGAAAGGCAATTTGTTGGCATCAATTCTAAAAATGAAGTCAGGTCATGACATATAGTATATAAGAGCTGGGTGATAATTTTTGGATTGGTCCGATCTCTCCCACAACTACCGCCCATATAAGATACAGCTTACGTGTATTCATATTTTTATATTTTCTTTAATTATAATTATTTATATTTATAAACTATTTTAGTAGAGGTAGTACTTAAGCATCGAGCTCAACTTCTAATTCTAGCGAAAAGGGATTTCCAGTTACGGCATCAGAATCGCTTTTATCATCTACAAAAAAAGTATTATTATTTAGAAAAATAATAGAATTACAGTAGGAACTCGGCTAAGGGAATAAGGGAAGGGAACAAGGGAAGGGAACAAGGGAAGGGAACTAGGGAAGGGAACAAGGGAAGGAAACAAGGGAAGGGAACAAGGGAAGGGAACAAGGTAAGGGAACAAGGTAAGGGAACAAGGTAAGGGAACAAGGTAAGGGAACAAGGTAAGGGAACAAGGTAAGGGAACAAGGGAAGGGAACAAGGTAAGGGAACAAGGGAATGGAACAAGGGAATGGAACAAGAGAATGGAACAAGGGAAGGGAACAAGGTAAGAGAACAAGGGAAGGGAACAAGGTAAGGCAACAAGGGAAGGGAACAAGCTAAGGGTAGTTGAACTTATTAAAGTTGTTGCAATTAGCTAGGAAAAATGTTTGACTTAAAAATGTTGATTGAATACCTTTTTACAACGCGGTGAGCTTAATTTTTATTGTAAAATTTATTATTTGAAGAAAGCTGCTATTGGTACATGAAATCTGTGTTTCAAAAACCATTGATAGAGACCCTATTCCATTTTTGCGTATTCAGAAGATTTGGGCGTTTGCCGTTTCCCGGAGCCAGTTTTTATATTTTTGGCAATTTTTAAAATTTAATCTCTTTCTTTCCTGTGTTTGTACTGTAATTATTAAACTTGGTGATTCAAGTGCAAAGTGCAGTTGTTGCAAAATGCCATAAACAGCATATATACGATAAGTCAATAAGCACTTTCAATTTCAACTTTGCATAATTACATTTTAGCAGAAGTTTGCAGAAAGTTAGTTTTTCTCCACAAAAAACGAGCTACGTGCTCGTTAAATTATTTTACAAATATGAGCAACTCAAATGCAACAAAAAAAAAAAAAATAATAATAATAACAAAGATGTATGCACGAACAACATTCTTTTCTATTATTAGCATGCGCTTATTTTTCAAACTAAAGGAAGCTGGCAAAGTTAGCAAAAAAATACATTACTGAACAACTGAATTTTTAGAGCTGTCAATATTTCAATGTGGCTTGTAGTTACGGTATGTATGTATTCTAAAAAAGTAATATAAACCTTCTACATACCCAGACCTTTATTTTCCATTATTAACATGCGCCTTTTTTTCAAACTAAAGAAATATAGAAGCCTGCAGAGTTAGTAAATAAAATTACATTACTGAACAACTGAATTTTTATTGCTGTCAATATTTGAATATTGCTTTGTAGTTACGGTATGTATGTATTCTAAAAAAAGTAATATTAATAAAAGATGGTGTTTCTGTGAAACTTTCAAATGTTTGCCAAAAAGTCGACTTTCCGGCTCAATGTGCTTGGCTGGCTTGGACACTGACGCTGTCACTAAATGCAAGTAGTAAGCCACAAGTTTCGGCCTGATTGCTGAAGGAAATAAATGCAGCCGAAGTTTAAAGCGTAACAAATACTTTTCAGCATACTCGGCATATCTGAGCGGAGAGCGACGTCTGCCAAAAACAGTTGCGTTTGTGGCAAGCAAACCCAAACAACTGGGTAACTGAATGAATGCCACGGCAGCTCGGCAGCACGGCAGTCAACTAGTTAACGTCGCTCGAGTTGAAAAGTTTTGGCTGGTTTTTGTGTTTGTGCGGCCGACAGACAAGCCGGCAGATGGTGGCAGAGACAGAAAGACAGACGGAAAGACAGGCAGACAGGCAGAAAGGCAGACCCAACGAGGCAGACGAGGAACGCCATGCGAGTATTGTTTTATAATCAAGCCGCACATAATTTATATGAATAAAACTTTTCCAGTGTCGCTCATCATGTGCATGTGTATGTGTGTGTGTGTTAGTGTGTGTGTGTGTGTGTGTGTGCTCTAAAAATTGCGCCTCAAGTGATAAGCCCAACCACAATGAGCAAAGGTTAAGGGCATGGGATGAGTAGCGAGGAAATGAAAGCGTTCTCACATGATGGGACATGAAGCAACAAAACTAATCTTAACAAATTATCTTTCCAGCAACTACATAGTTTGTTGCATACTTTTTGGGGCGCAGAAAAAATAAACTTTTGCCTTAGACAAAAGCAGCTCAATAAACTTTTTCCTGTCCGCTCTCTCTCTCTCTCTCTGTCTTTCTTTCATGCTCCTTCCGTTTTCCGACGGCTTGTGTGCTTTTGAGCTCTAGATGCTCCCAACTAAGGCACTAACAACATGGGCGTTTAGTCTTAGGATTTAGTCCAGGGGGGGGCATGATTTTGTTGGCCGATTTTTTACTTTCAAGTTATTTGCACTACACAAAAAACACGTGAAAAATATGGAAAAATAGGGAAAAACTGAAATTCAAAATAATGGCAATATTGGCAATAATGGCAAACATCGAGAATTTGTTTTCTTACATAACTGATAAATTTTCATATACTCGTATATTCATACGTGTGTATACATTAAAATTATTGAAATCTAGATGAATAATAACGTCGGCAAAAAAAGGCGTGCAAACGGAGAGGAAAATACAATTATATATAATTTTTCTAATGGGAGCTGCTCTCAATTTAAAAACCAATTTATAGTATCAAGTCTAGTTAATTTTCTAAAAAGAATTCGGATGTATCTCAGTTGAATAGAGTTTTTTTGGGAACCGTATCTGGATATAGAAATCAGATAAAGAAATCTAAAATCATTTTCTTTCGACAGTTCAGAACTGAAAGTAGACTGCATTTTCTGAAAAAACTATACTTAATTTCACAAATATTTTTCGCGTTTAAATCTATTTCTGTTTATAACATTTATATTTATTTATTTATAGTATATAAAGATTGTTCCTTTGATATGTAGTTAAGTCTGACATTATTATAAGTATGAAAATAAAAACGTTGAATGTTTCTGTTAAACCAAAACCATATTTTAGAGACAATAATGAAAAACGTTTTAAAATTAGTTGCATTAATATATATTGCCTCAGGTATCGATGAATTCAGCGAACTGCTGGCCGCAAAAACAATGTCTTTGCCCTTTTTGTCCCGTTGCCCAAAATCAACCTGAGCACCAAATATAGGGCTTGATAAGAGTTATAGGTTAAGCCTATTAACATAATAAAAATTCGTTTTCATTCCCATATATATATAGGTATATGTTATCAATTAAGCGTAGCCATAAAATGGAGATATTTTTTTTTTCGTGATTTTTGCACAATGCGGCACAAATTCAATTCAATTTATCTGCAAAATTTTTGTTCCGTTTAAAATCTAGAGGGGCCAGCTGCACGCTTTTCACCCCCCCTCGCTGCGGCCATGACTGACAAAGCATATAGCTTATATGTATATGTGTCGCTTACACATAATTCAATGCCACAAAGGAGCAATGTGGTTGCCAAAGTTGATGCGATTATGATTTTCAATTTTCAGCAGTCAACGGCAAAAATGAAGCTTGCTCGAAGTCCTGCAGGGCAGAATATACAAAAACAAACACAAGCAATCCAAAATGTTGAACAAATGTGTTGAGAAACGCACAATAATAATTCAAGCATACCAATATACACACATACTTACATACATATGTACATTTCATTCAAATACATACTACACACTATACGAGTATAAACGTATGGGGGTATGTATGTATATAACATGCAGCAAAAAGAGACCACGAAAACGTACAATAAATTGGGTTTTTGGCTACCGAATTGTCCGGCTGTAAAGCTTCAACTTCTGGCCGCCGGCAGCTGCCAACTCTGGCGTACAGCAGCAAAATCCTCTTCACAGAAAAAATATTCAGTTATAACTTTTATCGCCTGCGTTGACGACAAACACAAACAGTCGGCCAGGCAGCCAGCCAGTCAGCCGGACAGCTGGACAACCAGCCACATGTAAGTGGCGTTGGACTTTACTGTAGACAGTGGTAACCAGAATTCCATTTGGAATTTTGCCGGTATTTTTTGTTCAGCTTGTGCATTTACAAAACTAATAAAAATATTGATTCGATTTTATTTTACAAATGCATACTAGTACATGAATTGTAAACACTTTGCCTTCTTTTATTTAGCCATTTGTATATACACATATGCATGTGGTTATTTTTTTCTGATTTACTTGAATAGCGATTCCGTACACACAACAATCGAAATAAAATGTAAGCTTACTAGCATCATTATTTGGATTTCAGCTTTAAGCTTTAACTTTTGGATCAACATTTTATTAGTTTAGGCTAAAAGTGTGTTTAGATTTATTTATTTTTAAATAAACCAAACTGTTTTAAACTCACAAAATGTTATTAAATCAAGTTACAACATGTCATAGAATTTGTTAAGAGTCTTTTCTTTGTGTACAACCCTCAATTAAAGTCAATTCATTATCGGCATAGATATAGCTTGCTGTCAATAAACAATTGGCTATTTCTGTTCTTAAATGAATTAGTACTTGAATGAAAGACAGTTGCTAAACACATTGTCTCAGTGGGAGTACCCCTAGGAAGCGTGCTCGCTCTTCACTGCTCATATTTTTATTTATTTCTTTATTTATGTCGACAAACATTGACGGTCGACATAGAAGGAAAATATACAAAAATTTTAAAAAGCATCTTATAAGCTGGAAAAGCCTAAAAAGGAGAACTCTAATCAAATTACAATAATATCTAATGAACGCCTCCGACCCGGTGGGGGAATATTATTTGCCCTTCAGCCAAGAGTGGTCAATAGATCTACCGGTATAAAAAAAGAAAAACTTAACAAAGAGAAGAAGCTTGGAATTGCTTAAAAGCTAATTTTAAAACGAAAAATAGGTGACAAAAACGAACAGCAAGAAGAGGAGGTCTAATATCTGAGCCCAAGGGCGTAAGCAGCTTTTGCCAAAGGGGTGACAACAAATTAAAATTTTGATTAAATAATGCACGATGCATTTAAAAAATTTTTCAATGAAAAAACTTCAACAAATCCAACGTCTGTTTTAACAAGAAAGGAATGCTAAAGTCGAGCAGGCTCAACTTTTAAATACCCTGTACCACCCCACAAAAAAGTAATTAAATTAATTAATTAATTTAATTAAATTAATTAACTAAATTAATTTAATTAATTAACTAAATATTAATTAATTAAATATAAAATATTCCATGCATGCATACATACATTTACAATTACATCAGAATCGTGTCTATGCGTGTTTGTGTACTTGTACATATGTATGTATGTGTGCATTGAGCCTGGTTATATGGCTATAACTTTCCGATCATTCTATCATAATGAGACTTGGTATACGGTTATATAATTACTAACCTAATGTGACTACCAAATTTTAGTTCAAAATTCCAAGAATTACGGGAGTTATAGAAAATCGTTAATAGGGGGGGAGTGGGGGGGTGGATCAGAAAAAATGAACAAACTCGTCCTTTCTCGGTCTCAGGAGAATCTGTATACCAAGTTTGGTTATTCTAGCTCTTATACTTTCGGAGATCCTTGCGTTCATACAGACAGACAGACGGACAGACAGACGGACAGACGGACATGGCTATATCGACTCGGCTTGTCATGCTGATCAAGAATATATATACTTTGTGGGGTCTACCAAGCCTCCTTCTGTGTGTTCCATGTGCACTCGCACTAAACTAATATACCCTTGTACCCTTTGGGTACAGGGTATAAAAATTGGCCAAACTTAATTGGCTCCTAGCTGGCCAATCCAAACTGTCCCTGAAATTCAAGAGGGCCGTTTACTAGACTATTGTTGCCCCAACATGGAGCTATGTTATCAAAATTTTTGGATTGACTGCAGCAAAATTTAAAATAAAAATAAATAAATGAATTAAAATATAAAAACGAACATATGATTTTTGTGTATTTTTTCCATGGCTTGAGCTTTGTTTGAAGTAAAATTTTTTTTGTATCTTCAAGTTGCAGAAAAAACTATTTATTTGTTGTATACGAAATGTTATGGAAATACAGCTATTACTTAGTCGTAATTACTTTATATAAAAAATAGTTTTTTAAAGACAGTCAATAACAAATTGTTATTAGCGTTATGTAAACACAAATATGACTCCTTAACTGAATGCTATGTACTTGTATGCATCTTTTTAATAGATATTATTGCATTGCTGTGCAAACCAAAATTGATAAATCGGCTTTACGAAGAAATGATTGCATAATTTTAAACGTCTTTTTTGATCACTTATTTCAACGAACGAATTTACAATTGCCAAAGATTAAGTGTTACCTTCAGATATAATTTTACAATCTTACCGGCATGCAGCTAAAGAAAATGTTGATCTTTTTGATCAAATCTTATACTTGTTCTTACACTTGAACCAAAAAAATGTTTATATGCTTAGAAAGTAATCGTTAATTGTCTAAAAATTTCAAATACTCTTATCTTTTGAGAACATAAGTTTTTTTTTCAACAAAAAGCAAGAACATATTCAAAATCAAATCTTTGAAGAAATTATCTTCTTTTTTTCAACAAAATGCAAGAATATATTAATCAATTATTTCCCTTTTTTTAAAGCAACATTTTAGAATAATAATTAGGAGTGTAATTATTTTATTGCTACTTTGTCCTCAAATCAAAGCGAACTTATAGGTAAATGATTTATTTTGCATTTTTCTTTTTAAAAGCCTTAAAGCTGCCTTTGAAGTCGACATTTGACAACATTTTGGATAAAACAACAACATTTAGAATAATAATTAGGAGTGTAATTACTTTATTGCCTATTTATCCTCAAATCAATGCGAACTTATACATACATGATTTATTTTGCATCTTTGTTTTTAAAAGCCTTAAAGCTGCCTTTAAAGAAGAAATTTGGCTTAGAAATATGTATAACTGCTCTTCTGTTATATTTAGTTCCACAAGTATTTCGCTTAATGCTGTTTTGTATGCGACTTCATGATATTCTTCCCACAGTGCATCGCCACATTCATTTGTTCGCACATTCGTTTCATAACGGCGACAACTGAGGAAACATTTTGTTCACATATTTGATTTGATTTATACAAAAATGTTACGTTCTGTGCTCGTTTTCGTGTGTTTGCCTTTATTTTTGTCAACCCCTATCCCCTGTCCCCTGTTCCGTGTCCCCACTGTCCGCCAGGCTTGTGTGGTCAGTCAGCCCAGAGAGTTTCGTGTCATTGTCCATTGCTCCCTCTACCGTTGCCAGCAAGCCTCGTTTATTTTTCATTCCTGTTCAAATTATATTGTTGGCCAACAGTTCGCACCGTCGCGTCCTTCGTGCCCAGCAGCTGAGAGTTGTTTTATTTTCGTTGTTGTTGTTGTGGTTGTTGTTGTTGCTTTCGTTACTGGCATTGCCTTTTGGTGTGTTCTGCATCGTATCGTTGATTTCTGTTGAGTTTGTTTGACTGACAGCAACACCAGCTATGCCTCTGAGCCTGAGCCTGGGCCTGGGCTTGGGTTTTGGCCCTTTCGACCTTTTTGTGCCACAAATGCAAACGGATACACACATACATAGTATTTGTATGTAAGTATGTATAAATATATACTGTACATCTACATAGCCGGTGGCCGCATCAACGAAGATACTGTTTTTTCCCCTTCTACATAATCCTTTCAATTTTTAAATCATTTTTTATTTCTTGCCTTTTTTCGCTTTTAATGTTTGTACGCGTGTGCGTATAACTGAACCCTTTTAACCCTCTTGCCCCCTCACCAAATGCCTTTGCCTCTTTTTATGCGAAGCTGTGTGGTGTCCCAGCCTCGACTTGAGACTCTCGAAGCGCTGGTCGCCGCAAATATTTATAAAGGAAACGTACCTTTGATTGATGTCCGCTGTCAGGCGCCCCATTTCAGAGCCAGACAATGCCTGGGCGCCTTCCCCAAATCACTTAACTTGCTGGAATTCTAGCTATGCTCCTCATATCATTGCACTCTAATCACACTGACATGTTTATCCAAGGGAGAACGAGTTAAGCCTCAAGCAACAGGACACAGGCGGCAAAGATGAAGCGATTCCAATATATGTGGTCGATTGAATTTACACCTCGCCCCATGTGCATTTCAAACTCATTTGCGATTTCATCAATTACGAGTACATCGCATGCATTGCATTTAATCAGCCCGATAAACCCCTATAAGGCAGCACCTGAACGTATAAAACTGGCTGGGCAGACCGGACCCACTAGAGAAGCAGCCACCGCCGCAGGAGGCGACCAGGTAATTACGAAAATTAAATCAGTTTGAGGTAAGTCCGGTAATGCAGTGCAGTTGCTTGTGGGTGGACAAGCCATGAGAGTCCTGCGAGTCTGTCGCAAATTGAATGCTCAATAAGCTGTGCGATTGCCGACCTCTGCAGATGAAAGTGTAAGCTTCCGACCTGCCATTTTCTTCCGTTGTCTGTGGTTAGTTGTGTGGAAATAAGAGATGTACAGTTGCGTTTAAATGACTGAAAGATATTCGAACTAGTCTATGACAAATTGCTGCCAGCAATTGTCAATTGTGAAGGCAAAATTTCAAAAATATACGGATTACATGCTAAAACAAAAAGAGTGTTCAATTCTTTACAAAAGGGAGAAATTAGAGCTAGGAAAGTGCAGGAACTAGTCTACTTCCTGACAGTTCAGAACCTTTTGGTAACAACCACGGGCCACAAATTATGATAATTTTGTATTTAAGAAAGCGAGAAATTTACCAATTTTCTTTTTTTTTTTATAATTATCTATGAATTTTCACCATGATTTTTAAATTTTTATTTTTATTCATTCTCTCAAAATTAACTAAATTACCTAATAATCAATTTTTTGAGAAAAAAAAATAAACTAAAAATCAAAAATAAAACAAGCCGTAATTTTGCCTGAAAATATTTTTTTTGTGGACGTTGTTTTCAGCCCAAAACTGTATTATAGGAGCTCGTCTTGGAGTATGATATAATGATATAAATAAATGTTGTCCTTATTCCCTATGAAAAATTCAGGAACAATTACAATTTGAGGTTTATTTTTGTTTAAAAAAATGAAACTTAAAGAATAATCAGTATTTCATGAGTTTTTTTTTTTTTTGCTCAAAAAATAATGATTATTAATTAAGTTGAATGGTAAAACTCATAGTTAATCATTTTATTGTGAGCGAATGAATAAGATTCAAAAATAATGATTGTTTTGTAATTTTTATAATAACACTTATAATGATTTCAGTCCCGAATTAAAAGTTTGTAATAACACATCGATGCCTTCGCTGCTTCTTCTTTTCAGTATATTCTAAATGTGTTGTTCTATTTAAAATATCTATTGAATATATGTAGATTATGTAGGGTACTGCAACTTTTTTTTACAAAAATATAACAGCCAATGAGATATTTTTGTTATTGAAACAAGTACATATTTTATTATAAATGAGCTAAAAACTCATTCAATATTATCGCTTAGTAACCAATTTAAAAAATGTTGTTTAATAATTGATTAATAACAAATAAATTAAGGAAATTTTGAATGCGGAACTAGCGGTACTGATAAACATCTAAATACATACTGAAAAATAAAACTGATGGGTAGCTTTACTAAAAACTAAGGGGTAGGCCTGCTACTCAAACGAATTATTTGTAGAAAAAAAATAAGCTCCACAACAAGGATGAATTCAATTGCTACTCATATGACGCAACTTAATTTAGATTCGAATATTCTCGTTTAGGTTTAAAATTAACGTTTAAGTTTGAGTTAAGAAGAAATTTTCGACTCATTTATTTCAATAAAATGAATTATCGATCAATTCAACTATATGTAAGCCATATATATAATATTTATAATATTTAAAATTTATCTTTTATTTCATTTAAGTAAGACGGGTACATGATTGGTATAGTTTGAAATGAACCTTATTTGTCGATCAATTATATATACAAATATATGTAAAATACCCCAAAGAGTTTCATGTGAAATTCGAGCTTTATTTGAACTTAGCAACAAATGTTTGAATGGGGTAGATGGGTAAGTAAATGACATTTAGAAACGACTTAGCTAATCAGTTGACTAAGTGCGGGAATTGCATGTCTTGGTTCGATAAGTCACAGCTCTAATGCACATTTCAAGTGCCCTCGAATCTTTAATTCTCTGACCACATGCCGAGAACTACAGCCTACTCCATGGTATGGCACGTTTCGCAGTTGGGAGCATTGGAAACATTAATTAAATTGCATGACAATGACGAGGAATGTTGCTGCACAGCATTCGCAATGCACTGAAAATGTCGTCAATTATTTCATAATTAATGCTATAGGCCGGCGGTTTCGCGGCTTGGCTGGCATATCTGTAGAAAGAAAGAAAATGTTGCTCTCTTCACTGTCGCTGTTGAAAAAGTGATACAACAAGGCTTTCATCGTCGAAATGGAAATGAAAATAAAAATGAAAACGGAAACGAAATGGGCATGACCGTGAGCTGTAAGGCAATTTCATTGGCACGCAACTTAATGAGATTTAAATGAATGAAATAAAGCACGCAAGATGAGCGGAGACCAGTTAAATAAGCAGTTTGATGTGGGCGGCTGAGCGTATGCGCGATGTCCAGTGACCAAAAACAAATAATGAAATAAAAGAGCAAAAAAAGGACGGTTATTCATGACAACGTAAAAGAGGAGCTGGGAAAAGCGCAACAAATAAAATGAATGCGAACAAAATGAAATTAATTACGCGCGCGTTTCCCATAAAGTTGAGCGCTTGAGTGCACTTAAAAATTCAATAAATCATTTCTGTACTGCCTGTTGGCACTTTTCGTCCGCTCGTATCTCTCGCATTTATCTCATATTTCAAATTAATAAACTTTCAGCATCACATTCAATAACAAAAATAAAAATTTACATATACAGAGATGGCTAAGCGCATTTGTGATCAAATCTAGGCAAGCCAAGTTGTTAACAAATCGACAAAAATAGGGAAGAGAAAAAAAAAAAAAATGTCAAGCAAGGGCCCAAAATCTGAGCACAAAGCGGCACGACGATAATTTTAGCGTGCTTTCCTTTATGTCTCGCTAGCCCACTTTGTCAACTCAATTTCCGCCAGAGCAGCTCTGGTAGAAGCAAAAACAACAAAAAAGCACTCTTTGGAAATGTCTAATCCAGCGTCTCTTAAAATACAACCCACACATATACACATAGAGAGAGAGAGAGAGAGAGACAGAGAGAGAGACTCACGTAGAGTCGCCGCTGTCAGACATAAAAAGAACGCTACAACTGCCGAGGAAATAAAAATCAAATTTAAAACGCTAAGAAAGTCGTCGAAGCCGCAGCTCCGAAAAGTATGCAACAAAAGACAAACGACCGGAAGCGGGTGAGCGCATAAAAACGGCAACAACATGTCTACCCGCCAGCCCAACACCCTCACCACAAACACCATAACCACCGTCACCGTCTCCGTCTCCGTCAGCAGCCCTGACATTCGGTGGTGCGTGTAATACGGCGATCTGGTCTGGGTGGTTGGTGGTTGGCCACCCGCATCGGGCGGGGGTCGCACAACTAAATGTCGCAGTTTTACGAGTCAATATAAAGGTGCCTGGGGAGTCATTTACAGGCGCGCAGCGGTTTGGATTCGTCTTGTAATAAAAACAACAGCAAGCGCCGAAAGACGGGAAAAAGACTGTTTTTACAGGCCCGGCGAAACATAGAAAAACACACTGCCACCCGATTTTTCCTTCTATTGCAACACAATTTGGGTTTCGCTCTAATACACATGTCTATAAAAAATTTGTAGACAAGAAACACGTGTATACACACACACACCCATACATACATACACACATTCGTACCAGGCAAAAAATAAAAGCACGCATAAAACAACGACACTCGCAAGGGTTGCCCAAAGTCAAATATGATGGCAATTTTTATTTGCCTTGTGAAATATTTTACCAATGAAGCATACAAATGAGCTAACGCCAACATTTACCTTCGAACGAGGGCCATTCACAACGGGCGTAAAAAATAAAAGCGCCCGAAACGGACAGAATATGAGCTTTTGCCTGTCGATTTAGGCCAAGAAGTGAGCCAAGAAGCTCGAGTGATTTACAACACAACGTGCAGTTTATGGCAAATTTACGAGAACTCTGCGTCGAGATATTAATTTAGTGGCAAACGCTGAGTAAAATATGAAATAAAGCACAGACAGGTAAGCAGAAAGTACATAAGCCAGTCTTAGTTGTTAGTAAAGAGCGAGCTCACAAGGCTTTCAAGTTTATCACAAACTACTCAAGGATATATATGAAGAACATAACATTCCATAAATATACGCGAGCATATGTTAAGTTAAATTGTCATACCATTTATACAAGACTGCTAAGCCTTTTGGGCCAAGGAACCGAACAATATTTTGTATGGTTTATAGGACAGTACTTAATTGCTTAAAACCCTGTACCCGAAAGGTACTTTGTGTACAAATACTATGACCCAGTTGGTTGGTTAAAACTTCCAAATTCTTTTTTTATTATAAAAAAGCTATTGCTTATTTTCAATGCATATTAAAGCATTTACTACTACAGTAACATTTAACATATAATTGATATCAAACGTCTATAAAATCTATAAAAATGTATCTGAATATTTTCGGATAATTATCTTTATTTATGTTTATAAGCAGGCCGGTAATAAATATAATTTAAATATAATTTAATCTGAGCAACTTTATTTATATACTGAATTAATTTTTTACGTTTCTAAAATGTTGACATTAATCATGTGAACACATTAATGAAAGTTATTGTTATAAGAACATAAAATTAATATAGAAAATCAAATATTTTGCCTAACCCCTGAAAAAAAAAGACATTAATCTCATATCTTCAATATTTAGTCAATTTTATATATATTTTAGTACTATACAATTTTTATATGTAAGTGTACTTTCCCCCGAAACCGCCCTTTAAATCAGAACTCCCAAGGAATGAAAAGAAAATCCAGAAACGATTGCTAACCGATAGGGATGCTGATACTTATGCTACTTATTTTGTTTAATTTAATAAAACAACAAATTGTGCTGTCGACACAGATAACTATAATTTGTTTTAGGTTATATAATAAAGATATAGAATAATATTTTGTTATAATTTCAGTTTTAAAAATAAGAAAGCCTCGAAAATAACTATGCAATAATGTCTATTAATGCCTTCGACACGTTGGCCAGCTATGCCCCGATTCACAGCCATATGTGGGCTGCGACATTATACAAGTAAACCTAACCAATTAAAAAATAATAATTTGTAGAGAAGAGCCTAAGAGCTATCTAGATGAAGTAAGAAGCAGAAAGAGGAAAATCTCCAATCCGGTGGGGAAGTATTTGATTGCCAAGCCGGCAAGCTATGTCCGATTTCCTTGGAGATAAGTATGAAGAACAGCTTTTATAGAATAGAGAGAAAGTTCTGTCGAAACTAAATGTGAAAGATCATTTTAATTAGAACAAATAACCCGAAAAATTAAAAATAAAGAAATAACAAAGATTACTGTCGGTGAACAATTTTGCAGCACGTCTCTAATTTTAGCAAATAGCAGAAAAACTCGAGCGTAGTCAATAGTAGTGTTCTGTATAATTCAGATTTTAATTATGAGTATTATCAGTAGCTTGACGTCTCTGGCATTTCCCCAGATAACGACTATAAGAGGTGGAAAGAAACAAAAAAAAATGACTACTTGTAAACAAAGAGAATGATTGCAGAAGCATCAAAATGTAATTTAATTATTTATTATATAGTACAGATTTTCAATTTATGCTGAACAATAGATAATAATTGGAAATACGTTCGAGCGCATTGTGTATTATTAGTGAAGATATTAGATACTTTTATACATTTTAGTTCAAATCAGACTGATTTAGGTGGTTAATATTATCAAAATAGATTGTTCATTCTTCATAAACGTAAACAGTTGGTAAGTTTATTATATTTTGCTGAAGTTTTAAAGTAGCTTTAAAGTAGTGTATTGAAGATGTAATATATATTTATTTATAGAAATCCATCTTTATTATTATTATTTAATATCGACTTAAGCGCTCTCTTCTGTTCAAACAATAATGAATTTGTATAGTAATGACGTTTATTTTTAAACAAAATTCTACCTATTCTAAAATGTTAAAAGTACATGATTATAGTATGTGACAAATTATTTCATTTAATGCACGATATGAACGTAACTTAATAGCAGCGCTGTGATTTTTAGAGACACTTTCGGGATTCAATAAATACGTACATAAACTTATTAGCTATATTGGCACCATTTGTTTTAAACAAAAACTAAAGTAAACGCCCAGAGAGACTAACTCAAGGCCACTTCATCGTTAAATGAGCTGAATTGTGAGTTGTACGCACATTGCATTTATTGCAATTACCATGGACGATAATGTTATCCCTTTTGATGGTAATTTTGGGAAAGCGAACAGTGCCCTGGCGAATTAAGCCTGAAAGGTGGTGGAAATTAGAAAAAGCGCAACACAATAGTTTTGAAAGCTCTCCACTTACGTTGTACGGGGTTTGCTCTGGAAACGGCGCATAGTGCCAGCATTAAGATGAACAGCGAGAACCACTTCATTGTTATTGCCGCTTTAACTTGTACTATAAATGTCTGTACCACTTGAACTTTGTAAGCAACTGTGTGGTGCTGCGCGCATTAACCGCACTTTTATACTTGTTCCCCAGCACAGCAGCTGAGCGTTATCAGAGAAGCAGAAAAAATCACCGCTCAGTGGAATATACTTTTATATATGTACTATATATACTCGTAGTATAAATTGATGATGAGCGGTAAATGCCCAGAGCTAGATATTCACAAAGCAATGCTTTAAAGCTTATTATAACTGGTTGATTACGTTTTCCCAAGTCATTAATGCTGTTTAGCTTTATTTAATTAATTAACTAACCACACGACTAATTTGTGGTTACTTCTAAAATGTAACTGGAGTATTTTAAAAACCCTCATAGACAAGACATTCTTAAAATTTCAGCTTTTTTCTCTATGTCTTAATTTATAACATCATTTGTTTTCATGATATTGCTTCTTCTTCTCAACATATACTTTTAAGAATTATTTATGCATATACTTTACAAATTATATATCTCCTAAAAAATTACTGTAGCCCAATCGATCTTTTACCAAGCGGTGACCGGCGATTCGAAACAGGTGTTGAAAGCCGCAGATATCGGCAGACAATCTGCCCGCCGTCAGTGATGCGAATATTGCTATTTCCCCGGCATATCTGGCTGTTTTTTAAATCCAATTAAGCAAAGAATTCGAAATTTTGGGATCGGGAATTTTGGCTTTTTTTTTTTAAATATTGCCAACATTAATGTTAAAATTATTTAGAAGTGACAGCTTTATCATTTCTTTTGATCGATATTTGCTAACGCCTTTATTATTTTAAACAAACCTGCTCTGTTTATCTCAAAAGTGCGCGTAAGTTGTAAAGCGAAAAGGCTGGAATGCTTGGCTAAGACGGGAAGAGTTTAAGGCCTGGATGCGCTGAGATGCACTATTAGAGCAAAACTCAGCGCTCCCAAAAAAAAGTACAAAAAATTACAATAGCTTTAGGCGAATTTCAGCAAAAAAAAAAAAAAAAAAAAAAAAAGTTCGTTCTGCTTGTAACGCCGAAGGAAAAGTAAACAAGGATATAAGATATTGTCTACAAAAACTCAGTCTATATTTAAATATATAAATGCTGCTGTTACAGTCAATGAGGTTCTGCAATATTTATAAGCTTTTTTTTCAATCTCCTTCCCCATAAAAAAAATTTGTTTGCCTTCTGCCCCGCGGACGCGCTCGTGGCGTGCTCGGGGCCTACTTCGAAAGACTGTTGAAAAGCAGCGTTAAAAATAATTTCCCCGTTTAACTAAACTTTATTTCTATGCACTTTATTAGTTTTCAATGGCCCAAAAATTCAACGATTAAATCATACACAAAATTTTGCATAGACTCGTGCTTAAATAGATCAGCATCAGCAAAGAAAGCTCTAAGAACAGAACGACTTTCTTAGATATTGCTAGAACAGCTGTTTCCTTTGGAGCTAGTGGGCTTATCGATAAGTGGTAATCGATTCGTTTTTGGCGCCACTAACCATATAACCAGCATATGGTTGGTGGTGGCACCAATCTCGTGATTTGAGCTATACAGTACAAAGTTTTTAAAGTCTGAATGGTTTACCGGTGCGCAGTTAAAATTAAAACATTTTGTATAAATCTCAGCTGCTATTGAGTAGAATATTATGTATTCAGCGCCTTTTATTACAAATAATTTAATAATAATAAAAATATCAAAGTTTGATTGTTACAACAAATATTATTTATTTTAGTTTTGTCAGCTCTTATTTCAATCAACTTTTATATATTTGTCTCACATGGAAATTTGAAAACTATGTTTTCCCCCATAATTATGTGTTTAATTGAAAATTTAACTAATAAATTAAACTCCAATATGGGCGTGTCCTCAGTTTTTATCGTCCTATGGTCAACGCTGTCGCATCCTTAGATGTCCGTATATCACAGGAAGTGCAATCGCCATTAATTGTAACATCACCATCGTCAACTATTATCTCCGGGCCGTTTGTGTAGATTGTATAGCGGCCTGAAATGCAAAGCGTTTTTTGTGAAATTTGAACCATTTCTCTCTATTCTTTATTCTCACACTTTACAATTAACGGCGTTTAGAAGCGCCAGCATCAAAACGAGTAAGAAGAACCACCGCGTTTGGCAATACATATTTGAATTTTAAGACAAATAAATGCTGAAAGCTGTGCAAGTTTTTCTTACTTTTATACGCTTTCTAGAATTCATGAGCTCAAGGTTATCAGCACGGAGAGAGATTGAATATATGGAATATATGGAAGTCTACCAAATGTTAGACTCTCTGCAGCCTGAAACACACCAGATGTATGTGTGGTATGTAAGATGTATTTATACATTTCATTTAAACAATAATTTTCTTTAAGCATTTAACTTAACCAAACCCATAATGCTTATAAGGTGGTAAACGCAAATTATACATACGAACATACGAAGAAATTAAAGCGAAATTGGATGCTCTTTATATGGACAACCTGAAATATGGGCTTAGCGATCTTAAGCGTGTCGTACAACTGTTTTTTTGATAAAGAAAGGCCAAGACACACATCGATCGCGATTACCAACAAAATCATCAAAAAGGTCCATGGCATGATTATCACTAATAGCCGAATGAAAGTCTGTGAAGTAATAACAATTTTAAATGATAAGTTAGGTGTACAAAAAATTGGTAGCCTGATGGATCACTTTAGCGAATGCGGCAGGACTTTTTACGTCGAGATATATACAATTATTACAAATTATTATACGCCAGAGACTAAGAGACTTTCAAAAGAATGCATTTTTCGGGAGAAACTGCAATCGAATAATGATAGAACCGAATTTTTTTTATTTATTTATTTATTAATTTTTTATAAGCCTTATTCTAGCGTTCAGGGGCGCATATTCCCATATAAAGTCGATAAGACGTTCATTATTATGACGCACTCTTTCGCCTTAAAATGGATCTGAGTTGGATTTGTTGAAGTTTTTTCATTGATCATATGCATAAGTTATTTTTTAAATGCATCGTGCATTATTTAATCAAAAGCTGCCTACGGCCTTGGTAGCGTTACAAGTGTTGGATTACTTTTAAATTACAATTTTAATTATATTGAGCTTATTATTAGGTTATTTTCTTATTATTAATTTTATTTTTAACATTATTATTAATCTTTATAATTAGGTCTGTTTTATCAGTTTTTTACTTAATCTATTTTGCCTACTAAAGTAAGTGTGTGATTAATTTCGTTTCGTCATTTTGGAGAGTTTAAAAAAACATATTATATCAAGCGATTAAATAAATGGCATTAACGTTGGGAAAAGCGTAAAAAGGCGGTAAAAAACAGATTAATTTTAAGAATGGAATAAAAAATGATTAAAAAAATGTATCTTCCTTTTTCAAACACGGGTACTTGTTGATCACGCCTCGTTGTTACTTTTTATCGTTACTTAAACTTAAACTTATTTGATTTGAATGAATTTCAAGGAGCATGATCACAAATAGAGATCAAATAAAACAGCCCATATCCATAATATTTTAATAACAATCCATCACTACGCGAACAAATATTTTTATTTTTCAACAAATACTCAACCTATACTAATTGGAAATTGAAAAGTATTCAAGAGTAGTGGAGTTTTGTTTTCCTCAGCAGCCTCTTAGCCCCTAATAATTAGCTGTGCCGAGTTGTCAGAGGTGCGTATATCGCAGTAGGGACAATCCCCATTAACTATAATGTCGCCGCCACTAATTATTATCTCTGGACCACCGGTGTAGATGCGAAAACGGCCTGCAATTCAATACGTTAAATTAATTAACATACTTTAATCATTGTTGGTTCATTGTACTCACGTTTTCGACAACCACACCGGCAGCAACCTCCATTGACAGCGGCGAGCAGGGCCAGCATCAAGACAACAAGTGAGAACCACTTCATTGTTAGATATGAGAATTTTTACTTGTACCCAGCGTAGATGCTTCTGAGACAGCGACGATATTTGGAGCTTCTTTTATATGCTTTTTTATTCAAAATTGTCGCATGAACGAGCAGCTTCATGAATACGGCTGTCAAACATATAAATTTATAATTGTCGTGTGGCAATTCCCAATTATGAAGCTTAAGCAGATTGGCTTCATTCTAGAGTGCTATCGAGCCAAAAACAATCCATTAATACATTGAAAATCCGGTCCAGTATGTCCTTCTATGGGTAAGCTAGCTTCAGATTCTTCTTGCTGGACGAGTAACAAAAAAGTATTTAGCATGCTCAGCAATTGGACTTCTGTTGATCTGGAAAAACTTTCACACCGAGCTATTTATGTTTGTTATTTGTTATGTCCAATATAAAAGTAGATTTTGGGACCCCTGAAGAAGCCTTTACCTGGTAACTGTTGATCTCCAGTTTTGCAGACATAGTTCTCTAGCTTCTCTAACAGCCTAAGAACCCAGATTGTGCTCCAATTTTTCTTTGCCGATTCGATTTAAATTTTTCTTAAATGAAACTTTTAATCGTCTGTTCCGTGGTTTTAGTTGCGATTAGTATATCGTCGATCGACAACAATATCGCATTCATAAACTCATAAAAAAATACACGTAAATTGAAATATTTTTACCATCGATCATTCCCCACAGAGTGATTTAAATAATATAAAGTGTACACACTAAAATTTTAAGTTTAAAGTATGTATTAAAATGTGACGATATTTAATCACAAGTGATGAGCTGACTTGGGTTTCATTCACGCCAAAGGATTATTTTTTATAATTATAAAATATTTTTCCCACTTTTTTCCTACTCTTATTAACAACAATTGTTTTTTATAATGATATTATATTAATTTTATAGAACACAATTTTATTAGAAAGTAATTTTTTGTTTATCTCTATTTTACATTTGAAAATATTCGAATAAACTATTAAAAATATTAAAATGTAATATATTTCTAATATATTTGAATCGAATGCAAAAAACTTCAAATTAATGTTGAGAAAAACATTAAAATTATAATTGATTATTATATTACTATAGAATATAGTACAAGTATATTTAATTATTCGTTTTTTGAAGTGGGTGCATATTGAAATTAAATATGGTTCAACAATAAATTGAACATGACATGCAATAATGAATATGATTTTTAAATAAAATCACGTTGTTCGTACGAAATACGAAATATTTATATATTAAATTGATTATGAAAATATTATATTTGCTATGGAATTTATTTTTGAGTGTAGCAATCCGAAAAATTTTCTGCAGGAATTCCATTTTTAGAAACATTTTAACCAAAACACCCGCGCGATTTTAGTGCCATATTTTTGAGTCTAATTGTACACAGTAATCTATATTCTTTATCAGTTTGATGAGAGGAGTTGATATAGCGACGATCTGCTCACACCAGACGTCTACAACATTGTAAAACGTCTAACTTTTGAATTGAGTACAGAATTAATTTTGAAAGAAAACACTAACAGTCATATCCTTATAGCCGACTGATCGTGATTAGTGAGCTATAAAGGATTATTGCAGAGCACCGATGGTGCTTTGAGTTCTAGAGTTCTAGAGTTCTGAGTTCTAGAAGGAACACAACAAATAATGATTAGACTCATCCCAAAAGTTACAATTTTAACTAAATGTTGAAGTGCAATTTCAATTGTTTTATGTTTATTTCAAATCACGAGCTTTTCTTGCAAATATCAGTCATTTCTGGTACGTAGATGCTTAAATTTTGTGGCTTCCTAGTCATCACCACCGCTAATGCTGCAGCCGGCACAGTCCGAGTTGTGGACGTAGGTGCCACCAGGAACCCGACCGCTGAAGCCCTCGGGTATTTGGATTGGGGGAGGACCACCGGCCCTTGGTGGCGGCAAATTATTCGAATAGCCATCGGGGGAGCCTATGATTACCGTGCCAGCGCCGGGTCTGCCCTTGTACACTTGACCGCCAACAACCAGAGTCTCAGCATCCGGTGGGGAGCCTGCGAGGCAAGACAAGGAATGTAATTAGTTATAAGTAGTTCCAAGGAGAGAATTAGATTTTACAGAAACTTACAATCCCGACACGCGCCATTGATGACCACTCTGCCGGCTAAATACGAGTTTATGATTGATGGGATGGAGAAGAATAATGTTAACATTCCTGTAAGGATTTTATTGCTTGGCACACGGCTTACCCATCGCCACGGCTACAATGATGGAAAGTAAAACAAGGGACAGCCACTTCATTGTCAATATGCGGTCTCTTCGATTCTGATAGGGCAGCCGGCTGAGGCGTAGCTTTTTATAGCTCGCTGCCTACTCGAATGTTTTGTTATTGTTGCGCTTCTCAATGTAAACAATCGTTTGTGGCGTAGAAACCTGCTCAGTGGCGCGCTCCCGAGCTCTGTGGGAAAACCACAGCTGAGAGATGTGGCATTGCACCACACGTGCTTCGAGAGCGCGCCACTGCAGCCGGTCGGGCTCAACTGATCGACGCTTGTGGTTCTAATTGAACAGAACTTGTTTATTGCTAATTCCGTAGAATTGATTCTTGTTTCTGAAAGCGGCCGCCTTCTCAAGGTCAACCACAATTGCAATTGTTTACAACCACTTACTACTATTGCGTTGTACTGGGAGAGTAGGCTTAGTTAGACTCGGGCAGGGCAATAACTTTTATTCACGCATTTGGCACCTGATATTGATATTATTGTATGCACAGATAGTATTTACATTTCTCATTAGCTTAGCCTAGCCCCGTATGTTGCAGTTTCTGCAGTCATCGTTGTGCACTATGGTGCCGGGAAAACCGGAGGCATCGATTCTCCGACCACCCGATTGGTAAATCTGCCGCTTATGTCTATGGCCGCCGCCACTTATCTGCTGCGATACACCACCGCCAACTTGTTTCACATTGAAATTGTGTAATTCTTTGGCCCAAGCATCAATCTCGTCATCACGTGCTGGCGTCTTACGTCCCCCATTGCCACCAATCTTGGTTGGAGTTGGACGTCCACTTGAGCCGCTTTTCTTCGTGGTCCTCGGCCGAGTAGCTGGCGGTTGGGTTGGCTCATTACAATCAATACACTTGCCGTTGATGGTCACCTTTCCAGCTGCAAATAAATCAAATAATGGGGTACTACTTGTATAACAGTATCCGGACTTCGGTTCCACTTACCACTGGCATAGGCAAACACCGCCAGAATTACTAACAACGCTATACACTTCATTTCAAATATTAGAATGTATCTCTTGTTTGACTGATCGACGCGAAGATTCTTATATAGCGGGCAAAATTGAGATTGCAACTAATTCTATATTCACAAACAAAGACCTTCTCTGGCCGTTATCAGAGGCTTTCAATCAAAAACAAAATACAAGTCGAACATCTTGAAAGCTAGAGACGCGTGTTCCCAACTCGTATATACTCTCTACCCAGTTCGACAAACAATGCTTTTATAATTGAGTATAATTTTAAGAAATTTGTATATTTTGATGTGAAATTAATTTATTTAAAAAAAGAATAAGAAGAGAATAAGCAAGAATTTCTCTTTCTATTAGTCTGACAGGACAAACAGGCAAATATTTTGCACACAAACTCGTCAATCTTTATATTATTGTATTTCATCTTCAATAACTGACGCTTCACGATAGAACGTCTCTAGTGGGGAATAGATTAAAAAACAAACATAAACTCTTTATTTCTTAAAGTTGGGAGAACCTGCGTACCAAGTTCGGTGGCTATAGCTGATATACTCTTCGAAATGTTTGCGTTCATACAGACAAACAGACATGTCCATTGATATGCGCTTTTTTGGATTGTTGAAAACAGTGAACGATTCATAACACGCATTTACCCTTAGCGTACAGAGTATACACATATACATACACACTATATTCATAAGTATGTATATATATTCTATTCTATATACTCACTATATTCCATACACATAGTATGTAGATAGGTTCATAGTATTGGAAATTCCAATCAGTGCAATTTAAAGATTCCATATATTTTAATTGACAGCTTTTAGACAAAGTTGAACCTAGATTGCGCAAACAGAAATACATACTATAAGACACCCTCGGCTTTCAAAGTTCTGCGTCCATATATAGACATACGTAAATAAATAAAAAGAAGGAACAATTTTTGCAATGCTCTGAATTCCCCACTTAACTTTTCTTTTCCCTATTATCTGCTATTAGCAAACGTGTCCCCATATCGTTTTAATACAATCTTATATCTTTTAGGAATTAACTACTAAGTATAGAAGGAGTTTATGTGAGATTCTATGCTGTCGAAAAGAAGTTACCCTTCCACGATTACCGAATACCTGATACCCATTTGACTATTGATTCCCAAAAGTTTTTATATTATTAAATTTTTTCGAATGATGAAATAAGTTGATATATCCATGTCCATCTGAATGCTAGCATTCAGAAATATTTATAGTATTTCTAAACTCTTATTCAAATTTCTTCCAATCAATCTTACAACTTATTGGCTTATTGTATCTAAGCAAATATTTGAAGTTCCCGATATTATAAAAATGCCATTAAAATCGGTACACTATATCATATAGAAATATGTATTTTTAAAAGCTTATTTATGCTTCTTTCAATAAATCTTACTCGAACAACTTATCGGCTTACAAATTTATCTAAGCAAATTTTGTTATTTGAAGTTTTTAATAGTGTCCCGATATTATATATAATTTCATTAAAATCGGTACACTATATCATATAGCTGTTAAAGTTTTTGAGCAGGTGTCTTAATAAAATATGGTATTTACCAAGTTTTTAAACTGTCTCACCATATTCTAAAGTTACACTATTATTCTACTATATACTGCCTATCAAAATCTTTAATGGTTAGTTTTCAGTTTTCATTCTCATATTAATTCCTTCGTTTAAGTTTCTCGGGAGTTTCCCGTTCGACATATTAAACATTTAAACAACTCATATTTATTCCAAAACCGTTTTATTGCGCACATTACTTAGGCTCTGTCCATCCTCACAGATAAGAATGCAAAATTCCAACCTACTGATGCAATGCCACTGGGAATTACCCGAGTACGTATGTACGCCTTTGAATGAAGTAGATTAAACGTATTGCCACCGCCTATGCTGATCTTTAAAAATAAGTTGACTTGGGAATTTACGTTTGCTGCTTATCAAGTGTCTATGAGAGAGGGTACTGAGAGATTTTCACACCTACATTGTGTTGGTTGTTATCACGAAGCTTTCATATAACAAACTGCACCCAAGAGCAATCGTATAAAATACTGGAACTGGTAGAACAACAGCATCAGTTCAACGCAAACTACCACACAGTAAACAATATGCAGTTCCTCAAAGTTGTCGCCATCTTCGTGTTCGGTCTCTTGGCTCTGGCCAGTGGTAAGTAATACCAGAAGCTTACAAATGTAGCAATGCTCTTTAACTTATCAAATTCCATAGCTTCCCCTGTGGCCGATCCTGGAAATGTGGTCATTAATGGAGACTGCAAGTGGTGCAATGTGCGAGCATAAATATTCAACCATGGAGCTCACCTCTACACATCGCAGCCAGCAAATAATTATGATAGCTTTTAATAAAATGACTTAAATTATAATAATAAAATTCCAAAAACAATTTATTTATAACATATACTTACGGTGTATTTAATTTGTATATTTTCTATAAATATGCACTAATTAGACGCTTCATACGAAGTAATTCAGATTCAGTTCATTCACCGCTTCATTGCACAATTAATAAAACAAGCAAACAAAGCTAATATCTGTGGCAATTATGGGAATCTACGCTACAGTTTGCCTCAACTGAGCAAGTAGAACAATATAAATGACTGAGTTCGAAAAAGATTTTCCTCCTACAAGCTCCTGCTCCTTCATTCTATTTGCTTATAACTACACTCTTTGATTCAAATTCTATTAAAACCATTAACCGTAATCATACATAATTACTTTACATTAACAATTGAATTATTAAAGCACTCAAAAGTATAGTAGGTAGAAGGAAATATTTTTAAATAAGTAGTATCTGATTAATTGAAAATCAAATCATTATGTTTTTGACTAGTTTGTTAACTTAACAACGTCATCAATATACTGATTATATTTACATACGCATTCATCTTTCAAAAGACGCAAATAGTTTGTAAACATTTTTTTGCGAGTCATCTTATAAAATTTAAATTTAATAAAATGTATTTGAATTTTATTTGAATTTACAAACACACACCCTGAACTCAGAAAAATAAATATTTTATATTTATATTAGTAAAGTATTATAAATATTATCATATTTATGAAACTGAAACAGATTTAGAAACGTTATTTTTAAGAATAAGCACAAATTGAAAGTACTGATCGATTTAATTGTAACATGTCGTGAATTTGGACAAATTCGTTGCGGGATATACTCTATTGAATGGCGAAAAGAGGTCTTTCATATACATGCATGTTAATAAAAAGATAAAAGCACTACCATTTGCCCATATACGAGTACATTTGTAATTTCCCCGTACCAGAAAAATTAACCACAAATACGAGTAGTAAACATATTTACTAGTGTGTGAATATAGTATACGGCACCATGCTGTGTAGAGAAGAAAATCCGAGGCTGCTAGTATACATATATACGTATAATTAATATTCATTCAACAAAACACACATATACTCGTAAATGTTTTTAATCATCATTATTACATGCACATGTATGTATATAAAATATATGATGGATATTATTATTACTTACTTATCATACTGTATTATACATACAAGTACATATAATATGTATATACTCGTGCTGTGCTAATCAAACTATGAATTGGCTGGGTATGGGTCGGCTTTTTCGGCCCAATACAACTTGGCCACGATATGGAGCATTAAAATCCCACTACGAAAATTGTTGGTAGCTCAACCCAACAGGAACATACTTGTACTAGAATAAAGAAAATAAAATTTTGAAAAGAAATTATTTTATATTTTAGTAGCTTGAATTAACCTATCCAATTTTTAATTCTTGGCTTTTAAATAATATAATTAAGTTAAATTTAAGTTATCTCTAAAGTGTTGTTTAACCAAGTCGATATTCTATATACTATAGTTTGGAAAGTATAGCGAGCTTAAGTTGTTCATGGTATCAGAAAAAATTGGACTAACCTTAATAATTTAATATTTACTAGTTTTATTTAATTAAATATTGATATTTACTTGCTTACTTGAACTTCGACAAGCGTTTGCATGCAAATTATTTTTCGAAAAGGTTTTACTTTTGGGAAAAAGAAGACAAAATTACAAAATTATCGTGTCTGATCTCATGAAATGAACTTATAAATATATCTGTTAAACTTACAGTATATTCAGCCTTCAGTCTTTGATACTTATTTGAAAGATTGTTTGATTGTCATTAATAAATAACTAATAAACGAAAAATAAGCTATTTATTTGGCTCTTTGAATTAATTTTAATAATTAGCATTTCGCTGTCAATAATACAAATCAAACGAAGTTAGGAATGGGAATTAAAACGAGTTTGGTTAAATTAATAAACAATTAGCTACTCTTTCAATACAATGGCCACACACGAGGCTGCATTTCTGGGAACTGCCGTTAAAAATCGTTTTAAAAATGCAATTTATATTTTTCTTGAATATTTAAAATGATAATTATTTTTAAGATATTTCTTACTTTGTGAACTTAAGGGACAAAACCTCCCCGCTTTTTTAACAAACTGCATTATTTTTGTAGAATTTACTGAATCCAATACTAAAATATTAAAATCGTGGAAATTCAAACTCACCTTTTTTTCTAACTACAGATTTTTAACTAAAATCCATTTCATGTACAAATCATTCCTATGGCAGCTATATGATACAGGAAATGATAACTATGAAGAGACAATTTAAAAAACTCATTAATAAAATAAAAAAGTTTTGGGTATTAAACTTAATTTCTTCATCTATCGTATTTATGGAAGTAGTATATATATATAGTCCGGCGGTTTTGATGAAATTTTCAAATGTCTTGAGTTATAAAGCCAGAGTCTTGCTAAAAGTAATTTTGCCGCCAAGGGCAGCTAACTATATATGTACACATATACGAAAAATTGGTCTTCTTGTTCGTAATACTAGGTTTGGTGCCTCTAGCTTTTATGGCTTTGAAGTGCCAAAAATAAAAACTATAACCGCTTTATAGTGGGATATTTCCTGAAAAGACGTTTTTAAACCCAGTTCAATCAAATGCAACTATGAAAACAGCTTGACTTGGGAATTTATTGAATAGATTATATATTCGCTGAAAAGGGAAGGGCTCAGTAGGAGTAAAGTAAAAGACAATAGTCGCGGACCGCCGTGCGTCTGTTCGCTTTAGAGTTTTATTGGAGACTGACACTTTTGCTATACATATTCTTTATGCTTACATTCGTATGCAACAGTGACAGATAACTTGTAGATAACATAAGATTATTATCTGCTTATATTAACATGCGTGCATTGGTACTTATGTTTGTATTGATTTTCAACACCCTTCCTCAATGCAAACATGTTTTACAAAAATTTTCAAATCAAATTTAACAGCTTTGTAAAATGAACATGCTTCGCTTTAGGGAGATTTTTCGTTAAAATATCAGCTATCATTTCATTGGTTGATGTATACTGTAAAACAATTTGTTCTTCGTTTACAACCTGTCTTGCAAAATGATATCTAATATCAATATGCTTTGTTCTTTCATGGTGTACAGGATTCTTAGCTAATTGTTGAGCACTTAAATTATCGCCATGAAGAATAGTTGGAGTACTCGAGTCACCGCAGCCAATCTCCACTATAAGACGCCGTAGGTATATGGCCTCCTTACACGCAGTTGAAAGAGCCATATACTCCGCCTCCGTGCTGCTAAGTGCCACGCTGCGTTGCTTTTCAGATCGCCAGGATATGGGTCCTCCAGCCAAGTAGTATACATAGCCAGTATACGACTTGCGATCGATGCGGTCGCCACCCCAGTCTGCATCCACATAGCCGGTAAGGGGTTGTCCACACTCTTTGTAGTGCAACTTCAGGTCCACAGTTGACGCCAGGTATCGAAGCACATGTTTTACACCCACTAGGTGCTCTGCATGCGGATCTTGATTCCGTTGAGCTAACTTGGCAACGGAATGCAATATGTCTGGCCTTGTTGTAAGCGCCAGCCACATTAACTCGCCAATTGAAGACTGGTAGGATGCAATGTCAACCTTTTGACAATGCTCGCTGGTACATATCACTTGGAAACCAGCATCCAGTGGGGTCGCTGTAGGTCTACAGGTCTCGCATCCATGTTCACGCAATATGTCTTTGATGTATTGCGAATTGCTTAGCGAAATTTCGCCAAGCTCACCGTCGCGCTGCACTTCCATGCCAAGGAACAAATGCAGCTCTCCCTTGTCAACACATTCAAACGATGTTGTAATGGCTGACTTGATGTTGGCCAAGTCCTCTTTTGATCGGCATGCTATAATTATATCATCAACATAAACAAGGATTAATGATAAGTCACCTCTTCCGTTCCTTTTGTAAAGACACGGTTCATTTTCACATGCTACAAAATCTATGCCTTGTAGTACACAATCGAGCTTGGAGTTCCACTCGCGCCCCGACTGCTTCAATCCATATATTGCCTTTTTAAGCAATAAAGCCTTACTTGGATTATTGGGATCTGTGTATCCCTGTGGCTGCTTCATATAAACAGTTTCATGCAGGTCGCTATTCAAATAGGCGGTACACACATCTATCTGGTGAAGGTACAGCTTCAATTCCGCTGCTAACGCCAAAATAAACCGCACGGTTTCCAATCTGCAAACGGGTGAGAACGTCTCTACATAGTTCACGCCATACTTCTGGGAGCACCCTTTAGCAACGAGTCGTGCCTTGAAACGTTCGACTTTTCCATCAGAGTCACGTTTCAGGCTGTATACCCACTTGCAACCAACTGCTCGCTGATCTTTTGGTAAATCAGCCATCTGCCAGGTTTCGTTTGATTGTAGTGCCTGATATTCCTTTTGCATCGCCTCTTGCCAGAATACTGCATGTGTGCTACCAACGGCCTGATCATAGGATGTCGGAACCATTACGTCACTAGCAACCAATGCTCCAAGCACATTGTATTGCTTTCTTGGACGACCAGGTTTACCATTTCGAACAATTTTAGGCCGGCCTGGCCCAATCTTCACAGTATCCTCGTCAGAGTCTTCTTTTTCGACTGCACTCTCATATGCGTTGGAGCTGCTGTCGTCAGAACTGTGCTCACTGTCATCGTCGTCGATGCTTCTGTCACCATCCGTGTGAGTGACATGCTCTTGAACCTCGCATGCAGGAAAATCTACCGTAACGGTATCTTCATTGGTATGACCACCACAACGCTCATCAAATAGAATGTCTCGTTTTTCGACAATCGTCCTCGTCTCTGGGTCGTATAACCGATAGCCTTTGGCTGCTACCGAATACCCAACCATACGGTACTCATGCCCTTTGGGTTTGAATTTGCCTTTACGGGGACCCTTTGCAAGTGCAACTGCAATGGAACCAAAAACTTTTAGATGGCTAATACAGGGTTTCTTACCTGTCCACGCTTCCATTGGAGTCAGGTTGTTCAGTGCACTGGTAGGTGATCTGTTTCTTATGTATACTGCTGTGTTGACTGCTTCGGCCCACAAAGACTCGCCTAGGCCCGACTGCACCAATAAGCATCTGGACATCTCCGTTAATGTCCGGTTTGCTCTTTCCGCCACGCCGTTCTGCTGCGGAGTATAAGCCACGGTCAATTGCCTTGCAATACCATGGTGTTTCAGGAAACCGTTGAATGTTGTGTTGACAAACTCGCCTCCATTGTCGGTTCGAATACATTTGAGCTTTTTATCTGTTTGCCGTTCAACCAAGTTTTTAAATTCGACGAACTTACTGAACACTTCATCTTTCTTCCGCAAAAAATAAACAAATATACGCCTGGACTTGTCATCGATGAAGGTCAGAAAGTATTTGGATCCAGCAAGTGACTTCGTGTCGAATGGGCCGCATACATCAGCATGAACCAGTTCCAACAGCTCTTCGGCACGGTTAGTGCTTACCTTTGGGAATGGCTGTACATGTATTTTGCTTAGCATACACGTTTTGCAATTCAAGTTGTCTGGGAAAAAAACCTTTCCAATACCACGCACTAGCTCTTTGCTGATCACTTCCTTCAGACTGGTAAAATTTAAATGGCCATAACGCTTATGCCACAATGTACCATCTGATTCAGTTGCGGAATAACACCTATTTTGTTTGCCTTGAAACATATAAAGGTTCCCAACTTTATTCGCTTTCAGTATACACTCGCCGTTTTGTATAACTTTAGCAAAATGTGGCCCAAAATGTATAACATTGTTCTTTTGCACTGACCGGCTGACGGACATAAAGTTGCCATTCATTTTCGGTACATACAGTACATCTGACAACACCAAGGTACAAAGTTCTGTCTGTAACTTCACCTCTCCTCTGCCTTCGGCCTTCAGGAAACCAGCGTCAGCTAAACCGATCATTTCAGTGTGCGCAATAAATTTTGAAAATAACGTCTTATCGCAACACATATGGCTTGTTGCTCCGCTGTCCAGACACCACATGTTGTTCTCTATCTTTCCAACGTCCAACGCATTTAACAAGCTGCTCTGCTTTTCCATCTCTTTCTTTGTCGATTGCTTTTTCCCTTCACCGCGAATTTTCTCACGCTTGCACTGTGCCTTGTAGTGCCCTTTTTCGCCGCAGTTGTAGCAAACGACGATTTTTGAATTCCTTTTTGAATTCGCTTTGGAATGCGCGACGATCTGCTGCGTAGCTATAAATGCTCTTGCATTCTCGCTCTCTCCATCTGCATTGCCTCTGCGCTCTCCCTCTTCCATCAGCTTGATACATAACACATCAAATGACGGTAAATTGTCACGCGTCTCAATGGCGACGACAAAATTTTCGTATGGTTCGGGCAAGCTTGACAACAACACGATTGTTTTTAACTCATCATTTAATTCGATGCCAACTGTACACAAACCATCCAGAATTTCGTTAAATTCGTGTATGTAACTTGAAATGCTTTGGCCTTGAAACATGCGTTTGCCTAGCAATTTCTTGTACAGCGACACTTTCCGTACAGGTCCACTCGGCTGATGAACGTCCTTTAACTTTTTCCATGCCTCGTACGAAGTGTTGCAATTTTTAATGAAGCCCAATTGTGAAGCTTTTACACTTAGCGTTATAATTGCTAATGCCTTTTCATCTTTTGGCCTTGAACTCTCAGTATTACTAGGTTCAGCACCTGATGCCACACTCCACAATTCCGCGTGCACTAAGACAGATCGCATCTGTATGCTCCATGAGTCATAGTTATGCTCTTCCAATTTGTCTATTTGATATAGCGCACTCATTTTTTAAATGTTATATTTCTTGAGTCACCAAACGATTACTATTTCACAATACTTTGAACTTCTCCTATGAGCCTATATGCCCTGGGCCCATAACCTATTGAATAGATTATATATTCGCTGAAAAGGGAAGGGCTCAGTAGGAGTAAAGTAAAAGACAATAGTCGCGGACCGCCGTGCGTCTGTTCGCTTTAGAGTTTTATTGGAGACTGACACTTTTGCTATACATATTCTTTATGCTTACATTCGTATGCAACAGTGACAGATAACTTGTAGATAACATAAGATTATTATCTGCTTATATTAACATGCGTGCATTGGTACTTATGTTTGTATTGATTTTCAACAGAATTTACGTTTGCTACTTATCAAGTGTCTATGAGAGAGTGTACTGAGAGATTTTCACACACACATTGTGTTGGTTGTTATCACGAAGCTTTCATATAACAAACTGCACCCAAGAGCAATCGTATAAAATACTGGAACTGGTAGAACAACAGCATCAGTTCAACGCAAACTACCACACAGTAAACAATATGCAGTTCCTCAAAGTTGTCGCCATCTTCGTGTTCGGTCTCTTGGCTCTGGCCAGTGGTAAGTAATACCAGAAGCTTACAAATATAGCAATGCTCTTTAACTTATTAAATTCCATAGCTTCCCCTGTGGCCGACCCTGGAAATGTGGTCATTAATGGAGACTGCAAGTGGTGCAATGTGCGAGCATAAATATTCAACCATGGAGCTCACCTCAGCACGTCACATCCAGCAAATAATTATGATAGCTTTTAATAAAATGACTTAAATTATAATAATAAAATTCCAAAAACAATTTATTTATAACATATACTTACGGTGTATTTCATTTTTATATTTTCTATAAATATGCACTAATTAGACGCTTCATACGAAGTAATTCAGATTCAGTTCATTGACTGTTTTATTGCACAATTAATAAAACAAGCAAACAAAGTTTATATCTGTGGCAATTCTAGGAATCCAGTCACACTCCCCTGAGCAAGTAGAACAATATAAATGACTGAGTTCGGAAACGTATTCCCTCTTAGCAGCTTGGAATCTGCATTTTTATACTCTGTACATGAAATGTACAGAAGTATATTAGGTTTGCGGGAGCTGAAAAATGTAACAGGCAGAAGGAGGCGTGGCAGACCCCACAAAGTATATATATTCTTGATCAGCATGACGAGACGAGTCGATCTAGCCCTGTCTGTCTGTCTGTCCGTCTGTCCGTCTGTCAGTCTGTCCGTCTGTCCGTCCGTATGAACACCTGGATCTCAGAGACTATAAGAGATAGAGACACCAAATTTTGCACAAAGATGCGTTATGTGTGTATTCTATACGAGTTTGTTTTATTTTTTTGATTTTCACCCCCACTTCCCCCCTATGGGGGTTTTCCCGATTTTCCATTCGTATAATCGCCTATATCTCGGAGACTATAAGACCTAGGAACACCAAATTTTAGTCCCAGATGCCTTATGTGAATACGCAGAAAATGTATATTTTGGAATTCCCCTCCCTCCCCCCTCTACCCCGCAAATCGTAACTCCCGTAATTCTTGGAATTTCGAACTAAAATTTTGGAAATACCCCCAGTTGGTTATTATGTGTCCGTATGCCAAATTTCATTATGATAGACCGATTTAACAAGAAGTTATAGCCATAAATATATTTGCTGATGCAGCGCTGCTCAAGCGCTGCCCGCGACTGTTGTTGATGTTGCTGTTTGGTTGACTGCGAAAATACTTACACAGACACGAATAGATGCGCATAGGCATACATACACTCACACAGACGTAATTGCTATGTAAATGTGCAATTATAAACCCTTTACGTGAGTTCGAATACCGAGAGAGGTAAAATCGATCAAATTTTTTTTTTATTTTCTTAATTTTTTTATTTTGTATAATTATTGTAAACATATGTACAGAGTATTTCAAAGTCGGGACACCCGACTTTAGCTTTTTTACTTGTTTTTTATGATTCTAAGAGTGCAATAAAACATAATTACCCTTAATTGTTGCCTTCAATCATACATACTTGCTATAAATAAGCAATTGAATTACTAAAGTACACCCAGCCCTGACTTAACACGACCTCTTTTAATATGAAAGTCTAACACGATTAAAAAATTGCTACCTTTTCTCTTTAACGCCCTAAAAACATCGTTCTTACACGATAGAAGTTGAAAAATATTTTTAAAAAAAGCGTACTTGTATTACTTCAAGTCACTTCTGTCTTCTTTAAACTTCTGTCTTCTTTAACCCCGTGTTAAGCGAGGGATGTTAGAACGGAGTTTTCAGTTTTAAAATAGCAAAAGCAAATTTTTAGTCATATTAGACCGATTTCGTATTAAAAGTTGTCATGTTAAGAGAGGGCTAGATTAATAGTAATTAGTTAGAAATACCTTGAAATAAATAGTTTCTTTTAAAATGGAAAAGAAATCAATGTGATTTGACTGGATTCTTAACTTTACAACGTCAGCAATATACTTATTGTACTTATTTACATACGCATTCATCTTTAAAAGGGTGCCATGACTTTGCAAATTTCTGACGCAAATAATTTGTGCACATTTTTCTGCGAATTATCTTATAAAATTAAAATTTTTTAAATGTATGTCACTTCTATTTGGATTTTGAAGTCAAAATTATCAATTATTCAAGAAGTTACTAAATATATCCTATTTATTAACCTTCCGTGAAATTCTTAAAAAGATCTGTTGTACTATATGGAAATTATAGAAAAATACAAACACACACACTCAGTAAAATACATTTATTACATTTGAAAAAGTGCGGCAAAATTAAAAAAGCCCTCATGTTAAGAAATATGTTGTGTTTTTTAATAAAATTGCGTCTTAAAAGTATAGATTACTATAATTATTTTCCTATTTAGAAAACTAATTTATTCAGAATCTTAGAAACGTTATGATTTTACAAGTGAGGTAAAGATATTTTAATGTTAAGAAAACCGGCAGCTTAGCATTTTCTAATTAATGAAGCAAAATGGAGAAATATAAAAATGAACAAGAGAGAACGCTACAGTCGAGCAAGCCCGACAGTGAAATCCCCTGTACCGTGTACTCGTCCTTTCTCGGATATAGGAGAATCTGGATACCAATTTTGGTTGTTCCAGCTTTTATAGTTTCTGAGATCCTTGCGTTCATCCAGACAGACGGACAGAAGGACAAACAGACAGACGGGCGGACATGTCTAGATCGATTTCTCTCGTCATGCTGATTCAGAATATATATACTTTATTTCTGCATGTTACATACTTTGCACAAACTAATATACCCTTTTTACCCTACGGGTACAAGGTATAAAAAAAAACAATTGACAGTATAAAGCGGGAAAAATTATACAAAAAACACATAAAGCTTAATGACTTAAACCTAACTTAGTACTAAACTAACTTAATACAAGTATTTTATTATTTATAAATTATATATGATTTATATGCAGGTATGCAGAATACATACATACATCTATAGATATGTGGAATGTTTCCTTTAAACAAATTAGCTCTAAAAAACAAAGAAAAATATCGTACATATTTAGTATTTTATTTTTATTTTATTTATCAAATCAACAAATAGTGCTGTCGATACATATAGAAAAACTATGATTTATATTATAATATAATATTATAAAATAAATATAGATATTTAATAAAACAACGTTATAATTAGTTATCTGAACCTATGTACATCTTTTTTTTCTTGTCATGTCTGAGGCGATTATAGCTTATGTATAGATATGTACAAGTATGTAAACTATATGTCTGCGATGAATACAACCCGTTTATGATAAGCTTGAATACTTGACAGCAACGCAATTGCAGAATATTTAAGCACTTCTGAGGAAATAATATAATTGTACAACTTCAGATTCTTAGGAATACAAGCTCGATGCAGGCTTTTAATATATTCGACGCAATAGAAATCTAGTTTTGAGCATATGTTTATAAGTACGAGTATGTCTGATTCGAGAGTCCCCCATTCTGTCATATACGACACACCATTTAGACACGCTCTTTTCTTCAAATGAGAATTAAACCCAACTCGGCTCGGCTGGGCTGGGCTGGGCTCAGATCAGATCAGTGTCATTGGCACTGGCACTGGGGCTTTGCACGCCTGGGCAATTCCGCTTGCTAATTAATGCATATTTCCCACCTAACTCTTGATAACAGAGAGCGCTACTTTATGCGACTACAGACCGGATAGGGGACTATAAAAGCGGTGCTGGAAATCAAAGCTGCATCAGTTCAGCTCCAGCAGTCAAGCCCAAGCTAACACAACTAATCAAAATGAAATTCCTCTCGGTTGCTTTTCTTCTCGGCCTCTTGGCGTTGGCTAGCGGTAAGCACCTAAACAAATAACTGATAATAAAAGGTTATCAATAATAAAATATTTTCTATATACTCATACACAGCTTCTCCACTCAATCCTGGCAATGTCATCATCAACGGTGACTGCAAGGTCTGCAACGTTCATGGCGGCAAGTAATCGGCATTTGATGAAGACGCAGAAGGAGTCGGGATAGAAGTAGAATCACAGCCATATACTAAATTTTTAGGCGTAAACAGCAATAACTATCATGGGAAATAAAATTTAATTTCAAAAACAAATATTGACAAACGTTTACTTACTTTATTAGCCTTATATTACTTTTTTTTAACTTGCGACGCAATATTTTTACAGTTTCCAATGAACTTTGAACTTTGTTTTCTAGAATTACTTTGCAATAGATAGTCGTTACAGAATACTGGTTTCAGACTTTACACCATATTGAATAAAACAACAACATGGATCGTATTTGTTGTTTGCCAAAAGTGTGGAGCATTTTTTTTTTACCAGATAATTGATGAGCGTTCCTACCAACAATTACGAGTACTAGCTGCAATGATAGACTAATTTAATGGTTGAAGCCAAGTTGAATTCCATTTGTTGTTATTTGAAGAATATTTAAGGACGTGTGTTTTCATCATCAGCATAACATCTTCCATTTACTGGAGATAAGAATAAGTTAAGAAAGAACCTAAAAAAGTTCTAACAAATACTCTGTGAAGTCAAATTTAAGCCTTTCTTATCTAAGTACAACATTTTATTTTTTCATATATATTTTAAATGATTTTGTACTTAAATTAAACTTATATTCATACATGAAGAACTTAAATATTTTTTTGAGTTTGTTTATAATGCATACCCATTAAAAACGCAAGCTGGAGTGCTAATTTATTAGTCATAATAAACAATAAACATTTTGAAAATCCTGCCAAAAAGGCAAAATAAATTAAATCAACAGTCAATTTTCATAAGATTTAATATATATATTTTTTATATTAGAAAATCGATATGTTTGACTGTGTGTTTTATAAAGAGAGCAGTGTGTGAAATAAGGACGAAATATTTTTTTGAGTTTGTTTATAATGCATACCCATTAAAAACGCAAGCTGGAGTGCTAATTTATTAGTCATAATAAACAATAAACATTTTGAAAATCCTGCCAAAAAGGCAAAATAAATTAAATCAACAGTCAATTTTCATAAGATTTAATATATATATTTTTTATATTAGAATATCGATATGTTTGACTGTGTGTTTTATAAAGAGAGCAGTGTGTGAAATAAGGACGAAAACAAAGTTCAGTCGAATTAATGACTTACTTTAATAAACATTTTTGAAGGTAAGTTCACGCAGCTTCTTATGAACAGACGGAATTAAGTCAATATTTAGTGTAAGGAACAGTACATTTTAATACTATCCCTTTTTTACTTCTTCGACAAGAAAGAAAGGAAATCAAGAAAGCCTTTTTCTCTCTCCACCATGCCTCTACTATCCAAAAGGAGACACTTTGCATTACATATTTTGTTATCTAGACTTGGCAGCCACTTATAGAGGAATATTATTTCAGTTTCATGTGCATTAAGTCATGATAGCCCTCGTTGTTATTGTAGATGCATTTAGAAGTATTGAATATCACTAAAATTGTAGTCCATGAGTATTAAAGATCTTTTGTGAATAGAAGCAGAGAAGGAACACGGCAATAAATTGTTGATTCTGATTTTTATGCATATAAGAATGTTACTAAGATTCATTTGTAATATCATTTATACTTTGTATATGCCTTTTAGTTTTCCATTAAGAAGCACTATTTTCTGAAAATGTTATCATAGAGTAATTTTTTTTCACTGAAATATTATATTTTAAGAAGTATAATAATTGTGAGATGTTTTGACTGGAGTTTTGAAGTTGAAATAATACTTATATAAATAATCCTATCTCTGTTTATAACCCACATTCGCCAACCTAATAAAGAAATAATGAAATAATTCATCAAAACGAAGCACGCGATAAACCTTCTACAAAATCCATGTAAGAATTGGTTATAAGACGAAGACAATTTTGAACAACCTATTTATTTTAAAGATTAAAAATAAAAAAAGAATGGGTAGCAGAGAATTTTGAGAGCGTAATAGCTTAACAGCGTTATAGCTTAGCAGCGTTATAGCTTAACAGCGGCATAGCTTAACAGCGTTATAGCTTAACAGCGTTATAGCTTAACAGCGTTATACAAGTAGCTTAACAGCGTCGCTGTTTAATATACATATATATATATACATATCAAATATTTTATCTACGTAATTGTAGTATAAATAATGAACTGTTAAATTCAGACACACTTTTATAGACTCTGTCTTATCTGTAGAAAGCCAAATAGGCGTGTATTCACCCTGGCTGAATTAAGGGTGGCCTTTGACAGACAACGAGATTTGCTCGGAAATTCCCAGATTACTGCGAAAATTTCATATTTTGTTTGTGTGTGTTTGAACGTCTATTTTTACTTATAAGAAGTATACTATATGTTATAATCTGTAATCTTTTGCTTGCTCTGTATAAAAGTTCAAAGAATCGCTCATTGTGCTCAGACTTCTACGAGCATTGCAATAAAAATGAAATCCGCTGCATGGTCCCTGCTCCTGATACTTGGTCTCTTGTCTGCAGTCTATGGTATGACAATATAATTTTAGCGGTTTTTGCTGATATAACTTTTGATTGTTCTAATATTTATTTACAGCAACGCCCGGCAAAGTGATCATTAATGGACAATGTGTGGATTGCAATAAGCCAGAGAAAGACGACAATGTTATTGTTGCGGGCAGTTCCTCATATTCACTGACATCTGGTGCAGCAGCTTTTGGAGTTGCATGCTTTATCCTCAATGTGTTCCTACAACGAATTGTTCATTAAATTGAAGCTAAATAAACCAAATTGTTAAGTTACATTTTGTGCCCGCAATCGCGTGAAATCTTTATGTTATAATACAAGCAGATTCTCAATAAATAGCTAAAGCTTAGGCATTTTTATTATTTTATTTATTTATTCATAAACAAATAAAGCTGTTGATGTAGGAAAAGTTAAAATTCCAATAAAAGTTACAATAATATCTAATAACGAATCCAACTAGATGGGGGGAAGGGCCAGCGAAATGGAGATGAAGAAATTGAAATAATAATAAAAATAACAAAGGTATTATTAAAAAAAAAATTAAAATTAAATTAAAATACTTAAATGCAAAACAATGCCAATATAATTAAAAACTACAAATTGGAGAATCACTGACCCGGTGGAGGAATGGAAGCATATCGCCAGTCTGGCAAGTTAAGTTAAGGGAAGGAAGAGTTCATTGAAGAGCAAGAAAAAAAGAATTATAACTCGAGCAAGAAAAAAATAATTATAACTCGAGCAAGAAAAAAAGAATTATAACTCGAGCAAGAAAAAAAGAATTACGAGGAATCAACATCATCTACAATCTATTTGTGGAGGAACAGAACACCAACAACTACCCTACAGTGGTAATCAAGGCACGTTAATAAGTAGAAGTCGACGAGAATAGAGTAGTAGACGAATATTAGGATCGATGCATTTAATTTTAAAGTAAAACTAAACTGAGATCATCACTCGGCTTGCCTCAGTTTCCATGGCAGCTATAAGAAATAGTGCTGATTATGGTGAAGCACTATAAAATGTAAACAAAAACTAATTTTTGCTTGGTCATATGGGCAACTGGATGGATAGGTGGATAGACATACTATATAAATATCGATTTGTCTAATATTATGCGATTCAATTTATTGTACGGCAGTGATTTTTAATCTAAAAGTCGCATTTTTATTTCAACGTCTTTTCTTTAATATTTTCAATTTATTTACCAGATTTTAAGCTTGAAAAGGAGACAGAATAAATAGTAAAAGTTTGTCTTTATCGACTCGGTTCCATTGGTAATTGAATTGCAACAGAATAATTAATAACAATCACAAACTAAATGTTCACAGAAGAATTAATTTTTTATTAAAAATTGAACACACAATTTAAATGCACATATGTTTATTGTTTAAGTCTGGCATAAATTAAATCAGTAGTTTTCACATCCTGACACATTCAAATTAGAGCAATAGCATCATCAACATTGCATCACTTAACCGCCTCGAACGTTGCAGTGCTTGCAATCGCCATTGATAATCACATTTCCGGGGCTTAGGGGGTTAGCTGTGTTCGAAAAGACAAACAAAAGTCCAATATTTATTTGAGAAACTACATTTGGACTTACCGCTAGCAATGGCCAGAAGACCCAAAACGAAAGCAATGGATAGCCACTTCATATTTTTTATATATTTTAATAACGTCCGTATGTTCTCTGAACGGTTTTAAAGCCTAAACTGATGCTGTTGTGTGGCTGGGGAGGTGTTTTTATAGCCATTGGAGGCCACACGCCTCCATAGAAAACTTTGAGTAGCTTTGGGTTTAGGTTTCGCTCGCGCTCTATCTCTTTAATCGTCGTCTTGAATTGCGCATCGATTAGCTGAGAGGAGCAATACGAAGTGTCACAAACACATATAAATTAATTGCATGCAAATGTGCTTTAATCTTTATATTTTCGCTCTCCCCAGGCAGCTTCGAGCAACATTTATTTTGTTTTTTTTAATGATAGCAGAAAACAAGTAAAAAAGCTAAAGTCGGGTGTCCCGACTTTGAAATACTCTGTACATATGCTTAGAATAATTATAGAAACTAAAACAAGAGAGAACGCTACAGTCGAGCAAGCCCGACAGTGAAATACCCTGTACCCAGGTAAGCTTCCGGCACTGAGGTATATGCGCCCATAGCAGAAGCAAAAGGAAGAAGAAGAGCGAACTTGATGCTGCAGCTTGTGGGCGTAGTACCGAAGTAAAATTGCTTCGCTAATAACTTTTCTTAGAACCAACCGATTTAGATGAAATTTAAAGCAAAAGTAAATAATCATAATTATGTGTGCAATGTTTGGTTAGGGTAGCTTTTGAAATGTGGACGAGAATTCTGTAGCGGGAAAGAGGGGAAAAATTCCAAAAAATAAAATAAACTCGTTGCAGTAAATTTATATTAGATTTCTCAAGCGTAGGCTCTACCAATCGCATTCAATCATAATATGAGCATCAGAATTAAAACAAAGACGTCTGACCTGACATTTTATAAACTATACCCGCCTCTTACGTCACAATCGTTCAAGAAAAATAAACAATCGTTTCCATGGCAGCTATGATTTACCAGATTTTAATCGACAGAATTATTATTAATATTCTGAATAAAATAAAATAAAAATGAAGCACTATAAAATGTATACTTGTACAATAATTAATTGTTCTTGGCTATATGGGCAACTGGATGGATAGGTAGATAGACATACTATATAAATATCGATTTGTCTAATCATGGAGTCTGCCTATTGCACACATTTGGCGCACAAAACGATATTATGCGATTCAATTTATTGTACGGCAGTGATTTTTAATCTAGAAGTCGCATTTTCATTTCAACGTCTTTTCTTTAATATTTTCAATTTATTTACCAGATTTTAAGCTTGAAAAGGAGACAGAATAAATAGTAAAAGTTTGTCTTGATTGACTCGGTTCCTTTGGTAATTGAATTGCAACAGAATAATAATAATAACAATTACAAACTAAATGAACACAAAAGAATTTTTTTTTTTTAAAGAGAACGTACAATTTAAATGCACATATGTTTATTGTTTAAGTCTGGCATAAACTAAATCAATAGTTTTCACATCCTGACACATTAAAATTAGAGCAATAGCATCATCAACATTGCATCGCTTAGACGGTTTGAATGTTGCACTCCACGCATTTACCGATAGTCAAATCTCCGGGGCTTAGGGGTTAGCTGTGTTTAAAAAAAAAACAAACAAAATGTTTTCCAATATTTATTTGAGAAACTACATTTGGACTTACCGCTAGCAATGGCCAGAAGACACAAAACGAATGCAATCGACAGCCACTTCATATTTTTTATATATTTTAATAACGTCCGTTTGTTCTCTGAACGGTTTTAAAGCGTTAACTGATGCTGTTGTGTGACTGGGGAGGTGTTTTTATAGCCATTGGAGGTCCATAGAAAACTTTGAGTAGCTTTGGGTTTAGGTTTCGCTCGCGCTCTATCTCTTTAATCGTCGCCTTGAATTGCGCATCGATTAGCTGATAGGAGCAATACGAAGTGTCACAAACACATACATATACAAGGTGCGATCCAAAGTAAACAGGACTTTTTGAATCTAGCGCCCCCTGGTGGCGCTATCTATATGTCGACTGGTGCGTTAGAATCTGCTATCCTTATCGATTGTCCAGTGAGAATTTCATGGCATTTCATCGATTGGAAGTGAAGTTATTGCGTTTTAAGTGTCAGTATGTTTGTGTTATCGATGCGAAAATGAGCTTCGAACAAAGAGCCAACATTAAATTTTGTTTTAAAATAGGTAAAACTTTTACCGAAACGTTTCAATTGATGGAACAAGTTTATGGCGATGATTGCCTATCCCGTAGCAGAGTGCACGAGTGGTTTCAACGTTTTCAAAGTGGTCGTGGGGACATAAATGACGATCAACATGTGGGCCAATCAAAATTCGTGATCACCGAAAATTCCATCGAAACTGTGCGTGAATTCATCAAAAATCAGCCGAAACCATCATTGAAATTGATGGAACTGTAATTGAACATCTCCAAAACATCGATTTATCGCATTTCCACCGAACATTTGGGCTTACGAAAGGTGTGTGCACGGTTTGTTCCGCACAAATTGAGTGACGACCAAAAATTGCTCTCATCGATCGACGCTTGTGACCGATTATTTGACCAAAAATCACATTTTAACCATTAACCAATCGCCGACTTCTACCTTTTCGGAAAAATGCATTTGCCCATGAAAGGAAAGCGTTATGCAGACGTAGAGGCCATTCAAAAGGCTTGCACTGGCGGCCATACCGGCCAACGAGCTAAAACACTCGTTCGACATGCTTTTGGATCGTGCAAAAACCTGTATTGAAGCAGAAGGATACTATTTTGAATAAAATAAATTGATTTTGCCGAAAAAACCATTTGTTCTGTTTTTTTTTAAAAGTCCTGTTTACTTTGGAACACACCTTGTATATTAATTGCATGCAAATGTGCTTTAATCTTTGAGAGCCCAGGCAGCTTCAAGTAAAATTTATTTTGTTTTGTTAATGTTAGCAGGAAAAAACTTGGGAATAGCACTATCTATCAAAATCAAAAAAAAAGAAATGAAATGCATTTACACCTAATTCTGTTTTTACACGGTTTTGATTAAACACGGTTTGAAAATTAAAAATTGTATATATTATTAGACGACCTTATTCCATTTAGCACAATTCAAAATACCACAAAATAAATTAATAAAAATTAAAAAAATGTGTGTGTACACAGTTGACAAACAGCTAGAAACTATTGTTATATGATTTTCACTGATTGTAATAGGTTTTAGAGATAAGGAATCAATCACCTATTTTTGCATATGATCAATGACTTTCTTTACATGTTTTTTTCTGGAGCCAATCTATCGTGCAAAAAACAGAATAAGGTGTACATTAATTTCAAAAGTACTAGCTTATGAAAATGTAGAAATTTTGTCATCCCAAAAATCTGGTTGCCGTTCCTTAAAGAAAAAGCTAGCAAACAACTATTTCCAAAAATAAAACAAAATAGAAAAAGAGGAGCCAGAACTAGAACTTTATTTAGACGCGCACGGACCGGAAGTCCCTATCCACTCACACGTTCTATAAATAATTGCCTTTCTGTCAACCCGCATTGGTTCAATCGACCTCGCTTTTTATAGTTCTCGGCGAAGGCCATAGCCATTGTACGATACGATAGTTTAACGTAATTTAACGTTGTTGTTGATAGCCAACTTGAATATAGATTCAAAATAGCTGCCAGAAAACATTGGGAGCAAGGCATTTGATCAATAAATTACTGCACATATCGTAGTTCCTTTTAAGCTATTGAATATAGAAAGATTTGCTTGGTATTTTTAAAAAAAGAGAAACACTCATAAATTTTTAATTGCCCACATTCGAATACCTTCTTAACAAAAGCACTATTTACTAATATAATCGAATTGTAGAGCATTTCATTTCATACTTCAACTTAATTATGTCAACCTCTTCAGTTGCAAGTTTCCCTAAACTGTGCTTTGAATACACATAACCCCCTACGTTCATATACTCGTAGCTCGGTATGTATAAATAGAAATCCACATCAAATCGTAGGTGTATAATGTACGTGATTGTGGTCAAATTAACTTCGTCGTGTGACAGAGTGTGGGTGCGTGTGTGGAAGCCGCACATTGAGGCAATTAAGCCAATAAAACACCAAGGGTGTAGCCATTAAAATGCCTAAAGGGATCCCTCACATTTGCTGATATTCACAAAGACAAATACCGCATTGCCACACTTGGCAGCCCCCTCACTCCCATGCGATATGCTGGTCGAATGCTACATACTTTTGCCACATTTGTCACCGCAAAAATATTACGGTTAAATGAACCCATATGCAGACACGTTTAGGTGCTTGTGCCAGTCGAAAGGGCAATTGTCGTCAGCGGGGCCGTCTTTGTCTGTCCGGCACATGGACTTTTGCAATTTAATTACTGCGAGGCAGAGGCTGGCAGATTGCTCGAAAGTTTATCACCCATCCGAATGGCGTACAAATTGAACCGAATTTCAATGCATCCAGCGATTGCTTTAATACATACAATCGGACAGTCTAACATTTGGCGTGCAAATATAGCGAAGGCACGTGCCACACACAAATACAAAACAAAGCACAACCTGGCGCTATATTCACACAAAACATGGCACGTGTGAAAGTTGCACTGTTTGGGGAACCCAGTGGGAGTTGTCCTTTAAAATAGCCTTGAAAGATCTAGTTCTTTAAACATACTTTAAAGTCTCTAATTCAGAATTAAATTATAAAAACTTTAAATTATATATGAAGAGTCTTTGCTAAGAGGCATCCATATTTTTTATCGACTTTACAGTTTTATGTATTTCAAACGTAACTTGTAACTTCTAAATTTTGAATGAATATTTTTGGTTTCATTATTAATTCACCAATCTAGTTTGATTAAAATTTATTTAAAACACGAGAGTTTTTCATCAAAAAAGTCTCATTTAATTGCTGTGCTTGAGCTATCGATTGATATATGATAATCTTCTGCTCCGAATATACTCAAACAGTTCATAAATGTATCTATTAATATGTACATTATAAAGCAGAAGATACACTTGCGTAAAGTATAGTTAGGTTTCATTTGTTTGGAAGCACAAGAGCTTTTTCTCAAAAAAGTCATTTCTACATATTGCTAACATTTTAGTTAAAGACATTTAGTCACCCAGATGGACAGCAATTGTTATTTAAAAATTTAAATTGAATTTAAAATTAATGGTAAATAATTTTGTACACGTGCATAACTTTTGGCAGCAAGGGGGTTTCCTCAAAAAACACTCCTCTCTATATAAAAATAATTGCTAACATTTTAATTGAAGACATTTGTGTATTTAAATGCACGACTAGTAAACTAAATTTGCTTTCCTATCATATATTTCAATTTGTGAACAATTTATTTCACAAATTAAGTTTCAAATACTATACAAAGGGAAATTCCTCATTCCCCGACCTTCGATCTACTCTTATTTATGGAAGATGAAAAAATGTTTATTTGATGCTTTATTGACGTCACATTTAATTTTTATGTAAATTGAATGGCAAACAATTTTGGACACGTTCATAAATTTCGGCAGCATTTTAAGTGCCTTTTTATAGCTCTGATTAGGTCAAATTAAATAAACAAAACACAATTAATAGGAGCCTGTCAAGTCAACTCAACACATACAGCAGCATTTCCCAAATTCATTATCATCTGCACAAATACGCATGAGAATTTGTAAAAAGAGACCCTAGAAATTATATGCAATCTCTGCTTGTGTTTTTTATTTATTAAGTCTATTTAAAAGAGAGATATATAATCGAAATATAAATTTTTTGTAGAATGAAAAGCTTGTGTTGTAAATTGTCCTTTAACTACCCTTTAAATAAACTTATTTAAAGACCATACTATTACGAAAATTACTTAATTTTAAGCCAAGCCCTTTTTTGACAAAACAACAATAATAATACATACTAATCCATTAAATATTACAAATATAACTAAAAATGTCATTTTGTATTCAAATTCAAATAAACACAAATAAAACATAACAGTGGCCAGCTGTCTCTGTAGCTGTAATACAAATTGACAGTTTTCGCATTTTGTATTTGTATTAAATATTCTCCTTTTTATAGTATACATATTTTCCAAGTAACACTAACTTTATTGGAACTAGCGCGAACAAATGTGCTCAGTTCTAACTTATAGTCTACATGTCCGCAAACATGCATATTTATTTATTTGATACTGCCAGCAATGTTTTATTATTCAGCCGGTGTAGTGTGTGTGCGTGTGTTTGTTTGTAAAAATGTGTGTATAGCGATGGATATTTGCTGAAGCACCAGTGACGAGCATTTTTGAAATACATTGTGCGTCGTACAGCTTTTACGGCCTGCGGTTATAGCAACTGTTCTGTTTTGTTCCGATTCGTTTTGTAGCTGTGCCTTTTCTACTTTTGCATTTGGTTTTTGTGGCTAGTTTGATGTTGGCATTTAATTATATTATATTAAGTGTTTGGGTGTGGGTGTGGGTGTGTGTGCCTGCGGATGTTTGTTTTGAAATAGTATACCATTTTATGAGCTTTTCGTTTTAAGTGGCAAAAATCATATTTATGGCTGTGGCTGAAATGCCAAATTTTGTTGCATCTTTTAGGCGCGCCATGAAATTGTTTGTACTTGGTCAGAGTTGAAAGCAAAGTGTGGCGTATACGTGATGTGTGGTTATGAAATTCTTTAGATATGCAAATAAACCATTATAGCATGAAGCCATGCGGCAGACAGTGTAATAAATACGTTACAGAAAAAGCTGGCAAACAGCCGCACATACAATATGCACGTATGTGTGTGTGTGTGTGTTGGTGCTAATACACGCATGGCAAGGCTTAGGAATTTATTGCCTTTTCCTTTTACTGCCTTTGCTTTAGCGTTTTATTTCCCTCGGGACAAATCTATTAGGGCAAACACGCATGCATACACACAGAAGAACAGTGGCAGCTGCCGAGCGTCGGCACGAAAAAAGTAATTACCAAAGGATTTACATTTATTTAACCACTTATGAAGTGGAAAACTATCAGGGATAAGATTGGTTGTACAGCGCCACCAACAGCGCATTAGAATTGCAAATCTGTCCGTCAAGAGGATTTAATGATGAATAGGTAGCAGAAGAAACTCAGACTAATGGACCCACCGACATCAGCCATTGCTGTGCTACTTCACTCAAGTGTGAGACTTACCTGGAAAAGTACTTATGTACATCAAACAACGACTGCATACTATATTGAAATGGCAAACACACAGATACGACCATTGAAGTGCAGCATTAACTGAGCAAAACACCAACAAGAGCCATTGCCAGCAGATTTCATTATTCAATATATTTTCAACATCCTTCCGTTTCTGTTTAATCCCTACAATGCACAATGCATCACTTAAAATCTATCAGCTATGTTCCCTGACCACTGACCAACATCATCTTGACGCCCGACCAGCACGTCAAAGAGCAGACAACAATTTTTGTTCTACAAATGCTGCCACGTGAGGAAAATTGCTAATCAACTACAAAAGCGTCAAGAGTAAAAGCCCCCGAAGGGCACTCCTCGATGCTCGACTATTGAAATGGCGCTGTGCATGATGTCATCGTTGTTACCATTGATGGCGACGTTAGTGGGCGTGAGTCTGGATCATCATAGTGAGTTATTGCTTACGTACTCTAGCCAAATAGGATATGCGCGAATGGAGCGAAGACTTTGAATGCGGCTCGTAAGAAATTTGATAACTGATTGGTTTGTTTAGTAATTAATATTTAAATAACTATTTACAAGTACATGCGATATTTATTGCTATGAACAGAATTATTGCTATAAGCCAAATATTTAAATGCATTTTCACGATTATTGATCGGAAATTTCCAACATTTGTTAACTCGGCATCTTTGGAGAATATATTTCAAAATTTCAAAATACATTAAAAAAATGGCTATTGCTTAAAAACGACTGACTTAAGCATGCTCTGCGGAAAAGTTTTAAAAACAAAATAACGCCGAAATAATGGTAATTGATAAGAATTGTTATTGTTAAATATTAAGAGATAGGGTAAACACTTTTTTTTCTATTGCATTACTATAGAACCACTTGCAAAATATTTAAAAATTTAAAGGAATTATAATTTTGAATTTATTTAAATGGCTTCAATTTATTAAATAAGACTTCTCTTTTTTGTTATTGTCTCAAAAATGCGATTCTTCATTCTTCTCAACAAGAGTTTTAAGCAAATTTGCTTCCAATTGCTCCCACTCTGTTAAGCTTAAAACCTTCCATTGGGTATAATTATTAAAAAATATTCATTAACTAATCTGACTTTGCTGCCTTAACAATGTCCTTTGTGTATAATCTAGAAGTTCCATTAAATTTTATTTTATTTTATTCTAAATTATTGATTTTATTTATCTACAAACTTTGTATGCACAATCGGGTTCCATTATTCTAAAAAACAAAAATGGATTTTATTCAACGACCTCATAAGATTTTTATTGTGCTTATGACAGATTTATCTTTTAGAAGTATATTTAGAGTAACTTTACAAATGACTAGAAAATTGGGGTTATTTCAATTGTACTATATTGTATCTAGATATATGTAATATGTAGTATATAGAAATATCGTGTAAACATGTATTTTAAATACACAAGCAGTTACTAGTGAGATAAAATAAAATGTTTTCTTGTACTGAATTGCTAGACACATTTATAAAACAAACAAAAAAAAGGTTTTAAAAACCACCATCTATAAAATACCGAAATTGCTTAGTTAGATTCGATTTTTACATTGTACTATATTTATTCACAAAAATTGGCATCATAAATTGGTGTGCATCCATAATTAGTTAATAATAAAGAGTACAGGTTAAAAAGCCTTAACAACTTAAATATATATAAAATGTGTTTTTACAGTTTATAAGTGATGGAGGAAAATCATCCAAAGAAATATAAGGCTAGAGATGATGTTAAACTCTGAGTTCATATTCTTTCCCTTTGTTTAGTAACAAAGAAATTTGATATTAACTTGAATATTACGTGATATGACACAGACAATTATATTAAGCAGATAAAATTTCTAAAATGTGCGTAGAAATTTAATTTCCAATTTATTGACCTATTGATAGAAGATGCGAAATTGCTTAGTTAGATTCGATTTTTATATTGTACAATATTATGAAATTGTTCTCTAACAACGCACTAGCGCGGCGGCTGCTCTCCAGACCCAGGAAGAGAAGACTAAAGAAGTGCCATCCAAAGGATCTCCCTACGAGATCCCTTGTGTAAAATATATAGAATAAAATATCTTAAATATATATCCCATTAAATCTAAAATATTGTAAATATATGTACATACATATAAGTGCGTCCTATAGCTGCATACTATAGACAACTATTGTATTCCCCATTAATTTTCAACTAGCTTAAGCTGCCATATTGGTAGCAGAATACAGTTTTAATAAATTGTATATATGTAAAAAATAAATTCTATATACTATACATTAAATAAACTCTATAACTGCACAGTACATACACATTTTAAAGAGCATCATTGCTTCGATTAAATATCAAATAAGATTTGTCCTTATTGTTGGATGTATTTTCGTGGGCGGTCGGTGAGTGCCTTAATGTATTTAAGCGCTGCTTATACATATATGTATGTATTGTGTGAGAATCAGGGTGTGTGTAGGCGTGGGTGTGGGTGTGGGATTGTGTACAAGTGCGTGTGCGTGTGCAGTGAACCTTCACTGACGTTGATATTGACATGAGGGCCGACACTTGGCCAGTCACTGGTCTGGCCATGGCGACAGAAAATGCGACAGCTACTAATGGCAATTCGCTGCATGTTTGTATGTATGTACGTATATGTATATGTATATGTAGGTGGTATACGAGTATGTTGGGTTGGACACTCGCTGACTGACCACCAGATGCCACAGCTTGATGATAAAAATAACAGACTTTTGCTTCGCCATGGATGAGCAACGGTCGGAGCAACGGGCATAAATAAAATGTGGGCGCTACAAACAATGGCACTAAGGAATGGGATGGTGTGAGAGACAGACAGACAAAAAATGAAAATTGTGGCACATTTACGGGCGCTTGCTTTGCTACATTGATGTTTTAATTGAAATTTAAAGGGCATTAATATTCAACGACTGCGACACATCAATTCTGAATCTATTAAAGCTTTGCCTAAGCTTTAGTGACAAATCTTATCAGTTTGTAGTACATTAGCTCAGTTTAAATCGAGACTTCTAGCGACGCAGTTAAATATTTTTTAAATCCAGAGCAGCATGCCAAACAGCTGGATATCAGTAATATTTATGCTGTGTCTATTTTGGCACAGCAGTTACGGCAATGTGGGAAAACTTGTGTGCTACTACGATGGGGCAAGTTTTGTCAGAGAAGGTGAGTGTGGAAAATAGAAAAACTCGTATTGAATGGAATAGATTCCACACAATAAGTTCATTCATCACCGCTTGAAATGCTGCTGTATGCTTTGCATCTGAGGCTTTAGAGGTTATCGCTGCCTTTGATGTTTCTATCTGTGCTTCGTTTTTATTTGTTCGTTTGCCCTCATTGCAACATTTGTCTCTTTGTAGGTCCCGCACAACTTTCCCTGCGTGAATTAGAGATTGCCTTAGGCTTTTGCAACATTCTAGTCTACGGCTACGCTGGAATTGATGCCGAAACATTTAAGTTGAAGAGCCTCAACCCACAGCTCACATACAACCAGGATCATTATCGTCACATAATTGCTCTCAAGCAAAAATTTCCGCACGTTCGTTTTCTACTCTCTGTGGGCGGCGATCGAGACTTAAACTCTGAAGGTGTTGTGGAGACGGAGACTTACTTGAGATTGCTAGAGGAGCCTGAGAGGAGGAATAGCTTTAAGCTTAGTGCCATTGAAGAGCTGAGAAAATTTGGCTTTGATGGTCTAGACTTGGCCTGGCAGTTCCCCAAAAACAAGCCAAAGGTTGAGCGCGGTGCGATTAAAAAGGCTTGGCATGCATTCAAAGGTTGGTTTAAAAACTCCTCCATCGATGAAAAAGCGGAGGAGCATAAGGAACAATTTGCCACATTGCTGCGAGAGCTGGCGGTACAAATGCAAACGAACGGTATACTGTCGCTGACTATGTTGCCGCATGTGGATGCCTCATGTGAGTAAATTGTTTTAGAGTCATGTTGCCGAGTTAAATGCCTAAAGCAATGAGAATTCCGATTATTTGATTGATTCTATTTTTCAAATCACTCTCAAGTGCAACCAAGAACCGCAAAAGCTTATAATTTGCATTAACTTGAAGTGGAAAATAGTATGGAAATGATGCTAATTTCGCAAAACTTTTGCAGTGTTCATTGATGTGGCTAGCGTTATGAACTACGTCGACTTTGTTAATCTGGGCACCTATGATTTCCAAACGCCTGAGCGCAATCCCAAGGTAGCCGATATACCAGCGCCTCTCTATGCCATGTACGATCGGGAACCTTCGTTTAATTTGGACTATCAGGTGCAGTACTGGATCAATCAAACGGCCAATGCTCAGAAGCTGCACATTGGTGTTGCCACCTATGCACGTGCTTGGCTAATGTCTCGGGACTCGGGCATCACAGGCTACCCGCCCATTCCAGCCACCGAAGGAGCTGCACCAATGGGTAAGCAAACGGGCGTTCCCGGTCTACTGAGCTGGCCCGAAGTTTGCGAATTGCTGCAGGTGCCTTTCAACAAAGACAAGGCACCATTGCGCAAGGTGGGGGATCCAACTAAGCGCTTTGGCATTTATGCTTATCACGCTGCCGAAGATGAAGGTGAGAAAGGTATCTGGGTGGGCTACGAAGATCCCACATCGGCGGCGATTAAGGCTGGATATGTACACGCAAAAGGCCTGGGTGGAGTTGCTCTTTTCGACATATCACTGGACGATTTTCGAGGCCAGTGCGCGGATGAGAAGTATCCCATTTTGAGGAGCATTAAATACAAGCTATAAGTAATTGTTTAAATAAACAGACGCTCTCAAGTTGAAGTCCAATGAAGGGCCGCACATTTTATATTCCAATGAACACCGAAAAGTATGCTACAGTATTTTAGCAAAAGCTTGAGTAAATTGAAACTGTCCCTGGCCAGACGACTCGATGAAGTGAGGGGGAGGGGGGAATGCATGGGAAGCAGATTTCTTGCCAAGCTAGTGCCATGAAACAAAGGAAGCAACGGACGCGAAAAGGTAGCAATACGTAAATGGAAAAAAGGGAAAAAGGAAAAGGCAAATTCTGTAGACAAGCAAAAAAAAAACTTGCACATAAAAGCAAAAGAAGAAGCAAGCGAAGCGTAAAGCTTCCGCGCTGACGACGCCCTGCCAAGCGACAAGGAGGGCGGGTCCAGGTCCACGCAGACATAGGTCTGGGCGTCTTCCAAAGTAAAAGTTGAAATTAAACCAATTAGTTTGCCTGCCGCTGCAGCAATGAAGCGCAAAAAAGCATGAGCGGGGTCAAAAGGGCGACTCCCACCTGCTCGTTTAGTGAAGCAGTCGCACTCCAGGTATTTAGGCGGCTCACACAGACTCGGCAGCTGAGGTGGTGAGATGGTGAGGAGGATGGGTGGCGGGGTGGCTTGGAGGTAGCAGGCGAGCAGCAGTCGGGCTGCTTTTTAAGTATATTTTAAACGTTGCTGTATGTCGAACGAACAAACGACACAGCCGGCTACAGGTAAATACATATACTTGTACGAGTGTGTATAGGTGTGTGTTTAAGTGTGTGAGTGTGCAGCCTGGCAGCCATTGCTGTAACATTTACGGCAACGGCAACTGCCGCCATCATAAATTAATTATGATTTAACAACTTTAGCATGCACGACACGCCGAAGCGCCGCACAGCACAAAACTTTGTGCTTTTCATTTTGGTTCGCTTCTTTATTTTTTTTTTTTTTGGTCGATTCTTATATTCAAGTTATTGTTTTTGCTTTTTCGGCTCTTGCTGAAAGGCATACAATTTTTTAATTTTAATGAGCGCAAAAGTTTTAAAGTTTGCCAAACATTTCCTTTCTCTTAGCACACTTTAAAAGCAACACTTAAAAAGCAAAGTTTTGCACTTCGCTTGGCTTTCAAACAAAAATTATAAGCCGCACCCACAGATACCAGAACGCAACCACAACCAACCCAACAGATCCTTAACAATTTGCAATTACACGCTGCCAGCTGCATTCTTAGACAACCGAACGTTGATGCTACGCTTCACTGCACATGGCGTGCACATTTTGCGGTCTGTGGCCAACAATTTCATAACTAACTGGCAATGCTGCATAATATTTGAATATCGTAGTTGCTTTTCAGTTCAAAAAAAAAAAAACTTCTAGTTACACACTGTATGTTATCAAATAGATAAGCTCATATCTTCGCAACACATTGTCAAATTTATGTGCAAAATTTTTTTATTTTTGTGTTCACCCCTTTGCCTAAGCAATTCATAAGCTGAAATGGCAAACACTGACAAAACAAATATTTTCTTGCCACGAAGAGTGGTTTCTGCCACCGACTGTTTCTATAGCAGTTATATTATATAGTGCACTGATTTTAGGATATTATAGAAATAGAAAGATAGATAGAAATATTATTATTCTTCAAATTAAAAAAAAATGAATAAAAGTCATTTTTGTACAGATCGGTCCTGTGCAATATATATAAAATAATAAAATATATATATGGTTGGCAATAAACTTCCGCTGCGTGTAGATAAGACAAGTCTTCCATTTCTGGAGATTTTAGCTGTTATGGCTTGACATATCTCCATGTTCATTGTTCATCTATATAGCAATATTAATCATAGATTCATTTAATATCGCTTTTTTTTATATTTATTTGGTAAATCAACAAACGGCACGGGTAGAAAAATAGCATTCTAAAATTGCAATATAACCAAACGTATATTTAAGACATAAGCCGTACTTAAATTAATTCGAAGGACATATTCAAATGATCTTAAGACAAATGAGGAATCTACTTGTAAATAAATTGTGTAGCAAAATCGGGCAATAATTTGTTGACGTGTCTGTATTTGAAATTCAACATTTTCGCCTCTCTGTGTATGCATAGTCAAAAACAATATATATAACAACTTTTAAAAATATTTTTCCTCTTTATTTATCTTTATATTTAAAAGCGTACTTAGAATAAAGACTCTGTTCTGCAGGTCGGAGTCACCAAATTTCGAAAAATCAATTCGAAAATTCAATGGAGCGACTTAAAATGTTTACTATTAAAGCGGCTACGCCCAAGAATACCTGTTTGACTACATTAGGCCTTTCCCGCACCACCTTTAATCTCCGCAAATGCCTTGTGCCACAGTTTATCGAACTGTTTTGGCAATTTAGCACGCACCTTTTCGGCCAGAGCACGGGCTCCCTGCAGATTGGCCTCCTCGTAGTAGGAGAGAGTGGCCACCCGTGCTAGCCAGGCCGACAACTTGGGGTATTTGGTGCCATCGACAGGCGCATAGGTTAAATGCAATGTGCTGATCGTCGACACAATACTGAAGTCGGCAATGGTTAGCTGAGCCCCTGCCACATAGTCGTTGCCACTGAGAAATTGTTCGAGCAGCTCATAGCCCTGATGTATTTCGGAAATCTTTTCCTTGGGTATTTCGGTGGCATTCTCCTTGAACACCAGCCGTTGCAATTGCTTGAAGCCGGAATGGAAAAGTACTCCGCTCTCGAAATGCAGGCGCTGGTCCACAATGGCGCGTTGGAAATATTCTTTCGGATAGAGTGCGTCATTTTTACCATACTTGCGCACTAAATAGGCGCATATGGCATGTGAATCCCAAATACACTGGCCTTCCTCAGCGCTGCCGTCCGGCACGTCCTCCAACATGGGTACCGTATGTTGAGGATTCTTGCGCACAAATTCCGCATCAAGATGCTCGCCTGCCTGCATGTTCACCTGCCGGAACTCATATTCCAGCCCCAGAGCACGCAGTGTCAGACACACAGCTCGCACCGGTGGACTCGTTTCAGTACCGTAGAGTATAAGCTTCATCTTCACGAAGACACCGGAGGTGGATGTCAAGTGGTGTATATAGTAAGACGCACAATTGCCAACTGACAGCAGACAAGGCAGTCCACTGGTGATTAGGTTAAGTTTAAAGCAGCTTAGATACTAAGATTAGATACCGCCACCAGCTATGATGTCAACATAATGCAAGCAACCTGATAGCTATCGCATAAGTTGTGATGTGGCGGGGTCAGGTGGGGCTAGCTGTGGATCTGGCTTCCTATCAGCTATCATGGACTACCAAAGAAGACGTCATAATGCTGCAAGTTTAAGTTTTGCGTGATTGTTTATTAATGCTGAGATAAGTGGGCTCAATTGCCATTACCTGCTTCACATGTATTCGTACATACATATGTGCTTATATATAATTAGACTGTGCCAATATTTGTTGAGAGCTGTGCGTTTGTCAGACTTATCAGGTTTTGATTTATTTTGACAGTGGCAGAAGCGTCACTACAATGCATTGCAATGGGGGCTATGATTTAACATTTTAGGTCGCAATCAACCCTTCCTGGACGAATAAATTATTCCTTCTAGCTGGAAGATTGTACTCGTAATATAAATAAATTATGAGACAAAAATATTAACTGAAAATCAAGCATTTTTTCTTTTAAAAATTTATCTCCCAAATTTCAAACAAAAACAATTCTCTTGCGGTCGGTTTCCAATTTCTCTACTTTTATGAAAAGATTTGGTTAAAATTATAAACAAATAAAATTTTCCACTTTAAAATAATCATATTAATATAAACTTAATTTTTTCAACTTTGTATATTACTAAATTAGCCAATTGCCTAATCTCTACTTAAAACACTAGTACTTATTTATACAAAGCATCTAAAACAACAAATTAATAAAAATCCCAACTTGATCCCAATTCAACATAAAATATTACGAACTTCATATTTTGCTGAGTTGAATTTTATTTTGTAAAATAAATTAAAGCTAAGAAAATCGTATATTTGACGTAAATCTTATTCCAAATAAATACCAATAAATTGTGTTTTAATTAAACTAACTTGTCGAAAATTCTGCGTCCCTGAGATGGCATGTTAGAGTATTAGAAAAGCTGCTATTAACAATGCTGCTCATTGAATTACAAAGCTTGAAGGCAAATAACTTAAAAATTGTATATTAATATTATTCATGAGTAAAGTGTCTGAAGCTTAATTATTTAGAGAGTTCTTTATACTACTTTAAGTTATTTAGTTGCCTTAAAATTAATTAAGGAATTCACTAAAAATACAAACATGAATATGAAAGTATAGAACAGCCAGAGCATGTTATACTCTATAGTCGACGATGGTCAGCTAGATTGGAGGGGAAGTTCGAAAAAATGCAATTCACCGACGAATTTATGGAGCGATTTGAAAAACAACTGAAGCCGAAAGCTCAAGAAAATACAAAATGAAAAAAAATGAAAAATATCTTAATCCGCTAGAAATTTGTTCATAAAATCTATGAAATAGTAATTTAAATAAGGCAAAAGCTAAAACGGAGTTAAAATAAATTCGGCCTCCAAAAGGGACAAATAGTTTATGTACTTTCAAGAGATTTCCCGCCCTATAAAAAACAAGTAAAAAAGCAAAAGTCGGGTGTCCCGACTTTGAAATACTCTGTACATATGTTTACAATAATTAAAGAAAATAAAAAAATTAAGAAAATTAAAAAAAAAAATTTTGATCGATTTTACCTTATCGGTATTCGAACTCATGTAAATGGTGTATAATTGCACATTTACATAGCAATTGCGTCTGTGTGAGTGTATGTATGCCTATGCGCATCTATTCATGTCTGTGTAAGCATGTTCGCAGTCAACCAAAGCATCAACTTGGCATACGGACACATAATAACTAATTGGGGGTATTTGCAAAATTTCGAAATTCGAAGAATTACGGAAGTTAGAGAAAATCGCGATTTGCGGAGGAGAGGGGGAAGGGAGGGAAATTCCAAAATATACATTTTCTTCGTATTCACATAAGGCATCTGGGACTAACATTTGGTGTCTCTAGCTCTTATAGTCTCTGAGATCTAGGTGATCATACGGACGGACAGACGGACGGACGGACAGACAGACAGACAGACAGGGCTAAATCGACTCATCTTGTCATGCTGATCAAGAATATATATACTTTGTGGGGTCTGCCACGCCTCCTTCTGCCTGTTACATTTTTCAGCTCGCGCAAACCTAATATACTCTTGTACATTTCCTGTACAGAGTATAAAAACAAGAGAGAACGCTACAGTCGAGCAAGCCCGACAGTGTAATACCCTCTACCCAGGTAAACTTCCGTCACTGAGTTATATGCGCCCATAGCAGTAGCAAAAAGAGGAAGAAGAAGAGCGAACTTGTTGCTGCAGTTTGTGGGGGTTGTACTGGCGAGAATTTGTTTTGCTAATAACTTTTCTTAGAATTGACCGAATTGAATAAAATTTTGAACAACAGTAGAATATATATAAATTATGTGTGCAAAGTTTGGTTTAGGTAGCATTTGAAATGTGGACGCTATTGACAAAATTCTGTAGCGGGGGAAGGGGGTGAAAATTAAAAAAAAAATAATAATAAACTCGTCCTTTCTCGGACCAAGGAGAATCTGGATGCCAACTTTGGTTATTCTAGCTTTTATAGTTTCTGAGATCCTTGCGTTCATCCAGACGGACAGACGGACGGACAGACGGACGGACGGACGGACATGTCTAGATCGATTTCTCTCGTCATGCTGATTCAGAATATATATACTTTATATAATATACCCTTTTTACCCTACGGGTACAGGGTATAAAAACTAGCACGCGACCGTCCATAGCATTCGGAATAAACTTTTTACTCTAAAAAGCTCTGAAAGCCACCTAGTTAGAGATTGTAAAATTATATAGCCATATATTACATACAAAGTGTAGCGTATAAAGTTGCATTAGGTTTTGTTTACCATTTATATTAGCCCGTCCAATTTCCACATTCTTAAAAGGCCATGAAAAAAGCTCAACCTCAACAGAGATTACATTGTAAATGGCACCGCACCAACAACCTGTAGAAAATATCTAAACAACGCAGATCTAAATAGTCTTGCTTGGAAACTCTAAGTGTACACCAGAGCCGCAAAGTATGTCTAAGATTGTGCTATATGGCGTAGACATGAGTCCGCCGGTCCGGGCCTGTATGCTAACTTTAAAAGAACTTCAACTTCCATATGAGTATGTTGAAATGGATTGGTTTAAGGGCGACCATCGCAATCCGGAGTTTTTAAGGAAAAGTCCACAGGGTACGGTGCCGCTGCTGGAAGACAATGGTGTCGTGATTTACGACTCGCACGCCATTTGTAGCTACCTTGTCGATAAGTACAGCAAATCGGACGATCTATATCCGCGCGATCTTGAAAAGCGATCCATTGTCAATCAAAGAATGTTCTTCGATGCCAGCATAATTTTTATGTCGCTTCGAAATGTAAGCGCTGCCTTTTTCCGCAAGGGCATAGCTGTAGTGCCAAAGGAAAAAACCGACAATATACGGGAGGCTTTGGCACTGACTGAAACCTTTCTAGGCACTGAGCCATATATAGCGGGTGCTGCACTAACAATTGCCGACTTTTGCTGTGCAGCTACAATTTCATCCATTCCAGCAGTATTAAATATTGATCCAGAGAAATATCCAAGGGTTATGGCATGGCTGGCAAGACTTCATCAGTTGCCGTACTTTGAAGAGCTGAACGATGTAGGCGCCAATAAGTACATAGCTATGATGAGAAATCGTCTGACAGATATACAAGTCTAATGCCTTCAACAAATGCATATTCAGTTAAATGTACTTAGAATTAAAGCTTTAAAATAAACGAGAATGGGAGAGAGATGATAAAGTAGACATACCTCTATACACCGGGAGTCAGGAACTTTCCCCAAGACTTTTAAAAAATTGATAATATTTTGAAAGCTCTAAAGTCGAAATCAAATCAAATTTCATCAAGGAATCCTTCCGTTAACTAAATAGCGATTTTATTTATTTTGTTTCTACTTAAAATGCTGCAACAATTAAATTCTTGGCTGTAAATAAAAAAACATTTTGAGCACCGAAAGCTAATTGAAATTTTTGTAAGTGGAATCCCTTTCGAATAATTTTGTTTTTTCGTTTTTTCAATACAATCTATTCGTGCTTTTTCTCGAAGGTACTCTACAAATTTAAAATTTTAGAATTCCAATGAGAGAAAAGTGAAATTTTGGGAGCTATGATTTTCCAATATATACTTATTGTACTTGTAATTATTTAGTATGAGTCAAGGGCTAAAAACTAATACGAGCATAATTGGGTTTCATAAAGTGCCTCATGAGCCTGAATCGTCAATATTTTCCGTCACCATGAATCGTCAACATTCCATTATTTCTATTCATTAACGTAGTCGAGTCTATAATTAACTTATATTTGGAATAATTAAGACCTTGCTAATACAAATATCTGATGATACCCATATAATATTTTGAGAAACCAAAAGAGAATATATTTGATGTTTACAGATATCCGTACATGTTACGTCGAAAAGCTCTTTAAAGCTTTCAAGCTTTAACAAATCGCTGCTACTATACTCGCCAGAAGTTCTATGACAAAACGTTATGCCAGAGAAGACTAACAAGATTGAAATTTTGATTTCATCATGAACAGCAATACTAGACTATATATATATAGATTACATTGAAATACATTTAAATTGTATTATTGTTTGGATACTGTTTCTAATGCTGCTGCGCTAATTACTATTGTAATGGAATATTTATATTTAATGGATTAATATTTAATATTTATGGAATATTAATATTTTCTATATAATCAATAGCTAAGTATTTAGTTATAGTCTGTACATGAAATGACACGAGTATATTAAGTTTGAGGGAGGTGAAATGTGTAACAGGCAGAAGAAGGCGTGGCAAACCCCCAAAAGGCCTGTCCGTCTGCATGAACGAATGGATCTCAGAAGGTATAAGAGTTAAAATTTCCAAATTTGTATGCAGATAAAGTTTATTAATTTTTTTACGATGCACCCCTCAATCCCCCGCGATTTTCCATACCTACACAAACTTGGTCAGTAAAGTTTTTAATTAATTTTTAAAAATGTTTTATTATTTATAGTATAACTTTTTTTTAGTTTTTTGGTACAGGGTATTTAAGAGTTCATTCTTTTCTTGCTTAAATTTCTGTAATTATTCTTTCGACTTTAGCTTTTCCAGTTGTTTTTATTTTTTTATAACTATCCAAAAGATATACATACTTCTCTCTTAGAACCGACCTTCTCCAAAAAGCTTCGTTGTGCTTTCAAGCTTCAGTAAAAAACAAAGGCTGGCGTCACCAAAGAATTACCGGCAATTTGAAATTCTACACCAAAGCGTAAACAACGAAAACCTCCCAGAATGACAAAGCTAGTGCTATATGGCATGGACCCAAGTCCCCCAGTGCGCGCTTGCCTCTTGACTTTGAAGGCGCTTGAGCTTCCTTATGAATATGTTGAGGTTAACTTAGCGGCGGGTGAACATCGCAATCCCGAATTCTTGAAGAAGAACCCGCAGGGTACAGTGCCACTGCTGGAGGACAATGGAGCTCTGATTTATGACTCGCACGCTATTTGCGGCTATCTGGTCGATAAATACAGCAAATCGGACGAACTCTATCCGCGCGATCTCGTGAAGCGGGCTGCTGTCAATCAACGTCTATATTTTGATGCTAGCATTATTTTTATGTCGCTGCGAAATGTAAGCGCCGCCTTTTTCCACAAAGGCATCACCGTCGTACCCAAAGAGAAAACAGATCTTATACACGAGGCTCTGGCACTCACCGAAACTTTTCTGGCCGACAAACCGTATATCGTTGGATCCACACTGACCATTGCTGACTTCTGCTGTGCAGCCACAGTCTCCTCCCTGCCGGCCGTTGTGGACATTGATCCTCAAAGATACCCAAAGATAACGGCTTGGCTGGCACGACTCGGTCAATTGCCCTATTTCGAGGAAGGCAATGGTGTGGGCGTCAAAAAATACATAACCATGATGAGAAACTATCTCACAGACATACAAGTCTAGTAGCTGTTAATGAATAAAAGCATTTACCTGACAATTGACAAACTCGCGTAGTACTTATTTACTTACTATAGCACACCTATAGTACATCCATTAGCTTTTATTAAAATTCATCAGAGCCGACGCCCCATAGAAAATCTTCTACGCTGTTATGGGAAACCTCTGAAGTGCCGGCAGTGCGACACACATCAGTCGCAGATTACAGTTTCAGTCTGAGTTTCGCACTGCTGGAGGCCGCACGTTCTGTCTAGTAAAAAAATAAAAATAAAAAATAAAAAAAGTGATGTCGAAAATTGTGCTCTACGGCATTGATTTGAGCCCCCCGGTGCGGGCCTGTCTGCTCACCCTGAAGGCCCTGGAACTGGACTTTGAATACAAGGAGGTGGATCTGCTGAAAGGCGAGCACATGACGGAGGAGTTCCTGAAGAAGAATCCGCAACACACTGTCCCACTGTTAGATGATGAAGGCACTTTGGTCTGGGATTCTCATGCGATTTGCTGCTACTTGGTTGACAAATATGCCAAGTCCGATGAGCTCTATCCGAAGGATCTGGTGAAGCGCGCTGCCGTCAATCAGCGCCTGTTCTTCGAGGCCAGCGTTCTCTTCATGTCACTGCGCTCCGTCAGTGTGGCCTTCTTCTTTAACAATGTGACCGTGGTGCCAAAGGAGAAGACCGGCAATATCATTGAGGGCTATGATCTGGTGGAGACGTTCCTCGGCGATAAACCGTACATTGCGGGCGATGAGCTAACCATTGCCGATTTTTGCTGCGCCGCCACCGTATCCACGCTGCCCGGCATTGTTCCCATTGATGAGGCCAAGTATCCGAAGATCACCGCCTGGTTGCAGCGCATTGCCGAGCTGCCTTACTACGAGGAGGTCAATGGTGTGGGCGCGAAAAAGCACATTGGCATTATGAAGAGCTCGTTGACCGATGTACAAGTTTGAATTGTTCCCATAATTATATTTTATATTTTCGTATGCATTCTAAATAAACCAATTAATAGCCGCAATTGTCAGCAACTGTCAGGCTTTCCTGATTGACGAACTAGCCATTTGGATGAAATTTATTGATTCTTGTGCTCTGGACATTTATTATTCAGAAGGCAGTTATAGGGAGCAACTGTTTCTAAATTTTTATTCGCACGATATAGTACGTGTATTTATCTAAATAGGGCACAGGCATATGTTTATAAAAGGCTGACAAACTTTGTGCCAATCAGTCAGTTGCTGAGTATTTCCTAACGCGCAGTCATGACTAAAGTAACGCTTTACGGCCTGGACGCGAGTCCACCAGTGCGGGCAGTTCTTATGACGCTTAAGGCGCTCGACCTCAACTACGACTATGTGCTGGTCAATATTTTGGCTGGGGAGCACTTGGCGCCCCACTATATTGAGAAGAATCCACAACACACTGTGCCCACCTTGGAGGATAATGGCCATTTTCTTTGGGACTCGCATGCCATAATGCCGTATCTGGTGGATAAGTATGCCAAGAACGGTGCGCTCTATCCCAAGGATGCATATCAGCGTGCCATTGTTAATCAGCGCTTGCACTTCGACTCTGGTATGATGTTTATCGGAGCACTGCGAAATATAGTCCGACCCTTGTTATTTATGAACGAAACGGAAATACCGCAGTCTAGAATCAATGCGCTGGACGAAGTGTATGGTTTTGTGGAGACCTTTCTGGCTGAAAATGATTACGTAGCGGGCATGGAGCTAACAATAGCAGACTTCAGCTTCGTCTCCACGCTCACCTCGCTGGAAACTTTCTTGGAGATTGATGCCTCCAAATATGGAAAACTGACAGCCTGGCTAGAGCGGATGAAACAGTTGCCCTACTATGACGAGGCCAATGGCAGTGGTGTGGCACAATTTTCAGGCCTGATGAGGTCAAAGAACTTTACGATTGTGCCCTAAAACTGCAGCAAACAGAATCGTCATTCAGATTAAATATACAAATACAGAGTCATCTTGTAGGCACCTACAAAGCCTAGTTTTTGCACCCAAAATTGTGAAGTTTTTTCATTTCAAAGCCATTGGCACACATAGTAGCTGAGCAAGTAATTACTTGTATATCTATAAGTATTACTAATACACCCTGTAGAGCCGCCAGTTTTCTTTGAGCACAAACAATATGACAATTTGATATTTCAGTTTTCTAATCAATCATTTCTACCATACGAAATATTTTTTATCGAACTGCAGCTTACACGATTTTTGACTTCTCATTCAAAGGCAGATAATTAACCCACCAAGATTTTATTGTAATACATTTTTAAATCAACTCTAACTCTAAACATTTTTATATCTCCCACCTAAATGAATTTTTTGCCAATGGACTTATATACTTATAAATGATTGTTACTTTAAATGTGTCAAAATATGTTAACAACCTAATCGATATCATTAATAAATACTTTTTGGCTTATCTCTCGCAATCGCAAATTATAATTATTTTATTTTATCTCTGCATGCATAAGGTCTTGACCCACAATCTGAGTTTGTTGCTGAGAAGGTTCCCGGTTCATCTCACTTTCAAGGTTATCATAATATTTACTAATTGTCCATCCTAGGACAGATAAAAGTTTACAAAATCAAGACTATAAAAAACCGAAATATTAAAAATCAAATAAAACTACAATAACATCTTATAACCGCCTCTGACTCGATGTTTTATTTACCGTTCGGACGATTCACAGCCAACTGTTAATAGACCAACAAAACAAAAATTTAAAACAAGAAAGGAATGCTAAAGTCGAGCGAGCTCATCTCTTAAATACCCTGTACCGCCCATTAAAAAGGAAATAACGAACAAAAATTGTTTTTAAATTAATTTTAAAAATATTATTATAATTAAATTAAGGCAGGCAGAGCTTGGGCAGCGATTTTATTTGTGGCTATAACTCCTTTCAGAATTGACTAATCATGATGACTTGGCATAGGGATACATAACCACAAACTGGATGTATATGCCAAATTTGAGTTCAAAGTTTGGTCATTCTAGCTCCTGTACCTTCTGAGACAGACGGACGGACAGACTGACGGACAGACTGACGAACAGACGAACGAACAGACGAACGGACGGACATGGCTATATCGACTCGACTTGTCACTCTGATCAATAATATATAATACTTTGTGGGGTCTACCACGCCTCCTTCTGCCTGTTACATACATTCGCACAAAACTAGTATACTCTTTCACCCTTTGGGTACAGGGTAAAAAAATTAAATTTTCGAATAAAAAAGTGATCAGAGAAAGAAAACTTAGTATTAATTAATAGCTAACTCGTTTACCATTGAAGGGAAAAATCCAAAAAGATGGAATCTCCGACGAGGTGAAAAATTGATTAGTAAGTCGAGCAAGCTCTTTTATTCCTCAATTAGAGTTGTATTGGGTTATTTTTAATATCCTGTACCTAAAGGGTAAAAGGGTATATTTGTATATATATGTATAAGGTTTGTGTCAAGGGAGTAGCAGGCAGAAAAAAACATCAAGTATGTACATATATGCTTACTTATATTCTTAATCAGCATCAGACATAGCGTTCAGACATGTCCTCCCGTTTGTTTGTCCGTCTGACTAGATGATCGCCTGGATTTTACTTCTTTTGATTTTTAACACCCTTCTGCAGCCACAGCAAACATTCTATCTTCTATATTTTAAATAACCCTACAAATTAAAGGTCATATTAAAATCAAATACTAAAGTAAAAGCAGCACCTAATATGAAATTTCATTTTAAAGCCTTGCAATTCTTTTATGTTTATAACATTTTTGATGATTTCTTAACAGTTTTTATTTGAAAGTATTCATTTTCATTTAACATTTTTAACCGAAACTATTCTTTATATGTATCTATCTGTTTATAAGCTTTATTATGTTTGATTTACAAAAGTTAAAAATTAAATTAAATTCCTTCTCAGTATTAGATTTAAAGACTATTAGTTCGTTTTAGAAAACGTAGTTCCAAGTTCAATTTCAAATAAAGAAAACCAACTAATTATCTTATATTTTAAAGTTAAGTGCCATCAGTTTATTGAGTCTCGAAGATTCTTTTTGTCGTAACTTCAATCTAGTCTGCGTCCACTGTGCTTCTTTCTCCTTTTGTGTAAATCTAGAGGCACGTTGCAGTTGTTAGTGTAGAATGCCTGTAAGGAGCTTTATTAGATATTGCTTGTTTATTTAGTGCTTGGATATCAAGACAACAAAACATCTGTTCTCAAGCAAAAAACCGGGGGGGCTTGACTCACACTCGCCTTATCACTAGGAGAATTTCATAAACCTGATGTGTAATACATACATACGAGTATGTACGTGCTCGATGCATTCAAAATGCTTACTCACGACTACGCTGCTAAAGCTTGTTGCGAAAAAAGAGAGACTTTATTTTGCATATAAGGCCGGCGGCTTTCGAACACCACCACAGTAGACACCTTAACTTCCAAGAGACAACAACATGGGTAAACTAACACTTTATGGCATCGATGGCAGCCCACCAGTGCGATCTGTTTTGCTGACTTTGAACGCGCTGAATCTGCCCTTTGACTATAAGGTTGTCAATCTGTTTGCCAAAGAACAGATGACACCGGAATTTCTGAAGATGAATCCACAACACACTGTTCCCACTTTGGACGATGATGGGTTCTATGTGTGGGACTCGCATGCCATCAACGCCTATTTGGTCAGCAAGTATGGCAAAACAGACACCCTCTATCCGAAAGATCTGCAGGAACGAGCAGTCGTCGATCAGCGCCTCCATTACGATTCCAGCACCATTGGTTCGACAATGCGTGCCATCACCTTTCCCCTGATCCGACAGAATGTCACGGAAATCCCAAAGGCTCGTATCGATGCTGTTGCCGAGGTCTATGCTACGCTCGAAATGTTTCTGAAGAACCAAGACTATATGGCTGGCAAGAATCTAACAATTGCCGACTTCCACATCATTGCTGTGGTTACCTCCCTAACCGCTTTCATCGACATCGATGCCGGCACATTTCCCAAATTCGCGGCTTGGCTGGAGCGCATGAAGAAACTGCCGTACTATGAGGAGGCCAATGGCAAACGCTTGAAGATGTTCATCGATATGGTCAAGTCAAAGAATTTTACCATTGTTTAAGAGTTTACAGTAAACATAAACTACATATAATATACATACATATATAGGCGCCTATGTACATTTAATTTGTTATGCGATAATAAAGTTCTTAATAGCAATGATTCTGTTGAACTCAGCGGCTTGGGTGGCCGTTTGTTTATGGCAACAGCTCGAGTTGTTGCCTTTCTGAGCTTTGCCAAACGAATTTTGCTCAATTAGCATTCTATGAAAAGCTTTTGTTTATACTACTATCACGTATTTGCTATTAGCGAGTGACGGACTCGCTGTTTCTAAGCCAGCAGTCGATGTTTGGCAATATTCCTTATCACGAAACAGGTGTTTGTTTTGATTTTCACTATCAACACATATGTATATCTAAAAATAAACAGCCATGTTTACCAAATGCACATACATATACTAATTATATACATATAAAACTTTATATACTCGCACTTATACTTGCATATACATACATATGTATGTAGTGTCAGATCTGCTGTGTCATGCTCACAAGCGGAAAGCTCTCTCTCTTTATCGCGCTCTCTCTCTCCCTCCCTCTCTCTCTTCTTCTGTTTTGATAATACAAACAATTTGTATAGAAACGAAAACAATTATTCACATTTCACCATACAGATATATGTATGTGTGTACATACATACATATACTCTTCTTTGTCTGTATGTGACTACATAGTTGAAAACTTTACAAGCTCTATATAAGGCCGGCATTTACCCACGCGAAGTACTATCTTCTCTGACTTATAATCGTTAATATGGGAAAATTGACGCTCTACGGCATTGATGGCAGCGCACCAGTTCGCTCCGTTCTGCTCACACTAGGAGCCCTCAATGTGCCATACGAGTACAAAATCGTCAATCTGTTTGCGAAGGAGCATCTAAAGCCAGAATTTTTGAAGAAGAATCCTCAGCACACACTGCCGACTTTAGATGATGATGGTTTCCTTATCTGGGACTCACATGCCATCAACGCCTATTTGGCCAGCAAGTATGGCAAAACGGACACCCTGTATCCCAAGGACCTTCAACAGCGCGCTATTGTAGATCAACGACTCCACTATGACTCCAGTGTAGTGTTCCCCGCCATCCGCACTGTAGTCTTTCCACTATTTTTCCAGAATGATACGAAAATTCCGAAGGCAAGAATCGATGCCATTGCAGAGATCTACAGCACACTGGAACTATTCCTGAAGAACCACTCGCATATAGCTGGCAATAATCTGACCATTGCCGATCTCCACTTCATTGCTGCAATCTCAACTGCTACGGCCTTCCTTGAAATCGATCGGGCTCAATACCCAAAGCTTGCAGCCTGGTTGGAACTGGCTAAGTCCCTACCGTACTATGCGGAGGCCAATGGCAAAGGTCTCCAACAATTTACTGACCTAGTCAAGTCGAAAAACTTTACAATTGTTTAAGGCTATTGTGAATGAATAAATAAATGGATTTTAAATTGGATAAATAATGCGTTGCATTTGATGGAAGATTTGTATTTCTCGGTTTTAGGAGGACCTGGGTACCAAGCATGGTTATTTAAATGCTTCCTTCCTTGAATTGTTTGCAAATGGACGGAGAGATAGATAAACAGACGGACAGAGAAAGCCTTATCCGAACGTTGCTTACCGTCTCAAAATTGTATTATACATCTATCACAATCATTATTATTGGTATTTGGAAATATAAACAAATAAACTTTTTCGAATCAAATCCGATATTCTCGTAAGCTTTGCTAACTTATAGGCATTGCTTTTTCTGATTCAAAACTAAATACTCAGCCCATAAGCTTTCAACTTCAGCGTATTTTCAACATAGGTTGAAGCTGTGACTCATTCTAGAACTTTTCAATTAACTCACTTGGCATTCTATTAAAAGCGATTGTAATGCTAACTAGCAGAAACCAAACAAATTATGTATTTATGAAACTGCTATATGTATCACTTAATGGGCTTAACTTTTATGTCGAAATTAATCATACCACAACCAACATAAATGCACTCTCATGCTCACAAAGTCAATTCTCTCCCACAACAGGAACTAGGTGAAGAAAACAACAGACCAATTGTATTTCAAAGGTTATCGTCGTTGACACATGGTACTCTTATCTATGCATGCTTCGAAGACGACGTTACGCATTGCTCCTTCGGTGCAATTAATTCACCGAAATACTTCAGCCAGTTGATGGGTACCACGTACATTTCGCTGTTTTCGAAATCGAATCACAGAGGCTTGTAACGTACGTGGTCCCACACTATAAAAATGTGAGCGGCAAGGATCTGAAACAATTTGCAATCTGGTCAAGTCGAAATGACTCTATCTGTTAAAGAACTTGTAGCAAGCAATATCGACTAAAGGTTCTTTATTTTTTGATATTGCCGGATATATACATTTATATTAATATATATATTTAAGAAACATCCCAAAATTATTATGCATATATCATATAGCTGGCAGCGATTGGTACAAAAAGCCTTTAAAGCTCTGTTGTGTTTTTTCCGATCTTGTAACAAAATCTGGTGCTCATGATTTTTTTATAAAACCTCACTATATGGGGAAGTTGCATCAAAATCGTGAAAATATCAATATGAACTTCAAATACAGATATTGTGGCCGCCCTCCTCTGCGATTCTCATACCAAGTACTTAAGTGATGCCAAACGAGAATTAAATAGTGAAATTTCTGATAAATTAAATTAAAATATTGTAGAAATAAATACTGAAATTCTGTTTAATTAAATTAAATAAAAAAATATTCTGATTAATTTAATTAAATAAAAAAATATTGTGGCCGCCCTCCTCTGCGATTCTCATACCAAGTACTTAAGTGATGGCAAACGAGAATCAAATAGTGAAATTTCTGATAAATTTAATAAAAATATAATATCATACCAAATACTTACTATAAGTGATGGCAAATCGAGACTTAAAGTGTGAAATTACTGATAAATTAAATTGAATAAAAATAAATTGTGAAATTTCTGATAAATTAAATTAATTTAAAAAATATTGTGGCCGCTCTCTTCTGCGATTCTCATATTAAGTACTTAAGTGATGGAAAAAGAGAATAAAATTATGATTATTCTTATAAATTAAATAAAAATATTGTTGTATACATATTGCTTTTATTGGCTTCTTAAACCTCGAGCTCTACAACAGAAAACTACTGAAGGCAAAGGTCAAACAAAAATCGCATATTTATTCACTATTGACCGAAAGTGGAAATCAGCTAAAACAACTTTTTTAAAAAGCCGATTAAAAACAATTGTACGCTATTGTTAACATATTTTCAAATAATTATAGATACCCCTTATCTACACTAAGAAGAAAATTCTTTTGAAATTGCCATTAAAAATTACCGGTCGCTTTTATTTTCAGAAAGGCTAATATTGGCTTAAGCCAATAAATAATTTTCTATAAATAAAAAAACAAAAAATACTTGAAATTATTTTTCATAAATTTATTGATTTTTCATAACATTTTTGATTATTTTTTTATTGTTTAGAAAACAGTTATTTTCTCGAAAATAGAATTTAAACTTAAGGTAAAACTTGAGTAGTTAATAAGTAGTTAGTAGCTAGTTTTTGAAATTATTATTTAATTGTTCGTTTTCAACAAACTGTTTGGAAAATCTCCGAAAATTGCAATGCGAATATTCAAGGTAATGTCAAAGGAAAATTAAGAAGTGAGCATTTAAAAAATTTTGTGAAACACCTTTACTACGAATATATCATTAATATACTCAGCAAGAGGTCTCTCTCAAATCATTAATCAGTTCTGTAGAAACTCTTAACGTTATACAGCGCCACTCTTACAGTATGCTCATGTTTGGACTGTCTTGAGTTATTATCTTTAGTTATTAGCTTATAAAAAGCTACAATGTGTTATGTACTTGTAAATAACGTTGGGATCTTTATCAGTAAATGGGCGTTATGTTGATGTCGGTATCGGTCATGCCACAGCTGTCAGAAATGCCTCGTAATGCTCACAAAGTAAAAGCTCCCCAGAAAAGGAATTAGGTGAAGAAAGCAACAAAAATTAACCTTTTTTTGTTTGTTGGAATGTTATCATCGTTGGCACATGGTTCCCGGGTATAATCGTATATGTACATACATATGTCTGTTTATAATCATAAATTGTAGTGCACTTCGGCGAGTTTAGCGTTGGCATATATAAGACCGATATTTGGCTACGTATGACATTAGTTAATCAGATTTTCAAGCGTAAACATGGGTAAAATAACGCTCTATGGTATCGACGGCAGTCCGCCTGTACGCTCTGTCTTGCTCACTCTGAAAGCGTTGAATCTACCCTTCGAGTATAAGGTCGTTAATTTGCTTGCCGGCGAGCACATGACCCCGGAATTTTTAAAGATGAACCCACTTCATACTGTGCCCACACTGGATGACAATGGCTTCTACATCGGCGACTCACACGCTATCAACGCCTATTTGGTGTCCAAATATGGAAAGACAGACATACTGTATCCCCAGGAACTGCAATATCGTGCCATCGTAGACCAACGCCTCTTCTACAACGCCAGTGTAGCTCTCCCTAGCCTTCGTGCCATTCTTAAGCAGGTGCTTTTCCTGAACGAATTAAATATTCCAAAGGAGAAAATAGATGCTCTCGCCGAGGTCTACACCACATTAGAACTGTACCTGAAAGACCAAACCTACGTGGCTGGAAATATGCAAACAATTGCCGACTTCCACTTCATTTCTGTTATCACAACGGCGACAGTATTTCTGGAAGTCGATCGAAGCACATATCCAAAGCTTGCTGCCTGGCTGGAACGGGCCAAGTCCCTACCCTACTACGAGGAGGCCAACGGCAAGGGCGTCGCAGGGATCATTGGCCTGATTAAGTCAAAAGACCCCAAAATTGTTTAAGTCATGTCATACTAGATATTAATCCCATGTTACTATGTAATTAGCAAGTTTAATGACAATTGAATTGGCGTGTTCTCCATAGAGCACGTAGTCGAACGTGAGTTTGTTGTAGTTTTCATTTATTTAAACCCCAAGGACCGCTAAATGCCCTATCTAGGAATCACCTAGCAACCGAACTAATTCATACAAATAGCTTACTGTGTGATTCAAGTTCATGACGTACTTGACATTCGTCACTACAAAGAACAATAAAACTCTTCTTTCGGCCATTCGGCACTTTCACACCATCTGTAACAAAAAATGTTTATTTATTGAATGTACTTTGTTTCATCAATGTACAACAAAGTGTTTTTATTACGATTAAATGTTATATTGCTGCGATATGTGATATGTTTTCAATCAACTAAAACACTAGACAACAAAGTTGAAACAATTTACTCATTAAGCCATGATCAGACATGCAAAGTATTTTAGGAGAAATTTCTTGAGTTTCATAAACATGGCATGAATATAATGTGGCTTTAATTAAAATCAATACGACTTGTATACTAAAATATACTTTCGTACAACAATAATAATATTTTAAATGTTCTTAAATTGTCCTGCAATTTTCCTTAAATCTATACCCTTTCCGACCCATTGCACATGCTTGGAAGGCTTTAATTTCTCAAAAGCATGATTGCAATTCCGAATTTTACCGTCAATTCATGTGGCGGCAGTCCAGAAGGGTTTAGTGAATTTAAATGTCTTCAATATTATTCACAGTGTGGATCGATTTATAATTTTTTATTTGGCTGGGGGCTTTTGAATAATATTGTCTTAATATTTAAAGTGACAATGTTTCGAGGATGATTGTGAACTGACTAGTGTAGCTTCCCAACAGTGAAAGAATCCATTCAATCGCTTCAGTAGATTCGGAGCCTTTTCAATTCAAACGAACAAGCATACAAACAATCAAATCTTTCTCTTTATAATATTAGTAGAAATAAAATCCAACATTTGTTTTCCAAACTGATGCAAGTCAATGCTTAAAATTAACATATTTCTTTCTAAAGGACAATGGAAATAAATTTGTTTTCGCAAAAGAAAAATATATATAAAATAAATCAATTCTTTTCATCGTTCTAATAGTTTTCTGCAGTGATACCAATATTATTTAAAATTTAATTTTGAATATGGACCAAACCCTAGTTTGTATTTAAAATAAATCACTCATGACAATCTCAATATATTTGGTGCCCATATTATTTAAAATTTAATTTTAAAATAGACCAAACCCTATTTTGTATTAAAAATAAATCACTCATGACAATCTTAAATATATTTGAGGGAACCAAAATTTTATTTAGTATTTATTAAAAATATATGGTAACATAGCTTAAAGATTTCACACTACATTAAACAGTATAATGTGTGTAGTATTTTTCTACCGTTCTGTATGTAAGCCGCAGAGCTCCCATAGCTGATATGAATTATTCAAATCGCTTGGCAATAACAGTTGTCGTGTCTCAGTTGCATCTCATTGTTGAACACGTCAACATGTTAAAATTAAAACTATACGGTTTAGACTTAAGTCCACCCGTACGTGCTGTATTTCTAACTCTGAAAGCACTCGGGTTGCCCTACGACTATATTCCAGTAGATCTCTTGTCCAAGGAGCATATGTCAGCGCAATATCTGCAGAAGAATCCTCAGCATACTGTGCCAACTTTGGAGGATAATGGACAGTTTATTTGGGACTCACACGCAATTATGGCTTATTTGGTGCGGAAATACGGCAAGGATGATTCACTATATCCAAAGGATCCAATACTTCGCGCTATTGTTGACCAGCGCCTACACTTCGAGTCCGGGGTGGTTTTTACTGGCGCATTGCGTAGCATTACCACGCCTTTGCTATTTTCTGGCAGAACAGAAATACCAAAAGAACGTATCGACGCTATTGCCGAGGTTTATGATTTTATGGAGGAATTTCTTAAGCACCATAACTATATCGCGGGTAATCATCTCACCATTGCAGATTTCAGTCTGATTTCTTCAATCACTTCACTGGTTGCTTTCCTTGATATCGAAGTGGTTAAGTACTCGCAAATCGTTGCTTGGATGAGGCGTCTAGAGCAGCTCCCCTATTACGAGGAGGCCAATGGCAGTGGTGCTACGAAATTGGTGGCGGAATTAAAAAATGCGAATTTTACAATTTTGCCATAAATATAAATCGAATAAATATTCAAATAAATCAAAAATATTTTCTCATTCAAGACTTCTAAATTCCAGTTCAGGGTACCAATTTTGGTTATTCTAGGTCTTGTTGAGATCCTTTCGTTCATCCAGAGGGACCTTCGGTCAAACGGAAATCGATTCTTGCCATCCCGATTAAGAATACTTGTATATAAACTTTGTGGGGTCGGCCTTCTGTGTCTTACGTCCATTCGCACAATACTAGTATACGTATACCCATTTCCCCTCCCAGAGTATCAGGGAAAACTAGGCAAATTGACAAGTTCGATCGAATAGGATTCAATAACATTATTAATATAATTCCAGAAGTGCGCTTATTATTTTTCTCTTTAACAATTTTATGTGCTCTAAAAATTCAATAATTCTTCTTTATCAGTGCAGAGCACAAGTATGTCTGAAGGAGTGCTTTCACGATTACAGAATTGATAGATTTTTATCAAATTATTACGAAATTTCTCTCTATATATGTATGGCAAAGCCATAATAAAAGTGTTTACCTGATAAGCTATAGCACAGATAAGATATTGAGCTATTACGTGCTTTTATTACGTACAAGCTATACTATTTAAAACTTCATTTTTTTGTATCTGTATTTCTTATTTATTATTTAGTTTCAAAGTGATTTGATTCCAAATTGTAAAAAGATATTTGCGAAATTTTACGAAAAGTATAATTAAAATAAAGATGGACAACAAAATAATATCACATTTTAAGAAACTATAGTAAATATTACAAAATAAAATTATAGATTCAAGATATAGTTATAATTTTAATTCCAAATACAAATGCCGACTTACAATCACAAAAACTGGTTATGACTATCCAGTAAGATCTAAAAATTAAAAGTTTTTCTAAATATGAAACTGTTTGTTCAAATAATGCCATCAAAAAATTGTATAAAATCCTTAATCAAAACTTCAGCAATGTTATACATATGTATATGCATTTTAACCACCTCAATATTCGCTTTAAATACAGGATATAAAGGCCCTCTTAAGTGACAAATAATTAGATGCATCAAATATTTAACCAATGCGGTAAATATAAGCCTGTGAACCACTCTAATATTCGCTTTGATTGCAGTGTATAGCGACACTCGTAAGTGACAAATAAATAGGTACATCAAATATTTAACAAATGCAGTCAATATCAGAACTACAGATTGCTAACAACTTACGTGACTATATAAGCGTTTGCTGGTAGCCAAGCCCTCTAATCACAGCTATAATACTGAGAACTATGGAAAGCTTTGATTTCAAATAGAAACGAATTTTATACTACACACTTATACATTTATACATAAGTACTAAGTACATATATGTATTTATAGGTAAGTGCCGCTCGAATATAATTATATTTTAATTAAGCAAAGCTTTGTCGAGGCCGTTCAGTTTCGCAAAGGCGTTCATTCTACAAAGTCGGCCTTACAATCAGTCTCGATTAGCTATGGGAAAGCTGGTGTTATATGGCCTGGAGCCGAGTCCGCCAGTACGCGCCTGCAAGTTGACACTGCACGCCCTTGGCTTACAATATGAATATAAACTGATTAATCTGCTGGCTGGTGAACACAAGACTCGGGAATACATGGTAAAGAATCCCCAGCATACTGTGCCTATGTTGGAGGATGGAGACAAGAGTATCTGGGACTCGCATGCCATTTGCGCGTATTTGGTGAGAAAATATGGCAAAGACGATAGCCTTTATCCCAAGGACTTTTACAGACGTGCCGTTGTCGACCAGCGTTTGCACTTTGAGTCTGGCGTGCTGTTCCAAGGCTGCTTGCGTAACATTGCGTTGCCGATTTTCTATCAAAATGTTACTGAGGTGCCGCGCTCAAAAATCGACGCCATCTATGAGGCGTACGGGTTCTTGGAATCATTTCTGGTAGCTCAGTACTTGACAGGAACTAGCGTGACAATTGCCGATTTCAGTGTTGTTTCCACTGTCTCCAGTCTAGTGGGCTTGGCACCCATTGAGCAGAAGCGTTATCCAAAGCTGCAGGCCTGGCTGGAGCGTATGGCGCACTTGCCCGACTATCAGACGATCAACGGCAACGGAGCGCAAATGCTAATCGACATGTTCAGTGCAAAGATCACGAAGATTGTTTGAGGCGATGCTGATAGAAAAACATTACATTTAAATATGTTTTGGAACCTTTGACACATTTCAAATTTAATTATAAACACATATGTATATATTTTGTAAATTGATCAAAAAGTTTAGTTTTGCTTTCAAATATCACATTGTTCACCAAAGAGTGACGAATCAGATATATATATAGTATACGAATAAAGAAAATTCTAAGCACCTGTTTGGTCATCCGGCCAAAAACAGCCAAAACCAGCAGCACATCATAGTTAATAAGTAACGTAAATAACTCAATGCAAAGTGCTCGTTTTCTTGTCGCTTGCTTTGCATAGCAAGCCGAGCACTTAACGTTTCCTTTTGTTGCCATAAATTTGCATAGGCTGCTGCGCAGCCGCCACATATGTACTAGTTATTGTCGCTAACTCTGCAAGTCAAGTTCGTTTTTCGTTATCGCATCTGGTACGGAGAAGCTTAGCTTTCCGTCTACCAGCATAAACTTTGTAAATCTCGGCGATCGCTACCTATGCAAAATAAACATTTGTGCACATCTTTTAAATTGAACAATTTCGTTTCGCTTATTTTGCAATTATTTCGCCAACATAATTTCGCATATTTGGAATCATAAAAAAGCTTATGATTATACATTTTGGTGACATCGCTTGCTTCATTGCCTGCCCAAAATCTCGGCTCAGATGTTGTGCTCTTGGCCACCGCTGTCATCAGCATTCAAAATCGCGCCGGGACTTGGGTACCCTGCCGTGCACTGCTCGATTCCGGATCACAGTTGCACATAATAACTTCGCGATTCGCTCACCGGCTCCAACTTCGAAAGACCAAGTCGTCGGCCTCTGTGTCTGGTCTTGGTGACGTCAGTTTCAAGTCTGATGGTTGCACTGTGCACTTATGCTTGCAATCATTGGTCACTGACTATTCCGCAAATATTACTGCTTTGGTCGCTCCTTCCATTACTGAGAACCAACCAAATTTCACGGTTGACATATCTCATTGGGATATACCAAGCAATGTCCGCTTAGCTGATCCGGCGTTCTTCAAGCCACAGCAAATTGATATGCTTATCGGTGCCAATGTATTCTACGAGTTGTTGTGCGTAGGTCAGATTAAACTGGCTGATGGCCTGCCACTTCTGCAAAAGACTCGTTTGGGCTGGATAGTTACTGGAGGTGGCTCGCAGCGTCAGAAATCTGCTTTGGTTGCATCCAAGTCTCCGTCTACACAGGATTGCAATACACGAATCGAGCAGATGGTTCGCTCTTTTTGGGAACTCGAAAGTGGTGTCGATCCGGCTGTAAAACTCACCAAAGAAGAGTTCGACTGCGAGGAGCATTTCAAGGCTAATTACAGGCGCCTGCGTACTGGCGAGTATTCCGTCCGATTGCCTGTAAAGCTCAGCACAGATCTGCTTGGCGATTCCTATACGCAAGCCTATCGTCGGTTCATAAACTTGGAGCGAAAGTTAGAACGCAATCCACTTCTCAAAGCACAGTACTCTGCATTCATTAAGGAGTATTTAGAGTTGGGTCATATGTCGCTTGTATCGCCAGTTTCGCTAAATTTGTGCAAGTATTTCCTGCCGCACCATTGCGTTCTGAAGGAGGACAGCACAACGACAAAGTTGAGAGTCGTGTTTGACGGTTCCGCATCCACATCCTCTGGTCATTCTTTAAATGACATCCTAATGGCTGGTCCTTCCATTCAGTCAAAGCTCGCAAACACGCTTCTTCGATTTCGCACGTTTCCTATCGCTTTAACAGGAGACATCTGCAAGATGTACCGCTGCGTGCGAGTATCAAATCCGGATAGCTATTTTCAATGCATTCTATGGCGTGACTCGCCTCAAAAGCCTATTCAAGTTTTCCGTCTTGATACCGTCACTTACGGTACAAAGCCTGCCTCGTTTCTCTCCGTTCGCACTATGCATCAGCTGGCTGAAGATGAGCATGAGCTATTTCCTATTGGCTCCGATATCTTGCGCCGCGATTTTTATGTTGATGATTTAATCACTGGTGGTGCTTCTACAAACGAAGTCATAGAAATTATGAGACAAACCACAGGGCTACTTGCCAAGGCTAATTTCAAGCTAAGGAAGTGGTGCTCCAGCAATCCTGATGTGCTCAAACAAGTTCCGGAAGAAGACAAAGAAACTCTAGTTAAGTTTGATGATGGCAGCGACATAACAAAAACTCTAGGACTGTCGTGGGATCCTGCGACGGATTTATTCATTTTCACGTTTCTGCCAGCATTGACATCTGGTCGAATTTGCAAGCGCACTGTTTTGTCAACTATTGCCAGATTTTATGATCCGCTTGGCCTTATTGGACCAGTAATCGCAAAGGCTAAGATATTCCTGCAGGCGCTTTGGAGAGAAAGGCTTGATTGGGATGAAAGCCTTTCAGCATCATTGACAACATCTTGGCATAATCTTATTGCAGATTTTGAGCGCACAAAGCAGCTGAAATTTCCAAGGCTTGCACTTTCTGTTGGTGTTTCCATTGAAGTGCATGGTTTTAGTGATGCCAGCATAGATGCCTATGGAGCTTGCGTGTACATCATTTCGACCACGCAAGGCCAATCTCGTGCGGAGCTGCTGTGTTCCAGATCTCGTGTGGCGCCGCTCAAATCGTTGACCGTGCCCCGACTAGAGTTGTGCGGAGCCGTTTTGCTGGCACAACTCATAAACGAAATATCTCGTATGGAGTTATTCGACTGCAAGTTTTATTGTTGGTCTGATTCTGCAGTAGCGCTATCTTGGATTCGCAGCGAGCCATCCAGGTTTCAAATTTTCGTTTCCAATCGCATCGCAACTATTCAAGAGTTGACCTCTGGCATGGAATGGCGATATATTCCAACCGATTTAAATCCTGCGGACATACTTTCACGTGGAGCTTTGCCCAGCGAATTAGTCCAGTCCAACTTGTGGCTACATGGTCCCGCATTTCTGACGAAAGATAAATCTTCTTGGCCAGAGTCTTGCAATTCCGTCTCGTCGCTTCCTGAGCAGCGCTCTAAAGTGTTTGTAAGCACCACACTGTGCGAAGACATTGCACAGCAATGCAAATATGTTAACACATTTGGAAAGCTGCAGCGCGTGTTTGCATATGTATACAAGTTCCTGCACCGTGTACGAATTCCTGGGCTATCGGTGGACTGCATCCGTCATGGTACACTGCTGTTGATGCGCTCAATTCAAATGTCTACGCTTCGGGACGAATACAAGACCTTGCAGGCCGGACACACTTTGAAATCGTCTAGCTCCTGTCTTTCTTTATCTCCGTTTCTCGACAGCTCTGGATTGATGCGCGTTGGTGGCCGTCTAAGTAACTCTGCGCTCGACTTTGAAGCCCAGCATCCAATTATACTTCCAAGGCGTCATCCAGTCACGCGTTCAGTCATTATGCACTACCATGTCCGTAATCTGCATTCTGGACCTCGTGCATTGCTGGCCTCAATTCGGTTGCAGTATTGGCCAATTGGCGGTCGGAAAACAGTGTGCAGCGTAGTCAGCAAATGCACCATTTGTTTTCGAGCCAAGCCTCGTCTTGTGGAGCATGTTATGGCTGACCTGCCAAAGGATCGAGTTGATGCTTCACATACCTTTATGGTCACTGGTGTGGATTTTTGTGGGCCGTTTTTCTACAAAAGCGAGGTCCGCAATAAGGCACCAATAAAATGCTATATTTGCATTTTCATTTGCTTCGCCACCAAGGCTGTGCATTTGGAGTTGGTGAAGGATTTAACCACCGGAGCATTCTTAAATGCACTTAAACGCTTTATTTTGACGCGCTGTCGACCTACGAGGATCTGGTCTGACAACGCTACAAATTTCGTTGGCGCACGGAACGAGATGGCTGAGCTAAAGCGTCTTTTTGAATCCAGCGAGCACCTGCAGGCTGTGCAAGAATTTTGCCTTGCTGACTGTATTGATTGGCGTTTCATTCCGCCGCGCTCGCCTCACTTTGGTGGTCTATGGGAAGCGGCTGTAAAGACTGCCAAGCATCATTTCTACAGATCCGTCGGACTATCGCTGCTCGAATTTGATGAACTGCGCACGCTTGTATGCCATATCGGGGCAATTATTAATTCTCGCCCATTGTTATCCCTTTCAGAACATCCAGCAGATCTCGATGTCTTGACTCCAGCTCATTTTCTTGGTGCTGCTCCGCTGTCAACGTACGTTGAGCCTGATCTGACGAAGCTCAATTTCAATCGGCTGGATCGATGGCAGCGCGTGACGTACTACCAGCAGATATTTTGGGCTCGCTGGCGTGAAGAATACTTGACGCTTCTTCAACAGCGCTCAAAATGGCGAGTGTCGCAGCCTGGACTCTCCATTGATGATGTCGTTCTGGTCAAGGACGAGAATTTGCCGCCCCTCAAATGGCCATTAGCAAGGGTGGTCAGCCTCATCAGCGGCGCAGATGGCGTGTCGAGAGTTGCAGAATTGAGGACTTCCACTGGAACCATTCGGCGAGCCGTTCGCAAATTATGCCCGCTGCCGAAACAAGATGTTGTTGAAGACCCTGGTTCTTCAACAGGGGGAGTATGTTTGGTCATCCGGCCAAAAACAGCCAAAACCAGCAGCACATCATAGTTAATAAGTAACGTAAATAACTCAATGCAAAGTGCTCGTTTTCTTGTCGCTTGCTTTGCATAGCAAGCCGAGCACTTAACGTTTCCTTTTGTTGCCATAAATTTGCATAGGCTGCTGCGCAGCCGCCACATATGTACTAGTTATTGTCGCTAACTCTGCAAGTCAAGTTCGTTTTTCGTTATCGCATCTGGTACGGAGAAGCTTAGCTTTCCGTCTACCAGCATAAACTTTGTAAATCTCGGCGATCGCTACCTATGCAAAATAAACATTTGTGCACATCTTTTAAATTGAACAATTTCGTTTCGCTTATTTTGCAATTATTTCGCCAACATAATTTCGCATATTTGGAATCATAAAAAAGCTTATGATTATACAGCACCTATTCGAACGTTTTTATAAAAAGTATTGCACAAAATGTTTGGTCTCAAATTCAACGATTAATAACTTCCGGCGTTTTAGAAATGCACATTTCAAGCACTTGAAATCAAAATTTTAGGTAACTATGTGACAGTTTAAAAACTTGGAGATAAGTGTTTACAGAAACAAGCTTAAGTCTCCGTCTCCAGTGAAAAACTTAAGCATTACTTAATAAGTCTAGAAAACGGTTGCCAAATTTCCGAAAGAATCAATGTGTTGAAGCCTGTAGACCAACAACTAATCAACTAACTGGATGTCTTGCGCTTTTCAATTGCTTTCCAAACAATTTTCATGCGTTGAACGCAGTCTCGATGATTTTGATTCCAAAGCAATGTCGTTAGGCGGCCAACTGTAGCAACGCCATCATCAGCAGCGCGCACCCATTGCAGCAGCAATTGATAGATAACCTGAAAATAAATTTATTTTTGTACTAACTGTAGATTATAACGATTGGGATCGATTTACCTCCTTGATATTTCCGTGCATTTGATGATCAATAATCGCCTGCTCAATCTGTCCTTCTGAGTGGCCCAGTTCGCGCATAATTTGCTTCCAGCCCTCTCCCAAATGTGAAGCTACTGTGTCGAGGAGGCGCATTTCAGGTTCATCCTGACACTGCATCATGGCCACAATAGTGGTAGTCTTGCGCGGCACTTGACGCTGTCTCGATCCAGCCATTTTGTCTGGTGACATCGCTATTGCGCTTTCGTCTGTTGTGCTGTTCTTGCGTGAACTGTTAGCGCTCAGATTTTGATTAAAGTTGTACACGGAGCCAAAATGAAGATTGCTGGCATTCGAGAAGTTCATAACGACCTGTTGTTGCGCACTATGCACATTCATGGTATTCATGGTGTTGTTGCTGCTGCTGTTGCTACCACAGGTTCCATTCACCAAAGCGCCCGGAATTGTAGTTGACTCCACAACTTCCATTGAATTGTAATTCGGATCCGAAAGCTCGCGCACAACCTCTGCGGTTAGTTCTGCAGATGCAGTCGGAGTAGTGGTCACTCTTGAAATAGCTCCATTGCTGCTTTCAAATCCGCCATCGTCCACTGGCGCTGCATCTGTTTCTAATCTACCCTCTTCTCCAGCATTTTCTGTTGTTGTGCATGTGTGGTTTTGTGTCTCCTTCTCTTTGCTACTGCCGAAAATGCTGGGCAACAGGCCTCTTAACTTTGACATTTTGCGTATGCTTATCGGGTTCTTTTACAATCTCAATCCGGAAATACCAGAGGCTGTGTGATTTTTGCGCACAATGAACCCACACACCAGCGCTCCCCTCTTTGTTCAAACAGTTCTAATCAATCAATATATGGTAGCTCCACAGGTTGCAGCAAGTGAATGGCATTAGTGATGGGATAAGGTTGGCAAGTGTTGCCAGATCACATATATCTTTTGGTACATATTTATTTATTTATGTTTTTAGTTCTGAGTTATATTAAAACTATGTAAATTAATCAAGTTTAAGCTGAATGATATCGTTAAATAACAATGAATATCCATGAGTACGTACCTTTAAAAATATATAGGATAACGACTACCCGACATAAAAATATCGAACTTAAAATACGCTTTTTAGGGCATTAAAAAACATTTGAAATAGGCGATGAAACATATTTAACGCAAGAAGAAATAGAAAATATAAATAAAACATTACATTACATAACATTACCGTCCCTAAGAACATACTTTTTTAGGAAAATTTTAACTACTTTGGATAACGAAATCTCAATTTTAACCTTTACATCATCAAAACATCGATAATAGTAATCCCGCCTTATAATACATATTATCGAAAATTCTAGAATATCGATATGTCGATATACTATCAACATCCCTAATGTGCCACGTTCGTCGCTCAGTTCAACACTTGGAGTCGGTAATGTAAATTACGTTGTGCCGTGCCGTGCGTTGCATTTTGCTAGAAAGTCTGAGAATCTAAACAGATTTTTATTAAAATATCGTACAAGAACTAATACTGCCTCTTAACTAAATGAAAATCGTCAATGTTGGGCGAAAATGTGCATAAATTTACAGTTTTGTGAGCAGGGCAATCATTAAATTAGGGGAAAAATTTAGGCCGCTCTCGCCACTGCAACACCTTTTTTACGAGCAACGTGGAGCCCGTGTTTGAATTTAATTTGAAAGTACTTTGTTAGCCGCAAGTGCAATGAATGCCCCAGAACTGTTCCTTGCGGAAATTGTAAAATAAAACTGTTGGTCAGAAAAACAACGTGTTTTTCAATGGTTTTTATCAACACACACGAACATAGGCAAACACAGACACAGTCGCACTCACATATGCCCGCCCGCCCGCACACACAGACAGACAGAGCCATATTTCGTAGTCCGCTACAGCGGAGACGTCAACGTTCACGCACACATAGGAAATAGCCGCGGCAGCAAAGTCTTGAAAAGAGCGACGGTGGTGTCGCATGGGTGTTGTATGTTGTATGTGTGTCTATGTGGGTAGACGACGACTGATTTTTGAACTTTTATATTTTTCTGTTGAAATGTGGTGTGTTAGGGAATAATCAAACAGACAAATAATATGCATTCAAATCTGCTTAATTTCACATGTGTGTTATGATTATAATGTAATATCAATTAAAACTCGAGAATTTTACATAAAAATATAGTTTTCTGCTACAAAGAATCTTTTTAGTGGCTTACTTTTCCAAGTCTAATGACCGTAGCTTTAGTAAATATTTCCACAAAACGAAAAATATTGCAGACTTTACGCAGCAATTTCTTTCGATTTCAGCCCATTGTCTGCCCACGCGTTCAAACAAGTTGAAGTAAAACCTTTCACCTGATTTCCATCCATTGAAGACTACAAATAATATGCGCTCTCTCATTCGCTTCCGCACACACTCAAAGAACCGCAACACCGCACATACATACACTCACATACATTGAAACCAAATTTTGTGCTGTGCTCCACTTTTATACTGAACTGCAGTGGCGGCAGCAAAAACAACAACAATTGTCCAATAAGTGGCCCGCATATTTATGCAGCGATGTCGTTCGGGCTTTGCCATAAGGTCGCATAGCAGGGGCGGGTGATGTCGTCTCACATTTATCAGTAAATCTATGCACAAGCGGCTATTCAATTCGTATATGCTCGTCAAAATGCACTCACACTAAGCAAAAAAAAAACACGTTTCAGCCGGAGGCATCTTTATTGCTTTTGGTTGTTTTACATGTTTCACCTTTCGTGCCCAGTCAAATTTTAAATACATTCTTTTTAATAATAACATGCATGTGTGTGTTTTCTCCATTTTCCAGCCGAGGACACGCCAAGTTATCAAACTGGATTTTGTTAAAGTAAATAAATAGGCCGGATTTTTTGGATTTTACAGTACAGTAAGTTGAACAACCTGTCGAGAATTTTTATTAATTTGCATAATTTGCCCAACCAGCGACTATGTATATGTGTATGTTTGTATTGCCTGTGTAAACACAGCTGCACACAATCACGTTCGCTGATGGCCAAAAACAAAAAGTTAACGGTTTAGTTAAGTATGCACAGTTTTGAGCTGAAATGACTACGTCAACAGTTTATTTTTGTTGTTGTTGTTGCAACTATTTGTGCTGCCAACTATTTGCATACCCTGTACCCGAAAGATACTTAAGTATACTAGAAAGTCAAAATGCCAAGAAGAAGGCGTGGTAGATCGCACGTCCCTCTGTCTTACACACCATATTTAATAATATATATTATAGAAATTAATTCAAAAATCACTCTTTTATAATAAATTCGTTTTTATTATTTTGAGCGTATTCAAGAGTCGAGCAGGCGCTACTTTAACAATCTACTCGTTTTTTGTTAACGCGCAAACTGTTTAAATAAGAATGTCTTTCCCTCAGTCTTGGCAACAAGCAACCTCTAATTGCTCACTAATAACTTATATTTATGTACATATGTATGTATGTAGATGCAGAATGCAAGTTAGCCCAGTAAACGCCCAAAAACTATGTCGGCGGACTACTACATCGTCAATAGCCTACAACGAACATGTGCAACAAATTTGAAGCTGAACTTTGCTTCTTTGTCTCTTGTATTTGTGTTATGAACATCCATCGAAGTATTTTGCCTTCTGTGTATTGTTGTTTGTGCTTTTACCTGTGCGCACCTTGTCTTTTTTTTTTCGTAAGCGCTCAGAAATGTTGCTCGAAAGGTGCCAAGCACCAATACACATACACTCATACACAGGCACACACACATATGAACAATCACAAGGCACGGGCAGTGTAAAAGTGCGCATGCAGGCAATGTTGAGAATACAAGTGCAGAGCAGCACACATACTTAAATAGTTACACATACACTTGTCGATCATTTTATTGTGTAGTGCCAGTGCCGGCTATCATCCGGTTTTATATCAGCTACCCGCGCAAGCCCCCACCGACGAGTCAGCCTAGGCTCACTCTCTTTGCCGCTCCGGCTCTCGCAGTTTCTTCTTTTGACATATTTGTATACCCTATACCCGAATGGTATAAAGAGTATATAAAAGTTATACAAATATATGTAACAGACATATCTGCATCATTTCGCCTGTCTGGATAACCGCCTGGACCAACCTTATTATTTACAAATTCCTACAACAAATTTATATATTTGTGTATATGGTTTCCCCGCAGAATTTCAACAACAGTGCCCACAATTCCAAATATAAGAAACTAAATTTTGGAAACTACCTTTTTTTCTCCACCCCTAGTTCACATTTTATTTAAAAAATATTAATTATTATTAAAGCATCTTACTATCACCAAGCCATATCAATGGTTTTCTTATATTTTTTTTGTCTGGTTGTTTTTGGATACAGGGTATTTAACTATCGGGCTTGCTCGACTGCACTATTCTCTCTTGTTCTTATAACAGCATTCAGCGATAGTGGTAAAATGTCTTTTAGTTGTTCTTGTTGCTGCCCGTTGCTATTGCTGTTGTTGTGTATCGTTGAACTGCCAAAGAAAATGTAGGCTACAAAACTTGTTAGGGGCTCAGAGGAAGAGCTCACTGATTTAGAAAACCACACGCACACTACACACACACACACACTCAACACACACACTACAAACACAGATGAAGCAGGCAAAAGCAGAAGAATAATCAGGCTATCAAGCGTTTCTTGAATTTCGATGTTCAGTTTTTGGTTTCTTTGCTTCTTGCTTAACAAGTGCACGTCCGCTTGCCGTGCGCCAAACTGTAAATTGTGGCAAGAGAGAAAACAAGTTGCCCCTACTCTCGCTATTTGTCTCCACTGCACTCAAAGGCCAAAGGCCTCGTATACCTTTCACTTGTTTCAATATCACAGAATGGGTCAAGATGCCATTACTGATAAGAACGATGTACAATGTACATCGGTTTATACATTTGTACATACATACATACTAACATATAGTATAGGAATGTACTTACATACATATAAACTGCATGCATGCGCATAGAAGTATCTTTGAGTTTCTTATCAATAGTTGCGCGAAATTGCTTGTGTGTATACATATGGGGAACCAGCGCTCTATATAATGTATATAAAATATAAAGTTAAATCTATATCAGTTAAACGCTAAACGCCAAGTCGCTGGCCGAATTGGGCCCTGTTGTTACGTGTTCGTTGTTGAGAAAGTCAAAAATATAAAAATGAGAAAGTCATGAAAAGACAGAATCGGTTTATCAAAATCAGCGCGAAGTCAAGACCCTCACATATAAAGAATATTCGTATAGTCGAGGTACATAGTATTTCCTATTGTATAACACACAAAACCGTACGTTATCGGCGCGTCGACATGAGGGTCGAAAGTGTGGCTCGATCAGTGGCTTATCATATGCTGGCTGGCAATACATAAATTTATAAAAAAAAAAAGTAATACAATGACCATTTATCGGCGATTATCTGTTGACGAATTTTCTATTTTAAAATAAATATTTCTTGGGGAAAATAAAATATTGATTCAAAAGCGTTAACCAAAACCTTCTTCATCTATTATAATATATATTTAATTTTTTTTTTTTTTTTCAGTGGTACTGTAACGACTTGGAACGAAAAGGACTCTTCTCTTTTTTAAGTAATGCAAGCAGCAGTGATGGAGGAATCTAACGGTAATCTTAAACAATAAAACATTATTCAACCGCATCATTAATTTTGTGTCTTCGCAGCAACCAACATTGAGCAACCAATCGCCCTGAACAATGGCCAAGAGCAGGTGTCCAACGAGCAACCGTCATCGCCCACTTCGGTGGCCACGCCCACTAGCACCAATAGCGGCACTGGCAATGCCACGCCTGCCTTTAGCTATGATGATCTTTTCCCAGCCTTGCCGGCAAATACATCAGCATCCGTACCGCTATCCAATTCGGCTGGTCCGGCCATAGCGCGCGTGACGAGCTCGCAAAAGACGCAGGTAGGACTATACAAAAAACACTGCTAACATTTCAGTCTAACTCACTTTATTACGCACTTGGCTTAGGTGTTGCACGTGCCCGGTGAGGAGCGCAAGTCTACGGAATCGGAGAAATTTGGCGAGGGCGAGTCGAAGCGCATTTGCCAGCAGATCACGAAGGAGACAGGCGCTCAGATTGAAATCGCTAGTGGAAAGAATCAGTCGCTCACCTTCCTAATCAAGGGCAAGCAGAGTGAATTGCTTGACGCTCGTCGCAAGATCTTGATGAGCTTCTCGGCGCAGGCAAGTCGCCAGGTTAGCATCCCCAAGGAGCATTATCGCGTCATTCTGGGCAAACGAGGCGAGCGTGTGCGCGAACTGGAGCGCCTCACCTCGACGCGCATCAATATTCCGAATCAGGGTGATGAGAGCGATTTTATAACCATTGCCGGCACCAAGGAGGGCATTGAAAAAGCCGAGCAGGAGATTCGGCAATTGTCCGCGGAGCAATATAAGAAATCGTCAGATCGCACGACTGTGCCGAAAATCTACCATCCGTTTATTGTGGGTCCCTCCAATGAGAATCTGAACAAGTTGCAGGAGGAAACCGGTGCCAAGATTAATGTGCCGCCGCAGCAGGTTCAGAAGGATGAGATCATTATTTCGGGCGAAAAGGATGCAGTTGCTGCCGCCAAGGCGAAGGTTGAGGCCATCTACAAGGAGATGGAGAAAAAGTGCTCTACGGTGAGCGTTGAGGTGGCCAAGCCGCAGCATCGCTACGTCATCGGACCTAAGGGCGCAACCATCGCCGAGATTCTTCAACTCACTGGAGTGTCTGTTGAAATGCCGCCCAACGATTCACCATCGGAGACAATTACTCTACGTGGGCCCCAAGTAGCTTTGGGCAATGCCCTCACTGTGGTTTACCAGAAAGCGAATTCGGTGAAGTCGGTGGAGATTAAAGCACCACATTGGACCCACAAGTACGTCATCGGTCGCAAAGGTGTCAACATGAAGCAGCTGGAGGAAGATTGCCCCAATGTGAATGTTAACTGTCTGGAAGACAAGATCAAGTTGGAAGGCGACCCCGAGAATGTGGACAAGGCCATGAGCTATTTGACCGAGATTATTCGTAACTACGAGCAGAACTTCACGTACGTTGTTATGACAGTCAATCCCTCGTACTACAAGCACATTATTGGCAAAAACGGTGCGAATGTGAACCGTCTAAAGGATGAGCTGAAGGTTAATATAAACATTGAGGAACGCGAAGGTCAAAACAATATTCGCATCGAGGGTCCCAAAGAGGGTGTGCAACAGGCTCAGCTTGAATTACAAGAAAAAATCGACAAACTGGAAAATGAAAAGTCAAAGGATGTCATCATTGATCGTCGCCTGCATCGTTCAATCATTGGTGCCAAAGGTGAGAAGATCCGTGAGATCAAGGACCGCTACCGCCAGGTTACCATCACGATTCCTACGCCTCAGGAAAATACTGATATTGTGAAATTGCGTGGACCCAAGGAGGATGTGGACAAATGCCACAAGGATCTGTTGAAACTTGTTAAAGAAATCCAGGAATCTTCGCACATCATTGAAGTTCCGATATTCAAGCAATTCCACAAGTTCGTTATAGGTAAAGGTGGTGCCAATATTAAAAAGATTCGCGACGAAACCCAAACGAAAATCGACTTACCCGCCGAGGGTGATACCAACGAAGTGATCGTAATCACTGGTAAAAAGGAAAATGTTCTGGAGGCTAAGGAACGCATACAAAAAATCCAAAATGAATTGTCCGATATTGTGACCGAAGAGGTGCAAATCCCGCCCAAATATTACAATTCCATTATCGGCACCGGCGGCAAGTTGATTTCTTCCATTATGGAAGAGTGTGGGGGCGTTTCCATCAAATTCCCCAACAGCGAATCCAAGAGCGACAAGGTAAGTTATAACTAAACAAAAAATTACCAAATTCTAATGGCCGTGTTTTTTACACAGGTCACCATTCGCGGCCCCAAGGATGATGTTGAAAAGGCCAAGGGTCAGCTGCTCGAACTTGCCAACGAGCGTCAATTGGCCTCGTTTACCGCTGAAGTTCGTGCCAAGCAACAGCACCACAAATTCCTCATTGGCAAGAACGGTGCTTCCATTCGTAAGATTCGCGATGCGACGGGCGCACGCATCATCTTTCCTTCGAACGAGGACACCGATAAAGAGGTCATCACCATCATTGGCAAGGAGGATAGCGTAAAGAAGGCCAAGGAGCAGCTAGAAGCCATCATCAAGGAGTGCGATGAGGTAACTGAAGGCGAGGTTGTCGTTGATCCTAAGCACCACAAACACTTTGTGGCCAAACGCGGTTTTATTCTGCATCGAATTTCGGAGGAATGTGGTGGTGTCATGATATCCTTCCCCCGTCCCGGTGCAAATTCTGACAAGGTAACGCTCAAAGGTCCCAAGGAATGCATTGAGGCAGCCAAGCAGCGCATTGCCGAGATTGTGGCCGACTTGGAGGCACAAACTACAATCGATGTTATCATACCACAGCGCCAGCACCGCACAATAATGGGCGCACGTGGATATAAGGTGCAGATGGTAACATCTCAGTATGATGTACAGATCAAGTTCCCTGATCGCGATGCCACCGAACCGGTGGAGGGATTGGTCAATGGTGAAACTAATGGCGTTGATGGCGAGACAACCGAGGAACCTGTACGTCAATGCGATGTTATTCGTATCACCGGACGCATCGAGAAGTGCAACGCCGCTAAACAGGCGCTAATCGACCTTATTCCTATCGAAGAAGAGCTTAATGTTCCTTTCGATCTGCATCGCACTATCATTGGGCCACGCGGTGCCAATGTGCGTCAATTTATGTCCAAGCATGACGTGCATGTTGAACTGCCGCCCAGCGAACTCAAATCCGATGTAATTAAGGTTTCGGGCACACCGGCTCATGTGGCCGAAGCCAAGGAAGCGCTTCAGAAAATGATCGAAGACTATGAGGCCGATCGTGCTGATCGCGAGCTACGCTCCTTCGTCCTGCAGGTGGATGTCGAAACAGAGTATCATTCTAAACTCATTGGACGGCAAGGCGCCGTTATCAATAAACTGCGCGCCGATCATGACGTTAACATCTCGCTGCCCAAGCGCGACGATCCTAATCAGCGCATTATCACCATCACCGGCTATCAAGCCAAGGCGGAGGCCGCCCGCGATGCCATACTGGAAATCGTTGGTGAACTGCAAACTTTGCACCGCGAAGTCATCGAGATTGATTCGCGCATTCACTCTCATATCATTGGTCATCGTGGACGAACTATTCGGAAGATCATTGATGATTATAAGGTACGTAAGCAAAGACTAGACTTTTCTTAACGTAATATATTTATTATAAATTCTTTGTTGTGTAATATAGGTGGACATCAAATTCCCATCTTCAGACGATGCTCAAAATAATCCGAATGCTGTTACCATCATTGGCAAAGAGGATGATGTGGAAAATGCCAAGGAGGCGCTCCTTAGCATGGCCGAAGATTATGAGCGCGATTATTTGGAGAATTTGCCACCATCACCCCAGCCGCAGACTGTGGGCGCCTTCCTTGCCGGGGCCAGCGGTGGAAGTAACAACGAGAACGGTTTCATCATCAAGGATGCACCGTGGGAGAAGCAGAAGCAACAAGCCAAGAACCTAACTGCGCCCAACACCCAATCGCAGGAGGATTTCCCGCATTTTTCTGCGAGTGGTACCCCTGTAGCGGCCACACCCATCACTTCCGTGTGGGGTCCAAAAAACTAAGTGCTCAAGTGGTTAGCAGCAGCAATATGGCAATATAGGGCGGGGAATAGAACGGGTCTGGTGACAGTGACTGTGGCAGTGGCAGTAACGGTGGCGAGCAGCAGCAGGCGTGCGGACTCGTTAGTCGAAAACTAGTGTCAAATGGTATAGGTTGTCTCCTAGGAGCTTTTCTATAACGCAACTTGTGCAGGTTAAAACTACCATAATTCAAAGCAAACAACTACAACTATTTTTGTATAATTTGATACAGAAGCAAATCGTAAACACAACTACACACAACTACTCACACATACATACACACCCAAACACATGAAATTGCATTTATACGACATAAAACAGACACTCTTATAATTTTCGCGCCAAGTTCTGTCCAACCCGCTGATATTCGCCGTGCCTTTTGTTGCTCCTCTTAAAACTTGAATGCCAAGTTCTTTTTACATAACCATTTTTTATTTCCAATTAGTGAAAGACCCTTTAAATTAAGCAAAAAGTTCAATAACTATTTTTGTCAAAGTGTTCAAAACTGAATTGAGTTTGATATTTAATGAATGAATTGCCGTCATAAACGAATTAATTTTAAGCAAAAACAGTGTTAAATATTTACTCTCTCTCTCATCGTTGCGTTAAAATGGAACCTGTTATTTTCAATGTATTTGCCCCACAACATTTACATATTAATTTTTTAAAAAGTAAAAAATTGCATGTTCTAACGTTTATCTGCTGTTAAATGTATTGTAAAAACGTTTTTCATTGTATAGAGAAGGAAAGGACATGCGTTGCATGGGCAGAACACTACACGTGTAAGCTTAAAGTTGAAAAGTTATAAACGCAGATGAAAGGAAATTATTGAATATAATGTTCAACTAAAAATCATATTTTTAATTATATTTACGCATGTGCTTTGAAATTATTTCCCTATCCGCACGCCTGCTCCTGCTAACCCTAACCAGCCTTATCCACGAAACACACACCCATACACATTTCAAAATGAATTCAACCATTTTAATTTTGTGCAATCTTTTTGATTTATATTAAATTGTTTTCAATATATATTTTTCATTTGTAAAATTTTATAATCAAATATATACGTTGGCCCCAAATTAAACGGAACCTTCAACATCATTACTAAGGAGACTAATTTTTAGTCAAAAACAGCCAGATGAAGATATAAGTTAATTGTTTGAACGTTCCATTTATTTTGGGAGACAGGATGCATAATTTGAATTTTATTAAAACTTACGAATAAAACTCAAACCACAAACTATAAAAAAATACTAAAATAAAATCTTTGGTTTTTCTTTAAATTTGGTTTTGCTCTTTTGTTTATACCTACAATAATACTTGTTTGGAGGAATTCCTTTCGAAAACACCAAGAATAAACAAACCTGATATTGTACATTTTTTAAAAATATACATACAATATTTACAAAAGAAAAAAAAATGAAATCACTGCATAAGTATTATTAAGGAAGTAGCGAACTAAAAAATATATTGTAAATGTATATATTTTCCTATATTCGAAACTGGACGAAATCAAATGTATGAGACAGAGCAATGCGATGGCATTTGGAAGCTGAAGTGCAAGAGTATTTTTCATTCACGACTTTTTTTAAACAATCTATTCATTATATATACATATATTATTTCTTTTGAAATACAAAATAAATTAAACCGCATTGTGTTTATAAAATCCCCGGACGTGCGCCAAACTTTCGATGGGCCAAACAGCCATACATCTGGCAACTCTGCTTATTCCCATGACAGCGAATATTCGATAGTTCTTCGATACACTTATTGTACATCGGTCCCTGCGGCAAATTTTTCTTAACAACAAATATAAAAAGAGACAAGTACGTTTCAATTGCATTAAGCTGAACAAGGATTTTAAAGGCAAACAACAGAGCGCTACCATGGAAGACCGTAAGTTTTGCAGTTGTTGTAGTTATTTGCAGTTGTACGAATAATTACATTTTGCCGTATGCCACAGTGCAATGCTCTGAATGCAACAAACTAGATTTTCTTATTGGGGCGGCGAACCTTTTCCCGTTGTGTGTAGTGAAATGGGTGCTAATTAGGGTACGTATTTAACAAGTTGGACTATCGGAAAAGAAATATCAGGCACATTATCCAGCTAAAAGTAAAGTGTACATGCAGCTACATATAGTCGCAGGAATAAAGATGAGTCATGCTTTTCCTGCACCTTTGGTTTTCAAGAAAAACGTGCACACAGAAAATTGTATATACATATGCACATACGCCATATATAATATTCGTGGGATGTTTTTACATGTAGTTTCACATGATATTGTGCCTAATATAAATATTTAGAATACTATTAAAATTACAAATTCTGGGCAACGTGGCAGATTCCGGATTGCATCTATCGAGCTCTTTAGCTGTAAACGCCATACTTATATACATATGTACATACATATACGCATGCACATATGCATGTGTGTAGTTGTTATTGTTGCTATCTTGGTTTGCTTTAGTTCCAGCAGGCGTTGATTTTGTTGGCGTTTTGTTTTGCAGATACAGCTCTTAATACGTATGTATGTATGTATGTATGCAAATACATACATCTATTTATGGAATTTGGATACGATAGAATTTGTATGTTAATAAACGTTTAATTGAGCTGTTAGTCACGGAAACACCATTATTTCGAATGAAATCTCGTTCAGTGTAATTCAGTGGAAACTGCGATTGCCAATTAAGTTTGCCATCATGCAACATAAATGAAACAATTCCTATATTCATTTGTATGTACATTCATATATTTATATGTACATATGTATGTGTGCATGTATATAAATTAATCTTTTGCGAATACATGCTTAGGGGGCGGCACTTGTTGATTTTAGGTGGCCCATCATTTTTAACTTTTTTCAAACGCAATTGTAAGACTACTTTTTTGTTGTTGCTCAAGACATACCAAGCCAGCTGCTAGTGAGCCACTTATTATTGTTGTTGCTGTTCCCCTTTGTTAACTTTGCCTGGTTACTTGCTTTGTTTTGTGCTCTTTTTCTTGTCTTTTTCTCTGGTTGCTGTTGTTAACTCGAATCTACCACCACATTGTAGAGTATACATTTGTATGTATGCTGACACGAATCATCAGCAACGAAGTCAAGCCAACAACCAACCAACTTGTTGAATTTCATACCAATTTCAACTTGAGCTTAGTTGTAGTTTTGCTATAGAGGCGCGCGGAACCGAATCGAGGCTATGCGAGATACGCTAAATGGGGAAAAAGAAAATGAAAATGCTTTCCAACATGAATTCTATAACAATTTAAAGAAAAAAAACCTCGACTCTTTTTTATGGACAAATGCAACTCTTCGTTGTAGTTTCAAGAATTGAGCAAATGTTTTTGTGTCTGTATGTGTTGTGATCGCGCTCGCTTTGAAATGTGAGACCCTAACCACATGCGCCACAGTAACCACCGCCGCTGTTGACCAAATTAGAAAGTGCTTGTCATGAAGTAAGCAACAAAAAGAAGAAAAAACGCGCCACATATCGCAGTATGACTGAATCGGAACCCGTTAGCTTGGAGTTCATTGAGGATCCCTATTTGCCGGGCATTGATGACATCACCACAACGCCATCGCTTGACGAGCCACTAGCGTTGGATCTATGTCCCAGCGAGTTCGATTGGTGCGATGAAACAGACCAATACCTGCGCAATCTAACTCTCGACGATATATTCTATGATGTGGACTCAGATTATGCCAACACGCTTGAGTTGCAAGTCGTCGAAACAGACTTTATTGCAGCCAAGCTGGCAAATCAGACGCCTTCCCCTTCGATTTCAAAACGTTTTCGTTTAAAGTTCCTGGCAAAGCGCACAATGCGCGATATTAAGGTCACGTTTATAGATTTCTCGAAACCCTATCTGGCCAAAATATCAAATAGTGATAGCTATAAGCGGTTCTTAAAAACTGGCCACGTCGATAAAGGTAATAAGTGCGGAAGAATGAGAGTGCGATCATAATTTAGGCCTGATATGAGTGGATTGGGTTTATTACGAAGTATGTTTGTCAAGCTGATATGATTTGATAATATAAGTAGTTATCGTAATGATTAGATTTATGAACCAATTCTAAATAATCAATATTGTCTTTATATTCCTCTCAATTCCTTTGCTCTCACTATTTTCGGCTACAGTTTGTGAGTATAATTATTATATTATCAAGCATCTAATCAAGCACAATCTTATTGAAAAATTTTATTCAAACAAATCTAAATTCGAAATACTCAGCCTATGATAAAATCTTTGAGGAAATTGCTTTTAAAGGAGGTACTTAAACCACACGCCCAACACCAAATTCAAGAAACTAATTCAAGCTTTAATTAAATTATAAAACACCTTAGAGCCAACATGATATAATCTGTCATTTAATTCCGTACCCCTGAAATGTCTCTCAACAGATAACACCGCCAACATATCGGAGCCGGCATCTCCAGCAGCCTCTGTGGCATCAGCAGAGATTGCTGCCGAGTTTGCAGCACTTTCAGTAGAGGAAAAGGAGCAGCGGCGCGCCGAATGGAGCCAGGTAAGCTTATAATTTGAATCCCATACAAATAAACAACAATTAAATAGACATTTATTTCCATTTTTAGGAACTAGCTCGCGTGGAGGAGGAAATAAATACGCTGCGAACGGTTCTGGCCTCAAAGACACGTCATGCATCAGATCTAAAGCGCAAATTGGGCATAACCGTCTGGAAGGAGTTAACAGATGATGTCAATCAGGGCTTCAAGAATGTTAAAGAGAGCACTGTGTAAGCAAATTCACATGTAAACTACAGTTGAGGCATACTATATACCCTTATAGGTGCAATCAACTCATATTTTGTCTCTTGTGTTAATTTATTTTATTTTCGTTTTACTTATGGTCAAAACATATACCCATAGTTTTCAATCGGTGGAGCAAAGCGTGGGCACTTTAACTAAAGCCGTGCATGAAGCACCCATGTAAGTAATTGTGTTAAAGCCAACAACCAGTGGCCACAATTTGTCGTACCAACTCACTAAACGCTGTCCACGTTTCCTTTAACACAATAACTTAACTCTTTGTCGCACTTGCTCGTATAACGCTGTTACTTATGTTTGAGTTTTCACATCAAATTTCAATATTATTACATCTGTATAATTTCTATCCGTAGATTCCAACGCACTGAATCTGTGCTGAAGTCGACAGGTGAGAAGACCGCTTCGGTATTTGGCAGTATTACCAGCGGCATTACGTCCAAATTCTCACAAATGAAAAACTCTGAATCGATGCGTTCGATTGAAGAAAAGGTTGGCTCAGCCTATGAGAATGTTAAAGTAAGCTATGAACACAACAATTTTTTGTGCCAATCTCATGCGGTAACTACTATTTTATTATATATCCTATACATTTATTCACATTCATATTCCTAACATGTTATGGCCAGTTCGTGACTAATTAATAGTCGTTGACCACTAACAAAAATTCATATTTGAAAGGCACTTTGCAGTTCATGCGCACATTTTTAGATGCACTTGTAAATAAAATACTAAACATGTGCATGGTTCAACATTAAATTGAACTAATTATATTTATTTAAACTTTTGGTATTTGAGTTTATAAATGTTGTTATAGTTAAATTTGATGCATTTGTCTATCATTTGTTTGTTACAACTCTATCTCTCTATCTCTTGTAGACAAAGGTGACATCTCGATCGGGTTCGGTTTCCAGTTTCCCAGACGCTCTGGATGAAAACAACACAGACTTCGGACTGAATTCACCCACAGACTCAGTTACTAAATAAACTTATGCACGATATGCGTCAAATAATCAAATAATATTACACTAATACACGACACTAATACATGCATACAATACACAAATGCGTACAAGTAATTATTTAATATTTGTCGGTGCGCGCCTAACACCAAGATCAGAATTTTATTACAAATTATGTGTGGTTTTTATATTATCTGAAAATTAACAACAAATCTTTGTGCGTTTTGTTGGCATTAAAAATGAATATGAATATTTATAAATATACGAATAGCACTATCTAATAGCACTATTTAATGTGAACCCATTGATAATTGAAGTGCATAAATTGTATAAACAATGTGGCATTTCAGCATTCTTTTTTACAGAATTTAGTTCTATGTTTTATGTTAAATCGTAATAACAGATAAAACAGCAAAGCGTTCTAATGGTGTAATCGCATTCAAGGTATATTGTATGTGCATTAAGTGCTTGTCTTCATTCCTAAGATTTTCTTCATCCATGAACATAAAAACGGATTTAAAACCATAATGTACATCTATGTATATGTCTAATGAAATACAAAAATATATTTTTATAATTTCATCTCTTCTGTAGGCTTTGAACCGTGTGATTAAATGGCGTTCATGAAATTTATTAAATATATGAGAAGAGCTTGTATGCAAACACAATAAGAAAATCCATTTATAAATTAAGAGCTGCAATCACAATGTATAAAGAAAAATTTCTGCAAAAATACGCAGATAGTTCGTTGCAACTAAATTTGAATAAGATTTGCTATATGTGTACTATTCTTTTAATAAATGTGAACTTTTGTGCGCCCAATTTAAAGCTTTTGTGGTCTTTTTATTAGAGTAGGTCGATTTTTGAAATAACGCGTCTCGTCATTTACGATGTACTCAAACAGTACGGCAACTTTATAGAATGACCAGGGCCGGTTAAGCGACAGCTGTCTTAGTCCAGTGTGGCAACGCTTTAATTCGGCCCCACATATTTTGTCAACCATAGTTGATTCATATCGTCTAAGGATTATGTATTTTAAATTAAAATAAGACAAACGTCGGTCGGCTTCGTGATGCAGCATAATTAATAAAAAACTGGTAACTCCAAAACAAAGTGCAATTAAAAAACTTCGTGTTAAGCTTAAAATTTTGTTCTAAAGTCAACAGCATTGTTATAAATGCCGTGTACAAATACATAGATTTAAATTACTGAATTAATTAATGCGTCGGAACAATGAATATCACCTACATATTCGTGCTCATTTGGCTGGCGTACTTGATTAGCAGTGGCGTGCTGCTTTTTTCTCGCGGCTTCCTGCTTTCACGCGTCTCTAAAACGGAGGTCAGCTCCTGCCGGCGACTCTCAAATAATCCCAATGATGTAAGTATGATGGTTGGGTATCTACTTCTATGGAAGTCTTATGCTAATCCTTCAATTAATTTACCACAGGAATACTTTCTCACCACAGAGGTTGTGCATGAGATATTCAAGGATGTGAATGCTTCGTCGAATCTATGTCTTCCACAAAAGTCTAAAGTAATTGTAATAGTTGTTGATGCTTTAAAATACGAGTTCGGAATCTATAAGGAGAATCATTCCGAGCCATTGCCTTTTGAGAACAAGCTTGGGGTGCTGCACGAGCTGCATCAACGAACGCCGGATAATGCGCGTCTAATGCGTTTCAAAGCTGATCCGCCGACGACAACGTTGCAGCGCCTAAAAGGACTGACTACGGGCAGCCTGCCCACATTTATTGACATCGGGTCAAACTTCGCCTCGCCAGAAATTAACGAAGACAATGTGATCGATCAGATAGTTAAAAGTGATTTGCCTGTGGTATTCCTGGGCGATAGCACCTGGACAGATTTATACCCGCGTCGCTTCAAGCGCGCCTATTCCTATCCTAGCTTTGACATCTTTGATTTGGATAGCGTTGACAATCAAATAATGAAGCATTTACCTAAAGAGCTGGCCAGCGATGATTGGCAGGTGCTGATAGCCCATTTTTTGGGCGTTGATCATTGTGGCCACAAACATGGACCCATGCATGCGGAAATGTCGCGTAAATTAAGTGAAATGAATGAGATAATAAGGTATGTCAACAATGCCTTTTGAAATGCCGCAAAATCTGTTATCTGCTATTTCTTAACAGCTTCGTCGTATCGCAGATGGATAATGAAACAACATTATTGGTAATGGGTGACCATGGAATGACAGCGACCGGTGATCATGGCGGGGACACCGATGACGAAACCAATGCTCTATTGTTTGCTTACTCCAAGCAGCATTCGTTCTTCGGTAGCGATGTGGGCTCAGATAGCAAAATGCTGCAACAGGTGAGAGATAAGACAACGTTTATCGCGTTATGCGTCAAAACGGAACGTGCGTCTGTGCAGGTTGATAAAATGTAACTGCCATATTTCAGATTGATCTGGTGCCTACACTCTCAACCATATTGGGGGTGCCCATACCCTACTCAAACTTGGGTCTTATCAATTTCAACATTGTACCCAACGTCCCAGTACCCCATTTGAGTAAATTTCAAACCCTGCTGCTTCACTCCTGGCAAAATGCCCAACAGATCTACCATTATTTTTACAACTATGCCATGGAGAACAAGCGTACATTTAATGTGGAGGAGATGGATAAAATGGAAACGGAATTTATACTCTTGACACATCGTGTAAAGAGCATTTATAATGAAGCCGCTTTTAAGTCGTTTGTGGGCGATCTAAATGCGCATTTGCGGAATATTCTAAACATATGTCGCGAGATCTGGGTAAAGTTCGATGCAACTCAAATGTCGCAGGGACTGCTCTTCACATTCTTGCCGATTTTCTTCGCTTTTTTGCTAATTAATAACTCACGTCCTAGTGAGTTTGTGGAGATCTTTACGCCCAAGGAAATATCATATACATATTTGCTGAATTTTGCGGCTGGTGTCTTTGGCTATCGTTACTACAAGAACTTCTCATTCAAGACGGAGGAGCATGGCATTATATTCTTCACCAGCCTGCTTAGTGCCGTCATTTTGGTCTTTTTCACATTGAAACATTGGAGCAATATAGCCAACAATTGGGCGAATGTGAGACGCTTTGGCCACATGCCTACGCGTCTGCTGCTCTTCACAACTATGGGAGTGTTCTTCTCCAACAGCTTCATCATTCAAGAGTCCAAGACATTATCTTATTTGTTAGCCGCTGTTATTTTACTGCTGGTCTATGAGGTGCTTAAACAGAGCGTACGCATGGACTTTAGGTCAAGGTTTAAAATATCGCATTTTATACGATCTACAGCGTTCAGATTAATCCTTGCCAGCGTTTTGGCCATTTGCTTCATACGTTTTGCCTACACATTGTTTCGCTGCCGCGAGGAGCAAGGCAACTGTGCTGACTTTTCCAGTAGCAGCTCCGCAGGATTTTCCATTAAGAAACCGGCAAGTGGCAAAACATACATAATGGCAGTAGTCATTATTGTGTTGTACACTACAATGACGCGTCTCTACTTGCGCTCATGCGGCAACTTGACGGGCAACTCTCCAAATGTGCTCCTTGCACGCTATGGACCCACAGTTGCTTCCATTTGTGCTGGAGGCCACATACTGCTTGCAAACAGTGCGATAAAAAATATACAACGCACCCACATTGATGCCATGGCGTTGGTCATTTATGGACTCCTTCTGTTGCAAATCATTGTCGTATCTGTGGCGCCTTTGATGACTTTTGTATTACCACCGAAAAATCCGAACAGCATTGCCGTCAACGGGCGTGACAGCATAGTGCCCGAAATATTTAAGAAGATGAAGCGAATGTACGAAGGTGATGACGCCGAGCGTCGTTATGCCATTCCTGTGGTCTACGGACTGGCCACTGTATATTCATCAATCATCATTACCTTTGGCATTTTCCTCGCCATGACGCTGATTGTCCTGCTTGAGCCGCGTGCCACAGTCGGCCTAATCGTATGCATGTCTGTTGGCGCCATTCTCTTAATCGTGCACGGCATTCTGCGCTATCGCACTGCCACAAACTTCGGTAAGTAATGTAGATGAATCATTTGATTTTTTTCTGCAGCAGTTCGAATCTAACTTTCCTTTTTTTGCTGATGTAATTACGTTTTATTTATTTTTTGCAGAGACTTGTGTGCAGCCCACTTTTACAGCCGTTGTAGGTTGGTTCCTGCTCGCCCATTTCTGCTTCTTTGCGACTTCTCATCAGACCACGCTATCTCAGATTGATTGGCGAGCAGCTTTTGTGGGCCGAACCACTGGCATTGGCCAGTCGAACTTTATATCAGGCATCCTAGTCATACTGAATACATTTTGCGGTCCAATATTTTTCTTCTGTATGTTCACATTGCTGTCCACAGAGACGTTTTCGTTGTTCGCGCTCTTTCCCAATTTAATCAGGAGCAACAGCAATCGCGATTCGACACCAAGCACAGCACGCAACAAAGTTGATGCCACCACAGCGTTGGCTGATATCTCAACGGCAGCTGTAGGCTTTGACATGACGCGCGGGGAACTGACTCTGTACGAATATGAGGACGTTTTCCTGGGCGCCACATTTAAATTGGCCAGCCAGCTTTTTATGCTGCAAGGGCTCAGAGTAAGTTTGCGCTAAAACTATTTTGTAATATATTTATATTTGTTAATTTTCCTACCCCGCAGATATTTTGTGCGATGCTCGCCTGCACCATACATTGTCGGCATCTAATGGTTTGGAAAATCTTTGCACCACGTTTCATCTACGAGGGTCTTGCCACATTTGTCAGCCTGCCTGCCATTATTGTGGGTTATGGTTTGCTTCTGCGCATAAATCTGGCTGTCGATTCCCTGATCAAGAGTATTAACAAGGTCAAAACCAATTAATTAGTACTAGGCCTCAGTTGGTGAGCAGCCTAACTGGCAAAATCCTCATCCCCCTTATGGTTTCGCTGCCATAGACTTGTTAGTCTTAGTCGCTGGCAAGACGCAACAAACTGCTAGAGTATGAAGCTTAAGTCCTTAAACTCAAATTAAACTCAACGTATGTATGTATCTAGTGTTTTACTTCTTAGGCGTAAAGTTTGTACGTACTTTTTAAATGCAATTTCAATATTAAAATTATTTATTTAGCTTTTAAAAAATTGTAGAGCAATTAAATCTTAAGTAACAATATATTTATTGTTTTTTTGTTTGTTTCTTAAATTTGATAAAATTTAGTTTAAGCTTAGTTGTTGATGCGAATGGCACAACATTATTAATAAACAAGAAAGGAATGCAAGATTCGAATGGGCTCCTCTTTTAATATCCTGTACCCTTTCGCACAAAGAAAAAAAATAAACAACAAATATGGAATGCAAGAATTGATCAGGACTAACCCTGTACTGCTTAAAAAAGTGATTCCCACAACTTCCTTAATCTTGGAATTTGTTTGATCAAGTTTGGAAATTACTCCGGTTAATTATATGTCCGTATTACAAATGTTTAATCGCGATAAGCCAATGTTGCAAGAAGTTTTACAGAAGGCTTACAGTCTCCGATATACATAGGTGATTATACGGAAAGTCAGACTGGGCTACATCTTGTCAAGGTAATCAAAAATATATACATATACTTAGTGAGGTCTGCCTGTTTTTACCATTTTCTCTTGTACATTTCATGTGCAGAATATAATAGGAGTGGGAAGCTACTACCTACTATAATGCGATATTCAGGTATTTCGACTTCGTGTTCTTCGAGTAAAGTTATAATCAATTTATGTGCAATGGTCACTAAATTCACACTCCCTAGGTTCATAAGAGGAGAAAGAAAAGAAATTAATGCTTTTAATCTAATCAACCATAGCCTTCTCTTGTCAATGCTCAATCTTATCAACATACCACTCACTCAGGATTTTAAGCAGCTCTATAAGCTCGTTAACTCATTGCGTAAATCTTTAGCTTTACATTCTTATATTTTTCTTTGAAATAAGAAAGTTAGCACTTTGTTTGTTGTTAGTTACTGAATTGCTCGCAATCTTTGTATAGTCGACTTATTCGTCTGACTCTTTAACTATCAGTTTTTATCCGTATATCATTTTGTCTTTTTATTCAATATATGCTCTGATAAAGCCGATTAATGATTAGTTTGTGCTGAATGGTTATGATTAGCGATTGGTACAAATATAGTTGTTCTGGTATTTTTTACATTAATAATGTTTAATCTTAGCTTACCAATGATTACGCATTGCAACCTATAATGATCTTCCTCACCTACTCTCAGCAGAACTCTTTTTCTGCCTTAAAATTCAAAATGTTGATCATTAAAAATTGGGGGGTAATTTCTGTTATTTACTACTTAGCTATTTATAAGAATTAGGTAACCCTTTTCTACAAAAATATAAAACGCTTATAGCTCTGCCCTTTGGCAAGGACAAAAAAAAAAACAAAAAAAAAAGTTCTACGTTGGTAAGTAGACCCATCATTGCCATATTGTATTCCGACTCCCCTGAGTCGGTTGTTCCTTTGTCTCTGTCTGTTTTTGGGGGAAGAACGTCGATGCAAGAATTTTCAAAAAGATTTTATTTATGCTTATACATAGGGCACTTTATCTAGATTTGTCATCTTATTTATAAAATTAAGGTTTCGTATTAGATACAAATTTTTTCTAAAACGATATTTTTATAAATTCAAAGAATATGACAAAAATGAAAGAAAGTATAACATACAATAATAAAAATTCAGTGGTGGGCAAGTAGTAAAGAACATCGAACATTTGGAATAAAACATCGATGTCTAAAAAAAACGATCATAACATCGATGTATCGATGTTTCATCCAGCACCCTTAGCCACTCATTTGTTTGTTGTCGTCAGTCTGTAATTATGGCACGCGAAATATTTCATTCTTCGATCGTCTCGTTTCATCATTTCATGACACTCCTTTTCCTTGCTCTCTCTCTAAATTTCTCAGTAACTAACTCATATGTTATTCTTAGTTCAAAATAATTTGTATTCCGATTCTTCGAATTCAATCTTATCAAACATTTATGATATTTCCAAGGCCCCCTCAATATAAGTTCATAAGTGCAATTCCATTATGTTAAATAGAGCACGATTATATAAAAGTGACTAAAATAAATTTACTGGAATTACATACATACCTTGAAAGACGGGGGGTTATGAGTTACAACAAAATTTGCCAATAATCTACATTCTTTCCCTTCCTCCGACCGCCCATTTGGCGGTGTGATTGTATGTATTATCAAGGACAACACCCATTCATTATTGCTGGGCCCGACTGCCAAAATCCTCACCGTTTTGGTTTTGCTGCCATAGACTTGTTGGTCTTAGTCGCTGGCACGACGCCACAAACTGCTCGACTGTTAAACTTAAGTCCTTAAACTCAAGTTAAAGTTAGTACATTTTAAATGCAATTTCAATATTTTATTTATTTATTTAGCTTTCAATAAATTGTAGAGCAATTACATCTTAAGAAAAAAACATATGTCGCTTTTTGGTGGTGTTGGTTTTTTATTTGAATAAGGTTTTTTTAACATTAGCTAAAATTTAGTTTAAATTTAGTGGTTTACGCACCTCCAAGGCCAACAGGATTGGGACAAAAATGATAAACATGGCAAAACCTTATTGATAAAAAATTAAGTACGCTTAAAGGTGTTTCAGTACATTTATAGTTTGCATTCCAGTAAGTACGTAAATAATTCATAGTGGGAAGTGACAAATTATAATTATATAGTATGATACATATAATGGTCATAAAGGTAACAAGTTTTGATTTGCATAAGGTATCTATAATTTTGATATATAATTTCGTAAAACTAAAAACTTTCCCACAGCGTGTAAAGAAGAGATTCAAGGATGTAAACTTAGTGTACAACGACTAATTTTATTGTCCATTCATACCCAATGGCCACTAAATTCGCCTCCCTGTCTTCATAAAATAAGTAAAGGAGAAGAAAGTAAAATTAAAATTTGTATATAGAAACTATAGAAACTATTGGTTGTAACGATAGAAAAGTAAGCTTATTTGTGTTACTCAAGTGGGTGTTGATTTTGGCTTATAAAATGGCCACTAAACTCGCCCACCTGTTATTATAAAAATATGTTAAAATGGTGTAAGTATAAACCAAATAATGATAAAAGATTTATCTTATTCACTTGATTTTTTTTTTATAGTGCTACTTAGATACATATTTAAAACCAACAGCTACTTTAGTGACACTTATTTTACTTTACTTTATCATAACAATCATTGGTTTCTATTCATTAGTTAAACTTAGTTTGACTTTCTCCAACTACACTTATTTTTATGAGCGAATTTAAAGGTCAATGAGTACGAATAGAAAATAAATTTACCCGATGTACACTAAGTCTACATTTTAGTTGATAAATTGTGTTTCCCTTGTAACTAAAAACATTCAAAACGTAAACATAAAGTAGAGATTCAGGGATAGAATTTAGTGGCCATTAGACGAATAGGTAATGGTAGTAGGATACGTTCAATGGCCATTGAGTTCCAATGGCGCTTTTGAAACTCCGTTTGTTGCTTTTCCATTTGCTACAAATTAAAAGAAAAATAGTCAGCCCAAAAATCAAACAGTCATAAAAAAGAATATATATATATATATATACTTATAAAGGACAGAAGGAGCTGCATGCAAAAGCGTAGGATATGGGGAATTGGGGATGTAATGGAAAAGCACTTTGGAAATATACATATTTACAGCAAAAGCGAATAGCATGGACATGACTCTTGGTTTACAATTTGACTGAATTTTTACTAATTATTCTTTGGCTATAATAACGATAACACCATGAGCATGATAATGATGTTGGTTGCTTGTTTTGGTTGACGGTTAGTTGGTTGCAGCTTAGTCGCTTGTCTCATCATAAGATTTGTACTGCTTTTGTTGTTGTTGTTGCTGTTGCTGTTGTTGCTTACCATGCGTCGACGAGCTGCAAAACTTCTTTGATGTGGTCCAATCCTCCCTCAACGATAGATTAAACATGGAGAACTTTGGATCGCCAGTTACCTCTTTGACTATGTTCAAGAATTTGGGCATGCAGTTCTTTAACGCCTCGCCTGACAGTGATGAATAGGTCTCAAGCAGTACGAGACCTTTGCAGCTGTATGGAAACGGGGGCATTAGTAAATTGCGTAACACAGGATTCAATACCAATGTAATACCGTGGATGACAAGGTTCCTTATAGATATCCAATTGAAAATATTGATTGTTGATGAGGAAACAACGACGTTTCTTGTAAATGGGGAAATGAGCTTCATCGCGCTGTGCCAGCCGATTCATGTAGTCGCGATGGTTAAGCTGTGTCTTCACCTCAATGCGGGCCTGTCCATGGACGTTGGGTCTACGCTGCGTGTGTATGTAGCTCCAGTGATTCTTTTGACCGCGCTTGCGCAAACGTGCTTGCACTTTAGGTCCACCGGATTGCAGATAGTGGTGCACGACATCAAAATCTTGGAACGGTGGGAATTCGGAGTCAACCGGCAATGTAGCGACTATTCAAATAACGTTAGATGTTAAAGATATACACCACTTGTTCAGAAGATAAATAAAATAAAATGCTTACCCAAGAATTTTAGTTTTCTGGAAGTTGCCTGCAAACGATCTCCAGTGTCGATGCCCAGTTTTTGGCAGACGGACTCGATCATGCGATTCATTTTGGTTTCAAAATCAGTTGAATTATCAATAACATCGAAGTAGGGATGTCCCACCCAGGCTGCGGCCGATTTGTAGTCCAATTCGCGGGCCAAATCGACGCCTTCAGAACGGCAGGCATGATCCTGAAAGAGACACACAGAATGTTTATTAGTTTTAATAGGGGTTGTAAAGACACGATCAGCAACCCAAAGCCACCTACACCAAATGCTGGCCAACACATCTAGCGGTAAGTATTGGGTATTACACAAATGACGCTTTCTGTGATTGGATACCTGGTAGTAATGGCGTTTTCTTTTCTTTTGTGGTTGTAGCAGCAAAAATGTAAATTCAGTCATTTAATTGCCCCATCAAAAAGTGCATTCTTCAGTCTGTTCAGAACCCAAATATATCTTCACACACCCAGCTAACTCACCTCTGTGGAGTAGAACTCCTCGGCTCCATTTGCGGCGGACACCAAGTGCAAAATTTGATTGTAACGATTATCCCGCATCTCCACCGGATTCCATTTGTTGGCGCCCATCATTTTCTCCCATTTGTCTTTCGATATATCTGCAAAGGCATTAAGTATGGATATGACAGCTAAGTAACTAAACAATCTTTCCAATCACTGTACTCCACTTACAAGCACTGGCGTCCATGACGCCTCGATCGCAGATAATTAGGCAATTGCGAGTACTCGAGTTTCCCAGCTCAAAGTATGTATTCTCAATTTGGACCATGGTGCGTATCAAATTCTCCTGGAACTTGTAGGCTGCAAGTGAAGGAAATGAAGACTGTGTTCAGTTAAGTTCAACTTATGATACAACTGATACAATATACATAAATATGTACATACATACATCTGGGTATGAACATACATATATGTACATACATATATATATATAGGTATATATGTATATACATTTAAATCTCAATTGCAAGCAAATTCATTGAAGAAGAATTCGTTCCATTCCTTCGTGAACATCGAGGAGGCCAATTAAATGATATGACCGTCTCGAACATCGATTCAAGCGAATGAGCGAATGGACAGCAAGCGGGACTCCGCAGGCCTATGGAAATGATATGTATAGTATGTATATGCATCACGACGTTGACCTAGGTTTTTTATAGTGTTGTAAATTGTGTAGTAATTGAGTGTGAGTATTATGTTGAATCAGACCTTTCTCGATTCTGTAGAAATTTCTTTAAGGCATGTATTTGTTTTGCTGTTGTAACGAATCGTTTATATTGGCAGCTGTTCAAATAGTCGTTAGTGGGTCTGCCCGATGGGACTGTTGCTAAGACATGTCACATGCCCCATACGCACCCTTGGTCAACATAATATGTACAATAGATAATAGATGTACAAGCCTGTTTCTGATTGAATTTGTCGAAATGCATTTGGCAAAATCCCAAACAATTTTCAAATTCAATTCCATTTCCTATATGCGAGGGAAATATCGCTTCTACAATTTTAAGAAAATCTCAGAATAAAAAACCCGAATCAGTTTTAAAATATCTGATTTAAATTGAAAACGGAACCAGGCGGAATAGATGTTTTTTAGTTTATTTAATAAAATTTGAGTTTACGCCTAAATCCGACATTCTTCTTTAGAATTTTTATTAATATTTTGAATTATGATAAGGTTATTTGTTATTTTGCTCATTGAGTTTATTAAAAGCTGGAAAACTACTGATTCTGATGAACCCAATCATCAATCAAGAAGAAACTTTGCGAAATCAAAATGGTTGTTCAAACTAAAAATGGTATAAGTTCTAATTAAAAACGGATATTACTACCTTCACATACATAGATCATACATTTCAATTACCTTCGACTTCAGTATTAATATTATGTTTGATAATTTGTCATGGGAAAATATTATTGCAAAAAAAATGGTATGGAAGTTGGACAGGGTTTCTTTTTCTATAATACTGTTAAGACGAAGAAAAAAGAACTATGAGTATAATGGGGAATACATAATTTAGAAAATTACCTAACCAACAAAGTGTATTTGTAAGAATTTATTGTTTTTAGAGATGTTTTTTGTTGAAATAATAAGAACACTAAAAATAGCTGAATATTATTATAAAACTGTCCTTAAGTTGAATATGGCAATGCTGTATCTATTATGTTGATCAAGGGTGTTTATACTTGTGTGTAGAAGCGTATTTTCTAAAGATATATATACTTAGCAGGGCTGTATTTAAAATATTTCTGAATTGAAACAAAAACAAATATATAACAAGAAGGAATGCTACAGTGGAGCAAGCTCGCCAGTAAAATACCCTGTACAAAAAAAAAAAAAAAACTTCCGACAGAAACTATAGCAGGCGAAAATAATGAAGAAGTTTGTGGCTTAATACTGGAGTAAAATTAATAACAATATATAGAAAGTATAGAATTATATATTAATTACATATGCACAGATTCATTAATGTAGCTTCGGAATTGTGGACAGTACGAAACTTTGTAGCGGGGGCAGGGAGGAAATCAAAAACATAAAATAAACTCGTCTGGGAATTAGGAGAGTCTACAAACCAAGAGGGATTAGTATAGGATCATCGGTTTTGGAAATCCAGTCGTTTATCTGGACAGACAGAAGGACGGAAATGTCTAGATCGATTTTTCCCACCCATGCTGATTAAGAATGCATATACCCTTTGGGTATAGGGTATAAAAAGAAACACTTATGCATGTCACAGCATTTAGTTTAGTTATTGCATTTGTTAAAAAACAGCAAAGCAAAAACAACAAAACCAATAGCTATGCATGCCAATTTGGCGCGATTCATTATCGCTGGTGACATTTCTGCTGGTCGGGGGGTGGTTGCGGTTCGGGGGGTGGCATAAAACACGCCCCTCTCCACACTTGTTGCGCTCGCGTGCAATTGCGCAAAAGTCCCGTTCGGTTTTTTATACCCTGTACCCGTAGGAAAAAAAGGGTATATTAGGTTTGTGCAAAGTATGTAACATGCAGAAGGAAGCATCTCCGACCCCATAAAGTATATATATTCTGAATCAGCATGACGAAAGAAATCGATCTAGATATGTCCGTCCGTCTGTCCGTCTGGATGAACGCAAGGATCTCAGAAACTATAAAAGCTAGAATAACCAAAGTTGGCATCCAGATTCTCCTAGGTCCAAGTAAGGACGAGTTTATTTTATTTTTTATAATTTTCCCCCCCTTCCCCCGCTACAGAATTTCGTCAATAACGTCCACATTTCAAATGCTACCTTAACCAAACTTTGCAAACATAATTTATTTATAGTTGTCTACTGTTGTTCGAAATTTTATTCAATTCGTTCAATTCGAAGAAAAGTTATTAGCAAAACAAATTCTCGCACACATAATTTATTATACCCTGTACCCGTAGGGTAAAAAGGGTATATTAGGTTTGTGCAAAGTATGTAACATGCAGAAGGAAGCATCTCCGACCCCATAAAGTATATATATTCTGAATCAGCATGACGAAAGAAATCGATCTAGATATGTCCGTCCGTCTGTCCGTCTGGATGAACGCAAGGATCTCAGAAACTATAAAAGCTAGAATAACCAAAGTTGGCATCCAGATTCTCCTAGGTCCAAGTAAGGACGAGTTTATTTTATTTTTTATAATTTCCCCCCCCCCCCCCCTTCCCCCGCTACAGAATTTCGTCAATAACGTCCACATTTCAAATGCTACCTTAACCAAACTTTGCACACATAATTTATTTATAGTTGTCTACTGTTGTTCGAAATTTTATTCAATTCGTTCAATTCTCGCCAGTACAACCCCCCCAAACTGCAGCAACAAGTTCGTTCTTCTTCTTCCTCTTTTTGCTGGTGCTATGGGCGCATTTAACTCAGTGACGGAAGTTTACCTGGGTACAGGGTATTACACTGTCGGGCTTGCTCGACTGTAGCGTTCTCTCTTGTTTTCATTATTGAACTTGACTCATCGACATTTCACATTATTAGGCGACTTGTTGTTACTGTTGTTGTTGTTGAGGGAAGTGTATACAAGTATGTACATCTATGTACATACAAGTATATGTATATTATGTGTGTGTAATTATGCATGAATAGGTTGTACTTGTTGTTGTAAAAAGCTGATGCCGAGCTCAAAACAAATCATTTCTGTTCCTATTGCCTATTGTTGTTGCTTTGGGTTTATTTCGTTTGCGCTTTGTTTGTTTTTCTCCGTTGTCTGTTTTCAATTCTCTAATTTAATTAGCAGTCATGATATAATAGAAAGTGATGCAAAAACAATTTTGTTTTTCTAAGCTTTGCACGTTCCCGCCCATATCTGTTCCCTGTAAAGGCCCTCTCCTCTTATCGACACGCATTTTTCTAAGAAGGATTTATCGGCTCGTCTGCATGCGCGCTGTCTCAAGCCACATTATGTAAAATGAACGAGTTTTTGAGCCATAAAACCCATACATTATTCGATGAAACCCATTTGCATAGTTCGAGTTTAGATATTATGTATTATAAATGCTAATGTTAAGGCACTTTAGTTATCAGTCTGCCACTGAATTTTGTTTTTCTTCTCTCCCATACCCATACTATGAAATGCAAATTTGTCGGCTAATGAAGAAATTGAAAGAAAAAAAACCGGGTGGACAAACAAAATCATTTAGCCTATCAATTTGAGTAAATCAATATAATCAATTCTTTGACTTCGGAAAGGGGACAAACAACAGCATCGGCGTAGAAGATACAAAGCACCGTCTACATACATACATACATACATGTTTATATATGTAGATATCTGCATGTAGATCTTCCCATGTTGCAAAGCTATTAACGCCGAACTGCGAAGAGCAAGTATCCAAGTATAATTTGGTCAAAAACAAGCAGTCAGACCAAATGGATGGACGCACGTCAGCAAAGCACGTGACATACAGTATATGCATACATATGTATGTTAGAATGTACATACTTGTATGTATATGAATGTATATACTAGTACACACCAGTATGTATACTTGACTAGTCGGTAGTCTACTAAAAATAAATAAACAAATTTATGGCGCAAAAGTAAAATTTGTTGTTCGTTTTGAAGCTTCTGGCCTGGGAAGCCAAACATGTGCCATGTGAACAATATTCATATAGATACGTTCAAATGTATGTACATATGTAACTTATACGCATGTACATAGCATAATGCGAATCAAATGTATTTGGCAATCAGTCAAGGTAGTCTGCATTATTAGTTTCCAATTTTTTCATCCATCGATTGAGTTCTTGTCTGTATTTGAACATTCCTTAGGAATTCGCAATTTCTACACAAACGTTCGTTCTCATTTCTTTTTAGTAATAAAAATTAATGTTCATATATGTATGTATATGCATGTATTTATTTTTTGACTTTGCGCCCCAGACATGCGAGAATTAAAACGTGCTCTTCATCAGCATATGTTTTTCACATGTGTATACATACATATATTTATATACAAGTACATATGTATGTATTTCATATATTTTGAATCCAAATGTATGAATATTAGCAAACAGATACAACTTTGTAAATTTGTTTAGCCATCTTTGCTTTAAGATGATCCTCTTAATAATATCATCCATTCAAATTAGGAAAACTCAATTTTAAAATCATATTTCAGTGCTTCGACAACAGCTTTCATTTCTCGTCATTATTGTTCGAATTTTCTTTCTCATATTTTGGAAGGATTCCCTATAAATTAAGGATTCTAAAAATATAACAAACCCGTAGGAATAGGATGATAAAAAAAATCCAGCTGTTTAAGCAAATATAAGTATCTAGAAATCAAAACGGTTCTGGATCTGGAGCCAACAAAATAGTGCTGAATGAATAAACCCTTCCCCATATACGAGTATTTTGGAAGATACAATACACTTACTTATAGAATTGATTTGATTTCATTGAATTTAATTGACAATCGATAACTGGATGATCAGATCCCACATATAGTGAGAACATGATTCAGAGTTTTTACTTATTTCAGAATGAATGTTTTAGGTAAGGTACAGTCTTCCGACTTTTTCAGAAATTGGACATAGACGAGTATGTGCATTGAACTCAATTGTTTTAAACTAAAATATTTGTTCATATGGACAGATGTCAGAATAATCACATACCTACATTTTGAGTCTTATTTTGGGAAATCATACTAATAAGCTAGAGCTTTGTACTTTCGTGTACCTATTATTTTGAGCATGAATGTGTGTATGTATTTATGTATGTATGTATGTCTATGTGTGTCACGGCAGCCAAAAATAAATGCTCTATTTAATTTGCACAAAGAACACGATTTAGGAAGCCATGTTACTGAAAATGATTCAGCATGGAATTAATAGCTATTTTGATGAATAAATGGGACTGTTAGTAGAAAAACGTACTAGAATGGCTCAGTTTTTATATTGGCCGCAATCACAAATCAAAGAAAACATAAAAATAAACAAACAGCAGAACGCTTGAAAAACACAAATACAAATAAAGTTCAACAATTTGTTTGCATAAGCGAATTTTATCTAGAGGCAAGTCGAAGCCTGTGGAGAAAAAAGAAACCAACAGATTATAATGCCAAACCAACAATAACAGGAGAGACAGAAAACAGAAATTAAGTAGAATACAAGTATAGTCGGCGATGTGATCGAATCACTTCGGGCTACACGTGGAGCGCCGTTTTCGAGGCGTCTTGTAGCAGCCACAAAGGAAAGGTGACACTCACATACATATACATAGAAGAGTATAATTATGTACAAAAATTACAGAGAGCTTGGAAGCGGATTAAAATTAACGCCATAAGCAATACTAGTGACAAAAAAGAACACAATTATTGTACAGATCTGGTTCGATCGACTTGGTTTGGTTCGGGCGCGCAGACTCAACTCACTCACCTTCGCTGCCGTTCGGCTTCGAGGCAGCGTTCGCCAAACAACGTGGACAGGATGCAGTCAGATCGATGAGACTGTGCTCCGGAGCGGCAAAGGGAAGATCTTTGTACACGTACGTAGTTGGCGTGGGAGGGTCTGTGTGTGTGTATGTGTAGCGTGGTTAGATTATAGCTAATGTGAGTGGCTTCTTCCATATTATCGATTATTGCTGCCTGATTGCGAACCCTTATGATATGGTGATCATATGCCTTAATTAATCATGCGACTCTTTTCGAAGGCCCGTACGCTATCACTAGGCATATACGAGTACATAAATACTCGTATGTATGTATGTGTTCACTCTGAAGTTGTGCCGTTCTCTCGAACTAGTCAATAGATACATTTTCTAATGTTCGGATATATGAAGTAGTTTATTGTATATTTTAGCTCCCAAAATATATGTACAGTATATTTCTCATCATTTAAATAATTTAAATCTATATTTATAATATCCATTCAAATTCTAATTAATCATCTAATTGTTGCTGATCATGAAGTGAGTAAACATTTAATTATGGGAAACAAATAATTAAAGGAAATAGAACACAATTGAAATTAAGAATTACTTAACCGGTTTGCTTGTTTGGCTTTGATGCCAGGAGAAGCCACTAGAAACTTAAATCAACTGATGTATTACTCCAGAATTATATGCACATTTAGTTGATGCTTCAAATAATGTTTGAAAACCCAAAACTGCTGTAGGAATTTCCTTTTCCTTAAAAAATTTCTACAAGTCCCAAAGAATCTAATTGAACCGGTTCTTCGAATTTAAGTTATCGACGCACGTATGCCACATATTTGTTTGTATATCTTATCAAAAATGTATGACATTTCGCAGGCCCCTTCAATAAAATCGAGTAGGCTCATTAAACTTAAATTGATATACGAGTTTTAAATAACTGAACAGGAGGGGTTAGTGCGCAGTAAGTAACTTAAGGAAATTGCACCCAAACACGCGATTGGGCATTCAATGCGCGTGCTTGTCTAAAGTAAAGGATTATTAAGGAATGTCTTGCAATTGCCTTGACAGATTCTATGAGGGTGTGTGTATTTGTGTGTCGTGTTGTGCCTGAGCAGGGTTAGGGGGTGTGTGCGCCGTCAGCCACAACAAAATGTCAGAGCAAATTACGTAAATGAATTTTCATTGAATACGTGACTTTCGCGGGGGCCTTCTTATATATAATAGTATATACATATGTATATATTTTGTTTCATTTAACAAAAACAAAAATACATACTATCTACAGTATCTACTGCCGTGCCAGCAGATACTCGCTGTTGGTTTTATAAATAGCAAACCGACGTCTTCTTCATGAGCATGAGCTATCTGTATCTGTTGTGTACTAGATGAGCGACCATACCTACTATATAGATATTGTGCAGAAAATGTTATATTGTAGGTGGTGCTATAAAGGCAGCATACAGACAAACGCACACATAATAGGACTTGTGTATCGTATAGATAAAATGGGTGGGGATGTGTTTTAAAAAGTAAATATTTTGATTCTTCTTTGTTCGAGAAAACGGTGCGCCAACTTTTAGGTGAACTTGACAATATGTGGGGTGGCCCTACTACTTCCTACACTATAGGAAGGACAGACGTCAAACTATAAGACCTAAACAAATGAGTTTCAATTTCATACGAAATGCTTGCAATCGTTTTCTAGCTTTATTTTGTTTCTATTCTAATCAAGTTGCAATGTGTGCGAAACTTACCTTCTATATCGGTGAGGTCGGAGAATTTAACGCCACCACTAGAATTTTAAGTAAAATAGAAAGAAGTAAAGATATTGAGCATTAAAGCAGATGTTTCAGTTTAGAAAAAAAAACTAAAAAAAAACCAAATGCTACATTTAATGAGTATTACGATATAAGGAAAAAGGTAGGTATAGCAAAACAAAGTCAAATCATTATGAATGCCGCACAAACAATTGGCACAAAACATTGTTTGCAGCAAACTAGCGAGCAAAAGTTACTTCAAGCAGGTAGACCCGGCAACAAGTCTCTGGCCAGAATCAATTGCCACACAGTTCTGGCTTGAGCTATGGCTGTTAGTGGCGAGACTCATTGCAATGTCGACTCCTGTTATTTCACTTTTGCTCGTTTCTAGACCGTTTGTGTTTTTTGATGTGTTATGGCATTTACCTGAGTAGTACAGTGGCCGATTCAGGCACGCGGAATACCTGAAAATATTTAACATGCTCATTGCTTTGTTGGTTTTTGTCGTCTCGTTTCGAATGATATAACTTTATTTTTAAAGTGTTTTTCTCTTTTTGTGTTGTTTTTCTTTTTTTGTATTTAATATAGAGCTAGGTATTTAACTGCCTACGGGGCTAAGTTGGCCATTTAATATTACACTTATATTATCAATATTAGTTGTCAGATTTAGTTGCAGCCTGCACTACTTACACGTGCAACGTAACTAAGTATGTATATTATATTATAATGTCCATCTCACACAGAGTAAATGATAACCTAAACGTCATATTGTTAAAGTTCAATTTGTTAATTGGTTAGCTTAAACCAGTCCAAACCAAACCCAATCCAGTATTAATTCGAATTTCAAACTGAGCTTCTACATGATCAAATATTTCAAATAGTCCCCATTTAGCGTTGTAAAGTGAGACTCACCTTCCAGCCAAGGTTTTCAAAGAACGTGCACAGACGGGATTGTCCAGTTGTTTTGCCTCCACAAGGCCCTGGAAAATGTAAAGCGAGATCTTGTTTTAATTTAATTCGAAAATAAATATCGCAAAGATAAACCAACAAACAAATTAATGTTCATTCGTTCTTAAAAAAGTTCATGTTCATGGCAGTAAACTGTTCTTTATAAAGGTGTATAAACATTAAAGAAAACAAAAATCACGCTGTATATAAAAATAAAATAAACTGGGCTTAATCCTTGATTGTGACTGTAGTAGTCTCAGAAAAATTGAATAAAACATTATTATATTATACTATATTCAATACATATTTTTCACTATTTTATAAGCAACCTGCATTGTTGAAATATTTTATTTGTCTGTTTTTAAATTAATTTCCAAATGAATTTCTCAAGTTAACATTAAAAATATGTTTAAGTGTGTGATCAGATCGAATGATAATCAATGAAATGTTCATATGCTTTAAAATTTATTTGGATATGGTCGGTAGGTGCATTGAAGCGCTACAGAATCAGCCTTGACTGCAATTACGGAGCCTTCGCCTGCGGCTGACTATCTCACAAACGTACAAGCCGGTAGTTATATTGCTAAGTCAACTATAGCATGCCAGTAATGTTTAAATTGTAAATAAAAGTGGCAGAAATGTCGAATACATTTTGTGCAGCGATCAGGAAATGAAAATTATGCTCTAAATACAATTCAATTTAATTGATTTGAATTGAAATGGGAATGCACATCAGTCTGGCGCATCCTAGTCATAGTCGGGGTCTGCCGATAAGAAAACGTGGCACAAATCTCGAGAGCTAAACAAATAATGTAGACGGAATTTTTCAATCGTTTTCAATCAATCAGATACAGGCCGATTAGATGGAAATGCACCTCGTGTTTGAACGTTCCGCGTTGTGTTTTATTAACTTTTCTTTTATTATGGGGTAATCAGATATTTACATATACCTATGCAATACATATAGAGCGTAAAATAAACAACTCGTGCGTGATAATGGGCAAGGACAAATAATTAATCGCAGCAATAACTTGCGCGAAATTAAATGATTAGACCACTCGCTGCTCTGCTTATATGATTGGGGTATGGTGAAATAGACAAGTTTTTGCGTATCAGAAAAAAACGGCACTTTCGAAGCATTGTTTTCATATAATATTGTGTAAATTTATGGAAATGTAAAGCACCGGTAAAGAAGAAAGCCCAAAATGAATACTTAATAACATGATTAGGATGGGGCGGCTAATGTTCTCTTGATTAAAAAATGAACCAGAACTAACGTGGCATATATCATAGATTTTATTTAAATTGTCGGCGCTTCTAACGGATATGCGTAACGGGAAGCGGCACGCTATGCGCGCGCGTTTTTCAGGGATTCGAAGAGTTTCCCTTCAACATTGACCTTGACATCCTTTGAGAAAAAATAGTAAACAAATTGCAACAGTGGAACAGTGCACAGTATGTGTGTGTATGTATAGTACGTGTGGGCGTTTGTGTGGGGGTAGTTCGCATAATCTAACAGGACACTTGTAACAGATACAGAAAATCATGAACTTGAAATCTACAATTCTTAATTTTTCGATGTCAAACTTACCGCCAGTTAGGACAATTTTATAGACGCGCTTTTCGCTTTTTGAGCCCGTCTCCATTTTGTTAAGCATTGTTGTTGTTATTTTTGGCATGTTGCTCGGCTTTGGTGAAGCTGACTTGCTATTGTTGTCCACTTGTTTTACTTCCTGTCCATTGCTCTCACTTATGTTCGTTTGCACCGCTGACACACTCAGAGCCGACTGCTGTCTGTTGGCCAGAGTAGGTGCAGGTGCGATGAGCGCTGTCGCTGCGTTAGTTGCAGTAGCCATGGTCCCACACGCAACAGCTGATTAATGTGTATCCTTGTGACGTATAAGTGTTGGTATGTTCGCTCGTCTTATACGCGCCTTCCGTGATTTCACCCAATATAACGCGGCAGTCACGATGCACGTGCCTTTACCTTTTTAGGTTATGGAACTGCCGTCCGTGGCGCCCGCGCTCCAGCCTATAAATTCAATGAGGGTTGTGTGCTTTCGTCTGTGTTAGACATTCCACTTCGAAATGCTTTCAGTACGCTCATATACATGTGTACGTAGTCTGAATGTATTTGCATTTAATCTTTCAGATACAGGCACAGAGCATTGGATGAAACAACACATTGGCAATATTTTATTTTAAAGATGAAGCACCAACGACCATGGGTCAACATCAATCGAGTGGCTTCTAGTATACCACATCCGAGTAAATAGTTATCAAAGCTTATGATGACGTCTATTATATCTCAACATTTTGCAGTAAGAATATTTATTAGCTCCCACTACCGCACAGTACACTCATAATTACACAAGCAGACGATTGAAAACACAATGAAGAATAGGCTGTAGTTTCGTTGTGTCTTATACCGGGCGCGTAGTGTGACCATTTTTCGGCGGGAGCCTCTACGGCAAATCTAATTTCAACCCAGTGCTACCTATTCAGTTAGTTGAAGTGGCAGCACTGTGTCTTACATACACATATGCTGTAATTCGCATCAATTGGCATTGTACTCTTTTCGAGTTCGGGCTGTGCTAACGACGCTGCGTGGCGTAAACAAATATATTTCAGTTGTTTAATTGTTGTGCATCGAACCCAAGTGCAATCATTCATATGTGCAATTAACAATCAAATTAAGAAAAAATTAGTTAACTCTAGTGAAAGTCTGTGAAGGTCTCCTTTCCGTTTGACCTCGAGCGGGCACACGTTTTGTGAAATTGATAAATTAAATGTATGCATGTTCTATATGTACATACATACATATATACATAGCTATGCATAACACTTTTCAATAGTTTAATAAAAATGAGATAGTTCCGTCAGAGTTTCGTGGCTGTATGTGCGAGTGTGTGTGAGTAAACAAGAGCCAGAGAGCATAACGTCAAAATGACAGCAAAAGCAGAGTAGCCTCCCAGCCAGCTGTGCTCGTTGTCGTCGTTATCTGTTTAGGCCAAACTGACAAAATTGCCACTGAAATTTTATGAAAACAAAATCAAAATAAACTAATTTAAAATTGTGCGTTAAGAAAATTTGATTTTACATTGAATTCAACTCAATAACCGTTAGGTCGTGGCAGGAAACTGGTATGAACATATTAAAGCCCAGCAAACTTAAGTGCATACTTTTACCTAAACTGCGTCACACTTGGACACTGCTTGTATTTGTTGCCAACCTGCTGCAATATATTTATCGAAAAGTCAAAAATAGACAGCCACAGATACAACTGCAGCTAAACCCAAACGCCAACCAGCTAGAGTACCTCCACAATAATAACAACAACAACAATAATATCGACATTATGGAACAAATGGAAATGCCTGAAGAGGAGCAGCATCGGGAGCCCCAAGCAGATGCAGCAGATGTCGCCGCGGTAGCGGTTGTCCAACAGAGGCCGGAGCCCATGGATGCAAGCGATATGGAGGAGAATGCTGATGCAGACGATGAAATAGATATTGATGACGACGATGACGATGATGATGATGACGAAGAGGAATCAGAGTCAGAACCAGAGTTCGAGGAAATATTTTCAGATGATGGCGAATGGACGTCATCTAACGATGAAAGTGAAATGGCCACGACCACATCGAATGTGGGCGGGCCTGAGCCGCCCAAAATCAAGCCCATCTACTGCTTCCAGCCGTTGCGTCTGGTGAAGTGTCAGTACAAGGAAAAACATTGCATTGGTGGCTTCCCATTGGCACGCAGTGGCCATCGTATAATCGCATCCAAAACCCACCTTTACTCATTGGGAGGATACAACCCGCGCAGTGCGCTCACAGCCGCTCGAAGGGGCAGATGTTTGCTGTTCCAGGAGCTGTGGAGTTATAATTTTGCCACTAGTCGTTGGAAATTGGAGTTAAATGCGGACAATGCAAGAAATATGCCCGTTGAGCTGGCCTCCAACGCTTTGGCCATTCACAATAACGTGTTGATTGTGAGTACATAATGAAGAAAAACAAAAATAGATATATCATTGCTCCGACCATGTGTAGGATGTATAATTGTATTTGTGCGAGAGAGAGTGTATGCTGGTGTGACTGTGTCGGTGCATACATATGCATGTATGTATGTATGTTTCGTATAGAAAAGCGAAACCACAACTTTTAGATAAACACCCGCCCCCTCGAAGGCCTTCACAACGCTTGGTTGGAAGGGCCATCAGCTTAGACGTCGTAGTGGAAACTTGTTTTTTTTTTTTTTTGGTTCACAACAAACGAAACAAAACATAATTACGTAGTTTACCGCTGCCACTGGTTCGTGATCAGCCATAGTAGTGTCAGTGCCAGTGAAGTGCCACACCCGTTGCCAGCTCTGCCGCCCCTATGCTCAACAACAACAACACTTCCGACAACAACAATTTTCAGCTCTCGCTTTGTTTATACATTCTAAACAAAGTCAAGATAGTGCGCCATTGGTGGCACCCCACCATAGAGCATTGCATTCACGGTGGTGTTGACGACAAACAAACCCAAACTGAGCTACACACACACACACATACATTTATGTGTACTTATACGCATACATACAAACCTACATATGTAATAAAAGATACAACATTATCAGCATCGACCCCAAACAGCTGCGCGCATCGTATGCTGTCTCTTTTATGCGCACGCCCTGTCTTATGTTGCGACGCAGTTGTTTATTGTACTGTGGTGCATGCAACAACTTGTTTTCCAGCTTTTCCTCCACAAAAACTTCCCATTCTCGCCCACCTTCGCCCCTCGCCAACAGTTGACACTTCAATTGAAGCTTGCTGGTGGAAAGCGCGCGCTTTTTGGTGTCCATTATAACTGGCAAAGTCGTATTATGCCTACATACATACATACATGCAAACATATGTATGTTTGTATGGATATGTATGCTGGTTTAAATGCCCTCTTTCTTCAGCATCCACCAATTAGTTTTAATTACAAAACTAATCATAAATCGAGAGAGACTGCATTGCTACCTACCCGCCTTTTTTAAAAAAAACTATCACCCTCCCTACGCACTAAGTATTTACATACATACATACATACATATGTATGTGGCAATGTGTTTCCGCTTATCGCTATGCATATACGCCTGCTCTTTCCTTAGCTCAGCTCTGAAGTTGATAAGTGAGTGAGCCAAACGCTTCAAATATATTCGTATGCCCAAGTTCTTTGTTGCTTAAATATCTGCTAATTGAATGCAGCATCGTGTGCCGTGCTCTTTGAATTTCCGTTCTTCAACGTCATCATCAGCGACTATGTATGTATGTACATATCTGACCCTGTCCCTGTATTTCACTGTCAAAAAAAGCAAGTACAAAAATAATACTTTCATACGCCAGCACCGAAAATCACGAGTCTCTCAATATTTTAGTGTCACAACGAGAGGGAAAGGATGAGGTTTATATGATCACAAACATATTTTCCATACTCTATATTCTAAAATTACGAGTATCTGCCACATTAAAATAGTTCTAAAATCTTAACGAATCAGCCATTCTATCTAAAAACCGATCTAGCAGTTTTGATTTGCATTTTAGCTTACCTTAGAATTTTATTCAAGCAAAAAATTTACTACCATATAGGAAGAAGTATTTTTGCTCAGTTCCGTGAAAACTTTAAATATCACACATACATACATATGTATCTCTGCATAGTTCCAATTCTCCTGTGTTTTCAATTAACAATTTTAAATCATTTAATCTTTAGCAAAGACAATAAATGGAGCCTATAATAATTATCGGAAGACTTTTTGATAATTCTAAGTGTTCTTTTCTTTTCTTTTGATTTATAATCCTAAGTTTATGACTTTATTACTAATAATTGTATTAGCTCCCACTTATCTTACATGTTTGACATTCCTGCTGCCTAATGGCACTAAACATTTTTTCTTATCCATGGCAATCCAAAACAGTCATAAGAACATCCACCCTCATGTCTAAATTACTTTGTTTTAGGAAATAGTCGGTCTAGAGTAAGAGTCCTCGTGCTTCCAAAAAAGAAATGGGTTGAAATAGTTTAATTTTAATTCATAAAACAATTGTTCTAAAATTCGAAACACTTTATCACACTTTGCAGTCTCATGGCGGCACGGGCTATCCTTTTGGCGAATCATGCTCAAATGATTGCTACGTCTACCGTACCGGCGACAATGTAAGTGTGGACCGCCTTAAAGTCACCGGAGATCTGCCTATGGCACAATATGGACCTGGCATTGTTATACACAAGCACTATCTGTACACGATCGGGGGAACAACTGGCTTCGATTACTCCTGTGATGTGTACCGCCTAGACCTGCGCACCAAAATATGGGAGAATGTTTATATATGTCGGCCGGAGATGCGTGAAGATCCCGAGGGTCGTTATCGTCATGAAGTTGTCTACGATGGCAAGCACATATTTGTGTTAGGCGGGGGCACTTCGCATTCTGTCTACGATCTGCAGCGCATACCCGCTTATAATTTGGACGCGAATTGCTGGGATTACTTTAATACTCTGCCCGATCCTTGGTTTACCAGCGCGGGACAGAGCGATAAAGGGTATCCAAAGCCACGAAAATGCTTCTCCTGCGTGCAACATCAGTTGTCTAATGGCGATATTGAGGCGTTTATCACAGGAGGCTTGCAGGTAAGGGCACAAAAAATAACATCAACACTAGGTATTAGGTTAGATTAACAGTATTATATTTTTCCGATCTACAGGGTGACTTCTCGACCTATTTCTCTGACATCTGGAAGCTAAATTTGCGCACCAAACAGTGGTCAATTATACAGACAGCTAGCCTGCCCCGTCCGCTATACTTCCACTCGGCTGCTCACTCCGATAATGGCTGCATGTATGTGTTTGGCGGCATTGAGTACAATGAAAAGGAGATGCGACGTCGCAATGATCTCTACAAGATGTGGATGACTGTTCCAAAGTTAAGCGAAATGTGCTGGGACGCCATAACATATTATAACGATAATCTAGATATGTACAATCGCCAGACATTGCTGAAGTCTGGCATACCCAAGAGTTTTACCGAACGTCTGCCGCCGCAAGGGGTCACGGAAAACAAGGATAATGATAAGCCATGCATAGTTGCATCTTTCTGCACAGTTCCGAAACGTGCTCGCCCCGCAGCTCTCGAATAAACCAATTAGAAGGCAATATAAATCACACATACACAACAAAAGTCGAGGATGCGAAATGCGAAAATGAGCGGTGCCCCTTTATGAGTTACTCCCATAAGTTGCTTTTTTGAATGTTATAGTTTTGAGCGCGCGCTGTGATCGATACCGATGGAAATTTATATATATTTTGATATATGAATTAGAATTCAACTGAAGATGGTGGACATGTTAGGCATGTAAATAAGACGTAATTATGTAAGTTTAGCTAGCAGTACGACAAACCTTGTGTATTTTCTAGGTGAACAGAACCGAACAGGTAGACAGCGCACACCCATTAAATTTAAAAGTTTATCCAACCACATCCATGCCATGCATTAATTAACCACAAACGCAAAACCACAAACTAATCTGGAAGGCTACACCAAACAATGTCAAATACATACAGTTGCATAGAAATAAAGAGTGATGGTACGGGCCTATTGTAGTGCTAACCTATTGAGTGGTCCCATCCGCACAAGGATGGCGTTCTCAACTACAACTGGTCCCGCAGATTCCGATCAGAACTACTCAAATGTATGAATTGTTGTCGATGTGTACATACAAATTAGTAGTATTAAAACATATTTAATTAATCTAAGATCACTTCTTTTATTAAGCAGAACGCACTGGTGCAGAGTCCTGCCCAAACAAAGAAAAAACAAAGTTTGCTCGATATTATTACTCCAAGACTACATTTTGTTGATTTTAAGCGAATAATAAAAAGGAAATTTCAAATATACATATGTATTTAATGCGTGTTTAGTTTCTAGAGTTTCCAAATTTTAACCCCACAAAACTTCCGATAATGCAATTTATTGCGCAGTTTCTCTCGGAAATCAGGAACGTTGACCCAGTTTCGTTCTTATCGGCAGGATGCGTCCCAAAGCGAATGCTATCCCGAGATTGACGCATGCGCAGTAGGAAGTTGCAAATAAGTGCATGTATGTCCATATGTATGTATATAGTAGTGTGTGAGTGTATTTCCAGTACGCAGTAAAATGCGTAGGCACGACAAGGTGTACTGTTTATGTATTTTGTTGGTGGTGGTGGTTGCTTTTCCAAACTGTTGCTGCAACCATGGGGTTGGCCCTTGCTAAGCGCACTTTAAATGCGCAATAGGGCCCTGACCCAGTTTATACCTGCAAATGACGTCATATCTCAAATGCAAGAGAGGATACGATTTAAAATTACCACAGCAGACTTACTAATTGTATTGCGAAAGTATTCTTATCGAACATAGATATGATGGTACAACAAAGTCTTAGGTAGAAGTCTTAGCATTTTAAAACACTTTTTATGTACATATGTATATGTGTTTTTATATTCTATGATAGAAATAGAGATATTTTCCTGCATTTTTTAGAAATCAGAGCACAAATTTTAATTTGAAATTTGAAAATAACAATTGTGTTAGACTAAAAATCTGATCTGTATTTTATTATTAGCGTGTCCGCTTTCTTTTCAAGAACAGCCAACAAAATATTCAGCGTTTTCAAGAGTGTAGTCTTCTTTTCAAATGGTTGTGGGTCAGTGGATATTTTTATATATTATATAAATTAATATACATACATACATATATATGTATGCACATATGAATAACACAAAAAAGGGAAAATGCAGTTGTTGCTAATAAAAATGTATTTCAAAGCCATGAATTGAAAAATACCCAAGTCGCTTACATACATACATATGTACATCCTGGAGTATATAAGTGGTTGTATTTAAAATACATAGCTATGATGGCAACAATTACGTCTCGATCCTTTCACGTTTTCATGTAGATTTTTTTTTTAAACTGCAATAAATGGGAATTAATCATTCAATCATTGCTAATAGGCTAATAATGTGGCATCAGTTGTATTGTATTGCTTGAATTGATGTTGTTTAAGTGTTTAAGTATGACAAACGCTGAGTGTTTTATGTGGTCTTAAAAATAAGTTAATAACAAATCATTAATCATCATTAATAAAATCTGCTATAGATGGAACCACGGTTGGCGTTCTCATTAACGGAAAATATGTTTCTATGCCTATTATCCGGAGGGTAAAAAGAGTAATTTGTCTTAGGCAAAGCACATACATATTTGGAGGCATTTCCAACCCCGTTAAGTTATATACGAGTATATAAAAAATAAGAAGGAAACGAATAGTTTTAATTATTTAATTTATACAGTAGCTTTAAATCAATACTTCTTGGAAATAAGCCGCAAGTAAAGAAAAATGATATATTTTAATAAATTGGTTCATTCTTGCTTGGGCACTTTCAAAATAAAGTGAGGCGCCAACCAAATTTATGCCATTCACTACATACACATACTACATACACAGCTGTTTAATGTTGCCATTCACATGAAAGCTCGCAAGGCGTAGTTCTAATTTGCTAAACAAAAATACAAGAAAAACAAATAATGTTAAAACCCAAAGCGCTCACCCAAGTGCTCAGCCAGGCGAACACAGGAGGCGTCGAGAATACTCTGTAAGTACCGCTTTCATCTGCATAATATAGTAACTGATTGTGTATTTGTTTTGCAGCCTACTTAGTCAGGAGGGTGCTCTCCTGGCATACTCTGGGTATGGCGATAAGGATGCGCGTATTACGGCTGCCATTGCGAGTAACATTTGGGCAGCTTACGAAAAGCACGGACGAAATGCTTTCCGCGAGGACCGCTTGACATTTGTGCTCATCGACTGCGAATGTGGCCATGTTGCCATAACACAGGTAACTTAGGATTTTGCATCGCATTAAACCGATTGGAAGAATAAAATATTCTTCATTGCAGGTGGCGAGTGTCTTGCTGTGCCTTTATGCCAAAGAACATGTTGGCTTGGGCATGCTCAAGCAGAAGGCCATGTCTCTGGCCGCCTATTTGGAGAGGCCACTGAAGCAGATCTCGGCATCGTAGTGCATTATTTGAATTAATATTTCACTGAATGTTTTTAGGAGTAATGATTTTCGTTTGTTTTTTTATAAATATACACAGACATACTTTCCTATTAAATGCTAATCTCATATTCAACATTTACCTTGATGGTTAGAAATTTGTCAGGTTTATTTACGCAAAAGTACAGAGCAGATACATAAGTATTACGAACATGTGAAGCCGCTTGAATGAAGTGTAACTTAATGCTAAAGAAAACTAGAGATGTAGAGTTTTAAAATATCTTGAGTACTGCCTAGTGGGTGATTTCCTTTTACTCAATAGCGTAAAGTTTTAAGGTGCGATCCATGCTAGTCGAGGCTAGATACTGCGCATGTTTACCAAACCGCACACCGGTGGCAAGTGCTGTGTGGTCATTGAATATCTTCAAATCCTGCCATTGTTTGCACAGGTATACTCTGAAAAGAGAACGAAAGTCGATAAATGCAGTTTGTGGTTGTTACTATGATGACGAACTGCTATTAGCAACCAAATAAACGGAAGATTTAACCTTTTAACAAATAGTACAGATTGTTGCGTTATTTGCTCAATTTTACAATGAAGAAATTTAAAATGAAAATATTTCGTAAATACGAAGGTAATGTTTTTAAAATAAACCCCGCTGCTTATTTAAGATGAGTATAAAATTGTTAATGCAGATTTCCTGAAGCCCGAGGACTTTTCGGATTCAGATGGCGCGGAGCTCTTAAATCTGTCAATCACTGACTTTAATGCGGTATGCAAGACTCTTAAAAACATATTAAATGATTTGAAACTAAAGCGGAATTTGATTTAGCGCGGTGAAGTTGCCAATCCTCGAGCACCGTGTGTCGTTACAACTATCGATCCGGACTATATTAAAGATGCAAGTCGACAGCGTTTGTCTAAAAAGTTCCGCATGAAAACGTAAGTGGACGGCTACTTCATACCTAAGTCTTTTTTTTTTTAAATGCGTTCTATACACAACAGTGATATATTACGTTTACGTGAAATAACCCGGAACAAGTTTATGTATTATTCCACACAAGAGATGTTTCTGGATAAAAAGCGAGAAATAGAACAACAAAATCAAATATATGTGGATGCTCAAGTTTTTCACAAGTTTGCAGAGGAATCGCTGAAGAAAATGGAAGCACGCGAATTCAAGAAAATGCTGGAGGCTCAAGAAAAGCTGAAGAAGCTGAAGGAAAACAAGGTGGCCGAAGAATTAAACCAAGTCAAACTGGAGCATCAACGCGTTCTAATGGAGGTTCAAGAGGTCTACGGACGTTTTCAGTACATGCTCAAGCTGATTAGCTATTTTGATGATACCATCGAGCAGCAGCAGGAAGACGCTGAAGAGTCTAGCAACGGGCTAGTTATGCCCAAGGAAATAGTCTCTATGGAAATTAACGAACGTCATCCGGCTGGAATGGCGCAGGTGCAGCAAGTTCAGGAATATATGGACAAAGTTGTGCGACCGTACCTCGCTAAACGCAACCATCTAAATGCCGAAATTTGGATAAAGGGCTATGAGAAAAACCGAATGAAAGTATCTAACTACAATCGCCGCTTCACTCAGCTAGCACTATTGAATCATCTTGTAGGCATTATACATCATAAGGCGGTATGTTTTTAAAGCCTTTGAAGAATTCCAGATTTCATTTCAAAAGTATCTTGCAGCAAAAAACTTATCAACGGCAAGTGGTTGCAAAGGCATTCCTAAAAGATCCAGATTTTCTCCAGAGGCGCGTGGCCGCATTAGAGAAACGGGCTCATGACCTATTAAATGGATATGAGCAGAAATATTGCAAAGAGTGAGTGGTTTAAGCTTAATACCCGAAACATTATTCACATGCTTTCTTCACAGTAAACTTAACATGAAGCTCAATAGCGTTGTGCCCGTAATATTGAAGATTTTGCAAAACAAGGTACACGCAGAGGAGCAAAAGGACGCAGGACCTACAAAATCGCTGGAAAAATCATCCAAGCAATGGCGCACTGTTGAAGATATGCAGGCAACAGCACCAGCTTCTAAGACCGCTACATACGAGGATGAACAGGACACAACATTGGCTAAAGTCGAAAAAATACAGTCCTATGCTTTGGTAAGTACACCATAGATTTTAAAATTACCAATCATTTGATAAATAATTTCGTCTGTCAGGAGCTGATGGGAAAATTAGATAAAATTCCACCAGTTGAATTGCGCAGTATTGAGCAGCGAGTACGTCGACGCATGGAGAAGGAAAAGGAAACATCTCGACGCGCGCTCGTTAAACAAAATCGGCTACACAATTGGATGGAGCACTTTAAAAAGCATCATCGTTTGCTTCAAGAACATCGCCAAAAGCAAAAGGTTTAAATTCATTCAGAATTCATTAAATAAACAATTCAACTCACCTAACATCCGTGCCAGCAATGGCCAGATAGGTGCCGCTCTGATCAAAGCATAGATCCTTTACTTCGTAGCCGTCGTCTAGTTGTATGGTTTTAAAATTTTTAAGTTTACGCAAATCCCATAGTTTAACACACGCATCATCGGCAGCAGTAGCCAAATAGTAACCATTTTCAGAAAACGATATGGCTGAGATGGGACCTGTGTGACCCGGAAAGTTGGCCACATTGCTCTGCTCCTTTAAGTCCCAGATCTTCACCTGTGAGTCAACAGTACCGGTGCCAAAAATCAAACCGTCCGGATGAAATTGCGCTGTGGTAAGACCAACTTCGGCCGTATCAATGACTTTAGTTAGCAGACGTCCAGTGCGTATATCTGAGAACGCCCAGTGCTTGTCCGAGGATGTAGACAACAAATAGTCACCAGTTGGATGAAGTGAGAGTCCAGTAACCGGGCCTTCATGGCAACGCAGAAGAAGTTGCGTTTGCGATGTGGGCACATGCCAAATGCGTATGTTCATGTCCGGTGAGCCTGTTATGACTGTGTCCTCATTCGGATGATAAATGACTTTCGTAATCTTTTTAGTGTGGCCCTTCAGAATAGCCACTACTTGTTCTGTGTCCTTGTTAAATACGGTCGCATTTTTGTCATTGCCACCGGTCAAAATTTTGCTGTGATCGGCGCAATTTATATCCAAAGCCAGTATACCCGGCACCGACGCTGAGTGCAGGCCTGGATGAGAGGCCACTGTTAGGAAGCTTTTCACCTGATCTGGTGTAACCAAGTCCTCGGGCACAGTGCGTCCACGTTTCTTCCGCTCCTGCGTCAAAACAGTGGCCTTATCTTGAAGTTTCTGAATAACATCCGCACTCATGCCGGCCTGTTCCATTGGATGTGCTGCACTGCCGCCAGCTTCCGCAGCCAGCGCTGGCTGTGGAATAGTAGTGGGCGGGTTAACAATACCCGCTTGAGGTTTCAATGTTGCCAAAGCTTCGCGCGCAGCAGCCACCTCTTTGTTCAGGCGTGCAATAACACGGCAGGCGGCGTCGTGTTGGTACAACGCATGGGACAATTCCTGCCGTGTGGTCTGCAGTTGCTGCCGTTGTGTAAATGAATGTATCATGAGAGCATCCCATTCATCTTGCATTGTTTTCAGCGTTGCCGGTATGCTAGTGGCACTTGGCGGCTTAGGCTTCACAACCGCTGGCGTCTTCACCTCGATAAGCTCCTCTGGCTTTAGTTCCTTGCCGTTTATGGGATCGCAACCATTCTCCATTATATACTTCTCAATGACTCGCTTTTCGAAAATAGCGCCCGAATGCGGAGACACCACTGGGGTCTCGGGGACTTCGTTTGTAACTAGAATAAAAAATTTATTGTATACTGTGCGTTCCAACGGCGTTATCTTAACCTCAAAAACGTGCAGAAATGCAGCTTCATTAGAAACTTACGAGCACAAACCAAAGCCATTTTGTAAAGTTATCAACTCCTTTGCTGTATTTTACTGAATTCTATAAAAACTGTGCACGTTTAGCCGCTAGAATAAGAAAAACTACAAGCTATCGTAAAACGCTTGTCGGCAAATGCTTCTTCTTACAAGATTAGCACTCACATAAAGATCCGATTTTGATACTCCGATTTTAATTCGAATTGCGAGATATGGCAGCACTGCAAACGCTCAGCTGTTCAATTACATGTTTCTGTTATAGGTTAAGCTCCAATATCTATTGGTTTTCGTTTAAATATTAATAAAAATATGCTGAAAACCATAGCGCGATTTAGAGTATGCAACGTATTACTCAAAGGCAGTCCTCTGACACGTAATGACGTCTATCGCAACTTAACTGTGTCATTGAAATCGTTTGCGCAATCACCGGGCGATGATACTGCAGCCGGCGGTGGACAACTAGAGACGTCAAGCAAAGGAAATCCTTTTGCACAAACCACATTAGTGCAAGAGAATGCAACGTCCGTGCCAGAAGCCGATCGTGGACAATTAGAGACACCAAGAAAATCAAATCCTTTTGCACAGACCACGTTAGTGCAAGAGAATGCAACACCCGTGCCCGAAGCCGATCGGGAAAAGCGATTAAAGGTGCTACAGCTTGAAGCCGATATTGCACATCAGGAAGGACGTCGCGTTCCTCAATTAGGATTTTTCCAGGACCACCACTGGGAGCATGTGCTGACATTACCAACCAAATCAGCGCGCATAAAATACTATGGATACCTCTGGCAAATCGAAATGAAGAAAGAGTCGGAGAAGCGTAAAAAGGAACTGCGGGCTGAAGAAACTGAACGTCGTTTGGAAGAAATGCGTAAGGAGCGTGAGGAGAACACTCACATCATCTATGGCCTGGGTCACACATCGCTGTTTCTGCGCATTTACGACTCGACAATTAATCACTGGATGAATAATCGCCTTACGCGAGCCATGCAATTTGCGCCAAAGTTAGTTCTGGATTGCTCCTACGATGCTCACATGAATAATCGCGAAGCATCGTATGCTGCTAAGCAGCTGATGCTTAGCTTTGCAGAGAATCGCGCCAATGATGAACCTTTCGATCTGCACTACTGCAACTTCAACAACGATAGCGTGTGCATGCAGGCCCTGAAGCGTTACATACCGCCGATGTTTAACCCAGAGTTTCCGATGAATATTCACAAAAAGTGCTTTACAGAATTGTTTCCCAAAGAGAATCTGGTCTACCTAACCCCGCACTGTCGTGAGGAACTCAACACATACAATCCTGACGATGTTTACATTGTGGGGGCCATGGTTGATACTATGAACAACGAACCCCTTTCACTCGCAAAGGCAAAGCGTTTGGGACTGCGTATGGCACGACTCCCATTAGATCGTTACCTTCAGTGGGGTGCGTGTTCTGGCAAATCACTGACTCTTAATCAAATGATTAACATTATGTTGGACTTGAAGAATACCGGCGACTGGGATGTGGCCTTAAAACATGTACCACGCCGGAAAGTTGTGGACATGTCTCGGGAGCAGGAGCGAGGTCGCAAGGCACTTTTTAATCGTGCAGATAAACTTAATGTACGAATCGATAGTATAATGAAGCCAGAACGAGATGGACGCCGGGCGACAGTATTCAACACACCTCAACAGGTGCGCAGCCACAAGGAGGGCATGGAGTTCGATTTGAACAGCTGGGCGACGGGGAAAAAGAAACGAAGCCAAAGCAGTTGAATTTTTTTGTCTTCCTGCATAATACAAATTTAGATTCTATAATTGAAAAATTAAATAATCAATAAATTGTAAATTAATTGTTAGAAATGCTCTTCTTGTACTTCAGCACCATATTATGGCCATTGATGACTTGATAGTTGATGACGGGCTGTAGTTCAGCTTGTTTGAATAGCTCCTTAGCCTTCGACTCGTAGCTGCTTAACTGTTCCTTTCGTTCGACGGTCAGCAGCTTTGTTTCCAGTACGAATAACGCCTGTTCACGTAGGCAGCCGAAGAACTCCTTTGTCAGGAATGGAAAGTAGTTTTGTGCCACAAAGGCAACGTCAAAAAAGCTCCTCCAACGCGCTGCGCCTCCCTTCAGTTGCAGAACCTCCTCAGGCGACACAAAATGCAATTTCACATCGGGCACATCGACCCAGGGCTTGTCATAGTTCTCCAGCCCCTGCGCATCGCTTTCGTCGTAGATGAGGCGTGCCCCCATCTGCAGCTGCACGGCGCCATATCGACGAGAGCGCGACTCATCATGCTCGTAAGCAGTTTTTGTCTGTAGTTCATGGAAAAACTCAAGCAGGTTACGCTCGGTCACGTCTGTAGAACGATAATCATTATCCCCATGAACCGACTTGTGCATGCGCTCCTCAGTACTACGTAGACCAAAGGCGCAGAAGGGACCCGTCTGGACGTCACCCACGTAGCCGCGATGCAAATAGGTCTGTCCGTTGCGCACCAAGCCAACGGCAAAAGTTTTATTGGGCTTGCAATGCTCGTATTCCGGAAACACAAAGGCAATGCCACACTCGCGCCAGTAACGATATTCCTGGGTGGGTAAGACAAATGTTTATATTGTACATATGTGTGTATTTATTTGAATTTATATTTTTTCAACTGCCTACTCACCTGAGAGCAAATTTGCTGAGCCTCTCGATCCTTAAGGGTCATGCTCAGGTCCCAATCGAATGCGCCCTGACGATGGTCATAACGATTGCCCAAAAGGGCACGCACACGTCGTTCCCAGTACTCCTCAATTTTGAACACGTGCTGCGGCTTTGGCTGCCAGAAGTTGAAAGCCATTTCAAGACTGTCGCGCTCCTTGTATTTCATTCCTTCTATATTTAGGATAGGTGCCAAACGCTGTAGCTCATCATCGTCGGTCACCATTTTGAGCAGAGTTCGACCCTTGGCCGCCATATATTGGTGTGAGCTGGGCCTCATCAGTGTATTGCCGTAAATGTCCATAAACAAATGAACCTTGCTAATTAAATTGAATGCCTCGGGTGACTCCAATGCCACACCCAATAGCAGCATATTCCTTGCTGCAATCTCAACGCATCCATCCAACAAATAGATGTTTAGCTTGGGTCTGTAGTTGTGGGTGTAGCGTTTGGCCATGGTTTTGATAACATGACGTGGATCGGCTCCACCACAAATCAGTATATTCAACGTTTCCGGTATAGTGGCTTCTACTTCCGGTTCAGACTGCTCGTTATCTGTAATCTCTACAATTTGAACTCCTTGCTCCCCGGAGGCATCTGCCACATCCGGCTGGAGTTTAAACGCTTTCAAGTATTCCTCATAGAAATCCAATGCTGAGCTTAGACCCCAAAACATTTTGCCACCTTTTAATCTATGAAGTTCCACACGTTATTTCAGCAGTTAGCTACAATTGTTTATTTAATAGGGAAATTTGAAATATGTTGCCCAGGCAACTAAGCAATATAGTTACAGCCTAGAATAAGAATGTTTCTACTCAAATGTATGCTTCTTTATTTTCGCTATACTGTAAAGCTTAAGAGAATATTGTTTCTAATTTCCAGAAGGAACAAGTAAAAAAGCTAAAGTCGGGAGTCCCAACTTTGAAATACTCTGTACATATGTTTAGAATAATTATATAAATTAAAAAAAGTAAGAGAATTACAAACAAATTTTTTCCATTTTACCTTTCTCGGTATTCGAACTCACGTAAAGGGTGTATAATTGCACATTTACATAGCAATTGCGTCTGTGTGAGTGTATGTATGTCTATGCGCATCTATTCGTGTCTGTGTAAACATGTGTGCAGTCAACCAAAGCACCAGCTTCAACAGCCGCGGGCAGCGCTTGAGCTGCGCTGCAGCAGCAAATATATTTATGGCTATAACTTCTCGTTAAATCGGTCTATCATAGTGAAACTTGGCATACGGACACATAATAACTAACTGGGGGTATTTGCAAAATTTTAGTGTTCCTAGGTCTTATAGTCTCCGAGATATAGACGATTATACGAATGGAAAATCGGGAAAATCTCCATAGGGGGGAAGTGGGGGGAGGGGGGGGATTCAAAAAAATAAAACAAACTCGTATAGCGTACACACATAAGGCACCTTTTGTGCAAAGTTTGGTGTCTCTAGCTCTTATAGTCTCTGAGATCTAGGTGATCATACGGACGGACGGACGGACAGACAGACAGACAGGGCTAGACCGACTCGTCTCGTCATGCTGATCAAGAATATATATACTTTGTGGGGTCTGCCACGCCTCCTTCTGCCTGTTACATTTTCAGCTCCCGCAAACCTAATATACTCTTGTACATTTTATGTACAGAGTATAAAAATGAACAAGATCAACAAATCCAACTCAGTTCCATTTTAAGGCGATAATAATGAATAATAGTGTGGTCGAGTTCATATTGCGATTTTTTCTAGGGGGGCAAGGGCCAGTTGTACATAGTAAAGAAGAAAGAAACAGTACGTATTATGTAAGTACATATGTATGTACATATGTATGTATGTATGTATGTTATGTACTTTTATTTGTTACCGGCGAGCCATAACAATTTGCTGAGGCCGGTTCTGACGCATACGCATTGGTACCTCCAAAAATGTCTAATAATAATAAGTAGGTGAGTTATCTAATATTTCTCCGATAAGAATTATGGGTATAGTTTCTTTTTTTAAAACGGGAGTCCCCTTATTACTTATTTATATACTTATTTTGTATATATTTGATGGTTTTGTTCAAATTCTTTCAGTTTATTTCAGTGCTTCGATTGGAATACATCATCAATTTGTGAATATTTCGCCTTTGCAAGTGTTTAACTTTTTGAAATAGAAAACATATACATATGTATGTATGTATGTTTTTTTTTGCTGTTTACTTTTGAATGTATTGTGAGTCATGTATACACACATACATATACAGGGTGCGCCATCTTTTATGTCGGTATGTAAACATTGAATATCTTTGAAAATAAACAACCGATTTTATTTATTTATTTATTTTTTTATGAGATATTTTTATTTAATTTGGTTCTGTACAATTTCTTGAACTGAGGTTTTCAACACTGGTCTACTCAAGTCAATCGGTTCACTAATGACAAAGTTATTCAATATGTACATACCGACATAAAAGATGGCGCACCCATATACATATATATATATTTTAAAAAAAATATATAAAAATATATTTAAAATATATATATATATATATATGTATATATATATTCGTTTTTGCTATATCATACGTATGTACATATGTATGTATGTATGTATATATGTAATACATACACATACTACGTATGTATGTGTCTTCATAAAAAGTGCGCTATTAGAAGTTATCATAATACTGTCCGTTTATATACATAACTTCAACTCTTTTGTGTTTATTGAAAAAAGAAATGTACAAATTTAAGAGCCAATTTTTTGTGAATAAATGAAATAAAATAATAATAATAATAACAGAGCTGTTGGCGTGACAAAAAATATAGCCATAGTCTGACACATTTTGGAAACTAACTTTTTTAGCTTTTTGTTCTATTAAAAGTAATATGTATTTGCATTTAATTTTTATTTAAAATAATTTTCAACTGTCAATTAACAGTACAATTTTAAATGATCTGGGCTTGATTGTTTTTTGATTTGGAAGGTAAAGAAGGATTTATTGAAATGGAATAAATTGCTCCTTTTTGAGTTGTAAATAATTTCTTACATATACTTGTACATATGTATGTTCATACAACAACCATTTTATAAATGTATTTATTATGTGTATATTATATATGTGCATAAGGGAACAATATAAAAGTTATAAAAAAGCTTTTAAGCTTGGAAAGCTTAAATAGTATCTTATCTAGTCAAATAACAATAATACAGTGAAAAGTCTCTTGGCCGGACACTCACGGTCGACCAATTTTTGTCCGCTTATGGGGATACTTAAATACTTTATACACCGATCGAATGTTTTAGAAAAAGCGTTCGCCGAAGAGAGTGCCGGATAAAAGAGTTGTCCATTAAGGGAGTTTTCACTGTAAACGTCTTACGCTACTATTCATATATTTATTGTACAATAAACATGTGTATGCTTATCTACACAATATTTGTACTTATCTAAGCAAACTAATTCACTAAATTGATGTTTTTCTTCACTTTCTTTCAGCTTATCTCAGTGCTTCAATAAAACCATTCAAAAAACAATTTTTATTCGATCGCCACAGATTACGAATTATCAAGAGAGATAAAACTACTTGAAAAGTTGTTTTAAAATAAGTTAACTATTGCTTTATTTTCAATATGGATTTATGGTAAGTTATCTATCATAATATCTACACATAATAATGGTAATAAACACTAAAAGGTGGCTTATTTATTTTAAGGTTGAAGTCTGCATTTCAATCGTTGGCAACAGACAACCATTTTTCGGATTTTGAAGTAATTGTTGAATCCACAACATTTAAATGTCACAAAAATATATTAGCTTGCAGTGGTGATTATTTTAAGAGCATGCTTTTGGGGGATTTTAAAGAAGGCACTGACGGTAAGGTCACCCTATACGATGTGGAACCGAAAGTTTTTGAGAAATTTCGCTCATACATATACACATACGACAAAAACGAACTCGATAAATGCAGTAACAATATGCTCATGAAACTCTTGGAGTGCGGCGACAAGTGGTTAGTGAAGTCAATAACCGAAGATTGTGCTGATTTACTTGGAAATCGTGCTAAATCTAAATCAATAAAAAAAGTTGATCATATTATGCCAATTTTTGAAAGCGCACATACTATCAATCATGTAAGACTTTTGAAGACAATCGCCTCGGTAAGTACTTAAGCCCAAGTTGAAGTCCAAACCGTGAAAATAACATAAGCCTTAACAGGGTGATTTTTACAAGAACAAGTTTATTTTAATTTTCCATATTTGTTTTGGGTACTTCTGCCAAACAGCATATCCGTTTCTCGAATCATTATTATTAATTTAAGCCATTGTCGGTGTTGATTCTACTATACTAGGCATACCATACAGATTACCATTAAAAAATGTTGGCTATGTTATTTTCATGGTTAATTACTAATCCTAATCCTCTAACGTTTATATTATTTTACTTAGGTACTAAAATCCAGATTTTCGCACGAGCTTGATTCTGATGCGCTTTTTTTGCTGAGCTCTGGCGCTTTCTGTCAATGTATTATTGATATGAAAGGGACTTTGGCCGAATACAAACGGTTCGAATTGATTGAAAAGTATATTGAGTTGTATAAGCTTCAGCTGTTAAAGAACCCGGATCATAAAATGACAGAGGCCCTGGAAAGCATTGCATATAATGAAATGACGATTGACGAGTTTTATAACTATCCAGGAAAATCCGACTTACTTAGCTCCGATGAGAAATATGAACATCTTTATAGTATTACTAAGAAATTCGAAAAAAAGAGCTAGTCAGGTTTCATATCAGTGTTTCAGGTGCCGCCATAGAACAATACAAGGTATGTTCCAAAGTAAACAGGACTTTTTAAAAAAAAAACAGAACAAATGGTTTTTTCGGCAAAATCGATTTATTTTATTCAAAATAGTCTCCTTCTGCTTCATTACAGCTTTTTGCATGATCCAAAAGCATGTCTATCGAGTGTTTTAGCTCGTTGGCCGGTATGGCTGCCAGTATGCCGGTGCAAGCCTTTTGAATGGCCTCTACGTCTGCATAACGCTTTCCTTTTATGGGCAAATGCATTTTTCCGAAAAGGTAGAAGTCGCACGGTGCCATATCAGGTGAATACGGCGAGTGGTTAATGGTTAAAATGTGATTTTTGGTCAAATAATCGGTCAGAAGCGTTGATCGATTCTGAGCAATTTTTGATTGTCAATCAATTTGTGCGGAACAAACCGTGCACACACCTTTCGTAACCCCAAATGTTCAGTCGAAATGCGATAAATCGATGTTTTGGAGATGTTCAATTCCATTTCCATCAATTTCAATGATGGTTTCGGCTGATTTCTGATGAATTCACGCACAGTTTCGATGGAATTTTCGGTGATCACGAATTTTGATTGGCCCACATGTTGATCGTCATTTATGTCCTCACGACCACTTTGAAAACGTTGAAACCACTCGTGCACTCTGCTACGGGATAGGCAATCATCGCCATAAACTTGTTCCATCAATTGAAACGTTTCGGTAAAAGTTTTACCAATTTTAAAACAAAATTTAATGTTGGCTCTTTGTTCGAAGCTCATTTTCGCATCGATAACACAAACATACTGACCCTTAAAACGCAATAACTTGACTTTCAATCGATGAAATGCCATGAAATTCTCACTGGACAATCGATAAAGATAGCAGATTCTAACGCACCAGTCGACATATAAATAGCGCCACCAGGGGGCGCTAGATTCAAAAAGTCCTGTTTACTTTCGAACGCACCTTGTAGTACTAATACATTAAAAGTTTAACATTTAAGAAACATAACAATTGTCCAGATAAAATGCAATTAAATATATGTAACTAGTTTTTCCAAAGAAGCAGAAAGTCCTGCACTCTATGTGTTGGCTCGGCTTAGAAGACCAATACGGATGATTGCTTCCATCTTATTATATATTAAATTTTTCCTGGAGGACTTTGAACAGCACCGATGGACTTCCACGTTAACTTTCAAGTGCCACCTATATATTGAAGTTTTCGATGGTGCCTTTTGCCAAAAAATTAAATAGATGTACTCTTTTCGAAAGCTGTAAAAAATAATCGCACGAAAATGTTCACATTTTATTTATATTTTTTTTTGGCCTAAGTAAACGTTTTAAGAAACTCTTAATAAAAGAACAGTTAAAAAAATTCGGATTATTTGTACACTAAACGTGTATATAGGTTGCTTGACGATAATTTGGCCGTCTGTAAAAGAATGCAAACTAATTTTTACAATACTTGTAGATCTATCCCTGTAATTTTTTGTAGTTACATATGTCTCTGGTAAATATTGAGAGTATTTAGAAAATTTGAGGCTAACGTATGTATTATCGATGATAAGAATGCTTGTAAAACTGAATATTTATTATTTTAAGGTAGTGCACATTACCAAGCTTCCTCCCTTATATGTACTTAAAGGACAAAAAATGTATGGACCCATAAGGACGAATTTTTGTATGTATGTATGTACATGCGATCATGTAGATAAGTATGGTAATGCTTATTGCTTAAAACAGAAAAAACATCGGCACTTCTTAAACAACAACGATTTGTAAAATAATTTGAATACTCTGTACATGAAATATACAAGCAAGAGCGTAGGCTCCTTTATTTAAAGGGGGGCCAACAAATTTTAATTATAAATGATCAACAAACAATTTCATGTGAGAAAATGTGCATGAAACGAAATACTTATGACAGGCGCGTGAGCGGATTTACTGTTATGATATTTGATTCTCTGCCTTCACTTTTAGATTTTTAAAGAGAGCATTCTGCTTGCAGCTGCAATGCAAGTCTCAGTTTTTCTCGACCTGTAGAACGCGTCGCGCCGTTTGTATTTGGAGTTGTCGGGAACTCTGAGAACATGTTTAATTAATAGTTTAAATATTAGAAAAATTATGGTAAAGCATATTAATTGTGTGTGTGCAAAGTATGTGTTTATTATTGCGAAAATGTCGCGCGATTAATATGCTGTGTGTGTTTGTGATTTCAAATAAATTGCGCAGTGCTTCAATTTTTGTTTTTATTTTTTTAAGTGTTTGTAAATGTGATTTAAATTAGTAAAGCTGTCCAATTTGAAAATAATTTTTAATTAAAGCGATCGCAATTAATCTGTATGTAAATGTAAGTACGCAGTGATTTATATTATTGATTTTTTTTCTCATTTACCTATGTGTGTCCACGTATGAATAGGTCTCACTCACAGTAGCCTTTATATTAGCAGTTAAAATGTCACCATAACATAACAGAAACACAAATAAAAAAGAGAAAAAGAAAAACTCAATTTACTGAACTTGCCGAATGTGATGTATAACAGAAGGCTAACTGGCCTACATTTGTGTGTTGAGTCTGTTGTATGAAGACATACCAACAAGTTGGAGTGTTGTGTGGTCGAGCGCCCCAACAACAGAGGACTAAGAGAGCGCAGTTAGATCAATCAGAAAAGCAAGAGAGCGTAGAAATTCTCTTAAAAAATGTAAAGTAATGAAGTAAGCATGGAAGACACAATTATACTTAATAAATAATTGGGAAGTCGAGACGATTCATTTTGTCAAATTTTTGCAGAATTAAAGAATTTGCGATTAATAATTATAGTCATAAATGCAATATCTGCCAATGTTTCGCCAGCAGCTCTCTCTGTACTGTACAGATACACACCCATACACACATTCATATAAATGAACGCTTTTTGGACTTTGGACTCCTCCGATAATGGGGTTTTTCCGTAACGCCGTTCGTATAATCACCTATATCTCAGAGACTGTAAGACCTAGGGACACCAAATTTTATTCCAAGATTTCTTATGTGAGTACGCAGAAAATGTGTATTTGCGTACGCCCGTGAAAATTCTTTTCTCTGATATATGCTGTTTAAATTCCACAAGCACCTAAGTATGTAGAATATGTGTTGAATATTTTATATTTATTTAGTGCGACAACAAAGATTCCTATAAATTTAATTCAATTAATAAAATTTTGTTTGTGGTGTGGTACAGGGTATTTAAGAATTGAGCCCGCTCGACTTTAGCATTCCTTTCTTGTTATACCCTGTACACGTAGGGTAAAAAGGGTATATTAGGTTTCTGCAAAGTATGTAACATGCAGAAGGAAGCATCTCCGACCATGTAAAGTATATATATTCTGAATCAGCATGACGAGAGAAATCGATCTAGACATGTCCGTCCGTCTGGATGAACGCAAGGATCTCAGAAACTATAAAAGCTAGAATAACCAAAGTTGGCATCCAGATTCTCCTAGGTCCGAGAAAGGACGAGTTTATTTTATTTTTTTTAATTTTCCACTTCTTCCCCCTCTACAGAATTTATTTATTTATTTCGTCAATAGCGTCCACATTTCAAATGCTACCTAAATCAAACTTTGCACACATAATTCATATTCATATCTACTGTTGTTCGAAATTTTATTCAATTCGGTCAATTCTAAGAAAAGTTATTAGCAAAACAAATTCTCGCCAGTGCAACCCCCACAAACTGCAGCAACAAGTTCGCTCTTCTTCTTCCTCTTTTTGCTGCTGCTATGGGCGCTATAACTCAGTGACGGAAGTTTACCTGGGTACACGGTATTACACTGTCGGGCTTGCTCGACTGTAGCGTTCTCTCTTGTTTTATTTTACAAATTGTCGAACAAAATTGGAGCTAGTATTTGAAAGCGTGTTCAAGTAAAACACGATTTGTAAGTCACCTGGGAATTGTGCTTCTTTCTAATAACATTGATTCCAATACGGTGTGCAGGACACCTAATAATTGTTTGTCAACCTTTTCAAATACTGATCTCCGTGGTGTAGCCCCAATTGTGTTTGTCCAGAGTAGGAAATTGCGCTCGCGTTCGTTCTATCCGCACAATAGGGATGGGGACACTATAGCCATAACGGAAATTGCTTTTCGATATCAGTTGTTGGCAGTGCCTTGGTTGGAGTCGAATGGACAAGCGTTTCGCGCCATGCGATAACCAAAGATGAGAGCACGTCATCCGTTCAATGCATTATTCAATGCTTTTAGCTGATTGCAACATTGGCTCTGTCCGTGGAGACGTCAACGGTTGACCCTATTGGGGATTGCACTTTCCAAGTAGTTTTATGTGTTTGTTTTGCCGTAGCTTCGCAACGAATTCATAATTGAAACTTGTAAAGCAAGGGCCAGAATAAAGTCTAAATCCGTTACCACCCATTTTCCAGGCAGCTAGGCAGGCAGGAAGGCAGGCAAATTTGTTCGTTCAGTTGTGGGAGTAATCAAAATAGACGCGCATCTAATGCGTTTCCACTGCTGGCTTTTGCACTAAAACGTGTTTTTTCAACAAAATTGTGTATGGCTGCCTCCATTTAGAGAGATAAAATCGCTAGAGCTTTTGTTTCAGCCACTGGCGTTGCTGTTTTTACGTGACTGTGCGAGTCTGAAGGGGATTTTTTTATTTTTTATTATCCTTTGTGTGCCTGGCGTTGATGTAAATCATGCCGCGGGCATGTTCAAGTAGCTTAATCTACAGTTTCTTTGCCTTACTTAGCTGTAGTTTAACAACTTTTGTCAACTTGCTGCTTTTTTTGTGTTACTATAAATGTGCCAAATTCTCTTCTGCCGCTAAAAGCAAAAAGTTTGGCATAACTTTAGTTGGTATTAAATCGCTTGTTAGATGCTCCAGCTGATTTATCCACAACATTATCGTGCGCTAGTTTTGGGCCTCACTGAAGCTGTAATGCTTATAGTTTAGCAACGTCTTGGAAGAACATTTTCTACTATAATTATTTTTCATTTCCTCTTTTATTTTGAAAATTAATATCACGTAATTGTAGTGCAAACGGCTTTGGGAGACACACACATGTCGTTTATTTTCAAATTGCAAGTGACATAAAACTACTTCAGCGAGCACAAATATGCAGAGGAGCTGGATGTGTGTCCTGTGTGTGTCGTACCCTGCATTTACTTAGGTATTCGTGCATATCATCCACCTGCACTGTAAATACGTATGGCACGTGTGGCTGTGGCAATTTGTTATCTTGATGTCACAGGCATTTTCCTCAAGATGCTGTGTGCCCTGTCTTCCGCACAAATGACAGCAGCACAAGGCTGCTGAGTTACGAGTTGGAGGGGATCCCTGAAATCATTTGATATCACTAAACGAAGATAAACGTTTTAAAGTCATTTAATTTTTAAGTATGATATGGTATCTGTAGATAAATAGTGTAAAAGTGTATTCGTCAGTTATATATATAAATATTTATAAAATTGTTTACAAATTTTCAAATGCAATCACAATTGGTTCTCCACATTTTAGAAGGTCATTTATTAAAAATAAGATGTAAGTTTTTTGTTTATTTATGATAATTAATCAATGTGAGCTTGAGCTTGAAAATGTTCCTAATTGGTGAGCATTTTTTCTGTTTCCTTCAATTTAGTCTTCAAGTTTTTTTCGACGTAACTCATCCAAATCAATATCAAATAATAATAACAATGCTCCTCGGCTTGTTTGCAGGGATGCTTTATATCTGTGTGTACTAGTGTGCGTATAAATGTATGTACATACAATATCCTTACGAAATGGAACGAAAAACGTTGCATACTTCTGGGCTGCTTGAATTTAAGCTGAAAGCGCGCAGTTTTAAAGTTTTTCCATTCCTTATTTGAGATATTCTGTGTGTTTTTTTAAACTTTTTACGACTGTCATTTCTCCTTGCATCCTTTCTTTGTTCTGTATTTTGGCTCATTTCGGGGTTCGGCTCAATCACTTTGAGGAGGCCGTGCACTTCATTTACTTGCGGTTCAATAAATACAAAGAGCACTTGGCGGACTCAGTGAAGCGAGGCGCACACACAAAGCAATTCATCAATTGCGGTAGCCTAACGGTTTTCTCTTGCTCTCGCACTTTCGTCCGGTCGCCCCGAGGCATGAAAGTCAAGTAAAAGCAAAGCGTCAATTGCTATGCTTTCACGTTGCGGTTGCCGCTGTCGCCGCCAGCCGAAAAACAAAAGTAATTAGAGGAGGCAGCTTGCGGCCTGTGGCAAAAAGGGAAATTGTAAAAGAATTGAGAGAAAAAGGGTTGCGCGATCAAAATAAAACCAAAACTGTGCGGAAGTCAGCGGTTTTTTTTCGTCTCTAAGCTCGTGATGGTTTTCGATTCTTGTAATTAAATTGTAGAAATAAAGAAGAAATTCACAAACCGGTTGTCCTTGACTATCAGCGTTTCGTGCCATTATATTTGTGCACACTTACATCTTTTTTTAAGTTAAATACTCCCGCATGCAAGTATGATAAGGGGGATCAAGGTCGCGTCCTAACATCTGCGCTGTAAGACTTTGTTCGGTTTGTCGAACAAAAGTTATAGCAGCCGCAAACGTTTGAATAACAATAGACAGATATTGTGTATAAAGCATAATGATTCTCCTTTTATTGTGCATGCCGAGTAAATCCCACAAAAGTGGGTCATGTGGGTGTCAGCCCCCAATGTCAGTCATTCATGTACAACCTAACCCTAAGCTTTCAGGCCTCGACTTCAGCCGCACAACGCATTCATTGTCAATGTTTTCCGCAAACTTTTCTCATTAGGCAGTGCAAACAAAATGGCTGCGTCTGCGGTTTACTCTGCTGATGTTGCCATTTGCCTATTGTTGTTGTTGCTGCTGTATTCTGGCTGCTGATGCCGTAGCTACCGATGTTGTCGTAGCCGTTGGCTTTTGTTTGACATTCACATTGAGAATGGTGTCATAATGACAACAAGCTGCATACAAACAACCCAACCACAAATAATCAAAAGAGTGGGGAGAAAGGGCAGAGATTGTGTCGGAGAGGGGATCGGGGGGGGGGGGGGGAAGTGGCTTACGAGCGTCCAAGCCAAATACATAATTAAATGATGCCGACATGTTGCTTTTGCGACATACTTATGCATACATTGCCGCGTTATTTGCCAAAATTAATGGCATTCGGTCGATGTCACGAATTTTCCACACAATATATACAGTCGGACATCGAAAATTAATTCGTTGCTGAAATTGTGTAAATACAGGTGGGATTAGAAGCGCAACAACTGATTCTATTTGTACCTTTGTCAATATGTGGAGTATTTAAAATTGCAACATCTAAAGTTTGCTTTAGAAATATTTAAAATATACTTTCAACAAAATTTAAACAACAAAATTTATATATATTCTTATTGCCTTTTTAAATTTCAGTCCAAATCTGATATATAATATTAGATAATCCAGTTTTTCGACAATTCACTATTCCCCTATGGACCAACATTAGCTTTTTTCGGCCTGTTAATAAATATTTCTTGACAATAGGATAAATAGGTCTTGGACAATGCTGCAGCCCAACTACTGGCACTCTACGTAAACAGATTTGCAGTTCTCCAGCTATTTTCCTCGCTGCGCAAATTATTTGTTGCAAGCCTAAAAAAATTTTTTGTGTGTTTGTTATATACAATGTTTGACTGCACGTTTTACTCTAATCAGATTAATGTTGGGTGGTCGAATGACTAATTAATTTTTTGCTTACCCACCTTGTTCGAGTCAGCATTATCGTTGACAGTTTTATCATTAGACGGAAGTTTTTGTTTTGCAGTAAAGTTTAGTTTTATTTGTAATAGACATAGATCATAGACAGTATTAATTAATAGTACATTTAGTAGGTATATCCATATCCATAGTTTAGCCTTCACTTTCGAGAGTTTCATATCACCAACTATAAGCACAGGGACATTACCATAACACATATACATGTACACTTACATATAAATACATATTGCATGTATGCAGAAGGGCAAATTTAATTATAATTTATAACATATAATTTTCTGTGCACATTTTCCCTTAACTTAGCTACACTTATACATATACACATCAAATTTGGACAAACAAAACTAAGCTGAATGCAAGATGTGCACACTAGGGGGTGTATTGAGGAGGCCCGGAGATGAGGGTGGGTGTTTTTCCTCCTGTTTGTTTGTCTTAATTAATATTTTTGTTTTGCTAATTTTCATACATAAACAATTTCCTTGTGTGTATAAGTGTGTGCATGTAGTGGGGTTTATGTGTATTTAATATGCTTAGGGCTAACATTAAGAAAATTCATTACTCCTACTGAAATGCTTGGCCTTAGGTTAGGTTAAATAAGTTCACATGCAGCATGTGTAGAAATTTTGTAGAAATATCTTTTTCTTTTCTCCACCACTTCTTTCCCTTTCACTTTGTTTTGTTCTAAACAAGAATTTCTGATTGTCAGAGAGTTATTGAAGTTATCTCGTGTGTGCAAACAAGAGTGCATTTGAAATAGATTCTGATAACTTATTATTATGTATTTTATTTCACTTTTATCCTAAATGTTTTGTGTAACCAATTGCTTAATACAATAAAACTAATGTCCTCAATAGATATGTGCTAACAGGAATTTTGAGAAATTTTATTTTTAGAACGTAGGACCTACGCGCAACTGAATACAACAGAGCGTATGCGTAATATTTACAGCTATATGTGGAATGCAGGTTGCAGGTTATTCATGAGGAGCAAATCTGTGTATATATTCGAAGCTCACAAATTGATAAATGAGCACTTCGATTTAATAAAAATTGAATGGCGCTTTATGTTGCATACGGTTCAGCATTTTTGTTGCTATTATGACAATACAGTTTTTAAGCATAGTTACGCTTTTAACCCCTCAGTTGTTGTATAATTAAGGGCACGTTTCTCAATCTAAACACGCACTTTAGCTGACTGACATAAATAGATCTCTGGTGCCAGCTAAAGTTTCCGTATAATTGAAAGACCAGCCCTTAATAGTGTACATTTTTGGTTTTTCTATTAGCATCTATATAGTATTAATATTTACTTTGCGGTATACGGAAAACAATCTACAACATTAAAACGTCCAAGTGGAGCTTTTATTGTAAGTTCTATAAAGTCTGAGACGGTGGTTTTTTATTATTTTATAGACTACATGGCCAATACCCGAAACACATACAATGCACATTTAAAATGGATTCTTACAGGACTAAGGGAAATTGAGTTTTACTCGACTATATGCCGTGCCGTTTCCACTTCTATCAAAAACATACCAACCACATAAGCTCTTAATTCCCTCTCTTTGAAAGGTCTCCGAATTTTCATTTCCCCACGTTCCTCGCACTAACAGTTTACCATTTGTTCCTGCTCCAAATGTTTGTTTCCATTTCGTCTCTCCCAAGTGTGTTTGAGCTTATTAAAATGAGAACGCTTGGAATTGACAACGGCTTACTGATTTTGTTTTACTCTTCGCTTTCGCTGCTTTTAATTTATTTAATTTGCAATGAAAACGGATCTAGTATCGGGACTGTTTTTATTTAAAACCATTGCCTACTAAGCCGCTAAAAGTGGTTATTTTTCTTTTTGAAGTTACCTCATGGCTTATCCTTTGTGATATCCTCCTCCTCCTGTAGCGAAGTGATCTGTATGCGTAGAGGAAAGAAATTTTAAGCTAGAAAGTTAAAATTGAATGCGCTTCGAGTGAAGAATGCAAAAGATATTGGTTTAAGCAAAATTTAGAAAATATTTCTAGGCTATATAGTATATAGAAAAGCTAATATGTTGGCTCTAACAACAAAATTTATTTATGCAAGAATTGATTTTTTGTGGGTTCTACGAAAATGTTGCTACTTAGCTAATATTATTGATTAGATAATTGGTTGCATGTGAGAAATTAATGGAAACAAAGCTCACGGAATTAATTTACGAGCTGAGTTCAAATTCGCTAAGAATAATAAATAATAAAAAAAATTGAGTCAAATACATTTGAGGAAGCAATTGCTACATAATAATCATAAATTCTTGGCTACTTATTGTTTTGCATACTAAGTATATAGTAGTATTATATCTGTGCTACTTACTTGCACAATTCCAGAGTGTTTGTCAAAATATGTGCTCTAGATTCTCCTTTTGGCGTGGGCAACAAATAGTTACATTCTAAGAAGTTTACTTATGTTTTGTAACCTGTTTTTTCTTTTTCTTTATTTTTTGTTGAGTATTTTGCATAAATATATGTATGTAATAATTGGTTTATTTAAATACGGTGATTTCTTTCGTAAATACTTTCAAGAGTTGTTCAGCTTTTCAAGTGAGGTATGCCTGTATCTTTGAAATTCTTACTAATTGAATTCGAAGGATAATAATTGGTATAAATTGACGCATCTCTCTAAAAGAAATCATCAAACTCGTCTAAAATTAAAAATTTTACGATTAGGTACGTTAGTTAGATTTCAATTCTTGGTCGCGTTTCGGTACTTAGTGCAGTGAAAGGTGTTGAAACTGCATTACCGGGTATCCTAGCCAACATTTCGATTTGCATATAAATCGAGGAAGACCGAGCCGTGCAAATATGCGTAGATTGTTAAATTTAAGTAATTATTTATTTTTTCTTTGAGTGGTGTTTTTTCAGGTCGAGTGGTAATAGTTTAGGTTATTTGTAATACTAGGTTGTATTTCTTTGACGATTTATTTATCATTGCTGTTGCTGCTGGGGTATTGTTGTTGTTGTGGGGCGTTTATTTGTTGCAAGGAGCTGCGGGAACTGGTTTTCGAACTGTGCGCAGTGACTGGTTGGTTCATTGGTTTGATTTTTGGTTTTGGTTGGGTTCATTTGGTGATCGAAACGGAAAAAATTAAATTCATTTCATTTGGCATTTACGATACGTTGCAAATAAATTCGAACGATATGTTAAAATAGATATAGTAGAATTAAGTACAAAAATTCGACTTCTTTCTCAACATTTTGCGAAAATGCAACAACAAATTTGGAAAAATTCAATATACACATCGAGAGCACAAAAACTTGATTCGATTCAATCAGGCGGGGAAGAAAATGTGTAGGAAACATAGCAAATGGCATTTACATGTGTCATGAAATAGTCATGATTTAATCAATTCATAGGGGGGTTACCAAACGTAGTGGAAAACATGCCTGAGTTGGAAGAGTTGAGGATTTCAATACGGACTGCTTACCTCAGAGAAATGGAAAATGTCTGTGCCACAGAATTAGTCATGACAATTATTTTATGATGGTTGAATGCATCAAATCGATGGAAGTCCCAGGATATGTACATGAATATGATTTCCCAACGATGATTTGCCAATAAGTTCGTTTAAAATAGCCGTGACAGGAACAGGAATATTAACTCAATTTTGCCCGTGAACGGATCGATGTGAATGTGCTATTTACCGCTACTGTGTGCCCGTAGCCATTAAAACATCTATATACTATACTATATACACGTGCGTGCATATACTTGTATTATGTGTGGCCAGAAGCGAAATATTTGATTGCTTTTTAATTAATTTAAATTGCCCGATTACATTCATCGCATTTCCCTGCAAATGAGTGCGAATACGCGGTGCTATACATTGCCTGTTTTGCTTGATTACTGAGTTAATCGCGCGGAAGTTTATTGATCGGGATTATACTATATGCGCATGTAGTGTAGTATAGTATGTATGTACTCGTAGTCTGTATGTATTTAGGAGAAACTTTTAACAATATGCGTAAAATGTGCAATATGACAAATATTGTTGATGGCTTATTTGCTTCCGTTGCGACTTACCTGCCCAATTCATGGTAACTATGGCAGTCAATTATAAATAGTAAATAAATAAACAAATAAATTGCATATGCATACAAATGAAATAATAATAAACTTTATTCAACCATCAAATTCTACAGTGCAGATTGCATAGCGATAAAAACAAACGGCAATAACAAACAGGATAAAAACAAACGTATAGTACATCGCCGAGCTGTGTCAGTTAGTATAGAACTATGTAGTTGCTTGTATTTATAGTTGTTATATATTTTCAACAACAATGCTGGATGTTATTTTAATCTTTCTTTTGAGATTTTATGAGAGGTAAAGCCACAAGATTATTGGTGTTCATGAAAATAATTCATATTTTTTAACAGTCAGAAAGCTAAGCGTCAGATTCCTTACACATCTGATGTCTACACATCTGATGTCTACACATCTGATGTCTACACATTTTGATGTCTACACATCTGATGTCTACACATCTGATATCTACACATCTGATGTCTACACATCTGATGTCTACACACGTCTTAACAGCTGTTGCCTAAACAATTATTGTCCACAAAACAGATGTAAATAAATGGACATCTTTGGCTCTTCAATAATTTATGGTCCATTTTAGAGCAATCATAGAACATCCATTTCGTTTAAAGTACATATTCCGAAATTAAAGTAAGTAAAGCAACTTTTTTAATTACAAAATTTCTTTTTCAATTTTTGTTAAGTGGCTTTTAATAATACGTCTCAACATCGATAATGTTCATTCATTCATTTTTGAGGCAAAACATTACGCAAAACATTCTGTTACTAATTGTAGTAATTAAAGGGTAAAAATCTTTTGGAATATTAAAATTAAATATAATTTAATTATTGAAACCTTTTTCAAAATACACGTTTTGCATTATTTAGCTATTTATTTTTCTTGCAATAAAAGATGCACAAACAAATGTTTATATTTTAGAGACACTACCTTTTGAACTTTGGAAAAAAATTCTATAATCTATTGCTGTAGCTGATAAAGCTCAATTCTATTTAGAATTAAAAACTTTAAGCTGTATGCTACTTCCTAAAATGTAAGTATATTAGAGATTCAAAACGAACTTGGTGTTTTTGCTGGGAAATTGCAAGCTCAGGAAATGATTGTTTTTAGTTTCGATGTAAAGCCAACATAGTTCTGATACTAGTTCTGATACAGCTCGGTGCTGGAAGAGCAGCATTAAAAGAATTGTGGGTGTGTTTAGCAGTTCGTGTTGTGTGTCACTGCGTCACGCAATTATTGCATGTGGCCGTGTTTGTTTCGGTAGAGTGGTGGCTACTTGTGTGGGTTTTGGTTGGAGTCGTTGCTTTGGGGGACTTGCGCCGCAGCACTCGCCAACGACGGCTGAAGTAGCCACAGGAGCTGTGCTTCTGTGAAGTCTCAGTCCCCGTTTCGGTCACAATGTGGCCCAAGGAGGCCCGCTGCACACATTGGGGCGGCAGGATAAGCTCCGTGCGCACTGGCTGCACATTACAGCTGTCATAGTTCTCGACTATAATGATTGGCATGGGCGTGATAGCTGGGCGGACGCGGTCTGCCGCATTTAGGTGGAAGTGGGGGTGCAGCGAATTGCAATTGCGGCGCTGGTCACGTTGCCAAAGACGTGACTTGAGGCTGGGCCAGTGGAAATACTGACGAAGCCTGCTGTGGTGCGGTGGGCTATGTGAAGGACCCCCTGTCTGTTGTAGCAGATCGCGCACAAGATCGGGTTGCTGCTGGGAGGTGTGAGGCAGGGAATGCCGTTCGCAGATGTTTACCTGAGCGAAAGTGTGCGGGGGGTTGGTTGCAGTGTCTGGCACCTCGACCGTTGAACGGCCTTTGTCCTTGTGGGGTCTGTGTGTGCTGCTGTTGAGCGTGGTGGTGCTGGTGTGTGGGTTACTGACGTAAAACTTGGTTCGGGGCACTCGCAAGCTATTGGTCTTCCATGCATCGTGCAGGGAACGGATGCGCAACATGCCGGGCAAGCGTGCGAGTAGGTGGATGTGGTCGTAGGAGGCTGACAACATACCTGCGCGTTCGTCCTGGTACTCGTCGTCATCGGAGGACTCGAGCCGGTCTTCGACGAGCGAGGTCTGGCGCGAGAGGCCCTGCGACACGTGTGAGTTGTGTAAGCGAACAGTACGGAAAAAGAACCAGCAGAGACGAAGCAAAAGAAAGAACGAAACGAAATGAAAATCGTGAGCGCAGTCTACAAAACACAACAGGCACAAAATCAAAATCAGGACCGACTCGGGTGCGTTAAAAGTTGGCCGGTCCGCTCTTCACCTACGGAGGGTGCAAAGCCTGGCACAAGTCGCTACTTACAGAGCCGACTGAATGTCTAGGACTAAGCAGCAGAAGCAGCAGCTATACTCTAGTTACAAGCGGTTGTTCTCTTAAGCGCCTTCATCTGCGCTGTGGGCCTATCTGCCCACAAATGATGCTAACTTACCGCATTGTGGCGACGACGTGGCGGTGAGCGCTTATTCCAGAGCGCCTCCAGCTGATCGAAGTGCTGCGACTGGGCTAGAGCTGCTTGCTCTGGGCCGAGATTAGCCTGAGAGGTGCCTGTCTTAGATTCGGCTATCTTTGAAATCTCTTCCATGCTGGCCGAAACGGAGAAACGGCGCTTCAGGCGCTCATCTACCTGCGCCATCATAACAGAGGAGGTCAAATGGCCGTACTTCTTCTGCCAGGTGTAGGTGTCCAAAGAGACCTCCTTTTTCAACAATCGCTTCATCTGACGCTTTGGTCCCTGAGGCCGCAAATCTGCACAAAACAGAAACTGCCTACAATTTCTATCGAGATGTACACAAACCTAAAGCCTACCTTCGACGTCCTTGGTGGGGCCTGAATATGTGGGCAGCTTGACGTACTGCGCTGGCGTGTTATGGAGACAGATGACAGGCAAATTGAAGCTGTCAACCAGTTGAACCATCACTCGTGATACCTCCAGACTGATGTCGAAATGTGTAAAAGGGACGTGCATTTGCAGCGAGGTCAGGGCTAACCCGCGCTTAGTTTCCCACACGATGAGCGTTTTGTCATCGCTGCCTGACACAGCAGTGGATCCTGCAATTAACATTTTGAGGTGCTATTAAGGAAGCAGGGGGAGGGGGGTTTGTTCTGATAAGAAAATACTGCTACTCACCATCGGCAGAAACCTTTACACCAATGACGGCACCCAAGTGACCGGCCAGTGTATGTATTTCTTCGCCCGTCAATAGATCCCAGATAATCAAATTCATATCCTTGGAGCCCGAAATCACCTGAGTCTTGTTTGTCACAGAAACTGTAACGCAGGTGACCGCATCGCTGTGTCCGACCAACACTTGCGAGAGCTTACCACCGATCGATTGCCATACCTTCAACGACATATCACGCGAACCCGTTATTATGTGTAGACTGTCTGCGCTGATCTCAAAGCAGGTTATCTCATCTGAGTGCGAGACCGAGTATTTCTCGTCTTCCTGGACTAGCGACCAAATTTTAAGCGTATTATCGCCATTAGTGGAGGCGGCGAAGCGCATATTATTGGTAACTGCCAGGCTCTTGTAGGGCCCCTGTATAGTCTGAAGCAGGTTGCCCGAGTCAGCCATCCAGACAAGGAGTGCTGATTCACGATCCGTTGAAATAATGCGTAGCGAGTCCATCAGCCACACCACCTGCACCACCGGAGCTGCATGGCCCTTGAACGTGTTCTTGACCTCACACAATGCCAAATTCCAGACCTGCACAATGCGATCTTCGGAGCCAGTGGCGAGGAACTCACAGTTTGGCGCAAACTTCAGACAATTCACGACGCAAGCATGTCCATCCAGTGTGGTTTGGTATTCGGGGGTATTGATGCGCATTAAATGCACACTTCGTCCGGAGGCAATGGCCAGCTGTTGCGAGTCGCGGGAGAGGTCGAAACAGGTGATGGGTGGTAGGGTGGTCGATGGCGAGCGCTGTGCCTGCGTTAGACGTTTCAATGAGCGCTTGCGTCGCTGATTGCGCGAATAAGGATGCACGTAGAGCTCCTCGTTACGAAACGAGTAGAATGTTATCTTATTACCGCCCACCGTGATGAGAAAATCATCATTATCCATGGCATAGACGGCGGTCACTGGCCCCGGATTGGGCGGCATGGAGCGCACCAGTTTCCCGGAATGCATATCGTAGATGAGGGCGCGTGTGTCCTCGCAGCCAACAACGCAACGTTGACTGTCCTTTCCAATCGAAATCGTGCGTATCTGTGACACAAAAGGCGTTGGTCATTATTAAAACAATCCAATTAGCTGGCATCCATCCCTCTCGGCACTCACGGCCCCTCGGTTGATACTCACGCGTGACTTGTGGCCCTTCAGAGTGTGCAACTCCTTACCGGTGGCCAGGGTGCGCACGTACAGAGCATTATCTTCGCAATGAGCCAGCAAAAATACCTGAAATGTGCATTAAATGCCGTTAATTGCAATTTCCTTTGTGTCCAAATGGCCATTATAAGCATGCCAGGCCATTCCATTCCATTTCATTTCACTTCACTTTAAGCCAACAACAACAACAACAACAACAACAACAACAACAACGAACGAAGGAACGAACGAATCGTTCCGAATTCAATAAAAAATTAATAAATTGCATTGCAGAAAATCTGACATTTTGTGCAGGCAGCCATTTTTGTGCCGTTTAACCTTTCAGCAGGTTGCAATTTTTCACCGACAACAACGACATCGTCAACAGGGCCATACCGGGAAATTGAAAAATGCCGGCCGCCATTTTGCGCAGCAACATTTCAATCTCGACTCGACGACCAGAACGGGAATGCGACTGCCTAAGGTTGAGGATGATTTAAGTCGGCATTAGCGAAGAAGGGGTAGAGAGGGGTAGACCATTAGCGTGCCGTATAGCCATCAGGATACGGACTAAAGTGTAGAAAGTAGATTTCCGTTTGCCATTTCTCTATTTCTACACAGCTGTCGTCATCGCTCCTCCTCCTCCTCCTCAACCTCCTTCTGTCCACGTCTTTAAGGAAGCCTTTTCGCCATTTTCTTTTCCTGGCATTTTCGTGCACATACCCGACCTCATATTCTGCATTTCATGCATGGAACATGTGGGAGTGTGGTAGTGGGAGAGACAGTTTCTGTGTATGTGTGTCCTGTAATGTATTTACAGACTGCGGGCTGCCAAAAATTACATTTCAATTTCGAAAAATTTGCTGCCGCACATTTTTCCTTGTCGTTTGCAAATTTTAAAAGCAAAAATCCCACGAATTGCACAACATGTGTGGGGTGTGCGGCATGGCTTTGACTTTATCAGGATGATTATAGGCAATTTGTTCAGTTTCGGCACTTTTATTCGAACGATAAGTGCGAATGAGTGCGTTTGGTATTTGAAGGGTGTTTTTGTGGCGCGCATAATTTGTGGTTTCCACACAAAGAAATTTCGCGCTTCATGCCCTTTGAACTTGGAACTTGAAACTTGGCTAATTACTATGCAAGGACAGCAACGTACTCGTAAGTTAGTCCCATTGTGCTTTGTTGTTCAAAGTGCTGGAAGACCAGTCGTTTCTTTTTAATCGCAACTCAATCATGTTCACTTTGTGTCAAAAGCTGTAGTTTAAAGGCAAGCGAAAAGTTGGCAATTAATCAAACCCTTTAGCAACTAAACTTTTCTTTATTTCATTTGTTGAGTATTTTCTACTAATCAATAAAAAGTTAGGGCTTGTAGTAGAGCTTTAGTTTTGAAGGTGAAATGTCAAAAAGTTAAGCTGTGAAAAATATAGCTAAATTTCCAGCAAGATGATACTTTGTATCTAAAACAAATCTGATTTTTATAGCTTTCAATCTGATTAAATTGTTACAAGCTGCAATATGAAATATTAGATATTGTTTAATACTACTTGTATTATCCAAGTTTCTGCAAAGAGGAAGCCGGAATAGAAGCATTTTAAACTCATTAAAATTTATAGAATGTTTGAGAAAATAATTATAAACTTAAAAAGGCATTGATATATACTATATCGATTGTGAAATATTAATGAAATCTTTAGCTCGAGAAAACTAGATTTGCATTCGTTGCCCCCGATCTAAGTCGATATTGAAATTAATCGTCAGCTGTAGACAGAGTTTTTAGTTCCGCATCGAACGCAAGATAACAAAACTTTGTCCTACTATTCAACCATTGGCTACAATTTTAAATACTTTTTATATAAATAAAATACAAATAAATTGTCTCATTATCTATTTGACTTGAACAAACACAACATCATTTGATTTCCTATTGACAACATAAGTGCTTTTGCTTGCATTAGATAGCAATGGATTGGAAAGAGGAAGCATATTTTGGCCGAAAACAAATGCTTGTAACTGTAACGATGCAGATGTAAAGGGATGGAAACCGAATCTATGGAACATCATCAGCCTTAGTATTCAGCGATTACAAAGTTTTTTCTGCTATAGAACAAATTTGGTTGTTGCAGCTTGCCGCTAAATTTCTGCTGCCAAAGTTTGCAAACTCGACAGACATTCTAGCTAGTATTGTTGTTGTTGTTGTTGCCACTGCTTTTGCTGTTGTTGTTGTTGTTGGTCGTGATAAGTTTGCGATGGCAGAATGCGACAGGCAGTCTATCGTCGATTTATTGGAAGAAATTGATATAAATACAAAATGTAGAGCAAGGAAAACTTTTCCTTGCCTTTCCACGCATCAATTGTCACATGTCTGTAAGCGTATGTGTGTGTATTTTTGTGACTATCTAGCTGTCCTTGCAGATATGTGTGTGAGGAAACGATTCGAATTACAAGCATACCAGCTGAAGTGGGGAGGGCGTTTCAATATTGATATTGTTTAGCGTGCGAAATTGCTGCTAAGTATGCAATACTTTTTGATAAAAACATGCACGCACACACACAGCCACACTGCCGTATAGGCACACATATACTCACACACTCAGTGAGTCAAGTACGATAGCAGAGTTCGCAGTTTCGCAGCTTCGCAGCTTCACAGCTTCACAGCATCTCGTTACTCAGCCTCTTAGCTTCATCTGCTTTTTGTCAAGCTGATTGACAACAAAGGATTTCGCTTGTAATGCGCCCGTAAGCTGAAATCACTTATTAGAATTCTCCTCCCCAGTCGCACAGAACTTAAAGTGATTTGGCAGCTAACGTCGGAGAGCAGGAAAACTTTGTCTAGTTTTAAATTGTGCACAGCGTAACTTTTTACTCCCGACGATAAGCGCAGATACGCAGCTTGGGGAACACTTTACGAGTACCAGACAAAAGCTAAGCCACTGTTATTGGCCTATTGTTACGTTGTTGTCAGTGCCCTGATCCTGGTAATCCTGGCAGTTTAGCACCGCCACTCACAGTTCTTGAATTATTGTGTTGTTTTCTTATTATTGCCACTCACCGAGTTCCATGAGATGTCGATTCTGAGCACTGCACTTGTCATTTGCATTGTGTTGAGCAGTGCATAATTGTCAAGATTCCAAACACAAATCGTTTTGTCCAGGCTGGCCGAAATCAGAACGTCACAGGCTCCGGCCACAAGGATGCCGCTTACTCCAGCACGATGGTATGTAATTCTGTGCTTCTGCAAGATGCCAAGTTGTGGAATTCAAAAATTGGTGTTATTATTGCATGCCTTTGTGGTTTACAGCACATTCAATTAAAATTCATTTTATAAAGGAATTTAGCTACGGTCGGATGGAATTTGTTCAACACACTAGTAGGTATTTGCCAAAATATATGTTTTGACATAGCTCTTGTTAACCACAACGTATTGCCAATTATTGAAATATCATGAAAATGTCAGCAATGCATATTGTACAAAAAATTTGGCTATAGTTGCTATTACTATGCCTCAGCAACATGAAGCAAGTGAGCAGCTTCCAGCTTCTAGAACTAAAATCGATGTATTTAGCAAGAGCTTTGCTTATACTTTTACTTGAGCTTCTAACCTAAAAGTATGAGGATTTAGAAGCACAACATTGAAGCGATAAAGTGCTTAAAACATATTTAATTGCCATTAACATTTTTAAGGGACTTTTATTGTTTTTATGCATGTTGAGCTGGTCACAGTTTAGAATGATCGAAGTATTTCTCTTAAGAATTTTTAATAATGCAGACAGAAAGGTTGGCATTGAAGTACTCTACTATTTTTTAACTCTTATCATGTACTTTATGGAATTTATTGGATAATTTTTGTGATATCCTTTAAAGTATTTTCAAATTAAATCAGCTTAGGCTTCGTAATGGCCTCCTATTACCCTAAAAAAAGTTAAAATGTCTGTAAAAAAAAGTATCCGATACATCAAATATTAAATTGGCAAGATAATGCAAGCTAAAGTCTTCTTATTTGTTACCTTAAATATTAAACTTAATGTAATTTTTTTGAAAACTTGAAAGGCTTAAAAATTAACACTGAAAATTCAACTGAACAGTGAAATGCAAATTTTAAAGGAACATAAAAAAAGCAACGAAAAAGTAGAATAATCTGCATCCCTACAATATATTTTTGTGGGTTTTAAACAATTTTTTTTTTTTTTTTTGAATAGATTATGAGTGATTTATTTATTTAATACTAACGTGACCATTGAAATATTACTTATATATATATTCACAAAATGGATTCCTTAGATTAAGGAAAACATACGCCCGACTTTAGAACTTAAATATACAACTTGACGGTAGAAAAATGAATAATGAATGAATAGTAAAGCGAGTGCAAGCTAGTAAGGATTACAATTTTGTTTATTGTCTTTAACGGTAGTTTTGTGACCTTTTTCCTAAAATATCAATCACATTCCTAAATACGGTAGATTGTTAATCAGAATTCCGCTGGAGTAAGATGCTAAACGAGTTTATAATATCTGTGTCCTTGTGTAGTATTGTAACAATCTGAGAAAAGGTTAGAGTCCACAGTTTGATGCCAAAATTCTGCCCAACCCGGTAAAGGGCAGGTGTAAAGTCACCTTTAATAAGTGTGAACGTTTTTTTCGTATTAAACAAATACGTACTCCTTTAAGAATAACAATTTCATGCAGATTGGTTAGAACACATAAACGCAATCAATCAACACCTCTCTGCTACACGAATACCTACAGTTAAAGCAACGTTTTGTAGCTATTGCATTTATTTTTATTATTTATTCGATTTGCGAGTGTTTGAAATTTGATCTTGCTGTTTTTCATTTTATGGCGTACATATAGTTTTTCATTTGTAAAATTGATTACGACACCGTGTCGTCCTTGTGATGCATCACACACACAAATCCCATTACATATGCACATGCATATCAATCAAAAGTTGTCAATGTATGTGTAGTATGTGCACATTTCTGATGAACATATATTGGCATTTTGTAGACCATTTGTTGCCATTTTATTGGTTTATTTGGTCGCAGCTCAAAATATTCGAACTCATCGAATACAATTCGGCTATAAAGATAATGGGGACTGGCGAGGGCTTTGAAACATTCATGCATGATAGGGGTAGTGTGAGAGACCAAAGTATTTGGACTCCATCGCGTGACACATATGTGATCCATTTTGTCTGCATTACGTTAATTACCATTAGACATGCAATGTTGACAAGGCACGCACGCTAGCAAAGGGGGGCGGGGGCAAGGAGCAAGCGGCATGAAGTGCTTGCTGGCAGTGAAAGTCACACGAAAACGCTAAAAGTTTGATAAATTAGCTAGACTTTGAAATGCTAGCAACTTGACAGTGACTGACAAACATACGAGCTCCTAATGCTCCTGCAACAGACATTCTTCATGCTGAAGAAAAATAGCATGACACTGCGTATACGTAATAATACAATTAATTTAATCAGCTCGAGTGCTCTTTAAATGGTATGTATGTGTGGCAACTGTTGCTTCGATTATTGATTTCGCGAAACCCAGTTCTTTGTATTTACGCTGCATGAACAACTTTTCCGCACGCCCCTAGCTCTTACAGCTTGGCCAAAAAAAAAAAAGAAGCTGGAACTACAACAGCTCGTCAAGCGATTTTGCTGTCTTTGTGGCTCGTCACTTTCATTTAGAGGGCGAATTATATGTTTCATTTAACGGACATCAAGCGTAAGGCCTCACTTTAACTTCCCTGATAGCCCATTATGGCGGAAGTCGACAGCTTTGCCGCCGCATCCTTTGTTGGGGCCCAACTGAAAGTCAGCGAAAATGGCTTTAAAATATGCGCAGCGCAACCAAGTGGCAATAAATCTAATTTATATGTGTGTCAACAGGCGGCAAGGAGTGCCTGCCACAAATACATACACACGCACACACACACACAAACACACCCCCATCCATACCCTCACACTTAAGGCCGTAACAAGCGCGATTTCTATGCCGATTTATGCATACAATTTATATTCAAACGTCGAGCTCTGCAGTGAGGAGTCAGATGTGAGCACGAAGGCTGTCATTGCCATTCACATTCTAGGTAATCACAGTTTAATGTGCGTGTGTGTGCGTGTGTGTGTCCTGCCAACTGCACAGTGTTGTGTTTGTATAGTCTGGAGAAAAACAATGGGAAAATGTTTTTAAGCGATGCTTTTCTCTATGATTATAAAAGGATTATGCAGATATTCCTGAAATACAGTTTTAAATGAAGAATACGAATTAATTGAACGTTGGCAAAATATGGAATTAAAAGCTAAAGACAAACTCATTCCTCACTATAAGTGTTCAAAATTTCATAAAACAAATTTATTCTCTAGTCAACAGAACGATATTTTTAATTTCTTTTCCTTAATGTCTGTTTTTCAAGCTTATTATAAAAACGTACAGCTGCATCATAAACTACAAGTATGCTCATCAAAATATTATGAAGAAGTTTGAAGTCATTTTAGCTTAAAAATGTAAAAAAGCGAACAAATCCCTATATCTTAAATATTTTATTCTGTTAATACACTTTGCTAAAGGATATTTCGTATTTAGTGTTCGTTTAAAAAAAGCTGCGATGCATAAATTAAATATTTTTTACTATACTTCGCGACACATTTTGCACACAAAATATATATTTTAATTTGATTAGTTTAGTAGATTGTTCTTTAATATTTTTGAATATATAAATGTATATAAATGTATTTTATAAAAAATATATTTAATATCAATGAGCTTGAGTTGATTCAATTATGCCAGTCTGTCTATATGAACGCACTGATCTAGAAAACTGCTTAGATAAGCTATAATCGTCAATCTTGGTAGAGGTTCTCCTAAGTCTTAACGATAACTTTTGTGGAATTGCTCACAAAATTTTCAAAAAAACACAAATAAAATGGTGCTCAGATGTTATTACAAAATGTCTCACTGTGCACTGCTAGACTGCCGGTTCGTGTGCTTGTGTGCTGGTGAAATTTAAAATTAATATGACTTATGACATAAGCGCGGGTCGTCATTGCTGTTACGGTCGCACGGTGCGTATGCGTAACATTAAGGCAAACAGAAGCGGCCTGGAGTCGTGCCGCCGACATCCGAACGCTACCTATCGTGGTCGCGCTTCATTTGCCAGGCGCGAGGGAAACAGCTGCCGTTGCCGCAACGACATGTGTGGCAAACAAACGCGTGCGTGACACAAATACATGTTCAACAAGCTGCGCGTTGACACGCACCCAAAACAAGCACACACACCCTAAGACCCACACAGGCATTTGGGTGGAGGTGTGCTAGTGAGTGGCGTGGCAGTTGTGTGGCCTTCTCGCCCACTGCCATTTTGGCCAGCTGAATTATGCAAATTAATGTGGTCCGTTTGATTTGCCTCGCGGCGTGGCATTGCAATTAGCTGCAACAAGAGTCCATGCTTTTTCACTTCCACATTCCCACATTCCCACATTCAGGCAAATGGCGCGAAATGCAATTTTCCAAATAACAGTTTCGTTTCTGGCAGCAAACATTTTTCGCAGCGCAATTCGATTTTAATTGAACAAGAGACTCGAAATACGAAACAAACACGTTGCATCGCGTCCATCGAACTGGACAATGTGCATCGAAATTCCACTTACCAATTTCCCGCTGAGCAGGTCCGTTATCGCAATTGTTGCATCCTCGCTGCTGCTAATGACCAAGGTATTATTGACGCCAGCTGCCACACCCGTCACTGGCGCAGAGTGTGCTCTGTAATTAAAAAAAAAATAAAGAACATGTGACATGTGCATTTTTTAAACACACTTCCCAACAAACTGTTTAACACTCCAAATTAATAAACCAAGCTAAGTATAATACTGACAAAATCTTTTAACTAATACTCCTATTTACATATACCTCATGGTTGTTTGCAACCTTGAGTTGACATCAATATACATAGAGTATTCAAACTTTAATTAAATTGAAAACAAAAAAATAAAAATAAAACAATTTAAAAGATTAAGCAACTACTATTCTATTCTTTCATTCGACTTCTCATGGGTGATTTAGATAATGTTTTTTTTTCTTTTGGTTTTTAGCAACTTTCCAATAAATTAAAAAATAAGAAATGTGCACTTAATTTTTACTTTGTGCTCTTTGGATTTGAACTTTATAGTTTTAATAATACTAATAATCTATTAACTATTAAATTGGTACCATATCATTTTATTTTCCTTATTCAAGCAAATTTAAGAAAATGTGAAAACTAAAAATGGTAGCTCATCCAAAGTAATAACTACGGCCGAAAGGTTTATAAAAAATAATAGTTTTAAATATATTTTTTTATTTTAGACTATTTTTTATTTTATTTTATTGTATTGAGAATTTATCCATTATCACTTGAATGTAAAATATGATATTTATAATTCCCAGTAAAAGAAAAGTAAATTGAAGAAACGACACTTTGAGTCGCATTGATACAATTTTTGGGAAAATTGGCTCGAAATAAAGAATCATAGAAAACAAAGGTGAACAAATAGAAGCAGAAATTTTACTCAAATGAGGTTTTCTTTTTATAAATTGATCTGGTATTTGTAATTTATGCGAAAATTGGCTTGAAATAAGAAATCATTGAAAACATAGGTGAATAAATATAAGCAGAAATTTAGCTTAAATGAGGTTTTCTCTTTAGTAAATTGATCTGGCATTTTAATCTATCACAGTTAATCTCACTGATGTACATTTTTGTAATCATTCAATATAAATATTAATTTAAAAATAAAAATAAAATTTGTATTTGATATGGAAAATATTGAGCACCATAAGGTGCTGCCAATTATTGCTCGTTTAGAAACCACTTAAGAAAAAACCTTCCCCAAATCACTTTACCAAAAAGTTGTTTCATGTATTAATGTTAAAATAATAGGACTTAAGTGAACTTTTGCTAAGTGCAAACGACAAAAAGTAAACAAAAGAAAAGAAACCAGAGACAGTAGAGATTGATAAATTGTGCCGCTGTCGTGATTTACAATCGACTGCGATACTTGACACTCACTTGATGAGCGCTCGGCGCTCGCGCCCGGACACGTGCCAGACGAGTACACTGGCGTCCTCCGAGCCCGTCAGCAAGATATCGGATTGATGTGGCGCCACCAGCAGGCACGTGACTGCGGCTGTGTGTCCTATTTGGAGAATATAAGAAACATTTGTTGTGTGTGTGTGTGTGTGTGATTAGAGCGAGTAATGAGCACAGCACACATCACTTACCCTTAAATATGTGCTCCAGTGAGTTGCTCATGATGTGCCACAGCTGTACATCGCCGGAGTTGGTGGCCAGTATGAGATGCTGCTTCGAAGGTGCCACACAAACGGCTCTAATGATGCCACCTGTGCCGGTGACGGTCATGGTGCGAATCTGGGAGGGCAACGGTGCCGGTAGCCAGCCCGTAAGGGGCACTAGCAGCGGCACAGCATAGCCATCGCACCAGGCTGTGGCAGAGCGCACTGTCATGCTCAAGAGGGAGTTGTCATCGTCATCGTGCTCCCCAATCGGTCGCAGCCAGGAGATGAGCTGCGAGCCCAGCTGCATGGGATCACGGGTCAGCACATCGCTTGACTTGCGGATGGTGTAGTAGATGAGCTCGATATCGCGATCCAATATAAAGCAGCGCACATGCTCAATCAGGCAACGCAAATAGCTGATAGACACTGTTTGCACCTGCAAGCATGACAAAAGGGTGGCAAATGAATCGTCAACAAAGGTCGCAGCTATTTACAAAAAGCGAAGTAAAGCTCATTTTAAAGATCTATAAAGTTATCTTTGGATGCCTAAGCTTAAAAAGAATTTTAATCAAATTAACGACTGCTACTTAGAAAAAAAAGACCAACATTTTTATTTGGCATCTACTAATTAATCAATTTAATCGTATTTCTTCCTGTTCTTAAATAAAAAATAAACAAGCCTAGCGTTTGTATACGGACTACCAAATCTCAATTTAATCGATTCAATGATTTCCTGACACATTTTTTCATTCCATTGCCATACAATTAACTTTTCATCGAGTTCAACTCTGCTTTGGTGCAAACATCAGCTTTAAGCATGAAAGTTCGATATTAATAACTAAAAGCACGTAATGAATTTGATGTTCCAACGCTAACAAAGAAATATTTGTTTATAGAAAAACGAAAGCATCTCACGTTATAAGGAATAAGAGTTCTTTTTAAATTAGACGAGTTCTGATTAAATTTCTTGCATGGCTTAGTTGGGAACATTAAAAACATTAAGAAATAACTTGAAGGGTCATGTTATTTTTAAAAGGCTGAAGTAAGTGATAGCTCTCTATATTTTAAGAAAATTCGGAAAAGGAATTACTATTAAGAGTGTTTAAATGAGTTTAAAGCCATTCATTTAAAAAACAACTGCATGTAAAACACATTTTCAACAACTGATCTCTCTAAAGTTAATTAAACCGTTCTGTGAACTGCAGGACTGCATGTTTTAAAGGCCCCAATTTCTACTATTCGGGCACCTGCTTTCATTTGGTTTTTAAGCGTACGCTTTGCAGAAAAATTATAGAAGCGTACTCGACACGTCACATCTTTCAATTTATTTGATGAAGATGTTAATTGAAAAAAGGACATCTGACATTTGCAATTAGTGAAGGTTTTTTGCATTTGAATGCATTTCTCCTTTTCAGTTCATCAATTTGAATTACACAGCCACAGAGTGTCTCTATGGAATGCTAAATGGATATTTTTTGACATTTTGTTTTGAATAACCTGTGTACTTGTATTGAGTGATTTCATTTTCGTGAAATGATATTGCCATTAAAACACACAAGCGAACTGGCCTTCAGCTGCATGTTTTGAATGCAATATTGTCATAGTTGCATGCTTTTATCTCACGTCAATCTGTATATATAATAAAGTTTTAATAACGAAATGAATGCAAATATTTAAATATGCTTTTATTATGCATGGTTTTTTCTTTTCTTTCAATGCACACTATTTAATTGAACTTTCGCATATTTGCATTTTTATGGAATGGAAACGAATTTTGTTTTTGATTCATTTCTACAGCTTTCTCTGAGCTTGCAAGTGCAATTTATTTTGTCTCTGTTGCGCTCGCAATTCAGTTAAATAAATGAGAAGTTAATTCGATTTGCAGCAAGTCAGAAAGTTGCTTAAATAAGCGTAGCATACTTTCGAGCGCGTGCAATGAGTGAATAAACTGAAACTTTTTTGCTTTTGTTTGACTAAAAAGATGAAAGAGTGAAGAGTTTTGAATGAGAATGCGCTTGCAACGTTAACGTTAATTAAGGCTGGCTCTTGTTTTCTCAAATGCACGCTTCAATAAATGCAGCACTAACACCGAACTTTTCAGATTCAAACAGAACTCTAATGAAGGCGCATTCTTAGAAGACGCTCGAGTAAATAATTGCTGTACTTAGAGAAGCTTTAAGGTATACGATATACGAGTACTTACGGCCGCTAGCAAAAAGTCGAAATTACAGACTGCAATCTGTTTGAAGCGCATTGTATCATCTGAGCGCATGAGATGATGCCAGCTTTCCTCGACATGCCGCATGCTGTAGGATACGTCCGCGGCAATGGGATTGTAGAAGGTCGATGTGTCGTCATTGTGATGCGTGGATGATGACTTGCGTCCCGCTGAAACACTATCCTTGTCGCGCTCTTTCTCCTTGCTGTCCCTCATTGGATCACGCTCCTTCATGCTAATGACCGACTTCGTCTCACTTCTGGTGGAATCGTTCTCAAGTGTGCTCTCGTCCTCGTCTTGAGGGAAAAACAAGTTTGCCAATTCAATATGCAACTGCCGTCGGCGTTGCGTATCCATATAGCGACGCATTGCTACAGCGCCGCAATAATTGTGACGCCATTGAATTAACACCTTGCCCGACATTATTTTGTCGCGCAGCAGCAATAACTTTTCTGTGGGTGAGAAGAATGGAAATTAAAGTTAACGCTTTATTATTACAAATACTTTTAGTAACTTCTTATGTAATGAGCCAATATTTTTTATAATAACTCATTTGAATATTTATATGTACTTGAACTTTGAAATACTAGTACTATATATAGTAGGTAACTAAAAATTTGATGTTTGCATTTTTTTCTTTTAAAATTAATTACGTAAATTAAAATATTTGCGAGCAGCAACCTTTGAAAAAATGTTTGTCTTCGTAATGAGAAGTGTAATTGTAATTGATTTCTAAGAGTTTTAATTAGGGAGTGCGCTCCATTTAATCAACCACAAACAAATAAAATAATTATATAAATTGCAGCCCTTGGAGTGCCCTCAAATTGCTTGTTCAATTGTTTGTTGTTTGAGAATGAGAACCAAAAAATTTATCATTTCAGACAATATATAAAATATTAAATTAAAATATGGCTTGTTTCAATCGAATTAATGCGTTGAGTATTGACTTACCCATTTCATTGTGTATCTTTTTGAAGGACGAGAAGCTAAAATGTCCATTTCTTGTCTCTATCAAAGACTCTGGATCATCGGTGGGCATGAGGAGCTCCAGCAGCTCGGTCTCGGACAGGCCGTACTCCGCGCAAGTAATGTAGGCGGCTAGACTGCCTACTGCCTGTTTTCCATAGCATCGTTCTAACGCATCGAATTGCTGCTCGACGTAAATCACAAAGTTGATGTCTTGCCCGCAGGACTCTGGGCGGCGCAACTGCGTGGCAAACTCGCTAGCATTTAGATCGAATTGGTATTCGTTGGATTTGAAGCGATCCCGTTGCATGGGCGTGAATTTGAGATGCTCCACAGGTGAGGTCGAGGTGCAGATGAGTTGGACATTCCAGGGCAGCGATGTGGGCAGCCAGGAGAGTGCGGCAACAATGTCACAGTCCAAGGGATTAAGCAGATGTAGATCATCGATGAAGAGAAACAATACATCGTTGCTCATGTCCTCGATGCGACGCAGTAGATTTTGGAACCAATTGCTGATGTATAATGGGTCGAAGGAGGCATCCTTGGGCAAATAGCCCTCTGGTATATTGAATATAATTGAGATTTGCTGGCAAATGACGCGCAACAGTTCCAGGTTGTAGGCGGAGCGAGGCGTGGCCTTAGCAAAGCGAATGACGCGATGCACTCGTGTCGAGGAAAACCATTCGACGACCTGGTTATAAAGAGTTGTGATGATTGCGCTCTTTCCAGTACCATGGGCACCACAGATAAAGTAAGGAGCGTGACGGCTGCCGTTACGAAAGTTGGCCATCAGATTCTGACGCAGCTGATCCGGCACCTTTGACTGAATGAGGGCGTCGCTGTTGCAGTGTTCGCGCAGGATGCGCAGGTGTGTGGCATGTTCGTGAAAAATTTCCTGCGAGAAAGAAATGAACGACGTCGCAGTCAGTATCATCAGTACTAGTGGGTGTAAACAGACACACACAGGCATTAACATTACCACCGTAAGTGGAATCTGTAGAAGTCGACTCAAGCCCACACACACACACACAAACACACACAGACACAGACACAGATACATATAGACCTCAGCCATTTGCAAAGTAATTCATCAAAAAGCAGACCAGCTTCCGCTCGCTCGCCCTTCGTCGCCTTAACACGACTCAACGCAAATGTCGAGCTACATTCACACATCTCTCCGCACACACAGGACTCACATGAACAGTGAGTCGAATGGCAAATAATAATGTAATGGCAGTGCATTAAAAATGTAATTTGCTATCATTACATTCGCTTTCTTAACATAGTTTTATTTTAAAATTAAATGGTTCCCGATGTTGATTCTGCAACCACATAGCATTTTCAATGTATCAACAAAAAGCAATCCACTGAGAAATTCTCAAGAACAAACACGAGGCTCTCAATAAAAATGGCCGAAAACTTTTCAGATAATTTTAAAAGATGGTATAATCATGTAATTATATACATAAGTACTAACAATGCATTGCGATTGTTTCAAATGAGGACCTGGGTGCTTCCCAGAAAATGGATAAACTATTAAGGTGCTGAGTATTACACTTTCCATAGCTGCAACCACATTGCATTTTGAATTTATCAACCAAAAGCAATCCACTGAGAAAATCTCAACTCGTTTTTGGAAAAAACAAACACGAGGCTCTCAATAAAAATGGCCGAAAACTTTTCAGATAATTTTAAAAGATGGTATAATCAAGTAATATACACATAAGTTCTTATTCTTTATTACAACCAATGCATTGCGATTGTTTCAAAGATGGCCCCGGGTGTTTCTCATAAAATGTATCAACTATTAAGCTGCTGAGTATTGCACTTTAAACCGGACATAAAATATTTAAATTGATTCAGAATTTGTATTTAACATGAAAACTATCGGTATGATCATACAAATTAAGGAAAGTGCAAACACAAACAAATCGTTTTAAAATGCTAAATAAAAAACGAAATTTCCATGAAATTGTACAATTGTAAGTATCTTGCCCGTCAGCAACCTGTGTCAGCTTTATCCGTCGGACAAAAGATAAGTTTCACTAAAAAGATATGCGCCTCGAAGCTTTCGAACAAAATGTGGAATTTCTCAATTGACGCCTTCAGGTGTGTTGCTGGACCAAAAAAAACAAAAAAAAAAAAAAACACGTCTCGTTGTTGTTTTTTTGTGAGTCACTGTGCCTGTGCTGGGGATGTTGAGTGTGTTGAGGATGTGACCTTGTTCCGAGGCTGTTTGCCTCGCCAAGTTGTCATCTGCAGTAGCTACACCTACACCTACACCTCTCCTCACAGCAGGTCGTTTGGTGTCCCAAGCCAGTCGTGCCACTACGCCACTATGCCACCGTGCCCGACATATATTATGGCAAAGCATCCGCTTCCGCTTCCTTCTCATCGTGTCTTTCGTGTGAGTGACTTTCAGCGCGTTTATTTGTAACGTTGTTTACCTACATTTTGCCCATGTGTGTATGCAAGTGCATGTAATAGGGTCCACGATAGGTGTGTGTGTGTGTGTGTGTGTGTGTGTGTGTGTGTGTGTGTGTGTGTGTGTGTATTTGCTACCTGCTGTGCACTATTGCCGCTGACACAGGCGTTGGCATTACTGCCTGTTACCGAAACGCCTAGCAAATAGGTAGTCTTGTTGTCGTCGCCCCGTTTCTCCGTCCAGATACCAGACACTAAGTTGTATCTGCCGGAGCTGGACAGGTGAACAAATAGAGGGCTGGCGGCAGTCAGTCAGCACTTGAGAGCTACTTGTGGCTGTCGACGGCCGTTGCGTTGCGGTGGCATCAGGAGCAACAGCATTGACATTCGCTTTCTGTCTAGCAGCGGCTTAGTAGTCTATATCCAGGGGTACTTCAATGGACTTACAAACGCGCTCAAACCCACACACTCACTCTCAGACCCACTCTCAGATCCCAACTACTACACATAAATATGCATGGGGGCGTAAGTGTAAGAAGCTTTTACTTTGTAAATCTGATTTGGCTTGAGTATGAGCCAGATGCGTAGTTTTTGTGTCATAAGGACTTACGCAGAATCCATACATATTTAGAATTTTCTGGAAATGCATTTAAATTCCCCAAAAAAAAAATAGCACCGCTTCACCAGCACTTAGAACGTAGAAGAGCACTTAACAGGCAGCCGCCTAATTAGCCTTACATTTTAAACATTTTAGTATTATTATTATTTAAGAGCAATTACCAAACGACCGTACCGTGAAGAGTGCAGCATAGTTTTGCAAAAACGTTGCTCATACGCAGCGTGGCCACATGTATGGGTATGTGCAAGGGGTAGTACCTACTCGTGGTGCCTTCACACTTTGCATATTTCTTGGTTGCGGCTTTAAAAGCCACAACATTTTGTCAAAGTGCATGGCCATTTTCCCAGGACAAATACACCCACACACGCGTGAAAATATCACCCTACACGTGTGTGTGTGTGTGTGTGTGTGTGAGTAGGTTAGGGAAAGACTTTAAAGGGCATTAAAATGCTGTTTGTGCAACACTTTCATGTTGCAACGGGCCCGCTGCGGCTCAATGCAGTTTTATGTGCGTTCCGCATCGTTAAACGCAAACACGCGGGCACGCAAAGCGAGAAAATGCTGGGTAGGACAAAGGGGGAGGTCGGTGGGGGGACGATAATGTGTAGCATGCTTCATTGTATGCAAGTGTAAGTGTGTTAATATGTCACCACTCAGCTCAGCTTACACACAAAAATGGGGCAGCTGCGGTCGCTAATGGCCGCCGCTCGCATTACAAGGCATCGTCCTTCAGTTTGGCGAAAGTTGAAATGTTAAATGCTTTCAGCAGAGAGGCCACCATAAGAGTTGGTGGCAAACAAAACTGGCAAGCGCCGCAGCGGAATGCGGCGAGAAATTGAAAGCGGAAGTGCACACCAATCCTTGAAACCCTCTTGTATAGTTAGTCTCACTGTACAAACCATGTTATGCAATTCAGTCCACCTCAACGTGCATATTTGCTTGCCAGAACACCCCCACCCACCTCCTCCCCCTAGTCCACTAGGGAGTCAACAATGCTGGGAATGTTGCCATCCCAGGCGTAGAGAACTCTACTGCGCATTTGAGAGCCCCACCGCAAGCGCCGGCTGCTGCAAAGAATGTCCTTTGGCTAGACTCGCTTTTATATGGTTTCGTTTCGTTGACTACTAACTTAATTTTTTTCCTGTTGCTGTAGTTGTCGCTTTTGCTTAGTTGTGTTGTGCGGAACAAAAAACACAAAAACTCTAGAGAGAAATGAGCAGTAAAAAGAAAGTAAATGTGACATGAAGCAGTGAACATTTTCCTGTGGCTCACAAAATATTTTCCTTACGTTTTAGTTTCGTTATAAAGCTGACAAAAACACAAAATTGTCGCTTATGCTCATCTATTCAAAAAGCAGTGAAGCTTAAAGTGGCAATGGAATATATGAAATACAGCAAGTCGTAACACTATTGGAGCTGCTGCTGTGGAAACTCAACTACTTTCATGAAAATAGTGAAGAACAAACAAGGAAATAAATGCTAATAAAATGATTGTTTCTTCAAAAGTGTTAAATCAACATTTACAATAATTTTGTTTTAAAATATTAATTTATTGAAGTAACACAATTAGGACTGCTGCTGTAGAAACTCAACTACTTTCATGCAAATAGTGTAAAACAAATCAGCAAATAAATGTTAATTAAATTGTTTCTGCAAAACTGTTAAATGATCATTTACAATAATTTTGTTTTAAAATATTAATTTATTGAAGTAACATAATTAAGACTGCTGCTGTGGAAACTCATCTATTTTCAAGCAAATAGTGTAAAACAAATAAATGCTAATTAAATTGTTGTTTCTGCAAAACTGTTCAATGAACACTTACAATAATTTTGTTCCAAAATATTATTTAATTTATATAAATTCTTTTTTCAAATTTAAAGTGGCAATGGAAAACATAAAGCATACCAAGTCGTTAGTAACACTATTAGGACTGCTGCTGTGGAAATTCAACTATTTTCTACTGTTTCTGCAAAATTGTTAACTGAAGACTGTCAATAATTTTGTTCTAAAATATTAATTCATTTATATAATTTCATTTTTTCATTTAGATATTGATTTTTAGTATGCATTTCTATGCAGACTACTATACACATCTAAAGCCGTAGCTTTTTTCGACTTTGCTCATTTTTATGGTTTCGTGAATTCTCTTTAAGTCGCATATGGTTACGATTTTACCAATTTAACGGTAATTGTGGCATTCAGCTCTGTTGACGTAGCTAAGTCTGTTAGTAACAGCTGTTAACTAACATAGCGCTGCTCTGTATAACTGTTATTTAATTCTGGTCGAACCATCACTTAAAGCAGGAGTACTTGTAATTTAATTTTAAATTAGCAATATTTCTTAAATTTTATTTTTTTTTATTTTATAATATATATTATTTTACGATATCAATAATTGTTCAATAATGAAGCTCTTATTTAATCGAAATATTCAAAGCTCTTAAGACAATTAATCCAGAACACAATTTTAAATTTAAACACAGAATCTGTGAAGTTCCACTTCTTAATGCTAATCAATTCTTCTTAATTCTTAATTAAAGATTTATTGATATTGGATTAAAGTAAATTCAACCAAAAAATCGGCATAAATTTAAGACAAAGCGCTGCGTGTATGGCGAATACTTACAATCGTTTTTTGTACTAACAAATTTGTTTTTACCTTTTTAAATAGTGTCTTTTTATGTAGGATGCTGTAGCAAAGAAAAGTTGTTTAAGATGCCCTTGAAATGTGAAGGCATAGCAACAATACCACCATGTAAAAAAAGAAGCCCTTAAACAATTGCAAATAGTGAAATGAAGAAAGGAATATTGGGGCACAGTGAAGTTGCGATAAATTTAAGCGCCCTTTGTATCAACGATCCCAGACGCTCCATGCACAAATCTTTGCATTAATCATCCTCGACAACAGCCGCGACTCAATAGAATCAAAAGTAAGCACATAATTTACTTTGCCCAGCAATAGCAACGGACAAAAGTGAGAGGAGAAAAAAGATGACGATGTCGCTCATATTTAATTAACAATGCGCGGCCCTAAGCACTTGCAATATAAAACTTTATTTAATTTTCATCCTCATCCCAAAAATCCCAAGAAGCACCGCTATGCCACAGCCAGACGGGCAAGTTTAAGCCATCTCATGAATATGGCAAAAAGAAAAGAAAATCAACACATAAATGCTACCATCCAACCACCCCACCCATCCACTGGCAAACGTTTCCAAAAATTAATTTATGGCTGCTTTTTGGAATGCCTTGCTTTAAGAATTCTCGCAGAGTTTAGGTAATAAGCCGCAACAGAAACAGCAACGCCAGCAACTACAATAATGCAGCCGAAACAATAACAACAACAAGAATTTTGAATAAACACGCCAACAAGAATGAAAAACAAATACGGCTGCTGCGGCTGCCGCTGTTGTCTAAATAAGTAGAAATTAAATTTAATGCCTGCGGCAAAACGTTTTGTAGCTGTCTGTTGAGTTAATTGCGCTGTCTGTGTTGGTCAGGTATACTATATACGCAGACCTACACACAAACCGAACACTCACCTGCACAGTCTTTTTTCTCCCCTTGATAACATCGGGATCATTTGTAATGTGCGCCTCGATTAGCAAACGCAGCTTGTCGGTGACTTTGTTCTTGAACTTGCTCAAATACGTCTCATGGTCCTCATTGTCTGGATCAATGGCCTCGCTGCTGGCGCTGCCAGGCACACTAAAGGCAGATGGAAAAAAATATTGCATTACAAAACAATGAAACAAGTGATGGATTGATAGACAGATTGACACTTACACCAAAGTCGTGTGATTATCTGTTGATAGGTTCATCGTGAGCTCGTCTTTGATTTTGCGCAACCGTTCCCCAGCCTCCACATCCTTGCTACTGGATTGAGCGGCACGCTCCCGAAATACTGCCAGTATTTTCTCATTGGAAAGTGCTGCATTGAAAGTTGGCAGTAGAAAGGAAACTCCTGTCGAATCCCCAGCCCTTAATACTTTTAACAACTTACCCATGGCCCGCTGCACTTCGTGCTCGATTTGCGTGAGGCGCAAACGCTGAGCCCGCTGCATGAGATCCGATGCAGTTGTTGAACTATTGGCTTTCTCCGAAACCAGTCGCTGCAGGGACTGGTCCAGAATTCGACGTAGTTGCTGTTCATCGGTTAGCCAGACCTCGTGAGGCAGTTCGCTGCATATGAGAAAAGGGAAAACAAAAGGTTGTTTCCGCATTTATATCTAATGCACTTGGAACCGAAAAACAAGCAGCTAGTTAGTAGTCGCTCTACTACGGAGGTCATTACGGTTTTTAAATTAATATTAAATTAATTATGACTACTTCCAAGTGACCTTTTAATTTTCAAACAGATACTTTGGTAGCTATAGCGGGGAAATGCCATTCCCTTAAATTGTAGCAGTCGTTATCAAACATATATTCTAATTTACTAAAATTTGTTAAGAGCTTTAGTTTTTGCAAATATCAACAGCGTACAATTTATTTATTATAATAATCGATGTGGCAAGAAACAATGTGAAATGTGATTTCTTTACATAACTGCCTATAGCTTATATATTTAGGGGATTTTAATTGAATTCCAATCATGAGATTCGCAAAAAAGTTCAACGAAATTCCAAATTTAATAGAAATAATCCATTTATTTGTCCTATGTTCCCCTGTATATACTGGCCTTTTTATTCAAATATCTTACCTGAATTAAGATAGCTGGAAATCTAAAATCCTATCCTATAATTAAATCCTATCCTTATGTTGTTTAACTAACCCTTTTGTATAACTTTTCTGTATCGGTTGTCCGCCAATTGAACTATGAGCCTAAGTATTTAATTGTGTATATTTTCTATAACATATTTATTTACAATCTTGCACAATTACAAAAATGCAATTAGTTTTTTACCTTTCAGCAGTCGCTGCTTATAATTTTGCATTTTTTCATATAGGTATAAACGATTTTATTTTTTTTTTTTTAGTTTTTAGTTTTTTATGTTATTATTGCCGCACTAGTTCTGGAATAGTTTGGAAACTACTTATATTACTCACTTCTTTGAATGCTGAATTTATTTAACGAGCTGTTTCTGAAGGAGTATATTCTACAAGGTTATGAAGACACGTTGTTTCTTTCAGGCTATCTTAAGCGTGTGCTAATGCAGACATTTCAATTTTTGTGGCCATTGATCGCCCATAGAACCATTTTCCCACTTACAAGTATGTAAACTTTATTTCAGTCGCTTACGGCTGTTGTACTTAAAGTTGTTGTTTGCTTAGCTCTGCTGACCGAGTTATGTAAATATTGGCCGTGGCCAAATAGCAAAAGCAAGCACAATTGAATGTTGGCAATGAGAGCAATAATTGTCACTTGCCATGAGGTTTGAAAAATTTCGTTGCATACTCGGCGGGGCCGAGTGGCATACATAAGCGTGTGCAACCACTAATAATGCGCTTAATGGGCATTTATCGTCGCGATGGTAGGTGTTGTTGCTCTGATGCCTGCCTCAGCCTTCCACGGACTCGCACTATGCCCGCATGCTCGCCGTATTAGTGTTCACTCACCGATAATCCTGTTTGAGTACATGTTGTGCTGCCTTGTCATCCTTTGTGTACCAACGGGCCAGCAATGCCACTTCATCGGCGTTTGTGATGTGTTCGGCCAGCAGCGCCGCATAAATGTCCTCATCAATATGCGTGGGCAGCGGAAGACGCCCGATGGAGTCACCAATGAGGGCCAGAAAGAAGACGCTCTTCGAGTGTGCATGACAGGTGTCGATCTCGTGCAAATAGTCCTGCAGCATATACGGATCACGTTCCACCTGGGTCACATCCAGAGGGCCGGTACCAAAGTGCATGTCTACGATTTCCAACTGCAGGGCAGAGGATATTGTCCAATACTGTTGCAGCAGGTTGAACCAAGCTTACCTCTATTTGGCGATCATCGTAGAGTGTCTGCAACTCGGGACCCACCAGTTCGAGCAACATGCGACGCTCCTGGTTGAACTCTGAAAGGAAAGAGTAACAAAATGTTAAAATTAAATGATCTGAAAAGTTTTTTTTTATATACTCGCAGTATATGAATCATAAAAATACCCCTATTGTCAATAACTACTTGAATCTAATCTATACTAATATTATAAAGAGGAAAGATTTGATTGTTTGTTTGTTTGTATGTTTGTTTGTTTGAATTGAAAAGGCTCCGAATCTACTGGACCGATTTAATGGATTCTTTCACTGTTGGGAAGCTACACTATCGACGGTGAACATGGGCTATATTGTATTTGCAAAAAAGAATGGAATCCTTACTAAAACGCCAATAATATAACCAAAGGTGTAAAAAAATTGCCTTAAAAACTCCTGAATAGCATGCTGTCAGTTCATAATCATCCTCGGAACAATGTCACTTTAAATATTAAGGTAAAAACGAACAAAAAATTTTAAAATGATAATATCCAAAATAAATTTCACTCCTTCTTAGTAACTCATAGCATTGTTTCACACTCTCTGTTATTATTAAAACGTCAACTTAATTAAAAATTGTTCCACAAACATTTCAAATGGGAAAAGTTAATGTCCAATGAAATTATTTACACATCATTGTAATGTAGCGCAAGTTATATTCATGTGATGCTTAAATTGCAACAATTAATTTTTATTGTTTATATAAAATGAGTCTGCTATATATCTGTGTAATTATAGTAAACATAATAAGCTGGAAAAACAAAACTTTGAGTGCAAAAATTCTGCCCGTTTAAATATCAGCCTTTTTATAAAAGTGAGGGAAACACATCAAGTATCCATCACCTTTTTGTTGTTGATACAAAATTAAAATACGGGCGAATTTTATTAAATATGAAAAGCTTTGAACCAAATATGTTTGTATATTTCTGCAATTTGATTAAATTTACATTTACTGGTATTTACTGGTAGCCTGTGCTTCTCATTCACTAGCAAAAATAGTTGAACTAATTGCATTTAGGTAAATTTACAAGCCTTTCAATCTGTCTGTTTATTTATGAAAGTTGGGTATATATGGTTTGGAAATGACCCGCCCTGCGTATGGATAAGACCAGTCTATGTTTGGTGACCCTGAGCTAAAAGGGCTTCAAAGGTCTGCTCTTGATGATCATACAGCTATAACATAGCCTTTGTTCCATAGAGTTTAGACTATCAAAATAGTATACGCCTTTACTCCTCTGGGACTGGGTATAAATGGAAGAATGGAGAAATGAAATGTTAATAACTTATATTTAATTTGCTTAATTTATTTTGAAGTTATTTATTTAATATTCAAAGCACGTCGATAATGTCAAGAAATGCTTAGAACGTATATTTAATGTGCTTAATTTCTTCTGAAGTTATTTATTTAATATACTTGCTACTATACTATAACGATTATACTTATATGGAATATTTATAATTAAATTTAAAACAAGGCCATGTGGCTGATTGTGTGAGGAAAATAAGTTTCTGCATTGTTAAGAAATATGGGTTTTTTGATTGCGCTTGGCACTTACCTTGCTTCAGACTGGCCACATAGATCTTAATGATCAGTGGCTTGGGCAGACGCGTTTGGGCGGTCGTTACGCCTCGCAGGGCGTTCAAAACGCTCTCGTCAACAGGAGCGGCCATAATGCTTCTGAGAACTGCGACGAGATCCTGCTATAATGTTGGTTGGTTTCTCTGCCCCTTTGTGTCTCTGTGTGTCTCTTTTTTTTACAGCGCTGACCGTGTTTGTGGTTTCTGTTTTTTATGTTAACAACTCGGTTAAAGGAGCTTATTGCTTTCCGTCCACTCTGCGTTTGTGTGCATGTGTGTTGTTATTGTTGTTGCAGTCCGTGGTCGCTGTGCGTAAGTGTGGGTGTAGGGTATATGTATATGAGTGCGTGTAACTGTGGGCTGTTGTGATTGCTGTTATTCCTGCGGTTGCCTTTTGTTTATTGTATTTTGCTAAAATCAGCTGGGATTGAATTCATAGACTTTGCTTTCGTCCTTGTCGTTGTATTTGCTGCTCTTGTTGGTATTATGTTGAACTTAGCTGCTACACAAAACTCCTTGCTTTGGCACATGTTCTATAGATAAATATATATGTATATAGTATACTATACTAGAGATATATTTGTATGAGTGAGTGCGACATTTGTGTTTGTGGTTTCTGTGTATATGTGTGTGTGTGTGTGTGTGTGTGCTTGGGGCAGCCTCAATTCAATTCGGAGTGGCGCGCATTTGCTGGGCCATTCCGTAGCCAATCCCGTGACCCGTGCATTGCTGTGCCAACATTTTTTAAGGCTGGCCACAGCCGATTTTTATTAAATTCCTGAACTCCCGCACTCTTTTCGGATGCCGTCAACACTGTAAATAAATTGAAAGGAGCAAATGTATTTATGGCATATAAAGCAGGCAGGTTTATATATTTATTTATTTTTGTGTTGGGTGCGCTTGCTGGCTCAGCAAATTTATGTAAAAACTTTGACTACATTTATTTGTGTGTGTGTGTGTGTGTGTGTGGAAGTTTTTAGAAAAGTTGCTCGATTGCTTCTGTATGATCACAATTACTTTTTATGTGTGAACACCCTACTCTACCTATATTGCTGAATTCCCCAACCCATAAGGAAGACTGTTAACAGTTGACTGCATTTTTGATTGAATGTGTATTATATATGTATGTGTGTGTGTGTATAGTATGTGGCTGACAAGAGTGACGAGATGTAGGTGCGAAAGCTCGCACAATAAATTTTATGCAAAATGCGTAACTTTTCTTCTTCCTGAAATCAGGTCCATACTGTGCCTAGCATACAGCAACAAAGTCACTTTAATTCATTGAATCCAGCCATACGCGCTTTAATAGCGTACAAAAGGCAAACAAAAGACGCACACACACACACACACGCACGAGCATAGAAAGTGGCAATCGCTTCATTGGCATCAATGCGAACATAAAAAGCAATGCACGGACAAACTCGTACACATATCCTATTGGCCTCAGACCCAATAACCAACACCGAACACACAAGACTAATGAAGAGCGACGGACTGGCTGACGGGCTGACTGGCTGACTGGCTATCCGCCAACAACAAAATCGATTGCAATTAATTCCGCTTCAATGAGTTGGCTAAATTGCTCGTTTGAGTATTGTGCCGAGGCGCCTCTGTGTTCTTTAGTTTGCTGTTTTCATATCATTTATACGTGATGTCGCTTAAAGCGCGTGCCGCTCCAATCCGCTCTGTCTGCTCACCTATTAATGCTTACATATACATATATAGGTATTTCCTCTTTAAATTGCGTCCAGCTTTAAGCCCAGCTATCTCTGTTGGGTTCTCTTATGTGTGCGTTAAGGTAATGAATATTTTATTTATACAAATTGCAACTAATAAGTGTCATTAGTCCGCCACTCTCACCAGCTGGGCAATCAATGTCTTTGATATGATGTGTAAATAACTCACAAACACACACACACACAACCATATCCTCTACAAGCAATGAGCTCTACAAGTATGCCTGTCACCCGTCGTGCATTAAAGGAAGCCAACTTAGGCATTCAATTACTATGTACGTCCATGTCCCTGAGCCTGTATCTGTCTGCGTTTATTGGCTGTTGCAGCAACGTTTAACAGTCAATTACCTTGTCTACAAATGATTGTTATGCCGATTAACCCCAATATTAGTCAATTTCCGACATTTTTCTGGGCGTTCCAATACTTTTCGTCAATGGCAGCCCAAAAATGTAAGCATTAGACAGTTAACATTGACGTTGGGCCTTCGAATGGCAAAGGACACCATTTCGCGCATGGAAATTAATGAAAACCGACAAACACACAACAAACAAACTGGTAATATGAGGCTAAAATTCTCCGCTCGAGTAAAGTAACTTACTGAAATTGTTTGCGAAGCTTCAAAGAAAACAATTTTCGTAATACGAGTATGCTTGTGCTTGTGAAATATTATCTCTTGATTATATTTTCTGGAAGAACAACAATATTTGCGTCCTGTTGGGCTTGGCTTCGGTAAGTATATTTTTAATACAAACGATATATGTATATTTAGATATTATTTAACTGAAGAGTTTAAAAATGTTTAAAAATTACACAATACTTATGTATGTATATATTTTTAATACAAACGATATATATTTAGATATTATTATATAGAAGAAATAATTACAAAATATATATTCAAGTATTTATTTCTGTGGCTACAAGAACAACGAAAAAACGAGTAAGCGAGTGTTTTTTTTTATAAATGTATATACAATTTATTAAACCAGCAGCTTAAACTAGTTAAAAATAATATAACTATTAAGAAAATTCCGATACTAATTTTGGGAAAAATATCAAATAAAATATCATATCGAAAATATAAAATATCATTTTGAAAAAACATTAAAAAAAAGAATAAGAATTGATGATATTTTTGAATAAAAAAAATGCATTTTGCCAAAATGTCAATTCCGTGTTATTATTTTGGAGACGTTGAAAAATTTGGTCAGACAATCGAGAGTTGCTGAAGATATATAGGAATGAAGATAAATTAATTTTTAAACACCTTTAAGCACGACGCAAGATGCAATCTTCTGTGAAATGAAATATTGAAATAAACATTTAGGTGAAACAAATTTTGTTTTTCTTATATACAATTGGAATAAATTTCCTATAATGCTCGGGATTCAAGAGACTACCAGCGATAACCAAACATAGGATAATTTGTTGTGTAGACTCAAAAAAAGAAAGAAAGCAATAAACAACAGGCAAATACAAATTGGAGCGTTTTCTTTAAATTTGTAAAAGTTACGCATACGCCATGTGTTTTAAAACTTGTGGCTCTCTCACATTTTTTTAACTTTTCAACCAATAATTTAATCTTAAAAACAATTTCGTGTTAAAGCAGTATACTTTAAAAAAAATCTGAGCTATTCGAACGTCTCTCGGACTTTATTATAAGGTGTGCGTGTGTGTGTATTTCTTTTAAATTAAAATGGGTGTCAAATTCTTTCCTTTAGGGAGAGACATTGAACATTTAACGCTGTCATGTGTTTTCTGTATCAACAGTGAATAAAAATAGTATAGCATTGGCATTAACAGCTCAATTTCATCGTAAATATTTACGAATGGCAGGCGAAAAAGTTTTAATTTAACAGCAAGTTATAGCTGGAAGCAGGCGAAAAGCCAGCAGGGAAAGCCAAGCAACCAAGGATAATCAACTTTGCAGTGCAGTTTCATATTCCACACTCAGCCACGAACATTTGTTGAAGGCAGAGGGAGTTTTTGGCGGGTCACACCATCTTGTATAACAGCAAAATGTGGCAAAGTCCCAATTAAGATCCTGTGCAGGCATCAGAAACTGTTCAAGTTGCTGCAACTTTTAATAGCAACTCAGACATACTTGCAGCGCGAACGATGCGCAAATTATAAGACACGAGTCGAAGTCAAAGTCATAGTCAGTCTCTAGTGCAGGTTCAACCTAATTTAAAGGGCAACACTATGGAAACTCTTGTGTTGCCCATAATCCACAAATAATCAGTCATGATTAGCAGAGTGTCGAGTAGCAAATGACAAGTCGAGGCAATAAATAATATATGGCCACCGACGCACAAAACATAAATAAATAAATCGTAATAAGTCAAAGGCCGACACAGCACACAGAAAAATACTTAAAATGGATAACACTAGCGTCGAATGGAAGCAAAGAAGGAAAGAGTGCTGGAAAGCCTATAGGCAGGCATGCAGGCATGCCGACAAACAAAGGCTCAGCAAATAAGCGGGCAAGCGAGTGAATAACTGTGTAACTTGCTAACCGAACAAAAAGCAAAATCAGCAAATAAACAGTAGCAGGCTTTTAGGCGCAATAGCAGCACCAATGCTGCATGTGTCGACGCTATTGCCTGGCATTAATAATAAATGCGCTCGTGCTAAGCTGCCACAGGCTGCAGGAAGCGGAACACCAAACCGAAAGTGGGCGGGACAGCAGCGACATTGAGTGAATGCGAGATCGCGTGAGTGGAACCAAGCTATTCCAAACGCGCATATTTTACACTAAACGTCATAAGTAATGAAACACACAACAGCCTCATAAGATATTCACAAATGTGGACTTACAGTCGAAGCTGCTACGCCGACGGGTTTTTAAGGTGTTACAGAACAACTAGCAATTTCTATAAATAATACATTTTTTTTATTTAATATATCAATAAATATTGTTGAACAACAGCGAACGGCCCAGGAGGCTGTTCAGGACCCATCCTCTGGACCTCCCCAAGGACAAGCGGGATATTACAACCACATAATAAATGAAATATTAAATTGTCATGTTTATTTAACCTATTTAATGATTGTCCACGATGGACAGTTTTAAATAAAATACACTCTGCTATTAAAAAAAAAATACAGTTTACTAGTTTTAAGTTATAATTTAAACTTAAAACAAGAGAGAACGCTACAGTCGAGCAAGCCCGACAGTGTAATACCCTGTACCCAGGTAAACTTCCATCACTGAGTTATATGCGCCCAAAGCAGCAGTAAAAAGAGGAAGAAGAAGAGCGAACTTTTGCTGCAGTTTGGTGGAGTTGTACTACCGAGAATTTGTTTCGCTAACAACTTTTCTTAGAATTGACCGAATTGAATAAAATTTTAAACAGCAGTAGACAATTATATATAAACTATGTGTGCAAAGTTTGATTTAGGTAGCATTTGAAATGTGGACGCCATTGACGATATTCTGTAGCGGGGGAAGGGGGGGAATTCCAAAAAATAGAATAAACTCGTCCTTTCTCGGACCTAGGAGAATCTGGATGCCAACTTTGGTTATTCTAGCTTTTATAGTTTCTGAAATCCTTGCGTTCATCCAGACGGACAGACGGACGGACGGACAGACGGACGGACAGACGGACGGACGGACGGACATGTCTAGATCGATTTCTCTCGTCATGCTGATTCAGGATATATACTTTATGGGGTCGGAGATGCACCCTACGGGTACAGGGTATAAAAATAAGAAAACCTCAATAAAAACTACACCTAATTTTGTTTTCACACGATTTTGATATAACACGGTTTTAAAAATTTCATATATAAATCTTTAGAGATAAGGAACCAATAACCTAGTTTTGCATATGATCAATGCCATTTTGTACACAGTTGTTTCTGGAACCAATCTACCGTGTTAAAACAGAATAAGGTTTATTAATGCCTCCGACATGTTGGAAGTGGGGCTTAAGATTAACAAAAACAATTCATTTGCATTGCAAAATCTTAATTTTATATTTTAGATATATTTAGGAGGTTTTCAAAGCTGATTAAACTCCTTTGCAAATCAAAATAAATATAAATAGTACAGTTCTCTCAATTTAGATCTCAATGACTTTAAAAAGGTTAAAGCACACAAAACCGTCCAAGCCCGTTTTACTTTTCGCAAACGCAAACAGTCACGAATCCCTTGGTACTGTAAGGAAAAGTAAGATGCTAATATTGTTCAAACAATCAATAATGCGCCTGCTTAATGCTACATTATTGTTGGACTTTTTGATTTGATTTTTATGAAGTACATATTAAGCAAAAAAGGCAAGTAGGAAGCTGAAAAATCAGCATAAAATAAAATTAATCATAAGCGAAATTGTAATTATTTTTGTGTAGTCAACAGCCCGTAAATATAAAATAGATTGGTATTTTATTTAATACGTGTGCTAGCATCGTAATTTTTGTTTTTGTACACAAAGCAACAATATCAGATATAAACTCTGTTCAACACAGGCAGCTGTTTCAATCGGATGTCCGCAACATTTGGTGGAAATGGCTGATATTCCTATTGTGAGAAATATGAAAAGGATACTATCCATATGCAATTATAACAGGAATTTTCGATTGCAAAATGAAAAGGAGAAAAAAATTATAATAAATAATACAAGTATCGCAGATCTGTTTTAGTAAGCTAAATGAATTGGCAAAATTATTGAAATATTTTAAGAACTCAGCATAAATATACTGTTTGCCTTTGCTTAGCTGTTTTTTTTTTTTTCAAATGTTCAATACATAACACGGGGCTTTTCATTTCATGACCATCGAGTGGATAGCTGACGAGTTATCGCAAACGAATTAACGCAACAGCGTTTGGAGCAGAACAACTAATTTATTTGTAAGGTAAATGTAAAAGCTTTTTGACTTATGTAGGTTTGTTTGTTTTATCTTATCTCTCAATATCTTCAATATCAATGCGTTAATATCCAGATGAGCTTTCAAATTCTGCAGCCGCTTGTGTTCGTTATGTTGAATCGAATTCAACATTCATATAATCTAATATAATCTGTTTCGAATTCAATAAAAAATGTGCCGAAACGTTTAAATTGGTAAAACAAAATTATGGTTGTAGTAGTTTAATCCCGATTCAAAAATTGGTTTTTAAATTTATCAATATGCATAATACTCGTACTATATAATACTTCCAAGTTAACTATTCATAGCATATTGTGTCTGCGAAAGGAGTAATAATGCTTTGTTTCCTCACAAGTTGACTGATAACGACACTTCGGACTGATTTTTTGACGTATTTCAAACATCAACTACTAAATCTGTCGGAAATCAGCATTTGTCTATGAAAGGAAAGTACTATAAAGATGTCGACGGCATAAAACACTGACTGCTTTAAAATTGATCTAGGGTGTGAAAGATTGTCCTGGGTAGGATGGTGATTATTTTGAATAAAATAAAGTAAGCCTTGTTTACTTTGGGGAGCCTTCTTTTTTACAAAATTATGATGTCATTTTACTTCTAGTAAAAAATATAATATTGATATGATCGAAAACTGCACGCTTAACATTTTATATTATTTATATGATCTTCAAATAATCGAAATTGTAGCTCGAAAGTATTTTTGTTCTTGTTATTATTTTTTTTATAATTACAGCCACTGTTAATATTTATTGCACATTTCATATGAAAATATTTATTTCAGCTAGTGTGTGTGTGTGTTTGTGTGTAGTGCCATGTTTGTTTTTTGTTTAAGTTGAATTCGCCATGCAGCAACGCAGCATGTGCCTGCCATTTAGTTTTGCATTTTTTATATAAATATTTAAGTTAATGCTCGGCAGCCAAAATTAAAATGTCGCTTTTCATTTTGCGCCTCTCTACATTTTCCTTGCACTCATCTCTCATTCTATCTACCTTGGTGCTATCTACATTTTTATTTTTCTTCATTTTCACGTTATTGCCTACCGCAATAAGCAACTTTTCCTTTATTACCTGCATTTGTGTCAAACGAAGGAAAAAGGAACAAAATGTTGGTGCTTGTTATGCCGCTCCTGGCTCAGAGTTTCGTGTTCGGTCGTCCTTATATTGTTGATGTTTTTGTTGTTGCTTGTGTCGTGTCTAACAAAAATAGCAACATTTGGCACAGCTGGGAATATATAGTATTCTACATACCCTAAAATATATACACACCCATATGAATATATACAAACATATGCATGTACATACGTGTATGTGTGTGTAGAAGTAAGCATACATTGTGTATGTAAGTGTGGCGTTTGTTGTTATTGTTTGCGTGCCCGTTTTGCGCACTTATCATCGTCATTGGAATAACATTTTATGGCTGCCATCAGAGGCCAGACGTGGCGACGGCGACGGCGACGGCAACTGTGACTGCTTGCCTGATAAATAGAAGATGAGGCTGCCACCGGAACTTTCGGCACGCGGCACTAATGTGGCACGATTGATTTTTTGCTTTGCCTCTCAAATTGACTGTGGCAGGGCAAAGCTGTAAATGTGGAGGGCGCGCGAAAATTGAGCAATTTCACATTTTAACTGTTGCGCTCAATTGACGTCGTTCTGTCGTCCTTGTCGTCCTTTTCGTCCCAATTGCCAGGCTTTGTTCTGGCTCCCTTTTACGCTTGCACTCATAATTTACGTGCGCTTTTTGGGCAAGCAATTTGAATGCACTACTCGCAGCATTTGTTGATTAATGTGTACACACACACACACACATACACATATATATATATATATACACACACACACAAGCACAAGGACACACATAAATACACTCATGCCGACTAGCTCCCTGCTCTTGATTTATGTTTAGCAATTAGAGCTATGGCATATACCAACCTCGTACTGGCTGCACTGCATGTCTGCCTAAAGGCTCTCCACTGTGAGCCACACCGAGGCACACTGAGGCGTATGATTGATTTTAATTAAAGCAGGTGGTACCTCTAATTCTTCATTTGGCCTGTGAGTGTGTGTGCTTGAAATCGAACTCGTTCTCATTTTCGAAATCGCCAACTTTTTGCGATTTTCCCCAAGCACATAAAATTCAATCCTTTTCATAAAAGATTAGTTACAAAATAAAAATCAATCTTTTGCTTGAGTTAACAAATGTTAACAAATGTCTGTTTTCAATTTAATTTACAAGTCTGTGAAACACATTTCTAATTTGGACAGCAAACAAGCCAACAACTGTTAACTCATAGTTTAATATAATATTGCATTAATTTTTTTTTTTCATATTATTGACAAATGTAAACATTTCAGGAATCCAAACGAATAAGTCAAAAAATGAAATGGTTGCCGCAAAAGTTTGACTTTTACGCTTAATAAGTTTTGCCTTTAAGGCAGTGAAACCAAAAGTAAACTTTGAAAATTTTCTCTCAAATAAGTAAACAAGTGCCGAGTTATTGGCAAATAAATAAATACAAGGTATTTATATTATTATTTATATATTTTTTTAAACCTAAACAAAGTAGAAAATACAATAAAATCACACCTTAAAAGTGTGCCCTTCGTTTCAACCAATCAGTATATAACAACGAAATACGTTATAATGTTAAGTTGCAAAACTCAAAAGTAAGAGGAATTGGGAACCGGACTTTGGACGTTCCATTTTCGTTTATTGATTGTGGGTAACGATTTCACATTTTCCATTCACGGGTACTGCCAATATCTCGAATGAAATCATGCCGGTAACCAGTGCTTTGAAATTGATGCTGCGACCCATGTGGCGTATGCGTAATGACTGTCATTCAATGCTCGATTGCCAGTTTAAACCATGACCCTTGTCCTGGCATTCGGTTAAATCAACTGTTGTGTTCTCTCTCTTGTAGTTATCAACTTAATTTGTGCCACCTGGGCGCCCGTATGACTCAACCGAAAGTTTTCGTTTTGCTGTACGAGACAGAAAGGGCATCTAAGTAGCTTAGGACTGACCTCTGGCAGAAGCCGATGCCCTTTGCGGCTCACAGCGCCTGGGATGTCTATCAATGAGTTCAATGGGCGCAACACACACACACACACAGTCACACACGTAGACACACTAGCACACTTATTTATACACATATGATGCAAACCCTGGGCAGCACACAATCTGAGCTTATTAATGCCCTTGCGAACGAATCGTTGTTGGCTTTGCAAGAACCTTTCTGCCCGCTTGCTTTCATCCCATGGCTCACGTTTCTTGTACGTTTTACGAGCATTTCTCGCAGCCATTTGATTTTGATGAGGCTTTTAATTTCAGCACAAATTGTTGCAATGCCTTTGCCGATTTTACGATTTTTACCTGCACAGCACGTCAAACAGGCGGTCTGAAGGCCGAACCCTACTTCTGAACGAACTAAACTGCTCCAATGGCATAAAAGCCGTTCGCTGTTGGCACATTTTCTTTTCTGCTATAACTTAGAGTCGACCCCAAAGTCAGAGCAGCAAAATGCAGAGGCAAGTAGAGAGAAAGATTCAAAACAATTTCGAGTGCGCCATTCAGCCTCAGTTTTTGCTGGCCTTGTCCTCGTCTTCATCATTATTGCAGCCATCTATTCAAGTCGCGCCTTTTGTTTTTGCTTCGGCTGTTTCTGCTTTGCTGCGCGTTCGTTGAGAGCAAAAGTAAATAAGCTTACGAGGCAGCTCACGCAATTCATGCCTGAATACATCAACCTCTTGACTTTGCCTACTGCCGAGTCTTTCAAGCCTGTTGCCGCCAGCTGAACACAAATCTAAAGCACACAACTACAGAGTCAGTATGTATGTACACTTATTTATATATGCATATAGTATGTGTGTCTGTCTGCCAATCTTGTGCTCTTTCTCTCTTTCTATTTTTGTGTAAAATTTACAGTAAAAATGCGGCATAAATCAAGAAGTGCTGCCGGCTTATAGGCAACACAACTGCCTGTTGGCAGCATCCTTCATGCTGCCGGCCTACTATCTGCTTTCTGTCTTTCTTCCTGCATGACTTCGTCACAATTCTGAAGTTGGCCTAAGCACACACACACACACACGCACGCATGAACACTGTGCCATTGACAAGCGTGTTTGAGTGGGAAGCGCGTTTCCGGTCGGTTGCCAAATTCGATTTCATGGCATTGTCACGTAAAATTTTCAAAGGAATTTCATGTCAATGAATTGTAGCCACGACTACAATTTTAAAATATAGCACGAATTCGTGTGTGCATGCGTGTGTAAATGTGTGTGTAAATGTGTGTGTGACTGTGGATGCGTATGACTGAATTGTAAATTTTAACTGCTTCGCACAAACGCTTTTTCCCTTCCTCCTCCATATTTACCTCCGTCTCCGTCTCCATCTCCTCCACCTCCTCCTTTCACTTGCTAGTCAACACACTTTCATTGCTTACTTTCTTATTTCGTCAATTTGGCATTTTGGCATTGCGCCAATACAATGTCAGGCAAAGCCAACAATTTTGATTCTATTTGCACATTATTACGAAATCCTCTGATTGGATTCTATTGGCATTATGCAGGGGCTTTTCGCCTTTTTGAGCATTTAATTATTTAAGGATATTGCTCGTCAACTTTGCGATGTTGAAAAATGCCTTTTACAGTGAGTACTTTCGATATCTATATTTATACTCTGTAAATGAAATATACAAGAGTGCATTAGGTTTGCGCGAGCTGAGAGAAGGAGGCGTGGCAGACTCCACAAAGTATATGCCAAGACGAGTCGATCTAGCCCTGTCTGCCTGTCTGTCCGTCTGTCCGTCCGTATGATCACCTGGATCTCAGAGACTATAAGAGATAGAGACACCAAATTTTGCACAAAGATGCCTTATGTGTGTACGCTATACGAGTTTTTTCCCATTTCCCCGATAGTAAGGTTTTCCGTAACGCCGTTCGTATAATCACCTATACCTCGAAAGCTATAAGACCAAAGTTTAGTCCAAGTTGAACGCTGTAAATGTGTATTTTGGAAATTCCCTCCTTCCCCCTCACCCCCTCAATTCGTGATTTTCCAAAACTCCCTCCAGTTAGCAATTATGTGTCCGTATACTAAGTTTCATTATGATTTATCAGGACGTTATAGCCATACTTGTATATATAATATTTGGCTAAGCGCTGCCTGCAGCTGTTGTTGTTGTCCTTGCTTCGGTTCAACATTGTGCCGCATGCATGCTCACACAGACATGAATAGACACGCATAGACAGAATTCCTATGTAAATGTCTAATTATCCAACCTTTACGTGGGTTAAAATACCAAGGGTGGTAAATATTTTTTTAATTTTCTTAATTTTTTTGTATTTCTATAATTCTTCTACACATATGTACAGAGTATTTCAAAGTCGGGACACCCGACTGTAGCTTCTCCACTTGTTTTCGAATAAAAAACATTCGCATGCGATTGACGAATAATTGCGAAATAAGAAAATGCGATAAGCGGCTTTCAAGTTAATGATGCGTGATACGTGCATGCCCTTTTTCCCTTACAAAGGATTTATCTACCCTTCCCATAAGTGGATGCATTGAAGCAAATTAGTTTTCCGTAAGCGCAACTACCCGAATGTTCATCAATAGGCCATGCATTTCATTTGGTGTGCGCAACATTGGAAAAGTTCTTTCCCAAATCAAAATCCCAGCACGATAGCAACAACACAAACAAAAATATCTGTTGGCTCAGTCTTGGGACTGACGCTGACGCCAAGGATTAAAAATTATTGATTACCAGGCCACAGGCTTAAGTTATTTTTCCCTCTCCAACTTGTACTGCAACTGGCACTTTTGACTCCGGGAACTCAGGCTCATCCGAGGCATATGCGAGGGCCAAACAAAAGCCGGAGAGAAATCAAGTTTATCGAGTTTTGCGCCGAGTTACGTCAATAAGTTTGTTTCTGATTGGTTGCAATAAGGGAAGTGGACTGTGGCAGAGGCAGAGGCGGAGGCTGAGCCAGAAGTCAAGTCATAAATAATGATTTCATATTCATGAGCGACAAATGATGCATGGGAGGAGCTACATACATACAACTGACAGCAACACTTTTGGACACACCTGACTCTCTTCGATAGTAGAAGCATTAGCCTGTGCTGATGGCAACAGAATTTCGTAAAAATAATTACATAAGGCTAAAAAGTTCATTATAAAATTCCACTTCTTTGTAAAAGGCAAAATGAATTCCATTCGTTTGATATACTTATAAAAGATTAATGTATGATAAACATTCAATATAATCAATCCATTTTAAAAGTATGATTATAACTGTGTACGCATAAGGTATTAGCTAAGAGTTCGTATATTTATAAAAAAGAAAAAGCATTTGACCGTATCGCATTGACGACCACAGTCTCTGCGGTTAGAGCCCCAAAACTTTTGCCACAAGTTGCATTTGGTCGTTGAAATCAGCAACGTGTTCTGGGTTTTTATAGCTGCATAGCGATGAAAAATTTGTCTAAGTATGTAATTGTCGGTTATCTTTGAACTATGTAGCTTTGTATTTTATACATTCCGATGACTGTTTTAAAAAAATTCTGATTTTAGTATATTTGGTCAAAAAGTCACAGCTTGCTGGGTAGCATTTTGCCATTTCATATATTTCCGCAAAGGTCTCGACAAAATTCTAACTATGTAGTGTCAAAATCGAAATATCTAAATTATAATATTTTCCCGATTTGTGTTTTATGATTTCGATTGACATTTTTACTTATCCGAATCCAAATCACAGCGGTCAGCAGGTGAAGTCAGTAATGATCGATCACAAATCGCAAATCGCTACGACCTGCTGAACGCTCCCAACGAGTTAATTATGTGATTGGATTGGCAGTGTAGAGCTAGAGAAGAACCGATTTAAAACATTTTGATTGCGATATGGAAAATAGAAGCTTTATAAATATAATAACTTATATACAATCTCTTTAAAAAAATAATTATTTTTCATTGTCGAGAAAAATTAGCAATTTGGTACATATCAGTCACAGGTTTTAAATATCTTTATATTTCTCCAGGATGTCATTCATAAATTAGAGTTCTATTACAATTCCATAAAATCTTCATTAATGCACCCATTAACTTTTGTATATAAAACTAATTCATTATAATAAATCATATTATCTTTAAGTTAAGCTTTAGGCCACGACGCTATACCTTAGACCACCATAGCTTATCTGTAAATTTAATTACCTTTAAGCTGTATATAAATAAATAAAATAAATAAATAAAATAAAATAAATAAAATAAATAAAATAAATAAATGAAATAAATGAAATAAATAAATAAAATAAATAAGATAAATAAAATAAAATAAATAAAATAAATAAAATAAATAAAATAAATAAAATAAATAAAATAAAATAAATAGAATAAATAAAATAAGTAAAATAAATAAAATAAGTAAAATAAATAAAATAAATAAAATAAATAAAATAAATAAATGAAATAAATAAATAAAATAAATAAAATAAATAAGATAAATAAAATAAAATAAAATAAATAAAATAAATAAAATAAATAAAATAAATAAAATAAAAAAAATAAAAAAATAAAATAAATAAAATAAATAAAATAAAAAATAAAATTAATATTAATTTTATGCCATTTGTTATTTCACAGCATCAATATAAAATATTTGATAGTTCATGATTTGAGTTCTTGGAAACACAAGACGATGAGAAAAATCCCGAACACACAATGCTACAAAATATTTAATTTCCAACTCAATTTGTTTCAATGTTTCATATTAGCTAAGAATTTGCAACAGAAATTAATTTATAATTAAGTAATACACCACATAGTTTCTCTTCGTAAAGGAAATATATCAAAGTATATCTTCTTAAAAAATATCACTTGTTTCTCCTCAGTACAAGTATTTAGAATGTGAAAAATTAAAATGAAAATTTCTCTTTGCTACATTCGGTGTATTAATATTTTGTTTGAAGTTAAGGCACAAATCAAAAATGCTGTTACTGTTATTTTTTGCCACTGGATTCGTTTGTTTGTTTTTGAGAAAACATTTTTCATTTAATTCAGACATTAAAGAGGCAGCAAATGGAGTACGCACCAGTCCGATATGTCGGCGATGCGTTCACCAAAGTGTTTACATGAAATGTTGCCAGTCGCCAACATCGTCATCGCCATCGCCATGGCCAAGTCATAAAATAATTGTATACAAAGTTAACGTTGACAGCGGCAACATAAAGTTTGGTCCCAACTGCAATGGCAGACGAACAAAAGCCACTCTGTCTGTCCGCGAGTCTGTCCCATCGAGCCACTAACAAATTTCGAGGGACGCATGTGGCAAGCACAGATACATATACTATACAAAGAGAGGCACGTTAGTGGGGCAGGGGAAATGGGGTCAGAAATTTGCCTTTTTCATTAAGCGAATTAAACGGCAAAAACTTTTGAGCGCCTTGCAAATTAAATTTCAATTTAAACAGTTTTTGTAACTGCCAATGGAGGAAGAGCAACAGCGAAAGGAACAGACCGGAGCTTGTCTCAGTCTTAATAAATTCCAAACTTTTATAACGCCACACACACACACACAAATACACAAACACATATACAAATACACACACTCACACGCACAACTGTTACTTGTTTTACTTCGCCTGCGAATTTTATGTGATTCGCACTTTTCCGTTTGTGGCTTTTGCGATTTCTCCTTCTTAATACACAAAATTTTGAGTTGTCTGCCAAACATTTCCGACTGACTGACAGCAGACTGCAGCAACGCTTGTTGTTCCGAATCAGAATTAAAGTCAGAGTCAGAGTCAGAGCCAGTGTTTGGTGCAGCATCAGCATGTGTGCTGGACTGAGCGACCTCAGAGTCAAAGCAATGGGTTGCCAAGGCAAATATTTGCAGCTGTAAAGCGTTCCAGGAGCGAAGCACTAACAGCCTTGCCAGTCAGACGCCCCGGACGCCCACCCACATATGCAAATGAAGCAAACAAACGCGTTTCAAAGCGTTGCAACTGAGCAAACACAGGCGAGCAGCTGGTGGTGGCATAAAAATGAAAGGCCATGCCACCTGACCGCATCACCTACGCTTTGAGCAGCGGCTTAACTTAAGCCTGGCTGGGTTTGGTTGGCTTGGTTACCAGCTTTTTGCTGCCCGTTCTGAAAGTTGCGACCCCTGTGGTTGCTTTGTTGCAACTAATTAGTTTTTCCATTTTCCATTTTATTTCCCCTTCGGATTTTGCTTCGTATGTTCCGAAGCAATTCAAGTGTGGCAGCCATTTTAATTTAACGGCCATAACATGTTCAGCAAATTGCGCCAAATGGCCTCAGCCCCTAAAAGCGTGCAACAGATACTTTACGAGCATCGCATCGATAAAGGCCACGCAACACACGCAACACGCAACTGAACTGAGGCGGCGATAACCCCATTATTGTTCCTGCTGCGCTCCTATTGTTGTTTACAACACAAAGTTATATATTCAATTAGGTGCATACATGTCCAGGGACAATGCGAACGTGCCGGCATTCAGTGGTCAGGCACGCTTCTGATTCCATCTGTGTGCACTGCAAGCTAAAACATTTTATATTTAATTAAAATTCTGCCGCACATAAACACACAAATAAAACCAAAATAAACCAAATTGTTAACACCCTTATTGAATGTCTGTATGTCTGTCCATATCCATCTTATTACTGATTATTTTAGAGAAACCAAAACAGTTCAATTAGCTTTTAAAATATACCTTGCGTAATCAAAAGTTGAACCATTGGGTCCACTTTAGAAAGAGGCTTTGTTTTGGAAATAAATATTTGGATTTCGTTAATGATTTCTTTCTGTTGTTAGCCCTGTATAGTATGCGAACCTAATTTTGTTTTGCTTCAGGCACACCAATATAAGGTAATTCATTATCAATAAAGTTTGTCATTATAGCATTAATTTAAGTAATTAAAAAATCTAGTTAAATATTTAAAGGGTGTTAAAGGGTTTACTAAAAAGAGTAAAGGCCAAAGTTGATCTATCTCTATACTTGTATACATAAAACAGTTTGTCCTGACTAACTGACTGACTGACTGATTGGCAATCAACGCACAGCCCAAACGGTAAGAGCTAGGAAGCTGAAATTTCGACCGAAAATCCCTCTCACAGTGAAAGTGAGCACTAAGAAGGGGTTTTGGAAAATCCGAACTCCAAAGCGGGGGAAAACGGACTCCAACGTTTGTATGCAAAATCTACAATGTTCATCCGATTAACTTCAAACTTAGTTTGTATACTCTCATAAAGAATACAAGAACAACTGTATACTTGTTTTTTTTCCATTCTCTTTTTTTGCTATTTTTCCATTCTTCCACCAATCCACTTCAAATTTGGTTCTTATAAAATATTTTGGCAAAAACAAAAATGTAACGGACTACTAAACCATTTTTTGTCATTTAAATACCTACCTACTGATAACTAATAAGGTGAAAACATATGGGTAGGTCATGCACACATAAAATAAATACAATTTAAAACATTATATCGAGTCGGGTTAAGACGGGCATACCATACCTGCTAGTATGCAAACTTTTAAACTGTAACAGCTGGCGACATCAAACTTGTAGACTTGTCTTATCTATACGCAAAGCAAGTTTTGTTAACAAACCATTTGTTATCATTATAAAGAGCTGCCATAAGACTATCGTGAAACAAACAAAAACAATTTTTGTACATTGCTATTTAATGGTAAAATGCATCTTTATTCGAAAATGCTGCTTTTTTAACAGGAGGGGAAAAACAAGGAAAATAAATAAATGAACCATTTATTTCTAAGAACTAGAAAAAATTTGTATTTGATGCTAAAGATGAAGATGCCTTTTCCAAAATTCAGACATTTCGTTTCATTCACGCCTTGCGGAATTTTTGCCCATAATGTACACATTTGAAAAGCATAAATAAAAATAAACAATTTTTAATTGGAAAAAAACCTATCAATTTTATGCATTACATATACATGGATACATGGTTATTAAACGGATAAACATAATAAATATCCATAGCTAGCCGGTCTGGCTAATAAACTTTCCCCCATCAAGTCAGTGATTCGCCACGCTTTAGGCTCTTATTATAATCCTCTTATTATTTTAGTATTTTAATTTTAATTTAATTCATTTTAATCTTATCATACTTGTCTATCTTCTACTGCTATTTCTTCATCTCCATTTCATTTTGGTTAGGTCTTCTCTCTGACTACTTTCTGCTGTGAATCGGGGCATAACTGGCCGTTTGGCAAATAAAGTTCCCCCACCGAGTCGGATTCGTTATTAGACATTTTTGTAATTCATAAAGGCTTTTTTATTCCTTAGTCGCTATTCTCTATTGTCGTGATTATTTTTTTATATTGACAGCTGAGTTTGTCGATGAAATAAATAAATAAAGACTTCCTGCACATTGTCCGAATTCAATGTCTGTTGATGGACTGCCACAGCATTTGGAGTGTTAAATGTGATGGATGCTATGAAAAAGCTAAGATACCCATAGAATACTCTATGTCTATGCACATAAGCCCACAGACACACGCACGTGTACTATTTTTAAGATGTGTGCTTAACTGAAAAGCATATTCCATTCGCTGTTATATGCTATAGTTTTGCTTTATTATTGTTGTTGTTTTTGTTGTGCTGCTCTCGTTGTGTGTATGTATGTATAGTATATACATATATATGTAGCATGTTTGGTTGTGTGGTTACGTTGTAACCACAGCCGCTCGCCTTTGCTTGATTTTGCTTTTGCACTGCTTCTGCCTCTGCTGTTGGTTTCATTGGGAAAGATGCGAGAAGCCGAGCAATGAAAGAGCAAATAGAAATAATGAAACGTTGTACAAATATTTAAAATCATATGAATGCCGCATTAATGAGCTTTCATTTAGACGGCGATAAGAGCAGCGACACATATACTCTTACAATACACCCGCATCCACACACCAACACGCCAACACACCCTAAAGCCACACGAGCGCATGGCCAATTAGCAACGCAAAATATGGCCAATTCGCATTGGAATTGTGACAGCAACGTGGTCCCGCCTGGGTGGGTGGGGAGTTGTGGGGCAGCACACTTTATGGAAACCAGATGCGTGCTCGACAAGCAAATGGAACGAAATCAGAGCAACTCATTCAAATTGTGCGGGTGAACAAATCAAAACAGTCTTCGCCCCCGTCTCTAGCCTTTTCGGCCCGCAAATGAGGAAAGCAGGAAGCGGATGAGCGCAGGAGCGCAGGAGCGGACAAGCGACATTTAAAGCTTGTGGTATGTGTGGCTGCCACACCCCCAGCTGATGCTGCGACTGCGACTGTGACTGTGACTGCTACTGTGACTGAGACTGCTCCTGTTTACGCGAGCTGTCACCATTTGTTAATCATTTTGATTCTATCAACTTTTTGCTGCCGCTACACCTGCATACATACATATATTTATTTTGTCTCGTATATTTCATTTTACGCTTGTTGGACGCAACCCCAAGTTCCTTTCCGCGCGCTTCCGCTGCCCTGCCCGGCCCAAAGAATGCGAAAACGGGAGCCGCGAGCAAAAATGGTGGGCATGATGCATATAAAAAAGAATTTCTGACGGTTCTATGTCTGTTCGTTGTGTGCGTTGGGGTTGGGGTTGGGCGTGTTTTCGTTGTTTCACAGACATTGTTGTGAATGGCGCAGTTGTTGTTGTTGCTGCTGCTGCTGCTGTTGCTGTTGCCGCTGTTATTGTGTTGTGTTGTCTAATGGCGTTGCCTTTATTAAGTGGTTTGGGTGTTGATTTATAGCACTTTGCCTGCATGTTGCCAGTCGTCTTCTGCAGCTCCCTCTCCCCACCTCCTCACCCAGGGCTCTTCTAAATGTGTGCATCGCCTGAAGGACATTCCCGCTTTGCTCTCAGTAGCTAAGCTTGTATGTGTGTGTGTGTGAGTTACAACCCCACCTTTATTCAGCTTGCCGCTTAAATTAAAGCACCACTTTGCATTTAAAGTGAATGTTTGCGAGCACATTTCTCATACGCCATGTGTTACAGTTTGCGGCCAGACAATAACGACAATCGCACTCACATTTTTTATCAAGTATTTACATTGGAATATAAGATAATAGTGTACACTTTGAGAGTCTGGCCAAGCTCGTAATTACCAATCACCTTGAAATACATACAAACATAGCTTGACTAATAAAACACTTGAATTTCACATTAGATGAAAAATTGGTTAGAATTTTAAATAAAATTGAAAAGAATTTGCTCTGAGGGATCCTTAAAGTTTGTGTATTATCTTAGATATTTGTCATTTATACTAGGATGTCACATGACTAACACTTTTAATATTACTAAGTACTTATTATTAATCTAGCCTCATAATTTAAAATTCCCTTAATCGATTTACAAGTACCATAGTTAGGTGTGAAGTTTATTTATTAAAATTTAAATTTATTTATATTTTGAACGAAATTTCCTTTTTAGATAAATATACTGTTTGGTCATCCGGCCAAAAACAGCCAAAACCAGCAGCACATCATAGTTAATAAGTAACGTAAATAACTCAATGCAAAGTGCTCGTTTTCTTGTCACTTGCTTTGCATAGCAAGCCGAGCACTTAACGTTTCCTTTTGTTGCTTGCCATAAATTTGCATAGGCTGCTGCGCAGCCGCCACATATGTACTAGTTATTGTCGCTAACTCTGCAAGTCAAGTTCGTTTTTCGTTATCGCATCTGGTACGGAGAAGCTTAGCTTTCCGTCTACCAGCATAAACTTTGTAAATCTCGGCGATCGCTACCGATGCAAAATAAACATTTGTGCACCTCTTTTAAATTGAACAATTTCGTTTTCGCTTATTTTGCAATTATTTCGCCAACATAATTTCGCATATTTGGAATCATAAAAAAGCTTATGATTATACATTTTGGTGACCCCGACGTGATTAATAATTCCACAAAACCTTGCTTAATCGCGTTAAAAAACAAAGCGTACATAATTGAGTTCATTGTACACAAAAAATATTCAAGTACATAAGTGCAAAAGTATAAGTTCATAGTGCCTACTGTACCGCCAATAAGCAGCCGTGTGAAGCGACATTTTTGAGGGCAACGAACATCAGCAGATAAAACAGTTATTCGCGCGCGTCATTTATCTCTGCTATTTTCGGTTTTCGGTTCTCTCTCGCGTTCATAATGTCTGAGAGCGACGGTCAAATGCGCGCCTTCCAAGCTGTCGCATCAGCTGCTGCTGACGTAGCTGATGCAGCGACGCTTGCGCCAACAGCTTCGACGTCAACAGCTGTGGGCAATGCAGTGCAGGCTACGAGCAATAGTGTTGAGTTTTATAAGCGCAAGGCGCAATCATTATATGCGTGGGCGCTTTCTATTCAAAATAAAATAAATGATTGTGAAATTGACAATATTTCAGAAAGTGAGCTGCGAAAACGTGTGGAAATGCTGCAAAGTATTCAGGCCTCTTTTAATTTGGTGCATGACAAATTAGAGGAGCTGGACTTTGACGAGATTGGCAGCAGTTTGCGCTGCAACTTTGCTGAGCTGGTGGTCTGCTTGGAGGGCCGCCTGCTAAATGCAATACAAAGGATGCAATCTGGCGCGCCGCCGTGTTCGACGCTTCGGCAAGATGATCAGTCTACCATTGTGATAAATCGGTCTCGTTTGCCTGAGCTTAAGTTGCCTACATTCAGTGGTGGATATACTGAATATGCAGATTTCGCTTCGATGTTCACATCAGTGATCGCCAAGGATCCAGATCTCTCCGATGTGGAAAAGTTGCAGCATTTGAGGTCAAGCTTAAGAGGATCTGCGTTGGACACGATTCGTGCGCTTGAGATAAGTGGTGCAAATTATTCAGTGGCGTTAGACCTACTCGACAAGCGGTTTAACAATAAGCGTCTTATTTTCCAGGCACACATCTCCGAGATTTTGGGCATTAAAAAGGCTGAAACTACAAGCAAGCTGCGAGAGTTGTCCGACAAAGTCAACGCAAATATGCGTGCACTGTTGAGTTTGGGCAATATGCAAGATGTAGCTGGCAGCATCGTCGTTCAGACAATTTTGGGCAAGGTGGATGCTGCGACGCAGGCAAAGTGGGAGGAAGCCGCCCCATTAAACGTTATACCGTCGTGGGAGCAATTTGCGACGTTCTTGGATAGCAGGTGCCAAAAATTGGAAAACATCGAGCATGCAATGGCATCATATTCGTCGAATTATCAGGTGGGAAAGAACAAAAACACTAACACCAAACGCTCGTTTGTCGCCACTAACCCATCCGCAAATGGTTGTCTGTTTTGTGACATAAATGCACACGAAATATACAGTTGCCCACTTTTTGGTAATTTGTCGCCTGTACTTCGTTTAAAGGAAGCGAAACGCCTCTCTCTGTGTATAAATTGTCTTAGAAAGGGACACAGAATGAGAACTTGCAATTCTGGATCGTGCAGAACCTGTGGTGCCAAACATCACAGTTTATTGCATTTTAATAATTCAGCTGCCGTAAATTTGATGCCTGAGCAATCGTCCGCTTCTGACTTACACTCGCGGCCGTCTTCATTGTTACTGCCACGTAGCGCTCTCGCAGCTGTTTCGCCATCATCGCTTGCTTCATTGCCTGCCCAAAATCTCGGCTCAGATGTTGTGCTCTTGGCCACCGCTGTCATCAGCATTCAAAATCGCGCCGGGACTTGGGTACCCTGCCGTGCATTGCTCGATTCCGGATCACAGTTGCACATTATAACTTCGCGATTCGCTCACCGGCTCCAACTTCGAAAGACCAAGTCGTCGGCCTCTGTGTCTGGTCTTGGTGACGTCAGTTTCAAGTCTGATGGTTGCACTGTGCACTTATGCTTGCAATCATTGGTCACTGACTATTCCGCAAATATTACTGCTTTGGTCGCTCCTTCCATTACTGAGAACCAACCAAATTTCACGGTTGACATATCTCATTGGGATATACCAAGCAATGTCCGCTTAGCTGATCCGGCGTTCTTCAAGCCACAGCAAATTGATATGCTTATCGGTGCCAATTTATTCTACGAGTTGTTGTGCGTAGGTCAGATTAAACTGGCTGATGGCCTGCCACTTCTGCAAAAGACTCGTTTGGGCTGGATAGTTACTGGAGGTGGCTCGCAGCGTCAGAAATCTGCTTTGGTTGCATCCAAGTCTCCGTCTACACAGGATTGCAATACACGAATCGAGCAGATGGTTCGCTCTTTTTGGGAACTCGAAAGTGGTGTCGATCCGGCTGTAAAACTTACAAAAGAAGAGTTCGACTGCGAGGAGCATTTCAAGGCTAATTACAGGCGCCTGCGTACTGGCGAGTATTCCGTCCGGTTGCCTGTAAAGTTCAGCACAGATCTGCTTGGCGATTCCTATACGCAAGCCTATCGTCGGTTCATAAACTTGGAGCGAAAGTTAGAACGCAATCCACTTCTCAAAGCACAGTACTCTGCATTCATTAAGGAGTATTTAGAGTTGGGTCATATGTCGCTTGTATCGCCAGTTTCGCTAAATTTGTGCAAGTATTTCCTGCCGCACCATTGCGTTCTGAAGGAGGACAGCACAACGACAAAGTTGAGAGTCGTGTTTGACGGTTCCGCATCCACATCCTCTGGTCATTCTTTAAATGACATCCTAATGGCTGGTCCTTCCATTCAGTCAAAGCTCGCAAACACGCTTCTTCGATTTCGCACGTTTCCTATCGCTTTAACAGGAGACATCTGCAAGATGTACCGCTGCGTGCGAGTATCAAATCCGGATAGCTATTTTCAATGCATTCTATGGCGTGACTCGCCTCAAAAGCCTATTCAAGTTTTCCGTCTTGATACCGTCACTTACGGTACAAAGCCTGCCTCGTTTCTCTCCGTTCGCACTATGCATCAGCTGGCTGAAGATGAGCATGAGCTATTTCCTATTGGCTCCGATATCTTGCGCCGCGATTTTTATGTTGATGATTTAATCACTGGTGGTGCTTCTACAAAGGAAGTCATAGAAATTATGAGACAAACCACAGGGCTACTTGCCAAGGCTAATTTCAAGCTAAGGAAGTGGTGCTCCAGCAATCCTGATGTGCTCAAACAAGTTCCGGAAGAAGACAAAGAAACTCTAGTTACGTTTGATGATGGCAGCGACATAACAAAAACTCTAGGACTGTCGTGGGATCCTGCGACGGATTTATTCATATTCACGTTTCTGCCAGCATTGACATCTGGTCGAATTTGCAAGCGCACTGTTTTGTCAACTATTGCCAGATTTTATGATCCGCTTGGCCTTATTGGACCAGTAATCGCAAAGGCTAAGATATTCCTGCAGGCGCTTTGGAGAGAAAGGCTTGATTGGGATGAAAGCCTTTCAGCATCATTGACAACATCTTGGCATAATCTTATTGCAGATTTTGAGCGCACAAAGCAGCTGAAATTTCCAAGGCTTGCACTTTCTGCTGGTGTTTCCATTGAAGTGCATGGTTTTAGTGATGCCAGCATAGATGCCTATGGAGCTTGCGTCTACATCATTTCGACCACGCAAGGCCAATCTCGTGCGGAGCTGCTGTGTTCCAGATCTCGTGTGGCGCCGCTCAAATCGTTGACCGTGCCCCGACTAGAGTTGTGCGGAGCCGTTTTGCTGGCACAACTCATAAACGAAATATCTCGTATGGAGTTATTCGACTGCAAGTTTTATTGTTGGTCTGATTCTGCAGTAGCGCTATCTTGGATTCGCAGCGAGCCATCCAGGTTTCAAATTTTCGTTTCCAATCGCATCGCAACTATTCAAGAGTTGACCTCTGGCATGGAATGGCGATATATTCCAACCGATTTGAATCCTGCGGACATACTTTCACGTGGAGCTTTGCCCAGCGAATTAGTCCAGTCCAACTTGTGGCTACATGGTCCCGCATTTCTGACGAAGGACAAATCTTCTTGGCCAGAGTCTTGCATTTCCGCCTCGTCGCTTCCTGAGCAGCGCTCTAAAGTGTTTGTAAGCACCACACTGTGCGAAGACATTGCACAGCAATGCAAATATGTTAACACATTTGGAAAGCTGCAGCGCGTGTTTGCATATGTATACAAGTTCCTGCACCGTGTACGAATTCCTGGGCTATCGGTGGACTGCATCCGTCATGGTACACTGCTGTTGATGCGCTCAATTCAAATGTCTACGCTTCGGGACGAATACAAGACCTTGCAGGCCGGACACACTTTGAAATCGTCTAGCTCCTGTCTTTCTTTATCTCCGTTTCTCGACAGCTCTGGATTGATGCGCGTTGGTGGCCGTCTAAGTAACTCTGCGCTCGACTTTGAAGCCCAGCATCCAATTATACTTCCAAGGCGTCATCCAGTCACGCGTTCAGTCATTATGCACTACCATGTCCGTAATCTGCATTCTGGACCTCGTGCATTGCTGGCCTCAATTCGGTTGCAGTATTGGCCAATTGGCGGTCGGAAAACAGTGTGCAGCGTAGTCAGCAAATGCACCATTTGTTTTCGAGCCAAGCCTCGTCTTGTGGAGCATGTTATGGCTGACCTGCCAAAGGATCGAGTTGATGCTTCACATACCTTTATGGTCACTGGTGTGGATTTTTGTGGGCCGTTTTTCTACAAAAGCGAGGTCCGCAATAAGGCACCAATAAAATGCTATATTTGCATTTTCATTTGCTTCGCCACCAAAGCTGTGCATTTGGAGTTGGTGAAGGATTTAACCACCGGAGCATTCTTAAATGCACTTAAACGCTTTATTTTGACGCGCTGTCGACCTACGAGGATCTGGTCTGACAACGCTACAAATTTCGTTGGCGCACGGAACGAGATGGCTGAGCTAAAGCGTCTTTTTGAATCCAGCGAGCACCTGCAGGCTGTGCAAGAATTTTGCCTTGCTGACTGTATTGATTGGCGTTTCATTCCGCCGCGCTCGCCTCACTTTGGTGGTCTATGGGAAGCGGCTGTAAAGACTGCCAAGCATCATTTCTACAGATCCGTCGGACTATCGCTGCTCGAATTTGATGAACTGCGCACGCTTGTATGCCATATCGGGGCAATTATTAATTCTCGCCCATTGTTATCCCTTTCAGAACATCCAGCAGATCTCGATGTCTTGACTCCAGCTCATTTTCTTGGTGCTGCTCCGCTGTCAACGTACGTTGAGCCTGATCTGACGAAGCTCAATTTCAATCGGCTGGATCGATGGCAGCGCGTGACGTACTACCAGCAGATATTTTGGGCTCGCTGGCGTGAAGAATACTTGACGCTTCTTCAACAGCGCTCAAAATGGCGAGTGTCGCAGCCTGGGCTCTCCATTGATGATGTCGTTCTGGTCAAGGACGAGAATTTGCCGCCCCTCAAATGGCCATTAGCAAGGGTGGTCAGCCTCATCAGCGGCGCAGATGGCGTGTCGAGAGTTGCAGAATTGAGGACTTCCACTGGAACCATTCGGCGAGCCGTTCGCAAATTATGCCCGCTGCCGAAACAAGATGTTGTTGAAGACCCTGGTTCTTCAACAGGGGGAGTATGTTTGGTCATCCGGCCAAAAACAGCCAAAACCAGCAGCACATCATAGTTAATAAGTAACGTAAATAACTCAATGCAAAGTGCTCGTTTTCTTGTCACTTGCTTTGCATAGCAAGCCGAGCACTTAACGTTTCCTTTTGTTGCTTGCCATAAATTTGCATAGGCTGCTGCGCAGCCGCCACATATGTACTAGTTATTGTCGCTAACTCTGCAAGTCAAGTTCGTTTTTCGTTATCGCATCTGGTACGGAGAAGCTTAGCTTTCCGTCTACCAGCATAAACTTTGTAAATCTCGGCGATCGCTACCGATGCAAAATAAACATTTGTGCACCTCTTTTAAATTGAACAATTTCGTTTTCGCTTATTTTGCAATTATTTCGCCAACATAATTTCGCATATTTGGAATCATAAAAAAGCTTATGATTATACATATACTTTTCCCGTTTTTAAACTGTTCGAATGTATATAATCAAAGCTGTAAAAAAATTGCTGGAATTTGTTGGGATTGAATTAATTTTAAATAAATTGGACTAGTGCACTTTGAGAAAAGACCAGTACATTTGTTGAATTAAAATTTAAAACTATGTATATTTATTTTGTAAATTACTTCTCATCTTGTACAGTCACATTTTATTTTTAAATCTTATTTACATCTTATTATATTTTAGCTTTTTATCAAGTCTGATTTTAATTCCATATAATACAAGCAAAGTGTTTTAAAACCCTTAAATTTTTCTGAACTACGGATATTCACTAATTTGAAAGTTATATTTTAATTAAAATTCTACCAAGATTCTGAGAATTTATAAGGTGTAGAACAAAAACATCTCTTTAGGAATGGGGTGTTTTCTGGGGGCGTTGGTTGGAAAGGTAGATGCCTAAAAATTCGTTTGCACTCTTTCTATAAGCAACCAACATGTTTTATTGTTTGAAATAATTGAAATGGAATTAAATATCTGATAATCATGATTTATCGCATATAAATCGATCAATTGGGTCTGGTTCTTGGTTTTTTTCTGCACGAGTTGATTGATAACCAAAAATTTGGCTCATCGGTCAACAGTTGTCACTAATTTTCTGACAAAAATATCATTTCAACCATCAACCATTCCCTCTATTCCCCTTTTCAGAAAATTATGCTAATTACTGTATGGAGTCAAAACGGGACTATTTTGAATCAAATTTAATTATTTTGCAAATATTATTGTTTGATTTCCGTATTTTTGAAAGTATATAGTACAATAGGGAATACTTGATTGGATTTAAGTCAATTCGAGCAACGACGACTCAGTTGCCATGCAAATTCATGTTAAAAGTAGACAATAGACATAATCAACACAACAATTAGAATCCTATGCCCATGTATTAATCGGAAATCGCAATTATAATTATTCATAAAGCTATTATACTAACACAATCAATATTTCTGACTATAATGCTAATTGACTCAGAAATTTGTGGTGATTGCGTGGACAAGACACACAACTTTTATGCAGTTAACTAGAAAATTGTTCAGAAATTTTGTGTTAAGCTGTTCCTTATAAATGAATGGTTTAATTCTGTTCTAGGTTTTAATGACTTAGTCTACTGACTAAGGCTAAAAACTATAACTAAGCATCTATTGTTCAATTTGACATCAAAACGTATAAAGCCTTTAATGGTTTTTGAAGCTTAACTTCTTGTTAAATAAAATACAGAATTAAATAGAACTAAAATGTACATATATTAAAAAAGAATATATTTATTGATGCATTAAATAAGAAAGCATTCAAATGTATTTTCAAATGAAACATATTTATTGATGCATTAAGCATTAGTCTGAACGCAAATAATGTCTGGGGCTTGATTGATTTTCCCACTTCAATGCATTGTTTAATCATTGATTATATTGGGCATTAAAAATAACCATACAGATTATATTCAGAGCGCTTAAACAGAAACACAAATGATGGCATTGTTAAAGTTGTCATCGAATATACGAGTATGATATGTTTATAAACAAATATAAAAAGTTATTCTTATCAAATGAATGCAAGTCTGTCAGTTCTAATGAACGTAATGTGCACCTGGGCCATTAAACAGACGATTTTCCGATAAATTTCACGGCACAATTGACGTTTAGTCAGCATAATTGATCTGATATAATTGACCTCGAAACCAATGTGAATCGATGCTGCGATATTGATACGCTTGCCACAAAAAAAAAAACATTTTTTATGCCTTTGGAGCGTGGGTTTCCTGTCAATGTTTATAATGAAAATGGAAAATGTTTTCCACAGCCTCTTTATACAAACAACGGATGCTGTGAAAAGTACGAGTCCATTAGGTGTGTTTCAAGTACATTAATGGTCTTTTCTACATGAGGCGGGGGAAGTTCTGGAAAATTGCCAGAACTTGGCCAGCCTAGACAGGCATTTCAAGCAGCAAATAAAATTGCCTGCATCTGCAACTCATCTGCATTGCTCTTGGACACTCTATGTGTATACTGATGCTTGACCCAAATTTGATTGCAGTGCATTGGCGAGCACTTTGTTAGATGCGAAATTTTCGACGATGAGTCAACAGCTGGGCCTGCTGCTTCACACAACAGAGCACAGCCCATAAACATTTTATAGTTTCAATGAATATGAAATCTAGTGTATAATATCCAAGAGCGCCGAAATGCCCAAAAACGAATGACTATTAAAATAAGCAATCCAGTCGGGGGAGAGGCACGGAGGGGGTGGCCAAATGGAAATGCAGACCCAACCGCACTTCGCAGTTGTTTGTTTGCTACTCGCAGTCGTGTATTCGATTTTTATGTCTGTCTGTGTTTGTAAATGAGCAAGTGAGTGAGTGAATGGGTGAGGGAATGAGGGTATTTGGGTGTATTCTTAAAAGAACGCTTGCAAATATAAACAAGTTTTTCTGTTTATACAGCGCGGCGCTTTTAAAATGAAATATGAGCAGAAATTGCGTATACGCCACAGTGGCATTTAAATGCCATCAATTGAAATGTAAACGAAAATTAGAAAAAGCTGTTCATTAGGGAGCCCAAAACTAAAGCGAAACGGACCGAACAGTGTCCACACAAGCCTTGTAAGTCCTTAATTAAGCGGCGATTAATTATTTGCCAATTTACCCTCATCAACTTCTTGTGAGACTTCTAATTAGAAGAAGCGTCATAGACGACCGCATGCCTGCACACACACACACACATACACATGCACACATACACACACGCACTCATACACTTGTATTATGGGTGTACGAGTATGTGCGCCCACATTATTGCGCCTCATTTATTTATTTTTTCACAGTTACTCAAACTTATTTCTGCTCTTGCTTTCCCCCCAACAACCAAATTAAACAAAATGAGCAAACCGAGCCAAATAAGGGTGCCATTCAGCACCATGTGAGATGGGGTAGGGAGTTGGTGGTCTTTGGTCGGCCTTGGCGTGAATATTTGACCATTTGGGGTCGTGCCAAAACCCACAGTTCTTTGTGTTTGTCTTCCATTGTTTGTCTGTTGCCGTGAAACTACAATTAAAGTCTCGACTCGACTCCAGTGAAGTCCCAAAGTATATTGCCAAGTTTTAATTACCCATACGACTACAGTAGCAATAACAACAGCTACAAAACGCCAGTTGCCACATGGCGTCTTAACTTGGCTGATTCACCACCTGCATGAACTAGCAGTACATATATATATATACGTTCATGAACGTGCATGCATGCACAGTGAAACCTTCCCACCCAAGGCTAAAGCTATTTTTAGACCACTATACAAGTTTCTAATTTATGGTTGCTTTGGACATTCTTAAATTGCATTTAAGCACTTAAGGCGCATTTTTATTTGCCCTAACTTTGCGGAAGCTGTAACCACGTTGATAGATTGTGTCTCTTTTATATTTTGAATAAAAATTCACCTGAAAGTGTTTAGAGTTGCAGGAGTGAGTGCGACACTCTCTACTGATATACTTGATTTGTACTTTAGCATAATGAGGTGCCAACTAATTTAGCAATAGTTTTCTTTAATTTAAACAATTTACTTTTCTTGCATATTGCTACGCCTAGGCTAATAGCCTTGGAAAACAACATCAAGTGTTGTTGTAAAAAGTTTTAGTAATGGCTCAAGACTAAAAAATAACTTTAAAAGGCACGGCTATGATAAATAGCAATAAAGCACATATTTTGCGCTGCTTGTTGGCGAACTTTTAGTTTTTTGTTCTAAAACATTTGAAAGGAAAACTAACTAGAAACTAAATAGTTGCTCTGGTAGAAAAAAAAAGTCCATTGCTCACTTCACCTAATAAGTTCCCTTTGCAAAAACAAGCTCTTGATTTATGTGTTCGCTTTTTTCTCGCTGGTTTATGCCTCTTTTCTACAAAAAAGGCATAATTTGCAGTCTTTTGACATATAAATCCCCATGATTGACCAACATAATAAGCTTCACTGTACTCGTATATTGCCATCTCTGTGTAGGTTTCTTGCTCCTTTCAGTTGCCACATAAATTCGCATACATACGGCGCAAGTTGTTGATCGGGGTCTAGGGTTATCGGTCGTGGATGGGGTGTGAGTTTTTCAAACTATAAAACCCACTGTTGAATGCCAAATAATGAACTAGAGTCGACCAAAAATTAGAAGCACAAGTCGTGTGGGTTCAGTAGAGTGGGAGTCTGCAATAACTTGAGGCTAAGCACGTAGACATGCTGATAATGCGATGCCAGATGCTTGCAGCATTCTCGTTTATGGGGCATTTTAATACGTCAGGACATCAAAATGGCAACGCCACATAAAAATACAAAACAATTTTTTAATATACGTACAGAATGCGCGTTTGAACAACATTACCTGTATGTATGCGTATGTGTGTGTGTGTGTGTGTGTTTGTGTGTGTTGCTGTTATGTCATAAACATTTTATTGCACATTTGAGGAGCCGACGACACAAATGGGAGAGAAGATGGACACAAAGTGAAAAAGGGCTTGTCACGACCTGGGCATAAAGCGAAATAAAAACAAAAACCAAATCAATGGCAACGTGTGTGAAAAAGGCTCGCATGTTATACAACAGTCCTTTTGCTATTGCCAGCAATTATGTTAATACATATTGCGTATACGCAACGTTGGCCAAGCACAGACATGAATATGAATGACAAGTCAATTACTAATTTTGCCTGCCACGCACACAGCCACAGTCTAGGCTGGGCAGGCTAGAACTCATTTACATACACTCACAGAAAACCAGAACAGAGTAAATCGGGGAATTAAGGAATAGACTTGTATTCACTTATGAAGTTGTTGATAGCATGTATATACGGATATATATTCGATAATATTAGATATTTGAAGAATTAAAAACATTTTCATTTAATTGATATATAGATGTGTCAGGAAACGATAGTAAAAATTGCAATATGATGCTCCTTTATTTCTCGATTTATCAAATACGCACTGACAAATGAATAAATAATATTTGTTTCAATATACAAGTATGTTTCAAATGACTAAAGAAGCCACGAATTCAACGCAATCTATTACATTTTGTGTAAAAAATCACATTTCATTTTATCAATAAAAAAGAATTTGTATAACGGCTCAGAAGCTCTGGAATAGCACTTCAGCAGACTTTTATTGAAAATCTAAATTAATAAATTCTCGCTACCAAGGCAAGTTGTAAGTCGCTGCGTGTATCCATGGATTGTAGACAGATATTACCAACTGAATATTTAAAAAGTGATAATAATGGAAACAAAATTGAATTAAAACATAGACATGACCTAGTTCTATGTATTTCGAGATCAGTGCTGGCTAGAATGGATTATCCTCGAGAACTCTGTTGTAAGTTCTTGCAACACCGTTTGTTTCAAATAAAAATAGGCATATAATTGAATTTACGATAAATTATTAATAATAGAGGCGAAATCATTTCTTCCTAATTAAAGAGCTTGAAATGGGAATTCATTATGTGTATCTATTATTATTACACATTTTTCCTTCTAAACTTAACTAGTTCCTTTCTCCAAGTGCACACGCATTAACTATGCGTAGTAAACTAATTACTGACTGGTCTGGCCTATTCCTGGAGCTTTTGCTTAGGGTGTGTGTCTAAAAACTGCGTTAAAAATAAAGCACGTTCCCGGAGCCAGAGGCAGCTTCTACTTCAGCCTCAATGCGTTTATTGGCCAATAGCTGGCTACCTAATGAATATAGTATATGTATGTATATACAAATGTACATCAGTGTGTATATAGAGCAGCATGTGTTAGGTGAAGTCGATCTGCCGTAGTAGTGGAGGCTTGATGGGTCAACTTACCGTGGAAATTAACTTCCGCTCGCTTTGGCAATGGGGAATAAAGTCAGAACTGGTCGCACTGTTTTTCTTTTTTTTTGCTTCTCACTTTACGAATTATATCAGGAAATTAATGTTAGATTCGATTCGATTTTTCACTTAAATCGTCCCGTTTTTTTTGCACGTCGCAGACTCTTATTTATTTTTATTTGTTATATTTTTGTTGGATTTGTTGTTTGTGTTGTGGGAAACGTTGATTAAGAAAAGTGTAAGAGAGAAACGCAGATAATGGCAATTCTGCATTTTTATTTCATAAAGAAAATATACCGTTTTAGCAATTGCTTCGCTTTCTATTCCACAATCTTTGCCCGTGGCGGAAAAAGCGTGAAAAATGAAAACAAAGCAAAGAAAGCCAGGAGTTAAGCGTGAAAAGTGGCCGACCTCATTTACATTTTCTGCATATTTTAATTGCTCGTAGCTCGAAATCATTGTAGGGAAACTCTACACAAGCTTTGTGGGCGTTTATTTGCTTTGCTGTCAACTTCTCAATGTCTATGTGAGCTTTGTGCGTTAATTAAAAAAAAAAACACACAAGGCGCCAGGCCAGCAAATGGTCAGCTACTGACCAATGTGAGGTCCCGCCCGCCACAATCAGTTCTTGTTTCCTTCTCTCATATTTTGTTTTCTTTTTTGTTTTTTTTTTCGTTTTGTTCTATTCATTGTTCGTGCTCGTAGACTGTTTTAATTGAAAATTAGTTGGAAACCCAGGAAGTGCAGGAATAGCGTTCCATGCGATTTGCATTATTTTTTCCGGCAAACGAGTTTTGTTTATTAAACTTCAATTGTTGAAGTTTTTCAATTAAAAGTGCGCCGTTGCAACGGACATTGTGCGAACACAATTCCAAAGTAAAATCAATGGCAGGCAACTACTTTTTCCTAACCGAGCTGATGAGATGTGGAGCGGGGGACAACCCTTTGTTAATTGTTTTACGCATAAAGTATACGCCGTGTTGAGCTGCGCGTGGGCAGCGTCTGATATGATACGAATATGAATTGAGTGGCATAGTCGGCACTTGATATCAATCAAGTTTATGCATGACACTTCAGATTTACGTTTCAAGTGCTCTTGACAGTGATAAATGCAGGCGAATCGTGTTTAAATAATTATACGACCTGCACTTGCCAGAATAAGCAATACTAGCAACAACATTTACTTAATTGAAAGTTTTCAAAAACAAAAATATTTACTAATAGCTAGAAAAGGCACTCTTCAATATCAGAGAAGAGACGTTAAAATGTATTCTCTAAATTTTGGAAATGTTAGAAATGTTTTCCAATTTTAAACAGTTTTTTCCCTAGTATTAAAGAACTAATTGCAACTTTATAGTAAATAGTTTGAGTTTAAAAAATTTTAAAATATCATTCTTCCGTTGTATTAACTAAATCAGAACTAATTTTTTTTTACATTTATTATTCTTCACATGTGAATTACGAGGCATGAGTAAGCACTATTTGGGCTGTACAACTATTACCAAGTACAGCGAACATATTGGTCTTAGTATTGGGAAAATATCTATACATATGTATGTGAACTAGTTAACTTTAAAAAGGATCTTGCAAAAACAGCTTAACGGATTAAAATTCGCTTAGTTTTTTTAACTTGGTCTTAGAAAGAAACTTCCTTTCTAAAATGTGTGGCTAGTAGCTTTTATTTCTGTTTATAATTAAATGCAGTTTCGGGATTTTTTTTTCTCGTTATGATAAATTAACGAATACGGTTAAAACATACAAATTAAGCGAATATTGAGCGCCCCGTCGACAATGGATAGCACTGGGCTACGAAGCAACACCTGCTGTGGCGTTGGTTTCGGAGCGCACACAAACATACACACATACTATAAACGACAAACATAAACAGTTGAAGATGACACAGGCACCCAACTACCCAACTAAGTGTGCGTGTGCGTGTACGTGTCTGTGTACGTACGAGTACGTGTGTGTGTGTTCACTTATTTACACTTTTGACTGTGTATGTGGGAACTACTGCTCACTTCACACGGTCGCTTCACTTGGCGTTTAACATCTGCCGCAACGAGAACCAAACGCTTTGAACTTCACCGAGGAACTAAACAGAATCGAACCGCGGCATAGCCTGTGTACCATGGCCCATTGGCAAAAGCTTTTCAAGCGCCACGATGTGGCAATGAAACGAAACAAAAATGACAGAAAGAGAGAGAGAGTGCCACGAGGACGCACCTCGAGGATGGGTGCCCGCCTGACCACCTCTTGACTGTTTGTTTTCATAGGCAAATGCGTTTGTCAAAAGGGGCGCGTGCTGTTTGGTCTATGTTGCGGCAGGGACACTTGTAGCTCGTCTTCGAAGTGGCCGCCATGTTGCTAACGTGATGTTCGCAGCAAATGTTGCAGCATGTTGCCAGAGCTATTAAAACTGTTGCATGAATAATACAATGCATGTGTGCCTCATGACTTGACACTGTAAGCAATTAAGTGGGGAAAAGGAGGCGATTGCCCCGCTTTTATAAACAATAGTGAGCCATATGCTACTATTGTTGCTGTTGGTGGTCGTAGATAAGATAAACAAATGCTGGCTACTTGCTTACGCAGCCGACGAGCCATATACATAGACTTAAGTAGCAGAAGAAAAAAAGGGCGGCATCAACAAAAAGCGGAAAATGTAAATATTTCTTATTGAAAGAGTACTTCCCAGTTCAAATTAAAAAAAAATTGTATTTAGCAAAACATTTTTATCACAAAAATGTTAATCGTAAAGAGTGGGCAACATTTCATGCGCTCATACTTTTGTATTAAATTTTAAATATTTTAAAAAGCAACCAATTTCACCTTTTTTGAATTACTTTGCTTGTTATCCTATTTCATCGTATTTATAATATATAAACTAAAATATTTAATTCAAAATACCTAGGCCTGAAAAAGTATAATTTCTATTAAATTGCAGATATTATATGTCATATACATAGCACGCATTTAGATCGACATTATTTTGACTAATACAAGCCAGACAAGAAGTTTTATAAGCTTTACTAGTTCAATAATTTGAATATATGTATGTGAATTCTAAAGGATCCAATTTCCAACACAAATTGTCTATTAAAGTAATTATTTTAAATTTCAAAACGTAAGTCATTAAAGCTTGCCATCATCTAACGCTTTCAACTTAATTAGTTTAATATTTTAGAATTTAGATCATTTTTAAAATTTATGTTTGCAACTAAATTGTAAGTATATGTGAAATTTTTAATGAACGCATCTCAGATGTGTCCGTTATACGTCCATAACAACAACAAATTGTGTCAGTCCCGGGCAGCCTGCATCCACCTGCGCCGACGCAGTACCAAGACAGGACGCAGGCAGCTGCTCACATTAACAAATTGAATGTGTGTGTCTGTGTGTGTTTGTGTGCGGGTGAAGCTTTTGCATTACTGCTGGCGGCGCTGACCTGTTCCATTTCATTTGATTCCGTTTCATTTCGTTGCTGCTGTCTGATGTGATGGGCGCGCGCCTGCAACACATTTGAAATGCAGGACATATCCTTTAATAATTGTATGTGTATTAAATTAGGCACAAATCCGCACCACTTAAATTATTTATTGTCGCTCTGCCACTGCAGACTTTTAATGCACGTGGTGCCGTGCGTGCTGCCAAATTGGGCAATTCTACTTAACCCAATTTAAGCTCGGACAGACTCACTGAACTGACTGACTGACTGACTGACTCGCTACCTGTTCTTGCTCTTGCCTTTGCTGCCATTTTTCTGTTGGTCCGCCCTTGGGTCTTGCACTCAGGCACTGAACCCGCACACCTGCTCCCATTGTTTGGTGCCGCTTGATGAACGTCGCACATGCGGCAGAGCACTTAGAAAGCAATGGCAAAAAATAACGTAAATAAAACGCACGACGTTGTGTTGCTAAAAGACTTTGCTGCTCTTGTTGTGCTCCAACGTCCTTCAGCCTATAGCACTTGCTGGCTGGATTTTTTTCTCTTCATTTTTATTTTCCTTTTTGCTCCTTTGTAGTGCATGTGTCGCCATGCCACGGGGAAGACGAGTAAGGGAGAAAGGTATGCGTGTGTGTGCGCTGCTGTGGTGTGTGTTTTCCGTGTGTTGCGACATTTCAAGTATGTATTACGTACGCCAAACAGATGTAAATACATTTGAATGCCGCACGGCTGGCAGACAAAGCACAACGAGGACAACAACAGCAGCAACCCTTTCGCTAGCAGGAAGCAAACATTTGTACAGCTACAATGCACACACACGCACTCCCACACACGGACATTTGCTAGTGTCCTTGCCAACCCAAAACGCGTAGAAAAGTAGCACATACACTTACACACACGCATTTGTTTGGCTGTTTGGTTTTACAAGGATTTAATGCTGTTTTGTGCCGCTGGCGCAAATTAGGCCCGAAGATTTATAGGCAGCTAAACGCACGTTCCACAAACACACTCAGCCACAACAAGTAATCCCTTCCCACGCACACATCTATCTACAAGTATGCACACTACGCACATAACACAGAAGCTCTATTAAACTGCTAGTGTATAAGTATGTCTTTAACTGTAATTAAATTGTTAAAATAACCTTTAAGAAACAGCAAGCGATACACTCAAAAATAAAACGAACGTAATCAACAAATTTCTTCAAAAGTACGCTAGTATTTTCTAAAATTTATAAATTCCATATCAAACTGATAAATGTTGTATCCTAAAGCTATTAGTTTCCACAAAATTCGACAATTTGTTCAAATTGAATTAATTACCATTACAAATAATAAACATTATCGAACTATTTAAAGATATTTATTAAAATATTTAGTTACATTTTTAAGGAACTTTAAAATAATTTACTAGAAAGAGTAATAGAATTAAAAGTGAAATTACTTCAAGCACGCGAAAATTGTTAAAAAAGAAACTCATAAAACGTTTTTTAAGAAAAAAAAACCGTATTCGAATATTTAATGATTTATATTTGTAGCTTGCAAACACAGAAAGAATTGGTCATCTGATGCTAAATGGCCTTCCTGGCCGCCTTAATAATTATTAATCATCAATGATTTCAATTTATAATTTAAAATATTATACAATTTTTATTGATGCTCAAATGTTCATAATATTTTAATTAAGGAATTGAAAATTAAATGCAAGACAATGCAAGCTTTATTTGTATTTTATGTATTTTATATTTGATGGGATCCCAACCATCGCTCAACACGCTACTCAAGCAGGCTTCTGCTCATTAATATTCAATGGCTGGCTAATCGAAAGATTGTCCTTGCAGTTGAAATCCCCTACAAATTGAGTGTCGGGAGTGTCGTTGTTTCTTCTCTTTTGGGTCATCTTCATTTCTCAGCTTCTTGTAGAACAACAGGAAATTACCTTTTATTTCTGGTTTTATGAGTAATTTGTTATGAACATTTCCAGCCCCTGCATCCTAAATATTTTTTATGTTTAAAAGATTCTCTTTTCAGCTAATTGCGTAATCTATGACCCCACACAGGGTCACGGTCTTAGTGTTCCTCCAACTGGTCAGAGACTACTTTTTTTTTAATTTTTTGTTTATTTTTAGTTTTAATTATTTAATAAGCTATTAATTGATTGTAGCTTTCTTTCTCCGTTCATTTTAGAATGCCTCTGACTGCAATTGGCTGTAAATCTAAATGGCAATTAAAACTCTCCCACCGAGTCGGAGGCGTTTAATAGATATTATTGTTATTTGCCTAGCTTATAAATCTTTATTATATTTGTTTATTTATTTATTTATTATTATTATATTATATTATTTTTTTTATTTCACTTATGCCGACAACTTGCATTTGTCGAATAAATTAAGTGCTTTTCTAACAAAAACTGCTGGAGCTTTATAAGAACAACAAAAATTGCACGAGTTTGTCGATTTCTTTGCTTTTATATTTTTAATTACTTTTCATTTAATTCAATTATTTCTTCGAGTGTATGGGGGAGGTAATGGCTGTTGGATTGGCCGCCGGGGGAATGGGGCAGCCACTTGCGCGGCATCGATGCGATAAACTGGCTCAACTTTAAACAGGCTGCTTCTGCTTATTACTCTTGTTGTTGTCTTGATAATTTTATTTAACGATTGTGCTGCCGCTGACTGTGACGTTGGCGCGTATACCAAAGTCGACGTCGACTGCGCTGCTTACATTAACATTTACATAAAAGCCGTCATTATCGAAACATAAATAGCGACAGCAAGAGCTGGAGCTGGAGCTGGAGCTCAAGCTACCGACAACTCTCGACAGGGCCAACGACAATGCCGCAAAGTGGCAACGAACTTTTGTTAGTATGCCGCGCGACTTGCTGTTGTTATTGTTGATGTTGTTGTTGCTATTGCTGTCATTGCGAGCACGTCGCAGGTGTCGTGCTTACCAAGCCAAAAACTTCTGGCATGCGGCGCAACAAATTAAACACGATTATGCGAGAGAGAGAGGGTGAATGGTGAGTGGGTGGGACAGGGGCAGACTTTGAAAGGGTTGTGTCTGCCGCATTAGCATATTGCGTCCTGGGGCCTGTCTGCGGCACTGCTGGCTGCCAACATACGCTCCGCATAATCCTGCAACGCCAGCAAGGACGTGCATCCTTTCGGCTTCAGAATCAGCCGCAGCACCAGTAGCGTTTCCAAGCCAAAATCAATTTGATACTTAATAAGCTGAAAGAAACCCGTTGACTGACACGCCCCCCGCTGTTTGGATGAGAGCATGCTGTGCCTTATATACATTTTTTTCCTCCTTTATTTTCTTTTTCCGCTGACTCAACTATGGCTGATGCTGCTCCTGCTGCTTGCGGCTGCATGTGGAGCCTTTATTTGTAATTACATAAATATGTAACGGTGTCCATGACCGTGTGTATGTGTGTGTGTGTGTGCGTGCGCGCCTTAATGCATTTAGTGCTGCCGCAGCTACTGTTGCATAAATTAATTGATTTACAAAGTGCTTGTGTGGCACTATCCTTCCGCCATCCGCCGTGCGGCCCCTTTGCACAGTTCAATTAGCAGTTGGTTTTGGCACAACAATGCCTATGTGTAATTAAAACACATTTACCGCAATTAGAATGCCTGCATTTATTATACAATGAACCCACACGTGGCCTCAAGTTGAAGGTTAACGCTGCGTATACGTAACACGGTCTTTAAAATTCGATTTATGGCAACGAACCGAACACAACACCCTTTGGATGCCCAGTTAACGGCCCAATGTTGCTATAACACTCTGCATTTTGCCACATAAATTTTGTAAATTTTCCTAATAAAACAAAATTGGCTGATAACGCATTAACGCCGGCTAACACCTCGTCCACCATTTTCATACCCTACGCCCCAAAAGGCAGTGTACTGTCTTCAATTCGGGAGCATGGCATGTGAAAAACGTGGCTCAACATAACTAAGTTCTCTGTCGTTATTCTAGTTTGTCTGCATAAAGTCCTTTATCTTAGGCTGTATAAGTGCTAAAAGCACAAAACCGTCCAAAAGAAATTTTTATTATTTGCCCTGCGAGGACTTCAATGGGGTTCCAATTGACGTTTGCCACCTTATCGTGACGTTAGAATGTTCTCCCTACTTTGCAGGATCGTAGAAACATTCATGGTGCAAGCTACTGGAGAAATAACTTCAGGCAACCTTTTAAGTACATCGTATTAGCTTCCTTCCAAACCCAACAGAAATTTCCGGTCTTTACATCTGGAGCTCTGTACTTCAAGATTTGAACTTCACTCTCCTTTTCATGTTCTGTGTTCTATTTATAAGAAACTCTGGCATATAATCTTGTCTAATCAATCCAATCCAATCTTGTCTAATAACCAGCATTAAGTACACAAGTACTAATGGAATACTAATCACACGCTCTAAGTCGGAGCACAGCGGCCTATTTCGGCAACTAAAATATCCCTTTGCTGCATTTCTTTAATATTAAATTCTGTTTTCTTTTTAAGTTGTAAGATTTTGTCTTTGTTGTATTAAATGGCAGTTTTATTTGCTATTGATTTTCAAGTAAAAATAAAATATAAGCATTAGTAACACTATAATATACTACGCAGTGTTAATATGACATTGTGGAAGGGTACAGCACAGTCGAGTGCACAGAACTACTATATTCCTTTTACCTTGTTTTGGGTCGTTTGTGGCCAACAGATATGCGTACGTGAACGGTCATTTGGATGCTTGGGTAGGTGTTGAAAAATATACTCAATTCTTTAGAAAGGCCAGCAGGAGAAGAAAAATGCTCATTTGAACAATTTTCACACCCCAACAAACCGATTCTGAGCGAACGGAAGCCAATTTCATGATCGAAACTGGCACCGGACGCGGCATGCACGGGTCTGGCAATGGGTCTGGCAACCAATAAATGCGCGTCGAAATTCAATTTATATTGTGTGTCGGTCTTCATCGGCTTTGTGCTATTTGTGTTGTGCTTTTAGTCAATGTCGGTATTGGCATTAAATAAACTCATTGCTCTAATGCGCTTTAAATTTAAACCAATCATAATTTCCATTACAGTTGCCAGGACAGCACACAGTTGCGATGGTCAAAAAGTAGCGTCGCTACTCCATTCCCCTCAAAAAAAAAAAAAAAAAAAAATGAAAAGAAAAATAATCCGCTTCGGGGCAGAGCTGCTCCTGGTTGACTGCATGCGAACAATGCGAACAACAAAGCATTTTCCACATTTATTTATGCGACCACAACATTTCGGTCGTGTTTAGTGCGCAAAAGCTGACAAATGGCGAATGGTAGTTGGCAGATTGTTACTGGTTGCTGGTCAAGCCACTGGTTTTTCTGGATTTCGCAATACACACACACACACACACTCACTCACCTATGTACACACTTGTGTGGTGTGTATACTCTACATGTCATCGCTATCTTATCAGCAAGTTAGTTAGTCAGCAGACTCTGGCTCTGGCTTATCATAGCCATCGCATACGTATTCAAATGTGCCTTTAATTATGTCTAATTTTGTGATACTAGATTGAATGGGATTTTGTTGCAGTTCGTTGAGCTCGTGATGTGGCACACTGTTTGGGGCACGACTTGGTGCTTTCTCCTGGCATTTGTGTCAACATTTGATGCATTGAACGGCTTATGTTATATATTTTGGCTTAGCCAGTTGATTCAACAGCTGAGCCACAAGATTGCGATGAGCTGTTAAACATAATACGCACACACAATATATTGGCAACAGGAAAAACGGAGCACACTTGCATTGTCTCTGTTCAAATACCCTCTTCCTGTGCCTGAGCATAGCAACTGAAATGTGTGAAACCGTTCTTGATAATTAATTAATTGTTTCATTGAAAGTCACATTTTACGAAACGAGAAAGTTAAGTTTGAAAATTCTTCGAAAAGATACGACATTTTTAATGATATCATTTAACTGAAGCTGTGGAGTAAAACAGTTTCTACAGCAGTTGGCAGTTGTCTTAATTCCTGCTTCTTGCTCATTTTTAATAATTTTAATAAATAACCGTTTTTTACTTAGACAGCTTCTCAAGTATTTTACAGAGCCAGTTTATACAGCAGTTGGCAGTTGTTTTAATTACTGCTTGTTGCTAATTTGTAATAATCTTAATAAATAACACTTTTTTACTTAGATAGCTTCTCAAGTATTTTACAGAGCCAGTTTCTACAGCAGTTGGCAGTTGTTTTAATTACTGCTTCTTGCTAATTTTTAATAATTTTAATAAATAACCATTTTTTACTTAGATAGCTTCTCAAGTATTTTACAGAGTCTTCTTCGCTGCTTGGAAGAAAACATGGCTTTCGCTTTGCATTTCTTTTCATGGCGTTAAGTTTGATTTTCCAGCGAACAAATTATGAAAATATATATAGAGTTTGCCGAGTATTGTAGTACTAGTTGTAGGAGTTACCAGAACAGTAGATGGCATTATAATCATTTATATAGTTGATATAAAAAGCCAAACAATTTATTTAATTTCAAATACATAAATAATTCTGTTGAATTCTAAGAAATACCTCTATCCACTCCACCAACAACAATATTCAAATATATTTACAGTTGTAATTGTAATCAATATTTGCTTTTATTAGAGTTCAGAAGTTTTTGTTTCATAATTTTATAAAAATAATTTGCAAACCTACAGATAAAGCTAATATGGTGTTCGTTGAGTGAAGAGTATGCAAAGTAATAAAAATTTCCAGCATCATATCATGCATTGCTCAAAGTACCAGCAGCAACAACAACAACAACAACAGCAGCAACAAAGTCAATAACAACAACGACAAACGCAACGAGGTCCATTAATATACATTCTCGAAAAGCCCCAAAAAGCCATTCATTCAGGTGGGTCATAAAAGAGAGAGCCATGCAACCGCCCAACCACACCAGCACACTTCCTCCAATACACGACCACGAACACCACCACCACCGCCACCACCGCCACCACCGCCACCACCGCCACCACCCAACACCCACACCCACACACATACACATCATATATGTATGTGTGTGTATGCAAAAAGAACGGTCGACCCATGCGATGTTCGCCTTTTTGATTGCTGTCATATTTACGATCCGACCAGGTCCTGCTGCACAGGACACGGCCTGCAACACTGGTAGCGCTTCAAACTCCTAGTGTAGCATGCAATCAAAGCTCTTTTATTTATGTACGCATATATCTGCATATATGGGCAACCGACAAGTGTTTTAAATAAGATTTTAATATGGGCCTTGTGCCAACAAGAATTTGCAATATTTTATGGATGGCAATGTAAATGGTTGCAATAAATGCAGAAATACAAATTTTTGTTTGCATTTTTACAGTTCAATAAAATTAAAAATGCCGGTATACGAGCAGGCCAGCAAATGGCAAACAGCAGAGAGTCAAACTGTGTGTAATTTGGCAAACATACGCGTATGTAATATTAAAGCCAAACCCATGTTTGCCTAAATTCATCTGCTGTGGCTCAGATTTGGTTTAGCTTTAGCATTTTAATTTAGCAGATTTACTCGTAAATACAGAACCAACAATTTTTCGGCCCAAACGGAAGCCAAAAACGGGAGGATGGGCCTGAGAACGAGTGCTCACATCAATAACACGCAGGTCTCCCACTCGAGATGGCTCAAGTATTACCAGTATGGGTCAAGTGCGGGCGATACGGCTCGGCTTCACAGTTGGCATTGACAGCCGGTTGGGGAGACCTTGCAGGCAGGCAGCACAAGGAAAATAGACCCATACACAGCTCAAAAAAATGACAATATCAATTTAATCTTTACACGTCAATATGACATGTCTGTAAATATTAATTTGTTTTATCAGCTTGGCACTGAAATGTATCCGAAATATTTGATTGTGCGATGCAACCAGTCCAGTCCAGTGGGCACAACATTTAAATATGCCCAAAAATAAACTAAATAAAAAAATGTATATAAAAATATATTTTTTAATTAAAGTGTTTTATTTCAACCAATTAGATAAAAACAATTCATTAAATTATATGTAACACAGATTTCTTACATTTATTTATAATTCGCTAGTTAGTTGAGTTTGCAACGGCTTTGTGCAGAGTCGAGCCAAAACAGCTTAGAGTTGACTTACTTTATAACAATAAATTATATTAATTACGAGAGCTATGGAAAAACAGTAATAGCTGGCGAAAAATAAACTTAGGAGATCATGCTGAATTTTAATTTTGGTTATTCTAGCTCTTCTAGCTTCCGAGATCCTTGTGTTGGAAGAGACAAGCAGACAGATATAAGATATATATGACTTAATTGCCTCCTCTGGGCATAATGATTACGAGAATATATCAACTTTGTGGGCTCTACCACGCTTTCATTCTCACTAAACTACTTAGTATACTCTAAATCTACCCTTTGGGTGCAGGATACAAAATATATCCAAGTCATCGCAATCAAATATGAAAATAAAGTTTTTAAGCCAGAATTTGTGAATTTGTCAACTAAATAAATGTATACATAGGAGGCAAGGAATACAAAAAGAAAACAAAACGGTTAATAATAATTCTTTTATTTCCGCTTCAAAGCGTTTTGGAATATTTACCCGTTAGGTGGGAATGAAACAAAGCATAAAAAACAGGATATTTTTAAGTATGTAACAGTTTTACTTTTGCCATTAAATTTATACAATATCTAAATTTAACAGTATATTCAGTATCAAAAAAGTTTAGAAATTAAAAAGTTCAAACACTTATGAAGAGCAGAAATAAATTAAAATAACAAAAACAATTTTTTGCTAAAAGGCAATTTGTAATTTTTTTATAATCATAAAAGAACTCAATGTAAACCTTAAGGCACATGTCACCATGATAAAAACATTTCATCATCACTGTGATAACCGAATTAGTCAGATTTTTTTCTATGTAGGCGTTGGGCACAGCTGCGTGTAAAATAAACGCCCATAAATATGCAATACAAACATTCAAACATGTGTGTCAGTCAGTGTGTATGTATGTGTAAGTAATATAATGCGTGAATGTACAAGTACATACTCGTATGTGTGCGCTTAAGTGCCGCCTAACTTGATAAACATGCCTATGAAAATAATTATTATAGTTTTGCGCTCCATCACTTCAGTCCCCCACGCAGCCCCCCTTCCACAGGCATTCAAGAGCTGCCCATTCGCATTTCCATGAAATCATTTGACTGGCAATAGCTGGGGCCTGCTCCGAGGATTGGTGGATAGAGGGAGTTAGATGCTGAAAGTGCCAATGGCCGGGAAACGAGTACAGGGGTAGAAGAGCAAAAAGGGGCAGTGGGACGAACGCTTTGGTTTTCCACTTTTGGCCTATTCATACCTAAATAATGGCATGTCACTTTTAATTTGAGCAACAATTTATACGTCTTGGCCCGGGTTGGGAGACCGCCCCTCCTCCAAATGAATTTCTTATGACCTCTGCTCACCCCCAGCACATTCCACGCTGCCACTGACTCAGTTCATTTGCACGCTTGCCGCGCATCGTAGGCAATAAAAAGCGAAAACTTGGATTTTCTGGCTTTTGTTTTTTTTGTTGCTTTGTTTAGGAGCCGTTCTAGCCAGGGTCGTTCCATCCATTGAGTCGCGCGCCCGCCATTATGAGGATATTTCCATTGTGTCTAGCAGATTCTTTTAAGCACTCTTGTCTGTTCGGTGCTTTCATTGTGTTCTCTGTTTCATTTGACGACGCACCCCAGGCCTTCATTATTTGTCTGCCTTTAAAGAGGAAGTGGTTCGTCAATATGTTTAAGCTGGGGCTGCACACAATTAGCCCACAATCCTGCCATTTAATTGTTATTAATGTGCGTAATAAGCTCTAAGTAATATTTATGAAAGCTACGCATTGGCGGAAATTAAAGAGATTGAAGAAGAGGCAAAAATAAAGAAAACTAAAAATACTCCAACAATCATTAGGAGCTCCTCCCAGTCCCTCCGCTCGTACAATGCTCATTTCTTTCATGAGCCTCGGTCTCCAGTTTCCGTTGCTTTTCCACGCTCCGGCTCAGACAATGCAGTCCATTAATTACACTGGATTTTGCACTTGAAGTTGACACTAGCAACAGCAACAGCAACGACAACGCCTAACACCAACGCGCCACCCAATGTGTGGACATTGTGTCGTTGTAGTTGTTGTTGGTTGGATGCTCTCCCAATTTATCTGATTCGCTTTGAGCCTTAAGCAGTTACCAGCCTGTGTCCATGTCCATGTCCGTGCCTGTTCCCATGCCGAGATTTCAATTAAACGCCAAAACTGAATTATGAAGATAAATGTCACTCGTCAAGTGGCAATCAATTAGTTAATGTTTTTCAGCAACTATGCCGCCGGCGCTGGCGGCAACGCTCAATCATCGTGCCACAAGCCGAGGCAGGGCCGTGGGAATAGCACAGGACTGGCGACACGTGGATGTCGACATGGTGACATAGTTTCCTGTCAACGCTGTACAGTGACGTCAAAAAATATTAACATTTCGAAAATTGAACACATAGCGTATGGTAATGGAAAATTAAAAAAAAAATGCTGTCATAAGATGAATTTGTTTTTTATTCACATTGAATTGTTTAATTCAGCGTTTTGATGCACATTTTATTTTCGAACTCTACGCGAGTAATAAAAGGAGATACCAAAGTTAACAATCAATGAAAACAAACAATTATTTAGGCATTTATATTATTCATAGATATCATAATGATACTTGTAAATACCTTAATGTATGATGCGACTATTTCAAAATCAACAAATAATATCTGGTTGCTGTGTTTTTGTCAACTTTGAATGGGAAGTTGGTTGGGATAGAACCAACATTTGCTAACAAGATAAAATGTGAATCTCTAAAATATGTGAACATCAGTATCTGCAGTTATAAATTCCCTATTAATATCACTTTATTGTTTTTTTTTTTAATATTTTACACAAATATATGAAAACAAAAGTCGACTTAATGCCAAAAGCAATCGCACAAATTTAACTTTGGTAAGCCAAAAAAGTGTACTTTTTATTGATTGAATTAATCGTTGCAATAAATGGTAAAACATGTATTTTTCCATTTTTTACGTGAGAAATAAGAATGTCGTTGAAAAAATGCACTATCATTGGCTGCCATTTTAAATACTATGTATACTAACTTGTATATAAGCCGCTTATACCTGAAATACTCAAAGCTATTGCTCACTGAATTTATAATGTCCAGCCAATGGTCACTTTTGCAAAGTCACACACTGAATCGGTTGAACTAACTTCAACCTCAATAAATAGTAAATAAGTTTTTCTCGACACAATTTTATCGCCTTACCACTTTATAGTTGTCCGATATATATATGTGAATGCCCTTGATGCTCGAATACGAAACACATAGACTAGTGTGTGTTTTGCAATATGTTTTACTTAACTACAGAGTCGACTAAAACTATGTACTTTGAACTTTACATTCACAAATTCAAACGGATTATTTATAGTAAAAATATAGTAAGAATTATTTAATCACATAAGTATGTAGAGTTAGACCCAACTGGTTTAGAGAATGCAAGAAAATATATATATTTTTTTTAAATTTATATATTTTAGTTTTTTTATTTAAGTTAACTTGAAGGAAAGAAAACAATTTTAATTTCAAAATCTTTGCTAGAATAAGTAACAGGATTAATTAGACCAATAAATATCAATGGAACTAATCATCATTTGTGAAAATAAATGAATAGTTATGGCAAAAAAAAGGGATGTGGATCAACAAATTATAAAAAACAACTTCCAATGTAAAAAAATTTGATTTCAAAAAAATTGAGATTTGTTGAATATATTTCGTGGTGCTGATAATAATTTATATACATATTTTTGCTTAAAAAATGTGTATAAGAAACAAAACCACAAATAATTAATTCAATAATTTATTGATAATCAAATTATTGATATTTTCCGAAATTGAAAAAATGTTGTACACAAATTTAAATATTCTTTATCATTCAATTGCTATAATAATAGAAATACAATATATTCCTTCGTTTTCGTTTGCATCAGATTTGTTGACGAGTTTAGGCCTCTGGCTTTCATTCCAACCAAACTTTTGATATGTTGCAGACAACTTTTTAAACTTTGACACTGTACTAAGGCATTTTCAATTTGGAAAATGCTTTTTAAGAACCGGACTTAACGAACTTTTGTCAGCTGCATACATTTTAAGGCTTTAATATGTAAATATTTGCTGTGTGCAACAAATTGCGATTCATGCCTGCCTGTAGTTGATGATGAAAATAAGTGACTCATTTTTTTATTTATAGAATTAAATGTCAAATGGCCAGTGTACGGTGTGTGTTTGTCGTTGAAATTATTCAATAACGATATTAAATTTAAAGTCAATTGCACTCGAAGCAACACATACCTATTTACTTACAGGCATTTTGTATTCCTTTTGATCCTACTAAAAGCTTTAATAACTGTAAATTGCTTTCACAAAATTTGACTTCGAACAGCGCCAATGTTGACAGTGGGCCCGCGTGCCATTAGCGCGACTATGGGCCAGACACACAGACAGACACCCAGACAGACAGACGGACGGATAGACAGGCAGAGAAAGGTAGAGATACACATACCTGGGCGACAGTGTCGTGCCAACAACACTGGAATTTCAGTTCCCAAACCATCTGCTCTGGTGGGGCCATACCTACCGCCCTGACCGCGTGACCAAATATGAAAGGCATTTCGAGGGTATGGCGTGAAAGCGCTTTGAGCCATTATCGACTTTTCGGTGTGCGACGGAGCGTGAGTCGCACTTGGAGCTGCACTTGAAATTGATGTCGTCCTTCCTCTTGGCTGTCTTCTCGCCTCAATCAACGGGCGCACTTGACACACGCAATGAGGTAAAGAAAAATGCAATTATATATTTCATTTACATTTGAATACGCGTCTCGGGGTGACAGCAAAGCTCTTCGCGCACCCATTAACTAATGCCAAAATCCGCTTAAAAATCCCAACGAACGTCGCGCTTCGCACAAATGTTATTAATGTTTTACACCTTCGAAAGGGATGCTGGATGCGGAATGTGCCAGAGGTGGGTGAGCAAATCGGATTAGCTGCTACTTGCAGGCATAAGGCGGGACGATAAAGTGGCGCTACGAAATGGGCAGGTGGTGGGGAGGACTGGGAAAACGTGAATATAATTTCATTAAATATGCGTTAATTTGTTGATGTTAAAATGCGTGTGGACGGTTGGCGTGGCATGGAGGATTGCCAGCTGTGAACAACATTTAAATGGGCTTTACCAATTCAGTGGGTAACAGATTTCGCAACAATTATCTATAACTTCCACTAACTGGTTTTTAGTAAAAAAAAAAAAACTTGCTCTTAAATGAACAGCGAGGCTTTAAATCATTGCAAAATATTAATAAATTAAACAATTTTGCAACAATTATCTATGACTTCGACTAACTGGTTTTTCGTAAAAAAATTGTTGCTCTTAAATCAACTGGGAGGATTTAAATCATTGGAAAATATTTATAAATTAAACAATTTCAGTTTAAGGCGCAAAATCAAAATTGGTAAATCATTACCAATATCAATAAATCAATCAATCAATCAATCATTACATTATATCAATAAAGAAGCATATTTTGTTCTCCCTTCAGTCAACAATAAATCAAAATAACCATATTAAGAAAAGTCAAATTATTTCTGCATACTCGTACATACTACTTAGACACAAGTTTAAAACGTTTTAGTTGTGATTAAACAAACTAATACGGGTTTTCCAACATTTTTCTGTGTTCTATCGTTATGTTTGTTTTTAAACTGATTCACACTTTCTGTATTACAATTAATTATATGTAGCCTCAGCAGAAAAAATAAACGTTAACCTGATCTACCTAGGGATTGAAGGAATTTTAATACCAATTTTGGTTACCCTAGCTATAATAGGACGGACAGATGGATGGACAGACAGACATAGCCATATTGACTCATGATGTCATACTGATCAAGACTATATATGTATATACTTTGTGCAGTCTGCCTTTTATGTGTTACCTACATTCATCCGATGACCCAATTAGGCACAATTTAGAAACTTAATGAATTAAATTTCAAAACATTTCAAGAACTACGGCAAAAATATTACCATTGCGTTTCTGTCAATGTTTAGTTTCTTTTATGTATTTTGTATGTATATGTAAGAAAATTCCACATAATATATAGGTAAATAGTTCCGTCACTTAGTTTCAACTACAAGCAATTTAATAACAAAAATATTATTTTATTATATTATTTTACTGAAATGAGACACTGAAGCCGAAAAATAAAACATATTTTCTAATTATATTAAAAGAGAAAAGCCGCACAAATCAAAATCAATTTTTGATTTATTTAATTACAACTTTTGCTTGGCCAGCATGGAAGCAAAGAGTGTTAACATGTGCATTTCAAAATGAATAAACAATTTTGGGAAACAGTAAACTAATACTTTCGAGCTGTCAGGCAGGCAACCAGCTAGAAAGAAAGGCGACCCTTGGGTGGCAATTGCTGGCATGAAGCCAACTTATAAGCTGGCTGGTGAGGTATATGTGCCCTAACTTGGCTAAAATAACTGACAATAAGTTAAGTGCAAAAGCTTTTTCATAGCCATAACATAAATGTATATATGTATATAAATGCTCCCGTGGGTGTGTATGTATAACTGATACTTAACACATACCGCAAAAATTCAATTAAGGCCTTTTTTACTGCAAAGTTAAAATATTTACAAGGACACCGTGATGGCAAAAAGCTTAGATAATAAAATTAAATAAATGGCTTAAGTACTTTTTACGAAAAGTAGATTGAGCCAACCTTTATAATGCTTGATATTTGTAAGGAATACATATTTGTATCTACATATATATGTATATATCTTTATTTTAGGTTGGGTTGTGTCATTTTTTTTTTATTGAAAAATATACTTTTTAAATTTAGCTATTCGCGACGGTTTATTATATATCTAGATAAAATAATGCAGCAATTCAATGTAAATTAAAGGTTTATTTTCTTTATATGTAAATATATTGGATTTATATCCATTTTCCGAAGGTGTAGTATTATTGTTTTTCTATTAGTAAATAGTACACAACTTTGACAACTTTTCTGGTACCGATCGGTTTGGATTTCAATAGTATATGTATTTCTGATATTTAAAAATAAAAATAAAAGAAAATATGTATTTGCAATGATAAGTAAAAATAATACACTATTCAAAATATTGTTAGAAAAAATACATAAAAGTTTGCAGCATACTTTCAGGCAGAGATATAAATTCAAATAACTAATGACGTCATTTGTTGTTCTTACGATTATCGCATATAAAAATGTATGCTATACTATGTACAAATTTCTATAACGAAAGAATTGTTTGCTTGTTTATTGTATACATATTTGCTTAGTTTTATTATATATGACATGCATATATTTCGACGCTTTTACCAGAAACTGGCAAGCTTTTTCATTCCAAAGCTTCCAAAAAAAAGCTGCGATTGTGATCGCAGTCTTTTACTGCAATTAGTTCAGTCGCCTTTCACGCGTGAAGTGCGTTAGTTGTGAGTTGCGTTGTCGTTGGCTTGGCCCACTGTTTTCCATCAGTAACCGTAAATGAAAAGTGTATTTTATTGATTTATTTCTTGCGTGTTACTAACTGTATGCTTCAACATTCATTTTTGTAATTAGAACAGCAATAAGTATCTGTACATTTGAAATAAGTCAAAGAGATAGCAGCTAAAATGGCCAGCAAACCAGTTCTCTACTACTCCCCACGCAGTCCCCCCTCCCGTGCCGTTCTCCTAACAGCCGCCGCTCTGGGTGTTGACTTAGATTTGCGGTGAGTGTCAACGAAGATAATTGAATAAAAACAAAAACGAAAAGCGAAAGCTAAAGCTGTTAGAAGAACCGGTCTCACTTGCTGCGCTCTCTTAGTAACTACCTCTCTCTCTCTCTCTCTCTGCGTGTCTCTCTTTCTGTTTCGAACATTCGCAGTCCGGTTAATGTCAAAGCGGGAGAGAACAGAACCCCCGAATTTCTGAAACTAAATCCACAGCACACGATTCCCGTGTTAGATGATAACGGCACTGTGGTGAGCGACTCTCATGTGATTTCCGCGTACTTGGCCGACAAGTACGGTCTGGACGAACGTCTCTATCCCAAGTCGCCGGCAGAGCGCCGGGTGGTCGATGCCCGACTCTACTACGACTGCGGCCACGTCTTTCCACGCGTGCGCTTCATTGTGGAGCCCATCATTTATTTGGGCGTTGGAGAGATACCCGAGGATCGAGTTAGCTACATGGAGCGTGCCTACGATGGACTCGAACACTGTCTGGCCGCAGGCCCGTATTTGACCGGCGAAAATCTCACCATTGCTGATCTCTGCACCATAGCGTCGGTTTCGTCTGGTGCTGCTTTTGCGCCCATCGATGCCGAGAAGTTTCCGAAATTGACGGAGTGGGTCGAGCGTCTTCAAGCACTGCCTTACTACCAGAAAAACAACCAAGAAGGACTGGATTTGCTGGTTAAACTTATTAAGGATTTAATTGCCGAACGCCAGCAGGCCAAGGCTTAATTTTAAATGCAGTTCAACAACTCAATAAAGAATTCAATTCAAGCAAACTTTTATTTACATTTGTTTGCGTAGCTAAAGTAAATAAACAACTCATTTCATTACGATTAGATAGACAATTAACATGTTTAAGAATATATTTCAAGCGTAGCACAATAATAGCACAATCCGGTCAGACCTGTTAATAACTGTATTTTGTTTAATGATTTTAACATCTGAACTTGCAACTGTGAGAACCGAATTTGATGATTCTTGATGATGATTTTGGTCGCATCTTCATTTGATCTAGATCTGAAAATGGCCTTCATGAAAAAACTACTTTAAACAAATTGCATATATTTCTAAACAGGATGCTATTACTTCAGAAACGTCCTCGAAGCATTAAGTCAATTTAAATGAGAAAAAAAAACTTTCACTGCACTAGAGCTGAAGTCGTTTTTATACCCTGTACCCAAAGGGTAAAAGGGTATATTAGTTTTGTGCGAGTGTACATGTAACACACAGAAGGAGGCATGGCAAACCCCACAAAGTATATATATTCTTGATCAGGATGACAAGCTGAGTCGATATAGCCATGTCCGTCTGGCCGTCTGTCTGTCCGTCTGTCTGTCCGTCTGTCTGTATGAACGCAAGGATCTCAGAAAGTATATAATTCTTGGAATTTTGAAAAAAAAAAAAAAAAAAAAATTTGGTAGTCACATTAGGTTAGTGATTATATATCTGTATACCAAATTTCATTATGATAGAATGATCGGAAAGAAAGTGATAGCCATATAATCAGGCCTAATGCACACATACAAACATATGTACGAGTACACAAACACGCATAGGCACGATTCTGATGTAAATGTAAATGTATGTATGCATGTATGGAATATTTTATATTTAATTTAGTTAATTAATTAAATTAATGTAGTTAATTAATTAAATTAATTTAGTTAATTAATTAAATTAATTTAGTTAATTAATTAAATTAATTTTGTTAATTAATTTAATTTCTTTTTTGTGGGGTGGTACAGGGTATTTAAGAGTTGAGCCTGCTCGACTTTAGCATTCCTTTCTTGTTTTTTTTTTGTTATAATTTCACTTGTTTACAAGTTGACTTTAAAATAGAATATTGTCGTTTTTAGAAACTAATTGAGAATTGAAGTAATATTATATTCATGAAATATTATACCTTTAGTACCCTTCGTAAACGAACAATAATTATGAATAGTTACATGATTATCGCTTTCAAAATTTGATTGAAAACAAGATTGTAATCACAAGATTATTGAGTCATCCTTGAGATGACTGAGCTTTACACACAAATTTAAATACTCGTAATCTGCAGACAAATAGGAGATCCCGAGCACATTTTTGTTATATTTATCTGTCCGATCTATTTGAATGAGTGCACTAATTTCAGAAAGAATAGTTATTAGTCGGTTAATGTGATACTATATGCATATATCGGGTGCCAACTTCTGTGCATTCTAATCAGCTGGTTAATTTGTTAATTCTTATAAGAATTCAGGGATTAAAAATAATTTACAACAAGGATGCAGCAGAAACATAATTTGTATTCTCTATAAATTCATATTACCAATTAAACGCTTAGCTATGTACTCAGTGTCGTCGAACTCGCTTTGCGAAAAGAAATAGATATGCCTACGTCAACATTGTTCAATCAACAATCAATTCAATCAATCAAACCACGAAAAATACATTTTTTGTGCCGAATTGAAGGCAGAAGGCTTTGGCAGAGTTCCATTAGATATTGATATAGCTGGCCAGGAGCCAGCCACAAGCAATCTGCCGTCAAGTGCTCCGATGTTTGTCTATATATCATGGTGCACACGTGGGGGTGCAACAAAGGATGAGCTCCAGTCATATACTACAACAGGACGCTCAACAAGCTGAAACAAGCAGCGGCAAGCGAAAAGGAAATATGATAGAGCCAAGACAGTTATGTGCAGCTGTTCTATGTACAAATAATGGTAAAAGTTTTTTATGGGGCAGCAGTAGCAGCAGCATCGTGAAAAATAAAACTAGAACAGGGCACGGGCACCGGCAAGCGAGCTATCCGGCTGCTTCAGATGTACGAGTACATAGTACATAATATAAAGTTTGCGCCCTTTGTTGCCTGTGCTGTGGGTTATGGGGGTCTGAATCCTGTGGCTACTGATTGTGCATCTGCTATTGATTACATGCTGTAAGTAATCACGTTTATAGTTGTTAAGCACTGCTATGGCTTTGGCACTTAAAACTCACTACTAAACAAAATCAAAAGTCACTTTATTATTGCCATTACCGCTTTGATTGATATTTGTTTGGGGGTGCCTGAAAGTATGCAATCGATTTAAAGTTAAACTCAACTCGAAAGTCAATATGTATGTATATACAAAGTTAAGTGTCCTTCCCCACCGGCTGATGTTATGGCAACTACTTGGCAAACTCCTGGGAAAGTTTTTGCTTCTTGAAGTTGCAAATCAAAATACAAACAACCAAACTAAAGGAGCACCAAACTTTGTGGCTGGACATGCAATGCGCTTAAAGTGCCGCCGGAAATGCTTGACAAGAACTACGAAGCGAAGCACTTGCCCTCATTGTTGTTGAAAGCGTCAAGTTACGGCTTGTGACAGACAACAGACGCAGCGACAGCAAAAAAAAACTGTTAGTGACAACTCAAAGTGCTGCCAAACACACAAATGCACGCGACACTTACGCATTCATTCAATGGCGGCCCTTAAACGCGTTATGCACCACAGAATGAGTGCACTTGCACTTTCAACAATGAAAACAAACACTTGTACACATTCATACTGACCCGCGCATTTTTTGTTAAAAACACACACACACGTACACATTCTAATGCATATAGCAACATAAATTAGACTGGTCCCTTTATTTATAGTTGAAACGACGATTTCAAAAGACTTTTTTTATACAAGTATATATAAATAACTGTAAAACTTTAATTATACTGTTATTATTTACAACAACTGTCAATTGAACTTATAGAAAAATACAAAAATGCCGTTTTCATGTACCAGGGACCACCTGTTAGTAGGCAAAGGGTTTTCGCTTGCAGGATCCGGATTTTCTGCAGGTATGATTTTGCAGCGATTCCATATACTTGCAAGCCATATCGCCAAGCGGGCGAACAGTGGCTTTGTTTCTAAGTGATAGTTTTTTGTTGGTTAGGACCCATCTCATTTTCTTCACTCTATCAATTAGTGTGAGGCGCTTGTCCAAATGTATGCCCAAATATTTGTAGCTGTTTGATTGATCCAAAAGTTGGTCCTGCAAGAAGACGTCAGGACAGCTTATCTTGCGCAGTGAAAGACTCTTTTTGGATTCTTTAGCGGCTCAGTAAGGACATTGTATTCCTTTCATATAATATATCACTAACTGTATCCGATAGGTAGCCGCTTAATCGAGGCATATATTTAAATGGTATGCGAATGCTATCAAGTAGCCTGCTTAGTAGACTCTCTAAGTATTGTTGTTGTGACGCTGTCCGTATATTTGTATATGGTTCTGGTATATACGCTGCAGATACTAATCATGTAAGAGATTTTTTTTATTTTTATTGTTATTGTATGTGGCGACAGAAAATAGCTTAGATTTTGGTTATTTTTAAATCTTTTTTAAAGCTTTTTCAACGTTTTTTAATTAAATAGATACTTATCAAAAATTATTAAACTATTAAACAATCAAGTTTTTTTTTTTTTTTGCCTAAATATGCCTGTTCGTTTATAGTATTACTAATAACTGACTGCAAATAATGTGGTCATAACTAGTCTCGTATTCTATTACCGGGTTTGTTCAATTCTCTGCGGCTTGCTTTAAAGTTTTTAATTTATATTCAATTATGTTAATGTGAACGCCTTAACCGGCAATGTTTTGTTAACCTGCAATTTAATGCAATTTAAAAGAAGCACTCGCATGGCAGGAGCTATTTATACATAAATGGTTTATTATGCTTTCATATGAAAGGAGTAAACATTTGCAATTTATTATTTTTATTTGTTTCATTTATTTATTTATTGACAAACCTAGAAAATTAGCAATAAATCAATGAAAGTAGTCAGAGACATTATTAAGCCGAAATAAAAATAAATAAATCATTTAATAAAATTTATTAGCCACTCCACAGTTGGCTCAAAAGTAGATGTTAAAATTAATTAAAGTTTAAGAATCACACCCGAGAAGGATGGAGCTCTTATTAAAAGCGAAAACAATGCGTTCTTCCGCTTCAACTGTATATGTTGTATATGTATACTTGTATGTATATCTTGGTAGTAAGCCTTGAGTACCATCTAAAAGAAGATATGTATATGTTTAGTGACTTTAGAAAAACACCTGCATATAATGTTTTCTGTTTTTAAAAAGAAACTAAATCAGTATTTTTCGCTTTTTGCTCGTATTTGTTGCTTAATTCATTAAAAAAAAAAAAACATAGAATAAAGTGCAAACATTTGTAGAATGTGTAATTGCCATTTTGTCTTCTGTTTAAAGCGACAACCCTTTAATTAAAATGCAAAACCGAAACGCTTTTGTTTTTCACTTTTTGGCAATTCCACTCAACTGTTGGCAAGTTGTTTTTTGGTGGCACTGTGGAAATAGCCAGTCAGAAAGCTGGCCACTTTTTTCGATTTCAACAGCCATTAGCCAAGCATCGAGCATTGAGCTTACAATTTGTCCTGCACCTGGCCACTGTCCTGGATTAAAATTTAATACTGAGCACGTTCTGGGTGCACAGCAAAAAAAAAAAAACAAAACATAAACATAAAAGGAAAGCATGGGTAACGAGAAACAAATAAAGGTGAAGTTTCCAACTGAACAACAGCAGAAACATCTATACGAGCTCAAGGAAAACCTCTGGACGAGTTGAGTAAAGTCAACTTACTCGTAGCTCGATGACGGCCAACGACCACCAACCTACTCATGATTAATGACGCCATTGCGGCTCGCATTTCCGGTTCGTTTAAAGTTGGAATGTCGTTTGTTGTGGCAGTTGTGGCCACTAAGGTCGTTATTGTTTGTTGACTGTGCATCTGGAGTTGTACATCTGTGGTTTGTTTAACATCGAAATTAACTTTTGAATTTTAGAGTTTTGGAAATGTTAAACCATACCTATGTAACGCGCAATACTTGCTTAAAACAACTTAAAAGGAATTGAATTACTCAGCTTAGGTTTATTTGGGGTTTACTTAAGATTAAGGTAGTTGTTTGGTCTTTAAATTTAATTATATGTTCAATGTAGGTCGAAAAATGTATAAAGTGTTTTACGATTTCACTTAATTGGTTTTTGCTTTAATCTTAATAATTTATTAAAAATTGTATTTACGTCAAGACTCTGAAATAAATCTCATTGATTTGGACTTCATTATATGGGCAGACAATCGTTTTACAAATTTACATTGTTCTTGAATTTCCTCTACACAAGAATAAATGCCAGACCAATTTTCAATGACAGCAAATTTTGTTTAATGTCCGAAAAACAGTTCCCTAAGTCTTAAACGCAAGTGCTTTGGTTAGAGCCGACTCTGGTGGCCTTTTACATCAATATCGACCAACAAATCAACTAAGAACTATAAAAATGAATGTTTTTTTTTTCATTTTATTATATTTTTGATTTATGTTGTTGCATTACGTAATAAAAAACATTCTGTGCCGAAGGCCCGAGTAGCTAGTACTCGTTAATATAATATTAAATTTACTATTAGATAATAGATTTAATTTGTTAAAATAAAATAAATTAAAAATAATCTTTCAGAGCGAACTCTAAAAAAGAATATACATTATATTAAGCAATAGCCTACAAGTAGTTCTTAGTACATATGAAAGAGGTGAATAAAATAAAACCACAAGAGAGGTACCCGCTTAGAATGCTTATTACAGATTCAGGATAACTTTAATTCAATAAATAATTTAATTATAAATAAACAATTACTGAAAGAAAAGCAATGTTGACATCAAGTCGCCTACTTTAAAAAAATATACTATAAATTGTTTTAGAGAGAAGTTAAACGATTTTATTCCGATCATATCTTGTCGAATTGTACTATAAATATTTTCCCGCTTTGTCATTTTCTTTCTCAATTATTGTTGTTTTTTTAAATTTTGTAATATTTTATTGATTGGTGATTGTTAGGTCGCTGACCACATCCGCTTGTGTTAAGCCAATGTTTGTTGATTTAACAAATTTAAATTTCCGCAGGATAAATCAGGAAGAAAATTTTAATCTAATTTGTGCTCAATCTTTTCTGTCCGTGTATTGGGATGCATTCATGCATTGCACATTTGCAATGTGATTGAAGGACAATTGTTTGCAGCGTCATTAATTAGCATACCGCAACCGCAAATAAGCGTTAAAATATGATTTGCATTCCTGCCTCAGAGCAAACAGCAAAAACAACAACAAAATATTCCCACATTCCTCGTCTGTCATCATTATTTAAATAATTTGAAGTTCATGTTATGTTGGCCTTCAGGCTTCAGTTGTTACCGTTGTGGCTGCTCATCTCTATTTTGATTCTCCGATAACCGGCCACAATCCGCCAATCAGGTAATCATAATCACAATGAGAATTTCAACTTAATTAAGTACCAATTATCCAACAAATGCAAGCTACTTACTCGTATACTGTTGGCATAGCTTGCATTTCCAATAGATTTCATTTTCTGCATCCAATTTGTGAATTTTCAATGTTGTTTATATTATTATTGTTGTTGCTGTGGATTTTGTGGCTACATTTTGCTTGAACAACTTGCCAAATTGAATTTCATATGCAAATTTCCTGAGTTGGCGACCCAAGAAGCTGGCAAAGTGAGGAGGTATGGAGATTGTCTACAAACGGATTTTCATGTCTGTGGATTTTCAGAAGTATACAGAATACAGTGATAGAAAAATGTGCGGCCAAACGTGTCCAACTTCTTATCGAATCGTATTCTTAATTTCAATTATATTTTTTATTAAAGCGTGCCTAAAAAAATCCAAATCATGATTGATCTTAGGTCTTGAAGCTTATTAAAATACCAATACCTTTTGGTATTGATTCGAAAAATTATACTCTTATGTTACGCAAGGCATCTCGCACTAAATGAATTCAAATATGAAAATAAAGAGAAAATTTGTAAAATCAAATCCATGTTATTTTTTTAAAGCCAAAATGGTACTACATCAATGTTTTGCAAGGCTGGAAAACCTACTCAAAACAAGGTTTTTGGTGTTCGAATAGGAATTTCCAACTTGACTGCCTTTTCACTATTTGGATAAATTTGTGATTGATTTGATTTTTTCTCTGGGTGTATATTGTATATGCGTTTGTAAATGCCGAATACGTCAAGTTATAACTGCAATTAACAAGACCAATTGTTGCAAGGCATTGGGGATGGTGAATTGGGGAAAGGGAAAACGATGAGTAGCACATTCGACATGATTCTGCTCTTGAGCTGTTGAATCGATTTCGCCTTATCCACATGTGTGGTTCCTCATGTCAAATTCATGTGGGCACTCTACCTAGACAAGCGTTGCGGCAGTGGGAAGGCAGCCAGACAGCCTCCTCATAAACAGTGAATAGACGCAAAGCACTAGAGCCATTGAAATACAGTCAGATCACAAATAACGCGCTGCTGAAATAATAAATCGCGCAGTACAGGTAAAAAAAATCTGACGAGCCTTGATATTTGTTTATTAATTTCAAGGTAAGATAAGCTTAATACAGCACTGGCTTCAGATGCATTCGTCTGTATTGATGTAACATTTATGAATTTTTTAAATTATTGGAAATTTGTGGGGAATTATGTCATGTAAAGCGATTGCATTCATATTTTTTATGTGGGCATTAGGCAGACAGAAGCTTTTTGAACTTTGTAATGCTTTGGTGAGACATAATTATAATATAATTTAATTTTATAATATAAATTAAATATCTCAAGCAGTTGAACGTGCCGTTTTCAGAAGTTGAAATTAACCACAGCATACTTTTAGGGTTCTCATTCTCATTTTCTTATCCAGTGAAGGGAGGAGGCTGAAGAGGTCACACCCTATTCACCTTCCCAACAGATTTATATAAATTATAAATGTTAAATTGTTTATTAAGACTAAAGTTACATTTGTATTTAACTATAAATTTAGTTTAAGTTATAAATATTACAGTATAATTTAAAAAAAAAGCGCAGGAATTTTAGAAGTTAAAATTATTCGATTATGTAAAGTAGAAAGAAACCCAAAAATTATTATATAATTAATTTCCCATACATTATTTTTAGTATTTTTGCGAGAGACTTCTTTTCATTATTTTCGCTTTAAAAACAATAGAAGTAGAAAATGGTACTAATTTAAGCTTGCTATCAAGATTAATGGGAAATAGGAAAACACATTTAAAAGTTCTGCAAAAACGGAGAATAAACTATTATATTGTGTTATGAAAATTATGTTTTTAAGAAATTTAACCATTAGACATACCATACTACTATTATCATCTGATATGGATCCTTTTTTTTTTTTGTAAACAGTTACACCGAAATGAGCGCGGCGTTCCACAAAATGCAAGGATTAATAAACAAAACAAACAAGGTAGGATTGAATCGATCGTGGTATGCAAGGTTTGACTGTATGCGACTGAGACTATGTGGAGGTTGTGGGCGCATGATTGAGTCATAGTCCCGACAAGGATAATGACGCTGAGTGTTTTCACTCATTTGCAATTCCATGTGGCACTTGACACTACAACCGACCGTAAAATCGCTAACATTGGCAGCGATAGGGTCATGATGAGGGATACACACTCATGGAGGCGGAGGGCAAGGAAGTGCATTTGCACAAAGGTGTGCGAGTCTGGCGCACAAATTGATGTGTTTCTCCGCGTTGTTTATATCAATTGATGTCATTTATATTTCTCCGACGCTGCTGGGAGCCTTTGGCTGTTAAACATGGTAAGGCACTTCACAGCCAAATGCTGACGGGAATAGGCGGAAATGGTGTACACGCTGAAGACAGCTAATAATGATTGGGCGTTTAGTTTTGATTACTCTGGCTGTTCCGGGTACTGAAACGACTTTGCCACCATCGTTCGTGTCTGTGCATAGCAGATTGAGCCACTAAAGCTATTCAAAATAATAATAGCAACAATAAAAGGGAAGCGAGTAAACTGGCTGACAGACAGCAGGAGAGGCTATTCCTGGGATTATCCTGCTCAGCCATGCATCGTTGCTGACACGACCTACTCGCATACTCGCATACTCGCTGGGCTGCCAGCGGCTGATAAACGGAAAGTTTTGCATTGTGCGACGGAAATGCAATTCAAATGAGGTCACTCTTTCGAAAGTGGGCCAAATGCTGGGCAGCAAGTGGGACTGAAATAGTGGCAGGCACACAAAAAGAGGCAGCGGCAGAGAGATGGAGAAAGATGGAGAGGGGTTGAGATAACTGCGAAAATGCTCGACTGCACTCTGCGAATATGATGCATGTTGATTGAATGAATGAATTTGAATGTTGTCAGCGCCAGCAATGCCAACAGCAGCGACACCAACAACAACAACAGCTGCAAATATTTTGAATGAAATAATGAAATATGTGAAAAGTTTATCTGCCTCCTACCTCGCTTTTGTCTGTGCCTGCAGCCATCGTTCCTCATGTTTCTCGAAAACTTTGTGCTGTTGACACATCGATGCATTTTTAATTAAATCAATACTTGGCCCAAGCCAGTGCGTCGCCATTGCGCCCAAAAGTTGGCAACGAGTGCTGATGTAGTTCTGCATTGCAGACTCACAGAGGAAGGCAGAAGGAAAGGAAGTGGGAATATAGTTCCACCAGAAAAAAAATTGTCCTTTATATAAAGAAGGATAGCAAGAAATTGAATAATAATTACTTGCACTTAAAGTTCATTTAAACAAACTTCCTTACAACAGATAATAAATTTAATTCAAAGTTTATGATGCTGAAATTATTTATGCTTTTTAAACAATTTGAAAATAGGAACTCACATTTAGGCAGCTTTCGAAGTGTTTCAAAAACTTATACATGTTTTAAGCAATTAATATTTTATTACTTACTGGCTTAATCGCTTCAATTGTAGCCAAATGCTATTTCTTATTTGTCACAAAACAAGCTTTTAATCAGATATTGGCTATTATTAATTAATGCTTGACAAAGTCAAACATGCTAAAAGTCGAAACGCCAAATGTATGTCACAGGGACAAAAAGGACGAAGGAGGACCAATCGATATAGACATGTCCATTTGCCTCTTTGTATACGCACCGACAACTCTTGAACCAAAACAGCTAGGGGCACAAAACTTTGTAAGTAGACTTGTCTAATGCATATAAGTAGGACACCTTTTTTGTTCATTAATTACATGGCGTTTAGTGGCATTTTAGTGCCAAAATCTTGAATTAGTATATCATTTAACAATCATAGAAACGATCGCAGCATAAACCAATCTTAATGCTAACAACTTTTTATACCCTTTACCTTATAAAAAGGGTATATAAGGTTTGGGCAAAGCATGCAACATGAAGAAGGAATAGGGATGTAAAAAAAACATCGATGTATCGACAATGTTTTTAACCCGATGCATCGATGTTTTCCGATGTTTTTTGCTTGCGATACATCGTCGATCCATCCATATTTGTTTTGTTAAGCGGTTATTATTTTTGTGAGCTTTATCGGAGAAGTTATATTTGTACTTTATTTTTGATGTTTTCATTAAAATGCGTATTTTGTTATATATATTTTAGCATTTATTCCTCATTTAATATTCTTCAAATGAGTAAGTGCAAAGCGTGGGATTGAGTTCCTTTTATAATTTATATTATAATTTATTTTTAAGTAAATCATACAAGTTCGTCAAAAGTCAGGATTACGATTACTTTATGGGTAAACAACTCTAAATAAAATACTATGAGAGCCGGTTTTGATATATAAACATTTTTCATTTAAAACATTTCGGTTGATTTTCTTCCAAATATAAGCTTATTTTTCTATAGAAAGTATTTTTTTCAAAACATAGATGCATCGATGCTTTCAGACTATCAGTTAAATTTGAATGTAAATTTAATTTAAATAAAGTTTTATTGCTTATCGACATCGACCAGTAATCGGCGATTGTAAATTAAAAAGTGCTTCTTCTTAATGACGGAGGAGATATGAAAAATGTGTTTCCATATATATTGGCGTGCATTTTTCTGCCCAGTAACCATGATGATGGGCAATACCAATGTTCTGCCGTCTCTATTTAATGTTTTATAAACGACCCTCTCAGCTGGACATTGACAAATTACGTACATACTTGTACATACATAGCTACATACATATGTACATGCGAATGAATCGACAGCAAAACACTCGTACTTGATTGTCGCACTTATTGACATTCACATCGGCCATCAATCCTATGAGTAGCTTGTACTAGTACTTTGATTGCCATTATTTGTTTGCTGGCTGTGTCAATTGCAATCAAAGTGCTTTATGGTCAACCTGTTGTCGTTGTTGTTGTCCTTTTTTGCTGCCTGCTTGTTTGTTTGTTTGTTTGTTTGTTTGTTTGTTTGTGCCAAAATTGCTGACTCGGGCCACACAAATGATTGTACATAAGCACTGCAATGATTGCGCAAAATGTGCCGGCCATAATAAAACCAATTTCTGGTTTGGGCCAAAGTCGTTCGTCTCTGACGTTACGCCATTGCTTGCCAAAGTTTTCCAATTAAAGCAGCAACAAATGAATTATTACTGCCGCAAGCACGCACGCACATAAAGAACACATACACAGATACATACACACACACACACACTCACGCATACAAACATAAATTTATTCAAAGATATGTACATATGCACTGCACATTCAAACGCGTATTTAGCCGATTATGGTTGGCAAGCAACCAATTCATTCAGGCAAGTGCCAGCCTTATCGTTACTTACCAACCAAAAACAAAATGGCATCTACAAGAAGAACAAAGACTTAGCTTTCCCAGGCATTAAACAGCACCCCCATCCCCCCATTCATCCATTCGCACCAACACCACCACCACTAACTGACTTGTCCCGCGCGTCAATTAAGGGGCGCCACCCACTCCGTCCGTACGCCCCATTTCACTTCATTGGCGTTTCTTGGCAAAAACATTTTTTTGAATGCCTATTTCATGTCTGTCTGGGCTGCCTCGGCGCCCGAATTCCAGCCACGCCTGGCACTTTAATGCGCCCACAGACACACACATACCGGAGACATTGCCGTTAACTCAATTAATGGAATTGCCATTTCGCCGTCTGGCCCAAAACCGCAGTTGCCGCCTTCGAGGCTCTTAGTGCCGTAGAATTTGCTGTGCAGCTCAATTATCTCTAATTATAATTTGTATCTAAGGTGTGAAATATGTTGAAGAAAAATGTATCTTACCACAACACATGTGTGTGTATGCTGCATGCTGGGGGCGCGTAAGAAATATTTTCCTCTTCTGGCTGTGAGTAATTCAATTACAGGAGCAAACAAATCAAATCCGTATTTACATATGCAAAGGCTTTGTCTGTGTCGTAATGTACATACATACATAGCTGGAGTCTTCTTCTTTGTAGAATAACAAAAAAATTACTTTATTCTACCTTTGTATCTACGCCTCTTAGTCTGATACAATAAAAGGCTATGAAGTAGTCGCCTAATTTACTCGTACCATCTAATTGAGTTTGGCAGTATGCCGACATGCCGGAGATATGAACACCCCAACATCATTATTATTAGAACTGTAAGAGCTTAATGGCATGCAAAATCGTAGTCGTCCTATTCCGATTCTTCAATGTCATTCTCATTTCAAATTCCATGAGTCCTTGCAGTGTCGAAAGCTATGACATAATATATATGTACTTTAAATATAAATATTGAGGCTACCTAAGTGATGGCAAATCGACATTTAAGGTGTGAAATTTCTCATAAATTAAATTAAATAAAAAAATATTGTGCCCGCCCTCCTCTGCGATTCTCAAACCAAGTACCTAAGTGATGACAAATCGAGATTTAAAGTGTGCATTTTCTGATAAATTAAATAAAATAAAAATAAATTGTGAAATTTCTGATAAAATAAATTAAATTATTGTGCAAATAAATTGTGAAATTTCTGATAAATTAAATAAAATTATTGTGCAAATAAATTGTGAAATTTCTCATAAATTATAATAATAATAAAATATGGTGGCCGCTCTCCTCTGCGATTCTCATACCAAGTACCTAAGTGATGGCAAATCGAGATTTAAAGTGTGAATTTTCTGATAAATTAAATAAAATTATTGTGGAAATAAATTGTGAAATTTCTCATAAATTAAATTAAATAAAAAATATTGTGCCCGCCTTCCTCTACGATTCTCAAACCAAGTACCTAAGTGATGACAAATCGAGATTTAAAGTGTGAAATTTCTGATAAATTAAATTAAATAAAAATAAATTGTGAAATTTCTGATAAAATAAATTAAATTCAGAAATTGTTGGCCCGCCCTCCTCTCGATTCTCATACCAAGTACCTAAGTGATGGTAAATCGAGATTTATACTGTGAATTTTCTGATAAATTAAATAAAAATATTGTGGAAATAAATTGTGAAATTTCTCATAAATTAAATTAAATAACAAAATATTGTGCCCGCCCTCCTCTGCGATTCTCAAACCAAGTACCTAAGTGATGACAAATCGAGATTTAAGGTGTGAAATTTCTGATAAATTAATTAAAATTATTGTGGAAATAAATTGTAAAAATTCTGATAAATTATAATAATAATAAAATATGGTGGCCGCCCTCCTCTGCGATTCTCATACCAAGTACCTAAGTGATGGCAAATCGAGATTCAAAGTGTGAAATTTCTGATAAATTAAATAAAATTATTGTGGAAATAAATTGTAAAAATTCTAATAAATTATAATAATAATAAAATATGGTGGCCGCCCTCCTCTGCGATTCTCATACCAAGTACCTAAGTGATGGCAAATCGAGATTCAAAGTGTGAAATTTCTGATAAATTAAATAAAATTATTGTGGAAATAAATTGTGAAATTTCTGATAAAATAAATTAAATTATTGTGCAAATAAATTGTGATATTTCTGATAAAATAAATTAAATAAAAAAATTGTTGACCAGCCCTCCTCTGCGATTCTCATACCAAGTACCTAAGTGATGGCAAATCGAGATTCAAAGTGTGAAATTTCTGATAAATTAAATAAAATTATTGTGGTAATAAATTGTAAAAATTCTGATAAATTATAATAATAATAAAATATGGTGGCCGCCCTCCTCTGCGATTCTCATACCAAGTACCTAAGTGATGGCAAATCGAGATTCAAAGTGTGAAATTTCTGATAAATTAAATAAAATTATTGTGGAAATAAATTGTAAAAATTCTAATAAATTATAATAATAATAAAATATGGTGGCCGCCCTCCTCTGCGATTCTCATACCAAGTACCTAAGTGATGGCAAATCGAGATTTAAAGTGTGAATTTTCTGATAAATTAAATAAAATTATTGTGGAAATAAATTGTGAAATTTCTCATAAATTACATTAAATAACAAAATATTGTGCCCGCCCTCCTCTGCGATTCTCAAACCAAGTACCTAAGTGATGACAAATCGAGATTTAAGGTGTGAAATTTCTGATAAATTAAATAAAATTATTGTGGAAATAAATTGTAAAAATTCTGATAAATTATAATAATAATAAAATATGGTGGCCGCCCTCCTCTGCGATTCTCATACCAAGTACCTAAGTGATGGCAAATCGAGATTCAAAGTGTGAAATTTCTGATAAATTAAATAAAATTATTGTGGAAATAAATTGTGAAATTGTTGACCAGCCCTCCTCTGCGATTCTCATACCAAGTACCTAAGTGATGGCAAATCGAGATTCAAAGTGTGAAATTGCTGATAAATTAAATAAAATTATTGTGGAAATAAATTGTGAAATTTCTGATAAAATAAATTAAATTATTGTGCAAATAAATTGTGATATTTCTGATAAAATAAATTAAATAAAAAAATTGTTGACCAGCCCTCCTCTGCGATTCTCATACCAAGTACCTAAGTGATGGAAAATCGAGATTCAAAGTGTGAAATTTCTGATAAATTAAATAAAATTATTGTGGTAATAAATTGTAAAAATTCTGATAAATTATAATAATAATAAAATATGGTGGCCGCCCTCCTCTGCGATTCTCATACCAAGTACCTATGTGATGGCAAATCGAGATTCAAAGTGTGAAATTTCTGATAAATTAAATAAAATTATTGTGGTAATAAATTGTAAAAATTCTGATAAATTATAATAATAATAAAATATGGTGGCCGCCCTCCTCTGCGATTCTCATACCAAGTACCTAAGTGATGGCAAATCGAGATTCAAAGTGTGAAATTTCTGATAAATTAAATAAAATTATTGTGGAAATAAATTGTAAAAATTCTAATAAATTATAATAATAATAAAATATGGTGGCCGCCCTCCTCTGCGATTCTCATACCAAGTACCTAAGTGATGGCAAATCGAGATTTAAAGTGTGAATTTTCTGATAAATTAAATAAAATTATTGTGGAAATAAATTGTGAAATTTCTCATAAATTACATTAAATAACAAAATATTGTGCCCGCCCTCCTCTGCGATTCTCAAACCAAGTACCTAAGTGATGACAAATCGAGATTTAAGGTGTGAAATTTCTGATAAATTAAATAAAATTATTGTGGAAATAAATTGTAAAAATTTTGATAAATTATAATAATAATAAAATATGGTGGCCGCCCTCCTCTGCGATTCTCATACCAAGTACCTAAGTGATGGCAAATCGAGATTCAAAGTGTGAAATTTCTGATAAATTAAATAAAATTATTGTGGAAATAAATTGTAAAAATTCTGATAAATTATAATAATAATAAAATATGGTGGCCGCCCTCCTCTGCGATTCTCATACCAAGTACCTAAGTGATGGCAAATCGAGATTCAAAGTGTGAAATTTCTGATAAATTAAATAAAATTATTGTGGAAATAAATTGTGAAATTTCTGATAAAATAAATTAAATTATTGTGCAAATAAATTGTGATATTTCTGATAAAATAAATTAAATAAAAAAATTGTTGACCAGCCCTCCTCTGCGATTCTCATACCAAGTACCTAAGTGATGGCAAATCGAGATTCAAAGTGTGAAATTTCTGATAAATTAAATCAAATTATTGTGGTAATAAATTGTAAAAATTCTGATAAATTATAATAATAATAAAATATGGTGGCCGCCCTCCTCTGCGATTCTCATACCAAGTACCTAAGTGATGGCAAATCGAGATTTAAAGTGTGAATTTTCTGATAAATTAAATAAAATTATTGTGGAAATAAATTGTGAAATTTCTCATAAATTAAATTAAATAACAAAATATTGTGCCCGCCCTCCTCTGCGATTCTCAAACCAAGTACCTAAGTGATGACAAATCGAGATTTAAGGTGTGAAATTTCTGATAAATTAAATTAAAATATAATGGAAATAAATTAAATTGAATAAAAATAAATTGTGAAATTTCTGATAAAATAAATTAAATTATTGTGCAAATAAATTGTGAAATTTGTGATAAAATAAATTAAATTATTGTGCAAATAAATTGTGAAATTTCTGATAAATTAAATAAAATTATTGTGGTAATAAATTGTGAAATTTCTGATAAATTCAATTAAATAAATAATTATTGTGGCCGCCCTCCTCTGCGATTCTCATACCAAGTACCTAAGTGATGGCAAATCGAGGTTTCAAGTGTGAAATTTTTAATAAATTAAATTAAAATAAAATGGAAATAAATTGTGGAATTTCTGATAAATTAAATAAATCAATATGTTTATTGGCGCCGTCCTCTGCGATTTTCATACCAAGCAACAAAGTGATGGCAAATTAAGATTTAAAGTGTGAATTTTTTGATAAATAAAATAAAAATATTTTGAAATTTCTGATAAATTCAATTAAATAAATAAATATTGTGGCCGCCCTCCTCTGTGATTCTCATACCAAGTACCTAAGTGATGGCAAATCGAGGTTTCAAGTGTGAAATTTTTAATAAATTAAATTAAAATAAAATGGAAATAAATTGTGAAATTTGTGATAAATTAAATAAAAATAAATTGTGGAATTTCTGATAAATTAAATAATCTAATATGTTTATTGGCGCCGTCCTCTGCGATTCTCATACCAAGCACCAAAGTGATGGCAAATTAAGATTTAAAGTGAATTTTCTGATAAATAAAAAAAAATATTGTGAAATTTCTGATAAATTCAATTAAATAAATAATTATTGTGGCCGCCCTCCTCTGCGATTCTCATACCAAGTACCTAAGTGATGACAAATCGAGATTTAAAGTGTGAATATTCTGATAAATTAAATAAAAATATTGTGGAAATAAATTGTGAAAAAGGACATACTGGGTTATTGCAGACCCCACAAAGTATATATATTATTGATTCCAAAAATATATTAAATATATTATTTATCAGTATGACAAGCCAAGTATTTAGGAATTGAGCCCACTTGATTATAGCATTCCTCTTTTGTTTTTGTTCTCGATGTGTATCGGATCTAAGAAGAATACACTATTAACATCCAAATGTTCGTGCAATATTTTGTAGGCTGGTCAAGCGTAGCACTGTCAATTAATTGAGGATCGTTCAGCTTCATCGTTTAGGCTTACACTTATTGATTTAGATTTACACAGCTGCTTACAACACTGCGTTAGTTTAAGATACGAATAGGCTAACCCATATAATTACACGGCCACATGCGGCGTCCGACAAAAGCAGCAGGTGGTCCATCCTTAGTATAGATATAAATAATATAAATTAAGTTCGACACGCTGCTGCCTTACAAAACAGCTTGAGTTACGAATAAAAGGACAGACCGTGCGTCAGCATGGAAAGTACAAATCAAAGAACTGACGAGCGCTCATTTAGAGTGTTAAAGTACCTGCAGTCTTTCAATATGTCTCGTGTTTGTCGATGCCCTAACTCCGAAGACTCCCAATAGCCTTCCAGCCATCACAACCTAACTAGCCCTTAACTAACCTGAACATATGTATCTCTTCGATGCGACCTGACAAGTGTACCATAAATCAGGCCCACATACGCCATCCAATATGGTTCACGCGTCAAATTCATGCTGTTGCTTACCAAATTCCGAACTTTGGCATCAGAGTTGTGATTCCCATTTCATGATGATACGACTTGCTGCGGTCAGGCGTGAAAATTGTATGCGTGGGGCGGGTGTTTTTGTTTGTCTGACAGTTCCTGTGGGTACTGGTAGCTGCAGGCAACAGGAAGGGTCGTTGCTATTGTTCGCCTTTTGCTATTCATGAATGTGCAACTGGCAGCAGGGCAGCTGCAGTGAACACACACAAAATACATCTAATTGCCTGACTTATGCACAGGCTCACACGGCGTATACGTGTTTTGCGTGCTCGGCACAGACGTTGCTGGCCCTTAGGTATGTTTGCGATATTTTGGCATCTGTTGTAATTGGTTTTGCAGCTGTCCTTACTGACCAATTCCATTCAAAATTTCTGACACGTGCTGGGCGTAAAATCAAACACACATCAGCCTTAATTAAGCACCCGCTACCGAACTGTTGAAGGTTTTCTCTTCATTCGGAGGGTTAGCGCAGAAAAAAAGGAAACAGACAACGCCAAATTAATTTGCCCATTTCGGATGGTGCTGTAGGCGGTTTAGGGACTAGAGCATGCAACGGCTGCTCTTTATAACTTGGCAGCTTCCCCACACCCCGAATAAAAGCAAATGAGTAATTAAATTATTGTTTGATAACATAACGAAAGATTTATGCGGGCTTTAAAGCAATCGCAACCACCAACAACCAACGAAATTTTGATAAATAATTCAGATAGGAGTATTGATTTAAAAAATGTCGTTTGAGCTTATAAGTATTTTAAAATATAGCTGACTGATACTAGAAGCATTAGTTCTAAAATGTTACACAAACCACTGCATTTGTGATTAAATTGATTCGTTATTATGAAGCTTGCTTAAATTATTAACTTATATTTTAATGAGTTCTATTTTTAATCTTATGTTATGTTAAAACCATAACAATGACATTAGCTTCATTATTAATAACTTTTCTTGTTCACCTTTTTTAGTGTGTTTTTCGGCTCTAAATTAAATTATTTTGAATCTCAAAAGAACAGAAAGATTATTATTTTATTATATTATTTTAAAATCAATATTTTAAATATCAGTATCAAGTCACAATATTTTATATTTTATCCAGATTGCAATACTTTATTATTTATATGCAAGCTGGCTAACTAAATAAACTTTCAAGAGCAACAAAAGCCGCGGAGAGTCTCATATAATAGAGCATTCCATTTCCATTGCCCTCTCCACAGGACGTCTAGGTGGACGATATTGAAATACCTGTCATAAATGTTTGCTGCAGAGAGAAACATAAGTTGCACAAATATCATATGCAGGGACATGGCCATGCAACTTTTACAAAGTAATTGCCCAGCAGGTTGTCCCCTGCTACGCTTTTTCAGTAACCCGGCAAAAGCTGAAGGATCATGTTCATAGGCAGCTTTGGTAGTCAGCTACTTTATATTAGGCTACTCAAATTCAAAGAGAGACATTCTATGCTGATTCGTGCTAAACATTGTAGTTTATTTCTCTGAAATTATTTACAGCGATGCCATTTTTGCAAATGTTTTGTTAGCTTAATAAAATTTGTTAGAATAATAACAACGACTTTCGTAATTGGCTTAATTTCTTCTTCAAACTGAACTTTCACGACACACCAATGCAATCCCCACAATGCAAGTTATTCCTGAATTTGAACAAAAGTTTTGCTCTGAATGGAATTCTTAGAAAAATGTTTTCTGTTTATTGATTTTTTTTTTTGCGATTCCAGATGAGTTTTTTGAACGATTTTAGAAAATCAAGGTGAGTGGCATTGCTTGTTTCTTAGTAACAAATTATAAAAGTTTATTGCTTAAGTGCTTTACCCAATTATCGGGAAAACACTGGGTAGAAGAGACAAAAACTGACTTCACCGTTTCTGGCCAGTTACAAACGCTCCGATTGTGGTGGAATAGTTTTAATTTACTCATTGAATATGATTTATTCCAGGAGGCTCAAAAAGCTAAATTAGCTTCACGTGTGTATATTTGTTGATGGAAAAAAAAATATTCAACGTGTTGTGTCAATAAAAAAAATGTCGTAATTCCTATAATAAATAAATATTTTCAACTACAATGCTTTCTAACTTTTATGGGGATGGCTTACCAATTAAACTCCCGAACGACTCTGTAAAGCCAAGTGACAGTTTGTACATACACATCTACATAGTTTCCTGCTTTTGCTGGACTGCTGCACATGACGCCTTATGGGTGAACAACTGTCAGCCTATTTTTGGAACCCATTTAAGGCTTTTGAGCAACTGCAAAATTCATGGTTTTACTACTGCTTCATATTTTTGTACTGCCATATGAAATGCATCACAAAGAAGCATGAGTTGAACAAATATCACATGCAGGTACTTGGCCATGGAACTTTTTCCAAGTAGTTGCCCAGCAGGTCGACCTCTGCTGTGCTGCTATAGCAACACGTCTAAAGGTGAAAGTGCAAATTCACGGATGAGCGTTCAATGGGTGTGGTTAGAGGTGTGTGGCTCGCTCATCACACACAGATGTATGCCCAAGCGAGCAAACATGAATGTTATTCCATTTGCGTAAATGCTTTTCAGTCGTCGAAGCCACAACTGGTCGGTAGCTGTTTGCATTGGCCGCAGCTCCAATACCAGGCATGTCCCAGCACGGCGAACAACGAACAACGTTGTCGTGTCCATTGCTGGAGATGATGAATTGGTTTTGCGGTCTTCCAGTCAAATGCACTGCGAAATGGTTTTTTATTTGATTATGAGTGTGGGGATGCTGCTCGAGCTCGAGCTCGGGCTTTGCTAGCTTTGCCAGCTTTGCGGTTCCCATCGGATATTATGTGGATGTGCGAACAACACGCATAGGGCCCGTAAACCATGCAAGAAGAGCCGAGAAATTCATTGATAACCCAAGATTATAAAACGAATTTTAATCATGTTCAGATGCAAATGGATTTCTGTGGTTTGCAACCACTATATACACACAAACTCATGGCTAAACAGAGTTATGCGTAGTTCAAAATGTTCAAATGCAAATTAAGTGGATATTGTATACCCTAGATACATATGTACATAGAATAATCATTTTGGTTGTATAAAACGCAATATAAGAGGAGTGCCAAAGTGCCACATAGTTCATGATGATAAAAATAATTTTATTCACTCACTCATTTGAATTTTTAAAATTCTTGATTTTTCTTTTTTTATTTAACTTGTAGTTCCAAATTAAAATTACTTACCATATATTGAATAATTGCTGTAAAATTAAAAGACTTTAAAAGAAACACATTTTTATTTGTATGGATTGGACACTATAATACAAAATATAAAAAATGACTACCACATAAAGAAATGAGAGGTGAATGCAGAATGAAAATAGTATACCGCACTAGACTAAAATCTCGCAAGCTTTTTATTTTTCGACAATTTCAATATGTTGCATATTTTAGGCACATTTGTTGCGCCCCCATTGCGGTCATACAAACAACATCTAAATTAGAACAGACAAATGTGTACCTCAAAACCAAATACAACAATCGCATTCCACGGACCTGTCCCGGCCGCTTTGTCCCTGAAGCCAACTATGCACGGTGCCTAAACGCAGAACGCAGACATTTGCAATTTGTTTAAAAAAATATAGTCTACTTTAGAGCGTCGCCGAATTCACGTACCTGAGAGTACCAAGTGATGTCCGTTTGGCCAAAGTTCGTGCATAATTTATGCGAAATCTGCGACGAAAACAAGCCGCAACGACACACACACACACCCACGCAGACAGCCGCTGGCGGCACTTTATTTGCCAACGGCAACGCGAAAAATGCTTTATCTACGTTTCATTGTCACCCAAAGATGTTTTATCGTCAGTCAGCAGCATACAAATTTTGAGCAGCTACAAATATTAACGCTTTAAGCTCGTACCTGGCGAACACGGGCACATACATACATAGATGAAGCAGAGGCGAAGAAGGAAGGCAAACAGAAGAAGACTGCCAGGCAGACGCCAAACTGATACCAGAGTCGTGTTCAGCATTGGGTGGTTCGCATCCATCTTCGTGAATTCGTTTGCCAACGTCACAGACCAACTTTGTCTTTAGTCATTCAAGACGGTCTGCCCGGCACCACCCCAACCCACCCCCAGATACCACACCGCTCCAGGGGGGCTGTCAGAACGTCGCTGCTGCTTTTTGGGGATTATGGATAATCACCTTGAAAACAGAGAAAAGAAAACGCGTAAAAGCGCTTTTATCGCACTTTTTCTCCATATACTCATCGCACTTTGCCTTTCCTGTTTATTTTTGCATAATTTTCTAAGCGTTATGCCAAGTTTTTACTACATTTTCATTTCCCCCACTCCGCACCCTCTGTTAATCCCCGGTTCACCTGTCTCTGTCATTGACGCCACACAAGTTGTTGTTCTTCAACGAATTTGTTTGTTTTCGTGTGTGCACATACCCAACTGACAAGAAATAAAGTTAATTTATATTCGACTATAGTCCCACGTCCGCCAAAAACAGCTCACCTTTAAAACACTGACATCTTATTCACTACCTAAAAGTGGAATTGAAAAAGCGTAGGTTTATCGAAAATTCAACAAATTGTTATTTGAGAAAACCAACTCAACAACAGCAAATTCTATAAGGATCTTAAATGTTATTTCCACGATAACAAACGAAATCAAAACCATTTTTGTACATTCCAATATTGCTCAGCAAAAATGCTGTGCCTCTCCTTGGCGTTTTATTTTTCTTATAAGCTCTCAGAGTAAGAAGGCTAGAATCTAAAGAATCATAATCCAACCACTACGGTTACGGAAAACCATATAGAAAGCTTTTTATGCAACTTGCAATAATCATCAGAATAAAAATCCTCACTTGTGAGCTGCATATTCTTTAAGATTATTTTTCTGGGCGTGCAAAGAATGTACTCTGTTACTTACAGTCTTACAAAGGTGAAGTACCCTTTTTTATCCATTTTATGTCGACTCCTCGAGTCAACTGGACCGAATTACTGCTTCCAACCTTTTGGTTGTTTTCTGTTATGTTTTGCCTTCAAGTTGAACATCTTTAATGTGTTTGCTGCTCGTGTTCGTGTTTGTGCCAGCAAAGAAAAAAGTAAATGTTGAACGTAATGAGGGTCAAACAATGTTTAGGCTTTGCTTTTGGATGCTGCCAAAACAAGGGCATTTTCGACTACTTGGTTGCTTGTTCGTTTGGGTAACACAGAGGCAGCAATAGCAGAAGCCGCACCAATAACCCGAAGGCCCAAAAAGTGACCAAAAACAAAACACTGAGTTTATGTACGGCTCTGAACGTTTAACCTTTTTAAGGCAGCCAACAAAATAATAGCCACTAAAAGCTTCAAAATAAAAAGAAGGCAATACAAAAAAGTTTTCTTTCACTCAAAGCTACATTTTAATTAGGTCCTTCATAAAGGAAGCAGATAGCCCAAATATGTTTTGTTATATACAATCAAAGTAGGTAATATACATATAGCTCTGCTGCAGATCATCGTGCAGACATTCATTTGCACGTTCATATTAAAAACACACGACTAATCAAAAATAAAAGAGAAGGATTCTGATGGAGCTTCGCTGAAGAAAAAGTGTGAGAAGGAGCGGTTAAACCATTAAAAATCTGTAATCCCAGATGCAAATCAAATGAAATCGACTTAATACTTATTTTGTTCATGGCAATACTCACATTAATTATTTTATATACCTCAGCTTCAGTTTCGAAACACATACATATCAATGGTTTCTGTAGCTCAAATTAATATTGTTGCCGCTATTTACATAAACAATTTGACAATTCAAGCAGAGGTTATTAAAATACGATTATAAATAGTACTGACGATATTACTGTAACTTATTTTGATTTGCAATATACCCATTTCAAATCAAAATACGACTTCTTCTAAAAGTGGATAGAAACAATAGATTACGGAAAGTTCAAGGTTTAATACACTGGACTTAAACTTGGAACATTTTGCTAAGTTTAATCATTTAGACTACATTTGTACAGCTGTTTGAATAAATTTCTCGCAGATTATTCAGATTATGAAATTATATCAATTAATTGCTAATACATGTATATTAACAATGTCGCCTGTATATTTACTCCTTAGTTATTTAATATATTTACTTAATCCTACTTTAAATAATAAATCAGACCCCCTTAAACTAATTGCATAAAATATTTATACACATGCCGTAAAGAAAGAAGTCATTTGCAGGACCGTGTCCATTTAAAAATAACGCTCAATTTGGTATCGATTTGGAACAAGAAGCTCGATAAATCACGAGTGCTATCGACCCTAATTTATCGAAAAAGCGTTCTGTAACATCTCTAGTACGGCATTCTTTATTGAAAACGAAAACAAACTAGCAAAAGCCCGAAATTAGTAAAGTTTAAAATAGAGCGAAAGCTTTCTTCTTCCAATTAATCAGGTTTAAACCGTTTATTTAAATAAATTGTATGCAATGTTTTCATATACTCTGCCATGTGGTGGCTTTAAAACAGTCACAACAATGACGAACGAAAAAATTACATTCGACCCGCCAGTCTACGAGCAGCGTTACTGCTACGCTATTCAAATTTTGGAAGACCCACGTTGGACTAAGCAAATAAAAAAGGCAAGTCCATTTTCTTTATGCTGTTTCTTTTTTCCTAATTTAATATTTTTTGCAGGTTGTGGAGTTTGGTTGTGCCGAAATGCGTTTGTTTAATTTAATGCGACGTATTGAAACCATAGAACATATATTACAGGTCTGTATCTAAGGCATTCTGAATAGGGGATAAAGGGCTGGCACTGTTAATTTACAGTTGTAAATACACACATATATGCACACATATGCATACATACATATATAATTTATCCTAGATAATATCCATATAATTCTCTAAGTCAGTCTCGCTTCCATCGGGTGCTTCACTAAAAATACGAAAAAATCAACTATACGAGTCGTCGAAATGAAATATTCTCATTTTTTGGGTATATTTTAAGGACATAAGATTCTACTTTATTTATTCTGCAGTTATATAACCTAACTTAGACTTAAATAATATATTTACGCATTAATCTTCATCTATTTATATTAAATACTTTGTTGTTTATGGTACCTTTTACATATAATGGGTCATTAAATTTTAAAAAGAGTAACTAAAAATCAATAATATGAAGCAAACAAACATTTACTATAAAGGCAAATAGAAGCAAAAGCCGAACGCTTACATCGTTTACAGTGGGCTGCAGCGCCCAGACTGCCTACTTTAACAACTCTTCATGGTAACATTGAGCTTCGAACTCAAACAAAATTACAACAAAATATAAAACTAGGGCGCCTTAGAAGTTTAAAAAACAGAAAGTACAAATCGTTAGTGATCAAAAGCAGTAAACTCATATTTTATTCTATGTCGTAAATATTCATAAGTAGTTTTCCTTACTTTTCTTCTTTCTTTATGTTGTTATTTGAATTCTTTTTTTTTTTTTGGGCATACCGATGTTGCCTGGAAACAGAATACCAGACTTAAAAAGCTTCTTCTGCCTTTTATAAACCTTTCTTATGGGATACTAAAAATACTTGAAACGCTGAATATAAGTTTGTAATGAAATATAGTTTGTTTGCTCAATTTTACATTGGGACCTGTTGCGGCTACCAAAGTATCACTTGCGACAATGCCTGGATGAGTTAACATGGCGCCCCTTGCCATAGCTGTTCTCATCATCGTATTTTGCCCAAACGCCGTACAAACTCTTCATGTCCGTCTCAAAGTTAGAGTTGTTTTCAACATCTTGTTCGCCCCTCATTAGTGATTCAGTCTTATGTAGACAACGACGCGTTCGTCTCTGTCGTGGTTGGCCTTTTTCCCGGCGAGATTTCAGCTCGGCGGTGGAGTTGGCACCATTCCGTTTGTGTTGTTCAATTTCTCCAGTGGCAGAGGCCAAAGTAGCATGATCTTTGCGTGTGGCGCAGCCACGTTTGTTGTTGCTGGCGACTGTTGATAACGGCTTAGAAGATTTGGTGGCAAGCTTGGCAGTCGATCCCACTGGTCTGCCGCGTGGCCGTGGGTTTGTATTTGTGGAAAATGCCGGTTGTGTAGGGCTTTGCTTTCGTTTACCGGTTCTGGAGCTTCCTCGATTTTTTCTAGTTACCGCCTCTGAATGTGAATTGCTATCGGTTTCATCCTAAAATAAAGTTTATTTATTAGAATATAATTTATATAAAAATAATAGAACTTACATCCTCATTATCTTCTTCAGTTTGGTCATCATCACTAGGTACATCGTCACCCTCCTCCTCCGAATCTCGATCCTGCTCATCTTCCTCTGCATCTGCTTCCTCTTCGTTGTGTTCCTGCACTGCTAGTCCCTTGTCGCGACGACTCTGCTCAACTGCTAGAATCGCATATGTTGGCTTACCTTCATATCTTCGAGGGAGGCGTGACTGTAAGGGACAAATAACCTCCTCCCGCTCAAACTCCTTCACAGCACGTTCGCGTGCAATCTGATCAGGATCCTGCGAAAGTACCTCTGCCCAGGAGAACTTCTTCTTTTTAAGGCTTTTCTTGTCGGACTTCGAACGCAGATTCTTCGGCGATACGCGATTTGTAAATGAATGCTCTTGAAAGGGAGTGCTCAGGGTAGAGTTTCTCATTGCGTTTATAGCTAATTTGTTGTTCAGCTCGAATATGTCGCATTTGGCGTTGATGCCATCTACCTCATCCTTTACGTAAACGGAAGTGTGCGAAATTTCATCGCTGTTGAGGCACATGTTATTGACGTCGTAGCCTAGGCGCTGATACTCTCGCTTAAATAGGTTTCGATACCGCTTGTAGTTTGGCCTTTCCTGATAAGCGAGCTGACCGATTTGCTGCAAAAATTCACCCAAATACTTAGGAACCTGCTTTCCATAAAACTGGCGCAGCATTTCGCGCACGTCCGTCATGAACAGCTCCTTGGCGCGATGTACTTTTTCCGGTTGCTGCTGTTGCGCCACATCTTTCCAAGGTAGATAGCCCTCCGACCAATAAAGTAGGTTATAGCCCAAACACTCAAGGTCGCTGCGACGCGAATGTGCGCCCAAATGGGCATCGCGTGATGTAAACTCCAAGGTGCCATCATGTGCTCGCCGCTGGTCCATAATGAAAGGGCGATGCACACCGTGGTCTTGATATTTGGAAGCCAATCCGAAATCGATTAGAAATATGTGCTCTTCTTCGACGGTCACATACTGATACTGAGTTGGCGTCACTGCTGCTGCTACGGCGTTGCTCAGCGCAGCGCCACTACGTTTGCTCCTACTGCTTTGGCTGCCGTTGACGCCGCTGCTTCTATTCGTGACACGCATCAGTTTCCCTTGACGGCGAGTTGCACGTGTAGAAATGGCGCAGGCTGAATTTGCTAATCTCTTTTGGGATGCGGCAGCCGAACGACGTGCCGAGGGCGGAACAAATTCTTCCGATTCATTCTCTGAGGTGACTGGCGACTGCTCACTATTGGCATCGGCCTTAACTGAGAAGCCGTCCTCGTTGAAGAATTCTATATAGCTAATACGTTTTGCTGGGCGCAAGTAATGTGACTTTACCATCTCTTCATACATTGAGTTTCTCTTCTCGCGCCGACACGAACGTACCGGATTAGAACCGCTGTACTCAATTGCATTCAAGCGGTTCCGTCGCTTTTTATTTTTGTTCACTGGTGTCTGGTACATGTCCAGGCTGTTGCTATTGTTGCTATTTGTAGTTGCTCCGTCGTCAAAGTCCTCGTCCTCCAGGTCATCATCGTCAACAACACGCTTTAGCGCGAACTTTTCGTCCTTGATATAATAATCGTCGTCATTGGCCTCTTGTTCGGAACTGTTGCCGCTGTCTGTGGTCTGTTGTCTTTCTTCATAATGATCGTCATAAGTTTTTGTGTCATTACCGTTGGACGTAATCGCCTGCTTCTTGAGGTATTTACACTTCGAAATCATCAAATTCTGCGCTTTAATGTCATTGTGGCAGTAACCTTTGTCATGCAAATGCTCCAACACATTAATAATATGAATGGCCAGCAGTAGCAAAGATTTCTGAGCCACGCGCGAGTTTTTGATTAACGAGTGTAGGTCACGGTCAAAGCGCGGAAGCACCAAGAAACGATACCTGGCATCACCAAAGTAGTGGGTGCCAGAGGCAATGTAGCTGGGAATGCCGGAAGGCGGTGTGTTGCTAATTTTGGGGGTTGTTGTGTCAATAACTTGCTCCGTGCTGTTTTTATTATCTAAGAAAAAACAACCCTTTTAGTCAGACAAACTCAGCTTATTATTATTTGCACTCACCTTTCACTTGACTGGTGTTTATCAAACAGTGTATTTCAACAAACAGTGGACCATTTGAATGCGGCTCTATTTTGACCACATATTTAGCGGTCTCGGAAGAAACGGGACAGAGGGCATCGTCCGAAGCTAAAAATATTTCACCGAAATTTCCTTTGCCTAAATGAATATATTATTATTAGATGTAAGGGTTTTAATTTATTAATATTCATACCAATAGGTCTGCCCAAACGCCAAGGCTTTGATAGTACGTCTCTCAATACGGTACCATTAACGACAGAAGGACGCAACGTATAAATGGGTCGCGGCGACTCGGTTGCATTGGAATTGTTATAATCACTAAGACCTCCGAAACTAGAGTTCAGATTGGCGGCGCTCATCAATAATGAGCTATGAAGCTGCTTGCCGACAATACATTGTGGGGTTTGAAGCAAAGCAGTCGGTGCCTCGTGTGCAGAGCTCGAGGACGAGGAGTCCTCATCATCGTTCTCATGCCAGTCGCTATTACCGCTTAAGCACTGTCGTTTACCCTCGACCACAGATTCTTTTACAGCAGCGCGCTTCCGTTTACGAATGCTTCGGGCCGTCGAATGTAAATTGGAGTGCGGAGGCGTCAAATGTTGGCGTTCCGCTGCAATGCGTTTGCCCATGATTGGCACCAAGTGTCACCTTCTGTTGCTGTTAACGCCCTATTATCCTTTTGGTTCAGTCTGTTATTCACGCTGAGCGCATAAAGGAACGTTGAATTTGAAAATGTTTTTGTGTGGTTCTCTTTTGTGGCTTTGTTCACCGCGTGCTTTCTTTGCTGTTGACATTCGTTGAGGCTAATTGGAAGATACATTTATTTTTAGCTATGATACATGCCAGTTATGAGTGTGTTTAGGTTAATAAATCATGAGATTTAAGATCGTCGATTCTATTGTAACTTGTGTTTTTGTTTATGTGAATTTCATTTTGTTTTTTTTTTATCGATTTCGTATTTCTCTGTATGAGTGTTCGTAGTTTCTTATCGTATTGCCCGGTACAAGCGGAAAGAAACACAGTCGGCTAAAACGGAATGGAAACATGGACATATGCAGCGCCTGCACTTGTATTGGTAACAATTATGCACACACAACAAAACATAAATGTGAAATACACATTTGAAAAATCCACACACTGGCTAGAAAAAAGTCTTCATTGCAAAAATGTATGACACTTTTTAAAACTTAACTTACAATTTAGCTCGCACACACTAATAAACAGAATCGCTCCAGGCACTATGTCTACCGACGACAGATAGGCGAGACAGACACGACAGACAGCACACAATGCTCGCGGTAGAGAAAATCGATTGTACTGGCCGGCGCAGCTGTCTGGTCACAAATTAAGCACAATTTCACTGCTTCTAAATACCACAGGTTTAATCCATAAGAACTATTCCTTAAAAATCGATCATCCAACTGAATTTGAATGCCACTTTTTCAGTATGTGTATGTATTTTCCTCACGTATTACTTGTTTTCTTCTTCTTATGTTCGCGTTTTCTTTCTGTCCAAGCAAAGAAAATTTTCGCTGCGGTTCAGGGGTTGTGTTATGGACAAACCTTCAAAGCACAGGCATGCGTATTTGATTACAAATGCTTTTATTCATTATTACTAATAGGATTAACTATCTTTTTTGTTTGTTATTAACTAATTTCCCCAACAAATTACACTTCACGCACTGCTGTGCTTGAAACACACACACACTACACTCGCGGACAGTGACAAGCCAAGGTTTCGTTTTCTGTTGTTCCGCTAACGCCATGGAACGAAACCACGGCCATTTTGTTTCGAATCGTAGTGATGCCAGATCGTTGGAGCTGTGTTTAATTCGCGGCTAAAATTTGAAATAAATTCGTTGGATTTTTATATTTGCCGTTATGCCTTATTATTTGCAGGTCGACATAGATGAGGAGCTACTTAAAAATAATTTATCACGTGTAAATCCTCTAATTTCTGACTATATTCGGCAAAGAAGCGGCCCATTGCGCGTCGAGGTGCTAAAAGGCAGCGTAGCAGATTCATCTGAGGAGCTGCGTGGCACGGATGTAGTAATTGGACTTGAACTGTGAGTTTATGCATATATGCTGATATTGGGAAAAATTTAACATTAATATTTACAGAATTGAACATGTCTATGATGACGTGCTGGCCAAAATACCGGCAAATGTTTTTGGTTTTATGCAGCCGAAAATTGTGATTTTCAGTACTCCCAATTCTGACTTCAATGTGATATTTACACGTTTTAATCCATTGCTAGAGAATGGTTTTCGCCACTTGGACCATAAGTTTGAGTGGACACGCGAGGAGTTCAAGTCGTGGTGCTTAGATATTGTTGAAAAATATCCCAATTACTTGGTGTCTCTAACAGGCGTCGGTGATCCTCCAAAAGATTTCGAATCGGTGGGTAATGTCTCCCAAATAGCTGTATTCGTCCGTAAGGACTTGCTTGACAAGCCCCTGGTTGATCCACTACCATCGAAAACCGAACCTGTCGATGAATTTACTACACCATATAAATCCCTTCAAGTGGTAGATTTTCCTTACTACACGGATACTCGCACTGTAGAAGAGAAAATTTGGGCAGAAGTTGAATATGAACTACATCGTTGCATGCGTAGCGAGGATAATTTTGATATCCAACACCAAGTTTATAAAATGCCTATGGATCTACTGCTTCAGCACACACAGTCTTTCGGTGCCACTCCAGATATATTAGAAAAATTACTCGAAGAGAATGATATGAAAGTAGAGGATGGCTACATTATATTAGAAGAAAATCCATACAACGAGGAAGATGATTTATGTTTCAACAATGATACTTCGGAAGTGTCTTATGAAGAGGTACCGCAACGTGAAGATGTTGAGGAGAACTGGGATCTGGTATAATTATATAAGACAGATATACCATGATTGATTTGAGTACCAAAAATGAAACGCCAAAGGTACGGCAGCGGGAAATGTACATAAGACTTTCATTTACAAATAATCGTTCATTGACAATAAATAGATATATAAATTCCATCCATAAATGTATGATTTAGATTTTAAATACGCGTTAGATCTTAATAAAATGATAAGGAAAATGTTGAGGTGACTGGGATATAATAGGTCGTTTTAAAATATTTTTCACAATAAATCAGTAAATTTCTACCAAACTTGTATCCATTACTTGATTTACTAAGGAGGTCCGGCGAAAAAAGTTGCATTCACTTGCAAATATATTTGAACGTTTTCCTCCCCTATAACAGTGCGTTGACTGTCCGTTGTCCTAGAAGCCAATTTTAACGTTAAATAAAAACAATCAGCATCGGGAGACTGCATCTGTAAATGAGGGTGGACAGCAGGATGACGAAATCAACGATGATGGGTCGTCTTTCGTCTGCACTGGCGTCCGACTTGCTGGCACCCACACGGAAATTGTTATTGTTCACTAAAGGGATGCACACAGCAAGGGTCGGCAACAGCACAGGGACAAGCAAAGAAGGGAGTGCTGCACTCCTTCTAGTCAAGTTAAGTGCAGATTTGGCGCAAACACAACACCACCGCTCTTCACTATTAATACCCTTACAAAAAATAAATATATATATAGAAAAACATACATACAGATATACATAAGTAACTAACATGTGTGTGTGCTTTTTGCGGTTGCCTGCCTTGTGCCATTAATGGAGTTGGGAACTACAGTCGCAAATAAATCGTGGTCCTGATAGGCCATACAATTGCCATAGCACCGTGCTTGGCGTGACGAAAATAGGAAAAAAAATTATATACATATATATGTATTGTATATATTGTATATGTGCTTATATTACTAAACATTCACCTGACAATCTATACTAATAAAAAAAAAAAAACTATTCTTTGAACACAATTCTTTCTGTATGTAAATGTAGCCTTGACTTGACTGGTTTGTGTCCTGACTTGCATGTTTGTTGTGTCACAGCAAAATACGAATTTAACTCAATTTTTAATACATTAGTTTTGCGCATGTAGTTGTTGTGCTCGCGTGTCGGTGTAAAAGTAAAAGCCGCGCATTCAGCTTTACGTTGCTGATTCGAAGGAACTAATATAGCGCCACAGACATGGGTGATGAAGGCGAAGGTGGCAAAGAGACAGAGAAGAAGATCCTACACGTTTATCCGTTGGTCAAGGTCTGTTCAATCTATTATTCTTATTTTTCATTTAAGTTCATTTATTAACTTGCTATTCAGTACTCGGACATGAATGAGGAAATGCGCACTGAGGCCATTGAGTTGAGCATCACGGCTTGTGAAAAATATTCATCCAACTATGAAGTAAGTTCAAAAATGCCGAAAAGTTTTTTTTAAATATCTATGACGCATTATAAAACCCCATTTGAAATTCCAGCAAGCAGCTAAGATTATAAAAGAGACGATGGATAAGAAGTTTGGTATCTACTGGCATGTTGTGGTCGGAGAAGGTTTTGGTTTTGAAATCTCCTACGAAACCCAAAATTTACTCTACTTGTTTTTTGCCGGTAACTTGGCCATCGTTCTGTGGAAGTGCTCGTAAGTAGGCCACAAGCAAGCAAGCCAGCAAGCAATTCTACTAGGAACCAAAAGATGTACCTTGAAATCGTTCACCATTTTTGAATTGATATTACATGTAAACAAAATTTTTATTTGTTATGTGTGTTAAGCAATAAAAGGAATAACAGAAATGCCGAAGAACCGCCAGCTAGCCAGTTAACTTGATTGACATGACTTCCGGCACAGAAAATCGTTGACATAGCAACAATAGCCAATTGTTTGGAGAAGGTAAAGAGCAGGACGTGGGTTTGAAATTAATTGAAGGCTTTATTAAAAATGTACCTAAGGGGGTTCATATGTAAAACGCTTATAAGTGGGCTAAGTAGGTTACTTGTTTGCCGTAAAGTCTATGTTCGACTACGCGTAGACGTCTTCGCGATCAGCACCGGCGCCATCTCCACCGTCCTCCAGATTTGAGAAAAGCAGGAAATGCGATGTGCGATGCAATTCGTGATAGAATTCCTTGGGATTAGCCAATTGCAGTTCATATTTCATGTTGGGATCATGTCGCACACCCATAAAGTTGTAGTTCCAACTGCTTTGCGCCGGCACCATAAAGAAGCCCAGGAATTTGTTTGACAGCAGCATTTGAACCCGCTCATAGTGTGAGGGCAGATAACCCTTAGGGTTGTTGCCCTTATCTGTATTTTTGGAGCCCCATTCGAAGCCGGACGGTGTTAGTTTGTAAGCTGTCAGCGAACAAGATCCGGGTGTGAATGAGCATGTGATGACAATAGTCTTTTCGCCATCCCAATTTGAATTCTCCTGCATGATCTTGGCATGGGTTGTGATATCCTGCGGGGAAAGTTGCGGCAACTCGTTCGGTTGCGTATGTATCCAGCCCAGTGGCTCCATGTCCTTGAGGTACTGATGCGTGGGCAGCGTATTCGGCAGGTTGATAGTCTGATGCGTGCCCCACTGCGGTGGCATCACAATACAACGTATTTCCTTCACCTGCGGATTATCTGGCGGACTAACACCATAAAGGTATCCGGCGATTTGAGCACGCAAATCTGATATTGTAACGAATTTCTTAAGGATATTTTTGGGCAGGATGTATGTGTAGCCAGTCTCCTTGATGTCATCGGAACTAACGTAAATGTGATTTGTTCGCAGGTGCAAATTAGTTGCTGAAATGGCACGCACACGCCACTCCGTCTTCGAACTGAATGTTTGGGTTTCGTAGTTAGACGTCGTCGAGGTGATAATCTCATCTCCGTGTTTGTTTGTCGTGCGCGTTGTTGTTGCTGTCAGCTGATTCTGCTCCTTGGTTTGCTTTTCGATCTCGGCAATCTGTTGACGTTGCGCTGATGGTGCACTAATCTCCATACCCAATATGATATCACGAATCTCAGACTGTGTAAGCGAAGCCACATTCACATTGTTCTTTTTGCCATAATCAGCAAGAATAAGATCCTTTAGTTGGACTTCAACCTTTATCCATTCTTCGTCAGTTAAGGTCGGCCAAATATGATGCGCCTCTGTAATTGTTGTCTTATCTGGCTTCAAGATAATCTTAGTGCGTTCAGTGTTGACGTGAAGTGCACGTAGTATCAGGATAAGTCGACTGAAGGCCGTGTACGAAGAAATAGTTTTGAGCCAGTCATCATAGAGGTTAAAGAGCACCATTTGCGGTTCTGTGGCCTTCAAAATCAAGTCACCAAACTTCTCCACTTTGAGACAAGCCTGCGAAGAAATTAATAATTAAGTATTAAGGCCAAAATTTTAAGTCAGAGTGTCATTTTACCTGGAAAGGTAATTGCAGCTCGGAACCTTTGATGACAATGTTCGGGAAATCAAGCAAATGCACTTCAAGCGGATCCAACATACCCTTACGGGTCACAATAATCTGTTTGGGTTGCTCCTCCACGGGTAGCGATCGAATTAAGGCAGCAACTTCCTCAGCTGTCTTCCATTTAGCCAACTGACCCAAACGTTTTTGTCCGGCCCACACGGACGTGTGAATAATCTTCAGGAAAAGTTGGCCAGTACGTGGATTGAATATGAAAATGGCGCCGTTTATGGGCTTTGTGGTTAAATTGCCTTCAAAGGTCTTGTGTATGGTTACACGATACACATTTGTATCGTCCACAAACCAAATTATTTGGTTTGAGAACAGTTCACCGTAGTTCTGCGAACTGAGATACGGTTCCGTCGGCTCGGAAGAGTACAATTGTAAGGCCTTGCGAATGCGTTCACGCAATACATAGAGGGCCGGATTGGCTTTCATTATCTTGGCCATGGCCTGCTGAATGAGGGTTTTGCAACCCGGGAACCAATTGCCATAAGCCGAATGAAGATTGTACGCCAAATCAATGGCAATGAGAACTCCAGTTGGAGACGGATATATGGACATGTTATCTGTCGTATAGTCAAGGAACTTGGCTCGAGCATAGCGTTCCACATCGTGCGAATCGTAGTCACCCCAACGTAGCTGTATGTCAAGCCAATATTTTTGCGTTGTAGTATTGTCCATTGTGTCCTTTGTGTCAGCTAGCAGAGACGGGCGCGACACATTCCATTTGTAGGCAGGGAAGAGCAGAATATCGGCACACGACGAGTTCATTTTGTATGACTTACGCGGATGAATCGTTTCCTTTTGCACAGTTTCAATTTCCAAGGCATCCAGTTCCTGATCAAATACTTGACACAAATCCATCACAATAGATTCATGGATTTTCTGCCACAAGTGAGCTCTGAATATTTGAATCAGTGATATCTTCAGAGTTGGAATTTTGCCGTGCATGAAAATACCCGTCAAATCGAGTTGCACCTGGAAACCCACGTAAACGTTAGCGCGGTTAATCGTTGGTGACCACCATAGTGTGAAGCGACGATTCGGTATCTGATTGAGACCGGAACGCTGAGCATTTGTAAGCTTTTTGTACTTCATGGACTCCTCGAAGCCAGATGCCTTCTCCCAGAAGAGACCCTCCCATGTGGGGAAATAGGTTCCCTTAAATAATGTATGCTCCAAAATACCCTCAACGCCACCTAGAGCCTGTATCATGTCTGTACGATAATTGTTCAGGTTCCACAATTTACCGTCGTGCCGTTGGTGTGTCCACCAGAATGGATTCTGCTTCAGAACCTGGTACTGTTTGAATTCGGTGCGGATGCGCCAGCCTTTGTCGTAAGCGAGTGTGTGACGATCCTTCTGGAAGAGTGTGTTGATGCGCGGTATGCCGCGATCCCAGCTATCCTCCAGATCTTCCAATGTAAGGCGCCGATTTTGTGCGTTGGCCTCTTGACGCTTCAGCGCATACTCTGCCCACACTCGCTGCGAGTCTATAAACTCACTCTCCCACGGCTGTATGTAGCGGTATAGATTCGGAATCAATTGATCCTCATCGTGCGACATACCTGAAAAAGTTTTTTATAAGCTACACAAGCCTTTTTATTTTGATAAAAAACCATGGACTTACCAGACCGGAAATGAGTAATGCCCACATCTGTTTGTTTCGACCAACGCAAATCTGATTGTGGAATCAACACGTGGCCCATGCTCAACATGCCAAGACCACCGAGTTCTTTTGGTGTATAGAATACTACAGGTGGGAAACGCGAAGGCATTTTCGAGTTCAAGCCGATCTTTATACGAGTTTGAATCTTGTTCTCGCACTTCACTAGCAGATCCAGCAATTCTTGTGTATTGACAACCGCCTCTCGGAAATACGTCATCAGTCCTATCAGCGCCGTGTTCCATTTGTTAACAATCTAATAAACAAATTGAAAATCAGCCAAACAATAAAATGGTATGATCAGCTCGATCATAAATACCTTTGTAAAGGTTGTTGAGCCCGAAGCCATCAAAATCTGACGCACACGATTGTGGAAACGGCCCAAAGACTCGTCATCCACGCGCAGGAAACACTGAGCGGTACGCTCTTTGGTTATTTCGTTTTGCAAATTCCAGACACCATCACGATGTGTGAATTCTTCGTTTTGTGTGCGGCACTGAAAACATTTGAATAAAGATTACAATTATTAACATGAACTTAATGAAGCATTTGGGAATTAAGGAACCTTTGGCAAAATGCGGCATTCGAAACCACTCATATTGAAAAGTAAATTTGGATTGTCCTTTGAATAGACCGATACGAATGTGTTCTCCCAACCAATTGTGGTAACTGAACGAGGCAAACGATTTTTGATGTCCCAGAAAACAGCGCGTCCCCTAAAAATATTAATAGCATCTGTTATTTCATATTCTAATTAAATAGATAGGCAACACAAAACTCACAGATTAACATCGTGCTTCATTAAACGCATGCGTGCATCTCTTGGCCAGCATTTCTTGTTATTATAACCCACAATGTTCTCATTATTCGGATCAGGATGCTCCGTCAAGTAGCGTTGAATTAAATCACGTGCCTCTTCGGCTGAAAATCTGAAGAACAAGTGAATGCGATCCACGTATCGGCAATAAAGACGAATTGGATGTGCTGTTTCAGTAACTGCGTCCTGGAATGTGAGAAAATCGTTCGGCATTTGTGGGGGTCCAGCCATTTCGCTGGAACGATGCAGGCCCAGTACAAGCAAATCAAGCACCAATCCATAGTACTGTGTTATAAACGATGAAAACTGTAGACCGCGTATAATGCCATAACTGTTCGTATGATTCATATCCTTGTAATTGATGACCACGTTATTTTTAGCCGTCATATAATCGGCAATGTTGTGGTCCACAATCAAACGCAACAGACGATTTAGCAATGTTAAATCGATTTTTTCGTACAGTTTCTCGAACCGTGACTCCAGGAGAACATTGCATTCACCCTCACCGACATCCCACACATCCTGCAGATTGTTAATGCCTAATAAAAAGGAAAAGTTCGTTATTTATATAAGTCAACGATTAAATAGTTTATAGCTAGCTAATAAGCTGTTTGTTGTTTGTGTGCATCTTTAGCGTGAGGTTTGCAACAAGGGGATCATCAAATACCTATCACTTTGCCACAAATCACACCCTAACCCTGCACAAACGTTTGGACTAATTTATCACTATTACTATAGACGAGGTTTTATGTTTGTACCTTGGCACCATTTGTAGGCCAAAAGTGGTGGCGGTTCTGTATCGCTGGGCTTAATCCAGGGTGGAAACAGGCGTCGCTTGTCCGCCTCATACCAAAGATATTGATCCAAATACGCATCAGTGATTTTTTCAAGAGGTTCTACTTCGTAGACGGGTATCAGATGACTATACAAGTCCATAAACTCGATGCCCACCTAGAAATATTTCAATCAATAATTAGGTATTAGAATCTCACTCACAAGGAATCGAAACTCACCTCCTTAAAGGCTCGCTGCGTCAAGAGATGACGCTTGATACGTGACAGCGCCTCGTGGGGATTGTCATACGCTTGTTCAATGAGGCCCAATTCCTCGCGTTGGCTTTGGTTTAGACGCGATTTTACACTGTACGCCTCTTTGAGGCGCTCCAACGCCAGAATCAACAGTTTTGTATCGTGCTTATAGGAAAGCGGTGGGAAGGGTATTGGCGCAAAGCGGCGCGACTCCAACCAATGCACTGTTGTCGTGTATATAGCCACTGCCTCTTCAGGAGATATGTAAGGACCGTCTTTTAAATAGTTGTGTTGTCGCTCCTGCTCTGCCTTCAAATACAAGCGAGTCAAACGTCCTAAATTCTTCTTGCAAACAGTCTTATCGACGGTGGCGCCTCGCCGAATACGTTCTCGATTGTAGTGCGCGGTGTTTGTCCACCAATCGGCCTTCATTTTTACATAACGCAGAATCATATTTTCAATTGGAATCGGTAGACCGGGTACCTTCCAGGGTATATTAGCCTTCCAGCAGCGCCACGCCTCCGACAAATGCTGCAGAATGGTACGCGCCTTATTCTGCTTGATACCCTCGGGCATCATGTCCACAATGTCGTGCATAACCGAAGCACGCAACTCCAAGTCGAAATGTGACTCAACACGCTGTTTGGTTACTGTCTTCGCCACACCCTTCGAGTGACGACCCTCAAATTGGCGGGACAGTAAATTGCCCAACCATCTCTCCAAAAGAGGTGTAATTCCACGCATGAAAAATAGCCACACACGCCAGCCTGGAGCCCAGAAGCCGCAACCAGGCCCTTTGCCCACAGGTCCGGTGTTGAAACGATAGTAGATCAAATGTTTCAAATCCTTGCACATGCGTATTTGACGCATAAGTTTGTATTTGTAGCGGTACATGCCCGTCAGTTGACCAACATGTGCAAAGATGTACTGCAGACCATCGGCCAGTTGAAAAGCGTCTACATTGTTTAGGCGATACTGCACATGCGAGTCGATAATTAGTTTGGTAAGGCGTAGAATCTCACGGCACAAATGGAAAGCTGTCGGAAGGAGAGTTAGTTGCTCGTAAAAACATAAAATATAAGCCTGAAAGTGGTGTTACCATTGCCGAATCGAGACTTCTTTCTTTCCTTAGTAGTCAGCGTTTTTACGGGCTTCAAATTAAAATTGTAATCCAAATGCAAATAATTCAGATTCTTGCGATGTATAAGCAGATTCAGCATGTTGTACCCCTGACGGCAAACTTGAAGTCCGGCTTCAACCCAATCCAATGTGGTTGTCTGAAAGAACTTGGTAGCCTTGAACGAGCGGAAAAGATAGCTGACCGAGCGGAAAAAGAATAAAGCTTAGATACGAAACGGAAATAGAATGTGATAACTAACACACCGTTTCTTTTGAGGCTTGGGCTTCCGATGCTTCAGGGCATTCAGAACATAATATTTGAGCAACTTTTGGTAGCTGACACGCACTTTAACTGGATGACCCGGGGGGCAATGTTCCTTATACCAACACTTGACCAAGGGTACATCGATGGCACGACGAGAACGTCCCGATCGCATATTAAATGGTCTCGGTGCCCAAAGCAATGCGATGCCGTTGGCCGTATTGTCAGTGTAGAGCGGCGTATCCTGCAGGAACGGTTGCACATCGTCCGGTAACGTAAATTCTTCATCGTCATCGGGCAAAGGCTCTGGTTGTTTGGAGTTTGCATTGCGATGGGATATGGGATTAATAAGGGGATCAAAGTAGAATGCTGGCAAATCCGGATCTTCGGTCTTGATATAGACCACGTTTGGAGTGTGGTACCTGGAAATAGGAAAGGGCTTATTATTAAAAAAAACATTGGCTACATTTAACCCATATTCAGAAGTTAGAAACTTTTATCTGCAGTGTATGCAACTATCAGCAGCTACGATTTAATCTTCCCAATCGTAACGAACATTTTCATTGCAGCTTCCAAAAAATTAAAGAAAAACTATCGCTAGTTCGTAGTAAACAGGAAGTGTGTTTTACTATAACACAGCCTGAAAAGTTGCCAATAAAACTAGTGCGTTGGAAACTCTACTTTGCGGTGTAAGCCCCTATCAATTATTGAAATATAGATCTCACCAGCTCAGATGAACAAAATGGGGCATGTTATTGTAGAGATAGGGGAACGCAATGCGATACTCCGTGCGAATGGGCTGACGTATGATCACCTTGTTTATATCGTTAAACTCGTTCCAGTCCTCGTCACTGCAATGAACAAGTTTTAATTTACGGCTTAATAAAATTTAGATAAAAGGGATTATTGGAACATACCCGACATTATGATCTTTTATCAGCGGCTCAAATTTAGGCCCACCAGGAATGGCCATATTAAGCGCCTTTGCAGTAAAGAAGCTCTTCGGATCAAATAGATAGAAGAAGTTATTGTCAACCAAATCAGTAAGCAATTGATTAGCTAATCGGTAGAGTGTAGCAAGTTGTGGCAACGATAGATTCCACTTGCGGTAGGTTGATCCATTTACATAGCTATAAAAACACGAAACTATAAAAAACAAAAATAAAATGGCATCTATTCGAATTATACTTACGGCGTATCAACCAATGGACGATGATCATAGAACCATTTGTAAACGGCATTGTCTTCGTCGTTATCTAACTCAATTTGTATTGCTTCCAGTGGTTCAACATCCAACACATTGTCGGCATAATCTAATGGAGGTTCTTCATCGTCGAATGGCGGGAACCTCATACGCTTAAAATGGCGACGATCGCGCTTTTCACGGCGCATCATAATCCACATTGTACTGTAATGTTGTATGACATTGGAAAACCAAATTTTGTCAAAGATTATTTGTTTTTCTTACCCCCATTGCGCAATGTAGACGGGTTCAATAACCCAAGGTATTTCATTGACAAACGTGATAGCGCCGGTAATATGATACAACACCTGCACATCCCGGATCTGCTCCCAAGGCATGGGCATGTTCTCCAGCAATTTAAGCACTGCGTGAGGCATGTATTTCAGGGCACCTAGATAGACGCGCTTGTCGTGTCGATACTTGCGGGATGTCATATCGCCGTGATCCCTGATTATTTTTCGAATGTGCTCTGGCGGCATATCCTCTTTCTGTGTGTCAACGAATCCGAATTTACGTTTTTCCGCAAAGCGTTTGGATTGTAAATGCTGCCATTTCATCGCCTTTTCTTGCAGTTTTTCCTCTGTCATTATGTCAGACTTGGGAGCTGGAATATGTCCCAGAGGCTGCGGAGGTCCTGCCGGTGCTGGCATACCACCCGCGTTCATCCCTCCTGGAGGCGGTAGAGGTGTACCCGGCGGAGGAATTTGCTGTATCTGGTTGGCCATTTGCTGCTGCGCGTGCAGTTGATGCTGTGCCTGCGCTGCCGCATAAGCCTGCTGGGCCATCAACTGGGCAGCCCACGCATTCGGCGGTATCATATACGGCGGTATTGACATCACTTAAGCGCGCTTAAAATCTGGTGCAAAAAAAAATTGATTACTTAGTAATCAGGTATACACGTTGTCCAAATGCAACGCAGCGCGAAAAATTTGCTAGACAGCTGCGGCCGATGCTGTCGCCGCACTGTAATTTTCACTTGGATTTTCCCCAAAAAGTCCGTTCTCCGCACTCACGCAGTATAGTTAAAACCACGAATATTGCGGAGTTCTATACGAACTGTACTTTTTTGATCAATTTAATTCGATATATTTGCAAATATTATAGTGAAAATATTCCCGGTCTGCAAACGTTTCGATGCGGCAGAGGCAGACATTTTTTTTAGAGGTGTGCTGGAAAGGCGATATCGATACCTGCGCGTTTAATCGATATGCCTATCCGCTATGCTACTTTTTGCAGCAACATAATCTTAACCGTTGTTTGAAAACGAGTGCTGTTTATTAATAAACAATATTTATAAAAATACACATATATTTGCATATATATTTCAGGTATTGTCAGGCAACAAAATTCCCCCAATAAGACGCTAATCAAATCATTAAAATGAATGATTAACTTCTATAGTGCGTAATCAAAAAATGACTGTTTGCCATATTAATTAGAAACATTTTTTTGAGAAAACATACATATACATTAACAAATATTTACTAACGCAAAAGTAGAGCAGAACATCCTAATGTTTTGGTAACCTCTTGTAAAACGCATTGCCAAATAATCGTAGTAATGGGTAAACATAGAAACCACATCGTGTGTTGGCATACATATGTATGTATATACATAGGTTTGCCTTAAGGGAGTCGTCATTGCTATTTACTATTTACTTGGTGTATTTATGACCTCCCTTTACCTTCTGATATTCTCATATATTTATGTATAATGATGATGTAAATCTATCATTGAACAAGAAATTTAATAATCCTTATTCAATTACATTTCTATACACTGTTCATGTGACTTGTGTTCGTAGTATGAAAACAACAGAAACTTATTAAGTGAAATTCCAGACTTCGCTTGTTATCGTATTCTTTCATGCTTTTTGCTTCTAAATCTTCCATCATAAGCATTCCTTAAGATTTCCCAGGTTTTTTCTTTCTAGAAGCTGAATATTGGCGATGCATTTATCTTGTCTTGATGCACAATTGCATACTCCTTATTGGATTAGTTAAAATTTGTTAGGTCTTGAGACCACTAGCTAGACGGATGGCAACATGTCGGAAGCGTCTATAGACATCATTGTACATTTGTAAAAATATTGTTATTGTACATATACGTGTATTGTAACCGATATCGGCAGTCCATAAAGGTACGCTAAATTATAATTATAAGACAATATACATTGCCTGATATTCAATACAAACATTTTCAGGGCTAATGCTAATGACTTTTACAGATTAATATTTGACTTATCAATGATCATGTGCAAAATCAATCTCATTGGCTTATGTTTGAAATCGCGACTATAAAAGATGTGGGACAGTTGATCCAGATCGCAGTTTATCAACAACAGCGTTTCTAACAAGAACCCTCAAAGGTGTTAATTTGACGCAGGAAAAAATATTGTGAGATCATTCATACAATTTATTCGCCATGGACAAGGTATTTTTGCGGTAAATTCATCAAAATCTGTAAATAAAAGGATTACCTTTTTTTTAATTAGTTATTATTTGTGTGCCTAAGCGTGCTGATTCTATTCCTGGCAATAGCACAAGCTGATCCCGTCCCTGCGGAGGTAAGAACCAATATATATTTTCTGACAACTACACAAATAACATTCATACATATGTATGTTGTAAAATAGAATGTTTCGTCGCCGGAAACTGTGGCAGAAAGTGGAGCTGACCTAGAGACTGCTGATTCTATTGGCTATGGATATTATGCTGCACCCTTGCCTTTGTACTACGGACGCACATACGGTATTGGAGGTTACGGTGGCAGCTGGCGGTATGGTGGATATGGAGGATATGGCAGCTATGGTCGCTATTATCGTCGTCCAATATATCCTGTGTGGGGCTAAGCTTATCCAGAATATATGATGAATGATTAAACACAATTGTAACGTAACCATACTAATAATACAATAAGGATAAAATATACGCACACCTATTTTACTTTAAAATTATATCAAAACTTGTTCGTTTGTCCTAAAAAGTGGAAGGGAGACGAATCCGAATCGTTCGACTCTCTGTTTCCATCTTTACTACATCATATGCTCTCTCATCATCGAGGTTTCTTCTTGGTTACCATACCTATGCCTTAGAAAGAGTCTTGACCATGGGTAACCAAATGCAAATGCAAAAGACTAGCTAGTTTAGACACACTAAGGCAAAAAAAAGTTATTGCTGTCTAGCGAAGAAACTGAAGCTCTTATGTTTTGTTTAAGTACGCCAAAAAAGACGTTCCTGCTTTTACCCTTTTGAACGGCAACTGTGTCAGTCAACACAAGTTCATTCAGCTTCATTTGTGATGACGTCAGAGGTGCTTTTGACCCCAACAATTAACACCGGTGGCCAAAAAAATTTCGCTTTATATTGTTATTAAATTTTGTTTCTTTGCTCGCACTTACTAAAAACCGGATTGTAAAACTGTTAAACACATTCGGAGAAGCTGGAAACAATTATACTCGTAAAGTGGCTTGCCGCCAACAACAACAGCAAGAAAGAAAAGTAAGCCAGAGAGTTAGCCAAGCGTTCGCGTAATTACACCTAGACCTATGATTTGGATTTACGACCACACACAAGTCCGACATCTGCCCGACGCGACGCCATAAAAGGTCGGAGGCTAACGATGATTGCGAATGTGGTCCATAAAAGCAACGAACAACGATTGTAAATTTCGCCGAAAATGTTACTTATTTAATATTATGTATAAACTTTGGGAAATACAATAGATTTATTATTGAGTTAGGGCTATATGAGTAATTCGCTTAGAATCGAAGAAGCGAGCCTGTATGGCGTTTCTGATGATGTTTGCGCTCATGGACTTGTCCATTTTGGTGCTTTTTGCCATGATGTTGCTGATGCTGGTGGGAGGATTTGTGATGTTTCTTTGCATCGCGGCCCTTGTGGTGATGAGGCTTCTGGACTTCCAATCTTCCATGCTTATAATATTCATGCTGCCGACCGTGCTGCTTATCGTGCTCGACAGGATGTGAGCCATGTTGCATGATTTGTCGTTTGTGGTGTGGCCTATCGCCGCGGTGGCCTTGGAATTCTTGATTATGCGAAGCCACTACAACGGCCAGCAGAAACGCGGTGAATATAAAAAGCTGTGAATAAATTTACATACGCACATTCTATTAAATTTGCAGATATTATAGCGGGAAGGATTGAATCGTTGCTATTGCTATCTGCAGTTGTTGCTATTATTATTGCTGCTACGGATAAGATAACAGCGGCGTTCCACTCCACATTTCAACTTACCACCTTCAACATTGTTAGTTGTTCTGGAATTGTGATATCTGGTTTTGCGTTATATCTTGCTGCACAGACGTCCAACCGCTTCAATTACTAAATGCCGACTGTATTCGGAAACCCTTCCGCTGCTGGTTATATCGTTATCTTATATATGACTTGAACAGCCACTGAACAAACAGACGACGATGCCGAGCCCGGGCTATATAATACACATATGTGCATTTTATCGCTCGTAAATTGAAGCCAAAGAGCTGGGGCATGTAATGTATTTCCCTGAAATAGTTTCACCATAAATGTACATATATAACTTTGAGCTCAGCTTGAACTCGGATGATCCAAGAGAGCATGACACGTGATGATAGAGCGGCACGGGCCAAATTTATTCTACAACAATTTACATCCCGCTCCGTCCTTTTTAAAATGCAGCAGAAAAACCACTAAAACTTGGTCGTTATATTATATATGGGCATTTCCAATCTGACGTTATGTGACATTCGTACGACAAAATATTAAATAAATTAATGAAAAAGTGAAATTTTTAAAAAGTTTTTTTTATAGTTGAGTAGTAGTCTAATAGCACTATACGCGGTAAAAAAATTATAGCATTTGACCTTTAAGTTTATAAGATATAAGCAAAAATAGGCCCTGACGTTACGTTACTAAAAAAGGAAGTGGGTTTTTACTTGGATTACAAAATGGCAAAACTCTGCGAATTGGGAAGGACTTTTTGCTTGAATTTTTTTCAGAAGGCTTTAAATAAATATAAGTTTATTATTCAAGTTATATAATTAAAAAATCTGTACTCGTTTTTTTTTAAATTGGAATTATCGTCTGACGTTACGTTATCTGACGTTACGTGACAGAATTTCCTTTGGTAAATTTGTAGTTAAGATTGTTTTTAAAACATTATTTAACGCAAGTTTAGTTGTAAGAAAGTGATTTTTATTGTTATATAATGATTACTAGAACATAATAAGAGGTAAAAATGGTAAACATGATTTTTATTGTAATTCAATGTGATTATTAGAATAGAAAAAGAAATTAGAATAAATGATTGAATGAATATATATATTATACATAAGTATTATAATGTAAAAATGGTGGTTGAAAATGCAGTTTCAGCTGCTTTTATTTGCAAGCCTTCGCCGCTAGATATAAAATGAATCTGGTGTATACCAGGTATGTTCGGCAACTCCTGCCACTTTTCAAACAAGAAAGTTGAAAACCTTTCTACCTGCTCTGAGGAAATGTACATTAATCTAATCCCAATTATGTTACTTTGAGCACATTTATAAAAGGAATAGGCATCGTCAAGAATTATATTTTTAGTTTTTGTTGTATGCCAAACTTTCCGTTTTATTGTCGCTCCTACCCCATCGACCGCACCTTTGCCGTGAGAAGTGGCAAAATAATTCCATTCTAGAACCTTGCAACCAAATTCACAAACGAAATCAGGCAAACTTCGTGCAATAAACTTGTTTTTAAATTGGGAGGTGCACCCATCTGAAAAAATATAAATATTTTGAAACTGTCCATATTCTTTTTGGATTGTATTCACAAGTGTTGTTAAAAAGCAGCATACATCGTACTTATTGTGGCTGAGCTTGTCACTAATGATGGCATAGGACTTTACTTCGCCAATAAACCAAGCAACGCAAGTAAAAATGGTAACTTGGCGATAACTGAAGTGTGCGCTCTGTACTTCATTTTGATATATTAACCTATAGTTCTCTGCAAAATCAATTTGCAGGACTAGATCTTCTGCGGTCAAATGTTTTTTTTTTGTTTCAAAATACTTTTGTTGGGAACGTTTAACAAAAAAGTGGCGTTTAAAAAAGGGCAATTGTGCATCTAATTCGAACAAAAGATCGGAAAGAGAACCTTCGGTATGTGTCAAAGCAATTCGGTCTTCGACTTTGCGCCAATGTTTCCATCTAATGGTTTCATCCATTATTGAAAAATATTTGAGAGGTACTAAATCATTTTTCACATTTTTTACACATTTTCTGCAATTACTCGTCATACATTTTTCGTTTTTAATGTTGCAACAGGCAGATTTAAGAAAAGTTTCCAAATTTGATGAAAATGATTTTATTAATTCTGCACTGCTTTGCAAAGTAAATGCGAAGTTGGCGTGGTATTTGCAGACGCACATGTTATGTGGTATTTTAGATGAAAGTTGTACATGTTTTGGTCGCAATTCATAAAATTTTGACTTACTAACGTACTCAATATTACTCTCCCTTTTATATATCTCATACGCTTCAGAAACTGTCAGCAACATAAAACGCTTGGTCACTATTTCTCCTTCAACGATTAATGTATCCTTTCGATTAGCAGATTGGAAACTGATATCGTCGCGGAAGTAAAATTCTTTAATAAATTGCTCTTTTCCTTGTATTGACGATTTAGTCTGTAGTTGCAAAGGTGATGGAGCACGTGTTCTATATTTTCTATAAAGTATATCAACGACCTGTGCTCGTTTCTCTTGGTCTACCGGCAAAGCAGCTTTCACTTTATTTAAAGCCTTTCCTAAGGTTTGTTTGCATCTGTAGGGCTGATTGACTTGCGTACTGACATTCATTTGACCTTCATTCTTCTTTTTCTCCCGGAATTGTTGTTGCCTTTGGCGGTTGCTCTCTTTTACTTTTTCTTTTCTATTGTTTGATTCCAATAATTTTTGCCTGAATCTGGATGCTCTTTCCTTTGCCTTTTCACGGCTTATCTCCAGCTTAAGCAAATCTGATTTTACTTTTTGCCTATAGCGTTTTGCGTAAATTTTACCTTTAATTGATGATTCCATCTGCATTAACGGTAATTGGAAGTAAATTGAAAATAAACAAAATACCATTCAATGAAATTACTTACAATCTGACGTTACGTGACACACTTTTGAAAATCAATATAAAAATAACTATTTGCTTTCTTTCGGATATTTTTATTACAATTAATTAACTTTATTAAGCTTTGTTAAATTTCAAATTTTCACGCACTTGCGATCACCAACGTAGGAATAATGAGAATAAATGCCCTTTATCTGACGTTACGTGACATTAGCAGATGGGTAAAAGCAAATCTAAAAATTTACCGTTAACTGATATTTGTTTGCTCTTCTGCATTTGTTTCAAGGTTTGTTGTTGTTGTAGCTAGCATTTTGCAATAAGAGCGCAGTTTCACAATAACTCTTACAATCGTAAATGGTAAAGATAAAATGCTCTTAAAATATGCAAAGCTGACCAAAACCCTGAACTTGAACTTTGTAGGCCTATATTTCGCCATCGCAACTAGGTAGAGCTTTGAACTCTTTAATTTAATAAAATTTGAACATTTCTCTTTAATATTGCATGTAAAGAAAAACTGTTAGTTAACTTTTAATTTTTCGGTCATGGTGGACTTTTCTGTGGAAATGCCCATATAGTATATATAGTTTATTGCATGAACATTTAAACCATACAATATAAAAAGAAAAAGGCTAATTCTTATTGCTTGCTGGTGTTATCTATTGATTTGAAAGTTTATTTACTCGTATTCCTATAGATCTATTTTTGTATATGTATTTGCTTGATAAATGTGTTATATGTATGTATTATGTATGTAGATAAAAGGTGTGTTTAGCGAATATTATTCTCGTACTTGTATAATTATATAAAATGTTCTTAATCTTGGGATTTTGAATGTAGCTTGCTTAAGGGAAAATATTTAATAACAAAGTACAATTTACATAAATTTGTGTGGAAAATTAAAGAAAAAGAAATACACAATGAAAATACATAAATATTGTTAAATAATAATTCACAAATAAACTTCCCCCTTTCTTCCATCGAGTTACAACCGCATCTACAACTGGCTTTTCAATCACTAACCGCGTTTTGTGCAGACATCTTAGGATTAAAATGTCAGATAAAGTTACATTTGCAGCTCAATGGAATCTGGGTTTTAAACTAAGTATAATTTTTTTTTTAATTTTTTTTGATTTTGTATTTTTTTTTTACTTTTTATATTTTTTTTGATTATGATTGTGTAATAATATACGACAATTTAAGCTTGCTCTTAACGTGGCTAACGCAAAGTTTCCTCTTTTCTTTTTTAATAGACGCGACATAATCGAAAAACTACCATGAATAAAGGCGCGTTCACAGATTTGTAACAATTTGGTATATGATGAGACAACTATGGTTTAAATCTTTTACTTTCATTGAACACATTGGGGTCAATATGTCGATTGTTTTGATAATCTACTGATTGAAATTTTAAATTGTTATTGATGCCAGATAAATTGATTATTGTAAGTTAATATGATTTTATATTGAGTTTAGCAGTTGCTGAAATTTGCGTGATGCGCAACAATTGTCAACGTTTCCGTTTACTCCTCGATTGTATATAGAAAATAGTAGTTTTCGTTATCATTGGCGGCAGCTGGTGGTGCCTTTGGTGATTTCCTCGACAGCGGCTCGAATCCCATGAACAGAAATGCTTCAATCAAACGAGCGCAATCAGGTTGATTCTTGCTCATAGCCAAAACGATTCCATCTACTTCCAACTTGTCCTCGGCGAATTCCAACAATGAGATGAAGGTTTGCTTTGAACCAGCTGGTGGTAGATCCATGGGAAGGGCGACATACAGCATATTGTTGACCGGGTTCAAAATCGACATCCAATTGGTGTATTGATCTTCGGTAACGTGCAATTTGATGGAAATTTGCACGGGCTGGTCATGCTGCAAGATCTGGCGCACTACTTCCTGGCAATCGTCTTCCGAATACAACGAGTGGATGTCGTTATTGGAGTCGGAGCATTCCGATGATGAGGACGATGATGACGATGAACCAGAATTGGCGTGAAACAAGCTGCCACCAGCCGAGTCGACCGAGGACTTACGGCTATAGCCTGCAAAGTAGCGATTGAAATGAATATTGGAATTGTTATTTTCTTAAAGCACATGGGAATTTGATTTCGTTGTGCATACTCACCCGTTAAGAGCGATGCCCTATCGTGATCTGTTCTGTGGTGGACAGGGACATCAGGACCACCACAGAGGCCCTACACCGAGAGAGATGCGGTAAGAGTCAGTTGACATGTTGGTGGCGCAAGACGAAGTCGAGATGGTGCGGAATTTACCATCAGCACATCCAGCAATTCCACTATCATTAAACTCTCTTCTAACGATACTACTACTAAACATTGGGTCGCTGCAATTAAGAAAGTAAGCATTTAAACGTAATATTATCCAACATTATATTTTCAAAAGCCCTCATTATTTCCAGTCGATTTTGTAGTACTCCAAAATTACCGAATCATTTTTCCTAGACAATTGGTGGCGGCTGCTGCGGCGTTGACACGAGCTACTGGTGCAAAAGTTGACAAGTAATTGATTGCTATAGCGTGAAATATGCTTATCAGAAACAAAGCACGAAATTAATCTTCTACGCTTGAGTGACGCAGACATTTTTTAAGTGTTTATACAAGATTGGAACGTTGTTATCAACAATGTGTTGAATCGCGCAGCGATAACAATGCGATAGAACGATGGCTGCGATAATTTCGGCATGCAAACATGAGCTTGAAACACAACCATGCGCGCTGTCAGACTTTTTCACCACAGCATGGCGGTCCGAGGCAACTGTCAAAGCGCACACATACACACTCATTCATAAACGTTTGTGCGAAAGGGAGTGAAAAAAGATTGCGGCATTAAAAACAGCGGTAAAATCAATAAACTATTTAAAAGTACTAAAGAAAAACTGCTGAATTCAACCAAATATGTCGATTGGAGTACCAATTAAAGTTTTGCACGAGGCCGAGGGCCATATAATCACTTGTGAAACTATAACCGGTGAAGTGTACCGCGGCAAGCTAATAGAAGCCGAGGATAATATGAATTGCCAAATGACACAAATAACTGTGACCTATCGCGACGGACGTACTTCGAATTTGGAGAATGTGTACATTCGAGGCTCTAAGATTCGCTTTCTCATACTGCCGGACATGTTGAAAAACGCGCCAATGTTCAAGAAGCAAACCGGCAAAGGCCTTGGTGGGACGGCTGGACGCGGCAAAGCAGCGATACTCCGCGCACAGGGTGAGTTTTTATTACGAAATACTTTAATTATACAGGAATTTTGAAAATCGTTCATTTACAGCACGCGGGCGAGGAAGAGGCGGCGGCCCACCTGGTAGTGGTGGTCGCGGCGGTCCACCCGGAGGGCCTGGTGGTAGTGGACGCGGCGCTTGGCAAGGTGGACCCACAGGCGGACGTGGACGCGGGGGCTTGTGAAGTACCAGATAAGGCGACGCAACGTGGATCACCATACCACGCTTTTGTATTATTTAAGGCATTAATTTTAGTGGGCGGGAATAAACATACCATGTTAAAGATCTACTTTTGTGAAGTGTTTCCTAAGCAGAGAAAATTTATGACATGAATTATAGAAGAAAAATCCATGAAATAAGAAATGAAATTAAGTTTTTTTTTAATTTAGAAAATTGAGTAATGATCCCAACACCATTTACACTACTATACAAAATATACTCTAAAAAAGTGGCCGCTTTTCGAATATTATACAAAGAGAGCAATTCCATGACAGTATTAAAATCTGAATAACTGGACTGTCGACGGATAGCTCTCTTCATTTCGCTATTCGCCATTCAGATGGGACAAAGGACATTAACAGGTCAGACAGGATCACAAGCACTTGGTTGTGTTATTTTGTTAGTTGGGAATTAGTGGTTCAATTTAGTTTGTTGCGAATTGCCGAATATCTACAAAGAGAGCAATTCCATGACAGTATTAAATTGGTATCTGGACTGTCGACGGACAGCTCTCTTTATTCATTTATTCGCTGTTGAATCTGGCTGACAATATTTAAACAATCAATATTAGTAAACAACATTAAAAAAGACGGCACAAATATTTATTAAAAAAAAGATTTTTTTGAGTACCACATGCCGACCTCATTTCCCTGAGTCAAATACTATATCATTTGCCGGTTGACCGTCTGACTGCCGCAATATGTATGTATGTATGTATACATATAGTATATAGTATGTTTAAAAATGCTCGTATTTTTTCAGACTTTATTTAAGTCAATTAAACAACAAACTGCGCACTTGGCACAGCATTTAAAATTGAGAACGAATTCGTTGCCGGCAAAGAGGGGTGCCCACATACATACAAACATATTTATGTAGTATGTATGAAGAGAAATAAAATTCTTTTGAGACCACAAACTACTAAAGCAAGAACCGGCTCAGCACTCTCAATGTCACGTGACGAAATAGAAAATATGATGAACTGCGTTCTTACATCCAAACCATCCTCGCATTATTAATCTACGCCTATTGAAGGGCAATTGAACATCCACGTCAACAGACGATGCAATGCAATTTATTCAAGGCACAAATGAAGAACATTTTAATCGATGGCGTGTGCAATTAAATGGACATTCAGTGTAGCTATGACAACGTTTATGATGATGATTATGAAGGCAACTAAATTGAATCATACAAGTGGGATTGGTTGGTTGGGGTGCTGCATCAAAACCTACCCTTCTTGGCCCTCTGGCGTGGAGGTGGAGTCGGCCCACTGCTGCTGCTGGATATTAGCCATTCCACTCATGACTCCAGACTCTTGTGGGACCTCAAGTTCACGGCTATATATGTGTACGCGTATGTTAACTAATTTATTTTTGTATGCAAATTTATCACAGCTTAGGTTATGCGGCAACTTTTGACGTGCCTGTCTCTCTTTTTAAATTCAGGTGTGTATGTCAATTGCTGTTTACGTTATCACAGTTCGGTTACGGGTTTGCTTTTCTAGTGGTTAAAAGTTCACATCGATACCGTTGATGAGACGTTTTTCAATGTTTGTGTTTTTGTTGACTTTAGCTTTTTACAACAAATTGGATTTTCAGCTTTTGCTTCTCGACGAGGCACAGCGTTGAGCGTTTGTCTGGCGACTGACAAGGCCCGATTCGTGGCTGCGTCATTTATATGTATAAGTAGGTACGTGTATACATTATTCAAAAAAGATTTAGTTGCTGCTCCGTCTGATATACTAAAAACATATGCATGCCTATAAATGAATGCGCTGTAGTTAAATAGTGGCACACGGGTGCGAGATAAAACAGGTACAGTTGGCCTCTTAGAGGAATTTACTACTTTTATTTGTGTGCCTAATTGAATAATAATTATTATATAATTATTTACCTGCCTACTGGCCTAACCCAAGGATGTCGCATGAAAAGGAAACATCTAATAATGCTTAACATGAAATTTGAATCAAATATGTATATATTATGTATCCGAAAGACTAAATTGTTTTTAAGCATCTCCCAAATAAGACTGGTTAAATTTGTTATGGAATCAAATAAAGCGGAAATGCTTTACAAATTGAATACTTAATTTGATTCAATAAAAAATATAATTAATAATAAATAAAAAAGAATAATAATAATTTTTTAATTTACGACTGTGAGTGTGCAGGATATGCAAATAAATTACTCGAGACACATTGTTGGCAAATTAATTCACAACAAATAATTAAATACCTATGTACACCATGTGTAATTGGTTACACATGTATAGAAAAACCAAATTAAAATTTGTTGACGTCTTCGCTTGGCCAAGCAGTCTAAAAATACTTGAATACAAACAATACATTTGCTTTTGTCTGCCTCTCTTCTTTCTTTCTGTTTACCAAATTTAATTATTTGAATGTCTCCAACATGGGTACGGTAATTGGCATCATGGGAAATGTGTTTTTTACGTGTTCAAAAGCCATTAGTAGTCTCCTCCGTTCATTGCAAGCATTTAAAAAATTGGAATCATCGCATGTGAAATAAATGGGCACGTGCCATACCTGATAATAAGTTAACATATTATTTTACAAAAATGATTTAGAAGTCTGAGTGGACATGCGTTTATATTTTCCAAAAATAAACACAATAATTATTAGGCATTAGTAACACTTGCCATCAGATTTCGTCAGAATTGATGCAAATACATATGTATGTATGTATATGTACTAATATAATTGTATGTATTTTATGACCAACCGTCGGCAGGCCATCACGTTTATTGACACGACCCGTAATGCGAACTTTATATGTATGTATGATGTATGTATAAAAACGAATACGCATTAACTAAATTTGATTTAATTGAATTTAAATATAGGCATAGCTCACGTGACAAACACCACCAAGAAATGCGACGCTTGTCTGAGCAATTGTTTAGTTTATCGCACAACAATAAAAACAACAGTTTAATGATATTGGAGCTTTTTTGATTATCGACCACTTGAGATATGGAGAGAGTGAAATAACAAACTTCCAAATTTCAATAATAACTATAAAAATATACTTCAGATAGTGTTGGCTAGGTTCAATAACAAATTATTTGCTATGTAGGAAGGAGGAAACGTAAATGTTTAGTTTTCTTTGATTATTTAATATTAATATACTATATTTCTCTTTGTACCCCTTACCCGAAAATTAAATAGGTTACATTTGCTTTATAAAAAGTAAGCAACACGCTAAATGAAACATTGACTCCATAAGACGTATATGTACATACATACTATATGTATAAATATATATTTTTAAGCAGCATAAAGAGAAACTGGATCTAGTCATCTTCAGAAAAGATATATATTGGCGAATTAATATAACAAATAAATATAATTTAAAAATTATTATTATTATTAGCAGTGAAACAATTCTGTTACATGAATTGTAGGAAATTGCAGACTTTCCACCTCTCCAAAAGAGTTGATTACCTCAGAAATGAAACAAGGCACAAGTAGAGCATCTATTTGACCAGGCCTAAGTCGTATGAATAATAAAGTCTTGAATAATTTTTAAGTGCCGTAGCTACTATCCGACATTGGGTAGTTGACCTTAATCAAATTTATTCTGTGGATGCTTTGTTTCCAAGCAGAGTTACAGTCAAATTCTAGAACTTTTCGAAAAGCTAACAGTGAATACATTGTAGGGTTGTTGTATGCACATACATACATACATATGTATATGTTTTAGATAAGATATAGTAAATAAACGGAAATTACGCTATTACAGTGACAAATAGTGTTAATACCTAAGTATGTAGGTCATCTGTGTAACAACGTCAAATAAGAGTTTCAACTCACTGCATTAAAATGAATCTGTGGGTAAACATTGCTGTGCATGTGATGCCCGTTTCATTTTAAAAATCTGTCTTGAAAAACCTCTGCTATAAGTAAACATTCTGCTAATACATACATGCATGTGTACATACGGTTATTATATACACATAAATTACTTATGTATATGTATGTATGTATGGATGTATATACATGCAAACAATTTGGGGATTTAAAGCTGACACAAAAGTAAACACAAGCACTTTATATTAGGGTAATAATTATAGGGTGCGATAAGATGATTGTGATAAGATTACAAATTCTATAAACAGAAAAGAAGCAGTTTGTGCGCATTTGATAGCGATAAGGTTTAAATGAATCTAGATCTAACACACTCAAGCATCGCCACATGATGAAACTATAACTTTTTATTATTAATAATATTGCGCTTGAGGAATTACATGTCAATAAAATGAGTTGCTAAACAATATTTGCACATTTATGTGCCTACATATGTATGTACAAGTATGTGTATATGTGCATATGCATGTATAATGTGAAAGGCTACACCCAACCTCAATCAGTGATCTCTAATATCATTTGAAAAAAATAAATAAATAATGGCTGCCCGGATATTTATCTGTGTACCCATTTAGTGGTGTACCATACAACGAGTGGAATTTTCCGTTGTTTGTTCGATTCTTCTGTGTTTGTGAGTATTGTATGCATATGTGTATGGATGTATGAGTGTTCCTGCAATCTCCTTTGTCAGCCAGACTGCCTACACTCTATACAATTCGTTTATGATAAAATTAAGGAATGAAAGGGGAGCACATGAATCTGCTGATGTTGGCGATCTTAATTCCGCATAATCAGTAGCACTTCAGCATTGCAGTGCACTATGAAGTTAGTCACGTAGGCTTACAAATATGAAAACTGTAAAAAAGCCTCAGCAGAAGTAGCAAAAAAAATAAAATGGCGCAGCAAACAAACCGGTCGGCCTCCATTTAGCTCTCAGTAACAATAACTTGTTGTTTATAAGTTATATATTTTAGTCGAACGGGACTGAGATGGCTGCAAGAACTTGGCCGGGGAGCAGCAGAGAACCAACACATCTTATACATATGCACATATGTACATATGTATGTATATACAACCTGTTTGTTTATTTTTGCCAGCGAGATAACAGAGAACAAACAGCCCAGACTTGACTACTATTCGGATACGACAAGCAGATAAGGCAGAGACTAATGTACATATATACATATACATATATGTACGTACATACATACATATGTATATACCTATAATAAAAGTCACATTTTAAAACTGAACGTAACAATTAATAATGTGTACTAAATACATACATATGTATGTATGTGCAATTGTGCCGTAAGCGACATCTGACAATTGTTTCAAACAGTCCAGAAGCTTCCAAGCAATATACACACACAGGCAGGCAAGCGCACAGGCCTGTTTTGGGGGGTGGAATAGTCCCAACATTTCATTTTATTTACCTTCATATGATGTAAGTAGGTATGTACATACATACATACATATGTATGTATATAAGCCCGTTACGATGAAAGTCCGCAATTTTCACCTCGAACTGTATTTGTTTTCGACTGCACGACGGCGCTTTGTTTCAATTACATTACAAATGAATGCATATGTATGTATGTATGTATATATAAATATTTGTGTATGCGTGTATATGTGCATATACAGAAGTAAATTGCTGTTATGCTTTGCTGGCCTTTTGAAGGTAGAGTTAATCAAAAACATCACTGGAAAAAGACGTTTAGAAGCAAAGTGCGGGAATGCTGAATAAATAAAGAATACGACAAAACACATACACATGCATTGCCAATTGGAAGGGGTCAAATCAGACAATTTGTGTACAAATGTATGTGCGTATGGATGTCGTTGTGCTTGCCAGGCTCATGAAATGTTAACAAGCAACTAGAACAAAAGCACACACACAACAGCATTAGCGCATCGTCAACTTTACAAAAGTATAATTTACTGCAGTTATTGTTTATTTTCTTCTTTTACGTTAATTGGGTTACATTTTCGCTTTTTACAGGGTGGCAACCTCAAAGCCAATATGGCTGCAGCTACATCACAATAACAACAAAAACAAAATTTACGAAGAGAAAAACACAATGTTTAAAAAGAAATAAAGTAAAAAATCGAATTTCAAAAAAACACATTCGCATCTTTTTTGAAACTAATCGTTTACTTTACTTACGAATTGTTCGTCATTTGAAATGAATTCTTTTTTTCGCTGGAATTTTGCTACATGCGTGCGCGAGCGATGCACACATACATATACACCGTTAATTGGAAAATATGATAAAAATACTTTAAAAATGTTACACCACCACCGACCGAATTTCGTTAGTAAAATACATCAGAACTATTGCACTACAAACCATTAAACAACTATTTACAACCAAAATATATTTCTTGTATGCCACCAATTGGAAGGGACCAATTGCAACGGTACCTGCTCACAATTATTTTTTTTTGTTCACTACAAAATCGATTTTTGCACTATTTTTCTTCTAATGGCGCCTTGGTGCCATTACTTACAGTTTATTATTCATATTTGATGGCATTTTCACACTTAATGGTTGCAAATTAACGCACAAAGAACAAATTAAAATAAAAACAAAAAGAAGTTTTGTTGAAGAAAAACTTGATGGGAGGTTAAGCCTTTATAAAAACTCTGAAACGCTCTGTTCACTTTTCACACATAAAATGAGACACGAGCTGGCCTTTTTATAGAGGGGAGCAGTGTCGTAATGTTTATCCAGTGGCGTGGGCGCGTGGGGTGAGGGTTCGATAACTATTTGTTGATGAATATTTTGAATTCCGTACAGAATTCGTTGTTTATCTGCTGATGGAAAAAAAAATCGTCTCTAGCTCATGAAATATTTTATAGAGCACAATTTGTATACATAAGGCATTTTGTTCAGAAATTATTCCCCCAAAAATTTGTGCGACTATCGATAGTTGTATTGAAAACACAGCCCTAGTGGTGCATAGAAGTCGTGATTAATCATACGATAGACTGGCATCTATAGTTTATCGGTTGTCATTTGTGCGTTTCGTTGTGTCGGTGAAAAGCGAAATTTAATCTGTAAAATACGTAAAAATCTGCAGCCCTTTTAAATAAAAAACCATGAGCGGCTTTCCGGGAACGTTCGCGTTTGACGAATATGGTCGGCCCTTTATCATATTGCGCGACCAGGAGCGGCAAAAACGCATCACAGGCACAGATGCCATCAAGGTAATAAATCTCCTTATATCTTGTAAAAATGAAAAGGACATACATTTTGGAGGTGTCCAGTTTTAATTGAGGCGCTAGGGAACACACAAAGGTGCAATAAAATACTTTTGTAGCATAAACAATGACGCATCGACTGTCGAATGTTCCAGATGTTCTTTGCAGCCGGCATACAAACTATGCACATTTTAGAATTTTAAGCAGCATCAATGCACCATCAGACAAATGCACTTTCAAAGGAAGTAAGATGGATAGTTTTACTCGAAATACCCTCGTTTTTAAAGTTCTAAAGCAACCAGATGTCAATTTTAAATTTGAGGTTAACACGCCGCACAGATGTTTGGACACTGGCGGCGTCGTCACGTCTGAGTCACGCGCATTCAAAAAGCTGCACGCGTTTTAACTATATTTATGTATGTATGTATGTACGAAAACGACTGATTTTATTTTATTTACAGACGCACATAATGGCGGCCCGTCAAATTGCCTCGACGCTAAAAACATCGCTGGGACCTAAAGGTCTGGACAAGATTATGGTGAGTTCGGATGGTGATGTTACGGTTACCAATGACGGCGCCACCATTCTGAAGCTGATGGAGGTCGAACACGAGATCGCCAAGTTGATGGTGCAGCTATCGCAGTCGCAGGACGATGAAATCGGTGATGGCACCACTGGCGTTGTAGTGCTGGCCGGAGCGTTACTTGAGCAGGCTGAGGGCTTGATTGATCGTGGCATTCATCCGATTCGTATAGCAGATGGATTTGAATTGGCAGCACAGTGCGCAATCAAACAACTGGATTCAATTGCCGAGCCTTTCCCAGTTGATCCCAACAACAAGGAGCCACTCATTCAGATTGCTATGACTACACTGGGTAGCAAGATTGTGAATAAATGTCATCGCCAGATGGCTGAGATGGCCGTTGACGCTGTGCTAAATGTGGCGGACATTGAGAAGAAGGACGTTAACTTTGAGCTAATCAAGATCGAGACCAAAGTGGGTGGACGCATGGAAGATTCCATGTTGGTTAAGGGCGTTGTCGTCGACAAGACAATGAGCCACTCACAAATGCCTAAGGTGTTGAAAGATGTGAAGCTCGCTATACTCACCTGCCCATTTGAGCCCCCAAAGCCCAAGACCAAGCATAAGTTGGATGTCACATCTGCCGAAGATTATCGGGCGCTGCGCGAATACGAGCAAGAGAAATTTACCCAGATGGTGAAGCAAGTGAAGGATGCCGGAGCAACTTTGGCCATCTGCCAATGGGGCTTTGATGACGAAGCCAACCATCTCTTGCTGCAGCAAGAACTGCCTGCTGTGCGTTGGGTCGGTGGCCCCGAAATCGAACTGATCGCCATTGCCACCGGCGGCCGTATTGTTCCCCGCTTCGAGGAATTGACTCCAGAAAAGTTGGGCACGGCTGGGTTGGTGCGTGAAATGGGTAGGTGGATAATGCCCGACAGCAAAACAATTTCGCGAAATTATTAATTAAATTTTCGATATACCACAGCTTTCGGAACTTCGAAGGACAAAATGCTGGTCATTGAGGAGTGCAAAAACTCAAAGGCCGTAACAATCTTCTTGCGTGGTGGCAATGCAATGATCATCGCTGAGGCCAAACGCTCCATACATGATGCTATCTGTGTGGTGCGCTCTTTGGTGAAGGTTAGTCCACAAATTCAAGTTTACATTATCAAGTTCTAATACAATGTCCACATGTCTAGGATTCGCGTATTGTCTACGGTGGCGGCGCTGCTGAGATCAGCTGCTCTTTAGCTGTGGCAAAGGAAGCGGATCAGCTGTCTACGCTAGAACAGTATGCATTCCGAGCATTCGCTGTGGCCCTCGAGAGTATACCTTTGGCTTTGGCTGAGAATAGTGGTCTTCATCCCATTGAAACGCTGTCGGAGCTGAAGGCAAGTCAAGTGGCCGAAAAGAAGCCTACCTTGGGTGTCGACTGCATGTTAACTGGAGAATCCGACATGAAGCAGCACAATGTGGTCGAATCGCTGAATTCAAAGAAGCAGCAGCTGCTTCTGGCTACTCAGCTCGTCAAGATGATACTCAAAATCGACGACGTGCGCTCCAAGAACGACGGTAGCATGTAAATGCGAAAACACCCACACTTGTCCCCGCACCAATATATATGTACATCCTTCGCTTCGCTACACACGCACTATGCGCAACTCGCCTTCATCTAAATCTGTATTAATTGTTTATTTAATTGATCAACGATTCTTTGGAAAAGAAACAAACTGCAAGGAGTGAAAACCATTAAACGGTTTCTCTTGGTCTAATACATATTTACATTTACTAAAAACGATTCTTTTTTTTTTTTGGGTGGGAATCAGACTTTCTTGCCGTTGACGCTGACAAGCTGTTTTCTGTTCATCTGGTCGAAGAAGAGCAGTCCCGCAGCACGCTCAACTGTCTCGGGTGGTACTTGGAATACCTGGAGAGGTGTGTCGTCGCTGATAACCTTGTTGGGCATAATATAAGCCTCCATGTGCAGTTTCTGGTCCGCCGCCTCACTCACAATAACTTTGTAAAAGTGTGTGGGAACTGCCACGGTGTTGGGGCCAATAACTTCGTATTTGACGTACATTTTTCCATCATCCTCCTTGTGTGGCAGATATAAAGGACCAGTGCAGACATATACATTCGCATACGTGCGTGTGAGTTTGCGTACATAGCTTTCCAATCTGTTCCAAGAGTCCCGATTGAAGCCCTGGCCGACTTGTGGAGCCATGTTGGACAGCAGGAAAGTATCGTCACAATGTTTCTGATGCAGTCTATGGTTGCCCGCAGCAGCCATGTGGCCTCGATCGTAGCCGGAGCGGCGATAGTCCGTGTTCTGGGCACGAAAATAGGGATGTATGCTCTCGTCCGCTCTAAAATCACATTTTGAGCGATCAACAGCATCGTTCTTGGCCACGGAGTCTGCTGTAATATGCTCGAACACCCAGTGCGGCACCCTGTTTCGCCGATCATAGGACAACACATAGTCCGAATGGCTACGGACGTGGTCGAGGCCTGGAAAGCCATATTTCATGATTTGGGAGATGCGTGAAGGTGTCGCTGTAAGGTTGACCTCCCCTGGAGCAGGCGTCGCCGGCACAAGCGTCGCTGCTGAAACCGTACTGAAGAAGGGCAGCCCCGGTAAGCGACATATGCCCTCTTCCGTTGCGTCGTCTTTATTCTGCAGGCGGTTAGTGTAGGTGCCCAAGTAAAAGGCGCTGATAGCCGTTGCGCCGATTGTCAGGATGTTGCGCATTTTAGAGGTACTCATTTTGGCTTGCACTTTAATTGAACTATTTTAAATTAACTAATCTCTTAAATCTGACTATTGCACAATTCGTTATCACACCGCCAATCAGCTGTTTAAGCAGAGTTGCCAAAGCAACGAAACAATTGTGCATTAAATGGTTTGTGTCTAGGGTTTCTCTACCAGCTGTTATAAACACAGTGAGATAAAAATAACAAAACAGATTAAAATTAAAAGAAATGCAATTATGTTAGAAGCCCGTGGAGAATCTAAGTGTTTTATTTTCTATTTTAGCTGTTAATTTATGTAGAGCTTAAGTTTAGAGAATCAGTTAACTATTATTACAAAATAGTAATAATAATAATTAAAATCAAATTTTATTTCTATCGACCTATAGATTGAAGCCCGTCATTCCACATATGTATGTATAAAAGAGAAAGAAAATTCTAAATCATCAAATCAAAAATCGAGGTGCAAAAAAACTGAGATATTCTGTAAGGAATTCCAATATAAAAACCCTTTCTAGGCTCTCGTTTCCGAATTAACACCAAATTAAAAACAAGTGAGTTAAACAACTACATACAAGTATTTCAGTTTTGGAAAGTAATCGAAAACAAGAACAGGCCTTAATATTGATAAGTAATTTGCAGCTCTATTTGTGAGAAGTCAAATCGTTGTTTAAAATACTTAACATCCGCTGTACTTTATTTTGTAGAATTAACATCTACACTGACATTTTAACTTAAATACAGACACGCCTTTTGTTGCAAAGTTTTTTGAAATTTAAATTAATAAGTTAGTGTTAATTAAGTTTGATTATAACACAACGAATACAGGTATCCAATCTCATAATGAAATCACAACAGCAATACATTGTGACTTTGGCGATTCGGTGAGAACATTTTTCGCCATTGTTACGTACATCTAGTGGGCTGTTCCTATGGGGGAGGGGCCTTACAATCTATTGGAAAATCTGATTTGCTTAACCGACTACTAAGTACGTAGTGCTAGCACGACTCCTTATTGCAGTCGACGAAGTTGCTAAACTCCGTAGCGTTGGGTGGACCTTCGCTATATAGATATGTGACAGGCCACAGGCGAGCCGCAGCGAAATCGCTCAGGCTTTGCAGCCCACCGGGGCGAGGTGGATGCTGATTGTATTCACTGGATGCAGCTGTTGCTGGTTGATTTGGATGGTGTTTCTTCTTGTCCTTGTTCGAAGCCAGTGCTATGCTATTATGAGTGGTGTGAGTGCTGTTGCTGCCGGGATAGTAGCGATCGCTACACTTCCGCCACTGGTCGGGCTCATCACCAACAAAGCACCTAAGAAATCGGACCATGTTAGTCTCGGGAACACTAGTAGCTCTGTGGAATAGTCTACTCACCACGGGTAGTCGAAGCCCCGACTGTAACCACAAGGGTGCTCCACTTTGCAGCAATAGTCCCAGGAACCAATTTCAGCACCATCCGTCTCACAGGAATAGAAACCAGTGATCAGATTCTTCTCGCAGGGACTGCTACGACGACATGGCTTGCCAGAAACTGTATAATGTCGCCAGGCTACGTCCCCTTGATAAGTCGATGCGAATGAAAAGTGAGTTTAGAAGCGATTCAATTACAATGCGTTTGGAATAGTGGCTTTTGTTGGTTGAAGCCCATTACGCATGCGTAACACCCAGAACGGTTGGTTAGTACTTGGGGTACTTGGATTCGTCTTGCTTGTGGCGGATGGTGGTTAATTTTCCAACTGTACATGCTACATGCTAATAATTTACAAACGTTATTTACATTTGCCTCTACTACGAACTAATTACAAATACACATATACCGCCCTCGGAGATTGGCGGGGATACTTAAACTAGCTTGGGGTTATAAACATGAAGGGAGATTGCTTTGCACATGTTATTTACACACTGATGGACGTGCAACAGGTGAGGATTTTCAGTTTACCCGGTTCCCGAAATATATCCATGCGTCGATCGTTGTTCACACGTGAGCCACCGATTGTGTTCACTTTGTCGCGACACGTCCAATCGAAAGGATTCCAAGCGAACAGCCAGAAGTCGCGATCTTTCGTATGGGTGTAGTGCACATCGAGCTTGAGCTCGCTCTGATCGAGGTCAGAGAGTTCGCAGTTGAAGTTGCTGACCCGCGAGCTGCAATAGGTTTTAGTGGCAATAAATCATTGAAGAATGAAAAGGACCTTCCTGCAACTCACCCGTAGCTGAAGGCGTAACACTTGAAAGCCGTGGTTTCTCTAAAGCGTATGCACTCCTTTTTGCAGGCCATTTCCGAGGGCACAGATATTACTTTTTTGATGGCTGGCGACAGCAGTTTCGCCGGCGAGCCATAGCCCAGATAACACACTGGGGATCAAAGAATATTATTCGTAGAGCTCGGGAATTAAACGGTGTAACTGAGCTTACGTTTCTTGTGCTTCTCATCGACAATGGGTTGTATCTCACAGCCATGGCCATAGCTAGCCCGCTCAAAGATATCAAATGCGGCGTCCCGTATGAGATGCCGTTCTTTATCCATATCCCTAACGGGCCAATCACTCAACTGGCAATTGTCAATAACGCCCGCATGTCGCTGTTGTCCGTAGCGGAAGGCGAAGGCACGGCAGCTGAACTTGGTCGACCTGATGCACTCCATTTCACACTCTCCCACGGAGCGCACTGTAAGCGAGTCCCGCACAATCGACTTGAAGAAGCGTGTGGCATCAATGGCGCGGAAAAAGCACTCTGGAAATCGAGTAAATAAAGCGGCTGGTTTCCTCAATCCTCACCTACTTACGTGCATTCTGCGGACTGGCGAGTGCCGTGCTAGGACCGTCACTTCGTCCTGGCTGTCGACACACAGCCATATCGTCAGCCATCGAGTAGATGTCGTAGTCTCGATCAGGCTCAATATCCACATAGTAATCCAGCATGTTGACGGGTCTGTCGCACAGCATACAGTTATCGCGACCTGCCTGGTTATAGCGGTAGCTGTAGGTGTGGCATATGAAACCGTTCTGGTCGGAGCAGAGACGCTCGCACTCGGTCAGCGTTGGCACTGTAGATGCATGCTTGACGGCGGTCTTGTGGAGGCGGAATCCTTCACTGGTTTTGGCCGAGCATTCTAAAATGTGGATAAGGTGATATGTTGAGCGAGAAATATGGCGAGCTTAGCGTCTTACCATCCGGACCCGGACGTCTAGTCCATTGTTGTCTGTAGTCGTTTCTTCGTCTACCTTCATCGTCCCCACCATAGTGTCCATAACTCGATCCGGGGTAACTTATCACAGAGTTCGATTCACGTGGTGGGTCGCGGTGTGGTAAGCCCAATTGAGAGTAATTGAAATCGTGCTGATCCTTGCGTCTCTGTGAATCACTAAGGCCCCAGTATGAGGTATGCTTGTTGTTACTGCCACCGTAGCTGCCGCCATAGTTGCCCCAGTTCTCCTCAGCACCAATTAGGTAAGGCACGAATTTGTTTGGTTTCTTGTAGGAACTTCCACTGGGACCATCCCGGTCCAGATAGTTGTGTCCAGGAGCTGGGCCTGGTCCTGGTCCTGGCCCTGGTCTACTAGGCTCGTGTGGGCGATACGGCGTATAATCTGGTCCTGGCCGATAGGATGGTCTGTACTTGTCGATGCGATCAGTTTCAGGCCGTGGAGGTCTGTATGCAGAACTATCGTAGCCCGAGCTGCTGGGCAGAGTCTCCCAGCGATCCGGTCTGGCAGGTCGATAAGGAAGTGGTTCTGGCCGAGGACGTCCATAATCGTGCCGATCAATATAATCGGGACGTCCACCAGAATGATCACCATAACTACTTGGAGGTGTGTGGTCGAAGTAACTGGAGCCGTGGGAGGAGAACTCGTACGAACCAGACGAGGAGGATGAGTGATGATATTCCGATGAATAGGGCCTATGTTCATAAGAGCTTGGATGTTGTGGCGGTCCCGAAGGTCCTCGATAATGATCAACAGCTGTGCTGCTGGGTCTGTAGTGGCCACTGCTGCTGGGCCCCACATCTCCACCATAGCCACTACTGCTTGGCCCATAATTCTTATCAGACCAGCCGCTACTGCTCGGCTTGAAGTATATGGGGTTGCTCGTTAGCGGTCCTTTGGAACAATCCTGGCACAAATTGCGCCGGCAACTGGAAGGAGCATTGCGATCACGTTCATAATAATCATAGTCCGGATGTCGCAGCAGATTCGAATCGCGCCGATTAGGACTTGAATAGAGATCCATTTGAGACAACGGTATCTCGATCAGCTCACAATCGCCCTGTCCATGTCCGGAAGGATCGAGTCGGTAGTTGAAGCCCTCGCACATGAAGCGCTTTTCATGGCCACACTCCCGCATGCACTCCTCCACGCGTTCGCAGGAAATCGTACGACGCACGAAATGGGGAGCTATACGCTTGCCGGCTAGCACTCGTCGGAAGCAGGCTGTAATGTAGAGATTTGGAAAAAAGTGTTTCGAACTCTCAATCTCACATGCAAATCGATTACGTAATCGCCAAATGAAACTGAGGCGGAGTCTAAGCCATTCTGGGGTTTCGGTTTCGGCTTCGGCGATGAAGAGCTCATAAAAACGACTATTGCAGCTGCCACCAAAAACTGAAATCAGTCAAGCGTTCCACTCGGCCACACGGCCAGAACCCAAGATCGGCGAACAACTGTTCAGCTTGACGTTCATGTTACTTCATGTTTTTGCCGTCGTCGTTGCTACTACAAGGGGCCACATCCGTTGCCATTTTGTAAATTATGTTCAAGTCATGTTAGTCGCAAAAGCGATATGCCCCCAACGCCAGCGGACACTTTGCGATCTACACGATCATGCGGCTGTGACACCGACACCGACACCGACACCAACACCGATGGTGGCAGCAAAGTGGCAACAACCTTCGCAGAAGATTATCTGGAAAATTGCCGCTTTGCATATTCAAGAAGATTTTCTTTCAAGAACTCAGCGGACCAGACTTAAACACATGGGACTAGGTCTCATTGTTAGAAGACATTGCAAATTATGCAAATTACTTTAATACGCAGAATTAAAAGCCACACGCAGTACATTGACCGTGCTACCAAAAAAAAAAAATTGGGCATATAGTATCTTACCCTTTGCATCTTCCACTACAATGATGGTGCTACTTAGACTGCTGTCCCGCGTAGGACTCACAAATTTGGCGATGCTGCGACCCTGCAGCGTGCCGAGCAACAGCAGCAGCAGGCTAAAGCTAATACCGACTGAATGCAACCACATCGGAGCGGGCTCAACGAAGCACTAACTGAGCCACTATGGCAGACCCGCAAACGAACCAAAATTGAATTTATAATCCAATGACAGCGTGTCACGCTTGCGTTTAGAGTTCTACGTTCAGAGCTCTATTTTCGGGGGCTAAAACACAACTCACAGCCCGTGATGCTCACTGATTTGCCACAATTACGCAAGCGTTTGTCGTTGTCATACAAGTATGTGAGCCAAATTGTTTGCAACAATAATAATGATATGGGGCTTAGGAATTTGAATGTCAAACAAATTAAAATTCGGCGCCTAAAATATTAGCATCGCGCCCACAGTGGAGAAGCAACGAGGCACGCAAACACATCTCACTCCATCCCTTTCGCACGCAAAGGATTCGTTTGCACGTTCTTTTTTTTTTGGTCGCGTCGTTACGATTCTAATGGTCGCGTAATTCGTGGCCGAATGAACAGACGCTGTGGTCAAGCTTGCGGTTTTATATTAGAATACCACTTGTGCGGAATTTAAAAAAGCTTTAGCGTCTCGACCCGAGCTTTTAGACGCTCGTTCTCAATGTGTTCGTAGGTGGTGGCGCCAGAAGCATGAATGGATTAGTGTGTGTGTGTGTGTGTGCAGCATGATGCTGAAGCCTTGAGTGTTTTTAATGAGTGTTTTTGGCAGCTGATGGCTTATCTTTGATTCACTTAAAATTACAATAAGCATAAATATGTTTTACTTAGAAAAAACCTCTAAAATTACAATGAAGGGGCTTCGCTTCGGTGCTGCCAAAGAGTTGGGCGCGACCATGTGAGCGGATGGGTATTAGTATTAATAACAAGGTGCTGCAACGCACAGGACGGTTCAAGAGCTTCTGAAACGCCTAATGTATGATATTATAATAAAAGTAAGGTTAAGTCGAACCTATTTGAAAATGGCAAAGGATGACTGCTAGGGGGGGGCCAAAAAATGTCAATTTTGATTAAATAATGCACGATGCGCTAAAATAATAACTTATGATAATAACATATGATCAATATAAAAATTTCAACAAATCCAACTCAGTTCCATTTTAAGGCGAAATAGTACGCCATTATAATGAATGTGTTGTCGACTTCATACAAGTACTTATGGCGAACATTTTTTAAGGAAGAAGAAATTGGTAATGAGTGTAGGCTCAGTATATTAGTTGGATTTAAAGGATGGTTAATTCAATCAAAATATTTAACTTGTTTTCTGCATAAAAATTACTCAAATAAAGTAAAATATGCGAATATATAATACGTAGATAGAAGTAACAAGTAATCAGAAATTTCAAGCTGAAAAAAGGTTGCTTTTTTAGGGAATTGCAGCTATTCAAATGACATACAAGCTAGTTTATTTATTTCGTAAAATAAAGCAAATGGAAGAACAAACTGAAAGGAAATTAAAAAGTGTGACGCACCCCAACACCTTCTTCTGGCACCACCCTGCTAGTAACACTCAAGGATGCTCGTTACTGCAGTTAATTGAATTCAAGCTTATACCATTTGTTTGCTTATTATGCATAGCACATTTATCGATGATAATTACTTATTTGCAAAAAGTTTGTTGCTTAAGTCTTTCGTTTTCTTGCGGAATTTCGTCTTTGGTTTCCACATACTATGAATACATAGAGATGTATGTATATAGAATGCCACACATGAGGGACCACTGCAGCAACTTACCAGCCATATAGCCTAGCATAAGGCATTCATCATCGCACTGACAAACAAGACAATCACTAGCGCTAGAGCCCCCCTCCCTCCATACCCATCTCCAACCACCGTGCTCCTTCATAATAAGTATGGAGAACTGTCTGCAGTGCGAGCTTTGCTGCAAAAAGCAGACAAGCTGAGCGCATTTCCGTTTCTTAATCAATGTCACTGCTGTCACTCTGACTCTCTATACTTGTGTGTGTGTGTGTGTGTGTGTGTGTGTGTGTGTGTGTGTAAGAGTGTGTTGTGTGTGTGTGTGTGTGTTAGTGGGTGGTTTTTGTGTTCTAGACGGACGGATTTGCATACAATGAATGCAGTCGACCCAACGTCAGAGCCAACCTTTTGGCGCTTGTTCAAGTGCATTTTATGCAGTTGCCTTTTTCTATTTCTGTTGTTGTTGTTGTTGCTGTGATTGCAAAACTTTTGCCCTCAACAACATGAACAGACACACACACACACACACCCACAGCCATAATGTTATTCATGTTAGTCTGGGCTGGCTGGCAATGCTTCCGCTTTGACTCGCCACACACAATTGAAACATTCTAATCTTCAAGTGTAAGTAGCAATCTGTCCCACGGTTAATAAAACTAACTTTAACCAACACGGTGACGGAGACAAATTAATTACATTTTCGGCCACATGTCAACATGCCATCGTCATTGCGATCGCGATCGTCATCGTGCTACTCTAATTAGTTCTCGCTCAACAAAAGCTTCCATTTGAACTTGGCGAGGCGGGCTTATGTCATTGGCGCATAGACAGCAACCCAACTAACCACCCGCTGTTGATATTATTACTATATTATTTTTATTATTATGGGTTCACGTACTCGTCACACTCGAGAACTCTAAAGGAAGTTGAGTCAAAAATCAAAACGCTGCGTGTTCCGCACATCGCTTCGACTGTCTCTTAATTATTTGGTGCTAAGCTTAAGCCTTTAATTCGGCATAAAGTTGTCGTAAATCTTGGCAAACTTTCTTCAACTACCTGTTTATGCCACACAAAGCAGATTAGCATTCTTCTTTACTGCTGAGCCCGCAATTGGAGGTAATTTATTCTTCCCACTGCTGGTTTTGTTGCGGTTCCGAATTAAATTCTACCATTACTAGGATAGTTTGTATCCATTTGTTTGTTGTTGCGATGACATCATGTGGTCTCGGCCATAGCTATACTTTTGGCCTTATCAATAGCCCCATTACCCAATATTTGCGCTCCACTTGCATGCAAAGTTTTGCAATTTGTCAAAACTATAGGTACATACGAATATATATACAGAGAACTATTTGTTAGGCTCCCATTCTGTGTAGTGTGTGCATGGATTTTTTTTTTTTTTTAATTTTTTAGCAATTTATACGCAATGAGCTTTAGGTTTATTATTGAGTGCACTCGCACAGCATTTGATTTGAACACTGACACCCACCCACACATCCAATACCCAGTAATGGGTTTAGTTTAGTTTAGTTTTGTTATGCCAATGGAGGCGAATAGTATGTGGGTCAACATTGTGCTTTTTGATCTTTTCTAGGTGCATCGTAATGGGTTTTAATTATGCGCAATGTTAATTGTTTGCCGTTGTAATTGTAAAAGCTTTCAATTGACGTCAAGTGTACGCTTGACCCGTATCACGCCTGGTTATTGAACCTAATCGGTTAGGCACGAATCCGAATTAGTTGGGTTCGACAAGGGGGGGGGGGGGGGGGGGGGGGGGGGGGGTGTAAATTAAAGATTATGGACAGTTCACATTGAATATTATATAATATAATATAATAATATAATATGATTGTCCAAAAATGCTGGATTAAATTAGTTAATCCCAACATTTAATGCAATGTTCGTGAAAGTTACTTTAAAGACCATCATTTGGGCATGAACCGACCATTATCTTTACTAAATATGTCCGTAGGAAGCCTAAAGTACGATATTCCTAAAATGAATACAACTTTTCAGAAAACTGGTCAACTTGCTTCTATATATGTATAATATGCATCGTTACTTTAACAGCTTTTAGAGTATTTTATATGAGACTACAGACTTGGAAAAAAAGTTGGGGAAATAGTAAAAAACTACCATTCTATCATTCCTTATACTTGTTAATTGATTCCCGTAAAATGTTGTTGTTATAGGGATACTTTTTCTTTAGCTCTCTTCACGTATTAATGAAAATCTAAAGATTCAAAGATTCACCCTTGAAGTTAAGTCTTTGTTATAGGGGTAGATTTTCTTTAGTTTTAATGAAAATCTAAAGATTCAAAGATTCACCCTTGAAGTTAAGTAATTGTCCACAAGTTCAGACAAAAGTGAATTGCTTCCTATATGAAAGGAATAATTCATTACGTATTTCTATAAGTTCCCCCTTCAGGCTTCCTATGGATGCTGTGTTAGTTAATGCTGCGATACTCACCACTCATTCCTTGGTCCATGGGATAGCGATCCCGATCTCTATCTCTATCACCGGGCATGGGCCTCTCTACATCAAATAAATTAAACACAGAATTGGTTGGGATGATTGATTGTCATGAAGGAAACGTGGGACATTGTCTTACTTTTATTGCCACCTTGCATGTAATCCTCCGGGTTGAAGTAAGTGGCAATGGTCTTGTCATCGTCGTAGCCATCTGGTCGCATTATAGTGCCATTACGGCGCACATAATCATCTCTATGCGAATCTTGGTATCCACTTCCGCCACCAATACCAGCGCCACCACCACTACCACCACCACTACCACCACCACTGCCTCCACTACCGCCTGCATAGGGAGGTGGTCGTATCGAAGAGCTCATTCCGAACCCATCATGTGGAGGATCTGGACGGTTTGTGTAATCGGGCCTGGGCTCGCGATGTCCGTCAAAGCTGGGGCGGGGTCCGTATGCGGGCGGCGTTGAGCTCTCGTAAGGTCGCGTTCCCGGTTGGTAGGTGGGGCGATCATTGGGGTAATTTCCTGGACGAGGCGCATAACTGGGTCGCTCCTCCGAAGAGGGACCCGGTCGCATAGTGGTGGGCATGTAGCGCTCGGGAGTGCCGTAACTATAGCCATTGCCATAACCCAGGCCAAAGATTGGACGTGGTGGTCCCTGCGGCGTGGGCCGCACGCTGTCTTCGTCAATGGCATACGGAGGTCGATAGCGATCCTCGACTACGGGTACATTGGCCGCATAGCCACCCGGAATGTAAAGATCGTCATTGGGCGCCGGATAGTTGTGCTCGTAGAGCATCGGATGTTTATAGAGGGGATAGAGATCGTGGGTGAAGTACAGGCGATCGCCAACGCCGGGCTGTGGTGGCAGTGTGGGGCCTGGTAAGGGTCCCGGGCCCTCCAGAGGTCGCTCATCAGTGGTGGGTGGCGATGGATTCACCACCAGCAGCGGCGTGCTGCCAACGTCGACAGGACGGTTGGGCAAATGCACGGGTGGTGTGGGAGCGGAACCACCATAACCACCTGTGCTGATGGGACTTGGTCCACCGGGCATGGGAATCGAATTGTCGCTCAAATCAAAGCAATTTGTTTTGCGCGTATACAAATCAAAGTCGGGATCGAAAATAACCCCTGCAGGCCGCCCTCCGCTCGTCCCATACTGCTCCGACGACAACTGACATGTGCCGTTTCCGCGTCGATGCACACTGCAAGATCGAAAGCAACAACAGTCAGCAACAACAATTGAGTAATCGCTTGACAGCCGACTCACCCGAACGAGATCGCCTGACACTTCTCGCCCGCCTGCAGACACTTTTCCTTGCACATCTTCAGCGAGTTGGTGTCTTCGGTCCGGAAGGTCTTCTCGAATGGCAGCATTGCCTCCAGCGCAATACGTTCGAAACAGTCTGCAACAACAGCAACAATAACATCGCTAAATCAACAAAAATCAATCCAAATTGTTGCAACGAAAAAAGTTCATTCGTCTCAGTCTCAGACGCATTTTGTTGATATTGGCGAATTGGGCAATGGACGCCAATTTAGATGCGTCCACAGTCGAGCTACTCTATAACGAATTTCATATGAGGAGTGATGTCATCCCCATTAAGTAGTATTGTTACTAAGGCCTCGAGCGTAATTCAAGCTTCGGAACTAACTATCTGATCTTCACAGTGTAAAAGTCCAAAAATTTCAATTTAAGAGATTAAGCTATTATTTGTTTTCTATATTGTAATCTAAATTGGCAACCCCTGTTTGTTGATGAAATAAAAAATAAAATTATAATATCAATTCCACAGTGAATAAAACACTAAAATTCTGTTACGCTTAATTCTGTTTTTACACGGTAGATTGGTTCCTACATAAGTCGTGTTCAAAAAAAAACCGTGTAAAAAAAGACAATGATCATATGAAAAATAAATCTTGCTAAGTGGAATAATGGCGTGTAATCATATATAAAATTTTTAATTTTCAAACCGCATAAAAAAAAACCGTGTAAAAACAGAATTAGGTGTACTTCATTGTGATAAAAGAACCATTAGCAAACGAGAATATTACGATAGAAAGTTAAGGCCAAAACTGGACTTTTTGATATTCCATATTGGCCCTAAATAATTGAATCTAGTTTCAAAACGTTGTAAGCCAAGTCTTTAAGATTTTTTTTAAAATCAATATACACCTAATTCTGTTTTTACACGGTAGATTGGTTCCAGAAAAAGTCGTGTAAAAAAAACCCGTGTAAAATAGACATTGATCGTATGTTATTTTGAATCGTGATAAATGGAATAAAGTCGTGCAACCATATAAAAAATCTGTTTTCAAATCAAAATCGTGTAAAAACAGACCGTGTAAAAACAGAATTAGCTGTATACGATTTTTTTCTTTTTTACTTAAAAGTGACTTAAGAACACCAAGAACTAGACAAATGATTTTATAGGCGGCTATTGACATGGAAGAAAAAGTTGAGAAAAAACCTTTACAAACGTGTTTCTACATTCTTAATTTAAGATTAAAGATACCGATTGTAAAGGAACCTTAAGAGCAGAAAGCTTTTTAATGGAATGCTGATCGAAGTCCCTAATTTCGTTTTAGACGACTAAGCTGATCTTGCCTTTAAAGAATATTTTACAAATAACTCAAAAACAATTTCGAATTTCGACATTTTTGATTTTCAAAAGTTAGCTGAATATCATTTATTAATTTCAAAAGATACTAAACACCATGTAAAAACTGTTTTTTGTATTCTAAAAGGCATTAATATTGTAATGAGAGGCCGTAACTAAATACAACAATATAATTATTTATTCATTAGCTACATGTCGAGTGATTACAAGTTCCTTTGTAGACACAAGAAAACAATAATTTTTGAATCAATGAAACGCTGATCCACTTTAATTAAATTAACGTCTTTTAACTAGGTTTATTAAAAACATAAGCATATAATCGAATGAAAAGAGAGTTAGGCAAATAAGTGGTTGCTAAAAAATAAGTTCGATCGGATTTAATTCTAAGTTATTCGTATTTTTTGTGAAGCAGTTCGTGGGAAATAGGTTTGACAGTAAAAAGTATGACATAATGGGCCTTTAGAGACAGAACTAATGCTCTTAGTAGGCAGTTCGTTTTAGAAAGTTCGACCTGTAGGCATATGCCCCATATCGTGTCTGTCGGGCATTTGGGTCACAACAGCAGCGTGGCAGTGGCACGACGATTGCGTCACATACATATGTATTTGTGGATGTGGTATGCATATACTAGTCTGTATGTAGCACGCACCACTTGCACTTTCAAGGCCGTGTGGTTGGCGTTGGCCACAGCTCGCGGTAGGTATGGTAGGTTAGTTTTATTGGGCTTGCAATTGTCCATCCGTCTGCCTGTCTGTCTGTCTGTCTGTCTCTGTTCTGGTTTGTCATTGTGTTCGAGCAATTGTTCTTTATTTAAATTTAAATTTTATTAGCATTGCGTGTCAAGCGGCCTCAGTTGACTGCCATTAGCCCGACACCTGTCCCTCTGCCTGGCACCTTTGTGAGTGTGTTTTGGATTATACATTCTTTTTGGACTCATGTGGCTTTATTATTAGACATAGACTCTATCAACCAAGAGTTGCTGCGATGAAAGCCAAATCCATGAATAATTCAGAAAGGTCAACAGACAACAAAAGTTAATTTACCTTCTGCGCAGCTTTTCTCAGCGCAAGGTTCTAGTTTATGAGCTGTGTAATAACCCGATGGGTATTACCATTTCCACTTACCATTGCGGGCCGAGACGAGCTGGTTATCCACGGTCAGTGCGAGTGATGGCAGAGGCTGGCAAATGCTGAATAATGCCCAGAGGCCGAGATGCAATATCCGATAATTATGGTAACACATTGCCACATATATATGTATATATCTAAATCTATAGATTAGTAAAGGAATTCTTGTTAAATGCACAATTGCCTTTCACACACTGCTTGCTCTCTTCTTTTTTTGAATTCTAATTTGTACACTTCCTTTTACATTATTGCTGGGCTAGTCATTTATTTATTTTCACTTCTTTTCTTGCACAACTGTTTGGATCGACTTGAGTTTTAAAACTGAAAGACAGCGAACAGCGTGAGGCGCGTAGAAACCTTCTGGCTTTCTTCTCTCTGGCGTTCGCGTTGGCGGCAATGCTAGATTTAGATTCGCGTGCCAGTCCACTTCATTTCTTTTGCTTCGCTTCCACGCTTCGTTTCGCTACTTTTCACATTCTTTCACCGTTAATTATGTTGCCAAAATATGCAGATCATTAAAAATATAAGCCAAGATCGACCACGAAGGGCTTAGTCACTCCAACCAACGTCCAGCTGCCAATTGTCACTGCCACTCTTTATGGGTTCACTAAAGCTTTTAGACGTCTTTCGGCATTTATGTAGTATTTGTTTTATGTCTGGTCGCGGAAGAAGTAAGATCAGCATAATTAGAGTGTGCGCCTCTCCTCATCGATGTGTCTGTGTGTGTGTGTGTGTTTGTATGTTTGTGCGGTGTGTATCAGTCAGTCAATAACCTGGGCAACGAAGCGCTACAGCTGCCAGCCGGGCAGTCAGCCAGCCAGCCAGCCAGCTAGCCAGCCAGGGAGTCGACTCTGTTGGCTTCCATGACTTGGATGACGGCACTACTGCAAGTTCTAATAAAAACTGGGTACTACAGCAATTAGACTGCCTGTGACCTTTCGGGCCAAAGTTTAAACTCAGACTCAGTGTCGCTTTTCAATCGAAACGTTTTTCGTACTTGATAATTAAAATTGTGTTGTATTTTGTATAATTTTGCAATCCCCATGAGGCTAATGACAAAGTGCTCAGCAATGCGTAAATAAAACAAACGTTAAGCCAAAAACACAACTCTGCGCAAAAAAAATTATATTATAAACAAAAATGAAGAGCCGCACATTTTAATTGTTCTTTTATGGCTTAGCTGTCAGTCAAAAATGTATTTTTCGTTTTAAAGAAGAAAAATTGAATAACACTAATAATTCATGTTTAGCCGCGCAGTTACCGCGATTGTGGTAGAAAATCAACTCCTAAGCTTGTAGTACATTGGCGACGGTTTATGATTAATTATGCCGTCCTCTGTTAAATATAAATACTTGCAGAAATTTAAAAACAATTTAAGTCAGCCATATCTTACTAGTTTGTTATAAATCCACAGACTGCTGGCTTTAGGCGAACAACAAACATTTATCTCATTAAATAACACTAATAGTTCATAATTTATTTATAGCCTCGCAGTTACTCTCTATATTGACGTCAACTTATGATTATTTAAAGCCGTTTTCCTCCTGAATTTAAGAACTTACATATTAGGCCGTCTCTACTCAAGAATCAAGAAAAAAAAATTAAAATTCTCTAAACTTGGTCAGCTTTGAAGAAGTTTCCAGCGCCTAACACCTTTACGGTTTGATAAGTTCGCAGAGTTCTGGCGCTTTTCTTTCTATTGTTTTCCGGCTGTAGGCGATTAAGCTGCGAAATGTAGCAGTAATCTTAATGCTAACGGTAACAGTAACTTTCGGCCAATTCCAAACTTCCGTTGCGCTTTTTACACGTTTGACATTCGCGAATTGCGGCTAATTAACGAAATGAGAAGAAAGCTGGAAAGATGCGCACGCAATATTTTGCCCATAATTACAGTACACGCCCACCTACACCTACGCACACACACAAATCTACAGAAGATCACACACACACACACTCACGAATACGAGAGTTTTTTTTTTTAATTTGTTATTTTGCATTGGCCATTTAGTCATTGACTAATTTCAATGAAATTTACTCGCTTGGATTTTTTTTTATTTTTTGTTATTTAGTTTCTGTTTTGTGCATTTTTATTTGCAAGCCGCTTTCGACTCGTTCCGCACTCGCTAAACAATTGAAACTGAATAAAAATTCTGATTTAGTTGTATTCGAAACTCATCGGAAGAGCAAAAGGCAGCGACAGCGACGGTGACGGTGGCGGCGACGCAAGCAGCGGTGGCGGCAGAGACAGAAACCAACAACAATGCCAGCACTTTTTTGTTTAGCTTTCGAGCCGTCACTGTTATTTTTGTTGTTGTTGTTGTATTTTCCAGCATTTAGATTTTAGCTCTTCACTGAGAGGCAAAGTCGCGACGTCTCTTCGACGCTAGGCCGAGGCAGTGGAGTTTGGCGCCGCACATCGTCATCATCATCATCATCATCATCGGCACTAACATCATCATTATTACATAGTTTGGAGTACTAAAGCGCTCCTAAGCGACTCCAGGCCGACTCCCACTTTTGTTTGCCATTCCATTTCCATTTCCTCACGCCCAACGCTTCGGTAATGGCGCTCTAATAGCCCGCCGGCAATGACTTTTGAAAACCGTTCCACGCCGAATTGTGAAGAAATCAGTGTAGACGGAAGACACCTCGAGTGCCAGGCGTAATTATTCTGTGTTTGTCATTTGTTCTACACGTATTCCAATTAAAATTAAAAGCAGCCACACACAGTAGGTAATTCTAGAGTCTATAGGGAAATAAAATCAAATTGGGATCACTTTTGCTTTTTTGGCCTAATTCTGATTTCCACAAATCGAAAAATTCAAATCAAATTTATTTTGAAATATTTAAATTCGCATTCGAAAAGTAATTTTAGAACTTATGCAGTCTATTAGTGATTAATATAAAAAAATTCCCAATAATTTTGCTACATCAATTATTGGAAAAAAAATACAGAAATATTCATTAAGCTCTTAAGTTAGGTTATGCGTTCTTTTGGGAGGACAAAGTGAAATGAACTGTTAATTATGAAAAGTTTATGAATTGACCTTTATAGCAATGATGTGAACTGTTGCTAAAAATATTGCGATTCCGAATATCTATTGAATAGTTCTTTAGAAAATAGTTCAGTATTTAAAACCAATTGTTTTCAATTAAAACCAAAATATAGGAATGATTTATTATTGTTTTTTTTCTCAACTTTGTCTTAAAGAACAGTTTTTGTACCCCATTTCGCTCCTCCATTCATTGGCAAGAACCGTTTTACGTATATTTTAACAAACATGCGGTAAAATCTAGAATTAAGTGTTCAGTTTTTCAGGATTTATATAATAGTTTGGCTCTATATTACAATAGAGTACAATAAAATTTAGACAATCATTTATCTAATTCGGCAGAGTTTTGGGAAAGTAAAAAGGAACTAGTTTCCTGTCTACAAGTATGAGGAAAAAAAGCAAATAAAAGTAAATATATATATGTTTTTGTTTGATTTAATATTTATTATATCCGTTTCAGCTTCTTGCAATGAAAAACTTGATATTAGTATTTGTACGCAAAATACTATAATTATTGAAAAAGAGATGCAAACAGAATCCAAACAAATTACAAATACTCTGAAGGAAAAGTTGTGAAAACACAACTTCACCAAATTGTGGTTGCTATAAATGAACATTTGTCCCATTGTGCCTTACTGGAGCACTCGATTGGATCAGTGGTGGTGTTGTATCAACATGGTTCTGAATACTTGCTTCTGACTACATCGTCTGACTCATTATGCCATCTTAATTTTCATTTCTTGTTCTCAATTTACGCTTTGTTAGCTGGACTAAGAAGCGCGTGAGTTCTAATTTCCAACCCCAACGTCCCCTGCATAATAAAGTCTGTGACTGCCAAATGCAATTCAGCTTTCAGTTACCAGCTGCGGTCCAAGTTTGTGACTAATTTCGAATACTTCGTTGAAGCGTTAATTAGTGCAAGTTTTCACTGTAGCCTTAAGAGGAGTTTTATGAGGCCCATTCGTTCATACATACTTGTATAGTAAATGTGTATGTGTACGCTTAATCATAATTGGTGACACCTCTAAGTGCGCATAAGCGCGACCTTGTCATGCTCGCTGGCGTCTAATTCAGGCCGGGGTTGTTCTTCTTGAGCGGCTGCGCTTGCGCCGTCGTCGTCTCCGTCGCCGTCGAAGAGGCAGCGCCGTTGCTGCTTAGCGTCGTCGTCAGCGTCGGCATCAGCGTTAAGCCAGCGCAGCGCAAGCAATGGCCAGGAGCTGGCTACGCTGAAAGATGACCTCATCAAGAGAGGGCTGGCTAATTTGCATATGCCAGGAATTCTAAAGAATATAATTAAGACGACGTCCACGCCCCCTGTTCAAGGTGCAGCAGCGGCTTAACGCTTCTTAAGAATATTGGACAGTAGCAGCTTGAAGGTGAGCCGTTTAATAAGCTTGCTAAGCGTTTATCAAAGTTGGCGCCAAAATGTGAAGAAGTAATAAAAAAAATATATAAAATTGGCAATAAGCAATTGGCATCGATTGCACAATATTATATGTCAGTGCGGCCAAACTGTCAGAGCGCAACGCCTCTATTCCCCGCTCTTCTTCTCCTCGTTGAGCGCTATCAAAAATCGCATCAAAATTCAATCAAAATTCAAGTAACGCTCTTCGAATGGCGTATGCCTCATGGATTCACAATTGGGGGAAAAATGAAGAGCACGCACCAAGCACTGCCATCACGTTCGGGCGTGAAAACTTCAATGCATCGGAGCGCGTGTCTAAGCATAAGGGGCCAGTCCAGGCCAGGAGCACGCCAGCGAACTCGTCCCTTCAAATCGACTGTAACAGAAAATTAATAAAATTTAAACCCATTGGGTAAATCGATTTCGGCAGACGCATAAATTTGTCAAAGGTGATTGACAGTTGTAGGCTAGAGCGTGTCTGTTGCGCGCGACCAGGAAATGCTCCGATCAGGTGACACCACGTACGCTCCAAGCTATTTGCATATGCATGTGAACCTCTTAATGGGCGCCAGCGCCAGCGCCAATCACATAGCTGGAAAGTGAGTATCAAGTACATAACTCATCGCAGATCTGTTCAATGCGACATTTCCCTATCTTATCATAAATGGTTTATTTATACCAGAGCAAATTAATGTCTAATATATCATGCCGGCTGGCAAACACGTAACATGTGAACGCATGTCTACAGTCAATCGTAGCATTGCAGAAATTAAAAAAATACAAAATTAGATTTGTGCACATATTTAAGAATCAATTTAAATGATTATTAAATTGAGTTGAAAGCGCGTAATCAAGTCGCGCCGCAATAAATCATGCTTTAAAACACTTGAGTGCCATTTTCCAATAATGCTTTGCTGCCAATCAGACGCGGCCATTGACTAGCAAAATTGTTATATTTGAATATTTTTTGAGTATCTGTAACCGGCTATAGAGTATAGGCTTAAAAAAAACCCCCCAATGGATTCGACTGCTGTTGCAATAACGACAAACGATCGTCAACACTATCCGCCACCACGAAAGATTTTCATAATAAAAGTGGGCACAACAACATGTTTACGACACTGACCGCCAGCTGCAGGCTGCAGGCGTTCCAGCTGGGGGACTGGGACTTGGTAAGCTAGTCAGAGTCAGGGAGCATGCTGTTCCACATTCGTGGAAAAAAACAAAACTCACTTTGCAGGAAGTATTTGTATTTGCAATTCGGATTAACTGCTAAAATCGCTCGCGCCTCTGTGCGGAGAAAATGAAAGTACAAATACTCGTACATAGTATATCTAAAGTTTTGCGGGTAGATGGGGACGTCGGGGGAGAGTTCGTTCAGACATACATTGGCTATAGTATATTTATCAAAACAAATTGATTCGCATTACGCAATTAGTCAACGAAATTTGAGCAATTATTGTACAAATTTCTATGAAACACAATTTGGAGCACAGCTTATGTGGCGAGTCGGGGGCGTGTGGAAGCCTCAAGCCACCATCCTCTTTGTGTTACCAATTTAGCCATTTTCCCGCCAGCTCTGGATTTTTTAAACTCCCAATGTGGAAGAAATTGTAATTGTCCCAGCCTTTTTCATTGGGAATAGGAACAACATTTATATATATCGTTAACAATAAGCCAAGACGAAACCCTATAGTACAGTTTTGGGATAAAAAAAAAACATCCTTAAAAAATATTTTCAGATTTCAAATTTACAACTTGAGTTTTATTTATTTATTTGATCAAAAAAAAAAAAAAAAAAACAACTTTAAGAATAAACATTATTTTATGAGTTTTATTTTTTTTTTTGCTAAAAATATGATTTTTGCTTTTATTTTTATTATAATATATCTAAGAAAATGAATAACATTTAAAAAAATCATTATTTTGTAAATTTCATAATAACACTTATAATGATTACAGTCCATAGTTTATACTAGAAGCTCATCTTGATAATACAATACATTTTTACCAACAAATATGAAGTCCTTCAAGAATAGCAGCATCATTTATTTTTTCAGGGATTTCTAGCTGGTTTTTAATTGCTCATCTAGCCTTTTTTGGCACTTGGAAAGCAGCAGCACTGCATCCAACACAACTTGCGGAAAAACACAGTAGCCTACATACTACTGGCATATATACATTTACAGAGTTGGCTTAACAGTACGCGTATTGAGATGGAAATGTTTGGTAACAGACGTGCCGGTTAACAGACACGCCTGACAGCAATAACATTGCTACAATTGCAACAGCATCTGGCGCCAATGTTATGTCAAGGCGTGGACAACAACAACAACAACATGACAACATAACAACAACAATGACGACGTAACCGCCTAGAGTACAGAATGCAAAATTCCGCATTTTATCCAAAAGCAGAGGCTAAGCCGCTCAAATGCTTGTTAAATCGTGCGATGCATTGCATGATTAAGTCGCCGCTGCTGGGCTTCGATTTGGGTTAGGGCTGGCTGGTGGTTGCTTGACTTAAGCTGTTAAGTAAGTGCTCAAAAATCCAAAAAATCAAAATAAAAAATTGAAACCAAAGATAGCAGAAACCATACAATGACCAAAGTGCGTTTTATTGCAAATTTCCGTTACTTATGTTGAACGCGTGCGTACGTGATGTGCTCCTTTGAAACTTCAATCGTTGGCTTAGCTTCTGTTTTTCTGCTTTTGTTTTTGTTTTTTTATGTGTGTGTGACCCATTTACGACTTTAATTGCCAACAACAACAGTAACATGCACAATAACAAGCTGAGAGACAGCGACCGCACTGTTAAAGCCAACATAACATTCAAGGTCGTTACTAAGATGTGCCCCTTGATATCCAAAAAAGGGATCGGAAACGAATCGCAACTGATTGGCGTGACTTTTATTTTCATGATTTTATTTTATTTTCATTTTTTATTTATAGTAGGTTTTGTTTTTGTGGTCTGTTGCCCTTACGTTCACTTTCTGCACGACAGATTGGTTCATTGGCAGGTGGACGGACTAGGGGACAAAGCAAATGAAGGCATATACTTGTACCTACAGTGGAAATACAATAAGGGGAAGATCCTATTAATAGGAATATAGTATAGATAATCCATGAACATGTTGTCTGCAACTTTATTTGTTTATGTTTTAACCTTCATTTTAAATTCATTTGCCACACCTTAACTTATACATACATAAATTTAGGGTATTTATTGGTTTAACTTGTTAACTCATGAGCACATTAAATTTAATCTCTGTTGGCTGTGAGCACACGTTTTACAGCAATTTGGATTATTCGAGTTGTATACTTAGTTCAAAGGCAAATGCTTTGTCTCGTCTACTTTACAAAAAGGTATTTTGATAAGTACGAGTATGGTTGTATATTTTGAAAAAATAAAAACGCTAAAAATTAAGCAATTTAGTTCCATAGTTCGCAGAAAACAAAAATTTGGCTTAAGCTTTTAACCAGTTCGCCACTATTATTAATTAATTCAGGTTAATTGCGCATTGCGTTGTTGTGCAAAACAAATTCGGAGCTCTAAAAATTAAAAAAAAAAAATTTTTTTTCAGTCAACTCCTTTTAATTGGTGCTATGAAGTCCGTCAGAGTTTCGGGAACGGTATTAATAATTCTTAATTTCCAGCACTCATTAAAAAAGTATAGAAAATTCGGCTATTACAAGTAATATTAACTTCAAGTTATCTTAATTATAAATTGTTTGATTGATTCAATGCGGGTATTTCATTTAAAACGATCAGTTCTAATCTTAGAAGTAATACAAAAGAAATGGAAGACCAGGTTTCTCAAATAGTATTCGAAATGTCCTATTAGAAATCCGATTAATAATATTTAATTCAAAATAGAACCTTGTTAAGAGAAAAGAACTCACCTCAATTTATATTGATTGCGTGATTTGTTGTTTAAGTGTATGATATGTAAGCATTTTACAATTTTTAAAATGACAAAGTTCTAAATTTTGAATGGACATCTTAGACAGTCTTGACTGTACATAGTATGTCGTGCAGTGCCATTTGCCTGATTGGTTTTGAAACTGCGTTCACTTAGCCATAGCTGATTCCATTAACTAATGTGTGCCACTTGGTCATTCACTTGGAATGATTCCCAACAGTGGCGACACCAACAACAACAACAACAACAACAGTAACAGAAACAAAATAAACATTAACAGAAACAATGAAACTAGCAATAGCACCTGCTTGGTTGACAAGAAGACGAGGCAACAATACGATTTTGAAATTTATGTAATTCATGTGTTGTATTACACAAAAGCACAAAGCACACAAAAATGCGATGCCCGAATATGTCATCAAAATCTGTGCAGTAACAACCTCGGGGGCAGTCAAAGTTCGATTGTCTGTGTCATGTTTTGAACGTACGAGTATTAAAGAGCTAAGACACGAACTTAAGCCACATATACTATGTGAGTATGTACATATGTATATATTCATATAGTTGCGACTTCATTTTCCAGCAACTGATGCGTGGCTACAGGCAGCCACAAAAACAAATTCAAATCTCGAAAAGTTGCTTGCGATTCAATAAACGTCCGCAACGACCAGCAGTTAACAGAGCACTGTTAGCGCGCTAACGTCACGTTTTACATGCAAACTAACACACACACATGCATGTGTGTATGTTTATGTTTTCGGCTATGTTGTGTCGCTGTAAACGAGCTCTGCACGCTGCATTGAGTATAAAATGGATGAGCCACCGGAGTGTGGTTATCAGTCAACAGCAGTCGGCCAATTGGCAGTGCATGGAATATTTTGTATAAAAGGACTTTAAAAAGGACTTGAGTGTTAAACGCGTTCGTTTCGTTCATAGCATATCCAACCATAAACAAATATGACCGCCCTTAAAATTGTCGTAAGTGTTGCCGTGCAGTGCAGTGAAAAAGGAGTGCTGTTAAAGGAGTGCTGTTAAATTTGAAAAAAGACTGTTACCCACACTAACAATTGAATGTGATAGATATGTGTTGTGTTAATAGTTTGGAATGCAGCATTTTTTTGATATTTGGCTAACCTATGCATATTCCTCCCCATTTAAGGTGTTCGTGGCACTCTGCGCTGTGGCCTATGCGGCACCCAGTCCCGGCTTCTTTGGCAAACAGTGAGTATTGAGCTAATAGCTTGAGTGGGAAGTGGTCGGAATACATACTATCCAGTCTTTAAAAACAAAGTTGCTTCGTTTTATGGTTAAACGTGCAACATTTGCGGTTACCAGTAGTCGAAGTTCGCATATGAGTTTTTAAACGCAGCTAGTTAGTTAATATGCCTATGAATAATTCAATTAAGCAACGAGATGTGCAATAAAAAGCTTGTTAAGTGCACTTCACACCCAACCTGAGGTGCATAATGCAATTCGATTGCTCCATAAAACTGAGCCCGCCTGCAATTGCGAGTGCAATTCAATTAGACATTAAAAGCGCCATTGAACTTACGACTTCATTACAAGTCCACCAGCAATAGCAACAATACAGACATTTGTCGTGTGGCCCAGGAATTTTGCTGGCATTTCATTAACTCATTATAATGCGCACATAATTGCGTCGTCTAATTATAAATTCCGTGCATTGGTCTCCTCCTTGCCTGCTTGCCTGCTTGTCTGAATGCCTGCCAAGTCACAGCCAACAAGTTAGTTGGTTGGCTCATTGATTAGCTAATAATGTTGAATGCCAATTATCAGTGGCAACAGCAGTTGTGACCACCTATTTTCCAATCAGTTCGCATAACAGCGCTTTTCACTTTCAAAGCTCGTTTTTAATTGCTCGCTCGCTCTCTCGGCCACTTCTTTGCCTTCCTTTTCACAATTTGCGTGCATTACGTAATACATCCATCTGGATTCTTGCATTGCAGTGAGCACCATACCATACATGTGCCCTATAAAGTACACACCATCCACCATCATCACACCCAGAAGATCATCAAGGAGGTGCCAGTGGTGAAGACCGTCCATGTGCCAGTCTACAAGGAGGTCCACGTGCCCGTGTATAAGGAGGTGCCCGTTCCAGTGCATCATGTCCATCGCGAGGAGGTGCATGTGCCCATTCATCATCATCACGAACATCACGACCATCACGACGAGCACGCCCATATCGATGCTCACGACTTGCATGATGTCCACGACTATAAGGGCTGGTCATCGCATGGTTGGCTGTAAATTGTTGGTTGGCCTCCAAAGGTCCAATAGCTGCGACTGCTGTAAATATGTACAACATTCTAATTTAAATTTTGTAAATAAAAAGGTGATTAAAAACAAACTAAAATGAATTATAATTGGCATCATTGGGTAAGACTTTTGATTACTGATTACATATTCGAAAGGGTATAAAATGTTTGAACTAGTTTTATTATTTTGGCAGCAATTAACCTTCAAAATGAAGTTGTTTATATATACAGTTTATAATAATAACAATAATAATTATAAGCAACCATTGGCGCCACTCTTTTATAATGAACAACATGGTGAGGTTAATTTAATTAACAGGAAAACACTGAAAATCTATGATTAAATATTAATAAAAATAATTGTTCTTGGAATTTCGAATTATTTACCTTAATTGCAAGTATTGATATAAATAATAGTCTTTGCATTAGAAAGCTTCCTTAATATTATTTCTAAGTTCAAAATTTGATAGAAAATTGAAAGTATTACTAACAAATAAATGCCGATTGGTTCTTATAGAATTATGTAATTATATGTACATTTCTATTTACAACATTGCACGGCCTTCTTTTTTTGGCTCAAAAGTAAAAACTTAAATCGGAATATGCCTTGTTCAAACAATGCTTCCTTTACTTGTACTTACAGAAATATATTTTCATTCAATTAAAATTAAACTAACCAATAATCTGTGTTGGCTTTAACAAAGGGGGTAGCCACAGCTCCATTTTGCAGTCCATTCGCCTTCTTTATTTTGCATTTAATTTCGTAAACCTAGCAATTAGGAAATTCGTTAAGAGTGGCAACAAAGTGAAGTCATAGATGAAATAATTGAAAATTGGTGTGTCATTGCCACATGCCTAAAATTGGTATTACCAATAGCTGTAATTATGTACTCGTACATACATATGTGGGCTGCAGTCGTGTACTGTGGGGCTGGAACTGGCTTTGAAAGTGACTTTGGGACTGGGTTGTGACCAAACCCTCGGACAAATAATTTGCAGTTGGACTTGACCTTCGCTGGTTACTCGTAAATGCGGCATTTAAACTAAACTGGAGTTTATCTAACGATCGGAGAACTACTTTCACAAAGGCGGCGCGGTGGCATGCATTAATGAGGTTAACAGCAACAATAGCAACAATAGCAACAATAACAACAATAGCAACAATAACACAAACAACAACAAAGTCACTTGTAAGCGAGCTCGGCTCCTTGTCTCGAAAGAGCGGAACTTGTTGTAAACGATTGGGCTTTGGACGGCCACGCCTGTCTCGCATTCTCGCAGAATGAGCCAAAGTTAATGACAAGGTTTTTTTTTCTTTTTCTTTTTTGTTTTTTGATTAGCAACAACCCCCCACCCCCCACTCCCAAGAGAGAGAGAGATTATTTACCAACATATTTTTCTTTTTATTTGGCACCAACAACAATAATCCAAATCGTTTGAGAACTTCGGTAATTCGCGTTAGAGGAGGAAGCAAGGAAGCTAGGAAACAAGTTAGGACAAAATTGGACAGTGTGGAGTGTTAGCTGATTGGCTCTAAGCCCAGTGGGGGCCTTAGTGGCAATATGGGAAGTTGGGGCATTGGTGCGGTGAGACGCCAGCGGGATAGAGACGCTCCGTCCAGCCAGGCAATGGTGGCGCCGCGACAGGTGCGGCAGCATGTCCAGCATTCACATCACAGAACGGGTAGTTGGGACAGACTTGTGGATTCACGCCCGCCGGATATTTGTCGCCACCGGCCGCCGGTGCGGGGGCAGCATTCCAGGAGGGCTGTGGCTGCCAGGCGGGTGCGGCAGGCTGTTGCCATTGGGGCTGTGGCTGCCAGGCAGGTGCTGCGGGCTGTTGCCACTGTTGGGGCTGGGGCTGCTGCCACTGGGGCTGCGGCTGCCATTGGTGTTGGGCAGGGGAGTTCCAGGGCTGGGGATTGTGCAGACGCGCATTATCACAGATGGGGAAGCCTGGGCAGTCCTGAGGATTCACACCGGCTGGATATTGAGCTGCAGGCGGATGTTGTGGTTTGGCCAAGGCCAGAGCCAGGCAGGAGGCGAGCAGCTGTCGGAGCGACAGTGAGACAGTGAGAGAGATCCGAGAGCGGGGTCAACAGCGTTATCCAAAAATGCCACTTACCAGCTTAAAGAACATTGTAATCCTTGTTAATCCTTGTCGACCAATTGGACTATAAACTCTATAAAATTTAAACTTCCAATTGGGCTAACTGGTCAGTGCTCTACTGTTAGACCAGCGCGTCGTGCTGACGCTTTTATAGCCACACAACGGAGCAGAGCAGAGCCGGGCCGGGCCGAGTTAGAATTTGCAGTGCACAGAGACTCTGAGACAGCGACTCGATTCGGTTTCACTTTCGTTAAGGCGAGCACAGATTTGGCTTGTAGCTGCTAACGGTAATGGTGGCGGTGGTGGCAGTGGTGGCGGCAATTGCAACTTGTTGTTGCTATTGTTGTAGCTTTTGCTGTTGTTGTTGACTGATCGCGCATATTTTGCTTGATTGGCCCAACAGATTATTATTAGACGCTTTGTTGGCGCTCGAACAAATAAATCGAGCGTTGGACGAACGGACAGACGGACAGACGGACAGACAGACAGACAGACATATGCATGTGTATGTGTGTTTGCATACCTGCCAAGTATTGAGTTACAAACATGCCGTCATTAGCAATGAACTAAGCCCGACTTACAATCTACATTTTTGGCCAAAATAGCATCGAATTTATAGGCGCGTTGGCGTTTCGACAACAAGCCTTGCCACTTCGATTCGGTTCGAGCTGAAGTTGCAACTAACCAAGTGCCTGCCCCGTTTGGTTGGCCCTTGCCAAAATGTATCAGTGGCCCGGGGCCAGGACCAGCACACGAATGAATTGTTCGTGAATCACTTCACGCTCTCGACAAAGAGACGGACAGACATAGAAACACCTTTACACATGCATATATGTGTTTGTTTGTTTGTGTATGTGTGGGTCCAAGCGTATGATCACACCCATTTGCTGCAGGTTTCATTCTAGTCGCCCCCCACCTCCCCTCTCCCCTTCCACATGTCGCCGCTGTCCGTCCGCATGTTGCCGAACCGCCTGCCCGGAAGGCACAGGCAGCAGCCCAGTCATATGCGAATGACAATCTGAAACTGGTTTCGGTGCAGCGAACTTGCACCAGATTCGAAAAGACACTGTCCCACCAGTTTCTCAAAACTGGAGCAGCTGAAAAGTCCAGGTAATGGATATGGTGATATATAATTGATCAAATCTAGTATAGTCGGTGGCAAGAGTGCAATTTAAGCTTGCTTATCTTATCTTAAACGACGCAACTTCTTTCAAAGGCAGAACACAAAACCGTACATTCATAAATATATAATGAATCAGAAGAATACAAATTAAACATATTTAATCATTAACTGAAATGTGAAATGATTTTATTTGCAAAATATTTCTTATTCATGAACTATCTATTATTTTAATATACTCGTATATGTGCTCATCAAATAAGTCTCATTAAACAAATAATGTAATTCTCCTATAAATGAACTAAGGTTTGCGAAAGAAGTCACCTTATCAAGCTTATAACGTAATGCCACGTTTTATTATTTATGTTTTTCACTTAATTGTTTGCATAGTTATGTATGTGTTATGAACTATTAATGATTGGTAAAATGATTAATGATTGGTGCAAAGACGCTAGCTGTAACAAAATTCCAAGTGCCTATAAGCCAGTAATAATTGCAGAGCTTTCTAGGATGAGTTGGACGGTTCTTTCCATAAATGCATGCCACATATTGCATTACCGATTTCAAGTACGAATTGAAATATGTGTTCCATAAAGAAAAAAAATTGAAATTATGTTCATAAAATTCAAAATCCATGGTTCCTTTGATAATACAAACATGCCGTAAATTGCAATAAGTGTACAAATTGTGTTTTTATAAAATGCAAATCATAAATGTATTTTCGGACTGTAAACATATTTATTTTCGACTTTTCAGATATTTTTATGGAGCCTGGCTTAGCTGAACGAGCTAAGAAAAATCCCACAATGTGAGTTCGTTCCTCGGCATGATTAAAAAATGTCGAAGTTATCATAAATTTTAATAATTGTCTAACCTAGAACAGATCTTAAATAAAGATTAAGGATTTTAAAAAAGAAAGATATTTTTATAACAGCCTTTTTGGGCTGCTTCTATTTCAGTATTTCATTTAATGAAAAAAAAAAACATTTGTATTCAATAGAAAGTAAACTTCTTTTTGCACTCCGGCGCTTCAAGTGTCCGAAATCTAAGCCTCTTCTTAATAAAGAACGGTCTTAGGCAAGAGTAGCTCGCACCCAACTTCCCATGACAAAGTAAATATATGTACATACATTATTCAGGTACGACTTTTTAATATCATTTGTCAAAGTTTAGCAGAAAAGCGTGTATTTTTTACATTCCGCAGACTCTTCCAGCAGCAAAAAGGGGAGTGAAATGTTCGCCTAAACTATCTGTACGATAAATTGTGTTGATTAGTGTGTTCGGGTTGGATTTGCTGATTCTGTTGCACTTGGAGCTTAACTGTAATTTTAATACCCGTTATGCCATATTCGCTTTTCTTGGTCAATGCGCTTTGCCGCGCTTTGCAATAAATGCCGACCACAAAACTGACACGCATGCCACGCATGCCCAGACGCAACACCTTATTGACTTCCTGGGCGAAGTTGCAGTTCCGCCAGCGTCAGAGCCAACATCGGCTATTGCCGCATTTACTTATACATACATACATACATATGTACATACACCCGTACTTAGTACGTTGTGAAATTCAATTACCAACCGAAAAAATGCACAGGCCCACAAATTATGAGCTAATCAGCCGCAGCTAAAAACCACCAGCACAGAGCCCCGGAGGCCAACATCTAAGCCTCAACATATTCGCGCAACACACACACACACACACACACATACACAGGCTCAGGCACATGTGGTGGTGGCGGCGGCAATTGATGGACAACTGGATGTGGACGGACAATGGCCGACGGTGTCCAATTGTTGGCAGCATGTAACAGATTTGGTTTAATTCTTATAATTTCTGTGGCCGCCGCCAGCGTAAATCGCCAAGCCAGACTCAGACTCAGCCATAGAGACTCACCGCCACCATCGACAGGAATGTGCGCGGGCGCGGCGCTTCGTGTCTCAATTGCACATTTGTGTGCATACATATGTACATATGTGTGTAATGTATATATGAGTGATGTGTGTGTGTGTGTGTATTGGTCGCACTTGTAGGTGGAAACTCTAATATCGGCCGTTTAATGCGTTATATTGCTCGCGCGCGGTTTTGTCTCGCTGCTCCAAAGCTGATCTCGTTAGCCTTGATCAATGGCCCGGAAAAATAAAAGCCAGCGAAATTGTGAATTGTTGACCGCTCATATATGTACATACATATGTATGTACGAGTACTATAATATGGCACCATAATGCAATCCATTGGTATACCAATACATACAAATATGTATGTATGTACAAATGCATGTGTGTGTGTCCGCTTGTTCTCGCGCGTGTGCATTGATTTTTGTTGCTGCTATACCGAGTCGAAATTGTTGTTGCTGTCGCCATGCTGCTGATAACCGCGCAAAAATGTAACTGTAGGTACACCCCTGATCAAGGTATTAGATACGCCATCTGATTGCTCGTGAGCCAATAAGAAATAATGAGCTGCGAATATTTAATACTTTTCTTTCGCTCAAATTGAGTTTAATTGCTTATTCATGAAAAGTTTAAGAATGTTCTGTCAAAAGGCCGCCCCTTCAAATTCAAATTCCTTGAGTAACAGGTGCGCCAAGCTTTTTACGAGACATTTGTTAGTACGGTCCATTAAGAGCATGACGATGACTCATTAAAAGAATTGTGTAAGACACAGTTATGCCTACATATTTAGATCATTGTTCCGAGCGTACAGCAGTTGCAACATCTTACATCTAAAGTTTTTAAAGTTCCCAATTGCTGTTTCCGCTCAATTTGTACGAGCAAAGAACAATGGGCGTTCAATTTTATGAAATCAAATGCTGCTACATTTTAAATAATTTAGACTCTGATCAAGTTGCATATACAGTGAAAACTCTCTTAATGGACAACTCTTTTATCCGGACACTCTCTTCGGCGGACACTTTTTCTAAAACATTCGATCGGTGTATCAAGTATTTATGTATGTTTTACAAAAAGTGTCCGGATAAAAGAGGTGTCCATTAAGGGAGTTTTCACTGTAACTATTATTTTTTATGCAGCTGTCTTTTGGCATAAAGTCTACACAAGTACAGCAAACAGCAACTATGGATTCTGCACCCTATTTTGATTTCTAAAAGATTTAAATGAGCAGCTGTTTAGAAATTTCCCACTCAAATTCAGAAGTGATTAATTTTAACTTTAAATTACAGTTCTGTAAGCTTAGATTTGTTAAAAATCTACATTACTTTTAGAAATACCACAATTTTCGCCAAAAAAAAATGCATTATTTATACAAGAATAATGCTAATGCAAAAACAGCTTAAATTTGGTTTTTGAAAAAACTTTGGAATTTCAGAAACACCCTTTATGAATATTACATAAAAGTACGCACCAAAGCTTGACAAAATAACTCAATTTAAGCTCCCCAGGGTTTATCAACCTGCAGTCATTATTTCGAGCAGTTTAAAGCAGACTTGCGCACCTATTGTCATGTGTACAGTTAAAACTGATTTTAAAATGAAACTCTTTTTTCGATCTTGTGTCGAAAGCCTATAGCAGTAGTAACACATTTTCTTATCATCGTCTGCCTATTATTTTGATCAGATGTGTATGCCAACTTGTCTTTTGTCGCAGACATGTTTTAAATTATTATGCTATTAGACACCTTTTTTGCAACAATATTTCGCATAGTTGTTAATTATCAATTTCCTTCTAAGCTGACGGCCGGGATTGCGGGGCGTCGGCAGTGAGTGTGGTCTCACGGGCAGCGCAAAGAAAGTTGTCTAACAGGGGTTTTGCATAAGTTTCAGTTTCGTGTTCAATTTACATTCCGTTTTTAGTTTTAATTCAACAATTTATGTTTTAGTTCATTAATTTAGAATTAAGCTAGTGAGTTGGATTTAGTGACTAAAGCAAACAAAACTGTTGACATTTTGCTTACCAACGAACAAGAAAATAAATAATAATTAAAAAAGGAAAATGTACAATATCAAACTATGTATTATATTTCCTGTTTTTCACGTATTACGCGAACTTATTCTCTATTCTGGCGTACTTTCACTCGCAGCCGCCGCATTAGCCTCGGGCTCGGCGGCTACATCGGTTTCACTCTCATGGCTTGAAGCAGTCGTTGTTGGTGTTGTTGTTGTTTCAGTAATATCAGTCGGTTGCAGTGCTTGAAGCTGCTCGGAGCGCGTCGGCTCTTCTCTGTCTACAACGAGCAGCAAACACTATCAGATTAATATGCAAAGCTCGAAGCAGAAAGCTTAGAAACATACCTGAGTCTTCATCAGCCGATGATCCACTATCGGAGCTTTCGTTGCGGGCACTTAATGGTGTGTTCGGTGTTTCCGGCAATTGCTGCAAGGCAAGACGTGGCGCAACGGGGCGTTCTTTGCGTGCCGGATTCAACTCCTCACAAAATGCGCACCGAAATGTGGTGTATTCGTATTCTTCCTTCGGCAGCATGCCTGCGAATAATGGATAGTTGTTGAATTCAGAAATATGCCGAAATTGGTCTTCACTTACCGTTGTGGGAATGGCACTTCTTGCAGATCATGCCGAAGCGATCCTGCGGACTATCGCCGACAATCATGTCCACGATACGGTCCAGAGCGCTGCGTGAACGTTCGTCGACAATCGGAAAAGGCGTTCGTCGGCGAAGCTCCTGCCCGGCCCGCGTAACTGGAGTCGCTGGCATCACCTGCAAGCGTTGAACATTGCTGCTGAGGCTGGTGTTCAAATTGTTGTTTTGATTGCGATAGACGCTGGTGTAGGGTGTGAGGCTCCGCTGTTGCCGTGCGCCTGGCGCGGCTATCGGCGTGCGTGGAATTTGATTACTAGCTGAGCGATTCAATGCCGTAATGCTTTGCGATGGTCGCGGTGTTGCGCTCAATTGGCTAGTTATGGGATTCAGTTTTTTGTCGCCGAAACGTTCGAGCAGTTTAACTGCATCTTTATAGATTTCCTTATCCATGACCTGGTCTAATATTTGACTCTTCTTCACCTTCAGTTCGGCTAGCTTATTTCCATTTTTGTTCAGCTTTCGTTGGAAATACCAGGTGAAAATTTGCCGTAAGAATATAATGCTAAAAATATATTCAATTCATTCAATATTATTTGATGCACTGCCTAATGATCTCATCGCATTACTCACAGAACTGGAAATATGAGCAAGGGCACCAAATTCATGAGGCGCTCCTTCACAGTTGGCGGGAAATAGAAGAAATACCATAGTACGAAGCCCACTATGTAAATGCCAATTGTGACGCCCAAAAAGTTGCTGACGAAACGACGTTTTCGCTCTTGCGTATTCTTCAAGTATTGTTCTAGCTCTTGAATCTGCTCCTGCAGCCCCTCCAGCACCGCTGCCGTTGACTTTTCTTTCTATAATTAGAAATGCGTGCGTGTATTATAGGTGCAGATGCGCGAAATCAGCATCTAATTGCGATTCTGCTGATAACGAGCCAAAGCGGAACTTACCCGAAATTTCGATAGAATTATGCCCATTTTGTTGTTAATAAATGCCAATGCAAAAACTTAAATTTAGCTCGACTCGAAATGCTACGGTAGCATTGCCTAGCTGTAGGTGTTGCGATGAGTTGGCAGTCTTTAGCCTTTAGGGATGTGACTCGTCGAAAAGGCGTTTTATTAAAGTGTGGCCACCTTGTCAAATCTTACACGGTCAAAAGCTCGCTGTTACAAAACAAACAACTGTACTAAAACGTAAGCAAAAACGTAACGTATTGATTTAAAACACACATTTACGAATGAAGTGTAGTGTGAAGTCAACGAAATTCATTTAAAGGATTAACTAAAGAAGTATTTATCTGATGCCTGAATTGGTTAATTTTGAGAACATTTTAGTTCAATTTAAAAGCCCCAATGATTTGTTTGTTTTGGTTTGGTTTGAATGTCTGCTAGTTATTAGCCGTGCATTTAAAATACACTTCAACTTTTTAGTATTCATGGTTTCAGCATAAACGATGCCAATTATGGCAGCATTTTATTTCGCTTTACTTTATTAGCTTTAACTCAACTTCATTACGTTCCATAATGTGCCGCAGCAGCAGCAAAGGCAGCAGCGGCGCCAGCAGAGCCAGCAACACCATCAGACGCAGCAGCAGCAGCAGCAGCTGAGTTTTGGGCGTGTCGGCATCCAAAATGGAGCTACACGTTAGCCAATCAGTGGGTCGCATGTTCAACTCTCTGAGCCACAGAGAGAGAGAGCGCCTGCGCGCGAGAGCGCAAGTCAACAGACTCCAAAACGTCAGGCATATTTTTTATGAGAGAGTTTGGTGGTGGTTTTTGTTTATTTTCGTGGCTGTTCATAAAAATGGCCGTCGACGATATCTCTTTAAAGTCACAATTATAGGCACTTATTCATTGCGGTGTATGATGCATAATACCAGTGTAACCTACAATTTTGTTTGCAACAGCAACATCGTATTGCCTTTACCTTTGCAACGGCAGGCAGTTTATGCGTTTAATCAAACGCGACCACCACTCATTTACTTTCCCTCCACTAACGGTAAAGGGAGGTAGGGAGAGCCCCTACCAGACGAGTTAACGGCAATTAGACGCCCAGTGCGCAAAAACGCTCAATTTGACTTTATTAGAAGTTTATCGTGCGGAATGCCAGCAGCGTGGTGGACATGGGCGTGGCGAAGAGGTACAATAATATAGGCAGTTCAAACACCCTTCTGCCCGTTACAAAATTTAAAATGCAGCTCAACTTTTATCATTTTTTTTTAATATTACTCGACGTCCTCGATTATTGTCTGAAAAGTTAAATTCACCAGTAATAGCCTAAAATGTTGTTTGCAATTCTTTTTTGAATTTCAGCAGAATTTAAGATGAGTTTTCAAAGACGTTAAATATTATGGATGAAAAAAAAAAAACTGAACAGAATGTGTGATTATTATAATTCCTTGCTAAAATTTCTCTCTTTGCAATTTTAAAGTTTATTTAAGTTTCGAATTAGAATTCGATATGAAATTCTTTTTAAAATGCGTCCATATTAAACGTATAGTACCATAGGCACGCATAAGAAACTTATTTGATGGTTTCAGCGCTTACCCAGAAATATTTTCATAGCCACAAATATATATATTACAGTGTTTACAATGCGATATATATAGCACCTATAATTGTGCGGCTGATAGGCACTTTTGCTGTTCCCAAGAAAATGGTAAATTGATGCGGGAACTTTATATTGTTACCATATTATTTTTTATTTATTACAAACATTAGGCAGCATAAAGTATTAAGGAAAAAAGCCAGCCTGCACTGCTTCTCATTATATATTTTTTGCTTCAAAAACTATAAAATATAAGCCGTTCTCTCCAACCCCCTCCAAATGAGACGCTGGCTATGCCCCTGAGCGTGGGTGTCGGAGCAATGGCATGAAATGGAGCGGCATGGATTGGAGTGAGGGTGAGGGCGAGGGCGAGGGTGCTTTGTTGTAATTGTTTTGCACCCTAACGGTCGCTGATGCGTTGTTATTGTTGCTGTTGTTGTTGTCTGCTGACATTAATTGGCTGCGTACGAGCCAATTTGGTGTAAAAGGCGCAAATTGATTGCCTCTGCGGTTTTAATCGATGCGCATTCATTCGAAATCACGCACATTTATCACCCACGCACTGGTTTTGGTGTGCTTCGGTTTTGTTTTGTAAGCCGTTTACCCCCCTTTCTACAAATTTTAAATTCAATGCAATCCACGCCTGAACGCACATCTGCGCAGTTGTTTATAATTGCCGGCAATGGCTTGTGAGTAATTAACGCCGATTTTTAGAGAAAATCAAATTGTCAGATGCGCCTCACAACGCAGGTACTAAACAAAATGGCTTCTTCATTTCGACTATTTTTTATAAACACATAACTGCTTTTTTTTTTGAAATGAACAAGCAAGCGAATAATGCAGAAAAAAGAGACAAGCACCAGCCTTTCATTGCCGTCCGCTGTTTTCATAATGTCATGTCATATAACCCCATTATATAAGCAGGCATTGTCGCGACTCGACTCGACTCGACTTTTTTTAAAGCATATTGCGTGTTTTTTTTTGCGAAATATTTGTCTGTACACATATTTCTTTACCTGTGGCAATTGTTTGCGATTCATGTTCCGCCGAAGTGCTGAAGGCGCGGAAGTTGGGTTAAGCGTTTTTTACTTTATTTTTTAGCCAACGGATTGGCAAGAGGTAAAAAGGATGCCTTTCCACGAATAACGTAGGGTTATGAAATTTTACGCAAGTAGGCGATGCAATGTTGCCGATGCACCCGAAGGACGTTTTGCGGGGTTTTGTACCCGTTGAGAAAGGATTTAGCGCGAATCGTAAAAAAAACGGCCATATATACGCACTTTTGTCTACAATTTCCTTCCAGGCATCCTTCCATAATCGTGCGCAATCAACGCATAATCCGCGCATAATCTGTGCGATTTTTAGCACGAAAAGTTCTGAGTAAAAAAACGAACATTACGACTGATGTCTTGACTCCTTGACTCCTTGACTTTGCGACCTTCGGGCGGGAAAAAAGAGAATGGAAGAATGGTTAGCGACAGGTACAGGCATTTGCTTCACACGCCCCCGCACTCCAATGTTTTTGCATTTAACGGAATTTGTTTGCAACGCTTCAGCTGAGCCGATCAGAGCGCAACAAATCCCGAAACTTAATTGCCAGAAATTCTCAAAACAAACGCAAACGAAAACAAACAAACAAATAAACAGGCTGGCTGGGAGTTTTCAAGTTGGCTACTGCAATTAGCCACGTAGCAGATTGAGATTGACTTTTACGGATCATCTGGAGTAATCGGCAGTAATCCTGTTAGCCTGCCGGCAATAGTTCGCCTCCCTCCCCCCCCTTCGCCGACCCGACCCGAACACTTTAAGCCTTTCGCGAGCGGATTAGGCGCGGACTTTGTCCAAAAGTCAGCGCAAATACGAAAGGATTAGAGGGTCAACAGGACAACAGGCGGGCGTTGATATCTTCCGCCGAAAGTCGGTGCAATGCCAAAGCAGAGCGGAGCAGGTCAGTGCAGGGAGGCGCGTGATTTGCGCTTTTTAAAGGGCAATTAAGCATGGAAACGCGCTCACCTTCCATTCCCAAGCCGGCGAACGAACGGACGACCGGCGGCCGCGTCGGCGGTTTCGGCTTCTGCTGCGGGTAACGCCCTGGACCAACGCCCTAATCCGTTTACGCCTCGAAATTAATGCAAACATTTAGAAGGATTATCGGCGTAGGGCACCCGCATGGAAGGGGTATGCAAAACAGCCTCTAGATGCCCGTTTAGCCTGCCTGCTCTCTGCCTGAGTGCGGCATTCGCGCGAAAGAGTAGAAGAAGAGTTGGCCAGCCATAAAAGCATGATAGGATTGCTAATTCGCAGCTACTTGTTCTTCATTCTGTGGCCATTGTCCGGGCAAGGATTTGCACTTGGCTGCGGTGTCGAAAGGGTCAGTCGGCTGTACAGGTCAGTCAGCTCGTCCATATCAGAGAGAAAGTGCCACAATTGTGCCGAGAAATTGGCACAATTATGCGATTCGCGGAAGTGATTACAAGCTGCCCATTTATGCCAAAGAGTTGACTTGTTTGCAGATTAGCGACTAGTCTAGACACACAAAATCTAAGCGGGTGTGTAGACCCAGTCGGCATATAGTAGATCGATTTATTAATTAAAAGGAGCACAGCTGCCTAACAAAAAGTCGGTTGAAATCGTGGTGAGGTCAGCTGATAGGGTTGGGCCAAGAGACGACTATCGTTTTAACAGGATCTGATAGGGTTGGGCCAAGAGACGACTACCGCTTTAACAGGATTTTCTCTTTTATTTAAAAGTGAAGTTGGTGACAATTCAGAAGAGTTTATCTGAACTACAAGTTATGGCTTGTCTTAGCCAGCGATCCTACTCTAATACGTTGCCTCAACGTCTGCAGAACTCGGCTTCTACAAAAGCAGCTTCAGAAACGAAAGTGCTCTACTGCGAAGAGTGTATTAAATGAATAAATATTACAAAGAATAGAAATAACCGATCAGGAATGTTATGCTCAATCAGCTTAGATAGGCTTATAATTAGTAGAGAAATCTTGTCCATCTCAGACATCTTTATTTCAGAATGTTGGCATTTATTTTAGACTTGATTTAAATTCAATTCAGACACACTACAAAAACCAATAGTGTGAGATCTGATACCAAAAATACGAAGTCATACATACATGTCTAATTGATTTTAGTCCTGAGTCAAAATAGTTGCTTCTTTAAATAATTACCAGTATTGCTTTAAGACCAAAATGTGCGTTTAGTGGAATAATTATTACATGTTTAGTTTAAATGTAATCGTATTGAGTTCCAAAATATAAAGCTATATGCCTGTGCTGAAGCTCTTTGAAGCGGGAATGTGTTAGAGAAGAATTTCAACGGAGTATATTTGTAATTCGAATTAGGTGGCTTAGAAGCCCTTTGGCAATCGATATCCAGTCCTCAAAATATATAGACTCAGCAGTTCAGTTCATAAGTTCCTGACCCATAGGTCTAGCACGTATTCCTTTAAAGAATCCTTGTTATGTCTTTTGGTGAGCAGCAAAATTTTAATATACGATTTATAGTTGTTTTTATGATCTATGGAGCAAAATTTTCATTTACATTTCATATATTCACAAAAAAATTGGCTCATAAATTGGTGTCTATCTACAATTAGTTAATAATAAAGAGTACAGGTTATAAAACCTTATCGACTTCAAAATATATGAAGTGTGTGTTTTACAGCTTATGCGTGTACGGGAAGTATCTAATATGTAACAAAAGTGGGGGAAAAATTTAATCAAGAACCCATGAGATGGAGCAAAATCATCCCAAGAAATATAAAGCTAGAGATGATATTAAACTCTATTCTTTCCCTTTGTTTAAAATCAAAGAAATTCGATATTAATTTAAATACTTAAATATTACGTAATCTGATTTATACAAGTACATATATTAAGCAGATGGATTACAGATATAATTTCTAAAATGTGTGTGGAAATTCAATCTCCAATTTATTGTTCTATTGATAGAAGATGCGATCATCTGAATAGGTTAAGTACTAGGACACGGATAGTTCAACTTAAGGGCAGGAAGCAATGGGAACGCGCAAGGCAATGTGCGCTACTTCCGTACACCCGATGTTACTATATGTCTGACCTATATGTGCGTAAGCCGGACGGAGCCTTAAGTGGATGTGCCCAGCTACTTAAAACTCAATTAGCAGCCAGTTGAGAGACCAAAAACGGAACCGCAACAACTGTGGAGCACACTCGACACTCGACAACCGCAGACTGCGACGTCCGGGCGACAGGGCAGAGAGTCGGCTGCTGTCGCAGAAAGATAAAACGGAGGCACAAGATCGATAAGATGCATGAGAGTATAGGCAGGGGCCATCAGCCTTAAGTGTTACGAAACTGTGAAGTAGCAGGCAATTATGTTGTCGTCGCTTTGATCTGCACAGCCACAGACAGAGGACGCGACGTCGGCGGGCCCTGGTCCCAGTCCCATTCCCAGTCCCACTCCCAGTCCCACTCCCAGAGCCAGTCCCAGTCGGGAGCACTTACAGCGGCAGATGCCCGGCATCATTAAAATTGAATGCAACTCAAGTTGATTTCTCTGTTTAAGCATTTTTAATTGTATGCTAATTGATTGCCTGCCTGCACACTGAGGCCACTCACTCACTCAGAGACTAGTATGCTCCTTGGCATATTTTATGTGTCATTTTTTTGGGGCGGAAAACTGTTCCGGATATGGCTGAGAGCGTGAAACTAATGGCGCGCGCTCTTCGCCCCACATCTGCCGCTGGATGGAGGGGCCAATCATGTGGTGGTTAGCGCCATTTTGCCTTCAACATCGTCATCTGAGTTATGTTTGAATTTCATTTTCACAGCATTCAGTGAAGTTCATTAAAAAATACTACAAACGAGTGTATGTGAGTGTGTGTGTGTGTATATATATATATATAGTATATGCTGCCGATCCATTAGCAGAAGCGCTTAGTGTTTTATTGGCAGACTGCTGATGATGACGTTGCCGCTCGCATTATGTGGGCGTTGGTGTCATAAATTCTAATCCCGCTCGAATTCCAGCTAAAAAATAAACACACCGACGTGCTAAAAAAGGACAGACAAGCGGCAATTGCCTGTGAAAATGAAATTGAAAAAAATAGTCACAAACAAGCCAGCAATAAAGGTCGAAGGTCAGCCCAGAGAAAGAGAGAGAGAGAGAGAGAGAGAGCTGCAAAGTAGGCCTGCCAGGCCCATCGCCGGCTGGCGGCGGCTTCTGCTACTTCTGCTGCTGCCTTTGACATGCGTGACCGCTGCCTCAATTAATTTGCCTAATTTGCATAATAGGCGATTGGGAACGGGAGCGGCAAGTTCAAAACACAAATCACAGTTTGACGCTTCTCCGTGGTGTTAGTTTTCGGCCGAAGACAACATTAAAAGTCGTTTCATGTTGGCGACAAGTTTTCGCCAAATTTCAGACTTAAGAATTGTTTACGATATAGCTCATCAAATGGACCTTCAAGTCGTTGCACTCGATGGTTAATTATCTTGTAACACTCCATTTAATGGTCTTTAGATAATTGCATTAGAGTTGCTGCTTTGTTAGAAATTCAGACGAATATGGTTTGACTTGAATAATTTTTTTCTTGTTTTTTTAAAATTATACTGTTATATTTATAACTTAAATTAAACTCATAGTTAAATAGTTAAATTTAGATTTAAAAGGCAGACGACTAAGGTTTGACTTGAATACTTGTATGTTTTTCTTTTTTTTTTAAATTATACTATTATATTTATAACTTAAATTAAACTTAGAGTTAAATACAAATACAACTTAAACTAGGCGTTCAGTCTTAATTACAAGTTCACATTTATAATTTATATAAAGTTAGAATGATAATAATGAACACAAATAAATTAGCAATAACATATTATAGCTCTTATTATACACTTCTTATAATTTACTGTATCGATTAAACATTTCTGTGTCTGCGAATTCTTATTCTTCTCTTAAGAAGAGTTGAAGAAAGACTTGTTATTGCCTTCTTTGTGTTTGTTTTTTTTCCCAAATTTTGTTTCTATGCTGAAATCATAAAAAATATGGTGTATATTAAAAAGATAAGTTTCCTTTAAGTTTTTATTTCATTTAAATGATTACTTTTTATTTGTTTCTATATCTGTGCTTGGGTCTATTTTCAAAATGTGAGCTTGTAAGCTTCTTCTTTAACTCCTCCTTTGCCTCATTTATGCACAGAAATAAATAAATAAATTGAAGATGATTGCAATAGTCAACAAATTAAGCATTTCTTAACACATTTTAAGGCAACAGGCACCGCTTGCCGAAAGGCAAATAATGTTCCCGGATGCGTTAATTAGAAATTATTGTAATTTAGGTTCTTCTAGCTTATAAGACGCTTTTTATAATTTGTATATACTTTCCTCCTATATCGACAGTCATATGTTTGTTGACATAAATAAAAAAAATAATATAAACATGTCTTGCCAGCCACAATTTAATGCTAACTTAATGGGTATTCACAGATATTAAAGGAGTTTCTAGATTGAAAAGTGACATCCATTTATTCAGTCGTGTTTAAAATTCAATTATAATGAGGGATCAAAAGGACTGCCTGCTTTGCCATAAAACATGTGTACAAATATTTGCAAGTTCTTTTAGAGAATGGATGTATAACTTTTAAATCCCTTTAAAGATAACTCTTGCTCTTGAACTAGTGCTAATCTCTCTGACTAACAGTTAGTCTATTAAGCAACAAATCGCATTAACCTTGGCTAATTAATAGCCTGACTGCCTTGACTTGATCCCTGCATACTTATTTCTCGATCGTTCAGGCCCGTTTATAACATATCCGCAGCCTTGTGACTTTTCAGCATTTCAGCATTCTTCTGGTTCGGTTTTCAATTTTTTTTTTTTAGACAATAATAAAAAAATTATTTGTAAAAACTTTTTGCACCCACTTTTTATGATCAGCACAGTACTCGTACTATGCGACAGTGGCAGGCGATTTTCTGCATCATCGGCTGCTTCCACTGCAGTGGACTTTTGAGATGATTTCCTAAAAAAATATCGCCGCAGCGAGTCAATTTTTTTATGACTGCTAAACGGCAAGGTCGCGCTGTTCCGACTTCCGAATTCTGCGAACAGCCGTCAGATCTGCACTGCAAAGCCTGGAAACCTGAAAACCTAAAAACCTAAAAATCTGAAACTAGAACTAGAATTCCAATGCAGATTTTTTATGTCGCCTAATTTTTATGACAGACCCAGCTAAAAAACGGAACAGAATATTATCGTTGCTATTTGTTCGAGCAATGGCCCTTCATAAAAGGTGCGCGGGCGCGGATTCGGATGAGGATGAGGATACGGGTCTAGGTAAAAAAGGTAAGCAAATACAAAAAACATCTAAACAGAATGTGCACAAAAAATGGCTAGAAAATGTTGTTGCCAACAATAGCCATCTTGCTGGAAGAGCCTGCGCTGGCTGCCTTGAAATTCGAACAAGCTGATTTCATTTTTTAGAATCAGTGCGCGAAATGTGAGTCGCTGTGCCGCCCCTAAGCATATATACAATGTGCTATATACATACTTGTATATACAAATATAAGTGACTTTACGAGGGCCATTACCGCTCTAAAAAAATAGCGCGAAAAAAACGAAGCGAGTGCTGTAAATCATAAACCAGAGCCATAGAGGCATCTTCTTTCGGGCATATTCTTTTCGAATATCGGCGCTGGCTGACTTTTGAGCAGGGAAGTCAAACCGCAATAAAGTTGACATGCCGCATCCTCAATGCGCAGGACCTCATTGCGCTTTATGGACCTCGGCCAGTGTGTTTCCTTAGCTTACGTCCACGTCCACGTTTGCCAGCAGCCGTAGCCACAGCCGGAATGTACATTATGTATGAGAATCTACATATATGTGGTGTATACATATTATATACACTTATATATATGTATGTGCTTATATGTATTCACGTGCATTTGATTGCACTCAGAAAAAAGGCTTGCTAGATGTTAATTATACTTTCATTATAATATTAGCAATCAATTTTGTTGTTATATGCGGTCTTCGAAGTTTCTAAAAAGCTTTTTTCTTGAATTTAGAAAACAAAAAGCAGATAATTTGGTTTAAATTGAAATGCATTTATTTCGACTTTTTTAAAAATGCGTTTCTAAGCCCTTCTTTCCAGCTATGGGATATAGTGGTCCGAAATGGTGATCCGCATACCTTAAAATCTGAACATTAAAAGCCCTAAAAGAATCGATAAACTAGTCTCCGACTAGTTGTGGAATTTTATGCTTCACACATAAAAGTATTCAGAGAAGCAAATAAACGTGACAAACAAAATCTAAAAGCCGAAAAGAAATAGAAGAGTACATTCAAATAAATAGCTAGTTAGATGAAGAAAATGAGAAGGGGAAGGGCAAGACAAATGAGCCTTAAAGAGATTTCCGTTGACAGTAGAAGGTTAAGTTCATTATAAACTGGATATAGAGCCAGGAAGCGATTCTACATCTGGACAAAATTAAGGAGAACTACTACCTAGTAGGTCTGCAACCTAGAAGTGCAGAGAAATCTACATCACCAGTAATCAACTTCCTAATGGATGGCTAAAGATGGGAGGTTTGAAGGCCCGCTTGTGAGTCCAAATACATTTTTGAATGACTAACACAAGGAGTTGCTATTGCTGCCGATGCCTTCTCTTGACTAACATTTTTTAAAGCCAAGACTTCTAAATCTAAAAGTTTTATATGTATGTAGAACAATCTTCGCAGAAAGTACACTTGTTCTTAAACTGTCCTTTTCTTTGGTATGTGTTATTGAAGGACTAACATAAGGAATTGCTTTTGCTGCCGCTGCCTTTTGTATAATAGATAAAGAACTTAGAAAGTACAGACAATTCTTACTGCCTATGATCGTTATCTTGACATTTTTAAAAATCTAAGACTTGTAAATCAAAAATAATAATTATACGTAGTATAATCTTCACAAAAAGCATACTTCATTTTAAACTCTCTTTTTTTTTTTTTTTGGTTTGGACTAACATCAGGAATTGCTTTTACTGCCGATGACTTGTATATATACTTTATATTACACCCCTTGAAGAACTGAGAAAGTCTACAGAATTTTGTTATTGCTATGGTCGTTAAATTGTCTTGATTAGCATTTTTTTAAATCCAAGAAAGTTTTATTATATGTAGAACAATCTTCTCAAAAAATATACTTCTTTTTAAACTCCCTTTTTTTTTGGTATGTGTTGAAGGACTAACATCAGGAATTGCTTTTACTGCCGATGCCTTGTATTCTTTATATTACAGCACATGAAGAACTGAGCAAGTCTACAGAATATTCTTCTCGCCTATTACTGTTAAATTCTTTTTTTTTACATTTTTAAAAATCCCATAGTACAATTAAGATTTAAGAATTATTATTATATCCAGTTCTTTTCAAACTCCCCTTTTTTTGCTTAGTGTGCTTTGCACGTGCACCTAAAAGATAATTTTGTATCCAGGATGAGGACAAGACATGCGCAGTGGACGCCAAGTTCCAGCTCCAACTCCAACTCCAACCCGACCCAGCCCAGGCCAGCCCAGTCCGGCCCAGTCCAGCCCAGTCACGTACTCATTCCCCTCCCGACTGGCAGCTACCAACTGCCGCTTCAATATGCATCAACGCTTCGCCACACCCGTGATTGCCACAATCATTCTAGTTTCATTATCTTAGCTGCAGATTTATTGCCCCTCATTCCGACGGCGACCAGGCAGCCAGCCAGCCACCCACCCCCTCCTCTCTCGTCCTCGCTGGCATACATCAACAGCAATTGATTTTTATTTCATTTTATATTGTTGGTCGGTCACATTTTATTATGCCCTGCCAGCAGCATCGTCCTGCGGTGCAGCTCTGGTGGGCTTGGGCTTGGACTTGGACCTTTGGCACGGGTTACAAATCGTTTGTTGTGATATTTATGCAATTATCGGGGCTTTAGCCGACGGCCAACGGTCATCCCTAATGCGCCTGACCAATTGCATATTGCATTCGAATTGTGGCGCAGCGAATTGAAATCGCACATGCGATATACGACTACATACGACTACGAGTATGTAAATTGTGGAAACGGAAACTGTTAACGTAAACACAAAAGGCGGAAGCACTCACTGGCATCATTCCGACGGCATTATAATTGGCATGTCGTTGTTGGCCCCATTTCGCTGGTCATTGTTTCCGATTATCAGTTGTTAATATCCGTAAAAATGATGAGCTCTGCGAATTCGCCAGAGATAAGCGGCGCAAGGCCCATACGGGGGCCGGGGGTGGTACGTTAATGGGAAGCGTGCAAATTGGCGTATTGCCAGACAGCACAGATACATACTATACACATTATATTCGTGCATACAAGTATTACATGGAAACATTGTCGGTTGTCGGTTGTTTCGGACTCTTTCCGTTTCGCAGCGGAGTTCAGGCGTTTGGCGAGTTTCTCTCGCGGGTGTGTGTGTGTGTGTGTGCGTAAAACGTGTGAAAATATTCGGATGTTGGAATCATCGTTTTACAAAGATCTTTATTCATGCCTATATGGGCATTGGACAACGAAACCGCGTCATCTCGCAAAATTTGTGGCCCCTCAAAAGCTCCATTTGTCATGTCCATAAAACATTTTCAGCGTCGTTTAGCGTTTCGTGGTTCGTGGCTCGCCGTTTGTCGCAATTAACAAATGTATGGAGGCTCCTGCGAGTGCGATGGGAATACAAGTATGGTTGTATAACATGGGACCAGCACCTTGAATTGTATGTGTGTATATTTTTTGTTGTTGACAATAAGTCAAGGCAACTGCTGTGCTGAGCTTTTCAGCGTTTTGTAATCAAACAGGCCGCTGTGCAGTTGCAGTGGCTGCCCAGCCATAGAGCCATATAACCACGCCCCAGTCCGGCATCGAGCAATCTCCGCGCCATAATCACTTTATATTCATTGACAGTTAGTGTAAATTTTGTACATCATAAATGACCCAAGACGGCAAACAGCGTCGGCAGCTGTGCGTCGGCAGAATTGCGAGGGTGAAGCAGCATACCCCGGATACCCTTTCCTCTCTGTAAAGCTTCAAATACTAGATTCTGTAACAAAACCAAATGTCGAAATTGGATCAGGCATGCCTATGCTGACAGTCCGTAACAGTTATTATCAGGATCGTATTGAGTCGTTCCAGAAACAATTTCTTCTTTTTGCTCTTCGTGGTCTAAACTGGGATCCTAATCTGCGATTACCTTCCTACTCCAGTAGACTGCTCCTTTTTTAGCTCACCATAGGATACTTCTTGGTGTTCTGTTCCTCCACAAATTGATTGTCGGAGATATTGATTCCTCTAAGCTTTTAGGTCGTATCAATTTTTCGGTTTCTTCCAGGCCAACAAGGAACTTTCCGCCTCTTCTACTTAACAGATGCAATACTGATTATGCCAGGTACAATCCCTTTCGAGTGTTATGCGCTAGTTATAATACTTTTTACTTTTTAATCTCAAGTGAGGACTGGCTAATAAATTTTCCCCCAACGGTTCAATGATTCTTCTCCTTTAATTTTTAATTATATTTATTATTTAAGTATTTTAATTTAATTTTTTTCTTCTATCTTTTTTTCTTTTACATAGTTTGTAGATGAAAAAAATAAATAAATAAAAACATAAAAATAAAAATTAGAATGCCATTTAAGAACCTGTTTTCGGGCAAGTAAGCAAACCTGCAGGGGAAGTAATCTTACCCAAAGATAAGGAGCGAGAAGTTTCTATCTATCACTCCCATCTGTCCTGAAATTCTATAAAACTTTCTGTACTACTTTGAGAAACTACTTGGAGAAACTGAGAGTCTTCGTAGATGTATGCTGCAAGAGATCAGCTCTAAATCTTTTCTGCATTTAAAGGAAACTGTTAACCCGTTCGCAGATGAAGACAAGCAGTTATTCGCCATCAGAATATTGCGTAGAATAGGGAGCAAGCTCTTCTTCTACATTGCACTATAAATTATATATTGCACTATATAATTACAATAATAATGCTTATAAATTTAAATAATTTAGCTTATGAATGGGCACTTAACTGAGGTCTTAAGATACGGAGCTCGCAATTTCCCGCCTAAGACACATCAGTTTCAAAATGTAAATCAATTAGATAAGAAACATGACTCTTGAGCTCTAATATTAAAGGCATAATACCCCTTTTTAGAGCCCTAGCATATAGGGTATAGAGTGAAGACAAAGATGTCGAAATTGCGGTCGCCTAGAAACACAAAAGCTGTCTTTTGTGCGGACACCGTAAATGCCGTGTAGTTGCCTTTGCCTCTGACATCGGACCCCAGAGCTACGAGTAGTATGTACAGTATTTGGGAAAGTGTCAGATGCTTCAACGCAGCGAGAAATGCCATAAAAAACAACAACAATACAGCGCAGCTCGCATCGAGGTGCTAATTCACCATTAAAAGAAATCAAAGTCGCAAAATCCTGGCAGTGGCATTGTGATTCGGGCCTTCTTCATCACCATTTCGATTTCGTTTCTTAGTCGCTCAATTTCCACTCATGATCTCTCACACGACCAAATATAATGCCTTCCATACACATACACAGACACACAAACACAAACACAAACACCAACACACCACAACGCACCAATAAAACTTAATTTTGTTTGTACATCACATCACATCGTACAGTCAGTCTGTCAGTCAGGCCCATAAAAGAACGGGGCTGGCTTTGGTTGGGGGGGGGGACTTGAATTATGCATTGTTTCGAAAGAGAATTTTGTGGGAGAATTTCTCATGAAGTGGCTGCCATTCATGGCTCTGCCAAAGGCCATTGATTGCCCCAATAAAAGAGGCGCGCACAAAGGCGGCGGCGGCGGCAGAAATTAGATACAGTCAACTAATTGATAATAATACCGCATTTATTTTTGAAATCTGTTAACTCTTTTATATACCCTCTTATATGGTGTGCTCACAAATCAGCTTCACACACGCCGCAATGCATCGCATTAAAAGGTATCATCGGAGCAGGGGCGCAGCTGTTTTGGATTCCAATTTCAATTTCAACTTCAATTCGCATTCATTTTTTATGTCGCAGTTGGGCCGCATAATTTTTCAATAAACATGTTGATGATTTCTACATTTCAAACAACTTAATCCCCACATGATTAATTATCAACCTGTGTCTATGGCTGATAAGCCCATTAAATCTCAACGACAACAACAACAACAACAACAGAGCGACACCATCCGCATGGAAGGAAGAACAACCCCCCAGCACCGAAGCGGACAACACCTCGTCATCCCTTTCGACACACTTCCACTTCCACACTCCGCTCCAATTCCCCTGGCGACGTGCAACGTTTAAGAATTAATCGAGTTGTTTCTGTTGTTCTATACCCTTGCCACCTGCTGAAAGAGCATATCGACTTTAACAAGGCGAATGTGTCAAAGAGCAGGCCCCGAGCAGGCCCCGAATTGGAAATGCGTTTTAAAATACAAGTATATGCGATTTGAATATCGAGAGAATTATTTAAACGCCAAAGTTAATTACTTAACTAATTAAATATTTTACTCTAATTATCGGAACTGAAATGCGTTTTAAAATATATGCGATTTGAATATCAATAAGTTAATTACTTAACTAATTATATGTTTTTCTCTAATTATCGGAACTGAAATCAAATTTCGGAACCTAAATTTTTTGTATACATGATTGAGTAATATTCTAGGACAGCTATTTAGCACTCCCATGGTTTTTTATTCAAACGAATGAGCCTTGCTTCTACGAGCGATGGTTCAGTCCTACTAGTAACTACTACTAACCTACTAGTAAGTACATTAAATTTAGACAAAAAGACACAAAATAAATATAAACGAATTATAAATTACAATTTATTTTTAATTATAAATTTATTACATTCTGTTTTCAGAATTTGTCAGTTTTCTTTCATTAGTATCTTAAGAAATCAACTCCTTCCTATAGAGGTATGTATACTTGTATTATGTGCAGACAAGATAATGTTTCCTATTAAAGACATAATGGAAATTGTGAAAACGAGTAAACTAACAGTATTTAATGATGTCACATTTGTTAGATATAGAAGAACATATCTGTCAGCCAATTGATTTCCCATCTGACTGTAGTCTAAGGTTTTATTAAATCTATAATAGATTTATGGATACGACTAATTTCATGACATAGTTTTAAAAAAGTAGCAAAACTTGCCTTTAAATTATTTGCCTGTCGAACCACTTCAGACTTCTGAAATGCAAGCGAAATTTTGCACGAAATACTTTGTCACTCTTGTATAAACCCCAAAACGAAAGTGTCCTTTTTTGCTAGTATTTGGTTTACAACCCAGTCAGAAAATGATTTACGTTGCAGATATTTCTATACCTAATTCGTAAAAAGTAGAAATGGTGTACCAGACTCCAAATATTTTATTGAACAGTACGAAGAGATGAGACGCTAAAAGCAGTGTACTTCTGTAAGAACGTTTGGATCTCAGAAAGTCTAAGTACTGCCTCGACTTTTCCTCTGTTTTGTAATTCATCAGATTTTTTAAAGCGAATGCAGAGTTTTCAAGATCAGACTCGAGCATTACATTCTGTTTATGAACGAACGCACTTGGTAAGGATTTTTAAAACGAAAGCAATTCAAAATCTGTGTTGCAACAAGGAGTTCTCCTGCTAAAGCAAGTTGCTGAGGACTAAACCCCTTTCGGAAATTGTTTTACATTTTAGATTTTCTTTTTTAAGCAATATTCATTCCACTATTCACCCCAAAACTATAGTGGCAAGGGCATGTTATCTTCGGCGTGTCAAATGGAAGCAATTTCGATTGTTGTTGCTGGTCCTTACACGTATTTTTACGCTTTTTAATTTACTGGCAACCAGCAGCCGCAGAAGGCACGGACGAAAGCACCGGGCGCTGATGAACATGAACACTGCCGGAGACGGAGCTCACACATACAAGTAGATAGAGGTACTGCGGCAGCCAAGTGGCTGCTGGTCCCCAGGGCATGTGGCAGCACATATTTTCGCTATCTTTATTATCAAATCATAAAATGTTGCCACTTGTGCTGCGAGTGCGACGATGGTGGCGACTGTGGTGCCGGTGGCGCAGGCGAGAAGGGCGCATCTCCAGACCGAAAGGGTGCAATCGAACAAAAAATGAGCAGACAATTTTTTACGGGGCTGCCAAGTGTCAAAACATGTTTTGATTGAGCGCCCCTTGTCGGGGGATGGGGATGCACGCACAATTAGTCAAGGATTCCGGGGTAAGAGTAACCCTCGGTAGCTAACCCGTGGCTTATGCGTTTTTTATGGGTTCGATAAGAGTGGCAATTGACAACCCCCGGACAAAAACAATTGAAACACATGTTTGTTCGGCAATTAATTCCAAATGTAACTCCTTTATCCTTTCGCTTGCAGTGCGCATTGCCCTCGCGGGCTTATGATTTCTCAATTACGACTATTGGTCGTATGTGCAGACTTAATACAAATAAACAAACAAACAGATTGTCGCCCAGCTGGGCTGGATGCGATTTAACTGGACTCTACATTGACGTTGAATGCGACTCCGACTGTCGTCGCAACGGGTGCTAAAAAGCGAGCGAGCGGGTGAGTGAGGAACGGCAATTAATTAGCAACAGTGACAGACGAGGCCACTGATGTGCAGTGACAATGTGGGCGAAACAACAGCAGGAGCCCAAATGCAAGGCGACCTGTCGCGTGCCAGTGGCTGCAGTATCCTTGAGCCTTCAGCCGACGGCGGAGCAGGAGGCACACGCAAACGCACACGGCGAGGCCTTGGCCAGGCACAGGCGTGCCAAATGCGACAACTGCAACGGCTACACTGAGAAAAATACATGTTCTATATTCTAGAAAGTCGTTCCTTTTACTTATTTATTGTATTTATTTATTTATGTCAACAAACATTGACTGTCACTGACTGAGGCTAGAAAAGCCTAAGAAGGAGCAATCTAATCAAATACATGCAATAATATCTAATTAACGCCCCGACCCGGTGGGGCAATACTATTTATTATCTTAAACTAGCACTAAATAAATGTTTCATATTTTTCTAAAATAAGCTTCTTCATCTTACTTAATACTTTTTTTTAATAAGCGCACGTTTCTATTAATATTTAAACGAGGCAGACTTTATTTTTTCGAGTGTAGAACGTACCTACGGGGGACTACAGCGAGCAGGGCGTAGTTTTTGGCTCGAGCTCGATTTCAGTTCAATTTTCTTTAATCGCATTAATGACAAATTTTGTCGTGCCTCATTTTAAGTGGCGGCTTGTGCCTGACCCCCGTCGGCGCTGCTCTCGCTCGACCTTCCCTAGTGGGTGGCACATCGAAGGTCAAGCTATAGTTTCTCCTATTTGTAAACGCTGCAGCCTGCAGCTGTCCGATTTTGGCAGCCACGCTAATCCAAAGTCAATAAAATGCACACTTCTCGGACTGTGAAAACAATGCGCAAAAACGCTGGACAGGTAGAGTGCTCATAAATCCCAGGTAACCAGTATATGATAGTTATATAGTATAGTAGCAGTAATACAGGAGACATTAGATATTCTTTTGGGATTTTGTAAATTTATTTTGATTGGTTTTCAGTATTGCTTAATTGACTAATTTAACTAAGTTATACAAGTATGTACAATAAATAAAAGCCTAATGTGACTCTACACACTGAGCAGGAAGAGACTCCTTTCGTACATCGAAAACACAACAATTACAACTAATTTGTACAATCGAAGAGTGTAAACAGCCCAGCCGGAACTGGGCCGCGTACAGCCATTATGGGCGGGCGGGTGTTGGTGTTGGTGTTGGTTTTTTTTTAGAAGCGAAGCTATTGACGGCTTACGCCTCAGTCTTGTAGGGTTTGAAGAGCTTGGGCTTCGGCTCAGCAATCACCGTGGTGGCTGGGGGCGGTGACATCGCGGAAGCCGGACGCTTAGCAGTGGACATTAGCAGACCTCCAGGTGCGGGCAAAGGACTTGCTGTGGTGGTAGTCGTATTCGTCGAGCTCGCTGTGTAGCTGCAGTCGACGGCGCTCGAGGCGGCTGCAGGCGGAAGCAGTGGCAGGTGAGCGTTTGAGTTGTTGGCTGGACGCAACGGGCTGAGGCTGCGATCGAAGACCTTGGTGTGATCGGAGCCGGCAGGGCTGAGCGAGAGCGTCGAGGAGTGCGGCGAGGAGGACGATTGCAGATCCAACGGGGGCGTGTGGGTCTTGGGCACGCTCAGGGCTGCATAGTTGGGCGGCATGCCGGCGGCACTCAGCATGGCAGCAGCAGGATATCCCATGGGAGCGGCCGCATTCATGGCAGCGGCTACAGACGCCGGATGTGGTGCCATGTGTGGTGCGGGTGGCACTGGACGTGCTGGAATGTGGTAAGGACTGTAGCGATATTGGCCGTAGGGTGAGTGTCCGGGCACTGGCATGGTGGGCATCGCGGTGGCCAGCATTGGATTGGCGCCGGCTGGTGCATAAGGAGGATACGGCATTCCAACGCTATTTGCGGCCGCTTGCAGAATTGAAGCGGCGAAAGCGGGATCGGAGTAGACAGCAGCATAGGGCCAGGCGACGGCGATGCGCTGACGCTTGTCCTTCATGCGACGGTTCTGGAACCACACCTTAATCGTGGATTCGGGCAGATTAAGCTGTGCGGCCAGTTCGCAGCGACGCGGACGCGAAACATAATTCTCCTTGTAGAACTCCTTCTCTAGACGCGCCAACTGATCGCGCGTGAATGCAGTTCGATAGCGACGAACTGAGGGATCAGCGGGTATCTCAGAGTTGCGACTGCCATTTAATGAGTTGTCCGGACTAGAAAGGCACTCTATAAGTAGAAAAGGTGGAGAAACGATGTCAAGTTAGCAAAGTGTTGCAACGTTCTTTCATTGCGGTTCTATAGCGAGAGGGCCTAAGCCGTCGGCTAGATGTGGATGCTTACCATTTGGCGATGGTGGTGGCGTTTGTGGTTTGCCATATTGTGTGGACATTAGGTCAACAACCAGCGGCTTCTGGTCCACGGTGTTATCGTGGTGTGCATGATGGTTCTCCATATTATACGTTCTGTATCCGTGCATATTGTTTGATATTATTGATTTTCAGATAATTTCTCACTAAAAACTCAATTTATTTCACTCTAATATTCACTAGACTCTTCGAAATTCACAGCACTCGACTGGCGACGGTCCTTAAAAAGACTGCTACGATGCGTACTGTTCGGATGTTACAGCTCAAGTGTGATAATCTCTGCTACCCCGAAGCCTTATATACCCCGGCGCGGCGGTGCGGTGCGGCATGCAGAAAGCCAGAGGCGTGCTCAGCAGCGACAAACAATGGCCGCGGCTCACACAGACGCACACACACACAGCCACATTTGCAGGCAGGCAGCCAATGAAGTCGTACATAGAACGAGATGCCTGCCGACTGATTGGTGTGTGCGGAAGCGAGTCAGCATGCTCCGTGTGGTGCAATGAACGGTGCTAATGTTTGCGGTGTTCGAACGCTGCCGTTGAGCGCTGAACGGCAGCGGGACGGCCAGACAATTATGCGACGATGAAGGCAATTACGATGCCGGAACAATGGCATAAAAAGAATGAAGCTGCAGATAAAAAGCGCACATACATACTTGTACATACACACTACCATACATCCCTAATTCGATGGAAGCAAAGCATGAGAGTAAGACGTTGCTCTGTACTTGTGTGTATGTGTGTGTGTGTGTGTGTGTATGCAGGGAGCCGTTGCTTGCTGTGCTTATTGTTGAGAGCACGCAGTTAATGGTGCATCTCTCAATTTTATACATATGTGTGTGTATGTGCGTGTATGTGTGCTGGCCTGGGCCGCCATAATTAAGCTATCATGGAGCAGCAGCAGCAGCAGCAGCAGCAGCAGCAGCAGCGACAGCGACAACGACAGCGCTGCTCGACTCTCACAACATGCGGCGCTCTCAGCTGGGCTCTGCCGCAGAGTTTGGGCCTCGCTCTCGGTGGGTGCGTGCGGGAGCGACCCAAAAAGGCAAAAATGCGGAATTTCGTATTCATAGCGAATGAGCGAATCTTTTGTTTCGCTTGTCCGCAAGCGGGTCTCTCCACGGGCGCGAATGAGACATGAGAGGCCCCCTTAATAATGGGATTTTATCTGCTTCATCAAGAATGATATGGCATAATGCGCGCGTATAGCTGCGCTCGGGCTTAGACTGGAGTTTGGGTTGTACTTACATACATATATATGCACATATTTACTGCTGCCGCCCCCATTCTAACAATTGTTAGGGTATGGGTGTGTGCGTGCGCTTTATTTTCATTGCAGCCCGCCTGATGCAGAGTACAAGTTGGAGCTGCTGTCGTGGCCATTTTTCAAGACCCAAGCACAGGGGTTGGCTTATCGATTTGGCCGACGTCGTCGTCGTCGTGGCCGTCAGGACTTTGCAGCAAATTATTTGCGCTTTTATGAAGTCTTAATGTTATGCCGCACGTTTAATGGCACCCGCACCCCAGTCAGCCAGCTGGCTGCTACGCCATACAATAAACGAAGTTTATCCAACCAAATAAAACAAAAACTTCCATCAACCAGTTACCCCCCACTCCCCTGCCCAACAACTAACTTGAAGGCGCCATTATGTTTTCTATGTGCCATTTACTTTGTTTTCACATGCATGTGCCATACAGTGGATGGTTGGTAGAGAGGCTAACTGAAGAAACGGATAATACTCTGCGATCGATGATATATGCATATCTGTATTTCATGGATGTATATAACCGAAAATTCGATTCAAAGCCTTAAACGATTAGGCAGATAGAAAGACAGATGAAAGATAAATATTAAGACCGATATTTTGGCACATAATTAGCCAAGCAGACAGAAGTATAAAATAGGCCAGAACGTCCAATTCCTTTTGATGTTTTATAGAAAAATCGGTGCTACAACATCACTCCACCTAATTCCACATTTCGAGAAACATAATTCATCTCATCTCTATGAGAAGACTTTCTATACTAGATGTGCAACATAGAAATTTATTTTAGCTGATACAAATATTAAATTAGCAGTTATGCTGCGTTAGCATTTGATTTGCTAAAGCGACGTAATTTTAGAATCAGAATAATAACAAGCTACCTTATCAATCAGTAAGCAGGCCTTAGAAAAACTCTGTTTTATTCTTTAGGCAGCAAATAAACATTACAAAGGGTAAGAACTACAATCAAGAGATTTCTATTCTAAAAGTGGAATACTTATAATTGGAAATAGCAAAGCAAATAGCTAATGCCAAAAAATATTTAGTTACATGTGAGGGAAGTAGTTTTCTTTTCATTAGAGCGACCTAAAGCCTTTAGATATTGAATTATATGGAAAAATGACTTCTTTCAAGATATGTTGTTTTACTTTAAAAGCTTGTATTGAAGACAATTCCAATTCAATGTTTTTTAAGAATAAAAACATTATTCAAATGCTAAAAAATTCTACAAATAAGAAATTAAGTTTAATAAATCAATAAACTGCCTTTTGCTCAGCAAGCCATATCATCAGAGCTGCTTAAAAGTATGTATTGGGATTTGTTTTTAACTGAGGCATGCAGCATCCGATTTAGTTAGATTTTACTGTTTTGAATTGCTTTTGGGGCGCGATAACTGCTGCCGAAACTTAATTTGAAAAGTTTTCGTTACGGAAAACATTTATTATGATGATATAATCATATTGCCGGGCTGTATCATGCCAGAGTCGGTTGTTTTGGAGGGTTGCGTAAACAGCGGCTCTGTTCTACCTGTGCGGCTTAAAGGGGTTAGGCTTTTGGAAAAAAAAAATGTGACCGATTCTTAAGCCTGCTAATTATATTGCAGGCATACATGCTCGCACTATACATATGTTTGGGCGTGCGAGCGTGCACTGATCCATATGGATGGGCATAATTATGTGTTTTATGGCTTTCTAATGAAAAGGCACGGGATCAGTGGTAAAGCCAAAGTCAAAATTTAAGTCAAATGCGATGGATGCGCGTCCTTAATCCACTAAACAAACAAATAAACAAACCAGCCGTGGACAGTGGAAACTCCTGAGCCCAACCTGGTCGGTTGGTAACTCACTCATGCGCTCGCTCACTCAGTTAGCCAGTCAGTCAGTTAGTCAGTATGTGAGGAGTCCATTAGCGGGTCACTAAAGCAAACCACTTTCTTTCTGCATTCGTTGTAAGAGGACGAAATTCTGCCTAAATTCCACCACCCTATCGATGCAGCAACGAAAGTAGAGCAATTCCTCAACCCTGCCCAGCATGCATCGCCGTTGTTACCAAATCCAGGGGACTGATTGTTCAAGATGCTGCAATAAAATCTAACTCGTCGGAACGCCGCCGTCGTCGACAATGTTGTTTGTTGTTTGTTGTTTTCGTTGTCGTTGTCGTTGAAAGAAAGTGAAATTGCTGGCAGGCTACGATTTTAAACATGAAAATTGACTAATAATGTCGCTTATGGCAAACGGATTAACGTAGAGGCACCAAAAATTCCAATGCCAGCCAATGCCAGCCAATGGCCAGCCCTTGGAACCTTCGTCACAAACTGTGCGCTCATTGTTATGCATTACTAAGTAACTCTGCCAGAATGAGGGCATCTCGTGAGTTAGTTAAAATTATTGGGTTATATTGCGCGGCAATTTGCATTAACTCGCCGCACTGCTCGATCTCTACCTAGTTGACCTGGCCAGCGAGACGAAGTCCAAGGCAAGTTAAAGCCCAAGCCTTGCCCGCGAGCGAACGGAACGGAACCGAACCCAACCGAACAGAACCCTACCCACAACCTTGCCTATTGTGAAGAGCAGGCGCTTTTGTTTTGCCCATTTGTCCGTCCGTCCGTGCTTAGGCCAGAGAATGGATTTCGGCTTTCGGCCAAGGCAAATAAACGCGACACTGCGGCATCGACAGTAAATACCAATACCCTTTATGGCAGCTCTGAAGCTGAAGCCGAAAGTGTCGACCACTATTAACCAGAGGAGAGGGCTACTGCTACCTGACCCTGACACGGCCAATCGACCATCGACCATTGTCACATCGGCCGAACACTTTCAGGATGTGAATGTGAATATGGATGTGGGTTGTGGGATACGGGATACGGGATGTCGTCTCGATGTCTTTCCCTCAATACTAGGAAGAGTTGCTCTTGTTGCTAATCATTTGTTGTTGCGTTTATTGCCATTTTGCGCATACAAATGCAAAGCGTCCATATCGCTGATTACGCCTGTCATCAACTAAGAACATGTTTACCTACCTTTCCTTAGATGGAAATTTGCAATAAAAAGGCTCGATTGATTGGCTAATTGCGGAGGAGAGTTCCAAATGTGTGCACACACATTGTTGAGTGTTCTCCTTTGAAAATATTTGCTTTCGTTTAACATAACTTTTTAAGCCCTTCAGCTTTCTTTAACAAGCGAACCGAAGTGGTTTGTACTGACAATTTATTATTTTACAGTCATTTATTTCAGTTCCTTTTTTGTTAACTTTTTAGTTTGGCTTTTGTTAACTTTTCACTCCTTTATTCCATTTCGATTGCTTAAGAGTCTTTAAGTTCACGATCTGAACCAAGATTTTCTTTGCTTGTTTTTCTGATTCCGATTTTTTTGATTTCAAACATCTATATAAGTAAGGCGGATCATATTAAAAATGTTTGTTTTTGTATCTTGTAAAGGTCTCTTGTGTGCCAGTTCATTGAATCATCAATTAATTATTAATATCTAATATAATATAATTAATATATTCCTCTGCAGGAGTTCGGCTCACAAGTACTATACAAAACTTTTTTTTAAAGCAATACATATATTTTCCGTGGGTTTAGTAAAGTGTTTGGAATTTAAACGACCATTCTTATTTCTTCATTATTTGAAGAACATAAAAACATAAAAAAAGAACAAAAAAGAAAAAATGTTGAAAGTTTGCATGCATTTTAATTTCAATTTAAAAGCTCGTATGTTTCAACAAACTAATTTGAGTTGCCATCCAAATCAAAAACCAAAGGAGAAATAAACGCAAATCCAATATAATTTAATCTAAGCCAATATAATTTGGAACTATGTGTAGCATAGTTTTATTTCTAAACTATTTTATTGCCATAGTTAGTTAATAGGTCAGATATAATAGCTCAATGCTGTTAAAATATCTTTTTAAATAATAAAAAGAAGAAGAAGATATATCAAAGCATATGCGACTATATGATCATCAAATTGATCAGAAGTTCCACAAACCTCTACTCTAATTTACGAGCATTCAATTATTGAGATTTATTCTACCCACAGCGCTATCCTCCATGTTAAATACTCTGGATTAATAAGTGGATGAATAACATTTAAAAAGTTAAGCAAATTTGTATCGAGATAGATTTACATTTGCTTATCATATCGGCACCAAAGAAGTGGCCGAGCTCATAGATTCTTCCAAGGATAAACAAACAGTTGCCATTAAATACAAAAACGAAAATACATTTCCATTTGCATAGAAAATACACGCCCTAATAAAAATATGTTCATGCTTGTGACTATTGAAAAGAATAGATGTGAGGAAACGAAGAACTGAACTACTAGAGTGCTCTCTTAAAAACGGAAATATTGAATTATGGACGCAATTAACAGGTAAGTAAGGATAACCTTGTGATATTTGTTGGTTGTTTGCATGTTTAGCACCGTTTTCCCGATTTCCCGTTTTCCCGCCGCCATAAAAACCCGTGAAGAATTAAAAAATTAGAGCAGCTCGCTGTTTGGGCCGCTGTGGCTTTCGGGGAAAAAAAGTAGCGCAGCATAGCGAAAAAAAGGACAATGGAAACAAAAAACTTGATCTAGTTTCCTAATACGGTCGAAAACGTCGCGCATTGCCTGCCCGACAGGACACAATGCCAAAACAACAAGCTCTGTTCCAGTTCGGCGAAAATTGTGCCGAGGATTAGTCCATAAAAATCTGCATATATATAGTTTTGAAAAATCGTTTGAAAGAACAAAGCGACCCGGCCCTAAAGCAGCGCACAAAAATTGAAACAAAACAAAAAACTGATCTAGTTTTCTAATGCAGCGACTGCAGCCAGCACTCGACAGGATGATCATCCTCATCCTGACGAAGACGAGGTCGCTCAGCCAATATGTCCGGCATTTCCGCGGAAACTGCACCAATAAAAAGGCGCGTCTGCTCTACCTAGAGGGCATGGCCAAGAAGAGAAAAAAACGACCCAATTTTTAGTGAAATGCGAGCGCAATAAAAACGGACTTCGCATCCCGCGAAGCTGCGGCCGCAGACTCGACCTCTCGACCAAGTGCCCGGCCGGCTAACTGCCGTAATTAGGACGGTTATAGGGCAGGTTCTGGGACCAGTGTGTGCGGAAAAAATGGGAATAAAGGAAAAAACTCATAAAAAGAGCAACAAATAGTTTAAAAATTGCTCGCTTTTTTCAAAACAAACAAAAAAGCGACAAAACAAGACAGCTAAGCAGAGCACGAGCTCGCACAATTGAGTCAAATAATTAGGTGAGCCATTGTAGGGTATTGTGTGGGCGCATGATTAGCGGTTTCTTTTTTAGGGCGCGCGTTCCTTTTGCCTCTCATTCAACGCATTCTCCTCCATTCAGAGCTGATGGTTGTAGGTTGTAAGAAAAAATAAAATAAAACCACTCAAGCTATGGTGGGAAAATTGATGGAAATTGCTTTCGTTCTTTTTTATATTTTATTTCTATAAAAAATATGCTCATTTTTTAGATATTGTACTATTGCAGGAGCACATTAAAATATATTGTATTTACAAAATGTTAAAGAGGACTGATATTCAAATGGCTAAACAATCTTTCTAAAATTTGACTCCATCCAAAAAAGTAGAAAAGGGTTTGCCTAAAAAATGATAATACATTGAAGTATAATTCACAAGTGGGAATTGATCTGTAATTGGAAAGGGTTCTGTGGATTTGACCTGTAATTGAAATGTGGGTTGATAACAAATATTGTGATCTGTGTAAATACACATGTATTTATTTATGAAAAAGGTTTATTAATTAAAGAAAGTCTCTTATAGAGGGGTTCAAAAAGCTAAAGCTTTAATCAAACAGCAAGAAACTAAAATGTGGAGACAAGGTTCATTATTGCTTCACATCAGTAATAGTAACTAAGTAGTAAGTATATATAGACTAATGACAAAAAAAACACCCTTAAAAAACAATTATATCTTAGTTAAAATTGTGTTCTTTCAGTAATGTATTTGTGTTTTTTACAATGTTTAATAAAGCTATTAAATTATTAATAAGGAGAATAGAGTTGGAAACTTCAAACCTTATTAGAGGTAACTAATGAATAGATGAAGGCTGGTTGAAAATGGTTTTAAATGAAATCAAGTTTAAAATGGAAATAATTTCTAAAAACCTATCATCTCCTTCTTCTACTCATATACTTTTATATTGCAAGTAAAACTTGTAAACTTTTCTATAAAAATCACGTTAAACTGTGTGTTAAGACTAGAAATATTTTTATACTCTGTACCCAAAGGGTTAAATCGTATTCTAGTTTATTTCTTAAGGTGTATCAGTATTGTATAACGCTAAGTAGTAGGAGTTCTTTTGGTGATAGAATTCGCTTTTCGAAAACAAACTGCGGCGGACAAAACAATTCAAGTATATATGAGTTTATATTGATTTCTCATAAAATAGACATCATAAAACAGACATCAAATTTAAAAAGAGACTTACATATATATGTATATATGCTTAGCATATAGTTCAAATCATATAACAAATATGACTGTCCACAGAAACCATTTTATAGCCACTTAAAAACGTTTAAAATAAATAATTTAAAATCTCAGTTTAATTATTGAGTAAAAATATGAAAACAGCGCTCAGTTAAAATGGGAATCATTAATTGTATGACCAAATAAATCATGTAGACATTTAGTTGCTAATAAAAAAGAAATACTTCATATGTTATCGCACAAATTTGTTGAAAGGGGTTATTTAGAAAATGTGTGTCCAGCTGGGGTGTATTTACTTTTATAATAATAGAAAAAGGCAAATTAAGCATTCCCAAATAATATAAAGAAAAATGCAAGCAGAGAAATTTACTAAACTACAATTCATATAAGTAATATTGTGTGATCATTGAGATTATCAAAATATTGATGAGGTTTTTCTAAGAAAATGAGGAGAGAAAAATCTAAACTCTGAAATCAACAAACTAAACATATATTGAATTTCTTATCATTTTGTATGTAGTGTCTAAATCCAACTATAAAGCGCATGCATCTCCCATTATCCCATGAATAATACAGTTTGTGTTTAACATTTTGGCATTAATAATTATCCTAAAATTAAGAAAGCTATAAATCTGTTTTATATTTTAAAATATCCCCCTTACAAATATTTGGCGTATTTATACAAATTATAATTAAAATGTGTCCAATTGAAACAGAAAACATGAACATTTTTAGATAGCGTTGAATGGCTTTAAATTAAGGAATAATTGATGTCCTTAAAAAGTTCCAGTTACCACCAACATTCAACACGTCATCTCAACATCTATTTAACAATATTTTTATCTAATTTTTCAAATACTAACAACAAAAATATAAAAAAGAGGCTTGTAAACGTAACTTTCCTAGTAATTTGTGGTTGGCTGAAAGAAAAGAAATAAAATATGAAAATTTTTAGATATCATTGAATGGCTTTAAATTAAGGAATAAATTTTACCTTAAAAGAAGTTGGAAATATTAGCAACATTCAACACGACATTTCAACATCTATTTAACAATATTTTTTATTTAATTTTTCAATTTAATTGTTCAAAAACGTAACTTTCCTAGTAATTTGTGGGTGGCAGACAGATTTTGTTGCAGCAGCAATGTCGGAACTGCCAGAACGGCGCTGTCAAGACGGCGAGCGGAACCACAAATATGGGAATTGATCGGCTACGTTTACTATAAATAGAGCCATTTGCGGTGTCGGTATCCCACCGGGCGGCCTGTTTACCCATACCCTGACCAATTGCACTCCAAGCACAACAAACAAACAGAAGAACGAACCGACAGGCGACAGTCGGAAAGAAGCATTCGATGTCCACAGATTCGCCAACAAACACTGTTGGAAATGCACAGAGTCGGTAGCAGTTGTCCACCGCATTGACGAATTTCATCAAAGTGGAACACAAACTCAGGGTCAAGCGTCCTGCTAACAGACATGTCAAATCGCAGGACAACAGTCCGTCAGTGCCGCCAAAGGCAAGGCAAGGCAAGGCACGGCAAGGCAGGGCAAAAGCCAAGACGGTAGTGGTAGTGAGGACGGGCATAGAGAGCGGTCCCAAGCAGCCTAAACAGCATCGCCTTACCGCAGCAAATTCGCTCCGACTGTGCAAGAACAGCGGGGAACACAATAATATTTTGGCAAGACGCAGAAGCAGAAATACGGAGACCAAGAGACAGAGCCGTGGTTTGGCTCGATTTTTTCGATGGAATTCTTCACAGCGTCATTTATTGAAGAGCGATTAGCTACGGTGAGTGGCGGTTTGAGTGAGATGGCGCGATTGCGCTACAAGCAGCGATCCTGTGCGCCGCAGGACGAAATGCTACGGTGGCGGCAATAGCAACAGCAACAGCAACAGCAACAGCAACTGTTTGGGAATGCAGATGAAGCTATCCGACGAGCATTGCACGCCGCCGTTGGGCTCGGTTTGGCGTAAATTTGTGAAAATTAAATCGTTCCGGTTACGGCCGAACGGGGCACATTCTAGGAGGTACTTCTGTAGCAATTTTATTTGTAACGTAGGTGTTGTATTTATCAGCATTTAGCTGAGCAGAGGGACCTGCAGACAGGGGCAGAGGATTAGCCAACTTGTGGGCATAGTTTTGAAATGCCTACTGCAGCACTAATTGGCACGAAGGCGCGCTAAGGATGTGCTAATTTTTTACTAAAGTCCCTGATTACATATGCATGTATTTATTCATTACTATAAAAAAAAAAATATATCTCATAAAACAACACTGTAAATGAAATACTATTTTTGTTTTTAATTAAGTTTTAATTAAATTGTTTAAAAGTTAATAACATTTTCTTCAACAAATGATTAAACATTAATGCGCAAGTAACGTTAAATCTGCCAACGAGCGGAAATGTTTAGTAAATTATATAAACTGTGTTAATTAAAATTCTCTAGACAATGCACAAATACATAACATTATAACAAAATTTTCATTTTTACATTTTGCCGTTACGTCAGCAAACGCTACGCAACGTAGTGTAAAAATATTTTAGTACACGCTCAGTTTTGTAGCACTGAGCTTTCTTTCGCATGCATACTTCATCGATATTGGGTGGTTTTTAATAACAATGCTGCCACACTGTGCCATTTTAGAGCAGCTGTTTCAACACCTGGCACACGTCACGTAAATAAGTGAAACTTTTGTAGCCACAAGTAATCGACGATGGTAGATGATAGCACAAGAAAAACATTAAGCAGCATACCCCTGCTGCAGACCCGGGCCGGCCCTCGCGACAAAGATATTTGGGTGCAGAGGCTGAAGGAGGAATATCAGGCTCTAATTAAGGTGGGCACTAACATATGCACGTTGTTTTTCTCAAACCCCCTATCTGTTGTCATTTTGCAGTATGTGGAAAATAACAAACAATCTGGCAGCGACTGGTTCCGCTTGGAGTCGAACAAAGAAGGCACCAAGTGGTTCGGCAAGTGCTGGTACATGCACAATCTGTTGAAATATGAGTTCGAGGTGGAATTCGACATTCCTGTAACCTATCCAGCAACGGCGCCGGAACTGGCGCTGCCCGAGCTGGATGGCAAAACAGCCAAGATGTATCGCGGTGGCAAGATCTGCCTGACCGACCATTTCAAGCCATTGTGGGCTCGTAATGTGCCAAAATTTGGAATAGCACATGCCATGGCGTTGGGCGTAAGTTGACAGTCAAACGTGTTTCCTTCCCATTTGGATTAAATTCGTGAAATATATAATTTTTATTTTTACTTGCAGCTGGCACCCTGGCTGGCGGTTGAGATTCCTGATCTAATCGAGAAAGGAATCATTACGTATAAGGAGAAATGAACAATATTTGGCATTTATGACTACTGATTAGATGAAAAAGTAATGTTAAACAATGGATCAAATGCAGTCTGGATGCAATACAAGTCATTTACCCTTGGTTTTATTAGTCAAAAGTCAAATTGGAAAAGATCATTTATGCATCATTGTAACCTAAGTGTCTATAAGTAAGAATTTCATTTGGTTTTCTTTCTCTTTTTAATTTGATCTGTGAGCTTGTTCAGCCTTCAGTTCATGTGATTGTTGCGCTGTTGCTGCTGCTGCTGTTGCGACTGGGATTGGTTTTGTCGCCAATTGTCAGACCAAATTGAGCTGGGCGAGGTGAATGGATCGTACTGGGTGGGCAGTTGGGTCCGTTCCTGCTCGATTTGTGCGTTGGTAGGTGCGAGCAAGTTTTGCGCCAACTCATCCACATGATTTATCATATTTGATGGATTATTTACCGGCATTTGAAGGTAAGTTGTCTCAAGCCCAGGCGGAGGGCGCACAACGCCAGTGGCGGTATGCGGCACCTGATTCTGCCACGAAGCAGCATAGCCAATTGGAGACCAAGTCGACGATGATGCAGTATTATGCATGGGCCAGCTATTTCCATCTACATGGGTCATTAGTTGCGAGTACTGTTGCAGCAATTCATCCTGCGACTGCCGATTGTGTTGCTTCTGTTCCGAATTTTGCTGAAGCAATAACTGCTGCTGCTTCAATATCAATTCGCTTCGTTGCCACTGAGCATGTGAGGGTGGTCTTTCATAAATACCGCCCAAGTCTAAAAGATAAAGTATTTAGGATTATTTGGTAGATACTCACACAACTTGTGTTGTATGTACTTACTTCCTAGCTGAGCTTGCTCCAATATCGGCGGACTTAAATCAATGCCTGTAAAAGTGTTTGATTCAACCGATGCCACATTCGAAGGCATCTCGAAAAGAGACAAAGATTTGTCGCTGGTCACATCGTGTGTCGTAAGTGGTTCCCAAAGCGAAGTCATACCCGTCGGCGAACCGCTCTTTTTGCTCCCAATCGGTCCCAAAAGAGTAGCTGCCAGTTCAGTAGATATGCCTTTCCCATTCCAGTTGAGTCCATTTTCAGTCGAGGGAAATTGTTTAGTCTGCAGCACATCGCTGAATGAGGCACGACTGCTTGTATCCCAGGACGAGGTAATGCACTTCAAGGTGTCTGGCGAGGCTGGCGGCGATACAGTCGGTGCGGTATTTACATTACCATAGAAATTAAGTTGCTTGTTGCGCTGCTTGCCGCTTCTTTTTGGGGCTGTAGCTTGTACTTGTAGAGCATTCAACTGTGCCGCCTTTTGTTCCTTACGGCGCTCTCTACCCGGCGTCTTGCCAAGTTTCTTAACCGAACCATTTTGCTCCTTCAGCACCTTGGGTTCACGCTCCTTGGGCGAGTCCGCACTGCTTTTGGTAGGACGCGGTGATACATTTTCCTGTTGAGTGGTTATCACTTTTGGATGGGCTGACTGTCTGACATCCTGCGCTTCAATGACAACATGTGGTGTGGGCTCTGTTTTTGATTTTGGCGTTAACGAAATGGTTTGCTTCGCTTTCCTCTGAATACGTGGTGCCGTCTGCAATGGCTGATGTGGCTGTGCTTGAGCTGCTTGTGGCGATGGCGTGGATTTCTTGCTGGTTTTTGCCTCGTTTGGAGAACTCGAATTTGGGAGCACGGGCTTAGCGCTGGCAATGGCACTAGCGCTAGTATCGCTGACCAGCTTCGACGACTTTTGCAAATGTTGGCTCAACACATTCATATCCATGTGCCAAGGAGTCCATGACTTGGCCTTTTTTGTTGTGCTTTTCTCCACGTTGCTCGACGGCATCGTGAGCGTTGTGCGTTTTCGCATATCTTTGGTTTGACCAATCTTGAGCTTCTGCTGCTGTGCCGCATCCAATTTTACCCCAGTCGCTGGGGTAGCTGATTCCTCCGCTTGTAGCTTGGCTATGTTGCGCAGATTGAATGTCGGCTGAATGGGTCCTTTGTAGCGAGCTGCATCAAAGGCGTTCTGGTGGGCGATAATGGTGCGGTAATCGAAAACGGCAGCAAACAATACCAAAATGAAACTGGTGAGAAGCACAATCATTGCTGTATTGCGCAACGCCTGCTCCCACTGCGGACGCGGCAAGCTGCCACGACAACGCTCCAGACTCTCCGCCGGCAGTTGGGCCAGCAGTGAGTAGCTTATGTCATATGTGAGATTCGTCATTAGCGTGAGAGGCCGCAGCATGCGCGATGTGGTAAAGTCAGTGCTGAAGGCAATCTCCACCTTACGCGTCTCGTTCTCGCGCAGCTCGAAGCTCTGGCAGTCGAAGACCTTAAAGCCAAAGTTTTCACATGGCCGATTCCCAATGAGAAAACCTTCAATAAGAATCGGCGCCGCTCCCGAATTACGTGCCGTAAATGTGCGCGTAGCCATGACGCTGTGCGACTTTCCATCAGCTTCTGTAGTCGGTTCCACCGCTCCCTGACTACCATCGCAGGTTTCGAAATGTTCGGGCGTCAGCTCGAAAAGTAACGGTGTGGTTGAGCCCGGCCGGCGATTGCCAAAACGAAACTGAGACTGAACTGCCCGCGCAGTAAGCCAAACAGCCTCGTAGAGTGTCAGATTGCTGCGTACATGGAGCAGAGTACAGTACTTCTCGGCTTGCGATGCACTAAACTCAATGGGAACTGAAACGCTGGCGCCCGCCGGCAGCAGCACTGGAGACGTCGGTGTGCCATCGGTCAGTCTGAACACATCGCGATCCGTCAAATAGCAGCTGGTGGAGGTCATATCTAGAACCTCATGTGGCAGCGAGAGTTCGGAACGTGCATGCTTCGGATCGGCTAAAAAATAGTCCACCAGCAGAGCATGTTGCGTAGGATTTGTGATCACTATCGAACGCCTCTGCACCTGGCCCACTTCTACGGCGGGTGTTGCATGAGCTCTACCCTGAGCCTGAACCAGTTTAGGCCACTCCACATCAATACCGAACTCCAGCTCAAGCGGATGCAACTCCTCGCTGTGCAGCGTCAGCGTCAAGGCGTTCAGTTGCCGTTTGAATTGGCGATACAGTTCGATGCGCTGGCGCAGCTCCACGCCATGGTAGAGCAAATTTCTGTTGCCGCCAGAGCTACTGGGGAAAATAGAATCCTTGTTAGACGATCGCTTGAGGTAACAATTCGATTTGCATAAGGCAGACGGTTCAAAGTATATGCGTCCTACTTTAGTGAGGGTTTTTGGCGATATTGTGGTGCCCTTGGCATTAAAGTCCTTGAAGCGCAATCCCGGCCTATTAAATTTGATGGCTGACACATGCAACGGTTGCACCAAGCTGGAGCGTATGCTTAAAATAGCCGTGCATATTTTTCCTGGAAAACAGTTCCTGAAGGTTAGCTGCTCCTGCTCGACCTCAAGCTGGCCCATGGTAGCCTTAAAATATACCATCACATCGATATCCTCGTACTGAGTGCTAACTTTAAAAATGCCTCCACTCTGCTCCTCCCGGCTGGTTTTAATAGCCAGCTGGAAGATGGCCACGTCGCCCTCCTCCAGTTGTCTACAAACATAAAAGGCCATGCTGTCATTGCGGCCGCTGAGAAGTTCTCTCTCGCTTTGTGGCAGTAAACAGCCAATAAATCCAGCCTGATAGTAAACATTCTTCGTTAACTCGAATTTCCAATCGGTTAACTTGATGGTCATGGGATTATTGTTACGCAGCACCACAAATCCTGCCTGCGACATCGCAGCAAGTGGTACAGTGCCCATATCAAGCTCAAGGCTGTGCTCTGCTTCCGGGTTCCAACGAAAATCGAACAGCTGCGTCGACACATGCAGCAAGCCACTGCACGATGTGACGGGCATCTCGAACGTCGTTACATTGCTCTCAATGCGCAGCGATGACTTAAATGTGGCTTGAGTGTTTTTTAAATGCAACTGCAGAAGTTCCACGTTTTCTCCTGGCTGCAGAAGAAATTGCTCCGTGACCGGTGTTATGTCCAGGAGCGATCCATCAATCGGATCCGATAGACTGACATTATACAGCTTTAATGGAAAAGCAAATGTGTTGCGTACCACCAACGATCTTTTCCGCTCCAAATCCTTTTCGGAGCTGGTGACAAAAGTGGTCACATTGCCATCAAAGAGCAGGCCACCTTTGTGAATTTCTGCACGTACGAGCACCGTGAATTCACCTTGAGCTTTCCCATTGACATCGGCGCCACTGCTCACGACAAGCAAATCATTAATTGTGGCACTCTCGTCGAAGAGTCGCGGGTCCAGCACAATGCTGGCATTGTGAGCATCGAATGACAGACCCGGAATGTCGCGCAAGTATTTGCCAATTAGCTTGCGCTTATTTGCGTCTGCATGCTCGTTTTGCATGTCAAGCTTAAAGTGTAGCGTTTCGGCCTGCTGCGTGGCAAGGCGGCCGAAGTCTGCCAGTGGATTGCGAGCGTAGGCTGCATGGGTGGGCAGTATTTCGAATTCGACGGGTATGACTAGAACGTTTTCGTTGGCGGGCTCCAGCGATGGCTCGTCTGATTGCTCGGCGATTTTGATGCGTATGTACGCACTGTGGTTGCCAGCGGTGCGCCCATGAAACGATATGCGTATTACAGGCTTTAATGTATGTGGTGGTATCTCCCAGAGATTTTGTGGTCCCTCTGAACCGCCGCTGGGCAGCTCCAGCTGAAACTCTCCGCCGCTGCTGTAAACCTGCAAAAAATTACATTTTAAGTGGGAGGTTAACCAATTGCCAAAATTTACCTCTAGAATCTGCAGAGGCCGCTCGTGGGGATTGTACATGTGAATCTCTGGCGTTAGTGTAGCGTTCATGGGCGCCTTTATGCCCACGAGCGGCTTTAAGCGATACGGACACTCACTGCCCTCGCCACGCACCGAAAACCCCGTGCGTCCGAAGGACGTGTGTATAAGGAGATCCGTTGATATGGCACCTAGTTGCCGGGGCAAAAATACAACGCTAAACGTTGTATTGCCCTGTGGCGGCACTTCTCGTGACCCAAAGAAACTTCCGTGGAACTCTGGACTGGGTCCAGTAACAGAGTTTAGATGAACTGTGCGATTTGTGTGCTGATTGAATAATGTTACAATCTGCGAGCGTGCCTGCCCCACGGACCACGTTCCAAAGTCTATCTGTTGCGGCACAAAATGCAACTCACGCAACAGTTCTGGTTCCTCGTGCGTCGCCGGCTCTGACAGTGGCTCGTCTAGGCTGATGAAACTACCCTCTAGAGGGCCGCCTACCAGTTTTTCGTTACTGGCTTCTATGTGGATTTGATGATTGGCCTCGGCACAGGCGCAAGCACTGACAAGCCACAACAGGAGCCGCAACTGCAGACTCAGTGTGTTATTTGTGTACATATTTGATGTATTTGTTGCCGTTTCTCTCCCTGTAGTTTAGTTGTGGACTTGTTTGCCGCAACGCACTTAAACAAGATATAGTTTTAAACAATATTTTTTATTACTCAATATATCTCTCGCAGATAGCCAGCTGTTTCAAGGTTTTCCACTGTTATGCAGCAACGTGATTGACCGCTAACATTTCAGACAAACGGGAATTCGTTTCTGTCGCTCCGTTTAACTTTACAAAGTTAATGTTTCGACTCGTTTTGAAACCCAGAACCCCTTGTAAATAGTTTAGAAGAGTTCTGAACACTTTGCCAACCAACAAATGTATTAAACCGGGTTTTAAGCGCGACAAAAGTGATGCAAAACCGCTTGTTGCCGGCCAGTGAAAAACGACTAACATTTGCAAACTCAGCGCTGCCACTTTTAGTTTTAGGGTGCCACCTTTTTGGAAAGCGTGATTTATTTACAGTGACCTTATCTGAGATAATTGCTTGTAACGGAAAAATTTGATCAACTACAGTCTTCAATTGACGACGATAATAATTTCCTCTTAAATAGAAATGAAAATATTTACGAAGTTTTTATAGATACAAAGTGGGTGCAACTGGTTAACAAACAATTGAGATCTAATTTTGTTTTGATCAAACTGCTTACGTGTTGAGTAGCTAATACTTGCATATTTTAAATTGTTATACAATTGTTTTTGTTGTTTCTTATTAATGATGGATAATTTTGAAATATATTTTTGTGTTGTCACAGTTTAAGCTATCGCTCAGTAGAGATGTACAACATTTACAGATATTTTGTCACGAGGCTTGTGCGCTCTGTAATACTTTTGCAATGTTCATCTCTGAGGTACATAAATAGTGCTCATCGCTAGCGCAAATGCAGAGTTAAACAAAAAAGAAAGTTTACGTGTAGTTTTGAAGTTGTTAATTACACAATTGATTAATTTACAACAAATATCTAAACCGCGGAGCTATTCTAACGTGAGTGTGCTAAAAATAAATCAAATGAGACAACAAAAATTGCAATTGCAAAAACTACATGGGGGACTCAATTGATCGATGTAGATACATATGTACATACAGATGTATGTATATATGCATATACAAATATATATGGATATATACGTACATAAATGTGTGTGTGTGTGTATATACCAGGAGTGCAATTGTGGCAACCGCAATTTTGAGGCCGAAAACTACCATGAAATTTATAGAAAAATATTGATTTTGCTCACTTTCACCCGCGACATTGCGATGTATAGCTTTTATTTAAGCAATTTCGGTTGGCGCGAACGCACCTAATTATAAAGAATTCACATCGAAATCGCATTGAACTTCGAACTTATGCTCATGTTAATTAGGCAATAGGAATGTTGGGCTTCTATTGGTGCAAAGTCATTGCCTCTGTTTAAAATGTAAAACATCGGACAGTTGGGTTTGCGAGCTCAGTGAACACGTACCATAACGTCTGCCTTACAGAGCAGTTCTCTGTGTCATATTTGGGAATACTTTCGATTTATTGGATTTATATAATATGAGCTAAGTTATGCCTGGTTGCGACATATGCGCTTTTGGAGAAAGTTTAACTGGTTAGTTGACAGTGCACCCTGCATCGAATATTTAAGGGCTTTCTGGTGTGGTAATCATGTGGAGTTTAGTAGAATTATGCATTACCTATAACCAGGATGTGTTGAAAATATATTCAACCATATCAACAGGCCAATCGACAGATATTAATAACGTATCGGGGACTCCCCCTTGAGACCCCCTTCTCTGCAGTCGACAGACCTGAAGTTCAGTGTCAAAGTATTCGTGAGTTATTTCTGGTTGCCATGGCATATTGCCTTCCAAATGATGAATTACTTTCGCTTTCCCTCCAACACTACCACTCTTCCGTGGCAGAATAAACAAATAAAACATATCTGATTAACTGATTATTCCGGATTTTAGTGTTTTACATGTAAATTCAATGCACTGGCAACGAATACTTGGGTGATATCTCAGCACTTTTAAACGGTTTTTTTAGTTACTTCACTCCCTATTTTGGGGCTTTCATTCGGAACCAGTTTTTGGGTACACATTATTAAGATGTGGGACAGTCAGCCAGAGAGCCCGCTCCCGTTATAGCGATTGATCAAGCCACAGCCACGGCGAGTCAAGCCAAGCCAACAATTGCCGAATTATTCAAACTAATATGCACGAATCGCTGAGTTCGCAGCGCAATCGCTGACGTTATTCGGTTGGCGCTTCCACTGCTGCTGCTGCTGCTGCTATTCCCTTCGTCGGCGCTGCTCGTGCATATTAGATTTCAGTTTACTTGTGACACGAAAGCGCGCAGGTTGGTGGCGACGCACCAATATACAAACACACATACGCACATATAAAGAACAGTCCGCAGGAACGAGCACGCGTTCAAGCACTTGTTGCACTTGCACTCGAATACCTACTATATAGTATATATTCTATTCTAAATAAACAAATTCAAAGTTTGAAAGTACAGCTGTTGTATAGTATTTGTATTTGACCCGCACTAGTCAAAGTCAACCAAAGCGTAACGTCAACGGCCGGCACTTCAAGCACTTAAATAAGTTCCTTGTCTTTGGTGTGTACCTAAAACTTTACAGCTATACGCATACATACATATGTATGTATGTACATATGTACTATTTTTTTTTTATAGTTTCTCTTATAATGTACCGTTTATGTTAATTGCATTATATTTTCATTTCCATTCCTGCATTATAGCACCAAAATGTCTGCGAAAGCAATTACCGAAGCCTCCGGCAAGGACATTTTGAACCGTCATCTGAACCAAAATGGCGCAGGCGCAGCCACCTGCCGTTTTGCCACAGTTAACGCCAACACGGACTGGTCCAAATTGAGTGTCGATCACCCCTGGTTGCTGTCTACGGTGAGTGATATGTTTATTAATAGGCACGCATTATCAACCAACTAACAGAAATAGACAGACCACCACCAATGAGATGACAACGACTAAACACACTGAACTTGACCTCGACTTTCATGCTCGCACCCAGTGACTAAGCGCGCCATCCCCACATTCTCAAACACAACAAAAATAAATGAGGTGATAAGCCTCCGATTATATATTATGTATTTAAAATGCGTGTTTGCATCGTGATTCTTCGAAGTTGTGCGAAAATAATTGAAGATTACTGAAAGCAGTTCATTTTTCCACAAAAGTTCAATTGGCGTTTCGACACTGGCTCTTTATCGGAGAAGTATGCCTGCTTCGTAACAGGCTAGCGCCACGTATCTGAACAAACTTACATACATAAATATGTATAAGTGTACATACGTACGTATCCGGGTGGTTGTTCTATTGAAAAGGCACATCACCTCACGGAAGAACCGATAAGCACACGTCGCATCGTCATCGTCAACAGTTCATGTCGTGTGAACAAAAAATGCGTTAGTTTGAATAGTATAATACTACTTGCGCGCCTTTTGTTATTGCTTACATACAAACATAGTATTACATATCTACACGAGTGGGTAATGTGCGGAGATCGCCTGAGAGATGATCAGTCGACGACCTGACTAAAGTTGTTGTCGTACGATTTTCTAATAAGCAGTCTGTCGCTCGCACAGTATCAGGTCATGTACTTTGTTTGTTTGTATGTTCATATGTATGTATGTGTGTGTGTTTGTTTTGACATTGTCAATGACGAAGCCAACCAAGTGCTGACCCCTACTGACTGTGAAGTGAGGCTTATCATCGGCTGATCTTGCCGGGCAGCTTTAAGTACGATCTCAGATGTTCTTGAGAATTTCGCTGGCATGATGATTTTTATTCACATCGATTGTGATTCAACATTAATAATTCTCTTTCTCTCTCCCTGCCTCAACACAGCCCCTTGTGGTCAAGCCTGATCAATTGATTAAGCGGCGCGGCAAATTGGGTCTAATTGGTGTTAAGAAGAGCTTCGAGCAGGTGAAACAATGGATCGGCGAACGCATGAACAAGGATCAAAAAATTGGCAATGCGGTTGGCAAACTGCGAAACTTTATTATCGAACCCTTTGTGCCGCATAGCGACGTAAGTATTGATTACTCTATATGTATATATTTATTTATTTATTCAATTTATATTTCACTGCATTTCAGGCCGAGGAAATGTACGTTTGCATCTATTCGCATCGCACAGCGGACACGATTCTTTTCCATCATCAGGGAGGTGTGGATATTGGCGATGTGGATGCCAAGGCGGTGAAATTGGATGTGCCTGTGGATAACACGTTAACGTTGAGCGACATAAAAACCGTTCTCTTGCAAAAGCTAACGAATGCATCGCAAAAGGAACGCGTTGCCAATTTTATACTGGCCCTGTACAAGACCTTTGCTGATTTGTACTTTACGTACTTGGAGATCAATCCGTTGGTGGTGACGGCCGATAATTTGTACATATTAGATTTGGCAGCCAAGCTGGACTCGACTGCTGACTTCATATGCCGTCCAAAATGGGGTGAAATCGATTACCCGCCACCATTCGGACGTGATGCCTATCCCGAGGAGGCGTATATCGCTGATCTGGACGCCAAGAGTGGTGCCTCTCTCAAGGTTACAACTTTATTGCCGATTAAGTGATTGAATACTAATTTCAAATCTGTTCTGCAGCTGACCATTTTAAATAGGAACGGACGCATTTGGACCATGGTCGCTGGCGGCGGTGCAAGTGTTATTTACTCAGACACTATTTGTGATTTGGGCGCAGCTTCGGAGCTGGCAAACTATGGCGAGTACAGCGGTGCTCCGTCCGAACAGCAGACGTACGAGTACGCCAAAACAATTCTAAACCTAATGACCTCGTCGCCAAAGCATCCCGATGGAAAGGTGCTGATTACGGGCGGCGGTATTGCGAACTTCACAAACGTTGCCGCGACCTTCCAAGGTGACTGATAGCCAGATCATGCAATCGAATCTGATATTCGATTCATTCATTGTTTATACCTTTTGACTAACCGTTCAAATGTTTTTTAGGCATCATCACGGCACTGCGTGAGTTCCAACCCAAACTAGTCGAGCACAATGTGTCAATATTTGTGCGCCGTGCTGGCCCCAATTACCAGGAAGGCTTACGTCGCATGCGTGAGTTCGGCAGCACTCTGGGTATACCGCTGCATGTCTTTGGACCCGAGACACACATGACCGCCATATGTGGCATGGCACTGGGCAAGCGACCCATTCCTCAGGTCGCTAGTGTTGAATTCTCAACGGCAAACTTTTTGTTGCCTGGCGGCCAACAGGCACAGGCCGATCTAAAGGCAGCCGCCGAAGCCAGCGATGAGCTTGGCGCCGGTAAGTGCTGAGCGATGGATGTTTTTACCCATATATTTATATATATTTTGTTATGTAAAATAGTTTCTAGATAAGATATGTGCGTGCTATCTATATAACATTTGCACCCAAAAATTGTAAATCGTCCCCCCTCCCCGATTAGCTTACTGTATTTGTATCTATGCTATGGACCTGCATTAACAATGTGCATTTATATTTCTTCTTTTTCTGTATTTTGTATGTATTTGCATTGACTGAATCAACATTGAACAACAACAACAATATCACCCACCAAATTAACAACAAACACACGCATACAAACACTCCAACTCAAAAAAAAAAAAATTGAAATGAACAATATATATACGTATCTATATATGTATGTATGTATATGAAAAAATGTGATTTGGCCGCCCTCCCTCCACCACAACTTCACATCGTAAACGCATACCGTCCACCACGCCCACCGTCGTCTACTGTCCACCGTTTAACTTCTGGCCGTTTGTTTGTCGTAATCGTAATTGTGTGTGTCCCGTATGTGTGTTTATTTGTATACTTTTGTGTAAAATCTGTTTCTCAAATAACGCGCTCTCCTCATCATCATAAAAATCGACTTGCCAAATCATTTGGGATCGAAAATTAAAGGTTTGCGCTCGACAGCACAATCGATTAAACTACCACCTATCTCGGCAGATGTGAGCGACGGAGTCGCCAACAATCATGACCATAGTAATGGAGCAAACTTAAATAGAAAGTTTTTCTCCAACACAACTAAGTCGATTGTATGGGGCATGCAACAGCGTGCGGTGCAGTCGATGCTCGACTTTGACTTCATTTGCAGGCAAGTAATCTTCTTCCCCCTAGCCCCTACACCCATTATCATCCATCTAATAATAAACAACTCTTTTTTCAACTCAACAGGCGCGACGAACCCTCAGTGGTTGCAATGGTCTATCCATTTACGGGTGATCACAAGCAGAAGTACTATTGGGGCCACAAGGAAATACTCATACCCGTCTATAAGAAGATGTCCGATGCGATACACAAGCACAAGGAGGTCGATGTCATGGTCAACTTTGCATCTCTGCGTTCTGCCTACGACTCGACGCTTGAGGTGCTAGATTTTCCCCAAATTCGCACAGTTGCCATTATCGCCGAGGGAATCCCGGAGAATATGACCCGCAAGCTGATCATTGAGGCCAACAAGAAGGGCGTTGCCATAATTGGACCTGCAACGGTGGGTGGTGTCAAGCCAGGTTGCTTCAAGATTGGCAATACCGGCGGCATGCTGGACAACATTCTACACTCAAAACTGTACCGGCCTGGCAGCGTGGCCTATGTCTCCCGGTCCGGTGGCATGTCCAATGAGCTGAACAACATCATTTCGAAGGCAACGGACGGTGTTGTCGAAGGCATTGCCATTGGCGGTGACAGATATCCGGGCTCAACATTTATGGATCACATACTGCGCTATCAGGCCGACCCTGAGGCCAAGCTGCTCGTGTTGTTGGGCGAAGTGGGTGGCACTGAGGAGTACGATGTGTGCACCGCCCTCAAGGATGGTCGCATCACCAAACCACTAGTCGCCTGGTGCATTGGAACCTGCGCCAGCATGTTCACCTCAGAGGTACAGTTCGGCCATGCCGGATCATGTGCCAACTCCGATCAGGAAACAGCAACGGCCAAAAACAAGGCATTGCGCAGTGCCGGCGCCTACGTTCCGGACTCTTTCGACACGCTCGGCGAGCTCATACACCAAGTTTACAGCGAGCTGGTGAAGACCGGTCGCATCGTGCCCAGGGAGGAGGTGCCGCCACCAACAGTGCCCATGGACTACTCGTGGGCGCGCGAATTGGGCCTGATCCGCAAGCCCGCCTCGTTTATGACATCCATTTGTGATGAGCGCGGTCAGGAGCTGATCTATGCAGGCATGCCCATTAGCGAGGTGTTGAACAAGGATGTTGGCATCGGCGGCGTCATCTCGCTGCTCTGGTTCCAGCGTTGTCTGCCGCCATATGTGTGTAAATTCTTCGAGATGTGTCTCATGGTTACGGCTGATCATGGACCCGCCGTGTCTGGTGCCCACAATACAATTGTTTGTGCACGTGCTGGCAAGGATTTGGTGTCCTCCGTTGTAAGCGGCCTACTCACCATTGTAAGTACTTTTGGCATACCTGAAGCGTTAAGGCGTATACTATTAATTGAAAAGCAGAGTGACCTGCAATTATAGGCAGATAGTGGCAAATCGTAGTACACATGTCCGTCTGTATGAACACCAAGAACTTATAAACCTTAAAAACTGGAGACACTACTCTTGGCTTCTACACTTCCCTTATCCATAAGGGTACAATGTTAATTACCAACAAGATTTTACATAGATCGGCGCAGATATCACACTACCTTGTTTATGTAGATATAAAAACAACTCTATCAACATACTTAATATGAAATTTCATTCACGCTATATCATATAGCTTTCCAAAATCCGTGAAAATCATATCACTCCACAAAAATTTGTTCGTTTTTTACAATATTACAGCTAAGATTGATGTCTGTGAGATTTTAATAGATCCCCAGAATAATCTCTATAGGAACTATTAATGCTTGTACAATGCTTATTATAGTTGAAGGACTGCCTGGCTAGCTCGTCACTTTTTTTTTACCTTGTTTCGGAAATATTCTTCAACCATCTATGTATCTTTGTTTAGGGTGATCGCTTTGGTGGCGCTTTGGATGGTTCGGCTAAACAATTCTCGGAGGCCTACGACACTAACTTGCATCCAATGGAGTTTGTCAACAAAATGCGCAAGGAAGGTAAACTCATAATGGGTATTGGACATCGCGTCAAGTCCATTAACAATCCGGATGTGCGAGTCAAAATCATCAAGGAGTTCGTTATGGAGAACTTCCCACAATGCCCGTTGCTCAAGTACGCACTGGAGGTGGAGAAGATCACCACCAGCAAGAAGCCAAATTTGATATTGAATGTGGATGGCGTTATTGCGACGGCCTTTGTTGATATGCTCCGCAATTGTGGCTCTTTCACAAGGTTAGTTAATCGGTTATAAATAATTAGTTGAATCGTTGGATTTTAATTGTTAATTGTTGTTCTTTTTGCAGTGAGGAGGCTCAGGAATACATCAATGTGGGCGCCATTAACTCGCTGTTTGTGTTGGGACGCAGCATAGGCTTTATTGGTCACTTTATGGATCAGAAGCGACTCAAGCAGGGTCTCTATCGCCATCCATGGGACGACATCTCCTATGTTATCCCAGAACAATATAATTAAGAGAAGAGCAAAGCTTGCCCAATGATGTTAAATTGTTGATGTTTGATGTTTTTGTAGTTAAGCACAGAAATGTTAAGAGCTATGCGTGGCGAGCATGGCCACAACTTCCACACAGATAGCTAAACGCATGATCACACACTCCATTAGTTCTCTAGTTGGGCTCAAGGCCGCGATGAAGCGGCGTGGTATTTCTATCCTTTCGTTTATATAATTTTTTATATACATACATAACTACCCTACTTATTACAGTGTCTCTCAGCTAAGCATTTACGAAAAGTTATTAAGTTATCACCAATTGTTGATTTTGTAAAAAGAAGTTTCGAATCTCTATTTATAAAATTCTAAAGCGAGTCGACTATAAGTATTGCAAAATACTTAAATGTTGAGCTTCAAAAAAAAAAAAAAAAAAAAAGAAAGTCCATATAAAACACATTTGATATTTTTATAATTTAGTTTGAATGCACATTTGTTTAGTCAACAAAGAATAAATTGTTGCAAAAATTGTATGCTTCTTTCGTTTCTTATTTGTACATACAAGTATAATACATACCACCTGGGAATGTTTATTTTAAATGCCATGCTCGCGTTATGTCTATGAATGACACAGACAAGCACTTATTAGAACTGCACCAGTTCCTGAGCACAAGCACTAGACGCATTAACTTGCATATTATAAATTAATCCACGGTCAGACATGCAAATAATTCGCGCATAAATTTGAATTGGTGAATACAAAACAGGCCTTTTGTAGCAGAAAACAATATTTCAGTACACTGCAGTTAACATTGCAACATACGCATAAAATTTAATACATCTGTGTGCAAATTGTCTGTCTGTCTTGACATACACTGATGCTTTCAGGCTCGCAGATAATTTACACACAAATTTGTCGTTGCAAATCCAAATGTGTTTTTTGTATAAGAAAACTATACATATTTCAGTATATAATTAACTGAAGTGGCATTGACACATTTATATAGCATTATATAAATTGTACGTGCAGATTATCTGCCTGTCTGACCATACCTTTAAGCTATGGTTAGACATTCAAATAATTTGTAAACAAATTTGTCTTATGTTTTCAAGCTAAATCCCAAGGAAGTTTAATATTATTATTGATTTGAATGTTTAAGAAAAGTGTTGGGTACATATTATTTGCCTGTCTGACCACAGCTTTATATGTTTATGAAACACTACTTAGATTTCGGTCGAGCCGAAATTGTGATTCCCTTCACAAAAGGTCTAAACTCAAAATGTGGCTTGTCCTTTTGCAATAAAACAACTAACGTCTTAAGCGAGACGCAGCCTGTCCGAAAGATTTTGTGAAGCGCGTTTAAATTCTCGCTATTTTAAATATGTATGTAAATTAAAATGCACTCGGGCACAGGTATTAAAGCGCACAAAATATCAGTACTAAAACAAATGGTCGTTTTTCATTTTTGTCGAGTAAAGTTCAATATGGAAAAGTTTTTTCCGATCCATAGACTCTGAATAGTTGAATCTCAGCCCACCCTGTAGGTATAATAGAAGCAGCACACTCCAACCAATCCACAGTCTTCGAATTTAATCATGTCAATCAGAGGATTTATTAATTTGGAATAACCATGGTAATTCGGCACCGGAAATCATCAGATCGAAGACGGAAGCGGATGGTTAACAAACTAAGAGCAAAATTATGCCGGAAACCATAAGATAATTGCAAAAACAATAAATATTCAGAAGAGCATACGTATTCCGCCGTATGTTATGAAAGCTGTACTTAGAGGCATAGGAAATCATTCAAAATATTCGGAAACAATATGATGATGAGTCGATTAAGACATTTACTGGAAAAAAGGTAATCTCTCCCCCAGATCGGACTATATGATGACGGGTACTCGTATATACAAAGATAGGTATGATTGGAGATTTGAAGAATGTAGTGCATTAAATTCCTCACCAAACTTGAGCCAGATTATATGATACTATATAACTGTTTAGCAACAATCGCCTAACTTTTTTGAATACACAGAAATGGACCATTAGTTTTAGAATCTTAAAGTAGGTTTTAGAGAATTTTACCATTTCTATACAGTATCGAGATCATGATTAATGCGAGCGAATACTCTTCTGATCTGTACAATAAAAACTTCAGGTATTTATTTGAAAAATATTTTAATGTCATGTTCATTCATTCAAAATACATTTCTTCACTTCTTGCTGTGTTCAATTTCGTTAATAATCTATAGGCGTTTAAGGTCTTGCACCAAAACTTTTGATTAGACAGTTGTGTTAATTGCAGTCTTGTTATCGAATTCATTTATACGAAGTGGCTAACAACAATGTAGTAATAAAAGTTCTAGTTAACAAAAACTCCGAAATTGCGTAAAAGCTGTATAATTTTCCAATAAACATTTCATGAATTTGTGTTTTCTTTCATTCAATTTGTTAAACGCTCTAACTACAGTTACAAGATAATGTGTTTAATTATATATATGTTATATATACCCATAAATATATATAGAGCTTATGTCTGGTTAATAAAGCACTTTTACAATAGCTCGAGCTAATATTTACATGTCATACACTGAGATACACGGTGCGAATAAAATTAATTTATGTGCTATATGTATTATTTACAATTGCTATAGACGAGCCAGATAAAGAAATACTTGAAAATGATTTTGAATTTCCCGTTTAGAATTAATTATAACTAGTCTAGAAACTATGTGTGCATTAATAGGTAGTGTTCTAGTATGTTTACATGACTTGTGGCTCCAAAGCTTCTTATGTACACGATGAAGATGTTTCTTGTCACTTTCCTAATAGGAACATGCGCCCTTACATACAAAGTTTAAAGTATAGATCCCCGGCTTGGTTACACTTGAGTTACTTAGAAGACCACTTAGGCTACTTATCTACTCTGTATTGTATGTATAGTATATATGAAGTATGCGTAAATGGTATATGTATAATTATAGATGATTTTCAGTCAGTATCAGGTCACCCAAGCCGAAATCCGAATCGCCCGGAGTGCGCCGATAAACTTCTTCTATCGCTTGGTATTAGGCAATCTCGTTTCGAGCGCTTCGCGGATTCTGCCCTTCTTGATCATTAGATTCTGTAAAATAAATAAGAAAACGATTAGAATTAGTCAAGCGATGCGTTACGAAACGATTTAGAAAAGAACGAAGAGGAACTAAGAAACAGTTAGACCTGCAGAACATTTTCGCTATAGCTTGGTACTCAGTTCAAAAGTATAGCTAGAGGTTGTTTAAAATTATTAATAACAATTGAAATTTCAGATTATTATTCTACACATTTCAAAACAAAACAAACTCAAATTTGTAATTTTTTCAGTAAAGAATTTTGAAGCTAAGCGATAAGTAATTCCTATAAAGCGGTTTGCAAATGCTGTCTTTATCTTTTAAAGATAATCGAAACTTATTTGGAAAACAATAGTCGATATTGTTTCTTGAAACATGCAACGAAGAAGAAACTTGAAAAAATAATGTTTTAAGTGTGCTTTGAAAAAAATCAACAGATTTTGAAAATTCAATTACAAAAATGGAGCAGATATAGTACTTTTCGGTAGCATCCGTATACTGAAGGGGACTTCAGATTTTCAATTCTTTGAACTGAATAGAAAGAACACAATGAAAATATTGCCTGATAGCTACATCCAGTAGTAGATGTACAATTTTTTGCGGACTCTAAATTCGACTCCTTTGAATACACAAAGTTTTTAAAAAAGTGTTTTTTCCATTATTTTCTGTAATTGTAATTTGCTTCTTGGTATAGAATAACCTTATAAAAGAAGGAATCTTTAGGGAAATTTTTAATCTACGATCGGCCGAGCTAGCTATGCAACAACACAAAGGAAAACAAAGAGAAAAGAGAAATAATAATATAAATTATTAAAAAAAAAAGAACTTGTAAATTCGAAAAGAAATGAACATTTCGTTCAGAAATCAAACCCAAAAATATATTTGAATTATAAATTTAAATAGTCCCTGACGTGTTGGCGATAAACTGATTAGTCCTGCTTTCGTTTTTGGAAAGCGTTCTAATGTCTACTAACTTAATTTAGAATACTTTTCAACTGAGCACCACGCCTAGGACGAGACAATGGCGGTTTACACTTAGGATGTGGCATGTTAGGCGATTATGGTTCAAAGCGTTCAAGAATGGATTTGCGCTTTTTTTCTGATGTAAGTGCAGTTATTAATTGTAAGTATGCATGAGTGAGTCTGCGGTCATACATGCAAATAATTTGCGCACAAATTTGTCCAATTTCCCAAGGGAACTTTGGAAAGCAAATTTCAGTAGTTGGCAGACAAACTAGATGCATGAAACCGACAAAGTTGTGTGCAAATTAATTGCCTGTCTGATCAAAGAGCAAGACTTTCGAACAAAACAGACGAGCGAACAATGCACGCAAACAATTTGGACAAGAATTTGGAACCCACCTAGCAAAGTAATAAAAATAAAAACACCGAGCTATTTACGAACGCGTAATGCTATGTCCGTGCATATAACTAGACTATCAGAATCAATGGATTCGACATCGTTTTTGTTATGCGATGGCGATGTTGCTCTCAAATGGTGTGCTGAATCGGGCCGAAACGAAATATACAAAATAAAGAGTCTAATAGAATTGGGTTGGGGATGGAGAGGTGTGGAGCAGAGTGGACTTACCGGCGACAGCGCGTACGGCAGCGGTTTTGTCCTTAATTATATAACAGGCGGTCAACAGGAAGAAAATGCCGCCGAGAACCTCAACGAAGGTCGTGGAGAAGAGCGCATATTGCAGGCCTTCGAATTTGATTTTGTTCGAGTACTCCGACTGGAAAGTAGAATGGTCCTTTAGTGATAAAAAAAACCCTTTGTTTTGATCAACTTACCGTATCATCCCGCAAGTTGATAATCGCTCTTTCCGTACCATTGCTCAATAATTGGCTTGTCTCGTTCACTGCCGTAAGGGCGAGACTTACGAGGCGATTGTCTTCTCGCGCATTACCCACCAACTGCTTCTTGATAGCTTCCGATATCTGCGTTCGCAAAGGAAAAAAACAATGTGTGATGACAATGGCATGACAGATTAACATGAGCCGGCTTGATTACTTACCGCTCCCACCAGATAAGGACTTCCGGCATCTCCGAAGGCATGTGAGATAAGAATTTGGAAGGCCTCGGCCGTGGAACGACGATTTGGCACAACAACGTACTATGCAAATAAATCGTTATTAGTGGAAATAAACAGCTATTTAATAATACAGCAAGCAAAAAGTGCAACAATAATAATAATAACAACAACCACAGCCAGTTTGTTAATAGGTGTGTTTGTGTGCGTGTGTGTGTGTGTGTGTTTGCGAAACCACAATCAACAATGCCAAATTAATACAAAAAGCTCTTAGTAGATGGAGCCACTCAAACAGCCATCGGGTGTGTGTCACCGTTTATGGTCGCGGGAACAGTTCTTCTTTGTTGGGGGTGCGCACGCCTGGGAACAGTTCGTTTGTTTACATTACATTGAAAAAATCGCGAACGCTGCTGTCGTCGCCGCTGCTGCCTTTCTTCTGCTAACACGTTCTCCTTTTGTTATTGTTTTTTTTGTAGATAACACGTTATGACGTAGATAGACCGCATTGACTTAACTGTTGACTGTGGCAATTTGTTGTGCAGTTTTGCGTTATTTACATTCGGATTTAAGACTAATAAGCAATTTGTTGTGTGCAAATATTAAAAAAAAAACATATACAAATATTGAGCTACAATTAAATTTTACTGTTATCATTAGTAATGGGTGTGCGATTGTGTGTGTATGTGTGCGAAGAAATGTTGATAACACAGACTGTCAGTGAAGAGTTTGGAAATGGAGTGTTTTGGCGAACTATTTCACCAAAGCCATCTGAATTTGATCATTTATCCCCCATAAATAGCTTTCTACAATCAAAGACCCTGAGAACTTCCAGCTGTTTTAAAAAGATTTTTAACAATCAAAGTACATTTTAGATTCTACAGTTTAGTATAAAAGGAAATTAGTCATAGTCTGATTTCCGGCTATTGCTTGAAAGAAATGAATCACGTAATAACGAATATGATTCTGATTCGACATAGGCCCTTTCTACATACATGTTTGGGAAACCTATACTCTATTTATCAATTTGTCTGTTTGGAGTCCAATTCTGATTTGTTTACGGAAAATATGAGTTCCATACACAAACAAGTTTGAAAGCGGATTTTAGGTAAAGCTCTGCAATTTGTAGACAGAAGGTTAATGTAGTTCTTTGTTTGTGCTCATTGAATGAAAACATCAGGCGATATGTGCCCGAAATGCCATTCAACAGCTGAGTTAATTTATACTGCTCGTGTGCCATTAGATAACATTTTAGTTGGAAAAGGAATACTTTGGTTATGAAAGAGCCACAGCAGCACGTACAATTTCTGAAAGTGTGTGTGTGTGATAAAGAAGTGAAAATAAATAAAAGACCGTACGATGGGGGCTTTGGGGTGCAATCATAGTGCGTCTTTAAATATTGGCACCAACAATCTATCTCTAAAAATATCATAGAAAAGCCAAAATATATGTACTATAAATGTGTACGAGTATGTACCAAAATCTGTGATGCTTTAGCGTTTTAACAGCTGCATCAGTTGTTCCCAAGCACTGATATATGGGAAACTGTCAATGCTTATCTCCCCCTCCCCACATCCCATCCTACTCCCTCTATTATCGCGAAAGCGTCATTGTGCTGCGAATATTTGTACTCTATCTGCTCCATCCACATTTAGTCTAGACTGCGAAAAAAATAAAATAAAATATGCGTCCTGCAATGCAGAACCATGTTGTGGGGGAGTGAGAACTGAACAAGTTCGCTGTAATTCAATATACAGGGTTATTCTCAAACTTGACTAAGTCGCCAAACTGATTAAATTAAAGCAATTCAATAATACAAGTGAATAGACATTCGCAGTTTCCTGTTCTAAATAGGGGCCCCAATTGTCTTCAAAAAATGCGGCTATGCACAATTTTTATCGGGATGGCCAATAATTATTCCCCTTTGGTTTGATTTTTGTAGAGTCTTCTGTTCTGATTTTATTTCTTTTAAGCAAAATCAAAACTTAAATAGCAATAGTATATTTTCTTTTCCTACAATAACTATTGCAGGTCAAGTAATCTAGAAGGTAAATGGTATTATTATTAGAATAAGAGTGATATTGTTCTATAAACAATAGGAGAAGAAACTATCGAAATCAGTAATTCTCTTTTATCAGCTGCCAAGAGCCGTTCCTTACAGACAAAGATATAACAAACAAAGAAACTATCTTTTCTCATTTCTAAATGATTGGAATTTTGGATTTAGTGAGGGTTACGCAATTTTCCTTTGATAACACAGATGAATTGTAATCGATAACTTAAAATTGATAGCATTATGGGTTCTCTGTAATTGCCGGAACACCCTCAATGTTTATATGCGGGTGTGACGTGTCCACAACCCTCGATTTGGGGCACGCTTTTTTGCCAGTCTTATAAATTGCAAGAAACTTTAATGCAAGTTTTTCTTTACCTTAAGGGTTGGCCCTTGAGGGATTGTGATAAAGGGGGTTGCAAAAATAGTGCAAAGGCACACATATGTATAGTATAGTATGTAAGTTTATCTTGTATAACTCATAAGAAGCGAATACGAATGAAAATTCAATACCTTACGCACATATAGTGAAAGGGATATGTTTGCGGGTTTGCTCGATGCGGCAGGGAAACCAACACCAATGCAGATACAAATGCGAGTTTTCATTTTAAAGAGTAAGCAGTTAGGTGGTGAAGCCATGAGACCAAAATTATTACAGTGTGTGGGTGGGTGTGTGTGTGTGTGTGCTTTACGCTAATAATAACAGTAAAATGTTAATTACAAACAATAATAATCTACACAAATGTGCAACAATATTCAACATTTTTAACAACAATTTTTTAAACAGTGTTTTGTGAAATTTTGAAAATACTTTTCTTCTTACCAACAAAATGTCCGCAACAATTGCCCAGTTCAAATTTAAAGCTAACTGACCAAAGAATATCAAAATATATGTGCCAGCGGTGGAATGATTCGTTATAAGGCAGGCACCGGTCAGCAGCGGCGCGCTCAGCAGAAGACCGAAGGCACAAATTGCGGGATCGGCGGATGGATATCTCTTGTGAAGGAATTGCGATAAGAACGAGCCCAGGGGTACGCCCAACAGTCCCGCAACCATGGTAATGGCGCCAAATTTGAATGCAACGCTATTGGGTTTTTTGTTTTGGAATAAAATATCTGATTAATTTCAAATGGTTTGCAAAAGCGTTAGAGTAGAGAAAGATCAAAATTATGCAAGGATATTAAGAGCGCGAATTGTGTTTAAGCCGCCTGGTTGTTGTTTTTGTTGCTACTAGTGCCAGTGCTTGTTGTATTGCCGGTACGGGCTCGCTTACCAACAGGATGTCCGCCACAATGGACCAGCACAGATTGAGGAACACCTGTGCGACAAACATGAAGAGGTAGCACAGAAAGGCGTTCGTGCGCGGCAACACGAGGGAGGCATACACCATGGGTGCCGAAAAGAGCAGTCCAATGGCGCATATATATGGATCACAGCCCTCAAAGCGGCGACGCCAATGTTGCGCCAAGTAAGAGCCCATAGGTACGCCAATTAGGCCTGCTGCCATGGCCACAAGTCCGAATATGTACGCAACTCTTAAGACGTAACAAATTTACCGATAAAGGTAAATAAAGCTGCTGACAAAATGCGCTAGAAATATGTTTAACTTACTCATCCACTTGCAAGTCCTCGTTGCCGGGTTGCATGCTCATGCCCAGATGGATATAGCTGGGTCCCCACCAGGCCAATGCGCCTGTGACGAACGCCACGCAGGTAAAACCGCATGTGGAGAGCATGAAGGAGCGATTCTTGACCAGGCCCTTGAGGTCATCCTTATAGCTGGTGGTCTCCATGTTGTGGGATCCTTCGCTGGCGCCACGTTCGGGATCCTTGATGAGCAATATAAGCAGCACAGCTGCAATACCCAAAATCGGTGTCACCCGCAACGCCCAGCGCCAATTGTTGGCCAAGGTGGCGGTCTTTGAACCGATTATGTAACTGCAAGTAGAGTTTGAATAAATATTTTAATTGAATTTTCTTGAAATAATGGGCGAAACAGTGTCCATATAACGTCCATTAATTCCCTAAAGAGACAGTAAAATAAGCATTTAACGTTTTCTAAAGCAACTATGCGACAGCACCGTTTGGGAAACTGAAAGGCTATGCGCGTCTCAAAGCCGCAATTAGCCAAAAATTTTGGAATTTTAAGGCAATATTCCACAGTAAAACAAAATATCGAATATCTATAATATCGAAAGTAAACTTATTGGGCTACTAATGAGCGCAATATAGCATACTGTGCTAATCAAGTCTGTTCGAACACAACGCCCAAAACTACTTGTAGTAGTGCTAGATCTAATTTGAAGTGGAAGCAATATCTCCTATGATTAACCTACGGAGAAAAAGGCCCACATGGGTTCTACGGTTGGCAAGTTAAAGTCTAGCTAAGCATAACGGAAATGGAGTATTAGGTCCCAGCCACAAATTGTTTAAGGACTAACGTTTACTAAAGATCCTAGGGTGGAAGACTTTCCTTTACTTTGTAATAGAGTAAAAGGGAAATACTGAAGCTAAAATTAGCATAAATTATGGTATTGACGCGTTCGAGAGGATTCATTAGTAAAGGCTTTGGCACTGGTTGTAGAACAAATACAATACTAATACTTAGGTCCCTCAAAAAAATGCAAATATATTCCATCACACCAATGAAATTAAACATTTTTTTTATGGGAATGATAAGAATGACAAATCTGCCTTTTGTCAGTAATATAATTAGTTCAGATATGTCTATCTGATTTCAATTGCTAATCTAGCTTTTGTTTGACACTCATGAACTGGAAACACTGCTCGTATTATCGAAAATTCCAGTTGCCATTTGCCAATTGACACTAAACTGTAACCAGGCATCAATTGACCTCACTTTAAAGCTCAATTGAGGACTTTATCATTTGATTTTGACTGCTAAAAATATTTACATAAATAAAATTGTGCAATTAAACTTTAAACTACACACAGACAAATGAAGCCGAGGCTGGTCTCTCGTGAGCTTTTAACACTCACGCGACATTTCTCATGAACCCCAATGATTTCTTAATCAAGAACAAATTGAAAAATCAAATCGACACAGCACTTTGTACCCATCAGCCGATCACACGGATCGAGACAACGCACCGCACTCACCATTCACATATATACATATATACTTATATGTGCTAGTATGTACTATATAGTACATTACAAACAGATTCCGTTTCATACGTTCAACAATCAACCAATACAATCAACATTTTAAAGAGACTTCAATCAGGCAGCAGTTGTTCCACGTGACGATGGCGATTAAACGATGTGGTCTGATAACGACTCGATCTTGTCATACAACATATTTGAAAAACTACCTCCCCACGTCTATTTCGAATGACTAATTGGTAAATAGTGCCAGTAGGCCGAATGGCGTAACTTTGATCGCCAAATGGGTCATTATCATTAAAAACTTACCCAAAACCTGAGCCCACTGGTATGGCAAAATAGAACAGGGCCAGCATTTTTGAGCGCATATCGTTCACGAACATATCGGAGATAATTGTTGGCGCTATCGTGCTGTACGAGGCCTCTCCGATGCCGACAAGGGCGCGGAACGTGATAAACCAGCCATAGTTGGGCATGAAGGAGCCGAGTAGTGTCGTCGTCGACCACAATGCCACGCCCACAGCCATTATCCAGGGGCGTGAGTGGCGATCGCCCAGGTAACCGAATAAGGGCGCAAACACCATATAGAAGATGACAAACGCTGTCTGTAGCAGGCCGGCAGCATCATCAGCTATTTCAAAATCCTTCTGTATATCGCTGAGCACGCCTGCAAAAAAAATGTCGAAATTAGAAATCAGCTGCTCAAAAACACGTGAAAAATAGGGTGAGTTAGGGGCAGCTAATTGCTAGGCATTAGCTGTTAATTAATAGAATAAATAATGTATGTATATCGGATACATACGATTGATTCATTGAAGCGTGTGCTGCTAAATGATTCACAATTAGCAGACATTAATCAAAAATCCATTAAATTCCAAAACTATATTGATTTAACACCCACGTTCTTTACGCACAGTCACTATTTTTATTTTATGATTAATAATTGATTATGCAATATAGAATGTGACTAGAGGACTGGGGATAAAGGGATTAATTGAACGTATAAATGCTGGGGATGACATGATTCCAGAACTTATGCTAGAGGACTCTGCACAGCAGTTATCTTGATTTGTATTCAGAACTGATACTATAATTTTGCATGCTGGGAAACATCTCGTAAATGGCTAACGAATGTCAAACTTTTAATTGCATAATGAATATGACGAGACGAAATTTCTATGACCACTAATTGATATTTCTTAAGAAAGAAAGCATAAGCTGAACAGTCCAAGAATAATAAAAGTATAATATGCATGAATCGCACATATGTATAATCATGTATGCAGAGATTTGATTTATATAAATCGTCATACTAGATTTGAGTTGGGATTCTCTGGTCCCCAATATCTGTGAATCAATGATGATTAGAAATTAGCGGGCTACATTTCTTCAAGTCTATTCAAAAACAGGTTGCTTGAAAATTAATTTCTATTTCCCTCCAAAGCCCATAGCAGAATTTTATAATCGTGTGAGGGCTTAATGTCAGCATCACCTTTCACCGACTAAATGCAAAAAGTTTCGTAACCCTAAATGCATATATGCATATTTCGGTTTTGCATCATAAAATAATGCAAAATAGCCACATTTCGAAAAGCAAACAGAACTCGGAATACAGAATTCCAGCGATTTACGAGCTTTTTTGCTTAACAAGATTACTATACAAACATAGCACCTGAATGCACAAGGTTCATGGTACGCTTCACTAACACGCGGATATGCATGCATATGTATGTATACTATATACATACTCTATATTGCAATATTTAAGACCCAAACGACCTTAAGCAGTATTGGCTGATCGTGAATAAACATATTGTTTCCTACTCTGCCACCACCCAAGCAATTCAAGCCTAGCAAGTTCGCGATACAGTTTTGGGGGCTTGGGACCGTCTTCAGCCAAACATTTTTGAAAGCACATTGGCCTTTGCAATACACAAAATTGCTCAAAATATGACAACAACAACAAAAATCACCGAACATCTTTGGTAGTGCGCCAGCACCCAAAAATACGAAAAGCCATAATACACGAAAGAAACGAGATCAGCCAAGAGCACAGAGCGGGGCCGGCAGGCAGCGTACGAATGAATACATGGCCAAAACCGAAAAGCTCAACAAGTTGCGGTTCGGGGGCCGGCAGAGTGCGAAAGCGAGCCGAACGAGTGCCGCGTTACGTGGCGCAACCCTAACGAACGAACGAGCGAACGAACGAGCGACCGAAATAAACAAATAAACGAAGTGTGGAGTGAATCAGACGACGACAGACGTTGTGGTTTTTGTTTAATTATTTCATTTTCTGGGTCTTTTTACTCATTTTGCTTTTTGAGAAATTTATCGTACGATATTTTCAACCAATCAGCGCGTTTGTTTAGCCAGTGACGTAACGGTTAGAGGACGCCGCGCGATAAAAGTGCACAAATATATTTATGTACATACATACATATGTACCCGTATGTATGTTGTAGACGTTGCTATTGTTGTTGCGATGTCTGACGGGTGTGCAATGAGCGTGTGATAGAAATCGTCAAGACCTTTGCGCATGCCAATACTATTTTGTTTTTGCTATTATTGTTTATAACTGCTGACGGGCCGCCTATCCAGATGCAGCCATACACACAAATATATACATACATAGTTAGAAGGCTTGGCGGATGTACGTATGCACTTACAAAGATATCTATACACGAATATGTATGTATGTACTTGTATGTATGTATGTATGTAATGCAGTACAGTGCGGCTTGGCAAAGTTTTTCTTGTACCCTTTTCTCTTGCACTTTCTAGTAGAAAAATGATGATGTTTAGTTTTTAGTAGCTCCCAAAAGAATACGTTATTATTTAATAAACTCTACTTAAAATTGTTGCCATAAATTGAGTTCTTATAACCAAATGCCTAACAAAATCAGTGCTGTACTATTCAGTCCTCCCCCCTTATCGTTTTCATTTATTTTATTCACTTTCTCTTGCAAGAAAAATTGTGCGCGGTATTTTCGAAAAGAAATCGTGACGAGCAACTTGTAAATTAGGAAATCGATCAAATAAGTAACAAGTTGCTTAAGTTTATCGATAAAAAAATAACGCATTCATTCATAACTGTTGGGCAGTATTTCGTTTTCTGTTAAATAGTGTACTAAAAACAATTTATTAGTTTATTTTATTAATTAATTAATGCAATGTGGTTTGCATTATCAAGACAGTACTGTATTTTTTTTCAATCTTTGCGAAAGTCACTGTAGACGCATAGAGGTTTGTTTTTAGAACTATCCGCCAGCAACAGATGAGACGGGGCCTGGTGCTCAATACTACATACTATGTGCCGGTTATAGAAACTTGCGCACAAAACAAAGCGGCATTTTGAGAACCGGTTTCTCTACACTAACCGCTTTATTTAGCACACAGCGTAAGCTTGCGATCTAAAGCGCCTATGCCGGCTGAGACGGAAATAAAAACGCCAACTAGAGTCGACTCCACTAGCGGCAAGTACAACACCAACACAGAGACGTGGTGGTCGAATGTTGGAATGCGCTCATTACCATGAATGAAAAAAATTGTTGTACTGCTAAATAGCAAGAGATTGGAGCTGCGGCCTTGACTGCCGCGTATCTTTTAGAGACTTTCTTGCTAAAAAGAGAAAAAGTAACTGTAGAAGTGGCTGGGCTAGCTGGCTGGCGTCTTCATTTCGTCTGAAGGCCTTCAGTTGAGACATGTGTACATACATACATACATACATACATATGCCTGAATAAACGCTCATATAATAAAAATAAATAACTAAAACTTTCCATTGGAAAAAGAAACTACTTATGAGATACTTATATGTATGCATGTATATATGTATGTAGCTGTGCTACTAATTGAGTCTAAAAGCTGAACGATTTTGTATGACAAACTGAACCATCCTTCATATGTGTGTATGTGTATGTATATTTATTGGCTAGGTCAGGATACACAACGAATGTAAATATTGATACAACATTAATCAGAAACTTGCACGCCTTGCCAGCCAGCTAATGTCATATAATACACCAAATAGTCTCAGTCTGTTGATTGTTGTGCCACTTCTCGGATTATTAAGACTACTATAGTCAGCGTTTGTGTGTTGTGGGTGTGGTTGCTAATTCAATTTACATGAGCGGTTCGAAGAGAACTTGCACATGCAGTTTTCCTTTGACGACGACGTTCGTCTTACACGTCAATCCACGCGGTCGTTGACGCGGAAAACTGTGAAAATGCAAATTGCAGCAATGTTGCAAATTGAACAAAATGTGTGTATATCCAAGAATACAAAACAAATATAATTCACCAAAGCATTTGCTTTTTATTTTTAAAACTTTTTATTTTGCTCGTTCGTTGGCCTAATGGGGTCTTTAAAACTAATTAGCATTTCGCAATTGTTAAATCGAAAATGAGCTCAGACATTTGCGTCCAGCCACATATGTACATATGCACATACATATGTATGTAGAGGTGAAGGTGCAAATACCAATAAAAAAAAAGCTCATGCGACTCGCAAGTTTTCAAGTGCATTATATAAGTATATGTAGAACAATGCAAAAATGGAAAGAAAAATATACCAAAGAAGCATTCAAAAGTTTACAATTGTTTCCCATAAATGCAGCAAATTATTGTTAAATGCCACGTGCAACAAGTGAAAGGTGAAAGTGGTCGTGCAACCACATGCATTTCATTTAATTTTGTAGCAAAGATATCACATACATTTCTACACATTTCGTTCATCCCAAAATGTGCAACTACTTAGACTTAGGCCAAATGAACAAAACGAAAGTTGTGTCGAACGACAAAAACTTTTAAAGTAGTTTTGGGAAACACCTGAAGCACAAATACAATAAATTCACATGCAAAGCACGGGCACAGGGCCCAAATAAATAAATGCAAAATACGAAACGAGATAAATGTCGTAAGTGTTGGATCGAATCGGTGTGGTATAAGTTTTTAAATATACATACAAAGAAAAACATTTTCGAGTGAACTGCTGAGTGAAATTATTAACCTTTTAAGTAGCACATCCAATATTTTTTAAGTATAAGTCGCCTTTGAAGAATGTTTGTTGTTTTCAGCGTACCCTTTTATAAGAAATTCATGTTCGCTGTTTAATTTGGTAATTATAAATAGATATTTCTGTTGAGCAATTGGAATGTTTGAAATTATTTATAAAAATAATATTTTAATTACTACATTTGTTATTGAATGAAATGCTTTTCATCTCTTAATGAATTTATATAATATCCTGTTTATTTTGGTTATTTAACAACTTGTGAAAATTCTTGAAAAGTTAGCTTAAGTCAACACTTGTTCAGTTCAGAAATCGGTTATTAAATATGGTATTAATATTATATATTTTTGGAATACTTTTAAATATCATAAGTGGCTTCTATTTCTCTTATAATAATGCAAGTTTTTTGATTAGCTCTTGAGTTTGTGAATGCTTTATCACACCTCCAATCAATAGACTCTGCTGATGGCGCTTTAAACCAATTGCGTCGAAAATATTTCGTAAATGGATACTTATGGTTTGTTTGGAACACAGCCAAAAGCATTACGTAGGAAAAATACGACCACAGACCTAAATACAAAAAAGATACTACGAAGCAAATCGGTTTCTTTAAATACATCTTAAACGATAGCTGCCTTTTAAAAAATTGGTATATCGGGGTCTTTCTGTATAAAGTTCGACAACAAAAATAATTTGTATTTATGCTAAAATGTCAACAACAAAACCCCGCAGGCTTCAGACCCCTAAAGAATAAAATGCATAAAGAGCAAAAAAGAAAATTAATTAATGCATTATTCTGAAAATTAAATTAAGCCCGATCGTCTTAGAGAAATCATGCAACCTGCTCACAAGAAGAACAATCATTTGTTCATTAAAAGGCACCCAAATGAGTTCGCTCGGAGGCCACATCAGGTTAAAAATAATAATGAATGCATATCGACACATCAGGTGATGATTTTTACCATATGTTTTGCATATTCTTCGTCTACTCTATGGACTTTTAATTTGGAATTGCAGTTGAACCTCGACTTTCCGGAACTCTTTAAACGGGGAACATTTCTTAACCGGGGTGCTAAGTGATTATATTTATGAGGTATACATTAACTGTGATTTATCTATTTTATCCGAGACACACGACTGATGAAGAGACTGCGACTTTGAATCGCACTGTTTCTATTATATTTGAAAACGAAATCGTAAACTTGGTTCAGAGGCCCAAAGTGAATGAGTTTAACTCAAATTCAGACCGAGGAATTACGAAAAAAGCCCACCCCTTTACTTGAAGAGCTATCAAAAGCTAAAGATAGTCTACCTTAAACGATCTTTTTAAATAAATGTACTCAATGGTAATGATTTCTACATGTAAGATTGACATTTTCCTGTTACAAATAAATGAACATAAGAACAATACGTCTAAAAACTTTAACACATTAAGTTGGGGAAACTATAGCTTTAATATTTTTTAAGATCTTCGCAGTCATACTGGCGAACGGAGAGATAAGTCCTAGACCGACGCATCTAAGTATTACCACTTGCTTAAAAAACGATTGGCTAAGATTTATAACAGTACGTATGTATTTGTGAAATAAAGTTAGATAAAGTTATTCTTGTTGATGATTAATTTCTTGACGGTTTCCTATAATTTGCAATCAATAAGATACCCCACCAAATGCATAGAAACCAAAGAAAAATAATCAATATAATCAGATTTGACAACGAAACTGCGCATTGGACGGGCATTAACATCATGTGATCTGATCACATCTGTTATCGAAAATTAGTTTTTAAGACTTTAATATTTTCTACTGTTGGGATTTTTGTGTTCTAGTACCTCTTTGGCGTGCACTCATCAGTTGGCTCACAATTTCATGGCCCTGTTAAATTTATAGCCAAAACGTTTTGCACATTTTGCCGAGCAGCGCGTGCCTATCGAACCAAGGTTGTGCATATCAGAGAAACATTTTTGGAAAAAGCTGGAGATAATCGGCTGCAGCCACGTGCTATTTCGCCAAATAGACGAAATCGCCCATAAATATTGTTGCCACATGTGCTGTGAAAAGGGAATGAGCCGTGCTTCTTAAATACTGTTTGTTTGCATTCTTTGGCTTAGCTCGTCCAAATGATAGTTGAGGCAGCCCAGCGACTGTTTATATTCCGATAGTATGTATATAGTACCTCTAATTGATAAAGTAGCCAAGGCTATAGCACAGATAGGAGGGAGGTAGTTGTACTAAAAGCCTTGGGACGCCTACGTTTTGTTTATTTTGCTTTTCATAACAATTTGTGTCGCTCGCTTTTACACAAAAAAAAAAAAAACAACATATATATAGCATATTTATATATATATACAGATATATCGTATATATGTACATACATGCCGATATTTACATACAAGTATGTTGGCAAATTTTATACTTAAATTTTTGTTTGGTTGACACATTTTTACCATTCAGTTCAACGCCAACGTATGGCGGCAAATAAACAAGCAAAAAGTATGAATGTGAATGGCTTAAAATAAGTGTACATCCGTAAAGAAATGGCACGCATACATACATGTAGATGTATACACATATGTCTATATAGAAAGGAAAAAATGCAGCGAACAATCGATTTAAATGATTATTTTTTTTAATTAAGTGCAGCGAAAGCTTGTAAAAAATTGATTTCTATATTATCGGATCTGGTATTTTAAGTTAAGCTTTGCAGCAAATTTATAAATGTTATTCATTTATTTCAAAACGACATTTGCCAAAACTAACTTAATTATATAAATATATTATTTAGTCGGATAAATACATATCAGTGGCTAGAGAATAAAAGGCAATGTAATTTTTTCATTAAAAATAAACACTCGAAAGACAAAATAAATAAGACTCGAGCAGCTGTTAGATAAAAACTATTATAAATCCAAAACTTTTATTTTTTTTTACATTTCAAAAATAGCTTCCAAGCTCTACATTTTTCAAATAAATTTTAAAAATTTCCACTACACATTTCCGACCGCAAATTTTGATATCTTGCATTCACTTATATAGTAAAGCCTCTTCAATGGTTTGATTAAAAGTCATACGATTGTGATACGAGTGGAATTTCCTGTGCTGAAGGCCCTTTGTGCATAAAAATGTTGACTTTAATCTTTTATTGAAAAATATACTCGACGAGCAGAAACCGGCGAACTGCTGATTGAGCTCAGAACTTAAGTTCAGGTTCATGTTCAAACTATAAAAGAGGTTTGCACATTATTATTAATTTGAATTACACATTAGTTGGCAAGCAAAATGTTTCGTTATACATAATGGGCTTGTGTAAGCCTAACTAACCATATGCGGGTAATGGTATTTCAGAGAAGAAAAAAGTTACACCATTGTCATTTAAATGTAGGCAGCGACTTTTATTTAAAAATAAAACTGTAATCGCAATAAACAAGTTGTTGAAACATCACGCCATACTCAGCCATAGTAGTTAGTCACACATAAACTATTGTCATGATACACGCACGTAATCGCAGCTTATTATTTTTAAAACAAACAGACGTATTTCTAAAATAAACAAGCAACTGTAAGCTGATATCGCTTTACTTTTAAAGCAAAAAGGTCATAAATGTGTAAGTACTTGTAAGCAGACCAGGCGATATCCCGGATAGTTGGAACTACCTCCCATAGCTATTCAGTTGCAATACTAAGCTAGACATTAATGGGAAATTCTATTCAATCACGAGCTCAGTATTTTGGGGGCATGTATCAGACCATGTCAGGCGCCGACTTCGCACTTAGCTAGTAATTCGTCAAGTGTATGCGAAATTAGAAAACTTCTTGAGTTTTAACTAAGGCCTTTGATTGATTGCTGCGGAGCAGTGGAAATGTTTTCTTTGTTAGGCCACTAATGCGACGTAACAACGTATACGGAGGTTTATCGTTAAGATAATATTTAACGTATGATTCAAATGCAAATTCCATTAGTCATTCAGATGTGTATGGCGAATATTTTCGAAACAATTTATCGTATAATAATAAAAAGTGCGTCAAACTTGTTGCCGGGTGGGTGGTACAAAATAAATAAATTGAAATGCTGATGCTGTCATGGTTTTATGTTTAAGCATTTTTTATTATATGAGGAAAAAATGTAAACCAAACATTTCCCTTAAACACTGCACTTGACACCAAAATGTCAAAGAACTAGAGAAGACGATCAGGATCAGCAGGCAGCCACAGCAGGCCTCTGACGACAACAAGATTGCGCATCAGATGTGCCTTGAGATTCTTTTTAAGATAATACATCTAGTATTTGGAAGCAAACATCACGTTGCGCACTTGACTTGACGTCACGGAGAGACGGCGGCGTTAATAGTGGCTACAAGCACGCAACCGACACTTGACTTCAATTAGGGAAAGTGACGGTGGGTGCAGTGTACAGTAAAAGGCGGGTAGCTTTTAACTACCAATAATTTTAATAGAGAAGAGACTTGTAGAGAATGCGGGTCACACTTCACACAAATATTAATTCTATTATAGTGCAAGTAATTGGAACTTACCCGCAATTGTGAAACGGTCCATGTAGTTAATAAGATTAACGAAACATAAAACCGTAACTGTGAACCACTGTGAGCGACCAACATTCGAAAATCGGACCATTGTTGCTGGTACTGTGTCAATTCCGTCTACAGCTCCTCGTAAGGGGCGCTCCTCTATGCTGTCGGAGTCTGATGAACTGACCAATTGTTGTGACGAGTTTGTCGGAGGCAGTCTGTCTGATGTGGCTACATCAACGTGGCTGCCACTCCCGCTGCTGCTGTTGCTCATCGCCGGATTGTCCATAGCTTCGGTGGGTAGCTTTTTATATGACTGTTGCTGTTTGTGCGACATTCACGTGCCTTCCACTTGCACTCTTCTACACACACACACACACACACACAAGCACCGACACACCCAATGTATGGAAAATCAGCAACAACACTAACAAAAACCCGTTGAAAGTTTTGCAGAGTTTATTATAATGGCAATGAATGTGGCAGCAAAACAACGCGGCAAAATATTTTTGCACACCAACACACACTAATGTAGGTAGAGACGCGCGAACACGCGATTGACGAAAGCAGTGGGAAGTGGAGATGCGAAAATGTGTTGGTGGCAAGATTTCTATGCGGTCGCCCAAAATACTTTGGCAACGTTTCAAATCGATTTAAATCCGCCCGCTTCTGTTCACGTACAGTTTTGCAATTTATCAATAAGTGCACTTTATTCGCGTATCACTTAAGTAGACTAATATATGTAGAATATGCGGCGCTTATAGATTAAAGGAATTTAAGTGCATTTGCAGTGCTTCTTTTTATCCCGTATTTATATTCCGTCACACACGTCCGCAATCTTTAGCCGAAACAAGTTAACTGTCGCAAGTCGCGAGTAGCAACTAGCGAATGTAAAACAAACAGAACCAATCGAATATCAAGTTAGAGGCATTTATTCGGAAATATATATCGATTACGTTGCCACTTTTTCGATATCACCTGGATGCTGCCAGTTTCAATTTCTTTTTATGATCTGGCAGCCCAAAGTCTTTTAAGCTTTAGCTGTTGAACGATTTAACTAATGAAATAAATGGTTTCTGATTGCTGATTAAGATACGACTGTGTTTATAGCTAATCTAAACAGAATAACGTAACGTCCACTTTCGACTTCTGTATAACTATTCTGAAAAGCTAGCAGCCCACTGGCGGCTGGTTTTAATACTGCAATTTATTTATATGCTATATATGTATGTACATATATATTCGAATTTGATACAACTAAAACGAAGAAAGGTACCCCTAACGATTCCACATCCTTATTAACGGAATGTACTAATCTTTTGAAAAATCTGTGTATTTTAGTATATGATGATAATATGTGATAAGTGAAGAGCCCGATCAATCAATTTCCATTTCATCTATACGCCCGCGCACTCGATTTTTTCGCTTATTTTTTTTAGTTGGTGGGGGCAAGAAACTTTCCAGAAACTCAATGGTGCTCAAAATGGTTTCGGAGCTTACATTTCCAATGTAGTTTTTATCAAAGTACACTAGCGGAGCGGCAGTCGCACCTAGCTTATCGCAATTGCACTGTCGATATTTTGCGTTGGGAGTTTCCGTTTCCGAATCTGTTTCAGTTGTTTTATCTGCAATTATAAAATCTGCTCTATTTTGTGGCAAATCTCAATTTTTAAGGTCTGCATACCAAACAGTGGCCGAAAACATTCCTTGACCTGTATCCATTTAGTGCAAGCTTGTTTGATGATGCTATCATTTTGCTTAAAGAAACTTCTGGCGGCATTGTCCACCCGCGACTTCATATATCCCGGCATATAGGGCCATTTGCCCTTAGCGGCGTAGAAACAAATTATGTCTGTAATAATTTAAAGAAATTTAAAAGACAGACTTTGAAAAACAAGTTCACACACTTACAGGGCACGTGAAAAAAATTCAGGAAGGTTCTCTGATAATCTAAGCTCGATATTACATGAATACCACTTGATTGATGTTTTTTTTGCCCAATTGTGTCGGGTAGTTCGGGATTTTTCGGCTGCGTTAAGGCAAAGGGTATTTCCTCAATCCGAACGCTTTGCAAGTATGCTTCGCTCAGAGTAAGCAGAAAACACCAAACAAATATTGGAAAGATCCAGAATACAATTTTATGTCCCAATTCCATAACGATAGTCTGTTCCCGTGACAGTCTAAAGTGCAACTGAATTGTTTCCCACAGGAGCACAGAGTTTTAAAGCACCTTTGGATTATTCGTGACAATTTATTGATTTAAATTACGCCAAATGTTAACATAAATAACTTGCATGTGTTAGTCCCATTGCTGGACACCACATGCACAAACATGCATACAAATCGTCAGCCAGCGCTTAAACAGTCATTGAACTTAGTTATACTTATGTACAATAGGTTGCACACAATAAACGTGAAAGGGGACCAATAACCTGTATCTTATTAAAACACAGCTAACGCTAATATCAAACAGTTAGGGTTTAAATTAAAGTTGGCCATCGCTTCCTCTATAATATTAAATATTAATTGATATTTTCAATTGCGCACCCGTCTACAAATTAATTAATTGTTGCTAAAGCTATAAATATGTATATATTGGGCATTTTTAGCGATGAAGCTGCTCACATGTTTCCTGACAGCATTGTACACGATCTGAAATATTATGTAACCGAAAAATGACAAGAAAAATAACTAATAAAACATTACAATCGCAATTATATGTAGTGTTCAACTAATCATGGATATGTGTCTCGTTCCTGTCTGGGCTAGTTATGATTCTTCCTTGCAATAATGCTAGTGTTTTCGTTGCCCTTAATGTGCCCGTGATGTCATAGAACCACCTGGGCTGCCCAAAGCTTTGTTTTTCAAGTTCAATTGTGGAGCAATTTAGTCTAATAAGTAAGGTTTAACTCCCTGCCGATCGAACTGGGTCCATAGCCTTGTAGAGAGCAAAGCTTCCGATTGCGCAGCATCTCCAAGGCTATGGTTTTACTCTTGTACTACCCGTAAACCTGGCGCTCATATTGAATCAGACTGATCATGATATATATGCAGGGTGTGCCATCTTTTATGTAGGTATGTAAACATTGAATATCTTTGAAAATAAACAACCGATTTTCAAGTATGAGATATTTTTATTTAATTTGCTTCTGTACAAATTCTTCAGACTAATTTTTGAAAACAACATCAATCAAGTCAATCGGTTCACTAATGACAAAAATATTCAATATTTACATACCGACATAAAAGATGGCGCACCCTCTACTTTGGCGCTCTGTCACTCCTCTTTTTGTGGGTTGCATACATTGGCACTCAACTAGTATACCCTTTTACCGTTTGGCTACAGAGTACTTATATGAAACCCGCTTTAACATCCTTAATAAAAGACTGTACTAATGGCTTTCAGAAATTTGTGTATTTTGTGTAGGGCCCGATCAATCAATTTCCATTTCATCTATACGTCCACGCACTCGATTTTTTCGCTTATTTTTTTTAGTTGTTGGAGGCAAGAAACTTTCCAGAAACTCTATGGTGCTCAAAATGGTTCCGGAGCTTACATTTCCAATGTGGTTTTTATCAAAGTACACTAGCGGAGCGGCAGTCGCACCTAGCTTATCGCAATTGCACTGTCGATATTTTGCGTTGAGAGTTTCCGTTTCCGAATCTGTTTCAGTTGGTTTATCTGCAATTATAAAATCTGCTCTATTTTGTGGCAAATCTCAATCTTTAAGGTCTGCATACCGAACAGTGGCCGAAAACATTCCTTGACCTGTATCCATTTAGTGCAAGCTTGTTTGATGATGCTATCATTTTGCTTAAAGAAATTTCTGGCGGCATTGTCCACCCGCGACTTCATAAATCCCGGCATATAGGGCCATTTGCCCTTGGCGGCGTAGAAGCAGATAATATCTGTAATGGTTTGAGGAAACTGAAAGCTAGCGGCTTCTGAAAACACATTTCCACACTTACAGGGCACACGAAAAATATTGAAGAACGCTCTCTGATGCTCCAGGCTCGATATTAAATGGATACCACTAGATTGATGTTTTTTTTGCTTAATTGTTTCGGGATTTTTCGGCTGCGTTAAGGCAAAGGGTATTTCCTCAATCCGAACGCTTTGCAAGTATGCTTCGCTCAGAGTAAGCAGAAAACACCAAACAAATATTGGAAAGATCCAGAACACTATTTTATGTCTCAGTTCCATGACGAAAGTCTGTTCCCGTGACAGTCGAAAGAGCAACTGAACTGTGTCCCACAGGAGCAGAGCGTTTTAAAGCACATTTGGACTATTCGTGGCTATTTATTGATTTAAAGTGCGCCAAATGTTAACACAAATAACTTGCATGTGTTAGTCCCATTGCTGGACACCACATGCACACAAATCCGTACCATCAAACGGTGCTTAGACAGTCATTGAACTTAGTTACATGTAGGTTGCATTTAAATATACGTGACTATACAGACACATACTATAAAGGACCACTAACCTATTTACCTTATTTAAAAACAACTAAAGCTTATATCTAACAGGCAGGGTTAGGATTAGAGTTGGCCCTCGCTTCCCCTAGAATATTGTTCCACAGTTTGGCACGAGCGACTGGAAATTTCTTTGATATTTTCAATTCCACACCCGCCTCCGAATTGGTGAATTCTTGATATTCGCAGAAGCCAGTGGGGCGCAACTTGAAAAAGTTCTCCGTGCAGGGCGTAAGAGGTTCGACGATTTTAGGCTCGCTTTAATGGAGTGCAAGCTCAGTATTAGACTTCCTTAAATTGATTCGGCAATTAACAAATGCTCACCCATATTTGGCAAAATGTACGAAATAGTCCACAATTGTCTGTATGGCTTGAGCGTCTGTTGAGTGGCGTCCAAAATCGGGGAACAGCATGGGACTGCGAAAAAGATAGATTAAACTGTCGCAATGGACTACTCCATAGTTGCGTGCTGGTTTCACGCTCGTATAAATCTGCGTAAAACTATGAGGTCCGCTGTAGTTGAAGCTATAAATATATATTGGAGGATTTTTAGGGTCCAGGCTGCTGACATGTTCCCTGACAGCATTGTACAGTGGCTGCTTGAAACCACGATCTGAAATAATCTGTAATCGAAAAATTACCAGAAATACATAGAAACAAAAATAGATTGTGTTGAACCACCGATTGTAATGAAAGAACACCTTATGATGTTAAGGAGTTTTACAAAACTAATAAACATCAAATTACAATATCTTAGGAATAATTTTTAAAACTATAAAAGAAATAATTAGATTATAACGAACACTTTAATATCAAACTTCGTTATCTTCAAAAACAATCAAGTTTTTCTAGTAAAACTGTGGCAAATTGTGGCAAACTTAGACTCATCCACGGACCAAAATTGGTGCCTCTAGCTGTTTGGGCTCAAAAGTTCTTGACGTTCATACAGACAGACGAACTGACGGACATGTTTTTATCGATTCACATGGATGCTATATGGTAATAAATATGTTAATTTTACTCACATCCATGAATCCCCAAATGGTTTCCTCATTTAGCTCGTGCTTATCCTGAAGGTACTCCTCCATAATGAGTTTCATCTTAGGCTTCAGCTGAGCTTTTGTAAATACAGATGGAAATTCTAGAAACTCCTCCAACATAGCATCAAAGTCGGCATTGAAGTCCTCGCGCAGCGTCTTGTTTTCCATGATGTTAACCGCTCTGACGGCACCTTCGCCCGGCAAGGTGCCCAACAACCAGGGCACCTTCATATAGCTGCCTTTGGCCATCAGGGTTTCGGGATGCTCACTCAAAAAGGAATCGGGCCCTTCCAGCTCCACAACAGGCCGATAGTTGGTTAGATGGTCGACATCCCAGAACTTGAGACCATCACCAGCATCGATCAGCGTCCTCACATCCACCTTACGCAGGGCACGTGCCAACTTGGCACTACTTAACCAACTTGCTCCCTTAATATCGCACAGCTCGGCGGCTTGGCGAGCCTGTTCCAACGGCTGAGACTCTATGGCAAATGGCACATTGGCAGTGCCACTCATGCTAATAGCGTTTTGGAAAAGACCCCTCGACTTTGGACTCAGGATGTGCATGTGCGTGGAAATGGCACCTGTGCTCTGGCCGAAGATGGTTACACGCTGTGGATCCCCACCGAAGGCATCAATGTTTCGCTTCACCCACTGCAGTGCCAGATTTTGATCCTTTAAGCCAAAATTACCCGGCATGAATGAGTCCCCCGTGGATAGAAAGCCTGCATCGTTATTTGATTCACATTAGACTGCTAAGGAGAAGTCGTCAGGCTTACCCAGCGCTCCCAAGCGATAGGCCAATGTGACCAGTATAACTTGTTCGTTGTCCATAAAGTACTCGGGTCCCGTGACCAGCGGCCCAGCAGAGCCACTGAAGAAACCACCTCCATGTATATAAACCATAACTGGTAGCTTTTGTTTCGATCGGTGCTATAATCAATAGAATTAGTATTTTTAAGATGATATTCAAGGGCGTACACAGCTTTTACCAAAGGGGGGCAAAGAAAATAAAAATGAAATTTAAAAAATAATGTATGCACATGATCAATGAAAAAACTTCAACAAATCCAACTCAGTTCCATTTTAAGGCGAAATAGTGCGGCATAATAACGCCCCCCCCCCCCCCTGCCTACACCCTTGATGATATTTAATATTCACATTTCTTGCTTTCAAAATCCGAAATCTATTAACACTATTCATATATAAATAAATTATAACTTATTTTTATTCATTTTAAAATGCTATTTCAAATTATGAAAATAGAAAAAGCCAGTCCAAACGATTTTTCTAGTTCTTAGGCTGAAATTTCATTTGGAAGTTAAAATAAACGAAATTTGGAAAATCTCTTATTTGCCAGGAAACTAATAGCAAATTGTTCCAAGTCGGGTTTATATAATTGTGTACTATAAAAGCAATCTGTGGGTATTTGATTTAAGCTCCCAGATATTTCAGGAAAAATGGGTAAAAATAAATTGCTGATTGAATAGATTTGCTTAGTTTCCAGGGCAATTATTCATTTAGTGATATAAAAACAAGTAAAAAAGCTAAAGTCGGGTGTCCCGACTTCGAAATACTCTGTACATATGTTTACAATAATTATAGAAAATAAAAAAAATTAAGAAAATAAAAAAAAAAATTTGATCGATTTTACCTCTCTCGGTATTCGAACTCACGTAAAGGGTTTATAATTGCACATTTACATAGCAATTGCGTCTGTGTGAGTCTATGTATGCCTATGCGCATCTATTCGTGTCTGTGTAAGCATTTTCGCAGTCAACCAAACAGCAACATCAACAACAGCCGCGGGCAGCGCTTGAGCAGCGCTGCAGCAGCGCTGCATCAGCAAATATATTTATGGCTATAACTTCTTGTTAAATCGGTCTATCATAATGAAATTTGGCATACGGACACATAATAACTAACTGGGGGTATTTCCAAAATTTTAGTTAGAAATTCCAAGAATTACGGGAGTTACGATTTGCGGGGTAGAGGGGGGAGGGAGGGGAATTCCAAAATATACATTTTCTGCGTATTCACATAAGGCATCTGGGACTAAAATTTGGTGTTCCTAGGTCTTATAGTCTCCGAGATATAGGCGATTATACGAATGGAAAATCGGGAAAACCCCCATAGGGGGGAAGTGGGGGGGAAAATCAAAAAAATAAAACAAACTCGTATAGAATACACACATAACGCATCTTCGTGCAAAATTTGGTGTCTCTATCTCTTATAGTCTCTGAGATCCAGGTGTTCATACGGACGGACAGACGGACAGACGGACAGACGGACAGACGGACAGACAGACAGACAGGGCTAGATCGACTCGTCTCGTCATGCTGATCAAGAATATATATACTTTGTGGGGTCTGCCACGCCTCCTTCTGCCTGTTACATTTTTCAGCTCCCGCAAACCTAATATACTCTTGTACATTTCATGTACAGAGTATAATAATTAGTTCAAAACAATGGCTGGATTGGTTTTTGTAAATTTGGTACAACTTTGAGTCTTATTTATTATATTATAATATTTTTATGGATTTACTTACCTGTGGCCTGTACACGTTCAAGTACAGACAGTCCTCTTCCCCATATACCGATGGTGTCGGCAGCAAATAATTTTTCTGTATACAATCGGGTTTGGCTGCAGTGGCATTGTAAGTGCCTCGCCATTTTGGCATAATCTCGGGGTTCTTTAATGGAAAATGGGCAGATTAAAGATAGATTGAGGAGTGGAGCCAAATGAATCACTTACTCGTAGGCGAAGCTCCCCAGTGGGGGGCCTTGCATAGGGTATGCCCAAGAATGCTTCAAAACGTGCTGTTTGAAAGCCCGGCATGTAGGTGCCTTGAATACAACCGGAATGTGGGGCACAGACCAGTAGTTTTTCCGTTGAAATTGCCGTGTTCGTGCTCAGGAAACAAGTCCATAGGGCCCAGAGTAAAGCATGCGCTTGATGATTCATTATTGGTGGTGGCTAGACAAAAAAATGTTAAAAAGTCGTTAAGACCAATATGCTAATAGGCAAGTGATTTAATGGCACACATTTGATCGAGTTCGATTTTAAAAATATTTAAATTAGGTTTCGCAAACTAGACACTGTCTGAACGCCGAGTGATGTCAACGGCACTTGAAATATATTAAACAATTCATAAAAATGTACATTAGCTTAAGAGTCTGAGATAAACGAAAATCCAATATGCAAACATACCTTTCTTGCTGTTTAAGTCAGATGTAAGTTAAGGCTGTCTAAAAAATTCGCACGTGGTAACAGGCTTATATTTAAATTCGATGTTTGCCAGATTTTATGTAATTTATTGAGTTGTTTATTTTTTTGGATCCTCACAGCTTATTCCGCTACCAATTTTAACGGATAAAGACTGCTAAATATTAAATTAATATAGTATAACACTAATTTACAATAAAAGTAATATAATAATAAAATATAATAATATAATATATATGTATATAATATAATTTCTATTCTTACACCCTCTACCCGGTTAGGAAAATTTGTTTCTATTTCAGATATTTTTAAGATATTAACTACAATTTTAAGCCCTTAAGCCCTAAGCTTATAAACTCCCTTTCTTGTCTAAATCAAAAAAATATATAGTTCCTTGTAGGAATAACATTGCGTCTGGAGCTGTGTTCTTCCTTTGAATTTAAAACTTATTGCATTCTACGAAAAGGGCAGATCGAATGCTTGTATGCAAATCACAAATTTTTCTATTGATTCCAAAATTTAAAGCAGAAAATATAACATTACAGAAGGGTCCATGTAAGCGCTGAGCGTTATTTTAATTCGCTACATTCCTTAATTAACAATAATCTTCCTATTAATAGTTGAGTTAGTGACGGCTTTTAAAGATGAGGAAAAAAAAACCAAAAATAATATTAAAAGTTTAAGCCAAACAAAGTGTCATATTTTGAGTTCATAATTTAAATAAATTAATTGTCAAGTTTATTTAGACAATTTAAGGATTGTCCACGATGGAGAAATAAAAATAAATAAAAAACGCTCTGCTAATAAAAACAAGTGAGAAGCTAAAGTCGGGTATCCCGACTTTGAAATACTCTGTACATATGTGTAGAATAATTATTATATAATTAAAAAAAATAAAACAAACTCGTATAGAATACACACATAAGGCATCTTTGTGCAAAATTTGGTGTCTCTAGCTCTTATAGTCTCTGAGATCCAGGTGTTCATACGGACAGACGGACAGACAGACGGACATGGCTAGATCGACTCGTCTATATATATATACTTTTTGGGGTCTGCTATGTCTGAAATGCTAAACCAGTAGTGGTTGTTGTTGCTGGCTGGATGAAGTCTGCACTGCACACATGAACACAATGAAACAAAGATGGTAATTAAAAGGGTATTGAAAAGCTGGAACACTAGTATTTGTTTCTCTGCTAGCTTCCAAATTGGAAAACAATTATTATTACAAACATCATAATTTTGCGTTTAAGTTTCTTTAGGAAATGCAAGCTGACAAAAACTTTTAAACTACACTTGACAATAACAAGGCATTAAATATGCAAAATAAATTTAAATTTTGCTTTTACTAAATCCAAGTAACTGTACATATGTATGTATATATTTTGTAAAAACCAAAGCCTTGTCGTTTAGCGGAAATCAGACAGCTCCTAAGTCCATTCCGCTTAAAATATGTATATTCAACGACAATGAATTTTTGCAATAGGCCTGGCAGTTCGAAAATGTGTAGTAATTGATTTATTCGTGTGATCACAATAATATTGTAATTTGTTCAATTTCTCATTTCGCATTACAAATTTATGAATATGTATTTAAAACATGGGCACGCGTTTGTGGCACTTATACTAGTAGCAGGCATAGGCCTCAACAAGTTGCAAGTTGCATGCCACAGGTATTATGTTATTCATGATTAGGCCGACGCTAAGTATTTTATATATTTATTTGATATTTGATTTATGTACATATTTTGAGGAGATTTGCATAAAATTGGAATGGGAGAGAAACGAAACTAATACCATGCCACTGATTGCTTTTATTATATATTCGTGCATACTAATTAATGCGGACTTACGGATTTTTAAATGTGCACAATGACGTCAATAACAAGTATAACAATCAATGCACTCCCACAATAACAAAGGACTAGTTTTCACTAAGTTTTTGAATGTGGGTCAGAATTCACAATTGAATGTCTACAGACATATGTATGTACATATGTATGTATGTTGAATTGTATAACAGATATGACAACGTTGTATATATTTTTACACACTTATAAATTAGAAACAAACTTCCGCACAGCTTTGAGTCACGGCAACGCACAAATTCTATCTGACAGGTTTGTAACCAACGCTTTGAGTTTTATTTAAAAGAAAGAATAAACAACAAACTCTGCTCCGCTTGCTTCGTTGCTCCGTTGCTCCGTTGCTGCTACTCCGGTCACGCCGACCATAGATGCTCGGATTTGTAGTATGTACGGTATGTTTCTATGTAGTGGACCGACCCCACGCTTCATTTCCAATTGAAATTTATACACAAAAATTAATACAAGATTAGCGCCAGCTAGCAATAGCAAAAAAAAAAAAAACTAATAAAACATAACCTATGCAAATATCAAGGGTCGCAATCATTTCGTATCGCTCGACAATCGTGAATGTATCTCAGGCGCACACGTCGTATACGCAATAAGCGAGATTCACCTTGTTTGCCACACTCGCTGCCGATTCTGCTGGCTGTTGTTGTAATTCGATAAGTGCGCGGCTAATGTGTGCAGCACATTTGAATAAAGTGCCGGCATCAATGACAAACAAGCTCCAGCTCGGAGTGCACTAGATGTGAAAACAATTCTCGAACACAGAAACTTGGGAACAGGGAAAGCATCTTACAATTACAACTACTCGTACTATGTGGTAATTAAATGTACACCAAGAGCTTTTTACTGTCAACTGTCTTATACCTTAGTACAAGTAACTAACCAGGCTCAACGCCAAACAGCCAGCCAGCCACGATCCGCGAGCTCTCGAAATAGCCACAACGACGTCGAAACGTTCACTAAGCTCAGTGCTGGGCACTCCTTCTCTTTTATCCTTTAGCTATAAATCGGCATTTAACAGATACAGATGTAATATTAATTCCTCTTCTTCCTCTTTAACATAGAGCGTGCTTGACTTCATGAGCATTAATATTTATATAATTATTATTAACTCTCTGTGGGTGTTGTAAGTGTAAGTGTCTGCACTTTGCCGAGCTGTTAACGAAGATAAGTGAAGGCGACAGTAGCTCTATAGGAGAAATGCAATGGAGAACAGAGCTGTGCGTGAATGTGCGTGATTGGAAAAGCCTGACCGTTTTCCGTACATTACAAAATCTGACGCCTTCATTTGGGAAGAGTCGATGTGAATAGTGGAACAATTGACTTCTTGATTGTTTCGAGAGAGTGACAGTATTCTTTGATTTATTGAGAATGTACATAGACATAGTAGATGTATATTTCTATTACTATTTGCAGGTTTCCTCAAACCAAATGCATTAAGTCAATATCGAAGTTATAGATTATAATAATATTAATTCTAATTGTTCCAATTTTACTGGTAATATCTAACAGATAGCGTAGAAAAACTGTAGTTATGAGGTTTGAAAATCTAGTTCAATTCTTCTATTTTATTTTTATTCCCAAATTCCCAATTTCAGTGTTGGTTTTAATAATATGTTTTGTATTGTAAAAACGAATATAAATTGTGGATTTGATCAAACAAATTTTATACCCATCTCTGAAAAGTAAAAAGCATACATACATATGGATAATGTTTTTGGGTGTATATGTTCATAAAACCTACTTATTATTGATCAGCATTAGAGAAACAAATACAAAGCGCCTTTTTGTCTGTCTGATTCGATTCTTCCATTGTTAGTGGCATGGGAAAGTCTACAGCCACCCAGATTTCTTATTGATAAACATAAAGATGTCGAGATCGGTTATGTGAGATCACCATATCATATAAGTTTCATAAAAACTATATAATTTCAAAAGAGTTTTGTGAATCGTGTGTCCTAACTATGAATGCGACTTTTCGATATACTGTTCTCAACCATTATCTAGTTAAAATCTTTCAACTAGAATTAACTTATTTGTAATAGTCAATGCTATGGCAATTTTGACTGATTGCTTAGAAGATCTAAATAAAAAAGAAAGAAAGACTAAGAGTGATTTTATGTATCAAATAATAGGGCTATGGTTTATAATAAACTCGAAGTTGACTGCATCGTTAATTTTATACGCTATATTTTGCGATTATCCCAAAATCTTTTCTTTAAATTTTTATTTTTGATAAGAATATACATCATCAACAGGTCTTTCAAGAGATGATGTGCTATTGCAAGTATGGATTTGACTTTATACGATTAGTCTAATATACAAACGAATTTTTGGAAAGAAGTCAAACCTTCTTCTACATTTCTAGCAGCTCTTCGACTACAAACAAAGGAAACAGTATAGGATATATAGTTGCAGCGCAGACGAAGATAACGCTTCCATGTTCGTTGCACTTAATTGCTTTCAGGGGAATTTCTTGTTAAAAATAACTTTAAGGTAATATTTCGTATTTGTTACAGGGCCGTTAAAATTGATTATAAGATTATTCAAACATAAATAAATTACAATTAAGTACTTTTGGAAAGAGCTATAAATTCTAGTCTAATCGGTCTAGTATTGCTGTCTTCATTTATAAAATGATTTTATTGAATTCCACTTACCGGTTCTTTTTCCTAACTAAGTTTAACAAAAATGTGCAAGAAATGCAAATATGTATATGTAAGAAATGAAACTAAATATATTGTTTGGCAAAGTGAAATAATTTTAATATTGGTTCTGCATCCCTTAATATTCAACTACGGCCCTCGCTGTGCACCCAATACCCTTGAAACTCACAAAACAACTTCGCACAATTGCATTCTGTTATTAAATACAAGTATAATACATTGTTGCTGACCTTCACATTGCTTCTCTGATAAGTGGTGATGTATAGTATAGTATAGTATAGTATAGTATAGTATAAGAATTGGAAAGTGGGTCGCACTCGATATGCTGTAACTGGATCACTCAAGATACATCTTCTTCCAGATGGGAAGAGCGCGCATGTCAACCCGCCGCTCGATGGCCTCATTGTAGGCCCCGTCCCTCTTTTCAATCTTCAAGAAACTGCAAATTTCTTCATCTGTAAATTCCTGTGCACTGCATGCGGGCAACGAGCTTTGATTGTAAAATACCCTTAATATAAAGATATATACAGGTACATTTATAAGTGATGATAGAAAAGATTCTGATAACGCAGAGCTTACCCGGTTTTGGCAAAGTCAACAAGTATGCTCGTGAATCGCTTTATGACCATTGCCTCCTCAGAGTCCTTTGGAAAGTCCGACATTAAAGCCGAAAGCCTTAGCGTGAACATAGCGTCGTCCAGATGGGATGAGCCCAGACCGAAGTCAATCCCGTTTGGTACGAACAATGAGGCCATGGTTCGCTGGCCTCGGTATTCAAAACTATAGATTGACACAGAATGCTTGTCCAACTTGCTCGCTTTTGCCGACACATAGACCGGATATTGAAAGTCAAAGTCTCCCACAATCTGCAAAAAGTTAAAAATTCTTAGAAAACTATGCTGGAATGCTACTCTCGGGCATACCTCCAGCAATGTGGGTAAGGTCTCATTGTTGAGTTTGTATTCGCTGATCCCATACAGGTGCAGCAGATCCTTGATTTCTTGGGCTGAGGTGCCGGCCGGCAGAGGCATTGCCAGAGGAAACCTCTCTAGGAAGTTTTCATTGAACTCGGCCAGCACAACTGGATCATTTAAAATGGGCAGCAACATTATAAGACCCTCGCCAGCTCGCGAGTCTGCACCCAGCACCCATGGCACTTGATGCGCACGCCCAGACAACTGGATTTGCCAAGGATCTTCATAGAAAAACCCGTCTGGAGTAGATGGATCCTCCACAGTTGGAAGAAAATTCACTAGGGGCAACATATTCCACTGTTTAAACAAAGTGCTGCCTTCCGTTATATCCTTAGCATCAACTTTACGTAAAGCTTCAGTCAGCGTCTTACAATCTAGTGCCATGGCATCTTTAATGCCCACTTCAACGGCCAGTTTTTGTACCTGCGCCAAGGGATTCTCTTCAAATTTGGCCCAAGGAGCCAAAGCGCCACTCAGCGTCATAGCCCGTTGGAAAAGACCTACAGAAGAGACATTATGAAGGTTATATACTCTATCTCTACAATAGTCCATCAATTAAAATTTAAATAAAACTTCAGATTATTTTGAAGCATTGTAAAAAACGTAAAATACCAAATTCCGTCTGAGAGTCATTTTTGAACCGATCGGTCTTTGGGATGCTTTATGAGATAATGAGGTTTTCTATGGTTTTTAATCAACTTGGTATTATTTGCATTAACCATATACCAAGTTTGGTGTCCTTAGTATCTTTAGCTAACAAGTTATCGATGGTCATACAGACAGACGGTTGAACATCTAGACAGCCATGCCTTCTTTCTGTTAGATGCAGATAGCCTTTAAGTAATATTTTAGCTCTCTCACCTTTTGATCCTTCACTGAGCATGTGAAAGTGCGTAGAAGCTCCGCCTGCGCTATGACCGAAGATGGTCACCAGCTGGGGATCTCCACCAAAGGAGCCAATATGTTTTTGCACCCATTGTAATGCCAGACGTTGATCCTTAAGCCCGAAATTGCCGGGCATATGCTCATTGCCAGTGCTTAAAAAACCTATATATAACATTTAATTACAATTAAGATTATATAAAATAATGCAGAATGGTACGAGTCGGGAGCCAAGTCAAAATAATCGAATAACTCACCAAAAGGACCTAAACGATAGCTCATGCTAACCATAATAACCTGTTCCGTATCCATGAGATATTCTGGACCAGCGTAACCTATACTTGCAGATCCACAAAAAAATCCTCCCGCGTGAAAATATACCATTACAGGCAAAGGTTCTGCACTACGACGCTAACATTTCGAGTCCATTATATAGCGAATAGATGAAACATGAAGCATTTCCTTACCAACGGCCTATAGACATTTAAATAAAGACAATCCTCTGATCCATACACAGGCCAGTCCTTCAAAAAAAAGTTCTTTTGTATGCATGGATCCTTAGGCGAACTCGCGTCCAATGTTTGCTTCCATGCGGTAGCCGGAACGGGATTCTGCAAGCAATCTCCTTTCTCTATTAAGATTTTTACGGGGCGCACAAATTCTACGCACCCTGAATCGTAAGTCCCCTATTGGCGGCTGAGCATACGGTATGCCCATGAATGCCTCGAATTCTCCTTTCTGGTATCCAGGCATCAAAGTGCCGCGCAGGCAGCTCCCGTCCGTCAGGCATATATCCAAATCCGCACATGTTTCCAGCACAGTCAATGCACAAAAGATGTAACAGAATATTAAACGCTTCATTATCGGAGCAGGCTTTGAAAAGAGCAATGCCTAAAGCATTCAACGCTTTTTATATAAAAAATAATTAATTGTATAGTATTAAATTATATGCTCGGGTTTGCTAAAGAGTTGGCAGGAAGCCCTCCCACCTATTATTACCCAAACCAGTGCTTAACGACTTCATTGCCACAGCTGTAACATCTCTATTAACGCTACAAGCTCTGGAAAATTACACTGTTCTACCGACAGCTATTACAAATTTTTCAATTCCTAAAATGCCGGCAGAAATATTTTAAAAATGAGAAGAAATGTAATTTTGAAATGTAGCTTATTCGATGAGGTCTCAATTGGTGAATATCGAAAATTTTGATTTTGAATTTTTAACATTCCGAATACATGTACAAACCTAGGGTTGAGTAATGAAGATCACCTTGATATATCTATAATAACCTAGTTGATATATGTCGGTCTAAAATTTAGAGCAAAGTTGTTAACTTCGTCTTAAATAGAAATAAAATACCAAATATCTGGTTTAAAGAGAAATTTTACTTGATTTAATTTAGATGATTTAAACAATCCCTTGGACGTAACCAAGTAAAATTTCTTTAATTTTGATCGTAAAATAGGTATCCATACGCCGCTTACACTGCGAGTGAGATACCTAGAAAAAGCTCTATCGTTTTTTTTTTTGTTTCTTTAAACTATACTTTCCAAGTGGTTGGACTTCGTCAATTTCTGACTGAAACAAGAAGTATGTAAAACAAAAACGAATATTTTTTTATGAATTCAAAAATGAAAATTGTAAACACTGACTTGTTTGTAATCTATAAAACAGATATTAAGTTAACTCGGAACACGGTATTAAAGCAGTCTATGAAAAGGTTAAAGCAGACTTAGAACAGGTTTTTTCCTGCTGACCGTATTTTCAATATTCAGTATTCAGTTTAATGACTAAAAATTCCCGACCTCTTTGAACTCAATATTTAAATATTAATTAATTAGTCAATATTTTAAAGTACTTTAAGCAATTGAGTTGCCTGAATTCAAGTATCAAAAAATCTCAACTTTAATAACAAGGAATGGAAAATGTTTTCTTTAGAGCAACTGTGTTAAATATTCAAATATATAGTATTTGTACATATTAGCAATTCATCATTGATATTATGATTGATTAATAGCATGAAATTATCAAAAGGTGATATGAGTTTTCAAGAAAGAGCAACGCGTATTTATTAAACGTACTTCAATATAGAAGTTTGCGTTTAAAACACGAATTTTCGAACTTACCCATTTACTAATTTTCTCTGAGTGTAGCGCTTTGTTTAGCAAACTCTAGCTTAAGTAAAAGTTTAGCACGCAATGTGTTAAAGATCAAAATAGTCTACTATATTTAGTCGATTTGCGCACGTTCTGAGTGAAGCGAACATGCTGCTGCCAAACTCAGATACATATAGATATACACATAACCCATAAGTCTTACAATAAAATCCGTACAAATATATACTTAGTCTGAACACGCATACATACAATAGCTATTGTGTAAGAGATACCTTTAAGCTAAACGAATATAAAACCAGAAAATAAACTAAAGCAGGCTGGTGTTCGGGGGGAGGGGAATCGTCTTTTGTTAAACTGAAAGCCAATTCAAATCTCCGACATGCTAAGGCGCTGATCTGCTGTCAGATCCGGATGCCAAACATCCACAATCAGCACCAAACGCAATTCCGTGCCATTGTGCCAGACCTCGTGCTCGAAGCTGTCGTCGAAAATGAAGAGCTCACCCGCCTGCCAAGTTCTGTAAAGGATGGAAAATGTGATTTGGAAAACATTAAAGTGTTGACGGAGAACTCACCGCAGTTGCTCGGCCACTCGTAAGCTCGTTAATTGTGGCTCGGGGGTCACGAGCCCCAGATGGGCACGCAGACGACAATTTGTGGGTCCGCAGTGAGGCCAAACATGTGTCTGCGCCCGCATGGCGCTGAACTTAACCTGGCCGCGTCGACAGCTTGTGGCTGCTGGAAAGAAACCGGCCAGTAGGGCGCAAGTTATAGGTGCTCTCTGGCAGTTCCTGCCCACCCGCTGACCCTGCGCATATAGCTCGTATTGCGTCCAATCGCCAGTATCCCGAAGCTGTTCCGTTTCCTCTTGGAAATTGCCATGGTGGTTGAGCAAGGCCAAGGCCTCATCGCGTATAGCAGACCAATTGCGTTGCAATTTCTCAAACGATTCGGCATAGCCTGTCTCGGCTACATCCCAAAAGGGTTGAGCACGCAAATGGGGCTCGTTATAGAGGGCTCTCTGATAAACGCTGGGAAAAAACTGCTTCTCCACGCCACGTTCATACACGGCCAGCGCTTCCGATTGCTTGCCCAAGCGTTGCAGCGTCTCGCCCAACGCCAGGTAGAAAAAGCCCTCCTGTGTACCCCTCAGTCCCGATTCCATGCCGTACTTGAGGTAGGGTAGAGCTCGAGCATAGTCTCGATCCAACTGCTTCACCGCCAGACCATAATAAAGCTGTGCCAATGCATCTTGCGGCCAAATTTTCAGCGTATTCCCCGCTGTGCGTCTCACTAGCTCCAAACTAAAACAGAAAGAGACGCATTTCATTGGAGTGCTGGGAGGAATATGGGAGAAAACACACACCCACTTATTAATCATCAGATATGTGAGCGTTAGTTGATTGCGCTGCTGCGGTTCCTCCCAGAAGCGGTCGATGAGCAGCTCGTGAATGGCCACCGCTTGCTGTTGATAACCTGTGCGAACCGTGGCTTGAAATGTTCCCAACTACAAGTATGGATCTCTGTCCAGTACGCACCCATGAATCTCAGATGCTCGATGCAACGTTCTCCAGCTGCCCGAAACTCGCCATCATCGGATATCAGTTCAGCAAAGGCCAGGTAACGTTTATAGGAATCAATGGCCTGCTCCAGAATCTCATTGCTTTGCCTAATCTCGGCCAGCTGCTCCAGAGCGCGAGCTCTTGCCAAATGGGCCGATGATTTGTGCGTGTATTTGATTATTAGATTGTTAAATGCGCGCAAAGCATTCGCCGGATTCGGATTCTGGGGTTATTCAGTCAACAAAGGCATTGCAACAAATAGAAGACATGCAATAAAAGCAATAAAGTCGTTTAGTAAGCTGGTAAGTATTTAGAGTACGTTACAACATCAACCATTAAACAATAAAATGAAAAAAGTTTTTAAAAAAAATCGTAATTGCTATTTGGTAAATGGACACATAGTTGGTAATCCAGTGGGTGTGTGTATTGGAATACCAATTACATCCATGGAAACTACCAAATGGTAAGTACGCTTTTCCAATACAAAAATGGCAAATTAAATGATTTTTGTCTATTATTTTCGAATTTAATGCAGTCTTAAATACTAATTGATTTGCAAGCTTGTCAAAATTCATATAAAGTAGCATATTCTTAACAAATAAACAGAAACAATTACAAATATTATTTTATGCTTATTGAACTTAGAAAGCGAGCATTAATTAAAGCTATGAAAGGACTTTTTTTTATTTTGTTTTGATATTCTAATGATTGTTCAGCTAGGTTGAGAGAATTTAAAAACAATTTTAAATAGTAGCATTTGGTAAGCCACAACTAGTTTTAGTTTTGAACTTACCTCTCTGATCATTTCGGCATTAGCCTTACGCAGCTCCGCTTCAAAAAGATCATCATCATCGTCTGTATTTAATTTCGCTTTAGGACCAGCGCCTGGCGCTGCCTCTTTAGGTTTAATTTCTATTAAAATTATTAAATTACAGAATTAGTTAGCGCAAGAAGAGAGAACGTTGGAAATACACAGCTGAAGCAAAGTTCACAATTAAATAATTTACGGTTTAAATAGACGAAAGCTCCACCTTTTACGAACGCTTAGTATTAAAATTATGTGTTTGGCGGCTCTTAAATGCGGTTAAAATGTAAGTAGTTGGCAACTATAAATAACACTTACTATATAGGAATTGGACAATAATTTGAGTTTCTTAGAAAATGTGTAAAATATGCCATGATTATGGACTGGAAGATTACTTTAGCATCTAACAGTTACGCGAAGATGTCGGATGAGCCGATATAATGATGGATTCAGTTGATTGTTCTTGTTGTTGTTGTGGTATTGGGATTTGTTTTTTTGTTTTTTTATTTTGTTTTTAGAGATTGACAGTTTCGAAACGTGTATATAGTACATTTAGTAATTACGTGTCCAGGTTGGATCATCGGAATCTGCATCACTTTCATATTCCTTGGCCGGCAAGCGACCGTATTTGGCTTCTAGTCTATTCATTAACTCTGTGTCGTCGACATCAGATATATCACCTTCTTCGAGTTCATAGCCATAATCATCATCGATTTCGTCCTCCTCGTCCGTTATTTCGTCGTTTTCGTCCTGCGCATAGTCCTCGGCGGCACCGTCCTCATACTCCACATATATATCAGTAGACACAGTCGGCTCAGGATCAGATGCAGATGTTTTTGGTGTCGATATTTGCTCTCTGGTTTTTGTTGGGGCTGCCGTTGACACTGCTGTGATCTCTTTTGGCTCCTGCTGAGCCTCTTGCTTTGACTTATACTGTGCACTTAGTTGTTCGAATGTTTCTGGAACATAACTGTGCGATGCGGCTACATTATCATCGCTTCCACCTTCCACACCATCGGCGGCTTCGTCTATGTCACTGATCTCAACTTCGATTTCCTCCTCGATTTCAATTTCCTCTTCGGAATATTCTTGGAATGTTGCATAATGAAAATAATGAAATTAGTGCTATTATCCTAGGGATAACTTTTTAACTGAAATGCTCAAAATAATTTCACTGCACACGGAATGAAATTATTTTGAACTGGAAGCATACAGACTCTTGCAAAGACTAGAAAATTAACCAGCAATCTATCAATTATTGCAAGGTGCGTAACTTGGGCCTTAAATTTATATCTCAACCATCATCAAGCGGTGGCAGCTCCTCGTCATCGTCGGGTATATGATCTTCGGCAGATGCGATTGTCAGCCTACGTCTCATACAGGCTTCCTGATTCATCTGTTCGGCTATTTATGAGCGCGAATCGGGTAAAATGGTGAGTATTATTATCGAATATTATAGATAGATAGAATTCTTACAAATAATCGCAATATACATACATGTGCGTTAACTAAAAGGAGAACAAAGCGTTTACTACAATAAAACAAAAATACAAATAATAAGCCCAAATAAAGATCTTGAATAACATTTAGCAAATTTTCTAATACAACATCCATTGAAGTTTTTAAGAAAGTGCAAATTTTTGTTTTTACGATTCGAAACAATTTTGTTATGGTAGTTAGTTTATTTGGTAACCAATATCATCACAACATTAAGAAAAGGCATGCCTGTTTGATAATAAGAGTACACTTAACGAGCTCAGATTTCCATTGATTGGGTTAAATAAAAATTTAAATAAGCGCCAATTTGTGTTAACAAACCCTAAGCAGTTATAAGATAATTGCAATAACCTTGGGCGTGCTTCGATTGAATGGCAATAGAAAACTCACTTGTATTTGGATTTTTCCGTATCAATACAAGCCGTGAAACTAAGGCAAGTGCAACGCCAACGCCAAATTTGACGAGAACTGTAAAATGATGTAGGTTTTAGTATGAAATCATATCTTATAACAACAGATAACTAAACGCAATTTGCACTTTCTTGTACAGTAGTCGAAATAAAATACATATGTAGTATATATACTCGTATTACCTAAATTTCACGTCGAAAAGGTGGAGCAGATGCGCGTTGTTTAACCCTGTTTTTTTCACAATGATTTACACGTTCGAATTACATTATATACTTACGCGATGAAAACCAAGATGACTCTGTTGCTTCTGCATCGTTATCATTATCATTGGAAGTATCCTGGTTAGTAATATCTGCGGTTGAAGCGGCAGCTTCCCGTGCCTTTTCTTGTCTTAACAACAATTCTTCGGCTTCATTATCAACCGTCTGATCAAGCGATTCAAAATCATCCTGCAACAGCCATAAAGCATTAAGAGCGAATTGGTGGGTTGAAAAAATATCTAACTAACATCATCAAAGTCCTCATCATTTGCATTTGACGTACTTTCGGGCTTTGATTGAGATTTTGGTGGCTCAACAGACTCCTCAATATCTTCTTCATCTGCATCGTCATCATCTGCATCATCATCAGCTTCATCATCGTCCTGTAAGTAACAAAAGTCAAAACAATTAATTAAACAACTTTTTGTAGAATATTCCTATAACTACGGGATATAAGTACTAAGAGTTCAACTAAATTGACATAGTTTTTAATAAAAATGTACCTCATCGGCATCATCCTCAGGTGTGTTAGACTGGGGTGGTTCAAGTGACTCCTCAACTTCTTCGTTGTCGTCTTCATCATCCACGTCATTCTCAGCATCGTCCTCCTTCAATTAAAATGGGATATATTTTTGTCAAGGAATATAAAACAAGTTTTCTTACCTCATCATCATTATCAGCTTCATTTTCTGTGCTTAATTGAGACTGGGGCTGCTCAGTGGTTTCTTCATTGTCTTCGTCATCCTCTTCATCATTCTGTTACCGAAAAAAATGCAATTATTACGCAAAATAATATAATCTTAATATATTTATTAACCTCATCTAAATTATCGCTAATTTTATTGGGTGCACTTTCGGGTCTCTTTTGTATCTTCGATAGCTCTATTGACTCTTCAATTCCATCATCTTCGGCGGCCGTATCTTCATCTTCATCTTGGTCATATTCCTGCTCTTCGTCGGCTTCCTTTTCTGCGGTTGCTTCGTCGTCGTCATCATTTTCTTCAGCCTAACAATAAGGGATATTAATTATAAATACATTTAAAATGTCAACTTATACAAAAGGACAATATTAAGAGCACAAATTGTTTATATGCTCGTATATTAACGAACCCTGAAAGTCTGTTGTTATTTATGTATGTATAACTATTTTTAAGCTAATTATCTCAAAGCAATTAATGGTGGTACTAAATTGAAAGTACTAATCCGATAATTACAGACTGAAATCAATGAATTGAATACCTCTTCTTCCGCATCTTCATCATCATCATGGTCGTCGTGTTCGTCATGATCGTCATCATCATCATGATCGTCATGATCATCATGATCGTCATGATCGTCATGATCTTCCCCTGATATTGCGGCGGCCCCGTGTTTATCGTGTTCATCATGTTCCTCACGATGCTCGTCTACCCACCCATCAAAATAGTTGGAGAAGCGCGACTCTGATAATGGCGTGTCTACTGCAAAATTGCCATAATATAACAAAATAATTATTATAATATATTTGCGATGAGACCACCACCTTATTTTGTTTAATATGGTATAAAGTTATCAACAAAAGATACAGAATAATTTGCATATCAATTCGTAAAATATAAAAAATTGGCTATGAAAACTATATCCTTGCTATCAATTTTCTTATAGTTTTTTGAGTAAAATGAAATTAACATCATGATATCCTTAAATTAATCGAATCGTATGCAAATTATTTGTGTCTATTTGACATCCAATTGTAATACCAAGTAGTGTTTAAAATGTTACTTACAGTCCGCCAAACCGCGATTTTCCATTATAATGAGGCCCACGAGGCCCAACAGCACTGCCATTAGCGAGAAGAATATTATTTTGGCACACCAATGTCCGCCCGTACCATGTTCGTGATGCACGTGCAAATGCACGTCGTCGTTTCCCATCTTTGTGATGTGCACGCCATGGGAAGATTCGTCGTCATCTATTATCATGTGAGGTAAACACATGTGTTTAGTAATTGTTTAATTAAGTGTGGATTAGGTTTAGATTAGTAGCAGGTAGCAAGATCAGCAGCTCACAAAGCATGTTGGGTAGCTAAGCTTCATCGGGATGCAGTGAGAGAGAGGACAAAGTTTTTATTACAATGTACTTGCTACCTTGAAAGCTTTGCTGGCGTGAAAAACTCACTTCGCCCTCAGATTTGCGATCATCTAGACAGAAATTTAGTGACATTGATTAGATTAGTTATTTTACTAGACAAAGCTAACGCCAATTAACATGTCGGCATGTTTATTCCAATATATGTATGTACATAGACACACATTCGCAATTATAAACAATGAACATGCAAGTCATGTTCCTGGGCACTTGGCCAAATGAAAGACATATGTATGTACATACATTCAAAATATGTATGTTGTTTTGTAGACTTTGCGATTAAATGAAAGATGTCCACAATGTAGTGGGTGTAATGGGTGGCAGAGCATTAAGCTCACGGAAGTGACTTGACTTTGAATATTGCAGTTCATATTTAATTAATTTTCATACAGAACGTGAATAAGGTTCCTGACAATACTGTGGGCAATACATACAATTTATAGATATATGTACATAGATATAAATATACATATACACTCATACATATTTGCTTAAATCATTAAACATGGCAGCAAGTGCAACGATCAACACTTTGTTTGAGTTATTCTACTAAAAAGAGATTAGATAAAAGATACAAGAGAGTAGTGGAACGTTTTTTAGTTTGTTTCGAGATAAGAAACGACATAAAGATAAAGAGAATGTCGTATTGTTTGCCTCAGAAAAGATTTAAATAAATAAGAAGAGGAATTTATTTATAAATATGTATGTATGTACTCGTACATACATGCATAGGTAGGGGACTGAGATACGAATCCTTATGGCTTCTTAAAAGAGGCTTAGGGCGGCTTGTAGTAACCAGGCAATTGCTTGAAAATATTGGTAGAAATTCCGGCTTTTAAATTACCAAATGCATTTATATGTGTATGTATTTTCACTTCATAAACTAATGTATTTACATATACATGTGTACATATGAGTATTTGTGCTCCGACAGCGCCGAAAATCGTTTTAAAAAATAAAAATAAATCTGTTTCTTTTTTGATGGCACGCATAGCGACAACAGCGGCGTATAATTTTATATAATAGGGCAAAGTTATTTTTAAAGGCACTCTACAATATTATTTCGCTAATAAAAGATCTGCCACATTTCAGCCTGTGAGCTGATATGTCAAAAAACACTAAAATTCCGACGCACTTACCACGTTTTCTGCGTTTATCCTTACGTTTCCGCGGCTGCACATCGCCCGACATTTTTCCTGTGCTTCCTATACTAATTCAATGCAATTTATATTATGTTTTCTAAAATCTATGCTTTACTTTTGGATACTGAATGAACGAATTGTCAGCGGCCGAAACGCTCTGACCGCGATCACCGCTGGGAACTAAATGCAAACGGCTCTCTCTCAAGTAGAATTATTTATAAAATGCGCACCGTTGCCAGCGGCGCTGCCAGACTTTCTGAGCATTAGAAAGAGAATTGAAAACTGCGGTACCAGAGGAAAATTATCATTATAAGATAATGAACAAATGAAATGATAAATGAATACATTTTATGTTTTTACAATACTTCCCAACAAAAATAATTACAGGCAAGTGCACTTGTAACTCTTTAATATTTAATGTTAACGCTACAACGAAATAATTGCGTGGTGTTGACAATTCTTGTTGCTTTTATTTAATATAAACAATATTTTTACTTTTCCGTTTTAATGTTTTACTTATTATAATTATTGAATTAACGACCCAAAAGTTTGAATAATTTAAATTCAAATGGGCGTCAGAGTGTCACAGAGTTTGCAGCCAACAGCTGTTTAAGTAGAGCTGCCAGCTTTACGAAAAGTTGCGCGCGCTTCTGAAAATGACTCATTTTTATTGTAAATATTAAAAAAAATCCCCAATAAGCTTATTTACGTAATTTCTAATCTTTTGCCACAGTATTTGAAGCTTATATACAGTTTGTATTTATCATTGATTCGTCATCTACCCGCCCGAAAGCTGCACTCGCCAACCCTTCCGCTTCTGCCACAGCTGTGTGTGTTCAGTATACCCAAAAAACAGCAAATTTCCCAATAGAAACAACATCAAGCCAAATCGGCCGAAATGGTGTACAAATACGACATAATTTAAATCAAAAAAGGACCGTTTGCAGGTTCGGGCCAAGTGCAGCGGCGTGGTAAGTATAATGCAGTGCACAATATAACAAAAAATAAATTTGTACTGCTATTGGTGATTCTAAAATTTGGTTTTTCGTTGCGCAGCTCTGCGCTGAGATACACACAGAACAAACTACGCATTGTTTGTTCAAGCAGACCGAAAAGGCGAGGTCGGGTCAACGATTCCTACCACGCCTTGGAGTTTAAAAGGTATGGCCGGTGACATGTCCATTGGTTGCGCCGCCTTGAAAAGATCAACCAAGTTGAAATCCTGCACGAGCTCTGCGGATACGGACTCCATGCACATACCAAATGAGAGCAAGGAAAATGGTAACATGGGCTTACTAATCAAGCCACCTAGTGCACCACCGCAGAATATGCGAGGAGGCTTGCGAGTATACAAGATTGTTATACTTGGGGATGGAGGAGTCGGCAAATCGGGTAAGTGACCATGAAATTTGCATTCACAAGGTGACGATGGCGCCTCCACAGCCGGACGGCATCCACATACGCACGCAAAACACACTCCCGCGCATGTCGCTAACAATGAAAATTATCATTGCGTCGTTTTGATTGTGGTTGCGAAAAATCAATAAATTATCTCAATTTCTTTTACGCTTTGTTTTGCTGCCCTGCGGCCGCTTTCTGCTTGCGCACTCCGAACCAAACCACCCCTTACTACCACCGGCGTGATGTGCGGCGTTCGTGCGTTCGGCAATTTCTGTGTGTACACAAATCAAAACATACACACGCCCCCACATCCCCCCACTTTTACAACCGTTACAGCTGTTACTCTGCAATTTGTCAGTCACAGCTTCTTGGACTATCATGACCCAACAATCGGTGAGTTGAGCAAGTCTTTGCTTGGGATCTGTTTATTTTTATTGCTGTGGACTATTTTGCATTTATTTTCAGAGGACTCTTACCAGCAACAGGCGGTCATAGACAATGAAGCCGCTTTGTTGGACATACTGGACACTGCGGGTCAGGTGGAGTTTACGGCCATGCGGGACCAATACATGCGTTGCGGCGAAGGTTTCATCATTTGCTACTCGGTCACTGATCGTCACAGCTTCCAGGAGGCTTCAGAGTACAGAAAACTGATAACGCGCGTCCGTTTGTCTGAGGACATACCGTTGGTATTGATAGCCAACAAAGTTGACTTGGAATCTCAACGTCGAGTTACAACCGAGGAGGGTAAGAACTTAGCCAATCAGTTCGGTTGCCCGTTCTTTGAGACATCGGCCGCCTTGCGTCATTACATAGACGAGGCATTTTACACGTTAGTTCGTGAAATCCGGCGCAAGGAAATGCAGAAAGCACTTGGCACGGATACCAGTTCGGAGAAGATACACACACGCCATCGCAGCCGTTGGTGGCGCATACGATCCATCTTCGCTTTAGTGTTTCGTCGACGCCGCAACCTAAATTAAAGGCCGCGTAATGCGTCATTTTGCCTGTTTTCAATGCAAATTAGTGCAATATTAACCCCAACGTTATATATATGTATTTTGTGGCTATATATGGACTATATATAGCCCATCCAATCATATATATATATACGTATATACATATAAATGTCTAATATTTTTCCCAAGCCTCAACAATGCAGGCCGACGACTAAAAAGAATTTATCAATCGAAAAACTATAGTTATACCCATGAGTGCGGTTAGTAGGAGCGTTTAGGATAGAGAGAGTATAGAGCATTGTCTGAGAGGTATTTATTATTTGTTAAATATTTAATGTCTTGTTGTATTGTTGCAAGGTGAAGATTTTGAAGCGTGGATAGGATAGGGCCTGGCCACTAGCGCACAGTATTGATATATATATATCAATAATAGCACGATCCAAATAATACATTATATTATTAATGCACGTACATATGTAAACCAATTGTAAACGTTGTTTCCTAACGAAAAAAGAAAGGAATATTAGAAGTTAAATGAGCAAAATGTTTGAGCACAAAAATGCAGGAGACGAGAAAAATCAACAAAATGCATTTACATTGAATAAGTAATAACTAAAAACGATAATAACTTCAAAGCAAAATCAAAATAACTGAGTCCTAACCAAAAATTAAAAATACACGCTAATACCGCACTGCTGTAAAGAAAACAAATCCATACAGGATACGAGTATGGAGAGAGCGTACGTTATAGAGCTTTAAGTCGCAAACTGTCCAAAAAACAAAACAAAAAAGAATCGAAGCAGAACTTTTCCTTTTGATAAGCCCTACATACTTATATACATATGTGTGTTTATTAATCGAGCGCAGCATCGAAGCACAAATGAACATTTTCAAACAAAATGTTAATCCTAAATAGAAATCCATTTGAAACAAATAATATGAATACACGAATGCGGGATCATTATCAATATTTTTTATCAAAAACGAAGGAAAAACTCAAAGTTTGAACGAAAATTTTAAAAGAATATTGAGCTTTATAAAAACTACAGGTCCTTTTTATTTTTTACTTTTAATGCAGCTGAGCTTACGTTGGAACACATACACAATTGTTTATATTACGTTTAACTGTTAAGTATATAATTATTTAAGTTTATTTATTGTTAGCTTTACGTTTTTGTTAATTACTATTTATCGTCAAGTTCCCTAAGTATCATAAATGTTACTGCATTAGCACAAAGTACACTGCTTTAATATTTGTTACGAATCTTGTTTTACGTGTATACATTTTTATAAATTGTTATTGCAAAATACAAATCAATCACAAATGCACCGGCAAAGGCGCGAGTCGCTAATAGGAATATGCCAACATGCATATACATACATATGTATGTATGTATTTATATAGAAAATAAACAGCGCGTATACATTAAGATAATACGACGTAAATTTATTAACAAATGTCAAGTAATTGATTGCGGGTAGATGAAAAGAAGTTTTCCGGAATGTTACAAATTCGAGTACTAACTTTTTTTTTTAGAAATATAAATACTGCACTGAAAAAAAAATCAAATCATAAACGAGTTTGCTAGAAAGCGACTCAAGCATAAACGAGGCAAGCGATAGAGATACGAAAACTGGAGGCTGCTCTGAAAATAGAACCTAGTTTGAGAAGCGGTTCGCCATGGCAGTGCAAAGATGAAAAGGAGGAACATGAGTCAAGTTTTGCGTAGGAGATGAAATAATTATAACTACATATATATGATGTAACACAACCAAGATTTTGATTCCTAACGTTATCATTATGAGTACATTTTAAATGTAAAAGCAAACCCTCAATAAAGATTTTGGAACCCCCGTTAATGAATATTATTATTTTTGATCGGACGTTTGCAATTTACATTCCTGAGCAGCTTGTTAAATCAAATTGACATATTTTAGTAGGTTTGGGGATTTATTAAATGAAAAAGAACCCTAATTTCAGATAGGGTTTATTTTAATGCAACATTAATTATTTTACAGCAACACGAGTTCAAGTTGGAAAGTTTCCTTATTTCTCATTCAGGTTATGAGCAAAAACGAATCACATGCTTACTATATATCTCAAAATAGGATATGGAATTATTGATAGACATTGTCTCTAACAAACGAAGTGAAAATAAAACAGTTCAATACTGCTTACAGGTAACTAGTGTAGCTCCGAGAAAATCCAAAATGTATTTCAAATCACACACCAAAGTATAACATAAGTTGACGTCCCATGAGTTCCAGATCCAGGTAGTTCTTAGAGGTCATGATGTGAAATCCAATGGCCGAGATCTGTTTCTTCCACTCTAAAAATTTGCGGAAACTTAAATAACAAACGCACAGCATTGATTTTTATCGATTTATTTATCATATATATGTTGTATATTAGTAAAATATTTTTTACCTTTCATTTTTTTAAATTTGTTTTTGTTGTAAGGAATATTATGCAAAATGCACAATACGTTCTCATTTTAAATAACCAACCGTATTACACGAAAAACTAAATTTAAGAAATACATAATGAAATAATTTAGTTATTTTTTTTTAGACAGGAGATGTTTCGTTTCATTTTTCTTTTTTTGTATTTTTCTTTGAACAAAAAATTCTAATTACGACAACTGAGAATAATGCGCAGTATAATTGTTGCTAACAAATCATTTTCAAAAACAAAGTCAAACATTTGAATTCACTTTCCGTTTTGGGTTTGGTTCCACTATGAAGCTGTGGTCAATTGTTGTTTAGGCATTTACACATAATTTGGTAATCTGGTGAATGTGTATTTGTTGTTGTTTTTGTCTATGTTGTTGCTGTTTTTGGTTTATTGTATAGGAAGCAAAAAAACATTGAATGCACATATCCATATCTGCAATTACGTTAACGCCTTGTTGTAGTTTTTGTTTTGTTTGTTGTTGTTGTATTTATAAATTTAGTAAATTTCTTAATAGTAACTGTAGAAAATAGTAGCGTAGTTCCACTTTGCTGACACGCAACTTTTTGTGTGAGAATTACACGCTTGACGGTACAAAATACAAAAAGAGATATACACATTAATGTATTGTATATTTTGTTTATATATGTATATGGTTTCGGTATTTTATAAAATCATAAAATACACTTCATACATATATGTAGTTTACGCGTTATCTTGTGTTTAATGCAAAATACAAATATTAAAAACCCGTTCGCAAAGTTGTTCGCGAAGATTTGAATGCATCTCATTTGTGGCTTACGTTTAAACATTTGCGTATCAGTTTGTTTGTTTCTTTTTTGTTTTTTGTCTTGTTGATGTAAGTTTCCTTTTCATTAATTGGCGGTCATTGTTGATTCACTTGCATTTATTAAATTTGTTAATTCCTATATTTGTTTTAATTGCGTATCTTCTTTTGCTCGTTATCATCAATATCATTCATCGCCTTCAAAGTTTTAAATGTGAAAAAAAACTGCATCACCGGCAAGGTTTTTTGTGTTTGTTTTAATGCTCGCGAAATGCATGCGCATTTTTAACGTTTTTTTTTTTTAATTTTACAAAAAACCGATACGACGACGATAAATGTATACATATATATTTTGTTGTAGTTGTTGTTGACTGATTTATGCCTTAAGATACAAATAATAATGCAATGTTTTATTGTTTTCTTTCGGTTAATAACTACTTTAGACTGTATATAAAATCAAATCCGCATTTGACAGTTTGCCAGTTTGCCAGTTTGTAATTATAGTTGCCGTTTTTGTTGTTGTTGTGCAGAGTTTTACAAAAATGTGTATACATGTGAGTGGCTGGTTTTTGTTTTTGATTTTGTTTTTCTTTTCTTCTGCTGTGGGTTTATATTTGCAGGATTTCGCATGTTGTTGTTGCTGTAGTAGTGGTTATTGTTGTAAAAGGTCTGTGTGTGTGTATGTATGATTTGTAATGTGTAGAGTTTGTTATTTGCTCTTTTAGAGCAAAAGGCATTTGGTCTTCTTCCTCTTTTTGACTTGCAATGCAGCTCTGGTTGCTGTCTCAAACACATCTCGCACGCCCTCTTTGGACTTGGCCGAACATTCCAAATAGGCAAAGGCATTAATTTTCTCAGCCATAGCGCGTCCCTCTTGCGGCTTAACCGGCTCCTGCTTCATTTTTGCGAGATCCTTTTGGGAAAATGTTTTTGCATTATTAATTTATATGCATATCTATTTAAATATATAATGAGCACTTACCCGAATTGTGTTGGGATCATTTCGTAAATCTTTCTTATTTCCTACCAGAATGATTGGAACATTCGGACAAAAATGTTTGACCTGTGCAGAGTGTCGGCAGAAATAGGTTATAATTATTGTGTGTGGATTGCGTAACGATTTAAATTTGTTTTTTAATTTCTTTTATTCTTACCTCTGGCGTCCATTTTTCAGGGATATTTTCTAGTGAATCGGGTGAGTCCACTGAGAAACACATAAGAATAACATCCGTGTCGGGATAACTCAGTGGTCGAAGTCTGTCGTAGTCCTCCTGACCAGCCGTATCCCATAAGGCCAACTCCACCTGTAGAAGAACAGTTCGTTGATGAGAATGATGACACTTAATACAAACATGGTTTTCAAGAGAGCGAGAGAAACACATATACATACATACATCCATACTTATATATACATATGTGTGTACGTAAAAGCTAAATAACTTCAAGTTTCAGATAGCAAGGAGTTGGCGGCGGAAATGCCAAGCAAATAAATCATAAACATAGGAGATGTCGATGACGCGCGTATGGCACCATATGTAATCGCGTTATCCAAACAAGAACCACCATTTTGTGGCGTGCGAATTGTTAAGTTTGTATTACATAAATATGTACATATATAAATTCACAATAATCATATATGTGCATATGTATGAACGTCTAAAAGCTATTTTATATTTTTATACCCTTCCCTGAAAACTGTAAGGTAATATTGTTTTCGGTGTGTTTTGTAAAATCCTTTCCAACGACTGGCTGTCAATACTCCTCCCACTATTTTAGAGCTATCGCGTTAAATCTTTTCATTGATGTTTATATTTGACGAACACAAATAATATTTCGAGTCCGACCATGATCTCTATAACATATAGCGCTCATAGAAACTGCTTGTTTAAAAATGTGTATTTCAGAAAGCTCCATTGTTTATAAACATGTTGGAACCAAATTGAATATTGAGAATATTGTTGCTATATCCGATGGTAAAAAAGGTAGCAAAAACATCTTTTCTGAACAAAATTGACAGTACGGACATTGTAGGATTTGGAGAAATCAATGTTTTGTTTTCAGACGTAGTGAAGGGTATATAGCTTTTGCGCAGACGAAGATAATTAGCTCTTATTGTTTTCTTTACCAAAATGAGAAAAATATCAAAACAAGACTTGATGAGTTGCAAATATGTACATATGTATGTACGTACGAAATCAGCACAACAAATATTCATTACAAATGAGAGAGCGCCAGCTGCAAAGACAGCTAGGTAGGGACCAGTCTACAGGTAGTGGCCCCAATGGGGAGAGCACGAGAGGCGCAACACTCAAAACTGTATGTGCGCAACGGACTTGTATAAGAAAAGTAAAAGAGCGGCAGCGGTAGTGGCAGCAAGAAACGGAAGGAAGGGAACACCGCCAGTTCAGTACGTATTCATGTACGTCTGGTTGGGGCTATATGTATATACATACATTCATACATATATGAATGTGATTGTATGGGTATGGTTATTGCTATGTGTGGAGTCAAGTATTGCCGTACGACAGTGATATTGACTCACAACTTTTTTTACAACATGATCACACACACAAGCAACGCATGTATGTGTATGTACATATGTTTGTATTTAAGAAAATAATAAATATACATACGCATGTACATATGTATGTATGTATCTACGCAGAGCGGATACACACGAATACGCACACGGTATTCATATTGTTGAATGCATAAATAATAATTGCGCATGAGTGCAACATTTAATGCTCAAAGATCAGATGATTCAATTTAATTGAAAGTTAACAGAAACCTCAGACCTCCCATCGCACCACCCATCCGTACTATACATGATGAGTTATACAAAACAAACAATAACTTACCTGTTTGCCATCGACTTCGATATCGGCAACATAATTCTCGAAGACGGTCGGTACATAGACCTCTGGAAATTGGTCTTTACTAAAGACAATCAGAAGGCAAGTTTTACCGCAGGCACCATCGCCGACAATTACCAATTTCTTGCGAATCGTCGTCATTGGGAGTTCTGGAATTAGATGTGCATATGTATGTAGTTAGGTACGTGTGTGTAGAATGCAATCGCGTAGAAGTTGATGCGTAGCGTTTAAATTATTTGCGAAAACTGCGCGAGCTGTTGAAATATAGGAATGAAAAAAGCCATACTACAGGCAGCCACACACACACACACAAGTACACTTAGTCATACACTTTTAAGCTTGTTGCTGCTACTGCTGACGATCTAATAGTGAAGAAGAAGCAGTACCAGCCGCATGAGACGACGTTTGATGTTTTGACAATCACCGTCGATATAACCACAAATTCTATTTCACATGCAATTGGTATAGATTTTATGTCTTTATAAATCTATTTGCCATTTATTTATTTAACATTCATTTAGTATTGCCATTGCTGAGCGTGCATTTGTATGCGTGCGACCGTATAAGCAGTCTTCAATCATACATATGAATATCTTGTATTGGTGGCTGCGTCTGTGTGTGTGTGGAATTTTTTCACTGCTCTTTCAACTTTTCTCACTTACATTTAAGTATATTTGCAACACTCAGTACGTACGAATTCGACACTTATGTTGTTTAAAAAATGGCACAAATATGTTATTTCTTATACTGCTACCGATATTTATTTCGTATAAAACCTAATACAATTAAAAATTCGAAATTTCTTCTGCTGAACTCGACGATTTTTTTCTCATGCAAAATGACGATGAACAGTTCACTCGTTTATTTCGTGGTAGTGGATGAACGTCAGTGAACAACCAACGCCTTCAGAGTTGCTTCGCATGACCAGTTCTGGAAAATGCGGAATGTATTAATTTTGGTTTCACACTGAATGTCAAAATTGGTAACTTAGCTTCCTCTTCTGACCTCCAAAATCGCGTGTACCGGTTTGTGATTGCTCTTGTTAGTTGACTTATTAAGAAAAAATGAGCTCGGCATTAAATAAAAAAGTACTAAATGAAATAGCATTTAGTTTCAAGCTTGCGGAGGGACGCAAACCAGAGCAGACTAAGTCGATTCGAGCACCAGCCCATCTTCAATATAAGTTTTCCGTTCAAAATGAAGCTAGGTCAGTTGGTCAGAAGAGTTTAGGAAATTCTCAAGACTTTAGTAAAATGCTTTCCAAAGCGAAGTTGGAGCCCAACATGCTAAAGAAGCGAGCCAGAGAGCCGGAGTTAACAAATCCAGTTCAAACCAAGAAAGTAAAGCAGGACAAATTAAACAGCATTGAACCTGAACCAAAAACGAAAACAAAGCAAACTCCTCTTCAAAGTGTAGCTGTTGGAAGGGACCCGCAGCCAACAAAGCAGACAAAGACTTTCCCACCAATACAGGCCAAAAAAATAAAACAAGGCGCATTAAAGGACACTCAACCTGATCGAAAAACGGAAAAAGAAAAGGTTTATCCGAATGTACCTGTTGCACAAGTTAAGCCAAAATCGTCCAAAGTCAGTAAGACTGTTCACAGAAATGAGCCGGGCGCATTGAAACGGCCATCGACTTCGCCACCATTACCGGTCCAGAAAATAAAGCAAGACGAACCTCATCCAAAAGGGAAGACAAAACAAAAGCGTCAATTAAATGTCCCTGATGGAAAAGATAAGAAAAAGTCGACTAAGGCCAAGAAGAATGTTAACACAAAGAACAATTTTGTACCAACCGCGAAGGATTTCTCCGGTCCAAGAACAGATGCGGATTTTTGTTGTTTGGAAGAAGTTGAAGATGGTACGTATTTAGTTTGTATATAAACATATTCGTTATGATAATTTTTATTTTTAAAACAGGCTCACCATATGGGGAGGATTCGGATCCCCTGTTTTCTGATGATTCGTACAGCTTAGATTCAGATTCAATCGTTTCGCATGATGAAAACGTAATGGAGTTAGGGGACGAACAATCAGATAGTTCGGGCATTATGTCTGACGAACAATTTCCAGAAATATGTGTGATAGATGCTACTGGTCAATGTGAAAGCGTCGCCCAACTAGAGTTACTTAGCCCAGTTACAAACGAATTGGGAGCTTGCGACGATTGGCTGCATATACCAGATCAGTCATCAGAGTATATTGTTAATCATATACCTATTGTAACTGAAACCGAAGGTGAGGATGTCCAAGCTGAACAATCTGATGCATCAAGTGACATTTCTATGGAGGACGACGCATCGGTAGAGGATCTAAATATCAATGAAAGCCCTAGCTCAACCTTAACCAAGGATTTAACATCATCAGAGTATATTGTTAATCATATACCTATTGTTGCTGAAACCGAGACTGAGGATGTCCAAGCTGAACAATCTGCCGCATCAAGTGAGATTTCTATGGAGGATGACGCATCGGCAGAGGATCTAAATATCAAGGAAACCTGTGAGGATTTCACATATCCGGCAAGTGGTCCAACCATTGAGAATGCCATTGTAACAATCAGCGAAAATCCAGCGGATCTTCAGTTAAGCGGTTTGTTCGAGAACAGTCCAAAAGCAAATCTTGTTTTGGCGGCTATAAAATACGACTTGGAGATATATGGCTCAGTTGTAGTGACGCTATTGGCAGGAAATATCGAAGTGAACGGCTTTAAGCTAAGAAAACTCTTGCCAGAGACAATTTATTCTCCAAAGGGATTTAGTAAGGTGGTACTTTCTCCTATTCCTCGAAAGAAAACTGGTAAAGGCGATATAAATTTGGATCAGCTCCACGACTCGTTCTCTAAAGCGCAAATTGGTAATATATTGAGCAATTATGATGAAAAGACAGACGCGCTCGTTCTGTTGCAGCGAAATAGTGGTGCCCAGAAAATGATGAATATTTTTTCAAAACACATTGCTGAGAATTTATTTCCACATTTAAACATCTTGTCTTCATCTCGACCAATTGGCGCCAGCGAGTATTTGCTTCATTGCCTAATACAAATCGCTGCTAAAGATGGAGGCTTGCAGGTGCCAGCGCAATGGAAAAAACTAGCGCTAAAAAATAATAGCCGAATGATGATAACTGGCGGAAAATCCGTGGGTAAATCAACGTTACTTAGGTATGTGTTGAATCGTCATTTGACACAGTTTCCTCGCATTCTTCTAATCGATTTGGACATTGGACAGCCTGAAATATTTGTTTCGGAGACAGTATCATGCACAATAATTGATAAGCCACTATTGGGACCAGGATTTTTCTTAAATAAACAGCCAGACAGAGCCTTCGCTGTAGGGCATATAAACATTGTAATGTGTGCCAAACAATACCTCCGAGCGGTTAGCCAATTGTTGGAATATTGCCAAAAGAACGCCCACTTTGCTGGAATACCTTGGCTAATCAATACTATGGGCTATAACAGGGGCTTCGGCTTGGAACTGATGAGTTTGTTAATTAACCATGTTAAACCCAGTGATGTGGTGCAAATTGAAAGCTCAAAAATTATAAATAATTTCGATAGTCTGCTGGATTGGCAAACAGTGTCCAATGTAAAGCGTATTATCTTCAGTACCGACGAATTCAGTACTACTGCTGTGCCTAAATATAATCTACACCATCTTCACAGTGCCGTTCCGAGTAAGGAAGAATCCAACTCAAAGGCTAGGAATATGAGCGCACAGGATGTGCGCTATGCCAACTTATTAGTACGTCTGAGTGCTGCCCTCAAAGGCAATGCCGAATGCCTTACGAACTGCACACCGTGGAGTGTACCTTTGGATGATATAAAAATCCAGCATTTGACATCTGGTGAATATTCCCGAAGTGAGATTATATATGGCATGGAGGCGAATATAGTTTTTCTGTGCATCAAACGTAAGGAAAAGAATGAGTTGGCGCCGGAGTGTATAGGCATCGGTAAATATTAAAATAATTCAAAATTTGCTCCAATTTCAATTAACTCCGTTTGTCTTTTAGGCGTGGTGCGTGCCATTGACTATGAGAAGAACAGATTATATTTAATCCCAGCCATGCCGATTGGACGTTTAGCTGATATAAATTCCTTAGTCCTGGGTGGCGATGTGACCCTACCTCAGAGCTTCTTTAAGGATCAAGGACCCGATGTGGCGAACAGTGTTCCGTTTGTTTCTATAATGGACGACTCGAAGTCGTCGAAAAGCATTAAACAAATATACTTCCGTCGCCATTGATCTGCACTGATCATCAGGCTAGCATAAAATCTGCTTATTTGTTTGTAATAGTAGAAATTTATTACTTATAAAAGCGTGAAAGCGTTGTGTTCTAATGAGAGAGATTGTGCCTGCCCTTCAGTATACGTCGCATGATGACACGTCGTCCCTCCGGTGTGGATAGCCTGGCTTCCCAACCGTGCACATTAATTCGTTTGACTTCGCGTGGTTTAGGAAAGTGGCAGCGCAATTTGGTTTTAAGGATCCCGCGGTCAAAGGCGTGCTTTTGTCGCACAAACAACGTTTGCGCCGTGTTTATAGCCGTCAGGCAGGTTCTGCAAATACATTCAATAAACTGAATCCATACAAAATAATGAATTAATTCAAAATTTATCTCACCTTTGGAACAATCCCTGGAACATGTTGAATAATATGCCGATGCCAAGAAGAACGCAACACAGCTGTTTAATTTGCGGCCTTGCCAGATTGTCTACATGTTGCCATACTGAAGAAACGGCAGCTGTCAACATTAAACTGTCAAACTACCCCACCTCCTACTCAGTAGTTTTCTCCACACAGCCATTCGAGCGGCGTTAGCTCCAACGAATGCAAGCGCGTTATGTTTTGTATTTTGTTATACTAGAAAAAAAGTAGTGAAATGCACAAAAACAATACAGCAGTAATGTGAAAATCGAAAAAGTAGTAATAAAGCAAGTGTAAATAGCGCGCTGCAGAAGAGCAAAACTTGTCAATTTATTGGCAAACCTTCTCGTGTGTGCGTGAGAAGAGGTGCGCGAGTGCAAGTGAAAATTCTACGTGCAGCTGCTGTTTGCTTATGCATGTGTGTGTGTGCATGTGTCGGTGTCGGTGTTTGGACGCACTTTTTTTTATTTATTTGGCAGAAGGAAGTCTTCGTCATCTGTGTGCCGAGTAAAAAAGACTTAAATAGCACGCTGCAGCAAACACGGATCAAGTTGGAACGGTTGAGAGGTGAGTGCATGTAGGTGTGCTTGTGCGTGAAGGGGGAGGGGGTAGGGCTAAGTGCAATGCAACTGCAATTTATTTTTAATGCAATGAGGCCTGTGGCTAATCCAAGGCACGCTAATTAGCCAAAAAAGGCAAGCAAAGCTGCCACCATCCGTCGCCTTGCACACGCACCAGAAAAGAAGCGACCAAATATACAAAAAGAAAATCGATTTTCCTGAACTCACAATTTTCTACGCCTGAATGAGCCGTGGAGCAGAGCAGCAGCAACATCGGCGTGGGGAGCCATCAACATCGTTCCCAGTACGCGTCGGCCGCATCATACATACATACATATATAGGTATAGTACATACAAACATCCACACACACACATATAAATTGAATTTCGAAACACGGAAGCGGCAACACGGCGTCGGCGTACAATGTGATGTGGCAGAGCCCCCAAAGGTTCCCCAACTTCTCAATAAATTCAGCTCCGAATATTTGTTGCTCTGGCTGGTGTGGATGATGTGTATGAAATGTTGTTGTGCTGTTGCTGCTGCTGCACAAAAAGTTAATGCCAAAACCCGATCCCAACCATTAAGCTGCGTGGTTGTCACAGCAACCGCATTTAGCAGATGATTTTAGCGACCATCCAAAGCACAATCAAAAAAAAAAAAAAAAACAAAATCGTACGTTGCAGTCAAAATCTTCATGTAAGGTGTCGGTGGTGGGGGGCGGTTGTGACAGTCAGTGTGTTTGTGTTTTGATGACGGCACTCAACACACACACCACACTGATTTACTGCATATGCGTGTACATATGTATGTACTTGTATGTATGTGTGTGTTTGTTTATACCAATCATTTTTGGCACTCTGCAAAGGGGCACAAATGCGGATGCTGGCGCTGATGCTGAGACGTGCTTTGTGCGCAGGGACGGACATGTCTGGTCGTATCCGCTAGCACCCTTAATTTGCCGCTGTGTGTACGTATGTGTGTTTGAGTGTGCGTGTGCGTTTGCGTGTGCTTAGGGTTGCGTACGATACTTCAAAATTTCTTTTATGACCGTTTAGCATAGGTTTCTCATATTAGGATTTACTTTTTATGGCACATTTTATGTGTTTTTAATCACACTGCGTCAATTTGTTGAAGTTGTTGCTGTTGGGGGCGTTCGCTCTACGCTCTGTTGCCTGTCTGTGTCAAGTGTGTGTGTGTGTGTGTGGAGTGCTGCTGCTGGTACAAAATGATTGCACAAGCGCCCGCATAATTATAAAGCACGCATTTTAACAGCTGTCCCACTCTTAATGAAATTGAATTTCTAATTATAATAAAGGGTCTGCTTCGCATCAAACTTGCATTATCTCGCTATCTGACCTGCACCATTTCGGGCAGTTTGGCCTTTTTTGATGTTCGCAGCAAACACACATACACGCACACACACACAAACACATCCACACAAACTGTGCCTGTGGGCTCTATTGCCCCAAAACCCATCTCCCCACTTTTTCCTGGCTGCGCTCTTTATTTTTGTTGCTGTTGTTGTTTGTCGTCTCTCGTCTTATTCTTTTTATCGTTTCTCCATGGGCCGTTGAAGTACAAAAATATATACGAATCTATCATGGCGGCAGCTGCTGTTGCCCACCCTGCCCTGTCCCTGATCCCGGCCATGATCCGCTCTCGCTCTGGCCGGCAATGGGCACCAACTGTTGGCCGTATGGTGCTGTCGTCGTCGTCATCGTCATCACCGTTGTTGTTGTCGTTGTCTACATCATCATCAATCCCTTGATGTTGCTGTTGCTGTACGAGTAGTTGTTGCCTCACAAATTTTTCATGTCAAAAACTTTGCGTATTGCATGCTCTATGTTTGTTTTTAGAGTTTGTTTTATTGAAATCATCATACACACACGCACTCACACACACACATACTTGTATGTGTATGCTGTGTTCACATTGAGGAGCATACAATTTTTACGAAACTCCAACGAGAAAGGCAACAACAACGACCACGACGACAACTGCAGCCACAGATGCATGTATTATGCATGCAAATTATGTGAGACTGGCGATCGTCAAGTTGACTCCACCGTAAACTCCATGCCATTTGGCCAATATATCAGAGGTACACTGACTTAGCCCTGCCCAGATGCTTTGGGTCGTGCTTGTCAGCTCCCGCCTCCGTTGCACCGTGGTTCAAATTCAAGTTGCTGCTCCAGAAAAACTATTATTTTCTCAAAAGTATAAGAAATGCTGATAATGATGTGAATACATTGAATACATAAATAAATACATGGGTCATCGAAATAAATCATGTGTTCAATCTAAGTTTGGAATCATTTCTGGCCAAATATTCATAAAGTTATTTAACTTAAAAATATAAGAAACATTGCCATTGATTCACGCAGTTAGTTAAATTTCTCAATATATTTTATATTTGTTTTTACCTGTCATGGGCTTAATTAATCATTTTCTTGTTATCAACCCCACAAATATAATAAAAATTCCAAATAAATCTTCAATATAATAAAAATTCTAAATAAAAAATAATTTATCGAATTTCGTTGGTCTTTCAACATTAGTCAAGTATGATAAAAATATCTTCAAATGGAACATATTTTTCGCACCTTTTAAGGAAAAAGCAAATGTCAACGTATTTTGATAGTTACGCTTAATAAGAACAATAAGATATAATTGTAGATCGATCTTTGTGTACATTTAGGCTTAAATTTCAAACTTATATTTATTCGCTTTTTGTAGTGAAAGTATATCGCTATGTCTTACAAGATGTAATTAACTCGGCTATATATTTAATATATTGTTAAAGCCTGGAATTTTATGGCCCTTTTATTGGTGGATATTACCTTTTTGTAAATAATTTCCTTTGTATTGATTCTGGAGCTTTATGAATAACGCTTCACAGGACACGGAATCGAAAGTATTTAACTTCCTATATCCAGTTTTAAATAAGTTAAATGAACTAAGATTAAGAACAATACAATATAAGCAATAACATGTTAACCAATAGATGAAGGCTATTCAAATTAGTTTGCAGATTATTAAAATCGCATTGCATTACAAATACTACATATATGCTCAAACGTATAATGAATCGCTACCACTGTGCGTAAACGCATTTCTGCCAATGTATGGTGTTGTCCGCCCCACGCAAAAATATTTTTGTTGTGACGGTGCAGATACTTCTTTGCCTGCCGGAGACGGCAACGAAGACTGCAGTTGAATGCCCGCTGCACTGCACTCACATACATACAAACAAACATATATGTATGTACATATGTATGGATGTATATATTCGTATGCTTGCATGACACAAGCCTTTGGCATTTGCTGTTGTTGTGGTTAAATTTTCACTGTCGATAATTGCCGCGTGATTTCTAATCAAATTACCATGTGGATCGAGACATTATTAGAACGTCGGTCTGCTGTCAGTCTATTTACTTTAATTTGTTGTAATTTTAAGCTCAGTTGTTATCCAATTTTAGGTCTCAATTTACGTCTCAAGTTTATTGACGTTTGTCATGGTTTGTTTGTCTTAATTAGAAATCGTATGCATTGTGCATTGCTTTTACACTCCAATTATTTGATTATGTTTTTTGATTATGCCCAAACAACAGCTTATACCAATTGGGAACGTCTCTATCGTTGACATAGTATCACAAAAGCCATTAAAAGGCATTATATGGGAAGGCGTTGCCGCCGCTCCGCTGCATTTGTTGCAGTTGCAGCCTCAACTGTTGTGGCAAGTCATGCCAAAAAGTCGCTGCCTTTTCTATGCGTGTTTGTTATTTAAGCTGACATCGTCGTCATCGTCAGAGTCAGCGTCAGCGTCATACCCCAATTACAGTCAATTAAACTCTATCAAATTCTGATATGGGTACGGCGATCGCACCGCACTATGTCAGTTGGTTGAATCGGGGCTATGCGAGTATATGCGTGCGTGCCTTTAGCCGAAAACGTGCCATTGCGTGTTTTCTTAACCCTAGTCTTTAGCTATAAGTAGTAAGGCCGTGCATTTTGTTTCGCATGTTAACACCTCTGTTTTCCCCTTTTAATTCTCTCATTTAGTGCATTTGCTAAACACAAAGACAGTGAGGGGAGTGCACGGCATTACGGCTCATTGCTCAATTCGAGGGCTCGCTCTCTAGCCACCTCAACCGTCCGCCATTCATAACGAGCAATTGGGTAACTGTCTAGCCATTGCCGGAAATTAGGTTACACATCAGCTACTTTTATATGTTGGCGCGATATAACCGACGATCGCATTTTATCTGATATGCATATCTCTTAACCACTTTAAAGCCCAACTGTTATCATATCTGGCCTGGCCATATTTATCTGTGAAAGCCACATAATGTCGTCATGCGTGCCTTTTGTCTACATTCCCCTTTCGGACTCTAGCACTTGCAACATACGCATGCAACCACGTGTCTACACAATATAGTACATACATACATATGTGTATGTATAGATGTGCCCTTTCTACTCATACTCGCAATATGTGTCAGTTGCGCCAGTTTTTAATTGTTGCGCCATATAAGAAAGCTAAAATTTGAATTTCCATTATAGATAAAACTGATATCACTATGAATGGGGTTTGTGCAGAGTCGATGGTTAAATTTGTGTAACAAATCAATTTAAACGCTATCCAAGATATCTATGTAGACTTGGAAGCATTTTGTAACTTTATTATTTATTTAAAATATGGTACATATATGTACAAATATATAGCGCATATGTAGATAAAAAATATATTTTTATCTTTTTACGTGCAACTAGTTCTAGAACTAAATAAATATATGTATTAACAAGTAAAAAAGCTAAAGTCGGGTGTCCCGACTTTGAAATACTCTGTACATATGTTTACAATAATTATAGAAAATAAAAATAATTAAGAAAATAAAAAAAAATTTGATCGATTTTACCTTTCTCGGTATTCGAACTCAAGTAAAGGGTATTTATGGCTATAACTTCCTGCTAAATCGGTTTATCATGATGAAACTTGGCATACGGACACATAAGTACTAACTTTGCAAAATTTGAGTTCGAAATTCCAAGAATTACTGGAGTTACGATTTGCGGGGTAGAGGGGGGAGGGAGGGAAATTCCAAAATATACATTTTCTGCGTATTCACATAAGGCATCTGGGACTAAAATTTGGTGTTCCTAGGACTTATAGTCTCCGAGATATAAGCGATTATACGAATGGAAAATCGGGAAAACCCCCATAGGGGGGAAGTGGGGGGGACATAAAAAAAATAAAACAAACTCGTATAGCGTACACACATAAGGCATCTTTGTGCAAAATTTGGTGTCTCTAGCTCTTATAGTCTCTGAGATCTAGGTGATCATACGGACGGACAGACGGACAGACAGACAGACAGGGCTAAATCGACTCGTCTTGTCATGCTGATCAACAATATATATACTTTGTGGGGTCTGCCACGCCTCCCTCTGCCTGTTACATTTTTCAGCTCGCGCAAACCTAATATACTCTCGTACATTTCATGTACAGAGTATAAAAATATATGAATATTTTGATTAACCTTGTAATAGTATGTATATGGCCATGAGCCGCGAACCCTACTGTTTGTGTATTTTCTGATATTGCATTAGAAAGCATTTCTTTCTTATTCTGCATTTGGCCAACAATGGCTTACATTCTCGTCTCACGTTTGATGCTATCCATCAGATATGGCTACAATATCATTGCATTAGCCTTAAAACTATGCCTCACAGTAGTATTCTTGATTCGTCTCACTATGTTAAGTAATACATGTGTACCTTTAAAAAAAAGGTGCTATAATCTTAGCTACTCTAATATACCCTTACATTTACATCAAATGAATATAATGAAATAAATAATAATAAAAATGTACAATTCAATTTACAGTTAACTTATCAATAAAATCAGTTATGCTGCAGACAATCTTGTTCGTGATATTTATTCCTTTACAATTTTAAAAGTCTTTAAACATATAAATAACTGACTTAATTTCCATGCAATTAACAAAAATTTTTCCTTTGAATATATGTAAATGTATATTGTATAAATATTTTCTTTCAAACAAGGCTTTTAAGAAGGCAATTGTAATTTCCAAATTTTGATTACAAGTTGCAAATATTTGGGTTATGTTGGTCTAGCATTTAAAAGAATTGTACTTTGAAGTTTATTGATAGATCTCGATCGACTAAATAAATCAATTGTGCCCCAACCTCTGTGCTCTTTCGAATATTTAGAAACAAAAAAATTGTTTCCAAAACAAAAAGGCGACACGCCTTGCCAGCGTTTGGGAACCTCATCTATTTTTAGTAATTGTGGCCTCCTTTCATTATGCGTCGCTGTACAGCATGATTTTCTTTAAACATATAGTATGTGTGTGTGTATGTATGTATGTGTATGAAGTTCCAGTTCATTGATGACACAATATTTCAACGACAAGATTTCATTAGACTAGACAAAAAATAGAAGAAAAGAGAGAGACTCATTAAAATTTGAAATGAATATTTTGGGTCAAACTTTACGCGGCAGTCCAATGCACACACCCCAAAAAAATATGCACAGATAGTACTGCGTGTGTATGTGTGTGTGTGTGTGTAGGTATGTATTACAATTGTTCGATTGGACATAAACAAAATACACACGCACACACACATATAAGCTATAAACGATTAGAGAGCAGTGCTGGTCGCATTAAAAAGTCGCGCCCAACACGCTCCATGAAATTAATTAAAGCTGCTGATGGTGATCCCAAGGGGTTAGGGAGAAAGAAAGCTACCACAATGCGTACAATTATTGCTTGTATTTTTGTGTGTCTTTATGTGTGTGTGTGTGTGTGTGTGTGTGTGTGTGTGTGTGTGTGTGTGTGTGTGAGTGAGTGCGTCTGTTTGTATTTCATTGGAAAAATATAAAAGCCATATAAATAATTTGCTGTGTAAGCTGGCACAGCAGCTGCTGCCACTTGCACGCTTACATACATAAATACTTATGCATACATACATACAAACGTACTTATGTACATACTATACAAGTACGTATGTACATACATATGTACTTGGGTCAAGTCACTGCCAAAAAGTAGGCGCACTTTCTTGCTCGTGTGCTTGTGTGCTAAGTGGGCGTGTAGCCCTTGTAGTTGTTGTTCGCACTCTGCACTTGTACATATCTACTTGTATATGTACGTATCTATATATATACTTGTATGTATGTATGTATTTATGTACGAGATATCTGTATAAGTACAGCGAAGACGTCGTCATAATGAAAATAAATTTGTTTTTGTGGCCACATCGCGCACAATGAAGTTCTTTGTACCGTTGCAGATGCAGATGCGAGTGCGAGTGCTGTGCAGTTTGTCTGTATGTATAGTATGTAAATAGATATGTGTATTGTGTGCATATGTATGTGTGTGTGGTGCACTGTGGTTTTAAAGAATTCCTACTATTGTCTTGTAAATAAACTGGCAGGGCGCCCTTTCATTACGTTCATGGTTAAGTCGAAGCTGCCACGCCAGTTAAAGTTTAACAAATCAGAAAAATACATGGTGCGTCCCAAAACAAACAGAGCCTTTTCAATATAAACACACAGAATTGATTTTTTAAGAAAATGAGTTTATTTTATTCAAAATAATCAACTTCCGAGCATTTCGGTCGAGTATCTTAGCTTGTCGTTGGAGTTAGCCTTTTAAATAGCTTCGATGTTGTTAAAGCGGTTTCATCAATCAATCAAATCAATTTTGCGAAAAGGCAAAACTCATCCAAATTAGGCGAATATTAAGAGCGAATATTTTTTGTCAACAAATCTGTCACAAGTATCGACTGATGAGAGATCCTTCTTTACGACATTGGGGCCGAATCACCAAAATAAAACACACGGTTGTACGCATTCAAATCAACATTGTCTTCACTTTTGACTGTTTTTTTTTTCGGTTTTTGACAGTTTTTGTGGCGTCCTAATTATATCAATTGAATGCGAAATTCTGAGCAATATATACAACAATGATCGATAAAGCAAATCAGTATAGACATATTCCTTGGTATGCACAGCTAGGAAAACCAATATTTGTTAAACGCAGCTTACTACAAACCTTAATCTTTATTAGTCGGCAGTACAGTAAGTTAAATAACTTTTTTGCTTATCGCGACATCAGAGTCATGGTATTTATGAGTTTTTAATAATGCCACACCACCTTATAATCATCACATAATAACTGCCGTAAAATTTGTGAGAAATTGTGGGATACAGCATATGTATATTGTACATGTCTTTCATGTTGCTGTTTGCATATTGTCTTCAATTCTAGCCCATACTAGAAGGCTAAGTCGTATAGTAGATAGCTTGCACTTTGTTCGAAACATTTAAAGGAGTATTTTTTTTGCTTAGAAAATGGGAAAACTATAAATATTGAGAATTATTGAGCTTGTTTTACTTTTGACAAACGTACGATCTTAACGTTTGAGAGAACATTGAATAAGTAAGGGTGAAATAGAAATTCGGTGTGAGACTACAATTTTTTCTTCATGCATTCTGGTTCATAGAATTAGTTCCTTCAGACTATTTTTTGTTGCCACACTTGGTGGTCAACAATAAAAAATAAAAGTGTGCACCTGATAATTAAAAAATAAAAAACGGCTTAGTTATCTAATATCGATGCATTCAATATCTCTGTTCTGACTACGAGGCTTAAAATATTTTTGGAAAATGCATTTTTAGATAAGAATTTCCCCACAAATATTCAATAAAGCATATCAAGTTATATGCACGCAAATATTTTTGAAAATCCCACAGGAAATGGGGTGGCTTCAAACAAACCAGCCGTGAATGAATGCGAGGAAGGCGCTATTCCATTCCCATAATTATCGCGAGTGGGTGTGTTTTTTTTTTTTTCATTCCAGACTGAGTGTGTGGGGAACACGTTGCAGCATTAAATTTCTCACACAGCATGAGGCGCCACCAATTTATTAAAGTGACAGTCTGCAGCACAGAACCAATCAATTTAGAATCACAAAAATTTTAATGTTCAAACTTTAATTTAAGGTCTAACTTGTAAAGCAATGCTTTCACAATTTTCAGACTGATTAATGTTCTGTTGGTGACAAGGATATATAAATATGCATATAAAAGAGTACAAAATAAACAAGATAGGGCCAGTTTTTTAAATTTTTCTTGGGGACTGATTTAAAGGGGTTTTCCCTGTGGAAAGGCGAACAACCCACAGCCCAAACGGTGCGACTTAGGAAGCTGAAATATTCTCTTAAGTTTTCTTTAAATTCCTTTTTTGTCAGGAGGGAGTGTGCTGTATTTTCTTCCCTGGTCAGCTCATCTGCGATGTAGTTTCCCTTTACGTGCCGGTGTCGAACTTCAGCCTGATAACCACTACAACAATCTGGGAGGCGGAAAGAGAGTCGTATTTATTTTATTTTTTATTTTTATTTATTTAATAAATAAGTAGTAGACTCCTCCTCGGCTTTTGCCTTCAAGTTAGGAACCATCCGTAAAAACGTTGATGGCATTGACACTCATTGAAGCTCTTACCATGATTGTTTGGTGGAATCCCTACATTTTTGCAAGTTAAATATATTGACGATTCTGAACTTTTTCTATTTAGATAATTCTTTTCAATTTTTTTAAAACAAAAATGTTGAAATATTCATGCTTTGCAATTCATGCGTATTAATCATATCATCTTTTCATCTGTAAACTAGCAATCCTATTGTATGTAAAACATTGCTCTGTACCTTTTTATTGAAAATGCAATCAAGGGTTTTTCCTGCTCACCTTTTAATGCTGCCACTCAGGTCTATTAAAAATGTTAATGGCTGCCGCAGGTTTTATTTGATTCTTGCCACACACATAGGCACATATACTTATGATGTAGATGCAGCATATGCTGTTCGATAATTAAGTTTCCGCTGCTGCATAAAAAGCACTCGAGTCTAAATAGCATCGTGGCTGCATCAGTCAGTCTTTCTCTTCTAATCACATTATAGATACGAATGCGCTTTGTCTTTGTGGCACTTGAAACGACAGAACGGCGTGCCGCGGCGCGTGGGCGTTTGAGGCAGTTCTTGTGGCTCTTCTATACACACATTTATGCATATATACTATACATACACGTACATAAGTGGATATATACTCGTATATATGGTTGAACAATCGAGCAGTATCTATAACTGCATTTATACCTTTATTAGTTTGTCTTTGTGCATATGCTCTTTGAATTTACGAGTCTATATTGCCGCCACTGCATTGAACTTTGACTTCAGGCCTAGTCAAGTGTGTGTGTATGTTGTGTGTGTGTGTGTATAGGCCAAAGCATTGCTTGTTGTAGGCCAAAGCAGGGGAGACATAAGCACTTTGGCCAACAACAAGTTGTATGCCAGGCTTGTGTTGTTGCTTTGTTTATATGCTGGTCACAGAAAACTTGTTGGACAAGCAACCCGTTGACTAACCAAGCTGACACACACACAGTGGGCCCACTTATGATATTCAAGTGCATAAAAATTGTAAATATTGTTTAAATTGTGTCAAGGAATTGTCACTTTTTAAATGGGATTGGCTATAAAATAAGTAATTCAGCATTTGATATTTTGCTAAATATCTTCATAATAATATTTAGGGCTTTAAAGAACAGTTTATAAAATGATTAGCTGCTGAGAAAACTTAATGTGTGGATATTCTTCACAGATATCGTTTTTTCAGATTCAGATGCAGATATTCATATATGTATGTACATATGTATACAGTTCGTTTTATAATTTTTTTAGGCCAGTATTTCCAAGTCGAAGCGACATAGCCGAAAAACGTGGCATGTCGACCTATGTTAGCTATATACTATGGACTATATAGCCTACAAATCATTTAAATGGTTCATTTACTTTTCAACTTACTTGAAGAAAAGAGAGAAACAGAGAGCTTTAATTGTAGGGACTTAATTTTGTGGCAAAGAAGTTTAAAATTAATTTAATATTCTGAGTCGTTGGTTGGAATAGAAGAACAAAAGGTCGTGGGTTGGAACCCCACTCATAGCGAGAGAATGGCCTTAAAAAGTTCTCCTCTCGAAAAAGAACTCTTCTAAATACTTGCTTACTTCAACGTCGTGGTCATTTATCCACCAAAGAACACATCCATCCACGCTATCTGGACACACTCTCCCCGGCGGCGACAGGTGGCAGCCTCCACTTCGATTTCGATGTTAAGGATGGCGCTAGACTGGATGAACACCCGCAAGGAAGAAGACGGATCGGCAGATCTAACGACGACAACCTGGCGGCGGACTACCCTTCAGGAACTATCCAGAAACAACACCATATGGTATACAGAGAAGACAGACAGACGGCTAGAAATAGAGAGTTAGATGGAAAAAATGTTCTTGTAGAAGCCCTAAGCTCCCAAGTGGAGTAAAAAGGAATAAAAAAAAATGGTTGTAGGGCTGTAGAAAATGTTTGACTCTTGTTCGGACAGAGTTGAGTAAATTGTTTTGTATATTATAAAATTAATATTAATTAATATACTCATTCTTTTATGTATTAATATTTTAAAATAGGAAAGCTTGAGACTTAAATGTTAGATTGCCTTACCTTTTAGATTGTGGATTTATTGTCTATTACTTTTATTGTTGCAAAATTACAACAAAAAACACCAACAATTCATGACCCAACAACTTTTTCAAACAAGACGTTTGTTTTGATTTCATACTTAAAGTAAGTAAGACTAAGTCGATCGGTCTTATACAATTTGGGTTTTTAAACAAAACATCCAAAACCTTCTTAGTGCTAATATAACATACACTATGAATAGAAACTGTCACTTTCTTATAGCTATACTATAAGTATTTTGTGTTTATTTCATACGTAAAGTATGACTAAGTCGATCGGTTGATTTATCATACAAACGTTGGAGCCGGTCTTATCGCATTTGGGTTTTTATTTAAACAAAACATCCAAAACCTTCCTAGTGCTAACATAACATGCACTATGAAAAGAAACTGCCAGCTTTTTAAGTCTTAGCGTTTGCGTTAATCAATAATCAGTTGGTCAGAACACACTATTTTATAGCTCTACTATATATTAAGAAAATTAGAAAAATATCCAAATGTAGTTATTTTATTGACAGATCGGGTGCAATTGTCACCGATTGGCTTTGTTTTTGAAGCCACTGTGGAACTATATTTGTACTTATAATTGACTATTTGACTGACTGTCTGGCTGCCTGTTGGTTTGTCTGTTTCGATTGTTAGGTGCTGTTACTTTTACGGAGTTTGCCTTTTTATACCCTGTACCCGTAGGGTAAAAAGGGTATATTAGGCTTGTGCAAAGTATGTAACATGCAGAAGCAAGCATCTCCGACCCCATAAAGTATATATATTCTGAATCAGCATGACGAGAGAAATCGATCTAGGCATGTCCGTCCGTCCGTCTGTCCGTCCGTCTGGATGAACGCAAGGATCTCAGAAACTATAAGAGCTAGAATAACCAAAGTTGGCATCCAGATTCTCCTAGGTCCGAGAAAGGACGAGTTTATTTTATTTTTTTTAGTTGTCCCCCCCTTCCCCGCTTCGGAATTTTGTCCACATTTCAAATGCTACCCTAACCAAACTTTGCACACATAATTTACACACATAATTATCTACTGTTGATTAAAATTTAATTCAATTCGGTCAATTCCAAGAAAAGTTATTAGCGAAACAAATTCTCGGTAGTACAACCCCCACAAACTGCAGCAACAAGTTCGCTCTTCTTCTTCCTTTGCTGCTATGGGCGCATATAACTCAGTGACGGAAGTTTACCTGGGTACAGGGTATTACACGGTCGGGCTTGCTCGACTGTAGCGTTCTCTCTTGTTGTTGTTGAGTTCGCTCTGCAAGTTTGTTTTGTTGTGAGTACATAAATATTTTGCATTTGGCGCAATGCTAATTCATTTGCATTCCCCCCACCCATCACCCCCACAATGGACTACAATGTCGGTTCTATGTGTTTGTTATGTTATGTGCAGAGTGAGGGAGGGGCTTGGCTTGGGCTCTTTTTTTTAGATGTTCCCTTGCCTGCCGTCTGCCGGCTTTGTGCCCATTTCCATTCATAGCAATCCGGCAGCTAGCATTCAAAGCCGAGCACGACGGACCGACGGACCGACCGACCAACTGACTGATGGCCCCGGCATGCTTGGCTGCATTTTAAGTTCATTTTGCATAGTTTCTGCCGCCTGTTTGACACTTTTGCCGGCGTCAGTTAACAACGCCAGTTCATTGGTATGTGCGACACGCCTGGTCTTGGGCTGGACAAATAAGCGCAGAGGGCTTACAGCACTGAGAAGACAGCTCAGAGCTCAGGCAAGCCGGCAGCAATTTATTCTGACGGTGGGGAGTCCATTGCTATGGAGGCGGCGTTTTTCTTAAATTAATATTGATGATAATGCTACTTTCTACTTGAACAACAAATATACATACATACATACAAGCAAGCAAGCAGGCAAACAAACAAACAGGCACATATGGCCAAGTCAAGACAACACAATTAGCATTTCTTGCAGTCAAGCAGACAATAAGCAACAAACACTTACAAATACAACACACGCCCTGAAATCAATAATTACATACAACGTTTCGAAATATTTATTGTATGCGTCCGCGAGAGTCATTTAATATGTTTGTTTCTTTCTTATTATTATTATTATTTATTTGTTTTTTTTTTTTGCGGCCACAACCACACTATTTATGAGCATATTTGAAGTATGAAAAATATGGAATTTGTATTTATTATTTCTGTGTGGTAGAAGTTCGATGAAAAAATGTAAGTACTTGGGCGCGCTTCGTTGCAAGTTGTTGCATTTATCATCATCGCACCCGGCATGGTTGCTATTAGTCTTCTTGTTGTTGTTGTTGGTATTCTCATTGCTGCCTCTAATTGAACGCCCCGGCTTGTTGGTTGAGCGCGCTTGTGGCTTGTAGCTGCTGCTGCTGCAGTTGTTGTTGTTGTTTTTGTTGTTGTAGTCGTTGTGGGTTATGTTGTTATTGCTGGCATATTTTATGCTTCAATTAAGCCGTTTCAAATTTTATTAGTTTTCAACGCATGTACGCAATGCATTTTACACATATTCAACTTTTTTCAAATATCCCATATTTTTCATATTTATGTGCATTGCATTCATTGCTCTGCCATCGCATTTGTGGAGACACTATACTCGTATATTCCCAACAACGCTGCGATCTTATGCAATTGTCCCCGTTCCACGCTCGACAGAAATATGTTTTCATGTCTGACACATGTTGCTCGCAGATACTTGTAATAAGCCTATTAGCTGTGCTGAATGATTAACTCAAGGAAATGGGATCAGCCCAGAATTCCAAATGTGGTCATAAAATTTTTTTTTTTTTATTCACCCAAATATTGGGAATTAGCGAGGTTGATCAAAGAGGAAATCTACTCTTTATCCTACATTAAAGGTTGAAAGAGGAAATCAACTTGTTTTTCTTGTGGGACTAATTTGATTCCATTCTTTTAATAACTTATTTATGAAATCATTTACCGACTGTAAATGACAGTCATTTTTGTAAATCTTGCTGGATAATATGGGCTGTTTACTGGCCACTTCAATTTCCGTTATTTTCTGGTCCCTAAGAACATTTCTAAAATTGTTCTGGTAGGTATATGTATATATATGTACCAATACTCAGCCCAAATCATTGGGACACTTTTTTTCGTTAGGAATGAAATTCTGGGGTGTTCAGAAATTGGTATATTAAATTAATATTATTATTATTAATAGTAGACCCGCTGCAATGTTATTGGAGGAGTTCCATCGCATAACAAAAAAAAAGGATTTTAAAAATATTTTATTTTATGGATTATTTTTGTTATTTATATGGCTGCCCTTCTATTTATATCTTACTAGAGTGCTCTTTCTCTCTCTTGATTTGCCTTTTCAGTTAGTCACATACCCTTACAATAAACCAATAAGCCACTTGGCTGCTGGATTTAAACGTACCTTCAGGCACAGACTTTGAAGTTACGCCTAGGAAACAGTTAATCAGATATTCACACAGACATAGACACGCCCAACATTTTTAAACTATTTTGTGTTGGCTTTTGGATACGAACCAAAAGCACTATGCTTATCTCTAATCTTTGTAACTGATTTTTTAAAATAAAAAAATAAACTTTTCATTTGAAAAAAAAGAGAAGAAATATTAAAACCCCAATAATTCAAGCTGCAAGTAAAATTTCAAAAATGCGAGTATGTACTTTTTTTGTATTTTTTTCAGAGAATATAAAAACCAAATTCGAAGATTGGGGTGTGCGTTGATCGCCAATTAGTGAGTCAGTCAGTCAGGACAAACTGTTTTATATACGAATATATAGAGATTATTAAACTTTTGAAACTAATTGCAAAACTTGCAAACTTGCGTTTGAACCTCAAAACTGAATCGCTTGACTATCAAACAAAGAAACCCATTTCGCAAGAATTTGGCTAAAATTCAATCAAATAATTGATTGAGAAAATTGTAATCAAAGAAAATAGCGAATTGCTTCACTTCTTACAAAAACTGCACTTGAAGGTATTTGTACATTTTTTGGATTTTTAAACTTTTGTAATTCCATGAACTGATAATCAAAAGTCAGTGAGGATTTACGTATAAATTGTATATCCCATTAAATTATATGCTTATATTATGACGTAAATGTTAAATTGGCAAAAACAAAAGTACATTCATCCACAAATGTGAAAAACAAATATAAATAGTCTGTATTTGAATTGTGCGAGCTGAAGTCATTTCTTTGAATCAAAAAACGCCTATTTTATCACGAAAGTTTTATTTATTTTTACAAAAGCAACAAATGCTAAATACATAAATCATTACATCAATACAAATCCACCCAATACTGCCCGAGCTTATGTCATTTCCAAAATTAAATAATCTTTTGTTAAGACAGAACATTTATATTAAAACTAAATGGCTTTATTTATTAAAAAAAAAAAAAAAAAAACAATCGGCCTTGCTGGAGCTGAGTACACAGTCTGGAAAATGCTGAAAAATGTTTTTATTTTGTGAAATTCTGAATAAAATCCATCTGGTGTGTGCGTTTCTCGGTGACCACAATAATAGATCAGCTGGAACTTTCGCTTTCATCTCTGGCTAATTATTATACAGAAATCGTGTGCATGTTAATCAAGCGCTAATTTTCAGTCAAACACAACACACATACACAGAGACTGAGAGACTGACAGACCAACTGAAAGGCTCGTTCGGCCTTTTCACAGTTGTTTATGCTAATTACAACAACGTGAAGCATTTTTCATGATTGCTGCCACAACGACCGCCCATTGACTGCCCAAATGGGGTTGGGTCAGCGACCCATGCATGAAATGTATGGTCTTCGATATTAATGTATACATATATGCTGTACATTTGCCCATAAATAGATATAGTATATATAATTACTACTTAATTAACATAGACATAACTTTTAATTTCGTGTAACGCTTCCAGAGAAATACACGAAGAATACGTAGTGGACGATTATTTATAGACCGTCAATAAGCTTGTCATCATTAATAATTCCCACGACATTTTTCTTGCATTGTTTTCAGATGTTGTAAACGAAAAATCGCCGCACAAAAGCGTCCGAGTCTGAATCCAAAACTCTTACTTTCCTTTTTTTAAAAAAAGCTGATAAAGTGGACGGAGAGAGAAGAAACTGCAGCCGGCATACCGATACTCTCGATATTATATTTCGTCGAACGAAATCGAAATTGTATTCTATACTATATACTATGTACATATACTCAGACACAGCAAATATGAAGCCACTGTCGCAGCGCCGCTCATCATTGAAATTTAATCGGATGTCGTCGACGATGACGGGGCTGCTATTTTTGCTGGTCTGCATCGGTTCGCACGTGAGCGCAGAGCGCGATTTCAACCTAAACGACTCCCAGGTGAGTGCGAGGAGTATCTGAGCAATTTTCATGCCGTGTTTCACTTGCTGAGCATTTTGGGTGGCCATTTGCGTGGGGATTGCAGATTAGCTTAAGTGGCGGCCTAACTGCCTGCCTGCTTGGGTGACTTCTAAATTTTAGAGACACAGGCCGGCATTGTCGTCGACTCGTTAATGGATTGGGCTGTGGTTAGGGCCGGAGACCACAGGCGCGACCACGCTCAACTGCGGGCATTTGTTAACTGCAGTGGCAGTCAGTCAGTCAGCGTCAGCATCATCGTCAGCTCCCAGCCCAGCTGTCAGTTTCTTTGTAATTTTGATTGATGATGCATGACAGCCTCAAGTTGAAATATGCGCGACTTGCTGCGTTGGGACGCTTTGAGGAACCGACGCTCTCCACGATTAGATAGCCACGAAATGATAACGCTGAATGAGAACAAAGCGCATTATGTTCGGCAAGCTGGAATTTATGTGCACTGCTCGACTTGATCGGATTTTATGTACCAGCTGTTGCACATTAATGCATAACTTTTCATTTCTAGGTGCCCGTTATTGAGCCCAAAGATGTGCCGGCCTATCAGCAAGACCCCTACGTTACGGAACTTATGCGCTGTGAGCAGTCGCCGAACGAGATTGTGCTCTCATTGGTGCTGAAGCAGCACGACTGGAACGAATTGAGCGCCGCCAAACGCGCCCATGTCCAATCCAAGCTGGCCAAATTCTTTGCCATACCAAAGGTAAGAAACAATCACCATAGGGGAACACAAATACATGTGCTTATTTGGGTTCTGGTTATAGGAATTCATAGCATTGGATTCGATAAGAAGGCACGACTTGCAGTCTATGCAAAAAACAGCCATGCGTAAAGGTGGAAAGCTTCAGAAGGGCTGGGAGACTACGAATAGGCGTCTGGGACGCGCTAGTTTTATGGTAAGTCTAAGAATCTAAAATGTGTTTGCAAGAGCAGACTTGTAAGTATGCTCCGTTCATGTGACTTCTAGATTGGTTGCGGTGCTAATTACTTTGATATGGGAGAGCCAATCGTCAAGCAGATTGCGCATCAAGTTAAGGATGGCACCATCGGCGCCATAACGGAGGAAAATTTTGGAACATGGTATATATGGCGCAAAGAATTGAGGCCCAGGTAAATGAAACAAATTAAAGTCTTCTCTTCATCCAAATCCGCCCATTTGTGGATATTTACCTAATTGTATGCTAAAGAACGTTCCTATTTCGTGACGAAAATGTGTTTAAAGACTGAATATAGCACATTTATTGTTTTGTTTCCCAATTAATTAAAAACTAATTATATCAGAAAAAGAAATAAGCTCGTCTCTTCTTGAGACTAGAAGTCTAACAGGAGAAGACCAAGTCAATGGTTAATGTGGGCTTTTTATAATTGAGCATTCAACTATTTAAGTCAAGGGGTGAGAAAACAACCATAATGTACTTGTACTTAGCCAATATATAACATAAAAGTTCTACTATTAATCACAAATTGTGATAAACAGCAACTGTACGATGAGTAAGACAACTGTAAAAATGGCGTAGCTCTTGCGGATTCGCGGAAATTAGTTAAATTGTTCTGCAGATATTGTATGCATCGGTTTTTCAAATCCATTTTAACAAATTGCAGATCACAACGGAAACGACGAGATACGGAGGGCTCAGCACCCGAGGACGATTATGAGTATGACTACGGCGAGGAGGAAACGCCGTAAGTATTATTCATACACACTTTAAATAAAGCACTTGTTGATTCGATTACTGATGGATTCGTTTTAATTTTTGTATCTATAGAGAGCCAGTCACCACAACGCCAGCGCCTACACATGCCCATCGTCATCACCATGGCGTGGTAAGTGTGAATCAATTGTTTTACCGTTACTTTCCGCCTTCTTTTTTTTTGATTAAACTCACTGTCATTGATCATATTGGTAATATGATTTACATACACGGTTTTAATTGTTAAGTACATTCACACATACGGATGTTATTTTCTTTAATTTGTTTTCTATATGTATAATGTTATATATATATTACACACTCCGTTATTATTTCCGGAAGTCTATTATGTTTGTTACTGCACTTTGTTGATATGTGATTAAAAATAAAAACACACACACATATATACTATATATATATATAAATTGCACCAACACTGTCATACAACAGCAACAAATACTACATAAGTGACTAAAAGTAGTAGATATACACACATACATACATACACATACATATAAATGTTTAGTTTGACAAGCCCTACACATACAAACATACACACATGCAATCGAATTTGAACATAACTGTTATTCATCATATGGTGTTTTTGTCTCTTCTTCTCTTTTTGCTATTATACTCGCTGTGCTCATTACTGTTAATTACTGTTACTACTATTGCCAAAAAATTTAAAATATCCAAAAATAAAATCCAACAACAACAACAAAAATAAAACAAATATCTGCTACTAACAACCATCATGACTACCAAACCCCTAAACCTCTCAAACTGTTACTAACATGGAAACGCGATTCGCAAATTGAAGACCGATAATATCAGTGCTGGAGCAGGGGCTGTGCCCGCTGTAGAAGTTACCGCTCCAGCTCCGCCCAACAGCCCCACAATTGTGGAGAGCAGGCCAAACAGTTTGGACGAGGAAATCGAGGAGAGTGTCTCCAAATTGGAATCGGTCATTAGCAAAACCATTGAGAACACTAAAAACATTAAGGAGTTGTCTGTGCTGAGTGTTGACGACGATGCTGACGAGGACGTTGATTTGGAACAGTTGGGGAAAACGCATGCCGTAGGTGTGCCAGCGGTGCCACAAATTGTGGAGACTGACAAGATGCTCGTAGAAGAATTTGACAATGAATTGGATGTGATTAAGGCGGATACTGCCACGCCCAGCATTGCGTCAACTACTAGTGCAACGGTAAATCCAAGCTTATTTGATGCTGCGCCCAACATGAACAGCAACAGCAACAACATCATAAACAAGAACAACAACAATGATGATGATGATGATGATGGTGTACAGGATACTGTCGTCGTCGCTGTGACAGCCGCTAATGTAGAAGATCACATGGCAACAAGCACATTACTAACCACTAATCAAGACATAATTGCCACACCTGCAACACCCAAGTCAGCGTCTGTACATGCCCATTCCACACAGCCCAATTCCATAGAAAACAACAACAATATCAGTAACAACAGCAAGCAGTCACCTTCATTTTCACCATACGATGCCAATTCATCGGTGTCTGTGCCATCAATTGCAACAACAATCGAAACTATTGAAACGACTTCTACACCTTCGTTACCATCGTTATCGTCTGCCGCCGGCACAAGCATCCCTGTAAGCACCATCACCACCTCCACCACGACCTCAGCCACTATGAACACCACACCAAGCACAATCAGTGTCACTGAGTCTGTAACGGTTAGCAACAACAACAACAACAATAACAACACAACTTTCACAACAGCAACAACAGCAACTTTACCATCATCAACAACAAGTACAACAGCAACACAATCACAATCGCCAAAGGTAATGTCGCTATCGTGTGTGTCCTCTCTGCCACTCTCTCTCTCTCTCTGTCTCTCTCTCCCCTCTTCTCCTGTTCTGTCTGTTGTTCATAGATTCGTACAAACATAATCGTACACATACATAGTACATGTGCAACGTCTATCGTATAAGTGTATCATCCTCTTCTCTTTTATAAAGCCATGTGTATATGCATATACAAGTATGGCCATATACATATATGCTTATATTTGTTATTGTAGCCTTTTATGTTATTACGCTCTCTATGTGAAATATAATCCAAGTTAGTTGTGCCTCTTGTGCTGTTCGTATTGTGTAAGCATTTAGTGTACAAAAATATGAGAACTTTTGTGTCGCTCCAATGTAAAATATTTTTGCAAACAATTTGACAAATTTCAGACTTGCTTTGTGTGCTTACGAAATATTTCTTTTAGTTTTAAATATCAAAAAGAAATACAATCATATAATTACTGTGCATTCAAGCAAATACTTGGGAAACACAAAGTTTTAGACGATATTGTAACGAATGCAGAAAAAATATATAGGAAAGCTACTATTTAAGACATTAAAGCGTATGCAGTATTAAATGTGGAGGATAGAGGATACATAAGTACAAAAACTTGCATTGAAACTTGTGTTCATATAGTAAAAACGTTAAAGAGACATAAAATAAACTAAAATGCAATAGGAGATTCCCGATAAGAATGGGGCAGACATTTGTCTAAAGCTTAGTTAGTTTTTGTGAATCAAACATATCCGATTAGATCCTCATCCATTAAACTTTCTTTGTTTTATAAATACAAATATGTTTTTCTTAAATACGTTTCAACGTGATGATATCTTAATCTGGTTTTATAGCTGAATAATTAAAAAAATATGTGCCTAACAAACAACTGAAATATTAAAACTTTATCGATATAGGCCAGTACCCTGTTTTCGAGCTTCGATTTTTACAAAACGAGTTATTTTCTCGAATTAATTACACTTACCATTATTTGAAGGAGCATCTCCCCGCACATTAGAACTCCGATTCGATAACTTTACTTAATTTGTGAAAACGATTTGGACAAAATTGAACGACGAAATCTCACTAAAATCATGGAAACCTGAATAAATGTACATATGTATGAAAGTCTACATACCAAGCATGATATGAGAAATGAGACAAATAGAATACCCTTGTACTTATGTATATACCTTTACCTAATCAATCCATTATGATTATGATATAAATTGATTCATGCCACCCGTTTTTTAATCAACTTAAAATTATGTCCACAACGTTGAAGGGCTAAAGTTTGCCTTTCTTAATGCCACTTCCTGCGTTCTTTGTCCTTTTTTCTTTTCAATTATGTAATTGTACCACGCTAGTTTTATGTTTTAAATCTGCGTCCCTCGAACCTGCACCACATTTAATAAATGTTTCTTAATTGTTGTCAAATATAAATAAAAACGCAGCAGCAAGTACATAGCGAGCCCGAGCTAACGCTGAGCAGCTTGTCGCCCAGGCATTTCACAGAAGACGATGATGTTGAAGCGGCAACTAGTGTTGCCTTAACAACGGGTCAGTCCATTAGCGAAATTCATTTTGAGAGCTCGACGACAGCTTACGTGCCGAGCACTGTTAGCAAGGTGAACATTTGCTTTGAATTCCCGTAGGAATTAGTTGGTTCGCAGAACAAGTTATATAGTTTTGTTAATCCCTCTCCAGCTGCACTGCAAACATCACAAATACACACTTAATTCCAAGTAGCTGGCCTTTTTTCCCTCCATCATCCAGAAAACGGTGGCGCATGTATGCCAGCCAATTATAAGCAATCCATAGTGAATAAACAGGATTTTCTAGTCTAATGCACCTAATGATTTTAATACGCCATTCTATTGGTCAATTAGCATGTAAGAACATCGCCAATTAGCAACGGATAAAAGCGTTTGATGCAGTGCATCAACGTGAGAGTTAAACACACGCCTGCATGTTGTCCGGTTGCTGACAAGCTGTAAGTCCCTGCATGCTCTTTGTAGTGGTATGGATTGTATTGTACTATATACTCTATGTTGATATATGTGCCTGTATATACATACATTGTCTCTATGGCTAATGGTAGATTAATAATGGCAAGTCAATGTGATCGGTTTTGGATCAACTCTTCGTATTCACAACGCATGACACTAATTATAACACAAATAGCGCCTATTCCGCCAACGATCCACATTTTACTTATGAACGCTTTACTTCCTAGGAAGAGGATGCCAATGCCATCGATGCCAGCAACAACAGCAGCGTGTCCGCTGGTCAGGATGTAAGTATTTCAGGATGTAGACTAAAGCATTCCAGTACTGATCAATATTTTTGCAGTCCACGGCAACCATTTCAGTGTCTACGACAACTCCACATGTGCCCGTTGCGTCGATCGAGGTGAGCAGCACAACTTTCGCCTCGACGGATTATGTGGAGCCTCACAACGAGAACAGTGCACCCATCATCAAGACCCGACTGCAGAAGTTGGCGGTGACTTCGGGCAAAGCTTTCACGTTCCTGGTGCCCGAGGACACATTTTTCGATACGGAGGATCTGAAAAACCTGCGATTGGAACTTACGGACAAGGATGGGCAAGAATTGAAACACAATTCCTGGCTGCAGTTCAATGCCGAGAAACGCGAACTTTATGGCCTGTAAGTTGCAATTATTGTAGTTTTTTTTCAGTACCAAAAATTTGTTGTTATTTCAATTGTATTCATTGCCGATGGATATATTTTGTTTTATTCGTACATCTGGAAACGGCATCGAAATTCTCTGCATTGTATTTAAAATCTAGCTATACAGCTTAGGAGCTAAATACTTTTCACATTATATTGAGTCCTCTATGAACATGAACATCACCAATCTATCCGTTCGTGTCTTCACTTAAAATTATGTATAATTTATACAAAGATAATGCAACATGATAAGAACATATACAGAATATTGGAATTATTAATATAAGAAGTTAGCAGCAAAGTAATCATTCCACTTAATTAACCTAGTTAATTAATCCCGGTTAATTTACTATACAAAAAAGAGTACGACCTAGTAACAATTATTTTTATAAAATTCTCAATTATTGTGCCTTTACAGGCCCTTGGATGATACGGTATCACGCTGGCAATATCGCCTGACCGCCACGGATTCGGGTAACGAGAGCGTAACGGAAACAGTCGAGATCAGCGTGCAGCAGCATCGCGGGGTGCGCACAATCAACCATGAGATCAACATTGCTGTGCGCATCAACGAGAAGCATTTGAAGAATATTGACTGGCAGCTGAAACTGATACATGGGATCGCTAGGACCCTGGAAGACGGGAACAGTGCAGCGCTGGTGGTACGTGAAATACGGCAAGTGCCGCAGGATCCGCACAGCGCCACATTTGTCTATTTCAATGAGACGCTGCCCACAACCGAGTGTCCCGAGGCAGAGCTGAATGATATTGTCAGACGGTTGGATGCGCAACGGTTGAGCGATTTGGTGCAGCCGCTTTTGGGAATAAAGTCGATTACAGGGCAGTTGATTGGCTCCTGTCTGAAGACGGAGCTAACCAAGCCCAAGCCCACAATGCATATGTCCAAAAACTTGCCGCCCATGCCCCGCAATCAGGTGGATCGCGTGAATGCGTCCGTGGGCCAGCTGCTGGTATACAGGGTGCCAATCGATACCTTTTACGATCCCAACGATAATGAGCTGACGTTGACGTTGAAGACCAAGGATCATAAAGAGCTGGGCACACGACACTGGCTGCAGTTCGATTCAAAGAATCAGGAGTTCTATGGCATACCCAAGAGTGGTGACCTCGGCTCCGATGAGTATTTGCTGGTGGCCGAGGACAGTGGGGGCCTAAGCGCCACCGACGCGCTTGTCGTAGTCGTCAGTCATGCACCCAAAAAGGAGTTTAGCGTCTTCTTCAAGGCCTATCTGGCCATACGCCACGAGAATTTCAATGCCGATCTGCAGCGCAAATTTGTCGAGCGTATTGCTCAACTGCACGGCGATTCGAATACGAATCAGATACAGGTGCGTTCGATAACAACGCATCACGATTCGGATGGCACGATTGTTAATTTCTACAATACGTCGCTGTATAAGTCGCACAACCGTTGTCCTGATAAGGAGATGGCGATCACGCGTAGCGTTTATCTCACCAGCGACATGATGCTCAGGGAGAGTGTGAAGAAGCTATTGGGACCGGAGCTCAATCTGACAAATCTGTCGGTTGCGCCTTTCGGTGCCTGCCATCGTAAGTATAGATACTTATAAGATAATAAGGTCTGTTCCACATGAATCGATTTGAATTCGAACGGCTTTGCTTTCGTGTTTTGCTCTCGAAACCAAAGCTAATATAAATTCGATAGTTTTCCACAATAGATAACAGCTTAGATTCAAATATTTAGGCCTCAATATTTAGCATCACAATATGCTTCCGTATATAATCGCATTGTCGCATTTCTAGAAACTATGGACATAAATCAGCATGAATATATACCCACGCGTACCGAGGAGCCTGGCTTAAAGTCCACATTCTCCGAAGAATACTTGGCTACATTTATTCTGCCTGCCGTTATCATTTTAGTCATGATATTGCTGGCCTCAATTATAGCATGCTGTTTGCATAGACGTCGTCACAAGAGCGGCAAAATGGAGTTAGGTAAGCGACTCAAATAGATTCATGAAAGATTTAAACCTAATATGTACTTCAAATGTGTTGTAGGTGATGAGGAGGAACGCAAATCTTTCCGCACCAAGGGTATACCCGTCATATTTCAAGATGAGTTTGATGAGAAGCCTGAGATAGGCAATAAGAGTCCTGTTATACTCAAGGACGAAAAGCCACCATTAATGCCACCGTCCTATAACACATCGAATTTGATTGGTACGTGCAATGGAAATAAGCAATAAGCTATGATGTGTAATATAATGATTCTGAAATTCTTCAGGTGACAACGATGTCGATGAGTATGTGCCACCGCCGGCAGTGGTGGTGGGCGGTCGTGAAATCCGGGGGAAATCCCCAGCCACGCCCTCCTATCGCAAGCCACCACCATATGTCTCGCCATAAATGTGTCAAAAGGAAACAAGCGAACTGAAACCGAACCGACTATATGGGCAACATATACAATAAAAAAATCGTAGTAACCCACAAAACAAAATAACATACACAGTCTACAAATCATTTAACTCTCACTACCTATACCCACTATCTCAACAATACTGCACAATTGGTATGCATCAGAAATTTGTATAAGAATTTTGTATTAATTGACTTGACAATTGAGAATGAAATGCATTGAATTGAATTGATTTGATCGCAATGAATTGACCATTGTATTCATAACAGAGAAAAGGTGAAGCATGTGTATACATATATATTATTCGTGGACACAACTGGATACAATCAATTAGCGATTTCATAAACGGTTACTATTAAATAAAACAAAACTAAATGAACAGGATATGCGTGCAAGTGCGCTAAAAGTCTTAAGCTTAAACCTACATATGTATGCTGCATATTTATTTAGTATGTACTTTAATTTATATACGAAACAGCAAGCTCAAATGCTTGAAAAACACGCCCATTTTTAGTATAGCGTTTTAAGTACACCCCATACAGTATAATTTATAATAAGTTTAAGGTACTAAATCGAACTAAGTTACGGCAGTTTTTGATTTCCGACAATTACCAATTGTTGTCTGTGCAACTAGTATTTCTATTTTTTTCATGTTCTTTCAATATTTGTACCTGGCTTTTTAAATCATGATCTTCAAAAAATGTAAGAACGTTATATGAAGTTATATCTCATAAAGTTACGGCCGACAATTCTTTTTGTTTAGAAACACTCATACACACGGCACAAAAAAGTGAGCTGTCAGAGTCGAGTTTTTGAGTTCAAAAACTAGACTAGAGGATCTTTCTTTTAAACGCATGCTTCTAAATTTGGGTTCGAACTAGTATTAAGCAATAATTTCTTGTAACTTTTGTGTGCTTAACACAAGTCTATCGCATGTTCAGATTCAAGCATATATAAATATATATGTTTATTAATTGCATCCAGCTAAAATGCAAACAACTAATCAAATATACAGCATGGTCCTAAACGCCCACAAGTGCTTCCTTCACACCCCCACCAACAACCATATCCATATCCAATTGATTAATGCTCTGCCACATACATCCCATACTCAGAAAACCCTCAAGTGTTATATCAAATTATTACTTAAAGTAGCCATTAGTTTTAATGATTTTTTACATCGTTTACAAACACATACCTATTGCATAAGTTTAAATATGTACCCGAAGCAAAGAAAAGGAAATGAAAAGATAAGAAAAAGAAAACGAACGAAAAAATCACGTTTGTATTTATATTTATTTGTAAGCATGTCTGCTAATCTTGCAGTACTTATATTCACCTTGAATTGTACGAAATATTATTGGTTATACTTAGAACGTATCATCATTTTATACAACAAACAAAAACCTATGTAAGTTAGAGCAATATTTTTACCTAAACAACAAACTGAATTACTTAAAGAACAAAAACAATTGTCAAACGCCAACATTATGCGTTATGCCTATTAAATTAAGCAACTAACAAACTTTGAGTATTCGAGAAGCTCAAAAATCAAATGTTTACACTGTATTTTGTAACAATATGAGTAGCATTATATACGAGTATATATAGAAATAACAACAACAATAGCAACAGAACGGTATCGATTTATTTTGAATAAAAAATGCCAAAGATATCAATTATGTTTCATTTCATTTTGTTAAACACAAAGCACACATTCAACCTTTACTCTATATAGTATAACCCCTAATTGCATGGACCGGAGCTGCCAAAACGAAGATAATAAACTGGGGTCCTGCAGCCTGTATTGTGCACACAAACACTCACACAAACACAGTCAATCCAATACCATGAGTAAGTAATCAAATACAATAATAAAAAGTATACATAGTGTTACAGTTTTGCAAAATTTATATTTGAATAAATACAACTAATTGAACGCAACTAGACTAGAATAGAATATTCAATAAAAATAAAGACACATACAAGTATATGAAATAAACGACGCATCCTTTTGATTCCCAATGAGCGGACAATTTGTAAACATCACGTATATACATAGCTATGTATTAGGATTAATATTACAAACACAATATGCATACTTAATTTAAGCATGTTTAATTGTTAATAATAAGGCCGATATGTTTGACTTCTTTCGTATTTTTGTATGTGTGTATGTGAAAACACCTATACATTTGTGTACAACAATATAACAACTTAATCGAAGGCCACATGCGAATATATGTACATACGTACATACATACACATACTATAGGGAGACAAACAATATGATATAAATTAAAAATAATAAATACAATTTATATTTTGATAAAATGCTGGCGTGTTTTTAATTTTAATTGGAGCGGGCCCATGGGTGAGCCAAATCAGAACTGTGCGCGTGACAAAACGCGCCGTCACGATCAAGCACAGTCACGAATCAAAGTCCTTGGCACATTCAAGGAATTCACAATTATTTTATTTTATTTATTCTTTTAAAACTGTACGACACTTAGCACGTTTTATGTATTTTTGATTTTATTAATTTTATTTAATTAGTTTAGTTTAAAAGACAAATTAAATTAAAATGTACTCGTATATATTTTTTGTTTTTCTGGGAGTGAGTGCAGGGCATTTAAGACTTGGGCCCACTCGACTCTAGCGTTCTAATCTTGTTTAGGATTCTGACTATTGAAGATTTCGAATTCTACTATATTTACAAGTCAAGCGAATTATTTGCATTGCTAGATTAAAAAAAATATAATGAACGGTTTGGTTTTCTGGCAATACGAATTCCCCCAAAATGAATTCAAATTAATTGGATTACATTTTTAAATTTTGTTTGATCTTAACTACGAAATTCCCTTTTTTACTTTACAAACTTTTTTTTTTGCATTATTTTTGTTATTGTTTCGTGAATGGTGACCTCAGGCGTCACACTTACGTAATTAACAGTATTTATTTGAACTTGAACGATCGTGCACACTTCTCAGCCAAATTCGTTTTCGAATGTGTGTGAGTGTTATGTGTGCCGTCGAGTTGCGTAACAATAAACGGTAAGCTCCATATCCTAGCATCATTGAAATAACAAAATCAAATCAAAAACATTTCTATAATGAAGTAATACATATTTGTTGCTGTTACGTCGCTGCATTCGTTGCCTAATAAAGACACTCACACACATACATATCCACATACCCCCTGTTGACTGTTTGGTGGTGTGCGGAATGGTGTGTGTTATTGATTCGGTTACTTTGACAACCGATATGCTTTGGATGCTTGCGAACCCCACACCCACACACAAACACAAACTCACATAAATATACATACGTACTATACGCCATCATTTGACTGGCTTCCTTTCATCGTTGAGGGCGCCAGGCATCAGGAGCAACAGTCGATGCCGCCGGCGTCACAGCCATCTCCTTTCTATCACTCCGTCAGCCATTCCGGTAAGCACATACACTCCCTTACATAACTATGGTGTGTGTGTGTGTTAGTGTGAGTGTAACAGGCAGTTTTTGTTTGTGCTGCTGTTATTATTATTGTTATTATGTAATGCAGTCATTTAATTGGTAACAAATTGTATTGTTTGGCTTGACATTTCTCCGCTTGTTCCGTACGCTTTTATGACTTTTCTAAGAATTCAGGGACGCACACACACACACATACATGCACAGAAATACAAATATAAAGTAACCTCCATGCTGTCTATATACTACTTTGTGGGCTGACTTTTTCTTTTGTCCTGTGCCATACGTAATAAATTCCTTGTCTGAACACTCAGGTGGGCGTAGGATTAAAAGCAAACCTTTCATGGTTGAATTTTAGAAAATATTTTAAGAAAATGGTAAAATGGAAAAGGTTCTCTTAATTTTCTTTGCAACAAAAGAATAACAATATATTTGACTATAAGTTGAATTAAGCTCCATTATACTTGTATGTACAAATGGCAACGATGCGTATGCTTGATAGTTATACAAGTAAATCAAATCAACATGTCATGAATAGGTATGCAAATTATTAGATGCTTTTAAGATTATTGGCATAACCTGATATGGTGCAAGATTTTGAAGTAAAAGATATCTACTATTTTAATAAATATTAATCAAACAAGAATGAATGCTGCAGTCGCCCTTAGCTGAAGCAAAAAGAAGAAGCAGATGGGCAAAACACTCCAGCGTGTTCTGGGAGTAGTAATGGAGTGAGGCTGTGCTAATTAATGTTCTTAGAATTAGAATTGACAGATTTATATGGAATTTAAAACAAAAGTGAAGAATTATATTTTAAATAATTCTGCTAGGTTGGGGTTTTTGAAGTTGTTCTTTTTTTTTTTTTTTTTTGTGGAAATGTGGCCAGTTTTGACAAAATTCTATAGCATGGGGACCGGGATGGGGAAAAACTCGCTAGGGCTGGCGATAAGGAGACTCTAGAAAGCAAAATTAGTCAATTTGGGCTTAGCTGCTTACGAAATCTAGGCGTGCATCCAGAGTCTGTCTGGAGTCAATTTTCTCGTCATGCTGATAAAGAATACCGTTAGACGTTGACTGCCACAGTCCAAAAAATATAATCGCTCAGGTGTTGGAAAACAGAAACAGATCAAAAAATGAGATCAGCATCAGCAGAAGGAAACGTGTGCAACCTGTGGGTCGTAAATCCAAAAAAAATATGATCAATCGTAAAAAGAGTGGCAACTTTAGTGGGAATATTTGCTTATATGTATTAGATTTTAAACTGTAAAAGTATTCGTTTTAAAATATTAATTACTTAAATAAAAAAAATCAATTTAGTTTTTAATACAATTTTTTTGATATTTAAAGATAAGACATGGCAGGTATATGAATAGCACACCGATTTTGATTAAATTTCAGGTTATGTTACCATTTCTTCATTTAAAAAGTAATTTCTGGAAGTAAGCTTGATTTTTTGCGCCGCACACACCAGATTTGTTTAACATAAATAAAGACCTGTATGGTCCCATATATATATTAGAATTGACGTGCTGGAAAAGACAAGTCCATGTATCAAGTTAGATGTCCCTAGCTGTATTTCTGAATGGCGTTACTAGCTTCTGGTTCGAAATTGGTTTCCTACTCAAAAAGCGATCGGGCTTGATGACACCTAATAGTAATGCCTAATAGTATTTACCAAAAAAAAAAAAAATTAAATATACTATATGCCCCAAGGTATGTAAATGATTTTTAGAGATTTACAAAAGTAATGAAAACTAGTTTGTGACTGAACCGAATAAACAAATTGTTTCGATTTGCGTTGAATCCGTCAGTCATTATTTCCCTAACCATCTACCTTCTACTTATTCAATTTACATTTTATTTATTATGGGGTAAACAAATGGATACGATTCAGATTCCGATAAAAATTTCAAAAATCAAGCTATTCATTTACAAAGCACACAGCTTTCCGTAGCTCAAAGAGCAATGAATGAAAAGGCATTATGCATCAAAAATATTTGTTAGCTTCACAGTTTCAGTTGGATCAGATACCCTTACAAACTTATCCTTTGACTTGTGAATGAAGTTTTGCAAAAGAGCATCTGTCACCGTCTCAAAGAGTCGAGGCCTGGGCTGTGTTAAATACAAGTATATAGTATGTATGTATTATACATAAATGGAATCAAAGCCCACGCTATTTATTCATTTAGTTGTGCATGTGTATTGGATTACAAATTAAATTATGAACTACTCTATCTGCACGTACCTATTTATCGCGCTTTGTGTGTGAGTCCTTTTCATGTCGTTCCCAAGGCAATCATTAGCGCAAGGACATTATATTATCTATTTATTATCTATTTATTTTGCCATTCAGCGTTTCAAATTTCAAAAAAAAAAAGAATGCATAATTAACTTATAGTCTTACATGGTGGCAGCAGCGGCGATGAGTCGAATTGTTGTTGAAATGCGGCAAATAATAGTAATATTATTTTATTTGTAATCGCAGGGGAAAATGTCTATGTAGTCGATGTATCTTGTTACTCAAACTGCTGTTGCCTTTTAGCACTAAGGTAATTAAATGTTCTGACCTTCTTCACTAAGCTAATTAAGTTATTCTGATGAATCCGTGCATACCATTATGTTGTCGATCAAGCTTCTCGGTGTCCAGACAAAAGTTGCGAGACACCGACTGCCTTGTGTGCTCGCTGTATCGATAGCTGCTCTTTGACTGAGTTTGATTGAAAAGAAAAATAAAGAAAAAAAATAATGTGTCTATTCGCAGAGCTGTCAACGAAGATAGCCGATATCATTCAATTTCAATAAAACGGCTTATAAACTGGAACCAGGCCGAGACCGGAGTGCATAGATGGGATTAATTAAAAAATCAATTTCGTTTGGCGCAAGCAACTTGTTGTTTTTATTTGTAACCGTTTTATTGTTTAGAGAGCGGAACAGAGAGAGAGAGTGTGGCGAATTGAGATAAATAACACAATACACATACATCCAAGGATGTATGGGCGAGAGACAAATTGCCAAGGTAAATATTTGAAAGGGAAACATGCAAATCTAATGATATGTATATTTTAGTTTCCTGGCAATTGAACAAAGACAATAAAAACACTTTTACCACTTCTTGTCATTGACTTTCCAATTTCATTTTGAAATTATTCAAATGCCGAGCCAAGTGAGGTGCACTACGTCATGTGGAGTCCTTTGTCTGGGATAAGGCGAAGCAGGCACAAATCAATTATACCTACAGCTCAGCGCAGCAAAAAATATAGAAAGGAGAAAAGGAAAGAAATGCTTTGATAAGGGAGGGGAACAATAGACAACATTGGCAACCTGCTGCGCTAATGCCGGGCTCAGACAAACAAACGTGCATACACACCCCACTCCACACACACACCCACACATACACCCGAACATATATACACATTCAACATTCAACTCTTAGCGTGTTGCCTGTGCTCGGTGACAGACAATTTTTTTCGTCTTTTTTTTTTTTTTGTTTCGGTCTATTCTTTAGTCAGTCAACACGGCATGGCAATTGTAAGAGCGTTGCCTGGATGAGCGCGACGACGAGGACAAGAACGAGAGCGAGAACGAGGACAATTCACTCCATTGGGGCTTTGCTGAAATTGCTTTTATTGCATACGTTTCGTGTCGCCATTTGAATTGCACTTAATTTCAATCAAGCGCCTGCTGCTAAGCCACTTCAACTAATTGTTCGGTTTTTGAGGCTGAGCAGTGCGCAATGCTAGAGAAGCACAACAATCAAATTGTCTGTACCCCTGTCTTTATACAAAATACATCTACTACTACACACACACACACACACACACACACACACACTATATATATATATATATATATATATATATATATGTATATTTATATTTGCTTTAAGATTTCGCCCAGCTAATTTGGCAATTCTCTGCAAGCTGCTAGGTAACAGGCAACAACAACAACAACGAAAGCAAGAGAAACAGCAAGAGCATCAGCTTAGTCTGGCTTAAAATTTGCGCCAAGAAGTCAAGTCAAGTGGTGTTTTGCCTGGCTGGAGTTTGAGGCTTGGGAATTTTCGAACTAGGGCTGTGGCTGGGTGGCTGGAGGCGTATTACCAAGCTGCTTGTTGCAATGCTATGAAATTAATTGTAGTGGCGTATGCTTTTATTTCAAATATATACAAGTACATACATACTCGTACTTTGCCGCGCACTTCATAATTTCGCGCTGAATTGCGCTTCAAGTGTATCATTAACTTGGGCAAATGCAAACTAAGCCGCCGCACAGTTACACAACCATAGAGCCCTAGAGCTACACAGCTACAAGTATACAGCTATAGAGCTACACAGCCACACAACCACAACAGCTAATGGAAGTTGCTTGTTGTAGTTGTCGTTGTCCTCGCGGTGTTCTTCTTTCTAATGCTCGGGTATGGGGGCAGCATTACGGAACGAAAACTTTTACAGGCGCTTTCCTCAAGTTACTTCGAGCTGTTGTTAATGCGCATTAAAATTACTGAAATGTAAAACACTGCGAAAAGTATTGCCTACTTATGAGGGCGCAGTGCACGCACGCCCAGGCAGCTGTGATTTCAAAGCGAGAAATCCCATATGGCGAGAACATCAGGCATACGGCAGTAGTAGAAATAGAAGCAAAGGTCTTTCGCGCCCATCTTGGGCCCAGTGCTGTGCCCTCTGTGTGCTCGCTATGACCTCATTTTTGAAATCGAAAAATCAGTAGGCGAAAACCCCAAAGGACGTTCAATAAAATTATATACTAACATCCTTATATTTATTAAAGGAACAACGTAAATATATACAGCTATCATATACATGCTGTGAGTTTACTCAGGAAATAAGTACAGAGGAGCCAATCAGAAGGCAACACTTTAATATCAATAGGTTTAAAGAAGAACAGTTCAAAACTTGCGGACCGCTATGATTAATACCCTTTAAGCATATTTACAACATGGCTGCAATAAATCCTATGTGGCTTTCGTATACACGGCGAAATTATAATTTCAATTCAAATTTATGCAATAGCTGAAGAGAGACTATGAAGAGATATTGTATTTATTACTTATTGTTGATCGAGAAAGGAAATAGTTCTATGAAAGCAAAACATATTTGGTATATTCCAAAAAAATGATTAAGTGAGAGCAAACGACTAGGGTTATCGGAGTAACAGATCATCGGTCGAGAAAGGGCAGCAAGGGTTCCTTAATAGTAGACCAAAACGTGCGATCTTGGAGTTAGATGAATACATATTTGGCGATTCGTGGCTATGCCGATAAATTCACATACAGATTGAATTGAATTTGTCTAGTATCGAAAATTAAAAATAAGAATAAAGTCAGGAGATTTGTGCTTATTAAGTCTTAAAAAGATTTACTAAACGTAAATATTCGAAAAAGAGTTATTCCACCGGATAAATCCGTTGTAAGTAAATGTAATACTTAATTGTTAATTAATTTAAACGAAACATTTTTGTGTTTTACTTTTGATTCAGGTTAAAGAAGAATCTAGCTTCTTTGGTCCGTGCTAGGATCAATCTAGGATCAATCCGTTGGCTTACATTCCAAAGCGAACGATGTCATATACCAGGGAATTAATTTAGATATTCGCCCAATCTGGCACCATAAAAAAGTTCGGCTTTACACATTTGCTCTGCAATGTTCAACTTAAACTACTAAGTACATTCACATAGTAAATACATGCCTAAATATTCCCCTTGTAACCAACATAAAAGGTGCAAGAAAAACTTCAAAATTCAGTTAAACTATCTAAGATATTCGTCAAATTGCTTATACAACATTAAAGAAATTATTACCCAGTCCAGCTTATTAAATGTAAAACCAATTAGAATTCACAAAATATGATTAAATATTGTGTTGAAATGCTGACTGTTATGATCTCTTAATATTTACAATAATTACTTCAATGAATAAGAACTTTTAGAAAAAGTATGCTTCAAAATTTAAAATTGTTGATACTTACATCATCTTACATCAAATATTCACTGTACCACTACTGTTCAAAATTTGCTGCTGACTGATCCCATACCTAGTAGCATAATTCCTGTAACTGACTTTGATTTTATTGCGGTAGAAAAGGTTCAACCCTTAATAGTTTGATTCCACGTAATAACCAATACTCCAATAACTTTATAATTACATTTAGCTGGGTTTTCCGAATTATAGTTGATATTTTCAAGAGATTTTGTTGCAGGGATATTTGGAAGAAACGTGTTTAATTGTTGGAGTCTTTACTGTAACTGAAATCATTCACACATTGAGATGCCGGACTTGGCAAGACATGGGGGGCAGGCTAGGAGAGGCTAGGACAGACGAGACCAAGTCCGGTCCCGTCCAGTCTCATTCAAGCAGGAACAATAGGTAAATTAAAACTACAGTTGCTCAGCAGTTTGGGGGCACATTGTACACGAGCTTTGAATACGCTTAAACAAATGACACTGAGTGTGCTAGAGTGTGTGTGTGTGTGTGTGTGTGTGGGTGCTTGAATAAAAATGAAGCATGGCGGAATGATTTTTAGACTTTCCACCCCCCTAGAATGTTGGCGGCATAGAGGGCCTCACGCATCTACACGCACAGCTGGCTGTTAAGCAGACTGGCGCCAAAAATGTGGCTGACTTAACAGATTTCTATGATGGCAAGATAAAAGGGGCATACACACACCCACACACACACACACACGCACACGCACACAAGCATGCAGTCACTATACATACTTACTTGTATTGACGGCTTAACAGCGTTGACAGCATAGTGCATAGTTATGCCCAGCAGCGTCGTCGTCTGGACGGGTTGGATGGTTGGATGGCTGGCTGACTGACTGACTGACTGCCTGAGCGAGTGAATGAGTGAGTGAGTGAGTGACGTACTAGTAGTTACTGAATGTTCGGGATCGTTAATGCCACACGCGCCACAGGCAACTTGTGTGCCATTTGAGTGACGAAGACTTCATGCCGCTTTTGCCATGCCTGTGAATATATATACTATACATACATACAAATATATATATATATATAGATATGTGTAAGTATGTGTGTTGGTGTTGGTGTTGGGCGGGGGTGTTGGTGTGTTGTTGTGTTGGTGACATGCCGTGACGCGGCGACTGATGCCGCCACCAAAGCCAACGACATGCCCTCGCCGAGGCGCCAACTCATCAACTCCAGTCAGTTAGTCAGTCAGTCAGTCATTCCGTCCATCCGTCCAGGCGCTCACTGCTATGGCAACAACACTCTGCCAACTTGATCCTTGGGGAGATAGTAGGGAAACAAGAAAAATACCGAGCCATGGAGTTGGAGTGAGAGCCGCAGCAACAGTGTCATTGGGGGTTGTTTTTTGTTCTTCGGTTTTTCGTTGTTTGTGCTCGCTATTAAAAAATATAAAAAGCTATAACAACATGAAGAACTGGGTCCATATGGCGGCGAACTCATTGAGTTGTCGCGGCACAGCGCCACGTGATGCCAACCCAAGTCAACTCAAGTCAAGCCAAACCCAACTAAATAAACCCGATGCGACCTGACCCTCACTCGACCCCATCCCTCCAACTCATGCCTGCTGCCTTTGCCGCTGCTGCTGGCGCTGCTCTTCCTCGTTTTCATAATCGGGCGGTAATTGTACACCAATTTGACTTATGAATATAAATTAACTGCGAAACATGCGCCAAGCCATACACACACACACACGCACACACGCACACATATATGTACAAATAAGCGTACATATGTGGCACTGTGTACTACATACATACATACATACATACATACATACATACATACATATGTATGTATATGACAAGACTTATGGCTTATCAAGATTATAATACTAAATTATAGACTGCTGCGATTAATTTCGTTGTACGTGCAACGTTTTCGTTTCTTCGCTTCACTGAACGCATAATTATGAGCAATAACTTAATATTGTTTACAGCACATTCACAATGCATAATGCAGTTTTGCTGAACAGTAGTTCGCTATTTCTGCGGAAATCGGAACATAACATTTTCATATTTATTTACTATTTGCAATGAGTTTAAAACATACTTAGTTATGTATTATACATTGTTGCTTATCTTTAACACTTTAAGCATAATAACTTTGTATTTTATGACTATCAGGCTTGTATGTTTTCCCCAAAATGTTCACAAACTCCAACTACGACATACACAGAAATCTTGAAATACCCCTGATCAGAGATGTGATAAACTCAGATGCCGTGAAATACATAAATAGGCTACATGACCATGACAACGCAATAGCACTAGGCCTATTAGAGAACACTCTCTGTCGAAGACGACTAAAAAGATTCCACATACTAAGTAGATCTCCCATACAGACCAAGATAGAAAAGTACAGGGTGCGCCATCTTTTCTGTCGGTATGTGGATATTGAATAACTTTGTCTATAGTGAACCGATTGACTTGAGTAGACCAGTGTTGAAAACCTCAGTTCAAGAAATTGTACGGAACCAAATTAAATAAAAATATCTCATACTTGAAAATCGGTTGTTTATTTTCAACGATATTCAATGTTTGCATACCGACATAAAAGATGCCGCCTAATTCTGTTTTTACACGGTTGATTGGTTCCAGAAACAACCGTGTAAAAAAAGACGTTGATCATATGCAAACATTGGTGATCGGTTCCTTATCTTTAAAGAAATATGTGTAGTATATATGCAATTTTTAATTTTCAAACCGTGTTATATCAAAGTCGTGTAAAAAAAGACCGTGTGAAAACAGAATTAGGTGTATACGGATAGGGCTCACTGGGGCTTAAGCCGTCCTGTTAATTAAACAATTTACGTTTGTAAAATTTGATTATTCTAGTCTAGGTTAAGAGAGATTGCAAATAAAATGAAATTATAACCAAACAAAAAATGTTAACACACATGGCGATTGACCGACATTTGGGAAAATTTAGGGAAACACAGCAAGAAATTACCAATGCAGTCCAAATAAACTCACAATATTTCTGATAAATTTCATAGGAACGACCATCAGTAAATAATAACATTGAAGAGTAAGTTATTAAAGTTCAATAAATTTAATGAGTGTACTATAGTTGTTTGTGTTTTTCTGTGCTTATTTTGACGTGTCATTGGAAAATTTCACATAAACATGAACATAAATGGACTGGAATTAAAAAGGCGTAGGTAGAACAGAAAATAAAATGGTACAAGAATACTATTAATCTTTTCAATGATAGTTACAAGCTTTTAAGTAAATTCTGTATCGAGATATTACAACACGTTTTACACCTGAAGTGCCTTATAAAGAAAATAAAATTAGGCCTTAAATCAGAGGATGTTTTAAAAAGGTAAAGTTTATTTTTATAGCCTGTACCCAAAGGGTGAAAGGCTATACTAGTTTTGTGCGCATGTATGTAACACACAGAAGGAGGCGTGGCAGACCCCACAAAGTATATATATTCTTGATCAGGATGAGAAGCCGAGTCGATATAGCCTTGTCCGTCCGTCCGTCCGTCTGTCCGTCTGTCTGTCCGTCTGTCCGTCTGTCCGTCTGTCCGTCTGTCCGTATGAACGCAAGGATCTCAGAAAGTATAAGAGCTAGAATAACCAAACTTGGTTTCCATATTCTCCTAAGACCGAGAAAGTACGAGTTTGAGTTTTTTTTCGATGCACCCCCCCACTCCCCCGCAATTCGTGTTTTTTCTTATAACTTCCGTAATTCTCGGAATTTGGAAATCAATTTTGGTAGGTACATCCAGTTAGTACTAATGTGTCCGTGTGCCAAATTTCATCATGATAGGTCAATTCTGAAGAAAGTTATAGCCATAAGTAAAATCGCTGCTCATGCGCTGCCTCTGTCGGCAGCGCTGCCCGCAGCTGTTGTTGTTGTTGCTGCTTTGGTTCAACTTTGTGCTGCATACATACACGCATATAAACACGCATAGGTACGTGATGTAAATGTATGCTGTTAAAACTAAACATAAACATATATTCTAATTTAATTAAATTAATTAATTCATTAATTTTTTTTAATAATTTAATTTTTTTTTTTTAATTTTTCTTTTTTGTGGAGAGTACAGGCTATTTTACTGTCGGGCTTGCTCGACTGTAGCGTTCTCTCTTGTTTTTATTTATATTTCTTCATTTCCATTTCTTTTTTATTAGGTCTAATAACGTGTCTGAATAATCTCTGCTGTTAATCGGGGCATAGATTAGTTTTTGGACATTTCTGTTATTTCTATAGGCTTTGTTTTTCTTTCTTTTATCAAGTATAAGTTCTGTATTGTTTTGATTTTCGCACATCGACATCTCTGTTTGTCGATAAATAAATAAATAAAAATCAAATAGTTAACAAACATTCATATTCATACTACTATGTATTGTTTAGGGGACGACGAGTAAAAGAAATTCTTTTAAAAATTGATGTTTAATGCTTATTATATTAATGTTTAATGAGAGTATCGTCTATTTTCCGGCGAAAAAGATATGGAAATTTCCAAAAATAAAGCAAGCCACAATTAATCAATCCCAGCAAGTTGTCAAATCTTAAATAGAAAGCTTATGAACTAGCTCCCGTTTGGAGGAATACAATAATTTAGTTACACGGCCCTTAGATCAGGTACTGGCCTGGGCCCTTTACGTAATGTGCACATCGCTGGCACATCGCTGCCTCCACATCTGTGAGACTGGCTTCATAGTGGTGTTATAGTCTCTTAGATATAGGCGATTATACGAATGGAGAATCGGGAAAACTCCCATAGGGGGGAAGTGGGGGGGGGGGGGAATCAAAAAAATAAAACAAACTTGCACAGCGTACACATATAACGCATCTTTGTGCAAAATTTGGTGTCTCTAACTCTTATAGTCTCTGAGATCCAGGTGTTCATACGGACAGACGGACAGACAGACAGACAAACAGACAGACAGACAGGACTAGATCGACTCGAAGAATATATATACTTTCTGGGGTCTGCCACGCCTCCTTCTGCCTGTTACATTTTCAGCTCCCGCAAACCTAATATACTCTTGTACATTTTATGTACATAGCGGAGGGCAATCGCACCTATTCAGTGTGAACATGATATGTTTACTTGTTTGTTTATTGACATTGATGCGCCATTTGTTCAACTACTTCTCCACAAGTGCCAAATGCTCAGCAAAAGCTCTAGTTGCATTGATCGGACATCGTGTCCTGATTAAGATTGCAGAGGCATCCGTAAGCGCACATAGGTGTTGTCTGGGATTCCCTTTATTGCTGATATAATATATTTAGGATGTGGAGCTTTTCTTTGTCATAGGTATGGAAAATTTATATTAATATTTGTGGCGAAACAAAACGTACAAAGCAATGAAAAGGTACAGGATATGTAGACATTCAAAAGGTATATAAAGCATTTGTATAATAATATTATGCATTTTATTTTGCCATAAGTTTGAGCGACGTCTATGCAAATTGCTGAGCGTATCTTAAATGCATTGCACATTTTTGGCGAAACAATTCTATTTTCAATTTTATTTCCAATTGCAAGTACAATTGACCAATTGACGACTGGAAAGGTAAGTTTGTTGTTCGACTTTTCCTTACAGTTATTCCAAAATGTCACCCCAAATGTGTTTATGTTTATTACTTTTTTTACACTCTTTGACGACCTTAGTTGCTTTTTAATTAATTTTTACAGAAAGCATCTTTAAACTGGGCATTGGCAGCAAACTCGCAGACTGGACCCTTCAACTTGCTGTTCTTAATTAAAATTGTGTTCCAGTTTCATTCAACGGGTAGGATGCTTTTCGCCATCCAAAACATTTGAAGCAATTGGGGTTATTTTCATTAAAAAAAAAAGCCAAACATAAAAGCCAAAACTGGCTGTCATATTTCGAGCGTAAAAGTAGAGATGTTTGAATTCAAATAGAAAGCCCTTTTCTATGTATCAAATGTGTCGTTTTTATTAATATAAGTATTGAGGCAACGTCTGATATGTGTAAGCTTTTAAATATTTTTCCCGTAAAGTCACATTTTTTCATCCCATCTCTTTCAAACAGTATATATAATATCTTTTTTATGTCATTATTTGAGCTAAATAATTGGTTCCGATTTTCTTGCGATTTGACTCCAAATTTGAAAAATGGTGTTTAAGGAAAACAAGAGAGAACGCTACAGTCGAGCAAGCCCGACAGTGTAATACCCTGTACCCAGGTAAACTTCCGTCACTGAGTTATATGCGCCCATAGCAGCAGCAAAAAGAGGAAGAAGTTGTACTGGCGAGAATTTGTTTCGCTAATAACTTTTCTTAGAATTGACCGAATTGAATAAAATTTTGAACAACAGTAGACAATTATATAGAAATTATGTGTGCAAAGTTTGGTTTAGGTAGCATTTGAAATGTGGACGCTATTGACGAAATTCTGTAGCGGGGGAAGGGGGGGAAAATTCAAAAAAATAAAATAAACTCGTCCTTTCTCGGACCTAGGAGAATCTGGATGCCAACTTTGGTTATTCTAGCTTTTATAGTTTCTGAGATCCTCGCGTTCATCCAGACGGACAGACGGACGGACAGACGGACGGACATGTCTAGATCGATTTCTCTCGTCATGCTGATCAAGAATATATATACTTTATGGGGTCGGAGATGCTTCCTTCTGTATGTTACATACTTTGCACAAACCTAATATACCCTTTTTACCCTACGGGTACAGGGTATAAAAAGATTACGCTACACTTGAATATTTAGCATTGCAATCATCGCTTAATTTAACAACATTTTTTCTATCTAAATAAACAGAAGCAAGCCAGATTAATACTTTAATATTCATAACATTCATCCCTTGATGTTTAAACACCGAATAGCCAAAGAATGTACAAGTATGTTTGTTAATTTATATTTTTATGAGTTCGGCCAAAAGTTGTTTTTATATTATGTATATATACAGTATATATTATGTGCATTGCATTGGATTGTATTTAGACATGACTCAAGTGATTAACAAATTCAGACTCAAATTTCCCTTGCCAATCATATTTTAACGGCTTTAAAGTAATCCCATTTTTTAACCCCGAAGCACTGAGAAAAATCAGTTTCTGGAATGACCTTTAGGGCCTTCCTTGATTCGGCTTCAATATCCTCAAAGCAGTCTTTTAAATTTATCAAATAGGCAGAAGTCCAAAGCTGAAGTTTTTGACAAGATTTTACGCTTACGAGGCACAAAAGTCTATTGGAAATGCCAACAGCATCGGCAATGTCTAAAGTTCTCCAACGACTTTTTTAGAGCAACAATTCTTAGACATATTTAAATATTTTCTCGACCATCTTTGAATATTTTATGTCATTCATATACTTCTGCTGTCGCCACAGCCTGCTTAAAGCCGTCTACCATATTTTTATTGTTTCGGTTGTAGAAATGTCATTCTTGTTGTATAATTTCGGACATTGCAAAAAAGACTAATAAATAAATAAAATTAATTTAAAAAAAATCCATAATAAATCCCTTTTAAATGTTCGTACTTTTCACGATTCCCACATTCCTGTGTAAGAAATGATGAAAATGCAATGGAAATTGGACAATTTGATGCCAAATTAAATATAAAAGATTTCTTTCGTACATTTACGAAAAACAATATAAAGACAACTGCATAACGATGTATGTGGCTTTAAATGATAATCGTGTTTATTCTTACTAATTATGGTAATTTTCGAAGAGTGTATTAAATATAAATTATTATTTGATCGGCATGATAAAACAAATCGATCTGTCTGTCTACCTGTTTCTATGAAAACTAATCGAAGACGGCCAGATCTATGATTTAGCTGCATTAACTGTTATTGTGTGGAAATCTTTTGGCATTCTAAAAAGTTGTTATACCGTAAAAAAAAGTGGCAATATTATAATAATATTTCTGTATAGCAGTGAAATTGTTCGTTCAGATTAGACTTACAAAGGACATATAGGACTGATTAGTTCTAAAAATATTTATTTATTTTATTTATATATATATCAATATATAACAAGTATATATCATCAAATATAATTTTTTTTTGCCCTTTCTGCAATAACGTGTTAATAAATATTGCACATATCCTCACCTCATGCCCCACACTTCTTCACATAGATTATCTATTCTCCCAAACATTAACCCCATCACCTTAATTACAAACCCATCAATACATAACACTAAACATTTACCAAAAAACTAAGCCCAATCTTCATACATATGTATTTATACTTTTTTATTTAATACTGTATAATTTTGTATGTGCAAAGTTAGCTGAAGGCCCTAGAAGCCATTGCTAACATAATCTCTTCTGTTAGTTTTAAGATTTCAATTTTAATTATATAAATAAATAATATGTTTTTTTTTTTTGGTCAATTTGTAATCAATGTTTCAAGGTAATCATTAAAAAAAAAATACGGGGGAATAAACTTGCCTTCTTACTGTATTCGTAAAACAAATAAAGGAAGCCTTCCTCCCTTAGGAAGGGCAATAAAGGAAGTAAACCGCAGGAAATACGACGAGTAGTTATATTCGGGGGAATGAAAAAACAATATGAAAAAATTCGAACTACGTATTAATCATTTCAGCTAGAAGTGCAGAAGCTTCAGATTCTGAATTACATATATTTTTAAACTATGTGTATATAAAGATTTTAAGCAACTAGTTTTGTGTCAACCTGTGTGGGAACATAACTTCAGGAGATGATGAGACAACAGTAAAGAAAACGTAAGCCTAATAAGCTTCTATAGAAATATTTTACGAGCCAGCATTCTGCAGGATTGTGTTGTCGACATAATTATGTATTCGAATGGATTTAAATGATATCGAGGCACTATTAAAGAAGAGGTTCAACGTAGTTATGCATTAGTACGGCAATATCGGTTATCAAAGCCAAATACAATTCAAAGAGTACTCGCATAATCAAAGGCCTGATATGAAGTTGCTGACCGCATTTCAGGAGAATTTAAAGTCAAAGACGTTGTTCATCATATCTGTGGATGACAGAGTTAAAAGCTGGACAGTGGACTGGTTTCGTGTTGGTGTGGTGGTGGCTTAGCATATGTTGTCACCAAATAAACACGAATTGCCACAAACATTGCAAAACGTATGCAACCGCACATGTGATGTGGATATGTAATACGATTAGATGTGCTGGTCTGTCAGAAGCACGAGGAAGAAAATCCTCAACTTGGTGGTAATTACATTTTGCGTTTTAGCAAACGGATGTGTCCTGCACAGCGGCAGGACATGCATGTTGTGTCTTATATACACTCGCATGTAATTGTATTAAATTGTCCGAATGTCCATTAGGGAGGAAAGGCAAGCGCGCGCATTCCAGCAGTTGTTGACCAAAAATCCAAAGCGAAAAGAAAAGCCGAAAAAGTGGAGAGAGTGTGACAAAAACGAAACCAAACGATTTGCATGTGTAATTTGATTTGCGGTCAACAGAACCTTGCTCAGTTCTTGCATTTGTCGTCTAGCTCCATGTATTTGTGGGATGTAGTGTATGCGACTGGCATTGTGTCTGTGTGAGTGTGTGTGTGTGTGTGTGTGTGTGTGTGTGTGTGTGTGTGTGTGTGTGTGATGAGGCCTTGCCCGCTGGTGCGACACTCAACTTCAAATAAATCAAGAAAGCCAATTTACGTATGCCATATAGCCCATTAAATGAAATCCTATGAAGTTCGGATGACAATTACATAAATAATTACACGAAAGGGTATCATGTGCTGGCTGCGTTTGTCTGGGTGCGGTTGCCGGCATGTGTGTTAGTGCCAGTATGTGTGTGTGTGTGTGTGTGTGCGTAATGGTGTAACTTAAGAATTGTGCTTAGACACCCACATGGTTGCCTCTTTTATTTATGTTCGCCAGCACGCATACCACAAAAACCAGACTAAGGATATACAATTGCACTTAAAGCTCTACAGGCTCCCCATATGTGCCACATAACGACTCTCCCTCTCCCTCTCTCTCTCCCTCTCTCTCTCTCTCTCTCTCTCTCTGAATCTCTCCTGCTATGATTTGTGAAGCAGTTGTTGTAATTCAATCTGGGTTCGCCCAACTTCGCCAAGGCATGTGACAACGTGGCCTTCCTACTGTAGCAGGACGAGGGCAAAACTTCAGTTTTCGATCTTTAGCTGCATTTCAAGTGCGTTTCGTTTACAATTTCCATTTTATGTGTCCGCTGTGGCATAAAACGACACACAAAGTGACATGGCAAGTCCTTAACTTTAATGTCATTGTTATATTGTTATGTGTGCCCCCCCATTCCGTCCCATTCTTTATCATTGTTTTGCCTTCCTTGGCTGCATCTGCATGCGCTAGAATCGAATCTCGAGGGCCGTTAAAGATGCAAACGACAGCACGGAAGCAATTGGCAAGTGGCCATTGGCAAAGTAAAGGCCAAAGGCATTTTCAAATACATTTCCCATGCAAATATTTTGCATATGGCGTGTCTTCAATGCCCGACTATCAGGCTCGGCAACTTCTAAGCCACCAGCTGTTGCCATCTGGGCGTGTAAATGCGTTTATTGCCAGTCAGCGCGAATCACCTCCAACCGCCCATTCGGTTAGCCAGCAATGCTACGAAAACAAGTTAAGGGCGCCTTATCACACATATTGTTGCTGCGCCCCCCTCCTCCCTCTCTCTATCTCTCTATACATATAGATATATGTATGTGTGTGTGAACAAACCAGCCAAAAAGTGGGTCAAATACGCACTCGTTGTGTTTGTTGTGTTGTTTGAAAGGTCTAGCTGGTTGTCTGTCTGCGGTTCACCCCATCTATCTTGACAAGAATTCTTATATGGACATAAGGTTGTTCTCAAAGTGTATTTTTACAAATTATTTTACAGGACTTCATGCAAACAAACAAACTAAGATTGATTGAAAGCGCCTTTAATAATAATGTAATGATAAGGCATAATTAAGTCTCTGACTATATTTAGTTAGTCGGATGGCAACATAAAATTCCTCCAACAACTTAAAGTTGATATTTTTGTAGGGTTTTCTATATAAATTTATAAAGATTAGTTGTTATCAATAAGTTAGGAAATAAAAGCGCATATTCAATTGTTAGATTTATCTCAAAAGGATTTGTAGATAAAAGACTTACTTTTTATGTTTTAATATAATTTAATTAAAATATCAGAATAGAAATCAAAATATGAAAAACAAATGTAAAATATTTCAACTCTTAAAAATTCGTTTCTACGTACTTTAACAACAGTTTTGAGCTATCGAGGCTTTTGGAAAATCAAATTTAAAAAACGATTGGGATATTGGGATGAGTAACATATGTATGTAAATTTCGTTTTGTTTTGTTTTTTTTTTTTTATTTAATATTTCCATTCGCTTACATTTAAATAATCTCAAGTGGTTTCAAACGAAATTAAAATCAAACTCAGGCTTCTTACACGTACAATTTGTAAGCAGTTGTCGGCTAAAACCACAAAGGCTTCAACTTAAAGTTGCTTGCCGAAAAATTCGCGAGCAACAAGTTAGAAGTCGTGGCAAGACGAAGTCAACTGTAGATACATTCATATACATAAGTATGTTGGCAAGACAGGCGACATATGTTGCCAAAAATCGCACATACATACAAACAAACTTTTGGCTTTGAAGCAGCTGCCACTGCCATTGCCGTCGCCATCGCCATCGCGCACACCAAAAGCAAAACACAACATCCTGAATGTTGCCGGCGTGAAAGTTGTCGCCATATTTGGGTGCAGCTAAGAAGGCGGCAAATCAAACATATGAGGAAACACTTCTAACTTATTGCCTTCCTTCCACTTCCTTCCTTCCTTCCTTCTTGTCACACTTCCTTATTGCTTTCCCACCCACTCAGAAAGAGTGGAGTGCAGAGCTTATTTTAAATGCTCACATTGTGGGATTTGTTGTTTGTTTGATTTCTGTTTTTTCCACGCCAACATAGCGCAAAAATTAAGCATAATGCCTAAGCATGAAAAACCGGCGTTGGCTAAAACCTCTAAAAGAAAAAAAAGTAACAACAAAAAAAAAAAACAAAAACAACAAGCGTGTTACTGTTGATGCCCATCGCATGCCACACAGAATCGTGTGCGCTCTTTCACACGCTGGGGCAGCGCTGCCAATATTTCGACTGCTTGTTGCTTCACTTGATGATAACGCGCCGGCGCACACATAAGTTCCACATACACATATATCGAATATACACATATATCCACATATTGTAGGATAGGAAGGCACACTGTCGCTTACAGGTGGGTGTGTGGCGCCAACAACAAGTTGCAGCAAAAATTCAGCGCACAATTTTCCACATTCAGCTGTCGTCTCATTTCCGCCGCGATGCAGGAGGCACTTTCAACGGACATATGTTGGCGCAGCCTGCAACAATGCAACAGCAACAGCAACGGCAATGGCAATGGCAACGGCAACAACAAGAGAAGAGACGCCTAACATCAACTGGTTGTCGTGTGGACTCCATTCGAGCAATGTGTACAGACCCAACGTGTAATGGACAGAAAAAAAGAGCAATTGATTTGAGAATAAAGACAGAAGCAGGCAGCAGGCAGTAGACAGCAGAGTAACAGCCAAAAGCTTCAACAGGCTGAAACAGCAACGTTTTCATCCCTTTTCAAACTGTTGCTGCTGCTGCTGCTGCCGCTGCCGCTGCCGCCGCGCCCAAGTTGCCAAAGATACCACCCACACCAAAAAAGCATGTAACACTGTGAGGGTTGACAAGCTTGCCTTGCAGCACTGTTGCTGCCAATTGTGCTGCTTCTGCTTCTGCTTCTGCCGCTGCTTGCCAGCGCAGCATGCGCTCCAAGACTTGCTGCCCGATAAATTATCAGACTTCATAACAGTCACAGTCTGACTGGCAACGGTTCTGGTGTGCCGAGCGCAAAGTGCCGACAGTCTCTAAGCCATGATAGTTGTGTGAAAGTTGAATTCATGTCTCAAAGCCATTGGTTATACAAAATTACAAGTACATATTATTCATTATTTATTAACAAAATTTGTGAACGAATTGGAAAAATGTTCGATAAAAATTAACAACAGAAATGTTTCAACGAAAAAGTGTTGCATACCCGCAGGCGCCGCCATGAGAACGTCCCTGCGAACAACAACAACTGCGCGACGACAACTGTTACCATATGGCAGAGTAAGTAGATAACGTGGCCATTATTAGCTTTAGCTTTTAGCATATTAAATATTGAACGTAATCGTAAGCCAGTGCCGATGCAAATGTGTTGCTAAGTAGGGCCATGCCTTACAATATTTAGTGTGCGTGCTTATCGAAAAAAGTTTCGAAGCCAGCCAACCAGCCAGCCAGCCAGCCAGCCAGACAGACAGCCAATTGGCTGACATATGTTAGCAAATTTATGACGCTGTAGAGAACGACAACGACATCATCATCAGCAGTAGCAGCAGCAGCAGCAACAGCAACAGTCCCAACCGAAGTAAGAGATTTGTGGTGAACTTGACAGTTCCATTAAAGTTTGTCCGTTAAAGTTTGTTCAATAAGTTGAACGAAGCCAAAGAACAAATCAAACAAGCGATTTCAATTGAATTCGCTGTCCAATGGCCAGCAGCAATTTGCTTTGGTCTCTTCCTTTTTTATCCTTGTGTCTGTGATTCATCATGTTGATATATTGCAGCTTCCGTTGCTAAGCTACCAACAACAACAACAACAACAAACACAATAGCAAACGACCGTGGCGTCGTAACTACAGTTTTAATTAATGTCCTGTCTGCGCGCCTGTGCGCCTGTGTGTATATATATATGTATGCGCCCGTCATGACATTGGCATAAACATGACATGGGTATTGGTTATTTTAATTTAATTTCACTCAAAATTAAAATTACACACACACACACACACAGAGAGAGAAAGATAAGACAGACAGTTAGGGACTGCGCCCTATTTGCCAGCTATGTAATAATAAAAAAGAAATTGAAATTTAACACCTGTTGCTAACTACTGCACACGACGACACCAACAAGGACATGGGGCACGAGCTCAACAGTAGCAGCAATGACAAGAAGAACAAGAACGGCAAGCACGACAGCCAACATAAGCTTTATTAATTGCCTTTGGCCAACAAACGAACAAACGAACGAACGACTGAACCAACGAGCCAACAACGAGCGCTAGCTTCCTGCCAATTGTCGAGCCACAATTTATTACCAGTTCGTGTGCAGTTAGACAAGGCCACACCATCTAGCTAGTTGACCAAGTTAGCGCAGCATATTGACTATTTTATGCTGACACTGCAGCTGCAGCTGCTGCCAATAAAAGAAATTTGTTGGCGCCACATTCAACGGCCAGTTGCAAACTTTTATGAGGTGTGGCGTAATGTGGTGCAGAGGCAGAGGCAGAGCAGACAAAAGGCTTGGCAGTTTCGCAATATATAGTATATTGAGTTAACTTTAATCCAATATGGCTCAGGTAAGCAAGCAGCTCTAACGCAGTAAAGTTTAATGCCTAAGCTTAAGTTAGACCATTAAAGTGTATCTGGAAAATTGTAGTAGAATGGAGCAGCGGAAATGGCGGCTAAGCCAAAGAAAGGGTGAATTTCGATGAAGCTTTTAGTCTTTAAATAAATCACACTACACACATTTTAGGTCTAAAACATTTTTTAAATAAAGTCATTAATACCTTAGATACACTATTAACAGTATTTTAGAGGTAATGCCGCTAGGCATTGTTCTTCCAATATGATTACGAGATACATAAGCATTATTTCCAAGTTAGCGCTTTAACTTTTTGCTTAAATTTTATATTTGATTTCATAACTTGAAGTGCTGCTTAGTGGAGTTTGACTTCGTATTTCTTTATTACTTTTTATTGAATGTACAAATATAAGGTTCGTGCAACTATGCGTATGCGTAATATTCAATATCGTAAGTACTAGTATATATGTATATACAACGAACGCCTGGCGATGCTGGCCCCTTAATACAAACACACAACAAAGCACGTAAGTAAATATACAAGACGTAAGTACATACGCATTATATAATGTATCTATAAATAAGTTGCTTGTCTAGCAGCAAGAAAGAAAGAAATGTCGCATGATTTCTAAGCAGAAAGAGCGAAAACGTTAAATATTTTCATCAGAACGAAATTTCTAAATACAGTTCTCACTCGATAATTAGGGATGCTTTTGCGGGAAATAGCTTGGCTTGTTTTTAAGAGATATATTTAGCTTTTTTCCCACATTTAAGCTAGATTTTATTCTCTTCCCGTCAATAACAGCTTTTTTCCTTCTGAATGTCCTTCTGAAATGCTCAATATACCGAATGCGTTAACTTCAGCGTTATAAAAAAAACTAAAGTAATATCTAATAATGAATACGACCGACGGGTTGTTAGGGACTTTTCTTGAATCACAAAAATAAAGCTCCAAATATAGTTAAAATCCTTGTTGGACTAAAAAATAATAATACCAACATTATTAACAAATAAATAGTGGTAGAAAGAAAATTGTCACTTTTATTTGCCAGTCAAGAAAGCTATGGAAAGTATATATATATATATATATATAAAAAAAGTAAACTACCGAGACAGCTTGGCATGGTTTTTAAAACTGATTAGCATACGGAGTACTTACGTCAATCAATCTTGAAAAAGTCTGTTTGAATGACTATAAAATGAAGGCCGTGAAAAATACTTAAAATCAGAAATAGTTTCGCTGTAAATCAACTGATTTACCAAACTATAATCTTTTAGGTATTAGCTGAGAAGTTTAGATTGAAGAAGCCAAGTAGCTAATTAATCTTAAGTGCATGTTAGCTTTGCATGCTGCTTTTTATTTAGTTTACTTTTTACAATTTCCACTCTTTTTGGGTAAAAGTGTGTTCACTTTTCTTTCGAGCGCACACTGTAAGCAAGTTAAGTACGATAAAAATGCCAGCAGTTTTCAATTATGTTTTTCTAAATATCTCTGAAACTGTTGCAACAAAAGCCACACACATTCACTTCGACGTGACTTGCAGTCTCGTTGCTGTTGCTGTCTATAATGCACTTACTTGTAAAATTTCCATTTACTATTTATTGATACCCACATATTCGTGCACCATAAATACCATAAATACGTATAGCATTAAAATGGCGGAGCTCTACAAAAACATCAAAAATATGTACGAGTATTTCAATTTTGCAACATTGCGACCATGTGGCATTAAATGCCTCTAAGTGCCAATTAATGTTTCACTGACACAACAATAAATATATATACTTGTACATATATAGTATGTGTGTTTGAATCTATAAGAAGAGCCGAGAGGGTGGCAGCAAGTAAAAAGTATCGACCAGTAATGCGGGGTGGGGGAGGGAGGTAAATACAGAGCGAATACAGCTGCCAGACGCACAAAATTATATGACAAAAGCATATTTTTATGGGTATGTAAGTACTTATCGTAACTTTTGTGCGACTTTTTAAACATCAATTATATTTACGTATCGAAGCGTATTAATGTTGTAAATAGTAAGGCAAGCATGGTGGTGAATGACATGCCCGGACGCAGGTCCTCCTTACGATGTGTGAGTGTGTGTTTATACGAGTATAGCTACATAATACACACGGCACACCTGATGACAGGCATTAACCATAAAGGTATGGCATTATAAAGGAGAGCATGCCGAAAAGCCTTTCAAGGTATTTACGACGCATTGTCACTAAGAAGGATCGGGCGATGCTTGCTATTTACGGGCTGCCATGGCTAGCTTACGACTAATTATATACTCTCCGACATTGCCTTACTTATAACTAATTAGACCGGCAAGCTGAAAGCTGAAAGTTACTTTGTTAGGGAATTCTTTTGAATGCTATTCATTTGCTTGTAAATCTATCAAATAAACTAGCATGACGTATTCATCCACCCACTGTTTGGGTTAATGAAGGCATATAAAGACACATACATCCGATTATGTGGATGTACGGTTATGTATGTAAACGTGTTTTCATTTAAATTATGCACTCGCACGCCTAATTAAATTTGACGCCTGTCCATCTGGCCCAGCATGGCAATTTTGCACACATAGCCTTTAATTTAATTATCAATTCATACGTGTTGTTGCACTTTCAACAATACAGGCTGATTGCGCTGTATTCTGAGAGACTCCCAGAGTCCAATTCAATCGCAGCCACTGTAAACAAGTTATCCAATTAACCAAATTATTTTGTCAATCTGGCAAATATAAGATGCACGAATTAAATCAAAATTGGTTACATTTTGCTCACTTTGTATATAAAATTTGGCACATGGAGGGTTAAGAAAATACGCAATTTATTTATGCACAACGAACGACAGAAAAATGGCATAATATTTATAAATCATTTGCATTTTTCGTTGTTTTTAATGCGAATATGTAAATTGTCAGCTGAACAATAAAATAAATATTTAAAATAATATCCCAACGAACACCAGATTTGTGCGAAGGCGTTGCAGACAACTAAGTATATAAATTATTGGTCAGTCGATATGTGTCGACAGTCAATGTTTGTTAACATAAATAAATAAATAAAAATAAAATGTATATTATGTCCGTCTGGATTCTCAAAAGTATAGGAGCTTCCAACTCCTCTAACAATACAAGTAAAACAAATATTTAAAGATATCTCTTTTTGTGTCCAAAGGATACCAGATTTGTGCGAATGCATGACAGACTCTACTAAGTCTATATATATGTACATATATTATTGGTCAGTCGTTATATGTCCGTGTGTACATATAGGAGGTTCCAACTCCTCTAACAAATATCGAATTCATCTGCTTCTAATAATACTATAGAGAATAAAATATTTTAAGTAACCCCTGACAAAAATCTGCCTAAGCAGGCCAATTATTAGATTATTTTTAATATAATTAATAACTAGTAGTTGACTTATTTTTCGTAAATAAAGAATAATCCAGCAGCACAAGAATCTATATCGAATTTATTTTCATTCATAATATAATATTATTATGAAATTTATTACTTCGGTTAGCCATTCTAGCCAGCTTTTTGTGTCCGCTGCTGGGCTATATTTATAAATATTCTTGAGTATACAAACAAATAATTTTAATTTATATTTATGTATAGCTTCAAAGTTTGTTACGCAGCTCAGTTAATACTTCTTCTTGACGTCTTAAAAAGGGCAGAAATGGGTGACTGGATTATTTAAAATATGTATCTCAAAATTTCTTTTGTGCTTATGTTTGAAAATGAATATATTCTGTGAACTATTATGGGCAAATATTTGGCGATTGTCTCACACAAGCCATACACAGCATATCGTCAGCAAAATATTTCAATAAGTAACCAAAGAAATTCGATGAATTTGCCACTCAAAGTAACCGCCAGGCCACAATTTAAAATGCAAACCCCAAAACATGCGAGTCCCTTTTGTTTTGACAACATTTTTCCATACTTTGTTTACTTTGGTAACGTTTTTTTCTGTTTTATTAACGTTGTTTTCCCAGCTACTGCTACCATTATTCTGCTGGTGGTTTTTGTTGTTATTTGGCAATGCTTCTGTTTTTGTTTTTTTGCATAAATAAATTTGGAATGAAATCATGTGTCACATTAGCGACGGAATATATGCGCTGCTGCTGCTCCTGGCTTCCTATTGAATATCATTATGTCAAATAACAATGCCTCCGCCCCCCTCCTCACCCTTTTGAATGAAAGCTGAGGGGGGATTGGAGCCGCAGGCAGCTGCCATCGGCATTGTAAATTTGTTATTTGGCCATTGTAGCGTGCTAATAAGAGTGTGAAGGATACGAGTAGAGTATGTGATGCATCGGCAAAAACTGATTCTCCCAATTTGGTTGCAATGTATTCGTGCGAAACTGATTTCACGCTGCCCTGCGAACGCACAATGTAATCAATTTGCATTCGAGGGGACACACTATACTATATTTGTAATTTTGGACATGCAAATTAAGGACATGGCACTGTATTTAATTAAAGGAGCATACGAGGCCCAAGCCCAATAGCTGATTTTTCAATTAGCAGCGAGGAAAACGATACGTAAATATTTGCCCAACTCATGCAGTCGTAGTGGAAAAAAGGGAAAACATTCGACAGCAAACGTGCCACGGACGCTCCGTTTCTCGAATCCCTGCCAGTGTCAACAGTGAAGAGGAGAGTAACAAAAATAAAAATAGGAAGAGTGGTGGCGGCAGGGACAGTGGCAGTGGCAGTGGCTGCGATTCTACAAATAACACCCGTGTACGTGAGAGCCTGCGAAAAATAAGAAGGAAGCACGGCCATTGCAATTGAAATTGAATGGTAGTCAGCGGAAACGGATGCGCTGTCGCACAAAATGGCCGTCGATGTTGGCACAAATTGTTTATCATGATACTGTGCAAATAGTCCGTGATGCTGCCTGGCTATGCAGCATTATGAGCGATTTATTTCAATAACAATTCCAAGAGCCGCACAAACGAAGACATTTTTCCATCGGAACTGAACGGCAGACAAGCGACGAGAAACAGTCCCGCATAATTAAATAAAATTGAACAACAAAAATATGGCTGGTGTGGTCTTAAGATGACCATGAAATGAATGTTGTGCAAATATTTAATTGCTAATTAAATTGAAAATGACTGAGCAGGTAAGGCAGTAAGTAGTAAACAAACTGAAACTTGTAATATTTGAAGAAGACTAATCAAAATAATTATGTTATTATAAATTAAATGAACGGAATTAAATGCATGGATTGATGAAGACATTACTATCTAAGTTACTGCTCTTTTTTCTTCTTTCTAGATAGAAGCGTTAAATTCAATTTTCAAATAAGTTTACGTAAAATGGTTAAAGACTTAACAAATTTCAATTGACTTTAAATTTATAATTGAATAAGGGAAGTAGATGCTGAACAAGCTAGAGATAGAGTTCTTCAAGCAGCCAGATTGAAGCACTTAAAATGTTCATTTAACAATTAGTTCCTGCTTCCAAGAATTTTCCTTCCCAACAACCATTCAATCGTTCGAAAGAGGAATTGGCTTCATAATTAAACATCATGTACGCCGAAAACCTACAATATTTTAAGGGAATAGTTGAACTTAATACATGCACATTATTATTAGCTTAATAAGGAATATATTTGAAAAAGCAATCGTGTCGAACACTCTAAACTGCTTTAAGTTTGCAGTGTTCTAATTTTTTTTTAAGATATACTGTATTTAATTATTATTGTTTTGTGTAATATATATTAACACTGTAGTCAACAGTGGAAACAAATAGCAATAGGATTACATAGATAATTTAAAAAATATTGTTTATAGGAATTCTGTTTGCTAAAATATATGCCACAATATTCATACAAAAAAGCTTGAGAATGTATAAAAAACCTGCTTTGTTTGCCTTTTTAAATAAATTTTTAAATAAAACTTAGGCAAATCATTACTCTTTCAAGTGCTATTAAATCGCGCGTCATAACTTGTGCATTAACTTCAGGCATCATCCAGAGGAAGGACATTCTGGAAATTGAGTTATGTCCAGTAACTTTCCGCCGGCTTGTATCGCTCTAGTTTGATTGGTTTTTCCTGCTTCTAAATTGCAAAATAATTGCACGGCTACCACGAGGCAGAGGAAACAGCTTAATTTCATTGAAAGTGCTGCATTTCCCCTCATTTCCGTTCCTTTTTTTTTCTTTTGTTTTTTCTGCTGGTGAAATAAGTGCTCCTTTTGCTGCCATTAGAACGCTGTATCCTGTGGGTTGTCTCCTCCAATTCTTGCAGCGGCGCGTTGGCTGCAACACGACGATGACAGCCAGTTTGCGTAATGTAATTAATTAATTACAGTGAAGATACGTAACAGCGTGTACACGCACACCCTCACCCTCACTGACCCCTCCGAGATCGCCACACCACAGCACCACCCCAGCACCACCATCGACATGCAGCCGTGCCAACAGAGAGGACGACACTGCGACTAGCCATTTACCAGGTAAACAAATTAGAGTCACAACCCGCGAGCGCCGCCCCCACCTACCCACCTAACCCATCTCCTGCCTCTGCCCATACCTATACAGGTATCCTCGTCCATGTCCATTGTGCGCGTTTTATTAGAATACTTCCGACCGCGCTTTGTTGTTTCATGTTTGCCGGAGAACTTAATTACGAATTATAGTGCAATTAATTTTGCGGCTGGGCATTATTATGTGTATTAGCCTTCATGGGAAACCGCGCCGCCGCCGCCGCCGCCACCACCCCCAGTCATAGCTCCATGAAACCGTAAGTACATACAAGAATTAAGCGAAAGTGCCCACAAAATGTCTACATAATGCTCGCCGCTTCTTTTTTAATTGTACATATGTACTTGTACATCCATACATAAGCAGAGTACAAGCTCGATGCAACCTGAATCTTACATGGCCACGTGTATGCTCATAGCTATAACGTGTTTTACGAAAAGTTATTGCTTGAGAATACACGTAGTTAATGGGATTCGTTCAACGGCTTACAAGATCAAGCTGAATAGTTTTCAAATATGTCAAAAGTACTAATTTACATTATTGTAACTTAGAACTAATTATAAATTGCAGTGTTTATTTGTAGCCTTAGCAAAAAATGTAATACACCTAATTCTTCTTTTACACGGTAGAGAAAAAGATTGATCATATTGATTCCTTATCTCTAAAACCTACTAAAATCAGTGAAAAACCAAGGATGTTTATTTTATTACATTACATATATATATACGAATGGTTTCTAGCTGCTTGTCAGCAGTGTGTGTTTTTATTTATTTATTTTGTGTTATTTTGAATCGTGCTAAATAGAATAAAATCGTGTAATTATGTATAAAACTATTTATTTTCAAACTTTGTTAAATCAAAACCGAATGAAAACATAATTAGGTGTATTCAAAAAATTAAACAATTACCCAAATTTAAACATATGCAAAGACTCATATAAATTTTATAAAATATATTTGAAATGTTTTCGAAATAATTGATGAGACTAAAAACCTTCCTAGCTATATGTTATAGTAAGCCGAACTGACTCTAGATTTGCAATTTAACTGATAATAATAGTAAACCTCTCAATATTCAATATGGTTCAGAGAATTTTCTTTAAAGATGATCGTAACTATAACAGATATATGATATATAAAGTATTTCAATTCAAATAAAACTGTCAAAATCATTGGTTATATCAATAAAAATCCAACTTTGTTTCTATATTTTTATAAACCAGAAAATCCGATAAGACCGATTATTTCCACTGTGAACTAAATTTCGAAGCAAAGAAATAAATGCAAAGTCATCCGATATTTCCTGTGTCAACTATAGGATATAGAAGATGCAATCACAAGTAAAAATAACTTTTTAGTTTTTTAAAATCAATTTATTTGATTTGAAATTGTCCCCTTCAGAAACCATAAAGTGTCCAATTTCTAGTTATCAGAAAAATTGAGCGTATTATATTTGATTAATATACAATGAATGGTTTGAATTGTTGTGAAATGTTTACAGGAAGTCGGTAAGGGATATACCTTATGGACTGTTGTAGATCTTACAAGTACTAGTCCGATGCGACTGGTTTCGACAAAGGATCAGCAAACAAACTGAAGGACAAGCAGGCATCGATTCGTATATATTTTGAAGATACATTTTTAATCGATAGTTCCTGATATCTATCATTCAGTTATACCTATTGTGGAAGGCAAAAGAATGTAACACAAAATAAAACACTGACGGTGTGGCAGAATCGTAACAAATGTCTTATTCACTCGATCGTCGTTTAAGACTAAATTGCAGCTCGCAGGCTTGCATTACAAACGAGAGAGTATTTACCGTTACAGTAGTGAGAGACTGCGGAGAGAGAGCCAACAGTGCTACCATATGCTACACTATTGGAATTACTATCGTGCCCGCCTGATAATAATCAATAAGTAGCTTTAAAGGAGTTATTTAGTTCTGGAGCATGCTCCTTCAGTTCCATTCAAATATATTTCTGAAGGCTTTGGCCAGATCCCATTCTAAAACTGAGATATTAATATAGTCTTATGTCTCGTAAGCAGCTAACTACAGAGCCAGAATCTTTAATCAAATAAGGAACAGTTATTCTATGAATATTTATAATGTGTGGAAAAGTTGGACGTCATTCGGAATCATGAAATGGCGGATCATTCCTTTCAATTAGAAATATGAAATGAGTGAATCGAATAGGCTTCCCGGAAGTGTTCAAGCCCCAGTCATTATTACAAAGTAAAAGGAATCATACAGAAATAACAGCGACCGATCTATAATTCTACAAGACATATTAGTGAATTCCTCAAAGAGCAACCACTAAGCTTATATGTTAACCTTCTCCTTATACATGTACAAGTATGTTATTCAAAATGTTGCCTATTAAATTAATACTAATGCTTAATGACAATTCCAAAAAAATTTGGAATTTTTTTAAACCCTTATTCGAGTACTAAATTATGTATAGGGTGTCTTTTTATTTACAATACGTTAATAAATATTTGAGAAGATTGTGATAAACTTTGCAATTTATTGTTCTTAATCCCTGCTTCGAAAACAATTTAGTGAACAAGTAAGTACGTTTTATACAGATGGGCAATTAATATAGAAGCTTGATTCCTTTTCAGCAGAAAGTGCTACGAAGGAACTAAGTCTTGTATATGAAAGTACTATGACCTATTTTATCATTATTAAAACAAAAGATGCATTACTGCTTATTCGACATCTAATTGTACTATATAAGCTATAAAATAATGCAATGATGCTGAAGGCATCCGTAGAATCAACTTTTAGAATATACCATTCACGTTAAGTACTTGTTGTTTACACTCAATTGATCTTTTGGCTTATTGAAGAGCAGCTTTTTATAGCCTGTACCCAAAATACAATCGTATGTAACGATGTTGTAAACCAGTTATAGAACAAAAAGGAATACAATTTAATCAGCACGACGAGAAAAATCGATCTTTACATGCCCGTTCTAGCATCACTGTGTCCATCTGTCTGCATGAACAACTGGATTTCGCTGGCGGCTAAGCTTGGAATATAGACTCCGTTAATTTGTAGACAACACTAATTTATTTTGAAGATTTAAACCAAATCAGGTAATGCTAAGAAAAGGTACTTCGGGGGCCCGTAATTCTTGGAATCTTGAACTCAAATGCGGTAACTACTTCCCGTTAGTGAGTATGTGTCTCTATGCCAAGTTTCGTCATTATAGGTAAATTATTAAGAAAGTTATAGCCATACATATAATCTCTGCTCATGTGCTCATCTGCTCATATAATTTGTGCTGCATAAATACACGCATATAAACACACATATATGTATAAAATTTAAAAACAATTTAATTATTTAATTTAATTTATCAGAAATTCAAAAATTTAAATCTCGATTTGTTATCACTTAGGTACTTGGTACTTGTATGAGAATCGCAGAGGAGGGCGGCCACATTATTTTTTATTTAATTTAATTTATCAGAAATTTCAAAAATTTAAATCTCGATTTGCCATCATTAAGCTACTTAGTATGAGAATCGCAGAGGAGGGCGGTCACAATATTTTTTATTTTATTTTATTTAATTTATCAGAAATCTTACAATTTATTTTTATTTAATTTCATTTACCAGAAATTCAAAAATTTAAATCTCGATTTGCTATCGCTTAAGTACTTGGTATGAGAATCGCAGAGGAGGGCGGCCACATTATTTTTTATTTAATTTAATTTATCAGAAATTTCACAATTTTTTTTTATTTAATTTAATTCTTCTTCTTTTTGCTTCTGTAGGGGCGTGTATAACTCAGTGCAGGGTATTTCACTGTCGGGCTTGCTGGGCTGTAGCGTTCTCTCTTCTTTTATATGAAGGCAGTGCTTATTATTTGAAAAAGAAGTGAGATCTCTAAGATGAGTTTGTGTTTTTCTAAGCTCTACGACCATTTATTTTGGTGCAAATATATCGTAGGGAAGGGCAGTATTTTTGCCAGGGTTTGCTTTTTTTGCATCTATGTTACATATTCGTATAAGCTATTGGTGAAGGGGCGTCTGACGCAGCTGAGCTGCAACATAAAAGAAGTGCTGGATACCGCGTCGGGAAGCATATATATGTACTATGTGGCGGTGCTACATTATCGCATGTTGGCCTTTGAGTTATGCTACCAGAAAGATCAAGTTCATCTTAGGATAGTTCAGGATTTTTATTAGGGATTTCCATTAGCTTCTAGTGGCTTGACTAATGAGCAATCAAGACCTCAGATCGGTTCCGGCCCATTAAACAGGGTGGTGGGCATTATCCTACAAGTTTTGCAGTGCCTCTATCCTTTGGTTTTGATCTCCTTTAAGCTGTCGGGATATTCTGGTATTGCCATGTACAGTCCCTATATATCATCTCCACTTGAATTATTTTGGATCTGTGTGTGCACTAATGTGGTCTACATATAGGTGACTTTGCGACCTGGGAATTTTATGGTAGCAGATCGGCAAAGAGTTAAGAATGTAGAGCTTTAAAGTGGTCGCGATTTAAGACACGTTTCTATTCTAATTACATGCCAACATATTTGTATAGTGTGCAATCGATGGTTGCCAATTATACTTTTGTAATTTTTTTGTGGTTTTTATACCCTGCACCCTAGGCATGAAAAGGTATACTACAAAGTCTAAGACGAATTAAAAATAAATAAATCTTATAAGACTAATCTTACCCATACCCCAAGCAATAACAAACTATATAAGATATAGCCTCATTATTTTATAAAGCTGCCATAGCACTAATCGATGGAAAACCCACTCTTAACAGGATAACGTTTATGTTTATATCTTAACACATTTTACAATTTGCTCCTTCGCAGGAATTTGAAAAAGGGAATGACGCGTCGTTTTAATTCAGATGAACGATTTTGAAAACCTTTTTTTTAAACCGCTTGTGGTTTTATTTTGTTTCCAAACTTTAGAAGGGCTACTTCTGATCTTTATTTCCGCAAATATAGTGAGTGTAGTGCCGTAAATCATAATAAATTAATGGTAATTGTGGGCGGGGAATTCCCACATCTCAGTGCTCGGTCAAGCACAGAGGCGTATCGTGGGCTGCAAGGACATTTATCACAGTCAGCAAGTAATCCACTTAATATTTGAAGGCGTGCTGTTCGACGAAAGGCTTGGTGGGGGACAAAACGCGACTACACAAATTTCTGCCTGCTCAATAATAATTTGTTCTTTAATTTAATTGCGACGAATACATATATGCTTTAATATTAATCGTTTGATTTTTTAAACTGTTCTTCTAATGTACTAAATCCCACAAAGCATTGCGAAGTCGCTCTTGGCACTAATTTCCTTTTGAAGTCGAAGGAAGGAATAATAGTTGTAATTATTCACGGTTGCATGCCTTGGGGCAAGCTTACAAATACGAAGGACTGGCTTAGGAACACACACACACACACACGTATAACTGAAAATTGTGGATAAGTGTCGAGGCACAAATTACAGCAGTCGCCACATTTGTTTGATTTGTAATTAACAGCAGCATTTAAATTACAATGTTTGTGTTCTGCTTTTTGCTGCAAGCAGGAAACACAGCACACACACACACAGCCACAGCCACCACAACCCGCTTCCATACACACACACACACCCTCGCACACACTCAGACACTCACTCCAGGAGAGGCCAAGACGATGGTGGCAGGGAATTTGTAGGAATGTAGGGTATGTTTGTATGTGATTTGCATTAATGAGATGCAAATTATTTGTTTATTTTTATGTTGTCAGTTGCCTGCCATCTTTTATTGAAAAGTTTTCTATTGCGAAACAAATGAGCAAATAATAAGAACGTAAGCAGCAGGAGCGCAATTTATGTGCGTCAGTATTGGAAAAGCCATAGCCAGAGTCAGAGTCCCTTACCACCATCCGTTTTGATGTCCTTGTCGAGCCGCTTCCTGCAATGCCGCCGTCGCGTTAAGATGTTAATCAAAGACGCTGGCTGCTCATATCATGTTTGTACATGTAAGTATTTGCGGCGTAATAAATATGTATATATATGGATGGCTCGACGGATGTATAAGTTAATATATACTTGTATGTAAGTATGTGGATAAGTACACTTCGAGAAAATGTATTAGAAATATTTGAACTTTAATCTATCGCATTCCTTTCGTACATGAGTTTTTTTTTTTTTTGAAGAGCGAATAAATCATGGAATATTTTAGCACTGATAGGTATAAGAGATTTGGACTGTTGTCATGCTCGAATAATTAATATACATATATGGATCCAATTATTTATTTATAATTGATGCTATAAATATTGATAGTATTACGAATTTGACGAATTTGACGAGTACAATGGACAATATGAATGACAATTCCCAAAAAAGGCTAAACAAGGTAGTTACTTATAGTCCGACAAGCACCGACAGTGAAATACTCTGTACCCAAAAAAACTCCTGTTATAATATGCACATTAGAAGCAAAAATAATAATAATAAGAAGGATAGGGGGACTTCTCTGCTACTTACTCTTAGAATTCGGTAAATTGAATAAATTTTAAAATGGAGGTAGAGAATTATGGAATCGACAAATTTTTGTAGCGGAGGAAACAGAGCGGGAATCAAAAACTAAAATAAACTCGAGTTGCTTAGAGACTGATAGAGTCTACATTCCAAGTTTGCTTAATACGGGCTCAGCCGAATCCACAATCCAGGCGTTCATACAAACAGACGTTAAAGGTCGGAGGTGCTTCCTTCTATGTATATGTAACAAACTTTACACAAATAGGGTATAGTAAATAGGTATAGTAGATATCCATATAAGTTTTTTTATATTAAATAAATTAAAAAGGCGAATAATATGATTTTATTGAAAACCAAGAATATAACCGTGCTGGTCTGTGTTTTCAAACCCTTGTACCTCTTGCAAAAATTACAATTTTTTGATTTTGACTGAGAATACAAGAACGTAACCTGCTTGCAGATATCCTCTGGAATTGTCCTACCAAGATGAAGCTTGACAAACAGAAAGTTATTGAAAACACTGGAACAAAACTCTTAGAATTGCTGCAGTAATGGAAAATTACCAAGATTGGGGAGCTGGGGAGTAAAGAAAAACATATGAATACAAAGTATGGTTATTCTAGCTTTAATACTTTCGGAAATCCTAGTGTTCATGCAGACAGATACCCTTACAAAAAGATATACATATGTATGTAGCTTGTAACTAAGGGAACAATCATTAAATTTTACTGTAATGCCTCAACAGTTTCAATGTTTATGTTTGATAAGTGGAACGAAGAAAATTAGATTTAGAAAATGTTGTATACGATGTTAAATGCAGGTTTTTAAAAATGCAATGACAGATGAATTGACGAATTCGAATGGACGGTAGATAATTAGTTTAATGTTTAAGTAGGCAGGTCTACCGGGTGAAGTCTCTTTAGTCTACTGATGGTGGTACTGTTGAACTGAAGAACATGTATGTTACTTGAAATAAGAATTTTCGAATTTTTTCCAGGGTTCCTACTTGAATTTAGAAACAACATTTTTGTATTTTCTGAGTGCAGGCACGCCTTTACCCCACTCTGTCAACATCTCGCGTTGCCTGCCGTTAGTCTGGGCATTGCAGGGGGATGGAGGATGACAGCCAGCTGGTGTCAAGGGGATGGGTGGGAATGGTTAGACTGGAGGGGTGGGGTCCACTGTCGTTGCCCTCGAATATCTGACGTCTGAAGCCGCGCACACGCTGCTGTTTATTATTGTAAGATGCTTGGCTTCCTCACATCAACGAGCTGGAAGGAATGCGTACTGACAGCGTAAGTTGCTCGAGCACGAGGACAAGCCGAAGCTCAGTTTCTGCCCGCTCCCGCTCCGGCACCCGCAACCCCCGCCTTTCAGCAGACAGATATTTGCATTGTTTTTATTTACATACTTTCGCTACAGCGTTTGCCAGCAGCGCTTACATAAATACGCACATACCTACAAACATACGTAGTGCCTATCGATATCCTGGCATGCATTAGGACTAAAGACAGGCTAACGCTGAGGCTGAAGCTAAAGCTCAACACAAACGCCACCTTGCAAGTCAAAAGTCTCAAGTGCCAGCCTACAGGGCCTGTTTATTGTAATAGCCGTCATTATCATAATTATTTAGTACGCAGTGTTTCTTTTCGATTTCGTTTTTGTTTTCAACCTCACAACAGAAATATGCAGATAAAGCTCATGTTTGATGGACTGTAATTTGTTTATGTTTAATTTAAATAAATTCCCCAATTTGAATACATACTTATTTTTAAACATGAATATTTTACGGACCAAATGCCGGAACTCATCTTTAAGTTCTACAGCAAAGTTATTTTTCGCGAAACTTTTTTTTATAAATCAATTATAAACCAATCACGGGACAAGAAGCTTTAATAAAGTCTTAATAATATTGATAACGACCAATAGGAATAAACCTTTCTTTGGGCTATTTAATATTGCAATTGTAATGTAGTTCCGGGACTTGCTGTGAATACCACCACTTGCTGTCCGATTCAATCGATTAGCAAAATTAATTACAATTTGTATTTAATAATGATAATATTGTAGAAGCAAATGTAATTATATACATTTAATAGAGATACGTACTAATCAACGACTTTAAAACAAAGTTATACATGACTTAAAATAGTCTTTTTTATAAATCGGTCATCAAGGGTATTTCTTAAAGATTTGAGTGTACTTTATATAGTATATGTATTTGATCTTATTCAGATTTAACAGAATTTAAAATGTCATCATCTTTAAACCGGAAATGTTTCAATTTTTTTTGTAAGTCCTCAACTATATTTCTAACTTCAGAATTTTTCAATCGGGTATGTTCAGAAGCAACATCCGTTAATTCACACATAAGGCCGGCGTGGTAAAAAAAAATCCATTATTGGACACAATAAAATGTTGTTTAGCGAGCACTGCTCTACTAATACTTTGGAGGTTTTATTTCCGTTTTGTTTTTGGTACATATTCATTTATTTTGGCCGATAGCGAACACAAAACATCTGAATTTTTTCGTTTTAATTGATTGTTGTATTCGTAAGCTGCTGACACATCTGGTTTTTGATCTGTCAACCGCCAAGTTCCCGAACCTGACGTAGTACTAAACCTATGTTGAAAATCAATACAAACATAAGTACCAATGCACGCATGTTAATATAAGCAGATAATAATCTTATGTTATCTACAAGTTATCTGTCACTGTTGCATACGAATGTAAGCATAAAGAATATGTATAGCAAAAGTGTCAGTCTCCAATAAAACTCTAAAGCGAACAGACGCACGGCGGTCCGCGACTATTGTCTTTTACTTTACTCCTACTGAGCCCTTCCCTTTTCAGCGAATATATAATCTATTCAATAGGTTATGGGCCCAGGGCATATAGGCTCATAGGAGAAGTTCAAAGTATTGTGAAATAGTAATCGTTTGGTGACTCAAGAAATATAACATTTAAAAAATGAGTGCGCTATATCAAATAGACAAATTGGAAGAGCATAACTATGACTCATGGAGCATACAGATGCGATCTGTCTTAGTGCACGCGGAATTGTGGAGTGTGGCATCAGGTGCTGAACCTAGTAATACTGAGAGTTCAAGGCCAAAAGATGAAAAGGCATTAGCAATTATAACGCTAAGTGTAAAAGCTTCACAATTGGGCTTCATTAAAAATTGCAACACTTCGTACGAGGCATGGAAAAAGTTAAAGGACGTTCATCAGCCGAGTGGACCTGTACGGAAAGTGTCGCTGTACAAGAAATTGCTAGGCAAACGCATGTTTCAAGGCCAAAGCATTTCAAGTTACATACACGAATTTAACGAAATTCTGGATGGTTTGTGTACAGTTGGCATCGAATTAAATGATGAGTTAAAAACAATCGTGTTGTTGTCAAGCTTGCCCGAACCATACGAAAATTTTGTCGTCGCCATTGAGACGCGTGACAATTTACCGTCATTTGATGTGTTATGTATCAAGCTGATGGAAGAGGGAGAGCGCAGAGGCAATGCAGATGGAGAGAGCGAGAATGCAAGAGCATTTATAGCTACGCAGCAGATCGTCGCGCATTCCAAAGCGAATTCAAAAAGGAATTCAAAAATCGTCGTTTGCTACAACTGCGGCGAAAAAGGGCACTACAAGGCACAGTGCAAGCGTGAGAAAATTCGCGGTGAAGGGAAAAAGCAATCGACAAAGAAAGAGATGGAAAAGCAGAGCAGCTTGTTAAATGCGTTGGACGTTGGAAAGATAGAGAACAACATGTGGTGTCTGGACAGCGGAGCAACAAGCCATATGTGTTGCGATAAGACGTTATTTTCAAAATTTATTGCGCACACTGAAATGATCGGTTTAGCTGACGCTGGTTTCCTGAAGGCCGAAGGCAGAGGAGAGGTGAAGTTACAGACAGAACTTTGTACCTTGGTGTTGTCAGATGTACTGTATGTACCGAAAATGAATGGCAACTTTATGTCCGTCAGCCGGTCAGTGCAAAAGAACAATGTTATACATTTTGGGCCACATCTTGCTAAAGTTATACAAAACGGCGAGTGTATACTGAAAGCGAATAAAGTTGGGAACCTTTATATGTTTCAAGGCAAACAAAATAGGTGTTATTCCGCAACTGAATCAGATGGTACATTGTGGCATAAGCGTTATGGCCATTTAAATTTTACCAGTCTGAAGGAAGTGATCAGCAAAGAGCTAGTGCGTGGTATTGGAAAGGTTGTTTTCCCAGACAACTTGAATTGCAAAACGTGTATGCTAAGCAAAATACATGTACAGCCATTCCCAAAGGTAAGCACTAACCGTGCCGAAGAGCTGTTGGAACTGGTTCATGCTGATGTATGCGGCCCATTCGACACGAAGTCACTTGCTGGATCCAAATACTTTCTGACCTTCATCGATGACAAGTCCAGGCGTATATTTGTTTATTTTTTGCGGAAGAAAGATGAAGTGTTCAGCGAGTTTGTCAACACAACATTCAACGGTTTCCTGAAACACCATGGTATTGCAAGGCAATTGACCGTGGCTTATACTCCGCAGCAGAACGGCGTGGCGGAAAGAGCAAACCGGACATTAACGGAGATGTCCAGATGCTTATTGGTGCAGTCGGGCCTAGGCGAGTCTTTGTGGGCCGAAGCAGTCAACACAGCAGTATACATAAGAAACAGATCACCTACCAGTGCACTGAACAACCTGACTCCAATGGAAGCGTGGACAGGTAAGAAACCCTGTGTTAGCCATCTAAAAGTTTTTGGTTCCATTGCAGTTGCACTTGCAAAGGGTCCCCGTAAAGGCAAATTCAAACCCAAAGGGCATGAGTACCGTATGGTTGGGTATTCGGTAGCAGCCAAAGGCTATCGGTTATACGACCCAGAGACGAGGACGATTGTCGAAAAACGAGACATTCTATTTGATGAGCGTTGTGGTGGTCATACCAATGAAGATACCGTTACGGTAGATTTTCCTGCATGCGAGGTTCAAGAGCATGTCACTCACACGGATGGTGACAGAAGCATCGACGACGATGACAGTGAGCACAGTTCTGACGACAGCAGCTCCAACGCATATGAGAGTGCAGTCGAAAAAGAAGACTCTGACGAGGATACTGTGAAGATTGGGCCAGGCCGGCCTAAAATTGTTCGAAATGGTAAACCTGGTCGTCCAAGAAAGCAATACAATGTGCTTGGAGCATTGGTTGCTAGTGACGTAATGGTTCCGACATCCTATGATCAGGCCGTTGGTAGCACACATGCAGTATTCTGGCAAGAGGCGATGCAAAAGGAATATCAGGCACTACAATCAAACGAAACCTGGCAGATGGCTGATTTACCAAAAGATCAGCGAGCAGTTGGTTGCAAGTGGGTATACAGCCTGAAACGTGACTCTGATGGAAAAGTCGAACGTTTCAAGGCACGACTCGTTGCTAAAGGGTGCTCCCAGAAGTATGGCGTGAACTATGTAGAGACGTTCTCACCCGTTTGCAGATTGGAAACCGTGCGGTTTATTTTGGCGTTAGCAGCGGAATTGAAGCTGTACCTTCACCAGATAGATGTGTGTACCGCCTATTTGAATAGCGACCTGCATGAAACTGTTTATATGAAGCAGCCACAGGGATACACAGATCCCAATAATCCAAGTAAGGCTTTATTGCTTAAAAAGGCAATATATGGATTGAAGCAGTCGGGGCGCGAGTGGAACTCCAAGCTCGATTGTGTACTACAAGGCATAGATTTTGTAGCATGTGAAAATGAACCGTGTCTTTACAAAAGGAACGGAAGAGGTGACTTATCATTAATCCTTGTTTATGTTGATGATATAATTATAGCATGCCGATCAAAAGAGGACTTGGCCAACATCAAGTCAGCCATTACAACATCGTTTGAATGTGTTGACAAGGGAGAGCTGCATTTGTTCCTTGGCATGGAAGTGCAGCGCGACGGTGAGCTTGGCGAAATTTCGCTAAGCAATTCGCAATACATCAAAGACATATTGCGTGAACATGGATGCGAGACCTGTAGACCTACAGCGACCCCACTGGATGCTGGTTTCCAAGTGATATGTACCAGCGAGCATTGTCAAAAGGTTGACATTGCATCCTACCAGTCTTCAATTGGCGAGTTAATGTGGCTGGCGCTTACAACAAGGCCAGACATATTGCATTCCGTTGCCAAGTTAGCTCAACGGAATCAAGATCCGCATGCAGAGCACCTAGTGGGTGTAAAACATGTGCTTCGATACCTGGCGTCAACTGTGGACCTGAAGTTGCACTACAAAGAGTGTGGACAACCCCTTACCGGCTATGTGGATGCAGACTGGGGTGGCGACCGCATCGATCGCAAGTCGTATACTGGCTATGTATACTACTTGGCTGGAGGACCCATATCCTGGCGATCTGAAAAGCAACGCAGCGTGGCACTTAGCAGCACGGAGGCGGAGTATATGGCTCTTTCAACTGCGTGTAAGGAGGCCATATACCTACGGCGTCTTATAGTGGAGATTGGCTGCGGTGACTCGAGTACTCCAACTATTCTTCATGGCGATAATTTAAGTGCTCAACAATTAGCTAAGAATCCTGTACACCATGAAAGAACAAAGCATATTGATATTAGATATCATTTTGCAAGACAGGTTGTAAACGAAGAACAAATTGTTTTACAGTATACATCAACCAATGAAATGATAGCTGATATTTTAACGAAAAATCTCCCTAAAGCGAAGCATGTTCATTTTACAAAGCTGTTAAATTTGATTTGAAAATTTTTGTAAAACATGTTTGCATTGAGGAAGGGTGTTGAAAATCAATACAAACATAAGTACCAATGCACGCATGTTAATATAAGCAGATAATAATCTTATGTTATCTACAAGTTATCTGTCACTGTTGCATACGAATGTAAGCATAAAGAATATGTATAGCAAAAGTGTCAGTCTCCAATAAAACTCTAAAGCGAACAGACGCACGGCGGTCCGCGACTATTGTCTTTTACTTTACTCCTACTGAGCCCTTCCCTTTTCAGCGAATATATAATCTATTCAATAACCTAACCTTAGTCCTACCAAATAAATAAGTCTCCTGGATTCTGAATTATTCAGCTTTACCGTTTGAGTTAAATAATATTTTAGATTTTGTATAATCAAAAATATGAAACGTATTCATAACTTATAATAATTATAACATTTTCAGCAAAAAACAATAATTGTTATTAATGCATTTCCAGTGACTTTTTGTAGAGGCTTGTATGGCAAAGCTTATGAAATAAGTATGAAGATGAAAACTTACCAATATGCAATATGTTTCCGATATCTTCGCAAACATGAAATGAAAAATATTTCCCAATTTAACACATTGTCCAAAAGAAGGATATTAAATAAATAGGGTTATAATGATAGAGCTATAATTAGAAGAAAAGAAATAATATTTTTTAAACGTTGAATCAAGCAAGGTCTGACATCGAATAGAGAACTATTTTTAAAAATGAAGTGTCCATAATGAAAAAAGTTCAAAAATGAAATTACAAACGAGTATATAAGCTTTTTCTATATGTTTATTGGCTAAGGAGATACATATATGTATCAATGAGCCGCATAAGTTGGGCTTTCCAGACAATATGGCAAATGTAATGTACACATTTCTGGACTATTTCAATTTTAGTTTTAGCAAGGCAAATAACATCCCCCCATCGGGAGGGGTTAATTAGATATTATTGCAATTTGATCAGATATTAAAAGAGTTGCATTTATTCGGCATTCATCCGATTTGTCTGATCAAGAATATACCCTACGGGTACAAAGACGCAGGTATATTCTTAAAGCTAATAATTATTTTCTGAAGTTTCATAAAAATCTGTGCTCTATATTAAATACATTCATACGTAGCTGCCATATAAATATAGGCAACGTGTGAATGCATCAAACGTTTGACTTTCTTTAGAAATTTTATTTTAGTTCAGTTATATTGAGTCAACGTTGCAAAACCATAAAATATTGTACACCCAATGGCGTAGACCATGCCATTGGAACAGTTTTTGGGCTTCTTCGCTAATGCATTGTTATTTTGAAAAGGAAATGGAAATCGTGGTTTGCGGGAACTGTTCAAGAGAAAATAAATGTTCACAAAAAATAAAATAAAATGTTTAAAATAATTACTTTTCTCAGAATTGATCGGTTTGAATGAAATTTGAATAGCAAGTTTGGTGAATGCTGGCTCAACCGTCTCCGAATTCCAGGTGATCATCCAGACAGGCGGACCTGGCTACATCGATTCTTTTCGTCATGGTGATTAAGAATACATGTACATACATACTCTGCTCCGTTCGACCTGTTACATACTTTGCACAAACCTAATATAACATTTGTACCCTACGGGTACAGGATATAAAAACAAACAAAGTGTTGCTTGTGTTGCCTTTTTAACCTTTGGGTGAAACTGCAAAAGTCGAAGCTGCGTGCTTTGTCTCCATTACAAATACATGGTTTGGTTGCGGTAGGTCTGGATGTAAATTGTTGATTAGTGCCGACAATTTCTTATCGATGCCAACCGATTTTCAATTGCAACGCATCAGTTATCAGTTGCAGGACTAGCAACGGCTCGTCAGTATAAAAATGTTAGTAATTTTTGTTTGGCAGTACTGGGCTTGAGAATGTGGCTGTGAAAGAGAATCAAATGGCTAGCTATACTTTTCTCGTTTATTTTTTCACATTTAGAATTAACTTGTAGCAATAGCATATACATAAAGGTTCAATAACTGTAAGTCTAGTATGTATGCTGTTAAGTATATTATCGTAAGTGTATAATAATTATACGTTTTCTGTCTTCGCTGATATCGTTTTCTCTTCGCCTTTTGTTATTAATTTTAAGTAAGTAGAGCTGATTTCATTGCTGTATTGCTTAATAGGTTTAGGTTTCAACCAATACGCTCCATTCACACACACAAACACACACACACTCATGTATTTAAAGAGACCTTTCTATTGCTGCGGCCGTACCATCATCATATCAGAAACATAATACAGTTACAGCATCAATTAAAGAAATATCAGAAAAAAAATCACACATATTTTTATAGCCTGTACCCAAAGGGTGAAAGGCTATACTAGTTTTGTGCGCATGTATGTAACACACAGAAGGAGGCGTGGCAGACCCCACAAAGTATATATATTCTTGATCAGGATGAGAAGCCGAGTCGATATAGCCTTGTCCGTCCGTCCGTCTGTCCGTCTGTCTGTCCGTCTGTCTGTCCGTCTGTCCGTCTGTCCGTATGAACGCAAGGATCTCAGAAAGTATAAGAGCTAGAATAACCAAACTTGGTTTCCATATTCTCCTAAGACCGAGAAAGTACGAGTTTGAGTTTTTTTTCGATGCACCCCCCCACTCCCCCGCAATTCGTGTTTCTTCTTATAACTTCCGTAATTCTCGGAATTTTGAAATCAATTTTGGTAGGCACATCCAGTTAGTACTAATGTGTCCGTGTGACAAATTTCATCATGATAGGTCAATTCTGAAGAAAGGTATAGCCATAAGTAAAATCGCTGCTCATGCGCTGCCTCTGTCGGCAGCGCTGCCCGCAGCTGTTGTTGTTGTTGCTGCTTTGGTTCAACTTTGTGCTGCATACATACACGCATATAAACACGCATAGGTACGTGATGTAAATGTATGCTGTTAAAACTAAACATAATTATATATTCTAATTTAATTTAATTAATTAATTCATTAATTTTTTTTAATAATTTAATTTTTTTTTTAAATTTTTTTTTTTAATTTTTCTTTTTTGTGGAGAGTACATGCTATTTTACTGTCGGGCTTGCTCGACTGTAGCGTTCTATCTTGTTAATTATGTATTTGTAATGAAATAGGCTCCATCCAAAAGAAATATGATGCGGACATACACACACACCACACGCACACACATACATATCTGGTAGCTCATTATGCAAACAAACAATTGTTGCCTTTTTGTTAAGTTACGCTTGTCACCCAATATATTTGATAAATGGATGGACTGAAAGCTTATAAGAAAATAATGCAACAAAATATACAAGTACATGCAGTTCAATTCCGATTAATTAAAGACAGAAAAGCACACACACAAACACATTGTAGCGTTTTATATACAATATACATATACATATGTATAAAAAATTTAATTGTTGCATTTTGTTGCAACCGCAGAAGCAAATTTTATTCATAATTACTACTTCCTTTGTTGCGGGTTTGTTTTTGTGGGTTTGTTTATTATTTTTTTTGTTTTTTTTTTTTGCATTTGTGCAAATTATAAGAAATATTTCAAATATATTATACAATTGTGGAAAATTACAATAAAAAATATAATCAATTTATAAATGTAAAAAACAATTTAAAGACTAGTCGTTTGTGTATTAAGCAAGCAAAAGCGTATATATGTATGTATGTATGTTTGTGTTGTAATTAAAATGTATATATGCATGTTTTCATTGCCAGCTGGCAAGCTTATCGCCGCCATTTTTTGTTTTTATCATTTCAGCATTGTCTTCGTTTTCGGCAGACCCAAATTAAAGAGCGCGCCGTGCATTACCATGACTGAGTTCTAAATATATATATGTGTGTATTTAGCATTTAAATATTAGTTAAATTCACTAATTAACAGCTTTAGCATATGCATGACGGATCCATAATGAAAATGTCTAGCCACAAGTGTGCACACACACACGCACGCACATCCACACCCTAACACACACACACACACACACACAAACTGCAAAAGCTCGCACACACACACACACACACACACACACAGAAAGACAGACAGACAGACAGATAGACCTGTAGTGCTATGGATCTAGACATAAGTACACCAGACAAATTATCTAAAAAATTTACTAGTTGCTTGAATAACTTGCACGTCCACTTCCACTTCCACTTGTTGGTGTTGTAGTCTCCTTGTTGTTGTTGCTGCTGTGGTAACTGGGCGTGGCAAAAATAAAGGCGCAATGCTGTTGTTTGTTTCTTTGTTTGGCTCAGCCAAAGAATGCTACTTATATTTTTTCTCTTTCTGCTTCAACTCCTGCTTCTGCTCGTCCTTTTCCAGCTATTGCTGTTGTTGTTGGTGTTGCTGTTGTTGTTGTTGTTGTCACTAGGTTTGATGTATGCTCTGCAGTTTTCATTAGATTGTCCGACGGCTCACTGCTTCCCCCACCACTACCAGCCTCCACAGCAGAGCCACTTGCCATGCGGTTGGGTTTGGTTGTGCCGCTGACAATTCTACTGGCATTTCCTGTTGACGTGAAGCTGTCGCCTTCCATAAAATCAACTGTTGTTATGCCATCCATCACTGTGTTTGGCTGGGCTCGGACTGGCGCTTGGGCCTGGCCCTGGCCCTGGGCTGAGGCTGCCGCAACGGCTGTGCCTTGTTTTGACGTTGGATATGCTTCGGCCGACTCTGTTGCAGCTGTTGATGTTGTTGATGTTGTTGATTTTGATGTTGATGTTGCAGCAACTTTGTTTGCGGTCCTTTCGTCCTGTTGATGGTCATTCATAATTTCCTGTACAGTGCCTGATTTTGTGGCTGCCAGGGGCAACTGCTTCACATTCGTTGGAGTAAACACGCTAGAGCGCGAATTCGGCGGCGTGGAGGTTTCTCCTTTTGCAATCTCATTTTGCAAATCACTTTCCAATTGCCTAGACTCGTCAGCCTTCAAGACTCGTTGTTGCTCTGCACTTGTTGTTGATGTTTTAATAGTTGTAGCTGGAATTGTTTCCGGCATATTTATAATATCCGACGCAACGAAATTTGGATTTTCCCAAATCCTTGGCATCTCCTCCGATGGTGCTGTCCTGTTGACGCCTGCCATTGTTTCCTGAGCATCTTGGGCTGTTCCTGTTAAATCATTCAGGACGGTTGCTGCTGCTTCCACAGTCCTCGAATTTTCCTCCTTCCGTTCGTGATTTGTTTCGACATCTGAAATATGCACAAGATGTGAAAAAAACAAGTAAAAAAGCTTAAATCGGGTGTCCCGACTTTGAAATACTCTGTATATATGTTTACAATAATTATAGAAAATAAAAAAAATTAAGAAAATTAAAAAAGAAAAATTTTTTGATCGATTTTACCTTTCTCGGTATTCGAACTCACGTAAATGGTGTATAATTGCACATTTACATAGCAATTGCGTCTGTGTGAGTGTATGAATGCCTATGCGCATCTATTCGTGGCTGTGTAAACATGTTAGCAGTCAACTAAACAAAATTTGCGGAGGAGAGGGGGGAGGGAGGGATATTCCAAAATATACATTTTCTGCGTATTCACATAAGGCATCTGGGACTAAAATTGGGTGTTCCTAAGTCTTATAGTCTCCGAGATATAGGCGATTATACGAATGGAAAATCGGGAAAACCCCCATAGGGGGGAAGTGGGGGGGGGGGGAAATCAAAAAAATAAAACAAACTCGTATAGAATACACACATAAGGCATCTTTGTGCAAAATTTGTGGTCTCTATCTCTTATAGTCTCTGAGATCCAGCTGTTCATACGGACGGACAGACGGACAGACAGACAGACAGGGCTAGATCGACTCGTCTCGTCATGCTGATCAAGAATATATATACTTTGTGGGGTCTGCCACGCCTCCTTCTGTCTGTTACAGTTTTCAGCTCCCGCAAACCTAATATACTTCTGTACATTTCATGTACAGAGTATAATAAACCGTGAAATGAAATAAAGTATAAATAAAACAGGAAATGACAGGCTTTACAATCTAGGAAGCATTCGCATTCGTTCTGGGCATACAATTTTCAAACGAATTGAGAAAATAATTTCTTACATATTTTGTAAACATACACTTATTACGTTTATGCTACAACGAAAGCAGGAAATCATTTTAGGAAATGGCAGCATACGAGTGCTATTTCGATTTTGAGTTCCCCACGAATGCTGACAATGATTTAAAGGCGCGGATGCGTGGTGGTTTCATATGCTTTCGAGCATACTTTAAGTTAAATTCTTCTTCAACAAAACTTATTACAAGATTGGAAAATGTTGGGATGGCTAGGAGTCTCTTATGGAGTCTCGAAGAAATGCCGGGAAGCCTTGTTTTTTATTGCGACAGCCTAATTTTGAAAATGTAAAGCTAATTCACGAACTGAAGTTAGTTAGCCACAACAGGATGAAAATAAATTTCTTGAATTTGACTTTGTGGATTGCCGACATAAACGCAGGAAGAGATACACACATTATTGGCATTGACTCATTCACAGAGGCAGGCAGACAGCTGAAGAGGCCGAAGGACAAACATACAAGTACTACAGACAGCAAGAGGAGCCCAAAACAAGGCGTCCTCTATTTATGCCTTGCACGCCATCCATGTACTGATTTGTACTTGATGTTTTTGATTTGCGCGCTTATTGCGATAATATTGGCTCGTTTCATGTTTGAGCGCGTCTCTTTGACATTTATTGTAATATGATGTGATGATGTGGCCAAACGAATGAGTGTTTGCTTGAATGAATGAATGAATGAATATATAAATGAACGAATATTCTATACAGCTCTTCTGCTAAGCCTCAAGTGGACGCCGCTTAAACATTTCTTCTCAATCCACATGGCTGTGTAGTGACATGAAATTTAAATTTATCTTCCGAATGATTTCACACGCAACGTGTCCTCCCTCTCAAAAAAAAAAGAAAAGAAAAAAACGGATTCTGTTGTGAATTGACACAAAGCCGCCAATGTTTCTTAAAGCGATGCTATGGTAACGCCACCAATTTGCCAAAACAGGTACCAAAGTATTTGTGTTTGTGTTTATTTTTTACAATTTAATAACTAAAGCTTCCCACACTTGAATGTATCTGCTTTTATAGCATTGGTTTGGTTGTGAAAGCTTTTCAATCGTATTTTTATTTGCGGATTCGTACCTATACATTTTGATATTTGAGAATGAAATGCCAGTCGCTAAAAATAGAGCTCTACATTTTTGTTCAATGAAGGCAACAAATTATTTCGTATTAATTATATTGTTTAATTGCAGGCTCCAAAAAAGGAACGAAAAGGGGGCGAAACTATGGTAATCGAAGCGGGATTGTCCTAACATCAGTGTGTGTGTGACATTCTTTGCCTTCGACAGTCATTTTCATTTAATATCATATACAAGTATGTACTATATTATAGGTATTTTCAAATTTTTATACTGTCATCTTAGTATATTATTTACCCGAAATATTTAGCAGTGTGGTGCCTGCAACCTGTTAATAAAAACAAAAATGGTTTCGCACCCTTTGGGAATGATATTAACAAAGATATGTATCTATGTTTATATATTAAAAGAAGAGGCGCAGAATTAAGAGTTAACTCATTCTTTATTTTTTGAAATAATAAATTATGTAAGTTAAAGGAAGATAATTCATTTTACTATACTTCAGAAAATGTGAAAATGAAACTAAACTTTTTAAAATATCAAACATATATATATTCTGATCAACCATTTATATAAGCCGAATTTAAAAATAACAAGCTATCCGCATCTATTCCGCTATATCTTTACGATTATAAACTACACATAATTCTGTTTTTATAAGGTAGATTGGTTCCAGAAAAAATCGCGTAAAAAATCGTGCTAAATGGAATAAAGTCGTGTCAGCATATGAATATAAAATTTGTAATTTTCAAACCGTGTAAAAACAGAATTAGGTGTAGGTAGCTAGACTCGACATCTAGTGAACATTTTGAATATACAGTGATGGAAAAATAATAGAAACGACAAAATTTTCTTCGTTTAATGGGCGCTTTACAATGCACTATTTTTCCAAAAAGTGTATGCGTTTCTATTATTTTTTCCAACCTAAAAACGTGGTCCCCTTATAAATCAGAGCAAACAGCAAATATTTCTGCCGAAATACGTGTTAAAACGAAATCACAATGAAGTACCTATAACCAATTATCGTGCATAGTAGAAGAAACCCTTATAATTTGTCCAGAAATTATGAAATGAAGTTTTTTTTTGAAAAGTGGAATGTCGTTTCTATTATTTTTTTCATCACTGTACGTATATATATGAATGATTGTAAATACCAGGTTCGATCATTGGTGAGTTTTGAAGTTGTGATTCGAAGTGAATGTTCGCTTTGAGCTCATTTTGGGTTAATTATAATATGAGTCCCCAACCGATTGTTAGCGAACATGTATTACTCGTTTCAGTTCTCTGGTACACACCAAAATAAAAATGTGCTCATTCCGCAAATACGCGACAGGACGAAATAAGACAACCTATATTTCCATTCCATTTGAAATATTTAAATCAAGCAAAGATGGCAGATTAAAATTGCCAACATTTGATGAATTTTCAGGCATTTTTTGCGTTGCAAACATTATGCTCGGATCCATTTATTTTCGCAAGCATTTTTTCACTTTATGCGCACCTTCCTACCACTACGATTGGTACACTTAATTATTAAAAATTGGCAATAAATTCACAGACAAGGGTGATATTCTCAAGTAATCGCATAAAGTCCGAGTATCTTATAGGAGTATATATTGTACATATACATATGAGTACACACATAGTCGAGTATGTGTTTATGGCTTATAGCATGTATGAGTGGCCTGTACGCTTAATATATGCATGCTTGCGTTCAATGAAGTGTGCTGCCAGGTCTGACAAATATTTGAAAATGAAGTTATATCTCTGTGCATGGCACGAGCCACTCAATTACGGCAAATCCCAACAAATAAACGAACTCAAAGCAGGGGATGAAAGACGTGGGAGGTCGTGTTTGTTTGTTTGTCGAAGGCACGCTTTGAAGCTAGCAGGCGGCGAACAAAGGCACAAAAGAATATTTTCCTTTTTATTTCCACTTACCTGATGTGCCAACTGCGGCTGTGGCTGTTGCTGTTGTAGCTTCGCTTAGCTGGGGATCTGAGTCGGTGCTGGTAGTGGCTAGGATATCCGCTTCACCATTGGTACCTTCGGCGCTGGCTGTGCCGACTGCAGCAGCCGCTGCAGCCGCCGCTGCCACCGCCGCAGCTGCCTCGGCCACACCGGCGGTTGCCTGGTTACGAAATGGAATGTCTGCCATATTGATGCGTTGGAGATGCACATGCATCACCTGTCCATTGCCGCCCTGGCCGAGGAACACCCGTCGCACGGTGGCGAACTGTTCTCGTCTCTGTAGCCATTGTCCTACCACAGGCAAGCGCCTCAAATTGGCGAAGGCAACATGCAGGGCTTGTGTTGCATTGTTTTCTTGCCCCGCCGCCCCGCCTTGCGCTCCTTGCACGTTTTGCTGGGCTTGCTGTGCTTGATCGGCAGCGGGCTGTGGTGCACCGCCGGCCTCCTGTCCCTGTCGGTCGCGTTCGATTTGGCGTTGTGCGGCCAATTGACGAAACAATCGCGTCACAATGAGACGCGCACGTTGCAGGGCCGCCTGCTGTCCGCGACCCACGGCCATGGCGCCATTCTGGTTGCGGGTTATGATAAATACGTGCCTCTGTGCCATTATGGCGGGAAGCTCGTAGCGATGAAAGAAGAAGACCATCGAATGCTGGAAAATGGAAGCGAAAATTATGTAATCGAAAACAATGCACAATACGCAGCCGTAGCTGCTGACGTTAGTGAGGCTGTTTGTAAGATTAGTCCAAACACAATGAGAACAAAACCCGCACGTGAGCTGCACGCTTAGTACACTCAGAGAAGAAAGTGACCAACAAATCTTTCCCATTTATACTTCATACTACGCATACATATGTAGTATTCTGCAGTATTTGATCCATTCTGGGCATTCTTACGATTTTCTTACATTTTTCTTCCATTTCTTTTCTGCATTGAACTCATTCGTCGAATTAATGTGCAGGAACTACTCATAGCTAGGTATTAGTAGCTAGGATACGTCTAGGGTAGATCAGAAAAAAGAAAAGTTCTTCTTCAACAGATACTACTGTTAACCACCATGGTACCTTCTTAAGGCTTCATATGATGCTCTATCTGTACAAGTATTATGAAGTACGTTTTATCATACTCAAAAGTCATGGTCCGCCATGGTTAAATATCATATTTACTTTGACATACATTTTACACATCATGAGGATCGAATGGCCCAAAACTACATCCTCGTAAATTGTTGTTTAGATTAGATAAATCATAGAAATGTCAAAATTTCTGCCCAATTTCAATTCTAAGCATAACACCCAAAAGCTCAAACTTCACGGCTTAAAGCAATAAATGAGGACGTCTTTTCTCTTTCACTTTTGTTTATTTTTAGCCTTATAAGCTAACAAAAGTAACAAATAATTTGAAACAGGCCACAGAAAACTAATCACTATACCAGTTAATTAAGTCAAATATTTAACAAGCTATGCAGAATCTTTCAGAATTCAGAATTTTTTCTTCAACATACTTATCATTACTTCAACATTACTTATCAATAAGACTTTGCAAAGGTATTTCTATCTGACGAATTCAGTGCCTTAAAAAGTTTTGAAATAACGTTTAAAGAAAATAGGTATTCTGGGTAGAAAAGACCGTTTTACGATTTGTATAATTCTAACATACGATTTCAACTAAACTATTTCCAAAAGCTCATTGAATCAACAGTTAAGTTGAGCATATTAGTCCCCATAAAATCCTATATATTTGCTTAAGATATAAATGGCAACATCGTATCTAATAACTTTTGCTAACTTTTGATTGTTGTCTGCTTGTTTTGAATGATTCTAGAAAGAGGAGTGCACTTCTTTGATAAATCGGGGACAACACAGGAGTTGTCATTATGTGCCCATATATGCATATACCCGTATACAAAAAAAGTGCAAAGGTTGCAGGGTACGCCTTTTGTCAGACAGAAACATTGAAAATATTTTGAAAAGGAACACAAGACGAACTGCTACTTCAACGCTACTTATTTAAACGTCTCTCGTATACCCATAGTATTATATATTTCGCGGTGGACCTCAAACTTGCGATGAAATGCATTTTTCTCTGAGTGCATTCGGTTTGCCGGAAAGACACTGCGACACGTGAGCTCTGTATGGTGAACACGTGATAATGTACAGGCTAATTTGTCATGTAGTTGACAGGCGTAAACAAGCACCAGCAGAGGCAGCTAATGTTTGTGCAACATTTTTGAATAGTTACCTGTATAAATAGGAAGGAGGATAGCAGGGCGAGTGTGCGGTACTGTCCACTGAAGCGATAGTGATACGCATAGAAAGCAAAGTGGTAGAGATAAAAGAATCTGAAAAGAGAGAAAGAGAATTGTTATTCCAAATGCTGGTTGCAATACAGTGTGACTTCAATAACAATACATATGCAAGAGATTATAAATAGCACTCCTCTAAACGATAGACTAATTACGACATTAAATTCTGATAAATTAGGCAACATTGCTCTCAGTAGAACAGCTGCTAAAAGTTAAATAAATTTGTGCACTGCTTTTCGACACCTTTAAAGCTAGACTGATGTTGGCCCCCTTTTGTTGCGTGGTTTTTTAGACTTTAGGAAAATACTGACAAAGATTTTATTAAGGGGCCAGCGTTATTTAAAGATTAAACGGCCAAATTAATAAGTAATTGAGTATCTTTATTTGAAATATAAATTGTCTTTATTATTTAAGCTATAGAAGCATATCATTTGACTTGTTTGTTATTAGTTTCTTTTTTCCATTAAAAGATATCTTTTGAGCACGGTCTTGCCACATTAGGTCTTTCTTCGAGAAACCCTCAAAACGTTCTTGTAGTTTTATTCTAATTAATAATCTTGTAGCTAATGACTTTTATCACTTATCGTTAACAACACATTTTATTGAAAAGGCATGTCGTTATTCAGCGACATTGTCCTGTACTTTAAAGACAACATACTACATATATTTCCAAAAGGCTGTGGAGAGCTGTGCAAAGCCTCTGCCTCCCACCACCTGTGGGCATGGACACACGCCGACCCTCGTCAATGGCAAAACACGCGCAGCTAGAGCTTTGCCTTGCCCAGGGCATGATTACCATTCAACATTCAATAATATTGTATTTAGCTGCAAAATAAAAAGCAACAAAATATTGTTTTCTGTTTTGCTGTTTTTGTTGTTTTCGTTATGCCTGAAACTAAATGCCAAATAAGCTTGAGGCGGCGAAGTGGGTCAGACATGAGTAACGCCTTGAACAAACCGCCACGCAAAACCAAAGAAATAACAAGCGGGAATGCAGGAGAATACGAGTACATACTGTATATAGCAAAAAATAAATAAATAAAAATAAAAATATAACAACAAGTTCAACAATATGCCAACAATGGCAAAACACTCAAGAGGATTTAATAATATAAATAATTGCTGGCTAGCTGTTAGTTGAATTGTTGCCTCGAAAAGACAACAAATAAAAAACACAATGAACGACAGCGACAACGATGGCGATGGTGATGGTGACGGCGACGGCGAGCACATTGATAAGCGTGTTGGCCAGGACAATGAAAGAAAGAGGTCCTGCCGTTTCCGTTGCCAACCAGCCGAGCGGAATTCGAGTTTAATTTATTTTTACAGTGGTCATAGGAAGCGGACTGCGGGCAGCAGGCCCAAGTGGGGTTTTGGGCACGGCCATGATTGAGTTATGTTATTGAATTTAATTTGTGTTGATTGTGCGTGCACACACACACACATACACACACACACGCATGCCAACAGTAAAAAGCAACATCAATACACATCGACAGCGACAAATGAAGACACACGACCAAGACGTTCACGTTGACGCTGACGTCAACCCCGGCAAAGAGACAGACGTCGAAGTCATCGTCGACAGTGAAGTCTCTTATTTAGTAAGCCTTTGGAGGCAGGCCTCCGACTGGCATTATGGACACATCGTGCCAGGCGCAAACGTTTTTGCACCAATTTCCGCTGCAAACCCTCCAAAGGCCCTTCTCCCCCTCTCCTATCTATGTATTTGTGTAGAAGTAGTAAGCAGCACGTAGACAACACTTATCGCTTGTTCGTTTCCGTTTCATTCGTTTTCTTAATGTAGCGTATCGTTGCCGACAAGCCAGCGTCCTCGTCAATACCGCCACACCACCTTCACCCCCATCGTCTCCATCATCATCGTCATCATCATTCCCCATCATCTCCATCAGCATTTTTGCCACCGTCAATGCCAGCGGCGTGTCGCAACGGATGTGTGCTAAGGAAATGCTATTGGCACTCATATCCTCCGATTAAGCGGAAACTGGCGTGGGAAGCGGAGGTGTGCAGCTTTTCAACACTGCACTTACATAACAAAAACGACGCTGTCAACTAAACTCAACTGTTGCATGTACATATTGGGAGCTGGTTGCCTGGGTGTATGTATTGTATATATACATATACATATATAGTATATTTAAATGAGCAAGCTAGCATTTTGTTCCCCTTTCTTTTAAGGACTTGTCGCTCCATTGCTCAGGTGAAGCGTAAAAGACGCCAGCTTGATGAGATCTATGGACCAAAGTGCTTATTTGTTGCATGCAAGCCCATTGAGGGCTTAACCGTCTGAGTCTCAATGAGTGCAGCGCATCAGCAGATTCCAGCACACTACCAGCACACAACACAAGCGTTTTTTCACTCATCACTTATCCTTTGCTTTTACCATAATTTGCAAATTGCTCGAACACGTATGCCCGGGCAAAGAGCTCTTTTTTTTTTGTAGTTTGTTTACCCGAACGGCAGCGCATAAATGATGCGAACAGGTTGCTAAGGACACCATTCATATACACTGCTCATTCATATCAATTAAGAGTTGAGGCTTAAAATGATGGCCGCCATGAAAAAATGTGTTGCCTACTTATAGGATGCATGTATATTCAATATTTACAGTTGCACTTAAATCTGATAAATTGCATTCATTGAATATACTATAATTTCCGCATTTGTACTGACGATTTTTTCACCGCTTAACCACTTGTCCATTTACACAGCAGAGTATTTACAGACCGCATTTTCATTTAATTTCGATTGCCTGCCATTTGATTTGTTAACCAAATAAGCCAATTTCTATATTAAACATTTTTTATAATTTTTTTTACTTTTTTATACTCTTCACGCGATGTGATATGGCGAGAAATAGTAAACAGAAAAGTAATTCTGCTCATAGTGGTTTCAGATACGCTTTGAATCAACAGAGAACATTTTGATCTTGATCGTACTTTAAAAATATTAATAACCCGCTCTTGAAGATAACGACAAGTAATGGCGGATGAACATAGACAAATGAGCGGTTTGAAGATTAACGAAATTCAAAAAACCAGAGCCATCAACACATTTGCAGAGATTTTTCCATCCAGCCTTGCGATAGCAGCGATTTGGAAAAAATCAACTGCCGTGCTTTAATGTTGAATTGAAATGAGCTACTAGGGGGCGGTTTTCGTTTTCGACTGTTCAGCGACATCAGTGTAATAGTACAGTACAGAAAAGTTAATTGCATATATCGTTCCTATGGCAGGGATATAAACTAATGATAAAAACTAATACTTGTGAAACGTTTGATAAACTCCGATGCGGCTTGGTGATACAAATGTTCATACGGACAAAAATAAATCTATCCTGAAACACACAGACCTTAACTATTTCGATGCAGGAAATATAAAATAACTAAGCATGGAAATATTGTGGCTGTATCATAAATCATGCTAGAAATTGTATGCAGTTGTTAGCAGTTCAAGTTAAGTTTCAATTTAAATATCTTTCTGAGAGCTTAGCGATGAGCGAAAATGTTATACAACTAGCAATATTATAACTAGTTCAGTCCTGATCGTCAAAACGCAACAGTCTTAGATGTTAAAATATCAAAGTCAATGAATTGAGCTTCCTTGATCTATTATTAAAGCTCTGTAAACGCTTTGTTAAAGATGATTTGAATATAAAGAGATAAAGGCAGCAATTAAGAAGTTGAGATTGCAAAGATATATTTACGATTTAATGGCAGTTAGACTAAATATTTGATACAATTTGTTAAATAGGAACTTGTTTAATACATTTTTTTTATGTCTTTTTAATTGAGTCCGTCTATCCTTCAAGCCTTTCTTACCCCCCATAAAAAAATATGTATGAAATTCACTGCAAATTTTAAGATTCCAGCACTATACTTATGTTTTGAAGCAAAATAAACTTATGGCACTCGTTTTAATTACTTTGCAAAATGCAAGCAGTTTAGAGCGAATCGGCACTATCCATTAATTAATTGGATAATTATAAAATTGTGTGTTTTTCTGAGAATACTTGTACAATTTTAAATGCCATTTCATAACCCTTTTTCGCGACGACACATTAAGCCGTGTTAAGCTCGTTTGTGGCCTCAGTTATGCATACACGAATATTACGAGCTTAAAGTGACAATCAATCACTCATCGGCTCTGCAAAATTATATCATATTTATGTAATTGAAATGTACGTGCAGGAACCATTTTCATATAAAAATAGTAGGAAAAATATGGCGCATACGCGGCGTTGGCAAGCAAATAACAAACAAGCGACCCACTATAATGAAGCGATTTTGTCGCGTTATGAAAAACACTCATCAGCTGCACCTTTGAGCAACACAATGCCGCACACAAACACAAGCACACACACACACACACAGCAACAGGACGAACAGGAGTTGCCACCGTCTGAAATGGCAGGCTACTTGTCATAACATGACAACAACAGTAGCAACAACAACAACAGCAACAGCAACAACAACAAGAAGAGTTATGGCGGAAAAACAAACTTGACGCAATTATACTTTGCGTAACATGATCTCAATCAACACGAAAACAGCGGGGAAAATAGAGCTTACGCTTAGGCTATATGCCAAAGCAGCATTGCCGCCACCGGCCACCTTTTGCCATCGACACAATAATAATAGCAACAACAACAACAAGAACAACAAGATTTGCGTGTAAACAAGAAGTAGGAAAAAAAGAATACATAAAAAAGGAGCAAACGAGGCCGAGCCACGACAGGACCAAGGTGAACAAGCATGGAGCCAAGCAGCCACTTGAAACTCGCGACTGTGGCAATATGCCACGACCGGAGCATCAAACAAGCAACAACCCTTCCCCAGAACTTGTTCGCCACAGAGACGTAAAGGGACTCAATTCGACTCGGCGCGACGCGACCCGACCCGACCCAGCGTGCTCCGTCTTTGTTCCCACAGCTTAGTAACATTTGCTCTTTGAAGGCAGCCAGCAAGCTGGAGCAGCAACTTCAAAATTGTGCGTGCGATAAAATCTTCTGTAGTCTGTAGGCAAGCTGAGAAAAACAATCTGTGCTCCTCCAATTCCAGCTGAAGTCATGCTCCAACAACATTCGCAGCTCATTTAATACGTGCCATACTTTGGAGTGTGCGCCTGCCAACCAGGAGTGGGCAAGTGGCGCGGAGAGTCGGGGGACAGACAACCAACCAACCAACCAACCAACCAACCAACCGATGTCTTGCCTGAATGTGTAAGCTTAAAAGACGTATTATGCGTTGCCAGAATGCCTGACTGGGCCAACTTCGCTGCCTGGCTGCTTGACGGCTTTCAAAAAGCCAAAGCCACAGGGCACAGGCAGCAAAAGGGGTGTACATCCCCCACCCATCCCCCACCCATCCAAGGCTGGTAACCGTTGCTGTCGCGCCTTCTCGTTAAACGGCGATTAACGGCGTTATTGTAGCAAAAGCTGGTGGCATGCGGAAGTGCTTCGTAATTGTGACTTTAAAAAGATGGAATCATTTTCTATGCAATTGAATTATTTGCTGGCAGGCCATCCATCCAACCAGCCATTTATTTTGAATTGGCAGCGATATCCGAAGCGCCTAATGAGAGCCAACTTGACGGCAAACTTTAATTGCAATTCTGGCGGCATGAGCGTAAAATGCATAATACGAGAGAGATTGCCAACTTTTATCGCTGGCATTCGTAAAGTTAGAGTACACAAATTAACTCATGCAATGAAATTAATACGAGCTTGGCAAACAGTTTAGGGATGTACTCATGCTCGTGTATAGGAGTGTACGAGTCGTTCTCTGTTAAAAGCAAAAAGCGCCGCCAGCTTGTTTGCATTTCATGCAAACTTCAACGCCAACTCGCTTTCCAAACCAAGTTCGCCGCAAACAGGCAAGCAAATAATAAGCATGAAGCGGGGGGAGGCAGCGGTAGGGCTCTTTCGAGTGCGGAAGGAAGCGCACTCGATCCCAGTAACCCATAACCCTACAAACCGCAGGAACAGAATGGAACAGAATAATAAAAATAAAAATGCATGGAGAAAATGAAAGTACGGCCGTAGCGGAGGCAACAGCAGTCCGTTCAACAGCTCGAGGCGGTCAATAACATCAAAATTAAACCGTACATGAGTACACAAACATACACACACACACGCACACCCACACCCACACACACACACACACACAAATATACATCTGTTCGCACAAAATGCAAAAACATATAGTATCGTATATTTAGAATTAAAGCGTAGCATAGAGTCCCTAATGAATGCTTGACTCAAATGTATTTAATTCACATGATGATAGATCAAATATTTAACTAATTAGCCCGTCTAAGTACATATGTGTGTATATAGTATCTATTTATACATATTTATATCTTCTGTATCTACTTCTCTATATGATTGAAATTTTTGTAAAGGTTTATTCATTAAATTATTATTAGTAAAGATTCCTTCAATATTTCTATAATTTTTACAACAAAAATAAATGCAGCTAATAAATAATTTATTAGTAAAATTGTAATTAAATTTGTTGGAACATTTATCATCATTTATTTAATGATAAATTATTTTCTGCTGGCAACATACTTATACGAGTACTTACAAATATACAAGTACACGTATATCTATCTATCTACTTATGTATGTATCTACTTGTCTATCAATATTTCTATCTTTTTAACAATGCATCAGTTTTTGAGAGAATGAATTAAACTATTCACGATTTCTAAGTCTTACTTGTATTAATTAATGATTAGCAGATGCCAGTACTGTCTATTATATGATTGAATAAAAAATAATGTGTAAAACGCAAAAGGATACATATAATATACATACATATAAGGATACATATTAGCACGGCTGATATACTTATACAAAAATAGTTTAAAAAAACACAGCGTGGAATAAAGTCGTGTAACCATATATAAAATTTTTAATTTTCAACTCGTATAAAAACAGAATGAGGTACATATATATCTATCATTCACTCTAACTTTTCATCCTTTTATAAAAGTATATAAATATATAAAATGAATTCCTACCACTAACAGCATTATGACAATTGACTTGTTCTTTCAGAGCTATAGCAACAATCACAAAAACTACAATATCTAGCATACATATAACATTTCTAATTATTTGGTTAAGTATGGAGGATTGGAGAGACGGAACGAAAATGATGTAAAGATAAGATATATTATTAGTATCAGAAAAAAAACTCAAAATATACTAATTGTAATTTTATGAAAGTGATAACGTAAAAAAAAACATTACGCTTTGTTATACTCTTTTAATATAATTTCGCAACTGAAACCACAATATTTTAGTATTAGCAAAAATAAAGAGATAAAAAACAAAAAAAAAATTTTTGACACATTTTTCAAATCCGCCAAAGAATGTGTTTCGAAAATGCATCTATTTTGGAGTGTTGCTTTCATTTTTCTTTTTTGGGAAACAAAATTAGCAAAATTGTTAATTGATTGTGAAATCGAAGCTTCGCGAAGAAATATCAATAACAGTTCGATCGGAGAAACACCTATTCCTATATTCTATTCCTATAGATGTATGTAAATTCTATTATAAATTCCCTACGTTTTGTAAAGAGTTTGTGAGCCACCCTCCCTCCTGATGTGTGCTCTTAATGCGATACATCCAGGAAAGGCGCAACAACAGCAGCAAGCATTTGAGATAAGACTCGACACTAACTAATTGCGAATTCCACGAATTACCGAGGTTATACCAAGTTCAGTGAATTTAGCTCTTATGTGCTTGCGTTTATACGGAAGGACACATATGCACACATATGATTTTGGGGTACGTTTTTATTTTTGCTTCATGCTTTAATTTTCTGGCTGTCTACTAGTTTAGTGCGAATGTATATAACACAGAAGGAGGCGTGGCAGGCCCTCCAAAGTATATATGTACATATAATACGTTCGTCAAACTGTCTGCATGGACAAAAGAATCTCAGGAAGTATAAGAGCTAGATGAAGTCAACTTGGTATGCATTCGTTTGTATATTCCCTTAAGGTCAAGGTTGATTTTTTTTCGGGGTCAACCACCTCCCTACTCGTCCGCTAAGAGTAATTTTTCATAACCAATAATTCTTAGAATTTGTTGTCAAGTTTTATTATGATAGGTCAATTGTAAAGCAATTTATTGCCATAAATGTAATGCTAGATGATTCTCTGCCAGCAGCTACTGTTGTTGTTGCTTTGTTCTTTTTTTCCTTTTTTTCTTGTTTTTTGCGGAAGTAGCTTTACAGAGATTCTCTTTTAGGCTACTTCTATTATTTGTTATAGATTGAATTTAGTTTGCATATCGCATTTTTCCACTTCAAGGACAAATCGTAACATTTCTCGAAAATATACATATTTTTGGGTTTTCAAAGCTATTAAGTTCTTTCTACTAACGATGACCATTTACCTTCCAAAATTTACATCTACCTATAGTTATTATGTGTTTCTTACTACTTTTAATGAATCACAAGTTGAGTTTTGGCTATCATAAAAGATGACTTTTTTAAATCGAATTTTGATACCACTTGGAAAATTTACTATAAGTAGTTTTACTCTGATTACCCTTTTTGTATGCATATTTTTAAGAATATAAATCAAATGCTACCAGAATCGTATGTTCTTTATTTACATACATAAAATAATGGTGCAAATACCAAAAACTTGTAAGTAGTGTTGTTGTCTTAGGTCTGTACTACGATAAGATAAAAAGGAAGGCCAACAAAAAGCCGCATATTATAATTACTTACTTTATGAAATAATTGATGGAATAGGCATATACATAGTATATATGTATACTCGCAAATCAAATACATAATGCTTAGGCCACTTAGTGTAGTGAACTAGCACATTTAAAACCACTCGCGGCAATGAATGTTTAATGAATATAAATGCCCCGTAGAAAGCAGCATCAAAAACAACAAGTGGCAAGCGAATGGGCCACAGACTTATAGCCTTTTAATTCAACGCAAATTACGCAAAATCAACACCCAAAATGGGCCGAGGATAGATAGTGATTGGGACATGCCGCGGCACATGAATTCTTAATAATAACATAAGCAGAGGGAGACGGTCTTTTTTGGTCCTGTATAAAGGGAATATTCAAGTGTCTTTTTGAATTATTGATGATGGCGCATCGTTGAAAAATGGCGCGTTGTTTTCCAGACAGTTTCAAAATTATTTCTCGCTGCGCGCTCAATTATGCAAAGTGCGCGTAATAAACCGCAAAGTAGCCCTTCTTTTCTTATTTTTCTTTATTTTTGTTGTTTTTTTTTTTGCCTGGTTTGTCTGCCTGTCTGTCCGTTTGTCTGTCCATCTGAAAGGAAACAAGCTTAATTGTATGTGTGTGTGTGTGTGTGCGTTTGACGTGCGTGGTCATTAATGTTTATATAACGCCATGTATTTTGTAGTTTCAGTTTCCTTTTTCTGTACGCTTTTCATGTTCGTTTTTGTTCGTGGCTATTACAAAAAAAAACAAAAAAAAAAAGTTTATTTAAATGTTTGCTAATGGCGCGGCTCAGTTGGGTACGAACCGCTTGGGTTACGCTTGTTGACTTAAGTGATGAAATTTTGTGCAATATGTGCGTTGCCGCCATTGGTGTGTGTTTCTGTATGTTTGTGTGTAGCTGAGGGTGGGGGATGGGTGGACTCGACTGGCGATGGTGTTCGAGTTGATTTGGTCTCACCCCGAGGGAGGCTTGCGCAAGCAAAGTTAATTTTCAAATAACAACCGAGCGAAAAGTGTAAAATGCTGCTTCGCAACCAGAGCAAAGAAATGGACTGTTAAGTGGTTGACTTGTTCCTATTCCCACATTATTGTTATTATGTAGTGCCGGCTGCAGCAGCAACTTACAAAAGGGATTTCAAAGCACTGACAACGACAACATACAAGAGGCTGGACTTAATGTAATTGAATTGCTCCGCAACATACTCTAATACTAAGCACGCTCGATTGCACAAAATCAGGTGAAATGCAAAAAAAAAGGGTAAAAATCTAGATAATAGTTGCCCCAGAGACCAGCTTAGCATACGGTGCAGAACTCTTTGAATACGCACCTGAGCCAATGGCGTTTCGTAAGACTGGTGTGACAACATATTGCATCGTATTGGTCCGCAATCCATACAATTAGTATTATATAGAACGCAGTGGTGGTGTCATTGAAGAACTCGGACATAATGGCCTCCATGCCTGCAATAACAAACAAAAAAATGTATATAAAAGTTGTTGCAAGACGCTATAGAATCCTAACAAAAGGTGATAGAGTAATTGAATTACTTTTATCTGTTCATACATGCATTGCCAAAAGACAAATTAAAACTACTAGTTAGCTAATTAGCAGTAATTAACAAAAGAAAAGAATTCACTTCTGTGTCCTTGCAATAGCTGTCAATACAGAATTTGAATTGCTTAATTTCTATAAAACATGTGACAGAAAAAGCAAGGAAATTTGATCCGTAAACATGCCAGCCTGTTCACAGATTATACAGAATCTAAGTGGGTATATTATCAACATTTTTGACTACGAGGAAAACTATTGGAATACTAGCATTATGTTAAAACATTTATAGTATACATTTTATACAATTCGTTTTTCGAAATAATGTGCATTTACTATTTCTGCTTCCGCATACGTTGATTGAAATGGAAATGGTAACATGTATGTACATATATAGCAAAAGTCTAACCAAGTATTCCAACGATTCATTGGCTAAAGGTAGCATTTAAATTAAGAATTACATACCAACTAATGCTAATATCACGGTAAGCAACGGAGCGATAGGAAAACGCGCAGACACATTGTATTCCAGCATTTGCAGAAGATCGACTGGAAAGGTGAATAAAAAAGCCAGAATCGAGTTAAATAATTAAAAATGTAGTTTCTTGTGCCGTAATCACCTATGAAGACGAATATTTGGTGGTGGGAATAGCGCAACAGCATTGAAACCGAAAAAGTCTGCAAAAAGTAGAACAAATTAATTAAGACGAGAGATAAGAAAGTGTGCCTCGTGGTGCGGTAAAAACTTACAAACAGTAGCATAACACAAAATGCCGCTGGATAGGAACTCCAGGTGGCCCACCACATGGACACAAAGCGATAATGCTCGCCTGTAATGACATTTCGTAGATATCCTTTATTTTCCTCCTTTTCTGCTATAGCCCGTACTGAGGCCATCAACAAGTCGTCGTAGCTGCAAGCCAGATATACATAAACATAATTAAAGAACTATTAAGCCAGGGTTACGCTTACCCAAGCAATCGTTTGAGCAAGTAACGCGTCAGTCTATCACCAAAACAGTCATTTGCGTTGGGATCTAATTGTACAGTTAACACCGGTATATTGAGACGCTTGCGCGTGGCAGGTGAGAGTCTTAGGTGTCCATATTCCAACGAATACTCCATTATATATTGTTCATCTAAAAATACATTGTTCGTTTGCTGATAAACTAATATTAGCTACCAAATGCTGATAACGTACCGTCCTCATCCTCACCCTTTAGCTGTATGGCATTGGGATGATCATAGGAATCTAGAATATTTATGGCATCAAAATAGTGATACAGCGTTTCATTGTTGTACGCAAAAGTAGGCCGTATAGGCAAGCCCAACTTGCGAAGTATCGATTCGTAGCGCTTTAGCCGATAATGGTTGACATACGTTTGCGGTCCGATGTTATAGTAGCTGGAACAAAAAGTGCGATAAGCAACCTATTTAGGAGAAGTTGCTCTAATTGAATAATTACTATGAATCCTTTAGTGTGTATATTAACTGTTGATCTTGTTTAATGCTCTGCCAGATGGCGCGCTTCTCAGCTAGGTGGGGTATTATTTCCACTCTGCAAACAGATAACATTTTACAGCTTTCAAAAGGAACAACATTTAAAATGTATGTATGTGTACCTTATAACACCCTCTCTGGGCCAATTGTGTACTTCTTGTAAGCAAGTGCAGGGATTCTTTATAAACGCATTATGAACGTAGATTAAAGTAAAGAAAAATAACAAAGCCTTCGCCAGCAAAAAGTATTCAATAGCAAGTTGCACTTTTCTGCAATGGATAAATATTGTTGTTATTGTATAGGATCAGCACCAGAGATCGTCCTCACCGTGGAATTAGCTCTGCATACGCGGCTGCAGCTCGAAAGTAAATGGCGTGAAAGAGACGATCGCGCATGTTCAACATGTTGTTCTGCAAACGAAAGTTAATGCATACATAAGTCTTCTAAGAAATATACATATCTTAATATATATGTATGTAGACATACCTGACCACCACCCGCACCGCCAGCGACTACGCGATTACGCCCATTAATGTTATTGATTGCATTGGCAACGGCAATTTCTGCCGCGTTTTCGGGCAAAGCATCGGCCATGGCTGAACGCTATCGGCAACTCAAATGTAAGGCCCAATCGAGTTTTTGGCTACTTCCGTGTGTGCTATGTACGTCTTCCGCAACGTCGCCAGCCGCAGACTCAAGGTGCTCCAAAGAACTTGCTTGTTGCCGTCGTTGTGGCTTGTTGATGTCTCGCGCAAACGGACGCTGCGATGTAATAGCTCGCTACTACCTTTTTTAGCGACACTTACATATGCACCATAATCTGTAATATTTACAAATACAACAACATTTGTTAGATGTCGCAATTGCTACTCGACCAGAAGAAAATGTTGTTTTACTTACATGATTTTTGTTGATGTTATTGTCGCGTTTCTGTTTCCGTATTTAAACTTATGCTCTGTGCTAATGTATTTTAACTACTTAAATTGTTGGTATTAAACAAAATTCTCTAAATTTTACATTTTCCAATCAGATCAAATGCAGGTGAGCTGGAGGTTCGTATATGAACCAGAACAGGATTAGAACTAGTTGCTTGAGAGCTGGTAGAGCAGATATCAGCTGTTATGTCGCGTTGCCAACTTCACGGATTGGATTGTCGATTGAGGCGCCAAATAATTTTGGACAAATATCGAGATAAAGTGGCAAATAACACAACAGAGATTGATGAAGCTGTCATTTGAAAGAAGAAAAACACTAAGCCTTTTTTAAGTATTAAGAAAAAATATTGCTACCGTTCCTTAGTACATATGCATGTATGTATAATAGATGTCATTTTAATAAAATATGAGGTATGAGTTTATGCAGTCAGACGATGATAATACTTTAATTAAATTTAATATAAAGCGACTTAAATAAAATAATGCTTACAGCAACAGCTGCAAAGGAACTGCTTGCTCTTGGTTCGCGTATGAACACCACCCTAGTGAACTAGTTCTGGGAAACAGAGCTACCAATCTGCGTCAATCCCGATTCATAACCGATTCTGTGGCGCGTAAATTTGAGCTCAAAGTAAAACTAATGGAAAGACATTTGTGCCGCAAAATGAAAAATAATCTGTTTGTAATATTGAAAATGCACAAATTAGTTGTGTTATTTTTCTTTTATTTTTTATAATTTTCTGCAAACCAATGTAAGAAATTAAATTTTTCAATGTTTCGTTTTCTTTATAAATAAGCTACATTGAATGTCGTTTTAGTTTTAATTTAGTTTTACATTGATTGGTGGTTGTGATTCCATTACTCATTTTTACGTTTTTTACTATAGTTCTCATATACTCGTATGTATGTATATTTACGCATATGTATTTGTATGTATATATAACTACGTAGATGTTATCATTAAGCTACGAAATCATACTCATAAGATGAATATAAATGTTGTTACTTGCGTTTGTTTACAATTGTTTCAACAGGCTATTCAAATAAGTGTTGTTTCATTAAGTTTGTTAGCTTTAAAAATTTCGCTATGGGATTGTTAATTGCTTTCATTTTTAGCTAGTTTTTCCATGTAGTATAAATTGTTAAAAATCGCTCACACATACTCGTATTATAACTCTGGTTCAGCTTGTGTTCTGTGTATTTGTATGTGTTAGTGTGTAGTATTGTTTACGTATGTTCCTTTTACTGTTGAGTTTTTTATTTTTGTTTTGGTAATAATTCTGTTCGCTTAATAGTATATGTAAAAGTTTATATAGGCAGCAGGCATGCGTTTTTGCGTGCGCCAAACTTACAAGCTATGTATTATACGCTACACATTTATTAACTTACCGTTTAATACATATGTTTACTCTTCTTCTTTGTTCAATGCAGATCTTCCACGAAGTGCCAAATAGTAGAGATAGTATGTAGTTCAAGGTACAGCAATGCGAAAACGAAAGTGTGTTTGCATTTCGTGTGAGTATGTGTGTGTGTGTGTGTGTGTGTGTGTATTTGTAGCAAAGGTGTGAGTGTGTGTGTAAGTCACATAAATAGTACTGGCAGCTCTGTACGTAAAGCGTAATGTTCATTCAAATAAAGCGCTCAAGATTAGGTGGCCTTCAAATGCTCTACAAATAATTAATTAATGTGCACACACTTTCATACTTTTCTTAAAATTTTTCTCGCATTTCGTTTATGTTGTTGTTGTTGTGGTTGTTGCTATATAAATCTTTGCTAAAGTTACATATATAAACTATTCCATTCTGAAGTATTGACAGTCACAGGCTCTATTTGAAGCATGCCTTTTGTTATGTTTTTCGTTTTTCCCTTTTAATATATATTTGTGTTTTTAAATATATATCTATGTATGTATGCATTTGTATATAATCAAATATGTTGTATATAATATGTAGTATGTTTTTTTTTTTGGGTTTTTATGCTCTAGATTTAGTTTCGTTTTTCGTCATTTGTGTAAAAAAATTCTCTCTCATGTTAAAAGCGTCTTTGTACAAAAACAAACGAAAAGACATTGTATAATTAAACATAACATTTAAACTATTCGATATCAAAAGTCTTGAGGCGTAAGTGCAGCGTTTCATAGTAGGCCTGTCTCCACATTGTGTGCTGTTCCCAACGTATTGGGATCGAAGTTAAGCTTCATCTCTCCAGCCAGAACTATTTCGGATATGCAGCCAATAATACCGCTGAAATATTGCTGGTGTGTAAAATAGGCGACGTCCGGCATGCCACCTGAATTCGAAGCAATGAGATAAGACACAAAATGTTAGCTCTCCTAATAAACAATTCGAATACTGCCGCCATACTCACCAACATATAGACCGGTATCGGTGTTTAGTTGGCGCAGCTTGCCAGGCGTGCGTTGTGTGGACGTTTTTCTGCCATCTACCTCCAGATAGCCCTCCTGCGAATTTCTGTAATATTCACAAAATGTTGATTTATTAGTGCTTTTATTTTGTTCAGCTCTACTGTAGTGTTTTTGGGGTCGTTTCTTCTATTATGGTGTGAGTTATAAATGAGCCTTCGTATACCCCTTCACTTTCTTCCTCAACATCAATTAAGAATTGAAATGGCTAGCTAAATTTTAATATCTTGTTTCGGCGATAATGAAGTGGCGTTTATTGTAAATTGAAAGAGATAATTAAAGCTGGTGATATGGTTCAAGACGAAGTAGAGCTTCGTCCGACATTTAATCAGGGTCTCCTATTATGCCCCTCAAATAGTCTAGGTGAGAGAAAAGCAGGGAAAAAAATGAAGTTGTACAGATGAAAGGGGGATTTGAATTGAAAATATGAATTCTGCTAGAGACTGGTCGGACAAACTATCAGCAGTCGATTTTTATTGGGGTTAGGTGAGGACTCTCCTCTAATCAATCATTTACAGACTATCTAACCCACTCATTTAGTCGCACTACGAAGCCGAATCCTTCCTTTGTTTTCTCATTGACCATACTATTATAGCCTTATCGTTTTGAAATATAGTTTTAAGCTCCTTGGAGTTTTTCGCAAAATGTTTCCGAAAATTTAAACCCTAAATTTAAACCCTGGCATTGATTAAATGAATTTCCTATTTATAGATTGATTTTAGAAAATATTTCAGTTTTGTTCGTTCAACGAATATTTATTTCTTGTTTTAATGAAATATTCCAGATTTTTAAATGGAAAAGGAAAATGTATTTTATAGACACTATGTGATTTTAAAATAGGTTATTTTTGTATCAAAAACTTCTACATTTTAAAAGATATGCTATAGACAAGGTTGTAGTCGGGTGGTTTGGATGGATGACCGTGGAAAGCCTATTATAAAAATTTGAAAAATGCTTTCTAATAATAGAAAAGATACATATTTTTTGTATCAAAAACTTCTACATTTTAAAAGTTATGATATAGACATTTAGATATATGATATATGTAGTTGTAGTCTGGTGGTTTTTCATCACTCAGGGGTCGCAAATGGATGACCAAATGCAAAATAATTGCAAAATGCTTTCTAATTATAGATAAGATACATAGTATAGGAGGAACGAAGTGTTCTTGTAAGAGGTAGTGCGGATAATATAGCTACAGTGCAGACTAAGGTAGCATTTTGTAGCTGGTTATCTGGCTTTCTTCACCAACAATTACCCACACATCTATTCCAGTTCTCAACATTTGTGATGGAATGCACTTACCTAATCGCTCGCACCCGATGCCATAGCCCATCGCTGACCTTGGTGCCATTGAAGCGAATATCCACCTCCCCAGATCCCAAGTCGTAGCGGAAATGCAGATAGCTGTGAATAGAAAATAGTTTCAGCCATCGGAGACTTGAAAAAGGTTTTAAGGGCACTTACCCCTCCTCAATGCCCAAGGACAGGTAGTCATCGTCCTGTTCCGTTGTGCCCTGCCGGCCCGTCCACAGAATAACGCCATTCTGCGAATGCGTCTTGATGCGCAAATTCAAATCGATGTTGTAGCTGATGATTTGACTCATGGTGTCGGCATCGTTATAATGGAAATAGCTATCAGCTCCGGCAAAGCAGGCGCCAAAATTCTTACGCACGCCTGCAACCTGCGACTGATGCTCGGCGGACAAATCAAATTTCTTCAGCAGACTCCAGTCTGTGTGGGTCTGGGGCGTGGTGGCGGGCAGACGCACGACTCCCGGCAATGTCGTAGGCGGCTCTGGCAACTTGTGCATAGGTGTGAGCAATTCATCATCATCATCATCATCGTCATCGTCGTCATCATCATCATTGCCATCAGCATCATTGTCAACATCAACGTCCTCATAGCCTTTGTCCTCGGCTTTGTGCTCACTGCCCAGCTCTGCTCCATTGTTGTCGCTATAGTTGTAATCCGGCTCAATGGCGGTCCTTTCGTGCGAATGCGATTCGTGTGTGTTAGACATAATGCGCTTCATGTCCTGTGCCAGTTGCTTGCGTTGGTACTCCTCGGTGCCGTCGGAGGCATCGAACAGTGTCTCATCGAAGACAAAGGTATCTGCTTCGTCTGAGTCCGTTCGAGAGCTTTCGACTGCTGTGGCGACCCCTTGACTGGTTGCCATCGCATCTGCGTACTCCTGCTGCTGCAGGCTGGCGACCCAATCGTTGTTGTCGTCGAATGTGAGTATATCGCTATCCGGATTTGTCTGGAAACTTTCGTAGTGGGTGGGCAGACGACTTAGTTTGTGGGCGAAGGCGGCGTTCGGCTTCTGGTGATGCTCATGCTTGCTCACATGTTGTTTGTGATTGTGGTGTTGATGGTGTTGCTTCGACTGTCGTCTTTTTTTGTTGCTATTTTTGTTGTTGTTATTATTATTGTTGTCGTTGTTGTTGTTGCTGTTGCTGTCTGTACTTTGTTGCGGTGTACTGGTTGGCTTTCTTTGCATTTGCATGCCTGAATTCTCTTGTACGAAACGGAAAATGATATCATCCTCAATTTCCTCATTGCTTAGAGCGCCAGCTGTCGTTGTAGTGGTAGAAGTTGTTGTTGTTGGGGAAGGAGTTCTAGTTTGATTCCAAATAACAGGTGTTGGTTTATGAGAATTCTTGCGTTTCTTTGACTGCTTCTTGTGCGCCACCAATTTCTTCCTTTTCGTTTGTTCTGTCGTCGCAGCTCCATTGTGTTTGAATTCGAGTGCTTTGTCTTCGTTCTCGACATTGTCGGACAGGACATGGCCATTGTTTGGGGCCTTGTGCAACGCCGGCAACTCCTCGGGGGGCACTTCAGCGGCCTTATTGCAGCGCTCGTTGTATATGCTGCAGCGACACTCATAGCTCTCCATTTGTGGCACACACTCCGCCAGCGGCCCGCACGGACGTGCCACACATGCGTGCGGACAGTTTCCGATGTTGCTGCCGCCCAGCGCCTCGGCCACAATGCCCAAAGACCGACCATTGATGTCAATCTGAAAGTGTGTGTGTGTGTGTGGGTGAGTGAGGGAGTGTGTGAGTGGCTGTGTGCGCCTGTGTGTGCGGGTGCAGTGACCGCAAAATGGCAGAAATTAACTCACCCGCTGTATGCAGCCTACAAAGAACGGCTTGTACTTCAAGTCCAGCGGCAACTTGTCCACATGATTGACGCCACCCACAAAGAGATTGTGCCCAAGCGACAGATGCCAAAAGCCATTCGTGGATATGGTCATGACCTCCTGATGCTGATCAATCTATAAATATAATTAACAAATTATTAATTAACAAAGTGTACATTTCTTTTATTAAACTTAAATCTTGAGGTGCATTATAAAACGGATATTTAAAAAAATAACAACTAATAGTCATGGCTTCCCGCCTTAATATTTAATATTAAATATTACCCTTAAATTATAAATAATTTACAGATGACACTGGTATATCCGATGGCTATTACTTTGCTAAACCCCCAACGAATATGGAAAGCCTCTCCCTCCCTAATTCCAATTATTTTAAAAATGTCTTTCTTGAAAAAATAACAACTAATGGCATCCCGCCTTAATATTTAATATTACCCTGAAATTATAAATAATTTAGGGAGGGATACCAAATTCCAATTATTTTAAAAAGGTTTTTCTTAAGTCTAAAAAAAGATAAAAAATCATACTTTTTTATTTATTTATTAAGTGTTCCTATGCGATGTGAAATCGACATACAAACAGTAAGAACTGAATCATACTTATAAGTATGCTCAAATATCATAACATTTTTTCTTAGTTATGGGGGTGAAATAAATCTTTGCATTAAGAAAGGAAATTTAAATTTGACAAATGTATGTTGTTCGTCTTGGATACCAGTAACACAGAGTATAATGTTTCGATTTTAAAAGTATATGATCTTTAATTTCATGGCATTTTGATTGTAATAGAATTGAAATTGCAATATTTCCTACCACTTAGACTTGAGCCAAAAAAAAATATATATGAAACCTTAACACACTTTTGATTCTTAGCGCTTTTCAAACTCATTTTGTTTTCTTAGATAATAATAACAATTCAAAGAAAACATCAACTAATTCTTCAACTTGGACTCAGAACGTGCTTAACTTCGCTTTGATTCTTACTCAAAACTTCTAGTAAAAAGTCCACTAAATAGTGTTTGCCAAGCAAATACAAATTTTAATCGAATTAAGCTTCACAGATTGATATATTATTGATTTTTTTTTAAACGATTCCAGAACTTCTATAATTGACCAATCGTTTTTTCATTGCTTTGGACTAAAATTCTCAAGTGGCCTTTTTCCGCGGATATTTTAAGTTTGCATGTGAGCATATTACTTATTTATATACACTCTGCGAACTTTACTGATAGTCCAGTAATTAGTCGTAAAATTAGTCGCGAATATATGGATCTAATCAATAATTTATCATTGAAAGCATACCTTCTTGGTCTATCATAGACTTATCATGAATTCGATATTATACTTTATTGGTTGTCAGTACGGATTTATATAGCTATGCACTCTTATTCATAATGCACCCACAATTCGCAATTGCTTCCTCTTCTTAACTCACCTTGAGAACTGCCAGACGCGCCGTGCGAGATATCTTTATGTTGTGCCACTGACCCATGGTAAGCGCATATTCGCTGCTGCAAGTTCAAAACGGAGATGAGCGAAGGTTTTTTGGGTTTGGCGTATGGTTGGACTTACCGCACAACCGCTGGCCCACTGCCCAAGTCGAAGGCAAACTCTACGAAGCCATTGTGCAAATACAAGGCAATAAAATCACCGCGTTGCTCTGGACCCGAGTATAGTATCAGACCATCTGCTTGCTCCGGCTTTAGGATCACCTGCAACTCCAGCCAGATAAGGGCGCTGTCGCCCAGCGGTGCATAACGCAAAAAGGACGAGCCATTGAAGGCTGGCACCTACAGAGCACAAACAATAGGTGAGCATTATTTATTTTGTGGTTGAATTTAACAATTTAATATGCCACCTGAAGATCCATTCGTATCTCACATAGATCGCCGACAAAGCCAATGGGACATAAACAGACGGCGCCCTGATCTGAAGGCAAACACTTGCCACCGTGCTGGCAAGGATAGCGCACACACTTGTCCATAGAGCAGTCCTCTGCAAGGACAATGCAACTCATTGCAGCCTCATATTATTGAATCACAGAGGCGTACTACTTACGTATGTCGAAACCTTTGATTACATCGCCCAATGGATGCTCCGTGAATTTATAGTCGTGCTCGTTGGCCACAAAACGACGAATGCAGCCGGCAAAGCCCTCGCTGAGTGGCAATCTTTTGGCTAGCCCGGTTATATTACCCACGCCACCCAAGAAGACGGGCTCGCGGAAGGTAATGCGCGAAAATAGGCCCTGCAAGCAAGCAATGATAATGTTTAAATACAAGTATGTACGAGTGCAAACAACGCATAAACTTCACGCGAGGACATTTATACTCACGTTCGAACGTCCCTGCACCTTCGTGCCATGATTCAATACCAGCCAGGCATCCCAGCGATGTCGATAGACAATAACCGAGTTCCATTCATTGAGCATTATGGTCTCACGTGAACGGACACTGCCCACCCCAGAGCCACAGTCGAACCAGAACTCTACGAATCCTTTGTTCAACAGCAGGGCCATAAAGTCGCCAGTGAGGTCGTCACGTTCGCCGCTCAACAAAATTATGCCGTCAAACGATTCGGGCCGAAATTCCAACCGTAGCTGTAAAATGCAAAGCACAACATGCATTCAGGCGAAAAAGTGCAAATGTGTGGGTGAAATAAGTATCTGTGTGTGTGTGTGTTTCAGTGTGTGTGTGTGTGCAATTTTCTCGCCTAGTTCGATTCAGCCAAGTGGTGGCTTACATATATGCATTATCTCATTCACTTCACGAACGTTTCCCATTTTGTAGTTTAGTTCATTAGGTAACGATTTATAGTATGTGCATTTTGTCACATATGTTGAGAATCTAGAATGCACACTACTCGTATATGTGGGACAATGAAGGGATCTCTTCAGGGTTCGATTTATTTCTTTGAATCCTCAAAAACTTTCCTAAAACTCACTTAAACTTTTTGTAGAGATGAAAACTAATATTAATTAAAATTGTTTGTCTGTTATTCTAGCTAAAAAAAAATCATTACTGACAAAGTGCATTGTCATTTCGCCAAGAGTCTATTCAAGAAGATAAACTGCCGCATCTGTTGATCGGAAAACCCATATGTTGAGAATCTAGAATGCACACTACTCGTATATGTGGGACAATGAAGGGATCTCTTCAGGGTTCGATTTATTTCTTTGAATCCTCAAAAACTTTCCTAAAACTCACTTAAACTTCTTGTAGAGATGTAAACTAATATTAATTAAAATTGTTTGTCTGTTATTCTAGCTAAAAAAAAATCATTACTGACAAAGTGCATTGTCAAGAGTCTATTCAAGAAGATAAACTGCCGCATCTGTTGATCGGAAAACCCACAGATGATCGGCAAGCCCCTAAATCTCTACTCGTAAATCTGGCTGCTAGCTTTTTATCTCTCTCGACTATTTTGCCGTAAAGAGTTTTTTTTTTTTCAATAGTTCCGCTTTTAGTTCGGAATTATCTTATATTCCCCCTGAAGGGATCACTTTTTGTTTGAATTTCATTGACAAAAATCAGGGGTATAACTACTAAGTACAACACATACAAGGAAGAGTGTAAATTGTTCAGATCCCGAATACACGTTTATGAGCTCGACCGATATTCAAAGAGGTGTGACATATGCTTGGATTATTGCCTACCGATTAAGCTTCGCGACTCGGCGCATAATTAATGCCTACTAATAGGCTATGATCCTTAGAGATGCCGCACGTCCTACTAGGTTTGGAAAAATAAAAATCGCATATGTTGTTGAATGGTAGCTATGCTTCAAAAACTCTTTTAAGAACACCCCGATTCATTAAAGACTAGGCAATTTTTGTAAAAGTTGTAATGAGTTGTAAGGATCCGGAGGGGAGAGGACCCACCAGCAAATCAAAACCCCTAACTCTGCGCGATGACTCTCCTATTTTCTCATACATAAGACCCATCATTAAACAACGCGTTAACAAAAAATGGCCATCTAAAAACATATTTAAACTATGTACAAGTATTGCTCTACGGAAACCCCTCTAATCGAAGAGGGGCTTATAATATTTACCTGTACATGCTTGTAGGCGCCATGCAGGGCGGCAAAAGCCAACCAGGAGTGTTTGGCGAAGCGTGGCACGTGTGCCTTCATATCTATAAATGCGATGCGGTATTAAGCGGAAAGGGGGAAATCTATTGAAGAGGATCTATTGTGGGGCTTACCTTCGCTGCAGCCAATGCCCTCCTTGCCGAAAGGACACAGACAGCGCTGCGATGTGCTCTGCTCCAAGGCACAGATCCCTTCGGGGCCGCAGTCCAGATTGCACGGCATCGAGCTATTAAGTGGCGCATAAGTTAGTCGATATGTGGTTGTTGGGGTGCAACGGCTGGAAAATACACACCTGGTGCTGATGCCGCCAGTGACGTCATCGTTGCTGGTCGTTGTTTGTGCGTCTTGATAATTATTCGCTGATATGTTTTTTGCTTGGACTGATGTTGCGATATGCAAATTGTTGTTATTATTATCATTGTTGTTGTTGTTGTTGCTGTTGCTGTTTTTGTTGTTAGTATTGCTTGTCTGCTGATATGTATGCGTTTTGCTGTTACGCCTTAAATTTAATTGATTATTATTGACGTCGTCATAGATGGACATATCTGCCTTGTAGGTATAGTAATCGTCGACGTCGGCATATTCGGCGTCTACATCAGGATCGGCATTGACATCGGACTCGATGTTATTCTTACGTCTATATCCTGCTGCCTTTTGTGTGCCTTTTACTGTGGGCAGTATTGTGGTTGTTGTTGTCGTCGTTGTGGTTGTTGTGCTGCTGCTGCTGCTGCTTGTTGTTGTTGGTATTGCAGCAGCCACAATTTTGAAGTCAGGTACATGTTGCATGCTGCTGCTATTGTCCTGCTCCTGCTCCTGCTCCTGCTCCTGGTACTGCGCCTGCTCCTGCTCCTGTTCTCGCTCCAGCTCTAGAGCCTCATCGTCTGCATTGAAATTAATGCTCTCTGCTGATATGTAATAATCATTTGAATTGACTTTTTGTTGCTGTTGCTGTTGCTGTTGTTGCTGCTGCTCCTGGCCAGCACTATCATCCGCATAATCGTAACTATCAATGGACACACGCTCATTCATCGCCGCCATGGAGGCAGCCGCTTTGCGCTCCTTTGCCGCATCTGTGGCATAAATGCCAGACAACAATTTGTTATCGCGCTCACGCTCATTATCATTAGCCAACTTGGCGCTGAACGAGGCCCCCTTCTGATATAGAACATCCTCATCGGATTTGCCATGGGCCTCGTTGCCGCTGCTCGTCGAATTGATAACTGCAAGAAATAAAGGCAAAACAAAATCAATTGTGAAACCACGCGCCAATTTCCAGTTGCAGTTGCAGTTCCGCTTCAATTTCAATTAGAAATTAATAATTTTGTGGCTTATCGGTTTGAGTAACGCACCTTGACAGCTGTAACCGTTCTTATTGAGTTCATAGCCTTCGATGCAATCGCACTCGTACATTCCATCGTGGATCTCGTAGCAGAGCTGCTCGCAAGGACTGGTGTGCCCGCAATGGCCTGTGCGTCGGGGGCGGAGGTTGTGGAGGTGTTTAGGGAGTGCATGACATGATAAAGTAGCAAATTTTCAGTTAGTACAAAATGCCTGCCCATCTGTTCGTCTGTCCATCCGTCTGAATGGCTGGATAGTTCTGGGCGTGTGTTCGTTCCGTTTCATTTACATTGGGAGGGGCGAACCTTAAGTTAATAATTTGCACGCTTTTTCGGGCTGAGTGTGTGCGTGTGCGTGTGTGTGTGTGTGTTGGTTTGGGTGTGAGTTTGTGTTTGTGTGTGCGTGTGTCTATTTGCTTTGCGTGTTGCTGCTTTCTGGGTGTGACCGACGTGTCCGCAATAAATTCTAATGAGTCTTACTGACTTAGATACAGGCATACGATTGTAATTTACTGCTGCCGCCAGTCACATTTCATACTCCCACAAGGCACGAGCCACTTGCATACATTTATGCAAGGGTGTGTGGCCCACTAAATGGGCAAGTAACATATTCAAATGTGTCTTAAATGGCACCGAGCCTAACTAAAAGACACATTGCAACTGTTGAGTTAACCCACATTCATAGTTCCAATAAATATCTTAGGTCCATTTTGACTTAGGTTGTACCATTATATGCGACGCTAAGCTGCTTAAGCCTATAAGCAATCAATTGCCAAACTACAAGTATATGCCAGCACAAACAATATTTGCATTCCACGTCTGAACTACTTTAAAATAAAGTGAAAAAATGGCTCGTAAGCGATGAGCTTGTAAGTCATAATAACGAATGAAAAAGGACATGCCCCCGCCCCTTTCTTTTTTTCTAAATTAAGACACAATTTATCTCTAAACTAGCCCTAGTCAATGTTTTGATTGGCACAGCCATACGCCTTTCTAACTTGTTGAATTGTTGTTCTTCGTTTCAACCAGCAACATTTCATTGAGAGGTCACCAGAGCAAGAGACAGATCGTCCGTTCACTCAAAAGAAGACAAATATTTGGCCCATTTTTTTCCACCCTACATTAACTGTGGATACTACTTTTTGGCAACTGACAAATAATGTTAAATCGTGGACTTGAAAAACGTTTTAGTAAAAGTTTTTAAAAGAAATGAAAGCAATTCAATCCTATTTAGTATATTCAATATATTTATATATTTATTTCAACAACAAACAAAGCTATCAATGAAAAAAAAAACAACACAAAACAATAGAAATCTTAGAATAAATAAATTAAAGAATAAAACGCGTTTACAAACTAAAATAATATCCAATAATGAAACCGACTCGGTGGGAGGATTTTATTTGGCAAACGGCCAGCTATGCCCCGTCAGAGACTTTTTATAGACCTAACAAAAAATAGAGATGAAGAAAAAAAAACAGGCAACATTCAATCAAAAAACGTAAATGATAAAAGATTAAAATATGATAAAAAGCGTTATATAGATACATATATACAATATTTATTGAATATATATACTCGAAATAAATAAATGCTTAATAAACGATTGCTCTCTAAGCCGCTTAAAAAATGAGAATAACTGACCCGGTGGGGGGAAAGGTTTATTAACCAGTCCGGCTGTATATAGATAAATACAACATGCAATATTTATTTAATATAGATCGTTGAAATAAATAAATGTTTAAGCAATGATTGCTCTCCAAACTGCTTCATAACAAATTGATACAAAGTACGATATTCTCCAATTTACACATTTTTTGCTCAGAATGTTTTTTTTTTTTTAATAATAAATATTTTTAGTTTCCAGTAGAAATTGCAAATTCATAGATTTGAGAAAAAAAGAAAGACAGCTTTTATCGAGTGCTAACAGTATTCAATGGATTGCCATAGGCTTAGGAATGCTGTATTTTTATAACTATTTGTAAATAAATTGAAATTCAATTGAAATGCAAATTTTAAAAATGCAAATACAAAAAACAACGAAGCTTGGCATATCGAACGGTTGGACATGAACGCGTTCTCCTTTTTAATAACTGCAGTCAATTAAGTGGCTTTACTACCATATGAGCGCTATTTTCAATTACACATCCAGCGTTTCCGATTGCATGCATTTTTTTAATTAAAGTAAATGGCAGACAAAGTGCAATTCGAACTCTGCCATGGCCAAAAATAAACCCATTACTTGCCAAATTATTTAATACTGCCAGCTTCAATACCATAGGCTTGCTTTTATTTTCAGTTTTCTCTCAAATTTTACCAGTTAGCTGACACAAAAATAAGGCCAAGAAATCGTGCCACAATGCACAATAAAGTGGCTGCCTGCATTAAGGCCGTACGCTTAGCAAAGCAAAGAAACATTACGCATACGACAAGTGTACGGTGTACAAGTGTGCCTTTTAACGACACACACTTACGTCATTTTTCACAACGGTCCATTTACATGCGAGCCGTGTTCATTGTAATAAAATATAACACACATTGGTTTCGGCGCAGTCGTGCTGAGCATTAAAGGTATAAACTTGGGCTCCCAACTAAGCACACATACTAACACCCACCCACGCCCCCACCCACCGAAACATACTTAAATATCTCATTTCTACACTAGGGAAAAATTCTATTACAATTTACCAAATCTATGCCTCATGATGTTAATAAAACACAATTCTAAAATATTCAAAAGAAGGCAGTTCTTTTCAAAAGACTGTACCAGAAGCTTTAAAAAAATAATTTAGCGAATGCTCTAAAGTTTCTTAATACACTTATTGAAATGAAAAGTATTTTAGGGGAAAAATTTAGTACTAATTGTCAATTCGTATAGATGTGATGTTAGTCTAGCTATTAAAAAGAAACTGCTGCTAAAATCTAATTACAAGTATATACCGAGTGCTAAAAAATTGCACAATATTCGAACACAAAATAAACTGTAAATTCTTCTCCACTCCTTGGGTTTGAAATCATTTAGTAACAAAATATTATTGACACTGTTTAACAAAGCACTACCGTTATTAAGTAATTTTTCAAAATGGCCTTTTAATCAATACAAGTATATTTAATATATTTCTTGCAGAATAATGTTTTAGACATGTACACCAAATTGGGATAAATAGTAAGTATGAACTTAAACACACCTGCCAAGAAATAGATCGAAAAATAACCAACGTAAGTTCCTCCAAAAATTAACAATTCGGAGCAGAAAAATGCAATTCTATATAAAGTTAATTTAAATGCCCTTTGCTTAATAATTGTTTTGTTTTGCACATATTCGGTCATAAAATACAAAAAATTGTTCTACTTAAATACAAAGTAGTATTATTGCCATATCTGCTGTGCATAAAAATCGATATCAGTGCGAGCCCCTAACTTGAACTGATTTGCAAAACTTATTTCATGAAATTTATTTATTCATGCGAAAATTTTGTTAAATGTTACATTGGTATGAGGGCTTGCAGTGTTGTTATTAAATTGCTTCCAATGGTTTTTCTTAGTGTTTTTTAATTTACTCACAGTTCTCGTTTGCAATTTACTCGCATTGCGTAATTGGAACCATTTTTTCATCATTGACTTTTGTGTAAACCATTTAAATCACTATCGCAACCGAAAATATAGATTTTCTGCTCATTTCTATCGCTTTTTTTATACTAAAAACATTTAATTGCCCAACAATAATGCTATCAGATGAAAAATAGTGTGAGTAAACATGTAGTTAAGTATGTATGAATGTACAAGTATTGCTGATATATCTTATATTTTGGGGGTAAACCATTCCGCACACTAATCGGTGATTTTGATGTGAATCTATTCACCTGTTGCTGATTTAAGCACTGCAAATTATTTACCTACATTAATCTCGTATATCTTTGATTTTGATGAGTTTAATGTAAAAATAGAATCAAAGCTACAACACTACCTTTAAAGTCTGCCCCTAGGGCTTGCTGATTTAAGCACTGTAAATTATTTACCTACATTTATCTCGTATATCTTTGAATTTGATGAATTTAATATAAAAATAGAATCAAAGCTACAACACTACCTTTAAACTCTGCCCCTAGGGCTGTTTTGTTTTTACAATTGTTTTGTTGTGCTGCTCACATTGGAGGTACTGTAAAGCGCAGTCTGGGATCGACAAAATTCAAATCAATTTCTAAACAGCAATCAGGAATGCCCCATCTAACTAAATTACTAAATGATGATGGCTTTGCTTTCAATAAGGTGTCATTAAATTGCTTCTCAGTGATTTTTCGCCATTGCCTAATTTGTTTATTTGTGGCCCATTGTCTTTGTGTTTATTTAATTGTTTTTTATGGAAAAAAAGTCAATATGTCTTTTGCACTGAAATTGCAGTTGACAATGGTAATTTTATTAGCGCATAATGGTAAAATAAAAATGCTTTCAGTTGAAAAATGATGTGCATGTTTTTTTTACTTTAAGTATGGGGGGATTTAAGTGTTATAGCTTTTCTTGATTCAATTAATTAAATACATACCCTTTTACAAAACATTCATTTGCTGCCTTGTAGGTTTGTTTGAAAGGATACTTTCTAATAGCTTAGTTTAAATATTTTGCTCGGTGTAATTCTACAATATATGGCTGCTCTGCTTGATTAAACAAGTGCGGTGCGTTTAAAGTGCGAAGTGGGGCTGCCTCTTGGACAGCGTCAACACCAACTGCACATTGTGCACATTTGCATACGTGGGAACACACACACACACACACATACACACACTTAAATGTACAAGTAGTACAATGACACACAAACACACGTACAGAAATCGTGCATGTCCCTGACGGAACGAGCGGGTTGTGTGCATTGAAAATTCAAATTGAAATTGAAAAATCGCATATTGCATGCAATTGAAATCGAAGTGTCAGCAGCACACATCAACTGCAGAGACACGGAACAGCAGCAACACCCAGCCAGCCCTGGAAGAGGACTGACTGCAGACCAGTCATAGGACGAAAAGGCTGAACATTTGACAAAAACATTGCATAACGTCGTGATTTACATAGAAGCCTACGTGCCATACCTGCGACATATTTGCGTACATACTTACATATATATGTTTGTATGGGTGCGATTTATGTGGGTGTGTGTGCGTGTGCTGTTGTGTGTATCGTGTGTGTGTGTCATCGACAGCACACACATTGGCTGGCATAATTAAGACACTCATTAGTGTCTGAACCGAGCACATTTGAAGAGTCTTCATGTGTTCGTGTATACGTGTCTGATGTCCTTCACAATGGACATTTATTGACATGTCATGGTTAAATTTGCAAATATTCCAAATTAAATGACAATTTTGCACAATTATGTGCCCAGCACTTGCCCGCCCGCCCCCCGCCCTTCTGTAACGGAGCTCAAATATCAAACGCATACGCACCTTGAAAGGCAGCCTCCATGTTGATGTCCGTGTCGGCGCTGCTGGCTATTGCCAACAATAGGGCCAGAAATGTGAGTGCAGGCAGCCATCGGTGCTGATGCTGATGGAGGTTCTGATGCTGATGATACTGATGATGCCGATGCTGATGATGAAGATGCTTTGTAGTCCACATTTTTAGCCAGCCCAAAAAGGTGATGGGTGCAATGGGTCGAATGGATAATTCGCAGCACAAACGTGTTGCCTGCAGCCTCGTTTGTGGTCCTGTTGTTTTTAGCTCTCTTTCTGATGATTTTCAACGTTTCAGTGTAGGCTCTGATGTTGTTGTTTCTGCTCTCGATCACCGGCCCTTTCACACGACTTTGGCCACAAGCCAGTTTCCAGACATGAGGCGAGCATGCGACTGCGGCTACTGCTGGCCGAGCGGTCGATGTTCCAACTGCAAATGCAAAGCAAAGGGACAAAAGGGCACACACACACCCAATTAGTCTTCGATTGTGCAACGCTGCACGGTTTTGTTTGTAGCCAAATTTACATTCACGCAGCAAATCAAGTGGCCATTATAATAACCACAAATTGCTGAACACGCAATGCCATGATTCATGCCAAGCCAGTCGCTCCTGGCTAACAGTTACCAAGTAAAATCAATAAAGCGTCATGGTAACGCTGCTCAATGCGTACCACAACAAACAGGGAGCAGGAACACCGCCCCCACCCACCCATGTCTCTGCAGAAAAAATACATGATGAATTCCACTCCCTTTTTTTCAGTCCTACCTTAAGGTGGGAGTTTTCGCGAAGTAATTATCAGTCAATACGCCAATCCCCTCCCCAAACAAACATACTGCACACGTAAACGCAATACTTTACCGAAAAGTATTTTAACACAATTTACGAGTAAGTTTGTTTGGCATAGCATTTCAGAAATAAATCAAAAGTGTAATTTATCCACTGTAGTTAAAGAGTAACTAAGCATACCGGAAGTCGTAGAATTCGATAAGAGTTTGTAACGATTTTTGTCGAACGTATGTGTTCAGGGCATGCTCAGACTAGCATGCATACTAAGTAGGTTTTAGTACCATCTGATATATTTGTTATACCGTAGCAAGCAGATACATTTTGATAGAGTTGTATACCCTGTACCCAAAGGGTAAAAGGGTATACAACTTAGTTTTGTGCGAATATACGTAACACACAGAAGGAGGCGTGGCAGACTCCACAAATATATATATTCTTGATCAGTATAACAAGACGAGTCGATATAGCCTTGTTCGACTATTCGTCCGTCTGTCTATATAAACGCTAGGATATCAGGAAGTATAAGACAAACCATAAACTTGGTATCCAGATTCTCCTATGGATGAAGGGATGGACAAACTTGTGTTTTTTTTTCCGATGCACCCCCACTACCCCGCTATTTGCGATTTTCCATAGATCTTGTAATTCTTGTTTATAGACAAGCCTCCACCTTTACTGTCGTTAGCTGAGGTTCTATGGTTCCAAAGATGTTGAATTACAAACAGACAAACGCATGGACAGAACTTATGTTTTAAAGCAATTATACAAGTATATACTTGTAGTACATATAGTCATCCTCATTCAATATATACATTTTTATTTATTATTAATATAAGTTTCTTCAGCTGTCAATTCAGTTTATTTTCCGAAATGCTTTTAAATAATTGAAGTGCTAACTACAAAACGAGGACAGCTACTGGCGAAACGGCACGCTTTGCATTGTTTTTTAGAAATATGTAGAAATAAAATGGGATCTCATGTAAATCACAAGAAAATAAGCAAAACTAAAATAAAACTGAACCCAATCCCTACTGTTCTGTTTCCTTTGACCACCGCAGTTCTTAGAATTGTTCCCAATACAATTAGGGGCTCTGATTAGGGCTTCCTAGAATCAATCTTGAAATTTGACATTTTTATTGACAAAACAAATTTCTCTGAATTTTGTGCCTCTGTTGCCGTTATAAGCAGTATAAAGAAGGTAAAGTTGCGACGAAATATGTGTGTAACCGCTGTCCATGTTCTGCCTCACCCGGCAGCTACTCTGGCTATTGTTTCTGTTGTCCAAGCTCGTTGTGTAAACTTACTCACACACATAAATATAACCGTCTAATGCAATCGTGTATGCACATATTTAAGTTTTCATATTTGTACTTTTTTTGTGAGAACTCTCAGAACCTGATGCTGACATTCAGAGTTTTTGTATATTATATGCAAATGAACTGACATAAAGAGATATTTGATTATATTTGTATACATCACTCTTCGAATTAATTAATTTTCTTTCAAACGAGTTATATTTAATTATTTAGCATTTGATTTGGTAAATCATCAAATTTATAGACAATTCCCAAAATGACAGTTTCTAAAGCTTTCTGTGCTGTTGGATGTGGTGTGGAGATAAATGTGGCTTTATCAAAAGAAGTCCTCGCGCAGCGCTCTTCATTTACTTCAATTTGGTGCAGTTGGTTGGCGTGTCGAGCTTGACTGCAGCGCAAATTGAAATGTCAAATGTTTAAGTCGAGAGTTAGTTTTTCGAAAATGAAATATAAAAAAAAGCATGCAAGTGCAAATGCTGTTAAAGTTGGTCACAACGACACAAATACAAATACGAATCCACACACGTACAGAGGCTCATATGTAGCGTGTAGAAATGTCGCACTTAACCCGTGCTCAAAAAACCTGTGCTCAAATATATGTAGCATACTTACTGGGGCAAACATCGCTGCGTCATGAAATCGTAGCTCATTGCTTGCTGTTGCCGTCGTTGTATTTGTTGTTGGTGTCGTTTCATGCGACGACATACGTGAGTGTGTGGTTGGGTATATAAATATATATATATATATATATGCTTTCTGCTTTATTTTTATTGTAGTATTTGTATGCTTGCGCTTAAAATCGCGTTACACACACACACACTCACACACACATAAGTGCACACAAGCAGGCAAACACACGACAGCAATATTCGCGCACTGCCTTTCCTTCATATGTATGTATATATGTGTGTGTGTGTGTGTGTATGTATGTATGTCGCACATACCACTTGTTTGTGTGTGCGTTACTGTGCGTGCAAAACTTTTATAAGTTCGCGTGCAGCAATAGGCTAAAAAAAATACCATTCGTACTGTCTCGAGTTTGAGGCCGCTTGCGCGTCTCGACCAAATGTTGCCGTATTCATTTATATCGATTTTTCCACCTTGGCCATTTGCACTGAGGCTTAACTCAAACACACAAACACACACACACACACATACATACATACATACGTTGGCACTCCACTATGCTGCCGTATTTTGTGCGTTTGTGTTCGCTTTCTCTCATCTGCTTGGGTTTTTTTCTTTCTTCTTTTGCTTTTGCATTTTTATTGCGTTTTTAATGGCATTTCTTTCCGATACGACGCCTCTGAATGGCTGTAGCATGTTGAAGGCTGTCGCATAGACGAAGGCAGCCGTAGCTTCAATGTATGCAGCAGGCATATTTGAGTCCAAAAACTGCATACGTTTAACCATGATAATGGCGTTGCTGGCCATGCACATTGTGGCCATTGAAACTCATTATTCAGGTAAGCGCAAAAACGTGCGTTCACGTTTGTATTTAGCACCAAAAGTTTGCCCATTTTCGAATAGTGCTACAAAAATATTCGGTATCAACTAATTAGAGCATATTAGAAGCCGAAAACTATCAAAAAAAAATGAGTGTAGAATCTTAATTAATGGCCTTCGTGCTGGCCGAAAGTCGATCAGAGTAATTACACAGTTAATGGGAGAAATTAGCGATGAGTGGCAGTGATTTAATTAGACAATTAAGTTAAATAAATGCTTTAAAACTTTTCCACTATCAACAAAATTGCGTTGCCAAAACGTAGGGTAGTATTCCTTGTTTTTTTTTTACTACTAAATGTGTTTTTTCTGCATCCCGTTGGCAGCTACTCGCTTTGATGGGCTGCTTGTGGCTTGCGGTTTTGGGGTCGAACGAAATTGCACACTTCATAGCACGTTGTGCATATTTTATGGCTGCGACATTTTGCATGGAAGGCTGGCTGCTCGTTGATACTTATGTACAACTATAGCAGGGTATAAGCCACGTGCTGGCAGCAACTTATGGCCATTGATTGATGCCTTGAAGGCAGCATGAGTATCGGGATACTCAGACATGTTGTTGTTTCAGACACAATAGACGTCTTAGTTCTGCATAATGCTATTACGTATACGCAACGTATGCAAACAACATTTTGCGAAATAATGCGTTGAAGAACTATACACAAATTACGCAAGGGCAGAATACTATCGTATGTTTCTATTTACAGATCTGTTAAAAAATGTTTACTTAATCATTTAAAGAAACTAAAATGTATATATATACTTGTATTTCAATGTCAATACAAAGGGTGGGGCATATTTTGAACTGAACTCATTAAAAGTGAAGGGCAATCTCATTTATATAAGTGTCAGCTGGGTCTTTCCAGCTAATTGACGTTTATTATTCCAGCGAAAGCTTTTTTAAATTAAGTTAAACGTTTCAAGAATTAATAGAACAGTAAAAGCTTATTTGCACTTGTATCTAAACACTTTCCTTTAACAAAGAAACTTTCAGTAGACTTGAACAAGACATACCCACAAATGCATGAAAGTTGTAAGTTTTTAAGACCAGTGGTTAGACAGGCAAATAATTATAGGCATTTAAACAATAACATTTTTAGACGAAACTTCCGAAGTGTCAGAAGAAATTTATGTCGAGATCTGTTGGTGGAATTGTTAGAGCAAGGACAAAAGATAAACTGTTTATAAGTGTGGCTATCTTTATACAAATATGCTTTGATTAAACGGCAACTACTAGACATATCTAATTCTAAATGGACGTTCACGCGATACTCTTAACTAAAGTTACAATCAGACAAAATAATTAGCCAACAAATTCCGGTCCAGTTTTAGAAGCGAGCTTTATTGAATAATTACTCACGTTTAAAATAAACTGAAATGAAAACCCTTCGTAGGATTGAACAATTTCTAACAAACAAAAAAATAATTTTATTATGCATGCTAGAGCAGTATACGTGACAAAAATTGCAGTCACAATCACGCAGGCTAACAACAAAAATTGTTTGTCATTTTTGATTTCTGTAGCATTTAACAATTGTGTACGTTCTAAAATAATAATAAAAAAAACTTTTTGATAATTTTTAGGCATTATACATATATAAATATAAATATGTATTATTATACCTGAAAATTATTTTGTTTAAAAAAATTATTATTAAAGCTGCTTTAGCTTTTTAAATCTTTTTGAGCTTTCAATACTTATAGTTAAAAAAAAAGAAGTATTTATTTAAAAATAAAAATAAAACAATAATCAAAAGTATCTTTAAATTGATGGGAACAAGGTTTGCAATTTTGTTTGCTCTCAATAGTGATGTTTGCTTTTTTAAAACTTGAATGCATTATTATACCCCGAAGCCGTAGGTAGAACGAAACATCTTCCCATTAAGTATATATATATTCTTCATCAGCATGAGGAGAAAAATCGATCTAAACATATCCGTCCGTTTGTCTGGATGAACGCCTGCATTTCGAAAACAGCTGAGCACACATTGACCAAACTTGGTATGTAGACTCTCCTAGGATACTCGAGCTTATGTTATTTTTTTAATTTCTCCCGCTACAGAATTTCGTCAATACTGTCAACATTTCCAAAGCTTCATAAAATAAACTTTCTACACGTAACAAATGATTACTCCACTCCTCAATCTTCGAGATATTGCGTACATCTGTAAAGTCGTGAAAGTCACAAATTTCACGATTTGTTTTTGCCTAACATCATGATCATGCACGCCATCACGCACAGCTCTAATGCATGGCATATTAACTCTAGTATGCTTTTACCAAAAAAGATTAGCTCGATAACTGCCATGCACAAATACAAGTACGCATCAATTGAAAAACATCTACAGATTAAGTATTTATGCATGCATCGTATATGCACATACACATTACAGCACATGTATACTTATGGATGTAGTTGTTAAATTGAGTCAAACCCTGATAGGCAAAGTACTCTTTATTATTTATGAGTATATACTTTAACTAAAATAAATTATTGATTTCACAAATACATGCCTGCCACACAGACAATCGTTGCAAGGCCAAAACTAGTGCCGCAGTAGCAATTATATATGTATATATACTTGTGTACACATACATAGATACATCCTATATACAAGTATATGTATGTTCAAGATCTGATGTCACGCAAAACTCTGTACACAAAGCCAATAATGCGAGAAACAGAAGAAATTCAAAAAAAAAAAAAAAATAAATAAATAAATAAAGAGTAAAGAAAAAGTCAATGGGAAAAATAGAAAAGTTCTAAAAACAAAAAACCCTACAACAATAAATGCTTTGTCAGTAGCAGTAACTACAAAAACAACAACAATAACCACAAGAACAGTCATCTAGTGAAAACAGAAGTACAAAGAAAAATCGTTAAAGCGGCAATAAATTGTGTTTTTATAAGGTAAATAGAGCAAACCCATGGCGGGCCAATTGGAGGCATACCACAAAATACACAAACGAACCAAACAGCCCGCCACACTCATGACAGACTTACTGACCCAACACGAATGACATATACGCACACAAACACACACCCGTCCTTACGCACACACACACACACACAGAGAGAGAGAGAGAGACATGGCCACATCAATGAATGTGTGACCGTCTCCACATTGTACAGACCAGACGACAGAATGGGATGGGATCAGGACTGAATCTGACTTAAAAGGCATAAAACTTTGTTACTTGTCCCCATATTATTACATCTTTTTTCTTTTCGCGCGCATTCTTCTATTACTTATATAGTATAGTACAGTGTATATTTTTTTCCCCGTATGGGCGAATGCTCTTTGACTTATGACTGCCCAGGCAATTGGCGTTGATTTCTAGACATGCCGATAGTACCCAAAAGACACGCACACCCACAGATACTCATAAATACAGAGGGATATGCGTCTGTTGGCTTCTTAGCTAAAAGTCACATGTATTTGGGCCTAATTTATGGCAAATTCGCAGGTGCAGGTGCGCATATTACTTGTCTTTCTTGTCAAAGCGTGCTCTCTTCTACATACATACATGTACATACATATGTATGTACGCGTATGTACATACATATGTGCATGAATACTTGTATATTTTTCCACACGTATGTATGTGTTTCGCACAACAAAGCAAACAGTAAAAACGTTGGCAAAGCAATTTCGCAGGACTAAAACAAAAGCACCAACTCACACACACACACACACACACACACACACTCAGAAACTCACTTGCAAATACATAAAAACATCAGGCACGCGTACAGTAGCTGCCCCAAAAATGTGACGCCTCCTTGTGGGCTGTTATGTAAGTGTGTATGTGCGTGTACGTGTGGGTGTGGGTGTAGACATGTGGTTGCTGCGCTGTGTTGTGCGGCTACTGCCACAGCACACTGGTCTGGGCCAAAACAAAATTTAATTGCTTTAACGCCAATTAAAATTACAAATTGCGAAATAACTAATCTTATCGACTTTTAGCCAATTTTCAATATTTCAATTATGAAGTTTTGTCAGTTTTATGATGAAATTCTTCTATTCCGTACTATATTAATCAAATATAGGCATAGTTTTAGTGCTTTTAAAGGTAGAAAATATAGATATTGCGAAGCTAACGAACTCGCTCTAACTAATGTTAGATCCCTACCAAAGAGTCTACTGAATCAAATGTTCATTTAATAAATCGAAATAACAATTTAAAATGCGATAATCTTCGCCTAATTGTTTCTACATGAATTGCATATTTTTAATAAATATTATTTTAGTTTTAGTTTTCATATTTCATACTTTCAGTGTTTACTGTCTTTAGCTTCTGTAGCACCAAATATTCGGGTCTTAGGCATAACTATTTGTTGCAATAGTAAAATTTAAAAACATAAGCTCTGAGGATATAGTCATACGTATTTCTTGTTTAAGTATTCTGTCCTCATTCCGAGCACTCTAAATATTATTCTGCTATAGACTAATTCATGGTAAAAATAAATATTTTCTCCTGGATCTTGAGATCATAATTGCATAATTGTTAGAAGGTTATGATGAATCAAATCTGCCAATGTTTTTTTCTCCGGATATTATAAATACAAACACCTCATGAAATACTGAAGAATTTTGGAATGCGGAGAGCTCCAGGACTAGTCTAGCATAGCGGGCATGCCATGTTATTTGTTATTGTTTTATTTGATTTAATCCTATATGATCAGACAGGAAAATTATGTTGATACAATTGTGTCTTATTTACGAGTTGCATTTGAAAAGTGAACCAGAGAATTTATATTTATTTTAATTGAAGTAATTTTATATTCTTGACATTACTTTTTGTTAAGCAAACCATTAGTTACCAAGTATCTGACGCTGAAATATTGACTCTAAAGAACTAAGTTAATTATATTATAATAATATTATTATAGTCCACTTTCATCTCAAACTTAAGCTATCGATGTATGTATATGCATATATAGGAACGAGCAAATTGTTTATTACGCATATCTAAACAATAAATTCTCTATAGTTTCAAGACCAGTGTGCGTGGGTTTGTGGGCGCGCTTTTGAGTTGAGCGTGAAGGCAGCAAAAGGAGCGACATTATTTCAAAGACTTTTGACTGGCTGCAAAGTGAATGTACTTTGCACAATGCTTAGAGGCCTATATAATAATATTCACACACACACACACACACACAAACGCATTTACTCATATAGAGTAGTAGCTGGCAGTTAAGGGCATTTCTTTCAAGTTTAAAGTCTACGACATACATTAGTAGCATGTATTTCACGTATTTCAGCTTTTAGTCAACTTTTGAGTCAATTTCATTTTAGTTTGACCCAAAAATTAGCCACAATAAATAAAAGGAACGCATATACTATTGTATGTACAACGAAACAAAGTAGATATAAAACTTGTATCGTAGGCTCTGAGCCACTTAAGTTCTCTGCGAGTCACTTCAAATGCTTGCCCACATAAATTTCCATTATTTCATTTCATTTTGCACAGTTGGGCCAAACAAAAAGTACATCCAACAACTAAAGAGCTCACTAACAAGCGTTGCCGTTCTTGCCGCTGTTGTTGTTGTTGCCGTTGTTGCCGTTGTTGTTGCTATTATTGTTGCTTTTAACATTACTCACTGATGCTTTTGGCCTGGCCGCGTCCTCGTTGACGTCTTTCTTCGTCCTCGATGTAGTCGTCGTTGTCGGCGTCGTCGCCGTCGCCGCCGTTGTCCTCGTTGATTTCTGCTCCTTCAGCTTTCTTGTTCAGCGACTTTGGTGGTATTTACACACACATTTGTTGGTCGGTGACTTTCACATTGCAGACCACGACCACTCGTCCATAACTTTATATATCGCTATGGAAATTCGTTCAACACTTCTCATACTTTTCACACATAATTGCAGCAATTTACGTATTTTATTTTATTTTATTTCTTCTCTCTTGCTACTTATTACTTATTTTTGTTTAGTTTTGCTTTTCCATTTGCGTGAAAAAGTTGCTTATTCATATACCCGCGTTTGTGTCTGCGTTCACTTATGCGTTTGAGTGTGTCTGTGCTTGTGTGTGTACATGTATATAAGTGTGCTTGTGTGTAAATGTATATGTAATATTTTGGTTGTATCCTGCGAAAGGATTTCTGTGGCTCGACGCCGTTGTATTTGCGTGGGAGCGTAACGTTTTTACACTCTAATTGACGGGAGACTACTGCGCGTATCGAAGCCGATTGAAACGCACCAAACTGCTGGCCAACTGTAGCAGTAGCTTTCCTAGTAGCCGGAGAGCCAGCCAAAAAAAATATATATAAAACAAAAAGAAACCCCCAAGTGGTTAACAGAGCAGAGAGTACGGGAGAGACGACTGCTACTGGCTCTGCTACAGCTTGAACGGTATCTTGCGCCTTTGTGTACACGACTGTTTTGAATAGCCGTGGAATTTTATCCGTTTGTCGATTATCCGTGCGAAGCCGGAGAGGCGCCAATTTAAATATGTTAGTGGTATTATTATAAATGATTTCTGATTACTCTTAAAGCAAATTTAAATTAGTTGACCGAACGAAAACGGTGTTAAAAGTTGAAACTTAAATACTTAGAAGAGTGTATATTTTTAGATTAAAAGGCTTAGAAGATGGCCAAATTACTTTTTTTTTCCAAAAATTGGCCATCTTAAAATACAATTTTATTATTACGTGTTTTATGACACACTGCAGAATTTGTATGGAAGACGTGTAGTCATATCAATTTTAGATATCCCTTTTGTATTATACTATATTTACTTATTATTGCATTTCTTGCTATTCCCAAAAATTTACTTCACATAGCCCCTATCAAGAAATCACATTTATTGCATTTGCCGATTATCTGCGAGAATAATATTTCGTAATTAATGGGTTCTGTTATATTGTGTGCAGTTTTTACTATTCACATGAATTACATTTAGATCTAAAAGCATATACTTATTACAGAATAAATTCTTACCTTGGCGCACTTGGCAGTTATACTTATTATTAGGTACTAAGTCCACCACTTGGTCTCAAAGCTGATGCCTTGGCAACCCTCTTTTCAGGCAACTTACTTGTACAACAGAGAGCTTCGCAAATGCCGCCTTCTCTTGGCGGTCCGAGGGCGCATGCTCGACGAAAGAGCGGCGAGTAACGCATTCCGGGCACAAATTACTACAACGGCGGATTACAGCGGCTGTTAAAGAACAGTTTGTTGTTGCTTTAACATCAACTTAACATCATAATAAACACCTAGAGAAAGAACCAACACTTCAAAGGACATAAGCCCATAATGAACTCGACGACACACGCGCTTACGAAAACAACAACAGGAGGCGCGCACTGGGCAGTAAGTCAGCAGCAATGACAGCGACAGCTGATCAAGTTGCAAGGGTTGATGATACGAGGGTGCGAGCATGGACTGGGGAGGGGGTTGGTGGCAATGACTGAAAGCTACATATGTATAAACAAGCCGTAAACTCCAGAAGCAGGAGGCAAAGCAAGGTGGACAAGGGCCAGGCTCGAAGGCAACGATATGGGAGCCACATAAAATACAAAAGGCAGACGAGTCGGGCAGCCTATCGGTTATTAGTCTGGGCTCCTACACTCAGAAAAATGCGGTAACTATGAGATTCACAAGTAGTTGGATAGGTGTAGATAGATATATGTGAAGTTTCTAAATAATTAATGAGATTTAAGTACGTTTTAGAAGTCAAGGAAAATTTTTTAAATTATACAATTTTACTAATGCTATCGTGTTGATTTTTTTAATGACACACAATCAATTCCTTAATTCTTAATGAAAGACTGATTCTAATAAGTTGTTCTTCTGTTTTCCTTTAACAGTGTCTGTGCTTAGTGAATAAGCTATTTTATTAAAAAAAGGGCATTAAGAATTACAGGAGGAGTTACAAAAATGTTTTTTTAAACAGTTTAGGAATTTTTTGCAGCACCTAATTCAAACGAGAACGGTGTCTTTCCTCTCTTCTATTAAAATATTGATAAAATCAATACAGAAATACAGATACTTCGTCGCACGAAGTAAGAAGCTTCCTATCCTATTGATACGAGTATTTTTCAATACTAGTTATACGGATATGTAGTCCATCAATATTGATGTTATTGATACCTTTGAACAATGCCGAAAAATCTTTTTTGAATACACGTATGTACAAGAAACTTGTATATATTTTTTCAAATTCATACTAAGCAGATTGCAGAATCCTCAAATATACGAAGAATACCTTAAAATGTGAAGTACTTACAACATTAAAGTCACGTCTAACCGGTCTATAATTTTTCATCCTGAGTGTACAAATACAAATATATAGAGTGCATGCATATAGCAGCGCTGTAACTGAAACTTAACATGTGAGTAACTATTTGGGTTTGTGTGTGTGTGAATGGGTTTCATTGTTGGTGTTGTTGTTGTTGTTGCACTAACACGACTTTGCTAATGACCAAAGCTATTCATGTAGCGACAATACGCTCCATAAGTCCTGCGCCAAGGCAAAAGGGCAGTCCACACTCACACACACGCTTCACGTGTACAGGGCTTAGTGGGTGCACCTGCACCCCAAAATGCCGACGCCGACATCCAACATACTTGCTTGCAGCTCGGCGCAGCAAATGAGGCATTAATATCCGACTGCCTGGCTTCCATGTTTTCGAGTATGTCAGGCAAATATTAGTATTCCACTTCAATGTTAGCATTTTGTAATGGAAAGTGTTGTAGCCATCGCTGTCGTTGTCGTTGTCGGTGTCGTCGCCGTTGTTGTCATGGTTGTTGTTGCTGTTATTGTTGCTGTTATTGTTGCTGTTGCATCCATCAGACGTGCAGCCAAGCGCAAGTAATGTGTCACGTTACAAATGGCGTCGTTCAACAAGGGTCGTCTTACCACGCAGCACACCGCCCACTCCCCTCCCTCCATGGGCTGACGTCAGTCAGTTTCTCACGCAGTTCAATAACAAAAGTATTAACTAGCTTGTTGACGCCTGCACAACAATAAAGCATTAAGCCGCATTTTATTATTAAAGTTAGAGGAAGCATTGAAAAGCTTTTAGCAATAAGGAACGCCTAATCCAATAGTAGCAGCGCATTTATATAGAATACCAAGGCCAGATCATTAAGATGCCTATTCGAAATTTGCGAAGTCCTCGCTTCGTCAAACCAACTGGAAACCTCAACTACATTGTGCCAATTGAGGAATTCATTGTATCCAAAAAGTCCACAAATAGTAGCTAAAATATTAGATACAAATCATTGGTGGGGTGTCCCAGGAGGAAAACCCACTTACCCTGTTCCAAATATAAATCGCGATATTTTAATGGCAATCCCAAGCTGCGTATAGCGTTCTGTTCACGCAGCACTTCATTGCAAAAAGTCTTGGCCAACAGTTCATAGAGTTGGAGGGGACCCAGATGGGGCGCACATTCGTTATGCTCTAGCATGTATAGCAGGATCAGTCTTAAATGGATATTGAATATCAATATTGTATATACAAATTAGTTTATCAATTTCTGACTGCAGATAGCAAGTTAATGTGGTTATTACATATATATTTAAATAATTAGTTATAAGAGTGAAAGCTTATCTCTAAATATTTTCAAAGAATTCTTGTATCCTTAATACCTATGTATACCCAGCCAAAAAAAGAAAATTTTGAAAATTTTAAAATGTCCCAAAACAGAATACCCTGTGTATAACAATTATTAGAGACAAGACCTTTATTAAAAGAAATTTTTCGCAAGATTATAGTAGAGTAGACCTTACTAAGAAAATTATGCTAAGATTATACGAACAAAAAACGAACGAAAAACAATCTAACGTTTCGAATATATTTTTATTACTAGATATATGTGAAAACCCGTTTAGTTAGACTTAGAGGAAACCATAAAAATTTGTATTTGTGTTGAAATCGTTTAATTACCATAGAAATATCATAAAACAAAAATAATAACAGAGCTATAACAGTCGTAACTGTAAGTAGATTCAGGACCAAAATCGAAACATCCTACCGGTGCAAACCAATAATGTTAGTAAAATTATTAATATTTTTTCCCGTATACCAATTTTAATTTATGTTGAATATTTCTGTAGAAGGTTTTGGATTTACCATTTTAAATAAACGAATTCACATTTGGGAATAACATATTCGAGTATGTATGTGTAAGGACAGCTAATTAGCTTGTAATTTACTTACTGGTGTGTGCGTTGATAGCCGTAGGTCGGCGCCTCAGTCGTCAGCAGGTCCATACAACCCAGGTTTAGTTTGCAATTGGGCATTGCCACGATATCGCGCATGCACTGGTCTATATAATATTTTAGATTCAATCGTCATTTTATGATTTTCTTATCTTAACTCACCCGATACTGTTCTATTTGGCATGCCTTCGTTTACAAAGCTCTCATAGTTTATGGCCAGTTTTTCATATTCAGCATTTGCATTTAGCGCTCCATATTTCAAAGATGGCGGCAATAACAACACATTACGTTGAAATGCATTATCCAGAACTAAAATGTTGTTATATCAAGATAAGAAAAAAAACATTGCGGTTAGTAATTTTCACTTACTCTCTTTCTGCAAGCCGCTGATATCGCTATCCTGCGCCTTGCGTCGAATATTTCCTGTTCTATGAAGCAAATGGTAATACACTTGGTTCTCATAGCGAGTGGGCTCCACGTGCCGCATTTTTTCTGTCATTTGATTTTTAGAAAACATCAATATAAATTATATCATATCACACACAATTCACAGCTTATTAAACCCACGCTTTATCAGAAATTCGCCAAGCAACAATGCAAACTTGGCATTAGCATTAAGCTTCAGTTCGCACGATAATATATCCAATAGACCATTAATATGATGCAGTAGCTGCCCGTATGACTTGCTGGAATCTTGCCGGAGCGCAAAGCCGCTGTTAATTACGCAAAGTGTTAGACAAACTTTCAAACAGAAGGATGTGCCGTTGAAGAGCAACATGTTGTCCTGAACGCTAGTCCGCTTCTATGAATGGTTGGCGTTGGTTACGTTGAAATCACATCGCCATTCTTTGATTTCACTCTTTATGAAGATTAATTGTTTCACATTTGTTGTCTGGTGCGTGGGTGGCGGAAATCGTGTTGAGCAGTGTGATATCGAGAGCTTCAGGTCTCGATGGAGGTACAATATTAATCACAATTTGAAGTTTAATACATTTTATTGATTAAAGAGTTTTCACGAAGGGTACATATAACATATAACATAAAATGTATAAAATATATATAAACAAAGTTCAGGTACCTAAATACATTCTCTGTACTTATGCTTAATGCTTTATTTAATATCAAATTGATTTGTTGGGCTGGCTTGAAACACTTTGTAAACGCCTTAAAAATAAATCAAGTTGAATTCTTTTTACATCAAATTTTTCGTATTTATTTACAACCTACAAAAAAAAAAAGAGTTTTCAAAATTAACAGCAAATATGCCGTTACCACTTGGCCCTAATTCAATATAATAGTTGCTTAGGTGCCGTTATTTTTTGAAATTGTGGTTTCCAATACACGGCTCTTTATGTATTCAGCTTGGCTTAATTATTGTAAAATTAAGGGGAAAACGTGCACTTCAAATAATATTCATACAGAAAGCGGAGTTCCCGGAGCTTGCTATTTAGATAGTTGCTGATGATTTCAGAACGATAAATTATATAAATTTAAATTAATGAGTAGGAGAGGAAACGTAGATGCTTTATTGTAGTATTTTCTCTAGCACCAGGTATTTTGTTCAGTTTCGAATATAAATTTCGTTATTCATATCGATATTCATCGAGCCATCGAGGTATATCGCCATTTAGCAATCGTTGCATCGATGTTTTTCACATCACTAACGTCTTTGTGTAATAAATTGTGTGAAAAAAATCGAAGTAAAGATTTTGACTGTGAGAAATAAATCAAGCCATATCGGAGATACCAATGTCGGAGAGCAAGGAAGATACTTTAGCCAGTTTCCAGGTATGTACGCATTATCATTAATCGGCAAGTCATTTCCGTCTTCTGTTACATTCTTCGCTTCGCCAACAAATTTGGTGCTGAGTTCGCACATTTTCTATGCGTGTGCTGTGTGTGTGTGTGTGTATAAGCATGCAGATGTGTGTATTTGTTTCATTGTGTGGGTAGCTCTACCTAGTATTTGTTTGAAATTGCTTCTGATATGCTTCTAATGTAAACTTAACTACAATCCAAAACATAAATAGGCGATAACTGGCATAGACGATGTTGGTGAGGCATTTTCGCACTTAGAGGCGGTAAACTGGAATCTTATGGTAAGTATTGCGACGTCACAGGTTCTGTCTCTGCAGCGCACATGCGTAAATTCAATTGCGTTGTGTTTTTGTTCCCATGTAGGAGGCACTGAGCCGTGTCATGCCACACGAAGATACACCATTGTCGAATCCAATACATCCCCCAGAGCCGGCTGCACCAGATCCAGTGACGCATCAGAGCACCAACGGCTTTCGGCCACTAAGTTTCGATGATATGCCCGGAACCTCAACGGCACGCATTCCCGGAGGACCACCTGGTCTGTTTTCAGAGCCCATGACTGCAATGTTTCCAAGTGAGCGAAAGGTTGTTGAGCAAATTTAATTAATTTAAATTTCATATTCACTGCAGCTTCACAACTGCTGGCCCAGTTGAGCATAAATTTGGATCCTTCCAGACAGAACAACAACCAAAACATCATCATTTTCAACATCCATTTCAACCAGCAACTTTATCAAATACGCTTGCCAGCAACCGCAACCGTTGGTGAGTAATACAATAAGAGGTACAGGTCGGTGGAGCAATCACTTACCAGGTCTTAATTTTAGAGCAATTAAAACGAAAGATTTACGATGTTACAAGCGTTCCACAATGCCGCCAGGCCATACGAGGCTGGCCGCCATCTAGCGCCCGGGACGCCCAATTGCCTGGCACACAGCTGTGCAATTTGAGTTTAGCGCAAGAGAACGAGTTCATATTGGTTGATCTGACCGAGGACGGCTTTATGGACACTGAGCAGTAGGCTATCATCACTTAATTTGCCACCAGTTGTGCAATTTTAATAATAAATGTAAAATGTCAAACCCCTTTTTCAGCGATGATATTTCACAACGTTTAGACAAGGTATTCACAATTGAGATTGTGGAAGAGCCAAATAGTAATCCCCCGCTAACTCTTCAATTGCCCGGAAGCACGACAATGCAAGAGGTGAAAACAAATTACTTCTACATTAGATCTGTACCGGTCAGGCATCAGGAGTGGACGGGTTGGCCCAACGGTTGTAACAATGAAACCAACTTGGCGGTAAGTCTGACTTCAATATCAACTCGCATGACCTTGACTTTAAATTATCGATTTTCCCCTACAGCAATCAGGCATCGACCTAACACACAAATTATTTGTGCGCAACATTTCAGAGCGGACGCAAAACAATTCCAATTTGTTGTCAAACACGTAAGTACTACAGATCCATGCATGCGGCAGGTGGAAGATACGCATGCATACAACTATGTGTGTATGTGTCAACAATGTAGAGAGCAACAGCAAATTGTGTATCTATATCTTAGAGATGCTGCATTGCACATGGCAAATGCATTTGCATTTCCCAAATATGATTGAGAATGCGCGCGCGCCTCCCATCCCTAGAAAAGATTTAAAATGTATATACATACAACAGGTTGTTTGCTTGTGCTACTGGTATTTAATATTATTCTCGAATGTCCTTTCCAGGGAAATCGTTAATGTTGACAGCGAGAGCTCAGCAGACGAATTTGAAGATGCAACCGATTTTAATAACTCGGAATACATATTCTCCGACTCGCCACCCGTGCAACCGCTCAACAGACATCTCAGTAAGCAATTAATGAATAATTTGTAGGCCCACCTATCCAATAACACACTTTTCTCACGTGTCACTTTTAATTGACAGTACCCAACAACATAGATGACGAAATCAACGGCTCCACAATATTTGTTGAAAATTATAAGCAACGCTTTATGGATCCTTATCCAGAATTTTATGTAGGCAGTTTGGAAAGCGCACTGAGAGAAGCATGCCATAAGCCCGCAAAAGAGGTAAGTGCCCGATTACATAAGCAATTATCAAAATATTTATCTATACACTTCGAATTTCACAGCGCAAGTTATTGGCTATTTATTTACACCACGGCGAGAGCATACTCACAAACGTTTTCTGTGATCACCTGATGAAACATGAGAGCATTATACAAACATTCAAGGAAAATTTTGTGCTTTATGGCTGGGATCTGACGTACGAGAGTAACAAGGACATGTAAGCAATCTGATTAATTTTTGCGCTGCGTTCGTTGTATTAATGGTTTGATTTTCAGGTTTCTGTCGTCGCTCACCGCCTGCATTGGCAGCACAGCTTCGTTAACGGCTAGAAACATTAAACTTGATAAGTTACCCGCCATTATGTTAATTGGAAAAAGCCGTATGACGGGGCGAACATCTTGCGAGGTATTATCTGTGATTCATGGTAAGACAACGAATGCACAATATTTCGATTCCAATTGTAATACTCAAATTATGTTTCAAATTATAGGCAACATTGGATTAGATGACTTGCTTGCCCGGCTCATTGAGACATGCGAAATGTACGAGGAGCAATTAAAACATGAAATACGCGAAGAGGACGAAAGAGCTGCTCGCGACCAAGTGAAGGCTGAGCAGGATATGGCATATGAGGCAACACTACAAGCGGACATGGCCAAGGAGGCAGCAAAGCGGCAAAAAGAGGCTGCTCAAGCAGCTGAACGTAAACGTATAGAATCTGAACAGGCTGAGGAAGACGCTCGGCGCGAATCCATTCGATTAGTGGTAAAAGCATTCACAAAAAACTTTTAAAATTTTAAATTAATAATAATATTACGATTTTAATTTAGGCCGAGCAATCGTTACCTCAGGAACCGACCGAAAATGAAGCAAGCATTTCTAAAATACGCGTCCGCAAGCCAACAGGTGACTTCTTGGAGCGACGATTCTTTACGCGCAACACCCTGCAGGTGCGACTCTAGCATTTTATAATTATATTTCCTGAACGTCTTACATTTGCCTCTCTATATTAAAGGACCTGTTAAATTTTGTGGCTGCTAATGGATTTCTTATCGATGAGTTTAAGCTAATACGTAGTTGGCCGCGCTGTGACTTAACCGCCATCGATGCAAATCAAACGCTGGAGACGCTTAAACTATTCCCGCAAGAAACGGTTATACTGGAGGAGCGATGATTCTCTCTATCAAAATAGGAGGGGTTCGTTTAATTGGGTTTAAGTTTTGCATTAATATAATAAAATTGTAGAGTTGTATTTTACGTAAATTTTATAAAGTTGTAAGCAAAAAGAAATGCCGAAAGCTGCAGTCAACGGATCCTTTTTTTTACGTAAACCCAATAAAACCAATCGAGCAGCTAGCACGACTGTAGTTTATGTTACGATACATACCATGATAGATACAAATACATATATACATACATATAATACATATTCGTAAACATAAAAGATAAACATTGAAGTTGGCTTGTTTTCTTTATTAATAATAAATTATATAACATGTACTGAACGCTTTGCACTTAGCTTACACTTTTCTGCTTAATTACACATAACAACATAAAAAGGGTTGACAGAAACTGAGCACTTGACAATATTGTCGCTTGAATAAGTTGAGACGCGAGAAATATGTATATACGTATAAGGTACGAGTATTAAAAACTGTATAAAAACAGGAAGTGCATAAAGTTCAGATGGGTGGTTCATTGTGCTTTGAGTTAGCGACTATTTTCTTTTTACACCATTTCTTGTTTATGGACTGCTTTTAAAGAATTCTTCAATGGGCGCCAGCACCACGATTAGAATCAGAGCCACGACGAAGAGCACCAAGATAACGCTATAGACACTAAGCAATCCCTTTCGCAGAGCTCCATACTGCAAGATTACAAATATTCAGATAGAATTAGTGAGTTGCGTTTTTTCCCACATTTCCGCCCCACCACTTACCGGTGCATCCATTTTCCGTTCCATGCTCATACCATTGCGCATGGCGTGTTGGTGATGATGCGATATATCGCCCATCTGGAAGGTGTTGATACGTTGAGTCTGCTGCCGATCCGAAGCGATGCCACCAACCTGCCAATGATTAATGCACAAGCAAATCTACAAATTAATGGGCGTAGCAACGGGCACTTTAGTGAGATATGAAGGACGAATTAGTAGAGAATGAATGAGAATTTATAGACAACGAAAGACTGTACATCAGGCGATGCGAGGATATCTAACAGCTAATATTTACACTTGGATAGTGAGCACTAAGATACGGGTAACCGAAAAACTTACTTCTCCCCTTTTCACTTTCAAAGAATCGAAAGTGAGAATAGAACTGGATAGCCCAAAGAAAACTTCTCCATAGACACCAATTTCAATTGGACGACTACGATATACTTACGGAAAATATTAAATGCACCAAAACATGGACGACCACGAAGCCCACCAAAATCCAGTCCATCCATTCGGGTAGCTCAGCCTTTGGTAGTTTAACGGAGAAGAAAATTGTCACAACTGTATGCGTAGATCAGAAGATCAAGATTACTTTTCAATATCATCATGGGTGGGCATTAAAAAAAAACGTACTTGAAAGGATGTGAGCGAGATTGCCACCCAGCCAATGGCCCCAATTGAAATAGGGTCGTTTCTTGTCATTCGGTCCCGGACGGAAGAGAGCACCAATGGGTTGTAAGAAGCAGAGAATAACTGTGATCAGACCAGTTACGGCATGGGCATGCCACACGGCGCGCTTCAGCTCGACCCAGATCAAAATATAGGCAACCACTGTCAGCGACCAGGTGGTAACCATGAGCATACGATGCCACTACAAGTATAAGCAACATTTTAAACTTCAACCACTAACTGCACTGCATAAGACCCATACGTACCGCAAACCACTGATCCTTGCCACAGGTCTGACTGCCCACCCATGTTTGCTTGAAGTAGCGAGCAAAGATAATGCCCAACGAGGTGGTGCCTATCCAGGCAACTATCATGAAAGCACCATGCAAGCGCACCAACAGCATACTGGAGCCACCCAACTCCTGCACCACCGCCAGATTAATGGGTGAGCCGGAAGGCAGGCGTCCAATGTCATGATATCCTACGCCATTCTCTTTGAGACCGGTTCCGGAAGCGACCAGCAGATGGTACATATTGTTTCTCAAATCGAATGTACGTCCCTGCACCACCGTGACAGGATCTCGTTGTACCTTACAGTAGATAACGCCATCCACAACGGAGGCCTCCACTAGACGCGCTGTGTTCTGGGGCTGAAAAGAAATGAAAAGCCACTTAACATGCGTCGGATACTTAAAAATAAGATTGGTACTTACAACTCCGGCTCTGCTCACGCCATATGGACTGCCAGATGTATATGAGGAGTACATGCTAACCCTTCCGTTTTCAGGCACACACTCGATGGTAAAATCATCACCCATCTTGGCATCCTCGGACAGACCAACAGCCACATATGCGGCATTCGTGCCTGTAGATTAGATTAACAAGTTCTTAGTTTAGATGTTTGCTTCACAGGTGAAATAAATGCAAACTAAAATTTCTCACCAGCTTAATTAATTTAATTAAACTAAATAGACTTACTCACCTTTGCCAGACTGCAGCTCGAATTCGTAGATATCGCCTCTGACAGTCACTGCAGAGAGTGAGGTGCAGGATTTGGTGGCCATGCAGCCATTAGGAAAACCAAAGCACGTCTTGCTCACTCCACAGTTGTTATAGAAAGGATCAGCAACGGTTGCTACGACATTTGGAGCCACATAGCTGGGTGGCACATAGGGCTGACGTGTTGTGGGGTTATAGCCACCCGAAGTTGGAGCACTGGCCACTGATGGTGGTGCAACGTCGCGTCTAACCACTTGCACTGGATTTGATGGCACACCAACCCAAAAGTCCGTGTAGGATTGAGCCACGGTGGCGCTAAACCGAAACACTATATCAAACATGAACCACAGGTGCCAAATCAAAACGGACTTACTTGAAAACCACTTGACCCATGAAATCGACTGGCGACTCCCATTCCAAGCTCACCTGGGACTTGGCACCAGCATTGCTGTGCGTGGCTGAATTATTTACAGAATTCTCGCAGTTCATGAGCTTGACGGTGCCATCACGCGACGGTCCAAATTGTCCAATCTGCAGAAACATTAAAAAATTGTCAAATTAAAAAAAGAATATAATGAAGATATTAATATATTATTATAATGAAATTCATTTGAAATAATTGCTCATTGAGCGTCTCAAAACACAGTGTTAAATACTATCAATAGGTCCTAAACAAACGTAAATTTATTGATAAGCTAGATTTGCTCTGTCTAGGCGGAGTGTACATTATCGCATTCTTAAAGATGAAAACTCGATGAGAAACACAGACATGCTCTCTAGCACAGATTATAATGAGTTCGGCTTCAGATGCCGAGCATAACACCGACCTTTTTGTAGCTGGCAGACGCCTGCTCAATAGATAATAGATAAGGATGATAAGGATAGATACACAAATCATTAGCTCAGACTCGTCACCGAGCGGGATGAGCATGATGCGACTAGCCAACATGAGCTTCCTGATAAAGTGCATTATATCTTGATGATATATTGATTAATAAATAAATACTTTTCACAAAAAATTAAAAATTGCCTTTTTTTGAACAGACCATCTATTTTTTTTGTTTTGAATATTAATTTCAAGACTCGGTTAGCTTTATAAAATAGGGAAAAATCTCTATATGTATAAAATAATTGTTTTCATTCTAGCTGTGCACTATATCTTAATGATATATTGATGAACTAAAAAATATTTTTCAAAAAAAAAAAAAAATGCAAAGTTGTGTTGCTTTTGAACAGACCATGCATTTCTTTTTTGTCACTCTCTTGATAAACCGTATGAATATTAATTTCTTGAATCGATTAGCTTTATAAAATAGGTAAAAAAAACTTGTTTATGTATAAAAGAATTGTTTTCATATTTCTATAACTTGATGATATATTGATGAATATTTAAATAGTTTTAAAAAAAATTAAAAATTGCCTTTTTTTTGAACAGACCATGCATTTCTTTTTTGTCACTCTCTTGATAAACCGTATGAATATTAATTTCTTGACTCGATTAGCTTTATAAAATAGGTAAAAAACTTGTTTATGTATAAAAGAATTGTTTTCATATTTCTATAACTTGATGATATATTGATGAATATTTAAATAGTTTTAAAAAAAATTAAAAATTGCCTTTTTTTGAACAGGCCATGCATTTCTTTTTTGTCACTCTCTTGATAAACCGTATGAATATTAATTTCTTGACTCGATTAGCTTTATAAAATAGGTAAAATTTTGTTAATGCTTATGAATCTTTCTGTTTAAATCTCAGGAATGGGCAAGCAATTGAGTATTATACACAAAATATTTAAAGTTTACAAATCTAAGGAATTATAATGGCACTTACAATTTGATAGGGTGGGTTGCGATTGCGCGCCTGTATCATGAAGCCACCAAAGCTAAGGCCCGTTGGCACGCCAGTTACATCCACACGCAACGTTTGGCCCTGTCCGATCACGGACGTTGACGTCTCGATGCTGAAGGGGGAGACGCTGTTGGCGGGCAAGATGCCGCCACCGTGGAATGGCAACATTGTGTCGCACACAGTTTCCGGTGCACCTTGAGGTAAACTCATGCCGGGCGTCCACGAACCGACGATGTGTAGCACGACCAGCGCACCAAGCACTCGTGTTCGCAACCAAAGCGCTGACATTTTTCACTTTTTTAGCCTTTGTTGTGCACCTGTAAATGTCAACAATAAGAAGAACAAAAAAAATACAAATAAAACAGAAATCACATTAGTGTCGCGCGACCAACAAAGCACAAAGTAATCATAACCGAACCGTGTCTGTCTGCACATTCAAGCGTTGCTACTGTGCCGTCACAGATTTTGTCAGATGGGCGGGGGGGTGATGGGTGATGGGGGACGGGCCACTCTTTAATTACTATATGGCATAAATAATTGCACTCACTCACTCTGAAGTTTGTGCCGATTTTGGCCACGTTACGTATGTGGGCGGTTGTTGAGATTGAAGTGGAAGTGTGTGTATCTGTTACATGCCCATCTACTGGTAGTTACCAATCTACAAATATATCTGATGTATATACGTATGCACTCAGAAAAACTTAGGAAAATCTTAGTTATACATTTGCTATTTTACTAAATAGGTTTTTAGTAAAAATAAATTAATACGAACAAGAACATATTTTGGCATTAAGAAGTTAATAGGTTGTGGCAACCGAATTTGTCCGGCTATAGGCACCATCCGTAAAGGGGAATATAATCATATTTGTACGCTTTTTAGAATTAAAAAAAAAACAAGATTTTCTGTCCTTAATAAAGTTACAAACGGTGTCAATAGTTAAGGAGGTATAAAAATAGTACTCATTTGAAGTAAAAATTGTTCTATTAAAGGAGGAGAACTACTTATCTTGAAGACCTAAATTAGATTTTATTTCCCGATTAGAAGTAAAGTACTTTGTATATACAATTTTAATTCTTTGCGTTGCTAAAATTAAGCTTCTTTTTTATTTATGTATTCAAATACATGAATTTTCGGTTATCGTGATAACACTTTTTGTTTTAATGAAAAGCTTTGATTTGATGCCGAAGGTTTATTTTTTTCATATACAAATATTTGTTCCACTTTGTTTGATTCAACTAAATTGAACTATTTTATTGATTGTTTTCAGCTCTTATAATATATTTTTTTTGCTATATTTTATGATATTTTCAATGACAAATAAATGGTGAACCCAGTGCTGCTCCACAACATCTAAGACCACACTTCACGTGAAAAAGCTCAGCATTTATCCAACTTTTACCTTTCATATTATTTTATTCTTTAAGTGAATTCTACAAAATATAAAATATTAAATGCCATGAATTTAAGCCTATTCTACTTAGAACTTGCCATTTCTTTTTTCTGAACACCTTAATATTTCTTGTGTTTGAAGCAATTTTGTAAGAGATTTCATAACTTTGAAATAACAAAAGTCAAACAAATCTGCTTGACTTCAGAACAAATTTTGAGATTTTACAAGGCCTCTTTCTCTCAGTGTAGCTTGCTACAATATGTGATGTGCCGGAGATGGTCTCTCTGATAACGCCAACACTTTCCAAAGCGATGAGAGTGAAGCAGGAAGAGGAGACGGCGGCATTTACAAGTTACGCATGTCTGCGGCGCCGATCGTCATCAGCGATAATACAATACTTTTTCATCAAATTAAATACTACATTTCGTTTAACACCATTTAGCTTTCTGTTTTGTAGCTATCATGCTTATCGTAATGCCATGCTTTGCTGATTTTAAAAGCAAACGTTGTAGGCATTGGTGCGTATACATAATTTTTGAATACATATGCAATACATATACATGCACATATGTATGTATGTGTGAGTATGCACATATGTATTAATTAATATGAAGCGTAATAAATTAGGCGCATTTGTGATTAACTAATTAGTCGCTGAGCGTTTTAATGGCAATATTAAAAGTTCTGATAATGAATATACTTGTAGTAACAAATAATCTCCGATAAAGGTAAACATTAAATCATTGAACTCTAACAAGGCCATTTCCTTAAAAATAAAACACACACCAAAAATGTGAATCACAACATGACTTTTGCTTTTCGTTCACTTAGCTTAAAAGGCACTTGGCTCGTGAGAAAATATATACAGAAGTGAGTGAGTATGCCAGGAAGGAAGAGCGAAAGATTGGAGCTCGCTACGCATAATGATGTTGGGTTTTACCCAGAAAACAACAACGATTTTATGAATGTGAAAGACTGGTTTTTGTTGTATGCTAAGAACCAATTAACACATGTTAATATTTTAAATGCTACCAGAATATTTCTGCTATGCCTTTTGGCTAAACAAAACCATAAAACTCAAGTCAAATATTATTCGACTAAAATATTTATTTCGAAGGAAACAACGCTGGAGCTATACTATAAAAACGTAATTAAGAACTGAAGCTAAAACGTAATAATACTAAACGCTATTTTATAAATGTTTTCTTTTAATTCATATTTTAATTTTTCCATAAACATGTTAGAGGCTTGGCGGACCCTTTCGCTGTCATCCAATCATGAGAAGCAGGTATTTGTAGTGAGATTGTTTCGACTGATTCTGTTTCGACTTTGATCTATTTAAGTTAAATTGAATTGTTATATATATATGCATGAGTATGTATTTAAGCAAGGTTATAGACATTCAAAAAAAATAGAAAGCAAACAAATAATAAGACATTAATTTCAAGAGCACATTCAAGACACGCCCGCTTTAGCTGAAATGTTGTTAAAATCATTAGAATCATTTCATTTATTTATCAAACCCAATAGCTTGTGAACTGACGGCAGTAAGTATCTTATATTTGTGTTTATACATAGATAACCTTTCCCAAATTCTTACCAATCATCTATTGAACAAATATGTTTAAATGTTTTAAAAAAATTGCATCGATAAGCTGTCGTTATAATGTTGTTTATGCCAGTTATTGCTTATTTTGTTCTCCGGTTGATGCATTTAGATATATGACGAGATGACAACACATTTAACTCCTCTCTCGGCCAAAAATCATTTCATTTACTAAACAGTTAGCAAATTTAATCACTTGCTATGATTGATCAATTACACGAAAGAATAGGTAAACCATTTAGTTCTATTTCGAATAATCAAACCCACATACCTAATTTAATGGCTGTAGCTCTCATTCAGGTAAACGGGCATTACGTTCTCGATTACAATTATGATTGAAGTTTTCAAAGGAAGCCAACAAACCAGCTATCATATAAAGAGATTTGGGGTACAACAAGGTTTTTTTTGTTCGCTATTGGGTTTTATACGAAAGCTGCTTTCAGAGTATTTTTCTCAGCAGGCATGACAAATATTCGACATCTATGCTAATTGGCTGAATCAACATGCTTATAAGGCAAGAGGCTAAGGTTAGCCGCCAACTCAGGTGCGCATGCGTCATCGAGACATGACGCTGCCACAGGCAGGCAGGCTGGTGAACAAACAAAAAGACCGCAGTTTAGTGTGTCGGGGCGCAAAATTAAAGCATGTCAGAGCAAAAGAAAAAACAATAATGAATTAAAAAACCCATAACACACACTCATACACTCATTCATTCAGTCACTCATACGAAACGCTGGTAAGAATGCGAATTGAACTTGAATTGAAATTTTATGTACTATGTTTGTGTGCATATATGTTTAACCTTGAAATGGTCGGCTTTTTTGTGAATTTGTTATTAGCGCTGTACATTTAACATATACATATGTGTACATACAAATATATGCGTATATGTAACTCCTTTTGGCTATTATTATACACGAAATGTTTAACAAAATGCTAATTCGAATTGCGACCTGCACACAAAGGAAAAGTCAAATTCGATACATTCATTGTCTAATGGATTTTTATATTATATTATTATTTTGAGGTTTGGCTACTGCGCATATGCGCTTTCGGATTAAAAGAACACACCACAAACACACACACTCATAATGGGCGTTCACATCATTTTCAATGATCTTTGATAAACCTTGAAAGCAGACGCACGTTGCGGGTCGTTTGTGATTTATCTACGATTCGAGCAAATCACATTCACTTTGAACTGACAGCGACAACGTTTCGGATTTCGAAAGGCCTCTAATGCTATTTGACTACGAGTATACTCGTACTCGTACACGAACTTAGCCAAATTGGCGGCTGGCCTGCTTCTTTTTGGCCGGCACTGCAAGCCAACTAAGAGGCGACAACTGTGCAAAGTGAAAATTAAATTTCTCCGATTTCGATTTCACAGAAACGTTATGTGCATTTATGCAAAGTCATAACAAAAGTTTTTATACATTAAATTCTTAGCACATTAATAATGTGCATAAAAATGTTGGTAGGTACGAGTGTGTATGTGTGTGTGGGTATGCCTGTTATTGCGGTTATGGCCACTGCCCCAAGTCCATGACGGAATTTAAGTTTTGACTTTATTTTGGACGTGAGACAAAACTGATTAGCACAAACAATGCCGCAGAGCTTGAACTACAAAACAATGAAACTTTATGTGGTCGATGTGGGCTTGAGCACTTATGCGATATGCACATACATAGTTATGTACTTACATACCCCACATACATATATACATGCATACATACATACTAATTGTAAGGTGCCCTTGTTGGAGCCAGTTCGCAAAGCATACAAAACACTTTGATGGCTTAGGCATACGATATTATATGTACATATAGATCTATGTACATACCTGAAATAAATCGTGCCTGAAGTTGACAGCACAGCTCTAATTACTTTATTAAGCATGTTCAATTTGTGAGTTTTTTTTTAGCTTATAAGCAATTGCGTATTCAAATGTGGGTGTACTCTTAATGCCTTCAAAATTATTAGGCAGATTAGTACGTTATAAAATTTACTTTGCTTGTCACTTAATAAATGAAGCTATTTTATTTCTAGCAAAAAGCTAAGTAGTTTTCCAAAAATAATAATAAATAATTATCATACAATTTTAAAGCCACCATTCGGATCAGTTTTCCACTACTTTGTTTAAAAATACAAACAAAAATTCGTGATTTCAAAAAAATAGTAGGTCTTTTCATTTTTAAGAAGATTTCAGCTTGCTATTTCAATTCTTGAATGATTCATATAAAATCAAAATTAGTAAAACCGAAATTCGAGCCGAACAAACGTGTTTTTTTCTCAATATTACATGGCGACCGCGACAGTTGCCTAAAAAGGCACAAATAACTTTTAAGATTCAAATTAATTAATAATTAGCACAAAAAATTAGTAAAATAGCTTTTATGTTTAATTTGTATTGAAGGAAAATATATACTTTTCTCCATGTGCTTACTTTCTGAAATTATAAGCAATAAATTCTTTTTTATTGTTTTACGTTGTTTCTTAATTTCGAAAAAATTTGTAAGCAAATGACTGGCTCTGAGCTATAGTTTCTATGTTAAAGAAGTAAGTTACCATCTCATTTTAAGAATAGAAACTCCTTATTCCTGAGTGTTTGAGCCTTTTATGCAAATATATTCATTTTTTGCCACCAAAAAATATGTGGATTGTTTTCATATATGTTTAGGTATTATATTTCCAACAGCTAAAATAATATTATTAATAATAATAATAGACCTGACAGAACACTATTTTCAAATACCAAATAAATGACCTTATTTAAGGCAAGCAAAGTCTTTTAAAAAGTCTTTTAAAATTATTTACTTTTAATTTAAAGAATACTTTGATTCTGAACAAAAACTGATGTGAATTAAAAACCCGAACTAAATTTATGATTGAAAATGTTGCTTATTATATAGACAATTGTTACATAAGATCTACACTTGTACATCTAGTTTCTCTTTGTGCAGTTCCCTTTAATTTACATTAAGTGCATATATCCTTCTCTTGTTTGTATGTGGACTGTATTTTCAATTGGTTCTTTCTTCAATTGACCTGCATATGACATCGCACTAATCGATACCAGATGCTTATGGTCCGCCTTGGGTTTCAGCGACCCTTTTTTCTTGCACTTACTTGTGAGTATACTAATACATATTTATGATCTGCTTGTGACAAGTGACCTTTTTTATCTGGTTTCAAAAATGGGAACTTCATACACTTGAGAATTTACATTTTCTCATTCAAACAATACATTTGGTATTGACCATGTTTATTTTAAACAAATGATGAACAAATTTTCGAATCCTTAAAAAACAGAGATATACTCATTTAAGAATGTCGGAATTTCCAGTTCAATAAAGAAATGTTGAGCTGCAAAACCCAAAGAGTTTCATACAATATGTTATCAAAATTGAATAACATTTTAATTTAGAAGCTTTATTCCTTTACAACTCAATATTACAAAAATTAAGCATTGGTTCAAAGCTGCGAGCGTTCACTGTATTTATGTAAACAATCATGCGGGCCTTTGACCTCAGGAAGGGGGTGGCCTGGCTATTTGCTAGGGTAATGCTGGACATTGGTAGCATATTGACGTTAATTTAGTTGGAAATCGCGTGCCGACACAATAAAATAGGTTAACGTTTGGTGCTATTGTTTGAACTGTTGGTGGTAGTTTATTTTTTAAAAGACGGAATATTCTTTAAGAAATGGCTGCACTGGAATAGGACGGCCTTACATATGAGCAGGACAAAAGACTCAATTGGTGTTAGGTCTTACAATAGATTCCATCAAGCGTAAGACCTTGTAGCCATGATTGTTACGCTAGAATTGTTTCAATTAATTTCAATAGATTCTATTTATGGATTTATAGGGCTATGCATTATCGACACACAATATTGGGGCCTAAACTGTCGTTTTCCAAAACAATTGCTTTGCCATTTAATCGAGGTGTGATTTTCATATCACAGTCTATGAATGTCTACTTTATGTGCTTACATAGCTATGTATACATAGGTCGTATCTGGGCTTTAGTCCATGACTAATTTGGTTTTTATAATTGACTGGCATGCGCTCAGATATTGATTTAAGATGCTAGATATAAAAGTTTTGGGACAATTTCTAAAAAAATATATATAATTGTTGACGGAGAAAACAGCTATTCCCCTTCCATTTATAAATACGCAATTAATAAATAGTTAGAGTATGTAAATTTTATTTACTCTTTTTGGGTGTGAACTAAACAGGTGCTCATTCTGTATTCGAATTGAATTGAAGCGTACACTTTAAAATATTGATTAAACAGTAGTTACTTGAATGTTTGCTTTTAATTACATAAATAATTAATGCATTGAGGCTACAAAGAAATGCAAGTCTCGAGTTGACGATGACGCCATTGCGCCAGCACTTACTCGAATAAATCATTAAATGCACTCATACCTCATAATGCTCGTATTCTTTTTTACAGTCAAGTCATTCTCTCTATAGTACGAGTATACTCGTAAACAAAACAAACTAAATCACTCGATACAATAGCAATGCCGCAAAATTTTTTACTGTAGCTTTGACACACATAAAATCAAACACACAATTAACGAATTTTTGTGTGCCTGTTAATGTAAATAGAAAGTGGTAAATAGCTTCAGGGCAACTATATAGTGGTATGGCCTATCAACAATTTAGGCCTTGCGTAAAAATACTTTTGTTAGACACTAAGATGAAAAGTGTGCCACAAATAATAGTAACAGTCACGTCCAGTTGGGCCAACAGAAACTGCATAAAGTTGCGAAGATAAACACGTTTTTTAATGCCTTAACTGACTCTACACGCCCTTCTCAGTCAGAGTCTCGGTCTCAGTCACTCATTATTTGCCCGTTTTGTGGGTACTGTCTTTTAGATTTTTATGCATTTTGTTTTCATTGTTATATGTATGTACAAGTATGTATGCATGTATATTTTTTTCATTGTTGCTTGCCATCCGCACTCTCTTCGCAGACATTACAAAATCTGTGCACTTGTTGTTCGCATGCGCGACGCTTGACATCACTCACACACACACACACACACATACATGTATATATATACAAACATAGTACAATCTTTGGATGTGCAACTCTAGTTAAAAGCAAGTTTTATTTTTTTCTCTTTTTTAGATGCATAAAAAAGTTGTTTAATTAATTATTTGCCATTGTATTAGAATGCGTTGCGTATTGCCATTGAAATCCAAAGCTGCGGCAGCCGGCGAGAGAGCTTGTGATATTATTATTATTATGACCGATTCAAACACACACCACAGCATCATTACTGGAAACCGGTTCCAGCAACACAATACAAACTACATGCGACATAGCCAACTTAAAAAAAAAATCAACAACAGCAGATTTAAAGACAACATATTTTTGTTTCATGTACGGGTATATTTGTACGCTCTCTTTCAACTCTCAATCTCAGTCACACTCGCATTGGAATTTTTATGATCTCAGCGATGATTGTCTCTAAAACATGTTGTTTTTGTTTCCTATTAGTGTCATGTGCATAAATACAATAGATTTAAACAACTTAAACTTTAACTTGTGCCGCAAGTTCTGAAAATATTTGCCGTGGGTGTGGTTTTTATATCCATTTTTTAATTTCACTTTCGAATTCACTTGTTATTTATTGCTAGTATTAGCATATTGCTGGTAAAAACTAGCTATTTTCATTTGTTTGGGCCATTATTTTGGCGCACCTGCATCTGTCGCTTAGCTTGGTATGTAGAACAACATACGCACACACATACTTGCATATTGAAATAACTTAAAACTTGTTTGTCAAACACGCACTAACCTAAAATTTATTTCAAAACGTCGAGGCACTGCTCGCCTGTAAAAAGCCCAATTCGGCCAAATAATAACGTTTCAGAGCTATGAGCTGAGGCACAACCAAACAGAACGCGATACCGCCAACGACTAAAGCTAAGAGCGACCGTCCGAGTATTAACTGGCTTGTTGGCTGTCTTAGCCTTAGTTTAGCTGGTTAGCATGTTGCGGGTAACAAGTGAGTACAGACAGCATTCGATCTAATGCCTCTCCGTATTTTAATTGGAAAAAATTCAAAATAAATAAAATATAATAATTCCTTGGGTTCTCTGTACCCAGTATTAAGTTTTTATATGTCATTTAAATACATTTTATATTAACAAAAACGTATAATCATTTTTGATGCGAACTCATCTATATATACATAGGAAATATATATACATCTGTATATAGAAATGAAGTTATTTAGCAATATGAATAACAAAATTTATGTATAACAAAACTTATGTATAACAAAATTTACTTCTTTTAAAAAATGTAATCATAAAATTAATTATTTTATATAAATGACATTTATACTCTATAAATTTTCAGTACATCGTAAAACTATTAAAATGCACTTGCGGAAATTACCTAAACATTTAAAATTATAAATTCATCTACGCGCCATCAATCAGCTGTAGATATTTTAGCGATGGCAATCGATTGGTTAACGTGTAATCGATTTTATTTGAGAGATAGCAATAGGAATATTTTCACGCGCATGACTATTAATTAATTTGTTTAATTTTGACGAAAAAATGTTTCTGAAGTTGCTATCATTTGTAACACTCATAGCCCTGAGTACTTGCGAGGTCGTAATTGGCCAAGATGAGATCGACGAAGTGTCCGGACTATACACAATTGAGGGCAAAGTCTACCCGCCGGAACAGCTCCTTGGAGCTGCTGCACCCAGCGGCAAGTGGCAAGTGGACGTGACGTTGTCAATCAACGATGGTGAGATCAAGGGCTTTCTGCGGGAAGATGGTAATTTTGTCATCAGTGGCGTTCCATCCGGTAGCTACGTACTCGAAGTGAATCACCCAGACATTTTCTACGAGCCCGTAAGTGTACCTTTTAATTAGTGAGTATCATGATCGGCATTAAAGCAATTTTATATGCAGGTACGCGTTGAAATTAATCCAAAGGGTAAATTCCGTGCACGCAAGGTGAACTTTGTACAGCCCGCGCAAATTATTCAGGTACCTTATCCACTGAAAATGAAGCCACTTATGCGCCTCAAGTACTTCCAGGCCAGAGAACAATGGAAGGTTTGTAAAAGAAAATGTCAATTTATTGTGCCACCATATTGACCATTGACTTTAAAATTACAGATCACCGACTTCCTGTTCAGTCCAATGGTTCTAATGATGGTTCTGCCGCTGCTCCTTATGTTGGTCCTACCGAAAATGATCAACGACCCTGAGACAAAGAAGGAAATCGAGAACATGCAGTTCCCAAAGATGACGAATGACATGCCCGAAATTAGTGAAATGTTGACCTCTTTCCTCTCTGGCAAGCAGCCGGAGAAAGAGAAGAAACCAGTCATGGCAAACAAACAAACTAAAAAACGTAGCCAACAACAACAGTAAGCAGTTACATTTATTGAGGGCCCCTATTATCAACATCAGGGGCTAATCTAAGCTTAAGAATTTTAGTAAATTTTTCTCGTAAAGTAGTCAAATTTCATAACGCGAGTTCTGTTTATAAATATGAGAAAAAAAAAAGTTTGCCAATCACTTTTATTTAAGAAATCCCACAATTTTGGGCCGCTTAGGCCCCACACGCTCTTGCTCTTGCTTAAGCATCTTAACAAGTAACTTATCCAAGTAATCACCAATAGAAAGTCCGAGTTGCAGGCAATTGAGCATAGTGTCTCTGTGCATGGAACCACCGCCTGTCATGTGCGTGCCGGACAGGAAAGCTGGAATTAATTTTATGTATCATAAGTGCTGTAATGGTACAGGTGCTTAATAAGAGGATTACCTTCATTATTTCGCTGCGATACAGCCACAACCATGCTTACTGTGCTGCATGCCTCTTCCTCGGCTGATGGATCCACCAGGCAGAAGTCGCCAATCTTACACACGGTGACCAACAATGGCACCGTCTCGATCCCTATACGTGTGCAGTCATATGGATTATCGGATATTATGAGATCAGTTATGCCTGCGTCCAACAATGTAGCTGTCACACGGGGTAGTTTTGTATTGAACAGCGCTGCTTTGGCTGCTAAAGACACGGCATCGTAGAGGTTACCTCCGCACTCCAATATCTACAAATGAAAATCAGATGAATTTCAAACAGTCCCAGTTTTGCATTGAAAGGCTAATGTTACCAATATATCTATGTAAAGCTTCCAGCATTGTTGACCTGGGATGAGGCACAAGCTGCGGTAGTCAAATGCAAAAGGGGATTCGTAGGCATTCTTAAGTGAAAGAATCAGTTCCTGAGCCAAATCTGACCCTCCACGACCTTCAAATTCGGGTGTTGCATTTGCAGAGCTGTAATTGAAAAATACATTTTTAATTGCATTTTAAATACAAGAACTACATTTTTGTAAATACCAGTCAACAAAGAACTCTAGTTTTCCAAACTCTGGCGTTAATTGATGCGGCACATCGATTTCTGTTTTAACGCCCACTAATATATCAGTGTTTGCCAGACGCAGGCGTGCAGAGCCACTGGCATTGCTCACCAGACCAGTTTCAAGCTCCATTGGCCTGTAATCTCGCCGGGAGCGGCCATCACATCGATAATCCTCCTAAAACTCGCATGCTGAAGTTGTAATAAGATAACACCATTAAAGTAAGTACCCATACCTCTACGCCATGCAATATAAATGTTTTTTCCGCTTCGCTAAGTGCGACGTAAGCCATTATGGGTTCAAATTTTTTCAAAATCTAAAACAAAACAAATGTATCCAACTTTAACAGCATGTGCGTGTACTTATCGATAGCTTATCCGGTCTAGCGGGCGAACGATTTTACAGCAGCCCTGCGACTTCCAGTGTTGTGAAGTCGCAGTCAACGATTTTTTTCGTCACTTGCCACCACTCTTCAAAATAGCCAGTCATTTCTGGTCGGCTTTTATTTTCGAAGAATTGTATCTGTAAAAATAATTCAAGATGGAATCGTTTGACTTTACCAATACCCCCGTCAGCACCGGCGTAAGTTTAAAATCAATTCATTTGCCCTAAATTTAGTAATGCAAGGGTTGTTTACAGACCACAATTATGGCCGTAGAATTTGATGGCGGCGTCGTGGTTGGCGCTGATTCTCGCACCAGCTCCGGTCCTTATGTGGCCAATCGGGTCACTGACAAGCTTACTCGCATTACTGATCATATCTATTGCTGCCGCAGTGGGTCTGCCGCTGATACACAGGCCATTGCCGACATTGTGGCCTATTCGCTAAACTATCACGAGAATCAGATGAGCAAGCCTGCGACAGTATTCGAGGCAGCTTCAGAGTTTCGCAACTATTGCTACAGTTATCGCGACTCTCTGTTAGCCGGCATTATTGTTGCTGGTTGGGATAAACAGCTTGGTGGCCAGGTTTACAATGTTCCAGTAGGTGGTATGCTGGTACGTGAGCCCTGTACCATCGGAGGCTCCGGCTCGAGCTATATTTACGGCTTCGTTAGAGAGCACTACCGCGAAGGCATGGCAATGGAGGAATGTGTAGAATTCGTAAAGAAAGGTTAGTAAAATGGGATTAATAACTAAAGATAATCTACAACGAAACATATATTTCATTCGCAGCTGTGAAGCATGCCATCTACCACGACGGTAGCTCTGGAGGTGTAGTTCGTATTGGCATCATTACCCAGGATGGAGTTGAGCGCCGCTTGTTCTTTAACACAAAATCAGGCGAACCAGAGGTTATAAATACCCCCCAATTGGCAGTGAATTAATGATTTATAATAAATTAATATAGAATATGTGAAGGGCGTTGTAAACACTCCAGAATATAAAATGGTTCATAAATATATTCATTTGGTTCGTACATTTATTATGTTCTATGTTGTAGTACAAAATGGTTTCCACTTAGGTGCTAAATGATAATAAATAAGTCGAGGTATAGCTTAAAATTAATGCATATTACCAAAAATATTAGCGCTACTATAGCAATGGTCTTTTCTCTCAGCACATTCTAATATCACATTAGTCCTTATAAAGTGCCTGGCCATTATGAAACACTGTTCAATTTTGCAGCTTCCTCGGGCGCAGCCTCAGTAGTTGTTTCAATTGATTTCGAAGTCGTATTCATCTGCTTCCTAAAGCGACACAAAATTTCTGGTGTCCACACCACAACAACCAGCAGCAGGATCACGATCTGGGCATATAAACAGATCACGTAGGAGTCAGCGTAGTCGCGTACCCAGCCAAGCAACTGACCAATCGTTATGACAATAATGCCTTTGGAAATCATGCTTAATCCCAAACCACCAGCTAACTTCTCCGAACGACAATGCGCCGAAATTGTAAGATTGTTATTGATCACGGTGGCGGATTTGGACATGCCCATGAAGGCAGACATTGCAACAATGACCACTAAATTGGTCGATTTTGCTGCCATGACAAAGCGTGCAATAAGGAGGCCAGCAGTTCCCAACAGAAATACGACGCGGTAGGAGATCCTCAACCGATCTGTTATGCACGGCAAGAGTAGGCGAAAAACTATATCGGCGCTAGCCACAACCGACATACACGAAGCGACAATTTTACTATCGAATCCAGCCGTTTGTTGGAGAAAACTGGGAAAGACCATCGTGAAGTTAATAGTGGCAGTGTAAACCAGAGCCATTCCAATGATGATGCTTAAAAACACCGCATCCTTCAACAATTCTAAATCCATGGCCTGCACTAGGCGATGACACATTTTTCCGCACAGTCTTTCGGATTTTTCCACTTTCTCAATGGCTGGTGAGTTAATTTCAGCGGTTTGAATAATCACGCCCTGCAGAGTATTTGTCAATTTCTTGTCCTCAGTATCTGCCAAGAGACGCATATGCTTGCGATTGTTATGTTTTCTAGGTGGGTTCAAGGGTTTCAGAAACATTGCACCAAACAGCTGAAAAGACAACAACGAAGAATAATTTAATTACAAAACAATCTTGCAAAAATAGAATTGCCATACTAACCCCAGTTAAAGAGAGAGCAGCCATAGCCAACACAGCAATGCGAAAACCGTGATTATTTAAAAAGTATTCCACAACATGAGGTATAAACACCTGACCTACGCCAGCACCAGCTAAAGATACGCCAACTGCGCGTCCGCGCTTGCTACTGAAGTACGAGTTAATGGCCATAAATGTAGACGGCGAAATAAGTCCCAACCCAAATCCCACAAAGATGCTGTATCCGATTACAAAGTGCCAGACCTCGGTAGCTAAGGAACATATCGCCAGGCCAAGGGAAACTAGTACACAGCCAGTAGCGGCCACATTGCGAGGCTTAAAACTCTTGATGGCTGGTCCAATAAACAGTCCCGAAAAGTTAAGGGCCAAGCTATTCAGGTTCGTTATAAGCGCAGCAGTAAAGGTGTCTTCATGCATGCGTTTCAGCTCACCCACGAAGAGTTGTCCGAACACAGAAAGTATGGATTGATTGGTCATCTGTAGGAAGGTAAAAAAAAACAATCTATCATATCATAGTTCCTCATTTATGAATTTGTTTATTTAACTTACATTAATAACGGCTACGGCAGCCACCACAATCCAGCCATAGCCTCCATCTGGCACCACACGATTTATCTGAACATCCATGGTTTAATGATTCGCTGAAAATGCGTCTCCAACTAAAGACAAAAAATCAAATTTGAATAGGCAATTAAAGCACCTGAGTATTTATGTTTGGCTTATCTTATCAGTACAATTAAGCTAACCGATAAGAGAAGGTTGTATGAACTAAATAAAACGGAACAGCTTTGTGGAAGATATTAATTGAGATTTAGCAAGAATAAAGATAATTGTAAAAATAAACAATGTCTAGACTGCACACACACGCACCTTTAGCTTAAATCAAAATCCGAGGCTCATAGAAGCAAATTATTTGATGCTAAGTCTGAACTTTGGACATTAAATTAGATGAGATGCATTTCGAGGCCAAATTTAGCGCGTAAACAATTTAAGTTAAGTGATTTAATTTAACGTCGCAATGGGCCGAAAGACGCACAATGCTTATTCCTGTGACTCGGAAATGGTTGTGACCAAGTCTCATCACAGTTTGGCCAGCATATCAGCTGTTTGATATTAACAACAATAATACCACCAACAAGAATACTAGTCTCTAGATGGGTAGTACTTTCGCCGAGTGCAGTGTTACCAAGTGATACCACAAAGTAACCAACTAGAAAACAATATATACAAAAACGACAGAATATTAAATATCTACAATATTACTCGTTAACTCTCTTGAGATATAAAATGACGTGCTTCCTGTGCACCCAGTGCACGGAAGGCACTGCTGGAAATATAGATTTTGATTCCAAAGAAGCCCAGTTGCTGAATGTAAGGTGTATAATTGAAAAGCATTTCTGGCGGCTAAGGGTAAGAAATAAAACAAAGTAAGACAACTAGATAACAATATGAACATTTTCAGACTGCAGATGGCATCGGGGACATGCATTGCATTTGTGCAATGTGTTGGGAACAGCTCTCGTCATTTCACAGCTTTTATTTAAGCGTGGAGCAAGCGCACATGGCATTAACCATAAGCGATATTAAAACAACTCCAACAGTCACAGTTCTTCCAGTGGAGGCAATATTGGGCAAAGGAACTGCTGCTGCTTACTCTGAGGATACGAAGGGAAATTGCACTGAAATCGAAACTGTGGTCGCAACCGTCAAACGTCGACGTGGACGTCCGCCTAAAGCAAAGCCCAAGCCTCCCACACCTACACCCATGCCGCTTCCAACTGTGCCTGATACGGAAACCACTGATGATGCAGTATGTGACAACGGTAGCGATCTAAAAGCCGTTCTGGAGCAGATCAATTTGAACGAGATCAAAATAGAATTTCCTGAGGCCGATCTAACCATGGCTGATGTGCTGGAAGATCAGCAGGAGGAAGATGATGAGCACGATGTATCTGATTATGCGCCGCCAAGCGCCTGCGATAGCGAGGACGAGAAACCCACACGGAAGAAACCTCGAAAAACTGCAAAGTCTTACAAAGGCAAGCCAAAAGGAGCGGGCATTCACAACATACAAAAGTCGCAAGAGTTTAATGAATATATCAAGGAGCACTACAAAGTCCACTGCCACGTTTGCAGCACCCCCATGGAGGATTTCTCCGAGATGTTAGTGCATGCTCGCCAGGAGCACAAGACTCGGGGCTATGCATTATGTTGTGGTCGAAAATTTTGGAAGAGAGGGGTACTGGTCGACCATCTGCGACGACATCAGGACCCCGAACTCTTCAAATGTCACATATGTGAGCGTGTGATGGGACAACGAAGAAGTCTGGAACTTCATTTGCGCATGCACGACATTAAGAAACGAGGTCGGCTCCTCAAGTGTGAACAATGTGGGAAGAGCTTTTTCAGTTCGGTGGTGTTTGAAAGACACAAATTGACGCACATTCCCAAGGAGCAGTGGCAAGCTACCTGCTCTACTTGCGAAAAAACGTTAGTAGCTTTCAGTGATTGTTCTAACACCTCAATAAAATAACTAATTGTTTTCTCTACAGCTTCCCCAACGAGTACACAATGCAGCAGCACGTTAAGTTGGTGCATTTGAATATGTATGCAAAGATCTGTGACGTTTGTGGCAAGTCAATACGGGGGCGAGAAGCTTTGGCCCGCCACATGGAGGAGCACACGGGCGCGCCATCAAAGCCTATTAAGTGTCATCTCTGCGGCTCCGCTCTAACAACCAAATATGGTCTAGCACGCCACATTAAAATGATGCACACTGCCGAGAATTTAGAGCCTAGACAGTGTGAGATTTGCTTTAAAATTTCACCAACTCTGCAGGCACATCTTCATCACATGAAGTACACCCACAATACGGCGCGAACCCACCAGTGCCCGATGTGCGAGAAGGCGTTTAAACGGCCCAATGAGCTGCGAGTAAGTAAATGATATAATCATATTTTTTGAAATGCCTAGCTTCTTCTCGCTTAGGAACATCTAACCACGCACACCGGGGAAGTTTTGTACACGTGTCCGCATTGCCCGAAAACGTTCAACTCTAATGCCAACATGCATGCACATCGCAAGAAAGTGCATCGCAAGGAATGGGAGGAGAAACGACGCCATCATCCCCGTAAGAGTGATTCAACAATTTCGTTAAGTGCGCACAAAACACCGACAACGACGGGCGGTAATGAAACCACACAACTGCTGCAACTTCAGGACGTAGATGTTGATTAAAAGGCATTTGCTATATAGGTAATAAAGATCGAAAAGCGATTTCGGCGCAATACAAATTGTTTGTAATTGAGGGGGCCTGTTTGTTGAAATCCGGATTATGCTGGTTATGAAAAAAACACCGTGCTCATTATGAACTGGTATAATAGACAACAGAGCTTGGCTTATCAGTGAATAAGGTCAAATCTGGTAATTTTTTATATATAGCGCATGGTTCGAAGCTATTAAATTAATAAGCTTATTTTGATGAACGGCGGCGCGGACGTGTGACGACGACGGTTCGCCTGTCTGCCAGCCAGCCTAGATAGTCCAAGTTGTGCTTTTGCCATCGGAAACCGGTTTAAGTCTGTTTCAAAGTGGTTTTTGCCTTATCATTGATTGGTACTATCAGTTCAAAGGTACCATTGCCGTCTGTTTATATTTCTATTACTTTGCAGCATCTTTAATCTGTGCCAATGGTTCGTGGTTGGTGACACAACAAATTTTTAGAGTTCTGGACAATTCTTGTTTGTTAATGGAATGTTTTGACAAAATAGGTATTTGATTTCAAAAGGTCGAGCAAATATGGAAATTAAACCGCAATATTAAATTTATTGTGAAATTTCTTTTTATTTGTGCAATGCGCACACCTGTTATTCCATTCATCCAGAACACACCTTATACTATATACCAACAAAGGCCTTTCAATAAACGTGACAATTGCATGTACATTTTCTATGATAATACAGAAATTCCGCTCAAGATTCGACGCTTACCTGATGGTGGTGGTGATTACTTCTTTTTATTAGTAGTATACTGTTTGCTTTTTTAATTGTATTTGATTTAATTCAGAATATCACTGTTTGCACGGATTATGGATGCTTATCTCTTGACGAGCAAATATTGTTTGGCTACATTCCTGTTGCGCAGCTGTATTTATAGTGTAGTACATATATATGGGACATACACATATGTTTGTATATACATTACACCATATTACTGTCTATAGTACTTTCATTGTTCAAACGAAAATTTGAGCTAAACAGTGGCCTAACTGCCATTTGTCCGCATTGCTGCTATGGTACAATATATCGATGTTCAGCGTCATCGATTGCTGGACCGATATTTTACGGTATGGTGAGTAAGGTAAGTCGTGGTAAATAAAGTTTATTAATGTGGCCGTTCGTTTTCTATGTACCAAGAACAAAACCTTTATTAAAATAAAATTAGGTGGTCACACTAGACTTAAGGTTGTGTTTGCTTTGCACCAAAGCGCAAGTAAAGTCGGTAAAAGGAGGTTGTCGGATTGTCGGACATTATTGAAAAAGAAGATGTAATAAAACGAAGCGTACAAATTACGGCTAATGCAGAGCTTATTTTGCAAATGTTATTGGCAATATTTATTTTGTGTGTGGTTTGGTTTGTTGTAAAAAAGTGAAAGTATTTGCATACGCGTGGCGTGAAAAAGTCTCGAAGAGTGAGTGGGTCACCAACACTATAGAAGGAGAAGAAGAAGAAGCAGACAAGCAAGGGAACGAAAAAAGATTTTCGTATTGTAAAAGTGCATTAAAAAGTGAAATCTACTGCTAATAAAGTCAATTCCGTTTACTAAAACATCAACAAATTCTCAGTGCAATTACTTTATGTGACAAAACAAAGCGCGTTAATTCGGAAATGGGCACAAAAGAGCAACAACAAAACGATGGCGACGCCGCAGTGCCTGTGCCAGCAGCGGGCGCCACCCACAGAAATGCCACAACAACAACATTAGCAACAACACCAACGCAAAAAATAGTGGAGGAGGAGCAGCAGCAATCGAATACAAGTACAGCTGAACAACAACAACAACAAGAACAAACGGATCAAAAGTCGAAGACGCTGTCATCACAGCCCACGCATGTTGTGACCATTGCAGCAACAACGGCAACGCCAACGCCAACAACGCCTCAAGTGCTAATCATTCCTGCAACCCAAGCCTCCACTCTGGCTACAAATGCCGCCAAGAAGATACGGCGCGCCTTCTCCATGCCACGCAATCCGTTTGGTTGGTCTCGCAAACTGAAGACGGCCATGTCGAGCAAAGAAGGTAGTGGCGGTAGTGGTGGTGGCGGAAGCAGTACTGCCATATCGTCCTGTGTGAGTGGGGCGAGGGGACGTAGCGGCAGCATAATATCATTAAACAGCTACGATGATGCGATTATGTGCAAGGACACCAATGGCAATCGCTCCACACAGGCTGTCAACAATACAAGTATGAGCAACAACATTCGCAATAGTACTAGCAACAACAACAACAATAGCAGCAGTAACAACAACAAGCGTGCTGCCGGCAATCATGCACGTGTGTTGCGTCGCTCGTCCTTCAGGAAATTTCTCAATCGCATTGCGCAGCATTTGAGTGCAACAGTAAATGTTGGCGTAAGTTTTCAAGCAATATAATTTATATGTATATGTATACCCTCCTTTTTTTTTTAAATAATCATTGTTAGTCTTAAATAAATTTGCACTCTATTGCGGCCGCAAGCCAAGTCGGCTTATCGAAAGAAAGGAATGTCTATGGCTGTGTAATTTGTATATGTGTGTGTATTTATTTATAAACCGTCGTTTAAAATGGTTTATCGTTAAGTTTTGTTTTGTTTGTATTGTTGTCTTTGTCAACACCGCGACTTGAACTTTGCAGCTTGCTTTCTTTTCGTACAGCTCATTAAAATTTAAAAGCTGCACATACAAATGTACGTGTGTGTGTATATATGTTTGTATGTATGTGTGACTGAGTGTGGATATCCTGCTTGACATGCTGGTAACCATCAATGACACCCACTAGGCTGACATCGCTGGCCAAATCGTCAATTGCCACGTTTCCATGTACGGCACAAATTCTGTTGTCGTTGTTGTTGTTGTGCTTGCTTTGTTTGCTGAGTCATATATTTGCGTGCTGATAAGAGACGACGGACGACTATCGCCCATACAATGAGGCTTATTTGTTTGCTTTCTTTCTTTTTGTTTTTTATATATTTTAATTATTATGCGACAGCACTTGGAAATTAATTTTATTTTTAAACAATTGCTGCCATTTTCATTTTGGACACACAGCAACACACCCCCCTGTCGTGGGTGTACACTGGAACGAATGTTGGTGGGGAGTTGCGTCGTGGGTGGAGGGATGAGGTATTAGCTTTTGTTTTGCTTGCAATTGTTCAAATAACTTTGTGTAAATGTTGGCGGCATTTATTGCTGCGCCAGCGTTTTTTAGGCAAATAAACAAAACAACAACAGTAGCAACAACGCCAATAACAGCAATGTAGCAACAACAAAAGCTTAGGTCGTTGAAGCTGTTGGAGCATAGAGACAATGGAAACAGCTGACTGGAGGCGAGAGCTGTTAAATGTGTGCCACGCTTTGTCAAAGGCAACCAACAACAAAGAGCCTCAGACCAGTGCAAGACGCATACACACAAGCAAACAAAAATACATACTGTACATACATACAAATATGTATGTATACACTTGGTAGCCCCTCCCTGCTCCTCATTTGTGGGGCAACATTCCATTCTATCAGCAGGAATGCAATGCAGCTTTCAGCATCATCATTGAATTGAATTGAGTTGAATTGAATTTGCTCTAATAACAAAATGTATGTACATATGTACATACACACAGAGACATACTCTGTATATTCATGCACATATTTAGAATTGTTGTTGTTTCGTGAATTAAATTTCTCGATTAATTGTAGAGGGCAAGACCTTAGCGCACGACCTTTTCGCACCCTGAATTTTTAATGATAATACGAAGTAACAGTAACTGAATTTCAAATTCACAACTTGTGAGCGACACGACGTCTGGCTCTGAAATTGTTATTGCTGTTCATCGTCATCTACACAAATACATATGTACATACATACATGTGTATGTATGTATGTACACGTGTTTTTCAGAATTTTGCATACCCTTCATGCAAAATATATAAATGTGAGCACACTAATTCACCATGACAGGTACCAGTGTGACTAATTAACATTATTCTATTCAACCTTTGTTTAAAAATAGTTTATAAATACATTTACACTTCTATGGAACGCTTATAAAAAATAAGAACTAAACTGAATAGTGAGAATGTAGTTGCATTTTGCAAAGCACGCTCGTTTTAATTAATGCGAAACGATTCATCCAATTGTCCGTAGAACGATCGACAAGGTGTTCAATTCACTTATTATTGCTTAATGGCTTTATTTGTTACATTAATCCCCCGATTTGCCTTCAAAATAGCGTAAATTAGTCAACATTATATTAAGAGTGACTAAGAGTGTAATATTTTTCTAACAAACAAGAAAGGATTGCTAGAGTCAAGCGGACCAAACACTTAAGTACGCTGTACCCACAAATTACAGAATATTTTTATTATTATTTAAAAAAATTAAATGAAAAATAAAAATCAATAGAGACATATGTTGTACAGTTTCAATAGCATAGGTGTACGTCGGAATTGTGTTCAGAGCTTACCGAATATAATTTATAAACTGTATATATCGTTTTATTAAATAACAAAATATGATATAATATCAACTTACTATACATATATTAAATGAATTAATGCTTTAATCATTCAAACTTTGTGTACTACAATTCAGATAGATAGATAGACATTTGTGGCCTTCAAATATTTTCTTTTTATACCCTGTACCCGTAGGGTAAAAAGGGTATATTAGGTTTGTGCAAAGTATGTAACATGCAGAAGGAAGCATCTCCGACCACATAAAGTATATATATTCTGAATCAGCATGACGAGAGAAATCGATCTAGACATGTCCGTCCGTCCGTCAAGGATCTCAGAAACTATAAAAGCTATAATAACCAAAGTTGGCATCCTGATTCTCCTAGGTCCGAGAAAGGAAGAGTTTATACATATTAATTATACATACTAATATGACTTATATATACTAAGTCAGGGTATCCATTAGTCTAGTGAGTTTGATTCTACTGTACTTGCTCATCCATTTCGATTGCATTCCAATCAGTTCTCGTTTTTGCTAGAGCTAATAAAATCATTAATCCAGAATTTTTAAAACCACTCATACTAGCTGTTGCAATGCATGTACTATCTACATTTCTATGTCAGTCATTCAGTTGTTCGTTGAATAATCGACAAGGTATTCCATTCACTTGTATTGTATAAAAGCCTTATATTGATCCGCCGATTAGCATTCGAAATTAGGTAAACTGAACTTTTGAACACTTTAGTAATCACCACAAGTTAGAGTCAACTTTATGATTCACGCTTTAAGCATCTTACATCGGTTGTATTTAAATAATGAGAGACAAGCGTGACAATGGGAGAGGGAGGGACAGAGGGAAGTGAGAGAAACAGCAGGTTAAAACAAGTGAAAGCGCTAATCGGTTGCTCCGACTTTGAAATATCCTGTAAATATGTGTAGAATGATTCTACAAATAAAAAAAAAAAAACAATATTTAAAATAATAAGCAATAAATAAAACTGTTTAAAAAACCGTAACAATTTTTAATTAACAAATTTAAATAAAAAATTCTAAGAATTATAGGAGTTATGAAAGGCCGCTAAGAGGAGAAGAAGAAAAATTCAACACATATTCATATAAGGCTGTCTGCAAAATTTGGTATCTCTAGCTTTTACTGTCTCTGAGATCTATGTGCTTATACGAACAAGGTTATGGATAATCATTAATAATGATGGAGTGGGGGTGCATCAGAGGAAAAAGAATTGCCTCGTACTGCACAAACATGCATATGTTATAAGGCATCTGTGTATAAATTTCGGCCACTTGCATTTTTCACTTATAAAAACATAATACACCCATGTACAGGGTATAAACACAACTACGAGTATAACATTGCTACAATTGGCGCCTTATTAAAATTCTGATAATGTTTTTGACGTGGGCTTATTGTAATATCTCAAGCAAACAAAATATTATGTATTGTATATACAATATATATAATTGTGTGTAAATATGTATTTTGTGTGTTTGTGGCAAAAATTGAAATGCCACTTGAAATGCCAACCAACTGAGCGGCAGCTGAGTTAACTAGGAGCTAAGGCCAACCCTCAACGCGTGTAATTGACAGTGCATTTGTAAATAAATAAACTGCAATGCGGTATCCGAGTCACTCATAATCTTAAATGCTCTTTTTCATTTTAGTCAGATTTGTTGGAAGTAGCAGGCTCGAAGTTTGTTAAACATTAGAAAATAATTTAATGTTTTATTTTATATCTTATTAGTCTGCTTCGAAGCCCTAATTTCCTCTCGAAGTTTATAATTCAGATTCCAAACAAATACGCAGGCGAACATTTCACAAAAGTTTCAGTAATGCTATAGAGCCGCCATTGACTTTGCGTATTATATAAACGAAATTATCTCAAACCAGCCGGCATTCATTTTGTGTAAGGCCAAGCCCCTTTTTATGGGACAAATATAGCAACAAGATAACAACATGTGAAAGAATTGGAGGTTCTCTTTGTTTCAATAAAAAATACACTATATGGTTTGAAAATGAATTTACGACCGATTGTTTCTCTGGAAACCTATATGGCTATATGATACATATTTAAGTCCAATCCGAGTAAACAATTATTTTTATCAAATTTTTTTTAATTCACGTGTATTATTGCATTTATAAACAAAAAAAAAAAAGAAAACGGATGGTTCACAAAAAAAACTTCTAAACAATGAAAGAATATTTATGGAATGCGACCGACAAGATGGAAACCTAAGAAATTGAAAGCCTTGTAAAAGTTATCAATACTCGTATTTGTTTTTTTTTTGTCTGTTGGTACAATTTGGTAACTTTGTAATTATATAAATATATAAATTTTGAAAAAAAAAGTTTTGGTTAAAAGTAAAGAATATTTCAATTGAAATATAACTTATTTAGCTTGAATAAAACTAATATTCCAGATTTTTAGAAAGGGTTATAAAAAATAATCGTTCCCCATATCGATGCTTTTTTTTTCAATACTTAGCAAAAATGTTTGTAAATTAGAAACTTTTAATCTGTTGTCACGTCAAACTCATTCATAAGTAGGTATGTAAGCATGCATATGTATATCTCTCTGTAATCCGCCTAATAGACTCGAAAAAGTCCGACTCGTGTCCGTATAAAAACTTAAGTCTAACCTATCTGTCCCGAAACGATTGTCGCTATAAGCTCTCACATGGTTACACGTGATTGACAGGTGTGTGTGTGTGTGAGAGAGAGAGAGAGAGTGCAGTTTTTGCTTTTTGTACATGCGCTACATGGTGAAGCTTTGATGAGGGGGCTGGCGGTGGGCAGAGTGTTGCCGGTTGTGACTTTTGTGGGTGCCGTGAATTTGCGGTTGCTCATTTCCGTGAGCTATGCGGCGTTATTTCGATTCACTAGTCACCCACGCGCGCGCACACATGAACATACAAACAAGTTAAGCTACTGTCTTTGTAGTTGTTGTTGCTGTTGCTGCTGCACTTGTTGATGTTGAGATTAGGACGTAACAACGCGCTAAAATACAGCAATTTGTCTATGTACGTTTATGTGAGCGCATGTATGTGTGTGTGAATGTATTTTGCGCTTTCCAAGTGCTCAAATACGTTAAGCATACATACATTTATGTATGTGCACATGTAAATACATTTGCACAGCTGTGGTTAAACAAACAGAACTGTTTAAGGGAATCTGTGCGTGATGGCGCTTTTATCGTCGACACCACCCAAGCAATCCAGGCAACTTTTTAACGTACCATTGCAAAGAAATAACTTATTATATAAAGTGAAGAACAATTTCTTTAAGGAACGTACATACATACATATATAAACTATGAGGTCTTTAAGACTTTGAATAGTTTATGGCACATCATTTGTTGGCACCAACTAACTATTAAATGTGCTTACACTTTTTTTGAGAATCCGAATCTACTGTCCCCGCTGTTGCTCAGAGAACCAAGCTGCACTAAGTACCAATGTTTAATTCCGTTATCTCTATAAATATAGTAAGTGTTGTTTTGATTAACGTTTCATTTAGCAGTCTACTCTCAAATTTGCGCTATCAACAAAGAAACTTTCGTTGTAAAAACTGAAATGCTTTTAATAAGGAAAAAATAATGAAAAACATAAGAAAAATATTTTCAGTTACGGCCGTTATATTTTTCTAACCGCCACTGTACAAATGTATATGATGTACATGTGTTTGTCCCTCTATCTGTCAGCCTGTCCATTTGTTTGCTGATTTTCTATGATATTCAAGTGCGCTACCGGGCCCCGTATTTCCGCAAACACACACGTAACTTTTGCCGTTTTTTCTATGTGTGTGTATCCGCGTTTTTTTTTTGCCGTTTGTGCAAATTATGGCTTGTCTCCTTCTCTCACACACACACACACACACACACTCAATATCGTCTACCTCACATTTGTTCTGCTCTCTCTGGCACTGTTAGTGCCTGTTGCGCTCTTTGAATTCGCTTTCAAGGTAAAATCAATTGAGATCAAACTAATTGAAAATGTTATTTCGTACACACATGTATCTTTTTGCACATACAAGCATACATACTTACATATACATACATATATACTATAGGTGTGTATGGCTGCATGTAAATATTTCATGTGCTTGTATATTCGCAACAAAAAATTAAACACCAAAAGCAGGCCATCATATTTGCAACTGCAATTTAAAAATAGTTGCGAACATGCCACTAACTGACGAGCGCAAAAAATAAAAAAATTCTTTGAAATTTTCTACAAAACTATGCATTTCATCTAATGTCACAATTTTCACAAATTAAATATCTGGGGCTGGAGCCGTTTTGCACTCTACGATGTGTAATCTATGTGGTTAGGTAATGGTACAGTTTTGATTTTTAAACCGCCCACGCTTAACTCTACATATATACGTATGTATGTATGTATACGTACTTGTTGTCATTAGACTGGCTATAAAATCTGGAGGCCATATTTTCAAGACTTTTGCAGACAAAGATAGCGAAATTCGGGTTGAAAGTCTTAGCGTTTTAGTTCTAGAAAAGTTCTAATCTATTTATGTCAATGTTTTCCAATAGTTTTGTTTGTTTTTGATAAGCCAGTTGCGATTCTTAAAATATATATTAATTATTATTAAGCTTTATTTACTATTAACTCTTTAATAATTTGTTTGGTTTTATTCATTTTTTAAACTAAATTTTATAGCGTTTATTACTGTTTAATATTTTGTACTATAACATGAAGTTCTATTTGTGCATACTACTGATCATAAACTGAATTATATGAACCATTGTGTAGACCCTGCACGGAATGTCTTAAAGGTTGACATTGGAGGGCGCAGAACCTAAAAAGCATTAATGTAGGGATGTATAATACGCCCAGTCATTAAATAAATTTTCTTTAATCAACTTGTCTGTTTCAGCCTCTGTACGCCTAGATCTGGAATAGTATTGACACAAAAAATTGGCATTTACCTCAAGACAATTGAAATTGTAACCTTTTTAGTATATACATACATATATACATAAAGACATATACTTGGAAATATTCCGAGTCTGTATGAGTCTAAGTCTTCTTCTTCAAAGTAGCCAATCCCATTTCTTATCGCTTTACAAATTGTAAACTATTTTTTGTTTAATACAAGTGCACACTTGTCTTACAGATTCGGCGTTTTGTTTTTTCTCTTTTGTACTTATTACGAACATTTCCTCTTAAAAAAAGTCCACCCTAATGTACGAGTATGTCATATTCGCATCGCTGGGCATTGCATAGAAAATTACAACAATAATGACAACAAAGCAATAATATGTATTAAGTCTGTATGTGTGAAAGTATGTACACGTATCTGTCTACCCGAAATTTACGTCACTCTGCTAACTTTTTGTACAATTCAACGGCGGTAATTACATTTATAAATTCATACACACACAATCCCTATTATATATACATATGTTTGTTTGGTTGTATGAGCGTGTACTTATATATGGCACTATAATTTTAAGGCTGTCATCAACTTGTCTGGTGATGCTCGTACCCCTCTCGCCCTCCGATCTCTCGTCTATTTGTTGCCGTAATGCTGTGATAAAAAAACCATTAAAATGATTATTTTCGTTGAATAATTAAGTGCAGGGCATCTCAGTTCATATTAAAGTGACAGCAATTCTTTGCCAGCCCGTGCAATGAACGACATTGTCGGGGTGCTTACTTAACTTGTATGTAAATAATTTTCAATGTACATACATGTGTACATACTTAGCATCAAAGCTATCTACGCGTGTGCCTATATCAACCTAGAGGGTTGATAAGCGAAAAATTCGCACAGCGCCAAACGAAATATCAAGGTGCTGATTAGAGAGCTTGCGGTCAACCTTGACTAGCAACTGTCTGAAGTTTCCCAAACGTTCACGTAATGGCCAGATATGTACAAACATACAAACATCTACTTATGAATACTTACCTAACTAAACGTACATTTCCAGTTGTGGGCGAGCCGGGGATGCCGTTTGTCTCGATTTAGCTATGAATATAACTTTTGTAGATTTGCTTGTGCTAGTAATAAGCAAATTAATAATAAATGTCATCTGATATTTTAACAAATGCACGCTCCATTTTTGTAAACCTTTTAGGTTCTACGAAATGAAAGTCGAGTTTACATTTTTTTAAATTAAACTTTTCAACATACATACTATAGTTAGATTCTAAAACTTGATTTGCATGGAGCAAAAAACGAAATCAATCGCTTGTGTCGAAAACGATTGATTCATCACAAATGTACAAATATTTCATGGCACATATGTCAGCTTTTTCAACAAAATTGTTAACCTTTTATACAAGAAGAAATTCTATGATCATATCTTAATATATATATTAATATATATGATCCTCTTGATTTTGTTAAAAAGTATACAATATTAGGATGCAGTATAAAATAACTTCGGTTCAATCCTATTATTCATCGCAATTGTCCAACAAATATTCGATATGATACAATAAATATTGGCGCTATATGAGCTCATAGCCTAGCTAACTAAAACCAATTCAAGTATTTATTATGAAGAGAAATCGTACAGTATTACATTTCGCTAAGAATAATAACCATTTATGTCACTATTATTCATGGTCATTATCACTCTTTTATGACAACAATATATTAGCAACCAACTAAATTTGTCAAAAAACCATATAAAAAATACAATATGGTGATGGTTTCTAGATAGATATTCAATGTTAATTGTTTGCAAAATTGCGCTAAGATAAAAGCACAAAAATATGATATATGGCCAGAGTGTTTCGTTTTGTCGTGCTGGCCAATTTTCAATCACGTTTCTAAAATGGTCCTAAAGTCAAGTTCGATCTGAGAGAGCCAACTAGTATAATTTGCATGTTGGTGTTTGCTATTCAGCGTTAATTTTTACCAAGAATTCATGTCCACAACTCTCCCTATCGGTAAACAAACATCACGTCAGCATGTTTGATTTCAAATCAATTTCTGCTTGAGCACGTGATTGTTTTTAGCGCCTCAACTGAGTTATCATGAGCACATAAAGTTTTGATTAGTTCGGAACTGGCGATGTCTGCAGCCACACCCACGCCTAACCTCAATTTGTTGTTAGAAATATTTTCGCAAATTCTAAGTAGCCGTTAATCGTTAGCCCAATGTAACTGAAAATGTAAAATCGCTCGTACGGAAATATGCGAATCATTCATTCAAGAGACGCCCATTAATAAATACCACAATGCTGTCGTCGAGTCGTCGAACCGGTAGAACAACCCTAGATTGAAATTGAGTTTGAAGTTTTGTTAGGCCAACTACCCGACTGTGTATTATTTACGTACTAAACAATGCGGCTTCGTTCAGCATACACGACGACACAGTCATTTGTTCGCTCATTCATGTTTTCATGGCATTCGGTCAGTTTGTCAATCATTTTGACTGGCTTGTGTATCTTAAAGTCCAATGAAAATGTTTAATAACGTCATTGGCATGTGCGCCAAATGGCGGCAACAAAACTAACAAGTACTACAACAATTATCTTCAATTATTTACAATTATTTAATAAAACGTAAAGCTACAACAACAGCAGTAAACCTCGTTACAATTTCTTACATGACTACGCCACTTGTAGGCAATTTTTGTCGTTGTCTTGCTTAACAATTTTCTTTTGCATTGCGCAAACAAAATAATATCAGCACTAGGCGAAACATTATCTACAAGTATATATAGTATACATACATGTGTATATGCCTGATAGCAGGCTTTAGAGTATGTATAAACATTTAGCCAACGGAATTTTTTTTTTAGTGAAGCATATTCGACACCCCAATTGTAAATATAACTCGATATATATAATTTCGCAACCTAGGCAGTATAAATGCAAACAAAAACTGCAAACACATAGAAATGTGCATACATGTACAATATAAATCGACAAATATAAGTACATAAGTACATCGCATCAATTTCCAAAGCAAAGTCGCGTCAGTTAGGCTAAATGATAAATATAAATGAAAATAAATAAACATAAGAAATGCGCTCAAATTTATAAATAATAATGGTGATGATAAAATTGCTGCAGTAAATTGAGACAAGTGGCGACTTCTCTGCTATTCTTTGGCCCGGCTGCTCAATTAACAAAAACATTTTTAAAATAAAAGAAATATCTAAAAAGCTAGCTTCAGCTGCATTGAAGCTATATACACCCTTTTCTGTGTTGTGCCTGATAAGAGGAGAAGAATAATCTCCACAAACAGTAAAGTTATTTCTAAAAAACTTTATCGTGAGCAAATATTCAGGCTAGTTTGATCAATTCATGTGGAAACAGAATTGTTAAGCTGACATTTTATTCCAAAATTATTGTCCTGAAGCTGTTTTATCGAATAACTCAATTATTGTTCGCAATTTCGAAAATATACGAATTTTCAACGAAACATACTCACATATGAGATCTGAAAAATTAAAAGTGGGAAGTGTTTCTCCTTATATTATAATTATAATTGAAAGTTGATGTTTCTCCTTATATGCCATTAAGTATTAATTAAAAAAGGGTCTCGAAATTTACTGGGAATTCTTTTGTGTTCATTTAAAATTAGTTAATATAGTGTTACTTTTGATATAGTATTATTGTTCAATAAACGTAAATATATTATGACAACTTTGTTGTATCGTAAGTATTAAGTAAGTTTATAATCCCTGCATGTTTCCCAACCGTGCATGCCCTTTTAGCTCAATTGAAGGGTATAAAGAAGAAAAAGTTGCTCTCCGTTGTCGGGTAGACGGGGCGTATGCGCAACGTCTAGAGCGTTGTCGTCTCCAGCTGTGTGAGAAATGCTTTAAATATTGCCACAAAAACACGCGGGACTGGCCTCGCGATTAGGTCACTAGCAACTATACACACAAACATATACACACACACACACAACCACATTTATTGTATTTAAGAAAATTCCATTCAATTCACTTATTGTGACGCGCCATATGTCCGTTTGAATACTATTAATAAAAAATTGAACTTTTTTAAAAGCAACACACTTTATGCGAATTAAAGCGCAGACGTTGAAAAATGTTAAAATATTTATTTGTTGCGCCCCACCTCCTTAAGGCTTAAACTGGCTTAGACGCGGCTTACATCATTAGGGTTTTAATGAACCAAGCTGCTTAAATTCGTGCCCAGATTTTTTAAAGAGTAGCTGCTCTGGCTTAAGCGCTAAATTTCTGACCGGTGAGCATCTACAAATTTTAATCTTTTGCTGAATAAATTAAAAATTTTGCTGATTATGCATTAATCAAGTCAACTTTGCTTCTTCGTATACTTTTTTTTGGGGAAATTTTAGAAAATTAAATTCAACGATTAGAGCTAAATATCTGTAATAGAAGTGAATATTTTCAAATCCTATCACTTAAATATCACATTTCTAACTGAAACTTAAATAAATGTGCCATGCATATTAAGGCAGGAAATTTATATATAAGCTTCACTTATATACTATACTTGCTACGTTGTTTTTATTTATAAGGTGAATAAGAGGCTTGTCAGATAACTAAAATATATCTGACAAACTATACAAGTAGACGTAAAGCAAAACTAAGTAGCTCAACCATTGCAAGATCTGTTGCTCCGTAAGTCATCTTAAATCACTTACATCGACATCAGCTAATGGAATCGATATGATTTAAGAATCTTTTGTAAAACTAATTTTTTGTTTATTGTCGCACCTAACGATATTGCAACATTGGCTTTGGTTTAAATAACGATCAACTATTAGAAATTAAAGACTTACCTTTCGATTAATACACAAAAACTTCTTATCTTTGACTCAAGTTAACGTAACATTTAAAATTGATAAATGCACTTTAAATGTTCTAGTTTGAGTTCCCAGCTGCTTAAGTACACAACTATGATTATCAATAAGTAGCTAATTAGATTAGTAATTTCTAAATAGTTCCTGCATTCAGAAACATGCAACAAGCATTGTCAACCTGTGAAAACTACACCTACAGCTCAATTACATACATAAATATATCTCACTTTGTATTTGTGAAATGGAAAAACATGCCCAGTTCAAAGCCAATTTCGATAGAAAGACAATAACAATTGCATCACGAACAGTGGAAGTATCAAAACAATGTTGCTGTCGTCAAAGTTCTGCTCTAATACAAAATAACAATAGCAATAACTTGTTGCTGTCATATTGTGATGTGAGAAATTGTGCACAAGTATTTGTCATCTGGTTATAATAATATGTATTTTATAGGTATAGATATATATTTGTTTAGTTATGTGTCAGAGCACGCCGGCAATAATTCAGAACTTGACGTTTCGTCGCCATACAAATAGTGTTAGAACAATGTTTGTTGCGAAGTGTTTAAAAAAAAAAGGGAAACAGCTCTTTAATGCTTAGTTATGTTATTCAGAGAATCTTCTGGAAGATGCAGGTTTAATTACTAAATTAAACACAATTCGTTGTGAGATAATAATGATGATACTCTCAATTGTACTTAAAATTTAAAGTACGATTGGATTAGACTATAAAATTCTGTACTGGTATTAATAACCAAATAGATTTCAATAAGAAGTAGTAGTTAATATTTAAGTGTAAAGGGGACGCGAGGTATGAAATCTTGCTCGGATGATATAGTATATGTGGAAATTTAGTATTCCTATTTATTGTTTCGCTTACACAAGATACACTTTGGAGTTGTTAGAACACAAAGATAGACGTTCTTGTTTGCATGGAAGTATTACTCTAAACAATGAAGTTGGCTGCACTCCATATATTTCCGTTGGCTTGGGCTGCCACTCAATTTTAGCCATAAGCTAAGGCTGCCACTTGAATCCAGCCGTTAGCCAGAGCTGCCACATCTATCTTCATTCAGTGTCCTTTATCTTCATTACTTTGCATTAGGCGTTATAGATAGGAAAGGCACCAAATAATACGGGCCGTTTGTTTCTAGGGAATTGGTTCATCCACTTATTTATATATTTTTAATATCCTATACCCAAAAGTGCTCATTTTTGTTCATACTATGACGATTGTCAATTGCTTTTTGAAAATTATAACAGCTTCAATTAATTATCTAGGTATAAAAATTCAAAAATGTTTGGTAAAACAAAAAACAAGTTTATATATTGCCGATGCATTCTCAGTCTACATTTAAAAATCTAGCCAATTCGTATTTTACTGTAAAATATGAGCAATTTTATTTTTAGTGCTCCTTTTAATTCTAATTAGCTGGCCCATAAATAGTTCGTTTCAAGCTCTCTCGAACTCTGAAGTACAGGCAATAATTCAATTATTGACTGCAGGACAAGCGCCATGCACGACCACCAACAGACAATCATTAACAAATGGTGCAACGTTTTGTTGTTGCAATAATTAGATCAGGTGGCATTGCAAGCGCCCCTTTTATGTTGCATCCATGTGGCATAAGCCACATTAGCTTCTAATTGTGTTGACCAGACCAGCCCAGAGTCAAGCAAAAAGCATATATTATTTTGCCCGCGCGCCTATATTGAGTTTCAAAGCAAAGTGCAGCTTTCAGACAGAGCTCGCCTAATTACATATTTATAAACAAGCATACATAGATCTGGATATTTGTATGTTTGTACGAATAGCTATATATGTATTTCCGACGCCTGGTATGACTGCATGGCTGCAACTTGAACAAATTGTCGCGTCATTGTGTTATATTTAGATAAGTGGTTGGTGAATAATAATGATTTCGATTTCAATGCGGCATTGAATTAGGCAAATATTGAACTCAGCGGTGAGGTTTGACATTATTTTAAGCACAATTTATAGTAGCTTAGAGATTAATGATACCTAACGTTTAAATATTAGCTTTTGCATAATGCGTTTCGATCTCTCTCTTTCTCTTTCTCTCTTTTAATAATCTGCTCCGTTGTTATTAGCCTTCTAAACCGAACTCAACAGGCGGCACAGCGTTCATAGAAATCGTGCCTTTTTACACCGGATGTTGGCGTAGAAAAGAGGTACATACATTCAAACCTTTATACACACATACTTACATATGTGCTTATTATTGTTTACAATTTCTATGCTTGGGCCAATACCTTCTCCTCCTAATGTCATGATCATGTGTGGTGCCTTATTTACACGCCCGCACGCCTCCGCCCACGATTGTCGATTTATTTTGGGCTTAGCCTTTAGCCACTTATTGGTTCGGTGCTCTTTTCTTTGCCATTTTGTTCGAGTTCGTTATTTATGTTTATTTTTTCTTCAGCGCCTGAAGACCTGCGTGGGCTTTTTGGCTTAAAACCGGCTTTGATTTTAATATTTGCTCATGTGGCCGCTTCTTTGGCTTTTATTTTTGTTTTTGCATTTCACGCTTACTCTTTTCCACATATTGATTTCATTGAATTTTGCTGAGGCTTTGGTTTTGCTAAATATATTGATTGGTAGAATGTGTCAGGCGCACTGTTCAGACAACCATATCCATATACGAGTACTCGTTCATAGTACATACAGTATTGTTTGTCATTATCATGCATTTCTCAAAAATATGTCTTGGCATTGACCTCTTGCTGGCTCATGCCTATGCAACACATACGCACACACTTTATTGCTGTGTACTGGGCTGAGTATTGCATTTCATTTGTGTGGCAATTTCATAATTTACAAAACACATTACGAGTACATGTATTCCAAAATAGGGAAAGAGCACCTGAGCGCATAGGCAACACTTTTGATGCACTTCAGTTGCTTTAAAAGCGACTTTATAATATAAAACCATTGACTTGTGCGTCCATTTTACGACACGTGCTCCGCTTGACCTCCCAATAAGCTATTTTAAATTTACTTTTATAACATTATATACAACTTAAAACGAAAAAATGTTTGTGTGTTAATTTTGAAGTGCAATGAGCAAACAGTTTGACGCTCAAAAATACTTGTACAAAAAAGGCATTTCAGATGTCTTCGCCACCGAATTAAATATTTAATTTCATTTATACAGAATAATATTTCAACCCACTTCCAATACATTCGATTGTCTTAAAAATTAATTAAATTTGTTCACATGCACTTTTCAATGTTTTTTTTTAATTGAAACCATTTTAGTAGAGTAGTGGGAGTATTTTTTGACTCAAAATTAATTTAAATACACATTAATTTTTGTTATTGTGCAATGATACATTTTTTATATATATATATATTGCATATATTTATTTTTGTATGTATATGTATTTGAACCACAAATATGAATTTTTGTTTGCACTTTTACAAATATGCGCTTTCTATTTGTTTTATACGAAAATGTCTGCTTTTAATTGACTTTTAAACAATATTTTTCTTGTTATTTATTTAAACATGGTTTATAAATATTTTTGCAAATTTGATTTGAAAGCACAGCCCTTTGTTTATTTTCTGTTCAGAAACTGGTGCCAGGAAAATATAATTTAAAAAAGTTGTTTAAGTCTCTAAATAATTTATTTGCAAAACTATTAATAATAATGAAAATCAATGGAATACTCAACATGAAAAAATATTAAAACAAACTGCATTATTTTAATAAAGACTCGTCAAGACACATTTATAGATATTATCTTATTTTTTTATTATCTTTATATTTGATCTAGAAATTTTAGTTTTACTATACTTCTAAGCACTTGATCATATATGCTGAAGTTTTCCAAAGACTTTTCATTTTGTTCCATTGAAATCATTTTTTAGACGTACATACTATATAATATGTTGCAGAGTTTTTTCATTGTTTTTTTACTAAGTGATTCGTCTTATCGATTGGTTTGGTAGTATTATTACTTTCCAATCCATTTATCCATTACTTCGAATCGCGCCATCCTATGCAATTATTAAGTATAATAGTGGAATGGCAATACATATCTTTTTAATGCCTCCACCATTAAGAGTGTAATCGCTTGTTTTATGGCGTTTCGATTTGGTTTTCTTTTTTTGCTAATATTTTTCAATGCGAATACCACACAAACAAATTGGCGCAATGGTTTACAGTTTTTAATTGGAAATTAAATTGAAACTCAATACATGTTTATACATCAACAGCGGGCAGTTCGAGTTGCTTGAAACCGCTGAAAACTTGTACATTTATTCTTTAAACCAGCATCAATTAGTAACTTATTCTCGAAAACGTGTCTTACAGGCGAACAAACACGGTCAGGCTGCCATGACGACAGCGGGAGCCGAACGAGTGCCACCCATTGGTGGGTATCAGTGGCCCCCCGATCAGACACCTGGTGTCATGGGGCTAAAGAACCACGGCAATACTTGCTTCATGAATGCGGTGCTCCAGTGTCTCAGTCACACGGACATACTGGCCGAGTATTTTGTGTTGGATCAATACAAGGTATGTAGTATTTGAAGTAGGCAGCCATATGAAGTAGCCCCGTAAACTTGAATTCTTTTTATTGCAGGCTGACTTGAAGCGTCGGAACAAAATCAATTCACGTAAATTCGGAACCAAGGGCGAGTTGACCGAGCAGCTGGCTAACGTCCTGAAGGCGCTGTGGACCTGTAAAAACGAGAGCGATCACAGCACTAGCTTTAAGGCTGTCGTCGACCGATACGGCACACAATTCCGCAGCTCCACGCAGCACGATGCCCAGGAGTTTCTCTTCTGGCTGTTGGACAAGGTGCACGAGGATCTAAACACGGCGAGTAAGCGACGCTACAAGAGCATTAAGGTAGGTAGTTTTAAATTTTAACCTACCGCACAATGAATTAGTTGTATACGACTTTTAAATGTATCTTATTAATTGTTGCCCCATATTGCAGAACTCCTATGGCCGCTCCGATGAGATAATTGCCGCCGAGACGCTGGCCAATCACATACGGTGCAACAACTCATTTGTACAGGCCGTGTTCCAGGCACAATTTCGCTCCTCACTCACCTGTCCGCGCTGCAAGAAGCAGTCGAACACCTTCGATCCTTTCCACTGCATTTCTGTGCAGCTGCCGCAGCTATCGCAACAAACGATCTTTGTGACTGTCGTCTATGCGGCCAGCCGCTCGTCGCAAAAGCCGCGCCAGCTAAAAATGGGTCTGCGTGTTCCCGCCGGCTCTCCTATTGTTGCCCTGCGGGAACAACTGCAAACGGACACGGGCATTGCTGCTGGTCGCATGGTGCTGGTCGATTTGAATGCCGAAGGTTTCACTCGCGTGTTCTACGATTCACAACCGGTGGAGACGTTGAGCAGCATTGAGAATATTTACTGTATTGAGGTGCCAGAGCCAAGCAAAGGCACGGAAGCCAACACTAAAACGATGTCCATCCCGCCAAAGGCTACGCCACTGACATCAAAAGAAGGGACTGAGAAGTCTGTAGCACCGCCCACGACCATACCAGCTCCGGCTCCGGCTCATTCAGCAGATCTTTTGCTGCTGGTGGCCAATGTGCATAGACATAAAAAGAGTGTGGAAGATATTGGCAAAGATACTCCCAAAACAATGCCCGAAAGTTGCGAACGTTTTGGTGCACCATTCAGCATGAAGGCGCCCCGGGATTGCTCATACACGGACCTGCAGAAACGGATGCTGCGCGAAATGTCTGCGCTGCTGAAGCCGGAGGTGTTTGCCTATACGACACCACTAACGGACATGTTCAAGATTCGCCTGCAGGATCCATCTGCCGATCCGGACACGTATTTGGAGCAAGTCGAGCATCCACTACTCACCGAAATGATTGACATGGCCCTGTCCGTGCTCTCAACGGAGGCTGGGCCGCAGCACATTAAAGTGCTGCTGGAATGGAGCATGCCCGAGGCCTACTTTGCAGACATGCAGCAGCTGGAGGATGTTGTTGTGGAGCACGAGAGTGTGGCCCGCTTAAATGCCAGTAAATTCAACAACAGCGCCGCTTTAACGCTGGAACAATGTTTGGAACATTATACAAAGGCCGAAACGCTCAGTGCTGAGGATGCGTGGCGTTGTCCGCATTGCCAACAGTATTTGCCGGTGGTGAAGACGCTCGGACTGTGGTCTTTGCCTGACATATTGGTTGTGCACTTCAAGCGTTTCCGCCAGCATCAGGTGAAGGGTCCTCAGGCGGCCAAGCTGACAACGATGGTGAAATTTCCTTTGAACGCCTTTGATATGTCGCCTCATTTGGCGCGCGGCGTCAATGAAAGCAACAGCTCAATGGCGCTAGATCCGTTGTCAGCTTCATCAAACTATCGCGCCAATCCCTGGAAGAAGACGCGATCTAACGACTCACGCTCCTCTACTCTTAACTCGCGGGGCGAGCAGAAGGACACCCGCTACGACTTGTATGCCGTTTGCTATCATCAAGGAGACACCCTAGAGACCGGACATTATACGGCAGCCTGCAAGAATCCCTACGATCGCCAATGGTACAAATTCGATGATCAACGCGTCAGCAAAGTTCCCGAGGATGCCATCGAGGAGGAGATCATCAACAATGAGGCCTACATGCTGTTCTATCAGCGACGTAGCGTCGATGCAGGTGAATGCTCAGGCTCCAGTTCCAACTCTGGTGATCATTGGGTTTCGCGCATCGCACCAACACCCGCGAGCAAGGACAATAAGGACGTGATTAAGCTAGAGGCGACCAACGGCAATAGCGAATCGGTTGAGCCAGTCGCATTGCTACCCGAGAAGGCTCAATCAAAGCCAGTGGCGATTCCCAAAGTTGGTTGTGAGATCGATGAAGGTAAGCTACAATTTTACAGAATTTCGGCTTCAATATATAATAATCAATTGCCTCTTATAGTTACAAATGCTGTTGAAGCTGCAGTTATGGAAATACCTGAGCCGCCGGCCACCAAGACTCATGAGCTGCTCAACATTGAGGAAATAGCATTTGCAGATGCCGATGGTGATGCTAGCGAGCGTGATGGCCACGAGGATGTGAAAATCAAAGCAGAGATTAGCGCGGAAACAGCATTGCCGGAGAACACTGCCGTTGTAGCTGCTATCGATGATTGTGCCCAAATATTTGCCATGGACGAGGACTGCACAGAGATCAATGAACTGCCACTGACTGCGAACGAGCGCAGCTCACCAACAAAGCTGATAGTGGAGCCCAATACTCAGAGCGTTAGTGATCCAGTGATCGAGAGCCTTACCAATGGACATGCCGCTTCGCCCACGCTTTCAGCCTCCACATCGTCATCGTCCAGCACGTCGTTGTCCTCGCGCTCCTCACCGCGTTCATTGAGCACCTCAGTGCATGCTGCCTCAACGTTGCAAACGAAATTCAATGGTCATATGAGTTCGGCATCAGTTGCTGCTTCTGTAATGCTCAACGGCAATGGCAACAACAGTTCGCATGCCAATGCCGCCACACAGCAGCTGTCGTCCAGTTTAAAAAGTTATTGTGGCGGGGCCGGCGGCCACGAATTACAATTGTCACGCCATGCGCTGCACAACCACAACCATTGCAATCACAACTATAATAACTGGCATGGATCACGTTCCAGTGTATCGGCTGTGGAGAACTCCACGGCACACACTCAACATCAGGCCACAGCGGCCAGTCTTAGCTTGCGGCATTCCTTCTCCACCAGCTCAAATTACAAATTGCGCGAATGCAGCGAGACATTGTGCTCGCTTCTCCGAAACTCGGCCAACACATGCAGCAAAGATACGCTGCTCTTTATTGACCAACAAAGCCATCATCATCGTGGTGCGGCGGGTTTATTGGAGGACGATGATGACACATATATGGGCCGTTCTTTATGGGTAAGTCAGAAGCCTACATTTGGTTGGAAAATATTTAACTATATTTTGTCTATATTCGCAGATATCGCCCGTAACGCCTCACAAACTCATAACTGTTTCACCGAAGAATTAGATTTCGACAACGTTACGATATTTTAGCTTCTAGGCAGACACAACTGGGCCCCCTATGGATGGGGGCTGTGCATATGTCTGATATATGAAAAAATGCGCATGTGTGAATTGCAGAGCATAGACACAAAACGCACTATAGTCATAAGTGAAAAGTTTACTTTATATATACATATATATATATATATATATATGTGTACAATTTCTTATATATACATACATATATATATATATATAATCTGTACCGATGTTGATTATGATGAAGATGGTGATGTTATACAGCAACGTTTACTTTAAAGTGTCAGTTCAGTTTCTAAAAGCGCGTCTTATGCAAATTGTGCATATTTGCGAAACTACACAAACATTTATAAACAGATATACAATTAATAATTTGTATATACTTACATACATACCTTTAAGTATAAACATATATGCTAGTGGCAATATTGCATTAAGTTCAAAGTTGATAAATGTTTCAAATTCGTATTTAAGTCTATTTATTGATGCCAACTGATGGCGTCTTGCCATCCGTTGGTCCATCTAACAATTAATACTACGAATGTGCACAACTAAGAATGGTGCTCCAAAAGAAGAGCCAACGATTTAAACGATTGACATTACATTATTTTTACAAATACCTACGTATTTATTTATTCAGTAGAGAGTACAAGATGATTAAATTTGATTTTTCAAACAAAATGATATATAGATATGTATACAAAAATACCTATAGTTGTATTTTTTAACGCAAAAGTGCAAGGCATATGTTTGGGTTTAAACACGAAACCAAGTTTCTAACTACACAATACTATAAATGTATTTTCATTTCAACTAAAATTTATATCCGAGCATTGCCCATTTTTAAAACTTTTACATTTACACAAACACACACACACACAACTCCCTCCCAATTAACTTTGTTCATAAATATTCAAAGAGTTGTATCCAGCCAAGTAAAAGGTGGTAAGTTTTAAAATACAATGTGTAAATTATATATAAAAAAGCATTAAACCAAACCATATTGATAAAAAAATGTTTAAAGACTCTTGAAACATTGTTTACATAAAGTACATGTACTTTATATATACATACATATATATACTATACATACACACACATAAATACGTATAACTATGTAAAAATCATCGATGAGGCGAGTATGTTCATTGTATTCATGAATTGTGAAATTGTTGAACATGAAATATGATTTTCAAATAAAACGAAAATATGCAAAATAAAACCAAATACCGTGTCTTCATTTAAATTATAATTTTAAAAATTCAATTCTCAAACAAAAAAAAAGTTTATATAAATATACAATACGTTTAGTTTGTCTAAATATGCAAGTTTTTAGACAAAATTTTGTTTTTTTAAAGGCTATCATGAAATAAATTAATAAATCAAATTCAATTAAGAAAGAGTACAAAAGAAAACTGCAAATTTAAGCTGTTCGACACGATGGATGATATCTGGCGTCTGGCCTGCGCACATACATGGTTCTATTATTTTATTTTATTCAACAAATGTAGTGGGTACAGGCTTTTTAAGAGTTGAACACGCTGGAGCTTAGCATTTCATTCTTGTTTAATTATAAAAGTCGCTTACTTGGAAAATCACTAATATCATAACTCCTGTACATATGTAATGAAAATTTTGAATTAATTTAATTTTTTTAAATAATTAAAAAAATGTTTGTTTCTTTTTTGTGGGAATGGGACAGGGTTTTTAACAGTTGAGCCCGCTCATTCTTGTTTAATTATAGAATTCGCTTACTGCGCTTTGTTCCTGACCATCTCTAAGTGTGCGCCTAAAAGCATGCCACAGTGTTTTCCAGCCATAGAAACTTTCAGCTCTCACTGCACACACACACACACAAGCGCGCTCATACATTTATATACGCGTGCATACACTCAAGAGTTGTGAGCTCACTCTTTTATGCAAAATTCAAGGTAAAGCTTTCTTTTAACTTTCTTAGTGCGCTGCTGAACAATTCAGTTAGAAAGATCGGTTCAACGTCTGTTGCCTGCACAGTGAGCGCTCAGTTCATTTGCTGCACTTGCCGTGAATTGTTCTATGGAAAGCAGCAGCGGCGCAAATAAATAGGTGTGTGAGTGTGTGAAGTAAATTGTAGTGCGTTGCAAAAAGAAAAGCGAAGAAAAGAAGTGGAAAAGTTGCAGAAGCACCAACACAGATCGATTGAAACATGGATTATCGTTTACTGTTGGTATGTACAATGCATAATTATGTATGTCGGATAGTTGCACTTTTTGTTGTTGAGTTTGTTGTTCTACAGCTAGTTTGTCGCTTAAGTCATTTGTTTTGCATTGCCGTGAATGGTTGAATGTGTAGGTTTGCTCCATTTTGCGCCTCAGTTACTGTTAAAACAGTTTACTGCAGACATTCTAGAGCATTATCCACAACGGACATATGTATATATGTGTGTACATATAGTATACTCGTATGCATGTACATATGTATGTATGTGTTTGGTATATAGAGCAGAGTATGCCGATGGACATGCTAATGAATTAAAGTGACGGGTCTCGTTGCTGATGGTGCTTGCCACATTCTATAGGCATGTTGATGTGTGTGTGTGTGTGTTTAGTTCTTTCTGGTTATTTGTGTGTGTGCGCTTTTTTTGTTTTTGCTTGGCGCAGAACAACTTTCCCGTTACCTAAAACGTATTTAGAACAAATTCACACAAACGCGCGCTGCTACCCGTACAATAAATAATTTAAGAACATAACTTCCAGCGTCAGTTTTAGTGTGAGGTTCCACACTTTTCTTTCAAAGTGAGCAATTTATTAACTGACTATGCAAATTTCAAGGTATACCTATGCCACATAGATAGTTAATAGCTCTTTACTTATGCCGTAAATCATTCCGTGTATAATGGGGCTGGCTCTTCGTCATTAGAATAAACAAGACGAAAACAAAAAACGAAACACAATTTCACGTTGACCCCATTTCGCAGTTTCGAAATTCAAATTATGCCGTGAATCATGCCACCAAAACGAACGAGAGAATGGCTGTTGTTGTTGCACCCGCATCCAAGCCACTGTACCTGTATCATGGCGTTGAAATTCCAAAGCATCTTGCAGGCAACTGGTTGGAGTTGGAAGGAAAAACAAAATTGCAGCGTGGAAAGCGAGATGAAGAGTCAATTCAATGCCCATCTGACCCGTATCTAATTGTTCAGACATTCCTAAACTTTTGATTTCATTGATAATACAAAAAGGCGAAAGAAAAAAATACTTTTGTATGTATAATAAGTTAGTTGGCACTGTCAGAATTTCGGCTTAGGGAAAGTTTTCATTATTTGTATTACTTCTCAAGTGCTTCGAACAATGGAGGGCTAAATAAATAAAGCAATGCTAGTGGACCAGAAATGCAAAAGTGTGGCTGGCCGGTTGTTTATTTGTTTGTTTATTTTTGTATCGTTAAGCTCGACAACTTTCGCCATGAACGACAACAAAAACAACAACAACAACAACCACTTGAGGTATTTGGGCAATATGAGATGGCGCTTTGTGCCCGCGTGGATGCCACAAAGGTACCATTGATGGTCGTCGCCGTTGTGGTTGTTGTCGGCAATTAATTTAATTCATGTCTGTCTGTTCTTTATGCATATTTATGATTTTTCTTCTTTCTGTGAAACCATAAAAGCGAAACTTTTGGCATAGCTTTTAATGTGACACTCACTTTTTTTGTTTTTGCTTTTAGAAAATACTCAGTTTCCTGCTCTTGGCCTTGGTTAGCTCAGCTCAAGCGCAGCCACCCCAGACGCCAACGGATTATGGCGAGAGTGAGCCGCCCGAGGGCTATTATGCTTTCGTAGAGTCACCAAATGCTGTGCCTCCAAAGGTGCGTCCACCCCCCTACACCTTCGTGAATGTGGACTGCAAGAATGTGGCGCCGGGGAAGAAATCAGCCGTATCGGTGCATAATATCTGTGGGGACCTCAACAAGGGACAAATCCCAAAGAACCCCTTGGGCCAAAGTGTGCTGGGCGAGCCATATCCATTGTAAGTAAAAATAGCATTAATAGGCATACTTCATAATTTCTTAACACGAATATCTTTTATACCTCTTTTCTGTCAGTAGTAACAGTTACTGTTTCGTTTTTAATGTTGACTTAAGAATATTTTAGGCGGTTTTAAATGTTCCGAAAAAATATAGCATATTCAGCTTTTAGACTCTAACCTCTGTGTTAGTGGATGTAATTAATAATATTTAGAAATAGAGCGTGTATCGCTACCCTTTTCATTGCCTTTGCCTTCTAGAGAACCACTTTAACAATCTTATCGAATGATATGATATTCATAAGAATATGGTTCCTTGGAAAACATTTATATCTTTTCGAACTTTCCAAATTAAAGATTACAAAAATAAAACATTTTCGGTCAGAATTTCTTAGAGTTGTGCACATTAAAATTCTTATATAGAACGAATAATGAAGAAATGTGATTATACTTTTCAGTTAAAATTGTAAAATGTAACGCTATATCACACATAAATAATACAGCTTGTGGCTTAATCATATCTTAAAAGTATGAGAGGACATAGCGCTGAAAATTTTGATCATCTTTCAACTCTTGACTTCTGAAAAACTGAACTGATTGTCACTAAAATGACATGTGTACACAACTTCTGGTAGCTCTTGAACGCTTTACAGCAAATATACTTAGTATAGCTGTCAATACTTAGCTGTCAGCATTTAACTGTTTTTCAAATCAGTAAACTAAAGTAAACTCTCGGTTTTATTCCATAGCAATAGCCTAATTAACAGCTAAAGGCAAAAGAGAAACGTTTGGTACTTGTTGAATAGGGGCGAAAGACAAATTTGAGTTTTAAAATGGAACTCCAGGCATAAAACGTAATGTCTTTTTTAATGACCGGAAATGGAAGAAGGTTGTTAACTATTTCCCAGCATTTAGTAACAATATATACATTGTGTATTACCTGGCCAACAATTTACTAGACATTTTTTAGAAGTCCTTAGAAGTGAAGCACTTTTTTAATAAAAAGTATAAGCAATTAACAAAAGTTCATAATAAATATTACGTAGGTGGTTTATTAACTTTTCATCTTTGACAAAAAATTATATGGGTGAAGTATAACCAGATTTCGTTCTAGCTATCGAGGTGATTTTCTGCAACAGTAATTGCCTTTTCATACCCTGTACACGTAGGGTAAAATGGTATTATAGCCTGGTTTGCCTGCGTAGAGTGTATCTCACTGTAGGGCGTTCTCTCTTGTTATTTTATTTAATTTATCAGAAATTTCGCACTTTAAATCTCGATTTGCCATCACTAAGGTACTTAGTATGAGAATCGCAGAGGAGGGCGGCCACAATATTTCTTTATTTTATTTAATTTATCAGTAATTTCACAATTCATATTTATTTAATTTTATTTATCAGTAATTTCACAATTTAAAGCTTAGGTACTTGGTATGAGAATCGCAGATGAGGGTGGTCACAATATTTTTCTTTAATTTAATTTACCACAAATTCAAAAATTTAAATCTCGATTTTCCATCATAATATTTTTACATTTTTCGTAAAATATTTTAAATTTATTTATGTCTTTGTATCTGTAAATTTTCTCAGCAGCTAAGAAGCTTTTAACAGACTAATTTTTGATTTACCTATTTAAAACTTTTATAAAATAACTTTTAGAAACTTTCCAAATCCATTACAATTTGAAAATATTTTCTTTAAGCTTAGATATTTTCAATTGTTTTTCTGAGAAACTAACCTACCTATATGTTCTATACATTAACTTAATTTCTTTTTATATAGCGAGCTGATACGCAATCAAACGCTCAAGTTTCTGTCGAAGACGCTGCCTGTTCTCAAGGCCGATGACACGCTGCCGAAGGTAACGCAAATCATACGTGACGAGCCCGTCGAGCAGCTGGACAACAACAATATTGATCGGCACTATGCGACGCGGGCCAGGCGTGATGTTCCCGATGCCGCACACTCCAATGATTACAGTTACTTTGATCCGGCGCTGGACGAGGAGGAGCGTGGCAAGCGACGCGTCGTCGAGGAACGAAAGCCACGCAAATTCTGCGACGGTGGCGGAGTGTGAGTCAAAAGTTGTAAGGTCAGAGTAAAGTTTGAGAAACTCAGATATGTTTCTCGTTTACAGCTTCTGCACCCTCTACCGAGCCATTCAGGGGGACACGGGTAGTGTCGCGTCTGGTGCACCAGCAGCCGAGCGGCGAGAAGAAATTGGTCCGATACGCTATGAAGGACCCCCAACACCCTGCCCTGCGAAGGTGGAGTATGCCACGCCCGTGTTTGCCAAGAACTATCAGGGTGCCTGGCGCTATGTGGTGCAGATACCCTACGAGGGCTACTTTACACAGACCGTCGAGGTGACACGTTGCATACAGGCGCGCTGTCATTACCTGGACGGCGGCTGTTTGTCCTCGCCCCGCTGGGTATCCCTGCTGGTCGCCGAGATTTTCTATCCCAATGCCGAGGACACGGTGCCCAGCACGACGAGCACACCGGCACCATCGGTGCAAGATTTCCAGGCCTATCAACAGTATCTGCAGAAGCGTGCTGGTGTGGCCACCGCCTCCGATGGCACCTCAGTGAATGGTGGGCCCAACGGCGCCTCCGGCAACGCCGATGCCCATTGCGATGGTCACGACGAGCTCGGTTGCTTCCAAGTGCGTCTGTACTACGATTGGTTCTTGATTCCCGGCTCCTGCAAGTGCTGGCGTCCTGACTATTTTGCCAAATACGTGCGCCGAAAGTCTGTGGCCGATTTGTAAGGCAACGAACTGGGCGCGAGCAATGAACTTAAGGTATACTCATAGAATTTAAAGTGGATCAATGAAATTCCCATTTTAGCAATCTACCAGATGCAATTGTGGTGCTATTGCTTAGAGTTTGAATTTCGTTTATACCTACGCATATATACACACAGGCGGTGGAGGATAGCAAATGTGCAACTCATAATATCCCTACAAAAAGATCTACATATAGTATAAGTGATGAAGAAAACAAAATTCAGATTGAAAGACAATAATTGTTTTATTAGCATGTGAAGTCGATATCAAATAAACCTACAAGAAATTTGAGAAAATCTAAAAACCAATACAGACTATACTCATCAGTAAATTAGATGCTATGCCGACTAAATACAAGTAGACATTCGATTGAATAGGAAAATGTGAACCAAAACTGAATTCATCATGCCAGCAAATTAGGCCGATTATACTAAATTTACAATGTTTACGTATAAACTGATTGAATTAAATTTCTGAATTGAATTGAATTAAATAATCTGATTCAACGTTCCGTTTAATTAGCTATCAAGTGAGTTGCGCTCTTTTGCTATTGAAACCGATAATTCCTTTTATTACTTAAGACTACAGCTATAGTTGTAATGTGTTTATGTATCTCCGACTGAATTGAATTTCTACAAATAAATATTTCTGCTATAATTGAACCACTGTTGTTTTTATTTGGGGTTTTACTAGGCAATGCGCTTGCGGCCTTTGCAGGCACGCGAGTACGACTGCGGCTGCCAGCGCCAGAGTAGTTGTATGCGCTACGAAAACCAGTCTCTCTACCAACCAGTTGCGCATGCGCAAACCAAACCAAAGCAGCAGCAGTGGCAGCCGCCAGAAACAATCAACCGGCGGTCGCAGTCTTCACAACCAGTCCGTTGAGTTTGGGTGTTTATGGTGTGCGAGTGTGATTGCGAGTGCGGGCTCTAAGACTGTCCGTGCACCACGAATTGTTGTTACATAGAAATTAAAAGGTGCAAAATTGTGCAAGCAGGCAGCATAAAGCCTTGACGAACGGCCTCAAAATACATACATACTCGTCTATGCAAACATAAAGCTTAGGCCACATTAGCCAAAGAATTGCGCAAAGACTTCCGCATAAGGCACAGCGAACAAGCAATTAAAATATAAAGTGATACTTTATTTGTAGGGTAATTAAACCATTTCATTTTAAAAGTAGGCTTTTAGTACTTTAACACATTTATTAATGCAATAAAAGAGTAAAATGTTGACTCTAAGAAATGGAAATGAGAAGTAATGCAATCCAAGTGGTTGGCATCTCAAGCCCGTGTTCGTGTCTTGAGTCTTTCGTTGTTGCTTTGTTTATCTCAATGCTGTTTCGTGCGACTACTAATTTGCTTTATTTGACTTATAAATATTCAGATGAGCACAGTTAAAGTTACAAAAATAATAATTTATATGCATTGGAACCATTGAGCGTGGGCGATGGCGTAAACAAAAATTTCAAAGATTTCGCATCACATATATAAACTTTCCATTTTAATTTCTAGACACATTCCCACACAAGAGATGCTGCGTCAGAACAGCAACACTATGCTAACGCTTAATGCCGCAGACATGGCCAATATGAGTGCCTTAAGTGTGGGAGGCAAGGTGGAACATAGTGGAAGCACGTTGGACGCTTTGCCAAAACAGTTTGTGCTGTCGATGAAGAAACTCTTCGATATATTGGATGACAAGCACTGCGGCTTTGTCCGATATGCGGACATTGAGAAGGGCTGGCAGGACGATGGATCCAAGGGCCTGCCGCAGGGTGTGCTGGATTCTTTGCGGCGTGTAACGCCATCCAGTGGTCTGCTTTCATTCGATCGCTTTTGTGCCGGACTCAAGTTATGTCTGCTACGTAACCAGCAGAGTCAGGAGAGGATCGTGAAACCACCGCGTCCGCCATCAGCACCACAGCTAAACAACATGGAGGCTGTGCAGTCAGCCGTAAGCACTGCGCCAACAGCCAAGATCAGACCACGTTCGCAACTCATACAGAGTATGCCGTCTAGCTTGGATTTGGAGCAAGAATTCGCACACGTCTCGGTCAATGACTTTGGCACGTCGGCGCCGCCACCAAAACCACCGCGTCAGCCGCTGGCCAAGGCAGATATTAGACATGCCCTGCAAAACTGGCAGCTTAGTCTGATGTCCGACGAACTGAATGCCAAGTATAAACATTTGAAAACTGCACGCGAACAATTCGAGCATCGAGGTTCAGCCGATGGTGGCTCGTCCTCGACTTCAGCTACGGATTATGCTCTGGGCATGACATTGGGTCTTCCGCCAAAGAAGTCTGCGAACAAGCGACGTGAATCCCGTCGCCATACCTTGCAACATGGAATAGATTACAATATGCTGAAGCGTCTGAAGCAACTGGAGGAGGAACGCGAGTTGCTGCTGTTCGGCCTGGATGGTGTGGAAAAGGCGCGCGACTGGTACATGCAACAGGTCCTCAATGTGCAGGAACAGATTAAGTATTTCGGGCGCCGAGGCACACGTTTTGTAAGTAATTGAAATCAATTTGACGATTCCATTGCTTACACACTCTTCCCATTTGCAGGAACAATGGTCTGAGATACAGCAGGAGCGTTTAAACTTTCAGCGCGCGCGTGTCTTGGAGGTGAATCGCAGCTTGGCCATATTAACAGATACATGGGAGCATGGCGGCTATCCACTGCATATTAATCTGGCCTTTGCCACGCCTACGAAAGCACAGCAGCATTTCAAGCATTACACGTCCAGCCTGGGCAGCAATGATGTGAAGCCACGAAAATTTAACGATTCACTAACCATGCACGATGACGAGCGTTTCGATCTGATTGGGCAGGAACTCTATGAGCTGCAACAACAACAACAGCAACAGCAACAACATCAGCAACAATTCCACAGTCTGCGGGCCAAGCGTCAAATGTCCGAGTTTGTGCTTAGCCAGCCATCGCCAGTAAGCCAATCGTCTGCCGGTTTGGGAGATGCCGACGTTGTTTATTGAATCTGACTGATGTACCTACTATATAAGCAATTTGTAAATATTGTGTTAGATGGTTCAACAATTTATTTATAATTAAGAAATATCTATCGAATAGTAAGCAATATGTATGTTACTGCGGGTTCGGAAATCTTCGAAGGTATTTGTTTAACTGTCTGTAGTTCAAATTATTTCCTGGTTGCACAATGCCCTGATTGATGGTCTTTTTTGCCTCGAACTTGCGATCCATATAGAATTTGTAGCATTTCTGAAACTGGGTAATCTCTTTGTTGCAATACTGCTCTACAAACTCGTTGTCCTTCAGGCAGGCAAACAGCACGCCCATCTCTTGCAGGCAGGCCACATCGCTGCCGGAATCGGCCTTACCGCTCACAGTATTTTTCAATCGCAGTGGTAAAATTTCCTGAAAGGGTACATCCTTCTCGCTTTGAGGCGAACGGCCGCGAGCATAAAGAGCACCTGGTACACGCATCTAAGATGATTTTCATTGTATTACAAATAGTCCAAATAGTTAATTTATTTCATAATCTTACCTTTTTATTCTATTTTATAAATGCGCTTCAATTGCAGCTGATTGTTAAATAAGCGTCAAAGTTGTGTCGATGTATCTCATTTGATTTTGGAACACTGGAATAGGAACAAGTTCTATTCAATTTGGTATTTCAATATGAAAGGCTGCACACGTATATGATTGCATATTAACTATGATTTTATGAATTACGTGAAGCTTACAACTTACAATATCTTACATATTTTTAAAAGATATTTTCCTGAATTTAGTCAATTTCCTCATTCCCACTTTGTCCTGGTATACAATAGTTCTTCGCAAGAGCTGCCGTATCTTGTAAAACAGGGGCACGATTGGCATGTAGCAGTGAGGTGGCAGCTCTGACACGGAGATATAAAAAAAGACAGCATGATTAAAATTTGGATAATGAAATTGTCGCCGCTGATAATCGATTTGGACAAATTTAAATTGTAGTTGAAATATATAAGTGGCAAGAATATAGAATGCTTAAGCTGATTTGCTGGTTGCTGATATTGCTTTTTAAAATAATGTAATTCCTATTTTATTCGATAATTAATTAACATCACTTGATGATTTTCTATCAAGGGACAGATATTAAAATCATTTTTAAATACAATGGTTTTACAGATAACATTTATTTAAATGTATAATGAACTAATTAATTTAACGAATTGTCAGTTAGGTCGACGGTTGTGATGTCAGTAATAACCTCCTCCTCTTGATTTGGCTTCACATTCTCCGACTCCTTCGAATTTACGACCCCACTCTCTACAAATTCTACATCACTACCTGGCTCAGCTTCAGCATTGCTGTCATCCAGTGATATGCAACTGTTTCTGCAGCTTTCAACGTCGCTGCTTTTTTCAGACGAATCAGAAACGCTACCTGTTGAACTGACGTCAATGGTGAATAGTTCCCCATCGCTTTCGGATGTGGATGGTATTATCAACGGCTCAGTCGGTTCTTCGGCCTCCGACATGAGTTCCCTCATAATATCACTTATTGGTGAGGCAGGTACATCATTGTTTGCTTCGTCCTGGGTGCAAGTCCTATCAGTTGTTGCGGCCTGGGTATATAAAGCTTGACCGTATGCCATGGCTACGGCTAGGGCCATATTGTTTGAATGTCGCACATAATAATTCTGAACTGTGTTGGATTCTTCTATCTGAGAACTGTCAGGAGCATCCTCCTGGTGGCTTTTACTGCGCCGCCGTTGCTTCAGATCCCTGTCCTTGTCCTTCGTGTGCTTTTTGCGCTTCTTTTTGCATTTTTTCTTGCGTGATCGGCTTCGACTTCGGCAGGGACTAGGTGAGTTGCTAGAGCTACGTCTACTACGGCTGCGTTGCCTCCTCTTGTGGCGCCTTTGAATTCGCCGCTTATCGTGGTCACCACTTCCATTAAAGTAGGAATTAGTTTTACGTCTTTGTTTTCTATCATCCAACTCTTGCAACTTTTGTTGGCAATTAGCCTGGGTACGTTCAACCTCGCGTTTGTTATGGCGCAGAGCCGTGTTGATGGTGCGGCCAAGAAAGAGCTTGTTTGTTTTGCGTAGTGGATTTATTTTGCGTTCTTGTATCTGTGTTGAAGCAGTGGCATCAGTCTGTCCTTGCATTTCTCGCATAAGCTCCGCAATGGCTTTGCTAAATATAGGATTTAGAATAAGTAGCTGGTCTCACCAATAAAGATTTTGCTATTTTTACCTTGTAAGAGCCCCTTCGTCCATTTTTCACACTCAACTTCACTTTAACATAAACTTGTTTATGAACAGCTGAGAGCTGTGCGCTTCAGTGATGCCACTACGTTATGGCATCCCACTCAAATACACACTGGCAATGCCGTTTCAATGGCAACACTGGTTCCGTTGGCTTCAATTAATTCGGCGGCAAGTAAGAAAATAAATTATCATTTGTAGAGGTATGCAGATTTTGTTTATTTAAAAATATATATCACAGACATGTATATTATTTATAATCACATTTGGCTAACTAAAGGTTGCCATTTATCACATTTTGTATCCATTGCACATACTTGCTGACTCGTGTGTAAATGCCTGGCAGACCAGGCCGGGCGCAGCCTATTCCAGTCGACACGACTCCTAATAAATGGTGTTCCTTTGACATCAGAGGGCCGCCAGAATCAGCCTATAATTCAAAGAATACGTGTTCCGTGAAACTAGTGTTCTATTCTTTTGGTTTGCTACCCACCCAACACGAATCAATTCGACCATTTTCATATCCCGCGCACAATTGTGAGTCGCTTATTGTGTTAGACTTTCCAAGTGCATGATACGAGCGCTCGCAGGCTTCGTTATCCCATATTTTGACCGTTGCCTTACGCAGCACATCAGCGCGTTCGCCCTCCGCCTGATTCTCCTGAGTCCAGCCCCAGCCGGATACAGTGGCATACTCATGCTCCAAGTTGCGTGGCCCTTTCTCGGAACTCACACAGCTGGGCTGTATGTGTGGCGTGAAACTAATCGGCGACGCCAGCTCTAGCAGTGCTAAAGAGTAATTTAAAATAATAGTAAATGCTAGAACTGTGCATCTTTTAAAGTACAATTTAAATACCTATGTCATGTTTGACATTGTTGCAGGCATAATTTGGATGAGGCACAATGTTCTTGAAATCCACGCGCAATGCCTGCCGATCCACGTCTATGTCATTCAGATACTCCCTGATGCTGTGAAGTCCCACAACACCTTGTATTTGGCCGGCTTTCATAATTTTCTGTAATCCATTGCAGATGCAGTGACCGGCGGTCAGAATCCAGCGCTCATGTATAATTGTGCCGCCACAAAAGTGACCGCCTCGTCGCGTCAGGCTGACCATAAAGGGCATTTCGTTGCGTTCTGCTTCACTGCCGCCCACAATTTTTGGAATTCTTGTTGTGCACGGTAAGTTTGTGACTGTGTTGAGATGGGAGTATGACTTAAGTAAGCTGAATAAAGACGTTAATCTTAAACCAAACTGGAGTTGTGCTCTAACTTTGCAACTCATTCTGATATAAATACATACAAATTTATGTACATCTGTCTATCTGCCTTTTAATCAATTAACTATTACTATACAAATACTATATTTAAATACAAAAAGCTTCTTCTGTCTATCTGCCTTTTAATCAATTAACTATTACTATACAAATACTATATTTAAATACAAAAAGCTTCTTAAGTTATAGTCGGGTTTTGAGAGTAATCGTGTAATGCTTTTTGAATTCAAACATGTTTTTTTTAATTGATGTCGTATAATTTTGAACTTCACATTGTTTTTCTTTTTAAATTCGAATAATTTTGAATGTATTTTTATATCTTATTGAATTACAGATGATCTTGAAGAGAGACGCTCAGAATACGGTAAGTTTGCACTTACAAGCAATTTGCGCCTGCGCGTGTTTTAAAATAAGCACCAATACCAATATTAACTTGAACATTTTTGAAAATTCTAAACACACGCGCCTGCAACGCAGCCGTTACGAAACTTTTCAACGAACTACCTTAAACATTCTGTGAGCCAATTAATTTATATATGTCAGTCAGACTGCCAATTTCAGTGCTGGTGCTGTTCTATCCGGATTAGTGAGCTTTTTGTTCGCTGATAAGATGGCCAAGCATTCAAGCCGTATTCGTACTCGTGGCCGGACGGAAGTCAGCACCTGTTGCCTAAGCTTTGAGCTTTTCATTGTTGTACTCTATACGAGTTGATGTTTGTACTTACTTGACGCTTGGCGCTGCACCTCGTCACCCATGTGCACAACTCACGTTTTAGCATTTCAATGGACTGTTGTATGTACGAGTGCACACATACGAGTATGTCTGTCTATTTGTCTGTCTCTCGGCCAGTGGGTGTCTGGGTTAATGTGCTGCACAACAATTAAGGAGCTGCCGAAAAATTAAAAATAACGAAACGTAAACAAAAACCGAAATAGTTGTTCGTCGTTGCGTTTTATGACCCAATGAAGTTCATGACATTGAATGTACATAGGTGTGACAATATTTGAGTGTGAATTTGTTGTATTTCATCGGGTTTATTGGCCCATTATCCTTATTTACAATTGCGTTATTATTGAATCGTTTGTGACATAATGCACAACTACAAGTATTTGCGTATTTGATGAGACATACGAGTACTATAGTATACTTGTATATATGAATATGCGAACATATTTTCGATAAAAGAAATCTTCAGTTAATCACATTTCAGTAATAATTTAAATATCTAACACCCTATTACTCTTTAGTAGATTAACTTATCTTTTTAGAACTTCTGGTTTGTGAAATGAATTGAAATAATTTAACGACTATTAACGATAATTCGTTAAACAGGAATTAACTTACCCTTGACATACATACTACAATATATAGGCTACATTAAGTAGTCTGCATTGCTTATCTCTGAATATTTATATTTGTTGTAAAAAACCTTAAACATTACACCTTCACCAACATTTCCACTTATCGTAGATTCTATGCAAATTAACAATACAGTTATGAATATTAATTGACATGCCATGCTTTATACAATGTAATTGAAATTCAATGCTGATACGAGCAGACGTTACCCGTGTAATGTTCAAAATGTACAGTCTGTCTGGTTTGACATTAACATTGCCCTTAAAATCATTTACAAAGTCAATTGTTGATGGTCAATAGTTAGACGAAGGCGCCACATTCACATGAAAATGCAGGTGGAAGTGCATTGGAATATTAATGGAGCATATTGGAAGAGTGTGTGATGGAATAGTTAACTGATATTTCTACTATCCATATTGAGGAACTGAATGAAACCCAACAAAAATATAACAATACCCCTTATAGACCATTAACTACTTTATTCAATTCTGACTAGTTTGACAGCTGTCTCACATGACTTAATTATTTCAAAATTGGCGAACCGAAAACCAGAAATGAATTACTACTACCTCCCAAGAATTTTAAGTTCATTGATCGCGGCAGTTTTGCGTCTCTGGTGGCTTATCGGACTAAATGCTAATTCAAAACAAATTTGCCAAATTCACAACAAATTGGCTATAAAAATGAGTAACCATTGTCTGTTGACAACTACAAAATACGACTCTACTCCAAAAACAAATAATAACAAACATGAGTTGTCAAACGCCTCGGTGCATTGACACCCACCCGAGCGCAAATTTCAGTCACTATGCTTTGGCTTGAACGCATTCAATGTGAAGGTCGTGGGGCGCTTATGCACACCTACATATGTACATATATACTCGTACTATATACTCGTATGAGGAACTCGTGTTGGGGTTTGAGCGTTATTATAGACTAAAAAGTTCGACGACATAAACAATTTTTGGCTGACTAATTGCTAGTGTAGTTGACTTTGGCCAATGCGGGTGGCGTGTGGGAATTACTCGTACGAGTATGCGACTGTAAGTAGGAATTGTAAAGGGCTACGAACCAATAAATAGTTTAATCACTTACCGTAATGTTAATAGCTAATCCATACTAAGGTAGAGTAATATAGGCATTTATAATAAACTGTGCTCCGGTTTCCTTAAAGCTCTTAGTTGAAAAATTATTGTTACACTTTTTTTTTTATAGCTGCCCAAAAATAGTTTGCATAATTTTGACAAATGGGCCAATGAAATTGCTTGTCCATATTAACATTTTGTATCTAATACGGAATTGTTTCTCATACGTAGTTACCCTAATACAAAGTTCTGATTATTTTTTTTATATTTTGCTTCCCAAAGAAAAAAGGGTTCAGTTCAGTTTTTGCAGACACCACAATGTACGTACACATACGCTGTATTGGGAAGGGAAACCAAGTGCTTTTCGACTTGTCCGGCCCTCCGTCTATCTGTCTTGGTATCCCCCTAAGTCTGGGAGAACACTAATTTTTGAATATTTTCCATGCTGTAAGGAAGTTATACGCGGAAGTGGAATCTGTGCCGACAGCTAAATTTCTGTGTAAATTGAAGTTAAAATAAAGCTTAAATTGAAAGTACAGTATACTTGAACTATACTTTCACCCGCCACTCGTTTCGTTCAACTCATTTTACTTACAAAAATGTTGCTTCAAATATAAAAAATATAACTTTAGGTAATGTATTAACTTCATGCGAAGATGCCTCCAAAGACTGCATTTCAAAGACCAGATTGTGGTGAGCGATATTATACTTATCCACCAACACAGAATTTATTTATTGTCGTACAGAAAAAACCAACATATCATTTTTGATTATGAAAATGAAACACATATTGCTTTAAATACTTGCACGTAGATTTTAATATTTTTACCATTAATTTATTAACACAAAAAAAGCACAATTCAGCTTCAATTTTGATATTAAAATATTGTATATGAAGTGTGACGATATTTAATCATAATTGTTGACGTGGAGCTGGGTTTCATTTTCTATAATAATAAAATATGTTTCCCACTTTTTTGTCTACTCTACGAATATTATTAATAATTTGTTTTTATAAATATTGTCGTGTTCCTTTATTTGTAACTTAGATTAATATTGATATTAAAAGTCAGGAATACATAAATGATTGAATGCACTTATTTGACACATAGTTAGCGACCATATATGTCAAGTGCTAACATCTTGTAACCGCTGAAAACCGAATTGGGAAATCTAATCAAATTTTTTCTCTATAACATTTCAAAGTGTATATATTCTTGATCAATTTAATAATAATATAAAATATCTCGGAAAGTATAAGAGCTTAGCTCTAGTAACAGAACTTGGCCCCCAAGTTCACCTCGGTGCGAGAAAGGACAAGCTTATGGGGTTTTTTTATTGCGTACAGTACAAAATATTTTTTTTCATTATAGAAAAATTTACCTTAAAAAGCTTTATTGTTTTTTCAAGTGTAAGGGTATATAAGAAAGAACCTGCCTTTGCTTTAGTCTTTTTAACTTATGAAAATACTGTACGCGGAACTCCATTGTTCTGTCTATTTATATAAGATCTATAATCTCGATCTAAGATTTACATAATTCATTAGAGTTCTAAAAGAATTGTTGAAAACAAAATTTAAGCAACCGGTGTCAATTAAGTAGGAAGACTTGATTCAGCCATAATTGCTTCTTGCAATTCTTGATAATTTGACAAACATCTTCAAGCAACTAATTAGAACTTCATCAACCTTAGCGTATATTTTTTTCTAAACCAAAATATAAATGTATACGATTATTTAATGTGTTTATGCCAATTACTTGTTTTCTTACTGTAATTCTTTTTATATTTTGTTCAACCTGTGACCCTGGGTGTACTTTATCCATTTTATTAAACTACAAACGGACAATTTACATAGTACATCCGATCAGCATAAGGAGAAACTCGAACTACTTGTAGAAATGGTTCTATATTCGATTGTCTGTAAGCCGAAAGTATATAAACTGGTATAGTCAAGTCTGTTTTATAGGGTCTTTTAGGTATAGTTGTTTTAATAAGAAGTTTAGGCGATAAAAAAAAATAATTTTGAAATGGTTTTTGGATCAAATTAATAAATAAAATAAATAAATATAATCATATTTCTTCTAAAAGCCCAAATGCGCTGAAAAACAATGTTACACAACAATTAATTCAAATAAATAATTCTTCTTTATATATTTTATTTTATTTTATTTTTTGAACTCAACAAAATGGGGTTTTGATACAATTTACAATATTTATATAACAAACGAGAAGTAATATAATGTTTGTTACCCCAAGTCCCTATTGGGCTTATAACCGTTTCTATCTAATTATTTTTTGAGTTTTTAAAATCTAATCCAGAAAAAGTCGTAAAAAAAAGGCATTGATCATAAGTTATTATAAATCGTGCTAATTGAAATAATCTCGTATAATATATATAAAATTTTCAATTTTCAAACCGTTTTAAATCAAAACCGTGTAAAAAAAGAACTAGACTTATAGATATTTGAATAATATCTTTTTACGACTTCTACTCACTGAATATTTGATCGCCTCAAAGACGCAAAGAGAAGTAGATACAACTTTGGCAAAAGAAATAAATATTAAATAAGTACCAAAATAAAGAAGTACATTTAATAGAATTTCTAAATGATCTACTTTAGAATAATTATATTTTATTTCATAAATAAATACTTACCTTCCATAATGTTTTTACTTTTTGCTGTTAGGCTCACTTATTTGGTTTCAATTATTGCTCGAAAGCCAGCTTCAGTACAATAAGGGCTTTCTGAGCAACAATCAAAATTATATAAGTGTCCAGCAGGTATACTCTGGGCTGTGTGTTAAAGGCACTTAGACACTTGAAACTTGCACTTCACAGCTTGGCTGCACACTTTTCCTGCACTTGTGATTTTATTTTGCCGGCCAACACGTCTGCACGGTGTGAGTGCCGCATCAGGACTGCATTTGCTGTGCGAAAACGTTGTAATGTTGAATCCTGTGATCTTTTAGCTCCGTGCTGTAATAAATGTTACAAGCACGAGCTTGCGAAACGAAACTTCTACACGGATGTACACGAATGCCTTTCCGGCCTTGCCCCGTCCAAGTCAAACGACGGCCGAACAAGCAACAACCCTTCGTATCCACCTTGCCTCCATACTCCATGTGGCGTATGAGTTATTCAAGCGGCTCGGCTCGGTTGCCTGCTTCCTGCTGCCTATTGGCCAAACGACCAATGAGCTGACAGCCATGTTATTGTTGCCTCGAATTTGTTGTATTACCACAGAGCTACTAACAGCGCAGGCGTAAATTATGTCATATCTTTACGATTTTTGGAAAGTCTAGCAAGTTATTTTTATGTAGAGCCTGGAACGCCCCTAAAGATGTACTGTGTGTTTTAAAAGTGATTTTCTGTTGTTTTCACATTTTAAAGGGCTTAATTAGTAAATAGGAATGTAATGGAACTATTTTTACTCTATACATAATTACATTTATAAATCGTCCAAATGTCAGTAACCGTCTTTCAACGACTTTTGTTTTATGTGGTTTTTTATTTCAGGGGGGTGTGTAAGATTTTTTATTCTTTTCTATATTAATTGTTATGTTATTTTAACAATAACTTACATCAATGTGTTTACAAGAAAAAATTTAATCAACTTAAAACAAGTGGTGGGGATTTGTAAATAAGAAAGAGCATTAAAAAAAATATACATAAAACATTTTAAGCAATTTTAACGCAAAGAAATATTAGAGTTTCATTCTCAAATAGTCCTAAAATTTAAATATTAATTTACTAATCAAATCCTAACATGGATAATTATTTTTAAAAAGCTACTCCTGTGGTGAAGAGCCCACTTTATTTTTAAATCCTGTGTGAAAGGTTATACTAGCTTAGTGCGAACACATAGAGGGAGGCTCATGAAGTATATAAATTCTAGATCTGATTGACAAGTCGAGTCCATGTCCATCCATCCCTCCATCTGCCCATCCATCTGCCCAACGCAGGGATCTCTGAAAGCATAAGAGCTTAGTATATAAAAGCCTGGTATGCGTATTATCTTGTGCTCTAAGCGGGTAAGTTTTTTTTTTTTTTGTGTACAGCCTAGCTTCCGCTATCAATGATTTTTTCATATACCCAAATTTTATCTCCTCTACTCTAGCATTCTGTTCTTGTTAAGATCTTGGATATACACAAGTAGTAGTAGGAGTTTTTCCTAATTTTTCTTAGCTGGAACTCTTAGTTCAAGAAATTTGTGTAACACTCTCCTAACTTTTTATTGAAAGCTGTCAGATTGTGTCTGCCGATGATTTTAGTTCGATATAGGTATTTAGGTGGGAGCCAAGGGCGTGGGGGGGGGGGTCAACGGCCCCATATAAAGTCGACCACACGTTAATTATTATGACGCACTATTTCGCCATAAAATGGATCTGAAATGGATTTGTTGAAGTTTTTTCATTGATCATATGCATAAGTTATTTTTTAAATGCATCGTGCATTATTTAACCAAATTGGCTCCCCCCTTTGGTAAAAGCTGCCTACGCCCTTGGTGGGAGCTATCGAAGAGCATATACATTATTGAAGCAAGTTTTGTTAATACCTTCTTTATATATATGACCTATGGTTCTGTACCCAAATCTCTTATTTTCTATGTCTTATAACAGTTTAGACCGCGTTGTGTTGAGTTAATATCTTAACTACTATCAGTTTCTTTTACTATAATATTTTTTTAATTTTATTATTTTAACAAATTAAATCTAGTATACAATACTAAACTTAATAGTTTAACGAGCACTAGCTGCTAGGGCCTTGGATTCGTTTACTTTAATAATATGTTGATGTTATATTTTAATGCTAATGGACAATAGTCTATCGTAGAGTATGGATACTCTTTCCATTCACAGCATAGTCAAATATTAGGTTATGCAGTACGTCGAAGATCAAAAGAAAGATTAAAAGAAATCCTTTTAAAGAGGTCTTAAAGCTGTTCCAAACTTAAGCTTTAAACTTAAGCTAAGTAAAGGGCATTGGCTGTCAACCTTTCGCTGATAGTGAAGCATCCCTTTGCCTTGCCAGTAAACCATATTATTTGGGTTTTCCAAAGACTGGCCTCAAGCTTTGCCTCGAAATGGGAATTAAGTAACAATTCTGAGCTTAAAGTATCCCCTCCGGTTCGCGCTCAACCCTATCGCTGGTACTCCACAAACCCAGACCTCAAACTAAGCATAACAAACAACTAAAAACATATTATCGCATAAGCAATTCTGCGAGCTCAACGTTCCCAGCTGACAGCTACATTTTATTTGGTAAATTGTGATTGACAAGCTGTTGACATGCTTTTAAAAGGTTTGCCGATTAGCATGTGACAAGAAGCGTGTTAACCCCATTAGAATGGCCGAACAGTAGTTGATTTTTGCCATCGAAACGTACAGCAATCAAATATTTAAAGGTACAAGCGTCCTGCCGCATGTTGCAGCTTCCACCTGCAACAAAAAGTGCAATTCAATTCGATTGAACAGTACAAGTGCGCTGGCATTTAAATTATTGATGTGTTTCGTCATCTACTTACAAGAAACTGCCACTACATTTCAATATGCTAATTACTTTTTGACTTGAAAATAATGGCTAATGGCAATTGCAAGTAGGCGCCACCTCTATTGAGGCATACCTGCCACCTACTGCTAATCATTTGATACTGTTTTTGCTGCATTTCCCCAGTGGCCCCAGAAAGTTAAACAAATGCCAAAACATATCGAGAGCGACATTTGCAAAAATACCGAGCCAGGAAGCACACGGCAACAAGACGTCAGAGTTCAAGGAATGCTGCTGATTTTAGCTCAAGTTTACTTTTTGGCCAAAATGTGTCTACAATTTGGAAATGCAACTCGACAGCCAAACAACAGCCAAACATCCAACAACTTCTCAGCCACTACGGATGTCTCCAGGCAAACCCTTATCCATCTATTTCTTGCCATCCATCGGAGGCGCGAGCGTTGTTTTTGCGTGACAATCGGCACAATTTATAATTCATTAGGTTGAAAAGTCACAGCACAATACCAAACAATATAACTGACAGCCAACCAAGACACAACCATTAGTAATGCGCGGCAGGGGTTCAAGAAGGAAGGGAACAGTATTGCCTGCATCCGTCTTCATCGTTTTGCTTGCCGCAACAATTTCCATTTCCAGCATTTAACAACTCTTGAAGAACATTTCTAATTGAGTTGCTGAAAAAATTGGTTACCTTAAGTTTCTGGACATGCAGACAGGTCGAACAATTTTTGCGGTTGCTGTTGAATGCCTGATTACCCGGATTGCGTTGAAGTTGATCAAGGACAAGGACAGGCTGACATAATACAGTTGAAATGGTCTTCAATTCGGGTTAAATTTAATGACATGATTTGGAAAAGTGAAGTGCTGTGAATTAACTGAATTCAAAATTCAATTTGGGGTTTCTTAATGGGAAAAGGGTAAAGCACATCTTAAACCAATCTTAGTATTCCCGAATTAAAGTAGCGATCTTTACGTTCCCTTCACCCACGTTAAAGACTAAGGACTCCAATCTATCTTGTACGTGTTTTAGTTATAGATATTAAATTTTCAAAAGACCTTTAGGGAAATTTAAAGGGATATCTATCTATAACTAACCCATCTAATTTAAACAGAAAACTTTGACAGACCTTCAAAAATTATTAAATTACCAAGGTTTATAGGGTTTTATTATTATTTATGAAGCATAAATCAAAATATTCAAAAGATCGGACATCAGCTTGGAGGGGTTCCTTAAGCTAGATGACGATTCACGTGACACGCAGTCTTCGGCTAGGTATCAATAATAGAGCTGTGTATCGTGACAGTTTCTAGTCACGAAACACTCACGGGTACAAATATGCAGTGACAACTCTCTTGGCCGTACACTCACGGTCCGCAATTTGTTCCGCCCAAGGGGAGTTAAGTTTATACACCGATCGAATGTTTTAGAAAAAGTGTCTGCCGAAGAGAGTGTCCGGATAAAAGAGGTGTCCGTTAAGGGAGTTTGGATTTTCTTTAAGTGCTTCCTAAATCTAAAGACTTGCATTCTACAAAAGTAGTAAGCCCCTTTATATACATTTCTGTTTAAAATTATGGTAATTATCGAATTAAGTACAAATAGCAAATAGCCAAGGGCTCTCCGCATCTAGAAAAATTATGAAAAACAGATATATATTGAAGTGTTTTGCAATTTTAAATTCAAATTGTACTTTTGCGCAAGAAGCCTCCCTCGGCTTATTACCTTCCTGCATTATAATACATTGTATATATTTCGCGAGCTGTCATGTGACGCAATTCATAAAAATATTAATGCATCATATTTTCGTGGCGCAGTCAAATATATTTACCTGCAAGAAGGTCGGCTGGCTGGCTAATGGACTTAAATGGAAATTCTATTAGGCCAATTCTTGCGTTGACAATTGGAAAATGTACATTCGTCGGGCAGCTCGTCAATTAAAAGTAACGGAATGGGGGTTGGGGGGAGCTCTACCTACGGCAGCCGGATTTTGCGGCTTGCGCTGACATTCAACCTTTCGACTTGTGCAGTGCCTTTACAAATCATTATGGGAAAGGATATGTGGCAGCGGTCTCGGCAAGGCTGCTGTACCGATACAGCGGCAAATCATGTGTCACATTTGTGGCACCTCTCAGGTGTGCGGGGGAGGGGCAGGCAGGTAACAGGCCTGAAAACTGTCAGCCGAAATGTTTTGCTGATATTCCACACTTGCCACAGCAATTCGGCAACGGCCATTTATAACTTCGTGTTTTTTTTTTGCCTACTTTTCTGAATATTTAATATGCAATTAAGCAATTTGAATAACAGCTACATGAAAAATGCATTTTGAGAGTTTCGTCGAGCTCCGTCTACAGTTGGAGAAGGCAGAAGAGGGTCGTGTGTGTCCTGTCTGTGGCCGAGCAAAAGTTCACGTGAACCCGATCCGTAGATAAGGGTATGGGCTATTACGTTTAAGTGGAATAGAATAGAAAACATAGTTCTTTAGAATATTTTTTTTTAGATTGCCTTTAGATGCTCAATCGGGCATTGGAATAGTTAACAAGCAGGCAAATGCTAATTGATAACGCCATCCTTGGATTGCTGTCATGTTGACGGCCCCTGCCCCTCTCTATTGGCCACTACACTGACCAGCACAAAGTGTACGCCTACCATGCCATTTCCTCTCACTCCTGTTGCCCAACCCGGCGGCTTTCTGTAGTCCGCTTGACCACTCGCCACTGCCCCTGACGTCGTTGTGGTGGAAAGAGTCGCAGCTATAATGCCATAAGGGTTGTTCGTTGGTCATTCGGTCACATTGTTGCCTTACGATCGACTCATGCCTGTCCAGGGGTTGTTCTAATTTCTGTATCAAAAATGGCTTCCATATAAATTTGTATACTTGGCTCTAAAACTGTTCAATTTGCGATGGAAATAATTAACAAAATAAAACGAACAGTTCACTCTTGGCTTGAGGGCATATAAATATTTTTATGTTTATATACGTATGATCAGCACTGATTAATTTGTATGCCGAAATCTCACTTGTACAGCTATCTAAGTTTGCACCAAGGCTTCCTGAAATAGACAATACAGTTGATATGTTGAAACGGAGCTGATCAGACCACCATAGCTGTCTTAGCAACAATTTTATTAATAAAGACAACTTGTATAATACACTTTTTCGTTTATAAAGGTAGTGGAATCCGCATAAGATATGGCATTTGTTCGCCACGGATGTTGACAAAAGGTGGATAAGATAATAATGTTTTTGTAGGGGAAGACTTGTTATTATGTATGGAGGAAACAAATGTATGCTGTAGAAGTTTGTCAGGCGGGATATTAAATCGTCCCACTATAGGTTGGAGGTTTTCTATTTCTTGCCTCAAGTAATCCAATTAAATATTTAAAAGAATGAAGTTTCCCATTTCTATGTACGATTTCTTCGGGCTTCGGTTTTAATTTCTACCGATATTGCTATAACATTTCCTGATTGGCTTGCTTAGCTTTTTAACTTCTTGTACAATTTTAATTATATTTATCGCCGAATAAATAGTAAACTTTTTAGCTCATGATATTTTACTTTTACACTAAAGGCTCATGCAAAAGAGAAAGCTTGTATGTTTGTTTGTTCCTTGTAGAAATAAACTGTCAAGCTAAAACGTCGTATATTTCAAAACTTCTGACAAAGATAGATAAGATTTATGAGATTTTGTATGAGATTGTAAAATGCAGCTAGAAAACTTTCAGCATATCTAATATTGTAGGAATATAATCAGCATTAAAAGGCATTGCGCCTTGCTTATATTATATGTACATACACATACAAGTACATAACACATTTTTTAAAAGTATATATGGCAAATTCTGGTAGTATTAGATTTTGAATTATATTACTTGTAGGGGTTCTACTAAAATAAAGCTATCTTAAACTTTTAATTCCCGTATTATTTGTTGTAAATAGTTTTTAAAAAATACCCTGTTTGGAGTAAAGTTCACCGATTATAAGGTACGCGATATAATTAAATAGGACACTTCAATGCATAGTATAAAGAGTGAACCGTTCGATATATTTTCAAAAAAAAATTATTGTATAACCTTTTTAAAATAGTCAATAGACTTCAAGTTAAATAAAGCAATTAAAACTTTAAAAAACATAATAAACAACATATTTACGACAAATTCATTGTTTGTTTGTTAAAACAAATCCAAGAATTTTAAACGATAAATATATTTAATTGATTATAATGGAACACCCGTTGCTATTCTACACGTTCGTTATTCGACCTGGCACTGAGTTTTTTAGCATTTGAATGTCATATTTTTCCTATTCTCGAATAATGGCTTCACTTAACTCTTGTAGGGTTTCAAATTGCCTTCAGTTGGCATAAACCCCTAAAATTTGCTATCTTAGTTCTGAAACATCAATTTACAATCACTTGTTATTGTTTTGTTGGGCATCGAAAATCTTAACCAAAACTTTGAGCTCAGATAGTTGTTATGTTTTGCTTGGAAGCCATGTATTTTTATTTTTTATTCTGTAGAAGTTTGTTTCTGATATTAACATATATTTATTTAATCTAAACATACCTTTCCTTGAGATTAAATGAGAATTTGAGAAGGAACTAAGACTACTGGTTTTCAATACTATTCCATAAAGGCTTAACATTGTTTTAATTTAAATTTCAAAATATAAACTTAATTATTGGGGTGTCGTTTCTATGGAGCTTCGCAAAAAATAAACTGTAAGAACACTTTTCGTTGATCTCTGTCGAATATGGATGCATACTTTATTTGGTTGAATCGAAAAATATAAAAAAATGAATAGCCGCTGGATGACGTTTGAAAAACTAGCATTCAAAAAGCCGAAACTATTGTAACATATCTGGGCTAGTTTCAAAAGCTATACAACTTTTTAGATTTGATGAATTGTTGAATATTCTTAGTTTAACATTTCATCATCCACTCACTACAAGTATGTGTTTGTATACAAATATTTGCGGTTCTGATAAATAACAGAACTATATCATATCACAATATTTTCATATTTTTTATTTTATTTTCTATTTTTGTAATTTGTTCTCTCTTTATCGACTTCTTAAATAAATAAATGAATATTTCACCGGCTAGGAGTAGGATATTGCCCAATAGGCTAGTGTACTACAGTATGTGTAATATTTATGGGAAATTTTTTGTTTTTCAGGCCCCATTAGCGTTTTTTTCAAAATGTTGCTATTTGTGATGACAATTATTGTTTATGAATGTATGTTAGTTGTTATGTAATCGAAGCGTTCATGCGTCTGTCTCAGCCGGCTTAATAAACTTTTCAGCGGCTCTACAACTACATTACTTTTGGGGAATATTTCCATATTTTCCCCATCTTTACGTAGAATAGATATAGCTGAAAATTAGAATTTGAACCGGTAAGTAACATCAGCCACAAACCAAAAATAAATCACATGCCCTGATGTCAAAAGCATGGCGGCCATCTTTGAAAAGTCTTTCCCATACACACATACACAGACACATACATACATACATACAGGCACAGGCACAGGCACAAAACAGGCAGCAGGCACAGCGAACAAAAATGAATACGGTTTTTCTTTTTTGTATAAACTATAAAGCAAAGCCAATTACTTTTTGAATTTGTTGAGCCAGCACTACAAACTGTGCTACATTTTGTATAAACAATTTGGTTGTTTGTTGCAAAAAGCTTACCAAAAACATTACGTATTTCGTTTGAAATGTTTAGCCAATTGATAGGTAAAGCAAAATTCTTGATATTTGTTTTGTTTTTCGTGCATACTCTTGGTAAACTTTTGTTGGATTGCATAATTCTTGATGCCAATTCTTTTTTTTTTTGTTTTTTTTTTTTTTTTTTTTTTTTTGAATAACAATTTGCGCGTTTAAAATCAAATTTAAATAAATTGTGTGCGTGGCCAAAATGCGTGTTGGCGCTTCTAGTTGCAGTTTCCCTTTTTTTTTCTTCGTTCCATTACTTTTTTTTTTGTATTATTTTGCCTTTTTGCGTTGTCGGCGTTTTTGCACTTGCTCTCTCCTCCACTCACAGAGAAGTGAAGCGTCGCTCTCTTTTCAGTTTACACTTTAAAGTTTGAAATGCGCAAAATCGAAAAGTGCCCCGGCCACGTGCACAGTTTTTGACATTTGGGACCATTGGTGGTTTGCTTCCTATTTGTTTTTTAGCACAATATTTTTGATATTTGATGTTTGAATTTATTTATGACAAATACAAATATTTAGAAATTTTTTTTTTATTTTCTTCTGGTTTTTTTTTAAACAGCTTGCTGTTGCCGTGGCTTACCGTTTCACGCACTTGGAACGACTAATTCCGGCAATGTGTTGAACATTTTTGAAAAAAAATTTTGTGCTCTGCCGCTGTCGCCGTCAGGCGCGCAAAAAAGTTTGAAGCGTCGAGGATCTGCCGCTCTATTGTTGTAGTTTTTTGTTGTCGTTTCTACAAAGGGGTGAAACGCAATTTGCGCGCAACCATCCCCAGCCCAAGCCCAAGTCCAAACCCATGGCCATGCCCAGGCCGGTGTGCGACCGTATATGAGAACCCTAAAAAACGGGTTGCCCTTAACCTCAGCTCTCCCTTCCCTATTGTACGCACACACACACACACACCCAGAACTACCTTTATATATGTATGTATATATCAACATCACACAGATCATCATGATCTTCATACGTATTGCTTCACCATGAGCTTGTCCTTGCTCAATAATAATAATCCATCGGACTGAGATTCTTTCGTGCTGCTCTTGACACACCTTTTGTGGCATTTCATACTCTTCTGTCGCCTCACCGCACCTTCTAGTGCCTAGCAAAAGGATCTTTGGAGACTCGCTACCTCTCCCTCTCTCTTTTAAAGTCCCATTGTGTGGCTGCATTCTTCGTTTTTTGTCTGTCTTTTTTGTCATCCTGTGCACAATTCCGTGATTATTTCGCGCGCTTTTTCAATTGATTTTTATTCATGCTTTCCTGTTTTCATGAAATAAATGGCAGTTTATAGCTGTCTGGCTTCCGTCAGCCTGCCAAATAGTTTTACAGCAAATTTGCATACATACGAGTTGCCGAGAGAAACTTTTTGCAAAGCATAGCAAATTATACGAATTTTCATTCTACTGATTAGCTGGAATGTTCTCTTTTTTTGTTGCTAAAGGAAATCAATTCTGTGCCAATCGTTTTTAAATTCATGGTTTATGAAACACTGTAAAGCATTATTTTTATATAATTTTCTATTTTTTCTGCCAAAGATTTTGTGTTTCTAACACTTCTGAGCCAGTGGGTTTTGGAAAGATGCTAAACAAGTAGTACGCACGTTTTGGAATATACGAGTATAAATTTAAAAACATTTAAAAAGGAATACAACACTTAAAATCGTACCAAAAATTTAATTAATAATTGCATTGTTATTGTTTGAAATTTTAAACTTTTAATAGCGATGATTTATAGTTGAATACCTAAAAAATTGATCGCTTAATAGTAGTAACGTCTTATAATAGAAACAAGTTTTTATTCAACATTTCTATGTCCTCCTAATAAACGGAAAGTATAGCCCTACTTTCATTGTTTAGAAAATGATTTTTATTAAATTTAGAAAATTTACTATTTGCAATATTTATATTTAGTTATTAAGTCGATGGATCTAGAAGCCCAGCTAAAAAAAAATTTATTTTCTTTTGCTCTGAAATCCAGAAACTTCTGCTCTTTAATTTAGAAAAGATTTGTTAATTTATGAGAGCGAAAAAGAGAATATTGAGAGCAGAAAGTGCAAGAAATGTCATGGAAATGCAAGAATGTTTTCGCATTTATTCCGTTGATCCTTTCGCTGCAATTTCGCACTCTTTTTATTAACAAATGTTTACGATTGCTACGTGTCTAATAATATTGTGGGTACTCTGACATATTTTAAATTTCTGATAAAATATCAATATGAATATAATAATCCAGAATCTTCTGACATTAAACCCAGGTAAAATCTACGAGAGTGAATCAAACAGCATTAAACGCATAATTAGGGCAATTGGAAAGGAAGGTCGGGACTTCTGCTTAAATAACATTATTTAATACTATTAGCTTCTGGTGTGAATCGAATTCATGTTAGGGAAAATATTTCAGACTTTAGCAAAATGTTCTTAGCTTTAAAGAAATACATTTCTACTTCTATACATATATTTTGTGATATCGAGGAATATATTCATAAATTCTTCACTTGCTTTTTTAGAAAGAATCTTCTGCATTTTGAAGACTTTTTTTAATTACAAAATTTAGTTATTCATATTGTTCATAGATTCTTATTTTATTAATATTAATTAATTCATTATTGAATTAAAAGCTTTTTTTTAAATTTGTGAGCTTTGGTGACTAATAATGAATATTTAAAAAACAATTTAGTTAACAAACAAAATATTTTACTACTGAAATAAGTTTTGTTTTGTTTTTAAAGAACTTTCGTTAGTCTAATTTCCTTTTAAGAGTAATTACTTATGCTGAATAATTGCTTTTAAAATAGTTGTATAATCATTCTTACATGATGTATCCTTTTTCCGTTTCACATGGGTTCGGGAATAAATGATTTTTCTCTTTGTTTCGGTCAGAATAAGGCAAAGATCCTCTGTTGCAGCCCTCGCTGAGGCTGAGGTTAATGAACTGCTGGGCATGTTAAGAGGTACGCATGAATATGAATGGGTCGAGCCAGGTAAAACGACAATAAAGGAAACACAACAGACGGATGGGCAGGATACGTCCCTTAAAAAGCAAAGATTTAGGCGCGTTTCTGCATCTTGTTGTTATTGTCAACAAAACTAAAAGAAGCAGTAGGAAATGCACAGACGAGCGCAAAGGAAGGAGCAACAAATTATCAGCCGAAGATAGGAGGCCGGACAACAAACAACCCCCAAAAACTAAGATGATTTTGCAAACAAAACGAGTATCACAACAGAATTGGCAAATATTGCTTTCTGAACTTCGAGAGCAATCAATAAACCCATCATGGAACTGTAAAGTCTGAGCAAAAAATGAGAGTCCTTTGAAAACTGCCAACGCATCGATTTATCTGTCATTGCGAAATCACGCTTTCCAACTCGCCCCGGCACATTGAACCCGAAATTTTTTTAATTACAAAAATGAGGGTAACTACGCAGTAAAAAAAAGGTTAGTTTTTGGGCAAAAGAGAAAATATTTGCACGCATATCCCAGCAATTACTTACGGTTTTGTGCACTTTCATGAAACCGATAAAAAAGGAAGGGGGACTCAGATGGCAGTTGAAGTAACAGAACAAGCCAAGGTCTTCATAATTAACCACTTTGCGAAACCCAAAACGGCCACTTGGCGCCCAGAACTTGACTGGCCCGCATCACTAAATCAAACACCACCTACATCAGAGAGCTGCTTTGGAAAGCATCTGTTTCCATACCTCTATCGCTGGAGCTCCTTACCATCAAGTGTCGATCAACTTTGGCAACAAAAATCACGTCAATGCGTGAAACCAGCAGCTGCGCAAAAGAGGAAAAAACAAAAAAGCAAAACAACAAAAACTACAGCACGCTGCTAAAAAATAGAAATGAAAAGGTGGAAAGGGGAAAGTCTGGCACTACTCGTAATGCCCAGCCCGGCTCAGACCAGCCTTGCGCTCTCGACGACCCGAGTCGAGCTAAACAGAAAGCAGAAAAACAAAGCGTGTGCGCGCAAAAAGGGGGAAATTCAATGCCGTGAAAAGGGTATAGGCAGGCGGCAGAGAGTTAGAGCTGAGACTGCGACTGATTGCATGGCTAAATGGGAATGGGAATGGGCTGCGCGAGTTCGTTATCCTTGGACCCAATCGGCGCGTCAGCTTTGAACAATAAAGGCGACGGCGCAGGGCTGCTGCATCATTATTGCAAAGAGCATGACTATAAGGACGCTGCCTCTGACGATGACGACTGACAGTCCTCGATGGAAGGCAGAGCGCAACTGCAGCGGTTTTTTATTTAGTTTTTTTTTTTTTTTTTTTTTAGATTTTAATATAGGGTTGCGTTTGGCCTTTGCTTTTTCAGTTTCGAGTTCCTTTAAAAATGAATGAAGAATGAAGTAAAATAAAACTGCCATGGGTGTTTACTATATTGTTGATGATAATGATGATGATGATTATGATGACTATGCTGACTTTGCACCGTTCTGATCTTGTTGATGATTGAGTTGAAAATAAAAGGTATGAAACGCACTTCCGCTCGCGGATGAGCAAGTCCTCGTACTTTCCAAACTGTAATATTAAATAGATGCCCTTAATAACGGCTTTGGATACCTTTGTTGCTTTTCATTTGGCACGCTGCCGAGCGGTTTTCTTGCTCAGTAATTGTTTTGTAGTTGCTGTTTAGGAGAGCAGAAACCGAGTAGTTGCTCAACAATTTTACCCTGCACATGAAATGTGTAAGGGCATAGTAGTTTAGTGCGAATGTTTGTAACACACACAAAGAAGTCATGGCAGACCCCTCAAGGTGTATATATTCGTAACAGTGCTGCCATTTCAGCTTTTTTCCCGCTAGATCTAACTTCTTTTAAACACCAGTGCGGGAAAAATTCGAAAAAAGCGAGTTACGGGAATTCTAGCTTGAAAAAAATTTATTTAGCCGTTTTTAAGCTTTACTTTATGTTTCACCATATACTTGTATTTCAAGTATTGAAGAAGTCGAAATTTAAATATAAAAAGACATTTAGCTTTGTACTTGGCAGAATGCTGTAAATACACTATTTTTAAGTCCTCGCGTTCAGTGATTCAAACGGTTTCAACAAATGCTGCCTCAAATATACATTGCCTCAAAAGTGATTCCGAGCAGTAAAAATTTGTAACACAACTACAGATTTATACATTTTTAACTTTAATTGGAATATTCTCTTTTTTATTTTTATAAGAATCTCATATTATTATTATAAATTATGAAATAAGAATTTAGAATTAATATGAAAACTTTAAGACAGATATTTCCATAAATTTAACCAAGAAAATAGTCTTTTTACAACCAGTTTTTTAAAAGCTTATTCTGCGTAGGATTTTGCTTATTTTTAGCTTTAATTTTTGACAATCTAGCTTTTTTTGTCCAAAAAATTATGGCAGCAGTGATTCGTAGTTAGGATGACAAGACGGGTCGATATAGCGAAGGCTAGGATCTTAGAAAATATTAGAACTGTTGCTGTTATTTCAGCTTTGACTTACAATCCAAATGTAAATGTGTCCTATGTGTTGATAGTTTTGTACAATACAATTTTCAAAATTCATTTTAAAAATTCAAACATGGTACGTAAGAGTTGGTTCTACTGCGCAGATTGCTTCTTCTCCAAAAAGCCGATGTTCTGCGAAAATGTGGAATATATTGCCCCAAGCAGAATGAATATTCTCTTGGTTTCTGGGTTATATTACGCAGATTGCTTCTTCTCCAAAAAGCCGATGTTCTGCGAAAATGTGGAATATATTGCCCCAAGCAGAATGAATATTCTCTTGGTTTCTGGGTTATATTACGAATTGAGGACATTTTAGAAAAATCATTTCTAAAGCCATAAAAACTTCAAAAGTTCATTTGGATCTCACATTGCGCAAAGGTTATTAATTTTTGTGCAATCTCTAAGCTTAAGAAAAAAGTTTTCAAAAAATCAAATTAGAGCTGGCCTTATTGGAGAAATTTATTTTAATGAATTTGTGCATGCTGATGGAAAGTTAATGGAATTTTTTCATGCTATATGTATTTGCTTTGTCTGGTCAGAGATGCTTCCCCCTGTCTGTCTATAATTTGTTAAATCCTATTTACTCTTCGGGTTCGATTATCTTTGATGTTCTTTTTTACAATGGCCCGATGTAAATTGATCATATTTTATTGTACTGTAAGCATCAGTCTTTCGACCATCCTTCAAACAAATGAAACGATAAACTCTATAAAAATTAACGTCAATCCAACACAGCTTTTAGCTGCTTAAAAAAGATGTATGCCAAAGTAATTTGTAAGTTTTATTTCAATAGTAAATTTATTAAAGGAAAAATATTCAACATATTTTCCATCAAAAAGTACTTCATTTGTTAGTTTTCGCTTTTCAGGTATTTATTGATTACTAAAGCTTAAATATAAGAAAAGCAGTTTTTTATTTATTTTAATAACACAAAGAACCAGTTTTGTAAAATTTGCTAATTTGTATAAAAATCGAATCACTGATATACAAGTTCATTAAGAAGAAATTAAATGTGAAAGAAAATTTATATTTTATAATTAGGGTGTCCAATTACTCTGCAGAAATAAATTTGCCTACTCAAGTTCTTAACGAGTTGTCCTTAAAAGTAAAGTAAAGCAATCAAATCAAAAGCGCAATCAGGAATACACCCTACATTTTCGGTGGACATTTCCAATGTTGCATACTTTTCGGCGTTTTATTCAACACATGGTAGCTAACTCTTGCAACAAGTTATAGATGGCGCCATTTCAATGTCATGTGCTAGTGTATTTCTTCACGAAGCTATGACGCGAATTCAGTGCCATGCATTTTGGATACATGGTTATTTTGATAGTTAACTTCCATTAACAACTTTCAATTTAAAAGCCTAATCGAAGCAGGATAAAGCTTTCCAAAAGCAGGACAGCAACAGGAGTTTTTAAAGCTTATTCTAGTAAATCTTGAGGCGCCTGACGTCACATGCCCAACGACGTCATTAAATAATTTTTATGAATGACTCGTCGTCATGACGTATTAGCGCGAGTCACACGAAAGGATAGAGAAAGGTCAACGTAGTAAAACGGAGCACCCACCCACCCACATAGCACCCAAACCCATCTAAACCGAACACGCCCACATTAAACGAACACGACGCGTCGTTACTTTGCCTTTGTGTTGGTGTCATTGCTCTACCATTGCGGATGGGTGGGGTGTGGTGGGTGCGTTAGAAGCAAAACTTTGCATTTGTCGCTCACTCTCGCTGTCTCTCTTTACGCATTTGGACGCATTTTCGCCACCTCGCATATTTATTCAACATTTTCTTTCGACAGAAAGATAAGGCAAAAGAAAAGCGAGCCCGCGTGAGAATTTTACCGCCAATGTGTTGGACATTCGCAAATCTGTCGTCGGCCGTTAAAGAACACTTATAGTGCTAGTATACGTGTATATATAGAGCATTCTGTCTGGACTGTGATCTGGGCGCTGCTGAGCTATAGTATTAACGTAAAAAGAACCCTGAAAATTATGAAATAACTCGTGCGCAAATATACCGGAAATACGAAATAAATTAAAAAATTTGTATTAACCATTGTGGGACGATATTGAAGAACATAATGGTAAGCCATTCAACTAGTTTTAATGGTCTATGAAATGTAACAATTTCGAGTTCACACTCAGTTGATTTTTATACAAAGTTTCGCCGCGACCTTGAACTCGCCTTGCGTTCGTGAGTGGCTACTGTTTGGGCTTAAATTCGTTTTATCAGGGGGCTGACAAGCCCCCTAGGTCTTGCGGTAGGGCTAATGGATTGTTGCTAAATCAGTTCTAATGCTTCGTAGTGTCGATTATATAATCACTTTTAAATCGATGGATTTTAATGGAATTTAACCATTGCAGGTTAATTTCTCGATATGACTAACATTTTTTATTGCATTGTCGCAGAACCACACATCACATTATGTACACACCCTCCCCAGTGTCTAAGATTTTATCTAAAAGAGATTTCACATTTGCATACACAATCATCGTCACCTCGCTTGTTGTCAGTCCAAACTGCAAACCCCATGACTGCTTCTATAAAACTAAACTTTAGCGTAGAAAATGTTATTATCTAACAGAAAATCTCAGCCAGTGACGTCGATTTTATAACTTTATAAGAATCCCACTGCCAAGTCTGTTTGGAAGCACCTGACAATGACGAAACCGCAAGATAACAATGTGAAAAAAAAATGTATGTACTCGTATGTATTTCGCATTTTCGAGATAAACACAAATACAATTTGAGAAGCAAGGTATTTCGAGGGAATTAATAAAAATTGTCAAGCTGTGATCGCTAGGCTGAGGAGTCTTAATTATCGTTAAATAAAAGCATTGCGAAATTTTATTGCAAATTTTAGCATTTTGATTATCTTGGCTGTGTCTCATGCAAATTAATCACGTGCTATTATATACGACTTTATAGTCTGGACTGGCTTTATAGCCTGGACTTGTTTTTGTTTTGAATATTTTTAAAATGGAATCAGAGATCTTTTAATTCGTTTTCCTTGAAACTGCGACCGCTGCAAATATTATAAACTTAAGATAATTACAATTTTAGCTAACTAGAATTTTTGCGTGCCCTAATCAACTTGCAGATACGAGTACTATAAATAAAATGATTTTCTTTTTTTTTTATTTTTATTGTTTGGCCGGCTCGAGGTCAGAGTAAGAAAAACCAATTTATTTAATTTTCTTTTCTTTTTCCGATATATTTCGGTTACGCCACGGTAACCGTCTTCAGGGCAACTACAAAACATATAACATAATTAACATATTAAAACTATAACACAAAAATTTTTATATAATTACTTATTTAAGCAAGTCTGCTCTGTTTGACTTGGAGTTACTAACTAACAGGTGTCTGTAAATATGCGCGCAATTTTCGGTGTCTGCTTTGTAGTTAATTCTGTATTTGTTAGGTGTGTTGATAATGTGTAGCGTTTCGAGAGTGAATCGCTTACTGTAGTGTCGTTCTTGTTGAAGTACTTTCGTTTCTTCAAAGTTGGGGGTGTGTCCAGTCTCTATGCAGTGGGTTGTTAGAGCAGTTTTTTGTGTCAATGTTTGATGCCTTAGTTTGTAGTCTGACTTGTGTTGTGATATCCGTGTTTTTAGTTTCGACTTAGTGGTTCCAATGTAAAATCTCCTACATGGGTTGTCGCTGTCTCCGTCACATGGAATTTTATAGACTACGTTATTCAGGTCCATTTCTGCAATTTTTGCCTTAGTCCTATTAAAAATGTTCCTAAGTGTATTCTCCGGTCTGTGCGCAATTTGTATATCCTCTTTTTGATAGCAGTCTGACTGGGTGAAGCGTTCTGAGAACCCAGATACGTATGTCAGAGATTTGTAGATTTTTGGTGCTCTTGGTTCTTTTTTCTTTGGGTTCTTATGGTTCTTGATTAGGGAATACGTCAATTTGATAGGGAAGTCGTTTTGTGTCAGTATCCGTTTAATTTCTTCCTCTATTTGTTTATGGTAAAATTTGTCACTTGTCTCGAACATCCGTCTTATACAGTTCTTGGCTGTATTTATTATCATATTTTTCGGATGTTTCGAGTGATAGTTAATCAGCCTACCCGATGCCGTCGGTTTCTGGTACCATTTTGTTTTTAGCGTATTCCCACATCTATTTATAGTCAAATCCAAATAATTAAGTTTCTCGTCATTTTCTGTCTCTAATGTAAATTGGATTTTCTTTTAATTAGAAGCAACAAATAAACTTTATTGCTTTTTTATCTGCAGCGAACTAATTGTGGGTGTGTGTTTGTAGTTTTATCATATTAATATTAAAACAGAAAAGAACAAGAAAATAATGGGATAGCCAATGAATGAGTTGCCCTTGCAAAAGCGTTTACTTAGTATAAGTCTAGCGTGTATTATTTCGTGATTAATTAATATAATTGATATCCACACAGTATCAATGGGAGACGAAACATTTCGTAGATTCTGTTATCAATTTAATAAACCTCTGATATCAATTTGTGATATCAATGAACTAAAGGAATGAACAGATAGGCAAACAATCTGCACATAAATTTGTCGAATTTTCCAAGCATGTCTATACTAAACTATAGTTTTCTGCTACCACAAACTTCTTTGGGAATTACTTTTCAAATTCTAGTTGAAGAACAATACCAATTTTTCCTATTGTGGTGTAAATCTGTCTATTACTACACTAAAGGAAAAGTAGAGCGAACCACTCCATACCGATAAGGCTTAGTTAATATTAAAAATTTTTCCTACTTGAGTTTTCTTGAATCTATTATGAATCAAACACTTTTTTAATCGAATCATTAGCAGAAATATTTCGCATTATATATGATGCAGAAATTAACTTTAAATTGCAGACTGGAGCTGTATTTGTAATGATTGGTTAGTGCCAATTTATTGGTACACAATACCTGGTTTATTATATAAAAATTTGCAACTGTACGGTATAGGTATAATTGAAAAATATATCATCCAATATAGTATACGAATGTATAGGTATAATTGAAAAATATATCATCCAATATAGTATACGAATGTTTGCAAAAATGTATAGTATTTAGATTTTGTATAGAGCGCATGCTTCGGCAAAAATTTGCTTGATTTGGGTCGAGAAAAATGAGAGACTGGTTAGTCGTTTTAGAGTACAATTTTATTAGAAAATAGATCCATTAAATTTGCCACAGTTGTGCTCTATTTAAAAGGATTTTTTAAGTACTATGTCATATATTTTTTGTTACATTAAAACATTACCTCTTAATATCTGATCTTTACAAGCTGCTGTCAAACTACAACTAATAAGCTAACTGTAAAATGCATTGGTTTTAAAAGAATTTAATTTTAGTTTTATTCAATAATTTACAATCTCTCATTCCAAAATCATAGTAATGAATATTATACTAAGTATATTCTCTTGAGTGTTTCATATTACAATGAAAAGGTTTTTTTAACACTTACAGGTTTTTACAAAAAGTAGTTAAAACTTTAAAATAAAGGCTGGTCAAAAACTAGCTGTTACGAAAAGTTTTTATTGTAAACTTTTCTATGCATCATTTAGCTGTATAGTAGAATACCTTTTAGAGTTCTCGCCTTTATCGTGTGCGATAAAGCCCATATCGGTGAGTATTTGCGTTCTATTTTAAGGCACCAATTACTTGCCGCAGACATTTTCGCTTCTACATACTATATACATATATCGATGTTACGGCACATGATTACTATTCTACATATAAAATCTCCAAGCGGCCTTGAGCAAAAATGTTTTTTGGCTGACTTGTTTGGCTGGCCATTTGCAGATACAGGCAATTGTTTGTGTTGCCAAGTTCAGAGTACAAGCGTTTTGGCCGGCCCTCTTTCTACCTCCCACACGTGACATTCATTGACGCAATCTATGGATATGAAAGCATTAGCACATAAGCCAACCAAAATACACAAATATTATGTACAGAGATAAACAAGCCCCTTTAAATGTATTTTTTTGGAAATCTTGAAATGTACCTGAAATCTAATAAATCCCAAAAAGAAAGACGTAAAAGATCGAATCGTATAAACAATTCAAAATTGTCTTCACTTTTGAATACTCCAATAGACTTTCCTCTGGGTTCGGCAGTTAGACATATGGTTTCAGAATAGTCTCATTACCAGTCACAATAATGTAAAAGAAGTATTGATAATTTTTTGACTGAATGAGGTTTTTCGAATGTGGAATTGTTACTCATCTGTCGGGTATTTTTCATTTTTTATACCCTGTACCCAAAAGGGTACAAGGGTATATTAGTTTTGTGCGAGTGCACATGGAACACACAGAAGGAGGCTTGGTAGACCCCACAAAGTATATATATTCTTGATCAGCATGACAAGCCGAGTCGATATAGCCATGTCCGTCTGTCTGTCCGTCTGTCTGTCTGTATGAACGCAAGGATCTCCGAAAGTATAAGAGCTAGAATAACCAAACTTGGTATACAGATTCTCCTGAGACCGAGAAAGGACGAGTTTGTTCATTTTTTCTGATCCACCCCCCCACTCCCCCCCCCTATTAACGATTTTCTATAACTCCCGTAATTCGGAATTTTGAACTAAAATTTGGTAGTCACATTAGGTTAGTTATTATATAACCGTATACCAAGTCTCATTATGATAGAATGATCGGAAAGAAAGTTATAGCCATATAACCAGGCCCAATACACGCATACATACATATGTACAAGTACACAAACACGCATAAGGCACGATTCTGATGTAAATGTAAATGTATGTATGCATGCATGGAATATTTTATATTTAATTTAGTTAATTAATTAAATTAATTTAGTTAATTAATTAAATTTAATTAATTCATTAATTAAATTACTTTTTTGTGGGGTGGTACAGGGTATTTAAGAGTTGAGCCTGCTCGACTTTAGCATTCCTTTCTTGTTTTTTTATCATGTCTTTTCAATAAAATCCAATCCATATACCAGTAATCTAAAAAAGTAAAACAAACAAAAGACAAAACAAAAGAATGCATCAACTTTATAAAATTTTGTTTCATTAAAAAATATAGATTCAATGTTAATATTTGTAGACTACTGATCGGCTATTTACGATTATTGGCAAGAGAAACGGATTATATTAGAAGTAGACAGTTGAACTTTGGATTCAAACGTAAGATCCATTATTGTAATCTTTTTATGTAAGAAACTTGCATAGAAAATATAAACTAAATTAACATTTTCTAAAACTATAAGAAAATGTAGCGTAAAACGTTATTTATGCCACGTAAAAAATAAAATGATGTCTGTCTGTCTATCTATAAAGTAAATTCTTTATTTTTGAATGCTGAGGTTTTTTTATTTCCTTGCTTTTTGCTTCGCATATTAAATGAAATTAAAAAGTCATAGAATGTAGGTCGTGGAATTGTTAATTCGCATGTTTTGTTTATGTTTAAAGCAAGTTGAAAAAATTCAAAACAAAGCAGCAAAAAGAATTAATTTTTTGGCAAAAAATGATAAGCCGATTGTGTTGCCATGGTCCAAATGAAAGAGTTCAACAGATAGTTGGCTTTGACTAAAAATAGAAGCAGACTGTCTGCTAAACTTTCCAATATTTATTAAAGACACACGGCAGTTGATCAACTTTAGGTTCCTGTTACAAAAATAGAGAATTTGCTTGTTTTGTGTCTTCTTTAGACATACTCGTAAATAAAATGATAATTGCAATCAATTTTATTTGTAGCCAAAGTTCAAGTTCAAACTGGACTGAATTGAATTGAAATTGTCGCATATTATAAACACGCCTTCCACTAATTGCCTTTGTTGCACCAAGTGTGTGTTTTTTTTCTGCTTTCAATTCAATTAAATGCTGTCAATGACACGCCGAGGAAATTCGCATGGAATCTCATGCCAAGAAATTTCGTCGGCCTTTGCCTTTGATGTAATTCTCCGCTGCTCATCCTCCTCTTTTTTATTATTAATAACATTAAAGAATGTTGCATGACTCGGCATTATAAAGCTTTGCTTTGACCTAATAGAAGTAATTATTTGGCTTTGACATTTGTTGGTCAGATGTGTCTTTTATTGATTTTTCTACTTTATTTTTGTGTGGTTGCAAGCTGAAAAGTTACATGCCCAACCAATCTCTTTACAACTTCTGCATTTTAAAATATGAAAGTTAAATGTTTTTCTTATTTAGCTTATTTGAAAAAGGTTTGCTGACTTTTTATCTAATTTATAACATTATTGAAGTAGAAGCTAGACTTCTAATAGAGCTAATTAAAAAGCTATTAAGTATACTACATACGTACATGGCTTTAGAAATATCTAGAATCAAGATATATACTTGTGTATCGAAGCTAAAACTTGTTTAGCGCTTCCTTCCTCCCCACTCCATTATGGAACTTTATTGAATTTTATGCTGCTTTCCAGCATTTGGTTTTTCTATTCGATGTTCTATTGTGTTTCATGAGATTTTTTATGATGATAACTAAATAAATATAAATGGAGTCACGCACAGCTTTTAAACATATATTTACCTATTATTACGAAAAACATTTGTAAGGTTTCAACACGCAAACAAAAAATAAATGAATTGAAGAATGAATTTTCAATATATGCATTAATATTAAAGATATAAGAATAGGACTTAAGCTTTATAAGGATGGGTGTAGCGAAGGGTGGCGCAATACAAAGTGCTGGAGAAGTGAACGCTATCTCCTTGAATTATCAAATTATGTATATATAGTAAATGTATATGTTCTATCAATATAATATATCAAAGAAATTTATGCTTACGATGGTACTTAACCACCCACTTAGGCCTTAGAGGTCCCTTGTAATGCCATACATCTCTTTTTTTTTCAAGAGTAGGCCTTAAACCACTCGGCACGTTTGAAAAATGTAGATCTAAATTTTTGGTAATTCAGTGAAATCGTTTAGAAAGACTTCTTCTTTATCTCTGCAAATTCTGCAGAAGTCGTTTGAAGGGATCCCAAATCTGCCGGCCATTGAGTAACCCCAATTCCAAGGAAACTTAAAATTTTTTTTTTTTTAATTTATCAATTCCGCCCTTGTGAGAAAGAAAGCAGGAAAAATAGAGAATATTATATTTAGGGCATCAGTTGGCGTGATGCGAAGAGTTCCACTAATGAAGAGCTCCGGCGATCTCTGTACTTTGCTGGAGATATGCGTAAGATTTCTTGCTTTATTCAGTGCACATATGTAATTATTTCAAAATATAATAATTTCGACATTTTCTTTCTGTTCTAAAGAGTGGAACGTTCATAGTATAGTAATCGTTTTGTAACATCCGCCTTGTGCCAATGCGGTTTTATGCTAGTGTCGCAGGATTGCGTTACGATAACTGAAATGCAGACTGTTGTATTAAACGGTAAACTAATTACTCACTAAACTTGGCTGACTGGCTTGAATGTTCCAGATGTAGTGCAAATAACCTGTTGCTGCTACTATCTCCTGCCTATACTTTCACCACACAGCCAAAAGGAGCAGTGGCAGCTTCAAACATACATACATACATACATATGTATATAAACAAAAACATATGTATGTATGTACATATTTTTATGTATGTACAGTGAAAACTCTCCGGAGACTCACGGTCGGCCAATTTTTGTCCGCCCAAGGGGAGTGTCCGCTTAAGGGGATTCTTAAATACTTTATACACTGATCGAATGTCTTAGAAAAAGTGTCCACCGAAGAGAGTGTCCGGATAAAAGAGGTGTCCATTAAGGGAGTTTTCACTGTACATATGTAGATACTTACATATTTATAGTACGTATACCCTCTCCACATCTCCAACAATTAAATCAGTTGCGAAGGCAGTTCGTCGCACAGCTAGCCCGTCAACATGTTTACATACATGTATGTACATGTATGTACGTGTATGTTCATATTCTGCCACTGATAAGATTTTATTTTGCAGCGTCAACGGTCCATTTACGTATTGCAGTTTACATAACCTCCTCCCCAATAGAAGTAACTGGAGTGATGAAAGGTAGGCGACCTGCAATTTGTACATGGATTGGAGGCTTGGCGTTTCCTGCTAAAATGCAACAAGTTGAACGAACATTGCTGCAGTCTGCTCGTTATTCTTGCTCGTAGTTTGGCGGCAGGCAGCAATGTTGTGTGTCCACATTTTTGCAACACTTGAAGTTGGGGCTTGGGGCCGGTTTAGATTTCAGCTTGTTGTCGTTTATTAGTTTTCTGTTTTTGTATGGTTCGACGCTTCTAGCAGTTTCGTTGTGCATACGTAAATATATATACATATGTAAATATGTATGTTCATACATACATATGGATGTAGGTTTATTTATTAGGCTTGTTTCGCCTACAATGTTTTCGGTTCCGCTTCGCACCTTTCTTTGGTTGCCGCGTGCAGTTACGTTTTTCTGGCTCTCTCTCTCTGTCTCATTTAGCTCTCCTCGCTAAACTCAATGGTTCGCTTTACGTCTCCTCATTTGTTCAATATGCCGCGTGCCTGTTAATGTGCGCGTGAGTAAGGATACGCAAGAGGATTAGTTTAAATAAACATTCATTGTTTGCAAAATTCAAAACATTTGTATTAATTATAGTTTACAAAAATACTTTAGTTTACTTGAATATACTTTTTTTAAATGATTCGCAATTAATTCGCAATTATTAATTCACAATTAATATTTTGAAAGTAACGATTTTTTTATAATAATACTTTTTATCTCGATATCACCGCACATATTTTATAATTGAACTTTTATATTTTTCTTCTACATGGGATGAGGGCAATTTTTTTTTAGAAACTCGACATTAGCTTATAATCTAAACAGGCGTAAGCGCCACAAATCTAACCAAATTACAATTAATATCTTTTAAACCCTTGGCTTGCTTTGGAAGACAATACGCTGATTCGCAACCAAATTTATAAATTTTAGTATAACTATAAATGAAAATTTCAAATATAAATTCGCTTATAAAAAAGGTACTAAACTTAATTAATTGTAATGAATGAGAATTTTCTTCTGGTGGGGAAAGATTTTTCCATCCATGAAAAAATGCTTTATAATTTAAGGATTAAACTATACATAACCAGTTGTTTATATATTTAGGAGTATGGAAAAGTAGTAATCGGCTAAGAATATTTTTCATCCGAAGCTTATCCGCTGGTTGTTAAACAATACAAACACCATTAGCTGTTGTTCTTTTGGCCGTATTGCCTTAACTGTGAACTACACATACTATATACACACGCATAGATACAACGACGATGTAAAAGTGTGCTGTTGAAACTATATACATTAAGCGTATAATCTAGATACGTGTCATATATTTATGTTTTATATTATTATATGTAATTTAAATTTAGAAATAACTAACAAAAAATGTTAGAATTGAGCCAACTCGCCTAGCATTCCATACTTATTTAATATTGGTGGTATTGGGATATTAAAATTCTTTGACCATATCCTAGCATGCCTCCTAAACTCCACAAATATTCACGGTCCCACCACTAGTCCATGCAATCTCTCGCACTACACTCACACCTGGTAGCGGGCACGTTTCCCATGCCAACCATGTGCCCAAGTTTTCATACGCTCAGCATGCCCCGCTGCCTGCTCACATACTCGTGTGTATATTATGGAGAGGGGTTCACGCTGTTGCTGCCGGCATCGGTCGATTTCTCGAGTCAGTCGCGCATTGTAACTCAAACGAAACGGGCGTGCTGTCGTCGTCTTCGCCTCCTTCGCCGTCGTCTTTTAGAGGAGCTGCTCACATAGAAGCAGCAGCTGGTGTGCTCAACAGTCAGCCGAATATTGTTCGCTGTTACGCTCAAAGTTGAAAGAAGTAATGCAAATATATAATACACATGTACATATTGACATATATGGCAGTAATTAAATCTAAATATGAACGACATGTGCGCGCCAAAAAAAAAAAAACAATTGAATAATTTCCATTTAGAAAATAATTGCTTTAAAGAAGTCATTTCTACATTATATGTAAAAAGTGTGTGATGCATTCAACGCTTATGTGTGTGGTTTTGATGTTTTTTCTTGGTGTACATATGCGATAAAAATACACAACGCCCTCAGTGTCTGTGTTTATTTTAATTTTGTTGAAAACTGCCGCACAATTTACAAAAAAAAAAAAAAAAAACTCATGACGCTCGCATTTGTTAGTCAAAATACTTAAACAACAAACAAAATGAAAATGCTCTTCAATTTTTGGCACAACAAGTCGGTACTGTTTCAAAGAGACAAAGAATAGAATAGTATATAGCCAAGAATCTGGCTATTACAGAAACTGTTATTGATATATTCTGTATCTATGCGTGCATGTATGTGTGTTTGTTTATTATTACTCTTCCATTGCCCACGCTTTCTTTGTGTCTTTGCCGGCCAGTTTATACCTTCTGCTTCTTGTTCAGCAACAACAATAAAATACCCATGTGCATGTGTATGTATGTATTTACCTTTTGTGCGTGTGTATGTGAGCTCATTTCAGCGCTCTGCTCATATGGAACAACAACAACCACGCATCACAGCTGCGGCGCACACTCCTTGAAAAAACAAAAAAAAAAAACATCGCTGACTGACCAAAGCCAATCGACTAACCATTTAATCAGCCATATTGTTTGTGCACTGTACGCGCTGTAATTAAATTTCTCTGGGCAAGATGTTAGTCCAAGTAAAAAAAAAATACTTTTCATTTGCTTACTTAAGCGTGTGTCACTAAACAACATTGTAGACTCCATCTCTAGACTGTGATTGAGCCTTAGATTGTTATACTCAGGTGCAAACATAGTAGATCCATACTATACATACGAATATATTAGTTCTTTCGAGATTTTTCTGTTATTGTTCTGCTACTATTCGAGACTCCTTTTCAAAATAGGTATAAAAACGAAGTTCAGAAGATTAGAAAATTGTTATGAATCAATTGTCATTTTCTACTTATTATATTTTTGTTGCTACCTTTTGGGTAATACAAATTTTAAAAACATAAAAATAAAAATTATTTTTTGTTATTTTTATGAATCAATTGTCATTTTCTACTTATTATATTTTTGTTGCTACCTTTTCGGTAATAACAATTTTAAATACAAATAAAAATATAAATTATAGATACATCAATGTAGTGGTTAATTCAAAAATACACTGTATTTATAAATATATATTTATATTTGTGTATAATTTTGATGCCATTACTAATATTTCATTCAACTATTATTCCAAAATTCAAAATTATGAGTATATTTCTTTATCATCTTTTATGAATGCACTTCCGAATTCTGATCTGCTTTATCAGCATAATGGCTTACTATTACAAGTCAATTGTCATTACATATTTTTGTATTTCCAACTATCGATCAAATGAGATCCTACGTGATCAGCACCTGCCTTTATTCCCCTGTACCGACAACCTAATCAATGCACCTGACCCCATAGGCCATGCGGCAAACAAATCATTAGAAGCTTCAGAACTATGCACGTTCGCGAGAAGTGAGCAAAGGTCTGTCAGAAAGACCGATTTTCTGTCGTTTGTGTCTGCTTCTCGAACGCACAACAACTTGAAGCCGATCAGGTGATTTGTCGATGCTTCGCATACAACATTCTTGGCTGTCTCCTCCATTACGAATGCATTTCTAAATAGAAAAAAACCAGAAAGATCTCCAAGCAGGCCTTCTTAAGAGTGTCATTGAACTTGGTTTGGAACGTGCACCTTTATAAGAAATTTCGAATTGAACTTGGCACCAGATTTCTTTAGTTTATGTAATCAAAACGCGCCTTGTTCGTTCGCGTTTAGTGTTATGCAATAAATAATCTGAAAACGGCCAAAAATGTGAATATTTGCTTTCATTGAATAGCAAATAGTAACGTAATACATAATATACAAGTATATACTATATATTGTTCGGTTCAGTTCAGTTAGTTGTCTTATCAATTTTAAAACTCTGGCTGTCAGCGTGCGTGCATGTGGGTCTTTGTCTAGGTTTGTATTTTCAAGGTTAGCCACCTGATAAGAACTGAGCACATTTCTCTAATTGCCGACAATTTGAATCGGAAGCTTTTTTCACTAATGGTTTAGTCTTTAGCTAATATAACAACATGCAATTGTAATCGATACCAAACAGTCTGTTAATCAACTGGTCATTATTTATTTAATTATCGTTCTGTCACGTCTGCGGTTTTTTCATGCTGTTCCATGCTCAGAACTAGTTTTGATTCACACTCCCCGACCAATATGTAGGCGCTTTTATAACACAGATGTTCAAACAATGGGGTGTGAGCAACAAAAACCGAAGAGTTCTAGAATTCAACTAAACAAGTAGTCTATATACATATGTACTTACTTATATATGTTTATGTATAGTATGTACATTCATGTGAGGCTAACAGCCTTCACAGCCACTGTATAATTAATTGAGCCACTAAGTTGCGAAAAATTTCCATTGCTTACAATTACCGGCCTACATTTAAATCTAATTTCTCTTTTGAGAAACATTGTGATCAATTGAAGTGCGGTATTTTTGCTAGTAATTAACACCTTTTTTGTGGCTGGCTATCTGGATAACGTGAGGTTTGATTTAATTCGCACCCATTGGCAACCAAATAATCAAAGCATTGCTCATCATTATCATCATCTCGTGAGAAATCATTGACTTAGAATGTGAGTGCGCAATTATTTTGTAAATTACTGGAGTGTCATTGATCGAAAAGGTTTAACGTGATATAGCATTTCTATAATGCCAATTTATTGACAAATATTTGATATATTCTGATTTGCCAGATAAGTTCGACTAGATACTTGAGGACTGTTCTGCTTATACTTCTTTCAGCTCAGCGGCCACCAAGAATCTTATACTATATGTCATAGAACACATCTACATCTACATAGCTACTTATATGCATGCCTACTTATATATATGCATATGTCTGTTTACATTCCTCGTCTGTATTCTAGCATTTGTTGCTTTCAGTGACGTAAGTGCAAAATTGTTTATGCTCATTTATATATGTAAATTTTTTAAAGGCATTTTTTTCTCAGTGACAAATGCCATATTGACAGTATATGTATGTCAATAGTTTATAATCGCTTGGATACTGTATATGAATTTTAATTAAAATAATAACAAAAGCTAATGTTCATACTCTCACCAAGAGCATTAAGCATTTTGTGCTTTACTTATAACGTAGGGCTCTACTAAAATAGTTAAAATTCCACATAGTAACGACTTAATATAATATATTTAATCTAGATTTTATGCAAACATAGTTATTATTAATTTCTTTAGATTTATTTTTAATTTAATGAACTACTTCATTTCCATTCAAATTTTTCCACAATTTAAATAAATTTATGAATCATATTTTTCTCTTTTTTTCATTATCATTATTTTTCTAATATTAATGATTTATGTTTCAAGGGTTCTAATGGAGTATACGTATGCATATAGTATTTATGTTTAGCTCATTGAGATCCTAAATCTTGTGTAATTTATATTATTTGTGCTGGACGATTGTAATTGCAAGTTCTTAAAGTTTTCTCAGTTAGATCGGAGATCTAAAATATATCCAATCACTTTAATATTGTATTAATAATATTGTATTAAGATTTTATTCTTTAACATTTCTTACTTATTTATAAAGCATTTGTCTATAATCACCAGTTGAGGCTACAAAATGATTCGTAGTGGGTGTAAAATATTAAAATAGTCCATTGCAAAAAAAGCTACTGGTAGTAGTATGGATGCCAACTGGTGGGTTTCAAGACTTCCCATTTAGTATGGAAGAGAGGGTGATAGGAAATGCAGAAACACCCAAAGCTAAGTACTTATACTATTATAAACCTTTCATAGGATTGTACAATCGTATATGTATGTAACGCTTCTGCTTCTTTATATAATCTCATTAATTTTTTTACTTCTGCCGAACTTGAACAACACTATATATTTTTATGAAATACAAGAGCATCTATAAGCTGAGTGTACCCCATTTGTCAATTTTGTTTATATTCGTTTAATTACCTCCATACAGTTATTTATGCAAATGTTTCCATAGTTTTATTTACAATGCCAATGTCAAGCTCCATCGCCTGTGGGACGCGGTAATTGTCATAATTGTTGATAAATTTGTATACAACTTTTCGGTTTTTGTTGCTTATGGGAGCTAAAAATGAGAGTTGAGGTCGTTTGTGATTTGTATGCCAAACACTTAACGAGGAAGTGTTCCGTCCACTGAAGGTAAAAGATATTTTTTAGTTCGGCCGATAACAGAAAACGCAACTAAAATCATAAGCAGTTGCGGTATTATTAGTATTAGTTTTGAAAATAACAAAAATCGTTTTGAGGGACACCCAAAATCTCTTAGAATGCTGAGAAATAATCTTCGCAAATATTTTTGATATTATTATTAAGTGGGTTATTCCAATTGGTAATAGGAGTGATAGTTCGATTACATAAATAATGTTGGCTAAAACTTTGCTGTTAAGCGATTTAGAAAAAGAAAGAGAATATATTTTTGCATTATTCCAAGGGGTAAGATTTGAATATGTATGTAATGGGCAGTAGGTAGCCTCACCGACCCCATGAAGTACTTATGTATGGTAAATATATTCTTAAGAATGTTTGACAAGATAAATCGATCTTGACATATTTATCCGTCCGTCTGGATGAACCTTTCGATTTGAAAAACCGCTTAGCCCAGATTGACCAAACCAGATGACCAAATACTCTCTCTTAAGCTTTAGACGAATCAAGCTTTTCGCTATGGTGGTCATAATTCCGAAATCTGTGAATCCTGAGAAAAGTAATTAACGAAGCAATTTCACGCCGCCAAGCTGCATATTCTGCTTCTATGTCAGGCTTGATCGACTGCTGCATTCTCTCTTGTTATTATTGTATTTATATATTAACTTGTTTGATTATATAAATTTGTATACAATTTAAAAACTTGTTCGATCTTGCTTGACTTTAAATGTTTTCTTGGCAAATGCAAAGCCTGAATTTAGCTGAAAACACTTTTTACTGAAGTTTCAAATGGCTCTTAAAGTTTAGCTTATCTAAAAGTATTTATTTGTGGCAATGTTTTGCTCGTTAAGTGACTCATAATGTCCGCATTTGATAAATATATAAGTCAAAGCTTAAGTCATAAGCTGTTCTGAAATTAGAAGAAAATTTTTCAAAATGTAAGCGCATATATGTACTTGTTTTAATCTGCTCTTCAATGAGCACGTTGAAAAAGGAGTGGACTTTACAAAGCCTGATTATCAACTTGTCTGCTTATTCGGCCAACAAACGCCATTAGCTCTACCCTCCTCTACCGACCGACCAGTTCAATTTTCATGACCATAAGTTGCTCAGAAAGATATGCAGCCTGTACTGGACTACGAGTCCCCTGCCTTCCTCGCCTGCCCTGCCATCTGTCGACTTGTTAAACGTCTTGTTGTTAGGTGGCGATCGATGTGAATGACCAACTGTAATTTCCATATCAAATTTATGCGATTCGTTTTCCCAGTGTTCAGTAGACGGCTCGTCTATATAGCGACGTCGATGCCGATGTCGATGTCGTAAGGTTACTTCGATGTTTTCGATGTGCGCCTTTGTTCTCTACATTTCTCGGGTACAGTTGTCTGCTAAAATTGCACTTGGCGGCCTGTCAGATAACCCGTTCGAACACCATTGGCTCAACTGGTTTCCAATTAGCCCCACAACACAGCTCTTAATGATAACTGAACAACTTTTTGGCAATAAATATTGTTATTATTATTTTGCAAGTACAATATATCGTAGTATTTTATAATGCAGCTAATCGTACGGCTCGGCCTAAAGTTTAAAGTACGTTGTTGCTTAACGTACTTATGTGCATATACTTATGTATGTACTATATATGTATAATTGTGTATGTATTTTTGTACGATCTAAAGTGTGTATACATATAGTATGTATATATATAAGTTGTGTCGCCAAGCTAACTAAAAATCGCTTATCAATTAAACTCAAAAGCTTTTAACGAGCGACAGCCACTGAACTTGTGCCACTTTTTGTAGCTTTAAGAAAATTTATAAAATACATACATATTAAATATATATACATATATATATATATATATACTCGCATGCATGTTTGTATGGCGTTGTTCGTGACTAAACTGTTGGTGAATGTAATAAAAGATATTTATTAAATCAAAGTCATTTAATTGCCTCATAAATGGGTTTTCTTTCTTTGTACAAATTACATTTACTCCACTGTATTTTTTTCGTCTGCTTTTTTTTGTACAGCTCTATGGCTGAACATTTCATGATATTGTTCGTTCATTAACCTGTCAAATTTCTTGCAACTGGTATTGGCAAATTAATTATGCATTAATGGAATTGCTTTTTATCTCAAAATTTGCGCTGTAATTCCAAATGCCATGATTCGTTTTCATAGTCGTTTGTATACTTAGTACTCGAATGCCTAAAAACAAAACTGGAACGTTTAGATTTGTTGTTTAGCAAGTTACTGTTTATCTTTGCTTCGGCAGGCTTAGAAATAAATAATAAAATATTTGGGATAAAACAAAAATCGTATAATCATATAATTCTGCAGTCTTGAGAATATATATTATTGTATATAATTGTAGGGATACAAATTTATCGTTTAGGAGTACCTTATATTACAGAAAATATTGCTAGAAGATATTCTCTTAAGCCTACCAACCAGAAGTTGTGAAAGCTTTAATGTTAAGTAAGAATTCGGACCACAACTTTTTTAACCTCATTTATATTTCAAAGTTAACAATTAAGTATATATTCAGCAAGAAAAGGAGTTACCGAAGTAAAATTAAAATGGTACTTTTCAGTGTCCTCTTATATCCATCCATAGTATAGCGATATCATATTTATACCCTGGGCTTAAAAGATATAAGTGTTTATAGGGTTGGTGCAAAATGCAGATGCAATAGGCAGAAGAAAGCAAAAGGTATATACTATATACTATTAGTCCATCTGCCCGTCCGTCCGTGTTAACACCTAGATCTCAGACACTATAAGATCTAAAGACACCAAATTTTGCACAGAATTACATTATATGTGTACACAATTTTCCCCATTCCCCAGCTATTACTGATTTTCCAAAACTCGCAATTACGCCTGGAGTTGTTATGTGTCTACATTGTAAGTTTCGTCGTCATAGATTAATTTTAACGGAAGTATGATTTTAAAATTGTTTATAAAGATAAGATATATCTCTATGTATTAAATATTTCCTATTTTATTTATTTAATTAATTTTTTTTTTTAAGTTATTAAATTTAAACTTTTTTTCTTTTGTGGGTATATAAGAGTTATGTTTCCTTTCTTGGACAATACACTATTATTGGATGTCTACAATAAACACCCTATCTACAGGCAGTTTTCAAGAGCCGAGAAAAACGTTCTCATGCATAAAAATTAATAAAGCTTAAAATGATTTCCATAAAGTAAACTATATAACCAACTATATAACAACTATTGGTGTATACACGTATAAACCTTTACTAAGTCTTTAACATTGTGATGCGTCAGAACGCCCCAAGAGTCGAGCACGTGCCCTCTACTGCTCATTACTCGAAATTGAGCAAAAATTAAGAAATAAAATGCATATTTACAAAAGCCCCATTTACCACCTCGCCAGCTACCAGTTTACACCTGTTAACTCGGGTTTCTCGACACAGATCCATATCTAACTATGTGTACGAGTATATGTAGTATTTATATATAGACTTATGTGCTTGTACTCGTATACACACATATGTACAACTATGTATGTATTTGAGGTATGAACAATGCGTCAGGTGTGCATTATACAGAATAATCTTTTTGAAGTTGACGTTTATGGTTGTTGTTATTAATTTGTTAATCAGCAGCATGCGAGACAGCACAAGTACTGTCTTGCAAGCAGGATTATCTTGTGAAAATACATTGTAATGGGCGATGCTGGTGGATATCGCATTTGGGATAACATTGGCTCCCCGGGCGCTCGTCGTCAGGACACTTTGGAAACCACGGGTTGCCCTTTGCGTGTACGTTTAAATGCTTCGTTTTAAATTCGAAACAACACAAGAACAACAAGAAAGGAATGCTAAAGTCAAGCAGGCTTAACTTTTAAATACCCTGTACCACCCCACACAAAAAAAAATTTATTAATTATTATTTATTATTATTATTTATTAATTAATTTGGTTAGATGGCTATAACTTTCTTTCTAATCAACCTATCATAATAAAACTTGGGGTACGGATATATAATCACTAACAGGTTGTGACTACCAAATTCCAAGAATAACGGGAGTTATAGTAAATCGCGAATAGCGGGAAAGTGGGGGGTGCATCGGGAAAAATGAACAAACTTGCCCTTTCTCGGGCATTGGTTATTCTAGCTCTTATACCTCCTGAGATCCTTGCGTTCATACAGACAGACGACTCGGCTTGTCATCCTGATCAAGAATATATATACTTTATGGGGTCTGCCACACCTCCTTCTGGGTGTTACATGTACACTCGCACAAAACTAATATACCCTTTTTCCCTTTGGGTACAGGGTATAAAAATCAAAGTGCGGATTTCTATTCCAACTGCCGCCCATTCCCGCCCCAAGCATTATAGTGTGTGCAAAAGTCGCGTGTGAATCCGAATACACGTACATACAAAATGTGTTGCTATTGCCCCCTTGGGAGGCGTGACCGAAAACTTCTACAACAACATTAATTAGAGGGAGATCGATTGTATGAAAGCGAGAAAGGGCATTAACAATATTTCACCTAAACATGTACTTGTAAATATTTCGAAGCGTAAAAAATGCACTCCGATATGATAATATAAACAGGTCTTTGCTCCACACCTCCCCTATAATAGAATCATTCGTTTTCGATACGTCATCTACTCTTAGTTTATAAAAATGCAATGTCATTTGCTGGCATTAGAAATCACTCTGGGATGCAGTTTTTTTTATATGTAGCTCCAAAGTGGCTGCGTGTGTCTCATGACCCATTATTTTAATTAATTTGTAAACACCTCCCTTATCGGAAAACAATACAAATAATAGCAGCAAGTGTATAATTCTAGATATATTGTTACAGTATTTTTTTTTCTCTCACCCTCTCTTTCTCGCAATCTTTGGCAAACAATAGCAAAGCATTTGAAAATATAAAAAAAAAAATTGCTTTTAACGAGCAATTAATTTATTTAGAAAAGAGTACGTACGAGTACCAACCACATTCCTATGCCACAAAAATAATAGCCCATGAGACCGGCTACTACAACATTGGATGGAGCGAGACGACATGCTGAGAACTGCAATCATGCACTCATTCATTCAGTTAGTCATGCAGTCTCCCTTCCCCGAGACACTCAACACTCGATTGTTGTGCTCGGCGCAGTTCAATTAGCGTCAAGTACGCCTAGATCATAAGCCTCAGTGGGTGGCTTCTCTAATACTATATAACGTCTCTATGATTACAAACAAAGCAAGTTGGTGACAAGTTTTGGTGTGCACGAAGCCAAGAAGCATATTGTTATTTATTTTACAATTAGAAATTGATTCTTATAGTAGTATCAGTATATATGGTATATAAAATATAGTGGTTTTTATCAGGGCAGTAACAAACATTATCAAAAAGTTCCAAAACTCTTCATAGTGTATAACGCTAGCAAATATTTTAGGCTGTATTTATATGTTTGTAGGTAATAATATTTATATGTATTTAAAAGGGTTAATGCAAATCAAAAGAACCTGTTTATATTATCTTAATTATCTTACCAGATTGATTCTACCATTACTTCTCTAAAGCCTACAGATTATTGAAATAATTCCACTGTCTCTACTCTTATATGATGTCCATTTAATGTAGTGTTAGGTAATACGTTTTTCGTCTTGAATGGTTTAAATCATCACATTATAGTTAAGCTAGAGATACTATACTTGTATAAAAGTGATCTACAAAGCCTTCTAACGAGCGTTACAGATATCAGGTCAAACACTAGTGTTATAGTGTGAAAAACAAACAAAAAATAGGTTAAGCTGTAAAGCATGTAAAGCAAACACATATCTGACGCTTTTAGGAGAGTGAATTTTTCATAATACTTGTAGTTCCTGACAACTTTTGAAAATTGTACCGTCTTTCTATTTATGAAAGGGCTTTCAACAAATTACTCGTATGTGACAGTTTGGGTATGCAAGTTCTATAATAATTGTTCATTTATGCTTAGTCTGACGCATTATTATCTGACGCTTTTGGGAGAGGAAATTTTTCAACACAAGGCGCTAATATTCAAATATTATTAGTTTATTCATATAGTATGATTGCAGCATAGTGTATAGAAAAGTTGTACAGTAATTGTTAATTTACATTTCTGAGGCTTTTAAGAAAATAAATTAAATATAACACGCATCTATAAACTTTCGCATATTATACTTAGTTTAATTTACTCTATATATGTTTTATAAGAGAAAGTATATTTATGAAAGTTTTATAATATTGCTTTATTGATTTTAACAACAATCTACAATCGGAGACTAGAAAACTGGTTTCATCAGCAAATTTTAACAAATGGCTTTTATTTTAAAGAAGCAACTTTAAATGGAAATCGAATTTGCAAGCATTTGCAAAACAATTCGAACTATTTATAAACCGCCTTTGGGCCATTAAGACTATATGGCTCTGGCTATCAAAATGATACATAATATGTTTTCTTTGTCGCTCAGCACGTAGCGCCCATATTTGCGAATTAATGATTTGTTTGCTCAACTCAGCTCCTCCCTGCATACAAGTATGTGAACTTTGAAAAGGCCCATCTACTGGCTGACATCACTCTCTATTATCAATATATTTTGTGGTATTACACGAGCTAATGCGCCTACGATTTACATATGGACTGTGTGTGTACTCTATAAATAAATATAAAACACTGTGCATATACATACGAGTACACCTACTTGTATATATAGGATGCCTGATATTTTGATTGATTTTGAGGGCACATTTTGACGTAGGCATCGTCAATTGATAGCCCGTTCGCTCTGTTTACGACCATCTACATATGTACCAGTAATCTATATAGATGCGTATACATACATATATATGTACATACGCGTATGTTTGTGTATTTGTATGTCTGTGCCACTTTATGGAATATTTGCGGTTGTTGCTATCAACAACATGGTACGCTTGTAATCAATCAAGCAGCAACAGGAACGCAAATGTTGGAGCTACATACATACATATGTAAATTCATATGTATATTCATGTTTTTTACATCCGTCCACTGCATTAATAAATGGGCGTGGCTCCTTTTTAGTGAGTGTTAAGTTTAGTTTTGTAATGCAAGTAGCGCTATGTCATAGAAATAATCTTCCATGTCCGGTGTAGTCATAATTTTTCGAAACGCGTGTCGGAAACTTTGATATACAAACAAACATATACATATATGCATATGAATGTATATAACATTTGCATGAAAGTATTTTACAAATACAACGAGATGACGTTTGTTGTGCAGTCATAGAAATTGCCCAGTATCAATAAATTTATAGGAGAATATCAGACTAATTTCGATTGTTTCTTTGCGAAACATTGTACAAAGGTTTTAGATACCGAGTTATTACAACAACAAATATATACATACATATATAAAGTCTTTGGAAGAGGCTGTATACCAAATCTGGTAACCATAGCTCTTATCCTTTCGAAGAACTTTAGGTTCATACAGACAGATGGAAAGACCGAGGAACAGGCGAACGAATGGGCTGTTCAACACTCATCCAATGGCTAAAAACAAAATATACACCTTGTAGTGTATAGAAATAGTCACTTCCCCTTCATTTTCAAATTCCTTGTAATTCATAACGAATTACGGATTTCATATTGGAAGCCCTAGTAGCGAAGTACAGTGAAATCTGGCTTGGGCTAATACCAGCGGTTCTGGTGAAATTGTGGGATCATGGCAGAGGTCCGCCTGGAGAAGATGATGCAGAATTAAATTTTTTGGTTCTTTTTTAATTGTCCCTCGGCTTTTAGTCACGAATCATAGAAGGAAGCTTTTCCTTGAATTGGTTTAGGTCGACAATAGACAATTTTTCTCTCCATAAACAGAAATTCGAGAATAATTTTTTAACGTACATATATATTAATGGAAATTCCCTGGCTTAATGCTCTCAGCACTTTTAACAAAAGAAAATTTGGAAATTCTTTTTCGCGAAATAAAATAACAAAGTCCTCCCCAAAAAGATTCCACAAAAATTGGGGACTATGATATTTATCCAGCCACGAGAGATTTTCGCGGCGAGAGATTTCACTGTACATAAGAGTATACTATAAATATGTATCAACAATAAGCCCCAGACTAAACACGTTCTAGCTAAGCTGCTCTCTGAGCTGTGAAATCGCAATGCTAATGTCAGTCCATAAACAAAATATCAGATAACGCTTCAAACACAAGCCACAAAAACAAATAATGTAAAAAATAATGAAAAACTAAGTTCATAGTATAAACAACAAAATCTAAGATAAACAAAATCATAATACAAACAAGTTATAAACAACCGGACAATGACATTTTTGTCTGGGAATTTTAAAAAAGATCCCACAACAATTGCTTATTAGTTGCGATAGAAAAACACAATTTTTTAACACTATTAGCAGTTGGTTTTGATAGGTTTCTGATATCATCAAAGTTTAATTAAGATGCATTTATCCAGCAAATTAAAAGCTGATTTAAACTTAACTTAGATCGTATTAAGCCACAGGTTTTTCATTCTAAAATATACAAGGAGGGCTTTTGGCTCTTTATAACCCAAAAAGGGTATATAACGTCTCAGAAATGTTTTTTTAACATTAATTTAAAACTTTACGTATTCATTTTTGATGCATATATAAATGATATTATTTGATATTGTTTTGAACTAAAACTTGTGAACTAATGGGCTGAATATGAGTTTAATAGAATAATAGATAAATTTAAACCTAAATTATCGAAACCTTGATTAGCCGGGAACATTTCTTAATCATGATGCAAACAGGTTGATTTTAAAACTCTATAACCGTGATAATCGTATAATCGAATCCAAGTTTGTGAAGTATGGAGGAAGGTCCCAGTTTTTTAGAGTGAGACAAACAATAGATTTAATTAAACTATTTTTATAAACAAGAAAGATATGAAAAAGATGAGGATGATATAAGTATGTTTGTTTAAAGGTGCAGATTCTTAGTACAATTGTCCATTTTTTTGATGCAACTTCTTTTTAAGCGGGATTTTTGATTTTCTATAATACTCGTAAGCTCGATCTCGAGGTTCAACTGTGTTCTACCTTTTAATGACAATTGGTCAACTATTTTCAATTGCTATCCCAGAAATAAACATTAATTTATTTGGTCAACCCCCAAGAAAAGAGAATGCTGGTTAAGGCAAGAAGCATTTCTTTCAAAGTCTCTGTAATGGCAAATACACTTTGTCGCCCTTCGTCTCTCGCGCCCGAAAATTAACATCATCTTTAAACTCTGCTTCTACTTAACCTAAGCTTATATGCTAAGCCTTTAAACTATGCTTACAATATTTTGCTATTTGGTCACCCCCAAGAAGAGAGAATGCTGGATTTTTCCAACCGATGGTTAAGGCAAGAAGCATTTCTTTCAAAGTCTCTGTAATGGCAAATACACTTTGTCGCCCTTCGTCTCTCACGCCCGAAAATTAACATCATCTTTAAACTCTGCTTCTACTTAACCTAAGCTTATATGCTAAGCCTTTAAACTACACTTAGAACATTTTGCTCAAATATAAGTGATATATATAGGTGCTAATTGACTAAGTTTTGATAAAATGAAACACAAATATTAATGCTTCGCTGCCAGAACTATTCACATTTACTTGTATATCACAAATATAATTATTTGTGCGCAAAAATTCACTTATTGGTCATGCAAACACAATAATAGATTTGTTTATTAATCACTTACATGCACATGTTACTACAAACAAATATATACTCGCATATAGTATAGATATGTACATTACAGTATTGACATTGACATTGGCGCCCACCGCTTGGTTCGCTTGGGCGTCCGTTGGCCCGTCTGCCCATGGGCTATAATTAGTGGTCGGCCAAGCTTTTTGTTATACACAAAAGTTAAATATATCTTACATGTATGTGTGTGTGTGTGTGTTAAGTTTTGGCCAAAAGCACGTGTGTCTTTGTGGCAACAACTAATGCGTCTGTTTTGATAAAAACAATATTGGGAATTGGGAGTGATTGATATATGGCTGCGATATCTGATATTCTAACAAAACCAGAACATGGGTCATGGGTCATGCCCCCTTTCACCCTCATTCTTATACACATACGACTATACTTAGTAAGTTCTGTATATGTTTCTGGGAAATTGAACGAAGCGATTACCTAATCGCATCGGCGATGACGTCCATAGAATCGGGGCCAGAGACGGCGTCGTCAGCACAATCGCCACTTGCCATGAATATTCGCTTATGAAATATTTATATACAAACCACCAGCAGTTCGCAGTTTTCTGGCACACATTTCCATTCCAACACAAATTATATCACGCGCTTCATTTCCACAGCGCCCCCCATAAACCATAAACAACAATGTGACTTGTTCCAACAATTAGGCGCTTGCGTCCACCACTCTGCTCGCACGAGTACTAAATTGATTTCCAATTGAGCCCGAGGCGTTTGTCAAAACATTTAGATTTATGCATGGCTACGACATGTTAATGAACCGACCACTATGACCATAGACAGCAAAAATGGGGCATGACAACAGATGGTCGTTGCCCGTTTTGGGGGCTCGTTCGCCACACTACTATATAGTATATAAGTAGTGTATCTAAGACTTTCTTTGCAACTGAATCTTGATTGTTATTAATTGATGTTTCCTTTATTGTTTGCTTACAGATTTTTCAAAAAGATACCAAAATGGAAGTGTAAGTATTAAAAATAATTTACTTTTATCATATCTTAATTGGCAACACAATAATTGAAGGCTTCAAAGCTGTATATTTTCAATTTTTATGTGACTGCATTTGCTTCAAATATTTTCAGTATATTTATTTTTTTTGTGAATTATGAAACAGTTTTTAAAACTATAATATTAGAAGAGCAAGTAAATGTAATTTGCTGTTTCATCTTTAAAGCAAATATTTGACGACAAAATTAGCTTCAGGGACAATTGAAACATCATTTAACATAGCATAAGTATTATATTTTATAGGATTCAGATCTTGGCTGAAACTTAAACATAAAACTTATTTCATCTCTATCTATATATCTAAATCTTTATTAACTTAATATAAAGATTCGTTGCGTTTCTGAACTCGATCACATGTAGCGGGATCGAGTTCTATTCTATGCTCTGAATGCCGACTAATGTTCACTTTTTAGCTTCATTAAAATTTAGATTTAAAAACATCTAACAATTTTGATTCAGCAGTATTTGCTTGAATTAGTAAGCGGAAACAGTCCTGACCAGATTCGTGTAGATTCATCCATAATTTTATAACTGGCGATGCAATTTTATTTTAGCAAACCAAACTATTACTTGGACGATTGCATTACACTATCTTCCTTAAAAATCGTCCAAGGTTAAGCTAAAAGATTCATGAAGCAAATCGTTCATTTAAAAGAGTTCCCGTAAACCATTCTATTAAATTAATTTGATATTATTAAATGAATTTCTGATAATAATGCTAGTACTAACATACTTGTATTATTAGTGTGTTAAACAAAACTGTTTAAATTATTAATTTTTGTAATCCCATACTTGTAAATAGCAACAATTTAATGAATAATATCAGTTTTATTTCTAATAACGCCTTCTCTATAAAAAATTGTTGTGTGTGTAAGTTTCCACAAATCAAAACAATTTCAAAATATAATTAAAAATCAGTAAGATTAATATCTATATATTGCAATCTTTTTATAATTAAAGTAATTGCTTTGACACGAGATCTGTTGTTCAAAAAGATATATAGCTGTAGAATTGATGTTGATAAGTATAATTTTGTTTGTTTATTTTTTACACTTAGGCTACTAAGACCCACCTAGTATCTCCTCAAATCGAATAAGCCTTACCTTTATTATATGTTACTCTTCTTTAATCCACAGCGAAATCGGCGAACCTATACAACCGCGCAACAGTTGGAAGCACTTCTTTGGCAACCATTGGAAGGGCCTGGTAGTCTTTCTTGTTCCACTACTATGTCTACCCGTCATACTTTTGCACGATACTCCCGTAAGTTAATAGGATTTTTCTGGGATATGAGTATATCAATATATTAATTGCAAATTGAAAATTTGAATCTTTCAGGCATACCGTTGCATGTACTTGCTCATGATAATGGCCTCCTTTTGGGTCACCGAAGCCTTGCCGCTATATGTCACCTCCATGATACCCATTGTGGCTTTTCCAGTTATGGGGATAATGGTAGGCCTGCATTATAATTCCTATATTCGTAGAGCATCCATTTCTTACCAACAACTTTTTTTATTCCCCCCATACAGAGCTCTGATGTGACATGCCGCTTGTATTTTAAAGATACTCTGGTTATGTTTATGGGCGGCATTATGGTGGCCCTGGCCGTGGAATACTGCAATCTGCATAAGCGATTGGCCTTGCGAGTTATACAAATTGTGGGCTGCAGTCCCAGAAGGTGAATTGAAGCTATAAACAAATATTGAATCGTTGTAAAACACATGCTTTTTGCATTTCACAGATTACACTTTGGTCTGATTTTCGTTACCATGTTTTTGTCCATGTGGATCTCAAATGCTGCCTGTACGGCTATGATGTGTCCCATTATTCAGGCCGTGCTCGAGGAACTCCAAGCGGTAAGTTTAAGGAACAGCTCTTCTATCATAAAATGCGTAATTACTTAATCTGCTTGAGAATTGCCGAGGAAGGATTAGAAATTGTCCGCTAAAGAATGTAAAATCTTTAATTACGCATTTCCGCTCAGGTTTGAAAATCATGAATTGGTTATAAAAGGATTATTCATGTATTCATATAAAAGAATATTTAATATATGTATATTTGCAAGAAAGTCTAAATGACAAAGTTATATGATCAGCGATTTAGAGATCTTCCTCCGTCCAATTTTATAAAAAATCAGATATACATAGCTCCATTCTCAAAATCATTCATAATAGGATTAACATGTTGGCTTATAAAGATATGTATTTATAGAAAATTTTGTATTTACGTTTTTTTTAGAGTGCTTTAAGATAGTCTGAAGTTTCAGAATTAAATAGCTGCCATAGAAACGATCGGTGCAGAAAGCAATCTTGATACGAAATACTTTTTTGTTCATTACAAAATGGTAGCAAAAATTCGAAGTTATGCAACGCTTGTGCTTAAATATTTATTTATATTTCGCTTTCAGTTGACTATAGTTTAAAGAAAACTACGGTATGTTATCGGACTTAGGAGATTTTAGACAAACGGACAGACGAGCATATCTAAAAATGTCAATAATATGTATACCTTGTAAGGCCTCCTTCGCCTCCTTTTGGTTGTTGCGAAAACTCAATCAATTCAATTCATCAACCCTTCATATCCATAATCTTTCATTTAGCCTTGGAGACCAGGACATAGAAATGGCAAACTAATTACTTCTTAGGCAAACAGCATTATAAACACGATTCTCTTCTTCTTCTTGTTTGTTAACAGCAAGGTCTGTGCAAAATCTATCACGAGCCCCAGTATCAAATCGTCGGAAGCAATAAGAACAAGAGCACTGAGGATGAGTAAGTATTAGAGAAATCTGGCTATGCATTGATAGTTTTTATTTAAGAAACCCATCTATCTGTTTCACAGACCTCCTTATCCCACGAAGATCACTCTGTGCTACTATCTGGGTATCGCTTATGCATCATCCCTCGGCGGCTGCGGCACAATTATCGGCACCGCGACCAATTTGACCTTCAAGGGTCTGTACGACACTCGTTTCCCCACATCTACGGAACATTTGGATTTCCCAACCTTCATGTTCTACGCTGTGCCCTCCATGCTGGTCTACACATTCCTCACATACATATTCCTGCAATGGCACTTCATGGGTCTGTTCCGTCCAAAGAGCAAGGAGGCACAGGAGGTGCAGTTGGGAAAGGATGGCGCCGATGTTGCTAAGAAGGTCATCGATCAGCGTTACAAGGAGTTGGGTCCCATGAGCATACACGAAATTCAAGTTATGATTCTCTTCATAATCATGGTGGTCATGTACTTCACCCGCAAGCCGGGCATCTTTCCTGGCTGGGCCGATTGGTTGAACACCAAGTGAGTATCATATTGTCGCAAATTCTGCTACACCATCGCTATAATTGCTCTCTAAATTTTCGACAGGGACATTCGTAACTCTATGCCGACCATTTTCGTTGTGATCATGTGCTTTATGCTGCCCGCCAACTATGCCTTCCTGCGCTACTGCACCCGCAAGGGACCGGTGCCTAATGCACCCACACCCTCGCTGATTACCTGGAAGTTCATTCAGACCAAGGTGCCATGGGGACTGGTCTTTCTGCTGGGAGGTGGCTTTGCACTCGCCGAGGGCAGCAAACAAAGTGGCATGGCCGAACTAATTGGCGAGGCATTGGAAGGCCTGAAGTCCTTGCCCCACGTTGTCCTTCTGCTGATTGTCATTCTGGTGGCCGTTTTCCTCACAGCCTTCAGTTCGAACGTGGCCATTGCGAACATTATTGTGCCCGTGCTAGCGGAAATGGTGCGAACATATAGTTTTGTGATTGGAAAATGGAGTGTTTGCTAAATTGACATTTTTTGCAGGCGCTGAAAATAAAGGTACATCCGCTCTATTTGATTTTCCCTGCTGGCCTGGCCTGCAGTATGGCCTTCCACTTGCCCGTGAGCACACCTCCAAATGCCTTGGTCGCAGGCTATGCCCACATTAGAACCAAGGATATGGTAAGTTGTGCCTTCTTATTCTAATTCAAAGTCGGTCCGTTAACTGTTTGTTGATTTATTTCGAATTAGGCCATTGCCGGAATCGGTCCCACCATTATCACGATCGTTGTACTGTTTGTGTTCTGTCAAACCTGGGCCTTTATCGTCTATCCCAACCTCGACACGTTCCCCCAGTGGGCAATCGACGAGGCCAACAGATCAACACACCACGGTTAATTTACGCATAAGATTTAACAGAGACAGACAAAAAAAAAATAGAAAAATCAAACGGCAAGGGCATGTTAGTGTGTATTAAGTGCCTTTCTCTAATGTTTACTCTCACTTGCCGGGGCGCTAGTTGTTAAATGTTTAATTAATGTTGACACGAATTTAGCGACAAATGCAAAACAAAAAAAGAAGAAGAATAACTCGGTTTCCACTAACGACGACTGCATTTCTGTAAACTACATATATTTTTGTATTGTGTGTGTAAATGATGACAATGAGGTGGATTTTATTTGAGATATCAACATATTTTAAATTTATGCATTTATCAAAATAAAAAAGCGTCGTTTACAAATTTTGAATTCTACACAAGAGTGTTTCGTGAAAAATTCGAAGATACGCGCCGAACTCTGTTAAAAAGTAATTTCAAAATGTTACTTAATGGTTGCATTTAACTAATAACAATAACTGTTAAATCATATATAAAAAAAAAGGCAACACAAACGTATTTTTCTACAAAACATACTATACATCTAAAGAAACGGATAGACATACACATATTTAGCGCCTAGACTGAGAACGTACAGAAACAAAGTGTTAGAATTACTCAATATATTGAAGGCAGACAAAAACAAAAAAGCACACAATTAGCGTTAACATAAGTTTAAATACTAGCGTGTAATTTGCAGCAAATTTATGTTTTATCTAGTTGTTAAATCCAAATAAAAAGCTCAAATTGTACAAGCGGATTAGTCATTTATTCCATCTTCAGAAATGTTGTAAATAATAACAATAGTTTCTTTTTAAATTGATCAAGAAACAAGAGTTTATGCCGGCAAATTAATTCTCAGTTTCAGTGAGCGGGCATTTTTGAAACTATATGCGCAATGGCAACTTTGAGCTGAGCTGCCGGATCGGTCATAAACGTTACGAACGTGACAGAGTTGCATCTCATATTTTTGCAGCGAAGTGGCAGCACACTCAAACAGTTTTGGGGCAACTGAGTCCCACCTGTTGCTGCAATCTATTGCAAAAATTAACATTGCCTTTTTTGTATCAAAATTCGTATGAATCTTTATTGACATATACATTGCATACATGTGGAATATGTATATACACTGGTCGGCACAATTATTTTGACGAGAAGAAAATCATACATTTTTGTCAATAACTGGTTATTGGTTTAAGATATCAAAGGAAACTTTTTTTCTCAATTCCATATTGGTATTACAAACTTAAAAATAATTCAAAGGATATATTTTTATAAGAACTTTTAAAATTATAAATCAAGGTAATTTTCATGGGTTGGCATAAGTATTTTGACAATGGATATAAACAAAAAAAACAAAGCTTAATACTAAACAAAACATAAGAAATTGATGGTAGATTAATAAAATGTATACCCGCCTTTGGCTTCGATAACTTTTTGAAGACGTCTTGTAACTGAGTCCACTAAATTTTGAAGGACCTCTAATGGTATCTCTTTCCAAAGAGAAGTGACTTCGGAAATAGTTTCTTCTTCGGTTTTATGCAAAGACGCATTTCTTTTACGTTTTACAAGAGACCACACATTCTCAATAACGTTTAAGTCCGGACTTTGTGGTGGCCAATCCAGAGTAGTAACACCAACATCGGTTAAAAATGCTCTTATCATTTTGCTTTTGTGGCATGGGGCGTTATCCTGTTGCAGGATAAATGATTCTCCAATCAGCCTGTCACCGGAAGGGAATGCGTTTTCGTTAAGGGTACTCAAATATTGTTGCTGGTTAATTGAGCCGATGATGGGAACGAAATCACCTAACCCATTGTACGCAATGCATCCCCAGAACATGACTGAGCCTCCGCCATGGCTCACTTTTTGACATACGGGGATATTTTTTTGTCTTTGAAACTGTGGGAGCCTTACAAAAATCTTTGTTTTTGATGAATTATATTCAAAGGAGCTTTCATCTGTCCATAGAACGCTTCTCCAAAACTCTTTTGGCTTATGCAGATGCTCCTTTGCAAAAGCCAATCTTTTGAGCTTGTTCACCTTTGATATGTAAGGTATGTCCTTCGCTTTGTATGTCTTAAAATCTTCTTCTTTTAGGCGTCGCCGAACAGTACGCTCACTGATTGGAGTCTTGGTCGACTTATTCCATTGATCTGCAGCAGCTTGCGGACTTAAATGAATATTTTTTTTAAATTCCCGCAATAGGACTCGATCTTCAATGGGTGTTGTTTTGCGGTTAGCACCTGAACTAGGCAAGTTTTTGACGTCATTGTGGGTCTTATATTTGTTAATTTGATAGTGGACTGTTTGCCGCGACAAATTATATTCATTTGCAATGTCTTTTGGTTTTACGCCGGCATTAAACTTCGCCACTATTGAGGCTCTAACAACATAATTTAATTCTGCTGTTTTTCCCATTGTATTTATAACTTTTCAATCAAATTTGAATGAATTTAATGTTGAAAGGTCAACAAAAATGGTTACAGCAAAGTTATTTTAGTATCACTTGACAAAACGTGCGCGAAAACGGCGACAAAGATTTGGTCAAAATACTTATGCCGTGCCTGAATCCGCAGTCAACTCACATTGTCATTTGTAGAAAGAAGGTGTGAAGAGTAATAGACAAAATATTTTGCCTACATATTGTTGTTGCTATGAACTCTATATCCCGTATGAAAATTGTACCGTTATTCCTTGAAACTAAAAACAACCAGCACCGATAGTCGTGAGTACAGTTCGTCAAAATAATTGTGCCGACCAGTGTATGTGTGTGTGTGCTATTTATAGCTACCAACAATTTTGCATCTCTAAGTAATAAATTGGAGATAATTACAATTAAGAAAAGTTCCCGCAACCGAAAAAAGCGCAAATGCCTTTTAATTCTTGTTAGTCGTGTGTGTGGGAGGAGCAATTGCATGTTTGTGTGAGTGTGTGTTAAAATTCTTAAAGCATTTTGCCAAATTATTGAATCAAATATTGTTGCCGGTCGTTCAGAATTTAGACGACTTGGCCAAATTGAGGGCCTCGGTAAGCATTCGTCCAAAATCGGCATGCACCATCGTAAAGTTCTTGACTGCGCGCTCCTGTATGAATTGACTGGCATTGTTCAGATGACCGGCAATATTGCTCACCAGACGCTTCTTGGCACAGTTGTCCAAAACATGCACCCAGAAATCGGTGACCTGACCAAAGTTATCCTCAGTATCGCCGCTGCTATAGCGATAGACATCGCCCGTTACCGGGCAGCAGGTGGAGAGGGCACGAACCCGTGGACACTCCTGGGGTCCATTGAAGGAATTGGGGAAATAGTTGGGAGCACCATCCTGGTTGTCCGTCACATTCATGGCTCCATCGCGCTGGAAATTGTTGATCTTGACGCGATATGGGCAGTTGACTGGAATCTGCAAGTAGTTTGGTCCCAAACGGTGGCGATGCGTGTCGGAGTAGGAGAAGAGACGTCCCTGCAGCATCTTATCGGGTGAGGGTTCAATGCCGGGCACCATATGGGCCGGACTGAAGGCAATTTGCTCGACCTCGGCAAAGTAGTTCTTGGGATTACGGTCCAGAACCATTTTACCCACCGGAATGAGAGGATATTCCTTATGCGACCAGACCTTGGTCACGTCGAAGGGATTATACTTGAACTTCTTCGCCTCCTCGAAGGTCATCACCTGTATGTACATGGTCCAGCTGGGGAACTTGCAGTTCTTGATGCGATTGTACAGATCGCGAATGCTGTAGTCGGGATCACTGGAGGCCAGCTGATCGGCCGTCTTCACATCCAAGTTCTTAATGCCCTGATCCGTCTTCAGGTGGAACTTGGCGTAGATCGGCTCACTCTTAGCATTGACCAGCTTGAAGGTATGCGAGCCATAGCCATTCATGTGGCAATAGCCGTCGGGGGTGCCGCGATCGCCAAACAAGAAGCACACCTGATGCGTGGACTCGGGACGCAGTGAGAGGAAGTCCCAAAACATGTCCGGGTCCTTCAAGTGCGTTTGCGGATTACGCTTCTGCGTATGGATAAAGCTGGGGAACAGTATCGGATCGCGTATAAAGAAAATGGGCGTGTTGTTGCCAACCAAATCCCAGACACCATCATCTGTGTAGAATTTGATGGCAAAGCCGCGAGGATCACGGGCCGTATCCGCAGAACCGCTCTCGCCACCAACCGTCGAGAATCGGATGGCCAATGGGGTGCGCTTCTTAACCTTTTCAAAGATCTTTGCCGCACAGTACTTGGTGATGTCGTGGGTGACCTCGAAGTAGCCGAAAGCACCGGCGCCCTTGGCATGCACCACACGCTCCGGGATGCGTTCGCGATCGAAGTGCGACATCTCGTCCAGGAAGTTCACATCCTGCAGCAGAACGGGGCCGCGGGGACCCACCGTTTGCGTGGCATCCTTGATACCAATGGGCGCACCGGCGCCGGTGGTAATAGCACCCGGTTGTTCCTGAATAAAAAATAAGAACAAATATTTTAATTACAAAGTGCAATGTCTTCGATTTTTGTGTTTTTCTCTTTTAATCTTATCGTGCTCTATAATTTCCACCTTTAAAACCTCCAAAGCTCAACAATTATGGGCGAATTCCTATCAGTCTTTATAGGGGGCGAAGTTGGCAAACTAAAAGATTGTGATATTTTTGGTTTAACCCACCCACCCATTTTATATGCGTTTATGTACGTCTATTATTATTATTGGGTGTACGAACAGACAGTCGTCGTATTGAAATAGATGGCGCTAGGAACATATTCTCTTAAAGGTACAAATGTTACTTTCCGCCTTTAGCTCAAACAAATCTGTGGCTGATAATTATTGATGTTTCTGGTGAAAATGGTTTCTTCACCTTAAAAGCGGTTAAGGATAGGGACAGACACGGGCGGTACAAAATTTAAGGGCGTTAATTTAGAGGTATCACAATTCCTGAATCAAGGAATTATTTAAAGTAACAAATGTGGGTATGCTTCGAGAATGGTATCAGAACTCTAGGGCTATTTAAGAAGAATCGAAATAGGAAAAGTAGAGAGAACGAAAGCTTGAATATTGAAAGGTTAAAAGCAAGAATTATTTTTAGATTCAGCAACATAAGAAATTTAGTTCCCTATTATTTTGTAAATAAAATTTTGATCATTAGTGGTTACTAATATTTATTTTAAGATTATAGGGAGATGAACAATGTCTATTATCGGACGACTTTACAAAGGATATAAATAGACCTAACGGAGGTAGGGAAACAATGAACGAAGCTAACTAGTTTGAAAGATTAACTTGCATAAGCAAATGAAGTAACATACTAATTAGAATATTTATTGTTCGACGGCACTTATTGACCATTCAAAAGATTCATATTTCTCATTCAACTCGTGTCATCTTGCCATTAATATTTATTGTACGAATATTACATTTATAATTAGTTAGTCATATTTATTTTAAGATGATAGAATTAGGCCTAACTGAGTTTGGAAGTCATAAAAGAAAGAGAAACTGGCCTCGAAACACTGAATAACTTCTAATAGAACAATAATAATAATACTTGTAAAGATAATAATAAAGAATTAAGAATCCAATATCCATATTCCTAAGTACTCATTAAGATCTTCTTTAAATTTCTTCCTCTTCTTTAATCGCCTTTGTATGCAATTGGAAAAATCAAACCTATGAATTTTATTGGCTATTAATATTTATTTCAAGGCGATGAAGAATGGATTCAAATTGTCCTCACAGAGGTATAAAATCATAGAATAAAGAGCTAAATACGTTCTTGAAGAATGTTGCAGCTATATATTTGATGTTCATTAACATCTTATTCAGAATTCGTCCTGTTCTATAATCGTCTTTGTATGCAAATGGAAATGACACAGCTCGCTGTCTATATTTAATGAACGAATATCAGAATTATATTAAGTTAACACTTATTTCAAGGCGATAGAGAAATTCATTATTATTATCAAAATAGTCTAAGAAGGAGCTATTAGCTTCGAAACGTAACGTCAACATTGAAAAAAGTTGCGTTTTAGTTAATTTCGTCAACAACAGAAATAATAATAAAGCATTTACGACATTTGCTGTTCATTAAGATCTCATTTTGTATTCTTCCCGTTCTATTATCGTCTTTGTATGCAATTGGAAATGGGTGCAGCTTCTGGAGGGCACTCCTTCTTATCAACTTTCTTTGTATGCAAAATATCAAACAATAAAGGGGACAGCACATCATTTAGAATGTGACACACGACTGCCAAGTTATTTACAGTATTTGTATCTATGAGATACTTCTATTTGCACGCAAATGATTTAACAATGTAAGTGTGTTTTGAAATACAATGCAGCTACCGGTTGACGAAATTATTATAACAATTCCTACTAATTGTGGAAATGTACTATATGAGTATATTTTGTGTGCCTAAACAAAATAAAACTCTACAACATTTATGTTCCCATATCTATATAGCATCGTAAATAGCACGAATGCGTTTTAAAGCCTTTGAAGATAAAAGTTTATTCTAATGGGCGGGGCTGAAAAGCTTGCACAGAAATAAAAAAATTGAAAAAGGTTGCCGGAACTACAATTTCATTAGAAGCTTTGAGTATTTCATTACTTTGAAATAAAGTAATATAAATGAATAGCATTTATGTAAGTTCATATACAGTTCACAGGACAACTCATTGTTATTTTAATAATATCAAAATATTCAACAATTTATATATTTATATCTTATAAATATGAAATGCACATTATTCATACAAGCATAATGAATGAATGATAGTTCAGCTTGAACTAAACAAGATTTCATCGATCCACCTCCTTTAAAATGTGTTTATTTTGTTTTATAAATTACAAGCCTTAGAGCCAGAGATACATCTTAACTTGAGACCAAAATTTAATTTACTAACTTTTATGGCTTGAGCTGTGCATTGATTGAATTTTTTCATAGGAAAAAGCAGCAATTGCAGTTCAAAAACCAAGTATGAATTACTGCAATCGACCAAGAAAGTTGTTTCATACAAATGTTTGAGGAGCCCGTTTTCCCCCTTTAGAGTCGAAATTTACTAAGTTTAACATGGCGCTACTAAGGAAAGCAGCTTTGTCAGGACAACTTTGATAAGTAGGAGAATAGGGAAAGCTTAACTATAATTAAAAATTCCAATTGGATTACATACAGTTGGTATACAAAAAAGTTATATATTCTCTGGACGTTTCATTCTCAGATGTAGTTACATTATTTAAAAGCTTTAGAGCCAGTAATTTCAAGTAACACTAAACTTAGTTGCCATTGTTTTATCAAGAACTTATCCAATATCAGAAACTGAAAGACTTAAAATACTTTTTTATTTAGACATATATATTATACTGCCGTGTTCTCAATGATTTGAAAGCAAATATAAGTTTTAAAAACCTAACAACATTTGTCAAAGAATTGACCTTCACATAGATTATTAAAACATTATCAATGATACATTTTCTTTGAAGGTGTAAGAAATTTGTTGTTACTTTTCAAATCGTGTTAGCTCGTTGACTGAACTCACTTCGCGTAACTTTCCTTAGCAGCATAATCTAATCAGTATTTAATATTTATTAGCATTTGCTTAAAAGCTCACAGCTGTTTGTTCCGCTTCCAATTACATTTTCTGGTTCATATTTTGGTTTTCTGTACAAATACTACAGTTGTAGATTTGAAGTGGTTTTGGAAGAAGACTCTATAAGTTTATTTTTATGTATAATGAAGGCTCAGTCAAGTCTCCTACACATTGCATAAATTATATATTTTTTCTTAATATATTTATGGCGCTATCTGCAATATCAGAGGCAGTCTATAGGAGTTTTGAATCGAGTCTCTCCATTATCTACACACACACACACACACACCTGTTGCACGCATCTATATACATATTTGATTTCTGCCCCCCGTACCGCCCAGTTGATTGCTGCTTGGCATTTCTGATTTGCAATCGCTTTTGTTTGCACTTTGCGACACAATAGGGAGCACATCAGAGGGCGCAAAAGGTTAGATAGGAAAGCAAATCAGACCACAAATATACATACTATATGTATATACATAGCTGCTATCTTTATATGAGGAGTCGAACTGATAAGCCACGAGAGTTGTTTTGCAGCAAGTCTTAATTGCAAGTTGTTGAGGTGCAGAAGCGATATGGCCAGAGGAATCTGATTTCATGGTAATTAGAGCACGACAGGTGAATTAAATTGGCAGGCTAATGGAATATTTGAATGTCGACCGTCTAGTTTAGCAGCGATATTGAAATTTTCTAGCTCTAGCTTCGCAGTGCAGCCAAATCGAGCAGCTAAAATGAGGTGATACCGAAAACAAAGGCAGACACTAATTGCCTGACAGAATGCAGTTTAAATCAATTTTCCTAGAAGGCAGCGAAACCAAAAAGCACGAACCAACTGTTGCGTATAAAATTTGTTGATTGTTTTATTTTGCTTTTTGTTTAGCTCATTAAAATGCCATTTTGCTCTTTATGCAAACAAAACATATTCTCACATACGAGTACAAACATACTTGTAAGCAAAGCAAAGCCGATGTTGAGCTTTGTTTTAAAATCATGTGAAAAATAATAATTAACTTTTTTATATACCCTGTACCCAAAGGGTTCAAGTATATACTAGAATGGCCAATGGTGAGCCAAAAAGGTATTGACACTCAAATTTTTTGCAGAATGTTTCCACTATTAAATGAAAATAACCAGACAATGCCTTTTAAAGGAGTTAGTTAGGCCTACTTGAATATTTTGAAAGCAAGTTCAAGGACTAAAGGGTCAGTAATGGCTAACTGGCTCAATAATGGCTTGAATCCAGATCTGGATCCCATTGACCATATGTACGACTTCCTTAAAAAAACATTTAGAAACAGCACATTATCTTCAGCGAGCCACTAATGGAAGCCTTAATCAGGGAATTGAAAAATTGCTTAGAAAGCTTTCATCTTAGTGGCTATCGACTATTAGGAACTATCAATAAGCACAATAGAGGCCAGATGAAGTATTCGTGTAACAATACTTTTCGTACCCTCAACCCGAAGGGTAAAAAGAGTAGATTTGTTTTGTTTTAAGGCAGATGAAAGCAGCATAAGGTATAAATATTCTTAATCAGCATGGCGTGACAAATCGAACTCTACATGTACGTTTGTCCGCCCGTTCGTCTGGATGAACCTCTGGGTTTCGGAAAGGGCTGAGCCCATAAAGACCAAGCTTGGTATCTAGACTCTCTCTCTTTCTATGTAAAACAAGTTTATTTATTTATATAGGTATATAGCTCCTATAGGATTGATCGGCGGAAAAATTACTCTTAGTAGAATAACTTTCTTGTTTATAAAGATAAATATAATAAATATAAAGATATAATATAAATGAGTTTTATATAAGGTCTCAAGATATTTTGAAGTTTCATTTAAATCGGGGTACTCCATCATATAGCTGCTATACTATATAAATAATAGTTTCAGAATTCAAGCTAAGTACTATTTTCTTTATAAAGATATCTCAAACAAATTTCATATTTATAACTCTTGCTGTCTTGGCGTTCCAGCAAGTGCTTTGATGGCTCATTTGGCCTCAATTTACGCCCGTTGGAGCAACCTTGTGTTTGAACTTCTTCAATGCAAGTGGCTCTATTATTTGTAACATGACTGTATGTACATATGTGGATCGAGTGATAGAGGCAGCACCGCACCGCCCCGCCCTGCCCTGCCCGCTCTGTGCAACAAGTTTTTCCAAACGTCGTCACGGATCCCACTTGTGGGACAACTACCGCTACTCTGAAATCGCAAATCGCGTTGGCAACCAGTTTAGGCGAAGGGGCATTGACTTCCAACTAATGCAGACACATACCACACATACACATATAATTTATTTGTGCCACACTACGATCGAAGGCGATTGAGCTCGCAAAACCTCAGACGCAACTTTGCAACATTACGCGGTCTTTTGAAAGTGGTTTGTGCTGTCGAACTCTGATTCACACTTTAGTTTTTATTTATAACAACTTTTAATTGTCTTTGTGTCTAATTATAAACATTAATTGCAAGCCAAATCAAGCGGAAATTTCTTGTTTCATTACAACAATAATGAAGGGCGAAATGCTGAAATATGCTGTTTTGTAATACAAATTAGTCATACCGTCACGTTTTTATTTTGAAACAAGCTCTAATATAAATCGATAGAAATATAAAATAAATAGAAACTATAATTTAGAATAAACAACGCGAATGAAAATTTTACTAGCAATTATACCGATACAACTATTATTCTCTACGTGATTGTTTAAATTGTCAGACCATTTTTTTTTGGCATTTTGTAATAAATAAAATAAAATATTTTTACTTAAAGTTGTTTAAGGAATATCGATACAAATTTCTAAAAAAAATTGTAAAAAATCATTAAAGAGTTAGACAAGCTTCCATCTTAAACATTTATAGCTTTGATTATATTTATAGTTGAACATTTCAGAGAGTTACATATGTAGTTTTTAGTCTCATAAATATAACTTATCAGATTGGCAAATCCATTACTTTTTACAGAACTCAAACCAAACAACCCATTCCAAAACCAGGAAATCTGAAACGTGTTGAATGTTAAAATCGTGACAGTCTAACTCTTAAATACCCTAACCCACTCAACTAAAATAAACTAAACTTTGTTGCACCACTCATTTCTATGACAGCTAAATATATGATATTAACGATTTCAAGAGATTATAAAAAACTCGAAATATCAATTTTGGGTAAATTCAAAATATATAATATAGACCAAATATCTTTAAAGCAAAGAGGTTAGGAGGAGGAGGAGGAGAGATTAGCTTTTCTATCGATCTTTCCTATGGCAGCTATATTTTGTAGTCAACCAATTTTGATTAAGCTTCAAAATATTATTTTTCATTATACAAAACTCAAATTGACCCAAATTGATAAAGATATCTTAACAAGCAAAATCGTTATGCTACTAAGAGCGGTTTTAGTACCGATCATTCCAATGGGAGCTATATAAAACAATGGGGTCATAAATGGTTGCTATTAAACTTGCTGTGCATAAGAATAAGGCAAGTTTAAATAATGGGTTTGGTGTCCCTAGCTGTTATGGTACAAAAGTTCTCGGAGTTCATACAGACGAACAAATAGACAAGTCTATGTACGAGTAATAATTCAGAGTAGGTGGCAGCCCAAAGACAGATTTTCTGTTACATATAATTTATCAGACTTAACTTTGAACTAATAAGTAGAAATACATAGCAACAATCAAATGTGTTGACACATAATTTAACTTTTTAGGCTTCAGTTAATTAGCAAGTCATGCGGTTAAGAAAATAATCACACCTACTAACGAAAGCCGGGAAAGCGAAACAACAACAGAAGCAACATAGTTGCCGGCAATGCAAGCAATTTTTATTTTCAATACAATCTTGCAATCTAGTTGTGACCTCACGATTTGGCAACATTTCTACCAAATGCTCGAACAAAATTGAAAGCGAAATTAGCAAAGGTCTGTGTGTGTAGTGTGTGTGTTTTTGTTTGTTTTGAGAAATGGCAGCAAGCAATGCGAATAACAAATTAACACAAATGTGCAAAAACAAGAACGATGAACAAAATAAAAACTGTAGAAAGAGTGAAAAGGCAAAAGTCATGAAGTGCTGCAGTATTTGGTCACGAATTTAGCACCGGTCTATAAAAATATGCACATGTTTAAACTTCATGCAACCTCTCTTGTAGGAATTGTTATCTCTTAGCTGAAATCCCAACTCAAATCTTGGCTTTTTATTGTAAACATACAAATTTAGCTCTTTTTAGAATTTCCTCTCTATTTTGTTGTTGTTGTAATATACTTATAGAAATAAAAAACAGTGTAAGTGTTAAGGTTAAGGTGTCAATTATTGTCAATTCGCAATGTGAGGATCGTTAGAACTGCATAAGAATTTTAGAATATATTGTAAAATAGGAAATATATATAGTAGACTTAAAAGAAACATTTAATCTATACTTGTACTCTTGAAAAAAAAGTGTTCTTTTCCTGTATAGCACAATGGCACGTTTTTGCAGAAATTTTGTAGCAATTTTCTAGGACGTATTGTCCCATTGATCACGAAAAAGATAATACATTCTTATTCTTTTAAGCAAATCTTTTTTATATCAATATCCGAGAAATAAATAATTCACAAAAAAAAATTTGAAAATTAATTTTTAAGGATTTCTTACAAGTGAAAAGTGTTAGCTTAATTAATTTGAAAACATTAAATTTTACATTTTTGCAAACCTTTTTTTTTCATTTTTAAAATCTCTACAAATTATGCATTTTTGGGGATCAGCTTTACTGCTAAATAAATAAATACTATGCTTGGTTGCTAACAGTTTTTAGCCATTATCAGTATGAGCGCGATAAGATTGAAATTGAATTAATAAAAAAAAAAAAACAATAACAAAGTACATAACTATCTCGCTGAGGCGAGAGAGCACAATGAGAGAGAATGCAGAATTGATAATACGAGTAACAATAACAACAACATATGTATATGAGAGCTACTTGAACTTTGCGCCATGCCCAGCGACCGAGGGGACCGGCTTTGTTGCCTGATTGTGCCTGGCTTTCTGTTCTTATAAATGCCGTATAATTAGCCTTTGCTTTTGTTAATTAAATGCAGATACACTCTCTACCTGACATGCACATGAATACTACTTTTTTTGTTTCAAAAGAATAAAACAGCAGTCGCTGAATTTATTGTTTGTTTTGTTTTTCTGCTGCTGCTCGGCAACAATTTTGTATTTGTGGATGAATAAAATTATTTTTTGTGCCCTGCCTGTGCCCAGCCTTATGCGCATTTCTTTCAGTTGTTTATTGTGTTGTTTGTGCGGCACTCACCGTTTGTGAATTTTTATAGTCGATCAGTTGATTCGAAGCAGCATCGCGTGCAGCCATCTTGCTGGATTTCGTTTTTTTTTTTCTTTAGCTTTTCAAAACTAGGCGATAACAAGGAATTTGGATTTTGAAATGTTCACACTTGAAATTTTAGGCAAATTTATGTAATGCGCGTTCAGAACGGAGTAGGCGTAACGAGCTCGGCAAGTTTTGTCAACTAAAGCAAGTACATTGCAGCGCACATTGTTTATATAGTCTTTGTATTGTTGATTGTGGCCTAGCGGCGGCGATTACTCTGACGTGTTTCTATCGATGTTTTCTTCAATATATCGATTAGCCTTTACATGTGTGTAGAACATATGGCCACTCCAAACGCTTACTATATTCACCCCCACCCATCTTATTCACCATTAGAGGTGGGCAAAAAATTAACTGTGAATTACTTTTGAATTTTACGTGCAAATGGATTGCTTATTATTTGTGTTTTCAAACACGCATTACACTAGTTTGTCTCTTTATTAGTTGCATTTATTTAAAGATAGAATTGGCTAAATTATCAAAACTCTATATTTTATTGTTCCATTTAAGCGAGCGCTATTATTTTTTGAGAAGTCTTCTTTGGGTTTGTTGCTTCCGGTATACTGACCAAAAAATAATGTTAACTGGATTTAATACGTTATCCACATACCAGCTCTTTGTTATAAATTATATAATGAAATTTTTATACCCTTGAAAATGTTATTTTCGGGGAAAGAAGAATTTGAATATAAAAGACCTAGAGATACAGTATGTACATACTATGTATTTAAAATGAAAGCACGAATGGACAATTATATGTGTTATATGTCGGATAGGCCCCATATAAGCAGCATGTAAGTTGCTAAGAAATATATACCGTATAATCGCTTCTGTCTAAGCCAGAATTAAAAATTAAAAGAAAGCTTAAGCTTTAAAGAAACAATTTCCCAATAGAGCGGTTCATCTCAGCAAAAATATTGAAAGCCATTTCCTTGGGAAAGCTCAAATTAAGTTAAAAATTTTACAGTCTACTATCAACTTTTAGTCCCTAAAATTTTAACGACGTTACTGTAGTCTTTTAAAATTAACATTTATTTTGTAAAACAAAATGACCGATTAAAGTAGCTAATTAAAAGATACCGCATCTATCTTGTATCTTCTACTTATCATTTAGATAAGACAGTCAATCATGAGCTACATAAACGAGTGCTGGACCATTTCGTACTTAAGTAAGCCCCGGGCATACAAGTGGTCTTCAGTTCACTATCGTTGTCTGAAATTAAAAAAAAAAACGAAAAAAAACTGTAAAAGATACTAAAAGTAAATCGTTAAGATGAAAAGTGAATCTGGAACGGACACCTCTCCGTTGGGCTTAAATTTTGGGATCACCGACTATGTCGTTTTTACGATTTTGTTAAGCAGCTCGGCAGCTATTGGTGTGTATTTTGGCTTCTTTGCCAAAGTCAAGAACACTACGGAGGAATATCTGCAGGGTGGCAAAAAGATGAAAACACTTCCTATTGCGATTTCACTAATAACGAGGTTTGTTCGAAGTATATACTTTATTGTGAAATGGCGAAGACTTTCAATGTGAGAGATCATTATGACAGTGCGGATTAACTTATCTTTACGAAGAGGTGTGGCAGGTGTGGCATAATATGTGAATCATTTTTAAGTTTATTTATTTTCCACCGAATTTTCTTTAAACTCAAAAAATATCGGACTAGGTCGAACGATTTCTTATTTCGATAAGTTCTTTACTTCGGTCCTGAATGCCTTTGCCTTTTTCACCTGGATAGATAGATAGAAAACAGCTTGAAATTACTGAAAAGCTTGTGAAAATATTGAGCTTCAGAATGCAGTGCTTAGATAAGCTGAAATTCAAGCAATTCAAAATAAATTCAGTTTCAGTTATTTAAGAAAAAAAGTTAAAGAAGTTATTATTATTAAACAATTTTAATACGCGAAGAGTAACAAATTGTCAATTGGAATTTCAGCCAGCTATCCGGTATCGCAATAATGTCCATTCCGGCTGAAACTTATTCGTTTGGCTTTAATTTCATTTTCGTCGCACTCGCCATGATCGCAGCAATACCCATCTTGATCTACGCTATTATCCCGGTTTTCTATGAAAACAAGGTCTCCAATTGTTATGAGGTAAGTGGCTTAGAGTTTACAGCCTATGCATACCTTTTTCACAATCCTATCCAGTATCTCGAAATGCGTTTCAGCAAGGGTACGCGTCAATTGGTGACTGGAATTTTTGTTGGAAGCACATTTCTAATGCTACCCGTCTACATGTTTATTCCTGCGCTCGCTTTCTCGCAGGGTGAGTTTCTCAGTTCATTTCTTTAAATATCTGAAATCAAATCTCAATTTATAATGCATATCCGAAGGGGGAAATGAAAAGTTGAAAAATCTAAATGCCAAATGTATTTAATAGGCAAGATGAAGTGTTGAAGACTCCATGTTACAGACAAAATGGCGAATCAAATCGATAGGGACTTCGTTCGTCTATTCGACTAGGACTTTTGAGCGCTAACAACTAGGGAAATCTAAATCTTGAAGTTCAGGTTTATGTTATCCATACAAAGACAAAGTTATTTACAATACATATACTACTATAACATCATTATTTTATATACAAGTACATAGCTGGCATCGGACTTATCGATGCAAAAGTGACTCTAACTTATGTATAGTCTTAATTACAAGGTGCGTTCCAAAGTAAACAGGACTTTTTGGCAATTAGCATTACCAATTCATTTATTTAATATACTACGAAAATTTAACTTATTATAATTAGGTTGATGCTGCCGTTCGTTCGCTACGCGGTAATCCCAGATATCGCCTCTTCTTGATATCGATCTCGATAGCCAACAAACTTATTTTGGCGTTGCCACAACTTTTGAATCTAACGCCCCCTGGTGGTGCTATCTATATGTCGACTGGTGCGTTAGAATCTGCTTCTTTATCGATATTTCATCGATTGGAAGTGAAGTTATTGCGTTTTAAGTGTCAGTATGTTTATGTTATCGGTGCGAAAATGAGCTTCGAACAAAGAGCCAACCTTAAATTTGGTTTTAAAATTGGTAAAACTTTTACCGAAACGTTTCAATTGATGGAACAAGTTTATGGCGATGATTGCTTATCCCGTAGCAGAGTGCACGAGTGGTTTCAAGATTTTCAAAGTGGTCGTGAGGACATAAATGACGATCAACATGTGGGCCAATCAAAATTCGTGATCACCGGAAATTCCATCGAAACTGTGCGTGAATTCATCAAAAATCAGCCGAAATCATCATTGATATTGATGGAAATGGAATTGAACATCTCCAAAACATCGATTTATCGCATTTTGAACGAACATTTGTGCACACGCGCTTTATTAACATTCGATTCGTTTCTTTTTAGTGTCTGGCATAAACATCCATCTTATAAACACAATGGTCTCCTCTATCTGTGTATTTTATACGATGTTGGGCGGAATAAAGGCGGTTGTCTGGACTGATGTGGTTCAGGGCGGTATTATGCTCCTTTCGATTGTTTTGGTGAGTGCGTTGGGCACCTTACGAACCGGTGGGGTCGGAACAGTCATGGAATATGCCTCGGAGGGTGGTCGATTGAATTTCGAGTAAGTTTACAATTCTGCCAAACTGCGAGGAGAAATGTATTTATTTCGAGACTCTTAGCTTCAGACTGGACCCACGTATTAGAATAACTGTCTGGAGTGCCTTCAGTAGCGGCCTTCTTATATGGATCGGTAGCATCGGCATGGATCAGAGCTGTCTGCAGCGCATCGTGTCGCTGCCAACATATGTTCAAGCAAAGAAGTATATTTTTTTTTAACGTCTCAATCCGTGTGTAGTGAGAATTTGGTTTTTTCAGATCTTTAATGTTGACTTGCATTGGCTTTGTAATCATTATGTTCTTCAATGCCTTCACCGGCATCATTATGTTTGCGCACTTCTTCGGCTGCGATCCCATGCTGGCAGGAGTAAGATATGTTCCTATTTAACTCCTTCAAGTCCTTAACCCGTGACCCTATCTGACGCCCTACAGCTGGTCAACAAGGCGGACAAAATGATGCCATTTTTTGTTCAGGACACTGCAGGCCACATTACCGGAATGCCCGGCGTATTTATTTCGTGTGTCTTCAGCGCCGCCCTGAGCACGCTCTCGGGCTACCTCCACTCCTTTGCAGGAGTAGTGTACTTCGACTACGTTAAGCCTCACATTCGGCACACAGAGGAGCGTGCTAATACGATCATGAGGCTGCTGGTCATTGCCATGGGAATTTATTGCATTGTGGGTGGCTTTATAGTCGAGCGATTTGATTCCATCATGCAGACAATGATGACCATTAGCAGTGTTACTTCTGGACCTGTGATGAGTGTATTTGTGCTGGGCATGTTTGTGCCACGTGTGGGGAGCAAGGCAGCAATTACCGGCATCCTATTCAGCATCACAGTCATGACTTCGATCATTGTCAAGTCACAGCTGAGTTTTCAGGCCGGACATATTAAATATGTACCTCTACCCACCTCCATAGACCAGTGTGAAGTGCGAAATGTGTCCATAATTCTGAATGTCATGTAGGTATTGGAGTTCTACACTTTTTGCAGAAATATTCATTTAATTTGTTCATTCCATAGCAGATCCGCGAGTAATACTACAACCACTGCGTCCCCATTCCCAGATAAACCGCCTTTGGTAACCAACGCCTTCAGCAGCAATCGGCAATTCTCTATCTTCGAAATATCCTTCTACTGGTACCGATTACTGGGCGTACTGCTTGTTTTTCTTTGGGCGATTCCAATGAGCTATGTTTGGACCCCAGACAAAATGAGAAAGCAGAGTCCGAAACTCTTTTCTCCGTTCGTGCGCAAATTTCTACCAGAACCCGAAATAATGAAGGAAGCAGAAGGTCTTCCACTTAGGGATACCATTCCAAATGAAGCTACTAAGTTGGAAGTAGAAATTAGTGAGATGGAAGAGAAAGCTGTAAGTTCATAATTTTCCATCAATTTTTTCTCCTATACTTAATCTTTTGATCTTTAATCATAATATGCTATTATAATTTATACAAAAAGGAGCGCAAAAACAACAAATGTTATCTTTAAGCTAAAAGTTGACATTGATTGCAAACTTTATTTATTTTAAATACATACTGTGTATACATACTGATCATAAAAATATGTTACTTTACGGGCTATTTTCTTTAAAACATAGTTTCTATTCGATTTTTTTAAAACAGCAGAAAGAGTGGAATGCTAAATATTTGCCTCTAAAAACTATTTTATGATGTTGCCACTCATTTTTTAGATATTATCTAAAAAAAAGTTGACCATTTCCTTAAGATCTATTGTTTATAATACAGTGGCCTTATCTGATATATTGAGCGAGCGGAAGCCATTCTTCTTATCTAACCACACATTTTGAAGATGTTACCCAAGACCTAATACTCTATTTACCTTTGTGTGTGGAAATCCAATTCTATAGTTTAAAGAGGAGGGAAGGGCTTCGCCCCTAACTTAAGCGCCCCATTTAAGAAACTGTGACGTTTGAAGGGTACATTTTGTATCATTCTGGCTTTGGTAAATTTAAGATATACACTACGTACTATCAGATTAAGGGCCCCCCATTCTATTAATTTGTTTTTGGTCATAGCTATATTTAAAACTTGTTTGTAACCTAAAACTTTAAAAACAAAATCGAATTTAATGTAGAGTTCGCTATCCTGTTTAACAAATTGAAGTTGCGTTCCATATATATAATTTCATAAGAAATTTAATTGAATCCTTATATATTTTACTGTTGCTATCGTTGTTTTTAAAAAAAGATGATCAATAAGAGTGTAATGGATCAAAATTATAAAAATTATGATTTAGAAAATATTGATCATTAACATAGAACATAAGAATATACTGTACTGACTGGACGTAGTACACCAATATCGGTTCGAAACTTCTGGTTATAGTGGGGTATGTGAAAAACTGTAACCTGCAAATTATCTGTAGATATGGCATTAAAAGGCATTTGTCACCGATTACCTATTTTAGCCCCGATCGGTTATATGACAGCTATTTAAAATATTGAGGCCACATGCGTTTTGTAATAAACTTGCTCTGCATATTGATAAGACAAGTCTACATGTTAAGTTTGACGTTCCTAGCTTTTACGGTTCAAAAGTTCTCGGTGTTCATACGAACGGACATATTAATTCGTCTCGTATATACACTGGTCGGCACAATTATTTTGACGAACTGTACTCACGACTATCGGTGCTGGTTGCTTTTAGTTTCAAGGAATAACGGTACAATTTTCATACGGGATATTGAGTTCATAGCAACAACAATATGTAGGCAAAATATTTTGTCTATTACTCTTCACACCTTTTTTCTACAAATGACAATGTGAGTTGACTGCGGATTCAGGCACGGCATAAGTATTTTGACCAAACCTTGTCGCCGTTTTCGCGTACGTTTTATCAAGTGATACTAAAATAACTTTGGTGTAACAATTTTTGTTGACCTTTTTACATTATTTTCATTAAAATTTGATTCAAAAGTAATCGATACAATGGTAAAAAAGACAGAATTAAGTTATGTTGTTAGAGCCTCAATAGTGGCGAAGTTTAATGCCGGCGTAGCACCAAAAGACATTGCAAATGAATATAATTTGTCGCGGCAAACAGTCCACTATCAAATTAACAAATATAAGACCCACAATGACGTCAAAAACTTGCCTAGATCAGGTGCTAACCGCAAAACAACACCCATTGAAGATCGAGTCCTATTGCGGGAATTTAAAAAAAATATTCATTTAAAGCCGCAAGCTGCTGCAGATCAATGGAATAAGTCGACCAAGACTCCAATCAGTGAGCGTACTGTTCGGCGACGCCTAAAAGAAGAAGATTTTAAGACATACAAAGCGAAGGACATACCTTACATATCAAAGGTGAACAAGCTCAAAAGATTGGCTTTTGCAAAGGAGCATCTGCATAAGCCAAAAGAGTTTTGGAGAAGCGTTCTATGGACAGATGAAAGCTCCTTTGAATATAATTCATCAAAAACAAAGATTTTTGTAAGGCTCCCACAGTTTCAAAGACAAAAAAATATCCCCGTATGTCAAAAAGTGAGCCATGGCGGAGGCTCAGTCATGTTCTGGGGATGCATTGCGTACAATGGGTTAGGTGATTTCGTTCCCATCACCGGCTCAATGAACCAGCAACAATATTTGAGTACCCTTAACGAAAACGCATTCCCTTCCGGTGACAGGCTGATTGGAGAATCATTTATCCTGCAACAGGATAACGCCCCATGCCACAAAAGCAAAATGATAAGAGCATTTTTAAGCGATGTTGGTGTTACTACTCTGGATTGGCCACCACAAAGTCCGGACTTAAACGTTATTGAGAATGTGTGGTCTCTTGTAAAACGTAAAAGAAATGCGTCTTTGCATAAAACCGAAGAAGAAACTATTTCCGAGGTCACTTCTCTTTGGAAAGAGATACCATTAGAGGTCCTTCAAAATTTAGTGGACTCAGTTCCAAGACGTCTTCAAAAAGTTATCGAAGCCAAAGGCGGGTATACATTTTATTAATCTACCATCAATTTCTTATGTTTTGTTTAGTATTAAGCTTTGTTTTTTTTGTTAATATCCATTGTCAAAATACTTATGCCAACCCATGAAAATTACCTTGATTTATAATTTTAAAAGTTCTTATAAAAATATATCCTTTGAATTATTTTTAAGTTTGTAATACCAATATGGAATTGAGAAAAAAAGTTTCCTTTGATATCTTAAACCAATAACCAGTTATTGACAAAAATGTATGATTTTCTTCTCGTCAAAATAATTGTGCCGACCAGTGTACATATCTCTAACATGGTTAGTTTCACTTCTTCTTTTGCCAGTTACAAGCATTTGGGACTTCAACTTCAACAACTTTAGAGTATAAAAATATAGCTGTACCAATTCTTCATAATTAATTCATTTGAGCAGCCAGACAGTTTGAACAGTCATCCCAATGCTAATGAGTTAACAATTCTGGGCATATCAAATCAATCAAGAGATGCTTGGCGAATAAAAATAACAACAATACTGTACATGTCCTCTTACAAAAACTAGTCAGACCGGTTACATTATTGTTATTAACTAGAATTGGCATGCATTTGAATAAGAGAAGATCACGTGACGAATATGGAACAAGAAGGAAAGCTGAATAAAATGACGAAATGAGTTAATTTGAAATCAACAAGCACAGAGCCGTGCCCAGCTCTTAACTAAAAGGGTTAGTTAAAAACGTTCCTAAGTGGCTATAACTGAAAAATAAATGATTGGGCAGAAACTTGGCAGCTTTTATGTTTTCAGAAATCATAGTTATTAGTCCAAGCATAGGATTAGGAGAAGATCAAATTGGCTATGAAATGCTCTAAAGTTTCCATTGAACTATTAAAGTGCGAACTTTGTCTCCACCGCTGGTCTATTAAAATCTATTAAAGATTAAAAAGAATGCAAGATTGGACTCTTGCGGAAATAGCAGAGCTTGGGCGCCACTTCTCCTACTTAATAATCAAAATTCTCTATCCTAGACTAATAAAGATTTAGAGGTCAGAGACTATACCATGATATCTATCTCATCTGTCTTCTAGCTGATTGAAATCAAAGTTTATCTGTCTCTTCTATATATCTATTTACGATACGAAAATCAGTTAACAATTTGTCTGTATAATGACAAATTTAACACTTTTATTTTTATCAAATATTTTTACAAATTTGGCAAATTATTGCAATTGTTCTACCCTCATGCCCACGTAAATGTTTGGGTTACTTCGAGACCATAGACAAGACCATTCATAAACCCAGTTAGAGAGCAATTACTGGGCGAAGCCAGCAAGCAGCGTAAAAAGACCAGCGCAGATTAATACGTAATTTTATATGATTTTAAATATGTGTTATCAACTTTTTCTGAGGTAAAAAACACACCGAATATAATGCATGCCATTGAAATAGTTTGGAGCTAGGGTGAGGAACTAATAATCCTAAACTAAACATCGGAAAAAAACTATCAGGTTATAGTAAACAACGAAGATGATTCATTTGTTTCTAGTACCAAGAAAAGGTAGAATTAAAAAAAGCCCCGACATCGTCGGATAAAGGTTAGTAAGAAAGTTGAAAATTCTTAGCAACAATCGCGTATTTAACAAATTAATAAATTTTAGATTCGTAGTAGGGTCCGCAAGATATACAAACAATACAATAAAAGGCGTAGGTGTAGATATTCACAAATAAGAAATTATCTTCGCTCGGTAAGATGACGACTCGAAAAGGTTTACTTAGTCAAACCACTCAGAAGCTCTTTTATTCGGATTAGCTAGTCCAAACACTGTTAGATCAGAACTACGTTTAGCAAAAGAGATTGATCACCCCCTAAAAAGCAAATGACCACGAATCGAACTTCTTTATCTCTTAGCAGGTACAAAATAAATAGTAGTCCCATCATCTCCTCAGAAGACCGGGACTACAGCGCATCTCTTAGACAACTACCCGACCCCGGCATGGTTTTGCTGGAAACCTTTTCCCCTTTAGCTCTTAAACTCTACGCAAATAATGCAATCTTCGACAATAGCACTGCTCTCCTTCATCGTGAATGTAGGGAAGCCGTTTCTTCTTCCTAAAACCGAATAGATAATATAGATGAAGAGAGCCCCCTAAGCTTCAACCTACTGCTGTACGTCACTGTGTCTATTCAAAAGTGTACGGCTATTGAATGTCTAAAAGCAATTTATGCGTAGACGAGGCACAAGTGTGTGGAACGTGTTTTGTCTTTTTAATTTACGTTCTTCTGGCAAAACATAACAGACCATTCTGTTCATCCACACAGTCGGTAAAGGTTTCTTCGGCTCTCAATTAAAAAGTTGCTCCTACTCTTGTAGGAGATGAATGAAAGATGACGGTATAGATGGATATATATACGTTGATCCATACTTGTAAATGCAAGGGAAGTTTGAAGGATGTCGAGCAGCACAGCAGCGACCGCGGCCCCAACCGGGCTTACCTTAGGCATACTAGACTTATCTATAATTGCCATCTTGTTAGGCACTTCAGCAGTTATTGGAGTATACTTAAGTTTCCTTTCAAAAGGCAAGAACCCCACCGATGAATATAGGCGAGGCTGCAGACAGATGAAGGTGCTTCCCATCGCCATATCATTGATAACGAGGTATGTAATCAAATGTTTAGAACTATAGGAAAAAAACTTGTCTTGTTGGTTTTGTTGATATTAAAAAAAAAAAAAGTAAAAAGCTTTTTTGACAACACTTTTGGTGCCAGGTACGCGGTTCAACGGTCTTTTTTGAAATGAATGAAATTGATTTAATTAGATGTTTAAAGAATTGAATTTATGAAAAAAAAGTATTAACTTAAAAATGCTTGAACTTCTTTACATAAATCGATGGCATATTCTTCAAAGAACATTCACGCAAATGAAGGGACTCCTTTTTTTGGCCAGACATTCCTCGTCGGCCAACTTGCAAGTATGTCCGACCAAGTACTCCAATACTTAGTACACCAAACAAATGTTCTATGAAAAGTGTTAGCATAAGAGAAAAAGGTGTCCACTAATCGTTGTCCATTGATCATCAATGCGATCTCAAAAATAAATACATATGTACGATTCGTAGAGCGAATTTTAGAAACCATCCAGTCGGTCGATTCGCAGATAAAAGCTGTTAAAAGATGAAGTACACTTAATATTGATTAATTGTCAATATAAATACTGTGCAAATCTTTTGCCAGTCTGAACATAGCACAAGAGAGAAGACAAAAAATCTCCTACTGGTGGGGAAGTAAGCACAAACAAAATAATAAATAACCTTTTCAAATTTTAGAAATTTAAAAAATCAATCTCAGTAGGGGAAAATCCATTATAGAGCCGAAAGATCTCAGCGGTACCAGTTTATGTTCTCCGATTTTGCATTCACATTAATTTTGTAAACATTTTTTTTACATTTTTTAAACATTTTTTTTAACAATTTTTTTAAAACATATTTTAAAATTTTTTTAACATTCACAAAAACCAATTCTAATTCTTGTGTGCTTGCTATTATTATTTTAGTCAGCTATCCGGTATGGCTATAATGTCTGTGCCTGGCGAAGTATATACCTATGGCATTTGCTATATTTTTCACATACTTGCCATGATCGCAGCTATACCCATCTTAATCTATGCAATTGTCCCTGTCTATTGTGAAAACAAAATCACAAATTGTTACGAGGTAAGTCGATTTTATTTAGTCTATTTGTAGTTATGTTTGTTAATCCCCCTCTCCACACCCAGTATCTCGAGATGCGTTTTAGCAAGGCTACGCGACAAGTAGTGACAGGGACTTTTGTTGGAGGCACATTGCTCCTGCTACCCGTCTATATGTTCCTCCCCTCGCTGGCTTTCTCACAGGGTAAGGATCAGTTCTCCGAATCAGTTCTCTTGACATTTGATAGTCAATATTTTTTGTAGTGGCTGGCATAAAGGTGATGGATATAACCACAATGCTGTGTTGTCTCAGCGTAGTTTGTACGTTGTTGGGCGGAATAAAGACGGTTCTCTGGACTGATGTGGCGCAGAGCGGTGTTATACTCCTCTTGATTGTATTCGTAAGTGTGCTGAGCATCTTACGAACTGGTGGGATCAGCACAGTCATTGAAAATGCCTCGGAGGGTGGTCGATTGAATTTCGAGTAAGTTTAAAATTAAGTCAAACCTACAAGTATAGGAGAAATTAATCTATTCTGAATCCAACAGTTTCAGGCTGGACCCACGTATTAGGATAACATTCTGGAATACCCTCGGAAGTGGTCTCATCATGTGGATTGGTTCTATTGGCATGAATCAGAGTAGTGTTCAGCGCATCGTATCGCTGCCAAGTTTGTCTCATGCTAAAAAGTAAGTTAAGCTTGTTTGTTAGTTTCTGATTCTCTAAAGCGAGCGGGATTTTTTAGAGCTCTGGTCCTTACTGGAATTGGTTTCTTAATCGCCGCACTACCCTACTTGTTGTCCGGCATTATTATATCTGCCCAATTCTTTGGCTGCGATCCCATGCAAGCGGGAGTAAGTTATGTTTCTTTTTAACTCTTTAAGATTCTTAATTATGATGCTATCCCATGTCCCACAGGTGGTCAGCAAGGCGGACAAAATTATGCCGTTTTTCATCCAAAACATTGCGGGTCATATAACCGGACTGCCCGGAGTATTTTTATCCTGCGTCTTTAGCGCTGCCCTGAGCAACCTCTCGGGCCATCTTAACTCCCTTGCAGGGGTTGTGTACTTCGACTATATTATACCCCACATTCGGCACACGGAGGGGGGCGCCAATACGATCATGAGACTGCTTGTCATTGCTATGGGAATTTATTGTTTTTTGGGAGGATTTGTTGTCCAGAAATTTGACTCCATTTTGCAGGCACTGGCAACCATTGGTGGTATTACCATGGGTGCCAATATGGGTGTTTTTTTGATGGGTATGCTTGTGCCACGTGTGGGTAGCAAGGCGGCTCTTACTGGCGTCCTCTTCAGCATCACAGTCATGGCATCCATTATTATCAAGGCACAAATGAGCATTGAGGCCGGGCATATCAAATATGTGCCTCTACCCACCTCCATAGATCAGTGTGAAGCGAGAAATTTCCCTAGAATTCTAAATGCAATGTATGTATCTGTGATATTAATATTTTTTCAAAATTACATTACAATTCTCATATTATAGAAGATCCGCCAGCAATACGACAACCACTGTATCCCCATTCACAGAAAAGCCGCCTTTAGTCACCGATGCCTTCAGCAGCAATAGGGAGTTCTCCATTTTCGAGATATCCTTTCAGTGGTATAGATTTTTAGGGGCACTGCTTGTTTTTGTTTGGGCGATTCCAATGAGTTATGTTTGGACCTCAGATAGGAGGGGGAAGCAGAGTTCCAAACTTTTCTCGCCTTTCGTACGTCGATTTCTTTCAGAATCGAATACTGAAGAGCCAGAAGGACTGCCATTGAAGGGGCCGTTACAAAAGAATACCACTGAGTTGGAAATCAATAAAATTTCTAAATAAAACTTCGTCATATAATTATTTTTGCAAACATATTGTACGACAATATTGATTGACTAATTTTCAAATACATTTCACACAACATGCACATACCGCAATAACTGTTTTTAAATGATTTTCAAAATTAGCACCAATTGATGCTATAAAACTAGCCTATCCAGATAATATCAATACCAAATGAACTTTTTAGTGAGATATTAATTCAAATGACAAAATATATTTCTTTTCTAAAGTGCATGAACAATTTAAAGTGGTTACAAAAATTGATTTAGCTGTTGCAGAAAGTGACATATTATTTAAAACAAAATTTGTTTAAATTGTGATATTCTTGCAAGTGATGTAGACTTGTGATTGGTTCCGAAAATCAGTCCCCCCCAAATGAATAGCTGATTTTCATTTAAAATTATTTATAAACAAGGCTGTTTTAGCCGATAAAATTTGGTAAAAAAGTCGATTATAGATTAATTTATTAATGCTTCTTACCACTTTATTCACCTCATTCCACCATAGGTTCAACTCTTCAGTGACTGTTGTTGTGACTGAGATCAATATTTTAATTTAAAAATTATATTATTGCATTTTAACTAAATGTATTACCACTCCTAAGCAGCTCTGGCCATATAGCAATATTGCAAGAAACCAACGACGGTTTAACAGCCTCATACTTCTTAGACATTTTCACATAGCCGTCCCAATACTCGTGACAGAGTCACAGATACGAAAACACAACCATCTGCAATGTTAATCGATATATGGCGTCTGGACAGTCTGGCATTGCCAAACAGTCGCGTCACATCACTAGTGCACCTTCCACACACACAGACTTCTTCGTCTCTCGTTTTTTGAAGTAGTAGTGATTTCTTTTTATAACAAAATCAAATATATATAAAGCAAAAATAACACGCATATAAATCACCTAAACGTATACATATAAAGAAAAAATAATCTATAAGCGGAGGCTAAATAGTAGCTATAACTAAACTAAGTGCAATCAATTCAGTAGCAATTTGTAAAAGTTTCTTTTTTACGTAAAGATAAAAAAATAAAACGCGTGTGAAATTTCAACGACGTTTTCGTAGCAGTCTCGCAGTCGCCGCAGTCGTTGTGTGTGCTGAGCAGAAACAAAAAATAAAAAAAAGAAATACAACAAAAATTCCCCATATACAAAGTAGGCCAACAACAACAGCAAAGCAAGCAAAAGCAGCAACAGCAGCACAGCAAAAGCAACAACAACAACACACCAAATGTAGTGAAGTGTATTATAATAATAATGTGTGTAAAATACAAAAAAGAAGTCTCAAAAGTAGAAAACTTTTTGCGCGTCGGGCAGACAACGGACGGACGAGCGACAGTTTTGTAATTGTGTCAGCGCATAGCGTGGCGTAGTGTGTCTCTCTGTCTGTCTGACAGTCGGTCTGTGTGTATGTTTGTTCGTCGTCTCACTGTCTGTGTGCTGTTTATGTATGTAAATGATTCAAATCAAATGGCATAGTCAGTAATATGTCTTTTTTAATGTGAATTCTGACATTCAGAAGCGCAGCCAATAAGTATCTGCATCCAACTTTCATATGTACTAATACTTATGTATGTACATAATAAGTATTTATGTAGAGGTGTATACACAATATATATATATATATATATGTATGTATTTGGCATATACATACAAATTGTTTTCGCGAGACAAGTGAAATTTTCTTTGTTTCCAACGCGACGTCGACGTCTGCGTCTCTTAAAGTATTGAAATGAAGTTCCCTTGAATAAAACCTCGTTGCCTCTGCCTCTGGTTCTGCTTCTGCCTTCGCCCGCGCGCCGCATAACGGCGTGAAGAGCAGCGCACAGCATTGTCTGCGCGTGTGTGTGTGCTGTGTGGCAATGAACGTTGCTTAAAACAACAAAAACAAAACCAAACACATACTTTTCTTTTGGAATATTTGCGTCGTCGTTTATAACACATACTATGCACATACATATGTATGCATTGCATTTATGTGTGTGAGTTTTGATGTTGTACTGCTGTGGTGTTGTTTTAAAAATAAAATGCAAGCAAATTCTGTGAGATATTTTAAATATCAAACAAAAAAAATGTAAATGAAACAAATGTGTTTATTATCCGCTTTCGCTTCTTTTTTCAAAAAGTGTACAAAATGCAGCCCCCCGAGACAACAAAATGAAGAGAATGTGCAACATCAACAACAACAAGCTGCCACAGCAGTGTTGCAGCAGCGGCAGCGACTTTGCTGCAGGACAGGTTTCTCATAATATTGTCGGCAAAAATTTCACAAAATACTAAAGAAAAAAAAAAACGAGAAAGAAAAAATACAGGGTGCGTAGCGGCGGCAACAACTATTGCAACTACAACGACAACAACAATGCCGCATCGCCAGCGTGCCCCAGCAACTACAACAACAAATGTAACAGCAACAACAACTACAACCAAAGCAACACGCGAAAGCAAAGTGAAATTCATTACAACAAAACAAATTCAAAACCGTAGCCGCAGAAACCGTTATTCAACAATTTCTTGAAATAAGTGAAAGAAGGCAAATACTGGTTTTTCATATACATACCATACATGTGTATGTATGTTTGTATGTACATACATATGTAGTATATTGAATGAAGAAAAAAGTTGCTGCGCGAGAAATTTTTCGTACATGTGTGTATGTATGTCTGTTTGTTGTGTGCAAAGTGTGTGAGAAAAAAAGTAAAGTATAGCGGTTGCTGTCGCCGCCACCGTCGTCATCATCATCGTCATCCCAAACCATCAAGTGAAAAGCAATGCTAAAAGGAATTACAACAACAACAAAAGCAACAGTGAAACGTACGCGTTGTGCTGGTTACACAAAACGTAACGTGAAATAACAGTAAAAGTCTTGTCAAAAGTTTTATAAAAGCCAACAACAACACACAAACACACACACACACACAAATAGAGACAATACAATACAGTAAAGAGCAACAACAAAAGCAACGCGTGGGTGTCAACGTCACACGCACCAAAGTCTCGGCCAGGCAATAGCAATAGCAGCGCCGCAGCAGAGCAGCAACATCAGCATAAATAGCAGTCGGAAAGGAGGGGGCCGGCGGCGCACTCAGCCTTACAATTGAACAAATTTCAAGGGCTCCCCAGCCAAGCAGCGCACGCTGCGTTTTTTATTTAAATTTTTGGAGGTGAGTTTTTGCGTTTTACGCTCTTTTGTTGTATGAAGTACGTATGTATGGACGTACGACATGTATGTGTTTATGTATGTAGTTAGTGTTGTTGTTTTCGCCTTCTTCTGTTATGTTGTCATGTGCTCTTTAATTTATTTTTTAATGAATTTTAAACACGTTTCAATTTAAAATATGCAAAAAAATGTAGGCTTGAGCAAGAAATCTAATAAGCGTGCTTTAATTAATTTGTCCAAGTGAGGTTTTTATTTCTAAATACGAACGACTGCAGGTGTATCAATGTTCTATACGATTATATGCATGTATGTATGTTTGTATGTCTGTATATGGATGGCCTTCAGCAATGCCATGAAAGAAAGTTTCGTTGAACCTTTTAACATTCTAAGCTGTTGCTTTTTAATTCAAGAATTCATACTATGTACTTATTCATTTAAAGGAGTAAAGTCATTTCACTTTTGTCTCTTAAAACTTAGCAAACTCTGTCTGGTTTTTCGAAAGAAAATACAATTTTTAGATATGCTAGAAATTTTCATTGATCTAAAACTTATGAAAACAAAAATGTGAAATTGAAAAAGATTGTATCTATTAAATACGGAATTTATTTATTTTTTTAAGAAATCAACAAGTAGTGCTGTCAATACATTCTAATACAATTATTGCAATACATATTAATGTTTTGTAATAATAATGTGCACCTCAGAAAAAAGATAAGGAATTTTGCTTTAAAACGATGTTGTTGAAATCAATATCAATATTTTAAAATATAAAGCTATAATCTGTAAAAAAAAAATTATAATCAAGATTAAAACATAAGGCTTATTTAAGCATAATTTGGATTTGAAATTCGATTTTATGACATATTGGCACAGATATGGATGATGGATGACTGTCATCATCTGCGATAAAAATTAACCAATTATTTTTAATGCAATAAAAGAGACACAAAAGATATATGTTAGGGTTTCTAAAATAGTTCATGTTGTACAAACTCCATTTCCACAATTGAAAACACTTTCCCAACAACGCTGTTTTTATGAATGGCAAGAATTCCCTTTTGTTACTTATCTTTGATACTTTATCAGAAAATTCGATTTTATGCTTGGATTATGTTGGTTTTATCTATTTAATTGGAAAACTAAACGAGAAGTACCAATAACTAAGAGACAGATTCTCTTTTTGTTTTTTTTTTTAATTCCACAAACCATAATTATAATTCAGGTTTTTTAAATAACTTAAATTTGTTGCATTCTCTATTAACAATTCACCAATCGTTTCATAGCAATACATTGATTAAGAATTCTAAATAAAATTTCAATATAATAGTAGGGTGAAGTAGTGTGAATTTGCTTTTGAAATTGAGAGATGTTGCTGTATTTCTACCAAGAATTTGAGCCCACTTTATTCTCATTAAGACACATTTAAATCTATTATATAATCTTCTGCTAAGACAACTGTTAAAAGTTTCATTGATACTGATTTCCGAATACTTTTTAATACATTAGGAATAATTTATCTGTGGAATTTGAATGAAAAGTGCATATTTTCTTTTGAAATTGAGCGATGCTGCTCAGATAGTTTTTTACCTTTTGCATTGAGATTGCTTTATTTTCATTACTCGCATGTTCATTCATACTCATGCCCGATCCACATGCTCCTAACTCGTATTTCTCTTATCACTAAATCCGTTTCACCATAAAGTCACGTTTTGCAGTGCGAGAACTGCGGTTATCGATGAAAGAGAATTTTATGTTCATTTCATTACTATTTTTTAAACATATACATAGCTATGTATCTACTATGACATGATTTGTAGTATCTAAGTATGTATGAATAGTAATGTTTTCGACTTTTCACTCTACCTGCGGGCTAATCTGGAATTTCAAATCAGCTGCGTTAGCTCTCTGATAACAAGACTGTTTACAATGTTTGTCAATGTGTCGGTTTGTCTCTGTCTATATGTGTATGTAGTTGTATGTGCGTGTGTTCGTACGTATTTGTTTGTTGCTTGCTTCGTTTGAGAGCCCACGACAACAACAACAACAACAACGAAGAACGAGCTGAATTGTACAGCTGTGCGCGATTCGTTGAGGTTGATAATTAGTTGTAGCCGTCGTCGTCGACTTTGTTGTATCTACGCCTATTGTACGCTTAAACGGTTTCTTTTTGTTGTTGTTGTTGTTTCTTTTTGTTTTTACTGAGCTCGAAACATTTAACCGGTTTGCTTTGAATTAAGCAGAACATAACATTGAAGCGATTTCGTTGATTTGAAAATAGATTTAAATGTTTGGTGTGCAATCAATATATGCTGCATGAATGCATTCAATGAAGTGTTTGTTGAAAACAGTTAAAAAGTGGCATAAAGGTGTTAGTTTTACCAACAAGCAGCTCACACATTTCTCAAGCGAAACTTGGTTGGATGACTTTCACATTCACAAAAATTCTATAAATAGCCCACATCTCTATGTCAATAAAAAAGCAAATTTAAAAGAGTTTATAAAATATACAACTTTGTGGCTGCGCCTAAAAGGCATTTGAAACTTCATTTGGTAAGTTGGTTTTCTATTCAAAATTAGGCACATTTAGGTCAGGTAGTCTTTAAACAAGAATTTGCTTCTATACAGAATTTTTAGTAGCCAGTGAGTTGCTGGAAATTCAAAAATTTGGAGCGACATTTTTGCATTAAAGCTAACACCGGAAACAAAATGCCCAACAATTGGCGTCGCTTTCGAATTATTATGGGTAGTTTTAGTTAGGTAGTGTTGCTGTAATGCGGTTTTTACACCAAATATGACAGATATTTTTACAATGCATGACAAAGCAAAATTCCCGTACAAACTTTATTCACTAATTTGTATCCGTCTGTATTTTCTATCGCATACTAAAACAGAGGTGAGCAACTCACCTCTAAAAGGCCTATCTAAATATATAATTTTATTATACATAGATATGTATATGTATATATGTACTATAATTTTACTTTTCCTACATATTTCGACAGACCTTCAACCTACTATTGCCCTTTTGGCAAGTTTATTTTTAACACACCAGCGCTTATCTGTTTTCACACACACGCGCACACCCTTCAATGTCCAAATAGCATGCTGAGTTAACAGAAAACCTTTGTCACAATTTCAAGTTTGAATTACTAGCACTGGACACCGGGAAAGTTTTCTGTTTTGCTTGCAAAAACGACCAAAAAAAACCATAAATTTTGTTCGTGTATGTCTGTAAAAAATTGAATGATTCATAAAATTGAAACGTAAAGTCTTATACATACCTATATATTTGTATTCTGGTATATCTAAATGAAATTTAAACTTAAATAATTTATGGATTTGTCATTTAAGTGTGTTTGTGTGTGCTGAAGCCATTAGATGTGAACAGTTTGCATTCCTAAGGCAACACCTGTTGCCTTACAACTAGGTTTTCATGTCAACTACCCTACCTGCTATGGAAATGAGTTTCATATTCAGCTGCCGTGTGAAAAATAATGAATAGTTTTTCTACCATAGCTAGCACATAAATCTATATATATTTAATTAAACTATAATCATTAAACGAGAAACAAAAACGAGAAATGTTCGAGTTGGGGCAATGGATCTCGAAATGTACTTTTTACAATAGTAATTATTTTAATTCGGTGTTCAAGTGATGATTTGTTTTATAATAATTGATTAATTTGGTGCCTTAGTACCTTTTCTCTATTTATTTTCCCTGGTTTTTATGATTGGCCCAATGTCTCTTACGATATTTCTTACTTTTACGAATAAATCGTAGCACAAGTTGCCAACTTGGAAACGTTGTGGGTTTAGACGGATTTTCTATTGATGAACATTAATTACTGATTTGCTATGAGGTCTTTATTTTTTCAAAAGCGACTCAAGAATGAACAGGCGACTATTTGTATGTGCTTTTAGTTCGCCAGCGATAAATTCCTTGTATGAAAGGTTGTTAATAAAAAGCAGAGGATAATAAACTAGGGCCACAAGAGATATCTGCCTGGACTACGCGACTAGCTGCGTATTCTTTAGGAAATAAATTTAATCATATGTCATTGGTTGTTTTATGTTTATATTCCATGTAATTACATAATTATATGTTATTTAGATTTTCAGTTTCTCATTCATGTAATCTAATTGCACTTAATTATAATTATGTAGAAGATTCCCTCGCCTATTTACTGTTGATTGTGTATTGCTTATAATTATTTTTGTGTTTTAATATTTTTTGTTTCTAATGACACTTTTAACGGACTGCAAATAAAATTCCCTCGCAATGTCGAAGGGGATGTGATAAATATCTATTTGTAATTTTGTTTGATTGTTTTTGCGCTTTCTTTGCTCAGAAGATACAAATATAACTGAAGCTTTTACGTCGACAGAATAAATTTATAGAAAGCTAATGTGTTCATGAATTAAAAACAAGTCTCTACAAGTCAATAAATACTAGTATATATCTAATGAACTATTTTGACAGATACGCTCCATATGTTGCTGTAAATCCCATAAGCTTAAGACGAGAAAGGTGATATGTCTATCTTATTATTATATGGTATATTGTTAGCTGTTATATAATGTTAGCTTAAAGTTACAATTACTAAGCTAACATGGTTGTTTCTAGCCATGACTGCTACCACGATTTTAGGTTTGATAACTTTTATTTGTATTCTATAGATTTGCTTTTCTTAGAAATAGTGCAAAAACTCATAACTCAATGTTTTTCAAAGTGCGATCTGAGATGAAGCAAACGGTGGCTGAGGTGGCTGGAAAATTGGATCTGTGGTGGGAATGTGGGGCATATTTTTTATGAAGCTAAATGTTTCAAATATTCCTTATATACATACATACTTAGTTATATGAATTCTACATTTACGGTAAAATAAAAGTTAATCTAGCTAGTTTTATTTCATAATATAATATATTTAATATACAAATGGCAGTGCTAGCGTTATTTATATGAAGTGCGGTCGATATTGTAAGCGTTACCTAATTTTAAGCGGTTATTTGTTTTACGAGATTTCTGATAAGTAGTTAAAGGTGTAATTAAAAGTGTGCATGCGACGAAGCAGTGTATGTTGGTCAATATAACTCTTACCTGCCGCCAGCTATTATTAACTCACAACTTTAATTAAAGGTCCTTATTGACCGAGTACGAAGTAATTTATTCTTACCAACTTTCAAGCCTTTTCAACACCTTTAGATACAAGGATTTCACATGATTGATAGTGTTTGGGTTAGGTCTTGAGGAGTGGCGCTGCGATTTGGAGGTCTTTTTGTATTGACAGCAAAGGGATGAGACTATGATTGATAGTTGTGGTTGTCTAGAGACTGATAGCTAAAAAGATGCGTCTTTAACGGTATTTTGTTTATTACAATTAGATTGTAAAATTGTGGACGAAATTGTGTTAAACAAAGCACTTTTAACTCAGTTTCTTTCACAATAGCGAAAAAAGTAATAAAGATAGCCTTTCATTCAGTTGGATACTTATAATTTCAACAATTAACAAATTGTTGTTTGACAAATTGCCACTCGTGGAGCAAAGCCAAGCAAAGGCGGCAATGAAAAACCAACAGAGCACTGACAACAACAAAAGCAAAATGCTAATAAATTGAAATAACATTAACAACAAAACTAGGGGCAATTCGAATAATTCGTTATAAATAAAATGAAAACGTGTGCACGTTGCTGCGATAAATGATGGTGGCGTTTAAGTAACCGCTGCCTGTTACAGCCACAGTTGCAGTCGCTGCCTCTGTCGGTGTCGGTGTCGCGGTCGCTGCCGACAGAGCGCGTGTTATGAAAAGCGAATGAATGTAGCTAGCAGTGAGCGGAGCGATTGGGGGGCGGACAACACAGTCGTTGACATTGCGTTATCTTAAATTGTTTACAGGCGCTCTTGTTGTTGTTTTACATACAACCATACATGTGTAAGTAATTGTATATGTGTATTTGATTTTGTCATCATCTTGGCGTTGTTTTTTGCGCGTTAACACAAACAGAGAAAAAGAGCAGCGAAATGTACGTGTATATGTATGTATGTATGTATGCGTACGACTGAAACAGAACATCTGTCCGAACGTCATACATACACGCATACTTACGTATGTATTTGCGTTGCTTGGACACCAGTTTGTTGTTGTTGTAGTTATTACAACATTTTGTGCGCACATTAACGGCAACGACAACACCGAGAACGAAAACAAAAACAACAACAATAAGAACAGGCGACATAAATTCTACAGCTCCACTCGTGCCGTTGGCCCCCAAACGGGCAGCAGCGACGTGAACGACAGCTGATCGTTGGTTGATTCGTTTATTTGTCGCTCGTCGTTTGTAGTTGTCGCCTACTTTTTGTTGCTTTACAAAAATTCGTTCGCTTTTCCACCCAAGAGCTGCTTCCAAATTTATGATCAAACAAACAAAATTAAAAATGAAAATTAATGTGCGCGCTTCTTGTGTCTATTTTTAAGTCATTTATTTAAATGAAACACACGCGTTGATAATTTTTAGCTAAATATTCTGCTTAATTTATTTGCTTTCATTAATGTGCGTGCAGCCAAGAAGAGAGTGCTGCTTCAAAAAGTGCATAAAAGTGCAAATTTCATAAATCCAATTGGCCTTGGCGAGTAAGCCAACGGCGACGAGTGAGCAAAATGAAACAAAATTACGTTCAATCATTGCCGCTTGTTTTATACATACTACTCGTATATGTATGTATTTATTTGTTGTTAAGTGTGCATGAATCTTTCCCCATCCCTCTTCGTTTCTTTTTCGCGCTTATTTAGCATTTTAATTTGGCATTTGTTTCTGTTGCCTGCTTCTCGCCTCTGCCGCACTTCCCTGTGTCTCGCCTTAGACGCTTTGTTGTTTTATAATTTCTCATTTCAGAAAGTTCGTTGTGCTCTTACGTCGTTCCGTTCACTGTAAATACCGTCGGCTCTTCGTATTTATATCATTTGCAATAACAAATAAAAATGCGTCACACTTAACTTTTGTTTCATGTTTTTTTTTTTTTTAATTCATTTTTCTGTTGATTTTTTGTTGCACTTTTTGTTGGCGCGCTCACGTATCAGGCATAGCCTTGACCTCTACAATCTGCGCTGCTGCCGTTGCTGTTGCTCTCTTGGCTAATGTTTTTAAAATACAACCATATGTACATATTGACATACCATACATACGTACATATGCATGGCTTGTATGTATGGCTGTCTGTATTTTATTTTATTTGTTTGTCTGCAGTCAAAACCTAATTGAAATGTGTACACAAATGCAAATGGCATAATAAAGTGTGCTTCGCAAAACTTTTGTTGGCTGCTTTCAAAATAAGCTTCAGCTGCTTGGCAACAGCCTGCGAACGGGTGTGGAAGGAAGGGAGCAAAAGAAGTGGGTGCAAGAAAACGAAGCAATTGCTGACAATGGCGAAGTATAAATATAAATATTATACCAATTTTCGCTTGTCCTGGTATATGGAGAGGCATCATTGGAGAGAGAGCCAAAAAAAATATAAAGAGTATGTTGATTAGCCAAGCGTCTTGTATGTATTTCTATTCCTACTTCCAATATTTGATCGTCTCATCGGCGGCTGTAATACTAAAAGAGACAGTTTCACTTTCAATTATTAAAATTTGCATAGGCTATATACATAGTGGCCTTCTCGGCCTACTATTACCATATTAAGCAGGCGCAGCACTCAACGTCCAACCTCTGACACGGCTTAAGATTTTCAAATTTTCGGCTCCTGGTTAAATACAACTCCAACAAAACAAATCATGCAAGTCGAATGAGCCGAATTATGGATTCGTATTTCGAGTTGAGTTGATTCGGTTTTATACCAACTAGCCAGACACAGTCAAGTGTCTACAAAAATTCTGCAGTTTAAATACAATCCAAATCTCTGTGGCTCTGCACCTGATTTATTGATGGCATGAATGGATGATAACCTGATTAATATTAAATTTGTTGAGTAAGATGATGACGCCAAAGTTTTATTTTCCCCTACTTTGGGAATCATTACTGGATTAGATAGTGACTGCAGAACAAAATCACATTAAAGAGCCTTCTTAACTACAAATGTATGTAATATCTGGGCTTTCGTAATAATTTTTGATAAGTAGTATCAGTAGTTAGATCATGCCAGTTTTCCCTCCCATATTTTGGCCAGAAATCGTATTTACTTGTAGGAATTTAACGGCTTTAATATCAATAAGGTGAAAGTGCTGTTCAGCATTTGAGAGAAAGCTTTAAAAAAGAACATTACTTCCTTGAAATGAAACAAAGGCGTTAAAAAATAATAAATCGTGCGGCGTCAAAATTGAATAATTTACACCATCTTCATATATACATATATATACATAAATACATACAAGTATATAATGTTTAAGTTGACTCATAAAGCAAATTATATTTAATACAAACGCAAGTATATATTGATTATTGTTACTTATATCTTAAAGTTTTTTAGTTTCTTAACCAAACAATGGCTGGGAAATTAGATCAAATTATCTGAAATTGTTGAATCAATAATAAGTAGAATAGCAAGGTTGATATTAAAAATATTATGTATGTGATATTGTTCAAGATTCACTTGTGATGCCCAATGAATGAAATCTAATTCGATTATTCAAATATAAAAGCAAGTGGAAGAAAAACTAAAAAAAACCCACATATAAGAATTTTCAGAATATTTACGGCATACGAAGGAAGTCTGAAATGATTGTAATCTAGACGGGTCATGAAGACGACCTCCTGCACTAACCAAACTTTAGAATTGTTTTTAGGCATCCTTTGTGTTTTCGCTAAAATATCAGTCATATCGATATTATAGTTATCGTTCAACAATCGATTAACTAAGTCGATATTAGTGGAAATCATTTGCAACCGTTAGGTTCCGGGCAGCTAAACTCAAGATGGGAGTCACCTGAGAGTTATCGTAGACATGAGAAAGCTCTCGGCACATTGGATGCCCCATTTGCTCGTTTTTGATCAAATGCGCCATTCCATACATCAGCAGTTGCCATGGAAAAAATCCATGAAGATTCCTTTGAACTGCTTCAGCACCCTCCTTACAGGAGCATAGGGCCATTATCTTCGTAAACAACCACCTTAGAGTGCAGGACGGCGACTACTTTTGGCGGGGCTAAAAAAGTGGAAGCATCGCTGGGAGATATGTTTTGTGTTGATAAACAAAAATAACACATTTTTTTAAGCTATTGTATCATAGCCAGCCTAGAAACATTTCGGTTTGCCTTCGTATATTAAACGTGAAACTGTTGTTGTTGCAAAAGTGTTGCGTAAAACGCAAAAACAAATTGTGCGCAAAGTAAAAGTAAATTACAAATATTGTGCCAACAATCAATGGTTTTTGCATCTTATATTTATTTTGTTACAACATCCGATGCTTTAAGTAACTGTTGTTTGACTTTTTAATACGACTACAAAGTATATAGACTTATAACAAAATGTTTTTGTCATACAAGATGGTTATGAAGTAACAATTTATTGTGGTTTTGGTAATATAAACCCCATAACTAGGATTGTTAATAAAATATAGAATTATTTTTAACATAAAGACAAAAAACTTATGTTAAAATGACTGTTCGATATTTCTCCCAATATTTCGCTTTTAATGCATTGCAGCTGAAAAATGTTCTGCCCTATTTAACCGCTATATACATATGTATGTATATTTATAATTTAAAAACAAATTATTTTCTATTTTTGTTTCTTGACGCACTTATACTCGTATATATGGTTGGTTTTAGTTAATTAGCTTTAATTTGTTATAATTAGTAAAGTATTACTGATTCATGCTGGCGCTATTGTTAATATTCTCGTAAGATTGCTTTATAAAAGATGCTCTGTCTATTCTTAGTAGGTCGATTCATTTTTGAGATAAATAATAATAATAATTCCGTTCCGAAAATTTCATTTCGTTATAAACCATTAGGTATTTTGTATTTTTTATATATTTTTATTAATATGAATCAAGAATTTTGCATTTTATAATTTTTGTGGGGTTTTTAGGAAATATCTGTTTTATTATAGGAGTCTACTATATTTGAACTTTCAGTCAGTCAAGTGACTCAACAAATTTTATAAACACGAAAAGCGTGGCAGTATTGATTATGATTCAAACAATATTTAACTTTAATACAGATTAATTCACACTGTGTGGGAGGTCCACAATATGAGATTTCTTTAGACGCATCTAATTATCTAATAATTAGAGTGCCAGTAAGTTATCATGTCCAGGCAATACTTACAAGTATGTAAGTATTTTCGAGATGCAAAGGGTTAATTTATATTCAATTCTTTGTAAATTAGGAAGTTGGTTACAAATCTAGGAGCACCTGCAAGATTTCTTAAAATTGCAGATTGGTATATATGTATGTACATTGGTCCCTTGTCTAATATATTTTTAAAACGCAAATATTAATCATTTATTAGCCAGCAATAAATTGTTTAATATATTTTCAAAAATATCCAAAACCCCCAATTAAGTAGGCGCCAGCTGAGCTAGTTATTAGATGCTAACCCAATTTTTTTTTAAGTAAATGAGTTATAATTTCGAATCAACGAAGCGTACGATTTGCTTTTCGTCTGTCAATACAAGCGTACGTTCGCATGTACATATGTACACACACGTATACATATATATGTATTTATGTGTATATTTCAGTTTGCCCATGCTTGTCTATAACTCCGTACTCATATCGGTTAAATCATTGCAAACACAAACGACAATTAACGTTGTCTGCTGTCGACTAATGCCGCCTACACGCGACGCAATAATTTCGACACCACACACAAAAAGCCGAAATAAAATGAAATTGATGGAAAACACATACATACATACATACATACATACGTGTACATATTTGCTGAATAAGCTGGCTAAACAAAAAGTCAAAAGTAATAGCAACAACAAAAACAACAACAACAAATCACAAAACACCATGGCAACAACAATAAACAGAATCATCTCTAATATGTTTGGGGGCTGCTGCGTCGCAAATTGAAATTTTTCACTGAAATAGTAGTTGTGTTGCTGTTTATTTATTTTGCTTTGTTTTTATTTATTTATTTATATGCTTATATTGAAATTATTACTGCAATTTTTCGAGGGCGCCTCGTTGTTTAATGTTTTATCTGTTGGTGCTGCACAATTAAGAAAAGAGTGTGATTTATAAATACATACACATACTATACTATATTATATGTACATATCTATAATTGTACTGTGTATGCGTGTGGTTTATTTATTTTTTAAATGTGTAGTTTCTTTTTTATCAGCAACACGTGAGTCTCCGTTTTCAGCTGCCATTTGTGGGGGGCACTTAAAACGTTCCCATGTCATAGGAATTAAGCATACGTACTTGTATGTATGTAGATATATAATTTTTAACTGATAACTTTTTAGCACTTGCACACGTTATTGTTGTTGATGTTGCTGTTTTATGTTAACTGGGCAAGAACACGCGTTCATTAAAGCTTTTGGCTTGTAAAGAAGCCTATCATCGTCTGCTGCCTAAACGCTTGGCTGAAATTCCAAACTCGACACGAGCAGCGGTTTACAGTTAAGCTTTGAGCGTCTGCGGAGCAAATTCGAGCTTATCTATATACATAGTCTGTATGCATATTATAAATTATAATAACAAAATTGGGCTGTGTTTGTTGTGCTGTTGTTGTTTGCAAGGAGGTGGAGGTGGAGAAGCAGGCAGCTTTTACTTTTTTGCTGGCTTTTTTCTTCTTTTTTTTTCGTTGCTGTCGCCCTTCCTGTTAAGCAAATTAGTCATAATCAGGTTTCTATGTATATAGTACATAAGTGAATGTGTATGTACTTATATTATGGACACATGTACGAGTATATAGGGGCTTGGTGTTTTATTTATATCTCGATTTTTCCCAAGAAAAAGTAGTTCATACATCGCACTCGAACATAAGTACAGCACATAATTGTATTAATAAGGGCTTCAGCATAGCACGTACGTGCAGATTCAATTTTATATTGATTTACTCGTGGACTCTGATGCCATTTTCTTATAAACTCAAACAAATCGAATACGTACTACAAAAGCTTTCACGCATACAGATTTCCACGACTATAGTCCAGTGTTTTTTTTTTTTATTATTTCCTATTAAGTTGTCTGCGAAGTTGAAATCAGTGCAGAGTTTGTATGCTGTTTTGCTACTATCTAAGTATATTTAAAATGTACAGAAGTATATTAGGTTTGCGGGAGCTGAAAAATGTAGCAGGCAGAAGGAGGCGTGGCAGACCACACAAAGTATATGTATTCTTAATCAGCATGACGAGACGAGTCGATCTAGCCCTGCCTGTCTGCCTGTCCGTCCGTATGAACACCTGAATCTCAGAGACTATAAGAGATAGACACGCCAAATTTTGCACAAAGATGCCTTATGTGTGTACGCTATACGAGTTTGTTCTATTTTTTTGGTTCCCCCCACTTCCCCCCTATGGGGGTTCTTCGAATTTCGAAGTAACATTTTGCAAATACCCCCAAATGTGTCCGTATGCCAAGTTTCACTATGATGGGTAAAATCGATCTAACATTTTTTTTTTTAATTTTCTTAATTTTTTTATTTTGTATAATTATTGTACACATCATATGTAGTATTTCAAAGTCGGGACACCCGACTTTAGCTTTTGTACTTGTTTTAAATGTTTCTGACCATTTGATAATAAACTCGATTATTTAAAAATATAATTAGTGCTTAAAGGTTGTTGAGTTTCTAGAGGGATGGTTTCTTTTAATTAGTTAAAACAATCATCATCATCATCTAACAAGATGTGTTAGTTCGATTGTGAATTATTAAAAAAAGTTCGTTTCGATATATAAAATAATATATAATATATAAAACGGTTTCACTGTCTTCGCTATCGTTTAAACTTATTAAAGGATTTTAATATTCTTAGGTTATCAACTGTTCTGCGAGATTACTTTAATAAGTTCTTATACCAACTGATCAGTAGGAGAAACCTTTCATCTTTTTGATCGCCAATTGTTTTATTAGTAAATTGTCATAAAATTGATTTTTGTATCTTTGTATTGAGTTTAATCTGTCAACCGAGATGTAAACGATAAAAACAGTCAATTTTATAGCTTACTTTTAAAGCTGTCACTTGGTTTCTTATTTCTTTAAGCTGATCATTTGTAACTGTGGGATCACTATATTATAATGCTTTCATAGTTACTTGGCGGATTTTGCAAAACTTTCTTTCACTTTAAAGATAACATTTAAACACGTGGCTGTTTTCAGACGTTATTGATGGATTCGAACCGAATCGTATCTCTCTTCAAGATAGCTATCTTGACAACATACTACTTATAATATGGTGGTTGAAATCAATCGAAAAACTTATTATATCTACTACAAAAAAATAAAAATCTATCTCAAAAAAATTGCAAAATATATTGGAGGTTTTTTAAACAATACAAGAATTTCCATTAAATCGGTCTACTTCATTATTTTGTAGTTCATAACTAAATTTGCCTAAATCTGTAGTTTTACTTGGCATATAAAAAAAATTAATAATGCACAGACAGAAGTAATCTTAATTGCTGTTCCTGCTTTGCTTTTATTCTAATAAATTCAGTTGAAATACCACTTATTAGTAGTTATTATAAGAATGATACAACATCTATACATCATTGTGGATTCTTATTGTTAGAAATATTCTACATACAAGTACTTACAAATTTGATCTCTCTTTCTTTTTGTAGCCACCATGGATCCGAATCGACATCACGAATATCAGACGCATCATCAGACACATCAATTGCCACATCCGCCGCACCACCAGCAATCACATGCGCATCATCAGCAACCACTCCACCAGCCGGCTGGCAGCAGCAGCGGTGGTTACAATGCCGCCGAGCAGGAACGCTCGCGTGCCATATACCTGATGAATACAATTGGGCAAGCGGCATCTGCTCTGCCACCGGCAGGTGCTGCATTGATTGGTGGCAGTGGAAGCGGTGGCTTGGGAGATCCGCATTCACAGTACTACACCTCGAATAGAGATTTGCCAAGCAAGAAGTCGAGTACGACGCCGGCAACGTTGCTGGTGGAACACCAACACCAACAGCAACAACAACAGCAGCATCAGCAGCAGCAGCAACAACCACCATCACAGAGCTGGCAGTACAAAACGCAAAACGCTATCCCAGGACCCGCTCCACGTCACCACAGCAGTCCCATGTATATACACACGACAACAAATAATGCCACAGGCTACTGGCCGCCAGAGGATCAGTCCCCAGGGCATAGGGGAGGCTACAACTACAACAGCAAGCCGGCCGGCAATATGTCGCTCAATCAACCGCCTCCTTCACATACTCAAGGGCGTCCAAGTGCAATTAGCAGCTGCAGCAGCAGCGGTAGTAGCGGAAATGGTAGCCAGCAGCGCTACTATGATGATGTCAAATACTCAGTACCTACAGTGGCGACCAGTGCCAAGATGGTTAGTTATCCGCCGGCACAGCAGCCGCCACGCATGTCGATGAACTATGACCTCGATCATGTGATTAATCCGAGCAATGCGCTTATGGCGCCGGGCGAACAGCAACCCAGTCCCAACTACGGACGCAAATGTCCACAGCATTATGAGCCGCCCGAACGCAGAGCTGCCGCTGCAGCCGCACCACCGCCAGCTGCGCCGCCTGCGCCACCACCCCCCACGTCTACGACTACGCATCACCAGAGTCTGTATATGCCAATGCCACAGTTTAGTACGGAAAAGTTTCAGACCACCGTGCACAATGCCATTGAGAAATATGTGCGTGAGACGCCGGCGCAAGCACCACCGCCCACCTTGGATTATCGACGATCCCTGCAGGCCAGTCACCCCCCAGCGAACTACGGCGGACGCAGCAGCAGTAACAGCAGCAGTAGTAGCTATTACGGGCAGCAGACGCAGTTGAAGTCCGTCGCAGTTAGCCCAGCACATTATGCGCATTACGGTGGTACGCCCAGCGCTCCCACTGCATCCACGGGCAGCAAGCAAGCGCCACCAACTGCCAGCTACGTGAAGATGGAACCGGAACATGCGCTACCGGCGGTACTCAGCGTTCCACAAACGGCGCGCGCCTCGCTCTATCACAATCCCTACAATGCATCGCCCCATTCGGACAGTGCATGTTGCAAGGAGCAACGTGTGAGCTCGCCCGCTGCACCACATGGCTACCCCACCAAATATGGGAAGCTGTTGCAGCAGCATGGCACGCCCACGCCTCCACCGCCAGCACCGCCCACGCAGCCAACACGACTGCCGGCCAGTTCCTCCTCTTCTGCATACTACTATCATGGTTCGCCCTCCCCAGCGGCAGCCACAGTAGCCTCGCCTACGCCTGCAACGCTATACTCGCACACGCCACCACCAACGGCACCCAGCACGGCCAACTACTCCACATTGCAGGTGTATCCACATGGTCCGGACATTTGCTGTCAGCCGAAAGCTCCACCCTCGTCCACTAAGCAACGGCCCATGGGATTGCCGCCCGCAGTAGCGCCCGCAATAACAGTCGGAGCAAAGAAAACCACACCGGCACCCAAGCCCAACTATCGTGCCCTCATCAATGACATGCTTAAACGGAATACGGCCAGCGAAGAGGAGATGAATTTGCAGATCATTAAGAAAACGCTCAACATGGAGACGCCTTGCCGACCACTAGTGGCGCCCATGCCAGCACCCTTGCCCGCCCCCGTCATACAGGCGCCACAATCATCGGCACACTCACCACTGGATCTCTCCATGCGGACGGTCAAGCAGACTGCCGATTCCACGGACTACAAATACCAGCGACCTCTGACGGAATACAAACCGTTAGTGGGTAGCAGCAGCAGCAGCAGTGGTGGTGGTGGTGGTGGTGGTGCAACTGGCATAATTGGTGGCACTGGACTGCCACGTTTTGACATCACGCCGAATTTCTCAGCAGCTACACGCGGTACCCCACCACTTTCGGGACAACCGACACCGCTTGCAAATCCCACAGCAGTTATACGCACGGCCCCCAGCAGTAGCTACAGCGCTCAGCAGCATACGCATTCTCATGTGCCGATACCGCCGGCTGCTGCACCCGCCCTGGTCATAAAATCGGTGCAACAGCTTCGACCCAGTGTGGTTGAAACGAATCCGTATGCAAAGCGACAATTACTGGCATGCGAGCAGCTTCCACCGGAAACGAGCATCATGGCTTTGCCTAAAGCCTTACCGTCAACGACAACGCCCACACCTCCCGCCACGCCTAGCCCGCACCATCCGAGCAGCAATCCCAACTACTTGGGACGCAAACGCCATCTGGCAGAGTATAATCAGGCAACTGCTGCTGCGGCCAAGCAAACACGCTGTGAAGCGCCACCACCGACGTCCACATCCACAGTGGTGCGTGCCGCCGAAATTCCGGTCATTGCCTTCAACGAACAAGCGTTGGCCTCCAAGCTGCAGCTGCAGACGCCTCATGGAGCTTCCCTTGGAGGTGGCATTATTGTGACGCCACCGCTTAGCTGTAAACAGGAGCCGCTTACACCAACTACACCCACACCGACGTCGACGCCGCTGCCGGTATCAACATCCATGTTGCGTGTGGTGGAAACGACGCCAATTGTTGTCCCCAAGACTGAGCAACGCATACGCACCAAGGCCGAATTAAAGGGTTTCACATTTACCCCGCCCGTACTGGCCGCAGCAAGCTCAACCACACCAAGCATCCCTATCGGCCCAGCCACCACCGCAAATCAACTGACCAATAACATACAAATTAAGCTAGAGCCAGCGCCCCCACTGCCATCTACTCTGCCAAATGCACTTTCAACCACTAGTCTGACGCCTCCTTGTGTGGATCTTGGCCTGGAAGATGTGTCGCCCTTCAACAGCAACCTGCTGGACTGGGGCAATGCCTGCAACAATCTTGTCGAGCAGCTGCTGACCAAAGTGGTGCTGCCAAAGCATTCCAGCCCTGCTTCAGCGGCCGCCCCATTATCGCCGACTCCAATAAGCATCAAGTTGGAGTTGAGCGAGGATGATTTGCCTGTGGCGCGCATATTGAAGTGCAAACCGCTGGCGTTTGATGTGGAGTCGCCGGCCACAAGTAATTCATTTACACTAGCTGCCTCACAACTAACCACAGCAACAACAACAACCAATACAAATGGCTTGCTCATGGGCGGTACGCAAAAGAAGCTGAGCAAGACGGAGCGTGAGAAGAAGCGTCTGCAGCAGGAGCAACGGATTGCAGCACGTCTGGCGCCATCAGCGGGACAAGGTAGCAGTTCCGAGAGCGACACAACGGAGCTTCACAAACGCAAGACTGAAAGGCAGAAGAAGCCGTTGCTGATGCGCAAAGGCAAGGCGCGCCGCACGACACCAACGTCGCCAACAACGAACGAGAACACAGTACAGGATGCGAAAGTGAAGCGTGAAGAGCAGAGCAGCGATGAGGAGCAGGATAACTCCAGTGATGCCTCTGTCGGAGATGTTAAGCCCAAAAAACGACTAGAAAAGGTATCAACAAAGTTAAAGGACAATGTGCAATATGCAAAGATTAAGGGAAAAGCCAAGGCAAAGGAAAGTGAAGCTAGTGCGAGTGGTAGCAGCAGCAGCAGCGGAGCAGAGGAGAAGCAGCACAAGAAAGATGGAGAAAACAAGGACAAGAAGCAGAAGCCACAGCAGGAACGTAGAGAAGGATCCCAAGCCAAACCCAAACAGGCAACTGTCTGCAAGCAACGAAGCACCCTTAAAGCGCGTATAGCGCTCAACACCATGACGCGTTCCAAGCGCAAGAAGGAGCTCGAATTGCAATTGGCCAATAGCAAGGTCCTCCGCAATGACAAGATCATACGCAACTCTACGACGAAGATCAAACGAAAGTATGTTCGAAAAATGGTTGCGGCCCAGACAGTTGCTGATAAAAAGGAAATTATGTGCACGCGTCTGCGCAACAAGCGGGGGATTGAGAATGCCAGCGGTGTACCTACGGCCGGTGGAGTTGCCAATGGACGTAAGACTTCCAGTAAGATCGGTATCAATGCAACCGGCACCAAAAATAGTTCGCCACAGCAACAGCTCTATCTGGAGGAATACCGTTATAAGCTTGCACTCAAGATACCCCATCGATTGATCTCCATTAACAAACTGAACAATTCCAATGGTGGAGGTATTCAAAAACTGCCAGGGGTTGCCTCCTCTTTGCCCGACCTGGAGCGCAGAGACTTAAGCCAGGAGCTAGCGTGCTTCAAAAGCAATCGCGGACGCAAGCCGCGAGCATTGAAGCAGACAGAGACAACCACGCCCAAATCCATCATAGATGTGCTCCATCTGCGCGTTACGAGCAATGGCGGTACTCAGCCGCTTAAGCAAACAATGCACTCCAGTGCGACAATACTGACGACGTCCACAACGACCACTTCGCTGCACAACTACAGTGAGACGTCACAAACCTCCGCTTCCAATTCGCTCTATGATCAACCGCATGAGACGACTTTGCCGCCGCCCACACCAAGTGGGGCCAACACGGTTTCTTCCTCCGATTTGGCGGGCGATTTGAGCAAACGGCACTTCAGCATCTTCGACACTAAGGTGCTGCAAAGCAAAACACGCACGGAATCCAAATTACAGCAACGTCGCGAAATTATACGCGAAATATTTGTCGGTCCCGAACGTCCCGCTTCGGCACCACCGGAATGTGCACAGCAGGAGGGCGCACTCAGCTATCAAAAGTACGAGGAGTTCCTTGAGCAAATGAATCGCATTGTGAGCGCCAACAATAATAAGTTGGCCAGGCGTCAGACAACGAACAACAACATCAACAGTGAACAGAACCACGATGCTGAGAAGACAACGACGCCTCATTGCCCGCACAAGCGCAAGTATTTGCGACGCAAGGGCAGCTCCGGTTTCGATTACATACGGAAGAAGAAGCGGCCAAATCCTCATGGGCACCCAACTGGGGCGAACAACAGTAACTGCGACCAAAACAGCAGTACGGGTCTTATCACAGGACCAGTCGCTGGAGGAGTGGGAAGTGTCGCCACTGCCCTAACTGTCGATGAACGATTGGAGGATACAGACAGCACCATTGCCGGCAGCTCACATTTGCCGCCTAAGATCAAAACTGAGGCGGATGTGTATCGCGAAATACAGAAATGGGTGCTCAACAAGGGTGTTGGACAGAGCACGATGCACAAGGCGGCACGTCAGGGCTTGATCGATGTGGTGGTCTACTGCCTAGACCGGTTGGGCATGAACCCCGATCAAAAAGATAATGCTGGCTACACGCCACTGCATGAGGCGTGCACCCAGGGCTGTCTCGAGATTGCACGCGTCCTACTGCAGTTTGGAGCCAATCACTCGGAAGCTGCACAGTCGGGCATACGGCCCTTGCATGGCGCCATCGAGAATGATCACGAGGAGGTGGTGCGTCTGCTGCTGTCCTATGGTGCTGATCCGTTGCTGGCAACGTACTCAGGTAAGTTCGAATTCGAATAATCTAAAATAACATATTGACAAACAAAACTCTCCTGATCTTTCCGGTGGCAGGCCAAACTCCGCTCATGCTAGCTTCAAGCAAATTGATGCGCAACATTTTGCGTGCCCATCTGAGCGATGCTCAAAGTGTAGCCGCTGACATCAAGCCAATGATCCTGCAGGGTCCCTGGGAAATATTTGGTGAGCTCATGTCGGGAATACAATCAGTATTCGAGAAGGAAGCTTACTAAGACGAAATGCATTCAAAGTTCCATTTAAATTTAAACACTCACACAAACTCCAGTTAAGCAAAAAAGTATGCTGTTTCAAATCGTTAACCGAAGGTTGCGAGGCCGATACAATCGTATATAATTATATCTGCTTTAAATACTGTCATAGGAAAAATCGATGCAAAAACCCGTGCCCCTGGGATGAAATATTTTTGTTTTTTTCTTAATAGATTTACAATATAATTCTTTTGTGGTTTTCAATTTTCTAGAACATGCGTAGGGAGAATTTACACAAATAAGGTACGACTTATCGTGGATGTTGACTTAACCTTTTAACATTAGACAAGTTTTTGGTAATACATTTTTTCCGTGCTTGTTTGCCTATTTTCGAGCTTCTGGGCCGATAAAGTTTATTAATTTATTAGAAACTGGATTAGTTCTTTATTATTATTATTTTATTGCTAAGAGCTTTTGTTTAACTGTTATAACACAAAATGTTTTAAAACTTTTGGTAAAAGATAAAGAAAGATATGTTCATCAGCTGTCTTGAAATGTCTCAAATGAAAGAACATTTCAATAAACTTTGCCTGCTGATTTTCCCCATTTGTGGGTCGAATTTCTCATTTTGTAATACTGTAATTCATATTCAATATAAATAAACCCAATATGAATTTCAAGAAGCAGCTTAAACCGATCAAACAAGAAAGAATATTACAGTCGAAAGAGTCTAACATTGGTTAAAATTTAAAATAAAGCTAGAAATAAATAGAAAAATAGTTATGCGAAGTTTACTTTCTTACTCGTAGCTTAGGAATTATGGACAGTATTGACAAAATTCTGTAACCGTGGAATGGAAATGAAATAAACAAGTGTTTCATAAGGACTAGGAAAGTCCTACGTAGAATCCAGATCGATTTGTCTCGACATATCGATTAAGAATACAATCTATATATACCTTTAGAGACTTTGGCTACAGGTTGTCCCGTCTTTGAATGCGTTTTGGTGTGGTATCAATAGAAGTGCTATAATTTATCATTATTATAACTTGAATTTTGACAATTTTTAACTTCATTTTATATTCACAGATAAAACTGAAAATGGTTATGATATATTTGATAATGTACCGAAAACAGCATGTGATATGAGCAGAGCTCTACGTAGAGAAAAGAAAGTGCGCAAACGCAGATACAGCAGTAGCAGCAAGAAGGAAATAAATTCAACAAACTTTAATAACAGGAATAATAATGGATTGATATCGGGCGGCAATAATGATTGTAAAGCTGACTGCAGGGAGATGTTAACGACGACAATGGCAACAATAAAACAGAATGGGGAGACAAGTGCAACAAAGACTGCAATAATGGCAACAGGAACAGGAGCAGAAGCAGCAACAACGATGATGACGACGATGACGAAGAAGGAGACAGAGACAATGATGCTGATGGCATCAACGGTGAAATTAGAACAAACAGATCAGGATAGCAATAATAACAAAAACAACGATGAGCTAAACGATGAAACGAACGTTGTGAATGTCAAGAATGAATTGAAGAATGAAGTAATTGATAATAACAATGAGAAGCCAGCTAATGATAAAGATACTGCTGAGTATGAGAATGAAGATGATGCGATCAACACAGACGCGGACGAATTGAACGGTGATATTTTTGAATTTGAAGAGGCCGATGTGCTTTTGCCACCACTGTACTTGCTCAAAGACGAGGGCAGTGATAAATGGGTACTATTGAATGATTTGTGCAATTTACTTAAAGTCAAGTCAAAGGACACGCTGCTAAATAAGGTAAGATTGGCCCTAATATACATACATATTAGAATAAGCTGGAAACATGTCTTTGAAAAGTTAGATTTCAAATAATTTTACTTTTAATTTCGAATATCGCTATTTCTGCTTTGGGTATCCATCTTTTGTAAATGTTGAGGCGACGTTAAGACGTTAATTCTGGTTCCGTTTAGTTTTCCGATCGATATTATATATATAGATAGATAAACAGATATATTATTGAATTGACGTAGGCATCATTGAATAGGTGTTGACCGCGATAAGTTTATTTATTTATTTTATTGCTAAATCTATTTCGAAATCTTGAAAGCGCTCTGTAATAAATTCTTACGAGACGAATGAGTGCAAACTTCTCTGTGATTTGTTCACTATTTGATTATAGTAGTGTAGTGTGATCTTGAGAGGTCCAGACCTCAGTCCTATAGGGAACCTCTGAGCTGAATTTAAAGAGAAGTCGCAGAGACTGTTTGCCAAAACAAAACACAGCCATGGGAAAATATTCAAAATGTTTGGTACAAAATTCCAAAAGAAACTTGTCGGAAAGCGTTATCGGAAGATATGCATATAGAACAGGTTACTAAATGCGTTAAAACAAATTTGTTGGGCATACCTATTATTAAGAACACTCCAAACTTGAGTATCTTCTGAATAGATTAAATGCTGAGATTTTTTTGTGTTTGTCTGGACTTTTTTTTAAGTTTCGAAGATAAGATATGGTTTGAAAACGAATTTGTTCTTTAAGAAATAAATGAAAAATATGGCCTTATTTTTTTTTTTCTTATTTTGCCTTTTTTTGATTACCAATCAGAAGCGCAACAAAGTTGCTTCACTAAATCTATGCTTAATATATAATATATATGGAAATGAATCTGAACAATTGCTTTACATGAATAATCCAATCCAATCGATGCTTAAACAAGGGCAGAAACTAAGTTCGATTTATCATTTAGTTTGGTTGAAGATATTAAAGCACAAATAAAACAGAATCGAATCCAGCGCTAATATGAGTTATTAATTCCAATTTGAATAAATACTAATCCTTTCACTATTCCAGATCTATCCGAATAGCAACTCGTTGGCTACCGCACAGAAGCAATTGCTGCGAGAATTCAAGATGTCGGATTTTCTCGAAAAGGCGACCTGTTTGCAGCTGCTCTGTGCTGGAGAGAAGCTAAATATGGGGGCCTCCAAGGTTGTGCTTATCAAATACAACGAGAGCGTCAGGAATTTATTGGGCGTTAAAACCATTTTAATGAAATTTTAGAGCAAACGGCATTACTGCAACAAGAAATAGGACAATGAATGGATTTTAGCATTTTAGCGATTAAATGAGAACTAGCATTGATTGTAATAACTTTCATATACATATGTTCTATAAATGTATATTTTAGCGATATAATGAACTATTAGTACGAATATGAATATGATTGTAAAGTAAATATAACACTAAATCTACATATACATACATACATATATTTTAGTTAGTGTTGAGGAACGTCTTTGTCTGGAAGACAAGTCTTTTTAATTAGAGCTAATGCAAAGTGATACAAAGGTGCTATACACACACTCAAAAATGATGGCGAAGAATCGGGCGTAATCGTAAAAAAGAAAACTGAAGTAGATCAAGCTAGTTTGGTGTTGTAGTCAAAAAGGAACAAGAGAGAGAAAACAAACAGAATATAGAAGGGCAGGGATGAAAAGAGCAGGCAAGGATTCGCCCAAAAAAAAAAACAAAAAAAAAAAACTGCTGATGGCACTGGCTGCATATGTAGAACAAATTGCCAGCTAAATTCTAGGGATATTGTGTAATGAATGGTTTTAAAACGATAAATGAATTAAAAATTAGTAAAAGGCAAATGAGAGAACGGCGTATTTATGTATTATGTATTTTTAAATGAAATTATTAGCTTATAAGATGATCTATACAAAATATTAAAATTAGGTACATAATAAAAAAAACACTCAAAAGTGCATGAATATTTAATATTATTATACAATAGAACATACAACAAATTTCAGATAGGTTTGTAATTTTGATGTAATATGTATATGCTCGTAAGTTGTATAACTTAAAAAAGAATATAAACAAATAATGAAATTACTTTTTTGCAATTTATAGGTGTACATGTGAAGAAAAAAACAGCAACAATGTTCAATAATTTAATATTTAAATTAATTGTAATAATTAATAAAATGAAATGCAAACTATTTTCTTAACAACAAAACACGATCTGAATACTTTTTATTATTTAATTCAAAAAACAACGGGGCAAAATCTATGGATTCCTGAGATATTCCAATGCAACCGAAATCATTTTAACGAATTTAGATCAAACATTGAAATAAAAACAAAAAACATAAATAGAATATATAAAATATAAAATTTGAAATTATTGATCTTCGTATAAAAAAAGCAACGGAGCAGAATCTATGGATTCCTGAGATATCCCAAAGCAATTCAAAGAACTTAAAGCATTTTAGAAATAAAAAATTGTATAAACGAATAATTATCAAAAAAATAAATAAATAAAAAATAGAAAAGGCAACCGAATTTGGTTGTTTACTGCTCAACGCAGCTACTTCAACTGGCAACGCATTGCCAAACAATTTTAGGAAGCTATGAAAGAACGGCATACTTTGACGCAACGTTTTCCATAGTGTTGTTAAATATTCAAAGAACCTGATAACTCAGTGTTGAAATAGGGGATCCCGACAGGTTGATCTAACCAAGTGCATAATTATATACAACATATTAATAAAAAGTGAGGAAAACAAAGTGATATATAAAGGGCATGCCTGGTTGCTCTTTAAGGCTATAATTTAAAGTAAATCCAAGCTATTACCTTTCACTTGCGTTCATTGCATGAGTTAACTGGCTCAGAATTAAATATTAAACCACAATCTTCTTATTTTATAACAAATCAACAATGCTGCGACGTACTGAATCTAACAACGGTCGACCAGCAAACCGACAGAGGGCGCTGTAAATAATACAAACAATGGCCGCCAGTTGAAAGCTTACGGGGCTGTGCTTTCAGCTGAGAGCTTCTCGAGCACCATATGATTGCCGTCCTTGTTCTTCAAATGCACGTTTAAAGGCCAAGAATATTTTGTCGCCGCTGACTGCCTTTTACACGTCCTTGGCCCCGCGCGCACACCAACACAAACGCAATTGTGCCCGACCGACCGTCCGACTGTGTGCGTGTGCGCTTTCGTCTTCTTCTACCTACGCCAACAACTTTGCCACTCTTACTGTGTTCCCGTTCGTGTTGGCCTACAGACCTAATTTTTTGCGTGTGTGTTCCGTGAATAGTTTTTCCCGAAAAACGAATAAACAAATAGAGCAAAAAGCAATAATCTAATACGCATAAAAAAGAAAAATAAACGCATACTGAGGCCAAACGCGTGTCGTGCGTAATGAAAGTGAGAATATGCGGCATCGCGATTTGTTGCTGCAACTTTAAAAGCAAAGAATGTGTTAAAAAGTGAAATGTGTATTAATATTTGTGAACAGCAGCCAGCCCATATAACGGGAGTGCGCGCCGCAGTCAGCGTCGACGTCGGCGCTGGCATTGCCTTCATTTCGGCATTTCCAAATGTGCAATTTTTGTGAAATTATCTTCACAAAACTAACTACAATAGCAACACAGCAACAATTTATGTATATATGTATGAGTGTATGTAGCTGTGTATGCAAAATGTTGTTGCTGCTGCCGCCGCAGTTGTTGTGTCATAGCGAGGTATTGGGGCAGCCTTAGAATTGGAGCAGCCGCCTAACTGAAAGAAAAAGCAAATACCCAGCAAAACCAACAACAACAACACCTCATCAAGTAAATATGTGTATATGTGTGTGCGCTCTCGCCGCGTCGCGTGTCTGCTTGTGTATGTGAGTTTAGACGAGAACTGCAATTTTTATACCCTCTATACGAAGTGTTAATAGGGTATATTAGATTGTCGAAGTGTATGTAACAGACGAGAGGAAGTATCTATGATCCCATAAAGTACAAGTAGATTAATCAGCTCTATCCCATTTCCGATTCCGGTTGAAGTAGTTGTACCTGGGGGTTACAAATTTATTAATTCACTGGTATAGTAATTATTTCCAATAAAGCACTTATTTTGTCAAAATCTAAAATTTAACCATTTAGTCATGTCATGTCCGTCCGTCTTGTTGTGTAGACTCTTTTAATCCCTACGCAATAACAGTTAATTTTTTTGGAAACAATTCATTTTACACAAATTAAAAATAAATATCGATATATCAACATTCCTAGTGCAGGGTATTTCTCTGTCGGTCGTGCACGATTGCTAAATTCTCTCTTGTTGTATTGTAGTGTGGCTGGCGCTGGTAAAGCTTTTCGCTTGTTGCGCGTGCTCGTCGTTGTGCAAGAAATAGTCTCGGCATAATTGCAATAAATATTCTGTCTCTGTAGTTGTAGTTTTTGTTTTTTGTTTAATACATAAAAGGAAGCTACAATCGTCGTTGACGCCACAGTTTTGCAAAAAAAAATTCTACACATGAAAGACAACACTAAAAGCGAATAGCAAAAGCGAAACGGAACGAAACCAAAGACGAAGGCGAATAGCAAGAGAATTGGCGCAGCAGCAAATAATAAGAATACAATAAAAAAAAAAAAAACAACAACAAGACAAAAACAAATCGCAAATGCGTTCGTCGCGTGTGTGTGCGAACCTGAACAAAATATGCTGAAAAAGCTTTCGTGTTCGCAGCTGGCGCAGGCGGAAACTGTTGCTGCAAGCGTCGCCGACGTTGATGAGCAGCAAGCAGCAGCGCAGATCTGCGCCACTATAGTAATAATAATACCAACAACAACAATAATTCAACTGAGGGGCTCATGAATCACACAGCGACGAGGCAGTCGCTGTTTTGTTGTTTTGCGAATTTATAAATTCGCGTTCTGGACGAAAAGCCGTGTAAAGCGCACAAACAAATAGACAACAACAGCACCAACGACAAAGGCAAGCCATAATAATAATAGCACTTTTGCTTTCGGCCTCAACTGGTTTTACTACCCAGAGACGGGCACAGACAGACAAAGAGCACCACCACCACCAGCCAGGCCAGAAGAGCCCAACAAACCGGGCGCCCCAAAAGTAGCGTCGTCGTCGTCGTCTCCGTGCTGTTGTCTTGATTCTTGGCTCTTACTTTGTTGTGTTTTGCTGCTTCGTCTTCTTCTTTATTGCCGTATTCTTTGTGGTCTCGCAATTCGCATAAAATAACTAAAGATTCTGTCGTAGAGCACAGCTTAAGTTGCGCATGCGCGCAACTTTAACATCAACACCAACGGCAACAGCAACACACAGTTGTTGCACAAACATTCAGCTGCTGTTGGCTCTGCTATTAATTTTGTATGAAAGGTGAGTGTGCGTGTTGGCTTCCTTCCCTCAATATGATAATTTAGTTAAGTTTGCGCAGGTTAGGTCTGTAGTGTAAATATGTATTTATTAACGCATTTCAGAAGTTTATTATTAGTTTTCACCAAACTACAATTTTTGCTAAAATATATTCCCAAGAATTTTAAATGCTTTTGATAGCTAATGGAGATGGCATTGGAAAGGGAAAGGTAAACTCCCCAGAGTCGAATTTTTTCTTACGTGTTTCGTTAAAGTTACATATCATTACATATTTATGTATATGTACTTATGTATGTGTGTTTGACGGCTCTTTAACGACAATTTTCTAAATTTTCATTTTTGAGTTTAAGCCAACAATTTTTGGACACAAGTTTGTTAGTTTCCTAGCGCTTCATAATATCCTTGCAGCGCCGATGTACAGCTGTATTGAAGCAGAAAGACTTTCACACCAAATATTAATGTTGTAAAATCTAAAACTATAATTTTATTGAATTTGTCCTTAAGTTTTCATATTTTTTTACTAATCAAGTAAACGTTGTTAATTAGTTGTCTCGGTCAAATCCGTGCTATAGGCAGGAAATCACTCATAAAAAATATTTGAGTTAGAAATATGAACTCAACTGTGGTTTATTTTTAAGTTTATAGGTCTCACATATAGAATATGTTAACTTTTTCTGGAGCACATAAAAAAAATGAGAAAAATGATGAAATCCCCACCCGGCACCATCGTTGTTAATTTGTTGTCAACAGCTGTAATTATGTTTTGTTGAAGAATGACTTCTTAACGTAGTTCTATAAATGCTCAAAGAGATTTATAATGGGACGGATCGGTAGCCATTTGAGTAGAGTTTCTATCCAATTGTTGTTCTGTTACATTAAATTTTTATCCATCCCAAAATTTGTATCATCCCAGGCAACATTGCCTGAATTCTGCAATATTTGACCTCTTCGCAAATATTTTCGATAATTTTAATAAAACAAGCATAAAATCTCCAAATAAAATATATTTAAATGCCAAAGCTAAAGCAATCAGTTAAACAATTAAAACTAACCTTAATTAGTGAAGCACTGGAAACGAGGGCCTTCGTCCACATAGCATTATAGTGCTTTGTGCAAGTTATTGATATTGTAAATAAATACGGGAAATAATGGGCATAAAAATGGTTATATTTTATGGTAAATATTGGCTTCATTGAGATAAAGTAGGATTGTATATATTTACTTATTTTTGTATACGTATTCCTAGTTCCCTATAAGTTTTTGTATTGAAAAATGGAAAGAATGTTGTTTCTGATGCGTTAAGTATTGTGCTTGAGTATCCATTTAAATTTATAATGGATTTTCAAAAAAATGGGACTTACAGAAAGCAGTTGAGCAATAGGAGCTCGAAGGTTTCTTTTTCTATTTTTCTGTTCATCAAAGCTGCCTAATTCTCTGTAAGTTTAAAAATTCATTTATTCCTACATATGTATGTGTATGCATTTTAGACCTTGACCCACTGTATTTACCGTGACCTACTTTATCTACCTTGACCTGCTTTATCACAGAATCTGATTTGATAGATAAACGAAACGGAATTGTATTTGGAATACGTGCATTGAACCCAGGAAATTATTTACAATGTAAACAAATAGAAAAGTGTTAATTTTTTTGAAGTGATTGACCACATTGGGCGACATTTTTCGGTTCACGCTTTATACACCTGTAATATATGCATATTTATTCAGATACATATCGAGACCTAAACAAAATAAAAATCGAATAACAAAATAGCTAAAACAAACTGGCCTAGCGAAATACATTTGCTTTACCTCTCAAAGCACATAATTTAGATTTTGTCAATTTCTTACCGTAGCGACAGCCAGATACCTCAACAAATTGTAAATACTATTACGTTGGCGCCTATTTCTGCACATTCGTCATTTTTGCACGGCTTCTTCGCAATTTTTAAGCTGTATAGCAGAAAATTAACAGTGCTGTGTACAAAATTAAACCCAATTATAACTTTCAATTGTAACTTAAATTATAAATTTACTTATGTATTAAAGACTATTTCAAATCTATTCCCCCTCCGGATTCAATACACATATGCCAACGTTTTTCAATCCTCCAAGCAGTCTGAAAAAACCTTTTCAATTGGGCTTGAATCTTTAAAATCGTGTCAAAACGATGTCTCTGGAGTATTTGTCAGGTTGCGGACCGATAGTCGTCTTTTTTTTTTAACGTAATGCAAAAACATAGGTTGTCTTCTCACAAATCCGGCCTTTAAGGACGAATAGCTGCAAACAAATCATTCATAACACTCAAATAATATGCCTTCTTGACACATTTGTCTTAATTTAATTTTACCCCGACAATCAAGGAAAAATTACTGTATGTCTTGATTCCACTTTGGCACGATATTCGCTCGGGGTCATAAGCATTGATCCAAGTCTCACCTCCAGTTTTTATAAGAACTCCGTTTTTCCAAAAATGAAGTGTTTTTGGAAACAAACGAGGTAACAAGATTATATGAGGCACAAAATTTCTCTTCAATTTATATTGACGGATCCATTAGAAATGGCAACAGCATCACCAACTCTTTGATTTGCTTCACGTGTTGTTCATCAGTGGATGTTCTTGATCGCCTTGTTCGTCTTCAACGCTTTCTCTACCCTCTTTCAACATTTTATGCCATTCATAAACTTATGTTCTCACATACCCTGTTTATTGGAAGACTTCTGCAATATTCTTACCGTTTCGACTGCAAAGAATTCATTCCTTACACAACATTTTACGAATAAGGAATAATGGAATGAAACTTCAAAATAAAAGGAATTGTCCTCCTCCATTTAAAGTAAAATTTCCGTTTGTAAATATAAAGAACTTCCTTGCTTTTTATATTTCCTAAATACAGTGACTGTGGACATTTTTGATTAGGGGCATATTATATGGGAACTTCATACCATCTTAATTCGCCAGATAGATTATAAGAAGCTTACAGCATTGTTCTAAAACACTTTTCCCCGCAAAATAGATAAAACCTCTCCTATTCCGCACTTAATTTGTCCAACCACATATGGTTATACTTCTGATATCTTTGCCAGCTTGTTAAGAGCAGTCTATTCAGGAACATATTTTTAATAATGGTTGCTAGGTATTTTTTATATTTTTTATTCTATGAATTTTTGTCTGATTTCTAACAAATGTTTTTATTTGCCTTGCAGCTATTCAACAACAACTACAATTACTACAGTTACCTGCCAACTACAACAACAAAAACTCGTACATCACAAAAACGTACAAATTTACCTTTAAAGAAAACAATTAAAGCATCATATTTCTACAATGGACACCTTCCACGTACCTATGTTAGCGGAGAGTAGCAGTAATATTGGTTATGCCAACGATGCCATAATTAGCATCAATAATAATAGTAATAATAACAACAATGATAACAGCAACAACAATCACCATCAAGTGCAAACGCACCATCAGTTGCAGCATCCGCAACAGCATCAGCAACAGCAGCAGCAACAGCAACAATTGCTGCCACATCATCACAAAGATCAAATGCTTGGGGCAGGCAGCACACCAATGCTGCCTTTCATCAACTATGGCCAGATGCAGCAGAAGGAGGACAGTGGTGTGGAGGTCACAGATAACGCAGATTTCGGTTGCATGCAACCGAATGCGTTGCAGCCAATCGATGGCAGCCACCTGGACGGGGGCATTTCATTGGGGGGTCTGTGCGATCGCATGTTTGCCAGCCCGAATCCCCATAACACCAACAATCTGACCTTGATGGGTGCCGGCAATGTAGAGGCTAAGGCAAGTGTTAGCAGCGGCGGCGTCTCCGGCAGACCCTCAAGCGGTGGCGCTATTGTCTTAGAATCCGTATCTGTGCCATCTTTTGCCAATTTATTGTTCCCGAACCGTGCTCAGACACAGACGACCGACACTGTCAACAGCATCGATCCTGCGCTGCTGCAGAAGGCGCCGCCCACAACCGCCGTCGAGTATCATCAGCTGAAGCCTTTGGAGAATCCCGCCACATCAGCCCCTGGGCCCACCTCTAGCTTTCTCAGCTCAACGACTGCACAGTTGCTCGAATTTGATGTTGCCAGTACTGCGAATACCAACAACAACAATAAACAGCACTCGGAGGACGTTAGTGTAATTCAAGTGCATGGTCAGCGCAACAACAATAACACCAACAACAACAACAACAACAGTAACCATAATAACAGCAACAATAACTTGGCTGACAATCACATCAGCACCACAACAACTGCAACAACAATAATAAGAAACACTGCCAATCAGCAACAGTCGTCCCAACAACAGCAACAGCAACAACAACAAAGAAAATCGTTGCATAGCATTGAAGAATTGGCTGCAAGTTCCTGTGGGCCTAAAACCTCGCCACACTCTCAGACGCCCACCCCCAACCACCACCACAGTAATAATAACAATAGCGATAAAAATAACGCCAGCATCAGTAATCATAATATTTGCAACAACCACAACACCAATACTAACAAGAGCAATAGTAGCGGTACACGGCAACATCAACAACAACAACTGCATGGACCGCACAGCGTTTCAAATCTCAGTTCCGAAGAGGAGTCCATGTCGGAGGATGAATTTGGCTTAGAAATTGACGATCAAGGAGGTAAGTTTCACACCTTTCATCCGGTATTAATCCATATTATTTCCCCCATCATCCCCCCTTAGAGAATGTTGGCAATATTCTGTTCAAAAAGTTACACAGAAGAAAAAAAGTGAAGTGAAGTGAAAAATCAAACAAATTTAAACAAAAATGCGAAAAATGCGACATGAAAATTACGTTTATTTATACATTAAACTATTAAATCGTAATAAACAAAGTAAATGGATTAAACAAGTAATCAATGCGTGTTATGAAAAATGCGACCTTAAAACTACATTGATTTATAAATGATACTAGAAACTTACGTATAAATAAAGTAAACAAATCAATTACGACAAATTAAACCCAAATTATAATTTATAATTATTATAAACTACGGTGTGTTGAGGTTTGTCTAATAAATAAAGTTAAATGTTCACACTAGCAGCAACAAATTTATTCACATATACAAAATTTTCGATATTAAATTACTTGCAATTATTGTGGCTCAGTATTATAACTGGCAATTATTTGGATGCAGCGTTTTGGGCAGAGACTGTTATCTGCAAGTCTTGACATCGTATTTCGGTGTTCGAGGGAGGTTTGATCATAATTTTGAAGCTCCTTCCGAATTCGATCAAATAATCCGCACTTAATTCCGAAAAGTGATTGAGTTATACAGTTTGGTATGATGTTTTCCTAAAACTAGCGCTCTACTTTTATTTCTCCAGAGACATTATTTTGAGATTTTATTAATGTACGAATTTCGATTCCACATAATTTAATCGAAATTTGGAATTTTCGGCGAATTTCGAAAAAGGGAAATAAATAAGCTACTTTCTGTAAAGGCTTGAGAGCCTTAAGTATTATTTAAATTGAAATGAACTACATTGGCGAGCCTTGTTTTTTTATTTTTAAGAAACTTTTGGCATGCAGTATTTATGAAAAGTGTTGTAACGTAAATTTCCTAAATAGGCCTTAAATGATGACACACATTTAATAAATATTGTCTGAAAATTGTGCTAAGGAAACTATGATCCTGATATAAACTATGATCTTAAAAGTTTCAAGCACTTATGGAAAACAAACTTACATTTGAAGTACATTTTGATTCATTCAACCAGATCTTACAAAATAGTTTTCTTCAATCATCAACTGTCTTTACTGTTCTATATTTTTAAAGTTTAGGCTAGTATTTCCTGTTGGTTTTTCCAGCGTAACACCTCTTTCTTTCGCCATATAATCTCAAATCCCCCACCGGGTCGGATACGTTAATTACATATTATTTTAATTTGATTAGATTTCTCCCGCTGAGGCTTTTTTACTTTATACGATGCTTTTTGGTTTTTTTTTTGCAATATTCTCCGTTCAGCATTTTAATTAACAATAGACAGAGGGAAGCATCTCCCACTATATAAAGAATATGATATATAGTTAGCATGTTAGATCTAGTCATGCTCGTTCTTCAGGCTGAACTCCTGGTTTTCGAAAACGGCTGAGAATACAGTGAGTAAACTCGTTGTGTAGACTTTCCTTATCCGAGGAAGACGCGAGTTTATTGATTTTCATTTTTCTTTCCTTCCCATGTTAAACTTTAAATTATAAGAGATTTTCTAAATTTGTTTGGAATTAAAATCGGTCAATCAAGGGTTAAATCTGCAGATGCAGTGTACTGGGTATATTTCACTGTCGGGTTTGCTCGACTAAACCATTCTATTTTGGTTTAGTACTTCCTTCAAATATTAGAAGCCTCAATTTCGTCTGTATTGAAAAAAATTTCGACTACATAACTTTGTTTGGCGTTTGCAGCATTCTTTTTTCGAGCGGCTAGTCTCGTAAATGCATTTCTTTATTGCCTAGACTTTGCCAAGTTGAAACATATGTACATAGTACATACATATTTGGATGCAGACAAACACACACTTATGTATGTATGTATGTATTCGTCGGACATGCCAAGTCATGTTTGCCCCTTTAGGCGCCATCGCATTCGGTGGATGCAGCCATAAAAATCTATTTAAATACCTACAATAAAAGCCAGCTAACCTACTTGTCTCTGTATCTTGTCTGTGTATCTGCCGCAGTCGCAGTTCATCCAAAGCTGCATGCAAAACAACAACAAGAACAACAATAGTAACGACAACAACAATGAATGAATAGTAATGGCAAGAAATAGAAAAGCGCTGCCAGCTTGTCAGCCATTTGTCAAAAGAGCCGCCGGAGACGACGACAAATGTTGAAGATGTCGTTGTTATTGTTGTTATTGTTGTTGTTACTATATATGTGCATATCTATGTACATATGTATGTATGGATAGTAGTTGTGTATATTGTAATTGTTGCTGAGTCAGCAAAGTGCATTACACACGCAGCCTGCAACATGCAACGCACACACGCACAACACACACAACTCGTTGACATTCAGCAATGTCAGTGTCTGTCTTTGTGACCATCTAACTGCCTGATTGTCTGACTGTCTGACTTGGGCGTCTGGTCGTCTGTTTGTGTGCTTGTCTTGTCTGTTTTTCTGTGTGCCTGCCAGTCAGCCACTATAGATCTATAGACGTGGGCCTTCAACGCACTTATTGTGCATACTTAGAAGTGCATTAGCAATGCGTTTGGCATGGAGCGGGGTAGGGGGCGTGCGTCTATCCTTCCTAGCCGCTTTTGGCTTGACTAAATGGAGCAAGGTCGTCAGCATCGTCGGCATTTGGTGCAAGTCGATATGCCGCCCCGGCGACGCCGACGCTTCTGCGTCCGTCTAATAGAATTTGGGTCAAGCGCATGTTTGTTTGCACTTGTGTTGTTGCTTCTAATATTGGAGATTGGGCACAAGGATGCACAAGCAACAGCAATAACAACAACAATAGAAGAAAAAGCAAAAAGCGAAATTGCATACAAAATGAAGGTCAGTGTGTGCATCAGCGAAACTAATAAACGAGACGAGACGAGTCGAGTCGATTCGAGTTGACGTTGACTCGGGTAGAGTCGAGTCGAGTCGTGTTGATTTGACGTCAAGTTGGCGTCGTCACCGCCTCAGTGTGTCAGTCAATCAGTCAGTCAATAGAGTTGTGCTGATTCTGATTCTGCAATGAATCAATGTGCTAGCAAACGTTCTTTTAAAACCACTTTCGAAAATTTCGTTACTTCTTAATGGAACAGAATAGTAACTGAAATTTAAAGAAAATGCAAAAAAGCAGACCACAATATCTTCTTAAGTTATGCAAATAATTTGTATACTAATTTGTAGAATTGTAGAATAAGAATTCTTTTTAAAATATAGTTTTATGCTTGTAGATCAACATAAATTTGTGTGCAAATTATTTGCATAACCTGACCTGAGCGCATCTTTAGTGCCCATTTGACATTAAACCTGAGTCAAGCAGCGATAAATTGCAAAATTATTATAACATTTAATGTAGAAAAAAGTATTTACTAATTTTCTTTAAAATGTTCTTTAAAATGAATTCAATTTGTGGATTAACGTAGACCTTTTTATCTGAAGTACAGTAGAAACTTATGATAATTTAAAAAGAAAATCGTTGCTTTTTTGGAGCTACTAAAAATTTCTTGCATAGCTATTGGAAGAATTTAAAAGCTTATATAAGTCTTGAATGACAAGGGTTTTGTCACAAGCAGGTTTTCTACCAAAAATGATCCAGTTTAGTTTCTTCTCTTTTTAACTCTAGAGTCTAGACGTTCAGGTACATAAATGCATATTTTAAAATAATAGTTTCGTAAAAAATAGACTGCTTTATACTCGTATATAATGTTTTACTAAAATAATAAAAAATAATAAAAATAAAAATAATAATAAAAATAATAATAATAAAAATAAAAATAATAAAAAATAATCGAACTTAGAAACATATAAATCTTGTGATCTAATTGAAACTAGTTTAAACAAATTCTGTCCGCACAAAGAATAAATCGCTGTAAGAAAATTTCCCCTAAAAATCATATATTTATTTCTAGCGGAAATATAAATGAATAAATGGTTTCGCATGAAAACGATTCTTTACATGTCGTTTGCCATTTTTCGATGGTGTGTAATATACGTATCAATTCATCATTTCATATACACCTAGCCCTCGCTTAACGCGGGGGTTACGTTCCTTCCATACAAAATGAGGGGTTACGTTCCTAGACTTTGAAAAATGCATACAACAATTTTTTAGTGTTTAAATTTATTAGTTTCAAAAACATCAAAAAGGTTTATTCAAATGGCAAAAGTTTTAGCGTTAGCGTTAAGCGAGGGCTAGGTGTATTCTAAATACACCTAATTCTGTTTTTACACGGTCTTTTTTTTACACGATTTTGATATAACACGGTTTAAAAATTAAGAATTTCATATGTATTTCTTGAGAGATAAGAAACCAATCACCATATGATTAATGTCTTTTTTTACACGGTTGTTGCCGGAACCAATCTACCGTGTAAAAACAGAATTAGATATATTCTAAAAATATAATAATCGTGCATTAGACATTTCTCGAACCAGTTCTGGCCGTTCAGCGACAACTCTGTCAAATAAATCAGTCGAACAGTCGCTTGCTCAGCCGCCTGTGTTCTTCGCTTGACTGTTCTGCTTCACTTGGCTTAATCGTCGCTTGCCACCACCGCCCACTGCAACTTTTTTTGCTGTCGCAGTCGCAGTCACAGTCTCAGTCGACGTTGTCATCGCCGTTGCCGTTGCCGTTGCCGCCACCGGTTGACATTGACACACATTGTTCTGTCTGTGTCGCCGTCTATGCTCGCCTCAAAGGACCTAAATGGGTCAATGTCAACGGCGCTTGTTGCTGTTGCAGTTTGAATATATAGAATATATGTATATGCAGTGAGGCCGCCGCTTGCCACAAATTGGGGCATGACATTGGCTGCGCATATTTGTTGTCGTAATGCATTACAAGGTTCTAATTTGTGCGAAGGTTGTGCGTCGACGTAAGCGTCGCTCGGCTCGGCTCGCCTCTGCGCTGCTCTGCTCTGCTCTGTTATGGCTCTGCTCTAATGCGCTTGCAATGCCGGCACGTGTGTTCAAGGACATGTTTGCATAGCATGCCACGCGTCGCATGTCCTTGTTGGGTGTTTTGTTGTGGCAAGGTCAGCCCATATGCAAATTCCGTTCGCCACCCATCCACTCTATGTTCTTGTCATTCATTCATACATTCGGCTTTAAATTTAATTTGCCGCACTTTGTTTTGACTTTGAATGGGGCTTTAAGCTTGTCTAGGAATTTATTGATTCATCATCGGGAGGCAGGTAGATACGTATGTCAATGTTTTTAGGTATATATACAAGTAGTTTATTGATTCAGTCTAACATGTTTTTTAGGCATATTGAAATATGCTGCAGAGTCCGTCAAAGAAATAAAAAAATAATGACATTAATTTGATCTTATTTTCTAACGATTCTGAATCAATTGTTCTCTATTTTTCATAACTTAAAACTCTCTGATTTTACTGAGGCTTATAAGAAGCTTCTATATTATTAAAAACTTGTTTTCCACATATGTGCTTACTTTTCGTGCATTAAAGCATTCAAAAAATTATGAAGTAAAATTACTTTGTCCCCATCAAGAGCTACTTACATATGTATATACTTTAAAACTTAATGTTAGATGAACAAAACAGTTAAGGCATTTCGCGTTCATTGAAACGAATATTGAATTTACCTTAAAATAGGAGAGTTGATTTGAATTTACGTTTACTTTTTTTTTTGTAGTTTTTAGTAATTTTCTACAGACTTGACGGGAAATCATTTGCCCTAGCGATATTTGAAAGACATTTGCTTAAAGTACAACTAAAATCTATTGATTTATATCGAAAAAATCATCTAGTTGATACAGAAAGCATTCCCTTCTGTGAAAATTTATATACTGATTATTTACATCATCACATTTTAGTAACATTTATAGTTAATTCAAAAACTAGTTATTGTAAGATGTACTCTAGTAAGATAAAGCTCGCAACTTTCCAAAAATAAACCAACATGACAAAGAAGAAACAGAAGTAGGATTCAATGCTTATATTAAACATAGAAAAAAGAAAGAAGCAGCAACTAATCTAATTGGTATTATCTTGAAGTAGGCGTTCCATTATAAGATAAGGTGAATGCAGTTCTAATGCCGTTATAGTGCCGAGTGGTGTTGCTGTACAATAAACGTTGAGAACTTATGCATGACAAGTGCTCTAAATACTCTATAAACTGTTTAAGATAAACAACTTTGAAATAATGTGCAAACATTTTTTTTTCTGGAATAGTTTTTAAACTTTCATGAAACAATAAGTAATTTTTAAAAAATATATTACATAATACATACTACTTATAATCAGATGTCTGTTACAACCATGAGCTTAATATTTCTAATACCTAAGACTTCTGGTTAGTAATTATATTATTTATTTAGTTAACTATAAACTAAACAGTCGAATTTCGTATTTCAATATCATTTGGGACTTGTTAACGCCTCTTCATTTAGTTGAATGTGTGGAGTGAAGTTTGAAAACCTTTTAATTAATTTAAGGTTGGTCTAAAAGCACAGCTTTATGTCGTTTTGTAGATATAGGGTAGAAATTATGATTTCTTCATATTTATGAAAACGATAGATGTGCGAAGTAAAACATTCAAAGATCTTCGTTTTGTTGGACCTTAACAGTCATTTTATTATAAACATATTTAATTTTAATATTGTGGACTCAAACACATTTGAATTTATTTATTGTTTTTTAAATTATACATACCATTATCGGATACTCAATAAATACTATCTTCTGCCAGTCGTTTACTGGCTAGGGTGTTTCTAATATCGGTTACTAATCGGGGTGTATTTTTACAATATAATGCAGATTGGCATTGTACTGGAATGTACATCTTTTGAGAACAATCCATACATTTGTTTCGATTTCTAAGTAATGGTGGGCTGTTCTCTATTTTTCTCCAAACTATGATGTGTTCTTTTTTGTTCTGCTTGTATGACTTTTCTTATATTCTATATGCCTTTTTTCAAAGTCATTTCGAGTTTCAAGTATGGTCATTCACACTGATGGCACTTAGAATGAAACGTAACTTATTATAGTTATTCGCTTTGTTTTAAATGCTCAATGAAAAATTGGAGAACCGCAATGGCAAACCGCATTATAATTGAAATCAATCGGCGTTAGTCAAGCAGAAATCTCGTTAAAACCCACTATAAACCATCAAGGGTAGAACATTGGAAACCCATACAATACGATTAAAGTTGGGTTGCATGCATAGAGTATGTTGGTATATAAGTATGTAAATGAAGTTGTGTTTGTTATTGTTTGCTGGCGGCCGCCCTTCGCAAATAGCACGCAAAACTAAAAACAAATAGAGGGAGGAGGGTTAGGCATTGAAATACTACGAATGTACAATAATGAAAGCAATTACACATCGAAGTCTGTTTGTGTGCAAATTACTTAACAAAATGCATTGGAATTGGGTTATAATTGGATTAACAAAGTGATTCATTTAATGGAGGTGGCAACAGAACCAAAATTTGAACATGAATTGCTTATTAAATACGAATATTTGGTTCGAAAAAACACAAAATTTTGTTTAGTCTGATTAGATCAGACACATTACGTTTTGCTTAATGACTTTTTGCCATTTGGAAAATAGCATCTAAATTAATGTGATATTCACTTGGCTCCAGATCCGGGCTATGTGGAAATGGATTAAAACGTCGTTACTAAGCTCCCTAAGCTGCTGAAGAGTCATGATTGATGTGAATTGTCGCCTGAAACATATTTTCTGTTGGCAAATAATCATCGCGTCTTGGCAATCGCTACCGTTAAGCAGTCTGATCGTGACAGTAGAGATCCAAATTCAGTGCTCGACCAAATAGAAGCAACTTATAGTAGATGGCACGCTTTCAGTCAAACTCTTACCGACTTGGAAAATGTTTGAGCGGCTTTAACGAGCTCTAAAATTGCCGTATGTGATCAAATTTTCATCACCATTTTTTTTTTTTTTTTTTTTTTTTTTTTGTGAAATTTCTTGTGTAATTTCTTCTTTTTAGGATCTCAAACGAAGCTTCGGCTGCTGACATTACGGTCTGCTTTAATCATCACGATTTCAATTAAGAACATATAAAATCCGGATTAGTTTTTATAAATTTACCTTAGAAAGTATAATTAGTGTTCCATTTATTATTATAATTACCGCTAAGAAGTAGAAATAGTAACATATTAAAGTAACAGATTTCACCAGCCTTCTAATCGTAACCTAAGGCATCTAATCCATCATCCATTATCGTTAAATATAAGTTTTTTTTTTAAATAATTCATGGCTCTAAAATTATTCCATTCAAATCGGCAAATGTTTTTACCTAAATTTAAATTCAGCTCAAATGACAATTTGATCAATTCGGTGGGTAACCAATAATAATTGCCATTATTAATAAAGAGAAGCTATTGGTTTCAAAATTTGAAATGTTTTTAAATTGTCAACTCGCATTAAGATGTCAAGACGTTTGAGACTAAAGTTGATCGGACTTATGTATATATTTCGATGAAAGCAAACAATATTATATCAAAATACCAATCCTGAAACTCTTCAGGCTCGACTAAATACAACGTATAAGACGTATAAAAAAGTAACACTATATCGATCCAAGAATACAAAAAAAAAAACAAAAAACAAAAAAAAAAAAAAAACTGTCCACCATATTATCAGGTCCTGCTTATTCGTTTCCCAACCACAGATCCAATTTGTCAGCCAACTAAAATTAAAGAAATTAAAGTTATTGCACAATTTCTATGAAAATCAAATGCTTAGAATAAAATATAAGTTATGAATGCTCCAATTCTATAAATTACTGGCAAAAAATATTACTAGTTGTAACTTTAAACTAACATCGTATAATAATAATTTTTCTATTCAAAATGTTAATATTGGAACCCGTAGGTTGTGAATTTTATCGAATTTGCATTATAAAAAAAAAATATTTTTTTTTCAACATTTTAGCATTTGAGGAGTTGAAATTGTTTACAAAATACTTTTATGGCAAATATTTAAATTCCTATTGCGGCTTCTCGCATACTATAAGTAGAGTGCGCATGGAAATTTTATTTTTATTTTAATTTTTAGTTTTATGCATAGTCGGCATATAATGCTAATGAGTTGTTGTTTTGAGTTGCGGTTGTTGTTGTTGTTATTGTAAAATATTTCTCGCATTGCTTTGGCCATTTTGTTGTTAACCTTAACTCAATGAAAAACGCCATTGAGCGTACTTGTCTGGCCGGGCGTCTGTTTGTCTATCTGTCCGTCTCTCTGTCTGTTTGACTGTCTGTCTGTTGGTCGTTCCGACAGTTTGTTTGTGTGGAAAAGTGTGCTAATGGGTCGCCAGTTGACCCTGTGCCACATTCTCTATATGCGTCGGCGCATCGACGCTGGCAGCGCTGCCTGCACTAATTTTGCATTGCAATTTCAGGCGGCCAGATACATACGTCAACATCGTCGATGGGGAGGCAGTGGGAGGTGGTGGGCGAGTGAGCGAGTGAGCGAGCAGGCGAGCTGGTGAGCTGGCGAGAGCGGCAGTCGCATTGATTTTCCTTGACGCTCCGCTCGATTTGCAGCCCCCTCAGTGCAGTCGCAGCCTCGTCTGGTTTTCTATCTCGCTCTCTCCCCCATCTCCATCTCTTTCTCTCTCTGTGCGTGTGTGTGGGGTTGCACCCTGACCTACTTACATTTATGCATTATTTTTCGCTCTTTGTATTTATTTGTTTTTCTTTATTTCTGCCATTACATATATTGCGCATTTTACAAGCACAACAACATTTTACTCGCTGCACTCTACAGCTGTTGTGGTCGTTGTTGTTGCTATTGTTTAATGAGTTTTCATGGTATTTGATTTATTGGCCCCCCTTTGGTGTAATTGCTTTGTGCGTCATTGCAGTTTATTTTGCTCTTCTTTAATTTAATTAATTTAATGTCGCTAGTTGCCTTGCAACTTCGACTCTGCCACTATTATTTGTTATTTGTTCATTTTAGTGATACTGTTGTTTGTTGTTTTTTACCGGCATGTAACTCGTTTAATCTAGCCATCGCTCAGTTTTGTGTTAAGCGAGCAAATTAATTAAATTCAACTGGCATTTATGCAAATACCTTTGGGCTTTTCCACATTTCGTTCAACTTGTAATAATTAGTTGAAATGCGTTTCTGTAATTTGTTTCGCTTTGTGGTCGTAACTTGTCAAATTGACTGAAAAAACGAAAAACGAATTAAATGAAATTATTTAAATACACAGATCGCAATGGCAATAGCTATATCAGAGTGTCAAATAATTCGCACGTGAGTAGATGACTCGGTTTGAATCACGGAGCTATCACCATCGCATAAAGCATGATTTTCAGAAGTTACTTGCAGCTTTAAAAATTCTGTACAAAATTTCTAAACATTTCCGCAGCATAGTAATATGGAATAATTGAAAAAAAAACGTTGCGACATTCTTTTCAAACCCTACTTGTAAATTATCACAAATTTTTCCGCATTTTTTTTTTGCATATGTCACAGAAGTTCGAGCAAAGAATTGTAAATTTCCACAAATAGATTCAAACAAAGAGAGATACATGTGGCTGATTAAACTTCACTGTCTGTCTGGAATTACAAATGCCTCGATTCAGGAAGTACAACAAAATGCACTTTAACTGATGGCGAAACTCGGATGGGACAAGATACTTCCCTGAAAAGTGAAAGAGCCGATTCGAACAACTCCCATTTATACGCATTAAGGAAAATCCAATTATTCGAATTATGTTCGGTGCAGATGTTATCAAGCAGTATTCGCTGGCTAAGCTGGCTATTACATATTAAATATTGATTAATCAATTAATGAACTTAATAATACTTTTTAGCTTGTCTATTAATTTTTATGAACTTCTATCGTGTATCGAACTATCGAACACAGATATTTCGAGCTGCAACACTTTTTCGCTTTTAAGTGGAACCTTTAATTTTCGAAATAAATAAGTTGAATACAAGTACGAAATTCAAATAAAAATTTATATAATTCATTGTCACATTAATATGTATTTTAAACACAATCCAATAAATCTTATCATTATTTTGACATCGAAATATTGATAACACTAAACGTATTAAATAAAGAGTATAGCCGCAGGGTATATGTGTATGTAAAATGGCAGGTACATGTATGAACCATAGAGACATATCTGTCCATCCTTACGAACACCAACTAATTTTGTACGCTACATTCTGGGGACTCTAAATTTATACAGAGCAAGTTTATTATAAACCATATATTGCGTTATTATTTAAAATAGCTGTTTCAGAACCAGTCGTTCAATCGCTTTTATTAAAATTACTTTTTAGATATCTGTGTTAATGTATCTCTGTATCTCTCTGTTATGTTTTAAACAAAATTGGCGCACTACAGCTACTTAATATGTAGAAATTAATTAAATATTAGTTTTGTATAGTGTCTCACCCTACTATTTAGCATTTTTAAAATGGATTCACTATGCAGGGTATTGAAGAGCCGGACCAAATTTAATTGTTCTCATGGTTTTGTTTTTTAAATGGAAAGAAAGTACAGTTTTTGTATACATATACATAATATATTTTTTTCAAAAATATGAAAATAAGTTTTTTGTTTAATATGATATTTAAACGGACAGTTTGGAAACACCCTAATGCTTGTGTACTTTGGTTAGCTTCCTTATCTGTCTGAGCAAATAGTGCGTATACGTAATGGGAATTCGTGAGGGCACGATTACGTATACGCCGAGTGCGCTTGTATCAAATCATTTTTTTTACTTTATGTAAGAGACAACATTTTTTTTTGTTTTATTAGCAAGTCAACACATTTCGTCTACTTAACCTCAATTTTATGAGTGTCAGATGGCTGAGTCTCAATTGAATATCAATTCATGGCCATGTTCTATACCACTGATGGAACAAATACTTCAGATAGCGCATAATTTTTTAATTGTAATACATTTTGAAACTTATCCATCGTTTGTTTTTAGCGTTACCTCAGCATTATTTGTTTTTCAATACTATTAACTTTAATTCAATAAATTTCAAAACATGTCAGGTTTATTTTTAGTTGCTTATCAATTCTTTTTCAGACCATTCGTTTTTGGGATTTCTATGTGCTCTTTTTTATGCATTAGATAAGCAGAGTTGAGATAATCATTAATTTAATTTTTTTAATCGCGTACCATTCAAAAATTAAGAATGATACATTTTAAGCAAGTCTTTAATAACATTTTTTTTGTTTTTTTTTTCTTTTATTAAAAGCAAAAAATTCTTTAAAATTTGTGTATTCACAGCAGTATACAGTTGTTTATTATTATTAAAAAGAGCTCAAAGTGTATACATATACATATATAGGTCTGCTACTGTTTAATTGACATAAGAATTTGTAATAATAATCGGTACAAGTCTGATATTTATAGTCAATATAAATTAATAGAGAAATATATAAAAGGAAAAAAAATTGAAAACATAAATAAATATAACAATAAGTTTAAGAAAACAAAATTCACTTCAAACAAATGTAAATAAATATATATGTAAATAAAATAAAAATTTATAAAAAAAATCATGAAAACGTAAATAATATAGTAATAATAAATACAATTAAAATAATAAAAAATAACCACTATTGTGCTCTGGATGGTGTGATTATTCAAAATCAAAATCAAAATTCGTTCAGTTTATTTGTATTCTGGCATTAGAATTCATGATTATACATAATTTATGATATTAGTATTCTGTCTACTATAAAATGGTAGAAAACGTAGCGCATTCAACAATCCACGCAGCCCATTCCCCTTGTTTTCCACATAACCATTCATAGCTGCCAATAGTTTGTTGTTGTTGTTGTGCGAAGCAACTAAAAAAAGTTAAAATGCTTTGGAAGCACACAAACAAACAAACAGACGACTAGGTAGCCACAAAAAACCTGCAAAGCTTTCACTCAAAGCTTTTGCAGCTGCATGCGTGTGCGTAATGAGCGCTGTCTGTATATACATATGTGTGTATCCGTGTGTGTGTGTGTGTGTGCACATTTGGGAGCTCCGTTGCTTACTGCAGACGCCAAACGATCCTCAACCCCCGGGGCACGGAAGGCAAGATTGCGATTATAAAAGTAACGACCACACGCACAGATACGATACAACAACTTGAAAGCTTCTGCTGCAGTGCAAATTCCAGCAACAACAAAAATACACAAACAGCCAGATTTGTGCGATGACGATGTGTGAGCTTTTTACTATAAAGCTCAGCAGCAGCAGCAACAAAACCAACAACAACTATTTGCAGTTTAGGTAAATGGGTCGACGCTGGCAAACGCACCGCGTTAACTGATAAGCGCCATTTCGGGGTGTGTGGCAGGCCAAATGGTGTGAGTGAAGAGGAAGTGGGGGATACTCTTCTTTTTGTCGACAGCACTAAAAAATGTTTTTATACCCAAGAAGAAAATGGGGTATACTAGTTTGTGAGCGAATATACATATGTACTATAATGTAATGTGACAACCACAAAAAGATGTGGAAGACTACGAAAAGCTTATACATATATGTATATACTTACGTATTCTAGATCAGAATATGATGAGATCAATATCACCGTCAGACTGTCTTGGGTGGAATAAAAGTTGGAATCATTAAAGGAAGGGTGATTTTCCATAACTCTTTTAATCCTTGGAATTTATCGCCCTAAATTAAAGAATTACTATATATGCTTTTAGCGCTTAAGAAACCTCTCCTTAAATTTCAATAACAATTTTATTATGTGCCCTACTCTGCGAATAGATGATGTTGCGGCTTTAGTTAAATTCTGTACTGAAATAAAAGTACACGTATATATATAAGCCCAATGAAATACCCTGTTCCCAAAACTGAGATTATATGTGCATGTGTATGTGTATGCATAAATAATAATCGCTGCTCGCCACATTTATTATGACGAATCGCACTTACGACTATAGGCGTTTATTGTTTTGAGCTGCATAGTTTAATGTTACAAATCACCTAAGGCCAACAATTAATTACCCTTGGCGATTCCGCATTTCATTTCGGTGAGATGCTGATTGGAGCATTTTTCTCCTGAAGCAGAATAATTCCTCATTTAAAACGTGTGAGAACGTAAACAAAACATCTCCTTGAAACGAAATACATCTGGAGGGCCTGCAAAATCTAGTCGTCTTCAAAAGCCTATTAACAGGGACTGTGATCATTAAAGTTTTATTATAAAAATTACAAAAAAAAAATAAAAAATTACAAAATTATATTATTTTTAAGTTTTAGTTTAAAAATTAACTTATTTTTGAAGCAAACGACTTTGATTCTTTTGGCTAATTTTTAAAAATATGGAAATTACTTTTGTTTTATAATATTTGTAAATTTCTTCATAATAAGATTAATTTATGTCGTCATGCTGATTAAGAATTTCATACGAATGTGGTATCTTTCTATTACAAAGTTCTTAAGAACGTAATACAAGCTTTATTGTTGTTGGGGAAAAGGCATTTCAAGAGTCTAGCCCGCACTACTTATCCAGTTTATTCATTTGTTGTTGTTTTTATTACGTTTCCAGTTACTTCATTCCCCAAATAAATGCGTCGTTGTTTCTTTGCAATCATATTTGCATTGCTTCTTTTTTATTTTCTGCTTAAAAGTGAAGCGCAACGTTGGCTTTTTTTTTTGCAAAATTGTTGTTGCTGTTGTCTCTCTGTCGCTTATTTGTTTTGTAAAATTGTTGCGGCAGGTCTTGGTTTTTATTTGCGTTCCATGTTGTATTTTGACTCTTCTGTTATTTTTATGGGGCGTGCTAAAAGGGATTTTTTATACCTATATACATACATATGTACGTGTACATGTATGTATATAATTGCATGCTTCTACACTGCTTTTGTATGTATGTCGTAATTTTTATTTATGATCATTTTTGTAGTAAATTTAAACGCTTTGAAATGTGGTAATGAAGGTACATAAGACTGTAAGTTGAGTGGAAATTTGTTTGGAGTCGCGACATAGCTTATGAATATGATAATATAGCTTATGAACTAACCGTAGTGTAGTCGCAATATATAGTTCATACGCATACATACAGCATCTGTCTTTGGCAATTTTAATCTTAAAAACAGCAATGCAAGAGGGGAAAAACAACCAATTTCAAAATATAATGGAAATGTTATTAACGATGTAATCACTTGAAAGGGAATTGTAAGCAGAAATTGAAGCGGTAACAGAAATATTACTATTTTTTGTACATGTATTAAAAAAAAGATTAAAGTAAGAAATCGTTTGTAATGAAATACATTTGAACTTAAAAAAGAAACATATTGTAAAATATCTATGAATTTTAATCCTTTATTGCTTGGCCATTCAGTCAACGAAGCCCTCGAAGCTTTCTTTGGGAAACATTGATATGACTCCTTAGTTACATCGTCAAGCTCCTTGTTGTCGCTCGGCATTCGAAAAGAAAGATCACAGTTTAGTCCAAGGGTTTTTTGCCCTTCATAAGGGCACAAGACTTGCTTGCAAACTTTCTTCTCGTTCATTATTTTGCCGGAAAACCATATGTAGCACAGCTTATTTCAATATTTTGATTATTTGTTTCAACCCATAATAAGAAAAACAGACCATAAAGATAAACTTTTCACTTACTTCAATGCCTACTTTTTCACCGCTGCTGTATATATGTATCTATATACGATAATGAATATTACGAGCATATGATGCTTGTTGCAACTATAATGCCAAGTAGAAACCCTCAATAGAATCAAATGATTCAGGGAATACATAATAAATTTTACTAATTAATTATACATAACATAATCCTAAAAGTAATTCAAAGTCTTAAGATCTTTAGATCCTTAAGCAATATTCGCAATTTTAAATAATGGACGTAACGTTTAATGGAAGTCGTAATAGTTTCCGAGGCATACTTTATAAGTATAGTTGAGAAACCAGGCCTTTGAAAGCTAGCTCAACCTTTTGCCAAATTGTGAATTGGTATTTATTTCTCATAAATATCATCTTAGGTATAATATCTATCATAGTTGCGCCCTCTTTGCAAATCGTTTGATTCACTTTACACATGGCATGGCATATTGAAAGTCTCAAGTCAATGTTTAATTACCCTAGATAACAAAAACAAAAATAAAGCACACACTCACATACACATTTGCACAATAAACAAATTGAGTGCCAAAAATCATTTACAAAAAGACCCCGAAAATTTGATTTCAAAAATAAAAACAAAAATATATGTATATAAAGGAAAATTTACGCAATGCGCTTTTGTACATTTGACTGCGTGATTATGTAAGTGCACGTGAAACAATAAAAATAAAAAGCAACAACAACAACAGCAACAAAAGTAAAATATGTAAATAGCTAGAAAAGAGCAAATTCAAAATGCGTCTGTGCCGCCGCTGCTGCTGCTTCTGTCTATTGGCCGTCGGTCTGTGTTTTGTTTGTGTAGCTGTTGTTGCTAGTGTTGTTGTTGGTGCTGCCGCTGATGATGATGCTTATATGCAATTATTTATGTACGAGTATGTATTACAATGTTATATGGCTGCCATGATCTAAATTTCCCAACTAATTATTGCGGCAACAACGCAACGCAACGTCAGAGCGTCAGAACGGCAGACTGAAAAGACTTGTCTGAGCCACAATTAGCCTTTTGTAATTCATAGCATGCAAAATATATACAATTTATAAAGGAAAATAAAAAAATAGGCAGCAGTCAACGTTGCGTATGAGTAATCTATGTGCGTGAGTGTTGTCTCACCTCTTCACCTTACCCTCCAACACGCGCGTTGCCAAATCTACGCGCGCCGCTTATCATCAGCTCGTAAAGCTACTACAAATTGTTGCTTTGCCACCACACACACACACACACACACACACACACGCACACCCCGCACACCTCACTTCTCGACTTTAGAGCTTAATATTTATTTATACATTTTGATATGACGCTGACTCGCTCGCACGCACGGCGCCCAAACAGCGAGTGAGACAAAAACTTGGCCAAGTGCAGTAGGCCATGCAAATAGTGGCAAAGTGGGTCAACTCAACTATGGCTGCCGTGCACACACACACACACACACACATACATACACAAACAAAAACACACTCATACACGCGCACTTCAACTGCCAAGCATCGCAATTGTGCGCTAAAGAAAACGAAACAAAAAGCACACGAAAAGACAACGAAAAATAAAATAAAATTCAACTAAGCAACCACAACCACACACGCTTTTCGTATCAGCAGCAAAGACGAAACAGCAACTCATTTGTAAGCAAATTATAAAAAAATAAATACATACAAACAAAATATAATTTAAATACATATGTGCCAGTAAGTCAGCCAGTCTGTCCGTCCTGTGTGTCTAAGCCCCTTACATCCAACTCGTATTACCAATATTCTGATGCCCAACAATAAATCACTAAATCGAAATCAAAAAATTTATGTATTCAATTAATTTTCTGAATTAGCTGCCAGTTTGTTGTCTTCGGACTTTTTAAAAATAGAAATATATTAAGTTTTGTGAAAAGTATGCTTAAAAATAGCAAAAGGACTTTCAAAATCAATTCTGGAAAAGAGGTGTTACGTTGTTCTCTTAACTTTTGAAATTGTCGCCCAAAAGTCACAAACTAAACCAAATGAGCGACAGCTGTATTAATAATCTTGATCAACTGACGTTAAATAAAATACAAATGATTGACACATTTTTTAAATTTTTAAGTGAGTTCATCTTTTATCTATTGTTATCTAAAAAATCGTAGATAAAAAGGTAACCGAGATGATGATTTAGGGCTGAATTCACATTTGAAGGAGGAATCTTTATTCTCGATCAACTAATTAATCGAGAGAATAGAAGATAAAATTATATCAATATTCGTAGAAAAAATAATTAATCAAATTAATTATGTATAATATTTATAAATAGACCTTATGATTGAAAGTCAAAGATACTTTATATAGATTTACTCATTAATGAACATTTATCCTCCTAAATTTTGAAATTGAAATATATAAATATAATAATACAATATCAACCATGTGTCAATAATATTAAACAACCGCTTAAAACCCAAAATAGTAATTTTTGAGAAGCTGTTGTTATTTAAATGGCAAATAAATAAAATGGTTTTCCAATAAGTACATCACTTTTATTACACTTTCAAAAATAATTTCCTGCAAAAATAAATGTAGCCAAAATGTTAATGATTCCAAATTTTGAAAGCTGCCAACAATACTAACATTAACAGTTTTTTATATCTTGGTCAGGTTTTCGACGTCTTGGTACCCTAAGATTTGTGGAACTTGCGTAAGAATCATAGGTGATACATAAATAAAAAATATAAAACTCTATACAATATAGAAAATAATCGAACGTATTTAAAAGATCTTGCAATGTTAAAAATGTAACAAAATACCAATCCATATTATAAACTATGTTTCTATAAAGCAGCGTCGTTATTCGATAATATTACGAATGTTAGCGACAATTATCGACATTATATCGATATTATTAAAAAGCAAACTGAAACGAAAATAAATTCACATATAGAGTGCTTCTGTATAAATAATTGTTGCATTTTACGAGTAAGCTTCAAATAATTCAAGCACATCAATGTCTGGACTCTAGATGAGTTAAAAACAGTGACGACTTTCCAATAATCGATTGCGAAAAGTATCAATATTTACAAACATTTTGTCTTCTTATTGGTTTTAAAAGGTTGCAAAGCCTTTCACTTAAAGTGAAGGGTACACAAATAATCATGCATTAACAATATATTACATCACACCAAGACATCGTCTGTCGCCTGTCTTTCTTCCGACATACGCACAAGACTGTATTTAAATGATTTTATTATTTTTATTTGTAAAATAAAATAGCATGTACTGTGAGCAGAGTCTTAAGGTCTTTCGGTAGCTAATTCCAAACTCATATACATATTATTTACTTTTTAATTATGAAATACATTTTTATTTTTATTAATGACAAATACATACATATATATTACGTATACGCATATAATATATATAAATATATGTACACACACACAATCGCATAGGCTATTTTATGGCATATTAACTTTGTTGGCTGTTCATGTAAACAACGCCCCATTTGACCTCGAGACTTTAATAAAAAGTTGAACAGCAAGTAGTCGATCGAAATGTTTATCACGTGACTAATAAAATATTCAAAGATTTGGGCGCTACAAATAAAAACTAAGTCTGAATGGGAGCGAACAAACATTGATTACAAAGTGTTATGCAAATATGAAGAATTGTTTAACAGGGCCGTTCGAAATACTTGCATACATATATTTTTAAAGATGTTCTTATTGTTATGCAAACGACAATGTCTGTTTCATTTCATGCGATCACAGCTAATGGATCCATTATTTATTTATTTCTATTTTCGACAGCTACAATAACTTCCAAAGATCAATCGGCGTGTATGAGGAAATTTCCAGAAAATGAATTTTGAATTTTTAAAACTTGTTTAGGTTTTTCAATTAAATATATGCATGTATAGTGTGGTGCCTTCGAAAGTAAACAGGACTTTTTTGAAATGCAAACACAGAATTGATGTTTTGCCAAAATACTTTCCATTTAGAAACTGTACAATTCAATATTATTACACCCATTGGGAATTTGATTAAACATTATTATGTATTTGTGTCGTAATATAAATATTCTTATTTTTGTGAACTTCACAATTTCTTTATCTTCATTTTTAAATATTCTGAGTCCATTACCTTTATCATAATATCCGTTTTTCTAAGTAAGTCATCAGCCCAGCCCAGCCCATCAATTGCAGGTCTCTGGCATGCATGCCTTTTTTCTTGCAATTTGTATTATTATTGTTTTTTATCAACTTAACAACCACACAAATGTCCCTCAATTTAAATATTACACGTAGAGACCATTTAAAATTGCGTGTCCATTTGTTTTATTACTTTTTCTTGCGCACTTTGAATGCAAAACTCATCAAACTGAAAACCTTTTCTCATACGTATGCGCTTTGGGGCTAAACTCGACGCTTGTTTGCATAAATTGTGTGTGCTGCTAATTTTATATACTATGTGTGTGTGGCAGTTATATAGTATGCTAACATCTAGATGTAGTCGGCACTATTGTTGTTGTTGCACAATTGTTGGGTGTTGTTGCAACTTTGACATTTGATCTCAAAGGACACATGCGGTGCACTTGTTTCTTTGTTTGTTGTGTGTATGTGTGTACGGCAGCCGGGGGGTGGTGGGCGCTACTCGCCTTGTAAACTAGGTCATTGAAATTTAGGTCACCTAGATTTTATTACCAAACAGCCAGCTAGCCAAGCGACCAAGCTGTGAATCAAGCTAAGCGCGTCAAGCTTTGAGTCTCGGCAAATTTAGTACTTATGTATGTATGTATGTACATATTTGTGTACTAATGTGCATAGCTAGACACACACACACATGCATATGTACATACACATGTGTGTACATAAATATATGTGCATATGCTATTGTTAACTTGGCCAAGTCTTTATTGCTGCTGCTGCCGCTGCTATTGTGGAAAATTTTTCAGTTTTCTGGCAGAAAGTTCTAAGTTGAACAAAATTATAAATCAGGGAACTTCACCTTTCATACGAGTTTTCATAAATTCTTTTCAAATCTAAACCTTCACATTATTTGACTTGTTTATTTATTGTAAATCTAGATAGATTTGGATTTGGCATTTGTTAATCAATTTGTACACCGAGGTGGAGTTGTTGAGTGAAGGATTATTAAATGAAGAAGAAATGTAATTTTTTTATTGTTAGATTGCACATAAGACTGTACAGATTTCTTTATTTTGGAATGATCGGGGACCCTTTGCGGTCTATGTAGAACACTATATGTCGCCAAGGCTCTAACTTTTTTAATTTTAGCAAGCAATATGCTTGCCGAAATAATTAGCACGCGCCCGATAACATTTTACCCTTTCTCCTAGTTACCCAACCTGAAGCCTCTATTTACCCTTACTGAAGACCTCTTAAGTTGTGTGTGTATTCCGGATTAAACATTGTACACATACATATATATGTACATGTATACATACATAAGTATATCCAGCTAAGCAACCATATGGTCGTAGTATGTCAACACAATAGGTGTTTTCCAAAAGAAGGCCCAACAAGTCCCAAGCAATGAGCGGCTTAACAAAACTGATAAGAGTTTTTAACAAATTGTTCAAATTAATTGGAAAAATGTTCAAAATGTAGCCAAACAGGCCAGACAGGCAGTGGAGGGCCAGCCAGACCTGAGTGCTAAAACAAAACAAAACCAAAAAAAAAAAAAACAACAACAACAACAAATACATACATATATTTCAAAATATACAAAACAAAATTGAAAACGAAAGTGCGTGCGATGAATGAGCAAAATTGCGCAAACGATCGTGAAGCAGGCGACGGCGATGATGGCGACGCTTTTTTACCCAGTGTTGTTGTTGCATTTACGCATAAAGCTGCCAAAAATACCACGCACAATAAAATTTTAGTAGTTGGCACACCCCCAAGTGTTTCCCGTTGCCTGAGCAATAGAGGTGGGCATGTGGCGTGCGTGAACCGCGCCCGCGTCTTCGTGTCTCCAATTCAGATTATGTGTGTTGGCTGATGATTCAAAAAGAAAACACGGTAAACAAAAAAAAGGGGGAAAATAACGTTAAACTTAGAAAATACTAACAAGTGTTCGATACAAATTTTCTTAAATTTGTATACCATTGATTATTAAGAAGCATGTGAAAAATACATTATTTGTATATTCACAAGTTTTGGTGCGTAATGGTTAAATGCCAATTTTTTGTCCATATCGTGTCGAAGCGAAAGAAGCCAGCCGATGCCCATCTCCACTGAGCAAGAGGTGAGAGAAAGAGAGCAAACTCAATTGGTTTGTATGCGTGAGCTTTCTGATTTAAAGCATTTTTTGTTGGGTTAGGTTCAATACGCACAACACTTTGTTGTGCGAGTGGACGAGGGGGCTACAACAAGAGAGAGAGAGAGAGATAGAGAGACTAATGAGTGCGTATGCTAGTTTATTGGTGTTAGAAGGAGGAGGGGGTATAGGGAGCTTATACATTTGTAGTGGCAGTGCTGATTATTTTTGTTGTTATTATTCCTCTAGTTTTTCTAATGTTTGTTGATGTATGTGTGTGCAGTGGAGCGTCAATGTGTGGGAATTTCATTGCGGTTACTGTTGTTTGCGCTTGCCCAAGGCGAACGTGTGCTTATACCCTATACTTAAGTGTAAAACGGTATTATGAACTCGTATACTTTGTGTAAAAACTAAGAGAAGACGTTTCGAGAACATATTCGAAAATAATATCTAGAGTTGTCAGATTTTCTAAGCATGTCCGAAATTTTATTTATTTTGAAATTTTAGTTTAAAAAATAAATGCTATTTCAATAATTACTCAGCTAGGTACAGGGTGTGCATGATTCGGTTGCTCTCGACATTTGACTCGCTTTATATGTGTTTGTAAAGCTCTTTGGCATCTTGCACTAACTTTTGTACGCAATGCTACGCACTCACGCACACACAAACCTACTTACATATATATTCACGCACTAGCTATCTATATCAGTATGCGTCTGTCTCTCTTCATTTTCGTTTTCATTTTCATTTTTGTTTCTGTGTCGATTGCGTTGTTGAATATTTCCACTTTGTTTATATAATTTTAATCAAAAAAAGAAGCAGTAAAGAAAAAAAAATATATACATACGTATGTTCGTAAAAAAAAGCTTCAACGTTTTCAAAAAAGTAGGTTAGTGGGTCACCATATCTAACAACAACAGCAACACCACAACAACAACACCACCATCGTCAGCGTTGGCAGCGACGTCGTCGCTGACGTTGACAGCAACTCAGAGCGCTGAGGCAGACAGCGGTGTATTTTTTATGCTTTATTTTTATTTTTGCTGCTTCTTGAGACTACTTTTTGTTGTTGTTTTTGTTGTGTGTGCTGATTTTATTTTGTTGTCTGGTTTTTCTTTTACACAAAATTTTAGTGCAAAAATTTTGTATAAATAGTTTGGCATTTTTCTTCTGGCGGTTTCTGGGGTTAGCTGAGGCACTTTGTTTATGGTTTGGTGGATTACAACGGGCGCTGGCTGCGTTAATATATGTATGTAATATATGTATATATGTATGTATGTATATGTATAGCCTGTGGTCAGTATATTGTAGGTTGGGAAATACCCAATAAGTATATGGGCATGTTAATTTGGGTTTTTACTTTTCCAGAATATGTTGATTGGTAAGAATGCAAAGGGTTTGCCGGTCGGACCATTCCACATATACCCAGAGTGCCTATTATAAATTATGAATTGAAATATCCAAGAATAACAATACATACTATGATCTATATAAAAGGCGGAATAACATGCGATATGGAAACCCATTTTGTTTCATTATTTTAGTTTCTCTTTATAATGTATAATTCTGTGGATATCTAAGGACTTGTTGGTTTTATCGTCTCTATATATTTATATTATTTGATGTTGGAACATTAATAAGCACGTGCCATGGTTTGGTAGAAATAGACATACTAAACGAATAATTCCTATGAAAAGAAATTAACCCTTTTGATAAAATGTCCCAGGGTATAATAGTTTAGAGCGATTATATGTAACACACAGAAGGAGGTGTTGCAGTGTTGCACAAAGCATATAAATTCTTTAATCAGGACAACACGATGAGTCGATATAGCGATGTCCGTTTACGTATCCGCCTGTGGGTATGAACGCAAGGATCTGAGATAGTATAAGAGCTAGAATAACCAACCTTGGTATCCAGATTCTCCTAAGACCGATCTTCATCTTTAATCTTGTTGAAACACTAAAATTTGTATATTTCAATGCATTACTCCCGTTTATATCTTCTCAGTACAATATAAGTGACCGACATCTTGGTAGAAAAACCCTTTTATTGACTTTATAATATTTATTAAGTTTCGACCAATTGCGTAAAAAGTGCGTTTAATTCGAAATTAAAATTTGTATTTATTAACATTATAGTGTTTCAAGAATAATACATTACATTTTATAAGAACTATAAAAAGTAATATAGATCGTATTAATTACACGCTTCTAGGCCATTAATTTACCATCATTGTAGCTGTTGCATCAGCGTTATACAGAAGATCAATAGAATATCTTGGACACAACGAATTTTTTGCTTGCATCAATTTCTTGAACATCGTCTCTTAATGTTGGCTAATCGGCATCAATATTTTTCAATTTAATGCTAATAGATTTAACATTTATAAAATCAAAAACAACATACATAATGTTAATTGTTAGACGACAACAAAAAAATGCACTGACATGAAAATCTGCCTAATTAGGCAGACAAACAAAGCTGAGGCGACGACTTCCACCTTGGCTTTAAATAATAATTTAATAAACACAAAAATTTACCTTTATAATTTATACACACACCTATGTATAAATGTGCATCAATATGAATGTATGTATGTATGTGAGCGGCTCTGTAGCTTTGGTTTGCTCTTTGTTGAACGGTTTTTTGGGGTTTTTGGCACAACACAGCAAATCGTTGAGATTCCAACGCTGACGGAGCCAAAAAGTGTATGCTTTATATCCAACATCGACGAAATTATATCATAGTTAATGCAAAATTTATGATCAGCCAGGCGCGCCCCCTTTTTACATTTTATATTTTTTCCGTTTTTTTTTTTTTTTTTTTTTGAGGCTAAACAGCGAACAAACAAACATGCAGCGTTTTAATTAAAACTAAAGTAGCGCAAAAACAAAAACAAAGTTTTTAATTAACAAGCGATGCGCTGCTGTTGAGTTTTGCGACCCAAATCCTGGCCAACACACGCCCCCACTCCCCCTCCCCCTCCGCCTATGCAATGCAGCTCATTTGCTTCTACGCACTGCCAAGCCCACACCCACCCTCCGGCTACAGCTTCGCACTGTGCCGGGCGCTAAAACGTTGCGTTGCGTTGCATTTTAAGCAGCCTCAGAATCGTCGCACACCCTCTGGCCCACCCGCCCCCACTAACACCCACCGAACACTGCTGCTGCTGCTGCAATTGTTTTTGTGGCCTCGTGACCCAGTTTCGAGCTTCGTCGACTGCAACGACTGGCTATGGCGACGGCGACGTCGTCGTCTTCAACGTCGAAGGCGGCGACACTGTTCACGTTTAAATGAATTGCAGTATAAGCGTGTGTTATATATACATACGTACGTTTATACGAATGTGTGTATTTTTAAAATCGAGCAAAACAACAATGGTTGTCAGAATAATTTCCATTGGAAAATATACAGATATTAGTCAGCAATTATCACGTGACAAGAGAGATAGAGAGAGAGGGTAGAACTAGTTGTGTCTCGTTTCAGATTAACTAAAGCACGGTCGATCAGGCATGCAGATAATTTCCTCACAAATTCTTATTTTACAAAGTAGGATCCCAAAGAAAAAAAAACTATTTTATGGAATACTGATGCGGTCAGACAGGCAAATAATTTGCATGCAAAATAAGTTTCAAACGTACCTGGTTTTTTTTTTAATTTTTCACTACATTAAATCAACATTCATAACACCCTTCGAAAATTGAAAAATTTGCGTGTCTGGCCGAAGCTTTATAGGTTTTTAATTGAAGTAACATTAACATTATGGTTATAAAATTTGCTAACTGTAAATTATTTACTTATCTGACCAGACATTAAAATGCTGTTTTTGCTGACCGGAGTCAGAAATAGAAAAGTGGGACCTCCGTTCACGCAGACTTTGCAATAAAAAAAAATTTTAAAAAAAGTAAAATTATAAAATTAATTAAAGGTTCTATAGGTGAACTAAGTTCTGAAATATATACATACATTAACATAGAGTATTTAAGGCTTAAAATAAAACTACATTTTTTAACAACGGGTGATTACGACTACTCAGTTGTAATAGAGTGTTTGCGAAATAGTTTTCCACAATTTCTTTAGGCAATAATTGATTAATTAGGCATTCTGTGATTAGTGATGTTTCTTATTTAGAATGGTTTAAGAAGATCCTTGTTATGTGGTAACCAATTGCAGGGAGTTCAGGCATATTCATTTAGGAACATCTTCAAGCCTGAGAAATAATTGACTCGCTTCTGTTTTAAATAACTGTTGATTGGGTAATTGGAATGATCGTAATCGATAATTCCACTCAACTTACGAATAAGTCGGCAGCTTCCTCTCAGAGAGTACTTTCATTGCTGCGAGAGAGGCAGCAAGCAGCAGGCGAGCGAATAAAGAAAATGCAAGCAAGTCGGCCACACCTGTTTCGACGCCAATACTGACATGACAGACAAGACTGACTGACAGACTGACAAACTAGCTGACATGTAGACAACGGCGGCAGTGACAACGACGACCACAGCGACGCTGCTGCGCTGCTGATCTACAAAGCTACAACGGTAAGCTTTTGTGGTGGCCCCATTTACAATGCAATGCGGTGACCTCATTACAATGAGCTGCATATGCAAGAAAATAAAATAAAATAATATGCTATAAAAATGTGGCAAATTAAAATGTAATAATATATGAATATAAATATGTGTTTTCATGCGTTAATTAATTAAAATGTACTATAACACAAAAAATATTTGTGTTTATTGCATTGAAAAATGCCAAGGCGTTGACGTTGACGTTGCTCTGGACATTGGCGAGGCGGGCAGGCCAAATGCAATTTATTGCGCATCGCCTGACGACGCTGAGAATTACACTATACATGCTCGTACATACATACATACATAAGTATGTATGCACAAACATACATACAGTTATACAAATCTACACGTTTAACTGACCTCCTCGAATGGCGACGACTATGAAGCGAGCGACGAAACGTATTGCGGTCGGAACCGTCCCTGGGTGTGTGTGTGTGTTCGTGTTTGTGTGTGTGGCGCAAAAAGTGTGTCAAGGTTTTTTGAATAATATTTTGTGCAGCGTTAACGTTTACGGCAGCGACAGCGACGTCAGCTGCGACAGAGACGCGCTCACAAAAAATAAGAAAAAAGCGTTGTTCAGCTTTTGGCTTTGTTGCTTTTGTTGCTGTTTGTTGTAATCGCCATCGTTGTCGTCGTCGGCGTCGTCATCGCTATGTTTGCTCTTTGTACGTCTTGGCCCTCTGCTCTCCCCTCTGCCACCCTCCCCCCATTCTCCTTCACTTGCACCATACAATTTGTGTTTGTTGCTCATTTTACTTTGTCATCGGTTTTTTGAAGAGATTTTATTTTTCTGTAATTGTGCATTGTTTGCTATTTTTATAAATTTTGTATATTTATTGCTTTTACTCTTTTGTTGTATTTGTATAAGTAATTTTTTCTTATTGTGCTCTTCATTTTTTTTTCTCGTATTTGATCAATTTAATTGAATGTTGCTCTTCCATTTAATTGGGTTTATGGCTTCATTTGTCAATCAAGCGTTTTGCCACAGCTACTTATTTTATTGTTGCTACTATTATTGTTGTTGGTGCTGCTGCTGCTGCCGCTGTGCTCATTACAAATGAGGAGGGCCATTCTGATAAGTGGGTGGAAGTGGACGTCTGACTGCTCATTGAAGTCTCTGTGAAGTTTGTGAGTATGTACATATGTATGTATGGCTTTGATTTGCACTAAATAGTGTATGTGAGGTTTAAAGTAGCTACACATGCTAAAGTTCGGGTTCATACGAATGTATGTATATATTTATATATTCTATGTCCAGATGAATATATTTCTATGTCCTGAGGAAGCCTTCAGGAGTTTTGTTAGTGTTAAGTATTGAGTTTTATTTATTTATTCGTGTTTATAAGGTATATTTTGTTTAAAAGGATGTATTTTTTCTAATTTGAAAAAATGCCTTTTTTTCTTAGAAAACCATTAAGTTGAGAAATCAACAGAATAAATAGTGATTAATTTGATAACGAATAGAAGGAGAATAAAACATTTATACTTAATTATATATAACTATTTCTCATTGGCCTTCGAGGGTGTTTTTATTTTTCAAAATATCAATATTAATATTTTGGGTTTGAATCAAAATTGTCGATATTTTCTGAGCAAAATGGAAAATATTGCTTAATTAAATTCATAATTTTAGCATTTCATTTCAAGTTCTTTGAGGATCGTTTATCATACTCAGAACATTTTCCTTCAGGAAGATCTGAGCTGCATGCAATCTTCGTGCTTATCTAACAACTTGCACCTGAATTGCTGTTAAATTTATCACCTTTCATCGTACTATGTCCCATTTAGCCAAAATGTCAATGCAACGGACAGTCAAAGATCTTCTGGTTCCTTGTAGGAATTATTTTCTATTCATCTTATCTATTTATGTCTGCAAAGATTTTATAGCATGAAAATATATCATGATAAAATAACAAATAATAATAAATCACCAATAAGGTAGTACATTACATGTACATACATATGTATACATATTTACATTGATATTTAACTATTTTTTATTATTTAACTATTTTACTATCTTATCGATAGACAAATTGGAGTTTCCATTCTAACGCATTTCCTGAAAAAGGCTCTGAATATGGAATATCCTCCCAGCCCATTCAATTAAAACTCCTATATAATTAAGGGCACTATTACGGCTTAAGTTATTTACTTTACTCCTTAATGTCCTCAAGCTATTCCTGCTGGCCAGCATAAATTTTGCTATGCACACACAGATACACACGTACATATTCATTTGTATGAGTTTGTAGGCCGGCTTATAATCCTAGAAAAATAAGTGTGTGCGTATACATATATATGTATATGCAAAACGTTTATATTAATAATGCCAACACCCGTTGCCACACCCCCAAATAGTACAAACACACATACACACAGTCATAATATACAAACATACACGCCCCACTAAATTTCCCATTGACCTATTAACATTAAAAGCAGCAACTACAACATTGAACAGAGTGGCACATGCCATAGGCCTGCCGCTATAAAAATAGTCGAAGCGACAGTGGGGGGTGGAAGCAGTAACAGCACAAAATCAGCGCTGAACCTATCCTAAGGCCTTTGCTGGTGTGTGCCGCACGCACGGGGGCAGTGAGGCAAGCTTTACAGCCCACAGGCCTACAACCTACACCAACATGGCAACAGTTTTCCATTACAGCGCACAACATAAACCGCAGCTTCGCTCCTTGTTCCCCGGCAGTCAGAATAGGGCCTATGGCCCACAGCCCACTGTCACACTTTATTAGTACGCACACGCACAGGCGCGGAGCATGTGGCATGTAGCATAAAAATGAAACGAAATCGAAATTAATCTCTCTAACATAGACCTGAATCTGTACAACAAAAAGTAGGTCAACCAAAGCAGCGACGTTGACGACAACACCAGCGCGCGCGTCGCAGACACACACACACACACACACACAACAGTACACTTTCACTTATTACATTATTCAATGATGCCAGCCAGCCCCAAAAGCGCACCCAGCGGCAGTCGCGTCAAACGACTCTCTCTCTTTTACGCTCTCTCTCTCTCTCAACTTCCGACGACGATGAGGCAGTCGAAACTAACGCATGTTGACTAGAGATGGGTAGGGGCCGTGTTTTTATTCGTTAGCCATGGTGTACTAGGCTATGCTTTTATTTATACAGCTTTTACCGACATTTATGTACATAAATAGTGTATGGTTTGTATATCGTATGTACACATGTATACTACATATACAAAATTTTTTTTTATTAAAAACATATAATATAAATAATTTGCACTTTCTTTTAATGATACGACTCAAAGGAAGATTATTCTTTTTATAATTTCGTGGTCGGTTCGTGTCGGTGTGAAAAAGCCGGCCAGTACTCATCTCTAATATGAATGTGGGCGAAACTTGCTCGGGCGCTCTCGTTTCACTGTCGGTTGTATTGCCGACAACGACAGCGACAACGCCATTGTCATAATGGCAGCGATGTCTCTGGTTCTGCCGCTGTTAACGCCGACGCCGTGGCTGCCGTCGATTATTTCATATTGAAAGCAAAAGTAAAGCGGCTTCGATCGTTGTGAGAGCGCAGCATGGCGTTGTTTCACTAACACAGGGAAAAATCTTTTAATGGGCTATCAGGCGCTCTCTTGTGATTCTCTTTGGCTCTCATTGCTGCTGCGCTTTTGTCGAATGTGCTTTTATATGAACGTATGTATGTATACGTGTGTCGATTGCATTTGTGCCGCTGCTTGCATAAACCGCACCACTGCACCGCCCCGCCACCGCCCTTGGTCAAACAAACCGGCACGTACATACTTATCCATATGTATGTTTGTATATGCATGCATGTATACCGAAACGTCAATTAAGTTGAGAAGCAGCACAGCGATGGTCGCAACGCAGCGACGTCAGCGGCAACATCGTCGCCAAGCAGCTAGGAAAAAATGTTACAAGGTTTCGTTTCAGGTTAAGACGAGTTTTTAGTTTTTTTCGACTTTATTTTTTTTTATGTTTTTAGGTTTCTTGTTGCCATTTGTTGTTGTAGTTGTAGCTGCGATTTGAGCTCGAGCATGAAATCGTATAATAAAAAGAAACACCGTTTTCTAAATTTAGCTGCGATATACATACGAATGTATGTATGTATGTATGTATGTATGTACATATAAATTTTATTTAGTTTTTTGGTGTGTTTTCTCATTTTGTTTTGATACGTTTCGTATCGTCTTGCTTCGCATTTACGGTCTGTCGAATAAGTGACCTGCCCCATTTGAAAATTGTTTGCGGGTGGTGCTGGCCAGAAAATGACTGGAAAGAGGGAAAGAAATAAAAAAAGAAAAGAGGGAAGTTATTGGGAGACGCAATTAATAATATGCTCGTGCTCCCGTTTTAAGAGCTAAGATGCAGCTTTTCATGGAATAATCGATGACATTGATTTCGAGTAATTTAAAAAAGTGGATAGTTTTTTAAAGAAAATACAGACGAATTGATAACCTCCTCTTTTTTGAAATCGGTTAAAAATAAACAAGGAATGAACTTCAAACAACACATATTTCATAGTGAACTACTTGTACTATGTCTAGAAAAACTTCAATGCTTCAAGAAAGCTTAGAATGGTTGATTTCTTTAAGCTAAATATATACAAATACGATTTTAAATCAGCTATGCTAAGGGACCTCCTAAGAGGCCGAAGTGTTTTTGTACAAAACGACCAACTATGTATATTATAATCATTGTTTGAAATGGGATTATAGATCAGCATTTCTAACACTTAGACTATATAGCCCACTATGCCTCAATTGGACTTGCTTCTAGCTGATAATTCAGGTCACATGACTTTTGGGTAAAACGAAATAATTAACTGACTCACACAAACACATTCGCAGACCGACTACGTTTCTTACGAAATTTGCACTCTAGGCACACAAGTCAAGACACATTTGGCAATCGACACATAAATTAAAATAACCCCCAAAAAACCAAAACAAAAAAAGTCACTAAACAAAAATTTCCAGAATTAAGCCACAAAACAAAAATTAAACTGTAGATTGCGTAAAAAGCAACAATAAGAGTAACAAAAGCAACAACAATAGTAATATTAGCCAACGGTAACACAGTGACAACAATGACGACAGCAGCAGCAGCAGCAGCAGAAACAACAACAACAAAAGCAACAACAGAGGCAGTAGGCAACAGAAACAGCTATACAACAATTTAAAAATAAATAAACAAAACCTTCGACCAACAAACCTAATGACCAACAAACTACAATAACAACAACAGTAGTAGTAGTTGTAGTTGTAGGCGACCAATGCGCACAAATCGAAAAATGCAGCCAAACAACAAACAACAACAACAAAATAATGGACTCTGACTTGTATTCTGTGCACGTTCAAAGTAAATTTTATACGTTTTATGTTTTATTATGAAATTAAGCGAGGCAGTCGAAAACAAAACAAAACAAAACACACAAAAAAAAAAACCCAAAATCTGGCTGCAAGTCAGTGTCAGTCAGTTAGTCAGTCAGACAAACGGTCCGTCAGTCAGTCAGTCCGTCACTCACTCACCAAACGTCGCGTCATCGTTTGCCCCCCAACAACAAAAAAAAAAAGATACAAAAAATTGGTGTATGTTTGTACCACGACATTAACATTTGTGCCACCAGCGCCGACAAGGTACAGCAGGACAAACAGCCAGCCGGACAGACATGCCAGCAATTTTTGGTGCATGCGAACTTTTTGTGTTAGCCGCGTTTTTATTTTGGCAGTCAAACGAATGCGCGCGCGCTCGCGCGCATTTTTCCATTCAGTTACAAGCCACCCAGCATGGAAAAAACAAATCAAATAGCCGGAATTAGTTGGTAGAAAAAAGGTTGTCTATACAAATAAATAAATTAATTTCTTGCTATCAAAATTTATTTATCTACTTATAAAGAGCCTGCAAGTAACTCAAACTGCAGTTAAATAGAGATATTTACGTAACATTTAAATGATATATGTATATATCTGCATGAGCCGTAATGTAAAGCTTAGAGACTTGATGAGAATTTTTAAATGGTCTCTAGAAGGACTACATGGAGGTGGCTGGATTACCAGTTCAAATAAATTTCTGCCCATAAGTTGTTTATTAAAATGCGCTTTACTGAGCTAGAAAGCAGTATTGGAATTGCAGAATTGGCAATTCTCTGTGTTTATGGCTGGATCAAAAAGGCGCTCGTGGGCTGCGATCTTGTTAACCAGTCTGTGTATGGTCTCGTTTATTTCAACTAGCAGTTGTCAAGAAATTCATTAGCAGTTCTGTATTTGCATTTCTTCGTCTTTAAAGGCATTTTCTTCCACGTTTGCTGAATTGAGTTTCGTTGCTTTTCCTTCAATAGAGTTTCTATCACTGCTCATGTGTTCGGAAGAACTTCAGGATCTTCGTATATTTTTGCCCATTTCGCATTTCATCTAAGGAATTACAAATGATTTTTATTTAAAATCACGTATACGCAACGTGGTAGAATAAGAAGTTCTTTTTTTAAAATTCGACGACTGTGTGTTGTTAATTTTCATCTGATTTATACGTCTATGTAAATGTCCTTGATAAATTATGTTAATTTTCCGAATCGAGACATCAAATGTTTGCCAAAAACATATGGCTATAAGTTAAACGTTATTACAAGTATAAAGCCTGTTCCCATTCCCGAGTTTTTAACATCTTTGTAAATGTCTTTGATAAATTATGTTATCGTTATCGACCAATTTGAGTCAAGAATTTGCCGAATCGAGACATCAAACATGTGACTATAAGTTAAACGTTATTATACAGCCTGTTCCCATTTCCGATTTTTAATTCGATTTTAACATCTTTGAAAATGTCTTCGATATATTATGTTATCGTTATCGACAACTTGAATAAAGAATTTGCCGAATCGAGACATCAAATGTTTGCCAAAAACAGATGTCTATAAGTTAAACGTTGTTATGCAGCCTGTTCCCATTCCCGAATTCGACCAAATTATGCCAAATCGAACTTAATAAATCGATGAAATCCCAACCAAAGTTTGCATTATTCGGTTAAGCTAAGCTTGAACACAATTTAAAAAAAGTTACCTTCCTTTTAAGTTTGCAAAAGATTTAGATATTATTTCTTTCATCATAGCTAAAAGTGATTTGTAATTTTTGTCGCCTGTACCGCTTAAAGTCCAACTTGTGTGCCTCTGCTGCTTCGAATGCTGCGACTGCCGCGACTGCTGCTGGTGATTGACAAACAACTGTCGAAAAAGTCATTGCGCATGCGCACAAGTCAAAGGCAACGGCAACGAGTAACGGACAAAAAAGCTAAGCAGGCTGGCAGCAGGCTGGCAGGCAGGCAGGCAGGCAGCCAAACAAGAACTTGGAACTTGCCAATGGACGGCGAACGGGCCAAAGTTAACAGAGATTTGTTGTGCGATATTTTCGGCAACAGTTATACAGCATTTAAATGGAGTAGCCAAGTGGAAGCTGAAGCTGATGTTGAAGCCGAAACTGAATCTGCGGCCCCATAAGTAGGTCTCTTGTTCGAAAACCAGTTTACCATTGGCATGATTCAAAATTGAGAGTGAGAGTGAAATTGTTGTGCGGTGTTGTGTTGTGCTGGGTGCCTGACAGTCGACGATTACCGCACACACACTCACACACACACTCACACACATACTCACACACACACACACACACTCACACACACACACACACATTCGCATGCCTGCGATTTGTGCATGTCATTGTGCATATAGTATGTGAGTGTAGCCGCCAGTTCGATATACATATATGTTTTAGCTACGGTCACGAGCAACTGCTGCTACACTCAGAAAAATTCATTGAGAAAATTGTCAAATCTTTGAGAAAATTGTCTTTTATTAAGAATTATTTGTATTCCAATTAGCCGATGAACGTACTCATTGCATTTTTTAAAGCCCTATTTTGGCGAGCTTTTTTCTAACACCGTTTTTCTGGCAGAGAATTTCGCCCAATACCCTACAGGATAGTCCTTTCGATTTATACGTAAGGACTGGGCTTTTTTTTCATTCATTAATATCAGCTGTTTTTGACAAGTTAGGAATTCATTTTATTTATTTATTTATTAATAGTTCGTAGTGCGACGAGAAAGATTGTTATAAATTAATGCACTAGTCACAAAAATTTAATTTAATAAAATGAAAAGGGATTTGATTAGCCTACTTAACCTATTTTATTAGATACATTTTATTTATACGTACATTTAAATGAAAGAAATATTTTCAATTTATTAATGTATCCAGTACATACGAATGCTTTTATTTATTAAAAAATATTTATTTATATTGGAATACAAGAGACAAAACTCTGGTATTCATTTTCATAGAGTCACAAAAAAAGAATAAATAAATAGAAATAAAATAAAAATAAATAAAAACAGTGTTAGAAACAATGAACATATACGTATGTATCAGGGAATAAAACGAGTAAACAGAGAGATAAATAGAAAGGCAGAAAGTTATTTAAATATATAAATCCAACAATCGTCCTATGGGTGGATATTCAATTAGATATATGGAAGGTAAAGCATAAACCGAAGAAACTAGAAATCTATATTGTCGAAAGAAATCTATATTGAAATGTATATTGTACTGATCATCAAGCGATATATATGGATGGACATAGCTTATAGATGGAAAGTTATTTGCTAATTTAGCGCGATTAAACCAATTAAACTTTACTAGTTTTTCAATAGATATTGCCCACCGGCCTAAGCAAACAAAAAATATATTTTTTAAAAAAACCCCAAACTAAACTGTGTTTGAAAAACAGAAAAATGAAATATATACAAACTAGAGGATGTGGTTTGAAACAGATGCTAACCATTTTTTTTTTCGAAAATATGTCTGTACTTTAATAGTTTTTTAAATTATTTTAATAACAATTTTCTCAAAAGTACCTTTACTTTGTTTTTTAAGTGCCACCTTTTTTTTCTAAGTGTATTATTGGAAGGAAATGAAAATTGGCATACAAAAATTATGCGCCTTTGTCTCTTCCATTGTGTTAACGTGGCTGCCTCGATCCGTTCGTCTGTGTGTCTGCCTGGCCGCCTGCCCGGCGGGCAATAAACAGCTGGCCATAACTAAAGAGAGCCTCTTCTGTAGTCTCTGTCGGTGACTGGGCAGTGCGTTATTATTGAACGCATTCAAGAGTTTCGTAAGCTCCTCTTTACATTACCAATACCAACATCAATAGCATTACCATTACCATTACCAGAAACTCATCTGCCAACAAGCATTGCGACTGTTCGACTACTCTCGGCTTTTCATTTACTTGCGCACATAATTGAGCGTTGAAATGTTGTAATCAACCTACCAGCGAACAAACCAACCAACCTATCTACCTACCTATGTACCTGGCTGGCTGTCTGGCGGGCTGGTTGACTGGCTGACTGGCAAACCGACAACACGAAGGTGGCAAACGTGTTTAACTTTGCGTCATACGCAAAGATACAAGACGCGTCACTTGAGATACGCGCCGCCGACACGTTTTCACGTGCAGACAGGGTCTTACTTTGGTCTTACTATGGATGGCATCGGGTCTCTCGACTGAATGATTTCCATTTTTGTTGAAAGTTCATTGCGGCTGCGTTGCATTTTTGTATATCATTTATTTTTATTTTACTTCTTTTTTTGTAGCTCCCTTTTCATGGGGTTTTTCCACAAACACACACACGAAAAAAAAATGGTGCAATATTTGCGCTCTTTTTTTTGTGGTTGCATATATTTCTTCTCTGATTCACAACACGTTGCATTTTAATAGTCGTCTGACCGTTCGGAGTTTCAGTTCCGTTTTATTTGATTGAAGAAATTGCATTTGGTGAAAGTTTTTAGGATGAATTTACGATCCTTAAGGCAGCACGCTGATGGTACACAACACGTACTACACTCATTGGTCTTTAAAGACGCTACAAGAATTTGAGTTATTCGTCAATTCATAGAATATTATGTATACGCACAGTTTCCATTTTTAAAGAAAGATTTGGGACAAAATGATGAGAACGATAACAAACCTCAGATAAATTGTGAAGATAAAATTGAATTTTTTTAATTTAATTGCATTTGGTGAACTTTTGGGAGTCCTACATCGGCGTGTTGTAAAAGCGATTTCAAATAATATCGCGCATACGCACTGATAATATTTTGATGGACTTGGAATGGTTTTCTTAAGGCTTTAAAAGTGAATCTTTTAAATTTCTAAGCATTACACAAAATACAAAGAATATCACGCATACGCACTGATAATATTTTGAAATGCTGTTGGACTTGGATGGTTTTCATAAGGCTTTAAAAGTGAATCTCTTAAATCTCTAAGTATTACACAAAATACTTTGCGCATACCATTTATTAAGACAATAATAAATACCACGATAATTTATTTATTAAATACCGAAACTTTTTGCTGGCTGCCACTTGTCAAAAATATAATCAGTTATGTTTTTTTTTTTTAAGCTTAGATCATGGCTAAGATCTTAAATATAAAGAAGAAAAAATTAAAATAGGAAACGAAAACGCGCTGCATGAAAACCGTGTCATGAACAAATGCAACAACAACAATAACCCACAGCTAATTGAGACCAAAGCGACTAACAATAGACAAACAAAAAAAAACAAAAACAAAAACATAAACACAATAACAACAAAACTAAACCAACAACAACTACAAAATCAACTTGGTAACAAGCAACTTGAAGACGAGCCAACACACAAAATTCCCACTTTGGTAAACGAAGAAGCAACACAACAACAACAACTACTACTACTTCAACACTGAGAAACAATTACAAAATAGCGACGAGTAACTTTAAAGCTAAATTTAACGCTTTCATAATGTTAGTAACTTTTAGCGCTACATCCGAAAGAATGAGTCGCCATCAGCTCAGCTCATCGTCATCGTTTGTCGTTGTCGTTGTCGTAGTATTTGTTGTTGTTTCTTGTCGAGTCGCGCGTACAGTGGCTCAAAGCTATAGCAAAAAGTTTCACTTTCGCTTTCAGCGCAGTTTGAATTTCAATGTGGCAACCAAATAAAAGAAAAATAAAACACACAGAAACAACACACACAGTACCAGTACCCAAAAGGGGGCCACTAAGTCAAGCCAACCAAAGCAAGAGAGCGCCAAAGCAGAGCGGCAGCAGTAGCAGCAGAATGAGCGCAGCAGCATACGAGAGAGAGCAAAAACGCGTGAGCATTGAAAGTGAAACTGCACAAAAAGCGCCATGCCCCCATACACATACACACACATGCACAAACATAAATAGCGTATACGTAATACACGTCGCCATGCTGAGAGCGAGAGTAACCGCATTGCATTAACGGCAGCGGCAACAACGACAGCGTCGACTTCGACGTCAACTTTGACGGCGCTGCTCGCATTGGCAAGCAGCCGCTTTTAGTGTATTGCGGGTATCCTCGCCGTTTACTTGGGTTTAGTCAATCGAGATACGTGGTTGATGTTGGTCGTGTTTTTCGCATAGAAATTAATATATACATATATATAAAGAAATCACACATACCCACATAAATATAGTATATATATATATATTACATATACTACTAGGCAACCTACTATATAAAGAAAAGTGTTAAATTCAAATCGTTATAAAATTAAATTTGCAACCACATAACAACAACAACAAATGTGCAAAACTCGCGTACGCGTGCGTCTCTGTGTGTGTGCTGCGTTTTTTCCCTCTGTGTAATTTTCGCTGCTCGCTTGGCCTAAATAACAAATATACACATAGATATATATCAACACAATACGAATTCGGTAATATAAAAAAAGTGCGCATAATCGAAATCAAAACAATTGCATTTGCTTAGCATGCAATAGAACAGCCCAAGGATTATGTTCTATATGTGTGTTCGAGCAATGTTAAATTGTTTAAATCAACGAATCAGACACATATAAAGATCTATAAAAATAATAGCAGCATACGCCAAAACAAAGCAGCTGTGTGACCCAAATTTAATTAATGCCAATGCAACAAGAAATTTTGCAAATGTTGCCGAAATACTTAATATAAGCTATTAAAAAAATCAAATTAAATTAAAAAATTGTTTCAAACACAACGCACACAATCAAGCTACTTGTATATACATAAGTGTAAAAACCCTACCTAACTTAATCTGCGAATTAAAAAAAATAAACAACTAAAATAAAAAGAAACAAGTTCTAAACAGATCCTTGCTATCTAAACTATCTATCTCACTCACCTCGTCAAAGTACCTGCAACAACAAACAAAACAGAAACAAAGATGCAAATCGTTAAAGAATTTCTTTAATATAAACAAATGTTAAATATATTTTAAAATAAATACATGCGTTACATCATTTTCTAAGCAGTTTTAAAGCACCTCCTAAAAACATAAAACACATCAAGGAAATCAAGAATTCTCACAACATTGTCAAAGTTCGGATATACATGTGTTAAAAATGTTGCATATAAAATCAAACCAGTTAAGTGCAAAGACCAGACCACCGTATGTAAACATCAACTTTAAAAAGCTATTTTATAAGCAAGTTTAAACAAAATTACACACACGTACACACAAACAAAAAGTGCAACAATTTGTGCTTAAATTAATGAAATAAAACAAAAAAGAAAAAAGAGTACGTTATTAAAAAATAAACAAAAAGTACGCAATAAATTCTCTTGCAAGCCCCCCACACTGTCTGTCGTAACCCAAGTGCAAGTGCCGTCCAAAATAAGCCCCGAATCAAGGCAACAAATTAAAGCAGAGCAACAATTCTCAGTTCAAGTTATAAATTCTATGAAATGTTATTAGAAATGGAGCAACAACAGGCGACAGTTCAGTTTATATCGTCGCTCAACATGTCGCCGTTTTCGATGCAACTGGACCAGCAGCCGGCAAGTCCAGCTCTGGCCAGTAATCAGCAGCAGAGCGGCAGCAACAGTGGCAATAGCAGTAATAATAATAACAACAACAACAGAAGTAACAACAACGACAACGATACAAATGCATTGAGCAATTCCGATAACGATTACAGCGCCTACACGCTCCAGTTGAGTGGCAGTGGCAATCAACAGTCCCACCACCAACAACAACATCACACACATCATCAGCAGCAGCAACAACAACAACATCAGCCTCAAAGCCACCAGCAGCATTACCAACAACAACAACAGCAGCAGCAACAACAACCACAACAGAATATTGCCAACAACTCCAATCAATTCAACTCCTCCTCCTACTCGTATATATACAATTTCGATTCACAGTATATATTCCCGACAGGCTATCAGGACACCACCTCGTCGCATTCGCAACAGAGTGGTGGCGGCGGGGGTGGTGGCGGCGGCGGGCCAGGTGGAGGAGGTGGCACCAGTGCCACCAATTCAGCGCTCCTCAATGGCAGCGGCGGCAACGCTGTTGGTGCCGGTGGCTACATGCTGCTGCCGCAGGCTGCCAGCTCCAGTGGCCACATGCCCGGCAGCGTCGGTGGCGGTGGCAGCGGCACACACGGAACTCCATGCGGCACCAGCGCCACCTCAGGCGTCAGTGGCGAGGCTATCGATTTCAAGCATCTCTTCGAGGAGCTCTGCCCCGTCTGTGGGGACAAGGTGAGCGGCTATCACTACGGCCTGCTCACCTGCGAGTCCTGCAAGGGTTTCTTCAAGCGTACGGTACAAAACAAGAAGGTCTACACCTGTGTGGCGGAACGTTCCTGCCACATCGATAAGACGCAGCGCAAACGGTGTCCATACTGCCGCTTCCAAAAGTGTCTCGAGGTGGGAATGAAGCTGGAAGGTGAGTACCCAAGTCTCTTTAATAAGCCACATTGAAGGATTAGATCTATTTTCTGATGAATGCTTGATCTCCAAAGTAGTAGAATATTATGTTTTCAATTTGTTTGGGCATGGCGTTATTGTGAGCGCCAAAATAGTAATACATGTTTAAGTATGGCTTTTTGTAAAAGCAAACAAAGTTTTTTACTAAAAGTATAAGAAAAGAATTTTATTATAGGAGTATTAGTTACAAATAAATTGGGTTGTAAATTAGGCATCAAAAAGGGGGGAAAAATAGACCTACAAGCCAAAGAAAGGGAATATCAACCACTTCCACAAACATTTCCAAAGATTCTCTGTTTGTTATTAAATAGCAAATGAATTACTTTCCCCATGAAGCATAGAGATAGTATATATATAAAAAAAAAAAACAAAACAAGCTATAAATAAAAACAAACTGGGAACAAAACAAAAACAAACTTATCAGCGGATTAAGTAAATACGAAAATGCAGGTTTTTTTTATTAACAATTTTATAGATTATTTATTTTATTAAACCAACCAGCAAAGACCTCATTTGTTATTAATTAAATAGTAATTGTTCAGTTTGTTATTATTAAAGCTCAATCGCTTATGAAAAATTCAAAACATCAAAACTTCCAATTTGTTGTATACACATTTCATTCATAACTACAATCATACACGATTATTTATCATGCCCATAATTGCTATGCAATGAACGGTTCCCATATTTAGGTAATAATAAAACAGCACATGCTGCCAGGCACGTAGTTCCCATTAGCCCTCAATTTGTTTACAACGCTGAGATTCGTTTCTTTACATTTCAATCTTTGCTGGAGCTCTATATTACAAAAAGTTTTCTTACCTCTTCTTGAATAAGTTAGTTTGAGGGGTAGTTTAAATGACTTTTAAAAAGGGGTGTGCAGTTTTAATTAAATAAGTTAATACTGCAAAGGGCTATTTTCTTGGCTTAAAATCAACTTTAAAGGAGCTGGTAATAAGAAAAAATGTTTCCAGTTAATAATGATTATATCCAATGATCAGAAACTTACTTTAAAATATGCATTCGATTTACCCTTGGCATCTAGAAAACGTAATCCATTGAATCAAACCTTTGCCTTAATGCAGCTAACTATCTTGTTAACATTTTATGAATCAGTGGTTAGAATTCAATATGAGGTGTAAAAAATTGCTGATTACCAACTCTTAGAAGAATAGCTTTTCTTTTCTAAGTACGTACTACAAGTATATAAGAAATCCTGGTGTAAAAAATTGCTGATTAACAACTCTTAGAAGAACAGCTTTCCTTTTCTAAGTATATAAAAAACCCTGAGCTATTATCTATCACGCCGTATACGTAGTATTGGTTGAAGTTAGTTGCGGCTTAATGTAAATGACTTAATTCCTAATTAATGAGAGGTGAAACGAAATCTGTGTTCATTAAAGAATTTGGCTTGAATTGGTGCTACAATTAATCTGCAAATAGTTCATCAAAAAGAAGCTTGCATATTTACAAGGACGAAGAAGCTTCAAGGCAACAATGATTCATTCATTATCTCGCACGATTCTTGGAACACAAGCAATTGTTTGCCAACTACTCCTTATTATGTGTTTGCCATTATTGATTTGAAATGATTCATTTTCAACTCATGGTGTTTAATCTCAATTTTCATCTGCCAATAAAGGAAACTGTTCATCTATCATACAAGTATGTGCATCTAAATTACTTTATCGTACATATGACCAAACTCGACTCGACTCGAAAACCCTGCCTTGTTCGCTCGCATTTCACTCCAAATTGTTTCCCCTGTGCCCACTTAGTTGCCAGTCTAGGAATTCAGTGCGAATCTTGTTTTTGTTCTCTGCGGCAGTGTGTAATGCATAAGTGGCTGAATATATCGAACCCAACTAACTATACTATACGAGTATATAATATATAACTACTTTTACACATGACGGCAAGAGCGAGCCTCGCCCCAAATCGCCTGTTTGCATTGTTCGATGGTGGCAGGCAGCCTGCAGTCAAAGGAATTAAATCGATATTCCTTATTATTTATAAATGCGCACAACTAATGGCAGAAAAACAACAGACCCGAAAATTGAACGTTTGGGGAAAAGCGGGGCACATTCCCAAGTGATTCTTTGGCAGCGAAATTTAGCGACTAATTAAAGTTGAATTATGTAAATTGCAAATGTAAAATTCATAAATAATCGAGTAGTCGGCGTTCCCCTCAATTGTGTTCTGCTCCATTGGCCGCGATCCACATTTCGGCAGCATAAGCAAAAAAATAAAATATAAAATAATAATTAAAATCGTTTATGGAGCACATCTGACTGGCTGCCTGACCGACCTATCCCAAGAACCGAAAAGTAAACCGAAAATTCGAAACGCTGCTGCAGCGACGTCGACTGTCACCTCTCGATTTCAATGACGCGCTGACGGAGCTGACGTCACAAGGGCATTGTTGTTGTCTTCCAGACGCCGCTATTTGCTTTTGTTATTCTTAATATAAACACCAATGTGTGTGTGTGTGTGTGTGTGCATATATTTTTATTTCTGTTTATTTATGGAGTGTTCTTTCGGCAACGCTGCCTGCCGAGCATTTTTGTCAATCAAGCGGTTTGCCGACTCGAATTCGTTAAACTTTTCGAATATAATTAACATAAATTAATTGAATAAATAGTTGTTCATGTTTCGTTTACATTTGAATTCTTAGTCGAAGGGAAGTTATATATTTTTTTTAAATTGTTTGTGTCCAGTCTTTGCCATATATATTTTATTTATCAACACCTGTTTCGGCATATCTATAATACAATCAATCCGGAACGATTACTTGGCACCCGAAAATTGGAACTCCAAATTTAGAGCATACCGGAAGAGCTGACGCTTACCTTTTGCTAAATAAATAAGAAATGTGAATAGAGTTGTGAATTACCTTGCATTGAGCTAAATCTCCATATGTTATTTCGATGTATGTTAACTGAGTCAGTTTGTATTCGGAGCTCGCTTTAATTCGTAATTTGTGCTTAAAATGTATATTTCTTTATTTAAACTATAACTCAAGCTCTTGAGACCTCGTAATTGACCTAATTTTAGAAAAAATCGAGTTGCTTTTATTTTTAGACAGAATTATGTTTCAAAACCTCATTTCTTAAAAATAATATTGTAATGGAAAGCAGCAGCACACTTTTTCGTTGTTTTTTTTAAGAAAACAGTAAGGAAGATGTTAAAATTATGTATATAGATTTAAATAATATTTTGCATTTGCGATTGGAAAAGTCTCTCAAATATCTTGCTAGATAACACAGCGTTTATGGAAAGGAAATTATAAAAAATCGTCCTGGAAACCAACAAATAAGATAATTTAAAATTTGTGACATTATTTTTTTTTATCAACTTGAGTCGATTTTAATTTTTGTATGTAAATGAAACGGTATTTGTTCATTATAATACATTTTGGTTAATCACTTAATAAAACGTAATCCCTTTGATTCTTTCATAAAAATTAAAATTATTTTTGCCGGCTTTTGACCATAATTTAGTTTTTTGTTCTAAAATTAAAGCAATTTATTACACATATTTTTCTTATCGATGTGTTACCTTTAGAAAATTATAAATATTGAATTATTACTTTGCCCAATTTGCACAAGAAAAACAACAAAAATCGGAGAAAAAAGAAACCAAAAAACCATGTATACAGCTTATTTTGTATTCTTTCAAACCAAGTTTTAAGTTGATCGGATAAACTCTAAAATTTGTACACGAATTTTGCAAATCCCTTTAAGTGCTTACGTACACTGTGAACGTAAAATTGTAGCCATATTTCAACTCTTTGGCTGCCAGTCAGTCAGGACAAACAATACTATATACTACAGATTATTTAATACAACTGTTTGTCTCTATTTATTAGCAGGACAACGAAACTTTTGCCTTCGTACTAAGTGTCAGAAGCGGCTTTAAGTTTTTTTTTTTGTATTAATTGAACCTTTTTATTTTTCTATACAAGGAAATTGACTCAATTGTACAGCTTTAGCATTATTTTCTCTTTTTTAATGAACCTTGATAAAAGGACGTACACACTTAAACTTTGTTATGGATTTTTCCCTCATCCTTTGCCGCTTTTAGTTTAAAAACTTTTGCTTTCAGTGCACGCGTGCACTCACAATCATTCACACGTACATACATACATATATACTATACATACATATGTATGTGCAATTTTAAATACAAAGCTTTATATATAGTTCACACACACAGATATTCACACACTTGCATATGTACATATATATACGTATGTACGTAGATTACATGGCCCAGCCAGTGCAGCAGCACTGTGCATGCCGCCTTAGAATGCGCGGCTCACCCACAAGCTTGTTTAAACCGCGCTCTAAAATAAGAAAAGAACGTCGCCCCACAGCAGCAGCAGCAGGATGATGTTGATTGCGAGAGAGAGAGAGAGAGAGAGAGAGTCAGAGAAGCGGGGAGGAGCAACAAAGTCAAGGGGTTGTGAGGGTGGGGGTGGAAATGCATTTCGCGCGTGGCGTTCTGACTCTGACAGGCGGCCGCAAAACGCAAACAAAAACACAAAGCGCCGCATGACTGTAAGCTAGGGATGTGCATTGGTCGAATTTTTTTTTGACCCGGCACGACACACATTTTTCGTTACATGAATCAATATGAATTCTTTGAATAAATTTAAATTTTTGTAGAATTATCACAACTGTTTTTAAAACTAATATGTACTACCAAAATTTTAGAAAATCAGGCGAAGGGCCATTGTCAGATATAATAACAGAATGATTCTCAAATTTATCTTTCAACAATTATGAATGTTTGTTTACAATTACATTTTGTATTGATTTTCTGTTTTTATTTATTAATATCAAATTAAAGAAGACTACTTTTTAAATTAAATATTAAAATCATTTTAAAACACCCATACATCTTATTATATAATTTGAATTTTGGCGTATTATTATGAAAAGAAAATTTTCGTCTGCTTCTTTTCCAACCAGCACATATATCGAAAGTCATGTTTTTCCATCAAACAATTTTAGGAGTTTTCCCAATTTGAAGCCTATTTTTTGATTGTTATTCTTTCTTGTTTCAACCACGCATGAAATCGGAATGTAAACACGAACACGCATGTGAGCACGCAGTGTTACAATGCGCCACGAACAACAAGACGGTCCATGACCACCTCTACTTTGAGCTTTGTTTCCATATAGAAGCGGCTTTGTGCATATGTATGTATGTGTGTATGTTTGCATGCATGCTTTGTGTGTATGTGCGCGCTCACTTGCTCACTTTTCGAAATTTGTGTGGCGCTCCCTGCTATGCATGTGTATTTGTGCGTCGCGCTCTTAACATTGTTTGAATTTTGTAATAACTTTTTGTTCATACTGGTACAAACATACATACATACGTATGTATATGTTCAAATATATTGTATGTAGTTTTTCTTTTATTGTACCATTTGCACGCTCACTTGCTTTGGCCTAAATGGGACACAGGCCCAAACAGCTGTAAATTATTATGCAAAATGTTGAATATTTTCATGCGGAAAGCGTGAAAATTGTTTGAGCTAGATAATGAGCGCCAGATATTGCACACTCATACACACACACACACGGGTATGTAAATGATATGACATTTAGATATGCGTTATTACGAAAATCTATTTGCTGGCATTCATACATACTCGTGCATATGAGTACTATCATATCATATCTGCTGTTTAGCAGAGCATGGCTATTATTTATCAATTTTGTGGCCAAATTTCAATGTTTACATATAAATATTTACGGCCAATTGCCAAATAAATCCACAAGGAAGAAGCAGAAGAAGAAGCAGTAAAGCGTTTGTCTCCAAGTCACACTCGTTTATATGCGTTGCCCGTTTCTCTCTCCCTCTCTATGTCGCTATACAAAAACGCACTCACACAGGCAGCGGCGCCCGGTTGGAGCGCATATCGCCGTATTGCCATCTCATTTCCGCCTTGGCGCACTTGGCCTATAGTGCCATCTCTTGCGCTCATGACCTAGATTCCAAAGCGCCATGGTGTGTGTGCACGTGATATATAAATGTGTATGTGTGTGTGTAATCAATGCAACATGTAGAGAGCCCTTGCGTTTGTATGCGTGTTTGCTTTTATTTTTAATACTCACTGAATTATTACGAACATTTTTGCCGTCGTCTTTGTAGTTGTTGCTGCTGCTGCCGTTGGTTCCGTCCTTCCGTTTTTGTATTTGTTGTTGCTGCTGCTGCTCTGTCGAAATCTCTTGACGCTTTCGTCAGCAACCGCTGCCGTCGCTCTGCTCTGCTCTGAAGCTCGCTTTATAATTGCGGCATTTTTAGCCGCATTTGGTTTGGCTCGCTGCCTTTTTGTCAAGTCTTTTGTTGAGGCTTTTTTATTTGTATATTTCGATTTCGGCTATGGTTTTTGGGCCGCCCTGCTGTATTAGCAAAGTTGTTGTTGCATGCGCTGGCTGAGCGTGAGGAAATCGCCTGAAATTGAGCGCGCCTTTGGACTTAGCCAAGTGACTCACAGAAGCCGCAACCATATGTTGTTGTTTCGTCGTTATTCAATTGGGGAAGCTTGGGCTTGGATTACGCTTTAGGCATGCCCTGGTATGTGAAACAATAGGGGACTTTGGGAAACGTTCAATTACGCTACCCAGGCACAAATAAATGCATTACTATGTATATGCTAATAGATGACAAATGGGACAATGGTTTTTCATTTTAGAAAGACACACACACACATTGAAAGGGCTGTGGAGGCATTACGAAATAACTGCGGGAAGGAAGGTAGAAATGAGTCAAACTTAAACGTCGTAATGAGCTGGTAAGGAAGTGGTTTGAACGATCCAGGGTTACAAAATGAAAAGCACTGTAAAGATATTTCCCAACTTTATGAGCAGATGCATAAATTTTCAGGCTAATAATTTGACATTATTTGTAATGAGTTTATTGTTTTTTTGCATTTTACAAGTTATGCAGCTGTTTGTTTATTTTATAAATTGATAACAATTACAAATTACCTAAAAGTTATACCGGAAAAGTTTGTTGCAGTTGAAATGTTTCTGGCTTTTTTAATCTCGGAATCCATTTTATAAATACAAATTAAATCCTTATATCTATAAATTTAATAGATTTTAATGACCAGATATTGCTGTCCATACTACAAGTATAAAATATAGTTTCTTTTAAATTTGACCGCAAAGATTTTTCATCTTGGATGAAATTTTATAACTTTTTCCGGTCAACACCAACTTTTTTCATTTTTTCTAATTTGTCTACATATTATATGTAAAAAATTTGGAGCTTTCAGGAAAAATAATTTCCCTAAGTCCAAACTCTGAGATAATTCAAATTAATTGTTTAGGTGCCCACATGACGTATACATAATTTTTTCTCAAGTTCAATTTTACGGTACAAATGCGTAAATTATTTTATTGAAAGGTTTGTTTACTCCACTGCCTTCCAACAATAACTTGCAAGTGTAGTGTCTTATGTGCTACTTAGCTGTATAAGCTGACATTTCGGCTAACCGGCCCACCCATCCATATACATACATATTTAAGACCCACGTTAAGCGCGAAGCTGAAAGTGTTTTCCATTAATTTTCCTATACCCATTCGTTGCGCCTTCGACAGCCTGTTTTAATTAGCCATCCACTTTATCAGTGTTAACAGGCAAACACAGCCACAAATTACTCATACGCACCATTGACCTAAATTTAGTTTGTCGCTGCTGTTGCTGTTTTGTTGCCAGCTTAAAAATAATAACAGTAAAATCTCTTGCCACCAAATGTCCGCCCACTCAGTCATTCAGTCAAGCCGACAACAGCGTCAGCAGCAACAACAATAATAGAAAACTGGCAGGCCATTTTATTGATTTCCCAGCTACAGCAATGAAAACAAAAAGAAAACTGTAACCAAAGCCACGTTGAAAATGAAAAAGGCCTTTTCAGCAACGACAAATTTGTATACAAATTGAACCACTTAACCCCACACATGCAATCACCACAGAAAGTGAAAATTTATTTAAAAATAAAAAAACGAAAAAAAAAACAAAACAATACAGAAAACAAAAAATCGAAAGTGAAAAAATGTCAACCCAACGCTAAAACAATAACAAAGCGCGTTTACACACATACGAACATAAGCATGCGACCGAAAGGGAAATTATATAAGAAGCTGACAGTAACAGTACCAATGACAATAATAAGGCAAATTGTATTGACCGGACCTGTGGTCTACTCCACTGGTCTGGGTGTGAAGAAGCTTTTTCTAAAGTCTTCGTTTTAATTAAAGATTGAGTGCACCCTTAACGTGCCAAGCTAACTGCAATTTATGTCTTAGTACAAATGTCCATAAATATTCAAAATGCTGGAGCGCACAACATAAATTGGCTTAGCCTAAGCCGCAACAGCCACAGCGGCCGGAAAACAGCATCACAAGCATCAGATATGTACATACAAACATCTCCTGGTTAACCATGTGCTATGTAACTTTCCCATTCTCTAATGCCATACAGAAGAGAGCGCAAATGTAAATGTGAGTGAGAGTCAAAGCAAAATGAAAGAAGAAGCGAGTACAAAAATTGGGAGAGTTTCAGCAAAGGTAAATAGTAGCAACAACAACGCGCATGTTGTCCCAGTTTTCACAAACTGTCCTTGACCTACTCCACTCAACAAAGTTGTCTAATGCGCGCCGCATGCCAGTTTTTGTAGTTGTTGCCATGTTGGTATGTGTGTCTAGATGTGTTAGTGTGTGAAAGAGTTGGAGAGAGCACTGCGCGCCAAAAAGAAATGTCGTAATAGGCGTACAGGCGGAGAGACCCATTAGAAAGCAGCATAATACGTGAGAGAGCGCACGCTCCTCTCCGCCAGATTTGCCGCATAGTGCGTGAGTAAGCCATGTGACGCGGTCGACGTAAGCAGCGCTGCCTTTATGAGCAGCGACGGCGACGACGACACAAAAACGCTTGAGACTCGTGCGAAGAGAGCGCGAGCGAATGAGTGAGTATTAGATGTGCATTGATGTTAGTGCACAAAACACACACAACAACGTTGATTATTTGTAAACAATACGCTTGACCTAAATTACAGTTACTTGTTTGAAAATGAAACGAGAAACACAAAAACAAAACAAAAAAAAAACGTGAAAAATATATGCAATTTTTGTTGCTGCTGCGTTGCATTTCAAATGCATATTTTATGGTCCGCTGTGTGCCTTTCTGTATGTATGCATGTTCACGTTCGTTGGTATGAGTGAGTGTGTCAAAAACAGCAACGCCACCTGCTGGTGCAGACCGCGCTTCCCCGAGCATCCACATCTGCACGTACATACATATGTATGTATGTACATACATATGTGTCTAAAAAGCTTATACTGTCGTATTTTATGCACGTCTATTGCATCTTCTAATCAACCCGAGTTGTTGTTACTGTTGCTGTCGGTGAGTGCGCCAAACGCCACCCCATCCCATAGCATGCAAGTAACCCACACACACACACAGACATACACTCTCACACAAACAAACTCACATATGTTCTATATTGCGTTTCAACTTTTAGTGTTTACTATTTTCATGTGCAACAACGTGGCGTATGCGCAATTTTTTCTGCGTTACTTATATTCTGCTTGTGTCTTGCGAATAGTCCTCCCCCCATTTGGGCGTGGAACTTTGATAATGGTGGCTAACTTTTGCGCATTAAAAACTGCAGTTAGTCACTGCTGCTTGTCAGTTTAATGGGTTAAAGGCAGAAATGTCGACTACAAGTAAATATTGCGTATTCACACGAATGATTTCATTTAATTGTACTCCACTGATTAAAAGTAATGATTATGTGTTCCACTTCGTCAATCGTTTTTCCAGAAAGATCTGGTTGAAGCGATTATAATATTATGTCATAAAATTCTGCAACGCTACTTTAATGTAAATTGTAGGAGAACAAAAATTTCTCAGGATATGAGAAATACCTAATTACTCATGCCATTACTAATTATGAGGTCATAAGATCTTTTGACATCTTCTACTTCACTAACAAGAATTTGTAATTCCGAAATACTTAAACATTTATATAAAACTTTTCTATTCGCTTTCAATATTACGAAAACAATTGAAATCTAGCAAAATTTTAGTCTTATGACTTCCTTCTTCTATATCATATAAAAAGGTATAAACAACGCATTAAATTTGTAAATTGTAAATTTGCATTCTACTCTAAAACTAGGAGAATTCTTAATGTTGTTAAACGTGATTTATTTGGGCGTATTTGTTATCAAAACAAAAAGGACTGTGATTTATTAATTTATTTATATTTATATTTATTTTCTTATTTTGTGCCTTTGACGCATTTGTTAAAAAAGTATAAATTCCAATAAACATCGGGCGCTTCTTTCTAGCTTCCATACTAGCTATTCTTGAAGCGTACGACTAAGGTTTTAATATTTAAAGATAAATAACTGAATAAGTACCTTTTGGCGCCTTCGGATATGCAATAAAAAATCCGGATCTTTCTGTTGATCTAATGATTTATATAGATACATTTTAGATATAACTAGAGTTATGCGACAAATGTTTTAATTGCATTATCTTTTATTACAGCTGTTCGTGCGGATCGAATGCGTGGTGGACGCAACAAATTCGGACCTATGTACAAACGGGATCGGGCGCGAAAATTGCAGGTGATGCGCCAAAGACAATTGGCCCTTCAGGCACTGCGCAATTCCATGGGCACGGACATAAAGCCGACGCCACTCTCGCCGGGCTATCAGCAAGCATATCCAAATATGAATATTAAGCAAGAAATTCAAATACCTCAGGTGAGAGGGAAACATCTGCTGCCCTATCAAGCAATAGTGACACAATTCTCTTTTCTTCTTCCTTTCCCCAATCCACCACCATCCCTCCCATGCTAATCACGTACAGGTATCCTCACTCACGCAGTCGCCAGACTCATCGCCCAGCCCCATAGCCATTGCCTTGGGTCAGGTGAATGCCAGCACGGGCGGCGTGATAGCGACACCCATGAATGGCGGCGGCAACGGAGGCGCTGTGGGCAATGGCAATAGCAACAACAACAGCAGCTCTGGCAGTGGTGGAGGAGGCGGCGGCAGTGGGGGCGGCAATTTGGGCGGCAACACAAACAGCGGCGACGGCCTCCAGCGCAATGGCGGCGGCGGCAACGGCAGCAGCAGTGGCAGCGGATGTCACGAGGGCGGCACAGGATCTCTGCAGAATACAGCCGAATCGAAATTGTGGTATTTAGAACAAGCAACCATCCGAAAAACAATCCAAAGCGAAACTGCAGCAAAATGCATAACTAAAGCAATTTTGATAATGTTTTCCAACCGTGTGTTGAAGTGTGTGTTTGTGTGTTGTGTGTTTGTGGACGGAACATCAAACTGAATTCACGAATACATCAAATATTCTACTCACGAACAATTCAAATGATATAGAGCTCTGTGAATTCATTTTAGCGCCATTAGCAAACAATTTTGTAGACAAATAGCCTTGGATTTTAAAAAACAAACAAACCAGGAAGAGTTTAGATTTAAAAAGGGTGGTCTTTTGGAACACAAATGCCTAGACCAATATCTTCAAGTAGTTTCGTCTCAGATTGTGACTCTATTTAGAGTTTAAAAAGGAAGCAAAGTCGTACATAGAGTAGATAGTTGTTTACATTAAACAGTCCTTTTTTGAAGGAGATATTTTTATAAATATTCGTTTAATAATTGGTAAAATTTATGCGTAACTGGCAAATGCATTTTATTTAAAAAAAAAAAAACTAAATAGTTTTGCTCTGAAGCTTGTCTTCCAATTTTGTTTCCTTTAGCACAGTTTTAGATCTAATAAGTCAATTGGTGCTTGACTCTGGAAATGTTACCAACTTGATTCCCCATAGTTTTTTCAATACTAACACAATGAAGTTTATTTGGGCTGCATTAGATCACTCACATGAATGTCTAGTCAATTAAGCCCAACCAAAACCATAAAAACCAGCTGGAAATAGGAAATATGATAATAGTAAATGAAAATTGCCTGTTGATATAGTCGAATCAAATATAAAACTGTGGACACTAATCAGAAATTTAAACAGCAGCATCTTCAGTTCAAAATGACTAATTTTCTAATCAAGTCGTCTCGGGTGAAGAGTGAACTCTGCAGGATACATACCAACTATATTTTATCTTTCTACAATGTAACGTTAGTTTTTATAGATTCTTATAGCTATGGCCGGTCAGGCGAATAATTTTAGAGAAACCCCACAAGGTGTAATGAATTCAATTCAAACTAGTGAGAATTCTATTTAAAAAAAGGCACAAAATTTGTCTGATCTTAATCTTGGTAGTCTTGTATAAATGTTAAAGGAAAAGTATTATTACTTAATTAAAAATCCTTAAAACCTACGATCGATCAGGCAAATTATAACGATTATAGAAGTGGCTTACATTTTCTGCTATAGCTGGTCCGTTTTAGAATTCAGTTCCATTGCCTCATTGAATGTCTTGATGAATTTGTGGGCAGATTATATGCCTGTCTGACCAAAGCTTAATTTCCCCACACACACACACACACACACACAAAGAGGCACTCGCACACAATGCCAATTGGTTAGCTTGGCAAGATGTTATATTATTATATTTTTCTTCTCGCATTGTTTAAGCTTCGATTCCGGCACGCATCCATCGAGCACAGCCGATGCGCTGATCGAACCACTGAGGTGAGTTGTTGTCGCAAAATTCCCCCCTTAAAAATGAAATGCACTTGAAACTGCGCGCTATACTGTGTGTGTTTTGTACTTTTGATTCTGTGCAGGGTCTCACCGATGATACGAGAATTCGTGCAATCCATTGACGATCGGGAATGGCAGACGCAACTCTTCGCGCTGTTGCAGAAACAGACGTACAACCAAGTCGAAGTGGATCTCTTTGAGCTGATGTGTAAAGTGCTCGATCAGAATTTGTTCTCACAAGTGGATTGGGCAAGGAATACGGTCTTCTTTAAGGATTTGAAGGTATGCAACAACAACAACATCAACAACAACTACATCAACGACAATCGAACCATAACCACAACCACAATCACAAAAGCAACATCAACACCATGTACACCACATAAAAGCGACAAACCAGTTTTAAAGCTAGGGGCCAAGTCTGCGACGCGTTATGTAAACCCAACAACAACAACAACAATAACGATGATGACGACGACGACGATCAGGCTGCGAGGCAGCGCAGTCGTCAATAGTGGAGCCGCGACTGCTGCTGCTGCTGCGGCTGCTTCGACGAGTGCTACTTAAATCTGCATTGAATTTCGATTTCATTTGCTGTCTGCTGGCAGCTGACCTACTTAGCTACCAAAGCCGAACCAGTCGGCGGCGACTGCGACGTCAGCGTCGACTGCAACTGCGACGCGTCGCCAACGAGTTGAGTGACGCAATTGGCAAGCAAAGCTAAGTAAAGCGTCTCTCTCACCCATACGAGTACAACGTTGCCATATCAGCGAGAGTGCTGAGAGCAAGAACGAGTACGAGCGCGAGCGCAGTGTTGTAATCTCAAGCTAGGCTTTTGACCATACGAAACGATAACGTAGCATAGCATTCAAACCATACGATCCATACGAATTCCAAAATCAAAAACGTAGCTATAATAAAATTAAATCTAAGCCCCATTCTCTTCACTCTGCACATCATTTATAGGTCGATGATCAAATGAAGCTGCTGCAGCACTCCTGGTCCGATATGCTGGTGTTGGATCATCTGCACCATCGCATCCACAACGGACTGCCCGACGAGACGCAGCTGAATAACGGTCAGGTCTTCAATCTGATGAGTCTGGGTCTACTGGGTGTACCGCAGCTGAGCGATTACTTCAATGAGTTGCAGAACAAGCTGCAGGACCTCAAGTTCGACATGGGCGATTATGTGTGCATGAAATTCCTAATTCTGCTGAATCCAGGTAAATGCTAAAAGGGTCACAGATAGTCATACGTAATGCGGGAAAACTTTATACATACATGTGTACAATGTGCTAATTAATGTATGTACTTAGATAGAGCAGACTTCTTTGTAATGCAAGCCAGTTATTTGTACAACTTGAATGATTACGATTATACAATATTTTCAAATGTTGACTTACTACTTTGAAAACTTAGCATCGACTCTTTTAAACCTGAATACATATATGAAAGATATATGTGTGAAAAGGTTTTCCTATGTTAATCATAACTGTTATGATATTTGATGTCTCCCTATGCCTAATACAAAATAACATCTATCTTTAGAGTTTATTTATTTATTTCTTTAAAAGTTCAATCCGATTAGTTATGCTGGGCTAGGCCTACCAATTCATTTATTTTCTAATATACTATAGTACATATTTAAAAAATGTATATCTTCCCTCTTGTAAGGCATTATATTCAGCCAGTGGTACATTATTTTTTGCTTCAGCAACAAGCTCCGATTCTGTTTGGGGGAAAGAAAAAATAATTATGAAAAAGTTTTATAAATTTACCAAATAAGCATTCCAAGTATTAAAACCGAAGAATTTGAAGCCAATTCTAATGTCAATTTTGTAATGAAATAATTTCTTACCGTCTCTGCTTCTTATATATTCACAGATGTGCGCGGCATAATTAATAAAAAGACCGTCTTGGAGGGTCACGAGAATGTGCAGGCGGCTCTGTTGGACTACACGCTGACGTGTTATCCTTCAGTGAATGTAAGTGGTGGCCTAAACAGAGCTATTAATCAATTATGCTAATGTTCTCTCAATTCCTGATTCTGCAGGAGAAATTCAGGAGGCTATTGAACATACTACCCGAGATCCATGCCATGGCGGCGCGTGGCGAGGAACATCTTTACTCCAAACATTGTGCCGGCAGCGCGCCCACCCAGACCCTGCTCATGGAGATGTTGCATGCCAAGCGGAAGGTGTAAGGGGCGGGGCGGGGCGCTCTGGCCAAACAATTAAAGCATACTTAAAGAAAAATTTCAAAAATTTGTTGAGCGTAAATGTGTAAATAACCAAACAACCAAACAACTTCAACGCGTGCAGGCGCAGACAAATGGAAAATGGAAAAAAACAAAGGAAAAGGAAAGAAAGAAAACCATCATCACTACCAATACCACCACCACTATCAACAACAACAACAACAACACACCACCACTCACATTCACACACATAAACACACACACACACACACATTTGTTGATTCAATGTTAATTATTATTACAAACTATTTTGTATTAGCTCTACCATTATGTTTAACTAATTAATTAATTAATTAGCTTGTAAGCTTAATTCGTCTTAATTTGTAGTCGTTCGTCTAAAGCAATTTTTAAAAACTAGACCGCAAAACGAAGAAGTAGGAGAACATTAAGGAAAAGATTAGGAGGAGGAGGAAGCAGCTTTCAAACAACAATTAGGCTACTTTTTCTTTAGGCTTTAACACAGAGCAAACAAATTTTATTTTTTGATATGTACACTATATATATGTATTATACATGCATGCATACATAGATATATGTACATATGTATGTGTGTATATTTTTATGAGAATTGGCGTAACTTTTTAAAAACGTCCTACAACTACAACTTTTTTATATTAAATAGTACATTTTTTCAATTCGTTTCGAAACTTTGCGCCAAGTGTCTTGCAAATTTTAACTAAATTCACTTACTAAGCAAATTGAAAGGAGAGTTAAAAATTAAAACCTATTATTAGCCACCACACATACCACATACAAAGAAAACAAAGCAAATTAGGTGTGTTCATTATACAAATACATATTTTAATTTTGTTTGTCTCTTCTAAGCGTACGTTTAAATGTTTAAAAAACAATGCAAACAACTACCTACAACAAACAGCAACAGCAACAACAACAACAAGCAGAGCAAGAAATTCTCTCTAAAAATATGAATAAAAAATAATATTAAAAAAGAAACAAACAAATGTTTACAAATATACATAACTAATTATATATATATATATGCGTGTAAATTAAATTTAGCTGCAAGTTTCAAAATGTATATTTAACGTGTAATTTTATTGTTTAAATGTCGAAAGAACGGAATGTGTAAATCTTATTTGTAAGCGAAAACAACTTCAACATAATTGTATTGCAAATGTATAAACAATATATATATATATCAAGTATATATATGTATATCATTATATTTTTGTTGTGCAAATCAAAGAAATGTTTCAAAAATTCAGATCAGTACACCAATTGCTTAGAAAATCAATAAATTTCCACCAAAAACGCGATGCAGAGCCAAAATTGGAGCACAATAGTAATTAAATGAAATAAAAGTACATTTTCTGTTCATACATATAAAACCCGATTGATGTTTTAATTTTGAACATTTTCACAAATTTCCCTCTCCATCTCCACTTTTGGCGATGCATTTTGCTTTTAATTGTATTCAAAAATAACAAAAAGAAAGTACTTTACAAATTTAAACACAGATTTTTGAAAATGCAGCGCAAGTATCACGAAATTTTGAATTTAAAAACCAATCACACAACAAGACACAGTTTGTAAAAATCAATATATCTAGCTTAGTCCGATAATCTGTAATATGTAAAAAATGCAAACGAAACACAATTAATTCGGTGAGAATTCGTTCGGACGCTAAAGTTGTAGGAACTATTAAGGAGCGGAATGCAAAACAACGCATATGTATGTAGGTTGCCTAGGTATATGTAATGCGGATTATGTATTTAGGTTTCTAGTTGGTACGATCTTCTGTATGTATTGTAAAATGTAACAACAGCAAACAAAAAAAAAAAGGAAAAAATTAAAAAATATATATAAAAAATGTTAAAAGTTAATGAGAAACAGCAGGAGTTAGGCAAGAGATTAGGTTTAGGCACGGGTTTAAGCAGCATTAGCTATATATACATATGTATAAATATACGTACACACATGCATGCATATTTATGTACACTTATGTACATGCCTATGTTCGTGTGTATATACGTACGAGTATATGACAGTTTTCTTCAGCGTCAACGTCTAACGTAAGCGGCGGCATATGTTGTTCAAAACAAGCAAAGCGCTTAGAAATTTATATACATAGGCGTTCTGCAGGAAATAAAATCGAGAAGGGTCTTAGACGTATATATGCATCTATACATATATATAGTTAAACAAGGAAACACAGCTATCGATAATATATATATAAAAATAGGCGTGGCAAAGGCGTAGGTATGTTTATTGTAAAATTGATTACGATGTGAACCTGTTATTGCAAATGAAAAGTGATTTTAATTATTAAGCAAATCTATATATATATATATACATACATATAAAATAAAAACAAAAATTTAACAAAGAAAATCTAACGGTTATATATATATACATACATTTAATGATTAATATAGTGCAAGAGAAACACACACACACACACTTTTAAAACGTTTAAGTTTGAAAAACTGTTGAATATGCAAAACAACGTAAGGAAGAAAATCGTTTACCTAAAAACAGAACTACCTAATTTTTAACTAATTACAATTAATTGAATTATTATGTTTATTATGATTATGTTAACATATATTTCATCTCAGAGATGTTTCAAACAAGCAACCAACCAACCAACAACAACAAAAGTGAAATAAAAATTAAATATAAAAGAGAAGTGCTCCATCGTTGTTTTTGTGCTGACAAATTCGTTTATTTTATAATATCGGTTGCATATATTGAAATGGCTGCGCTGTACCGCTAAGCGAATGACTGACTACTGATTTAGGACATGTTAAAGTTTTGCGTAAAATCATACTCGATGGTCGGTATGACGGTCTGCACAAATTTCAAGAATATTATTAAATATAAATGCACGCCCAGTTCGCCGCCGCCCTCCTCCACGGTCTGTATAATCTTTTTCATAATGTCTGCATGGCGGCACGGATGCACGGAAGCCATGTTGGGACCCGGCAAGTGCGGATGCGACTCCATCGTAACAGTCTTTTTGGCGTGATCCTGCGAAACATCCTCGTACATTTGTTCCACAGTTAGGGGCTTCCGCTGCTCGTCATAGCCCACAACCCAGAGGCGTGGTGTCTGGTAGTATTTGTCGTATGTTATATGCAAGTCGTAGGTGCGCGTGCGTAACACTGAATCGCTGCTGCCTCCGGCTGCGCCACCTCCATCTTCATCAGTAGCCTGCCTGCTTATGAGATCTGCTTCAGCTTTGCGTGTGGTGGTCGCCACAGAAGGGTCCACAAGCTCCAGCATGCCACTCTCCTCAAATGCATCCATATCAATGGCTTCGTCATCGTCTTCCTCCTCATCCTCGGCACCAGGAGCCGATTTATTACTATCGGGCGTGTGCATTTCGTCCTAGTGGGTGAAATGTTTAAAATATATGAATATTTTTTATACGTAAACGTCTTAATTTATGGTATCTGCTGACCCTGTTCTCATCCAAGGTTAATTCGCAAATTTTCTCCTCCACTTCTGTGGTGCCGTCATCGTTTAATTGATGTGTCTCCACCCAGCCGCCATCACCCGACTCCTCCTCCACGAGCGTCTCCTCGCCCACATACTCCATTTGCTTGCAGCGTCGGTAGCATGGCACATTCCGCGTTATCAGAAATTGTTTATCTGTGTGTAATTTGTGTAATGCATAATTGCTTAGCATGACCAACCAAGATAGGAAATTCATAGGCTTATCGCTTATTGCTCTTACCCTTTGGCAAGTATGGCTTTGTTTTAGTATCGTCGCCCGACGCCCACTGCCAGGTAGGACAATGGTGCACTAAATGGTCGCCAGCAGCGACATATTCCTCGGGTGTTAGCACACCAGTCTCTCGAAACTTTGACTCCTGCTCCCAACAAACAATTGATTTTAATAAGCAAATCACTGGCGCCAGCCAGACGAGCCTTTCTCAAACCACCCACACTTACCTTTAGAACGGGCGTTAGGTATTCGGCGACATTCAAGGCTGTGCCTTTGACGGTATTCAGCACACTTTGCATGACGCTTTTGTCTGGGACTGGGGACGTGATTTATAAAGAACGTAGCAACTTATTATGCGCCGTTAAGTAAACTAAATTGCACTTTCCACAACTTTCTTTTGTGATGGGCGTTAGGGATGGGAGATTTGTGAGATTGCGGCGTTTTCCAGCACCAACTTCCGCAACAGCTGTTTAAAAAGTGCTGCCTATCAATCTAAAAAAAAAATACAGCTGACCCACTGCACATGGCTAGGGCACTTTTGAATTAAAATGGATGGAGCTGCGCCAAACTTTTTGTTGCCGCCACCAAACTTTAACCAGAATATTAAGGATGTGGGAAAAACTCAGCCATTATATTTAACGCCATGTGGAATGACGCTGCTCCCACGGAGCAAGCAACCTCCGCCAATGTATGGAGCACGAGGTAGCACCGTTCCAGCAAAATACCTGACCGAAGAGCGACAGGTTTGTTGTTTAATAATCTCTTTTAATACCTATTAAGTGATCATATTCTGAATATTTAGAGTAATTACGTGGCCCCGCCAATACTGCCGCCGATTTATACAGCCCCGCCCCAGCCACAATCATGTATCAACTGTAACATGCAGCTGGCGACAGCGCAAGACATGAAGAGGCATTTGGAACAGCACGAAGACTGTCCTGCGGACGGCTGTGATTTTACCGCTTTGACATCTATTTTGGAACACCATATAGAGACCCAGCACATTACAGGCCTGTACAAGACCGTGAAGAAAGCATGGACAGCAGAGGACATAGCTGCTTGGCGTGCAGAACGACGGAAAAAGTAGGAAAAAACAGGCTTCATTTATTTCTATGATTATTTATTTCTATCCTCGTGAACAGATATCCCACCACTGCGAATGTGGAGCAAGCCAAACGTGCCCTAGAGCAACGTATAAAACGGGGTGAACGCTTGGAAGCTTCAAAGGCGCGTTTTGGCAAGCGCGAAGACCGAAGACGGACACAGCCGCAAGTACATAAAGACCAACCTCGACCCAAAAAGCGACAAAAAAAGATTGCTAGCAAACGTGCAGACAAGGTAAAGCAAGGAAAACCCACATTGAAGTCACCACCAGATGTTAGTCCGATGAGCGTTCCCATGTTTGGCGGCACTAGTAAAATGACAGACTATAAGCATTCTAAGAGTGAAGTTCCAGCCAAAGTTGGTGCATTGCGCATCTTGAGCATGTATGGCTCTGACAGCGAAGAAGAGGACGAAGAAGAGAGCGAAGTGGAGGACTGTGCGATGGAGTCGACCAGTTTGAAAGATTCAGAGAAATGCTTTGATACTCCAGCTACAACCGCCTCAGCTTCAGAAATAGACCAAGAACCAACACTGCTAGTGGCTGCTGTAGAAGACGCAACCAACGTGGAGATCAGCAAGGAACCACCAGAAAACAACAAGGATAAATTAGAGGGTATCAACGAGCAACAGCCAATTAACGAAGAATTTTCTTCAGATGAAGGACCCGATGAAGTCCCGATAGAACGTAAAACTGAAGAGCCCCTTCCGGTACCAACAATACAAAACTCTCAAGCAGCTCAGGAGAAAGCGCAGTCCAGCGCTAAGGTTGCCGACAAACGGCCAGTAGTGCAGCGAAAGAAACGATTTTATGGTCTGAATTATAAGCGGGCACGTCAACTACGCAGCCAGAACACAATGCTGGAGAAGTTACTAGTCTCAGACATACGCCACGAACGAAATGTTCTGCTGCAGTGTGTCCGGTATGTGTGCGAGCAAAAGTTCTTCGGCATCGGTAGCAAAAACATAGAATCTAAAGACGGAAATATTTCAAATACAACTTAATTTTAATGTGTACAAAAAAACTTAGTGTCGAATTAATTGGGCGGCATACCACCGCCTCCACCTTCACCACCCATACCACCGCCAACGGTGCCAGCATCGCCGGCACCACTACCTCCTGGTCCGGCAGCTAGTTGTTGCTGTTGTTGGGCTGCAGCATCTGCTGCCTGCTGTTGTTGTTGCTGCTGTTGAGCGGCTGCATCTTCCTGCTGCCGCTTCTGTTGCTTTCGAGCTGCATGCGAATGCCTAGCCTTGGTCTCCTCGAGTTCCCGCACGCGGGAGCGGGCGTGTTGTATGCGATGCCAAGCCATTTGCAGTACCTTGGCAGAGGCGTAGCCAGATCCCTCATGAGGCTGACCGGTGGATACTTGTGTGAGGTAGTTTATTTGCTCTGAGAGCTTGGACTCGACGCTGGAGAGGCTTTTCAGAAACTGTTGCGACTGCGTTTCGGCGTTCTTTTGCGAGCATTTCTCCTTGCCAAGCTCTTGCAGCGCTTGTCCTAACAATGAAAGCCGGTCATTTATATATTTTGTTGTTGTTGTTTTAAGCTTACCTGCACTCTGCATGCATAGTATTATTTCCTTTTCGATTTCATCAAGTGCATGTATTTTATCCAAAGGATTCATATTTGGCAGCTATATAAATAAAAGTTCGCGAATGAAAACAAAATTTGTGCCTGGTCGCGGCTGCAGTGCTGCCCACTTTATTTAATAGATTGGCAGCACAAAATTAAAACGATTAATCGATAGTCAAAATAATATATTCACTTGTTTACGCGAATGAAAAAAGTGCGCTCTTTTTGAATGCATTTGTGAGACTTTTTATTGCATTTTGTTACCTGCCCAGTCCAAACCAGGCATGTTTAAAATACTGTTTAGGCAGCACGAAACAATTTGCATGTAATTCTACTGTCGGCTCGTCCATTTGCCACACAACAAAGCCGCTCCCACAATTTATTTGCTTGTGCAGAGCGAACATAGCCCGATCGGCAAAGTGCGTCTTACACAGTCGACACACAAACAAGTGATCCTGTGAATCGGCGCGTAGAAAATGGCGAATATTGCGGATCTCGTGCAAGCCGCGAAATTCGCCCGTCACATCGTTCTGTATTATAAAAGTGGGCGTGTTGTTGACGTCGTCGCTCGTCAGTAAATATGGCACGGCATATAGCTCCTTTGAGCTGGCACACATGCGAAAGCAATAAAGATTTACGCGCAACGAAGCAGGAAAATCGCCAAATTGTTTTCCTTGATATCTCAAATAGCTGTCCGTGAGCAATGTCATGTCCACGGGCGTCAAATTATTGCTCTGAACGCGATTCACATCGCATTTCACACGATACTGCAGCGGCAATTGCAACTCTCCGTCGGTCCACTGTCGTTTCACCGTCACTTTCAGGCGTTTGACAAAGAATCCCTCCAGATCGGAATTGTGCTGCAATGCCAGATAATTGCTAATCTTCTCCAGCAGCAATGAAAAAAGTAAATCCACGGTTTCGTTTATGTCAAGAAAATGTGATATCTGCACCTCGCTGGTCTCATAGTACATATGCTCGCGTTTCTGGTTGATCTTCACAAAGAAGCCAATCGTCACGCCCATTCTGGTAGCTTCGTAGAAGAGAAAACGGAGCAGCTGCGGCACAGCGTCTGTGCCAGCTTCCAGCAGGAAGTCGCTCGTACGTTCGGAGGCGCTCTCATCGCAGAGCAAAAAGCATTCAATGCGTTCGCGTTCGATGCGCCTGAGCACTAGCTTCTCCTCTAGGCTAAGCTTTATATGCGTTGCGTCCTCTCCCTCCAGCCAGTGATGACTGTAAGGCTCGTTGGCAGCCACTCGACTATGACAGCTTTGGCAATTGATGCGCAGATTGTTTATCACAAGCTCATGGCGAAATGTTCGCCAATTTTCCGCAGTCTCAAAGATATAGCGTGAGTGTCTACGTCGAGGCATCGGAACCAATTGACTGCCAATCTCATGCTTATTGGGTCTTTTATATTAACGTGCGGGATGTGCAGGTATCCTGTTCCACATACATATGTAAGTACCTGTTAAAATATAATCATCCAGCAGCTGTGCTTCGTCCTCCAAATAAAAAATCCGTGCCTTCTCGCGTGTACCTGTTGGCGTTGGTGACTAACGCATTCCAGGCCCCTAATAAAAACACGGACAGGCAATTCGACGATGTTCATATATTGCCTGAAGTAAAGGTGTGGTTCTAATACAAGTTTATCATTTCATTATAAATATCAAGTTAAACGATAACTGTTAAAGTGCATATATTAGTGGAAATTCTTCGTTGCTATCTTGAAATCAGTAATACCCGATTTATAAGTCACTTGCACTTCTTTTATTCTAATCACTGTTGGGATCTCGATAAACTATTCGAAGCTTACATCTTCAGTGGTTTGTAATCAAAAATAACCCTCTTCGAAAGTATATGAAGATATATACTTGTATTTGAACTGTACAGAAGTGTGCATCTTTTTCTCATCTTTCTAACTATAAGACAGAGCTATTATAAATATTCATTCAAAATTATTGCATTATTTGTGCAAGACAGGTCAATTACTACTGCTGCATGTTTTTTTTACATTTTTTTGACATTTTAGAACGTAATAGTCTGAGATAGACAAGCTTTGGAACACTACCATTTTTATGTTAAAAACAATATTCTTGTTTTGTATATCTCTTACACACACCGATTTTTTTTCTTCCAAATTAAAACTTTGCTTTTATTAAGAGAGAGAGGAGTTGTTAACCAATCCTGACAGACATTGCAGGACACTCACCAAAAACTAAATATTCTTTTAATTCTGGTAATATTTCTTATCCTATAAATTTCTTTAAAAGTACCTTTCTCTGTGGTAAAAGTACCAACGATGTTTAAAAAATCTACCAACAATTTCCACTTCGGTCTTTTGCCAAGCCAGGACATCAACCAAAATTCACTTCACTTTTTAAAAATACCTTCTATAAATGCATAAGAAAATGTATTCTTTAAATTGTAGAAATATTTCCTATCCTATACTTTTCTCAAAAAATACCTTGCTCTATGGAAAAAGTACCAACGGTGTTTAACAAATTTACCAACAATTTCCACTGCGGGCATTTTGCAAACCAGGACATCGTTATAAAAAATTCCTAAATTTTGAAGAATACATTTTCAATTATTTTAGGGATTTCCTTTGAGGAAAATGTAGGTTATTTGGTGCATGTCCAGGTCAGTTTGTCACGGGAAAATATGCATGCGAGTTTTTTTGCTGTTTGTTAAAAAACTGCCTTTCAAATAAAAAGTAAAATATGTATGTGTGTATATTCCCATCGAGTATCAGGAAATGTGTTCATAATAAACCACCATTATAAACTTCTCTTTTTTAATTATTTTGTAAATTGTCTTTTGACCATAAAGGAAAATTTTTAAAATGCCACCTTTCTGAATTTCCCATTTTATTGCCTCTCAAAATTTTCCTTATGCCCAATAGATAACTGCCTTTTAAATATTTACATAGCAATTACATACATACTATATGTTCTTATATATATACATACATATCAACAAATAATCTTACAAAATATTTTTGTACGGACATATAAACATACTACCAAACAAACATACCATAATACTTATAATATGCATAGGTTGCTAACGAAATTACCTACTTCATGTCTCAGAACCAGTAACCATTATAATAGTTACTGGATTTTATAGTTAGTGGTTTTTATAGTTACGTGTATAGGCAGATAATAAACCGACGTTGCCAAATTTCCTACCTTATTGAATCCATTTTGAAGCAAGATATACCATCTTTGTCAAAATGGTCCCCTAAGCTCAGGGAAATTATACTCAGAACATAAAAGCCTAAATTTTAAATATTCCTACGGACAGGAAATGCCAAAAAGGTCCCAGCGTTTGAAATTTCACCTTCCTGTTAGCTATGACAAGAACCACATCTGTTGTAATTCCCTTAAAAGTACCAAATTTGTTCCTCTTTATTTAGTTTTCGATTTAGCCACCTAGTAAGAAAACGTTTATAATGTACCAGATAATAAATAAATAAAAAAAAAAAAACAAATATGGTTTGTTTCTAAATAGTTATAGAAGACAATTTTGATAGCTGTATGTGTTTGGATACATTTTTAGCAGTGCTTTTTAATTCCGAAACGTTCTATTATATCTTGTTTGTCAGTTTAAAACAAGGTTTTCCTTAGTTCCGTTACTTAGAACTTGCCACATTAGAAGTCTTCCCATTTTAGCCATTTCTTGAACTATTCAAGGTAGCCCCTGCACATGCATAAAGGGATATTTACTTGTATCCATCCCTATCTGCTAACATTGTTGTAAACAGGACAATCAACATTTTTAGTACAATGTTAGCGAAGTCCTGCCCGTTAGCTGGCTGATATCTTGCCCCTGCAACTAATCGGTCGTGGAACTTGTGTGGCGCGGGCCTCAGTAGCCAGCTGTGCATCATGGAACAAGCTCAGTCGTTTAACGTAGTCGCTAGAACATGGAGGACATGACAGGCAGGAGCACAGGATCGGCAGTCGAAAAATTGTTAACGGTATTCGTAGGTAAACGACTGTCGGCAACTGCCGTGCCGCCGTTGGCCTGTTTGCTTGCTTTATGGCTTCTTTAGTGGTTCAAGCATATTTAAGGCTTTTGCGTGCGTTTGTGTGACTCGTCCTTCACACAAACACACAGACGCACATATATATTTATATACACCATGCCACACTATGTCTGTGTGTACATATATATACATATATATATTGTATTTTTGTTGCCGTGAAACCTCACGTGTGCCCGTGTCGGCTCTTTCCCCATCAACTTATGCTGCAAAAACTGCTGGCTGGCATCTTTTGCGTTTTTCGGTTGTTGATTTTTCCTATTTTAACGTGTTGTGTTTTCATTTTTTTTTTTCATCTTTGCTTTTACCCGGAATTATGGAAACGTCCTCGTGAGGCGCTCTCGTTCTGCTTCTTTGGTTGTTTGGTTAGATAGCAAAGCATTTTCTGCTATTTTTTTTGTAACGCCTTGCCATTGCCTACATTTTTGTGTTTTTGTGTCTTTGCATTTGTCGGCCGTCTGTTTTGGGCTGCCTTTTGTTATGGTCTGATTAAAAGTTTCTTCCTCTTTTTTTCCATAGTGGCGGTTTGGGTGCGAGTTTTCTATTTTAATTTAAAGTCAAAAACCTTCGGGGGCTTCAACCTAAATTTACTGTTGCCTTCAATTAAGTATTTATACTATTTGCCTTCCGCTTTGTTTGTGGCTCAGATGCTGAATTAGCCATTGCTGCCTTCAATTTGAAAATGCGAATGTTCGCATACATTTTTTAACTGTGCAAAGTTTAAATTAGATGAGATCATTTGCAAACAAATGAGATATTTAAGCTAGTGTCGCTGAGCCGCCACAATTTCGATTTGATTTTCCTTGTTTTTTCACGCGTTATTCACTCGCCAGCTTGTTACCTTGAGCGATAGGTAGGTGGCCTTATATGAAAAGATGTGTTCTCGGAAACATTCTTTATAATATTATGTGTATATAACAGATGTCGCTTTGACTACGCTAATACGAAGCCTAAGAAACGCGAATTGGAATCATTAAAATTACAATATATTTTCAAGAGTATTTTACGCATTTGAAAAATAAAAAGCAAACTCTGCTGGCTTGAAAGAGTGATCAAGAAGAGGGCCCGATTCTGTAGGCTCATCTTCCTGTTTTGTTTGTGTTTGATTTGCACAACAAGCTTATGGTTTCTATCGATCGACTGGTCAAAAAATGTACTGGCATTAGCAAATCTACGCATTTCCATTTAATTTGTCAGATAAAAAAAAATAAATTTAAAAAAAGGGATACTTTGTGTGTGCGGTGTGTGACGAAAATATTTATTATGTCTTTTGTTTTGTTTATAATTTATATAATAAAATTGCAGGAATATTATTTTTAGCCCCGATGAATAAAATTGACGCTTTTTCACTGACCAAAACATTTTTATTTATTGCGTATTACATATTGAATTGAAATTTGTTATTGATAAAGCCACCAATCTACTATTTTTGTGAGGCTTTCTGGAGCACTATTTTTATTGAAGTGCTATACGCATACTTTTTCGCCAGCAATCTAAAAATATTCAGTTTAAATTAGTAAAATTTTATTTGTTGCAATAAAATATTCTTTTATTACTCATATGAATTTTATTTCATTGTCTCGTTGTGCTTTATGGATTAATTCACACGACAATTTAAAGATTAGTTTTCTCCACTTAATTGCTTGACTCTGCCTTTTGTTTTCTATATGAACATAAAATCCAACAAATAAATTTAATGACATCATATTTCTAAAGCTCTACTGGACGTGGCTCTACTAATAAAGTTGACAAAACGTATTGTTTGTGAGTTGAATTAATTAATAGCTCTATAGATTGACTTATGACTGTTTTGTCTAATGTTATTGTGTTTCCAGGTGGCTGACATTTGATCTGTTTAAAGGAGCAGATAATTAAATACAAGTAGAGAGGTTAACAAATATACATTTATATCTACTCGTATATACATAGTATGCACAGCCCTTTTAAGTTGTTTATCAACAAAGCTTCTTTATTATAATGTGCATGTCCTTCTCTACAGTAACGCGTTTTAAGTCCTTTATCACCCAGAAACCTTTGATTTTGCTCTTTTTCGCCTTCTCATCCGCATGCCAACGTTGGCTGGCTTGTGCTGGAACTTTTCGCCTGTAATTAACACTTTGTTAAGCTCATAAATCGTTAAACATTGATTTTTAATGACGGCATTTTCACGCTTCGCTGGGCGATATAGCCCTCGATGTAACACTATGGGATGGAAAGGGGAGTTGGGGTCCTCAGCTCATTGAACTTTTTGTTATTAATTTATTTTTTTCGGCGCAGGTTGTCGGAAATTGATTGCCCCATTTATATGAGTACCTGAGATAGAATCGTCTGCTATAGATATATGTACATACTATATATGTATGTTTTATATGTGTATGTATGTTATGCCTCATGCATATAATTTAATGTCACTTTGGAATTGGCTCAACTTTTAAGCCATAAAGTGCCGCAATAGAGGCACAAGTTTTTGCTCTCACACTTAGGCGGCACTTCAGTTTATTTTTGTTATAAAAACATAATGCATATTAGAAAATAAAAAAAACGCAACACCAAGAAAACAGTATAACATGCCTTTAACATGCCCTCTTGCCCCATTCCGCTCACACACACACACACACATACACGTATATATAACACACAAAAACCCATGCAAGCATAGAATACAAGATATATAACTGTCCATGTCAACGAATTATGTCCCCAGATGTCAGTGCAATACAACGAAAAACACAACAATGCCACCCACAAACACACACACACACACACACACACACCAAACACACACGCACAGCGTACAGTTTGGGATGCACTGAAAATATCCATAAGTATTCATGCATTTATGCGGGCATTTGCCAGCCACATGGTCGTAGCTGCTATTCCTGTCTCTGCAGTAACGCGCGTTAGCCCCCCACCGGTGACTTAGCCGAACCCCTCTTCACCAGTAGTGAGTCCTCTGTAATCCTGAACAAGGAGAATTTTGCATAGGCATACCATTGTATTTTAAAGAAAAAGTCGTATAAAAACAAACCGTGTAAAAAAATACATTGATCATATGCAAAATGAATTGTGCTAAATTGAATAAACTCGTGTATCCATATATAACATTTTTAATTTTCAAACCGTGTTAAATCAAAAAATGGCCGTGTAAAAAATTACACCTAATTCTGTTTTTACAGTCTTTTTTTTTACACGAATTTGATATAACACGGTTTAATAATAAAAAATTTCATACGAATTTCTTTAGAGATAAGAATCCAATCACCTATTTTTGCATATGGTCAATGTCTTTTCTTAGCAATGGAGCCAATCTACCGGGTAAAAACAGAATTGGGTGTATTTCTTTCTTTATTGGGCGCAACTGGAACGCCCAATAGCACGACTCAAAAGAAGGCAGCCAGCTTACTTATTGTACTATGGTAAGAATTCTAGTGTAAGCATTTATAAGTATTTTTTGTACACCTGTTAAGTCTGGCGTCCTTGTAACAGTTAACTGTTTTGTTATGGGCAAAGTTGCAGGCCGATTCCTTACTTAATTATACATATTTATATATTTAAAAAAAAAAAAAAAAATGTGCGCAACTAACTGGGAAATAACTCCATGGCATGACCGATCCGCTACAAAGAATAAACAGTTCATGTGTTCTAAAAGTGTAATTTATTATAGTTTTTAGCGCTTTAAATAAACCAAATCGCTCCGGCACATCAACCTATTGCGGCGACTAAAATACCCCTTTAAGATTAGTACTGTATTACTAAATGTTTTAATATTAAATTCTTTTTTTCGTTTTTTTTATGTTATAAGTTTTCTTTTTTATACATGACAGTATCAATTGCTATTAATTTGCAAGTAAATAAATAAATATATAAAAATCTCTCCGCTCTCATAAAATAGAGAAGCCAGCGCTCTTGCTTTATTTTTGTAACGCTGGATCCATTGCTATTGCTTCTCTCTTAACAAATTTCAATCTCTTATGACGCGCCCCCTAGTGACCTAGAAAGCCGCGGAAATCTGAACTGACAACTGACCCTTTCAGTACTACAGGGGTGTGAGGGTGTGTGTGTGTGTGTGTTCGTCTATGCATGTCCGCTCTTTCTTGTATAAATCTCTGCTCGGTTTGTTTGCACTGTTTTGGGTGTAGCCAAATGTGTTCCATTTGTCAACAACAGCAGTGTCGGCAGGAGCTCTCTTTCACTCTCTCTCTCGCTCTCCCGTCCACCAGCATCAGCAACAGCATCGTTAGCCTCATCAAAAGCGGCATTAGAGTTGGGAAATCTAGTTCGCTTTGAGGATATAGCTAAGTAGATTTAATCGTTCGTTCAGTTCCTTTAATTGTTAGGTTTTACTAGATATCTAAGCTGAAATATTTTCTATCACTTTTTAGCGTTTGTATTTGTCAGCTAAATAGAAACAAAAATTTGTCTTCTTTTTCTTTTTAAAAAAAATCTATAAAGCTTTCATGACAATAAATAGATATTTATAAATAAATACCGGAGAAGGTAAACTGAAAAACATATGTAGATCATTAGTAGCTTTTGAGAACCTGGTGATTAGAAGTAGTTCGGAAAGGGCTGAACCGGATCGCAGCGAACCAACTCTAATCAGCATCTGGCAGGCAGCCTGAAGACCCAACGCGCGCTCATAGAAAAGACGTTGCTGATGCTGGCACATCAGCAGCTTTATTATTATGCAAATACAACAAAATATGAATTATGTTAATGCCAAGTGTACACAGCACACACGCACCTACTACCCAACAGCAGTGAGTGAGAGGGAGGGGGGAAGGAGGGCGGTGGGAAGTCCTGCGCTGCATGCGGTTCTGGGCATAGAGAATGTGCAGTTAAACTGCTCGCAAGCCGTCAAGCCACGGGCAAGCCTTAAAGTCATATCCATGCCCCGATAGCTCACAACTACGACCGATAATGTTTTCTTTTTTTTTATCAAGCAATGCATATATACGAGTACATATGCACTCGTACATATGTACAATGTACATATGTATATTGACTTTGCCTTTGGCTTCGTATAAAATGGTTTAACGCTTGAATTTGCAGGTCGATTCTGGTATATATTTTTTTCGGAAACGGATGAGTTACGGGTCAAGAATTAATACATTTTTATTTTTTGTATTTACTTAATCTGTTGTCATTCAGCCGGCCAATGAAAAAGCTTTCAATATGAAAAGCAAACAAAAAATGAAATACAAAATTGCTTTAAATAACTGTCAACAATTTAAATAAGTAATATCGAATTATAGTGCCCCATATACTTAGTGTAGCCGCATTTGCCTTTCTGGCCAGCTATATTCCGATCCACAACCAAATTTATTCAGAAAATATATAATGGAAGTTAAAAATTAAAAGTTATCTGATATGTGGAGTAGAAAACAATTAGATCCCCATCCGACGTGCTGTCCGTTGATCTATGTATATAAATATCGCGATTTAGATTCATCTCGTTAAACTGATCAGACAAGTATCTAAAATAGTTGGTCTAACATTTTTCCTTCTGGAAGATAAAAATACAGTCGACATTCTTCATGAGAATTAAGATTTGAGTCAATTAAAAATTTTGATTTACGAAAACATAAACGTAAATTCTCACATTTAAAATTGTAATTTAAAAATGAACAAACTTTAACTATAAGTGCTTTTTTAAAAAAACATATTGAAAAAAAGAAGCGAAAGTCCTTCAAAGTTGTTACTGGAATCTCAACATCCTTGATGTTACTCCGTAGATATTTGTTACTCATGTTTGCATTTTCTCCGATAACAACACTTTAAAAAGTGCTAGCATATTTATATGTTATGGCTGGATAGGTGGCTTTATAATAACTACTTGTATATTATGGTTTATGCATTGCTATTCAATAATTTGTATTCTTAGTGGGTAAAAGTCCGTTGTGTAGAACAATATACTGAAATAAAATTGGTTGATATTTTAAATGCATTAAAAAACTTTTAAAAACTCTCTACCCCAATCCCCAAACAAATGCAACAAATTCAATCTGCTTGTCAACATACTTTATCCAATCTATTACATCCATAGTTTTACTCACATTGCTATTTGTAACGCTTTGGTTTAGAAGAGAGAGAGAAAGGAATCTCAAGGAGTCTCATCAACATTTCTGTTGATTTATATGAAAAGTGTATATTATATTATTAATCAGAATGAGGAGATAAATCGATATAGCCATGTCAGCCTGTCCGCACGTCTGTCTGGATGAACGCCTGGATTTAGGAAACGCTTGAGCCCATATTGATCAAACTTGGTGTGTAGATTTTCCTAGTATTTTTTGTTTTTGTTTTTATTCTTCCCGCCCTCCCCTTCAATATACTTGTATAGTTTAAAATTGTATTCGAATTCAATCTGTAGCAGCGGGTTCAAACTTCTTCTTTGTCCTACTGCTAGCTCAGCGCTGGAAGTTTGCTTGGATAAAGGGTATTTCACTGGCGGGGTTGCTGGAGTGTAGCCTTCTCGCTTGTTATTTGGTAATTTGTGGGATTATTAATGTTGACCGATGGTGAAGAAAGCTTTTATCCAATGAGTGCACGATTGTGAAGCCATTAAAAACATAAAGCATAAGTACAAAGCTTATATAAAATGCGAGTTCTAGCCAGTTTTAGGCTAAGAATATGCTCGTAGAGCGTAGCGTGTAAATGTGTTTAATTTCCATGTAAATTCTTCGCTTGCAACTCGCCAAACAATGTGTGCGGCCATCTCTCATATCTTGCCAATCATAGCCGCACAATGCATCCAACATGCATATATAGATGTACATACAAGTATAACCCCTGAAATTGCTTCCATAGCCTTTCAGCAGCCACGCATAACGCTTGGCAAATGCAATCAATCTTTGATGATAAAAGTATGCGAGGCAAAATGTAATAATTTAAGCATATCACATGGAATCGCACATGCACACACACACACACACACACACACACACACACACCTACACACCCAAACCCGCTTATAGGCAAAGTGGCACGTTTTCATGCTCAGTATCATTTACTGGTGAGGTGGGGTGGGGGTCGGGTCGGGTCGACTGCAACCTGGCGCCTGATATGAGAATATAAGGCGATAAGTGCAACAGACAATACTTTTATGCCAGAGCTCCACATTGCTAGTTTCTGTTGGCTGCTGCAAACAGTAATAAATTGTTTTTGCATAAAATGCTAGAAAAAATAGATGGGCGACAGCACAGGGCGTGGCTGTAACTCTGGGTCTGGGTCTGGCTCTAGCTCGAGCTTCCTCTGTAAATGTTGCGAGAAATGCATATAAAAATTGTGCACCTTTGGCTCGATTGCATATTTATCATTTCGAGCTGCCACGATGATGGTTTGCGGCTTAAGTGAGGGGGAGCTGGGGCAGGGGCTGGGGAATGTGTGGCAGTTTGGAGTTGAAGGCGTTGGTTTGTGCTGCCATGCCACTTGACAGGCATACACACGCACACACACGCACACACATTTACTCAAGTTTTCAAACAAAAGCTACGCATGGATTGTCAACATTTTATGCCCAAGGCTGCTTCCCTAGCCAGACGTTGCACTGAAACAATTTTCAACATCGTCTCAATTGTTCAGATAAATCCAAAGTAAATACTTGTAAGTACTTGCATCAACGTTGTTGTTTTTTTTTTTTCAATTACCTCAAATTTTTTATTGCATACAAACTTTTTATTCTGAATTTAGTTTGTCATGCACACTAACCACCTATATATGGATATAATTAGCAGGTCTTGTCCGTCTTCGATGGGCTCAGTATTTTAGCTTACAATTGAAAAGTTGATGTACAATATACTATTATTTATTCTATAAATTGTGGGCGCCTTCCTCTGCCATTCTCATACCAAGTACCTAAGCAAATCGAGAATTAAATTGTGTAAATAGTTGCTTGCTATACAGCTAGAACTATTTACTAACAAGGGCGAACACTTAATATTTGCGTAAAAGCATCCTTGGGAGAACTAGTAAGGAAATAAACCAATGCTTCAATTTCCAAATTCATTCTGATTTTATTTCTGAAATTACTCACTATGTATACAATTTTTGACTGATGTATTCTATTGAGGCTTGCGTCCAATTCACCCGACTCAGCCGTCAAAATTAAAGAAAAACGGCTGTCAAGGCGTGCGTGCGTCTGTACAAAGACAGCAAAATATACTTTTCTCTCCACAAAAAAGGAAAATTAAAAAGAAAAATTATTAAACAAAAATTAAATTAATTAATTTAATTAAATAAAAAATATTCAAACATACAAACAAAAGTGAAGGCATGTTTATGTACAGTTTCAACAGCATACGTTTACATCATCGTGTCTATGCGTGTTTATATGCGTGTATGTCGAATGTAGGGTTGTTTGGTATTAAATTCGTTAAAATTCAGCAAAAATATTATTTATAAAGATAATTTAATAATAATAATATACTTTTATTAGCTAAGTAATTTTAAAAACTTTATACGATTGGCTGATATAAAGCTTCAAAAGTAAGATGCATAGGATGTGCTATTCGGTTGTCGGGCACTGTATAGTCATATACCGTAACTCATGGTTGAGAAAAAATGAAAAAAATGTTGACTTAAGCGCTGGCAAATCGAGAATTAAATTTTGAAATTTCTGAAAAATTAAATAATAAATTTGTGAATTTAAATTGTGAAATTTCAGAAAAATTTCAGAATGAAATTAAATTGTGCAATTTCTGATCAATTTAATTAAAAAATTAAAATATTGTGGCTGTCCTTTTCGGCGATTCTCATAGCAAATCGAGAATTAAATTGTGAAATGCTGAAAATTAAATCATAATATTTTGAAATTAAATTGTGAGATTTCTGATAAATTAAATTATAATATTGGGAATGCCCTCCTCTGCGATTCTCATACCAAGTACCTAAGCGCTGACTAATCGACGATTAAATTGTGAAATTACGATTAAATTGAAAAATTAAATAATAATAGTGCGGAATTAAATTGTGAAATTTCTGATAAATTAAATTAAAATATTGTGGACTGCCCTCCTCGTCGATTTTCATAGCAAATCGAGGATTAAATTGTGAAATCCTGAAAAATTAAATCATGTATTGAAATTTATTGTGAGATTTCTGATATTTCGAATATGTTATAACAGTGCATCATCTTTTTTTTTGTACGTTCCTCCCTTGTGTTGAATTAGCTAATTGAAAACTTATCTATAACTTAACTCCTTTGGCGGAAATTCATTAAAATATAATTCTATTATGAAGAAGAAAGCAAAGGTTTAGTTAGTTGTCCAAAACGGAAAAGGGAGCATAGCCAAGTTTTATGTAATGAGAATAATTTTTGCCATTTATGGATTTTTCAAAAAACACATCGGACACATCTTCTGCGATCCGTAAAAATGGTTGAAAATAAAACGACGTATGGGGTGCTGAACGTATGATTTGAGTCCCGAAGTCTCAATAGCAATTTCCTTTCATACTGTCAATCGCTAAGAATATTAGATGTTTGAAAATTCTTGAAAATACTGTATAGAATAAAGAATTTTGGCAAGGACAGCGAAAATCTGACAGATTTTGAGCTTCTGCTTCATACAATGCAAATGTTGATTACAACTTAAATTTTTTTTGTATTTATATGATTATAAAAATATTTCTAATGAGAGATATATCCATAACCGTGGCAGAATAAAGCTTTTGTTGTAAGCCTCAGTTAAGAGTATATATTTATGTATATTTAGAAGTGCAAAACTAAATAGTTATTTAAACTAAATTGTTGTTTATTCATATTTGATTTCCTTGTTTTGTGTTTGGGGTTTTAAAGGCGTTCTGATTTTCGTTTAATAATTTCAACTAAATTAAAACAATGTTAATGTTAAAACAATGTTTCCTTCGAAACACATTCTATCAGACGCATTCCATTGTACTTGTAGAGTGCAGTCTATTTGAATCAACAAACATAAAAACATACAATTTTAAACATTAATACATTTTCCGTATCTATCCCGCAACCACAAATAGAAAGGATGTTTGTATGTATGTTTATTGCATTATTGTCCATTGTAATAATGGCTTTTACATTGAATTTCTGTCTATTCACACAGGCCCGCTAAGTAAATAAAGTTGGTCTGTTTGTGTGTATTCTTTATTGTCTGCCGTGTTTATACCGAATATTTCATCTGAATAATTATATTTAATAAACAACAAATGCTAGATGCTTTACTTTTGTGTTCGTATTAATGCATTTTGTAATTGTGTGCGCTTTTTGCAATCGTTTGTCTGTTTGCTTTGTTTCGTTGTTATCATCTCGTTGTTTGTTATTGCTCTTGACTTAGTTTTTGTTTTGATTTTGATTTTGTTTCTCCACTAATCGAATGACTTTCAATCAATATTTGTAGATCAAATCTGCAATTGGTGTTGCACTATTTTTTTTCCTCTGTGTATGTTCCCTTTTTCTGCCTGTCATGCATTTTGCTTCCTCAGTTGCATTTCCGGTTTACCAACACAAGTGCCATGCTTCCAACAACTATAACTACAACAACAACAATAATATGAAAATAACAATTTCCAATAAAATGAAGTGGGCTTTTAAAATAACTTCCTACAAAATCAATGCTGCAATATAATATGCTGCGTTTGCAATTGCAATTTTCCTATTTTCTACATTTGCTCTCACCGCTTTTGTATAAATTGTTGTTGTTACAATAAATGCCTGTATTGTTGTTGTTGTTGCTGTTGCTGTTGTTGCTGGCTGCCATGACAACTGACAGACCAAGTTGATAAGACAATTGCAAATTGTTACGAAGCATTTTGCGCCATCGATACCCAATTCAGTGCATTTTGTGTGCCTCTCGGCCCATTGTGCTCAGCTCCTAGGACTTGATTTGTAGGAAATCATCAATTAAGGACGATCTTCGATTTGCCTAGTTATAAGCTGAAATCAATAAATATTTTCACACATTTTTATTTTCTACCTAGTCTTTTTTTTAGTAAATGTACACTCTTCCCTAAGCCGGTGCCATTTGTTGGGCATATAAAAAAAGGAGACGATTCAAACTCTTCAAAATACGCTTTTGTCTCTTTATTGTTTTTACAATTACAATGAGCAGGAGCCGTGAGTCCTTCAATTCCTTATCGATCCACATCCAACGATTCACTAAAGTACTGCTCTGTAATTGTTTTTCTTTCTGCAAAAAGTCAATGCAAGAAATTCCTTTGGAGTCCCAAAAAAAACCTTTGTTTTGTCTATCTTTTGGCCTTGGGCGTGTAATAATTTATCCAGTGGTCATTAATGGAGATGACCAACTATCGGGCATACACTATTCTCACACATATGTTAGCATTTAACATTTTAATTGCTACTTGCCGCACTTTCGTTCGGCGAGGATCATGTCAAGGATCTTTTCAGCGATTTCCTCCATAACCATATCTGCCAGGCGTACTGGCCGATCTTTATCAAACACAGTTGTACGACATGCTTGAATTCGTTAGAACAATAATTCACTCCCCATAGACACTTTTATTTCTTCGCATGTTTTCCCCATCGTAAAATAAAATTGAATTAACGATGCATTTTTTCCATTTTGTCGGTAAATGAGGCATCCTTGGAACTAAAAAGCGGGCAAAAAAGTATTCGAATAACCAATCTGATATTTAATATGGTACCAATTCATTGATAACTGAATACGATGGTAATGTTAACATCGTATATGTATCAACATGATGCAAGATTTAGAAATTGTATTACAGCCAAGTGTGGCCAGAGGCGTCAATAGATCTACTGGTATAAAAAAGAAAAACTTAACAGGGAGAAGTAGCTTAGAATTACTTAAACGCGAATTTTATATATAATATTATATAAATAAAAAAAATAAAATAAAATGGAATCTCAGACCCGGTGGGGGAAGATTTATTAGCCAGTCCGGCAAACTATGCCCCGTTCACAGCCGTTCCTGGTCAGAGATTCCGGATATAGTTGAAAAGAGAGGCTTTTATTAAAGGAGGAGACAGGTCGTTTGAGAGCAGGTGAAAATAATCATTATAAGTTGAGCATAAAACCCGAAAAGGATTGTGTGATGCATAATCAGTTGTACATCTACTAAGAAAAAAGGGAAGATAATTTCTTGTAGTTCTAGAAGGAACTGAGAAATTACGACGACCTAATAGGAAGGGAGAATCGACACTACCGGCAATCAGTTTGTGGAGAAATGCAGCTCCAAGGACAGGGAAGCCAAAAGTACGAAATTATATTGTCAGCCAGGTAGCATAAAATATTGCCAAACAATGGGCATCTTGCATTATCTAGTATAGAAATTTAGAAACTTTACTAGCTAATCAGTTATTTACAACTTGTTTTAAAAATGTCAAACAACCATAGCCGGGGAGTGGAGGGAAGGAGGACAATTTTGAAATACACTTGTGTACTCATGTAAGGGATTTTAGATAAAAATTTGCTGTGTTATCTCCAATACTTAGTCTCCAAGATCTAGTAGAATAAACGAATAGCGTTTCGGAAAATCCCCAAAGCCGGGTATTGGACGATTCTGCCTGTTAAATTTTTCATAAATCTAATAAACTCTTCTACCTTTCATGTAAAGAGTAAAGAGAAGCAAATAAATAACCATTTCTAAATTGATTTCACAAAAAAGTATGTACCACATATTTCTGGAAATAGCTTTTACCCGCATTTGATAGAATTGTAATATGCTATGTGATTTATAGTATATAGCCCAGCATGCATGCTGTTTTAATATTCGCTTTTCCTAAACAGTTCACATAGTTCGCAACAACACCGTAACTTTCTCTAATATCGTATTCCCTCTGCACGATTTTCAATACGAACGCATTTGTAATACAAATCGTCAAAAGGGCAACAACAGCCGCAATGTGCGGGCGGAAACATATAAATTGGTTGTTCAGGTATACATATGTATGTATATGTATATATGTATGTTAAGGTACTATATACACGAAATACGCGATGCCCTCCTGCCATTCATTTCATGCAGCCCTTCGTCTCCTTACCGCTTTTCAATTTTGTACGTAATTTTTGTGCTTTTCCGCCAGCAATTTGACGGGCTTCTAAGCAACAGCAACAAATTTCCCAGCAATGCAACGTGCGCGCATTTTGTACGAAGGCGCAATTTTCATTTTCATTTTCAATGTGAAATTGATTCGGTCAGCCGTTTGTTGCATTTTCATGGAAATTGAAGCACATTTTGTAGCCGGACTTGGCAAGCCCATCAACGCTGGTCAGCTTTTTGTTGATTTCTCTGGCTATAATTTTAATTCCGATGACTAAACTTGTATGAATAAATACAAATGAATATGCCAAATTGGTTGCAACATACTTTATACGATAGCTAGGCCAAGCTTTGACCGCTTAAGTGAATGGTTTGGTCTCTATAGAAACTATATATGTATTTACATACATGTGTTTTGAAGAGCTTGGTTTGCCATTTTGTGGGCATCAACACTCGATACCATAATTACAGTCGCCTGTCCAATTAATTTCGCAATAATTCACAATACTTTGATTACAAATTTCTTTATATACTCTTGCAAATGGTATATTGCCTATGGTCTGACATTCGTACCACCCAGAAGTGGGCGTGGCAGAGTATTTGGTTTTAAATGAGAAGCATGAAGAGAGAAATCATTAATGCCATGTCAGGGAGAAAAAGGATAAGACATTTTGGATTGATTAGGCGTGAGTTTATTTCATTTGGTGGTTAATACAAGTATGTCGAAGCATTTTTTGTACTCGATTAAATCGCAATATGAAGCATTTGAAGCAACTTGTTAAATCTAGGGATCTAATCAGCAATTCATCATTAATATAAAATCAATATTGTGATAGCATGTTGAACTCGTGTTCCCGATTGAATTTTTTATTTATAGTGCATTACAAACGGATCCACTTGCATTGATTCATGTATAAGCCGTTTTCAGAATACATTCTCGAAATGGAACGAGTGTATTTAATTTATTTAGTGTATTTACTACTTGTATCATACATATAAGCATATGTTTTTTAAAGCGTCGCAGTGCATTTGCAAGAGTATATAGCAAACTTTTTAAACACTATCGCACAACAATTTGTTAGCACTTATTGAGCAATGCCTGCCACCGACAAATATTCAAATTTACTTTGGCGCCGTCTGGGTCAGAAATAGAAAATGGTACACAATTGCATAAACTGCTGCCATTGCTTCCCCTTCAATAAAAACAATACGAGAAAAGTCGGCTTCATTCGGCCCGCTTTGGGTCAGACGACATTGTAGGGCAGGTCGGTAAGTCTCTTGTAATATATTGTTAGCTTGAATGTTAAGTTCGGAGCATTTATAAAATATACCTCAGTGACGGGAGTTTACCTGGGTACAGGGTATTACACTGTCGGGCTTGCTCGACTGTAGCGTTCTCTCTTGTTAATATTAATATTGATCCAAACTATATCCGAACTAAAAGGCATAAAAAAACATTAAAAAAAATTTAATCATAATAACAAAACAACTTTAAAATAAGTTTCTACTAAAAATGGTGGATCCATAGAAAAAAAATAAATATATAGAAATAAAATATGCATCATGGAAAATGTCAATAATGAAAAGAGTTAAAAAAAAACAGTAGCGTAGACAAAAAAAAAGAAAAAAATATTTTATCATTATAAAAAATAAACCTTTGGCGTGAATTTTGATTCACGTCTCCACATTATCACTTGTGATTTAATATCGTCACACTTTAAATTTAATATTTTACTATAAAATTTTTAAATTTAAGTGTGCACACTTTATATTTACTAAAACGATGGTAAAAATAGTTAAATCTACGTTTAAATATTGAAATTTCCGTGCTTTTTATACTCTGTACATGAAATGTAGAAGAGTATATTAGTTTTTATCAGTGTTCATTAAAAAAACAAATTTTTTATGTATTGCTGTCCACAAACTAGTTTGCCCATTAAGCTGGCAATATTCGCCTAGTTGAATAATTGTGTTTGCAAACTGAAACTCAGCTTTCAATACATATACAAATCGGAGGTAGAAAAGTAACGCTCTACATTTATTTCTGCATATACGTGTATTCCTTTTCATTTCTGCCTCTTCACTTTTTGTTAAAAAAAATTGAAGAATAAAATGGAAGACTGCTTTGATTTACACATTTAAATAAATATTTTACTTGGTTTAAAAATGATCTGAAATTCACATTGCAGTCCAATCTATAGCTTTGTATCTTTAAACTCTATTAGGAACAAACATTATTGGATTGTTTCTGTTTCTAAAATGAAACAAAACTGCATAATTTTTGTAAGTTTTCCACTGGACAGACCTCGCACATTTCTGTTCCGTTTTTTTTTTAACTATTTTGGAAATTCATATGATTTGCTAAGTTTTACTTTTGTCGACATTTTTTTATTTGTGTTGCATTTGTATTCGAGTGCAGTTGAACCCAATGTGCTGAAAAATATCAAATACATCCACATACGTATATATTGATATATCGACCATATAAACAATTTGTACGTGCACCTTAAATCCCATGCAAGTGCTGCCATTCTGGCCCCTTCCTATGAGCTGTGTTCGTTTTTCTTTTTACCTGCGGCTCCAAATCAATAAATAAACAAATCTGCACACAACCTGCTGAGCTCAATTCTGCGTATTGCATTTTCACCGATATCGGGACGTCTGTGTACGTGTGCATTTATAAAGGACCTGACCTGCCCCCGCTTGTTTGCATTTTTACGTCACAATTTTTTTGTCGCATTAGGTAAACAACAACAAAAATTCGTTGATAAAACAAAAAACGGCAACAAAAACTTCAACAAAATTTGTTTGCGATGCCATAGCTGTTGTACTATAAAATCCAACCATGTACAAACATATACAATTTATAGGGTTTTTTTCTTTCCGAGTAGGCGCAGTTCTGTTTTAGTGCGTGTTTTTGTCTCTCTATTTGCTTTTGGGTTTCCAGTTTTGCTATCCATACTAAAAGTTTTCTGTGCCAATTTGTTGCATTTTGTTGACAATTTTTGTGACATGGATACGGGCTCGGATCGTCGTGCCCCACAGTTCGGGTTAGTTTCACTTTTTCGGCCTGCAGTTGTTGACTTTGACTGCCAGTAAAAGTTCAACTGAAGTTTGCGAAGCCTTTCTGACTCTAGCACTCGTACCTATAGTACACGTATACCTATCTGTGTGTAATCAAATTGCTGTGTTATGTTTGTTTTTTGGTCTCTTTCATGAAATTGTGCTGATGTCGTTGTTGTCAGCATCTTTGAATTAGCTCGAGTGCTGTTTTTTGAGACTTGAAGGTTGCCAGTGATGATATTTTATTGTGATGCCTGTGAGTGTCCTTTTACATAGAATTCTGCTCGAGTAGAATCTTTAATATTTGCATGTTTTACAAAATCCTTTTACTGTCTTTATTTACAGCAGTTTTGTAAAAGTCCTTAAATAACTATCTTGTTATTATTTGTATGATTCTAGGTAATTAAATGTGAGGGTCTATAGGGAAGTAATTAAAATGTTCAAATGTGCAATTTCAACGACTTAACTATTTGATTTAATACATATTTTTCATATAATATTAATATAATATATTAAAAATACTTAATTTTGTACAACAATAACAATTGCTGACCCGTACATAATGAAATGCTTATTGACTTATTAGTTATAGTTGCAGCGAAGAAGAGAGCGTTTAATTTAGAGGATACTTGTTAGAAATGTTAAATTTAATATCATTTTATAACAAGAATAATACTTATTATAATTTAATTTAATATCCTTTAGATTTATTATTATTATTTTTTAAACTAAATATGTTGATATTATTATTGGAGAAAAATATTTTATTAGAATTAATCATTACTATTAATTAATCAATTATTCATTGTCAAAGCAAAAATAAATCGGTATGTAGGCTTATCGACAAATTTACTGAAATAAGTACTTACTGTTTTTACTGTTCAAACAAATATTCAGACGCTGAATGTTAATAATTCAAGCTTTATTTCTAAACTCAAATATGAAATAGTATCTATAGTCCACATTATATTTACGTATTAAAATAAAAGAAATTAATGCAGAGGAAAATTTAAATATTTCACATTTTTGGTGACTTCTTATAAAAAATAATTCTGAAAAAAAAATGTTGAAATGTTGCCTAAGGATTAGACTCGATTGTTAATAGGCTTTTCGAACTTATCAGTGATAGTTGTTTTTCTGATTACCGTATTCATAAAAAAACACAAATATATATAAATTTGGTCACTTTTAGAATTTATAATTTATGCTCAAGCTATGGATATGTTTATTTCATTTTCTTACACTGATTTGTCCAAATCGTAATTTAACAAGGGGGTTAGCTTAAGCCTCTTTGATATTTGTTTGCATTTTCCGGCTTTCAACTTTGTATACAATGGTGGTTTATCGAAACTTTGCTGATGACAGATGTTCATTTGCATAACGAAAATGCTTGTCAAATACTTATGTCCACTTATTGCTCAGACGCCATGTTGTTCCTGTTCCACAGAAAAAAACCCACCCATGCTTTTGAAGTAAAGCCAACCCAAAAATGGAGATGGCAACCGAATCATTAGCCCCAACTCGCAAAATATCGCTAAATATGCACACCAGTTGCCCAAAATTACGCATACGCCCTGTTATACAATATGTAAATGATCAGGCGAGGCCGGAGCGGGCCAAGCTGAATTTGTATGGCCTTTTCACCAAAAAGCATTGAAGTGTGACCAACTACGCGCACCTTTTGCTGCGCCACATTGTTCACTTGGCCTGTCACTTTTGGAGCGTAACTTTCGAATGACTTATGGGCCACTTTAGAGCGCTTCTTAGTTAAGGACAACTTAATGATGGCTAAAAACTTTTGCCGTGACACAAATGGATGTGGGCTTTGATTTATAATATACGTGTGTATGCGTGCATATGTATGTCCTTGTGCTGGTATTGGTGTGTGTCTGAAACTACTCATACGCCATGTTGGTCGAGCCTTTTAGCTTTTGTTTTGTAATGAAAATTGGCATGTCCTTCGCCAGCGTTGTCGCTGCTTTCGCCAGCTCCTTTGTTTGCCTCGCGCTTTGTCTGTCGTTGCTCATTTTTCCGGCACAAAGGTAGGCCCGGCAGCCCGTGTACTGTTTCCCTTTGTGCTGATGAAGATGTATCGGTCTGTTGTTTTTTCGCAGGCACCCCAACTTTTTGCAAGCGTTGATGAATTAAAAATCAGAAAACGGTGCGGCACGTCGAGGGCTGCACTTCATGCTCGCACTCGCGTTCCCCACACAACTTTTTCCACTTTTCTACTCGCAATGCTGTTCTTCATTTCGCTGAATGTCCGCCTGGCTGCTTCCCCCACAGCCCCGCTGCTTAAACGGCTCTTTAGCACTATTATCTTAATGCAAACTTACTCCATCCTGCTGCTTGGGACAGTTTACTTAATTGCTTGCCCGCGTAATTAATTTAATTTACAACTTTAAACTGGCCCAAGTGGGTTGCATTCTCTTGTGCTGTTTTCCTCCTACTCGCTGTCATCACATAATTAGAACAAAGCGCTGTCGCGCACCTAATATAAACTTTATCAGAGAGAAAAATTAATATGCCAATTTTTGTAACTTTTTGACCCATCAGCCAACTTTTTATTACACGCCTGAGCCAACAAAGCCTGCTATTGATTTCTCCTCTAGGTGGCAGTCTCACACAATACTCGGTCACATAAAAAAGGTTTTTAATAAAAATTAATTGAAAAGGAAGTGCCGGCTGCCCAAGCTCAAGCGTGCAAAAGTTTGGTTAGCAAGCGCAGCCGAATCGTCTCCGAACTTTGGGAAAATTTGAGAATTTGGGTCGAGGGGTGAGATAAAATCATAGATTAAAGTTAATTGAGCGTAAATATTGACGCTTTCGGCTAAATTTGAAACGATTTCGCATTCCAGCTAAGTGAAGACAATACAACGTTATTGATAATTATGCAGAAACAATTGAAGGCTTGCTGCTCAAATTAATGAAAATTCCTTCGCATAAAGACAAATGAAAAAAAAAACAGGTAAAAATGTATCTCAATATAAGCGCTGATGGTTTTTGCGTTTTTAAAGAACATAGTACATATACTTGTAGAAAACTACCGAAGCAGCTGCAAAATGATGAAATGAAGGAATGTTTGAAATAGACTTCAAGGAACAAACACACATCAGTTGTTAATTAAGGTAATAGGTAATGAAAAGTCTTAGAATGTTTTTTTTTTAATATACAAGTAATTCCGCTTTATTACATTAATTGAATAATTTGATCATCGGCGCAAATAGTTTTCGGCCCTTTGTGTGGAGGAATTACAAATTGTTGCTGTTATTTACTCAGTTGTTCAGTTATTGATGGGTATACCTCGCCAAATAGTTTGGAGAATTTATCCTACTCGGGAAACTATAGAGGTTGGCAAAACTAAAGTACGAAAGTAAAGGACGACTTCAGAAGTTATATTTATTTTATTAAATTAAATTTCACTTTACTAGTAACAAGCTTCTCGTCCTACTGCATCTGTAAAATCGTATTTAATCAAATTCTCTTAGCTCGATTTTTGATTAAATGAAAGAAATAAATGCACACCCATATTATAAAAGCTCAAAATGAATGCACTTAATATGTGAATTAAACTTTATTTGCAATGGCATTATATGGGGGCTATAGGAGTGTTTTAATATCTTATAAAATGCCTTTGAATTCCAAGCGAATGCAATAATCTCACAGCTATTGTGCATTCCAATAATAGCGAGATATGCTTTTACATACAATTTCTATCAACTAGTACCTGCCTTTTGTTGTCCTTCTCAATATGCACCCGTCTTTGTCAATAGATGATGCTAGCATTCCCAACTCGATTCAACTCGACTTGAATCGACTGTGTTGCATTCATCAAAAATTAATATGACGAACTACTCAGACAACTTCTGTCGCCTGTTCGAGAAATACAAAGAGCATGCGATTTTTGCCGCCCTTTGCTCTTGTGCATTCGAGCAAATCAACACGCTGGAGATATGGAAAAAAACAAACATTGGCACAAAAGGCCCAGACAAACAGACAGTTAGGGTTTGAGGGCCACAGGAGTGGAACGATGAAGATAGTCGTGGAAGATTCATTTATGCACACATATGTCGCGCTCAGACCAACTTTTCATTGGCATACAGAAACAATGCAACGAAAACCGTGTATTCATTATAACGACAAACTAAGGCTGCTGTCAAGTCAGCGTAATGAAGCGATAAGCCGTCACATATTGCTTGCTGGTAACAAAACACCATTTGCTTCTTGCCATTTGCCACATGCCACATGCCTCCCAGCAATTCTAGCACGCAAACAAGCAGTCAGCAATTACCACAAAAACGCCAACACTTTACCATGCGAGATATCAACGGCAGAGTTCAACTGTTTGCAAATAATTTGCCAAAAATCTTTGCATACGTATGTATGCATGTATAACTGCTGCGAGTGTGTGAGTGTGTGTTTTGTGTGAGTATGGGTGTGTGTATGGGTGTGTGTATGGGTGTGTCTATAAACAATGTTCAGCTGCATTGTTTGACATAGAAACGCCAGCTCGTTTCTGCGCCGCCACGGCATGGTAAGCATTAAGGCTATGGCGTATTTCACAATCATTCCGAGCAGACACAGAAGACGTGAGGGTAAAAGGCAGAAATCCTTTTCCGCCCCAACCTCCACCCATTGCTTGGCACTTTCGTATCAAACATTTTTGCTTTACTGCCATTCGTTCCATTTGCTGCACGCTCCTTGTTTATGGCATTGGCATGTATGACAGTTGCATTCAATCAATATGCACACGCACAACAATACAAGCATACATATATACGTATGAAGAGCATTATAAGGCAGCTGCAGGACTATTTTGCCTTGCCTGCCTGTCGATCTGTCTGTCCGATTGCCTGCCTGTCTTCCCTCATTTCGTCTAGTTGCTATGCATTTTTCTGTTGCATACTTTTGCGCGCCTGCTCTATGGCATGGCATTTGCATTTCATTGCATTGTTCGATGCTCGGCACAGCTCGACAAAAATTTATCAATATGCGCTGCGTATGCTTTGCAATTTTTCCGAATTCACCTGCTGTAGAGAGTATCATGAGTTATTGATGAGCTTCGTAATGCATTTAGAAGCGAACAAGGTCGTTTTTAAAATGTGAACAAGACAAAGACTAAATATTTAACGTAACCACATCAAGTGGTTTAAATATTGGAATATCTATAGCTACATATACATATTATTTTATATTTATAATAATTATATGTTTTTTAATTGTTTGTGAGTTTAATTAAATCTCAATAGATGATGTTGATATTGTTTAATAGCCTTTGCTGTACGTAGACATTTTAAAATGTCATGGAAATCCTAATTGGTAAATATTTACGACTCAAGTCGTCAACCTCAAAGCTTTCTTTCCAACTTTGTTTACGATTTTGTAGTCGTCTGCATGAAATAGGGAGAATCAGTCGAACAAGTTGTTGCAGGGAGGTTTCCCTAATTCTGAGTATATGCCATCATGTCCGTACCTTTTACAATACATTGTTTCTAGAAATTCATAGACAACTGCTGTCAAATTGGAAAAGCTTTTTCCCAATATTTGTTGCTTATAATACACAATTTTAACGATTTTTCTACCGCATTATTTAAATAAATATTTATATATTCAAATATTTAAAATTAAATAAAAGTCGAATTCAATAATTTCTGACTAATGACATATCTTTAGATTGCTTTAAATGAATAATTGTTCTGATCTATTTTAATTGCATTCATTTATATGGAAGTTTTTCATTATTATTTATTGTATTTGCAAATGCTTAAAAGTTAAATTTTTAAAAGTTAAATTACTTACGCAATGACACTCTTTAATAAGCAACAAAAAAAAACATTGCTTATAAATATCTTTTCAAAACTTAAACCTTATTAAAATCTCAAAAAGTACACTTGAAGAAACTCGATGTGTTCTGTGGCTTTTTTACTTAAATATTTATAAAATTTTCATGAAATCATTTCAAGTAATACCTATTCCAAAAATCTAATCTAAATAAAAGATGTTTTTCTTTCTTTCTTATTCTTTATTAGATATTTTTGTCATTTTTATAGGGTTTTTATTTTTTTAGTTTAATTTAGTTTAAATTCTCTATTGTATTGATTTTTTATATATTTTTTAAAATCTTTTTTCTTTTACATCGACTGCATTGTTTGTCGATGAAATAAATAAATTATCAAGCCGGTAAGTGTATCATCAGCTTCGGTTTGGAAAGTCTTGCTTTGTGTATTTTGTGTTGGTATTAATTTTCAGTTTGACATACTTTTCACTCAACCCTTTTCAGGTTGCAGGCACTCTTGCAGGCGCTGGTGGGTGCTGACGAGGGACCGTGCTCGTTTTCTATGTCGTTTTCGGCCCCGTGGCGTATGCGTTATGTGTTGTATGAGTTGTTGGCCAGCAGCTTGCATTATGTGAAATCTTTAAATGTTGCCTTTAAGCTACCCTCCCCCATAACTTGCTACTTGTAAAGCTTCTTGGCAGTTGTGTTGGCTGGCTGCTTTCCGCTTGTCTGGCACTTGATGTTGTGTGCTTTTTTCCCACTTCTTTCTTACATTTGTCACCCACACCATTTCGGGCCCTCAAGAGCTGCTGTCGCCGGGTCTGCAAAAAGTTGCTTAGTAAAGTAAAACAAAACAAGACAAAATAACACTTCAAATGCCGAGCTGCTCAAGGTCAAGGTAAAGTATTCGCCAAGGGTGAAAAGCTGCCGAAGTTCCTAACAATGTTGCCATGGCAAGCCCGAGCCAGAAGCAGGCAGGCAGCAGACGACCAATCATTAGCAAATCCAATCTACTAGTAGATGTTTAAAATAATATTAAAAACAAGCTTGCTTTATTTTATGTATCTATATATATATTCGTATGTGGGTCTCTATTAAATTGTCATTATTGATTATATTTTGAACGACTGATTTCTGCTTATTCAACAGCTTATATTTGTGCTACCTATTATTTAGGAACATTTTATTTTTTTAACATTAATATAATTAGTGTCAACATAAATCGATACGTAACTTGTTGCCAAATATGAGTTACGTTACTACAGTAAATTATTTAATACCAATTAAAAGCCAAGAATATTGAATTAATTTTTTTTTAAATTTTTTTTTGTAAGCTCTGAAAAACTTAAAACCTAATTGGGGAATATAGAAACAAATTTTGAATACTATTTATTTTACTCAAACGAGTAAATGCAGTTTTTGGAAGTGTTTGATGGTGTTTCACTTAATTATATGTTTTTGGAATTCTATTACGAGAAACTAGCCAGCAAGGCAATAATTATAAATCAATAATCAGCAATAGTTTTTTACTATATTTGATGTCTAGTCTTTTAAATATTATCTAGCATAAATATGAGCAATTAAAAATCAATTTCCAGTGAGTTTTTATAGCGCATCCGTTTAGTTCTGTTATTATACCTCTGTTGTTCGTTCGAGTCGGCAGTTCGCTTAGAAAGTTACTACGTCGTTGGATTAGTTGGAAAAAATGCTGCGGCTTGTGCTCTTCCTAATAGCAGCTAATGTTGTGAGTCCTGCAAAAATTCTTTCACCATGATGAAATAATCTTAGTCGTGGACATAATTAGCAGACATTGGCCAAATTCCATAATGTTCACTGCACCAACTTTGATGACGAACATGGTGTTTTCGATGTGTGTGCCATCAAGGCCATCAGTCGTACAAAGAACGTGTTGAACATGGCATATACATTCAAGAAGTTAATGAGTCAATTCGACGTAAGTTAGCGCATTGTAGTATAAATTATTTATACCTGGTATTGCTGGTAATGCTGTATTGCAGGTGCAAGTTGAATTTTTTAAACGTGCCAACGGCTGGCATCCTTTTCTCTACAACATCACCGTCAACGGTTGCGAGTATGTTACCAAAAGCAATAATATAGCTCTCAACATATTTTATAGCATCCTTAAACCGCATTTGAATATGGAACTGAAATGTCCCTTCAAGGTTTGTAGCTTGCGTTTTTCTAATTAGTTCTGATATTATTAAATTGAGTTTGTTTTTTAGCCAGGAGTGCAAGTTAAAGTCTCCAAGCTAGATTTTGATGTGGATGCATTCCGATCTAAGCTACCAATAGAGAGTGGTGAATATTTGGCCAAAGCTACTTTTTTGGTTCATAAAGTTCCAATTGGATCAGTAGACATTTCTGTAATATATTCAAACTATAAAGAATTACATTAGTCGGCGATGAGTAGAAGAAATTGTGTCTAAAGATGAACGGATTTGTAGTCATTATGTGTATCTTTAGAAATAAACAATACCTATATATGGGGATCTTTCTCAATTAAATGATGACAAAACCAAATTGGGTTTGTTTTTGGGCAAATCGTTTTTACTTTCGCTGCTCTGCATAAAAGGGTATAAAATGGTAAAAAAAATTCATCAAGCATTCAACTCTCTTAAGTACTGTGAGAGGACCTTTCAGTATTCAGAGAAAATAACCTTTCAGATGCTTTTGTATGTTCGCTTTGATAGAAGGTTTGTCGAATTCTATGTTTATTTTTTTTTTAAATATTTTTATTATTATTTAATAAAAATCTCTTCGATTCCCCAAAAATGTTAATTTTTGTGTTTCCTCTGCCTAAGGAGTTTTTCAAAGGCGGGCCATAAGTGTCTTATTCGAGCCTTTCTGTAACATTACACCTACGTTCCATGTGCCACCTACGTTCTCTGTTTTTAATCCCCTCATCAGCAGCCTATAAATAAAATGGCAAAAGCTGCTCGACTTACCTCGTCTCGCCTGTGCTGCTCAAAGTAGGCCACATTAAAAGATTAAACTCGTTACACAGCCAGCCCTCAAGATGAGTAAACAGAAGACAAACGAAAGGAGGTTGTCCTTTCATTTCTGCTTTTTCTTGCTGTTTACAATTTGGGTAACTTTTTGGTTTATATTTTTCTTTGAACGCGTCAATTTCCTATTTGTATTTTGACAACTTCTCCTCGCTTTTCCAGCATTTCCTTAGCTTTATTGCTTTTTTTGTTTTTTTTTTTTTTTTTGCTGTTGTTGTTGCTTTCAATGCCGACGTAGATTTGTGGCATTTGTTTGAGTTTCAGGCTTGACTTTTGCTTTGTTTCATTTTCATTATATATATTGTTGTGTATTAGTTATATGTGTACATATATATATATATATGTATTAAGAATATTTGAAACAAAAGGTAAAAGTTTTGTGCGCTATTGGGTTTTGTTTGAGTTGTGCCTTTGATTGGCATTAAAAGTGTTATATGTATTAGCTAGAGTATACAAACACACACACAAAAACAAGTTTTAATAGCTTTTCCAACAACTGCAGGCAGTCTTCAAGACAGAGACTTTGGAAGGACAATACGTGTACTGTACGAGTCTACTCGTAAGAGAGCATTTCATTCATTTATATGGCACACGAGCCGTTGATGTGTCTGTCGTGTGCAATTTTTCTTTTCGGAATTGCGCAGTGTGACACAAAGTTGGTTTCTTGTATTTTTGTTTGTTTGTTATTTTTGCTACCGCCTGGGCTTTAGTGACAGTCATAAAATACTTAGTGTATAAGCGGTTGAGTGTGGGAGGAGTTAGGATATAGGGGACTGGGGTCTTGAGCAGTGCTTTCTGGTCCCTCGGCACACTTGTTTCTATATGTACGTATTTTTCATGTTTATTGTTACGCCCTATAATAGTGGTTCTGGTTGTGGCTCAGTGCTCCTTGCTGTCGTTTATATTCAATCAAAGTTAATATTACTGATATTAGAATATACGATTGTACTATTACGATTTGGCCTTTGTCGTTTGCCGTTTGATGGGATTTTAATTGCCGCATAATTACCAGTCAAATGATTTGCTTTAAACTTGCTCAACCATGCCCAAACTTTTATTCCAATAACTCACTGTTAGCTTAAAGTTTAGCAAGTCTGCCTCTTGAGAATGGCAAAAAAAAAAATACATGCAGGCAATCATATCACAAACCAAAGAAATGCTCGCAAAACTTTCTTGCCACTTTTATATGAAAATAATAAAAAAGAAGAGAAGAGCAAAACAAGGAGACAAACAAACTATCCTCCACGTTGCTCAGCTCGACTTCATTGGAGTGCGCAGCGCAAGAAGTACGTGTCTCTGCTTGCAAAACAAACAATGAAAATGCACAAACAGCTACAACTACAAAATAAAATACATAAAAAAATAAATGCATAAAATGAAAACAAACAGAAGGAAAACGAAATGTGAAAGCGTTTGCAACAACACAGAAGACGCATCCGAAGCATCTTTAAACTGCAGCAAATTGCATTGAAAATTGCTTGTAATATTTTGCTTTGCCAAAGGACTAACAAGCACCAGACAACCACAACAAAAGAGCTGGCGGCGCAAACAATTGAAACTTACTCGCTAAGTCATGAAATATTCAAAAAGATTTCTTGCATTACTTTCACTTGTGCGCTGCATTTTTGGGTTAAATCTACAAAATATCCAAAACGTTTGGCGTTTCATGCGTTAAGAGAATTGCTGCTGAATGTTCGCTTCGTTCGGCTCACCAGCGCTGCGTGTTCCGCTCCTGCCTCTTTTCACCAGCTTTTTGAGCTTAACATAGCTACAACAAATGGGCCGGGCTCGGCAGCTTGTTTTGTTAGTTGCAGCATAAAGGTGAAATGTGTGGCATACACAAAATGACAGTAAACAGTGTCAAGGTGAAATTACATGGCAGGGCAGGAAGAGGAGGGCGACACGACACGACACGAAACGAAACGTTTGAGTCAGTCGAGATCACAGCTAATCTGACATGAACGAAAAAAATATCAAGTAGGTGAATAACAGGTTTTCAGTACAAGTACTGGTATGTTCTAATGGAAAATCAAGCCCAATTCACATTGATAAGGTCCAAGAAACGTATCATCGTCACATAAACGTAACATCCTTGAGATACAAAATACATATTTTTCAAGCCCAACGGATTGATCGGCTAAACCGGTCACTAACTCTCAGTCTCGCCTGCTTAAATTGTTCATTACTTTAGGCTACCCCCTATAATTCCGAGAAAGTTTTCCAACTTAATTGTGCCAAGGTATAGTATGTTTAAGAAGAGGCTTTTTTTTTTTACTGCAAATATTAACAAAATAAAGAAAATAAGAAAAATGTAAAAATTAAATTAGGAAAAATTAAACCCACTTCATTTAAAAAACAGTTTTATCAACTCATGTCGAAATAGGACTAAAGCAGTCTAAGCCCGTTTATAATCAACGTTTTTCAACGTTTGCTTTGTTTGATATGTATCTCTAAGCTGAGCGATCTTTTCACTTTTCTGTATAGAATGAAGTTAAAACTTAAAGTTAAAACTTGAAGTTAAAAAGCGTTAATATAACGATTTTGTCACTTAAACAAAAGTATACTTACCACAACTGCTACTATATATATGTACATATACCTATTCGCACACTGATTTTACAAAATTATTTAAAACATTATCCCCAAATAATTCGGCCTTTTCTATAAAGTTATACGTAATATTGTTATACATACTGCAAATATATGAACAAAAAAACTTCTTTAGAATTATATTCCATGGCGACCAAAAATACAAAATAAATAATTGGGGTTTCCCGCCAGTCGAGCGTGTTCTTAGTTTTCATCTCATATTTACTGTAAAAATGAGATTTAGATTTTATTCGTTATTTAAAGTAACGTTAAGCCACAACCAACTAGAGATAAATCCAGAAAACTGCAGAGCATTTCTAATCCTGGAAAATTGAAAATGTTATTCAACTTAATCTTAAAGATTAGTGCACGTCAAGAAGTTGTTACTTTCCCAAACTATAGTTATCCTATTCACAAATAGCCTACAAACATTTAATTGTTATATTATATGTGTACAATAATTGCTATACTCTCCCACATAATACTAAGAGACTCTTGCGACCAGTTCTCAAACTTCATGTAAACTATGAAAACAGTTTTGTTTTTATAATAACTAAAATTATTATATTCTTGTTCTAAGAGTAAGTACATTTTTTGTTCACCCAGTGCATAAAAGTTTGGAAGGAAATTGAAAGTGGAGCGAAACTTTAAAAGTTTTTGCTTTTCTCTTAATGTGGGAGAAACAAGGAGAAAGAAACGTCTTAAAAAATGATTGTAAAGTAGCTTAAAACAAGAGCAATTGTGCTCGCTATTTTTTCTCTTTTCCTAAGCTTTAATGTTGGCATAAATTTAGTTTTGTTCTTCAGAATTCATTTGTATGCAGCAAAAAGATTTATTTGAGTAGTTTTGAGTAAATATGCTTTTCAAATCGGTTTACAAATTCAGTACTGTTAGCAAATACATGCAAGGTTTTTCCAACAGCTTTTTAAAAACATGTACTTAGTTGCTATTTTCATGTACATATGTACTTGTTGTGGTTCAAATTTAAATATCTTTCATATTCGATGTTGACATTGTCGGAAACCTTTTGAGTCCAACCAATAAGTCGACGACTAATTTTGTATGCAATGTTCACAGAGCATGCGACAGGATCTTGCCAACGTCCTGGGTATTCATTTATATGTGTGCGTGTATCTTATAAATTTAATTCAGTTTTGCCAACTTAAATGCAACTCAAATTGCAATATGTTTCCATCGTCTAAAATGGCCGTTGGCTGCATAAACATCCGCTGCATGGGCTCTTAATTAATGTCACTTCTTTGCCGCTTGCCAAGCAACTTCCGAGAGCCTTTTGCTCAACTCAAACGAACACACACACACACACATAAGGACACAGGCGGCATCAGAGCATGCAGCTGTATAGTATATATGTATATATAGTATATGCGCGTATAAATATGTCGTGTTGAAGCAACAAGTAAATTTAATTACACTCTTGAACGTTTTATATTTATTTTTTTGCTTCTGCAACTTCTATTTTTCATGCTCACTCAACTTTTATATTTCTTCCGCCTCTAAAATTTTTATTTGCCAATTTGCTTTGCCGCTTTATTTGCAGTACTGCTGACTGGGTGTGTCGGCCCACTTCGCACACGCATATGACCTAAAGCAAATTTAATTTGACTCAAGTACTACCGACAGCACACACATTACGCATACGCCACGTTTCCTTTGGAGAACAATGGAAGCTTCAGCTTGGCTGCTGTCAAGCACCAGCAACAACAACAACAACAGCAATAGCAGCAAACAAACAAATAATAATAACAATATTATGCCTCGTCTGCGCCGCGTCTCTTGAAATTTTAATGACAAAATGTCACATTAACAGTCGGAATGGTTTTTCACGTATAACACTGTCACCTTACCATCTCACCATTTCGCCGTCTTACCATCGCCATAACCATCGTTGTCCCTACCACAGCAGGTGAAATACTCTATATATATATACAGCGTTTCAGGCGAATGCGTTTGATGGCCAAAGTTAATGCCTGTTATTGTTTTGATGTTGGTTGCTGTTATGAGCGCAAACATGCCAACGCTCCTTCACATTTGCTATACCCTTCACCCGAAAGGTGTCTAACCTATTGCAGTAGATATGCCAGAAATCATAGCTTATAAGTATAATTAGTTTCTTGATCTGCCTGATGCAAGGCAAGCCGTTCCTCCGTCCCTTCACAAGTAAGACGGCAGTGATCATGAAAAGCATGGAAGCTAGCAGACAAAATGTTCCTACATTCTTCAACTTCTGAGAGAAAAATAAAATATGCTAATTTACGAGGGCAGTCCGAATATATTAAGATGACCTCCAACCAAACTTTGATGTTATCGTTCAACAATCGATTCACTAAGTTGATATCAGTGCCTTTGTAAAAATGAAAAATATTGCATATCGTTCGATCATAAGATATTTGTTTTGTTTCAAGCGCTCTCTTTCCTCTTCTTTGCAACTGTTAAGTTCTGGGCACCACCTTGCCGATATTTAGCCGAAATTATTCAGAGTTTTGGCTCCGACGGATCTAGAAACAAAATCCCAAACAGTGGGTTGCACCTCCAAAAAAAAAACTTGTATTAGGCTAGAAAAGTGATGACGACAGTTTTTTGGGATAGTCATTGTGTTATACATATATACCGATTATCCGGAAAAAGAAAGACAAATGAAAGTGACTTAGAAGTAATAAAAATTTGGTTGTCGTATTATTGTCACATTAGAAACATTTCGGGCTGCCCTCGTACTTATTTGATTTTAGCACGTTATATTTATAACTGGCTGAAAAAAGCTTCCTTGTCTTCTTTTCTTTCCTTATTAAGTTGGTTTCATAGGAGCAAGTAAGTTGCGGGCCAAAAAATGGCGAAAATTCGGTGGAAAAACTAATGTTTTCCTTGGCATTGAGCTGCGCAAGGCAACGCTATATAGTACTATATATTTAAGAATCCTCCGAAATAAACTAAAGATTTTTTTTAACAACATTTTTGTTGGGTTGGGCGACATATTAACAGTTTCTTAAAAATATTTTATGCGCATACATATGTATTACTAATATTAATGGATTACAAATGTGTTGCACATTCATAATTCTTACTTCTTACAATTTGATAATTTCATATTACAGATAACAATACATACATAGCTTTGCACAATTCTTGTGTACCAGAGAATGTGCCATAGTTGTTAGGCGTATATGATTTTCCCACTTGAGCGATGTTTGCCTTTTTGATCGACGGGAATGCTGGAGCTAAAATAAAATCCAGCTACTATATTCAAGCATAGGTTTCGGAAACACCAAAATTTAAGTTCCGTATATAAGTTTGTTACGATTTAAGAAGAACCTATTTCTCGATAAGATAAGTTCTTCACATTCCCGGACTAATTTGCGGGTGTTGCTAATCTGATAAACAAGCAGTGTCTTTAATGTTTTCCATTGCAGTTCCAAATGTGATGGAATTTTTATTTTTAGAAGGAGCATTATACAAATCAATTGATGTGTGTAGCTGTCTTTTCAAGAATCACTTTTCAGTGTATTTGAGTGTATTTATTGTACCAAGGATTAGCTATATTCTAATATTACAATATATCAAAATCGATGCGTCATGATATAACGGTTTTAGTTGAAGTACTGTTGGATGAAAAGCGAGCTTACAAAAGGGTATACAAGAGTCTGGCGTCCACGTCTTCAGTTATTTTCTTTGTTTTCTTTTATTTTTTTGGTGAGCAGCAACAGCTACAGGACTTGCTCATGTTGCTGATACACTCGCTCACACCTCAACACACACACACATACGCATGTGTTCATTTACCTTAGTCCATCATGCAGCTTATTTCGTGCTTCAGTGCTCAACCAACGCTCCACAACATGGCAATCAAATTGGCGTTGGCGTTGCGCGCTGACATTGGCACGTACACATACACACAACTGCACCCATATATGTACATATGTATGTATATATACGAGTACATATGTATGCACATATGGTAAGTGTGTGTTTTTGGCGCCTGTTTGCTGCTGGTAGCTTATGGCGTGTGAGGTGGCACATGCGGCATTTGATTTTATTTTGATTGATATTATTGTTGTTTATGCTGCATAAGCTGATTACAAGTATATGTATGCATACATACATTTTGTGATTTTTTGAGTTTCCAAATGGCAGCAATGCGGAAAAACAAGAGACATTTAACAATGTCTGTGCGGAAAGTCGGCAATGAAATTGTATGTTTGTTTCATTGCCCTGCCATTGTTGTTAATAACAAAGAGAAATGTATACAATTAAAGTTATATTCTTTTGTGGTTAATTAACATATCTTTTAAGAGAACATGACATACACAAATTGAACTAATTAGACTTTATACAAGTAGTTAGCACAAGCGTTCGAATGAATTGTTTGTTTTTGTTCAAATTATATTGAAGTAAATTCAATTACTAAACACAAAAAGGATACCACACAAACAACAAACATCCTTGTACCCAAACAAACTGAATTATATCCGCCCACAGCAGAAGCAAAACGAAGAAGAAGAAGCGCAAATCCTGACCTTTTTTCTTTAATAACTTTTCTTCTCCCTGTTACATATTTTGTAGAAACCTAATATACTACTAATATACATTCAGGTACAGCATGTACAAATATGAAACTATATTTTATTTTAATTAATTAAATTAGTGTTGCTTAGTATGCAGAGGGAAAATAATATATATCCAAGACCAAAACTGTTGCATATGGAACGCTCAAAGGGAGGAAAATCTCCGAAAATAATGCTGTTAAAAAGTTTTAATTGAACTTTATTCAGTTATCACAACAAAATATTTAAATTTAAATCTAATAATGATATACGGCCAATGCGTTTTGCTACGTTTCAATGCTGTTCTATTGCAGACGGACTATGCCTAATTACTATTTTAACAGTGACGAGCTTCATTTATCCTCAAATATGTTCACTTATCAGGCCTGAAGCTGCAACTTTAACCTTTTGCCAGCTTTAGTTTCATTCAGGGATGCCCACAACTATTTGCGAAGGCTACCTACATACCTCATCTATCCACCCATCATCCTGGCTATTAACTGTGTTTCAGTTGAACATCAACAGCATCTGTTTTTTCTGTCCACAGTCGGTACATACGAGTACTCGTACTATACAAGTATAACCAACTGGTGATACCTATCGTTTTTTTTTTCCATTTTATCCTTTTGGCATTCACATTTCATTGCATTTCGCTACGTTTGCTTGGCGTAAGGATGGCCTGGTGTTGCTCTTCTCTGGCACTTGACTGCATAAATTGTGGGAACATATACACGTATGTATACTTGTCGTCTTCGTATACACTGGCAATGATTTACAACTGATTTAATATGATAATTGAGGTAAGCAAGCAAGGGTATGAGCGGGAATGGTGTCACTTTTAAAATGCACTGACTTCTGGTTAGTTCAGGGCACCAGTTGACGTATGAATTACGCAGGCATTGCCTCACAAGGGAAGGGAAGGGTCGGGGAGGTAATGTGGTTGAAATGGGAAAACTGACCAGCTAAGTAGTGGCAATGAGCAAGCACTTCAAAAGATCTCAAACATTTTGTGGCCATGCTTTTAAATGCAAAAAAAACCTGGAGCCTGTGGTGTGTCGTTTTTCAATTTCCAACCACGTCAATTAGGTTGCCTGCCACACTCACACACACACACCCCTACATAGAAATATCCACACACACACACACACACAGACCCATAACCGCCAGCTAGGCAAAAGTATAAAATGCTTGTTATAAAATTTAATGAAACCGCGCACGTTGGCGCAAATTTGGCCATTTATACGTTCTTTTCTGCTGCTCCTTTTGCTGACGTTTGTGCCTGTTGCCTGCCACAAGGAAAAGAGCAAAAAAAACCACACATACTCGTATAAAAAAACCACCTAATGGTTTATGAATTTGCTTATCACGTATTTTTCTTCCAGGCACCCATACGCGCACTTTTCGCTTTTCGCCAAATTAAATGCGTCGTACGTGTTTACATGTCCAAAATAGAGTGTGTGTGAGTGTGTGTGTGTGCGTGTGTGTGTGTGTAAGCGACCACATGCCTTTTTTATGAGCCGCACCTTAAACATGCCATAACTTTTGTTAAAAGTTTCAAAAAAATATAAAAAATTTGTTATATGTAGTATATAAAGAGAGAAAAAATGTACGCATCTATAAACTGGTTGCAACAACTTCATTAGCCGCAGCAGTTCAAATAACTTACCAAAGCAGCTCAGGCACGAAGTTTGCTCTTTCATTTGTTTTTAGTATTCCAAAAGTGTTTCCATGGTTGCCATGTAAAATTTATTGCAGCTTAGCAATTGCGCGAGTGAGCGTTTCTATCCTCCTTTTCTTATTCTTAGTTACTCTCATTGTTGTTGCTACTGTTGCTTTTTCTGCTACTGTTGCTGTCGGTCAATGCCAGCACCGACGACTTTAGCCTAACACACACACACACACACTAACGATATACAGACACATAGATACAAAGAACTTCAAAATCCGAGGCCAAAAAGTGCGCAACATCATACAAAAGCTGTAGAAAAAGTTTCCATTTAACGCTCGCTTGCTCAAATTCACTTTCATCAACTTTTCGTTCGCTTTGATGCGGGCGGGGAAGCGGGCGAACTGGCGGAATTGGGATCGGGGGAGCGGGAACTGGGACGGGAACAAAACAGCCCTTGACGTGCAGATAGAACGAAAAAGTTGGCAGGCAGCGGTCAAAGCACAATTATCTTTACTCTCTACGAAGTGAGTTCTATAAGTTGCCGAGATCACCTTAATCTGTTTTGAAACCGCATCGATTTTCACATCAGTTGTTCATTAAACCTATAAAATAACAAAAATTTCCGCAAAACCGAGGAACTAGTTTGGTTATTTAAATACAAAAAAAATAGTAGCAGCTGAGAAGACACTTATAAAGGCAATCATCGCACCTAGAAGATTGAATTCTGCCAAAAATAGATTAAAATGCAGTCTAATTAAAAGCAATATCCTTTCCTATCAACAATTGAAATCACTCATTTTCTTGTTATAAATTAGGATCCCCTTATGAATAAAAGAAAACATGAAAATAACGCTAAGCACAGAAAATTATTCATTGTTAGAATATTTTTCAGAATTTTTAATTTAAAAACAAACATTGAGGGAAATAGGAAATTTTAGCGAACGCTGGTTTTGTTTTTTATTCTCTAATGTCTAGTTTCCGGAACGATAACGACGCTCTTTAAATAAAAATCTCTAAATAAAAACACTTTCAAACTCTTGCCAATAGAAAGTAACAATTAAAATTAAAACGAAATGACATGTTATGTGAAGGCGTTGTGAAATAATATCTGAGTAATTATTTTCAAAGCGCAAAGCTCGACAGTAAATCGAGATAAACAACTAACAATAACTTATGACAAACAACAAACATTTTGTATTCAGAAATTTCCAATGGAATGCTGTTTTCCCGAAGACAAAGGCAATGAATATTAATACTGCTTGTCTCAGACTTTTTATTTTATTTTATTTAATACATCAACATATAGTGCTGTCGATACATATTACAAAACAGTGATTTATGTTATAATATTACAAATTAAAATAAAGATAAGATAAATACTTTAATCAGAACTACAAATATTTAAATATGCTTTTATACACAGTACCCGAAGGTTTGCGCAAGGTATGTAACAGGTAGAAGGAATCATCAACGATCCCATAAAACAAATTTTCCCCTATTCCCTGGCCACTGCTGAGAAAAGTTATTAGCGTAAAAATTCAAGTTGCAGGGTATTTTCCTGTCGGGCCTGCTCGACATTCTTTCTTATTCCTATTTTATCTCTGATATACTTCGATTGGACAGTGGTAATCCTCTACAGGCTGAGTACCAGACTCTGATTGCACACTAACTACATAAATATTTAAGCATAAAAGCAGATTTTACAGCAGAGGTATTTAAAAAAAAAAAATTTCAGACTTTTTTGAGGCATTTATTCATAGTTGATTTCAAATATTTTGAATTTTAACTTTTGCTTAAGATAATTTTAAGAAATTGCTCTTTAATTATTGTCGCAAATTCTTTATATCAAACATTTCACAATTTTACAATTGAATCTTCAATCTTATAAACAAATTGTGATCGACGATCAATTTATTTTCATCAGTTTATATTTTTCCGTTTTACGAGTATGTTTCCTTCTGATGCAGAGTAAAGTGTTCTACATCGTCAAAGTCTGTCTATGTATGCGAACATGTTAATGTTCTTAAAATGTCATGTTAGCCAGTCCTAAACAGTGCGTTTTTGTTGTTGGCATTATTGGGGAAAATGTCGACAACTGACAGCTAAACAAAACGCACACACGCCTGCAATGCTTGCTGGGGGGAGGAAGGAGGGGGGAAGGGTACGAAGACGAGCTTGAAAGCACGTGCCATGTTAGGCACGAAGGCAAATTTTTTAAAATAGTTACAAGAGCACTTGTAAGTCAGTTCAAGAGCCATGGCAACGTGGATACTTGTCGAGCGGGACGCGTACTGTCGGCCACTTAGTTGTGCAGTCGTTCAGTCAGTGGGTCCGTCTGTCAGTCCGTCTGTTCAGTAAGTCATTCAGTTGTTTTGTGGTCAGGTCATACACACAAACACACACGCCCACAATTTACTCAGCTAATAATCAGTGGCTTTTTGCAAAATCTTTGGTCCTAAGTCAACAGAGAAAACGGGGGCGTCGCATTTGCCAAAGAATTTCCTTTTGCAGAGAGCTAAGTACTATAAGTCCAATACTCGTACTTATACTCGTACCCTTCATGTCGCCATGTCCCTCCAAATATGCTTAAGTGATTTTTAGGGGCAGCCCCTGCGGCTTTCTCTAACCTATCATCTATATGTGTATGTGTATAAATATTCACATACAACTATATAGCACATATACATTCTATGCTGAAAATATTTGCAGCAGTAGCAGCTTTTACTTTTCCATTAGTGCAAAATTTTGTTGAATGCATCCCTAAGGTAACCTATGCTCATATTTCCATCGTTCTGTTCGTTCACTTTTTATTTGTTGTCATTGTTGTTGTTGTTGTTGTCGCTTCAACTGCTACTGCTCCTGCCGCTTCTGGCTGGTTTTAAAATCCATTTTGAAGATATGTATTTGCTCAATAGCTGCAGCAAAGGGCTGCAAAGAAAGCTGTGCGAGTATTATGAGACGACAAAAATTGAAAACTAAAGTGCACTTGTGCGTCGTCCTCCTCGTTGGAGAGTAGGAAAACTCTATAGTGAGGGTAAATGGGTGGCCAGCGATGAAAAACGTAAGCTCGTTAGCGAGGTATTGCGGATGAGGGGGAAATGTGAATTTCTGGTCATTTTTTTTTTTTTTATGAGGTGTTTGAGTTTTCAGTTCATTTAATGAAGCAGAGCGCTTTGATTTTAAATGCTCTTATTTAATTATAAAATATCGAAATAGTATGGTTGCGCTTCCTTTAACGTTGCGATTCCCGTTTAATTGCCGATTCTATGCTTTTCAACTGTATCATTAAAAATTAGTAACAAATTCTACAGGGCAGTAGAATGGATTGATTTAATGTATTAAAGCATTAAATATTGAAAGGCACTTTCCTTTCCTTTACAGGATTTCCTTTACAGGATAATACGATTGATGAGCCTAATGAAACGCAAAATAACTTTTAAGCCATGCAAATAATTGAACGTAATTCAATTCCAAGTTTGTGTAGCTGTCTAAAATTATGAGCAGCAGAATAAAAGTGTTAGTTGATCGTCCAATATTAAAGGATACTTTCTATCTCAATTTAGATGATAATTTTTAACGCATGTTAATAAATTTATTGAATTTAAATTTGGAACTGAAAGTACATGTTTCGTAATATACTGCTCTTACTATACTAACCGTTGCATCCTTTTTCTAGTGCTAATCTATTTGCTTACAACTACATCTGCTGTGGAAAGAATACAATCTGTGTTTTGTTATTGGATGACTTCAATGTTGACTCCTTGATAGCTCCCAGTCATATTCGTATGTCCATATTGGGCTTAAGACGGAGCTATATTACTATGTAGACTGGGGACAGAGGGGATTTGAAATTTAGAAGTCGGTGTGGCTTACTAGACTTCAGCTTGCAAAAGGTCCATATAGGGGCTAATTGTTAGTAGAATAACTTTTTTATTTCAAGTATATATATATATATATAAATTTTTTTCGCTATTATAACCGAAATTTGATATTTATTAGTTTTTTTTTTTTGTTATAAAAATTGGTTAAATAGCTTACATATTTATGATTGGTACAACAAATTGTATTTTAGTTCAAAAGCTGCAGTTGGAAAAAGGAACCCATGCTTGGGTATTCCAAAATCGGGCCGGCTCCATCGGTCTTTACATAATGTTGCTGAGTCAATATAGGACATACTATATTACAAAATATTTATATAACCAGGGTAGAGGAATCGGATAACAGGTGTTATGAACTGCAGAGTATAAAAAATCAATCAAAACAAATACAACATTACTCTAGGTATCAGAAGTGATTCGCAATAAGAAGAAAAAACTGCAGATGTTGAGTAGTGAGTTGCTAAAATTATGTGGATTATACTATATATATGCTGGCATTCCTTCTGAGCCGATTACCTTTCTTATTAAAAGATATACTATACAAAGGATTCTGATGGGCTCAAGTAACTCGCTCGCATGTAACTAGTTTATGTGCGTCTTTTATTTTTATCCATGACAACGGTCCTGCCATTTTCAGTTGAAGCAGCTTAATGATGCAGAAATACTTCTTTGTATGTATTTTGCAAGCTCGTTTCATTTTTTGCTCGCGGCTTATCGACTTCGCCCGCTCGTACCTATTTTACAAGTTTCAGCCATCGTTACATGTACCTGCGTGCATGTCCTTGTGCCTAGCATGGTGGAGCGTCGAAACATTCGAGCACAAATGTATGCCTACACACTATATACTTGCATGTATGTATGTATGTACGAGTATATGTATGACCATATGGCCAAACATTTCGCTGTTTACTTACCTAAGCTTAATGGGGCACTCAGTCATGGCACTTGTAGCATGCGCGTGTTTCTTACCGGCATAAATAACGAGCCAAATTTGGCAGTACCTTGTTCCTACTACACTCGCCACGAATTCAAAGTAATGTCAAAGGACCCTCCTCCGCACGTTCCTCCCACTGCGAAGGAAAGTCGATGGTGGTGTGTAGGTCTCTACATGGCAATGTACTTAAATAGCTACCCCCTTTCTTACTGATCGATTCACAATATACGAGTATAATACGGATTAGACGGATTTGCAAGATACGTGTGTGTTTTTTCTGAGGTACGTTTTGAAAAATATGATTAAATCGTGCCGCATGTCGAGTGTAAGCCGTGACATGATTGCCAAGACAAATGATTACGAGTTCCTTTCAATGTTATTGCATATTCCAAATTGATTAATTAAATTGACAATGTGGCTGATTTTTGGTTTTTGTTTGTTTCCAAAATCCCCACTTGTGGTGAACCCCACTCCCGCACTCCAGTCTGAGTGATAAATGATGTGTAATGCGCTAAGTGCGCACGTCGTTGCCACAAAACATTATGCAAATTTGTGTCTCTCGAGATTTGGTCACTGGTATTCGCTAATAATTTTCGAAAGGAAAATGATGCGTAAACAATTTAGTCCGACTTAAATGGCGTCCGAAATGGAAGCGCAAAAGTGGCAGCAAAGAAGGAAGTAGAAAGTTTGTAGCTGCCACTGGTGTTTTGTTTTAATTAAGTTGATATCGGAATTCCAAAAAGTATGCCAAAGCGCTGCCACAAAAGCTTAAAGACAAAGTTTAATAGTAAGTTTGGGTGCGAAAGCGAACACAGCATTAACATTTTTAGATTCTCCAACGCAATATCGCTTTGGAGAACTAAAGAAGAAAGCTTCCATGACTTTTATATTTTACTTGGAAAATAAATGCTAAACAAAAATTATTATTGCCATTCGCGTGTTTTTCTCACCCCCTTGCAAAGATGTGTCTTTACTAGCTTTTGGGGTTGTGTTTTAACCTTTGTTTTTGTTTTGAAATATATTTTCTCTGATATTTCCAAAACTTTCATTAACACATACATTTAAGATTAAATTTGTTTGTTTTAATTCCGCCAAAATTCCATCATAAGTCGATGGCAGCAGAATTGTATTTAGACTATCATTTTGTTATTATTATTTATTATTTAACTAACATAAAAACCTAAGCTACCAAAATTTGTTTAAATTTGTTGATGTTATTCATAAATTAGATTCCTTTGCTCACAATTTTTAAAAATTTTTTATTAACCAATTTGTGATCGAACAAGACTCTAATGAGATATTTTGTCATATTATAGAAAAAAAAAACATATTTCCTGTTGCATGTGCTGCATTTTTTTTAGCATAGTATACGCAATGTCCTTTGTACTTTGTACATGTATTTGGTCAGCTGCACGTTACACGGCTCGCTAATTGCACTGAGGCGCTGCGCAAAAGCAAATTTAATTATGCACCAAGCACACGGCGTATGCGTAATATTCTAATATTTCATCCATTTTTGTTGCTGCCGCTGTTATTGTTGTTGTTTTTAATTTTTGTTGCTACAACTTTTTATGGCATGGTGAGCATGAAAGATGGAAAATGTAAAACAGGCCCCACCTATGCTTGGTCATAAATTTGCCGCAGCCCTTCCCCCAGCCGCCATCCGTTGCCCGCTACCAACGAACCCATGCCCGCGTCATCTTCAACTGCTGCTCGTGCTGCTCTACGTTGTAGCTCGTCTCACTTTGTTACACAACAACAAAGGCCAGAAATGAAAAACTCGTTGGACTCTTGAGTTGAAAATTTGAAAATTAAATGAAGTCAGTGACTGTGTCAGTGACGGAAATGAGTTTGCCATTTGACAGTGCTGTAGAAACAGAAGCAGCAGTAGCAGTGGCAGTAGCAGCAGCAGCAGCAGTGGCAGTAGCAGCGGGCCTTCCACCCGCGATTCCCCCTAGAAAGAGAACGGTTAACGTTGCATGAAGCAGCGAGCGTTTGTGTATTTATGACTTTTGAAGTTGTATATGAGAATTCATTAGCATTAGCATTTGCATGGACCACAAACAGACACAGACACAGACACATGAGATGCAGGCACATCAATCATAAACTAAATGTTGAATGATAAATTCATTGCACACACATAACGCACACAGAGAGGGAGTTGTTCGTTTGCAGACAGTCGGTAAAGTTGGCTGCACTTGATTGACCAAATTGAGTTATCTGAGCTGTGTTTGTTTTTGAAATCGTATTTGGGTTCGCCCAAGTTCTAGGCTGCAAACTAAATGGATTAATTTGTAGGTTGGAAACTTAAAACTGACACTTCGTCTGCACATTTATCACCTGGCCATATGTTTGATTGCGCAACAAGTCAGCTAGCTTAATGCATGAATTCCAACTAATAAAGGCTGACCAAAATGCTCAAAATTCTTTCACAAATTTGCAATTATTTTGATGTTGTCTTGAACATTTACAAAATGCTTACAAATTGTTTGATGCTATTTGCACTGAATGTTGAATCGATTCGACGATCCTTTAGCCTTTGCTCGGCTCGTTGTGTTATCCTCCACATTCTTGCTTTCTTCCTCTCTTCGTTCGTCTGACTGCCTGCCTGCCTAAATTTCCCTTATTTGCTTGCGCACAAACGTAATTTGCTTTTATTGAGTGCAAATATTTGTTTAATATTTTTCAATTTAATTTACAGACAGTCCTTTGCCGGCTCGTTCATCCGCTTTCAAGCAAAATCAAGATTGTAATCCGCAATGAAATGATTTCTCCCCCTTTGTTTGTATAAAATGGGTTTAAAGCTGCTTTGACGTTTCAAAACAGTTTTAATTATTGTGCTGCAGAAAATCAAAAATCGTTGCATACTTTTCAGCGCGCCACTAATCCCTGTTTCCATAATATTGCGAGTACGCTTCACTCAATGGGCATTAAATGTTAAGCTATCAAAAAATAAGTAATTTCCATATTTCTGAATTTTTATTTTTTAAAAGTGCTATTTGCTTGAATAAATGCCAGCATTCGACAGCAAAGAAATATGTTGAGATGCATTTAATTTTATATAATATTTCTGGCTGTAATTGCCTCCATTACAACGAAACCTGTTAGAGCAGAAATCTTTTTTCAATAGTTTCATGCATCTACAATTATACTTTGAAAAATTCTGTTGATAACGAAATTTAAAAAAAAAATATTTTTATTATCCAATCTTAAACTATATTAGTATATTTTCATTTTGCAGAGTATTGTTTGGAAAACCACAGCCACTTATACATACATTTACTAATATTATTGATGAAATCTCATATATTTATGAATTTGTTTAAATTTGTTAGCTCTGCATTTTATAAAACTATCGTTAGTTGACTTTTTAGTTATTATTCATTTTCGTTCCAACCAATTAAACTAGGCACAAAAAAATAGGTTTTACTCTATTTTATGAAAATGTATTAAAGATTAATCAGTAAGTGGAATTCGCATAAATTTGCATTTAATTATTTTAATTATAATGGTATTCATAAAATACTTTAATTCTAGAAAGAAAAGTAGTTAAATTAATGATTCAAGAGTTCCTTTACTAATTTTGGGTAAAGTTATATGCATATTCAAATATAGAGTCAAAAAAATAAATCCAATTAGGGTACGAGATTTATGTTGCTTTAGCGTGCCTTAATATTAAGCTTACTTTGGTCATTGTCCTTACTCCCTCACTCACAGCTACCCATAGAGAGCCTAGCGGCTGCTTATTATTGATTTACTCATTGTTGCTGCCATTGTTGTTTATTTAACTTTGCAACACTAAATCGCTATGAAAGCAGCGCGCTTTAGCTGTTATATAGGATGAGCCAGACAGAGAGGGATCGGGGGAAGGCATTAGCCGGCGGCTGCAACGAAGTCGTTGTCCTTATTCCCTCTTCCACCTGCAAATGTAAATGACTTTCCTCCACTACTGCACAAGTATGCCCAGCAGACAAAGACAGCCATAATGCTGCAATATACGGTTAAAAAGAGCTAGTTCACGCTTATAATTTGCTTATAATGTTAATCATTACCTTTCATTCATTTAATGTGTATCTTAAATTTTATTTTCGATATGTGTTGAATTTCGCTTGTTTGTTTAAACAAATGTACCAAATAAAAAATCAAAAACAAGTAAAATTAAATTAAAATACTTAAATAATAAGAGATCAAAATATAAATAAAAGCTAAAAAGTGGAATATCACTGACGCAGTGGGGGAAACCTTCCCTTTAGCCAGCCCGGCAAGCTATGCCCCAAACCCGGAGTTAGCTAAAAGTAGTAGATTTAAGTGAGAGGGGGGGAGAGAGCTTACTTGAGAGTAAAAAGTAAAATGTATTATAGTTAGACAATAATGCTCGAAAAGGATTGTGCACAGCGTAATCTGCTCAACAGATGGAGCAGAAGAGGCAAAAAGTTTCTTGTTGGGAAGGTACTGAAAAATTAATATGACGTCACAAAGCACTGAGGAATTACTTTCATAATTTAAATAGTATATTCGACAATTTAATGTTACTTTTAGCCATATACCAGTTTATAACTAGGTATACATTTCCCAGATACAGTAAATTTTCCATAAGTCATTTTAATTACGAAGATATTGAAAGGTAACAAACAACACTGGAAGTCCTAACGTTTCCGTGTAATTAAAAATTATGTTACGAGGCGACGCTTGCAGGTTTTTACGCAGATATTTGAAGTTTCGAGCATGGAAGGTCAATATTGGAACCGAAAATCAATTGTTAATTGCCATAATCAACTAAAATAGACGATTGGTCTTTCTATTCTACTCCTTCGAATGCTGCCCAAGTAAATTGCTGAGCAACTAATTAATGAAATATCTTAAAAATTGAATAAAATATTTTATGTCCTAATATTTGTAATGTTTATTTATTTACAATTGTTTGTTTTGGGGAATTATCCAGATACCGTAGTAGTGAATAGGAGCCTCTTCACAAATTCCACCTTTCCACAAATCAATATTCTGGCGCAGATTCAGTCGAGATGTCAGTCATTCTGCAAATGCAAATCTGACCACACCTCTTCCTGATGGTGTCTGTCGCGTCTTGGCAGTACCTGATGAGTTATAAATGCTGATTTGTTTTATTTACTGGTTTTTCATCTTTGTATGTATAAGGCTTTGTATAAATTTGCTTCTTTTTTATTCTGCATGTGCTGAGAAATTCGCTCGCCGCCCGCCACACGCAGTTTTCAAAATTTTGTCATGTTGACAGTTGGAGAAGTTGTCAGCTTGTCACTGCAGCGGCCCAATTTTGCAGAAACTGCCAGCCAAACTTGTCTAAAAACAACACAGCTCGAAGTGAAATGTATTAGTATAGTATTTGTAACAGTTGCAGCTGCTGAAGTTGAAATGCGTGCCAGGCTGTTGGCCGTGTGCGCGCCTACCCGACAGTTTCCGCCGCCTGACAGTTTCCGGCAAGCAGTCGTTAAGTTTAGCTGACTACTATGTGGCATAGTTTTTTTTTTTTTAGCGCGCGCACACAATTACAGACTTACGATGATTGAAGGATCGAACGAACAAGCCTACAAAATCAATTGGTTCTAAACGTACAGCCTCATTCCATTTACCCGCTTCGTTAATTCATTTCCCACTCCCACTGTTTGTTAATGCCAATGGCACGCGCTTTTCCAACTGCTTAAATATGCAGAATGCCGCTCAACAACTTTTACAACAGTTAATTTACATTGTAATTTCCAATTGATGTGCTCAAAAACAATACAGAAACAAACAAAAAATAAAAGGGGATAGCAAACAAACCGCTCAAGGGTTGATTTAAGCCGCAGAAGGCGGCGTTCAAATGATAAACAATACATAAAAATTGTCATTCACATTAATTAGGGAAAAGTATGCGGACATTTTTCTTTGCCTTTTCAAAGTCCGTTCCATGATATTTAAACTTTTTATGCGTCGTTAAATGTTAGCTGCAGCTCTCAGTCAACTCAACCAGCGCTAAGCAAAGAATTCTACAGTAAAGTTGTAAGTATTTATGCGTCCATCTCTTGCTCCTTAGTCTATGGCGCCAATGTAAATTATTCAAACTTCAAGCTCAACAATTTGCTTTTGCTTTGTTAATCAAATTTGAAATTATTTTGCTCGAGCTCCTTCGTTTTGTAGTAAACGGGATTCCAAGCTATGGCAAAGTGGAGGAAGCCCAGCAATAGACATCAGTGGTGTGCATTTAAATGACCTACGACTGTGATTTACTTGCTAAGAACTCGCCAGCAGGCGGTATTTTGCTCTCATCTGTTGAGTTCTTACAGTTTTAAACAGGGTTTCTTAAATGGGCTTAGATTATAGCGGAGTCTTTAATCAGCCCTTTTGCATTTCAAGCTCTGCAAATGCTTATCTTTCTTTTTGTGTAATTCGACTGCAATTCTGCTGAAATCTGTGTCAACACTGAACTGCCTTTAAAGTAATTTCCTGTGCCCCATATTTATATTGTGCAGCAATCCTACTCGCATTCACATCCACAACCCAACAGCTGGGCCCGAGCAGAGCGAGCTAGAATTGGTTCAAAGCCCTTGGGCCGCCGCACAGTGGGGCCTTCGGACTTTTTTCGTTGCAAAAATCATATCTTCTGAACGGCTGAAGCAATTTTCGTCATTCAAATTTTGTTTGAAAGAAAAATTCTTAAGCTTTGAAACAAGTCATAGCGCATTGTGCTGTGATTTGTAGGAGCTGCGCAATGTGTGCTCAAAGTTGGATTTTGTTGCCAGTGCAATATTTGCCTAATCAAACTAATAAAAAACATTTAATGATACAATTATTTTCAGTTATGTTATATTTTTAGTTTTTAACAAATTAAAAATTGAAAAAAAAATTGTTTAAATATTACAAATTTTTTTTTTAATTTAAAAATATTGAAAATTTTTTTTACATAAAAAAAAAATTAAAATAAAATATTTTGTTAATATTTTATGATTACATTAATTTTTATTATAAAGTACTGACAGCTGCAATTATTTACATTAATATGTTTTCTTTAAAATAGTCGTCTACATTCGAAGGAATATCTAATAATTTCACCATGTCCGAAGAATAATTACTAACTAATTCTTTGTGAGACCTCACATGTCTAAGGGATGAAACCAGTGGATCTGAAGAGGCTGACAACATATTGAAGAGATCCTCGTTTTGCCTTATTCGTGACGTCTTGCATGTGTTCAAATATCTGAATTTTGTATAGTCCTTGTTCCTCGACTCTTGGGCTTCCTCTGACATTTCTCCAATTGGTCATGAAGTGTTACTTGCACTGACTGTTCCGTCACTATTGTGGGCTGAGGTACTGCCTCTTTCTTAGCCGATCCTATTTGCTTGTACCCAGGAAGAACATCAACATTATGCCGAATTAGGGAATGTCGCAATATTAAATATTTTTCCTTTGACAATCCCAAATCCATAAACAATGCCAAAGCCTCATCGGCACTGAACTGCTTTGGCAGTAAGTTTGGCGGAGTAGGAATGCTTTCCTTGATCCTTTTAAGTCGCACTGGGCTTGCGTCAGCAACCGCTTTTGTGACTTGCGATTTTATTTTTTCCTGATCCTTGGTGTATTTCATGGACAGCGCCTCCGACAAGTGATCCGTAGCTATGGCTTCTGTGACATCGACAAGCTTTCTTTTTCTTGTAAAATCCGGGCATTCTTCAATGGATTTCGTTGGTCTTCCTCTGGCTCGTCCAGTTGATGTAGAGGGTACATCGTCCATTGATGTATCCAAGTACGTAGTCGTTGATAGCCAGATTTCATATTTTAAATCAAATTTCTGCTTGCTATATCCTACGCTTATCCATTTCTGTTTGATTTTAGAATAAATTAATTTAAGCTTATTTCTCAAAATTTTTTGCTGATCTGCACTTTCCAGAGCATCATACAGCTCTTCCAGAACAGCTTCTTCAAATTCCTTCTCATCATTGGAATTCCTAAATAGATCAAATAATGTTGCATTTTGCACAGCCATGTTAAAGAAAAATCACTTTTAAGGTATTTAAACGTAAATTATATTGAAAAATACTATTCACTGCTAGTTAGACACAACTGATTGCTTTTTAAGTCAAAATTCGACTATTACGCTGCACCAAAAATATTGGCAATATATACCATTTCTAAACGCATACCTAAGATAATAAACTAAAACCTCTTTTTGCCTGTTCAAATGCTTTAAAGCAAAGAAATTACAATTCATGAAAGGGTCAAAAAGATTGCAAGACCTTCACCTGATATTGTAAATTACACTACCTGTAATAAATGTTATGCATAATTTTGGTTGCACAGTATTAAATGTGGATCAAATAGGACCGCTTAGGTATATTTTTGTATCCATAATGCTAAATACAATGTTCCTAATAGCCGTTACAGCGAATCTACCTGCAATGCATTCTTCTTCTTATACCCGCGGCAGCGCCTTTTTCGCTGATTTTTTTCCGAAGTTGCGGCACTCCTTTTGCTCTGGTGCACACCGGCGGATCCGGGCGGATGAAAGTTTTAATCTGTTAGGTAAACGAATATTTAAGGAACATATTTTGAAAATATGGGCGAGGTACTTTTGGGTACTTTTTTTTTATTTTCCATCAAAGTTGAAAAACACCCTAAAAATAGGTAGTTTAAAAAATAACGTTTTCTAGATAACTACAAATACGAAAGACATAGTTTTTATTAAATAATGCATAAAATTAATTCATCTAGCAATACAAATCAAAACATCAATGATTCGTTTCATAACTTAGCTAATATTATACCTGAAAGATGAAGTATTTGCATCAAATTGAATTAATTGTTGCGAGCTTAAAAAAGGGTCGACTTTGAGTGCACATATGTCCTAAACTATAATTCCGATTTTTTTGAGAGTAAGATTTTCGTAATCTTTGGAAAAAAAACTATTAGACACGTTTATTCATTACTCCCAAAGCGTTCATGAAAATTTTGATTTTCGCAAGCTGTTTCGGCCTAAGGCCCCACTGTGCGCCGTCACAGATGACGCGCTTCTGCTACTCACATAACTACAAGATGAAGTATGAAATATGATGTAAAATGATGTGATTACAGTTGAAAATGTACAACAAAAAGGGAAACAAAAAGACACATGGCACACAACGCGCACTCCCGCTGTGGAGGTAGCTAACATGCCAGGACACAAGACATGAGCTCTGAACGGTAGAAAACTGCTGCTAAATGTGCATGGTTATACATGGACAAGTGTGTGTACAATTGGGTTTGTGTGTGCGTGATGAGATTGACAGTTTGCAAGATGGTTTGAGTAATTCATATGATGAATTAACTGCAACAATGAAAAACGCATTTATATACCGTGACTGATGAAGCTCTTTAAAGCGAAAGGTCCTGGTAATAACTAACTGCAGACAGCAAGCGGTTCAGTCAAATAAATTGGAACATACATACAGATATACACTTAATATCTGTCTACGCCTGAACTTTCTGAGTGCGATATGAAGAAAAGGTTTGATTTGCCTATAAGAATTGCACCAGAGATTTTGTTTGGCTATGCAAAAACAGACAGATAGGTTATAGGATAGGATATTTAGCACAAAAGTTCATCAATTTATTAAAAATAGGTCTTGTAAGCCCAATCTATGTACTATACTTTGTGAAGAATTAAAGCTGCTGATAGATGCTATTGACATTGTGGACCATCCTTTAAACTCTTTTGTTCATCTGATCTTTGAACTCTTGACACCATTGGAACTTTTTTCATTTTACATCGATGAGTAAATATCCGTAGAAATAACTCACTTATTAATTCATTTTTCAACACAAAGCCAAAAATGTCTTCTGAATAGTGTCGAATTGAAGCGCACCCATCGATGTGTATTTTTTTTCGACCTATGAGTATAACCGCATCTCAGGACATAAATATTTAAGTGCAACACACCTTGTCGTAAATTCCACTATAAAGAGTACTTGGAAAGCACGCAAGCTCGTTTATTATGCAATTATTTCGACTCAGCTGCTACTGATTAATTGACAAAGCGCATATATGTATGTGTATGATCAGACAGGAGCAATACGTTCTGACTACAGCATCAAATGAAGGAATGTGCGCTTTAATTCTTGCCAACCACATCTTAACTGTCGCTCGTTTATTTGCTGTCGCCTGATGTATGCTTAATGCCAACAGACTTGACTTTACTTGGCTCTCTGTCGCTTGGCCCGATAGCTGACTGGCTGACTGACTGACTCGTTGTCGGAGCTCCCTTGTCACCGGCCACATGCTGATGAACACGTCTTGTCAGTGGCTAACGAGCGCCACTTACATGCTCAACAATCACTTAACCTCAATTGTTGTTGCTGCAAAAAAGTGAGGAAAAGTGTAAAAGGCAATGACTGCCATTTGCGCTCTGTGCGTGCATCTCTGTGTCTGTGTCTCTGTCTCTGTCTCTGTGTGTGTGTTCTAGCGAGCACGAGCTGTGTGTAAATACTTAATTCATTAACTATTTTTTTGTTGCGTATTTTGTATTGTGCAGCGTAGCGTATGCGCAATATTTGTTGCCTCCCGTTTAATGCAATCAAAGCGCGACTGCCTCCTACCCTCTGCCCTATTGTCCGATGCTGACTGGTACTGTTACAGTAACTGTTACTGCCACTGCCACTGCTACTGCTACTGCAGCTAGCTGCTGGCAATTGCTTTCCAGGCCATGGCCCTTGCACGCCACTTAGTCGGAAATTGACAATGACGTCCAGCGTGTTGCAAACCACGTTTAAATGCGTCATGAAGCCCGAGCTGGCTCGACGTTTGTTGCGCGTCCTTTCGTGTAATAAGCAATTATGAAACCTAATGCAATCGGGCGTCGGAGCAAAAGTTACCAATTAGTTACATTCTCTAGCTTAATCGAGCGCCTGCTGCATTGGACATATTATAGCAAACATTCCCAGCTACTTATCGACAGTCAAGTGTTAAGGACTGAAAATTAAATGTTCTCAGGCAACATTTACCAAGCTTACACGCGCGTGGTTATTGCTGTAGAAAGCTGTTTAGATCCCCCATGGCGTTTGATTTCCCAGTCATGCCGGTGGTAAATTACATTTTGTAACTGAGCTCGTTAATAAATAATAAAACCATACAGTCCCAGCAGCAAGAAATATCAAAACGAATAAAAACACAGAAAAAGCTTCCACTTAATTAAAGTGTAAAACAAGCTGCCAGCTCAACTGTGAGTTAAAAGTTTAATGAGTGACAAGTGCGGGTGCGAAAAGTTTGCAAAGATTTTGCCTGCGTTTTCAATAACAGCTATCCGCTGATTAATTTTTTGAAGCCCAGTCTAAGGGCACTCATTAAATAAAGAACTGTTCAAGCATTGCTGGTAATTTGTACCAACTTGTGCTAGAAATTCATAAATAATGCATTATAATAAGTTATTTCCACGCTATTTGTCATAGTGGGCCTGATATTTGCCTAGAGGAAAATTGGAGAGGAAAATTTTCTTTAAATTGAATGTGTTTTACGTTTGCGATTAGGCAACGCCACGTTTTTCTGAGCTTGTTTATATGTTTCAATACTACAGCAATATATGAGAAAACAGTGGTTTAAGCCATTTTATTGATTTAATAAGAACACATAAGAAATGAAGAAAAACTATGAACTCTAGGAAAAGCAGAAATGAAGTTTGTAAAATATGTAATTCCATTTAATGTGGAATTCTGTTTGCTGATCGACGTACAGCCAAAACCACATCCGCTACCTGGAGGAAAATTCATCTCGGCCATTATAAAGCCATAAGTACTAGAAAACGAAAATCTTGACACAAGTTTATATCCAGGTTTTTATACTCTGTACCCTAGTAAAAGGGTATACTAGCTTAGTGCAAATTTATGTCACACATCGAAGGAGACGTGGCAGCCCCACAAAATAAAAATTCATACATACTTGTATATTCTTGATCAGTATGCTTTTATCTGAAAGAAAAATAGGTGTATAGCTTAGAATGGCATTCCATAATCGCCTGGCAGATATCCTGCGTTCCTCTATCTATGAAAATATAGTTTAGTAGTTTAGTAGGATGTTATTATGAAGACAGTAACATTTACAATTAAATGTCCACTTGAGGAATCCAAGCACAGCAAGAGTGGCAGATCAAAGAGAATAAGTTCGCTAGTGGTCCATATAATTCATTGAACTGAAGTGCTATTAACACTTAATCAAGTATACATACATATGTTGAAATTAATTGCATTGCCAGCTACTCGAAATTTGCACACTTTTCTGTTTGATCCATTTCGGCAATTACCAGAGCTGTTCGTAACAACCAGCGCCTTGAAGTAGGCAACAGTAATGCGTTTGCCAGGCCACTTGTAAGTGCCAATTTCAAATGAATCGCAATTAAGTGGAAATGGACACTCGAGTGGGCATAATCAAGTGAAATTTGCATGCATGCAAAAAAGTGACGTCAATTACAAGCAAACGAGAGCGAGAGAGAGAGAGCAAGAGCGCGAGAGAGAGAACAACAAGATATGTTGCACATCAACGGTCACGGCACTTTAAGTGTCGGGCGTTGACAATTAAAACGTTTCGCCTCTCTCATTACATTGCGAGTAACTTGTCGTTGTCCAGCGTTAACAATGCCATGCGGTTGACTCTTTTTGCAGACACACACCCAAACACACTCTCTCTCACACACGCAGACACTCGTGTCGACAGTGTTGGCTGCCGGAAACGGAAATGATAAGCGAGTGTCAAGTTGCGAACAGTTAGAGCAACTGTTTTTATGCTCGCAACTGTCAGAGCACAGTGTAAAATTTAATTTGAAAAGTTGTTGCAAGGTACGGGCGGGGGTTGCTGTTGCATTTGCAGGACGGGGCGATGTTCAACTTTCTCAAGTAGGCGTTAGTTCAGGTGACCCCCCACTCCCGCTAGTTGCCATAAGATGCTCATTTACTTTGACAGTAGAGCACTTTTGATAAGAGCGTGCGAGAAAAAAAAGTTTCAAATTTCAGCGCCCAAAACGTGACAAAAACTTGTCAATGTGTGTGCTGCCGGCCCAGCGAAGCGTGTCGAGTATGCAAAATACCTGAGAAAGTAAGCGGGGCTGTGTCGCGGCAGCTTTGGTTTGGCTGCCACGACAAATGTCCGACATTAGCCAGCGCGCAGAAAGAAGAACGCAGCACACAAAGTGGGCACAAGTTGTTGCAGTGCGTGGGGTGGCGTTGGTAACCTCGTTTATTATGTCATCTGTTCGCGCACAGTTTCGTGCATGTCCGCAGCACGTAGAACACGAATTGCAGGTGGAGGGAGGTCCTAGACCCACTAGGTGCACGATTTACAGCGTGGGTGCAAAACTTTTGACTACATGTCGTGCATGGTATCCAACCGAAAGGCCGATGCAGGTCTCACATTATGCACCTGGACACAAAGTCATCTACAACTCATAATGCCACGACAAATCGGACTATTGGCCAAGTTGTTTTATTGGGTATAAAGAGTATTAGCAGCGAAAATCTAAAGAAATTTCATTACTGTATCAAAAGAAGGGGAAATCTAATTAAAAACCGAAGAGCTGCATAATCGCCTAAAAAAAGGTTCTTGATTTTCATGAACATGGTAACGACACAAAATTTACGTAAAGTTCACAAAGAAATCAGAATCTTCAGCCATCACAAGTAGAAGTACTTCGTTACATTTCAAAAAACTTGGCATTTCTTGATTGTGCCTAAACATATTCGCGAACTATTTGTATATTTGAAAAGCTTCGAAATAAGATCGAGAAGAATAACAATTTCTGTTGATGAATATGAAAAGAATCTTTAGTTTGTCCCTTTATAATACTAGGGCAGTTTTGATCGACTTCCTTGGATTTAATTCTAATTTTTGTCACCTTTCTACATTTACTAAGTTTTTTAAAATTCTATCATCGTGTAAAATTTCAATACAAAATAAAACTAGGTCTCCTTTCTGTTTGGCAACGATATGACAACAATTGAGTGTCTTAGTTATACGGACAATTTTCGTTTTTGGTGAAATGCCATTAATAGACAGGTTGTATCTATTTGACCTACGTGGCGATGATTTTACAGCTCGTCAAGTTGAAGGAATGCGAGAGCGACGTCCACGCTGGTGGTTTGGAGGCTTGGCCGCGACGATCGTTGCCTGCGTTGTGGCGCCCCTCGATCTCGTTAAGAGTCACATGCAAACACAAAGAAAGAAAAAGTCCATTCTATTTACGGCTCTCAAGGTGATACGCCTCAGAGGTCAGTAGGAGCTTCAAACTCTGCTGTTACCTTCAGAGTAACTAAGCTTTATTCGCAGGTTATCTTGGCTTCTACGATGGTTTCTCGGCAGCTGCCTTTCGTCAGATGACCTGCACCAGCATACGTTTCAGCATTTATGAGGCGGGCAAATATCACGAGATTCTTAATGAGAACTTCTTACAGAAGATCGCCCTAGCAAGTTTTGCTGGCGTTATGGGCGCCGCAATTGGTATACCCCCAGACGTGATAAACGTTCGCATGCAAAACGATATGAAATTCAGCAACAGAGAAAGGCGCAAGTAATTCACGGAACAATGCCGTGTTTTTTTGCCACTTAAGAATTAATTTTGTTAATTTGGCAGCTATAAGCACGTTTTTGACGCACTCGTGCGCATACCAAAGGAGGAGGGCTTTTTCTCATTGTACACTGGGGCCTCGGCTGCCTTTCTAAAATCAGCAGTCGGCACAATTGGGCAAATAGCAGTCTATGATCAAGTGAGTAGATTTATTGAGAATGGAAAAGTCTCCGGTATCAATCTGTTTACCCAGATCAAGACGATGCTGGTGTTTTATTTCAAGAAAGAAGACGATTTTAGGCTTCATTTCCAAAGCTCGTTCTTATCTTCGATTATATCATCGGTCATTTCTCAACCATTCGATGTGCTTAAGACATTGATGATGAATGCTCGACCAGGAGAATTTAAAACTCCAAATCATATCTTTGTTCACATGATGCGCTTCGGACCATTAGGAATATTTCGGGGACTTCTTCCAAATTTAGCACGAAAAGGACCAGCCACAATCCTGTTGTTTTTAATCTACGAGCAATTACGCATAAATTTGGGATATATAGACCCCTAAGAAGGACTGGGAACATATTTAATAAACCAAAAACCTGGAGCAGAACTTTAAAGTGAAGTCAACGAATGCGGCGTTTAATTGAAATGGCTATTCTTAAAGTTTCTAAGCATTTTTACTAAGACAGCGAATATAAATTTAAAAATAAACCACATGGAGCAAATGAAGTAGAAGAGCTGACGAGTAGAAAAGTAGAAAAACAATATAAATGGTAGGAGCAAATATAAGAGAAAGACGGCGAAAGAAAGGGTGCCAAAAAAGAGAGAAGGAGGGTCACAAAACGAGTAAATTAAACCAACTACTGTATATTTATACTATACATGTGCAATATTAACCAATTTCTAGCCGTTCGCACAGCCAACATCAAGTACAGCCGTCGTCGTGGTACATTATAAATTGATTACGGCCAAAACGTGACTAATGAAAATTAATTTTACCAACTAGAGCCGCGTCTGGCAAGCAACTGAACGGGCGATCGTTTCCAGTTTAGTTTGTGCCAAGTGTCAATGCGCCTTTTATGGAATGGGGGGAAGGGGGTGTCGAGCACTCCATGAATGTCGCCTCTAGGCGCAAGTGCAATGCAATATGTTGGAACCAAAATCCAATAGAAACGCCGCCGACTGTGCGCGTCATTTGCTTGGCGTCACGTAAGCAACGGTAAATGTCGCACGTATATACGCCATTGTTGTGCCTCTACAACCAACATGTTGTTGTTGTTGTTATTCTTGTTTCCATCCTCAACTTGTTGAGAGAGTAAGCGAGTGAGCGCACATGCTTTATAAACTGCCAACCATATGCCATGCCGCCCAGTGTTGTCTAGTTAGCTATTATTCCACCAGGTCTGAGGCCGATTGTAGAAAATGTTGTTGAATTGTAAGTAATACTGAATTAATAAGAACTGGAGCCTGGCGATGCCAACCAAAGCACCAACATCAACGACAGCTGCGGGCAGCAATTATATTTATAGCTATAGTTTCCTGTTAAATCGGCTTGTCATAATGAATACGGGCACATAATCACTAACTGGGGTTGCAAAATTTGAGTTCGAAATTCATAGAATTCCGGCAGTTAGAGAAAATCATGGTTAGCTTAACGAGCTAACAGGAATCCCACAATATGAGTTTGTTTCCGAGTACAAAACTCGGTTCGAATCTAGGCGCTACCATTATCGCATAAAGAATGATTTCAAACTTACTTGCAGTTTTAAAATTCTGTAAGAGTTGTCCCATATCAAAAAATGAAATATTAAAAAAAAACTAAGTCCAAACATTTACATTTCTATTTGACTACTGCAGTCATTGAAAAATAATTAATATGAATCATTCCTAAAAACTTGTTTAGGTTAAAAAGATAATCAGCGTGTTCAGCACATTGTGGGGCAACGGCCCCCCTGCCCCCCCTGACGACACTCTTGTGTAACAGTATAAAATAAATTCATATACATACGTTTACTTATTTTTTATTGTATTGCCATTGTTTATTTAAGCACCATGGAGCTAATGGAATACATCCTATTATAATGCTTACATTTATAGTTATATTTAGTGTTATCAATAATTCGGTAAATAGTTATATAGAAAAGAAAAGCTTAAACTTATTGGTACACACTGTTTTCACAACAGGATGATTGGCCTGGAAGTGTAACCATTTGCTTAGCTTTAAAAATTGGCAACACTGATGGTGCCTCGCTTTAGCTCCCCCTTCCTTGTGGACAGCCTGTATATAAGTATGTGTGTGCACGCGCTTTGGTTGCAATAGTGATTGCAATCATTGTGGAAATTGAATTTGTAAGTAGGCAATTTTAGTCTGGTGGAAAAATAAGAATGATGCGTCGCAATGAAACTAAATTAGAGCATACTCGTTGTAGATGTGTACCGATGCCTCTCTTGTTCGTGTCACCGTTGCTGTTGCTGTTGCTCTTACTGTTACTGTTGTTGTTATTGCTAGCATGACAAATTTCCAAATGCGTTATTGCGTAGCTAACACAATAAACACACACACACAAATAAACTTGAGCGCCTCCTCATGCCCGCTATTTGCATAAGTGCTTAGAGCTAACTTTATGACTGACTTGTGGCTGGTTGAATGTTTTGATGTTCGGTTGAGTGGCAGGTCATTAGTTGGTCTGAGGCCCTGCGGTTGCACTTTGTTTGCCATTCAAATATGTATGTAATTTAGTTTGTATTTATGCAGGCAGATAAGCAGTACAGCGCCCACATTGATTTGCATTATTAAACGCTATGCATACGCATAGTTGACCCGCTTAGCAGGGTATTGGGCGCATATGTCACGATAGAGCCAAGACATACCATATATACTTTTGAACAGGCTGTGGACGAAAGGGATCCCCTTAAAGATGTATGTTGATATACTATATACCACATTAATTGGATTTGTTCTACTTGCTGGTTTAATTTTGGACGCAACTTTCAGCTTATGTCCTCAACATTTCTTAATCTTAAACAGAAAGTAAAGACCATTCCAAAACACTCGCTCATATAGTATATATTTAATGGTACAATTGTAAAACATAAATGAATACTTAGTCGAGTAGTTTCCTAACTTTTATATTTTGCTATGTAAGATCGTGCTAGTAGCCCTATTAGATTAAGATGTAATACATACTTAACATTAATATCTAAAGATCATAAAATTCATAATTAATTCTGGCCATACATTCAGGCAATCATACAATAAAATCGAAAGCTCTTTTCGAAACATTTCTGTAAGGAAGTTCGAGCCAACGAGTATTTCTATCATGCTTCTTTTTTTTATTCAAAACTACATTTCTTTTCGTTCAGTGTATAGCCAAAAGTCAAACGCAACTGCTCATAGATAAGGAAAATAACGACGGTATTTGGTAACATTCGTAAGAGGCCCGGAACAATGCCACGGAACAAGCCACGTATACCGAACCGCATCATATATTTGACTTCTTCACCCACTGACTTAAAGTAGCCTGCCTTTACTTGCATGTTCAGGGTCTTAAGGACCTCTATTGGCTGCACAATAGGTATGCAGGCCAATGCAGCGGTTATGGAACTAAGCAAATGTACTGTTTTGCTGTGGTGTTTAAAGTTAAATGTCTTCATATAATAATTTTTTGCCTGCACAAACAAAATTGATTAGTGAGAATTCGTTTTTTCAACACAAGATCCCACCTGATCATAGACAGCGTTCTGGCCAATGGTAAGCAGGGCGGCACGAACACATGCATACGACCACCCATTGTAGAGAGCACCACAGCCCTCCTTCTGACAAACCTTGTAGAATCCATGAAATACGTGCTTGTAACGCCGCCTATCCTCATGTGGAAGCATACGATCCATGTGCATGCGGGTATTGACCATTTCCGAGGGTATCCCTACGGCGCCTGCAACTAAGCCCGCTATGCTCGCTATGAACATTTTGTGTAGAAAATTGTATTCATCCACATAACGCTTGCCGGTCTCATACAGATGGAAACGTACGGAAGTGTAGCTTAGTTGGCGCAACAGCTGTGCCGATAGGCCGTCGTAAAGTGAGAAATAACCTTTTAGGATTGAAATTCAGAAAATGTTCAAACCATGCCGTCCTCTAAAAAGTGCTTACCGTGGTGTTTGACTGCATGTTGCAAGGTTTGCATCATTGTTTTATCTTTTTTAACGGCCATCATGCGTGACTCAACTAGGTCGAAGGGCGCTGTGAAAAATTGGGCTAGAGCTCCGGCTACACCACCGCACCACCATCGTGGATATATTCTGAAATATACAATTGGCATTACAAAGAACAACTCTGTTTTGTAACCCACTCCAGCTTACTTTTCTTCTTGAGACGATAATTCGTATATGTACGCCAGCTTGATAGAGTTCTGCAACTTCTATGGAATTTTCCTTTAGGCTAAAATTGAATTTAATGGGGCCTACGAAAAATTAGCATGACAGTAGATGACAATGATTTTTTGGTTGCTTATTTTCACATTTCACTTTGGAATTTAGTTCAGTATCAACGACTACGCTCTGAATTTCCAGCTTGTTTTAAAGCAATTTATAAACGTCAGATGACGTGATAACGAAATTTTTTCAACCTTTCCTTGCATATCCAAATAAATCTGAACGCTTAGTATATGTATGTATTTATATTTATTTAAAAATTATACAATTTTTGAAGGTGCCTGTATTTTTCTGCAAGTTATTTTCCCGGATTGATTACACAAATTACACCTAGTGTAAGAAATCAGGTCCAAGGATTAAATGGAAAGAAACAACAAAAAAGCTGCAAATAATTTTTGTATCTGGTTAAATGCGAGCATTTTAAATATTAGTGATATGTGCTGATTTTGTTCGATAAAAGGCTATCACTCATATCAGTAACCCTAAAACTGTTGCTTTAATAAGTATGGACACTTAATTCCCTATTTTGTTCAAAATAAAACGAATCCATTGCATCAGTTTTCTTATTACTGCAATTATTGTGTGTACTCAAATCCTGATTGTATAACTTTTGCACATTGTAATTTCTTGCTAAATAGTCTCCGCACATAAAATCGTATCACTGCACTTACAGTGGCTTAATTGCTTCCATTAAATTTTGCAAACTTGGCTTGTTGTTTTCTTGCTTATTAGTTGTTGTCTAATTGCCAAAGCAGCCAGTCTATTTGCACCATATTTCGAACTAACAACTTGTTAAGTGCGAAGCCCGAAAGTTTGGGCAGGTGTTGTGCAATAGTGCTACGATTTCGAATAATGCCAAGACTGTCACATATTTGGAAGAGTTCTGGGGGCGAATTGTAATGGGAGCCCCAGAGTGTGCAACTGAATTTATATTCTGCATACTTGTCATATATTTTTTCTGGTCCATGCGTTTTATGTATCGTATTAAAAGCCATTTAGGCAATGCTTTGACCCAACTAATATTATTAACAGTTTACATTTTGAGTGCGGCGACCAATCAATCAAGCGCGCTCAATCAATCAATTTAACATTTTGTTTTTAGTGCTGTCTCTCATTTCAATTTCAACGCGCGTTATTGCAAAAAATTGCAGCATATTTTTTATGGCTGCACTAAAATTGATTCATAAATTTCTATCTATATTATATAAAGTACACACATATATACTAACTATAAAAAACATACTTTTTTACAGCTGCCATAACTGTACTGCACTGGACTTGGCCATGCGTAAGCAGTTAAGTACCGCCTACCCCGCTCCCGCACTCCACCTTTATTTACATTTAGCCGGGTAAGCGAATTTCACATTTCTTTCATTTTTATTTTGCTGGCTCGTGTAGTTTTTCAATTTGTCCGTAATGTAAAATAATATATCACGTGTGTATCTATCCATCTAAATATACATATTCCATATATACATACATATGTATGTACAAGTATGTATGAGCAGCCCTAGTCTGTCTATACATACATATTGGCCTCCGTATGTGTGGTATGTATTTCTGAATGTGTTGTGTGTGCAAATTTGCTTTTGAAAAATTAATGCTCTCTGTTTGGTTTGAAAGTTTTGCGAAATAACACGTCAATTTGATATGCTTGTGCATTGAGTTGTGCTGCACATATTTTTCTTTGGACTCTTTCATGTTGCTTTCTTGGGCTTTGGCGCAGAATCTCTGTGTTCGGGTGTGTGGATGTGTGTGTGTGTCTGTGTGTGCTTGCAAGTATCTTAGGTTATTAGAAAAGTTTACTCTTAGGCAAAACACTGGTTACATTAAGACATACGGCATATTGCCATCATAGTTCATTTAGACTAAAAAATTACTTCACTAAGGCGAAAAGCTTAAAAAAAAAACAAAAAACCTACGATAGAAAATATAATCCTTTTCGATCCAGAATAAAAAACAAACATTTTTTCTCAAAAAATATTACTTTTCTGTTAGTTGTACTTTTCGTATATAATATTAGCTCTTTTATTTATTTCTTTAAACAAAAAGAAAACAAAAATCATTTTACTAATATCTCAACCAATAAATAGTTGTGTCTGGTGGTTGCTTCAGACTTATTGTTGTAACTATTTTTATATTTAATATTATATATTAACTCATCAAATATTTCACTTTTATCATGCATTATTATTATGCTGTACGTATGGCAAAGTTATTAGCTAATTTCCCACAGTCAACGTCGGGTTTGGAGGGTTTTGGCATAAATAATAGAGAACTTTAAATGGCCTTAGTTGCAAATATTTAACGACTTTTTCAATTTATGCTGTAGTGTTGTAAAAAGTTGTAAATTTTTCATTTTTAGCGATTTATTTAGTTTTTTAAATGTCCGCCCTAAGTAGCTTAGGATCATAGACTCTCGAAAATCGAATCTTTACACTATAAATTACTAAACTGATTAAAAGAAAATTAAAAAGATTTGTGACAATGAAAGTTTGAATAAAGTTTTGAATCAAACTTACAATGTTACTAGCTATTCAGTTATATAATTTATTATAGTATATTTTTAAAATGCGAGAAATTATCTTCACAAATTGTTAAGTATGTAAAATTTAAGGCAACATATAGTATCTCAGCATAGTTTTCACTTCAGTTATCACCCTACGATAATCATAGTATTAACTTAAGTATAATGCATTCCTTTCAAAAGCGAAGTCTGCAGGGCATGCAACAGTTCCCATTAACTGCTGTCGCCGCAATTGGGTATGGCCGTTGGTCTTATGGCAAACTTTTGCCAACTACAACTTTGTCTGAAAAAAAAAAACAAAAAAAAAACAGCATCATGAACAGCAACAACAACAGCAACAACGTCTGCATGTGTTGGGAACTACTGTCGATACCAAGTAACCACATGTAATGCAGCTCGAGCCGACAAACTTTTCGTCCTGCCGAGGAAGGAGACAAGGACGACGACGTGGCCTGTTGTCTTACAACTTTTGCTCAGCACTTTTCTTTTAGTCGCTTGTTTTGCGGCTTGTTGTCGCTGCGACTGCGGCAGTGGATGTGAATGTGAATGTGGCTGCGATGCACACGGCGCGGCCAATTTCAGCGAACTTGGCAAAAATTCGTTGCCCCTTTACCGAAATAGACATTGGAAAAGTGCCGAACGTCGTGAAAGCGGATGCTAGTGTGTGCGTATTGGTTGACTGGGCCGGGTCGGGTCTTGACATATGCAAAGCGATGCAAAAGTCAAAGCAACAGCGAGCAGGTGTCACAAAAGTCATTCGAGCGACTGGCCAAAGGTGCAGGAAAGCGCTATTAAATTGCATTTTACGATAACGTGAGTTGGCAGTCGGCCAACATTCTCGCACAGGCTGTGAACAGCGTTCATAATGAAACTTGGCCCAAAGGAAAGATTGATAGTGTCGACGAAGAAGCCAAAGAAGAAGAGTATGCAGCAGCAGAAGAAATACATGTATAAGGAACTCGCCACAAGCCCGCAAGCGGCACAAGGCGCAAATTTTTTACAAGTCAACTTGTCTGGCAGCCGCAACAAAGTGCACCAAGCCGCAACAGTTGCCGTTGGCAAAGAGGCAAGAGCGGTTGGAGTGGGGCTTGGCAGGACGACATGTGTGGCATGCAGTGGTGCGGTTGCTGTTGTAATAATAATAACAATACTAATACCAACACAAAACAGCTGCGACGCTGCAGTTGTTGCGGCTTAAGTCTTTGCCCAGCCATAGAGGCTAACAAGCACACAACGTAAATCCAAAATAAACTGCAGTCGTTTGGTGGCGCACGCGGCGTATGCGCAATTATCCGACAACACTTAAAACCGGGCCAGCCTTGTGAGCTTATTTAAAGTTTCGCTGCTTTATTAATAAATGCCCAACCCCTAGCTCCATCCCTAGGCCAGACTCTTGTGGTATGTAACGCTTGATTAGTGCAGCGCCTAACTTATGGCGCGATGGCACAGCAGGATGCAAATTGCGCAAAGTTTCACGCGTTATCGTCAAAACTTTAATGGAACTATGTCGTGCAGTGTTGCGCTCCGGGCCTCACAACTGTGCAAGTCAACGGCCAGTGGGCGACAGTGGGCCAAGCGTTACATAACAAAATATCACAAAACTGAATAGAACAAAACTAAACCGAACTGGGCCGGATGTGGCTTAACGTCATGTTGGCTATACTAAGTTTGGCTCAGAATTCTAATCGTCGGCTAATTGTGATTTGTTAACTACATATAATAGCGTCAAGCATGAAAATGAAGTGAATGAGGGTATGAATTTAAATTGTCGAAATATAGATTTATATGACAGTGATTTATTTGTGCAAAAAAAGCCAAATTGTTCAAACTGTTCAGAGGCGTTTGATATATACTTCAATAATAAACGTAATATAATAGGTATATATAGTATAGTATATAGATTACCTTAATTATGTGAAGTGGCTCTGTTACATAGCTCAGTCGTAAATATAGAAGAAATACAAGTATAACTGTGAAACTGATTTTCTTTAAAGATTTAAATGAGAATGGGCCCGAACACTAAAGGGAAAAACAAAAATAATATGTTTTTTTTTAATTCTGCTAAGGAGTACTTAGTAATGAATAAATTTTTTAATTAAAAAAACAAAGAAAAAATAATACAGCTGCATTAAAAAAATGGAAAGAATAGAAATGACTTCTGAGCTTGGCAAAAACTTAATCCCCGTTGTCGTTTTGGCTCTTCGAAAATTTACAATTTCTCTGAAACGGCTTTTTGTTGTGTTTAGCACAACCCGACATGCGACCTATGTAGGAAGTTTTGAGATAGTACAAACGAAAACATCTCTGTAAACTTTAATTATTACTGTTTATTTACACAAATGCTGCGCGGAAAACGGTAAACAAAACGAACGCTCAGTAATTAAGTTGCATATCAAAAACAGCAACAGCAACTTGCAAAATGTCTGTAAACATGGCCGAGGCTAGATGGATCAGAGGCTGCTTGAAAAAGCTGAATAGCATTAGCAGCGAAGAAAATTAACGAAATGCAAAAACACTTAACTATTTCGAACAGTTTTTACACTCTTTTATGCAGTATGTATGAATGCATATAAATGTAGCATGCAACTATTTAACACGCGTTAAGAGGAAACAAGGATAGATAATCAGCAGGAAGCAGGACAACAAAGTCGCTTACACATACATACATATGTATGAAACCATTTATGAAGTGCCTAAAATTACCTATATTCGCAGTAAATGCTCAGTAATTACATTTTTAGAAAATTGTAATGCTCAAGAAATTTAATTGGGCCTGAGATGAGTTGAGATTTATCATTTTCAAAATAATGTGTTTATTATTTTAAATTATTAAAACACAAAATAGCTTTAATTGTTTCCAATTGTCTTTCCGCTCATACAGTAAGGGATTCCCATTAAAAACATAGTATACAATTTTTTACTTTAACTAAACTGGTGCTATATTTGTATAACAAGCACAAGCAGTATTTAAAATAGGAAATGGATAAGCTATGTATCCTGTACCCTACCACCATATATCCTTTAATAGCATTTTTTTTTACTTATTCCACGTATAAATAACTATTGTAAGGGTGACAACCATCTGAAAATCCCATTCGAATTCAAAAACTTTCGTTACAGCACTTCTTTAAAATGATATCTGTATCTTGAAAAACTAAGGAGGAATTAGTTATTAAAAAAGACAGAATATCGCATATCGATGCGTTCCGTCATTCTAATCATATATTCGTACATACCTAAGACTTGGTATTCCTTCTGTATTTCTTATTTATTTTCCATCAAACGTTAACCCTAAAGTTTTAGTTTTCAAGATCTGGATCTTCCACTCAATCTGGCCGTTGTTGAAACTGTAAAAGCTGGGCAACGAAACATCAAAGCTCTGTTAATATGAAATCTGTCATATGACTCGCTTCGAGCAGACCCAGCAAATTTTGTGCGCAAAAGTCGAACGCTATTGCATTTAGGGTCACATGCCGCGTATACGTAACAACTAAGTGGATACGACTAAAGCGGCCACAAAATCACCTTCAATTTTGACCTGCAACTTTGGCTGCATATCGCGTTGCAGACTAAATTGATTGACATTTATCCGTTTTTTGTGCGCTCTCCATGTTTTTGTGTCAGCTTGCTTTGGGGCTGCATGTCGGGACATCAGAAGGGGAGCCATCTATGACTGGCGTATGCCTTCCGGCAGTCTGATGTTCGCTCGCCTACACTTGACACAGTGTTTGCACTTTACGCTGATTTAATCTTCTAGGTTGCCGTTAGCTTTGGCGTCTGCCGTGTCTGTGACTCAACTCATGGCCCGACAGGAAGTGTTACGTGGCGTCGAGTTTGGCGCGTGATAAAAAAAAAAAACGACTACTGCTCCTTGATTTTAGGTGTTGCTCCCGTCACAAGGATAGTTAAATAGTGTTAGTGTCAAAAAAAAAAAATTTGAAGAAAATTTGATGCATTTTTGATAATGTCAGAGAAACTTCACTGCTTGCTGCAGACAATCTAAGTGCTAAGACAAATGTCGATGCAATCTCAAATTATGTTTGCAGCGTTATAATTGTAGACAGCCATCGCCTATTCACAGAAAATTGTAATGGAATTTAAGAATGCAAATTAAATGTTATTTAATAAGTGTGCTTGATCATCAGAATTTGTATACTCTCTACATGAAATGTGCAAAAGTATATTAGGTTTGCGGGAGGTGAAAAATGAAAAACAGGCAGTAGGAGGCATGGCAGACCCCACGATGTCTGTCTGTCTGTCCGTCCGTATAAACACCTGGATCTCAGAGACTATAAGAGCTAGAGGCACACAAAGATGCCTTATGTGTGTACGCTGTGCAAGTTTGTTTATATCTCCTATATCTATACAAATATCTCAGATTCTATAGACCTAGGGACAGGTACTTCCTCCCACTCGCCCGCAATTCTAGTTTTTTTTAATAATCCCGTAATTCTTGGCATTTTTTAATCTAATATGGCAAATAACTCCTGTTAGTGATTATGTGTCCGTATGCCAAGTTTCTTCATGATATGTAATTTTTATACTGTAATTTCGTCGGAAAACAGCACCAAGGACTGTCCTGCGATAATCCTATAACTGAAGATTTATAGTCGGTGTTTTTATTAATTGAGTGGAAAACAAAAGTTGGGTTCTTTGCTTAAACCACGAAGATATAGAAGAGAAGAATGAATTGCTTCTGAACCGACTCAATCCTAATGCGTTTCATACTTTTGTAGAAAAGAACTGTCTACTTATTGTTATAAAGGGGCTATAAAATTCTTTAGATAAATGTTTAACGATTGTTATGTACATATATGTATAATTTTCTTATTCAAATTGCTATTCTTATTATGTTTATTCTTAATTATTATCACTTATTTTCACAATATATTGACGCTGTTGAAGCTCTGCAATGGAAGCAATTCAAGCAAAACAATATTGGCACATACTTGTACTATACATACTTGTATGTACTTGTAGTACATACTGTACTTACCATAAATTTATATTAATATGGATTCGACGTAAATGAATAGTATATCTTATGTCTGTTAATGCATGGCTAGGAAGCTTTATAAAACCGCACAAATTTTGGTTACAATTTTACGCAGACAATTCACCTTATGTAAAACAACGTTCAAAAATACAGAACAATCACGCGCGCTTCTTATTCAAATTTTGCCTAACAGTGCTGCCATCTTTGTGTATCAACTACAAAAAAATCGATTGTTGCCTTATCGGTGTGCTATCACACACACATCCAAAACAGCTGGGCTACAAACAAGAGTGATTCATAGCAAATAAATATTCCCCTTTTAACATCACACTTAATAAACTGACCAAATTTCAGTTGAATCGACTGCCAATAATTTGTTGTCCACTATTTTAATATAAAAGCTTCAAACTGGGTAACGACATGTCTACATCATCCATGGAAAGTGAGTACTGAACGGTGACGATGACGACACCGTCAACACTAATAGCACAATGAACAGTAATTTAAAACGCATATTCCCCACCCAAACAGAGCATCTCTTTAATCTGAAATTCGCAGTCAAGGAGCTAGAGCGAAATTCAAAAAAATGTGAAAAAGAGGAGAAACTGGAAAAAGCCAAAGCCAAGAAAGCAATACAGAAAGGCAACATGGATGTGGCTCGCATTCATGCTGAGAATGCCATTCGCCAAAAGAACCAAGCTGTTAATTATTTGCGGATGAGTGCCCGTGTCGATGCGGTAGCTAGTCGCGTGCAATCGGCTCTGACTACACGCAAAGTCACCAGCTCTATGGCCGGTGTGGTGAAAGCAATGGATGCTGCCATGAAAGGCATGAATCTGGAGAAAATCTCATCACTCATGGAGAAATTTGAATCACAATTTGAAGATTTGGATGTTCAAAGCTCCGTTATGGAAGGCACTATGTCCGACACAGTGACTACATCGGTTCCACAGGGCGATGTAGACAATCTGTTGCAGCAAGTCGCCGATGAGGCAGGCCTCGAACTGAACATGGAGCTGCCCAGTGGTGTGCAAAGTACAACAATTGGCGCTTCAACGCAGGTTTCGCAGGAACAGGATGAGCTCACACAACGCTTGGCACGTCTGCGACAAGCTGAGTAAAATTCCACCAACACCAACTCACACCTGCTTTTACGATAGCCATGCGCGTTGAATTTCTTTGTTTTAGACTACGAAATCTTAAAAACTGTATTAATATACTATTATAAAATACGATAAGTGTAATGAATTATTTAAGTTCAAGTTCCGTGACATTGTTGTGTCTGTGATGCTGCCGTAAGTGTAACTGTCGGTGTTGTTATTTCAGTAGTTTGTTTTTTCACACGCTGCTTTCTGGGCTTGGATCCAATGGTCGCCCCAGCAGTCTCACCCAGTCCAGCCGCCTGTTTGCCTTTTGCCTTGGGTACTCGTTTGTGTTTTTCGAGTTTTCCTTTGGAATGTGGAGCCGCCATTGGCACTGATCGCCAGCTATCACCATGCTTGTCCAACCTTCTCTTTAACAAGTCTACGTCATATGTACGGCGACGTATTATTTTCTTAAGAGTATTTATCCTAAATATGTTACAAGTAAAAGAGTTGGAGTAATGTGAGAACATAATTATCCAAATGCGTACCTCATAACAGAGCGTTCATTTTCTGCTTGTATCCGCTGGCATTTGTCGTAAAGTTTGTCTACGAGCAGTTTGTAGATATGTTCCTTTTTAAGCAACAACATCGTATTTTTTGCTGTCCTTTCCGCGGTAATTTGTTACTGTTGTCAATTAAAGCCCTTACCAATACTATTAGGCCTATCGATAGCTTGCACCCAAATATCGATTATGCGAGAACGCAACGTGAGTTTAAAAACATCGATATCAATTAGATGTATTCTGTTCATCGTTGATTTTCATCTCTCTTTTAAGGTAGTTTAATTTTTTACCAGCCGGCTGTGAGACAAATTTATAAATTCTTGGCGGCAGCATGGCTGCGAATCCAAATCCTTTGGGCTCAGTTCCGCTTGCCTCGTCTGCACAGATGCCGCCGGCGACCCAAAATCCTGCTTTTCCAACCGCCGCTGCAATCGTAAACAATTTTCGGGAACTGATTAAAGATCCCAAGACTCTGGACGATGCTGCCAACTATTTGTATCAGACGTTGCTCGACGATGCTGTTGCTGGCATTTTCATTGAGACGCACCATTTGCGCAAAACCGGCAACTTATCGGCCCTAGACGGAGTGGTCGAGGACAACGCGGAGTCCACGTATCGCATTTGTGAAATGCCCAACTTGGACATTTTTGGAATATCCACAGCTAAAAAACCTATGGACTGCACATGCCCAAACTGTGATAGACTAGTGGCAGCAGCTCGCTTTGCCCCGCATCTTGAAAAATGCATGGGTATGGGCCGCATTTCCTCTCGCATTGCCAGCCGTCGATTAGCTACAAAGGAGGGCACCAGCGCCAGTTCCAGCTCATCATCCACCTATTTGCAGTCCGGCGGCAATACTGGCGGCACCGATGACGAGGATGATGTAGACTGGTCCTCTGACAAACGTAAAAAAAAATCAACACAAAACTCAAGAAACAATGGCTCCAAAAAGAACAATGGCAAGACATTTTAGAAATTCAGAACAGGAACTACTAAAATAATTATCATGCTTATACTTGTAGTATATATTATTAATAAATAAATAATCAAGGTTCATCTAAATGTACGTCCATATGACATATGGGTTTTATTATTTAATGGGACCGAATGTTGAGATAGCTATTCATATGTACACATCTTCATAAGTACATATAGAATGTATGTACATATAAAATGTATGTACATAGATAATGTATGTACATACGATACACTATATGTACGTACTTATTTGCCTGCTCCTGCAGGAACAAGTATTTATTGGTTTGCTTTAAAATGTTGGCACGACGTTGAATGCGAATTTGCGTATATCTTTATAAACGATTTAGCAAGCGTTTAATGGATTTTTATACCCTGTACCCGTAGGGTAAAAAGGGTATATTAGGTTTGCGCAAAGTATGTAACATGCAGAAGGAAGCATCTCCGACCCCATAAAGTATATATATTCTGAATCAGCATGACGAGAGAAATCGATCTAGACATGTCCGTCCGTCCGTCCGTCTGTCCGTCTGGATGAACGCGAGGATCTCAGAAACTATAAAAGCTAGAATAACCAAAGTTGGCATCCAGATTCTCCTAGGTCCGAGAAAGGACGAGTTTATTTTATTTTTTGGAATTTTCCCCCCCTTCCCCCGCTACAGAATTTCGTCAATAGCGTCCACATTTCAAATGCTACCTAAACCAAACTTTGCACACATAATTTATAAATAAATATCTACTGTTGTTCAAAATTTTATTCAATTCGGTCAATTCTAAGAAAAGTTATTAGCGAAACAAATTCTCGCCAGTACAACCTCCCCAAACTGCAGCAACAAGTTCGCTCTTCTTCTTCCTCTTTTTGCTGCTGCTATGGGCGCATATAACTCAGTGACGGAAGTTTACCTGGGTACAGGGTATTACACTGTCGGGCTTGCTCGACTGTAGCGTTCTCTCTCTATAGCGGGGGAAGGGGGGGAAAATTAAAAAAAAAAAACATAAACTCGTCCTTACTCGGACCTAGGAGAATCTGGATGCCAACTTTGGTTATTCTAGCTTTTATAGTTTCTGAGATCCTCGCGTTCATCCAGACGGACGGACAGACGGACAGACGGACGGACATGTCTAGATCGATTTCTCTCGTCATGCTGATCAAGAATATATATACTTTATGGGGTCGGAGATGCTTCCTTCTATATGTTACATACTTTGCACAAACCTAATATACCCTTTTTACCCTACGGGTACAGGGTATAAAAAAATTTATTACATAAATTTAAAAGTTATAGGTTGATTGTTATAATATCATTTAATATAAACAAGAGAGAACGCTACAGTCGAGCAAGCCCGACAGTGTAATACCCTGTACCCAAGTAAACTTCCGTCACTGAGTTATATGCGCCCAAAAAGAGGAAGAAGAGCGAACTTGTTGGGGGGGGGGGGGGGGGGGTTGTACTGTAGAGAATTTGTTTCGCTAATAACATTTCTTAGAATTGACCGAATTGGATAAAAATTAAACAGTAGATAATTACATATAAATTATGTGTGCAAAGTTTGGTTTAGGTAGCATTTCAAATGTGGACGCTATTGACGAAATTCTGTAGCGGGGGAAGGGGGGGGGGGGGGGGGGAATTCCAAAAAATAAAATAAACTCGTCCTTTCTCGGACCTAGGAGAATGTGGATGCCAACTTTGGTTATTCTAGATCTTATAGTTTCTGAGATCCTTGCGTTCATCCATGTCGACTTCACCATGTCGGACATGTCTAGATCGATTTCTCTCGTCATGCTGATTCAGAATATATATACTTTATGGGGTCGGAGATGCTTCCTTCTGCATGTTACATACTTTACACAAACCTAATATACCCTTTTTACCCTACGGGTACAGGGTATAAAAAGGCATTAAAGACAAACTCTCGCGTTCAGGAAACCGAGTACCAATTGATTACACATAGATAAACAAACAAATTCCATAAAATTTATATTGTTCAATTTAAAAAAGTTATAATATGAATCAAACCGTAGAAAATACAGATATGCACGGCAGAACGCGCATATGTACATACATATGTTCACCTTGAGGTCAATTTACTCATCTTGATTATCCGTAGAATACACGTGGATGTACGCGATCTCAAGTTCTGGGTGCTTCCATGTGTGAACAAATTTGTTCTTATTGGATTTGAATATTTCATTTGCATGCGCATCAGAGTTATTGTAAATGTGTTTCTTGTGTTCAGGATGCACAACATCTTCATTGAAGTTACGCTTTCCTCCTGCTGTTAAGCCAACCATAAGGTACGCCTAATAGAAATTATGGATAAGTAGCAGTTAAAGTATAAGTATAGCGCCATTGAATTTTATAGAATAATTAGACCAGTTTAAAAAAAGTACTTAATGAAATTATAAAATTAAAGACAAGTGGAAAGCTAAAGTCGGGTGCCCTGACTTTAAAATACTCTGTACCTATGTGTAGAATGATATAGAAATAAGGAACTTTAAAAAAATAAGATAATTTTTTAAAAAGTACCGAAATTTTAATATATATATTTTTTTCGATTATACGTTCTTGGGTATTGGATCTCACGTAAAGGGTGTATGCCTGCACATTTACTCTAACATTGGAATTGTCTCTATGTGTGTCCATGCTATTTGTGAGTATCCAGTACAGAGTTGAGCCAAAGCAGCAACCGCAACGACCAAGGGCGTAGGCATAAAGTTCACATGTTCATTATTATGACGCACTATTTCGTCTTAAAATGGATCTGAGTTGGAATTGTTGAAGTTTTTTCATTGATTATGTGCATGTTATTTTTTAAATGCATCGTGCATTATTTAATCAAAAATTTTAAATATTCGGCCCCCTCCTTTGTTAAAAGCTCCCTACGCCCTTGGCAACAACAGCTGCGGGCAGGGTTTGGGCTGAGATTACACTTATAGCTATAACTTTAAAATTCACCTATCAAGATGAAACTTGCCACACGGACATACAAACTCAATCGTGTATATATAAGGTATTAGTGTGATGTAGGTGTTTATACTAACGGAGTTTTGGAACATTCCCTATAGGATGGATTGGGGTGCATATTACAAAAAAGGCTTGTACTACGTAGACAAATAACGCATCTGTTTAAAAAAGCTCTAACATTTTCTGACATAGGTGTTCATACGGAGGGACAGCGCTAAATAGACTCCTCTTATCGTAAATAAACATTGTGTGTTCTGCCACGCCTTCTGTCTGTTGCATTTCATTTTGGACAAACCGAATGTACTTTTCTATCATTACGGTACAGAGTATAAAAAGGGTTATGTAGCATCTGATTTTTATTACCCCGTCCTCAAATGTTTTCAAAACTTCAGTGCTCTCTATGTGACCGAACCGTATTCCGTCAAATTTGTAAATGATCTTGTCCTCCCGCCAAATGATCTCAAAATCGTGAAAGTCCTTTCCGAAGTGTTCGTCCGTGGAAAATTGAACTTGTGGATTATACGGATGAACGGGCCGCGCAATCTCAACGCCGCCAAATAGTACTCGTCCATCGATAAAGTTAGAAGCCCTGTCCTGCAACAAGGTATTGCCGCGTGTAAATGCTATTTTGATATGATCCGGACTTGTCTGCGCGGGCTCCGTACTTTTTGGCACTAACCATAGAACTGAAACAGCATTATAAAATTTGGGTAAAATTTCGGTTGCATATCTTGCTATTGATAAACACACTTACTTGGTGCTAGCCAATCCCCTATGGGCATCTTTGCACGTATCTTAACGCGACCATACTTGAAGATGAAGTGGTCCTTACCTTGAAGCAGGGCAGAGTCTAATGCCGGGACACTGCTACGGGGCTGATGTAAAATTGTGCACTCTCTATTGCGACGATTATTCCTGAGTGCCGTACAAGATTTACCCAGGTCCACAATGCTTGAATAGTTACTCCAAGTGGCAACCAAATGTAAAATGCCGTTTTGATCTATATAACTATTCTCTCGTTTGCCAAAAACAACGAACTCCTCGTCTACCGCACCTACTCGCACGCGTATTTCAGGTTTAAAATGTTCTTCAATTTGTTTTGTATTTGTATAATTAGCCTCAAAAATTTTACGGCCGCTGCAATTTACATTGTGGTTTGGGTGCTCTGATCTTATAATTTTTGTGACCGTCGGAACGCAGTGTTTCTCGCGATCGTTCGATCTTATTGATGATAATTCTGACATACATTTTTCTAAGTCGCCACTATTTATATCCTTATTGTTCGGCAAAGGTATTTGAGGGATGATATCAGTACCCTGGAGCTCTAACTGCATAAAGGCATTCATTTTCCACTCGGAAATCGTTAACATATTTCCCCGACTACTGCCCACAGTTGCAGAAACACTAACAATGTCGTTCATTTCTAAATCCTCCATTTCCACGGTGGCGTTAAACCATCCATCTCCAGTTTTCAAAACATATTCTTGTTGGCCTGGACACTCATTATTTTTAGATATTGTATAAAAAACTGAGTCCATGCCTTTCTTTGCTATGTAGGATATAAAACCGATTCATTTTTGATATGCGCAGAATTAAGGAACAACTTACCTGGTAATGAAACCGTAATATTTTCACCATCCCTGCGAATCGTAACGTTACAACTCGCATGAGCAATGTACAATAAAAAAACGAAAAAAAACTTTTCGTTTCCAGCCATTATTTTAATTTGTTGAATAATAATCTTGAACAAAGCCAGATAATACACATGAATAAATCAGCAAGTGTATAGCATGTTTACATATGTCCATACGTACAAGTACTACTTTCTTTTATAACAATCCATATGAGGCCGTCAATAAGATAACCTTAATGAAGAATATTCTATAAATACTTCGCAACTTACATAAATCTAATTCATTAATTATAGAAAATTGTTACTGAGTATTACCAATGCCTGCGACTTATCACATCTGACGACGAAATTGTACTGAATGTGTTCCCTCAATTATTGCACAGCCTAAAAGTCTAGACAAATTTGAGTAAGTATTATCATTAAGTTGTTCTTGTATTGTATAATTGAAAATTTTTTTTTTCAAGAAACGAAGAAAAAACAAGAGAGAACGCTACAGGAGCGCTGCGGGCAGCGCTACACGCAGAGCATGGGCAGCGATTCTATTTATAGCTATAACTTTCTTCAGAATGGACCTATCATGATGAAACTTGACATACGGACACATAAACACGAAAGCACAAAATTCCAAGGATTACGAAAGTTATAAAAAAACACGAATTGGACTTAGGGGAACCTCAATACCAAGTTTGGTTGGTATTCTAGCACTTGCGCTCAGACAGACGGACAGACAGACGGACATGGCTATATTGACTTGTCTTGTCATCCTGAACAATAATATATATATGTACTTTGTGGGGTCTGCCACGCCTCCTTCTGTGTGTTACATACAAGTACATTCGCACAAAACTAGTATAGCCTTTTACCCTTTGGGTACAGGCTATAACAAGAAAGGAAAGTTATAGTCGAGCGGGTTCAGTTCTTAAATACCCTATACCCACTTCAACAAAACAAGAAACAAATTGAAAAAAACTAAATAATATAGTAAATAAGTTTAATTAAATCCAAAAAATTCAATACATACATAAGTTGAGACATATGCTTATGTACAGTCAAGGGCGTACGCAAAAATTGTTTCCATATAAAGTCGACCACGCGTTCATTATTATGACGCACTATTTCGCCTTAAGATGGATCTGCGTTGGATTTGTTGAAGTTTTTTTGGACTTTGCAAAGTTTGGCACAGTTATCAGTCCAATTTGAAAATAAAAAGACATCTCCAAAGCTTCGTACGCCCTTGCCTACACTGAAAAAAAAAACGGCAGTACAAATGAATATTTCCTATTACTTTTATTGCTGTAATATTTTGTATTTAAATAATAAAAAATAAAAATTAATTTATTTTAAAGGATATTAAATTACTTATTTAAATTAGAGATTGGGCAGAGATAACAATGTTGGCTGATAAATATATGTACATAATAAGTAAGTATTATGGTACAATTATAATTTTAATTTATCCAATTATAATTTTAGTTTATCGTTCCTATTATCTTTGAGAATAAAATACGTTTTGTACTATACGTGTATTAACACATTTCAATTATTTTAAATTTCATTTAAAATGTTTCCATATTTTTAATATGTTTTTACTTTACTCAAATGATATGATCGGCCAAAAAAATGTTGCACCCTATACTAAGTCCTGGCTAGGCCCAGGAACTCATATTGTGGGATTCATCCTAGCGCGTTGAGCTATCCCAGTCCCCAAGTGTTATACATATGTGATTTCTTTAATTTATTTGAATAATGGCACAAGCATTTCTTGTTGTTCGGCTAAATATTGCACAGTACATACACATAATGGATTTTCATTAAGATTATTATAAGTTTTCAATTTATTATGTGATCTTACATGGAACACTTAAGATAAATAGATTAGAGGAGAGATCTTTTTATATTCCCTTTCCTTTTCTGATGCATCCTCTTATTTAAATGGCATAGACACGAACATAATCAACTAAGAGCTCAGGATGTTCCCAAGTGGGCAGCCATTTGTTTTGTTCTTGCCAAAAGTGTAGTCGGGCCTGGGGGTGTTTGTTAGTCCATGGCTTGGCATACGAAGCTGTGCGCAAATTGTCCACAAAGTCACCGAAACCGCCCACAGAAATGCCGAGCGTTATGTAAAACTGGAAGCAATCGAAATTGAGAAAAATCTGTGAACTTGTCAGGTTCTTCAACCTACTAGTCGATCGAAGGGCGCCATAGGTCCACCTCTGCGCCATCTCGGATTAATATCGGACTCTACAAATCCGCTTAGCAGCTCGCCATAAGGCTGCCCATTCACTGTGAACTGCAAGTGCTCCGAGCTCCACTCCAGACCGTACACATGAAACTCATTGCCGTAGTGTTCGTTACGTCGCTGATTGACCATAAAATCTTCGCGCTGAGCTGCCTCAGTAGATAGTACTGCGCCACCATAGAGTATTCGCCCATCTAATATTTTACCGTGGGGCTGCCGTAGTTGTGTATTACCACGCGCAAATGCAATGCGTAATTGCCCGGATTCATAGCCTGTTTGGCCGTACCACTCCATCAAAGGCTCCAGCAGCAGGACTGTAAAAAAGAGTAAATATTTAAAACGAATTATATATTGCCTTTTTTATACGAGTGACTAAGATTCTTACGTGGCATGAGCCAATCGCCCTTTGGCAGCTTGGCACGGATCTCAATACGGCCGTACTTAAAAGCGAATGACTCTTTGGTGGACAAGCGGGGCACCACCACGGGCGGCATAATGATGGGTCCGCTGGTGTGCAACACGCACTCCTTTTGCCGGTTGTGTGTTCCTGAACAGCGTTCAGCCAAGTCGAGGCTGGCGCTTGAAACCTTCAGATCAGGTCTATAGTCGGACCAAAGGCGGGGTTTTATCACCAAATTTCCATGCTGTATGCTCGCCTTGCCATCATAGAGCACGAATTCAGCATCATTGGTGTCTAGGGGAGCCCGCACCTCATGCAGCCAACGGCTCTCGTTAAGCTGCTCGAAATGCTCCTCGAAGATAAGCTGACCCTTACAAATGGATGTGGATCGTACCGGGGATACTTCCGTAAGGCTGGGCTCACAAGGCGCCAATGTTGTTGTTGTTGACGTCGTCACCGGTGTCGTCGCAGTCTCTGCTGTTTGGTCCGTGGCCGGCAATGGCTTCCCAACGCTGAACGAGCATCCCTCAAGTATAGAAGAACCACTCAGTTGGCATACCTGCTTCGGTTCGCTTATGTCGCGGAATATTGCGCGCTCATGCTGTACACTCGTCCAAATATAGAGAGTATCGTGTGCCCTCAGCTCGTTGTGCAGGAAATCGTGCATCCATAGGCCATCTTTGGGAGAACGCACCTGCATGCTGAATTCGCCCTGTGCGAATGACGTGAAGTTGCGATTACGATTCACATTGAAGGCAACACTCTTGACGCCGGTCTCATCTGTTTAGGTGTTCGTGCTACAGATAATTGCTTGCGTTGTTCGCCAATAAAATGACGCTCACCTGGTATGGCTACACGAAAGCCATCTTCCAGCAGCTTTACGCGCACATTTGGCACCTTATAGGACCAACTGTGACAGATGCAAGCCGCCAGCAGCATCATCACCATTGCTTCCCCTTGCATTTTTCAATTTGATCTTCGAGCTGCTGTCAGTCCGCCTCAAATAAAAGTCCAATTTACACTGCTCAGAATGACAAGAGCGGACTCGGCGAATAGCGTCAGCTTCTCAGATGCGTAGTGCGTTGGAGCAGCGTGCCCGAATGAGACCGGTTCTCGACTCTTGATGCCCCTCTTCAAGCTTTATGTTGTTTATTTTTGTACATTTGCACTTATCAGGCATGCTCGGTAGAAGTCTTGAAAACTATGTAGGTACTCACCCATTAACTAATCTCGCTCGCTTTTTCTCTCTCCCTCATCGTACAGAGCGGCTTGGGAAATTCCTCAGATCGAAATGTGAGTATACAAACATAGATACAAACAACAAAAAGTTAATCTGGTCTATTCCCATTTTCGAATTCGATCGCTTGAGTTGAAAGCTTTGCCCCAATTTTTTACCACTGACACCCTTTGAACCGATTAAATCAGTTTTTCAAGTTTGGCAAATTTCCAGATTTGGATTACGCATAATTTGTCCGAAATCGGAAATTGTTCAGAAATGAATCAATTACATTATGCGCGCTTTCAACTGATACTGACTTTGTTCTTCTGTTTACTCAAACAAGAGCTGAGTTATATAGACAACACAATGTTGTTGAAAAGATGAAGCGCAGAATAAGGTACATAGCTTTGGAGTCGGAATAATCTTAAACAATAAAGATCAGTGACCCCAAGCTCATAATATACATCCTGAAACGTACAAGGGTAAGGCAAATAACGCACCCGCTTAGGACGCCAAAAGCATGGGGCGCCAAAACCGCCACAAACATTAGCTTTGCGAATTTATGGTGCTTTTGATTGCGTACGCTCCAACTATAGTGTTAGTTGCTCTACAGCCCCGAGTTTAGCAGTTAGATATGTTTCGTTCTTTATATCATTCTTATAGAGATGTATGTATGCGGTAAAAGGTTTGAAAAGGCAAGTTAAGTGCGACTTCTTTCAAAAGTAATTATCAGATTAATTGGCTATTGGAAATACACAAATAAAGACATGTTGCGACGGAAATTTCTTCAACTTACTAATAGAGTTGTAAAACTATCTTCCCTGAAGCTTCAAATAAAAATTGTATAGTCTGGAAAGCGATTTACATTTTTCTAAAGATTTGTTAAGGCAGATTGTAGCGGCCCTGTTAAATACGAGTATTATTAATGATGAACCTTAGATTGTAAGCAAAAACAACTGAGATTAGCTTCATTACTCTCCGAGTGCGAATTGCTCTATTCTGTCCCCATGAACAACAGAGCAACAGCTGACATGAACAACAATTTACTCGTGAATTATTATGTATAATGTAACGCTAAGGTAAGATTATTTAGCTCAGAAGCTCGACTTGGTTGTGCACCGACAGACGTCTCCAAGCTCTTGAAGTGCTCAGTTTGACTTCCCCGAATAAATTTATGCAATTAAGCTGCGTCATGCAATTGCACTATTTTAGTGGTTGTGCTATTCTATGCCTATTGATGTTCCATGACAAATGTCTGGCTTATAAAATACCCAATGTGGATTTTGAGATGCTAAACGAACGTGGATTTGAAGTATCAATACCTGGTAAGTGCGGAAGAGTATGTTATTGGTTATGTTGAGTCAGTTGTCGAATTCTTTATTTTATAGACGAACCCGGAATGCAACGGGTGTTTTACTTGTTTCAAATAGACGAGAGTTGCCCAGCTCTAATGGATTATATTACTGAGCCCTTGTCGGGTAACTGGGTCTCAAAACAAAAATTTAGCCTGCAAAACAATGACAAAATTCAAATCTCTGTGCTCGTACAGTACAACGATGAAATCTACGAGAAGAGTGAAACACGTGTGATACTCAATGCGCGGTTGTTGACGACGCGGGATACCAAATCACAAAGCATATCCCACCCCCCAGATGAGGGCATATGCCAGGCCTATTTCAATGGCGAGCAGGAGACAAAGCCATGCAAACAGGCACAGACAATTGCTCGACAGGGCCAGCGCGTCTGTCAGGGCGATCTCCTGTTCGAGGACACTTTCAATACGGCCGAGCTAAACCGAACGACTTGGAAGCACGACATACGACAGCGCATGTACCATGTCGAGGAGGAGTTGGTCGCCTTCGATGATGCGCAAAAAAATTCCTATGTCAGGGAGGGACAATTGCATATTGTGCCAACAATCGCTACAGAAGTTACCGAGGGTAGCTTCAAGCTTGGCGACCGCTGCACTGCCATAGACAGTCCAGAGCAGGAATGCAGCATATCGCAGGGCAGTTTCTATACCATTAAGCCACCTGTTTATTCTGCACAACTTCACACGCGCAACTCGTTCAGCTTTAAATATGGAAAAATCATTGTGCGCGCCAAACTTCCGAAGGGTGATTGGCTTTTCCCATGTGAGTAGTCAACTGGGCCTATAAAATAGGGAAGAAATGGTCTCCAAATTGGACTAAGCCATGGTGAGGGTATTCAAGTTTATTAAATTCGTTTCCAGACATACATAATTATATAACTTTAAGGAATTGTTATAGGCACTCAAAATACCAACATGACGAGATGAATCCAAACGTCAGAGCACTATATCAGATAGCTGTCATAGAAACAAAAGAGTATGTGTGTAGTTTACGACCACCCAGATTCGGTATGGATCAGTTGTCATAGAAAGCAGATAGGAATTAAGGAAGGCATCATAGAAGAAATACATACATACTTGTACATGCATATGTATGTATGTTCTTGTTATGAAATACAGCGAACACATAGTTTTTAGATACAAATATGTATATTTTTGAAATTACCAGCATTAGAACTAAATAGTTTTGAAATTGTACTGTTTATTTGAGATATAGAATCGACCGCTCCGTAAATGTAGCTCAGTAAAATCAAAAGGTCTTTTTACGATTTTTCTCGCCATCTCTATTTGAAAATGTTATTGCTAAGAAAATATGAAGTTTGTTTATCGAATGATAAATAAATTGGTACAATACTCCTGGCACATAATATCAGATATTCGTAAACCAACTGTTTTACATTTAATTTTATCTCTAGATATAATGCTACAGCCCATTTCGACGCATGCGGAGTCGCATTATGCGAAGCAGTTGCGAATCGCCTACGCTCGGGGAAACGCACACTTGAGAAGCATCCAGCAGGAGGACATATCTGGAAACCATTTATATGGCGGAATGATTGTCTGGCATCATGGACGTGCCGTGCAGTTTCTAAAAGAACGTTTAAGCAATGTGCATTACGGCGATGATTTTCACAACTATACGATGATTTGGAACAGAGACAAAATTACGCTCATGGTGGATGATGAGGTCTATGGCGAGTTGTACGATGGTTTACCTTTTTTTAACGAAAAGGTTCGTATTTACACAGATGGACGATAAAGATTGGCTGTAATTTTTATTTTATATATAATTTTTAGTGTTTCATAATTTTTGGCGTAACTGTCGGTGGCTTTCTGAACTTTGACGACAACATTTTGCCAAGGGATGTAAAACCCTATAAGAATCGGGAACCGCGTGCGGCTTTGGCATTTTGGCAGCACCGCGATACTTGGGAACCTACGTGGGGCAAACATAGTGCAATGGTGATTGATCATGTACGTGTTTACGCAGAATAGAATTTTTATACAAAGTACTTACATATATTATAAAACTAGATAACAAAATATATTTGATTGTGTCGAAACAGCAAAATTGTTTCCTGCTTTTTTCTGTTTCATACCTTTTCACGTCCAAAACTCAAAGTAAAAGCGACGTATCGCTTCAAAATCATTGCATTTTATTAGAAAACAAAATAGCGGCATTTGAAACTAATTTTGTTATTGAAAGTATTTTGTAGACAATTATTCAAACCTACTAAATCTATATGGGTAGGAAAAAAGTTTAGCCTGATACTTTCAATAAATGTAGTTATTAATTTTCTCGCTGTGACTATTATTAAGATATATATTCGGCTAGGTGTAGTTTTATAAGACACAACAATATATTTTGTTAATAATTTAACGCTTCATTTTTAGTTTAATAATTTTGAAACGATTATTTTCGCGCTATACTACGGTATCAGGTTAATGTGTACACACTGTTTCGAAAAAGTGCTACCCAATCGTCACACATTTACCACTGCTGTTTATCACAGATTTCGCCTTATTCGCTGTTTCGCCAAAGAATGCCCGAGTGCTGTGTGGCTTATTTATTTATAAAAACAGTGAATAATATAATGCACTGGTGTATTTTGTAATCCTACAAAAATGCGCGTAACGTTGCATAATTTTGTTCGTTAAGCGTATAGGTGTGCATAGGTAAACAAAAAAGCCTATACGTGCGTATGCCCTGCGAAATCATAGCAAAGGAATTTTCTCTATGCCTGGAAAATTAAATGTAATATAAACGAAAAGCGACACACAAACTGTGAGCAATAATAACCACAAATTATCCGAGCTTAAGATTAAAACTTAGGATATGGATATATTGGACATTGATGAGGCGTTAAAGGATGATTCATACATGTAAGTTTGAGTGCTTTGTTTTATGTATTTTTTTTTGTTGCTGTCGCAGCGGCGTTCCTAAAAATACTTCCGCATCTGTTTGTTTGATTCAACTCGCAGTTTTCTGGCAGACAAAACACACGATGATATCTCCAATATTCTGCAACAGTGGAAAACGAATAATCAGCCGCAGTTGCCCTCACAACAGCAACAACAACTGCAGTACAACAATGAACAAGGTAGGCTTTTGGTTACATACAAACACATAGAAATGTGCAATGCACTTTCTAAAAACAAATTTGTAAGTGGGCTAATCTGGCGGCGGCGCCGTGTTGACAATGTTGACGGGTTTCCTTTTTTTGTATGGTCTGTATTGTATGTGGGTATGTTATGTGGGCAGACAAGCCGCTCGTTTACCGTTGATCCAAGTTGTTTTTGCCATAATTGACGGTATAATATTGCCAATAATAATTAAAAGTCTGCGTTTAAATACACGCCTGTATTTATACAAACACATACATATGTATGTACATACATACATGTTGATAAACACCTACCTATGAATGACCTCCCCAGATTGTAAAACTCTATAGAGTTTTCTTATTCGAAATCTAGAAATTAAAAATATTAATTCATTTGGAAATTCAATACATTTTTCATTTCAAAATGGGTTAAATATAGGTATCAACAATAAAATACAATTCATACTCTTCTGACATTCTTAGCTCTGCGATTGAGGGATTGTTTTGTATTTCTGTTCTTTCATTTGATTATTATAACCCTGAATTTTAGAATTAAAATTGATTTGAATAGTTATTGAATACTTACAATAACTGCATTAAATTGTGCAGTAAAAGTTAGTAGTTGAATAAGAAAGGAAAACTGTTCTTAGATATCTTCGCTACAAGTAACTGGAATAGAAAATTTGAAACCCATTCTATCTGATAAAATAAATGCACCATTGTGAATGACAGCAAAACTTCATACTGTTAGTTTCCGAAATACCCAACACTGAATGGTTAAACGTCAAGTCAAACGGTGGAAGCAACGGTAAAAAATTTTGCGAGAAGATTGTGATACGCAGTAAATTTTTATTGCATTGCATTATAGTTTAACCTAACAATTTGTGCAGAAAAATGAAAGTCCCCAAATATCCCAATGAGAATAATGTGGATAACGTGCGTCGAATGCGCATGAAACCGCTAGCCACAATTAATAATATGCGGTATCCCGAAGCCACTTCAGCAGAAAGTTATAAAGTCATTGTGAAGTCGGAGACGCGCGACAAACGAACACTGATGGCTGCCGAATTCAGGGACGTTCTCAACCTAATTCATGTACGTGAAAGTGCCCAAAAAAAGAGTGGCGCAAGTGTTACCGGCTGGTATACGGTAACAATTAAAAATTGTAGTGGTGTCAGCAACGAGGCAATAATGTTGGCATTGAATTACGTGCTCGTTCCAGTAGCAGTCAATCCCTACAATTTCAAGCGAGCATCTACACAGGATGGCGACTGTGTTCAATTTGTTGTCGACAACACGCTCATGGCCAATCGACTCAAGCGTTTAAAAACGGCAGTTGCCGTATTGTATACTTGCCAACCCCTTGACATCCACGTCGCTGTTGGGTTACCAGTTAACGTCAAGTCGCCGATATTTTCGCCTTCACTACTGGATGCGTTGAAAGTTACTCTGCATGGACGTTATAATGCTCAGACCAAAACATTGAATTTATCGTGCTTTCACGCAGCCGCCGAGCTTAGGGAGAAGTTTCTTGCACTCAGCGTGACCCCTGTGCTGGAGCGTGTATTGCAACTTTTGTCGCTAGAGTTTCCCGAGTTGGTCGAACTCAACCTCAGTGACAATTTTTTGGAAACGTTGCGTGCTTTTGACGCAATGGCTACCAAGTTACCGTCCACCTTGCAACAGCTTGATTTTACAAACAATCGCATTGAGAAGTTATCGGACCTTATATATGTACGGGACTTACGCCTAAAGTCTCTACGGCTGTTCGGGAATCGCGTAGCAAAATCAAAATTGAGAGAGCTACACTCACTGTTGCCAAACGTGCATATGATCGATGGTATTGAGGCGGACTCGCTGTGCGTGGACCCCAAACCAACATTCTCGCTAACACCCAATATCGTTAGTCTTGCCAAGCAATTTGTCAACTCATTTTACACTTTGTATGATAATATACAGTGTCGTCTCAAACTGACACAGTACTATGACAAGCGGGTCATATTCTCAATGACAACGTCGCCGGATGTATTATCGGATGTTAGCGTTTATCGAATGTATGATCGCAATCTTTTGCGCTTACAGTCGCCGATGTCGCGCCAAATGAAGTTGGTGGAAAGTTCCTTCCAATTGGTGCGTGCATTAGGTTGTTTGCCCGAAACAAAGCATAATAGTAACGGAATTTGCTTGGACGTTATGCACAACGATCGGAAGAGTTGCATTATTACGATCTCTGGGACATTTATGGAACGGCAGGTGAACGCACAGTACTGGAAAGAACGTAGCTTTCAGCGTACGTTTGTAATTCAGAAATCAGGAAACAATTGGTTAATTATAAATGATATGCTGACCATAAATTCAAAAACGAAAGGCAACGGAGCCCCACATTCGAAACTTTTGGGCTATGATGAGTTACTTTTGAATACAAGTGCACTTGATATTGCAGATGGTACACCATTTGATAAGGATATAAACAGTAACAATAAAATAATGAAAATAGGCGAACAAATATCTTCAGAACAACAGGCAGTCGGTGGATCTGCTGCCGTCGAACAAGCCCCAATACGGTTAAAACAGGTAGTACAAGTCGCTGTTGAGCCCAAACCGACTGTTCTGGTGACACCCACTCCGCCTATATCCCCTCAAGCAATAGAAAATGTAATGCCGCCGCTGATTCCAGTTGTGCGACACGATTTTGATGATCTAATAGATGAAGATGAACTATTAGGAGGGATTGAGTCGGATGGTGCTTTATGCATTGATGAAGACTATGAAGATATAGATTTACTATAGATAAACCTCAAATATAAATTATTCTTATACGCACAACTACACGCACCCACACAAACTCTACAATACAATAAGCCATAATTAAGCCACATAAAAACACTAGTTCATGAACAATTTAATGCTAATGAAATATGTATATTTGCCATTTTTAATTCAAACACAAGCCTACAAACTTAACTCGAAAACTTTCACGCGCCCTAAACGGAGAGCACAGGTGGCTCAAAATCTGGACACCCAATTCGTAAGTACATGATTCACCAGAGGTAATGGCACGGGAGCGAACATAAATATGAAAATATTTCTTCAGACTCCAGAGCGTATTCAAATTGTTCTCGTTTTTGTCTAACAAGAAATTTCAACTATGAAATGAAAAATTTGTTAGCAGGCAATTGAAAATACATAATATTTGTTTACAAAATACATGTAAAATAATAAAATAGACCTTCATTACCAAATTTTAAAAATGTACGAGATTTTTATATTTGCGGCGCCATTTTTGATATCTCTAGTTGTGCTGTACGGCGTGTTTAAAACCACAGAGAAGGTTTGTGAAATGTACCTTCCTGCTTTCGTGCCAATACCTCTGAAAAATACAAGCATCTACGAGAACTTTTATTGAAAAACTTTGTTTCTGTTGCAGGCGCATATTACAGGAACACACGCAAATGCTACACAGGCCACTCCAATACTAAATTTGGAAATTGGCGGACTGGTCACCAACATGCATAAATCCTTTCTTCAAGACACCTCGCCGCCATCTTCGATCTGTTCTTCCATGAATAACGAGCGCATGAACAACTCTCTCATCACATCGGCGGACTTTACCAACCTAAATTTCCTACAATCGACACAGAGCCTCGAGTCGGATTTGAATGTAACCACCACACTGACTACAGCTACAACTCTAGAAGGGTACACGCTCAGTGACATGATCAGGGATCGCAAGGCGCTTGACTCGCTAACGATGTCCGGTGACGGTACTCTAATCAAGGATTCGCACATTGGGCAAATAGACGACATCTCGCTAACATTAAGCAAAACCGCTTCAGGTTACAGCACAATGGACAATTCCACGGAAAGCATGTCCACGACAGCAACGACGACCACGACCCACAATGAGTGCAATAATCGGAATGCAAATCGTACTCTGCCCGTGTGCACAGCTCTGCAACGAACTATGATACTAGGAGATGAGATGATTGGAGACACCACCTTCAATCTTGTAGATAGCAGCATGAACACCCCCACAACGGATGTGCCGAATGATGCGAATGCCACGTTTAAGAAACCTAATGCATTACCCCTAAACGAGACACTGCTATTTGCGGGGCTACCAGCGATGAACACAACGTACACGGATGTAAGCGGAGGAGTTGATGGAACGCCCGAGGCGCGCTGTGAGACACCCGAGAATATGAGCAAATTGAATTTTGAATCGACCCCATTAACCTCAAACGTAAAGCAGCAATACTTCAGCCACAACAATAATAACAAACAGCAGCAGCTTCCACATCCACAATATACTCCCAATCTCAAAGGTCGCGGCGGCGACGACGTGAACCTATCGCCAATTGTTGCGCCAACGCCTCAGAAATCGACACGCCTGCTTAATAACACCTACGAACCGGCAGCAAGCAGCTTTGATGGCAAAAAGTTAATTGCGGACACTACGGAGATGCTGGACCAAATTGAGCATCCGCTGGATGGCACCTATAATATGGCAGAGCAAGCGGAACAGGATGAAATGGCGAAGCAAATGCAATGTGTCATGGATCTAGCCGAGGCTGAAGTAGAGCTATTGACTCAGCAGGATGATGAGGAGCAATTTGAACATATGCTCGCCGAGCTGGGCAAGGTAAATGCATTAAATGCGGAGCAGCTAAAAATGAAAAAATCGCTGGAGAGTATTAAGCGGAGGTTTAACAACGTCACAGTTGACGAGCCATCAATATCAGCACATTTGAATGTGACGCTGGAGCTGAAGGCACCAGAGCTGAATACAAATACAAACGCCAACTCTTCAACAATGTTGAGTAGCCACAGCAGCAGCAGTGGCAGTGGTAGCGAACGTTTGCTTAGTAGACGAAGCCGGCTCTATGACGATGTTAATCTGAGCGCCTTGCAATCAAACAGTTGCAATTCCACATCCTTTATTGTCCAACATAAAGAGGAGGAAAAGCAAAAGCCGCAATCGTATTTAGATCAACCCACCGATGAGGCTTGTACCCCTTTGCAGGAAGAGGAACAGGAACAACAGTCACAGCAACAAACCGGAGCGTTTCAAACGTTAGAGACTGATGTGACCAGCTATAAATTGACCGAGCGCCGTGAGCGAGATCGTGAGCGATTTAAGACTATTAAGATCACAAAAGAAATGCGCGAAGATCAGCAGAAAATTATAGTGCCTTGTATCGATGACGATGTTGTTAATGATGAGCGGTTTGAACAGCAGCAGCAGCAGCAGCAGGAAGAGATAATGCCTACACAGCAGCGATTATCACGCCGAGAACGTTCGCAAGTCTTCAATCCTAACAAAAACAATAACAGCAGTAACTATTTGACATATAAGAAGCCTAAGGAAAAGGCACCGCTGACACAACACCAATTGCCCAATGTGCAGCCAATAGATGCAGCACCGCGTTCTCTATCTCGACCACGTTACATAAGTGGACTGCAAAAGTTTTCGACTGTAACAAAAGCGACTTCGGCGGGTGCAGGCCTGAATGCAACGACCTGTTTAATCACAACAACGACACCAGCGGTGCCTGCAACCTCAATCAGAACTACAACAACCGGCAGCAGTGAACTAAAAAGCCCGATGGGGATCAAATCCAAGTCGTTCCACAATTTATCATCCAACATTAGCGTCAACCCTGCCTTAGCTGCGCCGCGTGGCAGCCTTGGTGGCCTCAGGCGACCGGGACAGACCAAGCCAATGAGTGGAATCCGTGCGCCAACCGCTGCACAGCAACAGACACAACAGCAGCAATTGGAGGTAAATAACAGCAAAATAGCTTTAATAACTAACTAAAATTAACTAGAAACTGTTATCAATGTCAAAATATTTTTGATTGCTTTAAAAGGATTGGCTTCTTGAAATATAGAATGTCATTTAAAGAAATCCAAGCTGTAGCTCACAATTTAAAACGCTTATAAATTCTTTAATAGGCCGATGAAACATCCGTATTCAAAGTTCCGAAATTGGTGAGTGGTTTGCGAGCGCCAACGGGAACAGGGAAACGTGCAGTTGGAAATGGCCTGACTCGTCCTTCGTCCGGCTATTACAGTTTAAGTGTTGCGGGAAAGTCAGTAGCATCGACAGAAGCGGAAACACCAGAGGTAAACGGATGCCTTATACAAGAAATCCTTACTTAACATTTTTCGTAATCTCCCACAGAGTCTTTCATCAGCATCCTCCCGCGGCAGTCTGTATGGCAAGGAGGGCGGTAAAGCGAATGGTAATACATTCGATACGCAAACGCTAACGTCGAGGCTGACGCAAGTGACCACCGGTGCCAGTGGGATACCAAAGCCCTCGGGGTTGAGACAGCCTACGCAAATGAAACGCAGCGGCTTGCCACGCCCGTCCAGCATCGCGAGGCGCTGAGCGATCGCTGGACCAAGTAGACATTATTGTAATCAAATTTGTGCCCATTTCATCACTATTTTTATGTATTTTTCTGTTGCGCTCTCTAACTCTCACTTAATTTATTTAGTTATCGCTATTCAAGCGCCTGTTGCTGCCTAGTGATAAAAATTGATGTCTTTAATTGAATCTTACAATTGCATTTAGTTGGAACATCCCCATAAATACAATTACAATATAAACAATATATAAATAGAAACAGGTTACACACAAACACGAACACACGATACACAGTTGGCCTTAAATAAAACATATGAATCCATGTTATTTGTGTGTATATTTTTGTAAAAGCGTGCAAAACTATATCACCGTTATTTGTTGTAGTGTGCAGTGTTGATCATGAAACGAGAATAAGTAAAGCGATCGAATAAAAATCAAGTCTTAACAATAAGCGCTGCTCAGTGGCTAGACCACGCCTAAAACCTTAAAACACACACATATATATACATATATAATTAATAAGATAACAATATAAATCTATGAATGCATACTCCCTATTTATGCAGATCAGCCTATTGCAATGTCTCATAATCCATACAATTAATTACTGCAAGGCAACATTTGTGTTTGACTTGTAAGCTACCTACTATTATAAAAACACAAACTATCAATCGTTTACATTTTGCTATAATATAACTGCATTATCATTTGTTAATAACTTCTGCTACAAGCAAGTCTGAAGAACTTCGAGCAATTAATTTTGTAACGAATTTGGCTCACAATATGTGCTATAATCATACCTACAGTATAATGGACTGTGCACTTTATTTGTATTTAAGTTACATATGTACGAAAACTAACATTTTTGTATTAGTCTTACCAAAAGCGAATTTCCCAAATAAAATTTTTGCGTAAAAAAAAAAATTTTCTTCTATTACAGTTACATTTTCTATATTTGTTTTACATTGCATCGTAATTAAATGTGTTCTGTCTGCATTTTAAAAAAGTCGGAAATGGCAAAGATTGTTAAATTTCCCATTCTCATTTATTAAATAAATTTTTGTTCGCATATTCGTTCTAAAACATTTAAATGCAGCTAAGTTCCGAGTCTCCAAATTATTTCCCTTTTTATTTTTATTTCGCTAGCGGGTAATATATAATGTATATGTAGTGTCTATGCATGCGTTCTCGCGTTTCTAGATGTATATCTGAGCCGATTACCACTAGTTGATGGAAGACCACATATATAAATACTTAATAATAATACTATTTTCTCGAATGGAAATGCTTTTGTGACGGGAAAGAAACAAAAAACGAATTCTCAAGCCTGCTTCAATTTCGAAGCTTCTGTAATCCAATTACTGTTTTGCTACTCAATATAATGGTTTGGCAATGTAGGACGCATAATTAATTCTGCAATGCCTTTGCTTTTTTGTTGTTTTTATTAATTTGCATAGTTATATCATATTTTGTAATTTGAATTATGTACAAAAAATATGGCTAATAATACAAAAGAGAAAAGCAGGTATAGTTGCTGTAAATACGGCTGGAGTAAAAAAATGAATTTTTGTTGTATAACAAATGCTGAAATGGAAAACAGTTCTGGCGAATTGATGTTTGTGATTTTAGCACATAAATTTATATGTTGTTTTCAGTCAATTTACAAAAGTTTTCAACTAGAATTTACCATAGACAAAAGATATAGCACAGATGTCCCAACGTGGAATGTTGCGTTTAGTGTTTTTGCTGCTGTTGTTGTGTTTGGGCCGGCACTTGCGCTTGTTGAGCAACAGGTTGTTGTTGTTGTTGCTTTTGCTGTTGCTGCACGGGTAGTTGTTGATTTTGCGCAGGCGGAGGACTTTGATTGTTTAGCTGTTGGTGCTGCTGTTGTTGTTGCACAGGTTGTTGTTGCTGTTGCACAGGCTGCTGTTGTTGTTGAACAGGCTGCTGTTGTTGCTGCACAGGTTGTTGTTGTTGTTGCTGCACAGGTTGTTGTTGTTGTTGCACAGGCTGTTGTTGTTGTACGGGCTGTTGATGTTGTACGGGCTGTTGATGTTGCATAGGCTGCTGAGGTTGCTGATAAACGGGCAGTTGTTGCTGATAGACGGGCTGTTGTTGCTGTTGATATTGCGGCTGGGCTTGATTGCCAACATGCTGATAAACTTGGTTGGGATTTAGTTGGACCGGCTGTGGCTGTCCATACTGCTGGTGCTGTGCGTATTGGGCCTGTTGCTGATGGTATTGTTGTTGCTGTTGTATGTGCATTTGGTCCGGTTGCTGGTAGTGCATTGGCTGCGCACCGGGCGGGGGTTGTTGGTAGGCCATACCACCTGGTGGGGGTGCCGCAGCGTAGTAACCCTGAGGCATGTTTGGATGGGGTGGAAGTAGTCCTTGGGCGACCATGCGCTGCACCTCTTCCTGGCGGGCACGTTCGAAAGCCAAATATTCTTCATGGGTGTACTGAGGCTGCTGATCAATGGTCTCCCATTCGGGATCTTTTTGGAACTCCTCCTTAGCGGTTTGTGTGAGAAACTCCTGCATGCTGATCAAACCATCGTGATTTGTGTCCGTTTCTTGGAAATAGTGCTCACGCATGCGTTCCATTTCTTCAGCCCGCTCGCGCATATCATCCTCGGGTAGGTTGCTTTGGTACACTTTGTCCAGCTCCTTGACAAACAACGCCTTTACCTCAGCTTCATCCCAGACACCATTACTGTCAACATCATGAACGGAGAAGAATGTCTTTGGATCAAAGTCGTCTTTCTCCATGTGATCCTGTTTCTCCCAGACTTCCTCCAGCTGCGCTTTGTTGCCGGGATGATGCACTTTTTCATGCTTCTTGTGCTTTTCCTCTTTCTCCTTCATTTCAGCTTCAAATTTTTTACGCGACTCTTCGTCCATTTCCTTCTTCTGTGCCTCCCGCTCGAATTCCTTTTGCATCTCGTATTCCTTGAATTCGGAGCGTCGCTTGCGATCCGCCTCCGCCAAATCTTCGGACGTCTTTTGTATCAGCTTTCGCAAATCATCAATTTCAAAAGTGTGCTCATTGCCGTGGTCCAAATGTTGTGGCACCTTTAGATGCTTGCGGTCAATGTCGTTACTCAGCTCGAACTCCTTATTGGCCAATTCTCGCAGACGTTCCAGTTCACGGCGCTTGATCTCATCGAGCTTTGTACGCACATGATGATTCACATAGTCAAGTTCCTGCGCTATTTTTCCACTCTGTGCAAAGATGTGTAATTTAGCAGGCCATCTCTGATGGGAATATTCGCAAAAAACTTACACGTATGTCTGCCTCGGGCGCCTTATCAAGCTTCTTGCGGAACTCAGGGTCAGCCTCGAGTGCTTCGACAACTTCGCGCAGGTAACGTTCGTACTCTAATGCAGTTTCAACCTCAACTGTCGCGGGGGTACTGGCGTCTGCCTTCTTGTCATCCTTCTTTTGTGTTACAGGCAAACTAACTGCATGCGTCACTAGGCAAAATAGGAGCAGTGCCTGCGCCACTGTGCGCGCCATTATTCTTATGAAATGCGCGTGTACTTCCCTAATCGGATTGACAGTAGAAACAACTGTGCAAATATTTAATAAAATAATCTGACGTGTCTGCTTTATCTTGGACTGTGTCGCTTTAGAGTCTAACTTTGGGAACTGCCAACTCGTTGGTTAAAGGTAGTCACCTGTAAAAATATCCGACCTGCGGTCAGTGTTGGTCATCGCGCAGAAACGCCAGCTGTGGGCCTGCAGCTGTTTCCTGGCGCACTTTTGGCAATTAGGTTTAATTTAAAACAATTAAAATACAGCTTTAGAAAGAATTTTATGATGAGCGAGTCCCAACCCGTAGCGTCTGCAACTCCACCGAGCAAAAAAAAGATCCTTAGTAACGAGGAGCACGCGCGCATTTGTCAATTTATCAATAGCTATCACGGCCTGCCACTGGACTGCGAGTTGGAAATGGTGCAGCGCATCTTTCCGGATGTGGAGCATTTAACATTGACCTGCATATTGCAAACAGAAATCTTCAGTAAAACGCGCAGTCAGCACTGGCGCTCCGAGCAGCGTGCCAAGCAGCTGCTCCAAACGTACGTATTGTCAATGCTATTATGTTTGTTCTACTGCTAATCCTTAATCTGCATACACCACAGGTACGAAGATCAATGTCACCTTTACAAAGACAATACCCTGCTTATACGTATGGCTGTGGTTGAAAATATGAGTCCTGTGGCATTGTCCCGTATTGTGCTGCAGGAGAAATATGATTTGCGGCAGAAATCGCAAATCTCACGCCTGCTAAGATATCCGCATTTAATCGAGGACCCGCGCTTAGCGGCCAACGTTCAACAATGTCTTTGCAGTGACAACCAGGAGGGGCCCATTACGGATCTGCGTCGGCGAATAGTTGGTGAGGAATACGAACTAAAAATGAAACAGCTCGCAAAGGCGGCGGGCATGCACTATTATGACGAACAGGATTTGCGACGAATGGGCTACGATAAGACGCCTGATATTAAAATGATATTGCCCTTCCTTTACAAAGGCGCTGTTGTCAATTGGATAGAGAGCAAAGCCAATTTTGGGGACCTGAAGAGTCACAAGTGGAACATACAGCAGCAGTTGCATAGCTACTGTAATCGTTTTGGGCCTGGCATTATCATCTATTGGTTTGGCTACCACGAAGAGACACCTAAACTAACTGAAAATAATATAGGTATTACAGTTCTGGCAGACTTTCCGGCGACCGACGATTTGGTATTGCTTCACCTAACAGAGCCGGCGACGTCAAAATATGACCAAAGCGTCGGCAGTAAAAATACCTCTTGACCCTCGCATTGTACAAATATGCTGACGAATGTAAAATGTATCCTATTTTTTAGTATGTAGACATTGAAGTTAAGTCTTGCATTTAATAGTGCATTTATATTGACCTTTTTTCTCTCTATGTATGCGTGTATTTTGTGTCTGTTTGTAATTTGCATTTGATTTAATATTAATTTTCTTTACCAAAATCATTAATTTTTTTAAAACAATTTTTCGCTTTTTATTATATATTTATAAAATCCCATTAACATGATCTTTCAATTTATTGTACAAAAACATGATTTCTCATCAGGCATAAATGTATAAACCGATAAATTACAAGTAAAACCCAAACATATGTAGCAAAATTATTGTAGGTTCTTATTTTAAGTCTACATTTCGTTAAATTGCTTGAGTTAAAGTTTTCAGTGCTAAAACAAAAGCAAATGTGCTCTATTTCAACAGTTGTTGCTGGTGTTTAGTATATTTAATCCATTAAAAAAAGAACAGAAAAACAATTTTCATTGGCATTTGAAAACTACATCGGCAATGTAGGAATTGGAACTCAGGACTTGCGTTTATAATGGTATAAAAAATTCAGCTTGAAACGCATTTATAGCAATTCCCCAATTTGCAAATTAGCAGTTGATGTTGATTGTGATTGTTGTTCAATTATTGTTGCTGATGATTTTCGTACTGGTAGGCAACTCGTCATTAAGTTCTTGATATACATTTCTAAATGCGCTTCACTTGGATTAAACGTCCTTGAGCTCTTCGGGCATATCGTTCTTCGGATGCTTGTTCTCAAAATGCTGTTTGTACGTCTTAGGATCTGGCATTTGGGACTGCGGAAAAAGTGTATGTACATATGTATATGTATATGAATGTATGTGAGTGTCTATGTATAGCTACCTTGCAGACCGCACACACGTGGACGAGCGCCTTCTGGGCCGCCTTCTTCTGGTCATTCGCGCTGTGCCCTTGCTGTTTCTTCATCTTGGCTTGTTTTTCGGCAGCTTTAGCCTGGGACTGTATTTTTTGATGACCGCGAGCCATTTTGTTGTTTAGTGTTTAAAGGCTGTAAAAAAGACTACATTTATCAATTTGAATTGTTGCTGATAAAACGATGCGATTATAAAAACAACAAAAACTCATCGATATGGCTTTTCGATTTATTTTAAGTTTACGATACGCGGAGATCTCTTTGTTACTTTGCGGTTTGTACTGTGATTAAACGGGACATTCACATACTTAATATGCAAGCAAGAGTGAATGTGTGCGTGTGTGGGTGATGCGCGCCAGCTGTGGCAAATGAACGTCAACGCAGCCTCATAGGCACTTTCTCTTTCACGCGCACTTTGAATTGGTTGGAAATAGAGCCTCTTTAACTTTAAAACGTGTTTCGTCAATAGCAATTGAACACTAATATTGAAATCAGCCAAGAGCAATACTACAACCAGCATTAGTACCACCCCCCTCCCCGCACACGAAGACAGTCAATGACTAAAATGTACGATGCGACCACGTTCTCGATTCCGGACATGTGCAAATTTTGTGGCAACCGTAAGACAAAAGCACGCCCGCGACTTTTTTCTAAAATTCGTAAGACCACATTTTTTGTGGAATACCGAGTTAGCTATTATTATAATTACTTTATAAGAAAATGCCAACGCGTTAAAATTTGCGTACCATTCGCGTGCTTACCTAATTTGTTGTTATTTTTGTAACTGTTGGTGCGTTGTGAGAGCCAATGTAGTTTCTACAGAATTTATAGCTGGATATAAGCTATTTGATTTCCAGATGTTATTTACCCGAAATTATTTTAGAATTATTTGAAAATTTATACAAAGATCAATTTTGTTTGTTTTGTTGCTAGACGATTAGGGTTGTTGATATTATATCGATAGTTCATTTATACATTTCGATATATTATATTTGGCGAAACCGATAATAATATTGATATTTTTATGAAATCTAACAAAACAGTTCTACAATAATTCTGGTTTACTAATGTTATCAGAGGAGGGTTAATTTTTTGTTGGGAAATATTAAATCAAGTTTCTCAAGCTGACATGCAGAATTTTAGGGTTGGGAATGTAGGATTGAACTTTCTGGTAGTCTGTCTACTCGATTGGTAACAGAGCTGCATTTCCCATGGCGCTCGAATCAAAAAACAATTTTAAAAGATAGATAGTATGTCAATTGTTTGCCATAGCATCAATAAGGCAGGCAGTAGTTGCGCAACTAAATTTGCAAAATTAGTATCTAAACAACAAAAATCGTAATTTGCGTTTTTCTGTTTGGCCCTTACACCTTGGTTCTACCTAGAAACCTTTTATATTCATAACTTCCCATCTATGGGTAAATAAAAATATTAACAAAATAAAAAAAATAAAAAATACTCAACGATATTATTTCAATAAGAGCAGTACCGACAGTTAACAGACAAAATTATCAAAATGAAAATTGTTTGCTTTTCTTCTAGTTTTAATATCACCGAGTTTATAATATTTTAAACAAACAATATAGTAATTGAAAATATATTATATACATATATTAATTTTTAGGGGTTTTGGAGAATTTAAATGAGGTTCTGAAAGTAAACAAACTGGCAAGGAAATTGATTTAGTTATTTCTCTATGTAGGATTGCACGTCTGCTAGTACGAATATGAGTATCTCGGAAAGAGAATGATGAGTTTTAAAATTAGTTTTAACACAACTAAGCTCTGGACCATATAAAAAATTGTATTTATTTGTATAAAAACGTAACAAACTTGATTACAACTAAACTAACATGCTTGCATTATTGTCGCAAAACTCATAAATGTTATCAACGAATTGCATATCATTTATTTTAGCAGCTTGAGTAATAGGCTTCTGTTTGGTGGTCGCCTTATCATCAGGGTCCGTTTTAACGACGCCCTTTACATCTGTTGTTTCGTCGAGCGTCATGCGTTTCAGGTTATTCAACATTGAAATGTCCTGTTTAATTTCATTCTTTAGCTCGAGCAGCTCATGCTCTGTCTTCACAATATCCTCAGCATAGGCTTCAATATTGCGTTGCAGTTGACCCACCGACTCCTCCATCTCTTTGGTTGTATACCGTTCGTTCTGGAGTCGGAACAATTTGCACTTCTGCGACAGCTGTCGGGTTAGGGTGTATTCGCGCTCATAGCGGGCATTTATCTCAGCATGCATCGCGGCCAGCTTGTTGCGAACGCTGCTCCTCAGTGGCGCATCCTTGCGGCGCCGTCTTATGCAATTTAGGTCCCTGTTGCTGATGTTATTGTGGTTGTTTTTGTTGCAGTTGCTGATGACAGGTGCATGAGTCGAACGCATTTGCTCGCGGCGATGCCGACGACGTCGACGCACAGTGGCACGGGTTTCAGCTAATTTATAGAGTTGGGTCTTGCTGCTTGGGTTAGGGGTAAGTGCCTGGACTCGTTCCTGTTTCTCCTTATATAGCTGATCGGGCTGTAGGACAGCCATAGGCTTCACACAACTCTCATGTTGAAATATTTTTTGCGGCACTTTGGCAATTGGTTTACTTGGAAGATTGGCCTTTTTGGCAGTTTTGGAGAGACGAAATAGTTTCTTCAACCATTGGAACATTGAGAAGTTTGTGGCGGACGGCTTGTGCTTCTCCTCCACCAGTCTCATAGGCAGTGGGCCGTGGAGTTGTCGGCGCTGCTTGAGTGATAGGCGTATCTGCAAATAGAAAAACCAAACAAAATTAGCTTTTATGACTAATTCTAACTTGCTACAGCAAATTGCCTGCAAGTCCATTAATGACTAATTTTAGTGGCACCATCAAACAATACCAACACAAACCAAATGTGCGACAATTAAAGTCCTATTACCCTATAAATGAAAACAGGGCCCCTTTCTAGGCGGCCCGCCAACCATGATAAGGAACTTAATGGCCTCCCAGTAGGGTTAGAAAAATAGTCATAGCATGCCAGTAACTAGAAGCAAGAAACCAGCAAAACACGCCCGCGAGCATAATTATAGCTAAAAAAGCATTAAGTTTAATATAAAAATCAATAGGCAAATTGATTTCGTTTCGTGCGTCATGAAACAACTTCAAAAAATAAAGAAAAAAAAAAAAACAACGATGCATAATCAACTCAATCCAATAAAACATATAGCCGTACAAACATGTGTATGGTGGGGAAGTGTTTCCTTCGGAATGGGAATTTGGGGGCGCAAGCGACATGAATTTCACATTTCTTAGCTTTGCGTGTGGCGCCAGGCGTCTGTCGACTGTGCATAGTTGAGGGACGGACAGAAACAAAAAAAAAAATGAAGAGAAAACAACAAAAAGAACGCTTATTATGCAATCACTGTCGACTTTTCCCACTACTATGTATTATTTGGGCCGCCTTTTTTGCACGGCAACTTGTTCATGGTGTTCGTGCTGTGTGGGTTGGTGGGTCATTGCAGGGGTGTGGGGGAGGGTGGCATATTACCTCATTGTGCACACGACTCCATGCGCGCCAAACGGGCAAAATGGCCATGTTGCCATCGTAGCTGCGCTCGATGCCGCGCCAACTTTCCGTTATAACGTAATCGTCGTAGTCACGCGATGCTGCGTCAAAGCCATGGCCGCCATCTTGGATATTTGTAAGAGGAAATGGCATGAAACCGGAAATGTGCGACAGTCGATTGAAATACGGAAATTCAAAGAAAAATAATTAAAAAAAGGTAAAACAAATATTAAAAATGCAAACAAAAATAAGTGCCCGTAATTCAATTTCTAATTAATTCAAAACTAGTTCACCTAACCACATCTCAAGCAATTCAAACAAATATTTTGCTTGACTCACCTTGTTTGCACTTATTGCCATTTTTATTATTGTTGTTGCTATTGTAGTTGTTGCAGTAAATATGCGCATTGCCATTACGGAGCTCATCGTCAATCAGCGCCTTGATTATGTCATTGCATGTGGTTTTATTTGTTACACCCGATACATAACGCGGTTCCTCATCGTCCAGCCAAATGGGTATTTCCTTATGGCCTTGCTCCTGTGTGGGGGCAAATTGGCTTATTAATGTTTGTGCGGCCGTCAAATTTATAGTCTGGTGTTTCAATATGAACACAAAGTTGTTTTCTATTTTGTATTCCCTTATGTCATCATCAATCCTACCACATACATAGAATGATGAAATATATCTATCTACAATTAGCAGACAAAGCGGTGGTGAATGAACACAATGATAAAAAAAAAAATTAATGGGATTTTCGCACATTGGAATAACAATTTCCGAGATTGATCAGTTTAAATGATGTAGTTGGTACACGCATTTTCGAGATAATCGTGCGTATCTTTGATTGATTACAACAGCTTAAAATTCAAATTTTAACCCACTTCTGTTATTTCAAGGAATATATCATTATTAATGCCAAATGTCCATAAACACTTATGCAATAATCGGTTCTAAAATAAATACTATTTAAAGAAGCTTTACAAGAAATCAAAATTTTTCCTAAGCAATTCATTATATTTATCTATATATGCATTTAAATAAGTAGGCGTGCATATACATATATGTAGGTTCCATATAATAATTTATATTTGTGTGCATTTAATATTTGTAAAGTTATTTTCAAACGTGCATTATTAATATCATATCCAAATATAAAAAAAACTACACTCTAATAACACAGAAATTCTAAAAAGTGAATAGACATTTGAACTATCCCTATTTTAAGTTATACAGGTTGAGTAACACCAACTTCTGTTGAAATGCTAAAGGGAGCGTTAATTGTTTCTGAATTTCTGATGGGAACCAACAAATAAATATTGATATGGAGTAAATATTATGATTAGTGTAATTATTTCTACAATACTGTCCAATTTCATTTTCTGCTCTACCCAATTCGTGTTTAAAGCCTATGGAACTGTACGGGGGTGTTATATTTTCCATATGACTATGACTAACAAACTGTCGAAAGATATGTACGAGTGCTCGTATAATGCAGGTACTTGCTTCCTTCACCTGCCCACCCAATTAGATGATTTGTTTGATTTCTTTGGAATAACCACCACTGAGCCCTCGCCAACTCTCAACCCCTCGCTGTTCGTAGATTGTGTGTGTGTGTGTGGAGTGTTGGGGGGGGGGGGGGGGGGCGGCTGTGTTTACTCGCATATTCGCTGTACTTACCACAGTGCTATTAACGCCATACAGGGAAATGGAACGATGGCGACGAGCAGCGGCTGCGGTTGTGGCAGCCGTATGGCTACTTCCGTTAGCAGTGCCATGTTTATATTTGCATGAACGTGCCAATGGCGTTTGTTGTTGCACGTTCATTTTCACGTTCCCATCCACCAGTCGTTCTTCATACGCATTTTCCGCTTGCTTATTATACAAATGTGCCTTGTTCTTCTTTTTGTTGTTGTAGTGGTTGTTCTTGCTGTCTTGATTTTGGCCGCGTTGTTGATGTTTGGTTGGCAATATGGGGCTTTCGGGCAAATTCAATAGCGACGGACAGGTGTCAAGATTATCATCATCGATGAACGTTGAGTTCTGTTGTTGGGGCGCCATTTTGAATATTTCCACTAATTGGCACTGCAATAAAAGAACAAATAAATGGATGGCTTGAAAAGTGTACACACGGATGTAGTACATGAAGTCATGTACATATTAGTAGCATGTATGTATGTGTATATTGTATATATGGGCATGCTCTTCCGATTTTTCAAAACACGCGAAAAGCCTGTTAGACATTTTTGTTGGTGGTCTGGCCGGGTCCGGTCCAACTCGGCGGGTGGGGGCGCCTACGCCTAACGATCAATTTAGATTTGTTGCCTGCGATTAAATAAATTATACACGAACTTTTCGCTCTGTGCATTGCTACATACATTCTGGGTGGTCTAACCCTCTACCCCCCAACTGTGCAGGACCTAACAATCCACGGCAAACTTCATTCCAACGGTCATGTTGCCTGATTCCTAGAAAATTACTGTGCCTACCGTTGCCATTATTCAGTCATGTGCCAGGCGTTTAGTTTGTTGTGTTTTTTTCTTCTTGTTTCTGGCCATATTGTTATTGGTGTTGCTGCCGCATAATTTGTTGCCACCGTTGCCTGGCAGTTCGTTGTACCGACTCCTGCCTGCCTTGTCTTGCCTTGCCAGCTGCATTTGTATGCAAATTTGTAGCCAAAAAAATATTTTGCACATGCAGTTCGTGTATTGCCTGACTGCTTGCCACCTTCCCTGGCTGCTACCTTATGAATTAATGCTAATTTATGCCGTTGGAAAATGCAGCACAGCACGTTCCTGAAATTATATTTTCTTTTTGGAGCCCCCCCCCCCAACCTTAGAAGGCGTAACAAGGCTCGGGGGCTATAAATATTATATGCATATATACATATATAGGAAGCACCAAGATGCAGATGGCTATCTAGAAAAAGTTTCTAGTCTCTATGATCACATTAAGTAAGAGACGATCTAAAGGGGTCCTTAAGTTTTCGAAGCAAGACAAATTTTAAGAGGTCTTTCTTTAAATATTTTCAAAAGTTATTTAATGATTATCTATTTAAATCGTAAAAAAGTGTACGGATGATGGAAATGATTCGAAATTCTAATTGCAAACAAATTTTCTAAGCTTTAATATTTGTGTTTCTTTATCAATTATCAAATGAAGAATATCTTTAAATTTTATTTCAACAAATCCATCATAACTAATTCAAAATCAAAGCGTGAAGTACTTATATATTTTTAATAAGTTTAGAATGAAACTTTTCAAGCCTCATGCCTAGATTTCATAGCATAACTTTTTGGCATTGCTATGTAAGCAAAATTACACGACTTTTTCAAAGTTCGCCCATTCTTACAACCGGTTCATCAAATATTTAGCTGTGTCTGTCCTGCAACACACGCCCCACAGACCTGCACCTCACTCGAACGCTATTAGATAAATGAGTTTTAGTTCTACAAATTGCTGCAAAGGATTTCGAATGCATACGGGTAGGCCCCCGGCTTAGGAAGCCTTTGATTACCCGCCCAATGTTGCATGGACATGCAAACAGCCATTTTAAAATGTAATTTCCAATCAAGATAAGTTCAAATGTAAATTTCATTAAGCTTCGACAGACGTCCGGACTTCCACACGTCTAGCCAGTTATTCGAGTAGCGGCTTCTGACGTTTTCAGTGCAATTAATTATTTTCTAGAAAAGGTTAACTGCCCGTCCATATTATTTTTATTGTTCTTAATGCATAATTAATGTGATGGTCACTCCTAAGCTAGGTCCTTGGCTGAAATGTTTTGAATTTCGATGACGCGTCCGAACTATGACGTAAAGTTCAATGTTTCCGCAAGACATTAAGTGAATTTATTTTTAAATGGTTTTCTGTATAATTTTGTTTTCGGCTCACACTTCGATTCCTTGAATATGTTTGTTAAGGCATTTGATAATTTCCGTCGCTTGCATCAGACACTACCTTTGCGTGCTGGATGTCTATTAAAATATTGCTATGTCTCGTTGGCTTTGAATATTGAAAACATTTTTTACAACGAACAGAACACGCCGTTGGCGCGTGTGTATTGATTTGGACGCCAATGCGGCGTATGAGTAATAGTGTGATTGTTCTAAAGCTTATACGGGGATTTCCTATAAGTATTATTGGCTGGATATACTAATGCTTGCCTGCTATTTGTACCTTTCAATGAAAATAAAAGTAAGGATAATTATATGGTTTGTAATGCCCAGAAGTAGGAATGCTTCCCCTGGTGCTGTTCCTATTGCATAAACAAGTATAGTATAGTATATGTAGTATATGATTAGCATGACGAGACACTAATCGATATAGACTTGTCTGCTGGTCTGTCTGTCTGTCTGTTTCAAACACTACTCTCCTTTAGTTTTAGTTTTTCTTACTATTCATAAAAAGTTGTTGTACGAAATACCCTTTTGTTGTAAGCACTTATATAAATTTTTAAATACAAAAATAAATTCCTGCTTTTTAAATTGACAATAAAGGGTAGACAGCATCGGCACGTATCTTGAAATGCCTTTCATTATCTTATAACAATTAAGTAGGATTATTTTTAAAAACTTGAGTTGAAGGATCAGCCACATGACTGTTTTATTATTAACAAATATTATTTAACTCTTTTAGGACGGAAATCTAGTAGATTGTTGGCGATTACGATAAGCGATGTTGCCGTTTCTGAACACATTTTTCGCATTTGATTTGAAATACAAATACAGTTTGCAACCAATGTTATTAAAATTTTCTTAGTTAAAGGCACACAAATTCTCAGAAATTGTTTCCTATTCATTCCTATTACTCTGAATTGCATTTTTCAAAACTAACAAGGTTTTTAACTTTAAAATTCGTATAGCTTACTCAATATCGAGAACTGATCATTTTTATTTTATAAATCCTGCAATGCTGGTGAAAATTGCAAATTGAGCCCGTATTTAAATGCTTAGATAAGAGCCCGATTGGTGCTTATGCCGATTTTAGCCTATTTCAGAAGTCTTAACGGGAACACTCAATCTTTAGAGCCCTATTGTTGTACTGGGCCACAAGTTGAATTTTGGCACCCAAAGAACCACAGAATATTGTGGAATCAACTGTGAATTCTCCCAGTGCCAAGATACAACAAAAGCAATTGTTTTGGCACTCTAACACAGATGTGGCTCCTTCGAATGATCATTTGATCCGACTTACCTCTCTGTTCGCCCTTTCTTTATCGTTTCCTCTGTTCCACTTTCTTTCGACCTATCGCTGGCGATGTTTTCTTTTTTGTGTGGAATTCTTTGCCTAGTTTTGTTCGATTTTGAAATATGTCTTTATCCTTTTCCTTTTTTTTAAATTTGCAGCTTGAGCTTGTAACACTATTACACCAGTCTGGTTTTCACTATCAACTGTGTGCCACACTTGCCCTGCCGCAGGACATGTTAATCCTTTGAGCTTTGACACTTGACTGAAGTTCAAATTCGTGTTCGCGGCAACGTAATGTTCAAAACGTTAGCGCTAGCAGTGGCAGTGGCAGGGGCACTGCCGGAAACTGCTAATATTTTTCTAGATCTAGACAGGTGCTAACGTGTTGTCCTTGTTTGGCGCTGGCACTGGCACGGCGCGGCACAGCGAGCAATATTCAAATAGAGTCCTTTGGCCTGCACGGCGCCTATTTCACCAGCAATTTTCACAGCCACTGTTCCAACAGTGTGTGTGTGTGTGTGTTGTTAATTTTTTCGTTTGGTGTTTCTTTGCTGTTGCCCCTGACAACTAAAACGCGCATTCGATGCACAACAAACTGACGATGGCACGGCGTATCCTTGACGACGGCATGTGACTAACTAAAATTTTATTTCCTACCACACACAACTTTAAAGCAAACGCGACAACTGGCTGCTAGCTACCAACTACCAATACACAGGCACAAACATATACCTGCACGCATGTATGATGTGGCCAATACACGCACACACACCTGGTAATAACAACAATAGCCAGGGGGTTGGTGCGCTGCCGTCATCGACCAGGCTGTAGCGGCAATTGTTGGTAATAACAACTGCCACAAAGGCTGGCACGCTGGCTTGCTGGCTTGCTGGCAGGCTGGCAGTAAGGCAGCCAACCAGCAACCACCAGCAGGGGCAGCAAACAGTTACCACCAAGTTATGCTACCAATTTCTACCAAGCCCTGGCGACCACTCCCTCATCGTTGTCGTTTTTTGACGTTGCATTTTTGTATAGCGTGCTCCTTGTTGTTGCTTTTCCCTCTGCCTCTACCTCTGGCTCTGCTTCTGCTTCTGCCACTGACTCTGCTACCAATACTAATGCTAACATTTGCGCTGTGCGCACTTTGCGTTATTTGGTAAAACGAGATTGTTGATAACGTGACACAGCCACACCAACAACAACAACAACAACAACAACAAAAGCAAGTTCTATAAAAACTAGTGGCACATACAATAAAAATATTGCTGCGTCCGAGGCACTACCATGAGGCGAAATGGCAGTAGTATAGTATAGTATTGTGCAGGGTTCAGTGTGTGGGGTGTAGGGTGTAGGGATAGAGGTGGTTGGCGTGTGTTGTGTATTTTATTGTTAATGGGTAGCAGCCTTTACATTTAGGTTCGATTTTTTTTTTGTCTTTTTATACTTATTAATGACGAAGCATTTACGGGCCTTTGTTGTGAACAAAGCTACGGTCAGATAAGCAAACTATTTGCACACAAATTCGTTCCTTGAAACAAGTATATCCTGAGGTAATTCCTATTTCAATCATAATGCATTAACACTTTTCAAAAAGTGTGATTTAAAACAGTAAAAATATTTTATAGCTTAACAAATGTTTAACAAATGGCTTTCAGCTACAAAACCGCAGAGTCTTTTATGTTCTTTCTTTAATTATTTTGAATGCAATATGAGGCTAATCTTTGAATCAGAGATAATTGTGCTTACATTACATTTGATCCTGCTAGCCTTGGTCGCGCACAAAATACGAATACTTGCAGATCTTTCGACTCTCTATCGGAAAATTTGTGACTACTTATTACATTCCTTAAAGGGTACAACACGATTTAAGTGAATATATTCAGCGTTTCTTGATGAACGGAAAGCATGCCCCAGCCCATTTTGCTTAGATTCGGGTATAGAGGACAAAAATAAATTGTTAATCTTCAATAATACTATGTTAGATGTTCAAAATATTAATCTTATTATTTTTCCTTTTAATTAATTTAAGTTAATTTTTAATTCGTTCGCTATAGCAGAGGTGATTAGAAATATATAAAAACTTTGAAGCTACTGAGGTTACTTGAAAGACCAATCAGTTTTACTTGAAGTCAATTTCGGAGATTCATGATCTATGTACTATAAATCACCTAGTTATAAGTTTGAGCTTACCACATGAAAATGCATTTTTTTTAGTGTGCCCCCAAAACTGTACAGTCCAAAAGTGTTATTTAAATTAATATGGGCCTATTGTGGTTGTAATATATGAGCTAGCGTAAGGGGCTGGAAAGGCCATCAACAATTCAACTACAAAGCTCGGACCACGAACGGTTTTGCTAAAACGCGTGAAATTTTTGCGCTTGTAAATGATTGATTTGGTCTTTCGTCCCCTGACCCCTGCATGGCCGAACTCATTTGCCCCGCGGCGGCGGTGTCCTTAGCAGCTGGGGGGCAAGTGCGGGCTCAACCTGTCGGTCGTTGTGGTTCAGTGATTTCACGGTATGGCACCGACGACGAAGGCACTGGTAACGCCAATGGCCACGGCACCGGCGTCACAATAAATAAACATAATGCTTATTATAATGGTGGCGGCATCGGCATCGACGTCGACGGCGGCGGCGGCGATGTTGAGTTAGTGTGGGAAAACACACGAGCAAATAATTGCCGTTAGAGTTGCGTGGTGAAATTCGCTCTGCGGTGGCTATGCGTGGCAATTAATTTTTATTTAGATTTAGCCGCCCTCAACTCTCCGTGCAACTCAACGGAGTAATTAAGGTGCAGAAAAAAGGAAACATTACACTCATGAGTGTGCGACATGGAAAACAAATTTTCGCGCCCACTGCTCAACACCCAACGCTTCGTGCCTAATTCCCTTTTTTTGTTGTCCAGAACTCCCTCTTTTCACCAGTCAGTTGCAGTCCACAGATACTGTGCTTTGTTGTTTGCACACGATTGTTGAATAGTTGCACTTGATGGTGCCCGGGTGCGGGTTCGGGTTCGGGTCTGGGTCTGCGTCCGGGTCCGAGTGGTGTCCACCGTAGCGGCGTTGCATGCAGTGCATATGAAAATTTCATTATGACGGGGGTGTTACCAGTTTGCTTGGTGGGTGGTTGAATTTGGTTTTTGTGCTTAAGCAGTGATTGCTTTTTATTGTAGATTGTGGTATAGAGATTGTCAGCGTAGGGTGATATGCACCTGGACATTCAAATGGGTGTATCCAAAACTATTTTTGATTTACTAATCTACTTAGCATACGGTTAGTTTTGTAAATGTCCAAGTCTCCATTGGTCATAGATGCCCTTTTTCAATAGAAGTGCACAATTTTATTCTCAAAATATGATAAGTATGAGCACTGATATTAATTATGAATTTCATTACATTTTTTTAATAACTACAATTTTATTATTTCTCAAAAAAAGAAGATAAATACATGCTTCAGGGTCTTACCCTGCGAATAACTTATAAGCTATATTGTGTCCGTCCTGTCTATTATCATTATAGTATATAGAAGTTTTCAAAATTTACGCTTATGGTGATTCTTGGTCATTTGTCATGTTATCAGCATGCCTTAAAAAGAATCCTCTGTGCCCACTTTTAAGGCGATAGTTCGGAAATTGCGGGGGGAGTAGTAGTTATACATAAGTATGTATAACTTGTGGTCCACCATTCTCCCTTCTGGGTAATTCAAACTTTTACACCAAAATGCTATACCCTTAATCTTTTCATGGATTATTCCTTCCCTAATATTATGATACAAATATTAATTACAGTATATTATTTACTCTATTATTCCAACAATTGGCATAAGTTTCTTTTATTTAAAATAAGTCAATTAAAATTTTTGAGTTGTGTAAAAAAAACTTACAAAAAATAGAAAAAAATAAATGTAAAAGAATATTTCATAAACGTATTTGTTTAACGAATATAATATTATAATGGATTCGTCTTGATGTGGCATTACATATTGTATCGTGAAACGGCCATCTATATCCGCCTGCAGGATGATCTGAACTGCTCCAAAAGTAAATTAATCACATTTGATCGGTCCAGACAATATTTAATTACTTTATCGATTGGCAATGTACCATTACCAAATAATCTTGAAGTTTATTTTTAATCGAAACACAACTTTAATCTTTACATCTATACTATTGTAAACAAGGGTTCTCTTAGACTTATTAAAAGTTAGTCTTAAAAGTTTGATCCTCTGCTTTGTTTCTTTGTTTTTTTTTTCTGCATTTCACAATCTTTTTCCGGCTTTATACTAGCGCATAAATAATAATAAATATTATAATCATTTTCACCTGATTTTAACCGAACTTTCTCTGCCTACCACACTTGCTAATATATCTTCGGTAATTCCATTTTTAACTTTTATTCTACATAAATTGGTTATCTAGTACTTGATTCTGAGCTTACTTTCTCTGATAATTTAATTATTTATTTTCAGTTTGTATATCTTTAAATGCCTCTGACTACTCTTGCCTGGGACTTAAATATGAATGCAATTTTGTATAATATTTGAATTCTTTCACCTATGTCGACAGCCTCTGTATGTCGAAAAAATAGGAATATTAGATAAATAAATTTAAAAATATTGTTGTTTATTTATTTGATTAAAATTGTAAGTGGAAGGAATTGAAATGTAGTTATTGTAAGAATAACGCAATTATTTAATTTGAAGTCTTAGACAAATTATATATGGCACCCAAAATATGAGTAATACGAAAACAAAGTTGATCTTGACAATAATAATTTTCATTTATTCAAATATTTGGCGACTTACTTACCAACTTAATTACCAATGAGAAAAAGCACTATCAGGCATATTTCGTATTCTATACTCGTACATGAATATACATATACGATCGATGAGAAAGAACTAGAGAGTAACGTATTTCATATATTTAAGAACCTTTGTTCTTCTAATCGCTATACCCTAGCAAATGAGCGAGAGGGCGATAATGCAACAGGCCCTCTAAAAGAAATACTTACCAGACTGAGACACACATACATTTTTAAGAAGATATGTACGAGTATATAGCGGGCACATCTATTAAGCTGAAATAATTACGAGTGAGCAAAAGGCAGAAGGCAGAGGGCACAACTGCTGGTCGACTGAAGGCAGTAGGACAGTTGGCTTCCCCCATTCCTTACCTCGTGCCATGGCCCGAAAAGGAACGGCGGCTGCTGAGGCCGTTGCAGCTGCAGGTGCAGAAATCAACGAGCGCAACGGAGCGGCACAGGTCGACCCAGAGACGGTTGCAGGACGGAAGGAAGCTGTTGCGCGGGTCAAAACACTTGTCTTCGTCATAGTCGATGACGACTGAGGGTTCTCTGAACCTGTTTATGCTGTTTTTTTGTTTTTTTGTTTTTTGTTTTTGGCGCGCATGCCAAAGGTTGCGTCTGGCAAGCTGTTACTGACTGAGTCAGGCTGTTAGCAGGTTCTTTTAGGGGTTGTGCCGTTAAGGGCCGCGGCTGCGCAGTCGCAGTTTCTGGCAGTTGTTGTTCATTGACCTGAAAAGGCGCGCGTCTTTAAAAGTGAAACACATTTCTCAAATGTTGTTCTTTTTTTGTAATAATGTTTTGTTTCTTGTTCGAGACGATCTTTATTAATGCGAAGCTGTTACTGTTACTGTTGTTGTTGTTTCTGTTGATTTCTTGTCGTTATTAACTATAGCTACATTTTGGTTTTGGTTTCGTTTTGTGTATTTACATTATGTTGTAGTATGTTGTTTATAGTTAATGCAATGTGAATAAGTTTTCGCAAGGTGTAGTAGTAAATTGATTTTTGTGTTTCTTTTATTTTATTTGGTTTATTATATGAGATATAAAAATGCTTGCTTTGCATTGCACCAATTTGTGTCGAAAGTAATAATTGTTCTTAAAAAAATCTACGTAAAATGAATTTTGTTTGGTATTTCAAACATAAAACGTGTAACACACAAATGTGTGTTATGCATTATTTTAAACAATTTCGTATATTTTAATATAACAAATATGCAAACTGTTTCTCTCTAGTTTGCCTACAATTTTATTAGTGTTTTTTTTTTTGTTTTTTTTTTTAGTTTTTGCAAAATGTTTTATATTTATAAATACGTACTTAAAAATGTAATTTAAAGTATTTGACAAAATGTATTAATAATTAATTTTCTATATAAACTTATTGTATTTACAATTTGTTTATGGCAATTATTTTTCTCTAAATGTAAAGCTTTGAAATTTCAAAAAGAATTTAACTTATGTTCGAATCTATGAATCCTTTTTCCATTTCGAGTTTTTATATTTGCCAATTTTTTTTTAAGTTTCTTCTTAATTTAAAGCGTTTTTTTTTGTTTGTATATTATTGATTTATTTGAATTGCAATATGAATCTGCGACATTTTAAATTGTAGTTGTTATTGAATTATCTTTAAACTATTATAATTGTATTCGTTTCTCGGCTCAAATTAATTTTATATTTAGTTAATCATTGGAATAAACATGCGATTAAAATATGAATGGGATATGTGAACAGAAACAGAAGTACTTTAGTTTTCTAATTCGAAAATAGGGCACGAAAATTGGTTATTAAAAGGCTTGTCATTCCCATTTTTTAGGCGTATACATACCTTTAACAATTGTTGCACTTTTGCGTGTGAAACCAGCTAAGCTTAATGCAAAACATTAAAATATTGCAGCAACGTTTCCATAATCAGAGTTTATGTTTCAAGAAGGCACCTATCCAATTGTTAGCTTTAAACACTCTTGTAACAATAGATGATTCTTCCCTCTGGCAAAATATCTTACAAATTGTATATACAAGTTTCTGCTCAATTGTTAAACAAATTGCCCAATCTTTGTGGCTTTTGTACATTCCTTTTACAAGTATTGGCCACACATTCTAATTGTATTCTAGTTATGCTTCCTTCTGCTAGGTGTGGCATAGGAATGCAAATAAACTGGTTAGATATCAATTATTCAATAAACATTTTACTCTTGGACGTGCTTCTTGTTCATTTACTTTTACTTTTACTTGTGCCTTTTGTTATTTTATGTGTGTACGCAACTACTTTTTGAACGTACAACATTTTAGAATTTTCAGCATTATTTAAGACCAGCAAGAAGATTTTTGGTTGTATTATAATGTGTTATTTTTTTGGTTTAGGCATTAACTAATTTTGTTTGTTTTTAAATTGCAAAAAGATTGTCCTTGTATTTGTGTTTTTTTTTTCTTTTCTTGTAAACTGTAATGAGGAGAAATACATGCGAAGCTTTTTAAATAATAACATTAACAAATCTACAGGTCTATATATGTATAGTTTGCAAAAAGCTTTGTGTAAACTTGTTTTAAATATAATTTTGTTTAAACAATTAATAACGGTGGCCCTCAATAACCTGCTCAATTAAGTAAAATACATTTTATGCAAAGGGTTATCCCTCGTTTTTATTTTTATGTTTTGTTTTGTAGTTGTGTTTATCACAAGATTTTTAATTTAATTAATTTAAGTTTTGTTTTTAGTTAATTGTGTTTTATTAAAGCGTTGGTCTACTTGCAAGGGTTTCTGGAGCGCGTTTCTTAGTTGCTTTTGTAACCAACTGAGATGTGGCGTAAATTTTATCTAAAATACTTAAGTGGTTTATATCTGGTACATAGATTATTTAGTTGGGTTGGCATATGCATTTCATAGCTTCATCGAGTGTTTTTGTATAGGTTTTGTACTTACATACATATATTCAACATATATATATAAATACCTTTTAAATTTTTTCCTATTAGCTTTGATATGTATTTTAATAAAATTGTTATCCAATTCCTGCTGCTACACAAATGCTGAGGATGATTGGAAAGAAAATAAATAAATAAAAAAAAATGGCATTAAAGTTGTAAGCAATAACTAAAGGTAATCAATAAAAATTAATCATTTTCTTCCAACAGAATACTCATTATAGTATTTACTTCGCCTCTCCAATGTGAATTATCGCGTTGTGGATGATAAACTTTCTCACAAGACTAGCTTCGATATTGACTGACTCCTTGCGAAGCCTATAAAATAGATGGTAGGTGGAACTGCCAACTTGTTTCAATTTCATGACGACAGCTGATCAAATAGGACGCCAAATTGAAATTTAAAATTTCGTGTTTAGATGAGAAATTGGTATTATATTATATTCAGTTTGACAACTAGACGTAAATAAATATAGTAGTTCGTTAAAACCATATTCAGCAACCGTCAAGCTGAATTATTTATCGTATCTAAAATAATACAAATAATAAAAACAAAAGACTTCGTCCAAATTACCTTTGTAAAAAATAATTAATGTAAATATTTGCTTCTTCAAATATTATTAATAGCTAACATGTGCTTTGAAGACAATAAATACACGGCTTTAGATCGGTTCAAATTAAATTGTGAAGCAAAGTCTATGCTGAGTCAAAACAGAACCGAGCAAAATAATGACATTTGGAGGCGGTAGAAAACTACATTATTTGGAAAAAATAAAAGTCCATAAAGAAAATCATAGATATAATAATAATAGTTTTTGCTTATGCATATAAGAGTCGAGTTTTATTCAGATAAGAACCAAATATTGAAATCACTATCTAAGCTATTAAATACGTAAGTATATACAGCAAGGATCAACTCATTCCCATTCAATGAATTAACAAAGGGCTTTTATAACACTTGAGGATTGGACTAATTTAACAAAATTGTTCTTTTACAATATTTGACTAGAGTTCGTGTAAATATATAGCGTCTATATTTTGTTACTTTGGTATCGCTTGAATCTTTTGTTTCCATTTCGACTACGCATAGTACTAGATGAAGCGTTAAAGCTGTTTGGTTTGCATTTCATGATGAGTTTAGAGTAGGACTTTTGTTTAGATCGTTTGTTTGCTAATACTTGTACATACTTGTATGTACATGCATGTATTCGGGATTGGTACTTTCAGCATATAAGTAGTATGTTCGTATGACCGACTTAATTGTAGATAATTATATTACAATTTGCTTTGTTTGTTATTATTTATTAATGCATCTCGTGCATTAAGTTAAATTTTTGGTTTTGTTTGGTTTCAATTACTGTTTGCTTATTTTTTTAAAAAAGGCAGTCGAAATTGTTTCGTATTTTTGTTTTTTGTTGTTAGTTTTGAATTGCAATACATTTAAATTTAATAATGTTTAAATACTCGTACATAATAACAACTTATGTTAAACGCTTGTTTGTTTTTCTCATTTGTGTTTTTGCGATAACAACTCATTGTTTTTTTAAACTAAGTTTTTGACGTTTTGCGTTTTATCACTTGTTTGCCATACTGGTTTAAGATTTAATTTTATAATTGTAAGTTGTTAATTGTTATTAAATTACTTTGTGTTTCCCTTTGTTACGTTAAAATTAAATGACTTTGCAAGGCCTAACTTAGGAAAATGTTCCATATAAACAATATTTTGGGTGCGCGACTACATTTTATTTGCACTAGCATAGCACTTGAACGCGCGAATTTGTTATGATATACTTTTCATGATGCTTAGTTTTACGAAAACCCTTTATAGTGTACAAAGAAGAATATCAGAAATATGGCATAAGCAGTTGGAAATGTAATTCTTGCAATAACATCGATGGTCTTGGCCACGCGTATGGGATGTGGTGGCTCCTTTTTTCGCATCTGTACGAAGCAAGTCTGTGGGAGTGTATTTGAATTGTAATTAGTAATGTGAATTGGAAAAACCGGAGAACTTATCATACTCACCTCTGTAGCGCAGCCATTGTTCGCCGAGTGAGTGCAGGGGCTGTTGCTGCCACCACAAGTGGTGCAGGCCACAATCTCGTTGGGACCGCCGGCATCGCGTCGCTTCTCGCCCTGATAGATGGCGGTAAATTTAAAAAACTTGTTTTGTTAATTTTTTCAAATTGGAACATAGTATGTTGTTGTTGTTAGTTTGAGAAATTTGATTGAATTAAAAAATTAAATATTCAGAAATTGGTTTTTATTGGTTTGGTTTGGTTTAGTTAGTTGTTTTCGTATTTTTTTAAAATGTAAATAAAGGTATTTACACACACACTCATTGGTATTGGTTGGACAACAAAAACGCAACGATTTATAACGAGTTGAAACGAAAATGTTTTGCAGTTGCAGTTTGGTTGCATTTGGTAGCATTTGTTTGCATTTCGTAAAAAACACAGCAAAAAGCATTGATCATTTAAAAATATGTAAAAAATAGAAAAACATCATTTTTATTATAGTTGTAAATTATTGTTAAATGTTGTACATATATGAAATACATTTGTGAAATATTGTAATACAAATAAAATAATCTCAGCTACATTTTTGATGGAAAAGCGTTGCCAAATACTTTTTAAACACGCACATTACATGTATAACTTTTAGCATTCTTGCACTTTTGTTAAACATTAAACTACAACGAAATGTATGTACATGTGTGCAGAATTGTTTATAAAAATAAATTGCCACAAATGAGCACAGTATCAGCAATATACTTACGGGCTGTGCCACACATACAAAATGCAACGCATTATTTTTATTATGTTCATAAATATTTGGGCAGCATTTAAGAGAAATTGGTAGGATTATTTAGATTTAATTGTGCATGTATTGGTTTATACGATAAACAATGCAAAACTAATAAAATTTAATTGTTTTACTATTTAATTTTTTTCAACTCCTCTTCTCGCACGTTCAATGTCTTTTTGTATGATTATTTTTTATTTAAAAAATATGTTTTGTATAGTTATTTAGCTTTGGCAGTTTGTATAGCTTTTTGACTGACTGAAGTGAGAATAATGGCATGAGAATTTTGCTGTGTGTGTTAGTTTATGGAATTTTAATGGTTACAGATGCTTACAAAATGTTCTGAGTTTGTTGAATGTGGTTGGAAGCCAGGTGAACAGCACAAAAAGGAGCATAGAACTTGTTGGTAACATTAATTTAAATACAACTTTATGGTATAATAAAAGTAACAAACATAAACTGAACAGAACGATTAATAGTGTATAGTGGTTTTGTATTTCATGTATTAATAATTGTTTTGCATTTCAACTAATGGAACATGTTTTTGTTCCGCAATTAAATTTGCTTAACACTTTAATAATTTTTAAAGAAAGCTACGTAGTATTTAAAATATAATATAATACAACAAATATTTGAGCTCATATAAGACTGCCTATGAAAGACAATTTGAGACGCGATTTGAACTCGAATTGAATCTATTCTTTATAAGAATATTACAATACTTAAAACTCTTGGCACATTATTTAGAATTCTTTTTTGTTTGAATTGCATGCACTTAAAACAATTTCCCTCTTGCAGTAAATGTGACGAAAAGCCAGCGTCTAAAAATGTTATTTAATTTCCACGGGCTATTCAAGAACGTAGCTTAGGTCGTGGTTTGTGGTTGGAAAAGCACAAAAATAAACATAAATTGCACACACACATACGGACGACACTTTTCTATTTGATATGAAAATGAGATTACGAATGGAAGGTGCAAAAGAGTAGGTGGGATACTGGGTTGCTTTGCAGCTAATTGTATCATAATACACAGACTAATTAAACGCACATTATGCAGCGTGCAACTACCATTAATATACTTCACTTTACTGTGCGCATAATCAACTGAAAATTTAATAAATAGCCAAATGGTTCATAGGTGTCTGTTTCAAAGGTAACTGTGCGCCCAAAAGTATGCTACAATTTATTGCAATTGCAGCGCACGGATGCACGGAAACTCCAGGAACATGATTATAAATGGGGCTAGCAAATAGAAAGACCAGAACATATTCTCTGTCTTTCTTTCGGTATCTGCCGCCGCACGTGGACAGGCGAAGGGCGGTGTTCCGACTTGTCTTTTGTTTGCGCTTAGCCAGCGGCCATTTGCTACACACATACAGGTGCACGTGAGTAAGTTGCATGTGTATGTGTGTGTCTTTGTGTGTGTGTGTGTGTGCATGTTTAAGTAGCCAGCAAAATACCTGGCAAAATAACTGCACAATGCGCTCGACTGCATTATTCAGCTGACCTAATTTGTTCTCTCGCAGATAAGAGTGTGTGGTTTATTTTCGTTTCGCACCCCCAATCGACCCCCTGGGTATAGCTTTTGGCTGTTTTAGCTGATGCTTAAGTATTTTTAACCAACATTTGGGATACTACCTTAACCCTACAACTGTTCATTTTCTCTAAAGATTAAAACATACGCGATAAGTTCGTACTGCAACACGCTTAAACTTTCTTTAAATCCTGCGCATCCTTTGGGCATTCGAACATGGTCAGTCATCATTCAGCCGCTCATTTGTTTGTATTTCATATTGCCGTTGTTGTTGTCGCGGCAACACGCGGCTCATTACTGTATTTTCCACTTTGGCACTCATGAATAATTATGTGACTGTGCTGCCTGTCGGTACTCGGTCCTGCATCCTCCGGTCTCTTTGCCTCGGGCGCCAGGCGTGCGCCATTTTTAATTTACATGTTAATTGCGGCAAACATTTTCCAGGCACCTTACTTCTCGTTGTTAATGCTACTGCTGCTGTTGTTGTTTCTGAATGTCGTTGGAAGTTGTTTACATAAAAGTATGTAGATTGCTGCATCTCAGCAACATTTCCCATTCAGAGGGGAGTCAACATCCATCACGGCAGTTATGTTGTTGGTTACATGTGCGCTCCAAAAGCCTTATTGACGCCTAAACTCTGATTTGGCATCGCTTCAATAATATTTGCTCTTAAATTTAAGCACAAAATACATATATATAAGGATCGCCAAAATTCGTTCTGGTTATTAATTCTTTAGGAATGAGTGTCCTGAAATTTATGGCATTTTAGAATTATTACATATACAAGTATATATCCCATTCTAAAAACTGCGTAATAAAAATTAACCACTCTGGGCGATAATACCTTAAATATTTAAATACTTCATTTATTTAAAATAGAACTCCTAGGACAATTGAGTCGAACCTACTATGCGCTTACAGAACAGTCCAGTTTCTTTAAAGTATTGTCCATTATTATAATTAGATGTAAGAATTAAATTTGAGTACGCCCTGAAATTCAGAAACAACAAATGTGTTTGCCAACTGAAACAAAACAAATTTACACGGTTCCACTTTTATTTGTTTATTTGCTTTTGTCAGCAAATAAAACCCAACTTAATTTTCCAACAAGTGGAAAAGCTAAAGTCGGGTACCTCGGAATACTCTGTACCTATAGTATGTCTATGCGTGTCTGTGTGTAAGCATGTGCGCAGTATAGAGTTGAGTCAAAGCAGCAACTACAGCAACAGCTATGGGCAGAGCATGGGGAGAGATAACATTTATGGCTATAACTTCGTTCCTAAATGAAAAATCCTTACATCCCACATAATCATAAACTGGAGGTATTTGCCAAATTTGATTGAAAACTTCCAAGACTTATGGGAGTTATGGAAAGTCGCTAAGTGGGGGGAACGAGGAAAATTCTTAAATTCACAAGTTTCTTGTCTCTATAAGAGCTAATCTCTGATATAAGTTGTTCGTACGGACAGACAGACAGGGCTAGATCAAATCGTCTTCTTGTGCTGATTAAGAATAAATACACTTCGCGGGATCTGTTACATTTTTAACTTCCCGCAAACCCAATATACTCTTGTACTTTTATACTCTATACCTAGAGTATAAGAACCGATCAATGTCGGAAAATGATTTTCGAATTTTGAGCTTTGAGAAAAACCATGTTGGAGCTTTTAAGTGCCTCTGCCATTGAGGCCATTACTCTCCCAGCTGCTTTGTGGCAAACAAAAAAGGAAAAGCATTTGCCCTACAATAGGCCTCTTTGGCAGTCTTCTTCGTAATGCAGTCTCTATTACCCATTGTTGGTCTTTCATTTAAAGTTCAATTGTAAGTAGGTTGGCTTTGTGCGAGAGAAAAGTTTGCTGTGGCAAATTGCAATCAAAAGAACCGCAAGCGATAAAGTTTGGGGAACGAAAATCGTTTGGCTGCGGCGTAAACCAAATGGGGAACAGAAATTTCGTGCACGCTGCTTTCATGGCGGGTTGTTGCTTGAGACGTTGGTAAAGTTTTCTTTTGCATTTGGAATTGTTATGGTTAGTTATTAGTCGCAGGCAACGGCAACAACAATAAACAGCTTGGGTTAGTCAATCGGTTGCAGGAACTTGCGGGCATTGGCATCACTTACGCTTTCCATTGCCTCGAACTTCGTAGCTGCTTCTGGAGGTTTTATCGTCTGTTGTCCTTGTAGGTGCTCCATTGCTTCGCACTCACCATAAACACTTGCCGGCGAATTGGAGCGCGATGATTTCTTGCGGGGCGGCTTCGATGGCAATTGCAACAAATGTCCTTCACTCATTTCCATATCCTGCTTCAGTTGTTCGCGCTCAATGCGCAGAACCAAAGCTGGCGTGCTGGTGGCCACCGAACGACGCAGTCCGAGCTGCCCCTCCGCTTCTACTCCCGCTCCCGCTCCTGCCTCTGCCTCCTGCTCTGGCGCTGGCCTTTCCTCTTGTTGCTGCTGCTGCTGCTGCTGTTGTTGTTCATCCTTGAATTTGACACGCGTGGCCGTGGTGGCACTTGGCATCAATTCTGCAGGCTCCGCATAGACATGCTCGGCACTTGGCTTGGAGATTGTTGTTGCCACAGTGGCCGCCGCGGCGGCACTTTTGCGTTTAATTGAACGAGCCCGCAAATTTTGCACTGCTGCCCCAATGATGCCGCCATGCGCTTCCTGCCAACGCATCCCTCCCTGCTCGTCGCTGATGAGCCGCGGAGTGCTGGGCGTCGCTGTGGATGCGGCTGTGACCCCAGAGAGCGGGGTGGCCAGGGTTGGGCTAGCGCCGGCGCTTGCCTTTTCGGAGTACAAAGCAGCATGAAATTCTCGTTCGATTATTTCCTATATGGATGTGAGTATGTATGTGTGTGTACTTTAGTTTCGTGCTTCATTCGGTTTTGGTTGGTGGTGATTGGAAACGAGAATGATGGTTTACACAGACATACTTGTATGCATATACATATACATGATGCGCACGTATAGATAACGTTGAAAGGAGTATTGAGTTATGAAGAGTTTAAGTACTCTACGCTTGGTTAGTTAGGTACGCGCAGTTGATTGGATTGAGGCTTTTAGTAGATTGATGGCTGCTTTTAGTATTTTCTCTATTCCACTATATACTCGTAGAGCATTAGCTGAATTGATAATTTCTGCTTAAGTACATTCATTTGTCAAGTAATGGGTAAGCAGTTGCAAACCAAAAAATGTTGAGAGCTATACTATCTTTTTTGTTTCCTTAACTACTTAGTTTAATAGCTTAATCGACTAGTTTATAAGTATTCTGTGAAATGCTAAACTAAATGCGAATTTAATAAGATCATTAGCTTCTTGTCCAGAAATGAAAAGAGAACTAATATCTGTTCTAGTACATACTACATATGTCGTACAATCTCTTCTCCCTAACACATTAGATACACAATAAAAAAATAAAAAACGGTATGGCTAGGAATGCTTAAAATACATAAACGCTGATTTTATTATAGCTTGGCTGTATTTTCTAAAACAAGACTAATAAAGCCGGCACATATTTGAAACAAAGTGCTCAATGGTCAGCAATTATTAATCATAACTACATAAAATGATCTGCCCAACTCAAAAAGGTTGTTTCAATTAATTATGTTGATTGATTTATTGTTTGTGAGAGTATACACCGATATGGAATTGTTTATATTCGGGAGCAAAATCTCAAATTTCAACATATACCCTCTTTTACTCTCAATGTTTGCTGCTTTATTACCATTCAAAAGATGGCAAATGTTTGTTAATTGTATTACTATAAGGCCTTAATGCTTAACTATAATAATAAATTATAGGTTAGGTAGTATATTTGATCAGTTTCTCATTCCGCAACAGGCTTGAACTCGGCAGCAATTTGTAGCTGCAATTTCGAACTTTTTTTTTATATTCATTTTATGCGCCAGTAATTAAATATATATCTACTATATGAGTACATAGAAGCATTTGCCTCCCTGTATGGGACATATCGAACACAAACACTCCAATAAAAGCCATGGCACGATGCGCACTATACGAGTATGCTATATCAACATTATCTATAAATCATTACTCATACGCAAGGCACCTAAGCAAAAAGCTTTCAAGCAAATGGCAATGCAAAAAACTAAACTAAGCTACATTTTGGTTAGCACTAAAAAAAATCATAAAATATTTTAGACACATTTTCTATATATATGCGAGTACAGTATATAGTTTTTTTTTTTTATAAACCAAACCAAAGCATTGTTAGTTATCGCTGTAAATGGCGCAGCTCTAAGTGGGCGTGTGAGTTGTTATGAAAATAAAAAGTACATATAAAATTATACTGAACTAAAAAAAGAAGGTAAATTATGAATTTATTTTGCTTGCTAGGCATTAAGGCAGAAATTGCTATTTGAAAAATAAAATAAAATGTTCATGTTAAGTATAGTAATAAAATTTGATTTATTGTTATTGGTAGTATATTGGTAAATCAAAACGAAACAAAATGGGTTCCACATTTTTTTTGTTTTTTTGCTATCATTAGAGAGAGAGAGAGAGAAACACGTAACATTTTTCCCAATTGTAAGTGACCTTAAAGTGTGTTTTTCTTTTTATTACTTGTATTTTTTTTGTATTTGGTTTTCAACGCAATTCATAATATTTTCAATTGTATGTTCGTTTGTTGTTGCATTTATTGTTGTGTGTAGTTAATAAAAAATACAATTGATTGCATTTCAAAATGCGCATTTCAATTATGCATATTTTTTTGTAGCTCCTGCTGCTGATGCTGCGGCTGCGGCTGCAGTTGTTGTTATTTGTTGTTGTTATGGATGTTTTCATTTAATTTTTAAACGTTTTTTCGGGCTGGGTGTTTAATTGCATTACGAACTCGTAATGGTACAATAATATTAAGATTAATAACAAAGAAGGCAAAATGGTAAACAAACAAATGAAACTAGTCGTTTGACAATCAATCGAAAGAAATATTATTAAATATGAAATTAAATATACACTGAAAGCGTGCGTCTACTGTTATTTAACTTGAATTGAATTGATTCGATTTGATTTGATTTGATTAGTAGTTAGTTCAGATCATAATCAAATGAAATAATGTTGTTAACAAAATCAAAACCAAAAAAGTTATTCTCAATGCAGTTTTAAAAGCGAAATTCACATGCCATTTGAACAGTTGTCTTGTTTCTCTCAGATCTTTTATTTGCTGTATCAGAGGGTGACGAAGGCTAAGGCGAGGGCGAGGTCGGGGTCTTGGTCGGGGGCTGGGGCTGGGGCTGGGGCGGGACTGGGTTAGCGTGTTGTGTTTGTAGTTGTTAGCTTTTATTTGCTGCTATTTAATTGGCTGTAGTAGTATTAGTAGTAGTTGTTGTAGTTGCTGTTGTTAATTGTTTGTTTTTGTTTTTGTTTTGGGGGGGGTGCATGAGTGGTTGATAGCTTACCAAAGGACTTGCAAGAATTACTCCGATCCTGCTTAGTACCGCTGGAAGACGCTGCAAAAATGTACACAAAATAATGTTCATACTCAAAACACACTTTAAGTTTTTGGTATTTTTTGTTTTTGGTATTAATTGATTGTTTTTTTTTGTTTTTTTTTTGTGGTTTCTTGGGTTTGGTTTTGATTGCTTTTGATTCGATTTGTACTTATGCGCACTTAGTAGCTAAGTATTGTTGTAAGAAATTAAATTTTTGAAAACAGTTCTCGATTATCACAAAAATTGGGAACAATGTTCGATTTTCTTTGCATTACGCACTCTGCTTGGAAATTTGTTGTTTCTGTAAACACTTTTCAATGGCTCTCAATCAAAGAAAGGAACACAAACAAAAATTGGAAAATAAAATGGCAAGTTGTGTAACTGGCAGGGTTAATGTATAAAGTGACGTGAAGTACGCAGAATGGGAACAGTCAGTTGGCTCTCTAACCAATATATGTATATGCTATTTATTAATATAATATAAAGGTTCAGGCTTCAGCTTCTGCTTTCCCATTTAACGCTGCATGCCACTTGCATAGACACATGTTTGGTTAATATTCCCTTTTTGAGGTACTCATGGCATTCGACATTAATTACAATCTGAACATGCACTCAAACCAATCAGTAGTAGTCGGGAGAGACCTATACAAAAACAAAATACTATTTGTTATACATACATACATACATACTTATATATTTCGATCAGAAAAACGAAAACAAATTAAGCACATACCTACCCATGTCACTTCAAATGCTTCAATTAAATACTAACAGCATATATTAGTGTACTAATTAAGAAAGGAAAATTCAATTTGCTTCTCTTTTCGTTCTTGTATAATACAACATTTATAATAAAATGTAAATCAGGACATAGGACGTTGGAAATGATAAAAAAAAAACACAAAAACAAACAACACACATTCGGTGTTTGAGGTGTTGCTTTTCAGTGGTTTTCAGCGTCAATATTAAATTCATTTTGTCATTTTGTCAATTAAAATGCAAACATTTTTGCTTGTTTATAAACCAAAAAATAAAACAACTGAGCAGTGCACAATTTTTATAATAATTCCTTTTTTTTGGCTCGCTTTCAAAACAAAATGTAAATTAAATCAGAAAAAAAAAACAAATTTTTTTTAAATTCAAATATAGCAGGACACACAAGTTTTACATTTATATAGATATAGAAAATGCTAGGGGCAGTTCACTTGGGAATTAACATGTAGTGAGTATTAGGTCGAGCATTTTGTGGGCGTATTTTTGGTGGAGGGGGTGGGGGAGGAGGGAAACCCTCTATTACAAATAACATAAAATGTTTGTGGTTGAACGGAAAATGTCGGAAAAATATAAACTAGATGGAAACAGACAATACTGGGGAGATGGTAAGGGGAGTAGCATTACAGACAGATAGATTTAGAGTAAAGGAGAAAGAGATAGAGATACATAGATAGTAAGAGACGCAGCACAATGAAAGTAATTGGACTGTTTGTAATTGTTCTGATTTTCGACTGGAGTTTCGATATGAATTTTTATTGTATGACTTGCTCACATTGTCTTTTCGTGTACAACAACATATTTAAATAATTGAAACAAAAGACGAAATCAAAAAACATAAACAATGCAGAGAGTGTTTGGGTGTGTGTTGTGTTTGTTGGTCGTTTGGTTGGCTGTACGGTTTATGTAAAATTCATATTTAATTGCTTGAAATGCATAATAAATCAGGCAGTCGGGCCCTTGGTTTTCGGCACTTGCCACTTGACACTTGCCATTTGACACTTGGCAGCCAGCACGCATATATTGAATGTATAACAATGATGGCGCCATATTTCTCAATTCTTATTTCGCAATGCGCTTCACACTTAATATTGTTATGCAATTCATTTACCTGTGTTACGGGATTTTCACCGGGACGATAGACCACATTGTGCAGCGGACGCTTTCGGCCCACATAATTGACGCATACGAACTCCAGAAGCGAGGCATATATGAAGCACATGCAGACACCGTCCCACACATTCATGGCCGTCAGATTGGAGACGACGGGCAACGTGCTGCGGAAACCGTTCGAGGTAGTGAAGAAATTCAACATTGTTGTCACGCCTTGGTTGGTGAAAGAGAAAGTTGCATTAGCGCCTTGACACTTAATTATACAGCATATACAGCATTGCATACTGGATAACTGGGACGGTAAATGGTGAATGGTATGTTAAATGGAGAGATCGGGTTAAATGGGTTAAATGGGTTAACTGTGTGTGTGTTTTTTTTTGGGTTTGGCATTCAGTTTATTTAAGTTGTGTTTTAGTTTGTAATTAGTTTTTGGTATATGTACAAAAGTTGTAATTGAAGTTTTTCATTGTCAGCTTTTTAAACTCTTTGGGCTAAAATGGTCTCAGCTGTGAAGTGCAATACAAAATTCTAGAAATTATTTGCATTAAACTTAAATTAATGTTCTAGGAGTGACGATAGAAATTGTTAGTTAAAAGGCGAACAACGCTTTAATACAAGTATAACAAAGACAGAGGTAATGCACACTCATAGAAAAAGAAAATAACAATTAAAATAGTTCTCTTCAAATAAACAATCGTATTTCAAATGAATGCTTTTCCCAATGTATTGTCTTTTATTCGTTTATACAACTTTTAAGTTGACGTATAAGATATCTTCATCTAGCTATTCGTATGGCTAAGGCTATGAATTATATATACATATTTGAATTAAAGTCATCCTTTGAGCCATCCCAACAAAGTATTTGGTGGTTTTGTATTTAGATATCACAGCTTTTAAAATTTGTCTAAGATGTTTTAAGATTCGATTGGCTATTAAAACCAAGTATTAGCTTTCAATATGTTCCTTCTACATTCGAAAAGCTTTTCTTTTTTATTTTCTATGGGAGTTTTGTCCCTTATAAGGCAATGAAATGTCCAACCAAATATTCGACTTCTAATCAAATCACAAATCTCTTTTGACTTTTATGCAATCAGAATACTTTTAATTTAAGTCTTATCCTAAAAATAATGCACATATTCAAATTTGTTATGTATGTGCCATAGCTTTGATTGTACAAGTATAACAGAGTTGATTAACTTCTTAATTCATTCTTTTTAATATAATTTTCATATCATAGTGATAGCTAAAAAAATATATAATCTGCGCTTGATTAGTTGAGAGTTATGCCAGCAAAGGTTCGGTTTGTAATCAAAATGTATTCATTTTTATACTGATTTTATATTTTAATGCAATAAATTTATAAACATAAATAATTTAAATAAATTTATGAAAGCTAGACAATTCGATATCCTGCGATTGATAAGTCAAGAGCTTTGCCAACAAACATTTGGTTTGTAATCAAAATCTATTCTTGGTTATACTGATTTTATATTTTAATGGAACACCTGTCTTTGCACAAATGAATTGATAAACAGCAGCTAGATTTTTAGATTTCGTTTGATTGATTAGTTTAGTGTTGTCCAAGAAAACATTCAATTTACACTCAAACTCAAACTCTGAACACTTCCGTGCTGCTCTCACATGCGAAAGCAATTCATTTCTAATTCGTTCCATTAATGTTCATTATTTCGTTCGCATCCGGTCAACAAATGCAATTTTCAGCTGAAGATAATCAATCTTGGTTGCCCAATTAGAGCCGTCAACAATTCGCAAGCTGATTGCGGCAACAAATTTAACTAATTTAGCAGCATTCTATGAGCAACAGCAACCAACCCCAACCCCAACCCCTCCCTTTCCATGCTGCTTCTACTGCTCCTTCTATAAGTGCTATATACCCTGTTCTTATCGATTTTCAATTTGGCTCGCCAAACAACCCAAAATCTCAACGTTGCACTTAACATTGATATGGAAATGGAATGGCATGGAGATCCTAAGCTCCCACAGCCACTCGCACTTCCCCCTAAGCAGCACAAATGAGGCAAGAAGATGTGCGTTTGGTGTGCGTTGCACATTTCGACATGACAGAGCGACAAGGACCCAGGCGATGATGTTCCCCAGTGTGGTGCTGAGGAAAATCAAAGGATTGTGCAGTCGGCCACTTTCTATTGCACAGCAAAATGGCGATGCTTTAGTTCTTTATTTATTTAACGGCTTTTCCCATGACATGCCATTTGATTGAGTTTGCATTTGCATGCCGAGGCTGCCTGCAAATTGACAATGGCAGCTGCCGCTGATAAATTGGATTTGTTCCTAATGCTGTCGCCATTTCGCTGCTCTGCCGAGCGCGTTAATTGTCTTAAGTGCAGTGAAACGTGTAGACATGTCGGCAATTTTCCTGCGATTTCTGCCGCAACTTAAAGTCACAGCTAAGCTCTTGGCATGCCTGAATAGGTCTTCAAAAATTCCTAAGCAACCACATCCCCACTTCTCTCTTGCTGCCTCTCCACTTACAGGTAGCGTTTGCATTTCGCACAACGTATGGCTCAACATGTCGTGTGCTATTTACTAAGTACACGTTGTCCATATGCCTTATGCATAAATCATCATGTATGATATGCATTGGGCCATGCTCAGAGCCCGACCAAAACCGACAGCATCAAGTCAACGTCATCATCACCAACGACATCGCCATCGCCATCGCCATTGCCAGCCCAAAATGTAACATAACCAAAAGCAAATACTAGGCCAGAGGCATGTCCAGGTCTCGTCCTTCCTTGACAGAGCCTGTGAATGTGATGGTGACGTTTGATGTTTCGGTTGACATTCGCTTGTCGCTCGGTTTTCGTTTCGTTTCCTTTCCTCCATTTCCTTTTTGTATTCGGCTCAGCTCAGCTCAGCTCTCAAGTCCTGGCTGGCGACAGCACATAATAATTGCATTACTTACTTCTGCAATCCCCCACCCCACCCTTTTATGTAGGTGTGCTAAATTGTATTTGTGGTTGTGCAGAAGGGGTTGACGAATTCTTAGCAAGTTCCTCCTAACCCCACAGAAATCTAGAGAGTTCAAATACATACTAAATCACAGAAGTTGCTTTTGTTTATCAATAATCGTCCCTGTTGTTTAAAAATATTATGTTTTTTTCTTTTTTAAATTCGTCTGAAAGAAGCCATAAATTTACAATATAGTTAATATTTTATTATATAGCTTCTTTCTTCTACTTTTCGTGTTTGAAAATCGCAAAGAAAAGTATTAAAATTTGAAATGAACGATAAACTCGCCAATAAATAATATTTCAAGTTCCATTTTGGTATCAAGAATTTAATACATTTATTTTTTTGTATTCTTACTTCTATGTTTTGTAATATTTTCAAAACTGAAAGTATGTCTAACAGAATTCTCAAATATTTCTAATTTCTAATTTATGGCAAGTGGTTGTTGAGATGAATTGAAACACAATTGAAGCTAAGAATATCATATTTTTTGGGTTAACTTTTCAGTGTCATGTTTAGGAGGGGTTTTTTAAAAAAATAATCATCTTTAAATAATTAATCAACTATTAAAATAAATATGTTCGATGCAACTAACAAAAAACATAGCCCTCTGGAATATGGAATTTTGTCACTTTGTACCTCAGTTACATCGATAAATATATAATAAAAACATGTTATGTACGTCGTCTAGTCATTAAGCTAGACTTAGTTAAATATTGTAAGTTAATACGAGAAAGCGGAAGTAAAAGAGATGTGTGTTTATCTAAAGTTAAAGTAAGGTTTAAGAAAAGTCATGCAATGCAAAGTCTGAATAGAGCTTAGGTATTTAAAAAGTGCAAAGAGGCTACAGAGATGGGATTAAATGAAGCTAAGTATATATTGGCAGTAATATTGAACAATTTAAATGAAAAGGGTTAAGTGGTATGTATTTTATTCATTTATAGTAGAACTAGCATCTAGCTGTACTGTTAATGAGAAGATATATATGTCGATGACTAAAGTCCTGAGCTGTATCTAAGTAACTATTTTGTTTGATTATGCTGGATCGTTTTTATAAATGGATAGCTTAGAATTTGGCCTATTTAGAAATATATTTTGATTTTGGCTAACCGTGCTGGGTAAGACTTTGAGCCTTGGAGCTCGCTACCTTAAACTAATAGCTATGTTTTGAGAATTGTAGTATTTGGAAGACTGCGATATGTTTCGTAAAGATATAATGTTATTTGCATTCTGTCCAAAATATTGTTGATTGTTTTTATATTTCTTAATTTTTGTTGTTGTTTTGTATTTGTTTCTTTGTTACTTTTACGTACCGATCATAACTCTGGCTGGCACTGCGTTCCATTCCAGCCAGAATGTGATAAACGAGGAGGTCACCAATATAATGCCAGGTATGAAAACGGTTGTGAAATAATACGCACGATCACGGGTAAATGTCAACTCGACCTGTAGGCAACTGTAATTACCTTAAAGTACAGAGCCAAAATCGAATTTTGGCCACAGGTTAAGCAAATTTCAGATACAAGAGCTCTATAAATCTAAACATGGGGACGCGGCACATTGTTTGGACAGATGACACATGAATATAAATATATAAGTATTGTAGTATATCCTAGCGCCTATAGCTATAGACTATACAAAACCTATTTCAGATGTTCTGACGGGACTGTAATTAGCAGAGAAGTCAATAAAGAAAAAAAAAAACGGGAAATATAAAAATAAGTGGACTAAAGTGGTGGTATTCGGGGGTATTTGACGACTCGGTGGATGGGAGGTTTTCATTGGTGGGCTGGTTCTTTATTTGTGGCATAAGATATGAACCCATGCAGCAAACCTTAGCGAGGTACGATAAAAACGAAATTATGTAAAATTTAAACTCTTTAAACGACTAAGGTTCTTTCGATAGGCAGTGTGGTATATTTTTGATTTCTTGTTGCTTGTAATAAAATATTTAGGTTGTCAGGCATTGCGTTTCGTATGGGAAACAATGCAAGCTACTTGGCCAAAATGAAATGGTAGTACAGTCAAAAACATAAGATTTACAAATCTAGAGCAATCAATCAAAAATTAAGCCAAATGCTACATAGGCGAAAAATATCAATTTCAATGGCATATCAATTGATTTAGGTGTCGTGGATTAAATATTTTTGTAAAGTATTATAGTATGGTTTATTGTTTGAAGCTGTTTGGTTTTTTGCTGATGTTGTTGTAATTGTTGTAGTATTTTTTTTGTATTCTTTTTTTTTTGTTTTGGTGAAACAGAGCGGGATTTGGTTTACTTATATAGAGAGAGAGAGATTATTAGCTGTTGCTGTTGTTGTTTTGGTGTTGTTACCTATCATAGATCTAGCTGGCACGGCATTCCATTCTAGCCAGAATGTAATAAAGGATGACGTCACCAATATAATGCCAGGTATAAAAACGGTGGTGAAATAGAATGCACGATCTCTGGTAAAGATTAAATCGACCCTAAGACAGCTGTAGTTCCCTATTGGGCATTTACGAGTGTACACAAAATCGAGGGAATTGCCAAGTTGTTGGTTGTTGTCGTAGCGTGTCGTTTGGGAGCACAGGTTGGCATAAAAGACAAATTTTAGACCATTAGATAGAGGTATTGTATATACTTGAGTGTACGAATATGGTTATGGGTACTAAAGGATTGTTGCAAGCATTAGCCAGCGACTACAAATAGCTCATAATCTCTAGCTACTGCAAGGAAAATAAAATTTAAGTACATACTTAAAAGCCAAGCCTAAATAATGTTCATACTTAAAGAATGCATATAGAGCTGCATTTTAACTTTGCTAATTTGATTAATTCAAAAACGAAAGCAAATTCAATGGGCATATAAGTAGATATACTTGTATATATTAATATAGCTGAATATATGAATGCATAGATTATGACTCACCTCTCCAGCTGTTTTGATCACAGGCCGTTGTTTGATTTTTAATCAAATAGGCGTTCAATGTGGTCAGTGAGGGACTTTTTCGAAGAGTGTCCTCGTCATTTTTCCAAACATATTTGATTTGCGCCTCCTCGTAGGATACTGTCGGAAGTTAAGTTAATTGACTTATGAGAGAAATACGTTCTATAATGTTAGCTTATTACACTATATACTAATTATACTCGTATATTAAATCGACAAATATGGACTGTCAATGGGAAGAAATATGTGGAAGTAAGTATATACTATATGTAGAGCTTCCGCCGCATTTCGTCAAGTCTGTCCAAAATCACTGAACTGAACAAAAAGAATTTAATGTTTCCTAATCGCCTCCTTTAAACGCATGATGGCTGTTCTGCAGAGCCTAGAAATAGGATAATCACACTTCACTCTTAGCCGGCACTCAAAAGATTCGGAAATAGTTCAATCATCGTTATCATTAACACTGCTTTTAAGAATGAATGTTTCAAAGAGTTTGTTCCAATAATATCTATCAAATCGATATTAAACTCTGTAAAATCATTGGTTATTCAATTAGTAAGGACACTCCACTAAGGTTGGGAATAAAATTCTGATAAGCCTTCACAAATTGTACATCAAGAAAGATGAAGGCAACAATCTCCAAGTTTAGGTGCCCGCTTTAATTTTCAATTCTAATTCCAGTTCGTGCAATTGGTAAATTCTTCGTATTTCCTTGCTTGCTTCAATATACCAATTCCCTCGTAATAGCCTGATTATTTGACTGAAATTCAACACGCACGTTCTCCCAATCCTGCTACTTAACCTACTTTATCAGCACATCAAGGCTCGTGACTTTGCCGCGGCAAGCTCAGAGACACCCATAAATCACTTGAGCCCCTGCCAATCCTATCCGTGCGCACCACATAAGTCAATTCTTGTCGTTAATTAATTATATTAGAGTTAATGAAGGGAATGGGTAGAAGACACTGTTCGAGTATATATGGTATATGGCCTGATCTGTCAGCATGCCATATTTGTTCGAGATTACATTGTAAATACGTGCAAAAGGCTTTGGAGAAAGTAAATTAAATCATATTTGACAAACAAGCCCTGACAAGCAGCAAACGGAAAACGGAAAACGGCAAACACTCGAACGTCAGCTTTGGCGTCATAGATGAAAATCTCAACGACGTCATCAAGCGGCAGCTTTACCTCCTCGTAAAGTAATTTACGATGTTGTGCACGTTCTGTTGCCGCGCTGTCTGTTGTTGGCCGGGTTAATAAACATGACGTTCGCCATTTTGCACCGTGCTGAGACGGGCCGGAAACGACTTTCGAAAACAATGCCAAAGACAAAAGCCTAGCTGGCAAACATGAAACAAGGCAGTCAGTCAGCCTTGTTAGTCACTTTGTCAGCTTTCATTCAGCCAACTTTCATTGTTGTGCCGACACACACACACACACACGCACACACACAACGCACATAGTCATACACTCTCATAATCAGCGACACAACGATTTCCCTCGAGTGCCTGTCGACACAGACGCGCCCCTTTGGTTGTCATTCTCGTTCCATAAACATCTTCATCTCCATCATCTCCATCATCTCCATCATCAGCATTGTCATCATCATCATCATCAGGAACAGCAGTGGGTCCTTTTCCAATTTCTTGCCCCGTCATCCAATTCAACACTTAAGCATACTTTTCGTATTATTTACACATTTTGCCATTCTACGTAGACACTACTTCTTGTCGATTTCGACTTTCTTTAATTATTTTGTGATTCTTAATACTTACTGCTTTCCATTGAAAACGAGCACTTTGGATCATCGAATGGAAAAATGTGTAGACTGCCTTGACAGGATAATATCAAGTGTCGTCTGCAAATAGGCAAAAAGTATTGCACATATTAGCAAAAGAATTGGATTTTAAATAAGTTGTAATATCTAGGAGAACATTAACAACGCCTTTTTAATGTAATCCTATTTATTGGAATATTTAGTTAATTCAGTTAATAAACGCAAATAGAATTTAGCATTTGAAATCTTAAGGACTCTTCTGACTGAATGATCGTGTCACCACGCAAACGAAATTTTCTAAAATGTTATGAGTGTTTGATTGGGTCGTTCTTTTCATATGCAACTTAAGATTCTCAATAATTATAGTTCGTTTGTTATGGTATTTATTTTTGTTAAAAACTTCACATGAAGGGCCTCTAAAATTATTTAGAACAGAACGCTAATGGCTTTCAAAAGTTAATGCAATAACCCCCTTAGGTTTTCCAAATTAGAAGCTAACAACTCCCTATTTATTCAACAATAAATTGTATCTTGCCACAATGTTTATTTGGGAAATGGTAAGGAATGCATTGAAAAGAATTCATGATTGTTTAACAATCATATCCAGAACACATAAAAGTGACTTCTGGTTCCCAAACTTGTTTCGTTTTTGAGCTCAGAGAGACATAACCATATTGATTCGGTTCTCGTAGCTAACATTATGATAGATTTGCTTTTTATTGTTAGTCTAGAATTATGAGTCAAAAATCAAATCTACATAATTTCAACATTAATCGAGCCAAGTTCGAGCCTCTAATTGACTTCTAATTGAAGGAAAAACAATAATTTTTCAATTGCTACGCCAATTTAGAAACATATAGTACACTATATTTCCACTTAATAACATGCTCTGCATCATTTCATATTTTATCTTACATATTCTAACATTTAACATTTTTGTTGTTGGACAAAACTGGGGCCAAGTTAGTTGCTGCTGACAATTGTCGCCGTTGGCCATACAAACAGCAGAAAGCAGAAAAGGGAACGCAAAAGCAACGACAACTTATTTTAATTGCTGGACGACACTTTTGCGCTATGCAGTCAATTGGAAAAGTTCTCTTGAATTAAAAAAGAGAAACATACAGACAAGTAGACAAGCAGAGCCAACTGGGGAAAAGGCACATTGGGATATGACATTGTGGACATGCTGCCAACAATGCAGCTGCCATATTGTTGCCTGGCATGAATTTTCTGCTGCTCTGAGCAGCGGCTAGAACAAACAACATACGCGAGCTGACGAGCTGGTGAGCCAGAGCTGAGCTGAGCTGAGCTGAACTCGACTGGGCTGAGCATATAGCAGTATATAGTACTATGTGCATACAAGTATATGTAGTATACCTTGAGCAAATATTTGCATACATTCTTGTATTACTTTCGCCTCGTGCTATTTTTCATTACTAGTGCCTGGTATTTTTTTTGTGTTTGCCAGCCAGCGAACATACAGATATAGTTTTTGCTTTTGCTTTTTATTTTTTTATTTTTATTTGGTGCGCGAGTAGTGCTGCCTTATTAATATTTAAGAATTCTGTTCAGCGCCCAAAAAACAACAACAACAACGACAAGTCCGTGTGCTCCTCCAGCCGCTGCCCTAATGAATTGCTTGAACTTGTGTTACATTTGCATTTTTGGCGCCATTATAGCAGCTTAGCTTCGGCTCGTGCGCAAATAGAAAGAATGAGAGAATCGGGTGTACAAATGGAGGGCGCTACGCATATAAATTCATTCATATTCAAATCATCCACGACGCCGCCGTTGCCGACCGACGGATGGTTGGGTCGGACCTTTGCCGCCATACACACCTCATTGCGTACGTAATGGTCCCGTTCCGAAAAATTCTTAAAGCGAAATGCATTGGTATGATGGGATCCTTGAAATCACCATGCATAATAAAATAAGTATCCGGCGTCCAGATGCTGTCGTGATGGTGCAGAGCGTTTAAGAAATCGTAATGCGACTTATTGCCGTACTGCAGCCGTGGATCGTTCCACTGTTGGTTCAACAGGAACTCCACCTCGTATTTCTGAAAAACCAAAGCATACCGATTAGTAAGCAATTAGAATGCAAGTTGAATTTTAAAGTTAATTTACCAAACTGCTCTCATCTGGCGATGCTAAGCTCAGAAGCAACACGTTCACGTTGACCGTAAGGGTGCCTGTTGAGACGAAAAATGATTTAGATCATCAAACTTTCCAATCGAATCAAAGAAATATTGAAAGGATAATTGAAAAGAATACCAACGAAATTAAGAAATTCAGAAATGAATATTCAAACACAGCGTAGACAAAACGAAGATAATTCAAAAAAGGGGGAAAAAACAAATGTCTATAACTAACAACAATTATACATATGTATATACTATGGGCAGAAAAATGTGAAATTCAATTTCTTGTAGTTTTTCAATGTATAACCAACCGCGATTGTGTGGTCTCCGCACATTTTGATTTTTAGCCATATCGGGCGATTGTAAACCACAGCAAAAGTCTTCATCTGTAAAATGCAATAGAAGTGGTCTAAACAAATAGCTTAGCTGACTGTAATAATTTAAATGGCTATCAAATAAATTCCGGAATATTATAATTAAATATGCAACAAAATAAGCTGCCTATTAAGAAAACGATAAAAAGACTCTATCTTAATATTAATTTTGTTGTATTTTATCAACTCAATTATTTCAATTCGTTTGTAGTTTTATAATCTAATTCTTTTATGATCCGTACGTTTTCTGGGATTATACCTGCTCTAACACTAATTTGAAAGTTAATTTTTAATAAATAAACGTAGTACATTTTAAAGTCATTTCAATTTTCGAATTTTATCGATATTAAATTTCTCTTATAAAAATCCATGCGTTTATAATATTTTTAGCTCAAAACAATGTACTTTAAATAATATAGAGATGATTTAATTGTTCCTTTAAAAAAACCGATGAAAATATTAATTTTAAGCTGATACAAATGTAATTGAAAAAATTTAGAAAACTAATTGCAATCAGCAAAGGTTTTCCTGATGTATAAGCTTTAAAATGTATACAACTTTGAGTTTTATGATTGATTTTTCATCGGTCCAGCGCATCGAAAGGAAACCCAAACAGTAACATGACTAGAAAACTCAACCTCGCTTTTGCAGCTTTTACATTTATTGTGTAATTTATTTGAAATTAGTTTCGTTAGTGCATGGGTTTTCGTTTGAGAGAAGGACCTGAAAACAATTTTCTTATTTATTACTGTATTTTTTCTTAGGTATGTGGTCTCCAAGAAAAAGTTGGAAATGTAGTTCAACACATTATTGCAATCGATACTTGAAAATTAATTACATTATATTTTCGTTGTTGACTTTGCAGCTTCATAAAGCAGCTCTTACTTAATGGCAGTTCTTGCTGGTGCGGACAGCCATTAACTTTAATTGATTTTATAGTGGCCATGCGTTGACGTTAAACGCTTTGTTGTCTCAACTGCCATTTGTAAGGAAACACTGAAAACGTCTCGTAATGGCCGAAGACGAAAAAAGGGGGGAAGTACATTGCTGCTCTTATAATGGCTGTATTTGTCGTTTTTATTTTTTTCTTTTTTGCTGTTGCTGTTGTTTGTTATAATGTTGCCTCCTCTAACACTTTCAGGCAAATTGAATTTTTAAAGTTTTAACAAATAGCTAGCCTCTGTTTAAGTTTCTTACCATTTACAGGCGGCAGTAGTCGCTTATCATAGCGCTTCTTCTCCAGTAATAAATCTAAAATTTCCTTATCCGAACTGGACTCGTCGAATCTGTGGAGAATGTAAAATGTATGGCAGATATAGCAACAGATGTCAAAGCATTGGCTCTATTGACGCATTTTAAAGTAATTTCAAATGTTTTAGTAAGTTTATTTTTTTTGCGCAATATCATAGTTTGATGGCTATGTACAATTCTGTGTGTAGTTTACTTCTGTGTTAGTTTCTGGAGAGTTTTAATTCGGCATATTAGTAGAGGCGAACACAAAGTTGTGAACTCAATTGGGGATTATTAGACGAAACCAAAGATTAGAAACTTGTGAAATGCAATTTGTTAGAGCAGAATTTATAAATGCATGCAGTATGTAAGGACGAACTTGAAATTGAATTTCTATGCGATAAACCAAACAATTTCAAAGACAATTTCAAAACCAAAAAATTGAACAAAAAAAAAAAAAAAAAAAAAAAAATTAAAAGCTTGCAGTGTGCCTCAAATACTTTTTGTCTTTTGGGTGCAAAAACTTACTTCGACCAATCGATGCCATGACTGAAAGAATTTCAAAAGAAAATAAATAGAGAATTCGTGTGTAATATACAATTAAAGTTGGTACAGGCGATACACAGAGACAAAGATAGAGAGACAGATAAATACAGATAGAGATACAGATGGATCGCGACATACAGAGAGATTTGGAGAGAGTGGAGTGTATAGTCTGTGTGTGTGAGTGTATGTGTGCCTTGTGTAGTGGTGTGCGGTGGAAAACAAAAAATGAAAATACTTGTGTCTCTCTGCTGCCTGGGAACTTACATAGGATGCTTATCTATGGCACCCGATTCCGAGTTTGTGGCAGCGGCCGTAGATGTGGTGGTCAGATAGCAGAGCATTAATATGACACTCGAGGCAGCATAGAAACTGAACGACTGACTATAATATTTGTAATGTTGGCCCAGGTATTGATAAGCGGCAGCAGAGGTGGCAGCAGCAGTGGCGCTGAGATTGGCTAATATGGCGGCAGGCATGGTGGCGGGTACGGCGGTGGCTGTGGCGGTGACCGTGGCAGCGGCTGCAGCAGCAGCGGCGGCGGCAGCAGCAACTGTCTCTGTGGCATTGTGCGTGCCCAGCAGCTGCCACGGCTGATAGGCTTCTAGGGATTGCCTTTGCGGCTGCGGCTTCGTTGACTCGCGATAGTTTAGATTAACATTGAGGCCCTCACCTTGCGACAATTGCACCGCTAGGGTGGCTCGCGCATGCAGCAACATCTCGTGGAGGCTGCTGAAGCCACCACCGATGCTGGCGGCCGCCATTGTGGCAGCCATGCTGCGTGCGGCTGTTGTGCTGGCGGACCGATTCCAATTACGAATCCGATGCCGCTTTCGCCGCTCATCATGTGAAGAACAGACTTTGTCTTCTTCGTCCTTCTCCCCCTCCCTCTCCCACTCCCCCTCCGCCTCCTTTTTGCAGTCGCACGTTGGCTGCTTTATTTTCAACTCTCTGTTTGTGTAGCAATTTGCACAAGTTATTTGCAAATTGTTTGCTGGTGACTTTGTCGTCGGCAGCGTCAGCGTCAGAGGCAGCGACGGCGTTGACGTCGACGTCGACGTATCGATTGTCGCTATTTCGTGCGTTGCCAACGCCTCCTGCACGTCCTTGTGCGCCACTTCAACGCGCGGCTGTTGTTGCTGCTGCTGCTGCGACGACGTTAAAAGCACTTGAGCTTGCGTTGGCGCTTTTAGGTTTGTAGTTGTCGTTTGTATTCTTTGCGTTTTATGATTTTGTTGATAGTTATCCTTGATTTTGATACCCTCGTAGCGCTGCTTACATTTGCTGTTACAACACTCAGCCGCCTTTATTGTTGTAACTGTATTTGTATTTGTAGTTGTAGTTGGGGTTGTGTTTGTTGTTATTACATTTGTTGTAGGATCGCATTGATTTGGTTTTTGCTTTGTTCTTGGCTTGCGCTGCTCTGCTCGGGCCGCTTCGCAGGCACAGCCCATGTTATGACATCTGCAAAGAGGCAAACAAACAATGAAATGTAGCATACTTTTCGGCTTATACTGACTAGTTCGCAATTAAAAGTGTACGAAAAGAACAAGTTCTTGTACTTTTGATTCAGTTGAACAATAAATTAAAACTGTTTTAGTCGATTAAAATGAAAAGAGGTTGTCGAAAGTTATTAATTAATATTTAAAGTATTTTATTAAAATATGTATGTAAAGTGGCATCCATGTGCCATTATCATCAGTTGGCACCCCCGATCAGGCGAAGGCGTAGAAGGCGTAATTAAGAAGAAGTCGTGGGATAGTCGGTTTTCAACAGTCGTAAGCAGCAGTCGTGGCATTCAGTCGTCAGTAGTAAAGTTGTACAGCAGTCACTAAAGTTGGTCAGAAGTTGCGAAAGTCGGCGTCTAAACATATTTTGAAGTCTTATGTTATTATATAATACTATTCTTATTGTTTGTCAAATACTCAATATACTTTATTAAACGATTTATAAACCTAATAAATCTTACATGTATTTTTTTCAAACCATTTTCTCAAGAAATATCAATTTTAAATATCACACAGGAATATTACAGACTTTGGAAATAAGTTTTACGAGAAAGTAATCCATTTGACATACCAAACTAACTTTGCTCAATACTACCATGAGGCCACACTTCAAAACTGTTGACAGCACCGCCCATTTGAGTAGCGCCTAGTTGAAAATGTACAATGGCTTGCATGTGATTGATGTTGATGTGCTAATACCGAAAAAAATATATAAAGCCATACCAATATGGGCGCACAGCTGCGTGCCAAGTTTAGAAATCGACAACAACACAAATAATGTTGTATATGGCTTATAGCAATCGCCTAAATGTCATCACACACTCATAGTGGCAGAGTATTTTTTATTGGTGTTTGCATGTTGAAACGCAACCTTCTTTTTGTTGTTTCTGCTGCCACTGTGGGTGTCGTTTGTGGACATAGCAAGCACAAAATGTTCACAAAATGCAATTTTCATGCAATTCAAAAAAAGGAAACAAGGAAAGAAAATGAAAAAACTATTTGATATTTTTTGTGTGTGGACAATTCGAGTTTAGCTTTTGACATTCAAACGGATAGGAGAAAGTCACATGCAAAGTTGCACAGAAATAGTAAACCGCAATATTTCATTTGTCCGTTTAAAACAAAAACACAGATGTGTTTTTAAGATAAGCCAGAACATATAGAAGATTTAGCAAATTCATTGATTTATAATTGAATAAAAAGCTTAATTTGTTTATGTTGAATGGCGATTTATAAAATCATTTGCCGTCTGTCAACATAGTAATTCTTTCTTATCTCATTTATTATTTATTCAGATTAGTCAGCTTTCTTTGTTAAGAAAAACTAGTAGGGGTCAAAAGTTTTGCAATTTGTTGTTTGCAAACTAGATACAAACTTTTTCAATCGCTCAAACTTTCACAAGATAATTGATTAATATGCGTTATTCAAGAAAGGAACAATGGGGTTCTTGAATAAAATATTCATATGCTTTAGGCACGCTCATAAAAAATTAATTTTGATATTTTAAACCAATAGAAAAGGTTCAACAGCAGTTTTATATTCAGAAAACAACAAGATTCGAATTCTATAGTTTTATTAACGTAGGACTGCAAGCCAGCTTATCGAGTTTAGAGCCAAAAGATTTCAGAACTAGTTTTTAAATTGAAATCCTTTAAAATTTTATGCGAAGCCGTTCACTTCTAATCATTATGGGGCAATTTGTTTTGCAGCTTCGCTTTCCCATAACCACAAACTGACACTCACCCAAGAACCACCAAGCAAGAAAAACAAAAGCAACAATTCAACCACAGACGCCCAAGTGGTAGAACTCAACGCTGTTCAGTGGCTTTTGGTAAAACAGACACAGCAAACAGAATAGAGGAATAGAGTGGACGGAGAATTGGAGACATTTAAGGGCACAGGATTCGAGCATGTGTGTGCTTCAATATACATTTATTAGATTTTTACGTGACTCTGGCTATAAAGCACAAAAATAACAGGCACAGAACACAAATGCTAATACCAAGAGCAACAAGAACCAGTACCTATATACAAATTGGTACGATATGCTTAGTACGTGTAACGCTTCCTCCTTCCACCCATACATGAATGTACATACGTTAGTATGTGTACACTGAGAGAACAAAAGGACAATCGAAGCATTTTGAAAGTAAGGCTTTGTTGCTTTAAGTCAACATGTTTTTTGAAAAGACACATCCACAATCGGAACCACTGATCCCAACCGAGTCTGTTTAGGTAAAGTATTTCCACTGTTTTGACTAGAAGTAGACAGAGAGCAGGCCAGATGCATTTAACCATATCAATCTAGGATTAATTTTTTTGTGATGATTAGGCAGGGATCTGTTAATAGTCCCATAAAACCCCACATCTCCTTATCTGAAGCCGCCACCATACAAATTGTGCTGATGGCTTTACAATTGGCTGAACATTTTAAATTTTTGTTCGCTTTGGCCTTGAGCGATCTGATTCAGTTTTAAGTAGATCTCTTAAAGACAGTGTATAATCATAATCTTATTTTTTAGCTATCTAGCATGACTTACATAGATAGTTAGAAACCTCAGGCATAGCTGATAGTAGCTTGGTTTTATTTCGTCTCTTTTTTCTGCTCATTTTTAAACTTAATTTTCACTATCAACACAATACACGCACTATATTGATATAAAAATTAAAAGCGAAACAAATAAATATTAAACGGCGTCTAAATAGTTCTGTCTTTTCTCTGAGTGCACTGCGCCCCTCGTCATTTATTGACCTCAATCTATTTTAAACGTTGCTACAACACTTCCCAATTGGGCGAAAAGGCACTTCTTCTCTTGTAGCTTTGTTGTACATGGGTCGCAAATGTCATTCGGGCTTCCTGCAGCCCTGCCTACCACCCCTGCTCCTCATCTAGCTGGGATGTTCCGCAGAAACTTTTCAGCAAAAAAGTTTGTGCGTCATTATTGAGAAGCGACCACAACGAGCGACCAAAACACAACACAACTGCAAAAGCTGACCAGATAGATCAGTTCATACTTTTCATTTTGTGCATCCTTCCGCTACGCGTCGCACAAAGACCTCACACTGATATCCTTTATGCCTTCCGCTGCGAACGGTGATGGGTTGAAGGACGCAGGACGTGCGCATAAATTTTCACAAGCCCCGCCCGTCCCTTCGCTCGTAGTTGTTTTGGTCAAAGTTAATCTGTCTGTGCTGGCAGTTTTCACAACCCTCGCCCCCCTTTCCACACAATCCAAACATCATGTAGTACAACAGTCAGTTGTCTAGTTAGTTTGGACTGAGCAGATCCGGAGCCCAGTGCCGCTTTGTAGCCTTGATGTGCGGCAGAAAACTTTTCATATTTTATTGTAGCAACTTTTTTATTTGCTTGTTTTGCAACTCACAGTCAATTTAATAATTTGTTGAGAATGGAGAAATTGCTGTAACTTTCCCACGACCAAAATTAGTTGATGCTGCCTTTGTATAGGAATAGTTGTAGTTCACATAGTTTATTCACACGGAAGGCATCATAATTTAGTTGCATGCATTGTAACTGCAACTGGCAAACGCTGCGTATACTTAATATATTATCTTCTCCCTCTTGTAGCTTAAGGGCTTACGACAAAATCAAGCTGAAATGCAATTAGTTTTGGGGGTTTCTTCATTACAAATTTATTACAAATTCTATTAAAATTTGATGGCTGTTGGTCAGGCCAATTGAAAATTCTGGGTGGAGGGGTACAAAATATTTGTTCAAAATGTGCGGAACAGGTTGACAAACAAGGGTTTTAAATTTCGCATGAAGTAAATTAAATTTAAATATTTATCATGGATGAAAAGACTAACAAAAATCGATTAATCGACTGTTGTGGTGGTAGTTTTAGGTTTAAAAAAAAAGATTCAAACTAAAATAAAAGTGGTTAATTATATATCGGATTAGACTATCCTACACTAATATTATGCAGCCTTTTCCATTAATAACTTCCAATGAGACTATATGCTGTTTCCAGCCGAATTGTTATACCTGAGAATTTGTGTCGGATTTATAGAACTTTTGCGTGAATTTTATTAGATAGTCATACGCCTAATAACAAATCAATAAATATTATTCAGTGTATTGAAACCTTGGTTGTCAGTTCTTGGTAATCCCTGACCTTTGCATTTTCATTTTATTTCGCTCTAATGCCATTTTAAAATACCTTTTATTTGTATGCATTTTAATTTGCTTTTAGCAGACAACCCCCGGAACTCTACGCGATAAGCACAAACACAAACAAGCCAGAAAAACGACAAACAATAGTAACAAAAACAAAAAAGCCAACTTGCTATCGATTTTCAGTCTTGTTAAGGCCACTCACTAGCTTGTGTGTGCGATGAAAACTATTTTCCATTTTGCGCCATTGTTGGCGTCCAAAATATAAAAAGTTGATTAAACCCATCAAATATTTTCCAGACAACAGAAGCGTGTTGAATTTTATCGTTTAACCAAAACGGATTACTGCCACATTCACAAACTAATAAATAATCCCGTCCAAAATACTAGTGGCGGAGGAACATTGAACTCAACCATTCATCAATTATTCAATGTTTGCTTGCGTATTAAAAATAAATTATATGGTTTCTATCTACGTAATCAGAAATCGATGTAGATGTTTTTATAAGGGTGTTCATATCTATATACTTATATATATATAATATTCTTCGTGCAGCAAGTCAAAATCAATTCTTAGCTCAAAGTTTTGGAAACATCAAACGAGCCACATCAAATACTTAACCAAGAACAAAACGAGAATTCCTTCTTTCATATATTTCTTGCCAAATTTTGTGTAATTATTGGTTATAATACAATCCAAGGCATGTTCACTATAATTTGTTTATTGCAAAGTGAGAAAAGTTAACAAATAAATAATTTACATTACATTTGACATCATTATTCAGTTATAAGAAAGTAATTTATAATTTAAAGCTGTTAACATTTTTCAAAATACATTGTTCCTTTAAACTACTTACAAGTCCCATAAATGAATAATGTTTTGTCATTTGATTGATTTACCACGATAGCATATGTTGTCGTTGGTTTGAAATTGTTAAATGCATTATAAATCAGTTGCGTGTGCGCTGCTTTTTGGATGATCAATAAAACGTTAAATGGTTGAACTAATGCATTGTGTTGACAGGACACAGATATTGTTCCGTCAGTCGAGTATGCCAAATATTTAGTGTGTGTAGGTCAAAGCTTGCTGACCTATACAAAAAAAAAAAAAAAACATTTTTAATTCCAATTTCAGTTCCGCTACGCTTATTACGAACATGCCATGTTTTGCGAAGTTGATTAGTATTTCGTATTCGATTTCCAGCTATCACTTAGATACGAGTATTGAGCAAATGCCACGGCGCGGAGCATTTTTGAATAATGACGCACTCGAAAGCACTCAAAAGTACTTTGTATGCATACACATGCCTAATTAAATAACTCGATAACTAAAAGCGTTCCATAGAGCCAGAGTGCGCTGGAGTATGTTGGAGAACGAGCGTGCAATTGCATTTCAATTACGTCTATACAGACACTGCTCTCAATAATAGGGCAGCACTCTGAAGCGCTAAGCTGTTTAGGCTTAAGTCGGCTTAAGCTGCAAATGTGGCACAGAGCAGGGTACAGTGTGCTGGAAATGGCGAGGAAGTGGCGGCCCCAAGACAACGAAGACCTGTTGTTGAAGAATTCCAATAATCGAAATGCGGTTTAATTAATGTGCCGTGCACATAATATTAAATGCTGAAGACACAACATGTACAATGGAAATTAAATTGATTTTTAAAGTGGAATGTGTGGCTGCCTTCTTGCACTCTCGGCTGATCGACAAGTGACATTATAAGGGGTTCGGGGGTGAAAAGTGAGAGCTAATTGCACGTGAATTAAAGGAACACGCAATGTCGGACATTTGACAGTTTGTGGTGCAAACATTTGCAGAAAGTTCACCAAGTAAAACATAGAATTCAGTGTAAATAACTTTGTTTGTGTGTGTGCGTGTGTGTGTTTATGCGTGTGCGTCCGTGTGTTTACACTGAATGGGCGCAGTCATTGAGCTGCTTTCAGTTGCTTCAGTTGGCGTCAGTTGGGCGACCAAACAAAAGTCTCACTACATGACCGCGGCACTCGCCCTGGACTGCCCCTTTTCGCCCACATTGGTTGCATGTGTCGACAATTGTCGACTGCTTGTACGTGAGTGCAGCTGTTTACAGTTAGCCCCACATGCTGGCATGCAGTTCGCAAGCATTTTAGAAATGTAAGCAGCTTCAGAGTCAGCCAAAAGGGCTTTGTTCCGCATGCGCCTGCATGGTATGCAACACTTTTTGTGCAAACCGCTCTGGCATGCAAAATTGCACACACACACATGCACATCCACACATAGATACATTAAAAACAATAGACGACTTTTGAATTAGGATGAACCTAATTTGTTGGTCTAGCAGGAGAAATATTTCCCTTTCAAATATTCATCACATTGCCAAAATATTTTCCATATCATTCAAAAGTAAATGAAATTTCTATGCCAATCAAAAAACTTTTCTGCAGTATGATTTATCAATGGTGAACAAATTTACCCATGAAAGGGAGAGAGAGAGAGAGAATGAGAAGAGACGATTTATTAGCTAAGCTCTAATAATTCTTTCCACATACCTCGGCAATTAGTTATTATTGTAATTTGATTAGATTTCTTAGATTATTAGATGCTTTTAATAATTTTTATATATTTCCGATGTCGACATTGTTGACATAAATAAATAAATAAATAAAAAAAATATAAATAAATAAATTAAGTCGTTCAGTCGAATGCAGGAAGCCTTAGATCATATACGCTTTATGGTGTTCTATTTAAGTTTTTTCATTACCGTTTTGAATTGTTTTTAAATAATCAATGAAGTGAAAAGCTTTACATTGCAAGTATAGGCAAAAAATATTTACTACCGTCTCTTTATCTATCAATGTGCTGATTTAAGTAAAGCTTACCCCCCAGACAGATCCGAGAAATTTGTTCGATTTGAAAAACTGTAAAATATATTCTATTCGCATTCGACAAATTTACAACTTACAAGTATTTAAAATGTACCTAATAAACATTTTAAAAAAGTTGTAAATTATAAAATATAGTCTCAAAAAGGAACAGAAAATGTCGTGCATGATATATGACTGTGAATATATGAACGGTTTTACGATGAACGGTGGCTATAGCCGGAGCCGGAAGACTTGCTTCTTTCTTTAGAGGATAAATTAGTACTATATACTATATTCGATAAGTATTTTGCAAGTAGAAATGTACCAATGAAGTTTCAACTAGGGGTTTTTAGAGCTCTTAACTCAATTATGTCTCTATGTAGAAATAAGAAAATAAGAACATTGACGACCAGAGATCATAACCAACCCGGTTATCGAGAAAATAAATAAATGTTTGATAATTGCAATGCGACTAGCCTTACCCGCAGTTTCTTCCTTCTCTAATGTTATATCGTAGCTTACCTCAACCCCTAGATTTGCAAAAATATTTGCATACGTTTGTACTTATGATAATTTTTTGAATATGTGTTTAATATTATGCCTATTTATTAATCAAATTTCTGCTAAATTGCGGTAATTTTTCCCAGACATTCGCTCACACACGCCATTGCCAAAAGCTTTTTCCAATACCTTCACATATTTGTCGATTATTTACGTAATTAAAATGACATAATATGTTCATAACGAGCTCCCAATCAACCCAAAACTGCATTAAATACCTCATATAGTAATATCCGTGGCACACACTTGTGCGCTGATTGACTTTTAAATAGTTTCACGCATACATGTATACATACATATGTATATCCCCTCAATGCATTATAATCTCATTTAAATACGTTTTGGGTCCCTTTCAATTTTCATGATACACCTAAAATTTTCGGCATTTGAAACGAATCAAATATGTATGTATGTGTTGGAGGAAGCCACTTAAATGTCATGCATCATGGAAATTGATGTGAATAAATTATAATAAAAACTTGCACGCTGTAATAATTCAGATTAAAAAGTATTTATACGCATGGCAGCAACAACATGATGCGCAGAACTTTAATGCCATTGGTTGTGGGACGGGAAAAATAAAGCGCATTGGGCCAGAGGCTTATGCCGCATTGTCGTCCTCCTGTCTGAATATCTTTCTGTATATAGCCGGCACTTGTATGTGTATGTGTGCCTTGCGCTGATTTCACTATAATAAATTGACATTTTTCGGACATGTCTCTGAAGTGGCTGCCAGAATGCCAGACAAGCGGACGGCCTGTCTGTTTGTCATTTCAGTTTGTTTGCTATTCCGGCATGCGATTTGCGTTGCAGAGTAAAAAAATAAAAAAAAAAACATTTCATATATAGAATATAAAAAAGGGAATTTTGTCACTTGGCAAGTGGTTGCTCTCTCTGTTGATTTTTGGATAGTTATCTTTAATAAAATGGATTCAGAATGATGGGGAACTTACTGAAAACATGTTGGGACATCTTTTTCCTCACACATTGCAAATTATATTATAAATATTGATATTTCGGACATCTAAAAGACATACCCAGTATGTAAATATCATATATCGCCTACTTTCCCTTAAGCTGAATGAAAATATCGCGCTCTCTTGACCGCAGCGTTATAAAAGAAAACAGACTACTTAAACATAAGTTTTATCTGCACTTCAAAGTTTTTCTTTGCGTTCTGTAAACTTGAATGTTTTATCCTTGCTGTTTAGCTTAATGTTCAGCAGGCGTTAGGCTGAAAAGGTTTCCTTAGAATGCAACATACTTATCTTTTTCGACCCCTCAGATAATCCAGCTTTGGCAATGTCCAGTGCAAGTCAATGCTATTACACAGAGCTAAAGGCGACTACGCACCCAGCATGACAGCTTCAACAAATCTTCCTTACAAAGTCTAGCAGAGACAATCGGCAGGGCGCCTGAGGCAAAGCAGTGCAACAAAACAGCCAAACAACACAGAGAACAAGCAAAAACAAAGCAAATAAACAAGATAAACAAACACAGGAGACAACAGGAGGAGCAAATGGGGGTGGGGGTGCTACAGAAACAAGAACAACAACAGCAACAGTAACAACAACAGCAAGGGCGAAACGAGCTCAGTAGCGAGCACATAATGAGCATAATGGGAGGGCTACGAGCATGCACATGAGTGGGCTAGAGCTTTTTGTGTGTGTTAAAATAAGCGCCACTTTACGTGCACGCACACACCCATAAACACACATGTCACACCCCCACACATACACACACACACACACACACACATGCGACCGCAGTTGCTGACTGCAGGCCGCCCCTCAATGCGTTTAAGTGCATAAAATGCCGACAGCCAACTGCTACCCTGGATGCCACTGAGGCTGATTCTGCTTCTGCTTCTGCTGATGCTGATGGTGATGGTGATGGTGATGCCACAGCCATAGTAGAAAACGAGGGCAAAGGCACGTCGCCAACCATTTAGAGTAATCTTGAAGCTGTTTATTTATATATCTCAAGGGTTGCACGTAACAATGCCAACCAAAGCTCCATACACTCGTGTGTGCACCTTCACATTCGGGCATGAGGTGACAGTGCCTGTGTCGGAGTCGGAGTCCTGCCACCCCCACTAAACGCGGCTAAACTGCAGCAACTACGAGGCTAAGCTTTGTTCAGCTGGAAAGCGACGGGTTTTGCGTCTAAGTCGACAAAGATTGATAGACGCAGAAGGTTGCATTAAAAGCGTTCACCAAACAGCTATGTGTAGGGAAACCGAACTAATATTTCTGAACATATGTATGTGCATTGGAAATTAGAAGAGTGCTCAGCATATATTTATCAGCTGCGACTTTAAATTTCGTAATTAAAGATTAAACAGTGGGATATGAACCAACGAATAGTACAAGTTGACACTAGAGTAATATTTTTAGTATTTGTGAAACGTTTACTAAATAGTAATTCATTTAAAGTCTACAACTAAAACAACTGACGTTTTCGTTTTATCTAAAGAAGTGCACGAACGGGCAAATCCATCTTAACTAAAATATTCGATAATAATGAATAATCCGCACTTTTATACTATACACATATGTAGAAAAACAAATTAACTGATTTAACACAGTGTTACAATTGGAATTACTTCATTGTTTAACTTGAAATATAGTTATCTAACCACAAAGAAATAAATAGAAAAACTATTCGGAATCTATATGGCACTCTGAGCAGCATTTGAACATCAGAATCTAAGACAACAACTCAACTTAATAAAGACAAAACATGTGTAGTTGAGGAATCCTTACATGTCTCATTGTCTTTATTATTATTATATTAAACAATGGCTTGTATTCCATAATAAAACTATGAGTAATCAACGCTTCCATTGCTGCTTATCGAAGTAAACTCCATACTTCAATTTTCTTCCATACATTCAGGTATTAGTCACTATTCAATTTCCACACACCATATGCTCGCAAATATTTTACCACACTCCACTAATCTGCGGCTGTAAGGTACACAGGTAAGACTTGGAACTCGTATAGCTATTGGCATAAGCTGTATGCTTCAGTAAATTTGTATTAAAGCTAGCGGAAATTAAACACACAAAAGCTTTATAATCTTAACGCACACATGAGCACATCCTGGCCGGAACTCTAACTATAGTTGCATGTATGTGTGTTTGAAAATATTTGTTTATACTTAGCAAACTAGTGTCTCCCCAATTTTCTAAGCAAAATTCAATTTTGTGCGATATTTTTTCAGCATTCTCGATGTTCGACATTAAAATATGTGTCTATGATTTAAGGAAGAAAATAGCTTCTACTTTAGATTCATTTAAACAAAAAAGTTGAGTAAAACAAAGTGTTCTCAAAATGGGAAAACAAATGTATACAAAAATTAGGTTATATATTTTAAAAATAGTATATCCCTTTACCCTTTGGGTTCAGGGTATAATTAACGAAATCTGTTAATGTAATTTTCAAAATTTGAAATAGACTTGTTATGATTGTTCGCACCTCAATTTAAATTGATTTAATTGCAATTTAACTGCCATTTAGTTAAATTACAAAAAAGGTATTGAACATCCATAGCCGCGCCAAACTAGAATATATTTTCTATTATTTCGATTTAACGTGTTGTTATAGAAACATTTTTGGCAATAAAAAAGCTTTAGCCGGAATAAGTTTTAAGCCCGAAAATGTTGTTAATTCTCGCTGTCTACCATTTGGGCAGTTTAGAAGATTCCATAATGATTATTCTTAAAGCTTTTCAGTTATTCTCCTTTGACTTGGGTACGAAGTTCATTTAACTTATGAACTATTTAGCTTGCTATATATGCTGAGAAACATTTTTAAGCGTGATTTAAGGATAGGTAATTTGTCTTAGAAGGACTGCTTTGTGCACTCACCAAAAGTATTTCAAGCCAGCTCAACTGCAAAATGTCCAACTTGCGGGCCCTTGGCAACCTGTTTGCCGCCGAGACACGTGCCACCTGCAAAAGATAAGCCAGTTAGATGGGCCAATTAATAAATGAAATGAAACTAGCGCATCTCACTAGTCCCACCGACCCTTAGCCAACGTACGAGCAGATTCGTAGATAGACGAACAGGCAGACAGCCAGATATACACACGTACGCATATTTTTACACATTTTGTTGGCTGTTGCACTCAAATTGAAAATTGTTAACGGCCTGCTCGAGTCCCAAGCGCCCAGAACATGGCCCAAAACAAAGCAACACACAAGCACAGATGTAAAGAATTCTTAAAGCAAATTGAACATGCGGCAGAAAAAAGGTGCGGGGAGGGGGGGAGTCGAATGCGAATGCGAATGCTACGGATGGCTCTCAAAGTATTCCCCAGCATGTGTTGGACCCGCCAGCCGCAAATGATGGAAATCACTTAACAAAACACAGACGACAATGATGACGGCGCCAACGACAAGGAGAAGAAAGATGGCACACAGCTAATATGCCGGGCGGGTTGACATATACATAGACATACATACATACATACATACATACATACATATATGAATGAATGAATGAATCAGTATTTGTCTACGGCTGTGTGCGTGTATGTGTTTTTCTGTCTTTAATGAGCCTTTGTCTGCTGCATACTTTTTGGCAATAGTGCGGCTTGTGCCTTGCGTCTTGGGCTTTGTTCAAATATTTGCCTAGTGGCAGGAAAATGGCAAGCCAAAAGGCACCATTGCGCTCATTGTTGGCTCAGAAAGCAGCTGTGGCCTTTGTAGATATGGGTACAAAGCGGCCGCCAGCCTTTTCATTCCACGTTTACATGGCGTATGCGCAATATTCACACAATACATTCATTTCCCAGTCACAAAAAGTCGTGTTCCCCAAACGTAAGTGCACGGAAATGTTGTTCTTTTGTTAATGTTTATATGTTAATTGGTGCTGTCAGATTTGTGATGGTGGCACGGCCTTAGATTCTCACACAACACTTTTTTTTAGGATTTAAATGAAATTTTTGACATATTCAATATGTCCTTTCAGCAACAGTTCAGACAAAGGCAATAGCATAGGAATTACTTAAATTTTAAAATTTGCATTTATTTTTTACTGCACTTTTCTCCTTCCACAGTCATCCAACGAAAATTTATTTTCAAAAATTTAATAAATACTTTATGTCTGACGCCCACTATGAGGAAATAATCGTTGATGATCGACATATAAATATTTATTTAAACGAACTTGAAATAACTCGCAAATATTTGGCACCAAAAACTAATACATATAAATATATTTCTTAAAACAATATATTTCTGTATTCAGTAGTTTTCGTTGCAATCAATTTACTATCAAATATAATGGTTTTTACATCTCGTAAATGCAATGTTTATACAATTTTCCGTTTGAGAAAATATAGAATTTATTGTTATTTATCATTTTTCAATGAAGGCTTCAATATAAGTACAACATAAAAGAAGAACTGGCAAACGTTCTTAACGTAATAACCAACAGTTCTGATGAGGAAATACAGTTGATGGGAAAATCGTAATTGGCAATCGTTTCAATCTACATATTTGTTTAATTTATTTTCTTTATTCATGATTATGAAACTTGACACTCGCAGTCATTAATCATTGCGCTCAGCAGGTATAATTGGCAATCCAAAACACAAATCACGAATTTAATTACTTTATCATAGCCCTACAATTAATACAATTAATATTCGTGCATGGCAGTCCATTAACTTTTGAATTTATAAGGTATTTGATATGATTTCTTCCACGAAAAGTGAAATCGACAATTGAAAAAGCAAAATATATATTTTTGGGGTTCTACTAAATGCGACGTTATGGAGAGAATATTTTACTATATAGAAAAATATATATTTTTTATTTGCGTCAGGTCGCTAAACATATTATTATTTACATACTTAAATTTATTAAATACAGCATGACCATACTCGTAGATATTATTTCGTTGAATGCACACAATGATTTATTCTGGCATTTATTAGCAGCATTAGATAAGTTATATAATTGCTTCCTCATGGCTCCCATGCCATATTAGTTTCTGTTAAATGTTACGTTAAAGCGTTTCCGCATTACTACTCCCTCAAACTTGTATTATCCTCGACCACACAAAATATCCTCATCGTCGTGCCTTACACGGCTCGGTACACAAATCACTTTGACGCTGGCCAAGCGCTGACCACAAGCCCCACAGCGATTTGCTTAAGGTTCAATCAAACGAGTTAATAACTTCCGCAATGTGGCCAAAATTAACCATAATTTTGCCCAGACATCGCACACTAAACTGACCTATTACCCATGGCCGTTGGTTTATGCGCCTGAATGCGCCAACGTGTGGCAGTGGCAGCGACAGTGGCAGGGGCAGGAGCAGGGGCAGAGGCAGGGGCAGAGTTGTAGTATGTCGGCCCAGCCAACGGGTGGACTTAAAATGGTAATTTTAGCGCTTGTCTCCAGGGAGCGGCTGAGGGACACGAACAACAGCTACAACAGCAATCAGCACACACGAAAAATGCCAGAGCACATGTCACATTTGCCACATGAGTTGACGTTACTCATTCATCATGGCGATATGGCTGGCGGCTTTCTTGGCCACATGAGTCTGAATGCGACTGCGAGTGGGGCTGCGGTTCAAGGTGAGCTGAGCAAGGAAGGCATTTGTTACACCTTAACCAAAATTTAATTGCTGCCATGTTGCAGAACTTTAATTATAATGCAGGGTCAAAGTGCCTCCGAGCACACACTCACACACTCACGCACACACACACAGGCATACGCTTGAGCTGAAGCGTCCATTTTATGTGCCACACAATACAATATTTATTACTGGCCAGGTAGTAGCCAGCAAGTAGTCAAGCAGTCCGCTCGCTCTGTGCGTGTTGGTGCCCCTGTGACCCCTGTGCAGCCATATTATAGATATGTAAATAGACGCAGGCACACATACGACATGCGTTTATACATATGTACATATAATGTTATATACTTATATATGTATGTATTTGTTTATATGTCGCATGACTAAATTTAGATATGCAGGATCGATAAAAACGTGGCACGCACGCATTTTTAGTGCCAAGCTCCGCACCACACCGCCACACATGCAAGTCGAGCCAGTTGAGCCGCACAAAGGTCGCGCTTTGTTATAATTGGCAAAAGATAGCATAGAGAAGGCTCAGTGTGTGCAGCCATTTGTTAGGTTTGCTTTTTTAATAGAATTAATGCTCAGATTTAGGCCGTGACAAGACATTAAAAAGGGCCCACCAATATACATTCCCATCACATTATTCTTAGATCTCAATCCGCTGATGTACACGAAAGACTACAACAAATAACCATTTTGATGTTATTTAAATTATTAATGCCTATAAAATGATCACATCATTATTGGTTGCGTGTCGAAAATTGTAAGCAGCTTTTCTTTCAAAACTGGAAGGACTTTCTTGTAGGCTGCGTAAGAATCAACAATGAATAAATCAACAATTTTGCAATTGGTTAAGTACATATAAGAAACTACTTATAACATTCGAGTATTTAAGAATATATGTTTACAATATTTGATTCAACCTTTTCAACATTTTTGAAATTTTCTTTAGGTCTGGTTGTGGTTAAATGCTTCCGAGTATTATATATGTATATGGTATATAAATATATATTATGTTCCTGTGCAATTAATTGATTACCTCCTCTAACAAACTTGGCATTTTTGCATGAAATATTCGCGACAACAATTACAATTCGGAACAATTCAGCAGAAAGATCGGCAAAATGCGGAGCTTCAATTGTCTCTTTTCTATTATAAATATTTATTCCACATTTTCTTCTCATGCAGATTACAAATCGAAATTGGCTAGTTAGAATTTTCAATAGAAATCGCACACCAATAAAAATGAATTTATATTGCTTCGAGTAAATTCCGGTTTATTTCAATGCAGAGACAGAATTCACATATCTGTGACATAGTTAATATTTGAATTTGTTAAAGAAAGAACTTTTACCTCAATTAAGCTGAATGTTATTTTAGCAGCTGCCACAAAAATTGCTTTCAATAAAAATGCAGTTTTTGTTAATCAAGAATTTCCTCTGTGGAATGGCAAACAATTTTTAGACGCATAAATACAACAGCAAAACCACATTTTGTACATTTAATTGCATTTCAAAATATGATTTTCTACCGCATTTTTATTCATTGATTATTGATTCAATAAGTATTGCTTTTGAAGTGCTGCTTGTGGGAAATTTGTCAATTTATTTCTGAGTCAATAACATGGATATTAAATGTATTTATTTCTAACATTTGTCCATTTGAAAGTGAAAATTTTGTTTTGATATATTATTTATAAATGTATACGTATAAATAGTACAAGTATGTACCATCAAATGGAGAGTAAGTATTTGTTTCTATGGTAGCACTAAACAGTGAAATATTTGTTCTACTTAGCTCATTTTTTTCTTTATCCGCTACAAAGCAGTTACAATATATAGGAATTTAAAATTCCTCCATAACTCTCGGGCTCTCTCTAGGCAGGAACATGAATTTGTAGTTTCTTAGAGCTACTTCTGACTACAACACCTAATGCAAATAATTAAATATTTTATAATTAATTTGTATTTTACAATTTAAACTCTATTTAAACATCAGCACCAGCCTGACATTACTATGGACTTATGGATGAATAACTTTGTTCCAATAGGTAGGTAGGTGCTGTAGACACAAAACACAAGTAAATAAAGTAGTCCATTTAAAAGTTTTCCATCCAATAGCCCTGCGAATATTTCTAGCCGTGGGCAAATAATCGAATGAAGCTACGAGTATGTTCATACTTTAGCTCGGTGTATATATCTAGATGCGTGGCGCCGAAACACCTGTTTCCATATGCTTTATAACAATTAGGCTAATGACAGCTTTCAGCTTTTATAACCACACAAACATACATATTTATATCGACGAGTGTATATAAATAAACAAATGTATGCATAAGAGTTTAGCTCAGAAATTGAGAGAATTGAAGCAATTATTTTCATATCAACTACTCAGGCATTCATAGCGAGGCAATATTCTTGCTAAGTAGGTTAAGAGACTGAAATATTTATGAGCATACAAGTATATTGATTGAATAATTGGGCAACATTTAAAATCACACTCACACACACACTTATGGTTTTATTTGGAAATTTGTGCCATTTGCATTGCGTATAAATTTAACTATCAATTAGTACATATAGTATAATTTGCGTTGATGTTTTTGAACAGATCGTGAGCATAAACTTGATGCGGGCCTTGCTTTAAATAAGACAAATCGCAAAATGCAAAATGCAGCACAGACAGCCAACAAGGGGAAGAACACACAAACACGAAAGGGTAAAGGCAACAGCAACACAAGCAGTGGAAAAGAGTGACTTAATTAATTATTTATGCGCTGCTTGTTAACACTTTTTAACATTTTTCAACCATGTTGTTTTTTTTTCGCTTTCGAGTTCCGTAGCGGCGCCAGGCCAAGTGGTGCCTAACCGGACTGTCCGGGTCATGGAATGCTCGCCTCTGGTCATTTCACTGAGCATGGCTAAAATAGGGTTAAGTGTGTATGAGCAGAGAACATGGCTAAACTAAAATAAAAAAAAAAGAGAATAAGAACAAACACAGAGTTGAAAATAAAAATTGGGGCAGCTGGCAAAGCTGGCAAATGAAACAAATGGCAAATGTAATTTATTTGACTTGAAATTAGCAGACAAGTTGGCTTGATTTAAGTCAGTTGCAACATGTATAAATTATATAGTATAATAGTGAAGCGGTCGATTTCTCCCGGGCATGTGTGAAACTCTTCCCCAACCACTCAAATATTTATGAGCGTTTATAGTCGCACCGGAAACGCGTGTAAAACGCGCGCTTTACAAATCGAAGGCAAACATCTGCCATGCAGTCAGCCGGCTGTGCGGTTGAACTGCGGATATGGGCAACGGACATGGTTTAATCAGCCAATACAAATAGCCACTGACAGGGGGATGTGTGTGTGTGTGTGAAATGGCAAAAGAGCGCCTGTAACTTGTATTTGTTGAGAATTTTATGTGCGCTTGAAAATAATACCACACGAAGGCAAACGGATCTCTAACCTCTACCGGCCGGTTACTCAGCTCTGAACCGCGCCCATCATAATGTTATTTCCATCGACACCATATTGATTTCCCCCAACTAACTTTTACACTTCCCTCAACCTCAATTATCATTGGACATTCTGGCCAGTCTGCCGCATTTTGTCTAAATATTTTTGTTGCCTATTGTGGAAATATTTGCACTGCATTTGCATTGAATTGATTGGGCTTCGGACCGCCCATTGCTGCACAAATCCCTTTTCATAGTATGTATATTTGAATGTATATACTGTATCCTAATTGTCTGTAATTGCTTACTTCGTCGCGTTGCCGTTGCGGCTCTCATTGTTGATTTTTAATTGCCGCGCAGTCATTCGGACGTTTTTGGCATTTGGTCAACAGCTACCAACCCGCAGCCACATTGTCTGTACATTTTAAACGCTGTCACACTTTAAATCCTTGCTGACCCATATGAAAATTTCATTAACTTGTTCGTGTTTGTGTGTATATATCTGTGTGTGTGTGTGTGTGTGTGTGTGTGTGAGCGCGCCATTTTTAATTGGCTAATGCCATTTGTGGGGCTTGGGAATTCAACTAAAGTACCTAGAAAGTGTATTTTTAGCATAATTTTGCGGTTTAGGGAATGAGTTAAATGGCGCGTTAATATAAATAATGGAGTGTAATGGGTTGAAAGATGTACCTATGGGGAATGCCTGATGTAAAAATGGCTTGTTCTGATGCCAACAAATATTTTCTAAATTAATTCTCAAATACTTAAAGACTTTCCTAAAAATTGATTTCCAAATGCGATAAATATATACATAGTTGTATTAGAAATCAAACTTTTTTAGAAGTTCTGCTGCTTAGATTAGTTACGCATATGAATTGTCGGTTAATGGATTTCAATTATCACTTCAGAAAATAATACTTCAATAGCATAACAAACACGAAAAGTAACTAAATAAAACGATATTAATCAAAAAAAAAAGAGTAATGTTAAAGGGCGAGTGAAACCAGAAACAGTATAAGAGTTTTTGAGATTTGAAAATCAGACATAAAACAATATATTTTGCTTTACTTGGTGCAGAAATTCTCTGAGCTGATTGTGTCCCTGTTAAGTCCCTACTAAGTATTAGGTATTAGTGCTTGGATGCACTACAGATATATGATATATAGTACTTGTTTATCAATTGGATTGGATTGCTTAGAGGGGCCTGGCATCATCCACAATAGCATTGAATGTCGTGTTAGATAGGTGGGGAGTGAATTTCTCAAAATCTCTGTTATTATTCTCTTGCTACTCTCTGTTTTCATTCGTAAACAGAAGTATCTCAAATTAGCATTCAAGTTCAAGTTAAGTTCAAGCTCACACAAATTTACATACTTGTAAATCAATTAAGTTGAACTCATACTTTATGAAAAACAAAATTATACTGCAACCAAGGGCGTACGCAGGGGGATGGGCCGTTGCCCCCCCTTCCCCCCTAGACAAAAATTTTCCATATAAAGTCGACCACACGTTCATTATTATGACGCACTATTTCGCCTTAAGATGGATCTGCGTTGGATTTGTTGAAGTTTTTTCATCGATCATATGCATAAATTATTTTTTAAATGCATCGGGCATTATTTAATCAAAATTTTAATTTTTTGGGCCCCCCCTTTGGTAAAAGCTGGCTACGCCCTTGACTGCAACAATCAGATCAGTTTAGAGGTTATCGGTTTCTAAGCTATTTTCAGGTGATATGAACAATCAAACCATGCTGATAAGCATAAAATGAATTTCTGTTTCGTATTCTGTTCAAACAGACAACATCGCGCTGTGCATAAGCTCATACAATTGATAAATTTATAAAATACTGCTCTCATCTTTATCAATTGAATATACGGCAATTGCACAGTAGAGCACCCATTCAACCACCCAACCAGTCAGTCAGCCAACCCATATAGCAGTAATCAGTTTCATTTCGTCAGCGTTGCTGTGCGGTTTAAAAGAATGTGTCCAATTTTTGCCACGCTACTGGCTCTGGCAGTACTCGCGGCCCTGATCTACGTGTTTCTCATATGGAACTTTAATTACTGGCAGAAGCGCGGCATTAAAACGGCCAAGTCCTCTCCGTTTGTGGGCAGCTTCCCCAGCATTTTCACACAAAAGCGGAATGTAGTCTACGATATCGACGATATATATCGGTAAATGCTTACTTGAGCGATGTGAAAGTTTTTTGAATTGTATTAAAAAAAAATATTATAGTATATGCAAGTAGAAATCAACTACACTCAGAGAAAACAAGAACGTGAAATTCTGGATCAATTATGATGATTAAGTATTATTTGAGAATGTGTTTTTTGGAATCTAGTTTGTTAGCTTCAAATTGAAAAGCGACAGAAAAATAATATAGAATTCCCAAGTACATATACTATAATTGAGAAGTATGTCGATGTACTTTTTTGTCAATTACTAAGTGGACTTAATTGATTGATAATATCAATGTACGGGTAAATCTATATATTCATAACACAATTGAATGCAATCAATAAAGAAGCAAAAACAAACAAGAGAGAACGCTACAGTCGAGCAAGCCCGACAGTGTAATACCCTGTACCCAGGTAAACTTCCCTCACTGAGTTATATGCGCCCATAGCAGCAGCAAAAAGAGGAAGAAGAAGAGCGAACTTGTTGCTGCAGTTTGGTGGGGTTGTACTGGCGAGAATTTGTTTCGCTAATAACTTTTCTTAGAATTAACCGAATTGAATAAAATTTTGAACAACAATAGATAATTATATATGAATTATGTGTGCAAAGTTTGGTTTAGGTAGCATTTGAAATGTGGACGCTATTGACGAAATTCTGCAGCGGGGGAAGGGGGGGAAAATTAAAAAAAAAAAAATAAACTCGTCCTTACTCGGACCTAGGAGAATCTGGATGCCAACTGGTTATTCTAGCTTTTATAGTTTCTGAGATCCTCGCGTTCATCCAGACGGACAGACGGACGGACAGACGGACAGACGGACAGACGGACGGACATGTCTAGATCGATTTCTCTCGTCATGCTGATCAAGAATATATATACTTTATGGGGTCGGAGATGCTTCCTTCTGTATGTTACATACTTTGCACAAACCTAATATACCCTTTTTACCCTACGGGTACAGGGTATAATTATACTGCAACCAAGGGCGTACGCAGGGGGATGGGCCGTTGCACCCCCCCCCCCCCCCCCCCTAGACAAAAATTTTCCATATAAAGTCGACCACACGTTCATTATTATGACGCACTATTTCGCCTTAAGATGGATCTGCGTTGGATTTGTTGAAGTTTTTTCATCGATCATATGCATAAATTATTTTTTAAATGCATCGGGCATTATTTAATCAAAATTTTAATTTTTTGGGCCCCCCCTTTGGTAAAAGCTGGCTACGCCCTTGACTGCAACAATCAGATCAGTTTAGAGGTTATCGGTTTCTAAGCTATTTTCAGGTGATATGAACAATCAAACCATGCTGATAAGCATAAAATGAATTTCTGTTTCGTATTCTGTTCAAACAGACAACATCGCGCTGTGCATAAGCTCATACAATTGATAAATTTATAAAATACTGCTCTCATCTTTATCAATTGAATATACGGCAATTGCACAGTAGAGCACCCATTCAGCCACCCAACCAGTCAGTCAGCCAACCCATATAGCAGTAATCAGTTTCATTTCGTCAGCGTTGCTGTGCGGTTGAAAAAAATGTGTCCAATTTTTGCCACGCTACTGGCTCTGGCAGTACTCGCGGCCCTGATCTACGTGTTTCTCATATGGAACTTTAATTACTGGCAGAAGCGCGGCATTAAAACGGCCAAGTCCTCTCCGTTTGTGGGCAGCTTCCCCAGCATTTTCACACAAAAGCGGAATGTAGTCTACGATATCGACGATATATATCGGTAAATGCTTACTTGAGCGATGTGAAAGTTTTTTGAATTGTATTAAAAAAAAATATTATAGTATATGCAAGTAGAAATCAACTACACTCAGAGAAAACAAGAACGTGAAATTCTGGATCAATTATGATGATTAAGTATTATTTGAGAATGTGTTTTTTGGAATCTAGTTTGTTAGCTTCAAATTGAAAAGCGACAGAAAAATAATATAGAATTCCCAAGTACATATACTATAATTGAGAAGTATGTCGATGTACTTTTGTGTCAATTACTAAGTGGACTTAATTGATTGATAATATCAATGTACGGGTAAATCTATATATTCATAACACAATTGAATGCAATCAATAAAGAAGCAAAAACAAAAAAGTACGACTAATATCTTAAAAATTAGAGAAGCCTCTGGCTTCAATCACAACCACGTTAATGCTGTAATGATTGCAGTTTTTGCTTAAGATAAAGCAAAACAATTAAGTATTAAATTTAGTACTTAAATTTAGAAATGTTGTAATTAATTTATTATATTTTATTTATTAATTTATTTATATTTAATATATATATATAATGTATTTATTGTGATGAAATTTGACATTTCATCGCATTATCGTAGTCTTCCGAAATGTTTTATTATGAGAAATATTGTATAGAGCAGTGCCCCCAAAAATCGAAGCGAACTACATATAAAAACTACCAGTTTACTCTTTAAATGAAAATGTAGTTTAATTTTAACTTAAATTGCAACTACATTCAATCAAGCAGATAAATTATAAGTTTAAGCAGAACACGTATAAGTCTTATTGTCAACTTAAGAGAAACCCCTGACATAATTGGTATCTTAAGTTGAAAGAAATTGTTTACCATTGGATTATATGTATATTAATTGCCCATTCTATTTAGCAAATACAAGAATACGGATAACATTGTGGGCGTTATGAACACGCGAGTGCCTCAGTTGATGGTCTTGACTCCGGAATATGCGCACCAAGTGTTTGTTACTGAATTTCGCAGTTTCCATGACAATGAATTTGGTAGATTTGTAAGTCATATCTATAATGTAATACAAGTATATATCAGTAACATCTTACTTTTCATACTAATACTTGCACTCCAGACAAATGAAAAAACCGATAAGATCTTATCCAACAATCCGTTCATATTGACGGGTGAGCAGTGGAAAGAGCGACGCGCTGAAATAACACCCGGACTGAGTGCCAATCGTGTAAATAAATAAACGAAACTATTCCCAAAGTTCTCCATTCATTTTAAACATTAATTTGTAAACATTTCCAGATAAATGCCGTCTATCCCGTCACGAAATCTGTGTGCCACAAATTTGTAGAGTATATTAATCGTCAGCGCCAAATGGCGTCCACCGATGGCGTGGATGCCAAACAATTGTGCCTTTCCTATACCACCGAAGTGGTGTCCGATTGTGTGCTCGGAATTTCGGCGCAAAGTTTTACTGAGAAGCCAATGCCCTTGGTGGGCATGATCAAGCGGGTGTTCGAGCAGTCCTTCGGATTCATATTGTTTCAAACGATGGCTAATTTTTGGCCCCCTATAAGCAAGTTCTTCTCCGTGCCGCTGTTTTCAAAGGAGGTGGAGGAGTTCTTCTTTGATCTGATGGATAAATGCATTTCGTTAAGGCGGCAGAGTGGGCCACGCGATCGTCTAGATTTTCTCAACTACATACTGCAGTTGCAGGACAAAAAGGAACTTAACGTATTGGAGGTGACCTCCCACACCATCACCTTCCTTACTGATGGCTTTGAGACTACTGCGTTGGTAATAGCGCACACCCTCTTGCTACTGGGCCGTAATCCCGAAGCGCAGCAGAAGCTCTTCGAAGAAGTAGGCACATCACCGCTGGATTTTGAGCAGTTGAGTGAACTGCCTTTCCTCGATGCATGCATTCATGGTGGGTATAATAATATAATACATGTTACTATTCATTCTAACTCCAAACAATCGATTCATATTCATATAATTCATCTGCAGAGACGCTGCGAATATTCTCGCCATTGTTGGTAGCCCGCAAGTTGGTCACGGAGCCGTTTGATTTTGTCAACAAAGATGGCGTTAGCGTGCGCGTTTTGCCGGGTGATGTAGTCATCGTACCCGTGCACTCCCTGCATCATGATCCGGACTTCTACGAGCAGCCAGAGGAATTTATGCCGGAGCGCTTCTTGGAGGCGAACGGTGGCGTGCGCAAATATCGTGACCAGGGCCTATACTTCGGATTTGGCAGTGGGCCGCGCGTGTGTCTAGGTGGGTGACCTACATAGTAGGTAGAAACTCTAAAAACATATATTACCTCTGCCTACAGGCATGCGCTTTGCACTCACACAAACGAAGGCGGCATTAGTGGAAGTCGTGCGTCATTTTAACATTAAAGTTAATCCGCGCACACGCAAGGATAATCGCTTGGATGACACGTTTTTCATGGCCACGCTCAAAGGTGGTATTTGGCTGGATTTCGAGCAGAGAGCCTGATGAGCCAATAAATATGCGAAATGGCCAATGCAACGCCATTGTTTTAAATTTTTCTTAAAAAATATAATCGACACGCTACTTGCTATTAAATAAAATTGCCTGCGGTGGAAAATTGAATTTTTACGCCATAATTGCTCGTCTAATTATAGCTAGATGTGCCTTGAGTTGGAAGCCTTGGAGCTCCCTGTAAAAATAATAATTTTTCAACTAACAAAAAAACTCAGCCAAAGGCCAAAATCATAACGCCTTAAAATGCTAATCATGACATGTTCTTTGTACTCGGATTAATTCGCTATTATTTGGTATTCCCCAACCTTTTTTTTTTAATGTATGCCAAAGCAATTTGTTCGTATTTTACTCGAGCTCCCCATACAAACAATGAGTATACTTGTAAAGAAAGCGGAAAGTGTGAAAGCTGAAGACACAAGGGAAGCCGAAGACGTCACGCATGTCCTTGCACGGAAATGTGCAAAGTTTTTCTTTTTTATGCCACATTCCTCTGTTTTTCTGGCAACTTCTTTCTTCGTCTGTGCACCAACAAAGGTTGTGCATAAAACTAATTAACTTTTCGCACAAAAGTGTGCGATGTGCATTTTAGACTTTTTCGAGCGTTTTGAACGACTGATTGCGAAAATATTTGTGGCACATTTAAATTTAAATTAAATTGAAGTTTTTCAATGCATTCTGAATGTTCAACAATTTTCTCTCATTTTATCAATCTATCTACTGCTTTTGCAATTTGATTTTCACTATTGCTCTGGGGAAAATAAAAACCCAGTCAAATGACAAAGTTCGATTTCTTATCTCCCCACAAATTTCACAAGAGAGTAACCTTCAGACAGACCTCCAAGCGAGGTAAGCTGGTTCGCAAACAAGACTTGGTATTATAAATAACTATACATGTGCATTTGGACAAATGTTAATTTTATCTCATTGGACGTGGAGTCTTCTTATGTGCATTGTCTTTGATTGAATACCTTTATCCTTAATTCGAAAATATTGGGCATGCCATTTATCATAATTATTAATTGCACAAGCGTGCAATTAAAGCCCGAGGCGTCATGTCCTTCAGGTTCTGTTTGTTCATTATTCCCCATTCCATCACTCAGCAGCTTCACGCTGATTGAATTTTAATTAAAAGTCCAAGTTGTGAAAAATAAAAACTGGCGCCAGATAATAAAGTAGTGTGCCATCTTCTTTAAATAAATAAATAAATACTGCAAATACTTTGTAAAGTAGTTACATAATGGATTAATTAAAGCTCATTTTTGTTATTAATTAGCGTAACTTAATAAGCAATTAATGTTAAGAATTTTCAAAGAATACAAAATTGGTGAGAGTTTTCATGAAATACTGATTAACTGCTTAAGTTATCAACCAATGTAATCAGGGTCAGGACTAAGGTCTACAATTTCATTTCGAAAATACATTATTAGTTTGCACATCTTGGAAAAAATATAGATTATTCCAGAGAATTCAGCCTTTATGTAAAAATCGTGCTTTCCTTTAAATAATGTGATAAGATCGGTCAGTTATATAAAATTATATCATCAAACAAGCTAAGTTAAAAGCTCAAGTTTATGACTGGCATGAAATGGTCAAAGCGGGTTAACAACGAACAACATCCAAGATGACGAAGGCCATCAACCGATAAGCAACACGTTAAGAAAATCAGGAATTTGGTGCTTCATAATCTTCAATTGATAACTACTTACATGCTGTTGGTATTTCTAATGGATCAACCAACGGTATTTTAAGAGAAGTTTTATGCCTCGTTAAACTATAATCTCGTTTAGTTCCAAAAATCATAAGCTAATGCTTTATGACTACACTGACAAAAAAACATGACTCTATGCCTTCACTTCGAAACAAGCGACCAATTAAGCAAATATCGTGCCAAAGAGAAGTTGAAATGAAAAAATCAAGCCAGAGTCGCTTAAATAATTAATCAAAACTTAAAAATAAATCTACTACGGGGCAGAATCTATGGATTCCTGAAATAGCCCACTGTAAGTAATAAAAAAAAAGGTAGATAAATTTTAGGTCAGAAGAAAAAAGTGATAAGTCAAAAAATATGAAAATGATAATAAGTGAAAATAGTAAGTTAAGTGAAAACATATGATCTTACAACAGTAAATCAATAATATTTACCGCTTACATCGTTGGATTAAAATAATTTTTATTCAAACAAGCTAACCAGAGTATTTGAACTTATAGTTCATTAAATAAAAAGTTTTTTTTTTCAAGTTGTTTACTGTATATAAAAATGGTTTCAAACAAACAAAAAATAGAAAATTAAATGAGTTGTTGGCTGCACAAGGCAGCCCACTGAACTAAAATTGATGTTCAGCTGCTTTTGGGTTCCTTGGAAAAACAGCCTACTTCGATTGAAAATATTTTATTATTCTGTTAAGTACTATGGACACGAAACCAACAAATTCCGAACACACACTATGGGTCAAAAATGTTTGTAATTATACAAATAAATGAAGATATAATTTAACACATTATTTTAATGTTTGATTATTAATTATTATTATATTACTTCAATAAAAAAAGTTTACATTGGTATTTACGATAGTCCCGTTAAAAATTGATAAACAATTTTTGGAGTGTTTTCTTTTCTTTCTTATTGGTTGCAATTTAGTAATTTTGGTAAATTGAGTTTGAGTTTTGCAATTGGGTGCGTGATGGGAGTGCTTGTCTAATTTTGTTAAGTTCGTAAATTCAATGATAAACTGCTCATTTAGAAAAGCAGAGATTCAATTTAAAGCAGATGAAATTATTTGTTCGTTGTGGTGTAAAAAAGCTACAGACATACTAAGTATTAAGAAAATTCGTTTCAAACAAATAATAAAGTAGAGTTGTTAAATATTTTATTACAATAATTATAAAATAATATCTTTTTTACGTAAATGCATTTTAAAATTTGCACAATAAGGTGAAGAAATTTCAAATAAATGGCCAACCATAGTTGTAAAACTTAGTGTTGAAACATCAAACAAAATGTAAGTGTGTGCAATTGTGGTAAAATATTATTTTGACAGTTGCAGACATTTGACAACACTGCACCAGAACGAAACAATATGAAATGGCACGTTAAACTTTAACAACATTTGCCATAACTTTAACGCACGAATGGGTCGTTAACCACTTTTTCTATCTGCCACCGTTGAAATTGGAGTGACAGACAACCACACATACACACGCACACAGCACATCCAAGAACACCAAGTACACATCCACCTACATACATACATAGTACTTGAGTGTGTGTGTCAAGGAACATCAAAGATGCCGCTGTTGGTGGTGCTGCTGGAGTAAAAACATGTTTCACATCCTATGCGCATGCATACAACTTATTACCATATAATTTTTCTTATGCGCGAGGAAGTATGCCGCAGAAATTGTTGCACAGCATGTGTCCTGTCCAACGCTCCTCGCTCCTCTCCCCCAATTGCTCCCTCCACGACAGCCCGCATGCTGTGTCACACACAGAGCATATTTGAGCTGCTTGCTAGCTGCATAATAATCTAATGCGAAACTGAACTTTCAAGCAACACAACGCAGACACACACTTGGAACCGAATGTTCTTCTATACATATGTACATGCATATGTGCATACAAGCGTGTATATGTAGGTGCATGTATGTGTGTTACCTTGAAGTAAGGGTTCGTCAAAAACCAAATGCGCTGTATGTATCGAAAGCGTGGCAAACAAATTTAAGCACAAATCTGCACATGACACCTTATACATACATACGAGTATCTATCTACATATGTATGTATGTATATACATATGTATGTATATGTAGTATTTGTGTATTTACGCCCGCATTTGGAAGTCATCCATTTGGCTTCCCCTTTAAGTTTAATTTGGACTGCTTAGTTTGTTTTGCATATCACGCACCTCAAACAACAACTATAGCAATATTTATTCAAAATATGTCTTCAATAACACGCTCGTTCACTTTGTCAATGTGTCGCCTGCCAAAGTGCCTGTAAAATGCGACTCTTCCTTCTCTTCCCCTCGCATATCCCCGCATATTTTATGCACTCGAAACTTTCACCGTATTTTTATATGGTTTTTTGTGTTTTTTCTTCTCTCTCTCTCCTTTCAACCCCCACCCCCGGGCTGATTCAAGTGACGCGCAAATTTCTTTCAACTACCTGAAGCAACATAAAGTGGAGCAGAGGGCGAACTCATTTAACTTGTGACATGTGAGATGCCGCTGCCGACGTCGCGACGTCGCTGCGACTGCTGACGCCGACGTCGACCGCGCCGTCAACGCCCAGGCATTGCAAATATGTATGCCTGCTTGTTGCGGAGTGGAGGTGGAGGTAGAGGTGGGGGTGGCGAGCACGTTGAAAGTTTTGAATTATTTACGATGAGCGTGAAGCGCGAAATGCAAAACTTTTCTCGCCCCCTTTTTTTTTGCACTGTTTGCCATCTTTACTTGTATGGCGACTGCCGGGCTGCGGGGGCTTTTGTTGTCACTGTACTTGGTACACGTACGTACTTATTGTGCGGATAAATGTTTATTGTTCTGGGGAAATTCATTAAAAATATTATTATTTTGCAGTCTTACATTTGTAACATTATACTAACACAGGGCTTTCATTTGTTATATCTGATGTATCCTAAGAAAATTGGAAGTGCAACAAATTTTAATTGACATAAACAATATACTCATTGATAAACACATTTCAATTAATTATATTTATAAATAGAATGCCAATATTGATTTTTTTTTGCACTTGCATAATTCAAAGTAAGACTTGTGTCTATGCTTGTGTGTGAAGTGGGGCTTCAGCATCATCCTATCAGAAAGGGAGAAAAGGAGTATAATTGACATAACTTCATTAAGGGGAGACCCATTTAATTTTCACAGAATTTCGTAAAATTCATAATTTACGGGAGCTAAGGAAAACACCGAAACTATAAATAAGGACAGGGGAAAAGGCAAATCTATTGCTTTCTTGTAGGAGTACGTGTATACCAAATTTTAAAATTCTAACAACTATAATTTCTCATGGCTGTCAGACATGGTGATATTGACTTATCTTCTATCTTATCTTGTATTAAGTATTAAGTAAAGTTGATTTGATTTAACATACTCTCCGTTATAATCGCCGAATGCAACATTTCGCTTCTGGACGAAAATGATGAATGATGATGAAATATGATGCATGTATCTATGGCCATAAAATACTATTAGTTTGGGTGGTCTGCGGCGACCGGACAGGCACAGATTTGCATCGGCGCAGAGTCAAAAGAAATTATTTAGTGCTTTTGTTCGCTCTAAATATTTATATAAATAACATGAAATATGCCTGAAATATACGTCTTAAATCTAGTTTATTAAATAAATGCCGCCGTCCGAATTTGAATTTACAACTGCTTTTATCATCTTCCATCTATCAAAATATTATACTTGTATGCTGCTACTTTAAAATATAATGTAAAAACACTATGAAAGGACGCATTATAGCTTCAAGAGTCAAGAAACCAAACTCCTCTTACAGTGAAAATAACCATCAATATATTACTATGCAAATTTATGTTCAACTACATTTGGGTTCTTTCGAGAAACAGCCTACTTCTATTGCAATTATAATATTATTATGTTAAGTACTATGGACAAAAGAAATACTTGCATAGTCGTTTGCATGAATTTAACCGGAAATATATAACCTGATAAATATAGCTCCTGGAATAAACTATGTTATAATATATTGGTGTTAAACGTTATCTTCTTACATTAAAAATTAAAGTGTTCATCACTTGATTTTACTGATTGCTATTTTAAAATATCCCTAAATATGCGAATTTGTATTTGTCTTTCAAGAAAAGTGTTTTCTTTTAAAGGGCTTTGTAGGATAACTGAAAAATATTTGTAAACTAAATACTCTCGAAACAAGTTATTTTGCTGCCAAAAACTAAACTTTTTGATCCACTATCGACTGTTACTCTTGAAAATGTTATGGACAAAAACTTTAAGAGACTTTCCAAATGGAATAACTTTTGGAGAAGTATAAACTGTTATTTATCCCAACAGTTTGGAAAACAAATTGTTCAAAATATGCTAATTGCTTGCTTAACAAGCTAACAATTCATTTTTGCATACATCGTTTTAAGTGGACTTTGTTCGGAAAATGTACTTGTATATTGAAGGAATTGTATTCTGCTGTATGTATAGATTTATACCAATATGTATATTATTTTCCTGTTGACTAACGAGCCTGCGGACTCAAAGCTGTGCAAATTGTACAGTAAAGCCTGCAATGTTGCCCTCAGCACCTCGTCAATTTGCTTGATTTTTCCTCAGAGCAAACGCATCATTTTGTTGAAGACAAGCAACGAAAACCAAGACGAAATTGTAAATCAAATCAGATTAATTGGCTGCCAGCAGGGATTGAATAGTGGGTGGCCAGCATAGCCATGTTTCACAGTACATGCATACTTGTATATGCAATGCGAAATATCGCCGTACAAATCAATTTCTGTTTGACTTAATGCTTCAGCGAGCTGTGCCAGTTGGCTTCGGCTACGAATAAATGCAAGCAGCAGGTCCTGCAGTCCCGATTCAAACAGACTGCAGCTACCTGCCTGCCTGCCAACCTGCCAGCCTGCCGGGCCTCATCATGATTGTGTATGCGTGTGTGTGTGTGTTTATGTTTATGTATTTTAGCTTTTCTGCTGTGCAAATAAACCTGCCTTTTTTGTTTCGTGCACGAAACGAGCGCCTGACATTCGCTCTGCCCCTGGCACTGGCACTGACACTGATTGCTTCTGAGCAGGCTAAATTTTGCCCGTGGAAGAGGCAGCAGCGACGTGGCCGACTTGGTTGCACTGACAGGCCGCCATTACGCCAGCAAAGGCGGTCATATTTCACTTGCACTCGTTCGACTCAGAAGGCAAGTGGTCCGAACCTTGACAGTAATGGCAGGCGGCAGTAAAAAAGAAAAGAAAAACTTCACGTTGACTGAGTTTTGTGCCTGCTGATGCGTGTGTTTTTCTTTTGATTTCACTTTGTGTTTGTTTTTGTTTTATTTTCTCGGTCAACTCAACAAATTTTGACGTAGGCCTCCAAACCGGATGTCATGGTACGAGTATTTCCGCTCACTAATACGTCGCAGTGAGTCAGCGACATCGGCCATATCGGCCATATCAGGCATTCGTTGCCATTGTTGTTGCTCCTCATTCTTGTTTTGGGCTATTTTTTCATTAGCATTTTCTGTAAGTTTGTTTTCTTATTGTATATAGTATAAGTGTGTATGTGTGTGTGTGCCCTGCTGGGAAATAATGTCGTCAATTATGTTACATAACTAAGTTCATTTGTGTCGCTTCCCAAGCTATTTGGCCATTTGCATTTGCCTGACTGTTATTGTTGTTGCCCGTTTATTGCGCCCAAAAGTCACATTTATTTTCTTTGCGGCCTTTAATTTTTGCCAGATTTTTATTATTTATTTATTTATTTATTTATTTATTTATTCCTAGTGCTACAAGAATGATTCTTATAAATTAATGCACTAGTCACATTAATTAAATTTCCTTAGATATTATTAAAATTCAAGTACTTAACCTATTTATATTAGATACATTTTAATTATACATAAATTTAAAGTGTATTTGGTTCGTATTATTAATATTATTATTATTTTATAATCTGACCAAAAATGTTGCCTACTAAGTGTAAATGTATTAATATTGTGCTCTTACTTTATTTCATTTAGGTATTTTCTTGATAGTGCGCGTGAATTCTATTTCTAAAATGCGTTTCATTGCTGATTGTTTTTAAGCCATGCGGTAACTCGTTCCACAGACGAACAGCAAATATAAAAAAGTGTTTTTCGGAACAAGATAATCTATATCTTAAGCAGACTATATTATTTGTTCTTCTTGAAGAGGTAAATGAAATTTTGTCATACAAATAATTCGGCTCTTTTCGAGTAATGGTTCTGTGTATAAAAATTAGGGTCCTAAGTTTAATCCAGGAGTTAAGAGTCAAGTTAAAAATTAGTTTTGCGTATTCCGTTATGGATTCTCTTCTTTTAATATTAAAGACATAACGTGCAATGCTGTTAAAGGCTACTTTTAGTTTGTTCTGGCTTACGGCGTCGCAGTTTCCGAATAATTCTACTCCATAAAATAGTGAGGGTATCAAGTATGTCTTAGCAATAAGTAGCTTGAGTTTGGCTGGGAGGAAATTCTGCGTCAAAGAGAGAAACCTAAGTGCACTATACGTTCTTCCTACAGCATTATTAACATGATTGTGCCATGATAGTGTCTCATTAATGATTATCCCTAAATTTTTTGCCTGCCTTACGTATTCAATATGTTTGTCTTTCAGTTGTAATTTCTCTAGATTAAGTAAGTTAATTTTCTTTTTATAAATTACCAGGCATTTAGATTTTTCCGGATTGACTTCCAGACCATTTATTCTCGCCCATTCACTGATTTTCAACAGATCGTCATTACAAGCACGTACACATTCTTTTAATCTATCTAACGGACGACTAACATACAACTGAACATCATCTGCATACAAGTGAATATCGCAGTTTGACACAGAACATGGAAGGTCATTAACATAAATAGAAAATAGCAGGGGCCCTAGCACTGAACCCTGTGGGACTCCACGTTTTATTAACAGAAAAGACGAAACACTACACGAGGTGACGACTGCTTGATGGCGACAGGACAGGTATGATTGGACTAGATGTATAGCGGAGTCAGAGAAGTTATAGAGTCTTTCAAGTTTGGTGCAGAGTATGGTATGATTTACCGTGTCAAAAGCTTTTGAGTAGTCAAGAAGGGTCAAAAAAGTTACCATACTGTTGTCCATTTGCTCACGAATGTCCTCTGTAATTTTAATATTGAAGTTATACAACTTCTATTTTTCCTGAAGCCCGATTGTTTGTCGCTTAATAGTGAGTTTGTTACCATGAAGTTAGTAATTTGGTTTGTCATCAGGTGTTCAAATGCTTTTGAGAGGAACGGTAGTATGGAAATAGGCCGAAAATCATTGCCTCCCTTAGGTATTGGCATTATTTTCCCGAATTTCCATTTATACGGAAAGCACGAGGTTGTAAACACTGAGTTAAAGATATATGTTATATGCGTTAAAAGTTTGGGGAGTAGCAATTTTAAAAATTTAGGATGAATTTCATCGAGACCAACCGCATTGGACTTTACCTTGAGGATAGCATCTAAAACATCACATTCACGTACACACATAAAACTAAAACTAATATCACAGTTTAGTAGCGAAGTATGGTTCGCATACGCATTTTCGAGAACTTCAGGTACTGCTAAATCTACAAACTTATTGTTAAGCTCATCGACATCTACGTCAAGGTTTACGGAGGGTAGGGATTTTCCAATCCCTACCTTTTTTATTTCCGACCAAACCTGACTTGATGACAGGGCTGATGTAAATTTGGCTGAGTAATGGGCACGCTTAGCATTTATGATTTTCAGCCCAACTATTTTTCTGAGTTTCCTATAATGCAAAAGGTGAGCCGTGGTCTTATAGCGTTTCCACTTATTGAAAGCATGATCTCGTCGTATTATTGCATAACCAATTTCTCTACTAAACCATTCGTTTTTAACAGGCTTAATTACTTTTAGTCGCAGCGGCACAAAACTATTATAAAGGTGCTGAAAGTGTTCATTAAAAAGTTCAAGCTGCTCGTCTACTGTGGGTTTTGTATATATCTCGTCAAAGATTATGGTATCGCAGTAATCAAAGAGTAGCCTAATGTCAATATTCCTAAAGTCCCTATAAGTGATTGTATGATTATTTTGATCTAGGTAGATATCATACGTCAAAAAGATCATGTCATGTTTTGAGAAAGCTGGTGCTGAGAGCTGGTCAAAAAGAATCGCTTTATTGGTGTCATTAACAAAGAATACGTCAAGGAGGGTATTACAGGTGTTGGAGAAATGTGTAGGTAAGACAGTATTTACCAGTCTCATGCCCAAACCGATCATGTCATCTTTTAGGTGGTGCTCGATTAGCATATTGCTGTTAAAATCTCCAGCCAGGACAATATTGTTATATTTTATAGACACTGCGGAAAAGGTATCCAGAAAGTCTCTGTAGTCAGTGTGTCTGTTAGGTCTATACGTACATCCGACAAGGATGCTTTCAATATTTTTGCGGCCTGATATTTGCAGAAACAAATATTCCAGATTGCTGCCCAATGGCTGGTTGCTAATCACCTGGCATTTAAGACTATTTTTAACATATATGGCCACACCCCCCGCATGCCCCTCACGGTCAGAACGATAGACATTATACCCATTACAACATACATATTGATCATTAAGACTAGAGACAAACCACGTTTCAGACACACACACTACATCTACATTAGAATTGACAAACAAAGATCTAAACTCGTCCATTTTATTCACTAGACTTTGTGCGTTGAGGTGACAAATATGAAGACCCTTCTTTTGCTTACATAGAACCCGAATAATGGAATGACTGTTCGCTGTGGAAGCATATCTTAAGTTATCTTGCATGGAGTCCAAAAAACAATCAAACGCCCACGCATTATACAGAGATCAAGAGCACTTACAGATGATCTGCACACTATTATTACATTTACATTTACAAGAAAACGAATAATGAAAAAATTATTTATCCAAGAATTAGACCTAAAGCTTATATTATTGTTAAAAGCTAGCATATGTTTACAGGGCAGAAATTCAGGCAGTGGGAGAGCGAAATCCACGCTCATTATAATGAGCGAGCTGTAAAAGCTCGTCCCTGCTTTGTATGGGCTGCGCACTCTCGTTCTCCCTAAGCTTCACGTGCACTATGCCTCTGCGTGAGAACACAGCAACAAAACGTTTCTGTTTTTTAAGCTTTATCGCCTCTTTAAAGATTATATAGCTTTCTCTTGTAAGCTGCTCATTGATGTATATGGGGGCTAGAGAATCAAAGCCCAGCATTTGCAAGCTTAGTGTTTTGTTGCATTGCCGACGGTAGGCTGCGGCTGCCTTCAGCAACGTGGTTTTTTCATATAAATTTTCAAATTTAATAATTATGTCGGGATCAACATTCGAAACCTGTTTATTTCTTGGACGAAAAATTTCCCGTATCCTAGGCGGTGGTGTAATGTTTAAGGCGAAACAGAGGGAGTGGTATAAGGTACGTACATTTTCGCCCTCCATGTGTGGGACCCCATGTATGCGCAGGTCACAGGCAGCATTGACATTGAGCTGCGCAGCAAGCTTTGCCTCCAGCACTCCAACCCGCTCCCTCAATGAAGACAGCTCACCGACCTCGCGCTCCATGGTATTCACCCTCTCATGAAGCTGATCCACCCTCTCATGTAGTTGCTTCATTTCCTCAGCCATACGGTCGAAACGCTCCAGCAGAACGTTTAGGATGCGCTGCTCAGCATCTCCCATATTGGCAGTGATGAGGCTGGCCTGTTCCTCAAAACGGAGACTTATCAACGCCATAATTTTAGACGATATAGCCTCTGACTGGCGGCCCTCCTTAAGGTCAGTGACTGTGTTTTCTCGTGCGCGTTTGTTGGGTTGCGGTGCCATGATATTCAGTGTAAGTTTTTTCGTTTATGTTTTATTGAGTTATTTGTTGAGCGCTGATGAGTGATTGTTGAGTGCTTTGTTGAGCGCTGATGCAAATATGCAGATATGTTAATAACTCAGTGCCTCGGTGTTGGTATTGATATATGTGTTTGTATAGTTTTCGCGCTTCAAAAGTACTTTTATAATTAGTGATTTTATTAAAGATTCCTTTAATTTATTTGATCACTAGCAGTTTCTATGAAGAACGAAATTGAACTTCTCGCGATTATTAGCACTGTGTACGTAAGATGTTGTAAATAAATTGACAAATTATGAGTTTTGGCGCAGCGATAGAGAAACACGTCTGTATGCAAGCACAGCTGACTTGGATTTTTCATTAATGATGTCCGCTCACAGTTTTACACGTGCTGCCTTACCAGCCACGCAGTCAGCCATCCAGCCAGCCAGCCAGCTAGCTAGTCCGTCAGGTTTAATTGACGGGAAAACCCCATGGCATAAAGCAAAAGTAGGCTAAACTTGAATTGAGGTTAATTTCTTTTGCCTGATTGTGAGCCAGACGAATACGCAATCGGAACACAGCTACATCAAACTATTATGACGTGCTCTATTGGTGGCGGTGTTTGTTTCATAAAAGCACTAGGCTTGCACTGTTATATCTACTTATTCTGGTGACTTTTAAAAACAAATTCAAAAGGATATCTTGCATTTAAAACCGGTACAATAGAGTCGCCAACAGATTATAAATATATGGCGATATAATTGTAAGAATAATTGGAGAAAAGTTAAAATGTTGTTACAAACAAAAGAGTTAAAGGATATTTTACAAATTTAAAATCTAGTTGGACAGACGAATAAATAATTTAAACATAGTAGAGATTCTGAAACAACTTTAATGTATTTAATTCGAACGTTGTGCCAGGATGTTAGGAAGAAATTATAAAAAAAACACTAATTTCTTGACGAAAAACAACAATATTATCACAAGTTAAAGGTTATGTCGTTTTTAATAAGCTTTAAGAAGTGCTTCTGTGTTTTTGAACAATATATTATTAGCTTTAGAATTTTTTAGTCTTATTTAAAAGTAAGGATACATTTTTTGAGAAATCTTAGAAATCTGTTAGAAATAATTAAATTAGTGTTAACAGACATAACTATGATTTAAGAATAATATTTTGATATGTTTTTGTACATATAGTACAAGTAATATATAAAATTTGTAGAAATGTATTAACTAATTCAATAAAAATACATACACACGTCGTGTGTAAATTAAAAAAATTGGATAGAACACTTAACGTGGCTTTTAACGTTAAAAAAAAGCTCTCTGAATACGGCACCGAATCGTTGGTAATCACCTCTTTTAACAAGCAAATATATTCAGAGGCGTTAAAAAACTTGACACCTAAAATGTTGCAAGAATTTATAACCGACATTCAAATCAAAAATGCACAATAAATATCAGAGAACATCGAATAATATTTTTGTCATATTATATAGTCCATTAATTTGTTTACACCAGAATCCAAAAACGAAGTATTTTAAATATTAAACGAGATGGCCATTTTCTTAAAGTTCATGACGAGGACTAATTTCCCTTCGGTATGAGTAGGAATTATTCTTTAAATCATGTGCTCCTGCCTCACAATCCTGCCCACTTTCCGCAGAGAGAGCCAGTATGCTCCCTAGAGTCCATTTTGTGCAGGAACTTACATCCCACGCGACCATTTTCTGTGAAGCTCAATTTACATTAACACTCCTTCCGTCTGCCACAAAATACAGCGAATTGTCAGTGGCAAAGACATGCACCATCCATTCCATCTCTATGCCACTTAGACGATAAAGCTTCTAAAAGCATTTGCCAAACGGTGCCACGTAAACCAAATTACGTATACGCCACATTGTACGCGCATTAAGGCGGCGGGAATGTCAACGGCGGCGGCATAACGACTTGAAAGTGCCCAAATATGTCTTAATTTTGCACACAGCAACAACAACAATAGTAACAACGGCAAATATATAACGTTCCGGATCCATCAGAAATATATTCAAAAGCAATTTTCACACTCTATCTTAAAGTTATCGAAAAAATCCTTTACCCAGGCTGCTTACAAGGGTGAACGGAAAATAGACAACAGGACAACAACAGAGCCAACCAAAAAGCAGCTTCAGAGGCGCCAAAAAGAGCAAATCACACACACACACATACAAGTACACTACCCACCCACTCACATATGGGGCTGTAATGCCTCATGTTGGGTGCCAAATATTGCCAACTTTTTTTTTTTTTGTCTGTGCTGCTGCCAAGTAACTGCGAGCTTACCATGTGTCTGCCATTCATTGTTGTTGTTGTTGCTGTTGCTGTTGGTGCTGGTTGTACATTTGCATACATTAGCCGATTTCAGCCGCCGTTGTTGTTGTTGTTGTATTTGTGTTGCTGTTTGCCGTAAAATGAGAGTGTGCTCACTGTGTTTATGCTCATAATGTTACAGCAATAAATTCAGCTTCATTAGCTGCAAAAAATATGCCAAACGAGCGATGGCGCTGCAACGCTCCACACAAACAGCAATATCCTGTCATGTCTATATATGACACATACTACATATACATATATACATAGCACATACTTATAGATGAGCCGTGCATAAATGTCCCTCCTAGCGAGCTCACAAAGATTGTAACAAATTAATGCAGCAGCTTAGCAGTATGCTCAGTGTATTGATTTTAAATCCGAGTACGAATTGTGTCAATATTTTGGTATGTTCGACAATTCTTGTTTTAATTTCGAAATACTTCGTTAAAGATAGATTTAACTACGTTTTGGTGTATCTTAAAAGTTGCTCATTGAAGAAAACTGAACCTGTAACAGACAGTTTGAAGGGTATACTAGAAAGTCACCGAATCTATTCTATATGGGAACTTCTAAGCCTTATAAATCAATTCCTTAAGAAAATATTTAAGAGTCGTTATACTCTTAATAACATTAATGTACATATATACTTGTATTTATGTTTTTCTTATTATTCGGTTCTTATATAATCAATCATAAATAACTTATTCTATTCATTATTTTTCAATAATTGATCACTCCTATAGCTTCGGATATTACGATTCATGAAAAAAATATTGAATGGCCTAATTTAAAGCTGATGTTTCTGCTATTTTCTGTTACTAGTAGGTAGGTGTTAGTAGTAGGTAAATATTTCTCCACTTCTTACTATTCTGTTCTTTTAGGTGCAAAAAAAAATTAACCAAATCATTATCTTTTAATATTGAATCACATCTCTGCATTAGCTTCGGATATTAAGATTGATGAAAAAAAATTGTATAATACCTTCTTTCTGATAGTACTAGTAGAAATGAATTCTCAATTTAGCTACGCAAAGCATTTCTTAAGCATTTTTAACTTCTTCAAGTATATTTTTGATTAAATTTGTAATTATTGTATTTTTTTTTTACATTTAAAGAATTTATAATTGTTAATGCCTAACAAAAATATAATATTTTAAACACGTGAAGAATGAAGTGATGGAGAATCAAATCCAAGTTTAGGGAAAGAATTTATGTTGATTTCTTAATGCGAGCAGAAGCTAGGTTTAACTGCAATAGAAATCACAAATCTGCACTCATATGGTCGGACAAACAACAACTTTTAATAAGAGGTAATGAAAATCTTTAAATTGTATTTCCACATGAAACCTGTGCTTTATTTGCTTTTCGTGGTCTATTTTATATGCAAAGAATTTTTCGTCTGACGGTAGCTGTGCAATTTGTACAAATTTCTTGAGTTTATACTTCCAATTAAAATAATAATAATATTGTACATTATTTACTTATACAAAACTTGTTTATTTGTTTAAAGAAGAAAAACACCAAGCACCAATAAATATATTTGAAAATCTACAATTCTGTCACGCCTAAATATGTATGTATGTATGTATGTACCGTACATAAATGGGCTCGTGCCTCAAATAAGCTTCAATTGCCTGGCAAAATGTATGATTTATTTTATTTATTCTCTGTTTTTGCTTGTTTTATTTTTTCTGTTAATCAACACAAATCGGATAAAAAAACGGTAGATACCAAAAATTATGAGAGCAAGACAGAAACGCAACGCAAATATTTTGATTTAGCTTTTGGCAATAATCTGAACAGACAGGAGGTGGCGGCCCTAATGCTCGACATCGGCATCGGCGTCGGAGACAATCATTGTCTCGGGTGGCGACCTTGAGGCTGAGGCTGAGGCTGCCGTTTCTAGTCCAAGCATTCGCCTTTGTTTTTGTTTTTATCGTTTATTTGCTTTGCACGCAAAAATTTGTATACGTTTTATTGTCAGAGTCGTTGTGAGCAACAACAACAACAATAACAAATTCGCGAATGTCACAGTCAATTCATGATGCGGTGCCGTGGTCGTGAGGCCTCTAAAAATAGCTCAGAGATGGACACTTTATGGGCGCGTTGCGTTTTATGCATTTGTTGTCGCGCGTAGTGCAAAGTCTCTAATTGAATTAGTTGGGAGGCAGCTGCCGCCTACAATGCTTGCAGACGGGACAGACGGACGCCGCATCCAACGGTTTCACAATGTGCATGCAATCTAAACAATCTGAGCAATAAATTATGAGGGCCACACGGCTGCGTGGTGAGCAAGGAAATAGTGCTGGCAAAATTTAAAGAAATATTTTTTTTGATAAACAGTGCACAACAAAAACAATCAAAGCATAGAGAACACCTAAAAAAAATAATGTATAATTTATAAGCATTCGCAGTGTGACAATATTCTAAATTATTTTTAGTCTTTTATAATAATTACTAACGCTTTTCTCTCTTTTTTGTTTGCATGAATAGATGGCCGGATTATGTGTTACGAATATTATAGTTCCGACAGACTTTAAAAGATACAAAGAATATCTTTCAAATGTTGTATTGTGTTTTCGGCAATAATTATGATTATATATTTTTATATATAGCCAACTATTTGATCTAAAATTTGGTTCAATTGTTCAAGAACATGTGTATACATTTTAAGCGATTCATCTTTAAAAAAATAAAATAATTTGTCAATTTCCTTTAGGAAAAATAAAAATGAATTGCCAAAAGCCATTCTGCCCAGTCGTGCAGAAGAAATGCAATTCACTCAATTGCCAAGCTTCACATGAAAATTTATACAATTTTCAGCCTTTCCCACCCAATTTTAGGCTGCTGACGTAAAGCTATAGCCACAGCCAAATGACCCAATTTGAAAACTCAAATGAGGCTACAGCCTTCAACAGTTTGCACTTTATATTTGAATCTATTCCAAAAACTGCACCCAAATGTCCGCCCATAAATTCTAATCAATGTGTGTGGGTCTTAAACTAATATGTATGTCTTATTTGGTCAATGGATTAAGAGTAAAAATTCTTTGGCATTTGGCACTGTTTAACAAACGCCCACGATGGACGAGAACGCGATAAGACAATACTCATAAAAAGCCACACTAACACATTCCCAGACATCCGCAGACATTCACAGACACTCACAGATACTGACAGATACAAGCACGCACACATAAGTGGGCAGGGGCACATAAATTTTAGTTTGGCTCCGACCGATATGAGTGGTTAGCAGGCGAGTGAAAACCATAAAGCCAACCAGAATACTTGCGGTTCTGTGGGTGTGAGGCAAAGAGCTTGCTGGTACTCGTGGCATGTGAGAAATCAAAATTTCAAGCACGCACCACATCTGTAGAACAGAATAGGAAGCAAGAGACGAGAGCTGAGCAAACATAGATTTTTACTATGAGGAATACTTTAAAAACAAATAGGGACAGTCATTGCTAACGCCCTAAGATGCTTAGGGTAAGGGCAACAAAAACAACAACAACACAGCAACAACAGTACCATAGGTGGTAGCTCAGATTACTAGTTGCACAACTTGTGCATTCATCTAAAGAAGCTGCAGTGAGAGAAACATCGAACAAATTAATGTATATACACCAAAATTCCTTGGCTTAACTCGACAAATCCCCTAAATGAATTTCAGGGATTTGGATAAGGAAGAGGAGAAAACGATGACCCGGTTATACCTCTATCTATGAACAAACTTCCTTCCAAATCTCTCCACATAATCAAAAAATAAACCAAAAGATAAATACAAATTCATCCAGGCTTCTGGGTGGACCTAAAAATGCACCGAAATGCAAATTAATTTGGCTTCAATGCAAAAGAAATAATGAAATACAAATGTTTTTTCTTATTTGTAATGTTACTAAAAATGTTAAGGAATTTTTCTCTACTTTATATATTTGAAGAGGTCAATTTTCTAGAACGGCTTCAATGCATAGCTTGCGGACTTAATAATAGGTTTTGAGTTTGAGATTTTGGAATGTTTCTAAGAGACAAATAATTGTAAATTGCTTTTGTAAATAGATTTTTATTTTTGGCTTAAATTGACGGCATTTACTTAGTTGTTGAGTAACTTTTTTTTTAGTAAAAATCAGAGTTAAAATCTTTCAGATCACGTTTTGCGCTCTAATCAATGCAAATTCCGTTTTGCCTTTAATAACTGTGCATTTTAGTTAATCCTTCATTGAGTGGCTTTGAGAAAGTATTTTATTTTCTGGTGCAGCTTCCAAGGCTAATGCAACTTTCAAGAAAAGCAAGCGCTGTGCGCTTAGAAGTCTTAATAAGGAGATGTGTGAGCAACAGTCCATAAGTTATCCCTCACTGAGGGCACGTTGCTTCGCTCCCACGCGTACGCCGAGCACTCAGCACATGTTTTTCGTTTCTTATACGAAAAATGGCATAATGATCTATGTATACGCAGCTTGTGGATAGCTTGAATGTGTGCATCAGCTTTTAAAGCAGCGATACGTATAACTGGGTCAGCAATAAACTGAAATATGAAATGTGGCCAAGAGTGGGGCGATTGCGGAGGCGGGCGACCATAAGCTGCTTAGCGCGTTGAGCAAATCGAAAAAAAAATGAAATGCGAAATAAGATATGAGAAATTTCTGTGCGACTTTTGCTGCCATTGGTGCAGGGTGCAGCGTGCGGGGTGCTGGGTGCGGGGTGCGAGGGGGTGGAGCTTATCAGCATTGCTATAAGTGTGCTTAACCTTGACTGACTGCCAAAAAATAAAATAAAGTAAAATAAAGCGTAGCATACTTCTGGGCTGGCCAATAAAATTTCAGTTGTGGGCGCTGCTCGCCACGCCTCGCCTCGCATCGACCATTTCCCAGTACTAGTCTTAAGCTATGACTTGGATTGGTTTGCCTTGGCTATTTACTTGCACACACATAAATAATTAAAATGACCTCATAATGTTTCGATTTTTTCGCGCTGGACTTTTGGGCGCTCATTCGTCTATATATTTTTTGTAGGCTTTTGCCGCAGTCATTAATGGTAATGGTCTGCAATATTTGTGAACACGCGCGCACCACCTACTTCAGCACTGAGGGGGGTGCACGTGCCACGACCTTTGGTCTCAGGCGCAACAAAATATTTGCAAATGACACGCATGGCTTTTCTTTTTCTTCTTTCTGCTTTTTGGCAGAACCTTTACTACGAGTATTGTCGTCTGCGTTTGCATTTTATTGGTCACTTTTATTTTCGTTTTTGCGCTTTTCTTTCTCTCTGTCGCTGCTGCCGACCGGCTGCCCTAGTTGTTCAATATTTATTTTTGAGCTCTTTGCCTTTGCGCTGCTCAGCACTTTTATTGCCTGCACCCCAGCCCCTTTTGCCAGACTGCCCATTCATGAGTGCCGCCAAAGCTTGCCAAGTCCCGTCTGCCATCAAATTAAACGACATCTAAATTGGCGCACATTTTACGCTATTTGGCAGGCTTTGTCCGTTGCCTGTTTACATAACCGCGCTTATTACGCTGAAGTGCTAACAATGAACAGCTGATAGCTGTCACAGAGGCAGTGTTGGCGTATACGTAATGTGCGAACGTGGCGTATGAGTAACGAAGCTCATACGAGCCAACTAAATAATGTACAGGGAAACCATAAGACATACAACATAAGACAGGGTTGCCTTGCATATCAGATTCAGAGACTAATGCTTTCAAATTAGACAAATTATATGGTTGCCCATAGCCTTGTCGTGTCTTATCATCAATTTCTTGCAATTGATCTGACCATTCGGTCAATATGCTTAATGGACAACAGCATGCCTTTACAAATGTATACTTGGAGTACTCAAATAGGGTGCCAAAAGACCACATTAACTAAGTCTTGATCGAGTAAATACAAGTAGAATATTTCACAAATATTAATAGTAGAGTAACTAGCGAACAAAGTTTCCGAAATTATGTCTCCTTTTTTGTTTAGCTGTCTTACAAAATTTGTTGCGTACCCATTATTCTGCTTAAAAGTGTGATTTTTTAAGTTACCAAGCTCTGAATATTTCATTTGAATACTAAGTTTCTAAATATAATTAATCTTGTAATCTTTAGCAGAGAAAAATTACCAGTTTTTAACATATATATGTGCATTGCTATAATCCAATAAAATTGTGTTTTTTTAGCAATATAAATAAGTCTGATTGCCTTACTGTATGATACTATGAATGCATGTGTATTCAGTTCCTCACCTCCCAAAATTAGCGTCCTGTTTTCTTAGCCAATTGTAAGTTGTCGGTGTTAGTGCATCTGCCCAATGCGACTTAGCAAGACTTCATTTGTAACTGTCACATGTGTCGACAGCCGTTGGGAGAAGTCCAAACCCTAGCACACATCGCAGATACAGAAACGCAGCCTGCCACATGCATTCATGTAACCACATACTGCTCCCTAAGCGGTAATAGAAAACTTTCAAAATAGATTAAATTTTTCACCAAAACAGAAAAAATAACATGCCATCGTGAATCCCACCGAGAGGCGCACAGCAGCGGACCACCATCAATGCAGAAAATAGAGATGCGCGCCAAAGAAAGCAGAAATTGGCAAGAAGAAATGGCTAAATTGAGTGAGCACAAAAACGCTATTCACAGTACCGAGGAAGAAAGAGTTGTAGGGCGGGCGAGCAATCGGCACAGCCGGCAACCAAGAGTCTCAGTCCAGTTGCCTGCAGCGTCTGGTCGGGTCGCAAGTGCAGTTTTCCTGCTGGCCAAGCATAAAGACCAACACATACAGACGCAATATCGTAGAAAAAAGGCAAACACAACTATGTGTAGGGCCCATCATACAGTGGCTCGCCATTTTCTAAATGGTGCCAAATGCAGAAATCGGAACACAAATTACATACTCGATGTACATATTTGTGCAGCTAATTTTTATTTCTATTTGGTTGGGTTTATTAAATATGCAATATTGATTCATTATAAAGTTTGTCATGAATCAAACAAATTAAGGTGGGCTTTTTATTTTGAAACAATTTCACAAAAAATCACTTTCGTACATCTTGACTTTTAATTAAAACACATAATGTCTGCACAAATAGTGCTCTCTCTGGATCATCAGTTACCTTTGTTAGAGCTATCCGTACAAGACTTGGGTCTGAATACTCGAGGCACTTCATTTACAGAACAAGGCACTCTTGCCACAGTCAGCCATCAACTAACTACTCTCACCAACAGACCCATTTGTAATTCTAGATCCATGTACTTAGTTATGTATGCAAGTTCTATATCCCTCTAATTGTAATTCAAGAACCGTTTTTATATATTTGATTGCCCGTTTGTCTATTAATTAAATCAGTCGAAAAAGAACTTCTATTTAAATGTGGAAGAAGAAAACTCGACAGCTCTGTCATTATTTTAGAACAAAGAAAAATAATGAGAATGGGTTCTTCTGTGGGAGTCAACTGCGATTCGATGGCAGAGTTCGTTTTTGTTGGCATTGCAATACGGTTATTTTTGCTTTAAAATTCTATATTCGACTTCAGGTTTTGCAGCTTAGTCCTTGAAGGCAATAATTTGTACCTGTCTTCAAATGTTATTAAAATTGTATAAATACAATTTACATCTTTCTAACATAGATTCAAAAATAGTGAAAGCAACGCCTTAAATTACACAATACTCATATTCTTATGCAAAAATATTAAAATGTTTGGATCTTTATAAGTAGCTTGCTATCACAAAAGACTGTCATTAAATTCTGGTTTGGTAAAAATGTAAAGTCATAATTTAAATGGTTATTTTTTGAATTTTCATAAACCAACCAAGTAATATGAAAATTTTCTGAAGAAATGTTTATTGCTTAAGATATAATTCAATAACTTAAATCTGAATGAATGAATCTTTTTTATGTCGGTCAATGGTTAAGCCTTCTTTTTTTATAGGATTACAAGTAATTACAATTTGTCTGACATGCCTTAGTAGAACAATCTGTGAATATTTTCTAGTTAAAAGTCAAAGTTTCTTTGAAATTTGAGATGAATGTTTATAACAAACCACTGTGCACCAGCTGTTGTGGCATGTTTGGACTGTTCTTTTGTGGGTTTCAACAGCTTCTTGCTGCGGCAGTAACAGGAACAGCAACAGGATAGTTTTTTCTATTTCTGGCTTGCATGAAATTTATATAAATGCAGACACATCCACAGGGCTCCGGAATTGTCTATTTATGACAACAAAGCGAACAAAAAGGCAAGGCAGAGCATAAGCTGCTGCAGCTGGCCAGAGGCAAATGTTAAAGGCCAAAGACAGTTTGGATGGCTTCTACGACCTCACTCATTTATCTGACCTGTTCAGCAGTCCCACCATCGGTCTGTGTTCTCATCTGATTCGGTGTCTGCTACCTGAGCTGCTTTCTAACTGCTGAATGCTGGCCATTACCCTTGTTGTTGCATTGTCTTCTGCTGTCCATTTTATGCATACTCGGAATTTAATGCACACCATTTCAGTTTCATGGTTATGGTATGTAGGTCGACATACTCGTACTATATTTCGAAATGCAAGCTACAGCTGGTATCTGCTTAAGCCTCACACAATGTGTTGTGGGAGCTCAACAATATTAAGCATAAGTCGTGTGGTGCATTCATGAAATATTTGAAACTCTGCATTGCAGACTTAAAATTCACAAAATAGAAATCCAAAATATTTGGATGAAACATTCGACATATTTGTGCATTTTTTTTTTTTCGTGGCGTTTCAGAAGCTGCGGGGAGCAGTACGGATCAATCAAGGCAGCAGTCAGCTAACTATTCCAATTGCCTGCGCACACTGAAAATCCATTTTGCTGTTATGCCCTAGTGAAAAAAATATATATTGTGATGTATACAAAACCAGGACTACTTAAAACCCATCAGAACATATGAAATAAGGATGTAAGTCGATTTCTATCGAAATGCTGTTCTTTTTAACCAGTCTATAATTCAAGCACTAATAAATTGTCTAAAAGAGTTAGCTTGTTTATTTCTTGGACATTGAAGAACTCACACACTCTAGCTTATGGCTGAATTATTATATATTATTATATATAATATACTATTTTAAAAAAAGTATATATTGGGATACGAAATGCCACCAGCGAAATCGCTTGCATTTATGGTTTAAGCTGGATAGTTATCGTTAATTCGCATTTCCCAATCCAATTTTGCAAGGTAAGGCAGAAAAATGCCAACAATCATCGCGAACAATTTATCATGCTGCATAACGAAATGAGCTGAATTGAAATGAAATGAATTGAAAGCCAAATGCTTGCGCCAGGTAAATGCAGCGTCATTCTAGCTTACCTGCGCCAGCTCGCTGTCAGCCCGTCAGACGTATCAGGGCATAATTTAGTTGGGAAATTCAATTTATATTGCACCGTTTCGATCGATTTAAGCCACAACTGACGCTTCAATGGAGAGAAATGGATTGAGCGTACATTATTTATTGGCTGTTGACAACTTATGAAAACACACTTTAAAAAAAAATACAGTCAAGAAAAATGTAAAAAACAGACCCACTTCAGCCTATAGAAAAAGCAGGCGGCCCAAAAAAGTATGCTATGATTTTGTGTCACGCGCTTGCCCTACAGAGATTGCAGTTACTGGAGCCACACGATATAAAATAGGTACACACATACACAGGCACATATGCACATACACAGATGAGTGTGCATATGGATAGTTATGTTGATTTTGTTATGTTGAGTGGCTATAAATATTTAAATACGTGGCGTATGAGCAATATACTATATGACATTAATTATGAAACACATGCAACTGCACTGAAGATGTGCCGCAGAATTATGGTTTTATTCGTGAGCAATTCAGTTCATGCAATTCACGATACTCCCTGCACTTAAATCCTCTTCAAAGATAGAAACTCAATTGATGGAGGAAAATAATTAGAGATTGGTTTCACAAGTAAACCCCTATTGGAAAAAAAATTACCATTTCTTCAATGACAACGACTTTTCAGATAAAAGTAATGTTTTAAAAAATAAAAAAACAGTTGTGCAAAAAATACTTTTAAATAAATCATGTAAACTTTGAATTGCAAAGATTATTGTTAAAAAAATTGTTTCTTTAAATGAAATGAAAAAGTAAATATTTATTTTGCTGATAGACATCACACTAGCAAATTTTCCTAATAGACTTACAATTATTTATTTATTCATTTATTTATTTATTTATGTATTTATTTATTTATTTATGTATTTATTTATTTATTTATTTATCGATTTATTTATTTATTTATTTATGTATTTATTTAATAATTTATTTATTATTTATTTGGACAACAAACAATGCAGTCGATATAAAAGAAAAAAGAAAGCAAAAAATAAAATAAAACAATCATATTTACAGGTCTACTTCTTTCAAATATTAAAGATCCTATCCTATCCTGGTTCTTCTTCCTTTAAAAAAAGAAAATTTTTTGAAAAGGGGGAGAATTCAGAAACACTTACTACCAAGCAAGCTCTACAATAGTTATTCTGCGAGAGTTTTATTTCTGGGGATGCCCAATAAGTCACGAATTCATCTCTAAGATGTAGGGGAGCGAGTCAAATAATAAGTGAGCAGGTCGGCATTCAACGCCACAAATTACCATAATTAAAATCCAAAATGAAATAATGCCTGCGACTATGTCGCGCACTCACACATACAGCGACTCACTAATGCATACACGTACTCACACAAACGTTCACATATGCACATACTTGTATGTATGTATATACAACACAAAGGCATATGAGACTTACCTAATTAGCAACAGGATTTCCAGCGGCACGAACTTTTCAGTAGTTGTGCATGCCAGCACGTTGCGCCATCTAGCGACAGACGTTCACGCTCACACGCTCCACTAACAGACGGACTGTCGCACACTTGAAGCTTTGTTAGTGTGTGTGTGTGTTAGGCAAAGAGCCGACGGCTATTGTTGACGTTCCTATTCTTGGTGTTGGTGGTGCTGATGTTGTTGGCTTAATTTACACGTTTCGTGAGCGGCAATCTGGCAACGCTTTCGACAATGTCTTGCCACTTGTGCTTGTGCCTCAAAAAATTTGTTGCAACTTACGTGCAATTGCCGTTGGCTAACTGTGAGGCAAACAGAGAGATTGTGATTGAGTGAGTGACGAGGGGGTAAGTGGGGTTAAGCCAAAAGTTGCAAGGACACGAGGGAAAAAACCGCGACGTTGCCTGACGAACAAGGCACACACACACACGCACGACAATTTCAAATGTATTTTCGTTTAATTTTTTCCTTTCTTCTTTTTTGGTGCGTTCAAATTGCCACACACACACACACACAAGCGCATAATAAAAATAAAAAAAACAGAGCTATGGCAACAACAACAACGCGTTGAGGCATGTGAGCCGTCCAGTGGCGCCCCAACGCTACAGGCGCGACACGGACACGTCCAATTTTTGTGTGTGTGTTTTTTTTAAGGCCAACTTTCGCCGTTTTATGTTTCAGCATGTGATTTGTTGTTGGTTTTTATTTTTCCATTTTTTCGTGCGTTTTGTTTTGTTACTCTTGCTGGCCTTTTAGACGTGGTGTTTTATTTGCACTTTTTTATGACTTTTATGTTTTATATATTTTTTGTCATTTACTTTGAAGTTTTCACAACGTTACGTATTTCATTGCATTTCGGCTAGAGTAGTGAGCACGGCAGAGGGGAAGCATTTGGCTCGCTACTTCTTCAGGAAAGCACTTTGAAAGCCCAAAACTTTGTCTATGCTAGTGTGGCTCAAGAAGCTGGTGGAGAGTGTCTCACAAGTTGGCGTCATTTAGCTTTGACTAGGAGAAGGTAAATACTTGCTAAGTTAGTGCCGGAAAAGAACTAGTAACTAAACAAAAGTTAGTGTGTAAATTATGTAAGCACCATTAATACAAACTAGTGCAGCGTACAATTCTACAAAATGGTGAAGCAATCAATTTATAGAGATGTTGAATTTTCTAAAATACGACGAAAAACAGAATATATTTGAATGAAGTATGACTGTTTCTGATTAAACAATCCATCTTCACTGCTGAGGCGAAGACTACTTTGTCGCCTACGCCAACAAGTAACAAATTTCTTATTTGCACGCAAATAAAAATTTAATTATGGAAATCTGTGGCAACTATATGGCCAAGAAACTTCTTCTCCGGGGGAAAAAAAGCACGCAGCAGCTCTTTTGCCTTCGCCTCAGCCACCCTGCATACTTCAAAAAGATATTTCAAATACAACTACCGAAAACGGGACAACTTTGCAACACCATTGCTCAAATTAAAACCCTACAGGACTTGGCATTTGATATGTAATCCACCCAACATACCCAAGCCAAAGTGGATTGCATTTTGACGTCCTAGCATTGGACACATAATGATTTGCTCATCCCCTCCCCCCCTCACCCACCATCTAAAGTTGCAATAACTTACAACCCACACAAAAAACAATAAATCGTATTCTAGAGAAGTGTCCTTGTTTCAATTACGCGAGAACAACTCTTTTTGGAAATAACTCTAATTTAATCCATCGATTTATTTACCCTATTATAATTATAGATAGCGTAGATACCCTTAGCAGCTAGTACACTTTTTGTATACCCATATAAAATTATTTGTTATAACTTCTTTAAAAAATAACTATATTTTCCACCACTTTTATGAATGAAAGTATAAAACGAAGTGAAGTGAACATTTATCTGTCTTGATAGGCTATGATATTATAAATCATTTCATCTGTGTAAGGGACAGCTAAAAAGCTACAAATCAAGAAATAAACTTGACAGAATAATATCAATAAATCATTCTTAAAATGTATTTCTTTTGTTTTTATACAAATTGGTTCTCCCTCTTCTGCATATGAGAGACAACAAATTTTGCTCAAATTTTTAAAGGTTTCCACTAAGAAATAAATAATCAATGGAAGAATACGAGCATATAATAACTACATAGTTAGATGACCTTAAAGCAGATTTAATAAATTCTATCTGAATCCTTTTCAAAACACATTAAAGGTAGACAACTTATTAATGAATTGGCTTATTCGTGCATATAAGTATGTATGAGTATAGTATATGTTTAACGCTATATGCTCCTACAAATTGCCTCAATGAATTATTTTCATTTATTCTTGCATTTTTGCTCATTGCGCTAAATTTAACAAAAATATCTTGTAGCTGTGTATTTTAAATTCATTTACAATTCTGTGCTATTTACTTCGCAGTTCACTAAATATTTTACGCCCCTGGCATTTATAGTGCAATTTGGAAATTTATGAGCTAGTAAACTAAAAAAAAAAAAAAGTCATAAAGAGCATTTAATATATATTTTTATATGCAGTGTGTCTATGCCGAAAGCAAAAAATAACTTGTTAGTACAAATATGGTCCCAGAATGGCCGTGGCTGAAAAACCCTTCTCTGTTGGCAACCCATGCCCAGCCACTCAATCAGCCGGGCCGACAGCCGAAACAACAATGTAAATTTGAATAGAATATACATATGTACATACTACGAATATATATTCGTATAGTATGCAAATATGTGGGTACAAGAAATTTCACACGCTCTTCAAATCGCAAATGCAATTTTATAAATAAATCCAAGCAGCTAGATGCGAAGCAGCAGAGCAAAGCAAAACAACGCGAAAAATGTCTCTTCGATAGCTCGTGGTCAAAATTAACAAGCGCAACAAAAACGCAAAACTTGCAAAGTGGCCAAAAAAAAAAAACAGAAACAAGACATCAGTGGGTGGCGGGCGTTTTGTGTCTGGGTGTGTGTGTGTGTGTGTTTTTGCCAGCTACACTAAATTAAATTTAATGCAATGGTATGCTGGGCACACACATTCTATTTGTACATTTGCATTTTAATAGTTTGTATTTGCGCTTTGCTCGTTTTATTGGAATTTCAATACAGCATTTTATTAACTACAAACGACGATAGAAATGCCTGATCCGGCGACTAGCCCTAACATTGAGAACCAAAACATCGGAATTCGGAATGTTGGGGAGAATTTTTGTCTAGCAGACAGCGAGCGCGCGACACGGGTGCTGTTAAGGTGCCCCCAAGTATGCAACATGTGTATGTGTGTACTTGTATATGTATATATATGAATAGATGTATATGGATATAGGCTCCACCCACCACAGTCACGCAATGTGACAAGCGACAGGCTGACTCATAAGCCCGTCCAAACAGACAAAGTCTTTTGCTGCTTTTGCTTGCAGGCTCAATGGCTGGCTGGCTGGCTGACTGACTGAGTGACGGACGAACTGATTGACGTACTGAGGGCCAGGTCTAACCGAAAGACGTGGCTTTTCAGCCTTTGCGTGTAGTTCGTAATTTAAGTAATGTGGGTTGCCTGCTTGTAAGTTGAGCCTCGTGCGCGCGCGCTCCTATACTTGCCACACGCTCTCACACTAGAGATGGCCGCGAGAAGCAAACACTTGTCACGCACATCAAAAACACAGAGTCAAAGTTTCAGCTTCACATCAAATTATTTTCTACGTGCACGATTGTGTCATGGGCCCATCACTAGCTGTTGTTGCAAACACGATTTACTTAAGACTTGCACCGCAACCCGGCCCATATCTAACTTTTCCAAATCCCTAGACCCTCCCTCCCCTCACCGTCGCCGTTATGCCTGTTTAATTGTCATTGAGGCAGCACCAAAGGCATAAATTGAATTTCTTTCCCTCAATGTGACAAGTCTTGGCGCACTTTGCTACTTGGCTATTGTTGCTATTGTTATTCTTGTTGTTATTACATATTTTTGATTGCTACCTTACTAATTTCGTGTCTGCCACCGTCTTGTCTTGTCTTGTCGTGCCTTGTTCTTTGCTGTTGCTTTGAGCACTGCACTGACACAGCACCTTGACACTAATATTGAATAAAAAAAAAGTGCAACTATAAATAGCAGCCAAAAGAAATTGATTATAATGCCACTTGGTGTTTTTATAAGCGTTTGTTTAATTTGTTCGCTGTTTTTTATAATTCATTTCATTTGATAAATGCCCTTTGGCGGCCGGAATGCGCCGTTTACTCATTCTCTAACCCTTATACAGGAGAAGACGTTTCAAGTTATTTGTTGTAATTATTAAAGATTTTTAGTTTTGTGTAAAATTGTTATTTATGTGCCATTATATTTCATTTTCAATTAATAACTTTTCGATTTCTTTTATCAATTGTTATTTATTAATATTTTTAAACTGTACGTTTTATTTTAATAACACGAGAAATTGCTTAAATACTCCAGTTATGTTCAGTTTTTTTTATATTATTTCTCGGCTTAAGTTAATACATTTTTGTTAATCTTTGTTCAAATACGGTTTTATGTCAATATTATTATTATTTTAAGTAAGTCTCTGTTCATCTTCGTTTTTTGTTGTTGCTGTTATTGTTGCCGTTATAACCCTGCAACATCACACGCTTTTATATAACTCACTGCACCAAAAAAATGCAACTGCATGAAGTTCCGAAATTACCGAACAATTTAAATAAAAAAAAAAAGAAGAAAGGAATGGAAAGACGTTAAAAATTCAAAAGCCATTTAATTATTCACGTTTTCAATTTGCTCCTCGTTTTTCAATCATTGCTCAACACTCAAGCTCAGGCATTTCAGCTTCAGCCGCAGCTCGTTGCGTTTGTAATTTGTATAACCACTTTGTTGTACTCGCATTCATATATTATATTTTTGTTACCATGTTACCAGCAGCGAATCATTCTCGCTGCTTTCTTTCTTTCTTGCGCACTACTCTTGTCTGCCCATACGTTTTATATAGTAGATATTACTCCACTGGCTTATAATTTTGCCTTTGCTTGTTTGAATTTTCGTTGAAATTTCGCTCCGTTTTCGCTGTGCTGTTTAATTGCAAGCCCGACCCGAACTGAACACTGAAATGGCCAAGTTTTCCTTTTCATGCAGTTGGCACGCATTTTCTTTCGGAGAAAAACACAGCAGACCGAAACCGTAAGCATGTGCGCCGCTTGCTTGTTGGCTGGCACTTGCATCGACGGCAGCTTTTTCGGACTAAAGCGTACCGCCAAATGGCGGTGGAGGAGGTCCTCTCGCAAAAGCTCTTCGCAAGCTTAGCCAAAAGCTTCACAGCTGACATGCGGCATAAAAGTGCATGCGGTGTTTTCTACCACCTCTCTTTGTCTCCCACTGTTTCTTAGCCCTTGCGCTCTATGCAGTTGTCAGAAACAGCTGTGCTGCTGTCTCTCTCTCTTTCTAACAATCGAATAGCGGGCAATGACGTAATTTATGTGTCTCGTAATAATTTAATGTGTGCAAAATAAGAGCGACGTTCTGCTACACTTACCCTTATCAAAACGAATCATTTTAAGTATCTTTAAAAGCAAAATGCATATATTAAACAATTTCCTTCATAAATACTTACACTCCTTGCCACTTGAATACTGAATACAGATACCCCTTTAAGGCTGTTATCTATCAGCCACTGCTCCCAAACCACGCATGATAGGGGCATAATTTTTTAAAATTTAAGCTCCTTTAATTGTTGCAATCTAATAAAAAAGAAAATTTAATGCATAAGCTTGAATTTCTGACAGAAAATTATTAATCAAAAACCGGCAAAATTCGGGTTCATAATTAGAATAATATTTGCACAAAGATTACGTGAAAAAAAGTTACTTTAGTTTGAGTTATGAACAATTGCAAACCGATCATAAAGAGTGTCCTATTCAATTGGCAAATGGTTTATATTTTGTGAATTCTTTCGAAGGATTTCTTAATTTGAAAGATGGAAAAAAGGTGCAAGAAGTTATGTGTGTACTTCCTTCTCAATATTTTCGTACAAATTAAATAATCGAATACTAGTAATTGAAAGTACCATAAACATATTTTCTCAAATTTTAAAAAGAAAATTAATATAATAACAATGCAATGTAAAACTTAATTCGAATGAATAACTAATAAGATTCCTTAACCCTTTAGAGCCCAGACTGGTTCCCGTTCTCCTTAAAATCAAATTTATTCACATTTTAACGATAAAAAGAGTAATGTGTAAAATTATATACTTCACTTATTGTGGAATGCAAAGGATACTGCGAATGGCATCTTCTTCATTCCCTCGTTCGAGTCCGACTGAGACTGGGGTGAATCTTACTACAAGTATCTCATCTTTTAATAGAAATAATTTTCTTGCCAATTTGGATTGGTCAGTTGGGTGGGTAGATCCTATTATAATATCTATCACTGGTTTCATATTTTAAGCTTAAAGTCGCTCTTTTAATATAACACCTTTAATATGCAAATGTATTTCAAATGTTATGCTTACCATGTGGCAAAAGGGCAGTAATTTATTTAATTATAAGTACTACTATTTATGTACTTCTGCAATGGATATTCAATTAAAAAGCCTTTTTCCGTTTTATTTGAAATATTTATGATTTTATTTTTAAATTGCAAATACAATTTTTTGTTCGCTTCTGTTTCCACCTTGTTGTGTTTTTATGCTAAATTTCATATTTCTTATTTCAATATATTTATATATATTTCACACATTTTGTTGCAAACAATATCAATAATTCTTTTAACCTAATAACAGATGCAATTTTTTTTTGTTTGTTGCTTTTTTTTGTTTTTGTTGGTTTTGCTTCCACTGCCAGCTTCACTCCAGACACATTTATCCAAGCTTACAATTAAATTACAATACAATTTTTAACTCAATGCTTTCTCAATTACAAATATCAAACAAAGCGTACAATGCGATGAACCCAAGCAAAACAAATGAAGAAATAAATTATTTCCATAAAATAGTACTTATATTTGAAAGAAAACATGTTATAAAGCGTAATTCAAAATACACAACATTACAGTCTAATTGGATGTTCCATAAATTTCAATTTTGTTTTTATTTTTCTTCCTTTTTTTTTAAATATAAATGTAAACTTTTGCATGTGAAGCAAGCGCCTGCTTCTCGTAAGTATATAAGTACATACAGAGCTGTGTATGTATATAGAAATGTGTATATGTTGCATATCAAATTAGGTTAGTTTTTGTTTTGCTTGCTTACTCTTGTTGAATAGTGTTGAACTGAGCGTAGTACAATATTTGAGGGAAAAGCATTTCAAATGAGTTAGATAAGTTGATTATGTTTCGAAGAGTGTTGGTCTAGGCAGATTAGCGCGAATGTTGGTTTAGGCAGGTTTGTGGGCGTGGCGTGTGATGTAAGGTAAAAGGTAGGCGTGGCATTATGCAGCATTTAGAGTTAAAGTGAAGAATGTTACATATAGTATATTGTGTATTATATATAGCATTTATACGATGCTCGCTTGCGATTTTTAGTATGCAGCATGCAGATTTTGGTATTTTATACTAAGCGATAATTTGCTTAAGATTAAGTTATGGCTTTTGTCATGTCAAAAATATGATTTATATGTATAATTTTTGTTTAGTTTACATTTGCATGTACACGCGTTAATAGTTTCTTCCTCTCCTCCCTCTTCTTATCCGTCTTTTGTTTGTTATAATACAAAATTAACAATTTCCGTTTGGTTACGTTTTTGTTTTTGTCTTCATCCGATATAATGTCTAAAAAGCATGTAACATTTCTCAATAGTATTATGTGGTTCTCATTCAAAGGTTTGTAAATATTTGTTTGATTCGTAAATAGATGCATGTATGTATGTATGTATGGAATGTATGTATATAGATATAGATATCTCGGTCGTATGTAGGCATGAATGTATTTATATGTGTGTGGGGCATTTGTATATGAAAGTAAATGCATAATATACAATATATATGTATGTATGTATGTATATAGATTTCATTAGTCAATTTCGCAATGCTCTTGGTATAAAATATGTATGTATGTACTCGTATGTATGTATATGGTATATCAATGTATAATAAATATATGCAATGCCATTTGTTCGATTCGGTGAGCTTAATTTTGAATGTATGTTTGTTCTCGAGCGCATTTAGATGATTTTTATGATTGATAAATAACTAATTATATGTATGTATGTATTTGCAGCTATTCATGTATATATGTATAGTATGTATTTATGTAGGTGAGTATATTTTGTAGAGTATGCCTAAAAAGTAATTCAATTTCGATATTATTGCATGTGGTTTGTTGACTTGACTGAGTATTTTATTCAATTTTTGCCTGTTACATTCGTTTTTTGTTTTTGTTACTTTTTACATTTAATTTGCTCTTGCTTTTAATTTTTTTTCTTCTGTTGTTTACTTTAATGTTTTTTCTACGATTTATGCATTAGTGTGGCTAATAATTGTTGTTTTTAATTTGTTAGTAACGTGCTAGTTTGTGGCTATTTAGCTATATTTTTGATATTGCTGTCATACACGGTATTTTAGAATATTTCATTGCTATATTATATTAAGTAAGCACTCTCTATACACACCCCGATATGCCACAAATTGCTGAGTTGCCTGCGTTTTAGTTTAAGTGGAAAAATGGACGGTTCGTTTGGATTTTCTTTGCTTTATGTCAATTGTTTTTTGTTTTTATTAGTCTTTTAGTTACTAAATATCGTATAAAAATGTCGTTCAATTAAATTAAATTTTAAAAAGAAATTGCAAACCTTTTTGGGCACGCATTGAGGGTGATTCGGTCACTGATTATAAGAAAGCTTTGCCTTGGGCATATTATTTGTGCATTTTTGGACAACTTACTCTCTACAAGTCCCCACGGCTATAAGGTATGGTAACTGTGTCTATGTGTGTGTGTGTGTGTGTGCGTGTGTATCTGTGTGTGTGTCTGTGGGTTTGTGAGCTCTACTCTAAACAAAATACGAGTTAGTGAATACAATTTGTCAAGTGCTTTTTTGAGGCTCGTGCCTGCAACTCAGCAATTTGTACAATTTATGGCCCATAATACGCTAGCATATACATAGTTATCCATATCGTACAGATTTGTTTAAAATAAAGCCTTTTGCTCAATTCTATGTATGTATGTATGTATAACATGACAAAGTTCGTTTCATGCAAAATATAGAGCTTTTGCGTTTTACTATATTTTCTCCCAAAATGTATTCTTCACCTGCATTCGCATTTTAGTTAAGTGCCTTCCTCTATGTACATACATTTTACAATTGCATTTGTTTAATCAATCGTTGAATTAAACCAAGTCATGTGCCACACAACAGTTTTTGATCGTCAAGCATGCATATCTGAAGTTTATTAGTTGTCGTCATACATTTCTTTTTTGTTTAAATAGGAAAAATACATAGTTTTTTTTTTTTCAATATTACAAAATTAGCAAGTAGCAAAATATTTGCATCAATTTTTAGAAAACCAGCAACGTTAAGTTGTTTGTATATATACTCGTATTTTATAATTTTTGCACATTTTATGTATTGCATAGCTAATGCAAGATCTAGATAAAGAAAATTCCTAACTTTTCGACTTAAACTAGAGCGTATGCAAAAAACATTTTGTAACATTTTCTCCCTTAAAGGAGTATTTGTATTTTCTTTTCACGGTGTTCGTATTGCAAGCTTTTCAGGCGCGGCGGCAACAATGTCCATTTAAAAATAAAAAGCATACATCAAAATTATTGTATTTAATTTAGTTAGAAAACAATTATGCAGCCTAAAAAAAATTTGTAGTATAAAAGCTGCACATCGATCTTTTCAAGCCTCCTCAAGCAGCTGACAGGCCATAGTTTTGTTCAATACTTATGAAGCGAGTGATTTCCCTTTAGTTGGTGTACAGTTTGAAAAGTTCCTTTGAGTATTTTGAGTAAATTCCGCTATTATTGCTTTTTATGCATATGTACTTCGTATTTTTTTTCTCTCTGGAGTTTAGTTTTTAATGTTGAATTGGAAAAAATGCATACTGTTGAGAGTTGTTGGCTGCTCAATGCATTATTTAGTTGAAATAGAAATATGTCGTTAGCTTTTGTTGTTTAATATCAAAACAAATATCCTTTAGAAAAATGTAACTAAATCAGAGAAATAATTCTCATGCGATTGCACTACCGGACATCGTTGTCGCCTGGCGCTCACTCTGCAGTTCGCGATTGCGTTCATGCTCAGCAGTCTCGGAACTGGGTTGGGGGCGGAGAGTGGGGAAAAGGTTAATTGCCAAGCTATTCACTATTCACTCTTCACTAAGGACTTACTTTGAACGGACTGCTATGGGACTGCCTGGTATGTCCACCGGATTGGCGTTGTTGTTATTGGTCGTTGAGGCACGACGTCCATTGCCCGATTTATAGGAAAATATGGAATCGTTTTCCATATCATTTTCAATCTACAAGCACATTCATTAATATTGCCAACCGATTTATCCTGCCCTTCCAAATACTCACCACCTGTCGCTTATAGGACAATCGTTCGCTGGAAACCGAGCCACACGAAGAGCTCTCCGACACTGCCTGAGTTACGGTCGTCACTGTGGGCGGGCTACTGGGTCCGGGGAATCGCTTCGAACAGACCTGCGATTGTATGTGCTCACAAATGCGACGAAAACGGCGGATGTTGCCTGAAACGTACGATTCTGTGAGATACACTAGTCTGCAAAACTTAGTGTCGAGACTAACCTGATAGCAGTGTAAACGTTAAAGCGAATAGCATATCCGCAATATCACCTTGTTTGCATATAGCACTGATATCGACCTATAAAAACATTTAGAATTCATCTAAATTCATTCGAATTCCACAGCAGAAGGTGGGGCATTACCTGAAATTTGACATGTCGCTGGAACATAACCGGTCCATTGCCATTACGTTTGTACTCCACGCGAAACGAGGTGGGCGACACAACGCTGTGCGATAGTTCCGCCATCTGGAAAATATGCGCATTAGACAGACGTGTCTCGGAGGGTTTTGGGTCGAACGAGACTTACAGATAGAAATGCATGGATTAAATGCGCCTTCACTGTGGCTATGGGCTTGCCCTTCACCAATATTGTAAAGGTTTCATCCTTCTCCGTGGTTATCAAATTGCCAAACCACGAACGCTTTGTCAGCTCCGGCGACGACTCCGGTGTAAGGTGAACCTCATCGGCGGAGACTGCAAGTAATTAGTGATATTAATTAGTATTATTTAATTTTAATTTATTTTACATAAGTGTAGTTATTATTTAAATACGTGCTCTCAATCGAAACTGACTCGAGCATCATTTTATTCGTTCTTATTCTCTAATTCTATGCTCTCTCGCAAACATATCGAGAGCGTGTTTACAGTTAATCTTAAATGTATGTATGTACACCCCCCGCCACTTGAATAGGATACCCCTTATGTCACATTTCGATTTTCTTACGCTGCTTATAAGCTTTGATTTGTCCTTTTCAACCTCGGTTAATGCTTTTCCTCGACCCATTTTACGTTTTTTTGAAATTAAATCGTCGAAATTAAAATAGAAGTGCGATGAACGAAAAATATGAGCCCACGTGCCAAAGATTACGATCAAACTAAATGCATGTCCTATTCAAGTGGCGCAAAAATGCAGTGTAAATTCCAGTAAGTGGAAAACCCAAATAACGGCTCTTTTCCAGAACTTGCAATTTGTGTCAGAGAGAGAGAAGAATAGTTGCAAAAATATACCGTACAAAAAAACCGTTATTTTATCAGTCTGCTTTCGAGTTATGAGCAATTGCAAAGCGAGCATACAGGGTGTCCTTTGTACAGTGATCTTACGTGCTAACTATAAGTATTGCTACATAAGCAACTAAAAAATGAATAGCCAGAGAAATCTAAAATAGGCCTCTCGTTTTAAAGCGTAAAGATCTTTGCTGTTTATTTATTTATTTATTTAATATATATCAACCAAATAATGCTGTCAATACAGCTTACTAATATTAAGTTATAATTTAAACTTAAGTAAATAAGAAAGCCTCAAAAATAACTATACAATAATGTCTATTAATGCCTCCGATACGTTTGGCCAGCTATGCCCCGATTCATACATTGTCAGAGACATTATAGACCTACACCACTAAAAAAAAAGAAGATAGTAGAGGAGAAAACTTTGTTCTACTTAAGATGAAGTAAGGCAGAAAGAAACAGCAAGAGAAAAAGTAAAATCTTCTACCCGGTGGCGGAAAATTTGATTGCCAGTTCGGCCAGCCAAAGTGTTCGGAGATTCCTCCGGATGTAATTATAGTTTTGATAGAAATCTTTCGGTGTCAGTGGGGTAATATTGTATGTTCTGTTTCTCTACTGAAAACATCGCTAGCACTCTACATAGATATATAGTACGAAAGGGCGTAGGCAGCTTTTACCAAAGGGGGGGGCCAAAAAATTAACATTTTGATTAAATAATGCACGATGCGGCCCCCCCCCCCCTGCTCCCCCTGCCTACGCCCTTGATAGTATGAACAATAGCTCACCCTGTAATTTTCTGCGATGGAAACGTGGACTTCCAAGAAAACTGTTTTTGATATTCGTTAGGCGCGTTTTCCAGAGCTGTCCGCCCGGCGTATTACAAGGCGAGCCAGGCATACCAACATTACTGTTGTTCAGCAGCGGCGAGGCGGTAGGATTCACAACTGCAAGAGGAAAGGAAAATGGGAAGAGTGAGCGATCGTTGACAGCGCTTTGGGACAATCTCAAATGCTACGGGGCATGCACACACCACTATTCGACTCTGGATCGTGGAACATACTAATGGCAATGGTCGGACCTGAGTTGGCACGATGATGCACTGAAGGCGAGGCGGTGGAGTTGCCGCCAGGACTGCCCGGTGGCACACAGTTCCCACGTTCACGTTCGCGCTCCCGTTCCCGCTCCCTGGCTGAGCTACGCTCATTGCGCGATGAATCACGGCGCTCCAGACGCGGCTCCCGCACCACCACCACATCGCTGTTGACGCCCTCGATGCTCTTCTGCGAGCTATGCGAAGGCGTGCGACTAACCGACGGATGGTGTATGGAGCCTGAGCGTTCGCGATCCGCCCCACCGTACGTGGAATGCCGTGTGGAGGACGCCGGCGAGCTGGGACGCGATATGGCGTTCGCCTGCTGTTGCGCCGAGCTCATGGGCGAGTTGCAGCGCGTGGGACTGTGATATGATGAGCTGCGCACAGACGAAGAAACCGTTGTGGGCGAGCGTCGTTGGTGATTGCGTGTGCTGCTATAAGAACGGAAGCTGTGGAGAGTCAAGCAGACCATTAATATTCCTCCCTCCTCATGCAAATGATGGAAGCACTCACTTGAAGGCCTGTCGTCGCGGCGTCAGCGGTGATCCTTCCGAAATTTGACCATAGCTGGGCGCATTAGTGCCATTAATACGGCAAGTGTCCAGTCGCTTACGTGGCGGATCCACGGCATCCAACTCACTGCGCGATTTCTGTGCTATCTCCTCATCGTCCTCGAGTGCTGGCCGTCGTCGCTTGCGCTCGAGCAGCAGAAAGTAAATTACTTTTTCGGTATTGTGGCTGTGGGGTGGAAAGAGTAGCCAGCATGTTGAGTAAGCCCAATTGAAATGCGCTCTATGATTTGCATAATTCTGGCTAATTTGCAACACGTCAGTGTCCGCACCGCCCACCACTACTCACTTGGAGCTCAACAGTTCCTGTATGAGCTTATCCTTCTCTTTGAAGCAGCCCAACGAGCAAATCGCATTCAACACATCCGGATCCACCGCCGTCGCTGTGGGTATTACATGTGTCTGCACCACCTCCATCATCGGCAGCTCCAACTCCAGTTCACCTTTGCCGCCGGCGGTTACCCAAGGGTGGCGATTTATTTCGGCCAGCTGCAGAGAGACACAAAACAAAAGGTTAGCATGGACCCGCAAACACACAAGCCCCACACCAAGGACAAACCTCCAACCCACTGGCCGGTTGGGGTCAGCGCGTCACAGGCTGTCACAACAACACAAGTTGACCCAAAAAACGAGAACCGGTCCGACTGTAGGGTTGTTAGATTTTGGTGTGACTCAACCACCCGCATAAGCGCACACCCCCGCACGCACACATACACACATCATTAACGGTACAAACATTCAATTGTTTGTTTGTTCGTTTCTTTGTACACGCTTTTTTCGTGCACTGCTTCCACTATGCACAGTGCCACAAAACTAAACTAATTGCAATCGAAATTTAAATATATTTCTAATTGTAAATGAATTCTTAAAACTACCCTTACGAGAATATTTATTTACGATTTACTTTTCTCTTTGTTGCAAAAAATTGTAGCAGATTACTACACTGATAAAAAAGTTGCATAGTACAGATGAATATTTTCATATTAAATTTAATGTTCTACTATTTCATATTCAAATCAAATATAAACATCGTAAATTTTACTAAAAACATATTTAGTGATTTTAATATGGATAATATTCAAAACAAAGACTAAAACTTCGGTATTAAAGTGTGTCATATTGAATTTAATCTTGAACCATATTAAATATTAATATGCACATATCCGTACTAAAAGGCATAAAGAAACATCAAGGTAATTAATTCATAATAACAAAAGAATTTTGAAATTACTTTCTGCTTTAAAGGGTTCTATAGAAAGAAAAAAAAAATATATATATATATATATATATATATATATATATATAGAAATAAAATATGCATCATGGAAATGTCAATATTGAAAAGAGTTCAAAAAAACCAGTAGAGGAGACCAAAAGTGGAAAAAATATTTTATAATTATAAAAAATAAACCTTTGGCGTGAATCAAGCCCACGCGTCCACATCGTCACTTGGGATTTAATATCGTCAAACTTTAAATTTAATATATTAATATTAAATTTAATATATTATTATTAAATTTCAAATTTAAGTGTACACACTTCATATTTACTAAAACATATAATGGTGCAAAATTGATGGTAAAAATAGTTAAATCTACGTGTAAATATTGAAATTTCCGTGGTTTTTTTTATCAGTGTAGATTAATAAATTGTATAAACTACATTAAAAAAAAAGCAGAATTGTAGCACACATCTCGGCTATTTTTGCTCGATTTTGCAAAAATTCAATTAACTTTTGTTCCCATTAAAAAGCTTCTCCACCTTACACCAGGAAGCGTCCTGATTCTGTACAATATGTGTTTTTTTTATGTGGCCAGGCACGTACTATAAACAATTTACGGACTACACTATTTAATTGTATATGAGAAGTATTTTATTTTATAAAATATAGATCAGTAGAAAACATTGTATTTGTGTTAGCCCTAATACTAATAACATTTTTTTTAATGTACAATATACAATTTATTAAACTACTATTCTGCTACCAATATGGAAATTTAAGCTAGTTAAAAGACTACTAATATTAAATTTGTAATATGGGCATTCGAATCGATTTTATTTTACCCTCACTTTAGAACCCGGACTACGTTGAAAATCAACTTTCCCACTAAAAATAGTGCTACCATAGACCTATATATAAGTTCAACTAAAGCAAAGCAAAAAGAAAATGTGTTTTACACTGACTTTTTTCCGTTTTAAAAGCAACCAGGATACATATTTTTTGATTTAAAAGTTAACTTGTAAGTTTTAAGTAACTTTTTTTTTGTTATGCGAATGATTCTTTCTGTTATGGGTATTTTGATAGAGCAAATTTGAAACCATTTTAAATATTTCAGAGACATTCTGTTTTTTATATACACGATAGTTGACAATACTTATTTGTTTGAATTTGTATATTTTTCGAATATTTCCTTCTATGCGCTACAAGAATATATTTTCTTACTTTCAAGAAATGAAAAGCTAACAGCATTTCTTCATTGAGCTGTAAAACTACCAATCCATAAAGCCAATAAGCCTATTTTACAGTGACTAGCAAAGGATTTAGCGACTGTTGATTGTGCAATTTTTGTAATATTATCGATAATACCGATGGTTCAAATATGATCTATTCATAGTTTTGTAGCTCTAATTCGAAAGAGGTGAGCTTTAGAAACAAACAAAGCAGTTCAACCCAGAGACACAATTGATTAATACTAATATTATAAAGAGCAAGGATTTGATTTGTTCATTTGAATTGAATAGGCTCCGTAACTACTGGACCGATTCAAAGGATTCTTTCACGGTTGGGAAGCTACACTATCCCCAGCTTACATAGGCTATATTATACACCTAATTCTGTTTTTACACGGTAGATTGGTTCCAGAAACAACCGTGTACAAAAAGACGTTCATCATATGCAGAAATAGGTGATTGATTCCTTATCTCTAAAAAAATATATATGAAATTTTGAATTTTCAAACCGTGGCTTATCAAAATCGTGTAAAAAAGACCGTGTAAAAACAGAATTAGCTGTATTTTCTACCTGAAAACTTGTAAATGATTGTATGTTATGTTTGCTTGATTCCGAACCACTGTGCGCTGCATTGATGACTCACCGTCAGACGCCTGTCCGGATTCACTTCAATCATGCCGCGCAGCAAGCTCTGGCAGTCGGGCGGCACAAAGTGCGGAATGTGAAAGACGCCGCGCTTCACTTTCTCCAGCAACTGCCGCAAGTTGTCGTCGTCGAAGGGCAACGCACCCACCAGCAGCGCGTAGAGAATGACACCACATGACCAGACATCCGCCTTACGTCCATCGTACTTCTCACCCTAGGCACGAAAAAGGAGCGAAAGAAGAAAATCAGAAATTGAGACGTTTTCTTTATTGTTGTTTTGCTAGTTGGTTGGTTATTTCCCTTTTTGGTTTACTTTTATGATTGCCATTTGCCTTAGATTCTTTTGCGCGTTGTATTTTTTGCCATTTCTGCTTCTCGAACCCGTTGGGGAATTCGATTAGGATAATTGGCTATACGGGTATTGAAGAAATCGTTTTCAACTCCTTGACAATTACGCCTTGCGCTGCTTTCTCCTCCAATCGTTCATAATTTATATACTTTTTACTTAAGTCAGCCTGCCAGTCATTCAACCCATTCAGCCGACAACTGACCGGCTCGACTTCGAATGTCAAATGGCGGCTTCGACGACTGAAAACCACACACTCTGACGCACTTGCCTGTCCATTGACGTGTCTGTCTGATGCCGTCAACGATGGCGGTTATTGACTTGGGCACGTAAATGGCACAATGACTGCAAGTACAGCCAGGCCATTAAAGCGAACAATTGATATGTTATTCTGAATGAGTTGCTAGACCAAACAAACTATATATTTAACTGCTAAGGGCAATTATATTTAGACCACTCTGAATACAAAATAATTGTTATCTATTTTATTGTTTCACCACAAGGTATTATTTATTTATCTGACATTAAAACGATTCTGTTTAATGTCTGGTATTGTATTGAAATTATGGATAATAGTTGCTTGTATTTGGAATCCTTTCTTTTTGAATAATGGAATATCAGTATAAAGCAAAGAATTGCTGAAGAATCGTTTCACCAAAAGGTACTTAATTTGTATTTATCTGACATTAAAATGATTATGTTACATGTCTGGTCTTGTATGAAAATTATGGATAATAATTGCTTGTATTTGCCATCCTTTCTCAGATAATAATGGAATATCAATAGTTGCACTCTATTAATATAAAGCAAAGAATTGCTGAAGAATTGTTTCACCAAAAGGTACTATTTTATTATGTTTAATGCCTGGTCTTGTATGAAAATTATGGACAATAATTTCTTGTATTTGGCATCCTTTCTCTGATAATAATGGAATATCAATAGTTGCACTCTATTAATATAAAGCAAAGCATTGCTGAATTGTTATTTATCTGACATTAAAACGATTATGTTTAATGCCTGGTCTTGTATGAAAATTATGGACAATAATTTCTTGTATTTGCCATCCTTTCTCTGATAATAATGGAAATGTCAATAGTTGCACTCTATTAATATAAATCAATCGGAACTATAAAGAATTGCTGACAGGACAAAGTTTCGTTATTTACATGAGAATCAAAGTACTCTAACTTTAAGTTAAAGTTAACTTTTTGTCCTAGCTCAGGTGGAAATAAAACTTTCTATGCGTAACTCACACACAGAGAACAGGCCAACCAACCACATCAATTAAGGGACATGGCAGAGAGATAAATCCAAGCAAAATTTCCTCTGTTGAATATTTATAAATGTATCTATGGTAGCAAATATCACGTCGCTGTATGGCACGTCCTGGCATCGCATGGATTTATAACTAAAGGAAGATACGAGTATGTATTTTAAAATTCCGCTTATGAATTTATTACACGCAGCTCAGTGCAGCTCAGCTCGGCTCAACTTTGCGTGCTACTGCGGGCTACTGCGTGGGTGCAATGAGGCATGCAACATGCTGCATGTTGCTATTGTTGTTGTTGTTGTTGTTGCTGCTATTCCTGTGGCTGGCAAGCATTGCCAAATAACCAGCTATGTCAGCCAGCAGGGGGTCTTCACATGCATAGAAATGTAGGTATATCTGCCTCAGTTGGCAAATCATATGCGCACATGACAACGATGCTGACGTTCCCTGTAAGGCATTACGCATTTGCATACGTACTATAACCAACAACAAAAACAACGGAAGTGGCAGTAACTTTTCCACATTAGCATAGGAACTGTAGGTGGCGAGGTAGGGAGGTGGACAGGACAGGCCACAGCAGCCGCAGACCACACCACAGACACTGCATGGAGCATCCGCCTTCCCGTTCATATCAGCAACCAGCATGCGAAAATGTGCAAAAAGTTTGTCTTGATTGACATTTATGCGTAAAAGTATTCAAGTAAAAAAAAAATGTCGATAACATATCTCCATTTACCGGCAGGCAGTATCACTACACTCCCAGAAAAGTTGAATTAAGCTACAGAGTCAATAAAGTTCCATTTCACAGATTTTCTAGCATTCATTCTATGTATTTTAAAAGTATACATTGTACGAGTATGTGTCGCCCTTTCACTACTTGTGTTAAATAAATTTTTGTTATTCTTTATCAAATGTCGAAATAAAATTACATTCTTGGCTACCATCTAGAGAAACGATGTATACAAAAGAACCCAATATAATGAAACAAACTTTTAATATTTACAACATGTTGAATATTATGAACTGCCTTACCCTATTACCTTCATCCCATAGCCCTATCTTAAAGGCCAGGAAGAATACTCTTAATTTTCCAAAAATTTGAAGAATTGTTTGTGGACTACTATTGAACTGCCTTATCTATGATGTTAACCCTATCTTAAAAGCGAGGAAGAATACTCTTAATTTTCCAAAAATTTGAAGAATTGTTTGTGGACTACTATTGAACTGCCTTATCTATGATGTTAACCCTATCTTAAAAGCGAGGAAGAATACTGTTAATTTTCTAAGAATGTGAAGAATTATTTGTGGACTACTATTGAACTGCCTTATCTATGATCTTAACCCTATAGCCCTATCTTAAAAACCGCATTCATTATAAATGTAGAAAGAACACTTTAAATTTTTTAAAAATGTGAAGAATTAGTCGTGGCGTACTCGACATCCCTCAAACCGTTCTTTCACGGTTTGTGCCCCAATAATTCAGTAGTACATACTATATATAAGTAGTATATTGAAAAAGCAACTTGATAAGGATTAAATGGAAATGAAAACGATTCGTTCCCATCAATCAAATCGTACGCAGGCGGAAATTTTGCGTATTTACAAGTAGTAAAGAAGTTTAACACCAAATATACCAAATTATTTATTAAATGATTTGTTAGGTACCTCTATTGATTTCTAAATTTCTATAACAATAGAAGGAGTGAAGAATTTCGTTTGCTTAGTCTGTGCCAGTGAAGCTTTAGTTGCCCATAAATATCACTCATACGACCCATATACTAATATTATATTTAGTTCTTTTTAAATAACTTTCTATGTATTTTCAAATTTCATGTATAACACATCTTATGTCACCATTTCTAGAGATATCCAAGTAGGAAAACGTATTATACTGCAATATAAACATCTTGTAAAGTGACTTAAATATTTTGCCTTAGTACGATTTTATTTATTCGCCTAGTGTATGAGCCAATTGGAAAAGCATTTTTCACGCCGTCATCCGCATCAGTTAGTACCTCCCGCCTAGAGATTTAACTTACCCTTATGACCTCTGGACAGGCATAGTGCGGCGAACCGCATGAGGTTTCCAGCATGCTCCCAGCGGGCTGCAGCGAGGCCATGCCAAAGTCCGCTATCTTAATGTTATTCTTTTCATCCAGCAGCAGATTTTCCGGCTTCAAGTCACGATGACTGCAAGATAAGGATTTAGATTTATTGCAATTCAATATTTAAACGAGAACCATAGCCTACCATATGGAGTGAGAATGGCAAAAATCGAGCGCAGATATTATTTGCCTGAAGAATTTGCGCGCCTCCTTCGGCGTCAGCCGCCCCTTCTTCACCAGGTAGTCGAAGAGTTCGCCACCAGAGACGTGTTCCAGAATTAAATACAAATATTTCTTATTCTCGTACACATCGCTGAGGCCGAGCACGTGCGGATGATCGATTAGTTTCATTATAGCAATTTCACGTTCAACCTTGAAATGACAAAGCAGAGCAGAAACGGCAACAGACACTTGTAGTTTAACTTCAAACCAATAAATGCATAACTAGATGGGTTTACGCACAGCTGCAAACAGGAGACAATTTTCACATATTGCAGATGGCATCAGCAGACAACCACGATAATGACAATTGCGGCACGGCCAGGACACAAAGGCTGCGCCGTAATTGTCATTAACACTATTTGCTAGCAATTATTGACAATGTTGCCGTGGACGCTGCTCCTGGCACATGCCTTTGACGACTTGCCGTTGTTGTTGTTGTTGTTGTTATTGCTTGGGCACAGGCTCGCCACGGCCAAAGGAGCCACAGCTCGATAACATCACGTCATATATTTGCCGGACACAATGCATGTGTAGAGAGCATTCAGCGCCAAGCTGCCTTTATGTTTGGAAAATGTAAATGGCCCATTGTCCTGCGGCGAGCTCCATTGACACTCAACGGCGCCGCCAATGTCTTTGCGTGTTCATGCTCGGCTATTTGGACACGCAATCGCTGCCAGCTATTTATAGACTCTTTCACCTTGCACTCGTTTTGGCCTAAATACGACTATGTCGGCGCCAGCCTGCTCTACTCGCTCATTGTCAGTGGATACTACATTTTCATTTATTTTCCCCCTTAAACTGCTTTCATGTGCTACAAAGCGCTGAAACAATTAAAAAATGCTACAATATCGTTACAACTCAAAAGCTTAATTACTTGTAGGAAACAGATCCGCCAGATTCTTCGAGAGATTTATCGGTCAATGGCCCTCCATAACATGTCTGGCATTAGTAAAATTGATTTTCAGCCATAATGCGCACGAAACATTTGCATTTTCTATAATCTGATAATCCCATAACTAAATTGGCATTTTGCCTTTTATATTAATGATAAAATAATAATGATTTGTATCAATAATATTTATATTAATATAATATTATTATATATCTGTTATTATAATTATATATATATAATTATTAAATATCTATGCTCACTTACATTCAGGAAAAAGTTAGTTGTGTATCTTGTTACTGCCAAGAAAAACGTTAAGGTAGAAATTATAAATTATAAGGACTTAATTAATAATATAATTTAGATAACACTTTTTTGTTTAATTTTGGAAGATCTTTAAATTATAATTTATTTTTTCCACTAGCTGTTTTTAACATAAAACACAAACACTGCTTTTTGTATTGGTAATTAATGAAAAGTAAAAATTGTTTTGGCAAATAACCACTTAGGCATGATTTACATACAAACTAAACGAAAAATTAATTGTTATACTATTTTTCTGAGTTTTAAAACCTTATAAATGAAGCTTTAAAAGATTAAACTAAGTATTTTTCGTTATTTTCTGTAGAATTCCAAAATTCCTTATCAAGCCTTATAGCAACAATCCTCCCCGTGATTTCAAAATTCGCATTCCCTTATATATCAGTTTTCAGAATATTTTGTGGAATATCGTCGACATACTTGTACTTGTATATCTATAATAATAATTACTCTTTATCTGTTATCAGTTACGTGATACAAAATTATCATACTTTCAGAAACTTTTTTGGTGCTAAGATCTGATCCTATTTGATCTGATCCTAATCAATTTTTCAAAAATCATTTTATATTTTTTGTAGAGTTCTAAAGTCAGATTATTTTGTGGAATCTCCTCACTATATATCTGCCGTATTACTTCTATTCACAATTTTGAACATTGTGCAGATAATTTCGTGTCCTAACTTATCAATCCTTGCTATCTTACTTTCAGAGGCTCTTAAGGTATTATGATGCCTTAGTGAGGTGTGGAGAAGAACTAAACTTGTTTCTAAACTTGTTTAATCTTAAATCAAAGAATTTTAAATTAAGATTCTTTCTCTCGCTTTATGGCAGCATGTCTCTAGATACTTATATCCTCAATTTCTCTTTTCGTTTATCACAAGGTGTCCTTTAATCCAGTTAAATTAAATCTTTTTATTTACCCTAGTCCTTCGAATATTTAGCTTTTCTACTCTTAATGCTTGGAGTGACTTAAATGCCAAAAAGGGTAGCCATCATTTTGATTCTCAACAGACTTATCACTGCACATCATTGTGGAAGTTTTTGGTGTTTCGATGCTTCTTCTACTCATCCTTTAGTGCATGTCAATTTTCAATCACAAGGAGCAAATTGTTGTTTGCTAGAGAAAAACATATTCAAAACTTTAGCTGCGACGAAAAATTCAACGTTTTGTCTTTCATCGTCAACACTCAACTGTCGTCTACTATGTAGTTTGTTTCCATACACCTACACCCACGTACACTCATACAAATACAAATTTTATTGTCACAATTTGCACCATCCGACCCAAAAACAATTTGCGAACGAAAACAACAACGACAACATCAAGACAATAAAGGGCAAAACTTTTGCCAAGTCATAAGCCAAGACGACAAAAGAACAACAAAGTACTTGTAGGAGCAAAACAATCTTGAACACAATTGCTGGCTGGATGGCTGGATGGATGGATGGCTGAATGGATGGATGGGTGGCACCCACAAGACTACTCACCTTCATTAGCACCGATTCGCTGAGTTTCTCACGATTGATTATTTTAATGGCCACCTTCTTGCCAATCACACAATGCACGCCAAGCTTCACAAGACCTGCGAGTATGGGAGGACGCAGGACGCAGGACGAAGGAGGAATGAGCTTACATGATTTGCAATTGCTATTGAATGAATGATTCAACTTACCCGTTTGACCCTTGCCCAGGGTTTTCTCCAGGCGATAGGGACCCACAAATTGGCAATTCTCTGCCGTCACATTGTTTTCCTTCTGCATTTTGTGGCCGTTGTCGTCGTCGTCGTCGTTGTCGTCGTTGTCGTTTTCGTCACCACCCTCGCCCTCGTCCTCCTCCCAGTCCCAGACCCAGTCCCAGTCCGATTAGACCCCGTTGGTTAGCTGTTTGTGGCAGGCAGCAGCAGCTGCTGACGACTGGCCATGCACAAACTTGGTGGGTGGTTGGGCACGAGCTTCGACACTCCTTAACAGCTCCAGCTCCAGTTCCAGTTCCAGCTCCAGCTCTCTAGCCCTCCAGTTCCCAATCCCTGTCGCTCTCAGCAACGTTGTCGCATAGCGGCAAATGAAGTTGTGTGTTACGGTCGCTGTAAATTTTATTTGGCCCACAATGGCAACTGCAACTGCGTCTCCAGCTCGGGCTGCCTTTTTGGCTTTTAATTACTTTTGTTTAAACTTTTATTGCAATTTTTGTTTTGTTTGAATGTCGTTGTCGTGTTTCTTGTTCCTGTGGATGCTGCTGCTGTTTCGTAAATGGCGCAACAACATTAATTAACTTTTGCCTATAAGCGTGTTAACTTGGCCAGTGCTGTTGTCGTTGTCCCTGTTGTAGTTGTTGTTGCTGTTGTTGTTGTTGTTGTACCTGTTATTATTTTCACATGACTTCATCACAACTACGCGCAGCTGCCAAATAGTAAGAAGAAAAAAGAGATAGAAAATTAAGTTTTGAGTGACTTTTGGGTTTTAGGTTCTGATGATAAGCTATGAATATTTATGTCTGTTGGCCTCAAATGAATTTTAAATTGAAATAAACGCACACTAACTATATAACTAATAAATGTGTATTTCTGTCTGTTGGCCGGGTGTTCTAATTAAAACACCTTCACTCACGTGTGTGTGTGTGTATATATATATGTCTATATATGTACGTGTGTGGAAAACGAGAAAGCCTGGCGGTCCTGCTCGACGCGCCATTGGAAATTCAAAAGTAAATTTATGGCACGACGCCCGCTCGCAGCCTGGAGCCAAATGAGTGTGCACTCGTGTTCACACACACACACACACATACACATATATATATATACTGTAGTTTATCCGTATGCTGTATAAATTGGTACATAGTATACTTGAGTGTGTGTGTGCATTGCATTCACTGAAATTGAAAATAATCTATTGATTTTTAAGTGTTTCGAATTTAATTATTAAACTCGTTTATAGTCCATTTTATATGTATGCTGCCCTGGTTTGATAATTGAAGTAAAATTTGAATTATTTATGTGCAGCCTGAATAGTACAATGTTCAGCGGTTACAGGCGATAGTAATTGGAATTACGTGCATTCAATATCTAAATGCATTTTAACTATGAAAAGATTGCAGCATTTTATATGTTTCCAAACTCAAAAAAAAAAATTAAACCCTAAATGGTGGTTCTTCCTCGAATTGACGACGAACATTTGTTGCTATATTTCTTTGCCTTTGTTCGTTTTTAGATTTATGTATATAACTATGTATATTAAAACATTCTACTGAAGTCTGATTAAAGCTATCATTAATCGCGTTTACAAAGAAGACTATTTCAAACATAGTCAAAATTTATGAATAAGTTATACGCTTATGATGTTGTTTGTATAATGTTAAGGCCCATACTATTGAATAATAAGTAAGTAAGCATTTAAAATTTATTGCGAAATCTAACAAGAGGCAGTGCTTTCGATGATTTTAAATTGATGAATAATTTAACTGAATAATAGCTGTTGACAAAATGCTTATAAAGACACTTTTCAATATAACACAAAGGCAAATAGCTTTAAATAGCTATTAATTATTACTGTTTTTTAAATTATTAATTCGACATGATTTCATCTAATTTTCGTCTAATTTCTGCCAACCCTGTCAGCTGACTCCCTGATCTCGCTTTAGCTCGTTACTTGAGCCATTCGCTCGCGAGAGTAAGTCTGTTTCAAGTGAGAGAATGAAGAAACCGTGCTTTTGTAACTGTTCCTTGTGTTTCTATGCCTTTGTCTTTCACACATTGTAAAACCTTAAGGCTTATATCACAGTGAATAGATTTTTTGAGATAGGAACACTTTGAGTTGAACATGAAAGAAATTGATTTGTTACTGTCGAAAGAGTAAGTATGTGAGTAAGTAGCTGACTTAGTGGTCGTGAGTTGACTTCTGCACTGGGTCGTGTGTTTGTTACGATATAAGTACTCTCCAAGTTAAGCAAACTATTTTTTGAACATATATGTACATACATAGTTCATTTAAATACAATCATTATCAGTAAATAAATATTGCACTTATGTTCGATGAAATAAAATACATTTGGTAAAACCAACATTTATGCACATCGTAAATATTTTACATATGACAGTTGTAAACATCTATTTTTTTTTTTTTTTTTTTTTTTTTGGTACAATTTAAAATAAAGTTATTTTAAGCAAACTTGTACACATAGTCTTTAAAATTGTGCTTTAAGCAATCACATTATTATTGAGTCGTCACCCCACAGAAGAAATCGCTTGGCATTTGCGAGGCATGCTTTTCACCAAATTCTCAGCGTATTTGATTGAAAGCGACTTTCAAAATCGCCAAATTTAATGGAAAAGTAGTTTTTCGTTAAGCTTAGGTTTTGACTCTTTAAGACGCTTCATCCACTTCTGAACAAACCCTTCGAACCCTTCGACTTTCATAAAACTTTGCAGCCACTGCCTAAGAAACCTTTGGACCTTTTGCATGAAAACAGAGGAAACAAACTGAAAAGGCTTAGTAAACGTTGCACTTAGTACACAAATTATACACAAGAGCTCAGCATGGAATTGGTTTTTTTTATGAAAAACAAAAGCTCTAACTAACTAGCTAAAACTTACGTTGATCGTGTGATTTAAACTCAAGTTATTCTGTACACAATTTGTTAAACATACAAGTACTGTACATAGTTTCAATGACAATTTGAACGCTAGAACTTTACAGCTTGCACTCTTTTATACTTCCAATTAGGTAGAATAGGAACCTATGCAGGTAGTGGTAGTGTATTTATATCGCAGTTAGTGTTGATTCTGGAGTTATCTATAAGTCAATCAAGAATCAAGTGCCTTAAGCGCAGCTCAGCTGCCCAAGGCCTGCTGCATCGCTGTAATTATCGCATGGCAGTGATCTGAGACATGGAAAGACAGACTGTCCCCAGTTTCGGGGAGTATTTGCCTTCTTCGATTTATTGGGACCATCTGTAAATACTGATAGCATTGTCTCTTGCGTGCGGTAGACCTTTTCGTTCGTGTCGTGTGGGAATCCTTAGTATGTAGTTCTTTTCTAAGGTTCTTTTCTTGTATATACCAAGATTTTGTTAATATTAATAGAAATTAAATATACATATATAAAAGGAAATGAATGGCAAAAAACCAATTAAAACCAATTTCATCAAATATTTGCCAAAAATATACAGTATTGGTACTTTTTTCTTCAAAATAAATAATTAATAATAATTTAAGAATACAAATATATTGGGGGACCCTCAAAGAACGATGTCTTTTTGAGTGTTTAGGACCAATTATATATACTTTATTTAAGAATTTAAGGTTTTATAATTGCACCAGCTATATAAGTAGTGGGAATATTTATTTTTAGGCTGAAAAAAAAAGAAAATCATGTTTATCATTTAAACCTTTATGCTGTGCTATCAAATACGTGCCCGTACCTAGGTCGGCATGGAAATATTAGCCCACGTATAAGCAAGCTAAGGAACAGAAACTTGGCAGTAACTTGTGCAACTAATACAAGAAATGACAGAGCAACCTAAAATCATCTACAACAAACAAGCACTGAAGAGAAGAGACTTAAGGCAACAGCTCACTGGACATCAGTCAGTAAACTGTAGTTGCTGACGTATGCTAAACCTGATGTTGACGGTGAAAGGCCAGCAGATAAATCTGTCGGAAAGGAGTCCAGGCCTTGGGGGTCAGTAATCGGGGCGCACGCACACAAATTGAAAAATAAATGCGCTTCAAACTGAAGATGGCAGGAACTAGTGGAAATGGCGGTTGGCAGCTGGCGGTTCAGAAAGGCTAAACACAAGTAGACAGCATCTGCTGCGGAAGCTCGGGGGAAGGAAACGTCGGAAGGAAGGCGGCTAACAAGCACCGAACCATCTCCATGAAGGGCGCTGTGTAAAAAAAAAAATAAAACTTGAAGAAGCCACCGCCACCGCCACTACCATCCATCGTCTGCCGCTCTGGTAACCCAAATTGAAAAATGTGCTCATAGTTTTAAACTGACATTGTTTGGCGGACGCAGCAGCGAAGCAGCGAAGCAAGAAAAATGAGAAATGAAAATTTTCAGCAGCGGCCTCGTGAAAAATCGCTCATCAAAGGCGGCACCGGCAACGTCGACAAAATGAAACAAACTAAGTGCTCACACATGCATACATATACATACATACATACTTATATACACAATATAAAACCATATGTATTTATGCTTATGGGTAGGCAGTCGACTAAACATATGTGCCAAAAGGCGTGGCTCTGCCTTGCCATAAACAAGTCATCCTCTTTGTGCGTCTAAAATGCTGCTGCGGCACACTTAACGCTGCGGCAAAATGGCTAAAAATATATACACGTACACACATACGTAGACCCACACACACACACATATATATATATATATATGCATTCAACGAAAATCATAAGCAAATCGTTTAGTATTCGGCATTGATTTGTCAGGCGCAAAATGGTTTTTGTGTTTTCGGGTCATGCCTTGAAGCCAAGACAAAGAAGAGTGTCACTAAGGCAAGTGATTGGGATATGCTGTCAACAATTATTCGGCAATTTGCAAACAAATCCATTAAGAGCAATAACTGCTTGAATACAGCACGGCTAAATATTGATTAAACATGTTCATAAACCATGAATTAAACATTAAACTCTCGGCCCAGTTCGCCCAACTTCCTAGCTGCCTTTGGGGCATTCTCAGAAATGTTCACCAAAACTCAGAGATTGCCGAGGCTTTTATAATTTAACAAAATTACATTATATTATTCTCATTAACAAGAAACACCTTGAATATGAGTGTGAAAAGCAATCATTTATTTGGGGGAGCTAATGATAGCGTGTTTTCAAGGGATGATATCTTGTGGCCAGATTTCCAGATGTATCTCGCAGGGCTTTTAATTATAAATAAACTATGGGACCAATTGATAGTTTACTTTAAAAAAAAATCTATATTCAAGTTATTAAACCAGTATTTTGCTACCAATATGGCAGCTTAAGCTAGTTGACAATTAATGGGGAATACAAGAGTTGTCCATACATCTTTATAGACAATGGAATATTTACAATATTTTTAGATTGTATATGAAATACACCTAATTCTGTTTTTACACGGTAGATTGGGTCCAGAAACAACCGTGTAAAAAATACCTCTATATAAAATATATATGCAATTTTTAATTTTCAAACCGTGTTATATCAAAATCGTGTAAAAACAGAATTGGTGTATATTTTATGATATTATATTATTTATTTTACACAAGGGATCTCGTAGGGGGATCCCTTACTTAATATTATTTTATTAGTTGTTTTTACTTTATGTTTTATTAGTTTATTTATTTCTATTCAAGACTGGTCTACAAAGTGGTTTCTTCTTTTTAAAAATTCTAAAATGTAACAAAAATATCGTTCTTCATATTATTAGTGTGTTTAAAAGGACAAATATTCCCATTACTAGGGATTAAGAAAAAGCTATACTGTACTCTAAAATTTGAGGGTGGCTGAAATAAATAAAAGTCAGAGATACATATAATTATGAACGCAGTGCAAACGATGCTCATCCAAAGAAGCGTAGTTTGTGACTGCTCGAAGGCTTTTCCGCCTTCACATCAAAGTCCCCAACTTTAGCAACTTTTATGTGCATTTCGGCATACACAGGCCGCTTCATTAGACAGCTCATAAATAGCCCCAAAGCTGCTTACTCTCAGTCTATGCAAATGGGAAGCAACCACAGACGGGCGACTAAAACAACTTTGATTTTTAGACCAAGACCCAAAAGAAGAACTGCCATATGCCAGACTCAACAAATCCGTACCCCATCAGCCGATGTTGGAGTCATGTGCAAAAATTGGCTCTTGAACGAAAAATGAAAAGTTAACTAAGTGCCTGCAGGAGGTTGCAGGAGCAGGACGAAAGACTGCGACGTTGCCCGTCGGCATGTCAGAGCAAAAAGCCAGAAAAACTCAATTTCAGAACGACAGTAAATAAACACATATAAGTACAAACACATACACCCTTTTGAAAAAATGGCAGCAACGGCTCAAATGTGTGCCAGTCAGGCAGAGATTGTTGGCTGACTTACTCGTTGGATCGTTGGTTGGCTCTCGGCTTTTAAAGTGCAATCAATAAATGCTTTTGAATTGTGAAAATTGTGCGTAAGTGCCTTTTCATCAGCAGTAGCATAAGCAGCAATACACCACACACTCACACCCACACACACAAACAGCATGTGCGCAAACATAAATGACTTTCCAAAAGAGGTACAGCAAAAGGGCGTTACTAACGAGTGGAGGAACCCAGTTGGACGAACGATCTGATGTTGGCTCTTGCCAAGCCTTCGTCTGCTTTCATAACAAGCACTGATGAGACTGCGAGACTGCGAGACTGGGAGACTGCTCATACATCAGCTTGTTGGCAGCTCTGCCTCTGTTATTGTTGTAGTATCCTTTGTAGCTGTTATGTTGCTTCCTTTGATTAAACACGCGTCGTTGTCATCGTCAGCAGCTGCTGACATTCATCAACTAATTGCAATTATGTGGAAAATGAAAATCAATATTTAAGTGGTATTCCCTTTAGCAATTTAACTTTGATTTTAATTTCATTTGAGCTCAGTTGTCAGCATAAAGCGATATTCTATATCAGGGATTACCTAACAAACTGGCCTTGTCAGCACTTGATTGGTAAATATTTAAAGCACACTTTTCAGGGCAACATACTTGTAGCAGCATGTTGAAGTTATTTGTGCTATAAAGTAGACGACAAGGAAATCTGGCATAAATAAACAAATTGTAAGTTTAAATATTTAATGAAACTACAAATTTTAACGGCGGTGTTAGATAGAAAGAGAGGCTTAAAAGGAATGTATCTGTTCAAAGTTATGAATTCTCTTGACAGCCAAGAAATGGAATGAAAATGTGAAGATATTTTAGTTTTCTTTGAAAAAAAAATGCAGAAAACGTTAATGTAACAATAGGAGGAGGACACATTCTTACATCTTTACCTCCAAAACAAGCTTTACAAAGACTTGAATGGTTTTCGCAGGCGTCTGAAAAGCTAACCATATATGTACGTTCTTTTTTTTGATATAAGGGAATAAAATATATTTATTGGCCGGAAGGGGCTGGACGGAGAATAATCAATTAATTCGATCTTTGCATGCTCAAAAAATATCCTGTTTGACAGATTGTCGGGATGAAGGATGATCTCTCTAAGATATCGTATCGTCGTATCGGTTTGCGATTTGTGTTCGATCATTACTGATTTCACTTGCTGACCGCTGTGATTTGTGATTCTGAGAGGTAAAAATGTCAATCGAAATCACAAAACACAAATCGGGAAAATATTACGATTAGTTGATTTTGATTTTTCGATTTTGACACTACATAGTCAGAATTTGGTCGAGACCTTTGCGGAAATACATAAAATGGAAAAGTGCTCCCAGCATGCTATGACTTTTTGACCAAAAATATTATCAAATCAACAATCGATAATCACAAATCACATATCCTACAACTTGCTAAATGCGCCCATTTACTCAAAAATCGATTCGGGCGTTCTTCAAATTATTAAATTATGGCCAATCCCAGAAAAGTGCAAAGAGAACTCTTTCGATCTCTCATTATCATCATATGCGCAGCATAAGTTACTATTTCTGGCTCAGCAAACAGATTTTAGATAACCTTCCCGAGAATCATCCTGGAGCAAAGAACCTCCACAATAGAATGAAAGTACATTTATATTGCTGCTTTCGATCCATTTTAGTTAAATATAAAGTATTAAAAAATAAATGTACAAAAAATATTTTATGTGACTTTTACTCATGAAGAAATTCAAATTGTGGAATTCCTGCTATCTAGTTGAGCTACTCGTATACCAGGCCCCTGTAAATAGTATAACCCCCAAAAAAACCAAACATCACGATGGGTATTTCAAAATTTGTTATTCTCGAAATACTACTGCAGCCCAGGTACATCAACAAACCAATGAAACAAAGTTGCAGACGCAGGCTGACAAATGAAATTTAATTTCATTAGCCATCATTTAAAAATAGATGCCACAAATGTTACAATAATTGAATGTGAATGACAAACATGGCATAAAAGCAAAAAGAGACAAAGACACAAATGTACGCGAAGGCTGATAAGGTTTTATGCGATTTATATAAAGTATATAACAGGTAAAATGAAGTATCTTCGACACCTTTATATATTCCTAGTCCACTTGATAACACAAATCGATTGTTTGTCCTTTCATTGGTGTGGAGTCCACACTGCGGATGAACGATATAATTTCAGGAGCCACCAAACACAAAATTACCAGAGCATTTATTTTAGTTTTAAATTTTTTATGACGAATTCACTACATTCATTTCAAGATTTTTTTTCAAAAAAGGCTTATCTAAATCAGCATCTGCGCCAACAGTACATAAAGTATTAGTGGAACAGTTTTATGTCAGTAGAAAATTGTACATGCTGGAAATGGCCTTTTTCATATAACAGAGTACAATGTAAACTACCTTAATGGACACCTCTCTTATCCGGACACTCCCTTCGGCGGACACTTTTTCTAAAACATTCGATCGGTGTGTAAAATATTTAAGTATCCCCTTAAGCGGATACTCCCCTTGGGCGGACAAAAATTAGCCGACCGTGAGTGTCCGGCCAAGAGGGTTTTCACTGTATTTCACTGTCAGGCTTACACGACTATAACATTCTCTCTTGTATTTATTTACTGGCATTAACAATATAGTATTACATTTTATTCAACATGTCACTTTCACAATTCCCTACATGTTGACATGGCGTCGCTTTAAATTTAATATAATCAAACAATTCTGATTTCATTCCTTTGTTTTTCACAAACATGAAACTTTTTCGACATTTAAGGAGTGTTAAAAATATTTGCGATCCACAAATAAATCGGATTTTATATGGCCATGGGAAAGGCTTTTTTAAAATCGCTGTTTATTCTTTCGCTTGCCTTACTTATAAGGTCACATTCAAACACTGTTGGACGCAAGCAGATGTTGCCGTTCTCCTACCGAGTAGTTAATCAGTAACCTAAACAACTGGAGAACTTTGATTAAAAAAATAAGCCACGTGCCGGCATAACAAACCATTCGCATAATTAGGTTCGCATGCCATGGCTAAGCTTTGGCTTTACCAACTCATCGATAAAGCCCCCAGTTTTCTTAGTTATTAACTGAAACACAAAGTCAACTAAGAGACTGTAGTTATGAACCATAAGTAAGCATAGCTCGGTTTAAATCAGCTCATAAACTGCTTAGGCCAACAGACAAAATGTTAAAACAGTAAGCCAACAAACCAACAAGCAAACGAACCTCCGCACCACACAAAATCGAACCCGCACATTTGCCAATTGGCGAGGAAGGAAGGAAGGCAGGACACACAGGCCGACAGCAACTTTCGATTAAAACCGACAAACTAACATGCCGAATATGTCCAACCAGTAGCAGGATCAGAACAACTCGTATAAGCCCGACGCGTCCAAATTAACTTTGCTCGATATGGCCAACAAAAAACGGGCATCATGTTGACAACAAAAACAGTTACATACGTTGTAACATTTTTTTTTCTTTTTTTTTTGCACAGCCTGTGCAAACAGCAAATAAACTTGTTCACCCGCATTGTGACCCTCACCCCTCACCCCTGTCCATTTAGTCCACCCTCTAGGGGCGACGAGCGGAAACATTTGCTAGTTATTCGACTTATCCCTCTGCTGTTGGAGTGGCAGGGCCGGCCCAAATGACTAACGTGACCGGAAGCTAAAAAGATGAAATGATTAAGCGCGCAATTAGCAGGAAAAGGCCATAGTGGAAAATATGCAAGTGCCCGCAAGAGAAGGAGAGACAATGTTATAGGGGAGGTCATGGAGTCCAAGTATTAGAAGAAGGTGGCATCGTAAATGAAGTAACGAACTGAGCGAAAAATTTCAATTATTCTCCAAGCGGCAGAAAACGCAACGGCCGCGGGTTGTACAAAATGAATGCCACAAATTGTGGCACATTGGGATAATGGAACTGTGCAAAATGAAGAAAATATAAAGCACCATGCAAAGAAAACTTCCGTTCCATAAATCATCACAAAATAAACTTTGAAATAACTTGATGTATGACTTAAAGAAAAAAACCACCAGAGCGATATTTTTAATTTGATATTGTTGTTATATTGTTGTTATTATATGAAGTTAAAATATTGGCTTTGAATTGAAAATTATTAGACTACCTACTTCTTTCAATTACACGATTTATTTATTCTGATTGAAATGGCAATTTAAGACAAAGAACCGCGTAAGGACTAATTGCTTTAGAGCACGTATACGTATTCTTACCAGTCTGTGTGGTTCTAACTCTCCATTTACACTGGACATAACATAAATGCCTGGCATGTTAGGCATTCATTTTTTGGTTTGCCGATCAACAATGGGCTGGAGCTATTTTCTTGGCTTAACGCTCTACAATTTTGAACTAAATAACTCCACTCAATCTACATAAAACAAATAAGCCAGCCTTCGTTGTTCTGGCTATACATATACTTGTACTTTTATATGTATCACATTTTGTGATTCAATATTAATTCTAAGTTACAAATGTTTAAATAAATAAAAACAAATAAGCACTTTGTTTGCTGACCTAGAACTATTAAGGCAGCCTGCGAACAGCAGCTTTGGTAATCCTTGTAGATGCTTCCTTCATTTCGCAGTACGTATCTCGTCAATAAACAATTATCAAGCAAGTGCAAAGAGCCTTGCATGCACATGTAAATGTTGCTGGTCAAAAGCAATGGTAATTGTGCAATTCGCTTGATAGATCAGTCTTAACCAGGAGCTTCAATAAACAAGACGGGTAATAGTAATTGCAGTATTTAGTTTGTTTTGTTTCCTTTGCCTTTAATAATATCTATATAGTTATTTCATGAAATGAAAGTCTGTTTCTCCTTTGTAAGCTTCTAAGCCGCTTAACCAATACACATAAAATATTGATATGCTGTTGTGTGCTTGCAAGATTCAACTACAAAACAACTACAAATGTAGATTTGAGAAATTTAATCCACAAATTGAAAAATTTAAAACATTCTCTTGAGATGGCTGCCAAATACATCTACAACATTTATTGTAATTAATAAGTTATTAGTTGAGACATGCATTATGACATTGCAAGTGATGTTAAAGTCGGGGGAAAAGCGCCAAGAATGGGAGGGCTGAAGAGCTAAAATATAAGCAGGGTATTTGCTTTATTATACCCTGTACCCGTAGGGTAAAAAGGGTATATTAGGTTTGTGCAAAGTATGTAACATGAAGAAGGAAGCATCTCCGACCCCATAAAGTATATATATTCTGAATCAGCATGACGAGAGAAATCGATCTAGACATGTCCGTCTGTCCGTCTGTCCGTCCGTCTGGATGAACGCAAGGATCTCAGAAACTATAAAAGCTAGAATAACCAAAGTTGGAATCCAGATTCTCCTAGGTCCGAGAAAGGACGAGTTTATTATTTTTTTTTTAATTTACCCCCCCACCCCCCCCCCCCCCCCCCTTTAAGAAAAGTTATTAGCAAAACAAATTCTCTCCAGTACAACCAGTTCGCTCTTCTTCTTCCTCTTTTTGGGCGCATATAACTCAGTGACGGAAGTTTACCTGGGTACAGGGTATTACACTGTCGGGCTTGCTCGACTGTAGCGTTCTCTCTTGTTTTAATTTGATATAAGATGGTTATTTTTAATGGAATATATATAATATTTTTTATAAATACACATTTAAAGCAGGTACAATAATTAAGCTGGAATATAGGCTTGAATTGGGGCCCGATTCCGCCATTAGCATTAATCAACTAAATATGTTTATTGTTAGTTTCGTATGAGCCTGTGGGATGACACACATCCACACTCACAATTACATCGTCATCCTTCATCTACACACAATTACAAATCCACTCCATATATTGTTGTGTGTGCCTTAAATCAAACTTCCAACTACAATGAGGAACACACAGAGAGTTGTAGAGTCTATAAAAACATTAAATCTTGATCAAGAAATCTCTCCAAACTTTAAAAAGTGCACTAGAAAGAAAATTCAAGAGAAAAAGCGTGGAAATCGATTATTTTAAGAGTATTTTTTTAGATACATATGTACATCTATGTTTTGCCAGTTCGTAGTGAATTATTTTTAAGCATTTTAAGCCCACTGTGCCACAAAAACGTAACGAACGCGCTATAGCTGCTGTTTTTGTCGTTCCTGCTGTTGTTGCTGAACGTTGACTTGATATGGAATTCAAGTTTAGTTATACAAATAATCCGCACCGAAAAACAGCGACGAAAAGTAAACAACTGTGACAGGCAACAGCAGTAGTAACGACAGCTATGGGTGAGGTGAAAAAAAGGAGGCAGCAGCGGTTTCAATTTTATGCGTAGGTGTGTGCCAGGACTATGGCAGGACGAAGGACGCAGCGCATTTGTTTGCCAAAGCCGGCAGAGCTGCCGTGCGCATATTTGCCTTTGAATTCAATTAAAGGCAGGCACTAGGGTGGCGCATAAATGTGTGTACGTGTGTGTGTGTGTGTGTGTGTGTGTGTGTGTGTGTGTGTGTGTGTGTGTGTGTGTGTGTGTGTGTGTGTGTGTGTGTGTGTGTGTGTGTGTGTGTGTGTGTGTGTGTGTGTGTGTGTGTGTGTGTGTGTGTGTGTGTGTGTGTGTGTGTGTGTGTGTGTGTGTGAATATGTGAGGGGGTGAGGCTGGAAAAAAAAAATTGGGTGCGCACACCGAGCACATTTTGTGGCCTGCAACCGCACTTAATTCAATTTTCATTTACTATGCATGTGGAGGCCACTTTGATGGCAACCTGCCTTGGGTTTATATAAATGGATGCTGTCAATTCGAGCTGCTTCTCCAGCTTCTGTTTCTGATTCTGCAGCTGCTGCCCTTCGTCTTCATCATCATCTTCTTCTTCGGTGCTGGCATTACCTTGACACTGTTCCTCGCCATTTTATTTTTCGTTCGGTTTCCCTTTGCGGCGTTTTCTTTTCATTTTGATTTTGTTTTATTTCAACAGTTCTTTTTTTTCCACTGTCTTTTCTTTTTGGCTTTGCTTTTTTTGCTGCTTTTTGTTTGGTTTTGTTTTGTAATGCAATTCCGCGACCACAACGCTGCTGCCCCCCTAGTTCCTGCAACACTTCAACTTGGCAAATATGTGTAATTGGCTGTCAGGCTAGGCGATGAGAGCCCACACCCACACCCACACGTCCTGCGGCCGTTTCTACAAAACTTTTCAATTAGAATTAATGATGTTAGACAACAACGTGCAACAAAAATGAATTAAAAAAAAGGAATTTATATACATATAGCCAGCAGCTGGGAATCAAGCAAACTAACTACATCAACAACTGCTGATGTGTTTGCAGTCGGTGTGGCAGCTGCGGTTGGAAATTATTATGCCAATTATAACTGCAATTTTTTATGGAAGGCGCCCGAGAAAGGCCATTCCTGACAACTATTTGTGGAGGATGTTGCCGCACAGCTGAAATGCGCGAAATTAATTTATGGTTGCCAAGCAATGTGTTGGTGTGGGTTGTGGATTGTAGGATGCGGGTGCGGGGTGCGGGAAATGTTGGCATGACATGTATGGGGACATAAATAATTTCGTTGCATACTTCAGGGCTGGCATAAATATTCAAATGAATGTAGGCACACGAAAAGGGAAATGCTTTAATGCCACTAAGCGAATTTAAATGGCAATGGCTTAAATGGCCTTTGTTGTCAAGATGCTACCTCAGTGACTTGAGCTTTGCGTCTTCTTCTGGATTCTTTTATTTTGTCATATTGCAGACAAATTCGTGTTGAGCTCAACTTTTTGAATGGCGCAGTGCACAAGACATAACACGAATGCGGCCAATCGTGAAAGTGGAAGGGCTTCGCACACACACAAGCACACCTACAAATCAAAATATATCAGACAGTAACGTTTGTCTGACATCTACGTATGAATTTCTCATGCTAATGGCAAGTTATGAGGCAGAAACCAAGCTATGTGTGTAAGAGCAAGTGGAAATGTAATATTGGATCAGGATAACAACAATTTGAAAATGCCTGTTAAATTATTTTGCAACATACGATTAGACTTGCCTAAGCTAGCGCTAAATTCATATGCAAACCAACTATTAAATATGCTAACAATTACTCTCATTGAGTGGAATCGTGATATTTAATAAAAATTGTACGCCACTACAAAACCTTTTAAGTACCTGCCTATTTTAAATTGCTAAAATCAATCAAATTACGATACAATTTTCCTGTTTACTTCAATTGGTCTATTATAAATACATTGTTGAAAATTGAATGACGCACGTTTCAATTGTGCTGGCGCTATGTTTTTGCGGTTTCTGCTTTTAGGATGGCACTGCAGCGAATCGTAGTGAATCGCTAGCGAAGTCTGCTTATGATGAAAGAGTTGGATCTTTCCGACATCCTTTTTTATTTATTTATTTATTTATCGATAAACAGAGCTGTGTGATGTGTGAGAACAAAAAATCAAAACAATACAATAAAACTAAAGAAAAACAAAGCCTATAGAAATCATTTTATTTGCCAAACAGCTAGCTATGCCCCAATTCACAGCATAGAGTAGTCAGAGACGATGTTAGACTATTCTGTAGTATGTATTATATGTGATTCTAGATGACAATAAAGCCTTAGAAGCTAACAAACTTGGAATACAGTTTTGATTAAATGATACGCGATGCGTTAAAAAAATAATTATTTATACATATGATCAATAAAAAAACTTCAAGAAAACCTACTCAGTTAGATTTTAAGGTCAAATAAAGCGCCATGATAATGAATGTGTGGTCGATTTCATATGGTCCCCCCCTGCCTACGCCCTTGACTACATACATTGGAAAGGTCGGTAAAACCAATAAAAATTATTAAAAATAAAAAATAAAATCAAAAAGATCAGAAAGAAATATTCCAAAAATTAAGAACCCTTCTTTGTAAGATATCTTGCTTGTATATCAATACAATTTTTCTAAAAGCCAAATACTTATTAGCAAACAAGAAATAAACGAGCTAAATAGAAGAAAGCAGGATTTAGTTACATACGCATGGATTGTTGCTCCAAAAATTCTGTGAGAACAGGACTATGTTAAGAGAAATGGTATGTTTTTACTTTCAACCAATAGTATCATATCATTAAAGGGTTATATAATGAATTAAAGTTAAAATGAAGTAAATATTTGGTAATCTAAATAATTTAATGAATTTCTTGAAGTAATCGGTTTATCATGATAGTAGTTAAAAATATCAGTAAACAATCTACTGTACTAATATGTAAACAAAATGTATTTACAATTGGTATTAAGGCAAAGCACCTCAGTACTATTATCTTAAGGCGTTATTTCGGCGAAAATTCCACGCACAGCGGAGTTCAAAATTCGTTTATTGTTGAAAGGGCGAAGCACTATTGTAACTATTACCTAAATACATTATTTCGTAGGAAATTCCACGAATAGTGCAGCTTTAAATTCATGCCATGCCATTTCCTCATCATACTTAAGAGACACACATTTATGTCAAGTCAAGAACAACTTTACCGCATGGCAAGGCACAAGGCCATGCCACCGAAAGCAAAAAGCCAAGGCATTTCAAATTAGACGCCCACACAAACAAATTTGACTTTAAACTGCAGGCCAGGCAGCTGGCGCCGCACTAAACTGCTACACAAGGACCACAACAGGACGATGAAGAAGAAGAAGAAGAAGAACAAGATGAGGCAGCACCTAAATTCGATTTGGTTGCAAACGGAAAATACAATGCTAGCAAGCAGCGAGCAAATGCCAAGCGTTGTATGCAAATCCCTAAAGATTTTTTACTAACAAACGGCACCAGCGGTGCTCGACCGGTTGCCCAGAAGGCAGCGTCACATATTTTCCAACATGCATGCCACACACAAGCACACACACACACACACACATACACATATATATACATACATGTAGATATATTACACAAACACACCCACACCTTGACAAAGAAATTTCATTCTGAACAAAAAGACAAACTAAGCTGAAAAACTTGCATACGCTTTCATCAAAAGCAATGACGTACGGGAATGTGGCAAACGTTTCATTCTTAAAAACGCAGAGCGAGCGCAGAGTGCCAGTTCGAAGGCGTTGAAGGGGCGCCAGCGGGTAGCAGCTGTGAGGGGGAAACGGAAACGCACGCAAAACTGTTGACAAAGCCAGGAGCGGAGCAAAGCAAACCACATAAAGTTCCTTTGGCAGCCCACGCAGGCGCAAGGGTTAACACTCATTAAGAGATATGGCGACAGAGAGAGAGAGAGAGAGGGAATTACGAGTGAGAGAAGTACGGTTGAGAGTGGGAGAGCGTGAGTGCCGCTCTCTTGCGCACACGCCCAATGGGTGGTTGTTGTTTGACAGGCCGATACGTTGCCTCGGCTTGGGGTTGCTTTTGACATTTCACTATGCCATGTGTCTTGGTCGTCATCTCTCGTAGGGCCACCCTTGGCCAGAATTTGACTACGCAACAGCCCAACAACCCCCTCACCCCATTTCCCCCAAGCAGGCAGAACCAAGCCTTTCAGTTCTTATTAGTCAAATAGTTGCCGCTTATTGCTTTTTAATTACAGCACAATGGTTAAAAATACAGTGCTTGTATTAATTTAATTAGAAAAACCTTTTCACATCAGCCGAGCGTGTCAAGTCGAGGAGGCAACAAATTATTTTGTGCTTCTAGAAATAGGCATGTGTGTGTGTGTGTGTGTGTGGATGTGTAGGGATGTTACTTTGTCGCGTCTACCGGTAATCCCTTGGGTCATTAAGGCGTCTACGTGTCTGCGTCGCAGCGCTGCAACGTTGGATGCTGATGCCTGATTGTCGCATGTTTTATTCAGTTCGACGACGTAGGCGGCGGCAGGTTGTAAATATTGAACAACAACAACAGCAGCAGCAGCGGCAGCAACTACGACAGCAGCAACAACATCAAAAACAGCTAAGTGTTGAATATAGCGGAAGTCACATGCAGAGCGCATATTTTACGTTGCATTTTTGATGTGTCGCGACATCTTTTTTTATTGGCCATGATGGCTGACTAACTGACTGCTGCTGACTGGGGCTTTAATGGTGTTCCTGAATCGTAGCTTTAACAACACGCAAAAACATTAGACAGCAACTCAAAATATATGTTTGAAGCCCAAAAGTAAAGTCATTGCAAGCTTTTTGTTATGTCAACGGGCAATCCCTAAAAGATGCAATTTCCCATGAAAAACGAATTGGTCGATACATGCTGGGGATTTAAATAAACATACACACATCCGGTTTTAACACTAGCATAAGTTTTCAATTATAGTAAGATGCTTTTTCCTCGATGATTCGATGTAACGCCATAGATTTTATTCTCCCCTTAGGACGCGTAGAAGAGCAAAAGTTTCCAGAAAAGTACGAAAATACAAGTAATAAGCAGCTAAAAGTTGTATGCTATCATTTTCAATTAAATAGATATAATATTATTTACAAAATATATGCCATTGAGAAATATTTCATTTGTTTTGTTAAACATTTCAAGCTTTTGTTAAATAAAATTCCCCCATTGCGTCAGATTCGTTATTAGATACTTATTTTTGTAATTTCTATAGACTCTTTTATTCTTGACTTTTATTTAATATAAGTTCTCTATTGCTTTTTGAGGTTTGTTTGTCGATAAAATAAAATAAATAGAGATACAACAAGAAAAGTCAATAAAATAAGTGCTAAAAATATACTACATCTTCATACTTATTATAATATAAAACAACTTCATTATAAAGAAGCTATTCAGTATAATTCGCGAGCTTGTAAATCGAAAAATCTATATCAAATATTCAGATGCATCGAGCCATTATAACTAGCGTTGTCGATTTTTAATTAGTATATTTGGAAATCTTTATATAGAAAAGCGAGTACAATATTGTTATAAACTATAGAGTTATGCTTTGATCGGGCTTTTCATCGATCCTTTAGGAGCTATGGTAATAAGTATATTAGAATATAATAAAAACTTTTATTAAGAACTTATTAAAACTATATTTGGTATAGATTTTGTCTTAATGAACTCTTTTTTAGCTTCTGCCACGCTTCGCTTTAAATAATATTTTTTGACTCTCTGGCTATAGCATACAAATATTCGTCAATAAAATTTGAATGAATCGTGAGTTTTTATCAATTTTTTTAGCCTTATTTTTAAATCCGCAACAATTAAATGTTCGATGATGTTTGCAGCATAATTTTCGTCATTATTTCTACATTCTCCTGCAATCCCTAAGCAATTTCATTTGCATAAAATTCATATTAGAGACTATTAAATGAGTGCAACGTATAAGTGCACCAAATACTTTACATTTGTATATTTTGAATTTATTTTTGTTCAATTTAATCAGAAATATCGCTATTTTGTAAAAAGTTAAGAAAACAGTATTACAAGTCTTTTTCTTTTTGCAAGAAGAATTAAATGGAATTAATCGAATTTACTAAAAAAATTTTTTTTACGATTCTTATTGCTTAAATTTTACACTTACTTTCAAAAGTCTTGTTCTTAATATATTTTGTAATAACGATTCTCATTGATTAAAAAAAAACATTTTCCTTTCAATTTTGCTCAAATTTCAAATAATATCAAAGGGTATAATTTAATTTTGAAAATATTCTTTTCCATTTTATAAAAGATTGGTTTAAATTCTTTAAACATATCAACAATTTCGTTTAACTTTCTTATATATTGTAAATATTATTAAAAACGAAGGTATGGGCTTTGAATTAAAAGACGAATGCAAAAATATTGACATACAAACTTAAATCGCGCGTTGCTAAGTTCACTTCAAAAGACCTCCTTGCTATGAATTTAAAATATTTGTATATTTATGTATATTTTTAGATGCCTGCAATAATAATATTTCTTAAAATTTAAGTCTACAGTCGAAATTACTGCAGATATCGTTTTACGCATTTAGCTCAATATTAATATTGTAGGCACATTAAATGGTTGTAGATATTCAGAAGAATTTGCTAAACATTTGCATTGTTTTGCAAGCCTATCAGTGATTTGCTTTCATCATATATCCGTTAAATGATACTTGTCTATAATTGAACGAAACATCGCTCAGCCTCAGGTTACAATTAGATTAATCTGATATTTTTAGAGAAGCATCTCATTCGCAAAAAAAATATGCTCATATACAAGTATAGTATGTATGTACGAGTATGTATTAACATGTGGTGTGTTTTTCTATAGCCTCTAGCGCAGTGCTTGTACTGATATATACATACTTGTATGTATGCAGGCTCTAGCTGATGGACAGCATTAATCCATGTATAGTACATGTTCACATGCTATTTAAGCTGTTGCTGGGGATTTAATTTATGCACTTATTGTTAACTCATCATCCCATATAGTAGATCGTTATTGAGAAAGAGCGAAGTTGAAAGTTTCATGAAAGTTTACACCAAAGTTCCTTTGGATCCTTAGAGATTACCCATTAGTAGTTAGCAAAGTGTTTATAAGCTGCATTTAAGAACGCTTGAGGATACCTGCACAGTTGAAAGTATCTGCCTGGTTAACTGCCTTCCTGCCTGCCTGCCTGCCTGCCTGTGTGGCCTGGCTAGCAGCTTAAGCGTGCGCTCATAAAACTTAAAAAGCCACATCCGCCATATTAAATTCTGCAGTCGAACTTCTTTCTTCGCACATAAAACTGTCTATAAATACAGTTAAATGAGTGCCTGAGTGCGAATCATGTGTGTGTGTGTGTGTGTGCGTGAGGTTGTGTGTGCGTGAGGTTGTGTGTGCACCTAGCTGCGAATTGCTGCGGTTATAAGCCGTACCCTCACCTCGTGTCCCTCCCATATGTTTTGTGGGCGTGCTGGTCGGTCGTTTTGGTCTGTTGGTTAGTCGATTGCTTAGTGGCTTCGTCGTAACTTGCCATGCTTTTGTTTCCTCGTTATTATTGTTGTTGTTCTTTTCTGTTCCTGTTGTTGTTGTTGTTGTTGTCGTAATTCGTGTTATCGTCTGTGCTGAGTGTTGTGTTGTGTTTATTTGTGTGTATGTGTGTATTTTTTTGGTTGAAAATCGATACGTACAATATAAAAAATCTATAAGCAGACTACAAAGGCTCTTTCATTTACTTACCACCCAAAAGACAACTCGGAGCTGTCCAACTACTTATGTGAATGTGTTTCCTGTCCAGGTCCGGCGTGCAAGCCTTGCACTTTTATTTATAAACAATGTTGGCGTAAAATTTCATGAATATTTGTTTTGCGTTTTGTTTCAAACAAATCACTTCCGGTTGCGGGTGAGAGTGGCGATGAGGGTGGGGGTGGACACACTCAATGCAGCTGGCCAATAAATAAAACACACACATGCGCCAACTACACACTCACACACACACACACACACAAGCACGTTGACTGAGTGTGTGACTTTGGAGGCCTATGGTTGGCAACTTTTAAGGCTGGTTGAATACTTTTTGTACACACTATTTTGTGTTGTTACGCACGTCGCACGTTTTAATAATAATTATATAATTTGGTTACACTTTATGCAATTTACGCAATTGGCGCACACTTTCCCGCATGATATGGATTTGCATAAACATTTTAGTGATTTTTCGCACTCATCACACACATGGACGTGCACACATGCACGCGCACACACAGGCAAGCGCGCGAGACACACAGGCACAGACACAAAGATACTTTTTCGCTTATTATATTTTGCTGCTCATTCGTGTTACCGTTTTTGGAGCCGTTATTGCTTTTGTTGTTGTTTTTGCTTTTGTCACCGCATGTGCTTTTAACGTCCGTGCGCCAAGAATCGGATACGGCAAGGCAAACGTCTGTCCACAAACTGCTGAGCCACGCTATGCAAGTGGCCTGTATAACTGTAAAAAAGCCTGCGTGAGTGGTGCGTGCGTGTGTGCATGAGAGCAGCAGCCGGAGAGCGAGCGGCCAAAGACAAAGAGCGCAAAGACTGTTTTGAGCCATCAATTGGCAAGTAACATTCGCATTCTGGTAGTACGGCCAAAGCTCTTCGCATTGACATTTAATTTATTTGGTCATTTTCTATAGTATGTGCTAGTGTGTGTGAGTGCGTTTTGGGTGAAGTGTTTTGCGTCAAGCGAAGTGGTTGTTGTTGCCACATTTGTAGTGCGGCGGCCCCAGAGCTACTCATACTGGACTCTCGTGTGTACGCTGTTATCATCACATTTCAATTTTGGGGGTTGGGCACAGGGCGCTCAGAAGGTGTAACGACAACGCTGCCCAGTGCACCCTGTGCTCTTACAAAAGCGCATGCGCATTGCTTAATGGTTTATGTCCATGGTATGGTATGTGCATGAACTGTGGTGAATATTTCAAATATGATGAAACTACATAACTGATTCAGTTATTGATTGCATATAAATAAAAAATAAGATTTAAAATGGATTTTATGATTATACTCTACTACGCCAAATTAGTACATTTTTTCAGCCACAAACAGAAATTATATACACCAAGTTACAAATATGATATGACAAAACTATAAGAAACACATTCCGAATCGAAACACTAAACTAAAAACTATACAGGCCTTTTTCCTAATCGACGGCTGAAGGCCAAACATCACAAATTAATCAAAATTAAAGCCAAATATTAGTTGTATGTTATTTTTGATTGGACAAGTATGTTCAGATAAGCATTTACTTAGCCAGATACTTAAGAGTCCAAAAAAAATCGTTTTATTTCGTTTATAACATGCTTGACTTCTTTTAGAATTTAAAAAACAATTTTGTTAATTCTAGCATATTTCCTATAAACATATTTTGGTTAAGCTAAAGAGTCATTTTATAGTTAGCAAAATTTCAAATTACAATCAACCTAATGACAAACTTCTATCAAGGCTCATAGTCTAATAAAATTTTAAATAGAATAAAGAATTGTGTAGTTGATTAGGCATAAACAAAAACGAGGCATTGTCAAGAAGCCAATAACATGTGGGAAAGCACAGAAAACATGTCATAAACACAGAAAGAATTTAGTGTTATGAATTATTAACACACACTAATGCTACGCAACATATTAGACCAGATTAAAATACACACAATGTTAAGTATTTATATAAAAAATCAAAAGATCGCAAACTATTTTATATCTTAAACATAAAATAGCGCAAAAACACGCTAAAACGTAATCGGTTTGCAAACAAAAACAAATTTAAATGGCGAGCATTTGACAATGGGAAAATCACTTAAAAAAAAGAAAATAACAAATCACATGGAACGCATGATGGGCACCCACTCCTACTACCATATAAACAATACAATTCCATGTCTACAAGCCGACACGTTTTTTAAAAGCTAATCCGAAGACAATGGACAGAGCAATAAAAACATACACTCGACGAAAAAGTGCGGTAAAACGTTTAATGACAAAAAGATAATCAAGCGAGTCTCAAGCACCCACATTATCGACGGATCATAACTATTATCTGAACAAAGTATTATGTATATTCATCATCCATTTATCATCTATGCTTTTCACTGGGAATTTAAAAATTTTGAAACATCCCTATATAGAAGATGCGGAATTTCAGATGTAGTTTGGTCGATCTTTTGAGTTCGAGGATAAATTATCAGTAGAGCTGTAAAGAGGATCCACTGACATAAGTAATTCACATACTTTGAGTCCGAAAATATCCAAAATAATATATCAATTTATTATAGTTTTGCAGGCCTATTTTTAACATTCATCTTTTTTAATGTTTTTCTTTACAACAACAGCTTTCTTTGTTATCGTAAATAAATCAAAATAAAGCTTAATATACTCCGCTGTGCCACTGTGGTTCTGGGCACCGAAATTCTTACAAACACAAAGATATACGTGTATAGTGTATTTAAAAATGTTATACCTTGTTTTTGTGGGTGCAGGATATTTAAGTGTTGACCCCACTTGACTAGCATTTTTTTTTTATTATTAAAAAATGTTTAATATCTTTTTTGATGCAACACCATAAATAAATTTTTAAAAAACCTTCTCAATGGATTATCTTTATAAAGAAAAAGTTGTACAACAAAAAACTACTTCTAAAGCTAGGCTCATACATGCATATAATTTTCTAAAAAGTAAATCGCAAAGCAGTTTGATAAAGAAGGAAATTACATTTGATTTATATACCAGAGTCTCTCATCACACTGCTTCCCAGTCTTCAAGCCATGTTTTTTGTTGAATGGATTCCAGAGCTAAAGCGTCTCTTCCTGTGTCCTTTTTAAATAGTAACTAAAGAGCCGCTCTAGAATTTGAGCTTTCACATAATAAGTATAATAAATATACGCAAACAAGTTTCAAAAAATGTTACCAAGTTCATATATTTTATTCCAGTGTATGTGCAAAGAAATTTTTGCGACAAAACCAAACAAAAGAGGAGACACAATTTGCATTTCTATCACTTTATTCAACGTTTTACGTTAATAATAATTATTATTATTATTATCATTTAAGCAGCATTAACAATGCTGGGCTGCTCATTGAACAATTAAACATACGATTAACCATAGTCGATGGCATTACATCGGTCGCTAGACAATTACACTAAGCATACAAACTTAGACCTAGGCATTTAAGCTATAATAAATAGTCGTATATTAAGCATATATATGTATATATAAATATATATATATGTAACCGTTTTTAAATAAATCATTGCCGGGCCATTGCCCTGCAAGCTAATCAACACAGCGCCTAAACACTAATTGCCAGTATAAATAATGAATGTAGTTGCTTTTTGTTGGGCGAGTGAAACAACAAAGGTATATAATAGAAGAGAAACATAAATACGAATTTAGAAATCATTAAACAACTGCAGATCTCTTTGGTCGACTGCCTTGGCTGGCTCCCAATCCTGTTCGGGATAGTCATCGAAATTCTTTGTGTCTCCATCGTGATGAACATCGGGCAGTATAGGCGGCTGTAACAACAATATAAGACAAGACCCGAATAAGTACAGAAGAGCAGGTATTAGCAATAGGTTGTATGCACCATAAAAACGATCAGACATTTCAGCACTCGGTACCGTGACGCAAGTACAAGATGGTCCAAAATAGTGGGTGTGTGGGGGCCATTAGCAGAGCGTTCTCTCCACCCCCGTCACACCCCTACTTATAAATTGCATGCCAACGGCATCTGAATGGCGAGATTTATGGCACAACACTAAAATAGCCTGGCGGCTCATTATCTCTAACGGCATAGCTAATTTCCAAAATTGATTTGTTTATTTTCTAATAATTACGTCCATGCATAAAAATACATTCATTCGCCTACAAAATAAACGCGTGTGTTGCCAATTCTGCACACTCATTTGGCTTATTGGATGATATCCAAATCCAAATCCGAACCCCAATTCCACACCAAAGTCAAATCCCAACCCCAACTCACCTTAAGCTTCTTGTTGTAGACGTCATTCCAATTCAGGTGCTTAAACCAGCGATGCCTTTTCACGTCATCGGCGCCGTTCTGTGGGGAAACAGAAGAAGGAAAACACAGGGGGAAATTAGAAAAATATATACTCGGATATATATGTAAATAATAATTATTGGCTAGCTTGTGCGTCGTCGTTGTTATTATTGTTGTTGTTGGCTCGTGTTGCAAAACGCGCGACATGCTATTAAAAATTCTTGTCGTACAATTCTTGAAAAATTTGTTAAGCATAAATTTTGCAGCAAATTGACAAAACCGGCCATGTGCAGCGGACCCAACAACAACAACAGCACTTTATTTCGGGAATGAACAAGCAAGTGATATTAAAAGCCAACTATATTATTTTGATATATGTACATACTATACGTTTTAATGCACCACAATCATTAATACGGACTATGTATTATTTTTGCAAATATGTTGCTTTGACAAGCGTAAACAATCCTTAGACGGGCAACATATAGTATACGATTAGTCTTAAGCCAACCTATATATTATCTGTGGTATAACCCGCCGACTAATGTCAAATAGAAAAAATAAAGACACGGGAAACATGGGCTATAAACGATTCGAGCAGGTGTACCAAAAATGTACGAAAAGTGCCGCCCCTATCACTAATTTTGGCAGCACCCACAACGACCACGAATAGCAATTTAATAATAAACACAATGTATGACATATGTATAGATATATATATATGTATATATATATATGTATGTGTAATCTGATGAATGCCATTTTTTAGAAACAGGACTTACAACTGATTTGTTAGAGCCGTTTAAGGGAGAGATTTGAAAAAAATATAAACCAAATCGCCATATCTATGATTTATACTTATAAATAACCAAAGCTCCTACTCATCACTTATTCACTTCTCGCAATACGTTAAAAATTGAAGAAATCGACTGATTAAATTATTTGATTTTCACAAAGTAAATGAATTCATCGAACTCTACTTCAGTACCTATTGCAAGTGAAAGTTCTCTAAAAAAATGATAACAAATCTAATCCAATAAATTCATCAACAAATTTGAGGACTTGCAACTGATTCTTGAAGGCAGTTTAATGGAGAAATTTGAAAAGTAAAATATAAGCCAAAACCCCATATTTATGATTTGTACTTATAAATAACCAAGGCCTACTCAGCACTTATTCAAGCCCAATATGTACGTTCAAAATTGAAGAAATCAACTGATTGAAAATTTCAAAAATTCATTTCTTTGAAAAAATTTAATGTGATCTAAAAAATTCAACAACAAATTTGTTCGAATTCGAAAAAGGAAACAAAAAAACGTAAAGCATTTGCATGTCAAAAAAAAATATATATATATGTATATAGAGCCCTTTTTTGAAAGGACAAACCAGATGTCCAGCTAACTTCTTATTGCCAATTATACACCTGGAATTTAAACCCTAGAAACAGCCACAAATTAAGTGATTTCATTAAATTTCATTTCTTTAAAGAAAATGTGATGCAATCTTAAAAATTCAACAACAAATTTAATCGAATTCGAAAAAGGAAACAGAAGCACATAGCTAGAGCATTTGTATGTCAAAAAAAAAGGAGAACTTTTTGAAAGGACAAAACCAGATGTCCAGATGTCTTCTTATTCCCAATTAATGGAATTTTAAACCTAATTACTAACTAGCCGCATAGTTTGAAGAAGTTGTTAAAAAATTAATTTGCCTGACTTTATAGTAATTTTATGACAGATAAAGATTAAGCTATGTTGAAAATATGATCCTATAATGTATTATATAGCAAGTTATATTTAAAAGTTGTTATCCAGAGCTAAATACAAACGCACTTGTCGCGTTCGTTCACGTTTTCACATTTAACAAGTAAAAAAGCTAAAGTCGGGTGTCCCGACTTTGAAATACTCTGTACATATGTTTACAATAATTATAGAAAATAAAAAAATTAAGAAAATAAAAAAAAAATTTGATCGATTTTACCTCTCTCGGTATTCGAACTCACGTAAAGGGTGTATAATTGCACATTTGCATAGCAATTGCGTCTGTGAGTGTATGTATGCCTATGCGCATCTATTCGTGTCTGTGTAAGCATTTTCGCAGTCAACCAAACAGCAACATCAACAACAGCCGCGGGCAGCGCTGCATCAGCAAATATATTTATGGCTATAACTTCTTGTTTAATCGGTCTATCATAATGAAATTTGGCATACAGACACATAATAACCAACTGGGGGTATTTCCAAAATTTTAGTTCGAAATTCCAAGAATTACGGGAGTTACGATTTGCGGGGTAGAGGGGGGAGGGAGGGGAATTCCAAAATATACATTTTCTGCGTATTCACATAAGGCATCTGGGACTAAAATTTGGTGTTCCTAGGTATTATAGTCTCCGAGATATAGGCGATTATACGAATGGAAAATCGTGAAAACCCCCATAGGGGGGAAGTGGGGGGGAAAATCAAAAAAATAAAACAAACTCGTATAGAATACACACATAACGCATCTTTGTGCAAAATTTGGTGTCTCTATCTCTTATAGTCTCTGAGATCCAGGTGTTCATACGGACGGACAGACGGACAGACAGACAGACAGGGCTAGATCGACTCGTCTCGTCATGCTGATCAAGAATATATATACTTTGTGGGGTCTGCCACGCCTCCTTCTGCCTGTTACATTTTTCAGCTCCCGCAAACCTAATATACTCTTGTACATTTCATGTACAGAGTATAAAAAGCAAGCGTCCCATTTTCCGATAATAAATTCATTTATATAAAATAACATAAATTTTCATTTCATTCATTCTTTTTCCCAGTTAAAAAGTTTTAGTAAGTTCGCATAAAATTGTAATGCATAATTTTGAAATAATTATAAATGTAAAATTCTCTCTTATTGAAGTTAAACTACTGGATTTGAAAATAATTCTTATCTATAACTACTTGTTATATATGTAAATTTTCTGTTCATTAAATAAAATAATAATAAATACACTTTTTTTAATTTCAAGAAACTATGTCGAAAAAGAACAACTGCAACAACATTAATGCCATCCATAAAATACCTTGCATTTAATGAATTTCTTCTTAGATTTTTCATATCACCTATGTACATACTATATGTGTGGTCTAATCTTGTTAGCTCTTAGAATTTATTATTATTTCTTAAATTGCATATTAGGCTTGCAACATCAACAAGCAAATATTTCATAAATTTGCGGCATTTGATTAACTGCAGCTGCTGGGCTAAAAATATATAATATTGTCTAGCCCTATTGCGCAGTGTGGCTTCTCTGATCATTTATTAATTTCGTTTAATTATTTTGCACAAGCGCTTGTTCATTAAATGTTGATTAAACACTTTCGATTTTGTCTGCCAACTCACCTTCATGTTGCCCAATCGCTTGGTTCTATCATTCACCAATAGCTTTTTAATCAAGTCTTTAGCAATGGGATCCATGTGTCGCTCCCATTCTATTTTACCGCTCAAAATCTTCTCGTATATGCCAAAAGGTTGCTCATCATAGAATGGAGGATACCCCACAAGCATTTCATAGATGAGCACCCCTGTAACAGAAGGGATTTCGGTTAATTGTTTAAATTAATTGTATAAGTATGTCACAGAAACGTACCCAACGCCCACCAGTCCACAGCTCTATTATGGCCCTTTGATTGTATGATCTCCGGCGCAATATACTCAGGAGTGCCGCACAATGTCCAGGTACGATCGCGAAGTTTTTTGGCAAAACCAAAGTCTGTTATCTTCAGATGCCCATCCCGATTGATGAGCAAATTTTCAGGCTTCAGGTCCCGATACACAATTTGTAGTGAGTGCAAATATTCTAGAGCGCTTACGATTTCAGCCGCATAGAAATTGGCTAAAAGAGTGGGATTGGAAGTGAAAAACCAGGTAAAGGTTGGATTTATTATGCAGCTTAATAAATTAGAACTTACAGGTTTGACTAGTAAATTTTCCGGCATTACGCAGATATGTGAACAGTTCACCACCGCAGACGTAATCAAAGATCATATATAGATTTGAATCATCCTTTGTGGACCATTCCCTGAAATGATGAAAGTAGTTTATTGATTAATTTAAATTATTTAGTATAGCTTTGTACTATTCTAAAACATATACAAAAAACGAAAATTTGCCAAAAATTTGATAATAGAAATGAAGATTCCTCTACACCGATTTAATTTACAAGTACAAATATCTGTCAAGTACGAGTGTATTTTTGAACAATTGTACTTCCCCAATAGCATGCTATTGGACTTAAGGGTATGAAAAAAAAAACAGAATTGGAAATAAGAAATTAAATAAAAAATAAAATACGCCTTAATTTTGAGCTCTGTTGTCAGTTAGTGCAGATAAGAATGTAGGAGATTAACCAAAAAGCTTTTATATCTTTTGAATTAACTATTATATAGTTATTGGATTAATAATTATTGTTGTAATTTAATAACATATAAATTTTAAATTATCGTTCAAGACTATTAAAATGGAACTCTCAGGAACATAATTTTAATAAAATATCAACACCTTATTTCAATTATAAACTTCACAAAAGATAAAGCCAAATATTTTGGACGAATGACAAAAAGATTCGTGTCAAATGTAATAAATAAATAAATAAAATTTTTTTAAGGTGAGTTCATATAGTTATTTTATTATAGCTTACATATAGAATAACCAATTTTTATTAACACTACCCAGAAAAAAGTTAATAGATTCGCCCACAAATTAATCAGTCCTACATACTTTGTAAATTTAAGGTATAACTTTAAAGTAACTGATCGTTTATTACGAACAATTCACTAATTTTTAGAAAATGTCAACTTTAAAAACAGAGAAAAACTTGAAATAAATGTGTAGTGCTCAGTTAATAATACCTGAATTTATCTTGTATTTTGTCAAACAAGTTAAAGCTTTTTCCGAATCAACGACAACTTAATGCAGCAAGCTTGACGCTTGCTCTAATCTTTCAAGCAGTAATAAACCAATTTTAAATTTAAATTTTAAATTTGTCTACTTACAAACTGATAACAAACGGATGACGTATTTCTCTCAATATATTTCGCTCATTCTTCACATGTTCAATCTGTTTCAAGCGTATGACGGCTGACATAGCCAGAATTTTCATGGCGCAATACTTTTCAGAAATGCGATCGCGACATAAGCAGACACGTCCAAAGGTGCCGGTGCCTGTAAAATAAAGGAGACATACATATAGTATAAGTATATATAGCTCTGCATATAATGGATATGTCAGACAGTGCCAAATGTCAAATGGCATTTTGGCATAAGAAAAACCAAATCTGCAACCGCAACGTAATTCTAAACAATATACAAGTCTCAGGTGTCGCTGGCACGCCCCATTAAAGTGCTATATACATATGTAGTTGAAAAAAAATAAGACAGCCATGAGTTAGACTCATGTCGGTACTAGTGTTGCACATTTTACTCATTTCCCGCCAGTTTTGGAGGGAAAACGATTGCAGCTTAAGTGATTTATAGCTTTTGATGGCTTTGTTTTTAATCGTATCTTCTATGTTTCTAGCTCAGAGAAGCTGTTATCTATTGAACCGACTTTTTTTTTTACAGCAGTGAAAATAAAGAGTTTGCAAGCCACTATTACTTTGAATAAAAAAAACTCCTGTTAAAATCATTGAATTTTATTATTCGCATAAAATATTCCGACAACGACGGTATATGTATGAATTGGAAAGCAAATTTAAGGTCCATCGTGAGTTAAAGATTACAATTCAGGTACCTCTAAAGTTTCAGGATCTTAAAAAAAGCAGCGTTTTACCAGTATTTAACCTCCAGCCTTTTTGACTATTTCTAGCATATTTTAATTACTAACCAGCTTTTTTTAACATTCAAGAAACGGCAACAATGGCCATTACCCCCATTTGTAGGCGTGCAACGTTAACTACGAACCCACATACATAGTATATACATACATATATACAAGGCGTATATCGAGCAAGCCATTCGTTAGATACAGCAAGAACTTGGAAGTCCGGACTAACAGGAAGCTAGCCCGAATGAAATCATGTTCCGAATACACCAATAATTTACCAGAATAAATGTTTTTTATTAATTTTTTTTAATTTTGAAAATAAACAAATATACTTATGTATGTATGTATATGGACCACAAAAAAAGAAACCACTATATGAACCACCCTATATTTGTTGTATTTATAAGGGTATATAGAAGGCGTCGAGGCGCCAGTCACAATGCAACGTCAAGCAGCTAAACATGCATAATTACTCGTACACTTTTTTTCACTTCTGAGCACGTTTTGAGGTTACACCGAATGTTCTCAGACTACATTTGTACGATGTGTGCACGTGTGTGTATGTTTGTGTTTGTAATACAACACCCATAAGATTTTCTCAACCTTGAATTTTTAATTGGGGTAACGGCCGGCGAGGCAAGCGACCGAGCGACAAGACTGCCACTCCGTCAGGCCGTCAGTTCGTCAGTTCACCAGTTTGCCAGTCGATGTGTGAAAGTCGGCGGAACGTGGAGAATGGAACGTGTGCGAAGCACTCGAATTACACACACGCTAGAAGCTAAATGAAAGTCAAGCATTGCGGCAAATACATATTGTTATTGTTTCTTTTCCTTCTCCTCCTCCACCTCCTCCATCGCACCGACAATCATCTTCTCAACAATTTCGCATTCATACTGTTGCGCTGTGTTTTGTTTTGTTTCGTTTTATTTTTTTCTTTTCTTTGCATGGCTCGCCACAACAAAAGTGCTACAAATTGATTTGTCTTATAAATCAAAGCCCACACACACAATTACACACACACATATGTACATGTATGCATATGCGTTTGTGTGTGTGTGTATGAAGAGCAATGGAGCATGCACGCAAATCTTCTTCAATGCTGTGTGCAAACGAAAAGGAAAAGTTTTCGATGGCCGGGGCATGTTTTTAGTTTTTCAGCACGTTTCATTTCGATTTTTTGATTTAGACCACCATCGCCCCTATTAGCCATGATTTTAATGTAATAAAGCAAAAATGAAGTGAGATAAGATGCGATCCGATGCGATGAGTTTGTTAAACTAATCAGCAATTTTGGCATGACTGGTCGCCCCGTGTGGCTAAAATAAAACAAAGGTATTCAAGTGGGCGTGGACAGTGTGAGTGCACCTGTCGTTGTTCGTTACACGTGTACGCAAATACGCAAATATTCGCTAATAGCTAGACAATGTAGGTAATTAACAATCAGTTTTTACGATATAGCCAATGAGTCAAGAGAGTACATACATATATATGTATTATATTCGTAGCATTGCATAATGGATCAAAACTTTTTCCCAGCACCTAAGGAAATAAAAGTCAACAAAAAGTTTGCAAAGCAAAACTAAAGCTCAAATGAAAAGAACCTTCCTGGTCAAAACAATGGAACATTTAATAATAGGTCATTAAGTTAAAACTGCTAAAGAGAAGTCAACTTCATTGTTAACCTTGTTGAGATTTTCTTAAATTCCATAATGGCAATCTCGCAATCTTTTTTCTGCAATACTATTGTATACATTTTTGTTTTTACTTTAAAAATAAAAAATTTCCTTAGGCAAACACTGAACTTTTAATAAGCCCTGATTATACTTAAAATCAGATTTGAAAAAAGCTTAGTTTTAATTCGAACACTATTTCTATCGTTATTTATGCGACCAATGAATTTAAAGTTTTACAAAATTGATTTTCTATGGAATTTTTTGGGCGATGTATTGAAAAGCGAATTAGAAATAATTCACAGGGGAAAATAAATCTTAAGTTTTAGAAAATAGCGGATTGCTTACAGTTTCCATTCAAGAAAAGAGAATATGAATTGTTGCGATGAAGAACTCTGAAAAAATGATCCTGCTCTAAAACCTTCTGATCTATTTGATCTAAAAATTATTCACACATCTTCCGTTGCATTTTTTAGATCGCAAAACATACCAAGCCACACAACTCTTTTTCAAACATATACTATAGTGTATCCAGTATATCCATATATCCATATGTATTTTTTCAACTTTTGCAAATATTAAAAATATGGAAATGCCAGCCGAAATAAATCAAGCATCAATTGGTGGCCTCACTGATGGATGCTTTTATTATAGCAAACATTCTTTTTATGAAAATACAAAAATTCAAAAATGTTGTACGGCTAATTGTGTGCAAAGAAAATTCGAAGACTTCGGCATGTTGCAGAGGAGCGTGAAAATTAGGGAATATTTGTGGAAAAATATTTGCCATAACAAAAGCAGAAACATGTGTGGCCAGACCGATGCCCAACCAGGCAGCCATGCGGCACGTCTAACAACAAATTGCAAAATCCAAATTTTTATAACCAATAATATCTGAACTATGGTCAATTAAAACACCTAAATATGGATTGCATTGATGGGAGGGAAATAAAGCTAAAGCTAAGTAAAGCTTCTAAGTTAGAGAAGAGTTTCGAAGAGATACATTCTTCTTACTTAATAACAAAATTTTGTTTCATAACTACATTATGTTAGATTGATACCAGTAACGTAAAGCTAAAATCCTTCTTCAGAAACCCGCCTATTAAAATTATATGTTCAAATTTTTTAAATATTCATAATAACAATCCTTTATAGTTTCATTATAGAAACAGTTTGCACTTTTTCGTAATGACAGGCTTTAGAACTTTTTACAATATTTTGTGACTAGTTCACGATCATCCCGCTCTGGACAAAATTGTGGGTGAAGCTACAGATAAGGGGAAGACCGATTTATATTTAAAGAACGGAATTTTGAACAGAAAAGATAAAAGGGTATTTAAAGAGTAAGTAACAGAGAATGTAGAATATCAACAAAGTACAAGTATATATATTTTTGATCACTATGACAACACGAGTCAAGCATGGGTGGCTATGCGTCCGTCTGCCTATCTGTAAGAACATAAGGATCCCCCGCCCCCATAAGAATCTCCTTATTTTAGTACTTTTGCACAACGAAGATTGTTATTGCTTAATTGCCTTAATGTCAAGCAAGTTATATCCATAAAGGAATATCTGCAAATGTAATTCTTATACTCTAACATTACACTATCGTTTCTATTAATAAAGAAAAAACTTTTCATTTGTTTGTCATTCAATGCCACTTTCTAGGAATGTCGGGAACTTTTTGGTAAATGCTGTTGCATTAAGTACACGATTGCAATCAATTGTCCAAGCCAATCCACATCACCCATCAATCAACCACTCATCCATTAGCTACACAAAGTCAGTCGCTAATAAATAGCTTGCTTCCAAGCTAACCCAAAATTGTAAATGCCCCTCCAACCCAGTCGCAAGCGAGCCCGGTCACCAGACCCGACAAAGTGAAATTATGACAACTGTGGAGCAGACAGGCGAGTAAATAACCGGCAACGGTGACGCTGTTGGAGGCAATGGAAAAGCGTTAAGCTGCGCAGACGCTGACACAGACGGCCAACAACCAACCGGCAATTAAAGCCAGTCGACCAGTTAGCCCAGCAACGAGCGAAGCTAAAACCAGTTGCTGCGTCTCCTGCGTAAAAGTTGCCGCAAAAGATGTGCCACTAGACAGCCAAAGCCAGACGAATCCAACGACCGATGTGCAACATATGTATGTACATATGCACATAAGTACTACATACATATATACTCATGCATATATGTATGCAAAAGAAAAAAACAAAAGTGCGTGAAAAGCGAAACATTTTTACATAATATGTGCATACAACTTTCTTTTTAATGCGTGAGCTGCACATCGAGTGGAAATAAAGGAGATGCTGCTCCTAAAACGTCAGTCAAATCATAACTACTTAATTGAATTTAAAACAAACCTTGCTACAAATTTAAGCCACAGCTCATGAAGGCATATTTGCAATTACGCATAAGCTTTGTATTTGATCTTTTGTATTAATATTTTTGTGAAAATATCTTAGACATATCTCACAGCGGCCTTTTTCGCCGACTACAATACCCCCTTTAAGATTAGTACCGTATTACTGCATTCCCTTTAATATAAATTTTTGTTTAACGCCTAATTCTGTTTTTTTACGGTCTTTATTTACACGGTTTAAAAATTAAAAATGTACACGACATTATTCCATTTAGCACGATTCATTTTGCATATGATCAATGTCTTTTTTTTACACGGTTTTTTTTACATGACTTTTTTAGGAACAAATCTACTTTGTAAAAAAAGAATTAGGTGTATATTGTTTGAAGATTTTTTTTTCGAAATAATGACAGTATGGTTCGCTATTGATTTTTTAATAAATAAATAAAAAATCTCCCGTAAAATAGAACAAAACAGGGTTACTTTTAGAAACTGCAGATCGTTGTGTACCTTAAGTAAATGCTTAACTTAGAATCGTCAATATCTTTAAAGCAAAGTACATTAATTCAATAAATTCAAAAACACATCATCACAAAATTAAACTTTGAATTAAAAAATGAAACTTTATCGCAAATCTGAAATGAATCTAAAATCTGATAACTGTAAATTGCTTTAATGATAATTTTCGGTATTTAACAAAAAAAAACACAAACATAAATATTGTGAGAAATTTAGCATAAAAGGAAAAAATCCAAATTATTAAGAAAATCTACACTTAAGGGACTAGCTTTAATCGGTAATGCTAAAAAAAATAGAAGAAACAGGTCTAAACAAACAATTTTTGAGTAAAAACATTTATTTTAACGACTTTCCGCTTCGAATTAAAAAATTTTTCGCAAATCTGAAATTAATCTGATAATTGTAAATTGCTTTAATGCTGTTTTTCGGTATTAAAAAAAAAACAAATATAAATATTGTGAGAAATTTAGCATAAAAAGAATTAAATCCAAGCTATTAAGAAAATCTACACTTAAGGGACTACTTAGCTTTAATCGGAAATGCTAAACAAAAAATTTGTGAGTAGGCAATTATTTTAACGAGTTCTCGTTTTTACAACTAAGAACTTGAGGCTCAATAATATGGGTTCTTTCTACAGTTATCAATTATCTCAGAAAGAGATCATGCATTCGAACATCCAGGGGACTTTAAGCAGTTGATTATTATTAACTCCGTAATCACTCCTAACTTATGTAGATCTCATTGCTTTTGGATAATCTATTCTGAACAATTTTAGAAGATCAGAAGGTCGTCAAATAAAATAAAAAACTGAGGAGATCAAAATATCAAATAAAATATGTAAATAATAATTAATATTAAGACTCTATCTAGTCTTTTGGTCAATAGTGCCATTCCTAAAATTTGTTGGCATAAAATTTAAAATCTTCCAACAAGAATATCAAAACCACTTTTGAAAAGCGTGCTGGGAGTACATAAAAGTATGGATATACTCGTACTTGTACTGGATTGACAGCCAAATGGCTTTTTCATCTGTGCGGTCTTTGTTCAAAGGCACAATCATAGGATGGCTCTGTTGATACTTATTTGTGCGAAATCCAAGTGCATTAAGCGAAAGCTAAATTTCAAGAAATAAAACCTTCCCACTCCCTCATTAATGGCATACTGGTCATCTGTTTAACTGCGCCTCTGATTGATGCTGTTTATTTACACAGTCCAATGAAATGGATTTTTTCTTTCAGTTTTGTTTTTAATAAATTATGTGTGCCAAAAGTCAAAATACTGTAAAAAGTTTTTAAAATCGCGTGCAGATGTAAATGAAAATAAACGACGACTGCATATACATTTTATTTTGTATGTGTATATGTGCATATATAAGTAAGCTATATATATACATATGTGATGTCTGTATGTATGTTTGTAAACTTGGCACAGTTTCGCACATTCGGCGGCTGTTTTTGAAACGCTGGCTAAATAAAGTTAATTGCGTTTTTACAGTTAATTTCTCAGAATGTTTTTTGAAATAATAATCGAATTTAAACCGTACTTATTATTTTACCTAATCGAAATAACAGAATAAAATAGCTTGTTTGTAAATAAAAGAACTGGAGTAAAATGCGTTAAAAGAGCAAAGTAAATTGGGAAAAAATTAGCAGTAAACAAATAAAAATAATTACAGAAAATAACAAATTATTGGCTGATAAAAGCCACTAATAATGCTTTAATTTAAATCTTTTCGCACAAAATGCTTACAAACAACATCCAAAGTATGATTAATTCAAAATATGGCTAATTTAAACAAAACAAAATATAGATATAATAAATTGAATTAAAGGTAAACCAAAATATAAAATCAATCAGCAATTCATGGACAGAGATCTGTAATAAACTAAACAGAGCTAGAAATGATCTAATGTAACAAAAGTTGAAGTTATATTTCAATAATTTAGAAACTTATAAAGGACATAAATTGCACCTGTGGTCCCCCACATCCATCCCCAACAGGACACCCGTCTTTCAAAAAACGTCCCTAAAATTTGTAATGATGGTCGTATGCGTTGATGCCCAATAATTAATAATTGAATATTTACGTGAAACAGAGTGCAGAAATCATTGAAGGATCACACAAACATCTCTAAAAATAGATAATTAAATATTGAAAAAAAAACAGCTATAAAGTTACCTTTATTTGCGTCGAGACTGACAAACATACCCTTTTTCCCTCCAGGGTCCAGGGTGTAAATAATTAAGCATCGTCAGCATTGATTGAATGAAAATTCTTTAAGACTGATATAATGGTAAGTAAAAACAATATATCTGAATGAAGTAAAGATTAGAATATCTACATATTTAGATTTAGGAAAGACTTCTGAAGACCTACAAAGATTTTTAAATGTTACAATAATTCTGCAAATAGTCTGCTAGGAAGATATAGTACCTATTGAAATTAAAAAAAATATTAAAATATTTTCCATCACATCGCTAGATATGTAAGCCTATACAAAAAGTCCATATATTGAAGGACTCGTTACATTTGCAAAACATTTTTGAAAAGATTATGTGCTCAAAAATCAATCCACAATTAATGAATGTGACAGAAAATCGACTGTAATGCGATGAGATGTGAATAGAAACTTGTAATTTACCTGACATGGATTATTGTACTAACTAGTTGTAAAACAATATTTTTTGATGGCAAATTAGTAATGAGGTGGCGTTAATGAACAAGCACTTCTCAGCTTTAGTTTTGTTATACTTTTATTTCATTACGGAGTCCGTGAGTGGGTTCTGTTCGTTTATTTCTGTCTATGTCCCTGAATTTTGGCAACCAGTGCTTAATTTCTGAATAAAACAAAAAATATGTATTTTTTTTATAAATCTCGATACATTACCTATTATTATTCTGTATATTTTTTTGTAGTTTTGTCAATTTTTCCATAATTTCAATTAAAATTATGGAAATCAGTTAAACCTGAAGTTTCTACACAACCCTCTTCATTTCACTATTCATTTGAATTAACTTGCACTTTTTTTACATAATAATTAAATAATTTTAACGCTTATTTCTATTATTTTACAAGTAAAGAGTTTCTACATACAACCTATAGTAAAACAAATATCCCTTTAGAGTATCGCAAGCCATCAAAGCAAATATTAAGTTCTGTTTTAAGCGGGCTAAAACTTTTCCCAAAACGTTACAATTTATGAAACTAGTTTAATAATTGTTGGTATTCGTGATTAGCGAAGATGCAGTCAGAAAGTGTATTCATTTATTAAAAATCCGCCAACATCTTCGGTGATTTTTAATAAAATGGAATTAAATATCTCCAAATCAAAGATTGTTCCCATTCTAGACAAGCAAGTGTGTTCCTGCTTTCTTCAAGATGAATGGCAAACAAAAATTGCTCTCATCAAAAAAATCCCACTTTAACCCTCTCCCAGTTCCCATATTCGCCTGATTTGGCATTTTATAATCTATAATCTATCTCTATAGCGCTAAAATGACATCAAAGCCATTCAAAATACTTGTATATATATACATATGTATATGTATATACTAGGATTCTGCAGGAAATGCCGGCCTAAATCCCTTGTTCGTAATGCTTCTTAAGAGTGAAAAACTTTGATTGAATCGAAATCGGATTATTTAGATTATATATTCTATAAAATAAAAGCCATTTCGACTAAATATCAATTCTGCGTTTCTATTTTTATAAAGCCCAACTTACTTGCATCTAGTCTGTGGCTACTACCTTAAGTAGTTCAAGATATGCTATTGTATAGTATATATGTACTCCTAGTTTTTAGCATGAATAAATAGGAATAAAATATGTATAAAATTAGCAATATGAAAATGTTTACTCGACCTAAGACATTTGTCTGGCTGACCACTTACACAAAACTTGTGCTTAAGTATTCAATAAATCGAATATATCTATGCTTTTAGTCAGCGTCACTCAATACTACATAATTGTTTACGAACATCCTGCTAAGCTGACATTGTGTCATTTATTTTGAACTATTTACGACATTTACAACATACATATGTCGCACAGAAGATTGAGCAAACCACCGTCCGCACCGCCCATAAACCACCCACCCATCTACCTTGCTCTGACAACTTTCTGTAATTTACACACAACAAATATTACAACCTCAACAACAAGAACAACAGCAACAGCAAAACACGTAAAAAAATAACATAAATTTGATGTCCGTTATTAAAAACAACATTTTACACACTATAAACCAGCTCCCCTGGTGTCCCGAGGGACGGCACTGTTGTCAGTTTCGATTTGGATTTTCTTTTTAATGCAAATTGCATTTTTAGGTCATTTTTATTAATAATTGCCAAAATAGCGGCAAGAACGAGAAGAACTACAACAACAACAACAACAACACGTAGTTTATAACGCAATTTAAAAACGGTCATTATTTAATGCTGTCGTGTAGAAATCGCGACGACATGCATGTGAAAATGAGAATCGAGCATTACGAGTTCCTCCGCCCCCGCCAACAGAGACGATCGATCGCCAGAGAGAGCCATGTTGGCCAATTTGGTGGATCCCAACAGCAGTCGGCAATTTGCCAATAATATTCCTATATTACATACTCTAAATATATACACAGATACATGCATATACTTGTATGCGATTTGGTCGCCTCGGTGTCCGTCGCTCTCAAATTTTCCATGCGATCATAAATTTTCGTTGACTGATGCCGTCTTTTGCGTGCAAAATTGTTATACAAAAAAAATACAGAATACATATAAATATATACTCGTATGGTTATAGAAAGTATATTTATATACATAGTATATAGCCGTATATATGCCACTTAACAGACAACAAAAGTTGCGGCTGCACACACTCACACATACATATACATTTATATATTTATATCTGTGTGTGTAAACTATGAAATATACGTCGCAGACCCGACGACGACACGCAACTAGTTCTACACATTTCGCCCAAAAAGCTACAACAACAATTAAAACAACTTGGACATGTGTTTCCAATACTGGTACAGAATATTCCTACCGCTCGAAAACTTGATTGCCTTTTATTATTTAAAAATCAATTTCGGCTAAAGCGCCGCAAAAAGGTTTTTCATTTACTGTTTCAATTCAAAAAGCAGGCATTATATATATAATTATATATATACTTATACTTATATGTATGTGTGTGTGTGTGGGCAGCAGGCCGCCTGCTGCGTGTCATTCGCTCAACGTTGGGCATTTTTATGCGTATTTCCGAGAAGAATTGTACATAAATATTTATTTTGCAAAAATCTATCAATCAAGCAGATCCAATAGCCAAAGGCTTGTGGGCAAGGTCTGGCATTTGTGGCGCTCCTTGATCGACAAGGCAATATAACTTATCGCAATTTCCAAAAGTGCGACTCTGAAAAATTTGTCAATTTGATTTATTCGCCACGGGCCAATGCTTTTTGTTGGCCACTCAATGTGTCAAGCATTTCCGCATGCCAATGTCAATTGAAGCAACAATAGACTATTTTTTCTCAGTTCACATGTTTAATAGCTGGGAGCACATGGCTTCACACTGACGAGCATTTTGACACTCGAATTTAGGTCTCTAATGCTATATAAGTAGGTACATATTCCTAATTGAACGAGAGAACATCTGTTATCGACGGATAGAAGCACTTGGGACACACCTCAGGCGTGCAAGGGTTGGACAATAAGTACCCGTGGTCAAGGACGTACGCACGTTTCACCAAAAGGGGGGTCAAAAAAATTAAAATTTTGATTAAATGATGCACGATGCAATAAAAAATTATTTATGCATATGAAACAACTTCAACCAATCCAACTTAGTTCCATTTCCGTCATAATAATGAGCCTGTGGTCGATTTTATATGGCAACATTTTTAATAGGGGGGCAACGGACCCCCATTCCCCCCATGCCTACGCCCTTGCCCGTGGTTATCAAAGTCGTTTTTATTTTCAAGGTTAGTCTTGTTTTAGGTTTATACATTTTTCTCAGCTTTTAGGTCATCTCTTCAATAAGCTTCTGTCTCGGCCACAACCTCTTCATTTGAGCTGAATTTTGTACGATTGTTCTTAGATTAGGATAAAGAAAAGAATCCAGTGACTCAGATCAGGTAAGGAAGGTGAATGCGATAGCAATTCATAGCGGTCCAAGAACTTTCTCGATAATACATGTAAGTCGTACCTGCTTGCTATTGGATCGACACTCTCCTAACCCCTACATATCTTATCATTTAAAATCCTGGTTACCGCTTCATGCAAGACACCCATGGCATCAGGAAGAATCGTGTCCCGGACCTTTTCGACGATTTTTCTGATACCCACGTTTGACGGGAGTCCTGGCCGTTCTTCATCGCGAACATTTAAACCACACGCTTGAACTCGTTAACCCAAAGTTTTACGGGTGTCATAATTTTTTCCATCAAACTATTTATAAACGAAAACTATTTATAAACGATATCTGAATATGATGGTAAAGATTAAGCCTCTCAGCAATGCCCTCAATGTCATCAAATACGGATACTTATTGATCCAGCCTCGTACGTTGAAGAAATAAAATTTTGTCGAATATGTAATTATATTACTTATGCGTGTTGTGTTCAGTATTTTAATCTCAGCTTCAGTAAATAAAATTTGGCACACTCGATACTATTAACCCCCCTTATCAATATTAGGAGAACTACGCTTCCTGCTTAAATCAATTTTTTTAATGTTCAGCCTACTTTGTGCGATTTTCAAGATTTAATTACACCCGTCAGATAAAATGCATTACCATTTTTAATTTAATAAAAAACAACATTTAACGACCCGAACTCACGTTAGAAAAAAATACCAATAATTGGACATGGTACGAAATGTTATATCAACTGGTAAATATATACATACGCCACCCTTTTAGTCAGTGGAATCGAAAGTAATTCTAGATTCACGCTTAAATATTTCACTACAACTGAGAAAACTTTAAACTTTAGCCTGGCAGGCGCAAAATCGGATATTAAATCCTGAAAGTATACTGTTCTTAGTTTTTTTTTTTTATTTTTTTTTATATATATATTTTTTTACTTTTACTATACATATATACAATTTATTAAACCAGTATTCTGCTACCAATATGGCAGCTTAAGCTAGTTGAAAAATTCTTCGTTTTAGTTATGTTCTATTCCTATTCAAGTAGTATATATTGTATATTTTGAAATCATTTGGAATAATCTAAATGTTTTTTCATACAAACCAGGACAATTTTTTGGGTAAATGAAAAACATGAAAATAATGGGAAATAACGTTAATTAATGCAAGGAAAACACGATATTTAAATATTGCGTTATGCCTCATTTAAAGTCTCAGGAAACATGGCTTCTTCTTTACTTCCTTTCCTTTTGACTGAATATTTTGCAGCTACTTATAAATATTTTGAAGAAAAATGTGTTACAGGAAAACGGTTTAAGCGGAGCTTAATAGGCCCTATCAGCTTTCCTTTTGTTTCGAAGAATATGTCGAATGGGCGGCTATTAAAATTGAAGCTGAAGCTGTTCAAGTTCCCACAATACTGCAGTTTTTCTTATTGTTGTGAGTGCAAATCTTGCAGTTGGTGGGAAAGCGTCGCACTTTCACTTGGCAAACATTTAGCAAGCGTTTAGCCAAGATGTCAACAGCAAGAGCAAAAAAATCCAGTTTCCTTTTCCAGCTAGCAGCAGTTTGGCTAATTGTGCCGCAATTGATATGACAGTTTTATTGGCAGCTTTTATTGCGATGTTGTTATTGTTATGGCCGTTTTGTTTTGCTTCCCCGGTCAGTTTTCTCGAAAAGATGAGACAAGCGCACGCACGCATCCAAAACATGCACAAACAAAAACATGTTTTCTAATCAAAAACATATTCCCGATATCACGAAAACAATTCCATTGAAAATTCTGAAAATTCCCCCAAACAGTCATGCACATTTTGCAAGACTCGTAAAAACATCAGCGCTGGCCATGTTGGGGCTTTGGAATTGTTTTTGGTGCTTTTGGCTTTTATTGTTGTTGTTTTTCAAATGCTGGGAGTGAAATCGAGTTATGGGATAAACGAACGAACGCACAAACATTTGTTAATCAATGAAATTTTAAACAAACACGAACTTCAAATATCAACATCTTGATGCCACGCAAGCATGGAACGGACTTGTTTGTTTTCTCAGTGTAAGTACTTGTACTATCTTCAGTTTTTCCGTCTGTTGCGATTCGTTTAGTTTCATTTACTCGCAGTAGTTATGGCCTGCATGATGCTACATGGAATTGTTGTTGGCATTGCCTCATCTAGCCATTGTTTGTTATTGTTATTATTATTATTGTTGCTGCTGAAAACGTGCGAAAAGCTGTTGCTCATGCTCTTTCCGATTCTCCCCTCTAGCTTTTTTAATACGCCTCTATACCCCAACATATAGTATAGTCCACATATTGAACGTGTGTGTGTGTGTGTGTGTGTGGCGCCCCAATAGACGCGTGACTCAGCCGCATTATCCGATGCTGAACGCTCTTAGCAAGATATCCATCCGTTCGGTTTATTTACTTTTTACAAATTAATTCCTGCAAAATTGTGGTGTTTTTTTCTTCTTCTCACAATACGCAAGTGGCCACTGCTTGTCTGGCATTTGTAAGATTACTCATACGACCTGTGGTGCCGCAAGAATCAGTTGGCAAGCGTTGAAAGCGATTCGTTGAAGTGTGCGAAGCGGAAGGGTCCGTTGGCAGTTTGTTTAAATGATAAGATGTTGTACTAAAAGCTACTTCCGAACATTACTTATGTCAGACAGAGTACAAAAGTTCTGCACAAAACTATATCCAAACAAGATGAACATTTATTTCAAACTTCTTACAGAAGAAAAAGATAAAAAATTTGTTTGCTGGAGAGTAGTGGTTTTCAAAAAATGCGCTTTTAATAATAATGGGCTTTTAACTCAAATTTAAGAAATTGAAATAATATCGATTTCCCCAAGCAAGCCACACAAACCATAAATCTGATAGAATCGAAGGAAACTATTAAATGGTAGACAAACGGGAATATATAAATCACTTCTTTCTTTCTAGAGAGAAACAACGGTGCTCGACTATTGCTTAAAAAAGAAGTTCTATATTGTGTTTTCAAAAGAAATGGCAGAAATCCAATACATATATTGTTTCTGAAATATTCTTCTTCCATACACTCATTTTAAACGGACTTAAGTAATTGCTAAAAATTTGTTTGCAAAATTTTTGAGTACAAGTATATACTATTTACTAGAAAGCAAATAACATAGACAGCATGTATATATTTTGGTATATGTGCAATATTTCTAAACAAAAACTACCTATTAATGCCTTTTGTTCTGAGTTCAAAACCACAGGCATCTCTAAAAAATAAAACACAAATACCACGTGGCATTTGGCTGGGGGCACGAGTACCTCTACTTTATTTATTTTCAGAGCCAACAATGGAGAATTAAAAATAAAACCATTAATTGCTCAATATTTATGAAAATTGTTTTAAAAGAATCGATACGGCGATGAGCGTCATAACTGGTCTAAAAATAATTGTTTATATGTATATGAGATATAAAATGTTTTGATATGATACTTAAAAATTATATTTACACTAACCAACAAGCCCAGAGCCGCAAGAAATGAAAACAATTACCTTAGACGGGGCACAAGTAAGTATATGTTATATACATATATATATACTTGTATATATATGTACAAGTATGTGTGTATGTGCGTTCGATTTGCGTAATCAATTTGAATTTATTTACGCATAAAACAATAAAAACTAATAGAAGCTAAAGCCGCTGACTTAACATTAAAGCACAGAAGAAATGCATAAAAAATGGCATAATAAATATTTGAAATTGAAGAGAATAAAAACGTATGGGATTGTGTGTGGGAAAAAGGAAATCAAAGCGTTTTGCAGCTCGAACAGCAAACAAAAGGCCAACAAAGGTACATAAATAATTTCAATTAATTGATTATAAGTTTGCAAAATGAATGCCAATGTAGTTCTATTTTAGACTAATCCAACGGAAGGCATATCTAGAACAATTGTCTACTGATATTAATTAAACACACTAACCAACTAAAATGTAGTCCGATTTAAGCGATATTTAGTGTTTAGTATGCCATTCTGGGAACTTGTTTCCCCACTGCTCTGTAAGACCTTGTGTCGGCACTAACCCAGAAGTACAGTTGTTTTATAACATACAACAAAGGACAGGCTAAGATAAATAAGCAATTCATTTAGTTTACAGCTCGAAGGCCTAACAAACTAAAATAAAACTGAATATACATGTACACCAGATCTAAACATCACATCAACCTACACTAAATGTGTAGTTTGGCGACTCAAATCAGATAAAAGTGCATGAACTGAGTAACGAACTTAAAAGATCTGAAGAATGTAATCACTGTAATTATTTGAATAATTTAACAATATAAATATATATACACTTCTAAAAATAAACACATCAAACATCAATCAAAAATCAACTCTTTGCAAAAGTCAAAAATGAAAAATCTAAAAATTGTAAATAAAATTATTGAATTCTAATCAAACTCCACATAAATGTAATACATATTATGATGTATGATCTCCCACATAAGCGTCTCAAATTGAAGATACAAGATTACGCAATTGTACTCGGAATTAAAAATGATATTCCCAATTTTCTGACTAATATGCAAAAATAAGTCTTTGTGATTTTGTTAAATATAATTTTAAAAATCATTTTTAAAGAATCATTTAAAAGAACAATTTCCATTTTAATCAAAAGAAACATGCTTAGAGAGATAAATATCATTGATATTAGTTACTCAAAATATCACATATTTAATATCAGCAGGTCATAGCGATTTGTGATTTGTGATCGATCATTACTGATTTCACCTGCTGATCGCTCCGATTTGTGATTCAGTTTAGTAAAAATGTCAATCGCAAAAACAAACAAAAAAATAGGGAAATTATATTGACTTCAGGCCTTGGATTGCCAAAATATATAATTTTACCCCAAAAATCAATCAATCAATAAGGAAATGTAACAATTTGATTTCAAAACATTTTCAAATGATAAAACATTCATTTTTTCAAATATTAATTGAAGAATTGTTTGACAATCTTTGCGGAAAGGCGAAAGCATAATCATCGAACTTTTGTTGGTGTTCATGGAATTCTGTTGCCAAACATTCTGGCCATTTTTATCTATCTATTTTATCTTTTATCTATAGTTTAAAGTGGTAGATACTCACCCACAGTTTTGATAATTTGATAATCATCCAAATGGTATTTGCGGACACCCTTTGCCGTTTGGACACTGCTGCTCTCCTCGGAGTCCTCCTCATCTTCCTCATCATCTGTCTCATTGCCATCATCCTCTTCGACGCTCTCGTCATCGACAGAGTCATCATTGTTTGTATCGTTATTGGTATCCTCGTCCTTTTCAACGTCACCAGCATCATGGCCAACGGAATCTCTTGACGTTGCGGCGCTGCTGCTGCTATTGCTGCTGAGACTGACATGTTTGGCTTGCTTGGATTGTTGTTGCTCCTCCTCCTCGGTCTCCTCGCTGTAGTCTGATTCTAGGGGATCTGACGATTCGCTTGAGGCCACACTATGCCCATTGCTGTTTGTATTGCAGCGGCCGCCTTTGCCACCCAATTTGAATGTGAACGTCGCCTCTGTGTTGATGTCATTTGTGTTTGTTGCTGGAATTTGTTTCTTATGTGTGGCCGCTGACGTCATGCCGCTTCCTGTTCCTGTTGTCAATTTTGATGATGCTGACGAGGATGTTGAGGCGACAGCTTTGTTGTTCCCAGCCGTCGTCAATGGTGAGCAGAATCGGGCACAAGTTGCCGTTGACATTGTTGTACTTTTTTCAGTGATTGTTGTTGCCACTGCAGCTACTGTAAATAAAAAAGACAGTTTCTGCCGGTTAATAATAAATATAAAATGGAACGAAGAATGAAGGAGCCGCTGTCATTGTCTGGCCGGCTATTTTTGTGCCATTCTCGCCATGGTCGTTTAATTAAGCAAGCAACGCGGCGCAAGGCAAGGCAAGGCACAAGGCATCTTTGTATAAATTTCAGAAAACTCTGACAACTTAGTCGTGCGCATAAATTGAAAGTGAAATGAAATTGCCGTTGGCCAAATGCACGATCCCATGGAGAACCCAACAACAAGCGCACTAAGCCCCTACAACCGACAGTCAGACAGACAGACAGACAGTCAGACGGAAAGAGTGACAGACTCTTTTGTGTGGACGCAGTCTAGTATGAAAATTGACTTATGCGCCAAAGGGCAACAATAATGTCAATAATCAGAACAACAGGAAGAACCAGGAGAAGAAGACGAAGAAGAAAATATAAATATAATAACACTAATGTTATTAATAACAACAATGTACGCACTTCTGATTCAATTTAGTGAAATACGCAACAAAGAAAACGCCAATCAGCGCCAGAGCCAGAGCCTGACATCAGACCTGGACGGGCAAAGATCTCAATGCACTGATGCACTGCATTTAATTGAAAGGTTATTTAGGGGCAGAAGAGTCGAAGTCATGAAATGGCAATCACACACACAAAAGCACAATACCTACAATGTACGAGTACTATATACATATGCAAAAAATTAATCTATTCACATAATGATGATGAATAATAAAAATCAATAGCCGGCCGCCTCAGTGACTTTTATTGTAATCTAGGCCATGTGCATATTACGAACGGACGAACTGAAGAATGGTACACTTAGAGAAAAAATACAATGAAAAATTGTAAATAGCCTGGCCATAAAATAACTTCAATATGTTTTAATCTCAAATGAAGATAGAATGACTAAAGTTCCCAAGTAGGTTTTCAGCGGTTATATGTGGAATAAATACTATGTATAAAAGCTATTTAAAAGAGTCAACTAAATGGAATTCATTAGTATTTCATTATTGATCATATCTACTACATATGTTAGAAGAGTATGTTTTTTAATTATCAATAGTGGAAAATATCTATATTCACAATTAAAGTAGTATTTTACACATGAACTTTTTATTATAGCAATTTCGATGCGATTAAAAATAGTATCCAAAATCTGATACCTTTCATGGGTTCGGCTTTTCCCTAATCGCCTAATCGTGTGCCTAATAAATTATTAAACCTGATGATGAGCACGTCATTATAACAGAGTTCACAGACGTCTTGCATTATCAATATTTCTGATTTGTTAACTTTAAATTTAATATTTATTCTATTGTTTTAGTTAAAGGTAGAAAAGAGCAATATATTTTAATATGCGAAAAATATGATTAAATTTCAAGTTAAATTATTAATCACAACTTTAATCGTGTGAAAGGAAGGAGTGTTTCTTTTAATAAACACAAGTAGACATATTTCAGGCGACCAAAAGAATTGTTTTATAAAGTAAGTATATAAAGTATTCTAAAGAAAGATCTGTCACCAACCTACAAACGGCAATGATCGACATCGAAAAACAGGACATCAGTTTTTTGTCATCAGACGCTTGGTTGCATTCGGGGAATGTATCAGACATATTATCGGCTTGCATCGTTAATTTAAATCTCATACATTTGTGATTAAAATTAACTTATACAGACTGTGAATGCAATTAGAGAAATTTCTGCAATCTGATATGAAACTTATGTTATGAGTTATGCTACATATATACAAGTATACAAGTAATTCGAATTTCCCATACTGTATCGAAGCAGTATATCAGTGTTGTATAAAATAGACACAAGCTTACTTTTTCAATACAATAAATATATAAACCTCTGAAAAAATCAATATACATAGTAGCAGCATCAAAAAATAGTCTAAGAATTAAGAAAAACCATGGTCTATAATCCAAAAATTTCACTAAGAACAAACTGGCCTATTATTGAATAATATTTGATTACTTGAAGAGCTACACCTTACTTAGAATATCGCGCTTTTAACAAATATGTTCGCATCTACCCAAACATTGTCACGATTCGTGTTTGATTTTCTGAGTGTAGGCATATAAGGATATTCCTGGGGGCATGGAGGACGAACTGCCTCAAGAATGGCAAAAAGTTGTGCACTGTCACTCCTCGTGCTCTAATGAAAAGTAAAATCTGTTTTGTTCAGCTTACGCCATACATTATAGTATAGAGTTTATATTTAGATAGATTTATTAAAAATGAAAACAAACGCTAAGAAGAGCGACAGGCAACGAATCATGTGCATAGTCGTTACAATAAATTAAATATCTTAAAATATTTTCAAAACAAAAGCTTTCTCCACTCCCACACACGCACCTTATAAAGTTAACCTTGCTTTAAAATTTTTACGATTTTTTCCAATTTTGTTTCTTTATTTTGAATTTTGCACAATTTTGAATTTAGAAATTACACATTTTTAATTTTATATCTGAGGCTGTCAGTCAAAATTATTTATCTATAAATTTGTTTTGAATAAAAACGCAACGCACTAAAAGTGCGGAAATATGATTTAGGGTTAACCGAGCGTATATCTACAAATAATACTTTTAAATATGTACACATATACTTTTTTCATTATTGGAAAAGTGCAGAAAGAACGGTACTTGACGCAGTTGCCGTTGTTGGATCTCGTTTTTGGAGCAATTTTTCAAAATTATTGCAGACAATCACTCGGATTTTAATTTACCTACGCAGAGCCAGCCAAATAACGTCAGTCAGACAATCAGTGAGTCAGTCAGTCAGTCAGTCAGCCAGTGAAGCAGTCTCCCGTCTATTCTGAGCGCCCCAATCACCTTGGGCGCTGCCCAAATGGAAAATGGAAATGAAAATTGGGGTCGTTGCTGACTGCTAGAAAGCAAAATGTTGCTTAATCTTCCGGTGCTCGCACTTTTTGCTGAATGGAAAACGCAATAAAAATAAAGAAAAATATTAAAAATAAAATATATTGCAAAGTCCACTGAAGGATGAGAAAATTACTGAAACAAAATGGGAAATATACCGATGCTAACAGACAAGCAGTATTGACTAAATCATTAATCGGACCAGACTCCAGCATTTAAATATTATAGCTGCCTTAAATAAATACAAAGGTCGCTTTACATATTCTAGCTTCTTAGCCGCAAACTTTGAATTCACCAAAGATTCTAAAACTTGGATGGAAACTTCAAGGGATAATAATGCTTTTTAATGCTTTTTGATTTTTGACACATTAGATTATATTTTAAAGATTTGTTAATTTAGCTGTCCCAAAAGAGAAATTAAATCAATAAAGTTCCAAACTCAGAGTTCAGTCGAGAGAGCCTCTATATTGAATGATATTTCGATATTTTGGCTTTTGTTAATGGCTGACCACAAACATTTGCGATTCGAAATGAAAATGTTATGATTCTGAAATAAAAGAAACTACTAAACTTCTAAATTAAAAATATATACATTCTTACATTTTTCTCACTACCTATCTTAAAAATATTTTCCAATACAACTATTCTAACCAATGAGACATAAACATTCAATTTTAATTTCAAAACTTACTCCAATTTTCTGCGAATATAGATAGAACAATTTGAAATCAGTATATTACTTATTTAACATAATAAAAAAAATATTTCATTTTAAAAGCAAAGCGTAGTAGGGGCAAATATTTACAAATTATAAAAAGTTAAGTCGACATTGAAATTGACTCTATTGTCTTTCAAAATATACTTTTCTTATATTCATAATACTATATAGCGATAGAATTAGAGAGATACACGCCAGCTCTTTTTTTTACGGTTCAAGTGAACCAATTTTGACAAATTACACTAAAGAATAGATTTTATTATTTATTTTATTATTTTAGCCATTTATCCACCCCCTGTCTAATAATAATAAAGATCTAAAGTTATTTTTCATAAGAGTTTCATTACAAGTTATAAACAGAGAGAAAGGTAGAGTTTACTTCTAACTTCCCTGCACACATTTGTAAGAACTTAAAAAATAAGGAAATGGAAAACTTATGAAAGAAAATAAAAAACATAAAACACCAATTGTAAATGTGGACAAGAAATCTATTTATGCTTCCACTAATCTCGACGATTAACATAATTTATAATATAAATAAGGATTGTTATACTTTTTGAAACCCCACCGAAATATAAACTTATACTTATGTTCTAAAAGAAAACTTATATTCGCATTAAAAATATATATACTATAGATAAGAAAAGCTGCACAGACTTGGACAAATACATATCGCAAATTAGCTTTGTATTGCATTAATTCCGCAATGAATAAAAAATGCTTTTAGAAAACAATTATGGCTAAAAAACTAAGTCAATGGCGGTCATCTTTTCCACTAATTTTGTGTCCAGACATGCCATGCATCTGTGCTTGCTTAAGATTATTTATGAGCCCAATTTGCTAATATATTTTTTATAATTTTTGTGCTTTTAAAATTGCGAAACTGTCTCCGGGGACCAATGGCAGCATTTTATGAGGTGTTGGCTTTTTTTGAGAGCACCTCATTGATAGGCAGTTGAACTTTGCCACCGATTTGTGGCATTTAAACCAAAATTGAAATTTACGCGTAACGCTTGTAGCATTTATTAATTGGTAGCCCCCGCTCCAAGCGATCCCACTCCCATTATATATGATATTTATTATTTAAAAGCTACAGCGTGCTGGGCGTTTTGTTAACGCATCCTACATATACTTGTAGAAGCTATATATTTTATCCATGATGTTCGCTTTGTGTTGATATGTCTGTTTATACTAAATGCACAAATAAATACAAGCAGACAGGCAGACATATGTACGTACATACTACTTATATATAGTAAGTATATACATATGGACGTAAGCGATGCCTGCTGTTGCCCCCTCGATGGCAGCGTCATCGACGTATTTTTGGGCAATTCCATAAGTGTTGTAGGCGTTTCATACTCGTATTATTAATGTTGCCGCAAAATGTTGTACATCATTAACACGGCAACAGGAATAATTAAATGGTATCAAAACGAACATGTGAATAAGGGTGGCCACCTCAGTATATATGTATATATATACACACTATATGGTATATGTATATAGTGTATAGGTATGCTCATATTGCATTAATCAGACGCGTCATGACGCGTATGACAAATGTTGTTCATCGACTCGCATTGACCAACGCGTACCACCCACCGGCCCATCGAAGTGGTACGTAGTACGTACATTCATGTTTCGAACAATAAAAGCAACGGCAATAACAATCAAAAGTCGGTAAATAAAACCATAAAACGCGTGACGCGTCGACATTATTTTATGCGATTTTTTTTTTTGGGGTTCTTGCTCTGGAGGGCAATAGTATGTTTGACCCATAAGTAGCAGTAGAGTAAGTAAGTACGTATTTATTGGCTTTTTCCGGATGTCCTTGTGCCAGATTTGAGCTAAGAAAAGTTAGCTACGCCTGACACGTCCTTGGCACCCATTGAGTCGCAAATCGGGCCAATCGTGAAATTGGGTCGAGCTGGGTATAAATCATATATGCCACATTGTCTGTGGCCTGGCATCTATTCCAGTTGTAACTGAAACCTGTGAATGATTCCAATTTACAAACAGCATGCCGGGCACGCCAGGATACCTGCCGCACAGCCAGCTAAGTAATAACTGAGTCATCATTGCATATGTTTCATACTATACATATACATATATACATTTTGTACGCACTCAACTGTTCAGTTGCAAAGCACAATGGCGCTGTGGCTGCCAACATAATTAAATATTTATGCTTATTGGGCATAATCCATAGTTTTAGGTATTAAGCTGGATGACTTCTCAGAAACTATTATTTAATTTTTTAATTTTCTAATAATGATTAAAATATTTGACTTAAGCTTTCCGCTCTAGCTTTAGGGCGAAACTTTTCGAAATAAAGTGACTTCAGTCTATCGAATTCGAAAAATTGATTTGACAAGATCACCCTCACATGCGAAACTTTCTTATCTATTTCCGATCTAATATCGTTCATTATTCTCCAATAGCAGCTTCAGATGCGATGAGTTTATTCAAAAATTGTTAATGAACAATTAAAACTATTAACTATTAAAACGAAGGTAGCTTTTCTGGGAACAAACTACCAGCTTTATATTACAATGGATATATTTACAGAAAGCATATTAAATAGTTGTTAGAAAAACAAATATGGCCTAAACTAAAAAGTATAGAACTATTGATTGACTCTAATTGAGACGATATATCCCAAATATTAGCCTTATATGAGACAAAATGAATATGATCTAATATCGTTTATTATTTATTTATTATTTATTTCAAACGCAAGCTCGGCATGCGATAGTTTTTAAATGTGTTTATTAAAACGAAGGAAGCTTTTTGGGAAGAAACTACCATCTTTATTTGCAATTGGCTAATTTCAAGTGGAATATTTGCAGAAAGCTTATTAAATATTTGTTAGAAAAACAAATATGGCCTAAACTAAAAAGTATAGAACTATTGATATAATCTTTATTCTTATTACGCCTATCCACTCTAATTGAGACGATATATCCCAAATATTAGCCTTTTATGAGACAAAATGAATATGATCTAATATCGTTTATTATTTATTTATTATTTATTTCAAACGCAAGCTCCGCATGCGATAGTTTTTAAATGTGTTTATTAAAACGAAGGAAGCTTTTTGGGAAGAAACTACCATCTTTATTTGCAATTGGCTAATTTCAAGTGGAATATTTGCAGAAAGCTTATTAAATATTTGTTAGAAAAACAAATATGGCCTAAACTAAAAAGTATTAATATCATCTTTATTCTTATAATGCTTATCTTAGCTTCATACAAGACAAGATGAATACGAATAGATTGTCTTTTTGGAATTTTGAACTGTCTGGTTAAAAGTAAAACGTTCTTACTTGACTTTCCAGCTTCGCTAACTTTATCATTAAAGTACTGCGCCATTACTAGGCTAATATGACGGTATAATTATGCAAAACCAGTTGGCTAATTACCGGTCAAACATACTGAAAGCTAATCTGGCATTTTCTTTTTCTTTTTTTTGAAAACTACAGACCCGCTTTTCACACTAATGATTACTCACCAAACTAATTTTTAACAGCCAGCGTCGTTGCTGCTGCCGTACGATCGCTAATATTTTTGTTTAATTATTACTAGTCTTTATGTTGTTGTTGTTGTTGTTATGCGTCTGTCTGTTTCTATATTTTATATTTTGTTAGATGTATGTATATTATTTTTGCTGGAGCAAAATTTGAACGCTTGCGAAATTGTTAAAAATAAATATGTTACTTTGGCGCACGATTTGTTCGGCTCTCCGTCGAGTTGAGTTTCCAACAGAAATAAAATTCAGATAGCGATGCTACTCGTAGATTGCTGGATGCTACAGATACTACAGATAATGCCGCTGATATAACCGACGCAGCGAAGTCGCTGCTTTAGTTGTTGTCCGCTTATTGGTGTCACTTTTTGCTTTAATGCTCTCTTTTTTTCTCACAAGCCCACCGGCCAAAGTACCGCTTTAGTTACAACTCTCGGATTGGAGTTGTGGTTTTTGTTTATTTGTTTTGTTTATTGACGATGGCGGCGACCGTTTGAAGTTCACGCAACAAAACCGCAACACCGACTTCAAACTGCAAGATCTAGAATATCCGGTTTATTGCCAAATACGCGCTGCACCAAGCAGCTTTGCAAATTGGTAAGCGCGGCTTACAATTGCATTCGCCAAAGACAATAGCAACAACAATAATAATGCACAATATGCAAATTATTTTAACTCGGAACTGTAATCGTTTAGCTTGCGGCAAAATTTTATTTTCGTTATTTTTGCTGTTTGTTTTGTTAATTTTTGCGAATTTTTTACTTTGTTTTTCAAATGTTATTTTTGAAAATTTCGCTCGCTGTCAATAATTTTATTCAATTTTATTTTTAAGTGTTGGACCAGCCGCTTCCACGATTTGCACGAAACTGAAACGCTAAATCTGCGAATCGCTTGCCACAGCACTCGGTCTTGGTCTCGCCGACGACTGCGGCGGCGACGGCGGCGGCTGCGACGACTGACGACCGCGACGTCGACTTCGACATCGACTGGCTGCCTGGCTGGCTGGCTGGCTGGCTGACTGGCTGCTGTGCCTGTTTGTGTTTGCTCTTGGCCACGTTAACGGCGCACTGTGTGTGCATGTGTGCGTGTGTGTGTGTGTATGGGCTGTCTGACTGCCGCATGACGTATCTACGTATATGTGGGTATATATGTATGTATGTGCATATGTACGATCCATTTCGTTGCTGTTGTTGTTGCTGTAATTCTCTTGTTGATTTAAGCGGTCGACCATCCAGCCAGCCACCAACCAACATCATTGTGGTGTTATGTTTTTGTTGGACTGTGTTTGCTTGTTAGCTTTGTGTGTTAGTCAAATGGCTGTCGCTGGCTGTTTGCTTGTCATTTGGATGGCCACTTACAGCCCAAGCAACGTTAGTGGACAGAGCATTAACTAGAGGCGCAACAAGGCTCAAATTGCAGCGCCAAAGGCTTCAATGGCTCTTAGCAAGGTCTATCGGATCGGTTAACAAATGCAACTCAGCATTCCAATACTTTTACATAGCAATACATATCAGGAAACAACAAGAAAATTTAACATTCAACCATATTCACAGAAAAAATATTCTAAATTGGTCAAAAAATGTCAACTAAAATATTAAAGAAAAAAAAATATTTATATATGTAATTATAATTACTATTATTAATATTTGTATTATTGTTTTAATTTTGGTAATTTGTCACTTTTATGTTAACACCTATTAAAGTAATTTTCCAAAGTTCTAGTATGTACACAAAGTAAGGCTTTGTTTTGACTTTGGTTCTTTGGTACCTTCCCCATTACGGACACATTATACACTACCCTATTGTGTTTTTTTTTATAGCTATAATTATGCAAACCATTTGGCCAATTAAGCTAATCAGCTGGATTATAATACACTAGCAATTTACACTTATTATTACTCACCTTTTTAGATTCGTAATTTCAGAAATTAACATTTTACGTAAACGAAATTGCAAATATGTTGGGCATTTTCAAGAAGATTATTTTAATAAAAACAAAATGGATCAAGCTGCCATAAAACCCCGATTTTGATTTCTTGAAAGGACCTTATTCCTTGGCAAATATTTGCATTGGTCATATAGGCTATTTCATTAATAGACTGCTGACAACAACAGTATTTAGTGTGAATATAAATATGTGCATATGTATTTTAAATAAAAATATTGTGACCGCCCTCCTCTGCGATTCTCATACCAAGTACCTAAGTGATGGCAAATCGAGAATTAAATTGTGATTTTTCTGATAAATTAAATAAAAATATTGTGGAAATAAATTGTGAAATTGCTAAAAAATTAAATTAAATAAAAAAATATTGTGGCCGCCCTCCTCTGCGATTCTCATACCAAGTACCTAAGTAATGGCAAATCGAGAATTAAATTGTGATTTTGCTGATAAATTAAAAAAAATGTTGTGGAAATAAATTGTGAAATTGCTAAAAAATTAAATTAAATAAAAAAATATTGTGGCCACCCTCCTCTGCGATTCTCATACCAAATACCTAAGTGATGGCAAATCGATATTTAAATTGTGATTTTTCTGATCAATTAAATTAAATAAAAATAAATTGTGAAATTTCTGATCAATTAAATAAAATAAAAATATTGTAGCCACCCTCCTCTGCGATTCTCATACCAAGTACCTAAGTGATGGCAAATTGGGAATTAAATTGTGATTTTTCTGATAAATTAAATAAAAATAAATTGTGAAATTTCTGATAAATTAAATTAAATACAAAAATTGTGGCCAAGTACTTAAGTGATGGGTAACGAGAATTTCTGACAAATTAAATAAAAATATTGTGCAATTAAATTGTGTGCTACATACATACATACATACTCGAATGTGCTCGTATGTTTGGAAGCTTTGCGGAGATGATTTGTGTTGCCTTTGTTGCGTGTGTTTAGACTTAAGTTGAAATTTAGATTTGTTTTGTTTGTGTGCCTTACATTTTCGCTCTTCTTGCAAATGCATGTAAACACCGAAAACACTTCTATGTATGTACGTACAAGTTGCATGTTTATGTTGATTTTGTGTAATAAAACGTGACAAGGTCAGGTGGCGGCAGGTTTCGTGCAAGAGCCTCATTTGAAATGTAAGCACTAGTTGTTGGTGGGTAGGCGCTAGAACAGTTTTATTTAAATTTGACGATTTAATTAAGCGTGCGCAGGTACGAGATGTCGTCGGACACGTGTGGCTTGTGGAAGTGCTGAAAATTTTTCTAGTGCCTGCTATTAAAGCTGTCAAGGGCAAGGCTAGAACTTCTTTATGTGCAGGCGTAGAGGTGACAAACTTATTCGCACCGTGCAAGAAACTTAAATACAAATTTTGGGAAAACTCACCCAGTTGACCACTAACACTCTTTGAATAAACATGATCTTTGGGGAGATAGAATCTTTTCGAGTTCTTTGGCTTTGCTTTTGCTGTAAGTTTAATGCAGAATGTTAGAAACGATACATTGATTTAAAAGTTACAAACTGACGTAAAACTTTGCAGCGCCTTTCAGTCCGCCGTTGCACTCCTTCTGAGCAACAACAACACATACTACATATGCATGCCACAGCCACGTTTGCCAACAAACAGACACAAGCCCTGTATAGCACAAATATGTTTCTAAAATCTTGCTTAATATCCATTCAGAAACATTTCTATCTTCTTGCACGTTTTTTTTAAATTCAAAGCAGCCGTTAAGTTGTCCAGTGTTTCCACACTTTTGCATTAGGTTTATATAATACCACACATAGATATAGATGGCGCTAACTTTCCACAGCTGTTCAACACAACACGCACGGAAGGCAGAAACACAACAGAAACACAAAAGCTTATAACTATTGACAGCAAAATGCAGTTTTCCTGGATGAAAATTGCCATATACGTGCTAACATTTTTGACCTACGCCTACTCGGGCTACGGCTCTAGTACAATAGTTCACCTGAGAGATGCAATAATAGCGGCCGAAGCCATTTTCGGCGACGTGTTCAAAAATCTCATCACCATAGTGCGAAAATTTCGCACCGTACACGAAGTATTTGATGCTGCTGTGGAGGAGAACTGCGTCTTTGAGTGTCCGTCAGAGGGCGGAGGGCCGCGTAAGTGTGATCTGACGCAAATGCGCAGTGGATTATGTAAAACGAAAATGCGAATGTTGCACTGACGTGTTTATTGTATCCCATAGCTCCTCGCGCAGTTCAAAACAAATTTTATACCCCCACTGCCGACGGGTGCGGCTCCCTTGGCCTGCGCATAAGCACAGAGTACCTTCCGGCCGCTGAAATGGAAACGTGTTGCAATGCGCACGACATTTGCTACGACACATGCAACAGTGACAAAGAGCTCTGCGATCTGGACTTAAAACGTTGCCTATACAAATACTGCGACAGCTATGAGAAGTCAATTACGAGTGATTTAATGACGAAGGGTTGTAAAGCAGCAGCTAAGATGCTCTTTACAGGCACTCTGACGTTAGGCTGCAAATCGTACTTGGATTCGCAGAAACGTTCATGCTATTGTGCACCGGGGCGACAGAGCAACAGTAACAACAAGTATGCCAATAGCAAGGAGAAGCAGCAGCGTCAAAAATATGGCTGGAAGGATCGCAACGAGATATAGTTAAGACTGAACATTTCACTCATCTGTATATGTTTTCAGTATTTGTGCGTTAGTTGTTGTTAGTTATTGTTAGTTCAGTTCAGTTTTGTGCACATAGAAATTGACGAATTTTACCAACGTATGCCAAAGAAGGCGTATATCCATGTTATTTATATAAATACTTGAATAAAAAAAAAAACGCTACTCGACCAAATAGAAAACATTTAAATTTAATAGAAGCGGTAAAACTGGCGGTAGAACCATACAGTGTGTCCACATTTTAGCAAAACCATTTTCATAAAATTGCTCAACACTTGACAACACGGATGATGTTGCACAACACTAAAAAACTACAAGCGAAGCAAAAATTTCGCAAGCTGCAAAATAGCTCAATAAACCTTAATCGAATTGCATGTAGCTGACAAATGAATAGATATAAATCATTTTAAGGGATACAAGCGCGAGCTGCGTGCGAAGCCAACGGTTCACACAACACTATTCAAGAATGGGCTACGATGTAAACCGCTTTCAAGGCGAAGTGGACGAGGAGTTGACATGTCCGATATGCTCCGGCGTGTTGGAGGACCCACTGCAGGCGGTGATGTGCGAACATGCCTTTTGTAGAGGCTGCATCAATGAGTGGCTGACACGCCAGCCCACTTGTCCTGTGGATCGTAACGCCCTGACAACGGCGAATCTCCGCGCTGTACCGCGCATCCTACGCAACCTGTTGTCTAGACTCTCTATTACCTGTGACAATGCTCCCCACGGCTGCACGGCAGTGCTAAAGCTGGACGCCTATAATGGACACCTTGAGGAGTGTCTGCATAATCCAAAACGGCCTTTCCCCTGCGAGAAAGGCTGTGGCTTTGACATACCCAAGGACGAACTAAAGGATCACAACTGCGTGCGTGAGCTGCGCACCTTGATTGTAAAGCAGACGGAGAAAATGGGCCAGTTGAAAACGGAGCTGACCGACCAGCAGATTACAATAAATGAGTTGAAACGGGAGCTGCAACTGTTCAAGGATTTTATGCGCGCTATGCGAGTTTCGAATCCAGCTATGCGCGCCATAGCCGATCAAATGGAACGCGATGAGGTGATCCGTTGGAGCAGCGGCCTGGCCCGAGCGAGGGTCACGCGATGGGGTGGCATGATCTCTACGCCCGACGATGCCCTGCAGGTGAGTCACAATATGGTCCGCCTACCTCAAACCACAATGACTAACGCGTAATTATGGCTTTCTAATTGTAGTTGATGATTAAACGAGCCCTTTCGGAATCTGGCTGCCCCCCACACATACTGGACAGTCTAATGGAAAATTGCCACGAGCGACGCTGGCCGCGTGGGCTCAGCTCGCTTGAGACGCGACAGAATAATCGCAGAATCTACGACAGTTACGTATGTCGACGTATACCAGGTACGCTTCCTTAAAAACCGCAAACACTCGTCCACTAACACTGATCTCCTTATTCTGTGCAGGCAAACAGGCTGTTCTCGTGCTTAGCTGTGACAACGTGCACATGACGGAAGATGTTATGGTCGAACCTGGTTTGGTTATGATATTTGCGCATGGTATCGAGTAGAGCGAGCTCTGCACCTTTAACTATTACCACGTAATTTACATGTACGTATCTTTATTGTATATCAGACAGTGCTCAGTTTTGTTGTTTCCTTAACTTAATGCATAAGCTGCGAATTTAATACAAGCTTATCAGTTATAAATGTAGCATTAGTTTAAGAAATTAACTCGCAACACTCAAAACACATTCAAGCGCCTCATGACGACTTTCAAGTTGTAAAAAACAAAAACAAAAATTGTTTCAAATTTGTTTTCTATGATGTATACATATTGTAGGTACTTATTCCATAAATACGCATTATGATTACACATTTATACGTTTAGTTTAGCGATCTCAAATAATAATTTTTTGTTACGGTATAATTCAGATTTTATTTCATAGAACAAATCGCAAAATTATTGTCAATACGTTGTTTAGCTAAAACACAAAATTTATCATTTATTTCATGTGTAATTACAAATAAATAAACTTATTAAGCTTTAACAGAGCATCGCAGCTTCGTTCTTCTGCAGTCAAGATTCCGATTCTCTTATCAACAGCTCGTCAAATTGAGCGTAAACATTCTAAGCTCCAACAGCTGCGCAATCGCTTGCTCGGTTCAATGGGGGCGGGGTTCCCAGTTCAACATCTGTTGCCGCAAAAGGAAAAAAACATGGAACCAACCAACAATAAGTACACAGCATCCACAACAACAAGAACAACAACAGCCCAAACTAGTTCCTGTGCGAACAAGGCAAAGCTTTCTTGAGACATAACACAAAACTAGTTTTCGGCTTTTGGCAACGAGTTTTTTTCCACTTCTACAAGACCATAAAAATTATGAGATGTTGGCGGTGTAGGGCGCATTTAGCTTATATTACATATGCAAAAATCATTAAATGAAATCACACAAAAATCAAAGCTATCCACTGTTTGTTTAAACATTTAAATATTTATAAAAACAATTAACGATAGGCGCGACAGCGCCCGCGCCCCTGCGCAGCATCTACGGCTAACGAGAGTAAGAGTCGTCTAGACTCTAGAGCTTGAATAATTCGGATCACAAAAGTCGGTTTAGTCTTTAGCGACACCTCGTAGCTGACGGACGTAGGCCTGAGTAACAAATTTTTATTTCGCATTGCTTAATCGAAATCAATAAATAAATTCAATATGAAATTTGCAATTTCTATGCTAATCGTAGTGTCTGTCTATCTGACGACAGTAGCAGCGGCTCCACAGCTTAGGCAGAGGAGCGAAAAGCAAGTTCAACGCGAAGATGATTTGCGTAAGCTACTAAGAAAAAATATAAGCCATAAATACTGAACTAATAACCAACCAACTTCCACATACACAGCGACAAAGGGCGCCACAATAGAGGAAGTGATTGTCGAGACTCCACTGTACATTAAGCCGAAGGCACGTCAACAGGTGCGAAGGGTGCGCGCTGCGCCGGACAATGTACTAGCGGAGATTTATGCCACACATAAGCGCGTCAAGAGACAGCGTTTTGGAGGATTTGGATCAGGCGGTGGTGGTTTCGGCAACACTCAAGTTGGCTCCTCGGCCGGTGTCGGCGGTACACAGGCAGGTGTTAATGTCGGAGCCGGACAAAAGGGTGGCAATGCCGGTGCCCAAGTTCAGCTTGGCCCACAACGTCCGCTGGGTCCGAATGGCTACAGTCAGGAGCAGGCAGCAGCAAATGGTGGTGCCAGCAGCCATCACAACAATCGCCTTGGTTCTGGCTCCTCGGCCGCAAATGCGCAGGCGCAAGGCTTCCAATCGCAGGGTGCCAACAACTCCTTTGGTGCCTCCTCTACCAGCACGGCGACGCAAGCGCAAAACATAAATCCCTTTGGCTTTGGCAGCAACTCAGCAGGTGCCTCACAGAGCCTGCTATTTAACCTGCCCAATGGCCAAACAGTTAACTTTGCCTCAACGAATAATTTTGCCAATAACGGTTTGGGCAACAATGCCAACAGCCGCGGCTCATCGGTGTCTGTGAGTGGTTAAATCATTTAAGTAATTTGCATATATAATGACACAATTAAGTTTTTTAATGGAAAATGTTGTTTGTTGTTTTTTATTAATTTTTGCGTGCGTGTGTCTAAACATCGTATTTCTAATCTGATTCGCTTTCACTCTCCGACTGAAAATCGCCCACTTCAATGGAAAATGTGTACTCCTGATCGCAGCCCAGATAGGAGTCACTCATATAGTATAGCGTATAGTCGTGTCTACCCGGACTGGGCGCCACAAAGTCCAATTTGACTTTGGCCTTTTGCTGCAGCGTAAGGCGCTTGATGGAGAGCAGGGAATTGCTTTTGGGGTCACCAATGACCACCCACCAGCCCTCCTCCCGCTTTTGTGGGAAGAATGGTGCTATGACCGGACCAGTCACCTCATCCTCACGCTCTAGCTGCACGACCACGTTCACTGTGGAACCAGAATTAATGCGATCTTTGTCCACTACCTCGTAATTCAGCTCAATATTTGGATAGCGATTACAAAAACGTGCTACATCGGCCATTTGAGCATCGGACAGCTGCAGCAAACGTGAACGATCGTCATCCTCCAGTTCCATAATGTCGAAAACAGTTTCGATTTTCTGTGGGAAATAGATTGGTTACTAGACAGATTATATAGATATTAAAATCAAACGAACCTTTTCTGTGCAGCGCTTTATAATGTCCGCATTAAAGTGCGGCAACTGCCGCAAATATGAATCCTTGGTCCACATGGCCTGCGTGACCATTTGAGCCAACTCCATGGCAGCCACAGCCGGCGATAGCCAACCATTGGAACTCAGTACATCCACACAAGCCTGTATAAGTCGAATAGCTTTGCTAAGTATCTGCTCCGTATCGCCCTGCAGTTCGGGCCCCAGTTGCAGACGCGACAGATGGGCCTGCAGCAGCAAATTGGTTTTAATGTGCGGATCATTATACCTATGGAAACAAGGGAATTCATTTAATTGAACGTCTTATAAAATGTCTTGCGAAACTTACTTGGGCGCTGTATCGTTGGGACCCGTCAATTTGTTGGGCAAACGCTGCGACAAAGTGCGCAAGACGTGCTCCTCATGATGCCTGACCACCACATCCTCATATTCAGCAGCCGATGAAATGATTTCCAAGAGACCACGCACTTTTGTCTTACTATTGAGTGACAAGCTGAAGAGTTCTGCAATACATTATGTAATCATTAGTAACTAATACTGAACTGGGTGACGCTCTCTACTTACCAATGGTTGTGTAGTTAATGTAATAGTAGGCAGCGATCATTCCCAAATTGAGTGGCAAGGTGTCCATGTCATCCTCCACACTAATACATTTAGACTGCTCTAAATCACTGAGCGTATTCTCCACCAACTCCGACAGGTGATCAGATAAATGACGATGCGTTACACCTTGCAAGTTGTAATAATTGGGATTCTGTGTGAGACGCCTGTAGAGAAACGTCCAAGTGAGATAGTCCACGGCATCCTGTTTATTCTCAATGGTCTTGGTGACAACCTCGGCATTGAAGTGGTCGTGCATTCGATGATCCAAATGGCTTTCAATTGGCAACGGTTCGTTGATGAATTTCTTGAAGAAGTCCTTTTTGGAACTCTGGCACATGAGCACGCATTTGGCGTCTGCATCCTCGTTGGGCCTATTGGCACGTCCAATCATTTGCAGCACATCCGTAATTGGGTAATCCTCATACGAATGATTCTTGCCATTGTAGAACTGCGTATCCATGATAATGACCAGATGTGCCGAGATGCTCATACCCCAAGATAGATCCCGTGATACAACGGCTAGCTGGACAGCGCCCGAGTCGAAGAGTTGCTCAACCAGTCGATGGTCCGAGGCAGATAGACCCTCATGCAAATATGCCACGCCCTGAGCCAAGGTCTCCTTCAGAGTTTTATCGGTCATGCGCTCCAGGAAGGGCTGTATATCCTCTTCCTCGGCATGGAAGAAACGATTTGGCTGCAAATCCGAGGCGGCGTAGGTCAGTATATCAATGGCCGTGAGTCGCGCCTGTTTGCGGGACGAGACAAACACAATGACGGGCTTGTGGGCACTGTACTTTAGAATAGCGTTGTAAACCGGCTTGGACATCGTTGCGATGCGAGTAGCATTGTGCGTTACATTAAAGCCCTGTATGTGAAGCTCCAAGGGTATGGGACGAACGCTTGGATGGAAGTTGAAAGTAGCATTCGGATTACAACCCAGCCACTGGGCAACATCTCGGGCATCTGTCAATGACGCAGAGAGCGCCACAATGCGAATCTGCTTCTCGATCTGCGAGCTGATGTAACGCATGCGTGAGCAAACGATCTCCAGTACAGGTCCATCCTCCCCACCGACCAATTGCAATTCGTCCACAATGAATAGATTTACCAGCTGCACGTTCTTGCGCTGCTTCCAGCGACGGGACAGCACATCCCACTTGTCCGCCGTGGTAATGATGATCTGACCCTTGGCAATCAGTTTGAGATCCGTGCCGGTCTCGCCCGTCAGCTTCACCACTTTAATGTCGAGGGCGCCGAACTTGGCATGCCAATCGGTAAATACGAGATCGGCTAGCGCCTCCTGAGACACCAGATAGACACAGCGTCCATCCGCAGATTGCGTGAACAGACGCATGATGGCGAACTCGGCAATGGTCATCTTGCCGGAGCCTGTTGGTGCGCCCACAAACACATTGTCATCGCTGTTGTAAACGGCGTTGAAGACCTGCGTCTGAATGGGATTGAATTGCGGAAAACGCTGCGTGTAGAACTGCTCGAATTTGGGTTGCCTCAGTGCGCTAATGGGCAATGGTTGTAGATCCAATAACTCTGTTGATGGCATGTTCTTCTCAGGCAGAATTAGGTGCCTAAACGAAACAGGCAGTTGGGTTTCGGCGCCAATCCAACGATCGGACACAATGCGCAGGAAATACTGCGGTGGTAGAGGTTCAAAGACGGGCACAAAGAACTTCAGCTGATGCTCGTCCTGGGCATACTTCTGCTTCAGTAAGAAATACTCGTGATGGAGTATCAGTTCTGAGTCGACATCTTCGATTAGCACCCAAAATCCCTCCGATTGGCCGTGCACCTTTTCGTCCCATTGAAAATCCGGTGTTATGGTTAACTCGACGCGCAGCGTGGCTCGTGTGATGGGCTGAATGTGTGTAGAGAGCTCCAGTTTGGGAAACTGATGAACGAACTTGTGTATCGTCTTTCCCAGTTTTGGGACACGTATTAGCTCGCCCAGTTCATGCGGTTCTAGGTCATAGAGACGAGCCCAGGGGAAGTGCTTCTTCTCGAGCTTTTTGGCGATTTCATCGGGCATTTTCTTGAATTGTCTCAACGGCGTCATAGACTGCCACATCCGCCGGTCGATCATTTTGCAAAGCGTCAATGTTTTATCTGCCAGCTGTGCCCAGCCACGAGTCAACACGATTTCAAAGATGGCCCGCATGAGTCGAGCGGCCGATTGTGTGATGAACACCATGTCGGACATCAGGGCGAAGCCCTCCAGTTTCAACTGCGATATGTAGGCCTGAAGCAGCACATTCACTTTGGCGCTATGCTCCTCAATGGACTCCTTGATCGGTATGGGCACGCGCTCCATTAGCTTTTGCAGCTCCAGCTTCTCCTCTTCGCGCACCGCAATGTGCCGGAACTCGGAGGAGAGCGAAAAGACACGGAAGAGTTCAATCTCACTAAGGGTTTGCTTTAGCAACTGATTGTAAGTCAACATGGTCTCATGCGTTAGGTAATAATGCGAGGCAATGCGTCCAAGATCGGTAACTTGAAAGTGTCCTGTCTTGCGTTCATACTTAATGAGGCCGCTGCGTTCCAGACAGCAGGCGGCCGTATGTAACAGATCCGCACGATGCTGCTCCAGTAGCGAATCTGACTTGATGGCGTCGTGGGAGACTCCGTAGAGAGTGGGATTGCGCAGCATGCGAATGTAGAGATACGTATAGCCCAGCCAGTTGACCGCATCCTGCAAATGCTGCACGGTTCCCAGGACAATTTCGGCGTTCAGCATGTCCGGCAGCTTAGAGATAAACTGCGACTCAATGGGCAGTTGTTGATTGAGCAGCGAGAGATAGAACTGCAGCTCGCTGTGATTGGTGATTAGTATGCCCTCGCCCTTTGTGTCGTATTGCGGGCGACCGGCGCGTCCCAACATTTGCAGGACATCCAATGCACTGAGCTCTACCCATCGACCCTTCTCCGGATTATACACTTGTGTTCCTTTAATGATGACCGTGTGCGCCGGCAAATTCACACCCCAAGCCAATGTGGCCGTGGACACGAGGACTTGAATGTGACGATCGGCAAAGAGATCTTCAACTAGTGTACGATCGACGCGCGTCATACCAGCATGATGGATTGCAAAGCCATAAGGCAGCAACTCCTTCAGCTCCGAATTCTTTACTTGCTCCGCTTCCGTGCGCAACACCTCCATGCTGGCCGATCCCTCGCGCAGAAAACTGCCCAACGTGTCTTGTTCCAAGCACATATCACGCACTGCCCGCGCTGTTTTGCCCGTTTCCTTGCGTGAGTGGACGAAGACGAGCACTTGATTACGGCCAGCATGCTCCATAGTCTTCTCATAGACAATCTCGTTCATTACTTGAAAACGTTTTAACGCTTTCTTCTCCGTCACACCAATGTACTGCTGTTCCAAAGCCACGGGACGATAGCTGTTGTCAAAATAGAAAAGTCCCCGGTCGGGCTTGACACGCAAAAATGTTGCTACGTCCTGGTAGTTGGGCAGCGTCGCAGACAAGCCCACAAGTCGCACATCCTCCTGGGTGGTCTCAATGTTACGAATGGTGCGAGCCACCAGCGCCTCAAGCACCGGTCCTCGCTCGTCATGCAGCAAATGAATCTCATCTATTATGACGAGACGCACCAAACTGACGAACGTGCGTTCTCCACCCTTCCGCGTGATGATGTCCCACTTTTCGGGCGTGCACACAATTACTTGAGTGGCGGCTATCTGCTCGCGGGTCAGCTGATGGTCTCCAGTCAGCTCGGAGACAGTGAGATTATAGCAAGCCAGGCGTCGGCCAAAGTTTCCCACCATTTCCTGTACCAGTGATTTCATTGGCGCCACATAGATAATTTTGAAATCCTGGGCATTGATTGTGCCATCGTCGTTGATGTGCTTGCCAATTTCACGCATCATTGTAAGCAGGGCTACATTAGTTTTGCCCGCGCCTGTGGGCGCACACAGCAGCATATTCTCATCGCTGTCCAGGGCCGCCTTGTAGAGTCGACTCTGGATGCGATTGAGCGTTTTGAATCCTTCAAACACAGGTTGCACATACTTGGGCAACTTGTCGATTGGCTGCAGTTCCTCGTGTGCCTCAAAAGGCACCGCCTTGAGGGCGGGCACGTGGACCTCCTCATAACCTTTCCTTTGCTTACGATACGAGCCATCTGGCAACTGGCAACGTTTGTTGGCCATAAAATGCGAACCCTGGGTGAAGGCCAGCTCTTCCAATTCCAATAGTTGACGGACTCCTGGTACTTGACCCGCTGTAGTAGCACCACCATCCTCTGCATCACCCTTGCCGCGCTTGTTGGCTCTGGCGGCTGCCTCCTCCTGCTCATCTGCTTTGCCGGTGTCAAGCTGGCGTAAAATTTTCGCGAGTGCAATATTGGAACGCATCTTTTCCCGAATGCGCTGGCGTTCGCTGTCTGTTTGAGCGGAAGCCAACATAGTGCAATAGAGAATCATCTGGCGATTCAGCTTTAACTGTTTAATGAAGTCGAAGCAATCGTAGCCAAGCAGCAGCACAAGCTGATTTTCACAGTCACGTTCATCAGCGGCATCCTTAAGGATCTTTAGGACATCAGCCGCCTTGCTCTGCGATACCATGGCGTCTTTGTAGTACTTGCTTAAACACCGCTGCAGCCAATAGGCATCAATGTCCAACGGATGCAGAGACCGATCCTTTTTTACATTGCTGGCGGCCTCCTCGCTGGCCAACTGTGGATACAGACAGTTATAATGCGGAAGTTTTAAAAAATATTTCTTAGATATGCTTACATTTTCTGCGTGCAGAGTGTGATCTATACGTGCTTCTTCACCCTCATCCTGTGCATCATCGTCACGAATTTCACCATACATATCATTGTCGCTCTCTTCCTCGGACTCCTCGAACTGCACATTAATTCCGTAAGTCTCGTCAATCTGCTCCTCATTGTTGGGAGCTGCAGTCAGCGCGTTTACAGCATCGCTGCCAAAGTCTGTAATCTTTTTTCCCAGATTTACGAGAAGCGCGAAACGCTCATCGGTCACAGACCCCAACAAGCTGTCAATTTCACGTTTGCGCTCGCGGTCCTTGAGCTTATCGTTCTTAAGCACTGCAAGAATCTCGTCCGCTGCACCACACAATATGTCACGCGGCTGATCGCCCAACGCCTCCTGAATAAAGCTCAGCAGAACCTCGTATGTCTGTCGTGTTTCCTGCGTTTTGGGTCTGTATACAATGCCAACCATTTCGTCAATGCCCTCGGACAAAAGTGTAGCGCCCTTCATGCGCTCAAAGTCGTACTGCGCCTCATCACGCTTTTGACGCTTCACCTTGCGCTCCTCCGTCTTCTCCGGCTTGGTCCGCTGATATCGATCGCCCATACGCGTGCCATCCAATTTGCCCACTAACGAACACACCTCGCCGGTGGCTTCATCGCGACGTGGACGCTCGATGAGTCGAACATCAGCTTGCAGCACAAGGTTTGAGTTCTGAAAGAACCAAAATTTAGCGAATACACTTTTTCGCGCTGCAAACGTTTACAGCATGCACATTGAAAATATTCCCGACACCCTTTTTTGTACTTACCGCTTTGTACTCGTACTGTAATTGACGGGCTGCTGCATCAGCCATATTGGATAGTTATTCCTACCTACGTTTTCCAAGCGTAGCAATTATATATCATACGATTTCGCGAGTTTAATATAAAAAATTGCCGCTTTGCTGTTCGCACTTAGAGATGGAAAACGAAATCGATAAACGGACATCGATTATTTTTAACACGGTGCTTATCGAGTTCTTGTATTGCGATGTATTTTCGATGCATTGTAGTTGCTATAACATCGGAATTTTGTGGACGTTTTTTTGCCTGCTGCAAAAAATGGTGGGCTCCACCACCTTTCTATAGGCCTACCGAACTTACAGATAATATGGAAGTCTACTAGTAGTAAATGCGGATACTCACATCTTTTTAATAGCTAAAAAATATTTTCACAGTTTACAGTTTTGCTCACTTTATTACTTCAAGCCGATCATAAGCTAAATTAAAAATAATGTTATTGTGTCATAAATTAATATTTTGATTTTTGAATACATCGACATCGAGGCTAACATCCGAATATACATTCATACTCTCCCAACTGGCTCCTTCTTTCCAGTGAGGCGTTCCGATGACGCGAGCCACCATCGATAAGCAATAAGTACTTCGATCTAGTTCGATAACGCTTAAAGAAATCTTCATAAAAAGGTAAACAAACAAGACATGGTCTGCTTTTGATTATCCGCTCGCATTACTCGTACACGGAAAGCAAACCGAAGCGGACACATGTGTCGTAAGTCATTAAGAAAACCCGGGTCAAAAATCGTAACTCGTTTAACTGGAAAGTGAGTTCAAGTGCAACGAAAGCGCATTAAATTAGTGCGACGTTGCAAGCGGAGGTGAACGCACGAGTTGTCCGGCATCCTAACTTGGTCGAGAATAAAAACAATAATGCTCACTACGCAACAGGAAGCACGTTGTCCAGGCTTTTGTGACTGTACTTTTCCCAGCTGCACAGACGTCAACGACCACAATGGACCAATAACAAATCTCGTAAAGTGCATCTGTGGCGAGGACAGTGGAAACGGACTTCAATGGAAATGGCACCACAGTGAAGAGTCCGATGTACAAATCGATGGACGTGACATAATTTTCCATCCTATATATAGCCAGGGTACGGCAATAGTGAGGGGCGATCAACTCCTGGAGGCGGACAAGGTGCACTTCTGGGAGATGCGCGTCATAACAGCACTAGCAGGCACCGATGTGGTAAGTAGATAACCTGAATCAATGTCAGTCAAAGTCGGCTATAGTTTGCGCTGATAAGCAAGGTAAAGTGGTACACCACAGGCTTACATTTAATTACAAATGGATTACAATGCGAGCCGATAAGGGAAGAATGCACTACACAGAGATAAGACGCGACATGAATGCTCTTGGCACAATGTCTAGTGTATTTTTGTATGCGCCCCAACATTATACGGAAAACAAATCGGCTCTGGCTCAGATCCGCTCAACTAGCAACCGACTGACAGGCTGATAAGAAAACTGTTCAACTTTCGCTGATAGCGACGATTCATTAGCACCGCAAAAGTTCAAGCACAAAGTAATGTAAACATTTCTCGAACTCTTCTAGATGTTTGGTATCGGAACAGATGGCGTCAATCTAGAACAGTTCAAATTTCACTTTGTCTCAGCACTGGGCACCAACGCCCAATCCTGGGGCTACTCCTACAATGGCAGAACACAACACTGCGGCGAACAACTGCCCTATGGTCAAAAGTTTTCACAGGGCTGCCTGGTGGGCATCTTTTTGGATCGCATGCGTGGCCATTTGGAATTCTATTTGAATAGGCGGTCCCTTGGTGTGGCCTATACAAATATACCCACAAATCCAAACACAAAAATATATCCCATGGTATGCTCTACGGCCGCCAAGTCAGTCATAAGGCTAATTAACTCTACATCGCAAGTTGCAACCTTGCAACTGAGAGCCTTCCAGACATTGACGAAGCACCCCCAAAGGCTGGAAGAGTTACGCAATATGCCGGGCCTTAAGGGCATTCTTCGATCGTACTGGTTTTTGGCTCCACCCGTGCGCTACTCCCGCCGCTCCAAGGAGCACGAACTGGACCTTGGCGATGAGGCGGTGCTGTCATCATCGAAGCGACTGGGAAGAAAGCAAAAATACAAAGGTAAGTTGCAATCAATTGGAAATTGCATTAAACGTTTTCATTGTTAATTTATATATTCCGATATAAATATTTATATTTGTTTGTATTATATGCGTGCACAATTATAAACGGCACTATTAATTTAATTTTTATTTTCTTTATTTTATGTATTTGTTTTACTTGCTGTAAACACAAAACAATCGAATGTTATAAAGTGCCTTCTAAATGATTAGGATTTTTATAAAAGCAAATAGATCTAATTATGCACTTTACAAAAGTTACTTGCAACAACTTGGGGGGTTTTGGCTATATTACAAAATTGTAGAGCATATTAATATCTTCTCCTGCTACTGCCATTCAATTAAAATAACATTTGTGAAAAAACTGCCGATATGCTGATTGCTTGATATATTTTGAAATAAAAATGTGTTCGTAGTGCACCAATTTTAATAAAACTTCAAAATATCGCAAGGCACTATACAAAACTCTTAAATAGCAAATCTCTAAATATATATTTAGATTGTTTGTATGGAGGATATGTATGGTTGTTCTCCGTATGGATAAGTAAGGCCAAATATGGTGTTCCTAGCTTTTATGATTTAATTCATTAATCATTTCATTAATCTAGTCAGTCCTGCTTATAAGTCTAGAATACTTTTGCACCTATCGGTACACCCTGCACCATAAAAAGGAAAAATCAAAATTGGTCATCTACTCGGTAGTTATTTGTCGCACACGATTGAAATTTGGTAGCTATTCATTATTCAATGAGTAACACCATATAAGAGAAACCCTTACTCAGAAACTATTTAACACACATACGTGTGGAAAATACGATTAAATAAAAATTCGTAATATCACAGCAATTGTCTAACGCAAACGATCAGAAGGACGTAACTGGCTATTTTTAACATTCGGTAAAAGAATTATAAGGGTTTGATATCCAAGTATTTAAAATATTTTTCTTTAATGGCAGCGCAACGCATTCCGGATACGCTAGACAACACATATGTTTGAGTATTACATATATTTCAATACACGCATCTATTTATACCTACAGGTTTACTTATGTAGGTATTTTTTGATATAGCATACATAAAAAACATGATAAAACCTTTTCTGCCGAGTACATAAAAAAGAAAATAAGTTATTGTTTTAAACGAAAACATTAAATGGGGTCAATTAAAACTAGTATATCCTTTTTCATGGTATAATAAATTTACTTTCAGTACCCACATCTATTTTCATTTGATTAGGAAATAGGAAGCAAAGGTCTGACTTCTATAAATTAACTATTAGATAAGTGTATGACATTTATTTAATACTTAATCTTTAAGTCTTATACTCGTATGTTAACGTCGACCGTTTTCTCCATTGTATCAATAAGAAAACTTTTTTGAGCAAACAAACTTAGTAGCGATAAGGAACTCTCAAAATTTCTGATATATAGTAGTATATAAATACATTTTTGCGAAAATGATAAAGTCTATATAATGTATATGGAACCATGAGTGGTCAGATGGGAAAACTCATGTTTGTTTTTCTATTTTCAATACTTACATTCGAAAGAATTATTCAGAATAAATTTCACTATATCGATTATAAAATTTGTATGTCTTTAGCGGTGGTGCAAACAAAAAATAATTGATGGAGTTTGAATACTAAGTTTTGGTGACTCTATCTTTATAGTTTGGGAGCTCCTTGCGAACGTACAGACAGACGAACATTTCTAGAACAATATCATGCTGATTAAAGCTATTCCTTTACCGTTTGGCAAGCTTCCTTTTGGTTGCTACAAAAACATAGCGATTTCATAAAACTTATAGCAATTATTTCCCTTAAAATAAAAGGGGATTTCTACTGGAAAATCAATTGTTTAGCTTTGTTTTATAAGTGGCAGGATTTTAATCTAATCTGATTCTTTAATACAACTGGCTGACTCACAAGTTAGCCTAAAACATGTTTCTTTTGCACGTTATAAAAAGAGGTTGGAATCCTATTTTAATAATTTCATTCTTAAATTGCAGACCCTGATGATGAGGACACTGATGATCTGTACGCAAATGCTCATAAAATTCCTCTGCGTCGCAATGACAGCGGCGATGAGGAATACACAACATCCGTTCATGAATTCTGCGATGAGTTTTTCCATTACTTGCTTTAGAATTGTTTTATATTAAGTATGCATTTATTTAAAAGTATGTAGAGTTTAGTTAAATATATGTATGTATGTATATATATGCATTACATTACTTATAAAATACCCAAGAGAAGGGAAGGTCAAGGGAGGGTTACTTAAAAGGTTAGACAACATTTTTATCTAAGCTTTCAATATCCCTCCCTTACCATAATTTCTCTTTGGTAGACCAATTTTGAAATACAGAAATGGGAAGGGAAGGACGTAAGAACAAATGGGGAAAACGTACAATTATAACTCAAGCGCATTTATGAAATGAATGTCTAACTTAATTTTGAAGCATCGCTGTCTGCACCGTCCGTCGTGGTCGTGACACGCTTGAAGATCACTCCCAATGGCAGCTAGTCCATGTCATCGTCATCATCATCGGATATAGTGTACTTCTTCTGGGAACGTTTTCGGCGCGTCTGCTTTTTGGAGGTGGTAGCAGCGCCGCTTGGTGCTGCCGCTGACGTTTGAGTGGGCGTAGAAGGTGCGCTGGCCACTGACTTGTTTAGCTTAAGTTTCATCTTAACGGCTGAGGCCGAAGTCGTCGCCATTTCTTCATCATCCGAGCCCTCTTCGCCCTCATCCTCCTCATTTTCGGAATTATCCGATCCATGACCTTCTCCCGTGTTGTCTCCAGCTGCCTCTTGCGCCGCAGCCGCTGCCACGGTAATGCGTTGTCGTGCGCCTACGAATACTTTTTGCAATGCAATAGAATCCATGTAAATGAGGGAGGCCTCCTCATTGTAAATTTGGGCATTTTGGCACAACTGCATGAAATCCTTTTCCAACTCATTCAAATCTCCATATTTGCAGTCCTCTATGCGTTGCAATATTTTCTTGATGTCCACTGGTCGTTTGATTATCTCATAATAGTCGGGCAAACGCTGTCGCGAGGGTAGCTTCATGAACGGCTCGGAGAGGATGCGACCGTCCTGTGTGTGCTTAATGACAGCGCTCATAATCTTGTTCATTTGCTTTTTAGATCGCTTATCAATGTTTTGGCGACGACGTCGTTTAAGAATTACAGAATCGTCATCAGATTCCTCTTTCCGATTCTTGCGCTTGCGCCGTTTTCGTTTGGAGTCCTCTTCCTCCTCCTCCTCATCGAATTCCGCGCCGTCGTCGATCGCCTTCAGCCACTCCTTTTCAGTCAGACTGTCCGTGTAGTCCACTTCCTTGCGCTGACGCGAGCCGCGGCCTACAGCCATTAAAAAAATGGAAAAGAAATTAAAAACATTTCAAAAAATGGCGTTCAGTGGACTATTTACCCAAGATAGTATCCTCGTCGTATTGGTAATGGAAACGTTCAACCTCATCATCGTCCTTGGTCAACCAGTCGGGCAGCTCTGACTCGTCAATAAGACGCTCCCTGCCCGGATGAATTTCCTCGTCCTCTTTCTTGCGCTCCACATCCATTTTCTTAAATATTTCAATTTCCTCTTCGCTGCGTGCTATCATCATGTTAATCATCTCATCATCGGGCACTTCATTCTCCTCCTCCTCTTCGTTGTCGTCCTGGTGCAGAATAGTTTGCAAGAATTGTTGACGTTCGCTGCCCGTCGACTTTTGATCAAACATGCCCGCCTGGATGACCTTCTCGTCCATGTTGAGCTTGTAACGCGCTGCGGCTAGAATACGCTCTTCAACGGAATTGACCGTCATTAAGCGCAGGACACGCACTTCATTGCGCTGACCAATACGATGTGCACGATCCTGTGCCTGCAAATCCTGATGGGGATTCCAATCCGAATCGAATATAACAACTGTGTCGGCAGTTTGCAAATTCAAGCCGAGACCGCCGGCACGTGTGGATAGCAAAAAGACAAAGTAGTCAGAGCCCTTGGCGTTAAACTTTCGGAGTAGCTCGCCACGATCCTCCGCTTTTGTGGTGCCGTCCAAACGTAAATAGCCAAACTGCCGCCAACTAAGATAGTCCTCAATAATGGTCATGCATTGAGTCATTTGACAGAAAAGAAGTACACGATGATTGGTGGCCTTAAGCTTAGGCAAAATGCGATCGAGCAGCTCGAATTTTCCAGAGACACGATAGAGATCAGGTCCTACAGAATTTAAGTTATATTTAGATTGATGCTTTAATCATAGAATTGAAAAACTTACCAGAAACGACACCGTGTCCACCCGTATGATCACAGTACTTCTCCTCGATATGCTGGAACATGAAGGGATGATTGCAGAGCTTCCTCAGCTGGACAATTGTGTTCATTAGAGCCTTGGCGCCACCTTTTCCATGCTTGCCCTTCTCCGAGCCATCGGTTAGCAGCACCCCCTTGCTTTGCATGTGTTTGTAAAGAACTCGCTGCAGAGCAGACATATCGCACTTGATAATGTACTCGACCTTGTCGGGAAGCTGGTGCTCCACCTCCTTCTTGAGACGGCGAAGCAGGAAGGGACGCAGCACCTTATGTAAACGACGAATAATCAAAATGGTCTCCTCCTCGTTCAGCTCGACTTTCTCGCCAGTGGTGGCGAATGGGGCATTAAACCATTGTTCAAAGGTGGAACAAGACTTAAAGATGGATGGTAGCAAGAAATTAAGCAGAGCCCACAGCTCCGGCAGCTTGTTCTGTAGCGGAGTACCCGTTAGCAGCAGACGATAGGGCGCAATGTAGTGTGTGTTTAGCACCTGCGTTAGCTTGCAGTGGTGATTCTTCATGCGATGACCCTCATCGATGATCATGTACTTCCATTGTATCTTGGCCAGAACGGACTTATCCTTGATGACATATTCGTAGGTAGTCAGCAGTACATTGAATTTGGTAGCACGCATTTGATTTTGGAGCAGGCGGCGACCCTGTGGACTGCCCTTGTAACTGACCACGCCCACTGCGGGTGCCCATTTCTCAAATTCCAACACCCAATTGGGCAGCGTGGAGAGTGGCACAATAATTAAAAATGGGCCCATGACCTTTTTGCGATCCATTAGATAGGTAACCAAAGATATGGTCTGTATGGTCTTACCCAGACCCATCTCATCGGCCAGAATACCATTCAAGTTGTTGTTATACAGCGAAACGAGCCACTCTAGACCCTTCAGCTGGTACTCCTTCAGCTGTCCGTTGACCATAATGCTCGCCTGCTCGGTTACCTTCTCATGTATGGTGTGCGCAATGCTGTAGTAAGTTTGCTCTTCGGTACGGTATTCATCATCCTCCACCTTGGCGCTCTTAATTAGATCCTTCTCTTCCACATCAGCCTCCTGCGATGTCTCTGTATCTGATTTACGCTCATTCTGTTCCTCCTTCTCGAGACCACGTAATTTCTCCTTTCCGGAAGCATCTTCGCCATCGTCCTCGTCGTCTATCCAATCCCAGCCAGGGTGGATGTCCAGCCAGCGATGCAAGTGCTTTAGCATAGGTGCATCGTCACCAGTTAGCTTCTTGCCGCTGCACTGTTCCACCACATGGACACGCATATCGGCCGCAATGCAGCCATCATCGATGTTTACGTATTCCCCGCTCAGTAGCAGCTCCTTCTTGTACTGCAGTAGCCGCTTGCCCTCCTCCTCCTTCTTTTTCATCTGATCGTCCTTGTGCTGTTTAACCATCTGTGTGAGGTTGCTAATATACTCGTCCGTCTGCGAGAGCAAGAACGCCAGGCGCTTATCCTTTTTCTGATCAATAAGCTTGCGATAACCCTCCTCATCCTCGGCCATTAAACGCCGCATACGCTCCTTCTCAATTCGTTCCTGTTCCTTCTTTTGTTCACGCTCTGCATTCGCATGGTAATTCATCACCGCCTTGTTCATGCGTCCCAATTGCAGCTTAAAAGAGAAACGAAAAATTTGTTATTAATTAATCCATTCTCTTATAAAAAACTATATAAAATCGTAAACATTCATTTAGATTTACCTTGTTATTTCTATGGAACTCGCGAAGATCTTTGCCATGCTGCAGCACGGCGGCCAAGAACTCCAGATGCTTCTGACGCCGCTTACGTTCCGCTTCGAGTTTCTGCTGCTTTTCCAGCTTCTCGGTGGCACGAGCTTCACGCAGTCCCTGGCGTTTGGTACGCTTGTAGGCCTTCATATTAACAGCGGTCTCTAGCGTCGTGTCCCGTCGCGTGCATTGCACGATCTCCATGCGCAGCTGCCGTTGGAAGTTTAGGACTCGCAACGCTCGCAGCTCGATTGCCGCCTGCAGCCGCAGATCCTCCGACATGGTAGCTGGCAGCCGCTGAAGTTCCTGCATACGCAGCGAAATGCGCGCCGCAATGCGATTCTCGCGCTCCTGCAGCAACGTAATGGGATCCAGACCAGCGGGTTTGGCCACTGTGGTAACGCGATTAGGCTTTGCCATGGGCTGTTGCTGGCCGGGAGGTGCTCCGGGTCGTGGAGCTGGTGGCATGCCAGGCGCTACCTGATTGCCTGGCAAGCCGGGTAGTGTCGGCGCTGCATTCACTGCTCGCACACCTTGCGCTTGCATGGGCGTGGCTATCAAGGGCTGACCACCGGCGGCACCCATGGCCAAGGGCTTTCCACCATTTGGCAACTGATGTTGCAGCTCTACCGGCGGCTGCTGTTGAGGTAGGGGAACACCCACCACAGGCGGCATACCCGGCGGTTGCGGTTGTTGCTGTCCCGGAAGCTGAGCGGGCAGTGGTTGACCCTGCATGTGTGGTGGCGGTGGCTGCAATTTCTGGCCGGGTACCGGCTGACCGTAGGGGCTGGCCGGTGGCGTTGAGCATTGTGGTGGAGTGCCCGTTGACGGCGGCTGCTGAGGCTGCACCGGTGGCTGACCACCGTGCTGTACTCCCGGCGGTACACCCGGCATGCCCGGTGGTCCAATGGGTGGTTGTTGCTGCTGCGCCGCCTGCAGCGCCTGTTGCATTTGCATGGAAATCGGTTTGTTGCGCGCCAACAGACGATATGCAGTGATCTGGGTGCGCAGCATGTTCACCTGATTGCCATTGAGATGCTGATGCTTGGAGGTGGCGCGCATGGCCAATAGCTGGGAGTAACGTGGATCCTCCTGCATACCCTTCTCCTCCATCGAGTCAATGGCGCGCTGCAACGCATGAAGATTCTCCTGACCGGAACGCTCGGGCGGCACAGGCGGGCCAGGTGGCACTTGACCGGGCTGTTGCGGTCCCTGAAAACCAAAAGTATACCTCATTAATTCATGATAATTAACTTTTTTATCAGCTTGGGTCTTTCCATAGAAAATTGGAGTTCTCTCTAACCCAAACCAACTCTATATTGTATGTTTCGGTTTTATCTTAATTTGACAACAACGTATGATAAACGGGAATGGAATGCGAGTCTTGTATGCCCAACTTTTGAAAACCCTATAACCACTTTCAAAACAAGAACATAATTTTAGTTCTATTGTTATTTTTTACCCCCTTTGTTGTAGGTATTTTTTGTGGGATATATAAGAGACGACTTGCCCGCCGACTTGTAGAGAAAATTTGGGCCTCAAAAGGGCGATTTTAAATTAAGTTTTAAGGATTGCACAACTTCAGAAATTTGAAAGATATGATAATGATTAATGATATCTCTTCCAGCTGTAGCTTTACAGCTCTTAGATCTCTTGCTGAACAATCCAAATATAACTAAAGGCTAGACACATTATTATGTGATCTTTGATCACATAACAGACTTTTGTTTCGTTTTGTTTGATAAAGTTTCTTTGCTGGAAATATAAATCACGTTAAGTAATATATGGGGTCTAAACTACCAGACGCGTGTACCTGAGCACACAGTTAATAAATCTTTACAGCTGCATGTCATGATGTTATAAGGCTATGTAGAAATTGCATGCCAATATAAACAAATTATTAAACATAGACGCTTTGGGAGAGGCACATTTATAATTAGTCAGAAGCGTTCGCTCTCTGTCGCAGAATCAAACGACTTACTGAGTAAGCGAAAACTCGTTCTTGAAGTGCTGGGAGTTCAGTGTACGGGTCGGCAGCAGCGGAGAGACAACGGGTATCGCAATTTGACAGCGCGACGACAATTATTATAGCAGATAAAGGGGAGACAAGCAACTGAAGACATCACAATGGCAACGCAAACGCAAATAGACGAGCTTTATGAATTCATCTTCCCGCTGGCGGTGCGTGCAGGTAACATTCTACTCGAGGGTTATCAGGAGGCGGGCAAGGCTGTGTCGCTGAAGAGTGGCGGTTTTTACGATGTGGTTACTGAGTATGATAACAAAATTGAGGAGTTTCTTATGAGAGAAATACTAGCCAAATATCCAGATCACAAATTCATAGGCGAGGAGGACACGGCCAAAAATGATAACATTACCAAGGAGCTAACAGATGCGCCTACTTGGATCATTGATCCCATCGATGGTACCTCCAATTTCATAAAACAAATTCCTCATGTTTGTGTGTCAATTGGTCTATCCATAAATAAGCAAATTGTATTGGGTATTGCGAACAATCCTCCTCAGCAGAAACTCTACACCGCCAAGTTGGGTCAAGGGGCCTATTGCAACGGAGAGCCCATACACGTGAGCACCTGTGCGCGCATAAGCGAGGCTAATGTGGCCTATGAGGTTTGTCTTCTACACGCTGCAAAGATTCGGAACAAGCACATCAAACGCATCTACCATGTGGGTGCGCAGGCAAGGCGGTAAGTGTTTAAGCATTATCCTTACTACCTCTACGATTTTTCCAACTCATTTGGCAGGCTGCTGGCCTACTCTTGTGTGGTGGATTCACTATGCATGGTAGCCGCTGGCAATCTGGATGCCTTTCACATCGAAGACATGTATCCATGGGATTGTGCCGCCGGGTATTTACTTATAAGCGAGGCTGGCGGTGTTGTGACTCATCCATATGGTGGCCCATATAATATAATGAAGCCAGACTTGATTTGCGCAGGCACGGAAAGTTTGCGCAACGAAATGGAGCAACTAATTCGCAGAGCTGATCGGGAAAAGTCAGTAGGAGGCGGCGAAATAGCATAAACTTTTCACAGAGCTTTTCTAGCAGTGAGACTCAAGAGTAAAACTTTCCAGTACGCCCCCATGAATTGCAATAAACAAAAATAAAACTATAACAAAATTTAAATTGATTGTGTCGTGAGCTTTTTATCATTGTGTATTTTGCTTTCGCTATCAATTTACGGCTACATGCACTCATAAACGTGTAGCAATCGAGAGTTAGAAGAACTTTTCAGTTGTCAGCGCCAGCTGAAAGTGTTTGGTTGTCTCTCAAGTATTTCTCTCGCAATAGAACAAAAAGAAATATACAAATATGAGTAAAACGGTTAGCGAAGCACAATTGAAGTCTTACTACGAAGTGGCTGTGGATTTGGTCAAAAAATGTGGCCCCCTTATGCTGGAGGGCTATCAGAAGGGCCAAACAGATTTCAAGGTGAAAGCCGACTTTTACGATCTGGTCACCGTATATGACAAACAGATTGAGGATAAGCTCACCAAAGGTCTACTGTCGGCCTTCCCCGAATCTCTCATCATCGGAGAGGAGGAATCGGCGGCAACGAAACGTCTGCCGGAATTAACTGATGCACCAACATGGATAATAGATCCTATTGATGGTACCACTAACTTCATACGTCGCATTCCACATTGTTGCATATCCGTGGGTCTGGCCATCAATAAAGAACTTGTTGTGGGCGTTGTTTACAATCCGCCGGCTGACGAGTTATTTACCGCTTGGAAAGGACATGGTGCCTTTTTAAATGGCCAGCCCATAAATGTCTCAAAAGTCAGCAAGGCAAGTGTCAAAGATAACTATTATGAGATAACCCAAAATAACTGGAGAGTTAATGCAATCAACAGGCAAACATTTGCGGTTTCTCTGAGCATTACGCGCAACATACATAAATACATACACTAAGCACTGAACTTTAAGCTCTCGGAGAGAGAAGCCGGTTCCAACAAAGACATACATACACATGATCAACCAATTATACCTCTTTGATTTTGTTTTTTTGCTTTGCATGATGACAAGCAAAAAATGCTCTCAATACAAACCTAATTGATGCCCGCTGTAAAGTTCTGTTTACGGTTCTCGCTAATCTGCTCTCCTTTTGTGTGCCTCCACAGATAAACCAAGCTGTGATTGCTTACGAAATCTCACTCATACATGCGCCATCAGTCAGAGACAAGAACATAAAACGCATATATAAGTTGGCTTCGAATGCAACCGGGTAAGATGTCTCTTATTGAGTTTATGCTAGCGCGAAAGCAGAAAATCATTTCAAGATATGTATGCATATGTAAATGATTGTGAATAGGGCTAGGACATGTGATCTCTTCAGGCAAACTTTTAATATTAATTGTTCATTTGGGTTTGGCGCCAATTTCAAGTTAAGCATTTTTTGAACCAGCTATTAATCATTGTACATTTGCGTTGCCACCTCTCACCAATTCATATTTTCTGGCGATACATTTATTTTTTTAAAAATGTAGCCAGACTGCGAAGAATTTTATGTACAATTGATCAAGTTAATAAGGAACAAGAGAACGCTACAGCCCGACATTGAAATACCCTGTACCCAGACAAACTTCTGTCCTTGAGTTATATACACCCATAGCAGAAGCAAGAAGAGGAAGAAGCCTGTGACCGTAGTACCGGAGTAAAATTGTTTCGCTAATAACTTTTTTGAGAATTAACCGATTTAAATGAAATTTGAAACAAAAGTAGATAATTATATAAAAATATGTGTGCAGTTTGGTTGGAGTAGCTTTTGAAATGTGGACAGTATTGACGAAATTCTGTGGCGGGGGAAAGGGGGGAAATTCAAAAAAATAAAATAAACTCGTATAGCCTAGGGACTAGGTGCGTCTGCATACCAAGTTTGGTTTATGTACACTCAGCCGTTTCCGAAATCCAGGCGATCATCCAGATAGACGGACGGACGGACGGACATGTCTAGATCGATTTCTCTAGTCATGCTGATTCAGAATATATATACATACTTTGCCTATACCTAATATAGCTTTTTTACCCTATGGTATAAAAAGGCGGATTCAAAATCTTGTCACGGACATTATCAGTCTTTTTGTTTGTTTGTTTAATTATGTAAGCCTTTTCGCTCCCCATAAGATTATTAAACAACCAGCTCACATTGCTCATATATGATGCCAGTGTTCAAGAAATGAAATGTTTTTGATTTTTGGCTGGCATAAACGTAATATCTGTCAATGTTTACTATCTTTTGCTGACATATATTCCATCTCTAACAGCACTCGATGCTTCGGCAGCGCTGCACTGACTCTCTGCTATGTGGCCACGGGTCAGGTGGATGTTTATCACATTGAGGACTTGAAGCCTTGGGATTTGGCCGGCGGTGCCGTTATACTGCGTGAGGCCGGTGGTGTCGTTTGTCACACAAATGGTGGCGAATTCGATATAATGAAACCAAACTGTGTGTGCACTTCTACCAAGGAGTTGTCGAAAGAAGTGATTTCTCTGATTGATGAGGCCAACCAAATTATGGAATATACTTTTAAGTAAGCCCATCCACTCACATATCCACACATACTATATACATATGTATTGTTTTCATGATAAATATGCAAGTGTATTATTTTTTAATAAAAATAAATCAACAGCAGAATAGTTTCATCTACGAACGAGTTGATTGTAAAAGTATATAAAAATAAAACATCTACATTCTTAACTGGACAATCAAGATTAATCAATTATTTGTATGAATTGAGCTCACGGTCAACAAAGATTAAACTTTTTTAAGTGGGTTAAATTATTAAATTTACTTTGAAAACCTGAATTCTGCAGCCAAATTATGATACACATATATACATGAAGAAGAATATTATGATTATAATATAAGGAATTGGTTTGAGAAGGTCATGATGGAACTTGAAATGGAAGACTTGTGGATTCACATTTTTTACAGAATCATCTCCAAATTTTTATTCTTAATGAGCTGATAGAAAAAATACTTTATCTATATTGGTATCATATACACATTAAAAGTACAAAGTCTGTTACTGTAAGCCCCTAAAGTCAATAGTGTCGCTTATTTCATCGCTGACTGGGCCCATACTGACGGTCTCGTTAGATAAGAAAGATGTTTGTTGGAGATAAATGACAACCAATTGCTTCGAAACATCTCTAAAGCTATCTCGAAAACATTTAACAGCTCATAAATTAACAGTGAATTCAAATAAACAATTAAAAGCAAGAGTTGCGCGAGAGACAAATGCAAAATAAAGCTCCCGCAGAACGTCTTCGACTCCGAGAACAGTTGACGACACAATCTGAACAGAGATACAACGTGCTCCGCAATTTTCAATTCAAGTTCAAATACGCAAGTTCGTTGCAGTGGAAATAAAATGACAACAGAAACGGTTATAGACGAGTTATATAACTTCATATACCCGGTAGCAGTTAGAGCCGGAGAGCTGTTGCTCGAGGGGTATGAGAAAGCTTCTAAAAATGTATCCATAAAGGGTGCATTCTATGATGTGGTCACTGACTATGACAACAAGATCGAAGAGCATATCATGGGTAGGATATTGTCAAGATATCCGGAACATAAGTTCATAGGTGAAGAGGACACTGCCAAGAATAATAATGTTTCGAAAGAGCTGACAGATGCGCCCACTTGGATCATTGATCCCATAGATGGCACCTCGAACTTTATCAAGCAAATCCCACATGTTTGTGTATCCATTGGTCTGGCTATAAACAAGCAAATAGTTTTGGGCCTTATTAATAACCCCGTTCAGAAGAAAATGTACACTGCCAAGCTAAATCAGGGTGCCTTCTGCAATGGAGAGCGGATACATGTGAGCGACTGCAAGCGGATGAACGACGCTAATGTTGCGTATGAAGTATCTCTCCTGCATGTGGAAAAGGTGCGGAACAAGCACATCAAACGCATATACTATGTGGGTGCACAGGCCAGACGGTAAAATCCAAACGAATATCGCTAGAGAGATGAATAAATACGCATTATTCTCTTCAATAGCTTATTGTCTTACTCCAGCGTTGTTGAAGACCTGAGCTTGGTAGCTGCCGGTAATCTTGATGCGTTCTATATCGAGGACATGTATCCCTGGGATTGTGCCGCCGGCTCTTTGCTAATATCTGAGGCTGGTGGCGTCATAACGCATCCCTCAGGGGAACCCTTTGACGTCATGAAAGCTGATCTTATATGTGCGAGCACTGAAAATTTGCGAAAGGAGCTTGAAGACCTGCTGCGCCAAGCAGATCTAGCAAAAGCTGTGGGCGGCGAAGAATCATAACAACTTTTGTTGAGCCTTTCTTTTGTTGATCACGATCGAAGCAATAACAAGAAGACACTTAAATACCCTTTACACGGCCTACTTGAAAATCTTTTTTTTTTATAGGTACAAGTATATGCAGTAAGAAATCGATTTTCATCAAATTAATATTATGAGACAATACATAAAATCTTTAAGTAGAAATAAACACTGTTTCTTTTTTTTACCAATCGATGCTGTACGTAGAAAGTGGTGTCCTAGCTTCCACTTAAAGTGGGACTTGTTACATACATTTGATCATAAAGGACACCTTTTTGGGTGCAGGGGGTATCATACAATGGCTCTCACATTATCCCAAATCTTTTAGAGTTAACCAAGCTCTTGCCTTTATGAGATATTAAAAACAAATACCACAACACAGCAAGAACAGAACAACTTTAATTGCAGGTCAGATTTTGTTGGGTTAGCTTAAAATATAATCCCACAAGAGTGAATTGAAAACTCTTTCTATTGGGTTATCTATCTTTATATATCTATATATCTTTCTAATGAGTTATCATACTGCGAAGGATTTGAAGACATACTTGTATTACGATGTGGATTTTAAGCATTTCAAGTATTTTAAGTATATAAAAAGAAAACATCTACATTCTTAACTGGGCAATCAAGATTAATAAAGTGGGGACAAATATTTATGGAGGGCTATAGAAAAAGTAAATTGGATACTAAAACAAAAGATGCCTACTGGGACTTTGTAACAGCCAGAATTTTAAGGAGACATCCCCCGAGTCAATATTTATAAGCGAGGAAGAAGCGTCTTCTACAAAGAATAAGATAAAGCTAACGAAACCTGTGGCCGGCAAAGAACCATAACATATGCTGTACAGCAATTTTTTCCAATCAAACGAGTACCCTTTCTTCGCCGAAAGTTGTAAGACACAAGTCTACCTAACAATTTTAGAAAATAGTTATCCGTGCTTCTACGGACAGACTGGTGGGCCTGTCTATATAGAATCGTTTCGTTATTCCGATCATCTACAAACCCTTTAATGCCAAACGCGTTTTCTTCTGCTTGTAACATACATACATACTTTTTTGGGTGCAGGGTGCAACTTAAAACGAAAAGCAACTCAAGGTCAGACACGCTCTCACTCTACCAAAGAGCTTTGAGAATTCGCAAAGCTTTTTCATTAATGAGAAATTTAAAAACGACAACGCAGCAAAAGCAGTTTAGTTGTAAGGAAGAGGTTGTCCGATTCGCTTGCAAAATAAAGCCGCTGAAATACTTGTTTGGGGATAAATAACTGAAAACATACTACAGTCAATTGGAAACTTTATCTATCGGCAATGACTTATAATTATACTGAGAAAGAATTGAAGACTTATTACGATGTGGCACTTGAGCAGGTTAACAAATGTGGGCAAATATTTATGGAGGGCTATAGAAAAAGCAAACTGGATGCTAAAGTAAAAGATGCCTATTGGGACTTTGTAACGGTCTACGATGTACAAATCGAGCAAACATTATGCCAGAGTCTTAAGGCAGCATTCCCCGAGTCAATATTCATAGGCGAGGAAGAAACGTCTTCTACAAAGAATAAGATGAAGCTAACGGATGCACCTACATGGATTTTAGATCCTATTGACGGAACCACTAATTTCATGCATAAGTTGCCTTTCAGCGCCATTTCGTTAGCTTTAACTATAAACAAGCAACTGGTTATGGGCGTTGTCTACAACCCGGCGGCAAATGAATTGTACTCCGCCTGGAAAGCTAATGGAGCTTATTTAAATGGTCAGCGCATACATGTATCGGGAGCTCGTAAAGTTTGTAATACCAAATAATATTAAATTATGTATTGTTGAATAGAGTTCCCGGCTTATTGCAGATCAATGAAGCGCTAATAGCCACTGAAATTTCCTTTATTCATACGCCAGAAGTACGTGATAATATATATTACGAATTATACATTTACGTAGTGGATATTATGTATACATGCAATTCCAAGAAAAATTTCACCTTATCTGTGAAAGGAACTGTCAGCTACATTTTTCGTACTTATATTATGTCAACTATTATAAATTTTATCTCACCAAAAGCTCAAAAAGCTTTTGATATTAACACACATACACATTTTTAATATGGCTTTTGTTAAATTGCATTTTTGAGTTCAGTCTCTGGCGACTGCTCGCCGTTTGCGTTTCTTAATTGAAGACACTGAAGTGTTTATCGCTTTCTTGAACTCATAAAAAGAAGAGTTGTTAATATGTTGAACAAGATTACCGAGGAGCAATTGAAAGCTTACCACAATGTGGCACTGCAACTTGTCGTTAAGTGTGGCCCGATTTTCAGGGAAGGCTACAACAGGACTGGGCAAAATGTAGTGGTCAAGGACGACTTTGTTACAGCATATGGCCGTCAAATTGCGGAAATATTGGCACAGGGCCTAAAAGATGCATTTCCGGAATCTATCATTATTGAACAGGGCAGAGTGGAAATAACTGATGCACCAACTTGGTTCATAGATCCCATTGATGGAAAAACTAATTACATACATGGATTAGCGCTTTGTGCCATTTCTGTAGGTTTATCAATTGGCAAACAACTAGTCTCAGGCATTGTTTTTAATCCGGTGACAAATGAATTGTTCTCTGCATGGAAGGGTCATGGTGCGTATTTAAACGGACAGCCCATTCATGTAACAAAAACATCTAAGGTACGTGGGGTAGTATTAAATTTTTTTTTAAGATATTTTGAATTTTTTGGTTTTTAGATTAGTGATGCGATTGTGGGGCATGAAATCACACTAATAAATGCAGAAGCATTTCGTGATAAGAACGTCAAGCGTGGCTACAAGCTGGCCGCAGTAGCTTCTTGGTGAGTTGACCCAAAACTAACCATAAATTAAATTTAGCATACTTTTATATTTGTTAGCACACGCTGCTTCGGAAGTGCAGCCATATCGCTAACCTATTTGGCAAAGGGCTCTCTGGATGTATACCAAATAGACGATTTGGAACCATGGAATGTAGCTGCTGGAGTATTAATACTTCAAGAAGCGGGCGGTGTCATTTACAACTCAAATGGCGGCGATTTTGACATAATAAAACCAAATTTTGTGTGCGCTGCCACGAAGGAACTTGCTCAGGAAGTTTTGCAACTCATACAAGAGGCTGATCAGATTACCGATTACACATTTAAGTAGATCACCAATATTTTTCTGTACTTACGTTGGGAGGCATGCCGTGGGTTTGATAACCAATTGGTGACATATTTGGACCAGTTGGCGGCATCTGCATGCCCATATGTGGATCTGTACATGAAAGAGTTCGATTATAGTTGGAAATAAAGCTTGAAGTAGACAACCACATACTCATTCCTTGGTGATGGGGCGGCATATGATGACCAGGTGGACCCTGACCAGGCGGGCCATGTTGCATAGGATGCCCATACGGTCCGGGATGTCCGGGCGGTGGTGGTCCTTGCATATGCGGTCCACCAGGTGGCCCTTGTGGACCCTGTGGTGGGCCTGGCTGCTGATGGGGGTATGGACTATGAGGCGAGGGCGCAGGACTTTGGGATGGTGGTGCCATAGGGCTCGGTGCTTGCGGTGGCGGCATGGGACTGTTCGCCGGCGAAGGCGATGCCATATTTCTTAACTTCCTCCTATATTAAGGGCGACCAAAATTTAACGCTGCGGCTTCTGAAGGCAACAGCAACCCCTAAATAAATAAGCGTAAAACACTGTTAGTGCACATTTATAATGGTAGGGAATTACTTATTTACATGCGACGTAGTTAGACGTGCTATAGCAACTCTTATTCAATCCTATACGCCTTCAACGCAGAATAAGACATTATTGTAATCGCTTTTGCTTCACAATTTTCACAACAACTACAGTTGTGTAGTACACGTAAAGCACGTTGTACGAAACATTGGTAAACTTGATTTTATGTGCGGTGCATAAATCAGTTATGAAACAACACAATTGCACTTTATTTTGGAAGAGAATTACCTATTTGCACTGTTTGAAACACTTTTCGCCTACAATTTTCACACTGCGACGCGACACAAAAACTCTAATGGCGGATGTCTCTCTATAACAAATTAAAAAGGGTGGCAACACTTGAGCCGGTTGGGATGCGTTCAGCAGTCAACTGTCGATGATAAAATACATATGCAAACAAAATTTATTTTTTAATTTAAAAAAAAAAGTTATTTAACACAATTTTAATTAAACAGCGTGTTTTAAAATACTACTTATTTGTTTATCATTGTTACAACATGTTCATTGTTTCGTGCTGAACGTATGCCATGACACGTCATGATACGCTGACTATGAATGGTCAGCGCAATAAGAAGAAGCAGCAGAACATATTCTGTCATATTTACTGAAAAAAGTGAAAACAAGAGAGCTATTCGAACGAAATAAAATAAGTTAGGTTTACAAATCGCATTTAGAGGCGCATACCACACAGCATTTAAGCTTAAATCATGGGTAGGTAACTATAGGCTTATAGGAGACAGTCCCACCGGCTATCCAATCGTCCGCTTATTCATCTATCTGCTATCAATGTCATAAAAAATACTACAAATCCACCCAACTTTGCAGGTGGGGTGCTCAGTTATTTTCGTGGTCTGCTCGGTTCAAGAGAGATGCGCATTTTAATACTGGGCCTGGACGGCGCCGGTAAAACCACTATACTCTACAGATTGCAAGTGGGTGAGGTTGTCACCACGATACCGACGATCGGATTTAACGTGGAACAGGTTACATATAAAAACTTAAAATTCCAAGTCTGGGACTTGGGAGGACAGACTAGTATTAGGTGAGCTTTGTGAAAATATGCGTGCTAATAGCAGATCACTTTTATTGTTATCGTGTGCTTTACTATTTGCAGACCTTATTGGCGCTGCTACTACAGCAATACAGACGCCATTATATACGTGGTCGACTCGGCGGATCGGGACCGTATTGGCATTTCAAAGGATGAACTGCTGTATATGCTGCGGGAGGAGGAGCTGGCCGGAGCGATACTCGTTGTGCTTGCCAACAAACAGGACATGGAGGGCTGCATGACAGTGGCCGAAGTACATCACGCGCTAGGTCTAGAGAACCTTAAAAATCGCACGTTTCAAATATTCAAAACATCCGCCACCAAGGGTGAGGGCCTAGATCAAGCTATGGATTGGCTGTCCAATACTTTACAGAGCCGCAAATAGTCAGCGCTCAAGCGACAACTGCCTTTCCTCATACCTATCCAACCCTTAGCCCCCATGTAAAAAATTGTCCAATGTGTCGCGCGTGTTGCAAGAGAATTTTTCCTACCCGCTTTTAAATTGCGCAAAATAACGAAATCAACATCTGCAAAACTTTGTAATAATTTCTAGTAATATAATTTTTAAATTATAGGTAAAAAAAACAAAAGAATTCAAGCAAACGTGTACCTTTATGTATATTTTACCATTCCGGTAGCCCAAACCGACGGACGCGTTTCTCCTGTGTGTCTAACTCCATGCGGACCTTCTGTCGCATGTAAAAAATGGGGCAATCTCTATTAGAGCAAATGACTTCCTCATGCAGAGACCCTTGACATCTTTGACATTCGGTCCACAGACGTGCAAAAGCCTCCTCCATGCTACGCTTGGCGCTGACCTCCTTCTGGTAAAGTTCGCTCATTTTGGGCTCACAGTGCGGACAGAGGCAGGCTTGTTCATAGCCCTTGGGCATCAGAGACTTGCAGCCAAGGCATGAAGCTTTTTTAGTCATAAATCCTGCCAAGCCCCCAATTTTGGATGTCACCACAGTGCGAGTGAGTGTGTGAGCGCCCTTGAGAAGTACTGATTCCGCTTTATCACCCAGAATAGGCTCGAATATGCGCAAAAGTGGTTTCGACAGCTGCTGCTCCAAATAGTAGTTGGCGTCAATGGGCACACTGTTCTCCAACACATATAAAGGATCCTCTGCCTTTTGGTAAGCCGGTGTATTCTTTGCCGCGGCACATATCACATAAGGCACACGATCCCCCAACTTAGGTGCTGTGCCCGGGTCACGTTTTTTCATTTTGCTGGCCAACTCCACGTGCGCCTGCTTAGCAGCGTAGTCTGTTTTGGCCAGTTCCTTGGTAATGACAAGCTGTGATATGTCAATGCGATTGCAAAGTAGATCGGCAATGACCTGCTTGGCATAGTCCACTGCCCCATCCGGGTCGCGCTCTATTAGCAGTTTCTGCAGACATGAGTTCATCAGATTGGCAACCAGTGGCGAATTGTCGCGTCGCACCGTTTCAATACCTTTGCAGTCCATTTTGTCATATTTATCCGGGCGTGTGAAATAGAGGCCGGCATAGCGTTTTTTGTTGATCAGCAGATATGGATAGTAGACCTTTTCGAATTCTAGCTTAATAGGTCGCACAAACTTCGAGCTGACCAGATCCGCCGCTTCACGCCCCAATTCCATGCTCCGCTCCAAGGCCTTGACGCCGAAATTAACCATCACAGAGTCGGTGTCGCCGTAAATGACAACTGCATCGTTCTCATACCCATTGGCACGGGTGTAATGGGATTCGACCTCATTCTTTGTCATTTCAATCATGGTACGTCCATAGGCAGTCACACTGCCCGATATTTCCAGACAGGGCAGCTTACCCACTTGAGCACCGGTGAAGCCATAAACTGAATTGGCCGATATCTTTAGGGCCAGCTGTCTGCCATCCAAGACTTGGCGCTTGAAGGGATCCTTTTCCACCTTGAGATCGTTCTTGGCTCGCTTACGCGCTGCCAGCAGTGATTCCAAGATCTCTGGGAGCAGCCCACGTCGCACCTCTGCTTTCACAAAGCTATTATTGGCCGGGGTACGCTCCACTTGGTCATCACGTAGCGATAGCTTATCCCGAGCGCCCGGTAACAGAAGCGTGGTGTAGCATAGATTGTGCGCCATCATAATACTGGGATATAGTGAGGCGAAGTCGAGAGTCGATATGGGATCAGCATAGTAGCCGCGTTTTGGTTCAATAACCGTAGCACCCTCATATTGTTCCTCCGATCCTTGCGACGTGTACGAAGGCATGATGAATCCCTTGGTTTTTGCTTTGCGCAAAAGCTGACTGAGCACCTTGATTTGCTGGCCACGTGTAAGCAGCGACTCGAGCGGCACACCCGTTACTCTGGCCATTTCCATGTAGTTAACTATGGCCATGAGTTTCCCTAACAAACGTAGGGGCAGATAGGCGTCCTTTAGACAGTACATTGCCAGACGACGACGCGTCTGTTCATCGCCATTTTGTAGATCCGTAATGATGCTGTGATGCACATCCTCTTTCTGCTCCTGCAGGAAATTGTAACTGACCGCGTTAAGGGTGTACGAACGCAATTTATAATCGCGCAGCAGAACAAAAAGCAAATCAAAAGGAACACGGCCCTCAAAATTTACATACTGGTTCTCGCGCCGGCCCATCTGTTTCGACTGAAGCACTTGCTCCTTAATTACCGAGCGTATGTTCTTAATTCTGCCCAGATATTCAAAGTTTTTGACTTTTAAATGAGCTGCTCGATTAATTAGGTAGGGTATGTCGAAGTTGTTTATGTTGTAGCCTGTCAAAATATCCGGATCCACCTCGCGCACAAAATCCGACCATTTGTCAAGCAATTGGGTCTCCTGTGCGTGACACAGCACCTGACTGCCAAGTATAGGGGCGCATTGTTTCAATGTGAAAACATTTCTTATAAAAGGCTCTGATTCTCCCTGTCGCATCACCATATTGGCTATTTGTATTACTGGATCCATTTTGGCCTCCGGAAATATGCCTTTGCGGCCGGCGCATTCAATGTCAAACGATAGTATACGAAATGGAGCAACCTTGGACCACTCGCCCTCGGGTTCGTGCGATATGAATTGATCGTAGGCCACATCAACTTCTATTTGGCAGCGAGACTCAGGCAAAAGTTTCGAATTGCGTCCACGCCGACGCCAAGTACCAGGCGGCAGCTCTATCCAATTGCAGCCCACAACGTCCCTATCCACCATGAACCGTATGTCAAAGTCAATGTTGTTCTCAAAGGCACGACAGTCTTGGAAATCAAAAGACGACATAATGATCTCCTTCTTCAGCAGACGTGAAGCAGCGGCGACAAAGCGCGGCAGAGTCAATGTGATCTTTATATAGCTTTGCTTTTCATCTCCCATATAACCATGTATATTGAGGCGTTCTACCAGCTCCACTGCCAGTACGGCCTCCTGTACATTGTCCTTATTGCTGCGCATATCGGCCAAGACCTTCTTGTCTAAGGCCTCCTGCAACTCATAGCAATGCCGTTTTTCAAAGTTTCGCGGCGCAGCTAAATAAAAATAGGGACAGAACCCATGCACATGACAACACACCGAGTTTCCCTCCATGGTCACGCCAAACATGCGCACTACCGGCACCGGACCCAATTGGGCGCCTGGCATGCCCGGCAACGGTTGTCCCAGATAATTTTCCACATCCAATTGCTGAAACACTAGTTTGTCCTCCTCAGGATTTAGCTCTGGTGGTGGCGCACGCGACCATCTTTCACTGGTCTGTTGGTTTTCGGGTCCATCGCCAATGAGCAGCGTTTGCTCAAGCTCATCGTTGGGTTCGAAAGCTGCTAATTCGGCTTCAAACCCACCGCCCATTTCATCGTCGTCGTCAAAATTTCTGCAAGACCCAATTAATTAACAATAGAATACTATTATCAAGGTCGCTATCAGTTACCTCGGCTTTTTAGACTTTCCATTAGCATTACCGTTGAATTTACGTTTGTTATCCATGTTCCAAGTAAAAATATTCAATAAATATAGTATGTATTATAAACAAAGAACCACGATCAACATGTTAAGCTCCCAACACAAATGCGAAATATACGCCAACAAACGCGGGAAAATAGCAAATAGTTGTAAAGTGCTGCCACCACGGTGTCAAACCAGAAAACTGGCAACTTGGTGATAATTCAAAGCAAAACCAGCTGGCAACTTGCGTGCCTCGCATGAAGGTGGCAAGGTGTTTTCACATACTAATTCGCAGGGCAGAAATTGTATGTCGTAAAACGCATTAAATTTATAGATTCTGTGTATATATTTAAATGTCAGGTGCGCATATATTATTTCCCTAGTCCGCGTCCAAATCGCTGCAAGGATTACAACAAAATGTTAAGTAAGATTCAGTGAACTTCTTTCGGGGGTGGTGCTGTTGAGGGATGTTACGAGCGAACATCACCATCAAAGTGGAAGTGAATCACAATTCAAAGTGTCACAAATAGTAGCGTAAAACAGCTTAAAAATGTACCAAAGCGCTTGCAATGCCGCCACCACGGGCGCGTGTGTGCCTGGAACGGGCAATCAGTATGATAAAGAAAGGCAGGCAGCCCTTATCGCCCAACAACCACCCACCGCACCCGTGGAGCCCGATTATAGTGGCTTCGATATCGTTAAGGCTACACAGTATGGCGCCATAGCGCGTGTACGCGAGCTGGTCGAGTCTGGCTGGGATGTGAATCAGCCGGACAGTGAGACGGTCACACTGCTGCATTGGGCGGCTATCAACAACAGGCGCGACATTATACGCTACTTTCTGGAGAAGGGTGCTACAGTTGACGCTGTTGGTGGCGAGCTAAATGCCACGCCGCTGCATTGGGCAACACGACAAGGTCATCTGGGCGCTGTAGTGCTGCTGATGGGTGCCGGTGCCGATCCCCGCATTCGGGATGCTGAGGGCTGCTCCTGCATACACATAGCTGCGCAATTCGCGCACACGGCTTTAGTGGCTTATTTCATAGCCAAGGGTGTCGATCCAGACTTACAGGATCGCGGAGGAATGACGGCGCTTATGTGGGCAGCATGGAAGGTGAGATTAGACATATTTTTTTTGTATTATTTTTCATTTCTTATACCTATGTGTATTGCAGGTATGCGCGTTGGATCCTGTTCGTCTGCTGCTCACACTGGGCGCTAATCCCGCCATGGTAGATTATACGCACGGCAACACTGCGCTTCATTGGGCCATTTTGGCGCGCAACTCCACCGCTATATCCACACTGGTGCTTAAGTCGAAGGCCTCTCTTGATGTGCCCAATTTGCGTGGCGAAACACCGCTCTCTATGATGGAGGCCCAGACTGGTGCTATTTGGATCGGTGCTAAGGTCATGGATCGGGTTAGGGAGGCAGCCCTAACGTCCCAGCAACGGCGCTCACTCGTCTCCAAACTGCGTCACGACAAACGCTTGCGCTGGTGGTCAATGGTAGCCTGCCCATTTACCGCATTTTATCTGGCCGGAATTGTCTTCACAATTAACACCCTCTACATCATCAAGTTTTTCCTGCTTGGCTGTCTGTATGCAGTTTTTCACACCATTGGAAAAATGTTATTTGACGAGCATTTGATGGCCTTGTTGCCGTTGAGTGTCTATTTGGCTACCAAGGCCTGGTTCTATGTTACCTGGCTGCTCTACATTGACGAGGCTGTCTCAATGACAGCCACAGTGTGCTTCCTGATCTGTTCTCTGGCACTTTGGGTGTGCTTTGTCAAATCGTGGAAAGGCGATCCTGGCATCATTCGGCCCACAAGGGAGCAGCGATTTAAGGTGAGTCAAATAATAAATGAGAATTCATTCACATTAATTCGAAATTGTTTTTATTACAGACTATCATAGAATTGTCTGAACGTGGGGGCATTGGCTTTGAGCCAGCCTCCTTTTGCTCGGGCTGCCTAGTGCGACGACCTCTTCGCTCCAAACACTGCTCCGTGTGCGATCGTTGTGTGGCACGCTTTGATCACCATTGTCCCTGGGTAGGAAACTGCATTGGTCTCAAAAATCACAGCTACTTTATGGGCTTTCTGTGGATGCTGCTCATTATGTGCGCCTGGATGTTGTACGGCGGCTCCAAATATTATGTCAACCAGTGTAATGTGCACTTCGATGGTAAGCATCAGCGTCTTCAGCCTTTTTAATTTTAGCTTGGTATGCTTTAAAATGGTAGCAAAAATTATTCTCAAGCTATCCTAACATTTGTTTTTTTTTTTATATACATATATGAATGCTGGTTATGCCTTTCATAATCATGCTCTATTATTATTTATTATTTGTCCACTTAATCTGTTATTTCACCCTTTCACAGATTTCATTTCGGCCATGCGTGCCATTGGCAACTGCAATGCCTGGGTCGGTTGGGTTATGGGTAACGCCTTGCTACACATGTCCTGGGTTATCCTGCTGACCATCTGTCAAACCTATCAAGTGGTTTGCCTGGGCATGACCACCAACGAGCGTATGAATCGCGGAAGGTATCGCCATTTCCAGGCCAAAGGCGGCCACAGTCCCTTTACACGCGGTCCTCTGTTAAATCTGGTCGATTTCTTCGAGTGCAACTGCTTTGGCCTGCTTGAACCGAAGCGCGTCGATTGGATGAACTACTATGAATATGATGTGCAGGTGCATCAGACTATCGAAAAGGAGCCGCTGCTGCATGCCGACTGCCCCGATGGAATGGCAGGTGATCATCAATACGTGTAGGACAAGTCTTATCGGGATGCGAAGACGCTTCGAACGCCCATAGCGCACGTTTAACGTTTATCGTGTGTGAGAAAAATGCTTTAGATGATGATGCGCCGTATTAGCTTTCAATCCACGTATTATAATTTTTAATTGTAATTGGCATGCGCTGCAAACTCAGTTTAAATGTTCAGTTGCCTATCTGTTGTAGAATCTGTGAGTAGTAATAACACCAGAGAACAACAACTTAGAACGAGAGCGTCGTCGCTGACCGATATCGGATCGAGTGGGTACAAATACGTACCACCCATATACATATATAGACATATGAGTGTATCAATGCACAATACATTTACGTATGCATTACTGTAATTAAAACTGTACATTTTTTGAATATTTCGTAAATCCTTCTTGGTCATAAGTTGACAGTTTTTTCCGCTTTAAACTTAAAAGTAATTATAATACCAAACAAATTACGTAAACACCGAACAAACTGTTTGAATAAATAATTGCACGAGAATGAAAAAAACAGAACAAAAACAGCGAAGAAAAAAACCAAGTGAAATTGTGCAATAGGGAATACATTATGCACACAATACAAAAATTTCAGGTGTTAAGCGCACAGAAGTGAATCGATACTTAAATGCGTGTTTGAAAATTGAAAAATTTCAATTACAAATTGCTTAAATATATATTTTAAGACCGATGCGGAGCAGCAATACGAACACTTAAATATGGCAACATAACATTACCACAGAAACGAAATGTTTTCATACTTTAAAAAGCTAATTTTAACAAATATATATACATAGATATGAATATACATGCCGATTCAGTGCGCACTAGTCTAGTCAGCAATCATTTAAGTAAAACGTTATAGTGCAACAAAAAAGTCGTTAATTAAACAATATACATACAAATACATATATATACCAACATACATATGTAGTTATTGTAATTATGAGAATACTTATCAACTATTTCCAATTGCCAACAAACAAAAGGCAGCCTGCGAACAACACGAAGCTAAGAGAAATCGTTTGTAATTGTAACACGTTACTTAAATGCATTTAACTTTAAACCACAATAAATACAATTACTACAATTTCAACTAACAAAAACCAAAACCGAACTCAACTCAACAACTTTTCGATGTATTTTTATATAGTTTAGATTATACAAATACAAATAGACACGTATAACCTCTGTGTAAAATGCTTTTGTTGCAAACTGTTCGGAATGTGCGATTTGCTACGAGTTATTTGCTTACTTTTTAAAAATATTTTTTTGCACCAATGTATTGTTACTTGATATCAAGCTTCTATAAGACTATAAGAAAATCGACAGAAAGGCAATTAAAGTGGCCTAAAAATTCATTGCTAAATCCCTATTTTAGCGACTAAGTTGAAGACAAACAAATTACTTATGTATGTATTAATTAGTATGTATGTAAAGAGAATGAATTTTGATGGTGTATGTATTGTGCGTTAAAATTACCAAATAATAAAAAGAGAACTTTATTCCGAATTAAAAAAATAATCCAATCAACATCACATTACTGACTTTATTATAAAATGAAAATTAAGACCAATATCTTAAAGATGGACAAGGCAAGACAAATAAGCTATCATTTTCTGAAGATATTATAATATGTTCATTTACTGAGCAATTCATCAGGCTATCTATATATACTATATATATAACAGTTTGCCCTGACTGATTGGTCATCAACGCACAGCGCAAACGGTAAGAGCTAGAAAGCTGAAATTTTGATTCAAGTATCCTTTCACAGGGTAGGTGGGCGCTTTTCGAGCTCCAAGGTGGGGAAAACAGGCTCCTAAGCATGTTTACGATGTTTTAATTTTATTTACAGAGGAGGCCAACTTTTCACAAAATCCCTCGTCAACGTAAATCCGGATAGCTTTTTGAGGATGGTTCATCTGATAGCATGTGTTGGCTTATACCGGAACTTATAGATTAATTTTTTTCATATAAACTAAGACGGTCTTGCGATAGTTTTGTAAATACATGGAAAATTCGAGCTCTAAAGTGGGGCAAACAGGCTCCATAGCTTGTCTAATGTTGTAATATTATTTACAGGGGAGTGTACTGTCAGGCCAATTTTTGACAAAATCACTCGTCAAAGTAAATCCGGATATTTTTTTGAGGATGATTCATCTGATAGCATGTGTTGGCTTATACCGGAACTTATAGATTAATTTTTTTCATATAAACTAAGACGGTCTTGAGATAGTTTTGTAAACACATAATTGGCTATGGTTTCAACTTTATAGAGATTGGTACTTTATTTTTTCAACCCACATTTCCTAAACTGCTGTTTTCGAAATAGCCTAGGCCACTCGTCTAATTTTTTTTCTATACAACCATTAACCACAAAAAGCAGTGATTATTCACATACTTACCCAAGTATTTAGAGCATTCTTACGCAATTTGATATTTTTACAACTTTTAGCAAACATTTTGGATTAAATCTACTGGCAATGTATAGGGGCCTTCGGCTGATTTCTTGATTTTCTGAAGTATGTGGGCGTCGGCTACTTATGCTTGCCCACAACTGTTTTGCTTAAACTAATTAGTGAATTGCAGCTGTTGGGGAGGAAAAAAAAGAATAATTAGGTTGCTTATTGTCTAAAAATGTTTGGTTCGAATTAATTTTCTGTTTTCTTTTATTGTTTGATGACATAATATTTGTAGATTTAATGTGTGATTTACAATTATAGGCTCGTTTTAAAAATATAATTCTTTTTTCAATTATGATAAATTAAGTTCTTGTTTCTTGGTTTGCTTATTAAAAGTAAAACATTTAAATAAATGTTATTCAAATACGTTATTGTATTTTATACTTAAATTATTATTATTATTCTCTTTTAATTCTTGTATTGGTTTCTTATCGTCTTTAGCAGCGGTGTAAATGATATCCAATATGATGATCTTATGCTTTTCGAATTACATATATTATTTGCTTTTGTAAAAATGTATCTGCATTCTTGCAAAAAAACAAAACAAAAAGAACGTATGAAAATATTGTGCGTTTTCAACGCGCTGATATTTGCAACAATTTGAAAGAAAAAGAAAGTCATTTAACTGAACAATTTAGGTGATTTCGTAATTAATTGCAAAAAATATAATATACAAAGTTAAAAATAGCAAAGAAGCAGCCGTGCAGGCACTGGGCGTTTGGGGATTTTGGTGTATATTCGAATTGGGCAGCTGGACGTTATCTCTTTGGCTCCAAAGAGTACAAGTATGGGTTTATTTGGAGCATTCTATCCAAACATATCTATCAAGCTTGTTTCCGTATTCGATTTTGAACGGCAGGTCTTAAGCTACGATCAGAATTGCAAGTAATGTGCCTAAAATTATTTTATATTACAAGCATATAGATAGGTTATTGAAAAGTAAAAGTGTTTCCTATTGGATTTCATTGAAATAATACCAATATTGATTATATACTTGTAAAATTCGAATAAATTTTTGTGCAGTTTTTTCCAATTTTCATTTCATTACGTCCGTATGAAGAAGTTTCGATCGATTTCGACAATATGTTTGAATTCGGAAATGGGAACAAACCTGGCATATTATTTGCATGATTCGCATGTACATTATACAGACATGTTCTTGTTTTGGAATTAGAACAAATTGTGTGAAATCTAAATGGTGTTCAATTTCGAAAACCTAATCAGCTACTTGCTTTGAAAAGCTTTTATGCTTGGACCTGGTATTGCAGCCAATTTTGAAACCCATTAATAAAAAGTGAATCTATTTTTGAAATTGGAAATATTGACATACAATTCAATCGGATTCGGAAAAGAGAACAGACTTGATTGCCGTTTTGCATTAAGCAGATGTCCCCAACCCGATGCCCAACTCTTCTGATTATGTTTGTATGTATGTGCGCGCGTCTGTGCAGCATAGCGTCATTTTATAACGGCTTCATATATATATGTATGTATATATATAGGTGGGATTTGGCGTGGCCAGCTTGAGCTTTATATATGTAAGTATTATATGCCGATATGCATATAAATAAAATATGTAAGTATGCTAGCTATACATTACTTGGTCGGAGTTTTTCTTAGAAGCTTTGTAGTTTTGATACTGTTGGCAGCGCTATGCAACACATTTAAAAAAATATTTTCAAATAAAATCCCAGAACACGGTTTGCGTCTATCTATGCATATATGTATGTATGTATATAGCAAGTTGTCGAATTAATAAAATACATATAATGTATACAGAAAAATTAAAAAAGTTGACAGAAAGAATTAAGCCTTTCATTGGTTATTACTCTAAAATAAAAAGTTAAAGGCTGTTCTTATGCGTGATTCGAAATCATGAAACTCAAACCAAATTCAAGGCAATCGCAAAACGAATTGAATTCCGAATTTGTAGTTGTTTTCAACCAGATAACGATGCCTTTTACTAATTCAGTTATCCATTACCAGATACAAAATTTGTAAAAGAAGCACAATTTGACAAAATTAACGTTTTCAACTCGATAGTCAATTGCCCCAGCGACGAATAGTATTTGTAGTCAGCTATGTTGTAACTTAATTTAAGCCCAGAATTTCCAAGTGTTGGTTGAATTTCATGAATTCAAGCCACGCATAAAAACAATTGCATATAAAGAGGAGGGACGCTGCATCAACATGAATGAAGTCGGTCCGACACCCTTGTTAATTCTGATGGACCCTCCAAAAATGTATAGCGCTGCACACACAGTCATGTTGTTCTTGCCACGCCGTTGCAAAGTAGCAAAATAATATATATATATATATATATATATATATATATATATATATATATATATGTATATATAATAAAGATAATGTACATGCTTAGATTTCGATTTCGCACATATGGTATATACATACACAAATTGTGCATATTTTGTATGTATATAGTATATATAAATTGTTTTTGTTTAGTACACATACGGTTTTGTTTAAGTTTTTAATAAAAAATATATATAAATATATGCTATTTTGAATTTGATTTTATCTCTTTGCTCATATGTATAGGGGTTTGTTTCTGCATTATCATCATCCACATTCCTTATGCCTTAAATCTTTTTGCTTGCTCAGTTTTTCAAATTTGTTAAATATGCGCACTTAAATATGTATATATGTATATATATATATATATATATATATATATATATATATATATATATATATATATATATATATATATATATATATATTTATATTGTGTATAAAAGTTCAATATTTATTATTTATACATATCATTTTATGTATAGTATTGGTATTATTATTAGGGATACCCTGTAGATAGGGTATTCGGGCACGTTTCAACGCCTTTCTCTGTGCTGATTTTGTTACATACACACACATAGAAAAATTAGTTATGTAAAAACGTGACTTCTCTCTCTCTCTCTCGCTAGATTTTTTTTTAGCTTAACCAAAACAAAGCAAAACTAGACCAGTTAGAACAAAATAAATAATAATAAAAGTGCTTTGTAAACAGTTTAAAATAATATTAAAAACTTACACTAAGCTTTAGTTATGATAGCTTTGATAGTACATGGGTGGAGTAGTGGGTTAATGAGTTGCAGAATGCAGGCGTGAGTGGGTTGCTTGGAGTTTTTAGTTGCCCCATTATTATGTTTGTTTTTGTTTTCTGCATGCTGCTCGCTTGCTTGCTTGGTCTCAGATAATATGTATAAACTTTTATCATATATTTATAAACATTAGTTCCCACTGATGTTACGTTTTGGTGAGCAGTTCGCTTTGCGGGCTGGGCGGACTGGTCGTTTGATGCGGCTGCTGTGCATTTAGCATGGTCGGCGCGGACAATGTGGTCGCTTGTGTAATCACCGTCGTGGCAGAGATGGTCTGTTGTTGTTGTTGCTGCTGCTGCTGCAGCTGGGGGGTTTGTTGCAGCTCCTGTGGATGCTGCTGATTTGTCTGATTGTTTAACGGCTGGTTCGAATTGCAGAGCACCGAATAGACAGAGTCAACTTTGCTCAGTTTCTCAAAGAGCGGTATGAGCTCGCGTAGTTCACAATCGGTGACATCATCGAACCAGGATTTAACAGGAACCTGCAGATTATAAATAATGCAACAGGTTATGCGAACTACAGTTTCAATACATATATGTATATACATATATTTGTTTAAATGTATACTCACTGCATTATCCGGATGAAAAATATAACTGGCCGGTGAGTTATCAACAATGACAATCTTTTGTAAATCACGTCCCAGACGATTTAGATCCTTAATATAATTACCCCTGTAGTAAACGCATGATTCCCTAAACAGTCTTGCACGAAACACATTCCATCTGAAAAGCACAATGACATTTAATTACTTTGTTTCCTGCTTTCTATAAATCAAGTTCGATCTTACTTGTCTAGCAGATCGGCTACAGGATCTGCATATTTGGCTAGTGATGCTGTAAACAAAACGCACTCGTACAATTCACCCATCTTTTGTAGAAACTCGTCTACATGTGGTCGCTTCAGCACATACACCTGATGTATGGTGCCATCGATTTCCACTGGTACTATGAAATCGGCATTGGGTATAGGCTAATAAAAATTAAATAAAATCATCAAATTGATTAACATTACGGTAACAGACGGTCTCAATGGTATAGAAGAACATTTAAACTCACCTTAAAACTACTGTGCACTAGAGTTTCATCCAAATCGATCACCATACACTTTCTGTGCATATCGGAGTGCCTAACCTGAGGTAGAAGGTACCTGTGTTGGTCCGGTATAGGTGGCGGTGTTGTTGATCCATCGATTTGTGTGCCATTTTGATTTGTTTTCGTTCGATTACGTCGCCAACAACAAAACATAGAATGTAGAAAGCCATGCTTTTGCGGCTTTAAACGTTCCACATCGTCTGTAAATGTGAACAAAAATCGCAAATCAGTAACGACATTCAAAATCTAAAATTCATATCTCAATAGTCTCTGACATTCACTATACATTCAGAGAATAAACGGGGCTATACATATATGTATTTCAAAATCAATATTTTTTGTAGATAAAAAAATTAATGCAATAAATAAAATTAATTTTAGACGTTATTAATTATGACAATTATGACAATATTCTTTATCATAATACCTGTCACAAGCTCGAAAAGATAACGAATACAAGTAAAACATAATACCTAAAACATAATACTTATTTCAGGGTCAGTCGGCCAATATATAACTTTCACAAAAGTTCAACTAGTTATTGTAAATGTCAGGACCTCTTCCAGCGGCATTTAATATTCTAACGTATAGCCAGCCCCCATTCCAGGGTCAGCATTCCAGCTCATATACTTTGTCTATCCGTACAGAAATTTTGTTGGGCATTTTAATGAATTACATTTTTTGTTTGCATAAATAAACAAACACATTCTCGCACATTTAACTTGTAGGTACATACATACATACATATTTATGTGTGGTGTGCATGTGAGGTAAATAATGTTGGTGAATTTCAAGCACTCGCTGTTGATTTTGGTGTGTGAAATTTCTAAAAATAGTTGAACAAGCGAAAAATCAGCAACTATGTACAACAATAACAACAAGAGGATACACACATGCGTTTAATCGATGGGAAGTGCTATAATTGCACACACAAACACCCCACTTGATATACATATGTATGTATGTATGTATGCATGTATGTATATGTATATGTAAATGTAAAAAACAGACACACATATACCTGCACCAGAGCTTTTAAGAAGGTCGTAGATTGACCTTTAAGACAAGCGTTCGTTCGAGGTGCGGCAACAATATTCATGGGGGAAAACCTTTTAGCTAAAGAATAAGGGTGGAGGCGCTTGGGGACTTGAAGCTTTAAGGGTGGCCCACCATTATTAGGGCCAACTGAACAACGAACCTCTATTTGCATTTTTAATTCATTGAAAACAAAGGGACAAGAACAACGGCAACCAATGTTCGCAAAAATGTTGCTTAATGGCTAAACACATCTAGAAAATACACATCACATATACTCGTATATATGTCGTATGAGTGTGCAATGTACATTTGTGCTTAAATACATGTGTATGTATATATTATGAGCAGTGTGTTTTATGTTCAAGTACATAATGCATATAAGCACGCCCTTTGCCTTTCGCTACCGCTGTCTCTCCCTCCCTCTACCAGCTTTAAAGCTAAGCTACTAGACATTTGTCGGTTCATTGAACCACCTTGACTTGGTGCATGATGAAACAGACTGAGCTTAAAAGCAACGAACCGTTGCAGCCTGCCAAAGGATACAAATGTTAGCCACCTAGCTCGATGTGAAGTGCAACTGCACTTGAATATTTTATGAGCATGGTACGCAGAGCATAATGAAAGAAGCAACAACAACAACAGCAAGTACAACAGCGACGATGGCAACGTGCCGACGTGTGTTTACAACATTTGTCTGTCTGGGCGTCGTCTCTCGACAGACAAATGAAAATTGCACGCTGTTGGCATATGATTAGGCAGGTGAAAGGTGAGACGCCCACGGGCATCTTATCTTCTTCTGTACATGCTGCTTCCTCAAAGTGCCACCAAATCAACGGGGCGCAACACAACAACTGTGGCATCCACATAACTCGGCGCAATAATATATACAGTACATGCTCGATATTTTCATATGCATAGTGCATACAGAGCAATGCGTGAAAAACGCGACTCTTTAATCACAAGTCATGCATCATCTTTACATTCGAGCAGGGGAACATCTGACCCTACATAATTTCTAAATTAATCACATCTTTAAATAGTTGTTTTTTGTTTTCAAGGTATTGTCTGCCTTCGCTCACCCGCAACCATTTACACAAATGGCTTTTAAAGCATTTACTTAAATTAAGTAATGCTTCCTTTACACGAAACGTTTAAGCGGTTAATAACGTGGAATATATTTGGGGCGCACACGAAAGGCAGATTAACTGCTTAAATATTATATTTTAATCAGTATGTTGAGTTTGCGTTTCAGGCGTAGTTATTCAGGTACTAAAAGGCAATTAAGGTGTTTAAATTGTTGTGTAAGCTGCATTGCTTTTTGCATACTTCTAGTACGAGTTGTTCGAAATCTTTAGGGGTATTCATATCTTTATTAGCATAAATATTATTACATATAAAACATTTAAACTGGCTTCGGAGTCTATGAAGCTTGCATAAAAACCAGCATTTTAAATTTGCTTTATATTTAAATATTTGCCTTGGTTAAGAGCCGAAATTTAAAAGCAAAATATATTAAATAAATATGGGATTGTAAGAGCCCTTTCTTTGACACATGCCCTAGAATTTTCGTTTCAAAATATTACAGAAAACCTATTCTATAGATAAGCGAAAATGTATCAAGTTTTCCCACTTTTTAATGAAACTTTCCACGACTCTGATTCTACAGATATAAAGTCATTCGCTCATTTTAATATGTTCCAAAAGACTTTACTTTGTAGGTCCATCAAATCGAGTTGGTACTGTTTTTATGTATTTATGCATGTGTCTAGAAATATATTTAAATATGTATCTACCAACACGTTCAATTTGTCACTTACTTGTTGCGCGCTAACTGTGATATCGATAAGCTATGGTTAAATTTAGGTTTGTGGGTTTTTCTCGTCCACCTGTCATCTACATATACATATCTTTTTCCTGTCTACGTCAGGTCATGACAAGGATACGGCTTATACATACTTCAATGGGCTTGACAGGCATCTATAAACATATCTATACATTCTGTATGTGTGTGCGTGCGTGTGGGTGATTGTGTTTCGAGGTGTTGGGAATTAAAAAAAATGTTTATTGTGTGCGGGTAGCCTTTTATATTTTTAGCCAAAGAGCAATTGTTATTTATAGGCGCCTATTTAGGCATAATCCTTTTGTGTGTGGGCTGAACAGACGTGCCAACAAACTGATTATGCCCTTGACTAGGGCAACAATAGATATTTCATGCTTCTATCTGAATGTGCCTCAGTGTAATATGCGCAGGCTAGTTGGCATTGCACGCATATTGAAATGAAATCTTTATAATATGCATGTGCTGCAATTAAATTGTTGATTTATGTAAAAATATATTTTTTTGAATTTATGCTAATGCGTTGGGCCAGACTTTTAAACGACCTTACGCGTCAATAGATTTTTGTCTATGCCATAATTATAACAATACCTTTATTCAAATCGGCTTACGCACAACTTTGAGTTCATTTCATAATCTGGTTACATGTATCCTTGTTGTTATGATGAAACCAGCCCGACTAAAAATACTATCATCAGTATCTAGTTAAGACAAAAAAAAACTGGTCTGCTTTAGAGTTAATTAAAGCGATGTAATAAGTCCGTTTATTTAGGTTTACTTATTTACTTTAAAAACAAAACAAGTAGAACGTTAATGCCCCACTGTCATTCAACTAAAATAAACATTGATTTATAAATAGTTTCTATGGCAGCTGTATCATATAGAGCACCGACTTCAATGAATTCTATGAATCACTATACTTTTAAAAATCAAATATGGTTCGAATATCTGAAAAGCACGAACGCTAATGGCAGCTATATAAAATAATGAGTCTATATGGTTTAAAACAAACTTGGTCTACATATTGATAAGACCAGCTACCTGTTATATACATACGTTTGTAGCAACCTTAACACTTACGGTGGAGGAAAAAAATAAAATCAACTTTAGAAAACCTGCATATCACGTTTGCTAACTCTACTTATACTTTCACTTAACCTTTTTTTGGGTAAAGAACTGACTACATTTCTAAAATTTAATATCGCTTAAACGTTTATTCATTAACATTCTCTTTTAAATTGATCAAAGACTTAAATTAAAAGCTTAGTATCTAAACATCAAATGTTATTATTTTTTAAAACGATCTTAGCTAGATGCTTTTCAATTTATTTTTATAAACGTTTGCTTTGAACATACGAAGTAAAATTCGTCGCCAAATTCAAAATTGTTGTCTTGCCTACGATCCTACTTATATTGCTCAATAAAGGCACATTTTTATCGTGCAATTTGAAATGTATGTATGTATGTAAGCACAATTCGCACAAGAATAATAAAATGAGCAAAAGAAACATATGTACATATGTATGTATAGAACCCCCACTGTAAACATTTGTGTACACACACGTTTATTATCTAATCTGAAGCATATAAAGTTTGTTATCTGTCATAATATGATATCATTGGTGGCCTACACACCTTTTTAAAATGCTTGAAACAATTGTGAAAAGAAAAACATGCAGAACTCGACCTTCAACATATTTGTTAAGCTACTACAATATATAGTGTGTGTGTCTAACTAATAGAGCTGGAGAGATAGAGAAAATGAGAGAGAGAGAGAGAGAGGGGGAGCCAAAGTAAACAATTTAAAAGTTCGCACGTGATGTTGACTCAGTCGAAAAGCGTTATATTAAAAGGCAAAAACTTGTGTGCAAATATATCAAAATGAGTCGAATAAGATGATTGTGTGCAGATATCATCCCAACCCCAGCTATTTCAGTCCATTAGACAATTCTCAAGGGCAAATCTGTCGCACCGACTTTGCTTAGGGGCATGGGCAATAGTTTTCGGTCAATCAACTGCACCCAGACATGACTTGACCTTTGTTTTAGACGGACATGTAGCGCTATAATAAATAGGAAATGTGTTTTCTTGGCAAGTGGAATTGAGCATTTTTTGAATGTAAGAGTCTAGCACACTGGCACGCATACATTTTTTGTTCGTACCCAGAGAATGTACATATTTAGCTTTATAATAAATATTTTTATAATTATTTTGCAGTGCGCCGCACTTATATACGCCATATCTACAAACATAAATACACATGTACAGTATCTGTACATACAAACATACATACATACATATGTGGCTGTTTTATGTATTTAGCGCTCATTAAAATCATCTACATATTCTCAGCATGTCGAGAATGAAAAATGTACTCAAAAATTGGTTTGTGTCAGTTTGAGGCGCCTTGAAATTTGCACTTTGCATTGAGCCTGAAATATGTATGTATGTACAATCTACATGTATATATGTATGTATAAATTCATTTCATTTATGATGTATTAATAATAAATATTTGCGAGCCATCAAAAGGACAACAAAAAAAAATATATAAAATATTTTTTAAATGCGTGTGCGTTAAAAAGTCTCAGCAATTTGTGAGACCTTGACAAATTGAAAAAAAAAGTAATAATAATAGCAGCAACAATTCAGAAACAGCAAACGAACGAGCGAGAAATAAGATACTAAAAACGTTGCCCATAAAAACAAATATGTACATATGTATGTATGTATCTACATACAAACATACATTTGTATATATGCATGTACATATATGTATACGTGTATTTTTATGTACATACTATACATCAATCTGTACACATATCTATATAAATTGTTATACACGGGTGGCGGGCCAGGCACTTAAGCGGTGGCGGCACCCACTCTGAATAAAAAAAAACCACAAAAGCAACTGTTGCCGGTTCTATCGCCGCTCTCTGCAAACACGCAAACACACACTCACGCGGCAAATAAATTCACAATCAGAGGTTTGTTCAGTACTGAGCGATGACGTCTCTTTGTTTCAATGCTCAACAAGTCGAAGCTAAGAAAAATGAAGAAAAGCCCACGCTACTAAAATACGATATTTGCACCATGGAAGAGCGACCAAATAGATTCTTAAGTTGAAGCCCATACATCCATACATGCATAGATATGTACATATGTATGTCTAACGCCCATGCCATTCGGAGCTATGAAATGGCCGCTGGTAGGCAAAACAGTTGCTGGGCTCAACCACGAGCTCCACTGTGCAAATAAGTAAAAAGTTATTGAGCAAGCCACGAGCGATGCCAATTAACACCCAAGCGTAAATTTTGAGCTTTTGCTCACTTTTTAGGCATCAGTCTAAGTGTATACATGTATGTACATATATACCATGTGTGTATTTTATTGTTGTTGTTTTAAATACTAATACTTGGCCGACAAGATTAGATTAAATTAATTATTACTTTTAGACGAACTAGTCGTGTTTCGTCTCGCCCCTTACCCTGCCAATCGTAACTTTTGACTTTTTGCTTTGGTAATCATATTCGCATTCACATTCATTCATTCGACACCAAACAACCTTTAAACTACATTCAGTTACAAACATATGCATGTATTTACTATATGTACATACATATGTATGTATGTGAGTGTATTGGTCTTACGATTCGCCATTTGTTTGCTTTGCTTTGTTTATTTGTTTCAAAAAAACTAGTCAAGAGACGCTCAGTCTTCCCATACCGGTTTGAAACTGCTATTGCTGTTTTTGTTATTGCTATTTCTGCTGTTGTTATTGTTGTTGCAATATGCAATATAATTATTCCATTATTAAGCTTACTCTTTTACTGTTCGTTCGCTTGTTGGTTGCTTTGGCCTATTGGGCTACAGATACATACATACATACATATGTACATTCCCATGCATATTCACTCACACATTTAAACACGAACAATCCTAGATTGCGTTTTATTTGTCCATTGTTTTTCAATTTGCGTGCACTTCTCATAACTACATACATATGTATCTACATTCATATGTATGTACATGCGCATGACGTCACACAAGACAAGAGTCGTCATTAAATTGATTACAGGTGGAAGGAAGACAAACAAATACGAATGTGCACATGAATACAAAAACAACGGACAACACTTAATTGAAGGCAAAAAAAGTCGATAACGGTATACTGCTTGTAAAAAAGAAGCTCTAGGCAATCTGGAACAAATTACCTTGCGATATTAAAAACAACAAGAACAATTCACAAAAACATACTCAAAATACACCTAGACAACCAATAACATTGCCTTAAAATATTTTAGAAATTACTTATGTTTTAAGTAGTTTTAGAATAATTAATATTTTAATTCTCCCGATATTTTCAACAATTCCAGTTTTCATCTTATTGATCTTCTATCACTAGGAATTAAATATAAATAAATAATAATAATAACTACTGAGCAATAACAACACAAAACAGAATAGCAACAATCAACAGCACAAAGCTAGCAAGTGGTTTCATTCACAATAGACAAATGCGAGAAGACAACAACACATGAACTTGTTTGAATGGATTGGATGGGAGGGAAGTGGAGAGGTTTGAACTCCTTAGCGTTCTCCTTTAAGGCTAGCTTTCGTCTTTGTTATGACGCGTGTCGATGACTCATTTATTGGCGACGCAGCCTAACGCGCATTTTTACTGCAACCAACTATATGATGAATACCACTTGCATATGTACATATCTACATCTATATATCCCCATATGCACTTTATATGTAAAAACTCACCTTTGTCTGGATAAACATTTAATTGTTCATCATCGCGGGAAACTTGTGTTATAATTGATGTTGCATCCATTTAAGCACACACTTATTGCCTGCTGGCTGAGTGTTGAAAGGAAATTTCTTTCCCAAAATGTTAAATAATCGTCGGCGTCAAATAGTTAAAACCACATCCAATACGCATTTAGGAAATATATAGCTGATGGGCCAGTGACACGCGTTACAGATACGTGTGCACAAGGAGCGGTAATAAAAAACACAAATTTTGCATTATTAATACATTTTCGCACACATTTTCCAGAGAAAACTCCATGTTTTCTTTATATAGAAACACATAAATTTTATACATATGTATATAAATATAAGTATATCTGTATGCGAGACGACTTGCGACTACTCTGGCTGGCTGGGACTGCTGCGCCAGACAGTGGAATTTCACAATTACGCTTTGACAGCCTCATTCGCAGTTTCGTTCGTCGTTCGAGTTCGACGATGTCGCAGAATGCAAATGTTTTCCCTCAATATTCACCTTTTGCTTAAAACCCAACTTGGAACATGTGAAAATGCACTTTCGCCTTCGGTTTTATAATTAATATTGCACAAAAATTGTGTGGAAATTAACAGAAATAAATTAAAAAACACTTTCTTTTCGCTTGCTTGTTTGTTGGACACATTCTTTATTTTTCTCGGCGTCTTCTTTTCGCACCTAGATTCGCAGCGTTTTATTTATAACGCACGCACCAGCACATACGCTCAGTGCTTTTAGCTTCGATTTACATTTATTTACTGTATTTACAATTATTCGCACTCATTTTAGATGAAAAATATTTATTTATTTAATCGAGCCCGAAATCCGACGCGAACAAGCAAATATGACCTCCTCGAAAAACAGCAAGACTGCCACTGTAGAGATGGGGTACTAACGATTACACATTAATATCGATAGTGATTGCCACTGTAGTAATACTGTTAATTTGGTTTTAAATATCTATTTCGGTGAAACGAACCACTGCCATATCTATCATATCGAATTGATCGATGCATTTACAAAAATTTAACAGGTAAGACTTTCTTAATGCACAGGTGTATTCAAATCAAAAAACCCACATAGCCATCTTATTAAAAAACAAGTGTTATCCTAAACTATCAAATTATTGTACAGTAATTTGTTAAATTTATTCTAATTGAAGCCGAAAAGTCTGTACAGAAAAACATGATCAGGAAACTTATGTTAATGGGGCTTACTCCATATTTGCCAAAATATGTATAAACCACCTATTTGTTATCACTGTAGTTTGTTGCTATCTAAAATTTACCAGACTGTTGGGGGCAATTCAGCAGTCTGGCAGCCCTCCCTTGTTATTATTGTTACGCGAGCAAACACAATTTTACATTTTTTTTAAATTTGTTAAATAAATTTGGCAATATGTTGGCTTTGCGTAGCTCACAAAAATTAAGCATTCAGTGAGTGAATCGTCTTGTACAAGTATATTATGGTAAAGACCTCTCCTCTCTTAACATTTTGCAGTGCTTTTCTGCCGGCTATTTGTAAAAACGTGGGATTTGCCAATTACTCCTCCTCATCCAAAGATGACGATGGGGCCTCATCATCTGACGATGAGAAAGAACCCAAGAAGAAATTACGAAAGCCAATTGATAATTCTTCCGAGACAGCGGCACAGCGCCTTAACAGACTACTCGGAAGCATGCAGACAACCGATATGTCTGCAGTGGATTTTCCACGTCCAGGTGATGCGCATAGGAGGCGCAGGGAGGCACTTAAGCAGGAGACCGCTTCGAAGAATGTGCTGACAGCAGCCAAGAATATTGCCAACATGCTCAGCACTGGAGAGAACGATCGTAGGCAGACGGAATCTGAGCTATTGGCCAAGTTGCTGGGACATACTGCCAGTACCAGCACAACCAGGGATAATGCACCCAAAAAAGGCAGTGAAGAAAGTGCTCCAGCCGGTACTGATAAGGAGGTAAATTTAAGGTGAGGGTGAATATTCCTATGCATGATTTTATGTGATAAGCCAAATGTACGATTGTTTAGCGAACTCATTGTGGGCATGAAAATCGATCGCCGCCAACAGCCGCCAGAAGAAACTCGCGGCGAGTATGTACGCCGCACTTTGGCTTCTTCACGTACAAAATCCGGGTTTACTACGGATCGCAATACTAAGCAACGGTCTCACAAACACGTTAAACGTGAACCCGAAAGTTATACGGGCAGTGTCAATCTTTACGGTGGCGAGCCTTTGGGGGTTTTTAAAGATCCCAGTGCTCTTGTGGATTCACCGGACATCCTTTCAACTTGGTCCGCACTAAATGAACGCGAATTGAAGTTACATGCGGCGCATCCACCGGCCAATTATTTTGAGCAGATGATTCAGTGGACATCACAGGGCAAGGTGTGGCGATTCCCTGTGGACAATGAACAGGATATGCGTGACGAAGTGGACGTTGACTTTTCCGAGCATATCTTTCTCGAACAACATATAGAGTCTTGGTGTCCATCTAAGGGCCCCATACGCCACTTTATGGAATTAGTGTGTGTGGGCCTGTCCAAGAACCACTACATAACGGCAAAGGAGAAAAAGGAGCATATTCTCTGGTTCCGTGATTACTTTGAGTCCAAGAAAGACATACTCAAGGATCTGATGAGCAAAGAGAGCATGGATAGAGTTAAGAGTGTTCAGGCATAAAGCTGTTACCACATGTGTTTTGTTAAAAATATATTTCGCCTTTATAGGTGTATATCCTTTCACATACATATAGCTACATATGTATATACATACATATATCTATTTAATACTTAATTAAATTTCGAGCTGTGGAAGAGATTCCCCATTCTTGAGTCTGTGCGCGGAATGTTTGCTAAAAGTGCATTAAAATAGTAAAATACGCTTCTCCACCGTCTTGCGGCAGATGGGACAGCCTTCGATTTGATCGCCGCACATCTGGCATGTACCGTGTCCACATAGGAAGACCATGTTCTTGATGCGATCGAAGCAAACGGGGCACATGGTCTGAAAACAGAGAGAGAGGTACATTTTCGTTTAACAACTAATTTCTTTAAAGTAAAATGTTAATAAATGGATTGATAAATGAATATTGTAACGCTAGATAAATTGACTCACCTGCTCCTTAATATCCTGCAACTGCTGCTTCAGCTTCTGCACATCGTCCATTTGGAAATTATTGACGTTAGAGGGTGCGACCATGCCGCTGGCTGCCAGATTGGTTGCAGGCACATTGGAGTTCGCTGCCGCCGCAGCGAGAAGATTGTTCTGACTATTCAGCTGATTGCTACCCGCAACTGGCGTCACCACCGTATTGTTCATGGCAACGCTATGACCCGACGTATTGACACACGGTGGCTCAATGAATTTCTCCTCAACAATACTAGTGGCGTTGCTGGTTGTGGTGCAGGTGCCGCTGACCTTTTCGGCTGTGCCCATGCCGCCACAGCACAAAGTAAAAGGCAACATCTCCTCGATTTGGGTGCGGCAGAGCACACACTTTTTCATGAGCGCACTGCAATGCTCGCAGGCAACCATGTGACCGCACGGGCGGAAGAACACTGCAGCTCGTCGATCCGAGCAGACCAGGCACTCGTCTATCTTCTCGCGCGATGAGACTGTTTCGCGACAAATCAGGCATTTCTTGACTCGCGGAGCACACGTCTCACAGCAACTCACATGGCCGCAGGGCTTGAAGACAGTGTCCCGCTTAACATCCGAGCAGACGAGGCATTCCTCCAGGCTGGCTACCTTCCCAACGCCCCCGCTATTGCTCTCCACCTGCAGAGACTGCGCCATCTCGTCGTTGGGTCCATTGAACAAAAATGGTGTAATATTCGTCACCGAATGCAATGGTATGTTGGCCGTAGCCGACTGATGCATGCCGCCAACTCCAGCGCATGTAGCGACGTTGGCGTTTTGCGCACGTGCACGGGCATTCAGGCTTGTGCCCGCCACATTACCTGGCAGCTCCGAGTCGTCGGTCTTGCGCTCATTGTAACACTTCACCAGGGTCTTGCAGAGATTCGGATCGGGACACAAATCTAGCGGCGTTTGCAGCTTTCGATTCTTTAAAGTCAGGTCAGCGCCGTTGGCGGCCAGGAAACAGGCAATGGATGCTGAAGCCTTCTTGTTGTTAGCATTGCGCAGACCCATTAGCAATTTACCAAACCCCTCGACATCTTGCAGCTGCTTTAGCTGCGACAATGTATGATGACGCAGCGCTTCGTGTAAAGGCGTGTCACCATCCTTGTCCGGTATGTTCAAATCCGCACCTTCCTGCACCAGCAGCTTGACAATTTGCACGTGCTGGCGTTCCACGGCCAAATGCAGAGCAGTCTGCAGATTAACATTCTGTCTATCCATATTCGCTTTGCCCATGTGAACGAGCAGCTCGGCAATCTCCACATGATTGTTGAGCGCTGCCAAATGCAGAGCCGTATAACCATCATCCTTTTTCTCCTCTACGATCCACGGGCGATTCGTCTTGGTCAGCAGTATTTTCATGGCGCTTGGATTGCCCTTTAGAGCGGCGTGATGCAAAGCATTGAATCCATTGTTGTTGTTCAGTGTAATGTCAGCTCCAAAGTCCAGCAGCATCGACAACATTTCGTCGTGCTCCTTGGATATGGCATCATGAAGCGGTGTGTCGCCCTCTGAGTCCTGCAAGCTTGGATGGCAGCCAAGCGTGAGCAAGGTCTTTACCACGTTCAGATGCCCTTTATTGACGGCAATGTGTAGCGAAGTCTGCCGGCGCTTATTCCTTGCATTCAGATCGGCACCGGCTTTGGACAATATCTCAATCACAGCAGCTTCGTCACCAAAGGCGGCATGATGTACGGCACGATCACCATCTTTATCCTCAATTTCGACATCGACGTTGTGTCTGAGAAGAACTTGAATGACCTCGATGTGTCCATTCTGGCTGGCGGCCTGCAGTGCGGTGTGGCCGGCAAAGACGCCATTTACATCGGGCAAAGCGTTGGGGCTGCTAGACGAGGCTGCGGCCGCTGCCGCGCTAGATGTAGAGGGCTGCGAGGCGCCCGATAAGTACTCCTCGCAACGAGACTGTAAGAGAACAAAAATAGTTCGATTTATGGGGACCTGTGACTCTTAAGTGCTATAATTCTACAATTTCTCATTTTTTGGGAATGATGACTTACCGCAAAACCATTTGCGGCTGCCTTTACGAACTCCTCGGTGGCATCGCCAGACACATTCGGCTCGAACAACTTTTTTAGTATGGCCGAGAGACGTTCACCGCTGGGTATAACTGGCGCACAGCCTCCGTCAGCAGTGGATGAGGCTACCTTGCAGACGGCCAGTGGGTTGTACGTCCAAGATGTGTTGCCCACTTCCACTTTCAAGTCATTGTCATGGTAAACCTGCTGCACGCGACCAATTTTTCCAAGTGTCAGTTGCATTGCATCTGCCCACTCGCCATGGCCACGCTGCAGCATTTTGATGCTCTCCACATCCGAGCAGATCTTGACAATGTCGCCCACTTGGAACTCTGGCGGTGCTGTGGTCGGCGATGAAACTTTGGTGAGCACGGCGGGATTGAAGGTCCAGCGGTTACCCGAATTGTAGGCCACCACAATGTCATGATCCTCGTCGATGCCGACCACCATACCTGCATTGCTCAGGCACTCGAACATGCCATCGGTCCAGCCACCATGACCATGCTGTAGAGACTGCACAATTTCCAGATCCAAATCGACAGTTACTTTGTCGCCAATTTGAAAGCCATGTGGTCCCTTACCAGGTCCATTCTCACCCAGCAGTGGCAAATGATCGCGATAGACATTACTACCTTTGGCATCATTCACCACCTTTAGATCGGCCATGCCTTCGAACCCAACGCGATACAAATTTTTTGAGCCATTATCCCAGATGACATATGCAGCGGAGCGTGGCGAGGCCGAGGACCAGTCCTGTATCTCATTTACCTTACCTCGTCGCCCCACGCCGCCATCCTGATCTTCCCATTGCCAGTCGACGCCACGAACAACTCGCGCTCCGGGAAATATTCCGCGTGCCAGTACCTTCTTCGATTTGCGACGCGGCTCAAGCATCGTGCGATCCCCACCTGGCGTGGTTATGCGATAAAAGCGATGGCGCAAATGGTGCTTATCGCCATGATAACAAATGCTGCACAGGTCATAGTTAATGCATTCGGCGCACTTCCAACGTATGCCGAAAATTGGCTGCTGGCGACAGGTATCGCACATAGTTCCCTCATGTTTGACCCCTGTGGGTGCGCTGTCCAAAATACGCAGATCGTAAGCGCCTGCACATCGATAATTAGCTGCAGTGCCATTGTCCCAGACAACGACCACTTCTTCGGCAGACTCAAAATTCCGCACGGTACCCACATGGCCCTCGCCGCCATCCTGAAAAACAGAAAAGGCACAATTTGAGATGGTTGGGACTTAAGTAACAGAGCCTGCAAGCAAACCTACGCTAATCACAACACGAAAATTGTAGTTAAAGCGCATTATCTGCCTAGATCGGCGGTCGAACAGATAATGCGCAACCTGTCTGCTAAGGGTCTGTCGAGATGTTTATACATAAATACATATTTATATATATACATATGCATACATACTATATATGATTTGTATTGACTATACGCAGCAGAGACAAATCTCTCGCTAACGATCTCGACCCTAACATGAAAGTAGGTCAGTAAAAAAACAAAAACATTCTCATCGGGAGCCGTGTTCCATGAGCGCGTGCAATTTAATTTAAACTAATTGACGCCCCATGCGTCGCATCCTAAAAGGCCATAAAATGTCTGACCTCTGAGGTCAGCCAGCCAGCGAGTCATGATCAAGATCGCGACCTAATCAATTCGTACCTGTTTGTTCCACTTCCAGTCCGGACCTCGTATTACGCGTGCTCCAACGCCTTCCATAGAAAAGCGTCTGGCCACCGCTGCCGAGCCACCTGGCGGTGCAGCGCCAGATGCACCACCAGCACTGCCGCTAACTACCACACCCACACCTCCTCCATTGACGGAGCCAGCTACGCTGGCAGCCGCATTTGTCGTGTCTTTGGCTGTACTCAGAGCAGTGGCGCAAGACATTTTTGTTTGCCAATCGGGGCTATAACCTTTGCTTTTGCAATACACGGTGCTTTAAGCTGACCGTATTACTTTTTAATTGTTAATCAGATTTTATTCTTATTCAATACAAGAGCAAGTTAAACAATTTTTACAGACAGCCCATTTTTTGAAGAGTTGCCAATCAACTAAAAAGGCGAGTGCATTCCGATGCTCAAACGACAAGTCACACAACAATATTAAATTTGCGATGAAAACAGCAATTTTACAAAAGAAAATAACGCAAATATTTAGTTAAAAGGAAAATTTACTGTGCGGCGCTTGAAAAGAATACAAAAAACACAAAAACGAAAATTCCTAGTCGGGTCGAACTTAAAGTGCTACCAGCCTGGTCAGACTGTGCTGCCACTTCGTTTAAATACATTTGTTATGGTTACTTCACCCGAGTACGGCAGTTTTGCTTTCTACGCTGCACCGTTCGCCGTCTTCGTATTGTATATATTTTTAAGAAAATAAAATAGGTCTTGTAAGAAAACAAAATTAAAGTACAAGTTGACATCAGAATGACAAATTCCAATACGGACACGGGCGATACAACCATCCTGGCAACCAGGACAAGTGCGACGATGCAGACCAATGAAAATGAGCTCCAAGATCTGCAACCCCGCGAGTCGCTGGTAGGTGCAAAAGCCGCTATGTCGACGACCCTTGAGATTTTCTAATCTGCTAATCGTATTTATTACCCAATCACATAGATAACTACTGCGGTGAGCTTTCTACAGAACAACAAGGTGCGCCACACAACGCTCATCCAAAAGCAGCAGTTTCTGCGGTCCAAAGGTCTTACGGCCCATGAAATAGAATTGGCCTGCGAACGCGCTGGTGTTTATACCCAAGATCCGAATAATCCAAACACGGTTATAAATATTGGGTCACAGTTAGCAGTGCAGCCGCAGCAAACAACATTTGGAAGACTGCGTGAACTACTCCACTCCACGGCGGTTTTTAGTGGACTGGTCTATGCCATATATTTGTTCTGGAAGGTGAGAAGTTTTATTTAAGTACATGCAAAACAATCAATTCTTTATATTTTGTGCAGAAGTACATTTCGCCGTTTTTGTTTGGAAAGCCGAAGAGAAAGCCGGTTGACGTTGCTCTAGAGGACATTGATAAGAAGGTCGATACGCGCATTGAGGAAATAAACAAAGAAATTAATGTCGTCAAGGACTTGATAACGGTGCAGCAGAAGGAGCAAACGCAACAGCTGACCCGTGAATTCAGCAATTTCCGCAGTGACTTAGATGCCATTAAGGGCTTGCTATTAAACCGAAAACAATTCGCCTCCCCACTGGCCGCCGTAACAGCGCCTTCCATACCCGCGTGGCAACTAGCCAGCTCACCTCATCATCATCATCGCCATAGCCAATCTGACGATATTGAAAAAGTCGACGATGCCGGCTCTGGATCGGGTTCATCCGAAACCGAAGTTGTCACCAAAAACAGTGATTCTAGCTTAGAGATCATGTGAACACAATGCAGATGCTAATTCGTTGGGCGATATATTGTTATATATATATACATACATACATAATTATAGAGAAAAAGGCATATGTGTAGAATACAGAGAAATAAACCAAGTTGTAACATTTCTGCTTTAGTTTATTGCGACATCGCCGTGCCGTTTGTAAATTAAAATCCTAGACGGTTTGCGTTGCTTAATAGCGATTAAGTTTCATAGTCAACAGCTATAACCATCATATCTACTACCAGAAGTACACTCACTTAAATACATAGCATATACGATACGATATACATCAATATATATATCTATATATGTGTGTAATATGTATTAATAAAAAAGTTCACATCATAACAATTTAAATAAATTAAAGAAACTTGAATTATGTATATCTTAAAATTTGAATTCGAAACGACACGAATGCGGGTAATGTGTGAGTTGTGTCAGGCAATGGCTTTCTTTTTTAAAGTAGATTAACTTAGGTTTATTGTTGTCTAATTTGTAGTTTCCAAGAGTCACTACTTTTTCAGATTATTTTTTAATATTATGTATTTATAAATTGGCTACATCCCGATTTAATTTATTTAATTGTGTCTTGTGCGGTGCATAGTTGCGCATATTTTAAATTACAAATTTGGTTCTTTTCGCATTCGATTCTCTACTAATCTTACATAGATTTAATTGTATTTTTATGTTTAACTTTTCGTTAATAGTAGTACATACATATGTATGTTTTTAAAGATAGTCCAATCCACTTTAATAATTTTGAGATTGCTTGGACTGGAGATGGACTTTTAAGGGCACATGAATTAGAATGTGTTCAGAGGAACCATATATTGGTAAGCTGAAGACGAGGATAAATAACCATTAGCTTGATATTTGAAAACATTAATGAATATTTTCGTTGCTCTATTTCTTTGTAAACTAATATCTTTAATTTCGTTTGGAATGCGAACAAAAAAATATTGTATGGTAAACAGATAAAGGAAAGTTAAGGTGCATAAGTTCCAGAATAAAAGTCGTCCTGCCCATCTCTAGTTCGAAAGTTTGTGTATATGTTTGTATATTTTGTATTGGAGAACTCTTTTAAATACCCTTAAAATCTGGGTAAAGAAATTTAAGCTGGTTCCCGACCATACTATGTATTTAATATTTTGTTTATTTTTTTTGTGGAGCATACGTAACCACGGCCAGGCCGAAGTAAGCTTCTAATTATTGATAAAAACATATTTACATTTTAACTTTAAGGTCGTTACCATTATATATAAAGATTGTTTTTTTTTCTTCAAAAAATTACACCTAATTGTTAACCTAAATAAAGGAAACACAAAAGTGGGACTTAGCCCAATTCTATATGTATATAGATAAATTTTTTTTGTTTTTAAATTGATTATTCGGTCCAAAAGAGATACCAACAAATTTCATGCTAAATTGATCAACAAATTATGACATGTGAAAAGTTTCCAAAGAATGACTTTAATCCCAAATACTATCCTCAAGGCTATTTTAGAAAGGTATATTCAAGTAAATCACTCAGAGAACTTTTAGCTTTAGGATCGACTTCATTGAGAAAAAGAAATCTCCATGCAAAATTTGTGAAAAATTAAACACGATCGAACAAAATCTGGATAGGTTTTGTATGAAGAGTTTCTTTAGTATTTCTTTTAAACTAAATATTAGCCTTAAGAGTCAGCGACACTAACCAGAAAATAAACTGTTCTAGGTACTGACACTACAGCAGACAAATCTGTTCCATTCATCACCCTGAAATTATCCAACGATTAAGTGAATGGTTCTTAGAGTTTTACAGACTCCTAGCCTAAACTGCAGAGTTAATGACAGCCTGTGTCGAGGCCGTTGTGTTGATGCTAGTGGTAGCAAACGCTCCGCCTGCTGATGTGCTGGCCGTGGCCGTAATGGACACGGCCGCTGCTGCGGCGGCTGCTGTGGAGCCACCATCAGGGTAGCCGCCGGAAGCAGGTGCTGGCGACAGTGACATAGTCGATGAAGATGGCGAAGAGCAATCGCTTTGCACGCTCATTGTGGGGGAAGCAGCCACCAGATTACTGCTACTGCTACTATTGCTTATGGTAAGCGGAAACTGGGGCGGATTGGCTGTGGGCGTGTGCGGCGACAGTGGCGTTAGCACGGAAGACGACGCTGGGGAGGATGTGGCGCTTGTTGGGGCTGCTGTTGCCGTCGTTGCGGCTGATGCGCCTCCTGCTGTCGTGTAGGCAGGCGTTGCCGGTGCAGACGTTACTACCGACGTGGCTGTGCTCTGTGATGAGGGAGCACTCTGCTGCTGTTGACTGCTGCTGTTAGCTCCCGCCGCAGCAGCGGCAGCAGCTGCACGTTCACGCTCACGATCGCGTTGCGGCCGGAACGCTTCACGCAAAGCTTCCACACGGTTCTCGTTGGGTCCCCAGCGCGCATAGCCGGCGCTATTTTGTAACCAAACCACCTGTGTGCCTTGCATGCACTTGATGAGCACCTCGGATCTGAAAAAGGACTGTTTGAATACCTGCTCTTTTATTAGGTTTATAAAATAAACTTACTTTTGCATCATATGCTGATAGCCATGTCTGTACTCGTGTGCCATGCCGAGTACCACCATGGAACGCCTCTTGTACATGCTTTCCTCAAGTTTGGATATACTCTTCCATTCGGGCAGGAATACAATAAAGCTGCAGACACAAAAGAAGTAATTCATTAGCTTAATGTTTATTATTACAAGCCATTGCGAATTTAAATAAAATTTAAAGTTTAATTTAAAAAAAAGGAAGCAAAAAGAAAAGGAAATTGATATCACACAATGTAATAACTTGTAATTTCAATATTATTATAAATTGAATAGTTGGTTCCAATTAATTTAAAGATTACCTCTGTTAATAAATTTGATTCATTATTCATTACTAATTCTACTAATTACCTTAGTGGCTCCATGGAGTCCGTAAGGAGTTTGTCTATATGCACTAGACTGGCGTCAATTAGTTCCTCGCAATGCGGCGGATGCACTTGAAAGGAACCCGAAACCGGCTTAAAGTCCAAGAAGGGTCTATAGAAATAGAGCGTTAATGTTAAATTAGCACAGCTAGACATCGAAAAGGACTCGTTGTACTTACCCCCGGGAACCGAAATACGCATCGGTGTCCGCAAAGGCCGAGCAGTATTGTCGGAAGTACGAGTTAAATGGAGAGGCGAAGCACTCAAAGCTGACACCAAAATGCCGATGCAGGCACTCAAAGACGGGCACAGGTAGGGCGGCCTGGGTCAACTCTGCCTCTTGAGACGAGTTCAACGCATTGCCCAGAAATGTTTGATAGCGCTTCAACAAGCACCAGACGCGACCAATAAATAGATCGAACTTCTTGTCGTCGAAGCAATTGTGACGATAGAGCTGCTCTAGTTTCTGCAGATAGGTCAGGTTAATATACTGGGCATCTGGCTGGTTGATAGTCGTGGGCGTGTATTTGATAATCATGTGATCGCGATCCTGCAGATACTCGATGGCCGGCATTCGTGGCGAGGGCACTGCAAATTGTATGGGATAGCACCAGACCTTCTTCAAATGCGGTGGGGGTGGTGGCGGCGTCGGCTCTGGAATACCATGTTCCTTCAGTAGCTGCAGATGACGTTCTCGTATCTTGCGGGCATGCTCGGCGGATAAATGATAAATCTTAACGCACAGCGTTTCAACCGAACTCTTGACGGTCTCCACCAAATGAGGTTCACATTGGCGCTTTAAGTGCGCCAGACGATCCTGGAAATCTTCATAGCTGGCACCGACTGTACGTCGGAGCCACTGAAAGGTATCTTCCACATTCCATTTAACAACCTTTTTGGATTCGGCGGGTGCCGAGCGTGACTCGATGATCTGTTTAGCTGCCTCGGCATAGCGGGAAAGTTGCTTTCGAGCGTCGCCTGTGAACTTCGGCTTGACAATCTTGATAGGTATGTCGGCCATAATTTCGCGGTACATAGAACTAGATATTTCGGGCAGACAGTTGCTGGGAAGCAATGGATCGCAACCCGTGTCGATGACCTTGCGTTCCATCAGCCAGCGATTGAAGGAATCGCGTGGTGCCTTGATGTTCTCCCTACGCATGCACAGATCCTCGTACGTCTTTAACAGCTTCATGCTGAAGGCGGCGCGCAGCGCCTCCATTTCTGGATGTGGTTGTGGCAGCAGCGTTGGTGGACGCTCCACTATAACTGCATTTGTGCACACTTCTAGATCCCAGGGCCCGGCCAGAACAAATTTCTTTAAAGGTGGCCCGCCGTGTGGTCCGTGTTGCTGGTGCGGATGTATGTGCATGTCGTCTGAGGGCCGACGTTTTAAATGATGATGATGCTGCTGCATATGTGGTGGCATATTAATGGGCGTAGGACCACCGCCTGCATGGCATATACCCAACGGGTCTGTAAGCGGATCGAAGGGGCGAGTACCTGGCATTTCCCAAAGCGACTCACCTGTCACTTTGTTCCAATAGTATGGACGATTTTCACGTTTGGACCAAAACTTTCGCCAGCCTTGGTTGACCAGCTCCGCTGTCAGCTCCTCGCCATATCCACCACCCATAGTAGGTGGACCCTGCGGCGTGTGAGCCATGCCCTCCAGAGATGGCACATGTGTCTTAGTCGGTGTCGAAGGCGACGAGCAGCTAGCCACTGGTGAGCTGCCAGCGCTCATGTGTACCGCTGTATCATTGGCAGTCGTGCTGGACCCGCTCCCACTTGGCAATGCGATGGGTGCGCTACTGCTGCTTGCACCTGGCGCTCCATTATTGGAAACACTGGCGGTCAATTGATCCCAGGCGCTTTGAGTGGATGAACTGCTGCCGCTTGGTGCTGCTGCTATTGTACTCGGTGGTGTGCCGCCGGCGGTAGAATTAAGGGCCAGCATCGGGCTTACTGTGCCGGTCGATGCAATCACTGATTGACCCATGACCCCGGCCGTGGTTGTTGTACCCAGCGGTTGCAGTGACTGCATGCCTGTCCCCATGTTGTGCATATTACTGTTGTTGTTGCTGGCTGCCATTGATCGCTGAAATTATAGATGTATGCGTGTGCGGGTTGTTGGTGGTTAGCGTTATTTAAATAAATGTTTACATTTTCAGTACGGCAAGAGAGCGAGCCGCTCGCGCTCTCACGCATGGTGAAGAAATTGAATGAGCAGAGAAACCAACCAACAACCATTAAAATGGTGGCTTAACATGAACGTTGCGCTAGTCAGCAACGGACACTCAAGGGAGAGGTATCGGGCAAACGAGAGTCGGAGTGTAGCAAACGAGTAGTTGGCCGGAAGAAGTTTAGCGGTCTTCCTTGAAGTTCCCCAATATGATGATTTTATTTAACGTCAATGCCTTATATATTTTAGAATTATTTTTTTTTAATTAGGAGTGTGAAGGCTTGGCCAAACATTTAACAATTTTTACACAAATTTGTCGAATTTCAATTAAAACTAATTAACTTTCTGTAATTGTTGTTAAGCCAACTTGTAAAGTAACACAAATATGTGTGCAAATTAAATGCAGTCTGACCATAGCCTTACCCACAACAACACATCACACCAATCAACCTGCCATACAACAGGCAGAATTTCTTACAAAGCTCTTTGCTTTTGTTGAGAGAGAGGGAGAGAGATTGAGAGAGTGTGCAAGAGAGCTTTGAAAGAAGAAGCAAATGAATGAGAAATCAAAACAAATTGTAAAAGAATAGAGATTTTTGGCCTGTGTTATGTGTGTGATGTGTATATGTTTTGACGAGCGTGTACCTATAGTGTATGCGCGGTCCGTACGAATAAAAAATACAACAAATACACTTGCTAGCAACTTTGTTGGCTGCACTGCACACATATACACACACGGATATGCATGCATTTGCACACAAATATGCAATTATATTATGCATGCCATAAACAATTGCACTTGCGCCACCAATGCGCGCACTGGTCGCTGATGCTTGGCCCCTGTGCCTACGTCATACCATACCACACGAAATAATGGCGCGCTTTTTCCATCAAAACAAAGAATGCACAGATCGTCATCTAAAAACAATCATTATTTATTTGTTTTGGGGCAGCTCGCGTTTCTCATTTATGTGCACTTATCATATGAGACATGAAAATTGTTAAACATACTAGTTTTGGGATATAAACAACATTCAAGCTGCACCGAAAATTTCTCTACACTTTCTTTTCACCCACAGCAAATATCAATTTTCCATTTTATCTACGCCTTCTTCGTGTGGCAATATTTTAAACGCATTTAAATGCCACTAAACTCACCGAATTTCAACTATCCTATTAATAAAAACACGCGCTACGTGTTTTCAAACATTTAGACGTAATCTACGTATTTTCGCGTTTTCTTCAAGCAATTTAGAAACAAATTAATTGCTGAAAAAAATAAATTCTCTGCGTCTGCTTTGCAAAGCGCTGCCACACGACCTGTGCTGCCAACTCGACATGTTAAAAACGTGGGTTGCGTTCATCAGCACATAGCGCTACGTAGCAGATACTAATAATTGCCAACAGTGACACATTGGAACAAATGGAATAGAACATCTTTTTACAGAACGAGTTTATTAAATAAATATTTTGCTGGATGGAGATTGGGAATGTTAATGTCAATCAGTATTAAAATCTTTACTAGTTAGTCGCTTGCAGTTTTAAACAAAGCTCAATACTGATATTTAGGTCTGGCTTAAATCTGTTAATCAAGCGCAACAGATTTAACTTTTTAGCCTTTGAATTATTCGATTCCAATTCGTATAGCGTAGACAAATTGACCAACAGGCTCTCATTCAATGATTTCTGTGGATTGATATGGATGGCACGTTCATACAAATTGATGGCGTCCTTTAATTTGCCGGCATACAGCAAACAGACTCCCATATTGTTCAACAACATTGTATTGCCGGAATCTAAATGCAGGGCCTTTTGGAATACTAGATAGGCTTCGGGAAAGTCGTTTTTGGCAACAGAAATGAGTCCTTTGTCCACTAAGTCTCGCAAGTCAGGCTGGGAGTTTCTAAATTATAAAAAAATGAAAGTTACACACACAGTTTTTACCTCAGTTCGGAAGGAAACATACATTTCTCGTAGCCGACGAGAGACAGCAAACTTTTGCTCAGCGCCAAAAATATCACCAATTTGCAAATATATGCGTCCCCAAGCCGAGTATAGAGCTCGCTGCTCCTCTTTGGTCAGATTAGCTCGCGTTAAAAGCATGCCACCAATTATATCATCGATCATGTTGAATTTCTTCATCTGTAAATGAGATTTATTTGCACAAGGGAATCGACCTTTTAGTTTTAAACTCACCATTAAGGCACAGTTTATGATCGAATGCAATACCCTCTCGGAGCGTCGCTGCCAGAACTCCTCGGCGGAAGTATCTTTTATTTTTTGAAAATGTTCCCTGATCTCGTTGCTGGTAACGTGTAGTTCGGAGAGATTGTCCAGCGCCACATGTGGCTTTCCTAGGTAAATCGGGAGCTCTGCGAGGAGCAGCCTAAATGAGAAACACGCTATCGAGCCGCTCTTGCCATTGTACATTTCGGGATAGAATTCGTAGAAGACATCGGGGGCGTTTAGTTGTTCAAAAGGTGAGGCTTCTGCTTGTAGCAGTTCGAACTCTCCTAATTTAGCAAGTAGAGCCAATCGTGTGAACCAGAGCTGCAGTGAATGAGGTGAATGTTTCGCTGGCTGACCCGCGCGGCCATAGCCCTGCCCATATATAGTCAAGAGTCTGCCTGTCAGGTTAACAGCGGCACGATAGCACCCTGCATACATCAGGGAACGTAGGCCGCGTTCGTCCTGTGTGACATCATCCACACCAAGGATTTTTCGATGAGCCAGCTCAGAATCACCCAAGTGTTGTGTTACTGCTATGCTAATGTGGTCGGGCTACAAAAATGAGGTATTCTGGTTAGTTAATCTATAACTATTTGTGCATTTAATTCATCTACCAGATCAGCGGGTGTGTGGATACCAGGCATAATAAGAGAATCACTTTGCTTGCCTTGAAAGTCCCATAAATTTCGCACATCATCGCTAACTTTTAGATCGTCCTCTGTATCTGGGTTGGTCTCTACATATTCAGGCGGTTTAAAGCATCCTGTGAAGGATGTCGCCAACATATTTGTGTTCTCACTTTTCTGCATTCCTGCACTCGCACCTGTTTGTTGTGCTTGTGCTTGTGTGGGAGTATCTTTGGGCTTTAGCTCATCAAAAAAGCTGGGTGGGTCGTTCGCAAAATATTCGCTCAGGCGGCCGTTAGAGCTATTTGACATCACGTGCACGGGTTAAGGCCTATGGTTTGGAGCACCGCAAAAAAGTATTTACAATTTTTTACTACAAATTTGTATATACCTTATGGAAATGATTCACAGCTGCTAACGCGGTGCTGCCAGATGTGCGGCAGAACAGCTTTTTACAACGTGGCAGCTTTACCGTTACAGTTGAAACAATTTCAAATTGGCGAAAATAGGGAAAAAACCAGATGGAGATAACTGTTGTTTAACAGGCACAATAAACTCGAGTGTATTTTACTATAGCTTAACCTTTTAGCAGATTCGTTCAATATACCACATTATTCTACAAATTAAAATTTGATGTGGATTAGTGCGCCACCATTGTAATCTATCATTTATCTTATAAACCATTTATAATCCATATAAACAGCAAAATCCACCATAATTGTGAACATATTTTATTTATTATATTATTGCGTTACCTTTTCTGTACAATATACATATAAAGCAGAATGCAGTTAACTAAACACTAGAACTACAATATATTGCCATTTTATGACCAATTAATATTAAATCTATTTACAAAGCAGTGCTGTCATCATTTCAGATTATATGTATTCAGTACTACTGCCCATTAAAAATCGTCTCAGGATAATAACTCGGTGCGTTGAACATGCGCGGAAATCCACTGGCATCCAACTGGCCGACAGGCAAGACGGACATGATATCACTGCAAGAAATAAATACGAAAATAAATTACTACACTTATTCTCATTATTTTTGTATGCTGCAATTTGAGCCTGCTTGGAATATATATATATGTATGTATGTAAGTGCCTGTATATACATACATACATTTATGTATATGTATGTAGTTTGTGTGGCTGGCACATTCAAATGATCAAACAGCGGGGAGCTCGGTGTGGTGCGGCACATGCTACACGCATGCGCTGCGTTAGGGCATGGGCACGTCCCCTAGCCGTCAACGCTGGCGACCAACGGTCTATAAATATGCATAGGACCGTGCCCAAGGAGCTGCAAAATTGGACATAAAACACGCTCAAGTGGTTTTTAGAAAATGTAAATGGAATTGGGCCTGGGCCTGGCCCTGGGACCGGGACTGACCGATTGCAAGTGTTTTACGGTCGCTTAAATATTTTTTTTAATACCAAATCCGAAGCAATCGATTTTTGAGAAACATGACTCAAGTGCCGAAGTGCGCGTACTTTGAATTATTTTACGAGTTATGAGGAAATTGGTGTAATTATGTATTTTCTACTAGCAAATAGTTAAGCAAGCAGTTTCTTTTACTTACGGTCTCTGTTGTGGCGTACGGTCTCTTTGCCGCCGATTCTTGAACCAATTTGACACTTGGGTGAGGGTGAGGCCCGTCTTCTTGGCTAGCGTTTTCTTCTCGTCGGGTGTGGGATAGCGATTGGTGAGGTAGCAGTCCTTGAGCGCATTGCGAGACTTTTCCTTAAAACAATACACTGTTTCCTCGCCATCCCAAATGGTCTTGGGCAGAGGGTACTTTTTCCGAAGTCGATATTTATCTACAGCTCCAAGGGGGCGACCTCGCACCTTTTCCGCCTCTTTGTAATGCGCCTTGAACCAGAGATTCTGCAGATCCACATGATATTTGATGGAGAAGCAATGCGTCTCCAACAGATTGTACAGCTCGTGGAACTGTCCCAGATTGTAGGCGACCATGGCACGAGCTCTCAACACACTCTCGTTTGTCTTAAAGAATTCGCTGGGGGGCAGGCTGCACAGAAAGGCCGTTAGTTTCTCGATGTCGCCTTTCTGCTGCAAAGCTTCGCACATACACTGGATCTGTAAGTTAATAACAAAAAAAAAAAGGTAAGTAAAGCTAAACTTTTGGTCTGTCAAATATTTGGATAATACATGTCGCAAACTTGAGCAAGATTTTACCTAAATTTCCGAAAGTATTTCAGCATCAAATGTTAATGATTTTGTCTTAAGATAAAGGACCTTAAATTGAAGCGATTTGTGTGCAACATTTAAGGATTCTTTTTCTTTTAATACTTTTACTTTATTTTGTTTACCTGATCTGTGGAGAACTGCAGCATTTTGGCATCGATGGGGAAACTGCCGACGGCGGTCATATTGTGTGCGGCGGTCAGATTGGATATCAGATGACCACCGCTGCCTGCTGGAGCTCGCTGAAGACTGCCGCAAAGTGCGTCCGATTTTGTGTTGCCATTCAGATCGCCCAGAGTGCCGTTCTCAAAAATAATGCTGTTCAGGTTGGGATATGCGTGTGTGGGTGTTGTGGCAGCAGTGGGTGGTGGCGACTTATCGTAGTCGTTGGTTATGTCCTGAAATCGTCGCTCAATGAGATCCTTCTCTGTCGATTCGTAGGGCGCAAATTTGTCCAATTGTAAAACGGTTTTACACGAAATATTTCCGCGATAGCCTGTATTTGTTAAATAGAGGGATAGACTGTAATATTAACATCATCGTTTTCGGGTTTTCACGATTGGGTTGCCTTTCTCACGTGCTACTTTCGCCATCACAGCCCCCTCCCCCCAAACCCAACAAATCGCATTTGCATGTGACTAATCGAATTCTATACATGAGCAGCGTTGTCTTTCAACACCATAGCGGCCTCAGACGGCAAAACAATATCATATTGACCAGAAAGAGACATGAGCACACACACATACAGAGAAACCACATAACATTTATTAATATACATACATATATGTATTTAAGTGTATATATGTATTTAATTATGGAAAAAAAACAGCGAAATGCATGCTAAGTGCATTGATTATTCATTTTGGCAATGGCCGTGGCACACAAGGTAAACTATTAGTTGCCCTTTTTAACATAGTTAATATAGATGTGGAAGCATTTTTAACCCAAAGCTACATAGTCTAGTTATCAAATCTGTAAAAGAAATGGCGAAACAGTAATTTATTTAAGGTCCAACTTTCCAAATACACTTTGCGATTTTACGAAAGCGCCTAAAACGTCTATGAACACTTCCTTCCACTTTTAATAAATATTTTTAGAATACCGGCAGAGTCATACACTTTTGATTTAGCGGGATCGGTCCACATTATTTAATTATTTTTTTTATTTATTTTTTAATTTATGTCAAAAATCATTGACTGTCGACATAGGAGGAAAATATATAAAAATTATAAAAAGCATCTTATAAGCTAGAAAAGTCTACGAAGGAGAAATCTAATTAAATTACAATAATATCTAATTAACGCCTTCGACCCTGTGGGCATAGTTTGTTACCCCAAGACTCGTTTGTTCCCACATTTGTGTATAATCTTAAAGTGGGTTTTCTACCCAAGGACTATACTGAAACAATATGTGTATATTATCTATGGGCTGTACAGAAACAATATATTTTATAGGATATTTTAAGTCAGAAATGTTTGAAATGTGATTTCAAAGCCATGATAGAAGTTAATGCGCAAATTCTAAAATGAAATTCTTGTACTAAAATCAAAGAAATAAATATTTCTTTACTGCTTTAAAACTTGTAAAAGAGAGTGACTTCAATAAAACACTTGTTGAAAAGAAATTTGATCAGATCAAGATCAGTCAGCTATATATATTTTTATTTAATGGCGATTTTTTTACTCTGAAGGTATACTTTTTTTTTTTAACTAGCCTCTCTATGGTGAATTACAAATTTCTTGCAGATATTATTTGAAAAATTCCTTTAATGCAGTTACCAATGGAATAGCGAATCTGTTAAGCTACTTTATAGAGTATGTACGACTGAAAAAAATGTTGACATCCTCAGCAAAAACAAAACAGTCTCAGGCCTTAATTGTTTATGCAGCGCCTCATTGACGCCTGCCTCATGTAATCTGATATCGTCTTTGGCTGACCAATTGATAATAACCAGTGCAGCTAAATAGTCTGGGGTCTAGGAAATTTCAGTCTTACCAGCATTTGGCAAAAATAGCGATCCATACGCCATGGGTGAGCTGAGATTATCCTGCTGCGCTGTGGAATTTTCGGAGCATGTGCCGGCGGAGCTGGTCGAGTCCAGATCGCCATTAATTGAAGATGATAAGTTCGTTGTATCCATGGCCTTTTCAAACATTTTTACTCAATAAAGTGCACCAACATTAGAGGCCCACTTAGGCAATTGCCATTCATATGTTTTTTTTTTTACAGTTATAATCTTTAAGAATCTTTTATATACATATGTATGTATATGCAGGATAATTATCACAACGAATTGTAGTATTCGTATTTTAAAGAATCAAAATTTCTATTGCGAGTAGCCCGAACACAAACCGCGCACGGTGCAAGCTCAAAACGAACTGAGCACTGCAAACTGACAGCAGCGCAGCAGCAGCGTCGACAGCGGCAGCAGCGACAACAGCGACGAATTGCATTCAAGGACGATTGGAAATGGAACACGCGCAAGCGCAATCTTTCAATTGTGGGAGACAAGTAAAGAACACTTTTAAAATATATATTTTTTAATTATAAAAAGAAATGTCAAAATTTGCTTAGTTAATATTTATTTCTGAAATTTGCTTAAACTGATCTGAAAAAGTATTTAATTTTTTGCAGTTATTGAATGAGAAGGAGGAGCTAATTAGGTGGTTGTTTTGTTTCTTTCCGTTTCATTGCACGCATAAGTATATCCTGTTCCGTGGGCGTTGCTTGGCCATAGACGGCCATTTTGAAATAGTTCCTGGTGCGAATGTGTGTGTTTGCGTTCTACATTTAATTTAAATTTCAAATTTCAATTATAACGTCATGACCCCATTCTGTAGGTGGGCAGCAACCAAAGAGCTCGTTTCTAATATTGAATGCCATGGCGCAGTTCTCAGAAATTACATCAAATATCTATGACATTGCTTAACAATTCATGTGGAAGTGTTTTTTTTTTTTTTTGCACGAAAAGAACGACTTTAAAGTAGCCAAAAAGCGAATAGACCAGCGAGTGTCGAGATGCAACTCGATGCCTTCGAGGCAACAGTGCTGATAAAGGGCGCTGCCTGCAAAAATGTTGGTGCTACTTTGCTTTTTGTTGTTGTTGCTGTTGTCATCATCTAATGGCATCAAATTTCAATTACAGATTGCTCCTCATTCATGCCCAAGCGTAAAAATCACATTTCCAAATATCTATTCGCGTGTGTGTGTGTGTGTGTGTATGACACGACAAAGGTGACAAATCCACAAAAAGGCTAAACAATGGTTGCCAGGCGTTGTTGGTGCGTTGAAAAGAATTCATTAAGCATCAAAATTAGGAGGGTTGACAATTTCGAAATCCCATGATTTCGTCACACACAGACAGATATTCAGAAATCCAAATCCCACGAGTGTGCAACAGCAGATTTGTCCTTTTTATTGTCGCAATATGTTGCGCGATCAATTGTTGGAGTAAAATATACATACATACATATAGTACGTATGTGTATGTATATGCGTGTGTGGGGGGGATGAACTGCTGCTGTTGCTGATGAAGTTGACGAGTGTTGAGTGTGCACCACAGGTGCATTAAAATCGAGTGATTGACAGTGATTGAGAAGAGAGCTACTGTTGAGAGCGGATAGGCAGCAAAGGCTTAGTTGTCCATTGTTGTTATAGCAACGCCCTCCGACAGGACATTGAGTTGGAGGTGTGCACATTAATTGACCGCAAAAGGCTTGTGTTTGTTTTTTTCTTTAATCCCATGAGGGTAATTTTATTTCATTATTCAAATCACGTGTCAGGACTTAGCCCTCTAAGCGCCCAAGCTTATTTATTGTTAATGATAGAAACGAAAGCACTGATCTCGCATAGCCACACGCTTTCTGGTTGTTATGCTTTTGAATTATTTTCTTTTTTTTTTCATTTCTGTCTGTAGATCGGCGCTTCGGTTCCCACACTATCATGTTTTGCTGAGTATGGCCGATTTCGGAATGCTCGGTTGGTGTCTGATTCAAAATATGTACTACGCTGCACATTAATGCAACTCGCTGCCAAGTGCACCAAAAAATATGATTATGTATTTATGCATATAGTAGGTGATATATACATACATGCAAGTATATGTATAGCTATGTCTATATACACATGTTTATATGCAAAACTTTTTGCGTACTTTTAATTCGAGTTGTAAACACAAATGCTTTGTGCTTAATGCAAATCATGATTTAAAAACATATGATGACATCTATCATTTTCATTTATTTATATTCATCTATGGCAGAACAGATCGTTCAGTTTCAGTTTACTCCCTTTAATTATTTCATTTTCAAATATTTCTAAATTAATATATTCCGAGGAAGGGCGCATGCAGAAAAAATCGTAGGCTATCTAAAGTGGTCGAAAATGGAACTGGGTTTGATTTTTTTACGTTTTTCCATTGATCATGTATTATTATGTATTATGCATGTTTTAATCAAAATTTTAAGTTTTCACAGTCAAAAACAAAATAATACTATTTAATGCGTTTTAACTATAAAATCATTTCATGACAAAAACATTAAATTTTATTAAATTGAAGACATTTAACAGACATATGTATTTCCAGCACGGCCATCAAGAGCAAATACCGACCAGCACGTACATTTTAAATGAAATGAAATACTTAATATTAAATGATTTATTTACATTTTAGATAAATGTAAGCGAAATTTACTTTTCATCATTCTTTTTGAATTTGAATTTCTTGTTCGGTTTAGATTTTGATTCTGAAGTCTTTCTTGACGCGTCAATATTAAAATAAATTATTCTTTAAAATTGACTGATTATTTCTGCGAACTCTACATAACATGTTTGTGAACATAGTGAACAAATTTTGCCTCAGTTACGAAATTTATGGACTTTGTGTACATATAATATTATTTACATGACCAAGAAGTAAGACAGAAACTATTAGCACTAATTATCTCGTACGATAACCATTAGTTGTTTAAAGTCTCGCATTCCATTCTCTTTTTTTATCTAAAATTTATTACACACAATTTTTTACACCACACGGCATTATCAAGCATATCACCAGTAAATCAAGCATATTTTTATACATTTATTGGCCTTCATCCATCTCGATCGAACTTGATTGAAGCACACTTCAGTGTATTTCGTACTTGAGATTTCAAGAACGAATTTCAGACTGTATTTTTTCTATCAGTGTAACATATGCAAGGACTATGATGCAATGCAATACCACTGTACATGGGTAAATAATCGCCCTATTCTTGTTATATTGTTCATTGCCAGACAGGTTATGTAAGAAGAGCATCCTTTTTCACTGAAATCCATTGTCATGGACGAGTGAGTTCAGATTGCTTAACTTCTTGCAAAAAAATTTAGCTAACGTCATGCTAGATATATAGACGAGGCTTATAAGGAATAACCTGCGTAATCCCAGCCACAAACAGCCTAATGAAGCCAAATGCCAGGCCCACCAAACAGCTTAACAACTCTAATCCCGAAATTCTCAACAAACGCCTCTACTCGTAAAGTGTTTGTCTGTCATTCATAAATGCAGTCTGGCAGTCTAGTTCAGGGTCCTGGGTCCTGGGTCTTTTATCTGCTTGTCGATCACACAATAATGAGCAAACGATGTCTGTTTTTAAGGCATTGTGTGTGCGTGTGTGTGTGTGGGAGAGGGTTTCGACAAAGGAAGAAAACGATTTTTCGCACCTTGTCATCAATTGTTTGAAAAAATCTGAACATTGCCTTTCCCTATTTAAGAAGGTAACTTTCGTAGCTAGAAATACTTTAAAAATACTCTATTTTATGGATATTTTCGCCTGAATTTACACTTAAATGTCTATGATGTTATTTGTAACGTTAACTTCTAAAAAGAATTTAGCTTTCATGGCAAGAAATATTTCATTTTTAATAAAAAAAAGAGAGCTTACGATATAGAAATTAATGGTGATTTATGCCTTAATAATGAATTATCCAAGAAGCATGTGAAAAATTTAAATCCGTTTTCTTTTCATGTATGTTTTTTGCCATCAATTAATTCCAATTTTATATTATTTTGAAAACTAATAATAGATTATGATCAAAAATGATGAATTAAACAAGTTACTTGTGGAATAAACAGAAGTAAAACATAGAAGATTAAGAATAAAAGGAATTCAATTTAAAAATGAAATCACGTATATTGTTCAGGAAATTATTGATACGATGTTTGGTTATTTCGGCTCTTATAGTTTCATTATCAAGTATATTGTTCAGGAAATTATTGATACGATGCTTGGTTATTTCGGCTCTTATAGTTTCCGCGATCCTTGCGTTCATACAAACAGACGGAGACGGCTATACCAACTCGTCTCATCATATTATATACATAAGTAAGTATATTACACATTTGACAGATTCAAAATCAACTCTTAAAAAATTCATCATCTGTAATTCAGTTGCTTATTCGCTTAAGCATCATTTAATTTTAATATTCTTCGCCTTGCAGCCACCTCGAATATTTTTCCCCAATTATCACTGACATAATGTGTATGGGTGTATAACTTATAACTTATTTATATATGCTATATAGTAACTATATTATGTATAAACTGAACACATGATTAAGTAATCAACATACATAATGTGTACAACCGATTTATAATATTCCGATTGCGACCACACATATGAGTGTTCTTGCCATTAGCAACGCAAATCAATCAATGCCCACAAATTTTACCTCATTAATATCAGCCATATGCTCTGATATGCTCCGACTCGGGCACATTTTTACAGCTAATTGGGTTTGTTTTAGTTCTTGGCATCTAGCCGGTAATCCAAAAAGGGGTGTGTGTGGGTGTCACCAGAATGCGAATGCTCTATGAAATGCGCTGTAAAACGATCCTTAGTCAGACTTCTACAACAATGATCCCATTATTTCCATTAATGAAGCTCTGCGCCACCGCCTTTGACTGAATCTCCACTTTCATATCGGCCTATAAACAACAAATAGGAATATTGTTTCGTTTACTATGAGAACTATTTGTGTACATTAGCATTGCAATTGTTTTTATAGTATTTGTATTTAACTTTCATATGAACACAAGCAACGCATAGAGAAACGATAACATTTTATCTTCAATTTCATATGCATTCTACTCGGGTGCTTTTAAATAGAAATACTTAAATTTTTAAATTAGTTATAAAAAGCTTCTACCCTTATTTTCGGAACGGTTGTTCCCATGGCAACTACATATCTTTGGATTTGTTTCTATCAGTGTTTAGAAACATACAAGATTTTCTTATTAGGACTTTACACATAACTTTGGCTTAAATAAATATATCATATTAATAATACTAATTATTATTATTATTAGTATTACTAATACTATTATTAGTAATTCATTATCTGCTTCAGCTTAGAACTTAGTATTTTTTATAGCTACTCGTCAGTAATTGTTCATTTATATAATAATAAGAATAATTTATCTAAATTTATGAAACAAAACATGTTTCATTTTTAGTTCAACGCGATTTCTCTCTTTACACATCAGCTGAAAAATTGGGATAGTGAAAATTGCAGTTTTTCCTGCATATCATGAGGTTTTTTAAAATCTAAATACGTTTTCTAAGAATTACAAAATTCATAATAAATGCCCATGCCAACACACTTTCCATTACAAAACAAAGTAGTTGGTCTAATCCGTTGATAAGAATCATTGTAGATCACTTTCGTTGATTTGAAGGTTTAAGGACATTAAGGAAATTCCACGTAAAGCAACTCACCTGGAAGTGAAAACTCAAAGAATATGAACGGTGTTTACAATAAAGAGGTCTGCGTTGAAAGAGTTAAGCACACGTGAAAAATGAAATATAGAGCGAATATATTTTTATTACTTTATAATTGTGTTTACTATAATTTAAGAAATAACGTTTTCTACACGCTCTGGTCCTTTATGTTAAAACTAACGAAATATTACGAAATGTCGGAATCAATTAGCCAACCAGTTCGAAGTAAATGCAATATAAATAATTATTATAAAATAACAAATTTATGTAGATATAATTTCTCAATTCGTGATCTTTTAAATGCTTTAGGTTCAACCTTCGCTCAAAAGATATAGACTATCTACATGGTATCTAAGGAAGTTTGTAAAACCAGGAGGAATTATGATAGACCAGAGCTACTGTTAATAGCTGATAATAAGTATCTAATGACCTAAGACCTCAGACAACTGACTAATCCAAATTGAACTGAATCCATATTCTCAATAAACGACGATGATATTGAATATTTTCCATAGATTAAAATGTATGGCGATCGATTGAAAAATGGAGACACAATCAATTTTACTTTAAAATTATAAATATAGCGTTCCCTTCTTACAACTATCATACTTCTTATAAATTGTGAAGATCTAGCCATAATGTTTCACCTTATTAAGTAGATACCAGTGTAAGGTTAGTTTTATTAGATATTACTTTCTAGCAGAGCTAACGGTTGAAACGGCCCTTGGGAACAGCAATCCCTTTCCTAGATCTAATACCTTAAAGTCTAATACTTTAAGTTCTAGGCTTGCGAGGAAACGGAAACTTATTCTTGGATTTGTGATAATAGCACCTTTCTCTCTTTGGCACACCCAGTAATTACTGTCGCTTCAACGACACAAGAGTGAAGACTTTTCACTTAAAATCTTAAAAATCGAGTGCAGTTTGTTTCCTATTCTTTCTAAAAGTAAAAAATTCAAAACTCAATAGCTTTCTAGAGCCCGCCTACACTTCGTAGCTCTTTCCGTCTGGACTGTGCAATGATTGCCAGGACAAACTGTTTCATACTATAGTATAAAGAAAAGGTATATACATATGTAGATCAGTGCAGAATAATAGTATCTCTCTCTCGGTTTTAAAATCAATAGTATTCTTAACATTTAACATCGATGTATAGTGTTCTTATGAGACTGAAAACACTGGCGGCTGAATTCCGATCCATGCCACAGAGGTACAAGTAGTTTTTTATTTAAAAAACCTTTTTCCTCTAAAACATGTATTTTATTGATCAATTGCTGTAAAAAAGGTGTTTAATAAAAAAGATACTTTCTTATGAAAGAATACCTAGCTCTACAAAAGATTTTATTTTGGATAGGAATATATTATTTGAATGTTTTTCTATATTTTAATTTGTTTTATTTATTAATGTAATAGATCTATAGTCTTATCTTAGTCTTACATGTTATAGCTGTAACAACCTATTTAACATTAACTTATATCAATTATACTTATTTTAAATATACGTGTATATTACTGGCTATTCGATTTGATAAATTTAATTTTATTGAAATGCACAATATGAAAAAAATGTTGTCATCGAAGCACTATTCCACTATCTAAGAGCATGAAGGATACATGTACATATATTTAAATGTCTGTACAGATTTTCCATTCAAATTGTAAATAATTGACCATAACAGCAACTCTCACGGGATGTAATTAGCTGTTTTACAAACAATCAAAGCGTTTGCCATATGCTCCCGCAACGGACCATCCCGCCAACTCGTCAGACCGCCCCATGGTGCATGCTGCGTCGTCGCTAAGGCCACAAAATGAGCAAATAAATCATAAATGTTGCATTCGACATAATTGAGCTCACTCCGTGCCTCTCTGGGCACACCCTTTGTATAGGAAAGCGCTAGGGCCAGGTCGTTATGGCTACAGTTCCATGAACAGGAGGAGGAAAAACAAGAGTGTAATCTGAGAACGTTTGTTTGTGCGTAATTGTGTGTGTGTGTGTGTGTGAGGCACTGAGAAGCGTGAGGTGGACTTGCTGAGCATGTGCAGCATTAGTATTCGGGGTTGACAGGATGGCTCCTCCCATCGCCAGACAAACAGCGGAACATTTTAAAACGGAACAAACAAGATTTAAAGAAAACTGTATAAAGAGAAATAATATATAGAACACAAGAATATAGTGATTGACTGGATGACAAATTAAACATCCTTGTTCAGCCGACGCACATTCCTGTAGTTAACATTAATCAGTCGTACGTTGGCACACAGCATGGCCAGTGGCTTCATCAGATTGTTGACGGTGTCGGCTACGGGATCCACAATGTCGCGCAGGGAACACAAAATATTATAAATAAAGATCAGGGGCGGTTGCAGGAAGCCATTGAAGACAACAGTCAGTGCCGGCTTGATCATATAATCCGAGGTGGTGTGGAGCAGTCCAACGACAAGAGTGTTGACCACCGAATAGAGGATGAAGCGATAAAACTGAAGAACAAATGCTACAACAAATGCGACGGCAATATGCAATAGACCGAAGAACTCGGCCCAGAAATGTGTTGCATAGGTAGTGGCACGATCCGCCAGTACTATGGAATTGATTTTGGGATGTGTGTCTGTGGTGCTTAAATAGTCCGCACAGCCATGCTCAAAGGGATAGATGCCAATGCAGGTGTGGCGGGATGCCGCCTTTTTATTCCACTGCGGTTCGGGCAGATCGTCGATGATGTTTCGCGCACTCTGCGGGTGGCATTTGCACATGTTGTCCAGTGAGGAGAAGAGACGCTGAAAGAAGCCACTGTTCTGCTGCTCTTTTTCCTTTTTCCCCGCCTTAGCCTGTTTGGTTCTGCTTTTACGTTTGCGTGGCGGCACTTGAACATGTGGGCGCTTGGCCTTGCAATAGCGCTGGAATTCAATACGTTGAGGTTTTATTTTCTTGGCAAGCAGACGCTGTTGCTTCTCCGGCTCTGCGTGGAGCTCGTAGAGCACGCGGGGTGACGAAAACACAGTGGTTTCTGTGCTCTCGTCCTGCGTCTCGTTCCGAAACATATTATATTCGGCTTTGGAATCTGGAAATGTGTCTGTTTCGGTTGTTGAGCTCAAGCCTGGAAACAATTTGGACAGTGGTGATTGCAATTTGGCTGTCACGCCCACGTGGTGCACCTCAATCAGGCGCGACTGTGAGTTGGACAAATTTAAATTCTCATCCGAATTGTCAGACATCACAACTTTCAAAACGAACTCTTACAAATATGTTCGAAACACAATACGAATTTTCAACCCTGGAAAAAGTGTATCAGTTAGTTAAATATAAATATATATAATAAAATACACAATTGCAAGACTTACCAATTCAAAACGGTTAGTTGTTATCGTCTGCTTGGAAAGGAAATAAATCAATAGTGGCTCTTGTATCTAAAGCGGCTGCCGCCTATTTTCGAGGTTCGTTGCAAATAAATTTAAACTTCAACGATTTTTCCGCCCTGAAAAAAGTTCCTCATTCACAGTAAGCTTAGCAAAAAGCTTAGCGTTTTACAATACTATCACCACACAGCTGTCAGCCCTTGTAGTCTGAAAAATTTCATCTTCAGATTTGCTGCATTCATATTTCGTGTGGTATAGCTGAATATTATAATAAATATACATACAAATTTCATATTGCCCCAAAAGCATTAACAATTGTAAGCCTTACCAATTCAGAACCGCTAGATGTTTTCGTCCGTCTGGAAAGGAATTGCAACTTCCCTTGAAACTAAAGCGACTGCCGTCTATTTTCGAGGTTCGTCAAAATTTTTCGCACGGCCATTGAGCGCTGCGGTGGTTTCGTCTGGTACTGGAGCTGTAAGGCGGTGTTTGGGTGTCCACGTCTATCTTGTCAATTGTAATCTTATGTGCAATCTAATCTGTGTGTTTATGCTATTGTCATTTTTATGTCGCTTTGCTCTTATTTCCGTATTGGTCTGTTGTCCATAATAATCAATTCTTTTTCATTTTCTTCTACAGTACAAAAGTTCCGTACAGTTGGAATTAGAGGAATGCACAGCACGCTGGAGGAAGTCAAGCTGGATGGGATGCAGGTGAAGATTTTGCCTGCATTGCAGGACAATTATATGTATTTGATTGTGGATGGAAAGACGCAAGAGGCGGCTGTGGTCGATCCCGTAGATCCCGAATTGGTGATTAAAACGGTACAAGAAGCCAAAGTTAACCTCAACAAAGTACTCACTACACATCATCATTGGGATCATGCCGGCGGTAATGAAAAATTGGTGAAATTGTGGAGCAAGGAGTTGCAAGTATATGGCGGTGATGATAGAATTGGTGCTCTTAATCGGAAAGTTCGTCAAGATGATACATTCACAATTGGCAATTTGAATGTGCGTTGCCTTTCTACGCCCTGTCACACTACAGGGCACATTTGCTACCACGTAACAACTGCCGATGGCCAGGGCGAGGGGGCTGTCTTTACTGGGGATACACTTTTCCAGGGCGGCTGTGGGCGTTTCTTTGAGGGCACACCCGAGGAAATGTACGAGGCGTTGTGCACGAAATTAGCGTCTCTCCCAGACAACACGAAGGTTTTCTGTGGGCACGAATATACGTTGCAGAATATGAGTTTTGCCCGCCATGTTGAGCCAGAAAACGAGTCTATACATAAGCGCATTGAATGGGCCAAGATGCGGCGTGCCTCGCAAGATCCGACAGTGCCCTCCACAATAGGTGAAGAGAAGTCGTGGAATCCCTTTATGCGCGTTCATGAGAGTGCTGTTCAAAAACACGCTGGTGGCCAAACAAATCCTATTCAAGTTATGGGTAACTTGCGCAAAGAGAAAGATACTTTTAAAGCTTAATCTAATCTAAAAATAATACTTAAGCTGTGCTGTGCATTAGTTTTTTTTGAGTTATATTTACATGCATATACTGAAATGTCAATAAAATTTCCGTGGAAATGGTTTATCAAGGTCAAAGCGAATAAACGTTACTCTCTCAAATACGGATTTCAAAAATGTGGCAACTCTGATCTGAAGCGTATATTCGTGTTTCTCATCTGTTCACAAGGTGGTAAATCGTTCGGGGACGGAAACAACTGCAGTTTTATTTACCGCCTTCAATTTGTTTTATTTGCTTATTAAATACTTTTATTTCGTTGAAAATGGATAAAATAAAGCACTTGGTAAAATCCTACGAAACGTGGGTAGCGAAAAATCCTGACGTAGTAGGCGACTTCGAAACAACAGCAAAGTGGGTGTCTTATTTCATTGCAGGTAAGATTAAGTGCGTGTTGATAAAAAGAAAACTCTGCACTTGGTGACGCAATTAAAAGTTACTTAAATCCCTTTCCACATCTTATCAGGCCGAATATCGGACTCAAATGTGGTGTCCGAGCTGGTGTACACCCTTTCGAATGTGCTGGTGTTTTATAACGATCGCATTATTGACAAAGAGCGTGAAGCAAACGAAAACTCTATGGTTCATCAGCAGTCCAGCGGCCTTTGTTACCGTCTAAAGGTCGCACTGACAACACTCGAGTACAGTGAAGTTTTTATTGAGATATCAGCCCGTCGTGTGTTTGGACCAACTGGAAAGTGGCTTGTCATAGCTATAATACAGGTCTTCAAAGCAGCAGGTCGTTTGTTTATTCTGAAACATTCCACGGCGGACATTGTCACCTCTCCGCCCATACCGTCTCTGAACCGTCGATCGCTCAGCAAGCAGCGTAAATCCCTCCAAGGCGGGCATGTTGTGCCAGAAGTGAGCAGTGAAACCGCTCACCCGCCAGAGCATTCCATTACATTTAAGTTGAAGCGTTCTGGACGCCTCATACGCAAAGTGGAGGGCGCGCCGCCCATACAATATCGTGATTTTAGGCTTGACATGGAGAGTGCGGAGACCCAGAAAAGCCAAATACCAAGGCAATTGCTACATGCCGAGTACCTGTACATTTCTAAGCCACTAATTCATTTGGTAGCCATGGGGTTGTTCGGTCGCCGCAGTTGGAAGCAGTACATGGTCGCCCTCTCGATTGATTTGTGGAGTATTCACATGTATCGTAAGCATCGGCATTTGATGTCACAGAAACAGAAAGTCGAGCTATCGAGGCGCTGCATTAATCTGCTATACTTCTTGGTCCGTTCGCCCTTCTACGAACGATACACAAAGTCCCGCGTTGAGCGTATGCTGGGCTTTGTCGCCGAGAACGTACCTATTGCCAAAATGCTCGCTGGACCATTGCGCGAGTACGTGCCACGTTGGCAGAGCACCTACTTCTATCTGTGGTCAACGTGAAGCGTAGCAATAAAACACTTTTGAAGTATTGAGATTTAGGCTAAGCTATAAAGTTACAGGAATGGTAGGTTGATGGATAGCCCACTGAAATGCTGACAAAAGTAGTTTACACAAAACCTGAAAATCGCAAGCTACATTCCACGATTGACTTATCTAATTGGATGAACTGCCATATATTCAGTTAAAATTAAGTTTATCCTTTACATGACATCGTAGCTCATGATTTTCATGTTTTGTATAGCCTTCTGCAGTAAATTCTTAAGTCTGTTGTGCGTGAATTTGTTTGTATGGCTTTAAAATTATATTTGGAACAATTTTTACACATACACATAAACGAAATTTTTAACTTACATACTAAACTATACATAACAAGTATTTAATTGGCTAAAACTTGTGTAGCTATATGCAGCAGCTGCATGCCAAAATAACGCTTAGCCCCACTCAGAACTTCAGACTGAAGCCAGGACCCATGGCCAGTTGTCGCTGTGTGAGGCCGGCGTTCAGGACAAAGCCTGTGTTGGTCGTTGAGGCGCCGCTCTTTTTATTGCCAGTGATGATGCCCGATGAGAGTTTGGCGCCGACGCCACCTCCACTGGAGGCAACAATCGGCTCATCGCGGCCCAACTGCTTGAATTGGGAACCACCTGAAGGTGGCTTTGGTGAGGAGGCCTGCGCCTTGCGCGCGCCCAGCTCACTTTTGGCCGGCCACGTGGGAAACATGGATGGATCGATGGGTAATGGTAGCTCCTTAAAATACGGATGCTTTAGCGCCCCGTCAGCAGTCAGTCTTTGTTTGGGATCATATGTAAGCAGGCCCTGCAGCAACGCCACTCCGGTATCTGAGGTTTTATCCTGGAAGTGCTTCCGCAACTGTGACACGGGATATTCTGTGAACTGTGAGTTCTGGCTGAGCATGTTCTTCACAGCGGGCAGCTCGTTATAACCAGGCCAGATCTTGTCGTTTGGTGTGCCCAATTCCTGCAGATGTAATTTGTTGATTAATAAAATATTTGATTTTTCATCTTAGACTATATATTGTTTTTGTTCTTACCTTAAATATGCGATTGAGTTCATCGATTTCCGATTTTCCGGGAAACAAAGGGCTCATTTGCAAAAATTCGGCAAAGATGCAACCCACCGACCACACATCGATGGGCGTTGAATATTCGGGCGAACAGAGCAGCAATTCGGGTGCTCGATACCACAGTGTGACGACCAGCGAGGTGTACTTCTTCAGTGGCGAGCCGTATTCACGGGCCAGACCAAAGTCACCCACCTTCAGAATGCCCTTGTGCGATAGCAACAGGTTGGAGGTCTTCAAGTCACGATGCAGTATCCAATTGTCGTGCAGATGGGCTACCGCCAGCAATAACTGTTGAGTGAGACACTTGACTTCACCAGGAAAGAAGCTCTGCTTGCGGTTCTTCATCGTTTCCATAAGCGATTTTAGATCGTGCTCCACATAGTCCATAACTATAAAGATTTTGTCCATGTTGGAGCCCACTACAATCTCTCGCACTGTTACTATGTTCGGATGCTGGCCCTTAAGGAGTGTGTTAATTTCGCGCAGCGATGTAATCGGGAAGCCCTCCTTCTCCTTTTCCATTTTGAGGCGTTTAAGTGCGACAATTTCACTGGTTCGCTTATCCTTGGCTCGATAGACGACGCCATAGGTGCCCTCCTCAATGCGATTGAGACACTGAAATTCTTCGACGGAACGGCAGCCCTGAACGCCAGGAAAGTAGTTGGGCAACGGCACACCTTTGTCATCGCAAATTGGTGCATCTTCAGCTTTTATATGCTTAGTTTTTTCCTCGACATCGTTAAGTTTTGCTTGATTCTGTGCCATGCCACGCTCTTCGCTGCGCGTGCTTGTGCTCGGCGAGCATTGATCGCTGATTGCACGCTCATCGGGACTGCTGCCGGGAGAACGACTACGACTTCTAGAGCCCGCACTTTCTGATCTGGAGTGGGATTCACTGCGACTTGGGCTGCGACTGCTACGGGAGCTTCTGGAACTTATGGATGGAGTACGCTTTTTCCGATTCTTGCGCTGTTTCGGTGACTTGTATAATTCGCCCACAGACAGTGGACTATCGGGAAGGGGCACATCTTCCTCAGCTTGGGCATCAGCATCGCTTGGACGCTTACGTTTTTTCGTTTGCTCGTAATTACCATCGCTCTCATCTGAGCCTGTTTCGCTGCCAGTGGCAGTGCCTGCGCTCTCATCATCGTCCTCGTCATCCTCGTCCTCTTCGCTCTCTGAGTCGCTTTCTTCGCTCTCGTTCTCATCGTCCTCAGTTCGCTGTTCATCGTGGCTATGTTTGCTGCGCTTTTTATGCTTCACTTCGTGCTCGTACTGATCGGACTTTTGTTTTCTTTTCACCACCACATTCAGGCCAGCCGTAACGCTGGCCGCCACAGCACTGGGACTTAGTGCATTATGTTCATTACGCTCGCGCAGCAATTCCCGTCGTGCCTCCAATTCCTCTCGGGCCGTCTGCTTGCGCTTTTGAATTTCACGCTCGGCCGCCAGCAATTTCTCGCGTCGTACCGTCAGCTCGGGATCATCGCCGGTCCGGTTGCGTGCTGGCTCTAACCTCACGCCTGCAGCCGTTGCACGAACTCTTTCCTTGTCTAGCTGTTTGCTGCGCTGTTTGTGTCGGCTTTTGGCACCGTCACCGGGCTCTGGACTATCTAGGACCTCAATGACATTGGCACGTGCTGAACGCTCGTGTCGCTGTTTATGGCGTTCAGCTTTTAGCAACCGCTCCTCGCCACGCAATCGTGACTCTTTGCGACTGCTGCTTTTGTGTTCGTAATTTGTTTCCATTTCATAGTCCTTCACATAATTGTTACGTTTACTTAGCAGCCGCGAACGCAAATCCTGCTCGAGACTCTCGGCATCCTTAGGCTGCTCATAGCTATATTTTTTGGCGCGTCGTTGTAGCTCTATTTCGCTTGTAACGGCGCCAATGCTACCATAATCAGCCCCACCAGCAGAAACGTGATGCCGATTGGTGTGATAAAGAGCCGTGGACTGATAATATTCTCCGCGAGCCGGACGTACTCCGGCCAAATGCATACTATGATTGTGTTGGTGGTGATGATGCTGCTGGTGGTGATGACCATACGGCAGCGGCGGAGGCTGGTGGTGGTGATGGTGCTGTGGTTGTTGATAGTGGTAAGCATGGCTGATATGATGTTTCGAGTAGCCGCTGCTTCCCCCGCCGCGATCTGAGCTGCGTTGATGATGGTAGTGGCGATCCATGTCTGTTCGCTCCTCTCGCCTATATTCATATCTTTCCCGATGCTCTCTTTCTACACCTCCCTCCGAATCACGATCGTTGAAGCTGTCGCGGTCCTTTCGCCGACGCTCCCGGGAATGTTTCTTTTCCTTGCGGCGTGTGCTCGTGGGGTCACGCGTACTCGCCTGCGGTGGTTGTATATACAAGGAATCGGTATCATGTTCGTCATCATCGCCGCTAAAAGTAAACAAGAATGGGTCACAGGTTATAGGGCACGTAAAATATTCAAGTTGACAAAATCTCAACGCTTAGTTCCATTTTGCAAATTTGTGTGTGCCAAATGTGTAGACCATTGACTGACCGACTAGCCATGTGGGCAAAAGGCTTGGCGCTGAGCCTGCTGTAAAATTTGTTGATTTGCTTGCTTGTCGTTTGATTACATTTTACTTATGCCCCCGGGTTCATGACCTCGGCGCACAGAGGAAAGAAGAATAATCTGTTTGCTGTGCAAAAAGGGATTAGCAAAAAGTCAGATAAATGTGTGTAGTATTTGAGGACTTAATAAATTTCCTTGTGTCATGGCATCATCAATATGTTGGTGCAGTAAACACTTACCTGATTATATCCCGATGCAAAGCAACCAAGTTAAACAATTCCATGGTAGCTGCCGAGTTTAAATCCGAGGGCTGTAAAATGTAAACTTACGACCAATGCAAACCTCTAAAATGCTCGGGCGGAACAAATAGACACAAAGATATGGCGGGCTAAAGGCATTAGAATGGTTTGTACTTGAAATAGTCAATTTAAATTTACCGCCAACCAAGACCCAAGATGTATCCCAAACCTAGGCACTTGCGTACGTCGGTTAGTTGCAATATTTGATATTGTGGATTCTTTCTGGCCGCCGTATTCGGAATCTCCTTGCTGCGTCGCGCTGAAGTTTCTGCACTCTATAGTAGTGAGGTGCACACAAGAACTTTTGAACTTTTGGCTTGCATTTGCTTTTGTTTTGTTTTATAATTAACACTCTTTTTTTATAGTTTAGTTGTTGGCCATCGCGCGCCTCGGTCATGGGACAAGTACACACTTTTGGCCTATTTGCAATGAAAAAACTCGAGTAAATTAAACTGCACAGATTTTAGAGGGATGTGTCAATAATTTGGTTTTTGTTTTTGTTATTTAACATATGTATTGAGGCATATATTAATTAAAAGGCGCAAAAGGAAAGTTGGAAAAAGTTCTTTTTTTATGACAGGTGGTTGCAGGGAATTTTGCTTTTGATTTTTTTTGTTGTAGGCTTCACCATATTGCTGCTTCTTAGCTCCAGCAATATAGCATTTACTTCGTCTTTTTTCAAATGGAATTAGCATGTTTTTGTCAACAACAATAACAACAAGAACAGATAAATGAAAAATAGTTGCGGGAAAAATTGTTGTTTCATCATTAAAGCGAAATGCACAGATCAGCTCACAAGCATGCATACATACAAACAACATATGTTTGTATGAGTGGCGCGTGCGTGAGTGTGTATATATATGTATGTATATACCAACAATTTTTCGTGCGAAGACAAAACGTCTAGCCCATACACACCTGATATATTGTTCATCATTGGGGCTGCGTAGCTGGCCATCCTCGCTTCCAGACGTGTTGACCATGACAGCAGATAGACAAGACTCCAAAAATACTCGTACTTGCCACTAAGTGAAAGGGTGCTCCGCTGCCAGGCGTCCCAAGTATTTGCTGCTGTTGCTGCTGCTCGAGTCCAATGATTCACGTAATTTTTTTCAGTGGCTCGTTTGCGTTTTTTAATGCGCGAAACAACTAGCGTGGATATTGCCACGCGTTACCTTAAAGCTTTGAGCTTAATTCTATAAGCATTTATTTTAGTTCTACTGAGGTTATCGGTGGAAAATTGCGTTTTTCAGAAACGTTTACAAACGTCTGCAAATGATTTCAATGTGATAAAAAAAATTGACAGCTTCTTAGAAGATGGCGTCTGGTTAATGTTGCCATATCTTTCATTTTGGGCGTACAGCTGTTACATCAGCTGCTACAGTTTTATAATGCTTTTGGACTAGTTCGCTTTTTTCGGTATAAAATTGGACGTATTTTTCATCGAATGAATAGAGTCATTATAAATTAAAGTGAATAAATATGCTGACTTGTGCGCGTCGGCTGCCCCCGATTTCAAAAAATTTATTGCGTCGTTGTGCCGCCACACTGCGACACACCCACGATGGACAGGAGGATGAGGATGTCAGTGCCACAGTGAAACGTATTCGAGCGGAGTTGGCGGCGGACAAACAGCAACTTAAGTGGCGCAAACCAGTCGGCGACAGACCAGAGGATTGGAACAGCAAGCTGAAACTGTTCTCCAACTCGGACCAGAATTCGGATTTCATTGTGATGATGCAGCGACCGCTGGATCTGAGCCCAAAGTCAATAAAGAACTGGTGGGAGAAGAAACAAGAGCGTCTGGAGCGACACATGCAGCAATATATTCCTGAACGCCACAAAATTCTGGGCGCCGACTTGGCTTCAGCTCACTTCATTCTCTATCGTGGCGGAGCAGCAAAGTTTTACAATGACAATCGATGGCATCGTGCCAACGAGAACGGCGAGTTTAATTTGCCCAATAAGTTCCATCCAGACTATAAGCTGGAGGCCTTGCGTTGTGACAACATGCAACTTTACTATGAGGGCCTGGAGAACTTGCGTTGCCTGGATCAGCTGAAATTTCTTTCGTTTCACAATGTCAAAACGTTTGGTGATTGGTGCCTAGATCGTGTGTCTGGTGGCGATTATCCTATGCTCGAGGTCCTGGACCTCTCCGGAACAACCATAACCGCAAGGGGACTATCTTGTCTTTATCGCCTTCCAGCGCTAAAATTGCTTATTCTTGATGATCCCAAGCAATCGTTGGAGCTTGAACTGGCCATTGCAATGCTGGAGGAGGCGCAGCCATCCCTTAAAATTATTGCTGGTGATACAATACACAGCGAAAGTTGATTTTAAAAGTTGTTAAAAAATATTATATTACCCAAAGTAACAGATTTCATTATATTAACTTTTTTGGGACTTGGTTTTCATGTATTCTGCTTTGATAGCGTCCCGCTCTTCAACCGGTGGCAGGTATGGCGCGATTCCCTTGGCGCGACGATCCGTTCGTACTTTGTTCTGATCAAATTTAGTTATTATTATTTTGACGGGTCAAAAATCATGTTCTCATACCCAGAATTCTTTGCAGTTATTATAATTAGCAAAGTACACCTCACACTTGTCCCGGTCAAAATTATTTTTGTTAAGACATTTGAACGACAACTCCTGCTCCTAAGAAGAATATAGTAGTGAGATTTTTGCTTATGTGGATGTTTTGTGGCATACCTTGAGACAGGGGTTGTCGCGTTCTGCATTTTGATTTCGAGGCATTTCAGTTTGTATAAAATTACTTTATTTATTTTAAGATTAAATGTAGTGTTAAATATAAGTAAATTATATAAAATTCATATTTTCCGACAAGCCGGTTGTGTGTTTGACTCTGCCAATTCGTCTCAAAAACAAAAAACGGGCAAGAAATGTGGGACAACTCGTTACATTTATTTACAACAGGTGGCATCTCACTGTCATCTGCATGCACGGCGAATGCAAAATGAGTGCAATAAATTTCGAAATAAAATTGAAACGGGAGAATAAAGTTTATTACGAAAATGTAGGTATGACAATGAACTTTAATGGTAACCACTTATAATGGGATTTCTCTCCACTAGGATATGCTTATGGGCTGTGTACAGTTTCAATGTCCTGCCGAGGCAAAACATGAAGGCTTGGTGCTGTATTTGGAAGGCATCGTTAATTTGCAGTTAAGCAGCAAAACCGTGGGTCTCTTTGATACATTTTATAACTCCGTTAAGCCGATTACTCTGCTGCAGAGCAGCTTGGAGCTTTCGGCTCCTGGGAAGCTGGCTGCAGGCCGTTCAGAGTTTCATTTTGAGTTGCCACTTGTGTGTAAATCGGAGCCCCGAGTGCTTTACGAGACTTATCATGGTGTTTTCATTAACATTAACTATCAGCTACGATGCGATGTAAAGCGCAACTTCCTGGGAAAATCTCTACAGAAGGTGCAGCAGTTCTGCATTCAATATAAGCCAACGCCCCTAAGTGACGAGTCGTCACGTGCGATTCCCTTTAGCTTGAGTCCAGAAACGCTGCAGAAGAACGCCGCTAGCCCAAAGGAACGTTTGTCGATGCCCCGCTTCCTTATCACTGGTCGGCTGGACTGCTCCGAGTGCTGTGTAACGAAGCCCATCACAGGCACCTTGATGGTGCAACAGACTGAGGCAGCTATCAAGTCAATAGAAATGCAACTAGTACGTGTGGAGACCTGCGGATGCGATGAGGGCTTCTCCAAAGAATCCACTGAAATACAGACAATCCAGATTGCTGATGGCAATGTAATGCCTAAACTGGAACTTCCCATTTATATGGTGCTACCGCGTTTGTTCACTTGCCCCACGCTAATTACAAAAAATTTTAAAATAGGTGAGGATGCTACCTTTTTTATTAAATTCATCTATAATTTCTTTGTTTTTCGTTAATTACAGAGTTTGAGCTTAACTTGGTGGTTCTGTTCAAGGAGGAGTATGTCGTAAGCGAGAATTTCAAGATAGTATTAAAGCGAGCGTCAAGTCCACTGCAACAGACCAAGAAACCCGGAGCAGATCGAATAAGCTGACGAATGTCTAGCGCCATGCCGTTTAATAATCTCAGCTACTAAACGTTCAAACTTTCGTAGGATAATCTCTAAAGTGCGAACGTTGGTACTAAAATGCTATAGTCTCGGAATTAAAAAGAAGAGCATTAATTCTATACCTATTGCGAACACATTGAAGGGTTTCAAACAGAGCTCGAATGTTGGATGTTACAGTGTGAAATATTTCTTAATCTTAACAAGACGCCATCAATCTATCATAATAAATAAATAAATGATACTGCGGTATGTACAATATCTGATTTTCGAGTTAAATTATGTCAACCAATCCCTCCCACTCCTTTTAACAAATAGTTAATCAAAGCAACATTAGGCACCAATAGCCAAATAATTTTCACAATTAAATTAAAAGTACGGTTCTCCGCCGCGCTTCTTTCTCATGGGTAGCATTTAAATGAAGCCTCTTTAATCGGTTATCACTCAGCGACTATTTGGCGTACTTATGTATTATTAAATTCTCCACCTATCTCCTTCAATGTAATTCAAGCCTGGCATAGTCGTTTGTAACACAATCTAATAGCAACAAAATATTAATTTTTGGTTGAAAGTTGTAATTAAAAATTGTTAAGAGATTACGGCGACAAAACATAATTTTAGTATCTTATTTATCTTTCCAACACTTTATTCCGTTTACACACTACAACTTAAAAACTATGGTACTTCAATGCAATTGTCCTTCCGATAGAAAATGTTGAAATCAGAAGGTTTACTGTTTTAAAATATTTGTGTAGCGCTCTTTTGCGCGCACTTGCTAGCTTACCGTTATATTCGCTGTAAACAAACGCGTACTATTGTGAATGGCCAGTTATTGTTATTTCTGGCTTGAGTCAAAAGCTGCACAGCTGTCGCAGGCTTCGTATCGTGCGGACAACTGAGCTGTTGCGGGTCGATGTTATTAAATTATTTTCAAACCAAAAAAGTTGCGTATTATATTTATGTTAATATTTAGTTAGTTATTTCAGTTAGCTTAAGCGTGTGTGTAACCCGTGTTTATGGCATGTAAGTACACATTTAGAAATATACATATACTCATGTAAATTTAAAGTATTTGTTTGTTGTTGTTCTGTGACGATTCACCAGAGAACCTATGCACATGAACTTATCCTTCTAGAGTAACAAGTGAGTCATTTGAACTAGTATTGGGGCTATTATGCAATTATGAATACTGAGCGAACGTTAAAGCTTGAAATTGTACATCAATGTTACATCAAAAAATGAATCAGTTGAACTAGTACTTGTGTAAGTGAACCATTATGCAATTTGAATATTGAATGCGCGTTATGGCTAGAATTTGTGCATTAATGTTACAGAAAAGTCTTGTGAGTTAAGTTAAAATTATGCAAATTTTGCCACTGGCGTTAGCAGTTTATGTTAAGCTTAGATATAGAGAAAAAATTCTTCCGACTTGTATAGTGCATTTTGTTAGTCTTTTTGGGCTCATCCTTACACCATGATAGAAATTCGAGCAACTCAAGAGTTTTGTGACCTATTTTAATGAAGCCACACTTCAGTGCCTTTTTACGAGTAGGAACTTCCTTCAGCCGGTAAGTGCATATCAATTTCCTGCACCACTTTAAATCTTTAATAAGCCTTTGTGAGTACTTATATACATACATACATACGTACGTACATACCTACATATGCATATAGGTGTGCTCGTATGCACCGCTTTTTATGTCCGCCTTCGAGCTTCATGTATATAAGTACATACGAAAACATATGTACGTATATATGTATGTACAGATGTACGGGTATGCTTATAAATTACTTTGCATAAAATGCCAAGATGTTGAGGTGGGAAACAGCCCTTTTGTATCCAATAAGAAGAGTATTATATACATATATGTATGTACGTGTGTGTACAGAAGAGCGCTTTGTCGACGCAAGAAGTTTCAAGTTCACTAAATTATGTACATATCCATATACATATGTACATGTATGTACATACATATATTTACTCTATTTGGCGGCACAACTTTCTGCCATAAAGAACCGAATACACACACACATATGTATGCGTAAATGTATTTATTTAAGGCAAATAACCAGAGAAAAAAGCAACAAAGTGTTGCTTTCTCTTTCTATACACTAAGCTAAAGGGGACTCTTCCAACTGAAATCGAGCTGGGGAGAACGGACCTAGAGGGGGGAAGTACGGAGGCTGTCTGCAATTTGTGTGTCGCCAAAATGTACCACAGAAGTGACGCTTGTCTCTACCACTGCCAAACTTTCGTTTACATTTTTTTTTTTGTTGCTGCTGTTGTTGCCAGCGACATTTTACATTTGGCAAGGAAAATGAGTAGGGGTTGCCCCAAACTTTCAAGTAATATCCCGAAAAACTTTTCACACCAAATGTTGCCGCTGTACGTTCGCATTTATTTCGATTACTTGGCATTGTTTAGCATTGAAAAGTAAAATAAGGATTCGTAAGCTTGTCTTCTTGTGGAGTTTCTAAGGTTCTGAGCTCGAGCTTTGTCTGTGCGGCGCTGTCACGTCGTATAATTGATTTAAAATTAGCACAACGCTTTCAAATTGAAATTGTTTACATGTGCCATGGGATGACAGCTGTACTCGTATATACTCGTATATATGTAGTATCTGTCTGACTCTGTGTCTGTGTCTGTATCTGTATCTGTGCCTGTGTCTGTATGCCCTGAGTGTTGTTTATGCATCTTTAATGAACGCCAGGCAATGCCAGGTCTGCTGTAATCGCATTTCAATATGCTATACTCAAGCACGCCCCACGCCCCCATACTCGCTGTGACCCAACCAAATAACCATGCAACATTCCATTTCCATTCAGCCACCTGTCCACTAACATCGTACAGTGGGGCATTGCAGCAAATTGCATGCATTACTTAGACAAGATGTGGAACTTGGTAAACAAGATTACTGATATCTGTAGGTTCTTCTATTTCACCATCTAGGGGAATCATCACGTAAAAACAAAACATAACAAGCGCATCGCTATTTCGCTGAATAAAGCAAACATAAAATAAAAATTCTATTAAGCCTAAGTAAAATAAATTGTAATACAGCAAATGCTTATCAATAATATATAAAAAATCTGATAATATTTGTGTACTTAGGAAAAACTCACAGTTTCTTTGAAAGGAATGCAAGTATTTTAGCGACTTAAAGCTCCTTCCCTTTAATTTCTAATTGTGGCTCAGATCATGATATAAGTAAAATTTCCGAAGCATGCGAATTTTAAAAAGGCTTTATAAGTCAATATAAATCTAATGGCTTGTTATCTCCCTTCCTTTTATTTCTACCTCTTTGAGGATTATTCGGGCTTTACAGCTTTATTTGAAGGCGTCAATAATACATATTTAATTTAATGCAGACAAGCATAAATATTACTTTGGGTATAATAATGTTCCAAATTTTGTTTAGCTTGCTACCTATTATTATGTTATATTTTTTATTATTTTTATTTATTTTTGGTTGGCCGTTAATTGGCAAATGAATTATAAGTTGTGGGTGTTTCCCAGACAAATGTGAAACATATGAGAAAATTTAAAAACAAGACATATTCCCCCTAAAAGGTGAACATCACAAATACAAGAAGGTATACTTTGTAATAATAATGTAAAAACATTGCTTGACAGTCTTCTGTTCGACTTTTTCTTGGGAGTTAATAATAAGCTCTTTTAACTGGTAAGCTCTCCATTCTGTATTCAATACGATTGCAATTTGCAAAATATGTCGATTTATTAAATTGTTTTTGAACTGTGGTCCCACAGTGTGCTTCGTCGTCCCAGTTGCCAAAAGCAGCGATTGTGGTGGTCGTAAAGCCCGGTCGCAATTGCAATGGTTATGGCAACAGCAATGGAAGCGGCAACGGCAATTTAGTTTGTTCGGAGAAGTTTTCATAGTTGCTCTGACCCGTAAACGAGGTCAACAGAAAAACATTTTGAAAAATGCATATGCAAACGTATTTTCAGTTGCACTTGCAGGTGCTGAAACAAAATTCCTTTTCATCATCAAGTGCTCGCTATTGCAAAAACTTTTAATGGTCGCACAATTTAATAGGTGTTGCATGGTTTCTGGCTTCTTGGTCAACGGGGCGTATGGAATTCCACTCCTTTGTGTGCGTGCGTGCGTGGGTGTTTGTTTGTTTGTTTGTGTGTGTGTGTGTGTGTGTGATAAAGTAGCCAACAGCAACAGTTAAGGCAAAGTGAATTCTTTTCCGTTTAACATTAAGCGATTTGACCCTTGACCAAATATCCAGTACCAGCCACGTGCGAAACTTTGACCGAAGAGCTGTTACTGTAACTAATTGGTACATGGATCTGGAGGAGAGAGCGCGAGGGGCACCATGAGTAATTACGGTCTGGATTAGCGTGACGGTCGACGGCGCCTGTGGGCTGTTCTACGCTCCAATAAATTGTGACCCAAAAGGCAGCAGCGGATGCTGTCGGATCGAGCTTAAACTCGAGTCCTTGCTGGAGCCGGAGCCGGCGGCTATCGCAGCCATACGCAATTATGCCGCACGGCGTTGACGATGCTGATGGTGATGTGTACGTGTTTCAGCGTGTTTCCGTGATAATTTTAAACTTTTGCACCAATTATTTGCACGGCAGCACATTGCGCGCCCACATCTGCCACCACCTGACCCCTCACCTTTCGCGGGAGTTGTGTGTGGGGGCGCCTTTTGCAGCCTGTAGTTTATGCTCATTACGTGAGCGCTGCGCCAAACTCACAAATTGTTATACAAGAAAAGCCGCAGGCACTACACTCCAACACAGCGCAAAGCACACACAAACTCACATACACACACACACACCACATCGTAATATGAGCGCGCATATAACGCAAAGGAATTACATATTTTTGCTTTTTGTGCAACATTTCAAAACGAAATTTAATTCTCAGTTAAAGTGCTCCCCCAAACTATGTATGTTATACAACAAAACTAAAGTTGTTTTGCGAGGCAGTTTCGCGCTCCCACAGGGCGTATGCATGATATTTAATTGCCCATTTCGCTTTGCAAGTCTAAGAGGCGAACGGGATGGAATGGGAAACGGAGGCGGTACGCTGGTAACGCCTGCGCTACTTGCCAAAAGTACCGGAAGTACCTGTGGCGGTGACGCCCACTCGCAATCGCGCAGGCACTTGAGTCGCGAGCGTTCATAGTTTTTCTTACACACACACACACACACATACACATTCCAACTTGAAGAATAATAAGAGCAGTGAAAGTTTCTTACATTTTTGTTGTTATTCTTACGACGTTTCCGCTCCTTAGCCAAAATGTTGACAGTCACAATTTTTCTGTCTGTTTACCTTTTAGACATTTCCGGGCAAACAACTTGCGGCATTCACCCACCTCTGCCTGTCTGTCTGTCTATCTGTCTGTCTATCTGTCTCTTTCTTCTTCGTCATGCATACTTTTTGACAGTTAAGCTTGCATTTGTCATGGAACTGCCACCCGCACACAATCAAAAAGAAGCACACACACACACACAGTCACAAATTCCCATACACTCCTAAAGACGCATAAAAAGCGCACTCAATTTTTGTGACTGCCATTTGCCGCTTTATTCGCCTTTTACTTTTGTCAGCGCTTGCATAAACTATTAGTGACGAGCTAAGAACTTATCCTCGCCGGCATCGAGCTTATATACCCTTCCATGGGCCATACATCATGAATTTTAGTCTTCTATGGCAATTATTTACTACTGTGTCATTAGAAAGCATGTTTTTATCATCAGCCACTACTATTGCAAATTATTATGGAATTAAAGTATTTTCCTTTTGCCACCATTCCCGAGCAACAACACATTTAATTTAATTTGCAATATTTGTTCAAGAACTACTATTAATATTATATATCTTGCAAAACTGAGCATAACTGTGAAATAGTTAAATAATAACAATAATATGTGCACAAATAGCGAAAGTTAGGATATTTTAGAAAAATCTTGTGGGTATATAGTACGTAGATAGAAATAACAGGAATATGAAAAATACGGAACTATTTAGCATGCATTTGAATGCCCAGAGAGGTTTTCTTTCAAATTTGATGTGATTATACATGTCAGCGTCCGTTAACACAAGGTTCGCTTACAGCCAGGAGAGGCTTTAGCTCGAATTTCTCGACAAATAGTGACCGCGTCCTTGGCGAACTTGCTCTAAAAAAACGCTTAAAAAATGTCCGTCTAAGAGGGGTGTCCTGTTAAAAGAGGTGTCCGTTAAGGGAGTTTTCACTGTAGTCTACATATTGCAATGAGTATTAAAGCATACACATAAGTACCAAATTTTTCCATTATTTTTCTAGCAGTCATAATATGGCTTCTATTACCAAGCAGACTGTAGCCAAAGCCAAAGTTTATAATTTGGTCATTTAACCCAAACATTCTAATGAATGATAACTTGTTTGACGCCTAAGTAATGTATTTAATTAATGTAAGCAATTTAATATACCCTTTACTGAAAAGTATAAAGGTATTTTGCTTTTGTTGTGAAAGTTTGTAACACCCCGAAGAAAGAATAATGATGTCTATTATTCTTATACAAATGTACATATGTACTATGTACATATAGTATGATCAGCATGATGAAACGAAAGCGCTTTTTCAATGAAACGTTGTCGACCATGTCGAATAGTGATCTGTGATCATATGGTTGTCATACAATCTAGTTGTCTATATGATTTTCTATAAAAATATTGATTATTTATAAAGAAAGGGGAACGAAATTGCATATTGATAGTGTTGTGGTGATTTCGTGATTTAGTTCGTTTCCCTCTGACTTTAGCCAAATTTTGTCAACAATTTGGTACTATTTTGTATCTATTCCTTTTTTAAAAATCATTTATGCCGGTTGTGTTTAAATAAAGGTAAAGACTGACCATAAAAAAACTATTACTTTTTTTTTGTTAATTATTTATGCCAAACGCAGTTTGTGTTTAAATAAAGGTAAAGGCTGGCCATAAAAGAAAAAATTGCCAACATTTTAAAATTTCAAAACTAAATTCTGAGCTAAAAAAAAACACAAAATGTTCGTTTCAACGATTAAATTTCTTGGCTATTATCTGTGTCCATTTGAGAAGCCATTGTTGCTTATGGATGTTACAAAACCTCGCACCAAACACAATATACTCTTACATTTTTAGTGGGGAGTACAAAAAGCCAAGTTGACAACGCACTCTCCGCTATCATTGAAACTCAAAACTCAGCTTAAATGTGTTGGGCTGAGAGGAGAAGTCGTGGATTTTGTTTGTTTACTTTCAAAATTGTAAATGGATTAGCCACGCTGAGCGCGCCAAGCTTGACAAATTGAATTTGTTAGACTCGAAGAGAAGTTTTGAGAAAGTTTTGCCTGCACGATGTGGGTGGGCATGGACTGAGGATATACTATACGTATATATATATATATAGTGTGCCCATACGTATGTAGATATGTATAGTTTTTTGTTTCCGTGTGTGAGCGTCAAAACTAACACAAAGTTTCGAAAGTGTTGCAAAACAAATTGTTGTGTCAATACAGTCGGGAGTTGCCCGACTGATACAGCTAGCCAAGGGCCATAAATATGGGTGAGCTTTAAATCTAACACCATGTAATATAAATTGAATTTAGCTGTACACAACACATGTGCAACATGCAGTAATGAAAGTTGATTATTCCTTCAAAACTAAAGCTAAATTAAATACAAATGTTTTTGTTCTATTATAATATGTATATTATAGGTTTATATCGAAAAATTTTATATAAATTTGAAAATAAGCCCAATAATATGTATGCCAATAAGATTATATTCATGTTTGAAAAGATTGTTTATATTATGGAGTGAAAAATTAATATAAATCACTAATCTGATTGAAACTCATTCGTTTTCATTTTACTTTTTCGTAGGAAAGTTTAAACATAAATAAGATAAACACGGCCGGTGGTTAAACTGGAAAAAGATGCAACAAAGTTTTCCTCTTTCTTAACGAAATATGTATGTATACATATGCGCTAATTTTAACCAAATTACATAGACTTTGGGGGTCGTCAATGAGTTATCGACAATCCGAATTACTGCTCTTTCCTAAAAAGTAAAATAACGGCCAATAAAGATTTACTTTAATTTTCTCACCAAATAAGCAGTGAATACTTAAAAGGAAATATAGGGAAAAAAAATCTTCAAAATAAATGATTGAATACTTTGTACAACAAAGATGATGATCACCTTTCAAGTAATAATAAAATTACTTAAACCGACAAGTGTTACATACTTGTATATTTACGAAAGTATTTCCAAAAATATGTTTAAAAGAGCTCAAGCTGATGATAAAATATATTCAAATGTTTTCATATTTATTAAAAAGTGTTTTTAATCCCAAAAGCCATGCAACTCGAGGACTGTGTTATTTCAAGTGTGTAGTTGCAATATTCGCACCATTTGTAATCGATGTCAATGTCGAGTGCTGCCAAGTCAAGTGCTGTAGTTTGCATTTTTATTTTTGTTTAGTGCAGTGCAGCCAATTTTATTTCATATTTTTAACACACACACACACATATACAGGCAAGTGTGACCCACTAAAGCAGTGAATGCTTCAATTTTGCGCTGGGTGGTTGAACAGAGAAGAGAGAAAACCAGAGAAGAGAAGAGAAGAAGAAAAACGCACACTAAGCTAATTGTAATGTAAAAATGTAAATCCAACCAACACATTTTGCTGTGGCTAGAAATGTGACGCCCCGCCACTTTAATAAACCCTTTGCTAGTTGTGTTAAATCCATGTTCTATAGCTCGCCAAAATGTTACCCCCATACGTCATTTACATTATTATGATGAGATGCAAATCTCGTTAAAGGACACTTCAGCCAGCCAGCCAGCCAGCCAGTCACCCAGTTGGCTGCTGCTGCTGCTGCTCCTGCCTCTGCATCCTTAGTCATAGACCGCCGCCACACTTCAATATGTATGCCATATGCTTGGATGTGTGTTTGTGTGTGTGTGTGTGTGTGAGCTTGTGTGTTATTCTTATGCAAATTACATTTCCTGTGTTTGAGCTACAGCTTGTAGCTACATGTGTATTTTGCATACACACTCACAAACACAAATGTATATACATATGTATACGAAAAAAAAAATATTATACAAAATTCTTTGTAAAAGTCACCGACAGGCTGGCAGAGACGTTGGCGGAGGCAGAGGCAGATACAGAGGCAGGGGACAGAGATAGGGACAGAGGCCGAAGCTTTGCCTCATAAATGTTTTTGCTGTGCATATTGTACCGTTATGACATATTTGTTGCTGCTGAGTTTGCTTAGTATCTGATTTGCATTTGAAAAGTTTAGTGTGTGTTTGTGTTTGCGTGTGTTTGTGTGTGTGTGTTTGTGTGTGTATCCAAGTGTGTGAGTGCGCCATGTGTCCATTTGTTTGTTGAGATTTTCTTATCACAGCAGGACTTTTGCGATTTGGCTCAGACATTTGTTATATTTTCTACTTATTCGTTTCTACTTGTATTTATTTATTTATTTTATTTCTTATTTGGACACGTTTGCGTGCTTGCTTGCATTTTTATTACCAAGTATTTGATACTCATTAGCGCTGGCGGTGAGTTATCAGCCGTGCAAATACCGCATCAGCAAATTTTGGTTAGTTCTATCTTGCTCTCTCTCTCCCTCTCCATCGATTTGGCTCTCACGTTGTCTCCCTCTTCCCACGCAGTGTCCCAATAGTTAATGGCCGACGGAGCAGCACGTCTGACAATTGGAAATTGGAAGTTAAACCATTAAATAAATGAGCGTCACACGATTCAAAGCCACTGACTGCTCTGTGGTATTTTTTATCTTTTTTCGATTTGCACAGTCATGCGACGGAGGCGGCAGAGGCGGCAACCCTCCCCCAACTCCCCTCCCCACCCACTAACCATTTTCAACTACCATTCAATTCAAACAGCCGCCGCCAAGCGGCATTCGCCATCCAGGCAGCCACTTTGATTTGCTCTTGTTCGCTTTTCCCTTTTATACACTGTACCGCCGCCAAAGAGTAAAAAAGGAACTATGGAATTGCAGTGTAGTATGTGACACACAAACGTTTCCACAGAGCCCTAAATTAAATAAAACATATATGCGCCATTTTTTGCAAAATTAGTCCTTTAATTGATGAGCTAAATTGATGCTCGCGCCAACATACAAAGTTTTCGCAATAAAATATTAATGTAGACATAGATATGCTTTTTACAGTATTACTATCTTTATGGAGCCATTTCTGCAGTAGGATTTTTGATACTTCAATTTTACTTGCAATTTGAAAACTTTAATAATATCCTAACAAATAATAATATATCCACACTTAATTATTTAAATATTTTATGCGTAGTCTTGTTTCGGTAGGATTGGTTATAATCAATATTATTATTCTTAAAAATCAAAAAAGAAGATGAAAATAATAACAAAAACTACTGAAAATAAGAAGCTCACACAAAAGCACAAAAAAAGTTTTAATCTCATACTTATTTTTGTTTTGAAAGCATGTTCAATCAATCAAATATGCAAATCTGTCATGTACTGCTTTTATTACTCAAACAACAATTTAAGTAATTTGTTAAATTAAAAATAATTTATACGCATTTTTTGTTCGTAAAGCATTTAGGGTATTCCGTGGAGCACACAGCCGGCTGCTTTCGAGTTGGCATTTTTGGTTTGTAAAAAGGCAAAACATCAGCAGGCAACAACAGGAAGCCTGTTTAAAAGTCAACAGTTTTAACCTAATCACAGTGGATTTTATTGCCGTTGCCTGCCACTGCAAATCGATACGAACACGAGCACGAAATGCCCTCAACCATGCCTCAATACCATAGTCCCGAAAAACGCCCATTGTGCGTGGCGGGTGGGGGTTGAGGGGTGGGGGTGGGGGACGGGGGATGGGGTCGCCGCTATGCTTTGAAGCTAAAGAATGATTAGGTTTTTGCGCTGCGTAAGAGTTTTCGGGTGCGTTAAGTGCCGAGCTTTGGGTTTCTAACCGACTATTAGGCGAGTGAAGGGTGACGAAGTTGTAAGCTCCAATGTTATTTATCTCTAGATTAAATGGATTTGTGTGCAAAATTGTCTATTTAGTTCAACGGCAACAGCATCATCATCAACAGCAGTTGCGGAAGTGAAGTAGAAATGTAGCAAGTCAGTTTATTGTTTGAACTTTTGAGAGGTAGACCCAGGGCCAATGTCGGTATGAGGTACACCAATTGGCAGCAGAGTAGTAACAACATATTGGATAAACGCAGGACGCCCAGCTTACTGCCATACAATTTGCAGGTTTTAGTCTCAATTAGAACTGACAAGTGCTGATGAAGTGCTTAAGTGCGCTCTGATTACTCAACCCTGTGCATAGTATAGTACTAGTATGTATGTGTGTTGAAACCCATTTAACTAGTAATGGCTTTGACGATGTACGGCAATGCAAGCCAGCCTCTAATCTTATTTTCTGTTTATTCCAGAGCTACTTTAATAGATTAAGATAAAACAAAATTAAAATACTTCCACGTGGTTTTCAATATGCTGCTCACTCCATAGTTGTACCTTCATTGTCTTTTTATTGCCAACTAGCATACCCGGCTTGTGTTGCTGCGGAACACCTCTCTCTATTTAATTGTATATTGTGTGCACATGCTTGTATTTGTGCCTTAATAGGGGCTTTCACTGGACTATTGGTCCGCTGATTTAGCCATTTCTACAACGAGGAAGGGACATTTTCTAAAGGTTTTTCCAAAATAAGAAACCAGTATGTATAGCCTTTTAAAACAAACCAAACCATATCAGTATATTTTTGTTAATCGAAAGTTCATACCTTTGAAATTTACTCTATTACTACTAGAAAGAGGGGTTTTAAAAAAAAATAATATTCAAATTACAGAAAGATAGATAGAATGTTGATAAAATATTGATAGAAGTTAGATATAAGATAGATAGAAGGTGGATCGAAGATTGATAGAAGATAGATACAACATAGATATGTGATAGATACATAGAAGATAAAAATAAAATAGGAAGAAGATTGATAGAATATAAATATAAATGATATAAGATAGATACACGATAAATGGAAGAGGATAGATAGAAAATATATAGAAGATAGATAGAAGATAGATAGAAGATAGATAGAAGATAGATAGAAGATAGATTGAAGATAGATAGAAGATAGATAGAAGATAGATAGAAGATAGATAGAAGATAGATAGAAGATAGATAGAAGATAGATAGAAGATAGATAGAAGATAGATAGAAGATAGATAGAAGATAGATAGAAGATAGATAGAAGATAGATAGAAGATAGATAGAAGATAGATAGAAGATAGATAGAAGATAGATAGAAGATAGATAGAAGATAGATAGAAGATAGATAGAAGATAGATAGAAGATAGATAGAAGATAGATAGAAGATAGATAGAAGATAGATAGAAGATAGATAGAAGATAGACAGAAGATAGATTGAAGATAGATTGAAGATAGATTGAAGATAGATTGAAGATAGATTGAAGATAGATAGAAGATAGATAGAAGATAGATAGAAGATAGATAGAATAGATAGAAGATAGATAGAAGATAGATAGAAGATAGATAGAAGATAGATAGAAGATAGATAGAAGATAGATAGAAGATAGATAGAAGATAGATAGAAGATAGATAGAAGATAGATAGAAGATAGATAGAAGATAGATAGAAGATAGATAGAAGATAGATAGAAGATAGATAGAAGATAGATAGAAGATAGATAGAAGATAGATAGAAGATAGATAGAAGATAGATAGAAGATAGATAGAAGATAGATAGAAGATAGATAGAAGATAGATAGAAGATAGATAGAAGATAGATAGAAGATAGATAGAAGATAGATAGAAGATAGATAGAAGATAGATAGAAGATAGATTGAAGATAGATTGAAGATAGATTGAAGATAGATTGAAGATAGATAGAAGATAGATTAGAAGATAGATAGAAGATAGATAGAAGATAGATAGAAGATAGATAGAAGATAGATAGAAGATAGATAGAAGATAGATAGAAGATAGATAGAAGATAGATAGAAGATAGATAGAAGATAGATAGAAGATAGATAGAAGATAGATAGAAGATAGATAGAAGATAGATAGAAGATAGATAGAAGATAGATAGAAGATAGATAGAAGATAGATAGAAGATAGATAGAAGATAGATAGAAGATAGATAGAAGATAGATAGAAGATAGATAGAAGATAGATAGAAGATAGATAGAAGATAGATAGAAGATAGATAGAAGATAGATAGAAGATAGATAGAAGATAGATAGAAGATAGATAGAAGATAGATAGAAGATAGATAGAAGATAGATAGAAGATAGATAGAAGATAGATAGAAGATAGATAGAAGATAGATAGAAGATAGATTAGAAGATAGATAGAAGATAGATAGAAGATAGATAGAAGATAGATAGAAGATAGATAGAAGATAGATAGAAGATAGATAGAAGATAGATAGAAGATAGATAGAAGATAGATAGAAGATAGATAGAAGATAGATAGAAGATAGATAGAAGATAGATAGAAGATAGATAGAAGATAGATAGAAGATAGATAGAAGATAGATAGAAGATAGATAGAAGATAGATAGAAGATAGATAGAAGATAGATAGAAGATAGATAGAAGATAGATAGAAGATAGATAGAAGATAGATAGAAGATAGATAGAAGATAGATAGAAGATAGATAGAAGATAGATAGAAGATAGATAGAAGATAGATAGAAGATAGATAGAAGATAGATAGAAGATAGATAGAAGATAGATAGAAGATAGATAGAAGATAGATAGAAGATAGATAGAAGATAGATAGAAGATAGATAGAAGATAGATAGAAGATAGATAGAAGATAGATAGAAGATAGATAGAAGATAGATAGAAGATAGATAGAAGATAGATAGAAGATAGATAGAAGATAGATAGAAGATAGATAGAAGATAGATAGAAGATAGATAGAAGATAGATAGAAGATAGATAGAAGATAGATAGATAGAAGATAGATAGAAGATAGATAGAAGATAGATAGAAGATAGATAGAATAGATAGAAGATAGATAGAAGATAGATAGAAGATAGATAGAAGATAGATAGAAGATAGATAGAAGATAGATAGAAGATAGATAGAAGATAGATAGAAGATAGATAGAAGATAGATAGAAGATAGATAGAAGATAGATAGAAGATAGATAGAAGATAGATAGAAGATAGATAGAAGATAGATAGAAGATAGATAGAAGATAGATAGAAGATAGATAGAAGATATTTATAAGATAGATAGAAGATACAATGAAGATTGACAGAAGATAAAAAGAAACGATAGACGATTGATATAATATTGATATATACAAGTATATTGATACATTTCCTTTTTTTTTTGTAAATCTTCATATCATTAATAGAAGATAGATAGAAAACAGATGGAAGATAAATTGAGTATAGATAGAAACAAGATTGATAGATGACTTATAAAAGATAGATAGAAGAGAGATAGATAGTAATAGAATATAGATAGCTTAATGCATAGATATATATAAGATAGATTATAGCTAGAATTTACAATGAAAACATAAACACTTTTTTAACTATTCACTATTTCAAATCAGTAATCATTAATTACTATTTCCAAATCGGAAAGCAACTATTGTTTCTCAAACCATTCTCAAACTTATTTGTAATATGGCAAATCTTTATGCAAAAAATTGCGGAATGCATGTTAAGTCCTTTTCAATTTTCAACTATTGAGTTTCTCTAAACTCATTGAATTGGATTTGGTTAAGCCTGTATCGGTGCTATGAACAGTGCGTTAATGTATAATTAAATGCCTCCAGCATTGCAAAATATTTATTTTAAATAAATCAGAAAAGTCATATAAATGTTTCACTCACATAGTATATCAATAAGATGCTTCTTAATTAATTGTTTTAATGATTGCTATTTGTGGGGGAAAAATAAGGAGAGAGAGTGTAATAAAATCCATATGAATAATTAAAAGCTTTTGCGTTAAAATGTGCAAATAATAAATTTCATAATTACGCATTGCCAGATGAATTATGTGCTCATGTTTCGTATAAAGTTCAATTTTTTCAAAAATAAAATTGTTTTTTTTATTGAAATGAAAAATGCTGGCTAAGCATTTATTCATTAAAGACAAATGTGAATTTAAATTTGTAATTAATTTTTGAGCAGTTTTTAAAAGGGAAAACATTGTTTTGTAGTATGATAAAAATCAGAAAAACCTGCATTGCGGTTGCATTTAACTTATTGGTTTTATAGTTATTCAGAAAAGCCTGCAGACAAAACCGTAGCTTAATTAGATGGTCGCATTGTGAGGCACTTTAGATAGTAATTTAAAATAATACCCTTTGAACAATTGTGGTGCGATAAAGTTGTTTTGGGGCACAGCTGATTAGGCCGTACATCCGAACATTCTATAGGCAATTTTGGGCATTTTATTGTTGCGCTTTTCCAGCTGGCAGGCCACATCGTTGGGTCGTTTGCGTAATGCTCTGCATTCCTTTGGACACTGTCTGTGTTCTTGTTGTTGCTGATCCGCTGCGGTGGCCCCTTTGTGCTTATGGCGAGAAATGCTTTCTTTATGTATTAATACTCCCTTCTGCACTCGAGCATTGCCAGCAAGCACAGCGCACATTTATACGGAATGACTTCAGTGTATCACGTAGTAAATAATTCCTTTGTGGCGTTGTCTTGGTTTGGCTTTCTGCCGTTTCCCAACTTACGTCGCCATCGCCATCACCATCGCCATTCCCATTGCCATTGCCATCACCATCGTCATCGTCACACAAGAAGAAGAAGAAGAAGAAGAAGAAGCTGATGTTGGAAAATTGGTCTATGTGGGCGTATGGGCATATGGGTATGGGTGTGTGGGCGTATGGGTGTTTGGATGTATTCGATGTGCAAGTATGGGCGTGAGGCGTACAAGCGTCTGCTGCTGCTGCTGCTTTTATTGTTACGTGGCAAATACAACATAAAACGAACGTGTAAATGTTATTTCTTGATTTATTTTAGTGGTGCATGCAGATGCTTACGCCACCGATTTTAAGGTTTTTCTTTCATACGTTACGTATACGCCATGGCAATGGCAACGGCAACGGCTACGGCAACGTCAAAAGCAAAAGCAATGGCATTGGCAATGGCGACAGAGCGTAGAGCGAGCCCGCTAACAAATATAAAAATTCTGCTTACCTTGCACAAATATTTATATATTGTTGCTACATAATATAAAATTACTGTGAGCTGGTACTGTTGGTCTTGATGGGGCCCAGGTAGAGGGTAGAGGGTAGAGGCACCAGCTTTGGCATTGTCGGCCGGTGCAAATTGGTATAGCAAATTTTTCATTGCTCGCATTTTCGTATTTTGTGTGTGTGTCTGTATGTGTGTTTGTTTGCTGAGTATTTTGTAATATTTTCTTTATTTCTTTATGTATTTTCTCTTCTTTTTTTTTTTTTGCGTAGACACAAAGTAAATACCTTTGGATGCAGTGACTTCACACACATAAGCAGACAAGCAACGTGAAAGTTGTAGGATTAGGAGGGTGGTAGGGAGGTAGGGCGCTAGGGAGGGGGTACATGGAAGAGCTAGGCATGCGGCTGTCTTCCGTGTTGCCTGTTGACGCAAATTGCCGAAATTGCCTGCGGTTCTGTTTACATGGCGAATGTAACAGACAAGTGACAGCCGCACGCACACCAAATTCAAATAAAAGCCAATGCTAAACCAAACACCATCTATGGTTGCCTGCAGGGGGAAGAGGGGGAAGAGGGGGAATCAATGGTGGTTAGGGCAGGCGGCAGGGCAATACTAAGCAGCAAGCCTTATTTAATTTTGACATGTGCTCGACTTTTATACATAAACATACAAACATTCTATATAGTAGTATGTATGAAAATATATATGTACATATGTATGGCATGTATTGCCAATTCAAATTTAAGCGAATATGTGTACATTCTGATACTTATATACAATACACACACACACACATATATACGCACCTATAGTATGTGTGTGTGTGTGTGTGTGTGCTTTTTGATTTATATGCATATGGAAAAATGTATCTCAAATATTGAAGCATTGAATTAATCAATAAAATATTCCTTACCATGCGACAGTAAGTCTTGTTTTCTTTTTTCAACACAGAGACGTGTATTTAATTGAAAGGTTGAATACATAATTTATAAAGAGCGAAATGTAATATAATAAATCAGAGAAAAGCTGCTGGAAAACCTTGGTCGATTTAATGATAAGATAAATGTGTTTATACTTACAGTTTTCATTTATGCGTCATAATAAATGTCTTTCAAATTCGCAATTCCATCAACGTACGCCACTCCGCCAAAACCACAGTTGATTTAATTAATTGATTGTACTTAGTAATAAAGGTTTTCAGCGGTGCTAAAGCTGTCGTTCACCAATAGACCAAGTTTTCGTATACAATTTAATGAGTACACATTAAACTGAACGGCATGAAGTTAATCAGTGAAAAGTTTTTTCTGCTTCACACTTGTCTCAATAAAAGTTCTTGTCACGTCGTTCATTATTAACAATATGCCCATAATTCACTGTCATAACAGAGAAGGAGAAATATGCTTCGCTTCTCCTTTTTGTTGTGCATTTTGTGCATTCATTTTGTTGAGAAATGGGAGTAATTCGAAATGGACGTGAAATATTATCAGTGTTGCGGTAAGCACTCTTCTGATGTCAGTTAATATAGCTTACTACTATAGCTTACTACTATTCGAATATTTAGGTTTATTTATCCTCCTTCTTATACACTTTACTATAGTATTAGGTTTGTGCAAAGTATGTAACAGGCAGCATGAGGTATCTCCGACCTCATAAAGTATTTAAGTATATAAAAACAAATAAACTAGAGAAATCAATCTAGACATTTCCGTTCGTACGCATATCCGTCTGGATTAACTTGTTATGAAGACTCTCATAATTACGAGGCAGCATTTTATTTATTGGATACTATTCGCCAATACTGCCAACAGTTACAAACCTACATAAATTCAACTTGCACACCTAATTAGTACATGATCCTGCACTTTTGCTTCAAATTACATCCAATCGGTCAATGAGCTTACAACTGCAGCATCGATTTCGCGCGTCTTCTTCTATTTTGTTTAATTATTAATTAGTTAGTAGAGGAGAGAAAGTGCATAAGAGCTCTATATTCTCTTATTAGCTACCAAAAACAATCAAACATGATAGTCAACTCTTAAAAACACAATGTCAACAGAGCTCGCATATTTTAAAACAAAATTTAAAACTTTAGCTACATTTTGATTTTAAGTAATATTAGTTTATTCATATAAATGGGTCAAATGGTTCTGCATGTTCTTTGCATTCTTCACTATATTTGCAACATGTTCCACTCTTCTGATTCTAAAAAACGGCTACCAATTCCACAAAACTATTATGTACGAATTATGTGTGCAAAGTTTGGTTAAAGTAACTTTTGAAATGTGGACGGTATTGACGAAATCCTGTAGCGGGGGAAGGGGGGGAAAATTCCAAAAATAAAATAAACTCACAACAAACCTAATATACCCTTTTTACCCTACGGGTACGGGTAAAAATAACTTGCAATTTAAAAAAAGAAACAGTAATACTTAGTTATTTTAGTTAGATTAAAAACTTTTACTTTCTTTTAACACTAAGTTGATTTATTTTTTCTCTTATATATATATTTTATTTTAAATTTTATGCAGTCTTTCACGCTGCTACTTATTTCTAATTTCTCTTCAGTTTAGCACTCATGTGTATTTGTTGATTTTGAATAATTCCAAATAAAGTGCATATTTTTCGTTAAAAAAAGTTTGTACGTATTGTTTATATTTTACTTTCAACTCTAAGTAAATTTAATTATTCTATTTTAATTTTTTTTAGAATATTATGCAGTCTTTCACGCTGTTACTATTTTCTAATTGCTCTTCAGTTTAGTATTCATGTGTATTTCTTGACTTTGAATAATTCCAAATAAAGTGCATATTTTTCGTTAAAAAAAGTTTGTACGTATTGTTTATATTTTACTTTCAACTCTAAGTAAATTTAATTATTCTATTTTAATTTTATTTTTTTAGAATAATATGAAGTCTTTCACGCTGTTACTATTTTCTAATTGCTCTTCAGTTTAGTATTCATGTGTATTTCTTGACTTTGAATAATTCCAAATAAAGTGCATATTTTTCGTTAAAAAAAGTTTGTAAGTATTGTTTATATTTTTACTTCCTTTCAGCTCTGAGTGGATTTAATTTCTCTATTAAAAATTTTGTTTTCGAATTTTAGGCAGTCTTTCATGCTGTCTAATTGCTATTCAGTTTAGTTTTTATGTGTATTTGTTGATTTAGTATATTTTTAAATAAATTACATATTTCGCGTTGAAAAGTACTAAGTTTGTAGGTATTGTTTATATTTTCAGCATTCTGCTTTGTCCGTTTTGTATTTTCCAACAAACTTTTCGTTTCGCTTTTCACGAAATGAGTAACTTTTGGGCTTTTCTCTTTCTTGCTCTGAACGATTTCAACTGTTTGTGCTGTCAGAGTGTTCTTGAATGGCTGATTTTTGGCAAGTTCATTTTTAAAGTTCCCGCTGGGCTTTTCATTTGCTGTCGCCGTTGGGTTGCTGCTGGCTTCTGTATACTATGTCAAACAGAGTGCGCTTTGGACAAACACTTTTCACCTTTTTACTTTCATTCCATGGCATGGTTGGGGACTCCCTCAATAAATCTACCATCTGCCATATCTGCTTCACTTTGTGTTTTTACAGCATCAACAAAATAACTCAAAGTGTCATCCAAACTCTTCAAGTCTATTGTGTTGCCTTTGTTATTTTTATGCTTTTGTATTGGTGCTGTTGTTGCTTTTTTCTTATCCTTACAAAACGTTTGACGTTGCAATCGTTATACGCTACACGTGTAACAGGCGGCAACAACAACAACAAAAACAACAACAACAAAAACAACAACAACAAGAATGCGTATATTTGCTTTGCTTTCAGCAAAATTGAAGCGATTGGTCCTTATGCCTATCTGCAACCTCTCACATCTCCCCCCAGCGTGCCGAGCCGTCCATGACCCTCGACAGGCACCCACACTCCCAGCCTTTACAGCCTAAGTACCATTTTTATTAGGTGTGCTTTTCTTTTCTTTCGGCACCGGCTCTCCTCACGTCTGGCTCGAGTCGACTCGACTCGACTCGACTCAAGTCGAGACTGCACGACATCTGTAAATCACTATAGCCCATATACTCGTACATACATATACATACATATATCTGTACATGTAAGTATGCATACAGATCTGAAGCAGCATGTATGTATGTTTATTTACGTATTTTATTCATGGCATTTTAGTATTTGATAACAATCTAAGCAAAATGTACGACAATGTTGGGTTTCCTTTTATTGCGTTCCCACCTTCCTGCTTGGTCCCCACTGGACCCCCAAACACACCCACGCACCTCATCGCCTTGCGCCTACGCATGCTGCTCCTGATGCATACCTTTAGGTATTCGATGCCATGCTTTCTCGTATCTCGTTGGCTGCTGCCTGGTTGCTACATCAACTTGACTGTCAATGTACCGAAGTTATTATTATAAATCATATCATGGCATGGCATTATACTCAGCACATACTATACTACGAGTATAGTTCGCATCACAACCTTTTCCTTTTCTTTTTGGTGATTTTTATACCCTGTACCCAAAGGGTACAAGGGTATATTAGTTTTGTGCGAGTGCACATGGAACACACAGAAGGAGGCTTGGTAGACCCCACAAAGTATATATATTCTTGATCAGCATGACAAGCCGAGTCGATATAGCCATGTCCGTCTGTCCGTCTGTCCGTCTGACCGTCTGTCCGTCTGTCTGTCCGTCTGTCTGTCCGTCTGTCTGTCTGTATGAACGCAAGGATCTCCGAAAGTATAAGAGCTAGAATAACCAAACTTGGTATACAGATTCTCCTGAGACCGAGAAAGGACAAGTTTGTTCATTTTTTCTGATCCAACCCCCCACTCCCCCCCTATTACCAATTTTCTATAACTCCCATAATTCTTGGAATTTTAAACTTAAATTTGGTAGTCACATTAGGTTAGTAATTATATATCCGTATACTAAGTTTCATTATGATAGAATGATCAAAAAGAAAGTTATAGCCATATAACCAGGCCCAATGCACACATACATACATATGTACAAGTACACAAACACGCATAAGGCACGATTCTGATGTAAATGTAAATGTATGTATGCATGCATGGAATATTTTATATTTAATTAGTTAATATTTAGTTAATTAATTAAATTAATTTAGTTAATTAATTAAATTAAATTAATTAATTAATTAAATTACTTTTTTGTGGGGTGGTACAGGGTATTTAAGAGTTGAGCCTGCTCGACTTTAGCATTCCTTTCTTGTTTTGTTTGCCTTCTGCAAAGACTAACAAATGCCCAGCATGTGCGATAGCCGAACCTTTTCGAGCTTATTAAAGTAACGTCAGTGTCTAGTCAAGCAAACAAATGACCATTCGGCTTTAAGTACTATTCTCATGATGTGTAAAATTTGGGTAATGCAGGCGGTTCTTTTGAAGTTAAAGAAGTGCCTGAACCTTGAACTTTACCTAACGTTTCCGTTCTTGAATGAGAAATTGTCTTAGCAAGACATGTTTTCTGATTGATCCTTGGGGGGTGTCTCACAAATTTAAAACCGGCTGTGAATAACACAAATTCAATTCCAATTCTGAAATCAAGACTCGAGTTGTGTTTGCTTCACAAAAATGCTGACTAACAAAATCAAATATTTGTCAAAGATTATAGACTTTGTTTAGCATTTTTACGGTCACGTTGTTTCTGGAAACCGTTTCAGAAAGCATTTTGTTTTATAAGCAAATAATTTTCAGAGCCTAGATGAACTTTTCACAACTACTTTTTTATACCCTGTACCCAAAGGGTACAAGGGTATATTGGTTTTGTGCGAGTGCACATGGAACACACAGAAGGAGGCTTGGCCACAAAGTATATATATTCTTGATCAGCATGACAAGCCGAGTCGATATAGCCATGTCCGTCTGTCTGTCTGTATGAACGCAAGGATCTCCGAAAGTATAAGAGCGAGAATAGCCAAACTTGGTATACAGATTCTCCTGAGACCGAGAAAGGACGAGTTTGTTCATTTTTTCTGATCCACCCCCCCACTCCCCCCCCCCTATTAACGATTTTCTATAACTCCCGTAATTCTTGGAATTTTGAACTAAAATTTGGTAGTCACATTAGGTTAGTAATTATATATCCGTATACCAAGTTTCATTATGATAGAATGATCGGAAAAGTTATAGCCATATAACCAGGCCCAATGCACACATACATACATATGTACAAGTACACAAACACGCATAAGGCACGATTCTGATGTAAATGTAAATGTATCTATGCATGCATGGAATATTTTATATTTAATTTAGTTAATTAATTAAATTAATTTAGTTAATTAATTAAATTAAATTAATTAATTAATTTAATTAAATTAATTTAATTACTTTTTTGAGGGGTGGTACAGGGTATTTAAGAGTTGAGCCTGCTCGACTTTAGCATTCCTTTCTTGTTTTAATACTTACTACTTACAAAGTTTGGCTGAATTTGTGTGCAAAAAATATAAGCAATATTGGTGATGCAGACATGAATACATATTTATTTAAGTTTTAATTCGGTTTTAATTCAGTTTTAATTCAATTTTAATTCAATTTTAATTCAGTTTCAAAGTTCAAATTTTTTTTTCTTCTGTTACTATTTTGTTATGTTTTTCAAATCAGCGGAGCTTTCTTTACTGGCAGTCGGTTTTGTCTTTTACGATCATGCACATTAAGGTTAATCAGGACGCTAATACCAACGAAGCCAATGGCGTACGCATGAGGGGGGGAGAAGGGTTGAAGGCTCTCCCAAAAAAAATTTTGCCTCAACTGAGTTGGATTTGTTGTAGTTTTTTCATTGATCATATGCATAAATTATTTTTTAAATGCATCGTGCATTATTTAATCAAAATTTTAATTTTTTGGCCCCCCTTTTGTACGCGTACGCCCTTGAACGAAGCTATAGAAATTTTCCAAATCTGTGGTGGTACTGCAGTTATTCGCCTTTTCTTCAGTGCGACAACGATTAGAAGAACCTATGATGACAAGCCACCCCCATAATTCCATGATAATATAGAATTAAAGTTCCGCTGGCTCTTAAAAATATTGGTCCATTATTTCTTGAGTTATTAGAACTAATAAATGAAGCAGCTGGACTACGGATTTTCCCAAACGCGTGCTTTGTACAAATCAGAAACCGCATTCTCTGCCACCGAAACGAACTCCTTTTGGTCCGTTATAACAACTCTTATTAGCTAGAAGATTTAATAAATTATTTCTTTTTAATGTTAATTTACTTTCTGGAGGCGTTATTAATTTGGAGATTTTGAAAGAAAACAATTTCATTGGCATTGTGTATTCGCTTGGCTTATATGCTTTTTATTTGATTTACATATGTATTTGTATATGGTATTCAAAATAGCTATAGTTTATCCATATCTCTTTGTTTTTTGTTTTTATAAACAGAAACGCTGCTCTTTAGGTATAATTGTGAAGGTTTTTCAAGTGGGCCCTTTTCAAGTTGTAGCTTCTGTTTATAAAATTACCTTATTGGCAAATATCACATAGATATTACATCTTATGCATAGCTTTATGTATACATATATATATATATATATAGTATGCTAATTACTATCAATGGCGAACATGGGCGCTATTATCTTAAATGTACATCGTAGTGGGGAGCTTAGGCTCGTTCGTCGTATATCTTTAAATTGTTTGGTATTAAGGTTCGTGCATTATAATTATGATAATCATGTGCTTAATACTAATCGTAGATTTGGCGCACTCTAATGGCAACCGTATCCTATATACATACGTAAATACATATAGACTTCAACGATAAGTTGTGAAAATTGTTGTTGTTGCGATAGTAACTCATTTTTGCATAATTTCATTAGAATACTTTTTAAAGCCCTGTTCAGATAATGAAAATAATTCATGAGATCTCGATTCGTAATTGTAGTTTCAAATTTATAGACCATTCCTTCTTGCAGGCCATGCCATGAACATATTTTATTCTCCGAACAAGGTAATACGGATTTGTGTTTTGTTTCTTCTTTTCTTTTTTTTTTGGAAGTGAAAGTGAGCTTAATATGAGATCGTTTACATACAAAAAAAAATAAATTCAAAAAAATAAAATAAACAAAAATTAATGAAACAACATCAATACAACATATAAGTATGTATAGAGAAATAGTTAATTAGTAGTTAGTTTGAGTTCGTGAACTTCTTTCCTAGACCTTGTCATCGAAGTTGGAGACGGGCCGATAGGAACGTTGCTTAGCGCGCAGTTTCCAAATGTATAGCAATGCTAGGCCCAGTAAAACGACCAAGAGTGCAATGGCAATGCGATAGTAAATCACAACGTCGGGCAGGTCGGGCGGATTGACTTCGGAGGAAGGTGGTGGGTGAATTTTTTCCGCTGACTTCATCGTCGTGCTGGACATTTTAGCGTTTAGCTCGGCCGAGGGGGAACTGGCAGTTGCTGTGGGCGTCAGAATGCTGCTTGCTTCATCTACAGGCAGCAGAGGCGGGAGCGGCAGCTCCTCATCCTCATCCTGGTCACTTCGATTGTTGGCCTCGTGGGGTGGCTTCTTGTTATTGTAATCCCCATAGCCATCATCGTAGCTGGGTTTCTCATGCGGCATGGGTTCGCCGTGGGGCCAGCAGACAGGACAGCAGGTGTCCTTGATGATAACCTGACGCTCGGTGGGACAATTGACGTTGCCACAAAACGGTATGACACACTTCTCCTCGCCCTTAACGCATTCGCACTCGTAGCAGCCATCCTTCCAGCTCATGCCATCCTGAAAATATGAGTTCAAATTCTTCGACTCGCATATGGCATTCGCTTTCTCAATACCAATGTCCTCGTCACAGCTCTGGTGACAGATGGGAGCACCCGAGGTGCAATGGCAGCGCTGGCAGTGCTGCAGCCAATAGTAGGAGGTGTCGCGCACTTCGGTGCAATTCGGTTGGGGCATACACTGGTATGTGCCACAGCATTGACCGGGCGTGTCCATCGCGTCCGGCTGCAGTTCGACCACCACCTCGCCCTCCTCCTTGTTGCAGTCTTGTATGTAACATGTCTTGCAAATGCACTTCTTGGCCAGACAGCACTGCGCAAAGACCTCCGCGGACACTTGGCTGGAGTTGAAGGCGGTCTGCGGTGTTGTGGCGATGGGTGCGGTGGTTACTGTTTTCGATTTAATCAGATCGACAGCATTGAGGTCTTCGCGCAGAGAACTGTCCTCGGGACATTGTATTTCCGACTCGGCCGGGCAGCTGATGGTATCGCATAGCTTCGGTATGAGCGGCGGCAGCTCTACTGCAAAAGGTCAAGAGTAAAGTGGAACGATTAGTGAACAGTTGGTACAGCTGGAAAAAGTGCGTTTTATTGCAGCTCAGCTGACTGTGTGAATGAGAAACAAGTAAAAAAGCTAAATTCGGGTGTCCCGACTTTGAAATACTCTGTACATATGCTTATAATAATTATAGAAATTAAAAAAAGTAAGAGAATTACAAAAAAAATTGTTGATCGATTTGACCTCTTTTGGTATTCGAACTCACATAAAGGGTGTATAATTTCACCTATACAAAGCAATTGCATCTATGTGAGTGTATGTATGTTTATGCTCGTATATTCGTGTCTGCGTAAACAGCGCTTGAGCAGCGCTGCAGCAGCAAATATATTTATGGCTATAACTTCTTGTTAAATCGCTCTATCATAGTGAAACTTGGCCTACGGACACATAATAACTAACTGTTAGAGTTAGGGAAAATCGCGATTTGCATGGGAGGGGGGTGAGGTAGGGAAATTCCAAAATACACATTTTCTGCGTATTCACATAAGGCATCTGGGACTAAAATTTGGTGTTCCTAGGTCTTATAGTCTCCGAGATATAGGCGATTATACGAATTGAAAATCGGGAAAACCCCCATAGGGGGGAAGTGGGGGGAAAATAAAAAAAGAAATAAACTTGCACAGCGTACACATATAACGCATCTTTGTGCAAAGTTTGGTGTCTCTAGCTCTTATAGTCTCTGAGATCCAGGACAGACGGCCAGACAGACAGGGCTAGATCGACTCGTCTCGTCATGCTGATCTAGAATATATATACTTTGTGGGGTCTGCCACGCCTCCTTCTGCCTGTTACATTTTCAGCTCCCGCAAACCTAATATACTCTTGTACATTTTATGTACAGAGTATAAAAAGTTTGTTTGGACAGCTTATCTCTAGACGAAATCATCAGTCTAGTAGTATGAGTCAACCACTTAAATGCAATATCATACTGCTTTCAAAAGAACTGTCGCTAAATAATACTCAGAAGCAAACGCACATTTCACCTATTTCGTCACAAATTTAAAGCACTATGGAGCAACAAGAAAGAACGCTACAGTCGATCAAGCCCGACTGTGAAATACTCTGCATCCAGACAAACTTCAGGCACTGCACAAGAAAAAAGGAGAAGAAGAGCGGACTTGATGCTGCAGCTTGCCAGAATGATAATAACTTTTCTTAGAAATGACCAATTTAGATGTAGCTTGAAAAAAACCTAAATAATGGCATATAGATTACTTGTACAAAGTTTGGTTTATATTTTGGTTTTGAAATGTGGACAGTATAGACGAAATTCTGTAGCGGGAGGAGAGGATGGAAAATCCAAGAAATAAAATATGTAAATTCGTGTAGCTTAGGGACTAAGAGCGTCTATATACCAAGTCTGGATAATGTGCACTCCTTTCTGCAATCCGTTTCCGAAATCCACGCGTTCATCCAGGCGGACAGACGGACGTACAGACGGACGGACATGTCTAGATAGATTCGTCTCGCCCTGCTGATTAAGAATATGTGTTCTTTATGGGGTCGGAGATGCTTCGTTCTGCCTGTTAAATACTTTGCACAAACCTAATATACCCTTTTTACCGGGTACAGGGTATACAAAAATTATCAACACCTAGAGACATGTAGTTTTAGCATCTATTTACATTGCGATTGTGTCGATGTGCGTCTGTACAGGATGAGTCAAACGCAGTGTTGCCAACTTTTTAGAAGAAACAAGAAAGGAATGCTAAAGTCGAGCAGGCTCAACTCTTAAATACCCTGTACCACCCCACAAAAAAGTAATTAAATTAATTAATTTAATTAATTAACTAAATTAATTTAATTAATTAACTAAATTATATATAAAATATTCCATGCATGCATACATACATTTACATTTACATCAGAATCGTGCCTTATGCGTGTTTGTGTACTTGTACATATGTATGTATGTGTGCATTGGGCCTGGTTATATGGCTATAACTTTCTTTCCGATCATTCTATCATAATGAGACTTGGTATACGGTTATATAGTAACTAACCTAATGTGACTACCAAATTTTAGTTCAAAATTCCAAGAATTACGGGAGTTATAGAAAATCGTTAATAGGGGGGGAGTGGGGGGGTGGATCAGAAAAAATGAACAAACTCGTCCTTTCTCGGTCTCAGGAGAATCTGTATACCAAGTTTGGTTATTCTAGCTCTTATACTTTCGGAGATCCTTGCGTTCATACAGACAGACAGACGGACAGACAGACGGACAGACGGACATGGCTATATCGACTCGGCTTGTCATGTTGATCAAGAATATATATACTTTGTGGGGTCTACCAAGCCTCCTTCTGTGTGTTCCATGTGCACTCGCACAAAACTAATATACCCTTGTACCCTTTGGGTACAGGGTATAAAAAAAAACTGTTTTTGATGGAAGGAGAGTGCAATAAAGCTAAACATTTTTGCAAAAAGCGTAATAAAAAGTTAAATTTATTTTGCAAGAAATGCTTAAAAAATGTATTTTCCACGGTTTTTTTTATCGACCGGCATTATATACATACATAATTAGTACATAAGTCACTTTTTGTATAAAAAAAGCTCAATAAACCATCATCATTAACCACATACAAGTATAAGCTTCGTTTCTACTTTTTTTTACAATGTATTTTTAAAAAGCCAGAATTCCCGCTTCCCGCAATTTGGAATATTTTCCCGCAATCTCAGTTCAAAAGCAACCAGATTTGACGGGGAAAAAAGCCAAATTGAGCGGGTGCATCAGAAAAAGTTCAATTTTGTAATTTCTCGAGTAAGGTTATTCTAGCTCGGCTGACTCGCCTTGGCATCCCGATCAAGTATACTACGCTTCTTTCTGTTAGTTACATATGTACAAAACTAGTACCCCCTAATTCTGTTTTTACACGGTAGATTGGTTCCAGAAAAAGACATTGATCATATGCAAAAAAAGTGGATTGTTCCTTATCTCTAAAGAAATATATATAACATTTTTAATTTTCAAACCGTGTTATATCAAAATCGTGTAAAAAAAGATCGTGTAACATAGATCGTGTAAAAACAGAATTAGCTGTACACCTAATTCTTCAACTTGATTTCTGTTTGAACGTAATGGGAACTCATTTGGCAATTCTATCAAATTCTATTAAATTCTATTCCAATCTGATTCGAGAAAACTAAAGTTGTGTGTTGTTTCATTTTTCTCTGAGTGTATTGTTATCCAATTAAGAAAAGCTGGCTTATTTTAATATGTTACTAAGAGCATTTATTAACAGTGTTTGTAATTTTGTAGAAGCTGAATAATTTTTAAATAGCTGCATATCTAAAGTAGAGAATTTTCGCCAAAAAAATTTGTATTCTCAGCTTATTTCTCTTAAGTACCTTAATATGTATAGTATGTATGTATAAGTGCTCCTATAGTATGTATAGTATATACTCGTACATACAAAGACTCGAATATACACGCACACGCACACTTGTAAAAGTCGTCGTATTATTAAAAAAGTTTTCACTTTAAAGAGTTTTCCCTTCTTCTTTGTAGTATGCAACATAAAATGCAAAGCACTCAAACGCGTCTGTATGTATGTGCGAATATGTATGTATGTATGTATGTATGTATGTATGCTTATGTGCGAGTGTGTGTGTGTTCTTTGGCTTTTATGAAAACTTTCAACGGCTGTTTATAAGTTTCAATCCTGGCAGAATAGCATGCAGATATACACATTATATGTACATATATTTACAGTAACTTGCTATATGTATATATACTTGTATTTACTATGTATGTATGTATACTATATATGTACATGAATTGTACCAATGTTATTGCATTCGTTGCTCGGCTTTGGCTGCTTGTTGGTGTCATTCTTGTATCCCTGAATGGTGGCAAATGGTAGGATTAGGTGAGGTGGAGGGCCATGGACTAGTAGGAGCTAGGTGTGTAAGGTTTTTTGTTCTACTCGTATCTAGGTTAGGTGTGCGAATGCGTTGCAGTGCGTCTAATTTATCAACATGGTGAAAGGAAAGCTATTTAAATTGGATTTCTCACACACCCTCATTATACGTATAAATCTTTGTTTGACTCGAGTCGAGTCGAGTCGACTCGGTTTGGTTTGGTTCGGTACGCGCTTAACTTCAAAGCCAAAGCCAACAGCTCACAATACAACTACAAGTGGCACACAACTGTCCCAAATGTCGCTGATAAGCGAGCGGGGCGACCGACAAAAAAACTTTAATTAAATAAATTGTAGGAACTTTGTGCGCTTGCGAAAGCGTGCGACAACCCGTGGAGCCAGAGTTGGGGCCATCTGGCGAATGGAGGAGACTGGAGACTGGCAACCGACAAGCGGCAGCCGACAGAATCAGCAGTCGACAGCAAATTGTACTTCAAAGTGCCCTAAAGTTTAGTTTTTAGTACGAGTCTTGCTCCTTAAACTTGCGCCCCACAAAATCAAGGAGATTGCTGCGCCAGATATGTATTTACTTTGCCCGGCTAAACTCAAACGGGCGAGACTTCATTGTTTACTTAGCCACTGCCACTGCCAGTGCGTCGCTGTTTTTCCCAAATTTCCCATTATATATGAGCAGACAAATTAACTTGAACTTGAAGAACCAAAAACTAACTTTGTATCCCACTGATTGGCATACGAAATTAGAGCGCAGCGAAGATTAATAAGAGTCTTGAGTTGATTGGACAGCGTTTGAAGTTCATTTAAGTGCCAGACAATGGCAACGAATAACAGGGACAGAACCGATGGCTAAGAGATACGAGCAAGTAAAAAGTTCCCCTAAGGGTGGGCGCATATTTTTTGTAAATATGTTTTTAAAATTACGCTCGCAAATTTTTGCTTTATGGGATTATCAATTAATTAAAAGAAGTCGAAACCGACTAAAGCAGAATACAGGTGTCGCTTGGAAAACGGTCAGACATTTGAAAAGATTCCTTGAGATTGAGGAGCATTTCATATCCAACTATGTGTTTCTAATCACAATAAAAATGCTTTGAGATTATGCATAGATTTTTTTTTTTTTTGGTAAACACTAGCAGATGCTACAAAAAACTCATTACACATTTTAGAGTTTCCTTTCTTCAAGTCGTTATATTCAGCATATACATATAAGTGCAGTACATACTCTTCTTTTATGGACGCTAACCTTAACCACCATTCTCTTATTGATTATTTGAAGGCCTACATGATGTTATAGTCGAGTAGAATCTATTATAAGTTCAACGCTATGTTCAGGTCTTATCGCAGCATCATATGACTGATTGGACATTGTTCCCTTTAAATTAACACATTTCAATTATGTATGTAGCCTAATAAGTTTGCTTATCAACAACATAATTCACATATTTCGACAGCTCAAGTACGCCTCTATTGTTATCTGTATTGCTTGTTAGCCGACACGTCCCCTTCTCCAATCTGATTGAAGAAACTATACAGAAATAAATCACGTACAAAAGCAAACAGAATTATCTATGTATGTACATAAAAAGTATAAGTATTGATCTTTTTGGAGCACAAAACTTTTTATATTTGTTGTTTGTTTTAATTTAATTACAAAAATAGTAGTTCTGTGTAAGTTTTATATTCCAAAGCGGTTCACATATTGCGAAACAGGAGATTCAACATTAATAAACCTAATAGACATTTCGTCAGACTTTAAATTGCATATCGCCTAAATTTTGATAACTCTATGATAACTCTATGTATGTAGTTATAAGATATTGTATGAAATTTCAAAAATCTTCAAAATTTGATGAGGTATTATAAAGATTAAAGTTTAGACATTTAGACTTATTGGTAAACCCTTTAACCTTCCTGGTGTAGGGTATAATTATAGAACCTAGAATGTTCTCCTATGTTTATTACTTCATTTCACAGAATCTACAGATACATTTTCTTAAGAGACATATCTCAGTTTAGCAGGTATCTAGAATGTTATATATAAAACGTAGGGGCTTTGGAGGTCAAGAGTGACCAGACCTTTAGCCATTTTATGGCAATCTGTTTAATGGCTTTGAAGGTCACAGTAAAATGGATGTGGGCGTTACCATGAAATTCAATTCACTGGCAGGTCAACGGTTTATTTAGAACCATTTAGTAGCTTGGCAGCCTGTAAAGCCGATAATCCTTTTTAAAATGGTGCGCTTGCATTTCTGTGACTCGACAAGGAAAAGACGACGAATTATTAAAGCGGTGCTCAGTGCTTTCGTTTTTATGACCAACTTGTTTGGTCTTCTGGACAGTACTGCGCCCTTTCCAAAAAACTTGGGGCATCTCAGCCGATGTAGACGCATCTACGGCTATCTGATATTCGGACTTTTCATCTGTTGCTCGCCTTATACCTTGTACCATATCGCCAAGCGCCTATCCATTCTAACCGACTCCAATTTCCTATTTGTTGTTAGGTTCGGGCGATATGTGGTGCTTCACTTTTGCGTTTTATTGACGCTCTTTATGCATAGGATTAGGCAAAAACAATTAATTGCAAACATTAATTTAATTATACGGTGTTTTAAACAGCTTAGCCGTTTGCAGCACACGCAGCAGCTGCGTGAGGAGACCGAACGGCAGCTATACAGTGCCAGACATTTAATGTACATCGTGACTGTGTTTTCATTTAACTTTATCTCTGCGAGCTGGCAGATTTATTTGCTATTCCATGATCCTGTAGTGACTCAGAGTGTGGCTAATGTGTTCTGCGCAATCTTCGTGATCTGCTGTATGTTGGTCTTGCAATTGGCTATCTCCTTATATATATTTGGCATGATGATGGTCATTCATCTGATCTATCACAGCAATCTGCTCTTGGGCCATATCCTAGAGGATGCTACACGAATTCAGGGGCGCATGCACTGGCTTGGCCCACTAAGACTATACGATGGGCAGCAACAGCTACTCTCTTTGGAGATATGGCGAGTGATGGGTCTTCAATGGCGTCTCTTGAAGCTGAGCTGCCGCCTCGTCAGACTGCATGGAGTGCAAATTTGTTGCTTTTGCAGCGTTGTGCCCGTCGAATGCATGGTGCACACATTTTTCACCTACTACGTACTTTACTATCATTCATTAACGTCTAGGACCGTGCCTACAGTCCTAGCAGTCCTTATTAAGCTGATGGCTCTGCTTCAGCATCTGTGGATTACAATTTGTTTTACGCATCGTCTGCGGGATTGCTTTAAAGAGACCCGCTCAGTACTAGGGGAGGGGGTTGCGAAACTTCGTCCCGAGCACACCAATAAAGCCCTGAACTCCACTGTAAGTAGCGTGTCTCTGAGATTTGATCGATATTTAATCATCGCTACTCTACATATAGCTCATATATTTTGGACTTCAGTCGCAGAAAATGGAGCTGATTTGTACTACCAGTGCATGCGGATTCTTCAATTTGGACAATCCGCTCTTGCTGGCCATATTGCAGGGTATACTACTGAATATAATCATACTCATACAAGTTGATAAAATTACGCATAAGTAATTGGTATACTCTTTATAATCTAATGAATATTTTTGCAAAATTATCCATATCCATATCTATATTCTTATAAGCTATCGCTGAGCGTGCTTAGTTAATTGTTAATAAATAAATTATATGATGCAAAACAATTCGAAAACCTAAAAATCGTAGAGAGTGGTCTAGAAAAATGTACTTGTGTTACGAAATATTTGTGACGCGATAATATTATTTACAAATTCTATTTAAATATTGATAAATTATCAAATTTAAGTACATGGAGAAAGTTTTGTGACGTGTTGGTGCTAATCGTTTGCTGAGCAAATCAATTATTTAACGAGTATAAATAAATTTGGAACTGTTCAGGTATTGGCAGATAAAGTAAAGACTGAATTGATAAGCTGAGGTTGAGTCAGGGTTCCCCCGACAACCAATGTGAAGAAGAACTGAACATATCTCCACTGTGTCGGAAAACTTTTTTGTACCCGGTGTGAATCAACATATGGTTCTTTAAAGTGTTGCGATATTGGTTTTTATTCTCTGATTTTAAAACACTCGAATTCCCAATCGAGAGGTAAGGGTATGAAAAAAATCATAACGTCAATATTAAGGAACTATTTTTGAAACATAATTCTTGAATGAGCACCAGAACTCTTCTTAATAATAAATAGTTCAGAATTATCACAAATAGGAGTATAATGATTTTCTAAGGCGAGAACATCTTCAGTGGGAAGAAGTGTTTTAAACTGGTGGATAATTTCTGTGACAGCTTTATGGCTATAGCTATCCGATCTGGCTTATAAGACAAATGCCTTACACTTCTTAAAATATATCATTTTGTATATAAAGGACCATTTTAATGAATGCTTCGAAAATTTTATCAAATTACTGAATTAAGTAGATTCAGCAAATAGCTGTATTGAGATTGCTCTGCATACTATATCACCATAAATAATACATCACCCTTTCCAATCGAATAATTAATTAAGGCAGACAATTGCCATACCGACTGGTTAGCAATTCCGCAACAACATTTTCTAAGTTTCTATCGATATCTTCAAGGTTACCCAGCGGCAAAATTTAGATTCAAACATACATTTGTCAGCTCTACATACTATTCGCGCTCATTGAAGATGTGATTAATGATTGCTGTCGCATCCAAATGCAAACGATGCAAAAGTTATTGTCATAAATTGAAACGAGTATAACGATCAAGTCACTCGAGCACGACTCTTCTATGCCCTGTACCCGATCAGTTTCCCATAGCCTTTAACCTGAACTAAATCAATCCTTCACCTTATAACAACTATATATATATTATAAAGATACCCAGAATTAAGTACGAAGAGTAGTTTCAATACAGATATTTCCTGTTGTTTGTAATATCTATGATCTGTAATGTCCCTAGCTGCAATAAATCAACAGTTTTCGATTGTCATATATGTATATAGTCGGCAACATAAGTTCTACCTTTCAGTATACCCTTTTTCTGCAGGTTATAAAAATGCTAATTCCAAATTCAAAGCGCCAATTTTTTTATTCTATTTTTATTACGTGTTTTTAAATTGGAAACAGAACAATTCTCGGACCTGTTTATGAATGAAATAAAAATCGCAACAAAGATGTGTCTCTGTAGCCGTTGCATAGATTTCTTTGAAAAACCATTTGAAATAAACCGAATATTTGAAAGGCACCCAAGAAACGCAATAAGCGATCATAAATCTAATCAAATGTTCAAAATTATGGTATTTTAATTTTAGAACATATTTAATAGACTTGCTGGCATAGTTGAAGAAGAATGCTGAGAATCTGTTGCCATCGTTACACAAATAAAATACGAAAATTTCAAACAATTTACGATATTGGTTGTATAGGTTTTTAAAATAGACGTTCTTAATAGATCGCACCTGCCCATACGAGTACATAAACAATCATTATGCATACTCGTAAATATGTATCTTTTACAAGCTGCAATAAAGTGCGTTCCGTATATACTTGTACAGCTTAAATTATCTGTGATCGCATCATTTAGCAAATATTTGCATTTCGGTACTTACTTGTCGTTGCGCTGACGATTTGCAGTGGGAATGAGGCAAATATTAATATTAGCATCGGTGGATATGTTAGCATGCCGTTCGAGCACCTTGTCTTGTGCAAGCTTAACATTTTGTCTTATGGCTTCTGGTGGTATATACTGATACAGCGTATATGGCTATACTCGTATATATATATATACAGATGTATACACGTATATATTATATAGTAATAGTGCTTGCAACGTGCCCGATAACGAGTCAGCAACCGATATGACCTTGGAGTGTGGACCAGCAGACGATGTTACTTGGCATGAATTTCTTACGAACTTCTGGCGCTGTTGTTGTCTCTTTTGGAGCTGTGCTTTTTATGGGCGCTCGTTAGAAATTTTTCAAATCAAAATCAATTGAATTTATAAGACTGCCTGTTAAATGTTGAAGTCGTCTGCAAAGAGACCAAAGTATAGAAAATGTGTCAAATGTTATTATTTTGTGTTATTTATTTCGACTGTGGTTCGATGTTCGCATATTTGTTCAACAAGCCACAATCTATGTTTATAATGGCCCATACAATCAAATACAAGTACAAACACACACACACACACACACACATACACATGGCAACTAGTACATATATTTAATTTAATTGCATTGCAAAACAAAGCAGTAAACACACAGACGCTTTAGTCGCCACCGCTGATCATTCAGTCGGTGGCTGTTTGACGCTCGTTGTATCATTGCTAAAAATAGCAGAATATATATTTTTTGTTTCGGTTTTAGTGGCCAGGCGAGAGCATTTCACTGCTGCTGAGCAGATACGCACCCGTCTAACTACAATATACTATACTCGTACTTGTATACAAAAAAAAAGTAGCAGAAAAATAAATAAAATGTTTGTGCGCGGCTTATTTCACAGCTGATAAAGACCTAAAAAATGCGACTACACGCTTCATTTGAGTTCGAGTTTTGGGGGTCACACAATGTTTGTACATACATACCTATGTACCTACTATACATACTTACAAACTCCGCATACTATAGTATAGTAGATAAAGTGCGTAATTAGTTACTGTTAGTTTATTTGTCCTAGGCAGGAATTGATGGCAATAATTCAATTGCCAGAACAATTCAAGCAAAGTGTTATTAATCACTTTATTTTTGGCGCTATCTTAATTGGTCTCTCGGGTGCAGCAACTTGTAATTTCATGAGGTGCTAAAATAATTAATTATTTTGATAAAGATGCTCACTCCACGTAAATCCCTGCTGCTAACTGGAAATAATTTTATTCGAGTGCCTCAAGCTCTATCTCATTTTAGATTAAGTGCAAAATTTATAATCATGTAAGTGTGTAAGTGCGAGCAGAAGTCGTTTCTTTAGATTTTGCAAATATGTGCCCATCTCTTTATAATCTATATATGAGTGCATACAGACATACATATATTAAGTATATAAAGTGGTAAACAGAGCCAAGAAAGGTTAATAATCCCACACAGTACATTCTTACACACACACACACACACACATGCATAATACTTATACAGATGTATAGTATCTATCGTTTGTCTTGCGACGGAGCTCGCTATTTAATAGCTGAATAAGAAATTTCAGAGATGCCATTGTACGTACATATACATACATATATTTAACAATCATAAAAATTTTATCGAGGAAACAATATTTTTTCGCATTTCGTTCCAGCGAATTCTTTTACGGGCTATTCTTGATGTAAACAGAATTTAGTGCTTTTTCAATTTAACAAATTTATTCGCATAAACCCAAATGAAGAAATTGTTGTGAATGAATTTATTTGTTTCTATGGAAATGAAGAGCATGCGATATCGCGAGCAGAGTCTCGTAATATTTCAATGATTTAAAAATTCTTTTCAAGCAGCAGGTAGGTTTTTCTAAGGTTTTTAGTCAAGTGGAATCGACGATCTGCATAATTGTCTGGCTTGGAAAATTGGAAAATTTCGTGAAGTTAAACATTTTTTGTTTAACAAACTCTTCTTTTTTACAAATATTTTTTGGTTGTTTTGAAAAGCGTTCATTTTTCTGCTAATACTTTCAACCCATCCTTTTTATTTATATGCTAGAATTTTAGAAACAGAAGGTAGAAAGATATTTCGGACTGCTATTACTTATCGTATTCGATTGTATGGAAAAACAAGGCTTAAAGTATCCAGTTCTTTTTACTAATGCTAAGTAATTGAGATTTTCCAAAGAGGTCCATATTTTTCAGATAATTATTAAGATTATTATTTATTTAGAATAAATTAATTTAAAAAGCCGTTCAATTAAAAGTTTTCCACCATCGGTTTGAAAATGTTCTGTGTTTTGCATGTGCAGTTTCTTTTCTTCTTACTTAGGTTTTATTTCTTTAGTGATGCGTTATATAGTATAGTAAGTGCAATAAAATGTGCAGGAGATTTTTTTTTATGTTTCAATCTTTCTTGACCACCAACACGTATGTATATATTTGTCGACTTTGGAGGTTGAAAATCATTGAAGATCTCTTGAAAACATTTTGTCAGTTGTAGGTGAAAGGGCAGTCTCTGAATGACTTCTAAAATCATTGAATTCCATATTTGCAGGCTATTTTATCTAAAAATGTTGTCTCTGCTCTCTGCCATTGACAAATTTGTATTTCCCCTCAACTCTCTCTGCCTTTTAAGAATAAGTATATTTACACTGTGATCTCTAAACCGTTTGGCGGGCAGTTTATGTTTTTTTTTTTCAGCTATGGTCTTATCTTATCTTCAAAGCTTTGCGTTGGTGTTTCTATAATATATACAAACTTATGAGCATATACATATATAGATGTACATATATACCTACTCGAATATAAATATATATGTGCACTTATGTACATACATATGTACTCGTATGTGGGTAACCCATCTATTTGCTTGATAGTTTCTTGTGAATCGTACACCGATTGGTAGGTGTACTTATAAGCTCCCCCTGGCATTTGCGGCAACATACATATGTACATATATGTATGTATATACATGTACATATGTATGTGTGTGTGTTTGCTTGCGTATGTATACATGAGCACCTCTCTGTGCATATTTGTGTAGATGACTAAATTGTGATAGCTACGCTTACTTTTGTTGTCGTCGACTTTTGCTGCTCGAGCGGCGTATGTTTGTCTGTTAAGACCAACAACAACGACAGCGACAACAGAAAAAGTAACAGCAACAGTAATAGCAACAACAACAACGGCAACAGCAACAATAACGGCGATCAGAAAACATAATGGGGGTTTCGTAGCTTTGGCGGCTTCAGCGACAACAACGATAAGTACTCAGCCATCTAGCTGCTTAAACTGTTGATGTTGTTGTTGCTGTTGCTGCTATTGTTGCTGTTGCTGTTGCTGCCGCTGCCAATGCTAACTGTAAGTTTTACCTCGAAAGCAAGATAAGCTTTATTATTTGCCATAAATTTCACTTGAATGCGAAATCTGATGCATCTATTCCATGCCTTTTTATTATTTATCTTGGAGTCGGGGGTCGGGGCTAAGCATGCAAAACGTCGTTGTTGTTATTGTTGTTGTTGTCGGCGCAGCCGTTGCCATCGACATCGCATGTGTGTACATAAATACTTATGCATACCTCCGTACTCGTACACACACACACACACACACACATACACACATACATACATATATACATAAGTATAAGCCAAGGTATGAGTGTGCGTGTATGTGTATTTACTCGTGTTCGCGTACAATAATTTCACGTTCAACAACTTTTGGCTTTTTTGATGAGCCAGCAGCAGCGGCAACAGCAGCCGCACTTGAAAGGGGCGGACGGTCGACGTTGTCGGCGGCGGTGGCGGCGGCGACGGCGATGACGCACAGTGGCTCAATCCACTGATATAGCAAAGAAAACCTATTAACGGCTTAGCTTGAATCCGAACTTAAGAATCCTTTAGCTTCAGAATCCTCAGTAAGGTATTCATTCATATAGCTCTGTGACAATTTCATTTTATATTAAGTAAATCGTCGACGGCAATGACCCACAGTCGCCAATTCGTCAATTAATAAATTGTTTGATTGGAAAATTCGTGAGACTTAGATATTTCTATGCTAAGTTGTGGCTTGGCAAGATATTACTGGAGTCTTCGTTTAAATCTTTTTAAAAGGCAAAACCTGACAGCAATAAAAAAAATTAAATTTAAACATCTCAGTTTGATAAATTCTTGAAATTAAGACATTTTTGAGTTTACAACCATTAAAAATATTGCGAAAATATTATTGCATGATTTTTTAATATTTAAATGTATTTTAAAACTGTTAATTATTGACCAAATATTAAAGAGGCTGAAAGAAGTCGGTAAACATGTTTCACTACCCTAAGCTAATCAACTATTAGATTAATTTTCACAGAACTGATAATATGTGGTTAATTTACGAAGAATGCTTCGATTTCGATTGCTTCTATGTGGGCTCAAATAGAACATAGATTAAATAATTAATGATATAAATTAGCACTACTTTAAAAAGAAACATTGATCTACGTTATTTAAATTTGGATTTCGGTTTGTTAATTTTTTGTGCGTTTTTATTATTTGGTTAGCTCTGACGAAAACTCATTAAAGGCCCAGCTGTTGAGAAATATGTACTTTTTATAGGTTTCTAAAATGTGGAAATATGGTGAATGGCCGTGATAGGCAAGCACTGAACGCTGAAGTATTTCTCTGCGATATTTGATGCCAGCCCTTATGTTTGAATCACTTCTTAAAAGTATACAACCATATATGTGCAGAAAACAATAAAAACAAGTTCGCTGGCTCTGCTATTTGAATACAACTATTAAATTGACACTCAAATATTACTCTGCGTTATTTTAATGACGAAACTCAATTTTGTTTTTAATATGATACTGCAAAGACAACAATGGAAAAAAAAAACTTGCCAGCTCGATATTTGAGTTCTCATTGACATAAACTTTTATGCATTGGAATGGAAATGGAACATTTTCTGCACAATACCACTGCATGCTGCTCAAGTAAGGGACGCAAAATGAAAGCGGAACGTGTGAATCATAGACAACATAATCTGTCAGTCTTTACATAGTAATTGTTTACATTTTGAGTGCGTTCTCTGTTAAGCCCTAACACAGGGCCTGTTATTAACATGCTGGTGTAGATGGTACTGCGTAAAGTAATTAGAAACTTCAACTTTAAATTGTCTACAGAGAAACTTCCTAAATGGGTTACATTTTTGTTTTGGACTATTAATTAAGATGAGTATGAATGTTTCCAGTTGAATTTGGAGGCGTAAAAAGAATGGGAACGAGCCACTGTGCGCGATTTGTTGCTATAACTACCCAGAGCCCTGACTATCACCACCAGCGCAGAGAAAAAGCTCGTCATCTCTTTTGCACACATTGCAGCGAAGCTTGGGGCTTCTGACTCCGGTCTGTGGTGGTCGGTCGGTCGGTTGGTTGGCCGGCTTTCTGGCTGGCCTGGTCGACGGCTTGGCTGGTCGGCTTGGTCGGCTCGTTTATGTTGTGTGCTTTGCTCTGGTTTTTCGGTTTTTAGCCGCCTTCAAATTACTCTGTTTTGTTTGTGTGTGTGTGTGTGTGTGTGAGGCTCTGTGTATGTGTGTTAGTATATTTTTGCATGGGGTTTTAAAGCTGGGCCTGAAGCGGCAACGTCTCTTTAAGTTTACTTGCTGCTGCGGTGCTGTTCGTTTCACGCTTAATAGTTTTTAAGGCCTATGCGTACTTTCATTAATGCTGTTACATACCCGCCCCCTTGAGCCATCGACCGATCGACCGACCGACCGACCGACCGTCCGACCTCCCCATTAAACTATTTTAAACACTGCGCGCGTTGCTTTTTATTTGCTTCCACCTTTTTTCATTTGCGCATGCGATGTCTGTTTGTATACACATATGTATGTACATTTGTGTGTGTGTGTGTGCATGTCTGTATTTATGATCGAACGCTGTCGCTTTGCGCTTTTAACCTTGATTTTTGTGTAAACAAAATACACAAAAAACATATGTACAACATTTGACCAAAAAAGCTTTCTGCGCGCGGCATTTAGTTAAGTTGTTGTTGCTGTTGTTGCTCTTGTTGTTGTGTGTGCGTGCGGTTTTTGTTTAGTTTTTAGTTTACTGTACATTTATTGAGTTACCTATTTATAATTTGTTTATTATTTAGCAAAACGTTGTGAATAATGTGCCAGGAAATGTGTGCAAACATTTGCTTAAAGATAAAATGCGCACAAGCACATATATACACACATACATCCATGCATAGGAATAATAGTATCTGGTATCGGCGGTAACTCTAGCGGCCACAAAACTATTGAGCTCTTTTCAAAGTACCACATACAAACATACGCACGTATGTACATATGTACATACATACATAGATAAATAAACAACCTCGGAAATATTTTCTATACTGGTATGTTGAAGCTAGTTATGTATGAACTATTAGATACGCTATCTTATCTAAACATACACTCATACACACATATATAGCTGCAGATATGTCTTATGTATGTATGTATGTATATATTTCAGCCGACATGTCGTTATGTGTGACGGCTTTAAAAAGCTGCGTGTTGTTACTGCTTTTGCTCGTATAGCAAAATTTCGCTTATATAATCAAAATCACAAATGCGAAACCTAAACACATACTATGCGTACGCACACACACACACACACACACACACATATATTTCTATGTTATGCGCAATTTTATTGAATCGTGCAACACTTTGATTTGCGCTCAATGTGGCACACACACGCACACACACATACGCACGCACATATTGATGTTATAGAGACATACATACATACATATAAAGGTATATAGCCATATGTACACTTACCTGTATATATTTATTGGGTTTGTTTGATGCGGAATGCGCTCGATGTGCTACACACCTGCCACGTAAATTTTATAAGCTCTACAACATAAATTTGCGTTGCTTGTTGTCGTTGTTGTTGTTGTTGTTGTTGTTGCTGTTGTTGCCGATGCCGCTTGTGCTGCTGCCGTTGCTGTTCATCGTCTTCTGTTGTTCACTTCTTCGCCATACACACACATACGCACACGCACACACACACACACACACGTTCACAATCCGACACTTAGTTATGTTACGTTTTAACGCGTTTTTCTTACTGTTGCTGTTATTGCTGTTGGCTCGTTAATTGTTAAATTAAATTAATTTTCCATAATTTTTCATATCACTTATGCGATGTGTGCACGATATTTTCAATTTTATTATTTAGGCAGCCTGCGTCTTCGCTGATCGAATTGAAAAGCTTAACTGAGACATCCAGAGTTAGAGACAGCGCCAACGTAAACTCGTGACGGCGACAGCGACGACGACGACGGCAACGATCGTTACTCTCTGCAGCGTCGCTGTTGCCGCTAATGTCGACGTCTCTGTTGTTATACTCTGTAGCCGCAGTGTGGAAAGAGCATATTAGGTATTTGCAAATGTACGTGACAGACGAAAGCATATAGACGCCATCAATAATACAAATATTCTATTAGCCAACTTCATTTCGGAAACGGCCAAGTCAATATTAGATCAATTTTATCTGTATCTTCTTCCAATTCCTAGACAATAAAGTCCACTAAATTGTCTAGTTATTTGCTCTTACTCCAAATTCATTCAAGTCCCTTGACACAAGTCAACAGCTGCTATTTGTTTTCTAATTCCTTGAGTTTTTCTGGGTGTAGAGTATTTTGTAGTTGGCTTTGATCGCCTGTAATATTTTCTCTGTTCCTTACTCCTACTTCGAATTCATCCTAGTCGCTTGACACAAGTCAACAACTGATATTTGTTTACTAATGCCTTGAGTTTTTCTGGGTGTAGAGCATTTTGAAGTTGGCTTTAATCGCCTGTAATATTCTCTCTGGCTTTCATTTCGCTCTTCAATTTTGTGGCTGGCTGGCGTCGTTGACAACCGGCTAGCCTGTTAGTAGTAGTAGTTAGCCGGTGTTAACAACGCGTGCTCTTTTAGTCGACTGCGCTCTCTTTTTTCTCGCTTGTTACTTAAGCTTTTAAGTAAGCTTTTTTGCGCGAAAATGTTTAGCGATTTGTGCGAACGTCAGCGTGTTTCTTTTTATTTATCAGGCCTGTTCTCGATTCCGATTACTTTTCAAATTGTAAGCGATTCCAATTTGTTTTAAGTGTGACGTTTCTATAGTTGATTTAAATTCGATAATACTTGTAGCTTTTTTAACACGTGAATGATCGCAAAATAAAGTACATTTAGTGCTTTATGATAGAATTCGAAGCTGGCTTGTGAAATTTTAATTATCCCAAAATAAAGTACACTTAGTGGTTTGAGAAATTTTAATGAACATTGCGAATACGTCGATCGGAATCGGAAGCGCGCACACGCCTGTTTGTAATTAAGCTGAAATATTGTCGAAAATGTGGAATTTTGTGCAAAAGTTAGCATTGCAATGTGCATAGGTATTGGTATTGGTATTGGTATGGGCTCGTCTGCGTCGTGCATCGTCACAGGTTCATGCACTCGTCACGTGCATGCTGCGGCAATCAACAATCGATCACTTATGTAAATACTCGTACAGTTGCAAAGAGATCGTTGCCTTTTTGCATTTGTATCCAGGCCAAGGCGTGCGTGAAATGCAAATGTAAGTGCAAATCATGGAAACATGACAACACCCTCAATCCGCAATGCGATCACTGTGCGGATTAAAATTGTGGCACAAAACCAGTGGCAACTGCATTGCACTGCTGACTAAGACAAATGACTAAGCGACATGATTACACATATAAATGGTTTGGCAATGGCTAAACGATTACTGCCAACTAGAAATGAGCTCTCAAATGGTTCACATAAACTGTCGTCCACAGCAGCTCAGATAACAACAGCAAAGAGGCAGCTAAATTCGTCTAATAAAATAAAAATAACGCACCAACTCTGTAGCCGAAATGAGCAACAATAACGACAACAACAACAATAACAACAACAACAATCGCACATTGATTTCACTTTAACGAGCTTGTAATGTCTAATGTCTTTTGAGCTGCTGCCTCAAAGCAAAAGTATATAAACACATTGTGTATACGACATGTGTGCCTTTCTCGGTGCGTGCATGTATGAGTGAAAAGTTTCTTTGCTGCGCCGCGCTTGCTGTCACATCTTAATAGGATAATAACGAGCCCAAGACCGAGCCTGATTCGCAATCGCATCCAAGGCAACTGAAAGTTGTTGCGCCTGCAACTCCAAAAGTATATGTATGTGTGTGTGTGCGTGCCAACAATAACGATGATAAGGGGCAAAAGAACGTGTCGACTTGGTCGCCATCATTACCCAAGTCTACTTAGCCGTTTGTCCAACAAACAAACAAACAAAACAGCAACAAAAATATATAAAACGTTGAGTAACTGATAAGCAAACGACTTGCGGCGAAGTACGAGTACGTCTAAGCTTCAGGAGTTGGGGACTGGGCCCTAACGGCACTTTATATAGCTATGGGGATGTGATGTGGGGTGCTCTTGGATGGGCAGCAGCGTGTAGCTGTCAAATAACTATTTATTAACTTGAATGCTGAGCCAAGATTGCGTCATGGATTCTTTTACAAAGTAAACAAACTAAGTTTGATGAGAGACCATATCGATTGCCGGTTGGGATATGACGGCGGCACAGCATTAACATTAACATCGACAACGGCGTGGTCTTGCAAATATACATTCATACATACATACATACGAGTATATACAGTGTGTGCCTTTAAAACAAACAGCCGATACGCATGGGTAAATATCTGAGGCATAGACACGCATATAAATACTTTATTAATTGAGCTTTGTTGGCTCGGATCCAATTAGAAGTTCATTGTGTTTTACAAACAATTAGGAAGGACATCAAACTTTAAGGTTAAAGAGTGGTCAGACCCGGAACCTTTTTGATTAGAAACACATTTTAAATGGTGCCGTTTAAGTGGTTACGTAAAACATCTCAATTATAAATTTCACAACTTTTTACTTGTGTCAATAACTCTGACTGGAATGGTGAAAATAATCTGTACTATATAATTTCAATAACAAACGAGCAGATCAAAACAGAAAACTAAACACCATGCATTAAAAAAAGAACACAAGGAACTGCCTTTTTGGAATTTATTACCCAAATTTATTCCCAACTCCAAAGAAGAACTCAGATCTTAGAATAATAGTATTAGTAATAATAATAGTAAGCAATAAACTATTTAATATTATTATAATTTGAAATAGAGTCTATTTTTAGGGTTGATGTACAATTATTGTAAAGCAGTAAGTCTTTAAGGTGTTTAATTTATGAGTATCCCGAATAAACTTCAGCTCAGCCAAACAATTCAACATTACACTGCATGCCTAAAGAAAACTTCATCTGTAAAATGTTGAAATTATAACTAGAGTCTACAGCTTTTTTAATAACTGCACAAGGATCTATACATCCTATTTATAACGCAATAAAATTGAAAGCTGCATGGACAGGTTTTAAAGAGTGTTCTTATATCAAAATTGGAAATGCCCTGTCGAGACTCAAATATACTTATTTAAGTGTAATTGATATATTATATATACTTTAATTAGTGTCGACTGGGACGCATATATCATTAAAAGAGTCAATATTAATTTATATTTTTAGGCGAAGGGCTACACTTTAATTAAACCAACCACTCAAGCTTTTGCAAGCCTTTCTAGGGAACTCAAGATTTTAAAAGTATTAAAGAAATGAAGTTTTTGGCTGCAGTTCGCAATGTGTTCTATTTAATGGAATTATAAGTGCTTAATTTATTTAATGATAAAGTTTGTCTTCGTGTTTTCGTTCGCAAAGTGGTTTGCTTTAGTTTATAGCAAACATACGACCAACTTCAAAACTTATCTAATGCCTTGACGACTCTCTTGAGGAGTGCGGACTATTCTGCCGAATGATAGCAGCGATTATAATTGCTTTATTGTCCTGTATAGTACAACTCTCACCTTCTGCCTATCCTACATCAATTAGTCATATTTAGTGGCATAATCAGCCATAGTCAAGGAAATTATGTTGATAGCTTTTCATGAAACTAACGCACTGATTGCTCATACATATTAGATTTGCTGCATACACTTCAAATTTGGTATTTATGGAAAGGAGGAGTGCAAAGAGAAGATTTCTGGAATAATTTGATATTTTAATATAGATTTCATCACTAAAATTTTATATATAGATATCTAAGTAATGCTTGAAAAACGTTTCATAAAATGCTCACCTCCCTAAAGACTCGTATATTGCTTTTCGTTTGATTTACCATATTGGATTTATTCCATAAAAAAGATGAATTGCAAACACCAATAACAAGAAGGCTTCAAAGGGTCTTTCATATCTTTAAAATACCTACGTTTTCTTCATTGAAAAATCCGACTTAAATTTGACTTAAAAACAATTTAGAATTTAAAGACCACAATTGTTTGTAAAGCCTTTCCTTTCTTTGGAAATCAAGACCAAGCCTAGACCACCAGTAGAGGTGGTACGGCAATATTCAACCCTATTTATGATTTAAGAAATGCGTCTTAATATTTCGGGTTTCTTTGGAAATGAGTTAAAATATGGGCACTAGACCCAATGCAATGCCATAAAATTAAATTTACATTTTGTTTTTACGGCCTTTTAAGCATTATTCATGCCGTGATGAGTTACTGAAGCAAGTCATACAAGTCATTGCGTCGAGTGCAATCTTTTGTAGCTTTCTTTGTTTATATTTTGACATCATCGGTCGGTGGGGCGGACGGGGCTTGGTCCCTTTTTGGGCATTAAAGTCCCTAGCCGGCAAACACCTCACTATTCAATCGTAACGAGTTATTTCATGCTCGCCTCTTCATCAGCTTGTAAAACGTTGCTCATTTATTTTGATTACCTTTTGCGAAAGCCAAACCATGGCCGCAACCATCTCTCTGTACTATCTCCATTCTACCCAACCTGTCCATTCTCAACAACCCAGGCATCGTACACCAACAACAAGAGCAACAACAGCTTTTTCTATGCATCTTCATTTTCACATTTTGTCTGTGCGCTCTCGTTTTTAATATCCTTGCCCATTTCAGCTTTATCTCAACGTTTTGCGTTTGCGTTTGCGTTCCCTTTTCATTTATTCTTTCTGGGGTTTCTTTCTTGAATTTTAGTTAGAGTTGAATCATGGCCATCAGCGTTGATGAGCTTAATTCCCCGGTGACACTTTTGTCCAACAAATTTTGTGTAACAAATTTCGCACATACAGTCCGCAGTCAGAGTAGTCCGTAGTCCGTAGTCAGTAGTCAGCAGTCAGCAGTTAGCAGTCAGCATTGCAATAATATGGGTAAGGATCCTTTCCAGCCCTGCTGCCATCACCACCACAACTTCCTTCCGTTTCGCCTTGACTAGCCCTTTACGACGCCGCGTCGACCCCAAACAGTCGTCGCTGGCATTGCATTCCATTATGAATCCTTGCCTGCTCATTGTTTTGTACGCCCTTTGGTCCCCCCTTCGTCGAGGTCCTGCTCCTCCTGCTCGGCTGTGGCTTTATCTCTCTCATGCTCTTTGCTCATTCGTGCGCGTTCAACAAAATTAATATTACAATTTTTGCCATCGTTTGCCGGTAATGGGCGGCCTGAAGTTGGTTATTATATATTGTTGTTTTTGCTGGTGCCGGTGCTGCTGCTGCTGCTGCCACCGCCTGTCATGAGAGCTAAATAATTTCATAAAGCATATTTCAAAATGAAATTTTCCTTGTCGCCCTGCTGTTGGGCATTTGCTAAAACAAATGCTCGCTGTGTGCGAACACAGAACACCCTTTCACACTCCACTCCACGCACTACACACTACACACTTGCCACGCCGACTTGACTGCCTGTTTTATAATGAAATAAATTTCATTTGTTCATTGACTCGAGCAGTTGTGGCTGCTCGGCTGCTCGCCTGCTTGCCTCCTCTGCTGCTCGTCTGACATGTGTGGCCAGGCATAAAGACGCATTTGCATTCACAGAAAGTGGGCCAAGCCAAGTGGTAGACGGCCCGTCTGCGCGACTGCCCGTCTGCCCGTCCGTCCGTCGGCCCGTCGGCCCCACTACCCGTTAAGTGTTCCGTTGGACTGCAGGACGCATTTAAGGTATTAAGATATATGCAGAATGAAATATTACATGCCTGACGAACCCATAGAGAAAGGCAAGTGGCGCACATGTGACAACAGCCCCCAACGCCACATACAAGCACTATATATAGTATTAAACACACACTTGGCGAAAAAACCCAAACCCAAATCAAATTTGAAGCTTCAATACTGTATGAAAACTATTTGTGCGCACAAAAAGCCAATCAGAGCAATTTTTATTTCTGTATTTTAAATGCCAATATTTTAATACAATTAGTTTTCAATAAAGAATAACCTTCAGTTCAAACCTGCGGTTTAGTACTGTTTTCGAGTTAGCAGCCAGGAATTTAAAATCTTTAAGCACAAAAAAATGAAAGGCCTGAATTATGGTTGAACTTTTATATATTTATATTCTGCTTTGGTTATTTTTTGTTTGGCTGACCTTTTAGGTTTTGGTTGATTGATTTATGTATTAAATTTGACCCAGAAAACGTTCGAATCAACACCGTTCATGTATATATAGTAGGTATATATATATAAAACTGCAAGCAGTTAAGACAGACAAATTGATTTCAGTCAGATTTCTTTTGAGATTATTAAAACGAACTTTAGACATATATAATAGGTTTACTATAATGACGATTATTCCTTTATCTTAAATTAAATCCGGTGCAATAATATTTAAAAATAGTTCATACATTTATCTAAGTTGATGTTGTTGATGCGGTTTTTTTGAGAAAACTGATCAGCACATCGGTTATGGCTCTGAATTTATATCGTTTAATTATTGCTGTTGCGGCTGCTGTCTGATTTGGACTATTCTTGCCGATTAGTTTATTGTGTTGTGAGTGGCTTTTTGCTTCTACGCAACGTCATGGAAAGTGACAGCCCGGGTCCTCATAGAATAGTTTGTCCCAATTATAGGGTGTTTTGTCACTTCTTCCTTATAATCGCAACTGCTCCAGAAATCGTGTTGGGGGGCATGCTGTTGGCCATTATCCATTCAAACACAGTTCCTTCCAAAGTTGAAGTTTGAATGTTCACTTAGGAAGGAAGCTTGATAGCTTATTTATTTATTTATGTCAACAAACATTGACTGTCGACATAGGAAATATATAAAAATTATAAAAAGCATCTTATGAGCTAGATAGGCTTTTCTAGGAAGGATAAATCTAATCAAATTACAGTAATATCTAATTAATGCCTCCGACTCGGTGGGGGAATATTATTTGCCCTTCGGCTAGCTGTGCCCCGTCTCACAGCCAAGTGTGGTCAGAGACATCAATAGAAAAGCTTAGAATTACTTAAATGATAATTGTAAAAAGAAAAAAGTAAGAAGAAAAAGGAAAACAATTTTTATTTTTTTTATTTTTGTAATCTCAGACCCGGTGGTGGAAAATTTATATTATTTATATTCGTTGTCGAAAATCTGCTCACTAATCTTATCTGTTCTTCTTATTGGCTACCTTTATATCAATTTTTCTTTTTCTTTTGTGTTAACATATAATTTTGAATTTTACTTAATTTTATTAATGAAGAAAGTAATTCACATTTTACTTAAAAAATAAATTTGGAAATGCTTCTTTCACAACCGACTTTGAATACCTTTGATATGGGTGTACAAATATAGTTTAGTAAATGTATTATGTTGCAGTTTTGCATAAACAGACACGCCAACAAAATTACACATCAATGAGGTAGCTCACATTTCAGATAATTAAGCCACATTTGCAATTATAAAATGCATTCCCACTTCCACAAATCAACTGACACTGAAAATGACAAGTTCCTGCCTCAACATAGCTCAACTGTCCATCTGTTTGTTTTGCGTAATTAAAATGAAATTTGAAGACATGAATGCATGTAAATTAATGCAAATCTCATATAAGTATGTATCTATTGAATGCAATTATTTGCTTATTAGACATTTTCTTTCCTCTCACCCATTGCGTATACAATTACTTTTGAAATATTAAGTATACGCACAGTATACAACTTAATAAGCTTTATAATATCGTTATAATTCCTTTTCCAGTATCTGTTAATGATTTAATGTGCTTTAATGCTGTTATTGACAGACTTGGGTGGTTGTGGTTCACTCCCCCTTCGAAACCTAGCCGTATTTCGTGTATGCATGTATCAATATTTTTGTAATAAATAAATCACAAGATGCACTCGATGTCTGTACAAGAATGTATATTAATAATAATTCCCCATCAATATCGTTTTAGTATTACAATTTGAAGTGGCTGGTGGGAAGCAGTTGCTGTCCTGCATAACAGAATTTTTCTTCAATTGCTTTGATTTCTTCAACCTTTGGCCACTGGCCAAGAGATGCTTAACCAACTGAATAGAATTTTCAAACACTCACTAATTTTCATTTTATCATGTACAAATATTGATTTGTTAGTCTTTGGGAGGCATTATTATTTATAGTAAGCTATCAATTGTATTGAGTAGCAGCTCCTCTTTCGAGGAATAACTTTTTCAATTTGTAAATACAAATGAATTTCAATGGAAACAATTGTGTGTCTGTGTGTGTGTTTGTATGTTCGTACAGATAAGTATATTCTGAAATGAAATTATAATTTGGAATTTGTAGTGTTGTCAAAAAGTATTTATGTATATGATATCGTTCTATGGAATTCAATTATTTCCCTGAAAAGGAAGTAGATTTGTAAACATTGCAGATAACATGAAATTGTTTAATTGGTATTATTTAAAAGGAAAACAAAAGCTTATTTCAATTTCGTAACTATGTTGTATTAAGATAATATTGAATAATTGTTCAACTCAGCACAGATGTAAAGTAAAGACTTGCAAGAAAAAATTGTTATCTTTATAATATTATGTTGTAGAGCTAAGGCGCTTTGATCAGTCCACAGTTATGCTTAACAAACTTGGTCTATTTTGTTTTATTTTAGCCGTAAAAGTATTGGTTTTGTGTCCTTAAACAAGCCATTCAGAACCAGACTCTAAACCAAATATCTTACACAATGGGAACTCTGTTCGGGCACTATTTTTTGTTCGAGTGCTTTTTTTTTTCCCCAGTGGGTGGCACATCTGCCGGCATGCCTTGTAGCTCTTGTAACTGACCAAGCCTGGGAGCTAGCAAATATTTAGCTTCTTGTTGTTGTCATGTTTTTGTGCTCTACTCGCTATCGCTATCGCTGTTGCTATTGCAGTAGCAGATGCGCTGTCTAGCTGTGTATTAAATGCCATTCAGCAGGACTGCACAGCACTGCACTTCATCACTCCACTTCACTCAGTTCAGCTCACTTCACTCCACTCTACTCCACTCCACTCCACTCCACTCTACTGTACTCCACTCTACTCCACTCTACTCCACTCTACTCCACTGCACTGCACTTCAGCGCTGGCCGAACTGATTTCCAGCGCCATTCAAACGAGCGCTGCATACTTTCCAGCTGCGCTCTGACGCTGCATTGCGTCATGTAAAAGATAAACAAGTCAACATTTGTAGAAGCCAGCTGATGTGGCCGGACGGACTAACTAAGTATGCTTATGACCTATGCAGCCGCAGTGCAGGCGCCAGCGGAAGGCAGCAGACAGCAGGCAGTCATTATGAGTGAAAAGCCCCTCATAAAGTTCATCAAATAATCGAAATCAACGCAAGTAGCTCTGCAATTTATATGCAAATTTTACTTAAATTGTTGTGGTGGGGTCGTGCCAGAACCTAACCCCGGGCAATTGCCGTTCAAGTCGTCGTCGCCGTCGCCGTTGCCGTCGCCATTACGTCTTAGCCCAAAGTAATTGAAACAAGAAATATGTATTTGACCAGTACACACACACACACACACATACATACATACATACGTACACACGCACACCCCACAATCAGGCTTTCAATTTGGTGCTGGGCCTTAGTAGGCCGCCACGCGCCAAACTAACGTAATTTGAAATGGTCGAGGGGCAAATTACATACTTACTTGCTCTAATGCGACTACGGCAGTGGCCGTCGCAGTCGCCGTCGACGTCGACGTTGGCGTTGGCGTCAGCGTCAGTGGTCATTGTACACTCAACTTTAGGATTAGCGTCGCGCAAATTGCCTAAAACACAAATCCCCATGCAGAAAGTTTAAAACCAAATTGCGTGGGCAGCTCTGCACTCAAAAAAAAAAACAAGAAAGGAATGCTAAAGTCGAGCAGGCTCAACTCTTAAATACCCTGTACCACCCCACAAAAAAGTAATTAAATTAATTAATTAATTTAATTAAATTAATTAACTAAATTAATTTAATTAATTAACTAAATATTAACTAATTAAATATAAAATATTCCATGCATGCATACATACATTTACATTTACATCAGAATCGTGCCTTATGCGTGTTTGTGTACTTGTACATATGTATGTATGTTTGCATTGGGCCTGGTTATATGGCTATAACTTTCTTTCCGATCATTCTATCATAATGAAACTTGGTATATGGATATATAATTACTAACCAAATGTGACTACCAAATTTTATTTCAAAATTCTAAGAATTACGGGAGTTATAGAAAATCGTTAATAGGGGGGGGAGTGGGGGGGTGGATCAGAAAAAATTAACAAACTCGTCCTTTCTCGGTCTCAGGAGAATCTGTATACCAAGTTTGGTTATTCTAGCTCTTATACTTTCGGAGATCCTTGCGTTCATACAGACAGACAGACGGACAGACGGACAGACGGACAGACGGACATGGCTATATCGACTCGGCTTGTCATGCTGATCAAGAATATATATACTTTGTGGGGTCTACCAAGCCTCCTTCTGTGTGTTCCATGTGCACTCGCACAAAACTAATATACCCTTGTACCCTTTGGGTACAGGGTATAAAAATAATAATAATAAAAAGTAAAACAAAATTACCCTCACACTAAAAACTGCATTAATTTTTTTTCTTATATTAAGAAATTACAGCATTTTTCTTATTTAAGAAAATGCTTTTCTTAATTTAGCCAATTTTTGTTTTGTTTTTTTTTATAAGTGTAATATTTTAATTATACTGTTATTATTTACAACAACTTAAATTAAACTTATAGAAAAATACAAATACAGCTTAAACTAGGAGTTTAGTCTTATTTAATTATTTATGCTTTATATAAATCTATTGATTAGCCAATTGGATTGAAAGTTATACTATATTTTTAATTTCTATATTTATTCTACACATATGTTTTTTCTTAAATTTAGAGACAATTTTTCGAATGAATGACATTTTAATTGTGTGTTCATTTTGTCCTGAAACTTAAAAACTACTGCTTTTGCATTTAATTATAATTGTTTTAATATAATAATATGTACATTTAAATGAATATATTCAATTAAAATAGACTGTGCGAAATTAAAGTAAATCCACGTAATTTTATTTGATTTCAACAACTTCATTTCAATATTTCGATTTCAATTTATTCACTTCTTCATTCATTATGAATTTACAAGTGAGGTAAAGATATCTTAATCTTAAGAGTACAGGAAACAACTTCATTTCAATATGTCCATTTCATTCATTCATTATGAATTTACAAGATAGGTAAAGACATCTTAAAATAAATAAAATAAAATAAAATAAATTAAGAGTACAGGCAGCAGAGCTTTTTCTACTTTATTAAACAAAATGAAGAATTATAAAAAGTTAAACAATTTACAGTATACAGCGGGAAAAATTATACAAAAAATAAAAACACATAAAGCTTAATGACTTAAACCAAACTTTAAAGTTCACTAAATATTTGAAAAAAGACTACTTCTTTTTGAAATAAATTTTCTCAAATTTAAAACAGCTGTCTTTGTCTTATTTTAGGCGTGATTTTCTCTTTTTTCCGAGTGTGCTTATTTTGTAGCCTTCTGAAGGAGTAGTATTAGTCCGAGAACAAAACAAAGAGAGAGTGTTAGAGATCTGCGATCACTTAAAAATGCCGCTGCAATCTGTATGTGGGTGTGCGTGTGTGTGTGGGGCAAGCATTGCATTTTAAACAACAGCACATAGAACATTTTTATATATACAAGTATTTTAAAGTGCTAATAAAAGTGTCATCAAAAAGTTGTAAACTAATGGCACTTTGTGAGAAATGGGAAAATAAGTAAACGAGCAAAAAATAGAATGTAAAATGAAATGTGTTGGCGCGCTTTCAAAAGTTCGACCGCAATTGTTGAAAATTAATAGCTGAAATGCTCATTTACAAAGGAATTACAATGTAAAGCGGTCCATTCAACTGAACAGCTCCCAGCCCAGCCCAGCCCAGCCCAGCCCGACCACAGTCCGAGTGCGTGCCGCAGCAGTGTTGCACATTATTTTTACACCACACTCGTATCAATTTGAAACTCAAGTTTGGCGCAACTTTGGCGTTGTTGTATTTTTTCTTCACGCTGTTATTGCTGTTAAAAAGTTTGCCCCCCAACTCATAATTCCCGATTGCTCTTTTGTTCAATTGCTGGCCAGCTGGCTGCCCAGTTGGCTGCCCACTTGGCCTTCTTCACACCAGCTTGCGTGCCTCCTGCTTCATTGTTGAGGCAGGGAGGCGCACAGACAGCAGTCGCAGTCGCAGTCGGCTGGCCACGGCAAGGACTTTGGACAATCATGGACGCTGCTGCTATGACTGTTTTACGCAACATTGGCTTGGTTACTTGAGCGCTAGGACGAAGTAGGAGCAGCATTGGCAGCGGCAGTGGCAGCAGCACCAACGTCTGTTTCACGCTAATTGGAAAAGTTGGCAGTTTCTTTGTGGCACGCACTTTGTGGCATTGCGCGTGGGCGATTCGAGGAGTATCCTCTTGGCGGTGATGGTAAAGTTACCAAAGCCCCGAGTGCTCAACAACGTATTGGTTTTGAACTGTAGCATGCGGCTTTTATTACCTAGAATCGCGAGTTGAAGATGCTTATTAGCAGCTGACATGGCGTCAAAGTTTATGAAAAGAAAAGATTTTCTAATTGCGCCATTATATTTATGTATATATGTATATTTCTGTGCACCCCTCCACCCCCCCTCTCTCTCTATCTACCTATTTCCCGGTCATTTCCGTTGGCAAGCGACTTTTGGCGCAGGCTGTCAAGAATTTCGCCTTCCTGCCTCTTTATGTCCTTATAATTACAATAACAAAATGACTTATTTTACGGGCAAATGTTTTGCATGCGTTCCCATCACCATCGCCGTTGTTTGCTGTCTGATAACTCGCACTCACACACACACACGCACACACACTCACCCATACACCATACTCCATACACACACACATAGAGATAGTCTCTCTAAGTTACGTTACATTCCAGTTGAGTGTGAGAGCGCAGGCGCATGCGAACAATATAGGGATATTTCCAGTTAACGAGCAGCAGGACCAGCTTGAAATGGTCTACTACGGTAATGCGTGGAATTCAGTTGGTTAGTCTCTTGCGTTAAATGGCAGCGTGCGGCAGACAAAAGCGCATGAAAAATTCATAGGACTGCGACGCCGTATCTGTGCGGGCAATGAACGAAGACGACAACGCCAACGACGTGACAGGCGAAGGAACAAAAGGCACAACGCACGACACAGTCAACCAACTCGCATTCCACATCTCCCTCTAGGCCTCCATAGAAACAAACCTCATATCAACGTACGTTCGTCACAAACGTGCGTCGTTACGTGTAACGAGGTGTGTGTGTGTGTGTTTGTGTGTAAAACCGAACCGAACGTTTGCCACTCATATTCTGTAGTTGTCGTTGTTGCTTTTATAGAAAACATCAAATTGAAAGCGCGTTCTGTGTGTGCATGTGTGTGTCTGTTTGTGTGTGTGTGTAAGTCTGTGTTTTTTTGGCCAAGTTGAAAATGGTTGACATTGTCGAGTGGTAAAAACCGTAAAGGACTCTTGAAAACGACAGCCATGAAGGCAGCAACTAAAGTCAATGCGAAACCAATATACTCTAGAGACCACAACAGCAGCAGCAGCAGCAGCAGCAGCAACACAACACAACATAACAACAACAACAATAACAACCACAACAGCAACTACAGCAACAACACCAATAACAGAAAACAGTGAAAAACGAAAAAGCAAACTCGATTATTTTTCCATTGAAACGACCTTCCCACCAAAACCCACCAAAAAGGGGCCCAAAACAAACTTGACTTGACTTCAGCGACCCCGTCTCCTTTCTGCCGATGGCGAATGCAAATTAGCCTAAATTTAATGGCCATTAAAGTAGGAGGCGTGGCGCATATAGTTTATGGCATTTTAATCATTTTGGCTTTTATGCTTTTTTATTATTATACTTGTGCTTTGCAGTCACCATGCAAATTGCTAACCATTGGCCAGCAGCAGCAACCATAACAGAGAACAACAGTACCAACAACAACTACTGCCAATAAATGTGCGGCACAGCGGGCAGCACAATGATGATGAGCAGCAGAGCGGAAAGTGGGGGCGTAATGGTGAGCGGTGGCACAAGAGCGAGAACCACATCAATATCATCAGCAACAACAACAACAACAACAACAGCAGCAGCAGCAGCAACAAAAACAGCAACAGCAACGATAGCAACAACAACAGCAGCAACAACGACAACATCGGTAACAGCAGCCGCCAACAAACACAAAGCCCCACTTCCGCACAGGATGCGCACAGGAAGTTATTTTGGTCGTTTAAATGTGCGCATATATCTCATATATGTCTGCTGCTATCTCCTGACAATGGCCGCGGCAGGCAGCAACAATGTGGTGAACGGGCTCAAATGCTACTGCAATCCAAAGGAATGCGATGTCATACGTGCCCTCGATTGCCCCGGCAAAGGACTCATGCTGTGGGACCCATGCAAGTAAGTATAGAGTGCATCAGAAGTCATTAACATTATCATCGCACATGCAATTACATATATCTTGGCATGCAGGTATGATTTATATTCATCTGATATGGTTGGCGGTTGAAAAAATTCTACGTTCTGCTTCAAAATAAAGCAAACAAATTAGAGGCAATTTACTGCAAACATTTCCTGCTTCCTTCAGCTTTTCATTTTGTTCACTCAATTAGAAAGTGATTTCAAATGTTCACCCTGAAATATTTTACAATTTCACATTTTTGTGTTTGCTGTTATACATTGTTATTATTGATTAAATGATTGATTATTATTAATTGATTGGTTGCGGAAGACCTGAGATGTTTTAATTGTCCTTCAAAGACTTCCAAATTAATTTTTGTTGATCAAATTGTATGTGACCCCCAAAAGTATGCTATTCTTAATTTATTTTGTGTTCCATTCCCACAAAAACCGATAGAAGCGCTTTGCATTACTTTTTAAGAATAAATGGAATTGGAAACAGGCCAGGTAGGACGACCAAGGAATATTTGCAGACTAATATTGTTATGTAAAAAGTGATAACATAATTTAAATGTAAATTTATTATATACTTTTAAATTATGTTATATTTAAATGTAAATTTATTATATACTTATTTTAAAAAGCACACATGAGATGGAAATATTTTACATTTGTGTTTTGTTGCTCGTATTCTGCACAATCATTTTGTAATAATGATCATACTTAAAAGAAAAAAATAATAACGATGGTAACGTTTTACGTTCAATCAAAACTACAGTTTATTATTAAAAAAAAAATAAATAAATAATTTATTGCACAACATCAATGTATATGATTTAGCGCCATATTATTATTTTCCCATCATCAGACTTCATAAGACCTGCATAGACAGGAAGCTTTGCCTGTCATGTGTTGGCAAAATCGTTATGTATGTACATATACTTTCTATATACATATATGTATGTACGACAGTTGGATAATTTATTTCCGCTTCAATTCGTTATTCTGTCAACTGCAACCGAATGAATGCTGGTTGCTGTGTAAAGCATATGAGTACGAGTACGAAGATAAATCCGTCAGTGGCTCATGGCATGAATAACGTTGCATCAACTAATTATGAATGATTGAATGGTTCTCATATCGCTGTTCAAGATTTTTTGCCATGACCCCGCTTTCGCTTCATGCGTGAATTTTTGATAATGGATACTTAATACATAACATATAGTATAGTTTGTTGCTTTAATACTTGAAATTATTTCTTGAAATTCATGATTTAACATTTAAATTTCATTTATTCGTGCAATAGCATTTAATGGCATTGTCTTAAGCTGATTTGGAGCAAATATAAGATGGATTGAAGAAATCAAATATTTGTTTTTGCTGCAAATATCTCTAGCAAACATTTATATTAATTTTTTCTTGTTGTGAAAAGCACAATATAAGAATGCATAAGTAACTCAATAATTTAAAGATGCATAAATATTTTCAAAAAGAAATTGTGGTTTGTCTTAGAGGAGTCTATTGTGCCAACCAAGAAAATAATCACTTTTATTACTTTTTACTACCTGATTAATATTAGAAGTATAGTTGAAATGCTTTTATTGATATTCATTTGAAGTTCAAGGCAGCTCTGAAAAAAATGTTCCATCCCTTCTGTTGAGCAGCAAGTCTTACGCAATACTAGAAGAGAAGAATTGTTTAGAAACGTTGGCCGTATTATTTATTTTTAGAACAATATGCAATCAATTATGAAAAAGATATATATTCTTTAAGTCAATTTTTTCACTTTTATTTAGTAAAAAATATATTAAAGATTATTGTTATTGAGTTTGACAATCCGCTTGAGAAGAATAGGACACGATCTCAATAACGTTATTTATTATTATTACCTTTTGTTTCTAAAATTTTCACATCCATCATTCAAGCTTGTGTAAAACGTAAAATGCGAAATTATAAGTAGGTTTGGATTTTTTCCGCTTGTTTCAAGATTTCGAATTTAAATTTCCGCTGAACAAAAAATGCGGAATTGAAACATGTAACAAGAAGCGTATCGTTTATTTCCACTTGTTTCCAAATGCATTTATTCTGCTCATTATTACGAATTCCGAGAAGGGGTTGCAAATTGGTTTTAATGTCATCTTTAAATTGTAACTCGGAAAAAATAAAATTTTAAAAATAACTTATTAATTTTTGTAAATTTATTTAATTTAATATTTAATGCCAACTAGCCTAGTATTTTCCCAAGTGCAGATTGTGTGTGTGTGTTTCCATCTGAAGATGAAACAGTTCCGTTTAAATTGTATTCGATTTTGTTTTGTGTGGGGTTCGCGAAATTAGTTGCCTCGCGGCATTCAAAGAGACAATACCCAACTGAGACAAACAAGAAACAATTTGTGCACTCGCAACATATACATATATACTATATATATATATATAAACATTTATTTATTCATGCAGATGTTGTCGCATATGCGCGAAGACGTTGGGCGAGTCGTGCGGAGGACCGGGCGGCTTTTCCGGACAATGTGAGCCGCCACTGCAGTGTGTGACCAAACTGCCCATAAGTAGCGGCCTGGGCGTGTGCATGGGTAAGTCGGAATTAATATTAGTATAGGCATTGGCATGGCCATCACGTATTATAGACCACAGCGCCGTCGAACAATATGTCGACATATAGTTCGTTCTGCTTCAGCAATTTCACGCGCATTTGCCAATGGCTCTCGGGGGCGTTGGAGGGGTATTCGTCGGGTAGGAACGTATAGTTGCGTATTTCATATTTTTGTTGCTGCATAATCAGATGTGTATGAATTGGATTAGCTGTTAATACTGCGGTTAAGTTAATTGCGATTAATTTGTCCGCTTACCGCCACAATTGGACAACCATTAGGTAAATCGCTAACACTCCGCAGTCGTTTCAATAGTTTATGAAAGAGATTTTTTCCATTTAGCGAGCTCAGATACCTGCAGCCGTCCATTTTGATGTTCACCAAATTGATGCGCTTATTACCCTTCGCAAATACGTCGAACACGGCATGGATTGTGAACTTACTGATGGTCTCGTTGAACCGGAAATTTACCGAAATTGTTGGCGTTACGTGCTTCTTGTGGAGCTGACAGGATAGTTCCAGTAGCTGACTGGTGTATGATTGACATGAAAACGTATACATCATAATTCCATAGTTATTCTGATATAGAAAGAAATTGGAATTGGTTAAATAAAGCTGCAATGCAATCTGACAAGAACCATTCATAAACTACATAATTAAAATGCCTATACTTGCTTCTTTCTTCAAGTATGTATGATGATTTAAAATTTAATTCTAAAATCTTCAGCCAAATGTAGATTCTTAAAATATGTGTACTTTACAAATATTTGTAAATGAAAAAAAAACCGTATTTTGTCCATAAATTTTGTCTTGGGACGCACTTGGTTGGTATCATGAATATGTTGCTCTGTGCGTGTGCGTGTACGTGCATGTTTATTAAAGCCAATTTCTGGGCCATCTCGTGCGGTCTGCAACAAACCAGCACTAGTAGGTGCAATGCTTTTATTGAACACATTTTTCGAAAATTAGAAATGAAAACGAAAATACGAGATGCTAGCAAAGAAGTGCAAACTTAGTTTTATGCTTGAAAAATTTTCCCCCACTTTGCTTTTCTATTTGAAGATTTAGTTTTTTTAAATTCAGAGAAAATTTATTTTGTAAAATGAACTCGATTGCAGATTCCCAATTTCTAGTAATTGATATTTTTTTGGAGCATAGCTTTCGGGACTGGCTAACAAGCGCTTAAATTTTATTTACGCTAGTTTTTATTTCTGGAATCTTCTCATTTAGAGACCAAAGTGAAGCTTAATCTAATATATTTATTTAATTAATTAGAATTAAATATTTGAAGTACGGCCCTGTGTTTACATTTTTTGTACGCTACTTGTAGTTTTTATTTATTGAATCTTCTCATTTAGAGACTAAAGTAAAGCTTAATCTAATATATTTATTTAATTAATTTCATTTAAATATTTAAAGTACGGCCCTAATTGTTGTTGCTGGGTGGGAAGAACTATTTTAAATGTTTTTTTTTTATTTTTTTTTTATCACGTTATCAATTTTCAGAGTTTTTATTTTAAATTATTTTTCATAGCCAATTTGTATCTTATTTTGATTTTCTTAATCACTTGTAGATTAAAAAAATGTGTTAAATAAAGTTGACTTTTTATTCAAGGCAGTTTTATATTAAAAAGGCACATTTTATTTAAATACTTAAATTGAAAAAAATTGCTAAAATAGTTTAATTAATACTTTTTTATTTTATTCATATAATTATTCTACACACCCTGTATCTAGAGTATTGGCTTCTCCACTTGCTGTTCTCAGAGTGTAGTTGCAAAGTTAATCAATTTAATAAAACAATGCCACGTCTGCTTTGCCAGTAATGTGTGCTCAGGAAAATTACGGACTTAGGTGCTTTGCATTAGCAAGGAAGCGTAAACAGTAAGGAACTGTTCGCCAAAGGCTTAAGCAGTCAGTGCTGTTCGAATGTAGGTTAGCCTCACTTTTAATTAAGAATATCAACTAATATCTAAATAAATAACTAGCTGCTGTTCACACAGTCGTGCTGCTTGTCAAGTTGAAGTTTCTGCAGCTGTCGCCACTTCAGGAGAACTCGACCTACTTCAAAATTATATTTCCTTATAATTCCAATTTCTCATCAACACTAGACAGCTTGGCAGAAAATGGGCGTTCTCAGAGGCCCCCTCCCCCCTGTCCATTGAAACTGAATCATCAAACATTTATGCAGCACTTGAGCAAGCACAAGCATTCATGTGTTTCCAGACATTAATTGAAAGGGGTGACAGTTTTATAGAATAGGGAGGATGTGGGCCAAAGCTTATTGAGTTGCAACCTAATAGGGCATTGAGTTTGCCTTCAGCTGGATAGCCTTAATCAGAACTAAACAGAAAAGTCCAATGTTTAGCCAAAGTTAAGAAAACTTTGAAATCAAAAAATTTCCATTCTCTATTAAAAATAGAAAAACAAATAGTAGCACGTCATCACACTGATTTAAAAATGAAAAACTCTTCGATTGTAGAAATAATTGTTCTATACACACACACACACACACACACACACTAACATTTTGTTGATAACTGCCAACTTTTATACTGTAGTGTTGGCTCTTTTGAGAGCTCACTTCATTTACATACTCGGTATTTCGGCATTCCCTCTCACCTTGGCTTCATTTTCTTGCGGCCATTGCATAAATTGTAGAAATATACACGTTATATAGAGTTGATACCGCATTGCACTGCCAACTGCTGAACAAAAACTAAATGGGCGATAGGCGAGGCTATCCATAGGTAGTTAAAAATGCGTGCAGGTCATTAGACATGTCATTATCATCTAGCCAGATATAATGGCATATTAAATGCCCAGAACCAGACAGGGTTTTGAACTGCCGAACACGTTTAAATCTGCCATTGCGTCATGGCCTAATTATTTCAGATCTTCAGCACCTCACTGCCCTGACATACAACGAGAATAGTAACTGCACCGAGGGCGATACAATTGTTCTCCAGCCGGGATGCGAAATAACCAATAAACGCTGCCAGTGCTGGCCCACCATGCGCACCTGTCTCAGTCAATTGGCCAGTGGTGGGGGGTCACCAAATGATTCGCGCTGGCACTTTAAGAATCTCGAGGTATTTCCACCACCGACAAAATAATTAAATGTAAGCAATGTTTTATTCCATAATTAACCGTCAATTGTTCATTGCCAGGACTGCCAATTAAACTTGGAAAATCTAATAAAACTCGAGTTGGAATTCGATGAAGACTACAAAATCTCACCGAGCAAATTTTCATACAAAAAGTTGCGCAGAAAGCGAAAATCGTTAAGAAAACGCATGTAAGTAATGTTTACAATAAATAAATAATAAATAAATAAATATGATCTTTTCTTCATCTTCAGCATCATCTTGGGGGACTGAGTTAAGCGCCAATAAAAGCAACTCTATTTCAAAAAGTCTTGTACAGTTAGCATGCTTATTTCTAAAATATGGCTATAACAATACTGATAAACACAACATATAAAATACATATAAATATATAAAGATATATATATAAATATACAAACATAAATATAAATAAACCTGTATGTATCCTAAGAGATTTGTTACTTTATTGTTTTTAGATGCGCATACGTATGTATAAATTCGCAATTTCTATTTCTAACTACTATAATAAATTGAAACATTTTAAGAATGTTGTTGCTTTTAAACGCCTTTGCATATTTTTCTGATCTTTAAACGGAAGGGTTGGAAAATTGTTAAAAATTGAAATGAAATATTGCTAGTTAGTATGTTTTAATTTCTTTTAATCCAGCTTATGTCTCTTTAAATCCGAAAATGTTTACGGAAGCAACAGCCCCAAAAGGTGTTCCCATGTCTCTGTGGAGAACATTTCGTTTTTTGCAAATCGTAATCCTCCGATGTGTAAAAATCAAGCACAATCACACTGCAGCTGAGTTTTTGTTTTTAAAAACCCTCAAAAAGTTATAAAAAAGAGAATAATTTTTGCTCCACAGGTCATCACAAATGAATCAAAAGAACAAATTACTAAAAATACTTTTTGTACAACAAAATTGATAAAATTTTCAATTTACTTTTTTTCGCTTATTGAATGAGAGCAAAAAAATTTGGTCACGCTTCAGCGAAACACGCTCAGGTTATTGAAATTTTATTTTTAATCCGCCAAATATACCTGCCAGAGGAAACGACAACAGGGGCGATAGCTAACTTTTCTCTCATTAACATTACTAATTTTGATGTAATTAATAATACATTTGAAAAGATTGTAAAACTAAATGTTTTGACAGTTTTTATGGTAAGTTCTATAGATAAGAAATTTGCAAACAAGGAAGCATTATAAACATTTATAACAATTGCTCTCCCTTTTGGCAGTATTGCTAGTTATCTTGAAATCATGTGAAGCTGAAAATTCTGAGAGAGCAAACAATTACACAAGTTGATAATTTTGTGATAACTTTTGTTGGCAACATAAGTTCTTTATTTTATTTATTTCCACAAGCGAAATTTCGGAATAGTCCTCAAAAAAGCAAAAAAAAAAAAAAAAACTATACATATATAAGGAAGGCAGTTTGGAAAGCTAAAAGAGTTAAGAGAAGTCATTATTCGGTAATGGGCAAAATTTGACATTCAAATGCTCAAAAATTTGGTGAATTCAACGCCAAGTTGAAAACCGAAGGTATTGAACAACGACGGGTGTTCCAGTTCCAATATATTCATCGTTTAAAATTCTTTGTTTTGCTATATTTTATTTAGTTAATTATTTTGTTTAACAATATTTTGTTTCATTTTTTAATTATATTTTCTTAAGTTTTATGTGCTTTTTTGACTTGAAGTCTATTGATAATATTATAAAGTTTAAGCAATAATTTGTTTTTTGAAAATATATTGAACGATTCAATCTTTATACTAAGAAACGTAGTGTCCTAGTTAATTATTCGCGCACCTTATTCAAATACAGAAATTTCGAGGAAGGAAGCACATTTAAAAAAGGCGCGCAGGATTACATATATTTTCAAGCTAGCTGTTGCGAAACTTTTCACCGTTTACCAGCACAGCAGCTGGGTTCAAAGCAAACAGACATTGTCAGGCTTCAGTTAGATTAAACTGCTTGAAAACAAAATATTGCATACTTTTAGCTGCCCGTTTAAAATTTTGAATTTTGAAATTTTCCTTCGCGCTATTCTTTCTATCCTCATGTAAATTTGCCTTTTTTGTTTATTTCCAATACCAAAAGGGTACACAAGCATTAAATTAATGTAGCTATTGAATAAAAATGCAGTTTTAAGTGATTTTAAATACTGGCTGAAATTCTGTAGAGGTTTCTTTTTTGTTATTCTCACCCCTTCGTATTTGCTGGCATTTATTGCTGCGTCATGTGGCCAACTCACATATTTAAATAAAAAGGCAGACAAAATATTGAGGAGAATAAAAGTTGGCACCCGCACCAACATCCCCATCGATATCAATAGATGCCATCGACAATCTCTTCATCTGAGCTTGGCCTAAAACCTACGATTCAAGTGCTCTCGAAACGGCAATCGGCGGCAGTCAAGTGTCGGCCTGACTGGGGTCAGTCTCCAGAAGATCAAAGATATACCAAAGTATTTGGCGCTTAAGTGTTTCGGAGTGTGTGTCTCTCTCTGTATATGTGTGTGTGTGTGTGCGCGCTTTATTGAGTTGTTGTTATATATATTTTTGTGGAGTGCGTTACAAATTATGTTGCGCACCTTAGTGGAGCACACAAAAGCAATTAGAGGAGACGCCGTCCACTTTGACAAGCTCAATGAAATGCATAGTTGAAGGGGGGGAAAATGCCATGTTGTTGTTGCTTTTGTTGTTTTTTTGGGCATTTATTTATAGACGACGCGTCGGGGCTGGGGATACAAAAAGCCGTTGGATTGCAAAGCTACTGTGGCCGGCACAGAGAGCTGAAGTGGCCGCAAAAAGGTGTTAAAGAATTCTACTTTTTGTGCTCTTATTACGAGTGTTTTTCTTTCTGTCTTTTCTTCCATATATATACTTGTATATACATATATTTTGTGTGATGTGATGTGTGGCTGTTTGATGGACATTAACGATATGAAAAATGTCCGAGTGTGTGTGTGTGTGTGTTTGTGTCTTTTTTTTCGGGTTTGTTTCAGTTGTTTGACAAGCGATGCGTACAAATCAAAGCAGTTAGGCGAGATCGGGATTGGATCGAGTTGGCGCTGCTCGTTGTTTGATTAATAGCCGCACAATTGATATGTTAAGTGGTAAATTACGCCATTGTGTGGCTTGGAAGGCAAATGTTTTGGACGTCCAAACGGCACATTGTTGTTTGTTTGTGAGATCGAAGCGTTTAAGGCGCCGCATAGAGCCACCAAAAAGATCTTATCTGGGGGAGAGCGCTGAGGCGGAGCTTAAAGTGCGCAAAGTGATTTAATTTTGAATGGCGGCGGCTGTGCCACAGACAGAGAAAGTTGAGCAACTTTGGCTTTGGACACAGCTGGACAATTATTTAATTATTTCAATTTGTATGGCAGATACTTATACATAATATACATACTCGTAGGTAAACGATAAACCCCTTTAGCATACAGCCAGCTGTCCAGCTAGACGGAAACTTTATTTATGGGCTGTTTAAATTAAAAGCCATTAGTCTACTTTTAACACGCTTTCAGTGTCAGCGTCGTTGTTTTTATGGTCACGTTTATATGTTTAAATAAAACAGAAAATCCATTAAAACCCTTTTGCATACATATTATAAATACAATAGAGCACTGTCATTAAAATTTTGCCACGCCATAAAAATCGTCGCATTGGACAACAATCGAAGAAGTGTTATAAAAATCGTTTAAAGACATCGGCATATACTTTTATTAGCGATCCCCAAAACTGCCCCACCCTCCTGCCTCGGCCCTGTTCGATGAATGCTCAACTAAAATGATTTAATTTCGAAACGTGCCGTGCACTCTTTATGGCCAATTCGATATATAAATATGTATACATACAGCAGGTAAGCGTCAGTGAGTGACTTGGGTTTCGATATCGGGTGATATCATGTTTATATCGAGTTGAATAGCTTGTCCGCGACGGCCCTGACAGTTTCTCGACTGAAGAAATTGTTGGGAGAGATTTCTGTATTCTTTTAATTACTTTGTTAAAGTGCAGAGTCGAAGTAAATTAGGCTCGAAAATATATTTTGATAAAACAGTTGAGAAGAAAATTGTTCGTAAAGATCAATTTAACATTGGAAATTATTTGCTTAATTTATTCTTAACATATTATAAAATAATAGTTTCAGGTTAAGCGCGAAACTTTGCAACAGCCCATCTGTGTTTTTCAAAAACAACTCATTTTTATGGCAGGCTTGTACTAAACAAGAATGGGAGGTTAGAGTCGTTTGGGTCCATTTCTCAAATACCCTGTATCCACTTCTTTGCATTAGGAAAAAAATAAAAACTTGACTTGATTTTTGGATTTAATCTGAAATCTGAATTTGGTTATTCTAGCTCTTATACTTTCCAAGATCCTTGGGTGCATATAGACGGATGGACGTCTTGTCATACTGATCATGAATATATAGATGTATGTACTTTAAATATAGGGTATACAAATTTACAAAGCTACCGATGCTCTTAACATTTTAAGCAATTATTTTACAATTTAAAAAGCTGAAGATACTTTTTTTTCTGTGTTTTTGGGGGCTCGTGAAGCGATTTATAGGGATTTAAGCAAAAACAATAAATGAATCGTCAAGTAGTGCTATTATAATAAGATTATTATTATTTTTATATCATTAATATTTGTCCTAATGTCCTAAAAATGTCATAAGAATAACTCAAATTATTTGCATATTTAATTAAGTAGTTTTAATATTCAACACGTTTTGAATGGAAATCAAATGTCATAATTAAACAATTAAATAAATACTGAGTTAACAATTAAATCATTCTTCTCATTTGGTCACACAAAGTAATTGTGATTTTTGACATGTACAAGAAGAGTTAGATGTAAATGATGTGTAGTAGATTATATAAGAAAAGTATTTGACAGTGCAAAGACGGGCTAAAGAAGTATATAGTATTGTTATGAATATCATGAAAGTATCCTTATTTGTTTGTACATCAAGAATAAGTAGGGATAAAGCTAATAAAATAATAACAATTGTTTTCGGTGTACTTCCAAGTAGAATAAATGTAGGTGTAGACCTATTTTTACAGGAGTGTAAAAATTAAATGGAAATCAGTGGAGCTATTCCTTTAATATATTTTTTTTAAGCTTTGTCCATTTAAACTAATTCTCAGGCATAACTAAACTGTGACCAGTTCTAAGCTAGTACGTGCTTAAGCGTCATAAATATAGCATGGAGCTGACAGGCGATGAAGCGACATAAAGTCAAAGAAGCGGCACGTTGCTGTCATTTTGTTGGCGCGTTTAATAAACTACTAGCAGTGCACAGCACTCTACATACACACGCATATGTGCACGGATTTCCTATATATATAAATATATATTGCTCCGTGTATATAGTGCCTGGCGATGGCTGTTATATGATTTCATATATCATCGAAGTGCGTTCGACGAGCAGCAGACGCTGCTGCCTGTCTGGCTGGCCTGGAACTGAAGAGTCTGCGCCTGCGCTTTTACCAGAACTGTTAACACACTCAGAAAAATTAATAAAAAAAAGAGAATACTTGTTAATAAATATATTTTTTCTATAATAAAAACAACTGCTCTGGAGCTTAGAAAACTTTTCTAAATTATGGTGTGCAGAAAGGCAGGGAGTTAGAGAAAAAATTGGTTACTCTACTATACTATTATATTTATATTATACTTATAAATAAAGCGATAATGAATTAATTTTCTTAAAAAGCACATCCTTACTTAACCTCAAAGAGCCATTGCAATTTCTGCCAGGCTCTAATTTGTTGTTCGTGTAGACAAAAGAGACAAAAACCCCTGGTATCAAAGCATTTTTCTCTCTCTACTGGAATACTGGAGGGTAAAACTTCTTGCTGATTCAATATTTATATATGTCACACAAAAATCCAAGCAATAAAAGACTTCAAGACTGCGTCATGCACTCCAGCAGACTCGAAGTTGTTCAGTAAAGCTGGATACAGCCGAGAGAATGTACTTCTCTCTCGTTATAAATAAGTAACCTTTAAGCTAACATTGCTAAATTTAAAGTAGAACACCCATTAAGTTCTACTAGATGGTGCATATAATTGTATAAAATTTAAAAGTACCTCATTAATTAAAAAACTTCGGCTTTCTAATCGTTCAGAATCGATCTTAGATTGGTTTTATCAACATAGTTTTTTGCAGCCCTATATATATATATATATATATATATATATATCTTTTATATATTCGTTTGGCTCTGGTGGCCTGGCTGTGCATTGCCAATAGACCATTTTTATGTTATTATACAAAATGTATGTATATGGAATAGTAAGAATAAAAGATAAAAAAATGAAATTAATCAAATCGTCTTAAATGTTTCTCTATGCAAATTGTTCGTTTTTGTAGCTAGTGCAGTAATTTATATGCATTTTTCTTGTCGCACTAGAAAGTAATAATAAAATAAAATAAAACACAATTTCCAAAAAAAAAAAAAAATCCTACCATTCATTTAAAAGTGGAGCTTCTTGTCTTTCGTTCGGTTTTTGGCACTTTTTTCTCTGAGTGCAGCAACTTCATGGACAGTTCGCAGCAGTACGAGCCATTCCCCCACCCGAACCATTTATCGTCCTCTGGCCAGGGCTGGCTCAGGGCTGTTCAGCATGCGCAGGCGTGCGGCATTTAGTTCAGCCTGTCCGCGCTGTTTGTTTTGTTATTGTGGTTGTTGTTGTGTTTTTGATAACATTTTATTGTCCGCTTTATAAATTATTGGCGTTTGGCGAATCGCTGCAAAAAGTATCCCTTTACGTTCGCGTTTTTGGTATGCAGCATGTGTCCAAATTTGTGCAGCAAGATGAAAAAAAAAACACACACACAATATACTTAAGTAAATGTGTGTTGTTGCTGGTTGTTTTTGTTGTTGTCGTTGTTGTTTTTATTGCGCGTGTTTGCCCTTTTAGGGCGCATCACTGCAGACAATTGAGTGTAGTGTGAAAGTCGCTTTAAATATGCACTGGAGGAGGCAGCGCTGGTTTGAGTTGCAACTTCAGATGCGAATGTGCCACAAAATCGAACCATTTAAGTCGTTCCCGACTCACGCGACACATTCATCATCGTCAGCGACATCAGACGATATATATATATATATGTGAGCGTCGGCAGCACCTGTCTGCTGGCTGGAGCGATTCTCTAATTATGCCGGCACACCCGCTGGGCCGTCAGTTCTAACTGGACCTCTCGAAAGGGGCATGCCACACTGCAACAAAAATGTGCTAGAACCAAGCTAATCCCACTCATTAGCTACAACCCACTACCCATTACCACAGCCAGGTTGCGGGCAGCATGCCATTGTGGGTCTCATATCGCAACACACACGACACGGCGCATCATCAATCGAAATGATATAATTATATCCAACAGGCAGGCAGGCAGGCAAGCAGGCAGGCAGACAGACAGACAGACAGCTCTGTGTAAATTGATATCAACAAATTACGCGAAAATATTTCAAAAATATTAACGAATGTCCATCATATAATGATGCAAGAGATCAGAGACAATGAAGCATCTTACACTGAACAAAAACCATGCAAGATTACGAACTAAGGCTATCCGCTTATCTAGCTAACCAAAACAAGCATCTTCTATCCTTCTGCAAAGCAGGGAATTGTACGATTCTCAAGAAATATCCGCTTTTTAGTTTTTCAACATAATAAAACAACATTTATAAATTCATGAGAAATACCTATTTTTCTGCGTCTTTGATGTTTTCGTCACATTTGTTATTTTAACTTATTAGATTTGTTAATTGCTCTCCCCCACACAGTTCGTCAGCGTATTGTGGCTTTTTCAGAGAAGTCTGTTCACTTTAAATTAATTAATTTACTACAAACATCATCATCTATAATTAATTTCGAATTTGGTTGTTGGCAAGAAACGTTGACAGCTTTGACAAAAAAAAAAAAAGAACATGATAAGCAAATCATTTTTATTAAAAGAATAATGCATACCATATATAAATAACAAGAACCAAGTTTGAAGCCAAATGAATGATGTGCGTTGATTGCACATAGCTTTTCGTGTCCCGATTTTCTACGGGAAAATCCCTATAGTTCAGGTCCCAGAAAAAATAGCAAAAAACCAGGTATACAGTTTTTTCTTTTTGAGAGTATACAAACTAAGTTTGAAGTTAATCGGATGAAAATTGTAGATTTTTCAAACAAACGTTGGAGCTCGTTTTCACCCACTTTCAGCTCGAATTTACCAAAACCCCTTCTGCTAGCTTTTACCATTAGGGCTGTGCGTGGGTCACCAATCAGTCAGTCAGTCAGGACAAACTGTTTTATATATATAGATAAAGCCCCCAGTCATCCCAACATAACTTAACCTATGTTCTGATTTCAGTGCTTGCAAACATTTTCTATATGTACACTTTTAAACATTTTTTATTAAAAATTATTTCCATCTAATTTAGTCTTTTAGTTTTAATGAAATATACCAATTATTATGCAGGTCCAATATTTTTGATTTCGATAAAACGTCTATAAGTATCAGTTTTATTTGGAGTTTTCATTTTTAGTGAGCTATGTAACATTTACTTTAAGAAAAGCGAAAGTTTAATGAGTTTAAGTCGAGAATAAAACTTACTTAAAACAAAACAATCAATAAAAGAAAGTTTGCAAAATCACAATCGATTCTAGAGAAACTTATGTAAGGGGGCGAACAAAACGACAGATGAGATGATAGGTATGTATCTAAATGATTATGAAGTCTACTACAGAGCTCCGGTGAAAGGATAGCTATCTATATAATTGCATTCATTCAATTTTAGCTTAATAGCACCTTCAATCGTCCTAGATATCAATACTCATTAATAGTATTTTTGTATGGTAACTTAATAATCTACAGCAATAGAAAACTATCAATGGTTAGAATGGAATCACATTTGAAAATAATTATAAATTTGTTTTGTTTGAAATATTATTTCTATTTTGAAAGTTTTTTATAGTTTGTATAATTTTTGTTAAAGAGACAACTATGTTTCCCATGAAATCTAGTCAATTTTGATATTCATGATGGTTCTGGTGTCTATTGATAGTTGTTCGTAGAATTTTAAAACTATCGATGAATATTTCGACACTTGACGCCAAGACCTAAAGAAAATATGCCTAATAAGTTATACGTATGGGTATGAGTATATAGAAGAATTATCGCTTGTCTTATAATCGAAATAAGTTTGGATATCATTTAGCCTAAGAACAGCAGTATTCACACGAGTTCAAGAACGTTTTCAATATTCTTAAAAGAGTCACACAGGTAGGGAAAATAGTGGATTAAATTTGAAGAAGAACTTTAGCAGATCGGTTATTACAGGTGTGTGCGCTCTAATTTCTCCCAGTGCATTGCCTCCCTAATTATGCCCAATTTAAAAAGGGTTAATTAAGGCACAATACGCAATAACAGCAGACAAAATGTTCCATACTCGTACGACTGCGGGGCGTTATTAATATGCGACATTTCTGATATCTTTTTGTCGCTGCTCCTGCAGCTCCTTCTGCTCCTTCTGCTGCTGCTCCTACCATTCGAACTCATAAGGCTGTTGAGTGCACAAAATATATACAATAATTACATACAGCATTTGTCATAACACCAGATATGGACATGCGATCGGATCCGGGCGCGAATGGAGACGAAGGCGACCAAACTATGCGACAAATGTACGCAAAAAATTGTAAATATCATCATTGTCCACATCAGGACGAGCATACCGCGGCACAAATGATGGGCATTTTATAAATAAAACAAAATCATAAATGCTGCACAGAGCAGGGTTGGGCATGGCAGGGCTGGGCTGGACCGGGCTGGGCTGGACTGGACTCAGTATACTTGTACAAGGACAAGCGACAAAGGACAGTCCGACACGTATTGTCGGGCGTTTTGGGTGCCATAAAATAATTGCTGGGTCTGGAGCACGGGTAGGTAGCCATTTCGCATTGGAATTCGGAGCATTGTGTCATATTTAATACAGAAATTTTAATTAAACATAATTTGTAAGGACTGCACGTTGCTGGCGATCCGAGACCCAGTTGGCGCGCAGATTTCTGACCAGATACGCGTCTCTGTTAACTGAATAGAGTAATTTATGACGGTTTATGGCTTGTCTAGCAAGCCTCAACTATTTCTTTGATGCCATCGACTTCATAACCGATTCTATGAATGTTGTCAGACATTTAAAGAACACTAATGTGGTGGCTTAATTCAATTTCAATTAGTAACTGAAGCGTTTTGTTAAATAAATCACATAGTTTTGAAATACACGAAGTACGAAAGTGGGAAGAGAAAGAAGTTTAAATACATTTCAACTGGGCTTCAATAAATCGTCTGAATAAACATAAAGGTTATTTATATTTAAAGTTCAACTGAAATGCTTTGCATTATACAAGTACTTGTATATAAATAGCTTAGGCTCCAGTCAGACACACAAATAGTTTTTAAACAAGTTGGTAAGGTTTTTAGCGTAGTTAAGAAAGGAGAGTTTTCTATTAAAACAGCTTTTACAAATTAAAGTAATAAATTATTAAATTAAATTAAATTATTAGCCAATTTAAACGCATTTTTAGACTGATTAAAACAATTAAAAATTATTTTCTTATGCGATAAAGCTATGGAGTTTACAAACCACTGTGGAGAGCAGAAAACTGCTAGACCAACAAAATAGTCCCTTACTAAATAGTCACTCCATAATTTGATTAAGAAATTGTATAACTTATTAACTTGCAACGTGCTCGTGCTTGCTGAAGGAACTCCATTAATATATGTATCTACTTGTATAGTATAACTGAACTAAGACATCTCATTTGTGAATTGGATAGGAATGTCTTACAACTATTTTTTATGAGTTTTCTTTTTAGGAGCTTTCAGTCCTGGAAAAGTTTCAGTTTCAGTTTATCGGAGAATTTGTTGACTGAAAGTTTATTTAAATATTTTGCAACTCATTGAGTAGTTACATACATACTCGTATGTATGTATGTATGTATATTCTGCCATTTATGATTCTAGTCAGAACACGGAGCGTAAATAAGCTCCTTAAAACAAGATCTGGCAACGCTTAAAATTGTATTGGAGTTTCACTTCCAGTCGTTCCTCCAAATAAACAAAAAATAATGTAAGTCACAACCAGCTGCTTGCAAATGACGATTTAAATCAAACATTATTAATAAACTCAAGCATATCCTGCGTGTGCAGGATATATATTTATAGTCGCAAGGATACGCCTGCTCTTAATTGCATTTGCAAAAGGAAAAAATAATAATATAACTATTAAATGTATTCATTATGCACTCTTCAAATATTTGTGCAGGCACTTAAATTCTTGAGAAACCTTCTTATTATACTTAAGCGAATTAAATTCGAAAATCATATTGGGAAGTTTCCACCACTGACAATGTGGTTTATATAGTGACTTGACATTGCACTGACAATTCTCGTAAGCTCCAATGCCCATCATAACAATAACCACAAAAGCTGACCCCTTGACTTGACTATTCTGCCAACTCTCTCTCGATTAGATGCCGAACGTGAACTCGTATCGTCACACGCTTTCCCTAAGCCGCTGTTCCCAACGTACTATTTGTTGAGCGTCTTAAACTCCTAAATTACAATAAACGTGTAATCGTAATGTGTGCTTATGAACATAATCTTCAGGTGATTTCACATGAATTAGCGATGCTAAATGTCAAACCAAAACGATATCAGTGCAGTTTCAAAGCCCATGCTGGCACCGTGGCGACGACGACGATCGAGGTGGTCGCTAGAGAGAAAGAGAGAGAGAGAGAGAGAGCGAGAAAGGGAGAGACTTGAACCCGTTCAGCGGCTGCTGCGGCTGCTGTTGGGGACCGGCATCAATAAAAATCCAATCCCTGGTTCGAGAGGCGATCGCTGCGATTGATTCAAATGTGCATGCGAACGCATTTCGAAATGCTAAACACATAAACTTAAGAGTTGACTCAGCTATGGACGGGATTGTGGTTGTGAATGTGGATTTGAATGTGCGGATGATATTTGCACTTGTTCTGGCAGCCGTGTGGGGCATAAAAATTTGCATATTTGGACATTTGGACAGGCTGGGCCACTCCAAGCCAAGCCAAGCCATGCCAAGCGAGGCTAGGCCAGAGCAAGCCAGACCAGGACAAGCATTTTGTTTCTGTGTGCTGATAAACTGGGTTGTCTAGTGGCTGGTTTAATTTCACACGGAGCTGGCGGATCTGGCGGAGCTGGCCCACCTGCGCGGCCTCAGAGAGAGATTCTGTGGTTCATTATATGACTGTACGATTTTACGACATACTTTGTGGCTATTTATGCGGTGCAACCACTTGGGTGGTATATCGAGCACCATTAGCCGCCAACCCCCGCCACTCATTAGGCGCTGCTGTTTTACATCGCGTCGGGTGGCTATAAATGTTTTGATTTGTGGCCAGCCAGCCTCAACTGGAGTATCGGAGCTTTTTGTGGTTGTGTGCTTGCGGTTGTGGTTGTGGACTAGGACTGCGATTGTGGCGATGTTTGTGGTAGTCAGTGGGCCGTTTTCATTTGACATTTTTATTGGCCATCAAAATGGAATTTTCGCATGCCGCATCAAAATTAGCTGCACTTGCACAGTTCAACTGACCTCCAGTTGACCTTTGACTCACTTCCAGTGTTCGTCAGACAGCAGCCCATCTTGTGAAAGCGATCGTGGCAAATTGAAAACCCAAACGTTTTCCTAATGCCATTGTGTGTGCGGCTGGCCGGCCACAACAAATCGGGGTGTAACTGCTGCCAACTGAACCACTGAACAGCAACCAGCAACAGAATGTGGAACAAGTTCAATCAAAGTGCCCTTAGGGTGGCCAGACTGCCTCTGCCTCTGTCTCTGCCTGGTTTGCCAGCCCAGCTATCAATCCGCGCCACCGCGCCATCGATCGTTTGCAACCGCACCCGTCGCGATTTTGCAGCCACATTGTTTGATATTTGGCAGGCATGTGGGTGTGGGTGTTGTTGTGGATGTGTATGTAAGTGTGTGTGTGTGTGTCTGTCTGTGTATGTGTGAGTGTGTTTGTGTGGATCGCAAAGTCCCAGCAGCACAAAAGTCGAATAAAGAAATTGTATTAAAAATGCAATACATTATTCGAAAACGTTACCTTTTCGATCAGCTGCAGCGGATCTTTAATACACTGACAGAAAAGTGGAGAGCATCTGCAATGGCACTTTCTATTTAAAGTGTCAATCTATAATAATAAAGAATGAATCAAATCCAAATCCTTACTTATGACAAGAATTGTAATAAACAGGGGCTGTAATCATTTCAAGTGTTATAATACAAATTACAAAATAATACTTATATAAATAATATCTTTTAATGTTATTTATTCTCTTTTAAATTATAGATAGATAATCCTAAAGGAAGAATATTGGTATCATCCTCGTTTTCTCAAGGCAAAAAATGGCGAATTTTCCATAAAAAAAACAACAAAATTATTATTTTTTGCAGCCCCTGATATTAAACAATAATGTAGAAACAAATTTCTACAATTACCTACAACTCTATTCAGCAACTACTGAGAGAATCACTGCATAGCCAGTCGGATTCCCTCACTCGGTCGAAGTCTATTTATTTAACATATTTGGCTTAATTTTCTTTTTAATTGAAATTAATAAAATGTTTTTTTTTCCCCCTTTTTGACTGAATTTTTGTTGGGCTTCTGTGAATCGGAGCATAGCTAGGCGGAGAGCAAATACTTACTATATAATCCCCCTTCATCATTTTATTGTACAATGTTTTTCTACATATTAACTGTTTATCGTCAAAAAAAATAAAACAAGCAAGTGCGGCATTAAGTCTCCCTCCTTCTAAATGCCTTTCCTGGTCTCACAAGTTTGAATTAATTAATTGCATTTAGTATACAATTACTTATTTATTAGTTAAAAGCCGCTTTGGCTAAACAATTTCATTAAATTTTGAATATCTATTGAAATTAGAGAGCGGGCTATAAAAGATGATAAGATGATACTTTCAGACTAGAGATGTTCAGCCCGACTGGAATATCAAAATAAGCATACTTGAAGATCAGATGCGCTCTTACCATTACCAGGCGTTCAAATTATTGACATTAAAAACAATGGTTGCCTGAGACGACAAATATATTGCGTCAATTTTGAAGAATAAATTCAATAATGCAGTACTGATACTAAACGGTTAAAATTTATGCTTCGAAATTTGAAAAAATTGATTGAAATACGGATTTTATTTTAGGTTTTTTTTCCATCATAATAATAGATCTAACATTTTACAATTTAGGTTTTTTTTTCAACATAATAATAGGTTTTTTTTTTCAACATAATAATAGGTCTAAAATTTTACATTAGATATATTCAAAGGCATTTTTTTGACTCATTCGAGGTAGGTCCTGTTTCTGTTATTAACATGGTTTCAATGCTGAAGTCCCTTGATATACAAGTATATAATTTTTGCTATGTTTGACTGTGTGTGTGTGTGTGTGTATGTGTGTTGGCCAACTGGGCTGTCTCTTGGGCTTATCTGCTTGTCATGGCGGCCAACTGCAGTAAAATGAAATCAAAGCACCCACTAAAGTCGCACACACTCGCCAACTCACCGCCAACTCTGTGCCAACCTCTTTAGCCAATCTGCTGATGCTGATCGTGAGCAAAAAATTCCGAGGTTTGTCAGCTCGTTGGCCTTTTGGTCACCTGCGTTTAATTTGCCCCCACTACGATGCCATGAGATGATGGCAACGATTCGATAAGTTTTTCACACACTCTTCGGCAATAGAGCAGTAGGAGTAGCAGCCGCAGTGGAAAAGTGGAAAGTCTGACGATTGCAAAGATCACAGAGTAACAAACAAACAAAAAAAAAAACAAAAAAAAAAAAATGTGTTATAGAAAATTGGGCACATACCAAGGCACATCTGAAAAAACACAATACATTTGCTCACTTTGATTTGTTTATTTCGCTGCCGAAGTTAACTTCTCTTGGCCGCAAGTTGACCTTTCACTGCCAAAGCCAAAGCCACCATCACCGCCAACGCCACCGCCACCACCGCCACCACCGCCACCGCCGCTTGCCGGAAGCACCCAAAATATATCACCAAACGAATATCTACAAAATGATGATTGGAAACACAAACAACAATGAGAGAGGCACAGCAATGGATTCGGACACGGACACGGACACGGACGCGGACTCTGAAGGCAGACTCCCTCGCCGTTTGCCAAACTCTGAACAATATCTGTAAAAATAAAAACGCCCAATGCCGCGCGCCCATTGTCTTCCAAATGTAATCCAGCCAGCGGCAGTGCCACGAATTGGAGTCCAAAGCTAAAGCAGACAAACAAAGCGAGTAACTAACTCAGATTCATGGGCTAGTTGGCTTTTCGGCTTTTTGGCAACTAGCCACTGGCCACTGCCAGCCACACGAAATGGAGTTTTTAGTGCACCACTTAAATCATTTGAAATATCACGGGCAATGGAAACAAATAAACCACGGGCCGATATGCATTTTGAGGCTACAGAAAACATGCATGCTAATTCCGAGCTGCAATGCCGTGCATTTAATTGAGACAAACCATATACGTATGTAGAGGAGGACCCCCCGAGGGTCACGAAACTGCTAATGAAATCTTATTTGGGAATACTCGTATATAGCATTCGCCAAACACTTAATGTTATACTCGCATAAAGCTGGTGCTGTTGAATCGTGTTGATTTACATTTATAAGCGAATTGTCGAAATATAATGCAATAGAAATAGAAATATATTGCAGTCTTTATAATGCACATTAAACAAAAATAAAACTTAATTTCCAAATGCCATATTCTTATATAAATGGTGCCAAGACGAGAAAAAAAACCTTGCTCCTCATTTGCTATAACTATTCAGGCAACATTTCAAACCACATCAATTCTCAAAAAAATAGACTTCGCTTAGGCCAATTCACCAAGACTAAGCCGTTGGTAACATAAATTCTTTACGCGGCCCATTTCCAACTTCTTTAATATTCAATATTAATTTATTCATCATTATTACAAATCGTTTCTTATTAAAGTCAATTGCGTAGTCTTGCAATTAAACTCTAAAACTACATTGTTTGTCGATGAAATAAATAAATAAATATTGCGATCTTTTGCGATATTCTACTCCCTTTTCGAGATAGTAAGATTACAAAGATCATCACTCCTCCCCGAAGTACGAGTACCTTCTCTATATTAGCTTAATCATTGATAGAATTTAAAGTTGAACGTCGACTTTCAAATTTTAAACATAATCTTGTATGCAATATTGAAAATGGTTTCGAATTGTCGTTTCATAGTCCCTCGCATATATTTCTCAAATCTTTTACAATTAAACTCCGTGGTATTACGCGCTCTCTTTTTTGATATTCTCGTATCCTTTTTCATATAGTAAGATTTCAAAGTTCCATGTACTACGTTCACTAGCACTTTCTCTATATATAGAATTTACATTACAAGTATGATCTCAAATTATGTCTGAAATATTGGAAAATGTTTCATATTGAAGCCAACCACGTACTCCCCTTGCATTAATATATTCCTCAAATCTCTAACCCATGTAGGAGTACTTTCTCTTTTTTCGCTTAAAGACGAATGATGATGATTGATGATCTAACGTTTGAGCTATGCTCAAAGAAATATGTGGGATAACCGTTTTTGAATTAACACTTAAATATTTATACTATAAATACGAAAAGGAAGGGTAGAGTAAAAACTGCTTTCTTTAAAATTGAATGAATTGATCATTTCACAAGAACTTGGCGGTCTCCTTAAAATTTTGTGTGGTTGACATATTTCTTATGTGCTTGGCAAAATCCTAGCCGAAATCCTTACCCGCTATAACTGATCTAAGCACATGTACATAGTACTAGAAAATCTATAGTAGAAACCTTAAACACCAAATTTATGAAACAGGGAGAAGGAGGCTTGGCATATATAATCACAATGAAGGGACGAATCGATATGATAATAATTCAGCAGTCCACCACTGTCTAAGCATGGAGTACTTTTGTATCATTATATAGCTATTACTTCTTTGCTTATTAAAATATATTTAAAAATTTGCCTATTTAAGCATTCGTAATATACCAATGTTGTATTAATTGCCTGAGGACATTCTAAAGAGTTTCATCAAAATCGATTCAATAGAACGTACTCGTATAGCAATCAGCACAAAAATCAGTCTTGGTATTAACAAGTTGTCAGTTTTGTGCAAAATCGGAAATAAATTTGGAAGCTTTAAATAAAAATTAAAAAAATCGGTAAACATCATATAGCTATATTGCGAATGAATGGAAATACAAAGCGCGGAATTGGCTGGTTAAGGTATTCATCTCCACCTCTTTTTTGATAGGTCTAATAACGTATCTGACTACTCTCTGCTGTGAATCGCGGAAAAGCTGGCCGTTTGGCAAATAAAATTCCCCCACCGTGTCGGATTCGTTATTAGATATTTTTGTCATTTTTATAGGTTTTTTTATTTCTTTAGTTTTATTTAGTTTAAGTTATCCATTGTATTGATTTTATATATATTTTTTTTCCTTTTCTTTTACATCGACTGCATTGTTTGTCGATGAAATAAAAAAATAAATAAATCAACAGCAGGACTTGATATATAAATTCTAAAGGTTATAGCAAAGCCTCTACAATGCTTGCTTATAAATTATTTTGCATAAAATATCCGCCAATATAAGTTGAAAAATGATTCAATTTTGAAAAATGAACTTTGTATAAATAGTTAAACGAATATAAAATTGGTTTGGCAAAATGTTGAATTCATAGCGATCAGCTCGCAGGATGTTCGTACTTTAAAGAAAAATGGTTTAGAATCTTTAAAAGTCAAGATGAATTGAAAATGAAGATCCTACAAAGTTGTTTGATAGGTTTTATATAAATTATTATGCTTTTGATTTGCCAGTTCAATGGTACTATATGTGGAAGCAGATGAGGTTTGCTTAAAGCCTCGAAGAGCAAAGCTGGTCCTTCATTTATGCGCAAAGTGTAGTCAGATTGTAAGTACTATACTTTATGCTGTGTGTGTCCTTGATGCGGCATGACAGGCAGATAGACGATGCTTATCTGTGGGAGCATATAGTCGTTGTTGTTCTGTTACTGTTGTTGTTGTTGTGGACAAGTGAGCGCTTTCATTTGAGGTTCGTTGCGCTCGTTTGTGACATGCGCGCGGTTCCACCAATCAAGACATTGACGTGCGGAGCCAAACATCTTTCGCACCGCCAGAACGGCATTGCCGCCAGGCTGGGGAATTCGTTTGAGTGCGAAGCGTCTGCGCACTAATTGAGCATTTAAATGCAACGTAATTACTTTTCTAACACCTTCATCAACGGCTGGCTTTGATGCCCACTGGAAATTAGCATATAAATTGTCCCGTGTGAACATAAAATCAAATGACATGTGAGTTTGTCAAAAAAAAAAAAAAAACCACAACAACACAGAAAACAGGCGACAAACAGCAGAAGAAAAAAAAATAAGAGAGCCGACGGAAGAGCTTCGGCGTCGCATTGACGGCAGGACATGATGAGGTGAAAATCGGTAGTATTTACTGGAATGGCCGCAACAAGCGTCATTAACATGGGCATGGGGCAGCTGGCGGACGTGCAACTAATTGGAAATAGAACAGGGCTCCAGGTATTGCAACATGCAACAGGCAACGGGGCATGTTAATGCAACCAGAAATGGCCCAAACACACCAGTTCTAACAGCTAATCCCCTAAATTCTATTGGCGGCGCCAGCCAGACGTCTTTATGGCTTTTACTTGTGGCCAAACAAGCGGCTGTGTGGCGCATTTTAAAACGATTCGAGGGCGGCAAACAGTTGCTAGTTGGTCTCAATTAATTAAACATTTAAACATTTAAACAGTTACACGCTTACTCAGCGGCAACTGTCGAAGAGCGGCAATGGAGTGGAGTGGAGTGGATTGGAGGGGAGTAGAGGAGAGGAGCGAGACACCTTCTTTCTTTCGATGTGGTGTGGTGTGGGCGAGTTTTTTGACCCGCTGGCAGGAAACTCAGCGCGTTTTGAATGCCAAGGCGTACAATACTATATACTCGCACCACCGATCCACCAAACCACCGATCGTTGATCGCTGATCGTATATCGCTGCACAAATGCGCTTTGCATAACTGAGTGTGTAATCGTATTTGATGGCCTGCGCATCGGCGGGCCTTACGATTACTTTTGTGCACTTGTTGCAACGTTCCACGGAGCCGTGTTGGCTTAATAGTTGGGTGGGCGCATTAACCGATCGCTGCAGCGGGGTGGCGACACGCATCCGGTCAGGTTTATAGCGATGCGTATGAAACATATTGTTGTTATTATGTTTCTGAGGCGGGGTTTCAGGCGTACATGCATGAGTGCTATATAGACTTAGATCGTTAACGAAAGCAATGATCAGTGGGTGGCAGTTTTTAGAATGTTTGGGAGGCTTTCACAGACACAAAGCTATAACAAGAAAAAAAAGAATCACTAAGTAGGAAATGCGTTAAAGCAATTATTGCAATGCGAATTAAGGCCTGCATATGAGTCATAAATAAATATAAAAGATGCGACCATCCATAGTTTCTGTTGTTTAAAAAATGTTTTAAAAAGCTTCATCTCTGCAGCGTGCCAACTGAAAATATTGCCGAGCAATGAAGCATTAAACAAATCCAATTGAAAAGGTTTTCAATAAAAATGTTTCAAAATATTAATAAAATTATTAAAAAATATACCAGTAATATATAATATTGCCGAGCAGTTTTTGAAGTATTTAAATTTTTTTTTAAAATACACTAATCACTAAAATTTCTAGAAGAATATAACATTTTTGTAAATACACTAATCAATACAACTCTAAAAGTTTCATAAATGCACAAAAAAGCGTGAAAATATACAGAAAGGCTGAAAAGTCCCATGGATTTCGGGAGCGTGCTGAAAATATTACCGAGCAACTCGTGAAGTATTTATATTACTCTAATTACTAAAATTTCTGGAAGTATTTACAATTTTTGTAAATACACTAATCATTAAAATTCTACAAGTTTCATAAATGTATGAAAAAGCGTAAGAAAATATAGAATTAATTGAAATAAAAACTTATATCTAAGACGTTAAAATTTCAATTCTTAATTCTTCCAAGAAAAAAATTGGCACAGTCTTTTGAATAGGAGCACTTTTTAATTAATGATGACACATTTTTTTAGCTTCATTATCAGTTTAGTTATTTAAGTTGTTGGCATAATGTAATGTGAAATAACAATTCCATGATTTGGTAAATCTTTTTATTAATCGATTTGAGAAATAGGTAAGAAATGATTCACAACAGAGGTAAGGTGTTGCTAATATTAGTAAAAATAGAATCAAAAGTGTTTTGAAAAGGAAGATAGCTGTTTACAAAAAAAATCTCTAGACTCTACTACAGACATTTGATTTAAGTTTTGTAAGTTTTGTTTGAAAAGTAACACACAAGATTTTTTACTTTCAGCTAAAGTTACGTGATATATAACATAACATATATAACATGAAAACTTCCTAAATCACGTTTTAAAGCTTTATTGCTTTATGAATATTTTAGAATAAAAAATAATGCATTGACGGAAAGAAGTTAATGATTCAATTTCCTTTATTTAACGGGTATTCTATTTATTATATTATATTTTGCCACTTGCTGGAAACTTTTTATGAAATATTCCACAAAATACTCTGAAAAACTAAGTCAACTATTCAACATTTGCTACAATTTGCTAAAAATATGTATTTTATGTAAAAAGATATTCCGTAAGATAAGACTGATAAGATTTTATAAGCCTAGAGTGGCTGTAAATTCAGTGCTTTTCTTCTAGGCAGACAAACAGCTGAACAAACAGACTAATTACAATTACTGTATATGACTATAACGACGATCCTCATTATACTAAACAGGATATACATACTCTATAAAGTGTGCAACGCTTTTTTTAAGTGGGCATTTATTTTAACCTTTCCTCTACAAAAAAAAAAATAAAATAATTAGTTGAATGATGGAAATAGAATCGAAATGAATTAATTTTTTTCCAAGTGTATGCATTGAGAAAAGAAAAATTGGACAAATCAGAGATTACTGAAATTTGATTTAGTAAAGCATTTAAACATTCTTTATTTTATGAAAATGAAGTAATTCAAATAAAAAACGTACTTTATTTATGTATACGTGAGTTTTAAAAATTGCTTAATTTTATCAAAATATAATATGAATTGCTAAGCAATTATTTACTTATTTTAAGCCAAAACTTACTTGGCGTGTATATGTATAGTAAAGAAATGTTAATTTCAAAATAATATCAATTGATAAGCAATAATAATTGTAAGCCGAAACTTACTTGGCTTGCTTAAGAATAGTCAAGCAATGCCACTAACAAAAAGTATGTAATTTGTTTCACTTTCTAAAACTTCAATGTTACCTTTGGAATGCGTGTTCTTGACATTTGTCTCTGTGACTATCTGTGTGTGTGTGTATGTGCGTGTGTTTGTGTTGGGTGTGGTGTGGGGATTTCCTTGCAGCCTGTCCATTGACTACGTGTTTCCCTGGCTTAACTTGCGCGTGGCTTAGTGTTAGATTATGAAGCATTAGATGAGGATCAGTCGCTCATGTTTTGCCCTGACCACGCACATAACTTGTGCAATCTCAAAATTCCAAAGCCAGGATTTAATCAAACAAGTCTGTTGCCGTCGCAGTGGTGGTGGTCGCTCAAATGGATTTAATTGAGATCAATGCGGAAAGCGAGTGCGCACAGATGAAGAAAAAGTGTGTGTGAAAAACCGTGAGTGATTGGAAATTACACAGTTTTCCATAGTTTTTCGCTGACCGCGATCAAAACCGCAGCTTCAACTTCCGCCAGGGGGTTTTGCCCGTTCTAAGGTACCACACACTCGTCGACATATGTACGTGTACGAGTACTTGCTGTAATCTTTAACATGTGGCGGCTGAATATTTGACATTATACTTAGTTGCTGGTCATCTGATCTGATCCGTGGGAAGTTTGCGATCGCTGTCTGAGCCAAATCAGCGGAAACTCCATTAGCCAATGCGATCAAAGTAATCGATTCATCCGAAAGGATTTAAATACATTTTGCTCGGTTCGGTCTTGTCTTCTAATTTATGCAAATTTCTCAACCCAAAGCATATTTTTGACAAACGCAATGTCATAATCGTAGCGTAATTATTATTTATGTTGTCATGGACGATTATAAATTTCATATTAATATTTGCAAAAAGTCTTACCTACAACCCCTCAACCCCTTTAAAAACACACACAGAAAAGACAAAACAAAGCAAACAATCGGATGTCAGGGAGTGCTATCGTGTATCAATAATAATAGCTTCGCACATTCTCGTACATACTTGTATATTTTCATTTGCATAATTTCATAATTCTAATAACATATTAATTGTATGCGTCAATGATATAATGATAAGAATAAAGTAGGGTTCTCATATGTGTTCCTAAGTCCGTGGATTCAACAATAGAAGCAGACGCACGGAACGAGTTTATCGAATACAACATCTTTACGTAATTATGACATCGCTGGCACAATTAAACATAAAACAGTCTTTTTGTCTTCTATTTTTTTGCTGTTTTGGTTTTGTTGCTGAATTGACAAATCAATGATTAATAGTGGCTTTAGAATAGCTTTAGAAATTGTCAAGAAATAAAACTGGTTTCATTTCATTTGTCATTTCTCTTTGTGCATGTACAAAACAAATGAGGAGCAATTTGTCGAGCTGGAAAGTTGCCAAAAAATAAAAGCCTCAATGCTTCTTCTTTATTGAACATGCTATCGAATAATCTTTGCAAAATCCATTAGAGTTAACAAAACTTTAACTGTATCTGCAGCGCATATAACACAAACATACATAAAAACAATGTATTAAGTCTCTAATCCAATCTTTTCGACCAACAATACCTGCAGACATACAAGTAGATAGTATAGCCAGCACATATACTATATTTGGAATAAATGTTGGCACGTCGAAAATGTAAATTTTCTCACTTAATTACAATAACAATGAGCGCGAACAAAACGGCAATGATTTAGAAAAACGAAAATATAGGCGGTATCTTTATTGCTACCCATTAAAACCGACGAATGCCATATACTCTAATTCGCTGTTTAATTCCGATTTTATTTAAATTTTTGAATCTTATATCTTCGCTCGGCTCCATACAGACAAATTTAAATATATTTGAGATTAAAGAGTGATGTGGGACTGTACAGAAATACATGGAATATAACAATAAAATCAAACAACAACTCATAATAGTGGTTCGTCCCATCGCAAATTGTCCGATGGCTATGTATATTTAAGATTAATAACATAGCAATCAATATAGCAATATAATAAGTATATTAAAAGTTAATTTGAGGTCTCGTTACTATTCTTTAAGCAAGTGGAAAAGTCAAAAGCTGGATACAATTCTTCAGACTTGAGAATATAAATTGTAAGTTAAGAATAACAGAACAGAAAACATCTTGAAGCCGATCTCGAAACAAATGCAATCAAAAGGGTAAAAAAATATTAAGATATTATTAATGAAAACATTAAAAAATATACCAATAATATAATTATAGGTGTTATTCATTTAATCCTTGTACGTGAATTGTACAATAATATAGAACAATAGTGTAAGGCGTCAGGGGAAGTTTTATAACCAAATACGTTCAGAGACATTATTAGACATAACAAACTAAAAATAATACAAGTAAGAAGTGAAAAACTTGTTCTATTTATTGCCTTTGGAGGAAAAAGTAATAGTAATGAGAAAAATCTTCAACCCGAAGGGAGAAAATCTTTGCCTCAACTCGTAGACGTATATGGTCAGAGATTTCTTTGAAAGTTCTGCTGAGAGTAATGTAGAAAGATAGTTAGATTTTAAGCAAAAGTTAAAAAATAAAATAAAATTAAAAGAAAAAACCTCTCCGAACTTAGAAGCTATATTACACCATAAATAAAAAACGTATTGCAATGAATAAAATAAGATCGGACATTATTAGCTTATAACTATACAAATCTTCACTTATAATAGCTAGTAGAGATGCCTACATTATTTGTATTTATTTAAAGCGCATTTATTTGCATGTGAGACTCCGGTTTGATGATCTGCCGACGAGCTTGGCGAGCTGTTAAATCAAAAATATGCAAATCGCTCGAGCTACACGAGCGGACACGAGCTAAGTCAAGCTGAGTTAAGCTAAGTCAAGTCAAGCCAAGTCATGTCAAGTGATTGATATGTGCTGGTTATATGGACATTTGGGAAGTGATATTAGACGCTGATATGAAGTGGGAAATGATGCAATCAAACAATATGCAAACAAGTTGACTTTCTGACTCTAGAGCTGGGACGTTGCAGGTAACTTACTCGTATGGTGTATATTTTTTTCTTTATTTCTGGCTGCACATTTAGTAGCTGGCATTTGTATTTGTATTTTTATTTTTTTTACCGTTTTTATGGTCATGGCAATTAAAAAGTTGACTTTTTTACCGAAAGTCAAGAAGTCAGTCAAACCAGAAACGCGTGCAGTTTTTTAGCGTGCAATTTTTTCGCTATCTTCGCATCTTTTTAAGGGATCGCTGTGCACAAAAAAAGATCTGTCAGGCTCTGTGGCATGTCCTTGAGTTGGCAACGTGCCGCATTTCCTGGAAATTTCTCTTCGTTTTTTACGTAACGCACATAGACAATTGACTTTTTTATGACGGCCCGAGGTCCGAGATTCAAAACATATGCCGCGATGTTGAGTGGGCGCGCAAAAAAGTCAGCAAAGCCTGTAAGGACGATGGAATGCTTATCCCTTTTCCGCTTAAAAAATGTATGTGCGTGCCGGCATCGTCGTCCTCCTCGTAGTTGTCGCGTGATCTGCTTTTTCTGCACGGCAACGGTTAGCGCGGGTTACTGTTGCTCGACTTTTTACGATCGCCCGTTGACTTTACGACACGTCTGATGATGAACGGACCAGGGTCCGGACTCGGAGCCGGACACAGTCGCACGGCTCGTCTTTTTTCTCATTTTTTAGAGCTCGTTTCTTGTGGCTACCTAAGCTCGCGATTTCGTTACCTAATCGCGGGATCAGCATACCTAAGCTGCAGATTATCCTAGGATCATAATTATGATGAGCCTGCCCGCTGCCGATGCCGATGCCGCAGCCGCTGGCACTTCTTCTTGCCGTGCGCTCAACTCGTCGCGGCTGCCGCGAATTGCTTTTTTCTTTTCAGCCACGCAAAAAACTTAAGCCGGGGATTAAACCGGATTAAAAGTCATGTCCTTATTTTTTGTGTTTTTTGTCATGCTTTCCTTTCGAGCTAACTAATTATGCTGAAAATTACCCATTGGGCTCTAACAACTGCGGAAATTCGCGAAAAATGTTCTCTCGCGTTTTTGCGGAGTGTTTTTTCTATTTATTTGTTGTGTGCAGAAAAAACGAGCAAAGTCAGTTAAATTGAATCGATTAGAAAGAAAGGCGGGAAGGTCGCACAACCGAAACCGTTAAAGGTTCCAGAGAGACCTGGCTTGGTTCTACATACTTTGACTTTTTTACAAGCCTTTGTTTTGGCATCGTTTTTACACGGAATTCGCGTTGACGTTGGGTTGATGCAATATCGTTTATGGTTAGAGAAAGTTGCAGCAGTAGGAACTGTCTAGAACCGAAGCTAACCTATATTATGCGGAATTCCCAGAACTCTAAGTGATTTCCTTTACTTTTACATACGCAAGAAGCAACGTTAGTTTTTGTATTACTGGAAGTAATATTAAGTTTTACTTTTTGTAATACATTATGCTGAAAAACCTGCTTTTAAAAACTTTAATAATTCTTTCAAAAACCTATGTAAATATATATGGAATCGTCAAAACACTTTTTACTTTTGTTTCGAAACTGTAAAATAAAAAATTTTAATTTTTTGAATTTAAGAAGCTCAATATATTATTTATAAATGTAAAAGTCGTTAACATATATGAACTCCATAAATCATAACAAATCGCCGCAATAATCTTATGTTTCTAATGTCAACATAAAGCACTGTTGTACATACTTGTAGATAATAATTTTTTGGCTTACCAATTATTATGTACTTCCGATAACTAACAAACTATGTTATTGTTAATTTTGAGGAAATTAATTCAAAACCTGCAAAAAGTAGTTTGTCTATTAATTATTTATTTATTTAATTAAATGATAGCGCACACAGCAACCATTTTGTCGCAAGCTCTATTAGTTTCCATTGCTTCCTCTTCGCAATTCGCTCAGTTCATTGTACGACTGTGAACGATCCATTCACATTGAGGCCCCGCCCATGCAAAATATAAAATGAGCAACTGTTAAAAATGAAGTCAAGCCGCCCTTAATAAGTAACGACGAAATAACGAATAATATCAGAGCAATGTATAGTAAATTGAGCGAGTCAGAGCCCCCACGCTGCCCCAAAGAGTACCTGATCGGAGCGATCATTGCTAATCCCCCTGTTCTACCCCTTCCGCCATTGAAATTTTCTCAGCGGCGTCGCTTAACAGCCAGCTAACAGTTCATTAACAGCCGCTCACACTGTACAGGTAAGTTGTGAGAGCGGCGCAACGTATTGAGTGTCTCTTGCGCTCAATGAGTGGTGGTTGACGATGAACGATAAGCGGATCTGTGATTTAGCAGAGACCCCGGCTCAAGAGTGGAAACTCGAAACTCGAAACACGAAACTCACGGATCGCAGCTCGAAACTGGAAATTGCAGTGGTGTGCGTGTTGTTGGAGTACATAGGCCAGAGCCAACCAAACGAGAGACTGCGACACAGAAATGCTTCTTGTCTGGCACGAGTTTGAGTAAGAAATCAGTCGTCTGCTAGTACCCGAAGTGTAAGCTACATATCGTGTGTTAAGAGCGCGCTGCCTCAAGAAGCAAACAACTAACGAAAAACCAGTAGAGAAGCGGAAAATATTTTCAATCTGCATGCAAAGCCGTGCATTTATTCATGTGTTCTATGAGAGACGACTGCCCGTGACGCAGTTCAAGTGAATACTTGTATTTCCGAGTGTATAAATTTACTAAAACAAAAAACTTATTAAAAGTTGTGCCAAAAACTATAAACAAACACGTGCGCCTAAAAATAAATTGCTTGTGTTAAAAATCAGCAACAGCCGTAACAACAGCTACGATACAAAAAAAAATCAACAGCAGGAAAAGAAAACATAACCCAAGGTAAGTTTCCAAAGTCAATTCAATGTTTTGCTCTCAAAGCCGGCGGCAATTTTTATGAGCCCTGCACTACTTTGATTTTTTACAGTTTCCTGTGAAAAAATGCAGCTCATTGTTAGGTCAACTATGTGTATATATATCTATTTTTTTTTTTGCAAATTTCGCCGAGTGGCAAATGTGACAAAAATTGCCAAAAATTGGGCATTTTTATGACCGATGCGTCAAGGTTGCTGTTGCATTTTTTAGAAAGTCATTAAACAGTTCGCAGGCGAGCCTGTAAAAAAACTAGCCCTTACCTGCCACAATGAAAGTGCCTTAAAGGGCGAGGAGTAGTTTATGACCCATGGGTGAGCGCAAAAAAATAAACAAATGAAAATGAACGCATAGGGTTGCATAATCCGGCAGATTTAGTTTTTTTTTCCCAATGGCCTGCCATAAAAAATGCAGCAGAGTTCTAACTATTTGTTGGGTATAAATGCAATGAACAAGACAGTCAGCTCATCAGTTGCTTGAGAACTCAGCAAACGAACAGACCGGCAACCAGCAAGAGGAAATATTTAAAAAAAAAACTATATAGATCGGAAGAATAGAATTTGTGAAGGAACACACGAGCCAGAATGGTGTTCAATTTGGTTAGTGTCTGAGAAATTGGAATACATACACACACACTCACAAATACACAGACGTGCATGCACTCGCAACTTGGAATACGGAAAATGGATAAAGCCTTAACCTTTACTAATCAACACTTTCTCTTCGATTTGCAGATGAATCAAACGTGCAAAGTGTGCGGTGAGCCAGCGGCTGGCTTTCACTTTGGTGCCTTCACCTGCGAGGGTTGCAAGGTAAGCTGAGCTCCTGATCAAGATCGAGAGCACCACAACACCACATCGTTGATATATATCGTTCGAACGAAGTCTGATCTTTGCCTTCCTTCCGACTATATATGTATGCGAACCCATTGACTCGTTGACTAAAGCCATTATTTCTCTCTCGCTTTCCTTGCAGTCCTTCTTCGGCCGCTCCTACAACAATCTCAGCTCGATTAGCGAGTGCAAGAACAATGGCAAATGCATCATTGACAAGAAGAACCGCACCACCTGCAAGGCCTGCCGTCTACGCAAATGCTACACTGTGGGCATGTCCAAGGGTGGCTCGCGGTATGGCCGTCGCTCCAATTGGTTCAAGATCCATTGTTTGCTGCAGGAAAAGCATCAGCAGAGTGTGGAGGCGGCGGGCAAGATGAATGGCGGCGATGGTAATTCCCCTACAGCGGTCTCACCACTGGGTGGTGGTGGTTTTGGCGATATGGCCGCTGCGGCAGCTGCTCATCTCCAGCAACAACAACAGCGTCATCCACACATGTCTCTACTGGGATATCCGAGCTATTTGCCCGAGCCGTTCGCCAGACATCCAGCCGATGCTGCCGCCGCCGCTGCCTTACCCTTCTTCAGCATGATGAACTCGCTGCCCAGCATGGCTGCTGCGCCACAATCCGCCTTCCAGCTGCCGCCACATCTACTCTTCCCGGGCTATCATTCGAGCGCAGCGGCTGCGGCTGCGGATGCCGCCTATCGTCAGGAGATGTATAAACATCGCCAGTCCGTGGATTCGGCTGCCTCAGCGGAGTCCCAGCGTTTCACGCCACCTGCTCGTGCGCCCTCCTCGGCCCGTCAAACACCCATCGAGGTGTGCTTGGGTGGCGACGAGGAAGTCCAGTCCGTGCACTCCTCCCATTCCCACAGCCAATCGCCGGCTCAGCTAACACCCAGCCACACCATACACAATCCCATTGCCATACGTGCCACGCCCCCTCAACAGCAGCACCAGCAACAGCAATCCGTGCACAACAGTCCGCTGCACAGTGTGTCGCCACAGCCACAGCCACAGCCACAGCCCAATAGCACCCCGCTCTCCTTTGCCGCTAAGATGCAGTCTCTGTCGCCCGTCTCTGTCTGCTCGATCAGCGCTGAGACAGCGGCGTCCACGCCCACACCCGCCGCCGCTGCCGCTGCTGCTGCTGCACTGGCTCAGGACTGTCCTATGGACCTGAGCATGAAGACTTCGCGCAGTTCCGTGCACAGTTTCAACGACAGCGATGCCTCCAGCTTGGACGACCAGGAGGCGCGCAGCGATGGTCGCCGCAAGTTTTATCAGCTTGAGGCGGAGTCCAACTCCACCTGCTCCTCCTCGGTGTCTTCGTCCGAGCACGAGGCTGTCAAGCGGCAAAAACTGAACGCCATTGGCGAGGCCAGCGCCAGTCCGTTCGGGCCTGCCCGCAGCGGCTTCGCCGTGGCCCACAATGCGGCGAGCGCCATGCGCGGCATCTTTGTGTGTGTCTGAGGCGCCGTCTCCAGTTGTGGGAGGAGCTCTAACGCTCGCCCTTGTTGTTGTTTTCTTTAGTTTTTTTTTACTGTTTAAATGTAAATTTTTCACACACACACACACTCACACACATTCATGTGCGGACAGGTTTGTTGTTAGGCCACTTGAATTGCGCCCAGAGCTAGAGGGAGATAGCTAGTTTACACTATTGAGCTCAAATCCAAAAATTATTTTTACACCACAAACACACACACACACACACGTACACACCCCACAAAAAAAACACACACACAAAATATCACACACGTAAATGCAGTTTTGCTTAGCTAAGTAGAAGTAGCAGTAGTAGTCGCTAATTGTAAATATTTTTGCGCATGTTTGAAGTTTTCTCTCATTCGAAATTGTATTGTAAAACATTCCCCGCCCCACCAAAAGCCTCATTGTACATACAGATAAATAATTTGTTTAGTTTTAGAACAAAATTCTAAGTTAACTGTATTTTAGTTTTAAGTTTTAAATTGTCTTAGATATTGGATACGACAAATACAAAAATAAAATACAATTATTACAAAAAATACGAGATCTTTTAACATTCATTAAAGGGAAAGGAGTTTCCATCTGAAAAAAAGTTGTTTTTTTTTTTCAGAAAAAAAAACATTCAAGAGTATTTCAATAAAAATTCATTTAATGCATTTATAATTTATTCCTGTCAATGTTGTATTTGTTTATACATTGTAGGAAATACTTGGGTGTTACTTAAATGATCAAATAAAAATATCACACTACTTATGTGCATGATCTTTGATCTCCGATTTGTGATCAAAGTACATCAGATGAAAAGAAATTTCTCTTCCATAGTTCCAAGTGTATTTCCTCGTTAAAGTAAACGAAGTAATCGTACTCGTACCTGTAACAGCTCTTATCAGCTTAGATTTCAATTCTGAAATAAGGTCGATCAAAATAAATGACCTATTATAATTATACTTTTTATGTGATCAGGGTTTTTAGGCTGCCATTTAAATTAAACTAACTTATGAACTTTACTTCAGCTACTGATTAGCGATTAAATCATTTACATTCAAGAAAAGCCTCAATTGGTTTCATAATTTGAAAGTAAAGAAAATTCATTGAACGCATTAGCCCGCGTAATAGATTATTGATTATTCAAATATTTTTGGGTTTTTATATAATATTTACGCCGCAAGAACTCTTAAATTTTAGATAATAATTGATAAACAACCATAAAGTGATAACAAAACCATCACTTAGTTGACTAAAAAGAGCAGTCGAATGAGCTGGCCCTCAGCAATTAAATCCTATACTTCCGTTTAATTGAGTTATCTCGCCTATTCATATAGAATTTGTGTTAGCAGCCATTCTATTTTAGTTAGCTTATTCATGCAATATGCAGATTAGGCATAAAATCACAACTCTTAAAGCTTCTTCTATTAATATAAGTATATACGAGTATTGTTCCTCTGATCGTGACTCACTTCTAGCCTCACACAATCAATCAAATCGCGTGACCACGGGCCAATAATGGGGCGTGGTCTGTCAACGCTCTCGCATAAATTCGTCAAAGTAGCTTACATTTGTTGCACAGACCAACTCGATCGGACCGTCGATGGCCGATAATAAAACCGATATAGAAACGTTAAGTGTCGTCTGTGTATTGCATTGTTGTAAATTAAAAATGCCACAAATGTTACGCTCAAAAATGTTTGCCGCGAGGCCTATTTGATATGCTATGGTCATGATGGGTGTTGCTGCTGCTCGAAGAGAATTACATAGGCCTATGTCTTATATGGGCTACTTTGATGTTGGGTACACCCAAAAGCCTGTACGTCGACCACGTGCTGCTTCAAATAATAAACTTTATATTAACACATACAAAAGTCATACGTCGCGTTGACGGCCAGAATTTTAATCACTTAATTAGGCGGCGATGGGGCAGCTTCGACTTGGTTTATGGTCAGCCCTGTAAAGTGGAGCCGGGCGGAGTGTAGATGATATATGGACGGGGTGGGGTGTGTGTGTGTGTGTGTGTTGGTGCGGGCACCAAGGCCCAAAAAACTATGCAGGATAAATGAGCACTTTACTGGGATGCAAATATATCGTTTATACTCGAATATTGTAAATTGTGGCGACGCGACGTCAAAAGTTTGACGCTTTAACGGGCGGCGATAAACAACAGTGAGCTTGAACCAGGGGGCAACAATACGAATACTCGTACTATACACATCAATATGCATGAGAGTAGATGTTGGGGGGTTGGAGGGCATGAAGGGTGTGCGGGGCACTGAGCAAACGCACGCCATTGTGCGTTTAACTGCCTGGCGATCACATTCCAATGTGTTTTTTGTCGTCATTGTTTCTAAATTTATTTTTATAGTTTATTAAACAGTCGTAGTAAAATAGGAATAAAACACAATAACAAAACCTGCGCACTCGTCGAGTTCGTCGCCCAAGTCTTTTGTTTTGTGCGCCCAGCCGCGGCTGTCAAACTGAAAAAGTGGTTCATTTGGATCGCCAGCTAACGCAATCTCCTAGGCCAATCAAAAAGCCATTTATGCATCTAATAAATTATCGAGACATGGTGAAAACAACAACAGCAACACAACACAACAGAACAAGAAAAAGCAACAAAAGAAACAAAAGGGCGAAATAAAATCGACTCGAGTCAATCGCTTAACATAAAAATAGACCAAAAGTATAACATTTCAAATTTTTATTGACTGTCAAAAAGCAGGCGCCAATATCCATTGTGGGGAGACGAGCAGACAAGCGGGCGGACGATCAACGATCGATGTTGGCCCGATCGGGTTACATACAGTGTTGGCGCCATAATCGAACACTTGGCGACGTGTGCATCTATGGACCACAGTCGAAATGCATTTAAATATGCTTTATTGTTGTAGTTATTAGTATGAAAGATGCATCATTAATAGAGCTGGTGACGCCGTCTGGCCATTTACGACCACAACGTGCCGTGTCTGTTGAGCACATCTTTAAAAATAGTGCAATACCTACTGGACATCGGATAGACAGCACCTGGCTGTTTTCTTATCTAATGCCAATGCTGGTCGCTGTCGAGCTTTTAAATTAATGCATGCATGCAAAAAAAAAAAATCTATGAATATAGTACGTAAGTGCGGCCAGTCATAGGAACATGTTTATTAAATTAAATAATTGCCAGCTGAGTTTTTAATTTTTCCTTTTACAATGCATCAAGCAAAAATTTGCATTTGAAATTGACAACGAAAAAAAAAATAGTTATTGACACCTTTTAATGAAAACATGTTTAAATAAGAAATTATGCAAATATTTGCATAATACTTGTACTTTATTATGCGAGTCAATATTAACCAATATTAACCAGACTGCTATCGGCTTCGTGCATTAGTGGTAGCTCGATAGTCAGCTAAATGGCAGTTTTATAATTCTAGGAAATAAACCTCAACATTTCAACACTTCTTGTACAACGACTGACTAAAGTTTGCTTTCATATTTAAGAAGATTCTTTTGAAAATTCATTTAATATTTAAGGGCATGAGAGTTTAAACCCAGTCGGTTCCCTATTCACGATTTATTAGATAAATGAAATTAATTATTAATTATACTCTGAATGCCTATAAAATGGGCTAATTGACAAATAATTAAAGGTTTGCTCTAAATCTGAAAATGGGAACTGTTTATAAATAAAATGAATTGCAAAGCATACGAGTGTTTGAATGAAACTAATTTAATGAGATATTTAATGAAAACATTAGTATAGAAAGGAGTTCATACCCCCTATAAGTATAAGAGATGAAAGAAATTAAATAATCAAACGAGTTTCTATCTTAAAGAACATTTTTTGGAAATCATAATCATCGAAAAATGTTATATTTTCATGATATGGAAACTGATTAATCTCTTAAAATCATGGCCTATTTTATGTTGGACACTTTTGTATTTCTGTTTCATGTTGTTCAAAGCAAATACAACAATACAGTAAATATTTTACAATTTGTGCACATTTCAGGCAAGCAGAAGCAAGGTGCCCAAGGACTCCACATCTCAATCAATGAGCATGTCGTTTGGAATATGTGAATACAATTTAAATCCATCATAATAGGGTATTATTAGGTTTCGATTTCTGGGTAATATGTTGCGGAGCTGTTGACTTAAATCAGATCAGTTTCTTATACAATATAACAACTGCCTTTGGTTTCCAGCAATTACTACCTTTTCGAAACTTTAAGAATAGGGACTTAAGTCAACACTCGTGGGATAAAGTGTATTGAGCTAGAAGGCGGGAATATTGATAAGCTTTTATATACAAGTATAGTTTAAAGATGTGTGTGTGTTTTCTTTTAAAGTTTTGGCAACTTGAACAAAGTGAACAAACTAACATAATTTCTTTGATCACATCATCACCTTTGCGAACTGTAAGCTCTGGTCCCTTAAGTTTAGTTGCTTTTTAAAGTAAAGAGCTTAATCGGGAAACATTTCAATTTTGTTAAAGCCATCACTGAATCGAATGTGACGTTGCATCTGAGAATTTTCTTGAGCTCTGCAATAAAAACCTCTTAAACGTCAATTAATATTAAGTAGTAATAAGTAATACGATTCTACCCTAGCAGTTATCCGCAGTCCTTATCGAGTGACGTGTAACTGCTTATTGTTCAAATTCGCATTTCTGGCACTGACGTCCAAGGATGCCGACATTAACCCATTTAAAGGCTTCTTTAAGCAAATCACAGCCAAGACTCGTGCAATCTGTGCATCTTTATTGATTTCGATTTCCCTCGATGCTGAGGAAAAACAAACTTAAAGCCTTTGCCGGCCTCAGGGCGATTGCTGGCCGACTCTAGAGGCGCTTCGATCACACGCTCAATGGGTCGGGACTGAACTGGACTGGACTGGCCTGGCCTGGCCAGTGCTGACCAACTGAGTGGCGGGTCGGCTTAGCTGGCGCTGGTAATTAGTGATCTGGTGCACTTGATACCCACCTTAATTTAAACATTTCGTACACACCCAGCCGTTGTAGCAGTCAGCGAGCGGCGCACGCATTGTGGCTGCGTTCCGTGCCCGCCTTAAGCCGGTCGCCTCCAGACCCCAGAGCCCTTCTACTTATATACGTGCAGCGCATGCCATTTGCTGGTTGTTGTTGTTGCTGTTATTGCTGTTGTTGCTGTTGTTGCTGTTGTAGCTGTTGTTGCTGCCCCCTCTGCGCTCCTCTCTACCCCTTTTGCAGTTCTCTTTTAAACGTTTATTTAACTCAAGCGAACTTTGCGTGTCGATTAAAATGCTGCGATTAAGGTAACAGAGCAAGCGACCCAGAACAACTGCTCGGATCTGAACCTGAATCTGAATTCAAGCCTGGACTCTTGGGCTTGGGTCTGACTCGTCTGATTGTGAGTCTGGGGCAGACGTTTGCGCGGTGTTCTTCAATTTCTCAGGCGCATGCGTGTCCAGTGAACTTGCAGGTCAAGCGCGCATCGTACGCATGCCATAAGAAGTCAGTCATCAGCATCAGCAATGGTTCTTGTATTTGTGTGTATGTGTATCTGTGTCTATGTATGTGTTGGTGTGACCTGCCAGCTGCATTGGCCAAATGCTTGATTTCAAGTGTCCAAAACCGAGGGATGTGTGAGAAGAATGCGAAACTAGCTCGTAGCGAATCATTGTTATCATCAGAAATGAAATTATGTCTATATAGTGCTTATACTGATTAGGTCGGAAAATTATCTTCAAACAATGTTTAATTAATTAATAATTAATTTTTCAAGTAATCCTTAAACTGCTTCTTTGTGGTAGAGTTGTTACAGATTGTAGCTAATATATATTTGCGCTCAGTTATTTGTCCAATTTATAGGCATCCCTTCCAAACCGGATGTGTGAAGTTTTCGAGCAGAAAGGTGGCTCACCATACTATTCAACAAATATTTTTAAGTCTGAAATACTCCAATTACTTGAATTTAAAGCAATGTTTGTGTTAAAAAGAATCGGAATTCTCTAAAATGTTTTCTTTAAGTGTATGTGCAGAATTGCCTTCCCTCGGTCTTAGAAGAAGCTAATATTACAGATTAAGATTGCTTAGGAATAAAAAACGATGATGCTTTTGCCGTAATCGTATATAGTATAAACGCAATTTTTATACATTTTTTTGAACTTATATGCTTTCATCATAAATTAATGAAGCTACAGGATACATTGAAAAGCTTAAAGTTATTTAATACATATATGAAATGTATCAACAATATGTGCGTCCTACTGGAATGTTCTTTTATTGTCCTTTAAAAGCACGAAATAATCAGAAATAATTTAACCAGATATTAAAATACACTCAGATATTAAAATACACTCAACAATTAGAGTGCACCTCTGCTTAGTTCAAGAATTTTTCAGCTATTTTGACAAGCATTGGTAATCATCAAATAGTCCTCGTTTCGTGCGCACATAAATCCTTTGGCTGGACTTTCTCTGTGCTGTTGCTTTACGACAAATTTGCCCATTGTTCTGTCGTCCAGTGTTGGGCCAGCGCAGTTGATGATGAGGTCCTTTTGTTGGCCTTGCCAGCCTGCCATGTTTTCGCTTGTGTGTGTGTATTGGGCCCCCGACCGAGCGCGCTGCAGCGACCGCCCAGGATGCTGGGCCGCAATATTAATTTGTGCGCCCGCGCCTGCCCAAAAAAAACAAAAAAAAAAAAAACGAGCGCACACACCTCGAACAAAGATGAAGGCGCAGACAAGGATGGCGGGGATGTCGAAGCTGAAGGCGAAGACAAGAAACCAAGTTGGTGCATTCGCAGCCGTCGCCTAACGAGGCGACTGAGATGGTTATCGATGACTGCTTATTGTTTCATTGCTTGTTTTTTAGTGGCTGCGGCTGCCTTATCTTGTTACCCTTATTTATTTTGAAACGAAATTAGATTTAAAGACCAAAAGGTTGCTGTTGCTGCTGCTGCAAGCTGCTCGCCAGCTACAAATCTATAGCGAGCATGTGATTTTGATAGCTCGTAAAAAAGTCAAAAAGCAAACATGAAATTCTTCGTTACTGGGAATTTCCCGAGCGCCCGTAGAAACCATAGAAGGGCCACCGCAGCAGGACATTTTCGCTGGATGCCTCATAGTTAGTTGAGAATTTATGTTGTTGCCCATTAAATTAGTCTAATAGGCCAGACCGATCAACATGATCAACATGTGACCCCCGTATCGTTGTCTGTCCGCATGTTTGTCTGTATTTTTGATCTACAGCTGCGCAAGGGTTGACATCATTAGTTGGGCCATTGGTCACTTGCTCGTCCACCCATTTTCCCATTTCGCTGCAACAACAGCAGCGTGTGTGAGCCTCAAGCTATCTCTGGCATGGCCAGAGGCCAGCAATCAACTGAGCTGACACTTAAAGCTTCTTCAGCAGCACTCGCAACACTTATGCGCACGGTCGCTTCATTCTATGGTTAACTGATATGCTTAGTGCATGTATTAAGACAGCCGGCAGTGGCAGCAACAGTAACAGCAACAGCAACAACAACAACACTCAACGACTGCCGCTCCATAGTGTCACTGTCAATGTCATTTACTGCCAGGCGCGCAGCTTGCTGCTGCTCTGCTCTTGGCCCAGAGCATACACTGGCTCTGGTTCTGGCTTGCAGGTCTGCACAGATCGTGTGATCCATTACCAAACGTGCGCGATCGTTTTCGCCTGTGTTTTGTGATATTTATACCCTTTACGGAGGGCTATTTCGTTTTCGCATGCATCGTTGTACTCGTAAGTGACAAACAGTGGGAAGGGGTTGTATGCTTTTTATTTCATTCTATATAACATTTTACTAACTTGTACGTATTTATTTGTAAACAATTTAAATGCAAATAATTTTCTTCAGAAGAATACATTTATTAATTCGAATTAGAAGACAACTTGAAACTACCAAAAAGGGTATATAAGCCTGCTTCTAAGAACCAGCATCAGATTTGTCGACCCTTCCCTACTACTTTGGTGAAAATATTCGCATGCTTGCTTTTAGTGGGATGTGCTTTTTCTTTAGCGATTCAATATGGATATAAACTAATTATAGTGAACCACATTTTGGTTTTGAAAAAAGTTCATTAATATTGATTGTTTAATTACACTTATGTCGATGTTAAAAGCCCGTTTTACTTCAAATCTATATTAAAATTCCTATTCTTTAAGTTCGATAAAATTTTTTTAGGGAGAGAGATAGGCATATGAGAAGAATAAGATTGTAAACAGCTTCAAATTTTATTGTACTTTTTACTTATCTTTGAAATTTTTCATAGTTCTTTATGTATGTAAAGAAATTCTTGAATTAAATATTAAATATTCGTTCCCTTATATTTATAATCTAATACACAAAATTATTGAAGTGCTTCACAATCAGCTTGTTGTTCCCTTTCTACTATATACCTTTCCAAATGAATGTTCATTGAAGAAACAGAAAATACCTAATGCTTGATAGTTTCAAATAAACCTACCTTAATTTGTTATTTTTAAACGAAAAAATCATTCACTTATAGTTTAGTAACTTTGAGCAAGCGGGATCTTTAGAGATCTCCTTTTTTAAGTATATCTATCCATTTTCACCATGATTTATATTTTGTAATTTTTATTCATTCACTAAAAATTTAATAATTATTTTGGAGTGTTACTTTAAAAATTGACCAATAATTATTATTTTTGATCAAAAAAATAAAACTCAAAGCATAATCATTTTCATCAATTTTCTAAGTTTTATTTTTTTGCTCAAAAATAACAAAACAATCATTATTATCAGTCCCTGGTTTTTTCAAAGAAATTTAACTATGACTTTTTAAATCGACAGTTTATTTGTGAAATTTATTCCCCCATAAGCTAGGAGGTAGAGAGCATTCCTGAGTCGAGTTGGCTGAGCTTCAGCATTCCTCTTTATTTTGCACCTTCTGCTGCACTCATTGCTGCACCATTGACATTTGGTAAATATTGCAACGCGGGCACAGCGTGAGCAGCTGACGTGACTCTTGGTAGTGGAAGTGCCGGGCTTAGTTGAGTGGGGGATTGTGGGATCGGGTGAATGTTTCGGTGTCTGTCTGTCTGCCCGACTGTCCGTCTGTCTGAATGGATGCTTAGTGCTATGCACTATGACTTGATTTGATTTCCATACGGTTTCTCATATGCAGCTGAAAAGTGTGCATATCGATGGGCAGGCCACCACTCAATCAAGTCAGCGATCTCTCAGCAATCACCCCTCCTCCGCATTTCTCAGCTCGCGGTGCTGTCGGTCGGAGAGTTGGAAAAGGCACATTCTAATTAACTGCTCTAGCTGGGCCACACAAACGCGAGCAGTGGGCAACACGTTGTTGCCTTTGTTTGCAGGCTTTTAACTTTTTAACTCCTGCCCAGTTTTTATGGACGGACACACGCACTCAAAGTGACCGACCGATCGCAGAAGTGACCGAAGTGACCGAACCGACACGACGCACAATAAACTCCTTTCATGCCGCCTGCTAAACGCTTGTACGCTCTGGCTTGGACTCTTGTCTTGGGCTCTGTTTGCACAACATGATCAGCCAAAGAGTGCGGCTTATTAGAACAACTGCGGCTTGTTGTTGGTGTTCTTGCTCTTGCTCTTGCTGTTGTTGTTGTTGTTTTGTTGCTGTTTTGTTCTATTGTTTGCACAGTTTTCAAAGGATGCGAATGCGCGGCGAGGGTAACTCATCTTAAGCCGTTTAAAGAGACGAGCTCGTTTATTTAACAAATGCAAACAGTTTGTTAGAGACAGAAATTTTCCAACTAAAACAATTTTGGCTTGTTATTAGAACACTTTTTTCGTTTGTCCATTAACCCGTTCTGCGCCTAATAGTTGACCAAATAAAGGCAGCCACTTAGGCACGAAACGAATCGAGCCTAGTCGAGAAATACAGACAGTCAGATTTACAGCATCATCAGCATCTGCATCTGCATCAGCATCAGCACCGGCATCAGGCATTAGCTTCATTCGACTTGGCCTTTCTGTGCGTTATGATGTAATATGGCTTTTTGACTTTTGTAGACATGATAAAATACAAAACATTGGATGTCAGTTATATTGGCTAATGGCCACGGCCTTTTAGACCATTTGAGAGGTGTCAGCCGGCCAGTCAGCCAGCTAGCCAGCCAGTCGGCGATTGTCGGACCAACTTCAATCTATGGCTCGCGGGTCGGTGTGAGATCAAAGCGTCAGCGACTGTTCTAGCTCGATTTTGTTGTTGTTCTGCCTTGGCATGTCTGTGCGTGCATATGCAGCCTAGAGTGCTGGGCTGATTCTCCACATTTTATGGCGCGAGGCTATAAGCAAGTGTTCACTTCGATGAATTAAGTCGAGTCCAGTGCACTTTTTACTTAACTTACCTTTACCTTCCTTTAATTTGTTGTTGCTGTTGCTGTTCCTGCGCGCAGAGGCTTGCAGCGATGCCAATTGCAACTTGTGCGTTGTATGACAAAACGTAATTTCCATAATTCACGCAAAATCAGTCAGCCGCGCCCTTTTACGTTTCCATTGATCGTGCTTCGCTTGGTTGAAGTACTCTTTACTTTGTTCTTGGCTGGGGCTTTGAAATGGGCATGGGCATGGGCATGGGCCTCGACTTGGGCCTGTGCCCTGCGCATGTCAAGTGCGCCATTTGTAGGCAGGCTGCCCAAGCCCACTGCCTAGTTTAGCCAGAACTTGCCACTTGTGCGCAATTTGTATGCGCGGATGTGCCTGTTGACATGTGCTTTATATATAATTTAGAGTTCTGCTACCGTTGCATGTGCCCCGAAAGGGGCAGTCGATCGAACGATCGAGCGATCAAACGATCGAACGATCGAAGCGTGAATGCTCGTGCCGTCAAGCTTGGGCTAAGTATCTTTTGGTCATGTGCCAATTTTTGATGAATCAAACTGAAATCGTTTTAGCCTTCCGTAATAAATGTCTCCACCAATGCGATAAAGCACTAAACACAATTCTCTAAATGGAATGATTGACTTGTCAAGTAGAAAAGTATAACTTGGATTATTAAATACTGAGTGTGTTATTAGTGAGAAGTTCTTAAAAGTTTTGTCACTCAAAAGGTCTATAAAAAACCTTATATGTATTATGTATGTATGTTTGACAGAATTTGTCGGTTTGAAAGAGCAGTAAAAATAATAAAGTTCATATATTCTTTTAATTTATAATTCAAATAATAGGCACAAAATTACAAAAATTCAAAAAATATTTCAATGGCTTAGAATAATGCAAAATATGTTGGTAATTATTAAACAAATTAATTGTTTGTAGTTTTTATACCCTGTACCCAAAGGGTACAAGGGTATATTAGTTTTGTGCGAGTGCACATGGAACACACAGAAGGAGGCTTGGTAGACCCCACAAAGTATATATATTCTTGATCAGCATGACAAGCCGAGTCGATATAGCCATGTCCGTCTGTCCGTCTGTCTGTCCGTCTGTCTGTCTGTATGAACGCAAGGATCTCCGAAAGTATAAGAGCTAGAATAACCAAACTCGGTATACAGATTCTCCTGAGACCGAGAAAGGACGAGTTTGTTCATTTTTTCTGATCCACCCCCCCACTCCCCCCCCCCCCCCCCCATTAACGATTTTCTATAACTCCCGTAATTCATGGAATTTTAAACTAAACCAAGTTTCATTATGATAGAATGATCGGAAAGAAAGTTATAGCCATATAACCAGGCCCAACGCACACATACATACATATGTACAAGTACACAAACACGCATAAGGCACGATTCTGATGTAAATGTAAATGTATCTATGCATGCATGGAATATTTTATATTTAATTAGTTAATATTTAGTTAATTAATTAATTTAATTAAATTTATTAATTAATTTAATTACTTTTTTGTGGGGTGGTACAGGGTATTTAAGAGTTGAGCCTGCTCAACTTTAGCATTCCTTTCTTGTTATTTCTTAAAATAATTATTTGATAAATCAATAAATTAGAAAATGTGCAGGTCACGAAATAATGACACATAACGGTGTAAATAGTTGACTCAACAATTTAAAATAATTTTTTAATAAAGTCAAAAATGTTAGGTACAAAGTATCAGGTCAACCAACAGGTCCTTCCACTCCCGCGAAGCGACCTCCCCACCCAGCAATAATAGTTAGAGCCGTGCTCGAAATAATTGATTGTAATTAAATAAATAAATATATTAGATTAAGATTTGCCTCCTTGTCGTTAGTTTCTGAGAGAGAAGATTCGATAAATGGAAATAACGTACAAAAATATTAGGTTTTAAGATCACCAAAAGCAACTAAACAGTGCTTTTATAGTCGAGAAAATTTATGGGGAGAATTAATTTGAAAATAATTAAGTTTATATTTTTGTTTATTAAATATTGCTGAAGTGTAGAAATTGAATTTTCATGACTTACACATACCCCTCCAATATTTGGCTATATGTTAACTCAAATCAAAGAATGTGAAGCAATGTCGCGGGCATCAGAAATCCCTAGTGCTTTGGGTTTTAGTTAGTTAGTTCCGGCAGTCGATGGAAATCTATATATGTTCCTTGTCATTAGGCCGCCTGTTGAAAATAATCCGACCTTCTATTTTATTTGGGACTCCCAAAATTGATAAGAACAAACCATTAGCATCGTTGCAAGCATAAGGTTTAAACATTTCTTATTTTCAACAAACTTTCATCCTTATTCATAAAGCCAATAAAAGCCCTACACCTTTATATTAATTTAAAAAAATTTTTTTTTCTACCCATTTCTATATAATAATAATAAATAATTAGAAGAAAAATTATATTTAGCTTCATTTCTAACAATAATTATCAATTTATTCAAATTTCATCGCTAGAGATGTGCCCCGCAAGTTTGTTGCTTAAGTCTTTTGTTTAAGCTGCAGCGTTCGTCGTCATTTCCGCAGCGGTCGTCGATTTCTGAGGCATGCTAGTTTTATGTCCACATTATCAACGGGATCACAACATTTAACAGGTGCAAACTGATATGTGTGCTGTGTGTGGAGAGTTGCACAGTGGCAGAGTTGCGGTGGCAGCGACTTCGATGGCAGTTCGATTTTGCCATATCTTTTATATCACATGCCGGCGTTGAAACAAACTCTGTTGCATGTACGAGTGTGTTTGTTGGTGCATTGTGCTTTGTGGCTGACAAGCGAACATTTAAGTCGTGAAATGCGTGCAACTTGTGGCATGCCGAATGCCGCATGCGTAAGCGACAACAATGAAGCTGCTACCGTGCTCGTTCGTACATCGAAATCGGCGAGCATCTTTGGCTGCTGGGGGCGATGCGACAACAACAACAGCAACAACAGCAACAACAATAACAACGACGACAACTAAAACAACGACGCTACCATTTACAAGGCAATTAAATGCCGCGCATAACAATCACAAAATTTCAGGCACTTTCGGAGGAAGATGCCTGGCACTGCCTGCTTGTCGTGCAAGTGGAAAGTGCTCGGCTTCATTTCCATGTAATTAGTGCCCTAAGAAATTTTTCCAGCTTTTATCAAATCTTGGCTATCGGTTTCACATTGCATTTGACAACAATTAAAAACGATTTAGCCGAGTAAAAAGTTTCGTTTTTCTTTTTCTTTCTATTTTGTGGTATTTTTTCTTTCCTTTTTTCTGCTTCTGCTACTTGTTGTTGTTGTTGTTGTTGTTGTTTCTGTTATTGTTATTTTTGGTGAGAGTGTGAATGGAAGTAGGCGACTGCCTCCACCTCCCTCCTGGCGCTTGGCCATGCTAATTAGCTGCACAGGCGCCAGTCTAAGGTCGCAGGCAGTCCGAGGCAGGCAGTAGCCGCTGTTGTCGTCGTCGTACAATTAAAACGTGATCAGCAGCAGCTACAAATTTGTCGAACACGCAAAATGTCTGCTCGAATCGTTTCTGTTTTGGGTCTGTGTGGTGTAATGCGTGCCAACAGCCCAACAGCCCAACAGCCAACACACCAACGGGCCAACAGGCAAACAGGCAAACAGGCAACAACCAACAGCCAACAAACAGTCCAATTGCATTTGTCGATTCATTTCATTTCGTTTCGATTCCCAGACATGGCCCTAAAAATAAAACTAGTTTTGCATACGTAAACGTGCAACGGCTGCACTACTTCCCTTGGTCAGCATACAGCACGATGCTGCTGCTTTAAAGTGTACCAACGACGACGACAACCACATCGACTGGATGACTGGATGAGTGGACAGTGGGACGAGCGCGACATTGGGGATTGGGAGACGACAACGACGAGTGGCGTCAGTCGTCGGCTTCGACTTAGACGGGACAACGCACTGTTTTTGAATTTTTAAATGCTGCACTTAGTACATAAACAAAAGAAAGCAGCCAAGTGAAGCATTCGGCGCACTTGTCACTTGCCCCATCTACCATGTTCATGCCCCAAACCCTTGCCCCAGCCAAATGCTAAGCAGGCAGACAGTGCATGGGACAGCTGGATGGCTGGACAGCCTGTTTGATCATATTCTTTATTAGCTTTTTATTGCTATTGCTACCAATATTTGTTTGTTAGGGTCTCGCTCTCTGTTGGCTCTGGCCAAATGTCACCACATCCGGCCGGTCTGGGCCAGGCCGTGCCGCGCCGTGCCGTGCCGTGCCGCGTCGCACTGAATTAGTATTCTAAGTCAACAGCAGACAACTGCGACGAGCAGCAGTTGATGACTGCTGTTGGCTGGTCTATGATGGGCATAAAAAGTGGCAGCCGTGCTCGAGACCTAGCCAGGTCTCCAACTGCCATCAAATGATGCGCGCTGCCCTGCTCTGCCTTGCATTGCTTTGATTTGATTGCCATTGCCTTGTTCGTATGCAAGTGCACATGTGTGCGTTATCATTAATAATTCTTTGCTTTGTTTGGAGTTCACGAACTCACTCGCTCACTCGCTCACTCTGTCTCGCTCACTCCTGCACTCAGCCAGTCATTCACATGCATGCGTTCATTCATAAATTTATTGCTGTTGACAATCAGTTAAGACAATCGGATATCTAGGGTAATAATTTCTAATGGAGCTACAGCTGTTGTTCCACACGACCATACATTTATGTAAATGTGTATGTGTACGTGTGTGTGTGTGTGAGGATGCAACAGGGCGTTTTTATTTGGCTGGCCCAAGAGGAAGTAGTCTAGGATGCAACAATCTCAAACTTCTCTTCCTTCCGCCACGTCTGTACGTGTGCAGCATGTGGCCCAAAGGGCTGCATGGGTTAACACTCTGACGTTACTCAATATATCAATAGTTGCAACAATAGTAATAGCAGCTCGAATAAAAATGACATGAACTCTGAGACAGGAAAGTAGTTGCTGCAGCATTGTATTTGAACTGGAGATCGATTTATCAACAGTTGTGGCATTTGATTCACAATAAAAAGGGACGCCACGTTGCATCAGTCAATATATTTATCAAATTAACTAATTTCCCCGTATTCAGTAAATAAATGTTGCAATATAAGTTTATGAATATAAATGTGTACGGACTTGATTACGAGTAGGCAAGAAATAATTATTTAAAAAAGGAAAATGTTGAAAACGCGAAACTTCGCAAAATGTATTCAAATATCTTCTCATATATTCTATATTAATCATTAAATAGAAAGCAATTCTGTCTCAGAATCTTTGGAGGAATTTCTTTTCTATCTAATGTTTATATGACTTTACACGAATTCTGCGTTTAATTTTCTATCTATTCTTTATATAAGTTGACATGAATTCTAGGGTGTTCAGAGATAGATTAACCAAGTATTCAATTTTTAGCTTCAAACTGTTTAGGAAGGGTTGGTTGAGAAAAGTGTTACAATTATAAATTTCGAATACTGGCATAGATTTATGATTATCTTTATAATTTATCGATTTCCAGTACCCTACAAAAAATAATTCCAGCAGTGATCTAAAACTAGATTTTCATTTAATCGATGATCTTTCGAAGAGCATACTCAGTGAGTCAATAGTAGAATGACAATCTTCAATCACTAATCGAAATTTCACAAAAACCGGGATGTGCATGTAAATTTTCTAGAATGCCTGCAAATAGTCTAAGCTTAAATGAATCATTAGATGGAGAAATAAACGCGGCATTGTCAATAATACTGCCAGCCCATGGATGAGTCATGTCAAGTGGCAAGAGTAAGTGCGAACAATTTGTCAATCTGTGTAGCTAAGCCTCGATTCACAAATATCTCGACGCTCTCTGTGAGATCACGCATAACTGTTTGTCTAATTAAAAAGCAGCCGGGTGCGCCTGCGGACACAAAGCTACCGTTTTTCTAAAAATTAGCCCAATAATATGCAAAGCAGCAAAAATGAAGAAGCCAAGAAAAATATTATTTCTGAGCGACCGCAATATTTACTCAAGTGGCGTTTTTTTTTATTATTTGTATTTTTTCTGGTTTCTGTAAAACTGTAGGAGCCACCGCGCTTACGCAGTCTGGCCAAAATAAAACGAAAGGCCCCTCAAATATTAAGCAAACAAAATGAAATCAAAGCAAAGTCAAGCAGGCTATAGCTATGGGCATAAGCATAAGCCGGCCAAAATCCATAAGTATGGGCAGCAGTTGACTTAAGTATAAGAGCGGCGAAAAAAAGTACACTCGTTGCTTTGCGCAAACAATTGGAAGTTGCTGACGTTGTTGGGTGCTGAATGCTAATGTTGTTGTTGTTGTTGTTGTTGCTGTTGTTGTTGGTCTAGAGCGAACGAGCTGGCGCAGTCTGGAGTTTATTATAACAATGATCTAATTTGTGGTTGGTTGGCACAGCCTTATTTATTGGGTTATTTTATGTATAGTCACACTTTTATATCGATTAGTCATAGAAACTCTTGTGGTTGCCTTTCTGGATAATTGTGAGGGATGCGTGCGGGGCCGTTGCCTTAACACAGTTTCGAGCCGAACAGTTAACGACATAAACAAATTAAATTCTCATGCTAGCTAGCTGTATTAAAATAAAACGCTCCAACAACTTTCAGCCGGTTGACATGCCACGCTTCACAGTGCTCGATTGTATATGTCAGGTACATTAATGGAAACATTGACAAAAACAAAATAAAGTACAAAAACAAAAAAAAAAAACAGAAACTAAAGATAAAACGGTCAAGCTTAAGGCAATTTATTTAATAATAATTTTTCAATGTAGAGCTATAGAAAATTACTGAAGCGTCGACAATAACTTCCCCAACTTGACCTTGAAACATATATATGTGTATGAGTACATGTATATGGGGAGCAAGTCATTAACGACAGCAAAACTGAATAGCCGAACAATGCACAATTTTAGTTTCTGTGTCACAGAAAATCACACAAGCAGCCAAGTATAGCCAACTAGGGGCATAATTGGAGGCAGTTGAAGGTGGCATACAGATAGTAGTATCATTAGTTGTTGCTGCTGCTGTTGTTGTTGTTGTTGTTGCTGTTGCTATTATTTTTATTGTTGTGGGTGGCAGCTTGTCAATGGCTGGAGTATTAAGATTTGCATAGCTGTTTAGTTAATAAATCGACGCACTTTAGGCGGTGAAATTGGTCGCTTGATTTAATTGTGCGATGGCGACCTTCGCTGCCAAACAAATTTGTACACAAATACGTTACCTTCAGTTGCATAATTGCAATAACAATAACAACAATACTAACAACTATAGCTAGAGCACCTAATGTTGGCTGTCGTGTGGCACACTTGTGGGCCAAGCATTTTGCATTGTTTTACCGTTCGACTCATTGAACTTAAGAGCCGTTGCGCATGCGCATGCAGTGACAAAGTGGCAAGCACACACACATACGCACACACACACACACACACACACACACATGCCAACACACACGCATACACATATGTACGCGCAGCTTTGGCGCCGTTCTTTTGTTTCATTGTTTTCTACTTCTGTATTTTCTGGGTTAATTTTCATGTTTTCAATACAATTTTCAGCAGCTTTGCTGTCAAGGTTAGAATAATTTTCTTTTGTTAGTTCATGTAAAAAACTTGGCGGAAAATTAATAAATACACGCATTATGCTTGCCATTGCATGACACAGACACAAAACAAAAGAATTGAGCAACGAACTTATGCCAGTCTGTATCTTATAGTTATAACCATGCCATAGTTAAGGGCATCAATTGATTTCAAAGAACTGTTGACCTTGCCCAGACAGTTATCTTTTATTCTCGTCTATCTCGTTTTTGGTCCACACAACCACAAAATGTCAACAAAACTGGCGCCAGCCAGGGAACAATGGACAACAGTGAGAAAGACCACACTTGTTGCCACACACCCGCACACTTGCACCCTTAGTGTTGTGCCACAGATCAGTAGGTGCGAGCCAGCAAGTGATCTATTTAAGACATGACATCTTTATGTACAACAACAGCAAGCAGAAAGCATTGTGTGAAGAAAACCATAGGTGGTAGGGATAGATCGGCCAAACAGAAATTCGGGGAAGGGCAGAACCGTTTGTGGCACATACATAAATCAGACTAAGCTGCTTATAAATCTAATTGAGGGCTTATTTTAAATTAAATTATTGACAAATGTCAAAATCGGAATCTCCATTTGCAGAAATCAGGATTTGAAAAAGTACTTTAATTCTTATCCATTTTCGTAATAACAAATAATATTTTAATAAAAATGTAAGTACAATTTAAAATTAACTACTATATGCAGCTTGTAAAACAAATGACTTAAGGCACGAACGTGCATTTATATCTACAGAGAATATTAAAGAATGTTGCTGATTTTTAATTTAATATATTACATAAATTTAAATTGAATTAGAATAATTGCATCTTTTTTTAAAATACAATAATTGAACTGCATTTTAATTTAAATAAATTTATAAAATAAACAGTTGCTAAAAAGTTGTAGAAACACAATAAGATTACTTTAGTTTTTATAAGCAATTAATTGCTGTTATTAAATGTTTAACACAAATTACTTAAGCATGACTCACTAAAGAACAGTATTTAAACTAAATTAAATTTAAAATTAACCAATTTGAATTCACATTTGTTTATACTTTTATTGCATATTCAGGATATATATAAGATTCAGGATGTATGCATTTTTCTTTAGTTATAGTATGTTCAGTACAGCACAGTTCGAAAGCAATTTATTTTTAAGCAATTTTTTACAAACAATGTTTAAAGTTATGCTTCAGAGCAAAACAAGTAGTCCATCGCATTATTATTGAGTCCAGTCACCCAGTCGCCTACAGAGTCAATAGTCGCTTGGCATAGGCGAGACATGCTTTCAAAGTTGCTGTAATGTTAGTAAGCGTTCTCTCTTAAGCCAATGCTATATAAATGCTTAAGCGTTTCAATTGGATTTGCATCCATCGACTGTGATAAATTGGAATCAATTTAATGAAAAAACTCAAAAAGTGCTCTATAAAGCTGCAGTTACTTAATATTGTAAATATAAATAACTACGTAAGAAACAATCCAATACAACCATTATATAACAATTGGAATTATGTAATATAGGTAGGTAAAATATAGGTATTTTTATAACATATTTTATACACTAAACTGAGGACAGGAACTGTACAAAATAAATCATTACAAGTAAATCTAAGCTGCTTATAAACCGAATGGCATTTAACGAAATGGAGTTCTTTCTTCCGCGCTCACTACTGCAGCAATCATATTTTAGCATGCAACCGGAAATCGCTCATAACTCAAAAAGGAAATGCACATATCCTTTCAAATTGACATTTCTCTTACCTCAATGCGATTGTGTTGGTTTGGTTTCATAATCAATGCAGTTTCAATGCAGCTCGGGCACACTACCGTCGATTAATCTAACTTAAAGTTTGCTCACGCCTCGTACGTGATGTGACTGTCTGCTGAACAATTGGCCATTGGGACTGAATTGGTCTGCTACAATACAAAATGAGGCAAACAGGCAAGAGCTGAGATCCTTTTCCGTTCCGTTCTTCATTGCTGACGTTATCTTTATTAAGAATTTCAGTAGCCCTACGCATAATTTTGATATCTTGATTTTATTTAGTGGTGTGGCCAGGCCAGGCCTGGACTGCACAGTTTGTTTTTCTCTCTGGGCTGTCCGTCTGTCTAACTGTCTGTTTGTCTGCCTCTTAGTTGTGTGTGGTGCATAAATCATATGCAATTTGATTTCTGTCGTTGGGTTTTCAGTTATTTGTGCAGCATGCTAAACATTTCTTTGAGCATTTCTCCTACCGAGGTCAGCACAATTTCTCCAAGTGTCATAATTCTGAACTCTGACCAAAGTAAAGCGCGTTGCGTGTAGACAAATTTGTCAAAACGGATTATCACCCATTTTCCAGTCGACAAACAAGCTGCAAGTATTTAGGCGAACCCATTATGAGCCAGCCCGAAGAGGGGGTGGTGGAATGCTGTTCATGGCACACCTGATATGCCCCATAGCCTGCCGCTCATCTCATGAAAAATTGTCTTCGACACCACCACCAGGCTACAGAGTGCAGTGCAAAAGGCAAGGAACGGCAGGCATTCAAGCATTCAGGCAGGCTGGCAGCCAGGCAGGCAGGCAGGCATGTTGATAATTTGAGTATCCGTATGGCAACATATGAATAGACGGCTGCAACGGGCACGGCGAATGGACAACTCGCTGTGGGCTTAAGATGACATACAATCATATTAAAAATGGTTGCCGTTTTATTTGCAACGTTTTCAGGTGACCTCTCGCAAGTCTTTGCGGCCAAGCTTGCGGCCTCCTGTCCACCACAGTGCACAGAAGAGCTGCATTATTAATAATGCTGGCTGGCTGACTAGCTGGTTGTTGTTGTTGTTGCTGTTGCGGTTTGGCGGTGGCGGCTGTGACCGAGGTGGTCAATGTGGAACCGAGAGCCCGCCAAAGCAGTTTCAAATGTGACTCGATGCAATTTTATTAACGCAACGACAAATGATCGCAACACCGCAAAAACGAACTGGGAACGTACTAGGATGAGCGGCTAGAGGGTCGGGCTGGGCGGGCGGCATTTGGCCGCTGGCCATCGCTTTGGACATCGGACATTGGACGTGTGCATGTGTTTGTGTGTGTGTGTGATTGTGAGTGTGGAGGGGCAGAGCTTTTGTGAAATGGCAGAGTTCGTACCTGAGACCCTATTAAAATTGAAAATGTCGCGAGATCACTTATCAGACGTAATAAAAATGGTGCTTTTAAAAAACAATTTAGCTTTTGGGTGCAACAGCAACAACAAAATCTGCAACTAGCCACAAGCTAGTACAACAACTACTAGAGTATGAACGTTAGCAATAATTTATATCAAATGCATTGAGTAGGCAGTATGCAGTACTTAGGGAGGGTCAAGAAAGAGAACGAATGACCGACATAGTCTTAGCATCATTGCTTAGAATGTCAGTTGAACAACTAAGCCAAGTCTTAGTTCTCAGCAGAAGGTGCTAAATATGTGAATAAACTTGACAAAAGATCGTCTAATTTGAATTCCCACACCCCAGCTATGCACACAGCGCTCCCCACTTCCCCTCCCTCGGTCCATAGCTCACATCGCTCACTTTTCCATTCATTGTTTGGAGTTTAATAAACGTCTAAATCATACATTTGTGATGCATGTGCTAAAGACAAACGAATATCAAGTCGCCAAAGCTTGAAAATTAAGTGAAGTGAGGTCTATGGGGCATACATACTTGTATGTGGGAGCAGCCTGTGTGTGGTCTATATGGTGATGAGGAGAACACTATCCGTTCAAATTGTGTTACTCAGAATGAAAAGTAAACAAAAGCGTAAAAAATAAAAGTTGTTGAAACAAATGGCGGAATGTATAGATTTTAGCTACAGTTTGTGAAATTTTAAATGAACTTGCTAGTAAAAAAAATTAATGAAAAAATCAAAGAAATAACAAAAATCAAGCATAACAATTACAAATATAAGTATAAAAATGCAAATAAAATCATATGGAAAAAATTAAACAAATGACTTAAGGCACAAACCTGCTGTGTACATTGTACCTTCGAGAATGAATTCAAATAACAATTAGGCGTCGAGCAGTTTTAGCAAAGTAGTGACATAATTCTGAATCATATACAATAATGATAGTTATTCGTTAATAAATAAAAATATTGTACACCAAATGACTTAAGACACGAACTTGTTTTAATAATTAAAGGCAGGAAGTTGAAAAAATTACGAAAGTTTACATTTGGAATTTAAATTGAGAGTTCCAATTCTGCTGTGAATCGGGGCATAGCTGGCCGTTTGATTATCGTTATTATTATCGTTATTAGATATTTTTTTCATTTTTATAGGCATTTTTTTTTCTTTAGTTTTACTTAGTTTAAGTTCTTTATTGTATCGATTTTTTTTATGTACATCGACTGCATTGTTTGTCGATGAAAAATAAATAAAATAAAAAAATAAAATAAATAAATATTGTACATTAATATTCTGTTCTATTTTTATTTCTATTGTAAGTAAGTGTACGTGGAGACAATGCACTTGTTATTAACTTACTACTAATATTATTTTTAGTTATTTATTTTCTGCTCTAATTTAAATAATTGGTAGTGCTTGTCGGGTTTATTTTAATACTTGTATTTGTTTAGGCTTCAACTGAGATGAAACTTTCAATGACTATATACGTTACTATAGTTCTTCAAATTCTAGTTTTCAGAAAGAATCTTCAAAAATTCGTACACCTTTAATTTGAGAATAATGCAGCATTAAAAGTTTTTTTAAGAATAAATTCTCAAAATTGACTTGTGGCTTCAAGAACTTATTATAAAAGTTTATGGGTTAAGCAAACTTCCAACCACATTTTGCCTCTTTAGTTTCTTTATTCTTCATAAGTATAATTCAGTAAGTTACAATTTTGTAACCTAGACGGTAATAAACAATAATCAGGCTTCAGATTATATTGATTGAGCAATTTCTGTCTTCAAACCTACAAATTGCGTCTTATAGAAAAACGCAATTGTTATATAATTAGAAAACCTCCCGCTCTACATGTTTAAGTGCGGCCGGGCCCATTACAGAGATGACGTCGTCGGCGTCGTCGTCGTCGGCAAACAGTCCAAACAGCAGTCCCTACGTCTGCCAGCTACCAACTGCCAGCTACCGGCTAGTTCCGCTTACTGCTGCAGCAAACGGCAGCAACGTCAGCAGCAGCCCCGGCCGCAGCAGCAGCGGTGACTGCCACCGGCATTAGGAGCTACACACACCGATGGATAATAATAGATTTTCTCACGCTTGATATTTCAGCCATTCAGCGCGGGCACTCTACAGTATGAGTATGACGTTAACAATGTGTGTGCAAGCCTTTAAGGTAGGTGCATCGGGGGGCTGGAAGTGGTGGAGGGAGAGGGCGTTCGGTGCTTGGTTGGCGGGCGCGTCAGCCGGAAATCATTGCGCTGCAAAACGGCGCAGCAGCCGAGCACAGTAAGTTTAGAAATTACGTGCCGGGGAAAAATATTAATAAGTTACAAATACGCTGCACTGTGCTTTGGCTAATACGTTTATTGGAACTATAAAAAAGGCAGCTGTGATTTGCATGATTTGACAAAACATTTGCACGTTCGCACCTGAGAGACTGACAAACTGTGAAACTGAGAAACTGAGGCGTAATTATAGTCTGTTCGATCGCTCGATCTCTCGATCGCTGGATTGCTGGATCCGTCGATTGTTTGAGTGCTCGCTGCATCTTCGCTAAATTACCTGCAGGAATTTTGTATGCATTTATGGCACTTAGTCATGCCCAAGTGATTGCTAAACTAGTTTAGCTAGCGATTTCCCATGGGGAATTCCGAGTTCACGCTAAAACAATGGCAGAAAATAATCTAATAATACAATAATAATAGTATGGCATTTTTTTGTCGTGGCAACTAATTGTCAGAGTCGGAGAGATCCGGCTTCTGTTGCAGGCTTATTCGATTCACTTATTGAGTTATTCAAATGAAATGCCAACTATGTGTTGGAGATCTGTTAAGTGTTGTGCGTAAGCAGTCGCAATCAACGCTTTAATAAATGCAAATATCTAAGGTCATAAACTTGAGCAAATTGTTGAATTATTTTAATCATGAAGAGTTAATAAGGCACTTATTGAGGGCGTTGAGTGCAGTACACGTTGTAGAAAACGTTTTAGAATTATGTTAAATGAAACATCTATTTTTTCTTCCTGAAGCATAAACAGAGAAGAAACATATTTTATTTATTTATTTATTCATTTATTCATTTATTCATTTATTTATTTATTTATTTATTTATTTATTTATTTATTTATTTAATTATAAGCCTTATCCTAGCGTTACAAGTATTGGATTACTTTTAAAATATTACGCTAGTCATTACGAATTGATTTATAATGAGCTTATTATTAGGTTAATTTCTTATTATTAGTTTTATTTTTAACGTTCAAAATTTTTATTAATCTTTATAATTATTATATATATTTTTAGATTCGTTTTATTAGCATTGCCTTTTCAGTACTGTAAGTTTGCAAAACTGCTGTAGTGAGAAACTTGGTTATATTTTTCAATATTTTATAATACATTTAAGATTTGGCATTAATTAGATTCATTTTATTTTTTAGCTTTTGTTAAATGTGGCCCCCATAGGGATAAATCTCAATCTAATAAATGCCAAACAGTCTTTCAGTATGTAGGCTTTGATCGACTCACTTTAACAGCAGAGTCTGTTTTTCACATATTTTATTTGGTGGAATTTGTTATGTGTTTTGAATTACACAGATATTATTCCAATCAAAATATTTTGTCTTTGTAGCAGCACATATATGCTTAGTTCCAGATATGTTAGCTATGTATATTTGTATTATCGACAGGAAAGGTAAAATTGGTCTACCTCTGAACAGTTTAAATGAATTGATAGCGATTTATTCTTACAAATGTCTATTTTTTACATTTAACTGTGTCATTGATTCCATTTCAAGTTTACTCACAATATTGCAAATGATACTAGTATTAAAAAGTTTAATTGTAAGCTATTTATTGAGCTATTGTAACATTTCTTTCGATTCTCAAAAGCAGATCAAAACTGGGATTTCTTTCAAATTTGTAAAAGATTTAGACATTAAATGGAAAGCTTAAATAAGAAACCACAGTATTATTGGAAAAATAAATGTTATAGTTCCCTATCGCTCCTTCAGTGAGCCTTTTATTCAATTACGCGCAGACTTCCTATAAAAGTAGAGCCTATCTACAAATTTTGCGAAGAATTGCGAATTCTTTAACTTTTCGCTACAAGCCTCTTTGTCTGCCAGACCTTTCGCAACAAAGGTTGTGACCCAATATCATAATAACTATAAATAGCTGTGGAGTAATGTGGCAATGATCTCATTACCATTTAATGCATGGGCAACAGCCACAGCAACAACTACAACTTCCACTTCCACTGTTGCAACGTTGCAGCAAATTTAAATTGATTTCATTTAAAAACCACTTAGGCCCACCCCCAACAAGAACTGCAGAGCTCCAAGTGACAAAGTGCGGCGCGACCAACTTGTTAGCATATGTTAATTAAAGCGGGCGAACGCTCAACCATCGACGCTGAGTGCTGAGCGCTGAGCGTTTAGCGCTTAGTGTTCGTCGTTCAAACGGAACACGGCTGTAAAGACACGGCCTGCTGCCTGCTGCCTGCTGCCAAGCGACTGCCTGATGACTTATGGCCCAACATCCACTCCAAGTATTGATCGTGTTAATATGCGCTGCATTTGTTGCTGCCAAATGCCAATCGATATGTGAGCATATATCTATCTTACAGATACAATTCGATTTGCGCCCAATTTCAACGCCTCTGCGCACCGATTGCGCCAAGCCATTTGACTACTTTTTTGTGATAAATCACAATGCACAACAACAACAGTGGTTCGTTGAGTGAGTCATTGGCTGCTACATGTGTACGAGTACTCGTATATCGTAGCTAGTTTTTGCTGCTCGATTTTCTATAATAATTTTTCAATATTGGCTGCGTTGGCTGACAACTGAATGCATTGCAAGTTGCGCTCTTTGATTTATATCCATGCATAATTTAGCCATAATGCGCAATCTGTTTGAGCGCTGTAGGTTGGCGCTGTTAACAACTGTATCTATCTATTGTAGCGATAGCTATAGTTGTATCTGTATCTGTATCTGTGAGCTACAAAACCAATTTACGTGTTCGCCGTTGAGGCTCCTGTGAATCGTTGCGGTGTGATGTACATTTTGATGGACTCTAATTGAGTTAATTTGACGTTTGCGTGTGGCTCTACATACTGCCATCTATTTTATCATTTCTTTATGTCATATGTGGAGCAGGAAGCCACAAAATAAATTAGACGCGTTTTCATTGTTTTTCCACAGCACTAAAGAGTGTGTGTTTGTGTGAGAATTTTGTTGTTGTTATAATTTGGCCTTTGGCAAAAGTTTTTCAATAGCCATCTCCTCTGGAGTCTGGACTTGGCAGCGCCGGCCACGGCTACGGCTACGGCTACCGTGGGAGTTTCCGCTGCTTCCAATTCAGTCGCCCTCGGCTCTGCTACAATTTCGTTTCGTTTCGTTTTGTTCAACACCAGCAACAACAACAACAACAGTGGTTGGCGTGACCACCAAGTGGAGTGGCGAGTGTGGCTGTTGACACGGCCACTAAATATCAGAAATGATGGCGATAACAACAGTTTTGCGCCGCATGCTGTTGACGTTCTGCAAATGTGAATTTATGCTCTCAGGTCGCTTTGAGCCTTGGACTGGCCTGGGCTTATCGTCATCGGTGGCTGCTGCTGCGCGAATGCTAAGGAGTTATGGCTGTCATCCAGGCTTGATGCAACCACTGACACAAGCAGGAAGGAGGCAGAAAGGACAACGGAGCTCTGAAATGCAGCCACAGGGGGTCCCTGGAGGTGCTGTGTCTATAACTTTTATTGTTTAAAGCAAATTGTTTATAAGCTTGTAAATAAGTTTTGAAACCAACACAAAACTGGCTATTTTTTATCCTCGTCTATTTGTCTTTGTTATGTAAAACATTTTATTTCCAAGTGTACTTCAAGTTTATTTAAAAATTTATTTACCCTCTTTTTGGAGTTTTTAAACGACTTACATATTATTATTTTCTAACATTTAATGAACTTGATAACTTAGTTTAAACTGTTGTGCATAATGTTCTCATTTATGAAATATCTGATCATGTGATTAATATAACTTACTTCAGTTTTCCAAAGTTTTAAAAAACAAACTATTGTAGTATTATGAATTATTTTCTCCCACTATACCTTACTGATAAATGTTTTTTGTCAGCAATTAATAAAAATAGAATTCCACTTCATCTGAGCAAAACAACGCAATGCGAGTTATTTAAAAACTATAAAAATGTTACTTATATTAATTAATTAAGGGAAGGCTTTTAAACTAAAATGAAAGAATTGAGTACATTCTAGCAGAAGAGATCCCTAGAATTGTTTCGTTCCATACTTCAAGGAAATTTTAATGGACATAATGCATTAAAATATATAAGTTTATTGATAGCTTCCGATAATTTCAGAAATTAATTATCACTAAATAAAATTCAGTGTTTTAAAAAATAATTTTAAAAAAATGAAGTGAATACTCTAAAAATAAGTTTAAATATCATCACACAGAGACAAAATCTTGCACTAAAGGAAATAGTATTTTGAATAGACTTATACATTTTTTTTGCCCGAAGCAAGTTTTGTAACATGTGACTAGTCATTATTTTATTTTTCATTAAACGATATTAACTGACATTAACTTCATCGAATTGAAGCATTTTTTAAAGATCTATCGCCTTTGAGTTGAGGCTAGACTTATACCTTTATATATTTTTCCCATTCACCTTGTATCCTATTTCAGCCCTTTCTTGCTCTGTCTGTTCTCCTTTTCTAGCCGAAAAGTGGCACGACCGAATCGCAGTAACAAGCTGCCACATAATACTGTGGAGCTTTATGGGCTTTGCAGCGCTACAAAGGCTTCGGAACCATTTGCATGCCTGGCACGCACTTCCAGGCCTATAAAGCGCTGCAAAGTTGGTTTATCAGCGCACAACTAAATATATATAAAATATGCTTTTAATCACATTTCCGTTGGCTCAACCGACTCGGACGATTGGAGTGAGGCAGGCGGGCAGACGGGCAGGCAGTCTGTCCACAAGCAGGCACACATAAAATAATTCCACACGAAACTAAAGTAAATCATTTTGAAATTTATGGGCCACCAAATGCCATACAGCAATGATGAATAAACGCTGCTTCTGCCTGCCTGGCTGGCTGGCTGGTTGGCTGGTTGGTTGGCTGGCTGGATGGCTGACTGGGTGCCAGGCGGCTACCTCATCAATATGCGCGCCACATTTGTTTTATAAAATCCATAATTGGTTCTACTGTACTTACGCACAGTGAACGCGAACGCAGCTTATGTATTTGTATTATGATACACAAACAATCAGACACTTATGGTCAACACTTTAGAGCCAGATTTGGGCCGCCAACCAGCATAAGTGGCGCGCCAAGCCAATGACCCAAGCGACGTCCACGAAACCCGCCACTTGGCTAGATGGATTGTCGAACCAGAAGGCAGTGTATACTTGTAGTCTATATACCAGTACGAGTATGTGTGTGCCTTTGTTTGTGTGCGCTTTGGGCCACTTTGGGCCACTCGGGCTCATTCGCGCCCCTATTTGCTTAGGTCGCCAAAAATGGTCTGCCATACGCATAAATATCGAAATAAGACATATGATTTCTTACTATATATCTCGGCATTAGCCGAGCTGGCGTATTTGTGCTTCATTTTATTTGTCGTACGTGCGTCGGCTTCCCAATGAGGCGCACCAAGCGACGATCCGCTGAAGGCAGCCACTTGCTATATGGATTGCAAAATTGTATTTTTTATTCAATTTTTGTCAATTGTCGTTTTACTTTTTGGTTATTGGTACAATTATGAAGTTTAATAGACGCCGTTATTGTTGTAAATCAAAACACATTGTGACACTTATGACAAGTAAAGTAGCTCACATAACCGTTGGCATACACTCGTATACCCGTACCCGTACTGATTGAATGCCCAGCGGGAGCTCAACGCGAGCTGAGCGGCTCGTTATGGTAATGTAAACGATAGCTGGATGAGCTGATGATGATAATTGTAATCATCATAATGACGATGGTGATGGTTGGCCAATGGAGACATGACGAAATGTCTGCAGAATGAAAGCAGCAATAATGTTTACAAATTGTATAGTTTAAACAAAAGAGTGCAGCTGTGACTTTGTTTTGTTTAAATATAGTAAGCATTATATTATATAAACATTTAAATTTATAAGAGACACTGAGGGAGTGAAGATACTTGTATTAGTTGCTTACAGTTAGTACACATCTTATCAGAAAAAGACGTATTGCAATTTTTAAATAATTTCCGGCTTCTATTATCGGGTTATTTTTCGCAAATCTAAACCATTTATTTACATACTTATCTAGCTAAATAAAGGATCTTATATGAAAAATAAATTTAAAAAAAAAATTTGAAATAATTTCCGGCTTCTGTTATCGGGTTATTTTTTCGCAAATCTAGACCATTTATTTACATACTTATCTAGCTAAATAAAGGATCTTATATGAAAAATAAATTTAAAAAAAAAATTTTTAAATAATTTCCGGCTTCTGTTATCGGGTTTTTTTTCGCAAATCTAGACCATTTATTTACATATCTTGCTAAATAAAGGATCTTATATAAAAAGCTTATTGACAGTCCAAAATATATTTATTTTATCATTAAGAGTAGTTTAAGAGAAGTAGTTTTCAGAATAATCTGCAAATAAATACATATTCCTATTCTTTATTTATAAAATTAAACAATAGCGTTCTTTAAGGCCACGAAAATATATAAGCTAATATAATCACCATCAATATTTTTACTTCCTTAGATCTAAGCTAAAATGTACATAATTAATACATCCCCAAAGGCTTAAGGCCCTCGTTGCCATAGCTTAATTAATTTAAGTAACTCATTATTTGCAATTGTGAATCTACTTTTATAATAATAATAATAATAATATTTATAAAATTATTTGTAATGATCGCAGACGCTTAAATTATTCTTCAGTAGCTTTTCATTCATAATTTAAATAAGTTTTCCTTTAAAATAATTATTTCCTTCATGCTTTGCCACTGCGAATATAATCTTAAAACGAGCACTTTTTGAATATATTGAATAATGTTATATCATATCATATTTTATTATATTTCCTTCAAACTAATCATTTCCTTCATGCCTTGCCACTGCGAATATACTCTTGAAACGAGCACTTTTTGAATAGTATATTGAATAATATTATATCAAAATCTACATTTTCCTTTGCAGTCAACATAATAAGTTTACTAAAATAACACATATAGCATCTACATAATCATAGAACAAATAGAAAGTACAATACGCGTAAATTTGTGGTGAACAGAATAAGACTATTTCGTGAAACTCAACTTTGTTTTCGAGATGTTGCCGCAAAGCTGTGCTTTTAACTTCGATAACTGCAAACGGTAAGTAGCATTCTGAAAAGATTGGAAACACTTTCTTCAGCACTTGAGTCACAGCAATGCGGATCTGCAGAAAGCTGGCTTTGAGCTGCCACGCCCCTATAAAACGGGCACCTCCATAGTGGGCGTTGTGTGCGCGGATGCTGTTGTGCTTGGCGCGGACACACGCGCCACTGGTGGTTCTCTCGTCGCCGACAAGAACTGCATTAAGATCCATCGCCTCATGGATCACATATAGTAAGTGTTGGGCAGAGAAGAGGAGAGCCTTCTAATGAGCTGGTCACCTTTCTTCAGCTGCTGTGGCGCAGGCACTGCGGCGGATACGGATAGGATGACCATGTTCACCTCCGCCGAGCTGGACTTGCATGAATTGAATACGGACCGGCAGGTTCCAGTGGTGTGCGCCAGCAGGTCAATACGCCGCTCACTCTTTCGCTTCCAGGGCCACATTGGTGCCGCCCTGGTCTTGGGAGGTGTCGACAAGTGGGGCCCACAGCTGTACTGCATCTATCCGCATGGGTCCGAGGATAAAATACCATATTGTGCCATGGGTTCGGGCACGCTGGCTGCCTTGGCAAAGCTTGAGAGGGGCTGGCGGGAAAACCTCAGCCTAGAGGAGGGCAAGGAGTTGGTGCGCGAGGCCATCAATGCGGGCGCCAAGAACGACCTAGGTTCGGGCTCAAACATAGATCTGTGCGTAATAACTAAAAAGGGCGCCCAGTTCGTGCGCGCCGATAGGGTTGCCAGTGCAAAGCGCGTCCTGATTGGCAAGACACCCATCAAGCGTAACTGTACAATAGCGAGGAGCCGATCAGTACATGTGGTCAGTGAGTTTGCATCGAACAGCAATACCCTAACCTGGGAACCTGCGACCCCGTGGTCGGACCCCGAATGAGCTACACAATATTGTGACCATAATTCAAGAGCTTTTATGGAAAGCGAAACCAAATTAAACACGTAATAAGTTGTTAATTAGTGAGATAAATAAATAAGCATTGCGAAGAATATTAAATGTAAGTTCTTTGATAAAAACCGTTGCCCTTGATGAAGAAGAAGTAGTACGCTTATCGTTGTTTGTTTTAGTAGTAGACTAATAGTCAGGAAGGAGGCGTGGCAGTTCGTCTATAATAATAACTGATAAAATCATTAAAAATACATTCTCGCGAAAGTACAAAATGGTTTAGTTTTTAGTGTCCTTTTTTATCATAATCCTAATTTTTAATATGTTTTTATTGCTGATTTAAATGGAGCTTTGTTTTTGTATTGCAATATACTTTCTAGACAATTTTTCCAGTAATCGAAATGTTTTCATTCGTGGCCTTGGTATAAATTAATAGAACTTCTTCACCATTATTTTTGTTTAGTCAGAGAATAGATTACGTTTTGTGTTAGCGTGCTCTGAATAAAATAATCAGTTTTACTTAATCTCAATCGATCTTTATTTTTGCCGTTTAAAGACGTCTCTTTTCAGCTACAATCGAGAGTATCTCTGACCTCATACTATATGGTTGTGAGTCAGGGCATAAATTACTAAGCAAGTTACACATTTTTGCTCCAACGAGTTGGAGATTTTAAATTTATTTCTAATGTAAAATTAATTACTCTTATGATTGCTTCTTTATTATATTTTTATTGAGTTATTTTTTGATGAATTTTGTTTGGCCACAATTAACTGTGAATCAGAGCATTGCTAGCAATTTTGTATAATGTAATTAGTTGTAACATATATATACACCCATTCATCTACCCACCCAATAACAAATCATAAATTGCCATAAAAAAGTTGGAAAGATTCGGAAAAGAAATTTAAATATACTTGTCCATTGCTGTACTTTATTCATGTTGTTCATGTATCACGCGGTCCCCACCAGTAGTTCTTTGTGTAACATCTTTGCCTCACAGATCTGTCTTTCTAGTGCTTCTGCTCACCCACATTGTATTCAATTGTGTACCGCCAATTAATCACAACTGGCGCTTGTTCAGGAACACAGCTTAGCCCATCCATCATGGTACATTTGTCAAAGGTCAGCAGCAGCCTCCCAGTATTGCAGGCCACACACACATCACATTGCAGAGAAAAAGGGCAAAAAATTGCAGGGTCCTAATACTACCTGTCGGACCTCGGGCAACACCTTATATGTAGCTCTTCAAATAATTGATGTCTTACTTTGCAACAGTTCTCAATTTGAAATTGAGCGTGCGAATTCGGGACCCTAATTACGGACTAAGCCGAGCTGAGCCGCAAAATGGCTAAAGTGCTGCAAGCGTGTGAGTGTGTGTGTGTTCACGAGTATACTCGTAGTTGTTTGTATTTCCGCCGGAATTAAATGCTGCCCATTTTTTGCACTTGCCGCCGGTCGTCACGTCACATCAAAATTTTCGTCTTTATCCTCTTTTTGTCTGGCACAGTGAAGAGTGGGCGTCAACGGAAGTATCGATGGCAATCGACCACCTTGTGCGCTCAGGCCAGCCACTAATGGAGTTATTATATACGGCAGCCTCTTCTGAGCTGATACAGAATACAAAAATGGAATAAAAATAGAAGGAAGTAGCAGCTACCTTTTCCTTGTGGGCCATTGGCATTCAAAAATCGAGTAGCTCACGATTAAGCGATTCTTCTCTCTATTTACATTCAATTGGTAGCAGCAACAAGTTGGGGTGCAATTCTCAAAACAATTCAGTAGCAAATTGTTGCGTGCGGGCCACATTTTCCGCAACAACTTGGCTCGCAGTACTCTAGCCCCAGTAACTAGTACCGATGTGTAAAACCCCAGCGACAACTGCACCTGCCATTTGCGGGGGCACGGTGCTAGGTGCAAGGAGGCAGGCAGACAGGCATCAATTGTCTTGAACCACCACGACGACAATGCTGGCCAACTCGCCTCGTACTTGGCTTTGACTGCATTTGGAAATTTGCGAAAATACTCAAATTAAATTCCAATTCATTGAGGGGCAAAGGCAAAAGAGCATTGCGAATTGAGAAAAGAAAAAGTCGCATACGTTGTTGCATTTCAGAATTGTATTGGAAGGCATACGGCGCTTGTTCCCTGACTCTGACTCTGACTCCGGCTCTGACTCTGACTCCTGACAATGCGCCATGCTCAACATTAACATAAAACAAATTATTCCAACGTGACTAAGCCATAAATGAATTGACGCAGCTTAAAGTTAAGTTCTCTTCTCAAACTAAAACTTGGCAGAATTTCTAGCAAAAATTTGGTGGCAATGTTTTTTTTTTTTTTTTTTTTTTTTTTCAAAAACAAAAGAAAGAAACGAATGCAAACAAATATTGGGGCAGAACTTAAGGCTCAGTTTTCGGTAAGTAAGAGGATTCCACCCCCTTTCCAACTGCTTCCCCATCGTGTTTGTTTTGTTTGCTATTTGATAAGTGCATCCATGTTATATCACCTTGTGACATGACATCACAGTCGAGCCACAGCCAGCACACGTACGTCACGATATATAAAAAGCAATCGAGTGGCACACAAAAGCCAAATATGTGCATTTAATGTGCATTGGCATTAATCGCCGAGCCGAACCAAAGTCGCCAAAGTGGTCGTTGTTGTTCTTGTTGCTGTTGCTGTTGTTGTCGATCGCTTGGCTGGCTAACTGTTTGGCTGCTGAACTGTTGCTGCCACCGCGGCTCAATATCGGTCATGTTCCAGTTGCCCGGCACCTCTGACTTGGCCACAGTTAGCTACGTGGCTGCCAGACTGGCTGCTGACTCCATTACCACAAATGTTTAATAATTTATAAATTTTTATTTGCGCACACAGTCCTCGAAACTGAACTTCACGTACACGAACATACGAGTACATATGTCCGCATATACTGCCCCTTAACTGCTTCTCGGCATCGGTTAGGATTATGACACAATTGCATGCATTAGCATGCACAATTAGCCAGAGTCAGGCAGTCGGGCCGAGTTTGTCGTGAGTTTGCTGCACCGCATCGGTATAACAATTTATGAGCTACATTTGTACAAATAAATCAATGCGAGTTAATAATATTTTGCCAGAGGATTTCAATTTCGGCTGCTGTTATTCTTTCATCAAATTGTGCAAACACACAGGATCCATGCGATCAGGCAAACGATCAGCAAGGAACGGTACGTGCGGTCCACTGCAGGTGCTAAACTGCCAACTCATTACGTGGCCATAACAATAGCCAGTCGGCCACTAAGCCGAGCGCTCCGTAATGACCGTAATTGGGCAGCCAAAAAAATAAAAACTAAAGAACTGTGCTGACCGACCAGCCTTGTTGACACTTTGGCGGCTCAACCATACATAGTCCAAATCAAAAGGCCTAAAGGCTTGAACGCTATTTAAGTACACTGAAAGAATTAATGAAGTTCGTCTATGATGCAGCGAATGAAGCATTTATGAAGGAAGCTCATAATTCTGAAAATTATAAATTAAAATTGGTTGTGCGAGCATAATATAAAAGCAAGAATAAGAATGTATCTAAACATTGACTTTTATAGCTTTACTTGCTTGTCTGACCGAAGCCTGGAAGAAATTATAAAATCCTGATATATTACTTGTGTCTGTCTGACGAAAGTCTTAAAATTGATTCCCCAAGAAAGACGAATATTACTCTGGAATGTAAATTTCAATTTTAAAGTCAAGCAATTGACTATTTTAGCTGTAGAAAGAATTCAGTAAAAATGGAAAAAATGTCTTAACGAAAAATTCAGAGATTGTTTATTCTAACATGTGTTCTTCATGTTTTTTCTTTTTAAGCAAAAGAGAAAATTTATGGTCTAACAGGCAAATAATTTGTACACATATTTATCGAGTTGCACACAACTTTTTGAATATAAGATTGTTCAATTAAAACCATATTAAAATCTCATTTTCCGCCACAAAAAAACTCGACTGGGATTTACTCTCCAATGAAGCGCAGAAATTTGTGTGCAAATTATTTGCCTGTCTGACCATTACTTAGTACAACATTTCAAACACATTGACAAAAGTAAACTATAAGGCCTAATTAAAAAATGACTCTCTGAATTGAATTGCAGAAGAATATTTTCTCCATTTTACTTTTTTGCTCTTTTACAAGTATTAAGGACTAATTTTTTTGTTGTGTAGACAGCAGAGTCAGTGGTGTGGCGGTCGTGTAAACAGCGGCAATTGCCAGCGATCGGCGGCTTGTTGTCCTAATAATTGTGTAAACAACAATGACGCGTACGCTCGCTGATCATTGCTGGCTGGTTACTGTTCACTGCCTACTGCTCAGTGCTCACTGCTTACTGGTCGTCTCTGAGGAGGCAAACATGATGCCGCAAAGGTTTGTCTGGCCGATGGCGGCTTTCTTTCAACTTGGCCAAGTGGCAAGAGGCACGCCAACGTTCCGCTCGTCTAGAACAAAGTGCATTTGTCTGGCAGTTAGAGTTCGGCTAATTTCTTTACAGCTGCCTGCCAGATCGGTCACTCGCTCGCTTCTTGAGCAATTCAAATACATAGTAATAACAATAATAACAAATACTAATGGTGAACAAATACAGCGTTCGGTAATCCCATAGTACCACCATTAAAAGTGTTGGTCACCGGCCAGTTGCTGGACAAATACTTGTAGTTGACCGGCTTGGCTATCCAAGCTCTCCGGCTCTCCGGCTAATCCAAACAAGTGCTGCAGTTGCAGTTTTAGTTTAGTGCTGTGATGACATAACTGTGTGTGCAAAACTTCAAAAGCAGCGCCCCAAAGTGAAGCACACTCATCGCCCAGCTCGAGTTGAACTTGAGGAGCCCGGGCCAGCTCATTCCATCCCTTTGCATCCCATCACAACTCATTCCATTTCATCCATCCGGTTGCCTGCTTGACGTCTGAAGCACTGAACTCACTTTTGTCAGCCACGCCCCAAACTGCTGACATTGCTGTTCAATGATTAAGTTATTACACTCGACACTTCCGTCTCTAATTAATGGGTTCTCTGTGTGTACTCGCATATTCAATGGAAATGCTATGTTATCTGATCTTGTTGTACATGCTCGCGCGAAAACCACAACAATTTTAATAGGATTTATGCAAAGACAAAGTACTTAATTGGAAATTGATGAGCAAAGTGATTTTTCTCTTACAAATTGCGAATTCAATGACGTATCAATAGAAAAGACGTGAATCTAGCTATTTATAACTATTGGAAATTCAAAGTTTTTATAGAAGAATGTTGGTCGACAAATTAAATTGGAAAGACAATACGCATTGGTGAAGTACGCTTTTCCGTCACACAACCGATGGAGAAAGGTGAACAAAGTATAGATAGATGCTTTACAAAATGTTCGTTTAAATCAAGTATCAATCGAATGGCTATCGTATTGATCATAATAATTACTGAGTTACAAATGAATTAGAGAACTTTCAAAAACAATGTTCAAATACTGGTATAAAGTAATTTATTTTCTCCTTTTCGGTTTTTCAATTTGTATCCATTTTTCTTACTATATAATATACGTAAAAGCAAATTTAGATATGATAGAAAATTTAAATAAAGTTGTTCCAAATATTTAGGAAATCGGAAAGCTGCTTTTGCTTTTGTCCACAATATTCCTACTTTCTTTATATGATTTTGATTTTAGAGATCAATACAAATAATTAAATATTAAATTTTTACACGGAAATTTCTTGGTTTATTCTTGATATTGGTGAAAGGGGTTTATAAATTTTTGGCCTCAATATTTATACTATATATGTAAGTACTTATAAAACGTAATTATGATTAAAAAATTTACAATAAATTGTAATTCCTTTTTAGAGAAATAAATTACGTCGTTTTTAATGTTTGTTTGTTTTTATCGAAGCAAGTTATCTTTCTTTATAATATGATTTATAATATAGCTATTATTAATAATTGGAGAATAGGAAATCATAGAACAAGAAAAATGAATGAAGTCTTGTGTCAAGTACAAATAAAGAATTTTAACAGTCCATGAAAAAATAAACCCTAAAATTATAAACTAACCAAATATTTCCATGTAGGTGCAGATCTTAGTAAATGTTTGAGTTCCACGAGCTTATTGACTAATTACATAGTAGAGCCATTGGCTTGTTAATGAACTTTCTAAGTCCATGTTTTAATAATTGCTGGCACGCACTCACATAAATCTATCACTTCCAATAGTAGTTGAGTATAGGCTAGAAATAATTCAAGGGCCGTAAAACGTTTAGCCCCAAAATTAAAACTAGCATTACATCGAGTGTTTTTAAATATGAATCAAAGTACTCGTATTGTGTTTGCATTTCAAATGCAAGGCGCAATTTCCTGTCGTAAATATTGAAAATTGTGGGCCAGGCCCCAAGCCCTCAATATTAAGACGACCAGCAACAACAATACAACAAATGGCCAATAAACGCGCGCAGTTACGAAAACCTAATGGCTTCATTACCACTCCATAACGTCACGTTATTGCGCCGGCCTGTCAATACACAATCGGCCAATCGAGGCAGCAGCAGAGTCGGCGAACGAGTCAAAAGGCAACATGCAAACGGCTCATCTGCCAGAGCCAGAGTCAGAGCCAGAGCCAGAACTGACAGCCAAATAATTGAGATATGCAATGCGGCAAAAAGAACAAATTTACTGCTATAGAAACTTTTAGACATATCATTTTGTTCGGTTATTATGCAAAACTTGTTGGCGCATTCATCAAACTGTGCGTTACAGCCAAGTTATTGAACTTTACCGACATATCGAACGGGCACAGTGTCAGAGCCAGATTCAGAGCCCGATTCAGAGTTGGACACGGAGTTGGACTCGGTCTTGGTCTCGGTCTCGGACTGGAGTTGGACATGTGTCAGAATCAGAAATCAGACATCAGACAACAGACATCAGAAAGAAAGCTCTGCGTGTGCCATGTTTTTATGGCGGCATTACAAAAGTTTCCGCTTACCTCTTGCCTCCCTCTAACTGTAAATGCAATGAGTCAAATAAAAATAATTTGGTAGTAGTGGTATGTTCTTTTTGGTTAATGAAAATATCGTATTAAATTATGCCGCATATGTAAATTTGGAGGTTTTTTTTTGTGTGGCTTTTATCAATTAAATGCACATTTTGTATGGCCGCCATGCACTTTGCGCTGCCAATTAATATGCAGCAAGAGCTTTCGAGCATTGCCTACAGGAAATGAAGCATAAACCTGCATGTGTTGTCCACTCTAAGTATATGTCATGTATAGATACAATGTAATTGAATGTGTGGGTGTGTGTGTGTGTGTGTGTGTGTGTGCGACCACAACCTAATGGCTATGCAATCAAATTTTTGGGCAGGGCTCGGGGCCGAGCTCAGCTAAGCATTTTCCCACATTAAGCATTTGAATTCGCCAGCCAGCTTTTGGATTTGTATAGCATCTTTAATCACGTTTTTATTGTTGCACAAATGAAATCGAAAAACGTCAAACATTAACACCAACTACACCAAACGCAAACGCAAAAGCCAAAGCCAAAGCAACAATATCAATAACAACAGCTCGCAATTATGTATAGATTGGCCTTACATGCCATTTCGTTGTTGTTATTATTGGTGGTGCAGATGGCCAAAGCCACAGACTCGTACATAGCTATTTAGCCATTTGTGGGTGGTGTAACGTGAAACTTGAACAATGATTGAATGTTGTTTATACAGCTCTGGCATCGATGATGGATCATGGGAATATAATTTCAATTTAATTGTGCTGCCATATAGCCATTGACTTGATTCATGAGAAGCGGACCACCCGCCCTTTGGGCCAAACCCTTACTGCTCTGCAGCTTGTACAACGCTAAAAAGCTTTTCACTTGCCTGCTAAACGTAACAGTCAACAAATGTACCTCTATGCCTATTACCATTAGGCCATAATTAAAATGCAACCCAAATGAAAAGAAGAAACAAAAAGTAACAAATTCCGAACGCTATCCCAGATAATGTGTGTTGACTTTTAAATACACTTTTCAAGTTAAAACAATTTATGAAACCAGTCAAAAATTACATAATTATAAACATTTGTTATTTCATAAAAATAAGTCCAAGCGATAAAAACTAGAAACGAAAATGTTTGCACGCTTATTTATGACTCTTGTGCCTCACAGTAGACGTATTGAGGGCAAGGTAGTGAAGCATTTGAGAAACATTGAGAAATCTTTCTAATTAAAGTGAAATACAAACGATTTCTTAAATGCTTGCTAAACATATACATATAAACAACAAGAGTTCTCATTAAGTCTGCCGCATTTCCTCTTTAAGTGTTACAAACAATGCGATGATTTAAGAATACCCTTCTACCCCTGTCGATATAGGGTATAACGAGAAGAAACAAAAAGCCATTTAACTCTGCGCATTCGCTACGCTTGTTGCGCGCTTTTATCGATCATCAGCACACATAGACATAACATAAGACAACACCATCAAATACAAAACAACAATTGACACTAACAACAAAAATTATCAACAACTGATTGCCTAAGCAAACAGCCAACCAAACCAATATAAAAGGCATACTTAACACTTTTTGGAGCCCAACAAACAAGCCAGCACTGCCAACTAACTGGCAGCTGGCAGCCGAAGCCTGGGAAGGGTGAGGCGGGGCTGGGGGCGGCTTGTAGACATTTTGGCATTTGTTTCAGCAACGCACGAGTTGAGCGGCAACGATGTCGGCCCAAGACCATTGCGCATTGATTTAAATTAACTTTGTGTTGGGTTTCATGTTTGAAACGCAGGTGCTAATTTTCAATGACAACACAAAGCAATTGAAGATGCTGCAGCCTCAAATTAACGGTGTTGGCTCGCAGGGAGCGGCAGCTTTGCACTGATTTTCCATGAGTTCATTGGGTGGCAGTCACTTTTCCCCAAACAGCTGCGCATGATTCGTGGAAATCGTTGACATTTCAAAACAAAAAGAAGCATGGGAGAAGAAACAAAAGACTTAGGCAACGAACTCATATTTGATTTATTCTCGTTATACGCGCATTTCATTGCCATTTTTCAAGCAAACTAATATAAATGCAAGCAATTAACAAATTCTTGGCACCTGCGCTGCGGGCGGCCAACACATTGGGGCTTGAGAACAATTTAATTTGGCTAGCAAATAAAGTTATTAATCTCAGCAACAAAAAATATACGAGTATGTAGGTATTGAATGGTAAATATCATTTAGATATCGATCGCTTTGCGAAATATCGCAACGCATTGCAAATGCAGAGATATACATGTGTATATATACATATGGCAGTATATATCGGGGAGACGTATAATATAAATATGCGAAGCGTACTGAGAATTCAAACATAGGTGTGAATTAGTCGTAATGACATCATTGAACTTTAACTCGAGAAACGGGCGACTGTGGGCAACTAACTGTAGGCAATACTGTTTGTAATAACTGTGGCTTGACACCACACCTTGCACAGTAACAGCAATAGCGATAGCAACAACAATAACAATACCATACCAATACCAATACAGACAACAGCAACAACAGCAGCATCAGCATCGATAGTAACGACAATTGCGCAAAAGCATTCAATTTCATGATGGGCAGGCAAATGGAAAAAAGGGTAGGGGGGCCGGTAGACATTGCAAACGTCATCAACAATAGAATGATACTGCAACTGAATTGGAATAGCAACAACGACAATAACAATAACAATTGTATAATTGTTTAGCAGCTAGCAAGGCGCTAAAACAAATTTCCATGAATTATTGGGTGATCTACAAATGGTAAATGAATAGATCGCACTGATTGACTTAATGACTCGACACGCGGTCAACTTTGCACGCCATTGTGCGATTGCATTAGATGAATGAGAATTGTTCAGTAAATAGGCGGGTCTATTAATAATATAGTATATAGTAGGACTTACACATTGAATAACAGTCGACAAAACTCCACGTGTACCGTGTGTTTTCAGAAAACATTTTAAGTGGTGTGCTTAATTGCCAGAAACGGAAATGTAGATTGCGAAATATACACTTCTAATTAAAATACTTACTGCCTTAAGACTCCTGAGATAGGTAAAAATAAAAATCGAATGTAGAGAGATTAAGAAAAGTGGTAATTTTGTATATAAAACTTTAAATTACCAGAAACTGGATGCAGGTCTGCATTTTTAATCACTTTTTCTTCAATACTCTAATAATTTGTGAGCCCATTTGACAACATATACCCGCAAGTGCAGATAAAAGTATATATAATTCTTATAATAATAAACCTATAAGCAGTGAAACAGATAAACCAATCTAACGGAGGGTAATTTCTTTAGAGGTACCAGAGTGTGATAAATGCAATAAACTAGAATAACCCTAACGTTTTATCCAAAAGAAAATACAATTAAAAAGAAACGAATTTTGAATTAAGAGACGCATTTCTACATTTAAAAAGAATGCAAGATACAAGAATTCAATTCTAATTTCTGAACAAATTAAATGTACCATTACCAATTAAATTCAAAAACAGACTTAATTGAATGATCAAGAATGTCAATAATTCAATATAGTAATAAACAAATTTTCACACACTACAAATAGATAAATTAAAGAAATATACGAATTGTTATTTCAAAACCGAGTATCATTTGAAATAAATAACTCTTATGGCAAAAAAAAAAATTCGTCTTTAATCATAAAATATATTTTTCGATCTGAGAATTAAAAACGATTATATTTAAATTTATTCAGTGTGATGATGACAAGTTCTAAAACGCAAATGAAACAAAATAAAATAATTATTATTAAAAGAAGTGCCTTTCTGGGTCATTTCATTTTCATTTTTCTTAAATTATTTTATGTTTGGCTCTTCATGGTGCATAAGTTTTATAATCATTTAAAACCATAACATTCCGAATGTTCAATGTGAAACAAACTTACAAATCTTACAGTATTGATTCTTCTGGAATATAAAATTGTGTTTGTGTTTAAATTAAATAAATGGACACTCAGGCTAGTCCATATAAAATTGACTTAAGTTTACTTTGCCGAAGACGATAGCCGTGAAAAATGTGAAGCAGTAGTTCGAATGCGTTTAAAGCATACTTTTGTTCGTCGTGTTTGTTCTCAAACCTTTAGAGCCGAACTTCTAACAGAGTTGACCGCATAGCGACAATATTAGCTCTCAGAAGCGTGAAAATCAAAGCCTTTTTGCTCAGCCTTTTATGATGCAAATGGCAGTCTCTGTCATTAAGAAGAATGCACACTATTTCAAATGATTTATGACAGGCTGAGCGTTAATTTATGCCACAGACTGTTACAATTAAAAGATAAACAGCCGCTTTGCATTGGAAACGCACCGCTAAATACACCAGACAATGAATGGCCAAGCCACGAGTATGGTCTGAGAGGGAACTCAACGCTGCAAGGCGTTGAGCCTTTGCTTTCTTCACTCGCAAATGCCAGCAACAACACCATCACCAACAACAACAACAAGAACAACAACAACGAAACCGGTTAAATGCATTTTGTGTAACAATGTGTCAACTAATAATACACAAACCTCGGAGCCTGGGATTAGAATACATATGTAGGCCTATACTGGTAGTAGCGCTTTGGAGCCGCTGGAGCGCGTCCAAAGAAGTCAGCCAGCTAAACATTTCAATTTTAATTAAGCATGATAAATGATTTCACTTGGACGCATAAATCTTTTTTACAGTCGCGATGAAACAATGGAGTTCTTTTGTTTTGCGCTGCTCGAAGAAATCTTTTTTCTCTCCTTTCTGGAGTCTGTGGTCTTTCTTTACATTCGCTTTTGGTGCCAGCATTTTGGTGAAAGATAAGAGGTTAAGCTGTGAAGAAAATTGATTTGAAATTAATGCAAGAATTTGTTATAGAAAAAATAACAAGCTCGCGTTTGAAGCGTCGTTTTGTTTTGTTGCTGGGCCCCAAAAAGATGTTTCGAGTCAATAAGACTGCGATTTGAATTGATTTCGATTACAAATAGACTATAGAGTTGTATGGCTTGAAAAAACGCTAAAAATACACCGACCAAATGAACAAACCGGCTCGATTTTGTACGAGTTTTATACTATAAATAGGCACATTTTAAACATTTACCAATGATTTTTTTTCTCTCTGTTTGTTAGATAACCAAATGTTTTATAGCACTTACCACTGTTTTAATCAACAGTGTTGACAGTTTCAGACATAACGGATGGTTGTTATGCGACTTAAGTATATCAGATGAGGCATTCAGATAAATAGCGACAGACAGCGAGCTGCACGACGCCTAAATAACGTTGTTTTTAATCAAAAGAAATCTTCTTTCAATTTCTTTGCCACAAATGAAACCTAAACATAGAATATACTTGCACAATGATATACATAAAGGCTCTACGAATGGCATGGAAAACGAAGAAATTGTCTTATTAAAGCTAAAGTTAGGAGAGAGCTATCAGAAACCAAATCTACAAGTATTAAGCACTGAGAGCGAATTTATTTTTAAACAAGAGCTAATGCTACAGTCGAGCAAGCTCAATTAAGAAGATACTTATATGCTTCTTCGTCTCTCTTACATGCTGTATAAACCTAGCATACTCTTTTTATCCCTCGGGTACAGAATATAAAAACTGATACAAGTTGATTACAAATCATATCCTTAAATTAAAGTTACACATTTGAATCACCTAATATTATAGACAACCACTAAAGAATCCTCAACTCTATATTGACAGCACTGTTAAATAATGTTCAAATACCTTTAAGTTATTATGACCAGCATGTCAGCCACTTTTTGAAGTCAAAGGTCACACAAATGATATGAATATTGGTCTACCATAACATCCACTGTAGAAACTGTCACATTGTCATCATCATCTTGTTCTTCTGAGACACAACTCTAGTTAACAGTATACTTAAGCCTTCGAATGCTGGCAGGAACCTTCTAACCTCTACTAGTCACTTAAAGTGCCGCCGATGAGGGCAGAAGAAGCTCTCAATCCACCAGCATTCAATCAAGCTCCTATTAAGAAATGTCAAGCACAATACTCCAATATCCCAACCTACCTATTCCAAAGGAAAATATGTATGTAATTTACATAACTTTTTGAAGTTTAAAACGGAAACGTTAACGGATTTAATTTTGCTATTTTTCTAAGTCATTCATAATGCAACTACTTGAGGCTTTTATTCAATCGTGTACTTATGTATAGTATAACTAGTATTTTTTTGAGCAACCTCAAACTCATTCGACTGCCCAAAAAATGTTTAGGTTTTATGCAATTACTTAAAACTGTACCATGACTGACTGTGCGTACCCAGGCTGGCGCTGTACGAGTAGTTTAAACAAAGCACGCCCCCATCGCTTTTACAGCAAAAGGTCGAATCGACCGCCTTGGCCGCGGTGGTCCATGCTGTAAAAATCTCTCTTAATGTAGATCATCTCGGCGCTGTGCCGACTACGACGGTGGGTAAGAGGACGACGACGACGACGACGACGACGAGTCCAACGATCGATGATGCGATTGATGCTGCACACAAGTTTTGAACGCCATGTGAAATTCATGAATTGCGGCAAAAAGGCCCAAAATTAAGTGTATTTTGCTGCAATAAAAACAACAACAACAACAACAACTGCAATACAGAAATGAAAAGGAAATACGGCCAGAGTCGGAGCGCCAGAGCTACGGGTATAACCGAACGATCGCCTGCACTGCAGCGGCGGCGACCAGAGCCCAAAAATAAAATACATTGAATGCCTCGCTTTGCTGGCACTCGCAGAACCCAAAACAAAAAGTGGGTGGAATAATGGGCGGCTATGCGAATTTACTCAGCGCATGATTATAGCGTAGATTACAAAAGTGCGCTTTGGCCAACGCACAGCTCCAGCTCAGCTCGACTCAGCTGAGGTTGCTCGCCCACAGTTTCCTCAACGCGTTCACAACGGTTCGGCGAGGCAGCGCAAATTTTTTGGTCAACCAGCGCAAGTTACCTTTTGTGCCTTATGGTTGATCCCCCCAGACGCCCGCCCGTCCAACCACACGCTTACTCGGCTCGGGTCGTTTCAATATTCATAGAGGTCGTCGTGTCGCCCGACCGGCCGACTGGCCGACCGGCTAGCTACACGATATAAACGCGCCAGATCTGTGCCTGCTGATCGCCGTATATGCTCATATGCTAAGAGAATTATAACACGGCAAGCGACCGGTACCAGCCAGCCTTTTATAATTGCTTTGTAACCTTTCCAACGTAACACGCACACGTCTCATCCCCCGCAATTCGATCGATTGTACGCTTCCTAGAGATGGACAAGTGCACGATATTTGAGTGAAGTAAAGAGAAGAATATTCGGAGCATTTTTATGATTTGCTAGAGATTTACATCACACAAACCTTTTACAATTACTGAACATTGGTTTTTATCTTTAATTTGTGCCTGATTGATCACTTATTTTTCTGGATCACAAAGTGATCTTAGCTACTGGATGGCACAGTTCTAATAATGAGGCCTCATCTCTGAACAATTATCTATGATTCATAAAACAAAATTGAAGTACCGCTAATTTGGATTCTATACAATCATATATTCTTAAGCTTTGATTGCTACCTATACTAGCTCAATAATACTTACTACTCCAAAATCTACTCTTGCTTAGGCCATAAAAATGATCATACCCCCAGCTCATAGGCTAAAGTTAAGGTAATACTTTGCAATTAAATTTATAGCAATCAATACAGTTTAATCAAAACATAAACAAGAGAGAACGCTACAGTCGAGCAAGCCCGACAGTGTAATACCCTGTACCCAGGTAAACTTCCGTCACTGAGTTATATGCGTCCATAGCAGCAGCAAAAAGAGGAAGAAGAAGAGCGAACTTGTTGCTGCAGTTTGAGGGGGTTGTACTGGCGAGAATTTGTTTCGCTAATAACTTTTCTTAGAATTGACCGAATTGAATAAAATTCAAACCTAATATACCCTTTTTACCCTACGGGTACAGGGTATAAAAAGAGCTCTGATATGTAAATTATAAATTTTAAAAGTGCACACACAAGTATTATTAAAGCTTCAAATAATTCTCCATATACTTGTATACCGATATCTCCGAATGCTTTTTGTTTATTTAGGTTTATATGTATAGTAATCAAAAAATTAATTGTAAAGCTCCCATTATTTGTAATTAATGTACAGATGAATTGAGAATTCACAAATTTTGAAAATAAAGAAATTTAGTGGAGATCCCATAAATGTCACCCGAACTATCATTATATTTAAAGCATAGACTCCCAATTTACTTGAAGAAGCTGAACCTATTTTGTTCGAGCCACTTTCTTGATTTAATTCATCACGCGCCCATCTCTAATGCAAAGTCTATGGAAAGTTCAAGTGCCGCCGCACTCGGCAATGGGAACTACGTACAAATTAATTGCTGCTTTACACGCGTTGCCTGCGAAATCATTCATCTCCGCAGTTGCAGCCGCAGTCGCAATCCAAAACACATGCAAGTACAAAATAAAGTACACAGAGCTGCACCTAGAGAAATGCCCAAGTCCAGGCACTCAGTTGGCCTGCGAATGCCATCAACGATTTGGCGCAGTGTGCTTTACTATTACAATTTGGCCAGCCAACGAGCAGAGCCGAGACTGAGCCAAGCACTCGACTTCAACTACAACTGCGACTGCGACTGAGACTGAGACGGAGACTGTCTGATCAAGACATTATCGATATGTTTTACGTAGTCGTAGTCGGCTGGCGGCAAAGCTCTCCCAGGAGAGAAATCCAATTAGCTGCGCTTGTGGCGGCAACGCTTAGAGAAATGCGCAGCGACCAGACATGCAAAGGATCCTGAGCAGGGGGCTGATGCCGCTGACTCACACACTAGACGAAGACTGGGGGCTGGCTGCTACATGGCAGCTAACTTTAAAATTCAATTGTTGAACTGCGCTCTGGAGGCTGGCAGGCAGCAGGCAGCTGGCAGTCCACAGTCTATAAGCTGGACCGGCCAGCTAGCCAAAGATTAAATCGCAGTCGAGACCGCAACGGCAACGGCAGCGGCAGCGGCAGCGGTAGAGGCGGCAGAAGTCGAGACTGGGAAAGAGCAAAAGAAAAGACCGCAGCAAGACTGTGGCGAAAAATTATAATTGCAAATTTTCTGAACAGAGTTAGTGAGAGTGTGGCGGCACGGCGCGTGTGATAAGCGGCAGTTGCTGATAGGCCAAGACTGTCCTGGTGGAGTTGGCGGCGACACTGGCACCCAACCAACCAGCCAGCCAACCAGCCAACCAGCCAGCCAGTGAGTTTAAGAAGAGTGCACCTAATTGTGCAACGAGCCTGTGACATTAATGCAACCGCTTTGCATTAATTTCGGCGCATAATGAGCTGCAATGCGAGCGGCTGGATTCAAAAAGCCTAAAAATCCAATACGTTTATGCGTAGATGTTATCCAAAACAAGGCTTGCTAAACCAATTCGTGTTAGAGAGGATATACGTATGTAGGTGAGCTTAAATTACTTAATTAGGTCAGAAAGAGAAATAAGTATACTTGTAGTAAGGAAACAAAAATAGCGTTAGACCCCACCTCTTTTGAAATCTGAACCCAGTCTTCTGCTATTTTAAGGGTCTGTTCGACATTGCTTTTGATTTTAATTTTCCTCAACATGGCCCATTAATTTAGATATTAGTGGAATGGGTTATGAAACACTCCCATTGTAGTTCTCCCAAACAATCCCACATATCGTGCACCTCTAGATACTTTGTCTGATCTGCCTCTTCCCAGTTGCTGGGTGTTTTTTCGGAATGGCTCAATTACTTGTATGTTTATTGGCTAACTTATTGTTTAAATAACACTTTAAAGATTGAAAATAATAATACCAATAAAATACGTATAAAATATAATAATATAATATAAAAAATAATACATCATATAAACCGTTTTTAACACGCCTTTATTAACTTAACCTTTATGTATGTATGTAACAAAAGATTTTCAGCGTAATTTTTATATATTTCCAGAAGTCTGATCAGCTAGAAAATTTGCACCGGGGTCAAGGACTGATGACAATACAATTATTTTATAACTTTGTTCCAATGTCCTGACTAGAATCATCAGGATAAAAAGAAACTATTTATTTAACTAACTTAGAAACTATTTATTTAATTAACTATTTGCAGGTTAAGTGTTCAGGAAGTTTACACTTTTCCTGACAATTTTATGATATGTTTAATATTTAAGTCAAACACTTGAATTTTTATTTTTTATTAGTGATTATTGATATTGGTGGGGTTTGTATTATCATCTCTTGTATCTTTGTGTGCATTCAGTTAGAATTCCTCGTTTTTTGTATGTTTTTCTCAAATTCCCTATACATGAATTATTTTACTAATAATTGAATTTTTATTTTAATCTTATTCCATATTAATTAGTCGTAATTGATTGTTGGAATTTTCTATTGCTGTAACACAAGATCTTGATACTAAAAATTAATTTCTACTTTTTAGTTCGATTTGCCATTAAAGCGTGTTTTTTAAACTATAGTTTATTTAATTTCAATTGACTTTTCCTTTTTATTGTAGTTTTAAAATTTATCTTAATCTTTATTATTACAATACAAAAAATAAATATTTAAGGAATACATCTATTTCCTTTTATTTATTTAATAAGTACGTCGAAAAGTATTTGGTATGCTTTTATTTTAATCACAAATCATATTACTTTGCAGTTTTCTGGTAGTTCCTATTTCCCCTATTTTCCGTTGCGCATAAACCCAATGAGTGAAGCTGTGGGCGATTGTCATTGCGCCCTAATCGGAGCATTCTCATCTCGTTCCGCGAAACGACCCGACGACATCTATCAAAGTCAAAATAGAGCGCAAAGATATTCGAAACTCTGCGTCCTGCGCCGTTCATATGCAAATTGGCCCCTGGACGAGATCAGGCCACGGCAACGGCAAAAGCACAAACAACAGCAACAGCAACAATAATAACAATTGGACTCTCAGACCATGTGTTGACTTAAGTGCCACACAATTTACTACACTTTTGGCATGACAAACGCATGGCGAACGCATAGAAGTAGCCAGCCAAGTTGGAGGACCACGACGAGGCATCGAACTAACAAGAGCAAAAGCAAATGGAACGGCAGCCATGGGAATGAGGAGCTAGATCTTTGGCCCAGTCCTGATGGCCTGCCGCTCAAACTTGTAAAGAATTGCAGCAATTTTCTTCTTGTTAAGCAAACGTCACAAACAAACCGCCCGCAATTGCAAGCGACCACTTTGTTATTGTTGTCGTTGTGGTTGTTGTTGTTATTGTTACTGTTGCTTTCGTTGTTGCAAGACACATTTCGATCACTGTCAAGCCTGCCCTCACGCCGCCCATCTCAGGCTGAGGTTGTTCGTGTTTGTGTTTGTGTTTGTGCTTTTGGGTCGGTGTCAATATTTTGTGAATTTACGCAGCCCGAAGAGGATTGCAGAAACATGTGAATGCCAGTCCAAGTCCATCGAAGCTAGTTGGCGGCGGCTTGGCCGCCAGTTGACATTTGTTCTTTATGGGCAGCACTTTGGCGGCGACATGAAGCTCAGAGATTCGCTTCAGTTTGTTTTCCCCATGCTCGCCTAATTTGCATATAATAAGCCGCATCAATAGCTAAACACGTTTCCACCGAGATTTCTGCATAGACTCCCTTATAGAGAATCCCACATGCGAGTAGTGTGTGTTTTTGTGTCGTCTTTCACTCCCACCAAGCTTTCCAGCCAAGCTCAGAGAGTTAGCTGCACAGCCTGTCCGACCGACTGTCACTTGTCAATCCGTTAAAGCGGCAGACTTAAATTTTTGCGATATGTCTCATTTTCGTTTGATGCCACTTGGCAGGCTCTCTGGAAGGCCCGCTGAATGGCTGGCTGGCTATTTGGCCGATCGCCAGACATGGACCTGATGCTGACCATTTATGCCTAAACGCATGGCAGCATCGCAACTTTTGGGGCTGGCATAATTGAGCAAAGTAACGTCAGCAGCAAAAGCATTGACGACCGCATGTTGACCCAATTCATAATCATGCTTAAACGCCGGCTGAACTTTCAACTTGCTCTGGGGGCTCTGGGGCCCACATAATGCAGATAATCATGTTAATAACAATAGTAATGATGATTAGGCTCTGATGGTAGCCTTTCACCGAGCCGCACCGAGCGCATGAACCTGTCTGCATATGTTGTCGCTGCTCGTTGGTTCACAGCAAAATTACACTGCTACTCTCAAGTATGTTGACTTCCCAAGTAAGTGTACATTTTTGATGCAGAACTATAGCAAACTTTCCATTTATTTCATTAGTTTCAACTTTACAAATTGTCAAGACAATATAATGAATTTATTTCACTTAAAGCACGCTTTTGAAATGTCAACATCTGCTATTTTATGGCGATATTGTGTGCCAAGTAATGTAAAATAGCGGTAAATTACTGGTATGCTAAAACATGTGCTCTCATCTGAATGACTTCTTAAACAATTCTCTGTGTTCAATATCGTTTTAACTATGTAATTTCTTATTCCCTTGAAATTCTTCATAGATTATGTAGATATAAGTAAAAGAATTGAGTAAGTTTTCAACTTATGTATGCTTGTTTATTTATTGATATTATCTAATACATGGTCTACAAAATGTTACTGTTGAAGATCAAGCTAATCAAGATAATCAAGGGCGTACCGGAGGGTCAACACATGAAAATGTTGATTAATAAGCGATGCGTTAAAATAATAATTTATACATATGATCAATAGAAAAACTTCAAGAACTCAACTCAGTTCCATTTTAAGGCGAAATAGTGCGCCATAATAATGAATATGTGGTCGACTTCATGTAGAGAATATTCACAATACATATTTCCATTTTGAAAGGAAACAAGTCAGTTTTGATATTAAGAAATAATAACAAAAATCATGTTGATAGGTTAATGTACCCAAAAGCTTATATTTTGCCATCGTAGAGTATTGATGCCTACTTTAAATTATTTCATATATATTTGTAATCGTCGCAAACATAACATTTTATTAGTATTATACATTTAGTTTGATTCAAAAAAGATAAATAAAACAAAAAAGCAAAAGAAAACTCAAAATTATAGTATATGAGCAATCGGCTTGATTTTTTCAAGATACTTATGGCATCTGGTGTACTTTTGCGCAATCGGGCAGAATCTCGCTCGCCTGCTAGCCAGCCGAGTTGGCTCGGCTCGGCTGAGCTGAACTGAGCTCAGCTCTGCTCAGCTCGACTCTGGGCTGGCTGGCTCTTGACTTTTTGGCGCTTTCACATGACTCATAACAAGCCAAAAGCATTTTGCGGGCAATGCTTAAAATGCAAAAGCAGTCAAGGAGCAGCAGCAACAGCAGCACAAATATCGAAATCGCGTTCAGGCCAAAAACTGAGCTTGCAACAGAGGAAAAAAGAACACACACTACAAAAAAACAAAAAACAAAAAAAAATTCTGAATAATTCGTGATCTACAGGCGCAAAAAGAGGGTCACGTTGTGGTGATGAAGACGATGCTGCTGCTGCTGCTGAGGCTGATGCTGCTGCTGCAGTTGAAGCGGTGGCCACATGCCTACACGTTGCCCTGCGCCACGTTACACGTATGAGAGTGGACGAGAAGTGGAAAAAGTGCACCACCGTATAGTCCGGGCACGCTGCAGTGCAGCCAAACACGATTTCAAAATATTTCGCATAAATAAGTTAGTGTAACACACGCGGACGCGCTCATGTCTGCAACTGGCACCGTCTGGCCCCACCTTGCCCGGCCCTGGTCAGGGGCCAGGGTTTTTGCGAGCAGCAAAGCGTTGATCACACGTTCACATTATTTGATGATCGCACGATATGAACACGCCACCAAAGAGAGAAAACAAACAACAACAAAAAAAAAAAAAAAATGAACAGCAACAACGGCAGCTTTTAAATAAAGTTGAAAATACAGCCTGCAATAATTTCCATATCGTTCGTCTAATCGTGATAATCCATTATTAATGCCAATCAGCATACATATAAACCCAACAACACTGCGCGCACTTCCTGCCCAGCTTCTTCTCATACTTAGATTATGATCAGATGGCGCCCAACCAACCAACCAACCAACCAACCGACCAACCAACCCACCAACCTTCCCACCCACTAGCACGTCGCCACTCTTTGAATTGACATGAGCAATTCGTAAGTTTGTCGCCTGTTCAAAAAAACAAAACAGGCAAGGGGATGGGGCAGGGCAAAGGGAAGGGAGGGGTCAGAGGAAGAAATTTGCATGCTCAATTGGTGGTTCGTTCGCTGTTGTCATTATGCCGCCAGAGCCACCGAATTTGGTTTGCTTAAGGACCTCCCACATGCACAATCATTGTTGTTGCTGCTGCTGTTGCGGTTGTTGCTACCGTTTTGGCCGCAAACGTGGTCTGCTCTCTTCATCATTCGACCAGTTATGCCAAAGTCTAAGTTCTGTAGCTCCTCTTACTGTTGTTGTTGTTGTTGTTATTGTTGTTGTTGTCGTCGTCTTTGTTCATGTCGACGTCGTTGTCTGTTTTTGGTCTCATAATTGTACGAAATTTAGTTCGCATGCCCTACCAACTGTCTGGCTGCTGCCTTAACGGGCAAACAATAAATGTCTGTCCGCGTCCAGACGTCCAAACATTTGGCCCGGACATCTTTAAACGCTCGCTGGCCCATTTGCCATTCAAATTGTGCTGGCGAGTGAAAAACTTTCGCAAATGAAAACTTCAATTTCAATTTTTTATCGAGTCCATTGCTCATAATTACCAGCCACCTAGCTAGCTGGTGTGAGCGAGACGGCGAATGAGCAACATTGTAAACAGCAACAGCAGCAACAACAACGATTACAGCAACAATAGCAGCTAACAGTCGCCGCCTCCGCCTGCTTGCACTCAATATTCAATTTTGCATTTTACAACAAATGCGTGCCTTACCATATTTAGTTGGCGTGCAAAAATAAGCCAACTCGTTGGACTCGAGCCCCCGAACATGCGACGACAAAATGTTCGGCCGCATTGTGCTTATCATTTACATAGCTTAGCATTTTGATGACCCAGCCATTTGGCTTATAGCAGCGGCCCAATGGTTCAGGCTCAGCCTGAGCCTCTAGCTCAGGTCCAGGTTCAGGTTCAGGCAAGTTGCCGCAGCAGCCAGCAGCAGCAGCAGCAAAAAAATTAATTTCAAATTAAATTTATGGCGCCGTCAGGAAAGGAAAGCGTTGTCGTCGCCATCGTTGTTGCATCGTCGCAGTTGCCAACACTTGGTTTACCTACCGGGCTGCTCTTTTGGCCACAGATGCCACCGCAACGCAAAGACTGCGTCGAGTGATTTATAACTGTTGCTGTTGTAGTTACTGTTGTTGTTGTTGTTGTTGTTGCTGCTGTTGTTGTTGTTGCTGGTGGTGTTACACTGCCGTGATAAGTTAACCCCCTCCTAAAAGTTCAGCACACGCATTGTGACCACTCATGTTGCTGGCAATAAATGTCCAAATGAGTTTCCAGCTGCCCATCAGCAGACATGACAATCACACACACACACAGTTGCAATGTTTATGCCACAGTGGTGTCCGCGGTGGCAACGGTGGCGACTCAGCTCAGCTCACTTTGTGGTTGCTGCTCTTAATCGTTTTGGAATTGCTTTATTAATAGAACAATTGTGTTGCCTCTGCTTTGGTGTGAATTACAAAAGTTGGGCCAATCCGACTAGGAATCAAGTTCAAAATTAATAGAAGTATGTATATTGATAAAGAATACTACATAGTAGGTGGAGCTGCTTAGAGAAGTATTTGATGAACCCTTAATAAATTCGAAAAACACACTCTTAATTTATAAATGCTATTAAACTAAATATTAAAAGCTATGATTCCACGAATTTGGTGTGCTAGTTATAAGAAACTTGTCATTAAGAAAAGTTTGTAAAAATGTGCTTGGGAATTGCCAACTCTATCCCGCACTATTTTCAGGAATAGGATAGAATAGGAAAAGGACTCTAGATATAACTAGGTGAAGCGATAGGTACTTCCAGACAAAAATCAAAGGTCGCCTTTGAGTTTATAAAATATTTCATCAATTTTTAAAATTTTCCAAAATATATCTACAAGTATGTGTCTTATTTGAACAAATGTCATCCGAAAGCCTGAGCAAAACCGGAAGTAGCCCATATTGCAGATTGATTTTTCGAGTTTTGACAAGCTTTGACTTCAAAACAAGAAATTACATCTATACATATTTATACGATTATAACAAAATGTAAATATATATTTATATTTGTATAAAAAATAGTAGATTATTTTGTCTATTTAAGAGATCAATCAGCACTCAGATCTTTTAACATAAAGCGCTTTTTTTTATATTATTAAATGGTGTTTAATTTTATGAATTTATTACTGTGAAGCCAGTATTTTTTGCAAAAGTTAGTTTTGTTTAAGTTTTCAAACAGTGGTTTTAGAAATAGAATTGTAAGCTCATTCGCAGCCGCCGTGTGATTGGAGTGGATGTGTTTTTTTTCAATCTGTTTTTAGATATTTTAAAATTATTATGTTGGCATTTCACTTGTTTCTAGTTCAGTTAATTGAAATTTGAAAAAGTATACATATGTTACATGAGTATCCCGCATGTTTGCCACTAAACTTGCCAACCAATGTACTTAATTCCATTTGGAATCTGTGATCTCTTTGTCTTCGAATATTTTATACAAATTTCCCTCAATTTCTGCTTTTCACTTCCTTGTAGCGCATTAAGATCACCGCTCAACTCTGAGCTCTATCAGCGCATTTCATTTATCATTCAGCCGTCGACAAAATCTGTTAACTTGACCACCATTCTTACGTGCCTGATGCTCGCGAGCTTTGAGCTCCAAGCTTGCAACTCAGCATGACACTAGATGCTTGATGCCTTAAGTGAATAATTGCCACAAAAAACAATGCAAAGATATGTACAAATGATGGCAGCCATGATGACGGGCCGCAAAGCAGCCTTCGATGTGGCGCAGACAATCAGGCCAGCCAAAGCAACCAACAACATCAGACTGAGCTTGAGCCGGCTTGGGCCCATTTCGCGAATGCTGTGGCAATTAGAACTGTGCAGCATCGGTTGCTGTTCCTGCTGCAGCATGATTTCATTTAATGCTGCCGCCTGCAACATATTTAACACTCCCTTCGATGACTCGAACTAGAAAAACACTAAGTGCAGTGCGCATTTATATAGTATGTACGAGGGCTGTTTGATCAAAGGTCTGCAATTGTAAGTTAATCTTTTTGATCGAATAACGTCATTTGGATGAGTATACTACTTTTTAAAGATACAATAATTATATAATTTTCAAAGGATAATTAAATCAGTTGAAACAAACTTTACTTGTCGTTTCTCGAACATAAGTTTAACTGAAGATTGATTAGTTAGTTATACTTTTTGCGTATCTTGCGTTGCACAGACAAACAAACGGTTATGTCTAGACCGAATAGTTTTGTCATACGGACGGCTGAATGGTATAAGAACGACGGGAAAGCTTAATTCCGAATTGCAGGAAGTGTTTATTGGGAATCTGGATCTTCGTATTCATCATTAAGTATTGGAAACTGAGAAATTAAGCAATAAAGCCAAAAATGCTGAACAAAGTCCACGGTCTAATAAAGAATCCATGGATAGTAAAGAGATGATTATACAAATCAACTCAAAAACTAAACCAAATCAATTTCCTCGTTTCAAAGCCACAAAAATTAACTTAAGTTCGAATTAGTACGTGATTGCAACAACAAACGACACTTTGAGAAAATATACTTAGTTTTTGAGAGATATCCTTATTAAGCAGCAAGTTTTTTGATGTACGTGTATTATAAGGTCTGTTCCGAATTGAAACACACTTTTTAGGGAACAAATATTATCTTACAAATGTTTTAAGAGTGGGAACTCTTCTTCTGTCTTCAGTAAAACTTTAAAGTTGTGCAGGATTTGGACTGTTCAGGAAGTAATACAGTTCTCCCTCAAAGAGCGATTTAGTTGCAAGCAGACCTCGCATGGACGTCTGGTCGAGACATTGTCGCCCTTTTGTTGTGTGGTCATTTGCCTGCGGGCCCTGGCTTAGTGTCGTCCATGGTTGCTCTGACCATTTAAGTGATTTGCTCGCCACTAGCGCGAATGTCTTTAGCCCGTTGCCGGCATTTACGCGCCTCACGCAACGCTTTCCCAAGGGGCGCTGCAACTTCATTAATATGTACATACGGATCGGAGAGTGTGTGTATATAATAAATATATATGTGTGTACAATATATATGGAAGCATGTGTGATGGGGCTGAGCATGAGCATTGCTTGCTGGCTGACTGGCTGACTGGCGGACTGACGGACTGCCTCTGAAGTGCAAACTGTTTAATTGCGGAATAATTGTTTTGCACACATAACCTCGCGCCGTTCAAATGGCCCGTTGCGGCCTGGCCATAAAAAGCATATTAAGTGCGAATTAATGACCACAAAAGGTTGGCCTGACTGGCTTGCTCAGCCTGGCCTGGCTTGGCAAAAAGCGGAGCAACATTACACACACACACACGCACACACACAATTGCGAGCTTAAAGATTACGACACAGTTTTCACAAATTTGTTAACATCCTCTGCGCTTCAACATGACGATTAGGCTGCATTCTACACTAAAGTGCAGTCATTTAATTAGTCTTTAGTTTTAATGTATTTGTATTACAATTTATTAGCACTTACGGGTGCAGTTGTGAGTAAACCTGTGCACATCTGTGCGCATAGGTTCCAAATGGTGCATCATATTTTAAATAAATGTCAGTTATTATTAAGTACTGAAGCACACTATAAATGTATTATCTTGAAGCGAATAATTAAAAACCTCTTTTCCATCTAATTGTATATGCGGTCTCTGGATAATTTAATTTTGCAAGTGATTGATTTTTTCTAAATATGTTACTCTCTGATTTAAATCCAGCTAGACTCGACATATTTCATTTATTCTATTTAAATTTTTATTCATAATAGTCGATAAGACTTTTGGACAAAAATCAACATACCTAAGCAAAAATGCCGAGTATTTCAGGACTACTTCAAGTTTTCCATATCGATTAGCGCTTAAATTTGTTCTTCCTTTTCCGACAGATCCTCTTTATGTTACTATAGAAATGGACAAAGAGATGTGTTAACATGAAATTAAATAGTATTATAAATAAACAAAGTTATAAATATATAAATATACTTGTCGTTTTTACAGTGGGTAAGATATTCAGCCTAAGATTACAGAAATATAGGAAATGTTTTTAATCTAAATTGATGTTTTAAGAACTTTCCATTGCCTCATTGTCTCAGGCGGCTTTTCTTTATTTTATTTAAAAACACAAGAAAATCTCTTAATTAAATGCAATTGAAATTAAGTTTTTTATTAGTAAGTATAAAGCCGCATTCAAAGTATATTTTCAACCATTTCATGCAAATCAGTTTTGTAAGCTCTGAGTTATAACCGATAAGGAAGTTTGTTCTGGTTAATATTTAATATACTTGAATATTTTAATATTGCTAGAAAAATGTTATCTACATCCAACTTTTCTGCCATTGAATAAATACAAAACAAGGCTAATTTTTAATTTGTATTTATTGAAAGTTCTTTTACGAATGAAGACTTATTGGTCTAGATCGCACAATGCATGGTTTCTTAAAAGTGCGAATTGTTGATAAACAGAAGAACAAAATACATTTTGTTTATTCAAACAACTATGTGGCTTCTATTCTTCTCTATAACTCATAAATCGATGTTTATACACTCCTACTTTTCATGGACAGACCGAAAATATTTGTGCACAAGAGACAACTATTCGCTTTGTGTCTCAAATACAAGCAAATTTCTATTGCCTCTGGTATTATTTAGTTTATTTATGGCATTGCGGTTAGGTAACGCCCTATTCCGGCCTTATTGCCCTCGTTGTTAAACCCATGCTCTCGTTCCTCCACATCCCTGGCAGCTCCATTGTTCGGCGTATTTGTCAAGTCAAAATATTTATTGAGTTCAACTGCTTTGGTCAGCCAGCCCTACCCAAAAGATTGCCTCATGGAATGGGGTAGCGAAGACGTGTGCCAAAAATTATGCGTCTCTGTGTTGCTCTGATAAATGGCATGAGCGTAAAATTTTGTCGCTTTTGGCTGATCTAGATAAATGCATTTGAATTTGTATGTTTTATTAAGAAATTTATTAACACACAGAGGCAGAGAGCCTCTTGCAGTCCAAGTTGGAGTCAATTTCAGATACAGATACACATTCAGATTCGGAGTCAGAGTCAGAGCCAACAGCGTTCAGTGCTCGTTGGTATTTTAACCTTTTCATTGTCTGCTGCTCGTTCGTTATAAATTATGCACTTAAGTTGAGGGTGTTTTCTTATTATATATAAAGTTCGAATGTTGCTGTTGATACCGCTGGCATTTTTTCGACGTTTCCGACTGTCTGTTCTTCATTTTTCAGCATCGTATGGTCCAATGTTCATCCACACGCAGGCGCAGGCGCAGTCGCAGTTGCAGTCGAAGTAGAAGTCGAAGTCGACGTTAAAGTTGAAGTCCAAGTCGCAGTCGCATTTAAAGTCACAGTCACAATCGTCGTCAGCTCACCCGCTGTGCCAGTGACACTGACACTTGAGTAGATGTTTTGCGGTTGATAAAATCAAGAGCAAACAAGCCCAACAGTGTGCCAGGGCAAGCCAGACCATACCAGACCATACCAGGCCACAGGCTGGCCCGTCTCAGCTGTAGAGCTGAAAGAAGTGGACGTCGGATGGCACGTCGAGGTCCTTTCGCCGACTTTTTTACTAATGGTGTGACAAATTTTAAACAAGTAATTTCTGCATGTTGTTTATGAGCATCGATCTGGGCGCGCTCAACGGGAGAGTTCATAATAAAATTTATGACTGTGCAAGTCCACAAAATGAGGGCGTTAATTTCATATGAATTTTACCTCATGATATTGTACCGTATCCTATCGTAACGTATCGAAAACATATGATTATTGAAATCTGTTTAAAAATCTATAACAACTCATCAGCTTTACGATTACGAGCACAGCGATGTCTGGGCCAAAACGCACTTAGCTCTGATGCTTATCGCTTGTCTATATAACGCTTCATTATTGTAAATCATAATGCCATACTAGAACGAGTATACGAGTATACATATGTATGGAGAGGGCTTGCAACGCCACATGTGGCAATATAAACCGCTGGGCCTGCACGAGTATGAGGCCCCATGTCTGCACTGACTGGACCACACTCTAAACTATAACAATATATGGTGCGCCCAATGCTCAGCTGACAATGAATGTGTGGGCCAGTTAAACGTTTGGAGCGCCATCAACTTTTCTCTTTAGACATAATCGCTGCAGTTTAACAAACATTATTATGCTCCATCCATACGGCTGGTTGAAATTTAATTCCAAATTGTTTCTAAAACGGTTCAACACAAATTTCAACTATGACGTCGTCAGAGACAGACTTGGCCACATCTCATCTGATCATCATCATCATCAACACCATCATCATCATTATCATTATTATCGTTCGTCGTATGTCTTTTGTCGTTTGTCGTTTGTCGTTGGGTGCTCACAGTATGGCACAGATGCCAATCAGCCAACCAACTGCTCACTGCTCGTCGTTACCTCCAAAGTTGTCTCATTTTCATTTTCATTTTCGTTCTCAACTGCACGTCTGTGCCTTCGTCTTCGTCTTCGAGTGCGACTTCGACTCCGTTGTCGCGACATTGACGACTTTGTTGATAATTTTGATTTTATTATGTTAATAAAATGTTATGGTTTAAAATGTTCAACAGTCGCTGCATTGGCGTTGTCACTGCTGGCGCTTCAGCTTCAACTTCAACTTCTACTCATTTGATGCTACTTGCTGCATGCAGCTGCAACACATTGCTTTGGCCAGGCCAGGCCAGGCCAGAGCAGGCCAGACCACGCTGCTTATGTCGTCTGTGCATCATAACTCATTAGTGACAATATCTGGCCGTGTTGTGTTAGCTCTTGGCTCTGTGTGGGTTTACTGATTTCGATAATTTTCATCTTTCCCTCCTTCTCCCCTCCCCGCTCTCGACCACTCTTTCGCCATGAGCGCCATGCTTTTGTTAATTGGATTAAATATCAAGCAGCGTTCCACACAAAAATGAAAAAATGAAAAAGGAGAGAGAGAATAAAAATTGCAGTAGCCTTAGCCGGCTCAGAAATCTGTTTAAAATGGAAACGAAATATTTACAAATGCCTGCCTGCTCGTTCTTATTTTCATTCCCGATGTTCGTTGGCTTGTCAACCTCGTTTGTTGACTCGCTTTTATTGGTTGCTCATTGGCGCTGTGTTTCCATGTTCCCTGTCATGTTAATAACATTCATAATATGCCTTTTAATTAGTCTGCTCGACTTGTGGGGGGTCTGCTTGAATGCTCACTTTTGAGCTGATTAATGCACCATTTAAATGCTTTGCATTTGACTTGAAATTTTGATGTGAATGGGTTAGCTCCGAGACATTTTCAGATTGTGTTGCAGTTGAGTTACGTTAGCTCTGACAGGTTGTTCGTCATCAAATTGCTTTCTTCCTGGAAACCTTTGAATAACTAAACATGCCAGCAATAGAATTACAAATTGGTCTATTTGGTCATCTTTCTTCCCATCTTCCCATCATGAACCCTTAGAGAAAAATGCAATCGAGAGATCCTAAACTTGGTGCACAGTGCCTTCAGAGGCATAAGCTTTGCACTTATTTTTCAATCTTTCAATAAATGTTGGTTCATTTTTAATATTTATACAATATTTTTGCGGATAAAGCGAACATTTTTATTATATGAGTATTAGAGTATTATGTATTGCTTTATAATTGTTGACTCGTAAAATAAATTTAAGAATATAATTGTTTTTTTTTTTTTCATATGACAATTAAGTTATTTTTTGCCTTTTTTACTTTTGTATAACTATTTTTGTTATTATTAAATTAAATGTTATAATGACCCATTTCTAAGCTGACCCATCAGACATCCTTTTGGAATCAGCTTCGAGGCATTCAATAATATACTTTTTCTCAGCACATCGAGGGCACTTTTATGAAAATAAAAAAATCTTAACTTTCTAAGAATTTAGCTCACCCCTTTTCACTCCAAATTTCGCCTTATTTCCTAGCTTTTTCTCTAATATAAATTGTCAATAAATAATATTCGAATTATTAATAAGAACAAATAAAAATGTTATGCTCAGAAAGTAATGCCAAGTGATTAGAAACATCTATAACAACATTTAACAAGCACCAAGCCTTCCCAAGTTCTCACAAATTGCTCACAAATTGTCAACACTTATAGTTTCATTCAATCACAAAATAATTAATGTTTATAAATTATAATAGAAGTATGAATAATAATAAAAGTACATAAATCGTTGGCTTTATAAAGAAATATTACATACATGTTTCTGGATATTTCGTTTATTTAAAAGGTACCAATCCGTCCCGAATTGTCACATATTGGTTTGAAAAGTCGTTGTTCTATCCAAAGTCTGTGTAAGCAATTATAATTTCACACAAGCATAAAACGTTTATAACATTTCCGCATAAACTTAACACCCGTAAAATCATGAATTTAACAAACAAAATGTGCGCAGCGCGGCATAAATGGGTTTTATAATGCTTATAAGTGTCTCTTCGTCATCGTATTCGTCTTCCTCTAGATAGGTTGGAGGGGAGCCCCAAGAGCGCAACGACATTTGCATATTTCGTGTGACAAACGCGGCGGTGGGTCCAGCCAGTCTTCAGAGTCTTTGGAGCTAAACTCTCTCACACACACACACAAACAACACACACAATTATAGACGAGCATACAATGAGCGTGAACTGAAAAGCGTGTTAATTTTCACTGTGCATTTATTGTATGCATACAAGTATGTGTATATTGATTTGAGCTATAGAGGAGCTCTATCAAACGTCTTATGTTAATGGGGAGCGACAGCATCCAACCGGCCAACCAAAAGTTTCACCGTTGAAATGTGCTGTGAAGCTGTTAATTAAAATGAAAATGTACCAAGAGACCACACAAATGAATCCGATTCCCACCAGCCATCGATTGAGCGGCAGTAAGCGCTGGCGAGTTCGTTGCCTATACAAGTCTTTTGTTTCGACCATGGCACAATGGCCGCTGCTGCACTTGTCTGCCCGGCCTACCCACTTGTGCGCATTTGAATACGAGTATTTGCAACCTGTACTCATCATCGCCATCGCCATCGCGAGCACCATCGCCATCGCCATCGCCGTCGCCGTCGTCGCTATTTTGATTGATACCCTCGGCAGACTTGGGCATGGCTGCAGGCAAAAACCATAAAGCAAGAAAAATGAAAAGCAACCAAAATCAAACAGAAACTCGAACGGAACGGAACAGAACAGAACATAACCAAACAGTCATCAAAGTGTGGGGCTAGTTGGATTGGCATACCACAGCATGCCATATCATCGGAGTCCATGTCATGTAAAGCAGGTTTCATCTCTCGTTGCGCATTTGCGGATTATCAATCACACATATGTGTAGTAGAAATTTTGTGTTTCGTGTGTCGTTAGATGAAGCGCGAGTTTGACTGACTACGCCTCGCAGAATTTTAGTCATTAATTATGCGACCGACCCCGGCTCGGGCGGTAGTGAAATCCACAAATCCATCGAGCCAGCAATGGCGACTCATCATCGTCATTATTGACAGCCACAGTCGCATTCGCAGCCGCATAAGCATGTTCTTTAAACTTTAGCCTTGAAACGGCAGCGTTTGTATTTATTGTTGTTGTTGTTGTTGTTGTCGCTGATTTTTGTTGTACTTATTGTTGTAGTTTGCACATTTTTGGCGTCGCTGCAGCCCCGCGTGCAGGCTAAGCAGGTCTTACAGGTCTCTTCTTCGACATTATTCACATAATTGTTGCTAGTTTTTATTTGTATTTTTTTTTTTTTCGTCTTGCCCGTCCGATGTTGTCTGTTTATATTTAATTGCTAAAAACTATAATTCTGTCAAGTTTATTATGAAAATAATTATAATGCACGTTTTGCTAGCCCCGTTGCCATTGTGAGACACGTTTATCTAAGTGCGCATATCTGCGCAGTGAACTTTGGGCCGTTTTTTGTTTGTTTTCTTAGTTAAACAATGGTCGTGGCTTGGCTGATTTAGCGTTATAATTAACCCAAGTATATACAACAACAAAAAGTACTGTGTAAAGTGTGCAAGAACTTGTCTATTGGGTCATTGGGTTAGTGTTAAGTCATTTTCATTGAAATAAACAGCAACGAAATAAAAAATCTAAAACACAGGTATGACAAACACAAGTGGCAGAAAGTGAGTCTAACTTTGACATAGTTTTGGGTTCATGCCGTTCTACGCGAATCGCACAGATTAACAGCCATTAAGATTACCTTCCATTCGGGGGAAATCAACTAATCTGGCCTAGTGTTCAATAGCACCTTTCACCGAATTAGCTTAAACATACAAGACACTCTTACAAATTGTTGGGATATGAATAAAATATACGAAAATTGAAAAGTTGTTTGTGTACTTTTAGAGCCTTTTCTATATTTAAAAGACATTTAAAAGTAAAAGATACAAAGAAATTCCTAGTTATGCTATTTTCTCCACAAGCTGATTATTGGGGAAGTAAATTCCTCAGCCTTATTAGGTGGACTTAATTTTTCAGTTCTTTGTAGACCAACAAGGAATTCTTCGGCATTTATCTTGTCTTGATTACGCTGTGTTCAATAGTTTTCATCATTTGCTCTAATTATATTGACCTTTCACATTTACTTTCGACAGGACTCTCTCTAAATTCTATCTTCTAAATTGTAATAACGATATAATATAACTTATCGGTATTTTAATTTTTAATAGTATCATAAGTATAATATAAATTAAGGTTTTTTGTATATGTATCGACTGCACTATTTGTTGATTTATTAAATAAAATAATAAAGGTATCATGGCGCGCATTCAGATTTACAGTTAATCTAGAATCAGACTCAGTTATTTAACTACTTTGTGGATTCTTTCATTTCTCATTTGGGATGCTGCAAGGTACATGTAATCATAACCTTTTATGTCAGTTTCCAGGAACACTTATACATAAAATTTTCCATGTCAATTAGCAGATTCATAAACTCACTCAATTCATTTGCCGAGCTCAACAGAAATGATAACTTACCCTTTGCCTTCCACCAACGGCACCTCCAATTACAGTAAAGGATTGGCGCCCTGCCCTCACAGACCCGTCCCTCGTTCATTGTTAGCTCGAATATAGCTCGACATCGAATAATTAACGCCTATTTGCTTCGACTCACGTTGCCGTTTCCCTGATCAATGCAACGTACGAAACAGAACAAAAAATCAAAACCACACCTTGCGTATTTTGCTCATAATTAGCCCAAAATACAGCGAGCCGTAAATCTCAAATCCCATGAAACGCTACAAATTAACATTATTAAAATTTGGGTCTTCGACATATACATAAATAAAACAAAACGCAGCAAAACAAAACCCAAACAAATAATATTTTATTTGGACTAAACTAGCGGGCTGGCTGAGTTGACTAGACTGGCCAGTCGGATGTGCTAAGTGAGGAAGTAAACGTTTCGGATCGTTCAAGGAAATCTCTATGGAAATCAACAGAACGAGTGAGAAAAGTAAATGCGATTCGAAAGTTCAAAGTACGGCTAAGTAGAGTTTGAGGCACATTCTGGATGCTAAGCCATAAAAACGCGTAATTGTAAAATAGAGCCTTCTCCTTATCTGATCATAGAATGTTGGCCCTTTTGGCGCTACTCAGCTCTTGCTGTTCCAGAAATTTACGATCTATAATAAATCATTAGATCGAAGGCAGAGAAATCCTTATGCACTAATTCATTTTTTATTAACGCCCCAAACAATGTGGAAAAACATAGAGCGAACACATCAGCAAACCCTTCAAAATAATCAATAACAAACATGCATTTGGGTTCGCCTCGGCGCACAGTTGGAAATCAGGACACCAATAAAACGTTGGCTTGGGAAAAAAAAACGCGCTCATCTAAATAAAATTTGATGTTTATATGACTGCAATGCAATGCCAAATGAAATGAGTCACTTTTTTGTGTTGGTTGCTAGAAGATGCAACCTAAAGAGAAAGAAAGGAATGGACAAGAAACAAAAAACAATGAGAGGAGGAGGCTTGCTTTTCAAAATTCTTCGGACAGTGAAGTCCTTTTTAGTGTGCCATAGGTGCCATTGTTCTGAGTGCAGTAGTTGTTGGCTTTGTTGCCAGTTTACAGTCTTGTTTGGAGAATGATAAATTGCTGGCAAGCTGCTGTGCAGGGAGCAGAGACGCCTTGCTGTTGTTATGATTTGTTTACGAGCTCGAGTATCGGGGAGGAGAACAGCTGAACGCACAAGTAAGCTACCCGCCCGCCAATTAAACGTCGAAGATCGTAGGTACAGTTGAGCTAAACAATTCAATTTCAATCACAAATTATACATTTCATAGTTGTACACGACTCCCGCTTTTCACACCTAAGCGACTTATCACACGCATCGATCGCGGAAGTGCGGAACTTAACGGTCCCGCATGGGGAGCAACCATAACAATCGTATTAATCGCAGAGTCGAAATAAATGCAGTCTATTGTGTCTACGACACGATTCTTGTTAGTAACGCTCAGATTAGAATCAAGCGATTACCTCACGCACGCAAGCAAGCAAGCCAGCAAGCCAGCAAGCAAGGACATTAATGTGTCAACATGCGCCGCATGCGACAGCCCAGGATGCACCCGAGAACTTCGTGTAGCATGTAGTAGTAGCAGGAACAGCAGCAGCAACCACAGCCAGAGCCACAAACAAATAACTGATGTCTAGTTCCTGGTAGCCAACCACACACTGCAGTATGCGATGTGCGATGTGCGCAGGCCACTGATAAGAATCGTGTTTCGTGCGAATGTCAAACCCAGAGCTACAACAATGTGCGCATAATGAGCAGCCAACAACAGAGGAGCATCCATAGATTGCAGATCGGAATGAACGTATGTGTTAGATATTGCTTTCGACGCTATCGACATGCGTGCTCTACAGTTTGACAAAAAAACATCAGCATCAACAGCAGCAGCAACAGCAGGATCAGGCATAACTTGCTGCTCAATTCCCTAGGTCGTATGTAAATTTTTTTTTGTAGCTTTATGTGTTGTCTTAAAACGGTTTTAATGCCTTTTTTTATGCCACTTACATAAATCTTGCAGGACATGCGCATAGGAAGAAATTTTTATTGCAATATGCAAATAGTTGCTGCATCGAATGATGTGAATTGTTTCTTTCTTCCTCAAGTTGACCTTCAACCCTCTTAATTGTGGCAACATTTTGTTGCCTTTGTGCCTGCGGTTGACCGCATTCTTTCAAATGGGCAGAAGAGAAAGGGTTGCCTTTTTGATAACTTGATTAGGAAACTTACCTAACATTATTCTTGATTAAGTCACCATTAATTATGATAATGATGCTAGCTGGCAAGGCAGAGCGAATCTCTGCACAAAAGGCAACCAGCCAGCCAGCCATCCAAGCAGCCACACACGACTAAGAGCCAAGAGCTGAGAACTGAAGACAAAAAAAGGCAATTGAAATGGGAACAGGATATTGTAGCATAAGGGCAGGACAAACAAAAGCGGCAACGTGTGCGCGAATAAAAAATGAGCAGATCATAAAAACAACAACGAAATACTAGCAGAGAAATGTGTGATAAATGTCAACTTCCTGCTCAGCATCGGACACGCTGCCGTAAACGACGACGGTTGACGACTTCATCTGAATGATTTCTAGATTTTCTACGGAAGTTATCTAATAACGGCCGACACTTTAATCCTTTTATGAAATTAATCAAGTGTGGCCATAAAAAGTGATGAAAAGCAATGCAGCTGCTTTGGGACACAAAATAGAATACTCGCACGCACGCTGGACAGCATTGCCAGATGGCCAAATACATATGTAGACGAGTATATAGAAATGAAGTTACAGCAACTCCGACCAATTAAATAAAGTTAGAATACACTAGACTCTCTTAGCTAAAATATAGTTTGTAGTGCCAATCATTTTAATGGCAATTGTATGATATCAAGCTCCGATTTCAATGAAAAATATGGGAGGCTCTATCAAAGACTCTCACAAACTTTAGTTAGGAAATGGAGATAAATTGAAAAATTGTTAGTCGACTTATTTATGCTCTGATCATTCCAATGATAGCTCCATATCATCCATAAAACTGTAGTGTGGGTAGCTCAGAAAATGAAGGAAGATAATATATATAAGGTTATCAAAACACTTAAGTTTGTAAAATAGAATTAATATTTTGAACATTGAAGCGATTTTATTAATATCGTTATTTTATTTTTGGGACAAAAGACCGTGTGACTGATTCAATTAATTTAAACGTGAACCTCCCCATAGAAGAATCATTACAAATATATCCATACAATCAAGATCTGATTATTCTTCAACAATATGTTTGATCAATAAGTTTCGCAGGATTGCAAATTACGAGTATATATCTAATTTATTGCAAAACTGCTCTATTCGATAATTCATGGATAATAGGTTCTTTACAAATATTATGGTTATTTTATTTTTTAGGAATTTTTGTTTAAATTTATAATAACTGTTTTCTTATTTGATATACTATTTATTCGGTTGCCAGAGTAATGCACGTGAAAAACTTAATGACTAATGATAGATACAAGTATATAGCTCGATAAGTACTAAAACACAACGCTGGATAATCCGAGCAAGAAATGGTAATTGTGTCAAAAAGTCTGCTTAATTTCAGTTTTGAGTGGGTTTAAGGAACAGCTTGACTCCTAGCTGATTATCAAACATTCATTTCAGTCATCAACTAAAAGAGCCAGTCGAGAGAAGTCTGTTCTTTAACCACTATAAGAAGTAACTCATTCAAGCCCCTTTAATTTCTTTAAGCACTGAACTACGCTATTTTATAACTTTTCCACAAAACCAAAATTATGCATAAGAACAATAGGTTTTCGAACGTTGCCCCAATCCTACACTCTTGACAATGTTACAAATTGATTGATAAAATAGTGAAATGTGAATAAAAAGACCAAAGAAAACTCATAAAGAAAAACAAAAATTCAATTATTCAGCTCACATGATAAGCGAGGCATTCATAAATTACCCATAAACCAGACCCTGCACCCAAAACATAACCAGAAAGTTACAAATCCTCTAGACACCCATTGATCAGCGAGTATGCATTTTTATGCTTTATGTTGCTCGTATGTGATTTCCGCTCGGGAACTGCTCTAGGTGGGCTAGACCCATCAAGCCAGCGACAAGAAATAAAAATACGCATGCCGTCTGCATATTAAAACAATAGAAAACAGTTGCACTTCAACATCAACTACCTAGCAGCTGGCCAAGCTGCTGCTACCAAATCCTTTAGCAACCGCAATCCATCCGACTTTCCAATACAGAATGACAAATGAACGGGAGCAGATCGCCAGACTGAGGAACTGTCAGTAGGCAAAAAGTTGTCAAAACAAATGGTTAAGGTAAACGATGGCAATTGAACATTTTGGCAAGCCCGAACGAAAAAAGAAAAACAATTAGAAAACAGTTGCAAAGTTGGGCACACAAAGGCAACAACTTCCCGTACTTCAACTTCAAATGCAATGCGCTCTTTTTAAAAGTTATAATCATTAATCATGCAAAGAGGCCACAGCTACAACAACGACAATAATGCTTAACGGTTTGGTGAACAAGACACGGCTAGGTAAATTAGGGAATACCATTAAAGATGTGATCGATTCGATCTTGAGCCAAACAATCTTCAGTTGACACACATTTACTTGCCATCCAATCAAGAACAAAACAAACTTACGTTTTCACATGTCGCATGCCAAGAACCTCTTCGGGACGCTGCTCCCTTTCTAGATGTTCAGCATAATATGGAGTTCATGTCATTTATCATGTTGTCAAGCATACTTTTTGCACACCTCTCTGCGAGTATGTGCCGATATTTTAGGGTTAGATGTTGATGCCAAAGGGTTGTTGCTTAGAGTACATTAATAATTGTTTTCAGCTTCTCGTAATTGTTATTCTGCAATACAAGTATGCCGATATTTGTATTTGGACAGATTTGTTTTGTTTCTATGGCTATTTCTAGCTTTTCTGATTTGTTCAACTGTGTCTGAAAATATACACAATAGTTAAATTCATCGTAGTAAGCGTAACTAAATGGAGGAGCACCTTTTGGTTCCATGCTGCTGATTTACTGTTTGTTAAGACTATTTCCACTTTGTACTTTTCTGTATATAGTGTGAGAGTAAGACAGCATCAATCGATGAAATTGTATTCAAAATGTCGTAAAATAAACTAGTTTAGTTTCTGCAGAAGCACTCAATATTTTTGTATTATTTTAAACTCTTTAGATAGCAACATTGAACGACTGCGGTTAGAAATTCATCACTCATATTGCCGAAATACCATTTGAAAAATTTAAATCATAATGCAATCTGTTAGCAATCTCCCATCACTCTACAGTCCTTGCATTAATTATACTTTTTTCAGATGCTTGATAATGTTAACAAAAAAATTTAATCATGTCTCCTTTTCATTGCATACTTTACGGCAATCGATTACGATCGATGCCGATGATGATAATGCTCATGGATTTCATTTTCTGTGCCATTAGTCATTAAGGTTAAATGCTTTGATTTTGGCATACGTTCAAGGCAGCGGAAACAATTGACGATACTCGCAATCTCCCAAACAACAACTGGCATTGAATGCAATGCCCAAATCATGTGCCACTTCAACATGCAACTTGCCCTGCGAAACTAGAACGCGAGTGAGAACCTTTTGGCTTTGTTTGCCGAAAAAGTTAAGGTCAACTTTAATGAGTTGAGCATTGGCAGGCATTGAACTTGTTGCGCGGACTGCCAACCGCCAACTACCAACTTCCAACTTCCAACTTCCAACTACGAACTGTCGACTGTTCATTAGTCTGGTGGTCTCTCCTAGTGTCTAACACTGCCTTGACTTCAATTTGGCAGCCAAGTTGCATAAACATGCAATTTGCTAGAGCCAACAAATGAAATGAGTTCCCCGGAGTTCGGTTGCATTGTTTAGAGGCGGTGGCAACGGGCGGCATATGGCAGGCACTCAGTCGCTAACAAGCAAAATATCTCATAGTTATACAACGCACAAAATGCGTTAATTAACAGAAAATATGCAGCGCCCACTGGCAACGCCGCCAACAAGCCAACAAGCCACCAAGCCACCAAACCAACAGACCAACAAACGCCCGCTCCAGGCCGGGCAGCTTATACGGATTTCGATGTTTCGGCCTATGCCTGGGGGCTTATGCGATTTACGATTTTTCGCATAAATTTACGCGAACGCTCGTAAAAATGCGTAAAATACGACATTTTGAGTTCTGTGAAAGTGTAACACGAGTTCAACAGCAGGGCAGACCCAGCACAGCAGCTTACCGGATCCTCCTCAGCCCCATCAACATCGACATGAGCGCAACAATGGGGCAGCAATTTTGATTTGTTGCTTTCAGCGTTAACTTGGCAACAATGTTGCTAATAGATGTTGCCAAGCTGAAGGATAAGCCCCCATAAGTATGTACTCACTTGTATCTATATTATTTGTATGTACTATATGTATGTAACGCAAATGACAACAACAACAACTGGGCTCAAGGGCTAGAGCATTGCTGAATGCTGATAAAAGCCATTAGAGATTCAAAGCCGATTGAAACGAAGATACAAAAATTTACCTATATCCAAAAAGAAACGATTGCGTAAAACCGTAACAAAACATGGAACAACATAACTCTCAATTGTGTAATTTTTGTAATTTCAAATGAACTAAATGGATAACTTAATCTGTATATGAATAAGACAAGTGTGTAGCTGTTCTGGTTCAACAGTTATAGAGACTGACGAAAATATCTAAATTGATTCGCCTTTGTCAAACCTCCTACTGCTTGCTATTTATATTCTGACTTTTAAATATGGGCTTAAGAACCAGACTGGTTCATCAAACTAAAAATTTAAAAAAAGAATCATGAAAACTGTTCTAGGGGGAACTAGAATGAGTTCATGAATTACAAAAATATTCAAACTAAAAATACAGAACCATACTCAATTAATGAAAGTTAGCAGAATGGAATAATGAACTAGTTCACAGCTAGAGTGATATTTCTTGGAACTGCTTGAAGTCAAAATAATATCCAATTTTCTTAGGTGCACAAGATACAAATGTATTTAGGCTGATTACATAAGTTGTTTTACATAAGTTTCCCCATAAAAATAATGTCATTAATCGTCTGCCAAATCACCAACTATCGGTGTGGTTAGTGTGCCCACAGTTTCGGTGGTCACACTAAATGGCAATCCATGTTGAGTGGCCGAGGCCCAACTGCGTCGGGGTAGTATGCGTCCGAAATTGAAATATTTTTGACGCAGCTTATCCTTGATTTCGTCCTCGTTCATAATGGCGCTGGCTTCACGAAAATTCAGAAATATGCGACCCTTCTCATCGGTTTTAATCGGTAATATCTCGGTGCAGACATTGCGTGCCTTGAGCATAAACCCCTCCTCTTCCTGCTCGCCCACGCTGCAAGGATTGCTGTCACCACTCAAGTGGTCGTCGGGCATTACAGCCACACTATCCAAGCGAGAGTCCATGGACTGCGAACGTGGAGGCTTGGCTGTCGATATATGATTCTTCTTTTTGCGCAGACAAAACGGATCGCGATCACTGGCCTTAACATATTGCACCACTGGCCGGTTGACACCCCATTTGGGGCGATCGTCCATTTTGTTGGCATCCTTGTCCTTGCATTGACGCCGTCTGTCTTTGTCTTTGTCCTTTTCCTTTGACTTTGCCTTGAATGTGGTCGTTGTGGTCGTAGTTGTTGTTGTGGTTGTCTCATGGTCCTTCTCGGCTGCAGATTCCTTTGCCAGCTGGCTCTGCGTCTTAGAAGTTTGTGTTGTTGTCGTGGTGGAAACCTCCCTCTTGAGCAGCACCTTATAGAAGTTGTCGTGAAAGAGGCAGAGATCGCAGTTCAGCGGCAACTCTGTTTGGGTTTCCACATCTGCCAGTTGACTGCCGTTGTCACTGCTACATTGTCGAGGGGTCTTTGGACTTGGGTCTGTGGGTTGCAGCGGCGTTTTCATGGGAATCAACGCCATCTTATCCTGTTCCGAGAGCAGAGCAGGACGCGCTAGACTCACTTCCAGGGAGTCGGGTGAAAAACAAGCGCTAGCTGTGCCCAGAGCTGTGCGTGCCGTATCTGCTCCCTCCTCCTCTTTCTCCGCCTGGTATCCGTCTTCAGTGTAGATGGACGTATCCGTGCGCTGCGTCATAGTCGCCTTTGAGTATGAGTTGTCCAGAGTAGATGCAGCTGTGGTTGGCTGCATTTTAGGCTGCTGCACAAAGTATGTGGCTATCTGAAGGTTGCCAATGGCGTTTTGCAGGCCGAAAATATCGCTGGTCACAGGAAGAGGGATCAGCGTAGCCGGCTGCATTATCAACGCCACATTCTCCTTTTCCTCACCGAATGGTCTTGGATTTGGCTCAGCTTTGGCCTCGGTCTTCGGTTCTGTTTCAGGCTGCTTTATGGGCTTAGTAGTGATGCGACGCAGGTTGATGGGTGTGCCAATTAATACCTTCTCCTCCGTAACGGCTGCTGGCTTAACCTGCGGCTGGGTCTGCGGCTGTGGCAGTGATGGTGGGGCGCGTGGAGTATTCGACTGTATGTCATCGCCCTGCTCCAGTTCAGCTTCATTCCCTTCTTCCACGGACAGCACTTTCAAAAGTTCCGCTTTGTGCTCATTTTCATTGGCCTTCTTCTCCTGCGACTGCTGTAGCACGCGTGTTTTCCGCTTCTTCTGCTTTTCCAATTTGGCTGCCACCTCAGCCTTGGCAATGGCATCTAGCATGGCCTGCTGTTTCTTCTTTTGAGCTTCCTCACGCTCCTGCGATTGGCGACGCTCGAATTCAAGACGCTCCTGCTCGATGCTCTTCTGTCGCCGCACACGCTCCTCCTCTATCTGCTCCTCCTGCCGATGGCGCTCCAGCTCCCACTTGCGTATGAGTTCCCGTTCATGTAACTGCTTCTTGATGGCATTGTGGTACTCGGCCGCCTTCCGGCGTTTGTCAATGCGCTCAGCTAACGTGACGGCATCCAATGGCGCATTCTGACCCCGCAAGTAGGTTGAGGAGGATTGCATGGACTGTATATCGTCCTCGCTGTTGAGATCATGCACGCCACGGCTGAGCCATTCGGGCGGTGGTGCCACACCCGCCTGTGGCTGCGCCTGCATATTAAAGTTGGCCCAACGCGCACGCTCCCGTTCGCGCTCATCGTGCATGTAGTAATCGCTCTGCTCCGAGGTGTTCGTCTGCACCTGGTAGGTATTCGATGTGGACACATCTCGGCTGAAGGAAAGGTGAGAGGAGCTGGGCGGTGCGACCATGTAGCAGCATCTATAAGAGAATACAAAAATTGCAATACATTTTCTAAATACTTACGACTATAAGCGATGATTACTAATTCATTGTAAAATAGGTAAAGCAGAGATCACCAAGAAAAAACAATCTCATTGTTATTATCATTTAGTGAGAGTCTTACGAAAGAGAAGGAAAGGAACTGAGAATCTCTGTGGTCCTTCCGTTAGGGAAATCATAATGAAGGTGCTTGTGTCCTACTCCAGACAAAGACTGGGTAATGTTGGCAAAATGAGGAATATGCCTGTGATTTCTAGTGATATCTTTTGACAGGAAATATTTAGATTGGACCATTCTGATAATCATGTTAGAGGTGAGAAGAATTCTATTTCCTGGATCAATCTGGTTCTCTCATTTCACACAAGAACTACACTACTTTTAATTGGAATGAATGATCAGTGCTTAAAGCTTGATAAGCAAATTGACATTCAGTGGAATTTTCTCGCTACTTACCCTTCCGTCGCGTAGCTGTCAGCTGTCAGGGGCTCATAGACCTGCTGCGGTTGTTGGGTTGGTTGTACTCGTCGTCCTTTAATAACATATGAGTTGTTGTGCTGCTGCTGCTGGTCTGGGGCCTTCGACAAAGGCATGGTTTCTTGTGTTGAACCCTGCATCGATCGCTTTAAGCGCCTGCCGTTTCCACCACCACCACCAGCACCAACGCCACCAACCTCCCCCAGACCCAAACCTGCTCCCACGCCGACGCCAATGCGCTCCTCAACGACACTGGCACTGGCCACGCTACCCACCCCACTTATGCTCCCATTCTGACTGACTGCGTCGTTGTACCAAATATCGGGTGTGTGAATATTCTTTGGGGTATCACTCAGATAGCCCGAAGTATCCTCTTCCTGGCAACCGGCAGCCTGGCTATTCCCATTGTTGTTTAATCGATTAGCGGCGTTGCCAGGATTCGCATTTGTTTGCGCTGGCATGCCTTTGGATGCGTTCGCGTTTACGTGCCCATTGCCATTAACCTGCCCGCCATTTCCCTTATTGTTGCTATTATTTCCATTATTTTGGCCGAGTTGATTGGCCGCCTTTTCCGGCTGTTGCTGCTGCTGCTGCTGTGGTTGTTGTTGCTGCACCCGCACTGCATACTCCCTGTGCCGAATGGCTGGCAAACTGGGACTCCTCAGTCGCTGTTGCTGTAAATGGTGTGGGTGCTGCTGAGCTGCCTGTGGGTGTTGCAAGCGGCCCTTGGCGGTCTGGAGGGATGTGGGCACGAGTTCGATATAGCGTGCGGGCATCTGCATTGGTCGCGTCATTCCCGGCGCATAGCTGCCGCGTCTTCCCCGTCTGTAGACCAAATCGTCGTCCTCGAAGTCCGCATCACCATCCACATCCAAGTCCTCTATGTAACGCTCCAGTTGATTTCCATAGTCTTGACTGCCCTGGCGCTGCATTTGCGCGTAGTTGGGTTGACGCAACATCAAGTGCATATCTTTGGAGGTGTGCTGGGGATACTGCTGTCTGGAGTGACTCGATGTTTGGTTGGAGGTCTGACTCAAGTCCAAGTTGGAGTAGAAGGTGCGTATGGAGGTGCGCTCGATGTGCGATGTGTGTTGATGGTGTTGCTGAAGACGTGCGCTCGTATACATCTCATCCATGCGCGCCATTTCCTCTGCGGATTGCGGAACACAATCAATCAAGATAAGAGGTCTGGACAAAAAGAAACGTACCTCTTTCCTTTGCCCATTGCTGCTTCTTTAAGTCCAATAGCCTGTGGGTCTGTCTGCTTTCCGGGCCCGTTATCATAGCTAGACTGCAGTTGACTTCCTTTCTTTAACAGTTCATTGTCCTACGACCGATGACCTGCGCGCTTGGCGATAGGTCAGCAATAAATTCAAAATTTAGCTGCTATTTTTAAATGCTCGGCACTCCACCTTACTTTGCACTAGACACCACTCCAAGGCTATCGCGTTTAAACTAAATATAAGGCAGAAGCAGAATTCCTTCAAACTCCACACGGACTCGATTTGTTTTGCATTGGAATGCCCGATGGCGTTGTCTTGACTACAATGGCAACGTCATATATAATTGACTGGCAAATAAAAACTTGGGGCTACCATATGCCGTTCAAGTTTCGTTCGCTTTTTTGGGGTGAGTCCTTGCCGGAGTCCTTGCACTCGTGCGCAGTGGGTTAATGCATACAGCCCACACAACAGTGGAAATTGGGCAAGTTTCGATAACAGGTAACTCGATTTGGCCAACAAGTTTAGTTTTCATGGCAACTGCCAACTTATCAATTGGGGATGGACATTTCTGTACGTTTTGGTGCGTGAATCACGCTCATATACTGACCGCGAAAGGAAAAATCATCCTATACACATTTTCGTTGCCAGTCTGTGAATTATTTAAGGTATGCCTCAAGACTACTGTACGTCTTCCAAAGCTAGAGTGAGGTCAAGAGTACAAGTATTTCAGACACCCCTACTACTGCTCTGGCCAAATAAATAAGTTTTCATGTCTAGAATATTGTAAATATAGCAAACGAAATTCGTAATAAATATTTTCCTATTCGACTGCTAGATTTAAAGTAATAGAATTACATAAACTTAATTCATTCGGCACAAAATAATAAGTTTTGTGAGTAACACCCTAGCACAAATCGACCTCGGAAATGTTGTGAATCTAACTTTCGCCAATGAGTTTATTTCTTCGTTAAGAGCTCGTTTGTATTGATTTTGTAATACAAGTACAGCACTTTTAAGGAAAAACTGCCTGACATTTATATACAACAACATTACAATTAGTATTTGTTATTAGTTATTTATTTATATAATGCTAGCTTAAATTTAAAATCTTAAAACGAACAGAAGAGATTTTGTTAGCAATGGCTTCTGGGGCCTACAGCTAACTTTGTATGTACATTATACAGTATTAAAGAAAAAAGTGGAAATATGTACATATGTATGAGGATTGGGCTTAGATTTTGTGGTAACTGTTTGCGGCTTTTAAATATTTTAATATGAGTTTAGAGTTATGCATTGATGGGTTTGTAATTCAGGTGATAGTTATTAGTATTTTACCAATTTCTATTATGAGATTCATATTTCCTAAGACTGCTGACAAATAATTACGAAAATACTTTAGAATTTCATAATGTTGTGAGAAATAAAGTGTAAATAAAGTATACGAAATAGGAAGAACACCCTTTTTTTTGGCATAGAATTATTCCCAAATCAGTGCAAGTTAGGACTTAGAATAATACAAGTACTTTTGTTCGATTATTTTAGCTAGACAGACTGAAGATTGAAGTGGTTATATTTCGTCACACTTATTAAAACTAGATAGTTTGGACTGCCATTTTCTTCCGGATCTTAGATACATTCACATCTAACTATGTAGTATACAGCACTATATTCTCCGGTACATAAACGAAGGCAAATTCTGAAAAGTTCCTCTGTTTTAAATCAAGAGTTTACGGATAATATTCAAATATGATTTTGAACTACAAGTATATGTGGTTTAAATGTTTTTTTTTTTTTTTAATTTTGTGTAAGCCAAAATATTGAGAAGTGAGGTTGTAGCTCAACTACAGTTCTATTTAACTATGTCAATAACAAATATTGTTAGTCAGAGTTAAGAAATTAACTCAGTTTTGGATTTAAAAGAAGCTCAAATGATTTTTGGTAAGGGTGTATAAGTTGTTTAAATGAATATATGCTTTAATATTTAAATTTGAAACGATTAAAAACAAACTATATGGTTGCTTCCTTAGTGTTCAATTTGGGGGTCGTAAAATTAATTGGTAATTTGGAATATTTACGTACCTTTTTAAGTTAATGGCTGTTTTCAAATTATTTATTCACGTTATCTATAATCACAGGCCCATCGTTAGATTGTGATATTGCGTGTCACTTGCTGCTGTCTGTCTGCCCCAAGTTACACAGACTTGGATAAACAAGAAGAGATATAAAATATGCATACACTACACGTGGCGAACACAAGTAAACATTTGCATATATTAAAAGTCTATTATTATAGACCGAAACTATATTGGCCAATGTTGCTATGAGGAGTATGGGTTTTAATTCGCTTGCCATTTGGCTGGTTTTATTGATTATTTGCGACAATGGAGAGGTCTTAGTCCTTCACACAAACGGTGGTGTGGTGTGGTTGGGTGTGTGGTTCAATTAGCGTGCAACAAGTACGAGTGTTAGAGGAGTTGTGTGAGTGTTACCAAACAAAGTTACTTATCGGGCACAATCTCATTACGAGCCGCGGGCAATCGGAACGGCGTAGGTGTAAAACGCTAAACGTCCTTCGCTATCTGCTGGACAGGAATGCGCCAATCTTGGCCAACTCGATTAACATTTTTTTGCAGCAGGGCAAGAAGAAGAAGTAGAATCAGAGATGAAGAAGCGAGCAAGCGGACCTACCTATCTACCAACCTACCTACCTTCCTATCCAGCAACTGCTCTGCTGACTCAGAAATTTATTTCCCATGGTCAAATAGAAATGGCTAAAGATAAAAGGAAGAAATATCTCATAACCCATTTTCTATAAACATACATAAACCATAAAAGCCACCAACAGCAACAGTAACAACAACAACAACAACAAGAGCCGCAAGCCAGAGCAAAAGCTACCAGCCACATTGTTGTTGTTGCTGTTGCTGTTACCATTGCTCTGATGCTGTTGGGTCTGCTTTATACGCGTGGGCGTAGAAATCACTGCCAGTCAAAAGGTCATGTTATGATCTTGAGCGAACTATGTGTCTAAGTCGACGACGACGACGACGCCGAACATGAGAGCGAGGCGCAAGAGCAAGGCTCATGACACTCGAGTCGCAGCCAAAGAAACTGAAGATAGAAGACAGAAGACAGAAGAATGGAGCTGGGCTGTGCTGGTGGTGGAGGTGTGGGGGAGAGAAGCGACGGCGGCCGGCAATCAAGAAATCCCACTTGATACAAGTGCATTTATAAGACAGTATAATGAGTTTTTATAAACTTAAACAGGGTCGCCTTTTTAAAGCGTAGCGCCTTAGGGCGTCATTCACGAGCATTGTGGCACACAAACTAGACTTTTTGCTGAGCATGCCTGAGCATGTACGGCTGGCGCTCTAGCGCCTCTTGAGCCAAGTAGAGTACTATACTGCCCCAGCCTCTAACATATTGATAATGACGCCGACGACGACAACGCCGACGACCACGAGGACAACGACAACGATCATACATACCTATGTATAATTGCTTTTTGTTGGGTCAACAATCACATGTCCCCATAGTGGCGAGCACTGAAATTTCCCAGCAATTTGTCCAAAGAAAGTGATCATGTCTCGAATTGTGCTTCAGCAAAAAGTTATGATGATGATGATGATCGTCTGATCATGGCCGATCAGATGTGCATGCAGCGTGGCCATTTAGACAACAATTTCCATTCATCTCAGAGATTTTCACTGACCAGCGAAATGGTGATCAATTGAATGATCAACTGATCGTTTCGATCGCTCTATTCAACGGACATTGTATCATTTAGCGTACAACCTCAATACACCAACCAATAAACAAACAAGCCAAATGCTTAATAATTGTAATTTTCCATATTTTTTCATATGCTCGTCGACGTCCACACTCTACATTGAAATTGAACGATCAGAGACGACAGTTGCACGATCAAAAGATAAAGACAAACTCAACATAGCTGACAGTGCAAGTTGGGGCAGGCCCGAAGCGATCGATAGATCGATCGATCGGTGCAGCGATACTCGTACAAACAACCTTACATACTGATTAAATTGATGATGTTGACACGAACTTTGAACGAGTGAGCGATCATATTTTCTGTTGTTCATATTTTCAAGGGTTCATGCCGATTTTCGTCGGGCACTCAACGACAACGACGGGCGATTTTCATAAGTGATTTGGGTATCATACTCGTATCGAAATCATGTAAAAACACACACACACACACATACACACCTTTACATTTTCAAGTGAGAGTAGGAACATACAATTGAGATATACTCGTTCATAGAGCTACAGGTATTCTCGTATATGTATATATTTGGATATAGATATATGTGTATGTGTTGTTGCTGCCTGTGCAGAAGAGTCATTGATTTTGAATGGTTTTCAACGTTTAAGTTGTGGCCACGATTTGTTCGATATCATCATCAACAACGATCCAGCGATCTAGCGTTCAAGCGTTCGTTGGCTTGTTGGCTAAAAAGAGCTAATTTGTGTTTTGAGCCGCTGCTCAATTTTTCATTGACATTTGTGCATGTTGCTGGTGTTGTTATTTTTATTGTTATTGTTGTCCATTGAAGAACTTAATTGTTGTGCCATTGCACACAGATTTTTCTTTTTCTTTTTTAATATGTACACATGCAAAAATTAAAATAAATAAATTTTGTCATTCATTTAAATCAGTAACAGCAAAAACCCCAAAGGTGTTGAATATATTTATTAATTATATTTATGATAATATTTTGTTAAAAAATTGTTAAACCCAATAAGTTTTTCTATTTAATACAACTTTTAAAGGAATTTTTGAGCTGCTTACGTTATAATACTCTTCATTTTTGCCGTTGGTATTTAGCCTAAAAAAAAATAATTTGCAATTAAGTGTCTTACTCATTATCTAGTGCAGCGATTGCCCAATAATAATAATAATAATTGCTGTATATTTTCTATATATATTTTCTACATCTTGGCAAGTAATCAGTTTTGGAATTAGATATTCATATATGAGATTTGTTTGACATCACATCTCAATGGTTTTAACTGTGTTTAAAATAAAATATATAATATAATTTGTTCAATTTTGTTGGCAAAAATAGTTTCCGATGATAAAAGTTATAGCAAAGCAGAGGCTTAAGTCTAGGTTTTTAAATAAACAAAGTTTCTCACAGATCAAAAATACCTAAAAATACGAATATTTTGATTGCATGATGTGCGACCGGCTGATGTGAAATCTACATAAATTTAGGGCACATTCCCAAATGCTAGATATGAGACTATCAAATATTGACTGAAATAAGGGATTTTGTTGTGTCCTTTTGCGAAGACCATTGAGAACCAGGGTCTTGTTCCGCACTAAAGCCACATATTTGTATACACACTTTTATTCATTAACATTAAAACAACACTTTTAAAAATATTATTATTACTAATATCAAGGCAATATAATGCTGGCTTCTAGTTAAAACTATTAAGGTAAAATTGGTTATTTATATAATACAATTAATTCTAAGTTTTCTAAAGTAGAATATGATATAAGGGAAATGCGATTTGTGCTGACTGGAAAATTGGATATGTGGCTGGGAGGGAATAAGCAGGTCGAGAGATTATGGTGTAATATATATTTTTTGTGGGGCTAGTTGCAGGTTTTTCGCTTGTTGTTTGTTTTTCGCATTGTTATAGTGTTTACTTGTTTGCTTAATGAGTCCAAATCTGAGACTAGTAAATTGTATTTTCTTGAACTGAAGAACTGAAGAGAGTGTTTCCTTTCAGATTTTATTGCTGGTACCAGGATGATTTAAGTGTTTTGTATATTAAGATATATCATATATAAATTAATTGAAAGTTAAGGATAAATACTGAAGTGCGGCAACCGTAGTAGTATTGACTTGGGTTCCATTAATTTTTTATTAGTTTCAGTAGTAGTGAAGAAGTTCTAGTAAATATTTTCATAGTGTATATTCATGATATTTCTGTTCTGTGCAGAGTCGAACGAACACTTGTAAATATACATACATACTTGTATAGTATGTGTAACTTGGCAAGGTGCAACACAAAATTTGTGTTGCAACGTGTGCGTATGCACTTTCAATTCCAAGTTGGCATAGTCATTGCCAAAAATGGTTAGTCAGCTAGACGCCGACGACAATGACGACGTGGACGACGTGGACGACAACGACGAGGACGAGGACGGCACAAGTGGCTGGCTAGTTGCTGGTAGGCTACCACTTTGGATCTTGGCCACAATGTAGCGCCAACAACAACAACAACAGCAACAGCAACAACAGTAATAGCAACACTTGCAACAACTGTCCGGTGTTTAGATGCCTGCCACTGATCTGCGTGTGTGTTTGTATGCAGCCAAAGACACGAGTCGTCGCCTTGTTGCCGCTTGTAGTAATTGTTGCCACTCGTCGTTGCAGAAGCGCGTTGTTGTTGCCACTGCCACTGCCACAGCGGCTGCGACGGCGACGGCGACTGTGACAATTGCTGCTGTTAGTGATGTTGGTGTCCTCAGCTGACAACATGTTACACTTTGGTCACTATAATGAGCCGTAATTAGTGCTGATGTGTTTGTCAGACGTACAACTCAGCTATGCGACTGATATGTGATACACTGTTGTTGTTGTTGTTGTTGCTATTTCTGTTGCTGCTGCTGCGTGCGAAAAGTTGCGCGCTTTTTGATAATTGCGCCTCAGTTGACATGGCCATGCGTCAAAGTTGCTGTCGTCGTCGCCTTTGTTGGCGGCGTAAGTGTCAGGCTAAATGAAAGGAAAACTGATTAGAGCTGACAAGTTCAAATTGCTTGGCGTACTCGTAGGTACGGCGGAGAGTGAAAGCGTGCGGCAGCTGCACGAAAAATCTGGCCAACAATTTCCCACCAGCACAGTCTGGGGGTATGGCCGAGCAAAAACAACAACAACAACAACAGCAGCAACATAAAAATAAAAAGCAGAAGATACTCTGGCTATACTATATAAAAATAAAAATAAAAAAAATAAAAATATCAAAATGTCCACTGATTGCCTCCGCTTGTTGCAACAGCCAGCTAGGCTGGCTTGCTGGCTGGCTTGCTGGCAGGCTGGCAGGCAGGCAGGCTGGTAGGCTAACGGTTAATACAGTCCATCATTATCAGCTATGCAGCCACCAATACCGCCAACACCGCCCGCCTATCTGGCAGCAGTAAAAGAAATGCGTTGCCAGCTCTAAGGTCAGTTAAACGAAAAAAAATACAAAAAAAAAATTGTGGTACACACACGAAAAAAGATTCTCACAAGGCTGCTGGTTTGTTGCTGGTTTGCGGGTTCTGGCCAGTCGCCTGCAACATGAAACAGGTGTGGCACGTCGCGTCCACAATGCGCGCATCGTAACTATCAGCAGCAACAACAACATTAACAACAACAACAACAAGTAGAAAAACCGAAACTGGGAGGCTGCTGGCTGGCTAGCTGGCTGGCTGAGGTTTTGCGCTTTGGCGACGCTTTTACCGCACGTTCGTTATTTTTTCGCAATTTTTGAGGTCACAATATGCTTGGCGGCCTCTGACGACGATGGCGACGGCGACGACGACGACGACGTCGTTGCTGATCATCGTTGGAAATCTGAGGCCAGAGCCACAAAACCTATGGATGCTCGATCGCTTGGCCGTTGGGTCGAATGCTCCTCCAAGCCGTTGTGTTGGCTGGCTGTGAGTTTTGTTGTTTGTCGCCTTAATGAAACACGCGACATACACACACACACATGGTCCAGGCTGGGCACACACGCACACACACACAGAACACACATAGCACACACACAGCACATATATGAACACATGCCAGTGCACTCTCAACTTTGACTTCGGGTCAGGCCAACTCAAATTATGTAGCGTAAAGCTGCGCGAAATTAAAAAGATAACTCAGATGAGCCAAACAATTGATAGTCACAGATATTGAGCTTTGACAGCGTGCCGATGAACGTTGTTTGATAATTCCTTTTCGCATTTTTTCATCTTCTTCTTTTTACAGTTGAAGTCAATTAAGCTGATGGACAAAACCATGAGAGCCACTGTTAGGTACACACCCCGAAAATTCGATAAGAGATACATACAGTATATAAAAAATAGACAGCATAACTGGACACGCGAGATACGTGTAAGAAGAAGGGACCTCGAATTGACGTAAGCCACCAAAATTCATCTTTCTTCCAGCAAATTCGATAAGGGATACATTTAGTATACATATGAAATAGATAGGTGATTGAAGAATGGATCTCAATTTGACTATAAAAATTCATGAAATATTAACTAATTGATCAGCAAGTAATTGTAAATCATTTCATTATAGTTGTTGCAGAATTCTAAATAAATGTTTATGCTTGAGATTTTGATAACAAGACTCTGTCTTTATTCAAGCAATAATTTTAGTTCCAACAAAAAACGAAGAGAAAACGAATACTAATATAATTGTAAAAGAGAAAAATTATTAAATAAGTATAACAAAAAAAAATGTAAATTAAGCTAAGCTTCTAAAAATTAGTTCTGAATATTTTTAGCAGCAATAAAAAAACAAGCTGTCGTCTACACTTAAGGTTTGTGCAGAGATTCGAAATTGACTTAAAAAGTTTAGAATGTTGTTTAGAGCCAAATTTTAAAAAAGTATTTGAGATATTAGTTAAATTTGGTTAGAGTTGAAAAGACTGAAGCATAGAATTAAATATTTTACAATAATTTGTACATAATTACAATGTCTTTGGGGTGGTTTGAAATTGGTTAGCAAGTTCTTATAAAGAGTTCTCTTTGATGCTTAGTAACTAATTAGTAAGACTACCCCCGGCATCAGTATTGGACAATTTTAAAGAATAAATAAAATGAAAAAATTTCAAGCAATAAACTTTGTTGGACCATTTGGAGTAAAGAATCAAAGGTAAGCAATCCTCTTTTTCCATTTAACTTGCAAAATATGGTAAAAATTTGGAGGTTCTCAAGAATAAAAATAAGTATTATGTTCTTGAATTGGAACCTCAAAAAAGAAAAACAAAAACATGAACGACCAGTTGTATATTTTTACCCGTTCCCGAAAGCCTAAAGAGTGTATTTATTAAAAGGATAAGAATAATAATAATGACCAACCAAGGACCTATTTGGTTTGAATTAAGAAGCACTAGTCGACATTGTTAATTAAACGTTATAACTAGCCATTGGAAGCTAATGAAAACAGAGTTGAATTTTGACATAGCTTAGAATAATAAACATTAGGCAAATACAACAATATATTGGAGTGTATATTCCCTACTGAGGACTTATTTTGCTCGAATTAAGAGTGACACTAGTGGACATAGTTATTGGTTCAAGACTCGGAACGAAGTCACATTATACTAAGTAGTACTAGACATTTCAAGCTAAAGGACACTAGAATCCTCAGAGATGTTTTAAAACTTGCAATTCAAAGTAGACATAATTTTCTTAAAAGAGATGAGCAGATCGCATGAATTATATTGAACAGATATAACAATATGTAGGAGTGTATATTCCCCACGCTAAATAAAAGCTACAAATGCATTATTTTTTTTGACAGTTTAACGAACTGCATTGCACAGCACCCGGGAGATCGTATTGGGCCTTTGAACTTGGCATTTTCGGCCCTGTTAATGATTGATGGCCTCGTCACAGTGTTGTGCATTGTGTGTGCTCTGAAGTTTGAGCTAATTTATAACAACAATTGGCCGGGCTGAGCTGAGCCGAGCTGCTCTGAGATGGGGCCTGGCATCATCAAGCAATTTGTATGCCGCCTGTCAATATGAAATCAAAAATGTTGAACGATCCTTTTGTTAGCTGGCTTTGATTGGGCGTACTTTTTTATTTTCATTTTCATTTTTATTTGTATTTTTCTGCTACACCTTTGAAAGCGGAAATCGCATCAACAATGCGTCGACGCGGCTCGTCAACGAGATGAATAATGGTAGAAAGTGGAGGGGGGGCAGCAGAAAAAGTCAAGCTGTGCAAAAAGTCGACGCTACCAGACACTTTACACCTTTGATGATCCGTCATAACTTTTAACACATGATATAATTTTCATGGATGGTCCGAGAGCCCCGATGCAGTTCAATGCAGCATGCAATGCAAGGCACTCGTGAGTATCTGTATGTATCTGTATCTGACTTCGAATACGAATACGAATCCGTAAAAGGTTTCGTTTGTTTTTGTAGCTGCTATATAAATGGCTTGTAAATATGATTGATTGATGAGCCAATGGCATGAAGTTCACCCTCTCGCAGCACTCTCCTACATTACGAAATTAGTACAACAAACTGTCAATGATTTGTTATTACCTTTTCGATCACATGCTGCCTTTCAAATTTTGCCTCAATTTCCTTGTAAGGCTGCCAAAAATCAGAAATAAAGCCAAAAGTACATGAAATTCGTGCTTGTTTCTTAAATGTAACAACAAAAGCAAAAAACCAGCAAACACTTTCAATAATTTGTCTACACACTTTTGTGTACTCTCCGACAGAGAGTACGCATATTTTTCTTGCATTTGGCATCTAAAAAATATTAATAATAATAATCGAAATATAACAAATAACAACTACTATTTTAGACTGTTCCAAATGAGTTTTGAAAGGAATATTAACGATATTAAATCATTTAAATTGGTTTACGTATTTGATTTGTGAAATGAGACTCTGAGAATAGCAAAACCAAGCGGATATCAATAAGAAGAAATTCATAAAACTCCACTTTGCTATTATCCTACAACGATTTGGTCAGACAGGCAAATTAATTCGTGAATTTATTCAAGTAGTCCATGAAAATTAATCTTAAATATTTTTAAAGAAATATAAATGCCATTGATTTCATGATATCCTTGTAAAATAGAACAAAATGATGTTCAAACTATTTCCCTGTTTGAACGCATTCCTAGATAATGAGATTTGTTGCGATTTCGACAATATTGAAGCTAACATTATTAACTTCAAAGGCACAGATATTGAAGTTCTGTACAGCATATTTATCTCGTTTACTCTGGAAGAAACACGTAATATCAAGATGCTATTCACAAGAATTTTAATATTTATTTTTAATATAATGAATGATTTACATTTTAAGTTTTAATAAAATTCTAATCCGAAAGCAAATTCAGAACGTTTGATGAAATACTTGGGATAGAAGTTCGAATCTTTAGTTAATATATATCTCAGTAGTAGATTGTAAAGAGCATGTAAGCATCGATTTAGGGACTCGCATACGAGTATAAAACTAACCTTCGCAACTATTTCTAATATTTGTGTGTGGCGCCCAGACTTCAGAGGCTGTGGATTTGCTCTTCACTGTTTTCAATCGATGCACTACAATGATAAGAAATTTAATTGATTACCTTTTGTTTTTGAGGTTTGCTCAGTTTTCGTTATTAAAACCATTTGGCTGTTTTCAATTCCCACGCCAAGTCATCATCTACGTGTACAAGCATTTGATTTATTATTGGAAAAGAGAAAATATATCATAACGTGATTGGGTCTCATTCGTTCATTCGTTTGTTTGCATGATTTTGGGTCAGTGTCTGGACAGTCAGTCAGACTCACTGAGAGTTGAACAGTCAATCAGTCGGCCAGTTAGTCAGTCAGACGGTCAGTCAGTTAGTGAGTTGTTGGGCAAGCAAAAATCTTGTAGATACACTTGGCATGCGGAAATTCAGCTAATACGCAGGTGTTAGCTACCAATTCATTGTGCTGGACTCTCAGCATGATGTGATATATGAGCTATAGAAATAAATTCATGGCATGACCTCAACTAACGAAACTTCAAGCTCGCGTCGAGAAACGAACGAAATTTATCAGCACAGGCTTAACTCATCAGAGTCATCATCATCATTATCGTCATCGCACGCTCATTAACAAGAAGCTGTTGCTCTTGCGGTTTATGAATAATCAGTTTATTAATCAATGTACCGAAACGGATGATTGCAAATATAAAAAAAAAAAATTAAGCACGAGATGAGGCTACAAATGATCGCACTATTAGGCACTGCCGAGCCCGAAGAACATGACGAGGGCCAACAGCTGACGATCCAAATGAACGACCTACAGCGAAGACTGGGCTTCCTGCCTACTCTACGATTATAGCAGCCATCCTAAATATTGAGACGCGTAGGCGGTTACATTAAATGGACGATGACAGCCTAATTTCGGGAATGGCGGGTAATTAAGCAGAGCAGGGGCTGACCAGCTACCATGTCCATGCTGGTGGCCTAATGACTCTATCACTAGAACGGCTGTCGGCAATAAAAACAAAACGTAACACACAAAAAGGATACTAACTGCAATTTATGAGCATGTTTGTTTTAATGTACAAACACACACACACTCACACACACGCACATACACAGGAACAGACATATACTTGTCTGTTTAAGAAGCGTGTGAGTGAGCATGAAATTGCGGCCAAGACTACCGACTTCTACCAACTGTGCGACGACATATGTTCGGACTTTGAATTTCCCAAAACATGCTAGGACTAATTTCTTAGTCTATGACGTCTGTCTGATCGATCCTGCTAATCGCTGACAGGAAGTTTGAATTGTGGCCCAAAAATGTACTCAACGCATCAGCTTCAGTGCTGTGGAAAATTGTTGTTGACATGTGACACGACTTAGCCAGAACGTGAATGTAAACGCATACGGGCCCTGTTCTAATGCCTATTTAAATAAGCCTTTTGTTGGCTTTTTGTCCTCGGCTTTTGTCTCTCACTCTCACTCTGTGGTTTTCAAAATCCAGCGACTTTGTCAGCTCGCTAAGTACACGCACAACGGCTTAGGAGCATCGGCATCGACAGCGATGGCATATGGATGCCAAGTTGGACGGACTCGTAACGCTCCTAATTACATGCGTGAGCGCTCTAAATGTGCAAATAGCTCGGGAAATATTTTTGCTTGTTTAGGCAGGCGAGATTGGTAATTCCAATTGTTGTTATTCTTTTTCTTATTACTATTATTTTGTTCGAAAGTACGACACACGCACGTCGCTTGTCGGCTTACCGCTGCTTGTTTGCATTTGCCAAATTATTTCCTTTTTTTTTTTGCCTTTTTCTCTTTGAAATGTTCGCTCAATTTGTGTGGCTGCTGCCTGATTTTAATGATTGGGCCTTTTCAGCCACACCCGCTGCATTCTGACGCGAGCAGCACAATAAATTGTAGCCTCAAATGTTCGACATGGTGTTGAGAGCTGGCGAACAATTTTCATGTGCACAACAGCTGTTGAAAGGTTTGCATTCTGAGTGTGTGGCTCAATAATTGACCGATCATTGTTAAGAGTCGACGGCAAATTGAAATATATTCTAGTTCGACTTACACGAATCGATCAGTATAGAATAGTGCTGTGAACATTTATCAATTTTTTATTACGCCCACCTGCAAAACAAGTTCGTTTCAATTTGCATAACAATACTTATAGAAAGACCCCATATTATGCGCCACAGTTAATTTTCTTGTTTGGTCATCTGTCTGTATTAAGGCCTAGAGCTTAAAAAATAGGAGTTCTAGAAACACCAAACTTGTTGTTAGTCCATAATAAAATATATCAACATGTTATTATCAATGTCTAGACAGCCAGTCAGTCAATTCAATTATTTTGCAGGCAATGGCTTGTGGATACGGCTAATATATATTTGTTTCACTTTTTTGGATTCTTGTTAGCTGCCAGAGGTATATTTTACAAACAGTCTAACTATTTGTATAATCCGAAAAACTTGAAGCTGCAGCAATATCAAATTTATTCACTACTTCTCAAAAATATTATATTTATAATAAAATCGCTCTTCTGGAAAAGACTGCTCTTCTTATTGCCATTTTGTTTGTCTTTTTAAGCAACTTAAGCTGTACGAGAATAAGATCTGTGAAAACCAAGGTTGGACTAAGCATTAATCCGTCATCTTGCAGTAGTTGTGGGTTTATTATACCCTGTACCCGTAGGGTAAAAAGGGTATATTAGGTTTGTGCAAAGTATGTAACATACAGAAGGAAGCATCTCCGACCCCATAAAGTATATATATTCTTGATCAGCATGACGAGAGAAATCGATCTAGACATGTCCGTCCGTCCGTCCGTCTGTCCGTCTGTCCGTCCGTCCGTCTGTCCGTCTGTCCGTCCGTCTGGATGAACGCAAGGATCTCAGAAACTATAAAAGCTAGAATAACCAAAGTTGGCATCCAGATTCTCCTAGGTCCGAGAAAGGACGAGTTTATTTTATTTTTTGGAATTTTCCCCCCCTTCCCCCGCTACAGAATTTCGTCAATAGCGTCCACATTTCAAATGCTACCTAAACCAAACTTTGCACACATAATTTATATATAATTGTCTACTGTTGTTCATAATTTTATTCAATTCGGTCAATTCTAAGAAAAGTAATTAGCAAAACGAATTCTCGCCAGTACAACCCCCACAAACTGCAGCAACAAGTTCGCTCTTCTTCTTCCTCTTTCTGCTGCTGCTATGGGCGCATATAACTCAGTGACGGAAGTTTACCTGGGTACAGGGTATTACACTGTCGGGCTTGCTCGACTGTAGCGTTCTCTCTTGTTTTGACTTTGTTCGGTGTCTGTCTGTATGAACGCCTCTAACTCAGGGACTAAACGTTCTAGCAATATCAAACTAGCAGATTGTATTACAGTGATGTTTCTGTAAATCAATAAATTGTAAAAGTAACTAATTAAAAGCTATTTTAAAGTATAATATAAGCTGTCGCATAACTGCTTTTAGCTCGCCAGCTATTTCTATTACAGAAAAGCGCTCTAAATCTTTAATATTTTAATATTTTTAAATTGTTATATGGTGTTGACAATAGAGCGAAGGGGCAAAGTCGGCCTGGTTTGGAGTCCACAACTGTCGAAGCCTTCTCCCACATGATCGGCTTCAGCTGTGAGCACGCCTCCTCAGCTCGTTACTTAGTTTGATTTCTATATTCCAGCAACGTAAGCAGAGGCCTCAATTTTGTAAACCCAAGATAAATATACACATACTTGGTACATACAATTCATTGTCCAAGTATTGAAATACACTCAACATTAATGCTTGAAATAAATATAATTAATGAACTAATACTAAACAATTATAAAACAAAATTCTAATATCCATCTAAAGGTAGTATAATAAAGCATCCAAATCATAAAACGTCTACTACTGATGCCAGCAAGTTATAGGCTATGTTTGCAGTTAGTTACCTAAGTGTTTTATTTTAAAGTCTTTCCACATAATTGTTTTTCTTGTTTTCAAGGAACTTTAATGCTATTTTTAATATGTATTTGAAAAGGAGCTGTTGCAATAAGTTTGCAGTTAATGCGGCAAACGACACGAAAAGGTATGATGTTAATTGTTGTATCTATGTATCATTAATTGCTTATTGAAAATTGTCTGTTTATTATTTTTTAATATCTAGCTTTTATTGCATTTCAGTCAGCTAGAGATTCGCATTAGTCGAGTTGTGTATTTGAACATGACACACCCAAAGTAAAACGCCATTTTTGCATCTGCCTGTCATTAACAACGTTTAGCACAATTTGCATTTATGTAGAATATAAAAAGTAGAAACAAACTTTATAAACAATAAAGCATTTGTGCGCATTTTTTTGCGGCGCGCTTTATCAAATGGAGCCTTCAATGCGAAGTTGCGAATCAATACAAAAATGGAGCTAGCTTGATTCCAAGCAGCAGAAACAGCAACAACAACAGCAACAACAACAACAGCAAGAACAACAAAAGCCAAGTGTTGCCATTGAGCGCGGACCGAGCTGCATCACGATTTTTACGATGCATTTGCAAAAGCTTTATTGACTGGCACACACACACATGCACACTCGCCGAGATCTATCTGTCTATACGTCTATATATTTTAATTCTAGTGTGTGTGTGTGTGCGCAAAGAAAAAAATCTTATTAAAATTTTATTGCAACAAAATGGAAAACTGCCAGCGCCTAAACAGCTAACGCTAAAGCTGAAGCTAAAAACGGAATTCGTGCGCATCTACAGCAGCTTAGCTTCTCAGTTATTGTTGCTGTTGTTGTTGTTGCTGTTGCTGTTGTTATTGTATCTTTTGTCTAGTGGAACACCTGCTGCAGTCAACAGTCAACAACTGCCAACAATGTCCGCAAACTTGCGGCAAGTCGCAGCGCATCGCACTGCAGCTGTGTGTGATGATGTATCAGACGGTGCGACCTTCTTACCGCCCGTCCAAGCTGAAACCGCCCCTCGAAAAACCAGCGTACGACCTTAGTCATTTGTCAGTCGCAGCAGCACCAGCACCAGCAACAGCAACATCAACAGCAACAACACCAACTGGGGTTACTTTCTTAGCCTGGCAGACACGCCGTTGCCAGCTCCAAGTTGCCACATTGTTTTGGCGCACTGCCAGCCAGTCAGCCACTCAGCCAGCCGAGAGTGGAGGCAGATGATGTTGATGTCTGACTAAATATCATTGGGTCAAGTTCAGCTTGCCGCACATTTAAAACAATCATTCTGCTTCAAACGTATTAAATTGGTTTTTGTTTCTTGTGTACCCTATACCCCAAGACATTTGTTAAAAGGGCTACATTCGATTTCTGGGCATGCTCGCAATTCAAAACCCAACTTGAATTCTGAACTGCAGAAATCTGAAAAATATATGGCCATTGAAGTAAAAAGCGAAGATACATTTGCAGCCAAACTGAACTTTAGTTCAATAGTACATTTTTAATAGAACCGAAACGATTTCTTCTTTTTTAACCGACTTCAAAAAAGGAGGAGGCTCTCAATTCGTCTGGTTTTTTTAAAATCTAAAGCATCAACTTAATTTTTTTTTTAGAACTAAAGCATCTACTGATTTTTTTTTTAGATCTAAAGCATCAACTGAATTTTTTTTAGATCTAAAGCAGATTTAAACATTCTTATTTTCTTAAGGGACTTACATTAAATAATCAAATCTTAATTAATTGTTGAACAACAATTAACTGACTTCTGAAGCATTATTTTTGCACAAGGAAGTTTTAATGGAAATACCAATATATATAAAGCGACCTTATCCACTTAATGTTGTATTATGAAAAGATGTTAGTTACAGATTACAACCATAATGTGATATATCCGAAAATACTTTAGATTTGATACAACTTAATCCAAGTTAAACGTTAATAAATTAACGCAATAACTGTTGTTTTTTTTTCAAATTCGAATTTTAGCTTTATTTATAATGTGAAATAAAGGTGGACATATAAATCACCAGATATTCTTGCTGGACTGAAACGGAATTGTTGAAAACCAAATATCATGAACTATCGAATTTAACAAAAAGAGGGTTGCTTGTTAAGTGTAATAAAGGAATCTTTCCTTAATAATAAAATCGGAATGCATTGTTTTGTATGTCTTTAGTTGTTCAGTCTTCAAATTTGGTATGAAAAGCTGTGAACAAGCACTTCGATATACAAATACCAATAGCATTTAACCCTTAGGTGATGCTCATAAACTTGAACTTTAGTCGGTGACGTTAAAAGATTAGTCCTTTACACCTAACATAAACATCTGCTGAGACAAATAGCCTTTCAAATGTGCAAAATGCGTTTAATATATCCTTTTTTTCTTTTGAAAGATTCGCTTCTATTTCAAGAAATATAGTTTCTATTCAGAAAAACACCAAATGAATGTATATTATTAACTGAAATTAATGATTAATCCAATTGACAAGTCGGATTTAAACCAAGATTGCTGTTCTTGAACGTTTAATTAGCAGATTTTATTTAATCAGACTCTAATAAACTGCAGTTTTGCTCGTAAACTCTATTGTTTTTAATAGATTGCACTCAGTAGATGTGATAAAAATTTAGTACTTTTGATTAGTGTATTTATAAAATCACATCAGTTTTATATGTATGTTGCTGAAGCCATATTATGCAAATCAAATAAAAACAAGAGAGAACGCTACAAAAACGCAGTTTGAGGGGGTTGTACTGGCGAGAATTTGTTTTGCTAATAACTTTTCTTATAATTGACCGAATTGAATAAAATTATACAACAGTAGACAATTATATATTAAATATGTGTGCAAAGTTTGGTTTAGGTAGCATTTGAAATGTGGACGCTATTGACGAAATTCTGTAGCGGGGGAAGGGGGGGAAAATTCCAAAAAATAAAATAAACTCGTCCTTACTCGGACCTAGGAGAATCTGGATGCCAACTTTGGTTATTCTAGCTTTTATAGTTTCTGAGATCCTCGCGTTCATCCAGACGGACAGACGGACAGACGGACGGACATGTCTAGATCGATTTCTCTCGTCATGCTGATCAAGAATATATATACTTTATGGGGTCGGAGATGCTTCCTTCTGTATGTTACATACTTTGCACAAACCTAATATACCCTTTTTACCCTACGGGTACAGGGTATAAAAAGAACCTTGCTTTCGTTTCAAAATAACAAAGTTTTATATTTATTAGCATTAAAGAGCACTCCCGAGTCGTGGCACATCTCATCAAGCTTTACTCCCAAAGTTCGGTTTTGGTTGCTGTTGTTGTTGCTGCTGTCGTTTTGTCTCTTTAGGGGGCAAGCCAATGCATGTGCCTCGTGCAGGAAAATTGAAAACATATTTTAATTTAATAGCCGAGACTTGTGAGTATGTGTGTGTGTGTGTGTGTGTGTGTGTGTGAGTGTGATTTATACTCTTCCATGTATTTATTGTCGGCATGCAAACGCCTCTTTCTGGCACCATGAACACCGTTCAACACGCACCGCTCCCCTCCAACCGTTCGATAAGCGGTAGTAGGCTGTGCCGGCATTGTCATGGTGTTATATGAGATATATGATTCATTCCCAAATGATTTGCTATGGCAGTGTGCAGGTGCAGCGGGCAAACAAAGCGCCGCCCTACTTTGAAGATGGAAATCCTTTCGGCTCGCGGCTTGGGCTTGGGCTTTTATGGCCTCAGCAATCGTACACTTGCCACTTTCTCACATAACGAATTCATAACCAAAAAAAAAAAAGAAAAAAAATCATAAATGGCTAGAAAAGCACAATTAAGAAGGCAGAGGCTGACCCATAGAGCCACAGAGCCCGTGCATTCAGCGCACATTTCTCACAATCAGCTGTGAAAAATCTTCCCATTTATGACCCACTAAAAGAAACTCGACTCAGTTTTTTCTTTTTGTGTCCACAGCACAGAACTCCACTCATTCCCATTTTGCTGTCTTCATCTGCTCGGCTCCGTTCTGTTCTCTGTTACGTGACGTTATGAATTTAATGTATGACCATTATGCATAAATTCACGAAATTCCATAGGGTTACCAGCGGCAGAAGTAAGGCAACAGAAAAATCAAAATCAACCAAAAGCTTTGTTCGGGTTGGCCGAGTCGAGGCTAAACACCTTTCGCACCATTTGAGGCAATTTCATAGTCCATTTGGTCTGGAGTGCGGCAAAATTCAGCGCTAGGTGTTAATAACAACAACAAAGACGTTACAATTACGCATTGAAATCGGTCCGTTCGGCCACAAACAGACAGACAGACAGACAGACAGACGGAGAGAGAAACCGATATGTGATGACAACGACGACCAAGTTCCCACAGGCCCAGCAGAAGAATGAAGTGTTGAACAATTGTTGAATTGGTGTTTAAAAACGCGGCCACTTTTATGACAACAAATTAGACGACATTCGAAAATTTCCATGCAACAATGCTAAACTTTTGTCCCTCCCTGTCTGTATAATGTTAACGAAAGGGAAATGGGGATAGTTTGTGAGTGTGTGTGTGTGTTTGTGTGTGTGTGGATTGCCATTGTGCCACAAACGGTAGCACGACGGAAGCTGTTCTCAGCTCTTGGTCAGTCACAATATTTACAAACCGGTTGCACAATAAAATGTGGCATTAGTCGAGCTTTAAAGCAAGATACATCAGACTATTTCTGGACCTTAATATGTAACTATAATAATAATACAATAAAAAAACACATACACACACACGGCCACATTGTTGGTTTATTGGAGCAATTTGTCGAGGCATTCAAATTTACGGACACAGCTAACTGATTGACTTTGGCCATTGCCAGTCAATCCGTCAATTTATCACTGTCTCAGTCCCATTTTTCGTAACAAAGTCAGTCAACGTTGTATTTTTATTTTCGGATTTTTTATGGCGCTCATTTGACAATTATAATTAATTTGATTAAATTCAAATTCGCGCTTCGAAGCAGAGGAGAAGCTAAAAATATTTCAAATAGAAACTGGAAAATCGTATAACTGAACTGAACAAAGCAAAATGTGAACACAAATCTGAATCTTGAAGACGCATTTTTCATGCGTTTAAGCCAAGAAATTTACATTTTGTGTGTGTGTGTGTGTGTGTGTTTTTTTTTGTGACCCCTAAGGGTCAAATATGATTCGATTTCAAGTTTTATGTGGCACGCAGCAAAGACAATAACAACGACAACACTAGCCTGATGTCTTCAAAAACAAATCGATACCAAAACAGATCAATGATCTCATTTGCATACCACAGTCAAACAGCCAAACAGACAAACATACATACGGCAGAGCTGCCAAATAAAAATGAAACATGCAGAGGAGAGTATACTATACGAGTACGAAAAAAAGCCGCGAGGAAATCAATTTTGGGGCTTTCAATCAAAATCCAAGTGGTGGAAGAGCACAAAAACAAAAATAATAAAATAAACAAGAGAGAACGCTACAGTCGAGCAAGCCCGACAGTGTAATACCCTGTACCCAGGTAAACTTCCGTCACTGAGTTATATGCGCCCATAGCAGCAGCAAAAAGAGGAAGAAGAAGAGCGAACTTGTTGCTGCAGTTTGTGGGGGTTGTACTGTAGAGAATTTGTTTCGCTAATAACTTTTCTTAGAATTGACCGAATTTGATAAAATTTTAAACAACAGTAGATAATTGTATAGAAATTATGTGTGCAAAGTTTGGTTTAGGTAGCTTTTGAAATGTGGACGCTATTGACGAAATTCTGTAGCGGGGGAAGGGGGGGAAAATTAAAAAAAAAAAAATAAACTCGTCCTTACTCGGACCTAGGAGAATCTGGATGCCAACTTTGGTTATTCTAGCTTTTATAGTTTCCGAGATCCTTGCGTTCATCCAGACGGACGGACAGACGGACAGACGGACAGACGGACAGACGGACGGACATGTCTAGATCGATTTCTCTCGTCATGCTGATCAAGAATATATATACTTTATGGGGTCGGAGATGCTTCCTTCTGTATGTTACATACTTTGCACAAACCTAATATACCCTTTTTACCCTACGGGTACAGGGTATAAAAATAAAAATAGTGGAATTTTGCACACAGAAATTAAGACGAAGTCACAATTCTGCGCCGACGACACAACTGACTCGACAAACTCAACAAAGCAACGGGCGAACGCATAAATTAGTCAGAAATAAGCGCGAAAACGTGTTTTAAATTTTGTGTTTTCATTTCACGCGCGCAGGCGCAAGACGCAAGACAAAATGTAGAAGGTTAGGGGCGGAGGTAGCATCCAAAACGGCTAAAACGGCATGCGGCATACGGCATACGGCGAACGCTCATGTCAGTATTTGTCAAAGTTTTGGCAGTGATTAATGCATTTATAATTAATTTATTGTATGCTCGTTGCTGTCGCTCCATCTTGAAGAGGAGCCGGAGACCTAAAGAGCGTCCAATCGACCGACCGACCCGGCCAAACGAGTCCGTGCTATTTTCTTGCGCATGACATAACTTCAAACTGGAGCTATTCGTATGCATTGTCACTGTCTCTCTGCTGGAATGCAAGCCTTTAACCCAATTTCGTCCGAAATATTTACACACAGCAGACATACATACATACTACTATGTATATCGAACAGCATTTGTCTAGTGATTGATGATTCCTGATTGCAGTCCGATCTAAAATTTGAAAGAAAACTCTCTGAGGAGAATGGCAATGAAATTTGCAAGTCACTTAAGAAGGTAAGCGGCGCACGGCGGCACAACAAGGAGATACGTGTATGTAGAGGAGAGAGAGGAAAAGGCCTGCAATCGCAATCTGGCAAAAGTCACATACATTAGAACGCATTAAAGTGTAACCAAAAAGGGGCGAGTCTAGCAACCCGCATGCCTTCATGCCTCTACACTCCCCGCTCGCATTGTTCTACAGCCACTTCTGACAATTTCTTGAAAAGCGCACATGGAGCAAAGATGCTGTCGTTGAGCTGAACTGAACGTTCTCTATATAACAAACAATCAAGCAAACAATTGCAAGGGATAATCTGTTGCTCAGCAAGGATTAGCTTGGCCATCAGACCATACCGAGCCATTCCAAGTGGTCCTCTCTATGCAAATGCCCGACAACAGCCGCAGTCACCAAAATTAAAGCATGACAATTTCTAGGACCAAACTCGAGCTCATGTTGTGCATAATGTAGTGGGAGTACGGGCCAGTTCCTCAAAAAGGTATGGCCGAGCGTAACCGCAGGGCAGCCACAGTTCAAAAACCACAGCCGCAGGAAGCACCAGAAATTTCTTCGAGCCTTGTGGCATGCATATCTGGTAGCCGTAGTGCCTTGCACGCACAGTAATGGGTTTAAACACCCCTTTTCTTTTTTGTGTTTGAAACAAAGTCGCATTTTGCCGACGCCTTTTTCGGGGCGTGCCGCTTGCCTGTGTGCCCTTTAATGTTTGACTTTTTCCCGAACGGCTGCCGCCGCACACAAAAGGGTTAGACGACAACAAACAGATGATAACGAGCGGCGGGATTTTGTTGCCATATCATAAAACTGCAAATTGGATTAACTTGTGTGAAATTTAAGAACGCGGAAGTCAAATACCATGCCTACCATGACGCACAGAGAAAGTCGCACAGAGAGAATGGGAAAAAGTTGCAAAATTAAGGCACACTGTCAGGGTATACCAATGTTTGCCACGCCCAATGACAACTGCAAATTTTATGGTTACAGTAATTGTAAAATAATGGTAAATGGTGGCAGACTAGAAACGAACATTAATTTCACAGCCATCTTTTCGATTATATTTATTAACCAGCTTCTAAATAAAATTATAATGTGCCAGAAGAGATGATATTTGATTTGAGAACATACATTTATTTATATTATTTATACTTATTTGCTTTCTAAGCAACTAGTCTAAGCGTTAGACTTAAGGTATTTATTATTAATTCAGTTAGGGAAAAAATGTTTGAAAGCGAGACAAAAATAAAACCTAAGACAACGAAAGCATCTCAACCATTTTGTATTATGGTGAAAGATTATTTCCGGCCAATTTTATAAAATATTTCAATTTTCAATAATTAATGAAGTAATGTTTATTCAGTTTATTCAGTCAAAGATGAAACTTTACTGATACTTCGGAATTTAAGAGGATATACTTATTAGAGATGACGTTAGAAAGACAACATCATTATCTAGTATAGTCTAATTTTATTTCAATATGAAATAGTTTTTCATGTGTAAATTACAAATATATCAGTTCCAAGTCTGCTTTAATACCATTTAGTAGTGTATAATACGTACAGAGTATAAGTACGGTCTGCAACGCGATTGTTAAAATGTTTACAAGGAGCAAGGAGAACAGCTAATGCCTGTCCTACAAAAGATGAAACCTTGTATTAATTTCGAAACTAAATTTACTTGCGTTCTTGATGTTAAAAGCGTATTTCAAGGCCTTGTTTCCGATTTTGAGCTACTTATTAGAGATAATACCTGAGTATTTTATGCAAGCTAAACACAATTCGAATTTATTATAATTTTCATGCATTCCGCAACAGGATCAGGATCGCTGAACAAGTTTGCGAAATAAAAATGGTTGGAGTTACAGTAAATAATAGAATTTCTGTACAAAAATATTGTTCACATATTGTTACTTTGTCGTTCGAAGAATGAAATAGTTGAACTGCACATGGAAAACCGTTAGAGTGCATTCATATCAATAATATTGCGAAAGTTTACAATCGCATCAATGCCGTAAATTGTCATTTGGCTATCAACAGATAACGCTTTTAATGATAGAGCCACGACAGTTTGACAACTGCACATAGGCGACATGCAGCCAAGTGGAACTGGTCTACATCATAATGAAGACGACGACGCACTTGGGGCGCCAATCAGGCACAGACACCGTTAGTGGCAAGAAGGCGGCGATGGGGAAGACATCTGACTTAATGTGTTGATGTTGCTGTCGATGCCAAAGCAGCAATCCAACCCAATACAATCCAGTTTCAAAGCAATTTACGCAATGTACTACGCTGTACATAGGCAACATCAGCAGCAGCATTAACAACAACAACAAGATCAACAGTTGCGCTGCATAAAATAGACCACGCCCCAGCTGCTAATATAATTTCAATGAGTGTGTGAGTGTTTGATCGTCACTCATTGACGAGCCAAGCATACATACAAGTATGTATGTATATGCCTTGCTTCAGCGTGTGTGAGTGTTGATGTGCTCTGCATTGGTCAATGAAATGAGAACATATGCGCACAAGTAAATAAGTTCGCGTTCACTCGAGCGGAACAACAATATGAGGCGCTCCCTTTTCAGCAGCCGTCTGGTAAGTGAGTTGCTCTTTATTTATAGCACGACAAACGGGCACAAGCACACACACACGCACACACACACGCACACACACACTGTGTGTATGTGTGAGTTGACTCGCATATCGTTCAAAAGGCGGGAATGAGTGCGCTGCGCATGAGCGACAAGGCACTTCCTTTGTTTGTATGCGTGTGCTATGTACTGAGAGTTGCTCAGCTTAGACATGTTTGTGTGTGTGTGTGTGCTGGTATACTGGTTATAACGGTGCTCCGATTGTGTTAATCGAGCCAATCAAATGTCGTAACGAATTCTTCTGCTCGCCGTGGCGTTGTGAGAGCGTGAGGCCGACAATTGAGCCACATTGAGAGAGTATGCTAAGCGCTCTGAGACCAACAGAGGGAGAGAAGCCACGACGTTGTAACGGTCCACTAACAGAAGTTGTTATTGAATATTTGTCTGTGCTGAGAGCGACTTGGCTGTAATGTTACAAATATTACAAATCATTAAGATATCAGCTAGAAAGAGCGTACTAGACCAGATAACAGCCGTCTAACAGTCTGTTAAGTGCAATGTAAGACTCATGTTAAGGGCTAACATAGCTCAAAAATGCCTGAGCTGTTGAGCTAACATCACTCGAGTCATGGAGTCAAGGAGAGCAGCGACAGTCAACAAACGCTCTTCAAATGTAACATTGGATGAGCCATTGTGCCACTGAGCCACTGAGCACCGTTAGCCACCACCACAACCACCACGACGACGACGACGACAGCGACGTCTTTTTGCAGTCTTTTGTTTTTCTTTGGCTGAGACAACCAACAAGCAGCTACAGCAACCAGTTTGTAGTTTTTGTTTATAGTAGTATCTTCCTCTGTTGTTGTTGTTGTTGTTGTTGCCACTGCTGCCTGGTAGCCGAAGCCCAACCGGCCGATCGCCGCACGATGTAGCTGCTGCTGCTGCTGCTCTACGGCTGCTACGGCTGCTGTTGTTGTTGCTTCCGCTGCTGCTTCCAGCGTGCGATGATTGCAAAGCATCTGAGCATTTTGCAGAACTGTTTAACATCAGTCTTTAGTGATAGCTCGCGCTTCTTGCTCGCACGCTGACGCTGCCGCTGCTCGCACGTCCGTTCGCTGCGTCGTCTGTCTCGTTACGTATTATTGTCACCGTCGTCGTCGTCATCGTCGTTGTTGTTATTGTCGTTGTCGTTGTCGTCGCTATCGTGTTATATGCGGATATGCTGCATTGCCGTCGCTAGTTGCACACGAAATGCGCTTCGGTTCGACAGTTGCACCAATTTACATCTCAAACTAAACTAAAACTCCCATCATTTATACACAAACAATATACGTACTACTCGGAAATGTTTACCGTCTGGAATTGAGGAAAACAATAAGGAAAAACGCCGCTATGAAATACTTTTCACACCTACATAAAATCTAAGAAAACAGAGGCGCGTGCATCGTGCGTGTGTGTGTGTCTGTGTCGGTGAGAAATTGAGTGCCGTCTGCCTTTTCACCATACAAAGGTGTGGTCTAAAAACATTTTAAAAAATCAAACACTAACAACAACAACAAGAGCAACAGCAGCAGCGCAGCACCAATAACGTCAGTTATTAGCCCATAGCTGAAAAATCGTAGCGTCTACTACATGTTCTATATAAATTGGCAGGCAGCAAATTAAAAAATTACATACATATGCTATATACAACAACACATACATACATGCTATACATAGATAGCTGATCGTGCTGAGTGCGGCACAAGTGTGTGTGTGTGTGTGTGTGTGTGGTTTGTGCGTGTGTGTCTGTGGGAGCAGTGCGGCAATTGTTTATATATATTTGAGTATATACGAGCATGCATGTGTGTATGGGCAAGTCAGTCATCAGATATAAAGCTCGCTTGCAATACATATCCATATAAGATACATACATACATATGTATCTGTATCTGTATCTCCATATACATGTATGTATATATTGTGTACAATGTACATTGCTTCACGCTCGCTAAAGTTCTAAAGATCAAGTGCAATTTTAGTTGCGACAAAACAAAAACAACAACAACACTGTACGCTCAAGTGACGTTTTATTGGCGCAAGGTGAAAAAACAATAAAAAATAAAAGTAGAAAAAATAACACACAAACAACTTAAATGATTTTCAACGTGAGCAGCCGCTCAAAACTCAAAAGTTAATGCAGTACAGAAATTATTGCTAATAAACGACACACAGATAGTTGCCTTTCACATTGCATTTTGGATTAAGCTCGCACTGGTCTGGTCTGTCGATTCAAAAGTTCTATTGATAAGGTGAGTTGATGAAAATAAAAAACAATATTAATTCAAAGAAACAAAGCTTAGAGGTGACTGGGGTTCATAAAGCCACCCGCTTTATGGGCATGCTAAATTATTATGGCAGTACGATTCACAAGTAAGTTCTGTAAGTAATAGCAGCATCCATATTGATGGCTCTAAAATCTTGTTTCGCCTATTAACATAACCATAATATATACCACGTCAGAGCATCCAAATACCATAAAAATCAAAAGACGAATAAAAGAAATAAAACCAAAACTTTGCCCATTGCTTAAAACCAAAAAAAAAAAAAAAAAAAAAATTGAAGAGCGTTGACTTTGATTGGAAGATTGATCTCAACTGCTCTTCTGATCTGAACTGATCTGATCTGCAGTGCGCCGCATAAAACGAACGTAACGAAACGTACGAGCAGACGAACCAACCAAACAAATGTCTGAGACACATTCATCATACAAATAAAAGATGGCATGGCATAAAAATCAAACATGTGAATTTCATTAACGAAAAAAGATTCAAAACAAAGCACAAGCATACTATCTGAGGCGCAGCAATAGCAGCAACAACAACAACAGCAGCAGCAGCAGCAGAAGCCGCAACTGAAGATGGCGAGCAGATAAAAGCTGTCTGAGGTTTGTCTGTTCGTTTGTAGGTTCGTCTCACTGTCTGTCTATGTCGATGTGTCCGACTCTATGGTTTAATTATACATATTGAACAGCAACTTGGAGCCGGTGAGAAAGTTTTTCGTTGTCAGCTTTTGGCGCTGTGTGGGGAGTGCACTTTTTAGTGTGGCCATAAAACAACAAAAAGCAGAAGCAGCAGCAGCAGCAACAACAACAACTACTACAACAACTTGAACGACAAGGGCAGTCAAATAAACTTTACGACTATATAACAGAATCAATGTATGGCGGCCAGTCGAAACACACATGTTTGTTTTATAATGTAAATAGCGTGTAAAGCTCGCTTATCCATAACATTTATTTTTTGTTCATGTTACAAACAAAAAAACAAAAAAATACAACTGCAAATTACAACAACATTGATAAAAGTGCAATGCAATTTTTGTGTGCACACATCGCTTGACATTGAATTCGTCGTTCAATTCTCGAAAGCCTGGAACCGTTCTACTATTAATGACTTGCCCCAGTATTTGACTTGAGGATGCCAGCCCAGAGCCATAGCAACGACAACAACAACACCAACAATAACTAAAGCAGAGGTGTGCATGCATTACAAATATTGACATGTGAACAATTTGTCATTAGAAGTGCATTGAAGTTCGTGTTCTACAAAGACCGCTGCACTTATTCCAGTTAGCCGGCCGACAAAAAGTCGCATCACAATTTGTTTGTTTGTCAGCTGTTAAGAGCTTTGACAAGATCATTTAAAAGAGCTGTCATTGCCTCGAATCACCTTCTAAGCAGGGGAATTGACTTACAAAACGCTATAGAACAAGTGTGGCGGAAACGCTCATAGAAATAACCACTTATCGACAGAGTGTCACAATTCCTAATCATTGCGATAGTATAGATAGCTTACGTCGAACGATTATACGAGTTTATGTATATGAAAAGAAAACTAATACAATTATTGTTTAATTTTGTGTTTAAAGAAAATTTAGCAAATGAATGCTCTTTGGAATCTTTTTAACTTTTGTCTATTCTTTGCGTTATTTTGGGTTTTCAAAAATTCGAAAAATATATTACTAAAAAAAATATATATTACTAAAAAAAAAAAACTAAAAAAATTACAATAGCTGCCTCATTATGAGTATATATACATATATAACGATATTACTTTTTATTTTATCTTACATCTAAAAGAGTTTGTAAGAAAGGACACTTGTAGCTTCTATAAAAGATGAAGCATGTGCGCCTGCAGCAAGAATTGTAGTATATATATTTATTATTACCTTTTAAATTGTAGCATATATCAAGGCATCATGATTTAATCAACATTAAAGTTTGCTTAAATTTAGAATTCGTTGCAATCTGATTAGTGCATTGAAAAGGAATTGCTTTGTTTATATCAAAGGATTTCTGGATCAAAAAGTTTGAGATCTCTATATACTATATTTAGGCATATTCGAGAGATAGTCTAAAATCAATACATAACTAATTGGGAAATCACAATTATTATTAAATATATGTAAATAGAAATGTTTAATTGAGAACTAACACCAATATCTGATATAAAGACTAGGGCGTTAAAAATATAGTAACTATATACAGTAACTATAGTATAGTAACTATATAGTATAGTAACTATATGGTAAATAAAAACGATAATCTAAGAGATTACAAAATTATTTTACGAAAAAGACACTGCCTTCACCAGTCAGGGTTTCTTGGCAGAGTTTTTCAATTTATTTCTTTGAATTTGTTATCAAAACTGCACTGCACTTGAGATTTTATGCTTTGAATTTTTTTTTTTTTATATTTAAAAAAAATAAACATACATTGAGTTGTCATGTTCGTTGCCTAAGTCTTTTGTTCGAAAATCACGTTTTGCCTTTAAAACTTCCAACAGAAGAAGTAGCAAAAGTTTAATAAGTTTGTTGCCTAAGTCTTTTGTTTCGTACTCACTTTTTATTTTGCCTATTTGTCTTCCGTTTGTGGCACACACAGCTGTGCAGCGATGACAAATTAACACGTCAAGGTCATTGCTTGTCTATCCAGCCACTCATCCTGCCAAACGGAAGACAACAATCGACAACTTCCTATTCCAAGAGTTGCCTGTCAGCAAAACAAAAATAAGGGGGGGGAGAGAGAAGAAAAAAAAGAAGAAATAAAGCAAAGTGTGAAAGTATTTAGTAGGAACATGAGAAAAAAACGCCAATCTATAAATAAAATGCAAATGCAACAAACAACAGCAAACAGCAAACACCTGTTGTCATTTAACATATGAGCGCTGCACAGGACTGTGCCAAGCGGCTCTCTTGTTATTATTGTTGTTGCTGGTCTGGTTTTGTTTGGTCTGGCCACTAACAATGTGACTCACACACTCGCACACAATTAACATTTAAAAGCGAGCAACAACAACAACAACAACAGCAGAAGCAGCGTCTCGTGCTCGTTCTTGTTCTTGTTCTCGTTCTCATTGTGGTAAACAAAAAAATGGGTGCAGTCGCTTTGTCTTGGCTCTGCACCTTGGCCACGCTTTCAAGATGCAATGCAGTTGCATGCCTCATCAATATTTCATACAGCTGGTTGGCTGGTTAACTGCCTGGCTGCTTGCCAGCCCATTATTTGAAGTTCATTGCAAATTATTAGCATTAGTCAATTGTTAAATGTCAGAGGCCCACGGTAATATTATTATACCTGTAACTGATAAAACGCTTTCTTTTCTTACAGCTTCAACGCACCACAACGCATCAATGATGAATCAGGATAATCCATATGCGGTAAGCTTCTCATGCCAATGACTTTTGATTAAGCTTAACAATAGACATTATACTGACTGTATTGATTTGATAATAAGCCCATAACACAGCCGTAAAACGTTGCATATTTTAACACATGTGCGCGCGCACACACAAATAATTTAGTACAATAAAAAACCCAAAAACATAGAAAGAAACTCGAATAAAAAACCCAGCACTCCCAAAACTGTATAGGCACGTATGATAAATGAACAGCGGCGAAACAAAAAGTGTTTTACGATCTAAATTGTGGCCAAAGTCATAGAGAGAAAAAGCAGATAAACACACTTTTATGAGCTAAACAAAATGCAAAGCATTTAATCTGAAATCTAAAATATACACACATGTATAAAAGAATCAATGCGGCTGTGCTTCAATTATTGTACTCTTCTTCTATATTTCAGCAGAAAAGTTTTCTTTTAAAAGCTAACAACTTTGCAAATTAATTAAGCAGACACTCAGTATACTATTTAGACTTTAATTCAGAATGCAAGCAGATTAAAAAAAGTAATAAAACAAAAAGCTTAGTCTAAGATATCGAATTAGATGGCAATAGAAAGGGTTGCCCTCATCCTAAAAATAAAAGCCTTGTTAAATGTAACTTAGCTCTTTAAGGGAGCCACAACAAACTCTCAATAAATAGCAAGTATGCATTCAGCATCGCATATGCCCTTTCACCAAGCTAAAGGGTATCCACAAGTAAAAACGCATCTCGCTTTGATAAGCCACAGTTTCAAAAGCAAGCGACCTAAGTCAAGTTCAATTGAAACTGCTTCCGCGTTTTGATATCGGCGCAAATATATGAATTATGGGTTTAAGCTTTGTACACATACACACACACACACGCAAACACACACTCCTATAAAATAGTATGCATAATTACGTATACGCCGCATATACGAGAGATGATATGAAGAAGAAAATAGAAATACAGTGGCCTGCCTAAACCAGTTTTCAAAGACACAGCGAAAATATTTAAATGATGTCATAATTTTTATAGAGACAAAGATAGAGATAGAGAGAGAAAAGAATAATAATTATAATACATATTTTTATAAACGGCAGCCACTGCCGCAACTCACCTGTTCATCTGTATTCCGTTCCTCTTCCATTTTGGCTTCGATTTTTAATTCATTTGCCGTTTTAATGTCAGCCTAAATTAATGCAGATCAATTAGTTAATATTATTAAGCGTTTCAAATGCTCATATCTCGGCGGACTACACATTTCACATATTATCATACACAAATATGCCTGCCTGTGTGTGTGTGTGTGTGTGTGTTTCCTAAACTAAATATCGACATGCATATTTAACAAAATGGAAAAAATATTTGTATATGTATGTATATATTCAAAAACACGTAAGTTGCTGCTAACATGGCACTAAATGTCAATATTTGAATATTAAATTTTATTTAAGTGCGTTTTTTATGGTTTTAAGCTGATTTTCGTTTAGTCGTAGTCGTTGTTGTAGTCAGCATCGGATCAGAGCACAGAGTACGCAGCTAGTTGCCCAGCCCAGCCCAGCTCGGCCCGGCCCAGCCCGGTCCATTGCATAGAGGCGGGCCACAGTATAGTGTTAATTAGTTGAAATGTGAGACAATAAACTAAATGTTTGATTAAAATAAAGGAAACACCAACTGAAATCGAAGCAGTCGTCAAAAACATATGAATATCTAAGCTGTTCAGCAGCAGCAAAATAAAAATGAATACAAAAAACAAAAGACTTGGGCAACCAACTTGAGCAGCACGTAAAAAACACTTTAAATAGTCTATATAAATGCCCGTAAAAGCGTAACCTTTTCCAACGTTTATACAACTAATTTAGATAAGATGAGATACAAGCTAAATAAGTATTAACAATATAGATGCACTTAAATGTTTTGTAAAACCGAGGATAAGGCAAAGAGCTCTCACTATTCGCTCTAGATTCATAATTTATGTCAGTTTCTAGATTTCGAGAACATATTAGCACAAATTTGAAAGATATTTGTTTGCAGTAAAAACCTGCCTGTATTAACATAACAAAATGAAATGTTGTACAAAAAACTAATAGGCATTTGTAGAGTAGAACAGTAAATTGACACAATCTGTGTTGGGATCGTTATATTTATTTGTATTTAATTAATATTTATAATATCAATATTCATCAGAATAGGTCATCGTTGGCATTAGATCCGATACTCTCAGTTTGTGATTAGATGTCTTTGAGAAAAAAGCTGATGTTTCAAATATATTTGGTTTTAAAAAGAAATAAAATATGGCAAATAATTATTTAAAAGACTGCAATATATAACTTTATAAATAAACAAATCACATGCTAGAAATGCCCTTCTTTTTAATAATTCTTGTAATAAAGGGGAAAAGGATGTTGTTTTATGCAGGTTAATCGTTGAAGATCCGGTTCAGTTTTCATACAAAAGTATGTACGAAATTTACTTCCCATTTCTAGTCTGAAAATAATGCTAATATGCCTCTTTCTAATGTTGAAAATCCGAAAAGATAGCATTAAAATTCTTTATAAGCCATTTTGTATTCATCTAGCTTTTACATTTAAGTTGAACGATATTTTTTTGCTGTTTTGTCTGCTTTTCAATTCATTGAAATCAAGATGACTAATATTTTGAAAAGGCTTTTATTTTCCCCCCAAAAATTATTGTTATTTTTTTAAAACTATGTCTTGAAATTATTACAAAATAATTACATGAACATTTATTTAAGCGAGATACGTTTTTGCAAACAAATTATGAATATCTCAAGAAAAAACCTTCCATTAATTTTGTAATATAAGGAACCATTTGGCAAAAGTACACTTTTTTCATCTTCTGCAGCGCTGTCTGTTGTAAAAACAGTTGAAAGTTCGGTTGCTTGCCACAGTCACGCGCCGCACGTGGAGCCCCCCTCCAGAGACACTTGACGCACAGTCAAATGCATTGGCAGGCAGTTAGGCTGTTAGGCCGACAGTTCGGCAGTCCGGCAGGCAGGTATCCAAACGCATGACTCGCTTGTCTTGGCATTGCCATTTGCATTGGACGCAGAGGCTGAGGCTGTGGCTATTGGTATGGCTGTTACTGTGGCTGTTGCTATTTCTGTGGATGAGGCTGAAGCTGAGGCTAATGCAGAGCCTGCCATTGCTCAAGTTGTGGCTTGTTGCCCATTTTGGTCATAAACATTTGCGTAATGGATTTTTTCATATTTTGTTAGCTGCTGAGTGTATACGCAAGACCGTACGGTTGTTGCTCCTGCCAACAACACACAAAGTAAATTAATTACGAGGCAGCTTCTTAGCTCTACAAAATATTTGCACGGCGCAAAATTCTTGCGTGAAGTGGTAGCAATGCTCAGAATAAACAAAACTTATAAATGCCTAAAAATAAATGAGTAAATGCACAAAAACAGAAGCAACTGTTGCCGCAAAATTAGCAAACCTACCGACAGACTCATACGGACTCATACAGACCTGAGCAACAAAGTGTAATTACTGCATTTATTGTTGTTGCTGTTGTTGTTGTTGCTGTTGTTGCGGCCACTGTTGTTGTGGCTAAAATTTTGTTGCAATTTTGTGTTGGTTTGGCTGCGGTCTTCTTCACATAACTGGTTGGTTAGTTGGTTGGTTAGTTTGTTGTATGCCTAAGCAATTTTTCACATGCGTGGCCGCTGCTACAGCATCAAGTTGAAGCTGTAAAAGTTGCCGCAACAACTGGCACGGCAAGACCCACAACCATACTAGCCAGCCAGCACTGCCACCACCACCAGCACCACCAGCGACAACACCACCAATGTCTGCAACTCCTGTGCTTGTTGGAATTTTGTGTACATGTTGCGGTTGATAACTCAATTAGAATGTTAAATTTATGTTCGCAACAAGAAATTAACTTGCAATTAGAAAATGCCTGGCACAAAGCGAAAGACTTAGGACACGAACTTGATATGTAAAGCGCCTTTATGTGTGTGTAAGCAAGTATGTGTGTATGTGTGTGTGTGTGTGTGTGCAGGTTGTGTGCCTTATAATTAACTATAAGCCACCAGCAGATCTCAGCAAACAAATTGAAACAATTTAACAAACAGAAACAAAAAGGATAGGGAGAGTGGGAGAAGGAAGGAAGGGAAGCTTAAAAGTTACTCCTCTAGTTGATTTGTGTTACATAATTGCCTTTACATCCCAGTGTAGTGCTGCATGATGATGTAGGGCAAGCTGCCAGTGCAGTGCAGTGCAGTGCAGACAAGTCTATTGCCAAGTCTGCCAAACTAATGATGATGATGCACTGCACGCATTTGCACTATTTATAATTCGTCAGAGTCTGCAGCCAGCCGGGCAATATCTTATTTTCATTTTTGGCTTTTTTTGCCTTCATGCTTGCTGCTGCTGCTGCTGCTGCTGAGTGCCAAAAGATCAATGATTGCTTGTGTCTATGGGCTGCGCCTGTGCCTGCGCCTGCACCTTGATGACTTTACTAAGCTTTGACTTAGAATTGAGTTGTGCCTGTACAAGAAGTGTGTGTGTGTATGTGTTGGTGCATGCAACAACTTCATTTGTTTGCAGATTTATTTCAGGCAAAAGCGCCCAAAAAGTTGCCATGCACTTGGTCTTGCAGTCGTCATTTCAGCGTGCCTCTTGGCTCTTGTTTCGATGCACACACGAGTACAGTGCTTTGAAGCTGATTTGGTGGGCAGTGCATGTGTAATCAGTTACTGAGCCATTTGAGCGATTTTCTGTTTGGTCATGATTAATGAGCGAAATTAGTGGGCAAGCTGTAGGGCACACACACACACACACACACACACACATACACGGACACACTCATACTCGCACTCACCCATAATGCGCTGTGGTGCGATCGAGCTGGGCTGGGCTGGGCTGGGCTGTGCTGTTCTGAAATTGCAAGAGCCACCAATAAAAAAAAAAAATAAAAAAAATGAAGCAAACTGCGAACAAAAAATCGGTTGCAAAACAAATGACTTAGGCAACGAACTTGAACGAACGTTTTGCAGCGCTAGAACAATTAAACTACTTTTAACTAAGCTTCCTCTCCATTTCGAGCCACAGAAGATGCTGGCTACATACATCATGTCATTATATCCGCCGTTGCAAGCAGCAATAACACCAACAACTACAACAATACTAACAGTCAGTGCTTTACGACCCAACTTGCTGGCTAACCTTGACAAAAATCCTACAGCTGAATGCATTAGTAGTTCAAAAACCAATGCGAATAAAAACAACAGCAACAGCAATAGCAACAACAACAATAGCAGCAATAGCACTGCTAACGACTTGCAAATGTGGACGGACGAGCAACCGACAAAGTACCAAACAAAACGCTATTAAACTTCTATTATTTAAGTACTACATTGTGCAGTGATACTGAAAACGAAAACTGAACGCTGAACGCTGAAGAAGAAGCTACGACGACGACGACGATGACGACGAGAGTCGCAGATATTGAAGTGGAGGGCACCAGCAGTAATGAGAAACATTGTACAACGCACAGTAGACAGCATAAGTATCTGAACAGAGCATATTATAAAGAAAATTTTTATTATTTATTAAAAGTTAAATCAAAATGGCTTCGGATAAAAAAGATATTGTGCTTATTTGAAAACTTTTGCAGAAAGGATAGACTTAATTTATAAATAACACATCCGCATAATTATGTATGCTTTCTGCTTAGACACGATTTTATATATTTTTATGGAATGTTTCTTCTTATTTCTGCTCTAGCCAAGTTCCCAAGTTAATTTTTTATATTTTCTTAACTGACATAGAACCGTAGAGTAATCCAACTTATGTGATCAGTAATTATAAATAATTTTTCGATATAAAAATCGTTTCAATAGAGGCGACCTATTTATTATCAAATTGTTTTCCAACCTAACATACTTTAAGGTATATATTTCTTTATTTAGCTATCTGTTTTTATTCCACATAATTAACTGCCAAATATAAATAAAACGAAACAGTCTGGTTTTCTTTGAATATTTTTCAATTTAACAACTGAAAGTTTTATGTTTTTCCTCCTTTGATACATCTGTTCGTTAAATTGACAAACTCATCAGATTCTAAAGAAAATATATTGTTTTTTATGCAAAGCTGATGCTAGCGAAAGCCATGTAATCATATCAATAGGTACTCTTGTTATTGTTCCGAAATATTTTTTAAAATTGGAGCACTTCCAATGCCACTGCCACTGCATGAATACAATTATGTTTGACCTTTATCGAAGCCACTCTGATGGCTTGATTCAAAAATGAAGCATAAACGGGTGTTAATTACGTTTAATATGAATGTCGTAAATAGATTGCGATGTGTCAGAATACTTATGCTGCAGAGTGCACCTTCGACTCTGCAGCTAACAGAGCATAAATCCCAAAGCCAAACCAAAACCAAAACAAAATTGCTAGACTTGCCAGCTAGCAAGTACTTTGGCAAATTATGCAATATTATGTAATTATACAGACAATCAGCGAAGGCAGCAGCAACAAACGCAGCGACCGCTAACGCTACGGCCAAAGTTTTTATTTTTATACGTTTTTCGTTTTTCGTTTGGTTTTAACTTGCTTTTGATCATGAAAAGCGCTGAACGTTGGCAGCGGCGTCAAAATGTGAAAATGATTGAGCGCATTATTTTCAAATTAGCGCGTGGCGTGGCTAAGATGCTGACGTCTCTCCCATGGCATGGCTCAGTTAGGCTCGACCGCTTTCGATTTCAAGTTCAGGCCAAACCAAAAAGCCAGAAAGAATACTTTGTTCCACACATTCGGGGTTCCAAGCGGCTGCGCGCCACTTTATTACATGGCTGTTAGCGCCTATGTTTGCTTTCTTCAAAGAAGCGTAACCAAATTGTTATAATTTCAGTTGCGCGATGTAATAACATCAATTGGACTTAAGGTCAAGGTTATGCATTTAAGTGCGGCACAAATGCGTGGCATAATGAGCTGCCAAATGTTTTGACTAGAATGTTTTTATTTTATTTCTTCTTGTTGTACGACTATGTATTTTATTTTTAATGCCTGATTATGTGAGCAGGTTAGTGCCAAGGTGTTGGGCTGCACGAAGCATCCAATTAATTGGCTTGCCAGCCAGTCCGATAGTGAGCATTCAAATGCCTTTATGGCAAGAATTGTGCACGACTGGCAATAGCAATAGAAGCAACAACAATTTAGCTTAACAACAAATTGAATTAAATTTATATAAATTATATATATGAGATGCGAACGCGCGCATCAGTTCAATTGCATGACTTGAAATAGAATCAAGTACGAGCACAAAAACAACAACACCAACACCAACACCAACGCCAACAGCAACAGCAACAACTACTTACTACTCGTCCCAATCTCGTACTCGTATGTCCGCTTACATTAGTCAAGCAAATTGTGGCCATTGTTATATTAGCTGTTTATTCTATAACGTGCGCTACTAATAATAAATAAATACAGCTTTAAATTTCTTATTGTTGTTGCTAATACTGCTGCCGCATTACACGTGACAAATGAATTGGCACAACGGCCAGAGGCGAGCGCTGGGGATGAGCATTTAGCATTGAACTGGCATTGAGTATAGATTGGCGAAAACATTTTGATTTCGCAGACAACAACAACAACAACAAGAAAACAGCGACAGCAGTAACAACAAAAAAAACAACAGCATCTACAATAGTCAATGAAAATGTCTGCAATCGGTGTAGCTGAAGTTTAAGCTGTGCGGCTATGCTTCCCACGCCAACTTAATTCAATTTTAATTAGAAACTTTTCAATGAAAAACAAAGATTAACCCGCTAATGGCTTTTATTTGATATACATAAATAATATTGGCGCGCCAATGATTAATTAATTTAAATTAAATTATTTCACCGTCATTACACTGTTAATCGAATTAGTACAATATTATTTTGTATCTCTCTACTAACTAGTGGTTTCAATATTATTATTTTAAGTATCTCTACTAACTGGTGAATAGTTGCTTAATGTGTTGAGACAAAGCCTGGTTTAAAGCAAAGAATAAATTTCCAATAAAATAGCTCATTAAAATCACTTTTAAATAAGCCCAATGAATTAAATCAATAAAATCTTCCAATTTTTTTTAAAATATGAATAAATAAAAATGAATATTAATAAATATAAGCATTACTGAAAAATTAGAAGTAATCGGACTTACCTATAGTATTTGCAGAAGTATTTCCTTTTTTGCTAATGCCGTAGATTTAAACTCAGACAAAATGTGAGTTCAGTTAAATTCTTAAAGAAAGAAAAAAATATTTTCAATATAACTGTTATGGCAATTATTATTATTTAATTAGTTCCTCAGATAAAAGAACATGTTCATCATAATACTCCCACTACTTAGTAGAATTGTGCAAATTTATAGTTATCTTTAAATTCTCTGCTTCATGAAAATAATAATTTATTAGAATTTAACAAAATGTAGTTAGCGCCAGTAGAGGGTTAAGCATAAAGCATATACTTATAAAGCCAATGACGGCCACCCTCGCTGTCAGCGCGCATAAAAGCCAAAAAATTATAAAAGCATCACGGCGGTCGGACCATCGGGTGGCAAGCAGGCAGGCAAGCAGGCAACAAGTTGCCGCACATTTACACCAGCGACCAGGCAGCGCAACAACTACAGCGGCAGCAGCAGAAGCAGCGGCAGCAAGAAACCTGCCGCTTTCTTTGCCCACAGCCCGAAAAATGATTCATGCACACGCCTAAGTTGCCAGCAAGACTCCTGCTGGCTGGTTGGCTGAATGGCTGCCTGGTTGCCTGGCTGGCCGGTCACAAATCGTCTCGCCAGAGCGCAGACTATTAACTTTGAAAGTTGTTTAAACAGGCGAGCAACAGCAACAATAACAATAACAAAAACAGCAACAGCAACAGGCAACAGCAGCAAGCTGGCAACCTCCACCTTCTACTTTTTGCATTGGGCGAAGGCAATACAACAACAAGCAGAACTAAAAAAGAAGAAAAAATAAAAAATAAAAGAGGCAGCTGCCGCATGCGCCTGCGCCTGCGTCTCGTCCCCAGCGTCCCCAACGTCGTCAGTGTCATCAGCGTCGCGGCTCGTGGGAATTGGATCATTAGAAGCAGCAAGCGTCGGCAGAAGTTGGTCAACTAGCCGCAGTCGCCAATGCTGCCACAGTTGTTGTTGTTGTTGTTGTTGCAGGCACAGCGTTTTGCATGTGTTTTGTTGGCCATGGCAGCAACGGCTGCCGTTCTTCTTCTTCTTCTTCTTTTTGTTGTTGTTGTTGCTGCAGCTTCTGCTTCTGCTTTTGCCAGTGTAACCAACGTGCCACCGCTGCCAGTTGCCAGTTGATATTGTTGTTGCTGCTGCTGTTGCACGCTGCCTTAAAGAGGCGCGATAAGTAAATGTGTCCGCGTCTCTTTTATTTGCACTTGCAGCGCACTTTTTTCTTTTGCCACAACCGTCGCTGTCGCTGTCGCAGTCGCAGTCACTGCCTCGTGCAACATTGGGCGACCCCAACTCTACTCTGCTGTTGTTGTTGTTGCTGCAGCTTCTGCTTCTACTGATTCGGCAGTTGTTGTTGTCGTCTCCGTCCTCGTCTTTGTTTGTTTATTTGTTTTGGCTTTTTGTTGCCTTGCTTGCTACTTTGGCTATGTTGCATGCGATTTATTTGTTTGTTGTCTTGTTGTTATCTGCGCGAGCTTTTCGTTACATATATATGTGTATATATAGTATATATATATTTGTTTTTGTTTTTTTTTTTTGGTTGTACTTCGGTTTCGTTTCGTTTTTGCTTTTATTGTGGCCATGCACTTTTTGCACCGTCGCCTGATTTCGGGAGTCAAAAGTCAATTAAATAAGAGCAGTGCACAGCTTGTACTTGTTGTTGTGCTCAGCTACTGTCGCCTCCTGTTGCTGTTATTGCTGTTGCTGATTTTTTCTTTACTTTGCGAAACGAGCAATTTGTGTAGTTATGTGGCCCATAGACTATGGGAACCATTTCACCAAGTTTTGCGCCCCAACTTTTGTGGGTGATTTATGGAATGTTGGCGCAGGCGGCAAGTTTGTTGCCTAAGTCTTTTGTTTTGCCATGATTGAGAGGAACTGAATGTGGCAAGCAGTACACACCTAATACGATCCATAAATGTAATATCTAAATTCAAGGCAGTTACAAAAGCATTACATACAAATTTATTTTGGCAGAAGAGAATAGGCAGCAGGTGATGAACAATTAGGACTAACTGCAAGCAGCTTAGATTATATGAATAAGTTTTAAATGAGAAGGCTACACTCTAAACAAGAATTTCTTTCTTCAATCAAATATGACCAATATCAAAAGTTGGATTCAAAAATCTTAAATACAAGTGGACTCTTTCCAATGGCCAAATATTTAGTAATAGTCCGTTGGAAAAACGTGGCTAGAAAAAATTGTCAAATGCTCGAGCTTTTACCAGAGGCTTAGTCCCCCTATCTCCTTTATATACAAGTAGATGTATAATGTTTCAATAAAATTTGAGTCTAAATGTTATACTTAAATAAAATTTTAATATATTTTTCTTCCGTAAAACAAGTCTAATATTTTGACGAGGCAAGAACTTAATTATTATATGAACTTCTGTCAGAATATATATCACTTAATAAATATATATATCTTTGCCCTCAGAGTACAAACGTATTTTTTAAATACCCAGCAGAAATGAAAAGAACTCTTTTGGAATAGTCAAAATATTATTTAATGTAGATAATTGTTTAACATCTGAAAACATCAGAAGAAATGCGACCTTAATGTATGCCAACATTTTTATGAAATGGAAACTAAGCAACCTCATTAGTCAAGTCTTATCATTATCAAGTCTTATCATTATCAAGTCTTATCATTATCATTATCATTATCATTATCATTATCTTTCAATTTATAATTTTCTATTATCTCTGTTAAAAAGTAATCTAATCATGTCTTAATCAGACAGTCCTCAATAAAATGAAATCTATGGAGCCCTATTACTCGTAATCCCACTTCACATATTTTCGGCTACTCCTCCAAACGTCCACCAATTTCATAATCCCATAGCTAACTGCTGCATGTTTCTGGCTGCCCCTCTGTCAACTTTCTAGGTGCTCTGCAGTCAGAAGTGACAGTCGACAATTAGATTGCCCGCATTGCATCGTGCAGCAGGCACTTCACTGCACTTCATCATCATCATCACCAGCACCATCAGCAGCGGTGGCAGCAGCAGCACCACCACCACCACCACCATCAAGAGCGTTTGCCTGCGAACTACTGCAAAATAAATTTATAAGAAGAGGAGAGGAAATTGCTTGGTTAACACAAATCATGAGAAACATCGGCAACCCAAGTCGGGCTAAAGTCATGTTGCAGTTAGCCGGCTCCCAGCCTCCTGTCTGCTTAACTGTCTGTCTTTCTGACTGCCTGCCTGTCTTCAGCGCTTTAAGCTTGACGTGCTGAGCTTTTTATTTTAAATGTTTTGTTGCCCCTTTTGATTCGCATGTGTCAAGTCATTGGCATCTAGTGCAGTTAAATGCTCATTGAATCAAACTTATGTACAGATGGACAGCAGTCAGCAGCAGCAGCAGCCAGCAGCAGTTAGCAGGCAGCAGCAACAACTCAACAACAAAATTTTATGCTAAATCATGCCGCCACAGCTTAAGCAATAACAACAGCAACACTAGCAACACTAGCCACCATCGAATGTAAAGTTAAAATGCAATTTCCGCGCGCTTACTAATTTGTACGCCAACTTTTGCATGGCATTCGAGTCGTTCGTTTGGAGTCTATTGTGGTTGTCATGTGATTAATTTGATGGGTGCTGCTGCGTACGGGTATGCCAAAGCATTTCACTAGGGGGCGCCAGCTGTCAATGCGACGCGACTCTGGCGTCACTTTAATGGACTGACTGCACTCCACTGCACTGCACTTTGCCAATTGTTAAATTTACTAGCTCGGCTTAGCCGGAGAGTTTTGCGAGCTCGACACGTCGAACCCAAATGTCAAGTCGAACACTTGTAACAACAATTGGCACAACGCCGCGAGCAGGCAACAGCAACAGCAACAACAGCAACTAAAACAAGCGCAGATTGCACTCATGTACGTACTCGTATACGAGTATGTCCGGGCGCCTGTCCATCCAAGTTTGTTTGTCTAAATAACATTTAAAATTGTAACAAATGCCACGGAGCTGTGCAAACGTGTGGCTGCCAGCCAAACGTTGCCAACAGCAACATCGAGCGCATAAACCTCGCACATTTTACACGCATTTGCATAACGAGCTGACTCCCAGCTAGAGATGGGAGCGTGATCAGCAGACAAGTAACATATAACATGTATATAGCTGAAGAAGTTTGAGTTTGATAATGTACTCTCTGCAACAAAAGCACAAATCAATAGAAGTTTAGCACGCCCTATAAATTATTATGAGGAGGGTTTCTGCAAAAGATCTTTGTAATAAAGAGCTGAAATGTTTTTTGTTTTCAATCGAAAATCTTAGTAATGTTATACATATTGGTTGTATTTAATGTTACCGATATTCCAATTGATATTTCATATTTTTTTTTTTTTAACCTTAAAAATGATATTCCAGATTGCTTTAGTTATTAATCTTCTTATATTCACGTTTCTTTCAATTAACAATATTTCTATTATTCAGTTAAGCTTTCTTTATTGGAAAAGGACGACTAAGACTATACGTTTAAAGAAATAATAAAGATCATATCAAAAAGGACATCGTTCTAAAGAAGAATTACAGAAAGTTTATAAATTTATAACATTTATTTTTTAATTAAACTAAGAAATGACAGCCCCAATTTCAGATTTAGGTAGATTTTAAGAACTTTCGAATAACTTAAAAGCTTAGGGCTATTGAAATGAAGCTTTACTGCGATAATTTAATTGCGATTCTAAGATGTAGACTTTTGGACTTTGTAAAAGGGAGGCTTAAGAATAATGTATTTAATCAATCGAACTTTTCAAACTAGTTGCCATTAATTTCTCTATTTTTATAATAAATCCAAAATTCGAAAACAATGCTATTTTTAGGAAGTTCTCAATTCGACTATATTTGTTATTTTTTTTTATATAAATATAGTCTTAAAAGTTTAATTGTGTTTGAACATTTTTTAAAATTGTTGTGAATATTTTCACACGACATGCTCCGCTTTAGCCTTAAGCCTGAGATATTGCGGTCTCAGTTGCTGCAAGCTGCACACAGGCTTATAGCACTGTTTGTAGTAGTTGTTGTTGTTGTTGTTTCTGTCGCTCCGTGGCAATTGTGTCGCGGCACGCATGTGGGCTACGTACGAATGAACGTACACCGCTCTCTTTGTCAGCCATTACCACGAAAAGTCGACCTCAGCCGGTGTGCAAATTTGAATTTGTAAATCATATTCTATTGAAAATTAGTTTGAAGTCGTTTTCCGTTAATTTAACAGCGCATATAATTTGTTGGCAGTTGTTTTCAAATTTTAAGCGGAAATTGCACAAGCACTTGGCACATTTAGCAGCCGACTGGAGCATTGAACTGATGGGCAATTCGTAAGGTGGTTAACTCTTGAAGTTCCTATGGTCTCTTGTGGTCAGTGGAATTTTCAATGACAAAACCTTGCAGCAGGCAGACAGAGGCTGGCTGACATTCAGGCATTCGCAATTTACAATTCACAATTCGCCTTGCAATGCATTTAAATTTCTCATGAGCTCATAAAAATAGTTACAAATTAATTATAATGACGGCAGTGCTCTGGCGCACATTATAAATCCAAGCAACTGCGACGGCGACGGCGACGACGAGTGATGTGCACATTTCCTGCTTGACAAGTTAAAGCTGTTGCAGAGACAGACAGCCAGACAAATGGACAGACGGTGGGACAAAGAGACAGCTACGATGATGCTTAACTTAAACTAAGCACTTTTCATAGTTCATAATTATAGTGTTTTAGATTTATGTTTGTAGTTTAGACAGCAGCGTGGCGAAACAATTAGCCCCACATTAGAAAATCAAACGAAAGACCCAAGCAACAAACTCGACACTCATTCAAGTAAAACTCTAGACTCTAGTCACTAGTCTCTGGGCGTTTGCAAAATTTCTACATGTATTGGCAGCACTCGCTCATAATTCACACTCGAGCAAATGATGATGGATTACCAATGCAATGGGGCGGTTGAGAGACAGAAAGATGACAGACGGACACGCACAAAACAAACAAACGTGGCTGGAATCGTGGCTACCCTAACCGACAGAACTGCACCACCAGTCTGAGCTAACTAAGTATGAGATGCATTCATTCAATCACGCAACTCCCAAATGTGCATTGCGTCAAATTCGAGAGAAACAATCATTTGTCAAAATGTTGTAAAAGTTGTTACTGCTCCGATGTGCAAACAATTAAGCAATTTGGCAGACTCCTTTCAAAGGCTCTTCTTCCTCTCTCTGCCTTTCTCTCTCTCTCTCTCCCTCTCTCTATCGCACGCACAAAGTGTAACAAATAATAATTTCCACACGCAGCAAACGGCCGACAAACGAATATGATTGATCATCACTCCCCGAGGGCACAGGGCCATACACTATAGTATATATATATGTATATGAGGCAGGGCCAGTGCCATGAAATTGCAAATATACTCGTACGTACACAAAATGCCAAAATGTTCGACGACCCAAATGGCCGAATGGCAGTGTGTGAAATTTGTGCAGTTCTGTTGCAGTTCCTGAGAGTTAGTCGGATGAGTAACATTTGACAAATTGCTTACAGACTGGCTGGCCATGACGAAGCACACTCAGACCCAGACCCAGACCTCATCTCTTGGGCTAGGCCGGGCAATGCCCAGAAATGCCTGAGGTATTTGTAACGGGCGTGCGGGCCCACGATGAAAAAGAAAGCGCGCTCTAACACGCTATATAACAATTTTGACAATTTCTGCTGAACATTAAGTTTAGTCAGCCAACTAGCTGAAAATATTTGTATTCCACTATCATGACTCATATGGTGATCCAAGCAACAACAACAACAAAACCAGAGCAAAAACCAAACACGTGTTCGTGCATGAGTACGAAGTTAATTATTAACCCCAAGTAGCTCTGAAAAAGGGAACGAAAAATAATTTAAAAGTAATTCAAATTTTTACAACAAAATTTTCGATAAAGAAAACAATTTTTACTTTAGTTGAACCCATATATTAAATATTAATTTAAATAAAACATATTAAAATGTGAAGATAATTTGCACAAAAGCAATTAATCAAACAAAAAAAAATCATCATTTATAAAATGCACAAATCAGTTTAAGAGACTTAATACTTAATTAACTTTAAATATTACTTGGTACAAGTAAATGGATCTTTGATCAAAAAATCACACATCATCATTTATTAACTTAATGACACTGAAACAAAATTGTTCCGAGCTTGAGACATGGTTTTATTTATCAATAAAAATGAAAAACAAATCTTCTTCTTTTTATTAAAAATTTAAAATGCAGCAACGTACCTTTAGCAGCTGTATTTATGCGGATTATTATCGTTAGACATATGTGTCTGATATAAGTAATATGTCATACCAATAAGCCTCACTCTTTTGTCCATTTATTGTCTGATGCCGCAATAGCTAGTATCATTCAATTAAAATTCATTAAATGAATACAATGTCTTAGCATTTTTAGAATCAATTGCTTTCATGACTTAGTGCTCTTTATTGGGTTAACAGTGCTTCAAGGGCCGACAACTCAAACAACAAGCATGCCAGCCAGTTTAGCGACAGGTGAACGGCAGTTCCAACATTTTTAAACTTCAATGGAATACTGTTAAATAAAAGCTCTATAAACAATTCATCTGATGTTCCCACTCAATTGATTAACTTAATTTAAAAGCAGAATAACAAAATTGTCCACAAATCTTCATCATCTCAACGCCCAATTTAACTTGAATATTCTCCAAGATTTTGTACGAACGAATATCTTTTTGAACATCGCATAGTCATGCAAAAAGTAGAACAATTTACGAAGCATGCTCTAGGCATGATTTCATTTTAATTAAATTATGTTTCTTATTTATATTGTTGTAGTTGTTGTTGTTGTTGTTGTGTGTGTTGCTCGTTTGCGCTTTTTTATAATTGCATGCAAAGGCTATAAAAGCTCAAGTCGGACAAATTATTTCATATGCAGCTACAATGCTTTGCATTAAAGTGCGAGTACACCACAGAGTACCAAGGTCAGCGTTGTGGGCAATTATCATAATTTTTTGCGCTTATTTGGCAAAACAAAGCAGCAGAGCTCGTTGGCTCTTTGCCATGCCAGCCTCAATGCCTCGACGCGCTGCTGACTTTGTTAATGGTACTTAGCTTTGGCTTTAGCTTCGACAGCGACGGCGAAACTGGAGTAAACGTGCTTTTAATTTTAGCTGAATTATTTTTAATAATTTCATTTTTTTAATAAGCCAAGCTACAAAGCGTTTTTTTTTTTTTTGTATTGCATCATCGCGCGTATTATACAAATAGAAGAAAAAATTTACAAAATTCTACTTGCTATTTTTGTTCAAGTAAGGTTAACAATAACAGCAACAGTATTAACAACAATACGCTTCAGTCGCTATAATTAATCACACAAACACCAAATCAACAACATCAAAACATTTTTGGGCTGTCTGTTCGCCGAGCCAGACGAGTTTGTTGATGATGACGCGCGACTTTTAAATGGACTGCAGTTGGGGATTTTTGAAACTCTTCTTTTGATAGACGCAAATGTATACCAACTAATTATAATAAATTGATAAATTGGCACAAACTGTTGGCAGTCGAACTCATCAATATTCGAGGAAATAAACGCGCACAACATTTTGCAAATACAAATACAAATTAGTCGCCCGATTGCTACCAGAGACAAACAACAAACAAAACATCTTGATTATGCAAAATATATTCATATACATTATACACTGTTTCAAATTGCATTGTTTATTTGCAGCTCGTGTCTAATTTATAACACTTTCACCTAATGGCTGTTAATTATGGTTTTAGCCAACATTTTGGTAGCCTAAACGAGCGCACAGCTTCAAAGCTCCAAAATTACGCAATATCAGTTAAGAAAACCTGTAAGATTGCGCGGGTCGTCTAAGAACAATGGTGCTTTAAATTTCCGAGAAAGCAAGATATGTCATTGAAGCATTTATATAAATAGCCAAAACTTCAATAGCAAGCCTGTTAGTTAAAAAGTTATAGAAAACAAAACTAGTCGCTTTAGGACAATAAAAATGGGAACAATAATAATCAAATATATTTTATTCTATTCGTCCATTAAGGATCAGAGAGTTAATCAACTTAAAAATGTGAAATTTCCTGAAATGTATGAGGAACATTAAATGCCGTTTCCTGTAAATAAAAAGTTATAAGCTTCCAAAAGGGCTGATTTATATCTCTGCAATTAAGCTATATAACTTCTTAAAAGGGATATTGCAACAACAATCGAATAGTTCTATGCAAATCGAGGGCTATTATTCTTTCACATTCACTATAAAAAAATAAAATAGATAAATAAAAAATTCCAGAAATAAATTTCAATTTCAAACTTGAAGAACACATCTTAAATTTAAGAATCTTATTTTTCTTTAAAATTTTGTGTTCAAATCTTAACTCAGTAGAAGACTTTAAAAATCTATTTTCCAACTTAAACATGTCTTTATTTGCTGCAAAAAGCCTTATTTCCAAATATAAATCTATTAAAAGAACGATGAATAATTTTCTTCGAACAACCCACGATTAAAACGTGCTGAACAGCCAACAATTTAGAAAATGGTAGCATCTGGGGTAATGAGCAGAATTAAGTGAACGCACAAGTCAAACGCCAGACACTTGAAATAAATTCAAACACGACACTGAACAAGTTTGGAGCACGCGGCGGCTACTTAATGCGAGCAGCGACTTTAACTTCGTGCCTTTTTTTCATGTATTGTTTGTAAATCTGGCTTATACCAGAATCGATAGTTTTAACAAACAACAGACTGAGCGATCTGCTATGTCTACGCAACTACTGCTACACACATGTCTACTATATACAACTATGTATATATCGTAAATGATTATCTCCCTGTCTGTTATAATGAAAGCTACAGGAATGTGTCGCCTGTCTGCGCTGTAAAATAAATGTTTATTGCTTTTTAATATTGCACATTGTCTGCATAAATTTCACGCCAGTCAACGCTGTCAGTGAAGAGCCAATCGGTTGGTCCGACCAGTTGCTTGCAATTTGGTTTTTTTTTTTTTAAATTCTTCTTCTATGCTTTTTGATTTAAAATCAAACTAAATCTGTTGCTGGTTGCTAAGAAATCCACCACCAAGTTGTTGAAACTTGAAACTCATAATTTTTAATTTATTTTATGTGATTTTTATTTGTCGATTAATCCACGAAAGCAACAATAACAACAACAACAACAACAACAGCAGCAGCTATAGCAATGGCAATGCGATAGCTGACGACGCTTTATGAAACCTAAACGTAACAAAATTTATTTGCTACCCAGGCCCAGGCAATCCGACTGGTTAAACTGAGGCCAACTCAACACATAACACGAAATCAGATTAGCATGTTTTACAGGCGCACCGAACAGGCAAAAGGAGCTGAGTGAACTAAGCCAATTGGTGTGGCATTCTTGGCCCGGTCAAAGTTTCAGGGGCGGCCGAGATACAGAGAGAGAGAGAGGGAGAGAGACGGGGCGAGGGCGACAAAGAAGTGGCAGGGATTTGGATTTGCTCGTGTTGCAAAAGTGAATGTGTTGGATGCTTTCTCTACTTTGTAATGTGCCAATTGTTTGGACAGATGAGAAAAATTATTGCCATGGACTTGGCAGTGGGGCAATTGGAGCTATAAAACATATTGCGGCCATTCGAGCTTAAGCTGCCAGTGGGTGCTGCAGCTTTCAGCAACAATGTGAGAATAAAGCCGGCTGTTTAATCAAATACTTAGCATACTTGGAATTATGTGAACGACTTTCTAGCTTTGCGTTAGTGCGTGCTCCAATTTGGTTCCTTTCTGCGTATATACTTGTATGTTGCCCTGGCCTTGTCCGAAAACAAACAGTGACGTTGCCGCTAACAACATAGGCTGGCCAAATGGCACCAAACAAGCGAACCAACAAACGGACAAACGGACAACGAGAATAACAACAATGATGGCAATTTGTTGATAAACATTTCGCTCGCAATAAATAAACAAATACGTATATTCCCTGGGTACAAAGTTGCGCCTGCTGCTTGTTTGCTAGACTCACAGTTAGCGTCAGAGCCGATCGCCTGCTGGATCGGGACATAGCCAGCCCAAAGACCCAACAGGCAACTCCATATAAATGCAAATGCTCTACACGCTGCTTGTTTGCTCGCTCGCTTGGTGCTGCTGCTGCTGCTGCTACGTTTGCTGCTTTGGGGCAATTTTTCATTTGATTCCATCTTCATATTTTATTATGCCCAAGCCGAGTCGTCGACTCGACTCGACTCGAGTCGAGTGCAAGTACGCCACGATCCGCACGGTCCGCAGCTAACTTGGCCGGCTGCCGGCCGCCCCGTCCATTTCCATTTGTCCACAGTGTCGGGTCGCAAAGCGTTTTTCTTTTTGTTGATACCAATTCCCCGATATGACAAACTATGTTTGCATTTTAATTTTTAATGCGTGTGAATTTCGCTGGCGGCGCACTTGCCCGGCGAGTGAGGGAGAAAGATGGGGAGATGCTCGTGTCATGATTTGCTGTTGCTTTTAATTGAAATTTTATGAATTTATTGCTTTAGTTTTTGTAGTGCATGGCGACCGATTTCCCAAAACGAACTAATGTTGTTTTTCCTGCTCTTTATTTTCTTTCTCATGTTCCTCCCAGATGAATCAGACGTGCAAGGTCTGTGGAGAGCCGGCGGCCGGTTTTCATTTTGGCGCGTTCACATGCGAGGGATGTAAGGTAAGTTGAAATTGAAAACATTGGCATTATATGGTCTTTGATTTGCAAAATAGAGCACATAAGTGTGATTGCAATCCTTTTGAGTGTACTCTGAGAGCTCACTTTGGGGGTGATCCCATTTGTAATTAGGTTTGACGGGAAAATTAAGCAATAAAGTTTTAAGGATAGAACTTCAACATTATTATTTATGTCATATTTTAATACACAAGTGCAAGATGTAATATCATTATGAGTTATTATTTATATAAAACAAAGGGTTGTTCTATCACTCATGAACTCATTTCAAACCTAAATAAACTAATATCAGTTATTAATGTAAGTAAACACCGAAACATCGCCTATTGATGATCTATTTTTTCAATTTGTTAGCTGCATGATATATATGGCCGATGCATCGGTCTTTGCTTACAGAAAATTACATTTGTAGACACTTTTTAGTTAATTTATTTTATTGCGCTTTAAATATATACAACTTGTCCATACAGTTGAGAAGATAGCCCAAGTCAGAATATCCACTGTCGAGTTTAAGAACAATACGACTTAAACCTTTTAAACAAGTGTTATTTTTCGGCCACAGAAACTACATCTAACTGACCCAACCGGTATAGCCATGTTCCTCAATACGTCCGTCTGTCTGTTTGTTTCTATGTAAGCTGGTATCTCATTTTGAAAGGTATTGCAACATAGGCTTATATTATTTCTGCACACAGTCAAATCAAACCGGATCGGGGCACTTTATCCCATAGCTGTCAAAGGTCAGGTTTCAAAAAAGTTATTTTTACAAAAACTGTTATTGGATAGTTTATTGGCTTACGAGTACATAAAGATAATGCGCCGTTTCGGTCTTGCTGGTTTTTCTATATCATATTCTAAGTAGAAATAGTATGTTAGGTAAAAACTGAGAAATACATTTGCAAAGGCATATAGAGTTCGGTGCGGCGAAAACTTTTACTTGTGTTTTTATTAACTTGATGTCCACAAAATAAATTCATTTTTTGAAAACTTCAAGCTAGAATTGATGCATCGAAGTTTTCATGCGATGCATCGGCAGTGCATAGAGTACTTATTTTGAATGCATCGATATACATTGATGTTTAAATTTAATTTCCATTTTTTTTTCTTTCTTACACAAATTTAATTTTAAATAACATTGGTTTCTGCTTTGGTTTAAGCCCTCGGTTACACTTTTTACCGACCTATTTTTCAGCTTAAGTAAATTTAATTCAAATAGGCAATGTTCAGAAATAGTAAACCATATATTTTCGATAGTTGGCTGTGCTTACTAATTCGCTTTAACAACTGAATCCACATTAATATGCAGATATATGTAGACTTGATCTTCATTAAACGGTCTCTATTAATAATTTTTCTTTGTTGTATTCCGTTCCACTTCAGTTTAGAATTTGTTTGAATGTAAATTTCAAATACTGATTTGAATGTGTTGCCCATTACTAATCGGATTCAATTTTTGGCTCTTGTGGCTTCTTGGATTAGTGTACATATTACATTTAATTGCAGTTAATAGTAAGAAATAGTCGTTGATCTGTTTTGAAAACTTTTCGCTTTTTTTTTGCCTATTTCTACACCGTTTTACAAATCTATAAAAAAAAAGCTTCAATTACAACTTTATTTTACAAAGAATTTTCAATATCGGGTACCGTTTCGATTATATAGCTCAACACGCTTATCTGCATCTAAAGAAAAACCATAAAACAACTCACATCGAGAGTAAGAAGCACTTATAGTTATATTTTTAGCAACCTTTTACAACTATAATTGATATTCAAACATAGTCTACAATTGATAAATCTTTAGCTCTCGGAGTAATAAGAGTAATTCCCATCACTTTTTACTTTATTTTCGATATCACGGCCATTGACATTTTAGTGCACAGCCACAAATCGCATGCCATTCGTGACAAAGCCAAAAATGATGGGGCCATTCTAAACTGGAATGCTCGGTTTATTGCGATGGTGCTGCACAACAAGATATCGCCTTGGGCTAAGTTCAAAGTTAACAAAGCGGCCACAAATAATTGATTTAAATATGCCTTAATACAAGTATTAAAAAAAGAAGAAGTTGTCTGTCTATCTGTCTGATTGAGTCTGATCTGTCTATCTGGCTTGATTCGCTCCGCTTGCCACCAAGGAGAAAAGGTCGACTAACGTACAATTTGTAGGTCAACAATATTTGATTTGTGCTTGCCTCGAATTGGCGTGGGCCGGCTAATTCAACGCCCACCAAACAAAAAGCACCGCTCCAATGATGCAGCGCGCACATAGGGCCAAAAGAGGCAGATGGAAAAACAAACAGACAGACAAACAAAAGTGAATCTGCCTTGGCTGTGTGGCACAAAATTGCTTGTAAATAGCCATTTAAATACGCGCAGTCGGTCGAAGGCAACGAAAGCAACAACGACAACAACAGCAACAGAAACAGCAGCAACTACAGCAGTCAACTGATGGTCGCTGCTCTTTCAAACGAAACTGAAAACTGAAAACCGAAAAAATCCTCCATTTCCATTTCCGACCCAGTAATCTTGATGCCCAATTAACCTTAAAAGTGGATTTTCGCATTGTTTTGGAGCTAGGCAGTTCAATTTGCGTCTCTGCCCCCGCCACCAACTTCCCCAAATCGCCAACTCCGACTCAAAACTCCACCTACGAAGAACAAAAACAAAACCAACAACAACAACAACAAAAATAAAGAGCTGCTACGCTCGGCGCATGAGTGAGTCCGACGATGACGATGACGCTAACACCGACGATGCTGACTGAATGCTGACAAACTGTCTGGCTGTCTGGCTATCTGGCTGTCTGACCGTTTGTCCGCCCGTCCGTCCGTCTGTCTGTCTGTCTGTCTGACAACGCCAACTTGATTGCAAGTTTTTGGGCCTCGCTGTGCGGTGATTTACTGCCAACATAGCAACTTGGCATAAGTGTTGCACAGCTATAACCTTTGCAACATGCTCCGACTCAGCAACAAGTCAGCCACACAGCCACACAGCCCCGGCAACAAAGTTACAGACGGCAGCAGCTACATGTTGTACTCTTTTCATGCCTCTTTGTTGTTGTTTCTGCTGCTGCTGCCGACGCCGCCGCATTGAATTAAATTGTTTGTTTGCTTTGTTGCAATTGATTGTGCCCCAGCCAACGGTTAATGGTGTAGGTGTAGGTGGATGTGCATGTCGATTTAGTTTGCAGAGCATACGCTCTGTGTGAACCAACAACAGCAACAACAACAACCAACAAGAACCATGCCCGCTGCTGATGAATCATCAGAAAAAATTTAATGAACATTGAATATGATTTTGTCGTATTGAATGACATCAGAGCCATGGCTCTGAGGGGCATGTTGAGAGGCCTGAAGAGCCTAAAGTGCACAGAACTGCGCATCAACTGAGTAGTGGAGCTGTAGTTAAAGCGTTTAAGTATCGATTAAGTATCTAAAGCATTGTGTAGCATCAAGTGGGCACGAAAATTGATAAATTTACGCTAGATCGTGCAAAACTTTTCAACAGTAGCTACTGAATCAGAAGTTATTTTATTTTAAAAACCAAAGCAAGTATCCGAAACTAAAGCGTAAGCAAATGTAGCTCAATCAATAAAAGATACAATTCAAATAATTGCTTTGTACAAACGATGTATCGAAATACCACTTTAAGGTCAAGGCTGGTCAAGGCAAGGAAATGGCTGCAGGTCTTTAATTTAGAAAAATTACTGAGTTGTGCGAAATGAAGTTTTTTTCATGGATCTAGTATTCCGCTTGTTTTTTACTACCCAATGCTTAAGGCCAATATAACTTCATCATTTTGGATGTGCATATAAATTTAAACTTCTTTGGCCAACTTCACAAACTTCCCCCAATTGGTTCTAAAGCGTCCTCTGAAAATAGGAATAGTTTTTCGAGTTAAAATGACTTAATTACTCAACAAAAGTAATCCTAAGCATTAGTTAAATCAATATAAAAATAACTTCGTTCCCACTATTTTCTTAATAAAGACCGATCAGACCAGACCCCACACCTCTGCCCTAAACAGGCAACAGCTAGCTGTCTTTATAGCTAGTTAGCTAATTATTTTGGTGGTTTTTTGATGCCTACTTGTATAGGTATCAAATGTTTATGATTAACAATCGAATCAAGAAAGAGTTAAAATCATATTAAGGACTTATATACTTGTAAGTATTGAAAATGGCCGCAACTTTAGTTTTTAGTAAGAAATTTATTATAGAATGTTAACGTATTATTAATGATAATTTACAAAATTCTTTCCTTAATACAATTCTATTTTATTCCTTATCATCAAATATATTTGGGTTACAGAACAGTTATGTTAGAAGCATCTGAATAATTCACATCTTTCTTTATCCATTCACTTTGCAGTCGTTCTTCGGCCGTTCGTACAACAATCTCTCCTCCATATCGGACTGCAAGAACAACGGTGAATGCATCATCAACAAGAAGAATCGCACGGCCTGCAAGGCGTGTCGTCTCAAGAAATGCCTCATGGTGGGCATGTCAAAGAGCGGCTCACGCTACGGACGTCGCTCCAACTGGTTCAAGATCCACTGTCTGTTGCAGGAGCAACAGCAGCAGGCGGCGGCTGCCATGGCGGCACATCACAACAGTCAGCAGGCTGGTGGCGGTGGTGGCGGTGCGAATGGTGTGAAGGCCATGACAGGCGTGCCACCGCCAGCAGCGGCTGCCGCTGCTCTCGGCATGCTTGGGCATGCCGCCGGTGCCTATCCCAGTCTCTATGCTGCGGCGGCGGGGCCGCGCAGCAAGGAAGAGCTCATGATGTTGGGCCTAGATGCCGGGGACTATGCTGCCCTGAAACATCCGGCGGTTGCATCCCCATCGGTCAGCTCACCAGACTCGCACAACTCCGACAGTTCCGTGGAGGTGAGTGTGCGTGGCAATCCGCTGCTGCACTTGGGTGCTAAGACGCCCACATCCGGTTCTGGGGGCTCTGACGGGATACAAAGTGCTGTTAGCACAGTGCCAGGTCGACCACCGCAGTTGCGCAAGGATATGCCACCGTTTCTGCCCTTGTCCTTTCCCGGCTTGGGCTCCATGCCCGTCATGCCTCCGCCTGCCTTTCTGCCACCCTCGCATCTGCTCTTTCCTGGCTACCATCCCGCACTGTATTCGCATCATCAGGGTCTGCTGAAGCCCACGCCGGAGCAGCAGCAGGCCGCTGTGGCCGCTGCGGCGGTGCAACATTTGTTCAACTCGAGCAACGCAAGCGCCGTCCAGCGGTTCGCGCCTCAAGCGCCCATCCTTTCGCCCTTTACTGCACAGCTCAAGGAAGAGCCGACAGCGCAGCACAGTCCCAAGAGCGATGTAGCCACTGCCTATAATAACAACAACAATAATAACAACAATCACATAATACCAAACGGCAGCAAGGTGGCGGCCGATGAGCTTACGAAACGATTCTATTTGGATGCAGTGCTCAAGTCTCAGCAGCACAGTCCGCCCCCGTTGGCGACCAAACTGCCCCCGCACAGCAAACAGGACTATTCCATATCGGCGCTGGTCACACCCAACTCGGAGAGTGGGCGGGAGCGTGTGAAGAGCAGACAGAGTAATGGCGAGCTGGACGAAGAGGATGGAGATGGCTCAAGCGCGGCTAAAGTCGCTGAAGATGAAGAGGAGGAAGATCTAGTGGTGTCCATGACGCCACCTCGCTCACCTGCTCAGCTGACACAAGCAGCCGCAGTGGGTGAGGAGCGGACAGAAGCACAGGATAACCCCATAGACCTGAGCATGAAAGCCACCGGCAGCTGCGTGAGTTCCAGCACGCTCAGCCGCAAGAGCAGCGCTCACGACAGTGATAGCAACGAGGCGAGGCTAGATGAGGAAGAGCTGGAGGTGTCAGCCGATGGCGAAAAAGGAGCTGATGCTCAGCGGGATGGGGATGGGGATGGGGAGGTAGAGGAGGAGGAGGACAACAGTACCACAGAAACCGTCAAGACTAGCATTGAACAGTGCAACAATAACAATAATAACAACAACAAAAACAACAACAGTAGCACAAGTGATAATGAAGCGACATCGGATCAAGTGGGCCTGGGACTGGTAAAGCGTAAGTTGGATGAGTTGCACAGAGAGGTCTGCGAATCCAATAGCAAACGCGTTAGGACTGAGGTCGCACTGGACGCGCCCGTCAAGATGGCCAACTCCAATGCGCTCGATCTAACCACAAAGGTTTGAGAAAATGGCCGCCATCAAGTGCTCAAAATTTTAGCCCCCCGCTATGCCAAAAATGTCCCAAAAGCCATTCAAAAATATATAAAAATTCTATAACCAAAACCTTCGCTTTGATTAACAAGCTCTATTTAAGAGTTTGTTGCGTGCCGCCATTGTTGTTGTTGCTGCTGTTGTTATTGTTGCTGCTGCTGTTGGCCATGTTATCACATCGTTTAAAACAACTAACGAAATTGCAAAAATATGCTAAGCCAAACAGCGCACACGTTGAACCATCGATTAGCATAAGAGTCAGCCGCTCAAACAGTCGCTCGGTCGCGTTTCAAAAAAAAAAAAAAACCGAAAAACAGTTCCAAACTATAACAATCAGCGTTGTCTTCGATGTAGTCGCCGTTAATAATATGCAACGAATTATAAACAAATTTTTCGGTTAGCCAAAATACATATATACAAGTATTTATTTTTTGTAGAACGCACAAAGGTGACAGAAGACAACAGATCAGCAGGCGGCTGAAAAGAATAGCAATAACAACAACAACAAAAACAAAAACAATAGGCAAGAGCCTAAACTGTAGCAGGCGAATAAAAAAATGCGGCAGAGATTCGTTTATTTATCTGTATTTGTATCTTTTGCATAATGTAGTAGTGGAATTTGTAATATTAAGTTTCGTTTTTAAAAGAAAATTTATACTACCTACGAGTATATACTATACATACGATTTCTTAAATAGGCACTCAAATATTTAATATGTAGCTTCAAATTGTATAAAGCGTAATCCGAGCTGTATTCAATCTAAACAAATTCATTTTTATAGCGAATTTCAAAGGCATAAACTACAATGTGTTTGATTGCTTTAGTTTGCGAAAGATATTAGTCACAATTAGCAAATTTTTATAGTTATACAAAAACATAAAATTACGTTTAAAAAAAAAAAAAAAAAAACACACACAAAAACGAAGCACAAAGTTGTATAGCATAAATTATTATTATTATTATTGTATTTTGTATTTTTTATTATTTTTATGCAAATTTGCGCATAACATAAAAGACATAAACTAAACGGAATGAAAATCAAAATCAAGATGAAAAGAGAAATATTATTGATATCAAATAAATAAAAATAAATATTTAGATGAACGATTTTTATGACTCTGTGTCTGGGATTGGTCGACGGAATTTAGTGGTGTGCGTGTATGTTGCTGACTGCGAGGCGAAGTGGGTCAGAAAGCATATGCATATAGTCATGAGGATGGAATTTTAAAAATGGTCACGTTAAAAATGTAAATCAGATTCCAGTCATGGGAAACTTGAAAATGACAAAATGAAATCAAGAACCCCACACTAATTAAGAGAGTTTAGTACCTACTCGTAACTACCTAAATATACGATTTTAAAGAAACATATCTGCAATATTCAAAATGGGCTATAACTGTTGATACTATACTAGGGTTAATGCCAACAGTCCCTTCTTTATCCTGTCTAGTAAATGGTGTAGGATTGAATGAAGAATGTGAAAATTGTAATCGTAATTAGTTTTCTAGTAACTTGCAAAGAGTCATAATTCGTCCTCCAAGACGCAAAGTTAAGTTCTGCAGAAGGACGTGCGCTTGGAACAAGATACTCTTCTCTCATACCCATGAGCTAACGAAGCCATTTTGTGGACAACAATTTAAATACGTTATCATTAATTAAATATTACACTTAAATGAAATACATTTTTGTTAAATCATTCAATTATCAGACAGTTTACAAACATTTTCTGATGTAATATTTGAACATTTTTGAAGTTTATTACCTTTATAGTAAGTTTTTAGATTGTCAAAACATGTTGCTTAAAAATAGTTGAGAAGTTTCCAAACTGTTAATAAAACACATAGTACTTGTATGCAAGTTATGGGAAATTATAAAATTATAAATTACTTCTGAAAAAAGTTCCCAAGTGAGGTGAATTTTTATAATCTGCCAAATATAATATACCCTTAATATTTAAAAAAGAAGAAAAAAATTATTTTTTAGAAAATGTGTGGTTGTTCAAAAAAAGCGTGTCTTCCTATTCTACAAAATATATTGCCATATTTTTGGTATGTAATATTTTATTTGAAGGAATAATCATTCTCTATTATAGTTAATTAACAGGAAGAATGTTATGTATGTTATTTTTAAACTTTAATCAAGCATCTCTGCCTGTAAGTCATTGCTGCTACTTGGTGGCCACAGAGCAATGTTTATTTGACTGCGGTTGGTGGAAGAAAGAGAAAGCGTCGGATAAGGACGACTTTCGCAAAAGTCTTAAGGACCATGATTTACAGATATGCAACTAAAAATAAATATAACTAAATGTCGAGTGACGTATCTTTGCGAATTTAGGCTTACTTTCGACATACTATCGTTCTACTTTTGCTTAAAGATTACAAATATAAGTTATACTTATACAAAAATTATGATGAGAGAATGATGAATCTATGAAATATGTTGCCATTCAGTTATTGCAGCTTAAGTACTTTTACAAAATCTAGTTTTCCTTTTTCTGAGTCAATCACGACCACCCATTCATCAGAGCTCATTGTGCTCCCTCTCTGGTTCATGGCTAGAAAAACGTTGTCATTGGCACCCACCCGAGCAAGTGTAACAGTCATGACTGGCAGTTGGTTTGCCAAAGTAGAAAAGGAACAAAAGAACGAGCAGCCAAAATGCAATTCCCACAAAACGACAAGCACATGGGAGAAACCGAGCCACACTCAGTGCCAAAGCAATGCATACCAAAGCCAATCAATCCGAAATCTATTTCAATCAATCTTTGCGTAATTGTAAATACTTTCAACATATTTCGTTGATGTTGCCACGGCTTGTTGCCTTGGCCTGACAGTTCCGCGACATTCGTCTGCAGCTAAGCAGCGCCTTGGACAGACTGATAGACGGACAGAAGCGACAGACAGTCGACGGGCGACAGTCGATAGTCGGATAGACGGATAGTCGGATAGTCGTCGACAGTCGACAGCAAATGGCGCGAAAATTATAGCAAATGCTAGACCTGGGACCTGATTTCGTTTCTATTTATTTCACACTTGAATTGATGCGCAGCAGCAGATTGACATTTTGCAAATGCTCAGGCAGCGCAGTCGCAGTCGCAGCTCACTTGAAAGCAATTGGCGGCAGTCGGCAGTCAACAGAAGCCCAGAGCGACAAATGCTGGCAGCAGGCAGTCTTTGGACTTAAATACGTATTCGTAGTCGTATTCGTAGTCGTATTCGTAGTCGCAGTCGAAGTCAAAATCCGAATTGGAATTGGAGTCTTCGATGTCGTCTGCAGGCTTGGCCGCCTCGCCGTTGCTGCCACGACTGCTGCTGCACTGCTTCAGTGCTTCACTGCTTCAGTGGTCCAATGCCGCCTGCCAGACGTCAGACGTCAGACTGACGCGCACAGCTTGACGACTTGACGGGTCGCATCTAGCAAGACGGCCGACCAAGCTCAAATGGTGGGGAGTCCCTTCGCGCATTGTCAACACTGAATAGTAGTGCAAATAAATTTCAATTGCGAGACACATTTTCCCACTGACATTGTTTGACACTTCGACGAAGGCGACTAAGCGACGACTGCTGCGACTGCTGCGACTGCTCTGTACAAACGAATTTGCATGCAAATGCGTTCAACGCGTTCGCCTGAAGTTTATTGTTTGATCTCTGAAGATTGCCTCAGCTCTGATGCGTGGTAGAAGAGCCAACACCCAGCGTAGTGTAACTTGCTAACAAGCTCAAGCAGCAAGCAGACGCACCCAGACAGCAGCTACTACTACTCGTACGTGTGCCCTGCCGACCTCCCCTTACCACTTACCACTCACCTTTCATCTATTTCTCTCTCTGCCCGCTTATATGCTCCAAATCCATTAAGTGTTGCGCGCTTTTATTTGCGACCCACTCAGTGACGCCGCTGCCATTATGACGGCTACACCCTAATATCGTCTGAGTTCCCCAGCATGGGTAAGTGAATTAAAAATAAAAATAAAAAGAAACCGTCACATTCTGCAAAATGGCAAATAGGCTACTTTCCGCACCTACGAACCAACAGTACTCACAACAACAACACCAACGCTTAAACACACCAAGGGGAACTCCCAGGTCGCTAGCACGCATGCCCAAGCCCAATTTTTTGCTGTTGACGGCGAGTTGTGCCCATTTCATGCACCAATATTAACACCTAACACGACAAAACTAGGTAAACTAGTGTGAGCTGGGCCCGAAACCATGAGAGAAGACCACAGAGAGACGAGCAGCCTCCAGCCCCACATTTAATGCATCTTCTCGCTTTATATTGAACAGACATAAAAGCTGTTGTAACTAATACGCCCACAACTTTTGCCCCGAGCTCATAAATAAATGGTTATTGTCACTTGACTGGCCCATAACAAGCACAAATGGAACGGAAATTGCGCAATGAATTTAACGACAACTGCAGGGAAGAGAAATGATTCGGACAAGTTAGCCTCTGCCTCAGGGATAACCTCAGATAACCAACAAAAGTATTTATTACTTACCATTGAATTGAAAAAAAAAGGACAAAAGAAGTTACGAAACTCTTGTACTTCGATGTGTCAAAGAAATAGCTCAAACTAGACGATAGATCTCATTTTCAATAGAGATAGGAAAAAGCCTCCTGGGCACCATGGAAACCAAGCCACAGCACCAACTTCAAGCACAAAATTCCACAATTGCTTGAGAGAAAAAGTAGTTTGCATTTAATTTGAAATTAGGTTTTAATTATGGCTGCAATATTTTATTTTTTATAACTTTTTTATTTTAAAAAACTCTTTTATAAAATAAATGTTTTACAACTATTTAACAATTTTCAAACCTTGTACCTGAAAGGTATAAAAATTAAGATTAGGTTTCTGAAGAATAAAGCATCGTCAAACCCATAACGTATGTATAGTATATATATTCTTGTACGCCTAGATTTCGAAAACTGTAGAGCCTACATTGACCAATCCTGGTAGACTCTCCTAGTCCCACGAGCTTATGTTTCCGTTTGACTTAACATCAGTAACATTTGAGTAATCAAAGCATTTTTGCAAAGATCCTCTAACTTAAGTAATTCGATGTTCTAAATATTTTATTTCCATTCAACATCTTGGAGAAGTACTATTGTTATAAGCTCGCTTTTTTTACTTTTGGCGGCACTTTAAAGTTTTTAGCTAATTCTTAAGATAGATCTTAAGTTTTTGTTTTGTTTTTGCTTGTTTTTAATGAAGAAACACAGATTGTCGAGTTCCCTCAATTGTTATTATTTTACCTGCTCATTTAATTTTGTAAGAGTCAAGTCAACTTTGATTTTGTAATTTTGACACTGATCATATAATTGCAACTAGTAGCATCTTCACAATAATTTCAATGAAATAAGAAAGTGGAGACGATTCAGTTTCAAAAAGTACTGCAACGCAAAAATTATGTATTCATTAATTAAGCAAATGTGGAACAAGTGAAACCATTAGAAAGACCAAACAATCAACTATTTTATTATGTAGTTCCTTTGTAGAAGCCATAACGATTACAAGAGCGAGTTACTGGAAAAGGAGAAAGACCAAAAGGGGCCCTTATATGTCGGCAACATTTAGGAGATATTCGGCAACATTGAAAATAATAACTTATCTTTTGGAGCAAATACCCTTTTCTGTTAAAATTTTTTTCTGTGACAAATGTGTGAACTGTGGGTTGTTTACTTGTCACTATTACGCCTTGAAAAGCAGAGATAGTTAGTATACCTACTAAAAATACTACTCGAGATACTATTTCAGCATATTTCAAAAACAAAAAGACACTCTAAATTTTTGATTAGCAAGGGTCGGGTAAGAACATATAAAGAGAAAATGTGTAGCATGGCAACGTATTAAAGCAGTAATCATATGGAATGTTACCCTATTGATCAGATCAAGCATTGGGAAGGAGAAAAGAAAGCACCGAATTAATCGCATTTCTATCATGGAAAGGATGGACAAAGGGAGAGTCTAAACGCCGCTAAGTGCCAAATGACAAGCGCATAGCATATGGGAGCATGGCCATGGGTTGTTCTGTCCGGTCCACAGCATGACTTTGCTTAATGCTAGGCGCATACCATGGCCACATTAACTACTCCATAAAAGGTGTAAAGAAATCACTTAAGTACTTGTATGTCACTCCTTTGTCAAAGTAAATCATGGTAGGGGCCGCTGGATTTTTATGGCCAGTCACAGCCCCAAAGTCAGTAACAGCCAGTCAGCCAGCCAGTCAGCCAGTCAGCCAGTCAGACCCAGAACCCAAACCAAGAAAATAGCAACCGCATCTGTACTGCGCCAAGATGTATATAAAATATAGGCGTACAATGCTTTGGGTTATAAAGAATAAACGGGGGAGTTTTATTGACAGCCGCAATTACCACATAATCATGCAACAAATATGATGGTTGATGGCTGTTGATGACGTAGACGAGTAGTCTAGAGGCTTTGAAAGCAACAGCCAGCTCTAGCCAGCCATTCAGTCAGTCAGTCAGCCAGTCAGTCAGCATATAACGTGCTGCTGCTGATCCATTACGGCAGCAACAACAAAGCGACAATCACAGCGCAGCTACATTTTGTCTAGACTTATTGAGTGATCGTGGCAACAACAGTAACAACGGCAGGAGCAACCACAAGGCGCAGCATTTTTTTTTTTCTTCTTTTTTCTTTTTAATGGGGTGGCAATCACTTGGACGAGGCAGGCGTACTGAACTGGCCTCAAATTATGGTGGAGTACGAAACGATGAAGGCGATGGCGATGGCTATGGCTATGGCTCGTTTTGTGGTCTGAACTGGGTTGGCAGATACTTAAGAAATATGTTATTAAATAATAATGGAGTGCGTGGTTAATAGATACAACAACAACAACAACTACAACAACAACGACTATACAAGTGCAGGCAAGCTGGCAAGTTGGCAGCTTTTGCCAGCTTGGAACGAAGAGTGTGAAAGAAGTGTGCGGCCCCGGCAGCAGCGCCCTGTGGCCATCGCTCGGCGCGTTCGGCGAGCAATCATTGTTAACAATCAATTAAGGAAATAAGTTGTTTATAAAATGTTGCTATTACTTGCCGCACAGCAAGGCCTATTGTTGCCAAGGCATCCATAAATATGGGTTCGACTGCTCCAGCCATTATCGAATGCGCAGTGAAGTGTTTATGAGACTGGACGCAGGCACTTGAGCGGCATTTGTTGGTGTTGTTGTTGTTGTTGTTGTTGTTGCTGTTGTTGCTGCTGCTGCTGCTAGTGCTTCATATGTTGTTATTGCGATTGTTGCTGTTGGGCGCAAAATGTTTTAATTAATGTTGTTCGGTTAATGAAACTGTTATAGTTATACATATTACCATATATGTGTAGCATAGAAAGTTTATTAACCCAGAGCCATGCATTGGGGAAAAGGGCTCACACATACATACATCCTATTCACCGGCTCATTAATCAAAACGGCCAACAGAGGCGGCGGCCCATGCGGGTCAGACGTTGGTAGCTGCTGCTGCTGCCAAAAGACTACTGAACTGTACCGCTGGAACTGGGCTTTCAACTGATTAGTGGCGGTGGCTACTTTAATGAGCGTTAACTGCGCACTCGTTCAGCACAAAAGTTCATTAAATGCGCTGCACTGCGACGACACACATGGCGTATGATTGATGCGCCAGGCATTTGTAGCGAAAATGACGGAAAATTCTGTAAACTTCAAATTGGCGCTTAAATTGAAACATAAATCAAAATCAACAGCATTGCCAGTTAGACCATCAAATAACTGATTTTAATTCTCATTCTTTATGCTAAATTTTGTTTTTCATCAATTCTCTCAATCTTAATTTGCATAGTTTGAAATCAGTTTTTGGTTTGATTTTCGCCAACATGCATAACTTAAATCTTCGTCTTTTAAATCAATGCGGAAACTCAACGCTCGTTCACTGCCCGCCTATCTACCTGCCAGCCAGCCAGCCTGCCTGCCTGCCTCGCAAACACACCCGGGGCAGCGCATGTGGCGTTAATTTTGATTAATGGCCAAAATTGCTGCTTGGCCATTTCCAAATTTTAATTGTTTTCAAAAAGCAAAAAGCAGCGGCAACTGCTGATGCTACTTCTTGGGCGTGCGGTGGCAGTTTACTCAAAAAAAAAATACTTGTATATATATATACTGTACAACACAAATAGCTCGAAATAGACAACAACAATAAAAACGAGTCTTTAAATTGTGCGTTCTACAAATAATTATAAGCCGTTTTTAATGATAAAATGCTAAACAAAGGCTGCGAGTTGGCAGCACTAATTGTTACAGATCTGGCGAGGAGAAGCACATAACCTGCTACCAGTTGAACCCGAGGCGATGACGAGAAATTGACGAGAAGTTTTGAAAGCCAATGCCGCTAAATGGCCAAAGGCCAATGACTAAGGCAAAGACAAAGCACGCGCTAACCACAAAGCGAACCCTCCAGAATAGATGAGGAATACTTACATACCACTTATACATATAAATGTACATATGTGTACAATTGTAGCTAAACATGTGGAAAGAAATATTGAATATATGTTTGAAATCAATAAAACTTGCAAATATGAGAAGCTTTCGATGTATGATGAAACTTCTCATAATATTAAATACAAATTAAATTCTGGCTGGATTGAATACTGATTGGAATTGTTTATTAAAGTTAAAATATGTTTCCCTATATGTAGAAAGGGTAAAGTATCATAATGGAATAAACCAGAAGAAGTCTTTTAGCTCGCAATAAAGTCTTTGATTTCATGATAAGCACTACTAACAAAAAAAATCTGTCAGCGTAAAAATAAATTTTAAATATAAAAAAATATATATAAATACTCCTTAACCCAACTTTTGACTTGATCTTTTATAGAAAGAAAGCATCTGTATCTGTAGTACATCAATCATTAAAACGTTCTTTATGATTTTACTAAAGTTAAGACTTATAAATATACATATGAATGTATATATGTGTTATACCTTCTCCTTGACGAATACTAACAAATTGTATGTATAGTAAACGGATGTTTAAATAATCCTAAATATGTGGAATTGTAATAAGAAGTAGTATAATTATATTTAAATATCTCAATAATATATTTAAAATAATAATTATTTTTAAAGAAAGGAGTGGGTACTCAACAGTTTTTATAGAATTGTTGTTACGATATAACTTTCAATCACGTTCTTTTCTATCAGTTCATTTAACTCCTTCTAGAATTTCTTATTAGATTGTGAAAACCCTCGCTCATTACTCGCATTACTTACTTGAGATGACAGTTCTTTAATGACTATACTCGTACTAGCTCGTTTCAGTGCGTACCAAAATTGACGCTTCACAACCTGCGGTAGATCTGCAAAAATAAAAAGCATCCCTGCACCCAATTCCGTACCCACAACGTGGCATTCTCAAAATGACTGAAAAGCCCATTGCTCTGGCAAAATACTGCAAATTCCATAAATCTGTCAGGCGGACCGACGACTAAGACGGCTGCACTTGTTCGGCACTGCACGGGCAGCAGCGCCTGAAAATCTTGACATGTGAAATACGCAGATTTGCAAAGTTTTATGAGCCACACAGCGAACGGACAAACAGTGCAGCAGACAAAGCCAGGCGAGCAGACAAATGGACGGCCATTGGGACGGAAGGACGGGCGAGACGTTAAGACAGAGACACGCGCATTCCGTGCATTTGCCAGTGCCATAAACTTGGCTAAAAGCGCAGCAAAGCGGCAACTTTTGAAAGCGGCCGACCTGCTTCCATTGCCTCAGCAGCAATAGCAGCGACGCCGGCAGAGACAGCAGCAACAGCAACAACAACAGCGACAGCGACAGCATCAACGCTCCAGCACACGTGCAGATGTGGATGATGACCCGAGCACTTGAACTGGCCGCGTCGGTGGCGACGAAGGCAGCATAGGGAAGTGAACGCAAACACAAGCGCTCACATGCACATGCATGGATGGATGGATAGATGGATGGATTGATGGATTGTTGTTGGTATGGTATTGTATGGTATGGTATGGAATGGTATGGTCCAGTCCAGTGGAGTCCGTGCAAATGAAGACCTGTTGGCCACTGGCCCCAAATGCTGGCAGTCCATTGCATGCATTGGCGGCACCGAAAAAGCACCGAAAAGCTAATTTAAAGCAATTTAGTTTGAACGCGCGCGCATTTCCATGCCAACCGTCGCCGAAGCATCCGCACGAAATGAGGCTGAATGATCCACAACAACAACAAAAACAACAAAAACTACAACAACGACAGCAGCAATAACAACAAGATAAAGAAGAAGAAGCAGCAACAGTAATGCTGCCGCGCTTGGAACGTAACGGACAGACATTTATTTATTATATCAATGCAGCTTGGTAGCAGCAGCAGCAGCAGCAACAGCAACAACAATCACAGCAACAACAACAACAAATGCGGCATGACCAACCACAGCTGATGGCCATGAGTTGATAGCCACATTGACACAATGGCCAAAAAGTAACTGGTGCCCCATTCTCCCCTGAGAGCATTTAACTGCAAACACTAAGCGCAATTATTTGATTAGAAATTCCAGCACAACACAGTTCCATGTCCATTCCATGATGCATGGCTTGGCTTAGGGCTGGGCTGTCAGTCGGTCAGCTTGTTGTTGGCTACCAATGAGCAGCCTAACTGACCTTACCACATGCATCAAAACGTGGCCCTGGTTGCCATCTGCAATGCAGTCAAGCCTCTACAAAGACTCCCTCCTTCACAGTGCAGCCAAGGAAATCAAAGTTAATGTACCTGGAAGGGAATCCGGTTAGGTTAGAGAAAACCCCAATTTGCAAAAGACGTTGTCGAATCCTCAACTTTTACGCATAAAGATTTTGACAAACAGTTGAATGATTTATGTTTCTTAACTACCCTGATCGCTAAAGAATACGTCGTTCTACGATTCATTAAAGAAAATAACTGTGGTTCTTGTGCGACTACGCAGTGTCAACAAATGAGCTTAAAGCTTCAGCTACACACCTACTTCCTTCTAAGGTAAGGCAGTTCTGATATTTTTGTTTCTTTGTAGCTAGGCAGGAGGGTTCTGAAGGACCTGCTGCTCAGGTTGTAGAGTTGTTGTAGTTGTAGAGGTTATAGAGACGTTGTAGAGATTATATAACGGTTGAGAAAAGTAAAGATCGTCAACTTCTATTTGGAATCGCAATAATTAAAATGCCGTTCCTTATTCATAGCCTGAATCTAAAAATGAATTACATGAACATTTAATAAGGTGCTTTCTTTATCTATCCGTAGTTTAATTTTTACAATACATTGTAAATTTCTTTATTTCAAAATAAAGCTGCAAATATATTTCTAAATGAATCCACATTTTATAAAATCTTCCAAAAATCTTTTTCATTTTCTGATCAAATTTTAAGGCCTTCAAATCTTCTTGTTTAGAACATGCGAACTGAAAGTACGTTTATTTTTATTCGAATTGCTATCAGTGTGTTTATAATGGAACCCTAAACAGCATATACATTTTGGGCAAGCGTGCTGAGACACGTGCTTAGCTGGAGCATATACATACATATAAATATTCTTTATAGGCTAGTTGGCCTGTAGCGAGGATATTAGCCTTCTGTCCAACCACACAAGAGTGCCACAAAAAGAGTGCCAAAATCGGACTAATATTATCTTTTCAACGCTTTGATAAATTGGCGGGCCGCTGTCATTGTCTGTGCAGAGGGCAACTCGAACCTGTTACCTTGTCGTATACTTAATGCTTTAGTGTATATGTAAGCAGCCCAGCGGCCAACGGACAACGGACAACGGCCAGTGTCTGTTACTCTAACTGTTATAATTATTGCTGCTCGTAAAACGAAAACCTGCTCTAAGCATCGAGCTTGCAACTCAAAAGAGTGCACCTTTACAGCTACATGTACATGTAGTACTAGCAAGTTCGTTGCCTAAGTCTTTTGTTTGTGTGAAATGCTTTGAAATGGTTTCGCCTTATTGGAAATTGTATTAAAGCTGCCCGACATGATGATATATGAGCAGCGGAGCTATGTATGAGAATGGTTTTCAGCTTTTCAGCAAAAAAGCAATAAAATTTCAAGAGGTGAAGTTTTAATTAATTTTTGGGCTGCCTATTTGGTCTACGTACCATTTCTGCGCGTGGCATGTAGAACAAATGGCCAAGTCGGGAACTTAGTGTGAGGGAATGACTGGCATCCGATATTTGAACTAAACAAAAACTTGCCAAAATTTAATTGCTTGTCTGAACCATCGAATGCTCCAGGGCTAATGAACCAATTACATGTTAAATGTACGACCAAATGGTAATAAAAAATGAGAAAAAAGAAACACTAACAGGAAAAAAATTCAGCTTTATTCTGATTTCGCTTTTGGCCAGAACTTTAGAATTCCCACGTCAACAACTATTTATATATATATATGTGTGTGTGTGTATGCTATGCCCCGATCAAATCATGGCTGACCTCTATCTTCTAACAACAACTAAAACGAAACCGAAAAGCGGCGCTCAACTAGACCGACATTAAAGAGCCGGCAGAGCGCCTAAAGGCACCCACCGATCTTACCAGCCGATCGACCAACACCAACGCACCAGCTAGGCACGAAAAATGCGCTAGCGTTTCACAAAGATATTGCGACTGTCATAAAACAATATTATTGGCATTATTACATTTAAGTGTTGACAGCATAATAAAATAATTGTCGACAGACAATTTACAACAACAACCACAGCAGCAGCAGCAGCAGCAGCAGCAATAGCAGCAGCCATGCCATAGCAATAGCAACGATGCCAATGCAGACAGCCAGACAGTTTGGCAGTCTAGCAGGCCAGGCAATAAGGCAATAAGGCAGCCGTCGATGCTGCCACAGAGCCCAAACGGTATCGCTTCGCATTGCAACGGATCATGTCGTTTCCCATGTAAAACACTTTTAAAAATCACACTCACAACTCAAACCAAATGCAAAGTGCAACAAGTCATCAGCGTCATAGTCGTCGCATTTTACGCTGAAGCTGGCGCTGGAGCTGGGCTGGCGTGGAGGAGTGCTGAGTGGTGCTAAGGGGGGTCGAGGCGCTAGCTGGAAAATTATGTTTGTCGACAAGATTTTTCATAAGGTCTTTGGCAGGGAGCTAAAGCTTCGATCAGCTCGACGGCGCTCGGCACTCAACGCTATGTGCCAAGATCAAAAGAATTGTGCGGCGCTTAACGCAGCGGAGAAGCCTCGACGCTCATTCATATAATTCACCCTCATTTCATAATAAATTGCTCTCAATTGATCACGACAATCGACAGCGATGAAAAGTCATGCCAAAGTTGACTGTGCAGTTTGATCGGAAAAACGAAACGTACAGAAAGCTAAATTGGCAAAGGCAAAAGGTGCGGAATGGTGCGATCCGATAGCATCGGCGTCCACCACGTCGCGTCCACATCGAGACATCCAGCATCCAGCATCGAGCATTGAGCATCAGTGCCGAGCACTGAAAACTCCAAGTGATAGTTGGCGGCGTTAAGTTGTAGGTGCAACCAAAACGAGCACTGGACCAACATTGCCTGCCTAGTTGTCTCTCTCTAGTGGCCTGTCTCAGGCAAATAAGTCATACAGCAAATGAACGTGGCAAAAGGTTTGGCTTACACAAGTCTCGGAAATTGCTCTAATATTTCTGCTGCAAAGTCTGATTGGAAATATTGGACTCAGCTATCAACGTTTGCCCGCAGGACCAAAGCTGCCGTTGCCGACACCGCTACAACAACAACCACAACCACCACCACCACCACCATAGCCATCGCCACCGCCACTGACTATGTGGATTGATGATGAATTATGTAGAGCACGAAAAACGAAGTGTGCAATATTTGTTGGTGTAGGAGTCGATTGGGCAATGAGAACAACAACAATAACAACAACGGAGATGACAGCTCACGAAACGATGCACAAGGAATTTTAATGAAACTTTATGAAAAATGTTACAGAGGAACTGAAGTCGTGAAAACAAAAGTCCTTAACAAATTATTGAAAATGTTATTTAAAGTTAATAAAAAAGGGAAAAAGTTTAAGTGTTCCGGATCTTTGACAGGAATTTAAATTTTCAATGAACAGTACACGAACCGAAATATAAATTACAATTTATATATTTTTTTTAAACGAAACGTTTGTTAAATACTTATGTAAGAATACGTCGGCCGAATCTAACTTTCTAATCTCCTCCATAATTTAGTTCCACAATTTAGTTCCTCATTGAGGAACTATAAATATCATTAAAATACATATGTTCTGTTTAAAACAATTATGATCCACCTGAAACATTTAAAACTCCTCATTGAAATTGAAGCTCATTACATTTGTATGAACAATTACAAGGAATTAATGATTGAAATGCGTTTATGATCATTTAAAAATTTGTTAAACCTACAATTGGGAGGTTGCATTTTAAATAAAAAATATCAAGAAGAAACCATTTTGCGAGCTGTACATTATTGCACAAAAATTTATTGTTAAATCTCATAAAATTTGTATTAACAATTACAACGACTTAATGATTAAAGTACATTTATGATCATTAAAAAACTTGTAAAGCACCAAATTGTAGGTTACATTAAAAATAAAAGAAACTGAGAATTAAGAAACTATTTCGCGAGATGCACAATATTTTGTTGCACATCCATTTCAACTACAAACAATTATTTGCACATAAAGGCTTACTTTTCACAACTAAAATTCGACCTCTGCCAATAATTGCAGAAATAATACGGAAGGTACATTTTTAGCTTGCCACTCAAGTACGTTGTGTGGAGCTAAGACACTAATAGTTTTTGAAAAGGCAGGCACACGAAATGAAGAAAATCCATTTGCTTATTTTATTACCTGTCTTAAAACAATAAAAAAAAACAAAGCGTTGCAGATTTAATGAGCCTTATAGTAGGCGTCAACTGACACACGAAAAGCCCATATTTATAATTATAAGTCTGGATGTTGGTGCATGCATATCGAATAACAGTCCCACAACAAGGCGTTTCATTTTAACTTAAAAGCCATAACAACAACTTGCACAGATTTTGGTACACATTTTCCGCAATTTCCGAGCGGTGGAAAGTGACCAGAGAGTGAGTCACTTGCGAGAAGCTGCGTGGCAAAATTATAACGACCATGGCGGCCAAACAAGAAAGACGACCGTATGGAACCATGCCGAACGACCGTTACAAGTTTTGTGTGGCTTTATTATTAGTGGTAATAACCGCGGGACACAGTCACCACCAGCCACCATCTCCATTTGGCCACTTGACAAGAACAACAACAGCAACAGCAACAACAGCACCAACAGCAGAAGCAACAGCAGCGGTGAAGACGCATCTCTGAACCCACATGCACTTTGCGGTAAACGAAGACTTTCAAGGCTCAAATTGTGTTATCAAGGCCTGGGAATTGCCCTGCATGCGCAAATTTTATTATGCATATGCCCACTACTATGTACTATCCGAAGCCATGATGCGGGCAATACACTACAAAAAAAAAAAACAAAACACCAGAAGTTTAAAGCCGAAGTGGACACCAACTTCCAACAAGGGTATGATTTGTTCAGGAAAAATCAAAAACTATGTTGCAAATTGTCGTATTCAAAAAATTCAAGTCATCCAAAATAAAATACTACAGATTATTTATAGCCTTCCCTGGAATTTCTCCACTACAGATTTACATCAACTTGTCGAAAGGATTGCTCGCTTAAATATTAGATATTGCATAATATATAATTTATAAATTATAAAAAACTTGTATTAAGTTAGATCTAAGTCATTCGGGTTTTTGAATTTTTTGTATAATTTTTCCCTCTTTACACTGTCAATTGTTTTTTAACTTTTTATATTTCTTCATTTTGTTTTATTAAGCAGAAAAGACTAAGCTGCATGTACTCTTAATATTAAAATATCTTTACCTCACTTGTAAATTCATCATGTTTTTAAGAAAGGTGAATAAATTGAAATTCAAATTTGAATAGCTGTAAGCTAAGCCGTGTGTTCAAGTCCGATTCAGTAGAACTGTACTATAAGAGCGCCTTGAAACAATTATATTGTAATCCAAAGAATATACTTATGTTTTGTTTAACTTTTGTTTTGTTTAGTCTTTGTAAGACACACAGTTTGAAAAAATTCACCCTCAAATGGGGAACTATTAGCACAATCAAGGATTGGCGTAAATTTAAAGCTGCCTCTCTCTTAAATGGCTGCCAAAAAGTGGTCCCTGATTGTTTGATGCAGGTCTCGAAAAAACATCATCCGCAAACGAATTAAAAGTATATTAAAATACTTAACTACAACGATTAAATATTGACACATAGATATTTAAACTACAACTGGAAATCCAGCCTGCAAATTATAGTACTTATAATTCAAAGAAAATTAAATCATTGTGATTCCCAAATGCGGAGAATCTGTGAGGGCTAATTTTCGCTACTTTATTTGATTGTAGATCTGAGTTTTTATTGTAAAAGGCTTTACAAAGGCTTGGTTTGATTTAAGTGGCTTTAATTATTTTCTAATATTTGGAAATTTCAAATGAGATAATTAAAAAGCCTAATTTGAGGACCTTATTATAGATAGATATGTTTCTCGATTTAAAAAAGTCATTTTTCGATCAGTGTAGTTGCATGGAAATAGTTGAAAATGCAGCTACAGGTAGCTACCAGCTACACCAAATGAAAAACTCGTTAGATTGGCCAATGCGTGTGAGCGGCAATGTGTCCTCTGCAACATCAACAGCAATAGCAGCAACGACAACAACAACAACAACACTAACAGCAACACTTTGGCTGCATTATTTCAGCAAATCATTTCATGCCACATTAATCCACTTTACCATCATCATCGTGGTCGACGGCGTCATCATCTTGCGCTACATCGATTGGACATCATCGGCGACCAGCAGACGAAAGAAAAACGACCAGAGTCTGGGAACTTTCTGCTGTGAATGTGGATATGGATGTGGATGTGGATGTGGACGTGTGCCTAGAGGGTGTCAATTGTTGCATATGAAAAATTGCAATTTGTATGCACTGTGCGGTGTGCGGTGCGGTGTGGTGCGGTGTGGTGCGGTGTGGGAGGGAATTGGAGGGGTTGCATTAAAGCTATAGAGTATAGAGAGCTCAATTTACTATTAGCGTGACTTTTGGGTTAGTTTTTCTATTCGTCATGCAAAGCAGCGCTTATTGGCGGCATTTTTACAATAGCAATAACAACAAAAACAACTCTCTTGAGGCCAAATGTGGACTTTTAAGTATTTTATAGCAGCAAGTGGAGGTGGAGGCAGTTGAATTCAGTGCTCTTCTATAAAATCAAAGCTGTGCTTTGTAGTGAGATCATTAGTATGGGGGGGCACTATAATTTGGGCGCTGGGAACTGGCACAGAAAATGGCATGTAATGACAACAACCAAAGGCAAATAAAACCAAAAGCAAATGCTGGGAAACAGTGAACAGGTATTGAGGGGGAAGGCGAAATCTAGGAGGCTGTTCATACAACCGATGATCAATTTGGTACATAAAACTGATTGATCGTTGCGTTGCTTCTACAAGCTTTTATTAAGTCATAGCCAAGTCGAAGTAGTTCGTGTTGTTGCTGTTTCTGTTTCTGTTGTTGTTGTCTGCTGATCATATGTAATTTATTTGTCATATCACGTGTTAAACATTTAACAACTCATAGGCCTAACCATACGTACATATATAGCCGGAGGCGGGCTGCAGCCGAAGCAGCAACCCATGCATCAAGGCACTATAGCAAGTGAAGCATCCGACAAAGCTGCACAGAATTGCAATAAAAAAATAAAAAAAATAAAACTAAGAGGAAAAACATTTGCACAAGAGATCGATCTGCTGATGCTGCTTTGCTAGAGAGCAGCCAAGAAACAACCCAAGCAATAAGTCAAAAACAATGCCCGTCACAAGGCAACCAGGCAGGCAGCGGACCCCGCAGCGGCTGTCGCCAATGTCGTCGACATAGACTTCTCCTCCCCGCTCCGTCCACCACATCGCCGACTTTGTTGCCTTTTGGCCAGTTCCAGTCACTCACTCAACCGCACAAGATAAGCCTTTGCCAAGCTTACTAAACGAGTTGAATGAGTCGGAAATTGGACAGTAATAGGCTTTTTATTTAAGCCATTTGGCCACAGCAACAACAACAACAACAACAGCAACAGCAACACTCCCAAGAACTGCTGCAACATTGTGGGCAGTTTCATGCCGCAATAATAAATGACAACATTCATATGGAAATAGTCAAAATGTCGTAAAACTTAGTAAATTCTTTTAATAGATTATGTAGTAGGGGAAAATGTTTATATGCCAGTTATAATGCGTACGATTTTGAAGAGCTTTTACGGAAAATTTAAATACCAGACACAGCAAATCAAATTATAGGGAATTAACATATGTGTATATATACACTTTTTTCAACAAAATTATAGTTCTCTATGGTTATGGGCTGCGAAATATAAAACCTATAGTCACCAGAATAGCTTATATTTTACATAATTTGTATGACAGCTATATCATATAGTGCCCTGACACAATCGGTGTCGACGCATTATCTTTTTCCACCAAAAAGAAGCAATGTTTTATTATTAAAGCCCTATTACTGAGGAACATCGCGTTTTGTTTTCGATCGGGATGATCAAAATGTATCTATAACATTTCTTCCTTTTGAGTGTTCCAGACTTTGAAGCCAAAAGCAATATACCATTACAATTTTAAAGGATATTAATAAATCGAGCTCAACTTTTTGAAACTTTCTATTAAAAGTTAATACAAGAAAAAGAATACCCAAAATTTTGAAAATATAGTGTCCCCAATAATTACTTTATTTTAAATGTGGATAATAAAATCAAATAGAATCTTTTGCCTCATTTAAATTATATTATTAATTAATATTTTATTTATTTAAATTTATTAGTTTTTTATTATTATTTAATTTTGCAAAACATTAAGAATATTGAAATGATTTCAAAATATAAATTTATAACTAAAGTTATTTTTAGAAAGCGAGATCTTCTTGGATGATTAAAGTAATCAAATAATATTAACTGCCAATACCTTTTTTTTATTTGAGAAAAAAGTTGCTTATTATTTCCAGAAAAAATTTATTTTCTGAGAAAATACATTTAACGAATTAACCACTTTTCAAAAACGTATTTTTCAAGGATACTTGCCTATTTCTTAATAAAAAAAATGCTAATCTTGACTTGACTTAATTAAAGCAAATTTATATTGGTTTACTATTCTTAAAATAGGGAAGATAAAAACAAATGTATATTTTATTCAGAAATAAGAACGAGAAATATTTTGCGAAAAAATGATAGGTCATACCTATAACGGATGATGCCAAAATTTGAAATACCAACAATAAGGGTTTCAAAGACATTGAATAAAATCAACAGACAAACCTGCACTTAAGCACTTTCAAAGTAAAAAATTAAAGACTGACATATGTATAGCATTAAAGACATTAATTCCAAATATTAATAATCATCCAGGTGTATACTTTCAGTTTTCAATCTCTTTCCCTGTCTACTTTGATCATGCTTTTCAATAGATAAAAGCTGATTAAGATAGGAGTCAGGGATAATAGTCTGGCTGCTGGCAAAAAAAAAAAAAAAAAAAAAAAAAAAAACATGACAAAAATTGCACATTTTATCATATGCATCACATTCAAATGCCATAGCGCAGAGCCATCAAATCGAACCATTCAATACGAGTTCGAGTGTGCTCCCAATATGGATGACAGCACCACCAGCAACGCTGGCGCAATTACACGCCAACCGAACAGTCATTCAGGCAATGAGCCGAGCAACAACCAACCAACAAGCAACCAACTAAGTAACTGGCCAGTCAGCCAACCAACCAAGTGGCTGCTGTAGCTATTGCTGCTGATGCTTTGGATGCTCAGCTTTGGTCATTCACACGTCTTGTTAGCGCGTCTTAATAAATTGCACGCAATCAACTGGCGCGCTTAGCTCCATTTAAGTGAGGCTGAGCGAGTAAATCTTGCCGAGAGCAGAGCTCGCACAGCATGTGGTCGGCGTGAAGACGACTTTTACCCAAGGCGCACGGACGGACGTCTGGACAGGGGGGAGAATACCACCAGCCGGCAAGTAATTGATTGCGCTTCAATTGCAATTACCGGGCCAAAGCCAAAAGCGAAAGATACACAGCCGGCAGAAGGATGAGCGCCTGGGGGAGGGCTTAAAACTTGTAATCGTGTCGTAATAATGCGACCAGGTCGTCACATACACATATATATACTTGTATATATATATATATACATATATCCATACGCTCAAAATACAAGCATACACATGTATGTATGTATGTACATATATAAGTCATATACGAGTGCTCGCGTATGTTGGCGACATACAAGTATTGCCTCATGGCGCCACCTATGAGCCAAATAAATATTTACTCAACTAAGTTGGCTAATCTCTGCAACAGTCGACATTCCCACGCAGCCGCTGTGTTGCGCCTTAAAACGAGCGGATCGACCAAAGACCAACTACATATACGATTGCCATGTGGATGTGGCTGCAAACGCGAGGACGGGCCAGGTTGGGCCACCGGCAGCTCACCGTCTCGCTTACAGACACACAAACACCTCTCTTTGCTAAATTAAACTTCTTTATTTCAATTAAACGTCCGCATGTCTCTCCCTGTCCACCCGTCTTTCAGTCCGTTCCTCTGTTTGCTGCGGTCCGTCGCCTGCTCTGCCTGATTGTCTGACTGTCTGCCTGCCTGACTGTCTGTGTGTTGGCTGTCGCTCAGTTTGTCATCGCCGTGCCCATATGTGTGGCAAGGCACACGCTGCCACACAAAACGGGAACAACGCGAGCAATCGCGTCTGAAGCCACGATCAGACGATGAAACAAAAATCGGTTGCAGAAATCGGTGAGCAAAAGTTAAACACTTGTTTAATCAATATTACCTACCCATACCCATATAGCCACTAAATTCTAAATGTCCATCATAACTATTACTATCAATTGTTTTTTTTTTTTCTGTTTAATCAAAGCATTGAAGCCGTGCATTCAGATTAACACCTTAACAATACATTTTTACAAATATAAAATAGCATAACCTCGAGCACATCCGCGCGAGGATTAATAAGTTAGTGGTGGCTTATGCTTATCTAAATGTTTTGAAAAAACCTAATCGTTTCAGTCTTCGCAAAGGTCTGGCAGGAAGGAGTCCTAAATTCTAAATTCCCATCATAACTATTACCATCAATTGTAGTGTGTTTTTCAACATGTTAACAATTAATTTTCATTTCTCTGTACAGATTTGTTATTAAGAATAAAATATGATTTTAAAGTCATAATGTTCATATAGTGCGTACTATGATTTTTGAACATCTTATAAAAATGTACATTAGTTTTCTTAAACTATAACCTTTCTTTTAATTCATCGAAGTGCTGTACGAAAGCTTAAGGGCAACAGTTTTTGACTTAACAGCTTAAAGAGTTTTAATGTTTCTCGAACTTTAATTAGGTTTCCTAAATTTGTGTTTACTGCAAATAATTACATAATAAAAAAGTGTTTACAGCATCTGAACGCGCTTTAGTCTGCCTAGAGCTCAAATCTCGACTGGGGAGATTATTTTGAGCCAACTGTTGCGAATGCTGTGGCTGCGATTGTTGCTGCTGCTGTTGTTGTTGCTATTGTTGTTGTTGTTGTTGTTTTGGCTGCTTGTAACCTCACCTTTAACATCCCACATGCGTCGCCAGCCAGACTTTGTATTTACTTTTTCACCTTATTTCTTTGTTGTGGGTTCCTTCTTATTGTCTTGCTGCTATGATTGTTGTTGCTGTTGTTGCTGTTGTTGGCCTGTGAGACAAGCATCACCAGCAACACGTCATTGCCACAATACAGCAATACAGTAAACATTGAACAGTGCACAGAGTGAGCAGCAGAACCTTTGTCAATTAAGTCAATGCAAATGTAATATAAATAAAGTATAATTTAAAAATTTAATAAAAATAACAAAAACCCATGAAATGAATCAGTGCAACGCTGCGGCGTTTGTTCGCTTTTGTGGGCTGTCGGCAGCAATCGTGGGCAGTTCATTGGCATTGCAAGTAGAGCTACTGTTGCGAAGGTGTGTGAGACTGAGACCCAAACGCTGCCGTTTAATTAGCTGGCAAAGCCTTGAGCTCAATAGTTTCTTGAGCATGCAAAACGTGCCATGGAGGCTGCCAAATGGTTGGCTGGGTGGCCAAGACGCTGCTGCTGAGGCTGCTGAGGCTGCTGAGGCTGCTGATGCTGGTGTCTAACAGGAAGTTGGTCGCAGCCACACGCAATCAACTCACTTCACACCAGGCAGACATACATTCCATGTATACACGTATTCATCTTGGCTGGCCGCAAATTCCAACTCTCAACTACTACGAACTAGACAAATATTGATGGCCGCTCATCAATAGTCGCAGCAGCTGAGCAGCGAAATCAAACGCAGCAGAAAGAAAATTTTGCACTGCGATTGATTTATTTACCACGGCTTAGATTTACCGCCTTCCATTGCATTCGCAGCACTGCAACATCGCCGAATGCCATTTTGGCATTGTGCTGATGATGCGCACCGGACAAGCCAGACAAGGGACAGTGAACGCTGGACACTGGACATTGGACACTGAGCTACGAGCTACGATCTTAGAGCTTAGAGCTGTGAGCTGTGAGCAGCGGCATCATCAGCGGCACCAGCGGCGCTGCCGCTAGATGCATTTTCATGTTGCAGCTTTAAATGTTGCGTTTGATTTGGTTAGGCCAACTGGTTGATCGGTTGGTCGGTCGGTCGGTCGGTTGGCCATCGCATCGTTACACAAAACCACAAACAATTTATATTCCCATCAAACATTTGACCGCAACGCTGATTCATCTTAATCAATTATAATCTTTTGGATCGAGTTTTTCCGCTGTAATGAGCGAAAACTTATGCAGTTGGAGGTCGAGCTGGGGGTCGGCGGCACTGCGTGTAGATTTTGCCACAGGCGTTGCACAGATAAGCCCCAGCCAAGTGAACAAACAGTGTTCAAAGACTTGGCCAGCATTCAGCATTGCATGTCAGACAATGACTCTGATTACGACAAACAGAAGACAGGGCCGATAGTTGTCCGCAAACGAAATGTTTTCGAGCAGAGTCGATGCATACTTGAAATGTCATACGACAACAAATAATAACAAACAATAGGCGCATGGAAATCAAAATTATGTTTGAATTATGTTTAATACTGGAATAATGTCCGCAATAATATCAGCTAGGAAATTCTGTAGATTCTTAAGATAAGCAAGGTTATTGAAGCTTAAAATATTTATACATGTGAAGAATCCAAATACTATAACTAATTAAAATATTAATAATATAAACATATACTTAAGCTGGAAAAAATGGAATTTAGATACCTTTAACTGCCAGCGTATATTTATTGCATACAAAAGTTTGAAAATGGGCGAAATAACACTAGATTTTAATTTGGTGTATTTGTTTTCTTTGTCGGCCTTTAAATACTTGTATATTTTCACAGCAACAACATTCAAAAGATGAATTCTAAAAAAAAAAAGATTTATGCTGCAACTGATCCAAAAATATTTCCAGTTCTGTTTAAGAATACCTTCAAACGATTAAAATAAATTAAACTATTTTGAAAGTTGAGTATCTGACCATATACTAGTTTATTTATAACAATTGTTTGAACTATAACTTTAAAAATTGAATTGTAAAGTTAATTAAATTGTTTAAAATACGTTTAACAATAGACCCACACTTCCGACCAATAATATAAATAATGAATGCGAATATTCTCACACGTTGTTTCAAGCATGAATTTTTCTATGTTTAATATAAGCATTGAATTCGTGCGTACAGATTTCGCACCTTAAAAATTAATTCAAGCATGAATTAAATGCAAATTTAAATTTTACAGATTTCACTAACAAGCTCGTTCCTTTACCTCGCCGTGATGTGGGAACTGACTGTCCACAATGTAGAAATTAACGGCGATAGTTCGAAGGTTCCAGGAAAATAGAATTCTTAAAAAATATTTTAAAAACCGCCAAGGGCGTAGGCAGCTTTTACCAAACGGGGGGGGCCAAAAAATTAAAATTTTGATTAAATAATGCAATGGGCAGCGGACCCCCTGCCCCCCCCCTGCCTACGCCCTTGAAAACCGTTGTATTTGTATTTAACTATAAGGTTAATTTAAGTTATAAATATAACAGTATAATTTTAAAAAAAAAGTTGTTTTGAATATTAACCTGACTTCAGGATTTGAAATGAGTGGGCAGTACCTTTGTTTTTTTTTTTTTTTTTGATAAAAAATAAGCTATAGAAACGACGTATACTACTTCGATAAAGAAAATTATCCAAGCAAGGCGAATCGTGCACTTGTGTGCAAATTGTTAGCTAAGAATATTATGTTAATAGTTGCACTTTAAGATTTGCGATTATATAAAATATAAAATATATAAAAATATCTTATTAAATTTGATTAAATTTTCAACAAATGAATTATTGAACATCGAATTCAGTTTCTTCCGTATCATCAAAAGTATGTCTAAGCCATGCCCATATCATTTGTAAATGGTAGGTGTCAAAGCTCACGTGTTTCTTCATGCACCCTTTTCAATTACAATCTTCCGCTTGTCTCTGTTATTGTTGTTGTTGTTGTTGGTGGTGTTGCTGTGATTGTTACTGCTTGTATATACCAGAATTGTTTAATTTACAAATCATGTGAACCAATTAAACAAGCCGAACAACAACAATGCAACGAACAAGGCTTAAATAGACTTTACTTGTTAACAATTATTAGGCCGAAACGGCGTGCACACACACACGCAAATAGGCGAGAGATCGTAGCGAACAATCAAAACCAAATCAAATGATAAATGACAACACCAAAACACAACTAGCCAAGATGATAGTAAATGCGTGTGCGTGTGCGTCGAAGTCGATCCATTAAGTTTAAATCATGAGCCAAAGCCCAGGCAGCACTTGACGGATGAGTTTGAACTCGCATGTCTGACCCAGAGACTGAGACTGAGACAGAGACAGAGCCAGACCAAGAGCTACATAGAGCCAAAGACACTAGTACAGCAGATTGCAGCTCGAGAGCAGAGCGAGCGGCGCCCAATGTATCATATGGGCCAATAAACGAAACTAACACCAATACCATGGCCATAGCCACATCCACATCCACATCCATGTGGAGTAGCGTCGATCGGAGTCAGAGGCTGAGGAAGAGGCAGACACAGAGACAGAAACAGAAACAGATACAGATACAGAGGTGGAGGCAGAGTGTGTTGCTTTGGCCAAGTTACACATTATTTGATAAATGGCACACAACCTTTTCGAGGTTGATTATTGTGTTTTGTCTCACTGTGGCCAACCGGGCCAACAACGCCAATAACAACAACAAGAACACTACCACCAACCACAACAACAACAACAACAATAGTAACAGCAGCGATCAGCGTGTTTGTGTTTATTGTGGGATTTCTATTTTCTGATATTATTTCTGTCTGTTTTTTTCTTCTGATTGCCCTTAGGCCGAGAGGCAAATGCGAGCCCAAACAGCCCAAAGACCACAAATTTAGCTACAATTTCAAATAGTTTTTTCCTCTTCTTTGTTATTGTTTTTTGTTTTAACCATAACGGGCCTCATTTTTTGTGTTCGTACAAAATTGGCGAATTGAATTAATCGTTTCCATTTTGTTTATTTGTTGGTAATTAAACACCTCTGCTATGATTTCTTGTCCGCTGTGTTGGCCAAGTAAATGAATCATTTACATTTTTCGTTGTTGTTGTTGTTGTTAATGTTGAATCGTTGTAGGCCATAAATTTCGTTACGCTATAGCGCGTTGCGTTACATGTTGTGGGGGCCTGGGAATTTTTTGATTTTTGGGGAAGCTTCACGCATAGCAAATGGCGCCTGTTGTGAAATTAGTTGGGCAGAATTATGGCGAAATCGAAACGGTTAATGATGTTTCTCTTTGTCTTAAAAGCGGGGCATCATGGCTAAATGATGAGCTTTGATAAATAGCACCTAATAGACGAGACAGATGGCAGCATGAGTTGCCAAAAAAACACCATACCTTTACAGCTGATAAGTTAGTGTGAGCCACAAAGGTATTTATCCAAAAATTATGCGTAACATTACACTTAAAATTGAAGTCCACAACTGATTTATAATTTAACTTAAAGAGAATTTATTTCATGCAAAAAAAAAAAAAAACATTGCTACAAATATTATGGAAAAATGTATTTTTATGTTCAAAATATTGAATGTAATATTTCAAATTATACTATCTAGACTATCTTTATACTATCTGAAGAGATGGCAAGAGTGATGGGTAAACGGGGAGATTGGAAGCTGGGCGGCCAGACTTTTCGCAGATATCAGAACTTGAATACAAAGGAAGCAAAGCAAAGCACTTCAGTTCATATACCAGTACATATATATACTTTTTTTATATTATTATATATCATTATATCAGCAGAGTGTTTTTATTTAAAACTGTCCATCGTGGACAGTCATTAAATTTGTTAAATTAACTTAACGATTAATTATTTCTTTTATAAACCTATGTATACGCAAACGTGGAGCATAATATTTCACTCTGAACAATACAAAGAGCAAGACAGGCTAATAATCTACAGCGAATGAAACTAGAAACTAGTAGCAGCCTTTAATGGGGACCTTCAACATCCGAAGAATCAAAATCTGAATCAAAGGTACAATAACTCTATGGGAAGCAGAAAAATGCGAGGGCGCATAGCGGCCTTCAAAGTAATGGAAAACAACTTCCGTAGTGGGAATAGGTCTGAGATAGGGGATGTATTTAGTAGGAGGGAGTCCGACACACCTCTCTGAGACGGCAGATCAAAAGATGCATTTTCCCTCCTCAACTCGAAAAATATCTTCATATTATACCAATTCTAAAAATCTTCACACATAAATCTGTCAATTACAAAATACTTGTATATTTCACAAAATATCCTGCCTTCTTCGGTCTAATTTTGTTGATTATCACAAAATTGTCGCAAATTTTAAAACCAATGTTCATGTCCAACTTTCGTTGTGTACCTCAGATTTTAAAACTGCAAGCGAAAAGAAAACCAGTTGTTTATTTGGAGTAAGCAGAAAGAGAACATTAATTGCTGAAGACATTATCCGATAAGTATATAATGGGATATCAGTCAATAATTAACTTATACATATATTGAACAATAGAGTCTTCGAAATTATTACATATTGCATTTTTTCTCAGAAAACACTTCACCGCCAGTCTAGACAAACAGCTTACACTTCATTAAAAGATATTTTTACTTCGTCAATACTCGCAATAAATTTCATACACCGGTAAGGGCATGCGAGCTCCATCTCAGCGTGCTACTCATCATTTGATCTTCCCATTTTGGGCATGTCTTTAAACTGACTATTTTAAAATTTCAATTTATAGCAAAATGTAAGCAGCAGGTGTTCCAAGTTTGCTGCTCATCAGTCGAGAGCTTCCAAAATAAAGCAATTTAATGTACGCCATTGGTGGTGGTGTTGGTGGTTGTGGTGGTGGTGATGGTGAAGATGATGCTCGCAGTGGCCCCATTTACTCTGCTGTGTTGCTGTGTTTTGGGAAAGTTTGGCGTTTGAAAAATTTTCTATGTCAAAATGAGAAAAATTTGCATTAACAGGCAGCGATGGCAGCAGCCAAAGAGGAGTAACTCGTATGTACTTGTGGAGGCAGGCTGGCAAACAGGCAGGCTGGCAAGCAGCCAGGCAGGCAGGCAGGCAGCCGAGCGCCCTCAGGCATTCAATTACAATCGATTCTGGTGTGAAAAAGTTCAATTTCTTTGCCGACCCATTCGCGTTTACCATCCTCAGTGATATTGTTGTAGCTGTTTTTGTTGTTGTTTGTGTCTTCATAGTCGACGACTTTGCGGCGAGTAATGAGGAAATGGCAAACGCAACCAGCACACGGGCATTCAGGCTGTGGCCATATGGAAAATGCAACTCATGCACTTCCTAGATTGGACAACTGGTTGAACGTTGAGTAAAAAAAATATCAGCTTGAGTGTGTATATATATAAATATATGTGTGCTATGTGCATATCTACATATGTGATTGCCATATTGTGTAGATAATTGTGTGCGCCCGCCTCATCAGTGTGTAGCAAATATATGTATATATATACTCGTATGTGTGTGTGCTGAAGTTGAAGTGCTTAATGCTTTGTGACTATTCATGGGCACTCAAAGCGGCAGCAGCAGCAGCAGTAATGCAGCCAACAGAAGCAGAAGCAGCAGCAGCCACCGCAACACTTGGCCATATATGCAAATCACATACAGGTGATGTTCGACAGGAAGGCGCAGGGAGGCGCAGGCGCAAGCGCAACCAGAAAAGTGCAGCACTTCAAATGGCAAATACAGCGGGCAGCGTACAGCGAACAGACGGACTGCAGACTGCGGACAGCAGGCAAAACTTATATACAACGGGCAGACCCCCACTCAAGCATTGACAGTCAAGTGGTCAACGTTTTTAGCTGCACCAGCACGTCAACAACAATAATTACCCACTTGCCTGCACTTGATATTAAAATCAGACAAAAGCCAGTCAACGGGTCACACACACATACACAACCATTAAGAAATATATATATATACATATAGAGAGGAATATTGCAAATCGAAAGCATGAAGAAAAAATTCGCACATATACAGCACACAACGTGCAAAAATGAAATTATCAAAAATCGTTCATCAAATTACCAAAAGTCGCTGCCGATGCTGACGACGACGACGACGGGCACTTAACGACTCTATTACGAAATGGCAGCAGTGAGCTCCAAGCCGTAAGCTAAGGCAAACGAACAATCGAAGCTGGGCTAGCAATTGCAAAACCGGCGTCACAAAATTGCAAAAGCGTCAACACAAAAATTATTTTAAATTAGAACTCGAAACTACTCACGTTTTGCAATTTTCGCTTTTTGTGTGGAATGCCAATTGAAGTGTTAGGAAAATAAACAAAGCCGCGCGAATCGAGCGGCAGCAGAATCAGAAACAGCAGCAGCAGCAGCAGCAGCGCAAAAAGAAACAACAACAACAAAAACAAAACTGAAGCATCATCGAGCAGTAGGGGGCAGCAGTAGAATGGCAATGGAAACAGCCAACAGCCAACGGTAGCACTAAAATAACACCGCCAACAACAACAATAACACGACTCTGCTCAGCCTGACAGTCAGTCTGTCAGTCCAAATGTCTGTCTATCCGTCTGATCCGTCTGTCTGTCTGTCAGTCTGTTCATCTGTCCAACTGGTTGGTTTCTTGGTTGGCCTGTTGGCTTGACAATCAACGCAAATAGCTCAAACGCCTCAAGTGTTTGCTGAAGATGTCACCCACACTTCAGCACCCAAGCCAAGTTCGTTGCTTGAGTCTTTTGTTTAGACAACGGCAGGCAATCAGGCAGGCTAGCCGGCTGGCAGTCTGACTTGTTTTACCATTGCCTCTGCCTTTGCCTTTTTGCAATTTGGCCCAACAAAACCAACAACAGCAGCAACACCAACAACAACAACAGCACCAGCACAAATATTGCCAATATTTCGATGCGACTGCAGCAACTTGGGCTGCCGTTGCTGCCAATGCTGCGAAATATCGCTTACAGTTAGATGGAAATTGATGCACTTAGCTGACTCACTCACTCACTTCTGCACAGGAACTTGGCTGCCTTGCGATTCTTTTCCCAGCAACGTGACTCTGAATAAATTAGGCATATGACTGACTCGCTGTGCCTGCTCCAAGAATTGGAGCGAACAGTTATTATTTTGGCATTGAGCATGAAATAGCAAAAAACAAATAAATAAATCGATCCAGTAACTAACTGAAAACAAAATTTTAAATATAGCACCAACATCTAAACAAAACTGCCCTTGTTCCAAAATTTTATGATTTCATGTTATAGAGCTCGGGATAATCATCTCTTAGTGATTACGAATTTCATAGAAAATATGAACTATAAGAGCAAAATAACTTCCGAATTGTGTAGAACAAGTATTTAGTTCATATTTTGTTAATTACATTACTATATGTAAGAATGAATGCGAAAATTTATTTTAATTTAATACATTTATTTAGTTGTACACTCAGAAAAATAAATATTCTATATATCATTCATTATAATTATACATAAGTAAAAAAATGTATACTATATAATCTACATATATAAATAAAATATTTCCTCTATATATTCTCCAGAAAATCTTGGACATATACTGATAATTTCATGATGTTTCCCATAAGTTAACTTAAGTTTCAAATCATGGCAATAATTAATTAAATTAGAACAGTAGATCATAATTTATATAAGACATATTTAGTATAAGATAAGATTGTATTTAGTATTACACTCACTTATAAATAAAATATTTCCTCTATATATTCTCGAGAAAATCTTGGACATATACTGATAATTTCATGATGTTTCCCATAAGTTAACTTAAGTTTCAAATCATGGCAATAATTAATTACATTAGAACAGTAGAACATAATTTATATAAGATATATTTAGTATAAGACAAGATTGTATTTAGTATTACACTCACTTATAAATAAAATATTTCCCCTATATATTCTCAAGAAAAGCTTGGTCATATACTGATAGTTTCATGATGTTTCCCATAAGTTAACTTAAGTTTCAAATAATGGCAATGTAATGAATTAACATTAGGTAAGAACATAATTTAAATAAGACATATTTAGTATAAGATAAGATTGTATTTAGTATTACACTCACTTAGAAATAAAATATTTTCTCTTTATATTCTCGAGATGCTGTTTTCCCATAAGTTAACTTAAGTTTCAAATCAGTATCAGACATTTTATGCCAACATTTAAACATTTTTCAATAAATATCAATACTTTACAAAATCTCATATTTTGAAGCTATGGTTCAAGCCTTATACTTAATTAAGTAGAATAATATTTTGCTACTATTATTAAGACTATAGACTACTATTTTTAGAAATCTGATTTAAAAGATAAATAAGTACGTTTAATTAATTTAAATGCCAAACGACCATATCACATCGGGGTTTCCAACTATTTGTGCAACGACTTGCCTTCTCTGCGATTCTTATTTATTTAACTATCTATGTACTTATAAAGTCTAGGTATAAAGTCTATCCAGTCTATCCTTTATGATATTATTAAAGAAGTGTCTTTCGTCCTTTATGCATAAACACTTACTATATGTATAAAACCTCAAAAAAAGGCTTATCCAGTAGCAACATGTTATTCAAGAGGTGACTAATCATTTGCATATTTCATTGCCAGCTTCAGAGATGGGCAATAAGTAACCTCTCCTTTTTATAAAATAACATCCTTGGCAACAAATTTGAATTGCTATCGTTGGCATGCTCTAGATTTGTTACTGAAGATAAAATGTCAATTGAAAGTCATCTGAGTAGAACATGTAACAACTGCGTAAATCGTAATACAAACATTCTGCTAAATAAATTGCAATTAATTAAATTTAATTAACAGCAATTCGTAGCCAGACAACATTACAAACACGAGCAGTTCAATTGGCAGCCAGTTGGCTCGAATAGCCCCCACTGGCTACAGATTTTTATTATCAGCAACTGACAAGACCTCGTCCAATATGCCATAAGCTACACTACTTTATGTCCAGCAGCCGTCGCTACAAATGGCACAACAAATTCGTGCAAAGCCGGGCAGCAGCACTAATATTAACTCTAGCTACTACAGGAAGATCTAGAAACCAACCCAAGAAAGACAGCAAGACATAGAGGGAGAGAAAGAGAGAGTGAGGAGAGAGAGCAGCAATATGGCACAACTATCATCAACTGATTGTTTTAATAGGTTTCCTTATGATTTTTTAAAATCTATTCAAGAGGACAACTAACAAATTAAAGATACTTTTATCGTTGTGCGTGCGAAGGAGTTTCCTCAAATACTCGTATACAGCTGAAGACTACAACTATACGACGATCACTACTCGTATGTGCGAGTGGTGAGAGAGTTGTTGTTGGTGTTGTTGTTGTTTTTGCCCGCCTGCTACGCCTCTTCAACTGTAAACTGCCGTTTGCTCAAATATGCGAAATTAACAAGACACAATTACATGCAAACGCACAACATACTACAACACACGCCTGCCCCAGCCTCGGTCACAGCCCCAACCACAGCACCAGCCAAGGGTGTACGAAGGGGGGGGAAACTAACAGTTGGGTCCCCTAAAATAGGTTTTCCCAAGGAGAATATATCTTTTATTGTCCTGATTCCTACTTATAGTCACTGTCCTCAATTTTTGTCCTAAATATTAAACAATTATTTTAAATATTTGAATATTTTTAAAATCTTTATCCTTAAAATAATATCTCTGTTTTATTACGAGCCATTTCAGATATATTTTACATTGTTAATTCTCGATGTTGAAACTATCATTAAAAACATCCCTATTATCGACCCGGAAATTGTCCGTATACTTTATTTACAAGGTTCTGTGATACATAGATTTCAAATGCGAATTCATTAAAAGATTGTTAAAATTATTCGTAAAGGTATGCCTAAAAAGCTTCAAAACTTTAATTTAATTTATAACTTTTTTAAAATTTTAAAACGCGAATACTAATCATCCATTACTCGTATTTATAAGTTTTATTTACGGTCTTTCCTAAGAAATTTGTCAACCATTTGTATAATGATAAATTAATTTCTTTACTTCTTCTTGCTCTTACAAATTAAATTTCAATTTTCAGATCTCCGATATCGTAAGCAATGCTAGGGGATTTATTAATCGTTGGTCCAAATAAATCGATGAACCTAGTATGCACGACTAAGCTGCTGTAGAGTTTTCAAGTACGGCCCTGTGCTAATATACTGCTCATCAGAATCGAATTGTTCTCCGTGGTCTAATTGTAAGCTAACCGTAGGACAGTGTTTAGTATTTTGTTTCACAATAAATAGATTGTCGGATATGTTCATTTCTTTAAACTTTTTTGTCGTATTCGGTATATAACTTCCACACCAACAAGAAACCTTTTGCCTTTTCTGCTCAATAGATGCACAACTGATCCCTTTCAGATTTCATACTCAAAGTATAAAGCATCTGCTACTATTTTTTCTACTATCTACTATCTATCGAATACAAAGCAAATATTCTCAGCTACCGGACTGACTATATAATTAAATAAATAGAGGCAAAAACGATTGTGTTGAATAAATACAAAGTGTAAGTGTTGAAATATATGTGCTGGATCATTTAAAGATATATGTTAATTTTTTAAATTCAATGTTGATCAAATAGTTATTATAGAAATAAAAATAAATATCAATAGCAGAGGAGTGATAAGAAATTTAGAAGAACAAAAGAAAATTAACGAAAACTTTTTTAAAATTAAAAAAAAATGTTGACTACGCCTCTGGCCCCAGCCCCTACCTATAGCCTTGCCCAAGACATCAACTTGAAGCGGGCGCGCAGTCGTCGTCGCCGTCATCGTCATCGTAGTAGTAGTCGTCGTCGTCGTTGTCGTTGTTATCGTTTAGTCTATAGTTTTATTTTTATTGCACGCGGCCGGTGCACAAGTTGCACACACACTCTGCTATATTTGTACTCGTATGTGGTGTGTCCAGTGCCAGCGCCAACTTTTGGCTTCCAAGCTGATGTTCGTCGCGATGTTCGCGCAGAAATTTGCGAGATTGTTATCAGGCAGCCGAGCAACGGAGGCGGAGCAGCCTAGTCAAACATCATCGGACTACACACACACACACACACACACACACACACACACACACAAATGGAATGGCGAGGTGAAAACGCAAACACTCGCGCATGCAAAATGGAATTTATTGTATAATTAGGATTTGTCTTATTGGTAATAAGCCGAGTTAAACAGTGGGTTACAGCAAGGCTAAAAAATGAAAGAAAGAAAAAAAACGGCACACAAAAATGGGCGTGTAAGTGTTGGTGTGAGTGGAGAAAATGTTGCGGCTTCGAACGTTTTAGGTGAAAATCAGACAACAGATATTTTAGCTCGGCTATAGCTTTCTATAGCTAAATTTGTGGCCGGCTAATGGATGCGGTTTGTATTTTGGACCGACGCGCCCACTGTGCAGCGGACTAGCTTCATATTTCTGGGCTGCTATTGCCACAGCCATAGCTGAAGTCAAACTTGTAAGCAAGCTCATTACGGACATTGCTGTTCCTCTCATGCTAGCAGTAGTATGTAGTTGTTGCTGTAGTTTCTGTAGTTGTTTTTGTCGCTGTTCTGTTGCCTTGTCGCCTTGTCGCCAAAGCACTCTCGTCGGGGTGTCGAAATGTACAGCCAATTACAAGCCACAACAGCGCAATGAGCCTACAGCCTACAGCCCGCAGCATCAACGGAAGCAGCAGCAGCCGCAGCGGCAAAGGAATTCAAGGCTAGCATCGAATTTCATGAGCTTCGTCGCTCGTCTGCGGGTCGCGAACTTGCAAGCCAAACTCATGAGTAATTACATATACTATATGCGTATAGTATATACGAGTATATGCATTGCTCCAGAAGGGCATCACCCACAGTATCAAATCAATATGACAACAGACAATAAATTTGCGCAGAACAGAATCGGGGGTAAAGCTTAGAGAGAGATGGAGTAGTTTAGTCAGAGACTACAATCAGAGAAAAACATAATTTTAAGTCACACTTTTCCGAACCTCAGTAATGAAATCGTTCTTGGTTATAAAAGAAAAATACTTGATATTTTTTTTAATCTCACATAAGTCTGTTGCGGTTTAAAGGAACATAAGTTCAAAGCCTCTTTTTAGGATATAACCTAGCTTTGGGACTGAAGAAACGGATTTTTAGGATATGTGACCAAACTAATATTTGTAGGACACATAAATGCAACAACTTCAAGAATTATAAAATATAAGTTAATTAATAATATAATATACGAAAAAAATAGATAAATATAGTAAGAAAAAAAGGAAAAAAAATTAAATGTCATATTTAAAGTCAAATAGAACCAAATTAAATTTGTAATTAAATTAAGTTAATAGTTTGCTGAATTAAATTGAAATAAATATGTAAATGTTATGTTTAACCTGAAACAGAACTAAATTAAATCTGTAATTAAATTAAATTAAATCAATAATGACTAGCGTAATAACTTAAATGTAATCTGGTACTTACAATGCTAGGATAAGTTTATAAATAAATAAATAAAAAATAATAATCATAGCTTCAATAGCAGCATCCACAGATTGAATATTAAGAGTTTAATTGTTCTGACCACTTAATAAGCTGCGGCTAAAAAAGATACTGTAGCTTGGAGGTGTCTGGCCATGAAATCCAAAAAATATTATGTACTTGTAGCCATCCTGTGCAACCACAAATAACCAAATCCAGTGGGAGTTCGACGAACTACACCTCACCTACGAGTTATATCTACATCTACACCAATAATTTTTAGTTGTTAATTTCATTTACAAGTTTTCGTCATATATTGGCTTACGAATTTATGTAAAATACATTTAAAAAGTGAGCGACGACTATCGATTGCAAACACAATGAGCAGACAACGACAACAGAGAGTTCACATCTCCTCATCTAGGGGGGCAATCATTTTTGGCCACGCTAATTTCGCTGACCTGCTGATTGCGCATGGAAATTGAAAATTATGAAATTATATTTTCTGCACCTACAAAAGCACATACGTCACACAATTGCACGCCTCCTGATGGAGGTGTTGTGGTTGTTGTTGTTGCTGTTGCTGTTGCTGTAGCTGCTGCTGCATGTCAATCGTGATTTTGTTTGTTGGAACTTTAACATTTCACCGACGTGCCGATGCGCCCGAGACATTCAACCATCCGACCATCGATTGCAATATTATGTGATGTGATGTGATGTGTTGATCGAGCAGCAAGCCGGGCCACGATGCCACACCACCATCGCCGCCACCGCCACCGCCGCCGTTGCTGCTGCTGTCTCTGCACACGCTTCAAGCTCCACGCTGAATGCACATCACCCCACACGTCATGCATGCCATATACAAATTCGCTGCGCCTGATTACAAGATCAGCCAGCGTGTGACTAGACAACTCTGACCCAAACGTTCAAAATTTGTAGCACTGACCTGCGATCGAATGATCGAACATATCAAAAGCCAAAATGGGCACATTTCGCACGGCCGCACAACGCCCGCTGTTCATAGCCACAGGCGTTGCTAAGAGGAGGTTAGGAAAGGCGAGACCGCATTGAAAGAATATTAGCAAGATATTTTGATTCGCCCATAGCCCTCAGCATTATTATTATGTTTATACCTAAACTTTTTTCAAATCCAAAAATATGTTGGAAAATATTAAAAGATTTAAATGTATCATTCCACACATCGCATGGGGTATACCCATCTCCATATTCGCACGTTTTACAAAAGTATATACATTTGAACCAATGCTATTTACGTGTAGCGCCTTCAGGAATCATCAGATTATGACTCGATATAGAATTAATATGATAGTTGACGTTCATAAAAATATTTGCCTTTTATTAAATTAATAAATTGCTTATCTGTTTCTTGAACTGATAGAATTAGAGTATGAGTATAGCTGCAAAGGTGCAACTTTTCCAAAAAAAAAAAAAAAAAAAAAAAAAAAAACGATTCAGAACTACTTGTATTTTAATTTTTTTTCTGGTCCCAACATCTGCTTCGGATCAAATCATCGCATTGGGTCTGTCTGTCTGTTTGACTATGACATACTTTATTTTTTGCAAGCTACTTTGTGAATTTATTGTAGAGATATAGTATTCGACCACCGTATGGTATTTAAAGTTTTCAACAAAAAATTGAATTTAATCATATCGCAGGCTTCATTAAGAATCCCCACCATCTAAAGCAAAAAATAATAGACATGGCTCGAAAATATCTTAATGTTGCCAATTGAAATAAACATGTAGAATAGATTAAGACTTTCATTCAAAATTATTAGATATTATTGTAATTGGATTATATTTCTCCTACTCAAGCTTTCAAAGTTTATCAGGCTATTTTTTATAACTTTTATATTGTTTTCTTTTGTCGACAGTCAATGTTTGTTAGCAAAAAAATATAATAAATAAATAAATACAATTGTTTGCTATTCTCGCAATATTTGGTCTGAAAAGATGTCCTTCATCTTTTATTTAAAACTACCTTAAATATCGCTCGTTACTAAATCCATGGTTACATTTGAAGATTTCGAGAAATTTTCATCACCTCAAACGAAGAAAATTTCTTATGCACATTTTCATTGTCTCCCCTTGCCAATATGTTGAGTACGCCCATGGACTGGCTGACTTGAAATCAATTGTGGCGGCAACTGCTGCGACCCATGCCAGAAGATTCTCAGTTTCTCAGCGCTATGGGCTGTTTATGCTCGCCAGCGGCTTTTGCCAGTTCACTTGTCGTTGCAAGCTGCACGCTGCAAGTTGCAAGCTGCAAGCAGCGAAGCGGACGGCGCAGTCGCAGGAGGCAGCGTACAAGTGCACAAAGTTCGCGGGAACATTTTGCGGCCGTTGCAGTTGATCTTTAGCCATATTAAATTACCAAAGGCTAGCCGTGATTGTAAGTCACAGTCGCCTATGATTGATCTGCGCTCATCATGGTCGCGTCTTGCCCGATTATGCGCAGTCGCTCGATGGGCCGATCGCTTGGGTCGCATGCATAATTTGATGTGTGTGTCGGGGTCTGAGTCCGTGCCCGTGTCCGTGTCCATGTCCACGTCCATGTCCACGTCCATGTCGGTAAAGTTCATGTAAAAATGTGCAATATTTTTATTGAGTTATTGCGGCAATTGAAAGCAGCGCAACTGCAAATGATCCGCACGTTCTGTCTTCTTACCGGGGGTTAACCAGACCGAACTGGCTTTAAATGATGCCAAAAGCCGGAGGGGCATTAAAAAATCGATATGCTTTGTGCTCATTAAAATACGTGCCACTTCACGCTTCACACACGCATTCAAAGCTCACACATCGTAAACAAAACGAAACCAATTGGTAGCCAGCCCAGAAACCATTTCGTAAACATAAATTTCCACAAATCAAATCCAGCTCATTTTTCCCCAAAACCCAAAACTTGGAAAGAAACCAAAAAAAAAAAAAACAAAACCAACTACCAAAAAGCTACTAATTAGCAACGCCCACAATCTGGCCGACTGATTGGCTGGAGCGACTACATCTTGACGACGACTACGACGAAATGGAAAGCATTCGAAAAATTATACAAACGATGCAAGCGATTAAAGTCGAAAAGTTGAGAAAATGGGTGTTGCTCGGTCATAAACAACGAAGCGAGAAAAATGTTATGAAAAATGTGTTACAAATTTGAGCATTGGGCAGCGTTTTTTAACGATTTAACATATTCCAAAAATGTGCTCAATGTCTCGTTCGGAATCGATTCGTCACGTCTAAAGGGTCTCAGCAGCAGCTGCTGCTTCTCAATGTTAGCGGCGAACGGTGCTGGGTTCGGAGTGCGGGACACGGGGTAACGGGGGTTCGGGCCAAATCTCGGCCTTAGCGTGTAATTTGCATACATTAAACTACTGTGGACCGAAGTCGATTGGACTGAGCGCTCTCTGGTCTAACCGCTTCCAAACTTAATCTAAATTTAATTATTGTGACCAACAAATGGTCAACGATGAACGGCAGCTCGCCACAAAAATATTTCTTTAATAAATTAATAATCAACAACATAAAAAACGCTTTTCATAATTTTGTTAACAAAACGCTCGAAACTATAAAATAAAACGTAGAAGAAACGGTGCGCTTTGAACTTGTTCAATATGCATAGCAGTCGATGCCATCAATTGTACATATATTTTCATAATTTATTCATATGTATGTAGACGACGCTACAAGCCAGTCATTTGGCCAAATTTTTGGGATCTTATTTCAGGCAACAAAGATTTGAATGATTGCGGGCAAGCTAGTAAATGAAATGCGAACTGCAGGGAGCAGCACCAGCGGCGATATTGTTGATATAGTTTTCATATGCCGTTGATAAATCTCTTTCCCAAGCAACAATTAGTTGCAATCAAACGCCACATTGTGAGCGTTAAGCAAGATGGTATTGGATAAAAATATAAAAAAATTGATTGATTCGCATAATCACCGGTATTGTTTTATGACAGAAGATAGCCAACAAGTGCATAAAAACCAAAGCGTCGAAAATAGATTCAGAAAAAAAAATTTAATAATTATTCGAATGCTAAATAGAGAATTTCTCTTATCTTACTTCCTAAGAACATAAATCAATAACGTGTATTTAAATACTTAAATTACTTTTTTTATTTGAATTACTCCCCTCTCAACCTATTTTAAAAGCTATTTTTTTCAACTACTACTACATTTCTGCATGTTTTTTCGAAGCATGCCTTCTTGTTCCAATATTGTTGATTAGCATAATGCTGCCATAGTGTTTTTAATTATTAACTACAATGAAGACGATATAGCTTAAAGCGAATCTATGTATATTAAACTGATTGTTAATAATGAGAATACTGCCGAAGTCAAACATTACAAAGCTGCTGCTATTTATTTCTACATTTGTAATCGAGACTATAACTATTACCTGTCGAGACTATTACTTGTTTATCATAACGTTGCACTTTATAGCGTTATGTTTTGAAACAATATTATTAAATGGATGGTTGCTGAAGAAAATGCTGCCGAGCCTAAACTGCTTCTTCTTCATATAAAAAGTTTATTTTTGATTAAGATTTAGAAACATTTTAAATTTGTGGGTTGCTAATAATAATTATTAATTGTAACAAAAGAGAATGCTACAGTCGAGAAAACCCTGTACCCAAAAAAAAACCTAAACAAGGGTATACCTTGTTACCTTTCGGGTATAAGGTGTAAAAACATGTGTAAATATTATTTAAAAACTTGTTTACAAAGGTCAGAACAATAATAATTTCAGGATAGCCGAAGAAAAAATTGATAGCTTTTAACCCATAACTAATAAGTGTTGAGGTACTATTAAACGATTCTGATTATAACAATAAATCAGTATAAATAAATCATATAATAAAACTTAATTCCAGATGAGACGTTTTAAGTAAGAAATTTGAAAATCTGATTAGTAATGTGAGTGGAATTGAAAGGCGACTGACGATGAATTGAAAGTGTTACAAAGCCCAATTTCTAGGAGAACAGTATAATCATTAGGCCTACTCTCCAAAGTATTGCAACATATTGGAAATGAAAGCTCTAATTATTGGTATCATTTATTACAAGTAATCAAATTAACAATATTGTTACTTATTTGTAAACCAAAAATCGCAATTTATAAATTATTAAGTAAATTCTGTACTGATTGAATATAATTTAAAATTTTTAAATTTGCTACTTTGGTGTTAAAGAATTTCCTATAAAGACAAAATGAACTGCGAAAATATTAGCACTAGAATTTGCGCAACTTGAGGTTACAGCCAGGTTAGCCACCTACCTCCCTCAGCTGGCCGGCATTGTAATTAAAAACGCTCAAGTCGTAAAAACAGAAATCAGTCGAGAACAAGTCGGTCGGTCGGTTTGTCGGCTTGTCGGCTTGTCGGTCTGACAGTTGGTTGGTCGTTCCGTCAAATCGGGCGTTCAGTTGCTTAGTCTCTGACTGGGGCGTAACGCGCAGAGTAAAATTAATTTTCCATATGGCTGCTGAGCGGCTGACTCGACACGTCAACGACTTGACTTGCCGACTCGAATACCACTTGAGCGACTCTCCAACTGACTAACTGGCTAACTGGCTACTTGGCTAACTGACTAGCTGGCTGGCAAGCTGACAGGCAGCCTTCAATCACACGAAAAATGTGCTAATTGCAATAGAAATACAATTTCTATCGTAAAATTTTTTCAAACTAATGAAGCGCGCAGTCAGAAAATGAAAATGCAAAAAACATCGATGCAGCAGCGCAGTCGCAGTCGACGCAGCTGTTGACGTTGATGTCAGAATGGCCGCCCGAATGGCAAAAATTAGTTGTTGAAAATGAATTGCACTAATATCGAATTTCACACTGCCGCGCTAATGGCTGACATGGCCGACACAGCAACAACAACAACAACAACAAAAACAACAACTATAATAACAACAACCTGTACGACGACGACGGCAACAACAAAGCAAAAACTGCAAACAACAACAGCAGCAGCAAAAAAAAAATGCAATCAACATGTGTTGTTGCTGTTGTTTTTTTTTTTTCTTCTCTGTTTTGTTTTGGTTTTTATTTTTTGTTTTTCCTACTTTACCGCTCATTTTTTTGCGTCTAATGTGCAAAGCGCTGATTGGACGAAACCTGACCGCAAAATGGAAATTATGATGAGGCCCCGTTGAGTAAAGAGCACAGCAACAACACTCGAGCAGAGCAGATGACGGCACACACATACATACGAGTAATGGAGCCTGCATTCGCGAATTGAGTCTCAAATCTCAGGCCACTGAAAGTTTCACTTTTGGGCGAGTTAGTATTTTCAGACGAGGCCCGCCCGACCAGGCCAGTCCAGCCAATAACAAACTATAACTAACAGCTTTACAGCCGCAGCGCAAGCTGATATGAAACTGCAACTTTATTGGTCAATCCAAAAAAACATACATATGTATGCAAAAATATATATATATTCATACATACATACATACATATGCATACATATTATGCCAACAACACCACACTTTATACACAAACGGTCGCTCATTATTGAACGTGTATATAACAAGTTGTCGTTCCGCGAGACGGATTAGAAATCTCAGTTACTTATCAGAGATACACATGCACACACACATGGTATATACACACGATATGTACGAATATGTATGTATGTATGTATGTATGTATGTATGTAGCCTGAACGAGTTGTGTGAGACTGAGCTGTGGCTGACGACGGGTGTCAACTGCACGTCGCCACAGTCCAAGATTTAGTACGGCCATTAAATTTGCTGGCAACTCTTAATAAATTCGTATACGTTGCAACTCTTGCTGTGGCTAATGATGAAATTATAAGCAAGAATGCCACAGCATCACAGCATCATAGCATCAAGTTGCCTTCCAGCTTGGGGTTATGCGATATGGCAATGTGGCAGGCACTGTAAGCCAAGAACAACAGAACAGTTTATTCTTAATAAGATTGATTGAAAACATCACTAAATTACAAAAAACCTTCCCTACAACATTGACTACAACTACCTACATTTTTATACCCTGTACCCGTAGGGTAAAAAGGGTATATTAGGTTTGTGCAAAGTATGTAACATACAGAAGGAAGCATCTCCGACCCCATAAAGTATATATATTCTTGATCAGCATGACGAGAGAAATCGATCTAGACATGTCCGTCCGTCTGTCCGTCTGTCCGTCCGTCCGTCTGGATGAACGCGAGGATCTCAGAAACTATAAAAGCTAGAATAACCAAAGTTGGCATCCAGATTCTCCTAGGTCCGAGAAAGGACGAGTTTATTTTATTTTTTGGAATTTTCCCCCCCTTCCCCCGCTACAGAATTTCGTCAATAGCGTCCACATTTCAAATGCTACCTAAACCAAACTTTGCACACATAATTTATATATAATTGTCTACTGTTGTTCAAATTTTTTCAATTCGGTCAATTCTAAGAAAAGTTATTAGCGAAACAAATTCTCGCCAGTACAACCTCCCCAAACTGCAGCAACAAGTTCGCTCTTCTTCTTCCTCTTTTTGCTGCTGCTTTGGGCGCATATAACTCAGTGACGGAAGTTTACCTGGGTACAGGGTATTACACTGTCGGGCTTGCTCGACTGTAGCGTTCTCTCTTGTTAAAACTGCGATTGAATATTTGTAAAGCGTTTTCTGCTCGCAACGGAATACTATTCACTATCATAAAAGTTTTCATATAATTTCCGGAAAGAATGGATATTAATTCCATCAGTGACGGGTTTGCTTTGAAAAAAATAGGCAATTTCTATATCTACAAATGTAATACAGTTTTGTATTCTGAGCCAATAATATTAATAATATATATCAGTGGATAACGAATTAAAACGTTCTTAAGCGATATTACCTATTATCTGTTTTATAAAGTGAAGATTTTCAGAGAGTTGTGTACTTTTAATATCTATAAATATAAAATTTCCTTGAAAAAGTCTAAGCCAACCTTTTGGTTTATAAAAATCTCTAATGAAAAGTTCATATAAATTTGAAACATAATCTGAAGTTTTACCAATATCCCCAAGCTATATCATATAGGAATGATTGGGTAATAAATCAATCTTTATGCGATATCTTAACAACAAATTATTATTTGTAAATTTTCCACAGTTCGTCTTATAATCTGAAGGTTCGTCAAAATCGGTGAACTCCGATCGGAGGGGAAATCACTGTTGTAAGAAAGTCCTAATTACATATAAGGACATCGTTAGAAAATCGGGCATATAGATGTTTTATGTAATATCCCCTGATATCTTGAAGTTTTGTCAGTATATATCGTATATCTGTACTGGACAAAATCGGTGCAGATATCATGCTTAGCAGCAAGAGCTTTTTTGTTTATAAAAGTATCATGCGCAAATATCGTAGTTATTATTAGGTACTGTTTCCCATATATGTATATACTTTAAAATTTGGTATACGAAAGTTTATTTTAACCAAACAGGTTAACAGGGAAAAAGGTGCCCCGGAATTCAACTTTTGTCACGTTTTATATTAAATTTTAAAAATTTGATACTTTTTATTTATTTTTTATAAAAATAAATAGAAAATTAAAATTTCTTCAATATCAATGAAGGAAAAATTAGGGTTTCATATTAAATATTGTAAAATAAAAAGAGGCACTTTTATTTAATTTTACATTTATATTCCTTATGAAAATGTGCTTTTAAAAAATTGTCTGTCCCCCTAGGAACGGATCGCGACACTGTACGAGTAGTTGCCATTGAGCCCGCCCCAAAACTCGATTGCCTCAACATGCATTTTGCGGCAACGTTGCTTTAATTTATGTAGCTGATTATTTGTACGGGCTGCAAGACTTCTAAACAAATCAATTGAAGCTACGAGTACGCGGCATTTAATTGGCTTCATTTGTGGCTGTAGTAGGTGGAGCCAACTGACATCTGTGGTATGGTCGAACATACTTTATTACATATGTACGAGTATATGTTAGTACGCGCGTATGTTAAAATGGCGAAGAAAAGAGGCAAGTGCCATGGCAATGGCAATATGGCGCACCCACAAGCACAAGCAGAAAAAGCAAAAAGCAAAAACTTTCTAACTACAGTAACTGACTGAAAAATGTTACCAAATCACAGCGCACAACGAGCGACCACAAAACATGCCATGCTGTTGGCCAAGGCAGGAGGCAGACAACGGGCTAAGCAAGCAATTTTAGCTCATATTAACCCAAGGCACAAAGGCCAACAGGCAGACGTACAACGAACGGTCCAGCGGCCACGACCAGAGCCTCCACAGTCAGAGGCAGAGCTAGAGCCACAGCCACAACCACAACCAAAGTCTAGGCAACCTCATTTCAACTTTCTCACGCACTTCAAATTTCAATTGGCAATAAATGTAATGCAAAGCAACACTTTAAATCATTGCGGCCAAGCAATGCCAACACCAATAAGCGATGCAAACGCCAACAACAACTCCAACAGTCTATGCAACATTCGAGATTATGCAGCATGGCTGGCAATTTCTGCGAGCAGAGGCAAGAGTTGTTTAGGCGCCGATGCCAAACAAGTGAGTGGGCCGAGGATGCGCACTCTGAATACTGCAGTGCACACACACACACACTCTCACACACACACTCACACACACATACACACACACACTAACACACTCATGTGCATGCGTAATACCAATAATGAACAAAAACGCAGCGGCAAATCTAAACGGGTAATTAAACGTTTGTCTAATTGCCATTTCTTTTATGTAAATGCAAAAGTTTGCTAGCCATAAAATGTGCCGACCACAATAAAAGACAAACACGATCACCTGCACACTTGCACACACACAGACATAACACTTATACATACTACATATATCCCATATATGAATTTATGCTTGCATGAGTATACTTAATCTAAAAAATCACATTCGGCTGCATAGAATTAAAGTACCCTTCAAATTTATCCTTAAATAGCGCCTTTTAAAACCCCTAACGCTTTAAGGTCGTTCTCTAATGCCCTGCAACTCTCAAGCGAAATCCAAATCACTGTCTGCGTTTTTCACTTTCAAACATTTACAATTTTAATTTCATATTCTTTCTCTTTCTGACTGAATCCTACAAAGCTCGTGTTCTTTAACATCCTGCTATGTGATATGTGCTCACGATTAAATATCTGCGTTCTCGATTAGACTCCCTAAAATACTTCTGCGAAATTTTTAAAGTAATTCCATTGGAATCAAAACATTTCAAGCAATCTCATTGTTCTTTGCCCATAGTAAAATCTTACTAAACTGATTCGGTTACCAGTCCTGGTGAAATTGCCATCTCTAAAAACTGTTTCATAAATATAATTAAATGATAGTATTATCATTAGTATTATTCATTTACAGTAAGTCGCAACATTTGTAATCCCAAACACCTGATACATATAGTATATATTTTAATATACAAATGTAAAAAAAATCAAGTCCAACAATTTTTTAGTGCGCCGATGTTTAATAATTTGGTAAAAAAAAGCGACTGATTATTTCTTCTTAAAAAAATTGGAGAATTTGGTAAAAAAAAATTGCAGATACTGTTTATATAAAAGATATTTTTTTTTAAATATTTTATCAAATTAATATGTTTTCACGGTGCTATATCCATTTTTAAAAGCAAATACATATATATTTAAAATATATTAGCTATTAAAATGTGCATATTTCTAATAAATTTAATTTATTTAATTTTTAAAATGTCCCCCAAAAACTGAGCACTGCAGAATTCTGATTTTCAATACTTGCTTGATTTGTTACTCAATCGGTAAGGCTGGCTCAATCCACCCAAAATACTCCACCACTTTGGGGAAGGGTATAGCAAAAATTCAATCGAACGCACGCTAATGCACTCATAAATCCTGCACAGCATTAAAAAATAATGCCAGCAAATACATTAAATATATGATATGTTAAGTTTATAGCGGGTGCCATAAGGAAAATGCCTAATAGATTTTTATGATCATTTACTTAACATTTAATGAGAGCAGTAAAATGGGGCTATGTTTAACATTAAATGCTTTTTCATGTGTTGCGCCCCAAAATGTGGGTGGAAATTAATAGAAAACGCTCTACAAAAAAACCATAATGGAAATAATTAATTCATAAGTGCTCTGTGGTTAAACGAAGCAATAGTAAACATTTACAAAACTGTAACTCAAATTGGTAATTATATGCCCCAGCAGGTCTCAGCTCTGGGTTGTTTATTTATCAAATTTTCAATAGAAACTCGACACCATTTCACTTGGCAGTGACCGCAGAAAGAAAGTATAAGTTCTAGATCGATTTGTCTTGTCATTCTGATTAAGAATACAAGATATATACTTTTCAGTGCCGGAGATGCATCCTTCTACCTGTTCCATACTTTGCACGAAACTAATATGTATGCCTTTTTTACTCTTCGGGTTCAGGATATTAAAAGGGCTGATATCGCATATTGATGTGAAAGACAAGACAAAAACCTCGTCGTGAGAATGTTTCCATGAAGTGTTTGGCGATGGTTCTTAAATCATCACTCATGGATAAAACATTAGCTCATAATAATATGTATATGAAGCATAAACATTTAAAACAAAGGGGAGGTAGTCCCACCTGTACGAACTTATTGTTGCTATTATTACAATATTAAATGTATTACATAATAATTAAATACCCACCACATCTATAAACAATTTTGTTTTAAGACAAAGTTATTTTGTTTTTAGAAGTAGCACAAATTTTTATAAAAGTTTACTTTTAGTTTATTTATTTATTATAATACTAATAAGAATCTATCTGTAGTATTCTTTAAAAAATGCAATGACCTTTGTGTCCAGCAAATGTCCTATTTGAACACAGTTTTATTTACATAACGTGATTTCGGAGAAAATTTCAATATTTCACACAATAAACAAGTCAAAAGGACAGGCCACAATTTCGTGCCCTTGAACTAATTTACATAAAGTAGCAAAGAGAGCGAAAAATCAGATGCTTGGGTCTGGGACAAATGACTGACAGACGTTGCCTCACGGCTGCAGCAGCAGCAGCAACAACAATAACAACAGCAACATCAGCAACAACAAGCAAAACAAAGGCAGAAACATCAGCTACTTCAGTAGCAAACAAACTTCAGCTCAGGATGATGTTGGCCCGAGAGTTTGGCCCAAAAAACAAAAGACACAAAACCAAAGCAAAGTGGACGAACGAACGGGCTCTGGCCCTGGCCTCAAATGCTAAATGCGCGTTAAATGATGCTTTCGTTGCGCATGCGCGTTCCATGGGAGCGAGCTGCCAGCTCCGAGCTCCGAGCCCCGAGAGCAGCCAACACCGACGACATTGCGCTCGTAAAAATCACGAATTGATGGAGTGTCTAAAGCGATCAGCAAATCATTTTCAGGCCATGCACCACCACAGTATGGCGCGCAAAATTGCCGAAACATATGCAGATGGGAGCTGGTGTTGTTGCTTCCTGAGCAGCCACAGCAGACGCAGCAACAGCAGCAGCAACAGGAACCATCGAAGCAGCGCCCTCAGGTGCACTTGGTGTTTGTTGTTGTTGTTGACTATGCCTGCCTACCAAACAGCCTACCAGGCTACCAGTCTGCCAGCTTGCCAGCCTGTCTGCCACTTGTATGCAAAAACAAAATCAATTCACACTCGAATGACGGACATTCTAAGCTTTGTTATTTGCTTTTTGGTCGCTGCTCTGCTTGAGTGCCGTGGCAATGGAATGCCACTTGTCTGTCTTCACCATTCTGGTTGCATACACTGCACAAAATATCATTTTGCAAAATCTACATACTTGTAATTCCACAACGTACAGCCGTGAAGACGCTGCTCCCAAAAAACTGAAATATATGTATTAGCGAAAAAGAATAAATTATAAAAGAAATTTGTTTTTACCTAAAACACAAAAATTGATAATTTTGGGTTTTTTTTGGAAATATAGAGATCATTTATCGCAAAAAGCATATTCAGGTGTTTTTTAGGAATTTCTTTTCTACACCTTATGAAACATTTTTATACCCTGTACCCGTAGGGTAAAAAGGGTATATTAGGTTTGTGCAAAGTATGTAACATACAGAAGGAAGCATATCCGACCCCATAAAGTATATATATTCTTGATCAGCATGACGAGAGAAATCGATCTAGACATGTCCGTCCGTCTGTCCGTCCGTCCGTCTGGATGAACGCGAGGATCTCAGAAACTATTAAAGCTAGAATAACCAAAGTTTTTTTTTTTAATTTTCCCCCCCTTCCCCCGCGACAGAATTTCGTCAATAGCGTCCACATTTCAAATGCTACCTAAACCAAACTTTGCACACATAATTTATATATAATTGTCTACTGTTGTTTAAAATTCAATTCGGTCAATTCTAAGAAAAGTTATTAGCGAAACAAATTCTCGCCAGTACAACCCCCCCAAACTGCAGCAACAAGTTCGCTCTTCTTCTTCCTCTTTTTGCTGCTGCTATGGGCGCATATAACTCAGTGACGGAAGTTTACCTGGGTACAGGGTATTACACTGTCGGGCTTGCTCGACTGTAGCGTTCTCTCTTGTTATTCTTATTATTATTCTAATCAATATCAGAATATTAAATATTTTCTATCAGTCCTCGCCGAGACATTTTCCTTTATTCTATTATCTTTTTTTCATTTAGACCATTATATATATTTTCATGGGCAACAATATTTGTTGTCTGATACGTATTCTAATTCAAATTTTAGTTGTGAATCCTTTTGATATAATTAAGAAAAAAAGATGGGGTTAGCTTTTTAAGAACTAGTGCCCCTAAAAAATTTATGATTATTATCTAAGACGAGCCATTACCCTTTTATTCTATAAATTCTATAATGGTCGAAGACATTTTTCTTTTAGTAAATATATAATAATTTTTTGAAGTGTAACTGGCTGCTGGTTGCCTTGGCGTACGGCCTGCCTTGGTTGCTGCTGAATTTATGTAGGGTTAGAGGGCGAAATGGTCGATGAGCGTTGAGCGTTCAGTTGAGTTTTTGTCGAGTTCAGCTGCGTTTAGAGCTGAGTGCTTGGCCGCAGTTGTAAGCGTGGCATAGCGAAATGATTTACATCTGAGCCGCAACATAAATTTGCAGGCGTGTAACGACTTTGGATGCTGCTGCTAACTCCTCAGTTGCTTCTGCCTCAGCTGCTACGAATAATGCGGCTGCTGCTGCTGCTGTTTTAAAGCATTGCCAGAGTAGTAATTAATTTTCATGTATTTGCCAATTTTATGCATTTTTAAAGTAAAATTTTCGTGTGTGAGTCCCTCTCTATACCTATATATGTGTATATATATGTGTGTGTGTGTGTGTGTGTGTGGCAGCAACAAACTTGGTAACAAAACGCTTGCAGCTATCGATATGGCAAAACGATCTTATCGCCCAAGACCAGTAGCCAATTGCCACACGCAACACGGTCATAATGGCAAAAAAGTAGCAGCTAAGGAGATGAAATAACAACAACAACAACAACAGCAACTACTACTACTACAGTAATAATAGCAACCACGAGCTAGTAGTCTAATAAACTCTATTATTTCATTTGCCACAATTTCTGCAAATATTCGCCCGTCTGGTCGTCTCACTCTGTGGCTCCATCTCTGCTCAACTCGGTGGCATGTTGCGCCTTCCACAAACATGCGCTGACCCTTTAACTGCTGCCTGACTGCCTCACTGGCTGACTATAGACTATGGAAGTGCAGCATACAGCATTGTCGTCTTAAAACGCTCGAAAAATATCGATTACACGTGACTTGGCTATGACTATGGCAGCTGGCAGGCAGGCTGGCTGGCAGGCTGGCAGACAGGCAGGCCGACCATATAGGCAGGCAATCGCAGAAGCAGGGCAGGGAAAAGCGCTTGGAAATTCAATTCCAACGAAAACAGTTAAATTCCGTTAAAAGTTGTTGCTGCGAACGTAGTATGTACGATGCGGCCCATGTTGCCAATGTTGCAGCAACAGCAACAGCAGCAGCAGCAGCCACCCAAAATGCCAAACTAGGTTTTGGCCATGTCTCGTTTGGCGGTGGTCCCACCGATTATCATGAATTGATCTGTAAGATGTCAAAGCGCAGACGCAGCAAAATGTGCGCTGCCAAACGAACCCACAAAAAGAAGAAGAACGGGCAATGCCTGTCGCATTTGTTGCTACTGTGGTTGTGGCTACTGCTGCTGCTGCTGCTGCTGCTACTGCTGCCACACATGCTGCCATGCACCATGCACCACCATTCAGACAAGGTGACTGCGGTGGCTACTGCGGCTCTTTCCCATGTTCCTTGGCCGGCACGGCACAATGTTGTTGTTAGAATTGCTCGCAGATAACAGCAAAATGTTGGCAGCACTGTTGACATTATGAATGACAGCAGTTATTTATTATGTCTTTCGACCAGGCTCCCATCGTTCTGCACCAGCCTGGGAGTAGGAAATGGGAACAGAATAGAGTGTCAAACTTCGATAGTACAAACAAAGGAATGGTTGCCAGCTTTCAACACCGCAGCCCTTTTCGTTAGCTACTGCAACTAACGAGTCATTACGTAAGCAGTTCAACTGTCATTTAAAACAAGTCAACACTACCATTAAGATTAATCCATCAGCACTTAGAGACGAAACTTATAATTCATAACAGAGCAAGATTAGATGTGTAAATGCCACAAGTGCAGACAACTTATGATTGAAAGTGATTTGAACGCTTTACTTTGTTAGTTGCAGACTAGCTGAGAAGCAGGATAAAGTTTTAAATCACCTACACCTATCTTAATTCTCTCTATTGCTTAATTCAGATATATTTTACAAACAGTTGTGTTCTTCGTATTAACTGGACATTCAACACATTATCGGGTTAGGACCTGACGCAACATGGCTCTCCACGCGCTTCTGCTTCGCGCGAGTTGTTTCCAGTTCGTTACTCCACAGATATGGATATGGTCTCTCCGACGAAGACAGGGTCAATTCTGCATCAAGCCACTTTTTGGCTGGACCTTCTTATAAGCTTATAAGTTCATCGTTCCTTAGGAGCGAAAGATTTTCCAAAATATCTTTCTCTCGAACTCTCCAAATGCTGCTGCAACAGTCTTTTATTCTAAACATGATTTTTGTCAAGCCCTTTAGTTCTGTGTTTAAAAATATGAATTTCGTTCTAAGATATCTTGCTTGTTCCAACAATAATGATAGTGATGTGTACATTTTTCATGGAGATATAAACTAATTTTCTCCATGTTTTTCATGAGCTTGCCTGAACAGCTAAAAAAAAAAGAACAATATTTTGCTTCAACAGATGCAGAATTTGATTTTTGGCGTAGTTCATTCAATCAAATTATTACGTTTTTTGCGAAAATATTATTTCTTCCATAAATTTAAATAAATTTGTGCTTTGTGTGTGAGTGCAGGTGAAAAGCGTTTCGAAAAAATAAAAACGATTTCAGAACTTTCGTTTTAATAGAACTAGACTGCAATCAAAGAAAGTACAGCATACTTTTAGGGTAGACTTTTCGATTTTGCTGCAAATGCAAACATTCCTTTAAAAATCATTTTAAATTTCCAAAATTAGCACACATAATAGAAGGCTTATGTAAATGTTAAATGATAGAATTTTGTTAATGATTTTTAAAAATATAAAAATTTTAAGCATTAAATCAGGAACTGTCAAATTAAGGTAAAAATTTCAATGAAATAATATTTAAATATCTTGCTTTCTATTTACATATAAACAAAACTATTTCTGCTTCATTGCAAATGCAAATCTCTCGAACAATTGTATTTTTAGCTCTCATTAATGTGATAAAGCTCTCTGGCATGGCTCAACATAAAACATAACACCTAGAGAAGAAGGCAAATGGTCGTTTCACAACATATAGTATCGGTTTACTTTTTAAAGCCTTGCTGGAGCAGACCTTCGCCTTCAAGTCCTAAGCGTTTATGATGTGATAAGAAGTGATTGATAGCTCATTCTACATGACATATACTTCTGAGTAGATGATTCTACCTATATGCACATATGCTACCGAAGCTCTGCCACTCAGCGCTTTATTCTGCGATTGCGTAAATGACCGAAGTAAGACAACTATAGGAGCAGCAACAGCATCAGCGGCGGCAACAACAACAACAAACACAATGCGGCATACCGTTAAGTGCTAGGCTCGACTTCATTAGTTTGTAATAAACGCGCATTGAATACAACCCCGCAGCAAAAGCAACAACAAAAACAATAACAGCAATAACAACAACGATAGCTACTGCTACAACAAACTGACAGTAACATTAAAAAGAAGAAAAAATCCAAAACAACACAAAAAAAGAAGTCTAAGCTCGGCTTATAAATGCAATTTCGTTCGCACAGACTTCAATGGACTTCATTAAAATATTCGAAACACAAGCAGTTTAAGCCGAAACTTGTCAGACGGACTATAAACTTGGTGCCGCCTGCTGGACACAGGCACCAGCCACCATCCACCAGCCACCATCCACCAGCCACCAGCCGCCAACCACCGACCATAGAGCCGCAGCTGGTCTAGCCGATGTTATATCCATTCCATATCTATCCATGGTGAACGCAGCAAATGCGTGCCAGTTGCTGTTACTTTTTCTGCCACTACTGTTGTTGTTGTTGTTATTGCTGCTGTTAGCCTGAAGAAGGAGCAATAGCCAGCGAAGAGCAGCAGCAGCAGCAGCGTACAATACACGCCGCAAGTTCAGAGGTCTAATTGAAAATACGCGCCGTGAACTAAAACCTTCAAAATATTGGGTAGCAACCCAAAAAAAAAAAAAAAAAATCGTCAGTCCACACATTTGCGAATGAAGCGTGTGGCAGTTGAACTCGTTGGGTCGCACAATTAGAACTCAATTTTTTTTGGGCCGACTGCAATCTCCACGAGCACACACACGTGCGTGTTTACTCTGCCCACCATTCATTCCTTGGAGCGTTGCTCACGCCCTTTATGCCATTTTGCATGAACAATTTATAACGCGCCCGGCAAATTGGGGCCAACTTGTGACAATTTACGATATTAACACTAAATATTTGTGCGCCTGCACGCTGCGGCAACCAACATAGCCAGCGCACACTGTGCTGAACATTATTAGGATTAAAAGCAATTTACAAAATCCGCACCTTAACTAATTTTATTATGATTGCTCTTTCCACCACACACACTATAAGCAATGGAGCCATAAAAGTCCTCTAATAATATTTTAAAAGAAAGTCATTTCAGATATTTGGTTATGGCTAACAACAATGACAATAATCAACATATTTTGGTTTCTTTACGGGGTCCGTCTTAAGCAAAAATTTCTAACACAACGTTTTTTGTGTTTGCGGCTCTTAAAGTTCGAAACAAATGCAACAAGTACGCTTTTTATTTACCCTAAATATGACAACAATAAAATATAAATGCCATTTTAATACCGATATTAAGTTGTTTATGATTATTTGTACATTTTTAAATGCAAAACTTTGAACTTATTGATTCTTTGTTTATTCCCAAAACTATTTTTTATAACCAAAAATAAAAATGCAATAGCAGACTATCATGATTTAGAACACTGTTTCTAATATCCTGGCTATCTTGGGTTTAACAGTTTACTTTTTGCAAATAATATATTCTTAATCCTTTTTTCTGGTTGAAATGAACGGGCTGTAAGGGAAAACAGTCAGACAGATATTTATGCAGATATTTATTTATGTATGTTTAAAGATTTTGTTTTAAATCACATGGTTTAAAGCGCACTAAGAAGGTATTTTCGTCTGAAACGATGTACCCTTTACCGTGCGAACTTTATGGCTATGGATCGCAAACTATATGCTCTATAAAATGCATTTTTAAATTATACAATATATACAATTTGATTCCAATATCCTTATAAATGCAAAATATTATTCGAATCATATCGTCTCTATGGCATTTCTATAGCCATCTGACATGGTCAATCATAATATTGGTCACAATAAAATCCAAGATCCGACGATTAAACCCTAAAACAATGGGACGCATAATGATAGAAATATACATACAGACGATAAGACGAACAGATTATTATGGGAATCATACCTTATTCCTCTACATACTTCAATAAAAATATACCCCATCTCTGGTTACAATTGTTGCTTCCTCTTTTAAAGAAGTTGCAAAGAAGCTCTTTGATTACGACTACAAATCTAATTTCCCTTCAATTTTTGGACTCTTTTTATTCCCTGTAAAAAATGGTACACTATTTAGTGTAAATATATGTAATACAAGATATACTACATATAGTATTCTTAATTAACCCGCCTGTCCGTCTGTAAGAATGCACAGCTCGCAAAAAGTAAAAACGCTGGGATAACAGAACTTAGAACTTACTAAGCCTTAGTCACACTCGACTATAGGATTTCATTATTCTTTTAAAAAACAAATTACAAACACTCGTATACTCTTTAGCCCAATGTGCAATGCCTCGGACGCCGCCACCACGAGCGCAAAAACGCTGATGATTTACATTGAATGTCAAAGTGGTCCAAAAAGCATAAGAAGTGGCGCATTATTTTGCGCTTTATGCGTTTTTATTGTTTGCAAACCATATTTTTAACGCTTAAGGCTTCGTCTGGTTGGATGGCAGGCAGGCAGGTAGGCAGGCAGGGTTTCCAGACACCGGGCGCATAAAGTGGAGCAGCAATAAAATTTTATGATAATTGGTCCCGGTACCGTGCGATCGACTGACAAATGAAGCGATCTTTTCTGTTGGTATTTGAGACTTTTTAGCTGCAAAGCAGATGATTTAATTACACAGCAGGAGGCCAACAAAAAAAAACAAAAAACAAAAAAATACAACAAATAAATAAATAAGTAAGTAAATAAGCAAAAATCTGCCATGTTAATGACTGCGCACGACAAGCCAAAATAAAGGCCAAATATGCCGGCACCGCGCCCAATTTAAATAAAGTGATTTGGCAAAGAACCGAGCCGAACCAAGCCAAGCCAAACCAACCCAAGCCGATCATGTGAAGAGAGCGCGCGGCGAATTTCACCGCCCCAAATGCTCAGCGTAGAAAACTTAAGCAATTAAGCAGCGAACGGGCGAACAGGCGAACGAGCGACCAAGCGACCAAGCGACGATCAACGAGCGACCCGACCCATGGGTAATGAAAACCTTTTAGGTCAATGAATTTGTTATCATCAAACTGTAACCGAAACGAAACAGCGATGCCGCACCATTTGCCATTGCCAAGCAACAACACTATACTATGCCATAGAAGAAGTCCACCATGTTGACGTCGAAGTCAAAGTCGAAGTCGACTTCATGCACATTTGCATAGCAGCGAACTCGAAATTACAAATTACAAATTACCAGGCAGCGTCTTTAATAAGCACAGCCAACTCAGGCTTCAGTTGAAGCCAAGCCAGGCAAGCGAGGCAAGCCAACTGAAGCCATCATGCTAGACTCTCAGGCCAAAAGCATTTCATTGACTGACATAGAAATCTGCACCGTTGGCTATTAGCAATTAACTGGGGCTATTATGAGCACGGCCAAAATTGACGTGCTACAAGCAGAAGAAGATCGAAACGAATCGATCGAATGATCAAAGCCCAACTTGTTGCACGATTGCGAGCGGGGCGGCAGCACGGGGAGGTGTTGCTCGAACTGTGGCATATAAAAGCCAAATGCCATAATAGCCAAATTAATCAGTCACAGCTAACAACCAAGCAGGCATCCAAGCAATAGCCACAAGATATCCCGCAGTGTGCGTTGATGACTTAACAAAAATGTCAAAAATGAACAAAAAAAACAACAACAACAAAAACGGCAAAGGCAACAAAAATAAATAAAATAACGCACACACATTTCAAAGCTAAAATAAAAAGGGTTTCGGGGGCGTGTATTACTGTCATGCAAAGCAGGGCGAATTTTTTACCCACAGTGAAGCTCAGTGGCAAAGGGACACGCATTTTTGGCGACTAATATTATTCAAATATTAATATCATTGACGTTCATTGCTTTAAAATAAATTAAATGAATATAAATATGGAGAAGACCCAATTACATTATTACTTGTACTGTCAAGTTTGTTTACTTTTAAACACTAATTAATTCTAATTTCAATTAAAATTCTTTAACAATATTTCTACAAGTATTGCTTGTAGTACCAACTAAGCCAAAAATACTGCCAGTTGCAAGTCTTCCATTTCTTTCAGTACGATTACGATTTTTAATTAATATTGAAATCTATACGCACTTACGTTTATTCCTTTAAAATAAATTTAATTAAAATAAAAAGGGGGACCCCATTACATTATTACTTGTACTGTCAAATTTGTTTAAGAGGGACTAATTTCAATTAAAATTCTTTAACAATATTTCTACAAGTATGTCTTGTAATATCAACTAAGCCAAAAATGCTGCCAATTGCAAGTCTTCTCTTTCTTTGATTCAGCTAGCTGTTGATTAGTTGCGATTACGATTTTTAATTAACATTGAAATATATGTATATACAGAGCGCCACTGACGTTCATTCCTTTAAAATAAATTTAATGAATATAAATAAAGAATCTATTATATTATTACTTGTAAAATTTGTTTAAAGCTGACGAACTTCAATAAAAGTTCTTTAACAATATTTACACAAGTATTGCTTGTAGTACCAACCTTATTTTTTGAAGTATTTCAATTCCTAATACGTATGGAATATGTGCATAAGTTCATTCTTTCCAGAATTTCTAAAAATAAAATAAATGTTCATTAAAATAATGTGAAGAATGTAAAGTTCTTAATATTCTTCATAACTTTGAAAACTTCCGAATTACATATGTTTCAAGTAGAATATGAATGTTCTTACTATACAAGTATAGTAGTTAAGCTTTACTAAATCTTTTAATCTGAATAAATTCTGGTCTGGACAATTAATGTTTGTACAAAGTAATGCATTTAGACTAATCTAAGCACTAATTGAACTGAGAGTAAATACTTGCAATTTATTATTTCATTTCATGTTCTACATGGATAACTATTTAAAGAAAGCAGCGCATCTTCGCAAAGCAAAGGCCTTAAGTTGGAAGAAAGTCAGTTATTGGTATAGGTATACACCCAATTTTTTTGAAAGGAGGTTTAAAGTCCATATTTAAGTCTGTACTATTTTCTGAATTTATTTATAAATTACCAAGTTATTTGGGTGCCGAGTTGCCTTTCTTATTCGCCTAAGGTTCCAGAATGAGTGTGGGAGAAAAGTTGGTTCTAAATTAATGGTTTCATTTAAATACAGATAAAATTTATAAATTGTAAAAATAATTAAAACTAATTTTCAATATACATTTTTTAACATTTAATTTATCGACTAAAAAAACGCTCACCCCAAGAATTATTTTGCTTATTCAGCCTACTTCTATTTATTATTATTAGAAACTTTACAACTTGTTGGAAACGGTATTTAAGATTCATATTGGAAACTCCCTTCTTTCAACGTTTAAGAAACAAAATCGGAAATTAAATTTAACGCGATTATGTCCATTTGACTATTACTTTTAATTATTTAGTCAAAAAAGCTCACTTGTCCTTCAAGCAAAATATATTCTACTTTCGAAAAGTTCAAGTCATTGACTTTGATTTGACTTTAGTTGCAACAAAAACTGAATTGGTCCTATTATAATGAGCTGCACTGTAATACACATGAGGCTCGCATTGTTTGCCTTTTAGTGGGTGGTTTGATTGCCGCTGTGCGCCTACGGCTTTCGTTCACATGGGCGCCACAGAGTGGCTACCGTTTTGCTAAGCCGCCACATCGTGCGAGACAAAAGGCCAGCTGACAAAATGTAATTGTTATATAGGCGCAAAATTGCTCTGTACATAGGTATTGGAATTTTATTTATATAGACAGACCGACAGACAGACAGACATGTGCGCAGCCATCAAAAGGCGGTCAAATTGACAGCAGGCCGAGCAACGGGAAAAACTCAGAAACTCAGCTCACGAATGTTAATTGAAATATGCGTATGAATGATGGACGTACACGGGCGGCTGCTGCTGATGCTGCTGATGCTGCTGTGTATAGTGGTGTGCAGCTTTCACAATTATTGATTGATTTATTGATTGAAATCTACGCAGACCATTTGCCAGACCGTTTGCCAGTTGCGTACAAATTGCGAGCCACTAGAGAGGCGCAGGTTCGTTGCCAGAGTCTTTCGTTTTGTTCAGCTTACTTAGCTGGCGCCCAGCCGCGTATTTGAAATGAAGTCGCCACATCTGTCTCCCTCTCTCCTTCTCTCTCTCTCCCCCTCTCACTCTGTATGTCTGGCTAGTGTGTCTGTCAGATCTGTCTGGAGTACCAGGTCTGGGGCAGCCAAACAATAAATAATTAAAGCAATTAAAAACGCTAAAACAAACATTTAACAAGCAGCGGCAAACTGCGACGAAGACTCATGAACAGAAACTTGTGTACGCAACATTTTGGGCAAATTTTTATCTTGCCCCCAAATCGCGCCTAAATGTTGCACATTTATCATTCAGACCAAAAACCCAAAGCGGCAGCGTAAAAAGGTCAACGCACAGTTATGCCAACTACACTGGCTGCTGTTGTTACTGTTTCTGTTTCTGTTTCTGTTTCTGTTATTGTTGTTGCTGCCTCTGTTAGTACAAACAACTATTTCCGCCATCAGGCTATCACAAGCTGTTCACTCGTAATTCAAATCCCAAGTACAACCGCAAAACAGATCTGGGAAATAGATGAGCGGCCAAGTGAGCGGACGCAATGCTTAGAATTTGCACATAAAATCTAATTTTTTTGGCAACGTAATTAAAATGAATTTTGTAAAAGCAGATACAGTATCTGCAACTACAAATGTAGCTGTAGCTGTGGCCTTAAAGTAAATGGTTTCATGTCGTCCGTCGTATGCAAATATGTTGGAAAGGCAGATAGTGCGCAAGCACCCGGCAGCATTGCTCCATCGGCCTGTCCTGCAAGCCCGAGCTGTTTGCCTGCGCCGCGCTCATTTAACGCTCGTTATCTCAAACCTTTGCCTGATATGCAAATACGTTGATATACAACATAATTAAATTTCATTACAGCAACGCCCCGAACTGCTTGGCGTGTAACAAATTGCCAGCAATTAGCCGCTTGGGAGTATCAAAGCACCTCAAGAACGACTCGTGGCAGCCGTTGGGCCTGTAAATTATTGGGCAGACCAAACGAATGTGGAGACTCCACTCGCTCGCATGCGTGCTCGAAAGTTTCTGGGATTGGGGCCAGCACAACAGGGCTTATAAAGCTGTCAAAGGCAACAGTAAATGCCTGCTTTATAGAAGAAAATCATAGAATTAATGTCTACATAAAGTATCGATTTGGGCAAAGCATTAGCTCTCCAAATGCACAAAAAACACATAATACGAATATATATTGGATTTAACTTAGTCTTCAAATAGTTCCCATTTTAAGTATTACTTAGTACTGTCAGATCTAAAAAAAAAAACTAAAAAACTAGTGAACCATGATTTGTTTAACGACGGGTAACAAAGATGTTCGCAAAATTAAGATTATTTTTTTCTAAGAAAAAACGAAGAAAGCATAAAAGAAATAAGTTTTTCCAATTTCAAATCGTAAAGCTTACAGGTATGGAAATTCCCAAAATAGCTTCATGGTACATTTGCTTTGAGACCTGAATGTTGCTATTATTAGGGAACTACTTCAATTTTCTTTGTAATTACAAATGGGCGAATTAAGTTATATAAATTTTATATTCACATTTTTGCTTAATATGAGTAAATAAAAAAAATTTATAATGAGACTCAAGTACCATTTAAATAGTTCGTGTATTCTAAGATATAAATAAAACTCGAGAAGCCTCAATTCCTGGAAACTAAATATTAATTGCTAGAGTCCCGTTTCAGATTAAACTTTATCAAATTATTTTAAATTAGTTGCCTTATACTCTGTTCCTTCGCCGATAAGACAACTTGTTCGGAAGCTAGATTAATTAGCGCTTCTTTGTAGACAAATTCAACTGACAAGGCTTATACTTATCCCAGAAGTGGAATTAAAAGACGATGCTACGCAATTTCTTTCACAAAGCAGCAGTAAAGTGCAGCCAAAAACTAAGAATCGAAAAGTCCGTTTGTTCATCAGTATGTATTTTTCCACAGATATTAGATCGTTGCCGACCATATCAGTTCACTATACAAAAGCTCTGACTTGAGTTGACTATGCAACCAAATTGAATCTTGAGAATATAATTCTCACACATGGCCAGGTGATTAATAGAAAATAGACCCACAAGTTCAGTAGTTCGCGTCACAAAATTATGTAGAAATTAAGATTTTACCTAATTTATTTCATAATCCGTTGATAATTAAACTAGTGACCTGGTGTGCATCGCTTCACTTAGTACTTTGTGGACACTTTACATTTTAAAACATACTTGTATTTTTCTTCTTTGTGCGAATCATCCTATTTGATATTAAATAGTGCTGCCTTGTATGCGACTCTACTCGCTATAAATAACATTGAACGCATTTTCTTTATAATCGAAAGAACGTAACCGAAAGAATAGATCATATTTTTTAAAAGTAATATTAATAATTAGTAATTGAATACTTTTTATTACCGGCAAACACACACGCTTTCGTTCAACACTTTAAGAACTAACTAAAACTAACTTGACGCTCTATTTCAGTCTGAATTTTTATTCAGTCTCACTTTTGACAAAACATATTGATGTAAATTTACGAACAAATTTCTGAAATATACTTAATTCGCGATTAAAGAATCCAAATATTAAATAATTGAGATAAAAACTATCTTACAAGTTAGAACAAATTGCAGATAAATGTGAAATATGATTCAAATTGGTTCAGTAGTTTCGGAGTCTATTAAAACTACGAACAAATTTTTGAAATATACTTAATTCGCGATTAAAGAATCCAAATAATAAGTAATTGAGATAAAAACTATCTTATAAGTTAGAACAAATTGCAGATAAATGTGAAATATGATTCAAATTGGTTCAGTAGTTTCGGAGTCTATTAAAAATTCGAACAAATTTTTGAAATACACTTAATTCGCGATTAAAGAATCCAAATAATAAGTAATTGAGATAAAAACTATCCTAGCTTTAATAAGTAAGAAGAAATTGCAGATAAATGTGAAATTTGATTCAAATTGGTTCAGTAGTTTCGGGGTCTATTGTGTCTATTAAAAATAAGAACAAATTTCTGATAAATACTTAATTCGTTATTAAAGAATCCAAATATTAAATAATTAAGATAAAAACTATCATTTCTTTTAAGTTAGAACAAACTGCAGATAAATGTGAAATTTGATTCAAACATCGTGACACAAGATTTGTTTTATATGTATCTATATATGGGTTAAAAAAATTTAGTTTTATGACTTATATTTTTCTCTGATTTGCAGACATCAAGACCAGCATGTGACCAGCATGTGATCTATTTTCGTTAGGACCCACATGACTAAGTCGAACAAATTTGTCACACGCACCGTGACCTCAACGCCAGCTCCAAAAGCAATAGACAGTCGCTGATAAGCAAATGTTACCCCATTTCTTTCCCAAGCCAATTCACGCACACACAACAAAGGGGCCACCTTTTAGTTCCAATAATTTAACAATTAATCATATTACTCAACGGCTGGCTCGACTCACGCACGCCCGCTGCCCGCCTGGCCGCTTCAATTTCAATGGGCCGGGGCAGGCTTACAATAGGTGCTGATTGCTGCCCACCGACGGACAGACGGACGGACGGACCAACCGACCAACCGGTGCGCCGATGCAGGAATAATAGCAAAAATGGGAACAACAACAACACTAGCAGCAATGAAACGCAGGAGAGGAGGAAGAAGAGGAGGACGCCTGCACTGTTGCACTGACGTGATAAATGATTTCGATTAGTTTGTTCTTGTAATTCGACGCCTATAAATGGGGCTATGATTGAGCGCAGACGACTTCGTTTACGTCAGCGTCGCATCGCGTTGCGTGGCGTTGCGTCGTCGTCGTCATCGTTGGCAGCGCTGCAACGCATGCTGGCCGGGCTGACTGGCTCACTAGTATGGCTGTATGGCTGGTTCTCTTGGCTGCCACATTGCCTGCCTGCCTGCCTGCCTGCCTGCCATGCCTCGCTGGCTGCACCCTCTGCCAAGTTATTGTTGTTGTTGCTGTTGTTGGGGAACACGTCTCGTTGTTGCTGTAAGTCATTTGACAAATTGTCTATAATTGAAAGATTAGCTTTCCACACAACACGTTGACGATGAGAAGAACAACGTTGACGTTGGCCCGCGTCCATGTCCGCGGTAAGGTTATACGAGTACGCTCCAGACTTTTACCTCAGACGGCACCACTTCAGCCACCATCGCCATCGTTATCAGCTAGCTTGCATCTGTTGCTCTCCGTGCGAGGTTTTATTAATCAAATTCACAAAATGGTTTTAGGGGCTGGCAAGTAGGTGGAGCGTGTTTACATAGCAACTGGCGGACAGAAAGACGAGGACGCGGACGCGGACAAGTGCCTGTCTGTCTTTCTGTGTAATTGGAAATGGTGTGAAATTCGCGTGCCATCAGCAGGAAGTGCGCACGACGATGGCGGTCGGATGTGTGTGTGTGAGTGTGTGTGTGTGTGTGTGTGTGTGTAAATGAGCTTTCAGTTCTTGTTCTGCACTCAAAGGGGCCCACCACGAATGCTGCTCATTACTTTTGTAATGCGTGAAACATGTCAGCGCAATGCGATAGCTTATCGCTATCAATTATTCACAGCTAGGGAGCGGACAGAGTAGTAAAGACCACAGAGCAAACGAGAACAAATGACCCTCTTAAATATAACAAATAAACAGACCAAGTGAGCGAACTGTCTGCCTTTCGGCTTACAAAAGTAAAAGAGATAAATAAGACAACTGGAAGGAACGCTGCTACAGCAGAGCACAAACCTATCAAATTTTGTGATTAAGGATTTTGAGCTAAACACAAAATAGAACAATCGAGCAGCAAGGAGATGGCAAGAAAGGCGGGGGAAAAAACTCGTGTTGTCTAGGGACTAGGAGAGTCTACATACCAAGTTTGGCCAATTGGGGCTCAGCCGTTTCCAATATGCAGACGGTCATTCAGACAAACAGCCGGATGGATTTGACCCGTCTTACTAATGAAGAACATACGTGTACCTTTATGGGGTCGGAAATGTTTTGCACACACCCTTTTAACCCTTTCAGACCCTGATGCATCAATTGTGCGGGTAGGTTCTGTCTAAAATATTTCCATTTATATTTGACGAATGTTTATAAGAGCTAAACGCATCGATTGCGCATGATATTGTTTACATTTGTTTCTCACATTGTTCCGTTGTTCCCTTTACCGTTACTTGAACATGAGTAAATTTCTCGAGAGACTTTTCAGTTTTCACAAAATAAGCTGCAGAAATAAGAAGACACTTCACAATAAAATTAAAGCGATAAACTAGCGAAATTACCACATTCTAAATTTTTTTTTTTTAATTTTATTGTTTAAAATGAGTTTCAGTCATTTGTTGCAAAAAAAAAATGCTTTTTAGCTAAAATTTTAAACGGGTGTCCTGAAAATCTATGTACTTAAAATATTAAAATTTCGAAACCTAGACATTGAGAACATTTTCATAAAATATAAAGACCATATATTAAAAAAATCAGAAACAAATATTCAGTGGTTTGGCGTGGGGTCAAGTACACGGTCAAATAATGTCACTTTTTATAATAACTATTACCAATATTGTTAAACATGTACATTTTTTACAAAAACAAACTTCTGATCTAATGCTGCACAGCCGCTATCCCAGTGCATTGCTCACCTCGAGATAAATTAAATCGTAATTGATTCGTAAATATTACCTTGTTTTAATTTAAAGTGACAAAATGTTTAAATGAGGTATGTTTAAGGTAGTTTTAAAATGCTCGATTCAGACTTTGTATATCCACGACAATGCAAATTTAAGATTTTTATAGTTTTCTCCTTTGGACTTAATTTTAGTGCAGTCGACAAGGATCTTTTGTTTAAAAGCTGAGAGTCAAATATATTTATACATATTATGAAAATATAGTATATTATGAAAATCTTAATAAAATTAAAAATTCAATAATTTCTGTATGATAGCCAGCTAAAGTTAGTTTACGGGAGAAGCATTTGCTTACAGGGTAAAAGTGTGTAGGAAGGGCTTAAAGCAATACACTCTGAAACAGGTGTTTTCAATATTATATACGAGTACCTTTATAAATTTTAAAATAACTGTCTGAGTCATGACGGACCTCAAATAACCTAGGGACAGCAGCAGGCGATTAGCAAATTCAGCTTTTATAATGAGGAAAGGCCTTTCTGTCCTTCTAACCACCTAGCGTTCAACTTCTTGAAGAACGAATCAAGCAAGATATCTCCGAAGCGATCCTCTTACAATCCTGTGCAGAACTCTTAAGTGAGAACAATCTTTTTCACACTCATCACTTATTTAGTGATTATTGCACAAAAGAGAGATTTTTAAATTTTAATATAGTGCACATTTCAAATGACAATTAGATAGTAAGTATATAATATGGTGGCATTTTTACGGAATTATTTCATTTTCTGCCTCAGCACTATTCATTTATATTATAGGTAATCAGCAAAATATTTTATATTGTGCAATAGGCGTTGCGATTGGTTAGCTTTGGAATTTAAATAGCTGCCACAATGGCCAGATGGATTATAATGAAAAATGTATAATTACATTTATTGCATATTTGCGATTTGGTCGGCCATATATATAATTTTGCCATAAATTACTCGCCTCGCTGCACTAAATCAAGCCACGTGTTGAGGCCATACTCAACGCAAATCCAATTAACACTTATTGCGCTTCATTATGCTAAATGCACAATGGCAAAAATCACGCCCCTAATTGCTGACACGACAACAACAACTATTACAACAACAATATAGCAACAATAGGAATCACAATTGCAGCAACAACATCGAGCGTCTTTGCTTAGCCAAAGTCCCAGGCAGGTCATGGCAATTGAGTTTTGTTGTTATGTATTTCCATTTTATTTGTGCATATAAATAATGAAAATAATAATCAAAAAGTACACATATGTATACATAAAAGGGGGGGGGGACAAATAACACATTCGCTCTTTTCATAAAAAATTGTGCGAACCAAACAGCAAATGAAAATTTTCACAGCTACGCTTCGCACTGCCCATTCCCACAATTTTCCACACATGCACAGCCTTTTCCGGTGACTCTCCGAAACTGGGGCCCGAGGAGTGGGGCCGACGGATTGTGGAGAGTGGGGCGACACCTGCTGTTCATGCCGCGATTTATCACGGGCCTGCTTAAACGCACATCGATTATCGTGGCTACCGCAACGGGCCGCTCGGCCAATTGCCGGCTTTTTAAGCCTTTAATTGAACAATTTGTAACAATCATGTGCACAAAATAGCGCAACACTTTGGCTTAAATAGTTTTCAATGGCCGGCACTTTTGCTCCGTCAAATTGCCTGGGTTGGCCAAAAATTAATAGGGAACATTATACGTTGCCGATAGGCTCGGTGGCCGCGCAAAAACTTTAACAATTGAATGAGGTGCTGATAAAGTGGAAAATTTAGTTAAGCCGAAACGCTTTTTTAGGATAACCAGCTGTGCCCCATTTCAAGGCCAAGTAACGCATGCTGCCGAATAAAATATGTTCCATCAATGCTGTTGTTGGCCTGCAAGAAACGAAGAAGCTGCACAGCATCTACTAACTGAGCAGGAAAATCTAACTTCGCGATAAAAACTTACTTGCAACATGTTAAAGATTTCTCTTGTTAAGGATTAATCTAAGCCAAATTTTAAGTACAAGTAGTTGATACAATGGCAATTGTAAAAACATGGTACACAAATTAAACAACATCAACTTCAAGCGCTGAATGTGTTTTGTTAGGAACGAAAAAGCTGCAGAGAATAAGTTACTTCTATCATGCTAAGATTTCTAATGATAAGTCTGAGCCCAATTTAAACAAGATGTTAGATGGGCAATTTTTTAAAAAGTGATAAGCAATAAATAATATCAAGAGTAAGCGCTGAAAGTGTTTTGTTAAATACTCTGAAACTTTGAAATGAAATCAGACCTGAGTAGAACATAAAATATTAAACAAGAAAGGAATGCTAAAGTCGAGCGGGCTCAACTCTTAAATACCCTTTACCGCCCTCCCAGGAAAACCTGAATACCAAGTTTGGTTATTCTAGCTCTTGTACTTGCTGAGATCTTTGCGTTCATACAGACAGACAGATGGACATGGCTATATCTACTCGTCTTCTCATACTGATCAATAATATATATACTTTGTGGTCCGCCACGCCTCCTTCTGTGTGTTACATACATTCGCACAAAACTAGTATACCCTTTCACCCTTTGGGTACAGGGCTTAAAAATAAAGGCAGCCTTTGGTTGACTTAGCTGGACAACTGTTTGTCCAAATCCGGTACAAAACTAAAACTCTATCAGCAATAACAAAATCTCTCATTACATTGCTTTTGACGAAAACCAAAATCAACTGGCCAGGAGCCCAGCAGATAACGCTTCGGTGAAGAACCAATAAACTTGTATTAAGATTAATTCTAATATTTGTGATCTGTATTCTCAAAAAAGCTCATTTAGAATAATTAAAATTGAACATTTATTACATTGTAAGGCTACGCTATTGGAAAAAAAATATTAGAAGAATAGGTTGCTATATTAAATATACAACTCTGCAGATGAAGAGAAGCGCAGATGGGATGAAGAGATGTTAGCTGAAGGAGATTAACGCTAAGGTAAAATAAATGCAACCGAATATAATAGAGGAACGTAAAATCAATCATAAAATCAGCCGTGTAGCATTTTAATGTTTGGTTTAGTTTTGTCTTCCCATTGGATTGCAAACTGGAACTGGAAGGGTTATGAGCGAAGAAAAGATAATGGAGTTGAAGATTTGAAGAGTTTTGTTTTCCAATTTCTCGTTAGGCCAATAAAATAAAATATGTTTATATTATAATATCATTGTTTGTAAATCTTTAGCCTTTATTTAAGATCTGTCCTAGGTTGGACAATTATTAAATTTTATGATAGCTCCGGCATTTTGGAATCGTGCTTCTGTCATATATGATGGTTGCGGCGTGATTCGAACCGAGTTCCTACTTTAGGAACGAACTCGCATTGCGGGATTCCTCTTAGTTCGTTGAACTACTTGTATAATGATATACTTATTATAATAGCATTGGTCGGAACCAAGCTCTGAACGCATCTTTATTTGTAAGTGCCATTGCTGATGATTGCGACCTTAATATTGAAACATTATGAAAATATGCTTCTTTTGTGCCAAGACAAGTAGGCATGTCGGAAAGACATTCCTTAGACAAAAAAAAATTGCAACCTGCATAACGTACTGTTGAAACACCATTAGCGCCAGTTCTAGCGAATGCAGCTGAGGAATATACTAAGTATATATTGCCTGGGAGACTGGTGTGCCTGCCCTGAGTTCTGAAGACACATCGTCAAGGATGGCGACAGTCAACAAGTAATCAGCACCCAGCAACAGCATGAACTGATGCTTATCAGTAAAGGAGCAGACGATGACTGCAAACTGCAGACTGAAGAGTAAAGACTGAAGACTGAAGACTGTGGCTGAAGATGCTGCGCTGCTGCACCAATTTATGATCGACAGAAGGCCAGTGCAAAAACAAAAAACAAAAAACAAAAAATCAAAACATGACTAACAACTTAGAGTGAAGGAGAAGGGAAGGGGAGGGGCACTGGCGAGTGTTGGCAGCTTGGCTGCCGCCTGCATTCGAACGCACACAGATACAGATTCAGGTACAGATACAGGGAGATGCACGTATACAGAATGATAAATTCTCATCAAAAAAATATTTCACACTGCGGGATATCATCATCAAAACCAAGATCAGATCAGCAGTAGTGCGCTTGGCCAGACAACGACACCACCAACAACAACAACAACAACAGAAAATGCCACAAATATTTCGAAATTATTAAAGATCATGCAAAGACAAAGAACACACAGTCACAGTCACAAAGACAAAACATGTGCCCATTTTGGCTTAATTAGTGAAACATGGCAGCGTTTCGAGCCAACTTGCCTCGCCTTGCACTGCCTTGTCTTCTTCGGCATCTTAACTTGGCCCGTTCCGTGCACACGATGAGCGCTCCACCATTCCTAGCCTGATCTCGATCTCGAACTCGATATCTCAAATATCGCTCGGCGCACTAATTAAAATTTATACATTTTTGGCCGCATAGTTTAGCCGAGATTTGTTCGAGTTTGTTTTAAGCTGTTGTTTTTGTGGTTGTTGTTGTGGTTTCTCATTGAACCAATAAATCTTATTGATAATATGTATATGGTTTTATTAACTGTTTTAAAATGGGCAAAACATTTGGCGCCTGCCCGAAGGTGGCTCTCGACTCACTAACCGCTTGCCTCGCTTTTAAATGGGATACTTATAAACAAAACAAAAAACCAAATCAATATTAAAATCGAAACAGAAACCAAAAATTAAAAAAAAAAAATAAAATCAGACTCAAGTCGTTTTGACAACCAAATTAGAGTACTTTTATTTTGTCTGCTTTTCGGCTTTTATGCATAATTATCGCTTATTTGTGAATTAATTAAGTATGCAAATTATGCCCGAGATTTTGCGGTACTTGCCACGCACCACACAACAACAGTAACAACAACAAGTTGGAATTTGGGCTGCTTCATTGGTACGACACACGGAAATTCCTTTAGCGTTATTTTTGATGAGGTGAGCTCATAATTTTTGTTGCGTTCCCCTCGGCAGGTTTTTGTGTTTTGGGTCAAGTTAACCAGAAAAGTGATTAGCGCTCGTCGCCACAAAGACTTGACAGCATCGTCTGCTGATTAGCGCTCAAACAATGAATAACGAGGGTATCGATACCGAGCGCATGTATAATTCCAAAAGCTTAAAGTAAATAATTGGATAGCAGAAATAATGGAAATTCGTTTATACATTGAGAAAAGACTTATTCTTTTTACTAAGCAAAATCTGCTGATTATCGCATAACTAGCAATCGATGATGGTATCGATACTGAACGCACATATGAATCCAAAAGATTTAAGTTTATTCTTGGATAGCAGATATAATGGAAACTTGTTTATATATTTAGAAAAGAGTTCATCTTTTAACTAAACAAAATTTGCTGATTAAAGCAAATCCAGCAATTGATGATGGTATCGATACCGAACGCTTATATATATATATATGTCAAAAGTATTAAGTATATTATAAGATAGCAGAAATAATGCAAATTCGTGTATACATTGGCTTTTATTTAAACAGAATCTGCTGATTATCACACAAATATCAAATGATGATGGTATCGATACCGAACGCATATATACAAGTATAATTAATTTCAAGAGTTTTAAGTACATATATTATAGAATAGCAGTAATAATGCAAATTCGTGTATACATTGAGTAAAGAGTTTGGCTTTTATTTAAACAGAATCGGCTGATTATCACACAAATATCAAATGATGATGGTATCGATACCGAAAGCATAAATGAATCCAAAAGTTGGAAGTACTTTATTCGATTGCCCGTTGAACATATATGTATACTTTGATCAAAACAAAAATTACAGAACAGAACTGCAAATTCGTTTACATGCTCAGAAAACAGTTAAGCTTTCAATTGAACTAATTCTGCGGATAAGCTAATGATTAGCTAATGATTAACGAGGCTACAGGTACTGAACGCATGAATCCAAAACTTGGTATTACATTATTGCAAAGCGTGTTAACATATTACTTTTATCTAAGCAAAATAATAATAATAATGATGGTTTCGGTACCATATCATATATACATCCAAAAGTTGGGCATAACATTTTTGGATAGCGTTTTAAACATCTTACTTTTATCAACAATGATTAGCTTAAACCTATTCTTAATACTTTGCCCTCATTTATTTAATTTATTCATTGATCAATATTCAAAATCCTATTTATGTATACGATATAGGCTCTAATCTTAATCCGGGAGCTGTAAAACTTTGAGTTGCAAATGCGTGCTCAGTTGTTTTTATACATTTATATATAAAGCATAATACTATAGGCTATTAAATGCATTTTTTTGATTTTGACTGAATTCAAAGAGGTTTCTAAAAACCTCAGCTCCATGAAATAGTGAAAAGTATGTCTTGACAAAAAACAAATTTTAATTGTATTGTAAAAATCACTATGAAGTTTGTCGAAGTTGCGTGATAACACAAATCAAAAATCAGACAAAAAATGTTTTCCAATGTTTTAAAATATAATAACTTAAATTACTTTTTAAAAATGAAGCCTTAAAAAGTTTGTGCTTTTGAAAACCGTCCAAGCATTTTAAAACTACTATTTTAATTTATAGTTAAAAGTTTTAAGTCGTTTTCGGGGTGTTCAAGAATTAAGAATAAATTAAATTGAAATGTACAAATATGTCCTTTGTTGTATTGACTAGCAATTTTATACTTTTGAAAGGTATATAATTATTAAGTATGTTAAGGACTTGGATTCTGATTCTAAATTTCTAAAACAACCATTGAGCGAATTATTATTGCAAAAAATATTTCAATTTTAGCAAAAGAGAAACTAATTGATGTAAAATAAAAAGAGGATATGATTTTGAAAACAAAAAAGGAGCCTTTTAAGATAATAAAACCACAGTGTGAGTCTTCAATAATAATAATATGCATAAATCAATGTACAAGTTTGAGAATTTCAAATAAGAAATTTTGTTTTTTTTTTAAACTAAGAATTTGTAAACTTATACAACTAGGTGACACGTACCTTTAGGTACTTTAGGTAGGTAATATTTGATAATAACTTGTATCCAATAGCATTTTGAAATGTTGAAACAAACTTTTATATAAACTAGAAGTCCTGTGCATACTATATACAAGTATGTAGGTACTCGTAAGTGACCTTATCTCCCACCGACTTGTTGACATCTGTCAATTATAAGTGGTTTGGCTTTCGAGTTGCTTCCTATAAATAAAACCACAGGCCCACAACATGTTGCAACATAAAATGTCATGACAAACATAGCAAAATAAGCCGTAAAATGCGACAGAAAAATTTCACCAAAATAATAAAAACATGTGAAATATGTTTGCAACGTTCCGAGATGCTATACCGATTTTGAGATTTTATGGCCTATTAAAAAGCCTGAATCATTAAGCGTTTTTCTTCCACATGTGCACGCACACACACACACACACACAAGCAACAGACACACACACATACACACTATTGTATGCACTCAGGGTCCGCATTCAATGCAGCACTCTTTAGATCCTTTGTTGTTGCTGTTGTTTTTGTTAATGTCCATGGACCCACACACTCGGCATTTGGCTGCCCCAGCTCTTGCTCCAGCTAATTGATGTTAGTTCATAATTTTCCTTTGGAAAATGTAGCAATTAATTGCATTGCCAATAAAAACGCGTCGATGCCCCACTGTGCGCGCCGCACATTGCGCAATGTGCATAAAATCGCAACGATCGGCTAATAAAAGTTTACAAGCCAAAATAGCAAAAGCGACAATAAAAATATTGGTAACAAAATTATATTAGTGTGTGTGAGTGTGTGTGTGTGTGTGAATGTGCGTGCGTAGCTGGTTTAGTGCTTATGGGGGAGTAATAAACAGGTGTGTCTATCGACTATACGAGTACCAGTATGTGTAACAGAAAACAAATGCGACATTCTGTATGTAAGATCTCTATTTGAAGTTAGTCCTAAACCCCTTCTTTAATTATTTTCATGTACATTTAGCTAATTACTTATCGCATGGTGATTAAGTATTACAAAAACAAATACAATTTGATAAAAGGAGCTTTGCAAATCTAAGTGAGACTCGTTTTTTGCAAAGCATTAAATTTCAAATATTTTTGAAAAAATTGAATTAGTCAAAGCCTTTTCTTGCAGTTACATAAAACAATATTACTAATATACCTAATTCGGTTTTTACACGGTCTTTTTTTAGACGATTTTGATATACATATGTAACACCATTTGAAAATTAAAAATTCAATATATACTTATTTTTTTAGAGTCAATGTCTTTTTTTAAACAGTTGTTTCTGGAACCAATCTTTTGATTTAACACGGTTTGAAAAATACAAATTTTATATATGGTTGCACGACTTTATTCCATTTAGCACGATTCAAAATAACATATGAACAATGTATCTTTTAACGCGTTTTTTTTACCGGACTTCTTCTGGAACCAATGTACTGTGTAACAACAGAATTACTTAAATTATTTCTAAGACTTATATCTTACATATAACTGAAAAACATCCAGTTTTAGGTTCAATAGTTCATTTGAATATCTCGTTCATTTAGCATTAAGCTAACTGCCTCTAACAAATACCAAGAAATAAATAAGCTTTACATTAAAATAGCAGAAAATAACCCGCAAAAAATTATTATTTTATTGTTTTTTAAACGAAAAAATCATTCACTTATAGAGATTTCGAGAAAGCGAGAAATTTACCAATATCCTTTTCTACGATTATTTTCACCATGATTTAGAAATTTTAATGTTTATTCATTCTTTCAAAATTTACTGATTAATGTAGTTTTACTTGGTTAAGTTTTACCAATAATTATTATTTTTAAGCGTTAAAATAAAACTCATTAAATATTGATTATTCTTTGTTTTTTTTTTATCAAAAAGTAAAACTCAAGCTGTAATTTTGCCTGAAAATATTTTTTTAAGGATGTATCTTTAACCCAAAATCCTGCTCGTTTTGGCTTATCGTTTAACGGTAAAAATATATATATTCCCTAGGAAAAAAGCTGAGACAATTAGAACTTGTGGTTTATTTTTAATCATTTAATCATTATTTTATGAGTTTTATTTTTTGCTCAAAAATAATGATTATTAGTTAATTTGTAATGTAAATCTCAAAATTAATCATCATGTTGTGAGCGAATGAATCAAATTAAATAATAATCATTAGTTTATAATTTTTAAAATAACACTTATAATGATGACAGTCCCTGGAAAATATCGGATATAGGAGTACTATAGGGATCCGAATACGACTAGTCTTCATTTTATTTGCGTTCATATGAACGAAATGGAAGGGCATGTTACTTTTCCTACAATTTGGAAAAGAGACTTGCTTTTGGATACAAAGTGGATTTTCGCATAGCTAAAGCTTTATTATTAAGTTTCTCAAACTAAGAGCTTTACTAAAAATATTATTGTGATTTTTATTGATTTGCAATCTAAAGAACTTTTGTTTGAAACCGAGTAACAAATTGTAAGCAATTAAATAAAAGCGATGTTATTTGGAAGGTACTATTCCAATTTGCTGTTATTTAAATTTTAAATAGCAAATTACTAAAAACATTAAAAAACAAAGTACATCTTTAAGTAAAAAGCTCTTAATTTTCGAAGTGATTTAAAAAGTTATATAAATCTCTTTCTGTCTGTTACATTTTTAACTTGTTCACAAACCTAATATGCTCTTGTAACTTACAGCTACAGAATATAGTATAATTAATGTTTTTAATTCATTTATTTTTTATAGAAACAGACTTCCTAAGGAGGCGCTTATATTTAATTTGATTGATTCAATGGGTACTACAACCAAAACGGATTCAAAAACTCGCAGACACAACACAAGTGTCGAGTCGTTTCGACGTAATAACAAAAATATTTATAAGTATAATTTATTCGAAACTCTATACATATTTATATATGAACATGTTTATATGTATAAGTCAATCGAATATTCATTCACAGTGTATCAAAAGTAGCAACACCAATTATCGACATCTGCTTTGTTATACAAGTAGTATATGATCGTTAACTCAAATACTATAGTCCCCCCGTTCTGCAAATCAATATACACTTACATTCCCTCTAAAGAGCAACACAACGACGGGGCGTAATTAGAACAACAACCACAGCAGTCAACATGTCAAATATATAAACTTTTTATATGATTTGTTGTGTAGTCGGGGGGCATTAAAAAAAATAGTGTTTGCCTATTTAAAACTAATAACGAAATAACGATGACTGCTCCACTCCTCCTGGGCCAGTTCGGATGGCGAGGTGCTGGAGGAGGAGGAGGAGGAGGACGGCTTGGACCCACCGCTGCTTCTACTAGATCAGTGTTGTTGGGTGATTTATTGAAAATTAAATTTTTTCACCAGCCAGAGGTCGAGAGCTAAAGCCAACAGCAACAACAACAACAACAATACCTGTAAAAACATTGTGTGTGTGTGTGTGTGTGTGTGGAAGGCTGGAGCGGATCGGGCAGTGCAGGCAAGTTAATTATGGCTTGGCTTGCGGTTTGAACAGAGTTCAGCAGTTGAAAGGGGGAATGAGGATGTGGGAACGGGGTAAGGGGTACGAGGTACGGGGAAGTGGAACTGCGGTGCCGAGGAACTCGGAGGCAGCGGGTCCAGATGAGCGGACAACAAACAAGTGCGCAGGTTATTTTCTGTTAATTAGTCTTACGTGATGAAACTTCATAGCTGATGGGTGGTACCGACTGCGCTGTCCGCTAGATTTGCGGCGTATTTAATGGCCGCCACATCTCCTAGCCGGCCCGACAATCGGACAGAGGGACAGAGGGACAGACGGACAGCGGGGCGTTATAAAACTGCACAGAGTCAGTAATGCACGTATGTATGTATGTACGAGTATGTTGCTTGCCTATGAGGGGCTGGCCAGGGGCAGGCCAGGGCAGTGTACTTACTGGTGGGAGTGCGATGGCAACATGTTTTTGTTTTCTTACTCTTTCGCATATGTGCTAACAAATTGTTCACAATTTTCACCAATTTACAATTTTATGATGCCGCAATGTGCAATTGCAGGAAAAGCAGTCGAGCAGCCATCCAAGACAAAACTTCATTAAAGCAAATATTGCAAATGAAATTTATGTAGCCAATTTAAATACACCAAACACTAGCAACAGCAACAGCAACAACAACAACAACAGCTCAGGTCAATACTGCCGAAAAATAATATGGCGAAATAATAAAAGAAGGTGTAAAGACTAAAAGGCTGTAACCGAACCGCCAACAACACCCAGAAACAGCAACAGCAACAGCTAATCGAACTGGTCATCAATTGGCCAAAGCCAAGTAATGGTCGGTCAGCCCAGGCAGTGATCCGACCAGGCTAGCCAGCAACCCAGCCAGCCAGCCAGCCATCCAGCCAGCGAGCCAGCCATCCACTCGATCGATCGAACAGCGACCTGAAACGGCTCAGCACCAGCAACGGTCAAACACAACCGATCGATCTTCAACGGGCTGCGTTAGAGATCCAACCACTATGCGAGTATGCTGCAATCCAGGCGGGGGTAAAGGGTGTCCGACCATCGGACAAGTGGACAGACCTTAAGACACACACGCATGCTCTGCCAACACACCACAACATTGCACAGTGGACACAGAAGTCCCTCAAATGTAAAAAGTCCCTCAATATTTTCAAGTCAATGCATACTATAATCTGTTGCACTAGTTAGCAAAAATTTAAATGTGATTAAAACTCAAAATATTCGCATACATTCAAAATTAAAAAAAAAATTTTTTTTTGTGTTGTCTAGGGATTAAGAGAGCCTACATACCACAATCCCTTTAAAAAAATTTACATACTTTATGGAGTCGGCGTTTCATCCTTCCACTAACCTAATATATCGCTTCTATCATTCACATACAGGGTATACAAATATATTGGAGAATACACATCACGACTTGAAGAGTAGCCGAAATACTTATGTACATAGTTCCTAGACTTTAGTGATACTCTCAAAAACTCTAAGTCTGAAAGATTACCTCACCTAGTTTACGGAAGAAGTCGTGTAATTGTATCGCATTCCAGACTAATCAAAGGGTCAGAAGATCGATATTGAATGTCGTTGAAAAGAATGCATCAAAATGTAGACAATTTTGCAAAACTACACAATATTAAAAAAATAATAATTAGAATAAATAGAATTGTAACTATAACATATCTTTCTACCCGTATTTAACAATTAAATACATAAAGCGAAAGTAAATAAACAAATATTTAATATCATTTGGATATCTTCAAACTAAAACTTTATACGAACCCCTTCCAAGATGATTGCTACAATAAGTTTGCGTTTTTTTGCCTGGGAGTACAAAAAAGTTGTTACATACTCGTTAATAAATGTATAATTATAACTAAAATCTCTTATTTTTATTTTTAGTTCGTTAGTTTTGGCTGTGAATCGGGACAAAGCTTTATGTGCCAGCTATATCAACGTTTTGGCGACGTTTATAAACACTTGTTCGATTGTTTTTTATTTATTTATTTATTTATTTAAATCAACAAGTGGATCTGTCGATTTATTCAATAACAATATATAAGGCTTTCCCTAGTTTTAAGTTAATTTACAACATAAAAAAAAGTGATATGGTTTCTCTGTGTAGTCATGCTTGTAACACAGTATTTCATTACGTATACGTATCATGGCAATTCATATAAAATACCTAACAAGAAATAATCGATAAATAAGACAATTTGAATTTATCGATTACATGGAGCTTACAAACGATCTTTGTATATCGTATTTCAACAAACTTGGCAGCTCCTTAGAACGGCACAAAGAATGAAGAACAGCTTAAAGAGTCAAATCAAGAGGCAAGTCGATCCGAGTTAAGCAAACATTATATTTGAAATAAAAAAATAGTAAGAACATAAAATGTAATATGCGCTAAATGCATACACGCTAAGCCACAAGTGTGTCCACGAGAGCGATAATCAGTATATATTAAAATTAGAGATATATAATAAATATGGGTACACTTTCCTATACCAATGTAATACATTCTAGTTACAAATCTATATGCACAGAAAACGTTATAGATGTCACAATATTTGTTTCAATATTCTAGAAAAATTATTTATTTATCGGCAAACAACGCTATCAACGTCTTAATAAAAATTACAGAAATTTTGTAACGTCAAAAGTAAAAAGAAAAACATATAAGACTACAATAATATTCGAAGTTTGGAGTTTTTAATGAGTAGGATTGCACAAAATACGATAATTCATTTATATACCTCCAGAATGCAATTTTATTCAATATTTTATTGTAAATGTATGTACATATAAGACAATTTTACAGGATATATATTTTTTTACAAATATATCAAAAATTGTATAGAAAAACTGGAAGAACCAAGACACAATTGCATGGGGTCTTTTTTCATCAAATTTGGTCTATTTTGGAACAATTTATTTTACCTTTTTTGTGGTTAGGGCTCGATAGCATTTTCTTAAGGTAAGGAACAAGCTTAACTTAAGGTGAGGCACAGGCATTGCACAAATTTTTCATTAACAGGGAAAACAGAGTAGAAAGCAGTATTAAAAGCGTGCCAGCAATTTCTCGATAGCATTATCTTAAGGTAAGGTACAGGCTTAACTTAAGGGGAGGTACAGACTTAACCAAATTTTCTCATTAATAGGGAGTACTTAGAAAGCAGTATGCCAGCAATTTCTCATACTGGTCTATTAAAGTATAATTTTGACCAATCTCCAATTGAGAAATTCTTGTTACATAAAAATGTCTGCAGCCTACATACTACATTTATCGAAACAAATCCATTTCTTGTCATGCTAAAGACTCTATAATAGAAACTCAATGAAGTGCTAGCTAACCACAGTGCAGCAGTCGTCGCTCCACCTGACTGCCTTGCCCGGCTCGCTGGCACATGTGAACGCCAAAAAGCTGCCAGCCAGGCAGTCAGGCAGTCAAACAGTCGAATCCCAGTATGGGCCGTGGCTGGCTGACCGTATGGGGCGAGTCAACGGGCGGCCGATTCACCTGTCGCGCGTTTTGTTTGCTCTACGCAGACGTACAACAACAACAACAACATACACAGACACATTTGTATACTCCTATGTATGTATGTACATATACATATATGTAAACATTGAGGCTGCGACCCGAACGATCGCTGGTCGCTGCTTTATGCGAATTCCATGAATTTGATCATTTTGGTAGAAGCGTATTAGATATTTGGCATTTTGGCGTGCAGCAGCAACGGTCCACAAAAACAGCAACTGCAACAACACCAATAACAACAACAACAACAACAATAGCTAGCAAGTGACTGACGTACAATGCAAAAGACTTAAACATTAAATGTTGTTGGTCGCTAGTTGCTGTTGTTGTTGTTGTTGTTGTTGTTGTTGCAGGTCAGCGCACACACATGACCCCTAAGAGGAGGAGAGACCAAATGATCGATGGAATTGCTGCGAAAGCCAAGAAATAAAATGGATTATAATTATTGTTGCCATACAGACGGACAGACAGACAGACAGACAGGCAGATAGACAAACAGACAGTAGAATGATCCAAAGGAGCTGAAGAAGCCGCAGAACCTGAAGAAGCAGTTGACTCGCTTTTATTGTCAACCAATAAAATTGTAAGCAAGAGTGAAGTGAAGGCTTACATAGAGCATGGAATTGATTTGGCCCGCAGCGCTATTAACAACATCAGCAACAACAACAACAACAACAACTGCAACAAAAGCTGTATTATCAACTATAACCGCTGCCAAAGTATTCAATGTACACCGAAAGAAAAACTATGTAGTTTTTTTTTAAATTAATAGCGCACTAATATTTTGGGTTTTAACACAATTCCAAGCACATGCCATTTTGCTTGCTTTTCAGGTGTATTTTTTTTTTTTAACACTTTAACAATATTTCAGCTAATTTAGAGAGCATAATTTCTTTTGGTTTTCAAACCATTCTAAAAGATTGAACTACTTATTATTTTTGAGATATCTGCACACAAACAAAAATCTAGAGTTTTGTATATAAAATCTTTTACCAAGCAACAGACATGCACTAAGTCAAATATATTGTTTTAGCTATGATTTTCCAATAGGGATAAATCTTGATTTTAGACTGTTCTAATACCCAGCTTGATTTGATATTATACTACTTTATAGGTTTTTTCAAAAACTTATATAAGTTCGAATCGAATCATCCGAATTTGGTCGTTCTAACATATTATAACCGATGTCGTTTTAGACATTTTACGATATTTCTATACCTGAGAAGAATGTCCTAGAATTTAAAAAACAAATAATAAACATAAAATTAATTAATAGCTTGGTATCTTTATAACTATATGTATTTTGAAAAGCAAACTATCAAATAGTCTGCACAAGCCTTTTATCACACCATTAAAAATTATATTTTTTAAATCATCAACATCCCTAATTACAATTATCAGCTTCAAGCATATTCAAAGCAATCGCTCACAATTTGTATTTTCATATGGAAATTAGATTTAAGATAATACTATAAAATTTTGTTACATAGTCAACAAAAAGATATAATAAGTTAGCTCTTCTTTTTTATTTAGAATTTCAAATATTTTTGAAATAACTTATGTACTATAATCTGATTCCTACATCATTTTAATCATGTGCTTTGTAATATTTTTGCATTTACATAATATTTAAAGTATATTCAAAAATCTTCTTTATATGCTAAGGATAATTTAAATAAATGGAGTTAATAAATTTTCATTTCCGAAATTGAGATATTAAATAAGATACAACGATAATAAAGAGAAAACAAAGTAATTGTAATGCAAGCCTTTAAAAAATAAACTGAAAAAAATTATGGTTGCTGTATGGAAACGAAACTAACTCACGATCATCTGCCTGGACTATGTTAATAGATGGATCCCATATAAACTCTGTCTTGGAATTTATATATTTTTTATGTCTTGCTATTCTTTATAAATAGTATTCGAAATTGTTTGACACTAAAGTCTGCTAAATATTATTCAATTAAATGAAATTATTATCTAGGTTTTTTTTTCTCGGTGTAATCACCTTAGACCCTAAAAAGTTGCAATCGGTGACATCAGGTGCTGATGCAGTTGCTCGTGAAAAATTCCGCCAAGCATTTTTGTGGGCTGAAGACGACACACAAACAACAACAGCAACAGCCACAACAACAACAACAATAACAGCGATGCATGCTGCCTTTTTGGCAGCAATGGCAGCGACATGAACAACTTTGGCAGCGCTTTGGGTCTTCACTAGATGAGTTGTAGCCGCAAGATCTTTATTTCGACGACCTCAGCGCCTGGCCAGGACAGAAGCGGACGAGGGATAGGCCGCAAGGCGGGTGCAGGCGCTGACAACGCCCCGAAAGGCACAATTAAAATTTCACGCTTTTTTTCTGAGGGTAGCCATGTGGGGTACGCTCGGTCGGTGTTCATGCCTCTGCCCAAAAGCGGAGGACAACTAGCAGCAAACAGGCCGCCAAACACCTTGACCATTTTGGGATTACATACTACAAGCCCAGGCGGCCCGAAAACTGCGGCGGCATTTTTGCTTTGAGAGAACCCACATATACATACATACATACATACATATATGTATGTGTATGTGTGTGTGCCACGCGTGCAATTTGCAGTCGCGAGGGAATTGCAACGAAAAGAAAAAACACAAAAGTGTGGTAGCTGGCAATTGAAAGAAGTTGCCAAAGGCAGCCAAAGAAGTGTTAATTAGCAACGCGCGTGCTAATTACCAACCAAGCCGGACCTGCGCCCGACATGCCCAGACCCAGAACCGTTGCAAAACGCATCGCTCGGATTATACGATAAGTATAATGTCAATGAACGACGGGCAAGCGCCAAATTGTGCGTCAAACAACATAAAAGGTAAAATGTAAAACGCACTTACTTGAACAACAAAATTTGCATAGCTTCCATTGACACTTTTTGACACAAAGTATAATAAATACATGAACAATTTATTCGCAATTCATTTAATTTAAAATCACCTTTTCAAGCCGTCTTTTGCATCAAGCCAAACTAGGCTGCCACATCATTAAAAGTATATCACTGTTTCCATTTTCTTTGCACCTTCAAGCATACTCGTTCATTTTCCATCAGTCTGGCAAGGCGACATATTTGCACCCACTGCAAAGCTAACTGCTACATAATTTTACTCATGTTATACAGCACTACCAAGCACAGCTGATGGTAAGGTTGCCACTTGCGCCATTTGTACTATTTTTACTTAAATACGAAAAATCCAATAAGAGTTAAAACTATTACACATACGTCTATGTAACCAAAAAACCTGTCATTTCCTATTATAGGAAAAAAAACTAACTTCAGCCGGTAATTGCGCATTTGCATATGGTAAACATATACACCACAGATTCATTTTTTGTATACAAACAAAAACAACCGATCGTGCGCTCAGTTCGCCTGCGCTCTTTTATTTGTTGCCTTCAGCGATTTTGGTTCAGTTGCTTTATGGCTGTCGACAAGAACGGTTCGCCAAAAATTCTCTGCTCGCGCGAAATTGTTAACAACTTAACAAGTTTAGTTTTTAGTTGACATTATTTGGTGCGCGAAACAAAAACAATACTAAAATTCGTTATCAATCAGAATGAATTCTGCGCCCATTAAAATGGACAAGTAAAATATGACTTAAGCCCTAGCTAAAAAAAAAAAAGTGGTGGCACAGAACATTTTTGAGAAATAAAAGACGCAGAAAGTGTTTGGCGCACCTGAGCGTGCCGCAGACGGTGCCCCTCCCCGGCTCCCATCAACAACTTTGCATGCGAAAGCGCTATAAATAAACGTAATAAATATAAGAAAGGTAACAGCCGTCGCCAACGATCTGAGGCCTCCTGCCCCAATTTTATTTATTTATTTATTTTTATTATTATTATTGTTTGTATTTTTTGCTCTTTGTTCGCCTCGCCAGGCTGAGCATAATTTTATTAAACATTTACTTTTACACATCATTTTTGTTTGCCACACACATGGGGTACATTTTCTGCTGCTGCTGCTGCTGCTGCTGCTGCTGCTGCTGCTGCTGCTGCTGCTGCTGCTCTCGTTTATTGAGTGTTTGAGTCACGAAGAGACGTCGCCGCCGTTGACTGACAGGGTATTTGTTGCTTCTAATGTCTCACTGTTGCCTTTTATTTGTTGTATGCGCACACACACAACCACACATGTGCATAGGTAGGGAATCAAATCAGGGCCCGGCGTCTTCGTCGCTAAACTGCGCAGGTTGCTGGAAATTGGCTTCTTCGTTTTTCCTTTTATTTGTATTATTTACACAATAACCTACAGTTGCGCGTAGTTAATATTTGCCGATTGGGCAAAAGATAACAACAACTTATGAAGTGGGGGGGCTTGTAGAACATATGCCAAACTGATTGGTTGATAACTAAAGCTGATAGCAGAAGCACCGAAAGCAAACAGCCGAAAACTGCGTCGCAATTCGCACTTTAAATATTCCATTTTTTAATAACTCTATCGAATGGGGTTGTCCATATTTTTATCTGCCTGTATGTCCATCAGTTTGAAAAATTGCATGGAACAAATTAAAAAAAAAAAAAACAAAGAACACATGTATGTATTATAATACTTCATTTCCTCTCTATTGTTTTTTTTCAGGATCTCATTACAGCGTAACCAGCACCAAAATTTTGTGCACAAATCTTACACATTATTATAAAATTACAATTGTATATTTACTTAAAACATTTGTGACACAACAACAACATGAAGAACTGGAGCACTGTTTTATTAATTTTAGGACTGGCAGCAGCAACAAATTGCAAACCCTTCCAAGGTATGTACACACATTCATACACATTCAGGATCTCATTACAACGTAACCAGCACCAAAATTTTATAAAATAACAATTGTATATTTACTTAAAACATTTGTGACACAACGACAACATGAATATCTGGAGACCTTTATTATTAATTTTAGGAGAGACAGGAGCAATTGTTGACGCACTCAAAAGCTCATTACCAAATGATGATGATGGCGATCCCTACCAAGGTATGTACACACATTCATACATACATATAAATATGTATTTTCATCGGCAAAAGAAATTCTATACACACTCACACACATACATACATATACACAAGTATATATAAAAACATACGTACACTCTTGCACACAGCTCATTAATGCATGCAGATTTACAGAATTAGATAAAATAAAGGAACATTCCAAAACATAATGAACTCATTTATAAACCTATAGAACTGACTCATCCATCTGTCCGTACGACTGCCTTAATGCTCATGATTATAGCCATTGTTTTTGCTGTTGCTGTTGCTGTTGCTGTTTTTGCTTTTAAGAGCAATCTGCCAATTCGCCGACCTTTTCGCTTTCGAGTTTCCCGAAATGTCCAACAACGTCATGGTCAGGCATTTTTAATGACGTCAAGAACTATCTATAAAAAATATTTACGTGTATGTAAATAGCATGCATAATTTTCTTTATGGTGAAAATATGCTCGCGAAAAATATTCAGAGCATCTTTATACCTCCCATACATACATACATAACTACAAACATGCTGTGCACACTCAATAGAGCGAACCAAGAAAAAATCAAGCAACTCTTTCCGCTTAGTTTAGTTTTTATGTAATTTTAAATATATGCATAACTTTTCAAACTTATGCCTTCTACAGCAAGAAATTGTTTTCAATCAAATAATCTGTTTAAAATAAAGATTGTGCCACTAATATTTATGGTTCTCCATCAAATTCCACCCAAATATTTCGTCAATATACGATAAATGATTTCTACGAATTTTGAAGTTCATTTATAGAATTGCGCCCGGCCAGAAAGATAGCGCTATTAAAGCGGCATTAGCGTTTATCTAGCTTTATTACAAAGAAGGTATTATAAAACGTGAAATAAAATTCCCCATGCGTTGTTGTACTAATATTGTATTTGTTTGTCAACATTTCATTTAGTTTTCTGCCTTTGTTCATGTTTGTGAAGAGAGTTTACAAATTGAAAGAAGCAATACTATTCTAATAACTATTAGAATAATGTAGAACAAACGAGTATGATATGGTTTGTGTTAATGTTAGTTGAAAATTTTCGCATCATTTTAACTGAACAATTTTTGCAATTAATGGTGATGATTAATAATAAAATACCTTTTGTTTCAATTCATTCGAATAATTGAAACGAGAAATATTAAACACATTGTTATTAATATCATTCTGAATGGTTTTAGACCAATTATAAATTTTGGCATCAATTCAATTTAATTTGTTTTGATTGCTTTTATTATTACATATTTATAATATATGTGTTTCATATTCCTTTACCAAAATTAAAACACGAACTATTTAATACTAAATTTAATTCCATTTCATTTTAGACATTACAAATTTTTTCCTACAATTAAGTCAAATTGACCTACAAAACACAATTTTAGATTTTAAAATTGATAATGACATAATTGAGACCTGTATCCAGTGAATGTAAATATTTATACAACAATTAAAATCTTTTGCGATGCAATTGAATTGGTTGATCTTTATTTAGTTGTGTAGCAAAATAAACAAAAGTTAATGCAAGCCACTCGTTTGCTTAGCAATTTTTAATTTTGTTTTGTGGCTTATGCTACCCATCCGGCCTGTTTTTTTTTTTGAAACTTTAGATTGGCATCACTGGTACGGACTTCAGGTTCAAGTGCAGCAACACTCAAAAGATCCGTTAACTTTGGAGCGCACTCAGCCATCTTGAAAATAATTAGACTTTATACCGTAGCATCATTCGGGCTTTGTCGACATGTTCTTTTAACAGCGCGCTCGCTCTTTCGAGCGTGCACTGTAGATACATACATACTTACATACGTGTTTGTTTGTTTGTATGCAAGCAGCTGTCATAGTCGCCTATTACGTGCGGCTCTTTTGTTTATATTTTTTTTTCGTGCCAACACATGTTATTTTGTTTTGTATATTTTTTCTCTTTTGTCTTTTGCGGTTTTCGGTTTTTGAAACAATTTCATTGATAATTTCGATAGCATGTGGGTTTATTTTTTTTGCGTATTTTTATTTGTTTTGTGTGCTTTATGGGTCACCAATTTTCAGTGCGCACGCACCTCAGTCAGTCAATAATATAAAAATTGCTATCTACTATTATTTTAATGCCGCCCTCGCCACACAAAAACCCAAAAAGAGAAAGGTAACATTAACCGTTACCTAATTACATACATACACACATATATACTATATGTATATGTATATATTAACTAAAGTGCTGCCCAAGAGCGTTGGCAACAGCGTGGGGGGTTGAACATATTTCTATGCAAATTAGTTGGCAACAGAAAGAAGTAAAGCATTAAATGAAACCAAGAAGTAGTATTCAACTGGCCACCAGGTTCATGTTTAATTATATAATTAACATTTATGCAGAGCGGTTAAGTAGTTAAATATAATGCCCGGGCAGCCATAAGACTTTTTCATAATAAATATTTATGAGCATGACTCACACTTAGGTCGAGGGCCTCCCGAGGTCACAGCCAGTTCCTAGATTTTTCCATTAGACTAAGCTCATTATTTGGCCATTGCGGCTTTTTTTTAGACCAACGTCATACTTGATTGATTGAACAGTTAATCCTTTACTACCCACCTTAATACACCCACACACCCGCATAGGTACAATACATACTAATATATGTACTTACATAGATCCGTATATATGAATGTACGCTTCGAATAATAAGTACTTACGGAATTTGGCATCCATATATCATCCGAGATATTTCCAAAACCATGCTATGATTCATGGTGTTTCCAACATTATAAGTACTCAACAAATTGTTTAAAAATCCATTTATACTTTATTTTCACGTATTGCCGGCAGACGAGCAGACGAGAAAACAAACATTGTGGCGAACTTTGCGATGCTAAATCGTAAAAAAAAATGTTTTTATTTCAAATAAAATAATCACATTTTCATTATGAAACCACAGTTTGTATTAGCAGGAAACAAAAATAATTAAATAACAACAAATGTTAAGCTTCTTTCTGCATAGAATATTCCTTTTCTAAATTGTCGCTCTTATTTGACGATTGAATAGCAATTTCTTGCATTATGAAATCGATGTTATTATTGAATTATGTTTTTGTTTAAACTTTAAAGCTTAATCTACTCTGGTTTTGTCCATTTTCTGAAGGAAAGACATTCTTCGCTGTTTTATCTGTTTTTTAGTTAAGAATGAATTGTGAAAAATATTTACATATGAACTATATATGGATATGTTGTTGGGATACACCCTTATAAACATGCCTAATTAAGTTCCTAAAAAGTAGGCAAGATTTTATACCGACGCAGGTATTTTAATCTCTTTTAACAACCCTCGACTTATCTGTCGCTCACCAAATAATACGTAAAACTTGGGACATTTGCATGCTGGTTTCGTCATAAAATCAACAACATAGAACGTGAAACAATGTGCTGAATAAATATTAAGATAGTTTGACATAGTTAAGTTAGCATTTCTATACATAGACCCTTGCAACCAATTCTATAACACGCAAGTACGTCCCTTGGGACCAACGTCGACCGCCACCTTCATTCGACCTTTCAAACCTACAGAGCTAACCACAAATATACAGAATTGTAAATCATGCTCCGTTTCAAAAGTACAAAACGAGAAAAAATAATAGTACGAAACGGAAGAAAAATGCAATAATAAGTGCTTCAGCGTCATTCGAAAAAGTTATCTTTCTGTGTCTGTGTGTTACGACCAACTGTGGAATTCGCTATTCAAACAAGGCTAGCAAACAAAACAAACGACGAAAACAAATGCCAACTAGTTGCCTTCTTGTCAACTGACAGCTATAATGGCCGGGAACATATCTGCACCCGTGGGTATCGCGCGAGATAATACTTAAGTCGCAGTCACAACTTCCAAATTACTTACTTTAATGGCTATAAATAATCATACATACATATGTAAGGAGGCCCCGCTGATAAAGCTCCCCCGACACTCGTATTTCTAGATTGTGTGAAGAATTTGCGTTATATTGTTTAGAGACTACAAAGAACCAATGAAATTTTAAACATATTTGAAAGACATAACCAGAGAATTGATAAGTCACTATAACTATAAATATTCATATACATACATACATAGGTATGTAAAGGAAGAAGTGCAGTTGTAAACTAGTCAAGAGAGTGTGTAGAAAAAAGAGAAAACCATGGAAAGGCATCGGCATTTTTTATTTTTGCAAAATCATTAAGCGACAGCTGATAATACTAAAGGCAATAATTTATACTTACTATATTTATTAGGTACAAGGTACATGGTGAAATGGTGCGTATAAAGTTGTCTTTAGTTTGTTGAGAGAGAATTGTTGAGAGTTGTTGAAGCTCAGCATTTGAAGATTATATTAAAAAAAGAGATTCGAGAATTGCTAGCAATGAAATTTGCATATATTATAAATGCATTAAAAGAAAATTAATAGAACCAATCAATTTGTTATACATACACTTACTATATATTCAAAAGTTCTCACACACTTAAAGCTCAAAACCTCACGATTGTACCTTCTTTACTTCTATTCTTTTCCCTTGTGTGTAAAATATTTTGAAGAACGTGCAGGAATTTTATATGTTTGCATAATCTTCAATCGGTCGCTGATAAAACTAACAAATGCAGGCCATGAATGATAATTATAGTAATACTAGCAACAAACTACATAGTGAACTGGTGTAGAAGAAATATAAAAGCCGAGATACAGCTGAGCATTAAAATCAATATGACTATAAGGGTATATTTAAAAAGTTTTTAATTTGTATTTAGTATAATGATCGGCACTTACAGAGGGTATTGTGAAAAGATTCAAGAATTTTCATTGAAAAGCGCCAGAAAAACCAATAGCATTTACACAATTTTAAAAAGAATTAATAGAACCAAAAAAAAAAAATCCAATTACATGTTCAAAAGTTGTCCCAAATTTAAAACTCGCCACTTATAGATTGTGTAAAGCTAAGCAATTTGAAATTTTTTTATTGTTACATAATCATCAATCGATCAATCAATCAAAGAATTATATTTATTTATTAAGTTGAAATTGCATGTAGAAATAGTTTTGACCTTAGACAATGGCTTCTAAGGTTAAAACTTAGAAACGTGAGCAAAGAGAGCATGGTAAATACCTCTTTGCAGTCAGAAGCGCCAAGAAAAGCACTGAAAAGTCGTACATATAGTATTTATTTTCTTAAGTCAACAAAAAAAGGCTGTCGACAAACAAAAAAAATAAATCCTAAAAAAGAATCTAGCAAAATTAAAATCATATCGGGGGAATGACGATCTGAAAATTTAAAAGTGGGCACCTAGGCATGTAATTCCATTCCAACAATCTGTGTCGACCATTTTAAACTTTAGAGAAAATGGAGACAAAGATGATGATTATACATTTTTAGGAAAAGCAGTCGATTTGAAAAAAACTATAGATAGAATAAGAATAAAGATACATCCCGGCTTAAACCAAATAAACCAATCAAAATCAGCAGTATTCCAAGTGAAGACGTTGAAATCAAATTCTTTTGACATTAGTTACAACAGTTGAGATATGAAGATACAGCTTAGTTTATAATCAAAAAGAAATCCAGAGTCTTCGACTGTCTGATCCGATAAAAAGTCATTAACTTACCTTTAAAGCAAATAATTAAGCAAAACCGTCTAGGTATGCAGCACAAACATTCCGCAGACTATAAATAATTAACTGGGATTCCTTTAAAGTTAGAATTAGTTTCACATCATCAGCAGCATTCATAAGTATCAGAGATTCGTTTAAAGTTAGAATTAGTCTCACATCATCAGCAGCTTTCATAAGTACATGTATGCTCGAATTTTTTAAGCAAGCTTTTTTACTTTATTTGTTTGGTTTGTTGCAATTTAATTGTTGTTCTATTTCTATTTATAACAAGTGACGATCCTCTGCCGGAAGTTGCACCGCAAATAAAGCTTATCAGACGCGCTTATAGCGTTAATAATGACTCATGCCCCAATTTTAACATCAAGCCCGTGTTTTTGTCAATTCAATTGAATACGTCAAGTTGCGAATTAAATACCACTTATGCTTATGCCAGCACAAAATCAGGAACTCAATAAAAGTTGAGGGCTACTAATGGCAGCTAAAACGCTTAAACTAGATATTAAATTTAGGGATAGCCTTCAAAGCAACTCTTGTCTGTCCCCGATTAATAGAAATTTAAATATTACGAAAACGATTTCAGTTTTAAAAGTTAGCAATGCAGAATATACATATTAGTCTTATATTAACTACTAAAGCTGTTTTCTCCTGAATCACTTTCATTTTTTTAAACCCTTTCTTTTTCAAGAAATTTATGTTTCCTGATAACAAATAAGGCAGGCGGCTCGCAGCTAATGCGAATGAATTAATTTCTTTATTTGTATTTTCGTGTGTTTGCAGGCATAAACGTAGCAAAATTTAGTCTTATCTGCTGTCAGTGTTTCAATGAACTTTGCTCCTTATTTAGTCATAAATAAATTGGAACTCGAATTTGACAAAATATAATTATTCATTAAGAATGTGTACTATAAGTTATGTTCATATTTGTGTCATATGTTTTTTAGCGATCCCCCCAAATATTGAAAGTGTAGTGAAAGCGTATTCCCTGCAATATACGCTCATCTATTTGTTAGCTGTGACTAAAATTGAACTGGAAATTAATTAGGCTAAATATTTTGCAATTCCAACTATTTGGCAGCGTAGCGTATTCCCCGCACTCTACGAGTGCGCTAATCTAATTTTCCACATTTCTCTTAGTTATTGCCATAATTTACGCTCTCGTTTTAAATTTTTAATCTATCTTTGCACTTTTTTGCGTACGAGCTGGAATAAAAAAGAGGAGAACTTCTTATCGTTTTAGCTGTAATATCAAAAACGGAATTCCATTGCCGTTAGTCATGAGTGGTATGGATGGGGCAGTGTACATAGCTAAATAACAATCCACTGGTGCCAATTTGGTCAACTGTTCAAGATTTTAATAAAAGTATACATACATACATATATAAGTGTGTGTGTGTGTGTGTGTGATACAATAAAACATGCAATATTATGAAAGTATTAGCCACATTGCTTCCGAATGCGTCATGGTCGGGGCGATCGACGCAGCACCTCCGCCTCGACAAGCACCTTGAACATGGCCCTGGGGATATTTTTGTCTGCGTAGAATTCCAATTTTGTGATAAACTTCATGTCCGGCGTGTACGGTGGAAAGTGATCGGGATTGAGTGTGAAGTGGGTCGATGTATAATTGACGTGCTAGGCAAGCAGACGAAAACAAATATTTAATAAACCTCAATATGTGCGCAGACAGACACACATACTATACATACATATTTACGTACTCGTACATATAGTACTTGTATGTTCATTAAATTTGGTTTATAAACAAATATCGCCGGTAAGCAAAATTGTTGTGAATTGCACATGTTTTGGCAAACTTGTGAAATTTTTTCACTTTTTATAAATATTTGATATTTGGCTTAAATAAAAACTTCGACTGACACACTTTAGTAATCGTATATAAAGCTATTCATGCCATGGATTTATTTCATATATTTCTTCTCTACTCTACTCCCACGCAAAAATCTCACGTTTCTATTTGCTTTGTTAAAGCATTTTTAGATTTGTAGGCTTTATTAATTATCTGATATGATATAATGACTACACAGATATCATGAAAATAAACTCGGTCAAGACGCAGTCAGAAATGTTCCACCCAATACCTTTTCTAAGTATCTTCCGGGAGCAGAATCTATTGTGATAATAAATGTAAAAACCTTGGCTATAATAAGCAATTACTTGTCGAAATCCAGCACTGATTGCATTAAATAGTTTAATGAAGCAGCAATTTATTTTACATAGAGTTTTTGACATCTTGCAGTTTATTGTGCTTCAATTAATTATTCATTACTGAATTAATCCATTAGTTGTCATATCAATCTAGTTTCTTTGTATGCTCTTGGAAGAAGACTTTATTTAAGCTAAGCAGTTCATATTCGTCAACTACCGGGACAGTAAAAACAGTGTATGGAAATTGTAATGATTTAATTTTAAATTTAATTTTAATTTTCTAAAACACAGCTACAGCTGCCACAGATAGACAACAGTGTAGTTTTAAGACAATGACGACGTCGTTATGAAATTCTGCAAGCCAGTTATCTAAACAAGATCGAGGATGAATCAATAAGCATCGGTCTGTGAAATGAAGACGTAGTTTTCTTTGCAAAATTTGTTTCTTATTTGCAAACTTAGTCATCTTTTAGGATCATATACCTTTCACAATGTTGTAGCAATTTATTTAATATGAGTTATCTCTGGATTATCTCTTGAGTTGAGCTGCCTTCTTTTTCGTAATAACTTAATTCTTGCAATAAAAGATTAATCTTCAGGCGCGTCAGTGTATAAGTAATCCACTCTTGTATCTGGATTGCCAAAAGCACTGTTGTTACTTTGTTAAGAAAACAGTTAGGCAAACAATTTTCGCATAAACTTAAAATAGCCTAATATAGAGTTTTGCAGAAAATTAATTCATTCAATTAACATAATACTCATGACATGCTTGTGAATTTAAACAAAGCTTATTGCATTCGAAATTGACATTATATTTTGTTAAAATCCATTTCGAATTCCTCACTCCATTCCTTGCATTCTTCAATTCCATTTAGTCATTTTTATAGCTCATTAATTAGAGTGCGCCACCGGAAATCGGCAGCAGCGCTTGTGTTTTGCAATTCAGAAATATAAAAGGAAAAATGTCGAAATAAACATTTGAAAAACGTTGCTAAAATTGTTATAAAAAGACAGCCTTGCAGTAAAATATTAATTTCATTATTCGTACCCTTTATGCATACCATACATACTGCATGTATATAAGAGGAATGGGTTTCTTTTTAATGCGCACACGTTTAATTCTTATGCAAACAGTTTTTTTGTTTTTACTGACTCTTGAGTGCATCACGAAATTCATCCATAATTTGCACAAAAACACAAATGACTAAGTAAATTGGCATCAGGTTATTTTTAGATAAAACTTTAGAGATCCACTTACAGACCTGCTTGTGAATAAGTTGAAATATAGTAGACGTTTTCTTGGGAGAAGAATGACAAAACATACTTGGATTAGCAGAGTCTGCAAGGTCTAATTACAAACTCTAGGCGTTTTATTGATCATTTTTACAATACCAAAATACTCGAAGATATTTTTTTTTCATATATTTCTGGGCAAGCATTTGGGTTGCACGTGTTAGAGTTGTGATTCAAAGTCAACAATCAGCAGCAAGTGATATGCGAACTTATTGCAAAATTTGAGAATTGAAATCACATCCGGCGAAAAAGAAAGTGTACATCAATACAAGGCAACAGTTAACACATTCGCTATCGCTGTGGCTTAAATCAATGAGCTAACGTTACAATTGCTTCGCACCTATGCGCCAGTTTTAACACCCCTCGACTATTTTCCTTATTCCAAACTTGGAAAAATGGCTTGGTGGTAAAAGATTTGCCAACAATGAAGATGAAGAGATAGCTCGACGTTATTCCCCTTATTGATCGTTGCTTGGAAAGGTGTTTCGAGCTAAAGGATGATTATGTAGAGAAAAAAGTTAAATACAACAAGAGTATTTTCTACTAAAACTGTCAAGTTTTTTCCCAAATTGTTTTGACCGTAAAACCAAAAGTCAAAAAATTACATTTCAAAACAGAGATTAGGGAATGGAAATATAAATTTCACATTTGTAAAAAATTTAAAGAAAAGAATGTGAAAATTTATATTATTTTATATAAATTATTAAAAACAAAGAAAGAATGGGACGCTTGCTTTTAACTTTTTAATGCGGAAAATGCGAACGATTTGGCGACAATTGTGCTTATATTTAGTCCTATTTTACAACTGACTTCAACTTAGGCTTACATGCTAAACTAAGCCTAAGGCGGCGAAAAAAGGGCGCGAGGCGACGTCCGCAAACGGCCGCTCTCGCGCTCTCTTTTCGCCCTAAATTAAAATTCAAATAATTCTCTTAAACTATCTTAATCTAAAGCAGCATCTGCGCCAACACCGGCCCCCTTGGAGGGACATCGTCCTTCAACGGGCAATGGCGCCAGCCGATGAATAGCCCTCCGTAGATTGCCACTACTCGTGGCGACGTCGGCCACCCGCACCTTCCCGTCTGTCCCGGCGTGAGTTGTGGTGACCCTGCCAAGTACCCACTTTTGTGGCGGCACGTTGTCTTCGGCCACCACGACGAGTTGTCCCACGACGACGTTGGGTTCCTCCTGGAACCACTTCGCTCGCACCTGGAGGCTCGAAATGTACTCCCGGGACCATCGCTGCCAAAACCTGTGCTTGAGACACGAGGCATTGCGCCATCGCCTTAAGCAGGTTTGGCTGTCGATGTCCGGGAGCGGTGGAGCTGGAGTCGCCAGAAGAGGCCGTCCGATTAGAAAGTGGCCCGGGGTTAGCGCCTCGCCGTCGCTGGGGTCCGCGCTGAGTGGTCCCAGTGGCCGAGAGTTCAGCACGGCCTCGACGCTCGCCAGGAGTGTTCCGAGCTCTTCTGCGGTCAGGAGCGCATTGCCCACCGTCCGTAGGAACAGGTGCTTTGCAGACTTGACACCTGCCTCCCATAGACCGCCGAAGTGAGGCGCTCTGGGTGGTATGTACGCAAACTCGCATCCTTTTCTTGATGCGAATTCGCGTACGCCTTCCGCCTCCTTCTCCCATCTCGCTCGGAACTCCTGCAGCTTCCTGTCGGCTCCCACGAAGTTCGTCGCGTTGTCGCAGTAAACTTTGCGAGGAACGCCTCTCCTGCCGACGAACCTTTCAAAAACCAAGAGAAAAGCATCAGTGGTTAGATCTGACACAAGCTCTAAGTGAACCGCTTTCGAGGCAAAACAAACGAAAAGAGCCACGTACGACTTATACGGTGGCTTGCCACGGATGCGGAGCGTTGTGCTTATAGGGCCACAAAAATCAACACCACATACTTCGAACGGGTGGAACGGCTGGAGCCTGTCTGCCGGAAGATTTCCCATTACTTGGGAGGCCAACCGGGGCTTCCATTTGAAGCAGAGGATGCACGAACGTACTGTTCGGCGACACACTTCCTGAGCGTTAACCAGCCAAACTCGCTCACGAAGCAGGCTCACCAGCGATCTAGGGCCAGCATGGCAATTTGACACATGCAAATAAGATACGTAGGATCTTATGAATTGCGACTTTTTAGAAAGCAACAACGGAAACTTGGCTTCATACGGGATAGGAGCATTTAATAATCTTCCCCCCACTCTCAGCAAGGAAAACAAGAAACCGTCTTCTCTAAACTCATGTAGAAATGGACTCAGACGCTGTAAGTTAGCGTTTAGTGTTCTCTTTTTTCGAATCTTGTCAATTTCGTCACCGAACTCATTGTCCTGGATGACTTGAACAATTTTGTTGAATACCAAATTGAGTTCGCTTGGCTTGGCTATAGGATCAAAGGGCTTCGAGACCTTTCTGCACCTTTGTATAAATCGAAAAACCCAAACGAACACCCTCAGCAATTTTGAATGTGACGAGTAGCTTTCGATAACTTCGAGAATATAATTGGCTTGCCGATCTGCGAGTAAAACTACAGCAGACTTACGCATTTCTAGGGCAGCTGAATTTGTAGGCGGCTCGAAGTGAGCATTCACAGGCCAATTTTCTTCCGATTCCATGAGGAAGGGTGGCCCTGTAAACCAAATGGAGCTACGCAACTCGTCTACATTACATCCTCTGGACACGATGTCTGCTGGGTTGGATTTCGTTGGGACATGTCGCCACGTTGCATTCTCGGACCACTCTTGGATTTGAGAAACCCTGTTTGAAACGAAAACTGACCATGCCGACGGATGCGACTTGATCCAGTGGAGCGTTATTTCCGAGTCAGTCCACATAACTATCTTGTCTATTGGAGAATTAAGCAACGGGCGGACTTGACGAAAAAGATCTGCGAGAAGGTGAGCTGCACACAGCTCAAGACGAGGCAAAGTTTTCGTCTTGAGTGGAGCTACTTTGGATTTTGAGGTCAAAAGTGACACTTTCCAACCATTCGCAGTCGAAACACGAACATAAATACAGGCGCCATAAGCTCGCATTGAGGCATCGGCGAACGCATGTATTTGAATGGGTGACTGCGTATATGTATGGACGAATCTAGGGACTTGAATATCGCTGAGGTTCAACAAATTCTGCTTAAATGAGTCCCAAACTGTATGAAGATTCTCAGGGATGGATTCGTCCCAATCTAGTTTTTGTAGCCACAAATCTTGCAGCAACATTTTTGCTTTGGTGATCAGCGGGCAAAGAAGGCCCAGAGGATCGAAAAGCCTGGCAGTCACCGATAATATGTTCCGTATTGTCGAGCGGAGATCTAGGAAGGAATTTTCCAACTGGAACTGAAATACATCTTCCTTCGGCAACCACATAACGCCGAGCGTTTTGGTTGCGTCTGAGTCGACTGTGGCTACTGGAATAACTGTGCTATCAAATGCGGACAGTTCCGAGCAGTTCGAAAACCACTTTGCCAATTCGAAGCCTGCACTTTGAAGAACGTGCGACACTTCTGCTCGAAGCTTTTTTAGCTGTTCAACGCTTTCAGCACCAGTTAACATATCGTCGACATAAAAGTCGCTCCGAATAACTTCAGCAGCTGTTGGATGTGAGGAACGGACCATTTCACTCAGCCTTGTTAAACACCGCACCGCCAAGAACGGAGCTGGCGACGTGCCATATGTTACAGTGTTTAACCTGAAGATTTTCAAAGACTCAGACGGATCTCTTCGCCACACTATGAGCTGATAGTTTCTATCTGCTTCGTGCACCATCACCTGACGGTACATTTTTTTAATGTCTGCCGCTAAGGCGAACTTTCGCAAACGAAAACGAAGCAGCGTAGAATAAAGCTCCTCCTGAATTGTTGGACCGACCATTAAGGTATCATTCAACGCAATCTGAGTGGACGTGCGGCAAGAGGCATCGAAAACGACACGTAACTTGGTCGACGTGCTTTGAGGCCGCAGGACACACTGATGCGGAATAAAATAGTGTGGAGTATCTGGAATTTTGTTGTCCGTTGAGGACATGTGACCGAGCGAAACATACTCGTCCATAAATTCCAGATACATGCTTTTCATTTGAGGGTCTTTTGACAACCTCCTTTCAAGCGACAAAAAACGACGTTTCGCAATTTCATACGACGAGCCAAGATTTTTTGGGTCAGATTTAAAAGGTAACCGTACCTGAAATCGACCAGACGACAAGATTTTTGTATTATCAACAAAGTGTTGTTCACAAAGCTGTTGCTCAGGTGAGAGAACTTTCGAATTATTAGGCAAGTCCTCAATGGACCAAAACTTTTGTATCGTTGAGTCTATCGAAAGTAATTGTTCTTCTTGGCAACTTAAATTCACTGCTCCTTCTATACTCGTTGTAGGTTGAGTAGAGCATCTGCCTGACACTATCCAGCCGAGAAGCGTTTTTTGTAATGTGGGAGACTCAGGGCCTTGCTTTATTTGGCCTACCGACAATAAGTCGAAGAATGACTCTGCTCCAATTAGCATATCAATTTTTTGCGGCTTATGGAATTGAGGATCGGCCAATTGAATATTTTTGGGGACCCTCCACCCGCTGGTGTTCACCGCTTGATCGGGATGATAACCAGAAATCGATCCCAAGATCCAAAAATCTGCGGAAAACTCGCTACAATTGACACGCGACTTCACCACTGTATGAATTCTTTTCTTGGCACGCGCATTGGTGTCTCCAATGCCGCGCAAGACCATACACGTATCCTCTCGTCTGAGCTGTAGCTTTTGAGCTAGATCCTCAGTCACAAAGTTGACTTGTGACCCAGAATCTAACAATGCTCTTGCTAAAACGAAATCGCCACTTTTCGTTTTAACGCTCACGACTGCTGTTGCAAGAACCACTCTATCCGAAGCAGTCGCATGCATGGCATGCGAAGTGGAAGAGCTATCTTGAAGATGTGGTGGCTGAGAGGGTGGTGGTAACGCAAGATTTGTGCTAGCAGTATAAATATGTAGCAGTGTGTGATGAGAACGTTGGCACACGCTACATTTCTTTGCCTTACACTTCGCTACTGTGTGGCCTCGTCGGAGACAGTTTATGCACAAAGGCGCACCTTTAGCGAAGTCAAACCTTTGCTGCACTGACAAGGCAATATATGCCTGGCAATTGCCAATCGAATGGTCAGCTGAATTGCAAAATTGACAAAGGTTATTCTGTTCGTTTTTGGCAGCAACGAACGAATGATTTATCCTACTAGCATTTTTTACTTTTTGAGTCTGAGTGTTATTGTTCGACTGGCTGCCCTTCGCTTGAGCTTTACTAGCTTCTTCAGCAACAATATGCTGGTAGCGTCTGTTAAGAGCAGTCTCACAATCTCGCCATAGTGGGAGCGTTGTGTAGTCGAGCTGCTCTTCCCACTTCTTTTTTGTGGTAGGATCGACTTTGCCCATAACTAAATAAATTAAAATGGCATTAGTGATTTTCTTGTCGTCACCAATTGACAGAAGTGAGTCATAGGTGGCCGACACTGTGTCGATCAGGCTTCTCAAAGCTGACGCAGATGGCTGGGAAATCTTTTGCAGATTGAAAAGTGTCGATATGTTATCGAAAAATATTAGGCAGTCATTATCGTACACCCGCTTTAGACTTTCAAGGGCTTTGCTATAATTGCCTTCCGTCACTTGGAAGGCGCGAACTGTGCCTAAAGCGTCACCAGCCAAACATGATATTAAGTGATTGAATTTTTCAATATCATGCAGTGTGTCATCATTGTGAACAAAAGTTTCAAAAAGACTCATGAAATTTTTAAATTCAGAATGCTTGCCGCTAAAAGTTGGAAGAGCGACCGCTGGCAATCGACACCTTGGCTTTTTTGAAGTAGGCGGTGCAATACCGTTTGCCGAACTTGAATTGTCGATGCTTTTTCTTCTTAGTTTTTCCAGCTGGCCTTTTAATAAGGATTTGGTCATAATGCAAGTTTCTTCCAACTCTTCACGGTAGTCATCTTCTGTATCTTTTGCTTCAATTTTGCTTTGCAATATATTTGCAGTTTCTATATGAGTTGTTAGAAGCTCTAACCTGCATTCTAACTCGATTGGCTCTAACGAAATCGAGCCTTCTTTTAATTGCCGTTGCATACGACATATACTCCTCATACAGCCCTCGCGCTTCCTTTTAAGTTCTTCGATCAAGTCCTTACTCATATTGATTTAAAGTTTTAAACTTGATCGAACGAAAATTGTCGAGTGACAAACGAGAAATCGAAAATAATATGCTGTTCTCAGCAAGTGTAGGGGAGCGCAACAGATGGTCGTCTAGCAGTGCGAACGAAAACGAGAAGAACTGCAGTTGACTGACCGTCGAAGGCAATACTTTGGAAGCAGCAGCGAAAGTGGCGACAAACGAAAAGAATAATTCTAATACAAATGCCTTGTGTGCGTTAGCAGAACAGCTAATTCTTATGCATGTATTATGCGAAGCGCAGGCAAACAAAAAATGCAGCAGCTTAAGCGCGAACACGACAGCAATGTATTAGCTATGTTATGTATGCGGGTATGTCGGTATATATTTACATATGTAATAACGACAACGGCGAATTTGATGAGAACAACGAGAGCAAGCAACAAACGAAAACTGCCGACGGTTGGCTGAGATTGACGTGGGGGGGGATGCCGTATGTAAAAGTGGCTATGTATATTTATGTATGTATGTATGTATAACAAAATCAAACGACAATAAATTGGCACTTTAAATAATTGCCTATAGCGGTTCACTTTTATTTAATATTAGTACGACATGCGATTTATATTTGTGTTAATTATGCTCAACTATCTACCGTATTATATTATGGTCACGTATGTGCCAAAGGTTGAAAGTTGAAGGCCGAAATAAGCAATTCGCTGGTTAAATTCCACTTTCAAACTTTAGCACAGTACCTGTGAAGTCGACTTTGGCTCAGGAACTTCCCTTTGGTCGACTTGACTCATCCTCCAATAATCCAGTTGACGTGACAGCAACACACACACTCCCCAGTGCAGCAACAACAACACGACCGACGCGGTTCCGCACAAATTAAAGTTTTTAATTAAAAAAAACAAGCAAGTCCCTGCTCGGGCGCCAATGAAAATTTATATTATTTTATATAAATTATTAAAAACAAAGAAAGAATGGGACGCTTGCTTTTAACTTTTTAATGCGGAAAATGCGAACGATTTGGCGACAATTGTGCTTATATTTAGTCCTATTTTACAACTGACTTCAACTTAGGCTTACATGCTAAACTAAGCCTAAGGCGGCGAAAAAAGGGCGCGAGGCGACGTCCGCAAACGGCCGCTCTCGCGCTCTCTTTTCGCCCTAAATTAAAATTCAAATAATTCTCTTAAACTATCTTAATCTAAAGCAGCATCTGCGCCAACAGAATGTTAATAAAATTCTTTAGGAACGTGCAATTTGTTTCACAATGGTTTTCAGAATATTTCGTATATCTAATGGCAACAACGACGATTAGTAATACGACGAGTATTATTAATCGCTCACTTGTTTTGCTATTGGCGATATTTGCTTATCTGTAATCAGACTGCCTTACTTACCGCTAGCAGGGGGCACTGTTTGGGATAGTTTCCCGATTGCACGAGCTTCTTGAGTACCGCATTTAGCACCCGACTCTTGCTCTGATATCCCATGAGTTGGCAGCCATTGATGCGCCCCTTGAATAATTGCTGTCGCTGGTGGCGCTGTTGCAATGGAAGCTCCACAGTTACCTCGACCAGGAAGCGGTGCAAATCGTTCTCCAGCACCAGCAGCGAGTTGAGAAAGTTTCCCTGTCGCTTCGGTATCTCTTCGATTCCGCAAGTGAAGATCGCAATCCGCTCCAAATCGATGGGCGTACAATTGCAACGCACCCAGCGTATGTCAAAGTCTCGCTGCGGAGTACATGTATATATAGTATGCATATATTTATAATTGCATTTTTATAGCCCCCCAGACATCACAAGTGTTCATATGAAAGTATTTACCACTGCCAGTCCCAATTTCCAATGTGAAAACAATACGAAAAATGCGAAGGCTACGCGTTGCAACATGTTTTTGTTTTCAGAACGATAAACTGGTAGGAGTACGAGTGTCCGCAACCGAATGCCCAAAGCCAGAACCATTAAAATAATTATTGAAAAATAAATACAATATCAGCACACATCTGTTGGCATACACAATTATTATAAAGAAAATGTATTCAATACTTGTATATGACACTAATCAGGCATTTTGCCGCTTGGCGTGTATAATTCAGTATAATTCAATTCTAATTGTGCAATTTGTACAAAGTAATTACGAGCGGCAAAGCTCAGGCACGTAAATGGCATACGAAATTTCGTTGGTTTCTTTTTTGTTGTATACCCTAACAAAGAGAGTTACTACAATATATACAATATATGTACAAGTATGTACTACGATATACAGTATGTTAAGTAAGAGTGTACGGAGGTTTGCTTGCGATTAGAATACGCCAATTTCAAAAACTTTTTTGTACCGTTAACTAGAGCTTTCATAAAAAAATTGAATTCCATGTTGAGATTTTGGGGTATTAATACGTGTTTTGCAATGTATGCCCCTTTTGCTAAGCGTTTTGAGGTTATGTTCCTCTCTTATCACCCCAAAGGTCTAAATATGTCTCATGTAGTAGCAGAATTTTGTTCAAAAGTGGGTGAAACGTTTTATTCCAAATCATGCGAAAATAATGGAGGCTTTAAAAATAGACGAAAAACTGATATGGCGAAGCACAATGAAAAACCAATGCTGCCTAAAAAACACGTCGAAAAACGTTCCGCATGGGCAATTGAGAATGTTGACCGCGACTGGAGGATTGACCATCACAGTCCCCGGGTGCCATTCCAATTGGAAATGTTTGGACATTTATAAAGCATAAGTTTCGGGGAAAACGATTATTATTAACTCTTCAGCAACTTTTCCGTCAAATTCGACAAATTTGGAAGTCAATTTCAATCGAGAGTGCGCGTTTTACGAACCCTGATACCTACTGATGTTGCAAAGTATGACTTCATATATTGTAGTATCATATCTATAGCACGATATAGCTGCAATGAAAACAATCCAAATGCATTTGTTAGGAACACTTTTCGCAAAGAAACTATATTGGTTCATTGATTGAATGATTTCGCAAACTTTTGCTCGAATCAGAGAGAACCATATCCAAATATATATATAGATTTTTGAAAAAAAAAAAAAAAACAAAAATTGTATAAAAAGACTTGTTTGTTTATAAAGTTCCGATATCGCTCAAATTCTTCGTCTGATGAAATTACTATATCATATTCCTATAATAGCAGCATTAATTAATTTTAATACCAAATAGTGTCGAATCAGATCGCTACAACATATAGCTGCCTTAGGAATGAATATATTAAAGTAAAGAAGTGCATTTTCTAGGGTATATATGCCTCGGTGAACCGCTCTTATCTTTTTGTGTCACCCCATCGCACTTCATTGTTGTTGTATTTATAAGTATAAGTATATGTATGGGTGGGTGTTGTTGTTTTTGTTGCTATAGCTGTTGCTTGTTAGTACGTCATTGAAATTCTAAGCTGGTAGCACTCATAATTAATAATTTCGCTGTTTGTGCCAATAATTGATCTATAATTAAGATAACGTACAGCATTAAAGCCCTTCGCCTGTCAGCGCCCTGAGACCCACGTATGAATAATGCTTTGTTTACACACTCGCGAACCTCATCATGAAGCACTTAGAGCAGACATAAACTACATTATAAACTACTAGGAAAATACACATAAACTTATGTATACTATATATAAAAACATTTTCACACATTAGCGTGTCGCAGATAAATGCAATGGAATCAAAATAAATGCCCATATAAAGAGGTACTATGTAGATAAAAAGCTACGGCTGCCAATACTACGCATAAAATCAGCCAAGATTATTATTATCGCGCATTTTTTATATTCGATAAAGAAACACATAAAAATACTTTGAAAAGTTCGAGTTAATACTATATGCCGTTATTGAGCGTTATGTTGTAAAAGATATTGATATATTGAGTTGTCGAAATAGGATCCTACTTTTTCAAACTGTGTCCATTCTATTAAAATAAATTTTAATTAAATTTAACTTAAACTTACCAAAGCGGGTCAATTCAATAAAATGAGTTAACAGATTAAACATATGTATAACATCCCACCAAAAAAGATTTCATCGATTCTGCCAAGCTGAGATGTTATATGTTTAATCTGATTGCTCATTTTATTTTATTTATTTCTTCGCAATTCGCAGCTACAGGTTCAATAACTAAAATTTGTATGCATATTATACCTAATTTTTCATAATTTCAAAAAATCAATACCTCTGATTTTATATATGAAGAACTTTATTGTTTCGTAAGAACAATAGTTAAATTCTTTTTCTATAGCTCCGTAAGGGTTAACATATAGATTCACTTAAAATCTTCAATAACTTTCTTCTCTCTAATTAACTACTTGTAGTAATCGATAATTATCCAATTATAATGCAGTCTCTTCACCCGCCTGCGTTCCAAAGAAAACTAAGTGCAATAGGAACTAAATCATGTTTTATTCACATCTACTTAAGCGCTTCAACGATTTGTGATGATTTGTGAATACAGCTGTCACGCATTTTGTTTATTTTTCGCATTTTATAAATCATCTCAAAGTTGCGCAAGATCTACTTTAATTAAGATTTTTATTTAACCATAAAAATTCCTTCTTCGCTATCTTGTTATCTTATAAATGACGTCTATTCTTTTATCTTTTAAAATTTAAACACATTCTTATTAGAAATAATAAATGACATCGCCATAAATCTTACTGTTAGCTCGCGCTTTTCAAATCTGTGCATCTTAAATCTACATTTGTATTTGAAAAGTGTTGCGCGAACATTTTGTGAAAACCTCAAACCAATATCAGTCGGTAATTCTAGCCAATTACTTTGGCTTCTTGGCAGCCACATACATACTACAACATATGTTGTTCGCAACATATGTACATACTATACAGATTTTCAAATACAGTTAACCCTAGCTAAGTTAGCCTAATGAGGAATTATTTTAAACTGATTAAACATCATTTAAGGTAACGAATGCTCTTTTCAATAGTTTTAATATAATTAAACATAATGACGCAGTCGTAGCAAATCGCACAAAGTATACGCATTCTTGAACCATGTGGCTTGTGCATCTGTCTGTATGAACGCAAGTATTTCGAAAAATATAGGAGCTAGTGTCTTCAAACTTCATCTAAAGATACTCCAAATGTTTCTGTATTTTTTCCAATCCTAAAAACGCTGTTCAGACTCAGCAAAGTATACATACATACGATAAATCTAGACCTGTGCATGCAGGAATACCAAATATCATAAAAGTTAGAGTTATACAAAGTTATCCCTAGGTGCTCCAAAACTATCCATGACAACACTGGGCACTAAATATTAAAGGCAAGAGTCGAGAACATTTCCAGATGTTACTGTAGTTGTACTATGTTGTAAGTTTTTGCTCACCTCTTTACGTACTTGGCGCGACCTCAAGTTGTAGTTAATATACGACGACGACGACGACGACAACCTCTCGCCTTACGCTCCCTCTTTTTGTTTTAAGTAACTTTGCATGTCAACGGCGCTGACAGGCAGCGTGTCAACAAACTGCCTGCTAATTGTACTAAAAATTTATTTTTGAGATACGACACGACGCCCGATGCCCGATGCTTTCATGTTAATTTGAATGGTTCTGTCTCATCGCCGCTCCTCCTAAAACAAAACATTTTTAGAGAGCTGAAAAACAACAAATTGCATTTTTGCATGCAACCTTCGAGAGTGTCCGCAACTGACGGTAGATCAATCAAAAAAAAAAAAAATACATACATATATCTATAAATATTTACGAGCTGTAAAATGACGTAATTATCACTTCTGGTATTAGGTAAATGGATCTGCCACACATTGATGCGCTAATGAGAGCGACCCACTTGGAGTTTTCTGTTTCTATTTACGAGCAACAAGACGGATATGTACCTAGATAATTTGCATTTGGGTTTTAGTTTTGGACCTTTGAACGTTTGTGTTTGTGCTGTTGTTGTTATTTTTTTTATTATATTTTATTATTATTATTTTTTTTTTTTTTTTGTTTACCTGCTTGAATTGCGTTTCATATATTTCTGCTGACCACATACGTTTGGCCCAAATACTACGGGCACGAAAAGAGGGTCAATAAACTTGAATTGCAAAAATAAAACATCGAAAGTAATAAAAAGAATTATATGCCAATATATTGATATACATATACATAATACGTATATAGTAGTATATGGCAATAAAAAGATGAAGTGGTGAAGAAAACACAAAGCTTGCTTTTCACTCGGCAACATTTTTTGGCCAACAAAGCAAAATGAAATCAGCGCTTTTCCAAAGAAACTCGTTTCAGAATGAAATTTTACAAATGGATGGGCATTGTTCACGCATGCTACCACATACATATATGTATGTACATACATATGTATGTATGTATTTATATGTTTGTTTGCCCGTTTGTTTAGTTGTCTATGCACATTAATGGACGGTGTGTGCAAAATCTGAATCAAATGATTCATTAAATTCTTCGAACCTGTAGTTAGTATGTCATTTGTTGTGTGAGCCAGAGGTAATCTCAAATGCCGCAGATTGATGGCTATTTTCAAATAATTGACGTCATGTTACATAAATACTTGTACTTTCAAACTAAATACTACTTAAATACAAAATGTTGAGTTGTTCGAGTGGCCGCCAAAGTCATCTGACCTGAACATTAGCGAAAACGTTTGCGGATTGTGTCACGAATAGTAGACGAGAGTGGGAGACAATTTAACGACACTGAGAGCCTTATTGATGCCATAAAGAAATACTAGGCTACTATATCGATTGCAGTACTAGAAAATTAGCATAAGTCCTTAAAAGGTCGAATCTTTGAAGTTAAAACAAAGAAAGGTGGAAGTATTCAACACTTCTTTACTCGTAATAATAATATTTCTATGATTTCAATTACCAAATTCATGGCTTTATTATTTGTTATTTTAATTTCTAAATTACTGAACCTATTCAATTGAGCCAAAATTATTTATTTTAACATTTATAACTTAGCATTAATCTGGAATCACAAAATTTAATACATATAATAGTATATGTATAGCCAGATTAAAAACTTAAAAAAAAAAAACTTGAAAAAAAATTATTTTTAAGCCACAAACTTTACAGTTTTATTAACAATAAACTATTCTTTCTACATAACGTGTTTTGATCAAATTCGATTCGATTTGTTTGTAAAAATATAACTTCTGAGCATGGTTGAACCTATGCAGTTGAGCGGAGGTGTATGTATTTAAATTAAATAGAATAAACGGCTAGTTGTACCAATGTGGAGCAGTAGAGCAGATTTTATCGCATTTGTATCTCTGATGATTGTAAATGACTTTTGCATTTCTGGACCACTGACTTCTGCTCTTCTTTGCACTTCTCACAAATCACAAAAGTGCCGCCTACATACATACATGATAGATGGCTAGCCCTGATAGAAAGTCACACATGGTAGATACAAATGTATATCTATCTAGATACTATGTATGTATATATCTAGTTTAAATGACATTCAATTGAGTGAGCTGCGCATCACCTACGATTTCTATGACGTCAATTTGTTGTTCATAAAACACACACGCACACACACATTCATACATATTGGGCAGATCACATGGCAGCGAGCTGTAAGTTTGTATGTAGTTTAGATGTATCTGTAACTGCTCAGCTTTTTGTAAAGGGCACACACATACTTGTACAATATGTACATATATGTGCGTACAAATAATTGGAGCAGACAAAAATGAAATGCCACATTGGAAATTGATTTAATGAAACGAGCACAATATCGGATCGAATCGGGGCGAAGAAATTCTTGGCACACTTAAAATAAAAGGCAAAAATCAAATACAAATACAAATACTTTTGTTGTTGTTGTTTTAGTTGAGGGTGACGTTGTTGTTGCTATTGTCATTGTTCTGCCTGCCATTCACATTTTTCTTATGCTGGTCATACATATGTACATATATACGAGTATATTTGCCCATTTACTAATTCAATGATAAAATGTCAAAAATCAATAACAATAAATAAACGATAAACGAGAGTGTGCCTCTGTACTTTGTCTTCTGGATCGCCTCTGCGCCACCACTCTAGTAATAATCAAATTCCAATTTTTATAAATTTACCTAAAGCAACAAACCAGACACACTAGATGATTGACCATTATGTAAAAAGCATCCACAAAAGATCAATGCCAGCAGCTAACCCTAAGTTTGGTATTTATTTTTGGAGAAGGATGACGTTTCAGGAGGTTTTCTGTTCAAATTCCCGACATAATGTCAATAAGGACTTTCTATTGCATTGTTACAATACTACTAAAAAGTCTAAGCGCAAATGCTTGTAACAGAAATTAAAATAATACATATATACAGGGTGCGCCATCTTTTATGTCGGTATGTAGATATTGAATAACTTTGTCATTAGTGAACCGATTGACTTGAGTAGACCAGTGTTGAAAACCTCAGTTCAAGAAATTGTACAGAACCAAATTAAATAAAAATATCTCATACTTGAAAATCGGTTGTTTATTTTCAAGGATATTCAATGTTTGCATACCGATTGGCGCACCCTGTACATATGTACATGGATCACCATCCAAGGGGGCCGCTGTCCTGAAAAAAATGTCGCAATCTGAATTATTATTATGGCGCACTATTTCGCCTTAAAATGGAACAGATTTGGATTTGTTGAAGTTTTTCTGTTCATCATATTTAATAAAAATTTTAATTTTTTGGAATAAATTTATAAAATGAAGAACTTTTAAACCATAAAAGCCAATAATATCAACCTAATATGTAGGATTATTTTATTTATACGCAAATCCGGCCTACTACAAGCCATATATAGCCTGATTATTTTAAAAAGCTGTCATAGGGCCGATGGAAAAATTACTCTTAATTCCAAAGCTATCCTACATTTTCCATTTATTTTTATAGTGCCTCTTGATATTTATCAAAATCTGTGTACTATAATAAATGCCATGGGAACGATTGGTTCAAGTAGCATTCTTTGTGCTTCAAACTTTTCTATTTATTTCGGTATTTAAATAAATAAATAAATAAAAATAAATAAATTTGCTCAAAATCGGTACACTATATTAAAAGCCATTATAGAGTTGACGGTCGCAACAAAGTTTATTTTAGTTGAATGGGGTTAAAGGTTGGAAACAGGATGTTCAAAGAGTCCTGCTGGCATGTAATACTACTAATTTCTTGTTCTTTGCGGTAAGATTTTGGAATCATTCATCTTATTTTTTCTTTCGAGCGCCTCCCCGCAACACTCGGGGAATATAGTAAACAAATTTAACAAACAAACGAAAACCAAAGAAACTGTTATGAGTAAACAAATTATGGTGTATTCTTTAAATGTTCAACATTTTTATTTGCGCGTTTATATTGTTCCGATCAACATAATTTATAACAGCAGCCACTGATTTAAATACTATAACTGTGCTTTGTATTTTGAATGAATCAGCCCTCTTAGCAGTCTGAGAATTATCAATCGCCTTAGTTTCGCTGCAAGAATGGAGTGGGTCGTCGAAGGCTGGGTGAGAGATAGTCCCCAAGCGTTATATATACTCGTAAATATACATATATGTATATATAAGTATGAGATGCTAGATGATTCAAGCTTCACACAATCTGTCCTCCTACATTCAGTGCAGCGGGAGAATTATTTTTAATATTATGTGTATTCGAAATCAATCGAAATGAAGTAAATCACGCTATTGGTTTTAAAGTGGTTTTAAACACACAATATTTATTTTTTCCGTCTGTTGCCCTTGTTAATAGATTAGAAGATTTTACGATTTGGATTTTAAGTTATTTCTGAACAACTTTAGAATCAATTAACTACAGTTATGGTATGACAAATTAATTTGTGTACTTACTCAGTGGATATATATTCAGGCTCGTTTAATGGTAATTAGAAGTGGAAGATTTCCGAACAAATTAATTTTTTTTTTAATTTTTCATATTATTTAGTATTAACTTGGAGTTGTTTTATTAACCGATTGTCGGTTTCATATTAAATTGCAATTTTAGTGTCAATTACGCTGTATGTTCGAATTCGAGATTTTATTTCCTTTTTTTTTGCGTTTTACAGGCGAGCAGTTTTTAACTCTGCGTGTCAGCGGACTTAAGAGCATTTTTTCACGTCCATTTATTTAGCATTTACTTGAAGTGTTGATTTTCTTATTCTTTGTTCAAATTCAAGAGCTCTTAATTAGCGATGGATTGATTATTATTTACTTGAAGACTACTAAACAATGTTTATAAAAGTAATTGCAATATTTAAGCATTTGGTCATCCATGGCCATTAATTGAAAGCTATCTTAACTTGTCTAAGCCCTACTAGTAAAAAAAACACAACGTTGTTTTCTGCACGTTTTACCGTTGCTTTATTTTTTATATCATTCACAAACTTTGCACGCTATCTTACCCCACCTATGGGTGTGTGTTTTGGACTAGAACAAACCCATATAAATATAGGAGTATATTTCATACTTTTACTGGATACCAATAATCAGTTCGAGTTATGTACTTGTATGCTATTGGTATTGGTTTGAATTAGAGGGTACAATATTGTATTCTGTTTGGTAATGTAATTGTTTAAGACTGGGCAGAGTAGTTTCCTATAACGACTTTTCTTTAAACAGTTGTTGTTTTTTGTAGATTAAAATATCTCTTGCAGCCACAAATAATACGCAAACATATTAAAGTACAAGGTGTGTTCCAAAGTAAAGAGGACTTTAAAAAAAAAAACAGAACAATTGGTTTTTTCGGCAAAATCAATTTATTTTATTCAAAATAGTCTCCTTCTGCTTCAATACAGCAAAAGCATGTCGAACGAGTGTTTTAGCTCGTTGGCCGGTGTGTCCGCCAGTATGCCGGTGCAAGCCTTTTGAATGGCGTCTACGTCTGCATAACGCTTTCTTTTCATGGGCAAATGCATTTTTCCGAAAAGGTAGAAGTCGCACGGTGCCATATCAGGTGAATACGGCGAGTGGTTAATGGTTAAAATGTTATTTTTGGTCAAATAATCGGTCACAAGCGTCGATCGATGAGAGCAATTTTTGGTCGTCAGTCAATTTGTGCGGAACCGGAAACCGTGCACACACCTTTCGTAAGCCCAAATGTTCGGTCAAAATGCGATAAATCGATATTTTGGAGATTTTCAATTCCATATCCATCAATTTCAATGATGATTTCGGCTGATTTTTGATGAATTCACGTACAGTTTCGATGGAATTTTCGGTGATAACGAACTGTGATTGGCCCACATGTTGATCGTCATTTATGTCCTCACGACCACTTTGAAAACGTTGAAACCACTCGTGCAGTCTGCTACGGGATAGGCAATCATCGCCATAAACTTGTTCCATCAATTGGAACGTTGCGGTAAAAGTTGTACCAATTTTAAAACAAAATTTAATGTTGGCTCTTTGTTCGAAGCTCATTTTCGCACCGATAACACAAACATACTGACACTTCCAATCGATGAAATGTCATGAAATTCTCACTGGACAATCGATAAAGATAGCAGATTCTAACGCACCAGTCGACATATAGATTTAAAAAATTCCTGTTTACTTTGGAACGCACCTTGTAAGGTTTGAGCCTATCATAAGTACATTTATAGGCCTCAAGTATACGTATTACGCACAATCACCAACATGTTCACAAATTGAAAACACAAAACTATGTATTAAATTACAATTCGACATTTACTTTTTATTACGATGATATGCTGATTTACTTATAGATAATATTTTCAATTTCAGACAATATAGGCACCTGTCCGCAAGACAGCATTTCAGTATATATATATGATATTCTTCTCAATGAAGGCAGCAAACATAGATGTGTGTGCAAACCCTGTCCAAGGCCAAAATGTCCACATAAGGTGGCAGTGGAGGTCAGTTTGGGCAACGGAAAGCCCGGCAGCTGTTGCCCAATCTACAAATGCGAAAATCAGCCCAAATGTGACAATAAAAAGCCGGTAGTTTATTACACAAATAGCTGCACAAAATGCAATAGCTGCAGGGGACCCTGCCAACAGCTATGCGATCCTGAAAGAAGCGGCTGCTACGTCAATAGTATGGACAAGTTAGTGAAAGATGGAGAATCCTGGAATGAGAACAACGGTTGCATACATTGCACATGCGTAGATGGCGAACAAAAATGCATTATTACTGAGTGTAGAACTCCCAACTGTGATAATCCCGTGACACATATTGGTCAGTGCTGTGCGACATGTCTGGATGAGCCGGATGACCAGCATAAGCATGTGCTCTTAACAAGTGACAACAGCATGACAACGGAGCCCAGCATCGCAGTCTCCAACGCTATACAAGAGAACGTAGAAAGCACTACCAAATCATCTAATGTGGACTATAGTGGTACAGATTCTGTTGGTAGCAATGTGAGCCCACAGATCACCAGTGAAGCTTCCAATTCTAAGCAATGGAAAGTAGAGAGTACCACAACAACTTTCAATTATGTCAGAAAGACTGACACAGCTTCCACCATCCCCAACGAGACCTCGGAAAGTACTATCAGCAAGGAAATAGGGAGCACACCGTTAGATTCTTCCACCACCACCACCACTGAGAACTCGCAGATTAGCAGCATTGTTTCAATTTCAATCGAAAAGAACGTAGAGAGCACAAATAATGCATCAAATATAAATATAATCTTCGACATTGTGAGGACGAAGAATGCTAGCGATGCTTCAACTCCTTTGCCAGAGAGCACAGCATCAGCTACCACGATAAATAGAGAGATCGGCTCATCTTCCACCAACAGCATGGGAACGGAGAACAGCAGCACATCTCCAACTCCTATACAGGAAAGCACTACATCAGCTTCCAAAATAAATGGAGAGATCGGCACAGCTTCTACCACCGTGATGGATAGAACCAGGCCAGCTTCAACTGCAACACCAGAGAACGAGGAGATCACAACGAAAACTTCCAGAATCAGCGCAGAGAGCGTAGAAAGCAGCAGTACTCCAAAGGTTGCTAACGCCCTGACCACAGACAACATAAACAATCGCACTCATAATTATGGGAAAGAAATTATAGAGAGCAGTAGCCCCGCTTCCAATATCGGCAGAGACATATCTATGAAGACCACAGAGCATCCAGACCGACGGACCGAAGCGCCAGAGCTTCAGACGCCCGAGTCCACCAGCCAACACAAAGACAGGAACATAAATGAATCGGATTTTCGCATAGCCACCAGTGGCACTAATCCTCCTTTTCAGATAAATGAATTCTCTGGGATATGGCTATATGCAGGCATCGCGGTGGCATGTATTGTTTTTGTGTTATGCATACTTTTGTTTTGGCTGTGCTGTTGTAAAAACCGCCCAAAGATCTACTCCTCGGTACCCAACTCGGAGTTTAATCTGAATAAGCCAATCACAACCGAATTGGTCTCTACAACAAAAATATAGTATTAGCTATATTGTATGTTACAACGTCCAGCAGAACAAAAACAAAACGCACGAAATTATTAAACCATTTTCATTCGCTATACGCATTACCGGCCCTTATCATCGAACTTTGCCATTCAATCGAGCAAGGGCGTACGCAGCTTTTACCAAAAAATTGAAATTTTGATGCACGATGTATTTAAAAAATTATTTATTCATATAATTAATGATAAAACTTCAACAAACCCAACTCAGTTCCATTGTGGTCGACTTTATATGGCAAAATTTGTTGCCCTGCCTACGCCCTTGCATTCGAGTATGCGTCTTTTCAATATTCATTATACAATGTACACACACATACATACATACATACATGCATACATACATACATACATACACACATACATACATGTACCTACAAATGTATTTTGTAAATGTGCCGATGAGTGGGGACTATTTATTTACTAATTTAAAAGTACTATTTATTCAATAGAATTATATTAAATAAGAAGCACATTATTCGTTTTAAATTATTTAAAAATGCGATGTGGGAATGGATGTTAGTCAAATACATATGTATAGTATGTACATGTACATATAGATTTGTAAAGCTATACCACAAATTCTTGGTGTCCTACAATATCATCAATATACATATATGTGTATATGTATGTATGTTGAAAATCGCTCAAACTATTTAATAACTGTTGGACTCTCAGATAAACATATTATTATGTATATGTATTGTGATATGAAATATCGAACATTTTGAGAAGTATTAAGGCTTATAAACAAATCGATTTATTTAGAAAGTAAAGTTTTTACGAAGTTTCAAATTTTAACGATATGTAAATTAAATTTGTTTGTTTGTTTGTTATTATGTATGAAAATATATTTAAGTATTTGTGCTAGTTATACCATATACTTAATGAAAAAATGTTCAAAATTTAGTCAAAAGTCAATACACGTATAAAAACTCACTGCGATTATACATTCCTCTTAAACGTTGCTATGTAAATTGATTTACAAATGTAAAACAAGAAATACCAAAGGCCGTGGGTATTTAGCGTTTGATAAAGATTATAAGTAGAATAATAAAAAGCATACGAAAAATAAATGAAACTGTCGTTTAATTTTGCAATTAATATTTATAATTATTATTTTTCTGTTTGGTCACACCAAACCCAATTTTAGGCGCACGTAGTTTCTTCATACTTAACATAGTGTAAAAGGATCCTCCTATATTTGCAAAACTAACTAAATGCTACGCAGTAATTTCTTGGGGCTGAGCTGTTGCTGCCGCCAGCTGCTGCACAATGTGGCGCATAACCTGCGCTGTGCTGGAGTCGGGCAAATGGGATAAAACCGAGGATGTGCTGCCTACAAGCACGCCCATGCGCGGATCTATGGGTAGTGTTCCTAAGTGAGGCACCTGTGCGAAATTTGCTAACTCCACACCGCCATTGGAGGAGAAGATGTTTGTGCAAGTCGTACAATGTGGGCAAACAAAGCTATTGAATAGCAAGCGTTAGTTATGTGGGCAAATAAATGTATACATATCTTATGATTTAATGGCATACCCGCTCATATTCTCTACAATGCCCAGCAGCTTAATACCCGTCTTTTTGCAGAACGTGATTTCTTTGCGCACATCATCCAGTGCTACACCCTGTGGTGTGGTTACCAGAACAGCGCCAGTGCACGGAACCTCACGCATACACTCCATAACTGTTATGTGCTCATCCGATGTGCCGGGTGGGGTGTCAATTATCAGATAATCCAGTTCCTCCCATTTAACATCGGTCAGAAACTGCTTAATCATGACCGTTTTTTTGGGGCCACGCCAGATGACTGGATCGTCGCGACTTTTGAGCAGAAAACCAATCGACATCACTGCCAGCGTCTTTGTCTCATCTGTGTAAATGGGTACCCAGCCTTCATCGCATTGATAAATGTCGCTTCCTTCGAGACCCAACAGATAAGGCACGCTTGGACCACACAAATCAATATCCAGCAGGCCAACCTGTCAATAAAGATTCAAGAATTAGTTTCCAATCTCAACAAGGTTTGTATGCAGCACATTTTTAAAATCTCGCATCAGCTGGTATATTTTGGCCGCTGCACCACATCGGTTCTGTTGCCATTGTAATATTTACGGCGCTGGCCTTGGTGCGGTTGCTGGTGCCCGGTGCCTTAAAAATGTGCTGCGAACCCACTTGAATTACCTTGTAGCCAGTTTCGCGTAAGGCCAAGGCTAATTGCGTGCTGACAGTTGATTTGCCCACGCCACCTTTACCCGAAAGCACCACAATAACGTTTTTTACTTTATCCAACATATTAATTTCACAATTCTATCACAGCTTATCACAAAATCCTACGAGTTGTTTTTGGCCGCGGGACAGTGCTACCAAATCAATTGCGAAGTAATGGCAGCATTACTACCTACCGAACGGTCTGGCCACACCACAGCTGTCTCTTGTCAAAACAAAGAGAGCTGCTGATAGGCTGATAGCGCAGTAGCCCGGCAAGTGTCAAATTATGCAGTTCGTTTCGTTGTGAACTCGCGCACAGCATGCTAATTAGGCGAAAATCATTTACAGGCAAAACATTAAATAAAACATTTCTAGTTTGACCAAAGACGAGAACAATTGGTCTAAGCTTGGCATACCGAAGCCATAGCGAACACGTATCATTCTCTCCCGCGTGTTGTTCCGAATGTTGCGCAATCTGCTACTAGCCCGCGTGCTTGCTCCCCAGCAACCTAACCCATTGCCCAACGGCCGCGCCATTATCACGCCACCGACGTCGGCGTAGCCGTTGATAGTGCCTACAATTGCCAAAACGCGCTGCTGTAATCTCGATTAGATCTTTCAGTCAGTCAATCAGTCTCGCAATGAAGAAACGTTCGAATTCACGTGGCACACCGCCCGCGCAGGAAACGTGTGGCGATCGTTTAAGCGCAGCCGCCTCTGCCCTAAACAAATCAGGTGCGGCCAGTGCCCCGGCCACACCAACCAAGCAACGAGGCGGAGATAACGGCAAGGCGGCGGGGGCACGCCGAAAGGAAGAAATAGCAAAAACCTTTGTCATAGTCAACGAGCGACCAGTAGATGATATATCCTTAGACTTTTTTTATAAGCCACACACAATCACATTGCTGGCCGTCTCCGTGCTGGCCGTGATGTACTTTGCCTTTGTCCGGTAAGTGCAATTTTTTTTTGGCGCTAACTGACAGCCCGACACTTTGTGTTTATGATATCGATCTTTCTATTTATTTTTGAAGAGCCTTAACATTTCATACGCCTTACCATAACAAATTCAGGCGTAACACATGCTGTCGCTATTTTCACGCATCAACCTTGTTTTACTTTTTACGTTCGCCTTTTTGTCTAATTAGAACAAAAAAAAAAAAAAAATAGTCAATACAAATGTCAAATGAACCAAATGTGTCACTACCCGCAATGTCGAGGAACCAATACACGTTGAATGTCGTCGGCGCCAACGCCATTGAGAGGCCCCCATCCACCATTCGCTACCTATATACATATATGTATATCTGAAAATGTTTACCAAGTAATCTCGTTGATCTAGAAAGGCCATTCAACCCGTTACGTCGGGTGCAAAGTGCACGCTGATAATGCGTTATTGGAATTGTCAGCAAACATTTATGTGGAAAATATTTGTGGTTTTTGTTTTTCTTACAGAAATGAAAGCAATGTAGAGGACAATCTTTGGGCAGGGCTGCTCTCCATAGTATTCTTCTTTCTTATCGTCTCGGTTATTGCATTTCCCAATGGACCATTTACACGACCACATCCGGCAATCTGGCGAATACTTTTCGGTTGTTCGGTGCTCTATTTGCTCACATTACAGTTTTTAATGTTCCAAAACTATCAAACCATACGAAATATGTTCTATTGGTTGGATCCCAAGCTGAAAAACTTTCATATTGATATGGAAAAGGTGAGTGCTCTATAAAACCCAAGCATAAACAAATAACTTAATATTGTTATTATTATTATTATTATTATTAGGAATACGGTGTCAACTGCTCCGACATTAGTTGGGAACGTGTTAAGGGCCATTTGGATGTGTTCGCCTGGGGCCACTTTCTGGGCTGGGCATTTAAAGCGATACTCATCAGGCATATGGGCATTTTGTGGGCCATATCGGTAATGTGGGAGATCACAGAAATCACTTTTGCTCATCTGCTGCCAAACTTTATTGAGTGCTGGTGGGACGCGCTCATCCTGGATGTAATCATATGCAATGGCCTTGGCATCTGGGTGGGCCTCAAGATTTGTCAAATACTCGAAATGCGTGAATATAAATGGGCTAGCATAAAGGATATCTCAACGACAACGGGCAAAATCAAGCGCGCAATGCTACAATTCACACCTGAAAGTTGGTCAGCAATTAGATGGCTAGATCCAAAGTCGACAGCTATGCGTTTCGCTGCAGTCATACAGTTGGTTATATTCTGGCAGGTGACGGAGTTGAATACTTTCTTCTTGAAACACATTTTCGAGATGCCACCAGATCACATCATTGTAATTGGCCGTTTGATATTCATAGGCCTCTTTGTGGCACCCTCAGTCAGGTAGAAAGAACATTATAATTTCATTTGTGACATTCATTTAACAATAATTTTTGCTGCATTTATTCTAGACAATACTACGTCTATGTCACCGATACGCGCTGCAAACGCGTAGGCACCCAGTGTTGGGTGTATGGAGCTATCATGGTCTCCGAGGCCATACTCTGCATTAAGAATGGAAAGGAATTGTTTGAACGCACGCAGTCCATCAACATTGTTATTTGGCTATCAATTCAAGTGCTTATCTCGGTTGCGTTCGTTTATGTGGCTGTTTGGTGGCAGGTGTGTGTATACTATTTGGGTTTTAATAAATGTGAATTAAATATGCGCGTCTCTTGCAGCAACGCCAGCTGAAAAAGGTTTCATCGACGCCAACGAAACGTCAGCTCGACAGTCCCTCCAAAGGTATGTAAATGCTACAAATTTGTTAATCGACAATCATCTTTCAAATCTATCAATTAATTATAGATGTTGTAGCCAGCTCTGTTTAAAAATAAGGGTATTTAATAGTTTAAAAGTTCAATAATCAGTCGACACAAAAAAAAAAATAATAGTATTGAATAAGGCACAGGCTACAAGTCGAAAATTTAACAAATATTTTGTCGTTTTTACTCTATAAATAATGTTATTTAGTCGGCTGAAAATATTATTTGTTACCAGCTACCGATAAGAGAAGTATTAATAAAATCATGACATCATAAGGAACATAAAAAAATACATATGTATATGTATATGAATAAATCAACAGCCAAATATTAGGAGAAAGGTATTTATTCCAAAAGAAAATGTTTTTGTTACTTTTATTTAATGATTTAAAACTTAGGAGTAATAACTAAATCTTTAAATCTTATATTGAAACGAGTTTTTTGCTACCTAAAACTTTAAGTAATTTAATAGGTGAGGAGTGGAGCCAAAACTTGTGGGAGATTCATTTAAAACTGTTATTATTAAAACAAAAATGTTAATAACGTAGTTTGTTGTAACTCGGTCGATAATAAGCAGAGAACAGTATAATGTGAATAGAGTTTTCGACCAGGTCTACATAAATTTTACTTAAACATTTTAAAATCATTTCTGCCCTATACCCAGCACAAGCTTGTTATCTACGCTTTTTCACCATTATCATCTACTATTGTATAACTCTTTCATTTTGATTTTTCCTTGCTGGCACATTCTCGGATACATTCTCAATGTTAAGCACCTGTGGCAAGAAGTAAATCCATTGATGTCATTGATAGCACGCACTACGACATTAAAATAAAAATCGTGTAACCTGAGATGATCACAATTACTTATAATTTCTGTTTATTTTTCTAGGTAATTTATCGCCGCAAAAAAACCAAGAGAAGAAAAATAAATGAGAGGCAATTAAAAGAACAAATAACTGGCAAATTTGTTAATTGTACAATGTACATACACTTTATGCAAAGCCGTACTGATTAAATTAACTGTAATGTGTATATGTATGTATAAAACTGCTAAACCAACGAAAATCTTGTTATTATAAAAGTAAAGCAACGGATATTTTCTAATATAGATTAATACATTTTTTAATTGCAATCCTATAAGATACATAAGTAAATGAAATGACAATTTTATCAAACTGAAATTAGATATATGTACAAAAATATATGAACAAGATTCTACACGTCGAGGCATGCTGAGACCGTGCTTCGTACTGCATCTCTGGCATAGGGTATATAAGAAAGCGAGTACCAGGTCATGGCCAGAGATTGTATGATAATGAATATGAGTGTAAGGCCGGCTTTCTTTAACTAAAGCAAAATAAATAAAAAGTAATTTAAAAATTGTAATCTGTGAAACAAAAACATAAAAACCAATTCAAATTACCACAATAGCGGCTACAAATGTCATGACAATAGAAACTAGCACTATGCTTGTGGCTATGAGTCGGGTTTCGGCGAACATTTTCTTGATCTGCTTGAAAGGTCCCATTAGAAAACAGGTGCTAGAAAACAACAATAAACGTTACACTGTTGATAGCGTGTGTAAGCCCCATATTACCTGGCCATTGATATAATATTGCCGAGTGTGTAGAACACCGCAAAAACCACAATTCCACGATGCAGGAACAGCGCCAAGGAACCCAGAAAAGAGAGCAGAATACCCAAGACGAAACAGGCGCAGAAAGCTTTGATGCGTGTGGACCAACTTAAAGTGGAAATGTCATTTATCTGCAATTAAAATTCATAGATTAGCATTTGTAAAGCCACATAAATGATTGATTAGCATTGAGTCACACTCGATCGAGGGGGCGTATGCACATACATACATATCTACACATAAAGGACTTATATGAAGTGATCATGCTCGTAGTGAATTTAGGAGCATATGTGACCCAAACAATAAATAATATCCACAAATTACATAGCTATATAGACATGAACATATGTATTTACCTGTGTAATTATGCTGCTTTCCTCCTCAGGTGTCGGCTCATCACCACTCAGCACGCGGCGTAGCTTGTCCATGGCGTTAAATGCCTAAAAAATATCTTATAATGTGTGATAAATGATGAAATCTGACAAAAGTCTTTTTATAATCGACTTATACACCTAAAAAAAAACTAAAGATAATACAACACGAAAATTAGAACTGATCTCGGAATGTATGACAAAAGACAGGTAACAGTTGGGAAATTATCGATACATTGACAAACAACGATAGCAATGTATAGTGAGGACAGTGGCAACGCTGCAAACAGCTGTGGCCATGCAATGTGCAGTACGTAACTTAAGTAAATTTATAAAAACCGCATTTTATAAAGCAGAATGCAACGCGCAACATGGACAGCAAATACGCAGTTTACGTACGTTGAGGAGTACCAAAAGGGAAGATGATGAGCTGAAAGAACTTGCGGACATAAACCGACATTCTGGGGAAGAACAGTTGCCGCAAAATAGAAGCGATGTAGCCATTGACCTCACAAGCCCCCGGGAGGCACATGTGCCCACATTTAATTTGGCCGCCCATGTCAACAACTCAAAAACATTGCAACAGTTTCTAAGCCTGGGCGTATCGCTGCATAAAATTGAACGGCGCAAAGGCTTGGGTGAATTTCTACTTCGATTAGACTTTGAGCAAGATGTGAAGTCACATTTGACTTTTCTCGTGGATCAGGGCGTGCATCCAGACAGCCTTGGCGAATTGGTAACGAAGAACCCATTGATATTCAAAGAAGATCTGGACGACTTACAGACACGTGTGGAATACCTGAAGACCAAACGATTTTCGGATGAGGCGCGCCAACGCATAATTACCGAAAATCCCTATTGGCTTATGTATTCAACTCGACGTATTGACCGGCGCTTGGGTTATTTCCAAAAGGAATTTGGTTTGAGTGGCGACAATCTACGCTTTTTGGCCACTAAGGAGCCGCGTATAATTACATATAGCTTAGAACCGATTCGCAAGTCCCTGTTCTGTATGCGGGAGGAGATGGGTTTTAACAAGTCAGAGCTGCGCGAGCTCATACTTAAAAAGCCGAAACTACTAATGATACGTAAGTTGGCAAATCAACTACGTTTCTCATAATATATTAATTTATTCCTTTTAGCTCCCGACGACCTCATTGAACGCTTTAGCTATGCCCACAACGAGATGGGTCTCTCCCACGCTAGCCTGCTGCAATGGCCAGAACTGCTGACCTCTAGGGAATTTCGTCTACGTGAACGACATGAGTTTCTTAAATTGTTGGGACGCGCACAATACGATCCGCAAAAAGATCTATACATCTCGCCCGGAAGCATTGTTCAAGGGAATAACTTTTACTTCGTTCGACATGTTGCCAAAAGCGACATTCAAACTTTTGACTTGTTTGTGAAAACGCGGTAATAAAATACTGCAGCTTTTAAAGTAATGTGGCAGCCTTGTTTATTTATGCGAAGTTCGAAATTAAAGTGATATCGCGTTAATTTATTTTCCAATTCGAGAATGTTTTTTCAGTTAATTTAAAGAACGAATGTTTAATGTTTTCCTTCAAAATAAAAACAATTCCTCGATTCACCAAATAGTTTGTTTGTGACAAAATCACTTCTTTATTTCGAAAGCGCTTTTTAGTGAAATATGGCAGCTCTCCCACTTTTAGGCTGGCTTTGCCATTTCTTTTGTTTTGTTGTGCAGTCATTTTCGTGTTTTTCAACGAACCGTTTGCTGTGGTAGTCGCAACGGTTTGCCCAACGCAGCAGCAGTAGAAGATTTAATACGCATTAGGTTTTTACACAAAAACCGTATGCGTACAAGTTATTGTGTTTGTTTGTACTAAAAGAAAGCGTCAATATTAAACAAATCAACTAGCATTTTGCTTATACAAAGCCATTAAAATTAACTGTATATGCTGGCATATAGCAAAACAAGCAACCAGTGCGAAACCGACCGCTGTAGCAGCTAAAAAGTAAAACGCATATTCTCACGCATACATTAACACAAGACAAATACATACATATTTACTATACAGACGTGCAATACGAGGGCCCAGTGGCAAAAGTTTAATTTAATCTACATAAATTTATTTGCGCACACACACATAATAACAACAAAACGAGTTATCGTTAGAAGACATTTTAGCACAAGAAACAATACAATTTGATACCTAAATAAAAGAAAACAACAACAGATCTAACTTGATTTGGTGCCGTAGTGTACCATAATAACAAAAACACATACACAAACAAACAACAACAAAAATGTCTACGACACCAAAATCGACAGAAGATTTGCTGGGTGGTAAGTTTTTGTTGTAATTCTACTTGTTATTTGTCCACACTGTACCCTTTTTTATGTTGTTTGATGTTGTTGCTCTTGTGCTGGATTTTGCCGTTGTGCCCTAGTAGTCTATTAATAGTAGTTCTTTGGTGTTATTGTGTATACAACACCAAGAGCAACACCCAATTCCATATCCCCGTTTTCTCCATCTTGTTTGCAGCTTGGCGGTTTTTTTCTTTGTTGCCTGACGCTTGCCTCTATTTTGTTGTTGTTTATTAGTGTGCGTTCATACATACATATGTATGTACATGTCTTGCTCCTACCTTTTACCCCCTACTTCCTCCCCTCTTCAAGCTCTCATTGCGCAGTTGCTGCAACAAAGAAGGCTGGCAACTTCGCAGCAACAAAAACAACAATAACAAAAACAGCTGCCGACCGGACAAAGGAGAGTTGGCACTCAGATACACTCAAGTTGTCCATATTTATCATCATGTCCCTACTTTCAGACCATTTCATTATTATTATCTTTTTATCTTTTTTTGTGGGCAATTGCCTGCGTCGTCTAATTGACGTCATGCGGCTTTTTGTTGTTTATATTGTTGCTGCTTATTATATGCAAATTTTTGGCTTAAGAAGTACTTGCTGCAAGTGCGGGGGCATTTGCCTTTTGAAAGCTGCCACTCAACTTTTGCTCGTGTTGTTGTTGATGTTTCTGTCACTTTCACACATTTGTTTATTTGTATTTGACTTAAAGAAACTGCGCCTTTGGCCTAGCGTCAATTATATTTTACCATTGATATTTATTATCGCAAAAATATACTTATTTATAATGAAATAATGAATACTCAGTGATATGAATATGTGTGTGTATATATACGTATGTATGTATGTAAATATGTGATAAATGCAAGTAAATCTGAACCCAATACCTATACATGTCAGAACGAGCAGTTCAATGGGCTGTTGTGCTCATCTCTGCTCTTTATATTATCATTTAACAGACAGCAGCACACACACCCTCACGCACACACATCGATTGCCTACGTGCCGTGAGTCAGCAAGCCAAGTTTAGCCACCCCTGAAACTTTTGTTGTCTCGTCTTGTTGTTTACCTGTTAGTGAATGGTGGTGGGCAGTCTCTTTGTTTTCATTTTGCAATTTATACCTGCAACGTTGTTTTGCCCGACTCTACCTGTTGTCAACATGCAGAGCTAGATTTTATTTACCCGTCATGTCTCTCTCTCTCTCTGTCTCTCGAATCTGCAAAAAAAAAGTTGTTAGAGTTCAGTTTGCAATTACAATTTCATATAGAAACATCACCATGATTGGTTTGCCACGTGAGTAACAAGCGGACTGTGTAATTGACTGTGAAAAAATTGTAAATTTGTTGCATGCAATTGTTGTTTTTGCTGCTGCTGTTGTTGCTTTTATCAGCAGGCACACGTGTACTCGCATGTAACTTGCACGAAAACCTTTAAACATATTCCATCTGAAGTCGCCTGTTATTGCCCGCCATTCAGACGATAGAAAATGAAATGAAATTTTGTTGATAACCATAGACAAAACATGTTTGTATTACTATATATATACATATGTACATACACCTACACACATACATACATGCACACACATATTAGACTACAAATAAAACGAAATAGTATAAGAGCGGAAATTATTGTTTGCGTTTTATTTTGCTAAAAAATTAACGTGTATTTTTTTGTTTAACTTATCGCTAGAAATGGGGGCGTCATGTTTTCTGGCTTTGCCGTCTCGATGTGTGGACGCTAATTTGATCTTTGTACTATCTGATGAAATTAGAAATTGATCGCTGCGCAATGCGAATTTTTGTAAAGAAATACGTTATCTTTTGCAGAATCTTGGATCGAACTGAGCACAACAGCAGCCATGGCTGGTATAAAGAGCCCCGACAGAATCACACCCCTCCCCTTCAATAATGGCGAGGAGTATTTGCGTTTGTTGCGCGAGGCCCAACGCGAATCGAATCAATCCAGCCGCGTTGTCTCGCTGGCTAGTTCTAGACGCGACACACCGCGCGACAGCCCGAAGAGCCCACCAAACAGCCCACAGTCCGAGCTGTGCCCGGATGATGAGCTGCGAAATGTGTATATCAATTATTGGACAAAGGTAAATACCACATATGTATACAGTGAAAACTCTCATGGCCGGACACTCACGGTCGGCCAATTTTTGTCCCCCAAGGGGAGTGTCCGCTTGAGGGAACACTAAAATACTTTATACACCGATCGAATAACTTAGAAAAAGTGTCCGCCTAAGAGAATGTCCGGATAAAAGAGGTGTCCGTTAAGGGACATATCTATCATAAAACCTCAAGCTACAACTACCTGTGGTTGCTTACAAATTCTCTTAATTTGTAGAAGCATGGCACCTGCAAAATATTTGGAAATTTTTCTGGATATACCTATACCTAGATTTGCGTTTACTTGAAACACAATAGCTTTTGTTTTTAGGTATTAAATAAAGGGAAACCCTTAGAAAATAATAAGCCAAAGTTGTAGACTTCTATTGCAATCGATTTACCATATTCATATACAAAGAACGCAACATCTTTAGATAGAATTTTAGATTTGTAGAAAGGACAGAAAACATGCGGTAGATGGAGAACAGTTGTTTTTTCAGGAACGTAATACAAATCTAAGCTCTTCGAAGAAAAACTAGTTTAAACGAAACACCAACATAGAACAACAGTTTTCAAGGTTTTTGTTGCGCTTTAAATTTTGTACAAATCTGAACTTTGCAATTGCATTTAAATAACATGCATTAGCCTCTACTCTACCAAGTGCGCTTAAATGCATTTCTCATTACATTTTTATTGTCTTAAGTGCTATCTAAGAAATATAAAAAACAGCTACTATATACATACATACATATGTATGCATAGTCAGTATCTTTTTGAAGCCATCTTCCATAATTCAAAGCTATAATTAAAACGCTTATTACGTTCCATTTCACAGACTGGCGATAAGCAGAAAACAGACAACGGCGACTGGCTGCAAAATTGGAATCGTGGCCTTGAGGAGCAGCCACCAAAGTATGCATTACAAAGAAACTTAATTGAATAAGCAGCAACTAAATTGCTAATTTTCTTTCTCATTCTTCAATTGGCACAGAGATTGGAAAATGGAACGCTCAACCGATGGTGAGGAGAAAAAGAAGACAACGGGTTATTCCATACGTTTAAAGCGTTTGGGCGCCAACTCGCTCTTCTCCCGCGAAATTCTCTACTCGCTTTTATTCACGAACGTGTTGTCGTTGCTGTTGGGCGCGGGCTTTGGGTAAGTCTGCTTATATACATACAATATACATATGTACAAGTACTTATCATTCAACTCTGCTATAATTTCATTTCGCAGTTTGTGGCTGAGCAAGCGTGGCATTTTGCTAACTCGCGTTGTCATTGACTGAAGAGCGTCATAAAAACGTTCGTTTTATAAAACTACAATATGCAACTACAACATCTTCAATTTTCAACAAAAACCGAAAAAAAAAAACAAAAATATATATGTGAAAAACGTTCCGTATGCTGACGATAGTTATACACAGCAGCAGAAAGAATGTCAACCAACAATAACCAGCCAAACGTATTCCAGCTCATTCATTCATATACAATAATTTTAAAGAACTAAACTCACATTTACTTACATGTCTAGAAAACATAAAAACATATTTTATATTTATAAGCTACCGATGCGCGGGTATGGCAGTTTTCTATTTCTATTTTTACAACAATTTTATAGTGCGTAATGAATATGTAACCGCAAGCGAATGCGCATCTTACAAATACAGACATACACATATGTAAAAAAAAATGTATTTAAACGGAACGAGGATACCATATAATTGAATTAATGTATGTAAGCCGTGATCCGATTCAGCATTCATATGTTCAACTATAGGCCAAAATCCGTTCAAAACATGTTTTTTATTCATTTTATCTTCATTCATTTCTTACATATACATTTAATAGACATATTGTAGTTGAAACGTCATACAAACATACAGACACATACATATATCAAACAATCATCTACTTTTTTGTATTGTAGTAAGTGAGACCATATAGAATGGCAGCATAAACACGCAGACACACACAACACGTGATTTGAGAGGGTTTCTCTATGCCCGGCTACAACATCATAGTTGTAACACTTTTATATAACATACAACAATATTTTTCACAATGTATTTAAAAATATAAAAATAATAGCAACAACAACTTTTTGTCTGTTTTCATCATTTATGGAATAATTCTTTAAAAATGTTAGAAGTGGCCTATGTAATATTATAAAAGTATATTAAGCATGGAAATAAATTATAGAAAGATTTATACTGCTAAATATTCCATCTTTAACTTCGGCTGCTCTTTTAACGAACAACAACAGCATTTAAAGGATCTATTAATCGTTTACTTTAGTCATTGAACTATTAGTTGTTGAAACTGATTCCATTGTGTGCTCCAAAGCCCTCTTAATAGCTTTTCCGTCCGTAGGAGAATAATTGAAAATAAGAAACTGGGAATAAAAGGAACTTAAAACAAGAATTGAAACAACTTACATTAGGAATACATGCATTTAAAAAGGAAAGAATCTACAAATGTACCTTTAAATATAAGAAGAATTTGGCAGTGGCACGATATTTGCACAGTGAATGGAAGGAGAAGCAACAAGGAGCATCCTTTGATGCTGAGAGATCCATGATGAAGCACTTCAACAGGCTCAAGTGACTGAGATTTTGATCTTTCTGTAGCCCTAAACCTCGGTTCCAATCACTCTGCAGTATTGATGGGACTTTGTGAAAGTAGACTTGTTTAATAATGCTTACTCTATATTTCTATCTAAATTAAAAAGTCAAAGTCATTCACGGTTCTACCAGTAATTGGCTGAATCTGGCTATTGATTTAGATGCAACTATAGCTTTAAGGAACATTATTCCAGTTAAGTAACTAAATACTATCTCTGAACAAATTTAGCTGAAATATAACAAATTCAATTTTTCCATTTTATTGCGGCCAACGATAACTTGCGGTATGAAAACAAATACGGAAATTTCAAATTTCTAGTGGTATTATACTATCTACCGATGTGCTGTTTATTTATTTGCTGAAAAAAGAAGCAATTTTATTAAGTTACATATCGAATTATCTTTTAAATAACAATTTATCTAAAATTCGAGAATCCACTTTGCTTCGATGTGGCAGTAATAATAATTTGTAAGAATTTTCAACATTTTGAATTTTTCTATATCATTATTCTGGGGTGTGCGACAAATTAAAAAAATTCAAAATTCTCAAACCCATTATATAGTGCATTAACACGATGAGAAATTGCTTCGTTTGAAAATTTTGATTGATCTCAATTATTTTGTTGATACTTTTAAATAAAGACAGTTAACTCGTATCAACGTACTTCATAACTAAACTGGTGTATCTTTTTAGTGGAAACAATACTTTGTGATTTCTTTCTCAATTGTTGTGGCTTTGTAAATCCTTTTGTTTAATCGTGGCATGGCGCCTTTCATGCCCTTTTTACGATAACATCGTAACCAAGCATAGCTCTTATTTCAACATTTTCTCTAAATTCCACATGTTGTAATATGTAATTCAAAATCAAAAATGAAATGAATGAATTCTAACATACAAATTTGCAAATAAACAGCTGATAGGAGAAATAACATCTGATTATTCATTCGAAAGGGGATCAAGGTTGGCTTTCTAATGCGATAGCCCTTTTTTACAAATATTTACAACTCAAGCTATCATTTTTCATATGATTTATTTATTAAGTAATAGTGACTAAACACTTAGGTGATTAACACAGTTTGAAAACAAATACAATCTAATTTTTCTTTAAAAACAATACTTTATGTGATTTCTTTTTGAATTATTTCGTAAATTGTTTTGTTTCTTCGTTTTTTGTGACATTGCGAATTTTATGTCCTTTTCATTCATCATGCACAGCTCTTTTTTTGACTCTCGATTGAACACCTGTCTGAATTCTAGGTGTTTTATTATGCAATTCAAAATCAAAACAAAAATGAATCATTCTAACAAATAATGTTGCAAATAAACAGTTGATAGAAAAAATAACATCTGATTATTTATTCGAAAAGGGATCAAGGTTGGCATTGAAATGCGATAGCCCTTTTGTACAACTATCTGTATAAACAAGTTCGTTAGCGGTTTCCATATCATTTCTTTATTTAGTAATAGTGACTAAACACTTATCTGATTAACACAGTGTAAAACCAATACGAGTCCGAATGGGAGGGAATGCAAAAATGGGGGGGCCAAGAATTGACGACAACGCAACATTTGGCGTTTTGTGCATTATGCTTCACCATTCCAACTAACTTAGCTCTAGTGCAATAATTCATCGTATTGTTTAATTAATTATTATATAAAATGAGACGAACGATCGCCAAGTGATCGTTGCTGACTTTGATTTTATGCTATAGACAGCCACTTAAAGATGACTGCCGGATTAAGTGAGAACGTGCCATTTAATTACAACTACTATTGAGCCTTTGTGTAGACATCGAGAGCTGAAGATTGAAAAATATACGTGGTAAGATAGACATAAATAGTTGACTAATTGTATATAATTGTATATTGCCAGCTGATAAGCCAGTAGCTCGGGCTATTCCTTGGCTCCATTCGAATTTTCCGACTTGTCGGCCGACAATTGGGCGGTGGGTGCTACATTAGCATTCGATAACGGAGGCGGCGAGGGCGTGCGCAGGGCTCGTTCAAAATCTGCCACCAGATCATCATCATTATCATCATCACCTTCAGTAGACCGCAGCTGTTCCATTGCTTGCCAATTATCCAAGGTACTGGCCACATCGAATTGCGAACCCAAGGACTCGCCGGTCACATCGACCAGACGCGTGCGCAAACGTTGCGAGATTTGCTCCAACTCATTAAATTTACGCTTTATGGCCTGACCGATCTGCAAATGTGTTAACTCCAATGATTGCTCAAACTGCTCTATATCCGTGTCCAGCGTTGGTGTAGTGCCTGGCAAGGGAAGTGGCAGGACATGCGCTTCCAAGCCCCCAGTTACGCGCCCACTGAAGTCGACAATGTTATGCCAACCACTGGGCAAGGGCTTCTGACTCAGATTCAAGGCCGCAAATCCAATAATGGCATCCTCCAAGGGCGTAGGCGTGGCCGCACCATTAACCGATGCCTTTTTCCACAACTTCAGAATAAATAGTTTTTGTTGCTGCAAGAAATAATGCACTATGAGAAAACATCAAGAGGAAAATGGAGCGAGCAGATTTGGCAATCTGTAGAGCATATCTAAACTCCTTTCTTTTTTTTCAGACTTTTTTCCGTTTCCGAATTTAATCAGATTCTGTTGAATTGAAATTTGCTGCAAAATCGTTGAATTCTGCAAAACTATTGAGGTGTTAGCTTTAAGGAGTTTTTCTATTTATATTCCACATAGTCGAACTCGGAAACGGAAATAGGCTTTTTTATTTAATTTAAAAAAGGGATTAAAGAGTAAAAATGCCTACAAAATCACAAAAAATGTCTAATAAGGAATCCCATCCGCTCGGAATGATTTTATTAAAATAAGGAATATACAAAATACTTGCAAAAAATAACAAAAAAATACAATGTTGAGGATTAAAAATGCTTGCAAAATAATGTGAAACAAATTTACAATAAAAAACAAATAACAAGAAAAATTTGTAATAAATAAATAAAATTGTGAAATATAATAAAATTGGATTTTCCGACACGGTAGGAAAAGATTTTTTAACCAGTCCGGCAATCTCAAAGAAAAACCCTGAATTATTTGAAAACAGATCAAGTGCCTAGGACATCAGAGCATCTTTCTAATTGGAACCGACGAAATCAAGCCACCATATCTTGTGACTCATAAAGCTTTCTATAATATATATGTATATAGATGAAAAAGATTATCCTGACCTCCAAACTGATTGGTAATCAACGCACAACCTTCCTTTCACGGTATTAGAAAATTGGAACTTCAATTAGGCGAAAACGGGCTCCAACGTTTGTGTACTCTAAGAAAGAATAAAAAATAATCTGCCGTTTTATTGGGGCTCCTTTTTGACCAAATACATCATTTTATTTTCATAGCTAGATGATATCTTTCATTGATGGTTTGAAGATCGATAAAGCAAACCAACTATTGGTCAAACAATTTCATGCGGCGATTAAAATGTTTATAATGCGAACATTTTGCATCTTCAAACAAATATTCCCTCAAAGTAAATTAAGTTTTTCGTTTTAGAATGTTTTAGAATACTTTACTTTAACTGAGATTATCTTTTGACCCTCAAGTTTCCAAAAACCTCCTGATAAGACGGATAAAACAAAGAATTCAGTATTCAAGTTATCGCTTCCCCTCACCACAGCTAACATACTTATATATTATAACTAGTATTAGTATATTGATAAATCAAAGGTATTGTTGCATTAAGCAAAATATGGTTGGAATCTTTAAGAAACAAACAAATAAATATATAAAACATAAGTTAAATACGAGGATAACCCCGTGAGTACACAAACTAGCACGATGAACAGCATTACTCGATATATTACCAATTGGTAATAATTGCTTTCAACTTGGATTTCTGTTGACTTTGGTAGAAAGACTGATTATGGCTTATCGTTATTGTTCTTTTCTTACTATTTGAACTCTTCGCATACGTACATTGCTTAAATAGTCCGCAGTGACGGTCACTTCGAGCTTGCATCGCCATTGGGGCGTGGTAGATCGCTCCACGATGGGCGTGGCATATACTAATCCCTCGTGCGACTTGTAAGTGGGCGCACTGCAGCTCACGGCCTGAAAGGTTACATACGTATTGGGCGGTTCGTTGGGGACAAAGCGTTTAGCAGCCGCCTGACGCTTGGCCTGCTTCTTGGACTTGCCATAGCCCGGATTGAGGGGCAAGCCGGCGGCGCCTACAATGTGTAGTGCAAATTTAAAGTGACTTGTCTGCGGTGCGGAAGCCACTGCGTGTGGTGCGTGCGTTGATGGTGGTGGTGGCGGTGGCGCACTCAATGCGTTTTGTAGCATGTCCAGCAGATCAGCGGTTCGACGCAATGGCACCTCCTGGCTATCATTATCCAGCGGCGGAGCAGTTACTGTGGCGACCTCCCGCTGCTGTCTGAGCTCATCAATCTGGGCCTGACTGCCCACAGCCAACAAACACTTGAGTTCACCCAATTGTGCTTGCGTTTGGGGATGCAGAATAGGTGCCCAGCCGTCGAAGGAAATCACTGGTAGCTGCAGGAAAAAGGAAAACAACCAGATGAACAATGTGGTATTTATTTAAATTATCACGATTTAATAACAATAAAATAGTTGCATGCTACTATTTAATTATTCATGCAATATTAACTTTGAAGTATTCTGCATTAATGAATTTTGACATAGGGTCTGTTTTAATGCTTTTTATTATTATCATCCATCGCTGTTTATAAATAAACAAAGCAGACAGAGTCGGGCCGAGGTGGCTTTTCTGGGGCTTATCTGGTATTTCAAAGTCAACTTTTATTAAATTTAGAATCTTTAGTCAACTTTTATTAAATTTAGGATCTTTAGGTTATCTGCTCAAGAGCATAGTTAATTTCTTAAGAAAGGTTTTGAGCTACCTTATATTTATATTTAAACTCACCTTGCCCTTGCAGAGATGATTGGTAATACTCGCATCGCGGTAGGCGATAAAAAACTGATGAAGGGGAAGGCGCACCAGACCGCCCATTGGTCGCAATTCCAAGGTCAACTGTTGCCGTTCGACACTCTGCAGAAACTTCTCATCGTTGATGATGGCGAACTGCTCCTTCAGCTGAAAAGCGCCTTGGTTGTTGGCCGGGACCACAAGGGGCTGTGACTGCCAGAAGGACTGCACACTGAGCTCCACACAGGAGGCAGCATCTGACGCCGATAACTGACGGGTCTCATCCACACAGATATACCCACGCAGCAGGCGAACCTTGCTCGTCTCAGCCATGAAATTCACAGTTTCCACCGATGGTCGATTTTGATTTGTATTTGAATTATCCGATGTTAATATCTTGTTGTTATTATTGTTAGTAGTACTTTCGATATTGCCTGCAATGGGAAATGTCGTTCTTAATAAGAATCGGCTAGAGCGGGAACTCAATACATGTTTCTGAATGTATGTATATGTATATATTTCAAGGCATTAAGTGCAACTTGAACCCCCCATTTGATATGTATGTATGTATATATGATTATCAAATTAAACAGCCAACTGATAAGCGTTTAAGCTGAACTTGTCGCCAGACAAGACAAGCGTTAAGAAATAATGGGGGCAATCGGTGAATGCCATCCGTGCTCATCGTCTGCGAATGGAGATAGTGCGTAACATCGGGCATTCACATTTGTAGACACGACGCCACCGCATGAACATGTCTGTAGTATTACTTGCTCAGACTTCTGGCTGTTTTTGGTCTCAGAGACCTAAAAATATCGCTGTTAATTCAGAAAATCTATGTGTAGTCCGACTTTAAAATAAACTACAGGAACCATAAATGAAGCTGCGTGGAAGAGTTCCTATGTACATTATTACTTATGTATGTGTACGTAAACAATTTTCGGAACGTTCTTAAGAACAGACAACACTTTCTGCTCATTCAAGTGATTTGATAAATTAGTAAACCAAAAACTCTTTTTAATATCTTCAACAGGCATCAATTATTGTGCGCCTTTTTTAAAATTTTAAAACAATAAGCTACATAAGCCTTCCAAACTCTTGAAGATTTCGAAAATCAGAAAAAGTTATCAACAACATGTTCCGTAAATTTAAAGCTACATAAAAAGACTTAAATATAGATAATCCAACAAAAAAAATAAACCAAAATTAAATCTACTCTCGTTTTGTTTTTATAAATCTCAATATATTTAAAGAAACTACAAATTCGAATCCTAAAAAAGTCATTTTAATAACAGATTCGCGCAAACCCATTTACATCGAAATAAACATTAATATCGACGTCGATTTGGCTTAGTTGGATGAAATTAAGCACAGTATGTGAAATTATTTTGAGCAATTTACTCTTTTTTGAGAGTTCGAACATTTTTACGAACTTTGGAGATATAGGGAGAGCTTTAAATAGAAAATTTGCGAACTATTAATCAATTTGCCAATATGTGTTTAAAGTTATTTCACTTAAAACTAAGAAAACTTTAAAGAACCTTGCCAAGCATACTCAGTTTGAATGAAATGTATTTAAAAAAATAAATTATTATATCGTTTAATAAAAAAAACTCTATGTTACGTATATTCCAACAATCAGAGATCTGACTTAAGTAAAAAAACATCGTTTATGAAACTTTTGCTAATCTCATCCACAATTCAGGTCCCTCTGCTAACTTTGATTGATTCCCATATTCCTACGATTATAGCTCCTTAATGAATGTTGTTTTTATAGATAGAAAAGTTTACTATCTTATATAATTTCATACCACTTCTGAGTTTTCAGCTAAAGTTTTATCTAATTCCTTTTTCGCAATCAAATAATTAGGCAAGCTAATCGTTTTAATGCCAAACAAATACGTACAAAATGAATAATATTTTAATTAAATAGGCACCTTGGTATTTATGTATAGATTTAAAATTTTTCATCCGCAACTCAGGACCCACTGCAAAGGCTTCGTTTACAGCTAGCTTCGATTGAAATTCTTGCGAGTGTTCACTAACTGGACCCACTATGCAGCAGCATCAGGTTAAAAATAGAATGAAAAGTGAATAAATGTAAAATATTGCTAAGCTGTCGCAGAAAACAATAACGTGTGTGCATATGTATGTATGTATGTACGTAGTAAGGTAGAATAATAAAGGAAGAGGAAGCAAAATAAAACATTGGAGCTCGTTTGCAAGTAAACTGAAAAGTTTTATTTTCTTCAACATGGGCAGCACTTTTATAACGGCAACCAATAGTGATAGTAGTAGTTGTAGACAAAACCAAGTGTCAAAATGAATGACGGCAATATTCAATAGCGGCAAAATGTCAACGGCTGTGTGCATGTTGTTGTTGTTGTGCATGTCGTTGTTTTTGTATGACTGTAGGGGTTGTTGTTGTTGTTGGTTGCACCCGCGCGAGCTTAGTCATATATATTCACCTGCAGCATGGGCGCCATTTATGTTGTTGCCATTACTGTTGTTGTTATTATTATTATTATTGGTGCTGTTGTTGTTGTTAGCAGCCTGCTGCTCATCGTCAACATGACCGTTAGCCACACTCTTAACTCGTTTAGCATCCGAACGCAAACTGATCTTCAAATAGAGGCTGGCCAAATGGACGCCCCTACGTTGGATTACAATGCATTTACACTGCTCCAGCAGCGATGCCTTGTAGAGCTCAACCAAATGGAGGCGGCCCATGCCCAGCATTTCGTTAAGACAGGTTCCCGGTTCACGCCACCAGACGGTGAAATCAATATGGCCCGAAATTTCTCCATCCTCGGATTGCGGCAGATGCACGTCACGCTGCGCCATTTGTCCGAAGCGGGTGCACTGCGTCAGGCTCTGGAATTTCTCAGACTCGAATTGCATGATATGGAACATATCGTAGCGCTCCACCTGCTTGATCAGATCATGGGACAACTGGCATTCCACGGTGAAAATGGGTCGAACCTCGCTTTGCTGTAGTTCCATGCGTTTTGTACCCTCGGCCTGCAATGTCAACGCCTCCATATCCAATTGAATTGAATTGACAGTCTTGAAGAGCTCCTCAATTCCAGGGATGGCGCCACTGTCAAGCTGTTCTATCCCTACAGCACCGGGCCATAGCTCATTGGCAACGTCATCGAGCTGCTGGCGTTGCTGCTGCTTGATCTTTAGCTGTTCGAGCGGCTCAGCGGTGGCAAACAGTGCTGCCAAGCCGGCATCCAATTTTTTCATTGCCTCCATTATCTCGGCAGATTTACCAGCGGGACGAACCTTAGATGAACTGGACTTGCACTTCTGGCTGTTATTGTTGTTTGGTTGTTTTTCTCCTGCAAGAAAGTTATACATTAATTATCATGTGCTATTCCTCTCTCACACGTGTATGTGAAAAATAATTTACAAGCAAAGCAAGAGCTCTTCACGACCCACAAAGTGATCCGCGCTCCACAACGTGGACTTTTGAATTGACAGCAAACGGAATGAGCACAACGTTTTGTTAATGCTCGTGGTAAAAAATAGGAAGGTACGAAATTTAAAAATTCATCTTTTTTGCTCTCACTGCGAAGGTACGTCATGTATGATTCGCGTAGGCCACGTATGTACTAGCGAATAAGTGAGTGAAAATTTTTCGTGCTCTGCCCATCTGTGCCTCGCATTTGATTTTTTTTGTATTACTGTGGAACCCAGTAGCTGCTTATGACTCGCGAAATTTTAAATAAGCTACTTAACGGTTTTCCGTAGAAGGAACTACCAAATAGTTTATATTCTAACCAAATTATAGCTTACAAATAGTGACACTTTATAATTTAACTGCCTGCAAAATTGCACATAGCACTCAAGTTGCAATGCAAATTTTGTGGTACGTCACAAAGCATTATGTGGCGTTAGGCAGAGAGAACACGCGTTACTGTGCAATGTCAAACTTCTATCTTCTTTATACCATTGCTCTCAGGCACATGATCGCACTCTCGCTCTACTCACACACTCCCCTCGTTCTCACGCTCTCTTGACAATTTTGCTGTTCTTCTTGCTCTTGATTTTGCAGAATAAGCAAAAAAGAGTGGAAATTTTTGCCTATGTATATTGCACGACCTTCTAAAAGTTCAACGACAAAAAAACGCCGCAAAATATTGCATCCGGGTATTCCCAGATAAATTGGCGAAAGCCAAGCCAAACTATTTTTCTTTACATTTCTGCTGTTTTCAGTCATTATAATGTCAAAAGGCTATCTGTGAAATAAAATTTCAGTTTCTTTTTAACTAGCAACAAGATCGTACAGAATTGATTATATAGGCAAAATAATTGAGTTGATAAGGCATGGCTACATTACGTAATACCCAGACGTAACTGGTCAGTGCCCGATTGCTGCAAAGTCCGACTGGATTACGCCTCTCAGTTTCCAACAACAAAAGCTTTAGTCAAAACCCATACAAAGGCGCATTGCATTAATCTCGAAAACACAACACGCTGTGCAAATGAACGCCAGACTAGAATAAAGACTAGCTCAGACCCATATGCCGGCTATGGTGATGCCTCTTTTGACGTGAGGAGCTTATCAAGGCTGCACCACTGACAAACATACATATGTACATATATGTATACATTATATGCACTTATGTATGTATACGTAGCATACATACATATGTACATGCATACATATACTGGCTGGCTTATCGATTTCAGCCGCCGCAACAAAGTAGCACCCAAGTAAGTAAGGGGCCACAAAAAAGTATTCACGTGTTTTACGTTTCCCTTTTGAGCTCGTACGTACATACATATGTACATAAGTATGTATGTATGTAGTTAAAACAAACACAGTGGCGTATTTAGGGGATCACAAAAAACCCTTGCCAACATGCTACCCACATACATACATATATATGTACATCTAAATAAACATCCACAATACTTTTTATAATCGAAAAAAATACATTTACATATGTACTATATGTATGTACATATGTACATACATAAATATGAATGTAAGGGGTTTTTACCTCCCTACTCTTACAGCCATTAAGCTAAAATAAAAGAAAAATTTAGCCTTGTTTGTCGAAAAGTATGGCTATTATATAAATTCTGTCGCATCTAATTCTGCCTTTTACACACACTACAAACTTTCCGGAATACCCTATTACCTTTGCGTATTGGGTATAAAAAAAAAAAAGAACAGCTCTGGCACGCCACTGCATGTACATACACATATACATACATACACCGATGTGTATATAGTTCAATGCGCAGCTGAATCATACTATATACATACATACATACATATGTAGTAGTTGTTGCTGGCACAGCAACAAATCCACGATAAGCGTGTCTTGTCAGAGTGTGCCAAATTGAAGGCCAATGGCAGAGAATCCGCGCCGGCAACAATCAACTTGCAAAACGAAACGAATTCTGTCGAGGAGCAAAGAACACACAAAACATGGAATTTTACACACACCCAAAGCATAAGAAATGAGATAAAGCCATATGTGTTTGTTCTTTTTTCTATACAGGAGCGTATTTTCGAAAGAAGGGGACACAGCTTAAGGCCTGAACGAAGAACACAAAACAGGAATATTTTATAGTAAAGCTTACTATTAAAAGTTATGCTTATGCATATACATACTTATATGTATGTATGTACATGAAACATAAATATAAAATTAACAAAACAATGATCTTCAATTTCTAAAACCGTCTTGAGTTGCAGAACTTAAAAAGATTTTATTATTCGTATTTTAGATTTACTAATCAAAGGAGTTCAAATCAGATTTTACTGTACAAGTATGAACAATTTAATATTTAGTGTAGTAGTGCTTTTTAAAATTAATTAACGGCAATTAATGCAGCATTGCTTAACTCTAATTATTAAAATCCAACACAACACAATTATACAGTTAAAAAAGTTTCGAAAATTTTTAAATAAATTTTAAGTGAAGTGTAGCCAGAACTATTACGATTTTCCTGCTCTGAAATTCAGTAAGATATCCGTAAGATTCAATTCAATTCCAACCTTTCAAGTGCATCAAAAAATTAAGTTATTGATTTAAATGTCTTTTAATATCTGAAAACCCAACATCGAATCACAAAATCTGAACTGAAATTAAGAGTATTTGATTTGGCATCTATTCAATGAAAAACAGAGTTTTCTTGCCGAAGAATGGACGCAAAAAATCCCAAACCTGCCTACTTTATCAAAGGAAGATGTTTCAGAAGAAGCAGCTGCTCCTACAGTAAGAACCGAAAAATTGAAAATAATGAAGCAAACGAAACGACCAGTGATAAATAAACAAATGTAACGGTTCATTAAATTCAAATATAAATTATTTCAATCAATATCTCATCATTTTATTCGGAAATAAACTTGTTCAAATCTTCTCTTCTCACAAAGTAGTATATGGTTTTCTTCCTCGGTACCGCAGAATCTGTCGATATCGCTTTTGAATGATAGCAAGTCATGGTTTTGGAACAAAATGTTGTGGAGAAAGTGAAAAACGTGTGAATATTTCGGTCATTTGTTTGTATACCCATTTCCTTCAGGCTACGAAACCTTTCTTTAAAGAGCTTAAAGCATTTCTAAAGATTTTTTGTAATCCCCCTTCGTATTTAAGGCGCTTATTAGCATCCATATAAAAAAATTTAAAGTAGATACAGCAGTCCAATTGCTTGTCAGTTTGTTTATAAAGAAAACAAACAGCCATTTAGTTAATTCATCACTAACATGCTTTTTTCGTGAAATATTCAAAAAAATGCTTGATAATAGTTTCATATTTCACCAGCTGTGAAACATCTTCGCTTTATTATTTTAAAAAGCCCCTTCCTATTTCTATAGTTTTTTTGCTCTGCTTGTTAAAAAAGGATTAATGGGTGGCTTAAGTTTCCACTGAAAATCGCACAATACCGTAAAATTCAGCAAATTTGCATAACAATGGTAAAATAGGAATATGTACATATAAAAACGAGAATAGAAGAGAGCATGTATACCCATACATACATAGGTACATATTATCTTATATCATTTATTTAAGTGTATGAGGGATGGGCACGTGTAGTGCATAATTCAATATTTAATGTTCTATGGTTTCCATTCGCTTTTGCTTTCGTAATGGAAAGTTTTTACTGTTTTTGTGGGAGCTACATAATTTATAGCAATTGATTGGCAACGACCAGGCTAGGTGTCTATATTTAGACTTTAGAATGCTTTATTATTTTATTTTGGCATAAATGCCAAAACTGCAGGCGTGTGTGGCTTCAATTTTGTTTGACCAGCCACTTGGCAAAACAAACAGAGATACGCGATTACGTAAGAACCAACAAACAGGCAATAAACTTAGGAAAATGTTTATAAATAAAAAAATGAAAAATGCCGCTACAAACAAAAATAAACATACTCGAGCGTCAACTGAGAACGGAAGCAACGAACCCGGCAGTGGAACAATCGACTAAATACCAAGAGAGCGCGAGTGAGAGCAAGTGCAAGAGAGTCAGAGTTAGAGAAGTGTCAGAATGTGATCTCAAGAGAGCACAAATAAGCTTTTGAAAAATAAAAGAAAAGAGCATGAGAACGGACTAAGGGTGTTCATGATTTCAGTTGAAGAACAGATTTTCATCAAATTAAAAAAACAATGAAAGAACTCTGAACAACCGCTTTGGACTTGTGTTTAAGACTAGATAAGATAAATGAGCAGATCTTGGGCATAGCAGCCACAAATAGCATTAAAGACTGCGTTTTTTAACTGGCTGTGAACGGTTCAAGTATGTACCATTATAATATGATTCCAGAAACTTTAGTTTCTTATTGAAATTAGAGATTTTTGTTTATAAATTTGTCTGAAGAGATATTTCCTATTTAACAAAAATGACTAAAAATGCGATTCAAATTATTGCCCCCAAGCATGGGACAATGCAGGATCTGTATGGAGAAGCTCTGAACAGCTTTTACCGACACAAACAAACTCAAATCCTTTAACAGAAATGAGGAATACCCTTTGGTTGGGTAACACTCACCTGCAATACGTTGTCCCGGCTGCTGCTGTTGCCGTTTCTGCTTTGTGTTGTTGTTGTGATGGTTGCTGGAGTTGTTGGCAGGAAGATAACCACCTCCTCCGGTCAACTGCTCCTGCAACAGCGCAGCCGGCATTTTGAGATGAGAGGATGAGGACAGCTCTGACGACGATGTTGTTGTTGTTGTTGGGGGGGTCACGACGCAGGGTGCGTTGGCGGCAAATAGCATTCTGAAGCGCAGTTGAATCTCACCGACTTTCAGCTGCTGTTGCTGTTGCACTTTACCAGACGCGGCACCGCTCTCGACGTGACGATATAAAGCATAAATTTTTGTTTTATACTCGAAATTGCAACCGTTAACGTAGTTGGCCGCGTACTTCCGCAGCAGTGGCGTTGGCAGCGGCAGACGTGTCTGGCCGAGTGGGTTAACGGGCGGCCGTGGGTGTGTGTGTGGGAGGGTGTGCTCGTGGTCGTTGACGTCGTCCCGATGGCTGCTGCTGCTGCAAAAACCACTCGCGACAATTTCTATCGGCGGACACTCGCACAAATAGTCTAAGAATAGAGCGAGGCTGCTGCGCACGCTATATCGTAACTTATTATTGGTATGATGATGATGTTGATGACGCTGTTGTTGTTGTTGTTGCTGCTGCTGTTGTTCACTTGACCTTTGCTTTTGGTTTTTACGTTTGACCTCGCTATGGTCTTTGGGGGTGGTGATGCCGCCACAGCTGATGCTAACACTGCCTGCTGTTTCTCGCTGCTCACCCCACCAGATGATTTGTGCTTTAAAACCACCCGCCTTCGCGCTTGAATTTTTATACAGGGAGGCTGCGCCTGACGCTTGCGCTTTGATCGATTTATCTGTTATGAAATTAATGCGGCTCACTTCAATTTCTAAATATGCCAGCGGAGTCGTTGAGTCCTCTGATATATGGGCTACGGATGCTGCTGCTTCTGCTTGCTTTCTATACACATTCGGTGGTAAAGTATATTCCACTGCTTTCATAATTATGCACTTGCTGCCATTTTCGGGCTAGCGGCAAGGGCGCACCTCACACATGCACAAGCACACTCACAGACACAATGGCTTGCCTTTTCTTTTGCACAGATTTAAAAAATTAGGAGACTATTATATCCTTTAGTACAACCTGCACTGCCATCACTTAAAATATTATAATTTTTTGTAGTTATTTAAAACTTCGACTTCCACTCTTTTTCGCATGAAATCCCGCGGAAGAGTTATACTGCTGGCCGACTCGTTGCAGATTTAATACTAAATGTGTGACCGAAAACTGTAAAAGTTCTTCGATTTCCTCAGAGCTTACCAAGTTACCAGGTACCTTGAAATATTTTCCTGCGTGCTGCCATCTCGTCAAGAGATTCGCTTTGTTTTGATTATATGTGAATGTTTAGAACAGTTTCTGACCAAAAACACATATGGCAGCATTGCTGAATTCGTCAGTGTTGGTAAATTGCAAAAAGGACATTTTTTAGTGCCCGCGCAGTTCCATTTAAAAAGTATTAATTTGTAAATTAAATGAGTTTGCGTTAAAATTCTCGATTTAAGCAATTATTGCTAACAATTTCAAACTTACACATAATTAAACGTTGCCCATTACCAATTATTGCATTTAACGATGCTTTCGTTATATTTCGTTTAATTTTAATATATTTAATTGATTACAGCACGCGCTTTAAGCAATTTTTACGAACAATTTCCAATTTACACGCAAACACACTTTATGCTTCGGCAAATAAACGTAGCTCCTCACGCGCTCCAATGACCTTTGGTGGATTTGGTGTCTCGAATTCACCCAATTCGGCATCGTAGTACAGCGCAGCACGATATGGACGCAGTTCCCATGGCACCTGGTCCTCCATGTTAGTCAGTTGCACGCCCAAGTCCTCCAGCGTTGGCACACCGGGTATCACCTTATCGGTGATCGCTTCGCGTTCAATGCGTTCCGGATGCAAGCCGCCAACGGGAGCACCTGGACATATCCAGTGGGTCAATTTAGCCTTTAGTAGGAAAGTGGGGTCCCAACGCATGTCATAACGCTGATAACCCCAACGTTTTTGATCCTTACGCATCAAGCGATGGAACCAATCAACCAATTCGCTGAGCTGATACCGTTTGGGTCTGCAAATAACAATAATTTTATGATCTGTCAAGCTAGAACAAAGTGTCACATACCCCACAGCCTGATAAACGCGACCTGCACTATCTGGCTCCTTGGCTGCATTAATAATAGCCTGAGCTACATCCGAAACAAAGACGGGTTGTTTCACCGTGTGTTCGCCCTTGCGCCACAGCGGCATGGAGCGGAACTGACGACGCCAAATATGTGCATAATAACGCAAGAATCGATCCTCTGATCCATATATATCAGCTGGACGAATAATCGTAGCATTTGGGAAAGCATCACGCACAGCCAGCTCGCCCTCGTACTTGCTCTTCAACCACTTACTTCCGCCCTTCACGTACAGCGCCTTCGGATTGGGCTCCACATTAAGCGATGACAGATGAATGAAGCGGTCGACACCAGCATCACGGCAAATGCTGCAGGAAAAAGGATGATTAGAGATCGGTAAAATACCCTTTATTAGTGCCAGCTACGTACCTGGCAATGCGTGCAGCTCCATTTACATTCACATCCTTGAATTTAAAGTTTTTCGTCTCGTAATCACGGCCCACGAGGTTAATTACTACATTCGAGTATTTGACAGCTTCACGAATGGAACGTGTGTCCTCTAGATTGTAGAAATGGAACAACACTTGGCCGAGATCACCGCAGACCTTCAGACGATTGATATCCGAGTCGTCACCACGGTAGGGCAGAATCATCTGTGTGCCAGATTTGCCTAACTTGTTGCACACATAGCGTCCAACGAAGCCGGAAGCACCGAAGACTGTGGCCACAATGCCATTAAAACTGCTCCTGCCACCTGTGCCCCGTTTCATCGCAGCGGGATTAGTGGTTCTTAATGGGCGGGGCGCATCCGCATCAGGCGCGGCAGCATAGCCACGCACGCACACCACTCCCACAACGCCACTGCTATGGTGCTCTATAAAAAACAAAGCGAAACAATAGCAAAATGTGCAAAGTGGACTTCATTATGTAATTTTTTCCACACTCAGTGTGCCAATTAATATCACGGAACGTACTTGCTAGCTGCATGTTCCTTGTTAGTATTATGGCAGCCATTTTGCACCGGCGCAGAACATCAACTAGCGTAAATTATGAATTAGTTATTTCTTTATGTATTCCACACAGATCTTAGGCTGGTGGTCGCGAGAATAAAAACACAGTAGCCAAAAAATGTATTAGGCCAGCTGTCAAAATCGCTGGGATGTCAACTTGACAAACGTCAGTGGAAGGAGTTGCCACACTAAAAAGAGTGCCGTCCACTTGCTATGCCTAAAGCGGCTATTTAAATCTTGATAAACTTATCTTATTGCATGTACTTGTTTTATCTTATGGCCCATTTATTTTAATCCACAAGGCTTAGCATTTTCCACTTATTTGCTGCTGCTTAGTCTAGTTTTATTAAATTCTTGTATTTATTTGCCTCTTGCTGACATCGCTCCACTTTTGTTACTGCGCAAAGAAACCAACCGCTTGAATTTTATCTAATGAGGGTAATAAAATTCATTATGCCATGCAAAATGTTATTTGCTGCAATAACGCATGCATTTTAATAAAAATACAATAGTTCGTGTTATATTGCCTACGCGGGCGAATCGTTATTTAAAAACCATTTTGAACCAATAACTTTACGCTTGTGTTAGAAGCGTAATCTGTTAAATACATATTTACATACATATACATATATCTTTATGTATTGATATTGATATATGTAGATCGCTAATAGCACTAAAAAAGGCCGTTTTTCTGTCATTAGGGTTCTCATAAATCACGAGTGCTCCTGGCAACAACACTAACAGGAGCATTAAATGGTGCGTGTATAAAACAATGACAACAACAGACAGATGATAGTGGCCACAGCAATTAAACAGAGATTAGGAAAAGCAAACAGAAAATTTCCACCCACACGCTCTCGCACGCATGTTTACCTGAACTTGCTCATGGGGCACGATAACACTGTCCAGGTCCCTTATTTGACGTTCTCTCTTTGTGTGACGTCACATGATGCACCGCAGAGTGGCCAAAATTTGTGAATTGTAACTTTTTAACTGCCCTGTCCAGTTTCACGGGCAGTTAAATTCAATAATGTCATAATTTGTTTTAAATATTTTTACGAACAACCTCGTTGTCATACAAATATTCCTTTTAAATCATATCGAGCAGCTGTGTGATTTGAAACGGTTGATCTTTGTGCAAAGTTTAAAATTGTGTTAGGAATAGTGATTGAGAAGACGGACTAACGGATGATCACCGATTCTTTCTTATGGGTATTACAAATGTACACATCAAAGTTAATAGACTATAAACCGTAAAATACTTAATTAAGCGGATGTTTCATTCAAAGAGGCCGCAAAAATTCAAAATGGAAAACCAGTGTACGGAAATTTAATTTTACACTCAGAAGCAGATCTGCAGCCATACTTTTTAGCTTCTTTGTGCTATGTCTCACAAACGGTATTTTTCGCTCTCTTTCTCTCTCTCTCTCTCTCTCTCTCTCTGAAGAGCTATTGATAAGCTGTCTATCAATCGCCTATCTGCCTACCTATCGCCAAGTCTGCCGTCACGCACTTCGAATAAATACATATGTTTATACATGTGTGTATATATGTTTATGTATGTACCCCCACATTTTCATATTCGCCACACTCTCTTTCCATCTCTTGCATGCTCACTTTCAATTTGCCGGCTATATGAATACTAATGTTGTTGTTATTGCCCATCTGCCTGCCACCTTGCTTGATGTTTTTATTGTTGTGGGTTGATCTTCTCGCTTTCAACGGCGCCGTTTGGTTTGTCGTTGGTCACTACAGTTTGAGTCGTGCTAACGCGAACGTCGCAGGTACCGCGCCCGCACGATAACAGTTACGAAAATTCGATCAAACAGGTGTTGCCGCGTGCGAAAATTAACGTAGACAGCAACAAATTTAAAAAGAAACTGTGTTGAATTCTGTAGAAATGTGCAAAATATTGCATCAACTAAATTGAAAATTCTGTGTGTTGCTTTAAATAGACATCCGTACATATAAGCACATATATATTAATGTTTATATACAGATATATGTATGTGAAAACTGTAGTAGATATCTAAAAGTTAATACACGCGTGTCTATTTTTACGGTAAGCAGTGTAGCGTATGCCTAAAAATTTTGAATTGCAGAAATTGGGCCGCAAACAAAATGTGTATACAATGTTAACGAAGCCGAGAAAGAAACAAACATAAAAACAAAAATAAACTTCGAGCTGATTATAGAATTCTCGCTTTGACCGATAGAGATAAGGAAAGACTCGGTCGCTTTTCTAGACGATTGGTTATATTTTGTACTTTAAAATGTTTCCATTACTTTGTATATATCCATGGCTGATATGTCTAGAGACAACCAGTTGAAATCAGAATCTTAAGCATTTCATTCACTTCAGCCGAGACACTCACAGGTCTATCGTCCATTTAGCAACTGATTAGTGATCTCCACATGGTACCGCAAAAAAAAAATATATAAATAAAATCCATATTCGGCAGTTTTTGCGTGATAAAAATATCCCCTCAAATTAATGCTAATTGAAGCTTATATCAGTCAACTGACTAACTTAATACTTCTTAATTGAGTCGGTGCGATACTACGACGATTCAATTCAAATGCGCCCGGCCCCCAAGCTCTCAAGCCGCCCATGAAATTCTGCTAAAATTTTGCATTTATTGCTATAGCTAGCGGGCCCATTAAACTTATTTAAATTGTTATCAATGGCCGGGCTGTGGGGAAAACTGAAAACTAAATTCAATTTGTATAGAAACAATTTTCGATCTAACACGTCAGTCTCATTAAATGCAATTTAAGTGGTTGTTGTTGCTAGATTGAAGTTAATAGCTTTGGGCCCAATAATAGTGCTCGTTAACTCCATATTGAAAACTTGTAAGAAATACCTGAAGCGTTTTTGTGAAAGTAAGCCTCAGAAACTACCCATAATGCGATCATTTAAAAACTGGCGAATCACGTAAAGCAGTCTCAATAAAAATTTCATTAAAACTTTTGTGAAATGGACACTAAATATCATAATAAATCAGAACGATCTCCGACATAAAAAGAAACGCCTCTTTTTTCCGCAACTAAGAGAAGGCGGAACTTCCAACAGATTTGTGACTATGACTAACATTAATATTAGGCGTTGTATTTCAATAATTTTGCCGACCTGGGATAAGATAATTCAATTAGTATACTAGTAATACATATGTGTTAAAATCCGTGCCATAAATAGTGATATGTGTGCATCATCTAGTATGGGAAATTGTTATATTTTTTAATCATTTTAGTATCGTCCTTTAACTTTGAGACCCTGCTTAACTTTTGATGTTTACTAAATCTACGGTCAGAAGGCAAATAATTTGCACGCAAATCTGTTGAATTCTACAAGTAAAGGTTGAAGAATATACCTACTTGTAACATACACAAATTTGTATGAAAATTTAAAATTCTTAAATTTCAATATTTGCTTTATTATAAATTCTTTGATATTTTATTCCTTGTTAAAATACGATAGTATAGTTATTGCAAAAGATTCTTCATTATTCTTATTATTTTTATTTTGATCTTTCCAAAAATGTTTTAATGTGTATTACAATTATAATAAACATTATAGTAGAATGCATAACTTCCAGATCTGAGCTTACACATAGCTGGTCTACACAGTCTTAAAGTATTGGGAATTGGAAAGGCTTACATAAAACCTATTTATGAGAATAGACTATGAAATAAATATGCTTGTCAGCAATTACCTCGGCATTTGAGTATTTGTTTTGAAATAAAATCAAATACAGGCAGCAAATCGTGTTTACCTAGAAGAAAAACAAATTGTGTAAGCTGGGTTAGCGGAATTGTCAGTAGAATTTTAAATAAACAATCTATGGACAGAGCGCAATAAACATGCCGATGAATGGGACAGAGCCAAATATCTGGTTAGCATACATAAAAAATTCCACCCTCGTATACGCCTCTCTAGTGGGCACGCGACCTTGCCGACGTGTGTAAAATTCGTAGCCCAAAAAGGTATTAGACAAAATAAAAATAAAAAGTACTCTTATGGATTGGGGCAGGGCAGTGGACAGACGCCCCATTAATGTTCCGTCTATGTAAAAATAAAACGGGCCAGGGACCAAAAAAGAAACACAAATTTCAAAAAACAACGTAGATAAATTTTTTTTGAAAATACATTTATTGTTTTTTTTATTTTTAAATTCGTTTTTTACTTTTGGTTTTTTGCCAATGACTCAAAATTTGTATGCAGGCGATGATTCGATGGTCAGCCGAAAAACGCAGTTAAGCAAAACAAATCACAATACAAACGCGAAGCATTGATGGCCAAAAGATAAATTATACCAATGAGAATTTTAAAAAAATAACACAAATGTTGCTGATGTGCCGGACTTTGGCTTCCCGACTGTACACTCGAGTGACAAACTGACAGACTGACAAACCGACTGACTTGTTTTTGATGAACTGACTCTTTGCATTGATCTAATTGGCAATTGAGCTGTCAGCGCTCAAAGAAATTTATTTGCTATAGCTTAGCGTAAAATGGACCCTCGCTCATTAAAGCCAGAAGCCGGACTTTAGCAAGTTGTAGATTTTTCGGCGAAATCGCTTGAAATTATTAAGCATGAGTGGCCGATACTCAAATATCAGACGGCTGGCAATTGTACAGTGGAATGGTTTTGTGAGAAGCTAAACACTTAAATTTTTTTTTTGTTACATTAAGAATTTTAGTGACACTTATTCTATACCCAATTAGACATTTATATATAGTTCAGTAGAGACTACATACCAAGTTTGTCGATGTTACTTCTAAAGCAAACAAAGATACTTGCGTTCATACAGACAGACAGATCGACAGTCTCAAGAAAATGTTCGTATCTACATTACGGGTAATTAAAATAGTATTCCTTTCAAGGCATTTACGCCTTTTGTTAAAAATATGAAAAATTATTACGTACTACAATAGAACTGACTTAATGTGGAGATTTTAAAATTGACATTTGGAGAAATCCGAAATAAAAGAAAAAAGAGAGCTGATCCGTCGTAGATTTAACTCAAAGCTGTGATAAGTTTTCTGTATTGTGGATACTTACAAGTACATATCTTTAAAATTTAGACATTTATTTCTATAAACAATTTTTTAAAATAAGTAAAGAAAAAAGCAGAGAGAGAGATAATGAAAGAAAGAAAAAGAGAAAGTATGGGAGTAATTAAGTCTTTTTTCTGCACCCAAAGGAAAAATGAAAAAAATAAGTTAATAAATGCATTTTCAAGTATTTGTATTTTATGTAAGTAGTTCCAAAGTTGAGATCTAATATTTGTCCGAACAAAACAATTTTTCTTATTCTTAAATATTTATATTTTAAATGACAATTTTCCTAAATTGTGGGTAACTTTTGTTGGTTGAAAATAGGATGATAATATTGCAAGGGTCCCATTAGTTCGTAATAGTTTAAAATTAGAATTAAAAATTAGAAATTTTTTAATCCTTTAGGAGACTGAACAGTTTTTATAAAAAAATCATATTTTAAATTGCCTCGGAATTTAATTGATGTATTTGATTGGTTAAGCTCAAATCTCATTGCAGCTTCATCTTATCTTAACAAAGAACTCCATCAGATTTATATATTAAAAGCAACACAAAACAAACCAGAATCAATTGGGAATCACAGCACAACATGCTTGCAAGCTGAGATGATGAGATGAGGAAGCGTTAATACAATTAGTGGAATTCCTGTAACTAATCCATTACAAATTCAAGCATTTGTCAGACAAAGCATGTTAGAGGTCCAGACAATATAAGTTATATTTCAAAGTTGAAACTTGAATATATTGGAGTATTACTTTTATAAAATGTATAAGTTGGGCGAATTGTGATCTACAAGACAAACCTTTCTTTATCATAAAAAAATGATCGTATTTTTCGGATCTTCTGTTTGTTCGATTGACAAACGATATTGCAAATAATTCTTATGCTTATCGCATTCACCCCATTGTGCACTGTAGGCAGAAAACACATTGTCAGTTTTTATTTGCCATGTTTCTATGTGGAAAGACCGCGTGTGGCCACAGCAACTGCCACTAGTATTACACCCATATCTGACGATATTGTCTGAGGGGCTTATCTTTTGTTATCGCGGCGTATCGGGCGGCAGTACATAATACTCTCGGTACATAATACCCGCATTCAGACACAAATTCAAAGTTCATTCAATCCAATTCTGTGCGCGCTTCATCTAATTGAGGAAATGAACGTTTAGAGTCTGGCAAATCGTTCGACAATAGCACACATTACAGAGCACTAGATACATACTCGTACATACAAAGTGTATATAGTATATACATATGTAGGTATTGTACAAATGATGAGCACACATTATAATCCTAATTTTTGGGTTGTGGGGCTTGGGGCGCCTTTTAACGCTTTGTGTTTGCAATTGCTGCAATTTCTAATTACTATGAATTCAATGTCAATTCAATGCTGGGTGGCCATATGGCGGAGGTGGTGTTAGAGGCGGAAAACAGGTATGCGGAGCTTCTGTTGAAACAATAGTAGCTTTGCTATGAACAGATTGCAGCGTTTGATAATCAAAACAACTGATTTGTATGCCCACGTGTCTTGTTCGAACAGAAACCCTAATCTGGAATACTGGGTAGGTCATCTACAATGTATGCATACAAGTTATGCCTTAGAAGGGAGCACCTAGCTAGCATTTCCAGCACATTGTCAGTTTGATAATTTTAAATAACATAAGGCGTGGGATTAAGTGCTTAACGCAACTTTTACTATCTATAGCATCCATAAGCCTTCAACGGTATCTTAGCTTTGCGGCTAGCAAACATTGTATGCTAGCTAGCCTGATTAGAATAGTTCTAGAAAATAAAAATTCGTGTTTTCTATAATGTAGGTAGATCGTACATAACTGAACTAAAGTTGGTCAACGGTGCGCATAAGTAATATTGATGGGTGCTTTCAAGCTTAGCCGATAACTTCGGTATTTATATATGTATACTACTTATTATGTTTAAAATTGCTATCGGTTTTTAAATGTACGTGCATGTACATGTGTGCAATGCAGTATAACCTAAAGCAGTGTTCAAGCAGTGCTTAACAAGCAGTGTGGTGTCAATTATTAATTTCAATAGATCAGTTTATTATTTATTGCTTTTATATAGAATATATAGCTTATTCATACTCATTTTTGACTTTTTTGTGAAACGAGAATCGATAAAATTTGTGAAATAAAGATGATGCTACAGATTATGATAAATACGTAATTTTTAAATTCATTTCGCAGATTTCCAAAGCCATTCACTATTATAAATAGTTTGTTCTACATATAAACTCTGGAATGGGTAGTACAGAAGAGTCTACCAGTAAGAGTAGTTCTGTGGAAAATACAACCAGTTAAGCGAAATTTTAACTGATTGTCTTACTGAGTGATCACTCCTTGCCTAGTAGTTGATGTTATAATAATTTATACAATCTACTGAGATGTCCGAGTCCCTCAGGTGTTGGAAGACAGTCTCCAGCTCTTACTATTAGTAAGCATTACTCATTATGAGCAATATCCAACCTTCGCTTTAGTACCTCAAAATCCAGACTTCCAAATAGACAAACAGGTGGACCGATTAAGGAAAGACGAGTCATCTCAACCTAAGTTTGAAAGATCGTTAGTGCCAGGAAGCAACATTCATTGAGTTAGAAAAAATGTATGAAAAAACAAAGCAAATACTTTGTATTTATATTCATTAAAGTTTTTAAGAATTGAAAACTATTAAATCAGAATTTTAGAAGTTAACAGAAAATCCATTAAAATAGTCTGTTTAAACTAAATACTAGTTAGATAGTTGAGGATTCTCTTATAAATGGGTAGATATTAAAATATAATATAATTCTATTACAGCATAGAATTGCCTAAGACATAAGGGAAATTAAATAAAAACATAAAGTTAATACAATCAATTGTAATATGAGCTCTAAAATCATTTAGAACTCTCGGTTGAGGAATAGGGAAGTTCGGACCATTTTTAATGACCTCAGCCATGGAAATTGGAGCTTTCTAGCATCTAAATAAGCTTCAAATGAGCCTTGACAAAAAAAAAGACAATTAAAAATTCAACGTACCTGTTGTAATTATATGGCAATTAAAATTACAAACGAGTGACCGAAAAAGGGCCCAACCTTGGGGCCCACAAGCTATAGCCATAGTGGCTCGCATCACGTAATGTTGCCTCAATGCTGCTGATCGGCCATTAATTGAACACAGCGTGTTGGGATTGGGGTGTTGGGGCTCGTTCAGGCGTATATATACTACTTAGTCAGTGGGCTAGCCGGTTAATCGTTTAGCATCTTCATTGGCATGCCAGGCAGGCGTGTTCCGTGCACGGAAAGGTGGGCAGTTCCCACAATCTATCCACTTGTGCAATGTAGTAGCACCTTAATATCTGCTGGAACTGTTCGCTATGTGCATGCCAACATGGTTGGTTTCAGCCATATTCGAAGTTACCGCCGGCTACTGCACCGAAACTTTGAACTTGACACAATTTCTTTGGCCAAATATCTTTCTCTCCTTTATAATGTGACTATTGCTGTGTTTGTTGTTGTTATTTTGAAACAAACAGCGAATCATATGCCTTTGTACACGAACTGCCAATGACTTGGGTAAACACAGTGTGATCTATTTATATACAGAAAGAATCTCCAGCCCATGGGGATCAGTTCAGTTCGTTGACAAAAGCGTTAAGTTATTTTGCTCGGAACGTCATCATCGTACAAGTATATTGTATGTGTCATTCAGCATTAGGCGTCAGAGAAACTAGAACCACAAATATTTAATTATATATGTATGTATGTATACATATGTGTTTATATCAGTCTTTGTTCTCCTCTACAGTGCCCGCCAAATTCAAACTCTACATCAACTTCTACAAATTACGCATACGCCGGGTGTCCGTCGTCGCTTACACAAGCCCTAAACATGCCCATTAAGGAAATATTAAATCGCTGCCGACCAATTCCACTGTACGTGATTCTATTCCTATCCATCATGTACTTCTGCGTGCAGTTGGTTCTCAGCCACTTGACCCACGCGCTCACGCTCCTCATGTCGTCGTATCACATGTTGTGCAACATTCTGGCGCTTGGCGGCTGCATCATAACAATTAAGGTAAGTGGAACAAAAACAACTGCCACCTTACGAAAATGAACGTGAATTAAGCACAGTACAGTGCACATTCAAAATAAAACACTTGCACTAGAAAGTCAAATGTGCCGTCAGAATATTTCTATTGGAACAGGTCATAACACATTGCATTGAAATTATTACCAATTTCTCAATTGCCCAAAATGTATGTTAATTTAATACATTTTTTGTTCATTCATGTCAAAACAATACTATAAAAATTAAATATTTTTTATTTATAGTATGTGTTTTCATCTGACTGCTAGTTTAAGACCTAACTCTTATTATATTATATACATATACGTATTAATAAATAGGTTCATTAGTTATTTCCATTGCTCATTATCTATCGTTTTTTCATCTGTTTTGCTTTCTTACTTTTAGTTCCAATCTATTAATAGACATTCCTGCAAGATCTAATCACAAAAAAATTATTATTAATTTGAACTACTACATTCTAAGTATACTTCAACTTTTTTAACAAGCAAATGAATCGCGAGAATACTCAACTACTTTTTTTCACTTTATATCAATAGTTTACGAGTATTCTATGTAAAAAGCGATTCAAATTTGTTATCTATATTTAACTAAATTAATCGCAAATATACACAAATCGTCTCACTCACTAATATTGTGTTAACTACTATTTCCCAAGTTTTTTTTGGTTCACTAAATTTGAATTCTATCTGCAAGCTCCCATATTACCTTTGCACTTGAAATTTATATGTCAAGTATTTCATAAAATAAGATCATCACACAAGTACGATGAATTTGAAAATACAATTATAATGATGAGCCAACGTCAATAAATCAAATAACTTTACAATTCAAACATAAATAATTAAATATAAACATTTTAAGATAATTAAATTATCGAAAATTAAGCAACTTTTCATATTTATACATTTTAAAAAATTGTCTTTTTGAATAAAAGTTTCAATTTGCAAAGCAATTGATGTTATGAATCGAACATTTTGCAAATAATTAAAGCAGCAATGCCTAAGCAAAAAAAAACCTAACAAGTTGATGAATTAGGTCTTGAAAGTAGAGGCTAATAAAAAATAAAATAAAAAGTCGGTCTTGAATGAAATTGTTCATGAATGAAATACAAGCAATTTAATTCAACTGTTCTGGAACGAAATGTGTGCATAAAAATAACAAAAGCAACTGAACTGTGAAGCTGACAAAAATGCAAGATAATCACAACAATCAAGAAGCTGTTAAATGTTAATCGTTGAACGAAGCAATCTTTTATTAATTGGTTCAATTTAACGAGCATGCACTGTAAAACACGTTAAATCCGTTTCGGACTACAAGATTTGTGAATAAAAACAAGTATGCAATGATAACTCTGTTACAATAAAGTTATATTGCACTTTTTAAACTCGTCGTGTCAGGCCTTAAACACAGAACAAATAAACTGATCTACAAAATAGCGTAGAAGATGAAATGTATCTGAATTATGTGCAGATGGGTCTCCTATATTTCTATAGATATTCAATTCTTTAATACTCACTACAGTTACATTGAATATTAAGTCACATAGAATAACTAACAAATAAAATAGTAGTCTAAATAAAAACTAAAATTGATTTGAGATTTTTTAAAATTACGTACCACGCTATATTAAAATAAAAGTTATAAAGCAAGCATTTAATTCATTGGTAGATTTCAAAAAACTCAGATTTTCTTCTTTTTTTTTATTTAATAGCAGATTAAGAGTCCAGTAGTACTTATAATTCTTGATTAGTACTAAATTATCAATAAAAATTCTCCACGTTCGTCGACCAATATGTATTTATGTTCGTTTAATGATATTGAACAAGATTGAATTGTTATAGCATAGAGAAATAAATGTTGGTCGGAATCTTAAAGTTTGTGTGAGACCAATTTTGAAATAACAAGTCAATTTTTTTTATGCATTCCACAAAGTTTTCTGCGTCTGTATGCAAAAGAGTATCCGATCGCCCGGAGCGTTCTAACTTGTTTTCATGTTTTTGTGCTTTTTGGACAGGAACTGCTCCCAACTTTGTCACGAGCATTGGCCGCCTGATAAGCACTTAAGCAATAATCGGCCCGAATCCGAATGCAGTGCATTGAACCGGCTGGCAACAAAATTTCGATTGTGACAAACTGGTTTTATGCTCTGGTTGTGATTTGTAATATGTACATATTTTATTTTTTTTGCAACTTTGGTTTTTTGCGAGACTTTTTTTTGTCGCGCTTTGAACTAAGATAAGCAGGCATCGTTATCAGCGAACACTATCTATGTGCTTAAATAACTATATATGTATATAAGTATAAACGGCAAAGTCTGCTTGCATACGCATTTATCACAAAAATTGCCATAATTACGAGTGTGTTTGTGTGCATGATAAAAACTTGGTGTTAACACCTTGTTCTACTAGGTTAGTCGGCCTGTCCAGTTACAGTAGCGGCTCTAATATAAGTATATACCATCTTCATTAATAAATGCAGAAATTCAATGTTGTATTTTTCTGATCGCAAGGTTAAAGCTAACATACTATTTATGCAAATCTGAGCTGGAGCAATCATAAAATTTATGGGCGAGACAAAATGCTTACATATTTTTTAATGAGTGCCGCCAGCATGCCTTAAATATGGTAAAGCGTGCCAAGCACGTTTCGCAAAGACAAAATGCCAAAATCACCAAAACAAACAGCTACAACAATAGCAACAACAAATTTAAATCAGGCGAATATTGGCAGCAACAATCGAATTTGTTGTACACACAGGGCAGTGGCCAACAACAATTGCAACGGCCATAGCGTGTGGCGGCAGAAGCTGAGCTTACGTAACGGCGTTGCCAGACAATTTGACAAGCCACCGTAGTTGAGTGAGTTAAGTGAAGCGTTTAAACAATTGTTGGCAACAACTTGGTAGCAGTACCCTTCAGCCAAAAAATATTGTAAGTTATGTATGTTTCTAAAGCAAGTTTGTCTAGATCCGAACAGACGCCTTCTTATTTGCTTCAAGCTTCTTCGCGTAGCCTTGGAAAAGTTTCACGTGAAAAGTCTCGGCAGCTTCAATTTATTGTATCTGCTTTGCGGCATTCAATTAATTATAGTAAGCGATCGGAAGTACTCGATTGGAACAAACATTTTATTTTTGAATTTTTATTTCAATTAAATGCAAAAGCCCAAAAATACAATTTATGCGGCCCGATTTATTTTTGATATGTTAGTAGTCCCCAACGAAAATAGTATGTTATGCTTAGATACGGTTGTTTTTCATTTGTATTTTCATAATTTAGTTATTAATACGCCTATATAAAGTTAATAGTTAGTAAGATATTGAAAAGAGAAGATTTGTTTTATTTTTTGCAAAACATTTGCCATAAAATCACAAGAAAATTAGAAACCATTGAACAAGTAGCAGTTCCATAATATCTTTGAATAAAAGCAAATCGCTCCAAATCTTTTTTCTTTGCAATAAAACGATCAGAATTTATTTACTCTCAGTAAATATAAAGCGGCCGTCATTAATGTTACAATAATACCAAATCTAAAAATATTTATCTCGAATTTGGCATGATATTATTATGATTAAAATAATTATAGTGGTTACAAGAAAATTTGGAAATTATGTTCGTATCATTCTTCTATGATTTGTAGGCCAAAGATGCTGATATCAAATCTAAAACTAAACGTACATCTTTTGAAACAATTTTGAGCTATCTGATTATTATTATGGCGCACTATTTCGCTTTAAAATGAAACTGAGTTGGATTTTTTTAAGTTTTTCTGTTGACCATATGCATGAATTATAATTTTAACGCGTCGTGGATATTTTTGTTATCAATATACATATTTGTTAAAAAATTAATGTATGTAGGGTATACAAGATTGTGGTTTAGGCTTAGGAAGCATTACAGCTTTTTAAAAAATGTATTCACTGTATTCAAATCAAATACTTTCTTTCCACTTGCAGCAGCACGCCCAACAAAATGAAAGGGAGCAGCTGCAATCCTCCCACAACTCCAACAGTTCATCGGAGGGTAAAATTGCCGTAGTGCTTACCCTGAACGAAGCTGAGGAACAGCAATTGGCAAAGCGGGAGTGCCGGGAGCAAAAGCTACGCAATACGTTTGGCTGGGCGCGCATCGATATACTTACTATGCTGATTGTCTTCATTATCCTGGCCTCGCTCTCCTTCTCGCTGGTTGTGGAGGCACTACAGACATTGGTCCACATTGATCATCAGGACACCATGCATTTGCCCATACCCGTAATGATGCTGGGCTTTGTGGGTCTGATTTTGAATGGGCTTACATATTTGCTGATTGGCGGCTATACACTACATCAAGGCAGTTTCCTCCACTTGACGCCCGGTGGCAATGTGGTCCTAGACCGCTCCATGTCCAGCAACAATGATTTGTCTCTGAAGCCCATGCAGCGCCAGTTAAGCAAATCCCGCAACGATCGAGAGTTGCGTGACGAGCTGCAAGCGGAGGTTGGCAATGTCTATTTTGCAACGAAACGTCAGGGAGCGGTGGAAATGCTGCGCGATGTTTCCAGCACCATATTCGTGATTGTCTGTGCCGGCATTGTTTATGTGGCTGAGGATGAAGAACATACGGCCAAATTTATAGATCCAGTCCTTTCAATATTCTCGTGCGTGCTCTTGGTCTCCCTGAGTTATCCATACAGTAAGTATATGTAAAACGTTGATACATAACAACTCCGGCATTTAAATCACATAATATTATGAGATTTTCAAGAGAAAAATGTTTAAGATGTCCACTTCATTTTCATGTTGCAATCAAAATTATTGTAAAAAAAATAGTGTGGACGAGACTACAGAGTCTACAATGAGAATTAACATGCATTATGAATGCACCATGAAAAATTAAGTGCTTGAAGCTTCATATTTGGACGGAAGTTTCTGCATTCTTTACAATTATGAAAGCTTTTTTCATAAAATACAAAATCTCTCAAATGTAGAATCTTAAAACAAAGAAAATTTAAAACATACATATCTTTTTTGTTATAGTGAAAGAATCCTGCCTGATCCTGCTACAGACCATACCCGGCTCCATTGACTTAGAGATATTTGAGCACACGCTGGTCAGCAAGTTCCCTGAGATAGTCAGCTACCATGATCTGCACATTTGGCAGCTTGCTGCACACAGCTATGTGGCCACGATACACATACAATTCCAGAATCCCAAGCTCTACTTGAAAACCATCGAGCAGGTGCGGTCCTATTTCCATGAGCAGGGCATTGGCGCTGTTACCATTCAGCCCGAGTTCCACTCGACCACCAAAAACCCGTCACTGGAGTGTCTGATGCAGTGCAGTGCTGCGGATTGTGTGGAGAAGGTTTGCTGTCGTGACTCACGCTCCGATTTGCGTGAGGTGAGTGAGTGTCCTGATGGGAGCAAAACGCAATCAACGCAATGTCATGGCCACAAACCTCAAAAATCCAAGTCCTGCACTGAATTAAGTGTGGTCATTGTGGAAACGCCCAGCAAACAAACGTCCTCGTCAAAGCCCAAGGAACTGAATGCAACGCAGTTGTTGATGGGACAGCAAGAAGCACAGCCCACGGCATCTGCGAAAGAAGTCAAGACAAGAACAACAGCAGTAGCTGTACAGGAAGTGGACAGTCCTGCGCCTCCACCAGCATCGAAACAAGTGGAAAAGGAACCTACAGCACAAACTGATGCTGAATGTATATCCAGCGACAAGGACTGATCCTGTTTTGTTAGTATTAGTATTATATAACAGTCAGGATACGATTTTAGCTAGTCTTTAAGCACATTTGTATGCCATATACACACACAACACACTGCACACAACACAAACTGTTCGAGTTTAAGACGCTTAATTAGTTTACATACCATATATGTTGTAAATATAAGTTTATAATTAATTTAACAGATATGTCTGACATTTACTGGCAAAAGTAAATTTATTCAATAATTAACATTTAATAATAATTTATAAAAATATTTGCTATTTGTTTAAATATTTAAGAAGCACTGGCGTGTCAATTGAAACTGACATTAATTACAGCTATTTAACACATTTTCACAAAGTTGTAAATTCAGTAGAATCCACACGATACAATACACAAGATCCACAACACAACAGTCTACTCACTGAGTAGTAATATAGGTAAATATGTATACATATGTATGTACATTTATGTAAGGCTAAGATATGAGCAACCAGTAACGACATGCAGGTCAGTAAGTTGATAAGGCCTAAGTAGGGGAGCTTTACCGAGCGTAGCATTGATTTTGATTTTTGATCGGCTTAAAGTTGTCACATTACTTAGTCTGTGCAACGCCACCATGCAGGTACTCCAACGTAAACAGGCGTACAATCAGCGCCAGGTTTTCTGTTGTCGCATAATCAATCACGCTTTCATTATCGTCCGGTGTGTGCCAAACACTGGGAAAAGGCATTGGTATCAGGTGCAAAATGGGCACATTTCGCTGTAGGAATGGTATATGATCGTCCTCGATGTACGCCGAACGTGTTGCCTGTGGTTGAAAGTAACGCGTTGGATCATGCTGGGACACACCGCTACTCATGTAGCGCTGCAGTAGACCGCGTTGCGAGAGACGTGTTTCCAGCGCCATTAGGCGCATGTGCCACAGCTCGGTGTTGGCGAAGAAACTGTAAAAGGCGGGATCAGGTGCGCCCAGCAAATCCAGCAGCACCAGCAAGTCAATGCGGTCCAACTTGCCCTGATCCTGCCACAATTTGGCCAAATGCCGAGCGCCATAAATGGAATCCTTGGGACCCCACTGCTCAAATGCCTCCTCGCCGTCAAAGAAGAGCAGCATGAGGCTCACATTGGTATTTTTGAACGGTTCAAGTTGCTCCTGCAGCACTTTCGCCAAATTTAGTAGCATAGCGCAAGGCACAGCTGAATCTGTGGCACCCAAAAAGGCTACATTCTCCATATATTTGCTGTCATAGTGGCAGGCCAGCACCAGGAAACGCTCCGCTTGCGGATTAAGTGTTGCTATGATGTTATGGAAATGCAAAGCACCCACAATGGGTGCCGTATCATGAAAGCTGTTCAGCTCCACATGCCATCCCAAGTCGCGAAGACTCTGTACAATGTACTGACGCACAATCGTGTGATTCCCAGTACCTACAACACGTGGCACTAGAATGTTTCGTATGGCTTCACGCATATGTTGCTTGTCCGACAGATTGCTGTACTCCAGAAACTGTGCATCGGACAGCTCGCTGGGATTGTGGGTTACCTGTAATTTGTAAACGACCATAATTACAATTATTGTTGCTTCTATGACTGATGAGTGTACCTGCTTCCGGCCCACTAAATAATCCTGCTCGTTAAACGAATCGGCAACCGTTAACAAAAAGGTCGCAATCACCAAATGGACGCAAAGTGTCCATAAATATTGTGACAATCTAGGCAACTGAATCGGAAACATATCAAGACCGATAAGACGTGTATACTTGGCAACGTATTTGTCTTGTCTGAAGACTTTTATGTTCTAACAGGTGGTTTTGATCAATAGCGCCCAGCCACGGCCAGCGCCTTTGTATCTGTGGGTATATGGCTGCTCCGCAGCTGTTTCACGTACTGCCGCATGTACATACAAAGATATGTATGCATATTTTATATTTCACAGCGTGGCTCTTTCATTTGTATTGAAAGCACTTCCGCAAATAACGAAAAAAAAGAAACCCGAAAAGAAAAGCCCAAACAAAAAGCAACGAGTAAATTTATAATTGCACAGCTGCTGAATGACAGGATGGCAACGCCGCTATTTTTATTAAGCAAACCCCATCATAAATGTTGAGGATGAAGAAAATAACGGTAGCAATTATACAAAAATTTTAACCAGAGTTTTGAGGGTTAAATTTAATTGACAAGTCACATTCAAATTCCCATTATTAGCGCTCACTTACCACATCCTCTAGCTCAAAGCATGCGCCCAAATTGTAAATTCGGTTACGAGGCTTTGGCAGCAATTTTTTAATAGTATCCGTCCATGCGAAGCGTCCTGAGAAGCTGCTCCCCAATTTTAAAAGGCCGCGCATTGCACTATTTTAAAAGATTTTAATACGAAATGTACATGAACGAGTTACGGAAAAATTTCGCTGCATGCGGGCCCATGGAAATGTTGTTATCGAAATTATGCAAGCAACGATTACAATACGACATGGACACGATTACATGCAACTTTCACTTAGTAAAGTCATAACAAAACAATCCGATGTAATTACAATTAGTTTACTTAACACTAATGTTACTAATGCTTAGAACAATCGAATGCAACGTAAACAAAAAAAACGTTGAGCTGGAAATGGGTGGTACTAAATGTATTTAACAGTCGTCTCTCACTGGAGCGCTGAACAGCAGCAGCAAAAGTGGTTAGTCCTGTTTGGTTTGCGACTTCGTGTCGGTAAAATAGGCGCGGTAGATGTACAGACCAAAGGCCAGGTGGAGAGCAACCACCGCTCCCACAGCCGATGCAATGTTAACCTTCAGCTCACCCATGCTGAAGAACTTGTCCAGCACAAAACCCTTAAGCGCGAAGAATGTTGCCACGGGCAGGAACACGATGAGGGAACAGTAGAAGAGCACCGTTTTCAAGGAACTGTAGTCCTGCGAGTCCTGGAAAGCACGAGTGTCAATGGAAAACACCTACTCTGGCGCCGGTTTTGATGCCGGTTGTTTTTTACCTACCTCTGAGCGCTGTTTAACTGACTGTTTTGCAGCTCTCCCATCATTGCCATTACCCTTTTTGTTCTTGTTGGTCATAATCAATAAGTTAGCTTATATTGCCTTTTCTAAAGATTTCAATACTATTATATTAATTGTCTTTCGTTTTGACAAGCCATTCGTTTTATCAAATGAGAACTTGACAATCACATGATAGGCAGCTGAGTTGTCAACTGGTCGATAAGTAAGAAAAACAGAGTGTTATCGAATAGTTTGTTAACCGAGTGGCGAACGATATTCACGTTTTTCGTTGTGACTGTCAAATTGTTGACGAAGACGCTGCACAAAGCACACACGGCAAAATGTAAATATCTAGCTTATTGGTTTATTTTTAACGATTGCCGAATGAGTACTGTGCTCTTTCTTATTGCCTGCTTAGTGTCGCATTTTTTTGTTGCGCGTGTATTAATTAATTTGAGTTGAACATTTTGCCAATGCTGCGTATTTTGCAGTAATTAACCGAAAAGTAGCTGCAAACATCTATTGAACGCGAACGCGCGCTCTTTACAAAAATCGTACAGTCAAAAAGTGAGCGTCGACCAGCACACACGCGTTTTGCTACTCCAACACACCGCGTTTCGCTTTATACTAGATTCTTGGTAAATTTCCATTGCACAGCGGTACATTTTGAATACATCCACCACCCCAACCAACACTTTGAAGATGGTTTTGACAAATTTTGAGTGCTGGGCGCATGGTGATGGCGATGCTGCAGCTGCTAACAACTTCGAAACTGGGCCATTGCGGTCCGCCCCAATTGACATGTTCAATCCACGTGCGGTGTCGCAAATATCCTCCAACGGCTATTATGGCTATGCCTTTGTCAATGGTGATGATGCCAACAATAACAACATAAACAATAACAACATCACAACAGATAACATACATGGGATGCAAGAAATTGGTGTAGGAGCGACGGCTCGCTGCAAAAAGCGCTGCTATGTTGACGGCGGTGCAGGGGCAACGGCCGCTATGGATTTCTTTGAGGATGCATCCAGTGTAGGGCAGCCGGTGTCGGCTAAGCGCTGTCGTTTCGACGATGGCGATCTTGCAGCACAGTATTTTAACGGTAAATATGCATATTAACTAATTTAATTACTTAATGTTTTCGGCATCATTTCGGCTGGCCTTGACTTTTTCACACCGCACAAATTTAAGTGTGGCGCACGCTTTAATTACATCCACAAATATGTACATATATATACACAACGTCTTCGTGTACATGCATACACAAATATATGTACATGTGCATATACATACGTATGTATGTATGTATTTATATACTTTTAGTTTTTACAACCGCGCGTCAGGGTCGCAAAATGGAAAATTTCGTAAATTGTTACAAAATCTGTTTTGAAAACTTGGCGCCGTTTGCCGTGTGTAGCGTGCAAGTAAGGCCGCTTTGTTGTGCTGCAAGTTACAAATTTAAACACCAATATACATACATACATATGTATGCATGTAAAGCAACATAGTATGTACTTATTTAAGCAATAATTTATTTGTTTATATGTATATATCAATGTTTGTTTTCTACGCTTATCATTTTTTTGCTGATAGGCAGGTCTTTTCCTGCTATCTGCGAGAACACTGATTAAATGTACCCCTAAATGTGCACTAGTTGCGCGGTAGATAAGGCTGATAAGCGTTAAGCAACAGTCATACCTACATACATACCTATGTATGTATATACATACATACAAAAACAACACAAGTGTCATTGCATTTTGCTATAAATAAAAACAAGCGGTAATTGGGGCACTGTCACCGCTGACTGAGACGTCAACGTTCTGATTACACTATTCGCATATAGTCGATTTACGTATATTAGTTAGTTAACTATTTTCTTATTTGAGTTTATGTTACTTTTATAGATTTCTTTTCAATGCCTGCCACACAAATTGGCACACAAGCCTGTCTAATGGATTATGATGATATGCAAGCCGCTGGAGACGCAACAGAGGCGCAAGCGCCACACGTTATACAACAACAACACCTGCAGCCGACGATACAGCATCCACGCATCAATCAACACTATCAAGGTCATTTGCATCGCGCTAATCGTGATGTGAGTCGTTGCATGATGTCGCACATGTTTTAGAAACGTTTGATAGGCTCAGTGGTTGCTATATACATACATACATACATACATGTACATACAAACTATATACACAGAGTACATACATATATGTGCTTTATTCATATACAGTCATATATGCTTTAATATGTCATCGCGTATACATACATATGTATATACAAATGCATACATACACCTGTATACTTGCTATTATATATACATATGTACATACATGCATATATAAAACGTCAACCGGCACAATTGAGTGTTGCTTTCAAGCTCTCTCGCTCTTTTGCTCTCTCTGTGTGAGTTTCTCTCTCATAATTTGCCGCCTCATTGCTGATTTATTTTTAGTAAATTAAGCAATTTTCCGAACTCACAATACAATATGTGCTTAATTAATGTTAAGTATGTATTTAAAATATAAATGTGTAAGTAACTGTGTATATGCAATAGCCGGCAGATCTCACATACACACAAAAGGTTCAATAAGCGCTCTTTTTTTTCCACTGCGCATTCATATACATACAGTGAAACCAACAATTATTCGTACACTCTTTACTTTTGACTTTAAAGGCCTATATCTTCGCTGTTATTTATAATACACAACAATTTTTAATTTCAAATGAACACTTAATATTTATATTTTATATTTTAAAAACAATAACAAACAATTTCATAATCGGTAATGGAAAAAACTTAATCTAATCAAAATAAGGCAGGTTTTTACGTCCATAAATTATTCGTACACTTAATTGTTTTCAAATTATTTTTCTTAAATTTACATCTTATTTAAATTTTAATATTTTGTAGGCCCGCCTTTGGCCTTAATAACGGCTAGTAAGCGCCGGTGCATGCTCTTCACCAAATTATTGGTCTCTCTTGGTTCAATTTTTTGCCACTCAGAAACTAATGCGGCTTTCAAGGATTCCTTGGATGTTATATTGTGCTTCCGTATCCTCCTCTCAAGCAATTCCCATATATGCTCTATGGGATTTAAATCTGGTGATTGGGGTGGAGATTTAAGCTGCTTGCAGTGATATATCAGCCACTCTTGTACCAAATATGATGAATGTTTTGGGTCATTGTCTTGTTGGAAGAAGAATTTTTTGGGATCGAGCCCGAGCTTTGTGGCACTTGGATGTAAATTTCTCTCCAAAATACTTTTATAAATGTGCTTGTCCATTTTTTCATCTATGAACACCATGTTTCCAGGTCCAGATGCAGCTATACATCCCCAAACCATTACATTTCCTCCACCATGCTTGACGGTGGGAATAATGTTTTTCTCTTTCATGGCTTCATTCGCTTTTCGCCAGATTTTGGGAGGGCCGTCGTGCCCAAAAATGTTGTATTTGGACTCATCACTAAAGATAACGTTTTCCCAAAACGAATCTGGTTCATTTAAATACAGTTTGGCGAATTCCAGCCTCTTTTTTTTATTAACCGCCGAAATGAATGGCTTTCGCCGTGCAATCCTTCCATGATAACCAGCACTGTATAGGCAATTGCGTATGGTTTGGTGGCACACTTGTTTGTTGCTACACTGTTCAATATTTTTGGATAGTTCTGAAGTGGTTATTTTTGGGTTTTGGACAACAGCAGCTACTATATTTCGCTCATCACGCTGTGTTAGAATTTTTGGTCTCCCAGCTTGTTTATGATTTGCACCCAAACTCCCTGTGTTTCCGTACTTCTGTATTATACTTTGTACAGAAGAGTGTGATCTGTCGATTAATTTGCCAATGGCGCGAAGAGAATAATTTTCTGTATACAATTTAAGAATATGTTTACGCATATCAAGTGAAATATCCTTTCCTCGCCCCATTGCGTCTATATCAATCAAAATTCGTCTCAACACTAATTAAAAATCAAAGAAGAATGAATGAAAACTAATGTACATGCTGAATGCTGGCGACGGTAACGAAATTCCTTAAAAAGAATTGCCAATTACAGTTACATGCGATGAGAAAACATGATAAGGCACAAAGTGTACGAATAATTTATGGACGTAAAAACCTGCCTTATTTTGATTAGATTAAGTTTTTTCCATTACCGATTATGAAATTGTTTGTTATTGTTTTTAAAATATAAAATATAAATATTAAGTGTTCATTTGAAATTAAAAATTGTTGTGTATTATAAATAACAGCGAAGATATAGGCCTTTAAAGTCAAAAGTAAAGAGTGTACGAATAATTGTTGGTTTCACTGTATGTATATGTATGTATGTATGTACTTTTTTTTAAAAGCAAAGCAAATGTAAAAATACATCGATTCAATCAATAATTCTGAATGAAATATACACGAACATATATGTATGTATATAAACTATCGCCGCAATTGTACAAATAAAAAATGCAGAGATGGGAAAATTGTAAAAGCAATAAAGAGGAAACAGGCAATACAATATAACTGGTATATGTACTTAAAAAAAAACACCTAACACTCGCTAACAATTAAGAAACAACGTTGCAATCAATTAATTAACAGTTAAGCAATATCTAACAAGTAGGACAATAAAATATGCATAATTTGTAAGTTAAATCCCGCACAAATATCACAAAAGTGTCTAAGGAAAAAAGAAATCTTGGTTCGATTACGATTGCAATATAGTAAAGTAAAGAAACATTTCCGTAAAATATATAAAACTGTAGATTATGCTATGAAGCTAAGTACATTATCTTTATTTTGTTAGAAAAATTAATATGGAAACGTCAACGCTCTGTAACATATCACTAAAAATTGCTAAAGGAGTAAAAATCAAGCGACAAAACTAGGTGGAATTTGAATTCACATTTATGTAGCTCTGTACTTATCCCTAATTTAACCATCTAAACTACTTTATACTAAAAACAAATCCTGAAATGTTGGATAATAAATACAAAATTTCGGGCCCACACTATATTTTTCCGATATAATGGCGTATGTTATGTTATACACTACTAACTACCTTGTATTCGCACCTTGTATTTGTCATGTTCGTTAGAGTTAGAACCTTGTGCAAAAAGTCCTAGAATCAAAACAAAACAAAATGAAACTGATAGATCAAAAACTCTACTCTTACTTGTTACAGAACCCAGACAACAACAACAACCACATCAAACCAAATTATCAAATGCCTTAATACCCATAGTAGAAAGTGCAAAAGCCGCAGTACAAATTGAATCCACAGCTGCTGACTTATATATAGCCACACATGGTGGTTGTCTGCATCACTATAAAACCCAACCTTTAGGGCGGTTCGATGCAGGCGACGAAGAAGAAGAACAGTTTGATATCTAACAGTAAACTAAACAATAAGTTGTAGCTTATAGTACCTCTGACATGTAAATGTAGCTTAAGTGAGTTCTTAACAATGAAGTGGAGCTCAATTTTGATATGAATTGATTGATCATGTCTGAAGCATTGGTCTGGTTTCATCAACCGCACAGTAAGGAATCAACTTAAATGGTGCTTAATTCTAAGTATTGAAGTGTAATGTGAAAGCTTTAAATTAACATTTAACATTATGTTACTTCTGGAGCCTAAAAATGATACATAGTTATCGAATATCAATATTTGTGTACCCTCAACAATCAGCTCTATTAAAATATCAATTGTGCGAACAAACGTTCTATTTTTGTTTTGTCTATGGATCCAGAATACTTCTGGATCTATATATGGATTCAGGCCTTGTAAGCAAATCCACCAAATCAGACTAAAACAGAATTTGTTTTAAAATAAAAGGGTAAAGAGAAACTTTTTATAAATACTTGTAAGCTGGACGCGTGGCATACAATATCGTCACGATTACGCACATTTACGCCGCACTTTAGGCCGTGGTGTTAATACTGTGTATTAGAATGAATAATGGAATTTTCAGGGCTATTTTAGAAGTTGAAATTCACGAAATTCTTGGCACTTTTCATCCCTTTCGCGAACCCACAGGCATTCACAGTACAGCTCTATAACATACAATAATTGGAAGATTCCCTATTCTGTTCTGTGGATTTTATTGGAGATACAAGGGAAGCATTTAATAATCAAATTGATATCTAGAAGTGTGTATATTTTCAAAAGTTTCTAATTGTACATGTGTAATTTGCAAATGTAACTGTATTTTGTAGATAAATGCGATAAATCTCATAGTATGGGTATGTTTTTAAATGCCGAGCGCTTGAGCTAGAAAATACCCCAAGTTGGCCCAATAGTTTGGGAATACTAGACGCGGCTTTTAACTCCTCTAGAATTTGTGTTTTCAAATCTTCAACGTGTGCCGCTCTCCATTCTCCACGTTAATATAATTTTCTTGCACATCCTTGACCATAAAATCGACCAGATTGGTCAAATCGTATTTATGCTGCCAGTGCCAATCGCTACGTGCATCCGAATCATCGAACACTTGCGGCCACGAATCGGCAATACTCTGCCTACTGTCTGGCTTATATGTCACATGCAGGTTAGGTACATATTTGCTCAGCTTGTCCACCAGCTCCTCGGGCGTAAAGGACATGGCGGTGACATTGTAAACGCGACGCTTCAGTTGCTCGCTGGGTGCTCGCATAAATTCCAACAGGGCACTAAAAATGAAAGACACAAATTTGAATTATTCCGAGTGGAACTTCAAGCACACTATGGGAGAAGTCACCTACCGCAAACAATCTTCTATGTACATCATGGGCAGGCGCGTATCTGGTCGCAGGTAACAAGTGTATTTGCCACTACGCAGGGCCTCATGGAAAATGGCAACGGCATAATCTGTCGAATAGAATTGTAGATTAAAACAAGCAACTACGAGTATACATATGTATAGTATATGTATATACACATATTTCTCGTTTTCACTTCTCGTCATTAATACATTCTTTTCTCTTCAAATATGTTGCAATCTCATTGCTGGTACATATGTATGTACATACATATGTATTAACGTCGTTTTAAATAACCATTTTGTTTTTCGCATCTTTATAAACAAAAGGTGATCATTTTGATGACATTACAAATCGTATTTGATTGAGATATTTTTTAAATTAGGGAATTATTGCAAAATACCTCTGTCGCAGAAAATTTGTATATTTTGCTAAAATGAATTTATCAGCTTCTTTACTTGATTTGAATAATTGATTATGTACACACTTATACACTTATTATATGTAAACACTTTTGAATAAACTGGCTTGTAATTTGGAAACGAAGAAGAACAGACGTGACACAGAACAGAACAAAAGCCCGGTGGAAATTTTATAAAATAACTACTAACACAGTAACAACCTCTGTTTATTTCGAACAACAGACTAAATGCAGAGCAGGAAATGCTCTAAGTTGTAAAGAAAAACTCAAAATTATTCATTATACTATATTGTGAGCGAATGAATAATATTACAAAATAATCATTACTTTTTAATTTACTTACAGTTATAATGATTACAGTCCCTGATACATGTATATGCATATTTCTAAATGCTTTAACATTTTTTAGAGAAAAGTAGTGTGATTTCATAATTGCTTGTTTATATCTTTTTCGCACACTATGAGGCGATAGACTGAGAGCAGTTTCCTTTAATTCACTGATCCTACCTGATTTTCAGGACTACTCTTTTCTTTCAATTGCGTTATATTTCAGATTTGGACTACAAAACAGCCTACGGATCGTTGTAGTATTAATAGTCTTTATTGGTTTTATCTTAAACTGCTTAAAGACCTTTTAAAAATATTTTAATAATTATTTTCATTGTCTAGGTCAAAGAAATAGCTTTAAGAATGGAACTTCGAATGTTATTTTCAAATATCAAAAAATGATGACTGTGGCTAGCCCCGACACAACATTTAACATTTTTGCTGCTATTTTAAATATAACTTTTTTTTGTCAGTCCCTGTTTGATGCTCATAAAATTAAATTACAAATTTAATTTAATTTAACGCCTTACGCGCGCACTGGCATCGCCGCAATGCCCTTTAGAATGGACTTTTTCCAATCCTAATTTGTAAGCAAAAATGCAAAAGAAATATGACAATATATGGAATGCAATATAGTATATATATTTTTTAATTTTTAAAAGTGCAATATGATAAAGAAAATGTTGAAATATTGTAATACAACTTAAATGTAAAACGCTCCTTGAGTTTATTGCTAATATAAATTGTTAAACTTCGATGTAAATTGATTAATTGAGGCTAAAGCCACTATAAAAGTCATAAAGCAAAAAAGTAAGCAAAAATCATGAATTGTGGTTTAAATTACTGAAGCAGCTTTTTCAGATGATGTTTCTGTTGAAAATCAATACAAACATAAGTACCAATGCACGCATGTTAATATAAGCAGATAATAATCTTATGTTATCTACAAGTTATCTGTCACTGTTGCATACGAATGTAAGCATAAAGAATATGTATAGCAAAAGTGTCAGTCTCCAATAAAACTCTAAAGCGAACAGACGCACGGCGGTCCGCGACTATTGTCTTTTACTTTACTCCTACTGAGCCCTTCCCTTTTCAGCGAATATATAATCTATTCAATAGGTTATGGGCCCAGGGCATATAGGCTCATAGGAGAAGTTCAAAGTATTGTGAAATAGTAATCGTTTGGTGACTCAAGAAATATAACATTTAAAAAATGAGTGCGCTATATCAAATAGACAAATTGGAAGAGCATAACTATGACTCATGGAGCATACAGATGCGATCTGTCTTAGTGCACGCGGAATTGTGGAGTGTGGCATCAGGTGCTGAACCTAGTAATACTGAGAGTTCAAGGCCAAAAGATGAAAAGGCATTAGCAATTATAACGCTAAGTGTAAAAGCTTCACAATTGGGCTTCATTAAAAATTGCAACACTTCGTACGAGGCATGGAAAAAGTTAAAGGACGTTCATCAGCCGAGTGGACCTGTACGGAAAGTGTCGCTGTACAAGAAATTGCTAGGCAAACGCATGTTTCAAGGCCAAAGCATTTCAAGTTACATACACGAATTTAACGAAATTCTGGATGGTTTGTGTACAGTTGGCATCGAATTAAATGATGAGTTAAAAACAATCGTGTTGTTGTCAAGCTTGCCCGAACCATACGAAAATTTTGTCGTCGCCATTGAGACGCGTGACAATTTACCGTCATTTGATGTGTTATGTATCAAGCTGATGGAAGAGGGAGAGCGCAGAGGCAATGCAGATGGAGAGAGCGAGAATGCAAGAGCATTTATAGCTACGCAGCAGATCGTCGCGCATTCCAAAGCGAATTCAAAAAGGAATTCAAAAATCGTCGTTTGCTACAACTGCGGCGAAAAAGGGCACTACAAGGCACAGTGCAAGCGTGAGAAAATTCGCGGTGAAGGGAAAAAGCAATCGACAAAGAAAGAGATGGAAAAGCAGAGCAGCTTGTTAAATGCGTTGGACGTTGGAAAGATAGAGAACAACATGTGGTGTCTGGACAGCGGAGCAACAAGCCATATGTGTTGCGATAAGACGTTATTTTCAAAATTTATTGCGCACACTGAAATGATCGGTTTAGCTGACGCTGGTTTCCTGAAGGCCGAAGGCAGAGGAGAGGTGAAGTTACAGACAGAACTTTGTACCTTGGTGTTGTCAGATGTACTGTATGTACCGAAAATGAATGGCAACTTTATGTCCGTCAGCCGGTCAGTGCAAAAGAACAATGTTATACATTTTGGGCCACATTTTGCTAAAGTTATACAAAACGGCGAGTGTATACTGAAAGCGAATAAAGTTGGGAACCTTTATATGTTTCAAGGCAAACAAAATAGGTGTTATTCCGCAACTGAATCAGATGGTACATTGTGGCATAAGCGTTATGGCCATTTAAATTTTACCAGTCTGAAGGAAGTGATCAGCAAAGAGCTAGTGCGTGGTATTGGAAAGGTTTTTTTCCCAGACAACTTGAATTGCAAAACGTGTATGCTAAGCAAAATACATGTACAGCCATTCCCAAAGGTAAGCACTAACCGTGCCGAAGAGCTGTTGGAACTGGTTCATGCTGATGTATGCGGCCCATTCGACACGAAGTCACTTGCTGGATCCAAATACTTTCTGACCTTCATCGATGACAAGTCCAGGCGTATATTTGTTTATTTTTTGCGGAAGAAAGATGAAGTGTTCAGTAAGTTCGTCGAATTTAAAAACTTGGTTGAACGGCAAACAGATAAAAAGCTCAAATGTATTCGAACCGACAATGGAGGCGAGTTTGTCAACACAACATTCAACGGTTTCCTGAAACACCATGGTATTGCAAGGCAATTGACCGTGGCTTATACTCCGCAGCAGAACGGCGTGGCGGAAAGAGCAAACCGGACATTAACGGAGATGTCCAGATGCTTATTGGTGCAGTCGGGCCTAGGCGAGTCTTTGTGGGCCGAAGCAGTCAACACAGCAGTATACATAAGAAACAGATCACCTACCAGTGCACTGAACAACCTGACTCCAATGGAAGCGTGGACAGGTAAGAAACCCTGTGTTAGCCATCTAAAAGTTTTTGGTTCCATTGCAGTTGCACTTGCAAAGGGTCCCCGTAAAGGCAAATTCAAACCCAAAGGGCATGAGTACCGTATGGTTGGGTATTCGGTAGCAGCCAAAGGCTATCGGTTATACGACCCAGAGACGAGGACGATTGTCGAAAAACGAGACATTCTATTTGATGAGCGTTGTGGTGGTCATACCAATGAAGATACCGTTACGGTAGATTTTCCTGCATGCGAGGTTCAAGAGCATGTCACTCACACGGATGGTGACAGAAGCATCGACGACGATGACAGTGAGCACAGTTCTGACGACAGCAGCTCCAACGCATATGAGAGTGCAGTCGAAAAAGAAGACTCTGACGAGGATACTGTGAAGATTGGGCCAGGCCGGCCTAAAATTGTTCGAAATGGTAAACCTGGTCGTCCAAGAAAGCAATACAATGTGCTTGGAGCATTGGTTGCTAGTGACGTAATGGTTCCGACATCCTATGATCAGGCCGTTGGTAGCACACATGCAGTATTCTGGCAAGAGGCGATGCAAAAGGAATATCAGGCACTACAATCAAACGAAACCTGGCAGATGGCTGATTTACCAAAAGATCAGCGAGCAGTTGGTTGCAAGTGGGTATACAGCCTGAAACGTGACTCTGATGGAAAAGTCGAACGTTTCAAGGCACGACTCGTTGCTAAAGGGTGCTCCCAGAAGTATGGCGTGAACTATGTAGAGACGTTCTCACCCGTTTGCAGATTGGAAACCGTGCGGTTTATTTTGGCGTTAGCAGCGGAATTGAAGCTGTACCTTCACCAGATAGATGTGTGTACCGCCTATTTGAATAGCGACCTGCATGAAACTGTTTATATGAAGCAGCCACAGGGATACACAGATCCCAATAATCCAACATGCCGATCAAAAGAGGACTTGGCCAACATCAAGTCAGCCATTACAACATCGTTTGAATGTGTTGACAAGGGAGAGCTGCATTTGTTCCTTGGCATGGAAGTGCAGCGCGACGGTGAGCTTGGCGAAATTTCGCTAAGCAATTCGCAATACATCAAAGACATATTGCGTGAACATGGATGCGAGACCTGTAGACCTACAGCGACCCCACTGGATGCTGGTTTCCAAGTGATATGTACCAGCGAGCATTGTCAAAAGGTTGACATTGCATCCTACCAGTCTTCAATTGGCGAGTTAATGTGGCTGGCGCTTACAACAAGGCCAGACATATTGCATTCCGTTGCCAAGTTAGCTCAACGGAATCAAGATCCGCATGCAGAGCACCTAGTGGGTGTAAAACATGTGCTTCGATACCTGGCGTCAACTGTGGACCTGAAGTTGCACTACAAAGAGTGTGGACAACCCCTTACCGGCTATGTGGATGCAGACTGGGGTGGCGACCGCATCGATCGCAAGTCGTATACTGGCTATGTATACTACTTGGCTGGAGGACCCATATCCTGGCGATCTGAAAAGCAACGCAGCGTGGCACTTAGCAGCACGGAGGCGGAGTATATGGCTCTTTCAACTGCGTGTAAGGAGGCCATATACCTACGGCGTCTTATAGTGGAGATTGGCTGCGGTGACTCGAGTACTCCAACTATTCTTCATGGCGATAATTTAAGTGCTCAACAATTAGCTAAGAATCCTGTACACCATGAAAGAACAAAGCATATTGATATTAGATATCATTTTGCAAGACAGGTTGTAAACGAAGAACAAATTGTTTTACAGTATACATCAACCAATGAAATGATAGCTGATATTTTAACGAAAAATCTCCCTAAAGCGAAGCATGTTCATTTTACAAAGCTGTTAAATTTGATTTGAAAATTTTTGTAAAACATGTTTGCATTGAGGAAGGGTGTTGAAAATCAATACAAACATAAGTACCAATGCACGCATGTTAATATAAGCAGATAATAATCTTATGTTATCTACAAGTTATCTGTCACTGTTGCATACGAATGTAAGCATAAAGAATATGTATAGCAAAAGTGTCAGTCTCCAATAAAACTCTAAAGCGAACAGACGCACGGCGGTCCGCGACTATTGTCTTTTACTTTACTCCTACTGAGCCCTTCCCTTTTCAGCGAATATATAATCTATTCAATAGTTTCTCCATACATAAGTATATTTGTGATAAAACTGCGCTTGCTTTCCCCCTAAGCGGTCGATTAAGAAGTAAAACGGAGATGGTCTAGATATGCACGCTAAATCATTTAATAGTATGTGACACTTTTCCCATTTATTTAAATGATGTCTTTACTTACAAATGCTCTATTGTTATGCTAATGTTCAGTTTCAATTCAATTGGGGTTAAGATGAATAGAATTTGGTTTAATAAAGCTTGAAATGTGTGCAACACAGCGATGTTAAGCGTTGCATTTGCAAATTTCTTTAAAGAGTATTATTTACCTGTGGTGCCACCGCCTGGTGGATCGCTGGAGATAACACCCGGGAAACGTAAGCATCTAAAATCCAAGCCAAACTTATGATAATAGTATTCGCCAATTAGTTCTGCATGCACCTTGGAGACGCCATATATCGTACGAGGGCGTTGTATCTACGGCGATAATGGGAGGAATGTTTGTAAAAGTAATTATTGATCCAACTGTGAGTCGAACCTACCGTAACATTTGGCGTGGGATTCCGTGGGCTGTCCGGACCGAATGCCCCAATTGTGCTCGGCACAAATATGCGAAGCTTATACTGTTTCGCTAATTCGATGACATTGTGAACGCCTTCGATATTAACTCTATCCAAGAAAAAAAAAGACCTCTTGTGAAGCTATCAGTACGATATGGTGGTCTACTCACCGCACGGCCAGAGGCACATTCTGCTCACCCACCGCACTCAACAGGGCCGAGAAGTGTATTAGCCAGTCAATGCGATGATTCACAACAATCTTCTGGAGACCCTTAAAGTCCAGTATATCGGCAAAAATGTATGGGCCATTATCTAAAACCTCCTGACTGGGCTTAATAATGTCCGAGAGTATGACATTGTCTAGTTACAGATAGAGAGTATAACCATGGCGTTCAATGAAAATCGAGTTAAATCACATTACCATTTCCATATTGCGATCTCATCAGTTTAGCGCACTCGATGCCCAACTGTCCAAGGCCACCTGGGGGTTTGGAGGAAATAGAATTGCAGCTGTTTAAGTTTTTGACAGTTTTGTGGCCTTCAGTTTATAAATATCATGTACATATGGTCTTTGTCTGCGATCCCATACGGAACTTTTCAAAACACTAACCCGTTATTAGAATTTTCGGAGGTCTGGCTGTCGGGCTACCAGGGACTTGATGTAACCGTCGCTTTAGAAGCTGCGTTAATACAGAATTTTGAACACATATTGGTGATAACGATAGACTCGTCCTCGCCTGTCCCGCCAGACTTGTAAAGCACTTGCGCCACATTTCCCTTTTTGCTTAGCGGGTCTTTTATTAGAGGAGGCGCACACACTGTTCGAGCGACTATTTTCAACTGATTTCGAAATTTGCAAATGCTTTTCACAAACGTTGCTCTGCTTTAAGATGATACAACAACCATACGGGTACAAACAAACACACGTACTCGCACTACACATTCATATTTCGGGACGAAAATCGCGTGAGCTACAGCTACATAGGTATGGTGCGTTCGAATGTTACCCGACTATGTTGGCACCCAGTCAATTCCCTATTTTGATTCATTTTGAAAGCCATGCAGTGTTTGTGGTTGCCATGGCAAAATATTTGCCATTTAATTCAATAAAAAGCGAAAGTGAGGAGGCCTGTCGAGCCGCAATACATAGCAGCAACAACAACATCAATTATAGAGCTCAGCAATTGCGTGGGTTTCCTTTTGGGGGGCATGGCTGTTGGGCTATATTTGGGACAAGTTTTGCAAACAGCTGAAAGAAAAGTGTACTATATACAGGGGCTATTTTCAATTCAGTACAGGACGGGCCCCCAAATAATGGGTGACTCGTCGTTCGAAATGATTTAAGGAACTATATATATATTGAATGTATTGAAAATCCAGCAAACTATTTAAATACTATACACCCCTTAGTAGTGGGTGTCTCTCCATTAGAAGTGAATTTAAAGATTATATAATGTCAATTGAAATATGACAGGAAAAGGAATATTACTGATACGGAATACATCAAAGCATTAAAAACAATCATATTATTTACAGGATTAATGGTTATCTTTGAAATTAATTTTCAAAAGTAATAGAGACTTTAAAAATAATTTCAATAAAAGTTAGCAAGTATTGAGAATATAATGAACCATTTGTCCATTGAAAGCTTACATACTATATGTATATGTTTACACCTAATTATGTTTTTAAGCGATAGATTGGTTCCTAAAAAAGTCGTGTAAAAAAAGACATTCTCCATATGCAAAATGAATCGTGCTAAATATAATACATAAAACTTTTAATTTTCAAACCGTGTAAAAACAGAATTACGTGTATATCTGTTTATCTTATTCACACATCGATTATCTTAATTTATTGCTTATTTTCGTATGCAACAACTCGTAGTACAAGTACGAGTTTACATTTTTTTTTAATTTACTGATCATTTGAATACATCTTTTAAGCAGGATAATATAGATTAATTTTGGTTGTATCGGGTTTTTCATATTTTTGTCAGTCATTGCCAGTTTAAATAACAATTCAAAGCATCAACTTTATAAAATTGGTTCCATTTTGAGGATATGTTATGAAAATGTAGTCATATTTTTTTAAACACTCTACTGCAGACTTATCGCTTGTGTCTGAATTGATGTTATAGTTTTTCGATTTATAGGTGAAGCAGGCTGCGTTATTTTATCTGCATAATAAGGAAGAAACCTAAATTTTTTTTATTTTTCGAGTTTATTTAATATTTTGAATTTTTTATTATATATTTTCTCATTCATTGATCGTGGAAAGAATGGAAACCATTTAGTCTCTTCATATATTTTAGCATTATAGATGTTCAATTATTTTCCCAAAATCTAACTTAATAGTTCTTATGAAATTGTTGCCTGTATTTGGAAACAATTTCTAGTCCACCTGAAACACTGATTTACAAAATCCCCAATTATAATGTGTTCTGAACACTTTATATATATGTCTCTTTGCCTTTCATATACTTGTGTACAAGTAAGACACGCTTTGGAACTTTGTCAGCTCAACAATTGGCGAGCAATTGAATTAACCTTGAAATGAAACCAAATTGAATTACAGTCTCAGCTGACCATTAATAGGTTGTGGATTTTTGTTATGGTGTTTTAACCTGGGCCAGTGTGGGGGGTACTCGTAGAATTATTTCATCAGCTCAGACCCAATTAATGGCATGTGCATTTGAAGGGACACTGATAACAGTTGATGGGTGGCGAATACAAGTACTATATATTTTTCAAATACAAAAAGTGCAATGAATTTTACTTGAAACTAATAATATGTGTTTTTGAAAAGCTTATCAGTACATTTACGTATATTATATAGCTTGTCTGGAGAATGTTTTTTTCAATTTTCCATCATCAACTAACTGATTACGTATGACAGTATACAAAAATATTTTTGTTGTTGCCAATAAAGAATAGACAGTCGGGTATGATTTTCACTTTTCCTGAATCAACAACAGGGAGGCAACGACGCAAGACGCTATGACACAAAACTTTTTACACTAATCATAAAGTAAATTAAATATATGTATTAGGGAAGCGTTATACGGGCCTATGAACGTATACACTCCTACCATAGATCAGCCAAGCGATACAAAACTAGCGACGCTTTATGTAACTGAAGACGTCGACATCGACGACGAACATGGGAGCCGCAAAAACTTTGACGAAAATATGATTTAAGCACCTCATGAGGTCTTTAATTTGATTTAAAAAAACTGAGAGGAGCCGAGTGTTTGTGGAGAGCAAAGAAATGGAAACTATTTCACTCAACGACTTAAGAAACGAAAGTGAAAACCGTTGCTGGCTATCTTACATTTCATATTTTTCGTTAATTGATTAAACTCTCTTAGTCGCTGACCATTTCGGGTGGAACTCTAGATGTTTGTTAGATAAATACTTATTTATAATGTTTTTATGCTTGAGAGCGGGCAGATTTTATGGGTTGGTGAAGGGTCATTGCTAGCCAAAACCGTTTAATGATATTTTGTTGGCAGTCGGTTTTTTATAATACTTGGAAAAATGTGCGATAAAAAGCAAAGAATATACACAAGTGTGGAATGGCTGCTAAGGGAACGTGGTCTCTTGAAATAGGGGAGAAGTTGTGAATAAATATTTAACATACTTGTATAAATTATTAAAGAAAACGAGTAGATATATGTTTAGTCCGACTTTCTACCTGAACATAGATATAACATAGATATATCATAACACTGATATTTTCGCCTAAGATTATTTTATTCAAACACAAACTTTTTCACGACCGAGACGCTTTTCGAACGGTGAATAGTTCTGATTAGAAAGAAATCAACATAGTCTTCAGTTTTAATTTCTGGGTATTTTTTTGAGATTTTGGCTCATCTGGATAATTTCTATCGGCGCTTGATTTCCGGATCCTATTGAAAATACAACAAGAAATCCAGGCAAAGCTCCAGCTTTTTATAGAATACACAGAATATCCTTTGATTTCAAAAATGAATGCTAATGTCAATAAAATTGAACTTGATTGTTTTTTTTTTTTGCTAACACAAAATACCATAGCAATATTTATAAATCAAGAGCTTTACAATTTCAACCATTAACCAATTGTTTTCATTTGAGCTAATATATATAAATAAATTATCTATATGTTGAAACCTAAAATGCAAATGCTACTTACTATATTAACTTTGATTGCGGCAAATCTTTAGCCTTATGCCTTTTAGCGGCCTTCATTTTGAGTAATTTTCTTTAATTTCACTTACAATTTCAAATAATTCCCAAAATAAACGGAGTAGGCTCTACGCATTAAGATATTTTTATATGGCGACCTCTGTGTGCTCTCCGGTCACAGTTCAGACAACATCGGGAAAAATACGATCCACAAACCTCAACCAACCTCAACCAAGCACGTTTTAAGCCATACCATACCATCCCCACTTCTTTAGGCCCGGTGAAGTGATTCGAGTGAGAATCAGCCAAGTGTGGCCAAAACTATGCTACGATATTGCACAGGCAGGAAGCTCCGCATTCCCCTCACACAAACAACGCCATACATACATATGTATGTAAGTCGATTTTCCACTCAAAACATTTATAGAAATCTTGAGTAATCTGCTGGACGACTATGGCTAAAATATTTTCAAAACAGTTTTAGCGTGCATTCCAAACGGGACGGTTCGTCAAGACGGTAAATCAAATGGACATACTATATACAGAAGTTGGAGTGTCTGAGCAATTAGCGATAAAGCTTGGTGGAATTTTAATTTAATTATAGAGAATTGCAAAAGCAAAAGTGCGTTCGAAAGTGAAGTGAAAAATAGTGTAGAAAAGCATTTGAAAATATTTAAAAAATTGTAATAATAAAGTGTGGAAAAGCGCAAAACTAAAGGGCATTGAGCAACCCGTTGCCAAATTTTTGAAAGCTTTGCAAATTTCAAATGAAGAAAACTTTGCTTGCGGATATGTAAACACATCAGCACTGGATAGATATCTTTGGGAACTTGGATTTTACGCCAAATCTGTAACTGCACTATTAGAGTAAGATTGAAGCTAAGGCCTTTGTTTTGTGTCGAATACGGCTTAAGGTCTCTCTAGAGTCTTCCGCTACATGGCCAAAGATTTTTCATTATCGTTTGCACAAGATCTGCAATTCTGCTTCTATTGAGAATATTATGGAGCACGGAAAAGACCCGTTTTAGCAGCATTTACTCACATACTCGCATTTAACAGTTACTTAATTAGCTGGGACTCAAAAGAAATCAGAGCAAAATAGAGAAGCCAGGTAGCTGGTGAAAATGTCGCCAAAGACAAAGATTGTGTGACAGAGGTAAACCGTCAGCAACGGCTATAAGCCGCATTTAGTTGCGCCAGCCGGAGACTCTCGAACTAAGCCAACTGCCTGCCTGCCTGCCTGCCTATATCTACATACTATTCGCACATATATACATAAATATATGTGTGTATGTATTTGTGTACCTTACTCTGTTGTCTCTGCTGCAACTGAAGGCGAAAGAAATTACAGACAATGATGAAAACGACAATAATTTCAAGGTTCGTTTGATGTAAGCTTGCCGCGCATGCGTAGAGAGGAGCCACAGCCACCGCCACCGCCATAGCCACAGCCTCTAAGCTAGTGGTGGTGTTGGTGGTGGATCGTTTCACTCGATGCCAAAGTTTGCCACTACCTTTTCGTAGTTGTTGTCTTCTGCTTCTTCTTCCACATTCGCTTCTTCTTCTTGTTGTTGTTGTTAAATGATTACAAAATTTTGTTGAAAAGGCATGTTACGCTTCTTGGCGCAAAAAGTTTCTTTTTTTCAGCCGTTTTTGGGGTTGAGCTGCGCAGCTGCATAGAAAACTTGAAACAGTCTTGTACTATACACGTAGCATGTAGACTTATGGACTACAAATAGACTTTTGTCTGAACTTTGTTGGTTATTGCATACAACTTCCTGTCGCACGCCTGCCTAAGTACAAATTTATGAAGCGTTCGCAATACCATTATCCAAAAAAAGATCATCCATGTATGCAGGTGTAACCTTCACGATTGTCTGAAGGAATCTGTACAGTTGTATTGCCAATAGTTGGCTATAATAGCACTCATTGTTGCATTTATTTAGATGATAAACACTTCTTCATTTAAGGGCAGACTAATAAACAACAATACTACATATAGTAAATAAGTAAGATTGAAACCAGATCTATAGATAACCTCCCAATTGGTTCTTCACCCATTTCCAGAAAATATTATAATTTATTAAAAATAAATAAATAAAAGTCTGTTTAGCAACATTTTCACAAAGGTTCATTAATTTGACGCCAAACAAGTTATTCCCTAAAAAGTTATGTTAACTTTTCTCTTCAACATATTTCAAGAATCAAGACGACAGCAATTCTCTCTAATCTTTTCATAAAAAGATGTCTGCTTTTTCTAGGAATGTGGAGAAGAAAGGGAGAAAGGAATAAAGTAACACATTTTCTATAATTTCCTCGTTCAATTCTTTCGAATTAGAATTGTGGGCCTTTACTTTTCTTCATACGAACAACTGTTAAAAAGAAAAGTTCTAAAGAAAGATAATCGTTTTTAGAATAGGTACAATAATGAAAGCTATATTTCATGAGCACATAGTGATCTTCTTAAAATTGTTTACTCTGTATAATATATAAGTCTGTTTAGCAACATTTTCACAAAGGTTCATTAATTTGACGCCAAACAAGTTATTGATCGATGAAATATATTTCCCTAAAAAGTTATGTTACCTTTTCTCTTCAACATATTTCAAGAATCAAGACGACAGCAATTCTCTCTAATCTTTTCATAAAAAGATGTCTGCTTTTTCTAGGAATGTGGAGAAGAAAGGGAGAAAGGAATAAAGTAACACATTTTCTATAATTTCCTCGTTCAATTCTTTCGAATTAGAATTGTGGGCCTTTACTTTTCTTCATACAAACAACTGTTAAAAAGAAAAGTTCTAAAGAAAGATAACCGTGTTTAGAACATGTACAATAATGAAAGCTATATTTCATGAGCATATAGTGATCTCCTTAAAATTGTTCACTCTGTATAATATATTAGACACAATAGTTTATAAGTGGGACTGCCCTAATAGAGGCGTAGCAGAAGTGCTTTTCTGCATTGAAACGCATTACCTAGATAATATGATTCCATTCAGCTGATTATAGTGGCACTATTTATACTTAGATAGTACCATCGACATTACAAAACTCCCCTTAAGACAGCAGTATAATTTGATTTACCATGAATACGCATATTTATAAGCATTCATAGGCAGACAACTATTAATGTTAAACAATTCGATTAGATAAGTAAACCAAAGCAGGTCTGCTAAAGGTTAATCCCTACACATTCATATACTCGTAAATATAATCTAATCGATTTAAATTCTTTTTTTTTAAATTCTATTGATAACTTCTTATCGACCTTCATAAAGATTTATACGTTTAACAACCAAATCATTGACCAATTCTTTCATGTTGATGGCTGTAATAAAATCTAAATGACTGAAACTCTCCAATGGTATACGATGATGCTCAATCAAATGGGGGAAACTAGACACCAAAGTTTCGACATCCTGAGGTCCACACTTATCATCGTTGTGGGCGGTATAGGCGTGTGTGGCAGCAGTTATTTTGCTGAGGTCGTAATCCGGTGGCATGTCCTGGCCATAAAGTTCTCTGTTCTTTTCGAGACCCCAATCGTACTGACGGAACTTTTTCGATATCCACAGTTGCATGTAATGTAGGACCTGATTATTCGAATTTCCCGCAAAATGAGTTTTTCTTAGTACCGCGAGTGAGCTCTAAAAAGGCGAAAAGAAAATTCATCATGTGCTGACGAATAATATTATAGCTTTACTTACCATATTAGAGTTTTTATAATAGTCCGTGAAGCTCCTATAGTACTTGGTTCGATCACCGCAAAACAAATCCAACAAAGGACTAATTCCCAAGGTAAAAGGCAAAAACTCTTTATCAACTAAACCTTTACTGAAAGCGTTATAGGGATTACCCAGGGCCGGCGCAAACAATTTGAAAGCCATAGAAGGAGCATGCTCAAAGAAAGCACAGGGCGCCAAGAGATGGCCGGACTTGATCTTGGCATTATATTCCGGACGCTCTGAAAGCATGACCAAATAGACGGTTGTGCCTTGGGAGTGACCAGCGTAGTGCACTTGTGACTGGCCTGTCTCTTCCAGGATATAATCAATCATAGCCGGAATATCAATGGTGCCGATCTCGTGCCAGTCAAAGTGCCAAAACTTCGGACTATTCACTGAAACCATTTTATTTTTCTTTGAATAGTTATTGCCGCGTGCGTTTCCTAGCCAGACATCGTAGCCGGCATCGGCCAATAGATAGGCCAGCGAGTTGTCTGGTCCACTGCACAACCAAGCGTCGGAATTACTAAAGAGTCCGTGCTGTAGCAGAACCGCTGGACGCTTCGCATTCTGATTCTGTAGCTTGTGGGAGTAGGGTATGCGGAACAGAGTCAGCACGTAACCATCCTGAGTGGTAACCGTATGTCTTTCCGCCGGATATCCATGGGAGCGTATGCGTCCATCCGATTTCCATTCAGGATTGTTTACTAATTTCGAAATAAGACATAATAGACCAAAGAAAATAAACTGCATTTTGAAAGAAACAAGACACTGCTGATCCAGCCCTTATATATGCTTAGCGCCTGTCGGCTTATCTAACGAAATTCTAGATTTATTTCAGGCCGAACCGCTAAGAAATAATTACACTGATACGGAGGCGGCTTGGCTAAGGAATGTATATATATATATATATATATATATATATATATATATATATATATATATATATATATATATATATATATATAGAGAGAGAGAGAGCGTTTTTAAAAACGGAATAATTAGAAAGACTAAAAAATGGCACAGATAAGAAAGAAAGGCAGTTGAGACTTTCTAATCTATATTATTCATTTTAAAGCCGAAGCTAGTGTGTACTATTTAGCCTTTTAAATAATCATCTTGTTCGTTCAAGATCAGAGTCAGCCGGTGTATCCTATATTTTCAATTCTTTTATAAAAAATATGTTTCCCCTTTTTCCTGTTTGGAGTCATATTTTCCAGCATCCCTAGAGTTGACACCAATCTTATTAATTTGTAATTAACCTTCGTAGAAGGTTTCAGATCTATAGTTTTAGGACAGGATAGGATGGAATTATGATTGAAAGAGACAGCAATCTAATATGGATTTGTCTTGTCCTGTACATTTTAGAAGAATTCTACCATTCTGCATTCCCATTTTAAACAAATATGTCCTTTCTCGCTTAGTGAAGGGGTATGATTAGAAATATTTCTATGCCTCATCAAATTCTTGATTTAAAAGCCATTGGGTATATGCATTTCAAGTTTTTATTATTCATTTTGGTTTCCATTAGCCTTCATAGCTATTTATACGTTCCACCACCAAATCATTGACCAATTCCTTCATATTCTTGGCTACAATGAAATCCAAATGGTTGAAGCTTTGCAAGGGTATGCGATGATCCTCAGTCAAATGGGTGAACTGGGAGACCAAGGTGTCGACATCCTGAGGTCCACAGAGAGCGTCGTTGTGGCTGGAATAAGAGTGTGTGGCAGCCGTAATTTTGCTGAGGTCGTAGTCTGGTGGCAAGTCCTGGCCATAAAGTTGCCGATTCTTCTTGGTGCCCCAATCGTATTGGCGGAACTCATGGGAGGCCCACAGTTGCATGTAATGTATGCCCTGATTGCTCGAGGAGCCAGCCGGATGAGTTTCAATGAGGACCTGCAGTGATGTCTAGATGGGGGAGGAAACGAAAATAAGGCATGTGTGGTCGCAAAATGTTGTTGCTTTACCCACCACATTGGTGTTCTGATATCCGCCGTTGGCAAAGAGTACAAAGGCATTTCTGCAGTACTCATCATGTTCGCTATGTTCCCCACATGCGGTGTCCGCAAAGCGATTGACCAGCGCATTGTGGGGAATGAGCTCCGTATCAACAAGAAGTTGATTCCACACACCACCTGGTGTGCCCACCAAAGCTCCCACGTATTTGAAAACCGGAGAAGCGCCGTGTTCGAAGAAAGCACATGGGGCCAAGAGATGGCCGGACTTGATCTTGGCATTATATTCCGGACGCTCTGAAAGCATGACCAAATAGACGGTTGTGCCTTGGGAGTGACCAGCGTAGTGCACTTGTGACTGGCCTGTCTCTTCCAGGATATAATCAATCATAGCCGGAATATCAATGGTGCCGATCTCGTGCCAGTCAAAGTGCCAAAACTTTGGATTATTCAAGGAGATCACTTCATTTTCCCTCGAGTAGATGTTGCCGCGTGCATTTCCCAGCCAGACATCGTAGCCGGCATCGGCCAATAGATAGGCCAGCGAGTTGTCTGGACCGCTGCTCAGCCAGCAGTCGGAGTTACTAAAGAGTCCGTGCTGGAGCAGAACCGCCGGACGCTCTGCATTCTGATTCTGCAGCTTGTGCGAGTAGGGTATGCGGAAGAGAGTCAGCACGTAACCGTCCTCGGTGGTGACCGTATGGGTTTCCATCGGGTATCCATGGGAGCGAATGCGCTCACCCGACGTAACAAAATCGAGCAGGACGACTTCAGGCTTGTTGGCGCCTGCAAATGTCCAAGCCAGACAAAGTAGAGCACAAAGAAAAATACGCATTTTTCCACAGTAGCCAATGATACTTTAATAAAACTCTAAGCTAATTGTCCGCCCTTATATAGCTGGTTGCGGCTTATCGAACATAATGTTTTTTTTATTCCATGTAGAACACTTGAGTGATAATTCCAGAGATACGGAGGTAGCTTCGCCCGCTGAGCGATTTATAGCGTTTTGAAAGGTAAAAAATGGAAATGTGCCTAAAAATATCATTGACCACAGGTGTGGTAAGATCCAATACCTTAAAAAATATTACAGATAAGAAAATTACTGACTGCTTATCGGTTTATCGGCAATGAAACTAATTCTAAAATATGGAATAAGATCATTAATGTGACATCTTCAGATGTTAATAGAAGCAAACAAAGGAACAAGCTTGCAGTTCGCTGAGAAGTCTATCAGAAAAAAAAAACCCCAAACTAATGCAAATATATTTAAAAATATATGTAAAGCTCCTCTTCAGAACTTGCACCTAGTTGGAAGAATTTTGTTTCTCTGAGAGACATTCACAGTTTATTCTGCTTGGGACTCTTAGTGTAAATAATTTTCAAATCATTTTTATACATTTTCTATAGCTATGAATATATTCCCTACGTCAATTGCTCCATATGCACAAAGCTAGTAAAAAATGTTGATACTTGGAGTACCTTCATGGAGGCTACATTGTCTTATACTGCTGTCCATCTGGACAGCAGCAACGATGGCCGATAGTTGCCCACCATCCGAGGCAATATTGCCCTGTCGCTGCACTCTACGTGGAAAAGAGATACAAATATGGTAAGTGGGATAGAAATAGTGTATTTCTCGCTGAGAGAACTGCTCTCCTTCATAGGGGAGGTGGAGCAACTGTCTTCCCCTAAGATGCATCTAATTTCGGTGGCTTTTGTGAGACTCCCCCTAAATAATAATAATTCATAATAACACAAGTGGTCTAAATTTGAATTCCCACTTCCGTTAAGTCATCTTTTCATATTATATATTAGAACACATTTTATTTTATGGGGTATACAATAAAGAAGCAGGTGTTTATTTATCCCTGATTTTAGGGATTTCCCTTCGAAACATTCGAGTAAGCCATCTATTTGAAAGCAATATGCGATCAATACTTTAAGATAAATTCGTGGTGCACTCGCATAATTTTCTTCCCACCCTGGGGATCTCAGGATAATACTTATTTTCGAGAAACTTAGTAACAATCCTACCAACACTTACCTACATGTTTACCAGGTGCTCCCATAGCAACTTGCCTCAGATCATGGACGGATTAAAAGCTGTCGAGCGTAATATTAAAACTCAAATCGATGAACTGGTGCTGGAGAACAATCAGCTGCCGGCACTACCGGGTCGCTTCTTTGGCAATCTGCAGATAGTACGTCTTATGCTGCGCTACAATAGCATCGAGCGTATGTCCAATGGCTGGCTGAACGAGCTGGAGAACAGTCTGGTCGAGGTTTTTATTGTGGAGCCGCAACTTCGTAGCATTCCCGCGGAGAGCTTAAACGGCATGATCAACATGCTGGCCATAACAATACAGAGTGAGGAGCTGAAGCATTTGCCAGACTTTTCCGGACTTCTAAGTCTCACGTACCTGAGTGTTCAAAGTGCCTCGCTGCAAGAGCTGCCACCCCACCTCTTCAGGCATCTGCCAAAGGTGCAACATATTCACATAACGGGCGGTACAGGACTGACGCGCCTAGAGGCGGGTCTGTTTGATGGCCTCATCTCGCTGAAGAATCTAGACCTGAGTCGCAATGGCCTGAACTGGCTCCATTTGCGTTCGCTCTCGCGTCTGCCGAATCTAGTGAGCCTGAAGCTCTCGCACAATCAGATCAGTGATGTGGGCATGATCGGGCGTATTGTGAAGGACTTGGAGCACCTGAAGAAACTGCGCCTAGACCACAATATCATCAACGTCATCGAGGACGGATCCTTTGTGGATTTGCCCAATCTGTCTGAGCTGCATTTGAACGACAATCGTATTACGGAGCTCCAATATGGCGCCTTCTTGCGCACCCCGCAGCTGAAGACCATCTACATGCAGAACAATTTCATTCGCCGCATACATCCGGAATCGCTGCTGCAGACTTCCGGAAGTGACGTGGGCGTGGAGTCCGTACACATCTACAACAATGAGATAAGCCATGTGGAAGCGTTAAGAGCGCTTTTGGACGCTTTGCCCACACTACGTTTCCTGGACATGAGCAACAACCTGTTGAGTGAGCTACCCTATGGCGCTCTGCGTGGCCATGGCACGCTGGAGCAACTGCATTTGAATAATAATCAGCTGCGTTTGATTGAGCGCGACGCTTTGATGGCCATGCCCGCCCTGCGGGAGCTGCGCATGCGCAACAACAGCCTATCTTCGGCTCTGCCGCTGCCGTTTTGGAATCTGCCTGGTCTCAAGGGCTTGGATCTGGCGCAGAATCAGTTTGGGAACGTGGATGCACAACTGTTGGCTGGCTTGCCCTCATTGCGACGCCTCGATCTCAGCGAAAACGGGTTGAGGGAGATGGCTCCAAATACTTTTCGCCACAATCCGCTGCTGGAGACGCTGAATATATCCTCCAACGAGCTGAGCAAGCTGCATCCGGGCACTTTTCAGCATTTGGAGCGACTTTTTGAGGTGGATGCCAGCTATAATCAGTTCTCGACCGTTATTCCCGGCCTACCACCCATTGTGGAACGCATCTCGCTGCGTGGGAACCACATCACTACCCTTCCCGCATCCGCAAGCAAGTCTCTGCAGTTGCCCAATCTGCGCATGCTCGATCTCAGCCAGAATCGCATCGAACAGCTGCCGCGTCACGGATTTAAGGGTACGCCTGAGCTGCGTGTGCTGAGCCTGGCACAGAATCGTCTACATCTGCTGGAGGACACCTCCTTTCTGGGCATTCAGCAGCTGGAGCTGCTGCATCTCCAGGAGAATCAAGTGTCGCAGGCGGACGAGCGTGCCTTGCTACCGCTTTCTGAGCTCCGCAATCTCAACCTGCAATCGAACAAACTGGAATCCATAACAGATCACTTCTTGTCGAACAACAGTCGTCTGGAGCAGCTAGATTTGTCACGCAATCTCATTCGCAGCATTTCGCCCACAGCCTTTGACGCCCAACGCTCGTTGGAATATCTGGATTTGTCGGGTAATGCCCTTCTAGATATATCTGTGGGCTTGGGCAATTTGCACAGCCTTCGCGACATCGATCTGAGCTATAATCAGATATCGCGAGTGCACTCGGATGTGGTCAATGCTTGGCGCAACGTAGTAGAGATTCGTCTATCCAATAATCTCATTGTGGAACTCCAGCAGGGCACGTTTCGGAATCTGCCCAAGTTACAGTACCTGGATTTAAGCAGCAATGAGATCGGCAGCGTGCAACCGGGCGCCCTCAAGCAATTGAATGACCTACAGGAGTTTGTGCTGGCCGATAATAAGCTTGTCGAACTGAAGGATCACGTATTTGAGGATTTGCCCAACCTACTGGCCTCCCATTTCCAATACAACAAGCTACGCTATATCTCCCCAGAGAGTTTCCACAATGCCAACTCGCTCGTCTTCCTCAATTTGTCCAACAATCACTTCCGCAATATGGAAAATACCGGATTACGCAGCATGCGGAACCTAGAGGTACTCGACTTATCTACCAATGCCGTCAAATTGGTGCCAACGATGCCGCTTAAGGCGCTCAATTGGCTGGTGGAACTGAAAATGGACAACAATCAGATATGTAGGATACAGGTGAGCCGATGTGAGATTCAAAATAGTCATGCTACCACTTATTACATTTTGGTATAACTAGGGCTCGCCTTTTGAGACCATGCCGCGTCTACGGGTGCTATCTATGCGCAATAATCAGTTGCGCACCATCAAGGAGAGAACATTTCGCAATTTGAGGGGCAACATTGCAATACTGGATGTCGACGGTAAGAGAAACTATAGATTGAAGTTCAAAGATTATGTAGAAACGGTAATTGAAGGGGTCATCTAATGTTTAGCAAAACAATTGAAGTAAAATATCACTTGAAGATCACATAATTGGAATAGATTTAGATTTAAATAGATTTAACAGATTTCACCTATTATTTCGTTACCAACCCGAATCAAATGACCCGATTGATAAAACTTTAATTCATCAATGATTTGTTTTTTATCTCCCCATTTTTCCAATTTTCTTAGCATACTTTTATCCATATTTATTGAGAGATCTAGAAAAAAGGGTTACCAGGAATAGGGAACCTTTAGTTACTCCTGACCCGATTGATGAAACTTTAATTCATCAATGATTTGTTTTTTAACTCCCTATTTTTCCAATTTTCTTAGTTTTCTTTAGTCTTTATCCATATTTATTGAGAGATCTAGAAAAAGGGTTACCAGGAATAGGGAACCTTTAGTTATTCTTCAAAAATTCGAGCCGCATTATATTGACGTCGGTTCATAAATCCCCAATAAATTAGAAATTTATTTTTTCAATTGCTTATTAAAACACAAGAATAACTTTATTTAAGCTTAATAAAATAGTAGAGTTTATTAAAAAAGAAATTTAAATAATAATATAACATATCACCACTCCGAGCTCAAATAAATAAAAGATAATAACAAAAATTAAACCCAAATGACCTAAAAGTATTACACAAAATAGTATACCCTTTAATAAAATTTTGACATTCTCACCTGAGGGGTTACAATTTGTGTAAGCTTAAGAAAATGTTAAGGAAATAAAATAGTGTAAAAAATTTTATACCTTCATTAAATATTTTTTGCACAAAAGTCAGACACTGCTAATAACGCATTATTTGAATTGGTTTATAGACATTGCAGAAAATGAAGCTAAAAAGAATTCGCCTTCTCATCAAGTAGTATATTTTCATTAAATTGATGGGCTGCTAAAAATGTTATTTTTATGAGAAACTCAAATACATTTAACCATCGTTTCTAATTATTATTTGTAGGCAACCCCATTGACTGCAACTGCGCGATGCAGTGGCTTTCGGTTTGGCTACAGGAGACAAATTTTCCCTATCCGGGGCCGAAGTGTCAAGATGGACGTCTGCTGCGAGCAGCGCGCATGGAACGCAGCTTGTGTGCCGGCCTCGATGTATTCAGTGGTGGGGGCGATAATGAACGTACAGATGGAAATCAACTACCTCTGCTCAATGAGCATGGCGATGTATTCCAGCGGGATTTGCCCGAGGACTATAACGATGAGTGCGAGACCTACGATGCCACTGGGAGTCAAGCAGGCGAGCGTCCGATGGTCGGAGAGAGCGAATACTTCTATGATCAGTATGTGGACAACACAGATGCGCCAGATGCCAGCAACGCAGTGTTGAGCACTTCACAGCGCCCCAAACCGACAGCAACACTGAATCCCAACATTGATCTGAACAATACGCTGCTCCACACCAAGTATTTCAATCGGCGCCCACAGAGACCTGGGGCAGCCAGTACGCCGGGCGGCTCGCCCTTCACCTTCTTTGGCTACCCCATACCCAGCCTAAGCCTGGGACGGTTCTTTGGTTTTGGAGAGCGAGGTCGCAAACAGCGTGCCGGCACCGATGACATGCCCGCCACTCATCGCATGGCTAACATCAATTTGCCGGCGGGACGGAGCAAGACCCGAATGTATCAGCCGAATAGCATGGAATTCGAGAAGTATCTGCAACAGCAGCAGCATGAAACGAAGGCTACAGCCCGCAATCGGTATGTGGAGGCCAACTCGGAGGAATCGCTAAGCAACGAAAGCTCAGCCACAACAATGGGTGCTTTTCGCACCACATTTCGGGAGCCCACGAGCATAGAACGTGGGGGTTTCCGACCCATTGTACCACCACATGTTGGAGGCTTCACGCCTGTACACGATCCCAGACGTGGTTTGGTTGAGGCTGTCAATAAGACGAAGAACCCACAGGCCGAGCGTAACTTTATACCGATTGCAGTAAGGCAGGAGCCCAAGACCACAGTCGCCAACAGTTTGGAGACAAAGGAAACAAGCAGCGAGGACCTCTCATACCAAGTGACAGAAGTGATAGATGATGTAACCACAAATCCTCCAATAGTGCGCAGCACGAGACCAGCCACAGCACCACCCACTATCAACCACAAGGCCACAATAACGACAACTACAACGACATCGACAGCCGCACCCACAACTACTTCGACTTCAAGCCCAAGCAGTGAACAATTCGAGTCGCATTACGATGATGAGGATTTGGAAGCACAATCAGTTACATTGCTTAAACCACCTCCATTAATGCAATCAACCACAGCCGAAACCATCTTGCTTATACCACCAGCCGAAGAACACGTGGCCCAAATCAAAAGTCATTCCTGGGTGACAACAACAGATACGCCAGAAGCGTTACCAACTGAGGCAAACGCCGAGCTGCAAGCAACTGTTCGCCCTGCTGTCACCGCTCCACCCCCACCACGAGTCCAGCACAACGCCCGAGCGCCCGGCGGTCGTTCGACCATCACCAAGGTCTATGCTCCATATCAGCAGCAAATTGCTCAGCCGACGGCGGAGGAATATCAACGCACCACACCAAGTGCAGACAATCTGGCGACGGATAGTGAGCAGCACGTTACAGCTAATGCCCAGAAACGCACTGAGCTCGACGAGAAGCAAGTTGAGCGGGTCGATCGCAAGGATGGCATGGACTGGTATTACGAGAGTTTTAAAAAGAAACGCGGTTTTAATGATCCTGGAACGGCGGTTAGGGCAGCGAATAAAGAGGTACTCGATGGCACGGTACCCTCACCAAACAGCTCCAACTGGACGAGATGTTGGGCTGTGGGCAAGAAGGAAATTATCTTCTTGCTGTTATTGTTGTGGCGGTGATGTGACTTATAAACAGGCATCCCAATGCAATGTTAAACAGATTTGTAATATTTGTTTTAAGTTAATTATTGAGTTTAATAAAATAATCAAAATACACACAAATATGAGTACATATTACTTAAATGTTGCATTGCAGGTGTCCAAATTAATTTCCACGTGGTAGGAACTGAAACAAAAAAAGTGATTTATTCAGACATCTTCCTCGTCCAAGTTAAATATTAAAAGTGCGTAAGTTTTCAGATGGTGATGCATGTTGAGATTTCAACACAATTTCTCTGAATAGAGTTATTTGTCTCATCAAGTGAAAGCAAATCAAATGCGAAAATAACATGAACTAAGTTCTTACCGATTTCCATGACAATCATAAATGGAAATTAAATATATTTTGTAGTGCACTCAAATGATTCCTGCAATAAAAATAAAGAAATAAATAGCTTGCGTTTTATGTATTTTATGAATAAAATTAAATACATATTTTCAGATGGTGATGCATGTTGAGATTTCAACACAATATTGTCTCTGATAAGGATTCGATTTATCATCAACTAAAATTAAAACTAATGTTGATATAAAATGCATTTATTACCTCTTCCAGCTCAAGACCCGCCTGTTAAATCAACCGATTTTCAGAATATAAGTGTCCTGCCTTTCATAAAGTATATTTTCCAGGCGCCATCTGTAATGAATGTATACGGATCTTTAGCTAAAGTTCTATAATCATTTAAATATTAAATTACATCTAAAGTTTCAGATGGTGATGCATGTTAAGATTTCAACATTATTAATATGAATTAAAAAATAATCTCATCACTAGATGATATTCAGCTAAAACATAAGCAATATTCAAACTCACCCACAACCGTCTGTTCACCGGCATAAATTAAATCCCAAAAAGAAACTCATTCTTTTAATGTTGCCGTTGCACGTGGTTATGTACGTACATATGTACATATGTATGTATGTTAGTTCCATTGTCAAAGCAGATTTTTAAAGATCGATGCTAAGGCACTTCGTAGGTTTTGTAGTGATATGCAACCTTGGCATGTTCCTCCCGCATTTAGACTAATTGATAGTTATAGTTACTTCTTGTTCAAAATACGTGGACCTAATCAATCCACCAACGCAATCCAAAAGAAAAGGAAACGAAAGAGTCACTTTGAAGAGCTGTCAATTGCCAGTGCTACCAATTTAAAGCATGCAGAGTCGTCTTGGAGTAGCCATGCGCGAGCAGAGTTGCCACTTAGTTGTGATTAACAAATTGGCGCAATTCGACGACTGCAAACAAAAATAAAGAAAAATCGGCATCTTCAACAGAGGCGTAAAGGTTTATACCTACGCCCAACTAAGCCAAGAATAAGTGTTTAATTAGCACGCGTAGCACATAAATACAATAAGAGTTGGCCTTAAAAAATATATAAAGTAAGTGCATGGGTGTTAGATTACAACGCGACAAGATTGTTCCCCCTTTGTCGATCGTATAGGAGAAATGACGACACCGTTGCAGACGCGTATGGCCTTGGCGGAAATACCTGATCGTCTGGAGGCACTACGCGTTGCAAACACTCCAACGAATGCTAACCGTCGCACTCCTGACGAACCAACGCCAGCTGCCATTAACAACACCCCTAATGGAGGAGGCATTGCAGTGTTTGTGGACAATGCGGCAAATGTGGTGCAAACGCAGGATTTTAACTTTTCGCCATTACCCTCACCAGATGAGCTGGTGATACGACAACGAGGGCGGCGGTTCACAACCACATTCTCGCCTAGCAGCGGAGGCCCTACAACCATCCGTAGTCCCTTCCAGCGCACACCCACGAAAAATCTTCAATTAACCAGTGGCATGATATTGCGCAGTTCGCCGCGCAAACGCCTAACTATGGGAAGCACACCTCCCGAGCCAATACCTATGGATAGTTATTCGCCCATTAAGTTAACCGGCACAAAACAGCAGCTCTGGCCGGGTACGCCAATAGTAAAGAAACTGAAAATGGATGATCGCCCTGTGGGGCAAACGAATAGCGATGTGCCTTTGCCTCTGTTGTTACAGGGCCTGTCGCAGCAGCAACTTATCGACATGGTCATGTGCAAAATCAAGCAGGAAATACCTGCAGATTGTGAAAGCGCCGAACAGCAGTTGCGCGCTCAGCTACCTACTCCAGACATCAGGTCAGTTGTTTATCTATTATAATACTACTGTGACTTTAATTATTTTGAATTTCTTACAGTGCACTGGAGCAGGAGCTGCACTATGCGAAACGACTGATTTTTAAATCCCTACCCACCTCGCGCCTGTGCAAGAAAACCGATGCAGCTGCATATTCGAAGGCAGCCATACATCTCAATGAGTTCAAACGGCTGCTGCAGATGCAGGCAAAGCGATTGCATGATTCCACGCACTGGGATGCTCTGATCGACTATGTCAGCATGGCCTGGCAGTGTGTGGCCAGCACACCCAACTGGGAGAGCAACTCCCACAATGCTGTGCGTCGACAGTGTTTCAAGCTGCTTGCCTGCTCCTGCTATGCAGCCATCAAACATGCTGGCGTACGACTTGGTCAGACACGACTGGAGAACTTGGAACGCAATTTGCGTGAGTGGTCCAAGGACTATGAAGATGTGTTGTCCTGTGTCAATGCGCTACAGCGCACGCTCAATAATCGCACCAGCTTATAAAGCGAGATGTAGACTCTTAGACTTAAGCACGAATTGCTGAACTCGATCTAGCCTTTATGCATTCGTTACGTTTTAAGTGTGTAGTCCTTAAGCAACGACACTTGCCCTGTGAATCGCATGTCATGGCATGTTTGTATGTTTAAAATTTGTTTTTCGTTTTTTACAACTATTTGTCGTTTTAAGCATGAGAACAAATGCACTCAGTCCTTTGCTTTGTGGCATATTTATACGTACATATACATATACAATATAAAAAAAAAAGCGAACGCAATCTATTATTTAGTAATTTAAGCGATACTCTCAATTTAAAAACTAAATGTTAATGTCATTTGTATTTATTTTTATAAAGGTTTATTGCATTAAGCCAAGTTTTCTTTTATGCGCTTATAACTATGACTGACTATGTTACAATTCTTTGTATTTATATAAAACTTTAACAAAATACTTCTTCGCCGGCAACGGCTCCTTCCTCTCCCCATCACATCACATCATCATCGTCCAATTCCATCGCAGAAGGGCACCCAATATAGCACACAACAGCAACAGCATCTTTGGCATACTCAAAGCTGAAGCACCCGATATGTGACGCCCTGCAATATAGGCAGAAAGAATAACAAATCAGCCAATATGTATAAACATACATACACAATTTTTACTGCGCATAAATTTCGTGATTTACACAATTTTAATAGCTGCGATTTATACGTATTAATACCAAAGGAGATTTTACATGCGTGCCGTTTATAAATTTTACAGCGACGAGTGTGGAACGGAACGTGTGTTGCACAAATTTGATCGAAATTTGTATATTGTTTGTGCCAGAATGAATGCAAAAGTTCAGGGATTTCTGTACAAGCTGTGTGTGAAGAATAAAATTATATTGTTCATAGTTGAAAGGTCAGGTTGGTGGTCAACCAATTAAATACTTTTAGGAATATTTCTACCTACTTGTGAAATATGAGTTTGGAATATGTTCGGAATCTTGAAGAAGCTTGAATTAATTAGTCAAACAGAACTTTAGGAAAATGTTGTAATCCTTTATTCTTGGTAAAGTAAAATATGAAGTTTTTCATTTTGGAATGAGAACACTTGGCAACTTGAAACATCATTTGAGGATTAAATTAGAATATTGTCTTCTCAGCTGAGCAAGCGCTTGTTTTGTGAATATACTCAGTATTAATTATAGATGAGGTGCATATCCAATAGTGACATATGAAATAATTAACAAGCAGTCTCACATTTGATCGATTTCGAAATATCTGATCTTATGTTTAAAATACCTACTAAAAGCTTTGGCTACTAAAATACTATTATCTGTTCAATAGATTTCATAAATATTATGTTGTAGATACTGTCATAAGATCATTGGTACAGAAAATTTTAAATGTGTTTGAAGATATATGACCGAAAGTATATAATTATTGAATTATTGTTGGAACTCATGAACATAAACCCCCTTTTTTGGATCGGCATCTACTACTATTTTAAATACACGCAATATTTGAATACTTAATACCGATGATCAAATTTTAAGCTCATATAAAACTATTAAATGCAGACTTTTAAAATGTTCATTATAAACATATTGAGACTTTCGAAATATGTAAATATGTACACGAATATACGGCAAGTATATGAGAGGCTTAAGATCTGGGTCAATAGTAAACCAGCTGCCCATTTCTTGACTGATTTCGGTGAGTGCATTAATTTCACACCTTCGTTTATTCAAAGTCATATTTGTTTATGAGCGTGCTCTCATTGGCGTTTCATTTACTTCGGATTGCTATATTGATGGCTCGGCTCTAGGAACTATAGAATAAACTTTTCGAAATAGAAATAATATACAAATGGGCTAAGTAATTGGCTTTTAAATTTATTGCAAAGCTATATTTTTTATTTTTATGATTTAAAGCTGCTTGAGTGCCGTTTGTTAGTCATTTCAATTAGCGAGGTAAACTAAATTTAATTATTATGATTTGATTTTGGCAGCGAGCATGTTTGTTTATATGTTTAAGGTGAAGTATAGAAGGAACCCCATAGATTCGTTTTCTATTTACATTATTGAATTAGCATTGATTTGTTAATGTGCACATGTACATAGATACGAGTACATATAGTATAAACATGTACATAAGTATGCGTATTGCAGGCCTGAACATTTAGCATTGATCTGGCATTTATTGGTTTAGATGTGCGTACGTACAGATACGTAGATGTGTGCATTGGTTAGTTAATTCTTTAAGAATTTAGATATTAGTTTCTTTTTGCTTACACTCTTCGACCAAAACTTGGGAACAACAGCATTCTTTGACTTCCTCAAAGAAAAAACAGGAACCAATAGAAGGCTTAAAAGCCTTTACGCCCACATAACATACGTGAGGAACGTAGGGAAGACCTTCTGCAAGAAACAACATTTTCAATTTGTTAGTAGGTATTGGAAATCGTAAATTTATATTCCAAAATATTGGTTCATAGTCAGTAGCATATGAAATAATGAAAATGTATAGATTTATTAAAGAACTCAACACTTGTTATACACTTTACACAGAAAAAAATCTTAACGCCAACTGTAACGGGCCGGAGAAAGCGTGGCAGCCCAAATAATAAAGATACATACTATATATGTCCGTCCGAATAAACACCGATACCTTACTTGGTATATATAATTGACTTTTTACGATATATATTCTTAATCAATAAGTGTCATAGGTCGATGAGAAAACACCGATCATTTCGATTTTTGAATTTATAGAAATATCTTAAACAAATCTAGCATTTACAAGTTTTGTAGAGACTGTTGTGCTACATCATATAGTTGTAATAGCAAAAATCGGAGCAGCACTCATACTTTTAAATAAATAAAAAAAGATATTTTAATGAAATTAATAATCTTAATTGATTGTTTGGTTCAAGAACGATCTTTTTTTAACTGTAGTGTACTATAACTCTAATAGCTATAGCGGAGAAGCGGGGGGATCCTGGTATTCGAGCTTCAGGTAGACACGACTGTTATAGTCCTTCCTGATATACAGCTATCAATCAGAATCTCATACCAGAATCTCCAATAACTGGTCGTAATTTCGGAACGATGCCAACTCAATGCCGCAACTCCACCCAAAACATTTCAATCGGGCTTGGGTCAGGAAACTGACTTGGCGAGCTTAACCCATTAACTTCTGTAAAATCTGTAAACCAAACCTTGACTAGCGTCAAAGTGTGCTTTGAGACTGTATTTTAATGTAAGACCCATCTTAGAGCATATTCTATTTTATTCAAATCATTGTTTTGCCCTTTCTTATAATACAGTGCATTAATTTGTAATTTGTAAATTATTAAATAATTTAAATAAATAAATATTATTAAATGAAATTGAAAAATTGGTTTTGCATTAAATCAGAAATGCTGGAAATTATTGCTTTGCTATTTCTTGACGCACATACATATGTATATGTTAAAAGCTTCTCCAATATGCTTTAAAGTAAATAATTTTAAATACTTGTTCAAAAGTTTTTGAGAAAATCAAAAACAATAAATGTTCATATATGGACTCCAGCTATGCGTTTTATGAGTTTATTTTCCCTTACTAGAAAATATTGTTATTTTTAGTGGAATTTTTTAAAATAAAAATCTGAAAATTATTGCCACACTTTACTTGGGGCATAAACTTTATATTTTGTTGCAAAATATGATGCATAATTGAAATATTTTTAATGTTGCTTTTCTTTAAGTAGAAGCGGAAATCAATAAAGCAGAATATGTTGTTTATTGAGAGCAGACAGCAGGGAAAAGGCAACACAAAATTATTTTATTTGGCTAAATGACTGGAGGCTTCGGGAGGCTGCCTGTTGCGGCTATTGTTGATGTTTTGGCTGAGGGAGCGCATCAAATTGCGCTTTTCCCAGCTGGCCACTCATTTGAACGCCCTCCGAACGTTTTGTTTATTTGCCTACAACAAAGCAACAACAATAGCAGCAGCAGAGTCGTTGTTGTTTTTCAAATTGGCAGCCAATTTTGGACTTGGAAGTGATTTTTATGAAGTAGGTGAGCTGTTTGCTTGTTGCTGCGTGTCGCAAATACTTATGCAATTAATACAATTATTCGATTAAATAATTATTTAATGCAAATCGACATGAACGAGCCTCGTTTGTTAGCCAATTTGCTGAGCTTGACAATCGACGCCACAATTGCTATTAATTTTGTCAGACATTTTGAGGACATTGCATGAAAACGCATCAATAATGCAAATAGACAGATCAGAATTACACTGCCATGCACTTGAATAGGGACAAGATTTTCTAGCATTTGTATTGTGTTTTTCTATTTTGGGGAAAGGGCTGGCTTTAGATGCTTTGGTGTTTCAATTAGAATGCAGCAGGAGGGAACTGTCAAAATTTACAGTTAGCTTTTAATGATTAACAGTTATGAATTATCACTGTTTTGCTTTTGACTATGCCAAAAACACACCATTTTTGTCATGCACTTGAATAGGGACAAAAACTTTAACATTCTATATGTTGCAAACTAATTAAAAAATGAGCTTACAGTTTTTTTTATTATATTAATATTGACTTTATTAATAATGTGTGTAACCGCCTTTATTGGAAATAACCTCGTAGATTCGATGAGGAAGGGAATCATATAAGGACTTTATATAGTCTAATGAAATTTCGCTCCAGGCGCTTTCTATGGCTTCTGTTAATGATTGGACGTCTGCAAACTGTCTTCCAGATGCGTACACTTTACGTGTAAGCCATCCCCATACATTCTCAATTACATTGAGATCAGGAGAGTAAGAGGGCCACTCCAATAAGGACACGTTCTGCTTGCTTATCCAGTTTTTGACTACACGTGCGGTATAAACCGGGGCATTATCATGCTGGAAAGTCCAAGATATAGGCTCAAAAATGTTGCCAAAGTAAGGAAATGCCTCCTCAAGCAAGCTTTTGTATGAAGTAGCGTTTAACTTTGATGATACAAATTTGAGCTCGCTTGTCCCGTAATATGAAATTGCGCCCCATACCATAATACCCCCTTCACGGCTATGGTGACGAGCCAGGTAGTGTTCCTCCTTACGTATATCATGGAAATAGAAGTTAAAACCATCAGGTCCATCTAAATTGAATCGTTTTTCATCAGAAAAACCAACTCGATGCCACTCCTTATTCCATGTCATATGATTTCGGGCAAAGAGCTGACGTATGTCTTTACGTGGCTTTGCCAGAGGGGTTTTTTTTTAGCCTTAATCTTTTAAGGTGTTTTGCTTTCCGTATAACACGTCTCACTGTATCAACACTTGCATTTATTCCCAAGTTTAGGCGAATTGCAGATGCGGAGCAATGTGAGCTTGACGCTTCCCGAAGAACGCGTCGTTCGTCTGAAGATGTAAGTGCCTTTTTTGTGCGTCCTTTCATATTTTTCCCGTACATCAATGGGTTTTTGAGAAAATTTCCAACAACAGACTTGCTTTTGTTAATTTTTTCGGCAATTTGTCGTATATTCATGTCACACTCCCTAAATGCTAATATTTTGCCCTTTTCTTCAGAAGTGAGTGTTTGATCACGGCCCATTTTGGTTTGTTTTTAATCAAAATATATGTATTTTAATAAAATACAACCTTCTGTGTTCATAGTTGCACACACACTAAAGTTATCTTCTTTGTCCCTATTCAAGTGCATGGTAAAAACTGTGTGTTTTTAGCATAGCCAAAAGCAAAACAGTGATAATTCATAACTGTTAATCATTAAAAGCTAACTGTAAATTTGTACAGTTCCCTGATGCTGCATTCTAAGTGAAACACCAAAGCATTTGAAGGCAGCCCTTTCCCCAAAATAGAAAAACACAATACAAATGCTAGAAAATCTTGTCCCTATTCAAGTGCATGGCAGTGTATATATAAAAGCTGCTGCACTGGCTTCGATCGCTTATGAATCATGTTCTCTTTAATTAGCGCCCCAACACTTAAGGTATGTCGGCAGCATTCAAAAAGCTACTATATATGCAAATTTTTGGGTACCCCAAAAAGGGTGTGTGGTGGCGGGAAATGATAATGTAAGAAATATATACAAGTATGCATTCAATTACTTCGATTCATGAACAATCACAATAAGTAGGCATTAAGACTGACAGAGCGTTATTAGAAACACCTGAACACCGAATTTAAAGTTGAGTCAAATGGTCAAATGTCGTTACAAAAGTCGTTACAACGCCGTTCCTCAATAAAGAACCACCCGGCGAGCCCAACTACAGTGCCGTTCAAAATCATAAGACATGTGACTATTCGTAACTGGAAGGAATATGAAAATTAGGGTTGTAGTTGTAATGAAATCTAATTATGCGTACAATTTAAAAAAAACTTGGATTTTAAAAAGGATTTAATCATACATACAGCAAAATGATAAAAAAAAATTGAATTGACAGTAACAAAAAATTGTTTGGGATGAAAAGGAATCTATTTATCCAATATGATATAATTTAAAAAGTATTGGCCACACTGATCCATAATTGGACTTTTTGGAAATGTGGAATTTCCATCGATGTAGTTATAAAGATATTGGCTTTAACATCCTATCTACATCTATTACATATATGTGCAATATTTAAAGCATAAGTCTGCATATATACTCTCTATATATATTAAAAAACAAATCGTAAAATATGCCCGTTTTGGAAATTTAAAAACTTAGACTAAGGCAAATCTTTAAAGCCATTTAAAATTATATTATAATAATGTTAAATTGTAAACCACTGATTCTGCTCTACATTCTTGAAAGGCATTATTTTTTCATGGGATTAGCGATACTGCAAGCTTATAGATATAAGATCAAATACGAATGACCAATAAATCTGAAGAGCTTCTTTAAGGGATTGGTTGCTTAGAGCAATTTTTAAATGAAGGAAATCTTTATATTTTAACCAAAATCAAACGGACTTAATACTTTGAGATGTATTGTTGGCATCTGCTATAAAATTTGAATCACGTCGTTGAATTTTCTGCGTTCCTAGTTGCGTTTTGTTTGTTGTGAGCGACACACTATGAATAATAAAATTTGCAATAATATTTATGTAAAAATGGTTGGGCTCGTAAAATAAAATTATTTGTTAAGTCCAACAGACGCTAACTTTGTAGGTTACTTGGGGACGATTGAAAAGTGATAAGAAGACCCCTTTTGGTAAGTCAAGTAATACTCAACCAAACAAAGTTCATATAAGGGTATACAACGAAAAGATTGTGCCGATAACTGCACATTTGGCGGATGTTTGTAATATATTTGAGACTGCAACTACTATGCAGGAATCTTATCAGTTGGGGGAGCACAATAAATTTACTTTAGAGGTTTAACGGCATTTTATTTTATAATCGTTGCTCCTCCTCTCTCCCTCTCTCTGAAGAGCGGTTTCAGCCAACAGCTAGATACACTATATGTACTTAGTATAAATGATTTTTAATATTTTAAATCTTATACTTTTGCTTGCAATATTTTATTATTTTTAAAAATCAAAATCTAAGTTTTCGTTAGAAAATAAAAGGCTTAACTTAAATCGAATAGATATAGATATATATAGATAGAAGTCTATATACTGTTATTAACAAATGTTCTTTATATTAAATTTGAATGTAAAACCTTCTTATTTAAAATGCTTGTGATTGTTTAATTTATAATGTTTTTATTTGCAAAATAATATTTCACAAAGATTATAATTTTCTTTATATCTTACTCAGCCCTTTATTATTTCTGACAGTTACTCTGCAAAGGAGTTTACTCATCTGCTCAAACAAAACAAAAAGCACGTAGGTACAATTTTAAATATTTATACGATATGGAATGAGAACGGAAATCTGAATGATTTAACGCATCTGTAGGACACTCATTTCTTTTGTTATTGTAGCTATGAAAGAAAATATAATTTTTATATCATCACCTTTTTTTTTAACCAAGTAGAACCATTAACTTTTGATAAGGTTTAAAAAGAAGAGCTTGCATTGTGGATTGCACAGCAATTAACAACAAAGCCAATAACAAATAAACGGGGGAAATTAAATTTAATGAGCCCACTAACTCATTAGAACAACTTGCGCTCGAATTGTGGAACGTTTTGCGTTGCATTGAAAATTGTGTGCGCGCGCCTTGAAGAAAAGCATTCAAGTAGAAAAAAAATAATTCAGTTCCACACCCGCCTCGCATCTGAGTCTCTAACTGCCCGCCAGTTCTGTTCAGGTATTTAGAATGAATGCACAAAATAATTTACAAACTACGCTTGGGTCGCTGCATATTCAACTCAGAAATGGGGAAAAGGGCGGGTAAGAAACAACCGAACTATTTATGCAAAGTGATGCAATGAAGCGTAGCTGGGGATCTGGTTGCGGTTTATCTGTAAACCCAATAACTTCCGCACGCGCCACTACAGGGTGGCAAAAGCTTGTAAATAGCCAAGTGTGGGATTGTGAGCTCCGGCTCCAGCTATTGAGTCATAGCTGTCCGACTGGCCACTGGCCCGATTATGGGCACCCACTAAACGTCATTGCGTGCCTGCAGCTTATTAGCTGCTGATTCTCTTTGTTTGACAATGTAAAAAGCTAATGAAGCTTTGAGCTCGCCTCTGTGGCAGCAGTTGCAAGTGGGTTAGTGGCACTGGTGGCTTTTAAATTGCCGCAAATTTTGTTAAATACACTTCCAAAATAGGTCTTTATGCATTTATTTTAATGGTTTGTAAGCAATAGTCTTCACGACTTAAATATTTCCAATATCTTACGGAATAATTTAAAAAAAAAATATTAGTGCATAAATTTTCAAACAAAAAAAGAAAATGTTGAAGAACTTGAAAATAATTATTAAACTGTGGCCTGGACAGGTAAATAATTCTCTCAAGCAGTAATTCTGTTATACTCTAAAGCCCTACCCAGATAGAGTTTTGATTGTTTAATTGAATAATTGAAAAAATTTCTGACCATCATTTGAGTGGCAATACGGAAACACAAATATGTGTACTTATACTGGAAAATATAGAATAGAATAAGAATAATATATTTCAAATGTTTTAATATTAGAGAAGTGTAAAGAAAACGTATTTGAATAAATTTGCCTTTTATACTATACTTGTACTTGTATATGTATTCTACATGAAGTTGGTTTACCAAAACGAAGATGATGAGTTTGGCTCATATTTCGAGGAATCAGTTGGAGGAAATATCTAAATGTAGGCTAGTAGTATTAAGAAAACTAAATTTGTCGAGGTATTTCAGAGCCACTAAAACTACAAATGTATCACAGTTTTTCGAATCAAAAGCTAAATAGAAACGAAAGACTATCTTAAACTATCAAGCCACAATAAGAAGATTTTAAATTATAGTATTCTAGGGAAATAAAATATCACCGATGATTAATGCTGTGAATCGGGGCTTGTCGTACTGGCTAATAAACCTTCCCCACCGGGTCGGTGCTTCTCCACATTTTAGTTTTTAATTATACTTTATCTTTATTTACTAATTACGCATTTTAATTTTAATCTAATCATGCTTCTTATTTATTTTTTTGCCATTTCTTCATCTCCGTTTCTTTCTTGTTAGGTCCAATAACGTCTCTGACTACTCTCTGCTACTTATTGTAATTTCTAGGGGTTTTTTTATTTTTTATCTTTATTTAGCTTAAGTTCTCTAATGTATTGATTTTTTTTTTTGGCACGAAAGCTTTCTTGGTCGAACAAATAAATAAAATAAATATACAAATATGGTATGTATGTATGAATATTTTTGTTATGAATAAATAAAAACATTTTAATTTTTGGTTAAATATTATATGTGAACGGATAAAATGGTGGTTCAACGCTGTAATAAAAATAGTTTCTACTTTTAAGCGCGATTTTAGTTGTAGAAATTATATTTGTTTTGGAGTCTAGGTATAAGCTATGTATATATTTCTTCAAATAACTTATGGCTTTAATAATTTGCAATACTCTTCCCAGTGTATCGCGTCTTCTACTCGCATGGGCTGGTCTCTGTTAGTTTTTCGTTTACTCTACAAGTATCTATGAGAAATATGCAAGTGAATTGTAATTCATTTGTTGTTTGTTGCCTGTTGTTGTTGCTGCAGCTGCTTTTGCTGGTGTTTATGTTATTGTTTTTGTTAAGCGCCATGTGCTTATGCATAAAGACAGCTCATAAATTTTGGATCGCCAACTTACCCTCGGTATGTTGCATCTCACACCAACAATGGTCGTTTATGAACTTCTGGCCCAGACAATATTTATAGACCGTGTCTGTGCATTTTATCGAATTGCAGGAGCTGGTTAACTGTGCGGCATAGGCTGCAATGACAGAGGGGGGAGGGAGTGGGAAGGTGCAAAAAAATCATGCATTAATAATATTGTGGTTGTGTTACTCACTCTCATTAAATATTCTGAGCGCATTGATCGCATCCTGCCGCGTCACTTGATGATCAAATCTGAACTTCTCGACGCTATTTTCGCTGGCCTGCGTTTGCAGTTCGTTTTTATCACAGGTTGTACAGGATTGGGGCGCAGCTAGTGTGGAGGATAACGCCAACAGCAGCAGCAATAACGCATGCAGGACTAAGCAGGGGCTCAGGAATGTGCTGGACGTGTGAGTATAGCTGAAGGCTTCGCCTAAATGAGCTTCATTCAAACTCAATCGCTGGCAGGCGCAGTTACAATCCCCGCATGTGGTTGTTGTTGTTGTTGTTTCTGTTAATGAGGCGCTGCAATCGCCGGATCGCCAATTCAGTGCGTTTCGCATTTTGTGAGGCATTTTTTAATGTTTCTATATTATTTTTATTTAGCTCTTTTATACGCTTGTCACATAAATTCGTTCCTCAAATCCATATATTGCTGTGTATTGAATGCCTCGTCTTGTTGTTGTGTATTATGTATTTTATTTTATTATTATGTGTTTTTTTGGTAATCTGATACGATCTTTGGAGCGGCTAAACAACAGAGAGAACGAGACTGTTTGAGCGTTAGAAATGCGGTCGTTTAAAATGCATTTACATATATGTACTACATATATTTTTTGTGGAATGCATACATAAGTACATATGTAGTATATAGCTTTCTAGAAGAGCGACATTTTCTTATTTCGTTTCCAGTTGATCGGCTTACACTCATCAATATATACAGCCTATATTAAGATTTACTGAATGAACGTGCTGTTTAAATTGTTTATGCATATCTTCAACTTTTGAAAGAGTGTAACTCTAGAAGCAGAAAACACTCAAGTTGTTTGCACAATCCAATGGTTTGTTTGTGTATTTTGGATTCTAAATGAAAACAACTCTCAGAAGTGCTTTTTACTTGACTATTTATTTTGTTGCTGACTTGACTGTTAAGGATAAAATGCATTAACAACTCTTCAATGAAAACTAACTAGCTGGGTATTCAAAAAAAGAAAATATATGTATATACAAGTATTAGGAACTCTTTGTTCGCGATATAACAATCACGAGCTAAGTGTCTTATAATACATTTAAAGCCCCTTCAGACGATCGTATCAGCAAAAGAAATCGTCGAGATAGTGAAGAACTATTCGTAATAATTGTATTATTTAACTAATATTGATACTCGAAAATTGTTTATGATATAAATTTCAGTCTAAAAGCTTCATTTATATTCCCCCATCTTTTCTTGAATATTTTCTTTCAAACAATTGTTTAATTGAAGATTAAAGTGACATTTCAGCCCTGATATGAATTACGTTACCTCATGGGAATGAAAGTATATTGTGAGAAAAGGATTATTTGTGTACGTTTATTATTCAAGTATATTTTAACTTAAGGAAGAAAACTTAATCAGAAACCACATAAATCCTTTTGCTTATTAAAAATTTAATAAAAATTTGGTATAATATCTGTTTTTAGGTCAAAGTTGACATTCAAAGTTTTACAAATAAATGTTGAAATCTATTTATATGTACATATGTACGAGTATATACATAAATATAAAACAGTTTGTCCTGACTCAACGCACACCTCAAACGATAAGCTGAAATTCGGACACACGTGTAGATGACCAGGAAGCGGTTTTGACAAATTCATACTCCAAAGGAGGAAACGTTTTTGGGGCCGCAAAAAACATCGCCATTAATCTTCAACTTTATTTAGGAGCTACTTTTGAAATAAAAACTTATTGCATTAATCGTTTGTGTAAGTCTTGCTTCGATCCCGATTTATTGAGATTTTATTGTGAAAACTGAAATCAATAGCAATTCATCCAAATGTTAAGAACTAGGTAGCTGAAATTCAGAAAGGAGTTTCCTCACACAGTGGTAACCACTTGGAAAGGTCGAGCTCCATAATTGATAAATAGGGCTGTTAAGAAATAAAACGTAAATAGAACCCACACACGAAGCTTAATATTCGATAATACGAGAGTCTATTTTTTGTCAATGTTTATAGCTTATCGAATATTCTTTGAATTACTAAAAATTTATTTACACAAAATATATTTATTTTTAGCTCTAACGGCATTCAAAAGTATTTAAATACGTTGTTTTATTATGCTTACATATTTTGACGATTTATCACGTTTGATATGTTTAACTACTTGTATTAATTCTATTAGAACTATTCCTTTTATCGCTTCGTTAAGGCTTTTTAATGTTACAAACTTCCGTTATCCGTTATTGTTATTTCTTTGTTGGTATGTGCCCAAAATGTATTAGAAGCTTTGTCGAATCGTCTGCCATTTATAAATTTGGAGTTACAAATATTCAAATAGGCACCATTACTTGTATTCACAGACACGGACACGTTGAACAATTTTTAAATAGAAACGCAAACGCGCCTCGACGCGTTTTACAAAAACTCGACGACGTACGCACCGAACCGTCAACCGTTCGCCTCGCCATGCAAATTCTATCTGAGCGGATCGCGAGTCGCGACCCATGCGAGTGGTGTTAAGCGGCCAGTTTGCTCGCAGCAGCGTCGAATTCTCACCGGCGTCGATAGCGGGTGATGATTATCGAACATACAAGTACATATACATATATATTGGCGCTATTTTTGATTTAATATGAAAAAACCAATCAAATGAACAGCCCATTTATTTGAACCTTTTCAAGTTAGAAAACGGAACTAAAATAATTCTGGAGTTTTCAAAAGGATAACTTACCTCAAGAGGGGCCTGTTAAAATTTAATTGCATTGGTAAGGTACATATTAGTCTTGCCGATCAGGCACATTATATCACGTCTACAAAGCACTGATGTGTTGCGGCCTTCAAAAGCAACCTCATCGCACTACTCACTTATATTTTTAAACACCTAATCATGTTTCCCCGCGCTTTTATACCATCCCTAATAAACATTTTTGGAACGCTATCATAATTGGAGATACAATGCAATACTTTGTTCTACAGAGTATATCAAATCTTATCAGCACAAACCAAGGAGTTCGGGAATTCCCATAAAAACGCTTCCCGCCCAATAACAAAAATGAATTACTCTTGTCATCAATAGTGTTTTCATTAAGCCATGAAATCGTTCCAATACGCCCCATTAATAAACTGACACTTAATCAGCATGTAAATTAGTTAGACGCACCAAAGCACCATTCCCATTCCGGACCTACCATCATGATCAGCGCATAGAAATTCTTGAGGTGTCTGCCCATCATCATTCCAAACATACAATTCTGACATACTTTTGAATATTTTTATAATTTATGTGCGTGTCTACCTTAAATGTGCTGGCGCAATGGCTGCTAGCTCCCTTAAAATAAAATCCCAGAAGATATGGAACTGTTGTTGTTGGGCCTAGGCTGCTGCTCATAATTTGTCTAACCAAGAAGTGTTTAAAAATAAAATACACAAAAATTCAAATACCCGACGTGTTGAGGAACTTCTTCACTTTTGCATTTCATTCGTCGTTCTGTGAATGTAAATCTAAACACCTAAGCTCATACTATATGTACAGTGGCAGACAATTAAATACAAACCAGCAAATTCAAATGTATAAATAAATATAAGAAATTGAATATCCAGAATTTAAGTTTGAAAAAGTTGTCGAGGTGTATAAAATAATTTCAATACATCTGTATTTATACTATAAACATTATAGCCAAAAAAAGTTTATTTTGATAATGTTGATGTTTGAATACTATTTGTCACCACTGTACATACATACATGAACATGTATGTATCTGTGTTTATTTGTAATGCTGCAACCTGCTGGCTGCGCTATCTCTGCAACATAAATCAAGATGTGCGGGCTTCCCTTTCCCACTAGGCTACACTTTTTTATGAGCATTGGTTTCGGGAGTTTATTTTTGTTATGAAAGCCAAATTTTATGAGATTTACTCTCTAAAGTTACGCGGTCGCAAAAGCTATTAAATGTTCTGGTTAATATTGTGGGCGGTTATTGTTTTCTTTCTTGTAAGAACTATGGATGATCAAACTGATATGAAACATATATATATATATATATATATATATATATACTTGTAGATGTTATGTATTTAAATATGTTTAATATTTGTTTGTTTTTTAGCTATGTGGGTGACGGCATTTGAGCAAATATTTCACTTAATTGAAATGCTAATTAAACAATAAAAAGTATATTGGAGTCAAGGATGAAGAAAGCTGCATTATGATTCCCTAGTGTGTCAAAGCAACATTAAAAGCTACGAGGCGACTATGGCAGAGCAGGTTGAACAAACTATTATCCTTCAATGAATTTTTAGCACGCAAGTTACATTATATATGTACATACAAATTAACTATGTACATATGTATGTATGTATATACAAATTAACTATTACATATTATATTGAGAAAATACTCTACAATTATTTATTTCCAACGAACAGTGGATACCACACATTTGAAAAGACACACACTAGAAGTGGTAAAGGTGTGAGTTAAAAACATCTCCATATATATCTAAGATGTTTGAAAAGCTTCAAATTACAAGATTGGCGCTGAGGTATTCCATATAACTGGCAAAGAGCATTAAAAAAAACCAAGCACCAATTATGTGAACTCATTTAATCAGCTATTGTTGTCCTTATAAAATGAACACACTGGTCAATTTGTACAGCAATCAGATAGGGGATAGTTCCAATCAGAACAATTAATAAATAATAATAATTGATAAATCATGCAACTGATCATATGAAAAACATTAAGTCGGATAAAATTAAAGAAATGCCACTCAAGAAGTTCATATTCATAGAAAGATTTTGATTTGAAATTAATAAACTAAATTAATTGTGAACGATTTATACATTAAGTTTTTGAAAATAGCTAAATTCAGGGTGATATTTTATAATAACTGCATTTGGAATTCATTACAGTTTGTTTTCATTCAGCCACTAAGAACATTAATGTTAGAATGTTTGTAAACAAAAAAGAAAAATAATTCTAAAAACATATTATTATTTTCTTTTCAAGAGTATTTGTATATACGTCTAATTATATGCATTGTATAAAAACCATCCCTATTAATCTAAAATATTCCCGAAATAATCCTAGTTATCAAATAGTTCGACGGACGTTAAAGCATTTATTAAAGCAGTTTTTATTACTCACTTGATATTCCTACTAAAATTCACACCAACTCATTTAATACGGTTTGAAAAAATCTAATGAAAGAAATATTATATTTAAAAAAAAACCTCAATAGCTTGACAGACTTTTTTACATTTATGAAAGCAATTTTTGTTTATTTAAAATTTTATTATTTAAACTCACACAAAATCCGCGCATATACACAGTTTGAGAGCATTTTGTGCATGCTTACAGTTTTATGGGAACTGCCCTCGCGTCATTTCGTGTTTATTTTGTGCATTTGGCTGGTCGTCATGGCAACTTTAAAGCACCCCAGCGGCTAATTTATTCACATTTTCACAGTCAACAATCAATCAGCAAATCGGGCAGTTATAAAATTTATATCGTCCATCTATTAACATACATATAGTTCATACATGCACACAAATTGTTTAGAATACAAAAAACATTGAAAGGCTTTTTGGAAATAAAAACAAAATCAACTTAAGTGTTTATAATTTATGTCTAAATTTTAGAATTTTCGCCTTTCAGCTGATTTTAGTTTTGTTTGCGACATATGTATGTGGTGTTTGGTTTTATTTTGTTTTTCTGCTAACATAAAGATTTTAATCACTTTTCAGCGTATTGTGCACAAATTTGTCAATATTTAAAAAAATAGAGCATACATTTTCATAGCAACAAATGATTTTACATACAAACGAAGCTGTGGCGACAGTTCAAGTACGTTTTGGTAAATTATATGTACATATATTGTGTGTTAAATTTAAAATAAAAAAATTTACAAACAGTAACAACAATTTGTTGTTTTTAGGCACAAATTTTGATTTAACAGACACAGACGCGTTTTTGTTGCGGCTTTGGAAGCGCAATAAACGAAACTAAAAGCGTGACGCAGAGGACGGCGCCAGCTCCAGCTTACGACTATGACAACGACAATATATGAACAAACAGGCACATATATACGCAAACATACAGACATACATATGGTGTCCTTTGTCTGATTGCCTGTTGTCGTCTAGTCGCTCAAGCGGCACGAGCAACCCCTAAGACGAAGAAAGAAGGGCAACAACTTTTTATTTGCTGCTGGCAACGTCGCAACGAGTGAGGGAGAATGCGACCGCGAGGTTGCAACCCAATACCAAAAGTAAAGTAAAGCAGAGCAACAGGCTCCCCACATCAAACCCAAATAAACCTGCGCACTATGTTGTCCTTGCAGCCAAAGTCAAACAAAGGTGCGTTTCTTTGATGGCGGAGAGCGTTTTCTTTTAGCTAATGGCCTACAAAGACGTTGAAAGGTTAACAGCGACTTGGACAAACAAACAAAGAAAATGAACAGTCGACTAACGGCACATCAAGCAGCATACGAGGTCAGGCTGATAAGTAATCGGTCTTAGTAAGCAATGCACTTTTTTCGAGTGGAAATCAATTTATTTTTCAGCCTAATCTGTTCGGAGATCAATTCACTCTTTCCAAGGATGCGCTCTATTCTTTAAAAACCGTTAAAATAAGCAAAAAAAAAAAGTGAAAACAGCATTAATTAACATTTTTTTATTTCAACAAATATTCACACGATTGCATTTATTGTCGACTGTCAGCGAAGGAAGCACCTAGTTAAATGTTGGCTTTCTTATATCCAGTATAATTTGATAAAGGATGCTTACAGCTAGAGCGAAATCTATTGGATCGTGTGTATATATATACACATAAATAATATTAATGGATTTTTTCTAACATTTGATGTGTAGTGACCTTTTTTTGTGAGGCCTGGTAGCTCTTCAGAAAAAGGATACACTGGTGCATGACATTTCTAAATAGCAATCAGCTGATGGATAATGCTAATAAGAGAAATGCGCATTATATTGGAAGACTTGCGTGTTCTTACTTAGAGCGATTACTTATCGTTCGGCTCTCGTATGTGCGTATTCATAAGGCTGTGCCAGGTGGTTTGGCAATCATTATTGAGAGTCATTCAGAAACCATAAATTAGGAAAATGCGCGGCGCATTCCAAAATCGATTTATGTTTCGCTGTCTTCTGCTGTTTATTCTGAAACATCAGCATATATCAGCCACCACATGGCGTATGAGCAACGTTAGTGTAGCAATGAACTCAAGCGGCTAAGTATTAATGACTATCCGCCGGTTGGCCATAATGATGAACTGACAGACGGCTCGCGCACAAGTGGCCGTTGGCATGTTGCCAATTAAGTGCTTGACATTTATTATGATTGGCTTATTAGACACGCCAGAACAGAAGCGAACGCTGCCAAGTGACAAAAGGTTGGGGCAGGCGCTGGCGCTTCCATTCTTTAGCAGGTTTGTCAAACAGAGACAATGCCAAAGGGCCTTTAGCTGCTTACTGAAGGGATTGACAGCAAAATCAAAAGATGTATTATAACGCTATGGGGAAAGCAATGCCATAATACCCTAAAAGTCGCCAATACTAACACATGCCAGCTATCTGCTCGAAAATACTGAATCATAGGCACTTATATTTCCAATTCTTAGACTCAAGGTTATATTTTGGATGCATACATGCCTTTCTAGTACAGACATTACGTTATAGAAAATTAAGTCTTTTCTACCAAAAGATTAAACAATAACTTTTAAAACTAATATTACAAATACAATTTAAAAAAAGAGGCTGCGAGACGATTATTTGGGAATATTTTTAAATATTCTTATTGTTTGGTCATCCGGCCAAAAACAGCCAAAACCAGCAGCACATCATAGTTAATAAGTAACGTAAATAACTCAATGCAAAGTGCTCGTTTTCTTGTCGCTTGCTTTGCATAGCAAGCCGAGCACTTAACGTTTCCTTTTGTTGCCATAAATTTGCATAGGCTGCTGCGCAGCCGCCACATATGTACTAGTTATTGTCGCTAACTCTGCAAGTCAAGTTCGTTTTTCGTTATCGCATCTGGTACGGAGAAGCTTAGCTTTCCGTCTACCAGCATAAACTTTGTAAATCTCGGCGATCGCTACCTATGCAAAATAAACATTTGTGCACCTCTTTTAAATTGAACAATTTCGTTTCGCTTATTTTGCAAATATTTCGCCAACATAATTTCGCATATTTGGAATCATAAAAAAGCTTATGATTATACATTTTGGTGACCCCGACGTGATTAATAATTCCACAAAACCTTGCTTAATCGCGTTAAAAAACAAAAGCGTACATAATTGAGTTCATTGTACACAAAAAATATTCAAGTACATAAGTGCAAAAGTATAAGTTCATAGTGCCTACTGTACCGCCAATAAGCAGCCGTGTGAAGCGACGTTTTTGAGGGCAACGAACATCAGCAGATAAAACAGTTATTCGCGCGCGTCATTTATCTCTGCTATTTTCGGTTTTCGGTTCTCTCTCGCGTTCATAATGTCTGAGAGCGACGGTCAAATGCGCGCCTTCCAAGCTGTCGCATCAGCTGCTGCTGACGTAGCTGATGCAGCGACGCTTGCGCCAACAGCTTCGACGTCAACAGCTGTGGGCAATGCAGTGCAGGCTACGAGCAATAGTGTTGAGTTTTATAAGCGCAAGGCGCAATCATTATATGCGTGGGCGCTTTCTATTCAAAATAAAATAAATGATTGTGAAATTGACAATATTTCAGAAAGTGAGCTGCGAAAACGTGTGGAAATGCTGCAAAGTATTCAGGCCTCTTTTAATTTGGTGCATGACAAATTAGAGGAGCTGGACTTTGACGAGATTGGCAGCAGTTTGCGCTGCAACTTTGCTGAGCTGGTGGTCTGCTTGGAGGGCCGCCTGCTAAATACAATACAAAGGATGCAATCTGGCGCGCCGCCGTGTTCGACGCTTCGGCAAGATGATCAGTCTACCATTGTGATAAATCGGTCTCGTTTGCCTGAGCTTAAGTTGCCTACATTCAGTGGTGGATATACTGAATATGCAGATTTCTCTTCGATGTTCACATCAGTGATCGCCAAGGATCCAGATCTCTCCGATGTGGAAAAGTTGCAGCATTTGAGGTCAAGCTTAAGAGGATCTGCGTTGGACACGATTCGTGCGCTTGAGATAAGTGGTGCAAATTATTCAGTGGCGTTAGACCTACTCGACAAGCGGTTTAACAATAAGCGTCTTATTTTCCAGGCACACATCTCCGAGATTTTGGGCATTAAAAGGGCTGAAACTACAAGCAAGCTGCGAGAGTTGTCCGACAAAGTCAACGCAAATATGCGTGCACTGTTGAGTTTGGGCAATATGCAAGATGTAGCTGGCAGCATCGTCGTTCAGACAATTTTGGGCAAGGTGGATGCTGCGACGCAGGCAAAGTGGGAGGAAGCCGCCCCATTGAACGTTATACCGTCGTGGGAGCAATTTGCGACGTTCTTGGATAGCAGGTGTCAAAAATTGGAAAACATCGAGCATGCAATGGCATCATATTCGTCGAATTATCAGGTGGGAAAGAATAAAAACACTAACACCAAACGCTCGTTTGTCGCCACTAACCCATCCGCAAATGGTTGTCTGTTTTGTGACAATAATGCACACGAAATATACAGTTGCCCACTTTTTGGTAATTTGTCGCCTGTACTTCGTTTAAAGGAAGCGAAACGCCTCTCTCTGTGTATAAATTGTCTTAGAAAGGGACACAGAATGAGAACTTGCAATTCTGGATCGTGCAGAACCTGTGGTGCCAAACATCACAGTTTATTGCATTTTAATAATTCAGCTGCCGTAAATTTGATGCCTGAGCAATCGTCCGCTTCTGACTTACACTCGCGGCCGTCTTCATTGTTACTGCCACGTAGCGCTCTCGCAGCTGTTTCGCCATCATCGCTTGCTTCATTGCCTGCCCAAAATCTCGGCTCAGATGTTGTGCTCTTGGCCACCGCTGTCATCAGCATTCAAAATCGCGCCGGGACTTGGGTACCTTGCCGTGCACTGCTCGATTCCGGATCACAGTTGCACATTATAACTTCGCGATTCGCTCACCGGCTCCAACTTCGAAAGACCAAGTCGTCGGCCTCTGTGTCTGGTCTTGGTGACGTCAGTTTCAAGTCTGATGGTTGCACTGTGCACTTATGCTTGCAATCATTGGTCACTGACTATTCCGCAAATATTACTGCTTTGGTCGCTCCTTCCATTACTGAGAACCAACCAACTTTCACGGTTGACATATCTCATTGGGATATACCAAGCAATGTCCGCTTAGCTGATCCGGCGTTCTTCAAGCCACAGCAAATTGATATGCTTATCGGTGCCAATTTATTCTACGAGTTGTTGTGCGTAGGTCAGATTAAACTGGCTGATGGCCTGCCACTTCTGCAACAGACTCGTTTGGGCTGGATAGTTACTGGAGGTGGGTCGCAGCGTCAGAAATCTGCTTTGGTTGCATCCAATTCTCCGTCTACACAGGATTGCAATACACGAATCGAGCAGATGGTTCGCTCTTTTTGGGAACTCGAAAGTGGTGTCGATCCGGCTGTAAAACTCACCAAAGAAGAGTTCGACTGCGAGGAGCATTTCAAGGCTAATTACAGGCGCCTGCGTACTGGCGAGTATTCCGTCCGATTGCCTGTAAAGCTCAGTACAGATCTGCTTGGCGATTCCTATACGCAAGCCTATCGTCGGTTCATAAACTTGGAGCGAAAGTTAGAACGCAATCCACTTCTCAAAGCACAGTACTCTGCATTCATTAAGGAGTATTTAGAGTTGGGTCATATGTCGCTTGTATCGCCAGTTTCGCTAAATTTGTGCAAGTATTTCCTGCCGCACCATTGCGTTCTGAAGGAGGACAGCACAACGACAAAGTTGAGAGTCGTGTTTGACGGTTCCGCATCCACATCCTCTGGTCATTCTTTAAATGACATCCTAATGGCTGGTCCTTCCATTCAGTCAAAGCTCGCAAACACGCTTGTTCGATTTCGCACGTTTCCTATCGCTTTAACAGGAGACATCTGCAAGATGTACCGCTGCGTGCGAGTATCAAATCCGGATAGCTATTTTCAATGCATTCTATGGCGTGACTCGCCTCAAAAGCCTATTCAAGTTTTCCGTCTTGATACCGTCACTTACGGTACAAAGCCTGCCTCGTTTCTCTCCGTTCGCACTATGCATCAGCTGGCTGAAGATGAGCATGAGCTATTTCCTATTGGCTCCGATATCTTGCGCCGCGATTTTTATGTTGATGATTTAATCACTGGTGGTGCTTCTACAAACGAAGTCATAGAAATTATGAGACAAACCACAGGGCTACTTGCCAAGGCTAATTTCAAGCTAAGGAAGTGGTGCTCCAGCAATCCTGATGTGCTCAAACAAGTTCCGGAAGAAGACAAAGAAACTCTAGTTAAGTTTGATGATGGCAGCGACATAACAAAAACTCTAGGACTGTCGTGGGATCCTGCGACGGATTTATTCATTTTCACGTTTCTGCCAGCATTGACATCTGGTCGAATTTGCAAGCGCACTGTTTTGTCAACTATTGCCAGATTTTATGATCCGCTTGGCCTTATTGGACCAGTAATCGCAAAGGCTAAGATATTCCTGCAGGCGCTTTGGAGAGAAAGGCTTGATTGGGATGAAAGCCTTTCAGCATCATTGACAACATCTTGGCATAATCTTATTGCAGATTTTGAGCGCACAAAGCAGCTGAAATTTCCAAGGCTTGCACTTTCTGCTGGTGTTTCCATTGAAGTGCATGGTTTTAGTGATGCCAGCATAGATGCCTATGGAGCTTGCGTCTACATCATTTCGACCACGCAAGGCCAATCTCGTGCGGAGCTGCTGTGTTCCAGATCTCGTGTGGCGCCGCTCAAATCGTTGACCGTGCCCCGACTAGAGTTGTGCGGAGCCGTTTTGCTGGCACAACTCATAAACGAAATATCTCGTATGGAGTTATTCGACTGCAAGTTTTATTGTTGGTCTGATTCTGCAGTAGCGCTATCTTGGATTCGCAGCGAGCCATCCAGGTTTCAAATTTTCGTTTCCAATCGCATCGCAACTATTCAAGAGTTGACCTCTGGCATGGAATGGCGATATATTCCAACCGATTTGAATCCTGCGGACATACTTTCACGTGGAGCTTTGCCCAGCGAATTAGTCCAGTCCAACTTGTGGCTACATGGTCCCGCATTTCTGACGAAGGACAAATCTTCTTGGCCAGAGTCTTGCATTTCCGCCTCGTCGCTTCCTGAGCAGCGCTCTAAAGTGTTTGTAAGCACCACACTGTGCGAAGACATTGCACAGCAATGCAAATATGTTAACACATTTGGAAAGCTGCAGCGCGTGTTTGCATATGTATACAAGTTCCTGCACCGTGTACGAATTCCTGGGCTATCGGTGGACTGCATCCGTCATGGTACACTGCTGTTGATGCGCTCAATTCAAATGTCTACGCTTCGGGACGAATACAAGACCTTGCAGGCCGGACACATTTTGAAATCGTCTAGCTCCTGTCTTTCTTTATCTCCGTTTCTCGACAGCTCTGGATTGATGCGCGTTGGTGGCCGTCTAAGTAACTCTGCGCTCGACTTTGAAGCCCAGCATCCAATTATACTTCCAAGGCGTCATCCAGTCACGCGTTCAGTCATTATGCACTACCATGTCCGTAATCTGCATTCTGGACCTCGTGCATTGCTGGCCTCAATTCGGTTGCAGTATTGGCCAATTGGCGGTCGGAAAACAGTGTGCAGCGTAGTCAGCAAATGCACCATTTGTTTTCGAGCCAAGCCTCGTCTTGTGGAGCATGTTATGGCTGACCTGCCAAAGGATCGAGTTGATGCTTCACATACCTTTATGGTCACTGGTGTGGATTTTTGTGGGCCGTTTTTCTACAAAAGCGAGGTCCGCAATAAGGCACCAATAAAATGCTATATTTGCATTTTCATTTGCTTCGCCACCAAAGCTGTGCATTTGGAGTTGGTGAAGGATTTAACCACCGGAGCATTCTTAAATGCACTTAAACGCTTTATTTTGACGCGCTGTCGACCTACGAGGATCTGGTCTAACAACGCTACAAATTTCGTTGGCGCACGGAACGAGATGGCTGAGCTAAAGCGTCTTTTTGAATCCAGCGAGCACCTGCAGGCTGTGCAAGAATTTTGCCTTGCTGACTGTATTGATTGGCGTTTCATTCCGCCGCGCTCGCCTCACTTTGGTGGTCTATGGGAAGCGGCTGTAAAGACTGCCAAGCATCATTTCTACAGATCCGTTGGACTATCGCTGCTCGAATTTGATGAACTGCGCACGCTTGTATGCCATATCGGGGCAATTATTAATTCTCGCCCATCGTTATCCCTTTCAGAACATCCAGCAGATCTCGATGTCTTGACTCCAGCTCATTTTCTTGGTGCTGCTCCGCTGTCAACGTACGTTGAGCCTGATCTGACGAAGCTCAATTTCAATCGGCTGGATCGATGGCAGCGCGTGACGTACTACCAGCAGATATTTTGGGCTCGCTGGCGTGAAGAATACTTGACGCTTCTTCAACAGCGCTCAAAATGGCGAGTGTCGCAGCCTGGACTCTCCATTGATGATGTCGTTCTGGTCAAGGACGAGAATTTGCCGCCCCTCAAATGGCCATTAGCAAGGGTGGTCATCCTCATCAGCGGCGCAGATGGCGTGTCGAGAGTTGCAGAATTGAGGACTTCCACTGGAACCATTCGGCGAGCCGTTCGCAAATTATGCCCGCTGCCGAAACAAGATGTTGTTGAAGACCCTGGTTCTTCAACAGGGGGAGTATGTTTGGTCATCCGGCCAAAAACAGCCAAAACCAGCAGCACATCATAGTTAATAAGTAACGTAAATAACTCAATGCAAAGTGCTCGTTTTCTTGTCGCTTGCTTTGCATAGCAAGCCGAGCACTTAACGTTTCCTTTTGTTGCCATAAATTTGCATAGGCTGCTGCGCAGCCGCCACATATGTACTAGTTATTGTCGCTAACTCTGCAAGTCAAGTTCGTTTTTCGTTATCGCATCTGGTACGGAGAAGCTTAGCTTTCCGTCTACCAGCATAAACTTTGTAAATCTCGGCGATCGCTACCTATGCAAAATAAACATTTGTGCACCTCTTTTAAATTGAACAATTTCGTTTCGCTTATTTTGCAAATATTTCGCCAACATAATTTCGCATATTTGGAATCATAAAAAAGCTTATGATTATACACTTATCATAAATTCTATTTTGATGACATCAAAGACTTTTAATTTTATGAATCAGGTAACAAAGTATTTTATTAAACTCAAAATAAAACATAAAACTTATGTTTTTTGCCATCAACTTTTAGATTTTGTGTAACATTGTCATTTGTACTTTTGCTTATTTCAGACAAATGTGTTTTATATTTTCCAACATAAAATTAATAGACTGAACATAATTTTTATTATTTTTAAATACAATTTTTGGTTCTTTTCTAAATTTATGTATATTTCATATGATCGCAATGCTACCTTAGAAACCTATACTAATTGAAGGAGTATAACATAAATTAAAAAATAATTTTCTCTGCACAATTAAAAAGTTAATTTGGACACAAATATTGTTGAAAACGAGCTAGCAGATCAAAAGGCAAAATCAGGTTCGCACAGGCTCTAATGTATATAAACAATAAACATTTTTCCGATATAAGCAACACACTGAAAATCAACTTGCCGAAGTCCGAACTGAAACAAATGCAACAAATTTAAAATTGGTAAAAATTTTACAATCAATCTAAGCTGCCGACAGATTTACAAGCCAAAAATGCAATTTAGAAGATAAATCAAACTAAACACACTAGGTAATCGAGCCTTATACACAAATCACACACCATCTCCCCTAGAAATAAATCAAATAAAATAGCAATCTAATATTCACTTAAAGACCCGCCCATCAATACAATCATAACATATATTAATTCTTAAATAATACAAATTTTTATTTCTAAAATAATACATATTTTTATTTATGTAGAAATATATCAGGTTCAATATTGCTTTTATTTTATTTTATTTTTTCTTATAATATTGTTTATTATTATTGTTTATAAAACAATACATTTTTCTCTTATAATTCAGAATGCATTTCAATATTTTCTCATACTCGATCAATATTTAAATGCGTTTTTTGGATTACAAAAAAAAATGTATTACTAATTTCCCTTCGAAATAAATATTTTTAAGTTTTAGTATTAGTCAAGCATTTTTATCTTTTTTTTATACAGCACCCAAAAAGAAACCAAGTGAAATTCTATACTAGCCGACTACTTGATAATAGTAGGTGATATTGCAAATTTAAAAATAATAAACATTTTGCAAACTCACTGCCCGATCAACCAGTTTCAACTTTGTCAGAGTATAAATATCCAACGGAATTCGAATGCAAAACAAACGAGCTCCGATCAAATTTATGCATAAATAAAAACACAAACAACCGCCATAGAAACAACAAGTTCTAGATACACATATGAGGCTTTATGCAAACTTTTGGGGGCTTGTGCTATCAACAACAACAACTACAGCAAAACAAGTTCAATGCTACTGCTCCATAACTTATTAACTAGAGACGTGCGTGAGTTTCGTTAAACTGGGCCTCAAGAAGCTAATGTAAAGTTTCCCAAAAAAACTGTTTCCATGTATAGGTACAGAATGCATGCATATTATCAACATTTACATAACCCGAAAAAGTCCGTAACTAAAATGATACGGTACCACAAAAATCGCTTGTTGATTAGAGCATTATTTATAACATACTTTGGTATTTAAAAACATTTAAAAAAAGAGACACTTTATTTGCACATCGAATTTAAGAATTCTCGAAGCAAACTTAAAATAATTTTTACCATTTAAAAGAATTTGTTAAAATTTGACAAAAACTTAGTAGAATTCGGAACCTTGGGCTAAAAAAATATTTTTAAATTTAAAAAAAGAGACACTTTATTTGCACATCGAATTTAAAAATAAAAATTATCGAAGCAAGCTTAAAATAATGTTTATCCTTTAAAATAATTTGTTAAAATTTGATAAAAACTTATTAGAATTCGGAACCTTTGACTAAAAAAATATTTTTAAATTGAGAGATTTTCTTGATTGTAAAAATATAGTATGTATTGCATTCATTACCGTGCGTGATCGTGCTGGCTTTCTTTGTCACGCGCTCAGATCTGTTATCAACGAAACTGAAGCATCAGAACTTGGCAACCGGCAACGTTTGGGTAACTACAGAGCTAATTTTAAGCCTAGTTCATGAATATTAAAATGCTATAGAATCATAAACATTTTCGGGCACGCATAATGAGGCACTCTTTTATTTGATATGGATAATGGTTTTCAAACACCGATAAGGAGAGCAAAGTCAGGTGTTTTTGGCCAGGCCCACTGACATGTCAACAAACTGCAGTCCATGAAAACGTGTGAGCACACTTAATTACTGGGGTGGCACACAACTTGCATAAATTAAAAGGCAAAGCCACCTGTTCCAGGTAAACAATATTGCGAAATAAAGTGCTGCATATTTAAATATCATAACAAGAACAACAGCCACACTCCTAATGAATAGATACATATAAACAGATCAGAAGCAGCGCGCATTTGAAATAAACAAAATACTAGTTTGGCATTCGAGTATATTTAAATTAGCTTTCAGGATCAGCTACCAGCAGCCTATATAAAGCGTCTCGCTTGGCTTGAGATGGCCATAGTCTACATTGAGATCGTGTAAGATCAACGAATCGTCGCTGAATTATAAAAAATAACGCGTGTGAAGGGAACATTTTGTCTAACTTGAGTTTGTGTGATAATGGTAATAAAGAAAGATACATATGAAGGAAAAGTGCAATCTGAGAAATAAAATAAAAAGCGTATTTCTAAAGCGATTAGGATATTCCTAAATCCTCTTGGAATGTTTTTAATCATGCATAAATTAAAAAAAAGTTCTACTGCATGATATGTTGAACAAAAAATGTAGTAAAACCCTATAATATCTCTATAATATCTAAAAACAATTATAAATAAAGATGTTTCAAAAACACAGGGCGAGTTCTAAATAACTTAACTTTTAATGCGCGCTTTAAAAACACTGGAATTAATTTCAAACTCAAACACAATGCATCTTCAACATCAACCTTTATGAATAAAATTTGATCAAAACTATTAAAACATGAAAACAAATAATTCTGTTTTAAAGTTAAATGTTTGTGTTGTTCTTTAAACGTTTTCGACCCACAATAAAAAGGTTACCAAGTTGTCCTCAGATAAAGTCAGGATATAAATGTTTAGATCTTATAAAAGTAAATTTGAATATGAAGGAAACACACCTACACCCAACTAAACTATAAATAATATATTTTTTAGAAGAAATGTTATGAATAATATACAAATATACAAATTTAATATACAAATTTTCCTATTAAACAAAAAAGTAATCAACAAAAACTCTTGTTGATCTCCTTGATGAACATTTTAGCGAAGAATTTGGTTTTTAAACCGCGTTTTTCTTATTCTCTCATTTTTCACAGACCAGCTACACTGACAAAGGAACCAAAGTAAGTCTAAAAGGATCAACACACATACTTGTATTTAAGAGGACTAATTAAATTCTTTATATACATGTATTTTTGCTCACACTTGTAGCCTGAAGCCGGCAAATTTTTAAGCTTTGATCATCTGACTTTCTACGTTGGTAACGCCAAACAGGCGGCCAGCTACTATACGACACGCTTGGGTTTCGAACCACTTGGCTACCAAGGATTAGAGACAGGAGAACGACGGTATGCGAAGCATGCAGTGCGTCAAAACAAGATCGTCTTCGTGTTTGTCTCGGCCTACACCACCGATGATGAGCAGCATGGAAGCCACCTGATGCGACATGGTGATGGCGTCAAGGACGTTGCCTTCGAAGTGGAGGATTTGGATGCAATCTTTACTCTAGCTGTGGAACGCGGTGCTGAGGTGGTGCGCGACATATGGGAGGAGCGCGACCAGCATGGCTTTGTGCGCTTTGCCACCATCAAGACGGTAAGTTATACCCATATATAGATTGATTAAGATTAAATATAATATATTTCCGGATAGTACGGAGACACGACGCACACGTTCGTGGAACGTAGCGGCTATACTGGAGATTTTCTGCCGGGATTCCAACGTGCTCAGCCGGATGTGCTGCTCCAGCATTTGCCCGATACAAAATTAAACTTTATCGATCATGTCGTTGGCAATCAGCCCGACTTAGAAATGGAAAGCGTAGCCGCTTGGTATGAACGTATTTTGCAATTCCATCGTTTCTGGTCCGTGGATGATTCACAAATCCACACCGAGTACTCGGCCCTACGCTCCATTGTAATGGCGAACTATGAGGAGACGGTGAAGATGCCCATTAATGAGCCGGCAAATGGGAAAAAGAAGTCTCAGATACAGGAGTATGTCGAATATTACGGAGGTGCTGGCGTACAGCACATTGCTCTCAATACGGATGATATTATAGCTGCTGTTTCAAATCTGCGAGCTCGCGGCACTGAATTTCTGACCATACCCGCTTCATATTACGAAATACTTGAAGAGCAGTTGTCGAACAGTCGCACCAAAATCAAGGAAGATATGGCCATACTAAAGAAGCTGAATATACTTATTGATTTCGATGAGAACGGATATTTATTGCAGATCTTCACCAAGAACTGCCAAGATAGGCCGACATTATTCCTGGAGGTTATACAGCGCTACAATCACAATGTATGTTTGAATCGCAGTCAAATTTGTCTAGCTAGGACACCCATTTCTATAATTAACAAAGTTAGACAAATTTTACTGCTGATATAAAGAGTTTATGGCACAGTCTAAGAAAATATCTGTTCCTTTTACAGGGTTTTGGCGCCGGCAACTTCAAGTCGCTCTTCACAGCCATAGAAATTGAGCAGGCAAAGCGTGGAAATTTATAAATTTTAATACTTAATGTATAATAAATGCAATGTAATTACAAAAGGCCTCTTACGATTAAATCACTGCTGTCGTCTTTTACCAGCAAATCGATTGTCTATTATCACTTCATTGCGTGGATCGTTGGCAGAAAAGGATACCATAAGGGGATTCCAAAATCCTTCTGGTGATTCCGGTCTCATTGCTCGCTCAATGCGGTGCGTGCAGTTTTTCAAATGATTCTTTATTTCCTGCTCTGTTAGTTTTGCGCACATTATGTTCAGAAACTATGGAAAAATTTAATTAAAAATTAAGATGAAGTGAAAAAAATCAAGTACAAAGCTAAATTACCTTTTCGCACTGTGCACAGTCTATATTGTAGCGTTCTTTTAAGGTCAACTCGCGCTTGATAGCTATGGGTCGGGGAAATTCTTCCAGCGTATCTTCTTCCTCCCCATCTAATAGATTCTCAATATCTTCAGGCAATTTTGTAGTCTCATTGCCCATGTCATTACACGTTTGTGGCTCCTCCTTAATGCGAGGTGGGGTTACTTGCTCTTCAATTCTATTGACACTAACATTCCTTTTCTGACATTGTTGTTTCTGCATATCGATCCGTTTAGCTTCGTGCACTTTCAACTGCGTCACTGAATCAATCATGTCTAAGGTGTTCAACTGTCTACCGTCATCTGAGCTGTCATCTACGAATATTATATCTTGCGTAGCAGGCGTCAAAAGGACTACGCTGGAGGTATTTGACGAAGGAATTTGTAGCGTATCGTTTGCCGGAAGTGGCGCCTCTGACACTCCTTGCTTTTCGGGTGAGTTAAAATCGAAGAAGAGCTCGTCATCACTGTCAAAAGTTGGCTCACTGCTTATTGGCTTTTTGCGGTCTTCTGATGTTGACGTGCTGACATTCTTGTTGGTCCTGCAAATCGGGAATCAACGTTGTGGATAAGGAAAGAAACACTTTGATGCTTTACCTATGTAGAAATGAACGCGACTCCTTCGCTTGCTTTAGAGATTTAGCGTACCAACTGGGACTGGCCTCTACAACGTCCTGTTCTTTATCGCACCTGCTTCGGTTGAATTCCAAACGCATTTGCTTTAACTTGGTTGCCTGCGGCTGACTGTTTTTAGCTGTTTTTGTGAATAATAATGGCCTCTGAGCTTTTGGAGTTTTGCCCAGCCAGCTTGTGGTCAAGTTTGCGTCCGATGGTTGCATATTTTCACTTTCGCGCTTAAGCAGTTTGCGACGCACGGAATGAAGCTTGCGGCAAGGACTGCCAGTTGGCAGTCGTTCCGACTCTCCTATGATCTCATCCTCGTCGTCCTCATCGTTTTGCGTCGTAAGCGCAATGTTCATGTTTAAAGAGTCTTGTGTTTGTCCCAGTGGCGAAATAGATTCGCTCAGTTTTGGGCTATCCAATTTCTTCGGGGAGCCACCCAATTTTCTTCGCTTGTCCAAATGAACTTCAGTCGAACGCTGCTGTAACAGCGTAATTGCGTCATTGAGCTTATCATTGCGTTGCTTAAGCGATCTGATTAAAGTAGTTTGCTCCAAGGACAAGCTTAGCTGCACTGCAACCGTAAAAGATATGAAGAGACGCATTAAATTGCATTCATAAAACTGCCTAACTGGAAGCTTACTCTGAAAGTGGGTCCGTAGTATTTCCAAAGCCGATTCCACGCATATTAATATGGATTCTCCGTCTCCTTTACATTTGTCACAAGTCATTTTAACTGTGTTAACTCATTTAATAAATATTGAAGTTGCCTGTATAGTAGGTGCAGTGTTGAAAAACGCGCCTTTTGAGGCTAGCTCCTACTACTATAGGGTGGCAAGGCCACAAACAGCTGATGGCGCTAGCTAGTTATCAATAAGACCGGTGAATACCATCGCTAGCCCAAAACATCGTGTAAGCGAAAAAGTTAAATAATAAGGTATTCAGTATGGCAAACCTACGTGAATCTTCGGACAAAGCCCTAAAACTGCTTCGGACACTGCCACGCGTGCAAATTGGTAATTTGCGTCCGAACCCCAATTCAAAACAGAATGTGAGAAAAGTGTTAAATAATAGTCCAGTTACGACAATTATGAACAAAAATTTTTATTTTGCAGGACAAACGTGGTCGTGCACAACACGGTGGCGACAAGCACGGCGCCGGCAATAAAGGATCTGGACAGCGTCAGAATTTTATGCGTTTGGGTTACGAGACAGGGAACCAGCCCTTCTACTTACGCTTTCCGTACGAGCCCTACTATAAAGGACACCATCTCCGTCGACAGTATCCTCCATTATCGTTGTTGCAACTGCAGGTGTTAATAGACACGAATCGTATAGACATTAGCCAGCCTATTGACATTGCAACGATCTGCAATTCGGGACTGCTGACACTTAAACCAGCCGAGCTAGAATATGGCTTCCAGCTAACCGACCATGGCTTGGATAATTTCAAGGCTAAGATCAATATAGAGGTGCAGCATGCAAGTGAGGCGGTCATAGCAGCCGTTGAGCGCAATGGTGGTGTTATACGCACAGCGTACTACGATCCCCGTTGTCTCCATATACTGGCCAACCCGAAAAAGTTTTTCCAGAAGGGCGTGCCAATACCGAAGCGCATGTTACCACCCCAGGATGCCGTCGCATACTACACAGATGCCAAAAATCGCGGTTATTTGGCGAATCCGGAAGAAATAAGCAAGGAGCGTTTAGTGCTGGCTCAAAAATATGGCTATGAGCTGCCACGGATTGAGGAAGATCCCCAATACGAGATGCTAACGGCAGCCAAAGATGGGCGGCAGTTATTTTACGGTTTGGAGCCAGGCTGGTTAATCAATCTTGTCGATAAAGTCATTGTCAAACCAAAAGAAACGTAGGGTTTTGCGTATTTGTTAAATAAATATCTGATTTATAAAAGACTCAGCATTTGGGGCGAATTGAATGTTAATGTATACAGGTTACACATAATACTACATAAGTGGATTATTTGTCTCTTAAATTCTTTGTCTTTTATATAAACACTTGCTTGGCCGAAAGATTCTCCATAAATGGTTTGACCACGGCGCTTGTTGCAAAACAAAATATTAAGCCAAATGTGATGGATATGGGCAGCGCTGGCAGAGCCTTACGCCAAATTGCTAAGAGCAGAAGCGTCAGACAGAGGCCAATGAGTATTGCCACAAAGCAGGCAATAGTAGTAGTCCAATCACCGTAACTTGAGGCTTTGCCCACCAGGACAGAGTAGAAGATGAAATCGCCTAGACCCAGTTTGATTCCGCCTATATGTGAGGAAGAAAGCGTAAACATGCAGAACATGTAAATGTTCCATTTGCTTCACAAACTTACGTTCCTCCTGTCCCTCTTGTTGAGCGCCTTCATGGGGCGTGGTAACTGTGCGATATTCATTAGATCTTCGCGAGTTTCCGCTGTTACTTGCTTGCACTTCGATTTGACGACGAGCTATCCGTTCATTTAGATTTGCAGACCACTCTTCTGTAAATCCAGCTGCCTCCGCTACAATCAAATGAATATAAAGTGTTAATTATCATACAATTTCAACTGCCATTTAGAGGCAATTAGTAATGTATTGTAGCTACGAGAAAGAGCGCTTACACCATACGACACAACCAACAATTATGAAAAAAAATACAAGCCAAAAAGCAGACAAGATTTGACACAAAAAAAAATAGTCAAATAAAAAAGTGCATATGTACCGTTTCCACGCAAATGTGTTTTAAAAGTCACAAGTGGCATACCTTCAGCCGCCGATGCCTGAGTATCCTGGGTGAGAGTGGAGCGGGTGTTACCTGAGCGTGAGCTGCTAGCTCTCGAATTGTTGCCTGCCGGCGCCACTTCTGGCGAAGCCAGCGAGTTTTGAGTGGCTCGTGTTGTGGTTGTTGAATTGCTGGATGAGGGTGAGGAGATGCCTGTTGGCTGAGACTGTTGAGGCGTATAATGTGTGCCCATGTAAGTATAGATCACAGTTGCTGCAAAAGTTGAAGAACAAAATGAGATGAGGATAACCTAACCATTAGATTAGAAAGTTCATCTTACAGGAATAGATCAAAGCAGGAAAGATTTGTTCATTCCGCTCCTGAGCAGTTTCTACAAGTATGCGAAGCGGTCCACGAGGTGAAAGTACAGCGATGAGATCTGCAACAATCAGTAAGCCTTGTGAATACAACACAAACTCAACGAATCAATTTTAAAATGTACCCCATATGGAGATAGCGGCTAAAACCGCCCACGCAGTCCATTCTGGCAGATACTTAATGAAGACGAGCGCCATGAGCGCAGCCACAAATATCAGATAGCCTTGCTGCAGACGCAGTGGTGCCTGCCAGTGAATAGCCATCATGCCGGCTACTCCAAAGTTCCACATTATGAATAAAGCTGTGGGATAGTCCATTGGTATGTTATAGGCACGCAGCAGTTCCCTTTAAGAAAAACAACATCAATAAGTGCTCTCAGACGGTACATCACATAATAAACTTACTCCAAATACAAATACGTGAAGATGAAGAGCAGCATGAAGGAGGAGAGTATAAGCCAGCCATGAATCACGCGATAGCAGCGCTTCTTGTATAATACAATCAATAGTATGGTCATGACAACAACCACGCTCATAAGAATGAGAGAGTTGGCCAGAGCATTCCAAAACTTAACACTCGGCTCGGGCGAAAGTTCATGAAAGGGCGTGTAAAGACTGTAAGCATTAATTTTTGAATAGAATCTAGACATTAGAGATTGCTCAAAAACCTACAGGTAAACATCGGTGCTGTTGTAAAAGCTAATGGAATTGATGGTGGTGACCACCACCAACATACATAGGGAAACGGGCACAAATAGTTTAATGACGTGCTGAGCGCCATATTTCAAACCCTGCTCCTCTTCGGCTTGTGCATCGGGTGGGCCACCTGCACCACCACCGCTTAATCGTGGTCTTCCTCCGCCACCGCTACCGCTGCCACTTGGTCGTATTACCACATTGGGCACGGCCAGAATGGCCTGCAAGAAGAAAGCGTTAAATTTTCACAAACGCAATATTTTCTGTTTCCACTTACGCCATCAGCCTGATCCACATTGTTGGAGCCATAATTGCTACGGGGTTGTTGTTGCTTTGGACGACGTTCCAAACGCGATGCTGCGCCGCTCAGACCATCAGCAATGCCAGCGCCGCCCGACGAGGACGTGGCATTGACGTGTGCGTCCATTAGCGGTGTGCGTTCGTTCGCCTCCTCAGCGTTCGAGGACCACTTTGATGCCGTAGTTAATAAATTTGTTGCAAATATTTGCAAATGATAGTATTTTCGTCAGTGAAATTTCTTGTGTTTTAGCGAGCGACTCATTGGCAGTGATGGCACATACTTTCAAGTTTAAGTTATCGATAAGCCAATATTAATCAGTATGAGTGTCCACCCATCCCTGACATGCGCGCAACAACAACATTTCGCCCTCACCCCGTGCACAATTTAATCAAATGCTGAAATTGAAATTCGAATTGATGTGAATAAGTATATACATAAGCGTATTTTTATTCGATTTGATTTAAAAAATCGTATCAGTTAAATTTGAACCGGTTGCAGTTACGGTGGCTTCGAGAGTGGCAGCCAATTTATTGCACTTTATTTTCTAGCGGGTCGTTAGTACTTTACTGTTTGTTGCACTTGACGAACAATTTTTATAGACAAAGCGCGTCGGATCGCGTCAAGCAGAATTAACTATAGCAGACTTATTAATAGCTTACGCAAGCAGTCTACGTTTAAATGACCAGAAAGCGAAGCTGAGCCCAATAACAAACAACTATAGAGCACAAAAATGCAATACGAGTGTTTGCTGATATGCGCACTGTTAGCCGGCAATTCGCTTGCTGGCAGTGACATTCAGCGCCATAGACGTGCTGCCGTTGACGTGGACAATGGCCACGCAAAAGAACAACACACTCTTATCGATCTGCCGGACTGCCAGGATCTGCGCAAGTACTGCACGCATCAGAAGACCACGGACAATCTTGCAATGCTGGAATGCGCGACCAGCTTCAGCTCCAGTCAGTTAGAGGCGTTGCCCGATGGCTGCCAACACGCACTATGGCTGCAACAGCGCCAGCTGCAGAGCGACAGTTGGGTGCAACAGGTTCTGCTACCCTCCTACTGCCCTGAGGAGCAGACCAACTTGTTGAGCTGTATGAATGCTGTCGACGTGTGGAGCTGCCTCGAAGACAAGCGCATACTGATGCCTTCGAGCAGTGGCTGCCAACAAGCACTGAGGCGGGCACACGCATCGCTGGTGCCAGAACATGCCGATGTCGTTGATTTCTATAACGTTTGTAGCGATGTAGTGGAGCAATTGCATTGCGGACGCATGAATGTGGAGCATTTGCCATCCGCTCTATCCCAGCTGTCCACAGTGCAGTGTTTACAGGCTGCAGCAACCAAAACGCCAATCGAGGGTCCTTGCAAAATTGCCATCAATGTCATTGAGCAACAGCGCGGCATGTTAGAGCTGTTCCACACATGTGCTGCGGATTTGTCGGCACTTTGTCCAAAGGTTTGATATTTGGCAGTAACAGCATGCTTATTACTAACTTTATGTTTTCCCCTAACAATAGGAACACATTGGAACGGCCGGTGCTTACAAGTGTCTGGTCAAGCACAAGAACGATCCAAAGCTCACTAAAAACTGTGCCTCAAAGATAGCTCAACGTGATCAGCAAATGGGTCGAGACTATCGTGTGTCGCATGGCCTGGCCAAGGCGTGCAAAGAGGACATCAAGCTCCACCATTGCCGCCGTGGCGTCTCTGAAGACAAACAGGTGCGACTAGCGCAAATTTTGTTGTGCCTGGAGTCAGTGGCCAAGAATGGCACAAAGGTCACGTTGGCGCCTGAATGCCTGGTGGAGATAAGCGATCATCGTCGCATGCTTTTGACTGACTATCAGCTATCACCAGAGCTGCTTAGCGATTGCGCCGATGACATACCCAAATTTTGTCCCGAGGAGCATAAAGCACAGTTGGTAAATGGTTTCACTAGCACTGGCGGGGAAATTATACACTGTCTGATGGATCATGTACGTGCTCGACGGCCCCAACGACGTGTAACAGCCCAGTGCCAACGCGGCCTGGAAATGCTTATTAAGGTCAGTGATGCTGGGGAGGACTGGCGAGTTGATCCTGTGCTAAGACGCGCTTGCAAACCAGTGGTGGATGTGGCCTGCAAAGATGTTGAAGGCGGCGAGGCGCGTGTCATGAGCTGCCTGCTGGAACACATAGGTTCGCAAATGATGTTGCCCGAGTGCGAGCAGGCGCTGCTTCTAATCGAGTACTTTGTGGCGCGAGACTTTAAATTAGATCCACAGTTGTATAAGCATTGCAAGGATGATGCCATCAAATATTGTCGTGCCAAGCGCCACTGGGATGATTCACAGGATCCCCAAATGGATCCCGAGCGAGGACCTATGATACTGCCCTGCTTGCATCGAATGGCTTACAATGAGGACGATCAACAAACGCTGCGCAAGGATTGCTTCAAGGAGGTGAAACGTGTGATGAGACAGCGCGCAATATCTGTGGATCTTATGCCCGAGGTAGAGGACGCCTGTCTCTCGGATTTGTCGCTTTTCTGTGCCGATCGCACTGAAAAGGGTGCCGAGATGGAGTGTCTACAAAACAAACTGGAGGAACTAACGCCTGACTGCAAGGCAGCAGTTACAAAATTTACTGAAGAAGAAGCAGGAAACATAGAGCTCAATCCGGTTATAATGGCAGTTTGTGGTCAGGCAATGCAACAGCACTGTTCAGATATCCTCAAGAGTGGCAAAGACAAAGGTAGGCTTACAGCTCTTTATGCTTATCAGAACTAATTGTTGTCGATTTATGTAGGAGAAATGATGGACTGTCTGGTGGCCCATAAAAATGATGCTGATCTACGTCAGGACCTTCATTGCCACGCCGCCATCGAACACTTTCAAATCATTTCGCTGAAAAGCTATCATTTTACCTACAAATTCAAGGAGGCCTGTCGACCATATGTGACTCGATTTTGCGCTGCCAGCGCCACCAAGAACGAGGTCGTTGCTTGTCTCAGTGAGGTCAGTAATAGTCTTATTAAAAGTCATTTATTCAAATGAACTGAATTATCCGCGAAAGTTCGTAAGAAACTTAATACTTTTCTTCAGTTAATGTAAATTGTATCACATTTGAAAATGTTTATTTTCATTTGAAAGGTGATGCGCAATGATACAATACGTGGAAAGCGACACCAAATACCCAAGGAGTGCCGACAACAGGTCAAGTCTCAGCTATATCAACAACGTGAGAGTATTGTGCTCGATCCCAAGCTTGGCAAGGCCTGCAAACGCGAGTTAGAGAACTTCTGCTCCGATAAAAAGGGTCCCGGTCAGGTGAATAAAAATGCAAGTCGCCCATCTCTCACTTAACACTCTTAACACAACCACTTTCCATTATTTTATATTCTACCTTTAGTTAGCTCTTCTTTTTACAAGTCGTTTTAAATTTCTATAAACAGGCTCTCGAGTGCTTGATGCAACAGACACCACGTCTGGGTATGGATTGCCATCACGCCATCTTCATGGTGAAGAAATCCGAGCTAGCAGACAGTGAAACCGATTATACACTGATTAACACCTGTAAAGAAATGACATACAAATTTTGTCCAGACACCGACTCTGTCAAACTATTGAGCTGTCTAAAAACGTACAAGGATGATCCACAATTTGATCCGCGTTGCCATTTGGTGGTGGTCAATCGTATGATAGAACAGAACACGGATTTCCGCTTTAATCCAACGCTGCAGAGTGCCTGTGGCAAGAATATTGATCGCTACTGCTCGAATATTGTGGCCACGGCGCAGCCAAACGAGGAGCTCAACGGGAAGGTAAGCTATGGGGAATATCTCAAGGGCTATCTAATCCATACAAAATTACCGCGATGTTCGTTAAGAGTTCAAAGAGAATTTACGAAGTCGGGAAATATGAAAATTAGGCCACCAAAGAAAGTATCGCCATATGCAAGTACTTGTATAAAGGAACAGTAAAATATTTATAAAAACAAAGATCACAATTCAAATGAAACAAAATTTAATAACTTTTTCCAAGCAAATTATAGATTATTTAAATTAATTTTTTTATCCAACAGAAAATTGATAACAGATTTCAGCAACAATGACAATTTCTAGGCGCATCCAAGAATTATTAATACTAGTATTATAGAAAGCTTCAAAAGATTTGTACTTTTTACAACAAATTTACGTTAAATTCTTTCTCAACATCCAGACAAATTGTTGAAAAATTTAAATAATAAGTGTATTACTATGTTTGTATTATCATTTATTATTATTATATTTAACAGGTATTGCATATATATTTAGATTCTTGTAGATTCAAATAAGGCTTTCACAGAATTTATGCTTATCTGGACACTCTTCCTCAGAAGACTTCGTGCATTTTTAATATTCTAATATTAAAACAAAAAGTGGATCTATCCAATATTAATAGCGCTGTTACCACGTCCCTTCGCTTACGGCTCTTATTATGTACGCACAAGTCTCCAATTGTTGGGATCATCAATGGTGGCCGTTAGCGTTTCTAATATATCTGCTCCGACTTCGACGTTAAGTCCTAGCCAGTTATAAGGTCCGCTCGTGCTGGTTAAAGCATTTAAATCCTGGGGTACACCGGTACGTGCAAATGAAGTCCAAATCTTAGCCATTTGCTGTGCCATACGTGTATCCTCACCCTCCAGAGGATGCGTAGCGAAGAGATATATGTTATCATTCGAATGATGAACGCCACCGTTGAACGGATACTGATCATTTCCAAACTCATAGCCGAAACGCGTGTAAGCGCCCTCGTATTCAAAACTGTAGACATAGATGGGTGCGTCCGGTTGCCTGACATGCAGTTTGGTCGCCAGACTTATGACGGGCGATTTCATAAAGATGTCGGAGGTGAGCTAAAATAAACAATAGATGATCAAAATCGTTTGATCAAAAACCGTAAAAATAGACCAACATCGAAGTATGAGGGTATAGCTTCCTTATGGGCCTGACTTTGTAGTAAAAAGGGAGTATATAGCAATCGATAAAGCAGCTGATCCGTTAGTCCGGTCGTATCGTTGACCATTGCTATTAAACCTTCAGATAGCTGACGTACACTCAAATCGCTTATGTTGACGCCCTTGGCATCCAGTCCATCATAGTAGCCTGTTAAAAAACTGGTTATTATTATCATGCTCTACTGCTGGCTGATCATAAGTACTTACTGGCCAAGACAAATGATCCATCGTGTTGGGTAAAACCCGTCATAAGTGGAACTTTTCTATTGTACTGCTTTACAAGTTCGTTCGGATTTTGTGGCAAAATGTCCTGCAAATCACCAACAACGGGGGAAAAGGATTCAGATTTGGTAGCCTCCAGTATATCACGTACCGATGCTCCAAGTATACACAAGAGCAATATCTTATCATTCCTTTCACAATCGGTGCAGCCCAGTGCTTGGCAAATTCGTATTGCTTGCGCACTGGGATCTTTGGTTACGGCCCATCCTGCAAAAATTGACCCCGACTGCACAATGGCACGTTGAAAGAGGCGATTATCAGCCGTGCGTGGGCTCAACAGCAATGCGCTGGTTACACCAGCACCGGCACTTTGTCCAAAAATGGTCACCTGCTGTGAATCACCGCCAAATACGTGGATGTGCTGTTGCACCCATTCCAGAGCCAACAGAATATCGGCAATTGGTGCATTTCCGGGCAATTGCTGGCTGTAGTTTGTCAACCAGCCCAGGGCTCCCACTCTATAGTGGGGAACCACTAGCACCACATCATGCTCAAGCAAGTAGTTAGGCGGATGATCGGATGACGAGCCATTGTAGTAACCCCCGCCGTAGACATAAAACATGACGGGCTGACGAGCCGTTAGCTGTTGGAATACAGAGGGTATGCTTATCGAAAATAACTGCATATGAAGTCTAGGTATAGTGAAAATCCTATTTCTTCGCGTTGTAAACATTGTATACTTATGGATTCCTAAATCTGTTTTATCGAAACCTCACAGGGGGTGACCAGATAAGGGTTGAGATGTTGCGAAATTTTTCAATATTTTTCATCATCCAAAATAAGGTGTATGCAAAGTATTTTAGTTAAATCTAGACCTATCCCTCGGAAAGTCTCTTTAAGAAAGTTATACGCCAAATTGGTGACCTAAAAATAATTTACTGCTTATAAAATTTGAATAAATAGTTTAATTCATATGCTTTTTTCTTTAAGCATAGTTCATAAGAAAATTTCCCAAATCTGTTTTCCGTTAATAGATCGAAATCAATTCCTACGAACATACAAAATTATATAACTCATCTCGTGAAATTTGACAATTTAGTGGGAATCGGAAAGGTAACCCAAAGTCGAACTCAAAGAATAAGGCTTTCTAATTAATAGAAATTAGCCTGAAAGCGTTTATCAACTCACATTTTTAGTGTAAATACACAAATTCAAACAGTCCTCCAATTGCGCATCCGACGCTAGTGGATCTAGGTTAGTGATTACCGGGCAACGTCGTCCATAGTTCAGCCCGTTGAATGTATTTGACCAGGGTGAGCGTGGAACAGGTGGCTTTTAGGCAGATGGGTGGAAACACGTCAATTATATTATTATATATCATAAAGTCGCTTATCAGCTGGTCGTGTGCGCTAATTGGACCGCTACACGCCCAACTGTTGTTAGACAGAATAAGTGGTGCGACCCTTCCCCCAACTACTCACGCGAAAACGCAGCTTTTTCACGGGAGCCTCTGCATAGGGAACGCCACGAAATTGCATAAAACTTTGTTGTGTCCACGAGGTGCGATCATAATTGCCTAAAACTGCACCTTGACCGCCCTCCAGATGAACTGTAATCGTTGGCTCAGTTGTTTGAGCATCAGCGGTGCCGCTGCTGCTAATGACGATCCAGGTGATCAGAACTGCGCTCAAACAGCCGCAAAGTGCCAAAATCATGTATAGGCCGCGTCTAGGCATCGATCTAAACTGAACGACAGCGAATGATGTTACACATACAAAACATGTGAACCAGAACATCGTTATCGCTTAAAACCCTTTCAATTGTTTGACATAATCGTAACTAATTAGCCTGCTATATTCTCTTGTTCTCTCTTTTCCTCTCTCGATTTATTTTGTTTGCAGGTCATAAAATGTTTGAAGGCGAAGTTCCGGGAATCTCGATTGGATGAGCAGTGCGCTAAGGAAATGATTAAAATATTGCAGGAGCAGGCGTTGAACTATAAACTGAATCCGTTGCTGCAGCATTTTTGTAAATCAGAAATTCAGGAGCTATGCAAAATGCACATGGACGCCGATGAGCATGGACAGGTAGAAGAGTGCCTCAAAACAGCCTTTTTGCAGAAGCAGCTTATCAATCGCGAATGCCAGATGGAGGTCGCCTCTCTAATTGTAGAGGGCAAGGCAGATATTCACGTTGATCCCGTACTAGAGACGGCGTGTACGGTGGATTTGTTGCGCTACTGCTCCAAAGTTAACAGTGGAAGTGGACGCAGTAAGTAGTTTGTAAAGATTATGGCGCAAACATAGAATACTGTAACTTGTTGCTCTCCTCTTTCTTACAGAATTAACATGTCTACGGATGCTATTGCGGGAAACGCCGAATTCACTCGATCAAGACTGTCGGCAGAAGTTGCAGCAACGCATTGAAATGTTTAACAATGCCGACAGTGCATTGGGGCCGCCTGAGGACATGCAGCAGCTAGTGCAACAGGTTGTCACATCACCTTCGCGGAAGTATTTCCTTGTGATATTGATAAGTGCGACAGGCATGGTCTTTTTCATGGGAATCTTTCTGGGACGCGCCACCAAACGTGCAATGAGCTTAAAGAATAAGTAGACTGTAGTGAGTAAATAGTAGCTGAGTAGTAGCTTAAAGTCTAAATAGTAGTCAGAAACTGATGATAAAACGAATGAATGACTTAATTTTTGTGCTAGCATGAAAGTAATGAATAGCGCTTCCTTTCCAATGTAAATCCCGCACATAATATTTTTGTATATGTTTTCATTGAGTTTTCCATTGCGTACAGCTATTTTCATAAGCAAACTGTGGCTTAATCGTTTGTAAGACCAAAAAAGTGTATTTTGAATTGTATAAATTGTGTTTTTTATAAATTGTACTAACGTTCGTTTTAATTAATCGGTATCGTTATACGGCTATCGAAGAACCTTATAGTGGCCCTAATAGTGTACACACTGTTCGACAGTGTTGCCATACGCGAGCACTGTCTTTGTCGAGTATGTGCGTGTGTTAATTGGAACGCGAAAAAGTTGGCTGCTGTAACAAAAATCTTTACTTATTAGCATAAACTAGATTTTAATATTCATTAAATCATTATGCAATAAAACAAGTGGACAATAAACTGAAGTGCAATGTATTTGAAAAACTAATGGTAACTTCTGTATCGCCAAGTAAGCAGCACAGTTTGAAACGCACACACACACACAAACGTTCACGACAGGGAGGCACAAAACAAGTTCTAATAAGAAAAAGAAAGCCCAAACAGTGTAGGGGGCAAGGCACCAACACAAAGAAGCAACAGCTTGCAGTGGCTTTGTGATGGGCACAAGCGGTGGCTTTAAAACCGAAGGTAAGTCGAGCACGCACGCACAACGAGGCAACACCTTGAAAACTCGTATATGTTGTTTTTGATTTTGTTGTTGCAGAACCCAGACCAATGGCTTTGAACCATTCAAGCAGCAGCAACAGTGCTAGTAGCGTGAGTGTTGCCTCCACCAATGCATCGGCCGCACAATTGGTAGCCAGCGGCGCGGCTGCCAGCTCTGCGGGTAACACTTCACTAAGTGTCGAACTGTGTTTGGTATGTGGCGATCGTGCCTCCGGACGCCACTACGGCGCCATTAGCTGTGAGGGATGCAAGGGATTCTTCAAACGCTCAATACGGAAGCAGCTGGGCTACCAGTGCCGGGGAGCTATGAACTGTGAAGTGACGAAGCATCATCGGAATCGTTGCCAGTTCTGTCGGCTGCAAAAGTGTTTGGCCAGCGGCATGCGAAGTGATTGTAATTTTCGTTTAAGTCGTCGTCTCAAAATGCACACAAACCCACTTACCCACATACACACGCATGCTCTTAATCACAATCTTGCACACACACACACATAAATGCACACTCACCAACCGCAGCATAAAACCGCCGACATCACATTAAGCACCGTTAGAGCTGACACGCTTATTAATTCCTCTTTCTTTCCTTCAATATTTTTTTTTTGTATACCTACAGCCGTACAACACGAACGGAAACCCATTGTCGATAGGCGCGATGCTAGCGTTGGCGGCAACAGCGCCGCCTCCTCATCCTCCAGCAGTGTTGCGGCCACCAACAGTTCTTCCAGCACCAAACCCAATTACCAACAGCAGCCGCGGAACAAGCAGCATGTCAGTACAGCTGCTGCCAGCGCTGCTCTTTTTCAGCATGCGGCCAATACGCCACCAGTGCCAAGCACGACAGCCACTGCTTTTGGACTAGCTGATAACCTCTTTCCCATGAGCCTGAATTTCGCAGAACTCACACAGACTCTGAGTGAGTACCAATGATCTTTCCATTGAAGATTCCAGTAACAGTACGTATTCTCATTTCACAGTGCTCGCTTCACAGCAGCAGCAACAACAACAGCAACAACAACAATCTAGCAGCGCCACAAGCCACTGTTATTCGCCCGAGCCCAAGGCCGATGTGGACGATGAAGATGATGACTCCATGGACAACAGCAGCACATTGTGCCTCCAGTTATTGGCAAACAGCGCCAGCAATAATAATTCACAGCATTTAAATTTTAATGCTGCTGCGGCGGAAACATTGCCGACCACAGCCACTGTGGGTCTTATACAAAGCTCCCTGGACAAGCGTGTCATAGACAAAGCTTTGCAGATACTGCAGCCCATACAGCAGCATTTAGAGCGGCACAGTGGTAATCAGAGCAGCGCCTCTGTGGCAACACTCAATATTAAACATGAATGCGACTCGGATGCCGAGGACAGCGGCACAGAGGATGTTGATGCAGACCTAGAGCACATGGATTTGGACATTGATTTTTGCAATCGCAGTGATTTTGTGGCCAGCGAAGCGATCTTCACACAGGACTTGCTAACGGATGCACAGTGCGCTTTTCACGTACAACCGCCAACATTGGTCCACTCGTACCTCAATATGCATTATGTGTGCGAAACGGGATCTCGTATTATCTTCCTTACTGTGCACACCTTGCGTAAGGTGCCGGCTTTTGAATTGCTGGATGCTCATACACAAGTGAAATTGTTGCGTGGAGCTTGGCCAGCTTTATTGGCAGTAGCGCTAGCCCAGTGCCAACGTCAACTTTCTGTCTCTACAATCATTGGTACGCTTATCCAGAGTGTGCGTCAGCTAGCGGACATTGATAAAATCGAGCCGCAGAAGATCACAAAGCTGGCTCAGCTTACCCGTACTTTGCATGATTTCGTGCAGGAGATGCAGACGCTTGATGTGAGCGATATGGATTGTGGACTTCTGCGTCTGATTTTGCTTTTTAATCCGCTTCAGTTGCAGCAGCGTCGGGAGCGTCAGTTGCGTGCTTATGTAAAGCGTGTGCAGCTTTATGCTTTGTCGACACTTAGGCGGCAGGGCGAAGAAAGGTGCAACTCATTGTTTGCCAGCCTATTGCCCTTAAGTGGCTTGGAGTCGGATTTAATGGAGGAGCTGTTTTTTGCAAATCTGGTGGGTCAGATGCAAATTGATGCTATGGTACCCTTCATTCTGATGATGTGCAGCAGTAGTGGACTGTAGGAGAGCAAGACTGACGAATGGATTGGGAGTAGATGGCTGAGCGTAGGGGGGGCCAATCGCGCCTAGTGCGGACAATACTTAGATATAATTATAATATATAATTACATACATAGATACACATACACCTGCATTAAAATATATGAAGTGCAATTTTAGTGTATTACACTCAAGAGGCGGCAACGTCCATTTATTGTCTAGATCTAGAACAACTAAAACTAATGAGGATAGGGGTTGGACATGACGTCACTGCGTTCCCTCTATACTTTGTGCAGCCTTCGGCGCTGGCTTGTACTTGTTGTGCACTTCATTGTTCAAACCCTCACGGTTACGGGCAATTTCAATGGCCAGGAATTGAACGCGGAATACGAAAATCGAATTATCTGGCGAGAATTCCTTGCTAGCATCGGCACGCATTAACGTACCATATGAATAGTCTTCCATTTTGTTAAACTTCTCTGCGAATTGACGCCATTTCAGCTTCTCTGTAGCCGATTTTAAAATTTCATCAGAAAGAAATCCTACATTTAAGTCCGGAAAATCCTGCCGGAAAGTAGTGTAGATTTGATCGTCGTACGGTGTGAGCCGTAGTGTTGAAGGATGAACGCTTGTTAGTAGCTACATACATAAATAAGCCAAGGTGAGGAAGATCCGCTAGGTAGGGTAGATTTTGTCACTCACATTAAAATGAACTTCCGCGTGTTCCAGAGCTTTGGCTGCCCACATTTCCTCAACAAGCGAATCATTGCCGAATTCCTCTGCCGGTCTCGAGAGAAGCGAAGCACCCTTCTGTGAATGTCCTGAATTAAATAACTTTTATTTGTCGTTGGTAAGCTTACTTACCATAAGCTCCATTTTAATAGACTGTAAAATTCAGATAAGTCGGATCTAGTGTTCAATATTTTAATACATTTATTTTTGCCATTCACTGTAAGTAAATGTATTTTGTGATGTGCAAAGTGAAGCCTGTATTTATCGATAAGTTTTGTGTAGTTTGGAAATTAGAAATTTTATTCAACCGACCAGTTGAACGTTTGTTGACAAAGTCAGTTGTATTTCGGATGTAAATTTTACATATATTACAGATTAACATTTATTATGTACATAACACACTGAAAATTTTCTGGCAAATTTCATTATGTTTGAGAGCATAAGTTTTCTGTTTCTGTTCGCTTTGGCTTTTACTACATGGGCTCTACTTTGTTATTTACACGTAATTGAGGATCAAAAACGTGAATTAGAGGATTACAACTACAGCATTGAACTATACTCAGGTAGATATGATATGAAGACTATTATATTGAGTTTAGTTAACTTTTTGCGTATTAGAAAAACCTGCTATTAGACGCATGCGTCATTACCAATTCAAAGATAGTGGACCGAAAGTGGAAAGCTACAGCTTCAATATGGTCACCAGTTTTCTTTTCATATTTGTTGCTACAATCGGGGCTTCGAAATTGCTGCAATGGCTTGAAATACAGGCCCGAAACTATATGCAATTAGAAGTGGTGCAGGGCACAGAGGAAATGCCAAAGTCGAATCCACAAGAAGCTATTGCTGACTTAACCAAGATACCCATGCAGGCCTTGGAGGACAGTAGAAGCTTAACGAAGACAGACTTCATAGCAGAAAGCGTCGAATTTAAGGATCAGTTGAATTCTTTAGAGGCACGGTGCATGGAAATGCATCAACTGCTTGTAGACCTGAAGCATCAACCGACGAGCAATGACTCCGGCAGCCAACTTTATCTTTCAAATGATATGAAGGATGAGGATGTGACTATGACCGTATTGAAGGCGCCAGTTAGCTTGGCCACTAGTGCAGAATCGGTAAAACATGCGCCTCAAGTTACACGTTCACAACCGACAATTACGCAAAATGTTTATATCGCTAACAGTTATATACAGATAAACGTTCCTACGTTTTACACAAAGCGCGATATAAATATGAATTTGCGTCGGCAGGCTTCGATGTATACTCGAAAACAAAGTGAATTTTTGCAGGTGTGGGGCAAGTTTATAGCTGGCCCGAAGGAACAGCCCATGGCAGCGGGAATGCGAGTGAACAGTTTGTTAATGTGAATATTGTCAAGAAATTGGGTAAAACCCCCAACATTAAAATGTACACAATTGTCTTAATTTGATTTTTAAACGAAATAGTGATCAGATAGGGAAAGCCGTCCGTTACTACAATCGATAAGTTGCGCGCCATACATCGGTAAGCATTCACATATCGATAGTTTTCTTCGCAGAGTTTGATTGCGCGACGGCATTCACAGTTAGTTTTAAAGTGCATGTGCCCGCGCTCAGTTCGGATAAGCCATAGCGGATAAATGGTCTATTGTTTTAGTGAAGTGCATTTGGATAATAAATGTAAGCTAGATGCTAGACTAGAAAACTTAAATTAAATACACCTATTAATGTAAATGTTGACGTATTTGACACACTATAAAAACGGGGCGACCTGTGTAGCAAACGATAACCGTCGCCATTTCGCGTATTGCTGTATTCGTGTGTGATGCGCTTGTTGCTTGTGTGTATGTGTGTGTACGATCGGGCTAGTAAAACGCAGCAGTGATAAAAAAAGTGAAGTTTAAGCAAAGTAGAAACATACTCTCCGTATCAAAAAGTTGCTCGTTGTGTGTTGTGCATAATAAATGTTCCGCTACCGTCGGCACGCCTGTTGATGCCGTTTCGTCACGTTTATAAAATACATATTTGTTACTGCACTTTTGTTGTTTGTGTTTATGTTTTGTTGTAGGAATGCACCATGCAACGCAAAACAAGTGTACTTGCTGACCGAGAGATGACGCCCACAACGCACCTCTTGCGTTTGTTTACTATCAGTTTGGCATTGTAGAGTTGTCTTGAGTTCTTTACGCCCACCCACTGCTTAACGTTCTGTGTTTTTCTCGCTATATACATATCTGTGTACATCCGTACATATATGCCTATGTACATACATATATACATACATACATGCATATGTATCTTTATAAATCGTATACAAATGCGGCTGTCAGGTGCATTGTTTGCCTTGTGCGCTTGAGCATTATCGCAGACACAAATGCAACCTGAGGCTGCCGCGCGTTTTTACACAAATAATCATTCAAAAACCATGAATGGTCTTTCACTCCACCTTTAAAAATTATATTTTAATTAAATGTTTATACCCTGTAGCAAAAGGGTGTAATGGTACATAAATGTTAGTGCAAATGTATGTCTGCCTGTATGAACTCAAGTATCTCGGGAAGTCTGAGAGCTAAAACATGGGGTTTTCTGTTGCACCCCTACTCCTCCGATTTTAGTGACTTTTTCCATATGATAGGAAATTTTTTGTTTTTTTTTGTTTCTTAATTGTTTGACAATTACGTGCGGTTGGTGCTTATGTGTCCACGTATCAAGTTCCATCGAGATACATAGGTCAACTCTCATATGCCGGTAGCTGCTGTTGTTGTTCCTGCTTCACCGGCAAACATTTAATTAGGTTCCTCATCATTAAATTTGCAGATGCGGGGCATCTTATCAAGTAGTTTTGCAGTTGCCACCCGTTGCCGAACGGTTTGGGATTATAAAACTTTTCCAATAGCATTCTTAAAAGATAGAGATAGCTTCGCTTAGTCAATATAACGATGCGATCGTCGGCAAGCGATCGCGAGTTTATTTTATTTTTTTATTATGTGCAGTTTCGCCGGTAACGCGACAGTTTTACATTTATTATAGGAGACCACTGTAATTTCAATTATGCTTATGCGATGCTGGTAGCAGCGTGATTCGAGCCAGAGCCTACTCTGAAACAAACATGGTGGAATTCGTGCTAGATTTTCAAGTGCTTTCTCCTATTTTAAACTATCAGGAAGGAAATTTTGTGACCGTTAATGTGGCAGTGAATATTTACATATATATTACTTCATCTCAGAGCCTTCGAATGAGGTACAATATTCCAAGGGATTGGTTAAATAATAGCGGATATACAGAATATTAAATGCGTCATAAAAATGTTCTGATTTTCTAAGAAGCAGCCACAACAACAACTGAGCAGTGATATTTTTAAATTGTCAAATTTGATGCAAAAGTTTATATAATGAAGAGAGGTGTGGAAAATCACTAATATAGGTGGTGTGGGGGAATGCGTCAGGGAAAAACACAGCAAGATCCTTGTGTTCATGAATGAAGTTATCTCGCCATACAGATAAATATATATGTATATATGTACATATATATATGCAAATAAATACATACTTCGCACTTAATATACTAGTTATATTAATTTATTCTCAGGGTACACATAATAAATCCTTTTACATCTGAGATTACCACTGCCTGTTGTCAAAAACCTTTTTTTTTGTCGCTTCTAGTTAAATACAGCAAAGGAATTATAAATATGTTAGTATTTTTTGCACAGCTTAAATTATTTGTGTTTTGCTTCTGCCACATGTTTGCTTTTTGGCTAATCTATAAATAGCGGAGCGACGCGTCGCTCCGTTCTGCGCCGTTCGTGCCGCTTGTTTGTGGTGCGCTAATAAAACAGATCATGATCACTCTCACTATCTATCAGCGGACCCGAATTCGGCTTGCGGCTTGCGCGCTCTCTGAGCTTGAATGCATACGCATGTGTGTAAAACACACACATATACATATATGTGTGTGTGCACTCTTCACTCGGCTCTTTTTATACCCTTCACTAAACAGTTTAAGGCTGTATTGTTTTTAGTGTGTTACTTTCTAACACAATGAAGAGCGGAATCCAAATGCCCGTCTAGGCTTTTTAGCGATGGTCAGCGATAATAGTCGTATGTGTATATATACATATGTATGTATGTATGTAAAAACCGAACATCTTAAATAGCTGTCAAGGAAACCGTATGATATTGTATGAGCACCATGTTTTTTGTTTATAAACATATTGGAATCTAACCGCAAATTGAGAATGATTTGTTTTTGAGAATGTTTGCTGCTGATTGTGGGTCGTGCGTTTACGAAAGATTTTGTATAAATCGAGAATTTGTTGTTGTAACGCCCGGTGAAGCGTATATGTATTATTAGTTCGTTTCTTGTTTTCCTTTTTTTTATTTATTTATTAAATTTCTCTTAGCTTAACCATTGCTGGTCTCTACCCAACGCTAGTTTTGAGTTGATTTATGCCACTGTGCGCTGCAGCATAGTTGCCTCACGCTCTTTGTGTTGAATCATCATCATCAACAAGTTGTTGTTGTGTTCTTATTGTTGTTGTTGTCTATTGTCATATACGTTTTGTTTTATGCATGTGGCCTGCCCTGCGCTCAGGGCTGGACACACATTTAAGTTACTTGTCTTCTTTCTGTACCTTTTTATGGAGCAAAAGTCAAAGCAAATTTAAAGCGGAAATGCATTCTCTTCTTCATAAGTACATATGTTCATGTATGTGTATCTATCGTATGTTCTATAATAATGAAAACCGCAGCCCACCCACAAATGTATAAATACATACTTAAATGTGTATGTATGTATGTATGTAGGCATATAAATAAATACATACAGATACACAAGTTAAACTGCGCTGCTTAAGCTAGCGCCGACTACGGCACCAGCGTCGCCCATAATAAAGATTAACGCATTTCTTATCAAGAGCGTTGATAGCAGCCGCAACAGCGAAAGCGAAAAAGACGGCCGCAACAACAAAGCTCGCTTTTTGCTTGTTTGTTTGTATCGCTGAGCCAGAGTTTCGCACACACATACACACGCACATACACACTGATATCTCACGCGCCACAGTCGCTGTGGCTGCTGTCGTTGACTTGGCTGATTAGCATTAACTAAACTACAACAACTAAGTATAACACATGTCTATATTTTTTGTATTATATGTGTATTACTTATTTGTTTTCTGGTTTTTTACTCGTCTTACACATACACACACAAATGCAGCCCGAAACGAGTCAAGCTGATTCGATTTGAGCCGAAGCGAGTAAGTCAAGCCGAGCCTGTCGTCGACACTCGCTTTATTTTTGCGCTGCTGCTGATAAAATAAAGAACAATATTAATTTGAGTTTAAAAATAGAACTTCGCTGCAGATGCCCTGTGTGTGCATATATGCGAGTGAGCAGCGAAAAAATGAGAAAGCACCACTAAAAGTTGCTCCCCTCAGAGCAACAATAATAAAAACAACAGCATACGGACAGTGTTGAAAATTGTTCAGCGTTAAGAAAAGCTGAATCAGAATTTGAAAAAAGGTTGAAAAAGACTTGATTCTTCATTTTATTACAATATATTTTATAATCTATTTTTGTATCACGATATGAAGTTTCTAGCCAGTATCTTTATCAATAAAACAGATTTTCATGCAAGACGTAATTTCATCTAATATGAATGTTTTTGTAATTAATTATTAAGGGTATAGTAGGTTTTTTTTCGAAGAAATTTGTGTTACGTGCTTTGTAAAAACACTATGAATCCCACCATTAGCTATTTAAAAAACGTTCGCTTCTCGTATATTTCTAAAATACCAGATGTGGTGGGAAAATAGCTGAATTGGCAACACTGCGCACGATCGGCTTGGGCTGCCAGTGATTGCGCGCTCTCTCGGGCTTACTCGCACGCACACATTCAACCGTTGATCTGCAGTTTCAATTAACACATGCGCACATAGACACTCACACAACCACGCCATCTCAATACTCATACGCCGAGTAGACGACTCGCTCACTCGGTCTCCACTCAGTTCTCAGTATTATTCTATTCGCCTTCGTGTCAAGTTGTGTTTTAATGGACTGCTGCGGCAAACAACGCGCGCACACATACATATTGCCGATATACATACATATATATGTACATATGTATGCATGTGTTTTAATATATATTTTTTCTGATTGGATTGGGTAAAAAAAAAAATAGTGCGCCACTTGCGCAGCGGTTCGTCGGTCGGTCTCTGTAAAAAGAAATCTCTAGTTAATATCGTATTTATGCAACAATTTTGAAATATACGCATGAGTGTGTGTGTGTGAAAAAAAAATCATTATAAAATTGAAAACAAATGTGTTAAAAATAATATATACATACCTACATACATACATATGTATGCATTTACATATCTATTTGCAGTTTCAATGAAGTGCAGAAAAAACGCAAATTGTGATAATTATATTGTATTTTCGTTTTTTGTTTAGTCACAACCGCTCTCCTCGTGGTTGTTGGTATTGGATTGCCGCGGTCGACGTAGTGTTGAAGCTGAGGCTGCAGTTCTTTGTGTGCATGCGTGTGAGTGTTTGTGGGCGTGTATGTGTGCATGTGCATAGTGTAATCATAAAAATGCGGAAAATTCTTAGAAAATGTGCATGAATACCCATTGCAAATTTTGTACAAACTATATTTGTGGTTTTCCCTTCCGAAATCAAACGAATCGCAAAAACGTTTGCTTTTGAATTACAGAAATACGTAGATAACGACTCTTTGATAAGCCCTCGAGCACATCTTTATCTCGGCTATTAAAGTACATACATTTGTGTACGTACATACATACATCTGTAGATATAGGTGTATATTTATAGATAATGTAAATAATGGTTCCTTAAATACCGCCGAGATAGCTTGAAATCTCGATAACTTTTTCAAATACATATGCACTTAATATGTATGGATGAAGCAACACTAATCACCATTTAAGTGTACATTTTGAAATCCCCAACACTTTAAAAACACATTATAGTGTTATCAAGCAGAGCGCTTTTCTACAAGTGAATCAATATATGTATATCAAATTCGATGTCGATTTTTTTAATTTCAACTTGAATATTGTCTTTCATAATGAATTTAATTTTGTAATATTTTAATTGCGTTTTCCATAACCTACCGCAAAAATGACACATTTAATTACACAAATAAAAGCCCTGCTTAAGTCACTCGTTATCATTAAAATCACAATCAATGAATGTCACATTGTACTCAACTTCTCTATAAAATATTAATCAATATATGTATGTACGTGTGTAGAAATATACATATTTTTAATCAAAACCTAAAAGTCAAAACGAATGAAATACGAAAACGAGACAAACTGCAATAAAGAGGACGTGCAAGTGCTTAAAAGTTGTAAAAAAAAAAAACAAATATTCAGTATAAAATTTAAATAAACGTACTATAAAACTGTTCACTCTACGCCTTGCTGAAGATACCACCACACGCTGCCAGAAATGTAAGTAATAAGCTGTTTTGTCTACAATAGAGTCTAATATAGAGTTTTGATTATAAACACCTATTCCCATCCTACGTTTTATCGATTTAAGGGCGAATACAAGCCTAATACTAATCTGATGCTACTCTTTTCAAATTATTGGAAGCTTAGTGAAATTTAAAAATGTTTTAAATTGTAAAAGCTCAAGTAAATGTAACACATTAAGAAGGCGTTGCAAACAGTGCAAAATTTATTTTTGAAAATATAGCCAGCCATATCCCTAGGAAGTGAATCTCTTGACTTCTCCTTATTTAAATAGTCTGCCGTTGTACGCATCTAATAGAACTAAGAAAATTTGTTAGGCAACGATAAAGCATAAAGTTAATAAAAAATGGCAATACTGTGGAATACGATTTATAATCTAGTACCGAAAGTAATTAGAGATTCGCCCGGGGGGAATAAACGAAGAGAAATGAAGTTTTACTAGAAATAACTGAAAATAAAAAACTAAACAGTCAGTTTCTAGGCACACCAAGTTAAGAAAGCAAAATGTCTTGCTACCTTATCCAATAATTAAATAACCCAAGACTACATGTTTTTTAATAAATAAATTTAAAAGGCCAATCGTAAAGTTAATTGATTGATAATGCAATTTGTTTCTATTTTAATATCCCACAAATGAGTTGGGTGTGTGTGGTTTATTCTAAAACCAAACAAGTTTAAACAATGTTTCCTTTTTTATTTGTGTTCAAAAGTGTTGCCTCCGGTTACAAGCACTTCTAACTGCAATTTTCTACTGGCATGCACCACAAACCACAACTACATTACTCTGCAGGAAAGTGTCTTGCAGCGTACAAAATTTCCATTGTTTTGTTTTCCCTCCTGCGGTTAGCCGACTCTAGGCGTTGCATTTCATTTGTGGTGTGGCAAACTATCAGCCATGGAAAAGCTGCTGTTGATCAAATAGCCTGGTGGTAAGGAAACCCACAAGTTTTTAGAGCTATTGTGGGGTGGATAATGTTTGCGATCGGGGCTAAGATTCGTAACGCGCATTTAATTGCTGTCGTAGTTTTCTGCGGCTTGAACTTGTCCATTCGATAGCTATTATATGGAATTCAATATTCATTGCCAGTTCGATTTGTTAGCATCAATCCAATTGTTTGTTGACTTTTAGCCCACTTTGCGTTTGTAAAATCGAAAATTTTTTGCGTTCAATTTGTTTATGTGGCCGGCCGCACATGAAATTGAAATGTTTGTTTTAGCTGCTGGAAGCATTCAGAATATTTTTAATGCTATTTATAGCTCAAAGTTTAGTGCCCAGACACCAGCCAATATGCCAAATTCGTTGAGTTCGACGTCGAGGGCCTTTCAATGACAGCTTCCTAAGCAGCATCATACGATATGTTTGCGCCCCGGTTGGCTGACTTTCTAATTATTAGTACATATTATTTTTGGCATACGTTGCTGCTACAGTTTTCATTAATATGGCGGAAAAAAAAGCAGATGGTGAGAAAAATTATACTGACATTTTCCATGTTAATTACTCGTTATATAAACGAACAACTTGTTTAGTTCCTATTTTGCTAAAAAAAAAGTATATATATTAAGTAAACATCTGTTGCTTAGGAATGTAAGTGGAAAAAAATGTTCATTATGTACTTGAATACAAATGGGGCTCGTGAAATCGAATTAATAAACACATTTTGCCCTCAGTCGTTAAAAAATCTGCCATTCTGTAGGCCCATTCAGAAATAACCAATCCAGGCACTGGCTAATCGTGGCCAATCAGTACGAAAGGGTTTAAGTAAAATGTGAAAGGTTCAACTATAATTTGTGCTTTTTGTTATTTTGAATATTAAAAAAATATTGTAGGTGGTTATTTCCAAATGTAAAATGAAATAAAAGTTATAGTTTGTCATTTCAATTATTAGTTGGCAATCGGGGCTTATATTGCTTTATAATTGCATTTACTTACATATTAATTGCCAATTTTGTTTAAAATCATAGACTGGGATATCAGAAATATTTGAAAAAACGTTAAAATATGAAATGTTTTAACAAAAAGACTTACATTTTTCTTATGGTAAGAAAATGAAGAAATCGGTTAATGACCGATTGACTAAAAGGGCTCAAAGTACAAGAACATGCACTTCTATTATGTCTTGTTTGCCATCCTCATATACGAAGCTATAAACTAAGCTGGATGTTTACGAAATGAAAGAAGTATACAATGTTTAATTTTTCGACTTTTTCCGTGTCAAGCTAGCCATAAAAATAAGAATTTGCCAAATTGTAAATAAACTTGTTGTAGTCTTGCTGTTGTTTTTATTTTTATTTATTTATTTATTAACTCATGCTAAATATAGCGACTTTATCTGTTCGAATGGAACAAACATTTTGTTTGTAATTTGTTTTAATTTATATCTTGACCATAAACCGCACGCAAAAAAAAAAAAATGAATACAAAGAGACGGCCCGCGTGCCACATTTTGTCGTTAATTAAAACACAGCGGCGAAAAAAGTAACAATAAAAGTTTTTTTGCAACATTTTGAACATCCAGTCGTAACTAGTTGAAAACAATTTAAACAAGTCGCTACAGGCTAGGATGATTTGATGGCTGCAATACGAGTAGGTGTGGGGCTACTGCCATGACGACTTGGATTTGGATGGTATGAAATGGTTAATTAAAATGTGTCTTGGTTATAAAATGTAATGTTATTTAAACCGTTTCACAAGCAATTCTACGGCTAATTCAGCCGTCTGTCTGTATGTATAGCCATAAAAACTTGTTTTCTGCCATGTGCATATAAAAATATAATTTGTTGTGTTAATTTTTGCGTCCAAAACGCGCGCGCAGTTCTGTGACCGCCTTGACAATCTTATCATTATGCTATTTTTAGCTTTGGTCGCCCCTATGTGTATACGAATGTAGTGTTTGTCGCATTGTCAATGATTTAGAACTTCGCGCCCAACCTTTTTTTTTTTTTGCCTTGAACAAAATCTCTATCTCTAGCTATAGGCTATACAACTCAGATACAAATGTATCTGGCAAATTTTTGCTATCAACTTTTCGCCGCTGTTTTGTGTTTTTAGAGGCATCGTGTGATCATTTAGCGTTGTGCTAATTTAATTTACCGCATTTGTATTTTGGTGTGAGTACATCAGTCTGTTTAAGTTTTTCTTCCCCGTACCCTACCCGACAGTTATAAAGGGTCTATTAGGTTTGCACGAAGTATATATACATACTTGTATATACATATATTATCTTATTATTTTAATTTCCCCCCTTTTCCCGGACGACAATTTCGTCAGATATACTTTAGTCTACTTTTGTTTTAAATTTCAATCAACTCACTCAATTCGACAAAAAGTTATTGTGAAAAGAGCATCAAGTTCGCTCTTCTTCTTTTTGCTGCTACTATGCGCGCAGCGATAGAACTGCCTTTGAATACAGAGTATTTCACTATCGGGCTCCCTTGGCAGTTCTAAGTATGTTGTTCATATTTTTATTTATACTATTTTTTGGGCAGTACACAAATATGTTGAAAATAGATTCCTTTGTAAATATCCATATCTACATAAATTAAGATGCAATTATATCTGTTTGTTGAGCTTCTTGGTTTTTAATTGTTTTGAAATAATGCAAATTTTCGAGAATATTTATTTATATTTGATTTATACAAATATATTGGAGAAATGCGCATACAATAATGTATTATATATTTTAAATTAACTGGCGGAAAATTATACTTCAATTATTCCATTTGGTTATTATTCATGACATATAAGTACGGACAATAAATACATTATAAATTTAACAACGCCAGCAACACAGCAGCCCAACCCCAATTCAGAAAATATAATGGTATTGGTTCCGAAAACCCGTTGACGAGATAAATACATACATATAAGTATGTATACAATTTCACCTCTAAAAGAACGAAATGAATTTTCTGTTGTAAGAATTAAGCTCGAATTTTCGCGTTGCTTTTAAATTTCAAAACATTTCTAGCATTGTTTATATGCACCTTTCTATTAAGGTTTCAAATGCAATATTTATCGTAAACAATTGGCCGAGTCATTGATAAGTGCACCCTACAAAGAGTTGAGTTCAATTTGTTATTTCGTAGCTACTCAACAATGAACAAAAAGTGGGGCCAACGTGTGTATGCAAATCGAGAGGGAGAAGGAGATAGTGAACAAAATTTAATGCGAAATGCGAAAAAGGAAGTGCGTGTGATGTTTTTTGTGGTGCTTGTGTTTGTGCTTTTGTGTATCCGGTTTTCTATTTGCATCTCTTTCAGCAGCTGCCGAATAGAAAAACCAAGTAAAGTGCAAATCTTCAAGAATATGTTTTCATTTTGTTGACAAAAAGCGGAAATTGTCGCAGTTTTTGTCATCTTCATTGCTCTTCTTTCTCTTTGTTGCTGCCCACCTCCCTCCCTCGCTCTAAAGTGCCTGTGTGCGTATGCATATGCAAATTTAATTACACACAAGTGTCAACCATGCGAAGCACCCGGCACTAGACTGTTTGTCAACCCAGCAAGGATATTGTCAGCGATTATGGCAGGACTGCAGTGGTGCAGTAACTATAATTAAAATAAATCAATGGGAGTAGAAGGATATTTCGTATGGTTTTAATATGTAATATATTCCATATTTCCCTACTGTTAGTCACATGAATGATCGTACATTTAAATGTACGAGCTTTCTTAAGATTCGGTACAATATATATAAATATAATTATCTTTCTCTTCTAAAAACTTCATTTGAATTGGTAAAGAAACTTTATTATTGCAGTACTGCTACCCTAATCGGTAGCAGAGGGAACACTCTTCGTTTTTGCTTTTTGCTCCAACTAATAGGATAATTCATACTATACTATATAGTGTAATATTTTCTGTAGTGCTTTATTAAGCTTTTAAGTCTACAGATCAGTTTTCATGTTAACAATTTGCAAATTGTTGATAAATCGTTCGCCAAAGTTTGTTTGATTTGCAGACTAGTGCTGAATTGCATCCAATTACATTCTATTTCTATGTTCAACTCTGACCATAAAATTTGGGGACACTGTAGGAAGGACAGGCAGTAAGCCAGTGGACATCTGTACACATTGCTCGAAATTTATGCAGTGTCGGCTTTTGAAGAGTCAAACGACTTGAATGCCGTAAATGCAGCAAGCAATGCGTAGTTTTCCTCCCATTTAGCTATTTTAAGTCAATGTGCAAAACATTTATGACTAAGCAAACAGTATTCGAGCAATAGCAACAAATAAAAATTTGTGCTGAAAACACGCCTGAGGCGTGCTAAATTTTATTAAAAATCCACACCCAGTTGTTAAGTATTTGGGCAAATATACGACAAATAGAAGACGACACGATATCGTTGGCGAATATCACATTATCCGAGCGAAAGGGGCCAATCATCGTAAGCGATGCCTTGGTATTGTCGTCTTTGTTGAAATCGAAATGCAAAGCAATATTTTTTTGCGCTTATACATGTGTACATACATATACTTGTACATACACACGTATGTATGTACATATATAGTACAAGAACACATGCATACTGTCAAAAGAGTAAACAGCTGACCAGTGGAAATTTTTTGTGCTCAATTTTATTGTTGTTATTGTATTCACTATGTACTTTTGCATGCGCGTAAAACTTTTCACAACTGACAGCTGAAAAACTTTGCATAAAGGCGAAAATTTGCAATGAAGACAATATTATGGGCTAAGAAGAGCAAGTTCTGGCTGAGGTTGTCCGCTTTTTCACTAGCATTTTCGCTTTTTAATATATGAAGTATATGAAGACAAAAACATGGCAACTTTTTATTAGTTTCATTTAGAGTGAAGATTCTAATTTAATTATAGTGCTTTTGTGAGAGCGCCAATCGCTTGACAGCTGACATTTCTGAGAATTTTTCGAACTTTTGTGAACAAACTGAAAAATCGATTGAAGCGAAGCTCATTTATTTTTGGTCTACTACATAGTATGATTATTAAAGCTTCCAAATCCAGAAATAAGATCTGAATACTGACAAAGAAGCCAATGTGTTGAAGAAGAATATGTGTATCTTGTTTTTTACTCAAAACAAGAATGGAATGCTAGAGTCGAGCGGATCTTGTGCCTCCATACGAGTTTCTGCATCCATATGTATGTGTGCCGTGCAAAGGTGAGCCATTAATGGTTATCAGGATTAATCTTAAATATACATAAACACTACCGGATGTAATTAAAAGAGTTTTCAAGAATTTTAGAAGCTTTTTTAAATATTTATGTAATAGCGAGAGAGTGGGGTTGCTTTGGATATAACTCAGCCTTTCTCGGTTCCAGGAAAATCTATGTACCAAGTTTAGTTTCTCTAGCTATTCAATTTTTTTCGCGTTCATTTAGACAGACGTACTATCCGATGGCAAAAAAATATGAACTTAAGCTTAAGACTTTTACTGTGTACATTTTTAAAGCGGCTTATGTTCCAAAATAATCTCTGACGTGGCTTTGATTCATGAATTGTTTCCATATATTTTTAAAATGTTGAAGGTTTGTTGTTAAATTCACACGCCAAAAAAAAAAATTGAGCCTTTTAGACAACCAACCCCTAAACAAAACAGGAGCAGAGCAATATGCCTAAGATTATTTTATAAATAAGTACTATAAAATTAAACTCAAGTCCATGAAAATAGCCTGCACACCCTAACCTTAGTCGAAGTTCTAGATACTCGTCATACTTATCCAATTTAATGAGTCATTAAGCGCCAAAAAATATGCTATGTAAGCTCTCAATATGCACTAAGCCGTCTGCGGCTTTTGGACAACTATAAACTACAATAAAAGCGTGTACGCGTCGAGCTAGACTAGCTATTTACTGGAGTTAAGCCAATGGCAGAAACCGTCCCAATGTGTCACATGCGGCGGCACAAGATTGCGAGGGAAATAGTGGAGGTCGTGGCATCAACAGTTTTGTTGGAGTTCAACTTGTGACTGGGCTTGGTGCCTTCCCGACTAGTCAATGGTCAACATTTATATTATAAACATTTCAGGGTATTAGCACGTGCTTGTATATGTGAATGTATTAACGTACATACATACAGACAAATGCATTTGCGCGTGTGGGTTTTTGTGGTCGCATTATTGCCGGACTGTTGGCGATGCAAAGCCATTGATGGACCGCGAAATGGACATATGAGGACTGGCTGAATTTTGTGTGTCTGCTAATTTCATGCTACATGTTTGGGCATCATATTGTAGTTGTTGTAATCGGTCTTGCTTTGTATGTCAAATCATTTTGCATTGAAATGTATGAACGCGTTAAACTGTGAAGCAAGGACATTTCTAATTACATCAGTTATGTGCATTAAAGTACAGTGTTGGCTATGAGGAGAAACTGATCCTGAAAATAATATATTGCTGAAACGAGTGTAGATATGGAACGTACGAAAATAATAATAAAGTTCTAATTACATATTATTATATAACAGAGAGAGAGAGAGAGAGAGAGAGAGAGAGAGAGAGAGAGAGGGAGAGAGAGAGAGAGAGAGAGAGATAGTACAAATTAAATAAGTTTTGAACAAAATATAAATAATATTAAAAAAACAATAAAAATATACATATATACTATATTGTTATAAATTAAAACATACACCAGATTTATAACATATCTTTCTTCCTTATAAAATATTCATTTGTATTTGTCAAAAAGCCTTGGGTATTCGTTCAGTAATCATTCTAGAAGATACAAGGTCTATAGACACTTTCAAGTACTTGCCGTTTAATAATGTAGTTTTGGAAAATCGAGTATTCCTAATACCTGAGCGCACCATCTGTTGCTGACACAATTTCCGTGATTTAAAATATTTCCTGTTGTGAAAATTATCCATTAATGAAGTTGATTAATTATATTTTTTGTGTTAAATTAATTCTAACAATACGCACAATTTCATTTGTAAATTAGTAGCGTGATGTCAACGAAAAAAGAAATGCACGAAAAAAGAATGCACAGGTTCCCTTTTTAATGCCGCATGACTATTTAAAGCTAGGCAGATTTAATGGCAAACAAGTTCGTATGCAGTAAGCATATGGAGGGGCGTACACATTGAAATTAATTTCCATTTGGCTGCAAGATTTCCCACTTCTACTTCCGTTTCCTCATTGCTCATTGACTTGTTGTGTGCTGCAAACTTTGTAGAAAATGATGCGATAAAAATGTTTTGGTGTGGGGGAAAAACACTTAACAGCCAATGACAATGTTGTTGCCATCTCCTTTGGAGCTTTATGTGACATTGTCAAGTCAATAAAGTTGGAAGAAGTACATCATCATTGGTTTGAGCCAAAAATTTAGTGTGCCAGTACTATACAAAGTTCTAAGAGGCAAGCTAACAAATTAAGCTTTTATGTTGAACTTAGAATGCCTGAAAATGCATTCACTCGCTTCTGGATGTACCCACCTCTCTTTATACAAAACTTTCCCACTCTTATTCCCTTTTAAAGTCAAACAGAAAACAAATTTAGCTGCAGCAGCCAAGGCAACACTCTCCACTAGTCAACAATTCAACATAAATGCCTATTGTGTACGGACTTGGGTAAAGTTGCAATTGTTTGTCGGTATATTCAGCTTCTCAACGGCTTTTTATTCTGTTGTTTATACCCTGTACCCAAAGGGTATACTAAACAAGCTTGGTTTTACTGAGAAAATGCATTCTTTTATGAAATTGAAAAAAAAAAATTGTTTTTTTCATTAAACGAAATAACATCACCAGTTCCATCACTCCTTCCTGCCAGACCTTTGCGAAGGCTAAAACGATTAGGATTTCTTAAAACAATTAGATAAGCATAAGCCACCACTTGTTAATCCTCGCGCGGAAGTGCTCGAAGTTAGGCTATTTATATTTCTTAAAATGTATTGTTTAGGTGCTAAACCTGTATGCACGGATTCAATGCTTATATTAAATATAGAAAAAAAAACCAATTCCAATCTCTTTTCTATTCAGCAACTATTTTCTAGGGGTCTGCTTGTGACTTCATTGCGGCCTAATCCTTAAATATTCCAATATCCAAACTTTTAGCTACACGATCAGTCCTGTCATAGTTTTTTGATCAAAAACAGCTAGATTGCCAAAAAAAATAAAGCTTAAAAAAAGCTAAATCCAAGGCAAAAAAAGCTAAAAAAAAAAAAACAAGCCGGCCTTAAAAACACTACTTTCTTGGTTAAATTTAAGGGAATACATATCTGTTTTAATGTTTTCATCTTAATTCTATATTCTTAATTCATAATTTATAATAATAATATCAGATTCTTGTAAAAAAAATATAGTAGAAAATTCACATTAAAATCAAGCTAAAAATTCTACAGTTGTTCAGCTAACCTCACAGCCTCTTCGTTAGGATAATTTTGGTGTTACGGTTGACATTCTGATCAAAAAATTCGAGAGTCATTTTAGACCATATTCGCATATTATGTTTGTAGAACCTATTCACATCATTATTTAAATTTTTTATTTTCAATTGCTTTTGGAAGCTTGGGGAAAGTTTAAACGAGGTAGAATAAGGCTTTTCGGGCCCCATTAACTATCCAGACCTATCCGTTCGGCCGATCGTATGTCCGGCTACAGAAATGGAAAGCAAAGAGCGATGGTTCCTGAATAGCTCGAAATAAAGAAGGTTAAATTATGTACCTACTAAAGTATATCAGCACTAACATGATAACTTTTAACTAAACGGATAACTAAATTCTTTTTTATATTCATTATTTAATTTTGATATCTATAGATCTTTATCTGACCTCTCAGCACGAACGAACAACTATATATCCACATTAATGCATCTGTTTAAGGTCGAAAATCGTCGTTTATCCTTCAGCTATCGAATAATATGAATTATGCCACAAGTGTAAGCATTTATTTTCATTAACCTCAATTGCGGCAGTGATTGCAAAATATTCGGAAGTAAGATTTTTGTTTTGCAAGGAAGAGTATGTCACATTCAATGCGAAACTGAGGCAATGAACCGCAATGGCCTTGATTTTGATCGCTGCTGTTGGCCTTTGTGTGCAAAAGTTTCATTTTTCGCTTTTGCAGTTTTTCATTTCTTGATTTTTGGCAGCTTCTTGTAACAACAAAAAGCAACAGCTCTATAGCAAAACTTGGGGCAGAGTAAATTCCGCTGCCCACTCCAGTCAAGTGGAAAATAGGGTATTGTGCCTCTCTGCTAAAGTTGTTCTTTTTTATGTACATATTTTTAAACCAATTTTGGCCGCGAAACGGAATATATGTAGAACTAAAAATAAATTGTCTTATCAGCAGACAAGTGCTATAAATGCCTTAAGCAACTGCAGATAAGCACATTTTTAAAATGTTTGGATGGCCAGGCCGTCTCTGCTAAGGTCAAAGTGGAATTAAGTAGAAAGGCAGAATGAGCAGGGCAGACATTGTTTCAAAAATGTAATAATGGCTTTTGGATTTGCTACTTCTAATAAGAGACAAACACATGTGTGAATGAGTGTGCATTCAGATCTTATCACATTGCGCAGTATTGGCGCATTTCCTGATAAGCAGCCAGCAGAAAACTCAAGAGCTCTGGCCACCGAACACACAACAAAGCGCTTAACTCTCCCACACATAGACAGGATGTTAAGTCCACCCACACACGCACAAGACCCCATTAATGTGAGCTTTTCTCGTTTTGTTTTGTTTTTAATGCTTTATTGCGATTTCCCGCTCAAATGCCGCACACATGTGTGTAGTGGAATGCACAACGAATGAGATCAAAAGCCATTTGTTCAGTCTAGCAGATGTGTGTGAATATATGAATGTATATGTGTATGTGTGTGTGTGTGTGTGTGTGTGCGTACTTACAAGAGCTGTCTTTACCATGAGTTGTGCTTGATTACTTTGCTATATGTAGCTCATCGGCTTAGTTTCAAACAACAGATGAAAGTTAGGCATTTACAGAATGGAATTAAGTTGTACTTAAATGACTTGTTGATTAATTTCGAGTAGAATTTCCTTCAATTCGTTTTAAACTATGAATACCACATAGTAATTTTGTTTTCTCTAATCAATAGGTATTAGTTATGCAATTTTTCTTAATTTTGCAAGCACAAGAGTTCTATTGAGTAACTTTTGAGAAAGTATTGTAATCAAGAAAGTTAAAAAATTGATTTATATTTTGTATAAACTAACACAAGTCAATTTTTGTTCTGTCTATTAGTGGCTTTTTCGAAATACCAAACATTCCCATTACTTTTAGAACACGATGCTTGCTCGATATTTGCTTTAAGAGTCTGAATCTTTAGAAGATTATTTGCATAACTCGGATCCTTCACAACACTCTACAAAAAATAAAAAATAAATGCATTGGCTTCTCGTTGCTCATCTGTCTCTGGTCACTGGGTTAAACTAGCCTCCTATTTAATTTAATTTTTATAGACAAATCGTCAAAGTTTCACTGAAATTGGCTTGAGCCACGCACTTTTTTCCATAAAGTTTCCGAACATATAGTTAAAATATGACCCCTTCCACCTAAAGAAAATAAAACTAACAACTTATTTAATTTAATTTCATCGTTGTTCACTCTCCCTGTATTTTTGCCGCTGAATCCAATGTCATCATGTCCCATGCGAACCTGAGGTGGGAATGGAGGTGGAATGAGATTTGCACACTGGACGGATTTTCCCAGATAATAATATTAATCAAGCCTCTTTTTTCCACAATTTCAAAACATTGCTGTGCCAATTAAAAAAGACATTCCTTTCAAATAATTAAAAACTTATGAAATATATATGTATTTGTTGCGATGTCTTCCCACTTCCGACTCTAATCCGTTTCTACCAATTAGTCTGTATTAAGTTAAACATGTAAATGTAAAATCAAATCCAAATTTTCAATGATATAAACATTGGTTTAATAATTACTTTTTCCCTTGCAGACTACAATTCGCTGAATTTCTTTAAGTCCTTCTAAATTATTTCTTGGTAACTAAAGAGCTTGCGGCGATTTTAATGCTGCTGACTTGTTGGCCAGCTTATTTCATAAAACTTATTCCTCTGTTTCTTTAATTAATACTTCTTATCCTTGGAGCATTTTCTATTTCATAAAACTTATTCCTCTGTTTCTTTAATTAATACTTCTTATCCTTGGAGCATTTTCTTTTCCTTTTCTATTCTTCCATGAACTTTAAATACTCTTTAATTCCATAAACTTACTGGTTGTTTGGTCAAGCCTAAAATTTATTGAAATCTAAATTTGTTTTAAATATTACATGCCAGAATGATACCTAGCTCGTTTTCGACCAGTGTAGAATATAAGAACAGTGGTTGTTGGCTAACAATGTTTAAAATTCTATTCTGGTCTGGCTATTCCCAGACTAAAGGACACCAGCTCCTGGCCATTAGCAACATGAGCGTTGGCAACAAAGTTGCCGTTGCTAAACAATTGAAAATACATTTAACTAATTTTTAGTGTGCTGCTGGCATTTTGTCGTTGTTTGCATTGCTGCTACCATCAACATCAATGTTGTTCATGTTGGGCTGGTGATGTTATATACATATGTACGTTCTGGCAGACGTTCAAGGCAGTAAATTATGTTATTTCAACTTGGCAGTAATGACACTTTCTGACTTGCCCAATGCGGCGCGTGCGATATGACCGGAAGCAATGTTTATGCTTGAGCACATCAAGGCACCTTGTCCCTTAACGAGTATACCCGCCCTCTTCCCGTTGGCTGCCTTATGTGTTGGTATCGAGGTTCCCTGCTTTATGCCAACGTCCAATGCATACGCATAAATTAAGAACAAATTTGCTCACAACTACACCCACACACATACATTTATAGACATGTATGTATGTACACGTGGGCTGTATGAGAAATACCTACACATTTGCTCTAGTGTCAGGGGCAAATATTTTATTATCTTTCTTCTTGTGCATCACTTGCCAATTAGTGACGAATAATAATAATTTTATTTGGATAACATTTTTCAATGAAACGTTATCACAATAGTGCAATTAAACCTACTTTTATAATTTAAATGAATATTTTGAATGACCGCTGTTTAGAACAAAAGCCCGACCTGATTGATCCCCACTTATTATTGGCTTCGCTTAATCAAAATCGTATTACAAATGTTATCACAATAGTGCAATTAAACCTATTTTTATAATTTAAATGAATATTTTGAATGACCGCTGTTTAGAATAAAGGCCGACCTGATTGATCCCCACTTATTATTGGCTTCGCTTAATCAAAATCGTATTACAAACGCAACAAAACTAGGACCATTAATTAATTACTGCGGCACTGCTGTCTGTCCGTCTGGATGAACGCAAGGATCTCAGGAAGTTCAAGAGCTAGAATAACCAACGTAATGTTATCACAATCGTGCAATGAAACTTATGTTTATAATTTAAATGAATATTTTGAATGACCGCTGTTTAGAATAAAAGCCCGACCTGATTGATTCCCACTTGGCTTCTCTTAAACAAAATCTTATTGCAAACCCTTCAAAACCCCCGCATGCCGTCTGTCCGTCTGGATGAACGCAAGGATCTCAGGAAGTTCAAGAGCTAGAATAACCAACGTAATATTGTCACAATCGTGAAATTAAACTTATGTTTATAATTTAAATGAATATTTTGAATGACCGCTGTTTAGAATGAAAGCCCGACCTGATTGATCCCCACTTATAATTGGCTTCTCTTAAACAAAATTTTATTGCAAACCCCTCAAAACCCCCGCATGCCGTCTGTCCGGCAACTTGGTAGCCAGGTTTCCCTATGCCCTAGTTTATGTTTACTTTTTGTGGATTCTTGGAAAAATGTAATTTTGAATATTATATTTAAAAAATATGTATTTTAATTTATTGCTGTTGTGGAATTTAAAATCTACCGTTTATTCAACCCTCGTATACTTAAATATTATTATTATTATATATTTAAGTATGACTGGCTTCAAAGCAAACAATTTGGCCGCAAGATGGTCGAACTACCATTGCTGATGACTTTCCTGCCTATTGGCGTAATCGTTCGATATCGTTGGGTTGTTGGCGTCTTGTTGGCAGGTCTCCCCCTAAAAATAAAGAAAGAAAAAAACACTCTTCATGCAAAACAAGCACATATTTAACATGGCCCCATTGTCATTATCACCTTTAGCGAAAGCTATTCTGGCTTTTACCTGTGGCGCCATGCTTCACATCATCATCATCTACATTTTGCGGCGTTTCTCGTTGGGCTTCTTGGGCTTGTCCCCGGCAATTTAAGTGTTTTTGTTTGATAAACAAATAGTTTGGCTGAAACACAGGCAGGCAGGCAGGCAGCTGCGAATGGATGAAATCAGCGACGCCACAGAGTCGAAGGGAAGGGAGTTAGATCTTGGGCGGGCCATGTTGGTTTATTAGCATTAATCGTACTCGAGTGTGTCCTTAAAGCAGCGACTTGTTTTGTAAACAACGCTAGAAATACCAGCGTGCTCGTCGCACACAACCAACAACCAGCAACCAGCAACCAACCATCTACCACATCATACACACGTGGGGTTCACCTCGGCACCTTCTAGCTCGCAAATTTACGACTGCGCTGAGTCGTTTTAACAACTGTTTGCTCTGCAATTTCTAGCATTTACGCAGTAAATTTATTAAACGCATTTTATGGTTAGTTCATGCACCGCAAATTGCTAGCATTTATGTGTGTATAGAGCCGGGGTGGGCGTGGCGCAAAGTGTGCAGAGAAAACATTTTCAAAATATTAATAATTTTCACAACCGGAATGGAATGAATACAAGTATGTACTAATAACTTGCTTGGTTTCTTTCATAGCAACGACTTCTTTAGCAGCGATAACAACTTTAGAAACATAAGACTATAGTGTGTGTGTGTGTGTGGGTGGGGGTGGTGGGCGCTTTCAGCAGATGGTATTAGTGTCAGATGGATGCGTTTGGAAATAAACAGCATTTAAAAGGCACTACAAATATGTTAAAGTTTCCTTCATCAGCAGAAAGCATCCTTAGGAGAAGATAAGAGCAGCGACATTCTTATTTTGTTAAAATCAAAAAAATTTACATTTTATAAATGTTAAACAGTCGCATTCGGCCAATCAATTGACAATTATTTGATTACTGAAACTAATACAAAACAAATGAATCCAAACGGCACCACTTTGATGACTATTTAAGGATTGGGGGTTCAAGGAAGCAGATGGGCCGGCAAACCCTAAAGACAACCGGCCCTTCAGGAACTATCCCAGAACAACATCAAATGGGACACAGCTAGACAGACGGGTAGAAATAGAGTTAGATGGAAAGTTATTGTTTCTGCAAGTTCTCTAAGTTCTCAAGTGGAGTTAAAAATATGCTGAACAATCAACTTTTCCACGCTTTAATATTTTTGTATGTGGTAAAAATATTTTCATTAGTGTTGCTGCCTCGAAGTCATGGTTGGTTTATCATGTTGATAGCCAACTACAGGGTGCGCTATCTTTTATGTCGGTGTGTAAACGTTGAATATCTTTGAAAATAAAGTATTTTCAAGTATGAGATATTTTTATTAAATTTGGTTCTGTACAATTTCTTCAGACTAATTTTTCAACACTGGTCTCAAGTCAATCGGTTCAGTAATGACAAAGTTATTCAATGTTACGTACCGACATAAAAGATGGCGCACCCTGTATAACAACACATAATACAAGAAAACTGAATGCAGGTTGTCTATATAGTCATATCAGAAGGCTCCAACAATTATAACAACATAACCACTATATTGCAGTTTGCTAAACAATTGAAAGATTGGCATAAAAAATGTAATTGTTCAAATACTTAAATTATGCGGGTTTTCAGAAGAGGCTAATTAGTTTCTCTGTTGCTAGAAATTGAAACCCTTACACTTGTTTCATATATTTATAGTTCTCTTCTTTTTACCAATTTTTTCTTTAACTTTTAATAAACTTGTAATTTTGCTAAAACTTTAATTTTTAAGCATTTACGCAGTATAATTTAATTATATAGCTTTTTGTTATTTTAACGCCCTTTGCAACATAATCATTTGCATACACACATACATATATACTCGTACGTACACATGCATGCACTCGTATTTATGGTTATTGTATAGCATGGTGCCCGTATATAGCATACTTTCCAGCGCACGCATGCAATAAAAGGCAATTAACGCTCTACACGACTCCTCTCAGTGGTTTTATTGTAGTAGGATGCTCAATTAGTGTACGTGTTTGTGGGTTCACGTGTTTGCGTGCATGTTGCCACGTGCAGAAGAAATTGTCAGTTAGACGCAATTATAGTACGAACTATGCTGTGTACACAACAACACTTTGCCATTCGCGTGCACTATTTTACACCATTTTGTTGATATACTATGAGCACATGTACACTTACACTGATTGACCATATCCAGCCTACACGACTGAAAATCCCCAAAGAGCTATTGACCATTATTCGCCTGACTGTCAGTCCGGCCACTCATGGTTTATGGGTTTCAGTTGGTGTCAGTGTCGTTGTCGTCGCTTCACTGGCTTTGCTTCAGTATGTGCACAATGTCAACATTGAATGTGGTGGTTGTGTGTGTGTGGCGTTTGCGGGTTGCAGCAACGTCACTTTTTCGTACAAGTATAACGTATGGCCTGCACAAGTGACCGCGTGCTTTCACTGCTTATTTGGGTATCAAGCAACCAAAGGGACGACGACATTCTGGCAAAGCAAGTGTACTGCATTAATTACTAAGTGAATAACTCCTTTTGCAACACCTCCTACCATCTGACTTTGGTTCTACGTTTCTGTATGAGCTTTGTGCAATTTTGAGAGAAAATATCCTTCAACTTAAAATTGATGCACAAAGTTGGTTGATAAACTTATTTCGAAACTTTAGCCACTCACCTATTTGAAATGACTGTTGAAAAGTCTTAGACACAAGAATTATAAACTTTTGCGTTTTCCTTAACATCAAATCCTTAATATCAAATTAAATTCAAATATTCGTTTGCCTATTTAGTTAAAAGTTAATTGAAGACGTCAAAAATAAATTCAGAAAATAAAGAAATATACCAAATACAATTTATAATGCAGAATACAGTTTATTTGTTCTTAAGTTTTACAATTCCATTTACGTATATAATAGTCAAGCATCGGTTTTTAACCTGCAACCAAATGGGAAAGGTTATACTAGTTTAGTGGCAATGTCGGAGGCGTGTCTGACCTCACAATCGATATAGTCGTATATACAAGTATTCTTGATAAGTATGATAAGTCGATACCCTATAACCATGCCCGCCTCCGTCCGTCTGTACGAACGAATAATTGTCAGGAAAAACAGAAGCATGCATAATCAAGCTTAGAATTCATATTCCGTATTGAAATTTGTAAAGGAATTTATAACCAGAACATCAGTCCATGTTCTGCCAGCATCTGTTGTTGTTTTTGTTGCGTTGGCTCAGCTCTATATAGCACACACAAAGATATACAATGCCGATGAAAATGCAAATGGTATTGCATTCCATTTTTTTTTTTTTTTTGAGTTGCCAGAAGCTTTTAGAGTTTTAAATTCTCTTTTGTATATTTACATCAATGTTTAATTTGATCAAAAGCTTACTCATCAGCAAGTCCTTTTAAAGTGAGATCTTATTCGCAGAAAGGAGAATTTTCTATAAGGTTAAAAATGTAGGCAACATTCTCAGTTTGCTGCCGTCCTTCTACTACATACCAAGCAAAGAAATGCAAAAATGTACGACTTTTTCCCTTACATTTTCATTCCATAACAATTCTTTTGATTGCCTGTCGATGCTGAGTTTCTTAGTCCTGTGCTGACTTTTGCTGACAGCGTCTTAATTAGCGCGCACAACTTGCTTTCATGCATATTTGCTCGTTATAGTCCTGCCGTTTTTATTGCGCTTTCAAACTCCAAAGAATGTCAAGTAACATTCCATATGCATCTTAAACAGTTTCCTAATGCGCATGATGATGCTAACTACAACAATATTATTGTTAATTATTTGTTAAAGAGTATATGAGGCTTTCGTCTTGCCATTTCGCATTCGGGAAATTTAATTAACGATTGCAATGCTAACCACCAACCAATAACTCAATTGCTGATCCCTTTGATTGCACGTTGACAGCCGTTAAGCTGTGGCCAATATTGTGGGTGGGTGTTCGGTTTTTTGCCTGCTCAGTGGTGTGGTTACCCATGGCAATAGCCGCAATCTGTTCGGCTGCATGTATATATTTATTAATTCTTTTCCTATGGATACATTATTCAACGAAAAATTTGTTTCGTTCTGTTATTGAATGTTGAAAGGGAATTTTTAAACAAATTGAATCTGACATGTCATTGAAGCCAAAGAGCTCACCATGCCCTGTTTGTTTCTGTTTTTTGTTATCAAGCATTAATTTGCTACGCATTTTTTTTATACCCTGTACCCGTAGGGTAAAAAGGGTATATTAGGTTTGTGCAAAGTATGTAACATGAAGAAGGAAGCATCTCCGACCCCATAAAGTATATATATTCTGAATCAGCATGACGATAGAAATCGATCTAGACATGTCCGTCCGTCCGTCCGTCCGTCTGGATGAACGCAAGGATCTCAGAAACTATAAAAGCTAGAATAACGAAAGTTTGCATCCAGATTCTCCTAGGTCCGAGAAAGGACGAGTTTATTTTATTTTTTGGAATTTTCCCCCCCTTCCCCCGCTACAGAATTTCGTCAATAGCGTCCACATTTCAAATGCTACCTAAACCAAACTTTGCACACATAATTTATATATAATTATCTACTGTTGTTTGTTTTATTAAATTCTTTTTGCTGCTGCTATGGGCGCATATAACTCAGTGACGGAAGTTTACCTGGGTACAGGGTATTACACTGGCGGGCTTACTCGACTGTAGCGTTCTCTCTTGTTTTTAATACCCTTTACAAAAAAGTTGAAATTCGAAGCTCGAATGGACCAAATACTTATGTACATATATGTGCAGCATGACGAGACCAATTCACTTGTCTGTTAATGTAAATATCGAGCTTTCCAGTCCGAGTTTATTACAAATCATCAATTTAGACCCCCACTAAGAATAATTTTATATAATTTACAACAATCATAATGGGTTTAGTTTATTATTTTTATTTTATTTTATTTTTTATTTATTTAAATCAACAAGTAGTTCTGTCGATTTATTTCAAAACAATATATATCTATTAACATATTATATATATATTAGCTATGTGAGCATATATGTTTAATAAAAGAGAAATATATAGACCGTCCATACGAGTGACAAAGCTCCGAGCTCCCATTCGATGTCAGTAGAGACGACTAGATTTATTTTGAAATATTTATAAATTTTATTGTACGATTTTAAGTATTTTAATTACTGCACTGCAAATCAATTTAGTGGCAAGGTTTAAATTTTACTAAAAAATTGCGACTTGTGTATTTTTATGTCTGCGGGTATCTCCAATGACTGTAGATGCTTTAAACGTTGTAGGCAGGTAGGCCTACGGCTATACCACATGAGATACCATTTATCAACATAGGGAAAGACAATATTATCAGCAAATAGCTTAAGCAGTGCAGAGGATAGGGTGTTGCCATAGCCCAAGCGGCAGGCATGCTTGTCTGCTGAATATTCGAAGTGGCGGAAAAAGTAATATATAATCCAATTCGTGAAAGTCAAATACGGCGGCATAACATATTTAAACACCAGCCAATAGCCCACGATGTGTGGGTAAAAATCATATTGAAAGCCGGCGGCCTGGTACAGGCTAGTTTGATGGTAGCATACGCCAAAGAGCATCAAGTATATGAGCACTGTAAATTGCACCATTGTGAAGGCCTTCAGAAAGTGATAATAGTACCAATGAGATAGCTCGTGCACCAGAAATGCTACCAATTGTTCGTCCTGCAGTCCCTTTCCCACATCATCTGGGTCCAGATGCTCTACGTCTTTGCCGCGATTCATCAACAAGTTGTCCAGTACGATAACGCGCTTCTTATAGCAAAAACCCCAGGCATAGGCACTGGTATTCGTACTGTACGATGTGCGCACAATATAGACACTGTCCCTTGGAAAGTGAAATTGGTCCAATACATCCTTAAGTGTGTTCTTCAGGTTTCCATCGGGCAATCTCTCCATTTTGCCGATAAATGGCATTCCAAATATTGTAAAAATGATTAGTATTATAATCGAGGAAATGAAAATGAAGCCCCATATCCAAAGCACAAAGAAGAAACCACCATTACCCTCAATGAACAGAAACAAACCAGTCAGCGGAATGAGTATAACCTGCGCAAATACAATCATAAAGGCAGAGACGCAAATAATGCCAATGAATGGCGCCCCATCTTTCGAATCCACATGGTAGCGGGGCTCCAAAATGAATTTATTGTAGAACACCACTGGTAGTCTACGTAGGGTCATGTAGGTTGAGAAAAGTGCCATGAAAGCTATATTATGCCAGATAAGATCCCCAATATTGCGATACCATACCATTGTCGTTATCCACAAATGGTAAAATATGCCAAAGTAGAGCTCAATGCAACTAAAGAATGCATCGATAATATAACCAACCATTTGTAGTTCCACCGCCTTCAATTCTGTAGTTCGTGCCTCCTTGAAAATATCCGGAGACATGGCTTTATGCATTTCCATTGGCGGCTCCGTTGACTTTCGGGCCAAACACAATTGTCGACAACATAGGAAAACATGAAATGAGTTATGCACGATAATTGAGAGGCAGAGCACATGGCGCAGCATTATCGGATCTGTGAGTGTAAATCGATGCGGAACCATATGCATTTCGATACGCGTGGCTGTGCTCTCAGTGAGAGGAATATCCTGTAAAGGGTCCTGGTAAAGCGACCCCATTTTTGAACTGACGTTTACTGTGATATTTGTAAAAAGAAATGTACAAATTTAAATTTGTTTGAAAATAATTGCCCAGTTCGCTGAAATGGAATGCTTCTCATAAAAAAACTTTAAACTAATAAACACATTTTTTCTGACATAGTATTCGGTTTGTTTTTTCTTTCAGTTATGGATAAATGTAAAAATCAGCGGCAATACAAACATAAACTACCATCGCGATTACACAACGATTGGATTTTACAGCTTAATCATACTTTGTCACCAACCAGAGGAAAACATTTTGATAGCAACAACAGCCATCGACTGTGAAGTCGCCGTTGTTTTTACAAAAACGATACAAAAATTGCGTGAGTAAATATTAAAAATGTTCCCAGAAAAGCCATAGCAGGTGTGCCTGCCTGTTTGTATATAATTATGTGCATGCCTATAATTATGCGGCAGTCTTTTTAATTTAAAATTTTTTAATAATATACATATGGTGTGACCTTTGTCTTTGTGAGCAAGCCACGAACGGAAATTGAAAAGAAGTTCAACAACGTTCAAATAATTGTTTCGCCTCTGGGCGATTTAATCATTTAATCTACAATCTTTCTATGGGAGAATAGGTAAATGGAATGAAAAAAAATGCGGTGGCAGCAAGGATTCTTCCTTGTAGCAGACTCGGAAGCCGATTACATAATCGCTTATAGCCTAGACTAAAAATATTGCTTAAATCGTGGAAAGAAACTGCGATAGCAAGCGAGAAACATTACCAATACTTAAAACATTGTGTTTAAAAATAAAGGCTTGGTCGACACTCTGGCTTATCGCTTTATCATTTATAGCCAAATGAAAAATAGAATATGTCCAGTTTCCACTTAATGGACTACTGGTATTAGTATGAGAATTTTAGGATAATTTGCAATTTCAATGTATTCACATTTCTTAAAAACATTATGAATTAACAAGTGAGGTAAGGATATCTTAATGTTAAGAGTACAGGCAGCTTAGCCTTTTCTACTTGATTAAACAAAATAGAGAAATAAAAATAGTTAACAACAATTGACAGTGTAAAGCGGGAATAATTAAATAAAAACTCCCAGAATAATTAAAAAAAATCATTTCAGTATATTATTCGTTTATTCGAAAGAGCATACAAATCTGCGTGACAAATCGATCTAGACATGTCCGCCTGTTCATACATGTTATATAGACCCTAATCCTAACCCCTAGGCAATAAGCAATAGTGTAGTTTGATATTTCCGCTCTTTCTTTGCTGCAGAATTTCAACAATACTGTCCACCATCCCAAAGCAGCATATAATTGACCTCACGTTATTTAAATGCATGTAATTATCTTTGCATTTGTAACTGCAGGGTCGTTTTAAAAATAGGAAAAGCAAGCGATAGTTTTGCCAAAATGAATTCATTTTATTCATAATAGTCGCCTTCGGACTCTATACAGTGATATGCACGGTTGGAAAGCATGTCGAACGCCTGTTTCAATGGCGTTCAGGATGTCGTTGCAAGCCTTTAGACGGCTTCCACGTACACACAACGTTTCCTTTCATCGGCAAATTAAATTTTTCGGCTTTAATTGAGCCGCACGATGCCAAACCAGGCAAATATGGCGAGTGGTTGACAGTTAAACTGCAATTTTTCGTCGAAAATTCAGTAACAAGTGTCAACTGATGAATATAATTTCTGGTTATCAGAAACATAATTTCCTGTTATCAGTGAAGGTGAACACAGCAAGAACGTTTTTTTTTTTTTTTTTAAATAAACACATACACTTTTTGGACTGAATATTCGAGTTTTTTAATCGCGAATTTTTGGATGATCAGCATGTTTCTTAACACCTAAGTCATCGCGATTATTCTTCAATTTTGGAGATATTCATTTAACATTTAAAATATGTTTTGGAAAAAGTATTAGTTTGAAACTGAACTTCATTTTTAACCCAAATAACCAGTCACATACAGATTTCAATACCAGAAATGCCCTATTCCCAAAGTCCTGTTCATACGTTTGATTAAACTCATCATTAATGCAGAAAAAATTAATGCCGTTAACAACAAATTCATGGACTTTCCAGCTTGCTTCGCAGCCCTTTACTCCCACATGTCGCATGTAAACCATACTTTTATTATTATTATTTTTTCATGATAAATTAATGATAATTCATAGATAAGTTTTATATAAACGATAAATATTGTTCGTTATTGCCTCTGTTGCTGTTGTTGTTGTTGTTGTTGCCCATCTAAAATTAGCAGCGGCGCAGTTACAAAGAATTTGCGATTAGTAACACAAAACGCGGCGGATTGGAACGCGGCATCACATCATATATATGCCATTATTATTAATAAAAGCATACACTTGTCGTTCCAATATATGTACATACATACATACATAAGTATGTATGTATATTCATATGTGTTCGCAAACTTATGGGTACGTCAGCGCGAACAATGTGGTTTTAATTGACATACAAGTGCAAGCGTGCACACCATGGCGTATACGTATTGCACTTTTTCCAGTTAGCGCTAATTGAATGTTAAGGCAGAACTTTTTGATTGATAGTCCTATTGTTTATATATTGGGAAACAGGTCGGCTTACAGTTGCACTGACTTGCTTGCGTAGGCGCGCCGAACCGGCAACTTTGATTGATGCACTCCATACAGTTCAGTTCCTCTGGGGGGTCGGCATATATATAGTTTTCAGTTGCTGTCAAAGCATACAACAGTTAAAAGCACTTGACATGTGTCTTATATGTTCATATTTTAAGCTAATTATGTGCGAACTTTATTGGCTTCATTAACAATCAAAACGCTATCAAAAGCTAAACAATTTATACAATTAGACAAGCTAATAAGCCTGATAACAATTCAAGAAAGCCAATTCATGCATCATCCACATAATGCTATTCATACAACGACAAGAATAACAGCCATAAACCAATCACACAATATAAATAATCATTTTAAAATGCCAATTGTTAAGCACAAGAGAGCATGACAAATGAAATCAGCCAACCAGCAATCCAACCCCTCCAAAAACTGATCGCCTCGAGTGTTTTCATTGACGTTTAATTGCTGCTTAACATTTGTTACCTTTTGTTTTCCGTTTAAATATGTTAACTGTTATGCTCCTACGTAACACAATAAATAATGACAGGTAATACATTAAAGAAAATTGCTGAAGCACTTGTCTAAATAACAAACAAATAGCATAACAACAATAGTCGTTGTCGTATTGTTATTATGAGCTTGTGTGCTCGTTGGTTTTATCTTCTTTTTTTTCGACGCTTCAAATTAGCTGTCAAAATAGTGAGCCAACCGGCTTATGGAAATTTCGCCCTCGGACTGGGCCAAACACATACATATCACACATTCGACTTCCGCGTTACGATGAAAGTCTATAGATAAAGCAGACGCTAGCGATGTCGATGATGATATTTTAGCTAATTTTTGTTGTTGCTCATGGCTGTTCTGGGTAAATTTGATATGTTTTGACGTCTGCTGCTGTCGTAGACAGAAAAGTTAGTTGACTGTCTTTGAAATTAAATACCGCGAGCCTTTCAATAAACTGAACAGATGGGGGTGGGGTGAAAAATATTTACTATATTGGATTTGTTGCAATGGAATTTCCTGGAATAAGTCAAGCAATGCTAGGTATTTATAATAAGAAATAATAATATCTTAAAGAAGAAAACGAGTCCCTAAAGGGGGTACTATATATATGAAATAAGTTCAAGAATATTTAAGCAATTCCGAGCTTATTATTGCTTACATAGTAAGCAGGACTTTCGTGCTCCCAGCCTTACAGCCTAATTATTTAATAAATTATTGAAAAAGTAATGAACTACACAAAATTATTAAAGAAAACAGTTTGGATATTTAAACATGCATAAAGGAAATGTATCGATTTATATGCCAAGAATCTATATTAATCATATAGAGCATTACAACTTCAATCTGCAAATTATTCGAATAACAATGAAATGAAGAACTAGCGTAGAAACTCTGAGAGAACATAACAAGACCGTACAATGCCGGACATCTTGATTGCTCTGAAATTAATGCCACTTTAAAGATGCTTCATCAAATGCCAGCTAAGCGGGCTACGAATGAGGCAGGTGGGCAGGTAGCAGGCAGCCAGGCAGCCAAGCAGCCAAGCCGAACACGTCAAAGAACGATCAAGTGGCTATCAATAGCCATAACAATAATAAGTAGCAGCCACAATGGTAACAAAGACGGCAGCAGTGGCAATAGAAACAACAAAATCAAAAGCTAACAGCCAAACCGATTAATCATGTGTGTAGCTTGGGTTTTTAATTCGCTGTGGATTGTTAATAGACGGACAGACCTGTTGCCGCCAACTGAACACGAGATTCGAGATTTTTTTGAAGCCATTTTAAGCATATATTTGTGCCTTTCTTAGTTTCTCTTCGACCAAATCCTATGAAAAAAGCCGTAAACGATCAGGCTTAATTAATACATGCACACATTTTCGCTTTCAAAACTATTGCCGCTATTGTCGCGTGGCTAGACAATGACTAATAGACAACGACGCCGCGTATTTTTTGCCGCTTTTTACTTTTGCTATCTTACTGTTTGTTAAATTAATTAAGCACGTAGCAATCAGCCAGTTGAGACATTGAGCAAAGCAAACAAATTGTACTAATTTGTGTCTTATTATTTAATAACAAAATAAATAGATAAAGCCGCAACCGAGAACTCAGCGGGGCAAGAGCCGTACGTACATAACCCCATGGAACCCCATGCAGTGCCAGCTAGCAGTGAACAATCATTGGCGCTGGGACTCTGGGGTGATGGGGCTGCGCAATTATTTTATGCTCTTCATCCTTGCACTGAGCCATTTCCAATTAGGAACAATCAATGCCGTTACCGCCTTTGTTGGCACTCTTCGCGACATTTGCCTGTTACTTGCGCGAAGGGCGCGTTCATTGCCGACTGACTTGGTTGGTTGGCACACCTTGACCTTTGGCTTTGGGTGAGAGTTGGAAAGGTTTGGTAGTCGTTGTACGTGCCACTTGTCATCATTCCTTGAGCTGTGTCAGCTGCCAACCAACTTGGCAAGTGATTGATAAACTATTTCGCATAAATCAATATGCTGTTTGTGGCTGCCTGGACTGACTGACTGACTGACTGACTTTCTCTAGTTTGTTGTCGTAATTGTGGTTGCGGTGTGTGGTTGCTGCTGAAGTGGTTTTCATTCCTTCGCATGGCCTGCTCATCAATTGCCGTTCACAGTTAATGGTCCGTGGTCATTGTAGTGTGATGGCTGTAAGTTGACGATAAATTTTTGGAGCAACAAAATTAATTGCTGGGCTACATCTCAAGAAGGGAACTCACAAACAAAATCTCGCTTTCCTAGTAATAAATAAGAATACTCGTACAGTACATAAAACAACAGTCCGCTCGCCGTAAATTTGGCGCAATCAAAATTAATATTTTGCAAGAATATAGAAAAGATGGTGATGAGACAGTGGCACAGTGGCACAAAGTTCACATTTCCACCTATAGTTTAGATTATTTATTTAATATTTCTGTCTATACTAGTATGTATAACATAACTTTTAATGCTCGAAGCACATTTAAATCTGCTCTTCAATAGAAAACCGAACGATGATTTAACACAACTTAATATTATTGAAAGCATAAATTGAAGGTATTTTAATACCCCTTAACAGATACAGGATAAATACGGTATATACAGTTTGTCAAAGTATGTATCAGGCAGAAGGAAGCGTCTCCGACCCTATTAAGCACATATATTCTTAATCAGCATGATAAGATGAATCAACATAGCCATGTCCTTCCGTCTATCTGGATGAATGCCTAAATTTTGGAACCAGCTGAGCACTTTAAAACTATATTTTAGGGAAAATAAAAACATTTTTGTCGAATTGATTGATCTGTGAATTGATTGAAAACATATTCGTAGGTAGTTTGTGGCACGGAAGCTTTTTGTAGACGTTCTGTATTTTGATGTCCTGCAAATTAAATTTGAAAATTCTGTCATAATTGTAATGAAATGTTTTCTATCTATTAACTGGTTTATGAAAGCTTTATTATTTCCCTCCATGAAATAGTTGAAAAACAGTTAATTTTGCAGCGAAACAATAAATGAAATATGGATTCTGGGTACAATTCATTTGTCCATTACATACATGTTAGTATGGCTGCTGGGTTAGTCTACCATGTGGAAGTGACAATTTTCACTCGTACTCTTAGATCAGCATTGATCTATATATGTGATCTACATAAATTTTTTTTTGATCGAGTTTCATCGTGCTTATAGCCTATAACACATTAATGATCAGTTAAAAAAACATTAATTGTGGGCTCTTAGTCCTGCTCGCCGCTTTAGTACCTTCAATATTGCGCCTCAGAACAGGCAACATAATTTTGGAACCTTTTTTGTTTTACTCTGTGGCTATTCAAAATCACTATGGTATTATAGTAAACGATCTAATATGTACAGCTAATTAACATAAGAGTCGACAACACGACAACCACAAACAATGCTGCTTACTGTGAGTCTAAGATCATGTCTGTCGCGACTTTTAGGCGTGATCGTCACGCTCGTCTCAGTCGTCGGCGTTGAGCTTTGAGCTGCGTAGCACCAAGGCCATTTATAAATACGTTCAGCTAAAAATAGAGACGGCATATGAGCTGCTCGACCCTCCTAGCCCATCATCAAAACAAGCCATTGGTCCGCCAGTGATTATGGCACAGCGATATGCAAACACCAAGTAGCTGGCCGTGTCAATTGCGACTATTTCTCCAGCTTGAAAGAATCGCGACCGCAAAATATACGAGTATGTGTGCTATATAGTATAGTATTATGCAAAAAAACAAACAAAAACAAAACACGCGTACACACAATAAAGCCGCAAAACGAATTGGTTGTGAATATATATAGTATGTATATAGATACGAGTAAACAAGTCATAGTATGTGTACATGCTCTTATGTATGCGTTTCTATGTATATGAGGTAGGTTAAATGTTTTATTAATAAGCCACCAATTAAACGAAAAAAAAAAACCGCATCGCATTATCGGAGGCATATAAATAGATAAGGTTTGAAACTAGAATTAAATTCTCTTGATTTATTGTAGCAAATAACATTAATGTCAGGCTTCTGATAACAATTCACTGTCTATTGGCTTTTGAAAATATCTTATTTCATATGAAATTATTAAAATTTCATTGATTTATATTCCGTGCTGTGTGTTGTTATACCCTGTATTCAAATGTTTGTATATCTTGTGATTGAAAAGAATCATCAAAGTTATCGAAGTTATTCGATCATTTGTCTAGCAAATACTTAACACAAATTTACGATATATGTTGTTTTCTCATGAATGCCCTTGTTAGCACTCGACTAAATTAATTAATGGGACCATTCGGGAAGCACCAGCTTTCAAATGGTATAAGAATCATTAGAAACGGTGTACCGAGGTAACAAACATAAAAAAAAAGGAAAATACAGACGAATTGATAACCTCCTCCTTTTTTGAAGTCGGTTAAAAAGAAAGCATCTCCTACCCCATTAGATATATCCGTAACAAATCGATCTAGCAGTTTCCGTCTGTCTGGATGTACTCCTAGATTAATACTAAACGTAGTGTGTATATTGTTTATTTTATTTTTTATTTGTAGTCATTTACTTCATGCTTTATGTAGTTCTCTCCCTCTTTTCTGAATTCCTTATGAAATGAAAAAATTTTGCCATAAACTACAGTAGTTGGCTATCGGATATAACAGAGCGGGGGAATTTTTATGTTGGGTAGAGAGTATTTCACTGTCGGGCTGCGCTCGAAGTTAACATTCTCTCTTGTTAAAAATATATATGTATTTACTATATTCATGATTGCAAATCAATTCAATAAACATAATATTAATTCGAACCGTAAGCCACGTTCGTTTTTGGCTATACAGAATGCTCACATAAGGTGTGTAAGGTGTGAAGGTATACGATTATGGCGCCACAAACAGGAAACACGCACACATTCCACATTTGTGGTGTGGGGTGGTTGATGGTTGCATCGCACCTGTTGTGACACCTACTCGGGGCAAAACGAACCCAAATATGTAATAAACAAGAATTTATGGTGTTATGGACACTGCAGCACTTGCGATGGCAATGGAACCGACAAACTGTCACAATTAAGAAGCATTGCTGCGTTGATAAATTACATAGCACTGGGTTTTGGAGTAATTTGGAAAATTGCGGTGGGTCACAAGGATATCTTCTAGACCAGATATGCCAGGCGACTACCACAAAACGATTTTCTGTGAACGAGTATTAATTCGAAAATCTAAATCATGAATTTGTTTTAGTCACGTCCTATTTGTATTAGAACATGCAGCTAGTAGCAATTATCGGTCTATTGTAACAAATGTACATAATTATAATTCTTCTTAGGATAAAAAGTGTGCTATCTTTTCATTCTTTTTGGCTAAAAATTACATACCTTATATACCCTTTTACCCTTTGGGTATGTTTGCCATTAAACTGTTTATAGTATCCAAGATGTTTAAATGATTCTGTAATCAATATACTTAATTTATTTGTATGTTAACTATGCGTTGAATACGAATCAATCCGCATTCCTACATCCAAAGATCTCGGAAAGGATTTCCAAAAATGAGAAGAAAAGTGTGTTTTATTTGAAGTACTTTTATGGTACATGATTTGAAATTCTTTTAAAAAATATATGCCACAAACGTTTTCTAAAAAAAAAAGGTAAAGAAAAGCATTCTCTAGGGAAAAATTTTAATAGAAATATTTTAAATAAAGTTATTTTTAGGATGTGTGTATGGGACTTGTTCACATTCACAAAAATTGTTCCTCTTTTGCTTTGAATTGCGAAATATTAAGATGGAACTAGGATTGAAAAGCAATGTGTTTCCAACTTGATTTTAAAATGTTGAAACACAAGTAGATCCTTGTTTCCTCTACGGCCTATCTTATGACAGCAATACTTGTATATATGCCACGCCTTTTCCTCCACAGTAAATAAATTTAGATTTTTGACCCTTCGAGTACAGGTCTTAAAAATGTGTAATTATACTATTTTTAAAAAAGGACTGCATTTCTGGCGAAACATCCAAATTATTTATTGTTGAATTAAACATTTAAATTTTTAAATGCTTCTCATAATTGAAGCAACTTTTCTTCATGGCATTTGTAATTTGCATATGTGCGAATATTTCGCCTACCCTACAATGTGGAGAATATAAGCATGACTGCTTTGATCATACGCGTGAATAGCAAAAACTGACAGTTTACAAAATCACTTAACTGTAAAACTACAGGGTGCGTCATCTTTTATGTCGGTGTGTAGATATTGAATGGCTTTGTCATTATGGAACCGATTGACTTGAGTAGACCAGTGTTGAAAACCTCAGTTCAAGCAATTGTACAGAACCAAATTAAATAAAAATATCTTATACTTGAAAATCGGTTGTTTATTTTCAAAGATATTCAGTATTTACATACCGACATCAAAGATGGCGCACCCTGTATAGTAATTGTAATATTGCCCAGACTGCCCAGCCAGCTAGCCACCCTGTCACCCAAGAAGTAGCCATCAGTGGGCATGAGGGCAGGCTGCGACCGATGACGAGGACGACGACTCATTGGCTGGCCTGCGTTCAAGCACTTCAGTGAAGGAGCACAGGCGCCAGCATTACTCATTACTCATTCTTATAAGGGGACTTATAATTTTTTCTTTCTTTATTTTTTACAAATTCTCCGTCTTCATCAATCGCAGCTAGAATTTTAGGGCATTTTTAATCAACGCAATTTTCAGTTGAGCCTTGAACGGAAATTGTATTTCCTGTCAGGATGATGATGCCCAACAGTCAATGCTTTCGGATATCAAATGCACTCAAAAAAAAAAAAAAATGGGTCTGAAAGAGAAATTAAAAACCGACACCAATATAATCTGCAAAGAACCAGACCTGTAAATGTAGCCCTTCTACTTATATTTCCCATATTTGCTAGTCATTCAATATATTTATGTATATATGTATGTGTGCATTTATAAATATTTTATATTCAAAGTTTCGAAAAGTAATTTTTATACCCTGTACCCGTAGGGTAAAAAGGGTATATAGGGTTTGTGCAAAGTATTAAACAGGCAGAAGGAAGCATCTCCGACCCCATAAAGTATATATATTCTTAATCAGCGAGACTAGACGAATCGTTCTACACATTTCCGTCCGTCCGTCCGTCTGTCTGGATGAACGCAAGAATCTAAGAAACTATAAAAGCTGGAATAAGCAAAGTTGGCATGCAGATTATCTTAGGTCCGAGAAAGGACGAGTTTATTTTATATTTTGGAATTGGGGGGGGCCCTTTCCCCGCTACAGAATTTTGTCAATACCGTTTAATAGTTTACAATTTCTCTCCGGTACTACTAAAAATTCTGTAACAGTGGTCTCTTATATGAAACAATCTGAATCTCAAGCAGTCGAGTTATGGCCAAATCAGCAGGCCGCCGATTATGCAACATAAAATTAAAAAAAAAAAAAAAAAAAAAAAAATCATTTAATCATTTAAATCATCTAATTTGTCGAAATTTCTATGAATGCTTAAGACTTATACGAGTGGGGTGAAGTTATTTTAAATTCTAAAGTTAACACCCTTTTCTTGAAGTGTGTGGCTCCATTTGGAAATGTTGGCGCTGCAGCAGCTGCTGCAGTGGCACATGTGGCGCGGAATCATGTATTTCCCCACGGTCTATTTTTAGAAAATCCAGTTTTTGGCAGTCGTCGCAGCAGAGCAGAGCATAGCATATATTGCAAAACAACAACAGCAACAATAGCAACAAAAACTGCTTTGCATGCTTGCCTGCCTGCCTGCCTGCCTGCCTGCCTGCCACACAGACGCACAGGCAGTCGCTGTCGCTGTCGCAGTCGCAACCGCAGTCACAACTCAGGTTGTGGCAACCTCTCATAATTCGCGCTTTTTAGCAGTCAGTTCATAAATGTTTTTTCTTAAAGTTGAACAAATTTTTGAGAGTCGACCTCAAACCAACAACAGGCCCTTCACTTTCACACGACCTGCGCGTGGTCCTGTTCCACCTTCTCCCTCGCCAACCTGTCTACCTGTGCGGCTTCTCCTTTGGCAAGCTGCCAAATATGGTGGGGTCCAGTCGTTTAACTGGCTGCATGTCTTGTTAAATGCCAAGCCGTCGCCAAGGCATGTCATGTGCCTCCTTTTACGGCCAACAACAGAGTGAGGCGCCTGACTACCGCCCGTCAGATCGCCCGTTCGTCTGTCCATCCATGCGTCCAACCGCTCGTTTGAAAGTGAAATTTTTGTGCATGTTACATACATGTGCTTTGGTTGCCGTTGGCAGCGCATTGTTGTATGCCAGCGTGCTCTGCCGTTTTACAAAGATTTTTGAATTGAAAACAGGATTGAAATACATCTACACCGCCATGTCGAAGCTACCATACCCTTGCAATATCAAGTTTAATTCTAATAATCACCATAAATGCTATATATTCGATGATTTCTTAAACTTAAAATCTACGCAAATATTTTGTTAAATTCTGTTTGGTATTTAGAAACGTGTATTAAATCTATCTATCTATCAAGTCTAAGTAGTGGCTCAAAATCGAATACTTCCTTTTTTACATATAGTTAAATTCCTAAGTATATATTGAATTTCGATAAAACAAAAATTTAGATTTGGAAAATTTTTAATGTTATCAAATATCCTCACTGAGAAGAAGTTGTTAAATAAAGCAAATAAATTATAATATTTTTGTAAAGTTCCTCAAAAAAAGACTGCCTTACATTTATAATATCTTCCTTTCTGCAAATAGTTGACTTATCCTGATTAACCAGATTACCAGATTAATGGGTTGTTGAAATTACATTATTTTTATCTAGATGTAAGACATTTACATCGATATCAGTAGGACTGCGAATATTTTGAGAAAAGTGCATAAATGTTGAAATTTTTTAGCCCATTCAAAGTATTTGTAACATATTACGAATAAAGATGCGAGATTAGCATTCTTCAAAATAGTATTTTTCAGAGCTTTCTTTGTGGTTAACTTTTTTTTATTGTTATTATTATTTATTGCGGATCCTTTTAGTCCCATAACAAGGCAGATTCACATTTTTCTCCTCAGAGAATTTTCCATTCTTTTGAAATACGATTTGTATATTGCTTCAATTAATAATTCTAAAGCCGGTTTCTCCCCCAATGTTGGAAAAATGGCACCAATCAAACAATTTCACTTTATACAGATCATTTAAATATAGGAATGTAGATGAAATTTCCATATTTTGTCAGAAATTGTTGCTAGCTGAGTGCAGAGTATAAGTAAATTTTAAAGTCATTTGCTAAAGAATTTAATATTTCACCAATTTTTTGCTGTTCTTGCTTCTACTACAACATACTAAATATCCGCAGTATATTTTCGTTGTAAAATCATAGCTGTTGGCAAACTTTATCAAAAAAATGTGTCCTACGCAGTTGTCGGTGTTTTTGACACCTGCATATGCAAAAGGCTCATGCACACTATCCATGTGTATGTTTCTATTTCCCTAAACTGTGTAGGTTATACCAAAGTATAAGTAAGATACAATACAATAAGTATTAAAGCCAAAATTCAATAGAAATAGAATATGTTTTTTCTTTTGAAACATCGATTTTTTTATTCGCTATAAATTAATGGCTAAAATGCACATTCCAACAACACTAATGTCTTAAATTTTTTTAAAGCTTTTAATTTGTCACGTCTAATAGCAGTTTACAAAACTACAACTAAGAATTTAGTCTAAATTGTTTGCTAAATATTATGTATAAACTTATTGGAATTTATTGAAAATACATCACTAAAACTTGCCGTTTGCTGATACGGTCCCACTGCGCTTAGAAGTGTTATTGAATTTAATAAACGTTAAGATGATCTCCCTCGTGGGTCATTTGTTTAAACGCCATGCCAAGCAATTTTTTCGCGTGGTTTGGTTGCTGTCAATTGTATCAGTGTCAAGCTGTTGACAATATTGTAATCAGCAAAATGTGCGCTTCACATCTGCCTCGAGTTGGCAATAGCGCTTAATGCTGGGGGATGGGTGTAGGTTAGGGGGCGGGTTAGTGCTAGGGCTCAGTTTTTTGGTCTGGCTTGACTAAGCAGCCAATCATTTTTGCTAGCATTTGCAACAGTGCTCCGTTCATTTTCAATGTAATTTGATTTGAATGTTTCCGTTCACAGTCGAGCGATGAAACAATATGCTAAATGTGTTAGAACAGTGCCACGCAGCACCAAACCAAATGCTCAGCACTCAACACCGCATTCACATAAGCGCCATGTGGCACACACTTGTGGCAACAATCAAATCAACTTTACTCAAATCAACTCGACTTGTCTGACTCTGCTGTGCTGTGCTTGTGTCGCCTTTTTCTTTTTTGTTGTCCTCCACTTTTGTGTAGTGCCCTACAGTCAACATCTATTTGCATACGTGTGTGTGTATTTGTATATATGTATGTCCTCATATACACACATATGTGTACATAGCACAGAATCGCCATCAATTCTGACACTAAGGACAACGTTTTAAAGTATTAACTGTCCCCAATTTGAGCCAAGTCCGTAGCGCTCTAATTACTTGTGACAGTCTGCAAATAATCCGCAGGCACTGTCATCATCATCATGCCTTTGTCATCGTTCATCTGCTTGTTGCTTGGTTTCTACTTTCAATAAACGAAGCTAATCGCACGCCTGGGCGTAATCTTTCTAATGGGCTTTTTGAGCCATTTCAGCACATTTCCACAAAACTCGAAAGGGTTTTTGGAATTTTGTTGACAGCTATGGCTGTTGTGCGTCTTTGTGTAGGCGTGTTCCATTTTAATGATTGATAGCACGAGGTCATGAGTGAAAGCATTTATGCTCATACATCTATCATTCCTATGAAAATCGAGTGACCAGCGATGGTGGCGAAAAACAAATATGGTCAATGAGGAAGGGATTTGCAATCCAATCAGAGACACAAACGAGCTAGGCAGATGGACATGAATATGGGGATATCGCGTTACAGCTGTACTTCTATGGATGAACTCTCATGCGACCAGAAATATTTATTTATTCTATCGAGCCAGTAATATTAGATAATATTTTGAATTGTGTTTTGAACACATAAAAATCCCAATACTTGTCTCCAATTGTAAACTCTGGTTTAATTAGATTTAAGTCCTGAAATGAGTTCCAATAATTCTTTCTCATCTTTATTGAAGATCTTAGTACAAAATTATTTTTCTCTTTATTATTATACTGTTATTTTAATAACTTAAATTAAACTATTAACTTAATACAACTTAAACTAGGAGTTTAGTCTTATTTATAATTTATTTATAATTTACATTTATAATCTATATAAATCTATCTAAAGTCAATCGGGTGGTCCTCTCCTGCTTCTAATTAAACCTTCTTCTTTAATGCGCCGTTTCAGTAGAGGCGTTGCTAAAACATTTACTTCGGTTCAAAGACGCCTCATGTATTCTGAAACCAATATCCCCGGCATTAAATTGTATTTTATTAAAGCAATCGTATAATATATAAGAATATAAATCATGATACGATTTAAATACATACAATTTTTTATCAGCTTGCACTTTTTCTACCCACTATCAATTACTCAAGACCATTTTTATTTTGGTACCCACTTTTTTTTAGAGTTTCTATCGTTTAGTCGATCAAACTACTAGACTACTGACTATTATTTTGCCTTCTCATAAAATTATAGCTGCTAAACAATCGAACACATTCGTCAAAGAGAAGTTCGTCTGTATATTTGTATGTGCTATACTATACATACAAACATATCTACATTTTGACATACACACGGCAGTTAGACGATGTTGACGCTCACGCACGTATCCAATAATATCTGGGCACATAAATACATACATACATACATACATACATATATGCATAAATACATACATACATAGATTGGTGTGTATGCGTAAACGACTTGGCTTAGCCATCCATTTGCGCCGCCTGTCGTCTGCATGTTTATTTGTATAAACATTTGTGCATATAATGTCGAGTTAGTTTGGCCGTTGAACGTGTCGTTTTCTAGTTGTTGTTGTTGTTGTTGTTATTGTACTGTTGTGACGAGTCTATTTTTAGTGCACAAGTTTTATTTTTAGACTAGTCATAGCTGCAGCACAGCTACAGCAACCACAACAAACAACTTTAACTTTAATGCACTGCACAACGTAGGCACGTTTTGAGTTCAGGCGGGGGGTCCCATCGCGACTGCAACTTGTTGCTGAGCGACAAATAATGAGAGGAATACAGAGAGAGAGAGAGAGAGAGAGAGAGAAAGAGAGTGGGAGAGAGGTTGAGAGGGCGTGTGGGTGTATGTGTGTGTATGTCAGACGTTGCGGCTACGCAATGTGATTATTAACTGTATGGCGTTACACAACAACAAAATTCTTGGACTGCAGTTGTCGTTGCTCTTACGTTTGGTTTTAATTAAACAACAAATGCAACGGCATTTATTGCTCACTTTGTTCTCTCTCGCTCTCTCTTTTTTCCGCCTATTTATTTTCTGTTATTCTTGGACATTTTGTTAAACGTTTTATCACGTATTTTCAGCCATTTGCTTATGCTATTCCGTTTAGTTTACTTTTAGTTTTAGTTGATTTTTGTTTTTCTCATAATTTTCTTTGAAATCTCATCTATTTTTAGATATGCTATCTCTTTGTCGCCTCCTCGTTCCTCTCTCCCCATCTGTCTTTCTCTCTCTCTCTCTCGCTCTCTCGCTCTCTCCTTTGCATGTTCTCTGTTTACTTTATAAATATTTAAATTGTTGTCACGTACTAAGTTCTTAATAGGTTACGTTATGTGTTGATTTAACTCATTTTGATTATAAATCGTGAAAATACACGCACACACACGCCCTTAAATATGTACATAAATATTTTCGTATAAATGGATAAACATATGTGCAAATCCATGTGTTCTGTGTGGGTAGTTAGGATAAAACCGCGTCTGCATTGGCTTCTAAAAAATATGACGACCCTCGCACAGATGCGCAGCGAAATTAAATACGACAAAATATAATAAATAAACAATGCCACGAACAAAAATAATAATTCGCAGTTATGTAACGGAAAAAGTTTAAAGCCAATTAGATGGGAATAAAAAAATTTTAAAAAAATGTAGCTATTATAGAAGGGGTAAGCACAATAAATATCTACGAGTACCACCCCTTATACATATAATTAAGTACATATGTATATATGTATGTATTTACATGTTGTAAATTGGAAAGGAACAAATAATCATTTAAAGATAATTCAGCTTATAATATTTAAAAAAATATATATTTACATACAAGTATATATTTAAAAAAAAATGTCGCTATTATAGAAGGGGTAAGCACAATAAATATCTACAAGTACCACCCCTTATACATATAATTAAGTACATACAAGTATGTATGTACATACATGTTGTAAATTGGAAAGGAACAAATAATCATTTAAAGATAATTCAGCTTATAGCGGATGCTAGTAAAATGTTAAAGCTTTTATGTTATAAGTTAAAAATTCTCTAGTTTTCCTATTCAGACTAACATGGTCCCAGCTTTTTGAACCATCCACTGCTTTGAAATGTACTTCGAAACTGATTATGTACATATGTGTACGAATAAGACCAGGAAATCGATAGGAACCAATCCTTTTATTCAGCACTATTACTGTACATTTTCTTCATTGTTTACTTGTGTTTTGTGAACATCTAAAGACGAACTTTTCTACTTTTATAATGTCCGACATTATTGAACAATGAAGTCTGTCAAATTCACATCCAAGACGACCAAAATTATCAACTGAAGAACAATGAATTAAGCAAATTAAAGCATCCAAAATTTTCAATTGACAGCTAGAGACATTGCTGAGACTTTTGGCTTTTCTATTGGATGGGTCAACAATATTTGGGTGATTGTTGTGCCTCTTAAAAGTCAAATTTCATTTGGTTCCAATTCACAGCACTACAGCATTTCGCTAAAAACAAGACGCATATCGTATTCACCTGATAAATTCACTTTGGAAACACCAGTTTTACAAAATTGAGGACATTTAAGCCAAATCGAAAAAGGTACTGAAGGTCATTCCATAAAATGATTTTATGGACTGCTTCGAGGATTGGAAAAAGCAACGCTGGCATTTGTGCATTGCATTGCAAGGGGATAAAATAGATATTGAATAAATAAAGATCTATTTGTACACAATAGTAACGCTATCCATTTTAAATGCGTTTAATCGTTTTAGTTCAAAATGTGCTTTCATTTCATTTAATTTTCCGTCACCATCATTGTTACATCAATGATATATAATTGCTTTTCTCCCGGATGCTGCCCCTCAAACCCAAACAGTGGGTTGTTATTCTCCTTAATCAATATTGTGTTGTTTTTAGCTCAAAAGAGCATGGCTTATCTTAATTATTTATTTTCAGTCTTTTGGCGAACTTTGTTCGTTTTCGCTGGAAGCATCAACGATCTCTGTAACTAGTTTTTTCATTCATTTATATTCTATTTGTCTCTTATTAACCCCTTTTCACTCTAATCACTCAAATTAATACATCTTGATACCGACTATCTACATTCTACATCAATAAACAGCTAACAAATCAGTGGAAAAAATTGTTGGTGTTTTAGCGTTTACTTTTATTGTGGGTCTCGTTAATTTTGAATTTCTGATTTTATCAATTTGCACTTGACAGGAATTTGTTTAAACTTCTCAGTTGTCGGAAACGCGAGCAACTGAGCTCAATTTTGTGTTAATTTTTGCAAAGAATTTTGTAGCGCCATTATGATTATCATCATCATTATTAAGTTTTTCTAAATCCGCAAAAATTCCATTCGAAACTTTCTTGAAAACATTTCCATCTCGTTGTATTAGTGGATCGGTTTTCGTTTTCTTTTTGTTGTTTTCTAAGGCCTTGCCATTGTTTTCGTCGGCTTCTTCATCTCGCCCGCTACCTTTTTGATCGCCGGCGGTATACGCTTGGCCACACCCGGCTGTGAGCTGAGGAACGAGATCTCGAATAATGACGGGCGACTAGAGTAAACATTGTGCAGCATGCTGATGAACCAGAATAATAGATCGTCCATGTTCTGGATGGTGCACTGGGCGAAGACGGCCCCTGCATCTCTTCCATGCTGATGGGAATCGAAGAGTGCGACAATCGAGGCACGAAAATCGAAAGTGACCATCACCGTGCGACTGTCGGCAATAATGGCCGAAAATAGATGCTGGGGCATGTCGCGCCCGCCCGCCTGCTGGAACACCTGCAGCGTTATCTGAAAGATGCGCGACAGCTGCAGCGCCACATTCCTGTTATACATTGGATTCGAGGGATCGGCCTCCATGTGTGTGTAGAACCACTCCTCCAGCCGGAAGTTCATCTTTTGTTGCGAACGTATGGCAGCAATTGCATCCGGTATGTTTAGATTGAGGTTTCGCGCCTGCGGCGTATTGGTTGTGATGACATTATGATACACATTGTTGCCATCGTTCATGGCATTCCCAAAGAGCTCCCAGCCGCGCGGAGGCAGTTCGGCAACGCGCTGATAAAACCGCTCGGCCTTGGCCACCTTGTCGGCCAGTATGAGCGAGATGAGTGTACATGAATTGGTCCCGCTTTGCTGGAACTCGCCGAAGCGCGACTGGCAGAAATCGCGCGGGAACCACCAAATGTTCAAGTTGTCGATCTGCTCATGGATCGCCATGGCCTTGCCGTGACAAAGCTTTACCGTGCGTCTCCCCTTGTTCCACTGCGAGTTGTTTGGCGGCACGGATCCGCGTCCGCTCTCTGCTCCTGGCTCTGAATGAGGTGTGGTCCTGATGGTGCTAGTGGGGGTGGTGGAGGCTGTGTACGCGGGGCCGATACCGTGCGCTGGCGTCGTGCTGTCACATAATTTACAGTTTCTATGGGTCGTCTTCAACGGGAAGGCACTTATCCAGTACACTTTACAAGCGAGCCAATTTTTTAACCGAACATTGAATTTTGGGCCTGGAGGAGGGCTAACGAAAATTTAGTGGGCAGAGGAAAGAATAAGGAAATTCGACCGAAAAAAAAAACACAAAATTTTCTAGACCAACAATTGACAAGTAACGAACATGATGAGAGACTGATAAATCTATACATAACATCTCAAGTAGGCCTCGAGTAGTGGGTGGATGTGGCAGGCGATGATAAACATCCGGTAAGAGTGGACGATGAAAATGTGAAAAGCGATTGATTGACACACTGATGAGCAGCGGCATTGATTACCGCTCTTCCTCTCCTCCATATTTTTGTACAATAATCAAACAACATACAAGTACGCCTCGATTCTGTTTGCGGTCACACATTGGCGCGCACATACATACATACATTTGATTTTGTTGATGCCCGTGAAATCCAGCTACATATGTATGTATATAAGTCGCATATTTTAAAATTTAAGCCAACTGACAAAATGCTGCACAAATGTTTATTTATTCCTAAAATGAATCGCTATGTGCCAACAACCCAAATATTCCAATTTCTCACAAATAATTTGTGTTTCAGCGTGGCGATACGAGTAAAGGTATATTGGTCTATGATTTGGAAACTCTATTATTAGTTTAAATTACAAATACAATTTTAATTCACTGTTGAAATACACTTGTACTGCGTACACATATAAGGCATCTGTGGCTCATATAGTCTCTGATATCTAGGTGCTCATATGAATGGACGGGCGGACTACGTGTAAATTGACTCGAAGAAGCTTCCTTCTGTGTGTTATATTTGGCTACAGGGTATAAATCGGTTCATATTAAATAAACCTAAACTAAATTTCACTTGAAATGTTATTGTGTATGACCGTTTAAATAAACTACTTCTTGTTCCTTTTAACATTTTTACCAAACTTTTTATACATTTTAAAAATATTTTCAAATTTGTCCGATTAATATGAGATTGACAGTCAGGGAAGCGCCATAGCAAAGTGTTTTGGTTCAATTTTTATAGCCTATACCCAAAGCGTAAAAGGCTATACTAGTTTTGTGGGAACAGGCAGAAGCAAGCGTGGCAGACCCCACAAAGTATATATATTCTTTATCAGGATGACAAGGCGAGTCAATATAGCCATGTCCGTCTGTCCGTCTGTCCGTCCGTCTGTATGAACGCAAGGATCTTAGGAAGTACAAGAGCAAGAATAACCAAACTCGGTATCCAGATTCTCCTAAGTCCGAGAAAACACGAGCTTGTGTTTTTTTTTTCTGATGCACCCCCCGCTCCCCCGCAATTCGTGTTTTCCCATAATTCCCGTCACTTCCGTATTTCTTAGAATTTTGTACTCAAATTTGGCAAATACATCCATATATTATGTGTCTGTGTGCCAAGTTTCATCATGGTAGGTTAATTATGAAGAAAGTTATAGCCATAAACATAAGCTCTGCCCAAGCTCTGCCGGCAGGGGTTGCTGCTTTGACTTTTTATACTCTGTACATGAAATGTACAAGAGTATATTAGGTTTGCGCGAGCTGAAAAATGTAACAGGCAGAAGGAGGCGTGGCAGACCCCACAAAGTATATATATTATTGATCAGCGTGACAAGACGAGTCGTTCTAGCCCTGTCTGTCTGTCTGTCCGTCTGTCCGACTGTCCGTCTGTCCGTCCGTCCGTCCGTATGATCACCTAGATCTCAGAGACTATAAGAGCTAGAGACACCAAATTTTGCACAAAGATGCCTTATGTATGTACGCTATACGAGTTTGTTTTATTTTTTTGATTTTCCCCCCCACTTCCCCCCTATGGGGGTTTTCCCGATTTTTCATTCGTATAATCGCCTATATCTCGGAGGCTATAAGACCTAGGAACATCAAATTTTAGTCCAAGATGCCTTGTGTATACGCAGAAAATGTATATTTTGGAATTTCCCTCCCTTCCCCCTCTCCCCCGCAAATGCGATTTTCTCTAACTCCCGTAATTCTTGGAATTTCGCAAATACCCCCAGTTAGTTATTACGTGTCCGTATGCCAAGTTTCACTATGATAGACCGATTTAACAAGAAGTTATAGCCATAAATATATTTGCTGCTACACTCACATAGACGCAATTGCTTTGTATATGTGCAATTATATACCCTTTACTTAAGTTCGAATACCGAGAAAGGTAAAATCGATCAAATTTTTTTTAATTTACTTATTTTTTTTTTTGCTATAATTATTGTAAAAATATGTACAGAGTATTTCAAAGTCGGGACACCCGACTTTAGCTTTTTTACTTTTTACTGCATACAAGCACACATAGACACGATTCTGATGTAAATCTATTCTATTGAAATTGTACATAAACACTTATGTCTGTATACATGTGTTAAATATTTTATATTTAATTAAATTTTTTTTTTTTTTTTTTTTTTTTTTTTTTTTTGAGGTATGGTACTGGGTATTTAAGAGTTGAGCCCGCTCGACTTTAGCATTCCTTTCTTTTTCTTTCTAGCTATCTAATTAATAAAGCTTATATCGTTCTCCATAATCCCAATGCGCTCATAGCCTTTGTAAATTGTTTAAACATAAAGCAATTGAAAAAAGGAAGGAGCCAATGGCAACACAAACACATGCCTGGGGATAATGCCACAAACGTAATTGCATAATCAAAACAGCAACAAATGCATAATTAATATGCAAGCTTACCTACCTCAACCATAGTTACATACATGTATATAAGTATACGCACATATGTGCACACGTATGATAATGTGGGAGTGTAAATATTTGTGGCTTTGTCTGGCAGTTACTTGGATTTAGCTTTAGTGTGTGCAAACAATTGTCGGCACTGTATTAATGCAATCTGTTGAAACAAGCCTCCTGCCAGACGACCAGTTCCTCGAAATGTGATCGCTGCAAAGCGCATTAAAATTGACTTCCAACAGTCAAGGATGCGCGGCAAGGCTAACGAAAGCGAATGCAACAACATCAGGGAATTTAATTAGACTTTATGCAATGAGTGCCAGTTCAAAGGCAGAGTGGGCGACATTGCCGGGAAAGAGCTTCGGGCAACGGGCGACACTTGACATTTGCAGCAAGTATCCGGACACACAGGACATATAGCAGAGTTGGGCAACGTGCACATACTCGCTCACTTATTGTCGACAAACCCTGCGATGGTATATACTATAGCTGCAATATTGAAGCAAGCATTTCATTTCTTTATGCATGTTTAGAATTGTTACAGTTTCTAGTACTCCTCCAATTGGTGGTTGGGTGGTTGTTGATATTGCTGTGGATGTTGATGTTGATGTTTGTGTGTATGTGTGTGTGTGTGTGTGTGTGTTTGCGTGTTTGTCCTTATCAAACATGTATTTTTATTATGTAAGAGACATGCATATACTATATAGTACAGTGCAGCGACCAGCAATTGTGCCAGGATATACTGCTGCTGTCACATTCAATTGCTCTTTTCCGTGCATCGTGCGTATTTATTTCATTTTCCTCCACACACTTTTCTTTCTATTTGCAGCGTGAAAATCTGTTACCACCCATAGGCGTCGCGCTGAACGGCCCCGGCCTAAGGGGCCATGACGCGTTGGCCCTTTAATTTATTACTATTGCTCTCGGTGGCAGTACGCGACTGTAGCAATCAAACTGTCCTCACAGTTGGCTATCTCACGGCGCTCACTGGCGAGCTCAAGGATCGCCAGGGTTTGGCCATTTCCGGTGCCCTGACTATGGCCCTGGAAGAGGTAAGCATTTATTTCAAAATCAAATTATTATTTACTATGATTTATTTAATTAATAACAAATGAGGCTACAATAATATAATCTGTAAAGAAAAATAGCATAAAAAGTGTCTATCAAGATCGGGTAGTCAGACCGGAATTCCGAACCAAAATAGTTCCGGTATTTCTGTGCTCGCACGTGAATCTCAAACGGATCGGAACAATATATCATATACATAACTGTAATGGAAACAGACGGTGAAATATATTATTTTTATGTTGTCCGATGAAAAAAGAAAAAGTTTACAACCAAATCAAAACTATCTTTTATCAAAACATCCATTTTGCGATTGGTTTCCTAATCTATACTAAGCTTATAACAAACACAATAATTTCGGAGCTTTAAATTAACCCGTATGATCAATAAATAGATCACACAACTTGATTGTACTTAAGTAAATAAATAAAATCATAACTATGTATACATAAAACGTATGCATTGTTGGGCTCATTATAAGACCCATTATAGAATTTAAAAGCATTCGTTTTTAAACATCAAATGAAATATATTTTGTAGTTCAAATCTTAAACGAAAGTTATTATTGTATTATTATAGTAGACATTCCTTCTCCACAAACTCTGTACTACTTTTTATAGGGCGAATACTAATGTTATGTAAATCAACCATTTGGAATTAATTGAATTGAATTCTTTGAACTGTTTCTATTTACAGATCAACTTTGATCCTCATTTGTTGCCAAATGTCACGCTGAAGCTGCGCTGGAATGACACCAAGGGCGACACGGTGGTTGCCACCAAGGCCATCACTGAAATGATATGCGATGGCATTGCGACCATATTTGGTCCAGAGGGTCCTTGCTATGTGGAAGCAATTGTCACGCAGAGTCGAAACATTCCAATGATTTCCTATGTAAGTTTTCAATAACCTATCCACGCTACATGATAAACGACACGTTGCCAAGCAATTTCACAGCTCGATGCAACAACAATAATAGCCACGTGCTTCTGAATTTTACAAAATGAAAGCTCTTTATCCTCACGTCCCTTTTCGTTGTTTACCCCAAACAGAAATGTGCAGAGAATCGCGCATCCTTGATACCGACGTTTGCACGCACCGAGCCCCCAGATACGCAGGTGAGTGAGTAAGAGGTGAGGTGGTTGGCTCCTTCCATAAAGGATTTTTATGACAACTGGCAACAAGTAGTCGCTGGTGTGCAAAATATGAGTATGCCCCGCCAGTTGCAACAACTCTGTCCTCTTTGTCTGTGTAATCTGTAATCGGAACAAGGGTATTTAAGTTTTCCTGGATTATGGCGGGTTTTCCTTGTGTGCTCGAAATGACTTGAATAAATATACAAGTATTTTCTTTATTTAATTTATCTGTCGTGTGCAGGTCGTTAAGTCCGTAATTGCATTGCTGCGGTACTATGCCTGGAACAAGTTCTCCATATTGTACGAGGAGGTTTGGGCGACTGTGGCCGATCTGCTGAAGGACCAGGCAACAAAAAAGAATATGACCATCAATCACAAGCAGTCCTTCATTGATGATCGTGCCAAGTGCTGTGAACAAATGTTGCATTGCTGTCGTTCCGGCTACTGGTATCAGGTGAGTATATAGTGGTGTGGAAAATAACTGAATACGCTGTAGACTTGTCTGAATTTGAATTGAATTTCTGAGGAAAGTAACAAATATATAAAATTAAACACAAAAACTTTCATTAGAATGAAGATCTCCTTCAATAATCTGCGCTAGAATTTTCTTCCCCATAGTTTCCATAGTTGTTGTTCATTTAAAATCTATTTCTCAAAACGAGCAGCAAAACTAAAAAGGTATTATTTAGATTAGATTTACCGAACTGTAGAGTTATGTGAATTTCTATGGAAAGTATAAAGTTAAACACAAAAACTTTCAAGAAGATCTTCAATAATCTGCGCTAGAATTTTCTTCCCCATATTTTCCATAGTTGTTGTTCATTTAAAATCTATTTCTCAAAACGAGCAGCAAAACTAAAAAGATATTATTTAGATTAGATTTACCGAACTGTAGAGTTTTGTGAATTTCAATTGAATTTCTATGGAAAGTATAAAGTTAAACACAAAAACCTTCATGAAAATCTTCAATAATCTGCGCTAGAATTTTCTACCCATAGTTTCCATAGTTGTTGTTCATTTAAAATCTATTTCTCAAAACGGACAACAAAACTAAAAAGGTATTATTTATATTAGGTTTACCGAACTGTATAGTTATCTGAATTTCAACTGAATTTCTGTGGAAAGTAACAAATATATAGAGTTAAACCCAAAAACTTTCATGAAGATCGCCTTCAATAATCTGCGCTAGAATTTTCTCCCCCATAGTTTTCAAAATGACCGTCCATTTACTTTTAATTTAAAAAAGGGATTTAAAATCTATTTCCCAAAAAGCGCAACAAAACTAAATAGGTATTATTTAGCTCCGATTTACCGAATCGTATGTAAATAACAACTTATAATGAACAGGCGCTATCAAGTTGTAGTTGAACTTATTACCTAATTAACTTTATGGAGATCTATTCCATGAGAAAATTGCAAAGTAAATCCCAAAGAGATTTAATTGCATTACAAAACCAATATCTCTTAACATAAATTTGTATTTGTATTGCTCTCGATTGTAATAAAAGTTTGGGCTGTTTGAACGCGAATTACTCGCTAATTAGATAGTTTTTTAAAATGATTGCTTATACTTACGACTTACTTTTGAGGTGAGGTGAAAACCTAAGCAAAAACGAATTTCCGGTTCACACGTCGAATATATTTAAACTCCAATCTTGGCTTTGTTACGAACCATTTTCTTGTTTACAGGTGGTGCAAAACACCATGAATCGAACCCGCATCTATGTGTTTCTAGGCTCATCCAACAGTCTGGTGGACTTCATGAGCTCCATGGAAACGGCTGGCTTATTTGCGCGTGGCGAATACATGGTCATCTTTGTGGATATGATGGTATACTCGGAACGGTACGTATGGAAAATGGCATCTTTGTAAAGCCGTGTTTAATTCCGAGCTTTTTTAGGGACGCTCATAAGTATTTGCGCAAAGTGGATCAAATAAATCGCATGAAGAACTGTCATACCACGAATAATTTCCATCAATTGGCGCGCAGTTTACTTGTGGTGGCCTCAACGCCTCCTACCAAGGACTATCAAAATTTTACGGAGAAAGTCCGTATGTACAGTTCAATGCCGCCGTTCAATTTTACGGTGCCACAGCTATTCTCGGATAGCAAATTCAGCAAGGTTAGCCTCTGACTTAATTTTGGGGCAAGGAAGATTTGTATTTAGATGTCTTTGCTTTTGCAATATATTCCAGTTTGTGTCGATCTATGCTGCTTATCTGTACGATTCTGTAAAGTTGTATGCCTGGGCCTTGGACAAGATGTTGCGAATGGAGGAGCGTCCGCTAACAGATGAGGTCATATTTGATGTGGCCAGCAATGGCTCGCGCGTTATTGACACCATCATCAAAAATCGTACTTATATGAGTAAGTATCAGGGAAATAACATATGTAATACCTAGCTAGGTACACTTATCACTTTGACTAAAGATATCATTAGAGTTTTATAGAGTGCAAGCCGAAAACTAAAGTACAAAAATACCTATACCTTTATAAAACATTTCTACATTATATTATTGCAGGCGTTACGGGTTCCACTATAAAAATTGATAAGTATGGCGATTCGGAGGGCAACTTCTCGGTGCTAGCCTACAAACCGTACACCTGGAACATTACGGATGATATTCAATGTCACTTTCATATGGTGCCTGTGGCTTATTTCCATCAAGGCGAAGAACTTCCAGTGAGTGAGTCGTCTTCTCTTTTTTAGTTTATTTTACTTTCGTTTGACGCATTCGTTAAGTTTCCAGATTGACTTATCAAAATGCTTTATTTTGTTATTATCTCCTTCAGGAATATAAATTGATTAATGGCTCCATAGATTGGCCGTCAGGCGGGGACAAGCCCACCGATGAGCCCATGTGCGGTTTTGCCAACGAGTTGTGCCAAAAGGATGATACGCATTATACCTCAACGGTAGCAGCCGTAGTGCTGGGCGTGCTGCTTTTTTGCTCCGGAGTTGTGACGATGAGCATCTATAGAAAGTGGAAAATAGAACTAGAAATAGAGGGCTTATTGTGGAAGATTGAAGTGGGCGAAATTAAGGGGTATTCAGGCAATGAGATTGTCTCTTCACCGAGCAAGGTATGTAGTATTAGATGCCGAAAGCTGCTATCAACTTCTCTTAACAGTTATCAATTTTTTGCACAGGTCAGCTTGATGAGCGCCCAATCTTTTGGTTCACGCTGGTCCAATCAATTCGTCACCTCCACTGCGCGTCTGCGGGGCGCAGTGGTGCGGATCAAGGAGCTAAAATTTCCACGCAAACGTGACATATCCCGCGAGATTATGAAGGAGATGCGTCTGCTGCGCGAGCTCCGTCACGATAATATCAATAGTTTTATTGGCGCCTGTGTGGAGCCCACCCGCATATTGCTAGTCACAGATTATTGCGCCAAGGGCAGCCTGTATGACATCATTGAGAATGAGGACATCAAATTGGATGATCTGTTCATTGCCTCGCTCATACACGACCTCATTAAGGTGAGCAGCGATAATGCGTTTATTATTTATGATTGTTTTTAACCTATTGGTCTGTTTACTCACCCACAGGGCATGATCTACATACACAATTCACAACTGATCTACCATGGCAATCTCAAATCCTCGAATTGTGTGGTCACCTCACGTTGGATGCTCCAAGTCACTGACTTTGGTCTGCACGAGCTACGGCAGTGCGCCGAAAGCGAGTCCATTGGCGAGCATCAACATTATAGACGTGAGTGATGACAAAAAAAAAAAGCAATCACGAACATGTACGAAACGATTCACAAGCTCATGAAATTGTTAGTGGAGTTAAGGGTATATTAATAAGCGTAAATGTCAAATGTTTGTAAAGCATTTATGAACAGCGTTACGAGACTAGTTAATATAGACCGTTCGCCTGTCCGTCCGTATGAATGTTGAAACCGTTTTAACAATTTTAACTAGGGACACCGCTTTTGGAATATAGACTTATCTTATCCATACATATCCTAATTATTTCATATATAGTAGCTTCCATAGGAGCTTCCATATTACTACTAGAATAAATGGTTGTTTATGAACATATCTTAGCCAAATATTGTATTTATAAGTTTCATAAAAAAGGAACCTCATATTCTGATGGTTCAGTTTCAGATTCTTTCAAATCGGTGTACTATATATTATTTTAAGTGCCAACATCTTTCTTTCAGTATAGTATTGTTTTTCGATGGATGCTCAAAATTATATTTCACTTGAAGTACTGAAATGGGGAGAAGTGGAGGTGGAAGGTGTACAAGAGTTAGAACTGCATGTCCTTAATGTTACACGCGGTTTAATAATAACGTAATGCGATATAAGAGGCTTTATCTGGCTATTTTTCTCAAATCAACGGACAATTATGTTTCAATACACTTTCGTGAACAATTTAGCGACTTTGTGAATGCTTGCGGTTTCATGTTTTCGTGAATTATATCTTCATACATTTTTGGTCGTCCAATTAAAAAATTCCCTTAACTTAATTTATATTCATTCACAGATCAATTATGGCGAGCGCCGGAATTGCTTCGCAATCATCACACCTACGGCAGCCAGAAGGGCGATGTCTACGCCTTTGCCATCATCATGTATGAGATATTTAGTCGTAAGGGTCCATTTGGACAAAACAATTTTGAACCAAAGCAAATTGTGGACTTAGTAAAGAAACTGCCGTTGAAGGGGCAGGAGCCATTTCGACCGGAAGTGGAGTCCATCATAGAGGCCGAATCATGTCCAGACTATGTGTTGGCCTGCATAAAGGACTGCTGGGCTGAGGAGCCCGAAGAGCGTCCAGACTTCAGTACCATACGGTTCGTTTCTATTTATGATTGTGTGTTTGAATTAGGCAGCTGATTTTGTTATTTTTGTTTATCTGCTCAGCACTCGTCTTAAGAAAATGCGTGGAGGCAAGACTAAAAACATTATGGATCAAATGATGGAAATGATGGAAAAGTATGCCAATAACCTCGAGGATATTGTCACAGAGCGCACGCGTCTGCTGTGTGAGGAAAAACTCAAGACAGAGGATCTGCTGCATCGCATGCTGCCGCAACCAGTGGCAGAGAAACTGACCATGGGTCAGGGTGTCGAACCGGTGTCCTATGATTTGGTAAGTACTATTGCATCTACAGGTATATTATTATTCTTCATATTTGTTTCTGCCAATGCAGGTCACCATTTACTTCAGCGATATTGTGGGTTTTACGGCCATGTCTGCTGAAAGCACGCCGCTTCAGGTGGTTAACTTTTTGAATGATCTCTACACTGTGTTTGATCGCATCATACGTGGCTACGATGTCTACAAGGTGGAAACCATAGGCGATGCATACATGGTGGTGAGTATAAACCTAATTAATGGGTAGTTTCATAATGGACGGTACTCGTAACTAATTATTAACCGTACTTACAGGTCTCTGGCCTGCCCATCAAGAACGGTGATCGCCATGCGGGTGAGATTGCATCCATGGCCCTGGACCTGCTGCATGCGGTCAAGCAGCATCGCATTGCCCACCGACCTAATGAGACGCTTAAGCTTAGGATTGGAATGCACACGGGGCCTGTGGTTGCTGGCGTCGTGGGTCTGACCATGCCGCGGTATTGTCTCTTCGGCGATACGGTGAACACAGCTTCCCGGATGGAGAGCAACGGCGAAGCGTTAAAGATACACATATCCAACAAATGTAAACTGGCGTTGGACAAACTGGGCGGATATGTTACAGAAAAGCGTGGCCTCGTCAGTATGAAAGGAAAGGGTGAGGTGGTGACCTGGTGGTTGACGGACGCCAACGAAAAGGCCATTCAGAAGAAACCCGTGGACATGATGGATATGCCTCCACCGTTGTTCAGTCGTCCTCGCAAGAGCCCCAAATTAAATCCGGATTCGCGGCAGCCGAGCATACTGGCCATGCACTATTGCGGCACGAGCTCAAGGCGTCACTCGAGTGTGCCGCGACCTGCCGATGTTGAATCCACCTACAGCCTACAAGGCTCTGGATATCAGATGGGGCGCGAGTCGCCGCGAATGACAGCCAAGCGGCATGTGGAGCGGCCCTCACTGAACGGAATTGGCGGTCTGTCCGGCATTGGCGGCAGCAGCATTGCCGAGCGTATGAGCCACTTTGGCGGCATACTTGGCGTCGGGGACGCGTTGCTCGAGTCAACGCACGCATCTCGCAGCACGCTAAATCATTCCGAAACAAACGAAACGAACTGTGATATAAACGACGTCGTCGTTGATAGCGGGGGCATCGAGCTGGACCTAAACGGCGGTGGGGATGTTGGTGTCGGGCTGGTGCGCCAGCCAAATGCGCTGCACAAGCCACTAGCCATGGTGCGGCCGCATCGCATCATTAATGCTGCACACTTGTCCGTGTCAGCATCTGCGTCCACGCATGAGATTGGCGGCGCCAGAGTGGATGGGAACGATCAGCAGCACGACCGTCGTATCGCAGAATTGTTTCTGCGCGAGACACGTTCCATGGATCCCATGCCCATGCAGCAGCTGCGCAAGCGACATGAACGGCCTAAATTGCCGCCTTCCAAGCTATCGAAGAACAACTCGCGTTCGCTAGACACAGGCGTTTCGCTGATCAGTGGCAATCCCAATGGTGAGGCAGGCACTGGAGAACAGCAGGATGAGGATGTTCACATTGATATGGCTATCAATCCAGTGGACGCTAATGATAGCTATGATGACGATGTGGGCCTGCTGTTGCGTCGTGACAATGGACAGTTGCCCACGCTGCGGTATTCGGGCAGCTTTTCTAATGCGCCTACTATTGTGGCCACCAATCGACGGCGCACGAGTGCGAGTGCTGGAGGAGGAGCAACAGGTATGCTGTTGCCGGCACACAAACATCTGAATAACAATTGCAACGGCGGTATGACGATTGAGGATGATCTGCATTCGCCGCTGCTCCAACGCCAGGCCTCATTAACAACCCCACCTGAAGAGCTGCAATCGCATTCGAAGCGTTGGCGGTCGCTAGAGCACATGGAGCCGGGCGTAGGAGGCCATGGCAATAGTGTCAGTTATGCGCCCGACGTTGATGGGCGTCAGTCGCAGACGGGTCATGACATACAGGTAGCAGGGGGAGATTTTGCTTCAGCCTCAACGCACCGGCGAGGTGGAAAGTTTGGAAACTGGGTGGCGAATTTCTTCAAAGGCAATGGCCTGAGAAATAGCGACGCGTCCCTAAGGCGTGTCAGCATATCGCCGAGTAGTGTGCAGGGTGTGCGCAGCGCGTTTACAGATATGACGGCCACACCGAGGGATCGAGAGAGTATTGTGTAGCTAGAACGAGAATAGCGCTGATGGAGCAGGTTGGAGAATGTTACTCAGGAAAAGTGCGAGCGGGAATGAACGTCAAATATACATAAACTTTTTGGCTTCTTTGTTGTATGTAGTTATATATATAAACAACCCGATTTATGTATGTGTACCCATATATGAACTCTCCATATATTATATATTTGTAAATGTATACCCTACATGCATATTAGAGTAGCCGAAAAATCATCTAGTCACAAGGTCTTCAGACTAGTTATTGTTTTAAAATACACATGCCTATATATATAAATGTATAAACAAAATGCGTATGCAAGAAGTGAATACAAACATATTAATGTACGTTCTGTAAAAGTAGTAGCTCTATATGTATATTTGTGTATATTTATGTATCTATGTATTTACAATGCCCATTATTATAAAACACATTGGAAAACATATAGCGAAAAATTGTCTTTTTGAGATAAATCTACATAGAATGGAACAATTGCGCGCTATTGCAAACAAATTATGCTTAAAATTAGTTATTTATATTGCAAAGAGTTTAATGAAGGAAATCTTGTGTTTTGCTAGTAATTAAGTACGTGTGATGTACGTAGGCTTAAGTTAAAATAAATTTTACTAGTGTTATGACTTAGATGTGGAAGAAATTGGAGTGTGCATGTGTGTAAATTTGAAAAAAAAAATTGTTAAATTTGCCATATATATTGATGAATATAAAACAAGAACACAATAATAATTTTTGAACTCTATTTCAAATGGACCCGTCGCTTCCCCAACGGGCTGGTAACGCTGCGAGTTGAAAGTATCGTTTTAGGCATCGGGGCATCGTAAGTATTAGTACGCAATGTCACTAATAACATGTTGTATGGTTAGTGGAAGTTTGTTTTGATTGTACTTAGCAATACAATTCCACTGGAACAAATAAATGGGCTTGTTCTTTGTACATCTCTTGTTTGAAAACAACAGTATACATGTAAGTTTTCTACAATTACTTTACAATCCGACCTCGTACTTAGTGATGCACGTTATCGATGCAAGTACCATCACTAGTATCTTATCATTGTGAAAACAAAGTAATTTGTGTCGAATTTTTTTATTTTTTCGGCAGTATTCAAAATCAATTCGCGTCTACAGGTTGTAAACCAACAGAAAGTATTATTAACTTCTCCCCTTGCCTCGTTCGCCGTGTTTCTGGAATTTCTTTTGCATGTTGACAAAATAAAGTCAAACGCAAAAGAAAATCGAAACACAAAGGCAACGCATCCGCGACCTTCGCGACGCAGCCAGTGCAGTTAATTGAAATGAAAAACTACGGCGCTGGAGCCGCACAAGCCGCAGCTCCAGCTGTCAAACGCCGTACGGATAGCTATGAAGCTGCCCAGCATCATCCTCATACTCCCCCCAGCAGTGATGAGAATTCCCGCTGCGAAAGCGACGAGGACTATGAAGATCCCAAGTTGCTGCGTCGCCAGGCACAGCTGCAGTCATCAACGCCAGTGGCGGTAGCTGTGGCGGAGACATCAACCTCTGATGCTGCCCAGCTATTGGAGAGCGGTGCAACCCCCGCATTGTTATACAGCGAGGAGCGGATGAGACGCAAGCTACAGTTTTTCTTCATGAATCCTATCGAGAAATGGCAGGCGAAGCGCAAGTTTCCATACAAGTTTGTCGTTCAGGTCAGTGAATGCTACATACATACATACTTAAAAGCTTCCTTACATTGCGAACAAGCTCATAACTTTGCTGTTAATCATTATTCTCGCATCTGTGTCGCTCAATTAGTGCTTGTCGTGTGACTTAAATTCACACTCAGGGGGCGGCTTGACGTTTTCGTGCCAAATTTTTGTATCAGTTACAGCCAATTGTGACGTTCATCACAAGCGGTAGAAGTTTTTGTGTGGGATCTGCTTGCACAATACTAGTATTTGTTCAGTTTTTGTCAGTGCCGCTGGCTAAATTCCCTTTGTAATTAAAATGAATGCAATGTTTGTTCAGCCATTCAGGCACAATGCAAAGGCGCAGTTTAGACATGGTGTGGCGTCATGCCTAGAGTGCTTTTTCTTCGGCACTTACAACCTGTTCTAAACTTTGGCTTAGTTTACGACTACTACGTGTTTATCTTATCAGTTGTGCGTGTCTATTTAAAGTACGTAATATCAAAATAATCAACATATTTTAGGTGCTGATTTCTGCTGCCCCGATTTCATATACTCTTCAATATCCTGTACACATATGAAGTTTTCTCATACAACTTAAACAACTGTAAAGATTTACAGCATATATGTACATATAATAAAAATTAGTTAATACAAATTTCAAATATTCTATATAGACAGATCTGTAACGGTTTATTCGCTTTAGAATTTAATTTAGCATCGTTTTCTGTCTGATTCGATAACTGCCATTTTATTTGTGTATGGAAATATTTACTTTTTCATTAAATAAAACTACTAATATTAGCTAATATTTCAAATACAGTACATATACAAGTATAATTGAATGATGTTTTGACTAAAACTGCATATACCCGTAAATAAATAAGCAAAGTGTACAAAAAAACCCATCAGTACTATAAAATACTTATTGTTATGATTAATATCTGCTTAAGTGGATTTCAATATGTACTTTAGTTACTATGTATGATTAATTGGCGCAATTTTGGGTACGTTCTGAATAGGGAGCGGCAAAAACGGGTTGGCAAAACTAAAAGAAAAAGTCACATAATGACGCATGGCATGAAAATTATTTATAACTGCTAGCGTGTAGGCAAAGATATCGTAAATGCATATTCGCCAACAGCATGTATCAGAATATTTATATGTTTGTATATATCTATGTCCCCAGATTGTGAAGATTATTCTCGTGACGATACAGCTGTGCCTTTTTGCTCATGCCCGCTATAAGCATATTAATTATACATGGGACAATCGCATCGCCTTCTCGCATTTGTTTCTGAAGGGGTGGGACTCATCGCGCGAGGTGGAGAGCTATCCGCCCGCTGTGGGTCCCTTTGCCCTGTACGAGAAGGATGCATTCTTTCAGACTATCGATTATGCCGTCGATGGCTATTCCCGTGTAAACAGATCTATAGGCGCATACGATTATCCAACAATAGATAATTCTATGGCGCCTCTCGTGCTATGCCTACAAAACTACCGTGAAGGCACCATCTTTGGTTTCAATGAGTCGTATATCTTCAATCCAGAAATCGATGTGCTGTGCATTAAATTGCCTCCCAATGTTACCAACACAAAAGTCGAGCCATATCTGGAACAGCTCGGCATAGAAATTAACTTTGCATCGCTAGTAAGCGCTACATTAAGCTTTGAGATAAAAACTGTGAACTTTAAGCCGGATGGAGGACCACTAGCGGGTCCGGATTGCTTCAAATTCAACGTAAGCATCGACTTTAACAATCGGGATCATGATGGCCAGATGCTGCTCTCGTTGGATGCGGCAGCCACGCGCCTGAAGTGTAGAGGAGACACGGACTTCACATACGACGCGGAATTCGATACCATACTGAGAAGTATCCTAAATATTTTCGTATTGCTTACGTGTGCGGTTTCATGCGCCCTTTGCACACGAGCCCTGTGGCGTGCCTATTTATTGAGATTTACAACAATCAACTTCTTCAGGAGACAGCTAGGCAAAGAGCTGAGTTTCGATGGGCGACTGGAGTTCGTCAATTTTTGGTAAGGAACATTAATTTCGTTCTTTATTTATCGGAGGATTTTTATTTAATTTTAAATTCCTTCAAGGTATATTATGATCATCTTCAACGATGTATTACTCATCATTGGCTCTGCGTTGAAGGAGCAGATCGAAGGACGCTTTGTTGTTGTGGATCAGTGGGATACCTGTTCGCTGTTCTTAGGCGTAGGAAATCTGTTAGTCTGGTTCGGTGTGTTGCGTTATTTGGGCTTCTTTAAGACCTACAATGTTGTCATTTTGGTGCTTAAAAAGGCGGCACCGAAAATCTTGCGTTTCCTTATTGCTGCCCTACTTATATATGCGGGATTTGCATTTTGTGGCTGGCTAATACTTGGGCCTTATCACCTGAAGTTCCGCTCTCTGGCCACCACTTCAGAGTGCCTCTTCTCGTTAATTAATGGCGACGATATGTTTGCCACCTTCGCCACCCTATCGATCAAGGCCGACTGGCTGTGGTGGTTCTGTCAAATCTACCTGTACTCCTTTATTTCTCTCTACATATATGTGGTGCTGTCCCTCTTCATCTCAGTCATCATTGACGCATACGAAACGATCAAGGAGTACTACAAGAAGGGCTTCCCAGAGTCGGATCTCAAGCAGTTTGTTGGCACACGCACTCAGGAAGACATCAGCTCAGGCGTATTTATGAACGATATGGATGACTTTGATCAGACAACTTTCCTGGATGTTGTGCGCAACGTTTGCTGCTGTGCCTGTTGCCGACGACGCCCGGAAGAGTCCAACAATGGTGCCACAGGCTATACCAGCCTGTCAAGTATTCTAAAGTAATATTAGAAATTTTGTTGCATTCTAACGCTTGTAGTTTAGTCAGCAAATATGTATGTACAAATGCAAATTTATTTGCGTTGAAAGTTGTGTAGTTAGCTGTTTGTACATTTAATTTAATATGTATGTATTTGTTAGCATTTTGTTTTACTTATCTCAAATTTATCACCAAAGTTTACTGCAGAAAATGCCTAATGAAATGAAAACCCGAAAGTACGTACCTTTGAGAATCGAAAATTGTGCCACCGTATAAGTCAAAGAAGATCGAAGTAATAACTAACGAAAAACGAAAGATATTAATAAACTCTGTGTGTGATATAATGCAGGAAGAGAACAATGCAATTCGAAATGCTTAGATGACGGAATATGACTATTCTTTTGAAAATATTTGGAAAATGATGCAAACAAGTTTACGTACTATGGAATTCACGGGAATTAAGAAACTAATCATAAATATATATTAAGATATAAAGTCCATTTACCTATTTATATACTTATCTGTACAGAAAACGTTTGTTGCAATGCATATATTCATAAAAATATATGCGTTCTAAAATAAAAAATATTAATTTACGTATTCAATTAGATGAAATAAAAAGACGTATTGTTTATAAATTCCTTTGTGTACTTCCAAATAAAATCGACGTTTACACCAAACATCCTGAAGTCTATTGTTTTCACCCAATTATTAGATTGGGCATACGCATGTATGTATGTACCTACATACTTTTCAAAAGCAAAACAATTGCATTTCGGATTTGTTTTTATTTTGATGTATTATTTAGGCTCCTTTTGCGCGCCGAATAAACTAACTTGCTTTACAAATGTGCAGAACATCTCGTTGAGTATAATATTTTTAAATTGTAACAGTGCACGGCCGTGTGGCGAGGATCGCTCGATTGCTTTTACTATCGATTTTCATGCAACCATTACATTATAATTATATTTTATCAAAACCTAAATAATTGCTGATGTAAATTCCTCAAAAACCAGAAAACTTTTTAAACTGAATAGGATCAATTTTGTTTTCCAATGATTCGATTTCGGAAATTGGAACAGCCATGAGAATTTAACAATATTGTCAATGGCATATAAGCCAAGTAAAAATCAAAAACTTCACAAGCCTTTTTAAATAAATGTCAAAGCAAAAGTAAAAGAAATTAAAATTTTTTATAATTTAACTGACTACTATAATGCATTGTCTTGCTGCAAGCCTGCAATTTTGCTCACAAGCAGACAAAAGCTTTTTGATGTGAAAAGCGCATAGAATATTTCTACAGAGTGGCAACATACCATATTGAATTGTTTAGGTGGCAACCTACCGTTGGTATCGATGCGGCCATTCATTGACTTTTTTGCAACACAGAAACACGGAGAACTGCGAATCACAGCAACTAAATTTAAGTGCCAGCATAAACATTAATTTTTTATGCACAATTGCTGGAATAACGAACAAAATAAATTGAATGGTAAAGTAATAGAACAGTTATCACATTAAATGCGTGTGCCTTAAGAACTACCGTTCAATGCTGTTTGTGCGATGTACATTGTCTTGCCAGTAGCTAACAAGACAAGGTGCCTGTTGTGTGAAATTAGCTTCTATGGTTGTGTAATTTTCGGAAAGTGCCGAGCAACAACAAAACAATCGCCTGACAAATTTTGCCAGCTATCACAGTGTGCGGTGTGTCTAGATGACGTATGCATTGGTATAGAAATATATAAATGTACATAAATACGTACAAACATATGTATATCGATATGTGAATGTGTACAGATTTACAATAAATACTTGCGAATAAGTTCAACTCTTTGTTGCCGCTGCGTCCTTTTAAATACATCTACATATGTTTGGGTACTTAAATGTATATGTGTGAAGGAGCTATGTCAACAGTTTTGACTTTATTTTTGACATCAAACAATTGCGTGATCAAATCTTTAATTTTCGGCAATAATATTGTTCACTAAATTTATCGTGACACTAACAACAGTTCTTTTATTTGTAGGCTTTAACCTCAAAAGCGGGCTTGAACTCAAAATTCCCCATACGTAACGTTGTACCAACAACAAAACGGCAATAAGAACTACAATAGCATAAAGAAACAACAACTACGACAACTAATCCAAAGGTACATCTTAGAAAGTGTATCGGAAATTCAAAATTATAATATTGAAGTTCTCTGGAATTGGATAAACAACAACTTATCACGCCCGCAGCCGCTTCGACACAAACAACATGAATGCACTACTGCGTCATAAGGGGCCGAATGCGAGATCAAACCACATTATCCAAAATTTCTACAAGCGCTGTAAGTCCCAACCCATAACAAACACGAACAAAAAATCAGACAAAAACAAAAACGCAATGCCAAGGCTGAAAAGTTTCCATTGATTTTACGTACAACCACTAAACCTGACAATGTGTGTGTATGTACATATGTATGTGTCCCTCGCGTGATATGTGTGTGCGTTTGCTATCCAATACTTATTTTGTTTTGACTACCTCCGCATTCGGCAAGCACAGCTGTTTCGTTGCAACGCCATTCCATATTGTTTCGTCCCTTATAAAAGTGCGTTGCAAAAACAATGCCATACAGGGTGCATTCATCAACAGTTAATCTATCTACCTGGCCTTGTTAGACACGCTCAGGTGATATCACCTGCTCAACTTGTTGCTGTCATTCACATTTTTACTGCTAATTTAATTTACATGCTTTGTTTTCACGTTTTCTTGTTTGCTTGCCGAAAAAACTTCTGTATGTACATATACATCGGTCGTTATATTTGGACTTTTGAAACGTTCCCTTCTGCCTTATCTATGAAATCTCAAATTGTTGTAAATAATTTTGGCTTATATGTGACGCACAAAATAATTAAGGGGTGGGAATATTGTATGTATGTACATTAATTATTAACACATACATATATATATTGAAAAAATAAACATCTTGAATGTATTGCGAGCGAAAAAAACCGGAACATTTATTTTATATCGTGTACACAACGTCAGCAAAGGCAGAAGAATAACGACTCATACATACATGTACATTTGTATGTATGTACAGGTGCGCAAAAATAGGCAGACAGACTGACGCCGTGACTATCGCACAAATACCCCAACACCCTGTACATTGCGTCCAGTCCAACGCAAATAAACCAAACTGCTCTTTCCTCTCACTTTCTTGACTGCAATCGTTGCATTTATCTTTTAATTTGTTCATCGCACTGTTACCTTGAGCTTGTTTACATTGAATGTGATGAATTATTTAAGGAAAGCATTTGAAAATCTGCCAAATACCCACCAAATGAAAAAGGAAAAGTGAATTAAGTGAAACTAACATGGCGGCTAGCGAACATTTTTCAATGCATCGCACTTTCTTTTTTGATACTTGTGAGAAAGAAAATTCAGAAATTTACGCTTTTATTCTTAAGTACATACATACGTATGTACACGTATATATGTATATACTATACAAACTTACGTTCGTAGATAGGCATTCATATTAATTTCCTTGCATAAGAAACCTTTGTGCCATTTCAGCAATCCAAGTGCTCATTTTTTAGCCTTTGTTTTTGTGTTCGTTTTTATTTATCAATTTGTCGGCTGATCGCGACGTAATCAAGTGGAAAGTTCTGTTGATAAAGTAATAGGTGTTTAGCATTATTGTTGTTCTTCTTATACATGATTAATAATTTATTGGTATTGTTTTACATTTTGTGGCCCACTTAAAATAGCCGGCTACATTTCGACCTTTTCAATAAATTTGAACACAAACCTCTTTTCGTCGACCCTCTGTAATGTATTTTAGTACGATGTTTGCATTGGGGCCGCACCGAGTCAACACATTAATGTGGTCTAATAGCCGGTGCCAAGAGTCAAAAATTCTTTTTTTACGTTTTAAATTGTTTTCCCAGAACTTATTGGGACATTAAAAGTTTGAATATTTTTCTAAAGGGTGTGCACAACACTTTAACGGAATATTTTTTTAAAAGCAACAGAAATAAATACGTGTAGTATATGTTTGTAATTGATGTTTATGGTCCTTTAACGAATTGCATTCTCTTTCGTGTCGACGCAAGTTGACTCATTGGAATCGAACCACTTAACCTTTATTTACTAAATTGCAATTTAAGTCGGTCCTTTGACTTCTAAGCGCCAACTGACTGTTTCTTCAAAAAAAATAAATTTAATAATCTATCCAATTGATTAACTAATTCAATGCTCTCATCTGCCATCTCAGATCTCCGAACGAATTACTGCGTCTGTTGCGCAACGAAACACAATGCAGAACAGACGTCTGGACGGCGTGCACAGATCCTGCAGAATAAGAAACACCCCACTGTGATAGAAACGGCTTCGATTTCTTCATTTCATGTGCCCCTGCGATATCATCATCCGTACTCCAGCTATGGTATTCGGCATCTTCACGTTTCGCGAGCTCTTCATGAGGCGTCCCAATCAAAAGTGGATGCCACAGTGAAAAAGCTGAAAAATCAACAAAAAGAGAAAGTCGAGGAGATCATGAAGGAAGTGGCCAATGGGCAGCCAGCAACTACTACGACAGCCGCAGCAACTGCGACCAGTGCAGCAGCTGGCGTAATGAAAGAAAGTACAAAAGGCTCGGCGACAGCGCAGGTAGCAGTAGCTGAGGCAGCCCCGAACACAATAGTAAAAACAAAACCCAAAAAGCCAATGCAACAAGTCATTTGGGAGGAAATATTGCACTATTACCATGGCTTTCGGCTCCTGTTTATTGATGTGGCGATCAGCACGAAGCTATTGTGGCGAGTACTTAATGGCAAAACAATGACGCGCCGTGAGAATAAACAATTGATGCGCACCACCTCAGATCTGTTTCGACTCATACCCTTCTCAGTCTTCATTGTGGTGCCCTTCATGGAGTTACTATTGCCTGTCTTTATCAAATTCTTTCCTGGCATGTTGCCCTCGACGTTCCAAACAGCAAAGGATCGGCAGGAGCGCTTGCGTCAGTCCTTGGGAGTGCGCCTGGAAGTAGCCAAGTTTTTACAAAAAACGCTCGGCCAAATGCCAGTACAGCACAAAGAGCACAAAAGCCAAGAGGCTAAAGACTTCGAAGATTTCTTTCGTAGGATTCGCAGCCCCAACGAATATGTGGGCAATGAAGAAATCATTAAGTATGCCAAACGCTTTGATGATGAGATCACATTAGATTCGCTATCGAGGGAGCAACTTGCTGCGCTTTGTCGTGTTCTAGAGCTCAACACGATCGGGACCACGATGCTGTTAAGATTCCAGTTGCGTCTCAAGTTACGCTCGCTGGCCACTGATGATCGTGTAATAGCACGTGAGGGCGTCGATTCGCTTGATCTCTTTGAACTTCAGCAAGCGTGCAAGGCCCGAGGCATGCGAGCTTACGGTCTTACAGCGGAGCGTTTGCGCTTTCAGCTTAAAGAATGGATAGATCTGTCCCTAAACGAGCAGGTTCCACCCACCTTGTTGCTGCTTTCGCGCGCCATGCTTATCTCGGACGATAGCATCACCACCGATAAACTCAAGGAGACGATGCGCGTGTTGCCAGACGCAGTAGCCGCTCACACTCGTCATGCTATTGGTGAACGAGAAGGTAAGGTGGACAATAAGACGAAGATCCAGGTCATACAAGAGGAAGAGCGTAGGATCAAAGAAGAACGTCTGGAGGAACAAGAGGAGAAGATCGCCAAGCGATCGGCGATCAAGGAGGACATACCAGCGCCCTACGTTTATGCTGAGGATCTAGCAAAGGCAAAAGTGTTGGATTCTACCTTAGACTGTCTAGACAGCAAGCCAGAAAAGGAAGCAGATGGAATTTCCTCTACGGATGTGCAGCTGCTTTCCGACGCATTGAAGTCATTATCCACTGACAAACAACTGGTTGTTGAAAAAGAGACGATCAAGGAGTTAAAGGAGGAACTACGTGACTACAAGGACGATGTCGAGGAGCTGCATGAGGTGCGGCAAGTGGTTAAGGAGCCGGTGCGCGAAAGTCGGGCTGCCAAACTATTGTATAACCGTGTGAACAAGATGATATCGCAGCTCGATACTGTTCTGCACGATTTGGAGAACCGTCAAGCGCACATAAAGAAGGTCGAAACCAGTGGTTATTCATCAGTTGCAGCGCCGCGTGCAGAAGTGGTGCACATCGACGAGCTGGTGGCCACCATTCGTCGTATGAAGGAATCCTCAGATGAGGAACGATTCAAAGTGGTTGAAGATCTGATGGTTAAGCTAGACGCGGACAAGGATGGTGCCATTTCGGTGCATGAGATCACAAAAGTCGTGCAAAGCATCGACAGCGAGGCGACAAAAATTGACAAAAAACAGTTGGAGGAGTTCACTGATCTACTGACGAAGCAGGCCTCAAAGCGTCGTCACGAAGAAATCGTCCGTATTGATGATCTAATGCTGAACATCAAAATGGTAAGCAGGCCACCCATTATTAAGCTTTTTGTAAGAATTTTTCAAACTCAATCCCATTGTACAGCTAAAAGAAACGTCCGATGAGGCGCGCCTCAAGCACATCGAAACCGTTCTGGATAAATTCGATGCTGACAAGGATGGTGTGGTGACTGTCAATGAAATACGCAAGGTATGTTACACAAGTTGAGTTTTGAATCTCATGATAATAATCCTCTACTTCCCAGGTGCTCGAGTCTCTTGGACGAGACAATATTAAGTTGAGCGATAAGGCTATCGAAGAGCTAATTGCGTTACTCGACAAGGAGCAGATACTGCACGCTGAGCAAAAGATCGAAAAAGCCATTGCGAAGAGCATTAAGGAGGCTGAGAAACTGAAAGCAGAGGTTGAGAAGACGGACAAGGAAATGGCCAAACTAGTAGACGATATTCATGATTCGGCTAAAGAGATTCAAGATATTGCCACGGAATTGGGTGCCCTTGAAAAGGCTGAAGAAAAGGCAAATCAGCTCGTCGACAAGTTAAATGACACAGCTAAGACCCTTAAAGATGAGGTATAATTAAAATTAGAACCCAACATATTTTATTTTCAATTGATTTTACAGAAACTATAACGAATTTTTTGTTGTTTTTTTTTAGTCTGCACTTGAAAAGGCGAAAAAGAAGGCAAATCTAAATGTTGATGAGTTAAAGGACGTAGCCAAAGGCCTTAAAGTTGAGGTACTATTCAAATAAAAACCCAACATATTCAAACCAAGTTAATACAATTAATTCTCGAACCCGAATTTGTTTTAAGTCATTAATAATCCTAAAACTTAATAACAATTTATATTTTTCACTTACAGCCCGCGCATAAGGATATGGCCAAAATATTGAAGGACAACGCCAAGGAACTAAATCCACAGCCCCCAGCTGACGATAAGCCCGGTTCCAATGCTCCAAACAAACGTACACCGCCCAAAGCCTCGGGGGGCACAAACCAACCTTTTGGCGGAGGTGAGGCGCCTAAGATGGGTACAACGAACAGTACCAGAGGATCGGGAATACCGACCTCCGATGCTGTGATTCGCGAAGCGGCCGAACGGCAGATAGAAAAACTGCTGCCAACAACCGAAATAAGCGTTCCACCAACGATACCAACAAGTCCGCCCTCACCGTCAGCCAAGCCAAAACCACCTGCATCCACAAAGGCCACCGCCACCGTTTCGACAGCTGCATTGCCCCAGGATAGCGTAAAGAAGGTTCTCTGATATGGATCTACGCCGGCTAACGCTGGCAAAGCCACAACGACAATAAGGACGAAGAAGGGGAAGACAACGACAACCATTAAAAATGATGAAAATTTACCTGAAACTGAGCGATAAACTATCCAACGCATTCAATAACGTTTGTCGAATCTGTCAGCATCACTGTTTGACTGACATTTTGTCAGCATTGCGAATGTAATTGCGCCGATTGTACCCAATTAATTGAGTTACTAATAGTGCGGAAACTCAAATCTATTCGTAAAGAAAATTTTAACTGTGTATTTAACTCTAATCTAATGGGCAGTTTGCCATTTTTTCGATTGTCGCACGAGGCTTTAGGTTGAATATAATTATTTATTAGTAAGCTTAAAGCAGAATGAACGAAAAGTATATCGGTAATTGAAAAAACTGGATTCAAGTATAGGTTCTAATCTAATATTGATATAATTAAATTCCAAAGTATAGCACAAATAACGATAACAAAGAACAAGAAAGTTATTTGCCAACCAAATTAAGCAAACACGGGTGCAAGCTTAAAAAGTTTCGACTTCTATTGAACTATTTAATGCGAGCTCATATGAGCGATCTACTTATACATATATGTCCTGATTTGCAATGCATTAGTTTTAGAATAATTGTGCTTAACCAACACCTCCACCTGTCTTCTTTTGCTGTCACAAGGGTGATCCACATTTTGAGCGATTGTGGTTGTTAGGCAAAGTGCTATTTTACATTTTATAATTTCTATTATGTACACCAACAAATGAGTTATGTTGAAATGAAAATATTTGAATGGTTAACTTAGCGTAAAAACCACGTGATAATTTAAAAAAAAATAAACATTTTGCTTAAGCATAAATTAATAATTAGGTACAAATAATTTGTGAAAAGAATTTCGCGACTTGAAGTGTAATAAAAGTTAGTACAAAAATAGTGCTGACAACAGCATATCCCATCGTCAATATTTTGTGGGAAATCTGCGGATATATCTTATCGAATACTGCCACGATCTTGGTGAATGTGTGCCTGTTTAGTCTGGTTTATTTGTCTTAACGCTTTCGGGGTGATTTTTTGCTTAAGCCTGGGTTAAAAATATATAAATACTGATATTATCCCGATACGCAAATATATTGAACTGGCCTGTCCTTGCGGACGGACATGTCTAGATCGATTTCTCTTTATATACTTTATAGGGTCGGAGAAGCTTCCTGCTTCTTACGTGTACTTTGTTTGCACAGGCCAAGCTGTGAATAACATACGTCATCACGTTTGCTGGTTTGCACTGCCCAAGTTGGCGGCGCCCTTTGAACGACACTTTAACCAGCATTGTCTATCAGGTGAACATAAATGAGCAGTAGGCAACTGCATTGCTTGTTTATTTAAAGTTAAACAGCTGATCTTTGTTTACATTTCGGGCAGCACCGTTAGAATTGCAATTGTTTACATTTGAAGTGCAGCCAATAGGAAAGCCCCAATTTGTTTACGTTTCGCAAAGCACCGTAAGGATCGCGATTGTTTACATATGAAGAGCAACCAACTTCACTTTGCTTACTTTTTGTTTTGCTTACATTCAGAATTTAAATCCCAGCCGGGTTATTTACTTGCCGTTCACTTATGCTCGCCTGGTGTATGAATACCCGAATTGAATGCAAATTTCATATCCAAACCGAAAAAATTAAATTTCCCAACCGCCCAAGTTGGCCTTTTAACGACGCATAAACCCGCACTATCTACCAGGCGAACATAAATGGACAGTAGGCAGCTTGTTTATTTAAAGCTAAACAGCTGACTTTTGTTTACTTTTCGCAATGCACCGTAAGATCGCGTTTGTTTACATTTGTAATGCAGCCAATGGGAGAGCCCCAATTTGTTTACGTTTCGCAAGGCACCGTAAGGATCGCGTTTGTTTACTTTTGAAGAGCAACCAACTTCACTTTATTTAATTTTTGTTTTGCTTACATTCAGAGTTTAAATCCCAGTCGGCTCGCTTACTTGCTGGAGATCAAAATAACTTGACACTAGCGAATTATAGACATCCAAAAGGATTATTTACGTGGAATTTTCCATTTCTAACGAATTAAAAAATACCTATAGCAGGCAAGCTGGGGCTTTGAAAGCTATTAAATATTAAAGCCCAATTTTTAATAATGTTATCAATGTATACATATGTTTATAGGTAAATGGTTATTAATATTACAAATATTTATTGCGTCGATATTATGTTGCGCATTTGGCGAATGGCCGTAACCAGACGTGGCTCACAGCCGCTGCTAAGTATCAGATATTGATCCGGAGCGGCCTTAAGTAGAATTAAAATGTGGGACAACTGCAAATTGATGTTCAAACCTAACTCCTCCAATACATTGGACAAGTACTCAATATCGACTGCCAGTTGGGTGGCTGCCGAGGCGGGCAGAGACTTGATTTGCAGAATCTGCGCTTGATATAGCACGCAGCACTGTTCAACGACGAGCGAAAGGAGCACATCCGCACAGGGTATGGACTGGATATACTTGATATTGCACAGCTCCAAGGCCTGTTTCAGCAGTGCCGACGGTGAGAGTAACAACGGTTCCAAATGTTGCGGCAGTGTGAGCAAATATTGGCCAATTTGTGTGATGCATTCCTGGGGCGCAAAGCTGAAGGCGGGCAGGTCCATGGCCGCAGAAGGATGGGCCTGCGCATCGACTGGCGGTCGAATGTGGGCCAAATGAACCTCGATAGGCTGCAGTAAAATGTTCAGGGTAATGTCGTGCGTCTCAGTAAAGTGCGTCTTGAGGCTACTGTAGACTTGTGGAAATATACCCAGGGTGTCAACATTGGTCGCTGTGGCGGTGGCCTCGGCGCGCTTCTGTTGATAGTCAGCAATGCTGGCGAGGAGCTGTTGTTGTGCCGCTCGATCATACGTCCGATAGATGCTGATAGCGCTTCCGTTCGCACTTTGCTGCAGTCGTTCCGACAATGTGGACATGCGCGTGTGCAGCATCTCTTCGAATTTGTGGAGCTGCAACTGAAAGTCGGCCAGACATTGCAATTGGGACATGGTGTACTGGAGCAGCGACCAATTCTCACTGCGCGCCGTCTCACTGCTGCTGCCCACGCTCAAGCTAAGCTGACGCTGCGATTTGCTGAAGCTCTCTAACTGGCGCTTGAAAATTCCATTTAGCAGCGTTACGAGTTTGCAAAGGGCGAGGTCGTTGGTGATATCGGAACAGCGGACGCATGCCTGCTGCAACCATTCGTATAACTTCCGTGTGCTCTCCTCCAGATGACGCACTGCTTCGCTGGGCGTGGACTGGTTCGCCAGTAGCCGATCCACTTGCGTGGATAATTGTGTCTCTTCCAACCGCGGATACTGCTGTATGAACTTATAGAAATACTCGTAGATTGCATCGCCCAGTTGACTCATCAAATCCGCCGGCAGTTTGATGTTGGACTGCGCCAGAAATGCGTTCAGATGCAGTACAAAACTATCATTGGCTTGGGCGAACTGGGCGAGAAGTTCCAGGCGCTCGTTGGATGTCTTCAGCAATTGCAAAATATGGGCATCACGTGTAGGTTGCAATGCCGGCAGCAGTTCGGCAATGACCCGAAAAGGCTGTGCCTGTCCTTCGGCCGGATCATCATTAAACAGCTGAGTACACCACTTGAGCTGACGCTGGCAATGCTCCAGCAACTGATCATAGTAGAGTGTAAGGAAATGTTGCTGCTGTTGTTGCGTTTCGGCTGCCTGTAGCTCCAGCGTTTGCTTCCACTGTTGCTGCAACGTATTCTTTTGCACGGCTCGGTAATATTGCTGGAGCTGAGGCAGGCGCTGGATGCTGGTGAAGATCTGCACATAGCGCTGTGCCTGCTCCAGATGCGATTCGGCGAAACATTGCACCACGCTGGGCGAGGCCAAAGCCTCAAGCCGATTCTTGAAATCCTCAACCTGAGTGAGACGCTCCGCATGGCCGGGCAGTTGTTCCTGAGCTTGCAGAGATTTTTGGAGCTGCGCCAGCTTTTCACAAGCCCCTTTCAGATCGTTGCGCTCGAAACAATCCTCTAGTTCGGCCAAAAGATTGCCCCAGCCATCGGATTCCTGCAGGGATTCTTTTGCTGCTTGGAGTTTTGTTTGCATAGCATTGAGGCGCTCCAATGTGGCCATGCAATCACCTGTCTCGTCCTGGACGGCCGCAACTTCCTGGCGCATGGCACTCATACGCTTCTGCAGCTGCTCAACATCGGTTTGCAGCGTTGCCGCCTCCTTGGCGATTCGCGGCATACTCGCCACTACCTGCTGACTAGACTCCTCGACAGCATAATTTACTTGTTGCACATAAAGCTGTAACTTGGACACGTAGCTCTGAATAAAAGCCAAAGACGTGGCTGCCGGATCCGGCTCAGCAGCGCTTCCCGCTAAGCCGGCGTTTTCTTCGATGTATTTCTTGTAGTTTGCATTTATCCACTCGGCAGCGCTAAAGTTGTCCTCCGACAAGGCGGATATATCCATTTTTAAACTACAGCACAATTTACACAAAATGTAAGGAATGTTTATGAATTGCAATTAGCTGTGCTGCTTCTTCCTACTTTTTGACATTCGCAATGAACACTCGACGAACAGCTGTTTTAAAATCAAAAAGTAACAGGTATCTTAAGCTGCGCTATGTTAAATTACTGTTGAATAACATAGCATTTTCCTCATCCTTTTCCCACTTATTTAATAATTATGTATACTTTTTACCTGTATATATGTATATTAATATTTGTTCAATACAATATTAAATGTTCGACTAGCGAATACCGCAGTTTTTGCTTTGACCAACTACAAGTATTTTTTTGCTTAAGAATAAGTCAAAAGCATCCCCTTTGCCACCTCCTGCACCTTTTCAGCACCGACCAATTGTTCCGAAATCTTCAACGCAAAGTCATAGGCTGTACCGGGACCACGACTAGTTATGAGATTACCATCCTGGACAACATTCTTGTCATCGACATAGCTGAAATTTACCATCTTAGTAGGACTACCCATATATTAATATTGACTGCACTCACCTGTACTTGTCTTCCAATTGCTTTTTCATCGCTGGGTAGCTAGTAAGAGTTTTACCACAGGCAATGCCATGAGCCGCCAAAGCTGTTGGGGCAGCGCAAATAGCTGCGATGAAACGTCCATCGCCCTCCTGCGCACGCAATAGCTCGCCCACTATTTGTGAATCAGCCATCGCCTTGGATCCCCCAAGGCCACCTGGCAGCACAACAACATCATACTTCTGGGCCACTGCAGTCTCTAGTGATGTGTCTGGTAATATAACAATGTCACGGGAACACTTCACTGGGTCCGGACCATTCAGACCTGCAACTGTGACAGCAATCTGCAAGCGAAATCGACTAAATTGGTAAATGCTGATATAAGGCGGTCAAAACTTACGCCCGCACGACGCAGCACGTCAGCGGCAATCGTGAATTCCATTTCCTCGGCACCGGGAGCCAATATTATCAACGCGGTCTTCGACATATTGCAATTGGAATACTGCAAGGAGGGAAATTGTGCGCTTGGGCCGGCTTTAGATTTCCTCCAAAAAATACTATTTATACCAATGTTAAATGACCTTCGCAGTGTACTAAACATGGCTGACGGTAACAGCTGTTTTAAGGCTTTTTATATTAAATGTTATTTTAACGAGGTGGCAACTGGGTTTGATTTTGATGTGCTTATTTCGACTTTTTAATATTGTTTTTACATTTTGTTTTTTAAATTAGCTGTCAATCAAACCGTATTTAAAGTACAGTGTAACTCAAAACAATTTTTCACAATTCTTTTATCAGCGCCTACTAACGGGCTAAATAAAGCCAAACGCCAAAATGCACCGTCAAAGATTTTGCAGAAATGAGAACACAGTTCTTTTTATATAAATGCTGCCTTATTAGTGAAATGCTGTAATATGATGCGTCAAAATATGCAATAGCTCGTAAGGAGTTGATACAAAGTTTGTTCCAGTGAGCGGGGCTGTGGCCGTCGCTGAATTGCTGCTCAGCACATAAGATGTCTCTGGCTGTTGACCTAAGCAGCAGCAACAGCAAACCCTCCGGAGGCGACAGCGACAGTGGCACTGCTTATCAACCATTGGAGAGCAACGAAAGGTCGCATCATCAACGGCACAGCATGGGTGTCTCGTGGTTGCGTCAGTATCGCCTGTATAAGGTGACAATACTCATATTGTTGTTGCTGGTACTGTTGCCTTTGTTGGCGCATCGCAAGCTCTTGAATGTGAGAATGATACACAATTTATTATTTATAGCTAACAATATTATATCATGAATTGTTATTACTTAACAGGCAGAGCAGGATACGCCACCTACGGATGTGCATCGAAGTAGACCATTGCTAGACGCTTACGAGGATTTCAGTGCCATGCGGGCAACCGATTTAAAGATGCGCATTGAAGAGATGCTTAGAATCAAAGTCAGTGTTTAATGAGTGTAATTAAAGCGAAATTTGTATTAACGACTTCTTTCATCCGACAGAGCACCGTTTCCGTAGAGCTGCGAGAACTTGAGTCACGTCGCCAAAAACTTCAGTCGGATATTAGTCAGTACAATCAGAAGATCGAGGAGCATAAGCAAGAATTACAACGCGAACAAACTGAGCTAGATCGCCTTCAAATCTCTGTGGCGCAAGCACAGGTGGCCCAACGTGAGGCTGTGCAGCGTAATACACCGGACTTGGCATTGCCGCGCACTCTTTTCCCCAACTCGCTGCCACGTAAAATGAACCCTGTAGCCAGCGGAGTGAGCCAATCTTGCGAGATGCACAATTGCTTCGATCATTCACGTTGCAGTCTCACTTCCGGTTTTCCCGTCTACCTCTACGATCCGGATGTGTATAACGTGCAGCGGGCCGGTTACGATATCGATGGTTTTTTGAAAACGACGCTTAAGCAAACATTGGGTTACAATGCGCACATTGTGCACGATCCGAAGCATGCTTGCATTTATCTGGTGTTGGTGGGCGAGGCGCTTTTGGAGCAAGATTTGTTGCGCAACAACCGCTACGCTGCGCAGGAGGCGGAACATCAACAGCTGCGCACCACGGCTCCGAGTCAAGTCGGTAATGAAGGCGCCTCACCCATTGACATGCAACGCCTGTATAAGCTGCCTTATTGGGGTGGCGATGGACGCAATCACGTATTGTTAAATTTGGCGCGACGTGACCTGAACTCACGTCGGACCAATGCACTGCTCCAACAGAACACCATGCGCGCCATTGTCGTGCAGAGTGCCTTCGAACGTGAACAATTTCGGCCCAACTACGACCTTATTGTGCCGCCCATATTGGGACCACCTGGCGGTGATGTATGGCAGGAATGTGCCAGCATGGTGCCAGCACGCCGCAAATATCTGCTCACGTTTCAAGGTGAGCTGCGTCCACTATTGGAGGAGCCTCAGATGGGTACCCATCCCCTGGACGACTTCATATTGGAACACTTGAAAGATATGTCCAAAGGTGCCACTCAGGATCAATTTGTGTTGCAATTCCAATGTGTGCCAGCCACAGAGCAGCACGACTCAGATGCTGTGACCGATTGGACGCTTTGCGGATCGGATTCTTCGCGCAAGCAACTGCTAAAGGACTCTACGTTTGCATTAATTCTGCCACCGCTGTCGCAGCGCGTTAGCTCAACATTGATGCTGGCCCGACTATACGAAGCATTGCGCTCCGGTGCTGTTCCCGTCATTTTAGGTGCCGATGAATTGCGCCTTCCTTACTCTGAGACCATCGATTGGCGACGTGTGGCACTCTTATTGCCCAAGGCCCGCATTACGGAATTGCATTTCCTGCTGCGTGCAGTCCAGGATGCCGATTTATTATTACTGCGAAGACAAGGGCGCTTGATCTGGGAGCGCTATCTTAGCTCGGTGCAGGCCACAGTAGACACTGTAATTGCTAGCCTGCGTGATAGATTGGGCATACCGCCACGACCAGTGCCGCCCATTATAGCCCAGAGCGTTTTCAATAGCACATTCATACCGCTCAAGTCAGATCCGCCCGTGGGCATGGACACAGAACCGGAAGAGTCACTTGGTCCCATTGAGCCACCGTATGCAAGTCCCGCCTTTCGGCGCAACTACACAATTTTACGCATCCAGTCAAAGGAGGCCTGGAATGATTGGGTGAGTTGCCCATATATATAACACCTACTCCCACTTTTACTTAGCAGTCTGCAATTTTTCGTAGGTTGACCCCTTCTATATGTATCCACAACTACCATTCGATCCGGCTCTGCCGTCGGAAGCCAAGTTCATGGGTTCCCATACAGGTTTTCGACCGATTGGCAAGGGAATTGGTGGCGCTGGCAAAGAATTTAGCGAAGCTCTGGGTGGAAATTATCCACGAGAACAGTTTACAATTGTTATTCTCACTTACGAGCGAGAACAGGTGCTGATGGACTCGCTGGGCCGGCTCTATGGTTTACCCTATCTTCATAAGGTCGTTGTTGTCTGGAACTCGCCCAAGCCACCTCTAGATGATCTGCGCTGGCCGGACATTGGCGTGCCCGTTGCTGTCGTTCGAGCTCCACGCAATTCACTCAATAATCGCTTTCTACCCTTCGATGTGATTGAAACCGAAGCAGTTCTCTCGGTCGATGACGATGCCCATTTGCGACACGACGAAATCCTATTTGGTTTTCGTGTCTGGCGCGAGCATCGCGACCGCGTGGTCGGCTTCCCAGGCCGGTATCATGCCTGGGATCTGAGTAGCAATAACATGTGGCACTACAACTCCAACTACAGCTGCGAACTGAGCATGGTCCTTACCGGTGCTGCCTTCCTACACAAGTACTACATGTACCTGTACACATATCACCTGCCGCAGGTAAGATTTACATTTATTAATTAAACCAAAACATATCACTAGTAAGGAGTAGATGGCAGTATCTGAAAGGTTTAAAGGAATAGAGTAGAAGAGCGACACAAATCGGTAGACATGTCTGAAAAATGAACCCAACATTTCGCCATGAATTTTTATATTTCTAAGACTGTAGAACAAGCTGTGTTTTCAAATATAATTTTTATCCATACATAACCATACATTTAAATTTGTACCACTTTACAGGCCATACGCGATAAGGTGGATGAGTACATGAATTGCGAGGATATTGCAATGAATTTCCTTGTTTCGCACATTACTAGAAGACCGCCCGTAAAGGTCACATCCCGTTGGACATTCCGTTGTCCCGGGTGTCCCGTATCACTCAGCGAAGACGATACGCACTTCCAGGAACGTCACAAATGCATCAATTTCTTCAGTCAGGTAAAATCATAAGAACAAATATGTTATGCGTATGCTATATAGTATAATATGAATAATTTACAGGTCTTTGGCTATACGCCGCTGCTCAATACACAATATCGCGCCGACTCGATCCTCTTCAAGACGCGCATACCACATGACAAGCAAAAGTGCTTCAAATATATCTAGGAGCTTTGTGCTCTCATATCTCTATGAACACTTACACTTTGTCCTGCTGCCGATTAGTTCTTAAGCACAAAGTGAGCATAAGATAGATGTTAAGTCTTGTACCTTATATATATATATATATATATATATATATATATATATATATATATATATATATATATATATATTGTATCCGTGTATATAATGTGCGTGTGTGTCATTTTTTAGTCAATACTTTAAAAAAGCTTCATTTTTTTATACAACCTACTCTAACACCTTATTCGTGCATACATACATTTTTAGTCTGCACTTTTATATAAACTTCTTTGTCCATTGTGTATGTTTAATTGCTTAAGAAACTGAAGAACGTAATCTTAAATACTTTATAGGCATAGCTAATATCCACCCAGTTGAATATTAAAAAAAATACCTAGATCATTTCCTTCTGTCTAAGCAAATCAGTGTCTTAAGCATTCTTCAAATAGTGTACTAAAATTCTCATCTCAATTACTCATTTTTGAAAATACCAAAACAGTTTTGTAAGACTTTTTAATATGTTAAAATATATGTGTGTCATATCTTAATAGGCTAAGATAAGAATTGTGTTTATTATGTGTTATTAATGTTAATAATGCTCGTGTCCTAAATTTGTAAATACAGCGCCAAAATAAAAACTCCAATAACGTACAATTATTTCATGTTTCCTTTTACTTCTATAATATGTATATATAGTATGTGTTTCTTTGTTGTTGTGGCATACTTTCTAACGAATTATTTAATATTGTACACAAAACAGAAAGTTTAGAAATGAAAACAATAAAGGACGTTTAGGCATTAGTAGTAAAATATATGTACTTAGATAAATGACAATTTAGAATGTTATTGGATATTTTACTGGGCCTTCACTTTACTTACAACGTAGCTGTTACATTTTTTAGTTTCAAATGTAAACTTTTTGCAACGATGGTAAAATTTACAAGGCTTGAGATATTTCATGGACTACTCTACCATGTTCTGTAATAATATTCTTTTGACTTAATGGTAAAATTTAGCAAAAGCTAATACTACAAATACACGTAAGTTGGTATAAACTTATATGTAATTGCGTGTGTAAATCGTATAGCTATAATATGGTAATGCAGTTTTACACAGATTGGACGCAGTTTTCGAGCACAGACCAATCTTGAGCTTTCCATATGCAGACTATACAGACTAATTTCTGGATTTCTTTAGTATACAATCAGAAAAGTAGGATTACGAGGAGATTTTTTTTTTTGTTTTTTCAATATCACAATACAAATAAGGACCCATCTCTTTTTATGTGTGTAATACAGCAAATATTATGCATAACGTTCCCTAAGAAATCATATTATCTAACGAAATTATAAGTCTAAAGGAAAAAAATAAGTAAAACTACTACTATATAGAAACAATTTCAGTTTTGGTATCGACATTTTTAACAGCTACCAAAAATCGCACTATAAAACCTATGCTTTGATTGACGGCAGACTTGTGACTACAGATTGATTGATTGATTGATTAATTTGTTGGTTGCTTGCTTGTTGGTTGGTTCGGCTAGTGCTCCTGCAGGCTGAGCTTTAGTGCCTGATCGATCATTTCTTGTTCCCGCTGCAGTTCCAGCTCGTATTTTTGTTGGTCTTGTTGGGAAAGGCGCATGGCCATGGCCAGATCAGGATCCACATATCGGAAGCCGCCGTCATCATCGTCTGAAACGGGTGACCCGCCAGCTTGGGCGCCCAACAACGATTCCTGCAGTACACTGTGAATTGGGAGAGAAGGCAGAAAACACACACAAAGCATAGGTAAGATGGAATTCTAGCTATACTGTGATATGGTAAAGAGATTGGAAAGGGACTTTTTAACTATTTGAATATCTTTTTCATGTATCCAAGATCAGTTTTGAATTGGTTGTTGGCAGCGCCGGTCGAGGCGGAGCGACTGCGATAAGGAGTGCCCTGAGGCGACATCGGCGGGGGTGCCGGAGAGTGTCGACCATATTGCAAGTGAGGTTGACCTTGATTCGGTGGGAGTAAATAACGCTTATGATGGTAATGTGGGCTACTAGCGATTACAGGGGCAGGAGGTGGACCCGTTATAATTTGCAGACCATGCATGCGGGCATTATAATAAACACTTACCGTTGTAGTTGTTCATCATCCTCGGGTAGCAGATCACTGCCCACCACATGCTGACCTCGCAGCACCTCCCAGATGTCCACCTTATCGGTGTCCTCATCCAAACCACAGGCACCACCCGCTCCGCTCGTCTCTGCCAGACTCTGCTCAATGGCGTACTGCAGCATATCGTCCTCGTCGAGTGGAATTTGGCGCCGTGCATCGCCACCCCGATTAACATAATGGCTGGGTATATCAAAGCAGCGATCATCTACCAGACAGGTGATGCGATCGTCCTCCTGCAGTGTGTTCACATACTCTACAGGCGTTGTCATCGCGAACACATTTCCAAATGTGATGCATGCGTTCAGTACATGGAATAGCGGAATTTCTACTTTTACTGGAAAACCGGCCGGCAGTTGCATGGTTATAAAGTCTTTGAGTTTGGACACATGTGGACTGGCCATTGTGGACATAAGATCGAGTATGGGAAGCACTTGTTCCTGCAGCCGTATAGGATGTTCCTCGGCCAGCCAAAGATTGGCCTTAAAGCGTTGCACTTTTGTGTTTAGTTTTTTCGGTTTGCCAACATCCCGCCCGTGCAGCTGAATCTCTGCACTGAAATACTCCTCGGGCGTAATTACCATCGAGCTGGGTGTGTTGGCGCCCGAAGCGCCAGCGGAGCTGCCATTACTTTCCACTACAGCAGGCGTTATACGTCCATTGTTCTCACCATGCGTTGCACCAGCTATATCGCCCGGTCGCGGTGATGGTGACTGTAAAAATATGTTGTTAATTGCTGCTATCTATAATACTTTTTTTTGTACATTTACGCGCTCTCTGGCAGCATCTGTGGGGGGCACGTAATCCTCATCAGAAATTCCCAGCAGACTGTGCAGCGGTGTGCGCGCAGTTTTGTTCTACATAATGCAAAGCATTTAATAAAAAAATATATTACAGGGCATTAATAGATTAGTGCGCACCTTTATTTGCTCCTCGCTTAAATGATCCATACGTGTCTTGGTTACAAACTCCACATTGCTAGCACCATAGACCTTGCAGTTGTAGCCATTGATTAGCTCTGATTTCTCGCTGCGCCAGCCCCAAATGCCCGACTTGTTGCGCTCAAAGCTAATCTTCTCCATTTCAATCGTGTTTGTGATGACAGGCGCATTGAGACGGGCACGGACTGCACCAACAGGAGGGGGTATGGCTACAATATCGCCAATTTCACTATTCATTTGTTCAACCATCACCTCATGTGTGTCATGGTCGATTTCAATCATAGTAGCTGTTTCTTCTGCATTAAGTAATAAGTTGAATTAGATAATATAATCAAAGATAGAAGACAAATCATGGTCTACTTACTGCTGCCTTTAAAGATGTAAGAGCGATTCCCGCGCTGCCAGGTGTTGTTGTCGAAGCCCAGCAAAGTGGTATCAATGCGGACATTGGCCCCTCGTTTATACACCTAATGTTCATGTATTTGTTATTGCAATTGCACTTTTTACTGAAAAAGCTTTTGACATGGCATGCTTCTCACCTTGTATGTATCGCTGGGGCATAGACGTGACATGAGCGGCACCCACGATGTGAACTCCCACTTCATCTCGATGTAGAAATCGGGCGCGTCCAGCAAATGCTGAAGAAGCTTCGGGACATGTGTCACACGCTGCATATGTCGCTGCAAATCCCGCACCTCAATGATGGCAGTCAATATGTCGATGTCACCCGTACATACCGCTTCCTGCACAACTGTTGAACGTATGCCGATAAATAGGGAGATAATCGTAATGCACAGTAATGAACTTACTTGACCAACTCTCGTGTTCGTAGGTCGCATTGCATTTGGCTGCTAAAAGGCACTTGACACATTGTAGATTTCCTAATCTCACGGCCAACATCAAAGGCGTACGACCGCGCGGATCGATTTTCTCCTTATCAATCTGAAAATGTTGTTATTGTTCTCGTTATTATAGTTGTTGTTTTTTGCATATACATAGCTGGCACAGTCATCGTTGCGCACTAATTGAATTAGCACACACACACCTGGCTACCTCCCTTGCCAACCTGCTCCACTGCCTGCCACACCCACACAACTCACCTGCGCCACCTGCAGCGCTGATTGCAGCTGTTCTATATTTCCATTCCAGATATGCCAATGAAGCGGATATTCCGTCTGGATTTCGTCCAAGCTCTTCATCCTCTCTCTGCACGTTGCACTGGTAATTTAGACACTCGTTTGGCTGTCGATCCGCCTGCATTAATTTTTTCTGACTTTTGTTGCTATTAGGGATGTACAAAATTATCGATTATTGCCAATTATATCGCCAAAGGCGCAAGTGTTGCCCCTTCGAATTTTTTTTTCGATGTTGCGAATTTTACGTCTTTGTTGTTAAAAGATACAAACATACATACTTGTATATACATATGTAAATATTTGCACATCTACATGTATATAAATAATGTATTATATTGTTGCACATAAGGACTTATTCAAATGAAAAATGACATGATATACGTGATATATACATATGTATATGTATGTATGTATAATTTGTGCATGCTATAATTAAATTATCTTCATCTGATTATAATTATTACGAAACATATGTACATACATATGTACAAGTACATATGTATGTATGAATTTTGTCGATAAGGTGTTCATAGATGTGTCCTACTATTTGATATTTTATTATTTGTAGTAAAGAAATTTGCCGAAAGCTGAATCCCCCTTGTTATAACTAGGATAGCCAGTTTTCCTCTATAAAATAATTTCTCAATTCTTTTTTTTTTAATTTGCTTTTGTACAACTGTCCTGTACTTTTTCATATTGCAGAAATCTAACGACTACTCGGTTAAAAAAAAAAAAAATGAAAAATGTAGTAGCCCCTTCAGCGAACACCAAGCTTTCGCTGGCAAACTATAAGCTCTTACACTTATTAAATAGATGGCTGTGGATCCACATAATTATATAAGGAAGTGTTAATTAGTCTTGAGTTAAGCAGATCCGACTAATAGTTAAAGAAATGCACAAGACCTATTTATGCTGACGTTAACAGAATTGAAAAAGTAAATATATTAATAATATATACATATGTACATACATAGCTGCGAATATTATGCAGAACATATGTAAGTAAATATACATACATATGTTTATAAAATAAATGTAACAGGTACATTGATAAACAGTGTGCACGGAAATTTGTAAAATGAATTTTAAATTTTTCTCAGAATTCTATATCTAATGAAATTAATGCAAAAAGTGAATAATATTCTTTGTAAATAAAAAATTACAAATTTTAAAATTGTAATCAAATCTAAATACCTACATACTTTGAACTTTTAAAATTGTGATTATATTCAAATACCTTAAAATGTTTTTCCAACGGCTCTAAATAACTAATTTAATTTGCATTAACCCATGTTCACATTTTTTTTGGCAGCAAAACCGAGTATGTAACTGTATTGCTCCATATTTGCGTAATTTCTATAGAATCAGCATCCATCACATTATTCGTGTTGCAACAGCAATTTAAGTCAAAATACGGCACATAAATCAAAGGTCGCTGGACTTACTGTGTGCCATGAACTAAAACAAATCAAATCAAAACAAAACAATAGTAGTAAAAAATAATAAATGCTGATCTGTGCAGTGCACCACAGCCGAGCCATATAAGCGAATTTATTTACATATTCTTGTTTGTACAACAACCAGGCTGCATGCTGCTGAGCTCAGCAGCTATGCACCACCGATGTCTTGGTGACACATTTTACATACTTAGTATGCTGTAGAAAATTTTCTCGAAGTCACAACTGCAGCTCGACCACCAATTTTGGCCATCTACTTGTACTATTGTTGGCGTTGAACGCGCGCTTTTCTTTCTCTGCAGTATTTTGCGCTGATTTCGTGAAATGCGCGAAGGTTTTCTGCTGCTGGTGCGGCTTCTTTGGCTGCAGCTGGCGACGAATTCGTCTTTTTGGAGCACACATACGGAAGCAATAACCACCATAGAGTGAGTTGTGCGTGCAGAATTGGCACGAATCGAGCTTTCAGTGAATTTAGCCAACGTCAACAGTTTTGGGCCATGGCAAAAAATCTATTTGGGCTGTCGTTGAGCGCTCTGGAGCAGTCAGTAGCCAGTTGAGCTTGTAAACGGCGAGTTCCAGATCGAATTCTGTTTTCTGTTATTTGTGCGTGCGCGAACGGAATCGTTATCCTAAGCAAGTGGAAAGTGAAGCTTTCAAGTTAAAGCCGGATAAAGAAGGATAATCATGCGATTGGTTTGCTTATTGCTGCTGCTCCTGCAGCTGCTTTCGATAAGCAGCGCCCAACTCTGTGAGAAGAACGATGAGCCAACAGTTGGTGGACCTGCAATTGTAGAAATGGGCACCGCTCCCGACACAAATCCAAGCAATGCTGACGACAGCAGCACCACAGGATCACAGTCACCACAAGTGGGGGATGCTCAACGCCAGGATTCGGTGCGTATTTCTCGGTTACAAATTTAAAAATGTATAAAAACATTATTCACCAAAATAACAATTGTGTTATATTAGGAATGCTATTTTATTTCTGTTTGATTTACATTTATTCAAAAATATATAAATAAGTAGATAAGTGATAACTGATTTACATTTATTCAAAAATATATACATAAGTAGATAAGTGTTGAGTCAAGGAAGACTATGAAAAAATTCGACTGTTAAGTGTGCACTAAACAGAACATTGTTTAATACAAATATTGGAGATATCCCAACAAGAAACACTATAAAAACATTCATTGTTGAAATAACAATTATATTTAATATAGAAGTAGAAATAGGATACTATACTGTACTATTTCTTTAACATTTAATAGCAGCCCTAAATGATACTATCAAGTATTAATTTGTGTTTCCAATTTTAACTACTCACAGATTCTGGGCCAGATGCCGCCTATATTTCCCATGCGCTCTGGTATGCCCTATTTGGACACCTTCTCCTTGCTCTTTCCCGCACTGGGCAGACTCTTGCAATGGGGAAGCCTCTTTCCTGCTCCACATCTGCTTGGAGCTGTCTCGCCTGATAGCATTGGCGCAGCTTCCAAGGTTGTCCTGGTATTGGCTGATGATGCGAATGCGCACAAAGCACGCGTAGCGCGTCAGGATTCAGTTGGACAAACAGCAGGACAGGCAGCAGCTGGAGACGCACTATTATCTCAAGCCAATCTGTTGCAGCAGCTCTTAGGCCAGTCACCATCGGCTCTGACACAAACGCTCTCGCAACTCAATCCGCAAATTGGACAGTTACTTGGCCAGTTAAATGGACAGGCTCTCGGCCAGTTACCGGCACCATTAGCACAGGTTCTTCAACAAGGAGGACCACTGGGACAGGCTCTGAGTCAGGGAGGACCTTTGTCACAGGCTCTAAGCCAGGGAGGACCTCTTTCACAGGCTCTTAGTCAAGCAGGTCTATCCCAGGCGTTAGGCCAGGCTGCACCTCTGTCGCAACCACCACTAGTCAGTCAATCAGACGCTCCTGTCGCTCAAAGCGAGGCTCAGGCGGCACCACTATCTCAAAGCGTAGCACAAGCCGCACCTCTGTCGCAGGCGGTCAGTCAGAGTCTTGAGCAGGCGCTCGGCCAATCACCAGTCGGACAAGTTTTCGGTCAGACGCTCGGCCAAACGAATTTGGGACAAGCACTCGGACAGTTCAGTGTGGGACAAGCTCTCCCAAGTGTAGCGCAAATTGCTCAATCTCTCTTACCCCCTCTGCCTGGGCTAGAACATTTGCTGGGCGCGCCCCCACCAACTGGCGACGCACCATCTGTCGGAGCTGCTGCTGACACTGCCACATCTGCCGGCGACGACGCAACTCTGGGAGCACCACCTCCACCACCACCCGATGCATTCGGTGGCTTCTTTAATCAACGCTTTGATGGCGGCAGCAATCTGCTTGGCATGCCGGCACCCTCAGGAGCCTTGATGAACACCTTCAGTCAATTTTGGCCCGGACCTACGCCAGTCCCAGGATCTGATGGCCAGGCCTCCACTCTAGATGAGGTTCGTGTCAGGCCCGATGGCAGCAGCGCAGCATACAGGAATTCCCATATAGGCAATACGCAAGCAGAAGAGTCCAAAACTAACTCTGAGGAAGATACGAAACGTGTGCCATTGCTGTGGTTCCGTTTGCCCACCGACGCCGCCAGACAGTCAACAAATGGGGCAGACATCACAGCCAAGAATAAGAATCTCGAGGACTTGAAAATCGAGGCCAAATTACAGGCCTTTGAGCGCCAAGTTATATCCGAATTGAAGCTGTTGCAGGAAATCGAACGTGTGGCGAAGGAAATGCGTGCCAATGCCCAAGGAGCCCAGACTAATGCTGCCCCTCCCTATAAACTTAGCTATCCCCTCAGCAAGACGCCTATCCACAAGATTACGAGAGCGGACATTGAGCGGGCCTTGCGTGACGATTACGTGCGTCGTTTGCTCCACAAGGAGGTGCAGCGCAAGTCACTTGGTGGATACTCAAAATATGTGCAGCAAGTCGCCGCCAATGGCAATGCGGCTCAGAAACGACAAGCCATGCCAATGGAGCAACATCTATCCAAGGACGATATCGTCCAAATGATGGCCTACGCCTATCGCATGGCCAATGAACAGATGGTCGCTGACAAAAAAACCAAGGAGGATAAAATCTATGCAGCCTACAGATCTGGTCAGACCATGAACACTCCAGAGACTGTGGGACAAATGAGTCCGGAAATGATAATGCAGCAACGCCAGTGGGCGGACGCACAGCAGCAGCAACAACAACAGATTCAACAAAATCCTATGATGTTGCAGCAACGCCAGTGGGCGGATGAGCAGGCAGCAAAGGCACAAAAATTCCAACAGAATCCAATGGCAATGCAGCAACGTCAATGGGCAGAGGAGCAGGCAGCAAAGGCCCAACAGCAGCAGCAACAACAACAGATACAACAAAATCCAATGATAATGCAACAACGCCAATGGCCGGGGGAACAGGCAACGAAAGAACAGCAGCAGCAACAACAGCAGATGCAACAGAATCCAATGGCGATGCAGCAACGGCAATGGGCGGAGGAGCAGGCTGCAAACGCACAAAAGCAACAGCAACAACAGCAGATTGAACAGAATCCAATGGCGATGCAGCAACGGCAATGGGCGGAGGAGCAGGCTGCAAACGCACAAAAGCAACAGCAACAACAGCAGATTCAACAGAATCCAATGGCGATGCAGCAACGTCAGTGGGCGGAGGAGCAGGCTGCAAACGCACAACAGCAACAGCAACAACAACAGATTCAACAGAATCCAATGATATCGCAACAACGCCAATGGATAGGGGAGCAGGCAACAAAAGAACAGCAGCAGCAACGCCAATGGTCAGATCAGCAACCATCTAAGACACAACAGGATTTACAAGAGAATCCCATGTTAATGCAGCAACGTCAATGGGCAGAGGGGCAGGCGGTTAAAGCTCTGCACAAGCAACGCCAACAAATGCAACAAAAGATGAACCAGCAGCAACGACAATGGACCGAGCAACAGCAACAGCAACAACCATCCATGGAGCAGGTTGGCGCCCAACAGGCTAAGGCTGCTGAGCAGGACATGGCTATGGATGCCGAGCGACAGTGGGCCGATGAAAAGATGCGTGCCATGCAACAGCAACAACAACAACAGGCCCCAGAACCTATGGTGGGCGAGGCGGAACCCCAAATGCCGGAGAATGCAGGCCAAGCACGCCACAAAGGTAATCTTTACGGCGTGTTTCGTCAGAATTTCCACACAGATTCAAATATTTCTTTTCCACGCGCCCCCGTTGCTCCAACAACAGTTGACTTTTTGGGACTTGGTGGTGATAAGCGCAAGAAGTCCAAGGGCCATGAAAGTGGACCTACTATCATCAACTATTATCAAAATCCATCACCAGCATCCTATGGTGGTGGACCATCCTATGGTGGTGGACAGTCTTATGGTGGTGGACAATCTTATGGCGGTGGACAATCCTATGGCGGTGGCTACTCCTCTGGTCCATCCTATGGCGCAGCTCCTTCCTCTGGTCCGTCCTATGGTGGTGGCCAATCCTATGGCGGACGCCCCTCCTACGGCACTAGCTATGGTGGTGGTGGTTCTGGATCCAACGCTTATGGCGGCGGTGGTTATCGCGCAGCTGTTGGCAACGACGAGATAGATGATATGCTGCGTGATCACAAAACCATAGCGGTAAGTCCACACTACTCTGCACACTCACCCACACCCACACTCAGACATACACACGGTGCTTCATTTTCATAAAATTCATCGCTCTCTTCTCTTCGTGCTTGTGATTCATGTCATTAACAGGAGACGCATTTCAGACAATAAAACCAACAGAAACAGAAGCACTAAATGGCACCACAAATCCGATGACGACCACAGTAACGATGAAGAAGACGACTACAACAAAAGAAGCAACTGCTGAGCACACAATACAGAAAAGGTTAGCACACTTCTTAAGTCCAACAACGATATCATTTGAGGGTCAGTCGAATGCAGCCCACAAGGGCTGTGGTTGCCACAGTAGCCACTGTGGTTGCTCACGAACTGGTGGCTGCCAATGTGGCAGCAACTGTCAGTGCGGACAACGCAATCGACGTCGACGTAATGCCCAACAATACAGCACTTTGGAGGAGATCGATGAGCGTTCGTTAAAGGCGCTACGCAGAGAATACAAGACGGGACTGAAGGAGATCACACTTAGCCCCGATGAGGATCCGGCTGAGGCGCTTATGCGTTACAATGCCGCTTCAATACGTGAGGCATTAGAGAGGGCTAGTCAGGAACCATTGGAGATTAGTGGTGATCAGATTGAAGCTGGTGAGCAGGTGGTGGGCAACAATGAGGCAATAAACTATGCGCCCCAACAGCCGGCAGTGCCGCCTCAGTTACCACCCTCAACCACAACTGAACGAAGCAGTACGACAGCCTACACTCCGATTACAGCTGCTCCAACTACTTCTGCAACGCCAATCAAATCTATTCAATCAGAAACAGCAGCTACTGAGTTTAAGAAACTGCACGCGATCATATATGAGCTAAAGGAACAACTTACGGCGTTGAGCGACAAGTGCAAACGCGCACCAGAATCTATTCCGACCACCACCAGTGCACCAAGCACTACTCCCGCCGCTGATGACTTAGCCGCCACTACAGCAAATCCAGTTCAGGTCAGGGCACATGCTAATGCTATTGTTTCTACAGCTACGGACAAAGAGGATGCTCAACACTGGCAGAGTGTGCTGGCCAGCAAAGGTTATGATACCAAGTACTTGTCCAAGTCTAACGAGCAGCAATATGAGCATGGCGAGAATTTGCACTTGCCCAAAAGTAATTTTGAGCAGAACACGTCCATGGACTATAGCTATCAGGAGTTTCAGCCCAACGAAGAGCATGAGCAGCTGGAGAAGCGTCAAGCACAAAAACGTGCTGCCAAGCGTTTAGAGGGGAATTCGATCCTTATTCAAAATAAGGATGCTACAGAGCCAAGTAGTACTCAGCGGAAGGCATCGGAACAAGCCCACCTCCTCAATGCTGAGCTGCATAATGAGGCGGGGGATTATATGTCATCGACCACGCCCACACCGTACGCATTACGTGGTAAATTCGTGCGGCGCAGCACCGTAAGCAGCAGTTTCCGTGCCACACGTCAGGCCCAAGGGTATCGTGTCAAAAAAGTCCGCACTGCAGCGAAACAACCATCAACATCATCTGCAAAGGTAACCCATAAAACGAAGAGCTCGAGCTGCAATGAATTGTCACTGCTGCGGGAGCGCAGCACAAAGCTTGACAAATTGATCGAACTCTTACACGATCTCATACGTTTGCAGCACCACAAACAGCGAGGAGCAGAATCGGGATTAAGATCAGCATCAGGATCGGGATCAGCATCGCGCACACTCTCCAATGCTGTGACGAAGAGTGGCAAAAGAGTGAAAACCAAACGACTGCGTCGCAGGCAACGAAAACAATCTAAGATCAGTACAACACCCGCCACAATCGATTAGTTCTTGATCAGCAAAGTGGATCAGTATTCAATATCATTGATCAGCATTAATAGATCATAAACAAGACCATTGTTCACTAATTTTAGTTTATACGTCTTCATTGAACGCACTGATCAGCATTATTCATTAAGGATTTTATAGACCTCTCACGATTTGTTCTAATCTACAATCGATAGCATAACATTCACATAACAATTTTGCATTTTGCAACTACCATTTACAATTTATCATTTTATTAATGCCATTCTCTCCATCATGATCTACATTATTTTTATTTCATATATCAGTCCATCATCAGCATCCCCACTACCACAACCATCTACACATCCAGCAACTACATCAAACGCCGCCATTATCATTAATCCCAGCTCCACCGACGAAAATGCAACGCTCGGCTCACTTTTTAGTCTAAGCGACGACCTGCTTGAACCTTACATGGGCTTGCTGCCGGTAGCACGCGACGATGATCCCTGGACTCGCAAACCGTACGACCTGCATCGACCCATCTACACTGGAGGCGGTAGTTACGAGGCTTACTTGCGGGATGGACGCTCGCGTCGTGATACGCACATTATGCCTCGAACCAACCTCCTCACTCCTGGTATGTTGGAGCGCCTGCTGCGCATCAAAGTAGAGTTCCAGCGACGATTCCCCCATCTCTACAAGGGCCTAATGGAACACCATACAAATCAGACCCGTGTCGTGGTCAAGCCGCCACTGCTTGTACGAAATGAAAAGAAAAAGCCCACTGTCACAGAAGTCGCTGCCACAGTTTATGAATTGGGCGCAGCCGAACGCAATCCTTTTGAGGAGGCAGCCGCCGAGGAGGAACCATTGGTGGAGCCTGAAACTGTCGAACAAGATCTAGCCAATATTAAGAAAAAGGAGCGAAGGCGTACTGACATTGATAAAGATGATGATGGCGCTGTTGACGTTGATTATTTTAAATTCGACGATGATGAAGATGAACATATCGCTGATGACTAGATTTTCGCTCTTTAAAATAAAGGGAAATCTTTTAGAAATGTAAAAAAATAGTTGTTTTCATTTGAAGCCAGTCAATATAAGCTAAGCTTTTCTTTGCTGCGAATAGCAAGCATTTACATTTCGCATATACATATGTACATACATATGTGTAAATGTATAATACATTTTCTGATGAAAAATGTTTGGCCATTTTCACCACTGTAAGTATTAAAATATTGTACTGTATTGTATTTTATTTATTTTGATATTGTTTTTGTTTTTTTTTTTTAGATTCTGCTAAGTATTACTTATAGAAGCGTTTATTACATCGCACAACTTAGTTTTTATAAAAAAAAAATAATTCAATTATCATGTTCCGACATTTTCCACGGATACTATTTCCTCGAAAATAGTTTTTATGAGTTAATTCTACAACCTACTATTAAAAACAAAAAATTCAATAACGGGAAAATGGGTTTAAACTGCAGGTGATTGTTGATTAGTATCGTAACAGATGAGTAACTCACTGCATAAGATTGAATATCATTTCGCTAACAATTATGGAAAAAAAGTATAGGATACTAATTTTGATTGAAATTTCCTTAAGAAAATCCATCCAAATTAAGAGTTTCCCATTAAATTCGCTGTAATTATATTTTAAATTCAGTTTAAATTGAAAACAAAACAATACAATTCGTATTTTATAACAAAAAATAGCGCTTTTGACCCATAGTGTTGTGGGAGTCCCTATACTTTGAACGGACAAAATTATTATATTCGATAACACCATCGATATGCCCGAATATCGCAACAAATGAATGCCAGCTGATTCGAGAATAAAATTAGGGGGTACACATTGGTTGTGTTTTGTTGCTTTTATTTGGCCAGTACGGCGCTGTGTGAAAAATGAGACAATTAATCCAATAATAAATTAAATAAATACAATTTCATAGAATCATACTGATTTGAATTAGTGATTAACAATCCCCCAAGCTAAGCGATAAGCCACAAAGTGCGCGGTAAGTCTGCTGCTGTCAATTCTATTGTTATTATGGCTGATAAAACAAGTGTAATCGTAATTGTTCATAACAGAGCCGTCTAATTTGCATATTTTTGAAATAAATTACATAAAATAAAAAGGTATCGTACTATTTTTGTAAAATAACCTGCAATTTAGGAAATGGAATATTATAACTCAGAGAGGGCCTTGAAAAGTGCATGTGCACGCGTTCTTATGCGTTTGAGTGGGAACCTTCATAGTTAAGTACATATGTACTATGTATGTACATATATACAAATGTATGTACATACAAATGTATATCCTTGACAACCCTTTAGCATTGGCGAACCCCAGTTGGTGGCATAATTTTTGTGCACTTGCCAATAAATGAGAACACACATACATATGTATTTAAAAATATTCATGTACTCTAATTGCGTGCCATTATAACAAGAATGACGTCGAGAATACCGGCAACCGGCTAATATAGTATATACACATACATACATACATGGACCCACAGTTTATTTCTTGGCAGCCTGATTAGACGTTCTGCACATGTGCGCTTTGAGCAATTCAACGTAACTGTGGGTGGCACAGACCCAAGTGTTTTGCGCGAAAACATTGTCTTGAAAAAATTGCCATACGCCTTTATAAATAATCAAACTTAACTCCCTCACTCAATTAAATGTAATTTAATGAAAATGGCATAATACATGCTAACAATATCGATTGATTAAGACCTTGCATTTAATGGAGTTTACAATTAGATTTTAATGCTTTCTTTCTTTTTTTTTTTTTGCAGCGCATGACAAAATGCATTAAGGCGGAATTGCAATCACTAAACTGCGCGCTGCTTAAGGCTCGATCCTTTACGCATTTTCACGTCTAGCTTTTCATCATACCCGGAGGAGGTAAGCCTAATTTAGTCAAATCAAAGCGTTTAAGTGTCGCGTTTATGTGTTCATTTGGCGCCTAATTGAGGCATTCAATGGCAAGTGCATTCATTAAATGTAATTCAAGAGCAATCAAAGCATTAAATACATATGTAAATAAATGTTTATTCACAGGCAGGAAGCGCACGCAAGCAGCTGAGTGCAGCGATCGCTCTCTCTCTCTCTCTCTCTCTCTCCCTTCCTTGTTCCATATTGAGCGTCCGCCACCCATGAAACAAATAAACTTGAGATATGTATATTATTTGGTATTCTCTTCGTGTGGCGTCACAGAATGCCTATAACATTTAATTTGGCGCGTATTCAATTCAAAAAGACACTTTTTTATGTGTCAAACTTTTTTCGCGCAGTTTTAATCAATGGTTTGTCCATTTCTTTGCAATTGTGAAAACTATTTCGTTTCCAACGAAACATATTGTGACGTACCTCTGCAGTGAGAGTAAAAATATGGCAGCCATTAATGCGATAGCTTCTCTCTTTTTACCATGCCCACCACCCACTTTTGAGGCAATAGCTTTGGCACTCGTTTTCTCAGTCACAAAAAACTCAGCACGCAGATCACTTGTTTACGTTGCGCGAAATTTTAAACGCAGTTTGTTGTGTGTGTATTATTGTATTTTTTTTCTGTTTTCGAATTCTTTAGCAAACTACACTATTAAAATATGCCGCGTCATTAACTGCGAATGCTATCTAAAAAAATAAACTTTCGATCTCTTAATTGCCGCAAATAATTTGTTTGTTTTGTTGGCGCGCTCTTTACCATTCTCGCGGTCTAAACTAATTTATTGCTGTAGTGCTCGCTGAGCATTTATCGTTGAACTTTAATCGATAGATATAAATGAGTGATCGACGGTGCGCCTCCTTTTGCCTTTTTGAACGGTTTTTCGTTTTTATTCACAATAGATTGTCAACTTTTTTGAATAATTTATGATAAATATTCTTCTCTTTTCTCTTTGTACTATTTGCAGTTATGCTCTTTACACGTAGGCGGCATTTTTTCAAGAGGTGAATCCAATAATTGCAAATGTGTTTAGTTCAAATTGTGTTCTAGTAGTGTATTTTCTTTGCTTTTGTAATTATTAGCTGGCATTTGGTAATCAATGTCATCTTTCGGACGCTGACATAATTGTAATTGCGATATCAGTGCGCGTTCAATGTGTCTTTCATTATCATAATCATTTCACATTGTAGTTTTTGTTCAGTATTTTTTCAGCGCTTACTCATTCACTCACATATACATACATAGATACGAAATCTTAACATAATGAACGCGCTTATCATTAATGAAATCGGCACAAAATACTTCGTATACGTTTTCACGAGAATCAATCTTTTCTAAATGCGAGGAAATAAGATTAGGATACACAGTTAAATTGCATGCTAATGGCGTTTTGAAAATCTCCAACTAATATATGAATTCTTTTGCTCTTCTCTTATGCTAACTAAAGTTTAGACAGCAAGAATTAAACATATAAACTAAACCTACCTCCATGTAAAACAGTCCTTTTTGAAATATCCGAGAGTTTAACATAATAAACAGAACAGAAACTGTAATACTCATCTAGTGATTATTATCCTTCGAGGCAAGGAAGGAGTGTTTGTAACGCCCCGCACAATAAAAAGCACAATGTACGAGCTTCATAGTTGTTTAAATAAAATTTTCTATGCTACAATCATTCCCGGAACGATATACATTAGTTGGCTAACTGGGCTGTAAGTATTTATGCTCGATCGCAATCTAAATTTGATGTTGTAAAATTGTACTGGCATTTAATTTATCTTTTCATGTCTATTATTTAATTTTAAGTTTCATTTAATATTACTTTTTTGTGCTTTTTGTTATTTTTAAAAGATAATCTTCTATTTTTATTTGCATAATGAATTCGCATTGCTGTCATCGTGGCATAAATATTCAATGCATGCTCAGAGTTCCAGAAATGTCCAACCTTGTGGGCGACGAACCAAAAACCCTACCAAGATAAATGTAAACAAAGTTCTTTTCCATGACTAACCACAAACAATGAAAGACCCCCAAATGCCGATGCAGTTTATTGAATTAAAAAAAAACCTATTTGAATTTTGAATCATAATTTGTATTTTCATTTCCTTACACTGCTTTGTCGTAGTTGTTTGAAAAAAAAAATTAATTAAAACGGCAAAATGCCAATTAGCAGGAAACGTTTATTAATACGCTACTCTCGAACTTACAGAGTTGGCTTAGCCACGCTCCAGATATGCATGCTGTTTTTCTTGCTGCTGTTCGTCCTGTTGCCCCTCGTCTTTCGCTATTCAGTGACGTTGCAGCGGGGAATTCTTTTTCTTACATTCAGTAAGTAGCTGAAAATCATAATTAATGACTATTACTTACATACGCTTACTTTGTAGTTACCTATCCGAAGGATCTTGATCTCACCAATCCGGCCAGCATTGGACTTTATGCCACAAGAAACTTTTACATAACCGTTAAGGACCGGGATGTGGATGAAGATGGGGTGCGCATTGGCGTCTGGCATGTTTTGCCGGCAAACGCTGTGCGTCGCTTTAAGCGTGAACTGCAAGTGGAGGAAGCCTTTGTTGCGGAGCATGGAGTGGCGGAGGCGCCTAGCGTAGAACCTTCCACATCAACGATCAGCATCAATGAGCATGAATTGCAAGAATTGGAGCCTTTTTTGCGTGCCGAATTTCCAGTGATTGTGCCTGAGAATGAGCAGATCTTCTATGAACGCCTGCTGCGCGCTCCTGGTGGTACTGTGGTGCTTTATTTACATGGAAATACAGCGACACGTGGGAGTGGACATCGGAGTGAGGTCTATAAGTTGCTGCGGAAGCTTAATTATCATGTTTTCTCGTTCGATTACCGCGGCTATGCCGACTCTGATCCCGTCTCACCTACGGAGGAGGGTGTAGTGCGTGATGCGCTAATGGTATATGAATATATTGCCAATGTTACCTCTAATCCTATCATCATATGGGGACATTCACTCGGCACGGGTGTGGCCACCCACTTATGTGCCCAGCTGGCGCATTTAAATGAACGTGGACCCCGGGGAGTGATCCTGGAGAGCCCCTTCACCAATATTCGCGATGAGATCAGGTTACATCCGTTTTCGCGACTGTTCAAACATCTTCCCTGGTTCGATTTCACAATCTCACGTCCCATGTATAGCAACTCATTGCGATTCGAATCGGACGTCCATGTGGGCGAATTTCGGCAGCCCATTATGATCATACACGCCGAGGACGATGTAGTTGTGCCATTCCACTTGGGCTACAGGCTGTATCGAGTCGCACTTGACACCCGTAGTCGATCCTGGGGACCGGTCGAGTTTCATCGTTTCGATGCGAGTTTTGGCTACGGACACAAACATTTGTGTCGCGCTCCCGAACTTCCCTCGTTGGTTCTGCACTTTGTGGAGAACTATCGCGATGCAGTCTACTGAGCGGGGAGTAGTATTAGTAATTCATGACAATTTCCAATAGTTTGATACAGACCATTGTATTTTATTATTTATGTATTTTAATTTACTATCTAATCGCCGCATCGATGCAAAAAATTTTCACACAGTGCAAGAAAATTAAAAGAGTCATATGAATAAGGAGTCCAAATGTGTATTTTTAATGACTAAGTTAGTGAAATAAATGAAAGCGGAGCTTTTTTAAATAAATATTTTAGTGGACTCGCTTAAATTCGAATGCGTATCAGCATTCAAACTTTGTTTATTTCGCATCAAATTTATCGATAAAACATTCAAGAAAACAGTGTGTACCCACCCATGTTGTGTTTAGATAACTCTACAACGCGCTAGCATTATTTAGTGCATTATCGTGTCTAGTCGCTCTTTCGCTCAGATCAAGTATGGCGCTCGCGTGTTATTGTCGCGCTCCCCAGCAAAGTGCAACTTGTATCGAATCGTTCTGAGCCGAAAAAATGCAAATTATTAATTAAAATTGAAACGAGTCGTGCAGCAAAACATAAAAACGCAATCGCCTCAATATACACCAACGCAGCCAACGTTTTGGGACAAGTAATAGTGCCCCGAGAGTTCCTAAAATTGCAGCAAGAAAAAGGAGTTGTACGAAGCGGCGGCAGAAAAGAAAAAATTTGTGTCTCTACTCCTTGAAAAGGAGTTGTGCGCTGCTCTGTGTATATATGTGTGTGTGTGTTTGTTTCTGTGCGTCTCTGTTTGTGTAGCCGTGGCCCGCCTTTGTTTTTAAGTAAATTCAAATGAAATTAAAAAGCGTGTTCTGTTTTTTATGCTTTTTAATTAAAACGACAAACAAGAAGTAAAAGCTGAAAGTTGTCAGTAGACTGCAAAATAAAAACCTAGAAAATTAAACGCCGAATCGCACGCACTACTTTTTTATTGCCGCTTGTCACCCGCGCGACGCGGCCGTGTTTTTGTGTCTGTCTGCATGTGTGTGTGTGTGCGTCACTGCCACAATCACAGAAAGGGAGTACTAGCAGCAGTAGTGGCGGCGGGGAAGAGAACATCGAAAACCAGCAATTGTTCACAGTGGAATTTTTAACCAAAATGATGTGGTAAGTTTTGCTAAATTTATTTATAAAATCTTCACAAGGCATTGAGAATCTTGAAATCTTCTATGCGGCGGCGGTGGCCCTGCAATTTCTGCGCATGTTTTTGCCTACGACTTCCGCTTTCTGCTCCCTTTACTGCTGCTGCTTCTGTGCTTGCTCCCTTTTTTCTGCTTCTTCTTCATACAACACGCCCTTTTTTGCGCATTGGTGTGACTGCGTGTGTTTGTGGTTTAGTCGTCTATGTTCATATATGTGTGTGTGTGTGTGTGTGCAGCGTAGAGGCTGCAACTTCTGGAAGTTGCATATTTTATGATTTTATTTAAAGTGAAAATTTTGCAGCGTCCTCAAAATATTCTCTTATTTCTCTCTTCTGCGTTATAAGTACCCTAGCCTGGACACTTGAAACAGCTGGCGTTGCTGTTTGGCATCCAAACCTGTTTTTGCATGCACTTATGCATATGTATTTGTATACATATACATTTGTATGTATATGTGTGTGTATGTTCGGTGTTGCGCCAGCTGTGCCTGCTTTAATTGTTTTTATGCTGCCCGCGGCAAGCACGGCAACTCCAATGCATGACCGCCTTTCGTTGTTATACCCTGTACCTTAAGGCTGAAATGAGTATGTTCGGTTTTTGCAAATGTATGTAACAGGCTAAAGAAAGCAGCCCCTACCCAATAAACAATTCTTAATACTTAATCAGCATGATGAGACAAATCGAAGTAGCTTAGTCCATACTTTTGTTTGGATGAATGCATAACTCCTAATCCCTATTTTATTGTACAAATACATATAAATATGTACATATGTTTTTGCTTTTCCCCCCTTTCCACGCTGTCCAATTTCCTTAATACTGTCTATAACGCTTACATAACTTAATTTTAGAAAGCATTCCTTGTCTTATTCTCTATCGTTATTAAGTTTTTAGCGAAATGAAAATAACTCTAATATAGGGTTTTACATAGTCTGACTTGCTCAACTGTTACATCCTCTCTTGTAGTTGTCCGCTAGTTGCTGCATCTTGTGCAACTTGAAGATTTGTGCACTAACACTGCCGCCCGCACTCACGCAATCTTTAAAATAACTTCCAATATCTAATTTGACGCTATGTTGTTTTTGTTGTTGCTGCTGGAGCTGATGCAGAAGCACCAAATAAACAAAACCTTAAAAATGACCGTGTTGCCAATTTGTCCAAGAGAGGGAGAGAGCGGGAGAGAGTGCGAGAGATAGATTGGAGTTTGAATTTTGCGAGAGAGAGAATACATCCAGCATGCGCGGGTGGGGCATATTTTAATGCTGTGCTGCTTCTTCCTCGTCGTGTTTGTTTGAACTTTAATTTATGCCAGCTTTGGTTTCCTTTTGCATCGCATATTTAAATGTCAATGCACCGCCGTCATGGCCCGGGCCGGGCCAATTCTGCACGAAAATGGCATCCAGCGCCATTTGGAGTTGCCAGCATATGACTCAGTTTTATGGTAGTTTCGTTGCGTTGTTGCCAAAGCCAAATGAAGCGGGCCAAAGACCCACGAGCACACACACACACACACACAGGCAGACAGACAGACATTAACAGACAGGGCTAAAACAAAACCCAAAAACCAGTTCACAAACAAATAGTATGAAAAAAAATCAACAGCCCAACGACCAACACAGAAATCAAAGTTATTGGACAATGGCGCGGCCGGGCCCTAGGCAACAAGCACAACAATAAGGCAGCAGCAGCAGTACCAACAACAACATAACTGCAAGCAACCTTAGTCAAAATTTGCATGTGCGCTCTGCTTTTCTTTGCCGCTTCGCTATGCATTGTGTTGTTGCCGCGCCAGTGTTGCCTACCTACTAAAATTTGTCATTGCGCTTTGCCTCTTTTCCTTTGGGCAAAACCAAACATCTGCAGCAGTTTCACAATTGTTCTATTACAAAATTGCTAGTTATCTATGACGGCACATTTCCACATAACAAAAACATAGTCGAACCTCAATAACCCGAACTTTCTTAAATCAAAAATGTTGTATACTTCCATCGAATTGTTTTGTCTGCTATGCATTGAGCCGAACATTTTTATATAGGCTGTTGGTTAAACTTAGTGATTTGCCTTATATTAATAATATGACTAATCAAAAGAAATAAATATAACTAAAAAATCGTTATATTCGAACATTTTAAAACATGATTTTAAGTAATAATCAAAATAGACATCAATATTGATTCCTATATCACTTGCTTGTGGCACATTAACATTCGTCTTAGGGTAGTTCGACTATACTTATGTTTATATATATATATATATACACTTCTATATACTAAGGTAGGATTGTGTTTATTGGAGCTCCGTTAGCCCAGTTTGCAGCTGCAATAGGAAAAAAAAGAACGGGAACGCGCACCACTCAAGATAAGATAAAACGCACAAACGCACGTCATTTTTTATGACCAGCAGTTGGTATTTTCTTTGTTTAACATACTGAACTTTATTTTTTTTATTTGTTCCATTTTGGTTTATCAGCACCAAAAACATAGTGAGGGAACGAAACGTACTATGCCAGCTAACAGTGTTGCTCCCCTTTTGTTTACTCTTTGTTTGTTGTGCCTTTTCGGCCCCTTACACGATGACTCAAATGTTGTTACCAGAAATTGCCACGATCTTTGACGCGCATTCGTTGTGTCTCATTTTGCGGTTATGCTTTGATTTTATGTTTAACTGAATCATAAACTGGCTTGTGAGTTGAGTGAACAAATGAGCGAGTTGATGGCCTGCCACACCAGACAGCTTTATGTCATACGGCGTGTCGTTGCATTTTTTAGGGCCTTGGCGCGAATGCATTGAACTCTGACCTAGCGAACAAGAAAAAAAATACTGTCACGCCCACATGCTGCAAACAAATTTAATTAACATTTCCGCATGCCGTTTATGTTTTTACTCTTGTCACTTCCTCCCACACTGATACGCAGATTCCAATGAAAAACGGCTCTCGACTGCATTTTCGTTGACTGCCCAGTGTGTGGCATTATGAATCAGCGGTGCAACATCTGGACATGCGGGCCTCACTCTCCTTTGTTAAATCTTGCAACAGCTTATGCTGGGTGGTCAAAGGCGTTGGCATCGATATTGAGTTGCATAGTTAATAGAAATCAGGGCTTTAAACCCTGAAAACCCAGCTTGAACCTAAGAAGAGCGAATTTTTATATCAATTTCATTATTTTGCGACGATATGTATTCAAATATATACATATATCAAATTTTAGCATAAGTTAGCGTAGAAAATATTGAAACTCTTGAGTTTCGTGTTTTAAGTATTAAAAAAAAACTAGTTTTGGGAAGAAGTTACACTTATAAACAGGAATAAAATAAACAATACTATTATTAGAAAAATCTTTTTTCGCTTTTAGTTCATAGAAATCTCATCATGTGGCTAATGCATTTTTTTCTTGTTTCATCATTACGTAATTAAAGAGTTATAAATTAGAAGAAAGTCTTACTTTCGTCCCTAAATTTCTTACCTCTACAAGCGAGTTTTTTATTTCAATTTTAATGAAAGGAAAAGTAAATATAAAGTACAGTGATCCACCTTTAGGGAATTTGGTTCCGTTTAAAGAACCTGAAATATATCCAAAAATGATTCAGTTAGAGACTTCTTGCTGTCATAACGATGCTGATATCGGTATGGACAAGTTATTTCTAGGTCGCTGCCTTGCCTCGTTACCGGACGCATCCACTTCCATTTAACCATTTTCTAATGCCTGCCACAATTCTTTTTCCTAATGACTTTATTGTCGAGGCAGAAATAAAAACAACAGCAAATGCAGTGCCATTTTTTACACATTTTATTTTAATTCATTTTACGGTATTATGGCGGCATGTGCTGCTTGTTGTATTATTCATAAGCGTCTCTCCTATAAAAGCTTCCCGTTGAAGCAGCTGGGTGTGCATTGTCCGGCATTACTGGCGTCGTGTGCCAGTCGCGCGGATGCGTCAAACGTGTTTGGATTTTCATTAAAATGTGACGCTAGGAGCAGAGCACGCCATTCACCAAGTCCCACCATGCCCCACAATTGTGCCGCCGTTGCCCACTCCCTCCCACTCCTCTTGTCTCACACAATCATTAATTTCTTGCATGTATTTGTTGATTTCGGCATGACTGCCAAAAAAATGTTGCTGTTTGTTTGTTTATTAGTTTTTTCATTCATGGAATTCGTTTTTCGTGTATGCAGGAAATGTTATTGATTGATATCTATGAATCATTTGATAGTTGTTATCATTGTGTTTTCCCGCATATCAGCAAAGGAACAACAACAACGAGAGGAACAACAATAATAGTAACTTTTTAACTTGTGCCCCCATGACTGACAAACTCGTGTCAAGTAACAATTAGCTAAAAGTTCATATGCCTAAGTCAAGAGAATTAGCAAACAAAAGGCGGCCAAGCAAACAAAGCCCTGCCAGGCGTTGCGATTGTGCCGCTGCCTCATATCTGCGGTCGCGGCGTAGTGCGCAAAAAACCGCAGCGCCACCTCCGCTTCCTTCTCAGCCACTATAGCTTCCAACGCAGTCGCCGCAATGAGGAAAAGTTTCAACTGCCGCGTTGGATTAAAACACACACACACAAACATACTATATTTACATACATATGTCTTTTAGATATACCCTAGTGTATATGTACATATAAGGCATAAATTGTAGATACACACATCAACACACACGCAGACACAGCCACATACAACATGCACAGATAAGCAGAATGAAATGAAATTCGCTTAAGTGGCAACTTTTTCAGGCGTTTCATTCGCCTCCATTGTCTTGGCGTTTTCTTCACTGACTTTGAGCATGCAAGCAAGCAGCAGCAACAAGAGTACAAAAATACAAAAAACACAAAACAAAGTAACAAACAGCACACAAAATATAACACATAATGAAATCACAGAGAAAAAATGAACAAAAACAATTTTCAAGCCGTGAAATTTGATTTTGAAAAAAGTGGCCGGAAAGGCACTTAAAGCTGCCAAAAGTAGCTGAAGCAACAGAAAAATCCAGGAAAGCCTCAATGGCTGTCTTTGGGAACCTCTTTTCGTAATACCTGAGAGCCTCCACTAATCCGAGCCGAGCCGAGCCTTTATCAGTCCAATTATTTATTAGTATCAAAATGCACTAATTCAGTCATTTTGAAACAGTTTTGTTTTCTCATAAGATTTTTATTTAGCGTTGATATCAGTGTTAACCTCCATAAATCACCCAAATGCGAATTGAATCTTCACATGAACCGGAAAATAAGAAGACTTTCCCGGCAAGTTTTACAGTTCTATCGTTAAAATTCCTTTCTACTGCCTTTTCCCATTTAATTTGTATAAAAATATACACTGATTCATAGAAATTCTCTCCTCACAAATAGACAAATGTATTTTCAAGGTAAAAATTTCTAGAGCTTCAAAATATTTCTTGAGTATAATGTTATTTACCTCTTTGGAATTCAATATTTAATTTTTTTTTTTAAAAAAGAGTCAAATCTGCATGCCTGACGGTAGCTAATAGTAGAAATTAAATCGAACATTGATGATGCTGCATTTCCTTAAATTGCAAAAATAATATAGAATATTAAAAACAGAACTAAAAACTATATTAGCGTACTTATGTTTATAAGAAAACAGAAAATTAAAGTGCCTTTTAACAGTGTTTTAAGAAAAATACATTTTCATGAAAGATTCAAGCATTCAGATTTTTTGCAAAATATCATTTCAACTTATTTTCCACTCTAGTGAATGTTTTTTTTTTTTTAACAATTACTAATGACGCAGAAATGATTAGTAGATCAGTGAGAAGCACAAAATTATAATCAGAGAATATATCAAACAGGTGCTAAATAAACAAATACGTACTATACGAGTATGTTAATAATAAAAACAAAAGAGTTTACTGGGGTATAAAAAATATATAGTATGAGTCAGAAAAGTCAGTCATATATTAACATTGAACCGATCAGTCAGTCGACCTTGAGACCAATCGATATAAAAATTAATGACTAATAATAATATTTTATGAGAAAACCTGAATCAAACACTTTTGTGATAAATGGAACAGCAGAACTACTCAGCTATTAATCAGATTTTCAGTACTTTGTACTCAATGTTGGCTATGTGGTCAGCTTATGAACATGTTGTATCTAAAATTTTCTTGGTCAAGTAGTTTTCTAAAACTTTCAGAGTTTTGTAGCCGCAAATGTTTTCCAAATGGCGTTCATATCTTTGCCACTTTTGACGGCCCAGAAACTTTGCCTACTGTGGTACGGTTGGACTCTTTTCTTTTTCTGCGGCTACAACTACCATGTGCTTCATCTTTTCATCATCATCGCTGGCTGCTTCACGGTCTAACGCTCGGCTTGGCAGATACAATGCGCAGATACGTTTTTTATCGGGGGCCATGTAATTTCTACAAGTTCCATTATAATTAAAATGAAATTATGATGTCTGCGGCTAATTTATAAACATTTAAGGGGCACTGGAAGAAGGAGGGGTTGGGACCATGCAGACAGTTTGATTTCTTGCACATCCATTTTATTATTTATTTTGACTGCATTTTATTTCATTTACGTATGTACATACATATGTACATATGTAAAAATGTATGTACCTCCTCCCGTTGCCCTCATGTGGTTTCGTGGAATTATTCAGTTACCAAAATACTTTCTACATAAGCCCAACGTATTTTTAGCATCCGATAAGTTCTGCGAAATACAACAACAAAGATGTTTGTATATTTAAAATATATTTGTTATGGTTTAAGTTTTTACCTTTTCATTTTTCAAGGTAAATTACGATGTGAAAATTGATCATGAAAGTGCGCAGAAAGCAATAATAAATACACAAAGAGAATACAAGAAGCAAAAAGCGAAATTTGCAAATTTTAAGCGTTCGCTGCCGTTACTGGAACTATGCCTCCCCCTCTTGAACTTACGCCCCCGATCCGGCCATTGTGCAAGCGGACGTGGTCTCAACAATTCGAGATATCCAAAACATTGACATGAAAACCCCAAAAACTAGCATATACTATATATATACATATATGTGACCGTGTCGAAATCTTCTTATGAATGGCTTTTTAAGACCTTAAGACAAGCAACACTCCACTGAAAAGCCTTACCCCTCGCCCATTGACGATCACGACGGGAAGCGAACCAAAGTCGTCTCAGTGCGGCTGCTGATTACACATAAAAATTGTGAAAATACTCGCACATTCATACGAACACAAATTGTAGCTGATTGCAAGTCAATCGCTGCAGTGCCCAGCCCCTTCCTAACAGCTCCAACTAAAGCAACCCCTCCCCTCCCCCCACCCTTGTGCTGCGATACGGGCACCGTCTTACGCTCGATGGAATTGCAAACACTTGAAGTGCTTCCGGTCGGGTGGTCTGAAGTTTCACAGTCACCCATTGTTGTTGTTGCAGTCAGCCGTTTTTGTTTTTACTAAAAGCTGCAGAACAACAAAAAGGTTGTGTTTTTATTGCAAGTGGGAAAAAGTTTTTTCTTTTTTTCGTTTTTTGCTTTCAAGCAGCCACCACAGCCTTTTAGACGGCAACGACTCTTCAAGTTTATCGCCAGCTTATGCAGACCATAAGTCGCTATTTGCGTATATACAGTAAGCTCCAATCGGATACATTATAAGTAGCACATTTTTAGCATATGAACCATCACTATCTACCCTTTTCGTATTTAATAACAGTACAATTCTGACTTCATTCCTATTAGCAGACGTACTTGAGTTTCGGTAAACAGCCAGCTAGCTATCTTATCATAAATAACATTTATTTTAAGTAATTTCTGTGCGTTAGACCTAAAAAAATATACAACTATAATGTTAAATTGCAATCATTGGATTTCAACTGAAAAATTATATGTTTTATTGTTAAAATTTGTAATACCAGAGAAAGAGAATTTAACAAAATATGTAGTAGTTCATTCACCGGTCAGATAGTATAAGAACATACAAGTATATATAGTATATACAGTGATAACTCTCTTAACGGACACCAGTTTTATCCAGGCATTCTCCTCGGCGGACACTTTTCTAAAACATTCGAATGGTGTATAAAGTATTTAACTATCCCCTTTCACTGTAGTATGTACACATCTGATAACTAATCATAATTAGTTGAATTATAAATGTTATATTGGTCATGGTTAAATTGTAACTATTTAGCTTAAACGCGAATGTCATTTGAAAAGCTTTGTTATTGCCTTAAAATCATAAATTGTAAATTAATTATTCATTGTTGATACATTTTGTCACACCGTGTTAAGATCTTGTCAAACTAAACTGAAACGTTTCATCGTCACTTCCCTCTATAGTCTTTAAAATCTTTCTCCGCATCTATGCTTTGGAAAGTAAACTGCTTCATTGGTTCCATTTCTGGCGCCCAACTGGATGCAAGTAAAATTTTCTGAGCTTCAGGTATTATCCCAGAAAGGTAAACAATTTCTGCAAACTTGGCTGCATTATTCTGGAAATCGAATATCAAAGCCTTCATTTTACATAAAACCTTCTCCCATTAACAATTTGTAACATTTTTGTGGATAAATAAAGTTACTGTATTTTATCGACAAACAGTCGATCAGCAATCGACGCTTTGATTGCGATTTGTCTAAATATTGTTGTGCCTTTAACTTTCCCGCTCGACTTAACAATTGCATTCACTATTTTTGAGCTATAAGAGGCGGCATTGTTGTGACTTTCTCTCCGCCCAGCATCTTCGCCTTTCTCCTCTTCCCTCTGAACGATATCTAGACACCAACAATATGACGGCGCGTAGATTAAATTATGATTGTATTTTTATTTTATGACACTGCTTTACCACTTGAACTTTGGATGCACCGCCGGACGCGCTGTCTGTCTGCTGGCCATGTCGCCAACTCACCAGAATCAGATTATTGACGAGGGTCTGGGGTTTGGGGCTTGGGGCTAGGGCCGTGCTGGCTTCTATTGTCATGGTGTGAGGTCGCTTGTTCTATTGTATCTGTGTATTGTGTTGCAGTGTAATACATAATTTAATAGACACGCGTTGTTGTCCACATACAGAAACAACAATAACAATGACAACAACAACAATGACAAATGCATGTAATGCATTTTTTTTTTTTATCATTTGTTGCTTCTTCCCTCAGTGCCTCAGTGAACTTTGCTGACCTCAATACCATATCAAATCCAGTGGAGGCGACGCTTGCGGCGATCCATGGGGGAGGAGTGTCTTCAAGTAGGGAAAAATTGAAGCATTTTTCAATAATTATCATTTTGGTTTTCGTATTCCTACTCGAAATTCTGATGTGCTCCATTAAACTGGCGCGCGAGCTGCACTGAAGCAAGACATCAACAACCGCAACAACAATAGCAATAATAATAACAATATGATGTTTTTCATAATAATGTGCACAATGTTTTGAACATGTACTGTCTGCCGACTGCCCCTTTCACAACCCACCCGCAGACAGCACACAAGCGCCAAATATCAGATACGAAATAGAGCGGGGCACAAATTGATGAATCTCGAATATTGTTTGCCTGTCTGCAGGCTACCAAACCATAAAAGAGACTACGACGACAAGCTGTGCGAGTCTAAGGTTGGGTCAGGCACGCCCTCAATTGAAAGGTAGCCAAAAAAAAAAAGGGGGGAAAAAAACCAGAAACTAGAGTTTCGCACATAAATTCGTTTGCCTTGTCTTTTGGAATGAAGTGGAAAAGTTGAGAAGTGAAGAACTGAATAACTGAAAGGCGGGTGGACTGTTCGCCGCACTGACTGGCTGACTGTCTGCTTGACTATCTGACAACAACTACAACTTTATAGCTAATTAATAGCTTGTAGATACAATTTTAATTTGCAGCTTTTGTTGCGCTGCATCAGCTTGCCAACTTTGTTATGCAAATGAGTGGAGAAGCCATGAGATGGCTTGATGCTTGAATGGCTGGCTGGTTAACTGACTAACTGACTGTTGACCGACGATATGCCTGGGAGTTTTTGCCTTCAACATTTCCCCGGTCGTTTCGTTTCATTCGCTCCATGAATCATTTAATGACAGGTTTCCCTTGCAGCCATTGTAAATCGTTGGCCAAGCTTAGTTAGTTAATAAATTAACCCTTCATAGAAATTGTGTTGAATTGCTGGTTAGAGACTCTGACTAAGGCCTCATTATTTCCTCGAACTATGCTTATTTTAATTGTATTTTCTTTGTTTAGGCAATTGATCTTGTCTTTAAATTTCGCATAATTTAACAATTGGCAGATTATAAATAAAAAAAATATACGTTTGTTTTTATTGGGTCTACGGATCGGTAGATTGTTTGCAAATAATCAAATAAGTTTAAAAAAACAGCTTCCAACAAATCGGTCAGCAATCATCTCTATGTGGCGAATGATTGTTGATTTCTACTTAAGCATCAAGGAATATTTGGTTTTTATTTGGAATAAAATAGAGTACCGTTGCCGTTGAGCTGCAAATTCAAATTTTTTTTTATTAAATTTAATGTCAATTTCATATTAAAACATCAATTAAAGTCTTCGCTTATAAGGTCATCAAGTTCTTTAAATACTGATACAGCTTTGATCTGCGCCGTTGGCGTTCTTTTCCTCCATATAGTATGTTTGTCCATCGATTATCGTCATACATATTTGGCAGCAAATCAATCAACAGACGTTGGAACAATGTCCACTACCTTTATGCAATTAACGCTCCGCAATTAACGCCAAGACGTTCCACGTTACGCCGGCAGCTTTGAAGTGCCTGCTACCAGTAATGACGACCCAAATTCGAGGCAAGCCAAATTAAAGCACAATTTGCCTGGACACGTGGACACCTGGACAGCAGGTCCGACCAGTCCATCAGCAAGCCAAGAACTGTTGAATAATTATTTCGCGCAAGTAAACAGACAATAACTGGAGCACTCGACCCAAAACCAGTTCCAGATACAAAGCACAGCGAAGCGAAGCGCAGAGAGCACCCAACTTTTGACTGACTTACCTGGCTTAGTTGGCCGGTTGGTTTGTTGGGTGACTGGTTAACTGCCTGGCTCTTTGCTTCCCTCAGCCGGCGACGACAATGCCGTTGGGCAACCAAGTGCCAAGAAGATAAATGAAAAGCGGCAAGAGGCATCAGTGGAAAGCGGCAGACAAAGGGCAGCCTCAGCAGCAGGGGCAATGCAAACTGTTGCCATTGTTACCACCAACGAACTTTAATGAGTGGCTAGCGGGCTGATTCCCCGCCTGGTTGCTGTATCGTTGCTGGTGGACTGTCTGTCGTGTTGATTGACCGACTGAGCGACGTTTACGTTTATAAGCTCGGCAGCAGGTGGGAAATTTTTTCATAGCCCAAAGAAGTTGTCGACGTTGGCGTCAACTGTAACGAGCTGTGACGTTAACATCGGCTATTATGTGGAGCAGGAATGGAGAGTAGAAGGAGAAGGACATACTCAGAGCAAGTTGACGCACCTTGTGAGGGTAAAGTTTCAGACAAAGATTCTGGAGGGGCTGTTGTTGTTTCAAACAAATTCACGTTCATCTATCAACACTTATTGTTCAATTAATTTGCTTAAATAGCATATGGTTTGCCGCTACTAATGAATAGCTTTATTGAGCTGGTTTCTGAGATCGAGTCCAAGTGCCATTTGGCTGATGAAATGCGTCTTAGCCGGATTTATAAAGGGCGAACACTTTCTCATGCAACATACGCTTTAATAAATGCTTAAGATTTATTGAATTTGATTTATTTATTTATTTTGTAGGATTCAATAAAATGCTGTCGTCCCTCAAGCATTTTATATAAACCATGTAAGCAAAACCACTTTAAGTACCAATAACTGATTTAATCATATTGCTTATATAAACAGCTTTTGACGGCCCAATTAAAATTACATCAGCCCTTCTCCGAGAGAGCTTGGCCAAAGTCAGTCAACTACTTGATTTATCTACATTGACAAAACAAATGTGTTTAATGCTAAAAATGTTCGCAAATAAGGAGTAAGCTGTGGGACCGATCATTTATTCATGTTCGCAAGATATTATCGATAGAGAAGCGGACAATTTTCATACGTTTTTTCAAAATTCTGCAAACTATTTTCAACTACATATTAATGAAGACGAATTAGTGATACATAATATTATATTAAATAAGATAGATAGGTATTTATGATCCCCTGATAAAAATTCGTTTATCTGGGTCCAATAGTTGCCGAGAAATGACGAATATCGCGGCTTACTTTTTTTTGGAGGACCACGCCAAAATATTATGCTTATCAGTAATCCCTCCAATTTCTTCCCCTCGCCGAATGAAATACTTATATAGGCGTAAATACAAAAAAGCGAGTCGACTAGTTTCTAATTAATGACCGATTCCAACTTTCGATTTTACAAAGTCCACTTTTTCCAAAATACATATGTATAGTATACAAGGGTGTACGCAGGGGGGCAGGGGGGGGGGCCGTTGCTCCCCCCCTAGAAAAAATTTTTCCATATAAAGTCAACCACACGTTCATTATTATGACGCACTATTTCGCCTTAAGATGGATCTGCGTTGGATTTGTTGAAGTTTTTTCATCGATCATATGCATAAATTATTTTTTAAATGCATCGGGCATTATTTAATCAAAATTTAAATTTTTTGGGCCCCCCCCTTTGGTAAAAGCTGGCTACGCCCTTGAAAGTATATGCAACCTTTAATACTTTATAGCTTTGGCCAAGCTCTCTCGGAGAGGGGCTGATGTAATAAATCAATTAATGGAAATTGTGTTAAATCCTGATTCCCATTCACCTGAGCCTACTGTACTGTGATATCTGGCTAACCAACTTAGTGCATTATATTGACTCACGGTTTTGTTTGTCACACACACTTAAAGCTGACTCAGCGTATTCTACCATGACAAATGGAGCCCAACTTAACCCAGTAGCTGGTGTTGTTGTTTATTTTGTGTATGTGAGTGTGTTTCGCATGCAATTTGTGTAACGCTGACAAATCTAACAAGTCACGCAAGCGGGCCCAACAAGAATAATAACTACAAGCATAACACAATTTACATACGAAATGCAACGACTTGCTTTTAATTATTTTAAGTGCAACTATTTAAATGAAAAATTCTTTACATTTGTATTACGCGCTGACCTTTGTTTTTTTGGCAGCGTTGTCACGTGACCTGACACCAAATGGCATACCAACTGACATCATCGCTAGTCTCCCAACAGGGTCATAACAATTCCTGGAAGTTTCTTCAGCGAGGCAGTCTAAATTCCAGGAATTTTCTTCAAATGTTTGATGAAATGTGTCCTGACAGCCGTGCTGGCAAGACTCGCACAAAAGTTTCCCTAAGCTGGTTACCCCTGCTAGCTGTTGTTATTGTTGTTCATTAATGCCGCCGCGGGTTAAATGGCGAAATTTAAACTCGCAGCGAAAATTGCGTTCCACTCCTACCCCCAGACCTATGCAGGGTTTCTTTGCTTAACGCACCACACTCAATAGACAAACAAATGTGTAAAACGGCATGCCCGGTATGTGAAGAACCTCTGGCCACAGGGGTAGTTAAAACCCCGTGACGCATGTACCTCGTTCTCTACTCCGCTCTCTTCACAGCGAGTGCGAAATATTTCACTTGTTTTGGCTGTTATTTCCGTACACGAAATTGGACTTTTTAATTGCCTGTTAGTTCATTTGGGGGTGGCTAGCGGACTCTAAGAGGAAGCGCCACATGTGCTCAGGGGTTGGTTGGTTGGCTCTTCAATGGCTTTACGGATTTATTTTTGTTTGGACAACATGCGAAAATTCGTGAAATTAACTCATAAAATGCTTAGCCCATTAAAGCTGCCAGGAGTCATAAGCCGGCGCTGCTGGTGTTTGATGCTTTTGCTTAGTGGTGGATTTTAACGGTCCAAACCACCTTTAATTGACTTTAATATTTATTACATACAAATGTATTGGATTATTGTGCCAGCATGATACGACGAATATACCCAGGGAAGAAAAAATAAGAGGAAATGTAATATTTATCTACCAAATAGTTCAAAATAACTAATGAATAGGTCTTTAATTATATTGCATTTGTACTTATTGTATTCAATAATCGCTTAAAAATGTATAGTTCTAAATATTAATAAAAAACCCTTGACTAGATGCGAAAATTAGTGGCGAGAGTAAAACTGCCACTACCAAATACCTGTTGTATTACTATGAAGTCCCATCCGAGATATATACTTGTATATATTCTTAAGTTGAATTTCCTATTTAATGCTCACAATATTTTAAATATCACAAATTCGTTTGCTTGCTAACTTAATCTATTAAATGAAACAGGATCAAAAAATATATTTTCAAAAAACTCATTCAATTCACGTCAAATCTTGATATGCACTGCCAGTACGGAGTTCCTTCTGTTTATCTCCCAGATTTTAATAATACATATTATATTTCGTTTTAGGAATTCGCAAAGCAATAAAATAAATAAAAAATAAATTGTTAATGCTTTAAAGCTTTAAATACTTATTAGGCTCAAATATTATTTTAAATCCCAACAATTGATCTCAATTTTAATTTATTTATTTATTTAAATAAGCTATAAATGTATTAGAATTGATCAGTCTAAGCTATTTTTTGTGGGGCGGTATATACTTGGATGAGAGTGGTGTGCCTGAAAAATCGATCAATATTTATTGCATACAAATCTCAAACTGTTTTGACAGTGCATCTCCATACTAATCATGAACAGGAAATTTTTACCCTGTTCTTCTCTGTTCTTTATTTCATCAGCAATTCAATTTCAATGACCAGCCAGCAATCAACACAAGTTAACTCGTCTTGCATAATAATATGAATTTTTCAATGAATTGACGCCTCTTAATTAAAGCAATTAACGCGCGCTGATATTTCCAAGCTCTCTGTGTTTTCTTTTCTTTTTTTCTCTGACCAATTGAGGCAGCATACTATTTACATTTTAATTGACAGAAGTTCTAAATGGCTGTATGACTGATAATAATGAAGAGCGTATTGGGGTACAACGATTTTTTCTGAATTTTGCACCTGGTCGTGCGGGCAATGAACTTTGCGAAACAATGACCGGCCAGCATTATCCTGCAAGGCAACTGCATTGCTGCAATGGGCAGGATATTGCCATTGACAAATTTCCCAGCCGTTGACGAGAATGTTTTAACGCTTTCAGAGCAAACTACGCGCATTTCCGGCCACAGAAATGAAAATGAAAAACCGACAACTAAGAGCCGAGCAGTTGCGTGTCAAGCGAAGATTTTAGCGGAAGGCGCCGAATCGTGTTTCAGGAGGGTTGGGGGGGGGGGGGGGGGGGGGCGATAACTTGTGACGCAAGAAGCTTGGCATACTCGAGGCCAGAAAACTGGGTCAACGTCTTTAGCGCGACAAAAAGATTCTGCGTTGTGGCAGTAGCAGCAGCAGCAGCAGCAGCAGCAGAATCTGAAGCAGCACCACCAGTACCAGCAGCTTTACCTACATCTTCTCTAGAAGCTGCTGACCTGATTTATTTGTATGTGTGTTGCCTCGCATTTGTCATGCAAATGACTGTTTGTTGCTGTTGTTGTTGCCGTTTCTCCTGCTGCTGCCGCCGCTATAGTGGGTTTTCATTATGAATTGGCTTTGTTCGACATGAATTGAAAGAAAAAGTTAACAGGCCATGGAACAGTAGCCACTGGCGCTTAGAAAGATATAACAAACAGACTAACTCACTAACTGACCTGGCCACCCATTCACTCTCTAATTGTTCTCGCTGTGGCTAAAAGCGGACTGGGTCGAGCCGCATTCTGTTCCATTGTTTAACAAGTTAATAGTTGTTCTATTTCATTATTAATTCAACGTTCTCGCTAGATGAGTTGAGCTTCTGGTTAATTGATGGGGTTAGCGGTAATTTCAATGTCTGCCGCGGGCACATTGATTTATTAGGCCAAGTGCATGGGTTATCGTATACAACTCCATTTATTGTTCGAGTCACGAACTTCATCATCATCATCAGACAACATCGTTAAAAAACAATGAGCAAAAACAAAAAACTTCTACTTTGATTTGCCGAAGTTGCCTTACTCTTTACGCAAGCTATTTGATTATATTACTCCGATATCTATGTTTTCAAACATTTATATTTCAACAAATTCCATTAAATAACGAAATATTTCCAAATACATTTAAAGTTATATGAGCTGCTAAATGTATATACAAAGCTATAGAAAGAATAATACAGCACCTTATTCATGAAAGATATGCTACACAAAGTTGATATTACAAACATAAATCCTTAGCCAACGTAGACGTAGTATATTAATATCAATATCCTTTGGTTAATAAACATACTAAAACAACAAACAATTATTTAATAAATACTTCAAATTTTGCAATTGTAAAAAAGAATTTACTACCTAATTGTAAAAATAAGTAGGTGAAAATAATTGACCTATGAAAGTGCAAATTATACGACTATTGGTAATCATAAATAGACAAATTATACAAAAAATACAGTAAATCATAGTTAAATAAGTATTTGTTAAAAACAAGATAGATGAAATAGTAAAGCCTAAAATAAGAATTTACGTTCTTAAATCATAGTTTAAAAAGTATTTGTGAAAAACAAGATAGATGAAATAGTAAAGCCTAAAATAGGAATTGACTTGCTTTTAAAAAGATATAAATAATGTATTATTCTAAAAGTTAATGCCAATAACAATTGATGGGACCTATTGGAAGTTTTCAAAATTTTATACACATAAAATCTGTTTAAGCCAAATTTAAACAAAAGGACTTTTAGGCGAGAAAGAAAAGTGAAAAGATAATAGTATCCATATAAGTCATTTGTGGATTAAAATTATGGGATCTCTACAAGTAAATCACACAAGAACTTAAGCCTATAACACCCTTTTGTGAGCAGGGTATAAGCATCCACAATATTGGTCGTATGATTTATGACAATATAGAAGTAGCAACCATGCTCGTACAGCTCTTAAGTTTATTGACCCAACCGGCAACATTAACTTCAGCAATTGGCGCCTCATTACATGGAAGCCGCAGCCATAGCCATAGCCATAGCCAAATGCTTAGGCAGGCGGGCATCCCGCTGGCTCTTTCTTTCTCTCAAATATATGCCGGCAAACATTGGCCATTATTATTTGGTTGCCAATATCAATTCATATTCATTCAGACAGAAAACGGCTCAGTACATAATCGTACATATGTACATATATATGCGTATACATATGTATATACTTACTTATATATTTACTTATATAAAGCGATGTGCGGTTGGGCGTGCTCGTACATGTCTGGAAATGTTACGTGCTAACGGAAATTGGCAAACGTACCATAAAAAGTGGGCGGCTAACATGGGTTTGGGGCCAGTAAGTCGGTAACATAAAAAAGATACCATGTTTATTCTTGTTAGAACATTCCTATTGATTTTTATAAGGCAACTTTTCTTGGGAAAAAGGAGGGGTTTTCTTTTTGGATATAAGCTAGCTGTGAGATGCTACACGTGCGTTCGATTAAAATGACATTGCGACGGGTTGTTGTTGATTTATGTAGTCGCTGTTTATTGCAAAAAGTCTAATCTCTAATATGTATATATGTATGTATGTATATACGAGTAGAATATAACTGGAACGTGCTCAAACCAATCTTTAATGCTACATGTGTCTGTGTCTATTTTTTCTAAGGTATGCTTGCTGTGATACGAGTATGCATGCGTAGACAGAGCTTACATTTAATTCTCGTATAACATTTCTTTCTAGTAATCGGTAGATGTTTGTGGAATGTTTCAGACTTATTCTCAACCCTTTCCATAATGTTGCCTTTGCAGGTTAAGGTGGATAAGTATTTATTTAAACACAACTTCACTATCATTTTCTATAGCCATGTAAAGGCTTTACTTATTTAGTACGCGGCAGATATAGAAGTTGTTGTTAGGTGGTCTCTTATCCCCCACATGGTTATATTCGCCCTTCTTTGAAACTTTCAAATGAAAAAGTAGGAATCAATGAGTAAATGAACTAATGGTGCTCGATGCATTTCACTTTTAAAAGTAAATATTTTCAAATTTTTGGATCATTAGATCTATGCTATATGTAGCTTTAAGCTGCGCGACAATTTCCCTTATTAAAATGTCAAACATTTTTTCCCCCGCAATAAATGAGTGCTTCTCTTTTAATTGCAGATCTCATAATTGTTTTAAGAACCATCAATATCCAACAGCCACTTAGCACAGCCACACACACAGGGCCATACTTTAAGGTGTTATTTTTGGACTCAAAGCATTCAGAAACGCATTTGTTTTGCCGCAACATAAAACGAGGAGCCTGCCAAAAACCCAACGTTTGATAGCGCAGTGGCAGCGCTGCCCAAAATTTAACGGTGAACTCTCACACGTGGCGGATACCGCAGCAACCACGCCAACAACAAACACAACAAATCAAAATGACGTAAGTTTGAGTTCAATTTTAAGCAATTTCCAATCGACAGATACTTTTTTGAAGATAACAGTGTTGCGTTAATTTATGAACATTTTGTTGTTACAATGTGCTTTTCAATCTATTGTTCTTGTTGCTGTAATTGAGGCAGTAACAGCTCTCACGGCTGAGTTGATTTGTGCGAAGGACATTTCAATTATGATGATATTCAAGAAGAATAAGAGTGATTTTGAATTCAAGTTGAACCGCGCATTATAGATTTTGGATGCCCTCACAAAGAAAAATAGAGCCCAGTTTCCAACATAAAATAAGTCATGTTTTTCATGACCTCACAAAGGAAAATGCAGACTAAAATAAGTCGTTTTTCCTACGCATCTTTTTGACATATCAGATCAGAGAAAATGCTCTCTCGAATCAATTTGATTGATGATTATTCTGTTCTTCATCTGTCATAACTGTTCGACTTAAGTATTTTTAGCTCCCAAAATTACTAAGGAATTTAAAAGTACTTGGCCATAATATTCTGCAACATACAACAATAATACCACTCTTTGTTAATTCGGCGGAAGCCATTTTATAAATAATGTAAAAATAAGACATATTTTATTAATATACATTAATTGCTCATAATTAATTGACAGACATAAGGAGGCCATCGGCATAGCCATTCCACAGGAACATGTAGTCTGTTTGTAGCTACATTTGCCTGTTTATAGAGCAATAAAAGCTGTTCAGCTGCCACCAAAGATGGCCTATATGTGCCTCTTATAGGTATAAACGAGAATTGTAAGCCATATATAGTTTTATGGCTTTACATAACTGGCAGAGAAAGGTTTGGGGCAAACTACTTTTTTTTCTACTCTAGAGCTTCTTAAAAGTCAAATCAACCGTAACATAAACAATTGAGCGCATTTAATTCAAATTCATTTAATTTAGTAACAAGAATCTTAAGCTTTCCGTTTGCCTTCTTACTTCTGTGTGCAGCGTAGTTGGCAGTCGTGTATTCTCTTCTGCTACTTACTACTTGTATATATACAACACATTTTATAGCTTATTGGCATCCATAATAGTCGAACGCTCAATAGCTAAATTTATTTCATTTTGCAATTACACCGACCATCATTGGCCCGGGTCAGCGGGTCAGTTTACGGCACCTGCGCCTGTATCGTACTTTTAGTTTTTTCTTATGACCAAACTTTAACAAGCTATTGAAGCGCGATAAATTTATGTGACACGGCATGCGACTTAATTTATGGGTCAGCTGACCGACCAAACATTAAACAAAAAAAAAAAAAACCCAAAAAAATTGTGGAAACCCCAAATAACAGGCCCTAATGCTCAGCCCAACCTAAATATGGCGACGTCATAACTTTTAAAGCCATAAAAGCAAGCTTTCAACTCATTACCAAAATTTATGTGGCTTGCCGAGGCGAAAAATTGATGTCTGCATTCAGGCGCTGTGGCCGAACCCAGACCTCCTTTCTCGCTGGCACCTGCGTGGTCCTGCGTGGCCCACTTCATTAATTCCCATAATTTTGTTTTGGCTGTTTGACTTTTCTGGCGCTCGCTCGGGGTGTGGCTAAGCGCGTCCCTAATGCCGCCTTGTTTGCTTAGTCAGGCCACGGGCCATAGGGAAGCTAAACAACTGATTCGTAAGCAAAAACGTTGTGTTGCGTCTTGTTTTTGTTTTTTTTTTTAGACACTTTTCTGTTTTGGGTGTGTCATCATTTAATGCCCTCCGCCTGTCTGTGAGTGTGTCTCAGAGGAAATCCGGCTAAGGGCGGGCGTGTGCGCGCGCTTTAAAATGGCGAAAAGTTTTACTTCGCAGTTGCAGCCATGGGCCATGGGCCATGGGCCTGGTGATGACGAGATGGCGTTGGCCAAATTGTCGCAGTTACACTTGCGCTCTTCAATGGGTAACATTTGTCCGAACGAGAGCGACGACGAGCAGTGCAGGTACATCTACTTGTACAATATAGTATGTGTGTGTGTGTGTGTGTGTGTGTGCAGCGCCCGAAAGTCGACTACGAAAATGTTTTCAAATGCATCGGTCCAACACCAACTTGTGTGTTTATCTGTGCGTGCCTCAATTTACAAGCAACTTACCAACCCCGCCGATCTCTCCTTAATGGCTTGCTCCAATTGTGCATCGAGGCGTTCCAGCAAAGTGCTTCAAAACTCATGTACTCTTACATACGTTTGAATGGAAATTGAAAATGTACTATAAAGCAGTATGTAATGTGAGGGAAATGTTGGTTCAACTGCTGCATGCATTGCAACTTTAATAATTTAATAGATTTCAAGTGCAGCGGTGGCAGCAGCAACTGCAACAACTACAACAACATCAACAATTCTAACGGACGCAAACGAATATTTTTTAATTGCCAAGCAATTTTCATGGCTGGCGGCGACTGCGCGGCGACTTTATCAAATGCATTTATCAAATTGTTGTAGTAAAATTCCTTTAGAAAAGTTTTGAGAATTTCAAAAGCCATAGTGCCTGTGAGCTGAGTGGAGAAACTAATGATGATTTAATGGTGCGTTTAATTGGAAGAACTATTCAGAACCTTTAATGGTCAAGCGTGGAAAATTCTTAAGCAGCTACGCTTCTTTTGATTGATGAAAGTGCTGCAGGCTTTTAGCCGCCATGAAAGCAAAGAACGGGAAATAAGAGATGAGAACCATTTGCCATTCAATTTTCAATATTTGCATTAGACGCGTCGCGTTCCGCACTCAAAAAGTTTAACGTTTAATGACAAATAAAAAACACGAACTTTGCAGACTTTTACAGCAATATCGCGTCGCGTCGCGTCTCCTCATCGTTATCGTCTTTATAGTGTTCTTTATGTGAGGAAGCGATGAGCGTAAGCAAATCTCAAGCTGTTTGCTTTAAAGTCAAAAAACTATATTTTTCGCTGGAACGAGTTTTTATCTTATTTAACTTGTAAGCTCTAAGTGGCGGCTTTTCGGCGATATTGTGTGAAATATGACAAAAATAATAAACAAATAAGTGCCATACATTTATGCCAGCACAGTGGATAGTGCCTACAAAATGCTAAAGAGTTGAAATGGAAATCATTCTAGAAATTCTGGAATCATAGTAATACAATTTTACAATAAAAAACATAAAATAGAGGTAAAATTCAATTGAAGGCTCTATCTGCACCATTTCCTCAGATCCACGCCTTCAGATGAACGAACAGATTTAAGGCAGGCCGACAATTATTTGAAATTGATGGCCAAGACATCCACCTGCAGTTCATTTATGCAATTTTAAGCTTTAATCAAAATAATAAAATCTGGTACGGTAGCTGAGTAAGCAATAAAAACGTTAACTAAAACAAATATTCCAAGAAATCCCTTACACATTCAAGACCTAAAATGTAATGAGTTACCACCCTTTGTTATTCGACTTAGAATTGACGGATTCTTTATACATTTCATGTATTGTACTAAGTATTTCCACGCTACAAAAATCATAAAAAAAAAGCAAACCTGTTTTTAGTCATCTTCGAGTTGCTGAGAACGCCGGCTTTTTAGAAACATAAACAATTAGCATTTAATTGTTTATTTTGGTCGCACCAAAACAACGTTTGACTTCACTTAATGGATAAGTTCGACAGCTGTTCAAAAGTCCTCGAAAACTGTGAGCAATTTAACGCCGAAGTGCATTTTTAATAAGATGAACAACTTGAGACGAGCGCGTGAATGGGTGATTCGTGAGTCGTGATAGCAAGAGGTACTCTTAGAAGTTATTCCTCATTTGGCCGATTACAGCACGGCAAGTATGTGAATAGCAAACAGATAAAGTTTCTTATCAGAAGATGGCGTGAAGTTTAAATGCCATTTGAATAGATGGGCACATGAATGGATGTCGTGAGTGGTTGTGTTCTTTTAATTGCTCCTCATTTGGCCAACTTTAATGAAAAAATCTAATTTTGCAAACAGTATGTTTACAAACATAGGCCTAAAAATATGATAAGTTAATAAATGAATAAAAACAAGAGAGAACGCTACAGTCGAGCAAGCCCGACAGTGTAATACCCTGTACCCAGGTAAACTTCCGTCACTGAGTTATATGCGCCCAAAGCAGCAGCAAAAATAGGAAGAAGAAGAGCGAACTTGTTGCAGTTTGTGGGGGTTGTACTGGCGAGAATTTGTTTTGCTAATAACTTTTCTTAGAATTGAATAAAATTTTAAACAACAGTAGATATTTATTTATAAATTATGTGTGCAAAGTTTGGTTTAGGTAGCATTTGAAATGTGGATGCTATTGACGAAATTCTGCAGCGGGGGAAGGGGGGGAAAATTACAAAAAAAAAATAAACTCGTCCTTACTCGGATCTAGGAGAATCTGGATGCCAACTTTGGTTATTCTAGCTTTTATAGTTTCTGAGATCCTCGCGTTCATCCAGACGGACAGACGGACGGACAGACGGACGGACATGTCTAGATCGATTTCTCTCGTCATGCTGATCAAGAATATATATACTTTATGGGGTCACAGATGCTTCCTTCTGCATGTTACATACTTTGCACAAACCTAATATACCCTTTTTACCCTACGGGTACAGGGTATAAAAATCAAAGCTGATAAATACAAACACATAAGTATTTAACAAAATTAATTGATCACGTGCCCATCTCTAAGCTGCAAACCAGCTGGCCATTGTTTAAATGCGCTAATAAATGAAGCCAAGGCAATTGGAATTTCAAATGTGAGCTGAATAAAGCAGCTGGGGCTAATCTTGAATTGCTCAGGTGACTCAAACAAAGCGTCTCAGCCAATTAGCTGTGGGAGAAGTCACCGGTAAGGCAGTTTTGACCCAATTACAAACTAATTAATGATTGTGAGGACATCAAACAGGAACCAAATCTGTAGTACCTCTATGAAATTAGCAGCAGCGCTGCCTCCTGCTTATGCTTTGTGTCAACAATCGTGCTACTCAAAAGTCAAGATACGGCGCTTCTGTATGGGCGATGAAGCCGATTTCCGATTTCAGGCATTTCCGCCCAACGTTGAGTATACGCAGCATTGGATGGCGATGATGGGACGATACCCGGGCGTGGCGAAGTTGAATGACTGACAGAGGAGCTGGCTGTTGTTGGTTGTTGATTCGTTCTCGTTGCCTGTCGTCCTGCCTGTCTGCCTTCCTGCTGCTCTGCCGGGTTGCCTGCACACAAGTGTCCTTCTCGTCATGTTTATCGCGCATTGATATTCGATATTGATTGTCGGCTCTGCAGTCAACAAGCGTTGAGTTCTCGCCACACATCCATATACACACTATATTGTCTGTTTGCCTTGTGCAAACTCATCCACACTAAACCCATACTACTTGTATATATGTACGAGTATATGCGTCGACCACGTATTTATTACATACATACATACGTGTATATGTATATATGCGTCGGCCTGCAACCTACTTTTTTATAGCCTGCATGTGGTTTTATATATACTTTATTTTTATTTGTTTTTCTTCGCCTGTTTGTTGCCGGCCTGCAAAGCGCTCAAGTGCAAGTCGTTGATACTCATTTAAGGTTGGCTTTCTGCTACTTGTAACATATTCAAAAATCGCTTCGCACTTTTAAGGCGCAAAAAAGAACAAGAATATAGTAACCAAAAAACAAGCTATAGGCTTAACAAACAAAAAAGTATACGAACTATAAAAACTGCTAAATCATGTAAGCCTAGACACACGTTCCACACCGGTTAGTTGATAGCGATTCGAGTACTGAGATCTCCATTCTGAAATAAACCATTAAGCCGCTACGGCTGCAGATAATCAGGCTTAGATCGGACAACATTAAAGACCAGACGCGCGCGTTCATTGTACAAGAAGTAACCATTACAACAACAGCAAAAAATAGCAGTAACAACAAGAACAATGTTAATTGGAAATGTACGTTTAAGAATTGTAAAAGAAACAGACAGCAAAATCAGACATAAACACAAACTCCGACTTATACACAGACCTACTACGACAGACATTTATATGAATTTTTCATAACATGCCACAAGCCGTTTGGCTCCGCTATTTCCCTCACACACATACTCGTACACACACACACACACACACAACAGTTGAAAAAATACTTGTAATAGCCACTTGAGGGGGAAATATAAATTATTGAGCTCGTTTCTTAAGTAATTATCGCACAGACTGGCAAACCAACTGAACGTACGACCGACTGACGAACTGACAAGCTCAAAAGACGGTCGGCAAGACATTTGAACGACTGTGCTGCTGCCGTCTGTTTGCCGCTCGCCCTGGGCTCCGAACTGGAGCATTGAATAAGCCGACCAGAAGTCGAGCTTCGCAGACGGCTGCGCTACAGAACGCGTTTAAAAGGCGCTGACTACACAGATAGCTCGTCGCTTTTAATCGGCTAAGCATTAAAGCTTGACTGTGAAACATTAACTGATTAAATGTGTAGTTTAACAAAGCAGTGGTGGTCCAATCACGAAGATGACTACGAGGCAGTATATTAAAAAATTAAACTAACTTTGATATTAGAAATGAGATACATTTTATTCCTAAAATACCTAATTTAGTTCATATGTGTGACAAACTTTATTACCTATTGGTAATTTTAACATGGATTTTAATTACTCTAGTAAACTATTATTTACATTTTTCATCCATCTTTAAGCTCTAACGATTCAAGTCTTATACCATTATCGATTGTCTATTAAACTATCTGTCTTATTTCACTATCTATTTCTGCTATGTTTCAAGTGTTCGGTTCAATATCTGTATCCCTGCCGTTGCTTTCTTTAGACATCGATATTTTTCTTATCCTGCTTTAACAATTTTCACTCTTTCAAGTTGTATAGAACCAGTTGGTTCTATGGTGGTGTTGGATCTGGATTTTTCTATGAATCGTTGCTCTATAACAATTTACATCCGCTTCACTCTTCGAGTTTTTAGAATTAATCGTTTCCATTCTCTATTACCCACTCGAAATCTATGTTCTTTACTACTTTAGAACAAAATGTGGAAAATATGCTACACCCACTTAATTCTGATCTATGCTGTAGGTATAATTAGTTATCTGTATAAATCGTAGCATCTTTATTACATTTCTACGTGTATGTTTCGTTTCTCGCCTCTATCTTGTCTAATGGGAAGTCCGTCGAACCCATGAGTGTATAGTATTGCAGGCCTTTTAACATTTCCTCACTTAGCCGAACCATCTATCTACCTGCTGCTCATTATTTGATTGACTTTCAAGCGCAATTATTTGTTTTGCTGCCCAATTCGAAGGCGCTCCATCACTTTTAACTCAAACTCAATGTCTCTCTTTCTTCACTCGTTCTTCATTCGCTTGCTCGCTCGCACGCTCGCACGGTCGATCGCTGTTGTTGCTTTTGCTTGTGGCTCATTACAAGACGTAGTCGGCCTGCTGCGGTTGCGGCTGCTGTGTACACTCGACTCGACTTGCTTGGCTCAGCAGAGCTCAGCTGAGCTCAGCTCTCGAGTGGGTTGGCTTGCTTAGGCGGCTAGACGTGACTGCGATTTCAGTCTCGATTGACGTTCGATTTCGATCAGTCGCGCAACGAACGAATATCCGAAGAATAAATACAATATAATATCTAGATATATCATAAATATTTGCGTTTGTGTGTGCGCGTGCGTGTGCGTGAGTGCTCGTGTATTAGTGTTTGTTTGTCTGTGTGATCGCCTCTGCAAATGTTTGCCAGCAGTTAATGACCATGAAGAAACTTTATGCGAAAACATCGTTTACGAGCAAAAAATCCAATGCTAATGCCGCCGCGGTCGCCTCGTTTAAAGGACAGCAGCCGCCCTCAGTTATCGATGCGCCGATCTTGGCCTTCCAGCCGGGGCTGGCCAGCAATATGTGTGAATTCCAGGCACCGCCTGGCCATTCTGGCTCCGTTGATGTGGTGGTGAAGCGTAGCCAAAGCTTCTATCACAAGCCAGCACCGAAAGTGGTGGCACCTCTCAATGATTACTACAGCATTGAGGAGCTGCAGGAGTTGGATCTGTTGGACTATCGACATCCAATGTATCATCATTATCAGCAGCAGGAGATGCTGTTGCGTCAACGCGCAGCCGCCGTCGCTGCCTATCATGAGCATGAGCAGCTGGTGCTGCAGTTGCCCATGGCCAGCAGCAGTCAGAGTGCGCCTACGCAGACAGCAATGGCAACAGCCACAACAACAACAACAGCAGGAACACCTATTTACGAATCACCCGCGCTTCGCCAACACATTTTGAAGCTACCGGTCAATGATCAGTCGTTGTACGTACCGCCAAACGTTGGCGTTGTTGGTTCAATGCACAGCAGGCATTCCATAGATGTGTCTTCATCAATACCTTCCACATCATTATCATCATCAACCACTTCACCCACATGCACAGTAGTAGCAAAAACAACAACAACAACAACAAGCTCATTAAACTCAGCCTTAAATGCAGATACAACCAATCCGAACACTTCAAGCACAACACCACAAAGTTCTTCATCATCGGCAGCTATATTTTCCACTTTGCGCAAATGCGTGCCGCTTCCCTCCATTTCCTCCAGCTCCTCCTCCTCCTCCTCCTCCACTTCCAACTCGAATGGCACTTCCATCGCTTCCTCTACTGCAGCCTCTAGCTCTCAGTTGTTGCCTGTTACTAATCCGATGAGCACTTCCGTTGCTAGCCACAGCCACACCACTAACCCAGGTCGTGGCTTGAACAGACTTGCCTGCTCCGAATCGTTTTCAATTAGAATGCCGCGTCTGAGTGCCGTTACACAAACAACAACAACAACAACAGAAGCAGCAGCAGCAGGAACAACAACAGCAACACATCAGCAACAGCAACAACAACAACAACATCTATATAGCAACATACATCATTATCTGCTGCTGCAACAGCAACAGCAACAACATAAACAACATCATTTACATCAATCACAACACCAACAACAACAACAACACATACAACGAGCCCCTCAGCGTCGCCATAATTCGGTCAAAGATAAATTCATTGGGGGCATTACACAAATTTTTGCGTATGTTTTACATTTTTTCTCTCCTATTCTACTCTCAGCACTTGATTCGCCCTCTTTACCAAACCTTTGTGGTTTGCCATTACTTTGGCAACCTTTGAACTCATCTCCGTACTTTTGTTTCAACTGCCAAGGCAATTTGCTGTCCTTGCGTTTTCATCTTCCATCTGCATTTGCACTTTCGATGTACATATGTATGTCTGTATATTGCTTTTGCCTCTTTTCTACCTTGGCTTGGCTTGGCTTGGCTTTTGACCCATCCTGGAATTCAGCTTGCCCGACACACTATGCCAATTTAAAGACCCATTTCGCTCTCTTGTGTCTGCATGAAAGACGTGATCCAATTTTAATGGCCCCCACACACTCTGCACGTTTCCCACCCAGCCAACTCATGTAAAACTTCATGCATTGCGCCACAGAACCCCTTCACGACCCGTCCAAATCGCACGTTCAATATGAAATTGTGTTCTTTGTTCTTCAGTTTTATTTTTTTCTAGCACATTTACAGATTAGTGCATGTGATTCAGAATCTATTAAAAACAGAAACGTGTCTATTAATTGTGTTGCTGAATCGAAACCATTTGTTTAAAATAGAATCGAATTGAAAATGGTCTGGTAATGCTAACAAATAGCTGAATAATCGAGTAGACATAACTACTAAAACAAAGGCTCTTAATTTATACATTTCTTTTCTGAGTATTGGTTTTAAAAAACAATATGCATTGAATAACCATAAATGGCAATGAAGAGTAGGAAAATAGGCCTATAGTATTTGGCTTTTAAAACTCTTTTATGTGATGTCTAGATGTTCTTCCAATTCACGCCTTAACTAAACTAAATTTTAGGATAGATTTTCATTTATATACATATCGATTTTAGTTCCTATATGTACTACAAATTTAAACTATCTAATAGACTATAATTTTGTATAATAAGCATTGATTTTCATGTTTAGAAGGACTATTCGTTTTCTGAGCCAATTTAACAATTACATGTGGTCCTTGAGAACTGTTCCAGTCCTTCATTTTCCCCCCATAATTGTTACTGTAATCGGTCTTTCAACTGTTCTCAGCGCAATTGTTGCCCTTTTGTAAAATGATTATAATTTAACGCCAATTAAAAAGCAAAAAGCAAAATTACTAAACTGCAAATGTTCGTGCTGTAAATCTGCAACAATTTCAACTTAACGCACGAATAAATCTCAAGAGAGCAAAAAATGAGAAATGAAAAATTTCACCTGCTGAACGGCATCACCAACTGATTATCATCATCATCATCATTTTCATAACCACAATCTAATGAAGAAATTAGCAGAGGTTCAGGTTGAAAAGATTTTTTATTATTTTTTTATAAATATTTTTTATTAGTGTACCACATGCTCTTTTCTTTACCAAACAAGTCGAGCTTGAGTGGATTTCTAATTTGCAAAATTTTTCAATATTATATTTCGGTTTTCGAAGCGCACCAAAACGTTTTTATGGTTCATTCAAGTGCCACTCATATTACCTGCAAGCTGCCCAAAAACAAAACAGAAACTTCACTTTCGTTCCACGAACTTATTTTCAAACGCCGCCCCGTCAACTGTTGGACAAACTGACAAACAGGCAGACAGGCGGACAGGCGGACATACAGACGGACAGACAGACTGGCGAACGAGCGACCGAGCTGACAGCCCCCAAACTATTATATAAGGCCGTCCGTGCGCAGCTGTGGCCCCGGCCAAGCGCTCAAGACTCGCTTTAGGCCAATTTAAGTGCAAAACTAGTGCGCACATTGAGCCAAGTTGTACCAAGTTGCTTTTGGCCAGGCCAAGTCTATGGTTGCGAGAATTTTGCACCAGCAGCAGCAGCACCAGCACCAACAACAACAACTGCGGCTTAACTTGTTTGCTGTTTTAGTTGCGCTTTGTTGTTATTACAATGCCCTCAAAAATTGGGTTATTCTGAGTTTCTCATTAAATTTGCATTTCTAGAATTATTATTTAGTGGGTTGTTTTATGGCACAAAATGGAAAGCTACATTGCAGGAAACTGTGCCCTCAAAATAGTCCTTTGATAAGTAGCTACATCTATAACTATTGAAGTGCTTGGATGCTTTACTTCTGCGTGGCTTTTTTTTTCCAATAGTCAAAGGAGTTTTTTGTTTCTATTATTAAGTTATAATTTCAAATTATGATTCTTTGGTTTCATTATTCAAACTTTTCTTTTATAATTTAGATTTTATTTAATCGATTAACTTTAAATTCGGGTAAAAATATTATATATAAAGAATTTTACATTAAAGACTCCAGTTTGGTTTTTTACTAGAAACAAAAAATAAATGGGCGCGTTTAGCAGGCCGTAGCGGTTTGCGATTTGTGATTTTTGATTATCGATTGTTGACTGTTTTAATAAAATATTCTAATTTGAGTATTTTTGGTCAAAAAGTCACAGCTTGCTGGGATGCATTTTGCCATTTTATGTATTCCCGCAAAGGTCTCGACAAAATTTTGACTATGTAGTGTCGAAATCGAAATCAAGTAATCATAATATTTTTCCGATTTGTGTTTTGTGATATCGATTGACATTTTTACTTATCCGAATCACGAAACACAGCGGTCAGCAGGTGAAATCAGTAATGATCGATCACAAAACGCAAATCACTACGACCTGCTGAACACTACTTAATCTCGATGGCATTTGATCTATTTTTAATGCAGAAAGTAGCTCAAAATAGTACAGAAAGAAGAACATTAGGAAAATATCAGAAGAATTGGCCAAAAAGCCAACCCCCCTACACAGAAAAAACTATTAAAAAAACTAACTTTAACGAGACTATTTTCTATATTAAATAAATCAAACAACTGATTACATTTTAGAGGGATTTTTAAAGTTAGTTAAAAAGTTTCTAAAAATAACAAGCTTAGAAAAGCTAACTCTTCTTGAAATTAAAGAAAGACAAAAATTGAGTTTTCTATGACTACAAGAGATCATAGAAGTAACGATTACACAATTCTACAAACTAATAATACCTAACAAATTATTCTCTCAAATTTGATTCACATTTTGCAGTACAAATTCAATTCAATCTTACAAAACCGTTTTAGATTTTATGAAATAATTAGGATCAACTCAGAAAATGTCATAAGAAAGGTGTAACTTCATTTAATAAAATATAAAATTCTGCATCCTCCAATTAAACTGAAACTATAGGTATTTAATCTATGGTATGTTTTAAGAGTAAGCTGTAAGGGTATTTGAGTTTCAGTGCATTTGTCGGCTAAATAGTGTCTTCTTGTCATTAAGTTTTGCCCACTAACATACAACTCGAAGCTATTTATTTGCTAAGCGTAGCATAATAAAGCAGTAGCAACAGCAAAAACAACAACAACAACACCAGCAGCAGCCATATATGTATGTCTGATCTGTCACGATTTGTAGTCGTCGTTGTTGTCCGAGTCGCTATCCGTCGTTTGCTCTTTGCATTTTTCCATTGAAGCGCACAGACATCTTCCAGGTTAAGTTTTCCGAGACGCTTTAATTGTCAGCGTCATCGTTGGAAAAAATGTTAAAGGTTGTACATATTAGAACTTTCATTAGAATTATTTAATCGGTTGGCAATGGCCACAACGACAAAGATGATGACGACGACGACAACATACATACATACTTGTATGTAAGTAGTGGACGACTCTCTGTTTGTATGACAGGTGTGCGCAATTTTCTCAGCCTCTGCTGTTGACGGGCAAAAAATGCGTTGCACTTCCTGCCCAGATCGCTTTGAGTCACTGCACTTTGCGAGCAGTCGTGTGAAACCGCTGAGGGGTGGGGACGAGGCGGAGTGTCGAGATGATCTAGAGCTCGAGCATTGCGTTTAAGCTAAGCTGCATTTTGTTGCATCACACCGCCATTACCATTATGTCATGATTCCCTTTTCTCACCATTTCCCACCATTTCCCACCATTTACTCAACTGTTTCTTGTCTCTTTCGTGTCTTTTCTTGTTGCAGTGAGCAAAGCATAATCGGCGCCCGCGCCTCCGTTATGGTGTACGATGATAACCAGAAGAAATGGGTGCCTTCGGGCTCATCATCCGGCCTCAGCAAGGTGCAAATCTATCACCATCAGCAGAACAACACATTTCGTGTGGTCGGACGCAAACTGCAGGATCACGAGGTGGTCATCAATTGCTCGATACTCAAGGGTCTCAAATACAATCAGGCCACGGCCACGTTTCATCAATGGCGTGACTCCAAGTTTGTCTACGGCCTCAATTTTTCCAGTCAGAACGATGCGGAGGCATTTGCACGCGCCATGATGCATGCGCTCGAGGTGAGTACGATTCCACTATTTGCCATCACTATCTACTAAAAAAATGGAACCCCTTAACCCGAACAGGTGCTCAGCGGTCGCGTCGTCAACAATCCGGCCGGTCCACCCACAAATGGCAATGGCTACGAGGAGGATATGGGCTATCGTACAATGACCAGCGAGGATGCTGCCATATTGCGACAGAATAACACAATTAGTGGGCATATAACGCCATCGGCCCAGACCCCCACATCGCAGACAAATCAAAACAATATACCCCAAAGTCCACCAACGCCGCAGGGGCATCATCGCACGAGCAGGTGGGTCCTCAAAGAATAGTCAAAGTAGATTCATTTAATACTCAATATATAGTATAAACAATAAGCGTTAATGACTTTTCAAAAGCAAAAATCAACGATAGTTTAATTAAAGACGCAAGTCTTCAAAGATGGGAAACTTTCAAGCCAGAAAAATATACTTACCTACATATATATTACAAATATAATATTTATAGTCAGCGTTAAAAATACGAATTTTCAAATACAAAAATCAACGATAGATTAATTAGAGACGCAAGCCGTTAAAGGTGGGAAACTTTCAAGTCTGAAAAATATACTTACCTACATATATATTACAAATATAATATTTATAGTCAGCGTTAAAAATATAAATTTTCAAATACAAAAATCAACGATAGATTAATTAGAGACGCAAGTCTTCAAAGGTGGGAAACTTTCAAGTCTGAAAAATATACTTACCTACATATATATTACAAATATAATATTTATAGTCAGACATTTCTGGACGGCTACTGTTAAAGAATTGAGGGTGAAAAGACGAATTATAATCGAATATTATTATTTTCAAACAAAGAGCACTGAGCAGTGGGACCAATAATTACGTAGTTTTCATACAAGCTGGTCACACAGCGGACAATCAAAATAATTGCCACTTTCCGTATTCTTGTGTTGGCAACAATTTCGTTGATCCGCGTACTGACCATTAATCGCAATCAGGGTTTATTTTCGAATAATGTTCACAATTATAATGATTGCAGTCAACGTACATTTTAAAAAAAAATGTTAACACTTAGAATTATATTGATTATCTGTTCGTACTCTATATACATATATTTCCGAGCAGTTTTTTCTAATAATCAGGTACTGTAGAGAAATCGATCTTTAAATTTTCTGGCATTCTTTTGAGCTATAGAATACTATAATTCTCGTATTTATATATTGCTGGAAACCAATATCTGCAAATTGTCAGGCAAGTTTTTTTTTTAAAAAAATTTTGAGATGACATAACATTTTACATATGTACATATAGGAGACCCCACACTTTACGTATTTTTACAAAGCTGTACAGTCAGGCTAGCAAGGTTGAAATGAGGGAAAAAAACTAGTGGCGAAGCAAGAAAAATTTCAACCATCTAGTGCTCTTCTGAAGCTTCCAAAAAATAGTGTACGCGATTGTGTTTGCTTTATAAAAAGAAACTCAAAACTAGTGGCGCAACAATTCAGATGTTATTGTATATTTATCTGATGTTTATCTGCAATATTAATTGCCAGTCCAAACTCATTTTATCACAGATATACTGTACTATCTATATAGCTAGTTCATAATTAGTCGTACCATCAACACATTTTGTGCTTTTATCTCGTACACACTTTCTATATATTTTGTTTACGTTTCTATTTCTCTTCACCCTCTCACACACTATAACACTCTTAACAATCAATCGCACCCGATTTTGCTTTATTGTCATCGTCTGCGTCGTATCCATTTGCATTGACATGATTAACATTTAACAACAAAAACAAAAACAACAACAACAACAACCACCACACATAATTCGAACATATCGCCATTCGATCGCCAATTGTCAAAATTTGTTCAAACACTGAAGGAATTCCCTCAGCGCACCACCGGCGCCGCAACCACAGCAGCAGCAGCAGCAGCAACAACAACAACAACAACAACAACAACAACAGCAGCAGCAACAGGCGCCACAGCCGCCCCCACATTATGGGCCAACGGGAAACGGGCCCACGTCCAATGGTCTGCCGGCGCAGGTCAATCCACAAATGCCACCAGCGCCTGGCCAGACGCAACAGCAGCAATACCAACAACAACAACAGCAGCAGCAGCAGCAACAACAACAGAATGCAGCCATCTATGTGGCCCAACAGCAGTTGGCACAGGCTGGCTATGCGCCCACACAGGTAGGTGGCCACGAATCTCTGTTCGAGAAGTCCCGAAACACTTTTTTCTACTTTTCTACCTGTTTTCGTTTCATTTCATTCTGTACATCCGAACGCCCGCCCGCCTGCCCGCTTAAACAAATTGGCTTGCTATATCCCCACCAAATCAAATATATACATATATATAAAAAATTGTACCACCAACCAAATACCACCAATCACAACCACCAATTACCACCACACCAGTACCAGCAGCAACACTACGTGCTCTCAAATTCTAATCCAAATCTCAATATGCATCAATACCCACCACAGCAGTTGAGTGGCGCGCCGCAGCCACCTATGCCACCGCCACATCAAAATGGCGGCCCTGGCGGACCCATCTATGTGGCGTCACAGGCAGCGCATCTCGGCGGCGGCATTCCAAGCTCGGCGAGCGCCAACAGCGTGGTCTACGCTAGTCAACAACAAATGGGTGGTGCACCACAAGCACCGCAGCCACCGGCAATGCCCGGCAACGCATATGGGCAACACAATGGCCAGCCGCAGGCGGAGAATCCTTACGGTCAGGTGCCCATGGCACCGCCCATGATGCAACAGCAGCAGCCGGGCGGTGGTGCGCCTATGCCGCCACCACTGAATCGCATGAGCAGCACGGGTGGTGGTGGTGGTCCAAATGCGGCACCAGCACCACCACCACCGCCGCCAACATTTGGTGGTGCACCACCGGCACCACCGCAATTGTTTAATGGTGCTCCACCGCCGCCACAACCACCAGCGCCACCCGCGCCTCCTGCTTTGGGCGGCCCAGGTGCTCCACCACCACCGCCACCTCCACCGGGTCTTGGCGCCGGTGGTGCACCGAAAAAGGATGATCCACAGGCTGATTTAATGGGATCGCTGGCCTCACAGCTCCAGCAGTTCAAGCTCAAGAAAAATAAGGTAACTACTGTCATTGGAGTAACCACCCACCAGCAACCACTCTAATTATTTGTTGCTCTCACAGACCCCCAACGCCGCTCCCGAGAATAGCGGCAGCAGCACTTCAAGTGGCGGCTGCGGCAACTATGGCACCATTGGACGCAGCTCCAATGGCATGGCCTCAATGATGGATGAAATGGCCAAGACTCTGGCAAGACGTCGCGCCCAGGCGGAGAAAAAAGAAGTAAGTAGCCATCCATTGAACCACCATTTCACTTTTCTAACTCCTCTCCATTCTTTGTTTCATAGCCTGAACCAGAGCCCGAGGTGAAGCAACGTCCCTGGGAGAAGTCCAACACTCTGCCCCACAAACTGAGCGGTGGCAGTGGCTCGAGCAACGCCCACAGCGCCAATGGAAACGGCAGCGCCGGTAGCAGCAATACAACGAACAGCGGTGGGGAGTCCCCGCGACCCATCCGCAAGCGTTTTGGCAGCGCCAGCGAGGAAACAATTCTGAAGGTGAGGAAGCTGGTTTTAGAACTTCTCCTTGGGGACATAATTTCTTAAATCATCATCTTTTGTATTATCCCGCTCACTCAGCAGGTCAACGGCGATGGCCTGTCCCTGGCGTTATCCAACAGCGACTTGGACACACTAAAGGCTGAGATTGTGCGCGAAATGCGCCTGGAAATTCAGAAAGTCAAACAGGAAATTATAGACGGTATGTTGAAAGCGTTAATTATTCTGTTGTTTGATATTTCAAATCGATTTTCAATAGTCTAAGGTCTTTTAAAGTTTCATTCAGAAATGCTTAATTTGTCCCCAAATTATTTCTATATTATATATTTTTTAATGGGAAATTATGGTGACTTTGACATCCCAAAGGATTTGAACATTTATAAACGGCTAGAATGGTAAAAACAGAAACTTTATTCGGACATACTTTCTAAATAAGACTAAATGACTTTTGCATTTCACTTTTCAAATTTGTCTCCCCATTGACAAAATACAACGAACTTTAATTTACAAATCTGTATGTGTATGTGAGAGCATAAGTACATTTCAAATATTTTGAAAAAATCATTGTATTGCTTCTTAAAACTATTTTTGTACAGACTTACATGCTTATAAATAGGAAGATGTTTGTTTTCTTTTCTTTTTTTAAAGTTTGGACATATAGAAAACGAAATCACAAGACACCGGCAATACCGCAATACCGCAAAAAACAAATATTGCGAAAATGTTAGCAAGGCTGATAATGGCTTAATTAGCTACAAGTGTTATAATAAGAGAAAGGGAGAGTAGAAATCGTGGGAATATGGGGTGTAAAATACGCATAACAAATAAATGACAAAGGCAGAGAATAGAATTAGTTGTTTGAGCCGCTTTGTGCTGGTTTAGTGGTCGAGTTCCGGTGCAAAGACAAGTTACCTAAAATAAATATCGTATGCGTAATTTTATGGAGCGTGTGTTCTTTAAGATTTTTAGTAGACGTTTTGCATATACGAAACAGTTTTGGTATCTCTATACACTTTTTAAGTGTCCCCGTTAAAGTGGCTTTATATATTTACATTATCATTGAGGTTCCAATCCTAGTAGATTAAGGCTGGCTTTGTAATTATGGGCATGAAGTTCTATTTCAGGCTGTTCCTTTATTCGAAAAACATCTTGCCTTACAACACCCAAGTGGGTATGACATTCGGGCTGAAGTTATTCTGCTATATAGGTTAGGTAAGACTTAAAATAAATATTGGTCCGTAGATTTACCTGGTATTGGAGATTAGTTGGTGAGCACTTTATTGATCGGTTGTCACCTACTATGCATGCTCAGTGCGCCGAAACAAATTTTTGTCATCTCCTTAATGAGGTCCTGTTCGTTGTTCCAGCTTTTGTTTCGGTCGCTTCTGATTCTTGGCATTTGCTTCATCTGTTTCTGTCTTTATACCCAGCTTCTAGACCTGCACTCTCGTCTCGCACGTCTGTTTTATTCACTCCTAATGTTAAGACTTAAATACGCTGGGGGAATAATTACGAGTAGTATCCAAAAACTCATACAAGTAATCATAAGCTTGACATCATCATTGTCGGAATTGAAATTAATTAGTTTCTGCAACTTTTTTCTTCTTTCAGCTATCAAATCGGAGTTCAATCGCAGATAGATCAAAATATAGTCTAAGCATTACTAGCAGCCAACTCACTGTCAACAGCTACAGCAATAGCAACAACAACAACAACAACAAAGTCAACGTCAACAACAATAACAACAACCAATTCAGAAACTCTAGCACTGTCCCAAATGAACGCCTGATTTTTTTTAAAATATGTATATGCGATGTGTATGTGGGCGTGGGCGTGGCACTGCATAAAACAAACGAACTGAGCAGAAAAGAAAAATGTTTAAGCAAAATTGTAATGCGTATGATAAACTAAAAATAATTTTAAATATTCTAAATGTATTTAAACTAAATATTTAACTTATGATATTTAAAATGAGAAAAAGGAAACATTGCAAAAATGTTGATTGCGCCGCATACGTATCGCGTGTTTATGCATATAAACAATATATACTAAGCTATATATATATATATATATATATACATACATATATACATATACGTATATATACAAGTAAATAAGATTAACACGCAATTATCAGCTTTTTATATGGCTCGCAATTGTTTTATGCAGCAAACAAAATCAACTTTTAGTCAAAGCAAAGAAAACAAATAAAAATAAATGTAATAATTATAATGTTGTATGCCTATGCTATTTAATATCAACTTTTAGTTTGTAAACTGTAAACAATTTTTGTGCGAGCAACAAATGTATGCATTATCGTAATACTTAGTTTTACAATTGTACATTCTTTTCTTTTAGATACTATACTATATAAAATACACATTTAGGTTAATGCAATTTCGATGTGAAAAAGCATACATTAGTGTTTTTTCCCCCTAAGTTTTAAGCGCTACCAAAATTTTATTCAATTTTAGTTTGTATGCCACACACACACATATATACATTAAGTTTAATACGAAGTACATATGCATGTATGTTCTGTTTAAATTTGATTGTGTCTCTTACGAGATTTGTTTAAATTTGTTTGTAAACTATTTTCAACTCTTATTGAATAATAATACTGCGAAAAATTCAAAAACAAAATCATCTGTTGTAATTATATTAGCATTATTATAAAGGTATTTAACAAATAAATGCATAAATTACATCTTACTCTCTTTATCTACGCTATCTGTAAAATGTATGCCCAATTCATATAATATATTGTATTCATACAAAATACGAACATAAACATAAATATATACTATATACACAAGCATACATACATGCATACTCATTAAATTAAATAATAAAAGAAAAAAACTAAAAACATTTAGCATTACACACACACACACACACACACACACACACACACACACACACACATACATACTACAAAAATAAATTATGCATAACATTTAAAATCAAATTACAAAATAAAACACACATGCAACATTTTCAAACTAAACGTTTTCATTTGCAAACAGACTCAGCCACAATTTCGAATTTAAAGTTTCTGCGCTCATGGAAGAGCAAGCATTCGCACATTTCCTAAGCACGATCTCATCGAAAATAGTAAAATGAAAAACAAATACAAAAAATTGTGTTAAATAAGCTTTTAATTGAAACATCAACTTTTATTTAAGCAAACAAATTAAGAATCAACTCAAGAATCAACAGCAACAAGTCTTCAAAACAGTTCAAAGTGGAATTGAATGTGGTGTTCAGCACTTTTGAAATATTAGCGATAAACAAATACTATACCCAAAGAAAAAATTCATATTTGCATGCAACACAAAAGTTTAAAGGACCTCCAGTGTAGACTTACAAAAAAAAAAAAAAAACCAAACACCGCTAATGTAGAAGTAAAAAATCGAAACAAAAAAATTATGAAAATTTTGACTGCTGCTGACGAAATTTCCCCAAACATTTGTTGTGGAGTACCGTTGGAATATGAAATAGACAAACAAACAAACAAACAAATTGTTTTCCTAGTTGATCCTGAACATATTGTGTACCAATTTCAACTTCCATATATACAATTAATTAAGACTAAATAGTGAAATTTATATATTGAAACGCATACGAAAAATAATTTAGTTTAGCTTTTAAGGCATAACAAAGTGAAATTGTTTATTAAAGTGAAATTATTTATACAAAACGAAGTAATAACGTTGTGACGTTGTGTATAATTCAAGAGAATAAATGCATATACATTTTAATTTTTGTAACATTAACATTAATTTTTAACAATAATTTTTATATATTGATTGTGTGCGTGCTAGGTCGATTATAATTATATGTGGATATACATTAATTATATGATAGATATATACATACATATATATACTCGTATATGTATACCTAGTTATAATGCGGCAATGGCGCATTTGTAAATGTTATGATTTTTGTATTTTTATATATATACAAACATAAATAATATATATGCAGGCTGCATGATTTAATTACGTACATTTATTGAAGACCCACACACCAACTATTTAGAACGTGAAATGTTTACGGCAGGAAGAAACCAGCTTCCTGGCCAGCAATGCGAAATTTGTATTATTAAATTAATTATATATACATATATATATATATATACACTTAACAAGCATATGAAATTAAAGCGTTTATGTATTTCATAAATATACAAGGCATATACAACAACAACAACAACAACAAGAAATATTCAATATACATTAAACGAATAAGCGTCGATATGCAAGAAACGACTTTTGAGATCAAAAATACCAGCAACGGATTCATTTAGACTTATGTTTAAGCTATGTATGAGGGGAAGGGAAGCAGAGGCAGGAATCGCAAAATTATATGCATATTCAAAATGAACATAAAAGCAAAAAAAGAATAAAAAAAAAACAAACAATAAACGAACAACGCCGGCAAACGTTTGTATGTAAAAACCAAAATATAAAAATGTTGTTTTACTTTCTCTGATTCATCAATTTTTAGCCACTTTTCTCATTGAATTGCCAATAAATCTTCGCCAATGTGTCAAAAAAAGTGTCCAATTGAGAAATAATTTTTATTTTATTTCAATTTCTTTAATAAAGTAGCTTATTATTGTGATTTTTCAAATTTTTCCAAGTCTGATAAAGGGGTGTTTATTTGGAGTTGAAATTGCTGGCAGTTCTATATTGTCGAAAAAGGTGGAACAATGTGGCTTTGGAAAGTTTGGCTGTTACTCGAGCGGAATTAAAAATAATCCGCATTTACAACAATATACAGAATTCCTTTAAAAGCGTCCATTTAGTATATTCATAAATTACGGATAAAACGTTACTGGTAAAAAATGTCTACACTGTCTTAACTTTTAAAGAAAGCAATCGAGTTCACACTAAGCAGTTTTCAATTCCGATTGATGGCATCTAGAGTGCTTATCGAAAATATGTTAACATTAAAATATACATACATTTTAATCATAATAAAAATTAAAACTTTGTTTTTTGTACATTTTGTTTTAAAATGTTTTTGTCAGCGACGAGATTTGTTTGTCGACACTAATTAATGCACATTTAGTATTTAGGGTAAGGGTTAAAATGTTAACCAAAGCTAACTTAGTCAAGACATCAACCCGAACATCTCAATATTGCTGCAGCCTCAATAAGTTGGGCAGTCAGCTGTTTCTGTAAAAGCTTTGCTGGCTCTCCTGCAAAGCTTTGGCGCTCACTTACTGCCAGCGCCAATTTTAGTCTCTTATTGGAACTCCAACGAGTAAGGTAACGGATCGTTGCACGGCGCCGCGATGTCGACGTCGCGCTGTTATGCGTATTCGCGTGTGTGTGTGTGTGTGTGTTGCGAGCATAGGCAAAAATGAGAAAAAACAACGGCAAACATTTTGTATCGTTGTTGTTGTTGTGCTAAAGAAAAAGAAGCGACCGAGAAAAACAACAACAAAAGCAACAGCGGCAACTTTAATGCGTACAAGCAACCGTGTGTGTGTGTGTGCGTGCGTGCGTGCGGATGTGCGTCTGTGTGTGTGTTGTCGTCTACATTACTGCCAGCTGCCTGCCTGCTTGCCGCATTTGTATTTGAAGGAACCATTTTTTTTGGCAACAAAAAGCTGAATTCGCTGCTCAACTGAAATATTTTCGTGTCTCTTGTGCAGAAAAACAAAATATTTTAAAACGCTACAAATTCAATTTACATATAACTACTGCATGTGTGTGTGTGTGTGTGTGTGTGTGTGTGTGTGTAGGAAATGCCGAAAAAGCGGCAATCAAAGCATAGAGGCGCATTTCGATTCAATTAAATAGCAGCAGAAACAACAACAAAAACAACATAAGCAACAACAACAAGAAGAAGAGCAGTCGGACTGTTGTCAATAAAGCAGCCGATGCCGTTGCTACTGTGGCTGCAAACAGCTGACACAGTTTTGTGTTTATGCAGCGTAGCTGTTGTTGTTGTTGTTGCTGCTGCCATTGCTTGGCAATGGCTTTAAATGTTGGCCAAGTTTGATGAGCAGACAGTCGCTGTAAAATATGTAATGCTTCCTCTAGAAATGGCAACAAAATAAAATCGAAACAAGAAAACTAAATTTGTTTTCCCATTTCTGCATATACTTATAGAAAAAAAATACAAAATAAATAAAACGAAAACCAAATGTTAGCGCATAATTGAAATATTTCGAACAGCGCGAATGCCTGGCTTATCATTGACATTGAAAGCCACACAACAACAACAAGCAGAACCAGCATTAACTTTTAAATATTTACATACAAGGCGCGACATGTTTACACAATATGCGTCAACCGAATTGTTTAACAATTGGCTAAAAGTCTATGTGGCTGCCAAAGGCCAACAACTCTGACACAGACACCGACACACACAAACTACTATATTTCTGATATTTTAAACAAATATTTAACATCTTTATTTTAGTTAATTTTACGGCAGTTGTAAAATTCATCACACGTCTACTCGCTCGGAAAGAATTACGAAAACATAAGAACAACAACAACAAACACACCAATAACAAACCGCAGTTCTGAAACAAAAACGAAATCAGCAAAAGAATCAAAATAAAGCAACAACATAAAGCAAAGCTAAAGTGCGTTCGACTTTAACAATAAAACCGTCTATGTTCAATTCTTTTGTTTCTAACAATTTACACAATAATAAACGAGGCCAACCTTTAAACACAGTTTTTGCAAATTTTTGAAAAACTCACAAAATACTAAACGGCGTTATTTTACACGATAAGAAAATAAACGGCTACGTTTTGGTTCCTGAAGCTATAAATTACATACATATGTCTATTGTTTGAAAGTTTTGCCATTTGTTAACCACAAAAAAATTGTTTAAGAGTATTAAAGCTGCGCATTAAAAAAATTGGCACGCGTGTGAGTAAATCAATAAAATTATGAAAACCGATTTTATCGCGCTTTCTGCATTACTCCTACATTGTTTAATAATTTGTATTTTTTTTATTCGCAACTGTTGCTTTGCTTTCACAATATTTGGCCAGCAAAATTATTCAAAATGATTACACTTGGAATTCAAAATTTGTTTCTTTTTGCATACTTTCATGTGCAGTGTACAAGAAACACACACACAATATATATACATACATACATATATGCACACATACACGCACACGCTTAACCGCATATTTGTAAGCTAACCAAGCAAATGTTATATGTTATTTGCTCTGTACCCGATAAAAATAATAATAGGTTGTTCAAAAAAGCACATGCAATATCTAATACTATAACTATTTACTTATTTCCTTCTGTCTGAGCTGCCCTGTTTTATCTGATTGACTGCACTTTGAAAGTACATGTCGAATTATGGTGATAAATTCATTAGTTATAAATACCAATTACTTTTGTACTTTAAAGTCGATTAATTAATATGAGTACAGCTACATATGTACATACATATTGGACATGTAAATCCGTCATAGTAAGAACTACATTTTGGTTTTGTTTACGAATAACTATGATCTCTGTTTTGGTAGTCGGATAGAGGCAAATGGTACTTGAGACAAGAGAGAGAGAGAGAGAGAGAGAGAGAGAGAGACTTACTTTCTTAACTTAACAACTTTTTGGTACCAGATTGATCCAATCATTTTTCTGATATACAGAATTCTGATTGAGGCCGAGCTTAAGTCGAGGTTCAATGAATTTGTCAAAATACTATGAAAGTTCTATTTCAATTTTAAAACACTGATGCTATTGTTTTATTACGATATTATTGCTGTTGTAATAACCAATTCAATAGTAATTATATAGTTGCTATGTGAGAATCGATTGATTAAGAAATCAGTCAAAGTAAAAACTAAAATTCTGTTTTGCATATCCATAATTTAGTGAGTCAATAAGCCAGTTTTTAGCCTATTTTGGCTGATTAGAAATAATTGTAAATTAGGGTAATCACATGCAGTGGTTAAGTGGTTTACTACAAGTATTTCACGGACTCAACAAACTTGTAATCTTCTTCTTTGTTTACGAATTATACAATTATACAATTATATACAACGAGTTTGGTTAATTTTGTAGCCTGTCTAATTGAATTGAACAGTTTTTTTGTAAGAATACACAGTTAGAAATTAAGTTTTTCCGGGAAATCGCTTCAATGGGGAAAAAGAGAAAATTCTGAAAACGTCTATAAGTTTTGAAACTCATTTTTAAATTGCAAGAAAATGACTAAACTAGCTAAAGAAATCAACTAGATGAACATAAATAAATTTTGGATTGGGTACAGAATATGTTATAGTCGGTGCGGCCGACTCTAAAGATTTCATTTGTTTTGTTTAAATTGGCAAATGAAAAATAAACTGCCTGCTTTGTACACACAACTACTTATACATATTTATTAATAATAAATATAAATGAAAAAAATTCACAAATTTCTATTTTCGTTTTAAATAATTGAAACCAACATTTATAATTCGCGTATAATTCTGCGACTCAATGGAATAAAACCAACCAAAAAATAACTACGCAACATTCAACAATTCAACAAACACTTGCAACGCATATCCTGCAACAATAACAACAACAACATCAACAAATTGCGTCGTTGGACTGCATGTAAGTACAAAAACAAAGAGAGAACCACCCCATTGAATACCGCACAACCCCTTTTTGCTAGTTTTAGCTTTGCTGTTGTTGTGCCATGGGTTGGGCACTTGGGTGTGTTGATTTAATTGCTCGCCGTTCCATAAAGATATGCTCCGAGAATACTGACTGAGAAGTGTGCGTGTGAGTGTGTGAGTGAATGAGTAAGTGGGCAACGTCACATTAGATGATTTTCAGCGTCCTTTGAGGACACAACGTGAGAGCTCCAAACAGCTATTTTTATGCACTCAGCAAAATAAAGTTTTGTTCTAAAAAAAGTGGTCTCTCAAATCTTTTTGGCTAGTCAAATAAAACTAGTGCTTTGTCAATTCATGGCAAAGACAGAACAAACAGACAGAAAGATGTGTCATCACATCATGTGTGATAGTTGGGACTGGAATGATATTATCTACCCATTGAAATTGGGATTGGAGAAGTAACCAGATTCAATAATGAATCCTCGCAAACTCAGAGATATTATCTTTTTTAACATAAGAACATTTTCTAGGCGACGAAAAAACCATGCAGTAGAGAATTGCAAAAATAGAAGTAGAGCTTTAATCAGAGACGAACAAAACGCGATATATCTGAGCTAAATTGAACAACGCAAACCTTTTAAATACAATTAAAAAATTTGATAACAAAATTGAAAATGATTAGGGAATTATTATTTCTTAAAATCAGATAACATTTTCCAATAGTACAAATGTAATACTAATTGAACAAGCTCTTATTTTTTGATTTTATAAACATTTTCAACTACAACTATATATCAGTTTTGTATTGCGTTATATTTCATATTAGTTTAGACTGCTTTCCTTATTTGAAAAATTTGATATTCTGCCATAATGACAAAAAAGTACTTGAGAGTATAAGTAAATGCAAGAGCAATAGTTTTTTGACTTCAATTCAATTTTGTAGAAATGGCTATTCTATGACTTATAATGAAATATTTTGATTAAAGATGCGCTTAGTTATATTTTTTCAACATTTTTTCTGAGTGTTGTACCCAAAGCAGTTGTTGTCACGCTTAGCTCCAGCAACAACCCCCTTGGTGGAAGGCGCCAACCAACAACCCCCCAAGTGCCAGCGAAAGTGTGTCAGTTAGAAAGCTGCAGCGCAGTTGGCAGCTGGCAGCGCCGCAAGCTCAAGCTGCAAGCCGAATAAGCACAAACAAAAGCCGCCACCATGCCGCAAATACATATTCTTTAAAGCAGCTGCAATTGGCAGTATCGTTTTTCTCTCCTCTCTCTTTCTCTTCCTCTCTTCAACTTGATTCCTGCTGTTCCTTACAAAGTTCTGCTAAACAGTGCTGTCAAAGAATTGGGTGTCATAAAAAGCTATATATGCTAGAAATAGTTTGATAAATTAAAATAAAGCTCACTTTACATTGTTAGCATATCGTCACAAGAAGAATGTTATATCAATAAATATAAAACTCTTCTTTTTTATTACTTTATTATTTTTATTAATTTATTTCAAATACAACATAAACAAAAAATGTTTTCGACAAGTCTCGAACTTAGACTTAATATTCCAAAGGTTTTCATGTAGTGGGCTGTTTCCTTCTCGGGACCAAAAATTCTTCCAAAAAAATTCTTAAAAAGACATGTTTAAATATAAAGGAGACTGTGGATAAAAAGCTAAACTACAGACATAAACTAGCCGCATATTCAATGTCACGAAACTAGCAGAGTGCATTCACCACTCAACGACGCCAAGACAAAACGAAGCTGTTCTGGGTTAATCTGAAACTCCAGCGGGATCAGCCAAAGTTGCATTGCGTAAAGAAGAAGCTCGAGGAAGCCATCGCCGTGACACCAATTCCATTTAAATTCATAGCCTAATGCATTATTTATTATATATTTATTTATAGTTAACAAAGAACTGCTAACTTTGCAAGAAAAATAACAATATAAATATAAAATAATATCTGTAATAATTGACTCTGTAAGAATTGATTTCTACATGGTCGTAGTTCCTTATACGAACTAAATGAATTGAGTTATATAATATAAAAAGCATTTGTTGCTAATTGCTTTACAAAATTGACATCTGAAAAAACAATCGGTGCTTGCCCGAACTGGCGGGAAAATAGCTGAATTGGCAACACTGCTGCTAACCCACTGCCTCGAACTTGTCCAGAAGAAGAAGACAAAATAAAATGGTTTGCTCAATTGTCCTGAGTCGTGGCGCTCTTCGAAAAAGCTTTTACTCTTCATGCGCTCTTCAACCAGCTGTACAAGAACAATAAGAAGAAGGAGAAGAAGAAGTGAAGAGAACTTGGAAGCATTGTAGTAATTAAAATTGAATGCCTGCTGGCATTTCAGCTGCTGCTTCTTTAATTTTTTAATTTTTGTTTTCAAAACTAATAAATCAATTGGGGCCAGGCATGGCTTACTTTAAAGTTCACACGCCGTCGTCTTTAGTCGTTAATTATTAATAGTGCTAGACTTGCGTGTTGTTGTCCCTGACAACGCTTAGGCACATAGACAGTGGCTGGTCAAAACATTTACCATATTGTACAGGTGTGTGTGTGTGTGTGTGTGCGTTCAGGGTTCAATTACCTCAATAGAGCAAGTGTGCAAAATTGCAAGCAAAAATGTCAAGCATTGCAGCCCTTGAAACAAATTGCTTGGCAAATACTTGTAGGCATAAAGACGCGCTTCGAGAGCCGTCAAATGTTTGTAGAACAATTTAGAATGGGTGGGGCAATGAATGTTTTATGTACACACGTACAAGTATGTATGTATGTATGTACTATTTGCCTTGTGCCAAAAAAAAACAACAAGAAAATCAATAATAAAAGCCCAGCAAACAACAGCCCGAAAAAAGGCAAGCAAACTTACCCAAATACATACTTATATGCTAGCCCATAAATGTACATACATACATATGTACTATATTTATGTATGTATGTATGCAGACGTGTATAAGAAATACGCCCCGTTATGTTCATTTTGTATTTTGAGATATTTATCTGACTAGCTTGAGAGACAAGGCGCCATAATTTGCATTTACATGCTGTAAGTGTGTGCGGGTGAGGGTGTGTGTGTGTGTGAGGGTGTGTGCGGTCCACCCTCGCACGTGTGTCAACAGACCGTTTAATGACTTGGCTCATTTACATTTGTCTAGTGTCCCCCATCAAATCGATAACTTTAATCAGCATGGGTCGCATTAACGGAGATGGCGACTATACTAGCCAAGCAATATTCTTTTCACCATCACTCACAACTCTCTGCAATATTTTATGTTTGTTTAAAGTCCAGAGATCTGACAGAGTCGAATAATTATAAATTGCACTTTGTGCCAAACAACTTATCAGATAAATGCAGTTGCAATGCCATTCAAAATATAAGTGGCTATCAACTTGAACTTGCTAGCTTATACTTGTATAAGGTCTGTAATGGTCAGCAACGACGACAGCCACGTATTGCCTTATTTTTCGAAACGAAATTCGTATACCCTTGCCATTTGATTACCTATCTGTGGTCGATTTTTATTTAAATAAAGAAACAGACAAAACAAGAGAGAACGCTACAGTCGAGCAAGCCCGACAGTGTAATACCCTGTACCCAGGTAAACTTCCGTCACTGAGTTATATGCGCCCATAGCAGCAGCATAAAGAGGAAGAAGAAGAGCGAACTTGTTGCTGCAGTTTGGGGGGGTTGTACTGGTGAGAATTTGTTTTGCTAATAACTTTTCTTAGAATTGACCGAATTTGATAAAATTTTAAACAACAGTAGATAATTGTATAGAAATTATGTGTGCAAAGTTTGGTTTAGGTAGCATTTGAAATGTGGACGCTATTGACGAAATTCTGTAGCGGGGGAAGGGGGGGGAAATTAAAAAAAAAAAAATAAACTCGTCCTTACTCGGACCTAGGAGAATCTGGATGCCAACTTTGGTTATTCTAGCTTTAATAGTTTCCGAGATCCTTGCGTTCATCCAGACGGACGGACAGACGGACAGACGGACAGACGGACGGACATGTCTAGATCGATTTCTCTCGTCATGCTGATCAAGAATATATATACTTTATGGGGTCGGAGATGCTTCCTTCTGTATGTTACATACTTTGCACAAACCTAATATACCCTTTTTACCCTACGGGTACAGGGTATAAAAAGATTGCAAAATTGACGGCATTTGAATGCAACTAAACAATATGATGACATAATACAAGTAATGTCGATTTTCAGGCATTGCATCCTAAAATGCATTACAAATTTTTCATTTAATTGCAATAAATTGTATTCTGCATTTTGAAAAGTAATGCACTTAAACCTTGGCGTCTATATAGATGAGAATATCATGTTTGTTACGATTGAAACAAATTAACTAAAATAATAAATAATAAATAAATATGACCTATATTTATTAGCCAGTTCAGCAAACTTTGCCCCAAGTCTCACCTGTGACTGGAAATTAACTAGAAATTGTTGAATCAACGACCTGCTGGGGAAAGGTTTACTAACGAGTATAAAAAACAAAGTCGACTGTTTGTACTATATAGTATAAGCGAGTGATAAGAGCATATTCGTCATACAAAGTAATAAAAACAAATGTTTCTCAAAATATTTTTGCAGAAAACGGAAACCTTTCCATTTTGAAAATAGAGACGCCCTATGCTCCAGTTTGTGGGCGTAGTACTAGAGTAAAATTGTTTCGCTAATGAAAGTTGAGATTTATATTTTATTTTACATAACTTTGTGGAATTGTGGACCGTAATTTGAAGCGAAAGAAGTGGGAAAGAATCAAAAAAATAAAATAAATTTGTATAAAGTTTATAGCCGTGCTGAAATCTGTCGTCTTAAATTCTGTTTGAAACAAGCTTTATTGAAATTTGGAGACTATTTCTAGCCAAATCAGAATTGTTTTTAAATGTTATTCATATGTTTAGAAATTGTAAGTTTTCCCAATATTAAGGTCTTCTTTACGCTTACGACACTTGCCAACCTAAAGTTTGCACAGGGTATGTTTTTTTTTTTTTAGTGTAAGCTTATGTTACAAACATGACGATACAACTAAAATACCTTTGCTTTATTTCATGGAGAATACTTACTCACCAGCAGTTTAACGAGTTTGCGTTTATTACGTACTTCAAAAAATATTAAAAACAGAAACAAAATAAAAAGGTGAAAATCGCATTAAGCTGATTAATGTCGAAAGGGTGTTTGGTGGCATTGGGGGCAAGGTTCAAGGGGTTTGCGGGCTATTACAAGCACCGCTCTTGCTTGGCATTTTAATTAGTTTAGAAATGTCAACAGCCAGTCGTGCGTATACGTAATGTAATGTAACAGTCATTAGTTTTCATAATTTGCGCATAATGCGTATACGCCACGTAACACATTTGTCACTTCCGCTTTAAAGAGAGAGAAAGAGTGACACTACTATTTTTTTTTTTAATGTTTTTGTTGTTTTTGCTGCTGGTGTTACTGCTAATGCTGATGAGGCTGCCAGGCAGACAGGCAGATAGACAGCAAACCCCATCCAAATGGGTCACGCAGCTAATGAAATTGCCTTATACGATGAGCACGTAAAATTGCAATTTGTGATATGCACACAAAGTTGTTGTAGTTGTACAAATTGTTTATATTGTTTTTGTTGTTTTTCGTTACCCCAAACATAGCCTTTGACCTTGAATTGTTTGAGGCAATTGGAAAGTTAAAGGTCAATCGACAGTTGATTTTTGTTGCTGTTTCCGGTATGACAGACTGACAGACAGACAGACTGGCGGATAACAAAATCCCTTGCATGCCGCTAATTATTGACAATTTCCAGAGCTATTTTGCAAAATTGAACTGCAATTTGTCTCGCATTTGTCAATAACCTTAAGAAAATATATATATATTGTCTTAATGAACAAACAAAATTGCAAACTCGAATTATATATGTACACTAACTTAGTACATACAAGTAATATATGTCTAGTAATTATCTGAAAATGCATATTAACATAGCGACAGCAACAATACCCATAACAACGACGATGCTGCCGTTTGCTCTGGCTTATCAATTTTAATAAAAATAGACGTTTTCCAATAATGACATCAGCCGGTGCCTCACTCAATGCTCAAAACCCAATACTCGTGCCCGTTTGTCTGTCACAATTTGACATATTTTTATTGACCTATTAACCATCGAGTGTGTGTCCAACTATGCGAGTGTTATTTCGAATGTCTGCCAGAATGTTTAAAGTGTTTGAATTCTTGTTCTTGTTTCGGCCTTTTAGCGATTGCATAAGTGGCCCATATTTAGATAGCGACCATTGGCACTTCGCAGATCGAATCGAATGCAATTTATATTTATTAACATCTATTACTTATGATAAGCAGTATCGAGTAGCAACAACAATAAAAACAATGTCTAATTAGAGTGAGTGGCCTTTTTTCGGTTGACTGATAAGCTGAAAACAAAAGCGGCGTCTTCATTATGATTGAAATCACTTTAGTTGAGACCTTTGTTCGGAACTGTTCTATTTACTTTGTAAATACATACTCCCCATAAGCATATTTAAAACTTTGCTCTTCTTGTTGTTTTAATTTGCAAATATTTGAATATTGGCTTTCGATTAGTGTTTGTTAATAAGTAGTTGCTTGGTTTCTCATGGTTTATCATCATTGGATGCTGCTTATGATAACATAGTTATATGATCGCTTGATCGCTATAATTTATGGGAGTCCCACAATTAACAGTCCTGGCGCATAAATTGGAGAGGTTATTTGCAAAAGAAATAATAGGTATATAGTATCAAGTTTAGAAAACGTAGGTGTAAAGCAGTAGTTCGAAAAGATGGAAAAACCGGAAAAAATTCAAATGTAAGTTTGTCGATTCGATGAATGTTTTATAGAAAACAAGATAGAACGCTACAGTCGAGCAAGCCCGACAGTAAAATAGCTTGTACTCTCCACAAAAAAGAAAAATTAAAAAAAAATTAAAAATAAAAAAATTCAATTATTAAAAAAAAATTAATTTATTAAATTAATTAAGAACATTTATTTAATACATACATAGAAGACATGTATAGTTTTACATTTACATCACGTGTCTATTTGTATTTATATGCGTGTATGTATGCAGCACAAAGTTGGACCAAAGCAGCAACAACAACAGATGCGGGCAGCGCTGCAAGCAGAGCATGAGCAACGATTTTATTTATGGCTATAACTTTCTTCAGAATTGACCTATCATAATGAAACTTGGCATACGGACACATAAGCACTAACTGGACGTAACTACTAAAACTGATTTCAAAATTTCAATAATTACGGAATTGCCGGGGGGTGGGGGACTGTATCAGAATAAAACAATAAACTTGACCTGCCTAGGGCTTAGGGGAACCTGGATACCAAGTTTGGTAATTCTAGCTCTTGTACATTCTGAGATCCTTGCGCTCATACAGACGGACGGACGGACAGACGGACATGGCTAAATCGACTCGGCTTGTCACCCTGTTCAAGAATACTTTGTGGGGTCTGCCACTCCTCCTTCTGTGTGTTACATACATTCGCACGAAACTAGTATAGCCTTTCACCCTTTGGGTACAGGCTATAATAAAACAGACTCTCTGATGACGTCACGACACGAGTATATAAGGCAGCCTTTTGAATGACTTCGACCTGCTTTTAGTGACTTCCTTTCGAGGGCAAATGCAATTTTCCGAAATGGCAATATTGACACAAAGCCAAATCAGGCAACTATAGGGAGTGGTTCATGGCTAAAATTGATTTATATTTCTAGTCTAAAAATCAGACACAATTGTCAACCAATGAGAGCAGTTTTCTATTGTCTGTGCGGAACTTGTGCGAAACAAGGCTAGAGTGCAGAATTTTTAGAGTGAAATGTGATGAATCGTTAATTCCATTCCATTCCATTTCTAAGATTTTGGCTGAGTTTTAATTCACGCATTTTTTCGATTAATCGATCTATCGATCTATTAATCTGTTTCATAAATTAGAACGTGTCGATTGTCATTACTGTACTGATGTCACAAACACATCGTTACTTTGTGTGCGATAACTCAGCTACTATCTATTAGATTGTGATGAAATTTTTGCGGAATGCCGGTACCTTACTCAAGAGAGGATACTATTATATCTTCAATGCATCTTGTAAAAAAGTCATTATTTCCAATAAAACTTACTTAAATTACATATAAATGTATCGCACTTATCTGCCAAAATAGTTCTAAATTATTAATAACCCTAAGTAAAAATACAAATAGAATGACGAATTTAAGCCTTTAAGTAAGGCCTTTTGTAATTAAGCCTAGTGTAATTTATTTTCACGAATATGTATTTATGCTGACACTTTTTCTAATCAATAAGCAGCTAGCTTCACCTGATATTAGCTTTAAACCTTGTACTCTCTAATTTAGATTTCCTTTTCAAATTAGACATTGAATCAAATCGATGTCAATGTTTCGAAACAATTAGAAAAAGATATGAAAACCATTTGCAAAAACTAGTCAACTATGTCAGATATGAACTCAGAGAAAAATTATTGTTAAACAAAATGTCAAAAAGTGCATAGAAATTGTTTTTTGTTTTTATAAAGCAGCTTCAAAACTCAACGATGCTGTCATGGATCCATCCATGCATTGGGTCAAATAAATATGTGCTAAGTATGTCACGTTTGATTTATTTTGTATATTCTTTTTTTTTTTTTTTGGTGGCCAATTAAACAAATTATCTATGCGCTTAAATGGCCTTCATGCTGGTTGACTTGCATACCAAATTAAATGATGTAAGGGGCAGGGGAAGGGTTGGGGGGCCAGGCAGCCACTTGCGGTTTGTACTTTTGTTGGTCAGCCTAGTAGGAATAGTTGTATTGCTATTGCTATTGCTTTTGTATCGCATTACCTAATTTTCTATTTATAAAAAATAAATAAATGAGAAAACAAATCACATGCATACGGCCAGTACTCGTATGTACGCGTATTTAATATTTATACACACTTTGCTGCTTTTCTATTGATATTGTGCATTCCTGCCGTTAAATGTTTACGAATCGAATGCGAATGCGAATGCCTCGCTTTATACAGAGCCAACCACGCCGATAATGCCAACAACAACAGTAGCCACCCATATGGGTGTATGGGAGGGAAATGATGCGGGTGCCGGTAAAAAGTAAAAAGTATTGAGATGTTTTCGAAATGGGCGGCAGCTGAAATAACGAAATGAGTTGCAAGTTAAGCGCTTGACTTGCAGCTGTAATGGGAAAGCGTGCTATACGCTCCATTGCCTTTATGACGCGCAGGCGTGACGCTTTATTAAATTACCGTTCAACAAAAAATGTGACCGATGATGACGCAATAATAGCCTGCCGCCGCTTCAAAAAGCAACCAGACCTGCCAGTCGGTCTACGGCGGAAAGCCATTTGACCATTGCCTTGAGTCGTTTCTGAGTCAATCTTTGACCTTTCTACACAGTGGGGAAAATACTATATGTCAAGAAGAAGAAGTGGGAATTTAAGTTTTTATAACAAGCGATCATAATATTACTCATTAATAACAATTCCAAGCATGGTGACCACAAAGAATAAATTTATAATTCCCATTACAATTGTCGTTCAATTACTTTATATACTTGTTGGCAAGAAAAAGTTGTAAAGATTAGTTTTAAAATAAAACCGAACACAACTCCTTTAAGCATTTATTTCAAGCAACTTATATCGCAAAGAAAGCAAGTTTATTCAACATTCTATTGCACACGCAAAGTCGTAAGATTTTTCATGAAATCAGTCATTTAGCTGTAAAAATATAAGTTCCCGAGAAAATATTACGCCTCATCAGCCGTGGTTGCACGTTTTCAGATGGAAGTGCGGCCTCGGAATGATGTTGTAAGACCTGCTTGATTAGATCTACATACAGCACCTGGTTGCTTAACTTATTCCCGATTTTTCCCTGAAACCAACTTTGCCGTCTTCTCTTATGTTTTTTGCTACTGTTCGGCCGACAACTTGGCGATGGATTAAAAAATTATGGAAATGGAATGCCTGTTTTCAAATAATTCATAATTCTTCAAATTTAGCATTAAAATCCTCTTTCAATTCATATAAGCACTAATTATCATGTTCCTTTATTCTACAAAAAAACTATTTAAGAGTACCTTTTAAAATAAAAGAAAAGTTTTTTTAAACTTAAAAAAACTTGCTTAAGGATAATAGTTCCTTTAAGCCCTTTTAATTCCTAATAAAGCCGTTTAGACGTTTGATCTTTCACCTCAGGCTCTAACAAAAACCACATTCTAAAGCTTCAACCATTTAAAACAAAGAACGAATGCTGAAAACAACTAATAGTTTCATTTAAAAATTAAGCAAAACATCATGCTGATAATTATATGTTGGAAAAATATCGTTTAATTGGCTTTAGATAGGCACTAATTATGAAGGTACTTGCCAAAATAACTATTAAAGATTAAAAGTGTATAAAAAGCTTATTTTATTGCATCTAGATTTTGAAAAATGACGTCTTCTACTTATTATCTGCTTAAAAGAACTAAGGAAGATTAATTTTCAAATTAAAGAAAACATTTTTTAAGCTTGTTATGTTATGAAAAGAGTGGATAGTGTTATAAACCCATTGATTATAAAGCTACTATTAAAGACATATTTAAAAAAAAAGAAAATATAAAACAATTTTTTATAAGACTAATGACATTTTCGTAAGTTTTATTTAATTGTCTAATATAATAAGTTCAAGCGATTTTAAATGCCATAAAATGCATCTATTTGCTGAAACTGAATTTATTTTATTTTCAAGATATTTATATTATTTCTCTGAATAATCAGGTATACAATTTACACACATATAATTCTGAAACCACGTTTTTAATAGATATTCAGATATTATTTAAATTAAGTATGTTTTGTAACCTAAATAAGATTAATTTCATCTAGAGAGTTGGATAATTCACAATTCTATAAAGGGAGTTATGCTACATATTTAAATTGTAATTAATCTTAATAAAAATTAAAAATCTCCTATCAGTTGTTGTATCAGTGTATATGAAGTGTCGCAGTCCATTCAACTTGAACCTTATGACCTTTCAAACGGTGCATGGTAGCACAATTAAAGCGGTAGGGCTTATAAACCGGAATAGTGCCGTTAAATTTAATAACTAAGACAACCCCTTTCGACAATCTAGTGCATGAGAACTTTCTTGCTTTAATTAGCGGCGCAGCAGTAATTTAGAAAAGCAATTTGCTGCTAAAAGTGGTTTGCTCGTGTGCGATGCTTCTTTCATTCCTTGCCACTCTATTTTATACACCATCATCCAACTGATACTGCAGACCTCCTCCACCTGCACCTCCACCTGCACCTCCTCCATCTCCTCCTGAGCCCAAACAATCTATCCACCCACAACATGCTCGTAGTCAATCAAAGTCAACAGCTGCTGACAACAATGAACAAGACAAAGGCGCTTTTGTACTATAGCTAGAAGAACATATTAACATGTGTACTAAGTATACATATATACTATATATATATATATATATATATAGGTATGTATATACTCAGAACACAATATGCATAGTATGTGTAGAAGACTGACAAACGCCCCTTTGGCAACAACCCATGAGATTGCTGAGCTGGGTAAGCGGCCAAAAGCAGCAGCGCACGGCATTTTTATCGGGCTTGCAACAATTTGCATTTTATAAATACACCGCACGACTACGACGCGTACTTGTTGCTCTCGTACCCCTTGCACTAAGCTCTCGGCAGTTCTAGGGGTCAATAGACGCGGCTGTTTCTCAACCCGATGTACTCGTATGTACAAGTATATAGTATAGTGTATGAGAGACATGCAATGCGAGCGGTCAGAGAATGGCGGACCGGACCAACCCGAACCAAGCAACCAACTTAAAGTCAGCGACGCAGAAAGCTCAAATGTGAAGGGAAAACGTCTCTAGTTTTATGAAAGTACACAAACTCTTGAGTCTAGCAGTCCCCTTCAAATTGGCCGGGCTCAAAAAGTTGTTAAATTTATCTTTATCAAAGATGGTTAGTGGCCATTAAAAGAAATATGTGATCTATTTCTTAAATTTTAAATTATAAAATCAGTTCTTAAAAGGACGTTACATTCGATAGCCTTTGTTCAGATAGCCTTTGGGCACAACAAACAACAAAAAGTAATGAAATTCCATTGCTATGTTTTGCTTTTACCAAAAGTTTAATGCCATAAGTCCATACCGGCTATACGATTGTCGCGTACAGCAGAAGTTAATTTGCCAGGTCGGCCTTTAAACGGGCACCAAACAGCCCGATTTGGTGTTAAATTGTTTCCATTTGGCACAGATACGGGCCCACCATGTTGGACTAAACTTTCTACGATGAAACCAAAATAATTTCCAATCGACGAAGCAAAATGTCGTAAAGTTTTACACAAATTTACACAAAAATAAAAAGTTTTTAAAATCAATCTGAAAATATTATTGCTCATCCAGAAATATTTTTTGATATTGCAGTTTTGGCTACCCGTTATATCTAACAAGTTTTAAGCTAATCGAATAAAAAATTTAGATATTTGCAGCTCACTTTTTCCCCTTTTTGGTGTTGAATTTTGTGTCTTAGTAATAAATTTTTTTTAAATAATAAACAGCAACAGTTATCATACTAGGAGTGTTTTATGCACCGATCGGCTCTATGGCAGCTATACGACAAATTAAAACTATATATGGCTTGCAATAAACATGCTCGACGTATGGATAAGATAAATCTACATACCAGGTGTCGAGCCCCTAGCCGTTATAATTGAAAAGTTATCTGTGTTCATACTTTTCATACATCTGTGTACCTAAAAAATTTGGTCCATTATATAACTATTTATTTGAATTTCTCTGCCTGGAAAAATCATATTTGCAAAATAACAAACTTAGAATATATTCGTTTCGGAACCACTCACCGTGATTTTCAAAACAGCAAAATTCGTAACTAATTTTTCACTGGGTCAGTTTTAAACATTAATTTATCATTCTAGGAGAGTGTGAAAGGTAATTGAATATCTTTTAACAGATTATCTCTTTGAAAAATAACGGGCTCAAACGAATTGTTGAAAGTCATTTTCGAAAACAGCGGTGGTTTAGCCAAGAAAATTAAAAAGAAATGTGCTGGATTTTAGAAATTTTATTAAAGTTTGTTGGTTAGTCTTGAAAATATGGATGCTTTAAAATGGTAAAGTCCAAAAATTGTTATTTCTAGAGAATTTAGGATTGCGTTCGTTTTGAAATTACGCGCAAAAAACTTATCATATCACTTCCCAGTAACACAGCATGAAATGAAATGATTAAAAGATCATAAATAACTTGAACCCAACCAATCAATCTTCTTTAATAAACACCCAAATTTCAGAACACTACAGGGTCCCACAAGATTCCAAAGAACAGCTTTCAAAAATAGATATATTTGCTATATTTGATGTACCCAGAAGAAAATAATTTATCTGATTTTTCTAGCCATATTTTGGGGAAGAGCTTTAACCAGAAAGCAGAGAAAAATCCCTTTGTTTAAAAAGCAGCGCTCCAATTGTTGTGCGAGTGTTGTTGGTAGTGGGCCGGGAAGACATGGCGATTATTAGCGGGCGTTGTTGGAGAGCGCACTAGACCGTAGTACCATAACAATACCCGTGGGTGCCGGCGTGGGCGGCGAATTTGTGAGGAAAAAGCCAGAAACAAAAATCGTACGTATCGTGCGAATTTTCGCAAATAAAACAAAGCAGCTGGTCATATTTTTGAATACATATGTATGTATGTATGTGTGTGTGTGTGGGTGAAAAAATACAACAGAAAATAAGCATACGAGTTGTATGTGTGTATGGGATGTGCAAATAGACTCCATTTGTTGTTATTTTTGTTGCAATTGTCAGTAAACAAGCCTTACAAAATACCGGACAGATGAGCAAATCTCAGCGTATATTTAGAAAAATGTGCTTCGCTTAACTTGACTTTTCAATGAAATCCTTCACTTAAATGCTCACATTTGTCTGGGCCGACTCTGCCATATGTTTAGTTAATGACTATTAACTGCAACAAGTGCCAAAATGTGGTCGCCAGAATTCAGAGACTGCATTATTGCCAAGCCAGACGAAACCACTCGGCACTAGAAACGAATTGTTTTGATTTTTGTGTTGCACATTTTAATGAATTCAATAAATATGCAAAATGTGTGTAGGAGCGAGCCATAGAGACGAACTCATTCCCAGGACAGACGACGGGCATAGCACAACATTTTCAATTAATGTTTGAACAAGCAGCTATAAATAAAGTCACAAAGACACTGGGGATTTATAAACAAAAAGAAAAGCAAAGAGAATAAGAATTAAAAATAAGAATAGACCAAAGACGACAGCTTCCGATTGTTTTGTGTCGACCTCAGCTGGCCTCAATCGCCACCTTCCGTTCCCCAACCCCCGCCACCCGCCACCCTTGTCGACACGCCGCGTCTGTCCAACGGCTTACGTCATTTATTTTATGTCTGCCATATAAGAGTTTCATTTATTTACAATAGACTGACGGCTCTTTTTTTATTCTGTCTTGTTTCTCCCTATTTTTTTTTTTGTTTTTTTTTTTTGGTTTTTGGGTGTGCTGTCTTTTATTTTTGAACGCATATGCGGCACGACCCCAAAAATCTATGACGTCAATAGTTTTAGTTTTTGTTAGTCGCGCTGCCGATGCAGCACAAGATCGGAGATGAGGGCAACAATAGATAATCCAAACTCTTGGTATAGATAAAATAAACGTTCACTCTAACTAGTCGTTGGTCGTGCACTTCAGCTATGAGAAAATGTTGGGCTAGCTAACAACAACACGCCCTATATAAATGAACACAATTAATAAAATAATAATAAATTTTTTGTACTTATAGCTTGATATTTTAATATGACTTGTAGCTTGAGAACATTGCATTCTCAAGCTGAGAAAATAGGAATTAAAGTAAAAGTACTTATATCCAAATAGTCCAGGTTTTTAAAAAAAACAATAAATTTACTTTAAAACAAATTTCCAAAATTTTTTGGAATTTATTCCACTAATTGTTTTTTATATTAGAACGGAATTTAAGATTTCCACACCAGCATATATGATATATGAATTGCATTCTCAAGTTGAGAAAATAGGAATTAAAGTAAACGTATATCCAAATGGTCAAAGTTTTAAAAAGCAATCAATTTATTTTAAAACAAATTTCCAACATTTTTTTGAATTTATTCCACTAATTGTTTTTTATAAGGATTAGGACGGAATTTTGATTTCCACACCAGCATATATGATATTAATTAGAATTTTTTTTTTCAACATCTTCATAAGTTAGTTAGGTTTTCAAAAAACGAAATATAGATTACATTAACTTAAATTCTAGAGTGCCCATTAGGGACTATTAGAGTGAAAACCAGTGTGTAAGTATTTACTAGGGTTTACTATAGTAGTAAAAGCATATATAATTAATTGGCATAAATAAACAAAAAGAAAAAAAAAAAACGTAGATACTATATAAAAAGCACACTTTACAAGAATTTTACTTTTATAAATTAAGAAATGTAAAAAATAAATAATGACATTTTGTATCCTAAATTTGTTAAAAATTCAATTTTGTTATTAGCTGCTCTAAATGTGTTACTGTTTGTTAATATCTGGCTTGAAAGAAGTTTTCTAGATACAAATATGTATGTATATATAGTATATTTACAGTGCAATATAAACTAAAATGAAATATTTACTCATGTAGTGTATTGATAACTTGCAATGAACTGCTCAAAATATTGCTCTCCTTCTCAATCGGTGCAGATGAAAATGGATCTTAAAGAATATGCCATCTTGGTTTTAACATACGTTTAATGTTAAATCATAAATTTTGAATTACTACATGTTTTAATTTATAGTCTTATCTGCGCAGCTTACTTTAAAACTTTGAATAAAATATGGACTTAATGTTCAAGAAATTAAAGATATATACTATATTTGAATTCTTATAGCGTATCTACAAAGCGTATACTCTCGTTTGGCATTCTGTCTTGTTGTTTAGAGAACAAGTGTTCCAAACTCTTTGCGTCGGCGCATGGTGCTAAATATATATAGATGCCAGATCGTGGCAGATACTTTATTATCTGAAAATGTTGCCCACATGCCCGAGAAGCATTGGGTCTGCCATTTGTCTCAGTTTCATTTTGGTTTGGTTTTTGAACGTTACATTTTTCTTTTGTGTTTTGCTTTAAGTATTTATTTGCGGCATTTCACATGCATAGCATATTTTACAAAAATTATTACAAAAATAAGCCAAACATTAAAAACTAATTTGTTTTATTTTTAAGTAACGAAATACTAGTTCTTTCTTTGTATATTATTCTGCATATATTCTACGTCGTGTATAGAGTTGAAATTTTGTGAGTGTCTCGTCAAAGATTTAGCAAATTTTTCATATTTGCTTGAGAAAAATGTTCATGTTCTATAAATAGTTGCGGGATTTTCATGGTTATCTACAGAAGAAATAACAAAATTTTCTTCACTCGGTGGCGCTTTTCGTTTTCACTTTATGTGTGAATGTTGTTGGACCGACTGTGTAGAGTATACAGAGAAATTGTGTACATTTATATATCTGCTTACTTATATAGGTCAGCTGTACTATATGTGATGGAAAATGTTTGCTTATTCGAATGCTTTGCTCCTTTGCAGCAATGATGACAATCGAATTGAATGCCGTTTCCATCTGCCTCTAAACGATGGATTTAGCAGATCAAATCGATGACTATATCTGTTCATTCGAAGGACTTGGTGACTTAACAATGGACTCGCTAGCCATGTTTATCTTTCTGTGGGCCGTGTTGACCCTCTTCTCCGTCTGGCTGTGCAAGTTACTCTACAACAAGTATCTGAACAAGGAAAAGTCCGGCAGTGCCAGCAATAGTAGGCAGACCAGCGTTGCGCCGAGCACTGCAGCGACAGGAAGTGGTGCGAAGGGCACCGAGAAGCGTCTGTCCGAGCCACGCGACATGCTGGCCACGAAATCCAAAGTAGAAGATCTATCGAAACCACTGACAGGTGGTGCGGCGGGCCGCGGTCGCTCCACAGCCTCGCCCATGGGTGGTGGCAGTGGTGGCGCTGCAGGCGGACCACGTCGCCGTATGGTGCGTCAAAGCTCAACGGGACCGGAAAATCGCAAGAAACGTTATGTGCCACCGCCCTCAAATGTTGTGGGACCGGAGACGGTGAGTTACCGATTTTCTTTTCTTGAAGACATGCATTTTTTTCTCATTACGCTCTAAACTTTCAGAGCTCCGTTACGTGGACTAGCCAGGTGTTCCGCTGGCTGTATAGCGACCTAGTTATTGTGAATGAGTTGCTCATGTCCTGGGTTATAGCGCTCAACGACACGCTGCGCAAATCGGTCGAGGAGGTAAGTCTGAGGGTGCTTGAATGACATCAGCCTTGAGCTTTGACATCATCTACTGCCGAGTGGCAACAGGCGACATCATCTATTGACAGTCACCCAGTTGTGATGTCATTAGCAAGTTGGCCAACTGCTGGCTTGCTGGCTTGCTAGCTTGCTGGCCAACTCGTGCATTGAACTTTGTTTCTTTTCTTTGCCACGGCATTCAACTTGAAACCCGCTCGACGCTCGTTTCTAGCACGGCCCATGGCCAACTTGGGTAACCGCTCAGCCGTAACCGGCATCGGCAGCAACATCGAAACGCGTTTCGAGTGCTCCACTCTCGGCCCCTCGAGTGTGAATAACAAAGCGCAGTTGTTTTTTATCGCCTTTTACGCGCGTACCCCCATACAGCTCAAGACGTAGGCCAAGGTCGGCGCTTGTTATTTCTTTTCATACTTGTGTTCTTTTTTTTCACGAAACTCGTATTAGTCATTTCATGGCAGCTTTACGTGTTTCATTTTCAGTTGCTCGAATGTAGTATGAACACTACTATACTTGTTTAAAAGCGTTGCTTACGTAATTCGAACAGAAACAGAAGTGCTGCTTTGAAATTACCAAAAAGTCTAAGCTGAAATGTTAATGGAACGTGGCTGCTTTCTCAAACGCATAAATTCAATTAAATTTTAAATTTATCTCACTGCCTGATATAAAGTGGTTTCGATCAAATTTGTCGAGTATTTTGGATTATTCAGAATAAAAACCACATTTTTTATGAGCATAATGCGATTATCATAAAGCTTATCTCAATTAAGCAGCAGAGGTTTATTGGGTTGGCATGCATTTATAGTTTCTGTAAGCTCTCCAGGTTTGGATAAAAGTTTGTTATAAAGTTATTTGTTGTAAAACATTACCGCTATTATTTGGAAACTAATCTTGAGCTAATATGTTCCATAGGAGCTGAGTTATATTAGGATAGCAGCAGTTGAGGATGCTTCTACAACGCACAAATTCAATTAAATTTTAAATTTATCTCACTGCTTGATTTTAAGTTTTTTCGATGAAATTTGTCGAGTATTTTGGATTATTCAGAATAAAAACCACATTTTTTATGAGCATAATGCGATTATCATAAAGCTTATCTCAATTAAGCAGCAGAGGTTTATTGGGTAGGCATGCATTTATAGTTTCTGTAAGCTCTCCAGGTTTGGATAAAAGTTTGTTATAAAGTTATTTGTTATAAAACATTACCGCTATTATTTGGAAACTAATCTTGAGCTAATATGTTCCATAGGAGCTGAGTTATATTAGGATAGCAGCAGTTGAGGATGCTTCTACAACGCACAAATTCAATTAAATTTTAAATTTATCTCACTGCTTGATTTTAAGTTTTTTCGATGAAATTTGTCGAGTATTTTGGATTATTCAGAATAAAAACCACATTTTTTATGAGCATAATGCGATTATCATAAAGCTTATCTCAATTAAGCATGGTTGGTTGGCATGCAATTATAGTTTCTGTAAGCTCTCCAGGTTTGTTATAGAGTTATTTGTTGTAAAACATTAACGCTATTATTTGGAAACTAATCTTGAGCTAATATGTTCCATAGGAGCTGAGTTATATTAGGATAGCTAGCAGTTGGGGATGCTTCTACAACGCATAAATTCAATTAAATTTTAAATTTATCTCACTGCTTGATTTTAAGTTTTTTCGATGAAATTTGTCGAGTCTTTTGGATTATTCAGAATAAAAACCACATTTTTTATGAGCATAATGCGATTATCATAAAGCTTATCTCAATTAAGCAGCGGAGGTTTATTGGGTTGGCATGCATTTATAGTTTCTGTAAGCTCTCCAGGTTTGGATAAAAGTTTGTTATAAAGTTATTTGTTGTAAAACATTACCGCTATTATTTGGAAACTAATCTTGAGCTAATATGTTCCATAGGAGCTGAGTTATATTAGGATAGCAGCAGTTGAGGATGCTTCTACATTCATTTAAAACATCCGCTTTGGCTAGGCTTAGACGAAAGTATACTTTTTCTGCGATAACTTAGATTTGAAAGTGTCAGACATAGTTTTAATTTAATTTAATATAATTTAACAAATCAATCAATCCGATATTTTGGGGGACTAGACTTAAAAAACTTAAAAAAAAGATAGTATTTCTACTTAAGAGCTATCAAGATGAAGTAAGGAGCACAACGATAAAAAAGAAAATCTAAAAGAGATAAAGGAAAGGAAAAGAAAAATGGTTTAAATACTAAATATCAATAAGGTATGACTAGTAATTCCGAAGTAGCTGCAGTCACGTTTTTAAAACCTATAATTCATATTTTTAGTTTTTAGTTCTTTCCTGAGTCCTTTAGAGAACTTTTAATAAATGTTGGTTCAAATCTTCTAGGATTATTTTCTTTTTGTACATTTTCTATCCCTATAGTTCTGGGAAAACAATTGGTTTAACTTAGTCCGCCCCTTCGTTTCAGAATTGTTTCTACTATTAATGAGGCGTTCAAACTTCGTCTTTTCGAAACTAGTATACCCTTAAAAGTATTTGCTAGAACTCTCGGAAATCAGTGAAAAAGCAGCTTTAATTTCGAACTTATAAATGTTTGATCTATAAAGAAACAATCATAATTTATGCGGCTTATGGCTTTCATTCATATTTATATAAAAACAACACCGGATTTATATTTTTAGCATGGCGTGGCCGTTGAAGTTGTCCGCGTGCTGCCCGACAGCCCCGCACCTGGTCTGAACAATATTTTCTGCAACTGCGAGGAGCAGAATCCGGCCGAGATGGTAATATAACGAGTGCATGGCATTTATAAATCCCTGCTGCTACCATTAAAGTGAATATAATTTATGCAGCTCATCACATTCGACTGCGATGCCATGCCCGTGCTTCAGGTTAAGACCTTCCGGCAGAAGTCCGGAAAGGTGGAGACATCGCATTACAAGGTGACGGTGTCGCGATTCCGTGCACGCATGGCCATACCAATGAACTATAATACACTGAAGGGTGAGATGCGTGTCGAGGGCTATCCCGATGTGAGTATGACATGCAATGTGAAAATGTTCATATGTGGAATTGAGTCTCCCCCTTTAATATCGCCCATTAGGTGCGCATTGCGATGAACAGTGTGGGTGCTATTAAGGCTTTGGATCAGGACGAGCAACAATTGCAGACCGTCATCAGCGACATTCTAACAACAGCACTGCGCGATACCATCTACCCGGTGGACTTTTCCATGTACTCCACCTGTCCGCGCGCCGAAGTGGAGCCAATAGAGTTGCCTGTAATATATCCCGTCCACTATGACTCCCTGGCGGTGAGCGTTGAGAGCAGTGAGAAGCAGCTGTCACTCGCTATCGAGGACAGTCTTGCATTCGTCTGTTGTTGTTGTTCTTGTTGTTGTGTTTGAGACTGTCTTTCCAGTTGTTCGTCACCGTCAACGACACTCTTTGTAACTCGCAGAACACAGAACTCGTTTCGAAGACAGTGTATAGTATAATACAAGTACAAGTAGACACACGATTACCCACAGACAACACTTCTCATTGGTCTCACGTGTTACCCACGATATCGATCTCTCTATATCTCTCCTGCTCGTTATCTTCTATCATTCGTTATATGTTCTCTATATAACAGCTCGGTATGTTTATGAAATTCGCCTTTCGCCCCACCCACATATCACAAAACGTTGATCCGTTATAAATCGTCTCCTTATCTCTCATGATCTCTCCAAGTTGAGCGAAAGCTAAAGTTGTCTCTTTTGCACTCTCTTTTCAGGGCAACCAATACTTTCAATATTATTACAATTTCTAAAATCTAAACCATGTTCGTAGAGTTCTTGAATACAGAATACAAGTTCCTCAATAAAAGGCGAATTTCATAAGCATTCAATTCTTTACTATTTTCCAACATCCTTGAACTCTATTAAGACTCACTACTCACTGCTCATTGCATGCCCTGCCCTTCACATACAGCACAACATGGAGCATCTGGGCCTGGGAAATCTGCGCGACTCACAACACATGGTCTCCGGACGACGCTTGCTGGTGAAGATTGTCAAAGGCGAGGGTCTGCGGGACGCCCACGATCCCTATGTGGTTATCGAAATGGACGAGCCGGCGCAGAAGAATCAGACGGGCACACAGCGCGGCAGCAAACCCTTCTGGGATGAGCATTTCCTCTTGTAAGTCCCCAACCTCAAATGCTGTAAAGCCTGTCTAGATAACTACATGGATCTCTTCTCCTCCATCCACAGCGAACTCTCCCCCCAGTCTGCCGAAATACTCTTTGAGGTCTATGACCGTCCAGTGATAGCCTCCGATCCGCCCAAGTTCCTGGGCCTTGGCCTGGTCGGCATTGATGAGCTGGCCGTGGGTCCGGCCTCTACGCAATTGTTAACCCTGCAGCCGCGTCCCTATGAGACGCAGCAAGTGGCGGGCGCCATTACCGTGGACTTTGTGTTCATTGAGGGCGCCGAGATTCCTGCCGGACCCCGTTCCCACAAACTAAAGGAGGCAATGCGTCTCAGCACGCCCGCCATCAATGAACATATGCGCAATGGCGCCGATCTGGCGGATGCGGCGGTTCGCGCCCTTCAAGATGGTGCCCTTTCCACCTCGGCCAACGGCCAACAGCCCAGCAAGAGCACGCTAATCATTCACAGTGTTCAACGGGTAAGTGAGAAAACAAAGGGCATCTGCACTTCTACACCAACACATCCCATTCTATTGTGGGCTCGTTCTTTTCTGTTGAGGGAGTCAAAACGAAATTGAAAAGAAAAATTATTTACATTGCATTTAATAATCCGCCGCTCAGATAGGCGACTAATTAGGACAAATTTCGAAGTCATTTTTGGGAATCAAATCCAAAAGAAATCTTAGGGAATGCACGCCCAGTGGTTAACAGGTTAACTGTTACATCTCTACCAACAAATACCTTTTTTTGTTTACTTGTCAATCTGTATAAAAAAAATGTAGAAAAGTCAGTTTAGGTCCAATTTACCAGTTAATTAGTCTAACCACTGGCCGTACTATGTATAGCCCAATAATTCTTTTCTCTGGTTCTAACTACTGAAAAATCGTCTAACCGATTTCTGCAGATCTTTATGAGATATTTTCCCAGTAGAGGGGAAACAGAGTTCGTCGCCATTTGCGATTTGTGATCGATCATTACTGATTTCACCTGGTGGCCGCTGTGATTTATGATTCGGATAAGTAAAAATGTCAATCGAAAATAGAAAACAAAAATCCGAAAAATATTATGATTATTTGAATTAGATTTTTCGATTTTGACACTACATAATCAGAATTTTGTCGAGACCTTTACGAAAATATATAAAATGGCAAGCTAGCTGTGACTTTTTGACCAAAAATACAAAAATCAGAAATATTCTGATATTAAAACAGTCATCATAAGCAGTCGGCAGAGACAAATCAACAATCGATAATCAAAAATCACAAATCGCTACTACCTGCTGAACGCGCCCAATCGCGATAAAATTGAAGTAGTTTTAAATGCTATAAAAGAATAATTTCTATATCGGATTTTTACCATGCAACGAGAGTTTTATTTGAAGCTTTTTTATACCCTGTACCCGTAGGGTAAAAGGGTATATTAGGTTTGTGCAAAGTAGGTAACATGCAGAAGGAAGCATCTCCGACCCCATAAAGTATATATATTCTGAATCAGCCTGACGAGAGAAATCGATCTAGACATGTCCGTCCGTCCGTCTGTCCGTCCGTCTGTCTGGATGTACGCAAGGATCTTAGAAACTATAAAAGCTGGAATAACTAAAGTTGGCATCTAGATTCTCCTAGGTTCGAGAAACGATGAGTTTATTTTATTTTTTTGAATTTCCAAAATTTTAAGTTGCTGCTTCTGTAAGCTGTTTACTTTTAAGAGCTCCGTGCAAAGCAGTTTTCCATTTAATATACATAAATAATATACATAAATACATACATAAATAAATATATTCTAAAAGTGTTGATTCTAGAAACTCGTACTTGAATCCGAAACCTTTCCATATAGATGAGATTTCCAGAATTGTCACAAATCTTATAATTTGTAGAATAGTTAATATTTTCAAGTCGTATAGCAATATATATAATTTCGTTCTGACTCTTTTTCCCTTTGATCATTTATTTTAATTTTGTTTGTTTTTCTGCTCCCTCGTTTCATTTCACTTTATTTCGCTTCCGCACACACAGAATTCAAGCAGCCCCAATGCATACAAGGTAATGATTTTTATTTGCATTTTGTTTTTATTATTAAATCGACCGTTTGATTTCAATACGTTTTTCGAGTTACATACTTTGTCTTCATGTTGCGTCTCTAATGCTCCTAAATACGTGTACATGTCATGATGACTACCATCTAGAATTTAAGTCAAGCTAATATATAGAATTGTTTCTCGTTCCGTTTACTCTCTGCGTTTGATTGAACGATTGCCTAACCCCCCCGCGCTTTTCTAACCAACGCCACGTCCATCAGGTCGAATTGAACAAGGATGGCCAAATCGAGGTACTCGAGGCCCAATCTCCGACAGAGCTCGATCAGGTCGTGGCACAGGCCTTTGAGCGTGCGGCAAATGAGGCCGCCAGTGCGGCATTAATTGAGGCAGAGACCGATGCTGCAGCTGTGGCAACAGGTCTCTCGGCTGCCAAGTCCAACGAGTTAATAAACGAAACAGGTAACGCCAGCGAGGACAACACTGCCGAGGTGAGTAAGCTAAAGTTTTTTTGTTCAAAAATTAGCAAAATTAGCAAGCATGGCACAACGTTTATTCCTCATCCCTCCATGACGCGAATATAATCTCTTTTCTCCTGCACGCCTTCCAGTTCGGCCAGCCCAATGCCGCCTCCTCGCCCAACGGCAGTGGTTATCACAACAACTACAGCTTGAACGGCAACAGCAATCTGGCCGGCCAGGGCAATGGGAGCGGGGCCAACACAAACCTTGGCTACAACTCGAATAGCTTGCCTCGCAACGGCGGCACGTCGCCATATCTCTCCCAGCAGCATCAGCAGCAGCAGCAGCAACAGCCTTTGGGCGATCTGGACGATCGCGGTCGCAGCAAAAAACGTAATTTCTTTGGCACCCTTAAGAAGCGACTCAGTCGCTCCAAGACACGTACTCTATCGGCCGATCAGCCCAATAACCACCATCAATCACTATCAGCCACCAATACCGCCAATACAACAACAGCCACAGGACTCACAAGAACAGCCACAGGAGCCCTCAATGGTGAATCTTCACGTTCATTATCTGTCGATCGTGCCACTTTGTCTAAAAGCAATTCACTTGGTAATTACCCGACACATACGCCCAACCATACACATGTTCCATTTTGTTTTCCTTTTGTTTCTTCCTTACTCATAATATCGTAATTAAAAACACCCAATTGGATTGTGCACTAATCTTTTTAAAAGGCTTTGTTCAAGACGCAAAAACTAGACATACAAGTATTGTTTCCTAATTATATGCATAAAGGGATTCTAAATATTTGTTGAAACATATGCGTTACTTCAAATAGAGTATAAACTAGTTAGATATTCCAAGTTTCCAAAATAATTAGATTATCGAATTCGTGCGAATTCTTCATAGAAATTGTTTTGCAAAGGGTAGCAAGAAAATTACTTAATATTGAGAAGCAGTCTTTGAAACAGGCATAAGTATTTTTTAGCTTTCGAAACCGAATGAATTGTACGAATTTCATTTGTCTGGAGTTCCCGATTTTGACATAATTTATGAATTTATCGAGATCGTGTGAGAAATAAGTCGCCCGCAACAAATCACATTTAAATAAAGTGTGAGAACCACTTTGAAAACTGTGGCCAACATGATTCGAGAAAATTGCTCAAGTTCTAAAATCAGACTACGAGTTATCTGGAACTATATATATATCATTTCATATAATATATCCAATAAAGTGTTCAAGTGAGGGCAGGAAAGTTTCCAGCACTTAACAGCATTGTTTTCTATTTGCAAAACAATGTTCGATCGCGAATCTTGCCCAATACACTGGTGGAGAGAGCCAATTAGTGAGATTAGATTAATTAGACTGAAGAGTACTGAACCGTAAGCCAAGTTAGCTCCAAAAATAAATCACTTTACTATTTGCAGGCATCCAAGGGGGAAATATACGCTTCAAAGAACGTAGGACCTTAAGAAACTGTCTACCAGATTACGAAAAAAAACACGATAAATCATAAACAATAATCTACTTGAATGATATTTGGTAAATCTTAGTACAAACTATATAGTGTATTTTTTGTTTATAGAGAAACATTTTTTTAAATCTTTTAAGCAGTTAATGCATTGTATTTATAGTTGGAAAGAGGTATGAAAAAGGTCTCTAGAAAAACATTTAATTTTTTTAATGGAGTTATATCCAAAACTAAAGATATAGAACTATATCGAATATCATTAAAATTTATAAATTTATTGATTGGCTCGTCACTTACCTTAGACATAGGCTCCATTTCTCAACTCTGGAGTTCTTTTTCAACAGCATTTTCACTCCACAAAATTCTACATAGTGTCTTGATATTTCGTAGGTAGTGCTTACATCTATTTAATCCACATATGTATATAACTGTGAAGATGTTGTAAAACGTTTAAAGTGTACACCTCTAAAAAATGTCATAAAAATCACCATTACTTACATACATGGGCGCTTTTCGAGCTGGAATTGGAGTACTGGCAGATATATTAAATCATACCAATACATAAAACTTCCTGTCGTTACTAACAGCGAGTTCATTAATGTATCTACAGTCCATACTCTTGTCTTCAGTCCAGTCCCATATATGTATGTCTGTGGCATATCTGGACGGGTGTGGACAAGTTCCTCAGAATTAAGAGTCAGTTTAAAGGTTACTTTTGTGGGAACTTGTCTGTGCCCGTCGCGATGATACCTTTTCTATTTATATTTAACCCCAACTTTGTCTATATGTTAGTATTTTTACTGTGTCCTTTATTTCATTTTTATCTTTCTATTCTTACAACTCCAAACTAAATGCTAACTGACTTCCTTCTAACACCGAACTCTATGTATGTATGTATGTATCTTTGTAATTGTTTTTTTTTCTTTGTATATCCTCTATAAATGTTTCTATATGTAAACAAAAATACGCACACACCATAAACATACTCGCACCATACGCACACCAACAATATCTATCCACACACATATACGAAACGGTATTGTAATTATGCAATTTTTTCTGGGCTTTTGTGAATTTAAAAAATATTTTTAATTATTTGCACAATTAATTTTATAATAATTATTGAAATTTTGCTTTACTAAATTTGTTCACACATATTTTTAATCAATTGTTTTACATTCTTCTTCTTTTTGTTTATTTCCATATGGCATTATATATATGATTTGATTGGTTCAACATTTTGGTCTTTCGGGTGGTATGTGTGTGTGTCTCGCTCGCTCGATCGATCGATCGATCGCTCTCGCAACTCGGCAATCAACTACACACGGTGGTGTTATGTGCACGCTTTATGGCTCTAACTTATAATGATTTTATCTCTTATATACAATTATATCTACATAAATATATATGAATATTTGTATTTAATACACCCAAACAACAAAAACAAATGTCACATCAACAACAACACTAAACCAATCAATCCAATAAAAAGGACCCCGCATGGGCATTGGCTCATCCATCGACCATTCACGTCGCTCTTCAATTTCAGAATCCTCTGCCATCTCAGGCTTCTCATCGGCTAGCAATAAAACCTACGTTCATGAGGCCTCCACACTGGTGCTGGAGACCATTGAGAATGGCGTCAAGCGGTATGTGAACCCTTCGTTAAATCTTACGAATTTAGTTTTAAAACATAATCCGCCAACTTATTCCAGACACTTTATTGTGCCGCTGGCCATCGCGCAACGTCCTCGCTGGCGCCGCAAGGGCACCAAATTGCACATCTATAATGATCACACGTTCATTGCCAAGCATTTGAGTGGGTGAGTAGAGAATAGATTCTTTTTTCTTGCAACCACTTAATCGTAATATCATCTCTGATGCTGCAGTGGTGGCTTGCAATGCTCCATCTGCATGAAGTCCATACCGCGCCGACCTGGAAAGCAGGGTTACGAGTGTCGCGATTGTCAGATAATCTGTCACAAGCAATGTCACATACGCGCGCCCCAGGCGTGTCCCAATCCAACGGTACTCTCCATGGAACTGTAAGTAGTCTCTCCTCATCTTTGTCCCCATTTTCTGCTTTGGTTTCCCATTTACTTTTTTCATTTCCTATTTGGTTTTATACCCCTAATATAGAGATGTACTAATTTATTGATTTAATTTTTTTCTCTTTTCACACACACTCCAAAAACAAAAACCAAATAAAAACACACACCACACACACAAACACCCTCCACCTCCAACACCCCATCTTCCCCACGCTCTTTGCCAACAAATAGAACCTCATTTCCGGTACTCACAGAAAGAGATTTGAATTTAGTTAACTAAAGCAACAATTATCTACAATATAAAAACAACTTACTACTTAATTCAATACCTAAACACACATTTTATTTCATGTCCGCAAAATGCAGTTGATTGTCTTATTATTACAAGCAAATTTATTTTCTCAAACTGTTGATTGCGTTTTTGTTTCTAAAGTCTAAGGATTTTCGTTAGCCCCTTGACAAATTATCGTAGTAGCTTTCAATTTTCAATTGGCGTTGAGGTTACAAAATTGCTTTATCTGCTTTCTATGTATAGTAATAGACCAGCTTTGCTCATATCGTTATAATGCAAGATTAACACGTGACTTTGTTATATATCGGCTATATACATACAACTTAACTGAATAATTGATTACCTTAAAAGAATGGGTGAAAGTAGTTTAGTTGAAAATTAAGCTAAATTAATAAATAATAGTAAATAGTTTTGAAGTGTGGAATTATTAAAGGATATATTGCGACATTTTATATATCCGATATTATAAGCAGAAAACATCAACTAAAGTGCCTTCATCTAAAAGAAAAACCAAAGATTTCATTTTCAATTTTTGCCCAACTCGGAAAGTTAAACTGATCTGATCAAATGGGTTAAATATTCATATAACATTTGATGACAGTGTTGTTATGTTTTGATTGTAAATCGAAAATTTTCGATTCTTCTATGATAAATCTATCTCAATATATGTTGTAACATTATTTGAAATTATAAAATTTTTTAGGGTACCATAACTTTTAATTTATAAATTAAATATTATGCCCGATGTTGGCCATTTGAAATTCCTTGCACGATTCGGCATTCGACTTTAATGTATTATGGTTTAATCTCCATATTGATGGTATTCTATTAGTTTTTTTTTAATGTAATTGATTTTGAAGCTATATTTATTTCTATAGATGTCGGAAGAATAAGCGGGCCGAGTAGTTTCCCTTACAGTCTTTGAATTAAACGCGTTCAGATGGACAGTTCGTGAATTTTAAATAAACTCTTAAAGTTGTCTCACATAAACTTAGATAAATTGAAGAAAATTGAAAATGAAAAGCGTTTTAATCTCCACACTAATTCTAACCGTGCTCGTAAATGCAACATTTTCACTAATTATTTAAAAAGATTCGCCATTCTTATGCTATGCAAATCAGTTTTTGCCAACTTCTAAAACAACATTTCATTTCTTCTATTTCACTCAACAACCAAAACAAAACAAATCAAAACGAAAATAAACAATAAAACGTGCACTGAATAATAATTATATTATAATTGCATAACATTACAAAACGCACAATAAATACAACATAAACACGCATACAGGATGACTAATGAATGAGCAGTAAAAAATATTTTGCACAATTAAAATAAAAAAGAAATATACAATATTTATAGTTATTTTTTTTTAAGTTTAACTAAAATGGTATTAAACAAAAGTTTGAAACCACTTGTGCGGCATTTGCCTTATTTCATTTGATTTCGTAATTTTGACGCCATTTGTAAAGTTTTTAAAGCACATGAGCAGACAAGTTACATGAATTGAAAACAGAGATCAACTGAGATGCGTTTAGGTCCTGAGACTGAAAGGTCTTAGAAAAGCTGCAAAGGGTTTTAGAAAACTATCTTATAGTCTAGTCAAATGGGTAAGATTTCATTTCAATTTTGTTTTCGTTCTGCATGCAATTTTCAATTATTTACGATGTGTTGTGTTACAATTCAGGCGCAAGCTGCATTTCTCCTAAATTTTATAAACGTTCAAGCGCATGGCAAACTAAATACTGTTAAAGCCCTCTTATTATTCATATCTGTGAGTGTACCAAACAAAGAGATTCAAAATATTTCTGAAATTTGATTAGCTTTATGGCTTTCTAATACGAAATTGGCATTGTTACAATTACACTTTTTAAAAGTTGTCGTTTTTATTTACAAATTCAAACTTAATAAACATGAATTTATCATCAATACTTGTTATGTTTTCCTTCCACAGAACTAAGCTTAACTCAGCGGCGGCGGATCGAAGCATACGTAAATTGTAGGAACTGCAACAGCATGTTTAGGATATAAAGAAACAACATAAATCGAAATAAAACTTACTAATATTTTTGCATACCTTACACCTTAAGGAAGGAATCGAAAACAGAAATAACCTGGAGCTACACGAACAGTTATCATTTATGTTATTTATTTTATACACAAGTGCAATATTTTGGTTTTCTTTTAATTTACATGTACGTGTTTTCTATTGAATACACAAGCTTAAGTCACTCTGTAAAGTCTTCGTACGTGTATTTTGTATTTTCTACAAAGCAATGATAATAATTGTAAAAACGAATAATAATTTTTCGAATAAAAATCGCTGGAAAAAGAGAAAATTGAAATAATTTCGAACGTAGCGCCCAAGTGGCGACACAAAAGCTCGCTGCTACGGCATGTTGAAGTGCATGCGGCAGTACCAGCCCAACAGCTGTGCTGCCGCTATTTAATTGTAGAGCAACACTGGCGACTCGTTGACTCTGCCCTGGTTTGTTTACTAGCCTTCACTTGCTTCCACTACGGCAAGGTAATGGGGTGCAAGCGAGACAAAAGATATCGATTGGAACCAGACAATCGAAATATTCGATACTGAATGCAAAACGAACGTGCGTGGCATGAAAAAAATTCTACAGTGGTGTTCATTTAAACATTTGTATTCCGACGTGCATGTGAGACGCGCGCTTGCATGTGATAGGCGAAAGTGCACAGACGACAAAATTAATGTTCTACGCACCGTGAAAAATTGTTTTTAAATTCTGGAAAAATTAAACGCGAAGGCAGCGAACAGCAACGTCGTGAATTTGTCAAAATTATGCGCGTTGTGTTTGTCAATTCAATTGCACCACCAACAGAATTAAAAGCAAAGCACACTGTAAGTGCCACCGACAGAACGACACGCCTCGGCATAAAATAAAAAAAAGAATCATACGGCAGTAGCAGCAGCAGCAGAGGCAGCCAAAGCAAAAGCGCTGAAAAAGAAGCAGTAGTCGTAGTCGTCGCCGTCGCCCTTGTTTTTGTTGTCGCGTGTGCGAGCGCGTGTGTGTGCGTCGGTGTGTCTGTGTGCGCAATATTTCTAATAGGCCCACTACCGCCACTCTCTGCTTATAGCGATAAATTTAATAATTAAAGTAGTGCAAACAAAAAGAAAAGTTTCAAGTGTTTCCTACAGACAAAAACGATGCTGTGTTTTATGTGTGTGTGTGTGTGCATTTGTGTTTTTTAGTGCGCAGTGCATTTGAGATTAAAAGCGTGAGTGTTGTGTGTGCGTGTGCTTGCGCGTCTATTGCACAAAAAAAAAAAAAATAAAAAGTTCGAATCAAAAATATAGGCAAAATTTTTATGAGACGCTGACGTCGCCGCAGCTGCTGCCACTTGTTTTTCCACTTTAGCGGCGTCGTTGTCGTCGACAGCTCTGCTGCCGCTCTCGCTTTCTCTCGCGCTGCAACGCCAACGTTACTATCATTATTGTTATTGTTGTTTTTTTTTCTGCTTTAGAATCTATCCACAATTTTATTCTCCTTTTCATTTGTTTCGCGAAATTTCGTCGTTCCATTATTTATTGTTGTCTTCAAAAATATGAGCCGAAAATTGTATACTTAGCTAATTTATGTTTATCTAAAATTTTAGTAGTGCGCGTTTTGCGAATTCTAAAAATATACGTCGCCGATAAATACAAATAGTTAAAAGTTACGCAATTTTGTGCAAATAAACAACATAAAGAGAGAGAGAGAGAAAACACAAAACAAAACCAAATTTAAGCCAATTAAATCAAACAAAATGCAGTATTTACGACGAGCAACAGCAGCAGCAACCACAACAGCACGTTTCTAAATGTTGTTCAGCAGGCGCATAAATAAAATATTGTGCGTGTGTGTGTTTTAAACACAAACCAAATCAATATAAAAAGGAGCCAAGTGCATTAACGCATTAGCCAAATTACCAAAGCGCCTGATTTTGATAGCTCCCGCAACAACAACAGCAACAACAACCGCAGAAGCCATGGCCGCTGCCCATCACAATGCCAATTTGCTCAGCTCGGACATATCGCGACGCAATCCTCAGGATGAATACGAGCTAATCCAAAAGATTGGCTCCGGCACCTATGGCGATGTTTATAAGGTGAGTGTTTAACCATTTTTTGTCGACACTCACCCACACACATACGCATGCACACTCATTATAAGTATTAGGGGTATTCCAGAATGCTGCTTAACATTCGATTTTATTATATTAAAACTTTTCGATTATGCTGAGCAGCTGATCACTGCTGGCTGGTTTGAATAAAGAATATTAAGGAATTAATAACACGCAAAAACTTGTATATTAGATTGAAATAAATAAATTAGCGATAAGTAATTCGAATCATTTACTCCGTGAAGAAGGAGGAAGAATTTATTTTGAAAATGAAACCTCTGAAACTGATTTTGGCTTGCAATTTGTTATAAATCTAATTTAATAACTTTAACTTAAAATTACAACTCACTAAAGTATACTTTAATTGCCAAATGGAATCAAACTACTTATGAAGGTCGTCTAAATACATACAAGATTAAAATGTAAATCAGCCTTTCGGTTGTTTTTGTATTATAAATTGTGTGATCGTATTTAGCGCAGTTGCTTTTTATGGTCACAGTGTATGTGTTGTATAAAGCAGCTGTGAACAGCTGATCGGCAACATCAAAACCAGATCTTAAACAGTTACCAGGAATACCCTTGCTGTGTAGTTTAAGTTGCGAACGCATCAAAACAGCTGCCAGATTGGCCTGTGCACGTCACTCAACCACACCCACACACAATACACATACATACTTCTTCATACATACATACATACATACATACATACATACATATGTATATCCAACGCTGCAGCGTACTTCGCGCAACTTCGGTGCTGGCGCTTTGGAATTCTTATATGAAAACCAAATGGAAGCATGTTTGTAATTTAGAATGCTGCTTCCACTCACCCCTCCCACACCATCACACACATATTTCAACGTACACATACATATATAAGTAAAGTATGTATGCATATATACTAGTACATAGATACTATGTTAAAGCGCAAACAATTCTGTTTTGTTTTTGCATTTTTGCTGCAGTTGCTGTGCATGCCATGCTGCATCACATTTGCGTGCCAGTCTCTGTGTGTGTGCGTGTGTGTGTGTGTGTTTGTCAGTGTGTGTTGTATGTGCGACTATGCTTGACTGCCTCTCCCCCATTCCGCACTCTCTGCCTCACAAATTGTCCCCAACTGCATACTCATTTGTGCATCTGTCTGAGTAAAACAGCAAAATATGCGCAGTTGTTGTTTTTGTGTTTAATTCTCTTTTTTTATGCTGTTCGTTGAGTGTATGCCGTGGCTGTCGCCGCCGCATCAAATATGACAAATGTTATGCTAAGAAGAGTGACAAATACAGAGTTTATGCTGGAAATCATATCAAGATATGTGAAGTGGCAACATAAATGTACTATCTTGAATTTCATTTCATTTATTCACAAAAATTGGCATCATAAATTGGTTTAATTAGTTAATAATAAAGAGTACAGGTTATAAAACCGTATCAACTTAAATATATATAAAGTGTGTTTTTACAGTTTATGAGTGAACGGACAGTTTATAAAAAAAGTAAAAAAAAGCAGGGGAAAAATTTAATCAAAATCCCAGTTTGCTTAGACAGCCAAAAAATAATCATATTCATATATATTTGTGGAATTTCATAAGTAATTATTTTATTATGAATATATTACATATTTCTTGAATTAAATCCAACATGCATTTAAGAATATTCGTGGGTGCCACAGAAATCTCTTCCGCCCAAGTTTTGTCTCGAAACCAATACTCGGTGCCGCATCCCATGCTTTTGGGATATTTCAAATCGTCTTTGCTTCGCTAGGAGTTTTGATTAAAAACATTAACAAAAACTTTTTTCCCTGATTACATTGTTTTCAGCTTCAAAAAACTAAGTTGGGATTTACTTTTTAAAGCCAAATTTTAAAATTTCAAAAATTATATGTAATATGTGGCCAGACTAACAAATAATTTGCACAAACATTTGTTGAATTTGAAAAGTATGCCATAAATATGTATAATGATACTGAAATTACCTTTTGAAAGCAGCAAATTCTAAAAAAATTTAGCCTCAAAAAGAGCACAGAATAAAGCAAACCGGGAGAAAAATAATATCTCAGTTTAAATTTGCGTGTGTTGGCTGGCATAAACGTAGTAAGAGATGGAAAGCAACGAAGAGCGTGAGCTAGCAAGATCGACTCTGTGTGAGTGTGGGTGGATGGATGAAGGGGGGAAGTGAGCACAAGCACGCGTTTGAGTCTAATGAGAGTTACGGACGGGGAGGACAGGGCTGGCAATGCATTTTTGATGTTTAGCTTGCGGCTTAATGCGAGTAATTTGGCAAAGCGCAAAGTTCTGTAAGCCTGAATGCAGCACAAGCTGTGAGCTCTGTCGTGCCAGTGAGCACGCGAGTGGAAGTCCAATATGGAAATGAAAAAACTGCTCATTGCTGACATTCTTTTAATTAAAGATGCGCGCAAATAAGCCGCTTTTCAGTCAGATACGCGTGCCTGCATTGACGAGGCGGCTTAATTTCAATAACTATATACTTATGTACATATGTACATATATATATGGTACATGTGTATGTATATATATGTAGGAATGCTTGCTTATATGCATAAATGTGTATTTCGGACTATCTTTGAGCTGCAGCATTTGGCCAGATATTTATTTGTTTTTTAATGGACGAATGAAGAATTTAATTTTATTGCCCCTGCTCTGTACCATGATTGGTATAACAGGTTTAAAGAGTTAAATACATTATTGGTATTTAAGAAGAAACTTAATATATGATCGCACGGGCAGACAGACAATCTGCGTGGAAATTAATCGATTGTAGATACTGAAATAAATTGTTAAAAGTAGATCACCTTATCGAGACCATTCCAAGCTTCTCAGTATATATACCCTCTCCTTCACATTTCGGATGCAAGTTCTCATATTTATTTATTTATTTATTTAGTAAATCAACAAATAGCGCTGTCAATACATATACAAATCTATGATTTATATTATTATATAAAATAAAATATAGATATTTAATAATACAAGGTTATAATTTCAACTTAAAAGATCAGAAAGCCTAAGAAAAAACTATATAATGACGTCTCCTAATGCCTCCGACCCGTTGGGGGAATTTTATTTTCCATTTGGCCAGCTATGCCCCGAATCACAGCCATATGTGGTCAGAGACATTATAGATCTAACAGGCTAAAAAAATAGTAATTACAGAAAGAAAAGTAATTCCACTTAACAGCTAATTAACCATAAAGAGAAAGAATAAAAGGGAATCTCCAATCTCTGAAAATGTATTCAATAAGTTTATTATCTCTACTAATACTTGTATTGTTTTGTTATTTTTAGTTTATTAATAAATATATTTCTTCAAAAATCATGATTTTCCCGATTAAGAAATTTTGAAATTTTCCTTTTCTCATCATAACACACTATTAAACCATTTATTAGTTGCATTACCGGAGGTCTATATTTAGAAAAAAACATCTTTGCGCCCTAAAATAGGGTAATGAGAAGTATTATAATGGGAAACCACCTTAACTTCGCCCAATTTGCGGCTTCCATTTTTTTTTTTAGCTCACCATAATCTTTTAATATACAATGTCTCCGGCTGTGGGTAGCTAAATGATTCAGACAGTGCAAATACACATACATATGTATATAGTATAGTATATGAGTAACATTTGTATTGTTATTAGATTCGAATCAAATAGGACTGTCTGCAAGGGTAGATGTAGGAAACGTTACAAAAATTATACTTATAAGGTGAAGTAAAGGTGCAATATTTTCTGAAACGCATACATCACTATTTTTCTAGTATACTCCGAAATCTTAGTAATTGTAATATGTGGATAACTGTTCAAAACATGGAGCAGGTGCTAAATTATGCATAGTGCTCGTTGAGATATATTTTGAAGATTTTAATATATTTAAATTTCACATCTGCCTGGTGGGAAACAACAATTATCGGGCTCTAAAATGCAAAAGTGATAATTGAATTCAATTATAATTAAGTTGCTTCTGCTGCCGCTTGTTTGTACACTTTTTCTTATATAGTATGCCCAGTTAATATCTTATCGTATTATACTTAAAAATATAAAAGCTGTTTGCGAAGCTTAAGTAGCTTATGACGATGATATTATCAATTGTACTTGTTTGTTCTAGAATTACGAATGCTTTTGTGTTTAGAGTTCTGTATACAAGTGCTTTATAGTATCCATATAAAAACGTATATTGAATGCCGACCTTTGGTCAATTGAAACAGAGTTGTATATCAATGTGCAATTTTTATGATTGTCGGTTTGTTTATTCCATGCGTCATACGGCAGAGCCAGTGGCGCATGCTTGGCTATCATCATCAGACACTCCATACACCCCGCCCTCCCCAAAACGATTGCGTTATGTTTGGATATTTGTATATACTCGTATGGGTGGCTTTACGTTCCTTTTGCTGTGCATTTTATTTATTTTCACATGCGGAATTTGTGTTCTCTGTTCCATGCTGGTATTTATGTTTCCATGGCTATATGTTTACTTTGCAGTAAGCTCCGCAACAACAACTACAAGAGCCGTAAAGTACAACAACTTCACAGAAATCATATGTTTGCTAAGAGCGTGTGGCAAACGAAATGCTTTTCATTTCTGTTTGTGTGTTTATTTAAAGTCGGAAAATGCATGTGTTTGTTGTGTATGAGTGGCGTAAATGTACATATGTATGTATGTATAGTATAGTATGGGAGTGTTTGTATGTAGCACATGACCATTGAAACTTTGATATGCACGACGCAATTGAAGTGCTTGTTGGCAATTAAATGTGACATAAAAATGCGGTCGCTTTTGTATACATAGTACATACATACATATGTATGTATAATATATGTATGTATGTTTGTTGATATCAGCGCAGCAATAACAACAGCAACAGCAACTAATAGCAATAATAACAGCTGCAACAGCAGCAACAATAATAACAACAAGTGTTGTTAAGTTACTTTTTTGTTGGCCCGTTGGTGACAAGACCTTATATTGCCAAAAGTTTTATACTCTGACCGACTCGCTTCAGTTGCCATAAATTCCCATTAGTTGCTGGCAGAATGAAAATTAGTACAACGGCAACCAGGGAAATCTGGCCAGCAAAACAACTGAACAACGAACAAACAAACACAAAGGGAGGGTGGATTTTCATTAAGGGGCAGAAATAAAAACAAAGAAAAAATCAAAGTCTACTTTAAGGCGAGCTCGCTGAAAAAGGAAATTGAAGCAGCACACGCACACAAACGCAAAAAGGAAAACGGCCGTTATGCAATGAAAATGGCACAAACACACACACACACACACACGCAAATGCTAACGCACTTGTGCGCACACACACACACACAGTTGCATACATATATGATTGCCTTGCTTGCCACTTGACTTCGCTACACATTGTTTCAACAATTGTTGTTGTTGTAGTTGTTGCTACAATTTAACAATCATTGTTCTAGTTGTTGCTATTGCTGTTGTTTTTGTTGTTCCCATAGCACGCAACACGCATGAAAACATGGGAAAAAAATTGGCGCATAGCACTCGACAAGCGCGCGAAACAAGTGTGGATGCAGTGGTGGGCGAGGGACAGGTAGAGGGGTGGACAAGGATTGCGGATTTTCTCGCAACTATACTAGAGAAAATTACTATAAGAGGGAGTGAGAAAGAAAAGAAATGAAGTGAATTGAAGCAGCACTCTGAAGTGGCCCGGGTACCGGTGCCTCCTTCCCCGCCTCTTTTACCGCATTGTGTGGTCCAGGCACGTATAACCCAGTAGTAGCAGCTGTGTTTTACGTATATATATAGTATGTAATTGTATATGTATGCACATACGTGTGTTTATAAGAATCGCTTGTGTTTCTGTCTGGCTGCCTCTCGGTCTATCTGTTTAGTAGGGGTAGCACATCCATATGTTTGATTCCTTGTTTGCTGGCTTGACTGTTGCGCTTGGTTTGTTTGTTGGTCCAAATTGCAGCTAACATACGTGGTCTTCCCCAACAACTGTGCGACTAAAAACGTTAATACGAAAGCTTACATTTTCATACATATAGTCAACTGAAGTATGTGTGTACTTACCTACCTATACATGGAGTATATATACGCTTACGATCTAGCCTTTTCTTTACAGTTGCTTTGTATATAGTAATTTAAATTAAAAATTGTGATTTAATTATATGCTATACTCAATTATATACTTATAATAATACGCTGTAAAATTTGCTGTCACTCCTAAGACCTGAAGTTTCATAAAAGTACTGCCAAGTCCTTAATGAAAACAAAGATGGCGATCGGCTTTTGAAGTTCGTTTCTTTTGAATATCGATAGGTCTCAATTAGTGTTTCATTAAAAATTCAATTCAATTTTGTATTTTATTTTGTTTGAGAATTTTTTTGCTGCGCTTTTATTATATTACACAATTATGCAATCGGATTTGTTCACAATCTCAAGAAAGTTAACATTCCACAATCGATTGCTGACATTTCGAGCTTGCGAAATAATGAATCTTCATATAAACAAAAATATCTACAAACAAATAGCAATTTTTGCAATGGAATGCGAAAAATGTAAACAGCGTTCAATATTTTCCGGGCCTGACCCAGTTAAGCAAACAAATTTCATCTGAACGGAATGGATACGCTTGAATTGTAATAAATAACTCAGCAGCTACTTACTATACAGCAATTGTGCTCAACAAAATAGCCACAGAATTAATTAATTAAATCGCAATGTATGTATTTCATTGTGTATTTAGTTGACGAAAGCGTCTGTCAATATTAAAAGAACCAATTTATCATAACCAATAATCAATTGGTGTGTTATGCGCTCGACTCTTATACGAGCCTTTCCCCTGTCCAAACCTAAGAAGAGAACACTGAAGAAGTGCCATCCACAGGATCTCCCCACAAGATCCCTTGTATAAAATATATTATATCATAAAATATAATTTAATTTTTCATGTAAAACATTGTAAATATTGTATAAACATAGATGTAAGTGCGTCCTATAGATGCTTACTATAGACAACTTTTGTATTCCCTAACTTTCAACTAGCTTAAGCTGCCATATTGGTAGTAGAAACTAGTTAAATAAATTATATATATGTAAAAAAAAAAAATTATAATATAAAAGGAATAAATGATGTAGATAACAATGACAGCTTAAAATGATTAATGGCCAGACGCTTTTAGTAATCAAATTTATAAAAGTAGAGTAAACTAATAAAGACAACTATTTGAAATTAAATATATTGCAAAGCTACCGGGGAGGACCTATTAGTTTGCAAACTTTGCAAACCTTGATAAACTTAATTTTTTTATGTACATCTGCCATGCTGATTAGCAAACTGATTTGTATATTGATTTCAGTTGCTGTGCACGCTGAATTAATTAGCTCTTTTGTGTTTTAAATAACAACTTTACATACCAGCCAGTATGCTTTTTATTTGCTGCTGTCACTAAACAGAATATAAACCTATACGCTCTGCTGCATGCCAAAAAGAATGACAGATAAAAATGATGATTTATGTTTGCAAACTGTTTGGGTTGAACTTTTCAAAAAATGCCAACAAAGGGTTTAGTCATGCGAACTGCAACCTTCCTACCACACCCCTTGGAAGAAGATGGGACTAGCTAACAAACTAAGCCATATCATCCCATTCCAATTAGTTGGCTCGTATTGTCCAATTCAGATGCAAAGTCCGTTTAGCCAAAACACAAATACAAACAAATCAGCGCCCAATCATTCGCACTAAACGTTACAACTTTGTCAACCTAAGCAACAAAAATACATACATACACACACACACACAAACAAAACATCAGCAAACACATGCACACACGCGCGGATAGACAAAGACAATGGTGTTGAGGACTAGCCAAAAAATGTTTGCCTTGAACTAGGTTGCGCCTCAGCAAACAAAACATTGCCACCAAGCAACAACAAGAAGAGGAACTGTTGTATACAATGGTGGCAGAAGCAAACAAAAGCGACCGCCGAGGGCAAACTGAAATGTCAAAGGGTTGGTTGGCAAACAGGGAGTGGGCTAAAGGATTCGTAGAAAGAAGTTTGCGATGTTGGGGTGCGTATTTGCTCCCCACTCACGCACTCTGAAAAAAATGCGCGCAGGACTTCGAATGCCTTCTAGTTAGTCATCAATATGCAAATGTCAAGTCACGTCCACGCCCAGCTATACACCTACGCCCACGTAAAGCCCTCTGTTCCCGCAGAAGACAAACAACACAGAACGACAAGACACATTTGCAACGCTTTAGACGCACTCATTTAAATATTTAATGAAAAATAGGTGGAAGCTAAAGCGGCAACAGCAATGGCAACCCTTAATTTAGCAACAACAAGAACTGCCGTAACAATAAACGTGATGGTGGAGAGTGCGGAAGTATGAGAAGTTAGGCGGGTGGTGGCGCAACCCGTTGACCTAATTCCGCATGGCAATAATTTGCACGTCCTTAGTGGGGCTGGTAGGGGTTTAAGGGGTGGTTTGTGCTACGCGTCCGATGTTAAATTGCGGATTTGGTGGAGGGGGAAGTGGGTGTGTACTGTTTGTCGGCTAACCCATCGTTCGTCCTCGTCCTCGTCCGCTTTCGTGGTGCGTTTAAGTGCGATATGCGTAGCAACAGCAACAGCAACAGCAGCAGAAGCAGCTGCCAACAACAGTTGCAATCAGCAACAATAACCGAAAGAACAACAATGTCAGCAACAAAAACAATAGCAGCATCAATGCCAGCAACTGAAACAGTAGCGCAACAGGAGCAACAACAACAACAAAAACCGTAAACTGACCACCACAGCCAACCGACTGCATTGAACTGACTCTGAAGTCGCTCTTGTTGTGGCACAAGTTCCAATTAAGTGCATACAGACTATTCTCCATAGAAACTCCTTTCCCTCTGTCGCAGAGTAGAAAAGAGCGATTGAAAAAATTGGATATTATGCCATTATTGAAAAGATAATAAAATTATTCTGAAAATAAAGTGAATTGTAATTTTTTGTCATACTAAAATCAGAAGTACCTCCAATCAGGCATGCTGTATTAAATTTTGTTTTCAATTCAATTTTTAGCAATAATTTCAGAAAATTCAGAAACCTCATGAATAAAGCATTCTGTTTAGAATAAATCTCACGCTTTAATGTTTACTTTTTCTTTTAATCTTTTGTCATAAATTATTGTCAATATAAAATTGTTGATTGTTCCTGAGAATATACGTTCGAGTACTTTTGAAAAGTTTTGAAAATAAATCTGAATTCCATTTCACAGCATTTGTAAACAAAACAGTGGAAAAGACGAAAGTTTTTATTTTGGTGATAAAATAAATAAAATTCCTTAAATAAGGTAACATTTTTCATTAGTTTGTAAAACCAAAAAATTTGGGATTTAATTTTTAATTAAATAAAATTGTAACGGGCAAAAGAAAATATAAACTGATTGAATAAATATGCACTTAACACTATGACTACGATGAGGGGATAAAGATGGAAATTTCAAATATTTCAAAATCAAGTGCTTCAAATTGGAAAGACCGTGTATGCTCTGAACAAAATGGCCTTAACTTTTATTTTAAGTTAAAATAAGATGCGGACTAGCCAACAATATAATAATAAGATAAAACGAAGTCTAATTTTTACCGCAAAAGTACGCCGTCAGAGTTCTTTCTGAATGTTGAAAATAGGTCGTAACCTGCAGTGAGAAAGATTAAAATCGCTGTAGCTTAAATAATTAAAATCAAATCGTTTTGACTGCTTCGGCTTCGGTCTGTTCCATGGGGAACACTAGCAAGGCAAATGCCGCAATTAGCTACGAATCCCCAAAGACGCCGAGGTCATGGGTCGACTGTCTGGCACCGGACACGGGTCTCACATGTGGGCAGCAAAAATAGCAACAACAATAACTATCGTAAATTGCGTGCGGTTGTATCAGTTCCGGTGAGCTTTCAGGACTACATTTTGTCCATACCCTCGCCCACATCCCCGACCCTTTGCCTACTCAGCGATGCCCGCAACGACCGTGACTTTCCTCTCAGCTTCAATCCGTGCAATTTTTATACTATTTGCTGTGCCTTTTTTTCTCGCATGCATTTAGTACCGCTTCAGTGAAGCCCAACTAATCCACTTGCAAAATCAACTCAAAATATACGAAATTTAAATAAAAACGCTGGCAGGACCGTGCCTTCCCTCCCGTAGACCCTTTTCTCCAGCCCCGCCTTTTACCACAAAACCTGAAATCCCAGTTGTACAAATATTGAAGGCAGTGCTGCCAGGCATCCGGATGCTGCGTATATTATTTTATCCTTTTGCTTCGAAACACACACATATGCGCGCCAAACAAATACTCCTATATCCCAAATATAGTATGTAAGTAGATAGGTATGTGTGTGTGTGTGTGTGTATTTCGCCCAATCTCCTACCATCAGCAGCAGTCCCCAATGCAAAATTATAATAAAAAAGAAGGAGGGCATTCGCTTTTTATTTTTCTTTTCCGTGTTTAAAGTTGTGCCTCGGAAGGCGCTACACATTACAAAAATTATAGTTCCGCATTAAAATAAAATCGTCGTAAAATAAATAAATGGGAAATCAAGTAATAAAATAAGTTGTCGACCTCGAATAAAAACAGAAACTATGTACATACTATATTTAAGTTTATCTCGAGAAGTCGCATAATAATTATTTATAAAAGTAGTAAAAACTTTACGATTCAACGAAACCTCTGGCGCCTGCCTTCGTGCATGCTAAATTAAAGTACGATTATGCAAATAGATACTATTTGAAACCGAAACGTTTTCCAAGCCTGTGCTTTTGAAAAACTCTTGCGAATCTTGTACTACATACATATAGTATGTGTAGGGCCGTCAATTTTGATTTTGAAAGTAGGGCCTCGAAATTGTCAGTTTACTTTTCTGATTATCTGATTCTTACTTTTCTTATTATGTAAAAGAAACGTTAAAAATATTGATGCGAAATATGCATTTTTCCTTTCCTCAATTCCAGAGAAGCATTCTAAAGAGAATTTTTAATTTGTAGGGTCTTTATATGCTTTGTTTTTCTTTTAGTGTAGCTTTAAGGCTTTTCTTTGAATTTTAGGGTCGATAATGTTGCGCTTTTGTGCTGCCCTTTCTTTGATATGTTTGTGTTTGGAACTGTTTCTGGGCGTTGGGCGTGGCGTGTCGCACTTTTTGTCACTTTAATATCATGGCGGGGCTTGTCAAATGTCAGGCATGTGTTTTTTTAACATCTTTAGGCAGCGGCGCTTTGCTGCTCTGCTGTTTTTGGCCATGCGCCAGCTTTTGCATCCAAGCCAGCTCATTTGTCTTCAGCTGCTGCCCACATTTCTGGCCATATCTTGCCCATCCATATGTCTGCTAACTGCTATTCCGCTTGCATCCTCTTCTGTTTGCAGATTGTTCAATATGCCTCTTAAATGTCTGCAGTGTTTCAATGCCAGAACACCCATGACGGTATACTTCTCAGCTTATTTGATGTTGTGCCCTTGCTTGGTCGTGTTTTAGTTTTCCCATTTCCTTGCCTATTTCCGTTCCACATTTCTTTGAATATTGAACAGTCGTCGTTCCCCATGGCTGTTTCTCGTCTCTCACTTTTCTAGTTGAAGGCTAGTCTGCAGTCTGTAGCTCTTCGAATTGGCTTTGTGTGTATGGGTGTGTGTGTGTTTTCAAATCATTGGCCTGGAAATCGCTCGGCCGTCTGTCCTTGATTCGATTTCGCTCTTCCGATTGGCTCTTTGGTCTTGCCAAAGCAAAATTATTACTGTTAGATTTGCTGCATGTGCTTAGCTCTGTGGCGCGTCTCAACAGATGCCAGTGGTTTGAAACGTGATTATTCAGATTGTCACGAGAATCAGGCAAGCAAACGATGCAGGAAAAGCTAAAAAGGATCTTGTTTAATTGAAAAAGAATATCTTAAAGCTGGAGAAACCGACAGCATACTTTGAAGATATGCCTCTATAAAAAATCATAAACATGTTATTTCGTCCTCTTAGAAGGGCCCACAAAACTGCTAGTAAGTTAGTTAATTTTCTGAGATTCCCGCGTTACTACAGACTGACAGACAATAAAGAGATGATATAATTCACATGTGTGTATAAATCTTGTCATGTTGGTGGTATTATGAGAAACAAAACGATATTATAGTTGCATTTTAGACTTTGTGTTTGATTGTGTGCCATGAAACTATAAAATTATAGCAATCATGCATTAGATAACGACTTTTTGTTTAGCAATCATACACTCAATCATTTTATTCCTTTAAATAAATATTTGGCGATAGTTCCAGTATTTTTCTTCATATCCCTTTCGAAACACATACCCAAGTATGTTACTCATTTATGTATCATTCAGTTGAATGCAAATGCTTGTTGCTTCTGAAAAAAAGGTTTTGTAATTAAATTATTCGTTATATAATGCCAGAAACATCGTTAAGGAGAAATTTGAAATACTTCTTATTTTTTGTAAGCTCAAGACTCAATCCCCAGTCAAAGTTTTTGTTGGCCCTCTGTGTTTTTGTTATTTGCCAAATCATTTAGTTGCTGCAAGTCGAAGGATTTCTTTTCAAACTTTGCCCTTTGCTTTTGGCCATTTTGGGTTTGTTTTTGTTTTGTTTGTGTGTAATTTTTAAGAGCTTTGCTTCAGAAGCATTTTGTGCGTGGGTGAAATCCATCTTTGTTACATAAGTACTTATGTATGGATGTTGAAACATACAAGTATATATTGGTATGCTTGCTGAGCTGTAAAAAGTTTGTCATTTGGCTCGATTTCTAGCATCAACATGAAATTCTAAGCTGTTGTCATCTTGTCTGCCCGACAAGGCCAATCGTGGCAATTTTTCTTGTGACTGCAGCATAAAATTGTGAGGCACGCATATTTCGTGCATGAAATCATATGCCACGCCCACCACCATCGACAGGCAACGCTGCGCACGCGCATGTGGCAGCACCAGCATTGAAATCCAAGTCGTTTATGTGTTTATGTGTGCAGGTTCAGCGAACTCCTCGCCAGTGCGGAGCTAAAAATAATTGCACGACCACCAACTCAACGGCTTGTGGGCTTCTTAGTATGAAGAGTGTCGCCAACGCTCTCGCTTCGCCGCCTGCAGCAAGTGACAATTGTAGTCGTTGTTGTTATTATTATTGTTGTTGTTGTTGCTGTTGCCGTTGCTTGATTGCTGCAAACAGCGACCCAGCGACCAAGTTTGTGTTGCCAACTTGTGTACAACATTTGCGCTCAGGTCCCCCCGGACCCCGCACCCTTTTTCCCACCATCCTTCATAATGCACAGAGAAGTTGACCAGACCCAGTCGGTGGCTCACAGTGTTCGGTATTGTTTGGCCCGCGGGCGCCAAACGACGAGATTATTAAAAACTTGTAAAATTATGCAAGCAAAATGAGCTACTTACACAATGCTGGAGGTAGAAAGTGGGCCGTGCAGCAGGGACTCGAGCAGGGAGAGCAAGGGAAAGAGAGAGTAGCAGTTGCATTTAACGTAGGGCCAAAAGTTTCCCTGCTTGCTTTGCATAATTTCATTAGCCGCCATCAACTGTGGCACCACCAGCAACATCAGCTTGCGGTTTGTTATACGCTTCGAGGGACAACAAGCATTATTATTTTGTTATGTTGTTTGCAATGCGTGGCATATAATCAGAAAAGTACATACAAAGTACATAGTATATCAGCAATGATAGCTGTCACAGCTTTCTGTTGTTGCCAATGAATTTTGAAGATATTTTATTTGTTCACCGACTTTATATTGAGCGAAGAAGATAAGTAGTAAAAGGAAAGTGCCAAAGAGAACTTGTCAATTCTCCCGCAGGGTGGATGCTTTTGAGACTTTTGCCTAGAAGTCTCTCTTCTAGATAGTGGCCGCTAGTTTCGTATATTTGAGGGAGGTAGCTGGATTTTAACCATATTTTACACACCATGAATTTAAATTGCATTTAATTGCGTTATCTTTTAGTCAAGGTTTATAACCAAATTTTTATTAATTAACATCTTTAATAAGATCTTCAATTTTTGTAAATAAATCAAATATTGCAAAGTCTTCAAAGGACTAGAAGAGATTTTATTCAGCAAATAATAATTAGCCGAGCACGCACGAAATAAAGTAGAGTATATAAATATTTTATATATTAGTTTTTGTCTAAAAAAAATGAGTATAAAAAGTGTAATATTGTTTTTAATACTGGTTTTCAACCATATTTTTCATATTATGAGTCATGAATTATAATTAAAATAAATTAAATGCATGCAACAAAAGTTATATTATAAAATGAATACAAAATGGAAAACAAGGGCAGCGAGGTTGGAGGAATACCAAGAACCGGCATCATCGTCAGTTTTCAGTATTCATTTGTTCTGAAAAAGGACTCTGTTACTCGTCAGCGACGCGTAGCTTAGGGAAGTCGTCAGCAGTTATTCATTTGAGTTAGTGGGATCTGCAAAAAAATATGACTGGTACGATACTGCAGCAAAGGACTTGTAAGCGTCTTGGGTTCGACTTCAGACGGAGTGGGGCAGTATTCCACCCGAACTTATTGAAAAAGGGAGTAGGGAGTAGGAACAAACGTAGTAATAGCTCATTCATCAGAAGTCCTTTGGGCTAAATATGAAACTATTATATTATATAAATGTCAACATTTTAAAAACGTGCAAAAGTAGATAAATGGGGTTTTTTTAAGTTCATTATTTTAAATAATGTTTATAACTGTTCTGCACATAAACATTAAAAAATTCAAATCGATTAATGCATTGCTATGAATTTTATCCATAATGTGTGTATCCACACATGCTCGACACTGTAATTAAAAATATTTGTACACCACATGGATCAAACTTTTCATGTACGTATATTTAAAATTGTCTCTCTGAAGTGTGTCTTAAATTCGTTGAGAGCCCTTTATTCTCTAATGCATTGTTTTTGTTGTGAGGCGAAAACTTTGGCCTCTTCTATAAATTCGCATTAAAATATGTAATTCCTCTTCGAATGACTGGCTGTGCGCTTATAATTTAATAAGTTCGTATATTTATGTGTGTGTGTGTGTTTGTCTGAATATTTGCGTGTACTCGTGGAGCTCCAAAAGTTTATGGAGTGCACACAAAAGTTTGGCTAGTAAATTAATTAGCGGCAGCATAAGATTTTAATTGCTTGCCCCCATCCGCCACTTGAAATCGATATAAAGCGGCTGCTTGCAATTCGTGCCAAGTCAGGCAGCTGTGCCTGATTAATAAAACAAAAAATAGTACATATTTAAATTAAAACTCCAAAACGTGCCTACCCACGAAACCGCAAAAAGTGAGCAAACACTTGGAAACTGAAAATCTTAGTTAAAGATGCTTAACTAGTAGCACGTGCTGGCAACAACAACAACAACAACCACAACATCAACATCAACGGGCGGCTCAGAGTCAAATCATCATCCCAGGGGCTCATCATCATTATCATCAGCGAGCAAGCACAGCCTCAACCGCTGACGCAATAAACCAAATACGAAAACAAAAAAAAGAATGAAGAGAAGAAAGAAATTATTAACCTTAAAGTTATTTGCATAAACTGCGCGCTGCATAATTAAATAAAGGCGGCGTGGCAGAGAAAACAACAGTCATGTCGATGTCGATGTTGATGTTGATGGCGACGCTAGCGGAAAGAGAATTTAAGACACAATGCAAAGAGAACGAAAGGAAGATAAATAGCGAGAGAGCGAGAATGGGAGAGCATGATAAAACCGCACAGCACTAAAGCGTTTTTAATTGAGGGAGACATGACAGAATTATAAAAATTATTACGACAGACGACAGAATAGGGCTGTAAGCGAATGAGAGAGGCGGAACGTGAGGAGGGGTCTCGAGGGTTGAGAGCAATTTTGGACCGCTGGGAGAAAAGCGTGACGAAAATGTTTGAAGCTGTTGACAAAGCAAACCATATGAGAGAGAAAACAAGGGAACAAAAATACAATTAAGTGAGATAATTGCGCTTGAAGTAAAGTTTGTGACATGCTCGTCGCCCCAAGCCCCCCGCGGCTGGCGAAGAAGCGTGCCTGCGCTGCAGTTCCCCAGCAGCTGGTTAACTACTCCAAGTTCGGCTAAGAGACGGCTCCACAGACCAGAATAAAGTAAAGCAAAAGTTCGGCAGTAGACGCATGTGATGACCTGGCTCTGTGGGCAAAACCAATTAGCTAATGGAGTTCTGCTTTGTACGAACGCATCGAATGACAAAATACATACATAAAACCTATTCTCAAATCTATGTAGCTAAAATATTTACATATATTTGTATGTATGTGTATATACTTAGAACATACGTTTGGAACAAATCTTCATGTTCCCAAGCTGAAAGTTGTTTTGGCAATTGCTAAGAACGGAATGAACTGAGATCAACAAATACAGTTAGCAGATGGGCAGGCTTAGGAAATTGTGGGATAGACAAGTTTAAGATATAAAGCTGATTAAAAATCTGAATGGGTAATGGGTATAGATATCTTGAAATCCCCCTACGGAATTGAAAGATATTGGGAAATAATTGAAAGCAATTTACACATGTGTTGGCAAACAGATGCTACACAAATTTTAATCTGAAGCGATTATTAGAATCTTTTTAAAACTTTTATTGACTATTGGTTATATTATTAGACATAAGTGTGAACAATACATTTGGATTAATTGCGATTTGCAAAAAGAGCCGACCAAGAAGAGAAGAACAATTCATGAAACTAAAGTATCATTGACATGAATTTGTAGGGAGCAACACTAAAAAAGCCAATTTAAGAACTATAATAATTTATTTTTTACGAATGCGGTTGTTCGTTACTCTTATGCTTTCTGTTCACAAAATAAATTGCGTTAATGATGAACTATAAAAATCTATTAGGGCATCGGCAAGGGAGTATCACAGTTGGTACGCCAAATTGGCAAATATAAAAGGCAAGACATAAAAAGTAATACCAGAAGCTAAATGGTGAAAGACGGGTAGAGCTGAGCAAAACAAATATAAAGAAAAAGTTACACGAGGCAATGAAAATGTGAAAAATATGATAGAAATGGAGCGGTAGTGGCAACAACAATGACACAAAGACATCGGAACAACAAAGGCAACAACAATTGGCAGTGAAATGAGCCAAACAAAGAGGAAGAAGCAGAGCAAGCACCAAATCACAAGTCAACTCAAATAAAAAGTCTTTAGTTGACGCTTTACGGAACGCACTGGCTAATAATTTATGAGCTACATTTTATATATTTAAGTGTGTGTGTAGGTGTGTGTGTGTGTGTAGTAGTATTCTGGAAGACAAGTTACCAAACAAAGTAAGTTGAATGTGCCCCATGAGTGGCAACAACGAAGCGAACGCTTCATAATGAACGTCTCCGAGTTCAAAGTTTGTCAGGGAAATGCGCTTCATTAGACCGGGGCAGAGACGTCTCTGTCGCTAGCCGGCATTTTCACTGTCCAAGATCGCCCCTCAATTGCCCCCCTCCAGCACTCCACAGCCATGGCTGCTTCACTACGTGTTTCTGTTTCGCTCATTGTTGTTGACAGTGATGAGAATTTGGTTTGCTGTTTTTTGTACTCACTTCCAATACCCTCCATACCGAAGTGTGGCGCGCTATTATGAAATTGAAATGTAGCCTGTAACATCAAATAAAAGATAGCGGACCTTATCTATAAGCTCAGCTAAAACAACAGTCCATGTAGCCATGTCTCTGTTTATATTTCTAGATCTATGCATTTATGTTTAATGAATTGGTTACAAAAATTTAGATCAAAGCATTTTACATTTCGATAAATTCGATTTATTTATCTACATATTTAATTCTTTTGCTGCGATTTAAAGTTAATTTGTGTGCAAGAAATTGTATAAAAAGTATAATGTGAAGCTTATCTTAGACATGTCCTTTATTTATAATAAGTTTTTAAGAGTTATAATATGTGGACTCTTTTTGTATGAGCATTACGAGCTAGGTTGTTTAAAACATCCTCAGCTCTTATTTAATTTTTATTACGTTAAAGCTGAACTATATCTAAAACGCATTTGTACAACAAATACTTGTAATTTAATTTGTTTAGTAATTGCTTGCAGGGCATTAAAAAAGTCGAGTGCGCGCGCTTGAAATTATTCTTCATGGTGCTTATATTGTTTTTGTTTTTTTGTGCCTGGCCAGCAATGACGACCTTGGGCTTTGCCTGCCTGACATGCCGTGTATATATGTGTATGCATGAGTGTATAATGTGTATATGTATCCGAGCGTGCCAAGACAAATGTGTGAACCCAGAGCCGGCATCTGATGACTGATGAGCAGAGCAGCGTTCGCGTCCAACCGCAAATGAAGTCAAACGTCAAGCGTTGATGTTGACGTTTGGTGAAAAGTTTTTGCACAATTTTCTGTTGCTCGTGTTGCTCGCTTTTTCTTTCCGCCGTGATTTATGTGGGCTGGGCGTGCATGCAACATCGTTGCAACGCCAGCAGCAGCAGAACAGCGAAAAAACCGTTAATGAAGTTTGCGCCCAAAAAGGGAAACCGGTTGGGTAACTTTGTTTCCAAAACATTGCGTAAATTACATATAATGTGCAGTGCATATGTATGTGTGTATGTGTGGGTGTGTTTGTCAATATTTTACGTGCTGGCTGCTGCGCCTGAAAGCATGCTATAAAGTATTGTAGAGCGAAAACCGCTAACCAATATTTCACAAACAATGCCAAAAGGCGGAAGTTTCACAGGCACAGCCAAACAACGAACGAACGAACGTACGAACCACCGTTGAGAATAAAGTAGCAAAAATGTTCATCAAACTGCTGCCGGCTGTTGAAGCCAACCACAGCCAGCAGTAACTCCTAACCGAGGAACTAAAGCTCCCAACCAGCCTACTATATCATAACCAACTGGCTTGCCAACCACAGGCTCGGGCTACAGCTGCAAACGCTCCCCGAGCGCAGATCCTTCAATTATGCAATTTTCTACTTTTCACAAAAATTGAAATTGAAGTTGACCAACTATCCCGAGCCCGTTCCATTTCTTAACATTCCTGCTCGTCGCTTTCTCTAGCAGCTCTCTTACCTTTCGAAAGTATTTATTTGCCTGCCTTACGAGTATGCTTGGCCCGCTCGGCCTGCCACCTGCGCCAAGTTGCATTTACGGTCGACCCATTTTGTGAGTGTATGGCCTCTTGATATACATATATACAAGTACATACTGTATACTCATATTCCTGTTATTGTCATTGTCATTCTAACGCAGAGCACAGCACTTCGCCTTAGCTGCGGTTGAATTGCTTTTGATTAGGCTTTTGTTATCACACGGGACCAATTTGATTTGGTGCGCAAGTGAGGGGCTTCCTCATATGTATATGCATATATTAGAAGCAGATACATGCATACATACAAAGGGCTTGTTCGAATAATGTAAATCATATCTAACATATAAATTTTCTCCTCTTCTACTTGCAGGTATGCACAATTTGCGTTAAGGCCTATTCATAGTGTTTGCGTGCTCTCTGCCCCTCCCCCTGCTGCTGTAAGTATCATTTAAGGCTAATAAGCTGCATAATGACGCCGTCAAAGAGCCACTTAAAGTTGACTGAAGATGTTTCAATTTAAGTCCGTCGTCCCGCAACCCGCAACCCACAACCCACATTAACAACACTCCACAGCGCTGCTTCGCCCCCCAGCCTGTCAAGTGGTAACGCGTTTCTGTTGGTATGCATAATGGGTATTCCCATGAAAAAAACCCCCCATTTATGCACTGCGCAATGTGCGTCTTCATGGGGTTTAACGTTAGTAAAGAGCTTAAAAAAGAATACCAACAATATTGCTTATGAATTCTGGGAATTCGAACTTATACGCACATTTTAAAAAGTGCCTTGATTTAACAATTTATGCGGTAAAACTTTTATCTGTCGGTAGTGTATTGGAAAAAAACCATATTCTTGTGTTTTGTTGTTATTAGCAACAAATATCTATATTTCTTTTATATAATCTTTGAATAATCATAGTAGAGAAATGCACAAAGGTTCATCCCAAAGTAAGCAGGACTTTGTTTAAAAATATCCTTTTCTGATGACGCCACATATGTATTGTGACGTGTTCGGTACATATTTTATCGACTTCCCGTATAAATTTTCAGACGATCTAGTGGATACCACAGTATCAGTATGCTTGTGCTATTGGTAAAAAAATAACGATCGAATTTTTGGTTTTTTTTTTTGCCGAACGTTTTTATTTATGAAACAACTTTTTGGTGATAATTGCTTATCTCGGGGTATACGCGATTTAATAATGACATGCTAACCAGAAGCTGAGTCGAAAAAGTGCGCGAATTTATCAAAAATCCGTCAGAAATTAATGGATATAGAATTAAATATATCCAAATAAATGGCTTATCGCATTTTAACCGAACAATCGGGTCTAAAATTAATGGGTTTTTGCTTTTTTAAAATTGGTCCCATCAGTCGACATTTAAGACTGATTTTTTATCAAAAAATTGCTTCGCAAAAGGAAAGCACTTTAAGGACGTCGAAGCCATTAAATACAAATAGGTGTGTAGCACCATTCTGAAGGACATGCCAGCCGAAGGCCAAAGACACTCCTTTAAAATATCAATTCTCTTTTTTTATTTCTACAATGTCCTGTTTACTTTGAGACTCTGCTTGTAAATTATCTGGAAGTTCTACGCTTAGCAAAGAGTTTACTGTTCTATAGAGAGTTTTTAAAAATCTCATTTAAACAATCAATCTCCTTATAAAATCTCTAATTCAGTGTCAAAAATGAAGTATTGTTCATTAGAGTGCGTGTGTGTGCCAATTAAAAAGGCGTCTTCAGTGCCACATACAACTCAAATCAATTTCCCTTATCGGTTGTTATCAATTGAAACTTCATCTGGCGCATAATTTACATGAGTGTTTGAAATGTTTCTGCTGGGGGACTACAATGTCGTCGAGTGCCGAGCAGGCAACAGCGACCATATTCAAATTGCCAGTTGAGAGAAAAAAAGTAATATAATTGCCGCCTCTTTCAAGTGGTGGGACTGACAGCAGCCTACTAGCCTCACAGAGGCAGCCTTGGCAAGAAAAACATCAATTTAAACACGCTAATGGATCGATATATGCAAATATTGTGGCCCTATCCACCACCTAGAGGCTCACCAGAAAAGTATAGAGGCGTGCGCATCCATGTTAATGTTGGGCGACATTTTCAACCAATGTCGTATTTGATTTTCGTTGCCTGGAAGCTTGATGCTGGGTAAGGGTTGGGGATTGGCGATTGGGGTTTTGGTGCTTGCTGCTTGGCCTGGTCGAGCTGCGTTTGGGCGCCCATTTGATGGCTGGTTATGAGCTGTTAGCTTCTCCTTGTTGTCGTTCTGTTATTAATTTTAAGTGCCACAAAAAGCGCAGTAAATTGTCTACTTTATGTAAATGGACCGGAATTGTTGGGTGTTGTTATTGCTGCTGCTGCTGCTGCTGCTTTGTGCCAAATGTGTCACCAACTAAGTATTTAATACCATTTCTTTGAGCAAATTTATAAACCCAACTAAGGCATTCCACTAAGAATGCTGTGCAAATTGTGCTAAGCACTTGACACTTTAGCAAAGGCAACAAAATGTAGTGCCAATGCGTTGCAGATGCTGGCAAAATTTTTGGCCAACGCTCAGCAAATAGATTACATAAGTTTTACTGAATCCCATCCGCAGCTTGTTAAGCCGCTGGATATACAAACTAGCAATGGCATGTAAGGAGTAGTTCAATAAAGGATACAATGCGATACCCAAATGGTATTTATTGTCGGTGAACCCGAACCCTTCTAATCTCAGCGGCGATGTTATGATTTTCGTAAAATCCTATCCAATTTACGATATACGTGTCTTATACTAGTTGACAACCAGTATTTTATTACGCTCCCTAAATTGCAGAGAGTATATGTTAGCAGTCCAAATGGGACACATGAAAGATTACACACAGTTTGAAGCCAAATATAACGTCAAATTCTACCCATACCCATACATATCACTGTGCTGCTTGGACAATCCAAAATTATATAATAAGTGGCAGGTTTTCTCAATAAATTTCTATAATTTCAGCTGAATATTGGAACCTCTGTTATATTCTTTTTGGTATAAATTGTTGAAGTAAAATTGTAATATATCTTTGATAGACTTCACACAAAACTGTGCATTGAATATTATATTATTTTTTTTTTTATAAGAATTGAAACAAAGTTCTGCATGACATATTAATCAGTGAAGTATTTGGAATTGTAAAAAAAGTTGGAAAAGCTCAATGAGCAGATAGAAGTTTAATAGAAGTCGTGAATGCCGATCAGCTATCAACAAGTGGGGCTGAAGAGTCGCGAAACAAATGAGAAATCTGAAGCAAATAATAAAACCTAGTGGCTTTTTGGTTAACAGACGTACTTATATGCGAAATAGATCTAAACACAACAAGAGAGAATATTAAAGCCGATGAAGCTTAGAAATTGTGTGCATTGCATTGACGAAATTCTGTAGCGGGGTCAATTGAGGTGTCTAGGGACTACACCAATGGTCAATATGGTCCCAAGGGCCAAGGGCGTACTCAGGGGGGATTGTTGGATTGGATCAAAATTGTAATATTTTGGCCCCCCTTTAGTAAAAGCTGTGTACGCCCTTGGTCTTTGCCGTTTCCAAAATCCATGCGAACGGACATTTCTGGTCGTGCTGATTAAGAATACATAAGGGATAAATAATACAAGATTAATAATACTTTAAGGGGTCGGAGATGTTTCCTTTTGCCTGTTACATGTATTGAAAATATACGCTACGTGTTGAAAGCTAAAAGATTGTTCAACTAATGGTCTTAACTATTGCAGTCAACGTCATGGTATTTTGATATATACATGTTTTTTTTTTTGTATTAGCAGAGTGTTTTTATTTAAAACTGTCCAATGTGTGTCGATTTATCTCACGTTAATATTTGTTTTTGGACGATAATGATAATTTTTTCTAATATCAACAACATGTCAGGTTAATGTTCTATCGATTTAAGAGTTTTTTTGCGACCATTAACTGGCGTTAGTGAAAAATGTGACAAGTTGAAATGTTACTTAAATATCTGTGCGTATTTTCAGTGAATAATTTATTGAGGAATTGATGTTATTGTGCTTGTGGCGAATTGAAAGCCTCAAAGCTTTTCACGACACGCGCAACCAAGCAGCACTGACACCGACATCGACACCGAGACCGACACTAACACTACCACCAACACTCACACTCACACCTACACCCACACCCACACCTGCTCAGCCTTTACCCTATCACACACACATGTACTCGCATAGTATATGGAATCATCCGTTACGCGCGGCGTTGTCTTTCTGTTACTGGCACGTTGGTCAAATGGCACGTTTCGGCTGTCTTGACAGTTAGTCAGGGGCGTGGAGGCAGGCAGTCAAAACACGCGCACGCCACTTAAATGTGATAAATTGAATGTGGCTGTTGTTGTTGTTGCTGTTGTTGTTGTTGTTGCTGCTGTTGTTGTTGTTGTTGTTGCTGGTATGCAAAACAACGCTGAGCCACACATGAGAAAAGCCAGTGCTGGAGCGAGCGAAAGAGCAAGTGAAAGAAGAAAGTGCAACAGCTAACAAGTTGGCATTCGACAGGTATAATGTGAAGTCAGCGTTAAGAAAAGAAAAAAATCAAATGTTGACAGTAGAGTAACGTGTCGAGACAAAAATCAGTGGAAGTAGCAGCAACAACAACACCAACACCAACAAACTTATATGGTTGCCAAAGCGGGTGTCGTCACGGGTGGGTTTAATTTTATCTACGGAAAAGCAAAAAGTGTGCCATTCAATGTCTCAACGGTTCACTCTCTGTCTGTCTGTCTGTCTGTCTGTCTGTCTGTCTGTCTGTCTGTCTGTCAGACTGCCTGTGTGGTGTGCTCGTCTGTCTGGCATTCATTGCTCACACTTAACGATAATGTCGCACATTAGCTCGTCAATGTTATCATTTGGCACTGCGCAGCACTGTCATGCACTCATTCATCCATTCATTCAACCAGTAAGTGGCATACATCAAATGAAAATTAGCATATGATGACGACGATGACGATGGCAGTGGCGGTAATAGCAACGGCGACACCGAACACACGCAGTGTCATATGCACCCGAACTGAGTCGCTGCTGATGAGGCTGATCCATTTCCATTTCCATTTACAGCTGCGACGTAGTTGGTAGGCACGCCTTAACCAGCCTTGGCCTTTAATTAAATGCAATGTTGCCCACTTTTTGATAAAAATCGGTCTTTTGTTGGGACTAGTAGTTGCACGCAAAGTTTTCACACAATAGGGGAACTTGAAGATTTATGACGATAAGTATTTCATATAATCTTTATTTTACTTAAATCGAGAGCATAATGAGCATTAAAGACATATTGTTCCTACAAAAAAACTCTCATTAACGTGCACTTTTATAATGACAATTATTTCGAATAATCTAAACTTCACAAAATATCAATGTAGCTGCGGTTGATTAGCAACTACCTTTACAGCACAGAAGTATTGTTGTAATGTTTTCCAAACTTAACTCTACACTGAAATACTCACCAAATCAGTAGATTCCTCTCTTTTTAAGCGGGGGACACGCTGCGATTGTTAATCGATCTTAAAACAAATTGATGGTTGCTTGTTCAAATTGTAAATCCGTGTAGTTTCTATAAACATTTGTTTCTAAAAATTGTTTGCTTTTTAAGAAGAGAGAACTGTGCAGGATCTTATTACTTTTTCTGTTCAAAATCAAATTCTTTTTAAAGCTGATTCACTGAATTCTTTGTAGTACTTATACAATGATATCCTACAAAATAAGATTCTTCTTTTGCAAAATTTTGTTACTTATTTGTAGTCGTTCGTTTGTTATTGAATTCTACATTCATTCAAAGAAACTGCTCACGTTTAATCTCGCGTGAAATGTATTTATGATTATTCCGTGATAAGTACTGTTCGAAAGTGTAGACATAGTTGTTTTTGGTACTCGCACAATGAGGGGAGAGAAAAACATTTTTCATATAGACCATCAGCGAAAGTAGTGTCGAAAATATCAGAATTAAGTTTGGATAGATTTTATTGTGGCTACATACATATGCCAAAAGGCGGAGGGAACAGTTGCGATACAGTTGTTTGTTTGCTAATTCTAGTGAATACGTTATAATGGATGACGAAACACATCTGCATATTTAATGTAAAAATGGATTTAAATTTGGATTTGAACAACACAGAAAGGTTGTGCTGTCGATCAATTGGTATCAACAATGGAAATTGTTGGCGAGAAGCTTCTTATCTAACCGACTATTTGATATAAATATGTATTTGCTTTGTGTTCTCTTTATCTACCCATAAATGCTATTGAGCGATAAATGTAATAGCGCAACTCCAAACAGAAATACATTGCCATTTCTTACAGCAATTCAACCCTGAATGCGAGTCGGACAGCATATGGGGCGTATGAGTAATGCGCATACCTCCCCAGGTAATTTGCATTGCAGTTTCGATTTAACAAATTTTACAGCTGCAGCTTAATGAGTGCCTTTGTTATGTCTGTTGTCCGTTGCATTCATACTCTTTGTGTCATTTTAATGCTGCAGTCTTAGCAGATGAATGGATTTTCTTGTTATTGTTGTCGATTATGTTGGTGTTGATGTTGTTGGGGGTTCGATTTGCTTGCTAATTGAGAGAGGAAGCAGATGAAAAAGCAAACAATTTAGCATGAAAAGTTCAATTCTGAGCTAATTGCCATCGATAAATGCAGCCACTTGGGTGGCCACTTCCGTCTTAAATCCCAGTCCGGCTCTAACTCCTTCTGAGCCATACGGCTTGTTGTGCAACAGTGCGGCAGCTTAACAAGACAAACCTAAAAGCCCTAAGCCTATGCAGTGCAGTACTGTCATGTGCCGTGTCATTGGCCACGCCTACTCCCAAACCGCCCAATGCGAAGGTATGTAACTGGTTTGTCATTCAATTGAAAATTGTTCGTATGGCATGTCCATCTGTCCATCTGTCCATCCTTCCCATCCTGTCCATCTGTGGCGACGTTCTCTTGCTACTGTTGTTATTGTTGTTGTCGTCGTTGTTGTTTCAAGTAGGTCGGAGTCGAGAAAAAAGTGCAAACAAATGGAAAAAACATGCTGTCTATTTGCAGGACCGAAGCTTTTAGTTGAAACATCAGCCGCATAAGAAACAAAAACAAAAACAAAAACAACAAGCCATAGAAATTAGAAGCAAAAACCTGCAGATGCAATGCAATGCGAGCAATTTGACAAAAACAAAAATTTCACTTAGGATGCTCTCCACTCTATCTCTTTAGTCCTGACTAAATTCGTTTGGCAAAAATTCCATACACGACTAGCAGGACTCTTCTGTATGTGTGTGTGTGTAAATGTATATGTTTGTATGTATTTGTCTTCATTCACTGTGACAAATCTCGTACTCTGTATTTTACTGTAAAAGGCATTTTAAATTTGGCATTGCGGGCGTGTAGGCGGACAGCTGAGTGCGCAGGGCTCAGACGGCCGAGTACCTTTCACCTTTTGCGTGCAACTTGCCACAGGGCAGGGCAAATGACATTTCACACGCACACCCTCCCTCCATATAGATGTACTTACATACGTATACGCGTACGTGTGGTTGTCTTTGGACTTCCTTCCTTCCATGTGAGTGCGTGTTGAGTTGGTTATCCGTTTTATTGGGCGAGACGGTTGTCAACTGCAGTCCAGATATGCGAAGTGTCGGAGTTCACAGTTTCTTCCATAAAAGTAAAAATGAATTGCCCTACGTGCGAGTCTCTATATCATATTATACATCTTATATTAAATATACCAAAAATTCTTCTGTGAAATTTGCCTAGAAAATAAATAAATATCCGTAACGTGGCTCCTCTTTTGAGATGAGATACACAATTTTTGTTTAAATATTCTTCATTTCCTCAAGCAGGAAAAAAGTTAGGAAAGGAGTCGATATTAAGAATGTCCTTTCAAATGCATTGCTTACATTTCCACCTTATAACTATTACTCGTACGCAAAAGTTTCTAGAGTGTATTTTAATTCGTGATGGGTGGATGTCCGTATGTAAATAACACAAATTAAAATGTTGCTAGTAGGAAAATAAATGTTCTGTCTGGACCACAACGACGTAAAGGACAACGATGTCGATGTGGTACGCCCTTTGCAGTAGAACTTTGGCAATTTGATTACCAAAAAGCGTAAAATGTCTGGCTGTGATTGCATTAAGGCTGGTGCCTGAAATAGAAATCGGAGCGTTTGCTAAAAGTAATTAAAACATCGACGCTTGTTTCGTAGCTCGGTCTGTATCTAATTTGCATGCCAGCCACTTTAGGCGAAATACAAATTGGCCAACACTTAAGCATCCGACGCAGCTGTTGCAAATGATATTCAATTTGTGGAAATTGCATAAGAAACAGCAAAACAAAATCGAACCAGATAGATACAAAAAGAGCCGGGGGAAAAAAATAACCGAAATACCTTAAGCGAGTTGAGAAAAACTGTATGGAAACGGGTAGAGAGTTAGTTGGGTGGCCGTCTGGGTGACTGGCAACTTATAGTATATGGAGTATATGGAGCATCGATGAAATGAACATTTGGTTTTTGCCATTTTCCGATATTGAGCCGCATTATGAAGTAGAAAAAAAATAAAATGTTGTATGGCATTTATGCTGTATACTTGTAGTAGTTGTTTTTGTCTAGACTCGTAGCAACGAGTGGTGGAGAGAAAGAGAGGCTGGCAATCATATTCTAGGAATATGTTCATCCCCAATGAATGCAATTTGTTTAAGTGTGCTAGCAAGTTGATACGTTTTGGCATTCCTATGCCGGGCTCACGGATGATATATGTGCACGTAAAAAAGCAGAGCCAGTGGGATTAGTTTTGCTAATTGAATTGTGCGTCATAGCGGAAGATGGTGTGGGCGGTCTCGATCGAAACAAGCGGGAGTGTTCGGGACAGGACGGCAACCAACCAGACGTACAGACAGATGGGCAGTCAGCTAGTCAGCCGTGCTTAGCCGGAATAGGCCTTATGTGATGGGTGAGTGGGGAGACAAAACATATGTCTGGGATTAGCAGGAAACCCGTTTTAGCTGCTAGGACAAAATGTAAGCCACCTGCGGGTGAACGAGGAGCGTTCGGTGGAGCGGTCTGACGTTTGCATTTAGTCTTACATTTTTTATGCCTCTATACAAAATTTTGGCAACAGCATCCAAGTTAATCGGCCGCTGTGTGTCCTTTAACTAATCGTTTATTTACGAGCTTGTCGGTTTCTCTGCATTGTATGTATATTTGTGTACCGGAAGTTCATGCCTCTGTGTGCTTTGTTGTCGTTCCGCTGCTCTTTGAGCTTTAATTAATAAAACATGGATTCAATTAGTTTAAAAGGCTCACATGCTTATCGAGGCAAAATGCCTGCCTGATGCCAGCCTGCCTGCCTGATGATGATCGAAATGCTTATGCAAAATGCTGGGCAAACAGCGAAAGGGTTGAAAGGGAAACGTTGGAAAAAGGTAAAAAGTTGGATATTTTGCTCGGGCAAACAGGAAATTACTAGGAAATGTCAACAAGAAGTGTTGACAAATTGGCAGAAAATGAAGAGAAAAACATATATCGCGCACCCACTGGAACTGCCGAGTGCAGATACACAAGTTATTGGTAAATGAATGTAACACCTGAGTGGGGCGATTTTTTAATTTACTTTATTCAAATTGATTTAACTGTGGAATGGAAAAAATGTAACATTTAAAAAACATAAATAAATGCGAAAAAGTCTCACCTGAATTGTATTATCAGGGGTTTTCTGTGCGGCTGCTTTTTAACGAAATGGAACTTTTTCTTAATTAAATAATACAAATAAGTTGTAAAACATTATATATTTAACATAGCTGGCATGTGGCCGATTTTATGCAAAACAAATGTCAATAAATGTACCTAAAAATAATGATTTAAGATGGTTAGGTCTGGCGGCTGGGTCATTTTCCCTAAAGTGTTAAAGGCGCTTTTAGCTATTATATTATATTCGATTTTATTTTTAAGGCTTCCATATTTTTTTAGAGAGTGATTTCTATGAATATCAACCAGACTGGTTTAACCATTTGATTATAATTATAAATAGTGACAAAAGATTTTTTCCAATTGATTGTTTAAATTATTTATTAATTAATTTCATGTCTACAAACACAAGCTGTCGGCATAAAAGCTAAACAAGTCTAAATAGGAAAAATATAATCAAATTACAATTATGTCTAATTTGTTAGCTGATACATAGTTGTAATTTATTTTTAAACTTATTAAAATTTTGTTTGAAAGTGTAGTTTTTATAATTAAAATACATAAACGTAGAGTACTTCAAAGTTCTGAACGTTATTTTTTGTCTATAACTTGAAGTCCTCCAGCTTTGAACTTTGCCCAACGTGGATCGCCACAAACCGCATTCTGAACTCATTAGTAGAACTTCGCTGCCTTGTTGCCTTGGCTCGGTTTTCTATTTCCGTCGTGCAATTTGCCACATTTTGTTTATGCTGTTGCTCTGGCTTGAGTCTCAATTAAACTGTGGCCAACTCGAAATCATTACCGCCAGGGCCAACATGCCCGACGGCTTCGCATTTCAATTAAGTTACCCATTGCACACAGCTGCAATTCAATTGACGACCCTAAGCCAGAACGTTCAATGCTTGTCCTTGGTATTTGACAGTGCTGCTTCCTTTTAATTGTGTGAGAGGTTGGGTTGGTGGTACCCCTAGATGGTGGTACCCTTTGCCTTGGTCCAAAATTAATTTCTTTTCAATTTGTGCACATTTTTTCGAAGATATTTTTCATGTTTACTCACCCTTTTTTTGGACGCTTTTCTTTTACTTCATTTTGTGCGCTGCCCTTTTGCGCATCGTTTGTTGTGCAGGGACACAAAGAAAATGTTTACAACATTTCAAAGCATGGCTCAGCGCCCTGCCACCATCTAATACCATCTCTACATTAAAAAATAAAAAAAAACGAATTCGCGTTGCTCATTTGTTAAGCACACTTCAAAGCATTTTTTTCGCAAGCCCTATAATTGTTAAATTTAATGTAAGGAGGCTAATGAAAATTAACTTGCGCAAAAAAGTGTAGCATACATCCGAGCGCAGTTAATTGCACTTGTCACGCGCAGCTGCAAAATTTTATACATTTTGTACATATTTTTTTTGACGAAAAGTTTGCTCGCGTAACTTTGTCCGTCCAAGCACCGTACTAGGCAGTCAAACGTAACCTAACCGTGCTCTCATTGAATTTTAAATGAATTTTAATTAAATTGAACTTTTGGGCGTGCGCCTAAATGGGGCGCCTAATCGGCTGAATGACCAGTAACTGGATATCGATGTTGGGGAAGATGGCATAAAACGTAATAAATTTGGTTTCAGGTAATTTTTGATTGATAGGCGATGCTATCAAATTTAATCAAAGTATGTCGAAGTCAGTCGTGAGTTTATTGAAATGGAAGCTTGAATTTTAATTGGTATTTTGACTTTGATTTGTCGGTTCGCAGAATGTTCCCCATCGAACCCGTAAATCACAGAATTCTCTCAGGCACACACACCCACAAACTAACAGCCATAGATATTCAAATCATAAGCAGATTTGTGAACCATATCATGACACCCCATAATTTATGAGCCCAAGCAGTGGGAAACAATTCCAGTTATGCCGCAAAAGGTTAATGCACCTATTAGTGCTGCGCACTAAATCGAAGTAAGCAGAATAGCTAAATGTTCAGATATGTTATGGAAACTTGTAAATCACGCTTATTCTCACGAACAAAACTTGATAGTATTTTTACCTGACTATCCAACAATTATATTAACCATCTTTACGACAACGATAATTTCCTGTCATTGAGTTAGATCAGCGGTGGGCACGAAATCTTAGTTTGGGAGTCTACAACAACATCTACAACAAAAACTACCGTTTGGGTTATGAGAACATCATAAACTGCGAGCAAAAAATTAGGAAAAAAAGTACACCGAAACACATTTTGATCACATTTATGAACATTCATTTAATAATTTTTCGAAGTCTATTTCCTCTTCACTTAAAGCAATTCGTAATAAATAGGATAAATTTATGTCACTTAATTTATTCCTATAAACATTTTTAATATATTTAATGTTTGAAAATGCAGCTTCGCACACATAAGTGCTGGCAAAAAAATACCGCGTCTCAATCTCGGAAATATTAATTTCATTAGCCATTGTTCAGTTTTAAATCAAATATAAGTAAGATTATAAGTAAATAACTTGACGAAAATCATAGCGAGGCGGCTCCTGTTCAAACCTAAGAAGAGAAGACTGAAGAAGTGCCATCCAAATGATCTCCCCACAAGATCCCTTGTATAAAATATATAATATATATCATAAAATATAATTTCATTTTTCATGTAAAACATTGTAAATATTATATAAACATAGATGTAAGTGCATCCTATAGATGCTTACTATAGACAACTTTTGTATTCCCTAACTTTCAACTAGCTTAAGCTGCCATATTGGTAGTAGAAAACTAGTTTAATAAATTGTATATATGTAAAGACATGAACTGAAGTAAATAATCCATAAAGACAATTATAAATTTTAATTGTTCCCCCTTGTCAAATTCCTACTTCAAAAAAGAAATAAACTGTACGTTCGCATAGTCTGCAAATCGAAAGCATATCTTTCGTGCTCAATTATTCTCATCACTAGCCCTTACCATACAATCGTATCTTGCGTAGGAAAATCAGAAAAAAACGAAACGTAAATCTAAAATCAATGAAACTAAAACAAAAAGCGATAGGGGCCGCTGTCGACGTAGACGCTGGCGCTTTGCCTGGTAGGGAGAATTATTAATAAAGCGCCATTGTTGGATCGCTGCTTAGCAGGGGGGACGCGCGCGGAAGTGTTGTAAGACAAGAAAATAGAACAGGAAACTACGCGTGGTGCTGCACGGCTTGAAAACAGTGGTAAGGACTCGGAAAGGCTGTGTGCGCTAAACATGGTTAAGAAATGGGCGCGGAAAGGCAGCAAGGAAAGCAATTTTGCACGCAAGCCCAACTATAAATGCCAATAACAATGGCGAACTACAACAGGATAAAGAAAGAGAAACAGCAGGAGCCTCAGATATGTATGTAGGTGGGTTGGTTTAAGTGGGCGTATTACATAGACAGAAGCAACAGCGGGAAGTGTCTGTCTAGAAAGGGGTCAGTAGGTAAGTCAGCGGAAGTGTTAAATGTGCTTGGTTGGCACAATAAGAATATAAAAGAGCCTGCAGCTACAGCTGCGCATTGGGAAAGTTTTATAAGCAAACCAAATTTAAGCTGCACTACGAGCATAAGTACGCGAATATATAGTTGCCATGCAACCCACATCCCAATCCTCCATGATTGCTAACAATAAAAAGTGTTTAAACCGAATTTTGCCAGGCTGATGAACTGTACGAGGTGCGGTTCATTGGTCGCTTCAGCGTCAGCGGTCGACGGCGACGCTGCACGGGCTGCTTTGTCTGCTGCTTTTTTGTAGTTTATTTGTTTTTTTTTTCTTCTTTCCTTTTCTTTGGCTTTCCTTTGCTTTACTTTAATTCTGCTTTGGCACATGCAATGCCAATGGAAACAATCGAAAAACTTTTCATGCTAAAGTTTTTGTTTGCATGCTTTTAGGCGCAGGCTTTCATTTGGGAAATGCCGTATTCCCGTTCGTTCGTTCGTTCGTTCCTTCATTCATTTGCCTTTTTGTTTGATTGAGCGAAAATATGTCTAAATGCTGTGCCAATAATGGTGCATCATATGCGATAGCTTGTGTGTGTCTGTCTGAGAATGTGTGTATTGCCAATTTGGCTTTTTCTGGCTACATCTGGCTTTTCACATGTCGTCTGCCGGTGTTGGCAAGAAATTGAGGCCGGCACGAATGTGTACTTATTTTTATTTACTTTAACTGCCATGCAATAAATCAAAGCAAAAAATATGTATGATACTAGAAATAAAACAAAACAAGAGAGAACGCTACAGTCGAGCAAGCCCGACAGTGTAATACCCTGTACCCAGGTAAACTTCCGTCACTGAGTTATATGCGCCCAAAGCAGCAGCAAAAAGAGGAAGAAGAAGAGCGAACTTGTTGCTGCAGTTTGGAGGGGTTGTACTGGCGAGAATTTGTTTCGCTAATAACAACAAGTAGATAATTATATATAAATTATTATTATTATTACAGACGGACGGACAGACGGACGGACAGACGGACGGACAGACGGACGGACATGTCTAGATCGATTTCTCTCGTCATGCTGATCAAGAATATATATACTTTATGGGGTCGGAGATGCTTCCTTCTGTATGTTACATACTTTGCACAAACCTAATATACCCTTTTTACCCTACGGGTACAGGGTATAAAAAGTAAAATGAAATATATATATATATATATATATATATATATATATATATATATATATATATATATATATATATATATAGTATATTCATAAAAACTTTTTACAGCTTGGCATAGAAAATTGACTTGTACATACGCATTTATAGCCTCATTATAGCTCAATAATAGTTGAGCATTTTTGATTTAATCCAACATCACAAACAAATGTGATATTTATTAGTATTTACATGACAGTTCTTTACAAAAAAGTTTTATTAAATTTAATGATTGTTATGGGGGTGGGGCATTCCACTAAAAACTATCTTTGAAATGTTTTGCATTTGGAAATCCCATCGTTAAGCTTAATGCAGCTAAATATTCTAAAAAAAGTTTTGTATTTGTGACAACTATTAACGAATTAAAAACACAATAATTTTCAACTCTCTGTTGCGAATGCCGTACTTAAAAGTTGAATTTTGTGTCTGACTGTGAGTGGGTTGCGTGTGGTTTGAATGTAATTAAGACAGACACTTAAACGCTGAAAACGCATAATGGCATATTTCGCTCACACATGAGTCCCCCTATTCCGCACCGTTTCCCGTCTATTTGATTGGACCACAAAACACAAAAACTTTGTTTACATGTATTAGAGCATGCGTGTGTCCCCTGCAGTCCTCAAAAAATCAGTAGACCCATTTGAATAAATTTGTTAACTAGTTTCTTTTTGGCGTTAAATACTTACTAAGTAATTAAATATTATTGATAATTAATTATTATTGATAATTAATTATTATTGATAATTAATTATTATTGATAATTAATTATTGATATTCATTTTTTATACCCTGTACCCGTAGGGTAAAAAGGGTATATTAGGTTTGTGCAAAGTATGTAACATGCAGAAGGAAGCATCTCCGACCCCATAAAGTATATATATTCTTGATCAGCATGTGGAGAGAAATCGATCTAGACATGTCCGTCCGTCTGTTCCTCTGTCCGTCCGTCTGGATGAACGCAAGGATCTCAGAAACTATAAAAGCTAGAATAACCAAAGTTGGCATCCGGATGTCCTATGTCCGAGAAAGGACGAGTTTATTTATTTTTTTTTAAATTTTCCCTCCCTTCAATAGCGTCCACATTTCAAATGCTACCTAAACCAAACTTTGCACACATCATTTATATATAATTATCTACTGTTGTATAATTGATTATTGATTTCTATCAATTCTAAGAAAAGTTATTAGCAAAACAAATTCTCGCCAGTACAACCCCCCCAAACTGCAGCAACAAGTTCGCTCTTCTTCTTCCTCTTTTTGCTGCTGCTATGGGCGCATATAACTCAGTGACGGAAGTTTACCTGGGTACAGGGTATTACACTGTCGGGCGTGCTCGACTGTAGCGTTCTCTCTTGTTTTTAACTGAAAATAAATTACTAGACTTTTAGTTTTGTGGTTTTCTTTATTGCCAATGGTTATTCGCTATCTTCTTACTAGTTTTTGGACTTGTGAACTTCATTGTGTCTGTAGTTCGATTATAAAGGGCCATTTTCAAGTACGAAGAGGAGTTCTAGTAATATCCCTTTTTTACCCCTGTTTTTGAATGGGTTTAAGAATTGCATAATTATTAGAAAATAGGATGGGTCCATATATAAATCTGGAAAATCAGAAGTCGATACAGAAAGAGAATCCATAAAACGATGCGAAACGGTAAACATAAGTAAATTCTTCGACTTAGTTTAGATTGCATTTAGTGCGTCACACCGCAAAAAAACCCCTTGAGACTCAGTCAAAAATCACAAATACTCCCGATTAGAGGGCAATCGAAAAAAATGTAATTTGTTATAAATGTAACAGTGGTGCTCTAAAGATTCAAATTCTTATAAGTATTAGTCCATTGGGATTATGTTAAGTACAATTTATTTATAATATGAGATGATTGGTGTGGATCATTATCGATGGGTATTGATTTAGGCACTTAATGCCTGAATTTTATACTTTTTAAAACATACTTTAATATGCTATAGAAGAATAAAGTATATACACAAGAAATCCGACCTTATTGTTTATTGTAGTCAGCTGGCCTTTTTCATATTGTTGTGTTTGTAAATGATATCCACGTCTATATTTTTTAGCAAGGTTTTATAAAGATCTGCATTGCATTGTAGGCTCCTTTCACATATCTTTAAAACAATATTTTATTGAAGAAAACCCGCTTGCAGGAACTACTGAAGTGAACAGCTCAGTGCCAAGTGCTGTGAACTGCTGGGCGTGGTTGACGTTGGTGCCTGCGTGTGACATTTTCATGTTTTCGCAACTGACATTCAGTCAGCTTTGTGTATATTTGTTAGGTTTGTGTGTGTTAGTGTTTGTGGGTGTATTGGGTGGGTGGCGGCGCTTTCTCTGAACTCCTTTCTGCACTCTCCTGCCTGCTATTCGCATTGCCAAACTTTGTGCGCTCTGCACAATAGCTGGCGCTCAATGTGCGTATGGCTGTGTTTGTGAGTCCTTCTATGTATCTGTGAATTTTTAAATGGCATTTTTACGTAGTTTTCCGCAGTTTGGTTAGACAGCTGAACTTTTTCTGCTAGCGCGCTTTGTTTTTCGCGCTTTTTCATTTGTGTACCATTTTCACTAATTTTTGCCATTGTTTACAAACTATGCACATCAGCACATGCTCACACAGACACGCACAACTACAACGACGCGCACGCAGATTCACACACACAATTGTGCCGCAAACAGCAAGCCAGCCAATGTTGTCGCCCTTCTTTTTGTTGCTAGCTTTTGTGCTGGGGGTTTTGGGATTTTTTGTGGTTTCCTTTTGACATATATTGAAATTGTGGTTAGTTTTTGCTCTTGTTGTTGTTGGTATCATTGTTGTTGTTGTCGCCTGATAAGACAATTTAAAGTTTTTAAGTGGCTTAAGCGCCAATTGAGACACACACATACAAACCATACTACCTACCCTACCAATGGGCGTTATCGTTGTTACTGTTGCTATTGCTGTCGATTAGTAAAATGTTTACTGTTTGTGGTAAGCAACCCGTGGAACTTTTCCGTAAAGTTTCTTTACGTTCAGGGAGCCAAACAATGTGCTAAAGTCAATTGGAATTAAAATCATTTTCAAATGACAAAAGAGTTATATATGTAAGTATGTGCATCGCCAGATTTGTTTTGCTCTGAATACATCATAAGTATTTAATTTGTATGCAATGATTTATTTAAATTAAATATTACGATTTTTGATTTTTGAAATTAATTGTGTAAAAGAGAAAGCTAAAATATAGTAACTCAGAGCTATAAATTACAAGGGTAGTAAAAGCGGAAGATATATAATCAATATAATTTAAAGAATACGCGAGTAGTCACCTAATTATTATTATATTTCAAACCTGGTCTTTTTTATGTTTATACACTTTTCCCATCGTTGGTGTTATTTGCTGAACCACTCAAAAAAAACATTTTTTCTCTCTACAAATTACGCTTCTGTCTCGGAGATAAACTGTTCATTTAAGCTGAAGTCTTGTATCCCTGCGAGCCATGTTTTCAGCGCGATCCAAGCACTACTTTGACAATATTAATCCCACCCGCTTGTTGTCCACCGTGAGCAATCGTGGCATCCATTGGGCTGACACTTAACTCACACCTTAAAATATTGATTGTCGTTCTGTATGAAACACCTATGGCTTAACTACTTTAAGCCCTTTAGTTAGTTCAATGATCCGCCACAATCGGGTCATGGCCCTTTTCGACGATTTCCTCGATAACCGCTACTGAAGAAGGCTTAAGCGCTTAAGGTCGCCAAATCAATATTTCACGGAGTTTTCCCGCAGACAGCATACTACTTCACTTTTATTTCTTCACAAGTTTGTCCATCAAAAAAAGAGCAAAGGATCTATATTGCGCTTTTTCTTCGTGCGACCAAAAATAATCCTAAAAAAACTAATCAAAGGATTAGTTTAATATTTACTATGGCAGCTTTTAAATTTAATATGATGGTAAAGTTAATATTCTCTCAGATATGCCCCCTGCTGCCAAAGACGGATATATATTTCAATTCATATCTCTGTTGCAATATTTGTGTATTTTAAAAATTATACAGAATGGGCATATACCGAAGTTTATTACTCACTAATCATCACTAATCACTATTCTGAATGTTATATACTTAAAATCGTAAATCGTTGAACTCTTGGCTTGAACAAACACACATCTATCTTCTTCAGGCATTAACTACTTAACGTGAACATAGATTTTGCAATTTCTTCGCGTTCTCGGTAACAGTAACATCCACAGCAATCAAATCATCAGACATACTTAAAGTACTTGCAGTTATTTACTTCGTAAAAAATGAAATGAAAGAAACGTGAACATGCCAAAGGTAGCTGTATTTACATACTTTCGTTCTGTTGCATCATTTGTCAATCGCGTCGGTTGCTTCGAGTTGCAAATAGCGTTCTAAAAGCGAGTAAACTGGTGAGGAGTGGGGCACTGCTCGTGCGGTTGCAACTACTCGTACACTGAATGCAACGGATTTATGGCCAACATTTGTATGGCAAATAGGAAGGGGCGTCTCTGGGCGTTCCCCATGCCGATCGATGTGCAGTTGAGCGAACATATGGGCAAAAATGCCAGATATTTGTCGATACAGCAACAGAAGTAAAGGAATAGCAAACAGAGGAAAACAATTTCAGTGAGAAGCTTTGCGGCAAACGCGGAAAATGCGTTCAAATGATGCCCCTTTGGTTTCGCTATGGCTCTGGCTCTTCGGTTTGGTTTGGTTTGGTTCCCTTTGACTTCTTTGCGAGGCCAAAAATAAAAAGTGTGCGTTGCTATAAACAAACAGTTGGTTGTATCGCTGTATCGTTGCTTCTGGCCTGCCTTTGAGATGAGAGAGAGAGAAAAATCAAAATTTGTTTATATTGTCGACAAGAAAAACCAGCAAGCAATGAGAAAAATGTAAAAGGTCGCTGCCAAAGTGTCGATGTTATACGAGTATGTGCACATATGTGTGTATGAGTGAGTGTATGCGTTTTGGTGTGATAAATACGCTCGGGCAAATGCCTAAAATGCCAAAGGGGTTGTCTGGAGGAATGGCATTAAATACCTACAGTGTTTCTCCGTTGAATACGAGTATGTGCGGCATTTTGTGGGTCGTAGAGCAAACACTTCATGAACAAAAAATTGCCTGCCTCTTGTGATAAGTTAAGTCTGTTTAACAAATCGTTTATGCAAAAATGCCATTATATCTAAAATTATTTTTAAACAATCTTCTATTTTCTTGCTCATTCTCATTTTAGGTAAGTTGATGAGCTCAATACCCCGGGCATCAAAGGGAAGTAAGTAAAGAAATACTTGTACATTTCTTGAATGTTTGAACAATGCTCAAGCCATGAACAAGGCTAAAAATCAATTTTAACATTTAAATATCAAAGGGCTTAGTCTAAGTCTTGGCGTCTTGCAGAGATGAAAATCAAGAGATATGGCCGGTGTAGAAGGCTTTTGTAAGAAATGAGATTAAAATTGAAAGTGAAAGAAAATGTGAATTCAAAGTTGTCGAGAATAAGTACAGCCTGAGGCAATGGTAATTGTTTCTTAGTGATTTTTACTTCTAAATGCGTCTTGGATCGATTAAGAAATGCTATCATCCACTGAAATAGCAAACAAATGGCCGAAGGGCACTTTGTGTATTGAATAGATAGGAGGATTATTAACGTTGTCCGACTGTCTTTGTTTAAGAATATGGAATTAATATTGTTTTATATAGCCAGTCATTGGACTATTTAAAAATTCTGTGTACCCAGAGCCGTTTAAATTTAAAGAGATTTTGTAATAAGCCGTCTATGTTGCACTCGCAATGAGCCGTATCCTTTGTTTGCCACATCACAGGAGGGCTTCTCACAAACAAGCTATTTCCAAATGACAGCGGAAAATGGCGAACTAAAAATTAACTACAAGTATGAGAGAAACTCATTACGTGCAGCACTAAACAGTGCATGGGGTCGCATTTTTAAATCAAAGTCAGCAACGAACTGCACGGCTGGCGGCCATTGGTGGGCAGCGAGCGGCTTAATTAAATTGCCATTTCCCCAGCGGCGCTCGCGTAGCTCGAGCGCGGTTCAGTGGCCAAAGTCAGCAGGAAACAGACAATGGCGGCGCGCTGGCGTTGCCGCCGGAGTTTTTGGTGATAAAACGGCAACAGAAATGGCAACAAGACAGCAACAGTAACAACAGCAAAAACGGACAACAAACCGGCCCAAATGTTGGCTGTTTTAGCTCAGATTGTGGCAGACAGGCGAGACGAGATGCGACGCGATGAGACTCGACGCGACGCGACGCGATCTGACTCGACTCGACTCGACTCTACACAACGAGAGGGGGGCGAAGGGGAGGTATAGGGGTTGGGCATTGGATGGGTGCAAGTTCATGACGCTAAGGGCATAACACGGCGCATGGAAAATCGTGCAAAAATCACAAAACTAAAAGCGCGCAGCAACAAGAGCAACTGCAGCTGTGGCAACAAAGCCAGTGTGAAAATTCATTATTTTGCTCAACAACAACAACTACAGCTGCAACAAGAATAGCTACATTAGCAGCAGCTAGTGAAGAGGCATACAAATATGTGAAGAAACTTCTGGCAAAATGCTCCCAACAAAAACAAAAGGTTTAATGAAGCTTCAGAAGATTTTAGCACAATAAATAATCTATAGATATTTAAATCAATTTTATTTATTTAATTATTTTTATTTATTTATTTATATTTATGTCAACAATCATTGACTGTCGACATAGGAGGACAATATATAAAAACTATAAAAAGCATCTTATAAGCTAGAAAATCATAAGTTGGATATAATCAAATTACATTACATATCTAATTAACTAATTGGGGCTTACAAACTTATTGATTCATCCTTTATTTTAATAAATTAGAATCCTTTGTTCGATTTTGATTGAAAAGAACAGTCGACTCTGTAATTAGTTTAAAAGCTTTGCAATACTATTTATCAAGTTCATTATGCATTCAGTACGAATCAAACACGATTAGTGCGAATTGAATTCGGATGTAAACGTTTAGAAAAAAGAATACAATACTGATTATATTTCCTGACCTGTTTAAAAGGAGAGCAAAATGTAAATCGACACATCACGTAATTCACGGGAAATTACAAACAGGAACAGTTCTTATCCCAAACAGAGTCTTAGTTGAATGAATGGCTCCACATTGTGAGAAAACTCAACAGACTTAAAGCTTCAATGCCAACAACAACAACAGCAATAATAATAATGGTGATGTCTCGGGCTTGCTGCCGAAATGCATTAAGCAGCCGTTGACTTTGAGCAGGCCGGATTGCCCCTTCACCGCGCACGGCGCACTCAATGCTCCAAGTGAAACCCAATCAAGTTGTCGGCATCCAGTTATGCTCATCACCCTGTCCTGAATCACTTCATTCACTTACCCATCTGCAATTTGCATTGTGCCTCGCACGCGGCTTATCGCATATCTGCCGCTCGCACTGTGATTGTAGCCATTGCTTTGGCAGCACAAATAATTAGAACATTGGCTCAATTGCATGGAAAATGTGGAGCGATGAGAACCGAACCGAACCGAGCCGAGCCAAACTGAATGAAATGATGATAAGTGCCTGGGAAGGGGAGAAGGGGGAGAAACAGAGAAACAGTGATGTGTGATGTGAGCGAACACACTGAAGCCTTTATGGCAAATGAGGCCGTCTATAATCAGCATACAAATCGAATGGAGGCTCGCTCGGTTTATGCCAATACAAGCATACATACGACCCCAACACACATACACACACACACACACACACACACACACACCCATATATGCACTCATTATGGACATAATGAGGTCAGACTCAAGGCGCGCGTGTGTGTGCGTCTGGTAAGTAATGTGCGGACATTCGTCTAATTTCGGTTTTTGATTATGTCTTTAAGGCAAACGACCAAAGTATTTGCCTAATGTGCGAAAACGAATAATAGATACTTCTTTTTCACCATATTCGGCCATTACGCGATTATTGGAAGTTGTCAAAAGGGGGGGAGAGAGAGACTTGCAAATACTACGGACAATCTTTACTAATAAAAGCGGTTATGTAATGTTAAGTACATAGTTGACTGTTGAACTGTTCTGTCGATTGCCACAAAGTAGTTTTGAGTTTACATGGAACAGTAAAACTTTTCTTTTCATATACTTATGCAACACAGATAATACCTTTAAAGTATAAAAAATTTGTTATTTGTTAGCTCGCTTGGTTGAAAGTGTAACAATACGTTCTCCAGAGAATTTTTGCGAATTCAATCTTGTCATATTTTTCAGAATGTAGAAAAGGAATTTATTTCTGTTTATACTTCTTATATAACGAAATGGGCAGAAATAGGCTGCCATAGGCATACCCCCAGTTTCTGTTTTATATTTTTTTTTTGCAATGTTTCATGTTTTTTTATGAGTTTATATCGATGTAGTTTACATACATCAGAAACAAGAGAAGGAACGTTTATGTTTTTTAAAAGATCTTTTTGATTTTCAAAGGTTCAAATATTTTGTTTTGTTTTATATTTCTTTTGCAATGTTTCATGTTTCTTTATGAGTTAATATTGATGTAGTTTTAAAAACGCCACACAAGCTTCTTCGTATACATACAAAAGAAAGAAGAGGAGGAACATTAATGTTTATTTTTTAAGATTTAAAAAATGCCTTACAGATATAGCAAAGTTAGGTTTTTTTGTTTGTTTACCTTGTAACATTTTATTCTCATGTTATGTTAATTCTTGCTGTTTTTGTTTTTGAGTTTTTGTTTGTTTGACGGAATAAATGTATCTTTAATTGAATATAATTTATTTCTTAACATAAAATCTTATTGAATTTTAAATTTCAGATAATGTCTTAATAAAGCTAATATGTACGTACTTATAAGGCCAATACACTAATGTGTGAGTCTAATTTAAAAGTGCTGGAGCTGTTGGGCGTGTAATTTGCGATGCGAAAAGTTGGTTGGCAAATATTAGAAGCATCCCATGTCAACCTTGAATCCGCCCACGCGCAATGCTATCGGCTTACATGCCACAAAGTATGCTACGTGGGAATAATAAATAAGCGCGGCCATAAATCAAAAGCCCTTTTTTGTGTTGCGAGCGCGCAGGCATTAGACACAGTAAGGCAAAAGATAAGCACATTATGAACAAATATTTTTGTCGATATTTTTTCCGTTTTGTGTCGTATATCAGAAATTTGCTCAGCTTCGTTTGGTGCGTCTATTCCCTCTCTGCGTTTATTCCTCCTGACTAATTGCATTACTGACTTTTCATCAGGCACCAGAGCCAAATCTAACCATCTATATAATTTATAATTCATTCTTTGTGTGGGTGCAGAACTTTGTCTCATGTCCTTGCATATCGCTTGCGAACGGTGTGAAAAGGGACATAAAAAGAAGCGTACATAAATTTCACTCAAGTAGCCCATGCAGTGTCGCTTCGTCGGGCAATGAACAGAGACAAAAATCGCAGGACTCTTTGCTTGTGTGAGTCTTAAATATTATAGCATGCTTTTTGGCGCCAGCGACGACGACGAGCGTTCGTGCGCAAATCCCAGCAAAATGCGCAAAAGCAAAAAAAAAAACCAAATAGAAAAGAAAATAGGGTGAACAAGTGTGGGCGAGCGTACTACTCGTAGCTACTTCAATATTTACGTAATAAAAAATTCAATTTAGCGCAGTTTAAAACGCATGCAAGAAGAGGAGGCAGAAGAAGAAGATGAAGCAAATGTTGAATGTTAGCATCGACTGCGGCACATTTGCAGCTAATGGCGCTGAAGCGGGTGTCATCAGCACATTTGGAATCGAGCAACTGAAGGCCAACTCCGATCCAGCCAACTTGTCCAAAGCTCTGCGCCCGATGCTGCCGTCGAACACATCAATTCCATCCCCAGACCAATAAATTCGATTTTGCAAGTGCAATGCAAATACCCAACGGAGCGCTGTGTGTGAGCAATGCCACCTCGACATCCCATCATACCAGCATCCCTACAGCCATTTCTCATCGCTCCATCGATAATCGTTAGATAGTTTCCTTGAAGTTGCTTGAAGCTGGCACTTGGTCGGGCTGGGCTTGGCTTGGCTTGGCTGCGCTCGTCCTTCGTTTGTTCAATTTCCAGCTTGAAAAGTAAAGAGTAAACTACAGCAAATTTGAAACTGATTGTGCTTGAGGCAATATATACGCACACACACATATACATATACATTTATATATATATATATATATATATATATATATATATATATATATATATATATATATATATATATATATATATATATATATATGCTCAGTCACACAGAGTACGATTGTAAATGTGCATTTGTGGCTTGTCGCTCACGCACGTCTTGAGCTTCACTTTTACTGAGATTTTTGTATTGCTGGAGAGTGTTGTTGTTCCGTTGTTTATTTTGCCAGTTCTACCCAACTAATTTGTGACGTATAGGTCAGCGCTTGGGCCTTGTGTAGACAACTGAGTTTCTGCAACACGCTGCGTATGCGTAACGCCCCATTAAATATTGATAAGGCATTATGATAGAAGCAGGGCGTGCGACTGGCAGGCAGTCAACAGCCATGCTCAGTCTTGCAATAAGTTGTCTGCTGTTGATGGCAATTGATGATTACAACACGTACCAATTGGTCAAAGTCAATTTATGGATACACAATGAACGCTGCCCCGAACTGTCGGCCAGTTATGATCATTGAGGCGCACTAAATAGGCCAATAAAAATGTGTTCGCAGAGCCAATCTTCAACACAGGGCCAGTTACACGTTCAAACAAACCCATGCCATATCTACATATAGAGATGCATATATAAGTACGATTTGTATGTGTGTTCACTCAGAGAACGAATGGCATTTATTTTTGCAAATTATAAACGTAAATTGGTATTTAATGTATTTTTCAGCAAGTCTTATAACGTTTTATTCGGCATAGGTCCAGTTGAAGTACAAATTGACTATTGAGTCTATTTTTCGATTTAACTCACGTTTTTAAAAATAAATCTATTGCTTTAGACACCAACAAAAGATGTAATTATGCTTTAATAAAGCTAGGATCTGTAAAAATTGCTAAACCAATAGAACTAAATAAGAAGGCTAGTCAAATACATAATTAAATGATTCACATTCATTAGAAAATTCGGCTTACTTAACGAGTGTTTTTAATTTCCAACGAAAAATATTAAAGTTAACGAACGTGATTGAGGACTTTTGTCGCATTGCAAGCTATTTCATTTATTATTTGCAGTTAATATGTTAACAAAATATTCGTAAGGAGTATACAAATATTATTTTTATCTCTTTAGTCTTTATTTAAGGCCTGTCCTTGATTGGACAATTATTAAATTTTAAAACAAATTGAAACTTCGATTATGCTTCTGCGATGATTATTGCGGGGAGTAACAAATATAGATTTCAAATTTAATTTTAAGTATTATGTTTTAAATTGAATATTATGGGAGCTATAGGAACTCTTCCAATATCGAAAGTCTTAAACACAAATTACGAATACAGCTTGTATATGTTTTCTCAAAGTGTAGATGTGCACTTGTCAGTATAGTCGATGTTATAGTTCCCACAAAGTGCTCTTTGATGCTATCAGAATGGTTGTTGTTGTTGTTGTTTTATACATTTGGTGCTTGACGTGCCTGTAAGATACTTTTGCTCATTCACGTCCGTCAGCAGTATCGATGGCCATTCGATTTGTTGCCGGCCTCGGCACAGCGTTGCCTGTTGTTGCAAATAAATTAAATTTCCGTCATGCCATAAAGAGGCGCCTCTGATAGGCAACGGCCAACACAGACCGAGGCAACACAGCCAGCCAGCCAGCCAGCCCGCCAGCCCAGCCTGTTAGCTCGACAGGTGTTGGCTGGTCTTGGGCACCGGTCACTTGTCACTCGCCTGGCAGTTATGAATGTTTCATAGCCACGCTCTGCGCTCCGTTGGCATCTCATTTCTTTAAGTTGAACAACATCGCTGCTACTTTTACACTTTGCTTTATTAGCAGCAAATTTATGTGTATTTCCTGAGCGACAATTGAATTGAAGTGGCAACCGCTGACGCCTGCTCCTACGTTCCCCTCCTACGTGCCGCCCCATTGCCACATTGTGGAAATTGCTTATCAATTTATGCAGCGGTGCGATAAATTTCGTCGTTGTTCCTTGTTGCCAACCAACCTGGTTTCATTTTAAAAGTATCGCATATACCCTGCATAAATATGAGTACTTTACGGCAAACTTTTTTATATTTTAAGATTGTTGTGGTGGGGATTTATTTACACCCCAATGCGTTTCCATGAAGATAAAATTGTTCACATATTTATCCTTACGCTTCGACAAATAACAGAATAACTTAAAACAATATCAATGAGAAAGAAACATCGACTTGCCAGCTTTTATGAGTGAAGAATTAGATACCCGAATATTAGGTATTTGGAAAAACTTAATTTAAATGAAGTTTGATATGCAATTTCTAGAATTATTTGTAATGCGAGTAATTTTGCAGAATTTGTATTCAGAGTTTTCAATTAAGATACTGAGTTTGATTCGAACTTGCAACTTCACAAATATTTGATTGGCTTAATTACGAAGTCATGTCTAAGCTTTAATATTTCACACATCTTTTAATATGTATTAAAATATAGAAATTTAAATATATATGTATCTATGAGAGAAACTTTATTTAGTGTAAAGAGAGAGTAGGTATTTAGTTACATCACATCCTTAAAATGGCAGTCTTCGCAAAGAGCATTTACACATCACCCTGCGAAGGACTTGCTGCTGCTGCTGCTGCTATATATTAATATTTTAAGTGCAGCAGCCGCTGTGGTTGGGTGTTGTTCGCAGGGTGGACTACCACCAGCTGCTCCTGCTGCTGGCGTTCCACTAGCTAAAGCACTTTCCTAAATGCGTGCGATAACGGCACAGAGCAGTGGTAGCAGCAGCAGCTAGGGAATGCCGCCCCTTTACTCTTCCCCTCTACTCCTCCCCTCATTGCAATCTAGCAGCCAATGCGAGCAAATTTACTTGACGCACAAAATTAATACCCAGGACCATGTTTTTTGCTATTTTTGTAGACCGGGCGGGCACGTTGATCGGGCCAAATGGTCAGACCATGGCATTTCGGGCATTTGTGTATGCAGTTGGCGAAAATAGTGCAGTTCGCACTTTGTTGTGGTTGCCATTGTTTCTGTTGTTGTCGCCATTCGTACGCCACTATTTTTAGGAGCCACTCTCAATTGTGAATTGTGTGCGGCGCGACAACAATTCGCGCACATAAATGAAGTCGTTTATGGGAATGACCAGAAATTAGGTCAGCATATGGTGAATTTTGAATTTGTGAATTGTTGAATTTTGCACCTAAAACCAAACACATTCCATACCATACTTCTATGAATATTCGGTTGAATTTAATTTAATGCGCATTGGCGCAACGCAATAAAGTGTGTTTCCATTATGCGATGCGTATTTGTCAAAAGACGCTCAATAATATTATGCATTGAATAATGTTATTTACATGAATTAATGAGCAGACGATGCGTTGCCAAGATAATGTCAAGTGTCTTTGGGGGATGGGATGGGGGTGCGACACCTGAGCCAGACAAGACAAGACAAGAGCAGCCGCAACAAGAAAAACAACAACAACAACAACCTACACAATACAAATGAAAATTCCAAGAAAAATATCAAGAGAAATTATTTTAATTTCATCATAAAGTAAAACAACAAAGCAATACAAAACAACAGCTGGTTGGATGGTCGTCGGCCGGGAGAGTTAGGGAATATGAGTCTGGATAGCTATTGCCTGGAGACGCAACCGTCGTTGTTGTTGGCTGGCTGATGAGAAATAAGCAAGATAAACAGTCAGTGGCGTAGCTTTGGTGCTTGGATCAACATTTCAGAAAAAAAAGAAGAAAAACAACAAACCCAAGCAACGAGACTCTTCTGTTTTTGTTTTGGCTGTGCTAATGCTATGGCCCTGCGACCTTGAAGCTAAAACCACCCCCTCCCCCAAGACCACGCTCTGCGATTATGACACTTACCTGCAGCCGGTGACGACTCCTAGCGGTTGTTGCTGTTTGTGTGACTTTTGGCTTCTGTTGCCATTGCTTGCCGGTTGGTTGTATAAGCCCCATGTGATTCGTAGTTTAATATGCATGGAAAAAACGTATAATTTAATTTATATGATTATCCTTAGGGTAAAGCAAAAGCGTTAGGCATCTTGACACCGTTGCCAAGCAGCAGACATATAGACAAGTGTGTCTCCACACTTACACTCACGGATAGACAGAAACGTCTGAACACAATTGTAGGCGATGGTCACAGTAGCACAAAATTTCAGAAAATTATTACGTTTCCCAGAAAATAACACTACTGACTTCAATTGTCCTCAAGCTGCAAATTAAATATCACTTGACTTTAAAAAGACATCTTCTAGCTGTAAAGAATAGATTCAAAGCAGTTAACTCTCCATATAGTCTATATAGTGGTTTCTTATTAAAAATTTAAATAAGAAGAAAGATCTAATTTTATATATGGAAGCAGCAAACATTGCCATTATTTATGGAACACAATTTCGTATGCGGCTGCCTTGGCTAGCTTCGCCGTAGCCCTTTCTGTTGAGCCAGTTTTCCAATACCTTGTTGACTGTCTCTAGTTCTATCTCATGATTGGCTTGCTCAATATTCGCCTTAAGGACCAGAGTCGTGAATGGATTGTTCGCAAACCATTGCTCCTCCACGACACCCAACAAAAAGAGCCTAACGGCACCAAGAAGACAAAGAATCACCTTAAGTATAGAAAATCACTAATAGCGGCAGAGTGTGGAAGTGAATCGGTGAAAAAACACAAACCTATCCCTTGTCTGACCTTTAAGAACCTGGAACTCGATACTAAATTTGGTTATTCTAGCTGTTTTACTTTTTGAGATCTTTGCTTTCATATATACACCTGATTAAAAATAGCTAATATATACACTTTTTCTGATTGTCCCAATTACAATGAACAAAAAGGAAGCATTATTATCCACTCATTATTCATACATTATTTTTCACCTACAACTCTATGCCCTGTTTTAACCTCAATCTGCAGAACACTTGATCCACTGTGCCAGTTACACATCTTGCATGGATAACCTCAAGCTAGTCGCAATGGAATTTATGTGTGTATGCGTGCCTTGCCAGGATTTTGGGTCGAGTCATGTGCGAATTATGTGACTCTAATGTAGCCAATTTGATTGCCTGTTTGTATGTTGTTTCGGTTGATGTTTGTTGTCCTTGTTTTGCCGTACGCTTGTTAACTTAATTTGCCGTCTAATTGAAGCTGGCCAGCCAACTGGTGTAGTAGATAGAAAAGATTGTCCGATATTGTGTTCACTTTGTGGCTATATTTAATGAAAAACCGACAAACTTGAGAAATAAATACTTAATGTTATTAGAGGAAAACAAGTCAGCTTAAAACCGTTGTTCAGGGATAACAGCCCACATTCCAATTATGAAAACCACCTCAACAAAAGAAAAAATTTATTGTTACCTTTATCATGCATTCACTGTTATAGTCAATTTGTTTCAATTGTTATTGCAAAATAAAGCGCTGAAATATTTATAGCTGCCGCATAATAGAGAAGATGGGGGACGGTGGGAACCATTTTGATTTTCGTTTGGCGCCAGGTAAGCGCACAATGAATGCTAAAGAAGACTGTTTTATTGTTGGAAAGCGCCATTGAAGAGCTCTACAAGTTCTTGTGGATACGGAATTGAATTATAAGTGTTCGAATATCTGATTGCTGGTCTTTCGAAAGATATTGCATCTATAACCAAGTATGATTGGTAGTATTTATAATAACTTTTATTTATCATATTTATTTTTGTTTTTCATTTTTAAATACTTGTCCGTAATTCTTCGAATTATATTTGTTTATTTATTTTTTTCTTTCTGCTGTTTATTTATAATTCTTGCATTTAAAAACCGCTGGAATGAAAGCTTCAAATGTTATATTGCGTATAAAAAATATAATTTTGAACAAGTTTTGTTGAAAACTCGTGAGCATATTAATACAAGTTTTACACTAGATGATTACGCCCTTACCCTCGATAAGGTTTTCATGCTCTTACTCTTCATTGATTTGTTTTTCACTCGATTGATTTCAAGCACATCTCATGGTCGCACATTCCTCATCGCCGGATTGTTTTCCTTTTTGCCATTACTCTTTGGCATATTGAAAAATAAACAACTGTGATGGAAATAAAGCAGCATATCTGGCATATTCCTCACAGCCAGCAGCAACATAGCACAGCACAAACAAATCAGCCATTAAACTGTCCCTCCTCCTTCCATAGACTAATCGAGCGCATGCTTCCATTTCGTTGTTTGCTTAGATTTGCGCATTGTTTAGTTTACTGTTAGCTTCAGAAAAAAACAAAAGAAAACACAATTTCTGAATAATATTTGAAAAATTTTCCAACGCTCAGCGCGTTCATTGAACTGCACAACCTCTATAGACGAATGTTATGGTCGCTCCGGCAAAATCATCGCCTAAAAATGGCAACAACATACGAGCTTATATAGTATATATATTTTTTTTATGCGCAGCTCAGCGGTATCATAAAATACAGTAAAACACGACAAAGAGTTTAACGCTAAAATGCAAAATGTGTTGCCAGCAAACCTTTGCCCAAATCAAAATACATTTAGAAATGAATCATACGCCGTGTGGCCAAACACCTGGTCGTAAAATGAAAATGCAGGTGGAAGAAGCGACTACAATAAAAAGCATTCATGCTTTACTTTTCACTGTCGCTGTAGCTGATTTTGCAGTCAGAACATGAAATTGTCGAGCACGTTGGCTAAAAGCGGGCAAAAGTAAATGTAATGCGGGCATAAAGCGCATTAAAACAGCCAGCAAGGGTGACAAGGTGACAAGCCCGAGATGTGTGGGCGGGACGTGAAGAGAAACTTTAATTTATGCACATTAATTCGCGTCATGCCATAAACAAAAACTAAACTACTTGAATCTTTGTTTTTTTTTTAACTACACTTGTCGCCTGACATCTTAGTTTCCCTTGTTGTTGCTGTTTCTGTGACTATTCTACATTCTTTAGCTGTTGTTGTTGTTGTTGTTATTGTTTGTTGCTGTAGCAGACAACCCCTTTAAATGTTTGCACGGTACGCTCAAAACTTTGTGAGGTGTCACATGACGCACTCGACCAAAACAAATTAGTTTAGCACAAAATGCAAAATGTTTCTGAGTAGTGTGTGCAGGTATGTGACTGACTTAATGAGGGCTGTGGTGCAGGGGAGGCAGCATCCAAGTGGGTGTGGTTGGCTTATGTACGTATGTATGTACTATATACTCGTATGATGAAGATTGTCCAAAGCTCATGCATTTATGCAAGGGTAGGCCAACGAGTTGAAAGGTGACTGAACACCTGCGACAGCAGCAGCAGCAACAACGACAGCTACGTGAGCGCCAAGGCAGCGACATTGTGTCAGCACTTGAGCATTTGACATACATGCTTTGTTGGCAGCACTCACACACACACAGCCAACGCCGCAATGTATGCAACACATTTGTGCACACACTTGACTCAAATTAAGTTTCTTTCCCAGCTTGCCTTTCCCTGCTAGCGCACTGCCACCGTTGTTGTTACTGGTATTATTACTCTTGGTCAGCAGTGTTGGTCGTAAATTTTCATTATTGCATTGTAAAAATGTTGGTGTCCATTTTTCAGCAGCACCACAGCAGCTCATCAAACAGTCATCACAACTTCTCAAGGTTGTTGCAAGGTTTTTAAAATGAATGTAGGCTTGGAAGAGTTTCCTACTCTGAATACCTAGTGTTGTTGTTTGTGTATATGTGTGTGTGCTGTTGCCGCTTCATATAAAATAGCTCATGCATAAACAAGTTCGTTAAAAATTTAGGCAGCTACAACAATAATAATGGCAACATCCAGCTACTTATGCATAGGTTGTCGTCATCGTTGTGTGGAGCTCGAGGCCATTTGCTGCAGCCGCATGATAAACTTTTATTCTGATAACTAATGTCAGGTGCAAGTGGGCGTAAAAAGAACAGCGGACAGAAATACAAACACACACACACACACGCACACCCATACACACGTATGTATACATATACACAGAGCCTAGTACGTGATTTGCTTGTGTTATGACATGAGCTCTACCTGTGGCTCCATAACAAATGTTGCCATCATCTCAGAGAGACCTTCGACTCGTTGTCGCTCCTAATGGAATTGGACTAAGTAGAAGCTAACTAACAACCGTCCATTTCTTTACCGTTCCCCAACGTTGCACATTGGTTGTCAACCTACATATATATACATGAATAAATAATTGTATATATTTGTATTTCTTGTGTTTTATTTCTATAAATATAATGATAATAACATCAGAATTTTAAAATGAAATACACAAGAGAAAAAGTATTATTTTCATTTTAAACAAGAAAGGAATGCTAAAGTCGAGCAGGCTCAACTCTTAAATACCCTGTACCACCCCACAAAAAAGTAATTAAATTAATTAATTAATTAAATTTAATTAATTAACTAAATTAATTTAATTAATTAACTAAATTAATTTAATTAATTAACTAAATTAAATATAAAATATTCCATGCATGCATACATACATTTACATTTACATCAGAATCGTGCCTTATGCGTGTTTGTGTACTTGTACATATGTATGTATGTGTGCATTGGGCCTGGTTATATGGCTATAACTTTCTTTCCGATCATTCTATCATAATGAGACTTGGTATACGGTTATATAATAACTAACCTAATGTGACTACCAAATTTTAGTTCAAAATTCCAAGAATTACGGGAGGTATAGAAAATCGTTAATAGGGGGGGAGTGGGGGGGTGGATCAGAAAAAATGAACAAACTCGTCCTTTCTCGGTCTCAGGAGAATCTGTATACCAAGTTTGATTATTCTAGCTCTTATACTTTCGGAGATCCTTGCGTTCATACAGACAGACAGACGGACAGACAGACGGACAGACAGACGGACAGACGGACAGACGGACATGGCTATATCGACTCGGCTTGTCATGCTGATCAAGAATATATATACTTTGTGGGGTCTACCAAGCCTCCTTCTGTGTGTTCCATGTGCACTCGCACAAAACTAATATACCCTTGTACCCTTTGGGTACAGGGTATAAAAAGCATATGCACAGATCTATGACTGTTCTTTGTAAGATTTCGTTTTTTTATATTTTGCGAATATGTATAATTGCCACTATTAGAAGTTTTTGAAAAATAGAACTCGCATTTAATTGGTACTTATGTTTCTTTGAAAAACCTTCGATACCCCCAAAAAATATATATGTATCTATATATTTGAATTACTCACGGTAGAAACAATAATTAATAATACACTACTTTTCGATTTTGCTGTGTATGCCGGTATTTAGGAAAAAGTTTATCTCCTAATTTAAAAGACAAAAGACTACAAATGCATTTCTTTTTCTTTTTGACACATTTAAACAAAACAAATTTGCTAACAGGATGTGCTTTTAAAAGGAAACAATTAATTGAATCAATTTGGTGAATCAAATTTTGATTTCCTATATTGTTAATTTAAAAATTAATATTTTGTCACTTTTTATTGATACCGATTTCCTAAGCCAATCATACGTTTCCTTTGTTTTATCCGCACAGGAGGACTTTTCCCTTTTACAAAAAAAAAAAAAAATTAAATAATTGTCGATGTGTGCACCTTGAACCAGTGTATATCGCTTAGAAACCAATAAAACTTTTTCGTTTGCTCTACAATAAAATTTGCATACTTTCTTGCCATTTTATGGAACGGTCGGACGTCTGTCTGGCCGTACTAATACCTTGACATAGCGTCTAATACACATTTCAGGCCTTGTTTGAAAACTAATTTGAATATAAATGATTTCGTATTTTCAATTAGCATTTCATTTTGGGGCTGCTCACGTATTATGTGACCGGTTGACCGGCCTAACATTCGTTAACCTCTGTTGGCACCCACGCTCGGATTACAAAATGGTGAAATGGTTAAGTGGCCGGCCAGTGGATTGGCTGCCTTAAATACTGGCTGACTGACTGACTGACTTACTGGGGCGGCTGGCAGACATTTGAGCGCCAATTAACATTGACAAACAAAACGCAGTCGCAGCGCTCAAAGCCAAAGCCCTTCAAGTGTTTAGTTAATGTCTCTCAACAGTCTAACGTCCCGCCAGCCCTGCCTCTCTCTAATTAGCGCTGAGTATGCCCAGAAGCTTGCACTTCAGTTTCAGCTTTGACTTTTATTTTTATTGAAATTTATGGGCAAAGCTCGAGAAATAAAATTAAAGCGCAAATTTTGAACCAGTTGACCGTTGCGATAAACTAAGATAAATGCGAGACCCACACAAACATTGTTGACAGAGCGCGTGCTATATTCAAAAGATGTGGACAACGCGACAAAGGAGGGAATTATGCTAGAACTATGGAAGGGGTTATTGCTCTGTTGGCTGTTCCAGAATATTTCAATTATGCGCCACTTAAAGCTGTTTATACTCTGTACATGAAATGTACAAGAGTATATTAGGTTTGCGGGAGCTGAAAAATGTAACAGGCAGAAGGAGGCGTGGCAGACCCCACAAAGTATATATATTCTTGATCAGCATGACGAGACGAGTCGATCTAGCCCTGTCTGTCTGTCTGTCCGTCTGTCCGTCCGTATGAACACCTGGATCTCAGAGACTATAAGAGATAGAGACACCAAATTTTGCACGAAGATGCGTTATGTGTGTATTCTATACGAGTTTGTTTTATTTTTTTGATTTTCCCCCCCACTTCCCCCCTATGGGGGTTTTCCCGATTTTCCATTCGTATAATCGCCTATATCTCGGAGACTATAAGACCTAGGAACACCAAATTTTAGTCCCAGATGCCTTATGTGAATACGCAGAAAATGTATATTTTGGAATTCCCCTCCCTCCCCCCTCTACCCCGCAAATCGTAACTCCCGTAATTCTTGGAATTTCGAACTAAAATTTTGGAAATACCCCCAGTTAGTTATTATGTGTCCGTATGCCAAATTTCATTATGATAGACCGATTTAACAAGAAGTTATAGCCATAAATATATTTGCTGATGCAGCGCTGCTGCAGCGCTGCTCAAGCGCTGCCCGCGGCTATTGTTGATGTTGCTGTTTGGTTGACTGCGAAAATGCTTACACAGACACGAATTGATGCGCATAGGCATACATACACTCACACAGACGCAATTGCTATGTAAATGTTCAATTATACACCCTTTACGTGAGTTCGAATACCGAGAGAGGTAAAATCGATCACATTTTTTTTTTATTTTCTTAATTTTTTATTTTCTATAATTATTGTAAACATATGTACAGAGTATTTCAAAGTCGGGACACCCGACTTTAGCTTTTTTACTTGTTTTCCAAAGGGTTTGTTTACCTTCAAGACTCAAATAATTGAATGAAACTCGTAACTAAAATAAAATGGTTCTATTTCTAACAATTATTTATTTAATTTTGATGAATAATAGTAAACCACTTGCTTACTAATTGTGGCAAGAGTTAGTGTTCGACAAAATAAAAATAAATTGTGGCATCCAAGACGCCAAGACTGTGGTAATAAATAATATTGGCTGATTAGTAAACTGTAAGTTTTCGTATTTGAAATTCACTTGAAAATGCTTTCTTCAAATTAATTACACTTGTCAACATGAATCAAATATCGAAAAAGAATGGGTTGGAAGATAAAACATTTGTACATATTTAAAGAAAATAGTCTAAGACTAGACCCGTTTACCCTTTCAACTGCATGCAACACTGAATTTTCAATACCATTACAAACAATAGAAGCTTTTACAAAATCAAGAAATACATTAGCTTTTTATTTCCAACATTATTCGTTTTTATTTGCTTAAAAGTTGAGTGCTGTTTTGTTTCGGAGCTGTAAGAGTTGTTGATATAAAAAAATCACTATTATTAGAATATGCCGTACAAAAAAAAAAGTACTGAGAAATGAAAAGAAAACTGCAACAGTGCTCCCCGTGCTCTTACAATAATACAGCAAACAAAATAAAACAAAAAGTAGCAAAGATACCAAGAAAGACCGAAACGAAATGCTTGCGGTGCTTATCGAGCGTTGAACAGTTGGTCAACATGCGGTGCTATATAGTATGCTTGTGTATGTGTGTGTGTGTGTAGATGTATCGGAGGAAACGGCAGTGGCAAGAGCATGGGACAGTAAAGCGCTTTAAGTAGCTGTAAAGTAGTTTGTTTAAACTGGCACAGCGCCGGCTCAGGGGCAAAGAAGAGTTCTTACCCAGCACAGAGAATGGAGCAGAATGGTGCTGAGCAGGTGTGGGGAGGGGAGAGGAGAATGCGAATTGTGTGACACATAAATACTAAACAAACCGTAAATGAGCTTTCCGTGCAAGCAGTTATTAAGGTGGAAAAAGAAAAATGTTTAATAACTGAAATGCAGCGACAATGTCTGTCTCTTCAGACCAGCACACACAGTAAGTCGTAGCGGCCAGGGAGGGCAAAAGGTTGGGTGCACGCCTGTCCTCAGCTTGAAGACTGAAGGACACTGCAATCAGAGCAAATGCAGTAGAAGATGCGAACTAGCAACTAGCTGAAGTGCCTTTAAGCTGTGGGTGGCCGTTTGGTTGGTTGCTCTTTGCGGCAGTCAGGCCGCAATTTATAACATTTTCAGCTTGCAACTTAATTAAATTGAATAACTTGACAACAAAGAGAACGAGCAAAAGCGAATTGCGAAGAATATATGTACTTGTATGTGTATATGTGTTTTGTGGTGGCAAGAAGAGGCAACATATACATACGAGTATATTTATGTGTGTGTGTGTGTATACGAGTACCAAGGCGGCCGGCAAGAGTTCGCTAAGCCATGGCTAAGCTGTGGCAGCTTTCTCATGTCGCCTGACGCAAAACGATGGCCATTAAAATAAACGACCCGGCCAAAGCGCGTGAACGTGCCGAGTGCAAAGCCCCCCACCCCCCTCACATATACACACACACAGCCGCATCAACTCTCCAAATCCAATGCCGTTAACAGACAAATAAAGGAACAATATGTGGCGCTATGCGAGTATCTTTCTGATGCAGCTGGTCTCACATGCAAATAATAACAATAATGAGCCTAATAAATGCTTGTCCAGTCGAACAGCGGCCACACATGTTTCCAGGCAGCATGTAACTGCAATTGGATAGGTAATGTGCTACGCGACAATTATCCAGTGCATGACAACATAAAAATCTATATATTCAACACATATGCATTCGAGTATACACTTGTAGAGGTGTGTGTTGCATTGTTAGGTGTGCAGGTCGTTGGCTTCTGATAATGAGCGCGTCAAATAAACGCAGACTTATGAGCGATGCCATGGAAAAGATAGAGCCACGACTACACTCAAACAAAATTACTTTTTTATATTCCATTAGATGTATCTTGAGCAACAATAGGGCTCTAAATATTAAAGCTTTTTCTTTGCTTGGTTTCAAAAAAGACTTTAACAAAAATGTCTTTCCAATTTATCCAAATAAAGCACTCGTTTTGATGCGATTGTCTCTTTTACCACGAAATGTCATAAGTAAATCAACTTATTCGTTTAAAGACGAACTAATTATATAAAACTGTACAAAAGATGAATTACAGATGCATTCCTTGACATGTATAGATGATGTCTTAATGCATATTACAGAAAATGTATGAGTTAATTTAGCATATGGGGATATAAAAAGTTAAAGAAGAACTAATAAAAACATGCAACAATGATAACAGATTTCAAGTTGCATCTGCAGACAAAGTTCTTGGAAAAGCAAAGCAGAAATTTAATTATCGACAACTTTTCGCTTTTGTCTTCTTATTTGTATTTCAACAAATTGCGAGTTAGACAAGCAATCGTAATTATTTGGGGAACTCTATCGTTGAACGAACGTGCCTGTAATGCTCCTTTCTTTATTCAAATTTTTCTTAAGTGTATTGTGCTGAGCTCAACACATTTTATTTCCTGTCATCCCTTTGTTCCTGATGCGCCTTTGTTGTCTGCAGAGCATTTTCCCCCTTGCTTTGTCTTTGCTCCTGCGTTGCTTTTTTCTTCTGCCATATTAAACCGTTTTATCTGGCGACTCCACCATTATGAATATTATCACATGCTGCCGGAAGCAAAGCTGGGCATTGCCCGACGGTCGTGGCTAGGTCTGGGTCTGGGTCGTCTGCGGTGCCACATTGTTTGTTGACGGTTCGTTCCCTCCAGACCCTCCAGACCGCCAGCCTCTGTAGCCCTCATTTTATCCTTATTGGCATATTTAATTTTAATTTTGCGGTTGCTTATAGAATGTTGTTGGTGATAAAAATTAATTTTTTTCGCACTTGCCCGTCAGCTTGAAACAAAAGAGTGCGCATTCACACCCTGAAGTTGTTGTAGTTAAATGCTTTTAATTATTTGTAAATCTGTTTGTTTTTAGTTATTTGTGCATATTTTATTGCTTTAAGTGGAAAATTAAATTTAAATGCATGTGCCATAATAACAAGCTGAATACTCTTCCAGCGGATTGCGCACAATGGCCAAAGCCTAATGCTGGCAGCGATGTCGGTGTCAACATATTGATAACAGTTGAATTTTATTATCACAGCCGGCAGCAACTTTTTTCCAGCAGGTGCACTGCGTTGCCTTTGTGGGGCTCGCGCTCTTTTCATTTTTCACACGAATAAACAATTTGAAAAGCTGACATAATACCCGCATAGCCGATGGCAGACCAATTTACAAATATTTGAATGGTATAAGCGAGTAGTTGTGGAAAAAGTTTTGTGTAGCACAACAAAGCCCTGTTTCAGGCTATGTCATTTGTAGCTTCAATACGGCTGTTATAATATTTAACAAGCGGCATACTTATTATTGATGTAGGAGATTTTTCATTTTCATTTTTCAATCATTGCATTGCATGATTCATAAGTAAATATAATAAAATATACACAATATTTCAGTTGGACAATATTCAACTGTGAAACAATTGTCAGCGCAATTTTAGATATATTTTAAAGCTAAATGTTGATACTTATTTAAAAAAAAAGATAACAGAAGATGGTCAAGACAGTAACACTATTCAATCGCAAAAATGACTGCAAAACAGAGGTTGGGAGAATTTAATTTTAACTAAAATTTGTGAAATCAATTTTCTGGCAATATAATACAAAGCTATAACAATAGGGATAAAGCTAGCTGAAGTGTATGCACAATTTGGTTTTTGAACTTCCCCCTCCCTCTTAGCTCTTTCTTTAACTTATCCACCTTATTTAGGGTTTTCTGAATCCGTAACAGTAAGGGAACTTTTTTGTGTTGTTTTTTTTTTCCATTACCCTTTCTCTTTGCTGCCGGTACGACCAATTTTATTAATTTTAATTGCCATGTCATCCCAACCGTTGGCGGGAAAAGTTCGTCAAGATGCCGACCCCGAGACCGACGCCGACGAGGTCCATATGGTTTGCCCTTTGTACATGACATGCAACTCAAAGAAAGCTGAGCTGGTATCGCATGACTGGCAACTGAGGAATATAAGAAAATAAAGGAATTTTGGGTGCCTGCACCTTCGATTGACCTTGTAGTATTATACAAATATTCTGTGTAGTTCTGGTGCATGTAATTAATCATCGAAAATCTGATTCACATAAGCACTTAAATGGGCTTTTATTAAACATGTGGGCAAAAAGTTCATCCAATGCCAACGTAAACTATCTGCACTAACGAAATGTCATTTAATTCAATGTCGGCTTAAATTTTTAATAGTTTTCACCAAATTAAATGACAGTAATGCGCACGAAACGCAGATCTCGCGCACAGAAACTCACACACGTACGCAGACCAGCTGGCAGAGAGTCATGCAATTTTGTCACTTTAAATAAATTTCAGTTGGCGATTTCTCAAATTAAATTAGGTGCACACACCAAACGAAATTGTGCGCTAACTTCGTTCACTTCAAACCATATGAAAAGCAGGTAGCTGGTACTTTTGTTAATTGGATTTCATATTACCAACAGATTCTCATTTCCCACTTCCCCCTCTGGCCATATGCCCAGTGGTTGGGTCGCTCAGGGTGTGATGGAGCTTTTGTTTTCAACGCTCTCATGCGATATCGACGTAAAATGAACAAACTGCACTCGATATGGCGCGTAAATAATTTTTCACTTAACGCATGCAATTAGCAAACAATGGCAGCGGTCAGCAACACCAAAAACAATATGAAATGTTAAACGCGCTGAATGTATTATGGAAATGTGGCCCAGCGGGCTGCAAAGGCAACCATCGCTACTGTTCAGGCCAGTTAAGCCAACCCTAGGCGAACCCTCTTTTGGGGTCAACATTAACGCTGTTGCAGCAGTCAACAGCCACCGCAAAACTTTGCTTGTAAACGTCTGTCTGCGTGTGTGTGTGTGTGTGTGTGTGTGTAAGGATCGCCTTTTCCACTGAAGCTGCTTGCATTGGCAGCCATATTGCTGTTGTTGTTTATTCATGCATATGCAAAGTCGGAAATTGTTACGATTATACACCGGACACACACAGGAAACGGCGCAGCAGCAGCCAACCCCGTCCAGTTCTATCCTCTCCATCTGGGCTTAAATACATTACGAAATGACGCATCACATCTGACCATCGCATGCATACTAGTGTATGTATACACGAGTAGAGTATGTTTGTATGTATCTCGGTAAATGTCTTGCGTCATAAACGTACAGCTTTCATCCTTGCGCTTATTTATCCTGATCATCACCAACAGCGCTGGGATTGGTCTCGTGTTCAACACTTGGGTCCCATCACACACAAAGTCTGCATTAAGAAGCAATTTGTTGACATTGCACCGGCGCACTTAATGAAATTTACACAATTTATAATCCTGTTATATATTGCATTTATTAACAATATTTTTATTTTTAATACCTACATACATGCATAATTAATTGCAAGCACTTTACGCAACACATGGCGGATACGTTATTCCGCCATCAATGTGTTTGCCTGTGTATAGGTATTAAATGTGTTTTTAATTTATTATTACTTAATGGCAGAGATAAATGACAGACACACATCGTTAAGCACAAGTAAACACAACTCCTATCAAAAACGAATATTCAAATTAAAAAATAGCTTGGAAAGAGAAAATGGGTTTCTTATTCGTCACTGTAATAAATAAATGTGCAACAAAATATTTTCGCATTAAACATAAATTGTTTTCAAAGATAATTTTTAATTGAAATGCACATGAGTCGAGCTTCATGTTCATAAATAATTTGCAATAAGATTGCAATAAATTTTCCTTAGCTACCAATTTGTTATATCCTGTCACTCGAACTACACTAAAACAAGAGAGAACGCTACAGTCGAGCAAGCCCGACAGTGTAATACCCTGTACCCAGGTAAACTTCCGTCACTGAGTTATATGCGCCCATAGCAGCAACAAAAAGAGGAAGAAGAAGAGCGAACTTGTTGCTGCAGTTTGTGGGGGTTGTACTGGCGAGAATTTGTTTCGCTAATAACTTATCTTAGAATTGACCGAATTGAATAAAATTTTGTACAACAGTAGACAATTATATATAAATTATGTGTGCAAAGTTTGGTTTAGGTAGCAATTGAAATGTGGACGCTATTGACGAAATTCTGTAGCGGGGGAAGGGGGGGAAAATTAAAAAAAAAAAAATAAACTCGTCCTTACTCGGACCTAGGAGAATCTGGATGCCAACTTTGGTTATTCTAGCTTTTATAGTTTCTGAGATCCTCGCGTTCATCCAGACGGACGGACAGACGGACAGACGGACAGACGGACGGACATGTCTAGATCGATTTCTCTCGTCATGCTGATCAAGAATATATATACTTTATGGGGTCGGAGATGCTTCCTTCTGTATGTTACATACTTTGCACTAACCTAATATACCCTTTTTACCCTACGGGTACAGGGTATAATGAGATAAATATCACTGAAAGCTGAAATGAGTGATGGCTATTGCCATACCCTTCTATTAACTACTACTGAAAACATGAGCTCATTGCTAAGAGACAGCTTTTGTTTTCGAATTTTCAGACAATATAATATGAATTTTATAGATGGTAATAGTTTCCTTAGGTGGTATCCTTACTATCCAAAGTAAAGTGCCGTCGTTTTCTGGCTATGCTCCTCTTTCGCAATATTAGCTGGGCAACAAATTTTGAAATTCTTCATGTGTACATCAAACATAATCGGATACAACAGTTATGTTTAAATGTAAATGGCTAAAATATGAATATTGTTGATAAACATTAGATATAGTAAATAATAAAGTATATAATAATATAATAATAAAGTATATATATATACTATATGTATATATAAATATATAACGTAATCTAATATCATTCAAAACATTGAAATCAATTACTACTCCATTTTCTTTACATTTTATTTTGTTCTTTATTTATTTTTAAGGGCACTTCCCCATTTTATTTATTTTTTGTTATTAAAATTAATGCTAAACTTTACATTCGTCTTGAAAATGCCCCTTAGCTTTATCTTCTTATTACTATTTATAATGTGTGTGGAAATTCCACTCTTTGTACAACTTCTCTTTCTTCTGGTCATTTAATTGGTGAATGCATTCTATACAAATATTTTATGGCAATTGCAATAACTTAAGTTTGCCTGTCGGAACACTTTCAAAAGACACAAATCAATTCGTAACAACAACAATAAGATTGAGAGTCAAAGCATTGTAAATCAAATACTTAACTACTAATGACGTATAACGGCCAAATAGTTGAAATTGAACCAAAAAATAAGTCATTAAAAAGTTTGCCGTGACTTTTGCAGTTGCAGCGCAAAGCGCAAATATGAAACTTCAACTTCAACTTGGGAAAGCACAGGGCATAAAAACTAACTGAAAGGATGGTCGGGATGGCGGGAAGGGCATGCATTGGATTATGATGCAAGCCTGTGCTTATTTGCATGCTTGCTGCTGAATCGTTGGATGGCTGGCTCACTGGCTGGCTCACTGGCTGGCTGACTGGCTGGATGGCTTAAGGAAGACGTTGGCTCTGGCGCAGCTCATTAAAAATTTGTTGATGCTGCATATCTTGAGCTTTGCTTTCCTTGCCTTGCATGCTAGCAGGATGTGCATCGCCCGCTTCCTGCCAGCTGCTGTTCGGCATCCCTGCAGAGCAAGAGGTTGCACGTAAAAGAGATGGGGTGTGGCTTGGGGTGTGGCGCCCAAATGCAACTTCTCAACTGCTGAGCTGCCGTTTTACGGTGCACGTAAACGGACTACTCATGGCACAAAACTTGTCTAGTAAAAATCACGCATAATTTATTTACCATAAACAAGAAGCTGACGACAGACAGATTTTGTAACTCGACTCCTTTGTAGTTTGTGGCCTGTCACCATGATGAAAAGATCCGCCGAGCGGTGGAGATTTTTCCACATCCAACTCTGACTGTTGACCGTGCATGTAAATTACGCATACGTCATGTTGGCAACAACAATTGCAAATGTGCATCGAACAGCATTAAAGCATGGCAAGAAAGAATGTGTGTAGAAAATAGCAAACGAGCACAAATCGCAGGCATTGATGGCGAACGTAAAGAAAGCCAGGAAACTAAGCCTGATTGAAGTGCAGCGTAATAAAAATCGCTTTATCTTCATTAAAGCGAGCAAGATATCAATGCACACACACACACACACACACGTATGCCCACAAACACAACAAACAGCAACACATGTAAGTTGAATAAAGCAAATGCTTAGAGGCAGAGAGAGAGAGAGAGAAGAAAGGGAGAGAAGGCTGGCCTGGTTGCTTGGTTGCCTTCCTGCCTGAATAATAAATGCAACGAACATCAAAATAAAAGGTTGCAACACAAAATGAAGAAGAAGATGACGAAAATGATGAGGGCGATGCAAAAGAAGCAGAAGAGAAGAGAACGGAAAATAAAGTACATGACGCAGGGATAAATGGTAGAATCATGTACACGTGCACACACACCCACACACACCCACACACACCCACACACACTCACTCGCACACTCACTCGCACACCTCAAGGATAAACAGCCAGGTAGGCAACGAGTGAAGCAGTGTCTAGGGCAGTATAGGGCAGGACAAGGCAGGGCAGGCAGTCAGAGCGGCCAAGTGGATACATTCATTGTTGTCACAGTGGTGGGTTCTGTTCAGTGTGTGTGTATGTGTGTGAGGGGGCAGGAGTGTGGGCCTGCATGGCAAATATGTTGCGCTTGCCTGAATCTGCCGACATCGAGCAACGCTTCAGTTGCTTCGCCTGTTTGGCTAACGAATATGTGGTGTGCAGGACTGCAGGCTTCAGTCTGCATGGCCAGATGGAAAGCTAAAGGGCACATTCAGCTTCAGCCTGTGCGACTGCTGATGTTGTTTTCGTTGCTATATAGTATAGTATTATTTCGCCGAAAGCGAACTGCTGCTGAGCTAGGACAATTTTTAAACTGCTTCTGCAGCTGCAGCCGCCAGAGCGGAAAGCCAATGGGTGGTTGGTTAAGTGAAATCCAGCGGGATGGGACACATCGTACGTAGCTACCGGCGTTATCATTATCGTTGTCGCCGCCCGCGATATTGAAAACAGCTAAAATCGACATACGAGAAATAATAGCTGATTAGCAAAAGAGGTGCTTTAAAAGCACATTATATACGAATATATTACCGATTCTTTTTAATATCAAATTTTCTCATAAAAAAGTAACAGCGGACTCTTACCGTCGCTTTATTTAGAATAGAATAAGCAACAGTGCATTTTTTATTTTATTATGCATTAAAATAAATTTGCTATATTTGCTCAACCAACAAGTAATACCAGCTTTTAATCCCACAAACTTAAAATTTTTTCAAAACTACAAATGTCATTTTTGTTCAAACAATCAATGTTTGTTCAATCAACAATGTAATCACTATTGATTTCGATTTCATTCTTTTTATCAAAAATAACACGAGTTGAATATGTAAAACTTTTAATACTTAACCCTATTAACTAACTATTTCAGTGGTGAATCAGAAATCTTCTCTTTATTTTATTTTGGTTTGCCCTTTTTTGAGTTCAAATGAAATTGTTTTAAACGTTTTTCAAATGTCTCTATAGCGCTTTGTCACTGAGTGAAAATGGAAAACAATTGAAATTAGAAATTAAAGCAATATTAGAAAACTAATAGAACACAGTGTAAGTTGTGGCATAATTTGGAACTGGCAGAGCTCAAGAACCTAACCGGAACTCCACAACGTGAGTTTCTTTCTGAGTAGACAATGGTTAGAAACACGCCGCAACCATCTTCACAGAATCAACATTAAAATTTCAAAGTTATCATAACATTTTTTATTGTCCAACCCTAGAAAGATCTTAAATAAAGATTAAGGATTGTAAAAACTAATAATAATAATAATTTGGGAGAAAATATTGATACGAATTTTGGCGCCACTTGCTGCTTCCAAGTGAAGTTTCTATTGAACCATCTTTAACAGGAATCGATAGCGGGAACAAGACTTAGTAACTATTCAATAAGTGGTAAGGGAATATCTGTATTTAACAAAAAAGATCGACTAACAAGAATTAGGAGAACACCTTACACGAACTTTTTAATTTATTTTTAATAAAGCAACACCGCGCTCGTCGCTATTTTATTCAGTGAGTTAGAGAGACGGTAATAAATACATTATTCGTTAAAGCGAGCATTTACAAACAATTAAATTTTAATATTAATCCATTGTAATTGGCCATCCTTCCAAACAACCTGCTGGATAAAACAAACTGAATTGTAAATAGAAAAGCTGATAATTATTTCAGCTTTGTTGGCCAGATTAAGCCAGAATTTTCCATTAGATCTTACAAATTTAGCTCATTCAATATGCACGAGCTCATCAGGCCGAGCAATGCGGCTGCCAATTTGGCCAACCAGTGCACACCGCTTTTGCATTACACATAATTGGAAATAAGAGTGAAATGAAGACACTTGCTGTTGCTGGCGCTGTCGCTGCGAATGATGATGCTGTCAAGGTCGCCAAATGTGGCACAGCTTTGGGGCACTTGCAATGCTCGCTCGACAAGCATTGCCTTGCCCACGCCATAGAGGTCGAATCCATTTAATTGACAATTGAAAGTAATTAGAGCAATGGCTGCAGCGCACGCGTCTCAGCGCGCCGTATGAGAAATTTTATAAAATGCGAGAGCCTGTCGCGCTAATGAAACGATGAGAAGAAAATCATTTCAGAAACTCATTGGAAATGCAATGAAAATGTCGATGCAGCCGTGCAGAAGGTAAAAGCAATGACCCATAAACTTGCAATTTCTATGTGAAAAAGTTGCCGCCGTCATCGTCAAGTGGTGCACGGGCTCTCAATGTCGTCGTCTGTGCGGCGCCAGGTACCCTTAAAACAAGCAGAAGAAGAGGAAGAAAAAGTAAAAATCAATTTTGGGGAATGCAACGCTGTGAAGGATGCAGCATTTTTAATGGACCCGCCTGATATTTGGCGGGCAGGTTGGTGGTGGGTAGACATGCGTTTTAATGATGCCTTCTCTACCTTTGATATTTTTTCCTATGCAAATTTTCATGCTGGATATGAAGGGCGGCAGAGTGGGGTGAAGGGGGTGACAAGGGGCTAGCTGCATATTTTACAATGGTTTTTCGCCATGCATTTTTATGTGCAAGTGCGCGCAAAATTTATTGAAAACGAAAATATTTGCATGAATGAATGTGAAAAACGATGAAAATTTGTGGAAAACCCATAGCGACCAGGTGCCACAAACGAGCGTTTGGGCTGCCGAGCATTTTCCACGTTTTACAAGCCAATGAACAACAATTGCTTTGTCTAACTGAAACAAAATGAAGAAAATTTGTTGGCCAACCGACATTTTTTGCATACTAAATCAATTCAGATTTCACTTAAAGTTCTCCCCTTCAAATTCTCCAATCTCTTGCAGGCAAAGCGCTTACAGAGCCTAGAGCTGGCCGCCATTAAAGTCATCAAACTGGAGCCATCCGATGATATACAGATCATACAGCAAGAGATTATAATGATGCGCGATTGCCGTCATCCCAATATAATTGCCTACTATGGCTCCTATCTGCGGCGCGATAAACTGTGGATCTGCATGGAGTATTGTGGCGGCGGCAGCTTACAGGACATCTATCAGGTGACAGGTCCTTTGAATGAGAAGCAAATTGCCTATATGTGCCGGGAAACACTGAAGGGTCTCGAATACTTGCACTCGATGGGCAAAATGCATCGTGACATCAAAGGTGCCAACATATTGTTAACTGAATATGGTGATGTGAAGTTGGCCGATTTCGGAGTGTCGGCGCAAATAACAGCAACGATCAACAAACGAAAGAGTTTTATTGGTGAGTCAAGTAATCTTTTTATGTAACCGTTATACCATTAATCGTTTTGTTATTCTCATTGTAAATGGGTGTATGACGATAAGATTATCGTTATATTAATATCATCTGCATTATTCGTATACCCTATGGCCGCATGCTTTATAAAATATCTTTAATAATACTTTAAGATGAACTTGTCTTGATGAACGAATGTACTTTTAAAATGGTTTCAGATGCATTATTTTTTTTTTGGTATCATTTAACAACATTGTTTTTCGATATTTTTAACAAAACAGTTGTTGCACTAAGTAAATATTAATATTAATTAATAACAGTTCAATCCGTTGCTCTTTATTAGAATATAAAGCTTGGCATTTAAGAGGATTCCTCAATTGTACATATTTATTATTGTTCGAAAACAATGTATGTACATACTCGTATTTCGAAGCAAAGTACAATCCAGAAGAAGAAGAAGAAGCGCAAACTACATGCTGCAGTTTGTGGGCGTAGTACTGGAGTCAAATATTTTCGCTAATAACAATTCTGAAAATTGACCGATGTGGACTAAATTGTAAAGTAAAGAAATTACGTATACGTAGACGTAAAGTTTAATAAATGTAGTTTTGGAATTAAATTTTAAAGTAAAGAAATTACGTAAACGTACACGTAAGGTTTTATGAATGTATTGTAGAAATTCTGTAGCGCGGGAAAGGGGAAAATCAAAACAAAAAAATTAAACATATAAAATTTGGTCGAAACGGGGTCAGTCGTTTTCGAAATCCAGGTGTGCATCCAGACGGATCGACTCGTATAAACTGGCTTATTATATCTGTGTTATTTTATTAGCCTGGAAACTCAAGCAAAATTAGGTCATTCTGCTTTTTCGCGAAGTCAAAAATATATTGACAAATCTATTAATATCGGTTGAATAATTTCGGAGTTTCTCTCACGCGAAACAGACTGCTCAAGTAACAAGCTAGGGCGATATACAAGTATACCTGAATGCACAGGACTATATAGTTCAGTAGTTCCCAATATGTGTAGGAGTTTCCCTTTTATTTTTGGTCACATTTTCATTTGCCTTCATTCAATCCATCATAAATACAGGGTGCGCCATCTTTTATGTCGGTATGTAAACATTGAATATCTTTGAAAATAAACAACCGATTTTCAAGTATGAGATATTTTTATTTAATTTGGTTCTGTACAATTTCTTCAGACTAATTTTTGAATACAACATCAATCAAGTCAATCGGTTCACTAATGACAAAGTTATTCAATATTTACATACCGACATAAAAGATGGCGCACCCTGTAAATGCTCTCGCTGAAATAAGTTTATTTTTTATGAAAACAAATTAATATCATAGTCATGAAGTACCTATACAAACATTACCATGCATGACCTTATAATTACGTTATGATTACGTCGCTATAAATTTGAAGTAGTTCGACCCAACTATAGACGAGGCGCAACGTCAGCTCTCAATATGTTAAAGTTTTAATGAAAAGTGTTTCGCTTTTGTTGCGTGTGCGTCTGGGTGTTGGTGTGGGTGCGGATGCGGGTGTGTGTACAATGTGTGTGTGTTTATGAAAATTTAATTAAAATTTGCCATGTGCATTAAACTTGTGCAAAGTTATGCCATGTCACATAAAAATATTTCAAATATTTTCTCACATATGGCAAACATCAAACAGCAACAACAGCTGTCGTCGCCCTTCCTTCTGACTTCTGATTTATGGGTCAACATCAAAATTTCGGCTGCCGTGCTACTCTTATTCTGACTTCGGCTAATTGAAATTGTGCGCGGCACACACTGCGAATACGCGATACGCGTCTCAGAGGCTCACGGGCAATTAGTTTTAAGCCACTTGTCGCAATTTTCACTTTATTTATTTATTTATTTATTTATTTATGTTATTTTTTGAATGGAATTTGCGCAACCCACTCCCACCAACAGCAACGATGGATGATTCGCGTCTATTCCCATTGTTATTGTTGGTGTTGGTGTTACTTGCCGTCTGTATTTGCTGTAAAAGTAACAAATGCGCCAGTATTTGGCCCGAGTTATGGGTTGCAGCTGCGCGTGTTGCGCGATTGCCGCTGGATTTATGCAAATTTAATAGAGCGTTTTTTATGGGTCTCGCATTCGGTGGAAATGGGTGAACTGAACGGCTGGGAAAACACAGGCGTTCGGATTATCGGACATTGCTAGCTTCAATATGATGCAGCGTGCGATATTAAATTTTTAGGTATTACTAGAAATTACATCAACAATCGAAAACAACCAAATAACAAATCAATCTGGAAACAGTGATTGATTAATTTCGTTTAGAATTCCATTTATTTGCTGCATAATTGCTTTCCTCCTTTGGATAACCTTTCCAATCTAAAGCTGATGAATTATTTGTGGGTTACCTGTATATACTTATTTTAGTCACAAAACTTGACTACGATATGTTTTAAATAAAAATGTCTTAATATTAATATTTTGAGCATTGTATAAATAAGGTTTGGCTTTCGAATAATTTTTATAATCTTAAAAAAAGTTCTCTTCTCATTTGGATAAGATTAACCAATACTGTGTTATTTGTATGTCCTTGTATGTCCTATGTAGATTCACAAAACCTGTGAAATGGTTCTCAGTTAGAATTGTCTGAATATAAATATTTCAACCATTATCTGACCAAGGCTTGGCTTTGAATTGATTGTATTTAACATACTTTTTAAAGAGGAAACAGTAACCTAAATATGTAATCCATGCCACAAAACAGTTGTAAGCAAACAATTTGTATAAATATATTCTTAACTTATTTATTTTAAAGCGAAGCATATTTCAAGTCTTTTTCTCTCTTTGTTTATCTCGTGACCAAGAGAGATTTATAAATGTATTTATTGCAATGCTAGTTTTTGAACAGAAAATCATGCATATTTTAACACTATAATGTCTCAACAATATGCGTATATTTAGTTAGAATTGCCAAGGAAACCCATTTGCAGAAAGTGAATATTCGTGTTTATGGTTCTTGTAATACACAAACCTAATAAAAGCCAAGGGCTTCAGCCGATTTGAAATTCTCAACTCTAAATACGCTTTGTCATGCCAAAAACATTTTCTGTAGCGGACGCACAAATGTGTTTTAGTGCGTGTTGATGCAGCAAGTTCTGTGAAATCGCTTCACAGAGCTCTTTCTTGCCACACAGCCTGCGCAGTGTAAGCTCAAGGACAGCCACAAGGCTGGCAGGATGCTGTTATAAATGCCTCTACCTGCCATAAACGCCCACGCATCAACTTATATAAAGTGTTTATTATTATATGTTTTCTTGCTGTTGTCCAGATACTAATACACAGACACACACACTTATATAAGTACACATAGAGAGATATAGAAGCTCTGTGCACTGACAGCATCCTGACAGCAACGCAATTGCTTCCCACGCTTTTAAACACTTACAAAACAGCTGTCAAAAATGACACACACAAAGATGTACACAGGAATTGCCAAGAAGTGGTGAGAGAAAAGCCTCCGGAAAAAACAAGGAAAATTAAATAACAGCAGTTGCCGCAGCCAAAATATAATAAAAATAATAACGCTCCTTATAACAAATAATAAAATGCTATTAAAATGCGGCAAGTGAACACAAAATGATGGGACTTGGGGTAGGAGCTTGAGTCGCGTTTTCAACATGGCAAGGCAAAAGAATTTTAAACAATTTAATTTAGGAAAAAAATATCAAATGCAGACATGTTGGCAACAAAAGTAACAAACAAGCAAACATGCAACAACAAAGAAAGAAAAATGAAATAAAAAATAGAAATGGACGGAACAGGTTGAGAGCATGGGTGTGTCCCGCCGGCTGTCTGAAAATGTGTCGAAACCGAGAGAGAGAGAGAGAGAGAGAGATCACCCGCTGACTGCTTTACGTCCAGTGGCTAGAGTGGCAGGTGGAACTAGAACGGACCGCTTGCTGTGTGTCGTCGCTCCTTCGTCTGCTTCTTCCACTTCCCTTTGTTGTCGGCAGACTCGAGCACAAAAGCAAATAATTTTTAAAAATGTCCCTTTTCAAGGCGAGCTGGCAGCCGCCAAGCCCTGCTCTGTTTGTTGGCCAGACCATGCTCAATGGGATTTGCCCTGCCCACAACTCAACCTACAAAAATTCACACACACACACACACAGACAGGATGTGTCTCTCTGTGTGCGCGTGTGTGTGTGTGTGCCAGTTCTGGCTGCTTATTTTTTAGCACTAATAGATTTCTGCTGCGCTAAGCTGCTTTACAAATCCCCACAAACAAAATGCCAATGCTACTACCAACTACTATACTTAGAGCACGCGGTTCAACACACACACACACACACACACACATACACACACACATACCCCGAATGTCTGAAAGATGATGAGGTTCTGGACGCGCGTGCAAAAGTAAACGCACTTTAAAATGTATATTGTGCCCGCCTTTAAAAAGACTCTGACAACGGGCGGCAGGCGCAATTTAAATGTAAATACCAACTTATCAGTCAAATGCCACGTACAAGAGCCCAGAAGTTAACGCAACTCAAAAAGCGCTCCTTCATCGTTTTAAAATGTTGAGCACAACTTGCAATCTGGCAAGGCGCAGACCAAGCCAACGATATGTACGTCGTAACTCATCAGAATGTCTTGTATGCGCTATATGATTTGCATGAATGCTACTACTATAAGGGCTTTAGCAAGTGCTCCGACTAATACAAGTTTCTTTAAAAAATTCCGAATGTGTTGTGAACGAAGAAAAGTGGTAATATCTGTAGAAAATCAAGCTATTCTAAGAGGTGGTCACATATGTAGATCTGTTTATTTTATAATTCCTATTTTTAGCTAACCTTTTTTAAATGCAATAATACGAGTATTTATATTCAAAGAAATCACTTTATATAAATTAAACCTTAGTGTAATTTATGAAGTCTTAAGATATTGAGATCTCTATAACCAAGGAGAGAGAAAAGTAGAATTCCTTTTTACAACCCCAGCAATAGTCTTCTTCAACAAACACATTTTACATTTTTAAACAAACTTTAAAATTTGTTTTTTGGCCAGGGCTTAAAGGAAAATTAAAGAAAGTAACCGAATCATGAAATTGTTAATTAGGGCAAAAAAAAATTTAATCGACGTGAAATTAAAGCTGAAATACTGATTTGAGAATATAAGTTGCATTTGACCCTCATCTAGCTCGTCTATTGTTAATGGAGAGAAAACTCGAGCCTTCAACTTTGGCGCTTGTGTTTCCCTTAAGATTCGTTTGAATTCTTTGGCATTTGAAAAATATAACCTGAAGAAAAATTGTATTCAAAAATTAGAATAGAAATGCTACAGAAGTATAATTAACTTACTATACTTAAACGCTTTACCTTCAGTGTAGCTTTTCTACCACATAAACATAATCTCGTTTCAGTCTAAACGGATCCAGAAAAAACGCCGCCTGTAAGTGTGCTACAGTTCTTTGCGGTGTCATGCGCAGACTGTGCCTGCTCGAGTGCCATCTAGAAGTGTTTTTTTTTATTCGGGAGGAGCGCTGCTTAAGTTTTTCATAAATCATATTTTGCGGCTTAACTGTGCCCGCTTAACTCTATCTCCCTCCCCCTCTTACAAGTATATGTGACTTAGCGCTTGCTTGCCTTTATTCACAATTAATTATTTAAAATGCCCACTTCGGCAAACTTGCACCCTTGTATGCCGCATTTAATTAAAAGCTGTGACCTTTAAGCCCAGTCGCTCTCCAACTCGGCTTTGCGGCTTGCAAAACTCTTTTGCGGCAGTTGGAGGGGCAGGGGAAGTAGAAGGAGAGAGTGGCAAACGGGCGCAGCTAATTAAGTTATGACAGCTGCGCGTGGACGCCTCAAACTGTGGCTCGTCATCAACATTTTGCCAGTCTCATTTGTCAGGTTATTAAAATGTTCATCAACTCGTTGGTCGCCATTGTCGACGTCGCAATTTCCATTGCCGTTGCCGTTGCCGTTGACAACTCTGCTCTGCCGCCCATAAAAAGGGGGCGTACATTTTATGTCGCCCAATAAAAGCGAACAAATGCGGGTCATTTGAGCTTTGGCATTAAATCCTTGACGCTTTCAGCTGATTTGCTTAATTTGCTGCGCATTGTGTAAACTTTGATTTGTAATGTAATTTTTGGTTTTTAGAGCGCACTTAATGTTAAGCTTAGTTTTTAATGTGAGAGGCCCCATAAAAAATCCATACATAAATTTGTGTTTTTATTGCCGCCCTCGGACGTTGAGTCCTCTGTTTATGTACGAGTAGACAATTCAATTTAAGCGCTAATTGTGATTTATGCTTCATATGCAGCAGTAAGGGCCATGGCAATTATTTGTGATTAATGTGCCCGCAATTTGTTTTGCCTGCTTTATGAAATTATTTTGCACAAAGTTCACTGTCCTACCAAGTAAGCAGATAGAGTCGACGTCGAAATAAAGAAGTAGAAGTAGAAGAAGGAGCTTTCTACACTTGGCGTGCTCAACTCTCAAGCGCCGCTACACTTAAGTGTGCTCTGTATATGAATAGTATGTGTAGTATGTACTATATCTGCACGTGTGTGTGTGTGTGTGTGTGTTAGAATGTGTGTTCATTTTTAAGCACTCACTGGGTGGCAGGGCTTGATGACATTTGTGAACTTTTGCTGCTTTGCCAACAATTAAGTGAGTTTTTTGAACCAAAAGTTGACATGTCAATAGTGGCACTTAGCAAATGAAATATGTGCAAATGGGTAGGCTGAGTCGCAAGGCGAGCAACCCGTGACAACGAAAAGGAGTGAAAGGGGCAGGGAACTCGCTCTTTGGAGCCGACTTCCAAGTTCTGAATGAGTAGAATGGCTGTAAGGCAAACTTTTCGTTTGAGCCGGTCTGAGCTTAGGCTGCACTATGGCCACATATTGTATACTTGTATGTGTGTATATGGTATCGTTATTTCAAAAGGGATTCTGACATGTTCGATTGAAAAAAAACTTTGGACACTTAAATATACATTTAAATATGTCAATGATAGGTGCAATTTTTTAAGCTTCCGACGGATACAGAATAATACGACTAATATACAAAATGTAAATAAATGGAAATGTATAATCAATATCTCAAAATACATCGAACTTAAAAGAGGGGAAGTTTTCAGGGTCGGCTGATTTCTTGCCAGGTTAAATATTAATTATTATTGATTGCTAATTTAAGCATGTTATTGACAAAATATCTAGATGATTGAAAATGGAAAAGTGTGCCTAGATATCCGAAGAGTAAAAAGATTATAATAGGTTTGTGCGAAGTAAACTTATCACACAAAGTTTTTTATGTTCTTCGCTACACTTGTCTCATTTATTGTAATTAAACAAAATTGGGTTAATCTAAATAAATGTTATTATAAAAATGTTTAGACAATGGCAAAAGTTTTTAAATTGTAAAAAAAAAACTGTTGTTGTGTAGAAAATCTTTCTTACTGCGAGGTCAATAATTTTTCAAACAATGTTGGTTGGATATACAAGTATATTGGATAAATCTGCAGCATACTGTATAGATATAATATTATGTATAAGAACTTATATTGTGTGTTCCATATGTTGCACACTATATATTGCATGTATGTATCTGTAACAATTGTAAATAGTGTGCTGTGCTGTCAAACAATGTGACGCCGCTTATTGTTATCATTTTGCGTGGTTCTTCAATGTGTGATTGTGGCTGTTTCTGTAGTGACGGCTGTGACAAATGTGCTGATAAGCACACAAACAAACACGCGCACACACACAATGTTGTCTGGATTCACGTCTAACGACATGTCTGTCTATGAGACCGCAAAACAAGACAAACAAGGGAAGAGAAATATATAAGCTTCCACAAACACACACAACCACTCAGCTGCAGGATAATAACAATGGCAGAGTTGCGCTTTGTCAATGCCAGGGTAATGGCAATGCAGGGAACGAAACGGACGAGTGCCAGCAAAACGAGCTTTATTATTCAATAAAAAGATGCTTACGTTTGTGTTTAGTGTCATTAACAAGTCAGCAACAAACGAGCGGCAACAGCAGCAACCACCAACAAGAACCGCCTCGTGGGTTCAAGTGTAGGTTCGGTTGGCTTCTCATCATAACTGAGTCGTTCACATTACGCCAAGCACATATTTATGCCATAAAGCGCTCAGTCTGCCTGTGCTTTTAATGTTGCCTTGACATTAACTAGCTGCAGCCTAAAAGCATGCTACAAATTTCGCTTCAAAAACAGCAACACAAACACACAAACATACACAAAGCAAAGCGGCCAAAGTCAAAGCCTGCAAAAGAAGTCAAATATGGACTCACTCCCTCCGTCTGTGTTTCTCAATTTTGCACTCTTACTTTCTGTCTGCCTTCAGCTCTCCGTTATGCTGTTTTCTTGCGCCGTCCCTGCTGCTTATTCATGTTCGCTGCCCGCCTTTTGGCTGCTTTTTTTTCCAGTTTGTGCTCGCAATTAACAAAATGATACTTGAGCCAAGTCTCCGACTTTGTGTGCAACTGTGTGTATGTCTGTGCGCCATGTGTGTGTCGCACTTTTTAATTAAAATGTATGCACGTCAGCACGACAACATCCTTTCTTACTCTGTTGAACTTTTTCACAGCCGAAGGCAGCCTTAAATTTGATTTTTCACTTTGTGGTTTAATTAAATTTACAGTTCGAATTAACTGTCGCTTATTGACTCGTTGCGCCGTCTGAAATTGCAGTCAAATTGTATGCGACAGTTAAGTAACAGAAATTGCCAGAAATTGCTTGAGCCCCATGGCGTATGAGTAATATGCTCCGCATTAGTTGCCACCAACTGCATGAGACAGGCAGCGCCGTTTCAGGCACATTGTTGCCAATTTGGCACCCGTCAAACGTGTGCACATAATGAAGCGCAAAGTGTGTGGGTGTGTACGCTTTTATGTCCGTGTGTATGTGTGTGTGTGTGTGTGTGTGAGTGAGGCATTAGTGGCTGTCATGGCTGTTAGCGCATGATTACCAAGCTCCAGACTTTATGCGCTGCGCGCTGCTCGCTGCTCGCTGCAATAATAACCGCGAGGGTGGCTACAATTTTAATTGACGTTGGAGCTTTGCATAGTTTGTATGTGTGTGCACCAAGATATAATATGCTTTTATTTGCACAATTTGCACATTCATATCACGCATACGCCATGTTGCACGCGCGGCGAAACAAAAACTTAATTAAATTACAATTTGAGTTTGTGTGTGTGTGTGTGTGAGCGCACGAAACAGAAAACAATGAATACATGTAATAATTTTTTTCTAAATGCCAGATAATGACAACAATTACAAAGTACGGCACAAAAAACGATAGGGCATAAATATAAATGCACATTTCGCTTAATTAGCGAGGTGAACAAAATCATAGCATACATTTCGACGCATTTACATGAAGGCCAACAAATAAATATAAGTACAACAAAGGCACAATGTTATTTAATAATAATTGCATGCCTAATTTAATCAAAGCCTGACAGATATATGACGTACACGTCTATTTATGTATATCTATAAACAGTAAACACTAGATATATCAATATACATATATACACTTTATTGTTGAGCATAACACTGCTAGTGAGAATGTTTAATTCTCCTTACATCTCTGAATACGAATTTAGTATGCATGTTATTCAGTAATTGTTTTTTATTGTTGCATGTACTATAATATTGTAATTAGGTTTTAATATGCAATCAGGTAATCGCATAGAAACAATTCTTGAAGTTCAAAGCATGTACCTGAAAATAATTTACAATATTTGTTGTTGTTTGTTGAGTTAGCCCCTAGTAATAAACTAGTAGCTGGGTATTTTTACAATCGGTACTTGAACCAAGTGCAATTCGGAGCAACTGAAAGGGAATGTGAGATCATGTTCTGGCCGCGTATTGATTGAAATGCAAGGATTTATATACAGAATTGAGAATGTGCGTTGGTCTAATTATTTCTAATAAAAGTGCCTAAAAATATATCGTCGCTGGGGTGTTGTATGCAGTTAGCTGAGTCGGTGCAGGAATGGCTGCCTGCGCTGGTTTCATATGCACATGCGTGGCCCTTGCGTAGCTCATCATACGGTCAAGTGTGTGCGACATTGACAGTACAATGAAAGTCAGCGATGTGGGGTATAGATGAACACCAACAGTTAACCCATATAGTATCTTTCGAATTATATTAATTCAAGAAATGCATAGGGATTGCTTCACTGAAAATGATTGCTCACTGCCCTTCGAGTAACGTTCGTTAAAAGCGGGTTTCTTTAATATGTATGAACGTCTGAGTTGTCCGAGTTGCGCAAATTACCCGAAAAACCACTCAGCTGTCCAAATGCAGATTAACGCAGCTAAAACTTATGTCACACATCAAAACTCTGCCCGACTGCGGTTTTAGATGTTATAGATAATGGCCAAAGAGGTTGTAATACCGTGTACCCGTATGCTTTGCATATATGTATATATTCTTAATCAGCATGACAACACGAATCGATCTAGACATGTCCGTCCGTCTGAATGAACGCCTGGATTTCGAAAAGGGCTGAGCGCACCTAGTCCAGAAAATAATCTTTGAGACATTCTTTCTGCTAAAATATGGGGAACATTAAGCACCGACCTCCAAATACGACATTTTCTCAATAAAACTTCCACAAATCCTTATAAAATATAAAAATAAATCGTACAATGTTGGTTAAACAAATAATGAATAATAAGAAGAAATAAAGTAAATATGTAAGTAAAAAAAGAAATCATCAAAAATCTTTGCAAAAACATTACCAAAATGTTTTTTTTAATATATGTACTTGTATGTACATTACTTAAAACGAGCGCTTCCTGTACAAACACGCTTAAAATCTATAGCACAACACAATATGCAGTGTTATGTCATGCCCTCAATTTATGTCACGTTTTTTACACTCTTCTCTCTGTTCCATTTTGCAGGCACACCCTATTGGATGGCGCCCGAGGTGGCGGCTGTCGAACGCAAGGGCGGCTACAATCAATTATGTGATATATGGGCCTGTGGCATAACCGCAATTGGTAAGAATGTCACACACTCAGTCGCAGACACAATATTTTCATAACTCCCTTTCGTCTACGTACAGAACTTGCTGAGCTACAGCCGCCCATGTTCGATCTGCATCCAATGCGCGCCCTCTTTCTAATGTCAAAGAGCGGCTTTAAGCCGCCCACACTGAGCAACAAAGACTTGTGGACGCCCACCTTTCACAATTTCATCAAGACAGCGCTCACCAAGAATCCAAAGAAGCGACCAACGGCCGAACGACTGCTCCAGCATCCGTTTCTCCAAGGCGAAATGTCGCTACGTGTGGCCAAGGAGCTACTGCAAAAATATCAGAGTCCCAATCAGCACTTCTATTACCTTGATGGTGATGAGGAGGTAAGTGAACGGTCTGGGTAGCCACCATTTGGCCTTGCCAAGTGCCAAGTGGCGGGGCCAACTAGAAATTGAGGCTAAAGCTGCAGCCGCAGCCTTCACTGCAAAGCCACTTGGCACCTTTCATGTAATTTATTTACGCTTTTAGCGTTGGCTCGCTGCTCTGGCCGGGCTCCGTGACTTGGCTTGCGGGCTCTGGACGGACTGACTAGCAAAGCTATTTACTTGGTTTGTTTAGTTTGGTGCGGTTTCTCCCTCCATCCTCGTCCTCCTCCTTTGTAGCTATTGTTATTGTTTGTGGGTCTGGATGCTCGCAAGATTTAGTGCGCCATTAGACACCTTCGAGCTTTTTATTTTATGTTCCTTTTGCCGCTTCTGCGTTCATTATGCTACAGTTGAACCTGCAATTGCCTTGGCACCTGTCACTGGGGACCACAAATGAAAATGCCAAAGGCATTGCGCGGCTATCGTAAAAGTTGGAGCTGAAGTTTTGATTTGAAATAGTTGAGTGACAGCTTCTTCTGCAGGAATTTGGCAAAGCTATAATAAAAGATGCATGGCTGCTGCAATTTTGTGGATCAATTTGTAGAGAATCCAACTCCAACCATTGCAAATAAGTTCAAAGCACGAACAAAATTCGAATTAAAATGCTTTGCTTTAGTTAAATTCAAATGCCACTTTAGATTTAGAGAGAGAAAAATCCATAAATTTATATTCATACAAAAATACGAGCCAGTCGCAAATCCTTTAAAATTTGTACTCTTAATATATTGGTAGAAGCACAATTTCTTTTTTAAAGAGTCTATTTAGTATTTATGCATTCGAATAGTTTCAAAAGCGAACTCAGAGCAGAATCCTAAGTAGTTGCTAAGCAGCTCCATCCAGTCGTTCTCCAGATGGAATGCCGCCAATTAATTTAGTATATTTATGCGGCTTGTCCACTTATACGGCTGTCTAGACGACAAAAGTTCGAACGGCCTCTGGGCACATACACAAAAAATTGCACTCTTAATTTATTTTGCAGAAAAAGCAAATTTAATGAATTGCCTACCCGCAGGCGCATGGCGGCAAATATTTAAAGAAGAAATTTTCACACGCACGCTTGCCGTTGAAAATTCCTGCAAAAATGCTGTCAACTCATAAATCTTCAATTTGTTTAGCTCTGGCACAAAGTTTTTACTGTCACGCTCCAAGGCGGACCTTGGCATCGGTCCTTGGCGTCGGTCCTTGGTCGAAACAACGCTCGACGTCAAGTTGCGTTACACATTTAAATTTTACTTAGTGGAAAACTTTGAACCACGCATAGGAGATACGAGTAGCTAAAAGCAACGCATGGCGTTGGCAAAAAGCGAATATGATTTTGATTTATGGGATTTTATCAGCTGCGACAAAATTGCAATAAAAAAGTTTTGTGCTAAGCTCTAAGCCTGGCTCCATGCACTGACATTGACGGAATGGCTGGCTGATGTTCTTTTTGGTAGGATTATAGCCTGGCTTGTGATGGCTGTCAATTTATATTGGCTTCGGTCCTAAATGCTGATGCCTCTGCTAACAACTAGAAAGCTGTATGGTATTCGAAAACCTAAGTACTTCCAGATTTTTGCGACTTTTTTTTTAAAGGAAAATAAAGTGAACTGGGGATGGAGGGTAAACCGTTGCTAGTCAGTTTTTCCTTTCCCCCATTATAACGCAGCTCAAAAATTTGGTGTTTTTTTTTTTTCATTTCTCGAAGTTACGGTATTCATGGCGATTAATTAATCTATTTAATTGCTTAGAATTCTTACATATATACAATTTATTGAACTAGTTTTCTACTACCAATATGGCAGCTTAAGCTAGTTGAAAGTTAGGGAATACAAAAGTTGTCTATAGTAAGCATCTATAGGACGCACTTACATCTATGTATATACAATATTTACAATGATTTCCATGAAAAATGAAAATTAATTGCTTAGAAAGTTATATGTTTGTCTTTGTTTATAGCAGACAAACATGTTTAATATAAATAGTTGGTTTACTTGATATTCAGGTTGACAAACAAATGCATTATCTTATCGTTCAATTAAGTATATCCTGCATTTCAAATGCACACACCCACAATTCATTTGTTCAACCTCTTCTCCAAGCAAGCACGGCTCAGTATACACTAATTATTTTATGCCTTAAAGAAATGTGTAGAATTGAAGAAAGCAGGTGAACATTTTTGCCATCATCTTGGTATTTTCAATAACAAGTTTTATATGATGTCGAGGACACAAAAATTAACATGAACCTCATGCGACCTTTGCTCAATTGTTCTGGTATTACTTTCTACTTGCTTAAAGTCTAAAAAATATCCTTTTCCGAAATACCATGTTACTTGTTGCGTATATTATACAAATGTTTTATTTTACTTCCATAAAAAAATAATATTTCCGTCCTGATTCTATTGTTTCTATACCTTTTAATACCCAAATCCAAATGGCCCCTCAGCTTGATTTAACTAACTAAATAATCATTCTGAATACATACTATTTGCATATGTATAAACAGTTAATTATCGAAAATTAAATTTTTAGATGATTTTGTCAAATAAATATTCTGTTCTTGAACATCTACGTATAACAAACTGCTATGAACAGTTGCCTTTAAATGTATATTGCAGCACCGCTGATTTCATTTCAAGAAGAAGAACTTAGTTGTTGTGTCTCTGTTCATAACTCAAACTAAACAGTTATGTCAAGGCAACGAAAAGTGCTGCCAATTACATTCACATAATGCTCAACAGCCCATAGAAGGCTGAGGGTGGATTATTAACAAAGTCAAAGTCAATTTGACTAATAATTGCTCTCACTCTGTTTCTTCTCTTACAGTCGGTGGCCGGTGTTCCACAGCGTATTCCCAGCAAGATGACATCGCGCGCAAATGGCGTGCTGCCGCAGAATCATACGCTTAAGACAGGCAAGTACCAGCTGCTCCTTCCTTCCATAACCTGCCACTTTGTGCCTTCGACTTCCTTGCTCCTTGCCCAATAAAGCACCGCACCACATGCTGGGAAATCATTTGATGTGTCACATGTGTGTGTGTGTTGTCGCGCGGAAATTGGGTTTACTGCTAACACAGGCACAATAGCAACATATTGAGAATGCTGCTAATTGCATTTGCTTTTCGTTTTTTCCCCCTCTCTCCCTCCTTTCACCAACAACCAACCAACCAACTCGTCTCAGGAATGACAACGAATTCGACGTGGTACGAGCGTTCATCTAGTCCCGAGACCTTACCAAGTGACATGTAAGTACCGTGTATTACTCTTTTGTACATTGAAATTGAATTTTAGTCGCTATGTAACTCTGTGTGCGGAGCGACGCTTTTGAAAAAGGTTGTTACTGATGAGGAATAAGAAGCAGAGCTGATGCCTGAAACTATGCTACACTTTTTATGGCTGCTTTATGAAAGACTTGCGTTTGCTATTTGTTGCCAGTTGTTAGTTAATTGCTACAATTTAGTTTGTTAATGGCATTTTGTTACTTAACTCTCTTTCTCACACACACACACATAAACAAACTCTTACATACAATCAAACACAAACACATACACATACATGTATACTTACAACTTGCAACATGTTTAATTCGCCAGCTTTAGTTTCATTTTTGCGTGAGCTGCGCTGCTTTGCTTACTGTGTTTCTTCCTTTCCAGGGTTTTGGTTACATTTTGTATCTGCCTATACTTTTATTACACTTTCTATCTTATTATCTCTGTCTTTCTCTCTCTCTCTCTTTATTTACTTTTAGTCCTACTGTAGCACGCCCAAAACTTAGCGGCACATTGATAATGAACATGTCTTTAAGGTTAGAGCTTCAGAGCTTTTCGTGCTGCAGCCACAGCCTCAGCCTGAGCATCATTTGCTGCAATTTTCTTTTGCTTAATTCAAACAAAATTTGAACTTGCCGCCTTTCCTTGCGACTGTTGCTCGTGCAAGTTCCACATTAATGTCATTTTGGCTGGTCGTGGCCGCGCGGCATGTTGTGCTTTTTGTACAGCTGCAAACTTTTTAGCCACTGCGCTTCCCTGACTGCCTAAAAGTGCGACTATGATGGTGGTCTTTGCTTATATTTTGACACAGTTACATTGCCGCACGTGCCGCTTGTAATTTGCTCGGCTACCAACTATGGTTTCGGCTTTATATTTTATGTAGTTTGTGTTCTTGTTCTTCCCCTTCTACTGCTTTTTTTTTTTGTATTTTCCAAGCACGTTCATCTGTGTGCGAGCTGTGCGCGCTTGTCTGCGTTTACTTTCATATTTTGTTTGTGCAATTTTATTGCAGTTCCTAGTTCATTTTACGTGCCAGGCTTTGCATTTTTCATATGTAATTACTGAAAGTGACGTGCATTTGATAAATGGCCATGTGTCGGTAAATATATAGTATACGAACATATTTTGAGAGTTAGACTCGAATAATGAGGATAATTCGCTTTTGGAGGCGATTTTTAAAATCGACTTTTGCTTAAATGGAAAGAAGACAGCATTACCTTACATTCAATAAATTGAAAATTTATATTCACATCATTCACAAATGCAAAATAAATAAATTGAAGTGACTTCCAAGCTCAATAAGCTTAGTTTTCTTATTTGAAGACCTTTTTCGATCTGAAACCAAATATAAAATAGATTGGAAAACTTTTTGATTGACTAGTGGCAACATTTTTGAACAATTTACTAGTGTACCACGCCGTTCGGTTGCAGCTTCTTTGGCCGTTAATTGAAATTTATCGTTGGTTCTGCATTGCATTCCATTACGCTCAAAAGTATGCTACACATTTAATAAGAGCTGTGTTAATAAGCAAAGACAAGGCAAGTCAAGAAGGACGCAACTTTTGCGAAGCAATAAAAATGAGCAAGCACACACAAACACATACATATACACACACTTATACACACATACATACATACGTATACAATGCGTACTATGTAGTTAGACTTTTACAGGACTTGAAACTAGCAACAAATGTGAATTATTAAAACAAAAGTGAAGCAGCAGCGGCAGCAACGAAATATTGCACGAAAGCAGAAGCAGAGGCAGTAGTAGCGAAAACTTTTCCAAGAAATCAATTAGTGCGCATAACAAAAGAGACGAGTGCGCACGAGCTTGGCTCAAGTGGCCCTGGCAGTTGGCAGTTCCCAACACATACACATACATACATATCTATGTCATGTTGCGCTTTCTATCAGTTTGTGCAACATAAAAGCAACTCTTCCGCACTCCAATTGATAGATAGACGCGAAGACAGGCAGACAGCCAGATGCTCTCAAAGAGCGTCATGTATTTGAAGTCAGTTCAAGTGTTTACACTTTCGTGTCTGGTCTAAGTTCGCTCACAAAGCAACCTTTAATAAGCAGCAGCACAGCCGCCATTTCAAGTTATGTGTGCGCCTGCAATGGGCAAACACTCGAACGGCGCCTCCGCCAACACCACCCATACTTGGAAGGGCAGACAACCATGGACATAATGCCAATGCAGACAAGCAGCTTTAGCTTGTCTATGCATATGAGTGGGCGCCACATTCAGTCGTGAGTGTGTATTTGTCTGTGAGCCGCCATTTTGTTTGGTTTTTTCTTTTTATTGATGCCATAAAAACGACAGCGGCAATTTTTATGTACTGTATACACACACCCATAATATGAGTCCTAGACATTGCCATTGCTGATTGTTGAGCAGTAGCCAAGTAGCCCCGCCCACAACGCCTAGACACGCCGAAAAACGGCGCCCGAAAAGTTTCCAATTGGTACTCACACACAGACCTTTTGCCTTACGCCTTTTTGACACGCTTTTTGTTTTTCTTATGTCTGCCTCGCGGCTGCTGTTGTTGCCACTGCCACGGCCGCTGCCACTGCCCCTACCGCTACCGCCAACATCATCGTCATGCTTAATTTCATTTAAAACGTCATAAAAATAAACAAGACCGTCAGTTTTTTGGCCGAAAAGGCAACAAACATTATTAATTGCCTTAAAGAATAAAAAGAGATGCCTAATTCTCCTATATTTTCAACAGCCGCTCTTGAACCTTTTTCCATTTTCTTTACAAAAACGAAAAACAACAACAAAATGTGCTCAAGCAAAAATAAAAGAAATGAAAAATGGCAAATTATGCGCTGAAAATTAGTTTATGCGTTTAATTAGGCGTGCCTGGGAATGCGTTTAATGTTCCGCTCCGTTCTCTAAGCTTCCACTTTCCCCACCATTTCCTTCTGAGACAAAAAAATGGCTGCATGCATAAAATATTCGATTTCGGACTTGCTCCCTCTTCTGGCGCTACAAATATTCTCTATTATTAAATCTAGAATTGAGTTTGTTTAATTCCTGCACTTTTTAACCGTAATTTATATAGTTTTTACAGCTTACACACACACACATACACAACTGTTGAAAGTTTGAATATTTTATTCAATATATACTTATGTATTTATAAGAAGTAAACTATGATGATGGGGCATTAATTTTCATTTATCAGGAATACTATTCTACTAAAATGCATTTTTGTTGGATAAACTTATATTGAATTTTGTATTTTACTTTTTCTAAACTAAATCTTAACAATGACGATTGAATTTTTGTTGATTTTCTGTTTCTCTTTTTTTCGTATTTTTTTCTTGTGTTTAATTTTTGTAGGAGCCTCTTACAGTATATTGATGAGGAGCTAAAGCTAAGGTAACTACACCAAAAGAAAATCATTTTTGTGTGTTTTATGCTCAACAATAGTTTGTTGTTATTCACACGAGAACAATGCAAACAAAAAAAAAAAAAAAAAACTCTACGTAAGACTTAGCTCGAAAAAACCGCAACGTAACCATAGAGCTCCCACCAACCCACAACTCAAAACCTTAACTTACTTTTGCAACCACACACGCACACACCCACACATATACACAGGAGCGGCCATTCACCAACAATCTACATACACACGCACACATACTTGTAAACCACACACTCACGAACATCCACCAACACCCACTCTCTACCTAGTTGACTTTGATTTAACGTTAAGTTTATTTCATGAGCCTCAGCAGGCAATTTTCACTTAAATAATATCAAGTAAGTGGAAATGCTAGCTTCGGCTAACCGAAGCTTAAATACTCTTGCCAGCATATCTCTGAGTCTCTATTTATTTATGTGTAATACAGATTTGCTTTATTATTGATTAGTCAATGAATGACATTTAGTTAATCAGACTGTTTTAGAAACAAAGCAAGGATATCGAAATTATTTCAATTTCAATGTTGGAACTATGTACATGGATCGGGTAATCGAATTTTGAAACTAATCCCAAAAACTTGGCACCGAAAAACGTTCGAATCAATCATTTGTCGCTGCATTTCAAACTAAGCAAGATAATTGTCGAATACTTGCTTTGTCTTCAACAGGATATATGCTATTTGTTAACAAGAAATGCATGTGTTATTATGGATATATCTCTATCGGAATTTATAACTAACTACAAGGTGTATCCCAAAGCGAAATTGACTTTATAAAAAATAGTTAAAGCTTAAATAATTTTTTGGAAAAATAATAGTCGTGCGAGGTTTTCTTTTAAAATAAAATCAAACAGAAGTGCCGATCTATCACAAGTGCCGACAACTAACTATAACTTCCTTGTTAACGATATTTAAAACACCAACCCAAATAACAAAGTTTGGCCAAATTCCAATAATAATCCCCTTCAAATCGTAGTCACAATTCAGCATTGTGTTCATTTTTTAATTTTCCTACCATTTTTTTCTGGTTTTGTGTTTTGGGTCATCTTTGTGCTTCGATTTCGCACTTTAACGCTTGTTTTCAGGATCTTATTGATAACAGCACGATTGATCACAAAATGTACTAGAAGTTTTGTAAATTGTTTACCTCCTTAATGATGTTTGTCGAATTCTGAATTTTAAACAGTTTTTGGTCCTTGTTGTACCGGTAACATATTGCTTTATATGCTCGGTTTCTATTCACCCGATTGTTAGCTTTTGAAACAGAATGTGGTTCTGCGCATATTCAGATGCACCTTGTAGATGTCTCGATTAATAATAAAACACAAATAATAATAATGAAACATACTTCTATAATCAAATTTGATCGAAAACATCAAAAAATATGGCTGCAAAAAATTTGCTTGAAACTGTTAAACTGGTTTCGCTCATCATATCTACATATAAACCCGCATATAACTTTGTTGATTAAAAGCAATATGCTATCGAAATGTCATTCAAATAATTTTTTTTTTTTTTTTGAACTCCTTAACATAATACTCTTAACCATACTTAAACTTGGAAGCTTCATAATTGCAAGGGTACTCAAACGAAACCACGCCGAAAATGTTTACAAACTTATTCCACACATTTACATGATTTTCATTGGGAACTTAATTATCTATGCTATAAGAGCCTTGGCAGGCGCATCATCATACTATATGGTCTTGTCAGTTTATTATAAACTACATACAATAGGAGCCTTTTCACACCTCCCACCCTCCACTTCTCTTGTAAATAAAAAGCAGACCAAAGCTTATTGTTTTGTTTCACATTTTTCTTTGTTGTTTTTTCTTTGTTTTTCCTTTTGAAGCCATATTAAGTTGCTATTTTTCTTTATAATTTAGTTGTTTTCCCAAATTATATTCCTTTTGTTTGCTTTTCGTTCATAACTTCGTTACGTTGCCATATTTTCCTTCATTTTTTTACTGTTCATTGTTGCCAGCATTCTTTCATAATTTTCTTATAACTTTTCATATCTTTGTTGGGTTATTGTGCGTTTTTCATGTTTGCTCATACTACTAGATAATACTCTTAAGTTTTGCCTTTGTGTGGCTTTGGAATTTGTCGAGGCTGAAATATTTAGCGAGCGTTTTCGTTGACCACATTACGTATGCGCAGAGTGTGACCGCTTGCCGCATTGTTGTAAGTTGTTGTTGATGTTGATGTTGCCCCATCAATGTCTCAATTATTTGCCATTTGCCGTGTCCTTCGACAGCACAATGTAAACACAACCCGGACAATTTTCAACTAATTTATACAGCAAATTTGTGCGTATACAGAACATGAAAATTTATGCCATGAAACGCGCACTAGATCTTGCTAGGCGACATTTTTCCATCTACCAATGGTGACCGTTTGCAGCTACCCTTTTTTCAATTTTTATTGTTTATTTATTTGATGTGTGCAAATGGCCGGCACATTGTTTTTATTGTTATTATTATTGCTGCAAATAAACCCAATAGAGGGACGCACAAAAATTCCACACGTTGCGTTTATTTGTCGCTTTTGTTGTGAGCAGCTGATAAACGGGTATGCCAGCAATCTTATTCAATTTAACAGATGGCAAAACTATATTGTATAGTATAATGAAATGCGTTATTGGAATTAACGATTGAATAAATATAGCTTACTTTTATTTTGGTCCAAATATGTATCAGCGTAGATTCAACTTATTTACATTTCGGGATTTAAATAAAGTAATTATTGTATTCAGTTCTCGTTCTATTCTGCAAGCATTTCAATCTACATTTTATCCGCACTCATCTATGAATTTTTGATTTTTCATTCGCTATCGAGTATAACAAAATTATAACGACCATTATCTGAATTAAGTAATTATCACCTGTTTGGTGAGACATGTCCCAAATATTCGTAAAGAAGCATCTGCTGTTGAAGCATAAACCTAAACTTGAAGATTGACGAAATGTAATGAAAACTGAATTCTTTAAATTCTTAAGTTTATTTTCAATGGACATCCGTAATTATAATTACCGGGAACATTTCTAATCTAATCTAATTAAATTTGTAAATTCTGTAATTCGATAATAACTTGCTGTAGTAAATCAAATTTAAATTGAAAATATTCTGTAGTGTTCCCAATCGAATTTTTTTTTCAAACATACACCAATTATACATTTTTTTTAGGGAATCAGCCGTATTATCAGCGTCCTTCATTCTTGTTGTATTAGAGTCAAATAATTCTATATATATTTTTTCAAAAAACACCTCCTCATCAAGTCAATAACAAAACGAACTGCCTCCCAAGAGTATTTTATTTTCGGCCCAGCACTTACTATATTATGCCATTTGTCCCTTAAATGGCTAGAAATCGCTGACATAATCTCATGAAGGTCTAAACAATCAGTGCTATGAACCATAAGGCCAAAGAACAACACTGATGGGTCGGGTGTACAAGTATGTGAGGGAAAGCATAAGTTCGGGCGTTTGTGGGGCAACAACAACAAAATGTTGGCAAATTGTATGCTTGGAGAATTTTCACGCAAAATAAAATGCAATTATTTTAATAACATGAAATGAAAATTCAAAAATAAGTAATTCCGAAGCGGCAGCAACGATATTGTCCCTCCCAGACACCGCCCAGACCCCGCCCACTTGAACTCCAACGTCATTACATTGAATGGCGCTAAGATTTTTCAGTCAAATTTTTGCTTTATTTTATTTGTGTATTCTGTTATATTTTTCATGTTTTTTTCTTGAGAATTGCTCGGCAATTTTGTTTTTAGAATTAATTTATTTCCCGGCAATTTCTCTTCTTCGTGTTTTGTGTGCATTCATGTATAGTATGGTACGAGTATGTGAGGCAGTTTTTGTTTTATGTTAGCATTTTCTCTTGGCCAAACGTGCCGTAACGCACTATGCCTGTATGTATGTATTATATGTGTGTATGTTTGTGTATTTGTATTTATTCATGTATGTACTTGTATGTGTGTGAGCTTCGTTCTCTCTTCATGTTTCATGTATCTTTTGAGAATTTTATTTGCATATCATGCATTATTTATAGCCACCTAATATATTATTTACTTATGCTCTATCGCTAGTTGTGCACATGTTTTGGTTTGTTTTTGAAAACGAAAACAAATCACCTTTGCCAGGCAACGTCAGGAATAGCTGTGGGCTGCAGCCATTTCGAAGGACATGCATAATGGACGCACCATAATTTAATTAACGGTTTAATCCGCTTACTCGCGCTGCGGCCCAAAACAAAGCTTTGTGGTCACCGCGAAAATTGGAAGCCAAAGGTTTATTCCGAACAGATAATTGCAAAAGTGCTTTTATACATAAATGTGCAGGTGCAGCATGGAGAAATGTTGTAAGGAAAATTGAATTAGGCCAGGATATTTGAAAGGACACACAAACTGATTTAATAATGCAAACGGCAGGCTTGTTTCTGTTTTTAACAAGTATATTTATTTTTGGTGCCCACATGAATAGCGGTTTGGAAATTAAAATTACAGGACCTTTATCGAAATCAAAATATCGAATTAATGTAGAATCATTACTCAAATAGGTACAAAGATAAAGGCAAGATGTATCAAATTTGATTTAAAGAGTATGGTTAGTCTGTAATGATAGCCAATTAATATATTAGTAGAGAAAAAATATCAATTGTGTCTTTAAAAATATGAAACTTGTATTCAGAATATCAAATATTCAAAATATCACCACCAGAGAAATCAGAGAAATAACATTACTTTAATGGTACTTTTTTCATCGAGTGGAGAACAACTTTTTATTCGGTCTAGTTTTTTGGATCTTTGATAGTCTTTACATTAAAAAAATGCAGCCTTTTTATTTGAAAATGTTTGAAGAAAATACAGCTTTTACTATGTTTGCTTTCGAATTTTATTTAATTCATTCTTCAAAATTGCAAAACATTTATATTCGGTTTGGCAAACTACGACCACATTTTGAAATTTACAAAAATATATTTTCCTCTACTAGCTGGTTCATTATAAATTCCTATTCATAGTTTTTTTTTTTTTTTTTTTGGCATTTCATTTAGCAAAGTCAATCTTTCATTTAAATTTTCATGCAATCTACGAGTATGTTCATTTTTTAGCACATTGCATTTTAAAAAACATTGGACTGAGCGTTAAAAGTTGTTTTAAATTCCATTTATGTACACCAGTGTAATGTGCTTGCATGCGTTGCATTCCAAAAATAACACAAGAGCCACAGCTAAACAAATAATAATAGTTAACTGAAACTTCTTTAGCCTTAAGCGTATCAAAACACTGCCCCACTCGACCCGACCACTCGTCCATACATCTCACACACCCACACACGCACACACACTAACCAAGCAGGCGCCACTTAACAATAACATGAGGATGCCAAATAACCTCACACCTTCAAGAGACCACGTTACACGAAAAGCCGCACACGCACGAAACCACCCACTTACCACCCACCACCCCCCTTTGGGCCACATAGACAGACAAAAGAACATAATCTGCCCAGTACCCCTGCCCCGCGACGACCTTGCCCCAAACTCCCTGTTTGCGTGCATAGGATGTGCAAATTTTGTAAAGTTAAAGCTCAAATGAAACACTCTGGCTTTCTCTTTCTTTCTCTTTCTCCTCGCCTCTATCTCTCGCCCTCTCTTGACTCACCTGTGCAACGTTCTGCAGAGCAACTTTGCCATTGAATGACACCAAAGATTTACTCGGTATCGAGTGCAGCTGCGCGCACAACGGCGGCAATGGCGGTGGCGGAGGCGGTGGCGGTGGCAGTGGCAGCAGCAGTGTTGGCACCACCGGCGGTACTGGCGGTGGCGCCAACGGTGCCACAACAAACGGCAGTGGCGTCAACAGCAGCAGCAGCAGCAGCAACAATAGCAGCCATCACCATTACCATCATCAACAGCAGCAGCAACAACCACAACATCTACAGCAACAACATCATCATCATCATCATCACACCCACAATCAGCAACAACAACAACAACAACAACAGCACCACCATCACCACCAAACCGCACTGACTTCGTCCATCAGCAGCAGCAATGCCTTGTCCTCGTCAGCATCGGTGGCGGCGGCGTCTGTGACTGCAACCACAGCTATAAGCAACTCCTCCAGTCTGATGACCACATCCGCCTCGCTAGCGTCGATGCCTGGTCTGAGTGCCTATTTGGGGCTCTCGAACTTGCGCACCACAAGCATTGGTGATGGCAACGAGGAGCAGGACGCCGATTTGAACATTGCATCGACTTCTGCTGCTGCTGCCGCTGCCACTGCCACTGTTGCGAGTTCTGGTTCCACTGCCGCCGCTGCTGGCTGTTCCGCCTCCGCTGCACACTATTTGCGCCACAGCAGCAATTATCGGTCGGCGGCGGCCGCCGCCTCGTCAGCTGCTGCCCAACAGCAGCAGCAACAACAACTACAACAGCAACATCTACAGGCGACGTCGGCCTCAGCCGGTGCGAATGCAGCGCCGTCGGCCAATGGCCATGGCCATGGTCATTTGCTTTCATCCAGCACCAACTCATCCGCCGCATCCTCTTCATCAGCATCGTTTTATAATCGCCTCCTACTACTCGATAATTCCAGCTGTAATAGCCGCGGTGGCGATGCCGTTGGCGGCAGTGGCGGCAACAGCGGTGGCGGCGGCGGCGGCGGTGGCGGTGCTAGCAGCGGTAGCAACGGCTTAGACAAGCATGACTCCTCCGTTATCACGCCTACGGCGATCTCACAGTCAGCTGGCGATGGCTTCTTGCATTCCAACTGTGCCTCGACGAGTGCTGAGGCGGCTGCAGCCTCCTCGGGTGTGGCAAACAACTATTCGCAGTACTATCGGGCATTTAGGGACAGCGAGGTACCGGCCGAGTCGCCCGGAGCGACAGACCCGAAGGCAACAAGCGGCGGCACCACCAACCACAACACCTGTGATTATCGGCGTGAGAGCAACTTGGTAAGATCAAATTAACGAGCAATATCTGAACATTTCCCAAATCTCTCCTCTTCCTATCTTCCTCCCATTTTACTTATCCATTACATTATGTTCTGTAACGTAATTCTTTTATTATTGGAATGGTAACTACTATCTAATAACCACTGCCCTCTCTTTGGTTATTAATTTCTGTGTTCATCACTATTATTTCCTCTCTACGAGTACCTCTCCCTGTTTTCCATTCTATCTGTTAGATTTCCCCACCTTTTATTCTTATATATCTCTCTATCTCTCTTTATATCTATTTCTCTCTACGAGTACCTCTCCCTGTTTTCCATTCTATCTGTTAGATTTTCCCACCTTTTATTCTTATATGTCTCTCTATCTCTCTTTATATCTATTTCTCTCTACGAGTACCTCTCCCTGTTTTCCATTCTATCTGTTAGATTTCCCCACCTTTTATTCTTATATATCTCTCTATCTCTCTTTATATATATTTCTCTCTACGAGTATCTCTCCCTGTTTTCCATTCTATCTGTTAGATTTCCCCACCTTTTATTCTTATATATCTCTCTATCTCTCTTTATATATATTTCTCTCTACGAGTATCTCTCCCTGTTTTCCATTCTATCTGTTAGATTTCCCCACCTTTTATTCTTATATGTCTCTCTATCTCTCGTTATATCAATTTCTCTCTACGAGTATCTCTCCCTGTTTTCTATTATATCTGTTAGATTCCCCCCACCTTTTATTCTTATATATCTCTCTATCTCTCTTTATATCTATTTCTCTCTACGAGTACCTCTCCCTGTTTTCCATTCTATCTGTTAGATTTTCCCACCTTTTATTCTTATATGTCTCTCTATCTCTCTTTATATCTATTTCTCTCTACGAGTATCTCTCCCTGTTTTCCATTCTATCTGTTAGATTTCCCCACCTTTTATTCTTATATATCTCTCTATCTCTCTTTATATATATTTCTCTCTACGAGTATCTCTCCCTGTTTTCCATTCTATCTGTTAGATTTTCCCACCTTTTATTCTTATATATCTCTCTATCTCTCTTTATATCATTTCCTCTCTACGAGAATCTCTCCCTGTTTTCCATTCTATCTGTTAGATTTCCCCACCTTTTGTTCTTATATGTCTCTCTATCTCTCTTTATATCATTTCCTCTCTAAGAGTATCTTTCCCTGTTTTCCATTCTATCTGTTAGATTTCCCCACCTTTTATTCTTATATGTCTCTCTATCTCTCGTAATATATATTTCTCTCTACGAGTATCTCTCCCTGTTTTCCATTCTATCTGTTAGATTTCCCCACCTTTTATTCTTATATGTCTCTCTATCTCTCGTAATATATATTTCTCTCTACGAGTATCTCTCCCTGTTTTCTATTATATCTGTTAGATTCCCCCCACCTTTTATTCTTATATATCTCTCTATCTCTCTTTATATCTATTTCTCTCTTCGATTATCTCTCCCTGTTTTCCATTCTATCTATTAAATTTTCCCACCTTTTATTCTTTCAAGTTCCTTTTCCGCTATAATTTCTTCCTTATCACCATTGCTTTCTCATACTCTTGATTCTACGTATATATCTCAGTATCTCTAACAATTCCTTTCTCTATCACTTCTTCTCTTAACAAATTTTATGTTTTCTTTGTTTAGAACGGGCTTGAGGACTCTCCACGCCGCCATAGCTCCATGGATCAACTCATTGGCATGCTGAATGACATTGGCAAGTCGCCGCGAACGCGCAGTCTCAGCGATGGCGGCACGCAGGACGAAGATGAGCGTAAGTCTTCAGCAATCGGTTAACTCAACTATCCGATAATCTGTTCCATTTTCTTTGCCATACAGTGGAGAAAGAGGCTCAGCCCGACCTGCTGAACAATACCCCGCCAGTGCCACCAAAGCGCTCACATCGGCGTCGCCATACGCCGCCGCGTCCCATTTCCAATGGACTGCCACCGACGCCAAAGGTGCACATGGGCGCCTGTTTCTCCAAGATCTTCAATGGGTGTCCGTTGCGCGTGCATTGCACAGCTTCGTGGATACACCCGGAGACGCGCGACCAGCACTTGCTGATTGGAGCCGAGGAGGGCATCTACAACCTCAACATGAACGAGTTGCACGATGCGGCTATCGATCAGATGTTCCCGCGTCGCACCACCTGGCTGTATGTGATCAAGGATGTGTTGATGAGTCTGTCGGGTAAGTGGCCATGTGTTAGCTCTACTTTGAGCTTCTGACTTATTCGCATCTCTCCCTTTGTGCAGGCAAGTCCTGTCAGCTCTATCGGCATGATCTGGTGGCGCTGCACTCCAAGCAGACCGTGCGCTTCTCACTGCACATGAACAAGATTCCCGAACGGCTGGTGCCGCGCAAGTTCGCGCTGACCACGAAGGTGCCCGATACCAAGGGCTGCACGCAATGCTGCGTGACACGAAATCCGTACAATGGTTACAAGTACCTGTGCGGTGCCACGCCCAGCGGCATATTCTTGATGCAGTGGTACGATCCACTGAACAAGTTCATGCTGCTCAAGCAGTGCGACTGGCCAGCAATGAGCATCCTGGGAGGAGGCCATGGCTGCGTCCAGAATGGACATACGCCCGTCTTTGAGATGATCATCACGCCGGAGCTGGAGTATCCGATTGTGTGCACGGGTGTGCGCAAGGCACTCAATGGTTGCCTCAAGCTGGAACTCATCAACATGAACAGTATTGGCTCTTTGAATATATATCTCAAGCTCAGCTTCTCATTACCTTTTTCGATCTCCTGTGCAGGTGCCAGCTGGTTCCATTCAGAGGATCAGGATTATGATGCAATGGCCACCATTGTGCCACGTCGCGAACTCCTCAAGGTGGTGCGCGTCCATCAGGTCGAGAAGGATGCCATACTCGTGTGCTACGGAAATGTGATGCAGGTGGTGACGTTGCAGGGGAATCCCAAGCAGCACAAGAAGATGGTGGCGCAGTTGAACTTTGACTTCAATGTGGACAGTATTGGTGAGTACCACAATCAGTCACGAAGAGCAGGTTTAAATTTATTTATTTATTATTATATTTGTCAACATAAAACTTTATATAAAGATTATTAAAAAAAAACCTTATGAACTAGGAAAGCCTGAAGGGAAATCTAATCAAATTACAATAGTATCTAATAAACGCCTGGAAAAAAAAATTGATGTTACTTTCCATAAAACATTTTCCTTTACGTATATTATTAATTGGATATTAGTGCTGAAATTTGTGTATCAGATTTTTTAAGAAAATTACAAAAATCTGATACATAAGAAAAACAAAACAACAAATTCGTCCTTGCTCGGACTATGGATCATCTCATTGTCAGATTTTGTTATTCTATCTCTTGTACTTTCTGATAGCCTTGCCTATATCGACTTGTCTTGTCATCCTGAACAAGAATATACATATACTTGTACTACCAGAATAACTTTAAGAATCTACTATACATTTAGAGATAATTTGAGATATTTCGAGGGAGACTTAGATGTCTTTTTTTTTAAATTTAAGAATTTTATTCGAGCGTTCCACACATTTTATTTTATTTCTATTACTTTTTTTTAAAGTCCTTTCACTTATACAAGTATATTGAACTTTTTATCAAAATGATTTGTTGACACATTTGTTTTCGATTTGGGATTTGACGTCTCGATTTTCACTAGTATTTCCCGATAACTTTCAAATGCAAAACGAGAATTTTCCGAAATAGACAAAATGGATCCGCATCACAGAGTCTACAATGGAATTGAAATCGGGGCTGAAAATGCGTATTCCCGTTTACAGAAAGTGTTTTGAACAAACAGAAAAATAGACATTAATATGTAGCATACTCAATCCTCAAACTCTAACCGATTTCTCTTTATATATGTATAGTTTGTTTACCGGACAGTGTATTAGCATTCCATAAGCACGGCATGCAGGGCAAGTCGCTGCGCAACGGCGAAGTAACGCAGGAGATTAAAGACATGAGTCGCACGTATCGTCTGCTGGGCAGTGATAAGTAAGTGTATATGGAAATTTGTTAAATTCTTGAATAACCTATAGAATGGGAAAATCAATCCCTTTCTCCTGCAGGGTTGTCGCCTTGGAGAGCCAACTGCTTCGCACTGGCTCGCTGGGCAGCGAAGAAGGACACGATTTGTACATTTTAGCCGGCCACGAGGCCAGTTACTAGGCGCTATGTTTAAGTAATGAAATTGTTATATTTTAAATATAATTCGGTACACAATAAATTTTAAATTTGCAAGCGATGTCGTCATCGGGCATCATCCTACGACTCAAACACACATACACAAACGCAACTATTAACTGTAATTTAATTACTTGTAGGTCTAAGCGTATTTCGCAATTAGCAGTCAGTAAACGGATAAACTTTGAAGGCAACATAGCGCAATTTATTGTAGAAGGCAACAAGCGAACTAGAGAAGCGTTGAAAATATGTGTAACTGTAATTTCGCTTTTTGCTGTATTTAATGAAAATTCGCCACCTAAAAAAATAGCACTTTAATAAGTACGTTAATTGCAATTCCGTTTCGTTATAATTAGTTTTGTATGAGAAGAAATGCTTTAATTTATTTCTAAACTTAAAAGTCTACAATTATTTAAATACGAATTTTTACTAAGAACGCCGCAAAGCCAACAAATAAGTTTCAAAAACAACAATTAGCTACAATAAATTATAAGCAAAACACTTAACAAATAAAATAAAATGCATGAAATTACGTATAAGAAATTAGTAATTATACTATATTTGATAGTTTTTAGCAATTGTATAAATCGAAAAGGCAACCGTTTGATGGCATATGAATGTGTTTGGAAAATGTTTTCATAGCTTTTGAAAAAAAGGATGCAGGCTATTGGCTCAAAATCTACTCGTATAGAAAAAAAAAACTGAATTGAAAAACTGATGAAAGTGCGTTAAATTACAACCGAAATGGTTTGTTGGGAAACAAAAAAGTAGAGTAAGACTTTTCTAAAAACTAATAAGTGAGAGATTAAGCGGAAACGATAATGCAAATTGTAAATGGCTGCAATATGGTCTGTGCATTGAAACTGATTGTCATAGGTAAGGTAAGAAGATAAAAAACAAAATAATTTTCCGAACGGCACATTTTCGCGTCTTGAGTTGTAAAAATATATTTTAAATTAGGTTTTAAGTTAATTAGCTCGTATACAAAGAAAAAGCGTGAAACCGAAAATTAAATTATTAAAAAAAAAACTTGTTGAACTTTAGTTTAGTGCAAATAAAAAGATTTCAAATGAAATGTACAAAGTGACTTTTAAATTACATTTAAATTTGCGCGCCAAGAATCAATGCTGGGTAGCACTACATAGTGCTGCCCAGCGAACCGAGAACAGAGCTGCCAACTTGTCAGACTGTCATTTGTTATTGTGCGAGGTGCAAGTGCACGTGTGGGCTCTGAATTTGTTTTTAATCAATATTTTAAAATAAAATCGACAATATGAGCGCGTTTGCTGTTCCGCCTTGGGAGAAAGGCGCTGAGGTCATCGAGTTCAAGCCCGTGCATGAAGCCAACAGTAATGGTACGGCCAAAAAACCCAAGAAGAAAAAACCAAAGAAACAAAAGCAGAAGAAAACAAATCCATCGGAAAAACCGTCAAACACCGGCTACAGAGTGGGCAAGGGGCCTTTGGCCCCGCCAACCACCGACTCCTCGGACGATGATGTGGACGAAGATATGCGCGCGATGCACAAAGTGAAAAGTGGGCGGATAGAGAAGCAGCGACCACCACCAGCGGCAAAGACCAACAAGAAGCTGACACTAAAGCCAGAGCTGGCCCAGGCTGCGCTCGAGGCCATGGACACGGGGCCTGCACCAGTGACGACCTTAAGCAGTAAACTGCAATCAGAGCTGCTGGGAGGACGGTTTCGATACATTAATGAGCAGCTCTATACAATGGATAGCGGCAAGGCGGAGGCACTGTTTCGCAACGAGAGCGGCGCTTTTGAAGCCTACCATGCCGGCTATCGGCAGCAGGTGGAGAAATGGCCTGCGAATCCGCTTCAGCGCATCATCAAGACTCTCAAGCGATTGCCCAAAACAGCCATTATCGGCGACTTTGGTTGCGGAGATGGAAAACTTGCGAAGTCGCTGCCCAATAAAGTGTACTCCATGGACCTGGTCTCCACTCGAGCTGACATCATTGCCTGCAACATAACCGCCACTCCCCTGCAAGCGCAATCTCTGGATGTGGCCGTCTATTGCCTGTCGCTGATGGGCACCAATCTAAACGACTATCTCTTGGAAGCGAATCGCGTACTCAAGCTGCATGGAAATGTCTACATAGCTGAAATTCAATCCCGCTTCGAGGACGTGCGCGAATTTGTGCGCTCCATGAGTGCCTGCGGCTTTGACCTAATCAAAAAGGATGTAGCTGTTAACTTCTTTTACTTCTTCCACTTCAAGAAGATGCGCCATGTGGGCAAGGTGGCCAAGTTAAAGCCGTTCTCGTTGAAGCCTTGTCTATACCGTAAGCGGTAGAGGAGATATATTTGTACATTAAATAAATGTAGAGGATTCAAACAAAAACAAGCCAAAACTTTCTGATTTGCAATAACTCTAAAATCTGGACTGACTGGTTGATAATCACCTCCTGTCCATCGCTATGAACTAGGAAGTTGAAATTTAAGCGAAAAACTTCATTTTTCATGTGAGTATTCGAGAGTGGTTTGAGAATTAGAGCTCCAAGAGGACCGATCCATTTCAAAATTGGTTTGTGTTCATCATATAAAACAAGCCCTTTAATTTCCGAAATCATTTGGTTATTCCATAAATTAAATAAATGCTTGCGGTTTGCAAAATAGAATACGATTGACTGATGCTTCAATACCCACAATCTACTTTTAATTGAAAACACCAAAATGTGCTTTTAGAAGCTATATTGATAGCGAATAAATTAAATTTTTAGTTGTACAACTTGATCATGTTCATGCCTGGGCTTATGGGAAATATAGAATTTCTCTCTAAAAGAAGTCTTTAAATTCTTAATAGGTGAATTCAACAAAAGAATTTACTAAGGTTAATTTTAAATTGTACTTAAAAAACGTGCCGTTACCATCAAGCAAATACACGAACCAAACTGGTAGCACTGGCGCATCAGCTATCTCGTGACATATCACCCAACTCGCGTGCCATATCGGTCGGCTTTATTTCGAGAAAGACAGAAATACTCAAGTGGAATGTATGGTAAAGGCATGTCACCTCATCATAGAGCGAAGCTCACCATTTTGTATTTGCGATGGTGAATTTATATGGCAGTGCTACCACTTCATTTGAAACTTTTCGCTGAGCCACTCGCTTTGGTGGTTGGCCGTTGCTATGTGCTCAGTACCAGTTTGCTCTTCTCGCGTAGCATTTCGAATATTTTAGACACGGTATGTTCACGTCTTAGTTCCTCGGAACAATTCATACCAACAAAAAAAAGGCTGAAAATTGCCACAATTCTCAAACATCTGTGGCTACGAATCGTCGCAGAAAAAGCGCGCAAATTTGTGTTACAAAAATAACAAAAATATAAATAATTCGACAAAACTTGTGCAATTCTAGAACACGCCCACACCTTATATTCCCGCATACCCGCTCTCCCTTCCCTCGTCTATAAGCTCTATTACTCACTCAACGTAAATTTTCAACAGGTATTCAACGACGACAACCGACAACAACAACATCTTCGACAACAACAAATTGTCTTTTTTCGCGTTCTATAGAAAAAAGTGGCCAAGAATTTGTTTATATATGTATGTATGTGTTTGTGTATAACGAAATCGAATAGAGTTCTTTGTGAAAAGTGAAAACAACTGTAAATTATTGCACACACACAGACCCGCACATATACACACAGAGGAAAAGCGCCGCAAAGTATTCTACAACCTGCTCTCCCTTGCGGATTACAAACAAAATCGTAAAACGTAAGTAATGCAAAAAGTGCAGTTATTATATTTTTATATATGTATAGTATAATCATATCTACATATGTATGTGTATATAGCTGAGAGTGCAAGAAAAAAAGCAACAAATGCGGGCACACATTTTTACACTCAAGTAACTTAATTTAGTTTTTGGGCTGTGGTCAGAGTTTTTCGTTTTCGGCCTGCCTGTCTTGCCTCGTCTTCTCCATCACGCATTTTATGTTTTTGGCACGCACACAAGCGCACAGTATGACTTCATAGCTGCCACATACAGATACACAACAATAAATTCAAGAAAACTTTTTTCTGCTCTCTCATAACAAATCCATTATACAAAATGCTCGCTCTCTCCCACTCTCTTTCTCGCTCCCTAACTCAGCCACACCGTGCTTTTTGACTTTCGGTGTCAATGTGTGCGAGTGTATGAGTATGGGTGAGAGAGAGAACAATTTTTGTTGTTGTTGCTGCTATTGTAGCATTTTAGCCATGGGTTGTACGTGTGTGTGTGTGTGCTCTGAAGCTTTTCGAGTATCTTTCAGTTCAACGTTTCGCTTGCCTTCTTTCCCCAATTGTTGTCGACTCTCGTACGCCCAACCTTGTTGTTCTTTTTTCTTGCCACATTCGCTCTACTATTTTTCTTTTGCCGAATTTTGTGTTTTTCTCACATGCTTCGCATTTTATTTTGCCGCCTATCCGACAGACACAAATCCAGAAGGGACACAGAAAGAGAGTTAGAGATGGAGAGAGAGTGAGAGAGGGAGGGTCGCTCGCCCCTGTCTCCTGAATATTTTGATAAATGAGCCAAATGCCTATTGGCATGCGAAGGCGATTTTGTGTTTGGCGCGTAGCTACGGCAACGCACACATACGTACATACATACATACACAGACACAAAATTATATTCACACATACAAAGCAATGCTGATCGGAAAACGTATCAGCAAGGATGTTGCTAAATCATCTCTCAGATTTTCTTTTTGGGGTGGCACAAACGAAGGCGTCTGTAATATTGTTTGCTTAATCGAATTCGCTTGCTCGCTCGATGACGACGACGTCATTGTGACAAAAATAAAGCAAACATACATACATATGTCATGTATGTATGTACGTACCTATGTACATACATAGGTGTGTGTGTGTAGAACGCTGTCATGGAAATTGATCGCTATAGCAGGTTGTTCCTTTTATCAGCCAGTCTACACATTTACAAATACGTATCTCTCTGTACGAGTATATCGTGCGTACGTATGTATGTGGTAGCAGATATGGGAAGCTTAATAGCCTTGGTGAGTAGGTCTGACAAATTTCGCAGAAGGTACGAAATGATAACAGGCTCTGGTATTTCAATATCGATGGTGTGTGTGTATTTGTCAGATAAGTCGGCCAAAACAAAGGTTGCGGAAATATGTAGCATGCATTGCCCATCTATATTTATTTAAGTTGTGAATGGCAGGTGATTGTACACATACTACGTATGTACATACATATATACACACAAACATATATCTATATGGCCATCACAGACATATGGCGGCAGTCATGCGTCATCGCAGCCCCTGGCTAAGGCTAATTGTTGCAACAAATCAACGCGGGGCGTCTCCAACTCATTCCGGGTGTGAACGTGGAAGGGAAAAGCGCATAGAAAGCGGCAGGTTGGGCGCTATTGAAAAGGGGCGTGCGTGTGCCCAGAAACTTTGACCCAAATACTATAACTAAGCAAACAGCTAGCAGGAAGAAAAACAAGAAAAAACACATTAGCATAAAAACTTCTTGACAAGCCAGCAAAGAAAACTAAACGTAGTTGCCACCATCCATAATTTGTTTTGTTGTTGTTGTTTTGCTGTTGCCATTGCTGTTGGTGTTGTTGCATTAGAAACCGGTCTTGGTGTTGTGTGCGCCAGTAGCTCAAGAAGTTGGCCAAAGAGCAGACAAACAAATAAACCAAATGAGCAAAGCAAACGCAGCTCAGCTCAGCGCAGCACAGCACAGCGCTCGAGGAGTGGCAACAACTAAATGCTAATAACTGTACATCAGAAAACTAAATACGAAACACAAAATGAACAAATAAACGAATGTTGGAGGCAGAAAATTATAATAAAATAGACGAATAAAACGAAACAGTTGCCGAGAGTGCGAGAAGCAAACAAAAGCGGTCTAGCAAACGACTTGGTAGCACGCAAAGCGCTCTAAACTTCCAGCCAGCTAGCCAGAAAGCCAGTCAATTGTCCAAACACGGCCAAACACACACGCGGCTCAAGCCCCAACAAAACGAGAGCTGCAGAGAGCGGGAGAGCGGCAGAACAAGCGACCGAGCGAGCGTGAAAATCTGAAAACCTGAAATCGTTAAGAGCTACATGGCTGGCCAATAAACAAGGTGTGCCGCTATTTGGCATTAGAAGAGACAGACAGAGAGCTGATGAGTGACAGTCTGAGAGAGAGCCAAATGATGAAGAGAGCGCCCGAGGGGCTCGCTAAGCCAGGTTTGGATAAAATTGGGGCCACGGAAGCAACAAATGCGCGCTGCCAGATTGCGCGTTTTTTTTTTGTATTCGTCTAAGCCGCTGTTTTTCATTCGACAACCGCAAACCGTTTCCACGAGTGCTTCATAAAGAAAAACATAATTGAACAATGACTCGGCCTTTTTCTCTTCGGCCACTTGTTGGAATCTAATAATTAGGTTTTTCTTATTAGATGTGAAGTCGTTTTTTTTATTACAACAATTATTTCACAGTGGTCTGTGCAGAAAAACGGAAAAACAAGCATTGTGTTTTGAGAATTTCAATCTTAACACTTTATTGCAATAATTGACCTCTAAGCGGTGTGAGAGAGAAATGTTGGCAAATAGTTATATAGAGAAAAATACAGCTCCAATAAGAATAATCGAGACAGTCCTGTTTAGTGATAATCTTACTAATAGTGATCAGGAGAAATAGCTGATATTTAAAAGAAGGCACATTTAAATGCACAAAAGCTTGAAAGTAAATTTCGTTTTCGAAAGGGACGATGTGGATTATAAATCAGTTGAATGATCTATTCATTACCAAACCTATCAATGGGACTATATGGAGCTTAAGTTGAACCGATGCATAAACATGTTTTCTTACAAATGTGATATTATTTTTTCAAACGATAAATAATTATCTTATAACTCTCAAGATGTTTCTTTACGGTTGGGTGTTGCAATTATGAATGGTTAGCATATATTTAGAAAATATTTTTTTATATGACTGGAGGTAATTAGCAGAAAAACTAATATGAAATTGGTTTCAAGAATTTTTTATTTTCAAAAAGAGTATTTTCAGGTTTTACATAATTTCAAATCCATCCCAAATAGTGCTAAGATATTGTTTGGCTCCTCCTTTAATTTACATCACTATGGTGGCCCATTTAGTAAATGTTTCTCATTTGTGTACCGAGGAATGTTCTCTTTGGTGTTTAACTTCTTCTCAAACAGTCGTCTTACCCGAGGGTTAAGGCTGTAGCGTAAATCAAATAGCATAATTAATATGGCATGGTCAAAAAAATTAAATAGCATATTTACTCAAGATGTTGACAATTTGAAACAACGTCATAGTTTTTTTGGCCCAGTTTTTGGGCAAGGGTTCCAAACCCTTTAGACTCTTTTGAGCCATAATATTTTTTAAGCTTATAAATAAGCTGATAAGTGATCGTTTCGTTCATAGAGGAAGCCTTTCCTGAGCTATAAAAAGACAAAGGAGCACCGATTTATAATTTGCTTTATTTAATAAAAAGACAAGCACTATGTCTAAATTAAATTTAAGCTAAATAGCTTTAGTGAAAATGAATTCACCGAAATATAAAAACATGTATTTATTAAGCTGAAATCTCAAGAATACCTAGTCCAGTTTTGGAAGATGGAAGGACACTTTCTTAATAGAAATAGCATAATTTTGTTGAGTTAATGGTACATATGTGTATACTGAGTGATAATTGAGGGCAGCTCCCTGGTCCATTAATAGAAATATATGAATATTGGTTTGCTTCAGCGCTTACTTAAGTAACTTGAAATTTATGAGCCATCCAACACGAACTTCCAATCACTGCTGTGCCCCTCCAATTTGCCTGCCTCTGATGACTAGGTGACTATTTTTGGATTGGAAACATTTCCAACCACCACCTTCTCGACACTCAACTTATCATTCAATCTGTCAACAATATTCAATCAGGCACTCACAGCTTTCCCGGCCTGGTCCTTTTCTCCCGTCGCACACTTCCATATACTTACTATTTTCTATTTTTATTTGATGTCGCATCGATTTTTATTGCTGCCGTGTGGCGCACGCAGTCGCCTGCCCCTATAAGGGCTATGATTTATGTGTGCATGGAGGCCGGGATGAAGTTGTTCCTACACAGTTGTCTGTTGTTGTTACTGTTGTTGTTGTTGCTGCTGCTTTTGTTGTCGCCACAATTCGGTTTGTTTATTGACAATTTTCTACACCCCCCATGCAACACCTATGCAAAATATTTTCCAATATTCGTCGCATGGTGGTTCAAGCATTGTTTTATTTTTAATTCGAAACATTAGGAAAGTGTGTTAGCTCTCTGGGAAGGCGAAATAAGTTGCACGTATATTCAATGCTTTTATTTGAAGTTTCACGCTTCAATTTACATTTATAGTTGATTTCAGGCTTAGAGTTAGACTCAGAAAGTTGGTTTGGATTAGGGATGTAAGTCGAAAGGGAAAACTTTGATGTTGATGTATGTACATCGATGTCTCTTTATAAAAAATCGATGCATTGTCGATGCATCGCAAAAAAACACGCATCGGTGTTTTGAAAAATTAACTTTCCATAGAAAAAAAGCTAATATTAGCCAGAAAATCAACAGAGACGTTTAAAATAAAAAATGTTTATAAATATATGTATTTTACTTAAGGTTGTTAATCAATATATTGACTTTTGATGAACTTGTATTATATACGAAAAAATGAAGATCAAATGTTTAACAATTTAAAATTTATATTACAAAACACACAATTGTATGAAAATATCAAATAGTTTGTAATACAAATATACCTTTTTCGGTAAACCGTACAAAGAAATGTGAACGCCCAACAAAACATGAATAATGCTCGATGTTTGGACAAACATCGATGGACCGACGATGCATCGTTAGCAAAAAACCATCGGAAAACATCGATGCACAGTGGTAAAAACATCATCGATGCTTTTACATTCCTAAAGTTTGGATTCAGCTAAAGTTTTTGATAGTTCTCTTCAGCGGAACTTATTAGCTGTTTTATGTTTCCGCTGACAGTTATTCTATATAAATTCTAATAATCAGATCAAACAAACTTAGCACAAAAGGGTCACATATGTAGTCAATGTAAAATTGTTGGCTTTAATTATAATATATACTATACATACATATTTAGCCGAGGAATCCGCGGGAGTATACAACAAATCTGTTTAAGTTATTTTGTTTACATTTTATTTTTAGATTGTTTCAGATTTAATTTACGTTAACCATTTCAAATAGAGCTCTTTGACTACCTGTTAATTTGAAATAAATTCAATAGTTGTTTGATCAACTAACTTACTACTTGTAAGTTGCAGAAATATCAGTAAGATATTTACCTTAATTATATACAAGTATTACTGATGGAAGTACAGGAAATAAATGACTGATATATGTAAGAAGAACATCTCAGATATGTCCCTCTTCCTCTGGTCAGCATTGCTGCTCGTCACGAGTTGCTAGCGAGTCCAATTTCTGGGACGTATACCTTGATTATACATTACTGATGGAAGTTCTGGAAATAAATGACTGATGTGAAAAGTAACATCTCAGGTTTGTCCCTCTTCCTCTGGTCAGCAGTTGCCAATAAATGTTATAAGTGATAGCGACTCCCATTTCTGGGTCTTCTGTCGAAACTTCTTGTAGAAGCATTGAATGCTTTCTATACTTGTATAATAAGTATTTTCACCGTAAACATTGGCGTCATCTGCATGCAAGTCAAAACGAAAATCAGAGGCGATTCTGCACGTGCCACGCACAGTTATGTGAGACTGTTTGCTTAGTCGGGCCGTCTGGTAGTCTGTTGGGTGGGTGTGGCAGCAATGACTGCATTTTATAAGTTCGTTGCCCAACTAGGCACAAGTTCTTTAAATAGCAAATGACAAACTGTGGTTGTCTGGCCGTGTGGCTGTGTGGTTGTGTGGTTGTGTGGCTATGACTGTGACTGTAAATGTGGGCGTGTGTGTGTGCGTCGTTGTGGTTGTGTTTTGATGTCAGCGCACTCTCATCAAAGGCGCTCGTAATTAGTCAAGCGATTTTGAGTTCAAGTAAGCACAACTCCAGCAATTGACTGGCACTTGTAGGCCTCCACACTGGTTTTTCGAGTTGCACCAAAAGTGGCACACAAAGTCAGTCGTCTCCATATCAAAGAGCCAGTCAAGTGCAATTGACGGCTATTTTCACTTGGCGATTATTTTTTAATCGCCTATTGCTGGCGCTCCAATGACTTGGCTGCGACTGCGACTGCAAATTGGAACGGATCTGGCTTATCGATAGGCGTCGCCTTCAGTTTAGAGAAACCTTCCTGCCATTCAAGATTCGCGTCTGGCCGATAAGCGCTATTACAGACACTCCTATGGTGTGGTTCAGAATTCGAACTTCTCTATCGAGCAGTCGACCCATTTATCTGGCAATCGTCTACTTTGCACATCCATTATAAATATTTACACACGCCACAAATCTGCAAACTGTTGAACTTTCTGTGCGATCAATAAAACTTTTTGTGTACGTCTATTTTGGTGTTGTTGTTGTTCTTGTTGTTTTCGGAAGTCAGAGAAATTGGGCCGCTCTGACGGGTTTTCGGCTTATTAACATAAACTGTGCGCTCGGATGCAAATCTCCAGTATTTTTAATGTTCTACTCGCTACCGTCTGCCTTTCATTCCCAAATAGTATATACTATATGTACTTTGAATTGGATTTATAGGCAACGCTTCGTTGAGTTTGAAATGCCGAACTCGCAACGCGCAGCAAACACTTTTCGGCATTCCACTTGATTGTAGAAATAGCAGCTGAAAAAAAGAATATTTAAATAAAAACAGCAATCGGTGACGCAGCCAACCTTACCCAACTAACCCCTGTATAGAAATTTCATGAATAATTGTCTGATATTTCATTGTTCGAAAGAACTACGATTAGGTCTCACTTGGGCAGCTCAAATCTATACAGACTACAAGTATAATATATATAGTATATTATAATAAGTATGACGGGCTTTACAAAGCCTCCAATTCACAATATTTTGATCCGTCACGATTCACTTGCATTTCATTCATTTATCAGCTTTGTTTCTTTAAAAATATAGCTGCAATTTCTAGAATATGAATAATATATTTCTAGCGACTGAAGAACAACAATTCATGGTCATGACTACACAACAGGAAAATAATTATGAAAGTAGGTGATTTCCATTTAAGAAAGAATCATTATCATTTATCAACTCATTAGAAAGTTGTGCTTTAAAAGGTTCACAAAAACTTGCTCATCAATATTTAGATGCACATCCAATCGGTTCTTTAGCTTGGCATAATTAGTTAGTTAGTGAAAGTAAAGGAAAGTATGGTGATTAAATGCTTTATTTTTAATGGAAACAATTGCATGGTTTGTGAGGTTTTTTCCTGAATACAGATGTTGATGAGTCAGTAGATTCTAGATGATGTTCGAAGTCAATTCGAAATAGCTGAATTATGACTGCTACATACCTACTTATTTCCAGTTTTCCTTAAGGGGAACATATGATTCGCTTCTTGCCATAAAAACAAATCTTTCTAAATAGTATTCTGCCAAGTGTTTGTTTATTCTGGCTCGAACTTTTTACTTTCTCTATCGATCTGGGGCGAGTTCGTGTACTCAGAGCCCGACCTAGCCCAATTCTATTTACATAAGAGTATGTAAATGGCTAATTAAAATACTTTGACTACAATTTGTTGCTGTGCAGAGCCTTGCCAGCCTATTACGCTTATTATTTCGACACGTTACTCTGAGGTCACTTGATGACATAATGGCCATTCGAAACAGAGTATGAAATCATTTATATGGCGGTTAATGACTAAAGCAGCAATTTCCTTAAAACCCCATAATTATACGGGAAAGGAATGCATGTTATTTTAGTTAGTAATTGAAGTGCATTAGATTTGAAGCATTTGCAAAATGAGGTTGACCCTTGAAGGTGAAGCCGAAGACATCTCTACCAGCAATCTAGTAGTAGTTTATGTGTGTGGTTTGCATTCACGTAGAACCTAAATTTTGTTAACCCCAAAGTAAATTGAATTTGATTTGAGTTGTGTATATTAAATTTAATTTAATTATGAAGTCAACAGAAAGGGAGGAGAGCCGAACACTGCGACGGCCCCAACTCAATTAGAATGACCGTCGGGGGCTTCAAGTGCACAGCGAACGGGTGGGGAGCGGCGACTTTGTTGTGCAATTTGTGCGATGACTAAAAACTTCACTTACTATTGTGTTATTATATGCATATACAAGTACACACATATAATCAAATATATATGTGTGTTTGAGTAAATACTTTTATTTGGCATATTGTTTGTCTTTTTCTTGTTCTTCTTTTTTTTACTCACGCTTGGAATGTATTGAGGCATGCGAGCCTCGGCAACGGCATTATGCTCGTACGCACACACCCAATATAGTGTATATAGATACTACTTATATATACAAGTATTTTTGCCAGTTGATGAATTTCACCTCGACCTCCTTCAATTGAAGCAGACGTTCTGTTTTCTGGGTGTCGGCATCTGGCCAACGTCATCGTCATCGCCATCGTCATCTCCATCTCCATCTTCATCTTGAAGTGTTGGTGTTGCAAAATATGTGCCCATAGAACTCATTTAAATATAAATAAATATATAGCATGTACTTAGTATATAAATAGATCTCGATTGAATGCCCATAATGGTGTCGAATAATGCACGATGATTACGCCAATGATGATGATGTCATCGTTAATGCGATTCAAAAATAAATCGTAGCGCCGCTCCACTGTTCACACGAAACTGATTTCAGATTTCTTATTGCATATCAACAAACGCACGACTTGTTTCTATTTCGCTACAATAACACAATACACTAATGCGACTTTCAGAACCTTGTGCACGCTTTGATTCTGCCTGAGGTTGACATGACTCAGACATCAATCGGAGACATACGTGTATAGTAGAGAGATATAGTACAAGTATATCTCTCTCAGTGAACTGTGCCGGCCGGCATTAATTTCGCCTCAAGCACATTTCACTTCCAATTGCCATTGAAACTAAATTACTGGCGATTAACATGTCGGAACTCAACAGATCTCTGTTCAATGTCGTTAGACATATGTACATATGCAAGATAAGAATAGCATTAGGAATTAAATCGAAAGTGGGGGAATAGAATAGAAGGCGCCAAAATAGCTATTGGATTACTCATCAGAAGCTCATATACTATATACCATGCTAAATTATTAAATCTCATATTTAGAGTAAGAAAAACAACATGAAAAGTTATGATTAATCTTTATATTCATATTATTCGTAATATCCCCTCTTTCTAAGATATGCCAGAGCATTGTCGTACAAAGGGTATTAATTAAACTACATTTATCAAATTTTGACAAAGCTTTGTTTCTAAACATTATTTCTATTTGTAAGGCTTCACGGATCTTTGCATAATGGCCTATAGTTTTTGAAATATAGTATTGCAATGGTTCTAAAAATGAATTTTTAGTTGATTAGTTGTTTATCAATTTTACAAATTAGAGGACAATTTGATACGATCGTTTAACAAAACTAGTTGAAGGAGTCAAAGATTTGAAGCGCATTTTACAAGACTACAAAATTTAATAACCAATTTATAAATATGCACAAATAAAAAAATAAATATCTAATTTATTATTTTTTCCCAGAAATTTTGTGATTTCATTTAATTTTTAAATGTATCAGTCAAAAGCCTATTAATTTTCATTAATGAATATTGAAAACTACTAATATTAATAGCAACTAAATTCTGTAGCGAGGGGAGGAGAGGGAAAATAAAGAAAATAAAATAAACTCATGTAGCTTAGGCACTAGGATTAAAGTGCAGGGTACAGGGTATAAAAAGAAATGCCTTGGGTGTAATAGATTTTTCAACAATAAAGAGGCGCATATCTCTAATTGACAGCTATTTTGAGAGGTTTCCCACAATAAAGAGTGTTTCGAAGCTCTTGAGCAGCGCTAGGAAGATGTGTGGAGCTAAAAGGGAGAAAATAAAGATATTTTTTCCCCAACTTGGACACTATTTTCCACTATTTTTTGGGGCCAACTGACTTAATAACAACTTTAAGAAAAACTGCTACAGATAAATAAGTACTATATAGTCTATACAATATGCTATTTGATTATACATATGTGTATGTTTACATGAAATATCCCTTACAACTATATGTTTCGAAATTCCAACTGACCCCAACACATGTGATCTGCTAAGCTATATAGCGCGTATTTCTCAGTGGCGAGTGGCGAGCCAGAAACGCAAGAAACTGTTATAAATTAAGAGATGTTTGTCTTCGTTTTGGGTTTACTTCTCGCACGACAAGCGCACGCTGGTTTAATTCTCACCAATTCTTTTGTATATTTTTGAACACATGATGACGCCACCAGCTTTATGTGTAAGTGTGTGTGTGTGTGTGTGACACACACACACACACACACACTTATTACTTACGTGTGTGTTGTCCGAAAATGTATTGGGACGTGATCTTTTGAGTGCCGTTTTTTTAAATTTTTTTTTTAGGGGTCTTTTAATTTGTTTTGGCATTAAAAAGTATCTAGTCTTTAGTTGTATTTTTATAGAAGGCAATATATGTGTATCTTATGGTTTTTTTGTAGTTTTGTTTGTCTGCTTGCCTCACGATTTTCGGCCCTATAAAGACAAAACTAGTTCGGCCAGTTCAACAATCGCAAGTTTCGATCGCTAACATGACTGTGTGTCTGTCCGTCTGTCCGTCTGTCTGTCTGTCCGTCTGGCTGTCTATTTGTTTGGCCGTCCTTCTGTATTCCAACGCGCGCCAATCATTTGCAATACACTTACAATCAATTAAAATCTAAATTGATTGCATTTTACTTTTCATTGCATCGCTTCGCACAATTGACTCCCTTCTATTTCACTTTAATCGAACAAACGAATACATATATTCCTACTATACTTGACTGCCTAGCTTTACAAACCCCGAGCTCGTTCAATCGAAAGCAATTTCGCGATGGTCGGTATGGGTGCGGCTTATAGAAAATATTAATTGTTGATCAGAAAAAGGGAGAAAAAGTTGGGGATGCATTGCATGACAGATTCCACAAGTTTACTGATCCTTTCTCATAGTCCTAACCCGTCACTAATGCGGCGTAATAAACTAGTCAATTGCTAATCTAGTTATTATATAGTATAGTATATATTTCCTTTATGTTATTTCAAACATTCAATTCTTAAGTGCAGCGCTGAATAATCGCCACTTTATCGGCATATACAAAGAAATGGGAATGGAATTAAAATAAGAACATGACGCTGCCTCACTTTGCCGGCTTATATAGCTTATATATGCATATCATATACGAGTATGCGAGCATTTAAATATGAACAGATGTGTGCGACTCTAAAGTTATGTCATTGTTGAACTTGAGCCGCTTTTTGTTTCTTCTCGATTCAGCTCGACGTGAGCTTCGAACGCGCATTTGACTTTGCGGGCTTATTAAAAGGATGCGCAGCTGTTGCTGCTTCAAGAGCTTCTTTCGGGCTCTGAAACTTTCAAAAACATCTGCCCAGTTTCCCAGGCATAGCCATATCCATACTATGGCTCGCCTCCGCCTCGCCCCACATTGCTTTGCATAATTACTTAGTCGGCTGGCGTTTGAAATAATTATAACATGCATGCCATGCGTACCATAAATTACAAATTTTGCGACTAGCCTTAAGTCATTTTTAATAGCCGTCATATATATATTTTATATACCCTTACTCGCATGTGTGGAAAATAGTTGAAAATATTTTCGGGGCTCTTGCGGTGGTTACACAAGTTTTATCGCTCGGTTTTGTGGCTCCGGCTTTCGCCAGTTAAATGGGATTTCGCTCGAGTTTAATGCGCGATTTTCTCTCAGCAGAACAATAATAACAACAAGGTGGAGCCCTGAACATATAAACAGGCTATAAAAAAAACTGCTGCATCCAATTACCGACCTACATACCAAGAACTGTCATCGTATGACATCATGGGGGGTGGCGGAGAACAGAATCAATTCAAAGTTTGCCACCCAATGCGTCAGTCGCCCGCCATCAGGGCTGGTAATTTCATTATTCTGCTCCATTTTATTTACGAGCTGATGAGAGGCGGACTGGCGCCAAACTAAGCCGTCCATAAGACCCCGTTAAGCAACTTGGACTGCAAATATTACGCACTGCAGACATTTAATGATCCACAGGCGCCCACACACGCGCCAACTCTAGGACGAGCTCTGCCACCAACTGGCTACGTGGTGGACAGGAAACAGTAGTTGAGGCTAATGAGTGCTGATTTGTTTTCAAGAAGTTGTACCCTGTCTGCCCTTTCGACAACGATTTAGTTAAAAGTACTTGTATTCCCAAATAAAAAAGAAATTAAAGTATACAGAAAAATAATTTGCTTTTATTGCTTCTTGGAAGGTCAAATGCATACTCACAAGAAAGACAAAAAGAATATCTCTTGTTCTCTATGAAATCTCTGTGAGAACAAACATTTTTGTGATAAATTATAGTATTAAAATAGAAGCATCCGCCGACTACACTGAGATTAACTGCTTTAAATGAAATATATATTTAGACTTAAATCTAATTGTATTCAACAAGTTTTTTTGTTACTCGTGCTTAGATTCTTCAAGAGAAAATGAAATTAAAAGGCATTGTAAATTGAAAGCAGAAATATTATAAGCATGATAAACTAAAAGAAATCCAAAGTGTCCATTTAGTATTTGCATTGAATCGATTGACTTATTAGTTTCATATTAATGCCAAAGCAATAGTTTGTTTGAGTAGGAAACTCGTACAAGATTTTCCAGATTGAAGGACCAACATCGAGGTAGATTTAAGAATTGTGCATGCTTTTAAATAAAATTGAATAAAGGTATGTTAGATCTCTTAAAGGATATAGAATATATATAGATATATAGATAGGAGAATGTTAATTTTCCCATGTAAATGACACATATTGGTAGCTAAATGTAATCGTTTCATAGAAAAATAGCTTTTATTTATCATGCACATTATAGTCGTTTAGTGAACAGAACTTCACGATTATAGATGATTAGTCATTTATCAAAAAAGTTCTATCATATGGATGAATAAATCGAAGCACCTTGACATGAAAACGACTCTGTGACAAATGCTCTCCTTAGTTCCAAAGTATTGTCCGTTTTTTCAACTGGTTTCAAACTACAGTTTTTTTTAATGCGTATAAATATAATGCAGTTGAAGACATTCATTAATTGTGTATTTTTCTTGCTTCCGTTGCAGACAAACCCTTCAAACTGTTTGCGTAACTGAGCGCCCATAAAGAATGCCGGCGGAAATTAAGCCATCCGCGCCTGCTGAGCCGGAAACGCCAACCAAGAGCAAGTCGAAGAGCAATACACTGACATCCTCGAAAGCGGCGTTGGCGCGTGTCACGCTGCTCGATGGCTCCCTCTTGGATGTGACCATCGATGTGAGTCTCTTAGAGCGTCAGATAGCATTGACAATCCCCTTAAACGTTTGCACTACTTTCAACAGCACAAGGCGAAGGGTCGGGATCTGGTGAACTCGATTTGTGCTGGCCTGAACATACTGGAGAAGGACTACTTTGGCCTAACCTATGAGACGCAGGACGATCCGCGCACCTGGTTGGACTTGGAGAAGCCTGTTTCGAAATTCTTTCGCACAGATCCCTGGCCATTGGCGTTTGCCGTCAAATTCTATCCCCCAGAGCCGTCCCAGCTGCAGGAGGACATAACGCGCTACCATCTCTGCTTACAGGTGCGCAACGACATCCTTGAAGGTCGCCTGCCCTGCACTTTTGTCACTCATGCACTGCTCGGCTCCTACCTGGTGCAATCCGAAATGGGTGACTACGATCCCAAGGATATGCCAAATCGCTCCTACCTCAAGGACTTCAAAATTGCGCCCAACCAAACGCCAGAGCTGGAGGATAAGGTCGTGGATCTGCACAAGACCCACAAGTGAGTGTGCCCGTAAAATTACCTTAAAGACGTACCTAATACTTTATTTTGTTACTGCAGAGGTCAATCGCCCGCCGAGGCCGAGCTGCATTATCTGGAGAATGCCAAGAAACTGGCCATGTACGGTGTGGACTTGCATCCTGCTAAGGATTCCGAAGGTGTCGACATAATGCTAGGCGTGTGTGCCTCCGGCATTATGGTCTATCGCGACAAGTACGTGTCTGGGAATAAGTACAACCTTAATAGAGCTGTGCGTGAATGCACGAAAACAACAGCAATTCACGAAGTCACGCGGTCTCACAAAAGAGTTTTTCCCATTCAACGGATCCATATGGATATCAGAGTTATAGGAGACCTATAAACATATAAAGTGTGCTAGAAATTATAACCTTTAAAGACAGGAATAATAAGAAATAATATTTAAAAACAAATACTTGCAAATGTAAGGGTATCGTGGGAAGCAACAATATCGTAATTATAACTAAAAATTCGTCTCGTGAATCCATGTTTTTGTCACGCGCACAGCTCTAATTTTAAAGATTAGAACCTTTAAAGACAGGAATAATAAGAAATAATATTTAAAAACAATACTTGCAAACGTGAGTGCATCGTGACAAGCAATAATTCATTAATTTCGTAAGAAATACCTAAAAATTCGTTTCGTGAATGCCTTTTTTTTGTCACGCGCACAGCTCTAATTCTAAAGATCAGAACCTTTAAAGACAGGAATAATAAGAAATAATATTTAAAAACAAATACTTGCAAACGTGAGTGCATCGTGATAAGCAATAATTCATAAATTTCGTAAAAATACCTACAAATTCGTTTCGTGAATGCCTTTTTTTTGTCACGCGCACATCTCTAATCCATAGCAGCAATCCAGTCTGTAAACATTCCATATCATTCCATATTGCAGACTGCGCATCAATCGCTTCGCTTGGCCGAAGATATTGAAGGTGTCCTACAAGCGCCATCACTTTTACATCAAATTGCGACCGGGCGCATTCGAGCAATACGAATCGACCATTGGTTTCAAGTTGGCTAATCATCGCGCGGCCAAAAAGCTGTGGAAATCGTGCGTGGAGCACCACACCTTCTTCCGGCTGATGACGCCGGAGCCTACTACCAAGTCCACGCTGTTCCCACGTTTCGGTTCCAAATATCGCTTCTCGGGACGCACCTCGGCAATGATGAAGCAGACGCCTGTCGATCGTCCGGGACCTAAGTTCGATCGAGCCTTGTCCGGCTCCAACTTGAAGTCCCGCAGCATGAATGGTAGGTGAAGAGTTTCCGCAGCTGTTCACTTTTAATCGAATGACTCGTTTGGTGCTTAGCTCTGGCCTTGACCGACAAAGACAAAGATGCGCAGAAACGTCACACTCTCGGCCATCAACCTGATCCCGATTCGCCGCACAGTATCAGTCCAATCAAAAAGGACAAGAAGGACAAGGTATCTATCAATATTCCATTGGGGCAGCTGTCGCCTAGATTCAATCCAATTGATATGAACATGTTCAACAATTTTTGGGACTTTAACAAGAATGTTTTTTTTTTACCTTTTTTCTCGGTTTGTTACTAACACACAAACACATACAAACCAATCCGATACACACAAACACACACACACACACCCGAAACACCATTGCAAACCAAACGACTCCGTGTCCACGATGCTCTGCCTAACACGATCGTACGATCATTTCTGTGGCTGTGGCCGTGTGTTCGAATCTAACTAATCCCCACCATTCACCCAAATGTAATTCCCTAACACCCCGAAACCAAATCGTGCAACAGTTAATACGCGAATCGAGCACGGGCACAGCTTCAGCCTCCTCGCAGAGTTCCCTCGAGGGCGACTATGAGACTAACATCGCTGCTGAGTCAGCCTCCGCGGTTCTCGACCATTCGCCACCAGATCAGGTTACTTTTTGAAAACTTTTCTAAATACCCCAAAAAAAAAAAAAACGAATTTCAATTGCCTCTCTTTTGCCTCGTCCTTTAATTTACTTTCTTGGCTTTTTGGATTCCTGTAAGCTTCAGTATCGCGAGATTTTGTTTTTATTGAGGGACTTCAGACATATTCTATATATTGATTTGTATCCTATTATTTTTTGATTATTGGTTATTTTTCTTTCCTCATGAAAAGACTTCCTTTAACTCTGGCACAGATTTGAATGCGCAGTTCCCTATGACGGTAATTCCTATCTAAAGAAAACCATTCATGTGTATACAATTCTTCATTAGTGCGTCCAAGTGCTGTTCGTCCAATATATAAGCAAATTCATAAACGTACCTTCAGAAGTATCTGTGCATTCGACTTTGTTATGTCCATATTAAGTATTTATGTCTACAATAATTATATACTCGTATCTATGTACTATGTATGTTTGTCTATTTTAATACTTGGTTTGCGGTATCTATGTAAACGATCCTCATCTCGCTTTGAAGGCCTAATAAGTGTACATAAGATGTTTCAGAAAAGAAAATCCTCGTAGTTGTAAAAAATGTCCTGAAATCTACGCATTCTACTATATACTATAAATGAAAATACAATTAATATTTAAGCCTGTTTCCATTTTCGAATTGGAATCTACTTGCATTTTTAAAATTATAAATGTTCTCATAAGAGATATTAAGCTATTCTGTTTTTAAATGTGGCAAGTTTCCACATTTGAATGGAATTCGGAAATGGAAACATGTCCGAGTTTCTTTTGTAAATAATCGTTTTACTTTCAAAACTACACATTTATGCTAAGAATGTTCTCAAAAGCGAAAAAAATCAGGAAAATTTTTTAAAATTGTATTCCAAAAACGATTTCTTTTTACATACTTACATAAAACATTCGAATAGTAAAATCAAATACTAGCACAGTCTACACAGCAAGAAAACAATAACTAAACATTTGACAAAACTTACGTGTCCTCATTTCCTTCGTTTATCAAGTTTATTGTATCAATATTGTTTTGTTAATCGCCCGTAGTGTACATCCTTTCAAGAAATTTCACTTTAGTTGCATGTAAGCTTTTGCGCCTGCAGATCTGTTGTCATCTTTTGTGCTCCTAATATTGTGAACCCATTGTGTACCGTTTGTGTCTGAAGTACTTATAATGCCTAATTGTGGTTAAAACTATTCGCAGGACGCGGAAAAGGAAGCCAAATTGCGCGAGAAAAAGTTGAAGGAACAAAAGGAAAAAGAGGAGAAGGAGCGTAAGGAGAGAGAGAAGCGCGAGCAAAAGGAGAGGGAGAAGGCCGAAAAGGCAGCCAAGGCCGCAGCAGCCGCTGCTGCCGCCGCCACCAATGGTAACAAACGGGCTCTGACATTCCAAACCTTAAAAACCCATTAATCAAATCTACACCAATTACAGGCAATGATGATCTGAATGATTCGAATAAGTCCGACAAGTCCGGCAGACGTGTAAGTATTGTAGAATCAGGCCTAGCTTAGCTTAGTTTAGTTGATATATTAAATAGGCTAAGGGCTAGACTTGCGTAAGACCTTTGAGCACAGAATGTGTTTCCGAACTCGTGTATATACAAAAACCCATCCATTAGACCTCCTTCCCCCACTCACACTTTAAGTTCAAGTACTCGATTTCTAAGTTAGTCTGTAGCGTACCCGACTTTTACTTTGGTATACCCATTTTAATTTCGTTTTTCCCTCTCCAATGTGTTTTCTTGATTTCATTTTTGGTTCCATCTTATGATTTGTGATCCCATTCGAACCCAACGACACGCCAACAGGGCGTCGGCATCTTCAGTTCGGGTCGCAAGAGCAAGAGCCATTCGCCATCGAAGGATGGCAAGGACAAGTCCGGCAAAGATAATGCCGGCGATGTGGGTCGTCTTGGTCTTGTCGTCACAACCGGTCAGGGTGAGCAACAGCAGCAGGATCCAAATAAAAATGCAGCTGGCAATCGTGGCTCCACAACTCCGGGCGTTACACGTCCCTACGAATATGCCGTCGATGCTGATGGCAATGCCAGCCCAACGCGCAAATCCTATCCACCTGGCGGTTTCCGCTACGATCAGGACCCCAACAGTGGAAAGCAAGTGGGCCCAGACGGACAAGAGCAGCTCTCACCCACCTCGCAGCAAAAGAAAATCGGCTTGGCCTTCAACTACGCCCCAGGCAGTGAGAATGCATTGAAGGAGACAGCTGAGAAGCTCAAGTCCGGGCAATTGTCGCCACGCACCCAAGATAAACTAAATCGTGGACAGCTGTCGCCCAAGTCCAGAGCCAGGCTCTTGCAGGATGGCAACTTGTCGCCCACCACGCGTGCCAAGCTGCAGGGCAGTGCCGTCGATGCGGCCGCTGTGCCTCTAAGTGATGCCCAGAAACGCTCCTACTCGCCTACTAAAGCGCCCGGTCAAGGTTATTCCTCGGGTGCGCCTGGAAGCTACAAGCCACTGGTTGATCCCACAGCAGCTTTTCTTGAGTCACAGCGCTACGATAAGGAGCCCGGTTATGTGGGTCTTGGTGGAAAGGACGGTGCTCAGCCTGGTGCTGGTATTGCTGGAGCTGGTGGTGCTGGAAAGCCTGGCTCACCTACAAAGGCGGCTCCTGGCCTCGGCGCCGGCATTGCTGCCGGTGCTGGTGCCGCCGCTGCTGGTGCCGCCGCTGCTGCTGCCGCCGCTGCCAAGCCCAAGAAGAAGCGCGTTAAGATAATGGTCATCACCTCCAAATTCGATCCAGCCACCAAGCGCATTGATTCAGAGAATGGCACCATTGACCACTCGACAGGCATCCTCGATCCCGCCACGGGTCTCATCGACACAAAGTATGGCCTTATTGATCCGAAACGTGGCACCCTAGAGGCTCTAAATACCAAGACGGGCAAGAAGGAGGTATTCCAGGGGGATGTTGATCCCAAGACCGGCAATTTGCACTTAATTTCAGGCGTATCTGATCCCAAGACGGGACGCATCGATGATTCTTTGGGACAGATTGTGTGCATCACGCCACAGGATAATCCTGTTGTGGAGCTAACGGTTATTACCAGTCGCATTGATCCGGCCACAGGCAAAATCGATACTGTCAATGGTGAGGTGGAGCGCTCGTTGGGCGTTCTCAACCTGGACACTGGTCTGCTGGACACCAAGTATGGAGAGATCAATACACGCACTGGCGAGCTGAAGGCCATCGATCCGAAATCTGGAAAGATTGTTGTCACCAAGAATGTCAAGGTTGATCCGGGTACTGGTCAAATAACCATACTGGGCGTAGTTGATCCCAAGACCAACAAGATCGATCCCAACCAGGGTCGCATTATCGAGGTCGGCCAACAAATCGATCCGATTGTCGAGGTCACCTCACTGGCCGGCAAATTTGATTCGAAGAAGAACGTTATCGAGCCCAAGACAGCCCAAGTAGAGACTTCGGGCGGCCAATTTGATCCAAAGGCTGGCAAAATTGATACCAAATATGGCCAAATCGACCTCGTCAAGCACACCATCACATTCGCCGACCCCAAGACGGGCAAGACTGTGACGCGTGACATTAAGATCGATGCTGCCACGGGCCAAATCGTGCTCAAGAATCAAATAAACCCGAAAAACAAAAAACCAGACAAGGACTATGCTCGCATCATTTCGCTGCGCATTGTACAACAGCGCGTCGATCCGGCAACCAAGGCACCCATTGCCCAGGTCAGCGCTGCCAAAGACAAGGACATCATTGTCGATCCCAAGTCCAATCAAATTTGGGTACCAACCGGAGCCAGCGATCCCAGCACCAAGGAGCAACAATACATTTCCAGCAGTGTCGACCCCAAGACCGGCTATGTTATCACCATCTATGGCTACCTCGATCCCAAGACCAATGAAATCAAGAAACAGACCAAGCTCGACCCCAACACAATCAAAATTGAACCAAACTCTGGCAAAATCTACACAGCCACCGGCGAGGTGGACAAGGCCACCGGTGACCCTCTGTATGCCACAACGCAAGTCGATCCCGAGTCCGGCGAGGTTTACACCAAGCTGGCTCGCGTTGATCCCAAGACGGGCAAAATCGTCATCGTTCGCATACTGCTCATCTCCAAGACCGACGAGCGGGGCCGTCCCGAGGAGATTGACCCAGAAACATGCGAAATCGATCCAGTTTCTGGTCGTGTTCTCAAATTCTTCAACAAAACTGTTTATGTTTATAATATGGTTGATCCCATTACTGGTGAAATTGTACAGGTGGACCCCAACGACCCCCGATTTGCTGGCGCTCGCACTACTGTGACCCACACGATGACGCTGACGGGCGAAATAGATCCGGTGACGGGACGCATCAAGAGCGAATATGGCGATATTGATCCAAACACTGGCGACATTGATCCAGCCACAGCCGTCCGGGATCCAGTTACGGGCAAACTGATTCTAAACTATGCCCAAATCGATCCTTCGCATTTCGGCAAGCAGGCCCAGGTCCAGACCACAACAGAAACGGTGCCCATAACACGTGAACAGTTCTTCGATGGCGTGAAACACATTAGCAAGGGTGCTCTGCGCCGCGACTCCGAGGGCAGTTCCGACGACGAAATGGTTAAGCAGTACGGCACTGAAGAAGTCAAGGATATCGTCCTGGGCAGTCCACAGGCAACAACGTTTGGTGGCAAATACGTGAGCACGCCCACAGTGGTGAAGACGACGACGAAACAGGTGCTGACCAAGAACAACGATGGCGTGACACACAACGTGGAGGAGGAAGTGCGCAACTTGGGAACTGGAGAGGTTACATATTCGACGCAGGAACACAAGGTTAGCAGCGGGGGTCTGAAAGATAAGAATAAGCTTACGCTCTTTCGCTCTCTCGCTCTCTTTGCTACTAAAGAGAGCAGCTTTGTCGTGCATCTGTTGCTCAATTTATTCCTCAAGCAGTGCACTCTGAACGCTTTCTCTCTTTCTTTCCTAACTTCTTCTATGCCTTACTTAAATACTGACTTTTTTTTTTTTAAATTTGAATTTCCGCTTTCCTTTGCTACTTGCTGTTGCTTTTGTTTTTGTTGTTGTTGTTTTTGTTGTACTTGTAACCACACTAACCCTACCAACCACTTAGGCTGATGCACCACCTACCGACTCGAGCGGTGCTTATGTTACTGCCACCGCTGTGACCACCCGCACCGCCACCACGCACGAAGACCTTGGCAAGAACGCGAAAACGGAACAGCTGGAGGAGAAGACCGTTGCCACCACCCGCACCCACGATCCCACGAAACAGCAGCAGCGCGTTGTCACCCAGGAGGTGAAGACGACGGCGACGGTCACGAGTGGCGATCAGGTAAGTCGGCATCGCTGCACCCTTGATTTGCATGATCGAACTAAAAACTGGTTTCTATTTTTTTGTAATTCGTTTTATGTTATTATTGCCTTTTCTTGCCGATGTTGTTGTTGTTGTTATTGTTGTGTTGTTGTTAATGTTGTACTTGCACGCGTAGTATCAGAGACGCGGTAGTGTATCGTCGACCAGCTCCGGAGACTCGGGCACGCCTATCGATGGACCCTATGATGGCTCCAGTGTGGTCCGCACACAGGTCTGTATTTTAGTAATCCAGTAGAGGCATGTTTCTGTGTAAAAACTTATCACTCGTCGTATCGATAGCACGATCCCAAGTAATCCTCTAACTTCATTTCTCAACCACAGAAATCTCCGGTATATGAAACCTCCACAACCACATCCACTGGCCCCCATGTTGAGAGCACGCGCGTCGTTCTAGGCGAGGATACGCCCGGATATTCCGGACATGGTGAAATAATCTCCACGCAAACAGTGAGCAGTAAAACACGTACCGTGGAAACGATTACAGTAAGTACCATTTGGATTATTTCCTCAATCCACAAATAATGCCTCCAAACAGCCCTCCAACATTAAACGTACCCCTTGTTCTATGGTCCGTAAGTAAGAAAGAAAGTGTCCGATTCCTAAATATAAGTTCCAGCTCTTTTGTAACTGCTGTCCTGCATGTTATAAGTATCTCATCGCATTGTACAAATATGGCATTAATTAGTCCCTTGTTTGATGGGGTTATGGGTATCATCGAAATTCTCATTCTCTCATCTTAAATATCTAGTGGGAAGTAAATTCGATTGACTTGTGCACCAGAGATAGTAAACCAGGTTAGCCAGGCTATTGCAGAAAAATATATCCACCAGGCCTCTTAAATTTCACAGTTTTGGAACTCGTCTAAGAGTATTACTTACATATATCCAATAATCGAATCAATTCTTCCACACTCAGTACAAAACCGAACGAGATGGCATTGTGGAGACGCGTGTGGAACAAAAGATAACCATACAATCCGATGGCGATCCCATTGATCATGACAAAGCGTTGGCTGAGGCAATACAAGTGAGTTCAGAGTCCTATTCCCCAGATGGAAATACCACTAATGGCATACCCTTTCGTTTTGAATTTTGCAGGAAGCGACGGCCATGAATCCAGACATGACAGTAGAGAAGATTGAAATCCAACAGCAAACGCAGTAGATTTAAATGTATTTTTAATATGTATTTTGAAGTAAAAAATGCACACACACACCCACACACATACACACACACACAATCACTCAGAATACAGCTACATATAATTAAAACCCACACACACACACACAGCACCACACTCAGAGTACACCTTTTATACTATTATATACATTATGCTTACATATGTATGTGTGTATACTATATCTGCGAAATGAACCCACATGACAAAACAAAAACATTAGAACAGACCACAATACAATCGACAATGCATTATAAGAAACAAACCAGAATAATACAATTCGGAAGTATTTATATATAAACAAACAAAACAAAACAAAACAAAACTATTATCTACAAAAGTAAAGAGAAAACATTGAAAAATATTTACAACTGTCTGTAACAGTAGCAAGATATACAAATGTTTATTATTTTTTGTATTACATAATGTTGTTTTTTAATTACTATACTTTTTATTATGTGTAATGAATTACATTGAGAATATAATAATATTTGATGTGCAAAAGCAAGTTTAAAATTCTATATATTGTAAAACCACAATTGCATTAAAATACAAATAAAATTTAAATGTACACAAAAGTGAACACTCTTTATGGACCCAAGGAAGTTCAGCTTCGGGAAATACTACATGTACGAGTATGTTTAGGCCAGAGCCTGTGGCTTGTAACTCATTAAAAATTCGCACGTGCGGGCCGCAACTATTCAGCTATGAAAGTGGCATTAAATTTTCAGTAATACTAGGTTTATTTAAAATGCACAAAACAACACCCTACAGGTACCGTAAACAATGACAAGAAATAATTTTACGCTCTTTTTTTTGTAATGCAAGAAATAATTGATTTTCGTAAAAATGTAGGTAGCCCGAAATGGTTAAGGTTGCGTTATAACTAATGCTAAAAATGCTACAGTCGAGTATGCCCGAATAAAAATAAAATGAACTCGTTCTTTCTCGGACCCATAGGAATCTGGATACCAACTTTGGTTATTCCAGCTCTTATAGTTTTTGAGATCCTTGCGTTTATCTAGACGGATGGACGGACATGGACTAGAAGCACTTAACTGATCAAGATCTGATAATATAATTGTAATTATTATAATTATATACGTTTTTTTGTTTTTGACTATATTGCTTAGGAAATGGGCACGCTGTGAATAACATACGTCACCACGTTTGCTGGTTTGCACTGTCCAAGTTGGCCCTTTGAACGACACTTAAACCAGCATTGTCTACCAGGTGAACATAAATGGGCAATAGGCAACTGCATTGCTTGTTTTTTTAATGTGCACAGCTGATTTTTGTTTACATTTCGGGAAGCACCGTTAGAATTGCAACTGTTTACATTTGAAATGCAACCAATAAGAGAGCCCCAATTTGCTTACATTTGATGTGCAGCCAACTTCAGTTTGTTTACTTTTCGCAATGCACCGCAAGGATCGCATTGTTTACATTTCAAATGCAGCCAATAGGAGAGCCCCAATTTGTTTACATTTGATGTGCAGCCAACTTCAGTTTGTTTACTTTTTGTTTTGTTAACATTCAAAATTTTAAATCCCAGCCGGCTCTTGTACTTGCTGTTCACTTATGCTCGCCTGGTGTATGAATACGCGAAATGGATTCTGATTTATATCCAATACCGAAACAAGAGAGGGTCGAGAGAGAGTCGAGGAAGCCCGAAATTTTAAAAAAATATTCTTAATACATACATACATAAGTGGAGACATACATATGTGTATGTTTCAACAGCATACATTTACATGAGAATCGCGTATACATGTATTTATATGCGTGTATGTATGCATCACAAAGCTGATCCAAAGACGCAATAAAAACAACAGCTGCGGGCAGAGCATGGGCAAAGATTATATGTATGGCTATAACTTTCTTAGGTCAATTAGACCAATTGGCATAAGGACACCTAATCACTAGCGAGATATAGTTACCAAGTTTCAGTTCAAAGTTCCAAGAATTACGGGAGTTATAGAAAAAAACACGAGGCGGATTGGAAAAATTAAATAAAAATTAATTTTTAAAAAATTGTGGCCGCATTCCTCTGCGGTTCTCAATCCAAGTACCTAAGTGAAGGCAAATCGAGATTTTAGTTGTGAAGTTTCTGATAAATTAAATTAAATAAAAATAAATTGTGAAATTTCTGATAAATTAAATTAAATAAAAAATATTGTGGCCGCCCTCCTCTGTGATTCTCATGCCAAGTACCTAAGTGAAGGGAAATCGAGATTTTAGTTGTGACGTTTCTGATAAATTAAATTAAATACAAATAAAATGTGAAATTTCTGATAAATTAAATTAAATAAAAAATATTGTGGCCGCCCTCCTCTGTGATTCTCATGCCAAGTACCTAAGTGAAGGGAAATCGAGATTTTAGTTGTGAAGTTTCTGATAAATTAAATTAAATACAAATAAATTGTGAAATTTCTGATAAATTAAATTAAATAAAAAATATTGTGGCCGCCCTCCTCTGTGATTCTCATGCCAAGTACCTAAGTGAAGGGAAATCGAGATTTTAGTTGTGAAGTTTCTGATAAATTAAATTAAATACAAATAAATTGTGAAATTTCTGATAAATTAAATTAAATAAAAAATATTGTGGCCGCCCTCCTCTGTGATTCTCATGCCAAGTACCTAAGTGAAGGGAAATCGAGATTTTAGTTGTGAAGTTTCTGATAAATTAAATTAAATAAAAATAAATTGTGAAATTTCTGATAAATTAAATTAAATAAAAAATATTGTGGCCGCCCTCCTCTGTGATTCTCATGCCAAGTACCTAAGTGAAGGCAAATCGAGATTTTAGTTGTGAAATTTCTGATAAATTAAATTAAATAAAAATAATTTGTGAAATTTCTGATAAATTAAATTAAATAAAAAATATTGTGGCCGCCCTCCTCTGTGATTCTCATGCCAAGTACCTAAGTGAAGGCAAATCGAGATTTTAGTTGTGAAGTTTCTGATAAATTAAATTAAATAAAAATAAATTGTGAAATTTCTGATAAATTAAATTAAATAAAAAATATTGTGGCCGCCCTCCTCTGTGATTCTCATGCCAAGTACCTAAGTGAAGGGAAATTGAGATTTTAGTTGTGAAGTTTCTGATAAATTAAATTAAATACAAATAAAATGTGAAATTTCTGATAAATTAAATTAAATAAAAAATATTGTGGCCGCCCTCCTCTGTGATTCTCATGCCAAGTACCTAAGTGAAGGCAAATCGAGATTTTAGTTGTGAAGTTTCTGATAAATTAAATTAAATACAAATAAATTGTGAAATTTCTGATAAATTAAATTAAATAAAAAATATTGTGGCCGCCCTCCTCTGTGATTCTCATGCCAAGTACCTAAGTGAAGGGAAATCGAGATTTTAGTTGTGAATTTCTGATAAATTAAATTAAATAAAAATAAATTGGGAAATTTCTGATAAATTAAATTAAATAAAAAATATTGTGGCCGCCCTCCTCTGTGATTCTCATGCCAAGTACCTAAGTGAAGGCAAATCGAGATTTTAGTTGTGAAGTTTCTGATAAATTAAATTAAATACAAATAAATTGTGAAATTTCTGATAAATTAAATTAAATAAAAAATATTGTGGCCGCCCTCCTCTGTGATTCTCATGCCAAGTACCTAAGTGAAGGGAAATCGAGATTTTAGTTGTGAATTTCTGATAAATTAAATTAAATAAAAATAAATTGGGAAATTTCTGATAAATTAAATTAAATAAAAAATATTGTGGCCGCCCTCCTCTGTGATTCTCATGCCAAGTACCTAAGTGAAGGGAAATCGAGATCACAGTTGTGAAATTTCTAATAAATTAAATTAAATAAAATAAAGTCTAAAGTAATATATCAAGAATAGGAATTTGTTTTAATCAAAGGCATTTGTTATGCCTTTCTTTACAATTATTTTTTAGGCTTCGCACTATTTGTGTGAAAATTATATGCATGTCTGTCCCGTCACATAACTTTTTTGAGATATTATTTTAAAGTTTCATACAAAGGTTTCAGTGGTTTTTAGCACTGACATCATCGCAATTAAATTAAATTACCAGCAATAAAAATGAACAAATAGAAAAATAAACGAAACTACAGCTCGTTGGCCCCCAAGTGATTTGAATAGTCGACGTGTGCAGGACGTGTTCGCGATAAGAGTCGCGCATTAACATGAAATCTAATTCGCAATTGCACCGAACCAGCGGCAAGGACGATGGGGACAACGAGACCGCAAAATGCCTGACGAATCATTGTAATGCAATATTTATGCCGAACGGCGACTCTGGGGTGGGGTGGGGATAAACCCTGGAGGCCTTGCTAATAATATTACGTTTCATGGCAGGAATTCTGCTCTCTACTGGTAGGCTCCATGCAATTTTTAAATTGCCGCCGCCGCCGCCGCACAACATGCAAAAAAGAAAAGGACGAAAAAATGTAGAGCCAGCGATTAAAACCGTGCAGGACATTACAACAAAAGCACAGCCAACAAATGCAGCGACAACAACAAAAAAATAGCAATTAAAAAGGCGCATACAAGGTGACTGACTAATGCATTGATTCATAGTTTAGATATACAAGTAAAGCCCGCCATGACCGATAAAATGCTAACCGAAAGGCGTTGAAATTTTGCGGTTACCAACGCGTTCAGTTTTCCGCCAGCTTGTCAGTCCGTTCGTCAGTTCGTCGTGCAGTTCGTCAAGCATTCTAAGTGCAGTGCAGAAAATTGCAATGCACCCCAACCCCCCCTCCCCTCCACACAGTGCCGTGGCAAGTCTACGCCCCCGACTTCAGGTGCTGACGCGTCCACGCTCTCATGTCCACCCCTTTCTGGCACCGGACACGATAACCAGTCGAGCCGAGTGCGCTTTTACCGTCTGAGTGCCTCGCTCATGAATTTTTAAATGTGCGTGGAAAAATCCCCCTGTGCGAATATTTCGGTTTTTGCTTTTTGCTGTTATTGTTTTCCAAACTCCTGCATATTGCATGTTGTTGTGGTCGGTCAATTTTAAATTTGAGCAACTAGCCAAGTACGAGTAGCAAGGATATTATTGCATCAAACTTTGTTGCCCACCAATGTTGTCCTTAACGCATTAGTTTGTATTTTACTTTTCCATGCTGTTGGGGTGGGGCTATTCTTCGAATTTCAAAAAGTCATAGTTAGACTGAAAAGTGCGCTTCTTTCCCAAATGGAGACCTCATTTCAATTCGAAATAGCTACGGGTCTATAGAGAGGCCGCATGCTTAAAAAGGCCTCATAGAGTTTGGCAAACCAGTATATAGTTCCTGAGCAAACTTTACATTTCCCTGAGGAATGGCTTTTATGGGATCTCAACACTTGAAAAGTACTAATTATTCCAGCGATCAAAATTATATCGTTTCTTAGCCACTTTTCAGCTAAACTTAAATTCGAAAGAGCTACGGGTCTATGAAGAGGCCGCATGCTTAGAAAGGCCTCATAGAGTTTGGCAAACCAGTATATAGTTCCTGAGCAAACTTTACATTTCCCTGAGGAATGGCTTTTATGGGATCTCAACACTTGAAAAGTACTAATTATTCCAGCGATCAAAATTATATCGTTTCTTAGCCACTTTTCAGCTAAACTTAAATTCGAAAGAGCTACGGGTCTATGAAGAGGCCGCATGCTTAGAAAGGCCTCATAGAGTTTGGCAAACCAGTATATAGTTCCTGAGCAAACTTTACATTTCCCTGAGGAATGGCTTTTATGGGATCTCAACACTTGAAAAGTACTAATTATTCCAACGATCAAAATTATATCGTTTCTTAGCCACTTTTCAGCTAAACTTAAATTCGAAAGAGCTACGGGTCTATAGAGAGGCCGCATGCTTAAAAAGGCCTCATAGAGTTTGGCAAACCAGTATATAGTTCCTGAGCAAACTTTACATTTCCCTGAGGAATGGCTTTTATGGGATCTCAACACTTGAAAAGTACTAATTATTCCAGCGATCAAAATTATATCGTTTCTTAGCCACTTTTCAGCTAAACTTAAATTCGAAAGAGCTACGGGTCTATGAAGAGGCCGCATGCTTAGAAAGGCCTCATAGAGTTTGGCAAACCAGTATATAGTTCCTGAGCAAACTTTACATTTCCCTGAGGAATGGCTTTTATGGGATCTCAACACTTGAAAAGTACTAATTATTCCAACGATCAAAATTATATCGTTTCTTAGCCACTTTTCAGCTAAACTTAAATTCGAAAGAGCTACGGGTCTATAGAGAGGCCGCATGCTTAAAAAGGCCTCATAGAGTTTGGCAAACCAGTATATAGTTCCTGAGCAAACTTTACATTTCCCTGAGGAATGGCTTTTATGGGATCTCAACACTTGAAAAGTACTAATTATTCCAGCGATCAAAATTATATCGTTTCTTAGCCACTTTTCAGCTAAACTTAAATTCGAAAGAGCTACGGGTCTATGAAGAGGCCGCATGCTTAGAAAGGCCTCATAGAGTTTGGCAAACCAGTATATAGTTCCTGAGCAAACTTTACATTTCCCTGAGGAATGGCTTTTATGGGATCTCAACACTTGAAAAGTACTAATTATTCCAGCGATCAAAATTATATCGTTTCTTAGCCACTTTTCAGCTAAACCCTTCATTCTATACCCCTCCCCAAGCGGATTGCAACGCTCTAGAAAACCAATTTAACAAGTAATTATACAATGCCTTAGTAAAATACTCTGGCTTATCCGATTTAAACAATTTCTCCAAAAAATTCGAGTTCTACCAACTTTCTATAGACATTACTCTTTGAATCAAAGATAATACTTTTAGGATTACATTTGGTGCCTATTAAGATTGAATTATAATTACACTTACAAGTATTAAAAAGCTATGTATAAGGCAAGCAAAAATACATTGCACACAGTTTGTTATTGTGCATTTCAAAAGGTTTTTAATGGGTTTTGTTTTAAAAATTTTAAAGATATTAAGCGCTCATATTATAATGGTTGCTCTAAAAAGCAAAAAAAAAAAAAACTCGTCTATTCGAGTGTAGTATAATAGCAATTATCATTTAAAATTCATCCAAAACTGAACACCCACACTTGATTGCGCGCGCCCGGAAATCAAATCAATGCAAAAAATCAAAAACCTGCCCTGCAATTTCCGCAATTGTCGACGACGCGACGGTGCTCAACCGCAAAAAGCTTGTCAGCAATTAGACTTGATAGCCATTTGCGTTAAAATGTTATAAAACAAAGGTGCACGGGGCGGCCGAGCAAAGTGAAAAAGAATGTCTAGTCCAATGCAAAATGTCATGCAAAAGTCCAGAGCCCAGGCTCGGACTTTGGCGAGCAATTCTGTTTCATGAAATGGCAATTTGCATGTCTGTCTGTCCACATCCGTCCCCCCATGCTGCCACAGCTAAGTAATTGCCTCCAATGGGCTGCATGACTACATGAGCCTTTTTGTGGTTCCTTTTTTTTAGAAACGGGCATGCACATCGGGGACTTTAGTGGATCGGACCTCACACAACGGACCCGCCGTTCCAGCAACAAGTGCCGCTAATTACTGAAAATATTTGCATGTTTTTGCTCAGCTCCCAAGCCAAGTGCAGCCTGCCTGCCTGCCTGCCTGTGGGTGCAATTGTTTGTAAACAAACGCTCTCTAACCCCAGCAAGCCTGTTGGCATTTTCCTTCGACGCTGGAAATTTCCAAACACCACAACGCTCCCAGAAGCTGAACGCATGCGCCGCCAAAGGACGAAGCGCTCTGCAGCCAAACTTCAGAACTGTTATACAGGATATAGTTAGGAGGGGTGCTTCATATAGTATGTGCCCCTCTTTTTTACAGCAATGCGCTTCGGCTTCATACGAGTTGACGATATAATTTGAAATATTTTCGACAATTTTAATTAGAAGATAGTTTTTAAAACTAATTTTTTAGCTTCACTTATTTAATATATAGTATAGAGATGTGTTCTTTCAAAATTCCAATATCATTTGTATACAAAAATTGCAGCGTATTGTAAGGTATTCTAAGGTATCCATAAAAATTCATCTAAATAAGGTTCTCAGCAGAAAGCAATAAAGAAGGTAGATGCGCTTCTTCTTAATTAAAAATAGGGCTCCTTGAACTGAGGAAGATGCCTAGATAGGGACTTTACAAAATTCAATCAATGACTGAAATTTCGAATATAATTGGAGCTTCTTTATTGAATGAATAAAGACAAATTGATAGAATATCACTCGTTGGGTTAAATGTTCTACTAAATTAAGAAAACTTGTTTAAAAAAAGCGCAGCCCGCTCATTCTAGATACTATTTTTGATAGGTTCAATACACATTTGTATAAAAATAAAAACTATATTTCTTTTCACCCCAAAAATGATAAGAGTTTGGAAAATTTTTTGCTTACATGGAATATTATAAATTATTTCCGAGCTGGAAGTTTCACTCCTTCTGGCTTGAAATCGCATACTTCTGTTTAAGAATATGACCCACACTCAAAACTTGTATGTATTCTTTCAAATCTATTGTACCGACTTCAATTACAGTGCACATTTTATTATATATATATATATATTATATTGTAAATTATATTATTATATTGTAAAAATCGAAAAAATGTATCACAGCTTACAGTGAACTTAATAATTAAACTTAATAATTAAAAATAATTAATCAGCCGCTCGATTTCAGGCTCAAATTTCTGGCTCATATTGTACACAAATGTTAAATGAAGCATTAGGAAGGTTAATTGTAGGTCATAAATTTTAAAACTTCAAGATTCTATTGATAAGTTGCCTTGTTAAGAAATGCCTACACTAAGGAATAAGAATAACGCAAGTTCTAGACATATTAGTCTCGATTTGAAGCTGGCATGAATATATCTCAAATATAAAATGAAAAAAACAAATGACCAGAAATCGCTTGTAGGCTTCCAGCCATCGGGCGGTATAAATACAAAAGGACATGTGCTTGGCTCGCTATTGTTGTGGGAATGCTGGAGTGTGTTAATTAGTAGGTGGCTTTAATTACTAATTAATTCATCATTGATAATATCAATATCGATCTGAGCAATTACAAAAATAGATTGGGAAGTCGCTTCTAAGTATATAAACAATATATATGTACAAGATAGTGTCCCTTGAAGAAAATCAATGTAGTAGTAGCTGATGCAAAAAGTAAGAAGCATATTTTCAAATTAATGTTTCAAATCCAGCTTACAAGCCGTACTTCATTTTTGGTTTTTAATCACGAACGATATGTTCAGTGATTTGATAAGGTAGGTCTATATTAGTGGCCCAATCTTTGTCCTGCTTGAAAATAATGTCACTTCAGTCTTACTAAACATTAGTGTCTATTGCATGCTTACAATTATAAATATAAATTAGTAAAAACAATCAAATTTGTAAGAAAAACTTAATAATAATACTTAATTTCATTTCTTGCTCTTTTAGTTGTAAAGAAAATTAATAATAAAAAGCATCCATTGCCCCCCACTCTCAGAACTGGTTTAGCATTCGATTGGTTGCAGGCATTTTAAGTGGAGTTTGGCTCCATTTTCAGAACGATCTAGGTCTAGACTGCACTCATTAGCCGAGAGGCCCATTTTGGCTAATTACCATGGGCCATATGCTAATGGAAATTTCCGTCAAGCACGCGTGTGTGACATCTGGGCCAAGTAAATTGTCTTTTTGGCTGCCAATCGCTGAAGAAATTATCATTAGGCCGACACACACACACACACACACACACTATTTGGAATGTGTCGCACACTTGATTGACAGTAAAATTTCGTTCCCGAAAAAGAGGCCGATGTGCATATTTGATTTGAAGTTTGAGTTTGCTTAAGTGGACGGTCCCGCTCTCACGGACATACTCGCACTACAACTATATGCTCGTAGTATATGGGAGGAATCCAGTCACCACAGCCCCCACCCTTCTACAAATATTGACGAACGTAATTAGCGCTCGTATGTAATTATTCATGCGAACCATTAATTATTTTGATTTGATAAGTGCATAAGCCTTGCCAACAACAACCCACTATATAGTACGAGTACTATCGTATGTTTCCAATTCGTTCGGGGGCCACTTGAAATGTATTCTTGAGCCCTTATGACCATTTTCCAATTTCACATATGCTGTGCACGCGTTTCGCATAAAGAAAGAAAATCGGATGGAAAACTAACAATATTTGCAATAAAGAAGCCCACAATAAAAGTTAACAACTGACCAGCTCACGCACACACACACACACATATTTGTAGGCCCAATATGGCTTTTGGCCTTTATGGCGTGCACAAATATTGAAAACAAATTTGCGCTAAACGCCTCAAATTGCCAAAGTTATCAACATAAAAATGGCAATAAATGCAAATGAAAAGCAATAAACACAAAATCCACACACGCACGGGCATTCAAAAAAGCCAAACACCCTTTAGCCGTTATCCTTTACCCCTTACCCCTCACCCCTTACCCCTTTTTGTATCGCACCCGTTTTTTCCTTACCTCTCCCTCTTGCTGGCAAAAGTCAATTTTCAACGCTTCATGATTGTGGTTGCCGGCCGAGCTTAACCAAAACGCATTTTCAATAAATACCAATTATGATGGGCTCCCTTTTTTTCTGACCATGCGAATTGTTAAACCCGTGCATTCGACCAACAATCGAACAGGTATGGCGGGGCGAGGGGGTCCTGTGTGTGGTTGTTTTTATTTTCGTTGCTCATTTCATGGCCCATTTATGAAATTATGCCACGAGTGGCAGTGCATAAAATTTTGATGAAGTTTAATAGTTCTTTCTGCTTCAACTGCCTGTTCGTTCTCACAATAGAAGTGCGGGGGAGGACATCACAAAACTTTATCAAATAGTACATACATATTTCCGAAAAGCTTCCACACACTTTGCATTTGCGTGCGCTTACGCAATAGCTATACTCGTAGAACAAAATGTGACAATTGTCTATATATACACCTATGTATATGCATTGGGAGAAAATGAGTACAAGTAATCAAATCTATTACCCATAATTTTGAATGAGCTGCAACTTAAGAGTCGTAGGAAGACCTCTTGACGAGGTAATGAAGTAAGAAATTAATAATTGCTCATGGTTTATGTTCTTCTGGATTATTTTGTTTAGCAAATATTTGTTATGAACGACTAGGAAGTTGTAGATTATTAATTAATAAGAGGCTATTAAATTTTATGAGGATTTTTATTAAGTTCATCAAATACGGCTGCTCTTCCTACTTTAAATTTGTTGGCAGAAATTCCTTTATTAAATAGAATTGTAAGATCGTCATGAATGATAATTTCGACATTAATTAGGGATAGCCTATGAGCAACACTGCCTATCTAAATCTATTTAGTTCTTTTATTCTTTATCTAGCAGTCAAATGATAAATATATATTTAAGAATTTCATTTTCAATATTCGCAATTTCTCTCGATAGAAAAATTATGTTGAAAATCTCCATATATATAAAACAGTTTCTCCTGACTGACTGACTGACTGACTGATTGGCAATCAACGCACAGCCCAAACGGTAAGAGCTAGGAAGCTGAAATTTGAGCTCAAGAAGGGATTTTGGTAAAATCGAGCTCCACAGTTTGTTTGAAAGATCCGCGTTTTTCCACCAATCAACTTCAAATGTGGTTCTTATAAAATATTTGGACAAAAACAAAAATGTAACGCACTACTAAACAGTTTTTTGTCAAGAACAGAAAATGCTCATTTAAATATTTTAAATACCTTCCTACTACCTACCTACACACATATACACACATATTTAGTATTGTATACTTAGAAAGCTACTGCTTTTGCCACTACAAGGACAATCCTCCTTGAAGATGTCTTTGGAACTGTTCTGTGGCAAGTACGTTTTGAAAGGAACTGGAACAGATTTCAAATAAAGTAAAGCATAGTTAAAGGCTTCGCTTCTGACCATTTTTTTGTAAAATTTAATGGAAACGTGAATCGAGAACACACATAAAGCTTTCAAGGCGATCGCAAATAAAGAAAAGGAGAACAAAGTATTTTAATAAAAAAGAACTTAACAAATAATTTACATTTTTACCAGAACGAGCTAAAGTGAGATTAAGCTTTTCTTTGTTCCGTTTTCTACTTCTCTAATTAACTGTAATAACTCGCTCATAAAATATAATTTAAACAAAATTTGTATTAATTAATTTTGAAGTAATATTTTCGCTTGCATATTTCCTGACAATTTGCATCGATGTTCAGGTATGGTTTGCCAGCAAATCAACTTTTGTTGAATGGCACACATGTTTGATTCTGTGGCTGTACTTCCCAATAGATTTATTTAATATAAGAATAAATAATTAATAATTAAATGAAATAAATAATTAAATAAGACTAAACTCCTAGTTTAAGCTGTATTTGTATATTTCTATAAGTTTTATTTAAGTAGTTGTAAATAATAACAGTATAATTAAAGTTTTACATTTATATAAATAAAAAAAAAGTGCCTGTACTAGCTATTACTTGTATGTTAGTTATTATATGTTAAATATATAGTAAATGTATAGTACATTCATCAATAATCACATGAGTTTAATAGACATTTGAACTAAATACAAGAATTCAAAGTTGTCTCCTCCATTTGAATGAAATGGAAGAATGTTTATTTTTAATAGTTTGCAACACACAATCATTTAATTTTTAAGTTATTCTCAATGCACATTTTCTTCAGGTGTACTTCTTTAAATATGCATACACATATGTGTATGGTTTGTATGTGGGCAGCCGATTTGTTGGTGCTTCTAATTGATAGTTAGGGTACAAAATATTGAGCCACTATTGCATGTCTTTGGCAACCTGAGCTGGTGGGTCATGAAAAATTCATGCACAAAGTGGCCGGCCTATTGTCGCTTCACATAATTAGGTAGCCTTGGGGCTGCCAAAAAACATATATGTATATCTATAAAAAATGGAAAAAAAAAAGAAATGGGGAAGTAGCAGGAAGAAAATGTCGCACATGTCAGTTGCGAGCGTCGCACATGACGCAACAGAAATGTGTGGCACAACTCGCACGAGTATCCTTCAAAAACAATGCCATAATCGTTCGATTTTGGGCTTAGATTGACGAGCCTTCCATGCTCTGTGGCTGAAATTTGCGCGCTTATCAGTTCAATTTCTATCTATTGGGCCAACAGCGACCACAACAACAATAACAATGGCCACAACCAATGTGTCATTTGGCCGCAACAAAGGTCATTGTGTTATTAGTCGTTTGCAAGGTGGCTTTAATAGCCGTGGCAGAATTCATATTATTAATGAACAATGTACTTTGGACATTTATCGAGGACATTAAAGTTTTTTGTGCATGCAAGTTTATTTGCATTAAGGCCAGCCTAGCCTTGGACTCATTGTTTTGACCGAACGATAGTCTGCATGGCTAATAGTTCGATAAACAACAAAATCAAATAAACTAAGCAATCACATTTCAAAACTTTCTATGTAACAAAAATATTGTGAAAGAAGTTCAAACAGTCAGTAGGGTTTCAATATTTTGTCTAAAAATTGCAGTTCGGCTTTGCAAACAGACTGCTGGGTGATTCGAATAATCTTGGGATAGAAACTCCAAGCCGACAAAAGTTTTAAACATTTCCCTAATTTGTTTTCTGTTGTAATTGGTAAAGTCTGTAAAAATTCGAACTTATTTCTAAATGCAGAAAAATGAAGTGCTCTCAAACAGCAATGAAACAATAATGGAAACTCATTTGAATCCTTCGCAGTTGCAGTGCTCATTAGTTTTGCTCACTTTTCGGAACAGGATAACAGAATTGAGGACCTGGACTATGCACAGTTAAGGAGTCCATATATCCTTCGCAGTTGCAGTGCTCATTAGTTTTGCTCACTTTTCGGAACAGGATAACAGAATTGAGGACCTGGACTTTGCACAGTTAAGGAGTCCATATACTTGTAGAAATCATCTTATGTATAACCGAATTAAACCTAGTGATGGAGCGGCCAGTTGTTTTTCATCCTGCGGCAAAAGCAAAAAAGAGCTTTCAAAATTATTTAAAATTTGTTTAGTTGATGAAAAAAATTGTTGTTTAACGTAATGTGAACGCTTTTTCAAAGTTGACGAAGAAGATGTCTTTAATTGTATGTTTCAGTGAGCTTCCGAGGTCAGTCTCACAACAGCTTTTCTTAGTTGAATGGAGTTTAAAATATCTTTTTAATTTAGAAAATTTTAACACTAAAATAATAACGTCTTTAATGTCCATACACGTCTAAATTTTCTTAATTTATAAAAAATCATCTAAAATATTATAACATGATTATTTGGTTTAATCGCATCGCAAAATGTGAAAATAACATTTATGAATATGTCCAAACTATTATTATTTGTTTTAACTGACAGTGGAAAAGAATTTATAAGCGCTAGGATGGTTGTTGACTTTGAACGCAAAGGTCTTGCCGAGGCATTAGCCTTGTGAAAGCAAAGGACCTTAAACTAACTGAATGGCACGCCCAAGTTAATTAATCACAGCGTTCGCCTGCCTATCATCGACAAGTGCTGGGTTACTTGACAAAAATAAAATCTATAAATAAGTGACTATTTTTAAAATAAAAATACTCTAACCCTGACCACCTTACACATACTCGAGCATAGTTATACTGAGGCTTTACATTTTTTTGAAGGATAGCAATGACGTACTAGGCACTCATCAATCGCCACGTTCCAAGAACTATCTGGGCCTTTAAGCTGATCCAACTAAACGCTTCATTGCCTTGCAAGTTCGGGAGTTATATAGTACTTGTAGTTCCATTTGGAGGTGTACTTAACAAATTGCCTCGACTTCTGCATAATGAATGAAGAGCAAACAAGGCAGGAGAACAAAAAACTGTGCACGGACAACTTCTTGTTGTTACTTGGGTTTTTGCGTTGCTAAAGACCGCTAAATCAAATAGTGTGGAGTAGGGATGGAGCGTGAGTTCTGGAGTGTGGGGAGACCCGCAACGAGGTCAATATTAGGCTTATACGATTATATGGACAGGCAGGCAGGTATTGGTATTGGGTAATTTTTGGGCATTCGTTAAATGGCCGCACGAATGACACAACTAAGGAGTTGAAGGTGGAGGGGGATGGGGATGGGGCATGCACGCATGTCAGTTCGAAAGTGCTATGGGAAGGAGCAGGTCGATCCTGGAGGTTGGGTGTATCGTGAAATTGCGCATTTCGAGCATATTTTTGGCTTTGAAACACATGACAGTTTTATTATCTAGTAGCGTTCATTTTAGGCCCGAAATGCACGCCCCCGATACCGAACCGAACAATAATAATTTAATAGCCGCATATGTATATGAACTATACATATATTGTATATGTATATCGATCGTGTGTGCAGGTTACTGGGCGGTGAAATTGAAGCTAGAAATGCTTTTCAAATTGCGTGCCATGTCCAGTGTTCAAAACGAAACCGCAAATGGAAAAACCAAACCAAACCAGACCAGGTACACTTTCGATGGGCGACCGGGGGCTGTGACGACCTACTATACTACTATATATGTACGTATAATGTGTATGTGTGCGTCACACACATGAATTATTAATTGACAATTGCCGAAAATGTGTACTACACACAGGACAATGACGGGCGAGCGTTGGTCGCGCTGTTTGCGTTCACATCAAGCCCCCTTACGGGCCGGGAAAAATTTCAATTTGTGTCTAATGAAAATTGTGGCAAATGCTTGTTTTTCCATTTGCCGAACCAAACGAATGACCAGCTCGGTAATGGGGTTAGTTTTCCCAACATACGTCTATGCAGGTGTCTCATTTCGGCCGTTTTTTCGGCTTTGTTCTCATTGCTTTCGGCCAATTGCAAATTACGACTTCCGCCCAGTGTCCCAGCACCCTCTTACTATACACATCCACACATCGAGGTACGCGTGTACTTTTTGATTATGTGCTGTCATTTAGCCGCTATGTCCACTCTCTATGTATATGCTTACAAATACATACAGCACGTATGTAATTCTCACACACACACATACACACACACCAGCACACACCCAACTAATGACATTCGGCAATGACAGCGAAAAAGTCATGGCAGCAATGGTTTGGGAAAGGGTGAGGGAACTGAGAGGGAAGCCATTGAATAATCGTGCTATTTATTGACATAAGACAGACAACACTTTCAAGTGCTGCAAACTTCTTGGTTGGAAGTTGTTTAGTAGAGCTTTAAACAATAATAATGACAATAATGATATAAGGTACAGAAAACAATCAATCGATGAACAATCTGCTCCAAGACCTCTGCTGGGATCCAATTGGGGGTGGAGTTAGTTCTAGAAAGTTCGCTTTAATGATGAGCTAATTATGGGACACTGAATTAATTAACCACTTTGGCTGAAACAACCGCTGAGTTCCCATAAACACAAAGACATGGTAACCCGATTCAAAGAACTTTACTAGTAAATCAAACAAGGTACTATATTAAATAAATTAGTATTAGTTAGGGAAACATGCTCGTATTTAACTTTTTAAAAACCTTTGCACAAGGTAAAAAACTGCATACTACAAAAATTCTGATAATGAAACTGTGTTCAAAGAATGGAAAGAAATATGCATTAGAGCAAAACATTTTTAATGTTCACAATACTTTAGGTAAATATTAATGAGCGTTTGTCATGTTGCAATCAGAAATTTGTCTCGTCAAATGACACTCGAATGTCATATAATAACACCAACACATATAAGTATGTACATATGTGACAATAATAATATATATCAGTATTCAATTCTATTCATTCAACGCTTTTCAACCATGAAAAAACAATTGCTGTTGGTAGAATATTGGGTGGGAATTACAGTAAGCTGCTCCTGAAATCGAAAAAAAAGCAAATTTGCCTTCACCAAATCAGAAATGTATTTAAATATATTTCGAGAATCTTACAAAAATTTGTATTTGAAAATAATTTCGTGTCTGATTTCATTTTAAAGTCATAATTTGTCGCCCACTTAAAACAATGTGCACTTTAATTTTCGCCAAAAGCAGCTTTACTTTTTGCTTTTCTAAGCTACAGCACGAATTAATATTTTACCGATATAGTTAAGTATAACTAGAGGTCTTAGATTCTATACTTGTATAAATGCATCTTAAAATGTGAAATTTTATTGCGAATCGCAAAAATAAGTGAGAATGGGAACAGGACTCCAGGAGGCTCCTGAAACCAATACAAATTGCACCTCAATAGGTCTATACTAATGGGCTTATAATATGTGCTATGCACGGGTTGTGTTACTTAAAAAAGGCGGAGTGTGGAGCTGCGTCAATCAAAAATATAATAAAACCTTAATATATACAAATACATTCTACATTCTAGTTACGTTCAAAGGGACAAGCTTTATACACCAATCTCAAGGATTATAAATAGTATAGTAGTGCAACCTTTTATCTCTAGGATAAGTGTATATAAATTTATATATCGCAACCATTTCTAATCATTAGCAGGCCATAATTACGCTCTTGACTAATTTATGTGGGCAACCAATTGTTAAAAGAGTATCCATGTGTTACTAGTTGGAGCAATCTGAACATTTGGTCTAAATGTGATTTGCCTGTGTAGGCAATGAGTTTTCTATCAATACAAGTATATCAGAAAATACGAGTATGTTTAATTGCAGTTGGACAATTATATATCAATTTTCGAAACTTTCGGTTGCGTTTTAAAAGCGCGCCGCAACGAGCTCCTCTTCCACATTACATAATTGCATTGTCGCTGAACAACAACATCCACGTTCGGGCCGTCAAGCAGCTGAAAGCTGAATCAACAGTCGGAAAGTCAACAGGAGACGGACCGGGTCGAGTCGATCCACGCCGACAAGAACAAAACAAGAACTTCTGCCAGCAGCAGCGGCAGGTTTTGAGCCAAAGAGCGCTGCCGGCCGCTTAAAACACTGACGTGTACGAATGTCATTCAACTCGATCGGAGAACATTCAGCTATAGCCACATACATGCACATATATACTTGTACATACGTATATGTATGTGCCTCTACTTCGACTTCTACTTGAGCTGAGCGACTGGCTAAGCTGTTGGTCGGCTGTTATAGCAACGACAACAACAACTACATTCTGCGAGAGTTTGTGACGCGGAGTGAGTGAGAGAGAGAGAGCGAGCGGAATTGAGAGAAAAAACGAAATACGCGCTCAGCACTGGCATTGCCAGCCAGTTTTGATTAGAAGTTGGCCAAGAGTTGGTCAAGAATTGGCGACGTCAGAAACTGAATCCACGTTTTCGCAAAAACAAAAGCGTTTGGTGAAGAAATGTTGGCCAGCCAGTCATATTATTTGTTGCTAACAACGCTGCTCCTGCTGGCCCTCGCACCGAACAACTCATGGGCCATTTCGTGCACCGGCTGCGTGGACTTGGACGAGCTGAACTTTGACAAGACGATTGTGCGATTCCCCTACTCGCTAGTAAAGTTCGATATTGCCTTTCCGTATGGGGAGAAGCACGAAGCGTTCGGGGCCTTCTCGAAGGCAGCGCACAAGGTGACGGACGAGCTGCTGATTGCCACTGTGGGCATCAAGGATTACGGTGAGCTGGAGAACAAGGCGCTGGGTGAACGCTTCAAGGTGGACGACAAGAACTTTCCCGGCATATACCTCTTTCTGGGCAACGTCAAGGAATATGTGCAGTTTCCCGCCCATCTGGATGTCACGGTCGACAATCTGAAGTCGTTCATCAGCAGCAATACGCAGCTCTACATTGGACGCGATGGCTGCCTGAAGCAGTTCAATGACGCCCTCAAGGACTACGCCAACAAGGAGAGTGCCCAGCAGCTGGCCCTCATTGCGGAGCTCAAAAAGGAGCAGTCGAAGCTGCAGAAGCCGGAGGAGCAAAAGAGCGCCAAAGCCTATTTGTTGTTTATGCGAAAAATCAATGAACAAGGCTATAGTTTCCACGAGGAGGAGACGAAACGCTTGTTGCGCCTCAAAGCCGGCAAGGTAACCGAGGCCAAGAAGGTCGAACTGCAGCAAAAACTGAACATTTTGGAAGCGTTTCGAGTCAACAAACTGACCAAGGCCACTGAGTCGGCTCCTACGACGGCGCCGCCGGCAAAAGAGCTATAAAAGCGCTGCAACATGCAAATACGCCTAAGAGGTCTTCAAGAAAAACAACACGCTCTCAATAGTTTTAATTAAATTAGACACGCGACTGTACATTAAATTACTTATAACAGTTTAAAACAATTCTTGTTCCAAATTGTAGAATATTTTCAGCTTAACGTTTTGCTTACAGTTTTGCATTTGGGACAACGCCTGCCAATTTGCCATGGCAACAACAAATTGCTAACAAGTGGGCCAGAGACAACATATGTTTTGGCCAATGCAAGCAAGTCGTGAGTCGTGCATAGAACAACCGATGCCTGTTTTTGCTCTGCCTTAAAATATTGGCAACATATACTCGTAGCTATGCGATTCAGATCAGTAGCAAAAATATAATATTGCCCGAATGAATCTAAAAGATAATTTCGTAGGCGAGCGAACAAAGATTGTCACGCAACCACCCGCAATTGAAACATTTCATTTGCTGCCTAATAGTAGGCAACGCATTTTTCTAAAACACCATTTTCCAACAAATGGATATACCAGTTATCTGTTATACTATTGAAATACCTTCATTACCCGCTATACTATACTTTATTTATTTTTATAAAGTAATACATGCATATAATAAATTAATGTAACGGCTACTGGTAACAGACTTGTTAACAGGGACAGGTTATAACAGTAACAGCTTACTGCAGTGTCGTCAATTCAATTGATGAGAGGCCAAATATTAAGTATTTCAATTTTAGTTCACTCAAACTTTCAAAAGAAAATTCATTTATTAAATAATTTAAAAGGAGACATGTACCTAAAATATAGTTGGTTAGATACTGTCTTTATCAAAACAGCACAAGCAACAAGTACAAATATTTTTGAGCGCGCTGAAAAGATGCATTGAAAAATTGTGCGGGGGATATTTAAAATAATTTCCCTTGCGCTGCCTATAAATTTCCCAATGCTAGCCTGCAGTTGTGTGAGAGCTCCAAGTGAGTGACCGAGACAAGCTGCAAGTTGCGCTCTTTACACACACAAACCCACACACACACACACAAACCCACACACACAAAGGCACATGCGATCATGGCAAAGCAAATTAGGCATGGCCGTTCACCATTGCAGTTTTTTTCAGCCAGTGGAGGCCGGCACGGCATGGTGGGGCAGCCGGGAGAGCGGGTTTCTGTTGTTGTTGACGTTACTGTTGCCATTGCTGTTGCTGCTGTTGTTGGTGTTGTTGCTGTTGTTGGTGTTGTTGGTGGCGCTGCGTCATGTGTGCATTGTCTTCGCTTGTGTGCGTTTGCGTTGTTATCGCTCATTTTCACTTTAATATGATTTTTTCATACATACACACATACATACATTCGTGCGAGTATGTTTGTATGTATTTATGTATTTTGTTTTCTTTGGAGTTTGCTCTTTTGTGCACGCCTTGGCGCTGGGCCGCCATATTTTTTGTCGACGCAGCAGCAAACGCATTTTTAACGTTGCTTTTTTTTCGTATATATTGTACGCGAAAGTCAATGAACTTTTTCGGTGTTGTCTAGGCATTTGTGCTATCGCCGCTGTTGCTGCTGTTGCTGTTGCTGCCATTGCTGTTGTTGTTGTTGTTTTTGCGATAAGTATGCATTCGAAATGGTGCCCGAAATGTTGAAAGAAATGATGGATATGAAAACTAACAGAATTACATAAACGCACAATTAAGAGCAAATAGCAAACCACAACCACACACACATATACATACTTGTACATTTGTATTTATGTACATATGTACATAGTTTGTGCATGCTGGGGCGCTCTTGCTGCTCTGTCTCTGTCCGCAGTCATTATTACTATTAGTTGATTTTGTTATTGTTTTTTCGGGAGATGGGAGTTCTTCTAAAAGGCTTGTTAAAAATTAATGTTGACGGAAATACATGGTATGAATAGGAATTTTATTGGCATTTTTAATAAAGCAACAAAATTACGGGTATGGAATAAAATACTTACTTTAGGGCAGAATTATTGCGATAAATATCAGACTATTGATTCACCTATTAGTGATCAAACAATTTTTCCACCACCAGGCTTGATATTTTCTTTAAGTTATCTAACATGCCTTTAAGTAGAGTTAAGTTTCCCCCCACTACTATTTACGTATATTTGATAAGATAATCATTCTAGAAATGTCCATGTTTAAACTATTTAATATGGATTCGACTTCTAGTATGAAAGTTTCATCTATTTAGGGAAAGAAACGTTTAATTTTTCTTAAAAAAAAAAACACCCCTCCCTAAATTTTGCATTATTATACAGCCTATTCTATTAACTTGCACAAACATACAAAAATCAATTTTCATAAGTTGCTGAACTCCGTACAGGGCTGCTATCTAAAAATTTCGTATATTTTGAGGATTGTGCAGGTTACAACATCTTATTAGAAACATTTTAACTTTCTAAGCTTATAAGTTTTTCTAAAATATTGTAGATTTGTACCTTAATACATAAATCTACTGCCAATGACTCAAATGTGGAATTAATAATTTATTATACAAAACCTCAAATTTTAGTGTAAGATGTTGCAAGTCAAACAAGGGGCAAAAAGTTCATTTAGTTCATTTATCTGCCAATTTATCTTAATTAAGGATTGTCGCAACAACAAAAAAAATGCAATAAACTGATCACCCGCTTTTGCTTCACTCGCCAATTTGAACATTTTTTCACAACCTTTGACCCGCAGCTTCAGCAATTTTGCAGAACACACGCTCGCACGCACACGCGCAGTTGCTGTAGCGCCATAAAAAGCGGAAAACTCAATTGGGAAAGTCGGCTTGGAATCTGCTGGTGCAGTAGCAACTACTATTTTCCCAAAACTATTTTCACACACTCGGTGGTGGCTGCTTAAAAATCGACAAGCAGGCCACACCTACGCATACACACAGAGCAGATCATGGCAGGATCATGATCATGCAAATGTTTGCGTTTCCACGCAAGTGCATCCAAAACACAGCAGACAGTCACGCCAAACAACCAGTGAGTCAATCAATCAGTCCTGCTGTCGCCCAGACCTGCAATCAAATGCAATCTTGCAGGTGAACCGAACCCTTTTCACATGCCCTGCCAAGGGAATGAAGCAATTCAAATCGATGCATTGTGTGTGTGGCATTGCGATCTCGTTACCACGCATCCCAAAACCCAAACTTCAATTATCCTTCGATTTTTCCCCTTTTGCCAAACTCGGCACTCCAAATGGCGCAGCAGCAATTGCACTTAATGCTGCGTAAAAATGCGATCCTGCTATCCTATCAGTGTTCGATCAATCCAAAAATCGAAGAGTCTGTGCATCGTAATTCGAGACTCAAATTGAAATTTATTGTCATCTGGCAGTGGCGATGACTCCGACGCCTGAGTGCAAGTGCAGTTTTTTTTTTTCACTATCTTGTTGGTCTTTGACCAAGCGCTTAGTATGCTATCTAGTCTACGGGTCTTGCAACCAAAGGCAACGTCAACTTCATAATGTTGCGCACGCCTGTCGACTACCTGCTGTGAGATTTACGTTTATGCATTTCATTTTGTCGTTTTTCGTGCGTTATTTTGTTATTTTTTGTTTTTGGCTATAAAACAGGTTCAGGTACAGATTTATCTCGCGCTGCAGATCGCTGCACATTTATGCATCCAATGGCCGCAACGGCGACGCCAGCGAAGGCGGCGGCTGCGCCTTGAGCGACGACTCCCCGACATGAAAGAAGGCCCAAAGTGAAATGTGAATATAAAAATAACATTAAGTGAGAGCAGTCGAAGCGTAAATACTCTATCAAATATAAGAATTCAGTTAAGTAAAAGATGAAACTAATTTGAGAGGAGTCCTGCCTTAATAAATGATTTGGTTTCGGTTATTTTTTAAATAACAGTAAGCTGCATTTATTATATTAAGAATAATAGTAACAAATTAAAAACTTTAAGGAACAAATAATAGAAATACAAATAGATTATCTTTTTTAAAATTATTATATTGTCATAAACTAAATTAAGTTTTATTACTTATTTGTTATCTCTCTTTATAGTACAGTTCTATATGAAAACATGAGTGAGAATGCAAGTGCAGTGTTATTGTATTTGTATTTAAATATACTTTTATCTAAAATATACATTCTCATACATTCTGAGTTAAATAAAAATAGACTTCGCTAGTTGATTTACTTACATGATTTTCGGCTGTTTAACTTTGACAAATAATATATTTTCAATAATATTTTAATACATTTACAATTATGTATTTGAAAAACATTGATCTTAAAATAAATTGAAAAGGGGAATTCAAGAAACCTTGGTTGATTTCAGCAAAAAAAACACACTTGATTAAATTTTCTTTAAATACTTTATAAAATCAAGTTACTTATCGATAAGGTTGATTAGCTTTACCTGGCAATTTGAAATTGAATGTGTAGATATTGCTCTTGAAGTATATCGATATAACTATTCATTTCCATATCTTTGTTTGTATTGAGAACTATTCACCAAACCTTGAAATTCCATTCTTCATATTATCGCAGATATATGGAACTGCAGCGTATAAGGCCAAAAAGGAATTTAATTGAAACTAAAACTAACAAGAGCGTAGGCAGGGCGGGGTAGGGGTTGGGCCATATAAAGTATTTCGCCTTAAAATGGATCTGAGCTGGATTTGTTGAAGTTTTTTCATTGATCATATGCATAAGTTATTTTTTAAATGCATCGCGCATTATTTAATAATTATTTTAATTTTTGGGGCCCCCTCCCCCTTTGGTAAAAGCTGCCTACGCCCTTGAAAACTAAGTATATTTTCAAACTTATTTAATAGATTTCTTGATTTATTTAAAGCAACATTATACTTGTAATACATAATATTTATATACAAGTATAATGCAGATGCAATGCAATGGCAATCCACAGAAGTCCCGTCTTTTGAAGGGTATAGAATGCCATTGGCGATCTCTTGGCATTTGTTGTTGGGCAAGTTTAGCAGCCAGTCAGTGGCTTCAATATTGGCCTGGCCATTAGAGTATGTGATGTCCCTTTCCAATGGTGATGCTGATTGTGATGGTGATGGCGATGTTCAAACACGCCTACAAGTTGACAATCAGTGGAGAAGAACAAAAGAGTCACATACGAGTATATATGTATCTATGTATGTATGTATGTATGTATGTATGTCCATCAACGAGTATGCATTTTTATGAAATCCCTTTTCACATTTGGCTTGGCGTTAATCGAAGGGTTCGTCGAGGTCGGGTCCACATAAAATGATGCATAAAAAATGTAATCCCAGCCAAAAACTAGTAGAAGCAGAAGAAGAAGAAGAAGCAGCAGCAACAAATAACAACAACAGCAACGCAGAGATGAAGAAGACGAAGCCGTAGGCAAAGATACGAAATCTGTCTGACTTTAGAAAAACATTTTCACGACTCTCCGACTGCGAGTCATGATTTGTTTTTTTTTTCTTTTTCAGTTTTTTTTTGCGTCTTGGGGACCGAGGGCACAGGTAGCTGCTGCACATTTTCTAGCGCATTGCGCATTAGACACGAAAATGTTTCTTTTTGTTGTTGTTGTTGTTGTTTTATATTTGGTTTTAAGGTTTTTGCTTTCTTCCAACCTTCTTTGATTGCATTTTGTGGCGGCCGCGCCTCAGTGTTGCAGTCGCTCGGCCTCAGCCTCAGCCTCAACCGCATTCGCTCTCAGGGCTTAATTGGTTGCCGCAAACACTTGACAGGGGAACGGGGTGTGGAGCATGCGGAGTTGCTTTCGCTTGGCGTCTTGCTCGATTGGCCGTTGGCAATGACGGCGTCGTCGTCGTCGTCATCGTCACCGGCCATTGCTCCGCACATTAGAGATGCAGATACCTCAGAAGTCATTGACTTTTCTCGACCATTTCGTAAAATGCGCTTACCTTTTTAGCGCGGCAGAAGGTTCTAGTTAGAGCTCGCGTTCGGGTTGGGGAAAATGCACCGCTTGACAGATTTATATGCTTAATTAATTTCCAAATATTATGCGCATATTTTCCCACACTCAGAGAAAAAACAAGTATTTTCTTTTAAAAAAAAGCCAAAAGTCGCCAATAGTCCTAAATTTAGTGAAGTTTTTTAATGCAACCTTTTCTAATTTTTGATACTTTATGAATACGTCACACAAACACTTGAATAGTTCAGCATCGGTATGGCGTTGTTCTCCCCATTTTTCGCTGAGCATAAGTGTCTTATTTCTAAAACCGTTTTAATGCATTTCTCTATGATGCTTTAACATTGCAATGCCACCAGCATATTTTTAATTTTCACATTTCGTTGACGAGGTAAACAATTGTGTATTTAACCCCTTAACTTATTGGGGAAAGTCGAGAGAGAAAGAGAGAGAGAGAGTTATATTAAACCCTTAAACTGCACATCAGCTTCAGCTTCAGATGGCAAGCAGTTGATTAATTATGACCGACTAGGCAGCATCTTGAGCTTGTCCGGCCGGTCCAGCTGTCCGACTGTCCGACTGACACGTCCCTTGTCCGCCCTCCCATGTCTTGCCCTCATGCTCGCCCTGCCATAATTAATGTCAAATAATTGGCAGAAATTTGTTTGCCGTTTATTTGTGAGGCTTTCACAATTGCCGGCCACGGTACTCCCGCGGCCCGCGGCCCGCTCGCCACACTCCACGACTATTTCATTTTCACAATTTCTCAATCAATTTCTTTTATTGACAAAGATGCGGGCAACAAACAACACCCCGTCAGCCACGGAAATATGGAAAAATTTCGGCTACATTTGTGTATCTCGTGTGAATTGCAATTGCAACATTCGAGAACTCCGACCGCGCTCTGCTTGTTTATCAGCAGAACTATGAATAGAAGTAGTCCAAAGTAGTGCTAGGGTCGTTGACTCCACTGCGCTCCGCTCCGGTCCGCTCCGGTCCGTTGTTATTGTTCAACGTCGTCGGCATTTTTCCATTTTCGGCGCGACGCGAATAAAACCCAGTGCGTGTGGCTGGATTGCCATTCCGGCGCATGGAAACGGAAGCGCTCACATACTATTCACTGGGTGTGGGTGTCTGTGTGTGTGTGTTGTTGTTGTTGTTGTTGTTGTTGGTGTATTTGTGTGTGCACATGCATGCCCATGTGGGTGTGTGTTCGTCAGCCCCGGGGGTCTTCAATGAGTTATGACACAGCCATAGTCGGAATGCGTAAATGTGCAGAACCACCAGACCAGCAGGCTGGCCAAAGTCGTAATAGAAAGTAGACAATAGTTCTATTTAGGACTCCAAGAATCTGTTAACTAATTACTTTGAGGGCAGACATGATAATTACGATGCAATGCAAAGTGGCAGGATAAGCAACAAATGGCATGACGGAATATGCAACTAACCCTTTGACCTCATACACATACTTTTACAAGGATTACCTTTCAGCTGTTCTTATAAAGCTCTTCTAAAGGGCCCCTATGTGTATTTATGTAGCCTGTCTCCGGAGGGAAAAGGAATAAAAAGTATACAATATTTTTAGTAACTAAAAGAAGTATGCATTTCCAAAACCACACAATATGAATACTTCATTCCTCTTCCTCTTGATTGTTCCTGTAAAACATTTCCCTCCTTAATATATCTCTAAGGTGTTGGATAAAGTGAAATACAATCAATAATCTCGTAAAGTTCCTAAAAGTCACTCGACGTGGCTCTTACTTGACTTCCTAAAACATAGAATACTTGCATATAGTACTTTCGTTTAGTGGTAAACATTTTTTTCTATAACGATATCGTTGTTATAAACTATAAGCTTCTGATGAGTAATAACTATTTTTTATGGACGGCTGTAGGAAGTGGTTATCAGGACTTTTTTTTAGTTTCTAGTTAAAAATACAGAGTGTGCTTTGTCGAATTTATAACTTAATTAGATATCTGTATAAGCTATTACTAATTTAATATTGTAATTTTATTATTTATTATTAATTGCTTATGAAGTCCTTGCCACATTTGGGGGTATCTTCTCTTAGTGTCGATGTTGTTGGATTAAAGTTGTTTATTACAGGGCTAAACAGGTGCCCATAGCGTGGTCGCCTCAGCGATGAACCATCGTGCCAGTTTTATAAATTTTTAAATATTTGCTTATATATTATATATTCGTATTTTATTCGTAAATTTGTAAATATTTGCTTATATATAATTTATATTAGTATTATATTCGTAAGGCTTATGCGATTTCTTCAATGTTCTGTAAAGAGGAGAAGCCAAAAACTGTTACAGTTTCCAGTATTCTTCTCAGCGAATCCTATTGCTTTAGCTTCATTGTCCATCTTGCAAACATTTATTTAACAATTTTTTAGCTAGACCGTTTGGCACTATTATCTGACTAAATGACCAATATTATTCCCAATATATCCATATTTTTAATTAACTTTAGACTTGTTCATTTATGAGCACAAATGGCATTTCCACAAATGCTAACTTTTGGACTTAACTCTTTAAAGGCCTTGCATTGCTTTGTTGAGTTTTCCGATCTGATTAAACGTTTTACAAAAAGTAGCCCCCATCTGGCTTTCTCTAAAATGCATTTTTTTTTTGTTTTTCAAAATGCGGATACATGAAAACCGCGGCAACCTGCATCTTTGCGTTTTCATTTCATTTTCCCGCTGAGTCGATCGCTATCGAAACGCACAAATCTCTTTGTCCTATGCAGGATTCGCAGCGATCGGCTTCGCGTTCCCACAGTCCCGCAGTCTCGCGGCCTTTTGTCTAAAATGCAACAATATTTTTTATATCAAAATCAAAATCGAAGGTAAAAGTGGCGAGTAAGACCCAAAAGTCACATACAACAACAACGGCAACAACTACAACAAATGCAGCATTAACAATGAAGGTCCAACAGCGGTTAGGGAAAAAGGGCAACGATGGCGGCTGGGTCGGTGTCGGCGTCGGCGTCGGTTTCTGGTTGGAAGGCAAAGTCAAAAAATCGCTTAAGGTTAACACATCGCGAACAATGGACGCGCAAATGGACGTGAAGAAAAACCATCAAGCAGCGGGCAATTGTCGCGGCACCACTATCGACTTAGAGGCTTAGAGGGTAGCTCTAAAGTCTGAAGAAAACCTGTTTATTAAGTGGTCCATTGTACAGCCTGTACTCGTTCCCGTACCTGTTGCTGTTGCTGTTGCTGTTTCTGTTGCCTAATTGGGGAGAGATGCACATTAAATTGACTTGGCCCTAGAGTATTTGCTTATTGACTTAAGACATATGCAATGACTCAGCAGCCTACACGGCTGGAAAAAAGGTCTAGAACTTGAAATTGGCAAAACACATTTTTGATTCTTTCTTCGTCTTTTTTTGTATATTTTATTTCAATTTCTTTTTGTATCAATGTGCGTTGCAAGATCGCGCAACTGCCGCTCCCTTGCAGGTGCAAACACAAACAACAAAAGTCACATACTCCGAACAGGTTGTCCAAGGTATGGTATGGAGGGAGAGAGTGGAAAGGAGCGTGGAAAGGAAAACATTAGCCAAAAAGGACCAACAACAAACAGTGGAAAGGCATAAAAGGCCGAGTACATGTGAGCGCACATTTTCGACTATAAAATTTATTCGCATTAATCGCCGTCAAAGATAAATTAAGGATAACAATGGAAAAAGAAACAGACACAGGCACGGACACGGACACGGACACGAACACGAACAGAGTCGTCCGGCTTTTGGATGATAAGGCAGCATTGACACCTCTCGCATTGACCCTCTTCGAGAGGCAGCTACCTGCGAGCCAGCAGGACAACTGCCGCTTTATAGAGCTAGTTCGAGGACGAGGCAACCAATTCGCAGACAGGCTGTGCACACTTGTTGTCCTCATTAGGGCATCCGCATCATGTCAAATGCGCTCACAGCTTTTTCTATTGGCATCGTTTCTATTTTAGTAACGCCCCCCCCACCCACTGCAGTGCCACCTTGGAGGGGGTTGGGGGGTGGGGGACCGCTGTGTACCACAAAGTGGAATGAAGCGTATGCGTGTGTAATTAAGTGTCGCAAAAAGACGCATTCGAAGCTGGGCAGAAAGCTCTAAAATGGGCCGTTGACGGGGCCCGCCCCCATAGAACCGTGAGTCTGGCCTGTGTGTTGATATATGAGTATGTACAAGTGTGTGTGTGTGTGTGTGTGTGTGTGTGTACAATGTATAGTATGTGTATATTAGTGTTAGTGTATTAGTGTATATTATGTGTGTAAATAGGAAAAGCGTGTTGTGCCACTGCCACTGGTTGGCTCGTTTCCGGCCCCCCATCCTTCTGCTGCCGCTCCTGTCCTGCTCCTGTACTGCTCCTGTTTGTGCTGCCAGTGCTTCTACGGGACATGGAAGCTGGCGCTGGCACTGGATCGTTGGGGGTGATAAAAATGTTCATGTAAATTGCAAAAAGCAGTTTTTATGTCCCGTTGCCTTATTTTCGGCTCGTGTGCGTTCTCTGTTTTTGAAAAAAGCGTGTGAAGTGGTGCAAAATATTAAGTAGAATGCGAGTGCCAGGGGAGTAAGAACGTTATTTGTGTGTATGTGTGTGTGTGTGTGTGTGTGTATGTGTGTGCAGCCCGTGTGGTTGTTTGTGGGTGGCATTAGTTCGTGAACAATAGGTGGGTGTGTGACTCACTCGCTCAGTGGTGGGTGTGGCTGTTGCGCTTTGATGTGCCATTGTTGTTGAACGAGTATTTCTAATTCCATTTTCTTTACCGATAATGTATGCATACAAATACACCTTTTGCAACTGATTGCGCAAAAACATATAGCACGACCAAGGAAATTTTATAGAAATATTCCGAAATGTATTTGTTAGATTAATATTCGGCTCGATTAGCTAGTCATTTGTTACTTTCGCTAAGCCCATATTTCTGCTTTGACTCTGCTACTATATACTTGTATATATTTTTTTCTAAATCATTAAATGTTTGCTTTATTGGCATTAAAACAAGTCGTCCCTTTCATTCAGCATAGAGTGTAAATTCTTAAAACAGACATACATACATATACATATGTATCTTCAAACATAATTTATTAAGTCATTATTTAATTTAGACATCCTAGCCACAATAAACAAAAGCATGCTTCGGTATTAGGAAAACATCTTTCTATTATCTTTTCTTTTCTGGGACCTGGAAGAACCCGAGTACCAAGTCCAGGCGGGCATGGCTATATTGACTAATGGTCAAGAAGATACATATCCATATATACATAGAATTTGAGAACAATCAGCAACGCCTACTGTTTGTTACATTCTCACTAAACTAGTATGTACTTATGTATTCCCTTTTATTCTTCTCATTATGTATTTTTATGCCTTTTTATCAAACTAGTACTTTCGTTAGCCATTTGAAAAGCAGAAAGCAGTCTTTAAACTTTTCGAAATTTTCAGTCCCATCCCTTTTGTAACATAATAATTCCCTATCGGTAAGTCGCCTTCTTTCTAATTTGTTAGCAGAATATCTCTGCGATCATAGTCGCCGTATAAAAAAATAAAATGTAAAATATAACATAACCCGAATGGACCAATTTACATATGTATGTGTTGAAGAAATAAAATTATTTTTGTGTTTATCTCAATTAGAGTCGAGTTTTTAACAATTGACATACAGTTTTTAACAATTACATACATTTCTTAGCAATGTCAGTTTGATTATCAATATATGTATATGTATGCATGTATCAAAAGTAATTTATATAATATTTTTAATAATTTGTTTATTATATTGTTGAAGTCCCTGTATGGAGCTGATTGGATAGGATTGTTCATTTTTATGTTTATGTTTAATGTTTTTATTTAAATGATGACTGTACCAAATAGGCTGACAGATAGTTTGCACGTTGAATAATGGGTTGAAACATATGTATGTAGGTTGACGAACACGATCATATAACAAGCGTGTCCTCGCCCTGGCTGCTGAAAAAATACTGCATCTGATGATGCGAGTTTATTCCAATTTATCGCTTCTATCGCAGAGCGCTATTTAATGTCTGGTCACACTGACATCAAATCTGCCAAAACAAAAATTTTGTAAACTTTTTCTTGTGCTTGTCTGGGGACAAGCGCTTTAACACTGGTGAGCAGTTGCAAGGTTGCGCTTTTAGCGAAATTTTGACTGTCACAATTGCATCTAAAAGGGGCAATCGGGAAGGCATGGTAAGTTTCAGCACAATTCGGAAAAAATCAGTTGGTGTGACAATGTAAAAATGTGCTGTTTGTGTCCCCGATTCTGCATTTTCTTTAAAGGCCACCAACGCCACTGCCACCTCCATCTCCACCGGACAGAGTTTGTCTGTGAAACTGAAAATACCGCATCGAGTGCAACCGGAATTCTTGCCACGTCCGGGTCTTCCCGGCCAATACACAAACAAGCTCCACTACTTCAAGAAACATCTGCTGGACGAGGTGGTCAAGAAGAAGTTCGCCTTGGATTTTATGGAGCCGGTGGACACGGTGGCCTTGCAAGTGCCCACGTATTATACAGTCATTGAGCGGCCCATGGACATAGGCACCATTATCAAGCGGGTGCATAACAATTACTATCGGTACGTGGAAGAGGCCATATCGGACTTCAGGCTGGTATTGCGGAACTGTTTCACATTCAATTGTGCCGGCGACGTGGTCTACCGGAAGGGTCAGATGCTGGAGAAGTTTTTCACCAAGATAATCAGGGGCATACCGCCAGGCCCTGAGATACCCTGCCACAAGGATCCCAGGGCAATGGCTCGACCGCGTGGCATTTTGAAGGTCACATCTGCCATGATCGACATGGAGCGGGAATGCCGCGAACAGCTGAATCAACTCCAACACAATTCCTCGTTGGCGGACACGCATGCGCGCAACTTCTTCAATAGCAAGTGGGAGTCGCTGCATAAGAAACTGGACAAACACTACTTCAAGTCCGAGGAGGACTTTAAATCTCATGTGGATGCCATATTCAAGAAGTATTACGAGGGCGCCAAGATGATATATGAGAACACATACGGGAGGACGAGTGCCCAAGCACTGGGGCTTGTTGGCGCCGAATCCTCCTCAGCTGTCATAATGTTGGACGCCGCGGACGTGAGGACGCTCTGCAGGACCGCTGAGTTACTCGAGAACGGACTGCGCTACTTTGTCGAAGTATCAAAGCAAAAATGGGAAACCTGCACCGTCAAAGGGCTGGTCGATGACTTTAGTGATACGATTAATGCGCTTCGGGATCGCTATGAGATCCAACGGTTTTTTGGCAATCAGGACTCCGGTGTTCCGTGCATCGCAGCCCACACAATGCTTAGGGAAGGCGAGCTCGATTTCTTTTCTGTACCGTCTGATTGCGAAGCCGACTTTGAGGAGGAGAGACACACTTTTGTTGGCACCGATGAACGTCGCAGTGTGCAGAAACTGTTCGCCATGCTCCCGGTGCAATCAATGGCTGAGATAGTGCACATTATACTACAAATTGAGGGTTTTTCGATGGAGAGCAACAAGCACATGAACTTCGATGTGCAGTCCTTCAAACAGGAGACACTGCATCTTATGAAAAAAAGCATTACAAGGGCTGTACGGGCCACTACCAAATTGAACTTGCGCGACATGCAGCCAGCGGAAAAGGACGGTCTGAAACGGAGCTTAGAGCAACAATTGCAGGACATTACCAAAATATTGAATAGCGGGCGTGCTAAAAAGACAATTAAAGCAGCGGCCAGAGCGAAAGCACAAACTGATGATGGTACGCCCCAAATGCAAAGGACCGCCACAAATTACACCCGAACCTTGACCGACTCCAGCGGCAGCAGTGAGTCCAGTGACTCCAGTAAAACCAGTGAATCCAGTGCATCTAGTTCTTCTAGTGATTCCAGTGAATCAAGCAGCGAAGAAGAAGAGAAATCTTCCGTTTCTAGTCCGGCCGGCAGTTCACAGTCGAACAATGCGCCTTCTCAGGATTGTGTCGATGGGCCAAATGTGTCTCCACTATCTCAGTCTATGCGTAGCCCTATGTCGACCCTCAGCGAGCAACTGATGCTAAGCAGCACCGATATAAGCATCAGCAGCAGTCAGCGGAGTAACTGCAACAGTCCGGATAACTGCGGTGAATCCGACAATTGTAGCTTGCCCTCAAGTAAAGCCGGCTCTCCACCCCGGACAAACGAACTAAATCTGCAATTTATGTCTGAGTCTGATCAACATTCAATCGATCGGACACTTCAACTGGGCCAAGAATCAATGACGACCGTGTCGCCACCCCAAATAAATGAACATAATTCAACATCTTTTGCATTTAAGTCCGACATCCCTCCACTTGAGAAAAAATCAAAAACGCCTGAGTCTCAGTATCTCACATATGAATCGAATCAACAAGCATTGACGCCTGTATCTAGACTTAAGCCACATATTTACCAACTAGATCGTGCACCAATTACATCAACCTATGGAAGAAACCAGCAAGAATTTCTAACTGAATGCTCATCTCAACCTAGTAATTATCAACTCGATCAACAAATAGTTATGTATGGGTCCCCATCTCAGACATATGAATCAAATCGAAAGGTAAGAACACCTGTATGTGAATCTAAGCCACACCTTCACCAGTTAGGCAATCACGCACTTACGTCCGGATCTTTAAACGATAAACATAAACAGAATCAAATTTCAACTGGACCTGGATTCCTATCAAGCATTTATAAACTCGATGAATACTTAACAACCACAGACTCTCCAACCCAGATGTATGAACTAAATCAACAGTTACAGACACCTGCATCTGAATCCAAACTACAACCTAGTCAACAACTAATTAAAGATTCAGTTACGCCTGGATCTCCAATTCAGAAACATGAAGACTCAATTAAGCAGGGGTCTTCATTTCTGGCATCTCGCCTGAACCAAGCTTCAATTTCTCCTGGAGCTTCCTTGATGTATCAACTAGATCAAAAACCAATAGCCGCCGAGTCTTCGTTTCAACATACACTGACTCCTAGATCTGAAACTAAACGCCGAATATGCCAACCAGATGAACAATCCTTTACTTCTGTGTCTTCAAAGAAGACCTTTAAGCTAAATAATCAATCAACTGATTCCCCATCCCATACGCTTGAGCCAAGTACAACAAAGCCCCGAGTATTCCAAAAAGATGAACAATCCATTACCCCTGTGTCTTCTAAGCAATCTTATGAAAGCAAGTCTGCACCTAAATACCGCATGTGCCAAAAACCATTTTCAATTGGGTCTCCAACTCAAGCATACAAACTAAATCAACAATCATCAACATCGGGCTCTAAATGGCGAATATACCAACAAAATCAAGGTCCTAAATGCCCAATCCAAACAGATAAGCTTAGTAAACAACAATTTTTACCCGCGTCGGGGTCTTCAGACCAGTCCTACGAAGTACTGGAAAAAGATATCTTTTCAACTGAAGTTCCACAGCGGAATGGCCAGTCAAATACGTCAGCATGTCCAGCCGAAGGACGCCAATTTAATAAAAACAATCAATCTGTGCCAGTGTCCTTCGAAAACCACTCCAAAAAACTAATGAGATCGCCTAATAGATCTCATGCCGACAGCCGCAAACGAAAAAGTTACCTATCTACCAGAGATAGCTCTAGCAGCGACGAGGAATTCCATCTCGGACATACCAAATCTGTTAACAACCACATGTGCCTCGATCTCCAGCCGGAACAAACTAATTGAATCGCCAATCGCACACCGAGGGTTTCGAAATTCTTCTATTAAGCTGAAATGGCAAGCTACCCCAGCGATGAGGAATCTGCACAGCAGCCCGGTAAAAAGCATAAAGGATTTAGAAAGTATATATTTCGGTCTCTTAAATGTAGAGAACCTTAAACAAAACGATTTTAAGCTCTCTTTAAATATGTATACGTGCTGAAAACAATAAATAGCTAATTTATAATTATTATTTATTATTAACGAATACTAGTCTTGTCCATAACATCGAAGTAGCATTATATCAAGTAATCTAATTATACTGTTAAAAAATTATGCATGAATTTTCCGTTTTTTGTGATTTACTTAATGTTTTCCATTCTCGGATCATAATGTTCCCAAATGATTATCTTGTAAGTTTGAATAGAAATGGTATATAAGGAAACTATTGTGCAATATAATTTAATTAAGTATATCTATATAAAAAAAGAAAGGAAAACGCAAATCGGATTAAGAACTAAATACTCTTAATGCTGAACAATTTCATAGTACAAACTACACCTTCTTCTAAGTTAGTCATAAGCTAAAGTAGTAGTAATTCGAGAAGAAAATGCAAGTAAATCCTTCAAGAAAGGCGTGCTTTTTCCATGTATTAGTCTTAAGAGATCTTGCCATTGATGCCATCACGTAAATAGGAACTGTTCATTGAGAAAATATGCAAAATAACTTCAGTTTTTCACGAACCCAAAGATGCTCCTGCGTCTCCTGTAATGTGTTAAAATTAAAGGAAAAGCAGTTATTCAGATTGAAAAAACAACTACTTATAACTTGCCTTTTCATATACCACTCTTACTATATACACCTAATTCTGTTTTTACACGGTAGATTGGCTACAGAAAAGACATTGATCATATGGAAAAAAAGTTGATTGGCTCCTTATCTCTAAAGAAATATAAATGAAATTTGTAATTTTCAAACCGTGGTTTATCAAAAAACAGAATTACTTGTAGGTGTATAGCCCTGAGAAGTCTTTAAATATATGCTCGTCCAAGCCTTATCATGCCTGGTACTGACAATTTTGGCGATACATCGAAACCCACATACACATACTACGAGTATTATAATCAAAAATCAATTTGCATAAGAGTCGTTGACACTGACATCGGATAATTTTGCTTGCACATCCCGAAGGAAACGTTGTCTATGCAAAGATCACGTAGGCAGGCAGCGAATTTTCATAGACAGAATTATGCAAATCTGTCGAGTTTCTCACGGTCGGGAAAATGAGCGAGAGAATTGTACCTGACGCCCAGGCTGCCAAATTAGAGCGACGCGTCGGCAAAGATCATGCAGATCTTGGTGAACGGAAGAAGGTTTTTCACAAAAATTTGCATAATTTGAATTTTCACTTGGCGAAATGAAAAGGGTTGCGATGCAAAGATCTCGACGTGTCGTCTTCTATCTAATTTACATATTGAGGAGCCCAACTTTTGCAAAGTGAGGCGAAAATCTTTTCGCTGAAATGAAAGTGAAAATGAGAAAAGGAAATGCACAAACACACTCACACATGCACATACACACGTACACACTCAATCGCAAACACACAACAGGGGTTAATTATGCGCACAGTGGGTCAGTGGAAGAGGCGCCCGATGCTCAGCATGCCGACACGCTCGCACACCTGAGCGTTTTAGGCCACCAGAGGGTTGAACAAAGACAGCAGCAGCCGGGACAATAACAACGACAGTGACGCTCCTAGCTCATTTGCATAGAGTCCTGGCGCATTTTCAGGCTGCATCTGCAGCTCACATATAGTACATACGTGCATGCAATTTATATCGCTGATGTTGTTGTTGCTGTGGCTGTGGCTGTGGCTGTGATGATGATTTTATTTGGCCAGGCAAAATTATGTAAATTATGCGTGCAAAAACGCTGAGGAAACTTTCTCACGCTCAACACTTTTACTGCCCGAACCTTGCTGGTCGCTTGAGTTGCTCACTTGGCTTCGTCTAGGGTTCTGCCTCTGCATTCTGCTCTCGCTGGGCCTTCAACCGTGTTTGGGTTAAGACGCGCCGGGCTACAAATCAATTTTGATCGATATTCATTCAGTTTGTCGATTGATTTGCCTAATTTGCATTTCTTAACCTCTTCGGTTTCATGGGGAAACAAACGGAAACAAACTTAGAGTGAATGCGAAAAATTATGCAAATTTCTTAAGAACTTAACCCTTAGCCCGGAGGTCTGAGAAATCAAGTAAAGTGCATCGTTAAAAAAGTAACGTACTTTCTATTATATTGATGTTTTTTTCTGGGGAAGGTCATTTAAAAACAAAAATTGACATACAAAAGGTGCTGAACAAATCACTTTTAAAAGATTTCAACGGCTTATTAAAACGATGGTGCTGATGATTAGTTAAATATTTTCTATACTGTATTGAAATTTTTTTCATAAAAATACATTTGGGAAGCTAAGCTTAAAGCTGATCAAAACACTCTCAAATATTTGATTTAACTTTTAAAATTGTAGAGATGTAAAGTAATCCTCTAATTCTATATAGCTATATCTCCTTTAAAATTATTAAAAGCGAGGTAAAAAAAAAAAACACCTCCCTCCTTCATTCAAATTCCTTTGTTTCGCCTTCGTACTATCTTAACTCGCTGAACCTCGATTTCAGAACAGCGCCATTTTGCAAAAGTTTTTGCAATTTTTGCCACAGAGGCTGCAGCTCCTCCCTTTTTCCACCACCACGGAACTCCGAAGTCAACTGTCCAATGCAACAACCCCTAAAACTATATACATACGAACTCGCATCTCTTGCCACTTTCGAACTTGCGAAATCGCCAATACGATTTGGCAAAAACTGATCAAATGTACATAGCATATATACATATAGGGAATGAAACTGCAGTGGCAACCAATTGGCACATAAATAGAGTTCCACAGATGGCACAGCAACCACCGCTATGCCTCACTTCATTTTCACATCGCTGCCCTCCTTGCTACCTCCCCGTATCCCGCGTATTAACTTTGATGTTGCCACTGCACGCAGACCATAAAAAAAATCCGCAAAACGAGGGTTGTGTCTCGTAAAGTACTTAGCGAAGCACCCCAAACCTACTACTCGAACACACACACACTACAAACTTGCCGAACTTCCTTCCCCCCCTCACCCAGCTCCTGTCACACACACACACTCACATACAGTTTTCCAAGACCTTAAAGCTGTAGTGCGTAGCATTGCGTGTATTCGGAATTTTCGCGGCGAGCACTGCAATGCAAATTTTTTTTATTTTCTACTTGCTCGGGGGTTGAAGCAAAAAAACAAAAAAAAGGGCAAAAGTGAAGCTAGACATTGAGCAGACACCAAAACAGCAACCCCGGGACACGCTCTTAATTTTGCGCCCCTTTGTTGCTGCTGTTGTTGTTGTTGTTGTTGTTGTTGTTGTTGTATCTGCTCTTGTTTATGCTAAAAAGGCGTCAAGTAAAAATCAAAAGGAAGTTGAGCATTCAGGAAGGGCGACTGCGAGTTTAGTTGGCTTATTCAATGTGGTTTCTATCTTTAAAGTAAAGTGCGTACGCTGTCGAATTTTTTAAGCTTCTGTTATCCAGAGAAAATAAAAAAAAATATGTAAGTTGTGCGCTTCTGGGGGGTGGTGCGTTTTTTTTTTCCTCCTCATATTTGTCATACTTTCTTCGCTTTGATGCGGATTGATCAAATTTGATTAAAAACTAGAATGTGTTCTGTGTTCCAAGTGTGAGGGCTTCGCGAAACAGACCCCAAAAGAAATGATTTTTATACATTTCCTACCATTTCTAGCTATGTAATTACAAATTCAGGCGAAAAAGAAAAATGCACATATAATTATTTCCTAAGAACTATTTTTATTAAATTTACAAAATTTAAAGTTTGAGCCATTTCAAATTTTTGTATTATATTTTTCATATCTTATCCTTAGTACTACAAAATAAATTACAGTTTGTTTTTTTCGTTTTGCTTATAATACTTTTATTTAAAAAAATATCTATGCACATATACACTTTAAATGCTTAAACAATGTTTTAGATAACCAACCATATTTGTTGCCATGAATCCTACATTAATAAATAATAGATTGTGCATTCGGTACGTTTCAATCTACTTCTATACCCTTAAGCTTCTGAGCAAGGCAAATAATTTTATTTTACTTGTATATATCAATTTTCAATGACGAAAGATTACGCTTCAGGTCGAATATTTCTTAGCCAGATTTTGCAACATTAGGTCTGTCTCATCGCAGTCATCTTGGTCCTTTACTATTTATTTATTTATTTATTAATATAATTATTATTATTATTTATTATTATTTACTGATAACCTCCCCTCTAACTTGTCACATTTCCGTACAATGTAAATCTCATTCATGACCCTTCATTGAACTGTGCCCTATTTATGCTATGCTTTTGATTCAAAATCTTCCATCATTACCAATCCGAAGAACTCTTCTTTGTGTAGTTTTGCTCTACAAACTTATTACTGATACCCTCTTAGGCCAAACTAATTTTTCTGTTCCCATGTTCTTTTAAACAGAAGATAGAAGTAATTATTTTCGATGTATCCCTCCACTCACCTGCTATTACGGGCTCGTCTGGCTTGCATATTTCTTAGAATTTCTAGATACTTGTCAGGACTTTTTTAATGCATTCCTAAGACAATAAATATGCACATACATAGATTGACCCAAAATTTAAATTAAGTTAAGCAAATTATGTAAGTAAACTAATTTTAAATTTTTTTAAATAAGCGAAATTTTTTGAATTGTTCACTTAATAAATCTCATTGAATTTTAAGGATGATTTGTTATTTAATTGTTAACATGTGACTACTTTAAGTTTTAAATGGGTGTATAGAGGTTAAAGAGTTAGTTGCTCTTAGATGAAAAAAGGTGATACAAAGTTTCAGTAGCAGTATCTTTTAATCAACATTCCATCAATTGCAAGCTTAAAGCAAACGTCTTGTAATCAGTCATACTACTTATACAAATCTATGCATAAACCCAATAACTATAAAAACCCATACATCCATCATCTCTTAATGATATAGCATCTGCAAGTAATCGAACGATCTCCAAAGAAAATGAAACGACAAGTTTTGTGACATGCCAAAATATGATGTTCCACGACATAGAAGAAAAACATTCGTTTGTCGTTATGTCGTCCTTAGAAATATTTGGCATAAATTACACGCCATAGTTGGCGGCGATGCATGCCAGTCCAAGACATTCTCCAAATAAGGGCGCGATTTCGAGGGATACTTTTGTGTGTTTAGTATTGTTTTTTATCTGACACCACTGCCACAACCACCACCACCAAGGGCACCATCAACCATCAACTATCAACCAGCACCAACGACAATCACCATCGTAAACAAGAGCTCGCTTATGAGGCGCGGAAAACGCGCACTCGTTGCGCTTCACACGCGCAAGGAGCTGCCAAAAAAGGATCCTATTACAAAGGAGAGAGAGAAAGACCCCAGCAAGAGCTGAGAACTTTGACTTGAAAAATGTTTGAATTTGTCGCATTTTCATGTTCATGTTTTGTGTTCGTTTGTGTTTTGTTTTCATTTGGGTTTTGTCTTTCCATGGAACGCGCACGTACGTGTGTCAGTCGACCGTCATAGTTATTGCCATTGTTTGAGGGCCGATCTCGAGAAGTTTGTGCTCTATTGATACGCACATCGTGTTTCACTTTCGTTTGTGTTGCCCATTATTTGCAGGATTGCTTCATGCTGGTCCTGCCTGGACGAGCGTGTGTCAGTCTGAAGGCGACAACGATCCTCTATTGTTTACCGGCTGGGGCATTGTTTTGACTGTCGACTCTGCCGTTGACCTTTTGTGGCCGGCTAATTTAGGCAATAACATATTGTATCTGTATCTGAATATGCAGGCGATTTTCATTTGAATTTATTATTATGCAATCGCCTACGTAAACGCACTCGCTGCCAATTGAAATGCAATGCGCAACATTATCAAGTTTCTTTCGACATTTCTCCTCAATTTTGTTGCGGTTTTTTGTATGCTCGGCCGCATGCCGAGAACTTGAATTTTATGTTGGCGTAGGCCACAAGTATGGCTGCAGTTGTTTGTGTTTTTACCAATTTCCCCTTTTCCCACTTTTCAAGTTTTTCAAGGCACGTCTAAAATGGCGCTGATCACTGCCCAGCCTAAGGGGAATCGAAAAGTTCGCTGCACTGCACCCACGTGTGGAGCCCAGGGATGAGGACGACGAGCGGGGGGCTTTGGCATTTTTCACATTTTGTTTTCATTCTTCTTCCATCGTTCGTTCTCTTTCTCGCCTGTTGACATTTGTAGAAGTACAATAGTATGTATGTTTTGTGCGTGTGTGTATATACGAGTATATTGCTGTTTGCTTGATTGGCGGCCACGTCTGTTTTCCCAACATGCATGTGTATGTGTGTACACATATGAGCATGCATACACTGATAAAAAAACAACGAAATTTCAATATTTACACGTAGATATAACTATTTTTACTATGGATTTTGCACCATTGTGTGTTTTAGTAAATACAAGTGTGGACACTTAAACTTAAAAATTTAATATTAAAATATTAAATTTAAAGTGTGACGATATTAAACCACAAGTGATGATGTGGAGATGTGGGTCTGATTCACGCCGAAGGTTTATTTTTTATAATTATAAAATGTTTTTTCCACTTTTTTGTCTACTCTACTGGTTTTCTTAACTCTATTTCAATATTGACATTTCCATGATGCATTTTTTTTTTCTTTTTTTTTTCTATAGAACCATTTTTAGCAGAAAGTAATTTTAACATTCCATTGCTATTTTGAATTAATTTTCTTGATGCCCTTTTTACTATGCCTTTTAGTACGGATATAGTTTGGATCAATATTAATATTAAAAGTGAGGAGCAGCTGATTGAATAACACTTACTTGACAAATACCTAAAGACCATATCTGTATGCCACACCGCTGAAAACAGACTTGAGAATGCTAGTCGATTGAAATTTAATATATTTCTAGAATATTTAAATCGACTACAAAAAACTTCAAATTAAAGTTGAGAAAAATATTATAATTTACTATTTAACTATTTGTTTTTTGATGTGTGTGCATATTAATATTTAATATGGTTCAACATTAAATTGAATATGACACACTTTAAAAACGAAGTTTTACACATTGGCTTGAATATTTTTTTTTTCATATTAAAATCACAAATGAATATTTTTATTAGTTAAATTTACGATGTTTATATTTGATTTGAATATGAAATAGTAGAACATTAAATTTAATATGAACATTTTCATCTGTACTATGCAACTTTTTTATCAGTGTATGAGTGTTTGTATGCACATGTGCACAACAACTTCGGCACATAACGTAACGCTCGCTGTTTTTCCAAAATTAAATGCAACAGCTTGTGTGTGCAGTTAATGAGGCAGACATTGATGTTGTTCTTGCTGCTTGTGTTGCTGTTCCTGTTGCTGTCGCTTGTCTGCTCCTCCTCATCGCAGGCTATATACGAGTATGCCTATGCCCCTGCACTCAATTGCGTGGTTGGTTAATGCTAATTATTTGTTATTTCTCGTCGTCTCTTCCAAAAACATTCTTGAAAGACACGCACACACGACGCGACGTGCAATTGCTGGCGATTTCCGGTTGAGGGGCACCGCGGAGAAGGGCGTACAGGCTGTACTAACGAATCGTTTTAAATTGCCGGAGAACTCTGGCAAGGGCAAGGGGGATCGGCCAAATTAACACATTTTCTTCTTTGTTGTCAAGAAAAGTCAAAAGAATGCCAATGCAACTTTGAAGAGACACTGAAAAGATTTTCAAACTGAATTTCTTCATAAACTCACCAATGCTTGCAACTCAGAGTTGGTCTTGAATCCATTTAAGTATGTACTGTGTGTGTGGAATACATACTCGTAAATATTATATAATCACTTCATATATTTTCACAAACAAGAGGTGACTACATTACTCAAAATATACTTACAATAGTTGTTTCGTCATTCCTTAAAGAGGTTGCAGATTTGTTAAAGTATTTTCCCATTTCGCAAAATTTGTTTGAGCATAAATATAAGACTCAACAGCTTCGCTTTTCTATTTATTTATATTTATTTTTGAAGAATGTGAGCGTTTTCATTATTAATCAAAAGGCATGAAACTCCGGAGTAAAGGATAGAAGTTGAAGCAATGTAGAATCACATTTCTCTATACCCACTTCTCTTTAAAGGAAAAATTTACTTTATACTAACTTCTCGAACCCTTCCCCACTATAACACTTTTGATCTTTATTTGTGAGATGTTCCGGATTATATAATCTATTCAATTCCATATGCATCCTTCCTGTTAAAGACTATCATTTGATAATGGAAATAGCTGAGTCGACACTTTTTCAACCACACAAGTAACATTTTCATTCACAATATTTGTGCATTTATTATTTTGAACATTTTTAAATTTATGCAACATAATGGTGCTATTCGAACGTGCCTTAATGCGATTTTTCAGCTCGAGGATATTTATTGAAAAAGGAGCAACCACCGAGCTGTAGAAAGTGTACAAAAAAGAAATGTACCTGAATATTTTATAATTTTCTATAAAAACATATTTATATTCGTCGTTGAATACAGAGTTTACAAAATATAACATAATAGCTTATTAGGAACAACAGATTCCAGCATAAGATGATCTTCCAGTTTAAAAAAAATGCAACTGCATCGATTCTGCTACCCTTGGACTCTCCATCTCGACCAATATTGATTGGATATTGAAACCTTATATTCGCTTAAAAAGGGTTTCTGAATTCTTCAACACATATCTAAATGAAATTATTTATTTGAGCAACAGCATCTCGGGGAAGCATCGCCAGATCCTACCTAATGTCGAGTAGCATCACTCGAATGAACTCCTCAACTTGTAGTTGCACTTCTCAGTTTATTTAAGAAATTTTCACACATTTTTCATAATCAACTGCCAACCGACTAAGTAAACAATTGCACTGCAGGTAGTTTGCTCACTATTTGGCCACACGGCCAAGAAGAATGTTGTCTATAGAACCTTTTGAGCCAAGTCGTGAACGTGAACGGCGACTCTCTAGATGCTGCTGAGAAACGGGCAGGCGCAAATTTATTTTGACAAGTGGCCGAAAAATTGTGTGGCTTTGTTCCAATAGTGGCAACTGCAACTTACGATTTGTATAGAAATTACGTGTCTCCAGCACCAGCACCAGCACCAGCAGGGTCTACAGCAACAAAAACAATAACCACTATTGATTGTCGATGCATTTGACGTTGAGTGGCAGGGATCATTAAAAAACAGACTGAAGTACTCGACAAGACTGAATGTCGCAGCTATTAAAAAAATATTGCCGCCCATTAATTACAACCGACCAGGTATACCACACGCACACATCTCAAAACTGCAGGCGAAGGACCTCTGGACTCAAGGGTTCAACACAACGCAATCTTAGAGCCGCTGCTGAATATTCAGATGTTAAGCATCAATTTTGCTGGCATTTTGTCAATGTCATTAGCAATTTAAAGTGCATAAATTATTGGCAATTATAGCTAAAGGTAAGCCCGCAAAACGCAAAATAGCAAAATAAATTATGTTAATTCTAGCAGCTGATCACATTAATAATTGTTTCAATTGATTTTATTTTATTTAACTGTATATAGCTTCCTTAGCAAAAAAGAAGTACCCTTTTATATCGTTAGATAATCAAATTTGTAATTTGCACATGGTTATAAAAACAAGTCTAGGCTATCGGTGAATTAAGAGTTCAGTTTTTTCATAGATGCAAGCTTAAGGTGAGTTAAGAATCTGCTTAACTGTCTTTCAGATATTTATAACAGTTCTGAAATGAGTTCTGTTATATTAAAACAACACTATACAAGGAAATAAGGGTCCAATATTAATTAGCTATTGCCATTTCATGTTACAATTTTTCCACAGAAAACCCACAATAAGACGGATGCAAGAAAAATCGATGAATGCAGTTTATTTTGTACTGTTTCTTAAAGAGTTTGAAGTAATTTGGATGAATTATGAAGAACCCCTCCTCCTCATCTGGACTTCCAGTATTCCAAATCCGCTTAGTGCTCATGTACACTGTAAAAGGAAACTTATGTCTTGGACTGTGCTTTATCATCAGTCAGGACAAACTGTTTTGTATATTTACATATATATGTATGTATGTATAATGACTTGCATACGATTATACTATAAACTACAATATTTATATCTATATTTTTTAATTGTTAGCACTCACTAGGCAGCTAAGCCGGGCAGTAAGGTGTTTTACCTAATAAACAAAATCGGAGCCGTTTTTAAATACTACTTAACTCATTAAAATGTAGTTAAATTAATGTTTACAGCTTAAGAGGTATTGGTGTTGAAAGTCAATTAAAATACAGGAGGCATTTTAGATAGGGAATTGCTTCTAAAAGCTATAATATAATGTTATTCAAATTTAATTTTTTGCGTTTCAAACCACATTTTTAAACTTTAGCTTAGCAGCGATATTCGAAATTATTTAATATTTAAATATGAATAATATACATATATCTTATTATTAATTTCTTTTTTAATAGACATATATAAATTTATCAAAACGAATCAAAAGTTTGTAGTACTGGAGTACTGGAGTGTCTTTTGCATGCCACAAGTTAATTCCCAAACTTATCAAAACAGAAAATGAGTAAGCTTCCATAATCCTTATTTTATATTAAGTATTTTTTGTGAACATTTTATCTGAAAACGAGATCTAATTTAATATCGCACTTGCATTATTTTCTAATTCCGATTCTCCATTCCCTTAAAATGTAATGTAAGTTTCCTAATCTTCTTTAAGGCTATAGCCTATAAATAAGAATATATTGCTTGAGAAAAGTTACAAAGGCCCATAGGTTGAGCCAATGTCAGTTTCCATTTAGTTTCGATAAGTCCTATAAACCCATTCACTTGTCTTGCCCTAAAATACAACCCATTTTTTGTTTGCCGACAGGCACCCGATCAGGAACCCACAAAGAAATCTTCAAAATTATCACCTGTGCAGGAGTCCGAACAATAAATTCATTGGAATCAATAGTTCAATAACCCAGCAACAATAAAATCAAAAGAATGACGAAAAATTATGGCACACAAAAAAGGGATACACAAGGATGTACTCACACACACACACACACACATACAGATGGAATGGAAAACCAAAGCGAATGCACAAATTGATTGTTGTTGCTGCTTCTGTGCCTGCTGAGCTGCGGAGTGGAGGTGTAGCTGGTGTTGCATGTGCAGGACGCGAGCATTGCAGCAACAGGATGCATTGTCTATACATACACATGAGTGTGTGTGTGTGTGTGTGTGTACGGCATGCGTGCCAGTCGTGGCTCAGCGCAAAACCCTGGGAAAAGTTAACTTTTTGATTCGTAAGAAAAGAATCACATGAAAAAGTCACACGATTTTTGTTGAATTGCCAGTTGGCAGTTGTTGTTGTTGTCCTTGCTGTTGTTGCCAGTTGGCGTTTGTTTGCGTTGCTCTGCCGATAGCGAAGGTGCACCCGAAAATTGTGGAAACATGTTGCAAGTCAGCTGAAATAGAATGTGTGTAGGGGATGGGAGCAACAACTACACCAATAGTGCTAAGGCGGATGGCAGCTGAAAACTGCTCGTGTATTTTTTTCTGGCAGGTTACATAAACTGCCAATGGCATTTTCATTTACAATTTTGGCTTGGGAACGAAATTGATAAGGGCATTAGGCAGCGACATGGGTTATTATCCCATTGTTAAGCTATTTGTTGAATTCATTTGTGGTTTGCAACAATGGAATTTGGCAATTTGGCAACCCCAATAAATGCGCGAAAAGCTTAATCCAGTATAAGATCTGTGAGTGGGGACAAGAACCAACATTTTTGTGTGTGGGGCTCTGTTAGTAGAAGCGAAAAACTAGACTCTGTTAAAGCTATTATTTCTTGCTGTTATCTGAACATTTCTCATGAGTCGGAAGTAATACTTGATAAGCACTGTTAGATAGCGGATTTTTCGGTTGTGTTTTTTTAGAAAGAATCAAATGGTTATACACTGCAAAAAATATATAGTTAGCGAGATGGACAACATTAATACTTTCGAGATAGACTACTATGGCTCTCAAAGCTAAATTCATAATTCGCACGCAAATTTATAGACGTTCCTTTTTAAAAACTTTGTTTTAAAGATATATTACTTTTCTTTCTTCAGCGTTTATTTAATCGGCCTGAATTACTTTAATATTCGTAATTTGTACAATTAATAGCATTACAATAATCGACGATCAAATTAACATGTATTTTTTTCCGGTGCAACCGCACGCTTCTATTTAGAATCAACAAGTTCTAAGCAAAGTCTAAATAAATTCGCGCGATATTCTTGTCTCACAAAGCTTTTTCGCCATGCGGCAAAACAGTTCTACAGTTCTATGTCAATGATCGGAACAACGTTCTAGCTAACCACGTGTCTGGCAATTTACTTGAATTATGAGCTTATACCAAAATATCAAGAATCACAAACGTAGCGACATAGTCACACATCTAACCACATACATAAGTAGTTTGTATATAGCTTATAAATATATTTTTTGCGCAAAAATGGCGACGTATGTCGTGCCAAAAATAAGCAAAAGCCACAAGCGAACCGACATGACGCGAGCGTTTCGCCTACAGACACACACTCGCACACACACACATTCGCACGAACAGCTTTTTTTTGCTCTTTTTGTTTTGTGCAAAAATACGACGCTGATTGGTCGCTTGCGAATTTCGGCAAATTTCGCGAACGCCGCAACGAATGAAAGTTTTGTACAACGAAGCTTCGGCAGTGCGTTCGTGGCTCGTTAAGCTTCGGCAGCCTCGGCAGCTTCGGTGCGTGAGAGTAACGATTGCTCTCGCAGTGTTGTTGTTTTGCGTGTTTTTTGCGTGTTTATTTATTATTCAACTAGTTTTTGCGTTTTTTTTGCCGGCATTTTGCTCTTGAAATTTGTTTTCGCAGCACATTTCAAGTTCAAGTTTATGGACGGCGACGACGGCACAGAGTTTCGTGTGTTACGCGAACGCCTTCTTGTTGTTGTTTATTCCAGCTTTTTGTGCGCTTTTTGGGTTCTAGCGGTTATGTATTTGTAAGGAATAAATACATATATGTATATATTGTATGTATGTGTGTATCTTGTTGTTCTGGCAATGCGCGAAACTTGTTGCTGCTGTCTGTTTAAATGCCGAGTTTTTTTTTTCTGCACAAGCAGCAGCGAAATTGTTGGAGGAAAGGCGGGGACTAAATGGCGAAATGGTAGTTTATACTAAGCTTTATATAAAAACACACATCAGTATGTGTGTATGTGTGTGTTTTTACTAAGAAGTACAGCCATGCCAAAGTGTGGGGACAGTCTCGGCATTACTGAAAAAACAGCACACCTTGAACTACATATTTCCAAAAGTGTTTTATAAAACAGACATTTACATGGCATTTATTAATTAGCATTGAGCACTAACTATGTAAAAAAAAGACCTTCCGTATGTCTATTTCCAACAAACAAAAACGCACACACACAGTCTTGGGCCTTGGGCTTCGGGCACCACAACAGCAACAGCAACAACAATCACCGATGACGACAACAACAGCAGCAAAAATTAACTAAATTTGTTTTCGTTGTAAACAACAGAACCTCGTCATATTATTATTTTTTTTTACATACATATTTGTATTTTTGCCAGCACAACAGCAGCAGCTATAGCAATAATAACAACAACATCGACGAGCTCAATAAAAAAAAGCACGACGTAACACATTTTCTTCACTTTGTCATGCCTTCAATTTATTGTTATACTTATTTTTCGCTGTAAACAAATATTGTGTAATGATTGAGTGACCCTGAAAAAAGTTCCACAGATAAACAAGAGCAGAGCAAATGTCTGGTATTCTAGTTTCTGTTTTTGTTGCTCTATTTTCATTTCTTATTTGCGAAATATTCGTTAAATCTAATCGCCCCAAAGGGCCAACTGCCTGATAATTTTATGTTGAGAGCAGAAAAGCTCTCTGTCTACTATTTGTTATTGTTGTTTTCATTTTTCATTCTTGTGGGGCGTCGTCAGCTAGTACGAAACTTTTTCGCGCTCATTTTATGCACAAACATACATATGTATGTACATATGTATATACCTTTATATACGAGTCGTACATACATACATATATGAGTCAGTATGTACAATGAAGTATGCATGTATGTATAGATAGATGGTCAGTATATAATGTGGCACATATACTCATATGTACAGAGACAGCATGAGCTTTTTTTCATACGTTTTTACCGCTCATGCCGCTCAGTCAGTCGGGCAGACCAGACCAGACCCGACCCTTTAGTTACTTCGACGTGTATTCAAGGTCAGTGCTCGGCGCTCGATGCTCGATGCGAAACTTTCGGTGGAATCAGAACTTACAACACGTAGACGCGCACGTATCGCAACTTTTTTGTACGCTCGCAAACAAACAAATAAATGTACAAACAAACGCACTTACATACATATGTACATACCTACAAACATACATACATACATGCAGAAAAGCTTGTAACCAGCTCGGTTAAAACAACAGCCAAACAAAAAATATACAAAACATAGCATCCGAATTGCCCTTTTTGATATTTTTGCTCGTTATTCTGTGGCTCTGTGCTGCCATTTTGCATAATGGCAGCCTCGGGTACGCCTCGTCGTTCTTATTTATGGCGCGATCGGCAGTTTTCTGAGAAAAATGTATTCGCTAATACAACAAAAATGTGCTAGAATTGCGCTAAAGTGCAATGCCGCCGTCAAAAATGTTCGCCCCCTTAGACAGACAATATGGAAAAACTGCTTCAATTGCGGTTGGCAAAATTTAAAGGCCGCCAAAAACTGATCGAAAATGTGTGTTAAACAATGTTGTGCTCCAAAACTTCTCAGTAAATGGACAATGTTTATAATAAAAACGAATATATGTGACAATTTAATATAATTGCGAGTGAATAAAATATTTATAAGAAAAAACATTTGCCGAGCAACTTATATAAAAATAAAATACAAAAATAAACACAAAAGTGGGAAAAAAGGTAAGATACTAAGTCATATTTATATAAAATAAGTTGCACATCAGAATATTTTGAGTTTCTTCAAGAAATTGAAAGTTCTAAAGACAAAAAATTCGCAATTGTGGCAAATTGTGTAAAAAAAATAAATTAATACACAAATTTTTGTATGAATTGTAATTTAAGCGTGTTTTATCTTGTACTGACTTTGACAAAAACAGTTCTCAAAGTACACTCCAAGTAATTTTAATGATAATTATAATATTTGTGAGCACTATTTGAAATACATAGACAAATTCCAACCAACAAATGTGACAGCTGGCTAACATCAAATTGGAATTATTGATGATTAATGCGTGGCTTCACAATTGCGACGAAAACGAGATAAGAAGCAAGAAGAATTGAACAGAAAATCCTGAAATCAGCTATGCAAACAATTCTATTAAAATTGCATTAATGTAAAAGTTTAAAAATTCAACATAAAAGGTATTGTAAAGAAATGGATTCCAATTTTGAAAAATGCTAAAAACCTCGTCTCTATGCTCGAGTGGCAGACCAGAAAAAAAATTTAAGTTGCACATACCCACAAGTAAGTAAGTAAGAGATGTTTTATTTCAAAATTGAAAATCGGAAAATACGCTCATGTGATGGCCTTCAAATAAGTGATTTTGCCTTTAGAAAACTGCAAGTCTATGCTGATCTTCAATGCTATAAATATAAAGTCGTTGCATTTGCACATGGCATGACAGTCGGAGTACATACAAACATACTATATATAAATAATTATGTATGTATGTACATTGAAGATATAAGTGTGTGTGTTCGGATGCCAACTGTCGGGTTTTCTCTACTCCAAGCCCAGCTCTGTACATTAATTCCCAAAAGGCAAGAAGACGCGCAATGCGCACAACATTTGCGCTCGAATTGGAATGTTTTCCAAAAATTTTATTTCGTTCAAAATTGCTAAAAATAAATGTTGCTGTTGTTTTTGGTGAAAAAAACAAGAACTATGAAAACACACCCCATACGCTGTTGCTGTACTTTCTGCTGAAGCAGCATAAATTTTTATGCACGCGGTTGCTCTTGAGAGCAGGGGCACTGGTACTGGCACTGGCAGGGGCAGGGGCAGTGGCGAGGGTGCAGGCGGTTTTTCACATGTGCAGCAAACAAGCAAGAAAAGGCAACAACTGCCGCACAAACTGCAACACTCGAGTGGCGTTGGCGGCACAAATGGCATTGGCAGCAACAGCAACAGCAACAGCGAGAACGACGGCCGTAGCGTGGGCGCTATATTTAGAAAGCAATTGTGTTAGTGTGTGTGTGTGCGTGTGTGCTTCCATGTGTGTGTGTGTGTGCAGGCGAAATTAACGCCGCTCAGCAAAATGGCGGCTGCTCGCGAAGTGCAATGCAATGCGTTCGCATGTTGATTACATACATACATATGTATGTATCTAAGCGTATCTATATACAAATGCATTTATACATACAAATACACATACACACATGCATACATATGCATGCATGTACGATTATGTATGTATGTCTGTATGTATGCGCGTGCTATGTTTGTGTTTGCTTTAGCGTTTTTGTCTCTCGTCTCGTCTCGTCTCTGTTTGCTTTCGCCTAATTTTTGTTTTCTGTGCGTTTTTTACACAATTTATTTATTTTTTTCGTTGCATGTTGCCTTTTGCTATCTGTATGTATGTATGTGTGTGCGTGTATCTTGCCATTGTATCTGTATCTGTATTGGTGTATCTGTAGCTGCAAAAGTGCAATGACCCATGCGTATGGCCCAGCGCGAACATCGACCAGCCACACGAATTCGACTTGATGTAGAGTTATATTTATTGTTGTTGTTGTTGGCGGCGTTGGCGCGGCTAGCTACGTGCCACTTTCCATACACACACACACACACACACACAGAGTTGAGCACCAACGCATAACTCGTATGGTTGCAGCAAATGACGCGCGATAAATTTTCAGCTCGAGGTTTTTTTTTCTTCGTTCCACGTCTTCTATATAAGTAGTATCTCTCGGTCCCAGTCTCTGGTGTTGTTGCCTTTTCTTAATTTTTGTCTTCGCTTGTTTTTCTTCTTCATTTCTTGTTGCATTTTTGCTTTTATTAATTTTGTCTAACGTTGTTTGTGCCTGCAGTTTTGTTTGTTTGTCTCGGTTTTTCGTTTATGTGTGTATAAATACATAAAGCAACATATTCGTATAAATTTGCTGTTACTGTTGCTTGATAAATATGTGTGTGTATGTGTGTACACTGCAAGAAAATTGTGTAACAATTTATGTTTATTATTATTTGCAGTCCATATATTTTGAAGGCCTTCACATAATGATGATAAATGAGTTAATTAGTTTTATTTATAACTATGTGCATTAAATACACTACATTCTAATTTTTCTGAATTTCGAATTAGAATATCTCTCATTAGCCTCTGAAATAAATAAATATGATTTCCTAAACTTTTAAATTTCGTGTCATTATTTTGAAAAACAAACGTGTTCTTGAATGCAATTCCAATATTAACACTTTTGTAAATAAAATAATGTTAATGTTGTTTACTTTAAATAGTTCTCTTTTTTTTCCTTGCTACCACTTCGTATTTAAAATTAAACGTAAAAGGATTAACACGAACAAGGTTCAAGTAAACAGCTGGAAATATACTTTATTTCTGAATTTAAATTAATATAAAAAACAAGCACAGTTTCATATTTTTTTGTATCAACATTAAAAAAAATTTTATTAATATACATTTGTAAAAACAAAGCTTTCAATTCTATTCATTTAGTACATGAACTATTTTTATGATTTTTATTAGCGTTTATATTTAAATTATTAAAAGTCCACTTTATACGCTCACTGGTATTTGTTTTATTTCAAATACTCTTTATAGAAATACTATATAGTAAGTCTTTCTAAGTACGTACATATCTAAAGCATTACTAAGTCTCTAATCTTTTCTCTCAGTACACGTATTTTATACTTATCGTTCGCTGTACTTTACTCAAAAAAATGTTCTATATTTTAGAAAAGTAGCGCTAAGAGTAAAAACGGCTATTTTTTTAAATTCAAATAAAAAAATCATCTCAAATCTCGGGGATACAAAAAAAAAGCAAAAATGGTTCTAAATTTTCACATTCAGCGAGAGTTTTTTAAATCTATGAGCTTTTTCTGTTTTCTCAAAATTTTTTCTAAAGGTTTATTAAATTCTGTTAATTTTATTTATGCAACAACACCCTTTCAACTATGCCGGCTGCCGCATTTTTGCATCCATTAGCACCTCTGTGAGATTTTCAGACACACACCATGCCTTTTATGGCCATGTCCAGCTCCGTGCATTATCCTCTGCTCTGCAGGCCATCATTGTTCAGACATTGGCACTTGGGCTACTGTTTACCAAACGCATGCGCAACTAGCCATGGCCAGAAAGGAGCTCTCAGATTTAAAAGCGGCTGCTGGCCGAGGAACGTGTTCTTTTTGCCGAAAATAAGCGCTAATTGCTTTTGTGCATTAGAAAATGTTTAGGGAAATTTTCAGCAACATCAAAGATAGGCGGCAACGGCGACTACTTCAGGTACAATGGACACACTTGAGGGACCACCGCTGGCGTTGGACAGCAACCAGGAAAACGGACGGACAGGTAGAACGACAGCGTATGGTTAAAGGGTTGTCCCTATTTCCTTTTCTATGTTAAGGAAGCACTGTTGTCGCTTGAGCGATGCTGCCGAACTAAATGACAAATGTATGCGCATATTTTATGCATATTTTCATAAATTGTTTGGCAGACACATCGTACTTTTTTGTCTGAGGTGACTTATGACTTGGTGTAGGGATATAGCCTTGCAATCAATCTTTTAATCTCATTCTTACAAATCAGGTATTGGAAATATCTGTACAGAAAGTTAAAGACCTCGTTTCAAAAGAGCCAGCAAGCATTCTTAATATTTAAAACATTATTCAAAAGTACAATGAAAAAATTGCCAATTAACGCTAGTACGGCATCATCTTTAAACTTATTATTTCAATAATATGCAATAGGGTATATGTTTATTTGTTTTCACGCATTTCATTGTTAGTCGAAGTCAAGTGTAAACAATCTTTTAGATAGATGTTAATGGTAAATGATTTTTATTAATTGGACAGGCGCTGACATCCCTAATGTACTGCATAATTTTTACCAATTCAATTAGCATCAATCTTCTAAATTAAGTCACCTCCTACAATAAAATGTCATGATTAGATTCGAAAAGGGCTTTATCTGCATATTAATTGTATGTAATTTTTGGAAAAGTAGCATAATTTAAACATTGAAAAAATAAATTCAAGCTAGAATGTTTTGTTATTTGCTCGCGACAAACTAAACGGCATCTAGTAGATCCATTCCGCTTCTATAACATGGCTATTATTGGGGGAAACTCGAACAAGCAGCATGTAAGCAAAACTTATAGCACCTGTATCAATAAAAATTTGTATAAAAATATCTACATATACATACAAGTAGATATGTAAATAGGTGTGTGTGTGTGTTTTTTTTTTTTGTCTTTTTGCATTTCGTTACAAAACTGTATCCGCAATTCATAGAAATTTGTACCTAAACCATAATATTAACGACTCTCCGCCTCAATGATACTAATGAGCAAAAAACAAACAAACAAAAGGCCAAAAGGGTTGAGGTAATAAAATGGTACTGCATTTCCATAGAAAATTTTTGGCACATTTTCGCGAAAAATTGTAACTGTGCTGCCATAATAATAAAAGCATAAAACCCTTTCGGCTTGCCGAGCAAGAAACAGAACCGGAGAACCAGAAGCAGAAGCAAGCACCCGCAGAGCTGGCGAATATGACAATGGCTCCTAAATAGAAGACACAGGTCAATGGCTGACGAAGACTTGGCAGGCATATGCTAAGCACATTAGCATTAACATATTTCTTTTACACGTGCTGGCCAGCCGGATAGAAAACGCCCAAAGAACTCAAGCGAGCTGATAAAGACTATCGCAAATAATTTACAGACAAACACTTACACACAAAAATATTCGAGAGACAGGCATTAGAAATCTGTGCCGAGATAAGCAAAAAAAAAAAAACATTTTCACAATCATTGTATTTGCATTTCCGGAAAAGCTAGCCCACATACTTGTATTTGGAATACAAAAGTGCGATAGTCGCAAAATGGAAGGCAAGAACAATGAAATTCGAATGCAATCGAATCGCCGCTCTTTGTGTGCCATTTTAATGTTTAATGTTTGGGACAACAACAAGCTGTGGAATTTGCCTTTGTTTTTGCCAGTCAAGGCTCTATGAAGGTCATGCATATGCACTGAAAGAAAAGCATTTCTTCTCCTTAGTTGCGTTATTTATTTCTGTCTACACCTCGATTGTTTCCTCCAAGTGTACACTGGCCAGCAATTATCAATTATACACATGACATTATCGACTGCGGAGCATGCACTGCAAATTTTTCAGCTGCATCGACAACAAATTGAACCGATCTAGTATCTACCTGCAATTCTGTCGGACCGCTCGTCAGTTCATTAAGATGGCTCAGCATAACAGCTTTATTGACTGCGGTTGGATTATGTGCGGATTTGTTTCTGCTAATCTCTCACAATGAGCCCCGACTATAATGCACGCAAAAGTTATAGCTCATTTAACACACACACACACACACACACACACACATTCCCTCACAATGGCGAATTGTGGGTATTTATTATCTTTAGATTTAATCTCCTCAAGGAAAACAAAGTCAAAAAGTCAGCAGAGTCAACACTGACCACAGAATAAGCCATTTAGGATATTTGAAAATGTTGATTAAGACACGCACGGGAAATTTAATTTCTGCATTGCACACATGTCGGCAAATATTTAAAATGCCTTTGTATTGTTAAGTTAGAGTACAAAACTTTAAGTTGAAAGGCGAATATATCAGCTTCGACTATTAAATAGTCTTTAATTAGTTACCCAAATTCGATTATAAGAATATATATACTTATAATTATTGCTTTAATGCCATAAAACCTGAGGTGAGTTTATGCAACAACATCAATTGCATGAAAAATGCCGCTGACGGGTCTTTTGGACTTTCACAGTGCAGCTAAAAAAAAAAGGGAGGAGGAGAAGAAGAAGATGAGGAAAAAACCAAGCAAAAGAAAATTGTTGATAAGATTACAAGAGTCAGTGCAACTTCAGAAGTAGTTTTGTATTTATACTCGTAAATGTGCCAGAACTTCGAACGGGACGCACGAAAAAGTTGACAGCGCGATTATGGCACATAAAAAATGCCTAATGCTTGACTTTTGTATTGACTTTTGAATTATATATGTAATTATATAGCGTACAGTTACTATATAATGTACACAAATATAGATTATTTCAGCTCTCTAAAAACACAGCGCACTGCAACAAAGTCTTTGCTAGCTTATCAGCAATCTAAAGAGGTGAATGCACTTGCGAACTAATTTTGGTTTCGGGCACTGCTTGATTCAAACTACATGCACACATATGTATATTCATAGGTATACACATATGTTTATACTTGCACATGGATTTCTAGGCGGCCTGAGATTTGAACTGCCAAAAAGTGCAGTCGAAGAAATACAAGAAGTCTGTGAAATGCGTTTGACCTTAATTTAAAAACATGATTAATGGCTATTGTAAGAAATTGTACAAAAACTCAAACAGCAACAGCCACGACTAAACGAGTAGTCCACAAAAAAAAAAAATACACACAAAAAAAAAATAGCCACAAAAGCAGCGCCAGTGGAGGCGTAGAGGAAACGAAACAGGCGGCAACCGGCGCAGTAGCTCGTGAAATTAATGATGCACAATTAAAAAATTAAAGTTTTGCTGCGTTTTATTTTTTATAATTTCCACTTTGTTGTTGTTGTTATTATTGTTGTTGTGGTCAAGCGCAAAACAAAAACCGCAGTATGCAGTCTGTATAGAGAGTGAGTGAGGGAGAGGAGAGGCGAGGCGAGACGACACAAAAGCGGTAATAACAAACAACAAAGCGATTTCAAAGTGCAACCAACAAAAACTACAGGCTACGCACAATGATCACGATTTTCTACATACATACATACATATATATATATATATAGATATATACATACATATGTACACGCATAATCAAGATGCACATAGAAGCGTTGAAAAACGCAAGGAAAGCGCGAAAAAAACGTTTTCACATAAGGTCGCTGTGAGGGCATTGAGTGCATACATAGACTGTCTATGTGTGCGTGTGTGTGAGTATGTGTGTGTGTGCAAGCGGGAGCGCAACAGTTCCACATGTGCGAGATTTGTTGATGCTGTTGCCCCTCACATTGATTGCACTTGTGCCTGTATTTGTATTCGCGGATGTGATTCGCTTACGACATTTCATATACATATGTGATTTAGTGTATGTGTGTGTGTGTGTGTGTGTGTGAGTATATCATGCATTCGAATGCAATTTGTTGCGTTTTTATAGCATAAAAGCAACAAAACTTGGAACCAATTAAGCCAAGATTCATTTTAAATTATGAATGCTACCTAAACGTCTCGCCAAACGCCAAATGCATAAAGCTTAGGAAACAAAAAATAATTTATTTGAACAAAATTTGTTTTTAAATTATTAATGCTTCCTAAATGGCACGCTCAATGCATTAAATTAAATTATTTACATATGCTATGCCTACACATTACACTGTGAAAAAATGTAAAATACACACATACATATGTGATATACAAATATAAGATAAAAATTGCTTACGCTGTGTATATGAGAAGAAAAAACATGTTGTTTAGTCGATATTTTATAGAAAAGAGCATTTTTTGTTAAATTTTATTTTATTTTATTTTAAAAGTATAGCTTAATACTTAACATGTTAAAAACAATATTGAATATGATTCCAAACAGTCCAATTATCGCACATATGATCTATAATTCATTGCAGGCTAGGGTTTCCCACGAAATACCATTATTGTCCCATATGGACTCACTTCAATTTTAAATCTGTGCCGAAACCATAGTAATGCTTTAGTTTTCTTCCAGCAGAAACAAAATGTTCTAAGTCAGACACTATTTTTAAATAGAGTGGGTATATGATTGACTCAAAAAGGTGCTAGCAGTGCTTTGTTTTATTTAAAATACAATAGTTTTTGCATAATTAATTCAAAGCACATGCCCTCAACATGCCACATCAGCAACCCCTTTATGTTGTTCAACATTTATGACCGTTACAATATTTTGGCAAGACATCATTTGCATACGAAATCACAATAACATACGAGTAGGCAAGCGACATTTGAGGTAATATGTAAATTGCAAGGCGAGCAGTGTTAAGGTTAACCCTCAACCGAATGCATCGAATGTTTATTGATTACATTTTTGCTGTTTGAAGGTCGTTGCCGATTGCGTCTTACAATGAGAAATTTGCATAACTGAGGCAAATACGTAAAGGTCATAAATTGTTCTAATTGTCTTGGAATAGCAGTCTACCTGGCCATTCTACGAGAGATGCAATTTTAAGATCTTTGCATATTAAAAGCAACAATGTTAACGAAAAACTATGCGTTTATTGTATAAGTAATTAAAAAGACTGCGTGCTTGTGTGTGAATGTGCGTATAATGTTTGTCAAAGAGTTTGCTGTTGAACCCTTTACACATAGCACACATGCTAGCAAAGATAGACAACCAAATGCGTGTGTGTGTGTGTGCTTGCGTGTGAGTACATAAGCAGAAATACCAGTTTTCGAAAAGCGAAAAAAAAACAACAAGCTGTACTGCTCAACCTGCAGCCCAGCCCCGCCACGCCACGCCACGCCACGCATAAAAAATGCAGCCACAAAACAGCAGCAGTCGCCACAGTTTTTTTTTTATAATGTACGCCAAAAAAAGAGCAACGCACACACACATTCACAGAGTTATGCACTTACATAAACTCACGCGCACTCTCCGAATGGGTGCCAATGAGTGCTCAGCGCAGCCATATGCAATGCACACTCTCACACTCACACTCGCACTCGCACTCTCACTCGCAGCCAACACCAATGCAAGCGCAAAAAATTGACGTTGGCAATGCAAGCAGAAGGCAGCGAGCAGCAAGCAGCACACGCAGAGAGCGGCCAAAGCATGCTGTGCTACTCTGGCATACGCGCCTGCTTCCGTAGCACAGTTTTCAGGCTTTCCACGGCCACTTCCCCTTCGTACGTGCCGTATGCGTGCGTGTGTCTGTGTATGCGTGTGCATGTGCATGTGTGTGCGTACGTGCGTTTGTGAAAATGTGTGCGCTGTCTCACTCGGGAAATTTTGTTTTCAATGACTCTTGCTGCACACAAGCGCCGTGGCAGTTTTATTCAAGTTTGAGCGCTCGAATCTGCAACAACGTGCCACGCAAAACTACAAGAAAAAACGCAAAACGTGTCGCAGTTATTGTGGATTGAGAAAAACATTGATCAACAACACATCAATACAACAAACACATCGAACTCAACAGAAACAACCGATTTTTTACAACACATTTTTTTGGATAAACTGCACATTTCGCTTCGTTTCGATTCGACTGCTGCTGCTGCTGCTGCCGTTCCGGATTGCTCATCGTGTGCTTGTGTGCGTGATTTATTCGTCTAAATTAACACAATACCGTTAATTAGAAACACTTTTGAGAAAGTAATAATAACAATCAACGGCAACAAAGTCCGCAAAAAATTGACTAAACCATAAAATGTGACAGTTTGGCAATTACAATCAACAATCAAAAAAAATTTTAAAACTCAAATATTTGTTATAAACACATCCATTTTGCTAATACTAATTAAATAAATCATTAAAATATTTGTGGCATAAAAACAATTGCAATAAATAACATACAAACAATACAATTGAAACAAACATTTAGGACACAGCAAAACAAAAAAAAAAAAAAAACACTTATTTAAAAGTGGCGATTTATAAAATTTGCAGTTGCTGTTGAAAAAATTAGTTGTGCCCAACCTGCGGCTTTATTAATATTTCGTGGTAAGTTATAAGCATTTCACGCACACACAGTTGCAATACAATAAATAAAATAACTTTTAAATGCATTTCTTAAATAATTTGCAACTTTACCCATATTCTTAACTAACACTAAATTATTTTGATTAGAAATGCGTTTTTGTACACAAAATGTGTTATATTTTATGGAACTATTAATTTAAGGAATTGAATGATTATATTTTTATTAACAATATTCGAAAAACAAAAATTGCAAAATGCGGTTAAAATTTTCCATTTTGTTACAATTTGTTCACACTATTTTATAATTTTTTGTTTATTTTTAATGACAATTTTTTTTAAATTTTCTTAAATGCCTAAAATTCATAAAAAATAGAAAGAAAAAATCATACGAAATCATATAAAACTCCAATGTAAGTGTTTCATATTATTTTATGCCATCATTGTAAAATGGAATGCATTTGTAACGATTTTCTTGCAGTGCACACCTCGTATTCTATGATAGGCAATTGTATTTAATTCAATAATTTGAACAATCAATTCTTACTATAAACTACGTACAAATGTACAAGAATTCCTACATAAATATGCATTATATTTATCGTAATATGATTTGTTGCATATTTTTATTTATATTTACAACGTCTTACATGACTATTTGAGCTTAAACACAAAAACGCATATTTGCTGCATTTCGCAATTCTTTTATTTTCGTAAAAAATTGACCACAAAGCAGTTCCAAAAAGTATATAAATAAAAAAGAAACTGGAAAACTCTAAACGCAAACCGGTTTCCAAGTGCATTCGTTTATTGGTTTCAATGACGCGCTCGTTCGTGGTTGCTGTTTTTTATTTATAATTTTTAATTAAAGTTTCTCGTAGACAACAAAATGGTGGCCGCTGACGAGCATTGCCCGTTAACAGAGCCTTAACAGTGCCGCTAACAGCGTATCTAGAAAACCGGAAAGCTCTGTTAGAAAGCTTTTACAGCTTGCTAGTGATCGCGGCGTATGCGCAATATCGTATAAGAGTTATAGGCAAGGGGCTGCATAGGTGTTAATAATGCCCTGCGTATGGGTTAATAATGCGCTTACGCAGTTAAAATTTGAAAACGTTTAATGCTGCTGTTCAACTACCTGCTGCTCTGCCGATTGGTTGCGCAAAAAAACATAAAAACGGCCAAGGCATAATAGCAAGGGAATGACGGGAGCGAGGGGAAGAATAGAGAAGAAAAGAAGACAGTAGATGGCATCGTTGACGGCGCATGTGTGGCAGCAGGTTCTGGGACTGCATTATCCGTTTTGGGCAGACAATGGGCAAAAATAAAAAGAAAAACACAAAGATTGTTTTACGCATTTTCCGCACTCGCACTCCACTTTATCGAACAATACGCTTCGCATTTGTTGTTGTGCGCCTTTTGTGCGTTGTCTGTCTTTGACATTTCCCTCTTGTCGGTTGTTGTTTTTGTTTTTGTTTTTTGCTCTTCTTTATCTTATTTGTGCAATTTATTGATATGGGGGCGCAGTTAGCCGACTACGAGTATACCTGTTTGGTAACTGGAGATTTTGCCGGCAACTGACAAAGCGGTTAGACTTTTTACTTCGACATCATTTATTGCATTCTGTCATTTAAGAACGCCTCCAGTTTTGGCAATTCCACACATGGCGCTGATCTGGAAGTATGTCCAACATATGTTGCACATGGCGACATGGTCATCATCATCATCATCAACTACCATACACACATACTTGTAGACACACACTCACACTTAGGAACGCATGCAGACAGCATATGGCATGGCCTGACCACTTGAGCTCTTGACTTTTGGGTGTGCATGCAAAAAAGGCAGGAAAACGCATTTTTCAATTTGAAATTTCGAAATGTGTAATTCGAGTGAGCAACCACTTTTGGGCACAACAACTTTTTGAAACTAAACAGCCTGTGACACACGCAAAATACACCGCACACACACACATACACCCACCCTTGTCCAGGCGACCACATTTTCCCGAAAAAAAGGAAAAAAAGAACACAACAAAATATACTGAGCAGGAAATACAGGAAAAAAATGAATGAAAACTGAACAACGCAAATTATTGCAAGTTTTTTGGTTTCATTGGTGTAAGTGTGTGTGTGTGTGTGTGTGTGTGTGTGTGTGAGTGCGTGTGCCTTGAGGTTAGGCTTCCAGCTTTCCAGGCCGCCTATAAAAAAAATATACATATAGTATATGTAAAACGCGGCATCGAAGCGCGAAAAGCAGCCGGAAAAATACGCGCGCTTGCTTCACGTTTTTCAAGGGATGTTCGCATATTTTTTCCCCCATTTTTTTGTCGTTGTTATTTTTGTTGTTGTTGTTGTTGTTGTTATTCACGCATTTCTACTCTGCTCTACTCAGTGCTTTCGCTTTTTATGGCGCATAAAACTTGGTGTGCTTGCATTGTTGTTGTTGTTGTTGCTCTTGCTGGGCATAAATTTTAAAACCAAGATTTTCCGCCAAAAATGCGCGAGAAAAAAAGCCAACTTTTGCAATGAAAAGACACCGCGTGTGTGGGAGTGAGAGGCTGGTGGGATGTGGGAGCGCGATGGAGAGGTGCGACTTGGGGAAGTGGGGCGGAAGTGGCACGTTAATGGTGTGGGTGATGATTTTTTGCACACCTGTATGTACGACAGAGGGTGGTGGTGTACTTACATATATACACATACATACATACTTGTACATATGTACTTGTATATGTGCTAGCTTTTATGTATTTGACGCCCAAAAACGAAATTAGAAACTAGACGAAAATGCGTAGGAAACATTTTGCCAGCTGTCCCTAATACGAGTATTACAATATTTATGTTAAAGAAGAAAGCCTCACTGTGCCCTAGAAATGGATATGGATATGCATAATCTATCAATTAACATAACATTAATAATAAACCACTTATTGGCTGCCTTCTCCAGCTTATCATGAGAAGAACACTTTCTAGCTTTTAAGAATTTTTGTGTATTTTTTGTTTTTTGCTCTGTGTAGTAAAAATTCGTTTGTCTTTGAATTTAGCAACCCATGCAAAATTCGATAGGACTGACACATTGTGGTTGCAAATTTTGTGTAGTTCACATATGTACAAGTATATATAATCGTAATTCTCATCGAAAATATCTTTCTTGTTTTCTTCTATTTTTCGGTGGTGCAGCAAACTGTTGAACGCCAAGCCTTAAACTGGCTCTCAAGGTGCGTAAACATCTCTCTTCCTATTCACCCACGCTGCTGGGCGCCGCCTTTGGCAGTTTGAGTGGCGCCTTCAACAGTAATAGTAACAACAACAATAACAGCAACAACAGTAGCAGCAACAGCGACAACGCACCGGACGAGGAGCCGGAGCAGGCACTGTTCCAGCATCATCTGCATTCCCATTCCCACCCTCACTCCCACAATCATCCCCACCAGCATCCCCGTCAGCGCGCAAAGCACACACAACGCCACAGCGAAATGGGTGGTCCCATACCAGGGGCGGCCGGAGGAACACCGGCTACAGAGGGCCAAACGTATTGTCTGCGCTGGAACAACCATCAGACAAATCTAGTGCAGATCCTGCATGCCCTGCACGAGGTGGGCAGCTATGTGGACTGCACCATTGTGGTGGACGATGAACAGTTTAAGGCGCATCGCGTGGTGCTGGCCGCCAACTCGCCCTATTTCCAGAGCATACTGCAGGATGTGCCCCAGGATCAGTGCAGCATCATTTTGCCGGGCGTGAAGGGGTTCGAGATTGCGGCACTGCTGCAATATATGTACACGGGCGAGACGACGGTGACAAAGAGCCAGGAGCCAGAGATACTGCGCACCGCCAAGGAGCTGCAAGTCAAAGGGCTCTACGACAATCTCATGAAGTTCAATCACAAGGCATCCTCGTCGTCGACAGCGGGGGCTGAGGAGCGAGTACCACCACCTGGCCATCACCATCAAGCACACCATCATCAGTTCCATGCCGCCAGCACAGCCAACGTAGCCACCCCTTCGAGCTCCAGCACCTTGAACAAGGCGGCTGCTTTGAACGGTGGTGATGCATATGGCCCACATGGTGGCAGCATCAGCAACACCAACTCCTCTTCAGTGATCTCAACCTCGACACACATTTCACCCAGTGCTGCCATCTCGAGCAGCTCCTCCCCACCGCCGCCGCCTTTCGGTGGATACCAAGCGCCACCATACACGAACCTCTATCGTAAATCCCCCGGCCCCATTGGCACCCATCATTCGGCAGCTGAAGCACCCTTGACACCCACCCATAGCACTCCACATGCGGCAGCAGCCGGCGAGGCAGGCCAGTGGCCCATGTCGCCATCAGCCGCTGCAGCTGCGATGCTCAATTCAGTCTATGAGTCAGCCGCCGACATGAATCCGCTCAAGCGCAAGAAGCTGTCCGCCATATCGAGCATGTTTATGAATCGTGATACCCCCATTTTGCGGAATGTGCTGGCACAGGCCAATTCGGCAGACTCCTCGCAGCCCAATCCCCTCCTCTTGCCGGGCGTCTTCAAGAACGAGAAGAGCAACACCTCGGCAGAGAAGACCCCCACACATCAGCATAGCAGCAGTGGTGGTGGCAACAGCCACAGTTTCAATGGATCCGACTATGGTGGTGATAAGGTAAGTTAACCAGATCTCTGTTCAATGGTGTCACTTGAATAGTATTTTCGCAAACTACGCCCATTTCAATTCAAAACTCAAATGGAGTTCAACTCTCAAATATCTGGCACTATACAGAATGCCATAAGGACTTAGACAAATTTAATTTTCTCAATTTTTGGTCCCTAATCTGAAAGAAAGTATATACATATATTATTTGGAATATATTTTGGAGTAATTTTGAAGTATGTAACAAAATCGATTTTATTGATAGAGCAATTAACAGTGCGTCTAGAACTGAAATGTAAATGAATCCTAAACATATTTAAAAATTATGTTTTAACAACCATTTTAGTTTAGCAGAAAAAATATTGACTCAGAAACGTAATTTTAATAAATTAGCCGACCACTAGGCATTTGCATTAAGTTCATGACAAACCTATTTCTATTTTTATGCTCAAAATATATAATTTTGACCTTTTGTGAACTAAAATAAAATACTCCTCAGAGTTCGCAATAATATAGACTCACCTAATAACTAGTATGTACTAGAAATATTCGATTAAAAATTACAAAAGCTAATCAGAGCGAGTCCAATGTACTATAATTCAAATTCATAAAAACCTATAGGCCTAGCTCTAATTTGTCTCTTTACCTTTTCAGGAACCGCTATCTCCACACACAGACCGCTCCTTCGACGAGGACACTGGCAATCAGTCCGGTGGCGGCAGCAAGAAGCCCGAATGGAAGCGGTACAAGCAATACACCCGCGCCGATATGATGTGTGCCATCCAGTGTGTCCGCGAGGGCATGAGTGCCCTCCAGGCTAGCCGCAAGTTCGGCCTGCCCTCTCGCACCCTGTACGACAAGGTGCGCAAGCTGAACATCACCACCGGACGTGGCACCCATCGCACACCTAAGCGCAGTCCACCCAGTGTTGAATCATCGGCAGCGTTCCCCTATGCCGCCGCCGCAGCGGCCGCCCACAATTATGGCCAAACGGAGCAGCAGCTGCTCTCGGCCATGCATGAGGAGCGCGAGGCCAAGGAGCACTCATCGCATGGTCATCGCAGCGAGAGTCATCACAGCATGCCACCAACCATTCCCCATTCGGCGGCAGCTCTGCTGGATCATGCCTTCCTGCAGCAGGCCCTGGAGAATCGTGGCGGCGACATTGCAGGACGCGAAGCTCTACATGCTATGGCCCTGGCGGCCGCGGCACATGCAGCGGCTAATCGCATGTCCAATAGTCCACCCGGCTCCAACGGGCATTCGGCACGCTCGCCCAGTCCGGCACTGTCGCGCCACTACGCCCAGGAGCAGGAGAAGCACGGCGAGCGTCTGATCAAGCGTGAGACTCTCGAACAGGATGAGCGCGACGCTGACGATGAGGACGATCATGTAGAGGACTTGTCGTTGGCTCGCAAGCAGCGCGTCATTTCGCCGCACATAATGCTGCACAAGCGTCCGGAATCCCCCTACTCGCCACCCCCACCCCCACCCGCACGCTCAGGTTCGCCCATGGAGTGTGCCGCCAGTGTCATAATGCCTCCTCTGAGCAGCAGCAGTGGCGACAACCACTCGACCAATGGCAAGCACAACGAGCCGAGGGAGGAGAGGGACCAGGAGCAGGAACGGGAGCGGGAGCGGGAGAGGGAGAGGGAGCGAGAGGCGCAGCACTACAACGATGAGGCCTCTACGCCTCCGCCCTCATCGGCCATGTCGGAGCACGCGGTGGCGCTCAAGCGCGAACTGCTGGCCGAGTCCGAGGCCCGCAATGACTGATTGATGCTTACCATGGCCTGGCAATATGCGGCCGACAGCTACGATTCCATATTCAATTCGCAGGCATCGCCGGATTAGATCGCGAGTCCTGCCCACCACATACATATGTATAGTTAGTTCACATGTTCACTACTTTAAATAATTATAGCATTTTTTTACAATTTAGGTTCGAGCTCCTTATCTTTAGATATCGTCGTTTATCCTGCAGCGTACAACGTGCATACTTTAACTCGTATATGTTGTGTTCTAATCGTTTCGGCTGCGCCCACACTACTTGTAGCTTGGGGCGTACGCCCATAACTGATCAGCGGTAGTGAAGCTTTAAACTAAATATGAAACGGAATACAAATGGAAACACTTTTCGTAACAAGCGCATTCTGCACTCAAATCAAATTTAAACACAAGTACCCAAAATTGTTGTCAGCATCACTTTGTGCCTAAAAAAGAGAAATATATATACATACATACATAGATTATAGGTATAGCTAGCTTAGTTTCCACACATCCACAGCAAATTGTAGCTAATAATACTAGAATAGCTAATAGACCGTTAGGCATTAGTCGGCCATTTTAGTTGTAAACCTTTGCGCTCAGTCGAATTTCCTAAAGAGAAGAAACAAACTATATAGATTATAGGCGAAGAAATCAAAAGCATATACTATATACATACATATGTGTATAGTACACACACAATCACACACACACACACACTATTTACTTACGTAAGACTGAAGTAGGCACCGATATCGTCAACAGCGAAAGGCTACAGAGCAACAGAGGCTCAAATAACGTTTAGGATTGGATAAGGACTTCAATGCATGTCCAGTGAATCCCGAATATGTTTTAGATACAACTTAGTAATGTTAAAATGCCAGTGATTTGTTTTAAAAATTATTTAGCATTAGTATTAAATATATAGTATGATAATGTTTAGTTAATACTATATATCTACTTTTTTTTCGTTTCTTATCAATGGATTTTCAAGCAACGTAACTACCTCAGAATTATTGTCAAGCATACCCTTAATTTTCAATTGTTCTTTCAACTATTCTGATAACAAAGCAAAATTGTCCTGGGTTCAAATTTTATAAGACTGACACCGACTCATGAATATACATACATACAAACATAAATACATATATACGTATATATACGTACGAGTACATACATACGTATAATAACTGAAAGAACAGACATAACCTAAAGGATTACGGATATAAAAAACAAATACACAAGACCCGTGCATACAAATTGAAGCGTACAAATGTTTTAATATTAATTTAGTGATTTACTTAGATAAATTAGTTTTAAAGTCAAAAGATTTGCAAAAGCAAATGCGAAAACAAAACAACATAAAAAAACAACATGCGCTGGGGGCAATGCAATAGGCTCTTTAATTTTAAACTATATATAATGTTAATTCGTTATACAAAACAATGTACATAAACATTTTGCATCGTTATTCAAAGTTAGCATTTAATTCCTAAATGTAATGGCAATCTGCATATTATTATATAGAATTGTGTCTGTATGTAAAAAAAGCGCAAAAATTGTAAAAACAAAAACATGCAAAATATTATTCAAAAATAAAATGACTGAAAATAAAATCAAATAGAAAGAATAGTCGAATGTGTTATCATTTAAGCAACAGATTAACTGATTATACGATCAAATATTTATTCTCTTTTGTAATAAGAGAATATGTGAACGATGTTTAACCAGATTTCGTCGACTCAGATCCTACTCGAGTTGGTTAATTTGTGTCGCCAGTTATAGCAACTCCACTTTTTATTGTCCTGTGGGTACTTCAGCAATTTAGGATACTACAAATATGCTTCTGAGAAGATGACAAAATATATATGCATGTCCATATACTTACATACTTAAATAAAGCTCTCAAAAACTGTTCATCAAAGTGCTATAGTTCTGATGATGCCATTGTTCATAAAATGGCAATGATGAAATCATTATTGCCTGTATGCTAAGGACACTTTTAAAATGATGATCAAGTATGTATTCTGATTACAAAAACACAAAAAAAAAAACATTTATATAGCTTTATTCGGCCTGCAGGTACTTTGACGTTACTTTTTTTAGCCCAACTGCTTAATTTTATTTTCTAAATATTGCCTCTTCAAGAAAAGAAAGCATTTTTCCAAACCCCGGCGGAAAACGAGTGCTAAGTGCAAACGGTGTCAAATCACATCGCAAATCTTGGTGTATCCTGCGGAAAAGAGTACATACCTTCCAGTTGCGTTACGCCAGATACTATTAAAGGTATTAAATATTATTAAGCCCATTGCCCCCACATTACCCCAGCCTGCGAGCGTTTAGTGAGACGCAATCCCTCGTATGCGGAAGTCTCTGGTGAGTTTCACACTTCTATTCATAATCTGCTTCATCTGTAAGTGATCCTCTTCAGTTTTTGTAACAACAACATCCTTCTAAATGATGTTATATCTCGATTATCACAGAACGAAACTGGGAAATCGTTTAAATATATAAAACCAAATGACCATGGCTTTGCTAAACAAATGAATGTTGCTAAGCAAATTAATGTTGCTCAACAAATTAATGCCACCAAAATCATGTTTGGAACCAACTTGTGATATTTTTATTTCCTGTCCCTAAAGGGTACTTACTAGTTTATTAGGAGTACTTACATTCTTTACATTCTACATCAATAATATTTTTCCGAAAATATTGCTTTAAAAACACGTTTCAAATTGTTTCAACTGTCTAACACAAAAAAGCAGTGCTGCTAAACGTAACACTATTACCACATCGATATCACGGGCATATCGATAGATATTACGGCCATTTTGATTTTTTTTTCTTCCGTCAATATCTTTATATCGGCGTCGGCCGTGCAACGTGCATTTGTGAAAATTAGCTTGCAAAGAAACTAGTAAATACAATGGGCGTACAGGTTGTGCCAATCTCTCCCGGTGATGGTAAGTGACTAAATATAATATATTTAATGCAATGAAATTGTTTCATATATGACAATATCTTTGCCGCCCTCGCCGTTGCAGAAGCGATGGAAAATTACCCATTTGACGCTATGGCCGGCCAATACATATGCAATATATTTATCTCGCTCATACCTATGTATTCGCTCTTATCTTTGCAGGTAGCACATTCCCCAAGAACGGCCAAAAAGTGTCGGTCCACTACACGGGCACTTTGGACGATGGCAAGAAGTTTGATTCCTCTCGCGACCGCAACAAGCCTTTCAAGTTCACCATTGGCAAGGGCGAGGTAATCCGTGGCTGGGATGAAGGAGTAGCTCAACTCAGCGTTGGACAGCGTGCCAAGTTGATTTGCTCGCCGGACTACGCCTACGGTAGTCGTGGCCATCCTGGTGTCATTCCTCCCAATGCCACCCTCACCTTCGATGTGGAGTTGCTCAAGGTCGAATAAATTGCGACCGTTAGCGGAGGGCTGGAGCGCGTATTATGAGCAGCAGTGGGAAGTGGGCGGCGCAGTGTAATGGACCCACTGTAGTATACATATATGCGTTGTTGGGAGGGGTAGCTGCAGCTGCTGTCTGTATACCAACTCTCAACACACACACAACCCCATAACGCTTATGTATATAGAACATCAGCTCGACGCTCCAGCTGCAGGAACATTCTCAACTAAAACCACTACACTAAACAACCAAACAAGAACAATCCAGCAGCATTTTAAATTCTATTTTTACGCAAAAGAGATTGGCGAATTTCGCGGCTCTATCCAACCGCAGACATCTAGATTTAATTAACTCAATGCTATTGAAAAAGGAAAACGCATCTACGCATACAAATAAACATTTATTCAAGTCAATGACAAAATGTTAGCCTTATGTTTTATATTTTAATTTCTGCAGTAACCTATTGTATTATAAATTTGTACATATTTCAATTCTTGCACACAACATCCATTATCTGGTCAATAATTTCGTAGCGTTCACGCTCGTATTGCTGCGCATGCTTTAACCAATGTCCGCGCACCCGTTTCCAACGCTCTGTGTTTGCAGCTAAAAGTTGCTCCTTGCTTGCGTTTTCTAAAGCTTGCTCTTCTTTCTTCTCCGCCTTGGTGAAGTTCAAACGCGGTGGTATCAGCGACAATTCCGTAGTACGTGCCTGTGGCATTTGCTTCAAGACTTTTAGCTCACCACTACGGAGCTTCTCCAACACCTCCTCCGCATTGTCCTCGCGCTTGACAGCATCTCCGGCCTCCTCATTGTTGTACATCGCCACGCTCGGATTTCGCGGCTGATTGGCCATCCACGCACGACAGATGGGATACAGAGGTGTTTTGTCTTTGTATTTGGACAAATCCAAGCTCCGCTCGAACAGACGCATCACGTAGGATTCATTAATGGCCTTTTGGGAGGAGTTGTTGGCGCCGCCACTGCTGCCCTTCTTGTATGTTGAGCGCTTGGTTTTGGTGGCGGAGCGACCGGAACTGGAACCGCTAGACGTTGCTCCTGCTGCGGCGGCAACGGTTTTCAGCTCAGGCTGCAATTTGACCTGGAAACGATGTTGTTGTTGCTGCAGCATTAGTTTTTTAGAAGGACGTCCTCGGATCGGAAGTTCAGACTCCATGTCGTCTTCATCATTGTTGCTTTCCACTGATGGCGCTGCAGCTTGCACGTTACGCGCCTCACGTAAGCGAAGTGATACCCCACCACGATGTGATTTCTTTGGTGAAGTCTTCATTTTTAGTTAAATTTAATTTTAACTCAAAGAACGGGTCAATTTTTCAATTTGCAGTTTTAAAATAATAGCCATTCACTGTGAATGTCAAATTAGTCTAGTAATGGCAGATTTCCGCATGACCTTACCAGACCGATAAAAATAGCGTATGTGCCAAACAGTTGGTCGTGTATTAGAGATGGCCGGAAAGCATAATACAGTGAATGTTGCATTTATATAATTTTGGTATTTGAATGATCAGATATATATATACACAATTAATATTGGACTGATTTCGATCATCCTATAAATAACATGGAAAGAAAATTATTATTAATTTGGACGGTACACTTATGGCTTAACCAAAATGTAAGCAGGTATATATAAACGGTCTTTACGATCGGCCCAACTTTTGCAAGATATTGCAATTTCATTTAATATAAATAGTCTTACCTAATACTTGACTTACTTTAAAATATATTTTATAATTTATTAATATTCTGCATTAAAACTGCAACATTGCACGCTTACATGGAGGGCTGTTATTTTAAGTACTTTTCACGCCGCGTTGCGAAATTCGTGATAAAATAATAGCTACACAAAATATCATGAATGCCTTGGTCACCTCTATTCAGTTTCAATCAATTCGGCCCATGATTCAGTCGGACTGCTGCGCGCGTTTGCTCTTGTTTGAAAGAAGGGCATACATTGAATTTTGATAGATAATACAAACATTTTGTTCCGTGCAATTGCAACGTGTGCATACTAATGAAAAATTAAGTGCAACATGTTTAAGGCAACATAATTCCCACGACTTGGGACTTGTTAATACATAGAACAATATAGCGCTAAGTGGAATACTTGTAGTTATATAAAAAAAACGCGGAACTGCAATTGCAGATTTACAGTAAGTTTTAGTCTACATATATTATCAGCCTGTTTTTTGTTTGCTCCTTCTCTATGCATTTTTGCGTATTTATCTTTCGCTGTTGTTTTGTTGTCGTTTTTGCTGCTCTCTCGCTCTCATTCGTCGTCACACAGACACTAACGCACCCCCACTCTCAAGAGTTTGTGCGTTACTGCGTCATTTTTGTTGTTGCTCCAAATTTGTTCCCCCACATGTGCCTACATACATATGTATATGTACGTACACATATGTATATATAAACGTATATAAATACATATGTACACGACTACAAAGTTTCATATATATTTACTATCTCGCTATTTTTAGTCTGAAGATTTACTTTTTACAGTAATTTAACGTCAGCGGAATGTGCAGCAGCTGCAGCAACTTTAGAAATACATACTAATAATATCTCCCTTTTGAAATTGCATACAAAAAGAGAGTGTTAAGAGAGGGAAACTAACTGTAATTTTATTAAAACAATATGACATTTCTTGTTTTAAATTTAAAACTGTCGTGATATTTGCCATAAGTTGTCATATATAATTCCATTTGTTCGGCTGCCTTATCAGTCATAGGAAAAATGAATTATAAAGAGACTGATACCACATACACAAACTACGGTTTACCTTCATTCTTTCTTAACAGCTGACTTTTCGTTTCGCTTCCCTGTTGCTATTTCGAAAGTTCGCTGAACTTCGCATAAATACATATAAGTGAGACATTTATTGAACATCTAGACATATGTATGTACATTTAAGTTAAGAAGTCTGTTTAAATTTCATAGTTTCACTGCTGCCTCTCCGTTATCGCCGCCCATCAAAGAGGCTCGCCACATACACATGCTGTCTTTTATCAAGTTTAGTCAGCTGGTTTTTCATTGTGGAGGTGGCCTCGCCGTCTAAACATTTTGATTTAGACACACTTATACGCAGTAGTTGTGGGTTCGCTTCCGCCCGGGCTTGTTGGCTTCTTAGACGACGTCCACGTTACTTAGCCTTAACTACCCGGGCAACATTAATTTTTTTTTTTTTTCAAATATGTTATATGCATATGCTTGTATGTCTGCATTATTAATTGAGCTCTAAAGAGTGCTCTCTTTCACGTATTTTAACGGCAAGCATGGTGCTTGGCTAGACGATTCGCCTTGCTATGCTTCAGCTCCGAAATCCATGACGTAATTAAGTAAACGCTGCACTCCAACTTGTTTTGGTCTTATAAGAAATAGATGTAAGTACTTCTGTACGCGCAGGAATATACATATGTATGTGTGTGTGTGTGTGTGTGTGTGGCTGCGCTCAAACCGGTTTTCATAGTTAACTTTTGTTTTCGTATCTGCGCCGCAGCAAAGTTTCTTTCGCGTCAAGTTAAAGTTACGCGTACAGTAAAACATATTAGTTGGTTAGCTTTTTAACTTCATCAGGATCAAAACTATTTAAAGAGTAGATTGTTTATATAATAAAGGAGTTTTATAAAGCATTTTAGCCAAATACACTTTCAAAAAACTGTTTAAACTATAAAAATTACTAATCAGTCATTTTGTTTAAAAAATAATTAGCTGTAATATTTTTGAAGCGATAATGTTTAAATTATTTTGAAACGAAAAAATAAACATTATAAACTTGTATTATTTAAAAAATATACAGACAATATTCAATGACTTTGCTTAGTTTTAATTGTTAAAAAAAATTGTAACTTTTTGCTGCTTATAAATCGATTTCTTATTTAAAAAATAAAAAGATAACATACTGAGGTTGTACTGTATCTGTTTTGTTGCCCCAAAGATGGGGCTTTGCATTGCTTGTTGTTGACTATCAGACGTGACGAGACTTTTGAAGCGAATTCACATTCAATCAGCGTGTGTGTGTTGTGATTTAACTTACATGTGTACATATGTGTGTGTGTGTATGTTGTAATGCGATCAAACGAACACAAACAAATCAAAATTGGTTGCTGTTCATTGTTTATAGTCAGCGAAGCGTCCTTGACACGCTTACGCCCAGAAGGCAGCATAAAAAAGTTTAGTTTACATCTGATTGTTGGAGCATAAACAAAAGCGCGTGTAAACGGGTTTGCCGATAATGCTAAAAAAAAACATTTGTTGCTCTAAAGCCGTTCTATTTATAAACATAAACAAACAAATACACAACTTTTTACAGTGATTGTTGCCCAAAGTAGTTGTTGCTGTCAACGCATTTAAAAAGGTATGACATCATTTCTCGAGCAACAATCGCTTTGAGCTCTCACAACGCACTCACACACACACACACAAACACAAACACACACGTCTCTACAAATAACAAAACGAATGCTAATCTTCCAATATTTGTTCAGAGTGTTTAACGTATGGAGTGAAGAAATGCATTCAGGCCTATAGAGTCGTAACTTTCAAATATTAGTGTGTGGGTTAACCACGCCCACCTGCTCCCTCCACCAATTAACGACCTCCCACTTGGCCCATGTAACGTGCCCCAAATGCATTTGAATTATTACGATATACATATATCGTGTTAATTTCTCTTTAGTTTGCTTGGCATGGAATCGTGCCAAAAGTGGGTCAATTGGGTCGTGCCTTTGACTCGATAAAGGTGCGTGTTTGTCACCTGGCAACGTTCTCAAAGAAATCAATAAAAGAAGCACAAAGAAGTTTGACTACAACGATATCAGCCGGATTATTTAATACAGAAACTAGAACACACGCACATATAACAAGTCTAGAAATCGATGCATGCGACAAGTAGATAGGTACAGAAGATCACTCGGCTATAAAAAAAAACCAAATCAAACATTAATATTAATATTTTTGTAAATTTGGCTAAATATCTGTTATAATTCGGTTTATAAAGGGGGTGATTTAAAAAAAAAATACATACAAGTATGTACAAGATTTCCCTTGAAGATTAACAGATTCAGTTTTCAGATTTCAAATTTGAATAAAATATTATATTATTAAAAATATATAATTCACTTAATGAAGACTTATTTAAAGATCATCGTAAATCAAACGTATACGGGTAGAAAAGTCGATACAATTTAGAATAATTTTCGATCATTTCTAAATTAATTCTACAAAAGATGACTTGTTGGCTTAAATGAAAATTATACTACGATCAAAGTAGTAGTAAATAGTCAATTTAGATAAATTCGGGACTCTATATAGTAAGCGATTTAATCAAATTCGACATTTAAATCAAAAAGAAGTCAATTTTTCCGAATTTCTGGGATGTGAATAGGCAACAGTTAATCCCACAGGAATAAATTCTTCAAAAATTTCATGTCAACGGATTTAAATGTAACTACAGAATGGCTGAGTTATCTTAACTGCATTAAACTACACCTTAATTAAGTTCTATATACTCGTACATATAATCCCATTTTCAAAAATCATTCTTAACAAATGCCCTCATTTTGTTTGAGTTTAAAGTACATTTGTATGTCTGTAGAACCCGCTGAAGATAACGCACAGTTTTATCTGTCTCATTTAGAAATGTCATATGCTTTTTATAACTGACACAAACAAATACATAAAGCACATACATACATATCCATATATATTGAACAAACATGTCTTTCAATAAGCAATAGGAGCTAAGGTGGTAAAACCGCTACACTTATTAATAAACAAATTTTTGGGTTTCGCGCAGATTTTTCCCTCAGTGGTGAGTTTTCCCAAACCTCTGTAAGATGGGGCAGATCATGGGATCTGTGCAGAGCAATGTGGCCGAAGTGTTTAGCAGTCGGCGGAAGCGAAAACGCAGCATGGATTCAACGTCTGGACGCGAGGAACAGTCTGAGCTGGATTCCACATCAGCAAAAAAGTAAGTGGCATGCTTGATTATTTATCAGAACTTGGGATTTCTATACTTTCGAATTTTCCACAGAAAGAAGCTCCTTACAACCACACAATACATTTACAAGGCGCTCTTCAAAGAGCAACAGAACTCGGATGTGGCTGTAATGGCATTGGATAAGGTGTGGCATTTGCATAAGGTATATCTAAGTCAAAGCCCCTACTTCTATACCATGTTCAATGGTTCTTGGAGGGAGGCGAAACAGGATTTCGTTCATATTCAGATCTTGGATCCTCGAATACACGTTGAAAGCTTGGATGCGGTTTTCGGTTCCATGTATTCAGATGAGATCGAGATTGATGCGAAGGATGTTATTCCCGTACTGGCGACGGCCACGCTCTTCCATCTCGATGGCATTATAGACAAGTGTGCCGAAGTAATGGTGGACAACATCAATGCTGAGACTGCCATCCAGTACTATGAAGCTGCCTGCCAGTATGGCGTTCTGAGCGTCAAGAAATCAACGTTTCAATGGTTTCAAATAAATTTACTAAGCATCTACAATAAGCATCCAAACCTCTTGCGGCACATATCTATAGATCTGATGAGTGCACTTACCTCCAGCCACGATCTGTATGTGATGCAAACGGAATTCTCACTGTATACGCTGTTGCGCACTTGGATGTTCTTGCGCCTGCATCCCGATTACGATCCTGAGGATCCAGCCCAGCTTGCTGAGGCCCAGAAGACCCAGCAGCGTTTAGCTAATGCGGGTGTAGATACGCATACCCCTGCCGTGGATATTGTCCAATGGGCATACTTTGCCAATCGCATGGAGGAGCGCTCGTTCCTGGCCACACCCGAGGGCCAGCCCTATGTGTGTGTATTTCAGAAGCTGCGCACACAGTACCTTACCAACCACTATATGGACTTAAAGATTATATTCAATGACAACATAATTCCCAAGGAGTGGCTCTATCGCCACATACACAGTCATTGGGATGCGCTGTTGCGTATCGACCATGGTCAGGAGGATGGGTAAGTTATCAGCATGTTACCCATGAATAGCACTAATCATTGTTATATCTATTGGTGCTGGCTCTTCAGCAGTCCGCAGCAGCTCGACGATGATGAATTCTACGAGAATTGCATGCGTTGCGGTCGCCTGCTCCTTGAGCCTGGGTATCAGAAATGGCGTTGGACGGGCTTTAATTATGGCATGGATCTCATTTTAATTATGGACTCACGCAGACTGAACATTCGCCGGCATCATCGACACGAGCACGAGCGTGTCCTGAGCCTGCAAACCAAGCGCAAGTTTATGGTGCGCACCACAGTGACGTCCATAAATGCCCAACGACAGCCCGTGTTCACACAGACCTCGGAAATAAGCTCGCTCAGTTTGGAAAAGAACGAGGAGGTATCGCTGATGGTGCTCGATCCTAAGCTGGTTCATCCGCTGCTCATATCAATTAACATGCTCCTCATTACGCCTCCCAATCAAAGCTTCAAGGATGTAGTGCCGCAGTGCGAGGAGGCAACACACACAGCATCAGCCGTGCCGATATCAGAAATTGGCGCAAGCTGCGAACGTCCCGTGACGCCAGCAAGTGCAGATGATTCGGCTGTTTGTGTTAGTGGCGGCTCGGAAGCATCGACGCCGGTATCGCCAGCGCCGAGAAGACGCATCAGTTGGTCCCGTGCCGGTCAATTGGTGTCCAGTGATGCGGCGCTGTGCGGCGATAGTGGGTGCTGAGCGCTATCTAACCACTACCCAGCATGCACTACCAGTACCGCTACCCACCGTTAGCCCAGTTCTCATTATTCTATTCAATCCTTCGCAAGCCGAATTATTACTGTTGTACATTCTTTTTCTGCTAGTTTCTGGAAAAGATTAGCGCGCTGTACATACAAAACTGCTACCTATTGTTAGTTATTAAGTTCGTCTAAAGCGGCGCATTCGACATGTCCACGCGCACACAATTATAAACGCTGCTCTAAAATATTTTCATATATATATATACACCGTCTGTATATATCCGTATTGTCTATATAACTCTATATATACATATATTTTTGTACATTTTACTTATGTATTAGTATTCGCACACTTAATGTGCGTTCGCACACCGACGTTTTCTCTTAGATATACCAATAACTTACTACCTTAAGGATAAATTGAGAGCAGATCGTAATTAAGTGTTCGTATTAACTAAACATATTTTACTTAATTTTGATAGACGTATTGTAAGTCACACTCACACAAATGTACGCACATTATTTAATTCTATGATTTAACTTGTTGCCAATCATCTCAAGAGAAACTGATATTTCATTAAACTGAGCATTTATTTCACTTCGAAATTATGTGAAACACAATAGCATACAGTTTGTTTATATATATTTTGATCGGAAATAACCGATGAATTGAGTTAGCTAAAATCAATTTTAAGACGTTTCAAAAAAGGTTAATGAAAAATATATGACTTTCATTTTAAAGTCATGATTGAAAAGGTAGTTTGTTTACTTAGTTTACAAAAGTTTAATAAGTTTATGCACCTAAACCTAAGAGGTACAAGAGTATATTACATATGTTTGCGGAAAGTGAAAAATGTAACAGTATGACAAAACGAGTCGATCTAGCCCTCTCTGTCCGGCCGTATGTGCACCTGGATCCCAGAGCAGAGCTGTATTATAGGGTATCTCCAATTGATTGGATAAATAAGAGTTAAGCACGTGCTTCACTTTTTAATCCTATATGCATTTAATAATAGAGCCTATTTATACATTACTCGCAGAACTCAAATAATATAAATGCTCCACGCTTGGTTGTACTCATCCTCACTTGAGTTTACTAGGAATAGGGGTACATGTGCCAATAACAAAAGGGTAAAAAGGTTTTAGTACATAAATATAAGGTTTGTGCAAAAATAAAATAACCACAAGGTAACAAAATCGGCCCCATAAAGTATACTATATATATTTTATATATTTCGCCAACATTAATGTACTTTGTATTTCTTACATACACATATATTCAAATTTTATTATTAATTTAATATGTGGTAGGCTATCTTGCCAGTTTCATTTAGTTGTATTTATATGGCAGTCGACATATCAACAGCACTATACAAAAAGGATAAATTACTTGCTGCTATAAGTTCGTTAAGCATAGAAATATTCGCTTTGCAAAAGGAATGGCGCGTTTTACTGGAAATTAATATTTGTGTATAGGTGGGGAGTAGAAATAAAGTTGCAGATTTCTGAAGTGGGGTGCTAAAACACTTTTTGATATGCATGACGCGACAAGTCGAATAACACATACCCGTCCGTCTGTCTGGATGAACGCCAGGAACGGTTAGCATGGTCATGGCCATTATGGATTGAAAGAAATCTCAGCAGGTGGCCCCCAAGGCAGCGTTCTTCGTGGATGAATCACGTGCCTGGACGGTTGACCCCACCTTAACCAAACTTGGTAAGTAGACTATTGCAATTCCTAGACAATACGGATTTAGATTATTAAACTCTTAGTTAAACAACATTTTAATATTAATAGTTCCCATTGCAAGCCTACAATAGTTCTGTACAAAATTTGCTGATAGGAAACTTGTTACCGAGAATAAAGTTTTAAGCCGAACCATTTGTTACTATGCTTTATTATCATATATTTTCTACAAGTTAGAGGCCATCTAGTATTCCATCGCCACGGCAGCAGTCCCATTATGTGTCGACCCGTTTTGCCCAAGCTCGTGAAGGAACTTTTCCGGCAGTTGACCACTTTGCAGGATCTGTGACAGTCTTTCCACTTCTGCAAGGGAGCTGGCGCGTTTGATTGCTTCACGTATACGCTGCATGTCTTCTGGATTCGCAAAATGTCCACCGTCGCTGGCCACTTTGCCGTTCGCTTCTGCCGCCAGAGCCGCAGCTGCGCTCAGCTTTGACTTTTTGGCCACCTCTTTCAGCATATCCTTGCCCTGTTTGCTGCGGAAGAACTCTTGAGCAGCACGTCTATCTTTCTGTCTTATTTTTCGGAAGTCCAGCAACCGTAGGTGTGGGAACTTGAACGCCATGTACTCGCGGTAATTAGTCTTCGTAGAGACTGGATTAATTAGCAGGCAAATTGTCTCTAACTTTGTGAACGCAGTCAGTGGCTCTAAGTCGCTCAGCTCCTGCAAATTGTTGCCTGTCAAAATGATGGAATTCAGGTTGGGCACCGCCTCCTCCAATCCCTCGGCGATGCGTAAGATGCGGTTGTTGTTCAACAATAGGCACTTTAAACGCGGGAGGTGTGGCAGATTGTCCAACTTGCGCAGATCATTGTCTGACAAATCAATGGTGTCGAACTGATCCAGAGTAGCGCCCAGGTTTTCGATCTGTGGTATTTTGTAGCCGCGCAAATCAAGCTCTCGCTCTCTGCACGGATTAATGTACTGCATCGACTGATTGATCAGCTCCGGCGTTAGTTTCACCATGTCGGCCGGTATTAGGTTCAGAGAGAACTGTACAAAAAGACTTCCTATGAGCAGATAATTGACTTATTTTATAAATATTGCGTTAAAATCCAAAGAAGCACAAATTATTATTGCCGACGCGAGTGGCGTTAGGGACGAGCAAAGAGACGGCAACAATGCTTTTCGATAATATTTCGATAAGCAACCGATTGCAAGTACACAATATTTATTCGATATATGGCCGCCAACTATCGACGATTAAATGAAACAAGAGTCGGTATTTGATTTTTGAATGTTTTTTTAATTGAATTTCAATACATTACAATGAAGTTTAAATTGCTTAACTATAATGAACACGTTACAATTTGATGTGTTTTATTTTTAATTTGCTGAAATTTAGTGGCAAACAAATTTGTGCCAACTATGGGAAATTGTTAACACTTTTTTTATTGGTGTGTGTTCGGTGGTGGATCTGGGTCAAACATCTATTTTTACGATAATTAACTTCGTGTATTGTTTGTGCAAGCTACATGCTGTATAGTTTGAAATTCTGACAATAAGTCTTAAAAATTTTGTAGATTTTCTGTAATTTATTTAGTAAATGCATTTTTGTATACTTTATCTTATATTTTCGTTAAACTTTCACAACTCAATCCAAATCAATTGGTATTTTAAATAAATGCATTCTTTACACTTGACAGCTTTGTTCAATTTTTAAACAGATTGTCGTTTGTATACTAAGTAAATCAAAAGTGTTAAATAAAAAAGGAAAAATCTTTTTGAAGCAGTTATAAAAAATATTGTATTTAGTTTAATTAATTTGTTTAGGCCTTTAAATTAGTTTTACGCACGCAAAAGACTTATATATCAATTCATTGCGTTATATTCGTTAGATTTATATAGTTTAATTGAAAATTGTTTTTACCACACGTTAAAAATATATTTTCTTGTATATATTTGGCACTTAACTCATTTAAAATACAGAAAATATAATACACAAAAGACTTGTTTATATATATATAGGTATAAATATGCAAAAGTTTTTTAGGTAAAAAGTATATAAATAAATAAATCACGTTCATTTAAAATAAAGTTTAAAAATCAAAAACAAAACACGCGCAATTGCACATACATTATTGTTCAGTACGAATGCTTAAAGACATAAGTTGCCATCAGAATTTTCCTCAACGCACGCGAAAACTTCGGCAGCTCTTCGGCTTATTGGGAGGGGGGATTATTGTTGTAAAGGAATGTTGAGCACACATGTATCTAAACAATTTATAAATCAACGACATCCTCTTTTGTGTACGGCGATTCTCTATTTGAGCGACGCATGGAGGTCCGCTGTAGGCCTTCAACTAATGTCGCCTGTTGAAAAGATTACGCATAGTTTTAAATATACACACATATATACACACAAAATATTGATATCAATTTATACATTTATGATCGGATGAATGCAACTGGCATGCAGACGACTCAAAGTCACAGACACTTTAAACTTAAAAGCTAAACAACATTAAAAAGCAAATGCAGTGATAAATAAACGATAAACGTACAAAATGAATACTTAAAACAAATATAAAGCCAAATACACGTATTGCTTTGCTCTGAAGATTTTTGATGAGCGTTGATATGAAGCGAAGCACAACCAAATGGAGCCCAGCATTTTTATTCAGCCCGTCAGCACATGGAGTGAAAATGCGTTGAGAAGACGCCAAATGTTTTCAAACCTCGAATAGAGTTGAGATCTCTTTGCCCGCTATCCGTTTCACATTGCTCTCGGCACAGCTGGATGTTTTCGTTATGGCCTGGCCATTCCGAATGCTGAGTATTTCATTGCTGATGAGGCTCGCACAGGCCATGGCATGCTTCTGTTCATTGCTACTGACACTACTACTGGTATTATTGCCGTGCTCCGTGATGATGGTCTTACTCAGAGTTTCCTGAGTTTCGTTGTTCGTGCTGCTCGTGCTGATGATCTTGGAACGCAGCTGATTACTCACTACTGTCGTCGTTGTCAGATTTGTTGTTGCTGTTGTCGTACCAGCGGCGGCAGTTGAGGAACTGGAGCTAGTGCTGCTATTACTAGTAACGCTTGTTCTATTCGCTGTATTCAAAACAGTTCTGGGCATTATTGGCGGCTTGAGGGGCAGTTCTACACAATTTATGTTTATCAATGAAAGTATAAAAAATAAACAAATAAATACAAAAATAATAAATTAAATTACTCCATTTTGTACACTACTTCAAGGTGCGTCTATAACTATCTTGAGCAGGCAACTAAGGTACTCGACATGCACTTCATAGCGGACGCCTTTAACTTACCCAAACGACTGAGACCCGCCGCCAGTTCTCGAACGGATTTCTTCTCTAAGGCGGCGCCTGCAGGCAAAAAGAATATACATTTTATAAAACCACTAGTATTGTTATTATCGTATATATGTTACCTGGTGTAATGCCTACAATGCTGCCGCCACCACTGCCACCTGCTGCTATGGCTATACCCGGTGTAATACCCACAATAGAGCCTCCAGTGCTCTGTCCAAATGCAAGAACTTCAACATCTGGAAATCGAAGAAATAAACTTGAGTTTACCGAGACAGGCCTGACTAGGACTATCCACTTACCTTCTTCCAGCCTGTCTGGAGTAGTTTTCGTCGAGTCTCCATTGCCTGTAATACCCTCACTGTTTGACTTCGGCTCACTGCCCACCACAGACCAGGGTCGTGGCTTCTGCAGAACAATCGGCGTCCTCAGAATGCCATTACCCGTCTTTACTATCACGCTGCCCTCTCCAGTGGCATGGCTTTTGATCGAATCGCTGCTGGGCGAACGCATTTTGTCATCACGCGTACTTGGCTTAAGCAGACCCGGCACTGCAGGTGCGGCCATTTCATCGGCCCCAGGACCACCTTCGGTACGCATTTTTACCAGCGGCGACTTTCTTCCAACCAGCGGAGAGTATTTCTCCAAGTTATCCGTCGAGCGTGAACGTGTGGCCCAAGAAGCGCCTGTTAATTGAGAAAGGTTATCTATTAGCATCAAATATAATTGTGAATGAAAGTAATCCTATAGTGGCTAGAATAGGTGTTGAAAATGGTAGAGTTTTAAAGACTTCCACATAAGTTACAAAATTTGTTATTATTATATAAAATATTTCGATCTTATATTCATTTCAAATAGTACAGCTTTTGTTAACTTTTCGACAAATATTGGTGTCTCATTTTTCGCGTCAAATGCAACAAAATGCAGTCTAAAACATTAATAACAATTTTAAATATTTTTTGTTTTAAGAGTGTACAATCTAAGAAGAGATTTTTCATTTTGCATGCAGTTTTTTGCTTTTTAAAGCAAAAAGTAATATGCATAGAAATGATGTGCAAAAAATTTGGCTTTCTGGCCGTCTTTTCAGTTATTGGAATGCGTTAAAAGCTCACTTTTCAGCAACGGCGACTGCCGCTCCAATTTAATTGGTCTGCGCTCCTCGAGTATGGGCGTGGTTTCCTCAGAGGTCATGTGTCCATTACCGTCGCGACTCATGGTTGGACTGTCGACAAACGACAGAGAGCTGCATTCCTCGGATGTGGGCGAAACGAGTGGCGTCAGCGTGGTGGGTGTCACTGAGCCCGGTCGAAAGAAGTGCTCCAGACCCTCGCCAATCTCACGACCGCCTCCGGTGCACTCTGCGTTGACTAGTGGACGTGTTGGTGCACGCGTCTTGGCGCGCTTCGGTCGCCCCTTCACCAAATGCTGGAGCTGAAACGAGGCGCTGGGCAACTCGGTGATGGAGTCGCAGCACTCATCCACCCCACCATCGTCCATGACCACAGTGCTGTCTGTCATGTTGTTGGTGCAAGTGGCTCCTGTCCGCGTCGACAGCTGGGAGTTGGAACGATGTGAATTTGGCGACTCGAGTAGGTCCGGTATGTGGCCCAGACTGAGATTCTCCACAACCGATTGAGGACGCACCTTGCGAGCTACAGATCGCCGCTTGGTGGGCAAATGAGGAGTGGCCTGTGAAGCAAGAGAGGTAGAAACTAAGTAGTTAATGGTTTATAGTCTGGATAAATTCTGAAGTACATGTGTGAAACGATGAAAATAGTGGAATGAATGGTTGGTTTTTCTTTTTTAGAGGGATAGTAGCGCTTTTGGCATTTAAAAAGGATAAGATGGAAGGTAGGGGAAGAGAAATAACTAAAAGATATATAGTATATATAGGCTACACAGTTCAGAGTAGAGCATTATCATAGAGGTTAGCTAAAATAGACAAGACATGAAAGCTACTTACAAGGTTCAGATATTCCAATTTCTTTTTGTGTGTGATTTTTAATGCATTTTATGTAAATGAGTTGGAGATAAGGTTGTTTGTTTAATTATTTTTGTTGCAATTTGGGTTTTGTTTAAATACGTTTTTTTTATACAACAATTACAATACCACACACAGCACACACAGTTGGTGTGAGTGTTTGTTTGTGTGTGTGTGTGTGCGTGTGTGTGTGGATGACGATGTGTAGTATGTACGAGTACGAGTATATATTGGTTGAGGCAGGAAGACACAAAAAGAAGTTAATGAGCGTTTGATACATGGCATGTATGTATTTTTATTGATGAAATGAAATGCAATTATGTACTTTGGTTGATATATGGGTTATATATGTATGTGGTATGTACGAGTATGTCGGTATTCTTGTATACATGTACTGGGCATGTGGGCGCTCGCCAAGTTATCTGCGCTTTGTTATTTTCAATTGTTTCTCTTTTTATTTTATACTTATATTGTATATCAATTATTTATGTATGCGTGTGATTACTGATACGGTCCAGCTACATGTGTATATATTTATATATGTAGATGTATGTAGGTGTATATATAGCATATTCATATTGTAGCTTTTTACACATGTTTTGGTTTATGATTAGTTTTCGGCATTTAGCAGACTTTTAGCAGCATTTTAAGAGTCTAAATGGTTTTATTTGTTTTGGATTTTCTCAGACTATTGCATCCATTTGGGTAGCGACATATTTTCAACACTTACAGTGGGCGAATCCAAGCCCAGTTTGGGCAATATTGAGCCTCGTCCACCGGGGCGTATGATCAAACCATCGGCATCCTATGCATAAAGAAAATGTACGTATAATATATTGAATCGATATTAGTAGACTGTGCGCCGATAAGACTTTGTCCAAGTGAGTTCAACAAATGACCGAATAGGAATACATTCTTTAGTTATCACCAACGGTGGCAAACGAAAGAAAAAGTTGCCTGCTAGACTTTATTGAAAGATATTGAACGCCATGACATCACATTTTTTATTGTGCACGTATATACTTATATACAAAATAAACCTAGGCTATGAAAGATAAAACAATAGAAAGTGTTATCAGCATTCCCAATGAAGTTACGATACCCTCCCCATGGCTCTTCAATTTAAAAATGCTTGCTATGGAACTTCACTAAAAGGTATTATTATTCCTTCCCATTCTCAGACCTATTTTCTAATAAAACTATAAAAAAATTATTCTAAATACATATGTTATTGAAGTTGAATATCAAAAATAGCTGATAAACCAATTTTTAAAATGATAAAAAATTAGAAAACAGATTTAAAACTTAAATAAACATATCTATTTATTTCTAATTATCAATAGAACGGGCACACACGCTACATTCAACGAATTTTCAACGATATAGGAGACGCAACAACAACACAAACCCATAACACCCGTTAGTGTAGCGAACTATAGATATCAACTAGACCGACGCACAGACACGCACACATTCAAACGGTGTCACATACAGTCAATAGAAACTGTCTAAACTGTGCCCTGGTACGAGAAACACTTTTGAACAATGTCAAGTGCCCGGAAGAACAATCCGGCCGGCTTCTACTTACATGACTCGAACGACTGCGTACAATATCCGGGGTTTGTGGCTCATCCAGCAACATCACTGATGGCGATTCCGAAATGCCCAAGCCACGACGGTAGCGTGTCAGTGCCTCGAGCACCTCATCTGTGGCACGATCCGAAATGGTGGCGGCCAACGATTGCTCAATTTCGCTAAAGAAGAGATACAGAATGAAAAAATCAAAGCAAACGCGTTAATTAATTAGTAAGCGTAAAATCTTTCAATTGGTTGCTAAAAAAAAAAAATCGAATGCATTCCATTCACAAGAAGATGAGTAAGCGAGTGCTAACTTTTTGCTGGGTGTTGGGGATTTGGATTTCGAAATCGAAATCGAAGGCTTGAACTCCTCCAGCTCCTCATCGGGGCACTTCTTATAGGTGAGGCGCACAATGCTGCCCACACTCGGCTGACGATCGACAGCTCCAGGGCCCTTTGGGCCAAAGCAGCAGCACAATGTACGCATTAGACCCATGTTGCGGAACTGCGCGAAGTGTTTTTTTAAATTTTTTGTTTAGCCCTTTCTTCAGCTTTTGGGGAAACAGCTGTTGGTGCAGAAACCAGGCACGAGAGACTGAACAGCGTCTGTGTTTATGAGCAGGCATTGGATGTGCTTTGCGGCTATCGGCACGCTATCGACATACATATATAGTATACATACATACATACATGTGTACACAATACGTATTTACATATACATATGAGCTTTTTAAGCGCTTCGCCAGCCGCTGGGGTCTGCTCCAAACGTCTCCTACATAGTTGAATTGCATTCAACTGCTAATATTTCGTGTTTGTTTAATCTTATCTAAGCGTTTGCTCAAAACACACACACAGAGATACTTTTTTTATCTAGAACCGCGGGCGTGCGGCCGCACACACATTAATGTTTACATTTGTGTTAGTATTAGTGCGGGAGAGCTTGCGAGCGTCAAAGCTCGTTTTAAACATTTTGTCAAATCAACAGTTTGCGTTGCTCTTGAATTTGAATTCAATGAGCCAAGAATTTATGTATCTTTATCTGCGTCGAAGATATATGTATACCCTGCACTGTGCGAACTATATATCCCAAATTTGCATTAAGTCATAATTCTTGCCCAACGAGTCGAGCAACTCCATTATACTTACTATATATGAGAACAGCAATCTCAACATGTATAGTAATTTCTTTCAAGTATGGATCTTCTTGTTGCAAATATCGTTCCAGGTGATATCGTTTACAAGTATAAGACAACTACAGGGTGCGCCATCTTTTATGTCGGTATGTAAACATTGAATATCTTTGAAAATAAACAACCGATTTTCAAGTAAGAGATATTTTTATTATACCCTGTACCCAAAGGGTACAAGGGTATATTAGTTTTGTGCGAGTGCACATGGAACACGCAGAAGGAGGCTTGGTAGACCCCACAAACTATATATATTCTTGATCAGCATGACAAGCCGAGTCGATATAGCCATGTCCGTCTGTCCGTCTGTCTGTCCGTCTGTCTGTATGAACGCAAGGATCTCCGAAAGTATAAGAGCTAGAATAACCAAACTTGGTATACAGATTCTTCTGAGCCCGAGAAAGGACGAGTCTGTTCATTTTTTCTGATCCACCCCCCACTCCCCCCCCCCCTATTAACGATTTTCTATAACTCCCGTAATTCTTGGAATTTTGAACTAAAATTTGGTAGTCACATTAGGTTAGTTATTATATAACCCTATACCAAGTCTCATTATGATAGAATGATCGGAAAGAATATAGTTATAGCCATATAACCAGGCCCAATGCACACATACATACATATGTACAAGTACACAAAAACGCATAAGGCACGATTCTGATGCAAATGTAAATGTATGTATGCATGCATGGAATATTTTATATTTAATTTAGTTAATTAATTAAATTAATTTAGTTAATTAATTTAATTAATTAATTCAATTACTTTTTTGTGGGGTGGTACAGGGTATTTAAGAGTTGAGCCTGCTCGACTTTAGCATTCCTTTCTTGTTTAATTTGGTTCTGTACAATTTCTTGAACTGTGGTTTTCACCACTGGTCTACTCAAGTCAATCGGTTCACTAATGACAAAGTTATTCAATATCTACATACCGACATAAAAGATGGCGTACCCTGTAAGTATATAATAAAGTGATCTTGGTGCAGAGTTTCGGGCGGAAGTAGTGATTCAAACAGACAGACGGGAAATCTATAGTATATATGTATATATTCGTGTAAACCTATAGTATAATATTCTTTCTTCTTCCATTCTTCTGGGTCTCACAAATGTACGCACCGAAAACAAAATACCCCCACAGTTTTCAGTGAAGCGTATTCAAATATCGCTTCTATGGTTGTGCATATATGTACTACAAGTATAATATGTATAGATGTGTGCGGAAAAAATATTCCCACATTCCATTTGCAAACATTTTACTCACCCAACTTTATTCATAATTTCGCTGCCCGCATTATTCAGCAGACAGTTCTGTAGAAAATCTTCGGGCACCACCAAACGTTCGCTCAGCACTTTGCGCAAGTCCTGCACCACTATCTGGTTGCCCAGTGTCTTGGGGCACTGCTCGATACCGGTGCGTATCATGGTCTCCAGCGTCTCCTCCAAATAGCTCTTGATCGTGTAGCTCAGTTCGCTGGCGACGCGCGTCAATTTACTCTCTATGGGATGGGCATCACTGCGCACTGCCTCCTGGAGCTTTGGCATCAGTTGCTTGCAGTTCTCTGCATCTGTGATGAGCCGCTGGACAGCTGTCATGGATTCATTGTTGCCCTTGGCTATGGACATGGTATCTTGTGTTTCGGCAACCAATTTATCGACCAGCTGGTGTGTCGAGGACAGCATAAAGCCATGTTGCAGTCGAAAGCCTTGCCCGGTGGCTCGTTTGAGCCCATTCCCATTTCGCTGCAGCAGCTCCTGCATCTTTCGCATTACGGCATCCGTCTTGTCTGGATGATTCTTTAGATGCGGCGCAATGTCAAACACGGGAAACGGAATCGTGCGCATGCTGTGATTATTCTCCAGGGCATACACAATATCCGCATATCCCTGCAGCGTTATGTTGTTCTTGTCCAAATAAATCGTGCGCAGCTTATTGTTTATCTGCAGGGCCTTGGCCAGCAAACGGGCGCCCACATCCCCCATGTAGTTGCCACTAATATCCAATTTCTGCAGACTCTGATTGCTGCCCAGCGCATTTATGAAGTCATGAATATCGTTCTTTAGCTTATTCTCCGACAACACCAGCTCGGCCAATGGAAAATCATCCTTCTGTATTAGATTGACTAGAGCATCCATTACGGGCGGGATGTGCTTCGGCTTCATGCCCGTCAAGTTGCGGCACATTTGCAGCGTCCGTATCGACGGATTCTTCGAGATGGCCGTCAACACTGGTGCCAGCTCAGAATCCAAATCTGTAACGAGCGTAGATGGCGTTAGAAAAAACATCAATTCCAGCTTTTTGCTTTCTGCTTATTTGTAAATGTTTAACATTTAGTTTAGTATGCAAGAAAATTAATTAAAATGCTGAATTAATTTGAAAATAGAAAGCAGGTTAAAGATTATAATTCTGGCTATTAAAGATGTAACATTTTAGCTTAATTCCCGGTAATATACCTGGCAGCATTACTTTCATTAATTTATTTAAAAAATATTATTTTTAATGATTCGACGAGATGGCGAATACACTTTTATTTTGTGGTTGGCAAGGAAAATTAAAAATTACTTACTGTTACTAATTTCTGTAAAAATAAAGCTAGTTTTAATAGTTTAGTGATGTGAATAGAAAACATCATAGCATCCATATATGAACTTTCTCCTCCAATGTATTTATTACATCACTTTTAAATGCTACGGAAGTATATATCTAAACTTATTCTCACTTACTCTTTCTAGATTGCTTTTGTGGACAGTCTCCTAAGCCTTACATTCTTTTCGCTTTTAATAAGATTGAAAAGCCTTAACTGGGAGAATTTCTTTTACCACCAAACATTAAATATCTTTTCACAAAATAATAATAATATTATACAAATTATAAATTGTAAAATTCGGGTTTGTGTTATTTTTCAAAAATTTTTTCTTTGCTTTGACGCGCCTCTTAAGTAATTCTTCCTTTACTTACTATTGTATAAGTATATATCTAAACCTATTCTCACTTACTCTTTCTAGATTGCTTTTGTGGACAGTCTCCTAAGTCTTACATTCTTTTCGCTTTTAATAAGATTGAAAAGCCTTAACTTTAACTTTTTCTTTTACCACCAAACATTAAATAGCTTTTCACAAAATAATAATAATATTATACAAATTATAAATTGTAAAATTCGGGTTTGTGTTATTTTTCAATAATTTTTTTTTTGCTTTGACGCGTCTCTTCAGTGATTCTTCCTTTACTTACTATTGTCACTGATGTCCAGACTCTGGAGCACACGCACGCCATGTATGCAGGACTCCAGAACATGGGCGCCCTGCGTACCCAGCGTATTGCTACTTAAGTCTAAGTACAGTCCAGCTGTTGACTCATTACAGGCTAGGCCGAGCAACAAATTTCTGAAATCAAATATTATATGCTTAATGTGTATGTCTGTGAAGAATCGCTGGCCTACTCACTTGAGCGCCTCCATGGGCAGTTTGCAGCCAGCAATATTCAGATGCTTCAAGCTGAGTGTGCTCGTGAAGAATTGCTTGAAGGAGGGGGGTATCTCTTTGCCCTTTTTGGTGCTAAACGAGTTGTGTGAGACGTTCAGATGTACCAGGTGTGTCGCACAGCCGCGCAGAAGTGCACCGAATAGCTGCAATTGATGAAGGCGTGCCAAACTCAATTATATATGAACAGTACGAGTACGACACACTTACGTTCTCTAGCAGGATGTCCGTTGAGGCAAGATCCAAGTGCTCCAGCACATTGGGTTGAGCCAGAAAATTGTGCAAATTCTAAATAGAAGTTGAATTTAATTTAATTATCGTTTTAGGATATTTGACTCGTATTCTTAATACTTACGGTTATGTCATCCTTTAGACTATTGCCGCTTAGATCCAAATACGTGAGCGAATTGGCAATACTTTGATTGAGCGTCAGTGAATGCGACATCTGATTGACGCCCTTCGATGTGAGGCCGCAGTGCGCGAGTGCCAGTTTGCACAGGCCCTTGGAGACTTTGGCTATGGGACCGGCCAGATGTATGGCTCCTGGGTTGAAGAGAATCATTAGAATGTAAGCAGACGGTTTGCAGACAATTGTATGATTAAATAAATGATTAAGGACAGCGATTATTATGAATTACATTTACTGATAGAGAGATTAAACTGATTGAGAACCAAATCGTGGAAAGGCATGGAAATGTAGCGCATTTTAACCCAATTGCATGTTTTCTTTTTTCTTAATTTGTTGAATACCAATATGTAGATGTGAGTTTTGAATAGCAAATTGCTAATTAAAAAGCGTATACAAGTATATAGAATGTGTGAGAAATGTATTGTGATGACATAACTTGTGTGGCAATTGTCGGGAATTTTAAAGCGAATGCTAACAATCAATCAGGCCTTGTGGACAAAAGCAATTGCCACACATTGAAAATTGAAAAGAAAAAGCAAACATTGGATTTAATGTACAAGTAAGTATGTAATGAGCTTTTTGATATAGGAAAGCATAATGAGACTTTAGAGCAATAACAACAAGAACGATGAATGACAAATGTAATGATTTTTCGGTTGTCATATATGGCTGCGCACCTTGTACAATTTTCCCAAGTAGGGCACACAATGAGCTTGCTCCTACAAGTAACAAGTTACACGATAGATAACGCGACAACATTAATGAAATCAAATTGTTAATTGCACATGTGTTAATGGGAGAAAGAAAATGCATACAGAAAAGAGGTAAACAACATTGGATTAATTGGATTATGTTAAGGGTAGTTAAGCTACAGTTGTGTTTGTAGTTGGCAGCAATTGCAAAATCCAAGCAACCACTCCAGCCATAGCCCCGCACTGATGCAACTGCTTTATTGTGTAGGTATTAGCGGGTATTCCATGTACACACCTTTATCCTCAATTAGATTGTGACTCAGATCGATGGTGCGAATGGCGGGACTACTATTTGTAATCACAGATATCGATAGCTTACTTAGAAAATCCCATCTGCAAATACAAGAGTCTTAGTCATACTCATACTACTTGTATGTATATTACTTGATTTGCATGCTGAACTTGCCTTAAACCTAATGCCTCCAAATGCAGCTCCTCCAGCCACATCGAACGCTTGAGCACATGCAATATGCGTTCCAAAGTCTCATGCGATAGTCGCATGTGCGCAGCCTTTAGGCCACGAAAAAATGTATTATACTCCAAGGCGGATACAATGGCCATTAAGTCTCTGAAACGGTCACAAATCGCACAAATCGTAAGACGCCTAATGCATGTATAATGTCTGTCTCAACTCACTTTGGTTCCAAATGATCAAAATCACGCAAATTCAAGATGCGCGTATCGTGCGATAAATATATAGTATCGACATCCCAGGCCACTTCCTCTCGATACGGCACGCCATGAAAATCGCACATGCAGGCATATTGAGCACTAAAGCCCCCACAGGGTCCCACATTGCGCGGGTCGGAGGGTCGGAATTCCTCGGAGAAAATTGTTTCGCGTTCAGGTGGTTGTATGTCGATCTGTAAGAAAACGAACAATCATTTAAAATGTATGTACAAATGTATTGGACTAATGACAGCATTAGCCCATCCAGATGATGAACTTTGAGATTGACAGTCAAGTGTGTCGGCAACTTGACGCTATGTATGTGATTTTATTTTGAGTCGCTCAACTTGTTATTAAAGTTTTGCAGAAGCAAAGCAATGTCAATATTTGCGTAGGCCCAACTTTTTGCCAAACAAGCGGGTAGACGGTATTTTTCGGGTCTTTGGCTTCACAATACAATACAATAAGGCGCAAGTACAGCAAACTTAATAATATAAGCATATATAATTTAAGAACTAGCTAAAAAGTGTTATATTAGTGTGGTACGAAGATATGTTTATACCCTCTACTGCGTCCTAACTACAACGAAACTGTATTTCTCCATAGTCATGGTCTGCAAACTGTTTTCGTACTATCTTATCTAACTCTAGGAGGAACTTTTACCATTCGCGACTAACGAGCGAGGCAAAACTATCAAATGCATACATACTTATGTATAAATACATTACTCAATCAATATCGGCTGTGGTGCACATGTTTTTAGAAGCAAACATTTATATATATTGAGATCTGATGCTAAATTTATTAGCTGTCGGAAAAATAAAGCCACGGTGCACAGTGTTATCACGATAGCTCTAAAACTGTGGAAATAGAAGCGATGGAAGTAGACAGACGGACGGACATTTCATCATGCTGTTCATATATACATTTATATATGTACCTGTAACATGTTGTCTACCATTCCTTCTTTTGGGTGTGTTACAACCATACACACTAAAAACAAAATAGCCTTACACTTTTCAGGGAACTAGTAAATATTACTTTCTTTTTAAATGGCATTCAATAAATATGTATATTTCTGTGGCATTAGGTGTTCAACTTTATATTTTAGGCTCAATACAATATCAGATTCGCGTATATAGTACAAGTATGAGTTACAAAAATGTACCAAATATTTGAGAATTTTTTTTTTAAAAACTCCCACAATTCTTGAATTTATTTCAATTAAATTCTGTGATGCATGTTAATTAATCTTTTCAGTATCGAAAAAGCGCTATTTGTGCTCCAATGCCTTTTTTACCGTTTAAGTGATGTCTTTAATGAACAAGAAATTTGAATCATTTTCGGAGTGCATATATTACATAATTAAGTTTCAAATAAAAATTCAATGGGAGTACACTGCTAATTTGTTTGTGCCCTTTGTGTATTTACCACTTTTTTAAAGAGAAAAACAAATTGGTTTCCTCCAAACTTTACAAAGTTTGGGTTTTTAAGCCAAAACGTTAATTTAAAAACAAAAAAACTATCTAAGTATTCATTGCGTATACGCAACGTACTTTCAACAAAGTTTTCAATTATATACTGCTTTTTGTTACTATAAAGGATAAAGCTCGGAAGCCGCTAAAACAAATCTTTAATCTTCGGAAATACATTTTTACATTTGAGGACGGCAGGGTCTATAGTAAGTTGTGTCTTCTGCAAAGCCATATTTTCAAACTTCCATTTTGGAGTGTTTTCCTTTGATTTTATCTAAACTTTCCATATAGTGCCATATAGCTAGCTATAAAAACAAAAGAAATGCTGGAGCCTGAAACATGCCAGGGCATTCAACACTTAACATGCGAAACAAACGCGTGCCCTCAAGCAATTATCTACAATTTAAACGTCTCTTTAGCAGTTCTAAAACATCCATTGTTGTTATTATTGTTGTTAGAACGCCCAAGCAAATTGCTAGACAAACTGCAGCAAACAGCAGCAACAGTCGCAGTTGCAGACACAAATACACACAAACACTCACACACATGCACAAATCAAGTCGTGTGTGGGTGCAGATGGGTGGGTGATTTAAAAAAGAAATTATAGCCGAGCCGACTTTTAGGTCACGGCATAATTTACAACAAATACACTGCATTGTAGAAAAGTGCATTATAAATGCATTGAATTATTAAGTTACACATGTATGTATGTATGTATATGTATAGTATATACTTGTATGTATATACGTAGAAAAGGCGCTTATGCATTTACGTATAAAGAGCTTAATTGAGCATTTATAAAAAGAATGGAGAACGAGAGATGGAGATGGAGAGAGCGACTGAAAGAGGCTGTAAATGAGTGAGTGTGTGGGGTGTGGGTGAGAAAACTCATTGTGTGCTTGTCATGGAATATTAAATTAAACTTTAATTAAAGCAAACAGCAAATGGCAACCGCCAATGGTTAACGTGACTCAGTCAAGCTGATACTCAGAGCGCAACACACAATCAGCTCTGCTTCCAAGCTAATAAAACACAATGCCGCTTAGCTGAATAGGTGCAGAATTTAGCTTTAGCTATCTAAGTATGTATAGTATATGAATGAAACTATGTTTAAAACACAAGATAAGATGAATAATAACTATGATTATTATTAAAACAAAGGGGTTTCAAATGGTAGCTGAGAACTCGAATACCAGGCAGATTTTATAACATTCAAGAGCTCCGTTGCTCTTGGGTCGCACACAACGGGAAGGAAACATGGAATCCTTTCAACCCATGATACCGAAATCAGAGGGCTTGTTGGGTCATCCCCTTTCGCCCCGACAAGCCCGGTGATGTGGAACCTTGTCGCCTTTAGTCGACTTATATGACTAGCGTATTTGATGGTATTCTAAACCATAATTTACAATGAAAAACAATTAGTCATAGAAGTTTTCAAATACCTGAAGTAGCTGATTTAGAGAAATACTTGTAGTATGTCTCGCTAAAAGTTCCACAAATACTTAATTCAAGATCGAAATAATATTTTGTTATAAGATTTGGGAGCTTGTAATTTAATTTCATCAAGACCCGTATGGCCTGACTTTCTTCCTAGACCGCAATTTTTCTATTAATGTAGAAAATTGTGTTTCATATAAAATGCTGAACCTATTTACTTGAGCTGTAATGTTACTCTACATATGTTTATGTGCATGAATATATCAAGCTAGACAGTCAGTCAGTTAGTCGGTTAACAAAAAGTAAAACTTTTTGCACACATCCAACAGCCAATTAAGCTTTCGTCGTAGTGGGTGGCACGTCTGAGGTTGAACTGTCGGTAGAACTGTCGAGTTTTAATAATAAATAAACCGTAATGCCCAGATCTATGTAATATGCAACCTGCTGGTTGCACGCTTGGGTAATTCAACTAACCGTTTGGGTTTTGCTTTTTTGCTCACACATTATTTATATTTATTTGAGTTGAATTCGTAATTCATTCTCTACTCACCTTTTTAATAATATACTTGAGAGGAACTGTTGGAAATATTTGTTTAATCGCAGAGGCCAAATCGGTTAAAACGACGTCGGCGTTCTGTGGAAAATATCAAATTCAATTAAATATAAATGTTATATACAAAGCTACTTGTACATATGGAAGTACTATGTATGTTTACACACCGAACTAAAGTTGCCCGCATCGCCAGTGGTGGCAAATGAATATGGCCGATCATTTGTTATAATAGAAAAGTGTGTTGGTTTTTTGCTCTCCACTCCCACAATATCCAAATAGTGAAAATGACATTCGATCTGTAGCAGAAAGAGAATTGAGTAAAGTGATAAACAATGTTCTTTATGTAAGTACTATAGTGTACGAATTACAAACCTTTGTGGGAACTTTAGCACTGAGCAAATAAATCCGTACTGGCGTGAAAACCTGTTAGAATAACACAAATAAGGACAGGAATTATAAATTAATAAATTAATTAATTAGATAAACTATACTGAATCGTAAAAAGCTATATGTATTACACTCATTACAAAAAGATTATGGAATCGTGTAAGTTTCTTTTTAGTATATATTTATCTTCCAGAAAACTTGTTTTAGATAAGTATTAGAACTTAGGCAGCTACATAAGTTTATATGCAATCCCTCTAAGTCAATATTTATCTTATCTTCGCTTCATTTGATTTTGGAAAATTAAAATAAATAGTGGAGCTTTGAATATTTTTGTACAGTTTATCTTATCTTTTTGTGCTGGTGTTTATTATAAGTATTAATTCCCATCAAGTTTAAAACTTTCCCTCGCACACACCTAACCACAAGAAGGGTTTGTCAAACGTTTCATTTTTATTTACATTTAACAAATTCCATACCAAGTATTACTCTAATTTAACCGTCGCTTTGGTATTTGGTAAATAAAAATAATTTGGAAATAAATTGTGAAATTTCTGATAAATTATATTAAATACAAAAATATTATGGCTGCCCTCCTCTGCGATTCTCACACCAAGTACTTAAGTAATGGCGAACGAGAAGTAAGTTGTGATTTTTCTGATAAATTAAATAAAAATATTGAGAAAATAATTTGTGAAATTTCTGATATATTAAATTAAATTCAAAAATATTGTGGCCTCCCTCCTCTGTGATTCTCATACCAAGCACCTAAGTGATGGCAAATCGATTTTTCTGTTCAATTAAATACAAATATTGTGGAAATAAATTATATATGTTTCTTTTTACACGGTTCTTTCTGAAACCAATCTACCATATACAAACAGAATTAGATGTACTCCCCTACCAAAAATGTTCATACTCGACAAATATTTAATGGCTTTCAAAAGGAAAAAGTGCAAAAAGCGTGCTTAAATGCATTTTATGCAAAAGCCAAAGCAATAGTTTGGTCAGGCCACCATTCAAGTGGCAATTTGTTGGCGGAAGGTAGGAAAAGTGCTCCTTGAAACGCGCCTAAAAGCCGGCAACGTTTAGACTTGAAGCACACACACACGTACATAGATGGATGTAATTGAATTTTCCCTTTGCCTTTTGTCAGAGTGGCGGCAAAGAAACCGACGTGGAGCTTAATTGAAAATCAAAATGCGTTTTGTAATTCATTTAGCCAACTAATTCAATGCAACGGCAGCACTGGAAAATGTTAGGTAGCAACTAAAAGATTTTCTGTCCACACCCTCCTCCTCCTGCTGCTCCGCCACTCCTCGCTAAGTGGAAACTCGATACCCTGCACAAAGCATAAGCGGCTTCAATGTGGCCCTTGATGAGGTCAAATAAGTGAACAAATCAATTTTACAACCGTGTAACTTTAAGCGCCCGTACAAGTTTAAAATTATGTATGCTTAGCTAAATGCGACAACTGAGACCCCGACTGGGCCGGAATGTCGCTAAGTGTGCTATAAAATATCAGTTACGAGCTCGTATCAGCTGCATGTACGTGTGCGTGGGCGTGGATGTGACAGTTCGACAGTTTTCAGCCGCTTAAACCAAACAATGAAGTGCAGACAGATAAGTCAGGGCTTTCGGAAAGTTAATCAAAAGTTGTCCCGGATCTTTTGTTGTTGCTAACACTGGGACAATGGGCGACTGCCAAGAAGGTGGAGAGGCATCCAGTTTTTTAATTAAATTCTTGGCAATATCTATGATGAGAAGAGCCTACATTATTTCCATTTGGCTGCAAGTTAAATGGAAAAACAGCTAAATGAAAATGAATAACAAGCAAATCTTAGCTTGACACAGCGAAGCTTAAGTACTCTGGGGATCGAGCCAACGTCTCAAAGTGTATTGCAATAAATACAGAATATGATACTCTATTAATGAAACATTCAAAAAATAGCAATACAATTACTTTTTAACAACAAATTACAACTTTAACAATTAAACTACTTTTAAATTGCATTATCTAGGTGTTGAATGTTTTGTGTGAAGTGTGTAAAAACTTATTGTACTATACGTGTCATTAATTATCCCAAAATTAATTTGAATAAAAGACAGTTTAGCAGAAAATACAGTTGTTGCGTTGAAAGATCTGATGTCCACTCCATAATTAAGCAACATTTCCATTTATATTGTTAGTAAGTTATTCCTGATGAACAAAAAGTTTCCGGACTACTCCACAATTAAGCAATATTTCTATTTCTAGTTGTAGTTATATATTATAGTTAATCCTGATAAACAAGTTTCCGGACTACTCCACAATCAAGCAATATTTCTATTTATATGCTCAGTGTAATTATATATTATAGTTAATCCTGATGAACAACAAGTTTCCGGACAATATAAAAAAGATCATTTTTTTATAATAGTAATTAATATCTTTATTATCTTCAAAAGTATCCAGCACTAAAATCTATGCACGATGCTATATCTTGCGAATATGGCCCAGCGAGAACATTTGTTGAATGATTGGCCAACAAGACGAATTGTCTTTCCACAAATCTAATTTTCTCGGGAAAATCCCTTCAACCAAATTCTTCATAATCCAAGGACTAAACCAATCTCGTAATTTTCGAACACAATTTTCTTAAATTTTGTAATATTTGATGTTGATAGACGGAGCTGATCGGAGCAACGTCTGACGTCTTCACGCCCCTTTTAAAACAATGTCATCCATTCGTATGCCTGTGTTTTGACTCTGCAGTCCTTCTTAAAAGCACACGATAATTGAAAACTAATAAGCAAAATGTACCTAAGCTATGCCAGAGTGTCAAATAAATATTACCAATCTAATAAAAACAAATTAGTATACACTTTGTGTAAAACTAGTAGTAGTGTAGTAAAACTTTGTGGTCACATGGCATGCTTTTGAATTGCTTTGATTCTTTTAGTCTTTTGAGAATTTTTTGAATATAAACAAACAAACCTTTCATCTTGGAATTTTATTAAAGAAAGTTCCACAGAAAACGCGATTGTTGCAAAATGCCTTTTTGGAAGGGTATTAAAAGCAATTGGCCGTAATGCTGCATAGCACAGCTTCAGGCGCTTGCAACTAAAGCAATTTGACTTGCAATTTGCACACAAATTAGAGTGCTGGCAGGGGCAGTAGCCACAGCCGCAATTTGTGGCAAGTGCGATGCGTGTCAGCAACTGTTGCTGTGATTGCGGCATGCCACATCAACATCAGCTCAGCAGCAGTCACACAGCAGCCACAGGCCAACAAATGCGAAATGCATTTTAGCGTGTTTGCAATTAGCCCCCAACAACAACAACAACAACAACAACATAAACAGTAACAGCATTAGCCATTGAGTAACCGATTGCCACTTACCAAAACTCGATTCTCCGTTTTATCGCCTTTCGTTTCCAACTTGACCATATATTTGACCAAAATCTTGGTGTGACGACCCAGAACGGCTTTTACGCTCTCTGCAAAGACACGAAAATAAATGAATTCATTAATTAAATGAGTAAAACGGAAATTCCACGAAATTGGAGACCCAGCTGAGCTGCATGGGTCGCACGTACAGCTATCGTCGTATTATACTATATACATACATGTATTTGCAAGCCAGTGCCTCCCCCACCACTCCCACGGCACCCACTACCGAGTTCTGAGTTACTCATACCGATACGTAGCGCCTGCCATTGAGCTTTATGAGCTCAAGTGAATATAATTGCGAATTGCGTCTTAAACATATCAAAAAATATACTTGTATATTAAGGAAAATGAAAATCTGAAAACTGAATTGTGTGTGGCACGCCAGCAACAACAGCCACTGCAACAACAACAACAACGTGAGCATGTACTATAATATAAAATATATGATACGACTGCGACGCTTGACGTGCATGCCAAATTCAAGGGTTATATCATACATAAGTGTGTATATCTACATATATGTACAAAGCTTATTACGATTGGCAGCTTATTAACACATGTACATACATATGTCTGTCTGTATGTACACACATATTTGTGTATGCGGGTGTGTGGGGGGACTAAGGCGATGGCAGCCTGTCTATTGGTGTTTGCTTCAAACGAGACACGTAGAGCGTAGAGCAGTTTCTCCTCCACCTACCCGCCCGGCAAAGGTTCGCTCCAGTAGCCCCATTGTTGTTACTACTTAGCATAGCAACAACAACAACACACACACATATATGTATATCCCATATTCATCATAAACAACCCGCACACATGTGTGTACTCCATATACGATGACGAATTGTACTGAGTATAATATTTTTATATGCATTTTGAGACACAATGCCAAAGTGAAGAGGAGGCTGCCGGCAAAGTTTTCAAAGTGTTGGGCCATTATGTCATGCGACAGGCATGCCAGGGAGGAGTCACCGGGACGCACATGAAGCAGATACCCACACATACATACACACACACACACACACGCACGCACCTCCGTTTGGCCGGGCAACCCGGACAGAGTCACTGAGTGTCATAGTCTCGCTGTCAAGCAAGGCAAAGTGTGTGTACACAGGCGGTATTCCCTGCTTGGGTACATCCGTTAAAGGATGGAAGCTAAAGTGCTCCATCACCGGCTAGGCAGTATCTTTATGGACGGTACGCCGTAGAAATGAAGATATTTACAGAAATCTTATTGCAAATGAAAATCACTTTAAAAAGGCGTATGCGGAGTCAGCCTTTTTTAGAATTATTCAAAATAGTTAACATTACTTATGAATTTATGTTTATTGTTCGTTGCACAAATGATCGATGAACAAACATGGTCTTAGATTATTAAAAAGTACAATTCATATACTTATAGACCTAATTCTGTTTTTACACGGTAAATTGATTCCAAAAAAAAGTTGTGAAAAAAACCGTCTTAAAAAAGACATTGATCATATGTTATTTTGAATCGTGCTAAATGGAATAAAGTCGTGGAACCATAAGTATATAAACTTTTCAATTTTCAAACCGTGTTATATCAAAACCGTGTAAATACAGAATTAGGTGTAGTAGTCGACTGCTACATCAACAATTACTGGTGCGAAATTAATATTGAACACCCATTTTTTTAAAAATCTTTATTCTTTATTTAAGATCTGTCCTAAGGGGGACAATTATTAAATTATATGGTAGCATTGGATTTTGATTAAGCTAGATCGCTGATCTATGCCAGGCCACACTAGCTAATGGGTTCTCTTGAATGAACACAAACTGAATTTGATTTTTAAGTTCAGCTAAATTAGTTCTTTAAACAAATATTGATGTTTGTTGCTTAAGAAACCACTACTAAATTAATTTAAGATGGAGTATAATAGTCAAGAACTGTTCAACATTATTTTATACGACGAAGTTATGCGTTTTAGGAATGTTTGCCAGTTCATTCTACGTCTGGTATACCGCCCATCATAGATACTTATATGCCGCACGTGCAGAGCAAAACTTCGAAGCTATGAGTCCGTCTAAAATGTGTGGCACATGCAAAAAATGTAATTGAAATGTATAGAATGCCGGCTTGAAAATCCCACAGTCATTACTCAACAAGGCATCCAGACAAGGTAAAAATGTTTGGCTAGTTTTTCACTTTTCTAAATTTTTTTTTTTTTTTTTTTGAATGCAGTCGAGCCCGTAGAAAACTGTTAACTATTTAAGGTCATGCCCCAAAGTGGAATTAAAAGTGAAAAGTAAATAAATACATAAATACTTGGCAATTGATTGGCATTAAGTGCGCCATAAACAGTCAGTGGGGAACAGTTTTTGGACACTGACCACACACACTAAATGGCGCCAAATTGTGGCCAAACAATTACATACAAATGAAACAGAAGAAAGACATTGGGCCTTTATTGCCTTTGACGCCTAGTGGGGGGATGGGGGCCGCCAATTGTGGATTGTTATGGTCAAAATAGATTGTTAAGACATGTTGGCACGCACACATGTGGCGACATGTGGACATGAACATAGACATGTGTAACGGGCCGGCAAATATTAAAAAAAAAAAAAGTTTTTCAATTTTCTGCCGTTGGGGATCTGAGGGAGCAGTTGTATAAGTGTGTGTGTGTGTGTGTGTGTGTGTGTGTGTGTGTGTGTGTGTGTGTGTGTGTGTGTGTGTGTGTGTCTGCGTGTTTCTGTGTGAAGGTGTTGCGTGAAACGGTGGCATGATAATCAAGCATAGACGGCAGTCTATGCCATAAACAACAGCAGCAGTTAACTACAAGGCAAAGGCCAAAGGCGTTGGAGTGTCTCCCCGTCCCCGTCCCCGCTCTCACTCTATATCTCACTCTTAATTACAACGCGTCGCGTCAAATGTGAATGAACTTTGTTAAACGACGAAACCGTCCCTTTCCTACTCTCTTTTTCTATCTTGAACATTACTTGGCTCCCTCTCACTGTTTATGTTAGCAGCTTACTGCAGCAGCAGTAGCAGCAGCAAATGATTATATTGTAGTACTTGTTGTTGGTGGCACTGATGTGTTTGTTGTCGTTGTTGTTCTGGTTCATGCATTGAGTGACACTGTGTCAATAGCATGACGAAGCGCTTGTAACTACGAATAGATGTACAAGTATGTATGAGTATATTGTATGTGTAAGATTACATACGAGTACATACATACATACATACATATACGCAAGTTTGTTTGTCTGATTGCTGCCATGAAATTGCATCAGTCACAATTTTGCATAACAATTTGCTTTCGTATACTATAAAAGATCCATGCTTTCCGAGCTCGATGGAAAATCAATGCGCACAATCATGATTGCAGCATAAAGATGAATGAATAGATACATATGTACAAGTATATTGAACTGCAACTTTTTTGGTGCATAGTTACACATAAAAACTGAATTCTTTTTCTTTTTTAATGAAATCGATATCATTAGTTTTATTTACATTTCACATTACCTAATTCAAGCACCTTGTTTTAAATACCCCTTCTCTTTTGCAAGTAACCAGTGTTTTAACAAGAACTGTTCTACTTGTTTTAAATTTGTGTGAACATCTTATCGTATTCCATTTCAGCATTTTAGTGCAAAGAAAATCTGATCTACAACAGGATCTTATATTGAAAAATATTCGTGACAACAACTTCTATAGCCCTTTTATTGTTTAAGCAAGGCCCAAATGAAATATGAAAGAAATTTGTGTATACTAAAAATGCTTAGGGAATATAAGTGTTAGAACAAATTAATTATGTTGTTTAAATTTACATAATTAGCTTAGAAATACTTCCTTCAGCTTTGATCAAAACTCGATTAAGTTTCTGAAGCATAACAACACAAATCTACAGATATACGAAACTTTTTATGAACTGCAGACAAATGCTATTCTCCGATCATGAATCCGCGAATAAAGTAAACGATAACAAAGCATCAACATCAAGCCAGCCAATGGTTGTAATATTTGTTATAATTACCATTCTGGCCATTTGTCACTCACTTCATGGTCCGTCGCTTCATTTCCGTTGAAAGGAAATTTGACTTTGATAGATATTTGTGATTATTGTGCAACGGTGTGACTGTTGGCTATCGATGCTCTCATACCTATTCTAAAGCCTGATTTTCATTCAATATGTATTTATACATACATACATATACTATATAGTTGCTAGATATCAGAGGTCAAAGCACGAGCTCTGGAGCAAAGTTTGCGAAAATGTTGAGCGCTTTTCAGAGTGAATTGGGTTGGGTGTGGGTGGTTCGTTTAGCTGCAGTGACAGCATTCGACAATTGAGCATGCATTCTGTGTACATACATATGTATGTATGTGTGTCTAGGTGGGTGGGCGTGTGTTGTAGTCAGCTGCACTACTAACAACAACGACTAGTGTGACCCAATTCGGGGACTTTTTCTGCAGTAGACTAAGCGAAGCTCAGCACAATGCCAGAGATTACACGAGTTCAAAATACTCAGGCACAGCTGTCTGTTTGCAGCTTTGTTTGCTTGTTTGTTTGCTTGTATGACTGTCTCATTTTCTGTCTGTCTGTCTGTCTGTCTATCTGCTCGTTTGCCGATGTTGTTTATTACAACGTTCTCGTGTAGTGTTAGTGTGTTGATTGTGCACTTCTTGTTGCTTCAGCTTCTAATAGTGACCGCTTATTGTTTGTGACATCCATCTACATTTTTTTACAAACATACATACATACATATGAATAAAGAAACTAACACGATCACACTATCGCACAACAGCGTGCATTGTTAAGTGACAAAAGCTGTGAACACCGCTGTCAACATACATAGCAGCTACATAGAATAAAAAATGTACAGTTTGACAAGCATTGCACCAAAGCATTTGACCGCCAATCGCTAAGCTTGTTGACAGTGAAAAACGACGGAAAGCGAAGAACATAACAAGTCAAAAGCTTAAACTATGCTCCACTGACCAAAAAATGCCAAGAACACGAATTACTTATGTTGTTGTTGTTGTTGTTGGTTCTTCTGTTTTGTATTATTTTTTGCTCAAAGGTATAAGAACCATGGCAAAAATGCCCATGGGTATTAAGAGTGCGCCCACGTCAAGAAAACATAAATGAAATATGAAATGGGGAAAAAAATTCATACACACACACACACACACACTTAGATGGGAAATGCGGCAATCGGTTGAATGTCTGGCGACCTCAAAAGGCAAGAAGCCGAAGAAGAAGAATCAGAAAAAACGAGCGTTTAATTTTGCGCACACTCAACAGTCAATAGCAATGCTAACAGTAACAACAACAACAACAGCAGCAATAACAGCTTAAATATCCACAGCACAATGAACGGCAAGCTATTGCAAACGGGCATTCAGCCAGGCAAACACAATACAAAAGAAAGTTAAACGAAGTACAAACGTGCATAAACATACATATGTACATACATACATGAAAACATTTTTATTTTCGTTTTCTTTACACAAGCTTGTGATTACTTTACGTTATGTTAATTATATTTGTACAATGAAGAAGCAGCAAGCGATGGACAGTGTAGGTTAACAGACAGAAGGCAAATGCAATTTACTTTCGCGACGACTCTAACAGTCTGCTGCTATTAACATCACAGCTGGACTATGTTAATGCCGCTAGAATGCGATTAACCCATTATAGAACAATTTCTTCTTATACAAGTACATACATTAAAATCACCCGTGTTTTCGAACATCAAGAAAATTACTGCCGAAACAAAAAACCCAAAAATATAATAAATTTCAATAGTGGAATTTTTATGGAATCTCTTTATTTTAACTATTTTTAAAAATGAGTTATACTTTATTTTATTTACATAAGTTGCCCTTAAGAGCTTTTTTAACCTTTTAACCTTTTTTTTAACGTTCTGTTTCCATATTATCTTTCCTTTTATTAGAATTTTTTTTCGTTTTTAGTCATCCTATTATTACTTTCTTAATACGAGACTAAAGCTATCATACTATTTTTTTTAGGTTTTTTTTCTGAAGTTCGTAATTCCAATCAAACAATCGAAAATCGTTGTTCAAAAGTTGTAGAATTTTTTGTTTTGACTGAACTATTTGTAATCCCGAATTCTAAGCTGCACAAAAAAGTATTTTTAAAATACGTCAATTAAATGACGATTTGATCGATCACATAATTTTCTTACTGATAATAGTTTTCAGTATATTTTTATTTCATTTGTGTATTTTAACAAAATACTGAGTTTTGAAATATACAAATTATTATTCAATTGACACTAGACACAGTTGGAGGATTAATCTACAAACACTGAATAATAAATACGAATAATACGGCTTAAGGTGTTAACAACAAATTATACTCTTGAGAAACGTTGTGCATGAAAATGGCGAGCGACAGACTTTAGAGGTAATTAAGCTGTAAAGTCTGCCGTACGGATGTGAGTCATGAATTGTTATTCTCTATATTTGTTTTGATGTAGATATACTAGATAAGACTAGTGTATATACATACAAATATGTATGTAGTACATAGTTTTGTGTGTGTTAGTAGCTAGAGTGTCGCGTAATTCATTTGACCTCAAAACGCAATTTAGTGTGCAAAAATGTTCATTGAGCTGCCCAAGCTATGACTGTGAGCTTTACTTTGGACACGTGTAAGACTTTTGTTCTTGGCCAGAAATCAACGAAAGCCAACAAGATAGGTAACAGCAATCACAACAAAAACAACTACGAACCTGCTATTCACATTGTTGCTGAGCATAAAGCGCCAAGCGTGTTGGTAATAGAAAGCGACAAGTTCTACTCCCCACACCAAAAAAGAAATACAGAAAATAAGAAAAAAAAGAAGCATTGAGCTCAAAAGTAGGCCAAGCCTGAGCTGCAGTGAAAGAATTGCACAAAAACATACGAAAATAGAGGAAGGTATATGAGTATGTTTTAGCCAGGTCAGGGATGCGTGCGTGTGTGTGTGTGCGTGTGTGCGTGTATTGATGTATGCTGCAGCAGCCCGGCGGTCGCATCATTAACGTCATTTTTTGATGACACCATTTCCCCAGGCAGAGTCGGTGAAAATGGAGTAGTTTTGGATTGAGGCAGCTCTATTAATTCTGCGTTGTTTTATGTACCTATGTATGTGTGTGTGTGTGTGTGTGTGTGTGTGTGTGCCATAATGCTGTCAAACTAGTTCTGTGCAGTGAAGCTTGCTGCCAACTTTCGTCTCCCCAAATTGTGTTTAGTGCGGTGGCTCTGTCGATGCGTTCTAATTGAAACGCGTTTCAGTGGCAAAGGCAAACCAAGCGAGACGAGACCAGACGAGACCTAGGCAAGGCGAAGAAAATCAGAGCAGTCAACTGGGCTCAACAGCTGCTCATTTAATGCGCCCACTGGCCGCAATAGTGGCTCCAATGATACCAACATACCGTTCTGCCTGTCCCATCCCATGCAAAATGCTGAAATAATGAGGCGCTCAGGATAAACGCAACCACCAACGAACGCTCACTATAAATGGCAGCAGCATGCTGTAAAATTGGAGCAATCAGCCACAAGGTGCTAAACGAAACTGGAACAGAGCATTAGCGGAGAGAGTGATGCAGCAGGCGCAGCAGGTGAATTCAAATCTAGCAATTAAATATGCACACCATTGCAATTAGGTGCAAAATGATGCGTCATTAGCGCACGGAGATATTATTATTAGCTCTGAGCGCAATAAATACTTAACAAGTAGGTCAGGCTGAGAGGTCAGTTGCCAATTGAGAGCGACAGGGCGTAAGACATTCTATTTAGGGCAACTCTCTTTCAGTTCCAATTCTGCTGCTGCAGCAGCATATTGATTGATTATATGTATGCATGGGAAATTGGGACAGAAGATATATATGACAATAAACCTACATTCATACATACATAGATACACAAAATAATATGTATACATATATTTACTTAATGCATATGCAAAAGCTAGATGGCCTTCAATTGAATCGACGGACCCCTCCTCCGTTTCCCATCCACTGTTGTCAACAGCGCCCACAGTTATCTTCATGACAGTCCATTTGAATAAAAATAGTTTTGCATGCGCTGTGAATTTTCTCACACTTTCAGGCAACATCAAAAGAGCAACAAATGCCGGCGCCAAAACGAAGTCGGAAATGTTTGCATAATTTTGTTGTATTTTTTCGAAACTAGTTTGATACGATATTTCAATAAGACAAGCGAGTGAGGTCAACAAGCAATGTGTAAATCGTTGATCACCCACTTACACACACTTTCGTTTGTTTAGACTAGTGCAGTGCTTCTCAAAGAGCAAACAATTCATTACAAATTGCATTAACACACAACAGTATTACAACAATTAGAACCAGTGCAAAGATTTTCCGCTCAGCATGTTGCGGTATCTGCCGACGCTGTCGACAGTTTTGCCGCCGATGATAAGCTTTTGAAGACGAGCCAAACAAACGGAGAAATCAACCGCCCCACATATACCAATAATAATAACAATAAAAACCACTACGAGTACAACAATAATACACATTTCCGTTGAAAAAGGTGCGGCCATTTGAACGTTTTATGAAGTGCGAATTGGACGTGGGGGTCTGTGGCCAGACAGGCAAAATCTTACAAAATACGTGCAGCTAACACATAAGAACGTAAAGATACACATATTACATACATACATGTATGTATGTGCGTGTATAGTGTATTTACTTATTATTAACACATAGTTGTAAGCAGACAAGTGCATATGGCTTATGTAAATGCGTGTGTCTGCGTGTTTGTAATAGCGGCAAAGTCAGCCCGTGACGCATAGCCCAGTTCTGCGTGTCTGTACATACATATGTACATATGTACTATATACATGTATAAATGTACATATATGTATGTGTGTAATCATGCGCTGTATGTGTGTAAACAAATGTGCTTAAAATGCAGCTCACCTTTGTCTTTAGTCTTCTTAACAATATCACATAACTGCAGCTCTATAATGCGCCTCAGATATTGATCAATGTGATTCATCAGCTCGTTCGTGTACATTTTAGAAGCAAACGCCATGCGAAAAAAAAAACACAACTCAACACAAAGTTTAAAAAGCAATAATGCGCTGCTAAAGCAACAAAGAGAACAACAGCAGCATTCAACTTCACAATGGCCTTTAATTCGAACCGAGTTCGATTACAACGGTAAATGCGAGTTCAAAACTAAGTGCAATAATGCCTGACAGGCAGAAAGCCCATCGTCGATTTCAGCACTGTGAGCACTTTTGGCCGTAACTCATTCATTCGAGAACGGCGGCCTCGCCTATCTTTTCTACTCAGCTGGGGCGTTATCAGCGCGTGTGCCTCAAGTGCTTATCGCTAGAGTCTCAGCGACGAAGAAAAAGAGAGTTCAAAGCGCCATGTGTGTGTGGGAGAGAGAGTGGGTGTCATCCTTGTAGTTATGGGGAGAGACGAATCGCAAACCACCAGGGGGTCACCAAATCGTATGCCAATCCAACATTTAAAGGGCACTTTTTTTATGGGCATTTTACTTTTTGAACAAATAAAATGGGTTTGCTAGATGCATAATCAATTTTAAATTTGAAAAATGATGGATTAGTTAAGAATAATTTTGGGTTAAATACTGATATATTATTATCGCAACCGAGAAGCAGAAACAGAGCCCGACACTCAAATTATCGATTAGTTCACCTCGACGTTATATTATTTCATATAAAAGATACAGTCCAAATTAAAATATATATACACCTAATTCTGTTTTCACACGGTAGATTGGTTCCAGAAACAACCGAGTAAAAAAAGATCAGCAAAAAAGATTTGCAAAAATAGGTGATTGATTCCGTATCTCTAAAGAAATATATATGAAATTTTTAATTTTCAAACCGTGTTATATCTAAATCGTGTAAAAAAACAGAATGAGGTGTATATTGAAACTAAATTTTTTCAGTTTATAAAAAGATGTAGTAAGTGTTTTTTTATGCTATATATTTTGGAATTTAATGGAGGTACATATACTTAGTACTTAAGTAAGTACATACATATACTTGTATGTATATATAGTTATCTACAATTAATTAATCCATTCAATTAAAAAATACTCGTCAGCACTATTTAAATCAATAAACCATATTAGGCTAGTATATACAAGTGCTATGTACTTTGGAACTTGATAAGTAACGCTTCCTTAGATAATTAATGGGAATGTTTGTTGCTATGGAATAGTGCATAACCAGCAGGTGGCAGAAACGCTAAGCCTACTGCGCAATGGAAACAAAAATACACATAAGCCGTACACCGTACGCCGCCTGCCAATGACAATAAATCAGGCTGTCGCTCTCGTTTTTATAAGAATAAGGTCCAATTGACTCTTCCCTGGCCATGCGAGGGTACAAATTGATGGGGTGAAGGGAGGCGGAAGAAAAATATGACGGTGCTGGCGGTAGGCAGCAGACAGCAACACCATATACTTTATTTTGATAAAGTTTTTCGTTTCAAATGCTATTCCCACATAAATGGGGGCGCCAACTGCAACAACAGCAGAAGCTTTAACAGCTGCAGCGAGACAACATCAACAACAACAATAACATCAAAAATAATGGGGGATATAAATAAAATTGTCAAATGATCAAATTGAAGCGGCAGCGACCCAAATATTTGCAGTTAGTTGTTGGAGAAAGGGAATAAATTAGACAAGTTATGTTTTAATGTAATTAGAAAATGCTAATTAACAGCAACATGGCAAAATGTCTGTTAAGGGCACTGAACATACAGCGTTAACATCAACAATAACAGCAACATCATTGCTATGTTACATCATACACGATCGTCACAATTACAAATGCAAATATTAACACAGCAACGGAACGAAGAAGTGCAGGAAAAAATTATGTGTCAACAGTAGGAACAGCAACAAACAGTTGCACAGGGGCACAGGACGTGAACAGGGCCTGTCATTGCACTCAAATCAAATTAGTGGAGATGGAAAATGGCCGTAACAGTAACTACAACAACAGTACCGGATGTTAAGTAAGAAGCAAACTTGTCGGAAAATTGCAATTGCCATTGCGCATCAGACAGAACACAGTTGTCAGTTAAATAAAATGAAAATGGACATCCAGAGTATGCATCACCACCCTGCTAGTTATTACTTTATACGACTTTGTTGGTTTTGTCAGCTGGATTTCACGCCCATTGCTTTTCGTGGCCGTGCCGGAATTCAAGCGTTAACTGATTTCCGGTATGCTATGCTGAACTGTTCAAAGCAATCTATTCAGAATGCCAAACAAATGGATAAAACTGTCCAACTATCAGATATAAGTTTCATAGATACTAATACACAACTTATACAATAAAATAAAAAGCTACTACTTTACAACTGAATATAAAATTTCACCATTGATATTTAAATGTGTGACTAACATTTCTTTTTCCACACAACACTTTCATGTGTATATAAATACCATATGAACATATAAATTGTGTAGGTATATACATACATTTAACAGATTATTTCATCGGCATAAATTATTGGCACATTACTTGTGGAGGTCAGCAGTAAAAGCTGTGGCCAGTGTTTTCTACTTATGCATTTTTCCCGAAATATATATATAAATTAATATATATAATTTCGCATTTGCATTTGTCTTGCCACAGTAAATGAACTTCAACTTAATGAAATATGATGGTAGCAGTAAAGATAGCGTAGATTGTATAAATATGGAAACAGTTCTAGAGGCACTGCAAACTGTCAGCTGTTGCCAAACTGTTCTGTTAAGATTCAGTGCAGAATTGGGGGAGGAAACGTGTCGCATTGAAGCAATGGAAGCCGGGGGGCAAACGGCAAAGAATGTGCAAGGAAGCAATAAAAAGAAGTGGAATGAAAAATATTTTTTTAAAACCCGGCAAGGGATGCAGTTGCAACTTGCGGCTTTATGCATTTTTGTCATGGGCGCGTTCAAAACAAAAAGCCGACAGCTCAGTGGTTGCACGGACTGTTCGGAAGGCGGTAGGGGGAATGTGGGGTCTTACTTACCATTTAAGTCCTTCGTTAATTGCGAGCGCGTCGACATTTTGCTTGCCAAAAAATTGTTGTATGTTATATGTATGCTTATGAGGCGAAAGTAGCTCCAAATTGGCAGCGGGCGGCGCGAATGAAAATGAAGTCAAACAGGAATAACCAGCAGTGTATGCTTAGGTGTATGTGTATGCGTGCTATGCTGCTGTGCACAAGTAAAGGGCCAAAAAATTTGGCTCAAAGCTGTGTGATTGTGGCAGTGGCAACGACTACAGCGATGGTAACGTCGTTTCAATCCTGACACGCCTCGCCTTGCAGCACAAAACTGGTGCCTGCTTTTTGTTTTTGTGTTTATATGTGTGCGTGCGTGCGCTGGTTTGTTGCAACGACTGAGTTACACTTATCGTGCAAGGAATGCATTAAATTGTTGTTTAAACATTGTTTTCGTTTTCTTTATTATTCTTTGGCAAGGTTTTTCACATTATTCGATACACACATGTACACATTCACACACAGGCGAAAACACTTTTCACGGTTTTCCACCCTCGTCGGGAAATTCGAGTTGTGCGAGACCGAGACACGAAAACAATACTTGAACTTAGATTTTAAATGATTTCGCCGATTAAAACACTATGTTAACTTTTATCTTAAGAATAATTTTTAATTGCCGCTTTGATTTTGATTATACGTTTTCGTTTCAATGCCTTGTTGCCGCCGCATATGTCTATATACGAGTATGTGCGAAATTTTGATGCCAATAATAACAACAAATGAACACTTTCGGTGAATCGCAGCTTACACACCCACAAGCCGTACGCTTTTAGTTAACTTAATGTTGCTCACTTATTTTATTGACTATTTTGTTTTGCCCGAATAAATAATGAATAAAATTCGCGGTGCGTACACGCCACCCGCAACCACTGACAATTTCTTCAAGACTGCTGGTGCTAGGGATGAACAATGTCGACCTACCTGCAAGTTTTTCATAAGGATGAGTGCGTGCCTATATTATTTTTAAGTCACGAACATTAAATGATTAATTTTACTACTGATATGAATACGGAATATGTATTGGCACATTTTAGTGAATGTTACCGATATATTCATTAGTTATTCGCATTATATTTATTTAATACAGCTTCGTGAGTTTTTTGCGTGCTACCAGACTAATTTTGCTACCATCTCTAAAAAATATGAGGCGGCAAAACTGAATTTCTAAGTAGTTCAGAACAAATTATTTATTTATAGAAATTCAATTTCAATTAGAAATCTATGTCATTAGAAGACAACAATCAAGGTAGATTACTCCAAAGTGGTCTCTAACCAAGTAGCCACAATAATTAATTTGTACATATCTTTTGATCTGGCAGGGCCACATTTCAGTGTTGTTAAATGGCTCATTCTTGTCCAGCCCTAAAATTGGTTTCTCGCGCTGGTTGGCAAAGCGAAGAGGAAGAATTATTAGTTAGTTATTGACGTTCGGAGCGCAAATATGGCAAATGTACGGTGTTTGCAAAAACTATTTCGGTTACAAAAATTTGTGCTGCCTCTTAGTAAGTAAACCTCATATAAACGTTCACCTGTTACCGCTCAGGAGTGTCAGGTTTCGCGCCACAAAGTTTCGCAACCATTACGAAAGCATCATTGTGAACAGCTGTTTTGTGATTCCATTCTAGCAGGTCACAGTCTGTGCCGGTTTTCACTCATAAATTTTATATTTTTCTTGATTAAAAAGTGTCAAAATTATTACATAAATATAACGAAACTTAATAAAAGTATCACCATGGAGCCAGTTTGCGAAGCAGACGCGGCCGACAATCTGTTAAAATTAATAAGGCAGCTGATAGTTGAAGAGGCCTACGATGGAGTAAAAATGCTTTTCTACGGGCCCGATCCCAGCAAATGCGCCAAAAACTTGCACCTCATGCCTGCCATCGCAATGGACATTTACAATGAAATATGCTTTCCCAGTCTTAATGATGAAATTAATAGCGATGACCCAGAACTGTTTGATTGTAGCAATGAGTTGCTCAAATTGCTTGCCGACTACGCCCCGCTGGAGGACCTCATGTTGGAGCTGATGGAGAGAATAGAAGAGAGCAGAAGCCAGGCTGTCTTTTCGGCTTACATACGTGCGCTGCAAGTAGTGCTGTTACGTCATGGCAACCAGAAACCTCAGGCCCTAGAGTGGTGTTTAAATTCAGTGTTTACGCGCTTGCAAGAACTGCCGCTGCCCGCTTATCTGAGTGAGGGATATGATGCTGACCAAGCTCGCCTCCTCGAACAGGATCCGAAGGTGGAAGATTTGCTGGCGCATTACATCACAGTAGAGCTTTTCCTCGAGCCCCTTCTAACGGATGTTGCTGTAAAAGATGTGCCCACAGGCGCATGCCAAACATTTCGAGACTGCAGCATGAGCAGGCGGAACATATTAACATGCTTTTTGATTCAATTACTGGGCAAACCACTAGCACTGCTAGAACTTAGCTACGTCAAAAAGGACATGACCGTCTCGTATGTGCAGCAAATTGTGAAGAGCCTAACAGAACACGTTACGCAGTGCATAGGAGATCCCTATTATCTGCTAGGTTTGGTAGAAAAACGGGCGCGCTGGCAGCGAAAACTCGACGCTGCTAAGGGAGTCTTCGAGATGAGCAGCCAGAATGTATTTCTCATTGAAGAGAAGTTGCCGCTTCACGCTCTTGGCATGTACTATCACGCGCTCTTTGTGGGCAACCTGTTGCCCCCTAACGCACCCAAAGTATACTCATCACTTTTCCTGTTGGAAGCGGGCATTTATCTGGGGGCCGTACTATTGGAGCAGACCGAGCCCCCGCTTCAGTTCTCCGGCCTACGTCTCATCGAACATCTAGTGAGCGAATTAACTGTTGAAATACCAGAGGCATCCCTCCAGATGGAGGTGCACAAGCGCTTCTGTATGGCTCTGTGCAGTATCGTTGGTTACTCGCCGCAAGTGCCTCTACGCCAGCTGGGATTATGTGTTCTCCGCGACTATATATTAAGCTTTGGGCACTCTGGCAAGTATTTCATAATAAAGAATTTACTGGAGACACTTCAACACGACGGATTAATGGGCTACCTGAGTAGTATGTACAAGGATCTGGTGAACCAGGCATTGAACCAAAATGAAACGCTGCCAGAGGTCTATCATGGAGCACAGTTCCGGAGCATGCTACTATTAAGCGTGTGTTGTCTGCCGAACGACGTGAAATCGGATCTCCTAATGAATGCCGACCGTTTAAACAGTGCTCTAAATATTGTACGATACTTTGCGCTGAGGGACACGCTTAATCATACAGGGTTCTGGAATGTGATGCCCGAAATTGAGATAAAACTGTTGCAGCCACTGGGGAAGGCTCTAGATTTCTCCCTCGCACACTACAAAGCGTACAAGGATCGCGTGGTGAACGGTCAAAGTGCTTCGGATGATGCTATGATAAAGGAACAATTAAATATGCTCTCCATGAAAATAACAAACAGTGGCGTAGCGGGCGAGGGCGATAGCACAATGCCCGACATTGGACAGAAACAGAAACTTGAAGTTCTCGGCAGCTCCATAACCAGCCTCGAACAGCTACTCTATTTATATTTGCGTACCAATGAGTGCCTGGAGCAGAGTAGCCGCAAACGAAAGCAAACGGAGGTCTAAGAAATTAGGTTACTCATCTAATATACATATGTATGCTTGTTTACTGCCATAAGCAAAAATTGTAATCGTAGGGTAGAGAATACATCTTTACTAAAATACAAAAAAGTTCTACATATTATAAGTAGAATGACTAACGATGTGGTTTTCATCTCATACGTATTTTGGTTTGGGTTTTGGCATATCTGTCGTTATGTGTTAATTACCCGGCTGGCCGTGACTGACAAATGCGATCGAAAGCGACACTGGGGCAGTCCGGAGCGGGTAGGGCAGAGTTAAATGTTAATTACGCTAATTTATTGCGCATCTGTAGTTGTTAAGCACAACAACTGTTGCTTTCTATGACCGACTTTGAAGGCCGCACACAAACTTGGCGCGCATCTGTTAATTTATCGCTCATGTCTGCAATACTTTCGATACTATTATTACGACCAACCTCTTCTGATTATTTCTAGCAGCCCAGCATTGTGGCCATAATGCACACTTTCACACAGTAAAGCCAAGCCACCCACAGACACAGAGCAGGGTTTGGACACGCAACTATGCCAAGGACACAAGCAAATCCGGTGACGGAGCCACCGCGCAAACAGGCGTTGATGAGTTTCGTTCACGCGAGGAGCAACGTGAACGGGAACGTGATGCGGCCGAGATTAAACAGCAAGAAGAGACCAAAGAGCACGACACTCAAGACGAGGAGGAGCAAACAGCTAAACGCGCCAAAGTTGATGAAGTGCGCAACAAAATTTTAGACGCCGCTTTGCAGCACGTGCCACAGCACGGTTGGACGCGAAATGCGATTGTGCAGGGGGCCGAGGAATGCGGCTATCCAAGTGCAGTGCACGGCATGTTTCCTGAAGGCGGCTTTGCCCTGGTCTCCCACTTCAATGGTCGTTGCAACGCCCAACTGTTAAAGCACCTGCAAGGCGAGACAGACAATGGCCAGCGAGAGATCGAAAACCCGCTTGATTTTCTTGTCCAGGCCGTCCGCCATAGGCTAGAGATGATTGTGCCGTACAAGCAACAGTGGCCCCAAGCTATGGCGCTTATTGCGCAGCCACAGCATGCGTCCACAGCTCTAGCCCAGGTTCTAACGTTAGTCGATGATATTTGCTACTATTCCGGCGATCGCTCAGTAGATGTAAGTAAACAAGGAAAACTAATGCTATGCCCTGCACGAAGGGTCTGTCAGGCCGTTCTTTTGTATTGAGATCTTTTCAACGGAAACATTTAGGGTATCCCTAAACATCCCTCATTACTTCGTATATATGCCATTAGAATTTCCCTCATCCATGATTCTGATATTTTTACTTAGCATCTACATATATGTTCTTCGTTAATGATTAATAATTTTTCTTTTTATACTACGTACCTGAAAGGTACAAGAGCATATGTATCCGAACACTTAGATCCCAGAGACTATAAAGGATACAGACAACAAACTTTGTGCACAGATGCACACCCACTCTCCCGTAATTCGTTTTTTCTTACATAACTCCATTTGTATAAACACCTAAATTACAGAGACAATTAAAACCGGTTGTGCTTATGTAGTTTCGTCCTGATAAAGAAAGTTAAAGACATACAATGACGCAACTCCGATGAAAATGTTGCTTATTGTATTCTTATTACAGTTTTGTTTATTGTTTTTTTTATTCTTTTTATAAATATTCTACACTTGCTTAAAAAAGTTTTATTTGCTTTAGGCCTGTGCTGAGGCCTGTGTCTTCAAAATTTAATTTTTTTAAATGTTACTAATTATTGCTTTTTCTGCAGTTCGGCTGGTATACGCGACGCATCGGTCTGGCTACCATATTAAAGATGACCGAGCTCTATATGCTGCAGGACACATCGCCATCGCATACCAACACATGGGAGTTTCTTAAGAATCGGATGGATGAGGCGGTTCAATTACAAATGATGCTCGCACAAACCGAAGGCATGACGCACACGTTTCAACGGTCCTTCAACTCGGCATTCATAACAGTAAGCATTCTTGCTATCGAAATTAAATCCATATCTTACACTAATCCCATTTTTGTTTGTAGGCGCGCAACATTTTAGGTTTGGGCTACAATCGAAACTAGAGGGGATGAGCACTTCAAATGCTATGGCTAAATATATACAAAGATCTTTGTACATTAATATTGTATTTAATATTTTGTTGCACTAAGGGGCTAAATTTTATGTGTTTCTTAATCTAAATCACACGACTTGTTAATATACTACGTATAGTATATTGCACTTTTATTCAATTTCCAATACGCAGATAGGTTATACCTATAGACAGGCAGTTTCGAGTGAATGGATGATCAGGGATCGTGCCAACAGCAAAATTAGTGCTATAGAGGTGTATAGCTACATTTGAAAATTTTAGAGTGAAAATTATAAATGCTTATACACGCATTTAATTTATATGAAATGAACAATTTAAGTATGCTGCGCACAAAGCGACCAAACTAATGACGAAATACAATCTACCTCAAGCTGGCTACTATATTGTTTATAAATGTATATATTTAACTTCATTTGTTAATTAAGAAAGCGAGAATTTAGTATCCAACGTAGCTGCAACATTGGCTTAAAATTGGCAAACAACAAGTGGATGTTTTGATTGTTCGGGTAATTAGAACAAGTAAGTTTTTAAGTTCAGTTTTTACTTCTCTTTCGCAATTTATTGGAAACATTCAAAAGCTTTTAGGTGTAAATCTTCAGCACCTTCCAATTTCTTAGTAACAAATCCGCAAAATGTACACGTGCCGAGCGTCTGGCGGCAATGGGGAAGCATCAGGTGCTTAGCATTTGCCGCCATGAGTTCAACAGCTTATACACCCCGTAAGGCTTAAATGTATTTAAATGCGTCGCCAATCGCATCGTGTTCTTGACAGTTTACCTGTAATATCCCTGTAGGAACGTTTCGGTAACATTTTCGCATTTCTTTCTGCCGCCGTGACCGAATAGAAATCTGATATGCTCCTGCACACATCTGGTTTTCTCCTAACTTGCTGATGCTTGCCAAACATAGTGTCCAGCTTGATTTCATCGATGGCTTGCAAAAGCAGACCCTTCTCATTACCCGGTATATGTTTCGTGAGTTTGACCAGCACATCCTGGGGACCCAGCAGTTCAAGGACCTTCCCATCGTCGATGCCATTATTATACCATTTATACTTGGCATTTAGCTGCCGTACATGGCGCACATAATTCTGGATCATGAGGAGCAGCGCTCCTATCATAAAGGGCTCCAACGGACTCGTCACATTTCCCCTCTTATCCAAAAAGCACTCAAAGTCGGCTTCCAAGTTCTTGACAAACGACAATTGAAAGCTCCGACGCCTTCGGACAATGCGCACCCAATCGAGGTAATTGGTGAAGAGCAAGTGGAAGAGCATCACATGCACCGTCTTGGTGGAGCAATTCAGACGTTCGGCTAAATTGGAGACCAGTCGACTATTTATTTGCAGCCAGCGTTTGTGGGGCTTGCGACACAGACATGTGTCTCCGTTGCTCCGGGGAGACTCCAACCTGCAGCCGTGCGCAATCGCCCTCACAGGACATTCCGAACAGACATAGGGTATAGGATCACAAGGGATCTGTCGCATATTGCAGCAGTGTATGCACATTTTGAAGCTCTGTTATTAAAAAAACAACTTTTATACAATTTTGTTTCTCTGGACCTTTTAAAATTTGAAAAAACTATGCTCATGACAAATGAAATAAATATCCACCTGATAGATTAGGTAAAAAAATATTTAGTTTATGATACTATGATGTACTATGTACATGATGTACTATGATAAGGAATATCTTAGATCAAAAATAATTATTTCGTAGGTTTTACGTCAACAATTGAACTACTTCAGAGACCTGAAGATCGTCGATGTGAAAGATCACTACCCTTTTACCTATCCTCCCAGTTAAAACGTCTAATAATAAACTATTTTGATTCTCTTATAATTATATTTTGCTCTCCATATACAGTACATCATAAAATTCGCGTTATTTGTAACATTTGCGTCAAGCTTACACACAAACTTAATATAAACAAATTAAATACAAACATATACTATATGGTATATATATAAATTTAAGACTTAAATCAGATACAAATACTCGTATGTACAAACAAATAAAAACGAATGAAGAAAATCATTTTCATTTCCCAGATAGACACAACGATGGATCTTAAAAAAAATATATAATATTGTGGAATCTAAGAATCTGTTTACTACTCCAGTGGCTGCAAATAGTGACCCTCGTCGCCGCCCGCCTGCTGTTGCATTTTGCTAGGATAAAAGGAAATAATATCTTAGGACTTGACAAATTTGAAAGCACAGCCCCAAAAATGCTCACATTTGCTGTAGAGTTCGTTGTTTATTGGCCTCCTGTTGTTGCTGTTGTTTCTGACGTTGCGGCACCGCTCCAGTGGCCAATATCATGGCAGTCAGGCGATGCTTTATGCCTGTGAAGGTGGGCCGTTGGGCGGGTATGGAGCACCAGCAGCTCTCCATTAAGGCAAACCTGCAGTGGGATTGTACAGATTTTATATAATATAATTATAATAATAATAATAATTGGCATTATACATTTCATCCGGGCACCCCTCCGGTCGTTTCATGCGTTGTCCCTGGCGCAGTAATTGCAGCAAGTCGCTGGGTGCCACCGATGGGTAGGGCATGCCACCTAATGTTGTTATCTCATAGAGCAGCACTCCAAAGGACCAGCTTCAAGAGGTGTTTCAGATACAAAGGTAAATAATTTAATAGTTATACTTGTACATTCGTTAAAAAGCATTTTTTCTGATACAAAAGAACAGGAGAGTTAAATAGTTGCCCCTATTCTATAGAACTATAGAAATCGAAAAGAAAATCACTAGAAACATATAAGGAATTTCCAAAAACAACAGCATTCTTGTATAAGAACTATTTAAAAAAAAATAAGTTACTACAGTGCTTTATGTTTTTTAAGTCAAAAATAAATAGGAACAGACATGCGGCTAATCAACTTATCTAAGCCAGTGGGGATCCGAATATTTGATATTGAAACAGTTTAAAATTGTTCATTTTCGAACATTTTAGCAGAGCACAGGATAACATTTTCTAAAGTAATTAAGAATATTATGCAACTGCTCATAAAATGTTGTGAAACTTCTACGAATTGTTATGTGCAAGTATTGTTTAGTTATCTATCGTATTTTTTAATTACTGAACCCTTTAGGCATTTCAGATTCGGATTAAAATTATTACAAAGTATAGAACAGAAATAATACTTTGGATTTTACAATTACTGCTATTATTTCTATTTTTTTTCTTTCTTTTAAAAATACTTTACGTTCCACTAGTATTCTTAAATGGGGGCTGCTAATAACTACTCTTCTGTCTTTAAATCACAAAATAATTATTGACGTAACATTGCTGAAATGTAAGCTAGAATATCCTTCTGTGTCCAGGAAAAGTGAAATTCTGCATACGAACACGTTCTCTTTCAATTATTAACGCCAAAGGTAACATAAACAAATGATATTATTAGGCCTTTTCTCTAAACTTAAAGTGATGTGGATACCAGATCACCATATAAACGAATTCTCTAACATTACAGCACAAAGTGTTATAAATCTAACACAGATATTAACGGCAAACCTCAATGTAAATTAAAAAATATATTAAAAACTTCAATATATTAAGATTGATCCTCATAGTGATACCTACTTGTAAATCTCGATCATATATTTCGACATGCTGAACTAAAAATTTCTGTTACTCGAACATTTTGTTAGAAATTGTAATTGTACAAGCAATCAGAAAATAAGTCTTTGGTAACATCGAACGAACGCACCAGAATATGGAATTTGTAAGATTCTTAAAACTAAGAAATCCCTACCACATAAGGGATAGGGAGGTACAGGGAGCTTCGTTAAACATAAAGTTAGCATTTCATCTGTTACTATTTGTTAGCCTTAATAAAATAAATAAATAATATTACTTACACATCGCTCTGACTGGTATAAACCTGATGGGTGAGCGACTCCAATGCCAGCCATTTGATGGGCAACTTACCGCCGCTGGATTTCCGATAGACATTCTCGTGGTATACATCGCGACTTAGACTGCAAATAAATAAATCACCTGTTGTAGTGCCGGCCTAAAAACACGCTCTAAGAACGTACCCAAAATCAGCTATTTTGATTGTTCGGTCCATTGAGATCAGTACGTTACGAGCCGCCAAGTCGCGATGAACGACCTTGTTCTGAGCAAGAAATTCCTAGGAAATGAACAAAATATGAATATGCGTACATTTTAGGAAAGTTTAAAAAAGCTGTACCATGCCAACGGCCACCTGCTGTGCAATATCCAATAGGTCTGCATAAGTAAGTGGTTCTCGTTTCCTGCCCATACCCATTTGCACCGGTTCGGTATCGAAATATTCCTTGTTTTCAACCGTAATTGTCTGAAACTTTTGGCTGCTCTCTTTACGCATAGCGCCCGATCCCCGACACCTGCACCTCTCAGCATGCTCTCTACTTAACATTGCACTCGTTGGTGCAGTGGTGCCAATATTCTCTATTTCTGGTTCTGGAACTATCTTGCCGTTCCCGACCTCTTGCATGCCATATGACTTGTTGTCCGCCGCATGGCTGGCTCTTCTCGGCACGGTCAACGAGTAGGTCTCAACAGTATTTGTAATGGTCGTCACATCATGTGTTGTGAGGTCTTCGTTTTCCTCCTCAATTAGTTCCAATGTGTGGTGAAGGTGCATTGAGTGGTTCATTTCCTCAATGCGTGTGCCCTGCTGAGCTGCAAGATCGTCCTTTCTCGTCTGTCCAAATGGGTGTCGATCATGCATTCTGCGTGCATTACCTTCCTGGCGAAGCTTCCACTCCTCGCTGCATGCAATCTTATTATTGTAGCATGCAACACACATAACCCCTCCCCAAGGGCGTACGCAGGGTGGGGGGCAGTGGAGGCCGTTACCCCCCTGCAACAAATTTTGCATATTAAGTCGACCACACGTTTATTATTATGACGCACTATTTCGCCTTAAAATGGAACTGAGTTGGATTTATTGAAGTTTTTTCATTGCATTATTTAATCAAAATTTTAATTTTTTGGCTCCCCCTCCCCCTTTGTTAGAAGCTGCGTACGCCCTTGCCCCTCCCTCTTTCAACTTACCGCAAAAAGTTCTGTAAATTTCCCAACCCGCAATACTCAATCAATAACATCATACGGCTCGCACACTTGGTCGAATAGCCCACAATGCTCACAATATTGGGATGTTTGCCCACCGATCTCAGCACTTTAATTTCGCATTTAAAAGCCTGCACATCCTCCTCGCTGGGATTGTCTATTGGGTGAGGGGGGAATATAAAGACACATGAAAACATCCGATTGGGTGTCGCTCACCTTTCAATAGCTTGACGGCCACTTGGCGTTTTTGGAAGATTCCTCGTCGCACCAGCCCAAAGGCACCCTCTCCCAGAACATCCTGCAGCAGCACATCCTGCGAATCGATCTCCAACTCATCTTCTAGCTCAAGATTATCGTCTGCTTGGGGCGCATCTAAGCAAGTGCTGTTATCCATGATTGTCACATGAAAATCGCTCGCTTGAATAGTCGTTGGTCTTGTATTGGATTTCAGTTCCTTGGCCTATAAATCCCACAGACAATATTGTATAGCTGCACAATAGGCGTGAGTATTACGAAATACCTCTAAATACTTGCAGCGTTGACGGTAACGTCGCAACTTGGCCTTGCGCTGCCAAATCGTGAAAGTGCTCAAGCCAATGATGCAGAAAAGGGGCACAATGAGGAACAGTACCAGCTTATTGTAGTCGGAATCTATGGAATGGACTAATATTTATGTTTTAAAACCCAATTGTGTGTATCTTTCAATTCCCACCTTCTGGCCACACAGTTGGTGGCACTTTATTGAGAAATATATCCGTAACATTACTACCGCCTTGCGTGTAAGCCACCAAGTGCACCTCAAAAGTAGCGCCAAGTATTTCGATATGTGGTATGTAATAGAAACACGCCTCCTTCAAGTTAAATAAAAGATAGTTAGTTCAGAAGAAAATTGCAATACTATTATTGTTCTCCCATTCAATGAAAATGAGAAATTTGCTATTCATCAGTTATTTTTTAATTTATTTTTTCTTTACACATTTAATTTAAATAAGAGTCGCACACCCGATATCTTGGCCGTAGCGAGGGGGGTGCAAAGCGGGCAGCTGCCCCCCTCTAGATTCTGAACGGATCAAAAATTACATATTTTTCTAACCGTTTGCACGCCACTTTCTTTTTTTCGCAGCCGGTGTTATTCATCTAGGTTTCAATCATTTTAAAGTATGTACACGTATGTACTTGTATATACGAGTATATATAATTTATCATTTATGTAAGAAAACAAAATTTCAAATTCTTAAATTTTATACTCTCGATGTCGCACGGGACCAAATTTATATTAGTTCCACGATCACAAATCTTCTTATTTTTTAGCAAGTTTTTTTTACATTTTGTTGCATTCAAAATTTCAAATTTTCATTATTTTGAATTTCTTTTTTCCCTATTTTTCCATATTTTTCATGTGTTTTTTGTATAGTGGAAATCATTTGATAGTAAAAAATCGGCCAAAAAAATCTTGCCCCTCCTGGACTAAATCCTGGCTACGCCCATGCGCAGCTACCAAAATTGCTTTAAAAATTATAATCAAAGGAGGAAAAGGAAGGACTATCGAAAATGCTTATAATAATTATGTCTGAGTGATAACTTGAGCGTATTTGTGGCAGAATGTGATTCGAAAAAATCCTGGGTACAAAGAGATTATGGTCTGTCGGATTCGTTATATTTATTTTTTTTTATCATTTTTATAGGCTTTTCTATTTCTTTAGTTTTATTTAGTTTAAGTTCTCTATTGCATTGATTTTTTATATATATATTTTTTTCTTTTGCATCGACTGCATTGTTTGTCGATGAAATAAATAAACTATATTACTATATAAACAATATTTAAATGTAGTTCTAAGCAATTTTTCACAAGTTCTAAAGCTTACTATTACTTAAATTTTAATGTCTTTATTATAACTTTTAAGTAATTCGCAAAAGTCTCAATCTCATGAAACGAAGTTTCGGAACTTTTTTTAAAACCATTCATAATGAGTTTTTTAATTGGCCTAACTTTTATCCAAATACCACTATTTTGAACTTCAACTTAATAATTAAATTAAAGCCGTTTTTAACATAAAATATCACTTACCTGTCACAGCGATATTTAAAAGTATTATTTAAAACTGATATTTATATACAGATGTTCTTGGTGGTAATTATGGGGTTATATTATTTACCTTTGAAATTTGAAAGGATTTACTCTTTCTGCCCTCATGCAAGTCTAGTATGTACAGGGTGTAGTTGTCAGGCAGATATTGGGGCAGCGTCCAGCTTATATTCATGGATAGGTTGTCTGGCTCGTAATGATGCTGCAACACAGTCAAATTGGTGGGCTTCAATGGGGCTGTGAACCGATATTAACGAAATCAACTCTGGTTTAAATCCCCTCAAAGAACATCACAAACTTACGACATATTGTGTAATTAAAGTGGAACCAATCCACGCAAGAGGGTGCCCGAAACACAATCCAATCCATATCGCTTTCTAATGAGTTCTTTGGGTTCACAGTACGCATGCCTACATTGTATTGTCGTCCCAGCTCAATGTCCTTAATGGTATGCAGATATAACTGATATGGCTGCGGAAGAAAGGACCTTAGTGGTAGAAAAGACATTAGCAGAGCGAAAAACACTTACATCGCGAATTTCCACTGGTGTGGGCAAGCTCATGCTATGGCTGTCAGTTGAATAACAAATGATATCAAAGAAACAATTATGTTCTGAAAAAAAGAAAAGGAGAGCACCAAGTATTTTGGGGGCGACCAAAGACAGTTAAATAAAATACACACCTGCTGAATGCCGCCACTCGATTTCTGCCGCTATACGTTTCTCCTCGGCACTCTGTTTGACGAATCGACGCAGCTTCATTTCACCCATTTTACTGGGCTGGTAGCTTCGACGCAGAGTGGCAAACGTTTCCTCATTTGCTATGAGGGAGTACTCGCCATTTCCGTGCACGGCCAGAACTGTAATATTGTAGGCTGTTTTATATGTCAGATTGCCAACTGTGATGAACTTGTCATCCGACTGGAAATGGAAAGTAATTTTAGACTTGTAATAAGTAATCCGCCTGATTATCGGGTATCCAACAATGCTACGAAATAGTTTAAAATAAAATATCTTTATTTCATTTTGACAAAATTACATATCCTTCGCTACCTTTAGTTTTAATGGTAGGTTTTAAAGCTTTTAATGTGGATTAATATTCAACTCGAGACATCTCCATATAGCATTATCGGTATATCAGACTGTGTGCTTAAATCAGTAGACCTTGCAGAAAGACTTCTTACTAAAGAATGCTGATCATCTTTGCAAACTCTAAACTGCGCTTGGGTTTTGGTAAAACCCGTAAACTCCGGCAGTTCTTGTATTTGGTTGTCAAAACTTATTTCCGTTCCTATTCAAGAAACGGATTTGGAATTACAAAAGCAGCGACCCATCAAGGTTAGAAGAATGTATACTTGATCAAAAAGGATTTATGAATAAAGACAGTCATCATCAATTCATCTTTCTAATTTTCCATCAATGCATTACAAACTAATGATCTAAAACTTCCTATTCAAGGAATAAATTCATTTATCCAATTTTCCATCAATGCATTACAAACTAATGATCTAAGACTTCCCATTCAAGGAACAGAATTGGACCGGTGACCCATCAAGGTTAATGGAATGTGAAATGAATTAAAATTGATCATGAAAGATTTTTTAATAAAAGCTGACAATTGATTCATTTTCATCTTTCCAATATTTCAATCAAAAACTAATGGTCTAAAAAGAAATGAGTTTTATTTGGAATAGATATGGGAGTTGTGAATATTCGATGATTTTAGTGTGTGGAACTCACCAAATAAATGATAGAGTCTGCAATATTCATATTTGCAGGAATCACTTTGACAATGAACAAGGCATCAGTCGAATTCTCCCGCAGTGCTGCTTGGGGATCCTCCAATACCGAGATATTTCTCCAGCCGTACTCCACCCAATCAATGCGAAACATTAGACTGGAGTCGGTACGGCATATCATTTGGAGTTGGAAATTTTCTTGGATCTTTCGCGAAGAGGGAACTGTTGTATTGACCCAGACCATGTCGTTGTTGTCTTCACAAATTTTGAGGCAGTTTTCAAAATGCTGCCAAGGCAAACAGAAAACCAAATGGAGTTAATTGATGCATGAACAATGAACAATTGTTTCTTCATTGATCGTCTGTGGCGCAGCAATGATCTAAATATTCAAATGAGAAACGGTGATCACTCACGTCATTTTGTTGTTGTTGTTGTTGTTGTTGTTGCGGCTTTTGTTGTTGTGGCAGAGTTGGGGACAATATAATATTCCGATGTTCGTGCTCCAAACAGCGTTTTGTGCAGGCGGCCACTCCGAGCAACGTCGCATCCTCGGACAATTGACGCGTTAACTGCTTATCGCCCTGATTGCTGCCAATGAGGAACCAAAAAACCAATGCATATTTGGCATAAAGCAGCAACATTGTATACTATGTACTTAGTTGTAATCAGCAAAAAAAAAATGTAAATGTACAAAGTTCTTCGACTTTCTTGGTGGACACGATTAATGCATTTTTCACTTCCACTCTACGTTTACTAGTTATTCGTATTAATGTGCGTATTTCTTGGACTTTCAGCGGTTTTGTTTATTTCTATATTGAACTCTCATTATATTTTTGTACACTCGTATTATACAGTTACATTTGCTGCAATAATAATGAACATTTTTTGTCTGGCCTTTAAAACCTGCGCTCCTATTGTCTGGCAAGATCGCACGTCAATCCTCTCTGGGCTTGCGACCAAGACTGAAAGACACATGGGCGAGGAAAAGGAAATGTCAAAGCAGAATTGCGAAAAAAAAAAACAAAGGAAGGGAAAAGGGTGTAAAACCGAATTAATAAACTGCTTTTGTTTTCGTTCTGTTATACATTGGACTCATTTGTAATGCAAAAACTTTTCGTCTTTTCGTCATAGACCCAACAAAGACAATCGGGGAAATGCAACTCATTGTAGGGTATTGGGTTTTATTACACTTATTCACAATTTTTATTTATACATATGTATTTATAATTCAATTCTGCAATTTTTTGTGACTTTACTTGAATTTTGAAATTAAAGCTCATCCGCTAGTGGATGACCTGTACGATCGAAAAAGCTTAAGATATTAGAACACATTGCAATAACATCCAGATCGCGTGTCGAGGGAAACACTCTACCCAGAAACTCTATAAGCGCGGGCTGTTCGCGAACCACATTGAAATACTCTTCTTCAGATATAACCATGTCTCTGTCTAAATCAAATTTCATGAATATCACTTCCGTCATATCCTAAAGGAATAGAATGGTGAAAATGCCTAGAGACTTAATAGAAAAACTCACTGTTCGCAATTCGAAAATCTCATCTTCATCATCACCTTCGAAGAACTTGTCCACCCAGCGGGTTACAACCTCGCGATCCAAACAGCCACGTTCCGTGGTATCATATACCTTAATATAAATGATATTTATAATCTGTCAGAGTTAAAAGTAATTAGACGTCGTTTAGCTTACACTGAATGCAAATTGCATACGTAAATCCAAACTTTCTGAAAAGTATATGGAGAAGAGCCTTATAAACGACACCAAAGAGCAGTATCGATCATATGTGAACTTTGGATCGTTAATCGTATCATCATAGCGGCTTATGCGACTAACTATGATGGCGTTAATCTCGCGATCTGAAATATGAAAGAACATCTCTATCATCCTGCTCAGCTGTACCGTGGTCATGTATTTGGCCCGGGATCCGTTCTCCAGCACGAACTTGTGGTAGATCAACACCAGGGAGAGCAGCTCGCAGCGCTGGAACTGCGATGTTTTTTCCATGCGTAGCACGATCGGTGCATATAAATAATTGAAGCGCGCATTTTCCATATAGTCTAGCGAGGCATCGAGGTTCTTCATTTTGGCACTTTCTCAGTAATTTGGCAAACGCTATAAACAATAATAATTACTGCTAAATTTAAGTGGCGCGAATGTTATCGAAACTTAACTAAAAAGTTAAATTTACTTAAAAAGAAAAATTATTGAAATTTTACATTACACTGACATTTCATAAGAAATTTATGAACAAGCTTGAGTTTTTTTGTATGTACTTCTAAGCAAATTTTTTTTTAAAATCATTCTGACGTTATCGTTATATTTGGTTTATATTTTAAGGTATTTCTTAAGCAATCAAAATAGTAAAAAAAACAATAATGCAATCTACAATTTCACTTTTCTTATTGGTGTCCAAGTAAGATGCTTTCAACTGTTCACGCACATAATTATAAAGAATTCATTGAAAAGATTATAAATCTTTGATAGCCTCATTTGAATACAAACCCAAGTACCAGACGCTCTAAAATCGTCAGAGTTCAGTTAATTTTAAATGCTTTGCATTGGAAAATGCAAGATAGTCCATCAGTGATTTAAAGGTTATTTTCTTTTGAAGAACACACTGGCTAAAAATGCTTAAATCTAAAAATGTTACACCATAAATTTATTTATTTCATAGCATTCTTTAATAAATTCTAATAATATTGTACCAGCTATTGGAGCTTCAAGCGTATTCGGTTAAGTTCTGCGCAGTCTCAAGAGAGAAAACTGCAATATAAGAGACAACACATTATCCTAATACGTGTACATATACAAGTATGTACATGTACATATATTCTTGCTATCGGGCTTTCCAGTGCCTGTTCCTAAAAATTCAGTTGTCATTCTGCTTTCAACGAGGCATGGTGGGCCATGATGCTGTAAAAATGAAGAATTCACGGAACAAATTTAACCCGAAACTGTTTGTTGATGTTTCTTCTAAGGACTGTTTACCTCTGCATGTTGTCATCTGAGCAGCACGCCTGTCGCTATGCAACAGTTTTTAGCACTTGGTACACACATATATTTACATATGTAGGTGCAGAAATGTGCTAAAATCCCAATAAATTCAATTCTGAGCCATTATATTTGTAGCCACGAACTCACCGAAATAAGATTTGTAGTATTACTTCCAAAGTAAATTTAAAATGTAATATTTGATAGATCAATAGTTTTCCTTATATTGACTTCGAATTTATCTGGGAAGCATAAAGCAACAGTTTGTCGCTTACTGTTGTTATTATAAAAGTGTACCGGATATGTAACTTAAGAATGAATTCAGTTTAATGAATATCTTGTTCTATTCCTTTAATTTTACGTTCATTTTAATTATGCCATTTAGTAAGCCGAAGCAAAGTGACAGGATATTACAGCGCTATAGTACAACAAAAAATGTATGCACTTACAAATCGACGTATCAGTTACAAAACTTAACTTACGAATACAAGAAATATTAATGCTTATATGCATATACAAAGATGTCTGTATACATTAAAATACAACTAGATATACATACAAATACATATTAAATGTGTAGTTATAACTAACGACGAACAAACACAAATTCGAACATAAACTAACCTAAAGATGCCATGTTAAAAAAATTGTAAAAACGTATAGTATGTATATGTAAAAGAATACTGTCTATGAATACAAATATGTATGTGTATATAGTATTTACGATTATGGGGAACTTTTGTAGTTTGTGGCTTGCTAGCTTTTTGAGTATTCCGTTCAAGTTTTTGTTTCGTTTTTGTTGACAACACAACCGCAATCAAGTTTACTGTATAATACTTATTCGGGGAAACAAATAATAATAATACTAATATTGAAAATGCAATATGTGGCGACATGCGCAAAATAACAGTCCATTGTCGTGGCAGGTCGCAGACCGCGGCCTGCGTGGCAACATGAGTATTCATCTTAGTTACACATACAGCTTGGTTAGTCTGAGAGTCGGCTACATTTTGCTAAACGCATTTCAAGCTAAATTTGCAAAGTATTTTTCGTTACGTTACGTTAGGTTACGTTTTCCACTAAATGCTCTTACAAACTAAATGCTGGCAATTCGTATTGTTATTCATGCAACGCGTCTCTTAGTCCATCGGCATTAATTATAGGTCAGGGCATTCGTGCTGAGCGAGAGAGCTGCTTCCGTGCTAGTCGATGCTTGAGCTGCGGTGTTATCCACATTATTGTAATCTGTTTTTGCATTGCAGCGTACCACGGGATTTGTCTGCTCCACAGACTCTTGTGGTACATTGCTGTTACTGCTGCCACCACCACCACCACCCCCGTTACCGCCAACCCCTTCGCCATTCAACGCACTGCTTTGATTGTAGACACTTAAACGTGCCTCGTGCTCGCGCCGCTGTTGACGCAGCCGCATATCGTGCTCCTCCCGCATATTTCGTAGCTTGAGGTCTTGCTCTTGCCGATAGTAGCTCATCTTGAGTTCCTGCTCCATTTGATCGAAGCGCAGCTTCTGCTCGTGCTCGCGTCGGGCATAGTCGATTTCTGCCAAGCGTGCTTGTTTCAGCAGTTTGAAAAGCTCTTGCTTGAATTTTTGCTCCATTTCTATTGTATCGTGGCTGGCGCCAGCTTGTACGTTGGCTGCGGCTAGCGAAAACTGCTGCATTGGGTTGGTTCCGGCAGCATTTACATTCAAATTCGCGGGCGCGTCGTTGTTAAAATCGTCGGATAGTATAGAATGCGCCTGGGAGTGCTGAAAAGAGTAATACCCAAATGTTAGCAAACGTTTTTATTTATATTTGAAAAGATAACTTACATTACGCTGGCGTCGTTTGCGAACTGGCGCATTTTTGCCGTTCTCTGTGGACTCTGATGCTACATTCTTGCTGCTTGTTGTGGGCTTAGCACGTTTGCGTCGTGCGGGCGCCGGCTGTTGTGCACTTTCCTGCTGCGAATCTCCATCTCCGCCAGCGGTTGATGGGGGCGGCGATGGTATGGCTATGGTGGACGTCTGCAGCGTGTCCTCACTCGCATTGGTGGAGTTGGGCAAGGCTGCCAGTGGCATGTCCTCATCTTCGTCCATTTCGAGCACTTCTTTCTTCAGGGAGCTGGCGCCTCCGCCATTTGTGTTCACATTGGTGTTGCTCCGTGTTTGACTGCGTGAGGTTACCGGATCCTTTTGCAGCTCCTCCATAAATTCGATCATACGCATGCCTTCCAGTGCATCGGACTTTGGGTGCTTTTGCTGATGCTCGCGTTTTGCCGAATTCTTCATGCTGCGCCATTGTACTTGAATTTGCTCAAGCATGCGATGTCGGAAGTTTAGCGCATTAAACCTAGCGAAGAAATTAATAATAATAGCTATTAATTGCACTTTTGTGTACACTAGCACTTCTCACTTACTGTTTAGTGATTTGGGACCAGGCCAGACGCTTTGCCTTTATGCTTTTCGCATCGACGCTTCTGTTTTCTACAAACGCCACCTTCGACTTGATTACCTCCAAAAGTAGTCCCTGTAGTGCGATTATAGTTAATTAAAACATTTATGTTCCAGCCCGCTGAGTTTTAATCACCACTTACACGTTCAGCCTCCTCCCAATTAAGGGAGCGCTTCTTGCGTGTGCCCTTTTTCTTTCCTGATGCGCTTTCTTTTTCAGCATCCGGAGCATCTTCAGAATTTCCCACCCCCGCGTTTGTAGTTTTTGTGTTCACCTCGACCTTTTCATCGTCGTCGTCGTCGTCCTCATGTGGCGATGATGATCCTTTTGTCAACAGTTCCTCCAGCTTCATTTTATGTGAAGCAATATTTTCAATTTCAGCTATTTCTTAAGCTTTTTAACAGAAATTTACAAAATGGACAAAATTCTTATTTGATTTCTGTATATACTTCTATTGCCGTGTTGCCAGACACATTAAGAACAGCTCCCACATTGCGCATTGTACAACACTGTTACTGCTTGGTATTTAAAAAAAACCGTACACAAAATGGTCACACTGAACATTGATAAAGAAGCAGAGTCGAAAAAATTCTGGGTAAGTAGCAAGCACGATTTGTTCATCGTTTTGACAATTAGAAATCTAAACTATATATATTTATAAATAACTTGCACGTTGCAGCAAAATGGGTTTCGGTGATTATCCAGCTGATTACAACCCAAAGGTGCACGGGCCATACGATCCAGCTCGTTTCTATGGCAAAGGTAAGCATAATTTGCAAAATTACGTAATTTTCCGTACTTTTTTTGCCGCAGGCGGTTTACGTTTTCGGTTTTAAGTTTTAATAGTTAAAATTATCACATGTCTGACATTTACATAATTGCGGCTATTTACAGCTGATGTCCCATTCGGTCAAGTCAAGCTCGGCGAGATAGGCGCCTGGCTGGGACGCCGCAACAAGACTCCCAATGCTCTTGCTGGTGCTGTGAGCCGTGCCTGGTGGCGTTGGCAGCACAAGTACGTGTTCCCCAAACGTGCCGGAATCGCTCCCTTTTTCCAGCTGACCGTGGCCAGCATGACTTTCTTCTACTTGATCAACTACGGCAAGTTGAAACACCACAGGAACTACAAGTACCACTAAGCTATCGTCTCTTCCGAAGCCTTAGTGTACACTTTATTCTCTTTTTATTTTAACTTTCAATCAACACGATTGGGACAGCATTGGCGAGAGCGCGACAGCTTAAATATTACAATATATGTTTTGAGTTTTGTGTTTTCGAAATCGCTAAAGTGAATAAAACGGCTGCGAATACTAGTGTTGCACCTAACCTCATTAGAGGAAAATCAATTATTCTGGCATTCGGCCACTGCATTTGGGCCAACATCCAGCTGTCCAGTGGCACTTGAAGTTGGTGTCGTGAAGATTTCGCATATATAGGGCAGCTTATGTACACAACTTACTGTTTGCCAAGTTCTGTGAGGCGTCAAGGCTACGCAACTTGCATTGCTCTGAAGGGTTCTGCGTAACAGAATATTGGATATTTTCATATTTTATGGAATCTGACAACAGGACTCACCCACGTCGTGGATGGCCCACATCCCAGGCTCGGTAGAGGAAGCAGCTAAGACTTTCGTTTTGCGCATTGCGAAAGTCGTGAATATTAAGCGCTGTTGTCCTATTGTACTGCAGGCCGACATAAGCCAGAAAAATGCCTGGTGTAGGCTCAAGAGTACTTCGTCTTTTATTATAATCAAAAATAAATCGTGATAATGCATCTGTACGCCTCTCGGATGCAACGTGGGCTAAACTGCCGATAAACTCGCTGGAGTTGCTGCACGCCAAGGATGCATTGGTGTATTTGGTCGGCTCTGTGTAGAGCAAAAAAAGGCCAACTTCTGGCACACAGCTGTAGTTTTGCAATGCTACGATAGGACGGTTATTCTGTAAACTGTAGATTTAAAAAAATGCAAACCCACCTACAGGCCTGCCATATAAGCTGTAATAATCAAAACGGCTATCGTTGATCATTGCCGAAAAGCTGGCGTTCTGTGGACACTGCAGGACATGACAGTTAAAGAACTCGGCCGGCTGCTCAAAAACGCTCAGTTGACTGCGCTGGTATTTAAAAACGGATTCTGTAAAGGAACCATTTTAATGAAAAAACATAAACCTATGTCGACTTTAAGATAGAGCTCTTTAAATTTAAAACCCAGAATGGCTTGAGGAAGTCAAATCTCGCAATCAATTTGACAGTTTCTGTTTCTCTTTTTCTACATTTGATTCACTCTATAATATGATTCATTAAATATCATAAATATAAAGTCAGGACTTTAAAGGAACTTATGGTCCTCCATTAGTCAAAGATTAAGTATCCAACATACATATGCATATAAAATAGACTAAATGTATGTATAGTACATATATTCTTTCCTAACCAACAGGCTGCCGTTCTTTATTTGGGCGTAATTACATAATTGATAAGGAAAGCCAATTTACGGATTCATTTCATGATGGAATAAAGCCATCTGTTAATATTGAAATTTTAATCAGAAAATTCCATTAAAAAGCGAGACTAAACTGAAGCAAGGGTCGATAATCATTGGGAGTTGATTGTAGGCATTGATATTTTTTTATGTAGACCGTTGGCTCGAATAAGATTCACTAAATTGTGACAAATTTTGTCTACTTTTGCAGTAGAATATTTTTAAAAGGAATACTTTCAAAAATATGTAACTTAGCTGCTGTTCAGTGATTACGAACTTTTGTTAAATGCTCATTTAGCATTTACCTGTACTCTCGTTGAATTGCTGGGCGTAACGATTTCTGCTGCGCCTCTTACCACCTGGGGAGTAGTTCAAGGCCAGGCCACGCCACTCTCGAGCCAATTCTGCACAGTCCGCGAACGTGGGGGTATTCTCGAGAGCCAATATATGATGGGCAGCTCGTTGACATTCGCGCACCAAATGAAACTGGAGGTGGGAAGAGTTTCGCGGATGGCACTCCATCAAGCAAATAACAGGCAGTGGTATCCATGCAACACAAATGAGCAACATGGGCAAGATCATCGTTCACTGGCAACTCCGAAGCGAGACTGACCGTTTAAATGCCGCTGCTGACAGAATAAATTACGCTTCTCAAAATGCATGACAAGTTAAACATCGACTTGGGTATATTTTTATATTGTCAATTTAAATTTATTGTTCGTTGATTAAGATTAGATTACATGTTTAACTAAAATTGCTTTAAAAAATAGGTCCTCTCGCACATCTGGTTTTTGATTTTCAAATAATTTGCATTGCACAGCTTCAGATAAGCTTTATCTGGCCGAAATGCTCAAATGAAGTTGTGCAAGGCTCTAATCTAACTATTTTCAGAATTGTTACAAGTTCAAAAAATGCCAGCTGGCATTGTTTATTCATTTATTCATTTACATATGTATGATAGGCATCTATATTCATTATTTATAGTATTGTATGTATTATAGTGGGACGGCATCGCTCTGAGAAGGGCTGCCCGTACGTGGCGTATGCGTAATGCGAGTATTTCGCATACACATTAATGCAAATAATTATAGTGCAATAGTTTACGAGTAAGTTAAACAAATGACAAGATTACTAGAAATCGCACAAGAGATTCAACTAAGAACAAAGTGTGTGTGTGTGTGAGGGGGTGTGTGTGTGTGTGTTTTGGAACTTTGGTAGTAAAGTGCCCATTAGGTTAATAAATTATAGTTTGCTTTAGCTTTAGATAAGATACAAATATCACCTGAGCGTCGGCTGCATTCGTTGTTAGTTCGATTGTGTGTGTGTGTGTGTGTGTTTTTTTTTAAACTAATTGTAAATAGAGTAAATTATGCAAATGACTGCACTGCTACAGAGTGTTTTGATAAAAGTGTGTGAGTCCAACACCGTTTGTGGCCAACAGAGTCGCGTGCCCCACAACTCTGCGACATTAGCGGGCAATAGAACGAGCGGCTCCATTGCCTGGTAATATCTGCACGAGGTTTGCAAATTAAAAACTACGCGTAACACTAAGTCTAGGCAGTTGGGCCCAACTGCTCTTGTGACCTTACAAGCTACAGACACTAAACACTTCGACGGCTTTGACTACCGCAGCGGCACCGGCTGCACGAAAGATCGGATCGCACATCAAGACTCTACGAAACTAAATGGATTTTAAACACTTTGAGTGTTCAATTGTTCAATTTTGGAAATGATCAAATTTTGAATTTTCACACTCTCCACGCCTTATGTGTGTGTGTGTGTGTGTGCGCGCACTTAGCTGCTGTGCGAGAAGGCGGTGTTCGTATAGGGCCCACTGTAAATCGAGCTGCCAGAGTTGGATGCCGTCTTCGTGCTGCGACGTGCCATTATGCAGAGCACGGCGGCAACAACGGCCAGCATCAATATAAGGCCGGCAATGGCGATGGCTATGGCAAAGGTGCGCTGCGATACGCACAAAGCATCATCCAGAGTCTGCAAATAAGAAAAAAAAGTAAATATACAAACGTAAAATAGATAAAATAAAATTTAACCACCTACATACGTCTGACAAAAAGAAATACCATGAGTCTATTTTCTATATTCAAAAGTTCATATAAAAATATATGTGAATGTACGTACTATAGAAATGTTTTTCCATTTCTTTTTTGTAATATTGTATTCACATTTTACATATATTAATCGTAATAGATAAATAGATGGACAACAACAAAGATTCGCATCAATATCCTTATGTAAATAGCATAGATTAAAAATTAACCACCTACATACAAGTACGTCTGACAAAAAGAAGTAACATGAGTCTATTTTCTATATTCAAAATATAGCTGCTTAAGTACCAAAAATATATGTGAAGTACATACTATAGAAATGTTTTCTGTTTCTTTTTTGTAGTATGTTAAAACATATATTAATCTATTGCATATCCAAATCAGTTGGCTGATAAATTAAGTAAAATTCAAGTACTATATGTACTTTTATACTAAGGTCTGTTAATTTACCTTGAAGTTGACGCTAAAAGAGCGAAGCCAATATTATTTAATAATTCAAATATAGAAATTCTAATAACATATAAATGAAAATGTTTGATAGAACTTCTATACTAGGGCGTACATTCCTCAATAGCATGAATTGTACTTAACGTTTTTTAAAATTAGGTTTTAATTTTTATAATAAATTAGTCTGAAAAGTGGAGTTATTTTTAGCTGACATCAACGGATAACTGAGAAGAGAATTTGAGGAACATCTTATATTCAGCATAACGATGAATCCCTTTATATATAAATAGTACACCATCAAATTCTGGGTAATTGCGAAAACTACATACAAATTAATCCTTATCTCAGCTACTTACTTTTCTGAAAGGAAATTGTAATTAGAAATTAAGGCATACCTTCTCTTTGAAGACCGCATCCTCATCCCTATCGTTGGCGTTCTCGTTCTCGTTAACATACAAGCCGGAGAACACTTCAATGGTTGCGGGCAAGCCATCCTCTTCCTTGCCATCAGTCAATGTCTGTCGCTTGGGTCGCTTACCACTGCACACGGGTGCCTCCTGACATGTAGGATCCTGTAGGGCGCACAAGCGCACATTGCATTGATAGTACACTGACGTGGTGTAGGGGAACTTGTGTGCAGGGAAGGTGACATTGGCCGCCAGGCGATCCTCAGTGTAGTTGAATTGGCCCATGATCTCGTTGTCCATGGGACAGCTGCATGCGAAAAGAAACCAGTTTTAGGAATGTTTACCATTTAAGGAGTGCGGCAACTCACCCGTCCTCTCCCACCAAACGTTGTTCTCCCCAGCCGAGACCATCACGCACTATGCAATCGGTCACATGCAGTCCGAATAACTTCTGTTCGTCTATGCTGATGACAATGGTTAGGGGATCGCCGATTTTCACATCATCTGCGATCTTGTGTTCCTCATTGTAGATCTTCATGTGGCAGCCGGGCATGGGAATCTCATTAGTGGTCATATCGTTGCTATCATCCTGCGCCACATCGCGCTCATCGTACACATCCTCCTCATCTAATTCATCGTCGCGTTGTCTGTCCAGCGATCGGCCGTAGTCACGTCGATCGTTAGACTCCCCATTGACGCTACGGAATGCTTGCGGTTTTTGTGCGTGTTTGCGCAAATACTTCTTGGGCTTGATGGCCGCATCGCGGCTCTTGTAGGCACAGCGGACATGATAGCCACGGCCCAGATCGGTGATGAGTTTTAAATGTGGTTGCAGAACAATTGTGTTGAAGAACTCAATGCCGCCATCATCCTATAAGGAAGAGCAGAAGAGGGTAGTGAGTGAGAAAAGCCATTTCATTAGTCTTGTTGTGGTTGTGGCCGAGTCATATTCGTATAATTAAGCTTCACATTAGCGTGCAAATTATGCGCGGCTGCCTAACAAAAGACTTAGGCAACAAACTTGCTAGCGGGAACACATATACTTTTAGCTATGAAATTAAGCGTTTTTAAACAGACAAGTGCTAGAGCCAAGAAGCCATAGCAGCAGACACTCATTATGCATTCAGATTCGCATTCACGCTTCGTTGCAACTGAAAATTGCTGCTCCGCCAGCGAGAAATTTGATGTGCGCATCTCAACGTCTGAGCAGGGCGTCTTTAGCACTTCCTGATGTTGTCATAGAATGATGCTTCGTACCTAAGTACAATAATAAAGCCTGTGCCAATGGACTTGTGCACACTGGGCTCGTCATAACATTAAAGTTTAACAAAACTAAAATGGGTTAAATGTGGAGTTTTATTTTAAAAAATGCTAAATGATTTTTTAAAAACAGATATAATTAATTAATTAAAAACATGACAAGAGGTTGTATCATACGAAAAATAATAACGATTGTTCATGCCAATTTTCCAAAAGGAAAAAATTATAAATTTGTATTATTTCTTAATAATGAAAAACATAATTTAAAACGCGCGTCTGCTCCTTGTACATATCTAACCACTACCACAAAAAGCCCTTTAGAAATTATTATATTTTATTATATGTATGTAATAATTTTTTCACAGTTCTGTGAACAAAATTATGAAGGAACAAACTAAAAATATAAAAAATAAAAATATATGACAAAATTGTCATATTCAGAATTTTCTGATTGCTCAGTTGTGTTTGCGACTCGTTCTGCTTATAAAATATTTGCCACTGCACTATAAAAAATATGGTATCTACATTTATCGTCTGTTTTCCTAAAATGACTTCCCAGTGTGCCGCGTACGAATTTAAAGCTTTCAAAATTTCGCTGCGCAACGATGTGTAACGGTGCCGATGCCGGCACAAAGAAGCGTTCTGTCTTATCTCCAGACAAATTAGCAATGTTTGCGTAATGAAATTTTATGGTAGACTCCAGCACATACATACATAAATACAGTCAGAGATATACATACATAGAAGGCTTAGCAAGGCGTATTTCCGCTGCGGCAATTCGCTTGCATCATTTCGCTATTGCCGTCAATTTATTTAGTCGGGACACCCTGTGGTGTGCGATAATGCTCAACAGCTGGAAACATTGCCACTACTGCCTGTAGACGCAGTGGCCTTTCATGGTGGTCCCTTACTATCTCTGCATTTCAGTGTTGTATTGACTCTTTGATTATCTTTACACACCTTTCGCATATAATTATCTTATACATATGCTCTTTACAGCACTCTCTCTCCCGCACTGCCTTTCGCGCTCTCTCGCTGTTGCCTACATGTAACGGTACACATTGGCGTTTGTGCTAATTTCGTTGTAGTAGCTACAACAACAACAACAACAACAAATCGAGTAAACTCAATTGCTTGCTTGCGTGCTTTGCCGCAGCGTCGGTGTGAGTCGCTTCGCGCGTTCGGAAGTCTTGTAATTGGGTCTGAACTCAAGATTTGGACACGGAAGTTCTTCATTTAAGTGGCCCCTAGCCCTACAGCCATGGCTGGACTGTCGTCGCTAGTATTTTTTCTGTTATTTCCTATTTTTTTTATGTTTGCTGTTGCATTAATTGACGTTAGAACGAGCGCTCATTGTGTTTAAATGCGATTTATTATCTACTCGTAGCTAGCTAGCTAGCTGGCTGGCTGTCTACCTGTCTGTCTAACTTTTTCTTAAGCACACTGAAATTGTCTGGTTTTGTTTAAATCGTGCGGTGAAAGATGATAATCTTCAATGTTGGCCAAGCAACGAGGCAAGAGAATGTCGCTAAGAACTGTCGACAGTTATTTGCTTCCCAGCATCAGCTGTGCGCTTCAACAAGACAATGGGCTAATAAAAAGCATAATAAAATGACATTTCGGATTTCAAGCACATAACTGTAAAAGCAGCTATTATGTCATTATGACACTTTTCTATAGCCAAAAGCAAAAGCAGAAGTTCTGGTCCCCCTCTTAGTGCTACGTGTCATGTCGTCATATCAGAGAGCTGACTGGCAAGCCAACACTTCCCGCTGGCTGCTAACTCTATATATATATGTATACTATCTATAGTCTGCTTCCAGTTCTTTCAACGATCAGCGGCAACTTTCAAGTGAAACAAGAGAGAACGCTACAGTCGAGCAAGCCCGACAGTGTAATACCCTGTACCCAGGTAAACTTCCGCCACTGAGTTATATGCGCCCAAAGCAGCAAAAAGAGGAAGAAGAAGAGCGAACTTGTTGCTGCAGTTTGGGGGGGTTGTACTGGCGAGAATTTGTTTGGCTAATAACTTCTTAGAATTGACCGAATTGAATAAAATTGAATAAATTGAAATTGAATAAATTGAACAACAGTAGACAATTATATAGAAATTATGTGTGCAAAGTTTGGTTTAGGTAGCATTTGAAATGTGGACGCTATTGACGAAATTCTGTAGCGGGGGAAGGGGGGGGAAAATTCCAAAAAAAAAAATAAACTCGTCCTTTCTCGGACCTAGGAGAATCTGGATGCCAACTTTGGTTATTCTAGCTTTTATAGTTTCTGAGATCCTCGCGTTCATCCAGACGGACGGACAGACGGACAGACGGACGGACGGACGGACATGTCTAGATCGATTTCTCTCGTCATGCTGATTCAGAATATATATACTTTATGGGGTCGGAGATGCTTCCTTCTGTATGTTACATACTTTGCACAAACCTAATATACCCTTTTTACCCTACGGGTACAGGGTATAAAAAGAAATGTATACTTTTATTTGTTATTCTAATGAGCTACAGATAGTGGAATTTACAACTGACAACAAAATGAAGTTGCAGCTGGCCGCCTTCGTCATCAGCTCGCCACAGTAGGCACGATTGTCATTTAGTTACTGGTTGGTGGTCAATACACAGAATGCGATGCACAGGTGCGTGGGCGAAGCTTTTATGGCACAACTGACCTTCACAGCATCAGGCAGCAGCAACAACAAATTGGAATATCAATAACAATAACAGCTCGCTTACATATCCATACACTTTTGGCATTTTCACGGTCAGTCGGAGGCGACAAAGCGGCCAACGAACGCATTTTAATGCCCGCCATTTCAAAACGCCTCCAGTCCAGTCACAGTCCCAGGCCCAGGCCCCAGTCCAGTTTCTGTGACAGCTTTTCAGTTTTAATTTTTACGGCTACTTCTGCTCTTCTTCAGACTGACGTGCCTGCGTCAGAGAACAAATTCATTTCAATATTGGAGTGACCTTATAATGTGTTGAAAATTGATTTAAAATGCCGTGCAGGTACGCCACGAGTTGCCTGAAGCAATGAACTTGCTGGCATGCTCGACAGCAGCGTATCTACATACCCACATATATACTACTTGTATATGTGTACCTAAAAATAACTGAATTGTAAGGGCAAAGTGGCGACTTTGAACTTAAGCTGACCATGAACAGCAGCCATTCTGAATGAGCAGTACAACATAAATCATTTAATTTATTTAATTCTCTCACACTTTTTGCACATCATCTGTGTTTAAATGTTTTTCACCCTCTTCATGCTTACGTCTCAAGTATGAGTGACGACTAATGTCATACACGATAGCCACAGACTATGTATTTATAGTTTATTTAATTACTTTTGTCATGCGCTCAGTCGCAACATGGCAAGGCCCAAGTAAACGATTCAGTGTTCAAGCTGACACGCAAATTGTTGTTGTTTTGTTTTTTCATTTTGTGCGCTGAAGTTGTGAGTATTGAGTTAGCTCATCTTTTAATGACGTAATCCAGCTTCACAGGATGTCGTCGAGTCACGCTGAGGTCAAAGAGTTGTCCAGTGCTGTCACCGTAAGCATTTCGTTTAATAGCAAACTCTAAAACCTTCAGTGAACTGCGCTGACTTTATTGATTTTTCATTATTAGCCCTCGGCACATAGCAGCTAAGATTTGTGTTTACTTAACGCTCAACGTCAATTACTTATGTCAATAGCACGACGTTGGAGCGACGAAGGACAAAGCAAGTGTGTACTACAAACAAAAGACTTAAGCAACGAACTTGGGCACACATTGCTAACCACTCAGAACAGAGCGCTGCGTGAGTTGGAATGCTATTGAATCTCTTAACATACGTATTGCCCATGGAGACTATGTGCCATAACAGCAATTAGCATTTACAATTTCGAAAATTGTGTCAATCCAGCCAGCCAGGCAAGGAATCGAGCGAAAGGCAATAAAATTACAAAATGCTGTCTAACTACTGCAGCATGCCGTAAAATGCCGCCACTGGCCATAAAAACCTGGAGATTACATTAAATATATCACAAGTCAGAAAGCGCAATACACAATCGTTTGATATAAGGCTATAAAAAGTCGATGCAACACCAACAACGCCGCCGCATTTAGCTTAATAGGTGCTAATTGAGATTTCAAAATACATACGAGTATGTACTGAGATGGTTGCGATGCGAATCGGCGATAAATTGCCGATGAATGAACGAATAAAGCAGGTCATGCGATCGGTGCATATTAGAAAAACGTATATATCTACTCGTAAGTAGGTGTTGGTTTTTTATGGCATACTTGTTTTTGTTTTTGGTCATACAATACAAAGAGCATGGGCGACAGCACGATTAATTGTTCCTTGAGAAGGGTCAATAGAAACATGAAGCTTTGTGTACTAGAACATAGTTTCTTTGAGCATATTATTTAATATCAGTCTTTTCGCAAAACTATAGTTTCGGAAATAAAAATGTTTACTAACAGTGGTACGTAAAATTGTTATTTAAATTCAAATTCCTGTCGTTATTTTGCTGAAGTAATTGTGTTATCAAAAAAAAAAAGTTGTACACATTTGTGATAATATTCTTGCAACTTCCCATGCCAGAGAGAACTTTGCATTTTAATTTAACAATTACAATATCCACTGGGAAAAAGTGTGCAATATCTGCGCTTTGTCTTTGGCCCAAAAATTGAATGAAAAATGTAATGACGAGAGAAATCGATCTAGACATGTCCGTCCGTCTGTCCGGCCGTCCGTCTGTCTGAATGAACGCAAGGATCTCAGAAACTATAATAGCTAGAATAAATAAAGTTGGTATCCAGATTCTCCTAGGTCCGAGAAAGGACGACTTTATTTTATTTTTTGGAATTTTCCCAATTTAATTCTTGAAAAAGAACGCAGCTTAAAAGCACCAGCTTAAGGAAATTGGGACTTAGTTTAAGCAATGAAGAAGCCAAAACTTTGCTTTAAACTATCCAATAACTATTATTGATGATGTAACTTCTCATCAATGAAATAAAACCACTCCAAACCAATGATCCGTTATAATTTTCTAATAATTCAGATATAAATTAAGGTCATCATTGCGTCATTCGTAGTACATACTTATAGTACTTGCTGGGCTTGCATTAAGTGCGTGCAATCAGAGTCATGTTTGAACGATTCCGCCACATGGCGATCATTTGAGTGATGCGCCAACCTTAGCAGTCCACTAATGAACATTGTTTATGATTTTTACCTTGTAACCAATCGCTTAACGATTAGTTTGATGCTATTTTACCTTATTAGCTGTTCAACAACTAGCGAGCAGCCACATTCGAGTATAAGTATATGTAGCTATTGATTCAAAAAATTTGCATATGCAAAAGGCAGAACAAGTATACGACATGTGGTCGAATATTTCAGTACTCACTCGTCAAATGAATTATTAATTGGCGAGTTGTTCAATTGAATAAAAACAAAATGTTAGACAAGCATGACTTACCGTTTCCTTGGGCATCGTGTTGCAGCTACGAAGTGGCAACTTGTAGCGCAATGCACCCACATGATCTCTGCAATCAGAAGAAAGCCAGTTGATTATCGGTTTGTTGAGTCCATAGCCATAACGGTTACAGTTTTATCGGAGTTATTATCTACGCAGTCATGGCCGCACTCACCTGTACTCGCTGAGGCATGTGGAGTTCTTCGATAAGCCTTTCGGATAGATCATGCCACTAAATAGGCCAGTCTCATGATTCACTGGCGCATCTTTGATTGTGATCAGCATTGAACCGGATAGGCATTTTACGCGCACGCTTGGCTCAATGACCGGCTTCGCTGTGGACGTGCCATCCGCTCCAGCAGCTGCCGCTTCGGGATCGTTTAAAGCTGCTTCGGCATCCTCTGTAAGGGGCATAGAAATTATGAAATGAGTTTCTCTCCTTTTCTTTTTTATGTACATATATATACAAGTATATATATGTATTTTTAGTGTTCCATAAGCTCGCTCTTAAATGGAATGCAGGTTCAATGAGTGGCACACGAAAACTACAGTTAGGCAAACATGATGTTGCAGATGCTGCTGCTTAAACTAAAACACCGTTAGCATAAATCATGCGGCAACTGCAAAAAAGAAGAAGAAAAACAAAAGAAAAAACTGCACAACAATAAGCCAAAACCGAAGTCGAGTGGAAGAGCAGAGCTCAGCAGGCAAGACAATGGCAGCACAAAAGACGCCCATGGGAGCAACATTTAGCGATTTAGCGTGCATCGAGCCAAGGTGCAGTTGGAACAACACGCGGAAGCATCCGGCGACATGCAACCGCTGCGACAACAGCGCTGCCAAGGCAACGTCGCGACGTTACGTTAATGACATTGAAAAGTCATTGAGGCAGCAATGGCGACATTGCTCGTACACAACAGAAGCGCCTTAACTGCCCATTAGAAAGATGCAATGTTCGCTCCATGAACTCGCCATGCCAGCAGAACCTTTTGCGACTCGTTGCTGCAACTTCAGAGCCAATTTATTTCTAGCTTGGTTCTGTTGTTGGGCATTTCCTGCTTCACCAATGTGTGTGCAGCAAAACCGAAGCAGAACCCAAAGCACAGCAGATTGCAATAAAAATGGTCTTGGTCTTGGTCTTGCTCTTTGTCTTGGCCTTAGTCTGAGTCTGAGTCTCGGTATCAGTCTTCAGCTCCCGACACTTCGCGTGCCATTAAAGTAGCCAGCAATTTTATGGCTCTGCCCTAGGTACACAGAACTTAACAGCTCGCTGCGTTCAATGGTGGGGCTCCAACTCTGTGGACTCTGGCACGTCTCGGCCACGTTTAAGTGAATTCGTGTATGTATTGCTAAAATGGCAACTTTTGGCGCGGCCATAACGAATGCCTGCCTGCCGCCTGCCTGAGTTAGTTCAATGAACCTTTTACATTTTGCATCAGTCACTTCTGCTACGATTCTTTGGAGTGCTTTCGTACTTTCTAGGGGCATTGCACAAATCCGGTTTCTTATGGCCAACAACTAAAGGAGTCGCAACAATGCCGTACGCCCATGCTGAAGCTGTTGCTATTCTTCTGCTGGTATGTTGTTAATTTTTAACTTGCATTGCCTTTGCTTTCATGTTTGTAATATTCAAATTATTTAACCGTTTCGGATAATTAAATCAAAAGCAAAATTTTCAAATCAAATTATGGCGGACCATGTAGCCGACGATGTGAACGAAGTAACTGAACAATCCGCGGATCTCAAGCCCAACCTCGCCACAGGGCCAACGATGGTGGATCACTCTACTGGGGATACTGTGGATATTAGGGAAAGTAAACAGCCGAACCAGATTGAACCAGAGCTTCCCAGCATTCCAGAATGTCCCACTGTTTCTAATGTTTCCATTGCTTCCAATGAGAGTATAAGCGTCGACGAGCAATTTTCAGACAAGCTTGTCTGTAGCAAGACCACTTCTACCGAAAGCTTCGATCCGGAAGTGCATTGGTAAGTAGGAGACCTTCCGTGGTGCATTCAAGACCATTATGTTTAATTTATTGGTAATATATTTTATTTATGAGGGTAAGGGGAAATGCTTTTCTTTTTTGAGAACTTTGTTGTGTTAGGCTTGAAACCGACTTCTTGAATGGATATATAGTAAATATAAAATGTCTTCTCTCACATCTAGTCTCGTTTCAAAATCCTTGGAGCAACTGCAGGCAATGCCCTTAGATCCAGAGTTCAGCATCCACATTATTAACCTCAATAGCGCCGAGAAGCTAGCTTGCTCACAGAACCCTAAACCAGACATATCTGACAAATTATATGAGGTGCTCTGCGATCAATCCAAGTGTTCAACGAAAGTGTTTGTCGGCAAATATAAGTTTCGATGTCATTTGTCCCTATTGAAGGCATATTCGAAATATTTTTTTAAATGCAAGGAGACCAATATCATCAGGCTGCCACCTGAAAAAATAACCCCAACGGCCTTCCATTCAATCTACAACTGGATATTGAACATCAAGGACGGTTCTAAGCGCAACCTTGTCGAGATTATCAGTGGGGCAACATTTCTTGAAATGGACGCCGTCTTGGAGGCCTGCTGGAGCATGTTAAACCGGTCGGAAATTACAGAAAATGTCGCATTCCAATTATTTTGTGAGGCCTCTAAATTTTCTTTGCCAGACTTTGAGTCGCTAATGTTGTCGCGCATTTCAAAATTCTTTCTCACTCTGGTTGCCTCGCGGGAATTTATTGAGATGAACGCTGCACAAATATGCAAGCTTCTCAACATGCACAATGTGGGAGTGAACAGTGAGATCGAGGTGAGTGGACGACTTACTATACTACAGTGAAAACTCTCTTTTAATTTTTGTCCGCTTAAGGGGATACTTAAATGCTTTATACGGTGTTCGAATTTTTATTTAGAAAAAGTTCCCGCCAAAGAGAGTGGCCGGATAAAAGCGGTGTCCGTTAAGGGAGTGTTCACTGTTTATGCTAAATCAAGTTCTGTCTAGGCATGTGGGGACGAACATATTTTAAAATGTGTAAACTGTTTAATACCTTAAAAGGCATGTCCCAAAATAATATAAATATATTTGGATATATTATTGCTTTTAAAATCAAAAGTATAACATGCTAGTAAATAAAGACAGATATATGACCATATTTTTGAAACTATGCTCGTTCATCTGAGACAAATATGTAGATATTTGAAAGGTTCAGTTAGAAGTTAGATAGAAATTTCAAATTTCTGACTAAATAGCTGACGAAGAATGCTGAACAAAGAAAGTTCTTTGATTGCAGACTTCTTTAATATAATGCTGTTTCTAAAAAGAATAATAATTGCCAGGCACTATCGAACCTGAACATAATTCAGAGCACTCAATAAAGTTGGGGCACATCCTAAGGACGCTTGGGCCCCCTCTTCTAATGCCTTCTCTATTGTCCAGTTAGAAGTTAGAAGTTCAAAGTTCAGACTAAATAGCTGACGAAGAATGCTGAACAAAGAAAGTTCTTTGATTGCAGACTTCTTTAATATAATGCTGTTTCTAAAAAGAATAATAATTGCCAGGCACTATCGAACCTGAACATAATTCAGAGCACTCAATAAAGTTGGGGCACATTCTAAGAACGCTTGGGCCCCCTCTTCTAATGCCTTCTCTATTGTGCAGATCTTCATGTCGGCATTGCGCTGGCTATCCCATGAGTGGCCGGCCCGTCAACCCCACCTGGTCGAAATCATGGAATGCGTCCGCTTCGGCCTGTTGCCGCCACTCTTTTTGCGCTATCTGCAGAATGCACAGGACACGCGGGTGATGCATCACATTAGCAACAGTCCGGAGGTCCAGGATATGATCAACAACGCCTTTATGTAAGTAGGATCGAGTGTACTATAGTGTTATGGCATTTTTATTATATTCGTTCTTTCTTCCCCCAACAGCTACGCCTCAACGGAAATGTACTGCACGGACTACACTCGACGTTGCGAGTTTTTGTTGCCCAACTTCGAGGTGCCCGTGCAGCGTCGATGGATCTTTGATAAGGATTGCGCGTATCATCACGACTTCAGTTGCCCGCAACGGCAGTTCTTTACCTATAATCAGTTTCTACAATATTTGCTGAAGCTGCAAGCAACGGGGCCGGAGTATTGGCAAAAGCTGCCGATAGTTAAAGATATGCAGAAGCCCATCGCCTGTTGTAGCTCTGATTAATTGCGATTAAATGCGGGTCTCGTTTTCTGCCGCTATCGCATAAATTAGCCCAACATTTGGCAATGGCCAGTTGCCAGACAAACACAAACACACACACACATGTACAGTGAAAGCCAACGAAAAGGAAGTATGCGGCAATATTTGACTACAAGAGTTGTTTGGCCGGCTCTCTACAGCCGCCAACTCATTCAAAACACAATGGCCAGGTCGCACACACAAAGGTGCCGCAAATTTGCAGCAGTTTCTTAATAAGCCAGACTGAAAAAGATATATCCACAATGCCGCAAACACATATAAATGGATGTTTATTATTTGGCCACCATTTTTTGTGGGTTGCCGTTGATTTGGCAATTGCTATGGCACGTTCACTTTTGTGTCACATTGTCTTAGGTTCGGACAAGGAATTACTTATCTGTTTGGCAATCAACCAAGCTCTGATCTAATCACCAATTTTAGCGGAAAACGGGGGCTAAATGAATAATTAGGCAATATCAATATCAATGCTTTGCAAAGCTATTTGATGTGTACACAAGCAGATTAAGATGTTTCAAACGAATCCTTCTCACGTACAGAGGCAGGAGTTGTTGACATCAGCCCATCAGAAGTGCTGCCTGGTCGTGAATTAAATGTCAAGTCATAAGAAGTCGCACAAGTATGATAGCATCTGAGAGCTATAGTCGATCACATCATAATCCCGATGAAAAAGTTTGCTTTGTGAAAAGTCTTAGAAGGCGGATACCTGTGCAACTCTTGACAATTTTTAATGATGCATATTGGTGTCGTTTGATCGCACTTTTAATCGAATATATTAATACTGCCTACCTATATACATACTCGTATATATGTGCCCATATAAGAGTATGTATTGCAAAGGAATGTAAATGATGATGTACAAATTCTTAAATTGAAAATTAGTCGAGAGAAACGTGTTTTCAGTGTATTTGATCCAGACTTGACATATAGTAGAATGTGTATACTCACTTGCAGATGTCGGTATCTGTGCGCCGTGTATCGTTAAAGTTGCAATTATCTGAAAAGTAGAAAAAGCCAAAGAAAAATATCTCATTAACATTTTTTTCCACTCTGTCCACACAGTAGCGCGCGCGCTGCAAATGACTGACCCCTAAGTCTCTGTCCGATAAATACAATTGGTTATAATCCGATAGCTACCTATAAAGCGGCAGTATAAATCACGCCAGGCTGACAGTAAAACGAACATAATGTATGCAAGCCGAATGCTGACAAGCCTGTAAGCTCCTTTAATTAAAATTGAAAGAAATGCGCCGGCAGTTTCGTGTTTAACCGCCAGATATGAAAAACATTCTCACGATTCTAAGGCGCAACATGCAGATGCAATTTATGCAAGCTGCCTAGAAAACTTTCGCCAGCCACTGAGTCGACAATCCGACAGACTCTGGGTTAGAGTTGAGGAAAGGCCAAGCGTCTGTGTCTCTACTTGTAGAATCTTAGCGTCTTCCTGGCACAAATCAGCCTCTGACTGATCGTCTTGAGGAGCGCTGTGTGCCACTTTTGGCAACTTGCCACAACACGAATTGATTTTAGCCAGCTCGTACATTCGAGTACGTGTGTGTGCAAGTATGGCCGTCAGTACCTTTCTCATATTTAGGTTAATCGCATTGGCATGCAATTGTCATTTAGTGCTTTGGCTTTGACTGAGTGGCTTCGGCTGGTTATGTTCTTGACTGACTTGCCAGTCCGCTTCACTGACTTGCCTGAGTGAAATGTTAAGCAAAAGTTGTTGCGACTTATGTTTATTGCATTTGATTGCTATATTTGTGCTTGGCCTAGCAATTTTCCATTTCTATGCGCCCAGAATGGGGCTAATGTTGTGCTCAGATCATAGGAAAGCAATAAAAACAATATGTTTACATTCGGAGCAATACTTACAATTATATGCAGCGCTGTGTAGAGTATTTGTGTGTATGACTTCATGGTGAGAGCTGCAAAGAGAGTTAAGCGAAAATAAATAATGAATAGCTCGAAAATAACGAACATAACGAGTATTTTTGGGTTTGCTAAAAACCTTGGCATAAGTGTCGACCCGGACAGCGCAAAGAAACGAAACCGGTTCTACGCACCCACACTTCCACTTCACTCTACGAATACGGCTCGTTCAGAAATATGCAAAATTACATGAGCAAACATTTTAATGTTTTCTTAATGTTTATGATTAATTTCACTCGCCTGTAAGCCGCTTACACACACAAACATGCGGACTCGTACAGCGAATATTGCTCGAAACCAAGCAACTTTCAACGGCTTAGCAGCGTCTTTGCAAATGGGTCAGCTACAACCTAAATACAGCAGCAATAACAACATCAACAACAACTGCAATAACATATTTGGTATTTGCAAATTGAGCCGCTTAACTTAAAGACCCAAGAACATTCTTGTCCATTGCCATTGGAACCGAAGACAGCGGCAAATGTCGCCTACAATTTGTGCTCGAATGTGCCCAGCAACTGGCCACCAAACACGCGACAGCAAATGGGCTGAAATCAGCATAAATAGAAGTATGCTAGAAGTAGAGGTAACGGTACGGTATGTGGACAAAGCTCATGATATCAGGCTTGATTTTCTTCTAAGACTAGCGGGCATTGTTGGCTGCTGGCAGGCTGCCCCTTGCAAATGCAACACGAACCATTGTAGTGTCATTCGTGTCGTTGTAATGTAACTTTTGGCTTGTTGCATAAATTGTCGGGCTACTGACTGTTTTTGCTACCAAAAATCTGTTTATCCCAGAAATGGATTGCTTTATTATTATTATTACTTAATCGTTTTTGATTCATTTTGGTGCATGCTTGACTTGAGGAATACAGAAATATGTGTAGACGTCAAAATTCTTCTTCTAATTCAAAGCGGAACATTTCTCTTGCTTCAGAGTCGATATACAATTAACTCAACTTGCAAGACAACAGTGGTCTGCAGCATTATATTGTCGGATATCGCCTGGTTGTCAAACTAAAATCATTGGCAAATTACTTTTACAGAGGCTGACAAGTTTGCGAAGAGAACGAAGCGAGGCTTCTAATCTTTTTATGGGCCATTAGTCAAACTTTTATATTTAATTATGTCTAATGTATTCGCTCACTTTAATAATTGCTGCTCTGACATATTTTAAGCGCTGGTGTTTGTGCCTTGATACACCTAATTTTTTTTAATGTGTTACAGTGAAACCTCTCTTGGCCGGACACTCACCTTCGAGCAACATTTGTCCCCTCAAGGGGGGTGTCCGGTTAAGAGGACACATCCTATTTTTTTCTTATTTTATTTGTTTACCTATTTAGGCGATTAAAATAAATTGACTTTATTCAATATAAAAAATACGTTAAGATTTGTGTAAATACTTACAAATAACAATCAATTGTAAAATTCAAGATCCAGATTCATTAAACAGTTTTACGTTACATGGCTTTAGCCATAGCAGAAAAAAAAACAGATATTCACTCTACTCTAGCATATTATTGTAAAATTAAAGTATTTTCCTTTTGCAACCATTTCTGTGCTAAATAACAACACATTTAGTTTAATTTGCATTATTTGTTCAAGAACTACTACTATTATTATATATCTTGCAAAACTGAGCATAACTGTGAAATAATTAAATAATAACAATAATATGTGCATAAATAGCGGAGGTTAGGATATTTTATAAAAATATTGTTCACTGTATTATTATTTTTTTTTAGATTTCGATTTTTAAATTTCAAGGATACTTTTTAATTTGTATTTTCTTTATTGAATATTTTGAAAGCCCATTAAATATATAAAATGAAACATTTGTAAAAACACCAAGCACTTAAAGTTAACTTCCTTGGAGACACATAAGTATATCGGTATATTTTCGCAGCTCAGGGACCTAAGTATGCTCTCGATTTTATTTCACACACGTAATGCTGTTGATATGGCTCATAAAAAAGGAATTACGTTTTCTTCGTTAGCAATTAAAACACTCCGCTTCCGCCAACAACTGTGATACAATTAACACAAGCTACTCATTGTATGACTTTGATTTCCGCTCTAACGACACATAAGCAGCCGCGAATCACTTACGGTATTATTAAAGACATATCAATGGGAAGACTGTGCAGATGATATGCACTTTTTTTTTTAGACTCCATGCAGCAACAATAACAAGATCAGCTGTAATAATAACAGACAACTGCAGACAGTGGCAAGCTGTGAGAATATTTCCATGTCATAGCTAACAGAGAGGAGCCCCCGGGCGTGTCATTACTTCAAAGGCGAGCGAATGAGCCCAGCAAGTACAGAAACAAATGCCCTATCATTATCGAGGGACTCCAAAACAACATGCGTCTTACACTGATGGCCAGGCCCGATAATGGTTTCAAATGCGTTAAGCCATTTCATTCATAACTGGCTCAGCAGACGCGTCGACGACGATGTCAGGCCTACTTATGATGTCACAACACACACACACACACACTGACACACTCACCCATACAATGTTGCAGTGGAGGTTGCAGTTGCAGTTGAAATCTGGCTTGTTGTGCCCACTTATCCGAGTGCTATAATCTGTTTAGGATTTTTGTTATTATTGAAATTGGTTGCATTTCCACAGCAGCACTCGTAACTGGCTCGGAATTGGGTCAACAGATACAATTTGTTGTATTTGTTGCTTGATAAATTGTTGACATGAGGTGGCGCACACAAAGCGTCAATTTATCATCAAACTGGAAGCGTCGGATGTCGCTTATGCGAAACGCCGCTTATGCTTATGTCTATGTTGCACGAATACACTCTTTGTTTGGCAAACAATATCAAGTTGGCATTGTTGCAGAGCTACACCAAACACAGACAGGCGGACAGGCGGACAGGCAGAGAGACTCACACAAATTGTCGTACGAAACTGAAATGCGGCAATGCAAATCGTCATGCACAGAGCTACAAGCTGGCGATCGGGCCAAAAGCAAACAGCAACTACAACAACTACAACATCAGCAACTACTGACAATATTGCAATAAATTAGCTAAAATTAGCAACGCTCGAACAAATGACGTAAGCGTCAGTAGAAGCGTAACAGAAAAATGTGAGTGAGAAATGTGCAAAAATATAAAACAAATAAAAAAGCGCAGCTCATGCAAGCAATTTTAACAATAGCCACAACTGCGGGTACAAACAAAAAGTCGAAAACAGCAATGTAGAGCAACCTACTAAAATTTGTTTTATTTATAACTAATGATCGTGATTGGCATCTGCTCTCGTTACTCAGTTGTTGAATGCAGTTGAGCGAATAGCAAAAAAAATAGTAATAATCCAACTGAGGGCAATGGAATTGAAAAGGGGTTCGGAAAAACGAGCAATACACAGTCGACCTTCAATTAATCAAGACTGGTGATAAGGAGAAGGCCAAACAGGTCATACTCTTTTGAACAACATAAAGATACGACAGGCGGAAGACTAATGTGAAATCTAAAAATGCTACAATTGTTGCCCCAATTTTCTCGAGCTTATTTTAAGTCAATCAACTCATTCATTTCAATTTAATTCAATTTCTTTTAAGCCACAATGAACGAAGTATATATACTATATAAACAACTCTTATAATATATATTGACTAGCATTATTTTAAAAGCACTTTTATACTATGTTGAAACATCGTTGCTTAACACCCATTTGCAACAAGCCGTACAATTTATTGAGAACACAATACAAATTAACAGGACACCTAAGTAAATAAGTAAAGCCAAAAAGGAGACAAATTTAATTGGTAACTTGGAAGTAAGTAAGCAAATTTTTATCTAAAAATCGAATTTTAATCATAAACCACTGCCCGTTCTAGCCTGATTTAGCACTGTGCGGCTTTTACCTCCTCGGAAAAATTCATTTGCCGATGAAAGGAATGCATTATGTAGAAGCCATCCAAGCTCCTTAAGGTCATTTAGGCAAACAAGCTAGGACACTCCCTTCGAAATACTTTTAAGCCCCACAAATTACTGTACTTCGAAGGGGACTGTTTTCAATCAAATGAATGGATTTAGCAAGAATTATAAAATGATTCCTAGTTTCGCACCCTTTAATTATCCTCGGTATTGGCTATACTACAAGTATTACATATCAAGTATCACATAACTAATTATTGCTAACCCATTTAGCTCAAAACACAGAAAGAAATTTGACGTCAATAATGTTCTTCTTTGTCGGAGTTGGAAATGATCAAAACAGAAATAAACATTTTTAAGCTCAAAGAGCACTAAGTAAGTCGTAATATATCTAAGGAAGTATAATATATAATTTTTTAATTCATAATTAAGGGTTTTGTTATGTTAATAGCTTTCTAATTTATATCCTACTGATAATGGTAAAGGGTCTGACAATCTACTACAGATTAAAAATTGCACGTGCAGTGGTCCATAATTCGACAAAATCAAATGCATTTATATCTTCTTAATAATTTTTGAAATAAATCAATGTTTAGGATTCATGTCGCATTATCCAAAATCATTCACAGTATCAATAGTTCTACAGTGCTTTAACCTTTGCTTCAGATATCCGTCCCTTCACCTCAATGTGCTTAAAACTGTATGGGCAGGTGGCTTAAGCGGCTTTACGTATTTATTTTTATGAAAGATGTGATGATTTCCTCAAGCGTAGAGTCTTGAATTGTAAACCGTTTACACTCATTTCAAATGCAGGCACTGAACTGTGACGTTGCCTTTAAGTATTTAGAGTACAGATACACACATATATATGTATAGTATTGTAACAAATGTGTTAGATTCATGTGACACACTTTCGAGGTGAAAAAACCAACACACACTCAAACAAATTAAAAGCTAAACAAATAAAATAAACAAATGGGCGCATGAGGCGTGCAACTGAATAAATTAAATTACCGTGCCCTGTAAAAAGAGCAAACAGAGTACAGAGCGAAGCAACAAATTTGTTTAAACAATTGCATTTCCATTTAATGTGGCGGCAAAATGACCTCGCGTGCTTCTCCAGCCTTGGGCTTACAATGCACGACATGGCAAATATTTAAGTTTTATGCTAGTTGTTCCAAAAGCCAAATAAATAAAACAAAGCCGTCGGTTAGGTTAAAATTTTACAGCTTTCCGCTCGGGCAAAGTTGAAAAGAAAAGTAGCAAGTGATGTTTAGTTTTAAAAAATTGGTTAGCAAACTATGAAATGCGCTTAACTATGCGTAAAAATGTCCGCAACAATGTTCAACAAATTTACCCTATAATTAAGTGGCAAATGAGCATAAAGTTTTAAATGAAGCATGGTAATGGATTAAGCAAAACAACACAGTTCTTGCCCCTTCATGGCCATTAGTTAGGCTCCAGCATCTAAGCCACATCTAAGCCACATCTTGTACAGAGATAACAAATACTAATCATGAGAACAAGCTAAACCACTTCATTTGCTCCATTTCGAAGCACATCAATCAAATAATGGCTTAGAACGAAAGACTCAAGCAGCAAACTTGCGCCCAAAACTACATCTGCGATAACATCGAAGTGGTTCAGCAATATAGCAATGCTCTATTTTTAAAAAGCCATTGGGAAACTGTGTGTTGTTGCTGTGCCGGCTTACAATTAGAATATCACACGCTTCAAATCTTGACGCATGCAAATTGCCAAAGGCAATAAGAAACTGTGTTAAATAGACAAACGCACACACAAATACATACATACAAACATACATACATACATACACATAATGGCTAACCACAATGTGTGACCCAATTGGTGGAGACGGTGAAAAAAGAGTTGACGAGCTAAGTCTGAAGTCTACTCCGACTAAGTTGGATTACAGCAACAATGAAGCGTGTCTATAACATACTTTCGAGTCCAGCGAGTTATAAATTCTAACGACTGCGTACAACTTTCGGTTGTGGTTTCTTCAAGTGCCGTAAAAATAAGAAATCAACATGTCCGCACCATTCAGCGTCAATCTACGTGTAATATGATCAATCAGCATAACAACGCGTAGAGTTAATTTCGCTGCAATTTCGCTGCCAAAGAAAGTAAGTTGAGGTTGGCTCTGACTTCCTCTGATTTTGGCTCCAATGCTGGCTCTCACTATCTAAGTACATCTTAGTTGCATTAGTTATTGTTCAAGCTAGACTGGATGGGCAGCGAGAGAGAGAGAGAGAGAGGCAACGCAGTTGCTTCGCTGATTAGCCCGCATTGTTCTTAATTATGGTGATTAAAACAAAGAGGGTCGATAGTGTTGCAGTCGGACAACAACAGAGCAGACAGCTGAAAGCGCATAATATATTACTATATGTATATATACTTCTTGTTTTACAGTTTGCATACTAGGCACACCGACTTTGAGGTCAGCACGCATGATTTTTGGTTTTTGGTTTTTGGTTTTTGGGCTTTTACTTTTACTTCAGACCCGACTCAAAAGAATCTGAGCGAAACCTTTTGATGGCCGCAGGTGTCGAACAGCAGGCATTATATTGTCTGGCCTTTGTTTCTGTTCCATCGCATTGGTCGACGGTCTGTGGTCAGGGGGCCGAGGAAGGCATTAATAGATCGCATCAGAATCGACTTGACTTTCACCTGCTTATGCATGCGCGCACACTGAGCCCATTTGGTCATCCAATGAGCTGGCTAAGCCATAAAATCAGAATTTAAAATGCAACAGCTATTTTTCAGTTTTGTTTGTCTATCGATCAAGCCAAGTATTGACTACCGTAAGGCGCCGTCAAAAGCCTCAGTAGCTCTTTGTCGCCATTAGCTTGCGCGTTGCCCACAATTGTTGCTGTCATTCAATTGCCAGCAATTATGGGTCCACTTGGCTTCCAGTATGGGCGGCCCGAGCATAAAAGGCGAATTGCAGCTGCTTTGAAGCCGAATCAAAGTAAACGCAGTCAACGAATCGGAACGCCACCTTTACGGCTTGGTAATTGCGTCAAGGTCGTTACAATTGTCGCATTGTGTTTGCCGTCCCCACACTCTATGTCTTGCTCTCGACAAAGCGTAAATGAGCAAACAGTGCCCTAATACCCTATTAGCAATAACAGCGATAAAAAATTGCAATAAACGCCAATTTCCATTGTTTTCGAAGCTCAGTCTGCTGCTTAAGCAACGGCAGCGTCTCGCACATTCAATTTAAATGCCTTTGAAAGCAATTTGCCAATCAGCTTAAGTGAGAATTTTAAGATAAATGCGCATCGTTTACGACGCGGCCAGTCCAAAAACTTCAATTAAAAATGTAAAAAACTTAAGACACATTGCCTCTTTAAAGCAAGCAATCATTGGCGCGCCTTGTGAATGGCTGCAATTGCAGTTGACTTAATTAAAAGACCTCTCCGATTGACCAACTACAGCAGAGACTGCTTAAAGGTGACTAACAAAATGTGGCTCTTTGCTTTTATACGGAAAATTCAGCACAAAAGTCGTCACTAAAAAATCAAATTGAAAGCCGCCACACTTCTCCATCGCATTATTTGCAAACTTTCGTTATTTTAGAATGTTTATTTTGAACCATTTAGTTGCGCTTACAGTTCCATTTACGAAATTTGAATTTCCTCTATCTCATTGCAAATAAGAAACTGAACCCAAAATGTAAAGCGTTTCTTAAATATGTAACAATGCTAAATGTTGTTTAATTTTGAACTGTTTCTATAAATTTAGATCCACTGTATTGCTTTTAGTCGCAGCTAGTTTTTTTTTTTTAAAACCAATCCAAAATGGGAAAGTCATTGCTAAAGCCGTCCTTGTGCAAAATGTTGGACTAAGCCAAAGAAGTACATAGTCATCCAAATATAAATGCAGTGCGACGGACAGCAAGACAGCGAGACAGCGAAGTGGTAGCCGCTTTTGTCGAATTGGAGCGCAAAGAGGTGGGCAAGTCGGCTGTTTGAGCGATTGCCAACGTCTTGGGAAAAAACAAAAACAAAAACAAAAACAAATATATAAAAACAAAACGCGGCCACTGCCCAATTTCGTTGCGTTTTTTGCGACACGCAGTTACGTAAATTTTCTACAAATTGTTATGCGAGTTAGCTGAAGTCGTCGTTACGCTGATGTAGATGTGGATGAAGCTGCTGATTTGTCAAGAGGTCCAATTTACTGGTTGGCGGCTAGGAGAAATGTTCAAAGTGCTTATTGAACACCTACAACATGGACGCAACCAATGCGCCTTCGGGCAGAAACCAGATGAAAGAAAAGGGGGAAAAAAAAAACAAATCGCGGTTTTTTTTCTCCTCCTTTCCTTCCTCTTCGTTTCACGCCTAATTTTTGGGCCATACGCCTGGCGGCGATTTTGCTTAGCCAGTAGTAGAAAAACAGAATACAGAGACACAGACACAGACACAGACAGAGGCATACTTACAATAACTACAACAAAATCGCAATGAACGTGACTTGAACTCAGCCAGAGACTGTAATGTGTTTGATTTTTATCAGTCTGGTCTACAATATTTTAGCCATTTACTTTGTTTTTATTTTGTTTGGTACTTTGATACTGGCGCCCATTGTTAGCCATTCAAGTTGTTGGCGTTGTTATTGCTGTCACTGCTGGCGGCAACTTTGTGCCAAACAAACTAGTTTTCTAGGTGCTCGTTAGTTCCGTTTCTGCTGGCACTCGATTGTTGTTGCAGCTTTAATATTTATTTACGTATTTGCCAAACCTACATGTTATATACAAGTAATATAGAATCTTCTACGCGAATACTTGTACAAAATGAATTGGTACTAAAGCTTATTATTGTGCGCTCAGCGGGCGATATAAAAACACTTCGTTAGAACACAATAAGTTCGGCTGTTTAACTGTGAAGCACATTGAAGTTGTCAATATATCCACGCGCTATTATGTTGTTGCTGATGTCTGATAGAAAGAAAATCCAACAAACAAAAAAAAAAAAAATAAAAAATAAAAAAATAAAACCAGCCAAAGAGTCCAGTTCAAAAGTCATGACTAACTTAACATGCGCCGATTTTTCAAGCAGCTGCTGCCACACCCCGCGCGATTTAAGATTTTGAAAGTGTTTTACTTGGACTGTGCAAACTCCTGACTGTGTGGGCTTTAAGGTAAAAGCGTGCATTGAAGTCCGTAGCAGAGTTGAGCTAAAATTGAATTGAACGCTTATAACAATTCGACTGCATCTAAACTGGCCGGACTACTTTTCATTAAAAACAAACACACTAATTTTATTTTCTGGTTCCATTTGACTATTTAAGCGGCAGCGACATTTGCAACAAAACGACACACTGTCAGACAGACAGACAGACAGACCGATGGAGCGACTTGCATGTGAGTCATGCGCTGAGCAGACTGTAAGACACGCCTTTCAAAAAATTACTTGTATTTTGTACAACAATGCAGAGCCAAACGTTAAATTTTGCATAATTAGAGACGGAGCGCCGTATGACTCCCAGCAGTTAGCTGCAAACATATGGAGTACTTATAAATATTTATAACGGCGTGTAATGGTGGGTAATGAACGGCATGCTCGCAAGGTTCGTTGCTTAAGTCTTTTGTTTTGGGCAGCCGTTAATACCGCCCCGAACCGCTCGGCAAAACGTTTTTGATTTGAACAAATGTTATTACGCCAACTGTAAATCAATGCGTTGCCAAAAGCAGAAAAAAAAAACCGATTCGCAATTAACTCTTTTTCATCAAGCTTGAGGAAGCGGAACGTTGTAAGGTCTTTGCCGGTTGAATGAACTTGCGTGCGCTTTCTTCTTCGATGTTCTTCGCAAAACTGTTCTGCCGCTGACTGGCTCTTGATGATGAGCCTGCAACTTATAGCCAGCAACAACAGCAAAAATGAGTTGAAATAAAAATCAAGAAACCAAATTATAAACCAATTATGTATTAACTATCATCTAGCTGGGACTGCGGCTGCGCCCCCAAAGCTTTGCCCACACGCTCACTCAGCGAGTTCGTGAACCCAAAAGACAACCACTGGCAGCTTATGCCACTATCTACAAGTATTTTTTTGTATGTATGTTTGTATGTCTGTCTATCGGCCTGTATCTTTCGCTCGCTTCGGGCATATCATTTTTTCTACAGAGCTATGAACATTAGTCATTTTGTAAAAGCGTCACTAAATTTGCATTTAAATAATACATTCCATGAATTTTCAAACATTTCTGAGTCTTTTCATTGAAATTTTTGATACGTGCACGGTGTTAGCAAAGCAAAGGGAAAATTTACGGAAATGTACAACACAAATTCAAGGAGAGAAAAGAGATTTGAACTCTGTACCCGAAGGGTGAAATGTTGTACTAAGAGGGTCGTCAACAGGTAGAAGAATGCGTGACAAACTCCGCCATCCCTATCTACAGTGGACTCGCACTACGTCTCGATCACAAAAACTACAGATTCTACTTTTTTAATAAGCATCATATAGGATATATACAAGTACACATATAGCATTGAGAACAGACATCTGTTGATACTGTTAATAAAATAAACAAAACATTTAAATTAAATTAATTTAAATTAATTAAAATTTACTTAACAAAGCTCTGGAAGAATACCAAACTGGTTGTTGATAGTTCTAGCTCCTTTGATAAAATGTATAGTAACACCTTCTAGCTGACTAGTTTTGGGTATCTGGAGCACAAAAATTGCCACTCAACTACAGTTTATACTTTTGTTATAAGCATCATATAGGATATATGATAAGCATTGGGAACAGACATCTGTTGATACTGTTAATAAAATAAATATAGCATTGAAATCATTTACTTAACAAAGCTCTGGAAGAATACCAAACTGGCTGTTGATAGTTCTAGCTCCTTTGATAAAATGTATAGTAACACCTTCTAGCTGACTAGTTTTGGGTATCTGGAGCACAAAAATTGCCACTCAACTACAGTTTATACTTTTGTTATAAGCATCATATAGGATATATGATAAGCATTGGGAACAGACATCTGTTGATACTGTTAATAAAATAAATATAGCATTGAAATCATTTACTTAACAAAGCTCTGGAAGAATACCAAACTGGCTGTTGATAGTTCTAGCTCCTTTGATAAAATGTATAGTAACACCTTCTAGCTGACTAGTTTTGGGTATCTGGAGCACAAAAATTGCCACTCAACTACAGTTTCTACTTTTGTTATAAGCATCATATAGGATATAAGATTAGCATTGAGAACAAACATCTGTTGATACTGTTAATAAAATAAATATAGCATTGAAATCATTTACTTAACAAAGCTCTGAAAGAATACCAAGCAAGCTTTGTTTAAATGTATAGTAAACCCTTCTAGGTGACGCGTCAAGTTAAGCAGCGCACCTATTGGCAATGCAGCTGTAAACATAAATGTGCTGTAAGACCTTTCAAATGTCTAAAGTAAAGTGGTATGTGTGCGTATCACAAAGGTGCAGATGCCCAAAATGCGTAATAATAAAAAAATGTTTATATTTCCAACACATTTTGTTCACTTGCCTTTATTTCAAGGTCGCTTGAAATGCTTTTTGTGCTTATTATATAAACAAGTTAACAACATTATTGTTAAGAAGTGGCGTATGCACATACATACATACATACATACTCGTATATGTACATATATTCAAGCTAAAAGAGCAAAACTGGTCTTGGGCAGCAAGTAAAGCAACATTGTGCGCATTGTTTGTGTTTTTTATTTATTTTTTTTTAATTATCCAAAATGTATTTATCGTTTGCGTTGGCGCAACATTGACAGAAGTGCTGGAAGTACGAGTAGTTGATGCTACCCATTTAATAAATGGCAGTGCTATAATGTACATAAGAACAACAATAGCCAGAAGAGTAACCAAAAAGGTGTTGCAATCACTGCACATTAGTCTGTTAAATTTCTAGTCAATATTTTGATGGCTTCCAACCACAAATTAACCAATTAATAGGCCATATATCAAAATGAATTTTAAAAAGAAGGGGAGGATGAAGAAAACGTTCAACATTTTCATTCATTTTTCATACGAACCGCTGATGATGTAAGACCCGAGCGCAGGCGTCTGCCAATCAATCAAATTTTTTCTAATTGCTTCTTTAGCCGCCAACACACTTACTCGTACATCTGAAGAATACGGACATGTATATGAGCAGAGCTGCTTATTAGCTGGCTAGAAATTGTAATTACGTTCACTCTTTGCTTTCCAGAGGTGCTAAAACGAATGCAAGGTTTCCCAGCTCCGAGCCAATAATATTATTGACTAACAGTTCGAGCTCAGGCTTACGCGCCAGCTCTGAGCAACAAATAAATGATTAATGTGGCACAGAGCTAGGAAATGTTCGTCTGTCAATTAGCAGTGGATTCTAGCACATAATGGTCAGAGTTATATATACATAACATGACTATATGCGTGTACAATAGAATGTGGGCAGCACACTCATACTTATGTGTGGGCCGTTCCATTGCAGCTTTATGAGCTTTCTAATTGCTGGCAGTGGTGGTGTCTGTTCTAAGTCTCGTTTAGGCCTGGCCGACGACAGATTTAATATGCCAGGCATGTGCACTGCTGACTGCATGTGGTAGGCAGTTGGTTATTAAAACGATAGGCCAAAACGGATGTCCGTGACGCGGCTATAAAAAAAATGCCTAGCTCGCTGACATGATGGGGCATGCCACAGCCATGCGTCTGCATTGTCATGCAAGCTAATCAGGCTGTATTGTGTTTGTTGCAGAGACTTATCACCAAGGCTGTTGTTGCTGTTGGCATTATGGCCATATTAACGTGTATGCCCGTTTGTCATACTCGTGTGTGATGTAACTGCTTTCGCGAACTTGGCAACGCTTAAAGATCAGCGCCAATTTTGGACACTTCATGCCAAGCCAGTAACCTTGAGGAACAGGTTCAATATCCACACACCAGCAGATATATATGCGTTACATATATACAAGTATATGTATATACTCGTATAGTATATAATACGCGACAGATTTGTCCAAACAAATTTGTTGTTGTTTGAGGACGGAAAAACCACTCCACGCTTGCGTTTACCATGAAAAATGGCGCACAGGAAATGTGGTTGGCAAATTTCATTTCATTTCGTTTCGCTTACACAAAACCCATTTTGAGCTCATGTCTCAAAATTTTCTTGATATATTCGCATACAGCGACTTGCGAACCGGTTTTAATGATGAGGCACTCTACTCGAGCTATTCGCGCAGCTTTGAACGATTTATGAAGTCATCTTTGCGCTTAGCTTGGAATTTTTGCGCAAACTCAATGCCATATTGAAAACACATGAGCTTATTCTCAATATTTCAATTCCTTGAAACTCACCTTTTTGTTTTGTATATTATATATTGGAAGCGTCTCAAAGGCCAACGCTATATAAAATTCGTACAAAAATTTCAAGTTTTCTCCAACTTTGACGCTGTGCTTGTTTTGCGTAATCCAATTAGTTGTGTGGCTGTTGTTTTATGTTTTTATTTTTATTATTCAATTTTATTTGGCCAAATATACATATTTAATTTTTTGTTTGAATTTTTCAAATACAAGTATACCCGCTATTTTGTTTTCATTATTATTTGCATTATAGTTGATTTTTGCATTTACTTTCGACCTCTCGAGTTTTTCTTTTCCTTTATTTCTTAACGTCTACTTGTTGTGCATATTAAGGCTGTTGGTAAAAACAAAAAAAAAAGTTGAATAAGATAAGCAAACGGAGCTCAATGGCAGACTCGGGACATCTAAGAGCGCCAAGTAAGAGCGGAAACAATTTCAAAGACGCTCTTTGCAAAAAAACAAAAAACTGAATTCGACGCTGCCTGTTGTGGTTGTTAATGTTTAGTTCGTTAAAAAATATATAGCTTCATTATTGTTGTTGTTGTTGATGTTGCTTTTTTTGTTTATTTGTAGTTTATTTCGTGCACTTCCTTCATACTTGTATTAACTTGAAAAGATAACAAAAGTCAGTTGGAAGTTTGAAACTTTTAAACAATTTAGGGCTTCACTTCTTTAATTGAGAGTCCAACTCATTTGCCATGAAATTGCTGAAATTGCTGAAAGTCCAACCACCCGCCGAGCCTTTATAACTTGATGAACTCACAAGGGCAACAACAATCCAAATGCTGCGTGCAGCTTAGGCAACAGCAACAATAAAAAATTAGTAATAACAAAAACCAAAACCAAAACAACCACGAGAGCAACACTTTAAAGTTAAGCACTTAAAACGCATTTCAACATTTTCGGGCAAAGTTTACACGCAGCGTTGCAAATGCGTTTGCACGTCTCCAGTACGTGGAAGTCAATTAGAACTGGAATCGTTTGATTTGATGCGGCATTCGTTTTTAATTAGATCAGATCCGATATTCTTACACTCTATTCGGTTAAACACTTTGCGACGCATCCGCCATCAAGTCATAACTGGCGCGCACGCGCGTTCGTTTTGCTCGCGTTTCTATTTTGTGATGTGCCTCGCACACCAACCTGGCTAAGACTGAAGCGTGCACTCGCACTCCGACTCTGGTTGCGGCCAAGTCGAAAAGTCAAGACGAGTGCGAGTGCGAGTCGAGTTGAGTTGAGCTAAGTCGAGCGAGTGAGTATCGAACCGGTCTTGCCAAGTTTCGGAGTAATTGGCAAAGTCGCTCTTATTGGCATCTATCTGAGCGACTGTTGCTCTTCTGGCTTCTTGACTTACAATGGTTATGTCGTTTTAGTATTGCTGTTGCTGTTGGTGTTGGCAGTTTTCCAGCAACAACAATTATAACAAGAAGTACGGGTGTAATAACAACAGATACGACACACCGCCGGTTGCACTTGGAGCCCTAAGTTCCGCTCGGCTGACGCTCTTTCTACACCACTTGCCGAGATTGTCTTTCTAATGAATGTTTTTTTTTTAATTTTTTGTATACAGACTCGGAACCTGGCACATAATTATAGCTTCGGGCTGGTCATCGCTTGATACCGACACCCAAACATGTGATATGTGCCTCACATGCGCCTCAACTCGTTATGCTTGACATATTTCCCTGTAGTTGTCTGTCGATGTCGGTTTCTATACCTGGCCAATTGGCTAAGCCGACTTCCAGGCGACTTCTCTATATAGCACATTATCAGCTTTGTAGACCCTCTCCGCGAATGCAACGCCACAGACATGCCACTCCAAACTGGTCTCTGGTGATATAATCACAGCCCCCTTGCATTCTGCTCAACCACACCATTGAGCGTTTGGCAGTTTGCTCAAAATTGACGGCATTTTGTTGGCAATACGCGAGCCTCAGCCACTCTTACGATGTGTGGGCTGTCACTAGAATGCCTTGATGACGGCATATATAGACAGACAGCACCGTGCTAAGCGTCACCGACTCTTAATGTGGCCGCAATGCGTTGGCCATAAATTGTCTTCGACTTGCATTTACATTTTAGTAATACACCCAGCGTTCGCTCCTTGGGATGTGCACCTTGAAGATTCTGCTTCCATAACCTCAGGTAGTTGCAGCTCAACTCTTCTCACCCCTCCCCACTCAACACTTCTTTAAACAACGATGACGCTAACAAAGAACCCTGGGTACTGACTGTCCGTCGCTGTCGTTCTCACACAGCAATTGTTGTCGTTTCCTATTAACTTGTCCGTTTCTATTTATACTTTAACTTATACCAATATTTATTATTACCATGCATGCTAGGCATTTTTCTTATTCGACAGACGAGCAAACTGAGAGCAGAACATTCCGTGAACGTGCCGGAATTTCTTTCGATCGTTATGTGTGCCTCTCACTATGGAGCGCGTTAGGGCCCGTATGGAATTATGTATAAAAATGTCCGATATCCTAACGACATCCTGCAAATGCACATTACAATTTTCAAATTCCTGAGAATCATATTTAAAATTAGATATAGATGGTGCTGGAATGGCATATTTTATGCTTTTTACGTAAAATAATGAGGGACTGCAAATAATGATTATTTTGTTTTTAAAGCGAAAAAAATCATTACAGTATCTTTAAGAAACAGAGGATAATGCCAATCTCTTTTTTTATGATTATCAATGCATATTCACTATGATTTACAAATTTTTATTCCTTTTCTCACAACATAATGATTAAATTTAGGTGAACTTTACAACTCAATTTATAATCATTATTCTTAAGCAAAAAAATAAAAACAAAAATAATGATTATTAAGTTTTATTTGTTGATCAAAAATAAAACTCAAGTTTTAAAAAATAATTATTATTTTGTAATTTTTAGAATAACACTAATAATAATTACAGTCCCTGAAAATAAGTTCTTTTTCAAATCCCTTTTTTCGTACGTAGGCGAATTGCATCAAATAAATAAATATAACATCTATTTCTCTTTTATGGTGCAGTGTTTGTAACACCCATAAGAAGCACTTTTCTTAGGTACATACTACATACATACATATATGACGAACTTAAATCGCTCTCTGTTTCTGTCACTTCTCTGATTAGTTTGGGAGCAATCATGTGGAATATTTGCACCGATGCTTTTATTTTACTGTCAGTACGTATATGTCGATACTGACTATTATAGATCACTATATCCTATAGATGTCACAGAATAGAAACGATTTAGAAAGAGTTATTGTATGAACAATTATTTAGTTTTTGTTAAGATACTGGCACTAAATTTTTTGGAATATTAAATTCTATCAAACCATTATACAAAGATTGGTTTTGTCATTCTGATCAAACATATGTATTACCTTTATTTTGATTTTATAATTTCTGCGCAGACAGTCATATAGTATGTAGGTTCTTAGTTCTTTTTATTGATTTCTTTTGCTTTAGTATTTCTGGCTAACAGAACTTCCAATATTTTAGCCTTTCATAAAAATTTTCGATGTGACAAGCAGATTTTTCGAAGGTTAAAATCTTAAAAATTTTATAACAACTCACACGTCTTCATTACATCATGCTACTCGTATTCTAATAAGCTTGAAAAAATCGAATGACCAGCCCACATCGATCATTGATCTTTTTGCTAAAAACTTGGCGCCCACACATACTCGCCAATACGCAGCACAAGCAGCCAGACGACTGTCATCATCTGAGCGTGGGCCAAAGCACGGAAAAAACTCCACAAGTTCATAAATTTGTCAGCTAACGGCCTGACAGCCAAACATCATCTATCAGCAGGCAAGTCTGCCACCCACACAGGCCGCGCTAGCAACAGTCGCCAGCTAATCGATGTTTACAAAACAAACCCCCATTGTGAGACGCCTCCCACCCTTCCTGTCACCCTGTCAATGTCACTGAGCTTCCTGAAACTCCCAGAACTGCCGTTCGAACCGCCGGCCGGCTAGAGTGCAGGTAGCCAAGGGTAACTGACCGAAAATTTATTTACTTTAGTTTATTATCGCCCCCAAATCAAATGAACTGTGTGTTTTGCTTCACACAAGATACATATGTACGTAAAACACATTTATTCAGATAGATTCGAAATCCACTAGGTTGGTCGGTCGTATGCAAGTTTACGTTTCTATTCTGATGCTAAATTCCTGTCATGGCTGAACTGCTCTCACGTGAAAAAGAACTCTTTAAGCTCAATCAGGAGCTCAACTTTATGGCCGACAATCCATTGGAGGCTTCTGCCACCTATCCAATGGTTAAGACTGGCGGCGGCAGTGTTGACAAGACGGCGACAATCGTGTTGCAAGAGCCGCGTTACGGCACCTTTCACAAGCAGAAGGGACCGAGCACCCTACTTAAAAGGAAGGGTGTGGGTGAGACGCAAGGAGGCAAACCGAACACAACAGATCCAGTCGCCGATCGCACATTTATGCGCTGGACACAGAAGCAGAGGGCAACGTTGCCAACTCGCCTAACCGCATCGCCCACCAAGAAAATGGCAACAACTGCCGGAAGACCAGTGTCGACTTCGGTATTGGCTAACTCGGGAAATGCAGCGCCTGCACCGCTTCCAGTAACTAAGACGAAGATCCTGAGCAGTAATGGGGCCAACCCAACGGCCCAAAACGAGAGCAAGTATAGCACATACACGCGTGGCCAGGTAAGTAAGACAGCCACGTATGTGAAGTTCCGAAATCCGAAGTTTACCGAGAGTCGCTCTTTGGAGGACATTATACGCAATGCGGATGAGTCGCAGGTGGTCGAAGTGGAGATTACGCAGCAGCGTGAGAGCACAACCGTGGTTAATGGCAATGCCAAAAAGCAGCTTACACAGGATAACTTTATCAAGTGAGTTGGAGATACTTAAAACGAATTTTCTCTAGTTAATGGTTTCGAAGTAAATTTAAGATTCATCTTTAAGTTGACTTAACCAAAATAAATTGGCGGATTTCGATTCAATACCTAAATATGTAAACTTGTTAAGCACATATACATACATATATTCGACATTGTCCAATATTAAGCAGATTTACTTAATATTAACTGCTTTTACTTCGGTCAAATCGTATGTCTATAGATTTGGAGCAACGAATACACATGTATATATGCAAAGCAAATACTCCCTAAAACACAATCCAATCCCTTTGTCTTTTCGCAGATTTCTCAAAGCAAAGGTAGCTATACTCGAGGAGGATCATGCTAGAATCAGCCAGAGCATGGCCGAGCACAAGGAACGACTCGAACAGGCCGTGGAGGCGCAACGACGCGCCGATAGCCAGCGAGATCACGCTCTCAATTCGAACAAACAGTTGTCGGAACAGCTTCGCCGGGCAGAACAGCAAACCGAGGACGCGAATCGACGTCACAAGGAAGGGCAGATTGAGTCCTCCAATCAGCAGCGTGAATTCGAGCAAATTAAACGTGAAGTGCGCCTTTTGAAGCAAACGAATACCAATCTGGAGAATCGTTTGGCGAGCGCCCAGGAGGAGATGGAGGGCCTACGTCAGACAATGAGCAAGCTGCGTGGCGAACAGCGCGAGGAAAAGGAGAAGACGCGCAACGAGCTGGATATAAAAGAAAAGCGTATCAAGGCGTTGAAGAGGCAACGGGCAGATCTCCTCAATGCTTACAAGAAGCAACTCTATCTAATAGACAATTTGAAGAGGCAGACCACTTGTTTAGAGCAATCTGTGGGCATTGGTTTCGGGGAGAAGGAATTCAATAAGGTGCTCGACTGGAACACCAAAGCATGAAAATTATAATCATGAGACACACACCCCCACACACATGTGCAGATTTTTACTTTTGGATATAATGACCTTATTGTAATTAAATTTTAGTTGATTTTAAGACAAATCCCAAAGCAATTTTATTTCCAATTACCGCGCTAGCCACTTAATTAGAACAGAGAGCAGCTGCACTGTAAAAGCAGAATATAAAAGCAGCTCGTTGAACAAGCATGGTCATAGTCTTAGAGACACACTCCTGAGGTGCACACATCAGAGAACAAAGCACAGCCAGAGACGCAAACACTGCCCTCTTATTCCAAAGACTGCAAAATGGCCGCACTACGATGCACATTGACTCTACTCTTGGTTACGATTATAGTGGCTGCTATATTGCTTCACAGCAGCGAGGCCGCCTACCGGAAGCCCCCTTTCAACGGCAGCATCTTTGGCAAACGCAATGCGCTGGGTGAGACAATTCAAAAATTGTATAGCTTATCAATTAATTTGCATTTATTACGGCTAGACTATGACAATGCCAAATCGATGGGAGCTGTATGCGAAGTGGCAATGGAAGCTTGCCAGTCGTGGTTTCCCCAAAATGACAGCAAATAGGAGCATGAGTTTATATTCGGACTTTTCGGACTGATCTTAGGCCTAACTAATGAAGTACACCAGATATTGAATGCGACCGCATGCTGCTTGAACACAAATAGAAAGGGGGAAACACAGCACGCAAAATTAAACAAAATACTCATCAAATGTTAAGTGTAAGCTCCACGATACGTAAACCAATACTCATATATGTATATGCATATTTAATAAAATAATGAAGGGCAAAGAACTCACTTCTGTTTTAATACAAAATATTTTCAGTACGTAGCGTAAAATTCATGAGATACAATTACTTGAAAATACAAATTAATAATGATTTATGAATTGAGTTAGAATGCACACTTGCAAAAATTGATTATCTTATGATATATGTATGTATGTATTTACATTGAATGCAGCTGACCATTGTCCAACTGGCCAACGGAGAAGTTATACTCGAGGCACTCTTTTACGTCGTTGTCGCAATTCATTCACATGCTTGCGCAAATAAGTCATATAATCTGTCATGGTCGAAGTAAGAGCCTGCCAAATATGTATATGTTTTAAATATTTTTAACCAAATATCTGACACCAAAAAGACTTACCGCATCCAGAACATAACGCGGTATGTAGCCCTTCAAGTCCAGACATAGCACCCATTCGACAATACACGCATCCGATTTACCCACAATTTCACGAAACGCAAAACCAGAAACAATATTCTCTCCTCTACAAGTTCAGAAACATACGATTATGAAATCAAAGAAACTTAAAGTGTTGTGTCGCATATACCTCGTGTATTTTGATGTGGGCGGCACCGCTGGATATTCCACACTAATGGCTGCGCTCACCCAAACCTTATCTTTCGTCTTTCCTACACTGTCGCTTAAAGTGGTTTTTGTCATTTCGGCGGCCAAATCATCCTCAGCCTTGTCTTTGGCATCCTCAAACTGCTCATCCAATGGTGGCGGTTCTTCATCATAATTTAAGACAGGCGCACCAGTGAAACCCTTAGCCCCTAAACTTTTGCTCAATGTTTGAAATGTCGTTGTAGTTGCCGCTAAATTGTCCTCGCGCTGATATGAGCTCTGCTGCGGAAACTTGCCGCGTAAGCTGCCTACACTTCCGGGCAATGGAGTTTGGGATTCAGCATCCGATAAAGTAGACACGCTGCCTTCACAAGAATTATTGCCGATATCGTCGTCGCTGCTCAAAAGAGCCGCCTCCTCATCATCACAAATTCTGCCATTGTGAAACAAACGAAAAGAGCGCAAATTGACAAAATCACGACTTTTCACCATGCCGCCGCCTCCGCCAACGGAGACCTGATACGTAATATCCGTGTACGAGTTGACTTTCTACGGAAATTAATATTGAGTAAAGTTTAAAGTTGTTACCTTATTAATATTCTACAACTTACACGGACTATTTTTGACTCCAAGAGCGTAGGATTCCACTTGGGAACATCTTCGATGCGGTAGAATAGCTCCTCCATTAGAGCCTTGGCGGGATATTTGATACGACCCTGAAGTTGAATCACACCAATTTAATAATCAAATACTTTCCATATCACTATTTTTTACTTACGGTCAATTTGAAAATTTTGCCAATTTTATCACGCTGTGTACTGTGTATAGTATCGCCTTTCGGTGTCACCTTTTCAACTTTCCAATCAGAAGACTCAATAAGCTTGTAAGCCTTCCGCAGACTATCTAGGCCCATTTGATGATAATCCTCATCCTAAAAGTATGAAGAGAATAACTTTGAATAATTGAAAAGCCACTCATTGCCCTGATCACTACCGATGGCATGTTTGTTATACGTAAGCGGTCTCGCAGAGCAGCTTCTTTTATAGACGCAAAAGCATTAAAATTTTTGTAAATTTAAAACGCGTTTTAAAAATGCGCATTTTTTTCAATTTACCTTTTCGTCCTCGTCATCGGAGGGGTGTGCAGTATCGTAGGGTGAATAGAAAGTAGATACCGGCTGCCGCTCGTGCTCAGTCAAAAGCGTCGGCTGTACCAATGGTGTGCGATCATTCGAGGTCAAAGCTGTGTACCAATAACAAACCGAGTTCAAAACATAAGGCAAGAATAGGACTGACAGACAGTCTTACCTCTGAAATAGTGGCGCGCATGCCGTTCTTGCGGAATAACACGGCAATCAAGAAACCAGGCCTCTCCCCAAGCAAGAATGAACGATGTTATAATGAGTATCACTTCGAATACTTGTTGCTTGGAATGTACCCACTAAAAACATAAACCGAATCTGAAGATGTTATGCTATAGTTGTACAAATATAAGAAAGTAACTTACATCAAACACAAATACTTTGGAAATAAGAAACAAACAAGAGCCACTGGTAGAAAGCTGCAAGAAGTAAAAAATGTCTTAGCTGTAATTCCGATTTGCGCACTGCAAGAAATTCTCACCGCTATTATGGACCAATGATTTATATACAACATAGCATAAAAAAATATCAAAACTATAAAACGGCACAATGCCGTGGCCACCACATCAAAGAGCGATGTATAAATTGTGTATTGCAGTACTTGTTTCTGGAAAGCGTGAAAAATATTGTCGCCATCGATCTAAAGAAAAGAGAAGGAAATTAGCATTTATGTATGTTTATGTACATATATAAGCAGAGCGCACATACAACTATGCAAATCAGCCACAGCAGCGATACGAATATCAAATCGAACGTCACAAAAAGGCAAAAGAAGCGACGCACTACCGACATGCGTCCATCCTGACTGTAGCCTCCAAGAAACTCCTCCGTAATCAAATTTATGGAATGCGTCCGTGCTGCAAAATGTGTAATTAATAGTGGTACTTCTACATTTTATGTTTAATTGGTAATTACACATATCAAAAGTTGGTGGCATATTGTACATGTTACCGCCTGATCGCGCATTTGTTATTAGTAGATGCGCAGCACTCCGCACGTCGTCTGAATCATTTTGAGACATGGTCGATTCGAGATTAGCTCATATTTGCCGAATTCTTAAGCCTTTAGAAATAGAAATAATAGCTTTTAGTAGTTCTAATATCGGTCAATTGTAAACAATAGGATTTGGTTTCAACAGCAATCACTGATAACAATTACCAATAAGAGCTTTGCAATGACTAATTCTATAGCATTAAATTGCGTACATACATATGTATGCATTTAAAATATGCAAGCCTAGTTTTAAGTCGATGCTTCGCATATTTGGCATTCATGTACCGCCCACTTACAAGCCGTTTGCCATCAGATCTGTTTACTTCACAAACAAATCCCGCAATAGCTACTGCCTTTGTTTAATGATTTTGAAGTCCTAACAAAATTTTACTTGCAGCTGACACAATACAGAGGCGGGCTATCCACTGTTTACCAAATTACCTTAATATCAGTTTGCCTTATATGCCTATCGTGATTAATTATAAGAACACTTAAGCATTGGCTTGTTATTAAATACAGCTAATATACGAATATTCTTTTCTTGCAATAATAATGGAGCAAGGCAGTGTGTGCACAACCAAAGCACGGGAAATAAAATTGCTACAGCTGATCAACAGCGTTGCCAGTGTGTTGAAAATGAAACGCGCGAATAGGTTTTTTTTTAAATTTACAATTTTATTAACGCTACCTTGTATATTTTACCTAATTACTTAAATGAATAGAAATTATTTTTATATCATCATAAGGTTTGTCCGTTTTTGGATTGGCCTTCGAATTGCATATATTGAGAACCACTTCCATGCCACGGTACACTCGTCCAAACACCGTGTGCTTGTTATCCAGCCAAGGCTATGAATAAACATATAAATAAGTCCAACAAAAATTTATGAAGAAAACTCAATTTTTACATACCGTTGGCAGGACAGTTATGAAGAATTGGCTTCCATTAGTATTGGGTCCAGCATTGGCCATGCTTACAGTATACGGGCGATCGTGCCTTAAGCTTGGCACAAATTCGTCCTTAAAATCATTGCCCCAAATTGATTTTCCGCCAGTTCCCGTGCCCGTAGGATCACCTGTTTGCACCATAAAACCCTTGATGACACGGTGGAATATATGTCCGTTGTAGTATCTGAAATCAACACATAATTATAATGCATAATCAATTATAATATATGATTGTGGTGTTTTACCCGTTCTTAGCATGCACACAAAAATTTTCAACAGTTTTCGGTACTTCTTTAAAGAATAATTTCATGTGTATGTCTCCTTTAGTGGTATGTAGCACTACATTTTCGTAGATACGTTGGACGACTGAAAAGTATTTAAAATTGGTTATAATTAACTGCACAAGAGGCAACAAAAATAAATGCAAAAAACCTTCATCTTTATATTGTTAGCGTGTAATGATCGAATCAAAGAGTTAGTGGATTCATTGATCAGCAAAAAATAACAAATTACCTTGTGCCTCTGGAACAGCAATAATGTCTTCTTTGGAAGGCTTCTCATTGAAAATGTCACGATCAACATCTTGCAGATCAGAAGGCAACCGTCTGCTAAAGAGATAAAAACGGTTTTTTCTGGAAAATAAAGGCAAACCATTTTATGATATATTTTTAAATTTATGATTTAACCCACTTGTAGGCTGTGCAAAATGCTGTCGGATCATTTAGCAGATTCTGAAGTGCAGGGTTTTCGCTTGCCTCTTGTTCAAGCGTTATGGCCGCCTTCTGTCTTCTGACTCTGCCCTGGAAGAGTGCCACTTGCAAAGGTCTTATGTTATCAGTCTTGCCCAAAATAGCAACGCATCGATTCGTGGCAACATTTATTACTTTAATACCTAACATTGTGGGATACAACAAAAAATGACCGGTGACATCGAACAGAATATTGAGCGTTGAATTTTGCGCCGTTTTTTCAAGATCACGTTCCGCAGCCATTCTGAAAAAAAAAAAAAAAAAAAAACACTATATCGTACTTAATTTGTTTAAAGCACATGAGAATTACCGTCTACCAAATTCCATATTTGGTAGCGCATGAGGTGTCTGCTGCATCTGTGTATACGTGGCTAGGGATTCGTCCAAGACAAGTATCATTTTACCCGTATTGAACTGAAATACACGCACTTTGCGATCAGTTGAGATTGCTGCAAAGCGCTTACCATTAGGCGTCGCAGATAGGCCGGTTACTTGGGTCTTTTGCTTAGCAAATTCATACAGACCTGCAATCAATCGAGCATTTTACAATATTTATATGATAAAATTAAATGCATCTATTTACTCACTTGTGTCTAGTTTTGAGTCAAAAGTGACTAAGCGTTGGGGAAACTTGTAATCGTGTTTGCAATTCTGCCAATATTCCAATATCCCATTCCGATCCACAGAAATAACAGTTTCCATAGCTAAATTAAAGCACATGGCCAAAACGGGCGCTGAATGCAATTTGTCTAGAATTTTAAGCGAATCACCTCCGCTTTGACCATCGTATATGTGTATACTGTTGCTGTCTGCATCAGAACTATAAGTACATCGAAGTATGATTAACATATCTTTAAACGTATATAAATGACAAGTTATCTTACATGGCTAGTCCCTGAACCGCATCGCCTGGCGAATGTATCCATTCACTACAGAGTGGTGTGTATCCCAATCTGATTATATTAATCATGTCAAAGTTGACCACATCAAATACCTTCGCTGTTTGATCGGTAGCTGCTGAGCACAACATTGTGCCACTGCAATTTGTGGTAAGCGATTTAATGGGCACTGTGAAGAAACAAAAATGAATTAGGAACTATCCACTTTTTGCTTTGAAACCTGCATTGCCTTACCAAGATGGCTGCGAAAGTGCTTTACAAACTCAATGCCTTGGTCCATTTTCTTCCAAAACTTTATATGGCCATCTATACTGGCCGTCACCAGAAATTCCGTCTTGGTGCACACCAAGTGTGTAATGACGTCACGATGCATGTAGCTGCGTTCGTAACTCTCAGCATTTGGCAGATTTTCCAGGTAAATGTTCTCGTAAGGCAGAACTAGGCCAAATAATATTATATTGTTTAATAGCTTATATGTATGAGTCGTTGCTACATTTACCTTTTCTTTTCTTAGCCGGCGTGGCGTCGGTCTGCTCGGAGGGTAGAGGACCAATCCAACCGCCGTCCTCTTCTTCTGCTGCATCTGCCACATCGGATGATATATCTGTGGGCGCACTGCGTTTCAGGTCATCTAAGTGGTTTTCCTGTTCGCTCATTTTTCGGCTATCTGTTTTTAACTCGAATACTGAAGCAAACGTGCAATAAACAAGCGAAATTTTGGGAGTGCTGCCACATAGTTGGAAAATAACAATGTTGCTTTAGTGGTTTTTCAACAGCTGCTTTACACCGTTCCCGCCGAATGTCAAATTGTGACAAGTTCTGGCGTTTGCATTCACAAAAATAGCAAACATAACAAGGAACGGATTTAAATAAGCTTGTGTTTTTCATAATTGTAAATAAAAAAATGCAAAAATCAGGCGATGAAGAAAATTCAGATTTTAGTCGAAACGCGACTAATAAGAGCAACGACGGTGACGACGGCGGTGGTGGAGGGGGCCCTAATGGTGTTGTTGTTAGCGCTGCACTCGGGGTAGCAGAGACACGCATACGAATCAATAAATGGCGCGTACGCGAAGGAAATCCTGTCTCTGCTGCGCAAATCCTGTTTCTGTACCAGGAAGTTGGCGAAGATGATAAACCAAGTGCGAGCAACCCAACGGTGCTAAAATTCAAGGCAAAGCGCGCTGGCGTTGTCAAAAAGCGCCTACGCAAGGAAGGCGACATTGTTGGGAAGGGGTGAGTTTTGCATAGGCCCAAGCTGCTGCTGCGCGGGTGGGTGGCTTTGTGGGTGGAATGCAATTATGCACACCTCAGCTCAGATGAACGTATACATAAAATTTTTGCTTATTTTTGTTTTTCACTTAGGGATGCACTTTTGGAGTTGTCGGAATGCATACACACAACAGTAATCAAGGACATGTGCGCGGACTGCGGTGCTGACTTGCGCCACAATGACAATGTAAGCGCGGTTCTTTGAGAGAACTCCAAAGCAAAGAGCTAATTAATATATAGATAATAATTCATGTTTTCTTTATCGAAAAGGGTAAAATATCCGAGGCATCTGTACCGATGGTCCATACAATGCCCGATTTGAAGGTCACACAGAAACTGGCACAGAAATTGGGCCACGATGACACACGTCGCTTGCTAGCCGACCGAAAGCTTGTGCTATTGGTGGATCTCGACCAGACAGTTATACACACAACCAACGACACGGTGCCGGATAACATAAAGGGCATCTACCATTTCCAGTTGTACGGTCCTCAGTCGCCTTGGTACCACACTCGTCTGCGTCCGGGCACCGCTGAATTTTTGGAACGAATGTCAAAACTGTACGAGTTGCACATCTGTACATTTGGCGCTCGGAATTACGCCCACATGATTGCTCAATTACTTGATCCGGATGGAAAATTTTTCTCTCATCGCATACTGTCGCGTGATGAATGTTTCAATGCGACGAGTAAGACAGACAACTTGAAGTGAGTTTACTTAGCCAAATGCACGACATTATATACTATCTTTGAGCTTAAATTTCAGAGCACTTTTCCCAAATGGCGATTCCATGGTTTGCATCATCGATGATCGTGAGGATGTTTGGAACATGGCGTCTAATCTAATCCAAGTAAAACCATACCATTTCTTTCAACATACCGGCGACATCAATGCACCACCGGGACTATCCAAACATGAGCTCGACGGCGAAGGCGTAGATTTTAAAGGTAAACGTAGTGCAGATTTCAATTAAAACGAATAAAATATGCATTTAAAAAAATAGAAATTGACAAAATTGCTGAAAAAAAATCTGAAAAAGAAGAATCAACTGTAAACAGCACGGATGATGAGCCAAAGGCGTCGCACAGCGAAACCAAAAGTGATGATAGCGATAAAAGCGACAATACAGTGTCGAGCACAAGCAAGGATGATGAAGAATCTGTAGATGTATTTGAGTTGGAAACCGACACAAAAAATTCCAACTCTAAAGAAACTAGTATAAATACGGACAAATTAAATGGCAAAACGGCCGCAGACGATATCATGGTTATAGATGATGATTCTTTGAGTTCACCCGTGGAAGTTACGCCCGCAAAACAGGACAATGAAGTTATTATCGTGATCGATGACGTTCCCTCCGAGAGTTCAAAAGAAAGCACAAGTAATATAATTCAAAGCGATGTGGAAGCAGAAAATTCAGCTAAACAAACCGATAAAGACACCTTGGAGTCCACGGATACGCCTAAGCCATCTGTAATAAGCAAAGCAGAGTGCGACAGCAAAACCTCATCAACATATTCAACAGATAAGAGCAGCGCCGAAGCTGAAGATTCGACGAAATCAAGCGAGAATACATTTGATACCGATGATGTGCCCAGTACATCAAAGAATGCTTCTGTTGTAAAAGTTACAACAGATGGGCAAAAGCAAATCGAGATAGAAGATCCCGATGACTATTTACTATACTTAGAAGTTATCCTGACCAACATCCATAAACGCTTCTATACCATTTATGATGAGACCATGGAAATTCCGGACTTAAAGATCATAGTTCCGAAAATCCGCAGCGAGGTCCTGCGTGGTACAAATCTAGTCTTCTCCGGTCTAGTGCCTATGAATGGTGCACGACTGGAGCAATCGCGAGCCTACTTTATAGCAAAAAGCTTAGGGGCAGAGGTTCATTCTAATATCAATAAAGATATCACACATCTAGTGGCTGTAAATGCGGGCACGTATAAAGTGAATGCTGCGAAGAAGGAACCCAACATAAAAGTGGTTAATGCTAATTGGCTGTGGGCTTGCGCTGAGCGCTGGGAGCATGTGGAGGAGAAACTTTTTCCATTAGATCGCAAAGTAAGAAACAAGGGACGCCAACCACCTGCACATTGCCATAGTCCTGAACATGTGGTTAACTATAGTGAACGATCGGAGATATCGCCATCGAGCAGCATGCAACAGCAGGAGCAGAGTGGAAACTTTCGCGAGACATTGAACCCGCTTCTGGTGTTCACCAATGCGGATATAGAATCGATGAATAAGGATTACGAGACCTTCTTTGAATCAGATTCGTCAAGCGACGAAGGACCGGTGACTTTTGGTAAGCAATATCGTGTTCTTAACATTATTTAATTGTCTTTTGACGCATATTGCTTTCCTTTTAACAGAAAACCCCCCCATGGACAAAAACTTGCTCAAGCGAAAGCGCGAAGACGATAACTCAAATCGAGCGCATGACTTCTTTACACGTACAGAGGATGTAATGATTGGTGCCACGAGCAGAACACCGGTCGACTTCGATAAGAGTTCCAATGAGGGTGATGATAATATAGAGGAAGATGACGATGGCGAAGAAGATGATGATGATATACCAAGCGCTAAATTTCGCAGAGGTAAGCGGGGATCACTTTGAGTTAGAACTATTAGATCTCGATTTCTTGTGCTCCTCAGGTGAAGAATTGCCATCCGATTTGGAAATGGGCTCTGACTCAAATAGCGAAAACAATCCGGAGGACGAAGATGACGGTGAATGGAATATGATGGGAGCTGCATTAGAACGCGAATTCCTGGGTCTGGAGGATTAGCTATTTGACTTGGACTTTGCTATGTAGAGTTTCTGCGATGCCCTTGAAGATAATGGTGAATGGCGTATAAGTGCCGCATTGGAACGTGAACTACTTGGACTTAAAGATTAGATGTTTTACCTTTCAATGTACCTACTCTTCTCATCTCTTAATTAAAATAGCGTTGGTGTTGCAAAACCCACAAAGCAATAGGCAACACAAGCACATAAGAAAAAAGTTATATTGTATTTAGAATATCTTTATGATGTGTAAGTATGCGTAAGATATGCACTGTATGCAATAGTATTACCGTTAAAAATGCATTAAGATTTCCATCATCAATATTTGCTGTACATGTGTAAGTACGGCGAATAAAATTTCCATCTACATTTTAAATCAAAATATCTCGCTGTAAGTAAATTAAATGTATGTAAATGTTTTAAAAATAAATTCCGTTGAAACGGATTAGTAATTAGTGTTTAATTTAAATACGTACAACTGCAATTGTTTATTGTTTACGTTGAGTTTGTAAAACAAAACCACAAAAAAAACAACTTAAATTTCCTTTATAAATAAATGTAAATGTATGTACGAATGCTAAGTTTTGTTCAAGGCGCGCTGCTGCTTAAATCGGCTGATGCGTTTCTTAGGTGTATGTGCATCGATAAACTTGCCGTTGGGCAGCGGCTCTGGTGCAGTGGGCTCCTTTTCAACCAAATCGTGCATTACCTGAAATCAATGAGAGCGTGCTTACTTTAGTGATCTCTAGCATGCAATACAAATCACATTATTCTTACTTTGTAGTAGGCACTCAAGTCGCCTATATCATCGTCTATGGTGCGTTCCTTTTTCTTTTGCTTCTTGCCATTTTTACTCTTGCTTACATTCTCTTTGGTACGTGGTTCACGTTCGACTGCAGCTTTATTGCGCAAAATTGACTTCGATTGAGGAGTTGGAACAGATTCATGAGACTTCTCATGAGTCGCTTGCGGATTGGAGAACTGAAGTGATTGGTTTATGACAGTGAATGCGGTTTATTGGCGTCATTACATTTACCTGAGTGCGTGGATCGCCGTAAGCCTCTGAACGCGCAGCTTCATTGAGTATAGGTACCTTGAGTTGGTCTTCGCCCTCAAAACTGTTTACGTATATGGGAAAACTATGCTGGTCTTGCTCCAGACATTTTCTGTAAATTGTATAAAAATCCGCTGGTGTCCCGGGAGTGTCCTCGTCCTGATCATTTACGGAAGCGACGGCAGGTGCAGCATCGGAATGGTGGAAGTCTATGTGTAAAGTGTTGATACGCCCCGTGGATTGCTCTAGTATTTGATTAACCAGGTCGAAATCTTTAACGCTTTGATTTTCTTTTACAAACTCTATGTTTTCTTCAACTTTCTTTAGAATATCAGAACTGCCAGCTACCGGAGACCCATTCAGTTTGGCATCATGTGGGAATGTCTGCACATGATGCAAGGATGTATCTAGATGTATAATATCACGAGAATGTGTTGTGGCGTTCGTTAACATCTCAGCAACAGTTTCATTTTGTCTAAATTCTAGCTTCTCCTCAGACATAGCAAAGGATATGCGCCGCTTTTTATTATTTGGGGCATTTTCGACTACACTTTCGGATTCGCACTCAGTTAATGGCTCTCCATCAGCTTCTATCTCATCACCAATATTTTCTTGCTCAAATATCAGTCCCTGTAAATCATCTTCCAGGTAAACTAAAACATCCATTAAATGTGTCAGTTCATCGCTTATGGTATTATCACGTTGTATTTTTCGCATTTTTGCTCGTAATATACTTAGTTGTGATGTTAAGAATTCGACACGTTCTTCAATTGGCAATAGTTCGATTTGGTTTCGTATTAACTGAACTTCCTCTGGCTCACCACCATCGGTTTCAATGTACACTTCCTCGTCGTTATCATTCCTGTTGCTGACTTCCACACCCTGCGTTTGATTTTGAACTCGCCCAATGCGCGTTTTTTCTCCCGGAACTTTTACTTGGTTCGACATCAGATTGTGCACTAGGTCATTAGTGCCTTTTAGGCTTTCTTCAGCCTCAGCACTGATATCTGCAAGGTCATTCCGTTCTTGAGCTTCGAGTCTCTCTAATATATCAAACACCTGCTCGTCCGTCATATGTTTAGCAGCTTCTTTATCACAGTCGTTAGATTCTATAGTATTCACCTGCTCAACTTCAAGTGGAACACTCACTCCTTTACATAGCAGTTTGCCTAGAGCCTCCTCGTCTAGGTTATCGAGACCCAGTTCTTCTATCATTTCCCGGTTCTCCAGTTCCTTGAATAAATCTTCATCAGGCGGGATCTGCTGCGGGCTACGGTGCGCATGTTTTTCTTCTTTCACACTTTTTTTGTGTTTCTCTAGCCATCTTTGGTGTTCCTCTTCATTATATTCTTCTCGAATGTCTATTTCTCCTTCACTGGGTAGAGCTCCCTTTAGATAAGGAGTCTCCAGTTTATTCCTGTAATTCCACATAATATTTTTGAGAATATACATAATATTATTGGTTGTACCGCCAAAACTTACTGCCATAATTCTGCTTCGGTTTCTAATTTTTTTAAATGCCCTTCAGCCAAGCGTAAGCGATGTTGACATATTTCCTTTGCTTTATGAGCTGAGCATTTTGAAAAGTACCCTTGGTAATGGCCCACAAGTAACTCATTCGTATGTATCAGATGTCCAGGCATAAAGGCTTTGGTTCCAATTGGGACCATAATGTCAACAGTGAGTCTCTCAGAAAACATGTTCAGGTTCTTGATAGTTTCCTCATTTTCAGCTTTGAACGTTAGCCACCGTTCAGTCTCGATGGCATTCGCATTGATGGCCTACAAACATCCATACTTAGAATTTAAAACCCATGTACAAATCCTATTCTGGCCTATCAAACCTGTTTAAGTACATCCTCGCGCCGTTCCATGATTTCTTCTGGCACGATGTTGCCAGCGTTGCCACCTAATTAATAGTTAATGGAATGCGTTCAATGTGAATGACATTCGTTACCATTATTAGTCGTTGCCATACTGGAATAACCGTGATTTTAAATTACATCCATCTATATATATTTTTATATTTTATTTAGATCCTCAAAATATGTGTCTGTTACAAGTTAAAAATCATTCGACACAAATCAGGTAGTTTACTGTACTATAAACTCAAAACGTTTCAAACGTTACAACATATTTATCAACCTAATTATACGGATACATTTAGTCAAGCTGCTTTCACATTTGAGTTCGATACACAACACCCGCATTGATGTTGATTTTTACGTGGGAGCGTCGTACTCGAAATAGATTAAAAAAATATACATTTATAAAGCTTTTTTTCGATCAACATAACTACATTTTCTTAACTTTCATCCTACTATCAAACCCTTAAAGACATTTGTAGTCTGCTCTTGAAGTACCCGATTTATTTATTTACGTTGTGAATTTTGTTGAGCACCGGCTACACCATTGGACGATGCGCTTCCCAGTGTTGGGAATTTTTTTTTCAGGTCGTGCTCTTTGCGGTGGCTTTTAGCATCGCTGGCAAGTACAACCTGCTTACAAGTACTGCAAACTTCCAAACTTGCTAATGACTTGCGCTGGGAAGGCGTTAGTGTATTTATATGCTGTTGGTGCACAAGATAAAGCTCCTGTAAATAAAACATGATCGATATAAAAGCATACTTTTAGAGTTATGGATAAAACGCACTTGTTGCTTGGCTATGTCTGGCAGCATAGCTAAAAGCTCTGGAAATAATTTGTAAAATTTGTCGTTCAGCGCGGCTTGGCAGTGTTCGTAATATGCTTGTCCATTGCAGGTTCCATTCCTAAACTTTTGCGATAGACAACGAAATTCGGTTAGTGCTTCAGGTGATTTTAGGATATGGCTTAATTGGTCCACCAGTCGCTATTAAACAGAAACAATTATTTAAATAAAAAGCTGTATGATTTTTATGTTTACTTGATTCCTGGCAGTGATGTCTTCCGGATCGCTGTACTTATGAGTACTTGGAATAACGTTGTAGGTCTCGCCCAAGGATGAAGTGAAGGTTAAATTATTTGGCAGCTTTGCCACTGAATTGACAGTAACATTCGACATGAACCCAGGCGGAGGTTGAAGTGTGGAGCTACTATTAAATCCAGGCGGGACACGCGTAGTGTTTGATGAGCTGTCTTGGGATGATATGGCCACCTGTTTTTGTTCGTTGTTGTTTTTTTCCTTTTGCTTGGGACCATTAACTTTTGGTTGGTTTTCCTGATTATGTTTCTTGTCCTTAGACTTCTTATCCTTCTTGCTCAATTGATTGTCATTATTGGATTTGTTCCCATTGCCAATGCTGTTGTTATTAGAGCCCTTTGCAGTGGTAAGAATTGGTGCTGGCGCCACTTTTGCCTTGCGATTTTCCAACTCTCTTTGCTTCTTCTCCGATATAGGCTTTGACCAATTTAACGATGTTGTTTTTCCGATATTTCCTATATTTACATTAATCGGCTTGTTGCTACTTGGCCCAAGTGTTGGAAAGTCGGCGTTAGTTAGTTTTGGAGCAATCTTCTTCTGAGCTTCCAAACGTAATTTAGCCTCCATTTCCTCCTTGTGTACCATTTGTAACTTTTGATAAGTGCTCGGATTGGCAACCGACACATAATCCTCAACCAGAGTACGATGTTTTGCCGCCACATTAGTAATAGGGACTCCTGAGCTGTTTGGCAACATGTCTTCTTCTAAATTGCGGACTGATTTCTTGCCTTTTCCTCCAGATAGTGCCGGAAAGTCTATCTCCGTGGACTTTTTCCCACTATTCGCGCCCGGGCGGTTTGAAACATGTAAAACCATACCATTGGCCGCAGCACCGGTACGAGCAGCCCCACTTGAATTTCCGGAAGCACTTAAAGGCTTTTTAAAGACTGCTGAAACCGGTTGGCTTGAATTAGATCCTCTGAAGGGAGTGACGCCATTGCTAATACTACCGCCCCCTCCACCGAGTGCCGGAAAGTTTTCTTTCGTGCGCGCAAGTCCTGAAGTACCGCTAAGATTGCGCATTGATGGCGGTGGTGGGCCAACCAAGGACACATTAGGGGTTGCCGTAACACCACCCAGTAAGGGGAATTCATCCTGATTGCCGGCATCAATGTTAACATGTCCACGCTGCGTGCTGGTCGATGGCATTTCATCCATGAAGTTTTGGGTTTCGTCATTACTGGCAATAGAAGTAACCGTACTGTCCCATAAAATATTGTTTACCCATAGAGCAAACTTACCGTTCCATTTTACGTGGTTTACGTGGTCCCAAAGTAATTTCCAACTGCAGGGTACGTGTCTGCTTGGCTTGGTGCTTGTTCAGCGATTTGCCATGCACACTGGCTACATGCGCCTTATACTCAATCTCGTTGGGAAAAGCGCCAGTAAACTGCTCGGTGGCACACTTACCCTCCTCGCACAAAAAGTGTGCTTGGCGGAAATGCTGCGCTAAGTCATCGTAGACACTAGGAAAAACTTTTATTAGACAAACTGATTTTGAATTCCTACACTGCCACTCACTTGTAAAACTCGTTGCACCCGTTGGCATCACAAAAGTGACAGAAGAAATGCTCGCGACGGAGGTGACGGAAAAGCTCATCACGATCTACGTAGCGCTTATTGCAGTACTCGCAGAGTGGATGGCCGCGATGCGAACGATTGTCGGGATCACCTTTGGTGTTGTGTTGTTGTAATTCTGCCTTGGTATAACAGCGCCGCTCAAACGTAAATATTTTTAAATTGTCGATGCACAAATCACAATACCACAGGCTGTGTTCTCTATAAACATGATTGCGCAGGGCTTGAAAGTTGCGATACGGTGGCACCTCACACCTAGAAAGTAAGTTTCATATTACAATCAATTAGTCAGCCATTGTTGTTTAAGCAACTCACTTGGGACATGGGTGATCAAGCAGCTGAAAAAATTTCTGTTGAATTTCGGGGCTCGAGAAGGCAATGCGAAACTTTTTACTGTATAGATCTGAGCGATTGCTGGCTTCAAGTTCGCGATAGGGCAGTTTCTCGACTGTAAACAAAACCTGTAAAGCGAAAGAGTTAATGTCAGAAGAGTCTTTAATAGTTATAAAAATCATCAGATATGATTTTCTATTACCTTGGACAAGACATGCCGGCATATGGGACACTCATTTTGTTCGCACAATACTCTCATGCGGGTGGAGCATTCATAACAAACTGGATGGTCACAATCGCCAATAGAATAAATTTCCACATTTTTGAAGCAGACAACGCACGCATCATCATCGTTGGTTGAAACTTCGGATGCAGAACCCAGAAAACTACTATTGATATCAGTAGACTTTGCACCACTACCACTACTGATACCACCACGGCGTGGCTGATGTCTGGACGAGCCCGAGCCTCTTGATTTCATGTTGTTCATTTTCGACGACTATTTCTTGAACTGTTGAACACGCTTGGCGTAGTGTCTATGTGTGCTCCTCTGCCCGTTTTGTATACCCTTCGTAATATTCGTTATGCCTGTGTACGAACACTTCAAATTTCTAGTTACGCTGAAAAGATTTAGAGCTGCAGAATGGAAACCAAAGTACCAAAACGATGAAAAATATATTTTGACAGCGTGTGAATGTGCATCGACATCGACTAGTTGATAGTTTTGCACGTCAAGTGCCTGGGCTGTCCACTTTTACAATCGACTGATTGGCGATATGGCAGCTTTTCACGATGGCGCATAGTTGGCAGCTCTACAATGTGGATAATCGCAAGGAGTTTTTGTATTGCACATGTTACAAAGCGGTTGATTCGGCCGGTTCTTAAAACTTCACAGAGAACTTTAGTAACCAGTTGCAGAAATACTCAGTTACATCGGCTAATAAATCTCGAATCAAACATGTCGAAGTACGAAACCTTGGAAAAGGGCGCCCAGAACTCCCCCAATTATAGCCTTTATTTCAGTGAGTATGCAAAAATAGTCATTTGCCAGCGCGGCGTTATTACATTTATTTTAATTGATTTTGTGTTCGAATCGTAAAATTGTTGTTAGTTAGAAGTAATGATTATGCAACAGGTCCATAGAACATTGCTTATTTAAGAAAGCTCTAGCTTATCAGCAAATGCGCCGATTTGCTTTGACTTTGACAGTGGTTAGTAAATTAGTTGGCCTCGGCAAGGCCGCACAAACATATGTACATACATATGTATGTGTATATACAATATGTACATATTATATACATACATATACAATAGACTGTCTATAGAGTGGACTTTACTTTCAATGGGAAATATTTACGTGGGTTTATCAGAACGCTATCTTTATAAAGTTGTGATCTAACTTTTTAATAAAGGGGCTTAGTAGAAACCAATACCACTGGACTCTAGCTATGGTTGATGAATTTCGTCTAGACTCTTTTTTACAGACCAAAACTGTCAATCAATTTTAATATCCGCATTGCGTGTCCACTTTCATATTAATTACAACGTATTGAGCCATAATTTCTGCTACTTTTCACAGAGAACAAGTGCGGCAATATCATCTCGCCGATGCACGACATTCCATTATATGCTAACGATGAAAAAACCGTCTACAACATGGTTGTCGAGGTCCCACGTTGGACAAACGCCAAAATGGAGGTAAACAGACGCACGTGCACACGCAGCCATAATAAATCTTTGTTTAACAAATTTCATAATTGCGTGCACCGCCTGTTTAGATTAGCCTGAAGACACCAATGAACCCCATTAAGCAAGACATAAAGAAGGGTAAATTGCGTTATGTGGCCAACTGCTTTCCGCACAAAGGTTACATTTGGAACTATGGTGCATTGCCGCAGACCTGGGAGAATCCCGACCATATTGAACCTTCGACGGGCTGTAAAGGAGACAATGATCCGATCGATGTCATCGAGATTGGCTATCGTGTAGCCAATCGTGGCGACGTTTTACAAGTCAAAGTTTTGGGTACCATTGCGCTAATCGATGAGGGCGAGACCGATTGGAAAATAATTGCCATCGATGTGAACGATCCATTGGCATCAAAAGTTAACGATATTACAGATGTGGATCAATATTTTCCAGGCTTGCTACGTGCCACTGTTGAGTGGTTCAAGGTAAGTGCCAATATGAATTAAGGCACAGATATCTTTTATTTTATGATTTAATGTAATCCATACAGATTTACAAGATTCCCGATGGCAAGCCAGAGAATCAATTTGCATTCAACGGTGATGCAAAGAACGCAGAATTTGCAACAACTATCATTGCCGAAACCCACAAATTCTGGCAAACTTTGATTAATCAAACCACTCCGGGATCTATCTCATGGTATGCTCATTTGATAAAAGTGTATGCATTTTTTAAAATCTACATTCAATTTTTATTTATAGCGCTAACATTACCAATCGCAATTCTGAATTTGTTATAAGCAAAGAAGAGGCTGCAAAACTTGTTGATGATGCTCCAGATGGTGGAAAAGTCGAAGAAATAACCGACACAGGTAAGGTTTATTACGTTTCGGCTAAAGCAAAGCTTTAGCAATCACTTAATGCATGTAAAACGCACCACCACAAAAAAATGCAAAATTTGGATAAACAGTTGATTTTTTGTCCTTTTGTTATCTTTGTACCTAACACCTACTCCTGAACGTCTTGTTATTGGCACTGTTATTGGTTTATTGTTGATATTTGTTTAAATAAACTACAAATAATATATATAACTTATCGGTTTATTGTATGATATTTGTTTAAATAAACTGGAAATAATAGATATTACTTTTGTTTTACAGTCGATACTTGGCATTTCATACATCTCAAGTGAAAATGTATCTATGAGCTGTACCGCCTTGCTCCAGTGAGTTTGAATCGCAGAGCCCCTATAACTTGAATATAAATAGCACTCTATTTTGAATTTCACACATATGCAGAATGTATTGGTTATAAAAATAAATATGTTGCACATATTACTTCGTGTTTGTTTCCCGACTTTGCCGACTAATAATTCAAGCGTTGTCTCTTGAAATATACAGTTTTATTTATATTTTACGACTAGATCCAAACAATTTAAAATTAATTTAATTGTAGGTTATGTGTAATAATAAATTATATCAAAGTATGCTGTTTAGATAGGCCTATGCCGTTTTTTTGTAAAGCATGTATTTAGTTGTATAGGTCGCCAATTCTTACATATAATATGTAGTGTGTTTGTGGCCTATCTGTTTCTGCTATCGTGTGCATTTTTAGCAATTAACCGCTGATAGAAAGTAAAAGGTTGCCTTTAAAATGTAACTTAACCTTAAACAATACAAAATATACAAAATATCTTTAAATAGTATGTATGGAAATCTTTAAAAGAAAGGCAAAAGTTGTTTATTTACATCAGACGTTTGATTTGATTTTGTTCGTTTTGTCGTTTACTTTGCTTTTAATACCTCAGTGTTTGGGTGTGTATGGAAAATTAACATTTCGATCATTTTGCAAAGTAAAACTAAAAGTTAGCATAACTAATTTTAATACTAAAAGAAACTATCAAAAACAATTGTACATTTCTATTAAATTAATATAAAACTGTCATACTGTTAGACGTGTGTGGTTGTATGCTAGTTATAAGATATAGTTATGCGACTGTGTACCGCCATATGCTTGTCAAGAAAAAAAAAACAATTTTTTGTAGTACACATAGGTAATTTTTTTTTAACATTTTATTCTTGGTTCCCGTGTGATATTATTTTGTTTGCCGTTTTGCCGTGTTAGGTTTTTTTAATCGTTCGTACCATTTGCTATAGGTTTTAGCCATACATATACATTCATTGATTATTTGATTTCATAAATATGTCGTTTTAAGCATATGCATTATACGTTTAATACTTGTACTGCCTTATTGCCAACTCATTTGCGGCCCAAAGTGTCGCGCCATTCATTATATTTTTCCATGTCCTCATGCAACTGTAAGGCCTCGATGCAGGCGTTGAAGAAAGGCGACCCGAAGCAGTCTTGTCTGTTGAAAATAGAATCAGAGGTGCATTAGTATGGCTTTTTAAATAAAATATATGCAGTATATAATCTCAATAGTGAGACAAAATGCAAAAATTATTTTAGGTTATCACGCCAACATTAACTATGCTTAAAATTTCAAAAGGTTTGCATAGTAATGTGAAAAATATTCCAAAAATTTTTGGACGTGTAAAAAGGTAAAAACTCACAAAAATATGTGATATAAGAAAATTAAAAAAATATAAACTCAAAAACATACCAAAATAAAAACTGTAAACGCGCGATTTTAGTCGCGTGAAAAACGCCTGGTGATCGCTGCCGGCTGCTTCATTTGCTGTAGAGCGCCAGTCACTGTCAATCTCTCTCTTTCTCTCTCTCTCTCTGTTACGCTCTCTGGTCAGTGTCGCATTCTAATTTCTTTTTCATTTATCACAATTTTGATGCCCTCAGATAGCCAGCGAAATATTTAACTATTTTTCGTAAATATTTATAACTTTTTTTTTACATTTTCAATGCATTACTTTTTTTGTTGTTGTGTATTCTACCAAATTTTTTTGTTTGTGTTTTGCACAATTTGCGTTTTAGACTAATATTTGTTTGCATATTTTATCTTTTTGCATATACGTATATATGTATGTACGTGTGTACGTGTACTTGTATTTTTGCCAACAAATTAAGGCTAATTATATTTTTAAACGTTAAGTATTCAAAAGAAGAAAAAAAATCAGATAATTAATAGCACAAAAATGTTAATACATTTACAAAATACTCTTGTGTTTGTTATCATTATATGTATTTTAATTACCCCTTTGTTCGTGTGTGAAATTAAATGCTTTAATGCCTGCAGTACGCGCCACTTGTTTTATACAAACAATAGAAAACTTTCATTATAATTATACATACAAGGATATATTAAAAACAAATTTTTATTTTACATACATAACGAAATAATATAAACAAGCTGGAATACTTATATATAAATACTTTGAAGCGTGCTTCCCATTCTTATGGGAAGCCTGCAAATAGCTTGCACTGTGCTTCCGTGCTTACTTACAACGAACGCATAACGTTTAAATAAATTAATAAAAATAGTTCGTTTTTAAAAAAACATTAATAGTAAAAACTGTAAAGCATACAGTAATAAATAAGTACGAATTAAACTTGGGCGTTAAATATTTAATTTGTTGTAGTTGTTCTCTTGCTCAGTTTTCCACTCGAATCGAACGACATTAACTTATAAGCTGTCTGGGTTCTCATATCTTTTCATTTCTTTTTCGTTTTTTGATTGTTTTTACATAATTCGGTGTGTGTGTGTGTGAATGTGTGGTGTATGGGTGTGCTTAAAGTTATGTTTGTACCGGCGACATATTGAATGATATGGGCGAGCCATTGATTACTTTTATAAAATGTTGTAAATTTGTTATTTCTTCTGGGGGTGTTAATAGCACTTTAAGGCATTCACCAAACCATTTTGAATCAAAGCAGTCTTTCCTAAAATAAAATAAAAACAAAATAAATTGTGTGTTTAAAATTAAAATACCAAAATAATAAACCTAAGCAATATACATAATACATATTATAAATATGATAAACTATAATATTAAAAAACAAAAGCAAGTCAGTTAAAATGAGGCAAAGAAAAGTAACATAAAATTAAATTTAAAATTTATTTGAAAATTGGTTTATGAAAGGGAAAGGGGGAGCCATTGATAACTTTAAGAAATTGTTGTAGTTGAGAAATTTCTTCATCATCGATAAGCAGCACTTTAAGGCAATCTCCAAAGGATTCGTGAGTAAAACAATTAGCCCTGCAGCGAATAGATAAGAAGAAATAGAGCTTATATGATAGAAAGAAAGCGGTAGGAATGTAACAGATAAAATGAACTCGGACTTCTTAAACACGGAGCTAATAGGCTCTGTTTCAAATTCTGGTGAAATTTTGTAGAATCGAAAGGAAAAACGCAAAATCGAAACTTTTTGTTATTTTTATACATTTGTCAGTTTTTTAGTTTCCAAAAATATTACCATCAATTTTAAGATTGAGTTAATTAAAATTAAAAAAAAAGTTAATATTTTATTTAAATGCTTCACATATGTTTCAGAGAATCAATTGTTTTGTTTTTGAATAAAAAATAACTATTCAGCAATAAAAATCCGATATGCAACAAAGCCGTAACGCAGATCCCAAAAGTATGCTGCGCTTTATTTTCACTCAAGAGTTTAATTGGAAACAATCAAAATATTGACACGGCCACAAGTTTTACTTTCGAAAAGGTCACGGAATTGGGAGCAGTTTACAATAATTCAGAAACTGTTGAATCTTTTATTCTTTAGAATGAATGTGTGTACGGTTGGGCGTGCAAGTGTGTGAATGCCACGGAACATGTGAATAGGTTGTATTTAAATTTTGTTTCGTCTTAAGTGTGTCACGATCATATTTCTAATGCGGCCGTAAGAAACAATTTGCGTACCAATTCAAAGGTGGCACCTTGAAAAATGTTGGCCCTGATGAGTAGAACAGAATTTGCTAGAACGCTCAAGAAAGCAAAATCAATACCGATTCCATATTTTTGACCTGTTTAAAACAAAACTTTCCGCGCTGTTCATTTGCAAAAGAATTGGGCTTTTGAATTGGTGATCTTTTGGCCTTGTCAAAGCTAGTGGGTTAATGTTTGTTTTCTTAGAGCTTATAAAAATATATCCCTAATGTTTTACAAGTGTACTGGTACTATGCAGATGTGTTGCTGAAAAAATCTTGTTATCTAATGAAGTAAATCTTTATTTGAATCAAATAGTTATTTAAATGAGAGGTAATTAAGTGGTAGTTTATTGTTAAACTTACTTGCATAATCGATGTATACTCGTCTCACGGAATAGTTGATAGCAATCCTCACAGATGCGATCCAGGCGGAAGAACATGGTCTTATTGAAGATGCCCTTGCACTCCAGATCAAAGAAATTGCTGCGTTTCGACAGATTGTGGTTGTGTGGCAAAGCTGTGAAAATTGGAACGAGGACAAGAAACAGCACCACCGAGATCTTTATGTTGCGGGAACACATCTGCAATGAGCGAAAAGAACAAGATGCATATTGCCATAAGAACATGAGAGCCGGAAATAAGCTAAAAATAAACAATATACGAGTACAAGTATGATGATGTCTTTTTTTAGTGCGCATTTTCATCCGCACTCGCACTTCAATTAAGTCCACAGCGCCATGCCAGTTTTGACCATAACTACTATACTAAAGAACTAGGTAAATGGATATGGGCCAAGCTGAACCTTGAAATCGACGCGCACACACACACGATCGTACCCGTACCCGTCTGATGCGAACAGGCCAGGCCATGTTAGCCGGCGGCCAGCATGGCAATCAACCAACAATCAAACTACCTCAAGGTTTATGAATGCAACTGCAACTGCAACTGCGATGGCGCGGCGGTGGGACGATAACGTCAGCGGCAGTTGTGCAGCTGCCGCAGCGTCGACGGCGGCTATGGCTGTGGCTGTGGCGGTGGCGGGGGCTAAAAATAGCACGCTTGGCACTCAAGTGCGAAGTGTGTGCGTTGCAATGCTGCCCGGCTAAAAATAAACAATTTGTATTGGTTTTGGTCTTGGCCGCAACTGCATGTGCGATTGTTTTCCCACCACTCTACCTCCCTGTCTGCTAGCCAGCCTGCCTGCCAGCCAGCCAGCCAGCCAGCCTGTCTGTCTGTTCGTCTGTCTGCTCTTCTGTTTGTCTTCGGAAATGCACAAAGGTGCGTGCTTGGCTGAAAGATCGAACTGTGCGTCGTTCTGTCTGCGTCTACACCTCAAGCGCAACAGCCAGACGATGTTATCGCCGGCCTGACTTGTCTATAAATAGCGCACGAATTTCACGTCTTAATACAAATCTACATAAATTACATATACATTTGTATGTGTTTGTGTACACACATTTGTACGATTAGTAAATATATTTGCCATATGTCCACTTGGGTCCGTTTATTATGTAAGTTATGTGCATTGGCCAGTCTTTTTGCCGCCAATTCCATTGTACATAATAATGTGTCCCACACATACTTTTGTGCTGTATGTGTGCATGTATTTGTCTGCATTTTGAGTGTGTGATTAGTTGGAGACAAGCCCCCAAAAATGTATATTTTGCATATTCTATTAATTTGCGTCTTGTTGTTGTCGCCGCCGTAATTGTAAACGCGTGTGTTTCGCTCTTTTTGCCGTCACTTTCAATTACAACTCACACACACACACACACACATTCATCGGCATAAATTCCAAACTATTGAATAAGTTTATTAAAATTGCAAATTTTCCATTGCGCATTGTGCCAATTGGCGGAGCAGACCAGTGGACGAACGGACATGTGTGAAAATTTTTGTACGAACGCGCCTCAACGGCTGTGAGCACTCAATGAAAATTCAAAGCAGACACAACGTCGCTATTTCAAATAACAGCTAAAACAACAACAAATATGCATAAGTAGAAAGAGTGCTACATCTACTATATAGCATGTATGTACTGTATTTAGTACAAAAATATTTCTGACTACATATGTAGCCCTAACGATCCATACACATTATATCGCCACGCTTAACAAGCATTTCATTTAGCACCTCGAACATTTCGAAGATGCTCGCTGATACTCTCGAATCGAAATCTTCGTTTTTAATTGATTTTTTATTGCCTTGCTGATGGTTTCAATTAAGATGAGCACTGTTTTAATATGCCTTTTTGATTTATAGCAGTTCTTTTTATAGAAAACACAAACTGCGTTCCGGGTAATTGATTTCGGAAATGATGCGCAAGTCCAGAGAGCGTGGCAAAATGATTATTAAATGTTTTCTGGCCGCCACAGAAAGTCATTTATGGTAGTTGGCAAACATTCATCTGGGTGTGGCATATGTCAGGGATCAGTATTTATAGTTTTCGGTATACAAATCAGTTACATTTTAAATTTTACAGTTGCTTCTTGTTAAGTCAAAAATGAAGATTGCTCTAAATACTGAATGTTATGTTGTTGATATACAAGGTAATAACCAAAGCCGATCAACTTTTGTTCAGTTACATTTGTGGTCTTTAAAGATGAATACAAGGCAATTGTTTTACAAAATTTGAAAATTAGATTTGAAGGACTACGTTGAGTATAGCGAAATGTTTGTGCTGTGAGAGGCGTGAATCGTACAAAAATAAATATTTTGCATATTTTTGGATGATTATCAGCTTCAAAAGCCGAAGCATTCAGACAAACCGTTGGATAAATAGGTAAACAGTTATATATAAAGTTGATAAAAATTAACTGAAGGATTTTTTGTGTTAAATCTAAAAAGAATCATTTGGCTTCCTATTTGCTGAACATTTACAGAAAGACTTCCTCCGACCATATGGACCACTGTCTTAAATCTTACACAATGTGTTTTAATTAAAGCCAATTTCTGTCAATAATAAATACACAAATAGCAAGCAAATATGTCTAATTAAAGTACATCACCATAAATAAAACGATTCAATAAAATTAAATTGATGTTGACAGGAATTTTGCATTTCCTAAAATATCAATTGTAACCTCTAAGCTTTCATCTAAAAACAAATACCTGTAAATGATGCTTTCCATTATAATACAAGCATAATTTTATTGAAGATGTCCCTTCAATCGTTTGCCATCGTTTAGAAATAGATAAGGTAGAGCCTGGTTAAAACTTATTTGCAGGTATATACAACATATAATTTAACTCAATTATTGTTTATCTATAATTGATTATAACAGATAGTAACTATTATTTATTTGCGGTTTAATGCACTCCGAAAATATGATGTGTTTGAAATGTAATCTCAATCGCTTTGAATACAAATTTGCATTAACTTTTGACTCCAATTATATTTGAGTATATGTGTTTAAAAGGTGGGGTCCTCTTGTGAGTTTATTGTTAGGTGTTTTGTGTGCAGCCACGAATCTCGTTAAGAGACTTTTGGCGTGTTTTGGTATTAATTTCTATAATTAGTAACTGGTGTTACACGTGCGCACGCCATTTGTGCTGCTTGCATTGAAAAGTGCAAGTTAGTTGCGCAAAACAGATGGGGGAAATACGTATACGTCATGTGGGCGTGGGTGTGAGCCTGCAGGGAACAGGGCAAAGTGCACTGAGGCGTTTGTATTTATTTAACAGCTGTTGCTGCCTACAGAGCATATCACATTACTGATGGCCATAAATACAAATTCACTAGGTCTTGGCCCGGCCAAGCCTCGATTGCTAATTGGCTTTGGGTTACAAAATTTATGACATCTCCAAATGCGACTGAGAGTGCGAGTGCGAGTCCGAATGCTTAGTGCGCATGTATTTATTTTTAATACATTTGCCGGCCGGCAGCCGCAGAAGCATAATACGATGCCATATCATATACATATACATACATACATATGTACATACATATGTACATATGTCTGTATGTATAATCGATATGTGAAACGGACGCTTCAAATGCAATGTGAATATGAAGTTAAGGCCCTAAATCACGCGCCATTTTGTCTTATTTGTGTTGACTATTTAAATGCCGTCATCAGTTCGAGGAATTTCGCACATCTTGAAAGGAGCCAACGAACGCGCCCAGCAAACGATAGTCGTCATCATTTGCTTTATTAGCATTGTCATCATCATCATCATTATCACCATAATCATCATCATTATGGCTACCATCAGCACGTTCGCTTTTTGTAGCATGTGTTGGCAATTTGTTTGCATTGTACTTTGATTAGTTGCCAATTGATTTTATTTGTCGGCTGCCGCTTTGTATTAATTTATATTCGATGCATATACAATCGACTACATTATAAATTGGCTACGACAATTCACACACACACACACACACATACATATGTATGTACATATATTGGTGTGGCTCGTATGTAACTGAATCATTTGTGATCGCGCGCACGCCATTCGATTGCTTGATTGTTAAGCTATTTAACTTTGATTTGAATGTTGTTGTTTTCATTGTTGCTGCTGCTGGTCATTTTGCAGCAGCAATAGCAATAACAATAACAATAAAACTAACAATAACAAGAGCAACAAGCCAAATCGACATTGAATGAAGTCATATGCCAAAAATAATGATAGCAATTATAACAATTTCATACATATGCGCAATAGCTTTTTTTTAAGATTTGCGTTTATATCTTGAACGATGCTTGATGTACTTTAGATTATTACGAACAAGTACAGTATGCGCCTAGCTGCAGAAATAAATCTTACAAGCTTTATATTCAGTTCAATTGGGTTCTTTTTTCGATATCACATAATTTGTTTGTTATCATTATTATTACTGTTTCAATATGTTGTAATGTTTTTGCTTTTCTACGGAATTATCTATGGATTACAATCTGTCCGTATTCAATGCTATAAATTTCCTTTTCTTCCTATAAGTCAAGGTCCACTAAATAAATAATTTTCAATGACTTTCACAATATTTAATCAATGATTGTTGAATGGTTAATATGATTGCAAAATGGGTTGGGCTCCTGGACAAAGGTTGACTTGATTTGCCTACCAGAGCGTTGGTAGAAACACCAGCATGACCTGATGGGATTAAGTGTTATTGTCAGTTTCTAATTTAGAATTGATAACATAATACGTATGAAAAGGAATTTTAAGTATGTACATAATTTGTGATATTGCAATAGTAAGTGAAAAGAAGGTGTGTGAGTTTTAAATATTATCAGACCGTTTCATATTCTTGTAAAGTTTTTTTTAAGGCGATAAGGAAAGTGGAATTATGAATGGAAAGAAGAGTTAGAAAAGTGTTTTTTATCATACGACCGAGCTAAAATTATAAAGTATAGTTCAAACTAACAGGTGTAGGAGCAAATCTTATCAGACTTGCGGTATTTGCAATTAAGAATGCCAGGAATTTTATCATGTTCTGATATGAGTGCTGATTTCTGCAAAAATAAATCCGTCACCTGAACACACAGTACAATGACAATGTTTATGTATAAATATAAATAAAACAGAATGTACATCTACACTTTTATATATATACGTATGTATGTATGTGTGTATAGTAGTAATATATATTGTTTAGCACGCTATATGCCACAACTTAACGCTTGGCTACGCAAGCATGGCAAGCAAACTAAACGCCCAAAAGCTAAAGTTGAAATATTTCACACAGATGCATACACACTGACAATACTCATACATACATAAGTACATACACATCGCGCCATATCCAGCCACTTTTTGGCATTCACAGCGCAACGCACATGCGCCACAATTTACAATTTAACGAATAACGTATATATCGCGTGTTTTTTTTACAACAAATACGCGCTTAGACTGCAATAATGCAGCACGCAAAAAGGCAACAACAAAAATAAATACAGCAACAAGGAGAACAACAACACATCGCCATGACGAGACTGCTTGGTACCAAATAAACTGGCACACCGCTTTTTGCTGTTGTTTTGGTTTATGTTTTGGATTCTGCTTTGCTTTTTCTGTTTTTGTGTCTGTTGTTGTTGTTGCTGTGCGATCGAGCAATGCGACGCAGCAGCCACCGGCACACGAAGAAGAAGAAGAAAAATATTGTAAAAGAAATGTTTGCGGCCGTTGCGCATGCGGCGTTGCAAACAGCAGCTCTGGCCAAGCGTTACGCTCGCCTTCCACTCGAGCGCTAAACGGTGCTGTTAATTTAATAGACATGAAGCCAAAGTTGTTGCTGTTGCTATTGCTGTTGCAGAGCTAGAAATTGCTCATGTAATTTGCGTGGCACGCATGCCAATGCAGTTGTTATTGTTGCTGTTGCTGTTGTTGTTGCTGTTGCTGTTGTTGTTGCTGTTGTTGTTGCTGTTGCTGTTGTTGTTGCTGTTGCTGTCTCATCGTCTGGTGGTGTCGTTGACGTTAACGTTGCCAGCAGGTAACGATGTGCATTGCATGTGCATTTTAATTTGCATTAATGCAGTTCGGCATTAAATTAATAGCGGTTTGCCTCCCAGCTAGTACAACAGCCGCATTGTTTTGACTGCTAGTGTTTAATTGCGCTCTATGTTTTTCCTTTTTTTTTTCTTCTTTTTTTTTCGTAGCAACGTCAGCGAAATGCAAATGGCGACAAGAAAATCTCTGATAATTGTTGCCAATGGTTTTGGCCCCCTCAGTATCAAATAAAAAATATTTAACAGAAAGGTAGAGGGAGAGAGATACGTATTTACGGTCTAGTTACGCGTTAAAAGCACTCTCTTATTATACAGTAAGTAATTTTTAAATCAGCATCATTTGAAATTCTCACAACAATATTAAGTAAATATTTAAGTACACATTTTTTCGGCTAGAAAGTTAATAGTAATTTGAAATTATAGGCGATCAAAATTCGTTTGTAAATATTTCAAAACCGGTTTCTCAATTAGTACTATAATGTTAAATTGAACACACAAATTAGTTAATGTGCATGAAAAATTATAGCGCAATTAGGACAAAAATTAAATCAAATTCAAACAAAATATGTTGAGCTTTATTACTGGAGCTAAGAATATCTGTAAATAGCAATTTTAATAGGAAAGTAAATGTAAATATTTTCTTATTGGTTTCCTCTGGTATTTAGAGAGGTTTTTCGAGAATTTATACATATAAATGTATTATTGAATCCAAATAAATCCGTTTAGTGCAGGCATTACAAAAATTTATAAGTACTTATATGTAATTATTTCGCTTACTTTAACACTTGGCTGCTGAACTTTTTATGGCTTCCACGCTCATAAAGATGAATTGCGAATGCTTAAGGCGCTATATAATAAAGTCAATTGATTGATTATGAAGCTGTAGCCGTTATGCATCCGCTTAGGCTATTAAGTGAGATAAATAGGCGCACTGGCCGTCTACAGAGTGTAAAGATCCGTTCGTTTCGTAATAAATATGCATCTATTTGTCATTTGGCAAGAGACGTGCACCGCTTGTCACGTGAACTGCTGGTGTGGAGGCAGCGCAGACTTGGGCGACACAGGGCGATATTTTCACTGAAAACGTTGTACTACCTGAGTATATTTGTAAGTTTTTACTTCTAGAGTAGTGTACTTTAACTAAACCACTATCAAATAAGTCCAAGGCACAGATGATATTTAAACAGTGACGAAAAAGTGTGTAAATAAAACTCGTTCGGCGTAAATTTCTTTTGTATATTAAATAACCGAAATAATATTTATAAAAAAGCTGAGATTATGATAAAACATGCCCATAAATAAGTATAAATACTAAAAAACGCCGCGCGAGCAATCAACTTTGTTGGCAACAAATATAAAACTGAAGATCGCAACTGTTGTGGTTGAGGTGCTGCTGCTGCCTTTATACCCTTTATTGAAAATAGTACGGGTATATTGTTTTTAGTGTTTAAGCTTGTAACATCTAGAAGAAACTATGGTAGATCTCCAAAGAACATATCGACAAATCAGACTTCTGATTTAATATTAAATAATAATAATATAAATTTATGTAACTGTTATTATTAGAAAGAACTTTCATTAATGTGCTAACGAAGGAAAATTAATGCAATAAATTTAAAAGTAATGATGAGGCTTTAAATGTGTCTGTTGGAGAGATCCATAGGGTGGAAATCCCCGCCACCTAAGCACATCTTATTCTCCGCTGTTTTAGTAGGCAGTGGACTACTGCATCCGGATGGATTTCCCGATCCAGATAGTCATGCATTTTTCTTTTCAAATACATACAAATTAAATTTAATATTGAGTAGGCTATTATATTGTGGGTCGCAATAAAACAATATTTGTAATCACTATGATATGGAAGACAGTGCAGGGTATAAAATTTCGGCATAGCCGAAGAAAGCTTCTTAGCTTGTTGTCTTATCAGCCGTACCCAAAAGCACATACCTGCACTCTCATGTATGTATATGTATGTATGTATGCATATACCGAAAGAGAGAGACGTTACCAGCACACATACATGCATACGTAAGAGGCAGCGACGACAGCGAGTCTGGTGTGGTTTTTACTTCTGTCTCTGCTCTGCCCGACGTAGCATCGCAGACACAGCAGGCAGACAGACAAAATGACAAGCAGACAAGCTAGTTATGCAGGCGTGTGTGCGTGTTTATGTATGGCATGTGATCTCTTGCAATAGCTGAAAGCAACAAGTAATCACAACACACACACACACACATACACACACCCCTTAGAATCAACAAACTCACACATGAGCAGCGGGCGAGCTAACAACTTGTTTTAATAATTGTTTCAAGTTGTTGTGGAACACCCAGGCGAATACGTGATATGAATTACATATGCACATATGTATGTATGAACATCTATACATGTGTGCGTACATACTGTGCTGACTGTAATCACCCATGCAACCCTTATCATTTTTACAATCTACCTGTGAATTTCCACAAGCTCTAATCCCACATTGTTAAACTCTGATTATAGATATATGTATGTATATAGTACTAGTCTGTTACTAGATAAATAAATTTTTACATTCAAGGCAGAGAGATATTTTACAAATACACTAGCATACCAAGAAAACTCCATTGAAAAACATGATTATTATTATGGGTGACAAATTTAGTCTTGATATTAAAAATATTATTAGCTTTATTTTATGTCCTTTAAATGGAACAAATGTGTCTTGGAATTTAATTTATTGATCATTTCAATTTGTATAAAAGCAAAAAGCCCATAATATATTAAATATAAAGATTATTTTTAAATGTTCAAACATCGAAAAATTAAAGCGTGGGACTGGTAGAATATAAGAAATTCGCATTTAGAAGAAAATTTATATAATTTGAACCTTCGATATCTATTATCGAAAATCTCTTAGCTGTTTGACATTGATTATTTCAAATTTTGTTTATTTGTTTAATTTTTTCAATTACCATTATATTTTGAGTATTCAGAGGTGTGTTCAAATTCTTAACTTACACATCAAGTATACGCAACGTGACACAGTTAGCTAACAACTTGGCTAAGTGTGTGCTATTTGCTGTTTATTTTGCTTTTGCGAGCTCTAGTGGATCAGCTAAAGAGCAGCAACAACAAAGCATAGTAATCTTTTGCCTGTATTCGACACTCTAGTTTTTCCAGCCAGTCGGGCGACTAAAACAAGTAAATAAATTTATACACACACACACACACATTTATTCGTATTTGGTGTGCGGCAATTGGAATTTTATTAGTTTAATTGAAAGCAAAACAATTTAGCATAAAACTGGTTTCGACTCGATTTGTTGAAATACACGAACCCGTAAATTGTCAGAGTATCGGAGCAATTTTCACAAATAGCGGAGAAGCGTGTCACACGTTTTTATGTACAGACAATAAACAAAAGAGAGAAAAAATATAAAACAAATATACATTTATGTACTATGTATATGTACACCTAAGCACACTGTATACAGAGGCTGAGTAAACAAGTCCATTGAGGAAATTATTTGCAAACATTTAAAACATTTTCGCTGATTGTGCCAATTCTCATTTGTTTTCTGTTTTTTGTTTTGTTTGTTTTTGAGTTGGTTCTCATTGGGGGTTTGAGCGCACGCGATCGACCGTTTTGTTTTAAATAAAAACCAAATGCTTATAAATCACATAATAACGCCTGCGTTTTCTTTATGGCTCGCATCGAATTTTAAATGGAAGCATTAATGAAACGTAACGCAGCGTGTGCTTAAGCTCCATATATGCCCATTAAGCGCAGCTGGATGCCCCGGATCCGGTTGTCATTGTCGTTGTTGTTGTCACTGCCACTGCCACTGGACTCTGGGTACTCGATGGATGGATGGATGGATGGATGGGTGAGGGGAAGGCTTGATGCACGTATTTTATTTTTGGCAAAGTAAGTGTCGATGTGAATTCAAATTCGCGGAATCATTAAGCTGCTTAAATGGTTGGGCGGACAGGGCGTGGCTGGAGCAATGATCATGGCAATGGCGATGGCTATGACGATATTAGGTCTGGCTAGGGTGGGGCACAAAGCAAAGCTATTAAATTGTTTCGCAGAAAAGTCATTTGCAATGAACAAAAACCAAAATCCAAGACACTGTTGCCTTTGAGGAATGAGAAATAAACCAAAATGAAATATGTATTTAATGGCAAGACTTTCGCTCATTTGTTCAAATATTTTAAATCTGAACTCGCGACCTATATTTCAATCATTTCTATGGTATGTATGTGTTTTGTCAAATTTGTACTTGAATGACTGCCAAAGCACGCAACGGAAATGGCAATGAGTCAGAGCAGAAAGTTCGAACCAATTTCAAACTCGTGTGCATCGGAAAAATGGTCAATGATCGTGTAATAAAACACACATCTACACACATCTATGGGATTGTGAACGTCATGCGGTGGGCGCAGACGTTAAATGCATTCGGATATGGATAGGTATTCCAAGAATGTGAGAAAACTTGTGTACATAAAAGGCTGGTCCACATTAATTCGGCACGCCATGGGAACTTTTGTTTATTTGGTTTATTTATGGGGTATTTTAGTTAGTTCGGCTGGCCAAGGCAATCGAAATAGTGGCCTACCCTAACAAGACCATTCATTAAATATACATATACAAACTTACATACATACATACATACATACATACGTATACGTACAAGTATAAACAGGTGCGTCTGCGCTGTTGTTGTATGACGTAAATGCCCAGATGGAGCCCGAGCTTGAGCTCGGCAACAGCAAGTGCAACCTGAATCGGTGGCGGTACTCGTATCAAGGTGCCAAGGACGGAAGAAATGTGTGACGAATCGTGAACATATAAGGCTGATACACACACACACACACACACACACACATAAATATATACATAGACATTATTTAAGAGACGGCCACAACTCACTCTTGACGTCAATTAAATTGGAAAATGCCTGAAACTAGTTTCATGCATTGATTACATGGCATAAAACCAATCAATAACATTTGAAAATTGTTCATATTTGGTAACCAGTCTGGGTTTGACTGACTGTGGTCGCAAAAACGCCTCATATTGTTGCTAACTTATCAACAGCAGTGACAGAGAGACAGACGGACAGACAGACAGACAGACAGACGAAATGACAGACTAATTAGCAATTGCATGTGCGACAAGCCCCCTTTTCTCCGCACTTATCAGTTGTTGTTTATTTTGTTGTTGTACTCGTATGGATCGACTATAGTGAATTGTTGGTGCTACTTGCTTACTTAATGGCCATTCGTCAATTTACTTTTCATGGCTCATTACAGCATTTAATTTGTCGGACATTAAACGGTTTTATGGACCTTTATTAATAACAATAATTGCCCAAGTTAGTGCAACTATACATACATGTGTATGAGCCTTTATGTTCATCGAACAGCAACTTGGCTTGAAGAGACATGCCATAATGCCATGTGGCAATTGCATCAGCCGACATTTATGAATTGGCCATAGCAGCAGGAGCTGCAAACAATTTGGCTTGACAACCATATTGCCATGCCACTGAGTCACAGGCAGACAGATAAACGCTTACAGTGATAAAAATTAATTGGTAAATAGATAAGATAGTGAATGGAGTTAGCTAGAAAAGCTGTTTAGCTGGAAAGTGTTTATATACTTGTAGTACTAGATCATTCCTACACAATGATTATTCGAATTCTCAATCCGAAAGGGACGCAAATGACGACTTTGGGGCAATGACCTGCCCAAGTAGGTTCTCAATGAGCCGACTGCATATGGCATATGTAAATTATAATCGTAAATTTGTTCAAAAAACCACATATATCACGTATGTATGTATGTATATGTAAAAATAATCATAATTGAAATGTATATATAGACATGTATGTATAATTTTATACACATATGATAAATGGCAATTCTGATTTTAAATTGCCAACATCAAAGTCTCAGAGTGCGCCTCTGGCCCGTATCCACATATACATACGTATTCTATATCTTTTGCCACACATTAACCTCAAACAGTGTGTATGTGTGTGTGTGTGTGCGCGCCTTCTGCTAAAAATCAGAAAGCCATTCAAACAGTCACCCGGTCAGGCAGTCAAGCAGGCAGGCAGGCAGGCAGGCAGGCCGGCAGGCCAATTAATGGCAGCGCGTGGCACAGAGATGGTCCTAACTTCATGATGATGTTGCACGAGCATGAACAATCATTTTAGCTCATTTAAGTGCGGCACAATTGCTTTTCAATTAGCGCAAAAGTGCGCGCAAGCGTCAACAATATGAGCAACACAAAAAGATCGCATGAGACAGGCATCACAAAGATTTATATCTGAAGTTCATTTAAAGCCACTTCAGGCAAATGGTCAAAAGTAAAGAGCCGGCCGGCTGCACAAGGTCAGTAATTCATAATGGATATGGCAAGAGAGATCTGTTTAGAGTGATCGAACTGTGATCGATCTGCGGCTTAACTCTGGGAAACATTGTCTATCTCGTTCTAACTGTTGTTAGTTATGGAACCCTTTCAGATATTTGCACATTGGCGATGTTTGTTGAGCTTATTGGACTACTCTGTTTACAACGAACATGATCATCTTCTTCGTGCGATTTTCAAGTTCATTAACAAGATGCCGGCAGTTGCAACCGCCATCCAATGTCAAACATATGAGATTATGAACTTGAAAAGCGCACTTCATGTGACCATCCACCACTATCTTTACTCTTTCCTTCTCCGACTTTTCCGGTATATGGTAGTATGTAGTAGTACACGAATGACACTGGCAGCGTTCTTGGAACAACATGCGATTCGAATTAAGTGTTTGCAGCAACAATGACAACTAATTTATGGCCAAGATGCCGGCTAATTCTTAAACCTAAGTTTTAAAACGCTGATTTACTTACATTCACTGACAGCTTCTTCATGGCGGCTTTGTCGATTATTATGTGTGTTTTTGCGTTTGTTTGATTTGTTTCTACAATCTGTGTACACAATACAAATTTTTACAATTTTTAATTGCTCGCCGGCGTATGTATTTGTTGTAAAATTGTTGTTAAGTAAATAGGTTTGTAACGTTTTGCTTTTTAAGTAGCTTGCTAACACAGTTTTGTTGCTGGAGTTTCCTTTAAGTTGATTTGCCGCAGCTTTTGACTTAATTTTACTCTTGTTGTACAAGTATTACAATGTTTCTCTGTTATACTCTTTTTTAGCTAGAAGGGTAAAGTAAAGAATTTAATATTTATTATAACTAATCACGCTGGGGTTGGACTAACAACTTATTGATTCTATTTAGTTTTCGAAAATTTGCCTATAAAGTTGTATTAGTAATACATTTCTGTTATTCCAATTCTATTTGCAAATTATGGGAAACTTTCCGTTTTAAATTAAAAATTTGGTAAACAATAATAGTGCTCCAAAAAGTTTAAATGAAAGAGGAGAGGAAACAAGAATTGAATTCATGGAGCACACAACTCAATCATAATTTGAAAAAACTTTAAATCAAACGCTGTTTTGGCTACAATTTTCTATGGATTCATATCCGAATTTGAGGGGAGCCCATTTTGTGCATACATTAGAATTGTTTATATTATTTATATTTGAGAGTTTTATTTTTAGATTTATATCTGTGTGCTATTTTTTATGATATTTTTAATATATTTGACGTTTATAGCAGAATACAAAGTAAGGCTTTTTTGAGCATTGCATATATTATGTTTATTATGATTGCCATTTCTTATTATTATTAATAATAATGGGTGTGTGTGTGTGTGTGTGTGTGTTGTGTACGGGTTTGTGTGTACGTCTTTGATGTCGATGGCGACGACAACTGCGTTGATTAATATCATTTGTATGCATTAAGCGCCTCAACGACCAACTGCGCCTGCATGCACGAATACACACATACACGCACATATTTTAAACACACATACATACATACACACTTGCTTATTTATTTATGTTTATTTGTGTGTCGGGCTGGTTGTTGCTTTTGCTCTTTGCTGCATTTGCTGTTGCTGTTTTTGCTGATGTTGATTTATTTAGCCGGGCTGATCGCTTGGCTCATTGCATTTAAAATGTCGGAAGTGTTGGCGTACAAAACAACAACAACCACGGCAAATATGTATAAATAAAAAATCTTATATACCATGTACCATACGTACATATGTATGTATATAATATATGCATGTACATAAATACATGCATACTAACATACATACATGTACATGTATGTATGTATGTGTGTGTACTTCCTGTTGTCTGTGCAACAACGTGAGGCAAGCAGCAAAGTCAGCAAATATGTAAGCCAAAATGTGTTTGATTTCTAGGAAACGGCAGAGGCAACTCGCGAGTCCATGCAACACTTATGACATCATCGAAAATCAACGAAAGTTTTTCGTATGAGTGTGTGTTTTGAGTGCCTTTGCTGTGTCTGTGTCTGTGCGACGCACCCCGCGCTTGACAACCACAGAAACAAAAGAAAGAAACCAAAACTGGGCAAAGAATGAGGGAAAAATCTTCAAAATTAAACAACCAACACACACACACGCTCACAATAACGATAAAAAATTTGTGGCCCAAAGTCAAGCAAACACACTACAAACATACATACATATGTACATATGTATGTACATATATACCTACATAGATACACACATATTAATGTATATACATGTGCGTGTGTGAGAGTGCGTGTGTGAATGAGTTAATGCCCAGTCGAAACAGTAAGGTGGCAACAGCATGCAAAAACAACAATAACACAACAAACACAGAGCAAAAGAATAAAAAATGCCGGGCGGCAGCATCGAAACCGATGACGAGCAACAACAATAACTACAACGGCATCATTTACTGCGCATGCCCAGCAGGTAGCAGTTCTCAGCTCGCATTTTGGCCTGGCCAACTGACGGCGAAGCCGCCTGCGCCTGCGCATGCGCGCACGATGAAACGCACCGATAAGCGTTTTGGTAAAGCACAGACCCTTGAGTCAGCCAGCCAGCCAGTCAGTCAGCCAGACCGTCAGTCCGTCAGTTCGTCATTCAATCAGTAATGCAGTGAACGATGGCGCCACAAATTTTTAGCTCATTTTCATTTAAATGCCTGCTTATCAACATTTTCAAATCGGCGCGTTTTCTTTAAACATTTCATCTCTGTCAATGGTTTGTGTCTTGGCTGAGATAAAAGTGCGCACACACACACACACACACACACACACACACTTGCTGGCAAGTTCATGGCAGTTAAGTTATTATTGCATATTGCATTTAAAATCAAGCAGCAACTTTTTTAATAATATTCAACACTGTACTTTTCCACAATTAAATAATTGACTCTTTATGCATTTAGGCTAATTTTGTTTTATTTCTTTCTTGCGGTTTTGTAGCACAAAGCGATTGGCAGTGGCGTTTATTTTAACGTTGCTTTGCATTTTTATTACCTATTTATTTATTTATTTTTGTAATTTTGTTTTGTGTTTTTAATTGCTGCCAAACTTGAAAGCTGCTTGACTTTTACGTTTATTACATTTTATATTGACGTTTGTTGGCTGTTGTTTTTCTTTTTTTTAGCGCTGGTACGGATTGGCACGCGCAGCAAGACCAGATTAAGCTTAATTTTTGTTCACCTTTTTCTAATTATGATGAATTATCGTATTAATTGTACAAAGCTTTGCTTATGCACTTTTCTTTTTAAAATAATACTTTTGGCCTCGTCGCGCTTTGAAAACGCGTAAAAATCGCGTGAAATCAGCACAGTAAAAACAAAATTAAATTAAGAATTTTAATTTAATTGCATAAATAAAGAAAATGAGGGAATTTAAACGCTTTGCACTTTTTTTTTTTTGCACTGGGTATAAATTTTCTTAGCGCTGCTCAGTTTTTCTTATTTTTTTCTTCTTTTATGTTAACAATCAATTTTCTTGTTGCTCAGTGTGATGTTTACTTGTTGCTTCGTGTTTAAGGACTAAATCGCACTCGACGTTAACATTGTATTATAAGCAGCGACAGCAACAGCAGCAACACACGCTACTCTCCAAGTTGCGCTGTGTTTGTGCGTGTGTGTGTTTGTTTGTCTGACTCACAGATACAAATTGTATCTCGTTGCTCTTAAGTGGTCGTGCCGCCTGCTGACCAGTGTTGCCAATTTAGCTTTTTTCCCGCTAGTCTTGGAGTTTTTAGACTACTGATGTCGGGAACAATTGTAGAATCGATTGCTGGATATCAAATGACTTTACTATAAAGTCTTTAGAATAAGAATAAGTTACTGCAAAATAATGTTTTTGTACTAGTATAATTATGTATATGTGTATGTATGTATAAAGAAACATTGATCTATCCCAACTTGCTTGTTAGAATTTTCCTCATATTAGAAGAGTTTTAACAGATAGTCCATCGAGTCAATGCATCCTTCATATTGAGGACAAATTTATAGGAATAAAAATAATTATTTTAATCACCTATTAAAAATATTTTTTCTAGCTAAAAACGACTGTCCGGCAACACTACCAATACAGCTTGTTCCAAAACAGTTTTTCCCATAAATAGAATTAAAGACTATATTCAGTATCTGCATATAATCATCAGTACTGAAAAATATTGCCATCCCTGTACATCACTAAAATGCTAAAACTCCAACTAACCTAAGCTGTTCTCAGCTATTTTGTACAGTACATCCTAGCTACTTTTTGTAATCGAAAGTAGGCAGTTCTGCTAGCTGTTTGTTGTTGTTGGTTGTCTGCTTCTACCTCGGCAGTTCGCTTTCGTCTCAAATGTTGCTCAGCATTTGTTGCGGCAACAACACGATCACGAGCATAGCAACATTTGTTGCCGGGTACTCTCTCTCTCTCTCTCTCGTGCGATACAGCAGACACTTGTTGCTGCTTTTTGACATTTTGCTGGTATATGTATTTATTCTCTTTGTGGGATTTCCCCTGCGTGCATCATACATAATACAGAGTAACACGCTACTATTTCATAGTGGAAAATTGTTAATCAGTACAATTAATATGTAATTGCTGCATGTCGTATAATCTCTGATCAAAGTCGAACTAAAAGCACAATTTCTATTGTTATTTTTTTGATTTTAAATTCCAATGATGGGAAACATTTTGTTCGTTCTATTACACGTGCGTTATTAAAATTCAAAAAATTCTCTACCACAATGGAAAATGCCAAATTGGCAATCGCTATGCGGTTTTTATTTTTCCTTTCAATTTTGTTTTATAACCGGAACTGTTCTTCTGAATCTGCTGCAATTATGGTATGAAAACATTGTCTAAAAATAGATCAGTTCCATATTTTTCACGCCTGGACACACATTGTATGCCCCTCAGCACCAGTTGGATAATTTTCAAGAAACAACAATAACAAAAACAACGAAACTGCCAGTCTAAAAATAGCAGTTCTCATATAAATACTTAATTGAAATTTCAATATAAATTCAAATGAGCAGTTGGAGTCGTGCAAACAAAGTCGCACTATTCCCATTAAACGTAAGCAGATACAATAACTTATTTGAAATGACGTGTCTGTAAACATACATATGTACATACATATGTACTATAAATACATACATCAGAAATTGGCAATTGTAATAATATTCCAATTATTATTCAATCCCCAATTAGGTTTATCGGCTGCACTCTTCTACCAGAAAGTAATCGTATTTATATAACAGCCGCCTGATAATTTCTTACTTAATGCTTAACTGTTTTTATGACTAATCCAGCCGCAACTAATTACATTTTATGGTCACAATTAGGGGGCGATTTGCTAATACCCAAATTGGCCAAATCAACAATGCGGGAACGAGTGACGGCTTAACGATAAAAATGAATATACTTATTGTGTTTGTGGGAAAGAAGAGATAAATAAGTGCATATGCTTGTTGTTATTGTTGTTGCTGACGTATAAGGTGTGCGCGTGTTTTTTTTTTACAAACTAGACAGATTAAATTGCAGGCGGTACGTGTCAAAGGGGCAGTGGGTGGAGTGAAGTATCTGGGTGGAACAAAAAGTCATATGATGTGTTAAAAAGTAATTGCTGTTCCACAACAAGAAAACGTTTTTAAGACGCGTCATTTATAAATAAACAACAAGCATTTGCAAAGATGATCAAAATACAATCATTGCCTAATTATATTGGTTATTTATTTGCAAACTTGTTCCCCTAAAAGGTTAGTTAAATGTTTATGGTTAAATATGACCAATAGTTACATATATAATTGTTTAAGTTTTTGGCTAATGACCTTTCCAGTTATATTTCAGACACAGGTTGTAAACAACTTCATTACATTATTTAAAAATTATTTAATACACAAGGTTAGTTTTTTATTTGCAATACCTAGGTTATGCAAGAGATTACATTGAACTGATATTACAATAACTGCTATTTCTACATTCATAACGAATTGCACCGATATTCATAAGAAATAAGTTCAAAGGACACCAAACCCAAATCGGACTTTCTATAAAGTCCACGTAGAAATTTGAATTTTAATTGTAGGGGAAGGGAGCTGGACTTTCAATGCTATAAATAGACAATAATAATAAATGGTAATAAATGCTAATGGAATGATCCGTATGAAAATAACAGATGACTGCTAACTCCCGCATTTCCCATGTCATCTGGAGTAGTTAAGCCAAAAATGAGACAAGCATAATCATACACTTCAACAAGACGACCACACAGTTTATGTAGAAAACTCGGGAAATACCAATTGAAAAGCGGCTTCAAAGACCTTATTTTTCTGCTCGTTTTTCTACACACAGCACAAAACAATGACACAGAAATTAATTAATGCTTTACACACAATCTCTTTATACCAACTAAGAATGTGTAGAATCGTAGACTCTGAAACGATCATTATATATAAACTCTTTCTACCTAGAATTTTTTACAGCGCCATACATTCCATACAACATTTGTAATCCAGTTTTGAAAAAGAAATTGCTGAATAAATTAACAAAAATGGTGTAGCGCTTCGCCTGGATGCCAACAAAACACTTTCTTTTACTTTGGATTTTCCCACTCTTGAAATGTTGTTCCAAAAAGTCAAACAAAGTTTTACGAAATCTTACACCATTTCAATGTTTGCATCCACTTACGCACTCACTAAACACACACAGGAGGTGTCAAGGTGTAGAATAAGCAATTGCCAGCCAGAGTGTGGCGTGAATTCAATTGAAATTGATGAAGTAACGAAATTAATTTGCATTTCAGAGACTTTGTAGATTTTAATAAATATGTGAATACGAGTATATGTATATTAAGGATTTAGTTCCCACATCTTCCTATGGGTGTCTGTCTGTCGTTCAATTTGTGTAAATCAAATATAATTATAAGATTACATACTTGTACAGACATGCATGCAAATGTCAAATTAACAAGTGTCAACACGCACTGGAAAACGGAACCGGAAATGGCGGCAAGCAAAGCTTTACACATTCACACACAGGCAGACAGACAGACAGAGAGAGAGAGAGAGAGGCAAACAGTTGGGAGAATTAAGTGATGGCCCTGCTTAATATATGACGCACTCAACTGTCTGTCAACTGGGCAGGTAAAATTATAATACTCGGACATACTTGTACATAAGTATAATGTCGGCTCACGGGCGGAGGTTAAAAATAACGTAAATACATGCATACAATTATATATGTATGTATATCATGCTCCAACAATTGACCTTGTAACAATTTCTTTTTTTACGAAACTGATTTATTTGTGTTTGTTTAATTCTGGTTGTAAACAATGACTACGAGTATATTAACGCAATTATGCCATGCCGCCCAACCACCGCGCACGCTAAATTCAATGTTAATAACCTCAAAGTGGGCCAAACAAACCCATACATATAAACAAACAAACAAACAAACAATATATTGAACTTGTGGGCAAGTGCAAAATAAAAATGGGTGTGCGAGATGACGATAAATAATAAAAAATACCAAATACAATAAATAAATAAATACATTTAAATGTCTTGCAAAATTTGAACTTGAACGTGCTTGCTTACCTTAGGCACTTGTGCGATGCGGCCCAAGATTTCTCTAAAATGCAAATTTGTTTGTTGTCTCAAGTGGACTTGGTCTTGTTTCTTAGATTCCCAAGGCGCTGATACTGCTTCCGTTTCTGCTTTCTCTGTTGCTTCCGGTTGTGTTCTCTAGGCTTATCCCGCCCGCTTCTGTGTAAACTTTTATTTGTAATATTTGTTTTACTTTGCCAAAGTTTAATCGTCATTAATCGTTTCTCTGGCAGTTAGTAACAGCTTGGAATTCATCGCCATTTTGTGTGGATTTTCGTCAAGTCTTTGTGGGTGCGTTGATAAGGCATGGGTTTGACTTTTATATCTTTGTTTCGTTTGCTGCGCGCTTTTCATAGATGCGATATTTTCATTTTTATTTTTTCACCAACACACCATATTATGTATACACATATACTGATATAAAATTTTACACAGATCTGCTGCTGCTGCTGCTGCTTATGTCGGCGTGTGGACAGCAAAACTGGCGATAATAGCAACCAACAATCATAATCATTCACAATGAAAGTGAAGAATGAACGAATGAATGAATGAATGAATGTTTGCTGTGCGGTTGCTTGCTTGCTTACTTGCGGTTGAAGTTTATCTACACGCACACTCACGCTCACACTCACGACCACTGACTACACATACGCATATATGTATAAAATATATGTATGTATAAATATGTATGTAATTAAGTATGTATGTATGTAGTAGGTATGTACGCACTTTAAGTCGCGCGAGTCACGCGTTTAGTGACATTCAGTGCCAGGGAACTGATTTACATACATACTCGTAGTTGTTATGTATGTATGTATGTACATGTATGTAGATGCGTCGTCGTTAAACTCGCGCTTATGTACACATTTACAACACATATCTTTGTATATATATTTCCACATAATTTACACGTTGAGGGAACGTTTGGAACTGCTTACTCCGATGTCTGCATTACACTAAATGATTGCTGGGGAGAATGCTCGGCGAGTGCTCACAGATCGCGTAGACAGCGACGCACCGATTTATTTTTAATGCATTTTAAAAATCTTCCATGCACAGAATTGCGCAAAAATAATAAATATTAAATAAGAACGTGGTTATACTATAAGTATGTGTGCCAAGATGACAAAATAAAACCAGCGCCGCAACGGTACCGACCGAAGAAGATAAATTCGAATACACGGGATATGTACTCATATATGTACATACATATATACATATGTAAATACTCGAACTCGTATATATAGTTTCAATTTTTTTTCCGAAAAAGAAAAAATTCAAGCCGCATGAGCAACGAAAGCAGACTAAATGCAAAAATGAAATGACAAAATATTGGACTGAGCTGGACGATGGGCGATCGCGCATACATACACAAGCATATATATATACATATGTATGTATATATTTATACACACAATCAGCGACAATATACATACGAGTACAAGTATAACAACAAGCTGATGTCGCTCAAAAGCAAATGTGTGTGTGTATGAGTGCCCGTCAGACAATGCGGCCCCAAATGTTGCCCCTTGCATATGTACAAGTATGTATGCATGACTTGGTGTGTGTGTGGACGTGGGTGTGTGTGTATGTATGCTGGTAAATGCATTGGCACGCAAGCCCCTGCCTCTAATAGGGTCTCTGGTTAAACAAAGACCCCTGCAAATACAACTACAAGCACACACACACACACACATAGAGAGAGAAACATTTTGAAGTCTATATTGTTGTTTGAAGCTGCTCAGCTGACCCTCCAGTTATCTACGCCACTGTCCTCAAGTCTGTATGTAATACACACTCGCACACACACACACACACACACACACACACACGCATAATTCATTGCTTGATATAATTTATTCGTCTGCTAGTCTTGTAACTCTAGCTTAAGTCTCTCCAGCCTTTGGGAGATTCAATTACAAAGCTGATTATGTACTTATGATTGTAGAAAATTCAGAAATTATGTTATATCGCTATATGATTGCCTACATATTGGTGTTATATGCTGGAACATTCTATTAAAAAAATTTTTATAATAGAAACAATGAATAAAATGTCACTACTAATTTTAATTTAGATTTAAACCATCAAAGACGCAACATTTGATAAAGTCAGATGGTACTTTGATGTTATTAATCTAATAATAAGCAGATCAAATAAAACTTCTATTATTTTTTGACGATTAGCTCAAAAACACAGCATAGCTCTAGTAATTTTAAAATGAATTCTTTATATAGAAGTTTAGAAGGCAAATATGTAAATTAAACTATTACATTGATGGCGACACAGATGTACTGAGGAACTATTTTTGTGAAAAAAAAAATATGCATGCCAGCTTTATGATTATTTAATTTAGAAAGTAATTAGTAATAATATTTTTAAATATAGATTTCATCGCATGAGAAAAATATTTTACCTTGTTTCATCTGTTGTTTCATATTTGTATTAAAATTGTTTGTACTTATTTGTTGAGTAGTTTATTTGTTATTCTTAGATTTGTGTGTACAATACAAATCGGTGACCATAGAGGCTGATTTTGAGCAAAAAATATTCCCACCATCATGTCGAAGTTATCTCTTAACTACTAATGTCAGCTACTTCGAATAAATGGATAAATTCTAATATGCCGCTTAACCCTTGTAGGGGTAGGGTATAGAGACAGGCAATTGTGGACTGCTGTTGAGTCAAACAACAACAACTTTTCACTCACTCAATCATTGACTCACTCGGCCAGTCTTATTTTTTGTCATATGCAGCAGTTCTTGCACCTCTTGATCACACGCATACCATATATACACAGCTATATTATACTTATATATACATAGAGCAATCATACAAGTATTTTGAAAATCACGCAATTTGTGCACTCACAAATTTCACACGCAGCAAAATGTTTGAGCTATGGCCGTGCATATTTATGTGCTCGTATGTAATAAATTATTGTTTGTTTCCGTTTTGTGGACTGTCACACACACACACACACACACACACCGACAAACACATCCAGAAAGTTATTGTGTATAGAGAGACTCTGCTATATAAATATATTTAAATTATTTTATTTCACACAGAGATAAAAAAGAGCTTAGATTTATGTGCGCTTTGTAAATAATATAATATTACGTATACGCCAGCGTGTCAACAAACTTGTAATGTGGCACAAGTATGATTTAATAATGAAGCCGTTGTGTGTAGAAATGTACGCAACATTCATATGTACTATATGTATCAATCGGACTCGCTATTCGACGCTGTTCTAGGCGTTGTGGACAAACATATAACAAATATTTATGCATTTATTATCAATGAATATTGAATAAGATTAATGCGACGCTGTCAAAGGCGATTAAGTTAAACGAATCACTGGCTACAAGGTTATGACTAAATGCGATCTGCATGATTATACAATAACTACTAAACTGGCTCAGATATAGGCAACTAACTAGCTAGCTAACTAACGGTTCTCGCATGCATTCAACTATTTTTCCAATTGATTGCACAATTAAGTGGCATCTTGGCATCTCTAGCATTCAATTCCGTGCATTCAATATACTTGCAAAAATGTTGCTTCTCTTTCAATTAAAAAAAAACAAGAATGGAATGCTAGAGTCAAGCGGGCCTAACTTTTAAATACCCTGTACTCACCCAATACCAAAAACAAACCAAAATAAAAATAGCAAAAAAAAGTTTATTCTATTGGTCTATTGGTGTCCATTTGTGTGTGTAAGTGTGCAGAGTTGAGTCAAATCAGCAACAACAAGGATAGCTGTTGGGAGAATGTGTTCAGTCTCTACATTTATGGCCATAACATACTTGATAATTGGGCTCTCATGATGAAATTTAACATTTAACATTCAACATACCAGAAAAGTACTACCGGGAATTACACAAATAACACAAACTGGTCCTTTCTCGGAGACTCTGTATACAGAGATTGGTTATTCTTTCTCTTATGCTTCCCAAGATCCCTGCGTTCTAATGGATCGACGGACATGGGAATATGGACTTGTATTGTCATATTTTGGGGGTCCACCACGCCTACATATATTCGCACTAAACTAACTAACTTTTAACCTTTCGGTAAAGTGTATGAAAAAGAGGGAAAGACTGGAAAATACTCTCAAAAGTAAATGCCGCTATCTGCTGTGCCTGCTAATTGCCATTTTAGCACATCAAAGAAAATGCCAAGTACAACCCACATTTAGAAACTTTCACAACACGCGAGATGAGCAGAAAGTATATAGTATACTCCTATGTACATACATATGTATGTACAAATTTATAAGTATATAAACAAACATATGTATATTTATATTCGTAACTCGTGACATATGTCGGACACTTAAGAAACCAGATATAACTGCTCAGATTTAGTGAGTTGCGATTGACTGACTAACTGGCATTGCCATGCTTAACTGACAGTCTAAAATTTGTAATTTGTTGCTTATTTTTATTCTTTTTTTATTTGTTAGCATTATGTCTATTTATAACGCACACGCATATTTCGATTGCAATTATAGATCGAGCGGCGGCTTTTGTAAACTCGTTTTTGTGCGGTGTAATTGAAACTTGATCTAAATATAGATGCGGCCGCTACGTAGACGTCGAATTGAAATTGCCTAAGCTGCTGTCTTTCGATGGCATATTGTCGGCATATAGTCGGATTGGCCGGATCGTTGGTGTGCCTTGTGGTTTTGTGGCAAAAGCCTTTGAACTGAACTGCACCAAGAAGTAACTGCTGACACTAACAAACAAGCTTTATATGTTTGTAAATATTGCTTAAAAGCGGGAACAGCTACGGAGCAATTCAAATTGAGTTTCGAATATTTTAATTACTTGTACCTACCCAAGTGGTTTGCTGAATAATGTCTGTAACTTGAAATCTTCATTTGCAACCGAATAGGCGTCTAGCCTGACGAAAGCATAAGGAAGCCACATTAGGGGCCACTCACCTCCTTTATGTCTTTTAATTAATATTATAAACTGTATAGTTTTACACCTTAACGAGAATTACAATGGATATCAGGGGTTTCTACGAAAATATTCCTAAAATTAATAGCCAATTCGAATTTAAAAACTCAAAATAACTAACTAATTACAAAGTGTTTACTGCCAGCCCAGCTTGCAATATTCGTGGCCATATGGTCCCATGAATATCCAAAAAATAATCCTCAACTTAGATTGCGGTTTTGTCTTTAACAAAGTCCACACAGTTTGAATTGTCGCGGAAAGTATTAATAATTGATAGATTTTGCATTCGAGATAATTGTCAATATTAAAATAGTCAGAAAAACCATTTTATTTCCACATAACACATTTTTCACAGAAAGCCGCTATAATGACTATGTGTATAACTACTAAGAAATAAGCTATGTATTTACGTATTCCAATTATTTTAGCGAATCTGTCAATACCACAATAATATGAAATTTATAAATAATATAAAATTCTGTTATACTATACACAATGTCAGAAATTTAAGCGGTATAATAGCAAGACATATGAAATATTGGCAGCAGTTCGTAAAAATGTCAAAATAACTCTACAAAATTTGAAAATCTTGTGGAACATCTTTCATTTTCACAGCCGAAAAAGTATCTTTTCGGTATTATAATGTGTTTAAAATCGTATATTATATTAAATAGATTTTAATGCCCTGCAACCTCCTAAAAGATAAAACTGTTTTTCTAAAAATCCGTCGAAATTCGATTATGCAGCAATATGTGCATTGATAAACAAATGCCATATCGTTGATATTGACTGTATGCCCAAGCACTTACCATGTTGAGAGCCTTTTCTTTCTGTGGTTGTTGTAGTTGTCGCTTCTGTGGTTAGTCAGCCAAATATGCCTCACAGTGATTGTGGTTATCACTTCACTGGACTAATCAAAACTGAGCTGGGCTAAAAAAATTCGCACAAACTACTGACGTCTCTGCAAACGGTGCCAAAATGTTTGCAAAACTTCGAGCCAACTTGCTTTTATACCGCCTCGGACACTTTGTGGGGGTTAGATGCTACTCGCGATGTCTTTTGTGGACGCGGCCAGCGCGTGGTGTGCGGCCCTCTCTTTGCATAATGCGCGGTTACAAGCAGTTGATACAGCTGATTACAAAGAGCCCGAAGACAAGACAAGACAAGGGAGAATGACAATTGTATAAATTATATGTATAAATATATGAATGTGTGTGTGTGTGTGTGTGCAATTCATTTGCTGGCATACGATTATGATTACGGTGATTAGAATGCGCTCTTATCACTTGTTGCCGCGGCCGCTTGGGGTGCCGTGGCTGCTGTGTGTTAATGTTTATCGCCCACACACTTACACACACACACACACACACACACACACATGCAAACATACAAACATATGTATGTGTACACAAAGCGTATTTGTAATGCGCAACTCCGCATGCGTTCATTCAGTCATTCATGCATTCATACCAATTCGAGCAGCCAATGCTCTCGTCAATGCAATTTGTTAGAAATTGCGCATACGCCGCGTTAACGACAAAGAATACAAGTGGCTGTCAATTTGGCCGCAAAGGCCATCATTAGGTAGCTCATTCATTATGCTTTGCAATCGATTGCACAAAATCGTCGTCGAGCGCATTAATGAACATAAAATTTGTCTATGTATTTATTATCATATACCGATTGAGTTAGGTCTAAAGATGCGACTAAGATACCAGATAAAAAAGGCTTATTATCAGTGGTATTCCTGCAACTCATTTCGATTTGTAGAATATAAAAATATTACAAATTCAACCACAATTTTAGAAAATGAAAGCGTAATAGTTAAACATAAATACATTGAGGTATGTACTATGTACTTTTGTTGTTAAATGGGATCAAAAAAAAAAAAAAAAAAAAAAATGAGACAGCATGATTTTCTTTACGTAAATCTGCCATCCTTATAATAAAATCTCAATCAACAATACGTTTAATTTCTTTATTACAAATACTTTCCAGCTTTTCTATGAAGCATCGGTAAATAGCTCTTTTAAAAAACCGGTTGTCCCCAAATGTTACCTTCCTACTCAAGAAGAGAATGATTTTTTCATCCACATTACCAATGAAAAACATACAGTTTTTCAATTATTGGTGTCAACTGTGCTCATAACATAAAAAATGTACATGAGTTGGAAAAATAATACACCAGATATAAATTAAAATAAACTCATAGTTGGTCCCAAATCGAAATCTGACAGCTTGACCATGACACATTATTGTATATACGGGTACATTGTATATTTGTTGATTTTTTATTAACCAAAAGAAATAACAATGTTAAAAATATTTGACGAGATGGTGTAAATTACTGGATATGTTTATAAGCATTTCATATTTCCAATCAATCATCTATTTATTTTAATAATTACTTAAATTTACCCAAGAAATGTTTTTTGCCATGATGTCCGCCGTGACCATGCCCACCACCACCACCACTAGCAACAACTACTGGTTTTACCACTAATACTGGTTGTACAATAACGGGCTTTACAAAGACAGGCTTCGGTTTCACAATTTTGGCTGGGGGTGGATGTACAATCTGTACTGGCTGTGGAGCGGGTGCGGGTACGTAGACCGCTTGGGGTGGGTGCTGTACGGTAGCTGTGCCGCCCTTTGATTTGTGCAGTGTGGGCGTGGCCAATGTACACGCCACTATAGCCAGAAGAAATGTACAATACTTCAGTTGACCCATTGCTCGAGAGTTTGTAGTATAAGTGTTGGCAGCACAGACGCTTCGAGTCTTTTTATAGCAAGATGTTCGCAATGTAAAATTAATTTGCATGCAATAATTGTCCCTATCCACAGATTTGTTCGCGCACTCTTATACAGTTTTATTGTGTCGAACGAATCTTGTTTACAAATAGCCACCCAGCCGATATGATGTTGCCGATTTGCTTTTGCTTGAATTCCCCCAGCTGTAGGTAGAATGTATAATTATAAGGTAGTGAGCGTTATTTAAACTTCGTCGTGAGTCTGGGGTGAAATTATTCATGACCGGTGCCAACAAATAGCCGCAGTTGGTTTTCATATAGCTGATCTGAAGATAAGTGTGACGTCTTCACTTTTATTTAGATATGCAAACTCCTGCTTTGCATGCATGATGTGCTACACATACATATTCTTTTTTTACGGATGTTCACACTATTTAAACGGGCATAGTCCATGGAGAAGGCGGAAAAATTAACATCTCTCGTACAATTTTAAGTTTTATGGGTAATCGCTTTGTAGATACATGCATAAAATATTTAATTGATAATATCAGTTAAAGAGTTTTCAAACTATATGTCTTTTCTAACACTCTTTCGCAGTCAGCTCAAATTGCCTTGCCAGACTGCAGCACTCAAAAACATGGCGACGTTGCCAGATCGTGATTGACGATTCGTGCCTAAAAATCCATAAATACACACATCTTGTTTAACAACAATAAAATATTTGTGCTTAAAATTGTATTTGCAATGGGCGAAGTTATAGAGATTTTTGACGATAGCGTTATAATGCTGGACGACTCAACAGACGTCGATGCCGAAAAGGCCGCCGAGATAGAGGATGGTGAGGTAGATGACGAGGCAGATGATGAAGAGGTAGGGGCGACGACCGAAACTGCCGCCACTTTTGCAACTGAAAATCCAACCGTAGATGATCTTGATCCCCAACCCGCCTTTGAAATTAAATTCCGTAACAGGGAATTGTATGACAAGCTGCACGGGCGCTTGCTAGATTTGATGCAGCGCAAATTTGCAGAAGAAAATTTTACATTTAAAACACCGACTTTGACGAACGGAGAGGAAACTACCGATGATCTTAGCATAAGTGTATATACAGTATCGGAGACTTCACCAGCAGAACCAACAATAGCTGATAACGATCTTTTCCACATTGACACTAAACCAATGGAGAAATTGAATGCTGCGCACGTTCCATCTTACAAACGTTCCTACTCGGAGGTGCTGGACGAGGAAACAGAACTGCGCAAGAAACTAAAAGCTGAAGAAGCTGACAAATGCTTTCGTCCGAAGGTACAGAATTCTTGCTTCAACTGTGGCCAACCGGGTCATTCTCTTCGCAGTTGCCCGAAGCCGCGGAACAATTCCAGAATTCAGCGGGCTCGGAAAAGTCGTACAGAGCGTTATCACGTAGATGTAGAGCAGCGGTTGGCGCATATACGACCGGGGAAAATTAGCACTAAAACACGTCTTGCCATGGGCTATAGTCGAGGCGAAGTTCCCTTTATGTTTTATCGTATGCGAGTCTTGGGCTATCCACCTGCTTGGCTTGAAGAAGCTAAGGTGCAAAGCTCGGGGCTCTCGCTTTTCAATGCCGATGTAAGCAGTAAACATAATCCAAAATGAGCAATTGTACGTAATGATTGAATTTCAGGGCACGGAGGTACTAAAATCAGATGACGAGGAAGGTGAAGCTGATACTTTCAAGTATGACATTAACAAAATTGTGGATTTTCCGGGCTTCAATGTAGATCTTGGACCCAAGTTCTATGATGTATGAATGCGCAGCATATCAATAACAGCTACTAAAGACGATTCTTTTGCAGGATTATAAGCATCACAATGTTCCACCCTTTCAGGAAAAAGATCTTAAAGAAAATTTTATTAAGTCACTTGGCGAAAATGTCATAAAAGGCTACAAACGCAGAAAACTAAAAAATCTACCCACTGTACACGATGGAACAAAGGCAGAAACTTCCACGACCTTAGGTGTGGGGGACATGGAATTGGAAGATGATGCTGAGGACCAACCTGCCCTAGTACCTCCTCCATTGCCAACAGAAGCTCCTCCAGAATATAAAAAACCATTGCCCCCGGGTTTTCCACCGACTGAGTCTGAGGCTAAAGAGGAACGTGCCCCATCACCCACACTCGAAGACTTGCAAGCACAACAAGCGCAATTATTACACCAATTAGAGTCGAACAGTACGATAGATCTTAGCAATTTGACGGTTGATAGCCCATCAAAATCTCCGACTGTTTTGGAATCAAGTTCATCCGAACAGATACCAGCGTCCACGCCATTTAAAGCCTCGTATGCTGGCACGCCAATTCTCAAGTTTTCTGTTTATGACAAACTTCCAGTGGGTGATAATTTCAAAAAGGGTGTCAGTGATGTTATCAATTTCGAGAATTTGCCTGATTCTACAGGTAAATACGAGCAAATGAAAGGAGTGCTAAAAAATGTGCGCGACGCAATGGTGCGATTACAAAATGAAGATGAATGACCGTATTAACGTGGCATTAACCAATTGATCAAATATTTATTTATTATTATATTAATTTTGGGAAATTTATTTACCAATGTACGAGATTCCACTGTCGATGTTAAATTTTTCTTTGTATATTCTTTTACAACATGCTAATGTGTATGGTAGCATATAGCTATATATGTATGTAGTTTAAGTTTGTACAAAATTCAATGTTGAGTAAATAATAAACAAATGCAAAATATTACTATGAATGTATATGTTATATAAATTGCTTTTATGTATGAATGTATATGATAATTTGATTTAAAAACCAGGAATATCGAAATTTTGTAACTGCTACGCTACACATTTCTGTCTTTTGATTTGTTTGCATTAGTTTTATTGCGTTACCAGTTTCTCAGAAATATATGTGATTAGGTATTTATATCTTTTAAATTTTGTCTAATGGTTTGGCATAAAGAACCAAAAATGCAAAACATTCGGAAAAATGTTACATACGGCAGCAGCGCCTCAGTTGATAGCCGGTGGTGGTGGCTGCGGTGGCGGCGGCGCGCCATCTTGATTATTATCACGACGGCTGTTATTGGGCTTGTTCTTGGTATATTGACGCCAGGTGCTTGGATTCACAACATACATAAACATGGCCAAGAGCATGAAGATCACGGCTACAGTGAAGCTGTTGCTGTCCCCAGCCGTGGTGGATTGCGTCACACGTCCGCTAACTAACATTGTATAAAATTCTCATAATTAGAACACCTTAAGCATTAATCTGTCCACTTACCATCGATGCACTCGGTATCGGTGCAAGCATTCTGATTCTGACGTATCTGTATCACAAATGACATACACTCATATGAGCTTACACACATCGACTTAACTTTCCCTTTTGCGAATCAAACTTACAAAATTCAAAAGCCTTTGCATAGCAAACTCATGCGACCAAACGCACTGGCATCCATCGAATTCGTCAGCCATGGTGAATATGAATTGCCTTTGATAGTCCGCTGCCGACTGCAATAAGCTGGAGAAGAAATAATACTGCAATTATTGTACATGTACATAAACTCCACTTGTTCAACTGACGTGTCTTTTCTAAAGCCACTTGCAAATGACAATAAATGAAATGACAAGAGCGTAAAGCCTGGCCATATAAATACAAATGTTTAAAATAAAGCAAAAAACCTATTCGAGTGAAACTAATTATTTGCCAGCGGGACAAGTCGCAACAATAGTACACTTTAGATGGTGTACATTGTGTTTTGGTGTTTGTGGAATGTTTTGAAAAACTGATTATACATATACATACATACAAGCATCAATATGTACATACTTGTATGTACTTCATTCTACTCTAAATACATACATACATACATACATACTATGAGAGTAAGTATAAAACCGAAGCTATACCGCACAAATTCCCTTTAGAGCGTTTTATATTTTGATAAAGCTTGTGGTTGAATTTAGAGAGCATCGCCTACAATACAGTGTGCTGTAGGTTGTACTCGTATATTTTCATTATCACTCAAAAACGGTTTATCAGTCAACAGTATGCTTGTATACATCTATAAACATACATGTAGTTTATATATATTTTCACATATGTATATTTACAAATATAAATATATTTTTATGTGCTCTCAACTACTAAATGGCCTTGCTCAATTAAAATTACACCTAAACGATTCGTTTCGCTGAGAACAAGAGCAACGTCAGTTAAAACGTCATTTTTTTTGTAGTAAGAAAAGTATAAGATTCCTAAAGTATTGCATATGCGTCGATGAAGTCATTCTGTTATTCAATAGATTCTGTTGCTTAGATCTGCGCTCCACTGACTTAACTTTCCCAAAGCTCTCTTTTTCCCAAATTTTAATTGTCGTTATTTGTTCTGCTTTCGTTTATGGGGCTGAGGCAACATCAGCCTCATATGTGTAGCAGCAACTAATTTCCAATTGGAACACTTAGGCAGCTGTGTCTGCATTGTAAACAAAGTGTTTTATGTTGGACTTTTAGATATGTTTTGGTTATTCTTTTCAACATACGAATATGTATTAATGCACAGCCGTAATTTTCATTTATTTTACTTGTCAATGCTTTTTTACAAAAGCAATGCAATAACAACAGATTTTATTTATTTTCTTACCAACTGGAATTGGAAGAAGTACTGGAAATACACATATACGAAAGTGTTGTATAACGTGATTTTACCATGGACAACCCACAGTTGGTATTTTTCCCTAGTATTAAATCATTCAAAACTTAATTAGGGTATTTTCGCGGGAATCTCAAACCTAGTCGGCGCGTTTTATGTGCTGATGTGCATGACGACGAGCCAGAAGGAACCTCTAGATATTCTGACCCCTGCTTCGGTTTAGGTGTGTCGACAAGATTTTCATCACCGTTACTCCCATTTCCCTTTCTAGATGGCAATGGAGTGCTGGTCGACGTTAAGACTGGAGAAAATTCGGTGCAACCCCTAACTGGTGTTAACACGGTATCCGTTTGTTTCCTAACGTCGGTAGAGCTACTTCTTTTTTTGCGACGCATCGTGAGTGATAGATTTCTTCGAGAGATAATAGAATTCGGTGTGTTGTTGTCCATATTCGTCGATTCAGCTAATTGTCCTGACAGCTCCTGTTGCATAGTTCTTGGCGTCTCAAGGATATTTTGTGAAGTTGATTTCTGCATCATCCTTTTGACATTCAGCGGAGTTGTGGGTGTGTCGTTGAAATCAAGTAGTTTGCGTTTCAGGTTTATATTACTATTAACTGTATTTTGAAGTTCTACGTTTGATTCAGAATGATTATTTGAAACATCATCGTTTTCCTTTTGTGTCTTATATAACAATTTGAGTTTGCTATGAGAATTCATACTATCATGATCTGTTTCTCTCTCCTTTTCTATTGCAGGTAACTCCACTAATTTTGGAATCTCAACTAGTTTGCTTTTATTAAGGCCACTCACTGTCTCTTTTATTTCAAGGATCACTTTATCCGCGTTTATTTGCGCTTTATCAGATACTAAGATGGCTTTATTGTATAAAGAACCAATTCCCATCGTTTCAGAAACATCCCCTTGTTGGCATTCCATGATGTCAGAAATAATTTGCTCACCATGTTTTCGTGCCTTGTCAGATACTACGATGGGTTTATCAGCTGCAGTACGAAATCCCATCGTTTCAAGAACATCAACTTGTTGGCATTCCATGACGTCAGAAATAATTTTCTCAGCATGTTTTCGTGCCTTGTCAGATACTACGATGGCTTTATCCGATGCAGTACGAAATCCTATCGTTTCAGGAACATCAAATTTTTGGCATTCTATAATGTCTGAAATAATCTTCGCTCCATGTTTTAGCGCATCATCAGAAACTACGATGGCTTTATCCGAAGCAGTACGAAATCCCATCGTTTCAGGAATATCAACTTGTTGACATTCCATGACGTCAGAAATAATTTTCTCACCATGTTTTCGTGCCTTGTCAGATACTACGATGGCTTTATCCGATGCAGTACGAAATCCCATCGTTTCAGGAACATCAACTTGTTGATATTCTATGATGTCTGAAATAATCCTCGCTCCATGTTTTAGCGCCTCATCAGATACTACGATGGCTTTATCCGAAGCAGTACGAAATCCCATCGTTTCAGGAATATCAACTTGTTGACATTCCATGACGTCAGAAATAATTTTCTCACCATGTTTTCGTGCCTTGTCAGATACTACGATGGCTTTATCCGATGCAGTACGAAATCCTATCGTTTCAGGAACATCAACTTGTTGGTATTCTATGATGTCTGAAATAATCTTCGCACCATGTTTTAGCGCCTCATCAGATACTACGATGGCTTTATCCGATGTAGTACGAAATCCCATCGTTTCAGGAATATCAGTCTGTTGGTATTTCATTATGTCAGATTCTGGAACGGCTTTACTGAATGATGTGCGAGATCCTCCCATATCCTGACAATCAGAAATTATGTCCCCATGTTTTCCAGTCTTTTCCGACACTAGATTGATTTTTTCAAATGTGGAGCGAAAATCTTTGACTTGTCGCTTATACTCAAGTCCATTTTTGTGTTCATTGACTAGGTGGATACCCTTTAATTGATTTGGGGAATGTGGCGTGGCATCAGCTTTACATTCTTTCATGTAGCTTGGTACTTCTTTTGACATTGCGTTTGTATCTTCCGAAAGATCTGGTAGCAGCTGCCATTCGCTAAGCGTCATATCAAATATATTAACACCATTTTCATTAATGTCCGTTCCCTTATTTTTATGGGAGAATTCGTCTAAAATTATTGTTTCATTTAAAGGAATTTTAGAGTGTTGGACTGGCTTTGAATGATGCTTCGATGTTTCATTTTCTGAACCCTTTTTGCAAAAGATTTCTGTTAGTGCTTGCAGCTTCACATCAGGTACTCGATTTGCAATTGAAGATAGACTTGATTGTAATGAATCTATAACGTGCAGTGCGTTAACGTCTTGGTTTTCTTTACCATTACAACTATCAATAGACTTTGTTGCTGGATCTTGCGTATTATAATGTAAGAAAAAGGAACTATCGTCATCGGACCACTCCTTTTGGTTCAGCTCTAAAAAATACGATATGTAAGTTCAATAGCCTAATTAATTCAATTAATATACGAACCATTAGACACATCTTCATCGATTACGTTTGTTTTAATTGACGAGTGCGGGAGAGAAATTGGTGGCGCTTTCTGTTTGATTAGGCTTTTGTCTAAAAAATATAATAGGAAGTTACATGAAGCTATCACTAAATATATTTACAAGAATTACCGTCATGTCCCATATTGAAGGCCTTATTTATTTCTTTGTCTCCTTTACATTTCTCATCACCGACCAATGGTAATCCACTTGAAATCATATCTTGCAGTGTTCTGTCCTGCACATTCGTTGCTGAAGACCCCCGTGGCAGATCCTGTCTAGATGTTCCATAGATTGAGCCTTGTGCTGTTTCGTAAAAAGGAGATGTTGAATCATGGGCGGATTTATCGAGGTTTGGACCATGTTCTGAGAGACATGCACTTAGATTTAACAAATTCTCGCAAATTCTCTGTGAGCTATTGGCATCCCAGTTGCTTAAAACTGCTGCAGTGGGCACATATGAAGTGTAATCTTCCTGTACGGACAGTTCCGAAGAACAAGAGAGTCGATCGTCTTCACGTTCTTGTGTCGTGTCCTGTCGTCTCCGAGTTGTCCGGCTGTACGTTAACGTATTTTTATTGCGAAAACGGTAGTATGGATAAATGAATGATATTGTCAAATCTTCTTGCACATCTGAAGGCGAAGAGCAGAAATCATCTAGTATCGTTTGCACGATTGATTCTGAAGTTTGCTCAATAGTGTCTATGTTTGCCGTCTGCTGCTCGACTTCATTGCACAAAATAATGAGTTCAGTATTGGTTAATCCTAATGCAATATCATCCGACTCTGTATGCTCTCGTTGCAATTGGCTCTCCGCCGTTACAAATTGCATCGAGGCCGGCGGGTACTGTTTCTGCCGCTCATGACGTGCCCGTAGACAATCTAAACGGTCGGCCTGACATAAATCTTCCTCCTCTGCCTCAATATCTTGGGTCCGCAATTCCCGATTGTGGTTCTCGAAAATCTTACGCCTTGTTCTTCTGCGGTATCTCTGTGAATGTATGGAGTCGTTGGTATTCTCCGCTGTCGGGCTTGAACTGACGCTATCCTCCAGCATATCCACATCCATTCATAATAAATTACTAATAAAATAGTAGCAAGTGGGGAAACGTACAGCAGATCTGGCAGCACCCTTGCATTGTTTACAATCGAAAAGCATTAAAAACATCGATTATATATCTATCGTAACTTTGTACATCCATAGCTGGCTCGGCAGAAACAGATTACATATAAGGTTTTTTTTATTACAAACTCACAATTAACAATAAAAATTAATACGCCGATATTATTGACACGTTTTTTATAACTGTAACGTAGAATAAGAAGCATCTTTTTGTTTGCAACGCGTTAAGTTAGTGAGCCAAAAGTGAAAGCCAGTCCCAGAAAATTACAAGAGCGAGAGAGAGAGAGAAGTGAAAAAAAGAGTCTGGGCGAGAGAAAAACGATTTTTTCAGAGAAAAAAAAACTAAGAAAGAATTTGGTGAGTTGAGTATATTTTGCGTTGACAATTGGATTGCAACTTATTGAAATTTGAAAAAAAAATTTAAAGCACATCTAAAACGCATCAACGCCGAATCAAAGGAGCCAAAATCAAGACAGCGTGCTTTCACATACCGTCAAAATTATCAGCTATCAGAACAATACCTTACACACCTTACTAGCTGCCACCACGCTCCACAAACAGCCAGCAGTTGTACCACCACCCATAATGTTCGTCAACTCAATGACGTTCCGTGGCAACCCGGCCAACTACCACCAGCAGCAGCCCGCGCTGAACCATCATACGCTGGCCGCAGCAGCGGCGCATCATCAACAGCAGCTGCATCATCATGCCGCTGCCGGGCACTTGAGCCATGGCGTTGGCGGTGGTCATGCGGCCAGCAATCATCTAGCCGCAGCAGCCGTGCTTGGTCGCCATGGCCACAGCTCCTTGAACAGCGGGCACACCTCCAGCTCGTCGCACTCTACGGGTGCACTGGCCAGCGGAAGCAGCGGCAGCAGTAATAGCTCTCCAGATAGTGGCAAGATTTACATCAAAAACCTAGAGCGATCTATTGACAACAAGGCGGTATACGACACTTTTTCCGTGTTTGGGAACATTCTTAACTGCAATGTGGCCAAGGATGAAGATGGAAACTCGCGCGGTTACGGGTTTGTGCACTTCGATTCGGAGGACGCTGCTCGTGCGGCTATAGAAAAGGTCAATGGAATGCTGTGCAACAACCAGAAGGTTCATGTCGTAAAATTCATACCACGTCGGGACCGAGAACAAGAGAAGGCAACTCATTTTAAAAATCTGTATGTGAAGAATCTCAGCGAGGAGTTCACCGAGCAGCACTTGCGGGAAATGTTTGAGCCCTATGGACGTATTACAAGTCACAAGGTGCGTATAGTTTTGTTTGTCCACTTTTAATTATTTAAATGTGTTCTGTGGGCTATTGTATATGTGGGTGTGTAGTATGGGCTTAAATGCAGATGAAAAACCATGTGGCACAGTTTTAAGTACGGCTCTTATGAGGCAACTTTCCGTGCTCTTAAAATGCGCACAGTCTGTGCGTTGCGCATGTCCGTTGCTAAAATGTGGTTTTAAGGGAGCATCAAAATGTGTTCCGATTGCATTTGGCTATATGAGTGTTTGGGATGATGGGGACGTAGCTGTATGGTTATATTTGTTTATTTCGGAACTCAAGGCCTAGCGAATTGAAAACCCCTGTGCCTGCCACTACTATTGATTTCCATGTAATGCAAAATGCCGATATAAGTTAATCATTTTTATCAAAATGAAATTTGATTTTTGTGGAGAACTCATTGTACCGACTAGCTGATTCATTCACTGGACATAACTTTAATTCTTCTTCTGGTGGCTAGGGGGCAACTGTGATTTAATATTGATAAAAATTGGCTCCTTAATTTATGTTATCAACAACTGTGCTTAAGAATGTAGATGACGAAAGTAAAATATATAAAGACGATGGCCGAACAGTGCGTCTCACAAATTTAGAAACATCTTGAATGTTTTTCTATTACAAAAATGTGAAGAATATTTACATAGCTTTTGCGCGGAAATGGATTGTGGTTGATATTTGATGGCGGAATTGTTATCTACCGAAGTAGCTAGCTTGAAGCCAAAAGTCTGTAAAAGAAATTAACTGGAATTGGTCAAATTATCTTAAGGAAAAATTCCTTTTGCTACCAGAACTAGCAAGCTCTGCATTTTTGTAAAGTTGTAAAGAATGAACCCTTAAAAAAATCCGGAGTTGAACACTAATCCAAGTAATTTTCTACTTTTCAGCTAATGCTTGATGAGGAGGGACGCTCGCGGCGCTTTGGATTTGTGGCTTTTGAGAACCCACAATCGGCGCTGGCCGCCGTAATTGGGCTGCATGGCAAGCAGCTCGGCGACAACAAGTTCTTGTATGTAGCACGGGCCTTGAGCAAGGCTGAACGTCAGCAGGAAATTAATCGCAAGTTGGAGGAGCGCAAGCGTCAGAAGGCGGGACAAATATTCTTCTATTAAATTGGCAAACGTTGGTAGTTTATACTTTGAGAGAACTCTATCGTAATTCAAACGGTACACAATATTTATTTAAAAACGAAAACAAACAAAAAAAAAAAACATATATACACATATTTAACAGAAGTTATGACAGAAAATTGTGCAAGACGAAGCGGAACATATAAAACAGAGAGAACCGCAATTAGCAGACAATTAGGCATTGACACATTGACATTTAGACATAGGCATAAAGGTTGCAACACAGTTGATAGACGTAGACCTTAAACAAAAATTCAAATTATATACACACAGACACACCACAACATAAATATTATACTTCTAGAATTTAGAAAGTAACACACACAAACTCTCTCTTAACATTCATTAGAACATATATTGTATTTTTTGATTAGATGTTTGTCTTTACTGTTGAATTTAGTGGCAGCTTCTAGCTTAAAGAACAAATTACTTATACACACACTTCGTATATTTATACACCTACAACACAAGACAACGGCAGATCAGAAAGGATCAGCATCAGGCATCTAGAATGTGGTGAGAGTATCGTCTATACTACTTAGGAGCTGATATGGGAAGTCAAATGAAAAATTATATATTAAACACATTTGGTGTGAAACTCTATTAACATTTAACGCACCCTCTTTGCATATATTTATATAAATATATATACATATAAAGGAAAAGCATTACACATTTAACGCGGTAGTTTAAAAAGCGTTTATAATACTCACATACACACTAACTCTTAAATAAATAAATAAAACAAAAAAAATAAGTGCAAATTATGCAAAATTCATACATATATATTTAAACGACCCGAAACTAACAACACTAACAAGAAAGAACAAAAACAAAAGAATACACAATAAAAGGGGAAATCCCACGCGTGCAAATACATGAGTATTAAAGTTTTAGCAATTACAATAATTTGTGTAATTAATTATAAATTGTTTTGAAGCAGCAAAAAAAAAAAACAAAAAACTATACAACAACCACACACTATGCATATATAATTACAAAATATGTGTAGGCAATGCAATATAATGTTGAAACACTTAAAAACAAATACACTGGACAATGCAACAAATGCGTGTAAACAAGCTCAGCACTTGAATAAAAAGTAACAGGAAAAGAAAATTAATAATTTAAGATTATTGAGCTTAATTTTTAAACAGAAAATAACAAAAAAAAATTAATAGAAAACACAAGTGAAATTTGTAAAATTAGATATTTGCGCATAGACATACACAATGTATAGAAAACAAACGAAAGAAAAAAAAAAAAACAAACTAAACAAAAAACAAAAGAATAGTAATTGAAATAGTAAGAATGAAAGCGAGTTTTAGAAAACAATATTTATTATATTTGTTCGACACGATTTTTATTATTTAAATAAGTATTTGCGCAATCTTATACACAAAAAAAAGAACAACAAAAACTCCACCCCGGATTGATCTATATCCATATAAAGGAGCCGAGGTATTATTTTATATTAAAACAAATACACACACATGTATGCAATATGAATTTACATAATTATGTAAAGAGATCGAAATATTTATGCAAATGTACAAACAATTTTCGTTTGCAAAGCAAATGCAACAACATATGTATTTTTATTATTATTAAAATTAAAGCCTAATTTTGGTAATTGCTTTTGCAGAATTTACCTTGATGATGAAATAAATGCCCAAATAGAAAAAGAAAACCTTGAAAGAGAACATTTTATAGTACTAAATTATACATGCTAAATTTTTAGTGAGTACGAACGTTTTTGAACGTTTAACAAAAATTGAAACTATTATTGTGCTACCTATATACAAAGCAAGAAAGCAAGCAAAGTAATCAAGACAACAAAATTTTCTATTTTGCACATTTTGCTAAATGAGACATTAAAATAATATATTACTTACGCATTGGGTCACGCGATCTGTGCCCTTTGACCCCTTGATGACAACTACTAAATAAAATGAAAGCTACACAAAAGCACACACACAGACAGACATACAATACATACATGAATATAAATATACATATATATAATTCCATTGAAAAATACTAATTATAACATATTTAAAATACCTACTTATTAACAAACGTAAAAAACCAATATTAAATTAAATGAAAACTGACGATGAAGTGGAGAACAATTAAAACTTGAATAAAAATGCTTTTGCAAAAAGTGTTTAAAAGTACGACTATTTTATATTTAAAAAGAACCTTTTTTTTAACAGAAATTACAATACAACTAACAAATCTTTTTCGTTTACACAATTAAATTTTAAACCTTTTAAAATATTCCATTCGGACAACTATTCATCATCAATTATTTCGATATCACTATTCGCAGATTTTAGTTCTTCAATTTCATCTTGTAAGTCCTCAATTTTGTCCTCATATTGTCGCTTTATTGAAGCCAACTGAAACGAAGTTGGATCACAAAATAATTATACAAATACATTTATTTGTTAATAGCAATTTTAGGCAGATATTCCTCTTACCTGAACTTCAAATTCGCGTTGCTGCATCTGCAACTTCTTTTCCATACGCTCCTCACTCTGTTTTAAATTGAATTCCATGTTTTCTTTAAACGTATCTGTCAGTTCCTTGCGAAGTTGCTCTTCCTTCAGTTGCATTTGGAGCACATGCTCGTATTTAATCTGTTCAATTTCAGCGCGTAATCTGCAATAAAAATGTATTAAAATCAGATTGAAAAAAGCGTATGTTGTTTCGGCATAGCTTACTCAATGTTCTCTTGTTCCAACTCCTCAATGTATATGCGATCAGGACCAACTTGTTGGGAGCAATCTGCGAATGCAGAGTATCGGGATTTATGTTGCTTTATAATGGGTTCCTTAAAAATTATGTTCTTTGCAATGGAAGCAAAGTTCAAAACATTCAGATTCTCCTCATAGTATTTGTCCAGCGGTGAGACAGTTACAATCATTGCTAGACGCTCCCTGCCCAGCAAAGGAGCCTGCAACAGAGTTGTGAGTTTTGACTCACGAAATGGAATGACGTCGGGATTGGGCTTTTTGCGTGAGGAGCTTGCCGCATCTAGACAACGACCCAGGACCATAAGAGAGGTATTGATACGCTGAGCCTCCTTGAGGCGCGAACCAATAGTACCGGTCTTATCGACACGCTCGGAACCAGCAAGATCGCAAAATTTGTATGAGGTCTGAGTAGTTAAGCCGGTGCGATAGAATTTCAAAATGTCAACAAAGAACACGCAATGTGATCGGCTTGAATTGGCATTGACAGCAGTAGATGCATAGGTTAGGCGTTGCTGCCCGAATTTGAGTAGCTTTAAGGCATCTTCGCTGCTCTTTACGAAAATGCTTGTCAAACTTTTGATAAAAACCTGACCCTTATTGCAAACGATCTTAAGATTTTTGCGCGGTGGTTCAGCCATATTGGCCTGACGCGGCGATAAGGCCAACAAATCATACACATTTTCATTGTAGATCTCTACAAATGAGACCCAAATCATTACAGATACGTCCGTCATGGGTTTCGTTTCAAACGTATGATCGCCTTGTATCACTAGCTGGAAACGTTGAAATTGCGCCTGAATATCCGGGCACACGGCAAGTATTTGGCGACGTAGTTGCATTTCCTTTATTGCCGCATCGTCCTCCAGTATGATTGTACTTGCATTTATTAGTTTCAGCTGTGGCTTGGGATACAAGGCGCAACCGTAAAGTGCAAAAATATGGGCTAACGCACGTGGTATTATGCCAGCCCGCATATTGTCGCCTGCAAAAAGGCACAATATAATTATTAATTGCACCAGCATTTTGATTAGCTGAACAAGTACATACCTTGCAATGTGTATGTTTTCCCCGATCCAGATGTGCCGTATGCCATAATCGTGACACTTTCTTCTTCCTGAATCTTTGGACCCACGCATATATCGTAAATGTCCCGTTGACCGACCATGCTGTCGAAGATCGATGTGAAACTGTAGTGTTTCTCCATGTTGGATTTCGTCACATTGTTGCTGCTGTTTTCATTAGAGGCGCCAGTGATAAAAACGCTGCCGCAATCTGAGATTGTGTAGGACTTCGATGGCGTTTCAACGGGTCGTAAACGCAGAAACACTTGTGGCCCAGATTCAACATCGCTAGACTCTGTGACAGTTGTCTTAGTTGCTTCATCGTCTACTGTAGCCGCGTAATCGGATTCTGTGTCGGAGCAATCAGAACAGCTCTCACCCGATTCGTTAATGTCGTTAAAAGTTAACCGGAGCTGTTTGTTGGGACGCGGCCGGAAGCGTCGGTCAATACTCGGTTCACGCGACATTAAATATGAGCGAACCTCACGCTTTTGTCTTTTTGTTGCACCATTGTCCATATTTATTAGCTATTTATTTATTGAAGTTTTATTATCTTAAGCTTGCGTTGTTTTTGGCGGTTTCATTCAATGAGGACGCTTAAAAATGACAACTATGACAAAGGCTAAGCTACAGAGTTGTCAAATGCTCTAAAAAACGTTTTGGATTCGGTGATGTGGTAGCACCGTAAATCACTGTTGATTTAGTTGGCAGCACCAATTGGTTGTTATTCCACGTGCAACTACGGCATAATGGAGCTTAAGCAGAAGAAGCCATTGGAATCGGCATCCGATAAAGAAACGGAGAACAAACCCATAAAGCGGCGCAATCCGTTTAATACACAGCGCCTAAAGGAGGAAAAGGAACGCAGGCAGAAGAAGCGCTCCCGTCTCATAGTTCGTAACATTAGCTACAAATCCACTGACGAAGCTCTCCGCGAGTATTTCTCGCAATGGGGTACTCTGGTAGAAGTAAACATACTGAAACGAGCGGATGGCAAGCTGGTCGGTTGCGCCTTCATCCAGTACGATACAATAAATCAGGCTACCAAGGCAATTCTGAAGGCCAACGGCAAGGAGTTCCTGGGACGACAGGTGTTCGTTGACTGGGCGCTGGGAAAAGATGATTACACCCTTAGACACCCAAAGAATGACGAGCCGGATGACAAAAAGCCGAAAGTTGAGGTAAATGATGAGGAGAGAGAAGAGGATGGAGAAAATGATGATCGAAATGATAAATCTAAGGTAGGTAAACGTAATATTGTTTGAAGTGAATTATGAAATATCAATAATTTAAAAGGAACCTCATGTCGACACAAAGACAGAAGACGAGGAGTCCGAATCCGGGTCCGAAAATGAGGATGACGGCAGTGAAGACAATGAAGATAAGGATGAGCTAAAGTCAAAGCTGAAAGTCGAGCCAGTCAAGAAGGAGAAACTTATTTCAAACGATGTGCAAGAAGGTTGCACTGTATTTATTAAAAATGTGCCCTTTGATGCCGAAGATGCGGACCTTAGAAAGATTTGCCGTAAATTTGGCATTGTTCAGTATGCCATAATCAATCGCGAACATATATCGGGACACTCAAAAGGAACGGCATTCGTGAAGTTCAAAACAAAAGAATCTGCGGATCTTTGTTTACAAGCGGGCGTCGAATTCGTACTTATGGACCAGGTGTTGGAGCCCAATCCAGCGCTCAGTCGAGATGAGATTAAAACAAAGCAATCGGAAAGCTCAAAAGAAGACGCCGGAAAGGATTCGCGAAATTTATATTTGGCCCGAGAAGGTCTCATAATGGCCGGATCCAAGGCTGCCGAGGGCGTTTCTGCCGCAGACATGAGCAAGAGGCATCAGCTGGAACAGGTTAAAACACAGGTTTTAAAGAACCTCAATCGGTGAGAATTTAGCAAAACAAGTAGAATGCAGAAACGTTCATAATCTTTTACTTATAGTTTCGTTTCCCGCAATCGATTGTCCATACACAATCTTCCATTAAACTACGACAATGAGAAACTGAAACAAATGGCCCTGGCTTACACCGGCTTTCGTCCACATGAGTGTCGTGTAATGCGCGAACAGAAGATTACTCCTGAGCATCCACAGGGTAAATCCAAGGGCTTCGGTTTTCTTTCATTCGAGTCTCACCAAAGGGCACTAACTGCATTAAGGAAGCTAAACAATAACCCAAGCATATTTGGAACGCAGCACGTAAGTGGATGATAGCTCTAATCTTATATGAAATTAATACCTATTTTTTTAGCGACCTATTGTGGCTTTTAGTATTGAAGATCGCGCCGTACACAAAATCAAAGAGAAGCGCAATGAACGCTCGAAACAAAACAATCCCACGTATCAGTCTAAGTTGAAGGAGCAAAAAGAACGTCGTCAGCAAAAACGGATTGGTTCAAAGACCGCGCGCCTAGCTCCGCCAACCGATAATAAAGTCAAAGTGCAGAAACAAATAAAGAAGTTGGAAAAAACACGTGCCGCCAAAGTTAATGGAAACGATATACCAGAGAAAAAAACAAGTGACTTTGACGATGGATATGTGGGGACAGCAGCAAAACCGGGCACATCATTACGTATGCGCTCTAACAAAAAGATCAAGGAACAGGCGGAGGAGCACATGAAACGTGTAAAGAAGGAGAAACGCAAACAGAAGAACAAAAAGATAAGGGAAACCCACCTGGCCGAGCGAAAGTCGTCCAATAGACCGAAACAAGGACGCAAAAATGAGAAAGATGACCTGCGGCCTTTAATAAACAAATATAAAAATATGATAAGTGGAAATGAGGATGGCACTAATATAAAGGGTGTTAAAGATGGCAAAGTTAAGAAACCAAAGCGTACGAAATGGTACGCAGATTAAGAAAATGGTTAAATATTATATGTTAGCAATAAAATGAGATAAATACGGAAAAATGGTTTACAATTGGCTAGGTCAAAGTGTTTTACAGGTAAAAAGGTTATTTAGATCACGATTCCAGCTGCATTGAATCTAGTTAAGTCTCAAGTTAGGTTAATGTCACTACCTGCTTTGTTACATTTTTTCGGTATATTTAGACCATCCTGTTGCGAACTCACGATAGTATTGCCTAGCAGTCCCTACACAGCGTATGTGCGCTATAAACTGGAAGAACTTTATTAAAACTATCAAAGATGGCACCACGGGAAAAATTTGAATTCGTATTTGTGCGTCTCTCCTATATACCGTATATGTAAGAAAAATAAAGTAAATGCTCTAAAAAATTGTCTAACGGAAAATTAAACTTCATCTAGCCATCCACTCTATCCTCGGATTACTTACCAGCTACGCAAGCACCCGCTAACCGTTTCCATCACACAAGTGCGCGATTGGTATGAGCATGTGATGATGCGGGAGCGAGCGAATCTGCCACCGGATGTCAACATACGGTACTGCGATTGGCGCATCGCAACTGGCGACGTTAGTCTCTTCACTGTGCATGGAAACCGCTTTGACAAGATTATGTTAGTGCTGGGTGAGGAGAATATTTCATGGGTCTTCTATCAGAATATGCCATTGCAAAGACGCATCGAAGGCAGCGCTTGCTTCCCGATAAGCTATTGCGGTTGCTGTCTCAACAATCAGTATCTGGAGATCATGGAGCATATTAAAGAAATGTTGTCAAGAACTAAAGTGCGCTAAATTTAACGAATTAAAAGCTTTAAATACTAATGGAAACAAGATTTTATGCATGTTATTAATTACACGATAGGTCAATGGCCCATTTAAATTAATGCCTCAATTTCACTAAGCGGTGCTGTCTATTCCAGCCAATGGAAACGTGAGCCGTACTTTGCTGGTGGCTTTGGATAGTCTTCTGGCAGTGCGGGCGAAGCATCCGGGTACGATTTGAGTTCTTCTTTCTTTGGTGGTTCACGAGCCGATTGAATGACCTAATCAAAAAATATTATTTAATAAAAAAAACTATTAGTAAACTGCATTAAATTTACCTTGGCACGCGCAAAGTAGCCATAAGACGGACGATCCCAGTCAAAGTTATCTTTCATGCACTTATCGAAAACACCCTGAGTATTGCGGCAGCTGCAAATAACATTACAATAATACTACTTACAATATTGATAATTGTCTCTTAAACTTACTGGCTGAATGCCATGGTACCGCTGCTTTTGTCCAAGCAAGTTGCATACTGCATGAACTCTTCATGACAGCTCTTCTTTACCTTACGGAAAAAGTCAAGTGCGCAGCTGGTAACAGCCCGTCCTTCGGCCAGGCAAGCACGTGGATCGTCCAGTTCTTGCCGACAGAGCATAAACTCCTGCAAATAAGCAGACCGTAAACATAAACAAACCCATAAATGTATAATTTTGAGGTTATGTTATATAACTGCTTATTGTTGTAGTGTAGTGGAACGACTTTTGAGCAATGTCCATGGAAATACTTGGCGAATAATTTCAGCCAACTGATTTTATGCATATTAATGTTAAAAAATACTCACATTATTGGCTGTTTCGCATTGTTTGCCTAAGTGGAAAGAGCCTGCACGTAGAGCTGCGGACGAGAGGTTTAGTTCCTGCACATCCAACTCTGACTCTTCTGGCAGCGTTGTTTTGTTGGTAATGACCATTGTTTTGGTTATGCTTTTGCTTTACGTTTATTGCAAAAGCGTTGTAACCGCAATTAAATGCGTAAACTGCAACTCAATTTCCCAAAATTGTGACCACAAACAAAACAGCTGTTGAATTTCAGGCCAGGGCTGCATAAGCAGTAACTGTCAAATAACGACAGAAATCCAGTTTGACTTTATCGAATGAGACGTTTTGACACTCGATATACATTTATTCTCCTGGAAATTTAAATCTCTACAATGAATTGTTTCTTATGGTAAACTAATAATACATTTTAGACAATGGTAGAAAGTTCCTCAAATTTTTCGCAGGTGTTTGCATATATTTCTTACAGTTATTAGGGCCAACACACTTCTTGCTTTGGATAAAAACATGCCGCAGAGACTAGAAACAGACGGCAGAAGAGTTAAAGTACTCGGCTATAAGAACTGTGTAAATGAAATTGTTAACGATCTTATTGACAATTGGTTGTCACCAGTTGTGTATCTCAAAAGCCGTGGATACTTGCCGAAAGAACTTGAAACTGGGCTCCATGTAAATATAGAAGGGTTACAAAAGTGCGAACTACATTCTAAAGAGACGCAACGAATAGCGAACTCCAAAAAACGGTTGCTTAAGCTAAGACGTTTGCGAGCAATGCGATCAGCAGATAATGAAAAATCAACTGAAATGAAAAATATGTTTCGTGAGCTGTTTTCGTCGAAAAGCGATATATCGGATGAAATAAGGTCCAAATTGGGTGTCAGTTGGGATATGAATGCACTAAAATCATCAGCACACAAAGAGGCAAAAAAATTTTATGACAAATATTTTAATAAGCCAAACGAGGAGATCAATCAGCCGAGTTGTATGGATCCGAAAATGTTGGACCAACAAGTATCACAATTTTATCCCTCAGTAGGCGGAAATGGCAATGTATCCAAAAGCAAGAAAACTATTGAGCCGTCATCCATTAAAAAGCCGCATTATTTAAATGGAGTAGCAAAAATTCTTGGCCATCGTGATTTAATGAATCAAGCGAAAGTGACACTGGACCGCAATACCGCTGAGAGAAGCGGCCAGAATCGTAAATTCTGAAGCCTTGCAAACGCATTATTTTTACGAAGTTGAGTTATATTTTCTATTTTATATAAATTTTTTATTTTCCCTACGACAGACATGCGTTTTAAAATGGCAGAAATAAATTTAATATATTGCTTACAATGCTTAGTCGTGAAATGCTAAAATTCTAAACAGCTTCCGTTCCAATTAGCAAAATGGCGTGGTAAAAAGTCGAGGCAGAATTAATGAGCCCTTCATAACGTCAACACCAGATGTTTTCGATGGTAGTTGGTACACGTACTCCTTCGGCACCGCCCCCGCCTGCATCATCCAAAGCAAACCAGCATTATATGCAAATTCATGGCTGTTTGATAATTAAGTCATTAACAGCGATGGCTAAAACCCGTTTAATATGTCTCAATACTGAGCCACCGCCTTCGTTTTAGTATAAATAGAGGTAGCCCATTTTATAGCGTTTTAATTTTAAAGATTAGTCATCGGCCAACTTTGAAAATAGTTCATTATGTTGAAATTCGTAAGTTGTGTTTTAATTTCACTTTGGGATCAATTTTAGTTAAATATTTTATTATAATTCATTTGATAGACTTTGATTTTTTGTTGCGCTTTGCTAGCGCTAGCGTGTGCCAATGAGGACGATCAGAAGGCAGAACTTACCTCTTCATATCAAAAGCAGGATGAATTGGGTAACTTTGAGAATGGATTTGCAACGAGCAACGGGATTAGCATAAAGGCTGCTGGCAATGTGAACGGAGTACAAGGCGAATATGTTTTACCCGATGGAAAAATTGTAAAATATCGGGCAGATTCGACCGGTTTTCATCCCATTGTGGATTAACTTTTACCAGTGAATTTAAATAAGCAGGCATGACACCATGTAAGAGGGTAAAGTTTGTTATAATTACATAAAAAAATCGTAATAAAATGCGTTGAGAATAAATATTTGCAAGTGCCAATATAAAATTAAATGCGCATGTGTAAACATCAAATTCGTTACACTTAATTATGCGGCAATTGACCGGCAATACATTTATAACCGGTTTTTTTTAATAATTCAGATTTTATAGGCTCATTATAAGGCTTGATTTTGTATAAAAACATCCGATCAGACACAATATTGGCAACAGTCGCACCAAGCAAATTTTCCAAAATGTTTAAACAAGTAAGTATAAATAGGATTTCGAGTGCCCGATACTGACCATCATGTTGTCCTGCAGTTTGTTATTGCCATTTTAATTGCCTCTTGCGCCGCCAGCGAAGATGATGCGCATGCCCACGTGCAGAAGCAATTCAAAAAGGAGGACGGCAAGGGACATTTCGAGTATGGTTTCGACATAACCAATGGAATTGGGGCAGGCGAAGCTGGAGATGAGCATCAGGTTAAGGGCGAATATCATTTTGTGTCTAAGGAGGGAGTTCCCGTTAAGGTGTCCTACACAGCAGATGAACGCGGTTACCGCCCAAATAGTGACTTGCTGCCCACCCCGCCGCCAACTCCTGAGGCCATACTCAAGGCATTGGCCTACATCCAAGCGCATCCACGCAAGGAGGAACAAAGCCCAAAGCCCCAACGACGTCACTAGCCATATAACAATGTAAACCATTTCCAATTCAATTGCCATTTAGAAAGAGCGCGAAGTGTGTGAGTGCCTCTGAGTCGTAAAAATAAAAGTTTACGACACAAGATTTTGCAATAATCAATGCAAAGTGGGTTGCTGAAAGGGGCAAGTCGGAAGAATGAGGGCTGGGTCTCGACGTTGGTCGCTGGCGCGTGTCCATAAAATACGCATTGTCATATTATGGTCAGAGCGTAGTAAGGCTGGGGGTACACTTCATAGAAAAAGAGAACAGTGAGAGGGAGAGAGAGTGGGAGGAAGGAGCTGCAAAAGGGCTGCTCATACCGGAAGGGATGCCACTAAAGCCATTGTAAATGTTGAATTCAAATACGTTATTTCATTGTTTGGTCTGAATGGCAAGCAACTGAATGTGTTACGGAAACGACAACTTAAATATGACAACTGTGAGATGGGACAACAACCAGATAAATGCCTGTCGAATGGGCGAATTCTGGTTCTGGCGAAGCAACAAAATAAGAGTTGCCAATAATAAGCATGACCACGTATAAATGTATTTCTTATATAAATGCAATCCGGATTCATTAATAGGGATGGTAGTTTTATAGTTTAGCACTGCCAGAAAAGCGACCCAATTGCATGTCCACCGAAGGCTGAGCAACCAATTTTCGTACTACATCGAATTTGGGGTTGTTCTTATCGCGTATCAGATTAAAGATAACACTCTCACTGGTGGTCACCACACATCCAGCTTGACGCAATCGATCCAAAGCCAAATCACGATCCTGCGTTAAACGCGAGGAGCAGCAATCGGCAACAATATAAACGTTTATGTTTTGCTGCAGCAGATCAATGGCGGTTTGCTCAATGCAAATGTGTGACTGGGTAGATGGAGAAACATTAGCTATTTAGAAAAGTCGTTCAAATTATGCTACACACCCACCTCCAGACCGTAGAGGACGGCATACTCGGGTTTCTCGCCAAACAACTGCTTCATTGTGTTCTTTACTTCGGGAACCATCATGCTAAATAGAGTTTTCCCAACCACAGCCTTGGCGTGACTTACATCCAGTTCTGGCACAATTTTACCCAATTTTTCAGGATAATGTTCTGTTACAATCAATGGCACTTCTAGTTCTTTGCCCGCTCTTGTCTGCAAATACATAGTAATGCCTTATCTTGGTGGACTTGTGTGCGATAAGTCGGTCGTTATAAAGTTCACTTGCCAATTTATTTGCATTTTTCACCATGTTGTCGAAAAGAGGCATGCCGGGTCGGAACTTCTCCTGAATGTCGCACAAGAGGAAAAGCGTCCTTTTCGGATTTAAATGTTGCAGACGCAGGGCCATGGTTTTACGTTTGTATAGTTACTAAAGGAGAGCAATAGGTCAAAAATTATATCACATCTACACAGTATGTATGCATAAGTATTTCTACTTCTAAATCAATCTATGTATGTATGTATGCTAAAATTCAAGACATTTAGTTAATTATTATAATTGTAAAATCAATATCTTCAATATATTGCATTACAATTTGTTTTATTTCGATAGCTAAACAAAATAAACGAATATTTCAACGCACCTCTTTTCGTGCACTTTGACGCTAACGCAACTGATAATGTCTGTTGTCCAATTGGATCAGCTGTAGCAGCGACCAGGGCTGATAGAAAATTAAACGGGTAACCGATAAACGGAAAGCTATTTAATCTGAAAGTTGCCATGTTTTTAAACAATATTTTGATAAATATTTCATTTAATATTCTTGTATTTTCTTATATTACGTTCACTTTTTTTAAACAATTTTATTTTCTTATATTTGAAATCTAATGGGCTTAAACAAAATAATTATGATAAATAATTTATTGAACTTTCCAGTTTTTTCTATAATTTAGTAATTGAGATTACAGTCAAGAATTTATGTTGGAAATCAATATATTTAAACAATATTTAGTTATAATTTATTTCTTTTCTATGTAGAGTATTTTGATTGAACTTTATTATTTGGAATTATATTATATTCTTAGATATTATATAAATTTTTGCCTATAGAGCTCTTTACGTTAAATTCTAAATTGCGGTGCGTTTCTAATTGGTGAAATATTAAAACAACAACTAAAAGTGTAAAATAACCATAAAAAATAAACCTAGTCACTACGGATTCAATGGTCTTCGAAATATATGGGTTCATCTAGACAGTCGGATGAAAATGGTAGATTAATTTGCCCCATTATGCGGCCTTCCGCCTTTTGCACAAACCTGTTGTTAGAGTTTAGCCTTCGCGCTTGGGTATACAATAAATGTGAATTACCTGCAATTTAAGGAGAAAAAGGAAGTACATCCATATTATAAATATATCGTAAATGACAAGAACATAAATGGTTAAAATTTGTATGCAGCTGATTTAATAGATTACAGTATCCTCCCCTTTTGTAGGGGCAATTAATAAAAGCAACATACATCAAAAACACCCTTCAACGCCCTCCCATTACGAGATAAGCAATTAACACTTAGAGGTCTCACCTGTCGCACCGCCTTCCACCATTTGGCAAGCCGCGGCGGCTCAGGCAATTAAAGCAAATTGCTCAGGCACCTCACGCCTCCGCTTTAACACACTCTCCGGCGCATTAAAATTCCCCAGCAGCAAATATATATTCATAAAGCAAGCAGCTGTCTATGCAGCTATATATAAAATTGTGTGAGCCGCAATTGAGCTTCGCCTGGGCCATTTATAATTGAATACCTTCATTTACCTACCCACCGGACGAATAGTCCAGAGTCCACAACCACAATATGCTACAAAGCAACAGCATTATAATAATGAAGCCACAGTCAATTTCAATAACGCAATCAAATGCGTGCAATTTGAAAAACCACAAAACCGCAAAGGATCTGCCCGGCATTCACATTCACGCATTGCCGTGCATAAGCACAAAGAAAGTTTTGTATGCGGGACACGTAACTGCTATGGCATAGCTGGACACGATGTTGGCATCAATGATAATGGCATAGTCAGACGTACATACATACATATATACTCGTATACGAATATTTCAGTAATTTGTGCTACCTTTTGGCGCGCAGCTTAACGTTTCCTTAGTCCCCTGCTCACTAAATATTTGATGAGTTTTCAAAGTTGGGCACACGAGTTTCGAGTTGACGTTGCATTTGTAAACTTAAGTAAACCACTCACAGCGTAATCGAAATGTCTAGTGCTGTTTGGGGGAATGGGGAATGTCAAGGTGCGCCCATAAGGGCAACAGGGCCACGCATTTGACACCTGGCCAGGGTGAGGAAAGTTATGCGGCAGCATTTGACTTGCCTTTGTATTTTGTAATGGATGGAAATGGAATGGTGAACGGCTGAATTTGTAGCTCTATCTGTATTCATAGCGCCACTCGAACAGACGCAGCCATTTTGATTTTCAATTTCAACGCCATTTTCGCTTGAATGCGTCGCGCGTCATTTGCATTTTTTGTTGCGCTACTTTTTTATTGTCATTACGATTACGCGTACATGGGGCTAGAGGGCTGGCAATTTGTACGGCTTAGAAGGCCAAGTGATAATGTCAGAAATAAGTTTAAATCATGGCTGAAAGTTTCACAGACACAGAGCAGTACAACGACTTTAAATCGGTATTCTTTTGGAAAACAATTGAGAAAAAGTGAAAATGTTTATTTTGAACATGCCAACTTCTACATACTTCTCATACATACTGTGTACGAGTATTGCCATTGTTTGCTCACCGTAATAAAAAACAATTTGTTTTTGTTCTGCAGACTGAATACAATATATACATACTACATGCAATGCCACAGCAACAGCAACAGTAACAGCAACAACAACAACAACAACTGACAGCAACTGTAAGGAAAAAGAAGGAGCGCCTGCGGCTGAGTGTGCGTATTTGTCTTCATGTGTCTGTGCGCCTGTGGCTGCGTCTGTGTGTATTTTTATGTGATTTTTCAGGCTAACAGCTTTGAATGCTCTCATGCGTAAAAGGGAAAATGTTATGGCATTTATTTAGAGTATTTCATTATATACAGTATACTCGTATAGTACTAGCAATTGTGCAATTTATTCAATGAAATGTAAATGTGAGTCAATTGTAGTTCATTTGTAGTAATTTTTTGATTCCACTTACGCGTTAACATCTCTTCGCATATTTATTTATATTTTACGTTACTATCTAACTGGTGGCAGCTCGCATCACATTTAATATTGCATCTAAATAAATAGCTGCATTTTAATACCACAAGAGGACAAAAGTAAAGAAGCTGATTGCCAAACGTCACAAAGCTCTTAATGACAATTTCATCGTGCGTCCCCTAAAAGTTTGCTGTACTCTTTGTTAGTATGTATGTATGTGTGAGTGGCTTTTGTTTGCTCACTTCTAGAGTTTGTACCGTTCGTATACTATGTATAGTATAGGGTATGGTACACACATATAAATAAGTAATACGTGATAGGTTTGTTAACCCTTCGCAGACGACGCGTGCATTTAAATGCGAGGACGAAAAAAATACAGCCAAGCAGTGAAATGCCACGCACCACACAGTCATGAATATATGTATGTTATATAAACATATGTACAAGTATATGTATGTCTGTACCGGCTAAAGTCAGCATTATACATACAAGTATGTACATAGTACGCATATGCATTTCATGTTTGCAATTGGCGCGAAAACACTATGACAAACTACAGATATACTATATATATATACTTATATAAAATAATGTGTACGAGTATATGGGTATATGCTTCTATACAGTTGAAGTCGACTAAATATATATGGTTTGTTTAATTTAATGTTAATAAAAAATATAAAAGTTAAACATCATTTTATTGGGATGAGATGGGATAATAACAACGAATAGCATTTAAAATAACTTGCCTCCGAACAGCGTCTGATACCTAGGATAGGAAAGTTGAAAATGTGTAGCAATACACATACTCGTATAATAATTTTCAAATTTTTCCAATAATATTCATACATATTATTATTAAATAATATGGGTTCAAGTCCACCTTTTCTATTTTTGATTTCTACAACCACAAAATTATTCCAAACTTTCGCTACATTTGCGTTTATAAGTCGTGGTGAAAAAAATAAACAAAATCAAATCAAATTTTATCCTGCGCCTATATGCTTCTAGTTGATATCATTTAAGTAAGTGCAGAATACAGACTGCACTTTTTATATGCCTAACATGCTCTTAATGACTATAATGTTTTGTTAGCTTCTATTACATAATTTTACATTGTACAATCTTCTCAATTATGAACAAAATGTTCATTTTCTTGGTTAACGCAGCTTGCTTAAAGCGTAAACAGTCTGATGTGGCAAGTAACGGGGTATCGTTCTTTTCTTCTTGCCACATTAATTATTTCTTGGTTATATGACAGGATTACTATTGCCTTGCGACAACTATTCCAACTTAAACTGATTTTTCACTACAAAAAATACATGCCTACGTGGTGAAACAAACACAACCTTCATCGTGGCCAGCAGCACATTCAATGCATCTATAAAATTGGCGATCAGTGTGTATTGAGACATACATATGTATTAAAAAATATGTGTGTGTTGTGTACGCGGATGGGTTCAATGGGTGGCATGAGGGTTACCTTGCTAGCTTTTGGGCCATGCGTGTCACGTTTGTGTCAACGTTTGACAAGGCAAATTCGCAAAATTTCAACACGTTGTTTAGCCAAAGAAAATGGTTTTTGCGCAGGTGAATTGGAAGCGCGCTTCGTGTTTAACTTGGCAGTGGAAATCGCAGCATACTCGTATATAGTATGCTGCATTGTTGTTTCTATTGCTATTGTTGTTGTTGTTGTTGTAGTTGTTGTTGCTATGGCTGTGAGGGAAGTCGAGGCAAGTTGCGTCGAGTCAAATCACACAAACCGAGAGCAATGACGAGCACCAGCATGTTAACGAACAATGCGGGGCAAATATGGCGTATACGTTATATAGCGCGGTATTCCTTACTCTTGCAAATTGGATGAAATTCTTCAGCTTTGTTTGTCAGCCCAACCGTATACGTGTATGTATGTACATATTCTCGCTTTCTCTGCCCTCCCCTATCTCTGAGATTTGTTTGTTAGTTTTGTATCTCTGCGATGCATTCAGTTGAAAATTGGCATGTCATGTCGCGGCTGCTACCCAACAGCTTCAGTTTCTTTGTGCTTAAAGAAATAACATTATGAGCATGCTGGCCAACACATTAAATTTCTTAAAGAGCACATAAATCTTTGAGCAGCAGCAGCAGCAGCCGCTGCGGTCGTCTGTAAAAAATAAAGAAATAAAGGCTGAAAAAAGTCAAGAAGAGTTGTGGCAAAAAACGCTTCGTTACTCATCCGTCATGTACGCGCCTGAGCGTGTCACAAAAAAGGATTTACAACGTAAATTTGTGCGTCATCTAGAACTTATAGCTGCACCTACACACGCACACACACAGCGACGTAGACGGGACAAGTTTTACGACTTTACTCTTCTGCAACTGTGGATTATTTTGTAAACTTTTCACTTTCGTAGCAACCGCAGCATCAGCAGCAAAAAGTATAAGAATTGTGTGTCTATAAAATAAAACAAATTTAAGTTTCATCTTAGGATTTATAACCGAAAAATGTTTGTCTGTATGCGAGTATGGAGCTGGCGCTCACCTCAAATGCCACACGGAGAGTTTTAAATAAACAGCCATATGTTACAGCATCTAACGAGTGCAAAATATATTTTGTATGTGGTTGTGTCTGTCTGACCAAAGCACAATTTGAACAACAAATTGTTAAGTTCTTCTTTTTATGGTTTTTCTTTTTCTTGCACTACCACTTCTTATTCCATTTTGTTTGCCAAAGGAAGAGGCCGCAATTTACAAATTGCCGAGCAGAGATACTCGCAGGTATGCTTAAAGCTGTATAAAATGCAAAATTTAACTTGTATTTTGTTGCACCTTCCGTTCCTTGGGCTGGCATTGAGGTTCATTGAACCACAGGCAAACGTATTTCCGTATATGTGATGCTGTCTGAGCTCAAACAAACTTCACGAGCTGCTGATGAGTTGAGACTACAGTTGACACTGAGGATGTGCCTGCATGGCGAACGTGAGTGGCTTAGAAAAACAACTTGCATACTGTGTGCTTTTTTCAATATTTTCTTCTGCGAAACATATTCACCAGCGGTATAAACAACATTTTTTCTTAAATAAAATCAAAATGTCATAAAATTATTGAATTTGAGTAAGTCTGTGGACTAGAGTAGAGCAGTGAAGTATAGTGAACTGATTTGGTTTGGTGTAGAATCAAATATGACCCTGTTAGGCTGATGGAATAATATAATATTAATTAACAAATTTTGTGTGTTACTATTAATGTCAGAAATGATAAGTTTAAAAAAGAAAAAAGAAAAGAAAAAAAAAATCGATGCCAGACACAGTGCGGCTTTAAAGACTAAAGTTGTATTATTTTCTGCTTCTCTAGACGTTGAATATAATGAGAAACTGAACTTAATTTTTGAAGAAAAGTATTTGGAATTTTGCTGAACTTTATTCACGGCGATGTGCCATATTTTGTTACGATGCCATCCGTAATTCAGAATACGGCCGCCCACACACACATTGAGTGGCACAGTCACATAGTCAATGCTGCTGTTGGTGCTTTGATAAAAGCGCACATAATTATGCTTTGAATGCGTGTGCCAGTTGGCTGGGTTTGCATCTGATGGATGCACTGTGACTTGCAGACAGTGTCACCTAGACGTTGCATTACGATTTTCGGTCCAGTGATGCGGCAAAAGCGCTTCAGCACACATGACAAGTGACAGTGGCAGAGCTGACACACACAAGTGCAAGCTGTAAGTAGATTTGTGTGTGTGGATTTGTCTATACTAGTTTGCCTTCAGTCTTCTTTGGCTCTAGCAAGTGCAGCTAAGCAGCTGCTTTTTGTTTCCTTGCTTTTAAAAACGCGTCACTTGTTTGTATTTCCTTGTTTACACTCTTGCACACTTGTATGTACAGAAAGTAGGGAAGAAAATTTAAAAAGTTAGGTGAGTGTTTTAAAAATACGCACGTCTTAATTAGTGATGAATACATAATTAAAAGCAAGCCGCAAAGGATAACGAAAAGGTACCGGCAAAGCAAAAAGTTTGCTAAGCATTTCAAAACATAAACCGTACAATTCACGGCATAAGAACTGCCCCCCAACTTTTACTTTTTTTCATTTTCGCTTTCTAAGAATTTTTTTTGCAAAAGGCTTTTTTCTTTGTTGTTGTTGTTTTTGTTGTTGCCAAAGTCAAAGGCCTTAAGCACAAAGTGCAAAGCAAACAATGTGCTTCGTGTCCCCGAGCTTGCGCCCAAACTCAACTCATTGTTTTTTGTACATATTCGTTTTTGTCGTTGTTGTCAACGCCCATGCACCCTACACGCCCACATTGTCATATATATGCGCATGTGTGCGTGTGTGTGTGTGTGTGCTTGTGCGCCCTCAAATTGGCGCCAAGTTTTAATTATTCCATCATATTCATAAACTTTTGTACTTGTTGGCAGTCATTATGTGCGTCACACACATACACATACACACACCCACACCGCCATGCACACCCATGCGCATACAGATACACTTAAGCGACGCACTTGAGTCGCGTCTGAACTATAAGCCGAGTGCTTACTTGTGTTGTTGTTGGTGTTTTTTCTGTTTTTCTGTTTTTTGTGCTGTCAGCTCATTCTGTATGGCAAGGCAGCGACAATAACCTGACGGTCTGACTGTATGCTTGTCTGCCTGTCGGCCTGGCAGGCGTTACTCCATAAAAATGAACAACAGCTTTTTATTGTGTTGAACAATGCAAGGCGGCAACAACAACAACAACAACACCAGCAGCAGCAACAACAATGTAAGCGAGGGAAAAACAATGGCAGCCACTACGCAAAACTTTGGCCTTTCTTTCAAGCTTCGACAACATGTCCTACCTTTTTGTTGTTGTTGCAATCGAAGAGAGCGTTTAATGAGGCTGTCGTATTATTGTTCAATTGTGCTTGACATAAGCAACAAGAATTTCTAATATTGCGCAGATGGCGTCAAGTGTGCGCCCCAAAGTATGCAACGCATTTCAGTGCTTATTATTAATATGTATGTGTATGTGTGTTGTGAATGTTATTGAGTGTTGAACATTTACACACACACACACTGACGCAGCATTTATGAGCAAATAAACACAATAGACTGCACTATTACTTCATTATTATGCAAAAGAATCATGGCTTATAAACATGTTTATGCTTCTAATCCTTCACTTTTTACTGTTTTCACAAATATAGGATTTTTAATGGGCATTGTTGATTAGCTTTGACCGCACTGTGTATGTAATTTATTTAATAGTACATTTCTTGAAAGCTTACTTACGTGTTTTTCATTCCTCAATACAATTTATTTTAACATTCAAATGTACATTTTCTCATTAGACAATTGGTTTTCGAAAATATTAGCTTCGGCTTCGCGAATAAAGTTGAAAGTTATATTAATAGAATATAAATGTTATTTCTAAAAGATAAAAGATTTGATAAACATATTAAACAAATTTTTTAATTTTATTTATTTCATGTGCCAAGTAATGTCCAACAGAGAACTAGAAACGCATGAATAAGGTTGAAAGCTATATTAATAGAATACAAATGTTATTTCTAAAAGATAAAAGATTTGATGCATTTTTTTAATTTTATTTAATTCATGTGCCAAGTAATGTCCAACAGAGAATGCTCAACTAGAAACGAATGAATTGATTATTAAATCTTTGCCTAATAAAGCTGATAATAATTTTGGACTTCATAACTAACATAAGCCAGTGTGTTTTGTGCAGTCAGATAAGCCTTTGCATGGAATAGCGATGAACTAAAATACAAATTTAGGTTGCCCAAGAATTCAATGCGATGATAAAAATATTATTATACTTATAGTAATAGTTAGAAAGTCGGGTAAATTTTGCAACTGTCTCAGTATGAAATCTCCAAATGTACTAGAAATTTGGCGAACCGGCGAATATGGCTCCACAGTTATATTGCTATATGTTTCTGTTGTTGTTGTGGTCAAAGCGCTAATCGGTTGTGGGTTATTTGTTGGGGTGGTCGATGCCATTGGATGTGTTCGCATATCATCTATTATGTGCACACGCTCGGGTGTTATATCCACATTATTGCCATTTGAAATATTATCTGTAAGCTTCGAAGCAGATTTACAGCTTAGATCAGATTCCACCGATTCGGTTTGCGTATGCTGATCGCACATATCCGCAAGCGAGATGGGAGTCAACGACGTGTTCGAAGATAACACTTCATTTGCTGTATTGGGCGCAGTTTCTATAGCTTCTGAAAGTGAATGTTTCAGATTCTCAGTCTGTTGCTGCTGCACCCTTGTCGCGTCTTTGATGGGCACTTTCTTACTTCCACATTCGTCACTTTTATGGTCATGCAGTCGCTCTAAATGTAACGGTCCTACATCTGGAATCGATGCCAGTTCATTGAGCACGATATGTTCCTGGCTTTCATGCTTTTCCTTATTGCCCAAATAATTATTATTCATACGAAAGCTCATCAATCTCATTACTGGATTATGCTGAGCAGGGCAGGGATTCAGCTTATGACCGTTGCCACCTTCACCATGGCACAGACCCCTGCCCGGTGGTTGACCCTGCTTGTCCAGGATTGGTGCCTCAAGCACCATGTTTTCTATCAACTCATTGTTCTCCACCACATTACCTGTGGCATCGATCTCTTGTAAACCTGTGGGTGTATGCAAGCTTTGGGTTATCTTGCGTTCACGTGAATTGGCATTTTTACTTTTAGGAAGCTTTGCGCGCTTTACGTGAACCCGACAGTTGGAAAAACGGTGAGCTTCGGTAATTTTAGGTAATGGAAGCGAATTTATCGGCTTAGGAGATTTAGACCAGTCTGGAGGTGAGGTAGCCGGTCGCATGCACTTAACTGTCGATTTACCTTTATCAAAAAAGCCCGGCAGTGGCTCTTTGTGGTGCATCTTAGTGCGCTTCCTAGGTGGAGATTCATCCGAATCATAATGGCGGGAGCGATGTTGCCTTTTAGCTGGGCGTAAAGTTCTGTGTTTTGCGATCTCCTCCTCGGTCAGCATTTTAATGCGCACAGTGCAGGATTTAGTTCCAACAACTTTCTGCTTCGCCTTTGTATTTGATGGTGGTAGCTGAAGTGTTGAGTGCGACTCATCATCGCTATCCGGAAATGAGGCCATGTAAGCGATTGCGCCTGTTGGCTTGTTAATGTCTTCTGTGGATAGTAGAGTATTTGCTTCGAAATAAATTATTTTACTCACACTATACTTTTACATACTTTAGTGTATTAGCCTACTACTCGTTTCTCGTATTTGCGTATATTCAAATGATAAAGACAAAGATAAACACAAAATGATAAAGACAAAGATAAACACAAAATGATAAAGACAAAGATAATACTTTATAGTTTCTTGTATGTATGTAACACATAGAAGGAGAAGTGGCGGACCGCCACAACAATATATATTCTTGATCAATATGATAAGACGAGTCGATCTGTCTGTACTTGTATGAACCATTTCAGAAAGTAATTAGAAAACCAAACGTGGTATCCAGATTCTCTCAACTAAGAGAAAGGACTTGAGTTTCCACATCTCCGAGATGGTTATCAACATTGTTTACATACACAATTCATTTTTAATTATTTTTTTAAAGTCAACTTAAGACATCAAATAATGACAAAATGATTTATCCAAGGCCTATTCCTATGTTTCTATAATGATTCCGACTTGGTAGTGGTGTATTGATGGGACAGCTGTGATCCGGTTTACAATCCAAAGTAATCCGAGTCTTTTTTCATAGCATTACAATAAAACCAAGAAAAAAAAACAGTAAAAAAAGTAAAAAATGCTGTTGGAACGAAATCTCCCAGGCCACATAGAGAAGCAGAGTAATGATATTTTTATTAACATAGAACTCAATAATACGGTGTAATTTATATGGAATATAGTATGGCTCAAAAGCGCCAAACAGTCTTAAGCATAATTTTAACGCGGCGATAAAAATTGAAGGTCCTGTCTGAGTGTTTTGTGAGTAAGTGCTTCTCATTACTCATAGTAGAGTAGACCGTAGCCTATTCAAGCAACCTCAGCCGATCCAATTAAGTGAAAACGCAATTAGTTGATGCTTCAAAATATACTCGTATAGAAGTATTTATGGCACCTAGTGTAGACTGAAGTGCCAAGGCCAAGTTGCCACAGAGTGTTGTGCCAAAGTGTTGCGTCTGCCTTGGGCCGCAATTAAGCCTTTATGAAATGGGCCGTAAGCGTGTTAATTGAATGCATAGTTAAGAAGTTTTCTATAGTTGGTTAGAGGCAATGAAGCTGTAACTGCCACTATCGCGCCTCATTTGATGAGCCCGCAACCACACATGCAGACCGGCAGCCACTTAAAAGCGGAACGATGCAAAAGGCAAACAACTTGTGTTCTCAGTATATAGTATACTATATGTGTACTATATATGCCATTTATAAGTATGTTTGTACTTTACATACCTAACTTTTTTTCCCCCGATTTGATGGCTACGCAGTGCAGCGAATGGGCCTATTAGCACTTTTCAACTAAGCCTCAATTTAGATGCTTTTTGCCCTAAGTTTGCTGCTGGCCCGCCACGTCACTGCCGTCATCGACGCACTTTCAACTGCAAGTGTCACGTTCTGTCAAGCACCATAGACCGCCATTGGCATAGCCATCGCCATCGCCGTCGTTAGCCCCTTAGACAGCTGACGGGCAGAAGAGCCAACGGACTAAAGCGCAATACGCATATATACAAGCCGTCACATATATTTATACATACATACGTATACGTAATATTGAAGAGCCGTGCACGCTGCAAGAGTCGAAACTGTCGCACAGCATGGATAGAAGTGATGTGATGTGGATGGGGTGGGTGAGGAGGAGAGGAAGGGAGTATGAATGCGCATAGTTAGTGATAAACTGCTTTGGCACGGAAATGGCACTGGAAATGGAAATGATGTCGAGTGTGCTCGTGTGCATAAAAAGGCCAATTAGATGGCACATCATTGCGTTAGTTCATAGAGCAGTGGGCGTTCTCTCTATTCCTGAAAATGCTAGATTTTTATGAAAATATGTTTTCATTTTTTACATTTTTCATGTGGATTTTTTTACACTCGTTTGTATCTCGTTTTTACAGTAGCAGCTCTAAATGGACAACTAGGCCATAAAAGTTTTTCTATATATGTATGTGCCACACTAGAATTTATGCTTCACAACAAAAACTTTAAATGAACTTTTCAGGTGCTGAGCATAGCATATTGGCTTGGTCTGACTATGAAATGTAATAAGTTATGTGGCAGTACTGCCTACTAGGGCTGGAAGCTGATTCCTGCTTGGGGCCTTCTTTACTGAAATCATTTTGATGAAGAACATTAGAAGCTTGTGATGTTGTAATAATGTTGTATTGTGTATTTTTTTTACTAATCTTTATTATACCGTGTACATGAAAAATGCAAATACATATACATAGTATATGGCACTATTTCGAACGACTGACATTCTTGTAGCTTTTGATATATAGTATAAACGGTATTGACGAAATTCTGTAGCTGAGGAAGGGGGGAAAGATTCAAAAAAGTAAAATAAACTCATATAGGGAGGAACGTCTGCATACAAAGTTCGGTTTATATACGCTCAGCCGTTTTAGAAAACCAGGCGTTCATGCAGACAGACGGATGGACGGACATGTCTAGATCGATTCAGAATATATGTACTTTATGTGCTTGCACAAATGTAATATACCCTTTTTAACCTACGGGTACAGGGTATAATTATTGTTAACGCTTCAATATGTGTGTCTCCTTTTATCCAAATGCAACGTTGCTTTAATCAACAAATTATCAAATCTCCTTTTTGGGTTTAATTTTTTAAAAACTATCAATTCAGCAAATTGTATATTGAATATTTAAGGCTGATCCTTCCTATACAGACGGAGAGCTATATAATATAAGTAATTAATTAGTAATAATAATTTTGACCCAATAACGGATGCCACAAAATGTGATTCAATGTACGTAAAAGTTTCAGAAATGTTTTTTAATTTTTCATAGAACTTTTACAAATACAGTTAGGCTGAACTGCAATCGTAATTAAATCCAACATGCTCACAAAAATTTCAAAATGTAGTCCCGATCGGACTTTTGTATTACCATCCAATAAAGGACAGACATATTGTGAAGTGAAGAACCTGAACTTGAATTGGGTATTCACTTGCGAACTAAAACCGAACTTGTTCACAAGAGTTGTAGCCCTCTTCCTCTAATGCATATAAATACAGACACACCCGTATGTGAACAGGTATATCTGTGACGTCAAACAAACAAATACAATCGCATACACACACACATACACACATTGGAGGCAGATTCTTGCCATGGCATGGCATAATCAAGAAGTTTTAAATGCATCATAAAAACTTTCTGGTGTATGCAATTTCAGAAACTTGTCTTTAGGCTTTTGCTCAATGTTTATTTGTATACTTACGAGTACATATACATACAAAAACCCATATATATATGTATTTATGTACATATATGTGTGTTGGCAATTTATGGCCTGACACTTTAAAGCTGTCAGGTGTACGGGCAAAAACTATCAAAATAGCCCAACAGTAGTGTGGAATAAAATGGGTGGGGAATAGAGTGGCATATAAATATAAAAAGGCAGAGCAGCGAAATGAAATAAAACGAAAAACAGGCAACGTAAAATATTTATTGTTTGCCTGCCTAAACGCCAAGGTGCTACCCCAAGCAGCAAACGCGTATCAATAAGCTGGCTGCATAAATCTACAGGGCTTTTGTGTGCCACTTTAGGCCGGGCCACGTCAAGCCAAGCCAAGCCAAGCCAAGCCAAGCCAGGGGAGGCCAGAACAGGTCAGACCAAGCCAGACCAGACCCGACCAGACCAGACCCGACAACAGAGATCAGAGCGGCCCACCCAGTGGGGCCTCGAGCACAACAGTCGCCACTTAGACGTTGTCAGCGCACGCCTAATGTGTTTTTGTCAGTCAAATGTGATGTGAGCCCGTTGTTGGTGTTTGTTGCTATTGTTGCTGTTGTTGCTATTGCTGTTGTTGTTGCTGCATCGTCGCGTCCTTGGCTTTAGGTCTTTGTGCGTATTATGAAGTTGAGCTTAGGGACTTTTGCACACCCACACATAGGCACACACGATATTGTGGATATTGTGGATGCCCATACATTATGTAGAAACAGCAGACAGCACAAATCTGTTGTACTTAAATTAAGAACGCATTTTGTTGTACATAAATTATCAGAACTGGAGTGTACTAAAGATGCCTCAGCTATGTCCTCTAATTTGTGTGTGTGTGTGCGAATTTTAGTGTGCATTTGAGTGCATGTTACTTTTATTGACAGGTTTGTGCTTTATTCGAGTTTTATGCCGCACGTGGCCAACACATAAGATGACAACAAAATTTATGTCAACTTATGTTAGCATGAGACCCAAATTGATAAGATTTTCCGAGATGTTCTGACATCTAAGACTCTAAGCCTCACATCATGTTGTGGCATAGTGTGTACAAGTATGTGCTCTTTGGCAGATATTAGAATTGACTTCATTATATTGTTATTAAGTCTAAATTATGAGAACGCCTAAAATCTCAATTATAGCAAATTGATTTATAAAGCTAACAGGGAAAATGTGTAGTACAGTTCTTGCTCGCAAAATGAAAAGCAAACGTCTAATATACTTGAAGAAATCTAATGGAATAGTAGATATACTCAATTGAAAGTCTGTGGCAATTATTTGTGGATATGCTTCTGCAACGATGATGATGAAAGTAAAAATAATAATAATACAAAGTTACAATAGAAATGTTGTTGTTAACATTATACAACTTTCCAGATCTGAGTTATAACTTAAAAAAATGGTCAGAAACAAAACAGAAAATGTTTGTTTTTTTTAGAGTTGGCTGAGCTGTAACACAATTACAATTATAATCAACTAATTACCATAATATTATTTACACATTTAAATACAAGCAATCGACGTTTTTTTTCGGCTCAGAATCCTTCGTTATTAGCCGAAAACTTTTAATTTGTAGAAGCTGAAATCCACTTGAAACCTATTTCGATTGATAAAAAACTGTAATTTTTCAATAATATATTTTTTTTTTGTATTTGTACGCTCAAAGAAAGAGTACATTGTTTTTGTTTTTCCATCTGGAAATGGGAGGTCCAATGCTAGACGAACATTTCTATGGGTAGACCACATGTGTATGACGAATGACGGTCAATTGGTCCATTAGAGCTATCGCGCTGAAACTTTGTGCCTTTTCAATTTTAAGTGACTTTCTGGGTAAATGATAAAAATACCCATGCATAAGTACTTGACGCTGTGGGATGTTAAAGCAATCAATACAAATAGGCGGCTCTCTGTTTTATTTACTATCCTCAGAGCACCTTGCTGGCCATTTCGAACAAATTCGTATAAAGACCTAGGGGATTTTTGTATCGAATAAAAATGCGCGGTATCCCCAAGTGGATGCTTTCACTGTACATATGTTTGTGTGTATGAGCGTGTATTTGCGTGTATGTAGATGTGAACGTTCAATCATTTAAAAGCCAGCATGCATGTAGCGTTGACATTTAAATTAAATTGCGAAAATCTCAGCAGCCTAGGCACTTAACAACGTGTGTATGTGTTCACAGCTACATGTGTGTATTTATGTACGTGTATAAAGACAAGGACGACACACGCCCACGCCCACACCCACACCCACACCCAAACCCACATCCAGACTGACGTACATTGCCGTTGCCTTGCAGCTTGTTCGACAAAAGTGCCGAGTGTAATATTAATTTACCAGCAATCTGAAATCAGTATTGATGGCAAATACACGCATCATGCTGCAGCAGCCACGCACACCTATACACATGCAACCCAAATACACATGTACAGTAAGTGCTGCCTACTTCACAGCGCATCGCATTCAAGTACACTTGTGCTGTCCACGGGAGCGTGTATGTCTGTGTGTGAAAGTAAGCTGGCGCCCGTCAAGTAAGCTTAGCATTGTCAATTACATACGCACACATGTACAAGCACAGATAGAGCAGGTGCCTGTTACAAATACAAATATGTACATAGATACAATATACATACATACTATATGTGCATGTGCATGTGTTTGCGAGAGGGTCGATTCACAAGTGCCAGTACTTGAAAAGTGACGGCATTTCTGATGGAATTTCGCATTACTTGGCATCACTTGAATGATAACATGCTATCTTTTTGATTAATTCATAGATTAAATCTTATTTATCAGCCAGCTATAGCGCACGTGTTTTGTTTTTCTTGATAAAATGGAAACAGAGCTACGCCTATATATGATATACTTTTCCTTTTATTTACAAGTAGTTCAAGATGAAAAAGCGAAAAGTGCTTAAAGTAGATTTTTATAGAATTGTAGGAAAAGGTTTAAAAAGTAGCGAAAAATAACATTTTTTGTTGTATGACCTACAGAAGTTCGGTCGGCAGGGCGCTAAGGAGTAGCACGCACTACATTGCATTATAATCGTACTTCAAGACTACCACTATATATATAGACGGCTGAAAGACATACTACGCAAAACTTGAGCTAAAACAATCGTATAAGCTGCCTTATAACTGCAGCATCTTCCAGGTGGAAGTGTTTGTCAAAAGAAAGGCAGCGGAGGAGGCTTTTAAGCTACGGAGCACAGAATAATGAATCAACATTTTTGTGGACAGCCAAGCAGTTATCAAAACATATCTTGGCAAGCACGGCGGCAAGAGACAAGCTAAGCTGCGAGAAAACGGTGCACATCTTCCAGAAAAAAGAAGAAGGTCACTCACTAGCCATTGCCCAGTAGCTGAGCATTAAAACAGAACTCAGATCAACGAAATGCAGGAAGGGATAGAAATGTCGGTACAACTCATTTACAACTGTCCAACACTGGTAAAACAGTGTTTACTCACTCACTTCGAAACTAACCACCCCCCACGAGCTTCTGGCGTTTTTAAAACAATTTCCAACCCGTCTTGGTGTATGTGCCAACCTAACTTAACTCTAAACATTGTTTCCTAGTGACTAAAATCGACAATTAGTTGCAAAGACAAATTCGATTTTAGTAAATGTACTTAAACGTACCTTTTGAATTAAAACATACTTTTAAATTGATCAATTTGGTCGCCTAAAAAGCATTCTATCGAATTAATTAAGCAACAAACAAGAAAAAAACATACAACAATAAATTCGTGAATTCCCGATACACAAACAAGCGAATATCTGTTTGCCTTACAATTCATGAACAGCAACAAAAGTAACTATTTTAAGTTTAGTATTTTTTTGTTTAGACTTTCGACTGATGCTTCTTCCTGTTTCACAAAAAAAAAAAAACCGAACGGCTCCTGAAACACAAAAACGCTTTTTTTTACCAGTTCGAAAAATGAGAATTGTATCTCTCTAAAAGCAAAGAAATGTGAAAAATGTATCGCTACATTAGTAGCATGCGTACTTATTGGTCGACCCCCGTTGGAATACATATATGCAAATAGAAGTGATTTCAAAAGCATCTTTTGTTATTACATTCTGATGGCTTATTGTGGGATTTGGAGCTGAATGAAGGGCTCAGAGCACATAATTAAATTAGGACACACTTATCTCAGTGATGTCATGCATGATGGTCCCACATCCTTTGCAGCTTCCCAGTTTGTCATTGTGAAAGGTACTCCTGCCCCAGCCCCAGCCCCCTCTACACACTCTTAATGACAGCTCACTCGCTTTTATTGTTTATAATTTATAAAATATGCTTTAGCACGCCAACGGCAATTGACCCACTTTTTCGCTTTTCCACTTTCCACAGAAACGAAATGTATAGAGAGAGAGAGAGAGAGAGGGAGTGGGTGGGGGTTGGGGTATGGGGTATGGGGTGTAGGGTGTATACAGAAGAAGATCTGCACTTGTCGGTTGCTCGGTCCTACGACTTTCACTTGCCTAATTGAGCTCTGCACTTGGCCCCCAACTGTCGCATCGCAACAATGCTGTGCGTGCCATGCAAATGGCAAGAAAGAATAAATAAAAAATTAATTTATTTGCATGAAACACTGTTGGTTGCCGCATCCAGCCACTTCTTACTCTCACCACTGGCCACCTCGTCCAAACAAAAAGTTCCGGAGCAAGAGTCAAGCGCATGCAAATTGAAATGCCCCTAGTTGCCAGTGGAAGACACGACCCAGCACACAATGCGAATGAGGCTAAACGAATAGTTGGAGAATCTGGACAGTTCACAGCAGCCGGAAAGGCACTTCCCACCTTCCCACCTTTGCCTTTCCGCCAACAGTTACTTAATTTTTACACAAATTTGCAGTTGAGTTCTACGGATGCATTTAATTATACAGCAATTAACGTGGGCCTGGGAGATTATCATTCCACCAGCAAGGCTGAGCACATATGGATAATTTGGCTGCTGCTGCCTATTCTTTCATTTCAATTTGATTTCCTTGCTACTTGATTCAATGCCTAGGCAGCAGAAAACTAACATGTTTTATGATCCAATCAGACGTGCACATAAAAGAACTGCTGTTCAAGCGCAAATTGAAACGTTCTTGCGGGGTACAGGCGGCTCTCGACAGAACCAACACACATTTCACATTAAAGAGATCGCAACAATCTAACGGCCAGCATTGTTGTCAAAAATATGAGCTCCAAAAGTGACAATTATTATATTATCGCTCGCTGATCTTTGTTTTGTTTATATTTTATAAATACTCGTACGATTAAGTGAATCATTAACATGTATTTAATTACCTTTTAACCACAAAATTGTATTTTCTTGAAGCTATTTTTTTTTATTTGCTTCTGAAAAGATTAATTTCTTCTTCGAGAGAGAGAGAGAAATTGGATGAACTACATTCAAATTGTTGTCTCTCTTATTTGTTTAAGCAGTAATTTGAGGAAAACCTACTTCTGCATATGTCTTATATACTTCAATGTTTTCCTTCTTAATATTTCATTGATTTCAATAGTATATTTTATACTTTCTTTAATTGTATTAGCTATAACAATAATTCAAATATTAATTCTACGCCAAACAGAGTCAGTACCTCAAGTTTCCGCGATTTATTTTTAAATTTGTAATTTGTAACTCAATTTATGGCATATGACAGATGGTTAGAAATATAAGGTTCGTTGACATTTGAATAAATTGAATAAATAGCCAAATATGCATAAAAATGATGAATAAAGAAAAATGAAATACGCTCAATATTAATTTTTTGTAGAATAGATAAACAAGGACAAGAAATTAAAAAAAAATAAGGAAGCGTTCCTTTATAATAATTAATTTGGAATTGAAATGTTAACTTTATTTGCATTCACAGCCTAAGTACTCGTATAAGAAATAGATAGTTAACAGTTGATTACTTAAATAACTTTCATTACTTCATCTGCTTAGGACAAATGACTCTTATTTAGTAAGGTCATAAGGAAGCCTACTTAATAATCATAGTTAGGTTAAGTTTATCTAACATGTCCTGTATAGGAACTGTATAGCATGTACAACATAAAAAGAGTGGCAATAAAATTTGAAGCATCACAGAAAGGGAAAAGCGACTGTCACTTATTTGGAGGGCTTTGCCAACGAATCATTTTGTTGAACTATGTACATACATACTTGTATGTATGAAGGGGGTGCACAAATACTGTCTGCTGCCAAACAAGCAGTCATAAGCGCCTTATTAGATTTTCGTGTATTCTCGTATTTGTTAGCCGGCAAGTGAGTTGTAAGTGCGAGCAAGTGCCCAGTGGCCTAATGTCCCAGACGTCCCGGACCTTCCAAACGGACGCACAACGCACGCATTAACAACTTCATTAAGACGAAGGCACTCGCACAGAGACTAACTGGCACCTAATAAGCTTATGTCGGTGCGTCTGCACTTTCGTCATAGGAATATATATGTACTTATAGTATGTATGGGTATATACTAAGTATATACAGAATCGTAGAATCGTGGTGCTGCACCACGCTGGCAGCGTTGGCAGCTGCTAAACTCAACTGTGAAGTACATTATTTTTGGGCTTACGAGCAAAGTAATAAATCTTCCAGGAAAGCCAACAAAATGAGCAAAGCGACTATAGAACATAGATTGACAGCCGAACGGAGTTGAGGGTGGGCAGAATATGTGTGGCTACTATATGGATATACAGATAGATATAGTCGTGAGTAGGAATAATGCAGCATGAGTTCGGCAGACTGCTTACTCGTACATGTCAGCTTAATTAAATTTCAATATACTCTTTCCAACCAGCATGCATGCAATATGTACTGTACGTATTCGTATATATATGTATGTTTGTGTACATTTTGGTCATCATGGTAATGGGAAATAACAATGCAGAGTGTGCATCGACGGCCCACAGAGAATATTACAATGGACAATGGCAAGTCAAAAATGTATCTGCAGCAGCAATCGCATGGCGCATACACAACTGGCTATTGTTCGCATCTATTGTTTGCTTGCAGAAGAAAAATTAATTAGTGCTGCAAAATATACAACACTAGACTATTTCATTTCATGCAGCAAAAGCAACAGCAACAACAACAGCAACATCAGTTACCATCACTGGGCCAGAACGTGAGCACAATGGACGAGGAAAACAAGTCCACAAATCAAATTATAGCGGACTGCATGGGCATTGGCATGGCCATGGACATGGACATGGATATGGATATGGACGAGGGAAAAGGCAAACAACAGTGGCAACAACAGTAATAGTAGCAGCAGCAACGAAAATTCAACGTGTAGGCAGTCAAGTGAAAGTTGTTGCAATGGAAAAAGTGCAAACAACACATGATGCAACATGAGCGACGAAAAACAAAACACATGCCACAAATGAAAATGGGTTTCTCATTTGCCAAAGCGAAAGCAATAACTACCCAAGTCGTCGTCAACTTATTTGCTCTTCCTGCGGCAACAATACGTTTTCAGAAGCATGAAGAGAAAAACTTGCATTGTTTCCATGTGAACACTTAGATACTCTAGCAAATATATTTCTGGATTTTAGAAGTATCTGAACGTGTATTGAACTAGAAGTGAAGGATCAATAACAATTATTAGAGAATATTACTATGAGAATTACAACTACTTCAGATTTTTCATAAAATTTTTTTTTTTTAAATGATTAAAATTTTTGAAAATTGCTCTACACAAAGTTGCGAATAGTTCCAGGTTAGTCCTCATTTCACAAGTGATCTTTCGTTGATTTGGAGCCGTTATTTACAAAATACAAAATATACAATCATTTTGAATTTGAGACATATTATTTGTGGCCAGTAAAGAAAGGCCAGTATTTGTGTGGAAAGTTTGCTTTCTGGGGAATATGAGTTGGTGTTATCGCTCGTTTTCCTAAAAGGAAAACATTTCTGTCAATTTTTTTTTATTTCGATGTTCTGCCTTCAAATACTTAAACTTTTTTCCTAGGTACCCACTAAATATATACATGTATGTTTATTTTAAAATGTCTCCGATAATACTTTTATTTCTTTTAAATTTAATTTGCATTAAATTATATATTTAAGAAAAAATCTTGTTTATTTTAATTTGCATGGGAATTTATAAGTATGTATTTAATATTTACAACAATTATTTTAGGTAAACTAAAAAGCTCGTATCTTACCAAATAAATAATGTATTAGAGGACATATGCCAGAAAAATTTAATTACATCTTTACAAATAAAAGTAGTTGCTTTGTATTAGCTTGCAAGGGAAGAAGGGAATAATGTTGAAGACTTTTAGAAATGATGAAATTGTCAAATCAAATGCGTCAGGCTCCTTTAAAGTGTAAAGGGTATAAAAACTACAAAGGAACAAACTTGCTGACCAACGGTGTGTGTCTGCCGACAGTTAAACTGCTGACATTTAAAGTTGTAGTCCCACTGGCTGGCTGGTGCTTCAATGCCAAGAATTAATATGTCAACGACAAATTGTTGGTACTGCATACTGAATACTGCCGGCCAAGCAAATTGGTTTTCATGTGCCTGCATTTACAAATGAAGGATTGCAATTTGGAAACACGTTTAAGCGTTCAGGCAAAAAATTCAATTTCAGGTTACAATTCATTCAAAGTCAATTGCTTTTGTGAGCGTTTATAATGGTTGTTGTTGTATGATTGTTGTTATTGTAGTTGTTTTTTCAGAAATCTGATGCATTTCGATATTAAATATTTTCAATCGATTTAAGAAGTAATCTTTTAACATAGCAATAAATATGTACGATTGTGATCAGTTTACGATTTTAAATCCCATTGACGTATACGTAATATTTTATTGGTTCATAAAAAAGAAACTCTGTTTAAAGATAGCCATTAAAATAATCACATATAAGGTAAAGTACATCTTGTTGATGAAGTTAAGAGTTCAAATCCAACTTTCGAATGTTGTGAAGAAGACGATTTTAGATCGCATTGACGTATACGTAATATTTTATTGGTTCATAAAACAGAAGCTCTGATGATAGCCAATAAAATAATCACATATAAGGTAAAATACATCTTGTTGATAAAGTTGGTAGTTGAAATACAAGTTTCGAATCATGTGAAGAAGCTTCATTTAGCTTTGTTGAGCATTTAGTTCTTAGTATAGTAAATATTATTTTTCAAAAAAATTATTTTAAAAAAAAACTCATTAATTGAAAGAACATACGAAACTTAAGCAAGTTATTACTAAAATATTCCTAACACTCTATGCTCATCTCTAACTTAAATTGAAAGGTGCATTTAGAGGCATAACTACATATGTGATTGATACAGGAGCTGCACAGAAACTTCATTACTTAACATTGAGGAGAACTAGAAAAACAATTCGTCGGGTGTAAAATGAATTGAAGGCAAATGCATGATGATACTATTTAAAAGGTTTCTTTGAAGATTTAATTCTGATATTTTTCCATACATACATTACATACATTATACTTTGTTCATTCTATCCATGTTATTAATAAAAACAAAAAACATTTTTCGCGTGCAAGATGAATTAAAGGCAAATGCAATTATAATGATGATACTTAAAAGGTTTCTTTGAAGATTTGATTCTCAGATCTTTCCTAGCACATTCATACATTATATTATTATTATTATATTATTATAAAAAAAAAAACAATTCTTCCAATGTAAACTGAACTAAAGGCAAATTGAGTTTATGCTAGTTAAAAGGTTTCTTTGAAGATTTCAATATGTGCGTAATAAATTATTTATTATTATTATTACTATCTATAAATTCTTACTCTATGATCTTTTCTAGAACATACATTATATCTTGTTAATCCATGTAAGTCATAAACATAGCTTCATTTAATGGAACTAGTTCGCTTTGAAACAACACAACTCTAATTAGAGAGCACCACAACACAAAATATTTGAAATTTTCAGCAGCATATTTATGTACCAATATACACTTACTATAGTATAGTATACATGTACATACATGCTCATGTTTATGCGTACATATATACATATCGTATATGCATGTATAAGTCTGATTGTGTGCTGGTGAGCCGTGCTTTGTGCGACTGTTTCGCTGCGGGTATCTTAGAATATACTCGTACATACATACATATACATATATATATATATATATATATACTTGTATATATATACATACTCATATGAATGCATACGAACATTTACATTAACACTTTGTAATTTATACACATGTCGTTTTGTCGCTTTGTGGTTGTTGCTGGTTGTGGCTACGGCGACGGCGACGGTGGCGGTGGTTTGTATTTGAATGTCGGCAAAGGTTTTTAAAATTAAATTGCACACTGTTCAGAACTATATACGGCATATGTAGATACATACACACCCATTTACAATTGTGTGTGTGTGTGTATATGTGTTTGTCTTTGAGTGGTTGTGGCACTGCTCGTTGCCTTTGTCTTTATCATTTGGATCTAATGAAAGTTGCAAATTGTTTTTATGCGTAGATATTTACAGTTTGCACAGCGACAGCAAAAACAACAACCAAAAACTAGAAAAACAACACAACAGCAAGCCCAAGAACTTTGTCCGCACATTTTAACAATCCATGTTCTTCGAGTATGTGTGTGTAATTGAATATATGTATGTATGTATGCGAGTATAGTATGTGTGTACGTTTGTTTCACATCTAGGCCAATTCACATTGAGGGAAGGCAGAGGGGCTCCCCCTTCGGCCTTACCAGCGCCTATTTTGCGTCACGTCTGCCATTACGCACACTATAATTTTCGTGAAATTTGCTATTTAATTGAGCGTTCATATAAAATACAGCAAATAAATGACAGACGCTTTGCCCAAAAACCGCATAGCATTTATGTTTGAATTTACAAAGGCACTGCCAGTACGATTATGTTCATGTGTGCGTGTCGTTGGATCAGAATATTTATGTGTGTTTGTGTTTGTGTGTGCCTTCGCATTTTTCCTCACCGCCTCATTTTGAATTCCATTAAAGCTTCAAACGTTTGGCTAATGAATTAAGTTATGGAATGTTAAATTTGTATGCCTAAAAGCATCAATTTTAAAAGGCATTAAAGCTGAAAACCGATACTTATAACCTACTTGGGTATTAGCGAGTCGTGATCAAAAAGTTTAGACGACTGCTTGTAAGTTGCTAAGAGTTATTGAGTAACTAAGAGAATTTGGAACCATAGTGATAAGCTAAAAGAGACCTTCAAATGGAGAAAGAAAGTTTCCTACCTTACGAGGCAACTACTTGTCATAAATTTATTTCCAGACTGGGATACTTTTAATCAAACTTTCCCTTATTATTTCTTTCTACATGTGCTTTTCCACGACGACAAAAGCATAAGCTATGGCAATTAAATACCAACACTCTGCATTCGTGTGTACGAGTATTCGTGCTTGCGTGGCTATGTGCTTCATGCCTTGTTGCATACTTAGCGGCGTTATAAACACATGCGCGTTGAAAGTTAAACAGCATGACAAAAATACTTGGAATGTGGCAGGAAAACACTTGGAAATGCAACAAACACATACATTACAAACATTTGACACACAAGGAAGGTGGATTACGCTGTTGCAGACACTTAAATGCACTCAAATGTGTGGTTGTAGTGGCATAAACATGCATATACCGGTGTTGTATTTGTTTTTCTTTTTGTTGCTCAGCTTTTCTGACAGGCATATGAAACAGACGTGCACAGCACAGAATTAAAAAAAGCATGTATTTAAAACCTTAAATTGTGTGTTCTATACAACTTTCTACGCTATTTATTTGCAGAGATTATAATGCATTTGTACATGTACGCATTTATTTCAAATGTATGACTACATACCATTAACTTGATTAAATATTCTTGAGTATTCAATAATTCGAAGCTTATCTACTTTACTCTGACATATATAGTCGATGAGCCAACTATTGTTTTATTAGTCTAGGTATTTAATTGAACTGCTTAAATGCAAAGCACACTCTTCAATGTTATTGCATCATTAAATAAGCGTGCGTGAAAATTTTACTCTTCGATTTGCATTTGCGAGGGAAATATACATTAAGATAATACTATATTTATATTAATGCGGGTAGATATTATAAAATATTATGAACATATTTTTTTTTTTAATTTCCTTAATCTTTATTTGAGATCTGTTCTATGTTGAACAATTATTAAATTTTTAAATCATGTCTACTGCCTGCTCAAGGATCGATCGATCACATTGTGGGATTCCTGCCAGGCCTCAGGAAAATAGTGATATCTATCTAGGTGGAGATAACATTTCTTAATTGTTAGAAAGAATACTTTGGAAGCGGCTGACTTTACGCAATTTATTTGGACAGTGACTGTCTTTATTGCTTTCAAATCCTTGGGGCCAAAAGTAAATTTAAAATTGTTGAAACGCAATTGCAATATAATTATCTGCAACAATGACAATTACTGTCGTTTCAATGAATAGCTTAATCTAATAGTGTATTTTAGTCTCACATATATTTTAATTATTAAGATTGAACTCGATTAGTTAGAAGCCTTGCAATTTTGCTTTAAATAATCGCACAAAGACACGCCACTCGCAAATTACAGAGGACGGCCTAGTGCTGCTATACTTTTACAGCAATTGCAATAAAATGGCGCCATTTGTTCACACAAATGAAGCACATGGCGCCTGCGGCAAACCATAAAGTTGGAAATGCTTGCAATTATTGAACTAAACGATGCGCTTAATTGCACAATGTACATTAATGCGCCATTACAGTACAAATGCATGAGAAGCGTTTCAATTAAAGTGCCATAAATAGCGAAACGGCGATGGCTGTCAGTTAATGTCACAGCCATTGCCCTCAGAGTAATAGACTTGCCGGCACACACATTCAGCGTGTTGGGTGTATTTTGTCACTTCTATGACATAATGCACTCCCACACCACAACGCACAGACACACACACACACACAAAAGCACACATACACAGACAAACAGAAACTAGCGATGCAGCAGAGCAGGACATTAAAGTCAATTGCAAGCCATGTGAGTGTTAGCGATGTCGCCGTTTGATAATGATTGCATGTCAACCAACACACACACACTCATACACACACATACACACACACAAATATATGTATATATACATGGAAAGCCGCGCAGCTTGGCCTACCTATGCATGCCAGATGAAGTGAGAATTGCATTTTCTGGCATTGATTGCCAGATGATGGATGGAATGGACAATGTGCCCGGCACTGGCAATTTGTTTGCGCTTAAATGGCTACGAGCATGGATTTGGCAGCGCGCTGCCAAAAAGTTTCTGCAACATGCGCTCAATTTAAAATTAATATTTTTATAAATATTCAGCAGCACCCGCTGTTTATTGCTGTTTCTTTTTTCTGCGACCACAGCTGTGGCGATTTAAATGGTGGGCCGGAAATTAGCACAATTTCAGTACAGAGCTTATTTATAAAACTGCAATATCCAATTATCAAATGGCCATTGAACTGAACTAAAATGTCAGTGCCAGAAATCTGTTGCGCTGATTGATGGTCGTCCTGTTTGCGGATGACCGATGTGCGTTCTGCGGAAGCTGAAAATTGCATTGCATTTTCATTTGGCCTATTAATTAGCGATTCCATTAGTGTGGCGCCCATGGTGTAAATTGATTTTTAATTAAATTGCGTGTAATTTTTGCAATTTCTCGAGCTACCGTCATGCACGACAACGCACACATACACAAACATACACACACATACTTGTAAGTACATCCACATACTTCCACAGGTATGCGCGACACCATCTCCCCTATTTGTAATGTAATTAATGAGTTTTTAGTTCAAAATAAATTTATATATGATAATGACTTGGGGGTAACATGTGCCTCGCATTTTCAATGAATTAAAGAATAACAACGTGCCCAGAAATTCACACACACTCACGATTTCGAGCTCATTAAATGCTTTACATGTACACAATCCGCTGCTGTCAAGACTGCACAGAGGTCGTCTGTATTTACACACACACACACACATATATATATATATACACAAACGTACACACTTACCAGATCTGTAATTTATGCAAATGTCTGTATATAAATATTTACGTATGTATGAGTTAAAAAGCTGTTGGGTGCCTCATCAATTCGCCATTGGCGAAAAGAAAAAGTTAAAGGGCGTTTAATACGTATAGTATGTGTACATACAAACAGGAATGGAATGCTAGAGCTCAGCATGCCAAACTTTTAGATACCCTCTACACACACAAAAATTATAAATTTATTTGTCTCAATTTAATTAATTAAATGAAAAAACAAGAAAGGAATGCTAAAGTCGAGCAGGCTCAACTCTTAAATACCCTGTACCACCCCACAAAAAAATAAATAAATCTAATTTAATTAATTAAATTAATCGGGAAAAATGAAAAAACTCGTCCTTTCTCTGACTCAGGAGAATCTGTATACCAAGTTTGGTTATTCTAGCTCTTATACTTTCTGAGATCCTTGCGTTCATACAGACAGACAGACAGACGGACATGGCTATATCGACTCGGCTTGTCATGCTGATCAAGAATATATATGTATACTTTGTGGGGTCTGCCACGCCTCCTTCTGTGTGTTACATTTACATTCGCACAAAACTGATAGTATACATGCATTCTCACTTAACTAATAACACCGTTTGGGTGCAGGGTATGCAAGCTGAGGCGATATGCTCACTCCTACTACAATAAACAGAAAAAATGACTCGTATGTAGATTAGAAGATTGTTGAGCGTCCTCCTTGTTACACATTTTAAAAGTTGCGTACAATTATTAAAATTTCAGTGAAAATGCATAAAGATGTTAAACTTTATATTCATTTCAGGGACTTTATTCGTGGAAAACCAAGATTTTTTGAAGCTTGCAGTTTACTTAAATTTAGTCAATATATAGACATATATAACACAATTTGTGTGTTTTAAGAAAACTTGAACACTACAAACACTTCCCAAATAACATCCACACTTTTATTTTAATTATAATCCTCTACCTTGCTTTAAGTGCAGCGGAATTTGTATAAACCTTATATTTAAATTGCCTTTCAAATTTGAACAGATTTGTATTTATTACAAATTGAAAAAATTAAAAAGGTTAGCATTTGTAAATTTGGATAAAACACAGAATTGAGGCCAGAAGCTTTTATTGTAAAACATTATAGAACCTAATGAAATTAAATTAAATTTCAAGTATTCAACAATTTTCCAATCATTGAATTTTAGCGCAGTAATTGTGAATTACGAAACTTTTATTTCGTATAAAATTGAAATCGATTTTGATGGAAGCAATATTTTAAGTAAATTACTGGAAAACAAATCACGGTCTCTCTTCAATTGCCAAGTCAGCGCATTTGGTATTCAGCTGCTTTAAATGCTTGCAGTTTCAGAAACAAATGTTTGTATTCAACTATTAAGTGTAATAATAGAATTTTGAAACTTTTGGGGACCCTAAAGATTTATTCTATATCTGCCAAATAAACACACTGGCTTAGACTTCATTCCAGTTAACTCTAGATTTATCGAACGAATTTGTTTGTATTTCAAATAAATAATAATTTGTTGAATACGTAGGCATGAGATATGACTACAAGCTGAAGCTTGCTTTGTAGTAACCAATCAAAACTGTAATTCCAACAATTTGGCCTTATTTTCTGTAAAGTACATATATCCACGAAAAGTTCGTTACAATGGCTGGAGCTTTAAATTTGAGTAGCATATTCGTTGCCTCTGGCAAAATCATTGACTGCGCCATAATTACGACTTAATTCGACTTTATTTGGCGGTGCAATGAGGCGCGAGATTCCTTGGCTCAGCACAAGCCACGGTACGTTAAATCTCTGTCTAGGATTAGGCGTGACTTTTGCTCGCGATTACAAAAATAAAAGCAAATTAAGCAAACAGCTGCCGCGGGCTCAACTCATTTGTACATACAATACGAAATGTAGGCATGCATATATATTTTTTGTACATGCCATCTACTATACTAGACTATATATTTGTGTGTATGTATGTTGGTATGTGTGTAAGCCACAGATACATCAATGCAGTGAACGCCAAGATTTGAACTTTCAGCGTTTGTTTGTGTGTTGATTTGTGTATACATTAGAAACGGCATGATTAATCAAATAAATATACTTAATGAAAACCAAGAAGCCAGTTGGAAAGATACACGCACTGAGCAAAATAAATAATATAGGGGAGAGACGAGAGAGAGAGAGAGATAATAGAGAGTAAGAGCGGTAGCAAGGAAGTGTGATAAGCACAAAAGCTTTTTGTTATCTTATCAATAATACGTATGAATGCACACACACAGCCACGTTTCTGCTCAATAATTTTCAAACGATTCCGACCAGTTGGCATACAACAAATGCCAGATGAATTAACTGGAATGGCTGGGCATGGTGGTGTGGGTTACTGACTTTCCATTGCGATAAGATATGGAAGTTTGCGGGCCGATCGACTTACGACTCATGTCTGTGGTATAGTCAGCGCCATGCCGATGTCTGAACAGTGTGTCATCAAACGCCTGGGAGTGGCAACAACCCAAAGGTAACCAAAGCTAGTGAGAATGATTAGCGTGCAGCGTCTGAACTTTGTCTTATGGCTCTTGCTTTCGGTCTCCTTTCTCGGTGAAACTGTGCGGGGCGAGAATATAGATGCTGAGGAGGTAGATCGTTTTTGTTATCCGGATTTGTTGCGCAACTCGCGACTCTCGTGCGAGTGCAGCAGCGTAAATGCCGCGCCATGGGGCATGCGAGCCCTGCATATCGATTGCAGCTACAAGGATTACAAGTCGAAGGATTTATCGGAGCTGTTGCCGCTCTATATAGACAGTCTGGATCTGTCCTGGAACACACTGGATCTTGTGCCCCAATTCAGCAGTGATACCCTACGGCAGCTCAATCTTATGCACAACAACATAAGCGGCATAACGTCAAACAACTTTGCCCAGCTGGGCAGTCTGCAAGAGCTGCATCTTAGTTGGAACAGCATTCAGTGGCTGGCAGCGCAGGCCTTTGCCAATCTCCCCCACTTGCAGGTGCTGGATCTAGGCCATAATAATTTGCAAGTGCTGCCAGCGCAAATATTTGCTCCACTCCTGGTGCTCACGACACTCGACTTGGCCTGGAACAGGCAGCTCAATCAGACAGTGGAGCTGCAGGCGAAAGACTGGTACAATAGCTATGGCATTAACAATAAACTGGGCACTTTGCGCCTGGACGCCTGCAACCTGAGCACGCTGGTGCTGCCGACGGCAGCGCCCCTAAAGCATTTAAGTTTGCGACGCAATCGGTTTACGCGTGTACCTCCCCAGCTGCCCGCAACTCTCCAGCAACTGGACATGAGCGACAATCTACTGGAGATATTGCTTCCCACAGATTTGGGAAATCTAACACAGCTCCAGCAGCTCACTATGGAGGACATGCCTGTGCTGGAAAGCATTGCCGCCAATGCGCTACAGTCGCTCGATATGCTGGAGGTGGTTAGTCTACAAAACAGCCGCCGACTCAGCTCCATTAATGACGTGGCCTTTGGATCGAACAAATCGTATTGGCCGCCATTGCGGCGGCTTATTTTTCGTGGCACTATGCTGCGTACTTTTAATGCCACCCTATATCCGTTATTTGCACAACTTGACGAACTGGACCTCAACGGCTTGCCCCTGCATTGTTACTGCGAACTAGTGTGGCTGAAAGATCTGACCATCGAGACTAATGGTCGATGCTATAAGCCATCGAGTGTTCGCGGCATGCTCGTGAGCTCAGTGCGCCGTGATTATTTCAAATGCGATAGCTGGCCCCGTTGGCTTTACGGATTAATGGTATTGGGTCTCATTTCCCTAATGGCCGCAGGCGCGTACCTAGTCGTTATGGGACTGCGACCTCATCGGGGCGTTACAATGCGTCGCAAAGTGGGCGCTGGCAGCCCCTATGCCCGGGTAACCATCGAGCCCAATCGACAGGAGAACAACTTTTCAGCCGTAGACTAAGTAATAGATTTAATAAAGAATCAAGCTGTATATTGGATAAGTAAGCCCGATCCCTTCCAGTACATTCATGGATAAAAGCGAAAAACATTTCATTTTTTGCTATTCATGCTTATAGTGCCTATAAATGATCATACCATTGTATAAATTATTAATCTGTCTGTACGGTATTTGTTTCTACCAATACTTCATCCATAGCAATGGAACCACTTCTTTAAATAGAAATATGTATATAAGTCGCGCATTACCTATTCCATATACATAACTGTCATGGAAACTGTAGGTCCTAAGTCAATAAACTAATACTATGCTTTGTAATCAGAATTTTATTTAGTTATATAAAATAATACAAGTATATATAGCTGAAGCCAAGAAAGATGACCTTGCCAAAAGCCTAAAATTAATTCATTTTATTTGAAGAACTGACAGTAGAATGAATTGAATTAAATTTAAATTCAAGCTCAATTTACTTTTAAACTCAATGCAATTGACTTTTTAAACATTTGTATGGTTTTACAATGTTCTATAGTAGAAAACGTTGTTTGTGGCTGTTTACATAAATAAATGTGAAAGTTTTTTATATCGCTACCAGCTAAGGTATTATCGATGCCTGTGCGCTTATCTACTCCGTCAAATACATTTCTACAAGTATATACATGTACATATGTACTATTTACTGTGCATGTGTGTGCGTAAGCTTGTAGGGAATACCACGTAAACAAAGTTTCTTGCAACTGCGTTTTATTGCGTTGTTAAAATACCCATGGATTTAAAAAATTAGTTACACAATGCAGGGCTGACTCGACTGTACGGTTCAAAGTGTCCGATTGGCAGCTGCCTTTGAGTGCATGCCCTCCTCATTGTACTTGAGCTTGATGCGGAGTCTGGGTATTGCCAGGTGGTCCACAACATTTACATCGTACGCCTCGTGGAGGGCGCACAAGTTGGGGAACTTTGGATTGACGCCCATCTTGCAGCCACTCGCAGGTTTCGTGGCCACCCCATAGACCGGTTCCCGGCCAATATTCTCGCGCGCAAAGTTGCAGACAATGAACTGTTTATGCCAGCGATGGCGATGCACATGACGCAATATTCCACAACCTATGTGTGTGGCCCGCTCCTGCATAAGCTGGCGGAAGCTAGTGATATCCGGGCCCCCTTCGACGGCATTGAGTTGGCTATTGGCACGCTTGTATTGCCTGAACCAATTGCCAAGCTTGTGCTCGAGCAGCTGAATGTCACTGTAACGCTTGGTGCTGAAGATCACGTGGCCCAGTATTTGGCCCACATGCTTAAAGCGTCTGGTGTTCCGACATTCATCCGGCTGCCGTGGACACTGCTTAACCGCCAGCTCGGCGAGTGTCGCCAACTCGGGATCCCATTGAACGCTGGCCATGCGATGCGCTGCCGCAAAACCTGAAAAGTTTCCAGACGCCACCTTGTTGCGATAGAAGTTGATTTTGTGCAAAATGAAATTGCGCAGCTGTACATTCAGGGGCCGTAGCTCGGCCTCTTTACTGCAACTGCGCCCATAACTCTACAATGAACCAGACCCGACATTTGTTGGTGGATGAGCCAGCCATCCTCTGACACGTTCATTACGTACCCCATTGTTGTTGCAGGCAATGTGACTGCGCGCCTCCTTGCACCAATGCTCGCTGCAGTAGTTCCAAGCCACAGAGGGAGCCAATAAATTGGCCAAAATGCACAGAGCGGAGAGAGTGTAGAGCCAACAAGACATGCTAACTGTATAAATGCTTCGCAGCCACTGCCCCACACGGCTTCAAATTAGTCGTCGCCATGCAACAAATCGCAATGCCATGCCTTTCAGAGATGCAAGCTGTGACGAGCCCTACGACTTTGTTGACTCTGCCACAATCCAAGCTGAGAGTGCTAAGCTGTCTTAACAAGTTGGCAATTGCAGTTGTTCTAAAGCTCTTATTATCATCGCTTTTACCTGTCACCATAGTGTTCTTTATCGACTTCCAGTATTCAGAAATGTATCTTAGCATTACATATATTTTAGATAAACACTATTATAAATTTGTTAAGAAATCACTTCACTACACCATTTATAGTTCATACAGCTCATGGTGTATCTGTATTTAGAAATCGCCGTAAACGTTAAGAGTGTCGATGTCTTTCGGATTCGAATCTTTCTCTCAAAACAAAATCTAGACAAATTCTATAACTTTTAATATAAATAAATAAATGCAAAGGAGGTAGTAGATCAAGCCTTTTGGTCCATAATTTATGGTTGACGACAAATGTGAACACTATGAAATCCGAGCATTAATCATCGTAACTTTCTACAAAGAAGCAGATTTCTCTCCAAGTAATATATTGCCACAGCTTTGTCTGACTTCTAACTAAATATTAATTATGAGAAAGAGCTCGGGCTAATTTCAAATATCTGAGTTATTCCTACAATTATTATATTATGCAAAAAGTGGAAATTGGAAGAATAATAAACTTTTGTGCTGAGCAAATAATTAAATAATTATCATAAATTATGATATGCACTATATTACGAGAATATATTATTTTATATTTAGAAGTATTTTAATTTTAATGTATTAAGTTGATTATACTTCTTTATTTTTTATTGCATTTTCTTCCTCTGCATTTCTCTTTTGTTAGGTCAAATAATGTCTCCGACTAGTCTCTGCTGTGAATCGGCGCATAGCTAGCCGTTTGGGAAATTAAACTCTCCTATCAAGTCAGTTTCGTTAGATAATTTTGTTTTTTGTATAGGCTTTTTTATTTCTTAAGTTTTATTTCTCTGCCTATAATGTGTCAGAAAAAGTACTTTGTCCATACTATTTATGTACAGGGAGCGCCATCTTTTATGTCGGTATGTAAACATTGAAAATCTTTGAAAATAAACAACCGATTTTCAAGTATGAGATATTTTTATTGAATTTGATTCTGTACAATTTCTTGAACTGAGGTTTTCAACACTGGTCTACTCAAGTCAATCGGTTCACTAATGACAAAGTTATTCTATATTTACATACCGACAAAAAAGTTGGCGCACCCTGTATATGACTGCTTTATAATTTAGTGACATGGTTGTTCATGGAATATTATCTAACAGTGAAAGTCCCGATTTCTATTAGTCTCGCCGTGTGGTCTACCATTATTTTTGAGAAGCAATAAGGTTCCACACCACAAGCAATATTTTTTATTTATTTATTTAATGCTAGCTTAAAGTTGAAAAACAAGAAATCTACTTTAGGATTTTCAAGAAAGTTCTAGGCCATATTTCCTTCCATATATAATAGAATTATTCTATAAAAGGTTTATACGAAGGATATTTCCATGGAGGCTTATAATAGTATGATGTTATATTTGGTTTTTCAAAATTAAATACTACACCCATCCGTCCAATTTAGTGTCGAATAGACGAATTTGAATACGTCGATTCATTTCATGTTGCTGATCCTCGGTTTTCTTATTCGGAGCGTTGCAAATTTCCAAACACCTTAAGTTGGATAATTCGATTCGTACAATGCATGAAATAGGCTAAGGTTAGGGGTAAATTATTACTGTAGTTCCTATACTCTGATTGAAGCTGCAGCAATGATACGCTTCATAATATTGCTTTTCTGTTTAGTGAATGGCCAGGACGAGGTCGACGTCGATTATTGCGATATTCCGTGTAGAAATAACACTGAGCACTTGGGTTGCAACAATTATGGCGTAGGTTTTTTTCATTTTGTACATGTGTGCGTAAAGCTAACAATAATAAAAACCGGTCAATTATAGGCTTTTTCGACGGACTGTGGGGAAAATGCCAATCTTGTGCCTATGACTAGGAACCTGAGGCAATTCATCCTTCGAGAGCATAATTCTCTTCGTAGTGCGGTGGCTAGTGGTAAGTTGAAGGGCTTTCCACCGGCATCACGGATGCTGACATTGCAGTGGGACGGTGAATTGGAATTGATGGCCGAGTATCTTGTGAAGCGTTGCGTCTTGGAGAGAAACAGAATGTGCATTGCCACAAGTCGGTTTAAGGGGCCGGGCGTCAATGGTGTTTACAACATACTCGCCTCTTCCCAAGATGTGATAAAAGTCATCAAATCTCAGATTGATGCTTGGTACGATCAATATCGATATACGTCCATTAACACTTTATTAACCGGCAGAGGAGAGGGTGGGTAAGTATTTGTACGATTTGGTCCATTTTTTTCGTGTTCCCATTGATTTCGTATATTGCAGACATGAAGTTCAGAACTTTCTTCAAATGATGTTATCTTACAACAGTCGCATTGGCTGTGCTATTTCCCAATACCACGCCGATAAATTAATTCAGTTAATGTATTGTGTATACAGTTGTAAACGAACATCTTGCAAGCCCGTCTACGAAATCTCACAATATCCGTCAGCTGGATGTCGTAGGGGTACAAATCAAAAATACAAAAACCTGTGCGACGCCAGAGAAGATACCGACGAGTGTGATCATTGTAACAGCAATAGTCCATATAGTCTACTTGAGAAAGCCTTTGACTTTGAGACGGATGAGGACGATGTTGACATCGAATTGGGAACACTGAAGCCGGATGGCGTGCAACCAAGTGGCAAAAAGGACCGACTGGGCAACTTGGTGGACTTGATTAAAGATACAATTGTAACCGGAGTTGAGGCCGTTGGCTCAATTATTGTACGTTGAATATGCCGGATTTGAATACTTTTTTGTTTTTGTGTTCTTGTGAGTTTGCCAAAACATATTCTTTTCTCTACTCTACATATCATATTACTGTTATAGAAACGACACGGCCCATCGCCATGGAGAAATAAAGTTGTGTTGTAAGGCACAGAACTAGTTTGTGCTTTTTAAAGTGAGTTTTCGCAAAATTTGTCAGTGATGGGATATAATGTACATACTATATAATATACTTGTAATATAATGCTATAGTATGTGTAATTAAAAATGTAGCCGGGAGATAAAAAAAGTAACAAAATCGAACCACTGCAACTCCAAGTTGAAGAAAAAAGAGAAGTCAAAATTGTGTAGAATTTTATTTTAGATACACAAGAAAGCATAAGATGTATCGTAACGTGTAACAATGATAGGATGAATGATGCCGTAGTTTAAGCGGAGCAAGGATCTAACTTATATAGTATAGTACTTCTTGTACTATTATGGCATAAAACATGATCCAAGAGGAACAAGATGCGCTGAGAACCATACGTGGTCAGTAGAATTATAATCAATGAAGGTACATGAAGGCATCAAGCATCAGGTTTGGTCCAAATCTTATACTATCCAATACTATATGCTTCTGACACTGATCTTAGCAGCATTATTTCGTGTTTATTACATTGTGCCGCAGTCATACGGATTTGTATTGAAGGACGCAGAAGTGACTTTAACTCATTGATACTGTGTTGTGGTGGCATATCAAATGATGATGATAAATTGATGGATATATCCAACAAGCAGCCCAGATAGGAAAAGCTCAAAAGTCAGACCGTCCAATAGCTCCTCCCGATTATTATGAATATGTCTGCCAGTTGAAGACACATACCAATGCCAGACCTCCTTCTGTGTGTTAAATATATTCGCACTAAACGAAATTATACAGCCGTCGCTATTCGAGAAAGTTCATTTGGAAAGTACTGATCTAAAATGCAGCGTAACATCCGATTATTCACAACGAATAGCATTAATGAGAAATTGGCCGTGATAATCGACAGTAAATACATATTTGTCGCATTTTCGAAATCCCAGAGCACTCTGGTGCAAAATGTGGTTGCGAGTGTTGTTGCTACACATCGTTTTATTGGGATCTGTAGTTTCCCAGGGAGAGAGGGACGCAAATGCGATTGAGAACTCCAAAGAATCGGGTGAGAGCATTTCGGTGGAACTTTATAACGCGACAAATTACTGCGATCCGTCATTGTGCGAAGGCCATCCGCATGTAGCCTGTAATGCAGAGCTTTACAATTATGGATCCAAATGTGAAATCAGCGCCCAATTGCTGAATTTGAAACGCGACACTGAACAGTTCATTGTGGATAAACTAAACGAGTTTCGTAATCAAGTGGCTCGCGGAGGCTTTCAAGGATTTTTGCCAGCCAGCCACATGCCAGCTTTAAGCTGGGACAAGGAACTGGCGTACTTAGCGCGACTGAATGTGCAGAAGTGCAGCTTAGTTTTCGATAAATGCCGAAATACGATGTCCTCTAGGGATGTGGGCCAGTCCATTGCCTATAAGGGGCTCAAGGGTAATTTACCATTGTTGGAAGACATCATTTCGGATCAGCTGCTCATGTGGTTTAATGAGAACAGTGGCGCCTCAATGATGGACATTTTAAAATATAGGGGTCACAACGTTGGGTAAGACCAAGCGAAAGTATGATTCTAATATATACCTTCAACTAATTTATACCAACTTACAGAAAGCCAAAAGATAACTTCCTACAAATGATTCTGCAGGATAACGAAAAGGTGGGCTGTGCAGTGCTACAGCAATCGAAAAACGATTGGATGCAAACCTATATCACTTGCAACTACGACCATTCTCCAGTTGCCAACAAGCCCATATATGAGACCAGTCCAACTGCCGCAGACCATTGCCCGGACGGCCAAAGCCGCAAATTCCAGTTCCTTTGCAGCACCCTGGATAATGAAAAGGAAGAAAGTCCATATGCTATGGTAGATAATTTTAGCAGCGATAGCTCTGAAGATGAATCCAAGAAACAAAAAAAAAAGTCAGCAAAGAGTCGAACTCATAAAGACGGAGTTGTGCATGAAGTGACAACTTTGAAGAAAAACAAGATTTTTAGAGTCAAGGGAAACACGTTGAAACGTAAATTTGGAAATTTTTTAAGGTATTTAAACAAGGCAAAGAAAAAGACTGAAAACACCCATGTCGTGATACTGACCAGCAATCATGAAGTGGACGATGGAAAAAATCAGAATGAGGAAGCCCAAGCAGCCAAAGTACTTGCAAGGAGGACTCGACTAATGCAGAAGTCACTGAGATCACAAGCCCGTCGAATCCGGAATCGCGGCATAATGAGCCGGACTATGAAACACAGTAGAATGATCAAACAAACTGCACGATCTAGATCCGGGCTGGCCAGATCCCGGATTGGCAATGGGCATGCTATTTGGCGTACCCTCAAATAATAATGTAATTTATTTTTTAACACCACTTCATTTCAAAATGTATGCTTGGTGACAAAGAAGGGGCTCTTCTTTAATAAATAGTACATGCGAGTCCATACAACGGCTGTGTGTTGGATATTATGTTAGTTTTCTGGAAATGTTTAATTATGAAAAGCTCTGATTCGAAGAGCTCGAGCTCAGCCCCTTCAACGAAACATTGGCTGGAGCTAAAGTATTTTAAATACCGTTTCGATTCTATTTTCGTTGGAACTCTTTATTTTCGCTGTGAAGAATTAACTTCAATTTGTTCAAAAGTAATAGCGGGCTACTCCAAAGTTTGAAACTCTTTGTTCTCTTCGGCAATTTAAATACAGCACCAATATACACAAGCCTATCTGTATTTATAAATGAAAAAGCCCACTCACAATGCAATTTGGACTTAGGCTCTTCTTAAACAAAAAAGTGTTTATCAATTATACAAGTACGAGGTATGTTCAAGAAAAAAAAGTATAAGGTTTTTCTCACTGTTTTCTTTTATTATACTGGCGTGGTGTATCATGAATTGAGAAGTGCTTCTAGAATTATAAGCGCTGGGGGATTTACTTTGAAGTTGTCCCCTTCATGGATTTTAACAAAAAATCTTTTCAACAGTCCATGTATTTTAGAATTCTCTGTTCTCCTCGATAACTTAAATACTCAGAAGGTATAGTGTGCAAACAAAAAATTCCACTACATATCTGAAACCTGCAACCAAAAACCAATAAACAAAACGTTTTCTTTCCTTCAGTCTTCTGTAGCCCTAGTTTATTTGCGCTGTCTGTTACTAAGTATCTTCTATTGTTGGTCACATCAGTCGGATTTCTCTGCCCGATGACATATGAACAACTTCATCGGGTGTTTGGTCGCCACATTCCCGTATTGATGCCCCGCTCCCAGTCCATCAACTTGTCTAGCACTTATAAAGTTTCTTGTCGTTTTCGTTGTGGGTTTGCCAATAATTCACTTCAACCGAGCTATCGATTTGCACCGACTCCGCCTCGTCGTGCCATTTGGCCTGATACTCTATTGCCACTCCATGACCTTTAAATTGCAGCGCCTGCTTGATTTTCAGCATGCTTTGGCTTTGTTATCGCCCAGTTGTGTGTCGGACATATTTCTTTTTCTGCTTTCCTTTTTGCTTTCTCTTTCACATTCTAATGTTCTTTCTTTTGGTTTGTTTTCGGCGACTGATTTATTGATGATGTCTGCAGCAATTGATTTTAGTGCATTGCTGTGCTCACGACTTTTCTATGAAAGTATAGTAGCATCTTTTTGTTTTGCATTGCATTGGTTAATATTAATAACATATAAACAGTACTGTAATATAGTATACATGCAGTATTTAATTAAACATTAAGTTGGTTAGCATGACATAGCATTGAACCTAAAATTGTGAGGCTGAACTTAGATCACTACTCTTTCCAAAGTCTGAGGGACTCTTTGGTCGAGACCATTTGATAACACTACATCGTTAAGCTTTCATACAAACCAGATTTACAAAAAGTCTCTGGATCAAACATTTGCTTAGTTGATCCTGTTGTCCTACTACACGAAAAGCAAAATAAGTATAAAAAAATAGACGTACTATTTACATTTATAAATTAGAATAAATCATGTATGTATGTAAATTTCTGAAATATTAAATTACAATATTTTGAAATTAAATTGTGAAATTTCTAAAAAATTAAATAACAAATTTATGGATTTAAGTTGTGAGATTGCTTTAAAATTAAATACAATTATTGTGGACGCCCTCCTCTGCGATTCTCCTAAGTGCAGGCAAATCGAGAATTAAATTGTGAAATTTCTAAAAAATTTAATATAAATATTAAATAATAATATTGGGAAATTAAATTGTGAAATTAGTGAAAAATTAAATCAAAATATTGTGGGCGCCCTCGTCTGCGATTCTCATACCAAGTCACTAAGCGCTAGCAAATCGAGAATTAAATTGTGAAATTTCTAAAAAATTAAATAACAAATTTATGGATTTAAGTTGTGAGATTGCTTTAAAATTAAATACAATTATTGTGGACGCCCTCCTCTGCGATTCTCCTAAGTGCAGGCAAATCGAGAATTAAATTGTGAAATTTCTAAAAAATTTAATATAAATATTAAATAATAATATTGGGAAATTAAATTGTGAAATTTTTGGAAAATTAAATCAAAATATTGTGGGCGCCTTCCTCTGCGATACTCATACCAAGTGTCTAAGCGATGGCAAATCGAGAATTGCATTGTGAAATTTCTGATAAATTTAATAATAATATTGGGAAATTAAATTGTAGAGTTTGTGAAAAATTAAAAACCAATATTATGGGCGCCCTCCTCTGCGATTCTCATACCAAGTACCTAAGCGCTGGCCAATCAAGAATTAAATTGAAAAAATTCTAAAATATTAAATAATAATATTGTGATTTAAAATGTGAAATTTCTAAAAAATAAATTCGAATTTGCCAAAACCGCTTCCTAGTGCCCACTTTCACTGTGAAAGGAAACTGGCGTCCACATTTCAGCTTTCAAGCTTTTATCGTTTGGATCTAATACATTTATGCGTGAATCGCCAATCAGGAGAAAATGTTTAATATATAGAGAAAGAATAACCATATGCTTAAAGCTTACGTGTTTTATGTAGTTTTCGTTCATCACCTTTAAATATTTGAATGTCTGACGTGCACCGGATTTTTTGCTGGAAAATTTTTCAACAAAAACTGTTCTACTGTATGGCACAATAATTGCTTATTCATTGGCACATGTAAAATTATTCAGCCATTGCAATGGCAAAATATCCCTTTTTCAATTGCATTCACTTCACAAAAACAATATGGCCAGAGTTCTTATTAATACATTGAAAGTCGATATTATGGCTATAAATTCATCAAGCTGGTCAATGGGGGCGCCAATGCGTGTCGTGCTCCAATTATGGCCAGATGGAAAGATTTACGAGCGCCAGAGTGGAATGCGTACATGCATAAATAATTCTTATGACAATATAAGCGGCAACAATGAGTTTTGAGTATTTTTGTACGTTTTTACTCTCCGTCCTGCTATGTTGCAATTGTTTTTCCACACAACCACCAGCACAGCTTAGTCAAATTACCAGTTTGGATCTAATTTGTTATTTGTAGAATTTAACAAGCCATGTTTCAAAACACTTTTGAACTTGTTACTTTTTCGTGGCAGCATTTGACATTTTAGTGTCGGATTTTGATGCGATTTTAAGTCGCCTGCAATCCAAACTAAGCATATAGTTGTTCGACTAGCTGCTAGCCACTTTTATGACTGCCCAATGGGTCCTTGTGTGTGTGGGTGAGTGTGTGTGTGCCTTGATTGTTCCGCCCTGGTTGTTTACTCCGAAATTGTTATACAGTGGGCAAAGTACCTGCAAAACATATGCTGCTCATAAAATTTATGTAAATTCCATATGGAATTGAATATCGCATTAAGGGTTAACAAGTTCAGAAGCGCTACGATCATGGTGCGTATGAGTAATGTCTGTGAAGTCATAAGAAAATATGTACGCGACATTCATCCAGCATACAAGCCATTTTCTATAGAGCCGCGAGTGCACAAATAGAAGAAGTTGTCAAACAAATATTTACAAGTAATTTGCATTACATTACTCTTACACACCCACACGTATCCCCTGAATATTGCATATTAATTCTGAAGTATTCTGAAGCATTATGCTGCCTTAGAGCCTGTGTCACATCATTGTCGCACACTCACGACGTCTGCGCAGAAGGCGTCTGTGCCAGTGCCCCAGTCAGCGGACACGAGTTGCATGCCCAACACACGACTCCGACTCCGAGTCCCAGTCCGACTCCCAGTCCGAAAAGGCGACACGAGGCCGATGGCATGTCGAAACATGCTGCCAGTATTCGTAGTTCAGATGTTGAATGCTGCGGACACTGGCAAGCACAGCGCTTCCATTTTATCTCTGAAAGCTAGTGACAGCATCACGTTACGGTATTAGTTTCAGTTCGACGGTGAACGCCAACATCTACGGACCGTGTATCGCATCGCTTACATCTTTACATCTTTACATTTGTGTTGTGCTAGTACTACGTGAGTGTGCTGACAACTTATGTCTGTGGCTCAGCCTGCCTGCCTGCCTGTCTGTCTGTCTGTCCAGCCTGGGCGTGCGTGCGTGCGTGCGTGTGTGTGCGAGTGTGTGTGTCACATTCATTGGTGTTAATTGTGCGTGCAAACTTGGCCAAGCCACATAAATAATCTACTATTCTCCACTCCACTCCACTGCAATCCAATCCACTCCACTCCCCTACACTCCCCTCCACTCACATGCCAATTGTAGCCTGTGGCAGTGAAGCTGCTCGTTTTGCTTTGTTATTTATCAATAAATTATAAACGTGCTAATGCCAATTGACAGCTGCCGCCGAATAAAAAAGGGAGAAAAAGTATAAAAATACACATACACACATTTAAATATATATGTAGATATATACATATACTATATATGTATTTGAAGGATGTGCGGCAGTTCACTTCTTAGCCATGAATAAAATATCAAAAGCTTTTTGGTAAATTTTCCACTAAAACGCCAGCGTCACGTTGTCTCTGGCGACTGACGGCTTTTCTCAGCTCTGCCTGTGTCTGCATTGTCTTATTTTTCACGTTTTTATCATCAACAAATAAGGAATTCTCTGGTGTATACATAGAGTGCTGTAGTTGTGCCTCAGTAATTCGCATGCCACATTTCAATATTATCCTTTTGGCATTTATTAAATATTCAGCGTTTATACGCATCCCTTCATTCCTGCAAATCTGTGCCCAGGCATGTGGTCCCTCTGCTTTGTGCCGCTGAAGCGAATGACTTTGATGTTTACAATGTTGCGGCTGCTTAGACGCTGCATGCCACACAGACCTTATGTATATTGACACTGTGGCCACACACAGACAATTTTGGTGTTTGAGCGCCAAAGGCAAACAAATATCAGCGTCAGCGCCAAATTTGTGCCACGGGGCTCAGCCTAAGTCCCAGCCTCATTCTGAATCACAATTTGCATCAAAACCACACAGAGTCAGAGTCAGATTCGGATTCAGAATCAGTATCAGAATCAAAATCGAAGTCGAAGACAGGGCATGTTTATTTAATTGTACGCAAAGCAACTATTAAGTGCTGTACGTGACTGTGAGCATTGCTGGCTTATTTATTGTAATAGTATGCCAACAATGCTGTCATTAGAATTAATCAAGCTAATCAAGCAAATCAAGGCACATTAGAAGCCACAGCAATATCAACAGAGCCGTCTCCTACATGCGTAATTATGTGTAATTATCTGTCTGTTGCTGCAACTTGACTAACTGCCCGCTTATTAAATATGTATGTTGTGGTTGTTTTTGCTCTTCTGCACATCTTTATGGCCATTTATTTTTGTTGCCCGAAATAAAAATAAATATAAAAATAAAAATACAAGTATATACTTATAAATAGGCAGCTGTCTGACCTACAGCCACAGCCATTGACACTGACAGCAGCTGCAAGAAATCGCAGACAAAATTAAATGAAAAACGAAACCAAAACAACAACAACAACGACAAGAAAAAAAAATAAGAAAAACGAAAAGAAAAATGAGAGACAAAGCAGATAAAAAATGTTAAGTACTGGAGCACACGCACACAAAGTCATTATACTTATTATCACACCTGTCTGGCTGTCTGTCCGCCTGCCAGTCGCATCTATGTCGGCGGCAACATCAGTGCCGTAACACTTTCTGGGCGCGCTTGTGGCGACATTAGAGCTCTTTCGATGCCCACGCCGCCACGCCCCCATCCCCTCTACCCCGCCCCCCGACATTGACGCCCGCGCATTAGGCCGCCAGCTGAACAAAGCAAATGACAAACACAAGTATTTCTCTGGGCCGCATTCCTTTTAGCGTAGGCTTTTTCTTTTTTCGCCCCTTCTTCTTTTTTAATTTTTATGCGTACTTTCCTGCATACTTGCGAGTGAGCAGATAAATGGCAAAGCAAAATTAAAGCAAGCACGCGCATCTACAACAACAGCAGCAGCAGCAGCAACAACAAATAAACAAACAGCGAATATAGCAGCACCAACAACAAAAACAACAAAAGTTATATTAAAACGTTGTCGTGGGACGAACTTAAAACGAAGTGCGTGGACGGAAATAGCAAGGGAACTGGCAGTCAGAGAAGTGGAGATAGGAAGACAGGAAGACAGGAATCCAGGGCGCTATAGAAACGTTAAACACGCTGCTCAGCAGGTTGCGTTTATTCTACATCAAGGTAACTTCATTTACGTCCAGACGCAGTTGAAATAAACGACTTCACGACGCTGGCGGATTTGCTGAAAAGTAAGTTAAGTACATGCCACGCTTTAACATTCCACAGTTTTACTTTTTTCTTTCCTCTGCTGACTTCACTCATTAGCGCAAGCTGTAGAGTGAAATGTGGCCAAGGAGGTAATGTCTCAAGACATGCCAACCAACTAACTGGCTAACTTCCACAGCTACCGCTAGTGGCATCGCACTCGCCATGTCGCCACTTGGTCGCCCTTTTGGCATTGTCTATGCAGGCGCTTTGCGTCGCCCCCACTTCCTGTCAGCCCCGTTGCGCCGGATGTGCACAGTTCAGCATATTGGCGCCACATTTATGGCTCAATGGGGCGGCTGTTTTAGTTCACAGCCCAGCCACCCACTTCAACCGGGCACATTATATACTCTTAGGGAACGGTTTGGAGTCGGAAAAAATTCAATTCGCAGTAAATCTATTAATACTCATAGCTTGTAATGCTGAAAATGACTCCAGAATATACAATATTTCATTTATCAGTTATTAAAGTTATGTATTCATATCTACTTAAATAATATTAAAAGAGAAATGCTGAGCATGTTTTGTATATTGGCCATTTTTGAAACTCTGATTTTATTCATAAAGAGTATAGTTAATGAATTCGATTTTAAGCCGATTTCAAAAAAGGAGCACGTTCTCAATTCTGTATGTATTTTTTTTTTTTTATTTATGCTGCCTAAGAACTTTCGACTGGATAAAACAATTTTGATGATTCTTATTTTATTTGAAAGCTGGCGCTTCCCATATGTTCCCATTTCAATTTGGTCCAGTTCTGACAATGACATCCATAAGAAAACCATATAAGCCTTAAATTTGCATTGTCGTGGATGAACAAAGAGTAAATCGAGCATTAACGTTTATTTCCAATAACCAGCTTTACAGAGGTGTTCCGGTGATTTTTGAAACTGCCTAAAAAATACCTTATTTAGTGCAAATATCTGAAAATTCTATTCCTGAACAGGATGCTCCTTTTACTCTACTTACTTAGCTGTTAAGTAGAATTACTTTTCCTTCTCTCCTTACTTTTTTTTAGGCTGTTAGGTCTACTATATAATGTCTCTGACCACATATGGCTGTAAGTCGGGGCATTGCTGGCCAAATGGCAAATAAAATTCCCCCAACGGTAGTTTTTTCTTAGGCTTTCTTATATTTTAAGTTGAAATTATAACGTTGTATTATTAAATATCTTTATTTTATTTTAAAATATTATATTATAATATAAATCATAGTTTTTGTATATGTATCGACGGCACTATATGGTGAGTTACTAAATAAATAAAAATGTGAAACATTATGTCACTTTAAATGACAACAAGGGAATATTACCCAGATCATTTAATCGAGGTGATTTACGATCTAATTTATCTCGAGGTAAGCAATGAACTGGGATAGCGGATGTTGCTTGTGCAGCATTCATTGTATTAAATCCGCAATGGTTTTTTTATGTTTAAGTTTTACTTGTAAAAAAAATATGTACGTGGATTCATTATTATATTTCCGTTCAGTTTGGATAAATCTCATGTTTTTTGAACTAAATATGCTAGTTAAGTGGTGGCTAAAATTGGCAATATTTTTATTAGCTTTCGCTAAATCTTGTTCATATTTTGACTTCCTCGGAAAGCATTATTTTCCTAAGCGACATAAGCGCCTTTTGATTAATCAAAATCTTAAACTCTCCCGAAAGTCAGAAACAAATATTCAAGAATTGAAAATATATTATGTGGTATGTCGATGTTACGCATACGACGTGTAGTCGGCGTTTATACAAAATATTTATTTAATGCACTTCGCTTAGCACAGTTACGTAAATCGTTTTTATTTTAGTTTAGTTTGTTGTTATTTTATTGTGCGAACCTAATGAACTTGCGACACAAATTTGTTGCCAAAAAAAAAAAACAGCCAAGTTAGCCGAAAAATTGTGTCAATGAACTGAGGCCGAGGCACACTGCCAGACTTTTTACATTTTTTGTTGCATACTTTGCTGCTGAGTTTTTAAATTTAAACGGCGGAAAGTTTTGCAATGGAGAGACAAGACGCTGAGACAAAGTAAGGCGCGCTGTGGTGCTGTGGAATGCGAAATGGCGTTGATGGTTAGTGGTGGGCACACAAATACTCGTATACAAATTCACGATTACTTGCGTAAATGCACTTTGCTTGTTCGCAGGCAATTACCTTAAATGTGCGGTGAACATCGCGCACACGTGCAGCTGCTGTGGCTGGAACCCAAATCGTCCACAAATCAGCAAAGCCGCACAATAACAGTTGATGCATGAATGCTCCTGCAAAAATGACACGAGGGTGTGAGATGCATTAGGTTGGCATATGCGCGTAACTGTCGCCAAGCGGAAATGGGGTGAATGGGGTGGCGTGTCTACGTATTTCGCATTTAAGCTGCAATTGAAAACTGTACATTTATGGATATTAAAATATTTTTACCTTTATGTGCTCACACATGCCTGCCTGCACATTTGTCGGGGCACAAACCAAAAACTGTCACACAACCATATGCCACGTCCAGCACATGTCCTTGCCGCCAAAGGATTTATGGCTATGCCCAGGGCCAAGCCTTTTTGCAGCATATGCAGCACTCATAAAATTTTTTATATAGTTTAGAAATATACACTCAACGTCAAAAATGAAAACTGTGCGTTATTAAAAACAATCAAAAAGGATTTACGTTGTTGTTAATTTTCTTTTGAATTTATTTGCTGACTCTTGCTCTAAAAGCATAAATAAATAGGTTTCGTTCCTGAAATAATCTTATACTTGTAAGTCTAGATATTGTAAACTACAAGCATAGAGACCACTCTGAAATGCTTTGCGTTTAAAGTAAGGAAGATTTACGAATGCTTGATAAAAAGCCCCAGCAGTAAATTGTGTATTGTAAATAAAGAGAACTTTTGAGTTCCTGCTTATCGTTAATAGATATTATTGTAATTAGTTTATTAGATATTATTGTAATTTGTTTGCTTTCCAAGTTCTTTGACAATATAGATACATAATTTATTGGGCCTGGTATAGCTCAACGAGCTAGCAGGAATTCCACACTGTGCGTTCGTTCTTAGGTAGGCATTCAGTTTGAATCACCGCATTGTTTTGGCCAAAACTGCAGGCTGATTAGCAACATAATAATACGAAAATAAATAATAATTTGTATTTTAATTTTGCAAGAACCGAGTATAAGATAAGCGCCCAACAAAACCTCAGACCTTCATATGAGCAGTTGTTCTTGAATAATGGCAGCAAAGCTTTTTCTTCCTGTGTGTACATATGTACATAGTGGCATGTGGCATATTTTTGCACCGCAAAACAGACGGCAGCCTGTAAATTTATGTTTTGCCAGAGACAAATAATTTTCTCTGATGCTAAATGCATAAAATGTTGCCTACTTTCCGGCTGGCCGTATAATGCATTTTGAATTGTGGCCACAGAACAGATGCCACTGCTGTTGAATTTGCCAGCATCTATGTGCATCCTAGCGCACAAGTGCACTCAATTTAGCAAATATAATTTTGTGCAGCGCGTTAAGCTGGTAAGCTGGGAAGGGAGAAGCGAGCCCTCAACCATTTTTAATACACAACATTAAATAAAAAGCAACCAAATAAAATTATGTTTTTCCTTGGCTTACAACGACGGGCGCCACTCGACAAGCATCGAGCACTTGAAGGCAGCAGCTGTGTGTGAGTGCTTCAAGTATATACATATGTATATACACGTACACAGTTGTGTATGCGTTTGTTTGGGTGCTCTTCAATGTGTGTGTTTCATGCCTCTAAAACTTACGTTGCAACAGAAACATTACACACACACACACCGACACATTTGCAAGCACATACTTAAAATTATGTTTGCTACTTGCTTGTTTTGTTGCTACTTTCAGCTACTTTGAACGGCATAAAGTACAACATACTCGTATACTTGTATATATAGTATATGTATATATGTATAATACTTGCTGTTACAACAAATTCAAAAGACGTTGGGAATGACGAAAAGCAGAGCGCAAAAATACGCGTTGAGCAGTTAGCTACATACATACATATATATATGTATATATATATATATATATATATATATATGATTATATTTATATAGAATATAAGTTTTGAAGCATAAGAAAGAGCCAAATAAAATGCTTAAGGGCAACTTACAAGTAAAATGTGTGTGTGTGTTGTCGTAAATAAAGCAAGCGCTCACACACTCATATCCGCCTGCACTCGTGCAGCAACACATGTGGCAAGGCACATACTTACATACATAGACACATATAGCCGCACACGAGCAGCAAATGTTATCACTTCGTGTTTATCGTGGCGTATCGCAGGCAAACCGAAGGGATATGCGACAGTTTTCATTGTGCCAAATTGTTAGTGCTAAGCGCCTTTTGCCTCTTTTCTTCTCTCTCTCTCTCTCTCTCCTTCACATCGCCCCTTCTAGTCTCCTTGGTGCTGTTTATGTCGCCCATGTTGTTGTTGTCGTGGTCGCCGACGCTTTGCTGTTATTGTTCTTGGCATTATCATTGTGTGGAATCGAGCGAGTTGACTTTAGTCGCATTTTTATTCCGCAGCTAAAGTTTTCTGCTTGTTGTTTGGTGTGCCACGCAAAAATTTAATGCTTTGCAGGCGTCTAGCTGTCACGACTGGCGCCGAAGTTTTCCAGCGTGTGGCTCTTAGATCGCATTTTGAAGAGCAGTGTGTGCGCTTATGTGTTTGTGTCTGAATTGATTGATAAGCTTTTTGTGAGCAAGACAAAAAAAAAGAAGAAGAAAAAACGAAGACAAAAGTAAAAAGAATAAGAATAAACAACGGGCACACATTTTATGATGTTTACGCCATACAACGTTGGCTTCTATTTAAAGATTACGCATACGCCACATTGTGCAGCTGTTGGCTTTTGAGCGCGTAAATCTTTAAGCTGCCACAAAGCGGCAACGCATTAGACATAAAGTTTGCACATAAAATGCCAATACAAGCCAACAACAACCACAACAACAGCAATGAAAAGTACTGTAAAATGTTTGCTCTATATAGGCGAGTGCAGCGTAATTATCTGAACAGGCTTACACACATACACTCTTTGCACGCTTTTGATTCCACCCTGGCTCGTGTACGAGCATTTGAAGAACCTTTTCCTCCTTCCATTCGCTTCACACGCAACTTTGCGTTATACCTTTGCTTGGGACGGTCAGCTGTGCGCCTCAAAGGACATCAAACTCAAACTGGTTTATGTGCTCCTTATTCTGTTGTTGTTCCTGCCAAACGCATGACAATAAAAAAAAAACATACAAAATAAACAACAGCAACAATGGCAAGAGCATAAACAAAGCATGGTTGTTAAAAAAAAGTACCACTAATTTGGCCAGCGTTGCAAGTTTTATGAGGCACATTCCACACTTAAATACGTAGCTAATTACATGTGTTACTTTGTTTCAATGGCTCTCGTCGTATGTATGTGTGTATGCTTTTGAAGCATGTAAATATATATTAGGGCCATCAAAAAGCATTTGCCAGGGTGCGGGGTGAATAAAGTGCTGTGTGTTTTTTACTGGAGTGTCAACAAAAAAATAATTGTGTTAGTTTTCTATTTGTTTTGAGGTCTCTCGACGCACAAAGAACGTATGCATGTAATTAAATTAATTGAACATATATCTACACTCTTGTGTTGCCTCAGATGTCCAAAATATAATAGCCGGGTGCTTTTAAGTTCATTACTCCAAGCGAGCTGCCACCTTTTATTGTCTTTCATTCAGCTTGTTAACCACAACATGTGTACAGCCTTTTGATTGATTGACGCGAACAGGCGACGGTCAAACAGACACGTGCCACAAATAATTTAATTTATTCATTTTCATATTGCGTTCAGAAGAAGCAGTAACATCATTCAGTTTGATCTTTCTTTCTTATGGTTAAAGCACATAATTTAAGGCATAATAATACATAATTATGTGAAGGCTTTTCAATAATACATGATATGGTTAGCTGTGCTACATTTTTCATTTAAGCCACTTACGAAAAAACAAAAGTAAAACTTTCCTGAGATTGGGAGCTTTAACTAAATCTTGGATAGCAAATAAATTTTACTATATATTATGAAATATTTAATGATATTCACAGTTCTTTTTAAGCGACTTCCAAAAGGAGCAGGTTATCAATACTTTTATTTTGTGTATATTTTTCACTTATGCTTTAGTTGGTGGCAATTAGAAACGATTTTATAAAAATAGAGGCCTAGACAAGTTTTGAATTAAATAAATAAATTATTGTACACATACATAACTTTGTTATATTTTCTTGGGAATAGCTTTAAATTTTTAGAAGCAACTTATTCTTATTGAACGACACAATGGATTGTAAAAGAATTTTATTTAATGTTTAAGGAAAGTATAACTTTTTCATTTAAATTCTTAGAAATAACGGTCAAACCTATTAGAGTCATACATTAAAAATTATATTATAATGGTTTTTTTTGTTTATTTTATTATTTTTCTTCATTTTGTTTAATTAAGTAGAAAGGCTAAGCTGTCTGTAAGATATCTTCACCTCACTTGTTAATTGATAATGTTTTTAAAAGAAGTGCATAAATTGAAATTTAAATTGAATAATTATATTGAAATTTCTATGATGCACAGAATGAATTGCTTGTTCTTATTTAAATATATTTCAATATTTCTTTAAATTTCTATGTCCTGCAACTACTTCTCTACAATTTAAACTGATGCGACCAAAAAAGTGTTGCTCAGCTAATATGACAAGGACAATGCGCTTCCTATGCTCTACATTACAGTTTTAAGCAATGTATGGCACAGAAAAATATGTATAATTTATACAGACTCAACATCTACGTGTATGTACATATTTTGCCGTTTATACTTATGTTTATATGTATGTATGTGTCTATAGAAAATTTTAATGCTGCCTAAAAAATAACACAACATAAATAATCCGTAATGTGTTCGTGTGTGGGTTTACTTGTTTTATGCTCATGACGCCTTGTCGTTGTCGTTTGTTGTAGCTACCAGAAAACAACAACAACAACAACAAATTATAATAACAAGAACAACAACAACAGCAGCAGCGGCAGCAGCAGCTCTACAGTTACACATAACTGCTATTGTTGGCCCCCAAGGTGCTGGCCCGGCCGTTCGTTATATTGCCTCGTGTGATTTTTCAGTAACATGTCTGGCTGGTGGTTCTTGTTGTTTTTGGTATATAGTATTTGTTGTTGCTCTTGTTAACCGCATATTCCACGCTGGCACTGTTGTTGTTGTTGCTCCTACTGCTATTGCTATTGCGTCAGGTTGTTATCGCCTGCCGTCTGTCACCCACTCCCCAGAGCACAAGCAAGCGCACAATGAAATATTCTTAATTTATTTTCAACTTCATGCAACAAAAGGCAAATTTGTCAAGTTTTCAGCACTGTTGACGCAACACCAAATAATAAATTGGCTGATTTTCTATTTTTATTTCTTTTTCGGCTTTTGGTTTATACATTTCTTTTCACTGATGATGAGTAATGGAAGCATTGCGCGACCCTTGGGCATTTCTCATGTCTGTGATTAATTGAGAAATTTTATGCTAATACACAGGCAGACACTTAAAATTTCATCTTGGCACAGTTTAAATAATGTTTAAACATCTAAAATGCTTAAATGTTTGCACAGATATGCTTTTCGATTTCCACGTACATACTTTTGTCCGTTTTACACATAAATGCTTTGTATGTAATTTTAACATTAAGAATTTACGAGCGCTGAATTTTGCATTCAATTTTAATTATTTATCAGCTTAAATCTCTTTCCTACCTTTGTGCGCGCTAGCAGCTCAATGGGGTACCTGAATGGTTTCAGATCTGATGGACCAAATTCTTGAGAGATTAGTTTAGAATCTCGTACTTGAATATTAAATATGAAGCAACAGGCAGCTCTGCTTGTATTAGGCGAAAGGCGAAATTGTTCCAATAAGTGATAATGCGATGGCCAGCAAGGTAGAACTAGTATAATTATTGAATCGGGAATTTCAAGAAACTCATCGCATGCTCCTGAAGAATGTAGTCTCCTGCAAAGATGTTCGTACATTGCTCGCGCTCTGCAAAATTGTCGATATCTTAATGGAATACCACAATAGCTAGATGCTAATATTTTTCGAACTTGATAGTCGTATAGTCTGCCAAATATATACGATCTATTACACTGATTGGGAAGGTCATTTACTGAATAGTTTGCATATCACACTCATATACTTCATACCCATGAGATATGATTCAATTGTTGATTCCCTGCTAAAATTTGCTCGTTGCTGGTTAAGCCCTGGCATGTGCAGATTGGCTTAGAGCCAGTCGAAAAGAAGAGCAAACAGTATGCCACTAAATCGCCATCGCCATTGACATCGACCTCATTTCCAATCGATGCTGTCTGCTGCCTTGCTTTCAACTAAGCTGACGCTGCGCCTTTATTAGCTGCTGTATCATGTCCGACTGTATGATATCGTCCTCCCAACAGCACCAACGTTCAGCTCTTTGAAAGAGATTGCATTGCTTATGTCCATGACTTGCACGTGCAGTGCCCAAGAGTAAATTAAAAGCAACCACAGTGTAGTCGTACTTACACTGAAAAATAGCTTATAGCTTACAAATCCATAAGTCTCAAAACCGCCCCAAAAGTTACATTTAGAATCTCTTCGTCCAAAAGTGAATTCATCACAGAGCACAACTGAATACCAAAGCTGGCGGTTGCAACCATATCATTAGTGTAACTCTTGTAAGTCGGTAATGCCACCCTGCCTTCCCGGCCCCCAAAAACTGAACCGCCTCAGGTCAGAGTACATATACATGTCGAACATGTGCCACAGCTTGTTGCCTTCGTCCAATTGCTGCCAGGGAGAGTACAACATACTTATTTGTTTACCTTCTTCACATGCACACACTTTTTACTAAGAAAATGTTACATGTGTTTTTCGAAAATATAAGCAGATTTAATGTAATTACTAAAGGGAATAAAAGCAAATATTAAGTAAAGTAATTATGTGGCTCAGAAGATTTTGCTGAGTGTCTTTTGAATCGGTTGCATAAAATGTTTATCGTCCCAAAGCTTTAATTTATAGAAATTGTCTGATTACAACTTTTTCTTAAGCATAAATGCAAATAATTATAATAATCATATTTTTTACAATTTACTAGTACTTTCAGTGTCATCTTGCATACATTTTTTTAATTTTCAATACTAAATATGTACCTATTTAAAAAAGTCTTACCACAATTTGAATTTCTAAAAGGCAACAAAATTTCCAAATGGGACCCCACTCCCATAGAGACAGACAGATAATTGGATTTTCATTTAAGTCCTGTTGTATCATCCATTTTAATTTTGATGTTTTCAAAGAGCCTCAAATTCCTTAAAGTGCTTGCTGTTTCTTCTGACACTAATCTCTGACTGGCTTGTCATTTCCATTAAGACTTCTTGACATATTTCAAGGGCTAACTTTTTCCTCTCATTCGTGCTCAGCAACGCTCAGCCACACTAAGGATTTCTACATTCAGCAATGTTCAAAAAAAAAATACTGAAAAAAATTTCACAATACATCGTATACTTACATATTTACGAGTATAATCAAAATATGAATCAGTTATCATTTTACTTTTAAAATATGGTCAAATTAATTCTGATTTTGTCAAGGGTATCCAGTGTATGTTACATTTAATTTGTATTTCGTTTGACACTTTAAGAAGGACAATTTAATAACGTTTGTCTTTCTTTGTTTGTTCGCTGCTAGAGTCTTTTCAATGTTTTTGGTCTTTTTATTTTTAGCACAAAGTAAACATACGAGTATCAAATGTTTCCATGGATTATAGTGGTTGCGTGTGGTCATGTCGTAGAAATCGTGCTTCGCCGCGAATTTCAGCATCTGGCGAAATATTTGCCACATTTATGGACTGTTGATTGACGAAGATTGTCTATTGGTTGAAATCGAAACTAAATCTATTTTCTTAGCTTCTCACATCCACATCCACTCTAGTACTTAACTTTCTTTCTCTACATAAACTTTTAAGTAAAACTCGAGTTGCACCCAAATGAACTTGTCTGAAGAACTAACTGCCTTGTCCCAACTATGGCGTGGCTGGATCCTAGTGTAGGGAAAGCGCAAGACACTATGCGCATTTGGCATGTCATGCCTAATCTCATTGGCATAAACTAATTTCAACATTAATCCCCTTAAGTGACTCAACTATTTATTATAAAGGACTTAACGTGAAGAACAAACGAACCAACCAAGCAACCAGAGACGCAGACATGTGCTTCTTTGCCAACATTTAGAGTGGAAAGAAGCTGTGCAGACAGCCAACTTGGTGGCGCAACACACTACGTGCCTCCTTAAAGCCTAACGTGCACAAGAGTCCCAGAGACACAGAGGCAACAGCAGCAAGATCTACGCGAACCAAAGATGCTGCTGCCAAGGCGACCTAAAATGAAAGTTCCTGCACTTCAGCCAGTTGTCATATGAACATGTGTGTGAGTGTGTGTGTGTGTGTGCGTGTGTGCGTGTGTGTGTGTGTGCCGTGCAAGCATAATGAAATTGCGTTAAATTCAAGTCGGAACTTTTGTATATGGCCTGCACTAATTCGATGAGGGAATGAGTGAGGAGGAGTGGAGAAGACGGCCCCCAGCCATATTCTTTGTATAATCAAATCACGTCGACACCAAATGACAAAATGTCGTTGCATTTAGTGAATATTTATGCGCATATGTGCGTGTTTGACTCCCAACTTTGACACTTTGTTGTTGGTCCTGTGGTCAAAAATTTGAATACAGGACGCGTAGCCAAACGAAAGTGTGCCATCCATATACGAATATATTTGTATTAAAGTTGTTGTTATAAGTTGTTGATTATACAGCACACTGGTTAGAATTTTGTCTCTTTGGTATTAAGTTCAAAAGGCACAGCTTTTAAGAATTGTTAAATTTCGATTGTACATTTTGTGTCAGAAAACATAAAGAAGAGTATCACTTTCCCTTTCACAATTAATTCACATAAATCCCCAAATAAACATGATAAATTGAAATTAAGGATACGTTGCCCAAATATTAGAAACAAAAATGTTTGTTAACCCCTTAACTAGTTAGTTGTAAATAGTATTATAACTTTATTCGTCTAAACACAGGTCTGAATAGCTGTTTCTACGCAATTGGACATCATTTGGCTTTCATTTAAAAGTGCGCCTAGTGTACTCGTAAGTGATGGAGAATAAAATAATGATTTTCTCATTATTTGTTGATCTGTGTTATTGCATCAGCTCTTTAGAAGCTATTAGAAGTGAATGCTTTAATATGTCAAAACACATAGCAGAGCAGTCTGGAAGCTAAACAAACAAATCTAAGAAAATTGGCAATGTCATTTGATTTCTGTTTTAGACGCACATAAATTACTTTACATAAATTGCTTTCACAGCAAGATTTCAGTACGGAAGAGTGGGGGAAAATGAAAATTTTGCCATATCTACATCTGCAATATCAAAAGAAAATCACAGAGCACCGAAGCTCAAGCATCACTTATCTGAAAGCGAAAAATGCAAAGTAAGTGTGCTCAGCGTAAAGTCAATGAGTGATTGTGGCTTTCTATATACACATACATACATATATATATGCCGATGTCTACGGGTGTGTGTGTGCTTGTGACTAAAGGCAGCCTTGAGATACCTTATTGTTAAACAAATATTTACCATTGGCAACAATGGACGCCACACCATGGAATTAAATGCGCAAGCAAATTTTGGCAACTCGCTTACACACATACACACACACCCACACCCACACACCTAAAATACCCCACACACTGTGCATACAAACAGACAGCCAACATGTTTACATTGCTAAGGAAAGAAGCAGAAGAAAAAAGCAAAAGTAAAAAAATAAAATGATGCCAAGTACTTGAAGCTGCTGTGCACTTCATTGCCAGCAATGTCGAGGCTTCTGCCGCTTGCCTGGCCTGACGCAGTCGTAGTAGTCTAGGGCGTGGGTTTGGGTTTGGTCTTTAACTTGGGTCAGACATTTGAATTGGATGTTGTCTTGGCCATGGTCGAAGATTTAGCAGCTGCTACAGCCGCTGTCTCTCTGCGCCCTCGTCTGTCTGTTTTATGTGCCATTTCATTTCCAATTCAAGTGCCACAAAACTTGAAAGTGAACTGCTGCTCGAGGCCTTCAGTGCTGCTGATATGCATTTCTTTCATTCTTGCTTTCCTTCCTTTTTTCGTTTGGTGTCTTCATGTTTTATATCTTCCCTTTGATGGTCACTTTTTGCTGTTTGCCGAACGTGGGTGAAATCAAATGGCTGTAAATGTTATGGCATTCGCCTTAATTAAGAGAAATGTTGTGTTTTAATTAATTAATAGCAATGCCACCGCACATATACTCGTACATACAACAGCAAAAATCACATGCTCCACAGCATACAGCGTAAACATTTGCTTAGTTCTATGTAAATTTGCCTTTGCCGTTGCCCGCATGCACGTGTGTAGGTGTGCGTAAATGTGTTTTCTCTGTATATGTGTGTGCTCCATAAAAGCATGCAGTTCGCATATTTCTTGAATTATTTTCCTTTTTTTCTCTCTCTGTCTCTCACGCACTCTCTCTCTCTCTCGCATTCGAGCGCCAGCTTGCCGCATGAATGAATGCCACAAATATTTAGCATACTTTTCAGCGCGCTGTTCTCTTGATTACTTTAGACTTTGACTTTGGCCCTTTGCTCTGGCATTGGCATTGCCCATTAAACGCTTTAAAGCCACATTTAGGCCAACTGTTTGCTCGTTATTGTTAAATGATTATGTGCGGAGCAAAATAAATTTTTGTGACTGTCGATTTGCCAACGGCAACAACAACAACAACAACAGCAACAAAACAAGGCATAAACTTTCAGCTGGACAAGCAGCGAAGCAAAAGTTACCAAGTATTGTCAAGTGTCTAGCTGCAGGCACTTGATCAATATGGATTCCCCGGTGCCCATATCTATGAAATTCCCAACAACAACAAATGCAAGAACAGCAGCTTTATACGCACAAATTTTTAGCTTTAATCGCATGATGTAAGCGCCCAGTGGTACGAATGGCAAACGAAAAATTGAAAACGCAGCTAAGGCGGCAAAAAAAAAACGCACATCCGCTTATATTGCTGCCCAACTTGTTGTCGTTGTCCAATTTTTATGTCGAGCAAATCCGCTTTGAAAAACTGCTTATTGGAATGCCAAAAATGGTGCTACGATAATCGCCCATAAAAAGGATTACAAAATAGTGGAGAGAAACATTTCACACACACAACAACTCTCGGAAATGTTAATTTATGGCACCTCGGACGCTTCACAAATTACTTTATTATGCAGCACAGCTCACATATATAAACATTTAAGTAAATATATACAATTTATTGTATTTCTATATGTATTTTGGTAAAAACATTTGCCAAAAACCGGCCACAAAACAATTTAAACTTTTATATGCACTTCAGTGCTGAGCCAAAATTTATGAACAATAACAACAACGGCAGCAATACAAAATGCATACACAATCGAGCTTTATCGAGCAGCAAAATCAACAACATAAATAAATTAAATTGGCACACAATGCAATGAAATTAAAGGCATATACGTATAGAACCAATGCTGCATACACAAATACTATAAATAAATATCAATGTGTTTAGGGTTTTATAGCTCTGCATGTTGTGAATTGAGGGTAATATTTTTTGCGAAAAGTCGATTTTCAAATATTAAGCCGCACAAACGCTACACAGAAAAATGAATGGTCAATACGAGCTGCCAAGTGTTTAAGGTAAAAGTGAACCATTTAACTAATATTACCAATATTAATATAAGATTGAAAGGTTCCTGTTAAATAGGATCTTTAAAGACTGGCAGTATGTATCTAAATTGAAAAATATTCGATTCAAAAGTTAATTTATAAGCCTATTATCGAGTGATAAAATTTCATTTCATACTTGTATATTATCTTTATTTTATTTTAGTTTTTTTTGAGTCGCTCGTCTATAATATCCTCCTTTTTAATTAATGAATATTTAATGAAATAAGATGAGCTCTCTAAAATAGCACCCAAAATTCTTCTCCAAGTAGCTGAGGTAAGAAAAAATAAAAATGAATTGAAGCAGTAGAGCATTGAATCTTCGGCGTGGCAATAATATTTGGCTTTCGTTTATTGATTTGCTGGGACATTGGGCATCTAAACATATGGCCTTAGCCGGAGGCACACCTGCAACTTGAGCACACAAATCCGCAAACGCAATACGTGACCTTTCAATTTATTTAGGCATTTTTTCTCTCCCATTTCCATTTCAAGCGCAGCGTGTGACCGGCTAACGAAAAACATTTTTTATGCGCGCATAAAATTTATGACCAGCCACATACGAGTATACGAGTATGTAGATGGCGGATGTAGGCGGATGGAACAGAAGCCACGCTGTCAACGCGCCACCCACATGCAGTGCCAGCTGGGCTGTGTGAGATAAGAGGTCTGGCAGTTAGCTCTCGATATTCGCCGGCCATGTCCGCTTACGCTTTCGCCTTCGCGGTCGCGTGTGCGCTCATTCAAATTTATGTTTATGCCCAGGCGCTGATTATGCTGATTATGACAAATATGCCACGCTTCAGTAGTCCGTGTGGGCCTAGAGGCGCACAAAAAAATGTCCGTCAATTCCAAAATAAACATAAAGTTGTATTATTATTAGCATGCATGGCAAATGACTAGGAGGAGCGTTCAAAAAACCCAAATAAAATAAAATAAAATAAAATTGAATAAAGTAAATGACATGTGGCGGTCTTTCTGATGAATAATGACACATATCTGTGCACACGCACACACGGACACACACAAAGGCACAATCTGCACAATAATTATAATGTGCAAATTGTTTGATGTGTGCCCATGTGCGTCACCTGTCTCATTTGCCTAATGACCGCTCATTAGAAATGTTCAACCTGCAAATTCCGACGCGACACAAATCCAGTAAACACACACACACACACATACACACAACAACAGCAGTCCCTCTGCTAATAGCATGTGGCATGTGTGTGTATGTGTGTGTGTGTTTGTGTGTATAAGCGAGTGATTCGTTTGCATGCCGCTTGTTGCCGCCTTTATTACTTACAATAGTTTTTGTGCCAATTTGACAGCGTCACGTGTGACTCAACCGACCGCATCCTTGACAGCACAAATGTCTCCGTGTGTATGTATGTGTGCACATGTGTGTGTGTGTGTGTGTGTTTGTAGCCATGGTCATGGCTCGCTGCCAGTCTGAATGACAGCACATGACAAAGATTTCGCCTTCTAACGCCCCCACACTACCCAACACCCACCTACCACACTAAAGTCACTCAGGAGCTATGACACTTTGATGAATCGGCTCACACATACGGCCCCATCGCGTCTGTCTGTGCATATACTTGTATGTGTATGTGTGTGTTTTTCGTGTTTGTGACGCTTAGGATTTATAGTGGCAAAATATTGGGGTATTTGTGTTAAGCGTCAGTAAAAAATTACCAACTCAATTTTTGACATTTGATTTTGTATAAACATTTTTTGTGTCATGCCCTACCAGCAGCGTCGGCCAATAAATCAACAATTTATGCAAATTATTGAGCATGTTTACTGATGTGAATACTCGCTGTGTTTAAACTATGTATGTGCGAGTATTTGTGGCACTCAATGAAGCGTGCGCTATCTAATTTAAGGACTTCCTATTTATATTCAATAAAAAACCATATGTATTATATATACATTAAGTGTGGAAAATACTTGTGCAAACGCCTAATTATGTGAAAGTGGATCAAGTTCAGGTCAGTTTGGATAAAGCTATATGAAGTTGGTTGGTTAGTTAAGCAACAAAAGTATGGGATATAAGCTCAAGAATATTTAACCAAAGTCAGGCAAGAACAAAGTTAGATTAGATTCGGGAAGGTTAGTTAACGCAAAGATAAAGTAAGTAGTATAAGTTCAGGTAAGGCCACTCGAATCTCAAATGTTAGGCTATGGATAAAGAAGAAAAAGGCAAGATAAAGAAAAGTCCGGTTACTGCAAGCTGGTGCAAGACAAGATAAGATTATAAACGTAGGGTAGGTTAGGATGGGAAGCGATGGATGAGACGATAGACCCATCCACTTAGACTTCTTCTGAGGCCATATAATCTGTTTTATAAAAGGTACATTTGAAAGTTTTAGATGCATATATTTGTCATCTCAATTTTTGACAACTCAATGCGATCGTCCTATAGCAATCAACAGTGACAGTGCTCGACGCTTTCCTTCGCTACTTTACATTTCTGCAGAAATCATTAGATGGGATACCCCAACCACAGCAGAGACTTCGATTCTTTTCAATTAGAAATGCTGCAGTTCTTTTAGGTTTAAGTTATAGAATTAGAGTTAGATATAAAAATTGAAGAGAAGCAAGAAAGAGGGAGCATGGAAATTAAGATAGAAAATATACTTGAATTTTGCGTATGCAGCCTACATTAGTTATACTTATGTACTACAGATACATACAGATTATCAAATTTCTGCATTAAAACTAAAAAGACCACAATTTGTACCCAAGAAATGTGTTTTTCACAGAAGAAGGAGTAAAATTAAATGTTACATTCGATATAATATGTATGGTTTCGTGCTTCACATTGATGTTCACATTTTATTTTTAAAACAGCATTGTATTTCTAAGCCGAATAATGTTCACGGCTATCGTGGTAGTCCCAGCCACAGGCAAACAAAAAAAGGCTTACTCCATACGCTGCGTAACGTATTATGTTCGGAAAGAATTGTCTGCTTATTGTACCTTCTGGCTTGTTAATAATGCTTTTTAAGGGTACAGAAAATGGTTGTTCTGATAACAGGAACGACAACGCAACCTATTCTCAAATGCGTATATACTCGTAGGTATATACATAAGTATTATAAATATACTTTTAATGATCTAACAAAGGAAATGAAAGCGTCAAGTGGTGGTGCTTCCGTCCGTCCGTCCGTCCATCCGTCCGTCCACCTGTCTATCTACTGGCACGATTGTCCGCTGGCCACAAATTGTTCAACCTGCCGCGTTGTTCATTTTGAATGAACTGTGCTTTTCAAACGAAATTTTATCAAGCTATGCGCAGACGGTTTCACTTTTATTTGCTAACAAAACAGAAACACACAAAAGGCTGTTTGTGGAAGAAGCGGCAAAATAAAAACGAAAACGAAAACAAAAATAAAAAGGCAAAAACAACCACAACAAAAGCATGAACGAACCATGCACCCAAAGCGTAGAAAGCGAAGCAAGCGAAGCGGCAGAATATAACAACTATTAAACAAATCTGGCAACATTTCATGGCCACAGAAATTTGCTTATTATGCTCAACATGCCATTTTTCCTTCTATTCTACATGTTCTTTCCCTTGTTGTTCCGCTTACAGATATACAATCCTTATGGCTAACGAGCTGGTTTAGCTCCGACAGCAAGAGGAGCAACAACAACTACAAGAACACTAACAAACAAGCGAATAGTAGCGCTGTTGACGCCTGCGTTTACACGCTACAACAGCAACAGGAACAACAACAACAACAGCAGCAACAGCAACAAGGGAAGCAGCATAAATTTCCACTTCAATTGAACTTGTATAGCAGTAATTGTAGCTTTGATTACCAGCAACAGGAGCAACAGCAGCAACAACAATTCAGCCATTATCGGAGCAGTCGCGTGCAAAAACAAACGCGACAACAACAGCAACAACAACAACATCAATGCGCTTCAGCCGAAGAGCAATCAACACTTTCAATACAACAACTTCAGCGACAGCACGCCAATAAATCGCCAGCAGCGGAAATATACGAAACACAATTCATTGAGAGCTCAATGGGTAAGCGACAGTGCAAAATAAATAATAACAAGCAAAAAAAAAAAAAAAAAAAAAAAAGCAGAATAAGAAATAACGAAATCAGTGGCACAATTCAAAATCAACACATTTCATTTCGAGGAATTTAAATGAATTTTTTCCAATGTGAAAAGTTCAGTTGAAACATTTGTAGCTAACGATTTTCCAAAACGACAGAGTCAGTAAGTAGCCCGTAGCAACGGACATAATTTATGCAAACGCTTCAGCGGCAGCAGTTGTCAAATTTAAGTAACAAAAAATTGTTTCATTTCTGGCAAATTTGCATTTTCGAAATTTTTCATTTATAAAGGTATAATAAATAATCACTATTTTTGGACATACAGTCGAAATTGCTTAAAACGGCATTTAAGGGCAAAATTTGATCGTTAGTAAATAATAAATAAATAAATAAAATAATAATTTTTAATAAATTTAATTCAATTTTGTATTTTATAATAAAATAGTAATAGATGCACATTAACTTATATTTATTTATAAAAGTTAATACTAAGAAAGAAAAACTTCGGAACGTAATTCTCCAAAATGTGCATCGAAAAATTACTTAAGTTTGTCATGGCAACTATATTGTACTTCATTTAGAGATTGTATATTACTATATATAGTATGCACCTTATTCTTAATCCCAGTCGAACAGATATGTACATTTTTTCACTACCGCAGCTATCGGCAAGAGATGATGTTGTAAACAGTTGTTCCCCTTCATCAGCCTTATGCTGTTGTTATCTGATTAAGCAGTATCAGCTATATCTAATCGTAATATGTAAGGCCAAGTTCTGAAAGTAATTACCACATAAAATAATTCCAATCAATATTTCAATTTATTAAACCATTATCCTGCTACCGGCTTAAGCTGAAGCTAGTTGAAAATTAATAAGGAATGAATCTTTAGTCTTCAACTTTCTGAACGAATCGAAGGATTCTTTTATAATTGACCTTTTATATACCTTTTATAATTCTGTACCAAAATGGTAAAAGCTTAATGAGAATGTATGTAACACACAGAAAAAGGTGAGGTAGACCCCGAAGAATATATTTTCTTGATCGTACTGACAACACGAGTCGATATAGCATTGTCTGTCCGCCTGTCTCCATTTATGTTTTTATTTAATGTCTTTTTGTATAAATCGAAATATTCAAATTAGCATAGCCCTCCTGTTTTCTTAAAAAAAAAAATTAACAGAAAAAAAAAAGCATTCGTCACCACAACATTTGAATGCCCGGCTAACAAAAAATGGAGATTTTACAAAACTTTGCAGATTTTAATTTATGGCATATCCACCATATTTTATAACATTTTATTTAATCTAAAATATAATAGAGTAAACTGGCAGTGAGGATTGTTATATGTATACCATATCCACACTTAAAACCAAATATATAAATTTGTACAACTAATACATTTTCGATAGCTAATTAACATTTCATTGGAGAATCAGAAACAGTTTCTTACACCTTCGATGCCTTTGAATCCATTTATATTGTTACACATCTTCATAAACAATAATGTCATTCTACCCAATAGGAATTTGTCCACATATCAGTCAGTTATTTATAATAATGAGGCTATATAGGTTTTGTAATAAACTTGTAATAAGCCCCGTATCGTGCCTCTAGCTTCTACATGTATGTTTAACGTCCGTCTTATCATGCTGTGCCTATAACATAGAGCGTGTCACGCATTTGTACACCACTTACATGCAGTTATACTGTTAGAGGACATAAGAAACGCACGCACACTTCACGTATTTACTTGTACGGAAAGACTTCACAATGTTATAACTAAAAGCGTTTTCGCACTTATTTTCTATGTGTAGGCCATACAATGGACGACGTGGTCTATCAGTGCAGCAATCAAAACTCTATTTACGTTCTGAATGCCAGCTACAATGCATATAGTGTAAGTTGGACTCGAAAGTATATGGATTATAGTATGGAGACGATAACTAAACTGTCGACTGGGCTTTCTTTTGTTTGACATTGCAGGACTTTGGCTCTTATGCGCACTTGGAGGGCGTGCCAAATCAGCGCGAAATAAATTGCAGCAAGACAGCGAGACAACCAATCGAGGCACCAAGTTGCACGAGTGGGCCATGCAACTTGCAACATAAATTAAAAAGTTTTGCGAGCAGCTCAACAACAGCGACAGCAGTAGCAGCAGTAGCAGCAGGAGCGGCGGCAGCGGCAGCAACAATGCACTGCACAATGATGGCAACGACGATAGCAACAACAATGCCAGCAACTATGTCATCAAGCTACGTAAATCCGGTCGCTACATCAATGTCAACCGCAATGTGTTCACCGGCAACAACAGCGCTCCAGAAATTGTTCAATTGCAGCAGCAGCAGCGTTGGCGTTGGCGGCATTGGCAGTATCGGCGGCAGTGGTGGCATCAATAGCTGTGGCGGCATATGCCAAAATGTCAGCCACAGAAATCAGCAGCAGAACCACAAACATAGCAACAACAACTGCAGCGGCCATAACAATGGTGCGCCAAGCTGCCTGTCAGCCGCAACTGCAACAGCAACAGCGGCAGCAACAACAGCAGCCGCAGCAGCAGCACACAGAGGCATTGTCGCTGGCAGCGATGTGCAGGACGTCTCGGCAGCAGGTGCACTACTTGGCTCGGTGAGCAATAAGAAAAAATGCACAAATGTCAAATCAACGCTTATTGCCAAGAAGACAAAGTTTTTGAAATTTCTCGAAGAAGAAAAATGGCGCAACCACCAAATGCTGCAACAACAGGCAGGCGGGGCAGCTGCAACGGATGCATTGGGCAGAAGGTAAGTTGCAATATTGAGCCCTGTCGTCCTTGCTGCGACTGTGAAAGCGACGACGCCAAAACTTATATAAATTCTCATAAATGTTATGGGGCACATATAGCAGCAACAAAGACGCGGCGGACAACTTTTTATGGCATAACTTTATTAGGCCAACGGAATTTGTGCACCACAGCGCTATCTTTGCGGTGCCACCAGCCCACAACTTTGTTGTCAGTTGTCAGGAATAAAGCAGAAGGCATATACTGTCTAAAATTGATTGTACTTGTACTTAAAGTTCTTTCAAATTTGAACCCAAGTAATGACACTTCGAATAAAATAAGCTGTACATAACTAGTTGACAGACTAGGAAATATATACTTTTTCATTTAATGAATTATATATTTTTGATTTTAGCAAAATTCTCTAAGCGTGTTTGAGCACTATAATGAGTTTTTTTTTTCATAATTAAAATGGATTCTGACAAAAGGGACTCACATGTTTATATTGCAAACAAATGACTTCCGCGACACATCAAAGTGTTTCATGTTGTACTTGTAATTGCGAGAAATCCGATTCCAAATCAATATTGTTTTTCCTTTGAAAACGTGATGTAAAATTTCCCAATGTGTTGCAAAGCTAGAATGTCAAAAAAATAAATATAATGAAGCGTAAAAAATGTGTACTAGTGTTCCATTTTTCTATCAACATTTATTTTTCCTGTTTAAATATAAATCACTTAAGCAACGTTGAAGCGAAAATTTAAGTTGTCCTCTAAATTTATTTTCCCTCGAATATGCAAGAATATTTAGAAGTTAGCTTTCAAAAGCATTCTAAGTGCCTTTCCGCCAAATGAAGGGCAAAGAAAATAGTTTACCCATCCACACGTTTCGAGATTTTCATATTTTATTTTAAAAAATGCCTTTTTTTTAAATTAAGTGATTATTTTTAATATTAAACATTATATTGAGTAAAAATAGGCCCTCACTTCCACAACTGATTAATATTACTGGCCAATGCCGTGCCTTGCAATAGGAATATGCTTAATTATTTTCCATTAAGATTAGTGCGAAACAAAAAACACTAAAGCCAAAATGCAAGTAATTTTTATTTTCACCAGCAATTTAATTTTAACAATCGCTTGCGTCGACTACTTCATGAATAGCGCCAAGCTTGCAGGAAGATTAACTACTGAAATGCCAGTCCGGACAGTGTCCTTAACTTTGCCCTTTGCTTAACACTTGACCCAGATATTGGATTGTAGTTTAACTCCCATAATACTTATTATCCATTTTGAAATTAGAAGTAAAGCTGAAGCTCTGCCATCGAACTATGAACCCACATGCTAAATACGTGGGAATCTACATAGAAGTGTGATAGCAAATAGCAAATTTGTCACATAGTTAACAGTTGTATATTATATAACATATATACCAAAAGCTTCAATAGTTTTCCAGTCCATGCCTGCACCTGTAAGATATGAGAAAAGATACATAAAATATCACCTAAATGGATTACAAGCCTTAATCAAGGGTTTTTTCTTATAATTTCTATAATGCTTTCTGTAGAATGCTTTCACATGTGAACTTAATTCAGATTTCAAATAAGATATAATTTTATGAAGTACACTAAATATTTGACTATTTTGACCAGCCCATTAATTTCAGTTATTTCCCTAACCCCAATCAAAGATTAGGCATATGCCGTTATGTAAGTTGTGCACCCGGCTTTGTTGCATTTGAATGCAATCAAAATTATTTGCATTTTTTATGAAGCCATTATTTTTGATTACCACTAGCAGTTAAAACCTGTGCTTTGCATAGTCATTTGCGAAATTGAAAAATTGCACGCGCTCATAAAACTATGCCAATAAATGGTGCGACTCCCGATGGTAAAAGAACAACAGTACTGCCTCATAACGTTGATTAAAATGCAACACACACGCACACACACACATACATACATACTCGCGCAATATTGAAGTACCATAATCATATTTCAATAGCTAACGAGCAGCGGTGTGCGTGTTGCTAACACTATCTATCTATACATGCCATGTACACTTAGAGAAAAGCTGAAAAGGATTCGAGCATTGTTTAATTTGAATGTTTCCGTGTGATGTATTTATTTCGCAATATCAAGCAAGTCATCCGAGCAAATTGCTCAATATAATCGCCATATTTTTATGTATTTTACTTAAACATCTATTGAGTATTTGTATTTTCCAACATTTTACACATTTTAAATAGAGTAGCACCGACGTGCTCAGACAAATTAAAAAAAGTTCTTGACTGTTTGACTAAAATGTGTTCCATTTCTGTTGAGCATTTAAATTGTTGTTATTTCTTTAATCTTAGAATAATGCTCATTTTATCATTAGATAATCTGCATGGAAAGCTTATTTATGTGTGGACAAGCTATTTGTAGGAGAAATTTTCTTTTCAAAACATTTCTTGCTTGTGGCATATACTTGTAGCAAATTTAATTTCAGACTGCAGCAGTAATAACAAAAATTTTGTTTTTAAGAGATAAGTTTTTTTTCGCAATCGATCATAACTTGTTTGGATAAAAAATTCGTGCAAATTATCCAATTGAGCAACATTGTAAACAACATGAATATAATTATAAACTAAAAACTAAAAACCTAAAACTCATTTCGAAATCAAACGTCATTTTAATATTAAAGGTCCATAATCCTTAAATGATTTATAGTTCTGCTCTATAAGAGACGGTTTTGAAAACTTTGGAATACTATGTAATTTTAATATTTTTCCCCTCGTGTACAAGAACACACAAGTGTGCTGTGCTCACGCACGTGCAACGGCAACGGCAATTGCAACTCCTGAACACATTCATGCCACAAGCGCTCAAAAAGTTAACGCCAAAGTTACAATGTCTTTTTTTTCTTTTCTGCTCGTTTACAACACACACACATGTACATGCACGTATACATATGCAAGTTTGCATTTCACAAAGCTAACGACTTTCAAGTGCACAAAGTTGGTCTTTTTGGAAGCTTTCGCCAGTGCCAGCACCAAAGCCCGACATCAACACCAACACAATAACACAAAGATGCAGGACCCCAGCAGTAGTCGGAGCCATATACTCACAGACTTTGTAATGCAGCGCTCCGTTGCCAGGCAATAATTATGTCAAAGCGTGCCTTAAATGCTGTCTTCATGAAAAATTCATTAATTATAAGTTGGCGGCGTTGTCGCTTTGATTTATTAGCGCTTTGTGCGCATTTAATTAGTAACTTTTGCAACGTGCTGCGTCATGTAAAATGCATTTTTGCGCACAGTTTGTAATTGGGTAGGCCAAGAATTTTATGCACATTCAACAACTTCTCACAGCTAGGTTGATGATAACAATGCAGGAGGTTTCGTGAAAAACTAGTGTTAAGTGCAAAGAATTCCTTCAACAATATTGTTAAAGTTTGCTTCACACTTTGCTAGCACTTGCATTTTTTCTCTCTCACTTTTTTCATCTGCAGGGCGCACTGCTTTTAAGCAGTAGATTGGGTGTCTGTTTTAATGTCCTGCATACTCCTTAATATCCCATTAAAATTGGCGTAAAAAAAGTGCAACTACTTAAAATTTAAAATTCGCATGAAATGTATTTTCTCACTGCGCTTAAAAGCATGCTACGCTTTTTCTCGTGCTCTGCGCCTCAATTTACATTTGTATGCGTAGGTGCGTGGGTGTTGTTGGGTGGTATGTGATGGGTTGTTGTTGACTGGGCGTCCGTTTAGTTTGGTTAAAGCAGCCGCAAGGCAGAAACAGTCAACGAGCAATAAAGCCAGCTAAATAAACTTCAATTTTGTTCACGACAGCAATGAGGCGGAGCGGCAAGCCGCATCAACGTTGCCAGCATCATTTGTGGCCCACTCAGCCGTGCAGGAGCGCAACAGCAACAGAAACAACAGCAACAGTTTGAAAAATGGTAACGACAACAATCACGAGGCGACAACGTCAACGATGGAACAGCAAAGCAAATTGAACAATTGGAGCATAAATAATGGCAACAGCAATAGCAACAGCAACAGCAACAAACTAACTAACTATTCACAACAACAACAACAGATGCAGCAACAAGATCAGAATAAACAACAGAAATATAAACAACAGCAGCAAACAGCGAAATCCAGCTACGAACTGTATCAGGAAGCCGCCGACATTTTGGGTCTAAGCTGCACACTCTGTGATAATTGCCGCTGTTTGGACTGTCAGGTACGTATTTGTTACATAAGTGGTTAAGAGCACGCAACCAGAACCTGCCACTTACCTCTTAACTTATTCACAGAGTGGCTACTTTGATTGCGACGATGATGACAGCTATTCGGAGCACTCGCTCATGGACGAATACGATGAGTTCGAACAATACGAGCAATATGATGATTATACATCCGGCCCAATGACTGGCATGGCCATGGTGTTGACAATGCAACAGCAGCGACAGCGACAACAACAACAGCAGGAACACACGACAGGCCATCATGCAAACTGTGATGTCGAACAACAGGACCTGCCGGCCACGTCTGCGTCCTATTCATCTATATGCTATGCTGTTAATTGTCAGCATGAGTGCAACAATGTGTGCATCGATGAGGGTCCGAAAGCCAGCACCAGCACCCCTACCAGCACCAGCAGCAGCCCCAATTCCGACTTACAGGAGGAGGATGCGAGTCAGAGTTGCTTGCTGCCAGCATCAAAGCACAGGACTCCTGATGTTCATGATGGCAAGCATGAGATTGCCATCGATTTTGATTTAATTAACGTAACTAGCAGCCAAGTGCTGGAAAATTGTGAAACGTTCAATGATTTGAGTCTGTTGGATGTGAAACAGCAACACCAGCACCACCACCAGCAGCAGCAGCAGCAGCAGCAAGGAAGACAACACGTGGAACCATTAACGTAAAGTGAGGTAAATGCATAATATTTTCTAGCAAAATGAGTTAATGTGTCAGTCTATGGCTTGCTGAGTGCAAGTCGTTAGTTGATGATATTAAGTATACGTTAGGTCGATAATGCACTAAATAGCAAAGCTCGAAAGCTTATTGTGCCAGCTTCTGAATTCCAATGCAATAGAATGCTTTTAGCAACCTTAAGCAATGGTTGTTAATTTTTAGTGAAAATGAGAAATTCCCTCTTAAAAAGTAGAGTTCTTTATAAGTAATAGAAGATCTCTAAACCTCTTGTGCTCATTAATAGTTTAATACATATTTAAAGTGAAAGAAATGTTTGCGACATAAACTAGGCATACATTAAAGCCGAAAACAATATGTAAAACACATTCAAATCGACCATGATAGAAGCACCGAATAAATCGAATCGACAAAATTCTTGCATCATACCCAAACAGTTCTATTTTAAAAGTAATTATTTATAGTGCGGACCTCGCAATAAAACCAGATAACGATTTGAAATCTCACAGCACAGCAAAGCGCATCAAATTGAATTTTATATAAAACCAGAAAGCCGCCGCTGAGTTGGCAATGCACAAATGTCATGCTGCGCCCAGCAGAGTCGGGCAAAAGTGGCGCCACTGCGAGAACCACTGGCAGTGGTAAATGACCATCGGGCTGGTCATTTTATTGCAATTGTTTTTATAGACGGTTGTTTTTCCCCCCCAAACCCATTTGTATTCGGTTTTGGCAAGCTGCATACAAAGTGAGGCCAGTGCTAACAAATTTTGATTTTGTATACTACAAACACAAAAGCAATTTCCATATTTTACGAGTACAAAGAAATATGCGAAACATTTTTACATTTCAGGCTGCACTTTTTTGATCGCACAAATGCATTTCCGAAGAAATTAAATGAAAAAAAAAATTCAAATTCAAATTGAATGATAGCAAACAATAAAATATTCATTGCCGCTATAGGAGCACAAGCAAATGCTTAAAGTCTCATTGGGTTTGGCCAAATGAAATTTAAAGCGCTCGGTAAATCCACGAAAGTGAAAAATGACTGAACAAGCGACAGGGCAATAAATAGACGGCATACGTAAGGCCCAACTAAGCCTAAGGGCTCAATGGAGCAATGCGAGTATGTGTGCGTGTGAATGCCGCCGTAATCTTCGTCGAAGTGCATTTGCTACACACACTCGCATACACACACACACACCAACATCAAGTGCACGCCTTCGATTTTTCCAGCTGTGCGCCCAGCATACTAAACAGCAGCAGCGCACTGTTACTTAAAGCCCAGAAGCCGGAGCAATGCGAAACAAGTTGCCTGTGTCTGCGTCTATGTCCCAGCCAGCTCTAGCCTTGTGGGCACTTTGCCAAGCGGGCACTAAATTGCATAAGCGCCCGCCAAGTGCCAGCACGCAGCAAAGACAAAGCTTAAGACGAGTACAAAAAATTGTGCAGATAACTTTCCAACAATGAGCAAAAAATGTTCATGCATATTACCAAGTATGGGGCAGGAGGGCAGCCATTTGAGTCAATGTAGTGGAAGGGCGAAAGCAACGTTAATATTAATGAGAATCCCTTATTCTAGTAATTTCAAGAAAAAGTAGGACATTTTAAGCCTCTGCACTAAACAATTGTGTTACATTTCCCTTATTAACACGAAACATAATATACTCGAAGAGAGAAAGCAAGGGGAGGGGGAAGGGTGAACTATACTGTTGGGAATGTACGTATATAATACTTAGAATCATTAAAGCATTAAGAAATTTATATATTATGGCTAAAACAGTCGGTGGTTTTGTCTGTATTAATGAAAAAATTTAAATATCTACATACTTAGCTATGCCAAAAAATTTAGATTGCGGGCTCACAAAAATCTAGAAAAAAACAAATCTTTGTATCAGTTTTAAAAATAAGTGTAGCCCACCCATAAATTCACATTTTGAAAATAATATTTACAAAAATTAACTTCTTTCTTTTCATATTTTAACTAAATTTAGTACCTTAATATGCCCATAAATCTACTCATCCAAAAATTTTAAAAATTTATATATTATGGCTAAAACAGTCGGTGGTTTTGTCTGTATTAATGAAAAAAATTAAATATCTACATACTTAGCTATGCCAACAAATTTAGATTGCGGGCTCACAAAAATCTAGAAAAAAACAAATATTTGTATCAGTTTTAAAAATAAGTGTAGCCCACCCATAAATTCACATTTTGAAAATCATATTTACAAAAATTAACTTCTTTCTTTTCATATTTTAACTAAATTTAGTACCTTAATATGCCCATAAATCTACTCATCCAAAAATTTTAAAACTTACTTAGTTCTAAAAAGAAATTAAGCAATGAATTTTCAGAATATTTTTTAAATAATAATTCTCAGCTCCACCGTGATAAAGTATGAATAGCTGAATCGATTAAAAGTTTGCCAGAATCTGTGCATATCAGGAAATTTGGCAAAACTAATATTTAATTGGAGCGCTTATCACTTCTACATTTATCCGCTAGTTTCCATTTCTGTCTAAAACAGGAGGCAATAATTTTGCATTGCATACTTTTAGGCACCAACTGCAGATAAGTTGAAGTTTTTCAATTTACCACGAGTACACACACACACATACACATACAGCTACAAAACTAAGTGCAATTGCCGTTAAATTCGAAACCACTAGACGCCCACTGGAGACCACGCCCACACCGCCTTGTCGCTGCCACTGAACAGGGCTGCTTAATGATGCTTGATTTAATTAATGCCGCATTACCTACGCGACTGCAGGCCAGACTAAAACAGGACCAAAGCAAAATGGCAGCCAAAGCGCCACTTGGGAATGTCGCAATTTGAAATTGTAAGGGTAGCTTACACACACACACAGACACAGAGACACACAGACGGAGAGCCACAGACGTACATCGAAGCATTTGCTGATGATAATTTATAACGTTTTGGCTGCCCAAAGGGGTTTCAAGCGCACACATTTTCGTTTGAAAGTAAATAAATAAATATTTGCTTTGGTATTATTTTACAGCACAACTGTGCGTGTGTGTGTGTCTGTGAAAAATACCAAACAATACAAATTGTTGACAATACATGCTGTTTGCTTGGCAGATTTGGTCGCTTCCTCTACCTCGACCGCCTCATTTACTGCTCCTTCTGCGGCCTCGGACGACTTTTAGAGACAATGACGAAATGGCAAATTAAGGTCCGTTAAAGCAAATCAGCGCATGTGACTGAAAAAGTCACAGTCGTTCATCCTCCGTACTGAATGGTGGCCACAGCCCACAGCCAAAGGCGTCAATGCTCATTTCCGTCGACATATTTTCATTTCCTTTTTACTTTGGCTGTTTTTTTTTTGTGCTTTATTTTTTGCCTCCCTGCTTCCTTTGCCTTATTACTGCAAGGATTTTGCAAATGGCAGCAGCTACCGTTACATGGCAGCATTCAGCGTCCGACGTAAATTGTAATTCATTAAACTTTATTGTTCAACATTTTCCACTTGCTCGACGCTTGTAACTTTGACCTCTTTTAATAAAGCGGTTTTCCCTTGCCGCCCAGCCCCTTCCCCACACTACACTGTTTCGCTCAACTTTGGTTTTTTGTGTGTTTACTGTTAAATGAGAACTTAAAGCGACAGGAAGGCCTCATTTATAGCCCGTGAAATGGAGGCAGCTCGGATCAATTCAGCCTTGCCAATATTTGGCAGCATCTTAAATTTGTAATTAAAATTTCAAATTCAAAACGCAACCAACGCACAACTATGTATCCAAGTACAAAGCCACCCGCCTACCTACTCCGGCAAAGCAAGCAAGACCATGTCTTCAATTGTATTTTGCCCTAATTACAAATTATAATAAGTCTTAACAGTCTGTGTTTGCATATAACGTGGATTTTCTTTTGCTAAGTACGGCATATTTTATAAGCGGAGCAGAAAACAGCAATATTTGCGAAATTTATTAGGGAAATTATTCAAAAAGTTTTTCAGTGTGTTGTGTTTTATCAAATGTTCAACAATAATAAAACTTAAACTCAAACCCCCCACCCAAAGACGTGCAATTAATTTTACTTAACATTCATGGCGAAATGAGGCACGTTTCGATAATGAAAACCGCAATGCCTCACAGATACAGACATACACACACACACATACGCATTCACTAATTGTGCTAACAACTTGATTCCAGTTGAATGAATTCCAACAAGCGGCGGCCACAAAGTCAACCCAAGCCCAAGCAGCCTGCTCTAAAATTTGCACCACATAAAAGCACAAAAAGTTTTATTACAGTTTTAACACTTTATACACATACACACAAGCACACTAACACACACACATACATACGTACACACGCAAATTCCGCCATGGGTAGAGCTTCCAAAAAGTATGCTATCTAATTGTTAAAGCATTAAGCAAAAGCCACAAATGTGTGCATGTGTGAGTAACTCCCCTGTAGTTCGATGGACCGAAGGCAGGCACATCAATTCTTTACAATATTTCATCTGAAGATAAACGCCATGATTAGAATTGCCGTTTATTTTGTAAGAAATTATGATCTTCTGTAAACTGGCAGGCTGACTGACCAAGCTTTATTAATATCCAGCAACCAAAAACTGATTCAATCTGCATAATCTGTTTTTTTAATATAATAGAAATGAAAAAAACGTATTTTTTAGAACCAATTTCTTTGCACAAGCAACTCTTTTTTGTGCTTCTTAGCATTTAACAAATTACACTGAAAAATGAAAGCAATATAAATGACTTTTCAAGTAAAATAAGTCAAATTTGTTGCCTTGCAGTGATTAAGGAATTAAAGATAGTCATCGTGCCAAGCGATTGAATCTGGCAAATGTACTGCTACGATGATTAAACTCTTTCTACAAATAATTCCGTCGCATAATTGGAAAACCAGCAGAACTGCAGGGGATTGCTCTTTCTCTGTCCCAGTCACATGCTATTTAAATTAGTTTTGTGTGGTTGAAAAATCAACGCTCGGCTCGTCTGGTCTAGTTTCATAAATTTGAATTTCAAATTTAATACAACCCACACATACACACACACACAATCACTCGTACACACACACGCGTGATATAAAATACAGCGCAAAGTAAGTTTCGTCTATGTACCAAGCTACAAAGTTGAATCCTTATGCAAATTGATTTGTGCCGTGTTTCTGTAACAATTCCTACAGTTTACCTTACAAAGTAAGTGTGTATGTGTGTGTGTGCATGCGGGTGTTTACTTTGTCGCTGCCTGTTTGATTAAGGCTTTATATGTTTGACATTTCAGTTTACATTGTAAACACAAAATCAACACATAACTATTATTAACAAGCAGCCCAAACTTTGCCTATTCATTAATTAAAACTTCACCTGCGCTCACATTGTTCTGTAAATAGAAACTGTCGTTTATATAAATATATTTATATTGCCTATAAATAGCATATTTAATAATTAATTAAATAAAGGTATTTAATACTCTGAAGATATGGATTGATATGTATTTATTCAAACATTTTTGAAAAATGTAAAAACATTTAGTTTTAGAGCTATATTTAATGTTGTAATTTGGATACCGGTTGTTGCAAAATTCGACACGGGAGTGGGGTAAAATTACGGCTAAAATAAGCAAAATATGGGATAAATGTTTTACTCAAAATTTCAAAAATTAGTCTATGTTTGGAAACGAAGAGCTTTGTGTTGTAAAAAAGCTACTAACTACAAATTACAATATTTCGTTTTAGTTTTAAATAATGTTCGACTCTCATTATATAATACTTCTGAGGTTAAGGCGAAGTATAGTCTGCCACGTAGCGGAGAGATTTGTGCATTTTTTTATTAAGTTACTCTGGTTTTATAGTGGTTTGTTTTCGCTTGTTCCGACAAGATTTTTTAAATAATTAAGGGAGTACAAACATCAATGAGGTTAAGAAAGCTGTTAACCCTTTTAATAATTTCCTCCAATTCCTTTCTTTAAAAATAATTGGTCTGTTAAGGTTTGCAATCGTTCTAACTCTATTTCCAACTAAAATAACTAACGTTGGGATTTAAAATCAATGGCTATTCTCTATTTGTTGTATGGAAAGAAAGTGTTATGTAAGTAATTGTGTATATTACTTCAATTTAAATGGAATTGCCTTTAAAAATCATAATTTAAACACCCTCACACATACATACAATGAAAGCAGAAGACATGACAGCTTTTTTACGCAAAAAGTTCCTATGAATATTTTATGAGGAAAAATCACATTTGCTTGACTTCTCCGTCTGTAAGGAGCAGTAAAATGAAAAACATAATAACACGCATATATGTGTGTATATTTATGTGTATATACATGTATATATGTGTGTTTAAGGCATTTAAATGAATTCTGTTTTATGATTTTTACGCAACACTTGTTATGCAGTTATGCATTGCCAATTGCATATAAATATTTCATGAAACCACAATTTAATAATTTTTTTCTCTCTTTACAGTTCCCAGAGGCATTTCGACTATTTAAACATTTACCATACACACACACATACACAAATACATACGAAATGAACGTCAAAAACAAACAAAGCTTCATCATAGACAGCTAATTAAATTAAAACTACAAAAGCCCATGAATGGATCTGACACCTTGCCATTAGTTGGGGCAACATCAAATATATAGCCTATTCCTACGCAAAGGGAAAACTAGTATTATTTGCTTTTCATTTTGATTTTCGTTTAAATTCAACATGCCAAAGTCCCACTAAACAAATACTGCAGATTTGCAAACAATTACAGCCCGAGGCTTAATTCGGCATCCGTAGAATAAAATGCGGAAATGAAATGGCATTAAAGTTACGCTCAAAAGGATGGTGAAAGAAAAATAATGTACGTAGCAACATTTCATATACTATATATATAGATAGTTACAGTTAATTGCGCACAGACGTGTCATCATGATTAAGTATGGTAAAAGAATTAATTACAATTTAAAATGCAAATTGTATGGGCGACCCATTAATAATAATTAAATATTCACGACCATTTACATACAAAAGCAGTGAATAAGAGCCCCAATAATATAAATGAATTACAGCAAAGCGTGATTATTGTTTTAAAAAAAAAACTGCATAGCAAATAGAGGCAATTAAAAAGAAACTTTCATTAAGTTCATTTAAAATTAATTGACATGTTTCCAAATGAAATGCAAGGCTAAACATAATGTATTTGCTACTTTTTCAAACAATGCTATCTTTTGTGTTTAGTTTTTTTTTTTTTTTTTTGCTGAGCATGTGAAATTTATTATAACTATAGGGTATACAAGTGAACTCAAAAAAAAACAACTGTGCCAACTTACGTAAAGTACGAATGTGTAAATTAATTTAACAATTAGGCAATTTATTGTAATTGATTATAATTTCACATAAATTGCAGCTAATTACTAGCTAAGAGTATATTATGAAATCTACATAACAGTAAAATTATATGCATACGTATGTAATGGAATGCGATTAAATATTTAAACAGTTGATGTCAGTAATAAAAACTAAAACCAATCTCTGTGTTGTGTCAAAAATGACTTTTAATTTATTTAAATCAATCACACAATAATACAGAAAAGATAACAGTTTATGCATATAGTTGTTTGTTTATTACAAAACGTGTTTAGAGGAAGCTACAAGGATGGAAAATTATTTAATCATTTACTGGAAATACCTTAAAGCATAGAAAACATAACAAAACCTACGCATTTCTTATTAATTACGAAGGCATTCAACGCAAACAAAATTTCTACAAAAGCCTCAATGATAATATTATGATAACAATTTAAAATAGAAAGCGCAAAAGTAGAGACAAGCTGAAGTAGAGACTTACTCTTTGTATGCAACATATATAAGTATGCTGGTAAGTGGGTTTAGTTGAGTAACATATATCATTGATTCAATATCTGAGTTCGATGTTTAATGCCTGCAATGCTTTACTTGATATCAATAACTTTCCATTTTCATCCCCAGACAAATAATACCCAGCTGCATTATCGTTGATCGTTTTCGTGTAGATGTCTATAATAATATTCAAATTTTCGTTTAAAGTTTCTAGTAATTCGCAGTTCGCCCCGTATATTTGACTTTTCGGTAAATAAACCTTAAAAATTTTGCATTTTTGGAAAGCAAAAATAGGTGTACGAAATGTGTACAAAAGGTTTCCAGCAAGCGCGCACTCCTGTTTTTCATTTGGGAAATAATTAGTAGACAGATTAATAATTCAAATTGCATACTAAAAATCATGGTCTGTAATCATTATTATTATTATTTTGTTATTATAATACAATGATTGATTTTGAGTTTTACTTTTCAACTTAACTAATAATCATTATTTTTTGAGCAAAAATAAAAATTTCATTAAATGATTATTCTTTAACAAACCTCATTTTGCAAATTACCCTGCCTTTTTCAGAACGACTAAGAACAAAATGTATATACTATAATGTTATTGCTATAAATAATAAATAATAATAAGCAAGACACCCCTATAGTACAGTTTTGGGCTAAAAAAAATACTTTCAGGCAAAATTACAACTTGAGTTTTATTTTTGATAAAATAAATAAAACTCAAAGAATAATCATTATTTAATCCGTTTTAATTTTTTTTTCTCAAAAACACTTATTATTGGTTAAATTGTAAAGTAAAAATCAAAATTATTCATTCAATTTTGAGAAAATGAATCAAATTTAAAATGTTTAAATCATGATGAAAATGCATAGATAATCCCCTAACAAGGATATTAGTGAATTCCTCGATTTCTCAAAGTTATTATAAGTGAATGATAATTATTTGCGATTCTTGGTAATAATCTTTTTACGATGACTTGTCATGACCTCCAAAAATTTAACTTATTGGTTAAAATTGAATAAAATTTAACATGTTTAAATCATGATGAAAATGCATAGATAATCCCCTAACAAGGATATTAGTGAATTCCTCGATTTCTCAAAGTTATGAATGAAAAATATTTTTACGATTGACTTGTCATGACCTCCAAAAATTTAACTTATTGGTTCTGAAGATATTTGCCTTCCTGACCATGACTTAAAATGAGGCCCTATTTTTCTTATTGGATGTACAAATAATTGATATACATTTTCAACTACAAGGTCTTAATGTCATTACGGCGAAATGTATAGATATATGTGTCTGACACGATGTGGCATCGATACGAAGTGGAAGTGGAAGAGCAAGCCTCTAATAAAATAAAGGAAGCCTTTAATGTTGAAACTGGAAAGTGTTAAAAGCGAATGTGAAAATGAGTATAAAGTGTAAAGATTAGATGCTAGGAGAAAAACTTAGGCATCAAGTTGCCAAATTAATGTTGCTTCGTAATTCAAGTTGGCATAGCACGCATTTCAATTCTGCGCACAATGCCATAAAATCCGCGTAGCTTAATTTAAGCCCAACTGGCATGCGAGCTGTCTTTTTCAACTTGATGCGTGGCTATCAAGTTTCCACATGCCCCACACACACACACACACACACACAAATACACAGGCGTTATCAGTGCAGTTCTAAGCCAGGCAAAAGGATTAAAAAATTGTGTGTTGCAGTCACGCTCTCATTATTCGCAAGCACAGTGAACTCTTGCGAAAACAGAAACGAAACAAAAGAGATTCAGTTGACACATTTGCACTTGACTCGGTCAAGGTGATCGGCAAGATATAGTATACTAGATATGTATAACAACAAAATGCTTGTCAACAACTCGACCAGACACCAGATCAGTCACCTGGCATCGCATCATTCCTGAACCTAATGCGTGTATAATTACCGACCAACCAAAAGTCACATATATACGATAATTTACGTACTGGTATTATACGAGTATGGAGTGATGTGGGCATGTCTAACGGCACCTTTACTCTCAATATTTGTTGTGGTTGGCGTCGTTTTTGATAACACAACAACTGCAATCTCCCCATTGAAGTTGCGCGATAAGAAGCAGAGAGATTGTTCGGAATGGGCGTCGGCATTAAATTCCTCTCGTAGTTGGTAACTAACTCTGGCCTGGTTTAAAAGTGTTGCAAAAGCTTCGACAATGTTTCATTAGAATGCTTTCTCTAAATACGTGATATGCAACTTGAATTGAAACGGTGATTTTTTTATTTTTTAATATCACCATGACTTTGGCATTAAAAAGCAATTAATATCTTAGCCATATCTTATCTCAGTAAAACCCTCTCAGTGGGAAAGTGAATCAGAAAACGAAAATATAAAAAAATAGCCGCGTTTAAAAAGTGTTAGTTCACAAAGTAAATAAACAAACTACATACACACATATGCACATAGATATATGTATTTGTATATAAAATTAAAGAAAAAGAGAAACAAAATTATAAAACCTACGTTGACATGGATGATCTCGGCGCCGTCCTTATAGCCTTGGCAATAATTTGCTTTGCCATTTTCTTTATTCGAGTGAGTTTTCTGTAGATTTCTAGACATTCGAGTCCCGATCACGGCGGCATCTATTATACTTACAGATTGCTTTGATAAATTATCGTTCCTATATGTTGTCGCGACATCTCAAACACTTGCTCGAAGCTGAACAAGGTGAGTGTAAATACACAAATGTGGCTATTAAAGTGATACATAAAAGTAAACGCACTCGGCCAGAGCCCTGCAAATCAGTCATGAATCATGTGGCCATATTTTTGTATCTATAAGTTATTGTATCTTATCTATTTTGCGCACACATCTATCAGTGTACTTCATTAGATAAAATTCACCTTCGGTTTGCAGAAATCGTAGGCTGTCTAAGCCCAGGCTAGGCATTACCTTTTTGTTTCATTATCAGCAAACGATTACAAAATAAATACTAGATATGTATTTCTACGCAAATATTTGTAACTAAATGTGCGCGTGCACTCAGAGAAAATAGAAAACTCTATTAAAATTGTAAGGGAGTTGTGCCTATGTAAAGAATTGATTTGGAACTGCAAATATAAAAATGACATTTTTTCTGAAATGAATAACTTGTGCGAATATAAGATATATAAGGCATTGATTGATTGATTATTGATTATACTGAGGACCTATGCATATTATTTATAATTCCATACGCATTCTATTTATATATAAGATTGTTACTGAGGTGAGCAAAAATGTTCTTAGTGTAAATATGTATATATACATACATTATGATCGCACCAGGCCATCAATTTTGCCTTTGACTTCATGTCCAGTCAGTATATTAAAACAAATTGGCCAACACGGGCGTTTCGTGGTAATTGAATGCGAATTCAATTCTAGTAGAAAATCGCAAAACAAACGACATAACCGGGTCCAAATATAACAGTTGAAATGGCTTCTACGGTCGTGGATGTAACCACCACAGTTGCCTCAACTGTGAGCACCACGACCACAGTGGAACCTCTGCAGATCATAACCAACAATAATAGTGTTATATTTAATTACCCATGGACAACTGAAGCAACAATATACGATTGGGACTACTACTACTATCCAGTCTGGGTATACTGGGCAGTGTTTGTATTCGTTTTTATTATAGTTTTCCCACTAATTGTCACCTTGGTAAGGTTCATTAGTTCTTCTTCACTTACATAGCTATCCGTGCTAACAACGATTCATATTTTTATGTATAGTCTGCGCGGCGTCGACGTCAAATGACTGAGCGAGCAATAATTTTGCAAAGACAACAAGGTAATTGTAGAAACGTACCTCAAATTTGTACTTTAATAAATAATCCCAGCTCAAACAAATCCCTAGCATTGCACAACCAAAGAAATTACATCTAGCTTTGAAATAAAATTGAGGTCCTATAAAACCTCTTTGAGTGCCGTTAGGAAGCCAAAGTTGATTAGGCCCAGGTACAGATAGTAGATGTTCAATTTGAATAGTTCCCAGCGTTCGCGAAACAGCAGTCGCCAGCGTTGTGTCTGTTTAAGTTCCCGCTTCTCTGCATAGGACGACTGCACACAACACTTGGACATGACCCAGAAGGCGGTCATGCGATTCTGTGTGCCAAGTGTAGACTCAATGCCGCGTATTAGGTCGTTGGTCTTAAGTATGAGCAACATCTGGCGATCGACCTGTTCCAGCACGTCCGAAATGTGAGGTAACACCAGCGATGTGTTGTTCTGCAACGTATTTTTCTGCAAAAATACAACAAATGTGTGATTTTTAAAATGAAGGCAATTACAATCCTTGGATAAGCTTACCTCCGCCTTGGAATACTTGACTTTGTTGATGCCCTGCAGCAGTGTCTCCCAGGGCCGTCCAGTCACCATGCAAGCGAATAGGCCGTACAGATCACCCTTGATGCCCAGATTTGCGCTGTGCTTACGCATTGCTTGTCGATCGACGTTCAGTATACTTAACCAAAGGTTGGAGTACTCATAGCGAAATTTGTCACTTAAGTTTGCATAAAGTCCATGATCCAGTAGAATGATTTCCACATTGTGCTTGGGTGTCCGACGCACAAGTATGTTGCCAGGATGCGGATCACTGTGCACAAAGCCAGTTGAGAATATCATTTCCGAATAGAGTTTTCCGATTTTATTGGATACTGCAATCGGGTCAATCTTGTGCTGTTTAATGTAATCCAAGTCTGTCACGTGGCCACCTTCCAGATACTCCATTACCAGGACGCGTGCTGTGCTTAAGTGCCAGTATATTTTAGGAACACGCAGCCAAGTATACTTTTCAAATTGCTTAGCCACCTTCTCGGCGTTGCGACCCTCATTAAGAAAGTCCAACTCGATGGGCAGATTCTTTTTCGACTCCTCGACCAACCATTGTATCTTGAAGTCAGGAAATATGCGCGCCAACACTTTCACAGCCAGTTCCATGGTCTTCATGTCCACTCGTGAGTTGCCCTTCACATAAGGATGCTGCACTTTAACGGCGACCACCTCACCCGTTTTCAGGCGAGCTTTATGCACCTGAGCTAGTGATGCTGTACCGAGGGGCTCCCGCTCGAAGTTATCGAATATGTCCTCTGGATTGCATTTCAAATCCTGGCGTATCACTTTGTATAGATCCTCGATGGGATTTTGCGGCGCATCTGAGTGCAAAACTTTCATAGTCTGCACAAACTCCTTCGGCAGCAAATACTCCAGTGCGCCAATATGCTGGCCAACCTTAATGTAGACTCCCTTATTGGTGCATATCAGCTGCAACAGCTTCTCAGCGGCTAATTTGTGCGCTCGACTCTTCTCGGCCTTATACTCCGGCGTCGTTTTATCCCACTCTCGATAGTAAAGCTCCCGTTTATACGTGAGGACGACGTCGACAACGGCAGCGGCGGAGCGGGACAATCGCACAATGCCCAGTGAATTAACATCATAATCATTGGTATGCAGACTCAGTCCCGTGCTCACAAGACCCGCCCCGAGGGCACTATAGCCGAGCACGCGTCGCAACATTTATGGCACAAACTGCACGGGTCGGCTACAAAGACAAGATTGTTTTACATTATTTTAAGGGCGTAGATTCGACGCGCTAACATACATACGAGTACATAGACATGTATGTATATACGAACATACATATGTGCATGTTTACAGAGAAATGTGCGGTGAAGCGTTAAGTCAACAGGTTGTCGAATGTCTTTAGTGTCAATTTACGCGCTGTTGTGTTGCCATGCTTAACCTTTCGCAATTATGTTCCCTAACAATTACTGACGATCTTGCTTTAAAAATGCAACGTAAAGTAACCAACCAAAAAAAAAAATCATGATTTTTCCGTGCTGATTCCGCACTTTTTATTTGTCGCTCATGATTGTGGCTTTCCTAGTAGAAGAATTTGAAAACCTGTTGCACTCTTCGTACAGCTTTGTAAGTAGCTGTGAACGCTTTTGAACTCCCAATTAACTAATTTATTATCGCAAACGAAACTTTCACCTTTTCGATGACGCGTCACCAAAACGAATTTTAATGTTTGCGCTCCCCTATTACATAAAAACATACACACAAATGACTAATGTGGTCACCAAACGTAATCAAACAATTTCGCTTACAATATCTGCGCGCACGTTAGTTTGGCGCCAAGGCCTTTTTCACTCTAAGTATTTGAAATGTATTTAGTCAAGTTAGTCTACGATTTGTGACACGATCAGCTGTTCGATGTCGTCACACGCAAAATCAACATACCTTGGAATGCAACGTGCGAGCGCCAACGAGTAACTGACCAGTAAGTGCCAGCTGACATGCTGCCGCTAGCTGTGTTTAATGCGCACTCGCTGTGAACTGTAACTGAAAAATAATTTTAAATTTAAATGAAAGCAATTCTCTTCGGCAAAGTTCAAGTTGGTTTTAATAAAATTCCAATATTTAACAACAACAAAAATCCATTTGAGCAAACTTGATGCTGACTGGTTTATTTAGGAAGTGCGCGTAAACCTTCCCGGTAAAATTGTTGGTAGAACCTTCTTTCACAATGGTTTATGTGTTGATTATAAAGGTACAAATCAAATATTGGGAACAGATTTACAAATGCGCGCCGAAATACCGATTTACCAAACTATGCCACAACTACATATCAACTTTTTTTCAATTCGTGTTTCAATTTTTTAAATTCTTACAGCACGGCGACAAATGGAGATAACGATAAGCAATAATAACAATGTTAACGGTCCCCCTGGCGTTGGAAACGGGGTTGTCATGAGCAACGAACACACTGTCAGCAAAAATTTGGACTTGCCCCCAACATACGATGAGGTTGCCCTGAACAGCGACAGCAAACAATTTAATCCAGCCCTTTGCAATGACGGATCCACGCTCACTATTGCAACTAACTTGGAGTGCAGTAATCCCAATTTGACTGAAGGATATGGAGAACCACCAGCTTACGTGCCACCTAGCACAATGAGCACAACAGTTGTTGTGAATAATAGTAATATGCCAATAGTTTAGAGCTGGCCATCTGTTTTGTAAACCACTAAAAAATTTATGCTTTTTCACACCATTATTTAATATTTATAGTTAATAATACATCAGATTGAAATATAGCTGATCTAACTTTAATTTTAAAAAACCAACAAAAAAAAATTGAAAGCATAAAGTGTTGTTTACGGGAATAAACTAATAGAACTAAATAAACTTAAATTTTTTTCCAAAAGGATAAATCGAAAAATAGAGTTATCTAAATTACAGAATATCCTAACTAACTGACTTGTTAATATTTTAAAATTTGATCCAATGTAGGTCCCCAACGTCCGTATGGGTCCTTTGGTAATATGAAAATGTCATTACAAAATGTGTAGCCAATCACGCGATTTTCGATAATTTTCTTAAAAGCTGGACTTTCATTTATTAAATCTCGATAGTTGTCGTTTGACACAACTGCTGCGTTAATCTCATATGCCAGTTGCAATATAAAGCTGAAAAAATGATCGAGCATTTAACATATAAGTGAATCTTTAGATAAGTGATAAAATACACACCGATCATCATAGGAAGCAGACTTTTGACCAGGTATATTTTTACAGGGCGTAAACACCACCTTCTTCGCTTTATGCAATTTGTCTAGAAGTTCAGGATTTGAGGACTTCTCGGGATTTCTGCGGAACATTGGCACAACAGCCTTCACATCGTGGCCCATTTTCTCAAAATATTCAATGCAGTATTTAATACCTTCGGTGGAATAAACATTTGAGCAGCCATGTCTGTATGTGGCAAGCCGCAAAATAAAATGCATATAGGAATTATATTTGAACACTACTTACGCGAAAGCCACATTGCTCCCATCGATTAAGATGGGACGCTTTCCGCTGGCTGGCTTATCTTCAGCAGCCGATGGATTATACGTATTGCTATTATACGCATTTAGTTGACGTTTTTCGACGGTGGTATATATGTCATCACTTTTAAGCGAGTTTTTTAATTTTTTTGAAACATCGATTTTACGACGAGGCGGTTTTGGATCATCTGGGGGAAGGGCTATAAAATCAGCTGCTGTACACTCACCAACAAAAATAACTGAATTGTCACAATTATCGTCAATAACAATGCACTTGCTATTGTTAGTTTTTAAAGAGTTCGGAGAATTGACACAATTTGATGATATTGTGTTATACAACAAACCCTTAATTCCCTTGGGCTTAAATAGCATGTCGTTGCTGCGTTTGCGGTCTTGATACAGCAAATTATCGACGACACCCCTAGCTTGATTACTTGTCATCGGCTTCTCATGTTGGACTTCATCATCATCGTCGGTATCCTCTAATACTATTTTTTCTAGTGAAGGAGTATGTATAATCACGCAATCATCGTCATCACTAAGATTTGACGCCTGTTGGTCTTCTAGGATTTCTCCGTCTTCAATGGTGTCTTCAAGGCGATTTACTTTCTCGCAGTACTGTTGTTTAAAAAAGCATGAGTAAACTATGCTAACTTCATAAACTTTCCTAACATTCACAATTTTTGTTACCAAAGCGAAGGTTTTAAAAACCAAAACTCTAAGTATTTACCTCCTTCGAAGGATAAAATTTTGGTTTTGGCAGCTCATTTACAGTCTCTTTTTGTTTTTTCCCTTGTGCTTGAAAGTCTAACTTCCTTTTGATATGTGTTTTACACGATCGCTGTGGAGTTAATCCTGTGCGACGCTTTATAGAGCTCAGCAACTTCTGCATATAGGTGCGATTTTGTAAATTTTTTTTCCCTCCATGCTTATTTTTGTTCTGCAATCGCTTTGGTGATTTCTTAAATGCGAAAAGGTTATAATATTAAGAGCGAGTATACCAGAATATAATAAAATGGATACTATACCTTCATTTGGTTGTCTTTAAACTTTTTGAATGCTGATCGCGCTTCTGGCATATGAGCTGGCGCAGCCTAGTATTACAAAAGAAAAAATTCATATTAAATTCATTTATACCTTGTATTGTTATTTCTTTTATGTACTTACTGCGGATTAATTTCTTAGTTTCTTTCGAGATGGTTTAAGTAAAACAATTGTTTTCTTGTTATATACATTGACTTTATTCATATTTTCTTTTTTTTTTTTAACAGACATCAATTACGTATATGCAATCCTATGTTTACAATACATGCTTTTATTGTACCATACCCTAAGCTGAGGTACATTATGTTAATATTAAGCTGAATAATCTCGACTTTTAGTTGTAATTGGACTTTTTTCTGTAAACGGATTATAAGTTTTGGGCAGTTGGAGTCATCATAAAAATCATGTGTAGTATTGCAAGTAAATTGGCTAGCTAAGAAATTTAACAAATCACTAACAGCAAAACTAACTAGTCCGTCGATAGCCCTGAATAAAACATTTATAAATTGAAGGTAGAAGTATGTATGTAAGTTTCAGCCGATAAATTAATATGCCTATTTCTTTAATTCGCTTATCTCCTGTCGTATATTCGCCCGTGCACGTTCCTCGTACTTCTCATGATAGCTGGGCGTGGCATATATGCTTGGAATCAGTAACAAAGTTTCAAGTACCTTGACACGCATCATCTTATAGTTCTCATCGCTCATATTCGCATACTCGTAACGTAGCAGCTGCGTGTAGTGTTTATACTCCTCCGGTGGAGCGCTAATTTTGAAAATAATATTTCAGTTATCGTCAATAGTATGCTATTGCTTTACAAATCTTACGCCAACACAACCAGATCCACATCTTGCAACAAGTTAGCCTCGTCATCATGGCACCATGTTACCTCATTATCGGGTGTTTTCCGTCCCAGTAGATTGCATATTAGTGATTTGACATCCTCCTGAACATGCCAAAACTGAATCTTTTACTGTCAAATGCTTATATCTACTCACATCCTCAATCATTGCATCACGACAAAACTCCTCGAAAACCACGCAATTCTGTTGCACACAACTACGGTTTCCATCGAAATGATAGTATTGAAAGAATGCGGCCAGCGCGATGCTGGGCGCGCAGTCTGCCAGATGCTCAAGTTTCCGCTGCATCATTTTCCAGTTATGGTAAGCACGGGTCGGACTGTCCACGCTCAGCTGTTGCTCAATGCGTTTATACCAGGTGGTGGCCACCTGCTCGGGCACATCGTAGTGCTTGCAAACTTTGTGCCAGATCTGTTCCATATCCTGATTTCTTTATTTTATGTTTATATTATTACGCTTGGTTATTCTTTTGTTGGTGGGTTGCTCTTTTTCCTTGGCTGCTCGGTTGGTATTTGGTACTTTTTTTTTGGCAAAATTCTTTTTTGTTTCACTACACAAACTCGCGATGATTCAATTTATGTGAAAGACTTTCTGGAACCTATTCATATTTTTGACAGGTGGGTTGTTTTTTGGGTGTTTCGGCTTAGCGTTTGCGCACTACGGATCACCCCAACCGAAGCACCCAAGCAACCCGGGTCTTGGAATAGGAAATAAAAACATGGAGGACGCTGTATCAAATGCGCGCGACATAAAGCGTTGGTAAAAAGATGTTTGGCATAGCAGATCTCATTTGTATATACATATGTATATTATATACATATCGACCCAGGAATGTTTTTAATTTAAACTACTTACCGTATTATTTTGTAGGCCATGCTTTGCTTTTGAGGGGGACCCGTAACTGCGTTGGCCCTGTTGCTTCTTACGCTTTTGTTCATTGGTTTTTTTTGGTTTCCCCATTTTTTACTACTGTATGTGAAAGGAAATAAAAATTTGTTTATTGTAAAACGACGTTTTGCACACTAAATTAACGAAAAATCTAAATGAACACCGAAGTCTATGCGTATGTTGTTTATCAGCTGTGTGAGCACAAAATAGAAGCAACATCTGGCAACGCCTTAGGGCTGACATTTCCATGCGCCTTAGACTTGGCAACTCCGTCAGGGAAATGTCAAAAGTACTTGTGAAAGCAACAATTTCTTAATATTACATTATAAGTTCGAATTAGTACTAATTTTCGGAAAACACTACTCTGCTAACTCTGTCAGAGCCGTTTCTTGGTTTCTACAATAAAAATTTGAGTAGGCCTAAGCCATACATTGCACTCCGTACTAAAGTGCACTTACGTAGAGTAAATATCGCCCTTTGTTCCATGTTTTCGCTTTTTACACATTTGTCCCATAGGTTAATATGGACGTCGAAAAATCCAGCAACAGTTCTTTTGAAGACCTGACCAATGCCGAAGATACGAAGGATATAAGAGCGGCGCAGTCTGCCAAATCGGAGAAGCCTGCGACTTTTGACTCGGCTGGCGCAAGTGTTGCTCCCGATTCAGACTATGATCCACCAACTGGAAGTGACTCAGAGAGTGAAAATGAATGTGATGTTTTGGGAAACAAGCAGCTGGTGAAACGCATTATTAAGCAGGCGCCTCCGGATGCAAGGCGTCCAGTCCGTGGAGACTTAGTTAAAATAACTTTCACTGGTAAGCTGGACGATGGTACAATTGTGGAACAAGAGCAGGGCTTCGAGGTGCATGTAGGCGACTTTGAGGTGGTACACGGCTTGGATATGGTGCTACCCATGATGAAGGTGGGCGAAGTGGCAAAGGTGCAGCTCGATTCGCGCTTTGGCTACGGCTCGACTGGACTCAAAAAAGACAACGAATCTGAGCCCATAATAGGTCCTGATGCACATGTAAGTAATAAGTTCCACTATATAAGACTATTTTTTTTAAACAATTTTTATATATTGTTCTCAATAGTTAACATACGAAGTCGAACTTTTAGATTGCAAAACTGAAGACTTTGCGGACCTGAAGACTTTCGAAATTCTGCGCAAATATGGGTAGGCTTTATTCTTGTATTAAATATGTATTATTTACAGTCCGATTATCTTGTAGCATACGAAAAAAAGAACGAGCCAACTATTTTTACAAACGCTTGGAGTACAACAATGCTATAAATCTGTACAGACGTGCGCTTGACTTTCTAGATGACCGCGATGGGGACCCTGACGCCGAGTTTGGCAAAGAAGACCTAGAAGTGAGTTGTATTAGCAAAGTAATATGTAATATCCAAACTAATTCACTTCAGCAGTTATCCAATAGTGATTTGCAGACTCTATTAGAGGATCGCTTGATTGTCTACAATAACCTGGCCATGGCGCAAATAAAAATTGACGCGTATGACGCTGCACTGCAATCGGTAGAGCACGTCCTACGTTGCCAGCCAAATAACTCAAAGGCTCTATATCGCAAGGGCAGGGTGAGTAATAACACATGTATAATACTAAGCACAAGAATAGAATGCTAGATTCGAGATTATAGAAAATCACTTATATATGTTTATGCCATATGTTCACCTTATTTAGATACTTGAAGGCAAGGCTGATACGCAGGGCGCTATCAAACTTTTGCAAAAGGTAGCTACATTGGAACCTGAAAACCGCACTGTTCAACAGGACTTGGCAAGGCTTTTTATTAAAGCGCGCCGCGAAGAGCACAATGAGAAGGAAATGTATCAAAAAATGCTGGGGCAAGCTAAAAAAATGGAACAAAAGACTGCTTCCAGACAAAAACAACCATTGGTAGACAACTCCAAGGTATATTACGAGAATAAATTATTACATTTTTATACTTATCAGTCAGTATAATCATATTGCAGCTTAAACTGTTGGGCTACTTAATGGGATCTATTCTGGTTGGTGTCGCTGGCGTTGCCATTTATCGTTATAAGTACTAAGGACGAGAAGTAACACTGAGTACTTTAAGCAATTTAAATGCATTTTTTTACAATATACATGGAGCAAAATTATAAACGTTGGAAACTGCAATTGCTTACTTGTAAAAATGGCGCTTGTTATATGAACTATTATGCACTCTTAACACTAGTATGTATGATTGAAAATGGTATGGGTTCGGATAATATACATATATTGTACAATGTTAAATCTAAATTCTTATGAATTATTTGCAAAATATAACTTAAAAAAGCCTTCTGAACAAATCTGGACAAAGAAATCAGATAAAAGAGATGCCGTGTGAAGTATTCAAGTGAAATTGGTCGTCTATTATTTGAGGCTAAATATCTGGACAAGGTGCAGGCTAGCTGTAAGCCAATGAATTACCATGTTTTCATAGATTTTTTTTTTTTTGCTGCGTTCAAATCAAGCTTGAAATCCTTTTCTACCATAAAACCTTTAACTCTAATTTACATAAGAAACCTCTTGAAATTTCAACCCTCTTTACGAAGTTTGACTGTTCTCTGGTCATGAGTCAGTAAGTCAATCATTTAAAACAAAGCATACTATAAATAATTCATATTTATATGTTATAAAAATGTATTTTTAATGAGTATTCCGTATAGAACCATGAAGGCGTCAACATTCACTTGCTAATAAATCCATCTGATTTAACGTGATATTTTAGAACCCAAGTAGAGTATTCAAATTATATAAAACTATCATGAATCTGTTAATAATTATTTTGTGCCTAGTCACTACGCATGCAAGCTTCCAACGTGTTCCTTTACAACGTTTCAAAAGTGAGGTAAATAGTCGTCGGCTTCAATTAAAGGACGGAGAAGGTACCTGTGCATCGATTCCCTTGTACATCTATCTGGATGGAGAGTATTATGGGATTATTTCTATTGGAACACCACCGCAAAAATTTAAAGTGAATTTTGATACTGGCTCCTCAAATTTGTGGGTGCCTTCAAAGAAATGCCGTAAAACCAACATTGCCTGTCTAATGCACAAGAAGTACGATGCAAGAAAGTCACGGACGTACATTAAAAATGGAACTTATTTTTCATTACAATATGGAAAAGGCGCTGTTACGGGTTATTTGTCCACTGATTTCCTTAATATTGGCGGACTGTGTATTCAAAACCAAACTTTTGCAGAGGCAACAGGCGTTACAGACAAGTTTTTTGGCTCAACAATATCCGATGGCATACTCGGTCTAGGTTATGAATCGACTTCCGTGGATGACGTTAAGCCCCCGTTTTATGCTATGTATGAACAGGGGCTAATCTCTGCACCTGTGTTTTCATTTTATCTCAACCGTGACGGAGGCGAACTCTTGTTTGGAGGCTCAAATCCCAAACACTACTCTGGAAATTTCACATACCTGCCAGTGATGGGGCAGCGCTACTGGCAAATCAAAATGGAATCTGCTTCTATAGATGACGTAGAACTTTGTAAGGGAGGCTGCCAAGCTGTCATTGATACTGGGGTATCATTCATTATAGCTCCATCAGTGGACGCCAAAGCGATAAATAATGCGATTGGAGCCGCTGACGATAGGAGAATTCCCTGTAACATAACCTCCGAATTGCCCGTTATTAAATTTGTATTTGGGGACAAGACCTTTCAACTCCAAGGAACGGATTATATACTTCGCCTTACTGAAATGGGGAAGTCGATTTGTTTCTCAAGATTCATGGGCTTTGACATGCCATATCCGCGTGAAACTATATGGCTATTGGGAAATATCTTTATAAGAAAATATTACACATTGTTCGACATGAGTAATCAACGTGTTGGTTTTGCTGATGCTAAATAATGATTAATATTTTGTTGGACTATATTCGGTTTAATCTATTTTCATAATCAAATTATTATGATCGAAGACAAATTATGTTATTTAGTTAAAAATAAATTAATATTGAATTAAATCAAAGTCAACCTTGTTCGTTTTCCAAGTAAGAACAGTATGTTGAGCCTGTTTAAAAATTGATTATAAAATTTCCGCCTAGATGGATAAATCATATTCGTAAGCCAGGGCAAATATTTGAAGCAATTTACAAAATTTATAGAGTATTTTCATAAAGAGTTACTGACTACATTCGTACCAGGTGTTCAATCAGAAACACAAGATAAATTTTGACGTTTCCTCTTGTGCTAAAATTGTAAATTTTAAACAACAATCAAAAGTACACATGGAGTTAGTTAGCTAATTTAGTAAAATAAAATAATTGTGAGAGTCTAATGTATGAGCATCCTTATAAAATCATTTAAAATCATTGATCAAATCAAAATAATTTGCAGGGATACCACTATTAATTCATTTTCTAAACAAATCTTACAGCTAACAGTTACATTGCCACGCATTGAGTTCAAAAGCCCATCACTAGTTCGATGCATCGTAATTGAAGTAGTCGATACTTTTCAATGCACCAGAGTCTTAGTACATGCTGAATCATTTCTGCGCTGCAATTTATTAGATTAACTTGAACAAAGGGTAACTGTAGTTTATTTCTTGTCAGAGCTGCGCTTTATTATACAAATATTCGGACTTGCTTTTCCAGTTAAGATGCAGATAACGTTAATTCTGCTAGCCGGTTGCCTTGCTCTCGCCCAAGCCCAACTCCAACGCGTTCCTTTGCATCGTTTTCAGTCTGCGCGTCGCCATTTAGACGATGTTGGTACAGAGTTGCAACAAATACGCATTAAGTACGGTGCAGATGGAATAGCCCCCGAGCCGTTGTCCAACTACCTGGATGCCCAGTACTACGGACCTATTTCTATTGGATCGCCGCCACAAAACTTTAAGGTAGTGTTCGATACCGGCTCTTCAAATTTGTGGGTACCCTCAAAGAAATGTCACCTGACCAACATTGCTTGTCTAATGCACAATAAGTACGATGCAAACAAGTCGAAGACATACGTGAAAAACGGAACCGAGTTCGCCATTCACTACGGATCGGGCAGCTTGTCTGGTTATTTGTCCAGTGACACAGTCAGTATTGGCGGATTGAACATTAAGGACCAGACGTTTGCCGAAGCCCTAAGCGAACCTGGATTGGTCTTTGTGGCTGCTAAGTTCGATGGCATCCTTGGTTTAGGATATAGCTCCATTTCTGTCGACGGCGTAAAACCTCCGTTCTATGCCATGTACGAGCAGGGCCTAATCTCTGCCCCTGTATTTTCGTTCTATCTCAATCGCGATGCCTCTGCACCAGAGGGGGGTGAAATCATATTTGGTGGCTCTGATCCCGATCATTATACTGGAGATTTCACCTACTTGCCTGTGACACGTAAGGCTTACTGGCAGGTAAAAATGGACTCGGCTTCCATTGGTGACGTACAGCTCTGCAAAGGCGGCTGCCAAGTAATTGCCGATACAGGAACTTCCCTCATTGCTGCTCCAGCAACTGAAGCAACTTCTATTAATCAGGCCATCGGCGGCACTCCCATTATCGGGGGACAGTATGTTGTGTCATGCGACATGATTCCCAAATTACCAGTTATAAAGTTCGTGCTCGGTGGCAAAACATTCGAACTGGAGGGCAAGGACTATATTCTGCGCATTGCTCAAATGGGCAAGACCATTTGTCTGTCAGGCTTCATGGGCATGGATATTCCGCCTCCTAACGGACCACTGTGGATACTGGGAGATGTCTTTATTGGAAAGTACTACACTGAATTCGATATGGGTAATGATCGAGTTGGTTTTGCTGATGCCAAATAGAGAACAAAACCCTAAATAACCATCTACTATATACATATGTATCAAATTTTCCTGAGATAACAGCAAAAAACAAAAATAAAGACTAATTGAATAAAAATCATTAGAGCGAAAGCATTAAAAACCTGCAAATAAATATACAAAACAATTACATGCATTTGTTGTTTACGTGAAAGAATGTTCTTTGTTTGTTATATTGAATGAATGACCGCTGCAGCTTATCGGCAAGCCAAGTACTTAGTGTTGTTATTTTAAAGCGTTGATAAGCTCAGAATGCCGGCCCCGGTTGTAACTTTGCTCTTTGTTTGCGAATTGTTTTGTTGTTGATGAAACCGAATTTTGAAGGGTGCTTCGTATTTTGTTTTTCTAATCATATTCTGTGAAAAATTGTGTATAATATGTTTTCATATTAATCATATGATCGCACTGTGTGGAATGCTCAATTTATTCATTATTATTAACACTTCGTGGTCAGCTTTCAATGTGATTTGAATTTGAAAAGTATACTTATAGGCTTGACTGAAAAGTTTTGTTTTTCTCTTGCCACCGCTAACCCTTATGGCCATAACTGTAGCATTCGTATCGTGTTCGTGGCTTTGTTTTGAAACGAGCGTTCAGCTGCACTTTGAACCTAAGAATAATGACTACTAATCACTGCTGAATCAGCGCACGAACATCAGCAACTGGCATTACATATTTTTACCCAAAGCACATGGACAAATATATGTACATACATGCATATATACATATGTATGTACCTATGTACATTTAATCATGCATGATTAAAGTAATTAGTGATTGAAATAGTTGAATGCAATCTAGGAAAAATAGAGCTATGTATAAGTACATATCTATGTACATATTTATGTATATGGTGACTGTCCATGTAGCTGTGGCTTGGAAATTTTGTTTTTATATTTTAAAATGAATAGAAATAGCAACCATAATAGATAAGAAAACCATTTTAATACTAGGCAAAAACACTAAAAAAATACAAATTAGCTTTTTGATTTCATAATTTATATCGAAAATACCGTTTTCATCATTATTATTTTCGCTTGACATCGGCCGCCAAATCAGCAGCTGTTCCCGCCGCAGTAACCTGTGCTTCGTTTGGTACTTCCGCCCGCATTGAGGTCGGTGCAGCCTCTGGCTGTATTTCCACTGACTCTGCGGCATTTAAGGGCGGCTCTTCAACAAGCATTTCATGCTCATCATCCGACTCAGTCGCGTCGCGAATGAGCTGCAGTGGAGCCAACAACTGCCTCTGCCTATCCACTTTGTACATATCACAGGTGTCGTTCACATAGCGATTAAATACGTCCGGCTTATCAGCGTAGACATGATGACCAGCTCCAGTTACGATTTTTATGTCCACCATGTTACTGCCGCGCTGTGATTTTATTTTCTCTCCCGATGACGAGTCGATCCAGGAGCGGGAGCCGTAAATGAATGTGATGGGTATGTCGCCGCGCACATCCTTAATGCGATGTATCATAGGATGCTTGGCCCAGCCAAAGGATTCCATCATTGTGTGGAAGGCAGATTCACCGCTGGGCCTTTGCGCATTGCATTGATGGATGTATTGGGGCAATAAATTGATATCCTCCTCAATGGTGTTAGCGAATTTCCGCATGATATCTGGTCTTGTCTTTTGCACCACCCACTGACCGAAGGGACCGGCAGCACGTAGAGCCCATAACGGATTTAGCGGAGTCAACACACGTGCAATTGCGCGCACCCACAGCGGAATCTGTTTTGAGTTTGTGGTCTCCGACGGTTTCTCAGGAAAGCCCCAGGGGTCAGCTAGTATTAGATGCTTCACTCGCTCCGGATAGGTGAGTGCATAGCTCGATGCGATAAAACCGCCCATAGAGTGTCCCAGCAAGATCATGTCGTTTATGTTCATTTCGCGTCGCCACTCTTCAACCGACTTCACGAACTGCTTCTCGCAGATTAGAGCATCCTTAGAGAAGAGGGGACGGGAACTGCGACCAAAGCCGAGTATATCCATAGCATAGACGGGCCTCTCCTTTGCAAAAGCATCAAGATTCATGACCCAAAGTGCAATGCCAGCGCCGAGGCCGTGCAATAGCACGAGCGGGACCTCTTTTGACTCTGTGTTTAGGCTTATCGTCCATATTTTATCGGAATCACCTACCGCGGGCCCAATATCGACAAAGAAACCGCGATAGGGAAGCTTCAGGTACGAGAGAATCTTCTTCTCAACGGCGCGAAGCATTGTGGGTGAGCTAGATGTCCAATTAAACAACCATTTCCAGAGCCAAAAGCCGTTATTTCTGGAATCCTGAAATTGAAAAATAATTTATTACATGAGAATTTGGCATACACATGACATTGGAAATGTTTTTGTTTAGGCACAAATAGTTGTGTGTGTGTTTGTGTGTGTGAGAGAGATTTGTGGATGTTTAGTTAAGTATGTATTGAGTAATACTGAGAACATACAGCTGAAAACTAAATCAAATTTGTGCCTAGTGAGAACAATAACAATCACAACAGCCGCAAAAAACACACCCATCACACACTTATTTATACATCATTTGGAACAATCTGACCCAATGCCCGGACCTGATTTAAATACCAGCATACCCGGAAGTCCTAATCGGAGCTTGTTATTTAACGGGCTAGCCTATGCGCTATAACTGCGCAATTGCGCGATTTTAAACAAATTGTGTCACTTTCTGATATGCTTAAGACTTTGATCCAGTGCCGTTGAACAGACTCATCTAATGATTCCAATACGACTGTCACTGCTTACCTCAATATCCATGCAAGCTCCTGCGTCTACTGACTGCGGCTGTACCACTGACACAGTCGGAACCGAAGGCACAGCGCCGCCGCCGCCGCCAACGTTTGCGGCTGCTGGCAGTGTTAATGTACCGCTCATTCTGCTTTTGTCTCTGGTACTTCTCTGTGTTTTGGCAGACGAAAACACTCAATTTTGAACTGACACAACTACCACACAGAACTAGGAATTTTGCCACATTTGCGTGTTCTTGAATAGTTCAACATAAGCAAGCATGACAAGAAAGTAAAATCTAATTGTGTACCCTTCTTTTCTTGCGTTCAAATTGACTTGTGTTGATGACTTTGAACTTTTTTAAATGTTCACAGGCGGCCAGTTATAAGTGTTACAGACGTTATCTATAATTCTAATGGTGAAATTACACTTTATTTACGTGTTTATGTATGTGAGTAATGCCGTCGTTTTGTTAATAATATTCACCAACAGCCGTCGAACAGCTGATGATGGGTAGCGCTGAGCTCATCACATAAATACGGTCACACTAAGTACTGCTCTACAAATAAGTCCATTTGTTTACTTAGAATGTTTGCTTGCTTGAATCTTTCAGAACTTTAAGGATGCTGAAAAGTCCCCAAAACCACTTTACTTTATCTTATGTTTATTTCTTGAAACATTTGAACAATTAAAACTGTAAAGTGGCCAAAATGCTATTTAAGCGATTGATTTGTTTTATTTATGGTAACACAGGACCTAATTATATGAATGAATGAAAAAAAAGGTATCACAGATTCGGTGAGACTCGCGATACAGTGTTGGCTTCTAGCACATTTTATCTCGGCATGGACGGCGTGAACAAGTACAATGAATTTTTGGCTTTGCATAAGCCCCAACTGGAATCCTCTGCCATACCGGAGCATTTTTGGCCAGCGCTCTACAGCAAACTATCCAGGGATATCTTCGATGCCGGCGAAGCCCTACAGTTGATGCTCATCGACTATGACGAGGAAGAAAATGGCGTCACCGAGGAAGATGATGATGATAGTCCGAATCCGAAGTTTGCTCTGGAAGTGGCTCGGGAGGAGGGCGTCAAAGCTAAGGATCCGCTGGCCATATATCTGGTAGATCATGCCTGGACGTTTCGCATGAATAATGCGCGGCAGCAGCTGGAGCAGCACGCCCAGCTGTCGGATCGCATGTCTGCAATTACAGGTGTGGATTTGGAGCATGAGAAGCGGGTAGATAAGATACTTCGGCGCTTATGGAAGTATTGTCATGCCTATTCAATAGCCAACGAAGGTTTGACGGACGAGGAACGCATGCCCATTTGGTATGTTATGGACGAGGTTGGGTCTGCAGTTAACCATGCGGAGGAACCGAATTTCAGGCTGGTTCCTTTTCTCTACCTCAGCACGCAAACCACATATAGCTTGCTTTTTCCCATCCGGGATTCTAAGCAAGGCGAGCAGGTCACTCGCGACTTTATTGAATATGTGGCTAAGGATGCAGTTCAGCGTCCAGCGTTGCTGCTGCCGTGGCGTGATGCGGACTTCAGCGACAAAACTTTTATACAAACGGAACCTGGAGCTGAATACTTCTCCAGTGGACATATACCGGAGACTTATCCACTGGCGAATGTTCTATCGCCACAAATCTCACGATGCGACCCCTTGAAGGTTTATGCTGAATACGATGTAATACGGGCCCATCTCACGGCTCCTGAATTTACACTGGTCGACAATGAGGTAGAGGCCGACGTCCTATGGCTTACCCGTCATTACAAAACATTTGCGGAGCTGTCGTCGCAGACGCCCAACAAGTTCATCAATCAGTTTCCTTTTGAGTATGTGATTACCATCAAGGATCTCCTCAGTATTGTAGCGCGACGAGCAGCCAAAGAACATCACAATTCCGAAACATTGGAGACCCTGCCCTCTTGGCTGCCCACCACATACAATTTGACCACGGAGCTGCTGGAATTTGCCTCGTATTATCAGCATCGTGCAGCTAAGGGATTGGACAACCATTGGATAGTTAAACCCTGGAATCTGGCACGTGGACTTGACACGCACATTACCAACAACATTAAGCAAATTGTGCGTTTGCCCGCAACTGGTCCAAAAATCGCCCAGAAATATATAGAGCGACCGGTACTCTTTAAAAGATACGAATTGGATGCCCAAGTGAAGTTCGATATACGCTATGTTATACTCATGAAGTGTGCTAAGCCGCTAGAGGCCTATGTGCATCGCAAATTCTTCTTGCGGTTTGCCAATCGCCCCTTTTCGTTGGACAACTTCGATGACTATGAAAAGCACTACACGGTTATGAACTATCAGGAAAATGCTGAGCTCCATCACATCAAGTGCGACGACTTTGTGGGAATGTGGCAGGAGCAGTATCCGGACAATGAATGGAGAATTGTGGAGCAACAGATATGCCGAATGCTGCACGAGGTTCTACAATGTGCCACCAAAGCGCCGCCACCTTGTGGCCTCACCCCTTGTCCCCAATCCCGTGCCTTATACGCGGCTGACATAATGCTGGAATGGAATTCCAACAGCGCCGGCAAAAATGTGATGCAACCGAAGTTATTGGAAATCAATTGGACGCCTGATTGTCAACGAGCATGTGATTACTATCCCGAATTCTTCAATGATATATTCAAGTTGCTATTTCTCGACGAAAAGAACGATGAAAGCTTTAAATTGTTGACTGAAAATTAATCACGGGATCTAACGTACTCGTAATAAAAATTGTGCATTTCGTTATCTTAACAGTTAATCGTGTATTTTATTTTTGTATGAAGAGGGTATGGTATCTTAAGTCATTTATATACTTTTTTAACTACATATACAACTCTTAACTAGCGCTCAGTTTGTACATTATTTGAAGTATGTAGTATTTATGTATTTCTCATGTAGCGGCGCAAATTGCGGCCTAGAATTCTATCATAGCTTGGTAAATATATATATATGTATGTCAATTAAGGGAAATACAGTGAATTCAACTCTGAAGTGTTACGTTTAAAAAGTGAGCTTAAATATAAGGTAATGAAGTAAACGTTGTTGGAACAATTTTCAATTGCAATGGCACTTGATGAAAAATGAATACGATTGGTAAGCATAGTATAAATGCAGGCATGGTGGTGATTCACAGTACTGTGATAATACAATACAAATGTTAATTAAACAGTAAGTCAAGTTCAATTTACATTTAAGGCAATTTCAAAGGCACGAAATTAAATTTGAATAACTCATGAAACTAAATAAATGTTGACTTGTGTAATAACCCGCATACACAAAACGATGTGAACAAAATAATGATAATGCAAAAATTGTGGACATTATAAGACTAATTATAAACTAATGTCGTATAGCCCTAAGTTATATTAATAGCTAAAAGTAGACTAATACAATCTATAAACTAAACGCAGACCTCATCAAAATCTAAACGTATTTTCTCATCAGCGGAAGCTAATTTATGTATAGTCTTTTTAATGCGTAAGGCTGGAAGGCGCACATTTGGGTTCTGATGCCAACACTCTTTCATTAGCTTGGACATTCCCGCGAGCAACTGAAAATAAATAATATATATTTATAAAAATTAAAAAAAAGAAAATTAAATTATAGATTTTATTTAACTTACAGAATCAGAGCTCCAGCGATTCGGTATCGATGGGCGATAGTTGTCAATGCAAACCACTTTTCGCATGTCCTCAAAACTGGGATCTGCTGGCACAACATCGTAGAAGGGAACCTTGTATTCCTCTGCAATACCACAGGAAAGCGTACGACGGCACACTTCCCAAAGCACTAGACCACAAGCGTAGATGTCCGTTCGCCGCAATGCTTCAAAACATTGCATATCGATACTAAATATAAATCAAAGCATTTTTAGCATTTTTTAGAAGTAGCAAAAATTTATTGTAGTACTTACGTTTCGTCAAGGACTTCGGGTGCCATATACCGTTTGGTGCCAACTTTCGGATTGTTGCCCAAATCAAGACGGCCTGTTACATGCGAATGTGTGACTGCCAAACCAAAATCGGCTATAACACAAACACCATTCGATTTCACTAGTATGTTCTTCGATTTCAAATCACGATGGGCCATAGCTGGTTTACCCTTTAAAAAAGCGGAGAAATATTGAATAATAATTAGAGGAAAACCTCGTGAATATTTCTATACGTACCTCAGTTCCAAATATCTCCGTATGCAGATGAACTAAACCATTAGCAATGGACAAACAAATCAAAATCATATCATTGTGACTTAGGGCATTGCGATTAAGATGATCAAATAGCGAACCCAAAGGAAAGTAGTGAGTCATTAGCCAGAGTTGTGTGCAAGAATTGCGTGATGTCATGTCGGATCCAATGAAGCCAAGTATATTCTCGTGACGCAACAGCACGGTACTAAAAATTAACAAGCAGTCAAAGTTAAGTAAATAATATTCAGTGATCAAAATAAAATACAAATTCACAAACCTATAGATTTCCGTTTCACGCTTCCATGACTCCTCGTCACGGCTGAAGAAAATTTTGACAGCAATACTTTCACCATGCCAGTGTCCACGCCACACCTCACCGTACTTGCCCCGTCCAATACACTCAATCAGCGTCACCTGTTTGGCCAGCGTACGCTGCACCAACAACGGTAGTCCACTGCCGGACCCTGAGGTTACGGAATGCTGGAGATATTCGCGAAGTGTGCTGTCGCCGGCGCTAGTGGCGCGCAGCAACTCATCGTTAACCAAATACGATTCAGGATCTTGCTTAGTTCGTGAGGCAGCTAATCGCTTACGATGATTGCGTCGAATGAAGTAAATGGCCACCATACCCACTAACACTATAATAAGGAAGGGGCCGAAAATAGCTGCGACCATTTTGCTTATGCTGCTACTATCGGCAGTTATAACTGTTACATCGCTACTGACAAAAGGTGGTAGTTCGGGAAAATCGCCATCATTGCAAAAATCTCCAGCACAGCAGGCCACATTTATGAACTTTGCTGTGTTGCGTTTGCTGGGTCCATTCTGTTTGTTCATATTATTTTGATTACAAATTAAGTGCATCTGATCCCAAGATGTGGTACAGCCACGTGAAACTTGTTCCTGGCCAACAGCATCACGGGTACGCGATTTCCAGCACTGCAAATATTTATGTTTTTGATTAAAGAAACATAACTAAATTAAAGAATGATAAAAGCTCACCTGTATGGCAGATTGGCATGTGTGGGCGTGCTCGTTCGGATTATGACATGGAGGCTCACAGGCATAGCATTTGAATCTTTTGGAATAGATGTGTGATTAGTAAAACAGCTATTATGATTTTCATTAAAGGAAACCGAAAAAAATATTAAATTACGCATGAAGATATCACAGCTTTACCTTCTTTTCATGCGTCTCTTACTCTTAATATGTCTTCTGGACAAGGGCAGCATATGATTTAGGGAATTATTATGATATTAGCAATGGGATTCTCTAGCCATTATGGGATTATGAGTTATATTCGAATTACCTGGGATGCACTTGAACCTGGACCGAATTGGGTTGAATTGCTGGGAACTCTTTACCGCTCATATGTGGCGGTAATTCCATGTCTAAAATTTCTTGATTATCATCAAGAAAGCGTTCATTTATTTCAGCTGTAAAAAATAAATAAAAATCAGTCACACACACATGTCCAATACAAGTCGCACACAGAAACACACACACACATTCATAGGCATATGGATATAATACATGTATGTATATACATATGTGTATATTAATAACTGCAATTTTTATGCTTCGTTCGCCCACAACCAACTTATAGCGCTGTTTATATAACTTTTGTTACTCTTGCCGACATGTTTTCATTGTAGTTGTTACAATGAAGTGCACTTTTTCTATCGTTCCGCATTATACGCAGCGCAATAAGCTAGAACGGTAGCATATGAAAACAAATTAGACCTGCACATACACACACGTAGGAGCAAATAGCATCATTTTTCAGATCACTTTTAGTGATACAAAAGTAGCAAAAGCTAATTTGCAATATTCATAAACAACTATGCGAACACCTTTCTTTGAAAATTAATAAATTTTAACGCACCTTTCGCATTTTCACACACAAAAAGAGGCAGTAGATAAACTAAAAATAATTTATACTCCATCGCCAAAACTCTAGCAGAAGTGTGACCATACGTCACATTTTAAAATAAGTCGCATATTTTATTGAAAAAATTCTGTAAATACCAAATTAGCGGTATACCTAAGTATAGAAGCCAAATTAGTATTGACACTTCGAACCAAGAAATTTATTATTTATGAACGAAGGCAGAGCTTAAGAAATAATATTAAAGACATGTCAAAACAGGGTAAGATATGTTTATTTCTCATACTTTTATTGAAAAAATGCTGAAAACACTGCAGCGGTGTGTTTTCATGTAGGGTGAAGGATTTTTGCATTTAGTCGTTTACGGTCACACCACTCGAAGACACTACTCTGAGCCGGTTCTCAGCTTTGCGTGTGCCTGGGGAAAATTGATTGAGATTTTCTAGAAATTTTGAATTATCAATCACATAACATTCGAAAAGTGCTTTATGAAAAACAATAGAATTGCTTTCGTTAATAAAGTGCATTTGACATAATCATATCTTTAACATAAACAGACTATTAAACGTACATATTTTTTAAGGTGAGTGAGTGTATTTGTAGGCAGATGCACAATAAACCCGCGTGTACGTACGTACTATGCATGCATGTATGTATGTACATACAATGGGAATGAGGATGTGTGGGTAACGTTGATTGCTTAGTTCTGGCTTTCCACTAGAAAATCTCTTGCGTTCTAAGAGCAGAGAAAAGTAGTGGAAGGCTGGTCATTGACATCGGCAACGGCTTCAAATTATTTTTTATTCTACTTGATTGTCATAAATTGTGCTGCAGCTCCAACCTGCTTTACAGCTGTGGGTGTGTATATGTTTACATATGTGTGTACATGTATAGGTTTTCGCAAAGTTTAGTCTGACCGGTCCAGATCGGCACATACATATGTATGTATGTATGTATATACAAACATATAATAGAAATCAATCAATTTGCATTTGTTTGTCGTATTGATCAAACAATTGTCACTCAAACCATCTTTGTAACCCTTGGCGCACATGTTGCCTGTCACGTAACCGTTACAAATTTCCTTATTTTCTTTCCCCTATATATGTATATAGATATACATACATATATACATACCCAAAAATATTCAATAGTATGCGTTCGTACTCGTATGTCCCTTGCTTATGTATCCGTTCAGCTGTTCTCCAATATCGCTTTCCTTTTATCTCTTATCACGGGTTGCGTTTACAATTTAGCTATAATAGTGTATGTGTATATACTTACATATGTATGTGTGCTTGGTTTGTTTCTGCGCAACATCGAGAACATTTTGTTATTTAACAACAAAACACAATTGAGGGCAAGTGGCTTGCTGATTGTCACCCGCGCGCCGCTCTCTTCCTCATTCTCGTATTGGTGCCCACGAAATGTGTTTGCCGGCATTTCGGGACAGACGCTCATTCGCCCAAGTTCTCTCGCGCGGCCGACACGAACTATAACCGTACAAGCAACAGCAAAACAAAAATTAAACTACGCAGTACGTTTTTACGCGTGTTCTATTTTTTTTTTTTGTATAAAAAATTATACTAAATACCTTCCTTCCTCTGATGTCTGTCTATTATTATATAAGAAATGTAAAGAAATTTAATCAGTCACCTGTTAAATTTAGTGGAAAGGTGGCTATTTTCTTGCGGCCGGCAAATTTGATAGAAAATATTCACACACACCCGTACATGTATGTACATACATACATACAAGTTAATTTATTTGATGAAATTGTATAATAATCTATTAAAGGTCTACACATACATACATATGTAAAGGAAAGGGTGTAGATAAGCGATCTGAAAGATATACATATATATGTATGTATTTTTGCATACTAATGGCAAATGATTTAAGAGGTCGGCTAATAGCGGGTGCTTATTTTTAAAATTCATGAAATGTATGTATATATAGATATCCATCTGTGATAAAAGAATTATAAGCACGGTTTGGTATTATAACACAAAATACGTCAATAAGCTTATCAACAAATGTTGAGATTTCAATAGTAGCTAGTTATTGCATCAGCTTCAAAAACAAATCCAATTTTAACAATGCCCTTTTTTGTCTCTTTCAGAATCTAATTGTCAACAAATCACTGCATATTTTCGATTTAAAAAACCGCTATAGTGTTATTAAAAAGATTTTAAATACAGCTATTAAGCCGTTAAAAAAGATTATTTATAAAGCAGTGAATATTGTATTTAAAGTTGGTGGATTTTTGTAGAAATAGAGCTAATTATTGATAGTAGTTGCATTTAGCGCTATGTCCGCTTCTACTGCGACTGGTGAACGTAATAAACACTCTAAACTTAGTCAAGAAAAGCTCGATATAAGCAAAGAAGAGTTCGAACGCATTCGCGAGGCCTTAGGCAAAGAAGAATTTCGCAAACTCTTCTTCGACTACGTTGAGGAAATCCAAGATCCAGAGAACCGCAAGATCTATGAAAATGAAATAGCTCAGCTGGAGAAGGAGCGCGGTGTTGAGGTGACATTTATACATCCAAAGCCGGGCTTTGTGGTGAAAACTGCCATAGAAGGAGAACTGAAATGCTTTATTAACATTGCCAGCTGCGCGGAAGTAGCACGTCCGGAAAATGTTGTCGCGCAAGATCCAGAAACCGGAGCACGTGGTATCACATGGTCAATACCAATGGCTCAGACTCCAGGTCGGGATGATTTCGATTCCAAAAACAATCATTGCAAGGTCTATGATGTGGTCTTCCACCCAGATGCCTTGTATCTGGCTCAGCGTAATCCCGAATTTCGCAAGTGCCTTATCGACACTGCGCTGGACGCGATCGAACGTGAGTATAAAGTGAGTTTGGATCGCGCCAATCTCAAGTTCCCGAAGCTCGACTACAAGGGTGTCTCGCGTCCCACTGTGATACGGAAATTGTCGAAAAATGCTACGGAAGAGGAGCGGGAACCGCACCCACTGGAGCACATGTATCCACAAAAACCAGATGCGGCGAATGATGAGCCCAAAATATTACCACTAAAAACCAAGCCCACGCCCAAGCCTAAATACACGATACCCAAATATATTATAAAGCAGAGCCATGACGTGGATTTGTCCGAGTATACGGATGAGCTGGATGCCAAACTAAATTTGACAGTGCCGCGTTCTCTGGTCGTTGAAATCGAGCTTCCGCTACTGCGTTCCACTGCCGAATGCCAGCTGGATGTGACTAACAACTCGATCTATTTGTTGAGCGAACGCCAGGGCGCCAAGTACAAATTAAAATTAGATCTGCCCTATACCGTGAACGATAAAGCGGGGAACGCTCGTTTCGATACCGACAAACGTCGCCTCTGTATAACGCTGCCCGTGGCTCGTTCCAGTGCGAAAAAGGAACGTGAAATGCACGACACTCTGCGCCAATTAAATCGTGAGGATAGCGGTGTCGAGCTTCACTCAAACAGTGAGTCACCAGTCGAAGAGGAGGATGACGATGTTGACGGTGATGCCGAAGCGGAGCAAAGTGATTCTACAGATGAGCCAACCAAGACGGTTACTTCCGATCAATGTAAGTGGTAGCTTTTTATTTATATATTTGCATACAGTTAGTGATTGCACATTTAACAAATTTCAGACAGTTTGAAGAGAAGAAATTGTCATAATATATAAATAGGTTTTTCTGTATTACTGGTCGCTCATTTATAGATCTCAAAAATGAATGACTCTTTAATTTGAGCACATAAAACATATTGATATAAGTACATCCGTCTTTAAAACGATAGGTTTAATTTATTATTTGAAATAAATGAAAATATCCCAAATGAAAAACTATACTTTTGTGTGAGGTGATTTAGGATTCATCGAGGCCAACAATTCGGTTTAGATTTGATTCAGTTCCAATAACGTAATTATTCGTATTGACGAGATAGAAAAAGGCCTATATCTCATTAAATTTAATCACAAACAAATCTAATTAAGCAGACGGGTTTCTTTCCTTTTCAAAATACTAAAATGATTGTATGCTTTTTTTTTTACAATATCGAGAGCATTCTCACTTGTTTCTTATTAACATAATAACACAAACTACTTTAATAGCTGATGCTACCACTGCCACGACCACGCAGTCGCCACGTTCTTTCCTCAAGAGCTCTGTACATTACCAACTTCCCGCCAAGTTTGATTGCAATGTTTTGGACAATGTGATGGCCTTCGTGCTGCACGTGCCGAATGTGCAACCCGATTCCTTACTCACGCTGCAACAGCCGCAGAGTCTCCATCTGCAGTTCGCCACAGTGGGCAGCGGCTTCTATCCCACATATTATGCATTCTTTGTGAAACTGCCAAGCGATGCACCTGCCAATTTGCGTATCGAGACTTCCGAACCGGAGGCATGGGACAACAATATTGTGTTGAAAGTAACTTTAAGTACGAAAGGGGATGGTCTGAAAACGTATCTTGCCGGATTGGATGAGAACGATCTGGTGGAATACAGCGTCCATGGTCAGTATCCCACAAAAACGAGCAATATGAAGAAGAAATGTGAGGAAGGGGAACAAAAGTTCAACATTACCGTTGATCGTAATGACGATGAGCCCTCGTTGGAAATAACCATTACGCCGAAACATTCTGCTGCCGCTTGTGCATCAAACACCACTGAGGATGAGGAGCATAATGATCAGCAGCAAAAGGATCAGCAACTGCAAAAAAAGGTTAACAAGAAGCAGCGCAAGCGCAACAAGAAACAGCGTTCCCTCTCTGAGTCTGCATGTGAGGATATCAATAAGGTGTACGATGCCCAACAGCAGGCAGCCAACAAGCAGCCTGCTGAACCGCACGAGCACTCATCTCCGGAACGTAGCGATGATGCGACTGCATCAAAGCCAGTGGCCTTGCTAAAAGTGCCTCCACGCAAGCAGCGCAGCTATTCCGAGTGCAATGAAAGCAGCGTTGGCAGCGGTGGTTCTGTGGCCTGCAGGGGCATTTTAAAACGCTTTAGTCGCTACGGGCCAAGACCATCCATATCAGACAGCTGCTCGTCCATTGATGAATGCTCCTCGTCGTTTTCCTGTTCGGTTGATGCCGCAGGTGGCCTTGGCAGTTACTCGCAATCGTTTGGTGGGATACCCGAGGAGCGAGACGATCCCGGATTATCGGAGAGCTGCAAAAAGACTGTTAGATTTAATGACCAAATCATGAAGCAAGTATTTAGGTGGGTGCCTTCTTAAATAAACGCTACAATTGAAGACAATTGAAATTTGCTGACCTTTGTCTTTTCGTTGGCACAGACTCGACTCGAGCATCTTGGGTCGCAAAAAGAAGAACCAGAAGAGGCGTGATTGCAAAATGCGAGCCCAGCAGCGTCGCGTCAGCGAAGGCGATTCCGTCGACTATGAAGATAACAACACAACTCTCAAGGTTAGTACGTCATTATAGCTGATAAGATAGCAAATTTGATATTGGGCTTAACTGGCTGATTACCGGGCGTGTTAATTTAATTAAGACACCTTCGCGAAATGTGGTTTTTACCATATTTGCTGCGTAGACACTAATATTGATAGTCAGATATCAGTTGAATCCTTTATTGTATAATGATTGAATTACATAAATGTGCTAAATTATCATTTGTTTATTTAGTTTTTGTTTGTGTAAAACGAGTCAGAAATCGAACAGATTATTTATACTACAGCTACGTTTGAGGCAGACAGAGATATTTGATCGCCGTGTATTAAATAGCGTAATGCTATTTCACACTTGCTAGTTAGTTATTTTTCCAAGAATAGCTTACGCTTTCTGAAAATGTATTCATAAACATACTATAATTACACATGTATACATGCAAACAATATTTAAAAATAAATTGTACATATATTATATTATAGCTGTTGGCTTTAAGTTTAACAATTCTTTATTCCAAAATAAATTAGTTAATAATTACCATGTTTTAAAACTAAATATAATTGCAGGCTGCAGCTAAAGAGCAGTATTTCAAGCAGAGCAAAGAAGAGCAGGACCTTCATGATAGTGGTCTTGATTTAGTTGGCGCTCAAAACAATAATAACAGCGATAACAACGACAATGAAGCTAAACGAAACAAAAAACCTCGCGCAGAGCATGAACAATATGCTGATGCAAAGAATTCCATGATTTTTGAAATGGATGATGATATGTAAATGAAATACAAATTTTTAGAGGCATATTTTGAATTTTTTTAAACTACTTATATATTGTACCATACATGTATGTGTTTTTTTTTAGTAATATTGTACTTGTAAGCAATGCGCAATTCACTGCTCAATTCACAATACGAATGCAATTTAAAATTGTTTATACTATAATCAATCAAAAATCCTATAAGCACATACATGCATAAATCAGCTGTTATTGTTATTCAAATTGGTTCTCTATTGAAAAGTTAAAATTTTAATTAACTGCATATTTGGATGGTATTCAATATTTATGCTTATTCAAACACATTATCATATGCAAAATCTCAAAATATTGTTATTAACTTAGTTGTGTAGAATTTCACAAGTTCATAAATGCATTCTTTCATAATCAATAAATGAAACGTTTTAAAACAATCTACTCTCATCAATTCGCCACTCACAAACAAGGCTACAAAATATATCCATAGCTAACAATAGTAGTAGAATTATTACACATAACATAAATGCATAAACAACTATTTACATAATCAATAAACTGAACAATGCTTAAAAAATGTATTAGGTTTTTATAGAAAGCGTATATGTATTGAATAAACGTGTGTACATGCAGTAAACGTAGAAATATCACAAGTTGTATTCGTCTCTGTTTGTGTCAGAAACGCTCCTCCAGTACATTCCTCAAGTGCCCAATCTGCTGTAGATCCCGGCGTTTTACCTCTAGCACATAGAGAACCGGACAGTCTAGCGAACCGCATTTCAAGTCACCGACGCGTCCACAGCAGCATTGACAGATCTGCTGTGTCAGCCGATAAGCACGCTCCAGCTTACCCATTTTTGCATGCAATGTGACCACGCACTTGCTCTCATCCCTGGCGCACTGATCACAAATGCCCGCCTTTGTGTGACGCCCGCAATCAATGATGCAATTGGTTGTGGAGAAGTACTGCGAAATTGTTGATTTCTTGCTGGCCGTGACGGTTGCGATGGAGTTGCTGTTATGCATCACCAGCTCGCTGGCAGTCGAGAGGGCAGGTGTTAGGAGTAGCTTGCGCGGCAAGTTAGTGAACCTGTGACATACGAGTACTTGATTTAACTTTTAATCGAAAGTGGGAATGATTTTTAATGCTCACCATTCATTCACATCAGCACCAATAAGCAACAGGCAACGATTTAGAGGCGGTATAATTGCCTTGGTTATATAGTAAATTGCGTTGATTTTGTAGCCCTCGTTGGCCAGCAGCTCATGCGGATTACGTACGAGGCGTATTAGTGGAACGCCCGGGGGTCCATTGATAATTATGAAGGGTACGCGCTCACCGCGTCGGGGAATGCGCCTGGGATCATTTTGCATCCACTTCCTGGCAAACAATCTTTTTTATTACAAGAGCCCAGCTAATTATAATTTAGCGACAAACTTACCGGGTCATTTCCAAGGCCGGCACACAGGCTGTTGGCTTGTAGCCGTTCAGGCCACGAAACTCCTTGGCAAATATCAGATCCTGCAGATTGGCGCGACCTGAGAGCAATTTGGTAAATTGCCGACAAACATACTGCTTCACCTTGCTCACATCGGCCGTCTCGAAAAGTATGCGCAGCACTTTCTCTAACATTTTGGCCACCGCTGGGCAGCCGTCCCTCCTCACCGTTTCAATGCCTTTGGCCTCGTAGACAGGTTCCGTTTGGTCGGGTGTCTCGTACATATAGCCGACATAGCGTTTCTTCGTTTGTAGAATGCATGGTTGATAGACTTTCTCCAGCTTCAATTTCACCGGCTGAGGATTCATGTTGGTGACTGCCTCGGCGATTTCTGCGCCAATTTCGAAGGCTTTCGCACGATTACGTCCAGGGACATGGACAAACATGGAGTCTGTGTCGCCATAAACAACACGTACATTCCATTTGTCATTGGCGTCAACCAGCTTGATGGCACGCTCCAGCGTTTCTCGTCCTTTGGCCACCACCGAGTCGCCTACTTCGACGGCTGGCATGCGTCCACTAAAGTTTGCCGCCGTATACCCATACGTTACATTGGCCATCAACTTGAGACCCAGTTGGCGCGAGTGCAGGATACGCTGAAGTGCCGTGTTCTGCTTGTGGAGCTTCATCGACTGCTTCACCATCTGACGTGTGTCCAGAATTTCACTGAGCATACGCGGCAAGATACCTTCCCGCACACTAGCCTTCACAAAGACGACCCCGCAAGGCGAGACTGTGACCAGATCCCGTTCCAATAGCTTATCCAGCATTTGGCGCGAGACACGCAGTTGCGATGCACCAAACTCAAAGGGCGTAGAGCTATGACGGATACGGTTAATAGTGAAGAATGTTTTTTGTTAATAGCACAGCACAAACCTGCCCAAATGCTCCACACGACCGAGACAAGTGGAGAAGCAATAGTTGTAGGCAATTATCATGCTCGGGTACAAGCTCTGAAAGTCCAGCACAATCACGGGATCAGCATAGAAACGTGATTGAGGCTCCATTATCAGAGCTAGATATTCCGGGGCGCGCATATGCGCTCGCTGCTGTACACTCGGAGAAAGCGGAACCAGATTCTTGGGCTTGGCAATACTGGGGGAAATACCTTAGTATTAGTATATCACAAGTAGCTTGAAGGGCCCGGTTCAACTTACCGTAGCATCATGCTCTCCACCCGAAACTGTGAGCCACGCGATAGCACCTCATAGAACTGTATGCCAATAAGCTTGGCCATTTCGCTGGTCCGTCCGAGCAGGTCCAGCTGGTCAAGGAGCGCCAGAGTGCCGCGCACACGCTCCAAATAATACTCAATAACAATCCATCGGGTGCAGGATGAGGCAAACCAGTTCGTCAGACTCTGGTGACTGTGCCAGGGACAACGTTTGTGCAAAATATGATACATGACGTTCTCAAAGCTGTACGAGGTCAGCGCAATCTCAGAGCGCATTAGTCGCCACACATCTAACAATATGCGACCACAGATTTTCATCTACACATAGAATATATCCTTAATAACCACTTTTAGGTATTGTGGGAGTTAATCGCTTTACCTCCACATCCAAGTCGGTAAACTGCTCCCGATCTTCGTCTACGAAATCTCGCACCTTTTGCGTTGGCACTCGCGATAGGAGTGGCGCAATATTGAAGCACAAATACTTGGCGCGTTCTATAACATAACCCCAGGAACCCATTTCGATTTCGTAGCCCGCATATATGTCAGCATCCCAGCGTGCGCAGAGAGCGAGTAACGCCTCAAAGGCTTCTGACTCATTGCCCACAACTTGCAGTTCAATGTCCGCATCGATGCCATGTATATAACCCTCACTGATTATATCGCTCGCATCGTTGACTATAATGTAGCCACAAGCCTTGTTGGGCAGCTTCTGTATGGATGTCTCCGATGTCAACGGCATGCTATGGTCAATGGCATAGAATAGACAACGTATTTCATCCCTCTGCGGATCCGGCATTAAATCCGCACGCGTAGGCACAAACAGCTCCAGGGTTATGGTGGTTAAATAGTTGCACTGATAAAAAAGTGGAAAAGAAATATATAGAATACAAGATATATGACCATAAGGAGCAGTCCACCTACACAAATTTACCTCAATATCCGCCTTGGCTTGTTGCAAATTCTCCAGGTTGACTTTGAAGCCAAATGTGTTATTCAAGGTAGCGTGGCTGAGACCGAAGCTGAGCTCGTGCATGTTCAGGCCGCCTTCCCCGGAACTTTGCACTTGGCGGGCAAAGGAGCTGCGTTCCAGTTCAGCCAACGCTGCACTGCTAGTTGCGCTCTGTTCGCTGGAAAGCGATTGACTGGATTTCACGCTATTCTGGCTACTGCCCGGCAATTCCTCTGCATGTTCGGTCTGCAGCTGCTTGTCCTGTGCCTTGAAACTCAATTTGTTAGCTACGCGTCTGGAGCGCCGCTGGCGTGGTCTCAAATGTTCCCTGCTAGATACTGGGGTGCAGGTATCGTTCAGTTTGTTATTTAATAGATGTGGAGTACCTGGAGTCATGGGCGTCAGGGTTAGTCCGCTACAGTTCAGATCTTCATCACCACTGCCTGCGCCATCCCCATTACCATCAGGATTTAGCATCATGGTAACCTTTTGTCGTTTAATTTTGATCGGACTATCCAAATCATTGTTACTGTCTCGCTGTTGCTGCGTCTCTATCTGTTCGCCCTTGTGCTTTAGGAGTTCTTTCGCCTTTAGCCAAACTTTGGCATCCTGCCTGCTAGGCGCATTTTGTACCGGTTCAATGGTGGTTTTTTGAGAGCTGCTAAAATACTCGCATACGCGTTGCTCGTTCCGAAAATGTTGCAGCATCGTTGGACCGGCTATATTTATTAGCTGTTTCCGGCGCCATGCGTCCAACCCGTTGGATACAACGCTCTGGAAATGTTCGCAATCATTGAGCTTATTACCAGCTATTTGCAGCACCAGAAATCCCACTTCCTTCATTTTGCTTATGTCAACGGGATTGCTATAAAATGGTTGCTGAAACTCATATTCGTGTATGCCTAACTTGCGACAGCCTTGGAGCACTTCCTTAAATGACGGTGGCAGCTCCAGTGGGGTGATAACGAATGCACCCGTAGATGCGGAAGTCGTTGAGCTGCCATCACTTAACTTGGGAAGTGCAGAGCTACACTCGGATTTGGACTCAATAGGTTGGGACTGAGGCCGAGGACTGCCCAAATCGTCGCTAAAGACCGATGGACTGTTAATAAGAATTGAGTGCTCATAGAAACTTGTCATAAGTGAGGGTGTTGCGTTCCCTTCTTCGCTGGTTGGGCTAAGATCGGGTGTGCAGGCTGAGTTTTTGGCTGTAGGGGTGCATGGTTCCATGTGATTAGAGTTTGAAGTACGTGCTTGTTCTTTCTCAACCGGAAAATGCGGTGATGCTTCTGTGAGGACAGTGGGTGATGAAGCAGCTTGACATTTAGCAAGCAGCGTTTCACGAAAGCTACGCCGTAAACGTCTTAAGTTTGGCGTCTTGCGCAGCTTAACTGTTGAAACGTCGCTCTCTGTATCGGATACAATGGCTTCATCCTCGCTGATGTGGGTGCTTACTACCTCAGCGTCCTCTGCGGAGTTAAGAACGGATGCTGGAATCGAATTTTCAGCGATAACACACTTTGCAGTTGCTTGACTGCTCATATTAACGTTTTTTTCCTTGTGTTTAGAACGGTTTCGAGCGCTGCGACGAGGCCCTACCTCTGATGGATTAATGCATTCGTCAATTGACTCTAAAGACGATGATGTTCCCACAGTCAGGAAAACGTCAGAAATGCGCGGGTTCTTATTACGCGGTGTTAGCGAGCAGGTGATGTGAGTTTTATCCAAATTTCGCACTCTGGTGCTGCGACGTATTGGTGTTCTGTATGGAGATCATAAATGTCTTAATGGGTGTGGAAAGATGTTATTTAAAAATTGATAACTACTTTTCATTTTCCTGACGCGCACTGTCTAACTCTTCGACACTCTTTCGGCGCAATTCGCTTATAGCCAGCTTTTTTCGCAGTGAACATTTTGAACTGAAATCAATTTTGTAAAATGAAAACGTTATTTGTTGTTTCTTTGGATCCCAATTACCTTTTTGACTGCGAATCGGCATCTAACTGCAGACTGAGTCGGGTGTTAGGCATTCGTGGGGCTGACACGCCATTAAGTTCGTTCTCTATAATAAAGTGGGAAAGATAAAATATTGTTTTTGGTCCTTAGCGTCTCTAGCTTACTCTGCGCCGACTTGCTTGTAAATATAAGTGGCAATGCAGCATATTTTTTAGCGGCACTAGATTTTGGCGTTCGTGGTGACTGCAAGTTGTTGTGGCCTTTGGGTGTAATGGGCGTATGTGGTGGTGTTTTTTGTTTAGTTGCAATCTTCTTTTTGGGTGTGCGTTGCAGCAAATCATCGGCGCCATCCATTTGCGGCATTTCATCTGATTTTTGTTGCTTCTGGTGCTGACTGGATTGTTGACTCTGTGTTAGCTTTAGCAATAACTCATCTATATCATCTAACGCCGTTGAAAAATCGTGCAAATTTCCTGCAGCAGTCTCCTCTTCGCTATCGCTACTTGCGTCTGAATGCGGTTTGTTTCCAGCAACTTCCACAATTTGCTTGTCCAGCAGCTCAGGCGTTAGCTCAACTGGAATAACACAATGCAACCTAGCTAGATAAAATATAAATTACCGACGTGGCACGTACAGTTTTTGTGGGTTTGCGTCAACGGCGCCAACGAACTATCCAAGTCAATGTGCGGCTCATTTGCATTCTCCTCCTCTAGTTGCTGGAGCGCATCCAATAGCTGCAAGTCCTGCGCGCTAACTGTCAAAGTAAATGTGTTTAGATGAGCCCTTTAGCATTGAGAGTGTTACCCACAGGTAGAATCAAGCGGCACCGACACTGGAGATTTTAATTGTTCCAGCTCTTCGTCCACAAGGGTGTCATCAAGATAGGCTGTATCATCGTTCTGGGCATGCGAAATGCTGAGTATGCTGCTGTTGCTGCTATTTGAGACATGATTTTGAATGAACGAAGCATTAACAAGTTGCTTTTGTGCTTGTGTGCATTCCTCTGGATAAACGGAATTTGCCAATAGCTTTTGCAAATTAAATGTACGTCTTTGCTCCTTGGCACTGGCGTTCTGAATTGGCAGGGATGTATGTAGGGTAAGATTGCTGACCTGTGCTTGTATGGTGCTGTCCAAGGTAAGGTCAGATGTTTGAGGACCGCTGCCCGATGTTACTGATTGTTCCAAGGCCAAAAGCTTACTCTGCAGCGCTGTACGATAGAAAATGTCACTCTCAGCCGGTTCTACAAGGGTGCGCGGTTGTGTTGGCGGCAACTCTAGAGGTGGGAGCTGTACGATACGTGGATTAAAATATGGTTTGTTGTTATTAACAGGCTTTCACTGACCCCATTGAGTTTCTCCGGATCCCCAACATAGGTTTGAGCTAACTTTTGGCGACGCACGTGCTCATCCATCCAAATAGCTTCAATACCTGGATTTGTGTGCTTTGTATTGCTATTGGTAACTATTTGGAATCGATTGAGTATAAAGTTCGCATTAATATCCAATTCCAACGCGCTGCAGGCCACTTTCTTGACTCTCGATGGGTCTAGCAACTGCTGAGGGTTAATTTTCGGGTATGGCACAGCTGAAAGGAAATTTTTTCAGTTACGGGCTTATTAATTAAATTTTACTTACTTTCGTCATCGCTAGTGCGCCGAAATTTGGCAACCTCTACCGGCACATGCAGATAACTCATGCCGTACAGATTGTAATCGATCATGAACTGCAATATGTAAGGAACGTGCGACTCGTGAGGATTGAAGTTCTTGCTGAGAATGGCTCCACTTTGAAGCAGATTGGCGGCACGTCGCACAAATCGCGGATTAAACATGTAGATTTTAAGAAACTGATGCTCGGTACGATGGTAGCCATAGAAGGGACTAGGAATTGATCGAAATATGCAATTGTTTAGCTATTCTAATTCTCAATGTTACTCACACGCCCTTCACTAGTTGTATTTTAAAAACATGCTGCGCATTTGAGCTTCCCTGCCCCAGGGAAATGTTGATTGCTTTATCTAATTGGATAGCTATTTGTAATATACCACGTTCCAAAGACTCAAAATCCTTTTTATCGTACGGTATGTAGAGATATGGAAATACACCGTGCACGTGCATGCAAGTTTTTTGGCCATCAGCATTGGCGCCAAACACGCGTACAATAGGCACCTACAAAATCCATCATATCCAAGATTATTGACGGCTCTACAAATTTGTTTAGTACTTACGCGCTTAATTTCTTTGCCGCGTAGTTCGGAGTAACAAGGATCTAGGCCAAATATCGGCTTCTCCATATAAAAATCTGCTATAACTAAGCGTATAGAGAAAATGGCGGAACTTTCAGACATTCTATACACCTTTTATTTAATGCAGCCTTTAATTTTGTCCAGGTTCAGTTTTGTTTACCTCTTGTGAAATTAAAGCGCGGTCTAATTTCAGGTATATTGGAAGCACTATGTGTTTGTGGAGTGGCAGCACTCAACGCAAAGTACTGGTTATCACTTCTTAAATGAATGGGCAGCACTTGCCGCTAATTTAAAAATGATAACATGACGCGTTCGAATGGGGTTACACATACATACATAAGTATCTATGTTTATAGATTATGTATCAGGTAAATGTAGTGATTAAAAAGCTTTTTATTATTGCTATAAATTCGTAATCATTTACACTTTTTATATATTAATATGCCAAGTTTTCTCACTTGTTGGGCTGTATACTGGTGGTGCATCCGACTGATTAAAGGCTGGTTGATTAGCTAATCGCTTTTGTTCATATACAATATAAACTGCATACATGGCTAAGCCCAGAAATGCTACAAAAAGTACAAAGCCATATTACAAGATTTTTAGGGTACAAAATAAAATTATATAGTACATACCCGAGAATAAAATCAATACACTCCAGCAGATCATATTCTCACCAAAATCATATATAGATGTTGCCGTATATATACCAGCGTATATTAGCCCATAGATAAAAACTGCAGTCGTTATAAGCCATGGAAAGTATAACTTGTATTTATCCTGTATAAATGATTTTTGTATATATTGAAAACATTAGTTAAATCGATCATGCAAACCTTTACAGCGCCAACAATTAGTACAATTCCTCCGATTATTTCTATTGCAGAAATATGATAAACCAGGTCACCGCCATCAGCTTTAAATACAAAATTCTAAGTCGCATTAAAAGCATTAGATGCTTATTTAGTACGTACTGTAAAACAAGCCATCTTGTAAGGAAATAAACACAATTGAGCAAACAATTGAGGCCACGCCACAGGTAATGATACCTTCTTTTGTCTGAACTTTTCGTAGCATTCTATGGAAACAAGGTCTGAACGAATGAATCAAATTGAAACGACTAGTTGCAGTCGCAAAAAAAACAGTGGACCAAGGCGTACTCATACATTTGCTATCAGTAACTGATACCAGATAAGGATTAATAATTTGCTGATAGTAATACAAGTATATGATTTGGAAACAATACGAAATATTTATTAAGAAGTAACATTTATACACATATATACATATACGTATATTATTAATGCCTTTCACCTAGATCATAGTATGCAGGGTTTGTTTAAAATATTTTTGCATGTTTATGTGTACGAATATTAATAATTTTTAGATGCTGCTAAGAGCTTGGTTCGATTATTTTTTCATATATCAATTGTATATGCCTTTTCGTCCGGGGGACGGTATGTCGGCAGTTTTTCCGATTCAACCACAGCATTTGGTTGGTTGGCATTACGCATTTCTTCAAATGAGTTATAGGCACCATTAAGAGCACAAATCAGATAACCTGTAAAGCAATATAGTTATTATACTAAAGCCTCTAGGTTCATCAATGAAGTCAAATGATAAATACCACCAATTAAAATATATATGATCCGGTAGACCATTTCTTCAAAGCGAATCACAACAGTATTGTATAGTAATCCATAAGCCAAGAGCAAGGTGCTTATCATCCATGGTATATAAAATTTGTATTTTCCCTGTAATATGAATATTCTGGTTTATTGAATAAACACGAAAATGCGCTTAAAACTCAACCGAAAAATACTTTGATAAAATTGATGGTACAAAAAAAAATATTTTACAAAAAAGAATCAGACACAATCTATTTTAAAAGGAGAAATAAAGTTAATAAAGTTGAAATTTCTAGATTTTTTCCAAAGCCATTAGGTAATGAGCCTTTCTACTTATTACGTAATACAATTGGCATAATGAATATACATATGTATATAGGCCAAGGTTATATTGTGATGTGAGTGATGTATGAATATAATATAGTTTAAATTCAAACCTTAACAACGCCGATAATGAGTAAAACGCTTGTTAATATTTGTGCGGCTTGTAGGCGATCGAAAAAATCTCCTTGAAATGCTTAAAATAGAAATTGGTTTATTATAAGTATTTATTATAAAAATTAAATTTGTACTGACAGTAGAACAGATCATCCTGGCAGACTAAAAAAGCAATCACTAAGCCAATAGATATCACGCCTGATGAAATAACCCCACTATTTGTTGACAACTTCTCACACATTTTTAAAACTTCATTTACCTATGAGCAAATCAAAACAACTAACGCAACGTTGTTCATTTTTGCAAGTCTACGATTTTGAACTCTCCATGTACGGAAATGAACCTATCTTTGTTTACAGTTTTTATTGTAACATTATGCTAATAAATGTGCTGCTAGTATAAACGAAGGCGAGTCATTGCAGTTGCTGTCATTAGGCACTGAGATAAGCTCTTGAAAATATAAAATTTTAAAGATAATTACCCAATTATACCCTGCACGCAAAGGTTTATCAGATGGCTTAGAATATAATGTAACACTCCACAGAGTATGCTATAAATATAACAATATCCTTGTACAGGTATTTATTTAATAATAATGTTGGAATTGCAGAAGTGTTCAAGCTTAACTACACATATGTTTAGACAGTGAATTCACATTCTCCTAAGCCGGAGGTTTTTTCACTCTGAATCAATCAATCTATTATTCCTCATAGCAAGATGGATCAACTTAAGCATAAAGATCTCTGCCCAGACTCTATTGTTGTTTCCGCAAAGACACAAAACCAATAACTATATACGTGGGTATTGTTATTATTGTATTTGAATTTAATAAATTATTGATCACAAAATTGTATTCAAATTTCAATTTATCAATAAATAGTCGGTAAATTGTTTTTAGGAGAAGTATCTAACATTAGCACTTAATACATTATACAATTTATTAATAACAAATGACTTACAAGAAAAACAAGAGAGAACGCTACAGTCGAGCAAGCCCGACAGTGTAATACCCTGTACCCAGGTGAACTTCCGTCACTGAGTTATATGCGCCCATAGCAGCAGCAAAAAGAGGAAGAAGAAGAACGAACTTGTTGCTGCAGTTTGGGGAGGTTGTACTGGGGAGAATTTGTTTCGCTAATAACTTTTCACAGAATTGACCGAATTGGATAAAATTTTAAACAACAGTATATATAAATTATGTGTGCAAAGTTTGGTTAATGTACCATTTGAAATGTGGACGCTATTGACGAAATTCTGTAGCGGGGGAAAATTTCAAAAAATAAAATAAACTCGTCCTTACTCGGACCTAGGAGAATCTGGATGCCAACTTTGGTTATTCTAGCTTTTATAGTTTCTGAGATCCTCGCGTTCATCCAGACGGACGGACATGTCTAGATCGATTTCTCTCGTCATGCTGATCAAGATTATATATACTTTATGGGGTCGGAGATGCTTCCTTCTGTATGTTACATACTTTGCACAAACCTAATATACCCTTTTTACCCTACGAGTACAGGGTATAACAAGAAAAACTGACACTTCAATGTATGATAACTGCTTTACACTGCTTGCTTAGTATACACGTCATACAAACAGCAACAAGAAGAACTGCTTTGCACGACATTCATCTTAACATCTTTCTTTAGAAACATTCGATTTGGGAGAACTTGCAACCGAGTTCGGTGAATATATTTTTTAAAATCCTTCAGCTGGACAGTTGTAGCTAGTAAGTATAGTTGTCCCCGATTTTAATAATGACAAATTATGTTTCAAAATTTCGTTGTAAAAATATGACATATTTTATAACTTTTTTCCAAGTTTTCCACATTAAATCATTAGTTATTAAAATATTATTTTACCAATTCTTAGTATCAAGATTTTCACGATGAGTCTATGATTTTAGCCCCAAAACCAATATTAACATCTTATTATATGGATTTACGTTCCTTAATAAAACGATTACCAGAAAAACACTGCTTGCCTATTGTACACGTTAGTGAATTGGATTTCATAAAAGTGGAATTTTGAAAAAAGACTCTCGATTAAAAGTTATCAAAGGTGTTATTAAAAGGATCAAAGGTCAAGATATATTAATTTTAATGGTATTACTAGATGACGTGGCAGGTATGTTGAATATTCATTCCATGACGGCTATTTGAGCGCATTGTCGAAAACAAAATGTTTGTAAGTAACGATGTTTCTGCATATCTGAAATCCTTTTAATAGTGAAATTGTAATGAATTTATGTTGAAAGAATAACTGAAAATAAGTTTAGATAAATTAATGTTCATGCTTACATACATACGTGTCAATCTTTTCAAAGAATGCTTAAAACTAATAAACATAACATTTAAAACTTCTGAAACGACTCGCGCAATAATAAAATTAAAACTTTAACAGAAATATGTAGAAGATTGGATAAAATCTCTGATCTAAAACGTTCAATAGCAGTGAATATATGCCATTTACTGTGAATGTAGAAAACCGGGAATATGCTGTTGACACAAAACTTACTGTCTTCGCACTTTGCTAATATACATACAAGTATATTTATATACTTATATCATTACGAACAATATTCCAAAATAATAATAGTACCTTCTGTAGAATTTTAAATACATTTATTATTGCCTCGATTGATTCCAAGATCCACTGCTGTCGCGACTGGCCTACCACCTGACCGAAATGAGCCTTCTCTCCCATTAATAGATGACGCATATTGTTAAATTTATTATTGTAATTTATTTAATTGTTTAAACTTACATTTGTTAGCTATCAGTTGAGTAGCGATTGTGCAACAGTTTTTTTTTAATGAAAAATTTGAACATGCAATGTTTTTAGCTACCGAGTTGTCAGTAAAAAATTGGGTTTCATATGTATAATTATTTCAAATACATACATATGTATACATATGTGAGTACTTATGTACATATATACTTGTATTTATTGAGTTAACTTGCTTTGCCATATATACTCGTACTTGTAGTTAAAGTTAATAATGTATGTATGTATGTATGTATTTCCCATAAAACTTTCATATATATAGTATAGTATATGTGTAAATATTGAAATAATAGTTATAGAGCCAATTGTTATTTTGCGACCATATTGGCAAGCTTTGTTTCGTCTCCAATATTGATAGTTAACAACAACTTGTTAGTTGGACTTGAAGTTAGTAAAATTAGGTTACAGCACAATTTGTAGTACTTATTTGTTGTTAGTAGCAATTATATAAAAAATATCTTTGTATAGTTCATTAAATGTATAAAAAGTACACATATTAAAAATTAGACTTAGTTCATAGCGGAGTTTTTAATGCACACTTGTGACAATAAAATATAGTTTTGCGCGAAGATTTGATGAGTTGTTGTTATTAATTTGGCAAAATCACAGGAGAATTTGAAAAAGAATAACAAAATCAATGAAATATACCTATGTATGTATAAATAATACGAGACATTCAAATACAGACACACACATGTAAGTACACTATAGTTATATTTAAAGCTTTAATTCATGAACACGGCCCCTACCGCTTGGGGCTAATAAAAAAGTTAGCCAACAGCGTGCTGAACGAATTTGTGTTGCGGCAATTGTTTTTAATGCTTATTTAAAAATTGAATGCTTCAAAATTTTCATTGGCTAATATCAATGTATATTCAATTCGATATATTATTAATTTCGAAGCACAAAATGTGTGCGTGTTTGTTTAGGTTATAAATAATTTTGTAATTTAATGTATTTTTATAAGTATATTTATATATATAGTATATTTTTGTATAATAAATTATGACTATATATATATTTTATATATTTAAGAAGTACGTAGGAGGCGCATAACTTCATTTCACTTTGCCTATCATGTAAATATGTATGTATAAATCATGTTTCACTTCACGACTTAAGATTACAACTTTTTGAAAATTGTTTTTTGCTTTCTTTTAGAAAAAGTGATATTCATGTTTGAGTGAGTTTTGCAAAATCAGCAATTAAAACCATTCCGCATTAGTTCACTAGTAGCTGTGAAAAGTTTTTGATGTTGACTCGTACAGCTTATAACAAAATGTAACTAGAAAGTTCTGAACAAAAAAATATTTCAACAAAATGAAAACCAATAAACAAAGCATTCATAATAAATAGTATCTACTGAAAAAATATGCATATAAAAATTACATTTTATACCTATTTATTTTAAACATCAACAACCATTTTCTTGTGTATATCCGTGTTTCCAACAACCGAGCAAAATTCATCGAAAGAGATTTTGCCATCCTCATCTTTGTCCGCGAAACCGATTGTCTTATCAACAATTTGTTGTAATTGGGTATCCTTAAGATTATTGCCAACCATCATCTTTAAAACCTGAAAGCAATATTTGGCGACATGGTTAGTTGTTGTTATATTATATCTTCAAATAGATATGCACCTGAAACAGCTCGCCATTGGATATATAGCCGTCATTATCCATATCATAGATGCGAAAAGCGAAGCGCAGCTTTGATAATTTGTCGCCTTTGACACTAAACTGTGAGACGCCTTGAATGAATTCCTTGAAGTCTACTTCACCATTACCGTCCGCATCGAAAATATCAATGACACGTTGAACGAGGGGATTCTGCTGCAATTCCGGCAAAGACATAAACTCATCCACGCTCAGTGCGCCAGAGTTGTCCAAATCCAACTTGCGGAAACGTTTGCCCAGACGACGTATTTCATCGGCATCGACTGTTCAAAGTTAAAAGAGTGGCTTTAATGTAGCTTGTAACTTCCGAAGTAATCAATAACAAGTATTTAGAAATTATCTAAATGGCTAATTATTCACGAAATTAACATGCTCGAAATGTGCGGCATTGTCTGTTTGCGTGCACGTGTGAGTGTGTGCTTTTGTGTGTTTATAGAATAGGTGACTGTTTTATTTTTAGCCGAGATTTTTCTTCAAACACATTTCAGCACATCAATAGGACAGATTGTTAAAACGACTGTAGCAAAGACATTATATTAAGTATTAGACAAAGCGTCTGCTGAACAGTGACAAAACAAAATGCAAACCGCACTATATTGTGCATATGTCGAGCTAATTAGGAAATAGACAAATATTTTTAATATTGCAAATGCAATTCCTACCCCTTATATTTTCAATAGTGAATAATAAGTGATGCAAGCTGCTGACAAACATATTTTTAATGACATTTTTTCTAATAACTTTTTAAAGGAAACTGTTTATGGCGCACATTAAAAAAAATGAAAATATAGTAGAAGCCACTAGCAAATGAAATGGTGGAAATATTTCTCGTTAGCTTAAGGATATAGATTACGAATTCTGACAAAAGGTCTGTTTAATAAAATATTTGCCTTCACAGCTGATTTTCAACCAAATGGCATTGGCTCAAAATTTACTTACAATTGGAGCACATTTCCATTGGCAGCGACGTTTCGTTTCCCTGAAAAAGAGCAGAAATGGTTAAATGGTTTGACTGTAAAATATGCGTTTAAAGGAAACCCTTGTGCGATGCGTGCAAGCCAGCAGCAGGTGGGGCTCTTGAATTGCAACTTTTCGCGTGACTGCCCCCACCATCCGCCGTTGAAACGAGCTAGAGCAGCGCACATAAAATTGCCTTTAAAACGCATTACGCACAAATTGGTACTGAATTTTCTTTTGATAGCTTGCTATAAACATATTACAAGCAATATATATAAATAAGCGTTATGCGTTCAGACGATCTATTTTTGCACGCATTTAATTACCATTTTGTTTTGCCTTTTGTGGTTTTCCTTGGTGCTAAAAATGTAGTCTGAATACAGTAAAAGATTCGCTCTGCTTCTCCTTCCTATCGCCTTACAACAAGGTACTTGCACTTCTCTTATGGGGTTTTTGGCTTTATGTTGCAGTTGCTGTTGCTTTTATGTGCATGCTAGCTATGATTTTGTAAATATTTAGACCAGTTTATTGCTTAAACTTATTGATTTTCTACTTTCTTTAAGACCAAACGTAAAAAAATGAGCACAATTGGGCTAGGGATGTAACCAACGTGTACTTAGGGATGAGCAGTGTGTATTTACCTGTGACTTTGTCGCCAGCAATAGAACGACAACAAAACTCCTGTGATTAATATCAAAATCAACACCTCAATTTGAACATTAGTAGAATGTTGAATAAACTTACCACAATTAAAATGTTTTTAAATTTCAAATGTATAATATAAAGCAATTGTAAATAAATAAGAGAGTCATAATCACTTACGTGACTCGAAAAATATTATATTGCTCATCGCTACATCTCATCTTTGAGGCCCTTGTGGCTGCTAGCGCACTAGCGTTGCCACTGTCCATTTGGCGCGTACGTGTGCTTTTCAAATCAAACAAAGATAGCTTATTGGGTAGCAAGTTAAACAATCAGATTGTTTGTAATTGACGTATAAAAATGATTAAGAAACACAGCAACATTATCTGTAAATTATGAAGCAACTATCTTTGTTAATCCACGACAGTACGCACTAAGAAATCGAAACTTCGTAAAACCTTTAGTAGATGTGCATTTATTGTGTTGACGAAATAATTTGTTTTTTGATGAATGCCACTGCGTTTTTAATGGCAAATAAATACGAATAGAAAGTGAAAATGTGTCCTACTTATCTGTAGTGCGGTTGACTGCTAACATTTGTAGAGCTTCCCACAACAGTGGCATGCACTGTATGGAACGCTCACTTTAATATTTGGTAACAAGACAAACCAGTCTAAATATCAGCATAATACAAGAAGACATCCATAACTACTCTCATTCTGCGTTCGGCGCTTAGACGGACAGTTGCATCCGGATATCTCTAGAACTTGAGCATCAAAAGTGCTTTCCATTTAAATTATGTCACCGAGCATCACGAATTCTGAAGCCAATGGCAAGAGCGCGGGTATGAAGGTGGCCATTATAGGGGCTGGTTTGGTAAGTACGATTAAATCCCTCTTATCAAGTTTGCATAAACCTAACTGTGCCTAAATAAATATACCAAAGTGTTTATTTGCCTTCGCTTCGCACTTGGTATTTAGGTAGTTTAACTGAACAATAAACTGTTTCGTCTTAAGCTAACTAATGTTGCTATGTTTAATATATGTGTGTATGTACGTGTATGTCTGTATAATCCAAAGGTTGGTTCCTTGGCTGCCTTGAACTTTGCTCGTATGGGCAACGAGGTCCATTTGTATGAGTATCGCGAGGATATACGAACTGCGGAGTTGGTGCAGGGACGAAGCATAAATTTGGCTCTTTCGCAAAGGGGTCGGAAGGCGCTGGCCGCTGTGGGTCTGGAGCAGCAGGTCTTGGCCACGGCCATTCCGATGCAAGGTCGCATGCTTCACGATGTCCGCGGTCGCACTAGCGTTGTCCTCTACGATCCTTGCACGAAGCAATGTCTTTACTCTGTTGGTCGTAAGCAGCTTAATGAGGTGCTGCTAAATGCATGCGAGAAACTCCCCAACATATCCTGCCACTTTAACCATAAGCTTACATCAGCCGATATCAGAGAAGGCGTTATGCAGTTCAAGCGGTAAGGACACATTTCTCAGCTATACAAATCTGAATTATTTTCTACTCACTTCCTTCAGACGGAGTGCTGAGGAACACATCACGGCTAGCGCCGATCTTATAGTTGGCTGCGATGGCGCCTTCAGTAAGGTGCGGCAGCACATGGTTAAGGCAGCCGGCTTCAATTATTCTCAGCAGTATATAGAGCATGGATACGTAGAGCTCTGCATTCCAGCTAAGTCTGGAGAGTTCCAGATGCCGCCGAACTATTTGCATATCTGGCCACGCGACACCTTTATGATGATTGCACTGCCTAATCAGGATAAGTCGTTTACGGTGACTTTGTTCATGCCTTTTAAGAATTTCGCTGCCATCAAAACACCAGAGCAGCTATTGGAATTCTTTAATAAGTTCTATGCCGATGCAGTTCCATTGATTGGAGAAGAACGACTCGTTCAGGACTTTTTCAAGTTGAAGCCCCAGTACTTGCTCTCAGTTAAGTGCCAGCCGTACCATTTCAGCGACAAGGCGCTGATACTGGGCGATGCGGCGCACGCGATGGTGCCCTACTATGGCCAGGTACTCCCAGTAACAAGCGTATAAGATTTAAGACTAGAATTTCACAAATAACCGAAAACTACTTCAAAAATTGCGTACAACAAAACAATTATGTTTTTAAACATTTCTCTTAATTGAATTTTGAATCCTTTTTTATACTTGATACCCAAAAGACTAGAGCCTATAGGGCTTAATTATATTTAAATGGTAGACGGAGGCGTGGCAACATCAATGATATAGACTCTATATTATAGAGATAATATATAGGGACACAAAGTTCGTTATTTTATACAGTTACAATAGAGCCGATCGTACTAAAATATTGTTGATAATTTTTGTGATTAATATTAATGCTGTATATAAACATTTCAAGGGAATGAATGCTGGCATGGAGGATGTCACGCTGCTAACGTCCTTACTGAATAAGCCGCTTAAGCTACAAGAGGTACTGGAACAGTTCTCAGAGATGCGCTGGCAGGATGCTCATACCATATGTGATTTGGCCTTGTATAATTATGTGGAGGTAAGTCAGTTTAATTCCTAGTCTTGATCGACTCTACTAATAATTCGATCTTACAGATGCGAGATCTGACAAAGCGTTGGTCGTTCCGCTGCCGTAAATGGCTGGATACGCTGCTGTTTCGTCTCTTTCCAATATTCTGGGTACCGCTCTATAATAGCGTCTCATTTACAAGTATGCCATATAGCAAGTGCATAGCCAATCGTAATTGGCAGGATCGGTTTCTGAAACGATCCTTTGCTGGAGCTCTTTTGGCTGGTCTCGCCGCATATTTAGGAGCACTCTATTTCCGAGGATTGCATGCATCATAACTTTAACAAAAATAGTTATATTTGTGTTGTTTTTGTTGTTTTATGTGAAATAAAAAAATGTAAGAAATTGCTATTTGAAGTATAGTACTCCACTCTTATCTGCAAAACCACCAATACGAACCAATTCAACTCAGATAGTTAGAAGGTATAACGATACCAAACTGAAGACTATACTACAACTTATTAATGTACATATGTATAAGTAAATGATAAATTGCATTTCGGTATACCTTTAAACTTGAAAATGTTTTTCTAATAATAATTTGCTTTGATTTCATAAAAAAAGTAAAGTATGGAATACTGTACAGATAAGATAATCATTATTGAAGGTTTTCATTTTATATCAATATCAGTTAAAGTTATTTAAAACAATAACAGTTTGCAATGATATTTGCATATTATTTGTATACTCAAAAGTGAAGAAAATAACAGAACATTAAGCATCTCTGTTCGCCCTAAGGGAGATGTTATGCCACCATCTCTATTCTGATGTCAATACCACTTCTTTATGGCCCAGGTATTCCATTATTATAGGTAGTATGTGTATGCATTTGAAATACAAATTACTGTTTATATTATTGCCTGTGTTGCGACCTTTCGACTGTTGCCTGATAGCTGTCATATAAAGCTGTCGCCTGCGCCCTCGCCTGCGCCCTTGCCTTAGTCATAGCCCTCTATGTACGTCATCCGGCTGCTGCAAATGGTTCAGAGTATGGTCATGTCATGTTAGACATTGTAGTTTTGTAACGGAAATTGCGTTCTTTTCAATAGTGAAAGAAACTTATGCAATTCAGAGAATTTTCTTTTTAAAATCGGAACTTGCACTTGACGTGCACTTGCATTTATGCTTTATTTATGCAATTTATGCAACGTAGTTCCCTTTTTTCCGATGTCACACCATTCCCAATGGGTATTTATGTACATAAGCATGTACATATGTGTGTATGTAAGTATGTATGTATGTATGTATGTGTATGTAGCTGGCAAAATAATTGAAATTTTCTTTTAGCCGCGTGGCTACTACGCATCGCATCGCATTTTGTTTTGCAGTTATTTTCGTTTTGTTTTCGCTCACTTAGCAATGTTGAACGAATAAAAAAAACATACTACGGAAAATTTAATGCGTTTCTTTAATGATTTATGTATGTATGTATGTAGCATCAGTTTTGTTTTACTAACATGACCAACTTAAGTTTAAAGGATTTGGCAGTAAAGAATTGCGGATATATTTATGGATGGACCTAAGAAGCCGAAGAGGCTCAACACCTATTTCATTATTAATTTAATTTGTGCGAGAGCCCGAGCTTTTTCGCCTCTCTGTTCAATCAAAATTGTTATTCTCTCTGCCACAAGGTCGCCACAAGTGAGCAAACGTTTTTAGCTTTCTCTACCACGCCGGCCGGTATTTCGTATTTCGTTTAATTGCTAATTGTTGCTGGCATTTTACAATAACAAATGAAATTCAAAGTGTGGTGTAATGTTAGTGGCGCGACAAAGCTTTAGGTACAGTACGAGAGAATGTTGTCGTTAATCAAGTTCTGCTATTAAATACACTTTTCCGAAAATACACTTTATGTGTTGTGATCGCTTAGGCCTAGGAGCGTATATGTACTATGTACTAGTGTGGGTTCACCTATTTCCGAGAAATCCAATCGTTCAAGCAGAAGGGGAGTCAAACGAACGTATGTATATATTTAGATCGATTCTTCTTGTCATGCTAATAAGAAATTTATATTCTTCATGGGGCAGAGATGTTACCTGCTGTCTGTGACATATACTTGCACAAATCGGAGATACTTTTTGCTTTTCAGGTAAAGGGTGTAAAAAGCTTGCGCTCTTGCGAGCGTGCAGCGTTGCCAGATGGATGAACAATGCTCGCCGCGCACAACAAGACTTTTGGCACACATTTAAACTGGGCTTAAAAGTGAAAACTTTTGACATATGCGAGACTTGATGTCTGACCCAGACTAGCTGCTCAGAAAATTGGCAGCATTTTCAGTTGCCGTTAAGCGTTCTCAACAAATGAGCGAATTGAGCGCGATAACTTGAATCTCATATCAACTAATTGTTGTCGAGTTTTGCGGCGATTATAATACATACATATGTAGTATGTATGTATGTATGTAGGTGTGTATGTATGTATTTGTTGTTGTTTAGAGCTGCTTTTGTCGGCTGCTATTTCTGAATTTTTGCGCTGCTCACTTTTTATTTCGTTTTTCTATGTATGTATGTGTATTGTATGTATGCATGTATGTATTTTGTTATGGTAGAACTACACGATGGCGTTGGCGCTGTCGCTGCCGCTGCCGCACGAATTATACATACGTCTTTGCTTAGCCACTGTGCCATCAGTTGCTCGTCACATGTTCGACACTCAAGTAGACCCAAGTTATACAATCTTGTACGCCGATTTTCGACCAAACGACAACCAACGACTTATTCGCTTGATATTGCACATGTGCTGCAAATCATAACGGTTCGAATATTGTAAGATCCAGCTTTAAAGAAAAGTGTGTGTGTTAACAAACGTTGAGAACAACAACAACTGACAACAAAACGCGCAACATTTAAATACATATATGTATATTATATGCGTACATAATTGAATTTTCAATACCGTGTTTGCAACATTTTTCGCATCCAATACCGTTACTTGCGTAGCCAATCGTAAATTTAACGCCGAACAAAAGTGAAATTGAGAATTGTCAAATCGAAGTTGTGGCAGCGATCGCGTGTTTGGTTACATTTACTTAATTCTGAAGTGAGTCATCGACAAAATAATTGGAATCTAGCAATTAGATATTTATTTGTCAGTAGTAAAAAATAAGCCTACACTCGGCACGGTTTGGTTCACGTAATATTCAACAAATACAAATTAACCCATCGTGTGTGCGCGCTCAGATAGTTGCCAGCAGCAAGCGGTTCACGACCATCGTCAAACTCACACACTAGTCGACCGTTTGCCTGTTCCCCAATCTGCCCGCTCAATCCACCTCCACCTTCTCCTCCACCATTTTGGTGTAGCAAATAGAAAGGGGTAGAAGAAGAAGCACAGTGCCGGCCAAAAACCAGCGAAGAGCCACAGCACAAAACAATTGCCGCTCATTTTGATCGGTTGCGGTGGTGGTGGCTTCTATATTCTATATATTTTAATCCAATAGTATTTAAGTCAACCAGATAGGCTGTGTGTGGGTATATGGTGGCGCTCACACATCTCTTCTACAACAACACATAATAACGACATCATAAAAAATTGAATCAGATCAGGTGGATATTCCGCTTCCCGCCTAAAGACTCCAGCCTTTGGTCGTTATCGGTTCGTCCATTACTTCTGTACCGTTGGTTTTTGAGATTCGTCCTCGCACACCCACACCCATACGCACACTCACACACCGACGTTTATACGGCAACGTCGACGTTGTTGTTGTTGTCGTTGTCGTCGTCGTCGTCGTGACCGTGGCGCTGTTTTCCGTATTGTAAAATTTTGTGCGCTGCTCTGATTTTTTGTACGTGTGCAAGAAAGAAAAGTGCCAGAGTGCCAAAAACAAAACGAAAGAGGCCTACAACGAATCTAAATTCTGTGACAATTGCGGTTTTAACACGTGCCTGGTCCCAGCTTTTTAAACAGAAGCTCCGACGCATTTTTTTTTTTTGCATTTCTGTTGACCAATTGCAGGTAAATATTCTATAATAAAATGTACACAAGATTCTGTTAGTAAGTTTGTGCCCACATCTACGTGCTCGAGTGAAAATGTGTTTGCCCGCTGCCGGGTTTTTGAACAAGATATAATTAACAGGAACTCAGTAGCGCCCAACTCACAAGCATTTGAAGACATTTCCCGAGCACTCTGTCTCTCTCACACTCTCATAAAATGCCGTGTGTGTCGGCATTTCCGCTTCTGTTAATAACGTTCAGGGACTATTCTGACATTTCCTGTAGGTTCGGGTTCTTTTTGTGATACAGATTCAATTTACCTTATTACGTCTGTTCGTACATACTTGTACATATGAACTGTATCAATAATTTCAGTTTTAAGAGTTCAGTTAAAAGTTCGAATTCTTGGAATCGAACTAGTTCGCTCATTCTGTGTACATATGTATATAGTATACGAGTACATATAAAAAAGATCGTTTTAGCATTAATTATATAACCGTCACATTGCCGGCTTCAGTGCTTTTTAAATCGCAAATCTTATGCACCCCACACTGGAACTAATTGTTCATTAAAATAGGGACTTTTATAAGTGAATTCATTTCTATACGTATAAGCGGATGTGCCTGCATGTAGTACATTAAATGTATGTACATACTATATGTATTTGTATTTGTATTTGTATGTGTGTTATGCCATTCATCGCAGTTAGTCTCTGAGATTATTTTAGTAATTGCAGTTTGTCACAGCTACATACATACATATGAACGTACATTTATAAATATGTACGTATATACGTGTCGTTAATAGGTTTCATCGTTCAGATCAAAACTAATACGAGAATAGTTAGGTAAACAGAATCTGATCTTGCTTAGCAACTATGTATAAGAACCTCTCAAAAACTGAAACTATAAAAAGAAATTAAAATTCACAATTTCGCAAAGTCAAGTGCGGTTTGATAAGCGACGCTTCAAAGCTTCAAAAATATAACTGCTGATAAAATATTTCTTATTTATAAATTATAATCACAAATGTATGAATATCTCAACTTTCAAATAAAAAGTAAACATCTGCAGTTAAGCGCTTATCTATTATAACAGGAAATTAATGGCATTAAATATTATATTTTTGTACACAGATTTTACTTACATACCTAGCCAGCATTAACTGTACGAGTATTTTCTAGATTGAAATAATAGCCGAAAAAAACTATTTAAAATTTTTTTTTTAAAAATGTATCCCAAATGACATTTTAATGGCATAAACACACATATATACAAGTATATAAATACATATGTAAGAATGTGCATTTTTTGAACATAAAATTGTGGGCAATTTAAAAACATTCCCATTCACAAACAATATACATTTATTCGCATTTAAAAAACATTACATCATCGGCAGTTGTTCTGGGAGCGAAAGTAACGTTGGAGGTGCTGATTTTTTGTTCCTTTCTTTAAACGCATCGAGAACGAAATAAATAAATAATAACAAGTACCTTCATACATCCACATACATACATATGTACGTACATATGTACATACATTCTACATACATATGCATGAACATTCATACAAAACAAAATGATAAAAACTAACGAGGCCGAAACAAAACCCGAAAACAAAAACGATTTCTGATTTCTAAAATCGTTGTAGAAATGGGCGCTCAGTAGAGAGAGAGAGAGAGAGAGAGAGAGAGAGGGAGTGAGAGAGAGACAGTCGGCCCCCAAGGAGAGTGTTATAAAGAGTGCGGCTAGAGAGGGGAGAGTTTGAGAGCAATTGTGAACCGGTGAGCGTGCGTCGAGCGCTTTTGACAGCGCGTTCATGTTCATATTGGCCAAATACGAGTACAAAGCCAAATATATTGGTTGTATTAAAAATAATTCAAAACGAAATAAACAAACGAGATTTGTAGGGTTAGCGACCAGTACACATTGGAGCGCACGAGGAGCAACAATTGCTAATAACTAAAAAATACTATTAACTTATGTATGTACATATGTATTTCATTTCTCTTTTCTTCCGTTCCTTCGCAAACTTTCCGGTGAATTCTGCAGAAAGCAAAGCAAAATCAAAGCCTGAGCAAAAAGACGCAGTTTAACGTGCGAAATAAAAAGTAGCAAAAAACAATAACAAGAAAACAAGAGCAAAAATAAAAAAACGAAATAAAACGGCAATCGAGAGAACTCGACAAGCGCAAAATACCACCACCAATAACAACAACAATAAGAATAACGAAAAATCAAAATTAATGAATTTTGTGATTAAAAATATTTCAAAGGTACAACGAAAGCTCATTTAATAACAAACCGCGCCGCGTCGCGACAACAGCAACAACAGCAACAACAGCAACAACGACAACAAAGTGGCAAAAACTAAATTATTCGCGGACAAACAACAACAATAACAACAATTGAAAAAGCTTCATTTAGTGCACCAATAACAACTACAACAACGAAAAGCGAGCGCAGCAGTTAAACACAACAATTGCGCAGAGAACAATTTGCAAAAGGCAAAAACAATAGCAACCATTACCATTACCAGGCCATAACGAAATCAACCAAATTGAAATCATTTCCATTTCCATTTCGGCGCAAGTGTTTTCGGAGCTGGAAAGTGTTATTTTAGTGTGTGATTAATTTTGGAACGAACAACTGGAACCAGAGTAATTTTGTGTGCCGAATTGAAAGTTCTTGTGCCGAGGGTCTTGTGACAATGGTAAATAAACCAAATGGAAAACTGGGTGGTGGGCAGCAACAGTCGCAGAAAGTAGAGAAACAGAGGGCAGATGCGATGACAGCGACAACGGCATCAAGCAACGTGCAACAGCAGCAGCAGCAGCAACAAAACCTGCCACACATCAACAGCAGCAACAAACAGTTGAAATTTGGTGAATTTGTTAATGGTGGTATCGCTAGCAACAAAACTAAAAATTCAAATTCCAAATATTGCAACAACAACAACAACAACAATACAAATCGCAACAAAAATGGCCAGAATAAAGTGCAGCAACAGGAGCAACAGCGAAATGCTGGCAACAAGAAGTCGAAAAAGCAACGACGGCAACAGCTCAGCTTGCAACAACAACAACAAACACGTGCTAACAACAACAACAGCAACCACAATGATAAGAGCCAGCAGATAAAGCCACAAGCAACCACACAACAGACCAGCAACAATAAAAGCAGTAATAGCAACAGCAACAGCAACAGTAAAAGGAACAGCAACAGCAGCACTGACAGCAACATTGTTGTAGTTGCAACAGCGGCAGCTAGCTCTGCTGATAATGTCGCATCACAGGTGATTGCAACCGATCTATTAAATGCCACTGCACTTACCGTTCCTTGTGCCAAATGCTCGAAACCAGCCGTTCTCTCCACCCTGCCCTCATCCGCCTCATCAACGAGCTCCGATGCAGGCAGCAGTTATGGCACCACCGCCAGCTACAGCACCACCGACACCAGCTATCACTATGCCCTGTTTACGGGCAAACAGTATCGTAAATCCAAATCCTACATGGGTGCGTCGCAGTCCCTGGGCAGCAACCACCACTATAAGACACAATACAATTCAAATTCCGGTGGCGGTGGCGGCGGCGGCGGCGGTTCTAGTAGTAGTACACAGTACCGACGATCGCACAGTGATCGTCGCAGTTCCTTCGATCGCACATTTGCGGAACGTAATCGAGACTTTGTGCCAATTGTGCCACCATCGCGTCGCGTCCTATCCTCCTCAAACATTGGTGGTGTAATGGCCGATTCGGCCAAGCTGACGATCATTGAACGGCTCAGTAAAGAACGTATCGCCTATCCCATAATGCAGGTGAGTTGGCAACTATTTTAATTCTTTATCATAGAAAGACTATTTTTTTTTTTTAATCTTGAATCTTTATTTAGAATCTGTCCTAAGGTTGGACAATTATTCAATTTTATGATAGCTTTGAGATTTTTTAATCACGCTTCTTCGAACCGAACTCAAATTGTGGGATTCCTGCTAGCTCGTTGAGCCATGCCAGGCCCCAATAGAGTAAGACTGGTGAACAAAAGAAAGGCATGTAGATTTTGAACATTTTTTTTTCATATCTAGTCCCAGGCATGCCACGTCATTACATTTCCTGACATCATAAACAAACGCTTGTTCAGATTTCTTTTTCTTCAGTTCTTTTTTAATGTTGAACTATTATGAATCAGTCTGCCAATTGGTACAGTCATGATGAAGTCAGAATAAAATAATTAAAATACATCTGACAATCCAGAGTATTACTTTTGTTGGTGTTATTTTTGCGACTCGTAATTGGGTATAAATTGTTGTATGGAAACAAATGGCTAGCTATAAAAACGAATCTTTAGATCTTCATATATTCACCTGTTTGTTTCAGTCACGACATCTCTATGCCCGGAGGCATATGATCGAGATGGATCATGTGAGATCGAGATTGATATAGTCATCGATATAGTAGTCAAACAAGCGATATGACTTATTAATGAATGTCTTGTTGTTTATTACATTGAAACTTAATAGAATATTGTTGAGTTTGGTGGGCTAACGCAGTGCAAGTATCTCTTGATATTGACTATAAGTTATTATTCCTGGTTATGTGACTTGTTGACTTATTTCGGTTTGTCTTATATACGTTTTATCGCTTTTAGCGCCTTCATTATAAGGTCTGATATATTTATAAGCTCTGTAAAGATAGCCGCGTTGCTGGTCCTATGTACAGCCCTATGAACTATTCCCCTTCTTGGCAAATTACTTCTTCTTGTCTGTCTTTTGTACCTGTCGCCTTTCTTTTAATAAACCTTTGATAAACTTTATTGTCATACTAATAGATATCCATGAAAATAAAGGAATCAAATTATTGTAAGCTGCAGTGAAGGGTGTATAGGTTCGGTTCAGGTGAAAGTAGCGACGAGTTAAGAAGTAAATTTGAGATATTTATCAAATTATTTAATCATCTTTACACATTTTACAAGCCGAAGTTTTTCGCATTATATAAGATTTAGATTTAAAAGAAACGATATGATTAAGAAAGAGGCCTACTATGAAAATCTTGTTTGTTTATAAAGTCTTAATTGTATAATTCTTGTTGTCTTATCCGATTGGCAACCGTAGATGACTTAACGTAACATGAGTATAAAATGCTTATTTTATATTTATTTTATTTTATGTCGACAAACAAAAGCTGTCGACATATGTTGGTGAAACAATACAAACATTAATGATACGTATCCGTATCTATAGTGTGTAGTTCCCTGCTCATAAGTAGATAACTTCTTGGCTGGTTTTATTTCTTAACGCATGAAATTCCTGACAGTAAATACTATACATATGTATGTGTATTGTGGTAGTTTGCAATTATTTTCATTGACATATTTCTGTTGAAATTAAAAATGCTCAAGATATAAAAAAAATTTAATACTGAATGTCAAGAAGTAGCATGCAAGGTTACTTTGACGCAAGGTTGTTTTTGACGTAGCAACACATTGATGCAAACAAATTTAACTTTTTATACCATTTTTAAATGTAGATACATTTAAAAAAAAAAGTATAACTTTTCATTTTATACGATAAGTTGATATTCTACGCGTGCCAATTATCAGTATCAATACTTGTATAATAATTAGGAATATCAAATTTGTATTAAAGCTTGTTCTTATTAATAAATTGTATTGATATGGACACAAAGGGGCAAAGTATTATTATCAATGAATCATAGTTTGAAATATACATACGTGTATACTTATAATTGATACAAGAAGTGTACGAACTAGAATTTAGTTCTTTAATTAATTAAAAATTGATTGCCTTTTTTTTTTGAATGAAAAACGATGTCTGCTTATAGAAATAAATACGCGAGCAAGCTAAGATCAGTTATTAATGGATCACTCCACCTCGAATGTTTGTTAATCAGTGTAATCTTTCGTAACTTTCCATTCTCGCTCATTGCACAAATAAGTAGTTCTAGTTCTTTCTGACACATGCCTCTCTAATCAGCTGGCGAAGGAAACAGTTATAATTAATTGTGATAAGAGGCGATAGGATGGGATGGACTGGTATAGGGCCGGGTGGGTTGGAGTGGGGGTGTTGTGTGTTGCATGTTAGGGAAACAGCAAGGGGCAAAGAGATTCAAAGTACACTTAAAGAGTACCTGAGGCATGAGTCATAGCTATTTCATTGTTGATATGCTGTAGAGAAAATGCAGTGGAGTAGTGCTGGTATAGATATAGATATATCGTTGTGAGCTGAGCAGAAAACCGGGGAACTACAAAGCGATCCCAAAGGCGCAATCTGAGCACATATGTACGTTTAAATACCCGTAGAACTACATTTCTTAATTTTATGACACTTGTTGTTTGTTTGACTGCCTTACCACTTACTTGCCTGCCTGCCTGCCTGCCTGCCTTAGTATGTAGCTACCTTTATTTTATATTAGCCGCTGCCGCTTATCGCTGCAATTGTTTGTGATTTATAGTACGTGCATGCACTTGACGCACACAAATTTAAATACAATACACATACATACAAGTATGAATGCAAGCAGAAACAGTCACTACAAGTATATGTACATATGTATGTACAAATGGATCCCTTGGGCACATTTTGACGTGCATTGACTTTTGTCGTGACGAATATTACGTATACGCAGATTATTTTGATTGTTTGGCTGTGGCGCTGGAATTTGAGAAAAACTTGAAAACTGAAAATAAATGTTGACAGCGTTAATTTCTCAATAAATTTTGGTGCAATAACTAAAATACGGAAATCATTAAACCTTGAATAGCATTTGTTTTTAACATTGTCAGTTGTGCATAGACCTCAAGTCTAACATAAGCGAGAGACTAAAAACTAAAAGAGTTAAGTTTCAGTATTTATGCTAATTATATTAAGTTCGTAAAACCGGCGTCTAGGAGGTACATCTGCATACGCTTAAATGGAAAAATAACCGAAAGTGGTTTTAAGATTAGCATGCGATTCAGTTTCTTGGCGGCTGGCAACTGTTGTACGTGGATACACGAAACCAATCTCACACCCAAACATACAAACTTGTTCTAAATGAATTCAAAATCACCCGCAAATTGTGGCAGTAAAAAATATAAAAAAAAAATACAAACACAAAATACAAATTTAAAAAAAGGGAAACTTGTTTTTCTATGCCTAAGCGAAGCATAAGCACAATCCTAATCAAATGCTTTATGTATTGGCCAAAAATAGACGCCCAGATGCCTGCTATCTGATTAGAAATTGTCTTGATAAGACGTCATGGAAACTCTTCAGCTTCAGTTCGATCAGATCGATGCGAAAATCTCGCACTTGTAATGAATGGATTTGTTTGTGTAATGAATAAATAAAAGCGGTTTTACAGCCAAAGGCGGCACTGATTGTGAGTTCGTTTGCCCACAAATTTAGAAAGTGAACTTAAGTCCCCCACCACACGCCAGTGGTTCTGTTTTCTGCGCTCGTTTTTGGCCCCCAGCGTCATGACCACGCAACTCATTCACAAGTTTGTCAAAAGCACTTGAAAACTAATCAGTAGAAATAGGTGTGTATACATAGTAAGTAGTATGTGTGAGTGTGCTTCAACAACTGTTCAGCAGACACGCCAACGCCTCTGCTGACCTCCACATAAATTTAACAGAAAAAAAATTATATATTTTTATAAAACAACAATTTAAAATCCGACAAACTTGATGCTTCTCTTCAGCAGGCCCCTTCTTCATAATATACATACTCGTACATATGTACGTGTATGTATTATACATATTTGTATACAATTTGCCTAAATTGAAATGAATCATTCGGACTGAGTCGCATTTTGTGCTCTTCGGCGACAGCCTCTGCTTGCTCTTCCATGTCAACAACATCCACGTGATGTTTGCCTCATTAAAAATGAGGAAAGAGAGAGCATTCGAATAGATATACAAGTATAGTATATGGCACAATGGGCCAGAATCGTATACAAATTTGCAGAAATATTCTTCCAATTAGAAATCACAAAAACAAACACACACGTGCCAAATAGCCGACAGCGAGACAGCGAGAACGGAAATGGCAACTTGCAGATAAGATAGGCATGCATGTCATTATACAATTTATAGGTACGTGTGATTATTGACAGGGTGTGGGGATTTTCACTTGATGTATTGATTGCACGGCCAATGCAGATTCATCTGTCACTGACTGTCGCACTGTCTAAGGCATTAGGCTAACAAACCATCAAACAGACAGACAAACAAACTAACTGAATAACAAACTGATATTCTAAATAACATTAGGCTATATATAATAATGCTGTTATCGGCGATAATACCAATCGAGAACAAAAAGCTTGCACTTATAAGTTATAACAAATATGTGGAATCAAATAAAGGGAGCAGACATTTTAAATATTGATAATTGCCATTTACGTCATTTTCTGATACGATTATTAAGCGATATGCTTGTATATATGTATATAGGCATGACTTAAAAGAAATATTATTTTAAATGTTTGTAAATATGCACAACAAAATATGCAGTACAGCAGCCGTGTTTGATAACACCCTTTACAAAAAGCTGTTACACATTTCTCTTCAACGTTTGTAACGTGATCTATGATATTTAGTAGACAACGCAACGAAGCTCTATTAAGATAGAGTAAGGATTCAGGCTTATAAGCAGATGCGTGTTTTAGAAATTAAAACAATATGTTACCTAGTCAGTATTCCAGAATTTTACGTCAACCAAATTATCCGTCAATCTCTCAACTGCTGTTTGTCATATACTTGTATTTCCTGGAAACAATAATACTACTTTGCAAAAATGAAAAATAATGTGTACAACAAACAATTGGTTATTAATTTCGAAACTTTGGTTATTCATTTAAAACCTATTTTATTGTCTTTAATGTAATCCTCTCCGGACGTAACACTGCCTTTTCCAATACACGAAACATTCTGAACAATCTTTTTCTAGGCCTTCAGCACCTTCTTCGACTTGGCTTAGATTCGTGTCAGAACTGTTTTCGTAAGCAGCTTAATTCGGCAATTACGGTGGTTGTGGAACGATATGCGTCTTGTTTTTGGAGAAATGTTCACCAAGAATGAGTGCAGTGCTTCTCAAACCCAAGCATATTTGACTTTTACGAGGCACAAAAGTTCTTTGAAAATGGAGCCCCAATTCTTGGATTTGTATATCATGTTGTTCATTTTTCTGGTTGTCTTGGATTTGGTTCTTTCAACGCTTTCTTAACGCTCTTTGAACATTTATAAACCTGTGTTTTCAACATATCCTCTTAATCGAAAGCCTTCTGAAATATACTTAACGTTTCAGCAGCAAACATTTCGTTAGTTACATAAAAATGTAATCAAAATTCTTTGTTGTACAATTTCGGATATTGAACAAATTTTAAAAATCCTTTTTACACAATAAAGAAATGGAACGGAAGTTGGACACAACTGCGAGTGACATGGTTGCCCACATAAAAATAAAAAGCTTTGTCTCTATCGAAACACCCGCTCAATTAAAATTAAAATTCCATATTGTACACAGTATTTGTCTTTCTGCTAAAAACAGTACAAGTATTATTTCCAAACATAAATCCAAAGTCTTAATATAATATATTTAAGTATAACATGAAATAACCAAAAGCGTTTGATTCCGTAATGCCTATTACTTTTCGATAAAACCACCTGTATTATTTATAGTACGATATATATAGTATTCTTATACTGTCGTAATAAATATTAATCTGATCGGATTATTATATCGCATACCAATCAAAAAAATGATTGATTGAAAGTTGTTCTGGAAATTGTTAAGATTATGACAAGCATTATAGCTCCAGTATTTATTTTTGTTGCCGTTTATCAAGTACTTCAAAAAAGAGTATAATCGTACTTTTAAAATGTATTTGTATAAACGTGTCTGTATTAACAGTTGATGAGACTCAGCTGCCTTTGCCAAACATGGCCAAGGTTACATATTTTAGTATTTAATAACCTTTCATTCGATTTGGGTTTTAAGTGCAGCATTCCAAACATTAGCAATAAATGAATTTAATATTTTAAGCTGTACGCTTATTATATCGTATTACGAATATAAGCATATCAATATAATAAAAGTGCAATACAAGTATATGTAGCTGTAGGACTGTTGAGGACACTGTAGTGAACACACTTATAGGAAACATGTATGTGTTATTATAAAAGGAAATCTTTATTTAAATCTTGTTAATTCATGTATGTTTAAAGAGAATAGACTTCCTGAAAATGGTGCGATACCTTTTTAAATTTGTTCTTGAACGGCCTAAAAACTCGCAAACACAATACAAGGATATTTAAAATGAGGCTCAACACAAAAATACATAACAAAAAATATACAAATAAAAGATATGTAATAATGGCCAATGAATATAAAATAAAATAACGTAATTCAATATTGGTTTTTGCTAGTTGTTATGTTTACCGGATTCAACAAATCTAATATTGAAACAGTTGAGATTGTTACTAGTTCCGCTTCGAATTTGTGGGCTCTAGTAACCAACTGAACGATTTTTGCTGTATATATTTTTGTGTATTTATATAAGTATGTTTAAAGCAAGGTTTATTTAGTATAAAGCCCCCATGCCAAGTGTGTAAATAGTAGTGCTTTATGTAAAGCTTTAGAGTTAGAGTATGTTTTTTGATAACACTTTATATACATATTGACGTATATTTAGTACGTACTAAACATAAACACAGCTGTGCTTAGACACTTGACTATTTACCTTTTAATTCTGGCCCTTTGTTTTTAGTCTGCAGCTGAGCTTTGTTGATAGACTTTTATAATGGGATGTATATCAAATAATTACATTTATGGCATGTGCAAAATTTCTTTTTAATTTGCAGCAAATACTCATTTTGTTTGTCCCTACTTCAATAAAAGATACTAGACTAGCGCACTAGTATATAGATATGGATATGTGTGTATTTATGCATGCATACTTGTAGTGTTTTTATAATTTATCAAAGCACCTGTGTACGCGAATTTCGGTTTCAAAACTTTCAAGATCACCGACGCAGAGAAAATACTAATATTTATCAACTGTTGTAGCAACTTTAGAAGCAACCACCACTTTAAATTTTAACAAATTGCGTCGTAAATATGAAATGGTTTTCTGTTCTATTCTGCTCTGCGCTGCTCTGCACAAACAAAAATACACAAACACACAAAAATATTATTCTACCTGAAATAGTCGAAAACAAGTTAAAAATAATCGTAAAAATGCAAAGGTGCTTGTCTTTGATTGCTAAAATCAGCAGCCCCTAAAAAACAACGAAATATTTTACGAAAAACTAAGATAACATGCGTTTATCACGTGTTGACGACTACGGCAGCCTCGCTTTTTCAACAATAATATCCGAACAAATACAATAAATTATAGTTCGAAACTTTATTCGCCAACTCCACACGAAGCGATTTTTGTAACATTTCTTGATGCACAGGTGACACAAAATTGACATCTACTCATACATATCATAAATATATGATTATTATATATGTACATATTAAGTACATACTTATACACAAAAAAAAGGTGTGTAGGTTCTGCCAAAGAAATGGGATTTTAATTGAAACATTTTACCAAATGTTTGTTAATGACAACATTAGCTAAATTACGTAAACATTGCTGACGACTTAAAGATAGTGTTGTCTGTTTGAGGAAATTAATTTGCATAAGTAAGCTTTAACTATGTATTTGTGCAAATTGTTAAAATGACTTGTGGCTTCAAATTCGAATTAGAGCGCTGAGAGCGAATAATTTCATCATCAGCCTGAAATTATGCAACACAATTTTGAAATATTAATACCACTGCAGCTTCCAAAGCTTAGCTTGTGCCTGAGTGCTGGCGGTAAAAAGTTAACCAACTTTGTTAAAAGGTGGCAACTAGAGATGGGCGCGATCCCAAATATTTGATCATTAAGTAGCATTCTAATTTCTACAACAACTTATAGAAGGAATTTCGAAGTAACTTAAGCTAAAAAGCAGTTACAAGTTTTTGGTTTAAAAATGAAGAATGATTTACATAATTGTAATCAATCACTTAACTTAATTTAGTTTTTGTATTAGGAATTCTTCGTTTTTTAGTTTATTTACAAATAACACTAATCTATTGAATATACATGTATTGATAGTATTATTCCTGATCCAGTGCATAACGGCATGTTTCGATCGCAGGTCCTTTGTCTACATTTACTTTTGATTGACAATGCCTATTGAACTTATGGCACACTATAGTAATAGTAATTGTGCAGTAGACACTGAATCGTAATTACTGATATTGCTGTTGGCAGACAGATTGACACTTAGTTAGTCTGATGTGCAACTACTTGCCAATATTTTATCATTTGTGTTGATAAGCAATGCCAATACAGGTGCACAGCACTGTCAACTCAAGCTGAAAAGGAATTAGTTAAATAAACAAATAAATGTATACTATAAATGCATAAAAAGAGGCATATCTACATACTTGTATATATGAAAAATAAAACACCCGATGCCTCTGCTGCTGGTGAATTTATAAAAGTCGCTTGCAATGCTGATAAGGCAACAACGCTGGGTGCCGTGTGGAGAAACAATTCAAAAGTTGAAATGTTTGTGGTGTCGTTCAAAATACACACATAGTTGCTTGGCCTAATGTTATTTGCAGTTGGTTTTTGTTGTTGCGACACCTGGTGTTTTCCATTTTATTTACACACACACACACACACACACTCACACAAACAGAAAAAACAGACATTTACATTCACTCTTGTGGCCAGTCATTTGCGATAAGGGGCAACATTTATTTATACAAATTGTATACCTATAGACTTTTTATTTGATAAGCAGCATGTCTTCACAATACTTTCAATCAATGTACATAAAAATATTCTTTATATTTGCTTGTATACAGAAAATAAATATTTAATGTTTAATCTATGAGAGAAGAAATGTAACTGATAGCGACTATTTAAACCCATTTTGTAAACATTTGCAGCAGACTCCCTCCCCCGTACTTGGCAGTTGCTATGAAAACAACTCGATAAATGTATGAGTATGGAAAATCTCTTTCGAATTGAATGCAAATACAATAGTAATAGCAAGTGTGTTTATTGCTAAGCCCGAGTCAATGAACTTAATGAATTGTTGTGCACAGCTTTTACGTAATTTGCTGTTAGATTAAACAAACAATCAAACAAACAAACAACAAACAAAACGGCTTGTACCGTGTATAATACATGTATGTACAAGTAGTATGTAACAGGTATGTATTTATGTAGGTATGTGTGTCGACTCCTAGTTTTTCATCTACTCGTGTGTGTGTATGTGTGTGTGTGTGTTTGTATGTATTTCTTTGTTCAAAATGCTTGCAATGCATTCGCGTGCACCTTTCAAATTTTTGCGACTAATCTAAGCTTGACTTGAAATCGAAGTCGTTTTTGCTGCTGTTGTTGATGTTGTTGTTGCTGTTGTTGCTGTTGTTATTTTGGTTGCAACGTATGTTTTGTAGGCGAGAAGGCCGCATTTTTTCAGAAATTTTAGTTAAAGGTTTCTTTTTTCTGTTTACAATAAATTCAATATTAGCAATCATTTGAAAAGGAAAATCTGTGCAGGGCAGAAACACGTTTCTACCTGTATTCTCAATGTTTGGAGCTAAATATGCTGTTAGCACTTCTTTTGGTATTTAAAAGACATTTAACATTTATAGATGCATGCTTGTATAAACATGCCGTTTTATAGTCAACTCACTGACATTTAAGCCAACAATGTTGCTGCTGCTGCTTCTTCTATTTCTGCTGTTGTTGTTTGGTGTTTGCTGTTTGCTGTTTGCTGTTGGCTGTTTGCAGCTTGGCCTAAACATTTTGCATAATTCAAGTGAGTCGGTGTAGAGGCAATATTATTATTAGTCTTACCACCACAAGTGTTGCTTATCATTCTGAGAATCTTTACTTGCGGCTTTCACTTAACTTATCGCTGCTCATGTATTTACTTTCTAAAGTTCAGTGCGCCTTACATGACGACGGCTTATCACAACAATGGCCTTATAGTTTTCAAAGCTGATAAATGTCTAGGCGGTGAGCATTATCTAAAGCACACTGAAATTCTATGGACAAATCAAATACAAGTGGAATACTTAAGTAATTCGCTTCGAGTGACATATTATCTAAAAATAAACAATAAATGTCATACTTAAAATTGTTTTCAATAGTCGCAAAGATGCGCAAAAAACGCTGAAACACACAATGACAACCCGATAACAATTATCTATTGCCAAAAAAAGAAGAAAAACAGAATAGAATACAAAATAAAGTGAAGCAAGTATGTATCATTATGTCTGTTTGTCTGTGCGTGAAACAAGTAACTTCCGGTAATTATAAAATATTTTTAGCGAAGCTTGTTGCGCTCTACTCTTGTTGACAACAACAATAATAACACCGTCAGCAGCAGCAGCAGCAACAACAACAACAATAAGATTGAAAACAAATTTTGAACAATGTATGTAAGTGGGTTGATTTAAGCTTTGTTATGACTTGCAAAATATTTATACCAAAATAGATACAAAGGCAACACAATGAACATATGAAGAATATCACATTATTGAGAATATTCTTGAATTATTGCTGTTTAGCAAGGAAATAATTGAAGCTATTTCTAAAGATTTGATTCGTGCCCAAAGGTAAAAAAAAAATTTAATTCCATAACAAGCAAAAAAGCAGCGATAAGAGTTATTTTTTTGCGTATTTCACAAATGTTTCAATAACCCAGGCATTAAACTTGATTATATTTAAATAATAATATGTATATCTTCTCAGGCTCAACAAAAGCAAAGAGCTTCAATGCCATATTTAGAGACGAAGCATAAATTGAATATTTCATACTAGATTTGTGCTGCTAAATAAAATGCTTTCTTCCTTGAAAAAACATGAACTAAATGTCGTTTATTTCGGTTGAAATATTTTGTTCAAAAACAGTAGAATCGAAAAGTAGAAATTGCCTTCTTTGGGTCTCTAACACTACTCCCCGTAGGTTTTCCCCACCTCTTCTACTGATGATGGCTTCTTTAGTTGTCATATTCTAAGCTCTATTACCATACTTGTACATGGCTTTTCAGTTTTAAATGAAGGTTAAAAGTTGGGTGTGCGGTTTAGTTTTTGTAGCTTCGAAATGTATTGACAGAATTATGTAGCGGGCGATGGGGAGCAATATCCAACAAAATTTATATATTAGGGTATACCTAAATACCAAGTTAAATTAATGTGAACTTAGCTGTTTCCAAAACACTGCGCTCATCCAGTTGAATCGATTTCGCTCGTCATGTTGATTAAGAATGTATGTACATACAATTACTTGATGGAGACACAGATGCGTTCTCCTGCCTGTTACATAATTTTTAATCTTCGGGGGTAAAGAACTTGAGACGGACCCTAAAAGTATGCTATCCCTAATCTCAATCGTTTTCAACGCTTTTCTTAAGCCTCTGCTACTTTCCAGTAATGGACGACTATAGCGTTACTTGTAAAGAAATCTTTAAAAGAGCAAGTTATACTCGTATTTTAAAATAGTTGCAAGATCCAATCGAAGAGAATTACTCTATATATATAATTTCATGTCATACAGTTCATCGGCACCTGCCCAATTCTGGGCGAGGTTAGATTTCAATATTTACTGAAAAGTCGTATGAATTCGGAACAGACCATGGATCTCCTAAACGGAACAAATCGGACTGCATTAGTAAAATATCTAAAACATGCTCTTAGATATAGGGAGCAGATACGGCTAGGTGATTTTTAAATTTAATAAAATTAAAATGTAAGGAACTAATGTAACTATATATATTATAATATAAATATGATTCATATACATATAACATAAACATAGCTAATAATAATAATAATAAAAACAATGACTGACGGCGGTAAATTAACTGTAAATTTAGTATTGCAGTAACACCAACTTCTTATCCGAACTTCACGGCTAACGATCTGGTATCTGGGGAAGACCCCGGCAGCCAGGTGTAGTAACCAATGAAGTTTAGGGTAATTTGTTGGTGATCGACAGGCGGTTTTTTAACCAAGTCGATTAATTTTGAAATATAGCATTATTTTTTAGCTTAACTATAAAACTAAGAAATGTTTTGTTAACCTAATAAATGTGAATATAAAAATAAAGCTACCTACTACTACTATATAATTTCATAAAATATATTTCATATTTAATTTAAACATATTGTGAATATTAATATTGCATTGCCTATTTTCATAGATTTAAGTGTGTCCTATACATAGATGTATACTAGGACCATTCTTGTATTCCCCATTAATTTGCAACTAGCTATTGTTAACAGAATACTGAATACTGGTTTAATAAATTGTATATATACATTTTTTTTTTATAAAAAATACTATTATTAAATTGCTCAAAATTATGGAATACCTTTTCATACATCGACTGCATAAAACTACAATGTTATGTTATTGTCCACCCTTTCAATCCATGTTTCGGATCGATAATGTGCTTAAGCAATATTATAATATTTGTAAAATTCAAAATTGAAAATTATTTCAATATGACACTCACGTCCCACGCTCAGCTCTGCCTTACATACATACAATTAGATACCCAATTAACTGTTCGACTGCCAGTAATTGTAACTGAATGTTAACTTAATCAGTTTATACTATATTTGTAATTGTCTCTACGTTATATAGTTTTACTTGATATATAGTACTTAAGCTTCAATTAAACGTCACAGTGTTTGTACAATTTTCTGAGTCATCGTCATGTATTTTGCCAAAGCGATATCACGTGCGATTCGAAAAATTCCTGACATAAAAACACTTCAGAATAACTTCATCACAAGCTTACATTTCTAGTCAACTTCATTAATTTTTCAATATGAGCCACTGGAGCGCCTCAGAATGCGGATGTATACACATAGGTATGTGTGTATGTACACATGTATGTTGAAAACTTTGAAACGGACGTACTTATGAATGGCGCATTTACTCCAAATCATTTAACAATCTGTTCTGCTAAAGTTATTCTCCAGTTCTGTTGTTGTTGCTGTTGCTGTTGTTGTTAAATCTGGGTGTGCGTCGTTTTCTTATTGTTATGTATTTCACAAGCAAAACAAAAAAAAAAAAAGCAAAAACCAAACCGAAAAAACCAAAAATAATTTTTAGTTACGCTTGCGCATTAAGCGCCGCTAATTCTTTTACTGTTCATTGTGTGGCGGCTTCTCTATACCGCAAAAATGAGGTTGAAATACTGCCTTTGGCAAGGTCGTTTGACCAACAGACACGCACACACGCATACACTTCTTCGAGTACAGTCTATCCATACAGTTATGCATTTGGTTTCTATATCTGTTATAAACGGAACAAAACCAATGGCCAGATTTCGCCAAATTACAGTGCCAACAGGTGCGTTTATGCTTTTGTTAATGTTGTTACTTGTATATACTTGTATTTATTATTATTTTGTACCCCTTATTTGTTTTTATGTGACTTTTATTTGCTTGCTAATGCGCAAAAAGGCAGCATTGCGTGTTTATTTTAAAGTTTATAGAGCTTTTAATTGCACATAACTTCATAGTTTTACACACAGAGACGAACAAGTTCATACACGTATACTATACATAGTATGTACATACATTAAATATATACTATGTATCGTAAAATACTTGTACACCTACTTTGCTGAAGGGTTACAAGCTTATTTCTTAATTGTTGTTATTGTATTGGCAAACGGGCAAAACACAAATTCAGCTTTAATTAATGTGGAATTTATTATTGTAAGTGTTCACTTTACATTTCGAAGGCTTCTAAATAAATGTTGAAAATATAATGTGCACTGGAGCGTGAGAAGTATCGGCTACAAAACGATTTTTAGCTTCTTTTAACATTTTTAACATTTTCAACACAAGTTCTAAAATTTGCAAAAAACGATCCATTTTTTAAGTACATAGTATTTATACAGAATTGTGAATTCTATAACTCATAGAAAATCGAATTGAATAACTTTTTATTAATGTATTTTAATAATCAATCTGAAAACTTTTAAGAAATACTTAACAAATTTCTTTAAGCAAAACTTAAATTTATTTAATATCAAAATATATTTCTTTATTTATTCAAAGTCTGACAATTCTACGATATATATGAATGTATATTTATTGCTTTATTGTATCTCCTCTTTGTGAGATCCACAACAACTTATCAAAACGAAATACTTAAAACTTTCCTACACCTGGAGGAACATCGTGTTTAATCGGGCCTTAGATCAGATAATGGGCTGGCATGTCATTTCTCCCATGTCTTCAGTGTGTAGCTTGCAGAGTGATTTAGGTTGAGCATTATCTGATTATGTCTATTTCGGAAGCTACAGTAATGTTTCCTTGAATTTAAGATTGGACTCGTTAATTAATTGCTACATTGCTGGCACATGCCATATGGTGGCTTTATCAAATACTTATGACATTCCTTGAACTGTTTGTCTTAAGCATCTGCCCTTTTGAGTGCATGTAAGTCTTCTGTCAAGATATACGCCAAGATAAAGTCCATTATAAGCTAAGAAGAAGAACTGAAATGACAGTAGACTGTGATCTTGATCGATCCACAAAACTAAAATTGATTCACTTAAAATTCGTAGAACAAGAAAAAATAAAAAAATATACACGAAAACCTCTCCTTATAAGGAAACAAAGAAAGCTAACTTTTCAAATGATTTGCTCTTTTTGCACACGTTCCTCTGAAACTGAGGTTAAGGACACTGACCACTAAAAACCTTAAAATATATAAATTTGGGCATTAACAATGTATCTCCCCTACAGACATCTTTAGAGTATAGTTTTTAATAACCTCATGATTTGTTATAAAGTTGATTGTATTTATTTTTTGTGAACATTGTAATAATAACAGCAAAATTAATATAGAGAATAAAATATTTTACTTAACCCCTACAAAAAATAACAATGAATTATAAAAACACGTATTAAATAAGTTCAAAGCGTTGACATACAATTAAAAGTAATTGTGAAAGTAAAAGTAATATTGTTTCGATATTTTAATCAATGTTTCTTATACTAAATTAATAGGAAGAATTAATTTTTGTTAAAAAACTTGTTTTCTATAAAAAAGTTTAAAATTGAAATTATTACAAATTTGACTGCAAGACTACTTTAAGAAAACTCTGGCATTTTTTGATTATTCCGTATTGCCAGCACTTTCCTCAATAAAGACTGCCATTACTCTTTGAAATGGAAATTGGCAAAGATTTCGAATTCTTTTGCCGTTCTAAGATTTCTACTAATTTGTTGTTGAATGTGGTTAACGCGCATTATTTGTATATACAAACTATTTAGCATACACACATAACTGTAGGAATAGATTTATATATACTATACATATATATATATATATATATATATATATATATATATATATATATATATATATATATATATATATATATATGTATGTAAGTAAGTAGTGTGGCATTATATTGTACGCGCAAATTGAAACGCAAATTGCAAGAAATGAAAGGTAGTCGGAGCTCAAACATTTTTTTATAAGTATACTCGTACTACTACTACTATACTACTACTCTTGGCTAATGGAACCAAAAAACAACAGCAGAAACAACTACAAGAAGAAGAAAAACAACAGCAACAACAACAACAACAACAATGGGGAGTCAGTCAGCTAGCCAGATAGCCAGCCAGTAACCTTCAATGTCAATTCAATGCAGGTGGTGTGGCTTCAGCTCTCGGTCCAGCTTTCGGTTTTTGGTCAAAACGTTGGCGCACTTTGATTTATCTGTAACGCTTGTTAAATGCTCAAACAACACACACACACTCACACACACACAGATACTAGAAATGTACATATACATACAAATGCATAGTTACGTTGCGTACTTCAGCCAGTCATTGCTGCTGTTGTTGTTGTTGTTGCACCTATAAGTCTGGTTAATTGTTTTGATTTGCTTGGCTTATGTAATCGCATTACGTTGGTAAGTCTCGACGATCGATAGCTGCCGCTGCTGAATGAGATTTGGGTGGGTCGTGTTATGGAGTGTCTGGGTTCTATTTATTATATGAACCATAAGTAAATTGATATAGAATCTATCTGACTGACCGGCCTTATGTAACAACAATTGTTTGTGGCATTTCATGAACGACCTTAGGGCCCAAGGCAACTAACTGCATTGCTGCTCTTAGCTTAGATCCGGTTTGTGCATTTACTTTCCAATAAAAGTGTCTGAGCACAACATGGCAACAATTCGAAAATTAATTTTAATGTTGCTTCATTTGAATCCGAATATCGAGTTTGGGGAGATTCATGAAGAATTCTTCTTCTTCTTAATGAAAAATTAAAGTTTGCATTTTAGAAGTTTAACTATTTTATTTGATATAATATTTAATATTTATGTATGAAGTACTGTCTCTCTCTCTCGATCTCCCTTTATACTTATAATGATATATTCCTTATATCTTATGGGCAGAGAATAAAATATATAATACCTCATTTAATAGGGGTTGAGGCTATCAGAGAGAGAAGAAGAGGATATAAAAGGCACTGAATAGACACAGCAAGTTTTACTATTTTATTATTTCATTATATATCTGTATGAAGTACTGTCTCCATTTCGCTCCCTATCTCCCTTTATATATATTATAATGATATATGCCTTATATCTTATGGGCAGAGAAGAAAATACATAATATCTCATTTAATATAGGAGTTGAGGCTATCAGCAAGAGAAGAAGAGGATATAAAAGACACTGAATAGAGCAAGTTTTACTATTTTATTATTTCATTGTATATATCTGTATGAAGTACTTTCTTGATCTCCCTCTCTCCCTTTATATAAATTAATTTCCTGTGTATATAAGTAATTATTAAGTATATTGTAATCTGAATAACTATGTGAAGAAAAGCAAACTATCAGAACAGAACCGAAATCTACGACGTAAAACTGAAAAGAAAATAGATAGTTTATCAAAACTAACCTTTTGATAACCTAGTATATATTCTTAAATAAATAATAACTTTTTTACTGATTCATTGCCTATTTAAATATAATTTTGATTACGTACAATTTCTAGTTAAACCTTATCTATATTTGTAGGTGCCTAAGAATTATATGCCTTGATGGTTGTTAATAAAATGAAAATGGTTGCGTTGGGAATGTCTACAAGTATAATCAATTCTCAATGAAATATATCATTGCAGCTGCCCTCGCATTAATTGCACCTTAGATTTTCTTCACTTATATATGTACTATACATTTTGTTGTTGTTGTTATTGTTAAGCCAATCAATATGCATATGTAAGTATGTATATTATTCTTGTTGATTTATCTGGCTGCAGAGCGGCCACAACAGCCGCACCCAAAGCAACCCAAATTCTTGAGGCTGTTGTTTTGTTTGTTGTTTGTTTGTGGCAAGTGGTCGATTGTAAGTCGGTTTACTTTTCCAAAAGTTAAGCAGCACACCGATCAGGTGTACTCGAATGCTACTCGAATGTACGCTAAAGGATTACAGTTTGCTAGGCAAACAAATGTTTGTGCTTAAGTGCTGCTACTAGCTGCTGGCTGCTAGCTGATTGCGGCCTGCGTTGGCCAACAACATCAGCAAGAGTCGCAGCAGCAGCAGCAGCAGCAGCAGTAACAACAGCTTGTTGCAAATATGCAGCAACAACTGAACTGCACTGTGCCAAACTGGAAAGATTGGTTTCAGGTTTCAAGGACTTTCGGTGGACATTCACTTTTGACGCAGATACACAGAACCAACAGCCAACAACTAGTCGTTATCGTATATATGCATGTTTATGTGCACTATATGTATGTGTGAGCTTAAGCCAACTGACTGACTGACTGACTGACTGACTAACTGACTGACTGACTGGCACACTGCGCCGTATTTTATGCCAATTCAAAAATTCAAACTAAAAGCGTTCGCTCGAATGCAACTAAGCCGCAGTAACGACCACGAGAGCAGCGCATGAGACCAACCTGTTGTGGGCCTTAACAGAATTTTTGCATAAGTAACTGGACCAGTGTAGCACTAACAACAACAACAACAAAAACAACAATCAAACAGATAATACCACAAGTACTATTTACAAATTAATAAATACTAAGCTGTAAACAACAGCCAGTTAGTATGTTTTGAAAATTGTTTGTAAAGAAAGTTGTATATTCTTAAATATAGCTGGGGAATTCTCTTTCTCTCCTCTCTCTCTCTCTTTCTCTCTTGCTAACTCTCTTTCCAACTCTCTGTCATGAACTGAACTTGCCAAGAAGCTGTATTTCTTGCGCACTCTTTTATGCAAATATTTCGAGCGACTGACAAACACGCTTCAAGTGTTTTTTTTCTTGCGGCTCGTACATTTTTTGAAAGTAATCGTTGTTTTTGTTGCTGTAGCTGTGGCTGCTGCTGCTGCTGCTGTTGAAAAAGCAACGGTACTTTGTTTATTTGCATACTTTTGCTTAATGCATTCAATATTGTTGGTGTTGGTGTTGGTGTTGTTGTTGTTGCTGTTGTTGTTGTTGTTCTTGCTCCAACGCCCTGCAGCTCCACTACACTTGTTTCATTTGCTTTTGATGTTGCATTACACAATAATTTGCAATGCGCTCATCACACTTGTTGTTATTGTTGTTGTTTTTGTTTTTATTTGTATTTGTATTTCTTTTTATTGATGTTTGTAGAGAAGAGAGGAGAGGCCTTGGATAGGTTTTCTGGCCCACTGCAATTAAAAGGTGAAGCCAACGATTCAGTGTCTCATCCACATTTCGTTCTATTGCTGATTGGAACTTGTTTAAGCCAAGTGCAAACTTGATTCGTGCGCTTGTTGTGTGTGTCGTCGTCGCATCTGCAATTTTGACATTTCGAGTCAACCTTGAAATCAATTGCGAGACTCTGACATCTGAAGCAGCAGTCGAAGTCGAAGTCGAAGTCGAAGCAGTCGCAATCGCAATCGCAGTCGCAGTCGCAGTCGAACTGCTGCTCCTTAGGTAGAGTACATAAATTTATCATTTTATAAGCCTGCTGACAATGCAACTTTATGTGATGATTTTTATACATACATACATACATACATACATATACGTATATACTATATACCCATAAGCGGGTAGAGTAGGAATATAAGTAGGTGAGGTTAGAACTTCAAGTTTGTGCTGAGATTTGCAGCAAGTCGTGAAGATGAGAACTTGTTGTTGCTCTGCACTTCTTTCTTGGCTAAGCTAAGTGTGTCCAACAGTTGACCACAATATTAATAATAACAATAATAGCAAGCAAATATTGAGCTGGCTAACAAAATGCCGAAACAGCTGTGCACATGCCGCAGCAGCAACAATAACTGAAACAACAACTACAACAACAACCACCACAATGATGATGAATGCCACTTTAAAGGTCACTTGGCTCGGTAGGCGAATGCCGTTGGCATCTTTGGCTTTGACATTGCAGAAATGTGTGATAATAAGGTATACATATGGGACTGCGGCTGCGGTTGTGTGCTTGCATGTGTGTGTGTGTGTGTGTGTGTGTGAACTCTGCACTTTTCGCTGCGCAATTTTCTAATGCCTATCTACCACTCACACTTACCGCGCGATAAGACAGCCAGCCGCCCGAGCTTTCACTCCATGCGCGCCTTTGAGCGCCTAACTTCACTTTCACTCAAAATTATTATCGAAGCATGCGCCGCAGAGCTGCCGCCGCTGCCGCCGCTGCCGCCGCTGCCGCCGCTGCTGACAAAGTTTTGAGTTATACTCGTGCTGTGAAAATGTTTGGCCATATGTTGCTTGCTTAGCTACTACTGCGTATTACCGCATCGCTTTACGCGTAGGCGTGCGCATTTTGCTAGCACATTCCATGGCCGCTTCTTTGAGCGAAGGTCAACGAAGGACTCACAATCGCGCCCGAAAGTATGTTGTGAAATTCGTATTCGTGCTGCTTTTTTCCTCAACTTCCGGTGCACGCACACTTTTGCTCTCTCGCTGAGCAGTCTCTCTCTCTCTCACTCTCTGTCTTTCGCTTTTACAACCACTTTCTCACACTCTCGCAAATTTTTATGAATGAAATGCAGGCGGCATGAGAGCTTCGCCAACCTACGACAAAGTCCAGTCGACGCCACCGCCTCTTTTTGCATGAATGAATGACGCAGTTCGTGGCGTGCATGTGTGTGTGTGTGTGTGTGTGTGTATGTGTGGCACCATTCACAATGACGTCAGCATGCGTAATATCTACTTGTACATCCTATCCCGGCAAAATTGTGCGTGGGCGTGCAAGCGTGATTTTGAATAAATAGGTAACTGCTGATGCTTTTGCTATCGCAAAAACCGTTAGATAACAAAATGCTTTTCACCCACAGTATATGGCGCAAGTATTCTGACCAGCCCAATTATGTCAGCATGTTTCCTTTACTCGTATGCTATAAATAGATAGTTTTTAATATCATTTTATAATTTAATAGCATTTTTAATATCAATATCTGCATTTAGTTTCAAACAAAACTGTTAAATGGTCAAAAAAAAGTCTCATTTTAAAATTGCAATTTTCTGTAAAAGGAGTTCCAGCTGTCCAACCATTACAAGCAATGTATTCTAAATGGATTCATAACTGAATGCTTTATGCTTACTGTTTATTTTCTACCTCCTCATCTTAAGTGTATAAAGGGAAAAGTTCTGCATTTCCTTGAGTAACAAATAAAGTTGCAGTAGAATATTAACATTTACTGCAGGTGTCTTATCTTAATAGTATAGTTATTTTCTCTACCAACCAGCAAAGACTTAGATATATTTTTTTTTTGTGCATCTATTAAAGGTCCTTTTAGATATCAATTGACGGCGATTACCAAGCAACACCTTTGACATTGACCTTTCCGAAGCACATGTCCACAAGAGAAGCTTGCCTCATCCCTACTCTCAAACAAAGTGCAAACTATATGCGTATCAATTGTCCTTTGTTGTGCGGCCACCTAGTAATGTAATCAAATCACGGCGCGGCCATTGCCTGTTGACATGAGTATGACTACTTAAAAGGCTTTTAGAGCACAGCCTTTGTGTTGGCTAATGCAATTTGACTTTGGCTAAAAGCCCAATTAGCCAATATGTCGTCCTCTCTTGTGGCCGCTATATTCTATCTCTCTGTGAACAGGCAACATTTTTTTTTAATTCTTTATTTTTCTTGAATGTTGATTCTTGGTTAGTCGACATTATGCGTAACAAGCATGGCTAACATGAAATGCGCACGTGGTGGTAATTACTTACCTAGCCAGCGGCACAGCTACCACCAGAGCCACCGTTTACGGCTGCCACTCGACTTGTTTGCTCGCCGGTTACGTAATCCGCAAGTTAAACTTAAATTGAACTTAATTGAATGTTATTGTTATTGCCCATGATGGTCTTGGCCAGCGCCGCTAAGCCCAACCGTCACCTACATCCACAACCACAACGAAATCGACGCCCACACCCATCCAGATTCTGATGCTGATTTCGATTTCGATTTCGAGCACGGGCTACAGCATGTGAGACCCACAGATTGTGAGTGCAACGGCAGGCGCGCCCTTTTCAGGCGCCTTTACAACTACGCCCCCCCGATGAAAGCAACAAAAGGAACAGCTTAGTGGTTGCCAGCCTGCCAGCCTGCCAGCCATCCGGGCTATTTGTCTCTTATACGGGGAACAACAAGCGCAACAAATAGCGTCCAGTGCACAGTGGCACCTCTTGCAGACATTGTGAGCTAAAAACCAAACGAATAGAAGTCCAATTCGACTCTCAACATTGTAAAGACAAAATAAATATAAGTAATTCTGATACCAATCAATTCTTGAGAAATTTTTATTCTCAAACATCTTTTAAATAAAGTTTCAATACAGTTTCGTTATTTTTTTTTTTTTTATCATTTACAAGTATATGCCATTATAGCACTGAACGGAATTGCTTTGTCAAATTCAAAATTATGTAAAAGCTGTGGAATCAAAATCGTGCGAAATAAATCGAAAAGAACTCTAACATTGTAAAAACTAAATAAAAACCAATCAATTATTGACAAATCTTTATTTTCGAACATATTTTATTGAAAGTTTCAATCTAGTTTCGTTGTATTTTTGAATATTTATATATCATATAAAATTATTGAATATTTCTTCGATTGACTAAATTTTAAGTTATATACTAAAGGCCGTGGTATAAACTGACAAATTGTGAATAAAAATCGTGCGAAATCGAAAAGAATTTCAATTCGGACCTCAACATCATAAAACCTTAAATAAGTAATTCTGATACAATTTGAATTCCAATCAATTATTGACTAATTGTTAATCTCAAACATATTTTATAGAAAGTTTCAATCCAGTTTCGTCGTATTTGTGTCATTATAGCATTTTTGAGAATTCATTTGATTGACTAAATTCTAAATACTTGTATATATTTGATAATTAAAGCCACGATATAAACTATTTCTTAATTCGTTTATTGGGTTTTCTTTTTAAAGCGTGATTGAGTTTGTGTCTTTCCTTTAATATTCCCGATTGCATTTACTATAAACAGGTCTATTAATGCCTGTAGGATTAGGATTGCTGAAATATATTTTTTATAGTGCTTCATTATTTTAGTCCAATACCTACAATATGCTTTTCATAAATGTGTGATGTGAAAAGTAACTGTTGTACTCGTTCCGCTCAAATATTAGCCCATTGTGTTGCGGTTTTGCGTGGGCGCCTGTCGGCTGCCTCGGGCTTTGTGTGCTGTTGTGAAGATAATGGTCCAAGCCATTGTTCTGGGCGCCATCGAGAACAACAACATTAACAAAACAGCGAAGGCAACAGGGCATCGATTTTTCATTACCGTCGAGACGCTCGCTGGCGTCAGCAGCACCAAGGATGCGCAGGACTGCAAAGGATGAGTAGCTGCCGCAGCAGCTGTTGAAGCCAACTCTCCATTTCTCATCCGTGCCAGCTTCTTTTTAAGGTTCATTTGGCCCTTTTGCGTTGTATTTGCGTTGGCGAAATCCCATTATATGTACAAGTATATATACTTGACTTCTTTTGCGTTTTTTCGTTCTTTTCATCTGTTTTCATCATCCTTGTGTCATCCAATTGCCCACGCAGAACTGCGAGGACTTCTATTTTTAGAGACACAGTATTCGCAAATAGAAAAGTAATAAGAATAAGTCAAGTGTGCAAAAGAGTTTGTGCCTGGTTAGTTGCTCAACTAAGTGGGTTGCTTGGTTGCTTGCTTGTTGGCGGTTGTGTGCATCATTTGATCGTTTGGTCGTTTGGTCGTTTGCTCGCCTGATTAATCCCCAATTCATATATATTTATATATATACATGTGTGTGTACATACTCCTATACTTGTATACTATGTGTGGGCTTCTAACGCCTTCGAGCATGTGTGTTCTGGCAACGATAAAACTTTTGACGTTAATTTGCCGCTCTATCTGACAAATATGTTGCACTTCATGTCAGTGAGTGAGTTGCGCACATAATTGATTAGCAGCTGTCATTATTTACTCTATACTGTACTATATATATATATATATACAATATGCACAACTGATTTGCAATGATTTGTGTACAAGTATAACCGATTTGTCGATGGCATGACTGATGCAGCTGCTGTTACTTTTGCCTTTTCCTTTTCCTATTCGTCGCCTCAGATTCAATCTGTTCAGCCTGTTGCATAAGTGCCCGTTGTTGCCACAAATAGCAGCCATACACATGGTGACTGACAGGCTGACGCCAGATGCGCGCCAGGACATCAATTTTATGGACTGCTTGACGCAAATCGCTAGCTCTGGTGGGCTTCAAATATGTACACTACACTGGAAAACAAGAATTCAAGAAAGTGTTTTTTAGTGTTTATTAAAATTTCTTTCCTGTTGATTCGTGGGTTTGCCATGGATTAGCAAAAATACGGTTTCTTTTTAAAGAACACTAGAATACTTGTAATCTTACAACGCTTCGAGCGCCTTTTAAAAATTAAATTTAAAGTAATTTCCATTGCACGATGCGGTTCCCAATTCACAATCCCAAGCTGAGAAAAGAAGTATATTTGAATTTTTTATTATACATAGCTAAATACTCAATGGGATTTGAGCTTCCTTTTCGCTTTTGTGTTGGTTCAATTCCTTTCTTTTACCGTGAGAAGGATAAGGCTGTAAGATAGCTTCTAAATTGTAAAACACTTTTCCCCATTTCTCTAGCAATTTGTGAACAGGAGGGAGCTCCCGTTAACATTAACATAACTAATTATGCAGGTTTGTGGCACCGATTTCTCCTTCTCCAAAGTAGTAGTATTATGTTGCTCAGCTCTTAATAATTTATATTTTACAAGCCCTCTAATTAAGTGATTTCACAATGTACTTGTATATGTGATTTCTTTAAATTTCGGGGGTAGCTTTCTCTATTTAGCGAGTAATGATGGAAAGTTCTACTACGGCAATAGATATTTTCTCTTTGAATCGAAGAGACAGTTTAGGAAAGTAGCAGAGCCAACCAAATGTTCAAGAAAAACTCTTTAATACTCTATAATGCTACATCGTATAATATAAATGATTTGTGCTTGTTGAAGAGCCATTCAATTGGATTCTTTTTCAGAAATTTATTTATTTATTTCTGACAAATATCTGTCAATATCTTAAACATAAAACATAACATAGCATAAAAACATACGGGTTATACATTCCGTTATTAAAGAGAAAAACAATAAAAACAAAATAAAATTAAATAGATTACAATAATTTTTAAAAAAGTAACGATTTTAAGTAGCAATAAAAAATATTATTCAGACCTTAAGAAATTAAGTATGCATGATTTAATCGAACTGACAGAGCTCTCATGGCCAAAGAGATGGCTCAATTGATTATAGTTACTACATAGAACCCGAAACGAACTGAATTAGCTATTGAAGAAATGCTGCGTCGACGACTTTTTATACCCTGTACCCAAAGGGTGAAAGGGTATACTGGTTTTGTGCGAATGTATGTAACAGGCAGAAGGAGGCGTGGCAGACCCCACAAAGTATATATATTGTTGATCAGGATGAGAAGACGAGTCGATATAGCCATGTCCGTCCGTCCGTCCGTCTGTCCGTCCGTCCGACCGTCCGTCTGTATGAGCGCAAGGATCTCAGAAGGTACAAGAGCTAGAATAACCAAACTTGGTATCGAAGTTTTCCCAAGCCCTAGGCAGATCAAGTTCGTTTTTTTATTTTGATACACCCCCCCACTCCCCAGCAATTCGTGTTTTTATACCCTGTACCCGAAGGGTAAAAAGGGTATATTAGGTTTGTGCAAAGTATGTAACATACAGAAGGAAGCATCTCCGACCCCATAAAGTATATATATTCTTGATCAGCATGACGAGAGAAATCGATCTAGACATGTCCGTCCGTCTGTCCGTCCGTCCGTCTGTCCGTCCGTCTGGATGAACGCGAGGATCTCAGAAACTATAAAAGCTAGAATAACCAAAGTTGGCATCCAGATTCTCCTAGGTCCGAGTAAAGACGAGTTTATTTTATTTTTTGGAATTTTCCCCCCCTTCCCCCGCTACAGAATTTCGTCAATAGCGTCCACATTTCAAATGCTACATAAACCAAACTTTGCACACATAATTTATATATAATTGTCTACTGTTGTATAAAATTTTATTTAATTCGGTCAATTCTAAGAAAGGTTATTAGCAAAACAAATTCTCGCCAGTACAACCCCAACAAACTGCAGTAACAAGTTCGCTCTTCTTCTTCCTCTTTTTGCTGCTGCTATGGGCGCATATAACTCAGTGACGGAAGTTTACATGGGTACAGGGTATTACACTGTCGGGCTTGCTCGACTGTAGCGTTCTCTCTTGTTTCTTATAACTTCCGTAATTCTCGGAATTTTGAAATCAATTTTGGTAGGTACATCCAGTTAGTACTAATGTGGCCGTGTGCCATCATGATAGGTCAATTGTGAAGAAAGTTATAGCCATAAATAAAATCGCTGCCCGCAGCTGTTGTTGTTGCTGCTTTGGTTCAACTTTGTGCTGCATACATACACGCATATAAACACGCATAGGTACGTGATGTAAATTTATGCTGTTTAAACTGAACATAAACATGTATTCTAATTTAATTAAATTAATTAATTAATTCATTCATTTTTTTAATAATTTAATTTTATTTAAATTTTTTTTTTTTTAATTTTTCTTTTTTGTGGAGAGTACAGGCTATTTTTTCTATCTTGTTAGCACTCAGTTCGGTTGCGTAGTGTAGTAGATTATTATTTTCATTATACTATATGTAGCTGTTCGAGGGCTGTTCCGAAATTTACGCTCCAACAATTCCAAATGTAATTTGCCAAAACCACGGCTTGGCAACAACCAGATCAGCAACAACAACAACAGCAACAACTCAAGAACTGTCGCACATTCATTATGCACACATCAACTTTCAATTTTTAGTGTGCCACCAAGCCCAAATGGCAATAATTGTTGTTGGGGGCTGTAAATTCGTCTAACCATATGTAGATATATATATATATATATATATATATTCTATATGTGCAGTATATTTATGTGTGTGTGTGTGTGTGTGTTTATGGGTGTTAAGCTTGTATTATCAAATTGGTTCATGGACATTCTTGTGCGTTGCTTTCAATGCAATTGCTGGCCTGACAATCGCTTCCAGTGGTCGCCGCTCGTTAACGGAGGCTGCATGCAACGAAGGCGTTGTCGTTGTTGTTGCCATTGTTGTTGCTGCGGCAGTGACAACAACAACAATAAGCCAAGCGAAGCCAAGCCAAGCGGTACTTGCAACCAGTTCGCTTGGCCAAAACCAAAACCATTCTAATACGATGTTAGGCCAAAGTGAGCGTGAACACGCGTGTGCAAGTGCCAGCGATATGTTTTTAAGTACATATCTCTCTATATACATACATACTTATACTATATAGAAATATATAAATGTGTGTGTGTGCATTGTGCATGTTGTGCTTTAGAGCTGCCCTTGGAGTCGTTTCTTGACGTGCCACACAATTAAGGTCGCCTGCAAGTCGTCGTCGTCGTCGTCGTCGACGTTGCTTTGGTTCTTGGCTCATAAATTTGTTGCAACGCCAACGCCAACAACGCGCTTTAAAATGAAACGTGTCTGGCATGCAGGATGCTTCTTATCGATGATGCTACTCCACGCCAAGTCAAATGAACAACAACTGACTGTCCGACTGTCTGAGTGCCTGATTGCCTGACAAACTCACTTACCGACTGCCTGACTAACCGTTGTGTTGACGCTGCGTATACGTAATGCGCCGCAAGTGTTTACTGCTGACTTTCACTTTTTTTCTTGCATTTTTGCATTTTTGCAATCGCTGATTCTTGCATAAGCCGAATAAAATAAATTTGAAATGAAATTGAAATTGTTACTGTTATACTCATAGTAAAAATTCTTTATAAATCATTTACAGTGCATATAGGACGGAATATGAACATTTAAACTTATAACTTCAATAAAAGCAATGAAGGGTACACATTTAAATTTTCTTGGAAACGAAGTACAACGTTTTTTAAATATCCAGCACGCAAAACAATAATAATTGAGAATCATTCCTTTTTAAGAATTTTGCTTTTTGTTTAGAAGAACTTAGGTGCTATGATACTGTACATAGTTTTGTTTCAAACTCAAATTGGCTGTAAATGTTAAATCAGTTGTGTAATAGGATTTGAATGGACAGCTGAATTTTGGAAACAACACGAGTTTATTTTTTTATTTCCCCTACATAACACCAAAGCTACTTAATTATCTACTTTTATTCCAAAATTTCATAAAAATCGGTCAATTCTAACTAACATTTATTTATTTATTTAATATTTATTAATCTAAACTTAAAAAAAGAAGGCCTATTAGTTCCTCCGACACGTTAGCGGAGTTTTATTTGTCATTTGGATAGGTATGCCCCGATTCACAGCCATATGTTGTTAGAGTCACTATCGACCTGAAAAACTAAAAAAATAGATATTAGAGAAGAAAACTTATAGTAATTCTACTGAAGACATATCTAGATTAAGTAAGGCAGAAAGAGAAAAAGGAACAGAAAGCGAAAGAGGAACAGAAAGAGAAAAAGGCCACATCCGTTCATCCGTCAGTATGAATGCTAGGATCTAAGTACTTCGCAAATGAAGTTTGTGTTTTATATTATTAATTAACCCAATTTAGAAAATTATATTTAAACATTTTTTCTTTTTTGTTGCCTTCTGACCTTCTGACTACACCTTCAAAATAGAGGAAGAAGGTGAAGAACTTGAAATAAATTAGTGTTTGAAACCTAATTAATTCGCTTTATAAATAGAAATATGATCAAATTTGTTGTATAAAATGTACAAATAAAAGTTTGTAGTTTTAATTTGGGCGTACATAAGGGGATAATCAAAAGATTGGGAATTTTAAAATTGTAAAAACAATTTTTTATGTTTTATAAAATGTAAAACTTAGAAATAGAAAGAAAGTAGAAAAATACAAATACAGCTTTAACTAGGAGTTTAGTCTTCTTTTACTATTTCTTTATTTATTTTTTTTATAAAATGTAAAACTTAGAAAGACAAAAATAGAAATAAATAAAAAAAATAAAAATAGAACAATGCAAATACAGCTTAAACTAGGAGCTTAGTGTTATTTAATTATTCATTTCATTTAGTTATTAATTATTTATACTTTATAAAAATCTATTGACAAGATGTGACCTGCTTATCACTATTCTTCTTCCTTTTCTTCGCCGTTTAAGCAGGTGTCTTGCAAACCAATTGGAATGCTTTTTATTTGTGTACTTCATTTAATTATTAATTATGTATGCTTTATAAAAATCTATTGACAAGGTCAGCAGGATGTGACCTCTTCAGCCTCCTTCTCACGAATCTTCTTCCTTTTCTTGCAAAACAATTGGAATGCATTTTATTTGTGGGACTACTGCTTCAAGCCAAACTAACATTCATAATAATAATGATAATATATCATTCATATAATGATAAATAAGTTTACTATATACTTGTACATACAAACATACGAAATGTCTGCCTAATTCTGTTTTTACACGGTAGATTGGCTCCAGAAACAACCGCGTAAAAGAAGGCATTGAGCATATGCAAGAAGAGGTGATTGGTACCTTATCTCTAAAGAAATATATGTATATGCAAGTTTTTAGTTTTCAAATTCGTGTTAAAAAAGACCGTGTAAAAACAGAATTAGGTGTATATATAGTACATATGTAGTTTTGTCGCTTCATCATCCATGAACATGAACAATTGTTAGGCCCAGCACTTTCGATTTGCGCGCAAGTAAGTGGAGAGCCAAGCCCAAAACTTATCTGCAGCCTCTTGGGCGGGCGTCCGTCCATGTTTTATGCGGTTTAATTAATAAGTCTTAGTGATTTAGAGTTGAATTTGATCTCTTTTCGTTACACCCTGTACGAGTAATATTTCAACAATTCACTTTGCATTCAAATAGCAACTAAAAAAGCAAACGACATTCTTAAGTTGCTGGCAGAGTTGCGGCACAGCAGCAACCGCAGCAGCCGCAGCAGCCGCAGCAACGACAACAGCAACGACAACAGCAACGACAACAGCAACAACAATAACAACAAAACCAATTACAATAACAGTTAAAAGCCAACACCCAACTTGGCGCTGCGCTTGTAAGACTAGGCGTTGTTGCATTAGACTGCACTTTAGTTTGCAGTTTTACTTTTAGATCAAGAGCCAAAGACTAGCAAATAACTAAACCAGTCTTGAAAGGTGTCTTGTCTAGTGTTTATTGTTGTTGTTGTTGCTGTTGCTGTTGCTATTTTCTTAGCTTTGCGAGGCAAGGCAAGGCAAGGCAAGGCAATAACAACAAATGAAAACCAAAAGTAAAGTGAAACATTTTGGCCAGCAGCAACCACAACAGCAACGACAACAACAACAGCAACAACAGCAACCACAACAGCAACAACAACAACAACAACAGATCGGCAACAAGTTCTACAAACAGCGAATGGGCTTCAGCTTCAATTTCTGTTTCGGTTTCTGCGATGTTGGCGACGACGGCTCATTCAAGCGTGCCGCTATCGAGTCAATGCTGAGACATGGACGGCTGTTTGTGGCTAAGTGGGGGTTAAGTGGGCAGTGGATGGGTGGGAGGTGGCGAAGGTGTAGAAGGGAAGGGGTGGTGGGGGGGTGGCGGAGGTTTGTGCTGTGCAAAAAGCATTGATACAATTTATAAATGACTTTGCTTTGTAGCTGTTATGGTTATAGCTGTTGCTGCTGCTGCTGCCGTTGTTGTTGTTTTGTCAATATTAATTTTTATTTGCGATTTTGGTATTCGTAGTCAGATTTCAGTGCATAAAATAGCAATTTTGAATGTTTCTTGTTTTTGTTGTTGCTGTTCTTTTTTTTTTTTTTTGCTTGACTGCGTGCATGCCAGTTTGTATTCGTATTTATGTATCTATGTGGTGAGTGTGTGTGTTTGTGTGTGTGTGTGAAGCACTTTTTGAAAATCGAAAGCAAGGTCTTTTCTGCGCAAACACGCAGACAAGTCAGCCAGTCAGCCAGCCAGCCAAGCCATAAAGACATAAAGACAAACATACAAAATACGCTTCTGACTAGTGCCGTTTTTTCTTCTTCTTCTTCCCCTTCTTGCCGTCCACGTCCCCGTGCCCATCACCATCCTCTTCCTTTTTTCACATTTTATTGTTTTGTTTTTGCTTATTTGTTGTTGTCTGTAGTGTTTGGTTTCTTCTCCTCTCTTCTTTTTGCTGTTAAGCTACAATTTTATTTTAGAACGTAATTTATTAATTAGTTGTCCCTGCTGTTGTTGTAGTTGTTGTTGTTGTTGCTACAGGCTATGCCCCAAACACCTGTCACATGCCTGTGCCACGAATATGCGTTTCTACGGCTTTGGCACAACTATTTTTATCAAAATATATTTTGACGACTCTGTGTTCCCTCGCAAACATGCAAACAAAATAAAAACCAATCGAGTATAAGGGGCAGACAACACATACATACAAGTACTTACAAATACAATGGCTGGCATTTGAATAGGTACACCAAGCTATCTGCACATGGAATGCTATCTTCAAATGCTAGAAATGCTTTCTAATTATGATTTGAGCGCAATCAGAGAATTCTATTTTAAGCTGACGTTCGACTAAATGCCTAATTGCCTCGAACATAAATTAATTCTTATCTATTGGAATTAGCTAATGTACTTCAGCACTCGAATACTTAGGGTGATTCTTTTCTTTTTGTCAAATTTGTAACCAGAAAGTAGACGTGGCGAGTCCAACAAAATAGGAATGTACACATACTATATGTTTGCCAAAGTCGTTCAATGTTTTCATTTCTGAAACAGATACGAGCGGGTATTAAGAGTTGACAACAAGTTTATGTTTTGGTTTTCAAAAGCGTTCTCCTGGTGTCTTTTGAATATAATAAGCAATGCAAGGATATCATTAAATGTAGATATTTACAAATAGTGCGGCTTAGAATCATCAATAAAGGGCGTGCGTGCAGATAGTTTCTAACAATCTCATAGCAAACAATGAACTATCAATAAAATATAAAAAAGTAATAAATAAATAATGTTTGTCCGGATCTGTCTGGATGAACGCATAGTTTTCGGGTACTACTGACCAAACTTTGTATGTAGGTTCTTCTAAATAGTTCCTAGGCAGCACGAGTTTCATTCCCCATATACAAGTATTTCAGGGCTACAACAACAGAATATTGCAGACGTCAACTTTAAAGCTCTTCCTCTTTTAAAAAAAATTTATTTCATTCTTTAATTGTAAGCATTTTTATTGATTTTGGTGTTTCTGTTTGTTACACCTAGAAGAAAGAATTTTAGGCCATATCGAATTATTATAGGCACTTCCATATGCAGTAAGTATGATTAGCGATTACGAAATGAATCCACATCGAGATATCCGTCCGTCCTGTATCTGCCTTTATCATTTACTACATATTCCACTATTTTACAAATACCCTAATGATACTTTATATTTAGGCCGAATACAGGTGACATTTTGTGACGCTAAAAATGTTATATTTATTTCTAATTTTTTTTAAATTAAAAAGCAGCAGCTTAGGTAAAACAATATGTATAAAAGTTATAAAAGGGCCTTATAAGTATTAAAAATAATATATATTAAGACCTTATAAGTATTATTGAAATATCTAATCAAACTGCAATAATATTTACAATAATAAAAGCCTTCGACTCGCTGGAGGCATTTTATAGCGTAGCTTTTAATTTAATTTGACGAGCAGAATTGTTGCTTTGTCGTCTTACCAATGGACTTAATTGAACTCGCAAGAGTGTTGTGGTCAATAATTTACTTACTTTTTATTACTTTCAAATTTATTTTCGGCGCACTGAAATCAATATTTCCCATAAAGGGCTTAAAGCCAACATGCAAAGCGAGTGTTATCCACTGAAGCCAATTGTTGTTGAGCATTTAGCAGATAGATAGATATTAAAGAAGCAGCCAGCAAATAAATAGTTTGTTCTCCCTTGTTTGTTCTCTTGCGCTTTTAAATGCTTTTCATATTTTCTGTAAAGGTATTGTAGATGCTGTGTTGTGTAGGTTTTTGCAATCATACTCGTATGTAAGTATTATTGTTTGTCATGACGCGAGTGTAAGGGCGTGTTTGTTCTCGACACGTGTCGCTGCTGGCATCAGTGTCAGTGTTGTCGTCATCAGCGTCTAATTGCAATTAGCGCAAGCAGCAAGCAACCACAACAATGGGAATAGCAACAATAACACTAGCAACAGCAACAGCAATATCAACAACAACACCCGAAACAGCTGCTATCTTTGTCGTTGTTGTTGCGTCCTTTTAGGCGACAGCCAGAGCAGAGGAGAGAAGCAATTTGACATTACCGATAAGCTAGACAACAAATGCATCCAAATATGTTCGCAATGTTTATATACATGTGTACATATGTACATATATACTCGTATATGCGTGTGTGTGTGTGTGTTGGTGTTGCGTTTGCTTTGCGCGCTGATAAACACAGCAACAGCAGCAGCAACAACAGCAACAGCAACAACATTTCCAAAACAACATCAGCAGACACGCCCAAATGGAATTCATAATGGAACTCATAGCGTCCGATCATGGCATTAATTGATGTTGGCCAAGGTGTGGAAGTTTTACAATTTATAAGCAGTATGTAGGTTTTTTTTATTTTTATTTATGAGTAACAGGAGCTTGAAAACGTAATTAGTGTAATTATCGATAGCAAACACTGAAGAAACGTCTGTTCTCTATAAATACAATAATGGCTCCAATTAATGATCTACTTGTATAAAAACAAAATTGTTGCTCCTGTCTATTGCTACAGGTGTCAGAGAAGTGCCAGCCCTGTAGGTGGAAGCGATGAACAATTATATAACATTTCCAACAGTACTTATACAATATGGGTTCCATCGATATTAGTATTTGATATTTTTCCAAAACAGAACAATTACAATTTAGTTCGAATACTTTAGACATTTTATCTGTTCATAGCAGACAACTGTCGAAATAGAAACTTAATTTACTTGAAGAATATAAGTTATTTTGGAATCGAGCTAAGGCTATTTATTTCTTCACTTAGACCGATTCTTTATGTTCGCCTTCAAATATCACCTAATTTAGGAAGTAAAGAGCGGAACTTCAAAGCCTGAATCTTAAATACCCTTTCCCCAAACCTGTTTACAAATTAATTCTCTGGCAGCTACATGATTTTGATAAGTCTTTTGGGTTTATTGAGGCATTCAATACTCATATTTAAACCTAACAAATACCAAACTTGCTCAAGATACTTTTGCTCTGACAGCTATATGATATAGTGCACGATTTGGCTGATACTTCATAATATTTTTACAAAAGTCATAATACATACTTATACTTATACCTTCTTTGTGATCAGTGATTGATTTTTCGATCGATCGGAGTTACGTAAAATATTTAGGCTGCACATGATTTGTAATAAACTTGCTATGCTTGTGAATAAAACTAGTTTACATATTAAGTTTGGAGTTCCTAGCTGTTATGATTCAAAAGTTATCGGTGTTCATACGGTCGAACAGACGCACAAGTCTATAACCATGCTTTGGTTCGTTCAATCACTGATTAGAAAATGTTAATAGGCCAAATGATATTTGCTATTTAGCATATACGGGTATTTGAAGGATTTAATATACCCTTTCGCAAAAAAGGAACTTTTTCTTGCACCAAGAAAGTTTTTTAAAAGTTCTCTCTTAAACCCAAATATATAATATATGTCTAGTACCTCGCTTGTTTATAACTATTCTTTCTATTAGTTGTTCCTAAATAAATAATCATTCATTTGTATTCAAATAATTTTGAAAAATCGTCTATTTGGTAAACACTATATTTTTTCCAATAAAAATTAAATTTGAATTGCTGGAGCTATTGTATAGGTTTCTACCAATATATGCACATATATTTGTGAACTAACATTGCGTATACGTATTAATTAGCCTGCATGCTAAGCCGAATCGGTTGCTGCTACGCACAAGGTTTCCGTCCATTATAGGGATACAAAATATAGGTAACTTAAAATATGTTGTCGTCTATTACATTTGTCAGTGTGATCTTGCTGGCTGACTATAACCTCAAGAGTTGTATGCATTGCTGCGCATATATAGCGTATACGCAATTTGGTTCTGTAACCTTTTTTCTGTGCCTATTTTAGGCATTATTTATTTGCATACCACCTTAAAATATAATTTAACAGTTTAAAAATAAAAACAAAATGCTTGCTAAAATATACAAATTGAGCGCCATCAGCACAAAAGCAAAAAACAATGCCAAAAATAAACACGTCGAAGCGTTTAGAATACAATCAACAAGCGACCGAAACTATTATAGAGAGCAGGCGACAAAAATTAACAATTACTCAACAACAATTTCAATGTTTAATTTGCAGTTAAATTGTTGTTCTTGTTGTTGTTGTATATGGTTATGGTGTGATTTTTTATTTCTATCTTTGTTTGCAATTTATTGTTGCTTTTTGCAGAGTATTTTTGTTGTTGTATATTTTTTGATTGCATGGCGTGGCTGCTGTTGCCGCTGTTGCTGCTTCTGCTGTCAATGTTGTTGTTGTTTTCGTTGCCAATTCGATACGCTTTAAAGTGAATTGCATTAATTATGCACACAGACGGGTATATTGAAAAAATGTGCGAATGTGTGTACAACTTTTATTTCTAATTAATTTCAACACAAAAACATTTCAATGTGTCGCCGGCGTTGCTTGCTTTTTGTTTCGCTTTCAAACAAGACGAGACGCACACAATGCTGAAGCAACGAGAATATACACATGTACACGTGCATATGTATTTGTGTGTGTGTGTATGCTATAGCAACGCTCACCGTGTGGCGTTTGGGTCGATGGGTCGCCGTCGCCCCGTCATGAGATAAAAAGAACAGCAGAAAAAAAACTTTTTTAAGAAAAACTTCAAGACTTGGCTGCTGGTTGCTGTAAAGCTTTGTGGCGGCGTCGTTGGATTGCCTCTGTGTGTGTGTGTGTAAGCGCGCACTTCTGACGTAATTGTGCCGCCACAAGCAAACCGAATCGAAACGCACCAATACAAGCAAAGCGCATAAACAATGAGCAGGCAGGCAGCGCAGCGCCGCGCAGAGACTACAAAATGTTGTCTTCTGATCGCCGCTTGTGCTGGCTGCCGGTTTCGAAAATCAGAAATCAGAAATCAGCAGCACCAGCACACCAGCAGAAACAAAAACAACAATAACTACAGCATAGCATAGCAACTAGTGGTGGTGGCGCAAATATAATTAAACTTTCGAATGGGATCAGCAACGGCAACGGCAACGGCAAAGACAACGGCGTCGACAGCGACGGCTACGGCGACGGCAACAGCGACGCCGTCAACGTCAACGACAACGGCAGCAACTGCAACCGTTCGACAAGTTTTATTTTCTTTTTTGTGCTTTCCACTCAATTCGTTCGTTGGTTCGTTCGTTTGCCCGTTCGCTCAGGTTTGTAGCGCAGCTTTTGAGCTTTGCTGTCGTGCGACTATGTAAGCGTGTGTATGTTTGTGCAAGTGTGTGTGTGTGTGTGTGAGTAGATTCATTTTCACTCAAATCGCTTGCTTGTGGTCCCGTAGTCAAGTTTCATGCCACCGTTAAACGTTGAATTCAGTCGTTCAACGAGAGTGACCGCGCACGAAAGCCACAAAATTGTAAGCGGAACGCGCCACAGGCAAAGCCACAGCATTAGACCAAGTTCCAAGACCAGAGGCACGCTACATACATATAAAAAATATATACAAACAATACACGTATTGTAGATGCAAAGTGCTGCTCATTAGCCAAGCCATTTTGAAAGGCCAAAGCGTATATTAAAATTTAAAGTCAAACGAAATTAATTTATTGTTAATTAAAGACTATAACACATCACATACACGACGTACATACACATATAAGTACTATATATGCCAAATGCAAAAAATAAGCAAAAAATAAATTACAAACCTTTGGTGACGAGTAAACCCAAAAGAGGAAAGAAGATAAAAACGCGAGCACAATTCTAAAGCAAATTCCGTTGAGTTTTTGTCAATCAACGCGCAGAATATTCTAGAAAAATACCAATTTGCAACACATTGCTGTGCACATACATACATACTCGTACATAGACATCTAAAGTGCTACCAGCAGCTAATGATGATAAATTGTTCGCAGAACTTTAAATAAATAAAAAAAGAAAACAATTGGAGGAACGTCTTGCACATTCAGCTGCAGCTCTAACGCCTAAGATCCATACATACATACATACTTGTACATACTCATATGTGCTGCAAACATATGTTTGCTGAAAAAAAGCGAAGCAAGCAAATCAAACACTAGGCAGCAACAACAGCTCTACAGCATCTACCATATGTTGACTGCATCAGGTCTTGAGTGAATGTGCAGTGTAATCACAAATATACATACATACATATACAAGTATATAGAAAAGTTAAAGGAGCAAAGCAAGGAGAACAAAAGAAAGAAGTAGCAATCGAATTTGAAAATACACGCGTGTGGCAAAAAGTGAACAAAATCCAAACAATAAGAGAAGGGAAAAATAAACAGCAAAGTCTCCTTACACATTTTTAAATACGAACGCGTCGCGTGTGCAAGTGAAGAAGAAAATCCCTAAGGGGCAAGCAAATACAAACACCTATTCGCAAACACACATATACAACCACACACACACACACACACAGATCCCCACGTAAAACAAACAAGCTGTGCTGTGTGCAACAACTTGCTGCAATAATATTCTGCCGCACCCACATACTTACACCAACCACCCACCCACACCCACACACACACACACAGATTGAGTGTTGAGGGTTCTGTCAACGATTTTGAGTGCACTTTCCCATTTGAAGCGCGCGCGTGCCTGACCAGCGCATCTTGCACTCACTCACCACCACTCAGAGACGCGGCTGCTCTCCAGCTCCAATCGCCCACTTCTCGCTCTTTTGCGCCTTTCCACTGCGGATCCTTGCCGCCTCAATCAGCATTCTTATGAAACCGGAAAATTGGCTTGAAACGTACAATGAGAAGGTAAATGTCACGATGCTTGCAACACGCCCACTTACTCACACTCCCACGCACTCACACACACACTCACACAGACACACTCATATATATACATATATAAGCATATGTACCTACATAGATGTACTATAGCGATACATATAAGCAAACAACAAATGTGTAGCAACTGCGACATTTGCAAAAAGGCAACGACGACGACGACGACGACGACGACAACATTTTCAACTAACATATGGCGAACTGAATTTTTTTCTTGCCGCCGTTGATTTTTCTCCTTCTAGCACAGTCAGCGCGCTTTTCAATTGCTGCTGCTGCTTTTGCTGTTGCTGCCTCTGCTGTGCGTGTCTTGTTTTTCAGTTTCGTTTCGTCTATATGTACATACATACATACTATACAGTTTTCGTATCTTGTTTAGTTTTATGTATCTTTAAGTGCGTTTATGGCATTCGGTAGCAAACGTTGTGGCTCATTAAGTGCAAAGAATGTGCAATATTGTACGCTTGATTTTCAATTGCTTTTTGCAATTTTCACAGCAGGGCAAACCTGATAGATACGAATACGAGTAGATAGATGGATCTTAGTTTCATATTTCAAATGTTTCTCTCATTTACATGTATCCGTTGTAATTCTCTCTAAGCAATAATAATATTTTTATAAAAAACCCTTTATTTTTGATTAAAAGAAATACACATATACACTTATATCAGTTGTCAGTTGCAATTTCCCTAAAGTCTCCCAAAGTAATAATAATATAAATGTATAGCAAACATTTTTATGAAATACATCTATAAAAAACGATAAAAACGATAAAAACGAATAATACTAAAATTTTGCTCTCTTTTATATTAGTTGTCAGTCTAAAGACCTCTAAGAAATAATAATAATAATACAACATACATTTTTATAAAAAAACTTCTATTTTTATAAAAATAAAATACTCAAGTGTTTCTCTCTAATCAATAATAATAATAATAATATGAATGTATACAAACATATTTATAAAAAACTCTATTATTGAGCATCATTTGTTTTTCGTATTTAAACAAAATGTCATCCAAATCAATGTTTTTTGTTGAACTTTTCCAATAGTTTAATGGCATTTTAGAAATTTTTTATCTCTATAGAAATATAGTAGTCTAACTTTACTTTTTGTAAGGTTTTTTTTTTTTTAAAACCTAATTTTTGTTTAATTATTGGCAACTTAAACTTTTCCAATAGTTTAATTGCATTTTAGAAATGTTGATCTCTTTAGAAATAAAATAGTAGCGTAACTATTCCTTAAATTCGAATGTTTTCTTTTTTGAAATTGTTTATTTTTTTTTATAGTTATGGGCAGACCTGCCAATTCCATTCGCTTAACTCAACTTTAAGCCTTAAATTTGTAGGTGGATACCAATTTTAGTAGAAATTCCTGCATATAGTGCTTGAACTAATATCAGTCGTTCAGGCAGTTTGTCCTTCAGTTCCACATTCAAGCTAGTTTGATTTGATTTTTTGATTTTCTGTTGCTGTTGCTTCTCATTTTTTTTTTTTTTTGAAATTGAAAATTTATACAATTTGATATGCATACAAAGTTTACAACGTAATGCTATACCCCGCTTTGACTTTGTGCCATGCATAAGCTATGAGGCTCCGGCGATATTACAAAACTCCTTGAAAATACGAAATAACAACAGCAGCAACAAAAGAGACGGCAACAACAACAATTGTGAAGAGAAATAGAAACAAGTAGTAAATAAATACAAGTATTGTAACCAAATGGAAAATGCAATGCGTCCAATTCCAATTCCAAATCCAAAATACGAATTCAATTTCAAATTCATATGCATGGCCAATACATACATACACACGAGTATATCCGGGTTCATTAACGCAGTGAAAACCTAATGAGTTTGGTCAGTTTTGCACTTAGTTAGTCACGTGTACGCAACAACAAAGACAACAACAACAACAACAACAACAACAAAAGCAGCAGCAGCAGCAGGCAACAACAATTGCTGAAGCGCGCTTGACACATTTCACAAACGCAAATTACGTTTGACGTTGCATGCCGCGTGCCGTCAGCAACCACAACAACAATAATTATCTACAAAACAAAAAACAAAAAAAAAAACAGCAAGTACCACTAATTACATTATATTTATATCACACTTGGCGCAAAAAGAAAGAAAAAACGACCCAAACACAGCGCCATGCAAACTACGGGCACACAGTTACAGATACATTTTAAAAGACCACAGTGGACCTTCGGTATAGGGAATGGTTTTATTTCTCATTCTGTGGGAGTCGTTTTTTGCATTGTTTAGATGAAATTATATTTCTAAATCTGTGTGTGGTTGTCTGCCTTATTCATAAGCATTTTGTCTAAATTAATTGGCATTCTTTCAGTCCAATTGTTGCAGTCTATATTCTACTCGTATTTGTTAAAAAATCGTAGCAAATATGAATTGCTTCTACAGCTTTTGCTTGTAAATATATGTATATATTTTTAATGAAAATAACTTAATCAAGTCATGGGTCGCCGTTTATAGTTTCATAGGAAAAGTCTCCCCGTGTGAATATAATTTTTGTTGAAACACGTTTTGTCATCACAAGTAATGGTTCAAGTAAAGTTTTATTTTAAATTCATGATTGTTATTTAATCTTGAACATTTTTCGTACAAACTGAGGCAGAATAGTTGTTTCTTTAGATCTGAGTTACACATAAAAAGGCTACTTAATAAATTGTTTTTTAATTTTCTTAGGAAGAAATAGCTTATTGTTTCATACTGAAATACAATCATCACAATCACAATTTATGTGATTGTTTGGGAGATATCGGGGAGCTAAGCGTCGTTGATTACTTAATAAATTGCTTGTTAATTTTTATGAATTTATAGACAAAATATTTATTTCTAAAAAAAAAATATAATTAGTATTACTCCAAGTCTTATTCATGTGATTGTTTGAGAGATATTGGGGAGCTAGCGTCGTTGATTACTTAATAAATCGTTAGTTTCTTTTTATGAATCTATAGAAAAAATATTTACTTATAAAAGAAAGAAAAAAAAATGGAATAACTTAATATTTCATACCGAAATAACTATTATTACTAAAAGTCTTATTTGTGTAGTTGCTTTGGCGATATAGGGGAGGTAGAAGGAGACAAAAAATTTAAAAACTGTTGCACTAATTGGTTTAATTAAAAATACAAGTTCACATTTTATTTAATAGTGCTTTAGTGTAGGTACGTTAAGTACTTTCTAAGTATTTGTTTTCGTTCCGTACCTTTTTCTATTGTCTCTTTAGTTGTCTCTGCAAGTTGTTTGCAGTTCAAAAATTTGTAGTGTGGCTTTAAAATTCAATGTACGATCTTTAAACTTTAGTTTTGACAATACATAGAAATGCTCACGCACACACACTTATGTATCTACAGATGTATATATACATATATAGAACATTTGACTAGTGTGATGATGATATGCACATATTGCTGCCTCTTTTGTTATTTCGGCTCATTTGTTTAAACAGTTTGTGCGACTCGAGCTGTGTGTCAATTAAATCGATAGCTCGAAAATGTACAGCTGGGAAAATGTATCGCTCTGAGGCGACGTTTATTTAGAACAAATGCTATGTAAATATTGTTTCAATACTAAGTAAAGCAGTTGTTACGATTACGACTACTACTACGAGTATTGGAACTACTATTGTTATTTATATTCTAGCAGACAAACGCAATGCCATACTTGTAAAACAAAAAAAGAAACGTTACAAAAATATAGCTGCTCTTATGTGCAGCTTTATGGTCATTAGTTGGCCATGCTGGCCATACGTGTACACAATTGTCAGAGATCATAAATTAAGCAAAGACATAAGGCACATGCCCTCCGACAGACTCGAGCCTCTACCTGTACCCTAAACATGAATATTATTTGCCTACTTGACCACTTTTTTCCAAGTTTTTTTTTTTTGTGAAAAGGTCAATAACCTGCCTTAGAAATAGCTTAAGTCTTAGCCAAATCTACCTGCGACTCATGTGTAAAATGAATGCCTATTTATACACAGACACATACATACACTACATATACGTGTATGTGTGTCTATGGCTATGTCTATCTATCTGTCTGTCTGTGAATCGCACGCTCCGTTACGATGTTTGTTGGCTTCTGACCCCATTCAAAAAACGATATGCCCCCACGGCAACGGCTCGCTGAGAGCTGGCAAATAAATAATCCACACACGCTTGGGGGCATATGTAAAGTATTTGTGCATAATCGCGCATACATACGGACAAGATATATGTATGTACATACACACACACATAACATATAGTTATGTACGCAGTTACATACTTTATATACAAAAGGAGAATGTGCAAATGTTGGGATGTGTGTGGCTTGGAAATGCAGTAACATATACTTGTATTCATTCATGTCAAGACTTGAGAAAAAAAATACAAAATTGTGGCCACGTAACATTAGATGCAAGAAAACTTGACAAGTAAAAGTGTCAACTAAATGGCTTACACCACTAATTAGTTGGCAATTTTAACAAACTACTTATTTGCGTATGAACGTGTCTACATATTACGTATACGTCACGTATGCACCACTGAAGATAAGTTACCAAAACTTTACTGAACTACTACTACAAGTACATTTCTGTAGACAGCACAAAGAGCAAAATTTAGTTGTTGATTTAAAATATATAAGTTTAATAACTTTTTCTGCACACTATATTAATAAAAATGAAAATGTGGCTTTAAATGCTAATTATTTGCTAGTAATGCTTAAGTCCGCTTTACAACAAAATTCTGCTCATATGGGATGAAATATGTTATAGTTTTGTCAAAAAAAGGAATGCAGTTCTATTCCAATATACTTAATATCAGATAATATCAGATGATGATAAATTAAATAAGTTGTCAGGGATTGTATGCATGTATGCATGAAGAAAAAAACAAAATTCATTTATTGATTTAAAATATGAGATAGGAGTTTAATAACTTTTTCTGCACACTATATTATTTAAATTGAAATCATTATAATGCCCAAAAATGTGGCTTTAAGTGCTAATTATTTGCTAGTAATGCTTAAGTCCGCTTTACAACAAAAATCTTCTCATATGGGATGAAAAATATGTTATAGTTCTTTCAGAAGAAATAATGCAGTTCTATTCCAACATACTTAGTATTCTGTATCAGATGATATTAGATGATGTCAGATGATGATAAATGAATATATTCTTTTAATTCAAATGAATATAATGGCAACAAATTTGGCTTTAAATACTAATTATTTGCTAGTTACCTTAAGTCCGCTTTACAACAAAAATCATCTCTGATATGCTAAGAATGTAGATATATGGAATGCAAAATATGTTATAGTTCTTTCAGAAGAAATAATGCAGTTCTATTCCAACATACTTAGTATTCTGTATCAGATGAAATTAGAAAAAGAAGTACTACTTGTATTATTAAATATGAAATAGAAAGAAAGATATAATTAAAAGGTGCATAAAATATTTTGGAAATAAACAGTAGTATTACAATTTCCAATTGAATAAATAAATTATTAAGAATAAGAATTATAAAAGCAAGCTCTTAAGACTCTAAATAGTTATTCGTGTCTACTTATAGTAAAGGCTAGAAAACTTCAAGCTTAAACTTTCAAAAAGTTAAATGTTACTACAACTTGTGTGGAACAAATTGTTGCTCAAGGCTCACGCCAAAATATGCTTTTAACGCCCGTTAGACTTACTTTTTGTTTTTCCATCTTTTTCAACATTTTGCGTGTGTTCGGCTATTTGGGGTTCGTGACTTGAAAACTTGCAACAGGCGCTTGATTTAATGGCAATGCCAATACATGCCACGTAGATACATATATGTATACATGTGTATGTATGTGTGCATGCTTTATAATTCTTTCGCCAAATCTTGATGGCCAGGGCACATAGTTGTAGTTGTTCGTTAAAGTGTGAGTGTGTGTGTGTGTGTGTGTTTGTGTCCGTAATAAGTATTTTGGTCTGCTCTGTGTCCGCATATTGGCTCTTTCGCCTTTCAGCGTCAGCCAGTTATCTGGTTATGCAAGATCTATTATCTGCATCTTTTGCTTTGTTATTTGCACAGCACGGCAACAGTTGCAACTACAAAACCACCAACACCACCACCACCAACAACAACAACAACAATAATTACACGGGACACATTTTTGCAGACGAAATAAATTGCAAGCCAAATTATTATTTGCAATTAAAAAATGTAAAGCGAACAAATTATTTTAAATATCTTAATTCATGTCTGTGCACACACACACACACAACTATACAGTCAGCACCAACCATATATCCATATATATATATATACCTGTATTCACATACTCTTATGGATGCATGTATATATGTACATATGTATGTATATGTGTTGCCTCATGCCAAGCAAATTATTGTGCAGCACGACATTTTTAGATATAGCCAACAAGTCAAACTGGCTCAAATAATGACTGACTAGCTGACTAACAGACTAACTGACTGACTGACTGACTGACTGACTGATTAACTGATTGCTTGCTGCCGCCTCTCCACCTCAACACCCTCTTGTGGCAACTTAATTTTATCGCCTGCATATGCAAATGCCCATGGCTCTGACGAAAAACCGATTTGAAAATGCGCACGCATTTCCATTTCATTTATTCAAGCACATGTGTACATGTATACTTGTATATAGATACGAGTATGTATGTATATCATCAGGTCTATATACCTAGTTTATATAAGTGTATTTGTATGTGTGCTGTGTGCTGTGTTGTGTGTCGTTTGACATTATCAGCTAATTTGGCACAATTACATATCAGAAACCAAATAAAAATGCAGTTGCTGCCACAACTTGATCGTCTGCATTTTTACATATGCATGAGGTCTTCGCTTCGTTGTTGTCATTGTCATTATTGTTGTTGTTGTCTTTGTCGCTATAAAATATAGAGGTTGTTGCCTATCTGCTGGTCTAATAGTCTATCGCTCTGAGTAACTACTTGTATTTGCCGGTCTGTTTGCGAAGTTATTGTGCGTCGTCTCAGTACCCTTCATGATAGGTTGTATATAGACTATGAATATATGAATATGTATATATATAAACATATATATACAAGTATATATATATGAATGTAGTATATACCCCAATTAATAGACTTACTATAAATCATCAGTGGTATAATGAAATTTTTCTTCAAACATTTATCTTATAAGTAACTTCTTTCTGGAGCGGGTAGGTTGTTTATGATAGTATATAAAATAGTTATTAAAACTGAACCATAATATACGAGTACCCAAGGGCGTAAGCAGCTTTTACCAAAGGGAGGGGCCAAAAAATTAAAATTTTGATTAAATACTGCACGATGCATTTAAAAAATAACCCCCCCCCCCCTTGCGATTACTCCCTAGAAATACACCCATAAAAATTTATAAAAAAAAAATTCATTTTTCCTCTTTCCGTTTAGAGACAACTTTTGAATTAAATGGGTTGCTTCTTTATTTATTTATTTTATTGTTTTCCACTCAAAGACAGTCTACCCTTTTATTAAAGCAATTTTCGATCCACAGCTTAAAGTCTTTTTGGAAAGCAAGAGGTTCGTCCTAAGGAGTGTGGTCTAAGAATAAATCTTGACTCTTGAATATTCGTATAAGCCTTTCTTCATACTACTTCCAGTCTTCAACTAAAATAAGCATTATAACGAAACTTGTAAATGCCAAATACTTAGACCATAACATATGGTTTGTTATAGTTTAAATTCTTTCCCTGTTCATACTGACAGATACATATGTATATGACAACATTTGTTTACTACTCCTCTTAAGCTTAGGTGCCTTTTGGTAGATTTTTTGAAGATTCTGGTGAAGATTCTGTTTGCAATTCTCAAGACTTCTTTCTATCAACTGTAGCTCGACTCTTCTTCTAGTAATAGTTATGCCTGTGCAGAGAAGAATTTTCAAGAAGTTCCATCCAGTTCCCACTATATATTAAAGGGATAGCTCACTAGATAACAGGCCATAAATAAAGCTGGCAAATGCCTTTTAGCTGGCAGCGAACCATAAACTTGTATTTTGTTAAACATCTGTAAAGTTTATATAACTTTTCCTTTTGTTGTATTTGATGGCCTTTTAGGGTTTTCGGTTTTTTCCGGTTGTATGTTTCGGGGCTAAAAATGCAGCTTAGATAGATTAAATGCGCGTCTTGCATAAAATACAAATAAAATAATATAAAATGATTAACAAAGAGCGCCTCTATTGTTTTTGTTGTTGCTCTAGTTAATGTTGTCAGCTATGCTATGCGTTTGCTGTTGCTGCTGTTGTTGTTGTTGTTGTTATTGATTACTGACCTTCAGCGCACGCCACACACGGCGAAGGTCGTCGGCTAGTGCGTTGTCCGTCGCAATCGTCACTATCGTATTGTTGTTGTCGTCGTTGTTGTTGTTGTTTCTGCCGTTGTTGTCGGCTTTGGCTTTGGCCTGCCTATTGGCATTTATTTCATGCACAAAGCTAAAACCATTGGCAATGCATTTACATACACGCATCAACATATCTGTGTGTATGTGTATGTGTGTGTGTGTGCACTACATTCTACAAATTTGACTTTGATTACTTGGTCTGTGCTAAGTGCATAATTTAAAATGAAAATTGGTGGGGCCAGCGGCATTTGTTGTTAAATGTGGCTAATTAAAAAATGCGCAGTTCAACGTGCAGTTTGATGTGTGAATGTCTACAGTGGACACTCAGTAAAGTGACTTCACTGTGAATGAGCGCTTTGATTAACACTTAAGCGTTTAGCTTCAAGAAAATGGGTTAGACTTCTGAATGTAAAACATTCTTTTTTCCTAGCAAGTAAAACATTCTTTTCGCCATATCATCTAGCTTTTGAGCTTTAGAAATTATTGAAATAAGTAATGGATCGCTATACTTATCACTTAAGAGTTTAGCTTCAAGAAAATGGGTTTCAAGCGAGAATTTTCAATACAACAATTTAGAGTATTTTCATTTTAATGAATCCCCAACTATCATCTAGCTTTTGAGCATTCGAAAATATTAAAATTAGTAATGGGTGTTAATCAGTTAAAAGTTCTTTCAATTATTATTAAATATAATGATCGTTTCTCTAACGATTACTACTTAGTTATCGGTCACTTGGGTTGGGGTATTTCTACATGAAACATCTTCCTTGCCGGTTGAAGGAATTTAAACCGAAATGAAATGTTTTTTTTTAAGGAAACCGCTCTTGTAATATATAGTACTGAGAAGTAAAAAGAAAAAAGAAGAGCAAATAAAAAACATTTCATCAAACTTATTCGAATGTCAATGTTAATTCTTTGATTAAATTCGCATTTAAGTAAGTCTCTATGGCGAAAAGATTTAAATTAGCACGTTCTTTATATCGAAAGCTAGCTGTAGACACTCTTAAATTGACGGAGCAGGCACTTGCACTTTTATATTTGTTTCAGGGCTTGAGAAACACACACACACACATGTGTACATACATACAAGTACGTACTACAGTTGCTAATTAAATTAAAAACAGGGCATAAACACTCAAGTGACTGGGCAATTATTGTAGGAAAGGAAGAGAGACAACAGCAGAAAACAAAAGACATAAAAGAAGAAACCGAAAAAAGGCGCAAATATAAATAAATAGTATACGGGTTGAGTTAAAAACTAAATTCAAGTTTTGTTAAGTTATGTGCCACAAAAGAATGGCAGGGCCAGCAGCAACAGCAACAACAACTGTGGGTTACTATTAAGATACAGATATAAAGCTATGGCCTGGTGGGGGGGTTAACATTTTTGTAGCAGCCAGAGCCAAGGCTGGCCAACAAACACAATAACAGCAACAGCTGCCAGACGGACAGACAGACAGACAGACAGACAGCAATGACCCAGAAGGCGACTCAGGCGATGCACTGACATACGCACAGACAGTCAGACAGACACACAGACAGACATCTAGTATATTTTTACATACGTGTACATATGCATGTACATATGTATATATGGATATGACGCTTGTACCTGTAGCTTACGAATCTATAAATGCTTAAGCAGGCTTATTGATTAAAAGCACAGTTATTTTTGGCAGTCTTTAAAAATGCCAATAAAACAGGTTTTAAACAAAAATTCATTAAATGCATTATCAGCATAAAGCTTGAGAATTAAAAAGCTAACTAGCTACATACATATGTACATACATACTTATATAGTAAATGTATTTATAGTGCACGCGTGTGCCATTTATGGACGATCAATTCATGTGCATACATAAGTATGTATGTATATAGTAGCTTCAAAAATAATTGCTACAGCACAGACAAACACACATATACTTGTATACACTTTATACTATATAGTGGATATATACATATGTACATACATATGTGTGCATGTTTTTTTGTAAATAGCATATTTAAGCATATTTAGGACTCAGCTGTTCAAATAAAAGAGCATATTACAAACATAATTCAACTTTATACAAAAAAGGCGCATTGTTTGTATTAAGGTTGATATTAAATAGTAGTTATACATATATACATACAATTGTATGTTTGTGTGTGTGTGTGTGTGTGTACTTCCCTTTGTATATATGTATGTATGTGTCTGCAATGTGTGTCGCCTGCTGTTGCCCTAGATTGATGCTCAAATAAGAATTAAATGGAAGAGAACTCTTAAAAAGCTACAACAACAACAGCAGTTTCACCTTCGATACAACAACAACTAATAAATAACAAATACCAATGCGACAATGCTCATAAAAAATGTGAAAGAGCGCATGCAGAGAATTGAAGAGTGTCGTGTCGTTTCTTCACATTCTTCTATTGCTGCTCTTGCGGCTCTCTATACATATGCTCTTGTTGCTTCTGCTGTTATCGTTATCGTTGTTGTTGTTGTTGTTATTGTTATTGTTGTTGTGGCTGCAAGCAGGGCAAGCCGCTTGCCTTGAGCAACAAGCGAAGATGCTGCAAAATGGCAACAGATTCCGATTCAGATTCAGAAATTTAGAGATTCCGTTTTTTCCGATTCTGTTTTTGTTTTGAATGTATTTAAATTTAAATTTTATTCGCTGGCCCGCTGCTAGACAGTTGCCAAGCGCATACGCGTTTTATATTTAGTTGTCGTTTTATTGAAATGTTGCTGGTGTTGTTCTTACTGTTGCTGCTGCTGTTGTTGTTGTTTCAATTCTGTTTGTCTCAGTGGTGTTCTATTTTTAACCACTCAGTTCTCATTTCAGCTGTTGTTGTGCACAATTATAGGCTCTTAAATTATCTGCCGATTTGTACAACAACAACAACGACAACAAGAACAAGTGGTTAAAGACAGCTACAGTTTATTTCGCATAAATTGTTAAATTTAAATCGTACTTGAGTTTATTTTTAGTACACATGCACTTTTCTGCATTGTTTATTGACATTTTGTATTTATCTCTCTCTTTTTCTCACCTTTATTTGCAGGTAAGCAATGCAAACCACAGACCATGCTCTTTCTGTGTAAGTTAACAAACATTTGTAGTGTTATTTAGTGTTGCTGTTGTTGTTGTTGTTGGTAATACGAAAGGAAAAGTTCACTTCAAAAGCAAACAAACTTCAATGACCGCTAGCTGTTTTTCACTTACCAGCTAGATGGTAGATGGCAGGGGGAGGGGGGGTGAAGTTTGGGTTGAAGATGTTGCTACACGCCAGAGCCATTATACAAAAAAAAAAAAAAAAACGAAAAACAAAAAAAATGGCAAACCGCACAAGTTTAGTTTTTGATTTTGCGTTTTTCGTGTTTTGTTTTTGTTTTTCAAAAATTTCACTTTCACGCCGTAAAAATCAAATAGACAGAGGGAGAGACAGACAGACAGGCAGACAAACATACGCAGCTGCAGCCACATCTAAGCCAACTGAAAAACATAGCGGCTGTGGCTACTTACTTACACTTGACTACACACTTACATATGTGCAAACAAACGGATAGATAGACAGACGAATATATGTATGTATACATATATGAATATATCAAAATGAAATGCGCAATGGAATTTTGAAAAAGTGCTTTCACAAAGTTCAGGCAGCGCTGCAAAGGACACAGGATGTTTGTTGCACCTACAACAACATACTACTTGTATATTGCTGTTGGCTATTATGCAAATTTCAGGCCTGGCCGGCAACTGACACTTCATCTTCATCTACGCTAATGCGGCGACTGTCTGTCAATTGTTGGTCCATTGATGATCCATCCATCCATCCATTCAACCATCCATCGTTGGGGACTCACCCAACGGTGGCTCACCCACCCGTGGCTCACTGGTGTCGCAACATGCCCACACATTTAAATGCAATGCGCAATGCATAAACTGCATTTAATTACAAACTTACACCACCACACAGCTATAGTCACGAGTTGTTTTTTTTTTTGTTTTTCGTTTTTTTAGTTTCTTTCATTTCGTTTGCCCACAACAAAACAATTTCATTTGTTCACCTGTTCGCCTCCTAAGTGTAAAATGGTGTTGTTGCTGCTGCCCAGCATTTTCACCACTTACTGTGTTGCTGTTGTTGCTGCAGTGATTGTTGTTGGCGTTGTTGGTGTTGTTGCTGTTATTGTTATTGGCCAGCCATTGCCCGTTAACATGCATTTCGCATGTGCAGCTAAAAAAACAAAAAACATTGTAAACCGCTTATGTGCATGTGCTAATGGCACACAATGCGACACGCAATGGCTGGAAAAATGAAAATAAAAAGGCGCAATAAATGGTGTGGAAAACGATTCCAATGATTTACGAATGAAATGTCAGCAATAATTCTTAAAATAAATAAGTTTAATAACGTGATAAAAGGTTCTGGTCTGGTCCAATTAAAAGTATTCCTAACTACTTATGAAGCAATGTGGGGCGGTTGCTAAATCTGCAAAATCAACAAATATTCTAACAGAAAAAAGATAGACACACCTGCAGAGTATCTGTTTGAAGTCTGCAGTTTTTGATTGATTTCTAATTTGGAGATAAAGAATGAGCAATGCATTCAAAGTCTGCTGAATTAACAAAAAACAAAATGAAAGTATTGCAAAGAGGCCATGTAGAACTAATAGTTTAAACTATGTACTAAATATATTTGATATTTTCTGTATTCTTAAGTTCTTTAATTTTCTGTTATACATCTTACGCAAAGAAATTTGCAAGTCTATCTTAAATATGAACACGGATATACTGTAGAAACATGGAAATCGTTAGTACCAAGCCATTCATTCGTATCCATAAAACCGTAGCACATTAAAAATTTAATTCATTTTGTAGTTTTATAAAAAAAAATACTTTTTTCTTCAATGTTTTACTATCAACATAATATGAATTAAGCAATTAGCTTCAATTCTAGTAAATTCAAAGTATTTTTGGGATGCTGAGTTGGTTAAGTTATTCCTTTGTTTGCCGGGACTTACCTCTATTATCCGTGATTGGTTTTATAGCTCTATCATATTAAATCGTAAGCGTGGTTCTCCAAACCCAAGAGCGTGAGTTTGGCTAAATTTCCGAGGCTCAGGCAATAGAAGCTAGTAATGCTCCGTTTAAGAAAATTACAATTGTCCAGATGATATTTCAGAGTCAGATAAACGCAAAAGACAGGAAATTGTTAGATCGTTTAAACAATGTGCAAGGCAAGAGACAAAAACTCACTTAATTCTTCCTGCAACGTCAGTGAAAGGAAATGAAAGGACAGCTGCAACAGGCCTACTTCACAGGTCATTGTTTGATGGCCGCCCATGCCAAGAAGCTGGGCATCTTAGCAATCCAAACGTTAGTCCAGAAAGCAATCGGAACAACACTCGTAACACTAAGAACAAAATAGCAAGACTAGCTTCACTGATGGAGGCGACAAAACGCTCTGCTTGCTCTTTTTTAAAGAAAGTAGGATGCTAGCGGATATCTCTCCCAAGTGATCTGTAACACCAAGGATTCGCTTCTTTAATCGGGAATTTTTGACTATCCGTTATGAGATCAGTCAAGATCAGTCACGATCATCACGCATTACAGTCGTTCAGCTGTATTCGAATAGCCACAACTTCAAGTGCCGCCTTCATTTATTCTAAGCTGTTGAAAGTCAAAGCTTATGCCCACTTAAGCCACTGCCTTGGCTTGGCTTGGCTTTTATAAATAGCCCGATAATTGCCAAGCTGTTTTATTTTTTCAATCCACCCACTGGTGGCTAACCCTATAGCTCGGGCTCCTTTCACTGCCGATTGCCCACGCACTCTTGGCCACGTCTACTCAGTTGTTTAGCTAGACTTCTTTTTTTTTTTTAAAGCTATCGATGTAAACATTTTTGTTTTAATTCGGGTCTTGCTTTTTTCTATTATGCTGGCAAACAATTAATATAATTTTCGTTTATTTGGCAATAAATGTGAGTTGGCGTCGTTGGCAAAAAGTGGAAAAAATGATAATAATAATGATATAAAAATGTTTGAAAAACTCCTTTCACTTTTTTGTAAAATTTGAAACCAATCCGTCGTTGTTTTTTTCTTCTTTTTCTTCTTCTTCAGCTGCATGTGCAACGAAGCGCAATGCGCTTTGTTGTTGCTGTTGTTGTTTCATTTGGCTATGCGCAGAATATTTGCCACATTGCCAAATGCAAGCACACACATACATGCATACATACAAACGCTCACACACTGATGTAGGCAGACACTAAAGCGCAGTGTCTGCGCTGTTGTTGCTGTTGTTGTTGCTGTTGCTGCTGGCAAGGTGGCATTTCAAAGTTCCACTGACACACAGACCAACTAAACGGAACGAAATGAAACGAACGACTCAAACCGAGCCGAATCGAACCGAACTGAACTAAACTGAACCGAAGCGAGTGAACGAACTAACGAACGAATAAGCGAATGAAGCTGAGAAAATGCAGCGACGCAAGCAGCGCCAGCGCCAGCGTCTGCGTTCGCTTCAGTTGCCTACTGACGATGGCGTCGTCGTCGTCAACTGCAGCGTTGAACGAACTTTGGGTTGAAATGACGACTATAAGGCAGAACTTTTATTGCTTGTGGGGCTCTTGTTTTCAATTTTATTTTTATTGTACATATTTCTTATAATACACATACGAGTATACTTTATTTTGTTGTCAAGAGCGATTTATTTGCTGCCGATTGCAAATCTCACGAGATGCAAATGCATCTGCCTTTAATCTTGTGTCACGGATTTCACACACACACACACACACATTCAAACAAACATACTATACTTGCATATGCTACATATTTACACACACAGTATGTACATACATATGTATAGTATGAATTGCCATGGCATGGCGTTACATCGACTACAAATCGATCGCAAAATGTTTGGTAATACCATTTTCAATAGGTTGTTATTATTGTTGCTATTGGGCGCTGCCAACAACAACCGCAGCAACAACACTGTCGCCAACGCCGCCGCCAAATGTCTGGCGCTTGCCGCTTGCTGTATGCCGCATACCAATGCGCAAATTGTGTAACCAAAAAAAAAAACAAAAAAGCTAAAAAAAAACTAACAAAAAACGCCAAGACAGACAACACAGCAGCAACAAAAAACTTAATAATTATTGTCAACGTGATCATGATCATTAAAAACAACGTCATAGTTTTATTGTTGCCCAGACATTTGCAGCTTTTTAGTGTATTTTATTTTTTATATACATATGTGTTTATATTGCGATGTGCCATTTTCCCCGGCAGTTGGAAAATTAGTTTTGGATCTCACAATTCTGGGTCAAGTTTTATTTCAGTGTCGCACATGACGTATACTTAATGCTTAAGAAGAAATGGCGCCAGGCTTAGTGTGTGTGTGTGTGTGTGTGTGTGTGTGTGTGTGTGTGTGTGTGTGTGTGTGTGTGTGTGTGTGTGTGCGGATTTAATTCAGTTCGTAATTAATTAATTGTCTGCTCATGCAACAGGAACCAAGTGTCTCGTAGATACATTCTTATAGTTATCTCTAGATCGGCAAACACACACACTTGGGCTTGAGTAGAACTATAATTGAAATTCAATTTCTATTTTTATTATTCTACATACTTGAGCAATCGAGAGTGGGCCGCCAACGAGCATCGAGCATCGTTCATAGTTTATCGGTTCGTGTCCATATGCCAATAAGCAGATTAATACGCAGCACAATCCTAAATAGACGCACAACGCTCAACGCTCTATGCTCAATGCTCGACGACGCACTTCAATCGAATTGTGATCGGTAGACAAGACTTTGACTATAGCCTGATGAAGTGTATATACTCGTACATACAACCATACATATGTACAAGTATGTACAGCTCTAAACACACTCGTATGTGTACTTTATAAATACTTTGCGTTCGCTGCTCAATTGTTGCGCAAAATCAAATCAAATTAAATCAAATTAGACCGTGGGCTGACATATTACACTTCAGTTTCGCTTCTTTTTTTTCTGGTTTTTTTTTTTTTTTTGTACGTACCTTTTTTTTAAATATATTTTTGTACACTTGTATGTACAGAATACGCAAATCTAAAGGCATTTGGCATTACGTAAGCATGCGGCAAAGACATTTCGTTGAGTAGCTGTTGAATTTTTAATTAATTCAATTTAATTCTGTTGCTCTCTTGTTGTTGCTAGTGTTATTGTAGCCTATTGTTGTTAGGCATTAATTTCATGTAAAATATGTATTTAATTAGATGCATTTCATTGTCGCTGCAGACGACGCGATTACATAACCGAAACAAAACAAAACAAAACTTACCTTCCAACATAATGCTGCCAAATTATGACCGCACGTAGACGACTCAACTCAACTCAACAAGACTCGACTCGAGTCAACTCGATTTGACGATGTAGTTGGTGGTGCGGTGGTGCGGTGGCTTCGTCAAACGTCAATGATGGCGGCACGTCGAAGAAAGTGAAATTAAGATTACAAAATGCCAGTTACAAATTATAGTATGACCAACAAAGCTACAAAAACTATGGCAGCGCAGGCAGCAATGGTGCATAATTATAATAATATCTATACATACTTTTGCAGTTGTATAAACTGCAGTGCCAGTGGAAAAATGCGGATCCAAAATTCATGGCTTAAGCAATTCCTTTATCGCAGCTAGCCAAAAACAATTTCTTCAAACAGCAGTTAGTCTGTTTCTTACCAATTGTGAGAAGCATAACGGGTTTTACGATAATTTCTAAATAAATAATACATCACAGCCTTCCAAGCCGAATCTCTTTGTTTTTGAACTTAGCAGTTATTCATTTTCATACTTTTTCCCACAACCTTACTTAAACATCATTAAAGACCAGTAAACTGTCATGGGAACAACTAATCTATAAATAAATCTTACTGCCAGCCATAAAATTGCTCTAGAAGCTATGACTTGTTTCTTATTTATCTGTCATTAAGGCTTGTTTTCAGAAAAAATACAATCCGTAACATAAAGCCTGTTCAGCATCGAGACAAGCTTCAACATATTATATTTACTGAGTTCTTGATTGACAATATTGCACAATTTTCGATCCAAATGCTTCCCAAATGGTTTTACTTTTCAAATTGGACAAAGGAAGAAGGAAACCTATAAATCAATGATAGTCAGAAGGCAGACAAATCTAACTATCTATCCGAAGGATATACTAGAAAGTTCAAACGTCAAATGTCAGCATAGCGAGACGATTCGACAAAGACATGTTTGTCTGTATGAACGCCGAGAACTTTTGAAGCATGTCATCTAGGGACACCAAACTTGGCATGTAGAATTCTTTAATGCATACGCAGGGCAAGTTTATTACAAACCATATATAACGGCACTATTTTATATAATATTCTATGATCGATGAAAAAATAACTCTTAGTAGGATAACTTTTTTGTTTATTAATATGTATATGAGTTTCCTATGATGTAACTTTATATTTTTTTAGTTTTACAAAATGTCTTCGAGTACTACTATATCGTTGAATAACTGCAGATTAGTGGAGCAAGGTTTAAACGTTCTGAATATTTCTCTTTAAATGTATTGCTATTTACTTACACCTTTTATTTATTTGGGTTTCTTTACATTCTGATTAAAGCTAATAGTTCTCTTTCGCAAACAACAAGTTGATTATCCTGCAAGATCTTCATTTTCAGCATAGTTGGCATAAACTATGGGCTTAATAATATAATTTGAAATGATCGCAACTAGTTTAACAGATGAACTTAAATCAAGCGAAACCGAATCCAAGTAGACATTGAAATAATATTTATTTTGAAATGGATTGCAGATAATGGGTCATCAGCCCGACAATCAAAATTCAAATTTCAAGCGTTTCTCTATTCCAATAGTGCTGACTGTTCAGAAAAGGTTAATGGCGTGGCATTAGGCGGTCGGTCCTCCTTCTACCCGAACATCTATGTAGTATAGGCGATAAAGAAATAAAACTGAATGAACAAGAAAGGAATGCTAAAGTCGAGCAGGCTCAACTCTTAAATACCCTGTACCACCCCACAAAAAAGTAATTAAATTAATTTAATTAAATTAATTAATTAATTTAATTTAATTAAGTAATTTAATTAATTAATTTAATTAATTAACTAAATTAATTTAATTAATTAACTAAATATTCCATGCATGCATAGATACATTTACATTTACATCAGAATCGTGCCTTATGCGTGTTTGTGTACTTGTACATATGTATGTATGTGTGCATTGGGCCTGGTTATATGGCTATAACTTTCTTTCCGATCATTCTATCATAATGAAACTTGGTATACGGATATACAATTACTAACTGGATGTGTCTACCAAATTTTAGTTCAAAATTCCAAGAATTACGGGAGTTATAGAAAATCGTTAATAGGGGGGGAGTGGAGGGGTGGATCAGAAAAAATGAACAAACTCGTCCTTTCTCGGTCTCAGGAGAATCTGTATACCAAGTTTGGTTATTCTAGCTCTTATACTTTCGGAGATCCTTGCGTTCATACAGACAGACAGACAGACAGACGGACAGACGGACAGACGGACATGGCTATATCGACTCGGCTTGTCATGCTGATCAAGAATATATATACTTTGTGGGGTCTACCAAGCCTCCTTCTGTGTGTTCCATGTGCACTCGCACAAAACTAATATACCCTTGTACCCTTTGGGTACAGGGTATAAAAATTACAAACTACTAGCTGATTATAGACCCGCACACACACACACACACACACACACACACACACACACACACACACACAAAGAAATACTATATATGAGTATATAAGTATGTATATACAAGTATATATGTATACTGTAGAGTGCAATGAACGGCAGCATCTTGAGTGTTGCACGTGCTTTGCTGTAAGTGCGGGTTTGTGGAAATTGAGCAAGTGAATGAATGAATGAATGAATGATTTACTGAGCGACTGAGTGAACCTTAGCATCAGCAAGCTGCTGTTCGTTGGCCAAGAGTCAGAGCAGGCTGAACTGCACTCGTCATCAACAATCATCATCATCAACAATCATCATCAGCAGCAGCAACAACAGCAACAACAGCATTGTGATTGATGATAACCCTAAAAGTTGTCGTGAGCGTTTGGCAACAGCAACAGATTTCAGATTACAGAGTTAATATGTGTATGCGCCTTAAGTACTGGCATAGTATTTAATAAAATTTATTAAAATACGAGAGAGTGTAAGCACACTTTGTATTTAAAATACTTATATATATACATACAAGTATATATAATAATGTATAATGTATGCATGTACTGGAATATCGTGCTGTTGCTGTCCGGCTCTGCTGTCTTCCCTCCACGGGCCCCATCTTGAGTGCAATAAACTCGGGCACGATTTTTGCGCTGACATGTGTAGAAAATGAAATGAAAACATTTATTAAAATCGTGCAAAGGTTTTTCACATCATCAGCACCAGCACCAGCAACATGCAATTATAAGTTTATGTATTGTACTTGCATTTGATTATTTATTATTTGCATGTGCATATACATACAAGTATGTGTATGCATTCGTTAATGTCGTCTTTTTCACACTCTGACACACATCATCATCATCATCATCATATTTATGAGCTCACCTTATTTGGACGTCAACAGATGCTCTCAAATGATGCTATTGGGCGGCACGGCAATCCCCATTTGCATTAGTCAGCTGGGTATATGCACTATATATACAAGTATATGAGTATATACATTTTGCGATTCTCTCATAAATAATGTAAGCACTTGGGTTTGTAAATGCCATTTGGGATGATGAGTCAATGTCGCCATCAACAAGACGCATATACTTGTACGTTTCTCTACGTATAATCGCGTACTCGTATCTAGTGAAATGTGCCAAAAAGCGAGCTAAAATATGCGGATATTTTGGGTGTCAGTTCAGCGGAGATCACACAAGCTGAATATTTCTGTTTCTGTTTCTGTTTCGTCTCTGTTTGCGCAATCATCCCTTTGTTCACAGTAACACGGTGCATAGTTTCTTTTCTGCCTATACATACGACCTATGTATGTTTTGGCTGTTCTACTTTCGAAATTGTTTTCAAAAATTGCAAAGCTTTTGTTAGGCTTTCTAGTCAACAACTTTTGTTATGTATATGCCTTCTATTATTCTTATCATAAGTATATCTTAGCATAAATATTAAATGTTCGACCGTTCGATCATGTTGCATTTAAATATCCGAGAGGCATATTTAAGTTCTCCATCTTTCTCGATTTTTGTTTCTTTCCTATACACAATGCAAGACCAACTCTAAGTACAACTTCTATTTAAATGCGATTTTTATACCCTGTACCCAAAGGGTACAAGGGTATATTAGTTTTGTGCGAGTGCACATGGAACACACAGAAGGAGGCTTGGTAGACCCCACAAAGTATATATATTCTTGATCAGCAGGACAAGCCGAGTCGATATAGCCATGTCCGTCTGTCCGTCTGTCTGTCCGTCTGTCTGTCCGTCTGTCTGTATGAACGCAAGGATCTCCGAAAGTATAAGAGCTAGAATAACCAAACTTGGTATACAGATTCTCCTGAGACCGAGAAAGGACGAGTTTGTTCATTTTTTCTGATCCACCCCCCCACTCCCCCCCTATTAACGATTTTCTATAACTCCCGTAATTCTTGGAATTTTGAACTAAAATTTGGTAGTCACATTAGGTTATTATAAAATTATTATATAACCGTATACCAAGTCTCATTATGATAGAATGATCAGAAAGAAAGTTATAGCCATATAACCAGGCCCAATGCACACATACATACATACATATGTACAAGTACACAAACACGCATAGGGCACGATTCTGATGTAAATGTAAATGTATGGATGCATGCATGGAATATTTTATATTTAATTTAGTTAATTAATTAAATTAATTTAGTTAATTAATTTAATTACTTTTTTGTGGGGTGGTACAGGGTATTTAAGAGTTGAGCTTGCTCGACTTTAGCATTCCTTTCTTGTTCTAATATTACTTGTATTTCCGGTTCCGTGGGATCGCTGGCTCAGGAAAGGGGATAGATTTCTCTATGCTCATTATTTGTTCATTTGTGCTTTATTAACAGATTCTGTATTTAAGCGGAAGCGCGCTGTTAACTACAGCCGAGGCTAGCAACTGCAGCAGTAGCAGCAGCAGCCAAAGCTATCAGCTGTTAGCGGTCTGTTAGTTAACAGAGCGCTGCCCGCGCCGCAGCTTCTCTCCCCAATATTTTCTAACTTCTATGTATGTAAGCGCTTAGGGAATTTGTAAAGTAATATAAAAAGAAGAATTAATTTGAATAGACACCAAAAAGATTTGTTTTTTCCTGATTTGCCGAAAACCGACGCCCCACTCCTATACATCCTGTTTGGGAAAACCAAAAGAAATGCTCTGAAAGTACGTCGAAATAGGTCGAAGAAAATTAGAGAGCTGGGCTTAAAACTTTAGCATCTTGCAGAGAACATATATACTTGTAATTTCTTGGTCATCTCTTATAAAACACATTTCCATCGATAGCAAGTTCGTAAACTTTATAACGTTTTTTGAGAAAAAATTGGAAATAAATAAATAGTAAATATATAGTATCTGCTGTATGATATAAGCTTCACTTGTTATGCGAACAGAATGATTATATTTGCAATATCTACAGATTACAGATTACTGCTAAACAGATAGCGCTTTGTTAAGAAATCGACAAGTTGCATTTATTCACGCCATTCACAGCTAAACAATATGCAGATATCATTTGTTTGCTTATAATTTATTTTATTGGCACACCCGCACAATTGTTGTTTACTTGACAATATTGTATTAACATTTTAAGCTTGGCTTGCGTTCCATTTCTGTTTTCATACGAGCATGTGTGTGTGTGTGTGTGTGTGTGTGTGTGCTCGACAAAATGAGCAAATTTGCTAAACAATACATCGTGAAGACAATGTCGGATCATCATAATACGTATAGTGAGTGGCATATCATTAAAAAATATTAATTGCAATAATTTTTAATATGTTTGACTAGCCAGATAGATGTTTCTCAGGAAGCAATTGATAGCGGCAGCAAGGCAAGCAAATTTAATGCACGAAATCATTTATCAATTTTAATTGCAATGTTCTCTGGCACTTGTGACAAGACAATCAAAAAAAAAAAAAAAAAAAGAAAAGTACAACAGCTACAACAATGGGAATGTGGTTTACAACAAAAAAAGACAAGAACTAAAAAGGCATGCCTAGCAAAAAATGGTGAATTTTGTTAGCGCCTGCCCCTGCCTTTCACAATTGAGTTAACGACCTTGGCTGGAGCATTCTCGTAAACATTATTAATTGATTTCCAAGTAAATTGTGTTCAAGTACTATATTACAAACATGTACATAATGGAAGTCTCTAACTGTGTGATAGTAGGCCGGCCCAGCACACAACCTCACACATATTCAGAGCGAAGGAGATACATAGATACACTCGTATCTATTGGCACCATGTTACATATGACAAGCCCAAAATTCCATTGTCTCCATTAAGACACACATATATACTATCTATGTTTGTATGTATATAGAAGTACTATATATGAGCTTAATGTGTGTATCGTGTTAGTGTGTGGCTTACATAAGAATTGAATAAGCGCATCCCCTTAAAACTCATCGTCACATCGCTGTAATTATTACTTGCATGATTTGCAAAAGTCACGCCATTCTAACAAAAACAAAACAAATAGCGTCTATAACACATAAAATTCATTTAAATAACTTCAGAGCCGCAGATTTGTGCGCACTGGAGCTTAGAATTAAATGAACAACAGCAATAACTACTGCTATATACATACATACATTTCTGTGTACTATAAAAAAAGTATTCTCCATTCGAATTCCGGTTATCTGTTTGCTGCAATCACTTAATTGAATTTTAGTTTGATACGCAAATGCAAAACAAAACAAAACAAAATCAAATAAATTTTAGTTGAATAAATAATACCTTAGGCGGAAACTATACACGTGCTGGGTAAGATAAGCAGAGCTCGTACACGTATGTATCTTGATAGTGGGGCCTAGAAAAACAGTCCGCGTCCTTGAACTTCAAAACTGTGTAAGATCCACGATAGCACAAATCTTTATCAATTGCCTTCCATTGAACTGTTTATTGTTATTATCATCCGGAATAGTCACACCTACTATGTACTTATATGTTCTCATTAGTGAGCTTGTGTGAGCTACTTGTGGCTGCATGTTTATTAAACTGCTTTTATTTCTTATTTTCAGGTAAATAAACACAACTTCAAAAAAAGACAGCTAAGTAATTACATAATAACAAGTATTGTATAAACCTTATTTACACAAATGCTTAAATTGTGCTGAAAACAATTTGCACGCCTGTATTTACCCAGAATCTGACGGCATAGACAAATATTTTCCTAAGCCTGCTGCAGTGGAACAAAAGTGGGGCCCGAAGCCCCCCAAATACAAAAGTGGCAATAGCTTTTGGTTAAGAAAACATTAGTTTCTTGTGGTGTCGAAATATCTTAACTAACAACAAAAACCTTCTAGTCTGAACGCCCTAGTAACACTATAATTATCTTGAAAAAAGAGAGGAAAAGTTCTGATCTATTAGATTTTCTAATTTAATTTAATTTAATTTATTGGAAAATCAATTAATTGTTTAAAATTAAACGCATACTTGAATAACCACGTTATTACTTGAAAGTGACGCTGAAAATGTAAAATCTCTTTGAAAATGCTCTTCAGTTAACAATTAAAAGATTTATTTTTTTTTGTTGTTTTTAAATCGAAAAAGATCGATGCATTCAACACCAATTATAACATGCCATTTAGATCCTTACCTATTTAATGGCTGTAAACGAAAGGAAAAATATTTCCTTTTGATGTGACAAATATTGAACAAATGGGTTTCCTATATAGACCCATGGATAGGCTAATGCTTTTTGCTCCAATACCATTTTGTACAGTATATGGATTCGAAATGAAAGCACCGTTTCAATAGGGCTATTTAATACATATTATTCAAAAGATATATATGACTGGAACATAGAAAAATGTGATTGGTATCCAAGACTCTGAATATCGAACCTTTCCAAAGAAAAGAATTATGTAAAAATAAACTTCTTTTTTTTATGTTCAGGTTAGTCAATAGGGTTTTTGCTTAATATTGCTGCGATTGTACGCTGTCACAATTTTTGTATGGGGTGTCTTAAAATTAAAACTATTCGTGATATAGAATCAGAAATCATCTTGATAGTCTTGAAGATCGGGTTAACAGAATTGTGTTTTGGAAAAATGAGAATGTTTTCAATTTTGAAAAAACCAATAATATACCGAAAAGAATTCTTGCTCTTTTATTTAGAAGTTAAACAAGAAAGGAATGCTAAAGTCGAGCAGGCTCAACTCTTAAATACCCTGTACCACCCCACAAAAAAGTAATTAAATTAATTAATTAATTTAATTAAATTAATTAACTAAATTAATTTAATTAATTAACTAAATTAAATATAAAATATTCCATGCATGCATACATACATTTACATTTACATCAGAATCGTGCCTTATGCGTGTTTGTGTACTTGTACATATGTATGTATGTGTGCATTGGGCCTGGTTATATGGCTATAACTTTCTTTCCGATCATTCTATCATAATGAAACTTGGTATAAGGATATATAATTACTAACCTAATGTGACTACCAAATTTTAGTTCAAAATTCCAAGAATTACGGGAGTTATAGAAAATCGTTAATAGGGGGGGAGTGGGGGGGTGGATCAGAAAAAATGAACAAACTCGTCCTTTCTCGGGCTCAGGAGAATCTGTATACCAAGTTTGGTTATTCTAGCTCTTATACTTTCGGAGATCCTTGCGTTCATACAGACAGACAGACAGACAGACGGACAGACAGACGGACAGACGGACATGGCTATATCGACTCGGCTTGTCATGCTGATCAAGAATATATATACTTTGTAGTAGTAGAGAGCTAATGACATTATTTTGTTTGTAATTATCTAAATTTTGCATTTCGTTTTTGTGTCTGCGAGAGAGTTTCTCTATTTTGGGCTTTTATTGACATCAATTGGAATCGAATTCGGCAAAATACTTGGTATTCTATTCTGTTGGTGTAGAGTAGTTGTTGAGGCTAATTAGGCTCGAATTTGGTGAAAGGTGGTGGCGATGATGGCCCTGGTGTGTGGGCCTACGAGTATGTGGGATTGCATAACAGGCGCAAAGCGTAGAGGCCTAAAAATAGCAGTAAACAGAGAAAAGGCAACGGCATACAGACAGACAGAAAGACAGATAGGCAGACGGACGGACAGACAGGCAGATAGATGCAGAGACAGATAGGCAGGGCTAGCTAAGGTGAGGCAGGGCAGGTAAGACGCTGGCAAACAATGCGCCTAATGAAAATGAATGAAAAGTAATTTAATTATTCAAATGTCGCGACGCCGCCAACGTCAACGAAAAGCGTGACTATGACGTTGGTACAGTTGCACAAAATTAACAACAACAACTACAACAACAGCAACAAATAAAAATTGTAGAGCACCGCCACCTCGCACAAAAGGAAAAGCGAGCAACAAAGAGAAACAGCAACAGCAACAGCAACAGAAACTGAAGCAGTAACAGAAATAGATACAAGAAAAAAAAAAGAAGAAGAAGAAACATACGCTTTAAAACAAAAGAAGAAATAATGGTCTGGTCGATCGGTCACGTTTTGTGGCCGCCGGGTCAAGATTAACAAACTAAACTAAAAAGACAAAAGCCGCAGCGCAACACGCAAATCAATACTCGTACGCATTCGCCTGGCCAGGTGAGCAAAGGTGAGCTTTGCTCGATTTCTTTCAACACCAGCGACAAATGAAAATAATTAAAGAAAACCCACTTCCGCCATAAAAGCGAGCCGCACTGATTCTGAAGCTTTAGTCGTCGGCCACCCTAATGGGCAATACTTTCATTTTCAACTGTTTCTTTTTTCTTCTCTTTTGACTTTGTTGTAGGCACATGGCTTTAAAAAGAAACCTCCAGCCTTTCCATGGCAATCCTCACTTTGGGGCCTAGGTATGTGAAACTATGCCAAAATCGCAAGTGAATCTGCCGCCAGCGAGAGAGGGAGCGAGAGAGAGAGAGAGTGAGAGAGAGGGAGACGGGGAACAATTGAATTCGTAGCGCTTGCCACTCGCACATAAATGTCGGTCGAACCGGTTTCGATTTTGCACTTGACGCCTTGAACAGCATAATAATGAAGAGTAAAGTGCGCTCCATTTGAATAAACAAGACGCGCTAGAATTTCAAGACACACTTTCGTCATTTGATAAGCAAACACAGACAACGGACAGCAGACAGCAGGCAGCAGGCAGCAGGCTTCTATCAAAATATTTGGAATCCAAACACGAGAATAAACACTTTGCTTTCATTTTATGCAGCCAGATGGTTTCATTTTAATAATTATGTATTTAAACAACTTGCTGATCTCTCATTATTAAAAGTAAATTGTCGCAGAAAACAAATTAATTAGTAGAGACAAGTACACACTCATGCATGAGTCGCATTAAGTAACTAAGAAATAAGTATAACGCATCTCTAAAAAGGGGGTTTTCAGTAAAAATTTTATATTTTCAGGGCACTTTCATTTTTTACAAATTCAGCCAAAGTCAGCCAAAGTCAGCCAAAAATTATTATTAATTACATATATAGAAATTAGAATCGGTTTCAAGTAAAAATCTTAGGCATCGACCAGTGAGCTGGCCTCGAATTCCAATTTGTGAGAACCGAAGAAAAAATAATAAATCTAATTTGAATAAAATGTGTTTTAAACAGGGAAAAATCATTCACTTATAGTAACTTTGGAAAAGCGGGGAATTTGCTTATATCCTTTTTTAAGGATTATTTATGCATTATCACCATGATTTATAAATTTTAATTTGTATTTATTCGCTCACAATTTAATGGTTAATTCTGAGTTTTACTTTAAAAATTAACCAATAATCATTATTGCTGAGCGAAAAAATAAAACTTATAAAATAATTATTATTCTGAAAGCTGAAATTTTGTTATATTTCATAAAGATTAAGGACAAAATTTATATTAAATTTTTTCAGGGCACACATTAATTTTGTACAAATTAGTCAGTCAATCAAAAATTATTATTAATTATATGGATCTGCTAATTTGTGTGAACTGCAGCAAAAATCTGATTTAAATAAATAATGTTTTAAATAAATTGTGTTAAGATTTGAAGAAGCTTTAAATTATTGGTTGCTTGGAAAGTGTTTTAAAATTGTTGTCCTCCTTAAAGGATCATAGGCAGGTTCATGAACTATTGATATGCATTTCAAAACTCAAACTTAAAGTATAATAAAATGTTTGTACTCCAGTAGAGATTATTTATTATAGATGTACAAAGTAAAGCAAACTAACTTGATTTTTAAAATCAAATAAGTGGCAATCAGAAGAAATTTACTTGAGTTCCGAAAACAGAAACTGAATTGGAAATTTATTTTTAAAAACCCAAAATTAAAGTTCCAATAAAATTGGTTGTTAAAACAATTCTTGGGTGAAATAATTGGAGAACATTACCCTTCAAAACTGATGTGAGGATAGATGAGAAAAAGTCGATAGAAATCATCCAATTTGTTTGTGCAATCTCAAAGAAATTCAGGATGTTGGAAATCTTGGCAAATTGAAAAACATTTACTATACACTTGTTTTTTGCTTTATACTTCGTGTTAGCTTAAGTATTTATATTTCGTTTGTCCCCATGGTCGTTGCTTCCAACTGATTTAAACCCTTTTAAAGCTCTCTTATTAATGTGTTATTTTGAAAAATCTTGATATTAAAGAGCAGGTATAAGCCGAGTGTGATAATTAATTAGCGCAGCCAAAATTTGAAAGTATTAGGAAATCCTAAGGTGAAGGCTAAAAGTCGGCTGCACTGTCTATAACGACGCATCTTGCGGCTTACGCTCAATGCCATATACTATATATGAGTATTCATATTATATGTATTTTGACGATTTCTTGCTGCTGCCAACACTTGGCGCTCTAAATTCCCAATTAAAAACTAACGGATGGCAAAACACACGCTAAATTGTTGTTTGTGTGGTGTGGTACGCCCAAGGCTTTATTGTTGTTGTTGTTGGTATTGTTACTGTTGCCAACCTTGTTGGCTTTTGATTTTAGGCGGAAATATTACTGTGGCACACACAGACAGACACACACGCACAAAAATTAATAAATTAGCAAATTCCGCAATAATGATGCATCATTGTTTAATTTGCGAAGCCATAACTCGCCTGATTTGGCAAAGCAATAAAGCTGATGAGCAGCCCGGCCCACAGGTGTATCTACTACAAGTATATAGCTAGAGCTGTAGCTATAGCTGTGTCTGGCAGATACATTTAACACGCATAGAGTGGCAACAAGAACAATTGCAACTAATGAGCAAGCAGCATACTGCATACAACTAGATACAAAGATGCAAAGAGATACACACAGATATGAACAATTCAAAAAGCAATCTTAAACGGGCAGCGCTTGCTCGCGCTTATTTATTAGGTCAGGGTCGATCCGAGTGCCTAACAACAATAACAATGCAAGGCACTAACAACAGCCACAAGTGTCTGTACATACTTGTTCGCTCGTAGTAACCACAATAATGGCATTAATAATAATGGCAACAAGCTGCTCGACCGACTTGTCAGACACACGCAGAAGTGCCTTTTTGGTTTCGTATTTCTGCGATAGTCCTCAGCCCCCTCAGACCCCCCACCTTCAGCATAATGCATTGTTGTTATTGTTGTGTGTGTGTGTGGGTGTATTTGGAGTTTGTATTTGTTTAGACGTCACTTACATTATAACTTTAAACTCACCATTGACTTAACATGCGCTTGTCGTGTTATTGCTGCTGCCACATTCGCAACTTGGCATCCATCACTTGCCAGCGGGCAGAAACATTAATCTTTTTGGCCACAACACCAGCAACAGCAACAACAACAACAACGACTCATTGAAGACAAAGTAGCGCACAGTTATTAAGCGTTGGGTTACTTGCGCTTTTTTTGTTGCTTTTTATCACACACTTCACCCATATACGCATACATACTATGTACATATATTACACTTATGTACATACATACTATATATTATATGTACATATGTCTGTCTGTCCGCCGCAACCGTGTGAGTGAGTGTTGGGGGCATTATTAAATTTCATTTGACGGCAAAATGCGCGAAAAGCAAACAAATAATGCGAATGTTGATTAGCATTGAACTCATATAGGAGATACATACATACATACATACACGTACATATGTTCATTATAATATTCTATAAAAGTAACGGTCCACATCTAAATACATTTGCCCAAGCCATTACAAAACATTGAATACTCTTGAAAAAGAGGTTAATGTGTAAATCACCATGAACGGCTGTCCATCTAGTGGCGAAAGCAACAGCATAACTAATTGCGAGCTGTCGATTGTCGTTAGAGAATATTTTATTCCAGTTTTAAATAGAGTCTGAACTGCCCTGCCTCTTTTGAAAATCTAAACCTGCTAAACAATTTCCTAGAATGCTCTAAAATGCGATTTTTTCTATGTCTTAGGCAGTGGGCGTAACTTCGTTTGATAATTCTCAATTAATTTTTAATCTCTAATGATTACTAATTAGTAAAAATATTGTGGTTTTAGTACGCTATTGCCAAACAAAAACTTGCCCAATAAATTACGCGAATTCTTTAAAACCAAAAAAAAGGAGGAAGACAGCCATCGCTACCGAAAATCTCATACTAATTTGCGATTGCGTTTGCTATTTTTATTAAACTCAAACACAAATTACAGTATTCAGCAGCTAAACAGCAGTCATTAATCACTAATCACAAATCAAGTTTGGAAACTTTAAGTTAAAAATATGTATTTTCTAATCTAACTGATAGTAATAGATGTATAAACAGACTTGGTTTTTGCGATTAATATCTGATATGCTGTCAGTTGCACTAAGTTTCGCAGCTCTTGACGAGGCAAAATACACACATATATACGAGTTCATACATACATACATACATACATATATAGTATGTGATGAAATAATTAGCATGAATAATAATAAAAGATGTTACTTTAAGTTGCTGCCCTAATATTCGTACCAATTATGACAATTATAAGATAACAATTTGCTGGAGAAATGCACACATATGTATATACATATACATATACATATGTACATAGTATGTATGTATGATTGTATGCACTTCCTTTTCTTGTTACATATGCAAGTGAATGTGGTTTTTAGTGTTTTCTTTTGTTTTGATTTTTTCTTTTCTTTTTTTTTTGCCCTGCCCTGCCCTGCTCTGCCTGCGCTTTGTGTGTTCGTCTGTTGTCTGCTGGTGCTGCTGCTTATCAGCTCAAGTGTGTGCCCACAGGCATTTCCTCTAAACATGCTTATCAGTTAGTTATTACTGTAATTAAGCTGCCACCTAGTGCTTAGTTGATGTCTATTGTTTTCGTTTTCGGTTTTCCTTTTCTATTTTTAATGTTTCTTTTTCGTCTGTCTTTGGTGCCGACACAAACGAACAGGCGGGGTAATTAACAAAAGAAAAGTGCCAAGCTAAAAATAGCTAAGCCCAAATAATCACGAATTATTTCAGTTATTTTTTCGCACACACACACTGCCAAACATACATACATGCGAGTACATACAAAGTAGATACAATTTACCTGCATACACACAAACATACAGACAGACAGACATACAGTCAGACAAAACTTGTTTGGCGCACAACGACTAGCGCGCCTGCAATGCGCAAGCTTTTAAAAAAAATTAATAAATATCGGCCTTAAAGTAAAACAGCCAAGAAATATGTACATACATACAAGTATGTATGTATTTAACGCTAAGTACCTATGTTAGTAGGTATGTACATATGTATCTGTAATGAAATCAAAAACGGACGAACTACATACAAAAATGCATTGCAAAAATGGTTTAAAGTAGCACCAACAACTAACACACACACACACACACAGCTGTGTACCTATATTTAATCGAGTGTTACACAGGCCGACGCCACTTGCAAACCACTTGTATGTACGTACATATGTATGTTTGTTTGTATGCTTGCATATCTGTTGTACTATGTATGTAAGTCAATCAGTCATTGCAACTTGGCTTAGGTGCATGAACGCGCTAACGTTGACGCCGACATCGCTGCCGCTACAGTTGCCGACGTTAATGTTGACGTTACGCCAACGCTGCTGCCAACGCCAGCAGCGACCAGACGATCGCTTTATCAGTTGCGCGCGCAGCTGCATTGTAATGCAACAACAACCATCAGCACTACCTGTAACTACTTGTACATTTGTTGTTTGCCCTTCTAAAAAGGCACACGCTCAATCACACACTCGAACCAAACTGCTCCGAATTCGAAAAAGCACTCAATTGCAAAGCGCGAGCGCGAGCGAGAGCGAGAGAGTGAGAGAGTGTCAAACACAATTACCGCTCAATGTTTTGCTCGCCTACGCGTTTGCTCAAAACAGCGCTGTGACGTCAGCTGGCAAGCTTTTTTCTCGCGAATGTTCTAAACAGCGCGACAACAACGACAAAATGCCGACGACGCGTCGACAACGGCAGCAGCGACGGCGACAGCGACCGCAGAGAAATATTCACTCAACTCATACACGTACTCATTCAACAAGCACTGGCTGGCAACGACGTCAAATCAGTTGCTTTTCGAACGTGCAACACAACGGACGCTTGCCAAAATAGACTCTCCTGGACTCCAATAAAGAAAACCGCGGTGGCAATTGAAAACTAAAATACAATTGTAAAATAAAATCAACATCAGCAGTGTTGGTATAAAAAAGTGCAAAGATATATACACACATACTACATATACGCGAATATAAATCAATTCAATTGCAAATTCAAATAATTTATTGAAATTTTGTCTTTTCGCCAAAGGCAAAAAAAACAAGTAAAAAAGCTAAAGTCGGGTGTCCCGACTTTGAAATACTCTGTACATATGTTTACAATAATTATAGAAAATAAAAAAAATTAAGAAAATAAAAAAAAAAATTTGATCGATTTTACCTCTCTCGGTATTCGAACTCACATAAAGGGTGTATAATTGCACATTTACATAGCAATTGCGTCTGTGTGAGTGTATGTATGCCTACGCGCATCAATTCGTGTCTGTGTAAGCATTTTCGCAGTCAACCAAACAGCAACATCAACAACAGCCGCGGGCAGCGCTTGAGCAGCGCTGCAGCAGCGCTGCATCAGCAAATATATTTATGGCTATAACTTCTTGTTAAATCGGTCTATCATAATGAAATTTGGCATACGGACACATAATAACTAACTGGGGGTATTTCCAAAATTTTAGTTCGAAATTCCAAGAATTACGGGAGTTACGATTTGCGGGGTAGAGGGGGGAGGGAGGGGAATTCCAAAATATACATTTTCTGCGTATTCACATAAGGCATCTGGGACTAAAATTTGGTGTTCCTAGGTCTTATAGTCTCCGAGATATAGGCGATTATACGAATGGAAAATCGGGAAAACCCCCATAGGGGGGAAGTGGGGGGGAAAATCAAAAAAATAAAACAAACTCGTATAGAATACACACATAACGCATCTTCGTGCAAAATTTGGTGTCTCTATCTCTTATAGTCTCTGAGATCCAGGTGTTCATACGGACGGACAGACGGACAGACGGACAGACAGACAGACAGGGCTAGATCGACTCGTCTCGTCATGCTGATCAAGAATATATATACTTTGTGGGGTCTGCCACGCCTCCTTCTGCCTGTTACATTTTTCAGCTCCCGCAAACCTAGTATACTCTTGTACATTTCATGTACAGAGTATAAAAATCAAAAATTAAATAATACACGCAGCGCGTTAACAACACTTCAGACACTTTGCGGAGAAAAAAGAAAAACGAGCAAACGGCTTATCGAACAGTAAGCGCCAATTGGCCATCCAAGTACCGCGCCCCCGCCATTGTTATCCTACTTGTATTGAACGGTGCGCGTCCGTTTGTCCATTTCGCGAGTGTGTGCAATACGCCCAGCGGCCGCCTCAATGGTGTGGTAAAAACAATAAAAAGAAAAAAGAAATACGGAATCCATATTTGGTTTTACGTTATTTTCTTTCTGTTCGTAGGTACGCTTGTGATTTTAACAACTCTCTGCCAACCCAATGGCCATTTATGCACACCTATCTATATGTACATACCTACACACAAAAACTCGTACATACATACATACAAATGTATAATATGTATGTACAGGCTATTTTTTAAGCTTTTGCCGCAAGTGCTGTTAGTTTTGTGGCCACACCAAGGCACCATCATTGCCAACGTCATTTTGCGCTATTGTACGACTTTCTGCGCTAATGCCGCAGCTACTTACTACTACTACAGTTGTTGTTGTTGTTGTTGATATTGCTGTTGCTGCTGTTGCTGCTGTTGTTGTTGTTGTGGAGAGAAGAAAAACAACCACGATTTTCACTTTTATTTGAGACCAGTCTGTCTAGGCCACCAAGCACGCACATGCTTAGCTTTGGCTGTTGCACTTAAAAACATACAGACACACAGACATACATACACACTCGTACATGCACGTACACGTATGCACCTGTCTGTGCCTGCCCGTCTTTGTGTTAAACTAGAGTGGTGTGTGTGTTTGTTGCTGCAGCCACCCAGCACAATGAAAATAATCATAATGATGATGTTTAGATATTGCTGATCATGAGCAGAGATGGAAATAAAAATCAAAAGAAACCGGTGAAAATTGCAGCTATAATTTATTATTTGTTAGAAAATACAAGTACATACAAACATTGATACATACATATGTGTGTATGTGCGAGTACATATGTGAATGAGTGTATTGTGAAATTCGCGAAACCGCAAATGGCAAATATTATCATTGAATTTGTTGTTGTGCATAACCTTTTCGTGCTTTTCAAATTAAAATATGAGTAGTGTTGATGTACATATGTATATACATATGTACGTATGTAGCATGTGCGAGCTTGTCAGTTTTTTTTTTTCCACAACGAAAGATAACGGTTAACTAAGCGATAGCAACAGAGCAGACGAAAGAAAAGTTGTATTTATAAAATAAGCAAAAATTGAAAGAAAATATTGTTGTTCCTGCGTGTTCTCATCCAAAATGTTCAATATTTTGAATTCAGTTTTCCTCAAACTATTGCGGGGAGAAGTCATAAAATGTCTAAGCACTAACTGCTTTTATAGATACAATTAACAACAATAACGAAAGTCAATTCAGCACGGGAAAGCGAGCAGCAGTCTAACAAAATATATTCAGAAACAGTTTATAGACATACGAGTATATAAAAATGTGTTAATTACATTAAACTGAATTATGACATACGAGAGAAAGCACAGCCAACGTGATATGCCAGATGTTGCCAATTTTATGAGCAATGTTCAAGCTGATTTATGGAGAAACAAACAATTTAGTCTTACAATTAAAACAAATCAATTTCCACCGAAAATAAATAAATATATAATAACCCAGTACGCATCGCAGATTTCTTCATAACTATAATATTTTTGTATATACTTGTATAGTATATAGCGGTGATAAAAAGTTAAAAGCCACGGAAAATGCTGCTAATGAGCAATGGAAAAAAAAGAAATTTTATTTATATAAGTGCTGCTATTGATAAAAAATCATCCTTATTGCTTTGAATAAAATTGCAAAAACAATTTTTAAAACAAAATGACTAGCAATTGCGTTCCATGAAAATGCAATTGTAATTAAATACTTAACAGCCATTATACTTATATACATATGCATGTATGTATATACTTATTTTGTTGACGTCAATAACAATGGGGCCTTCATAGAAACATTTTCAATTAATTACAGCGCTCAACAAAAACAAAGGCAAAACAACAATTGCAAATTTTTATTTTCAAAAACGCATGTCAAATTAATACCCAAGTTTCAAGAGACATTTTTGGAGAAACGACAACTCTTGGGGTTAATATAAACAAAGTTCATAAATTATATTTCTGGAGAAGGAAAGAGAAAAAGTAACTACAATCAGTAAAAAAATATAAAAAAATTGTCACAACTATTAGCTATAGAGAAGAAATGGAAAAATAAATGGAAAATTCAAATAAAACAACGAAAAACTTTTAGACAAAAAAAAAAGGTTCAAAGTGCGATCAGGCTTTAAGTTTAATTGAGAAAAATGAACATAGTTTTTATACAGAAATCGCTAAAGCTATAGACTATGTACCTGGAAATATTCCGAACAATGCATATATTTTTTATATAAACTGGCAAACAAGTCCCTAAAAATTAGTTTATTTTGCAAAATCCGGTTTTCCCCATTTGGAGTTTGAATTTCCCAGAAACCTCTCCGACACTGTGAAAGGGAACGTGGTCAGTTAATCAAACTGTTTTATATACACTATATAGTTCATTATCTTTACTGGGTACATATATATATATCAAGTTTAATTGATTACCATTCGTATACTTCGTTAAAGAAAAAGAATAACTGAAGACCGAACTGATTAAACATTTCTTGATGGTATATAATAGAGCATATATTTTTTCAATTCAATTGACAATTGCAACTTTTTAGTAATTTTATTACAGCTTTTCATCTAGAATATAAATAAAATGAAATTAATAATATGTCGTTACTTGTTTAGACTACTAAAGAGAAGACTTATGCAAACAATATCTATTACATTTTATTACAATATTAATTATTTTATGTAATGAGTGACTAAAGAGTGCTTAGCAGGGTCGATAAGTGGAATGTTTAGAAGATCAATAAAAGTGAATTCGTTCGGCTTTCTTTAAAATCGATTGAAAATCCTCTAACATATGCTCTTCAATTCAATTCAACTTCTATGGGAGAAATCGGGAATACATTTGTTGCAAATTATTTGCCAGTCTGCTGCAATTTAGGGCTTGAAGGCAGCTTACAACTTAAGAACCAGCCTGATCCAAGACCTATTCACATCTGGCATATATAGTATGTATGTATATATGTGCTATAAATACATATGTATAAGACATGCTCGTACACACATGCAAATGAAGTCGAAAATCGGTGCTGAATGAATGGAAAAATGTGAAAAAAAAAAAACACAAAAACTACTATAAATCTAAAACAAAAGCCCATGCGCGACTCGACTCAGCAGAGGTCCAATGTCTGTGAACTAAGCCGTGCGGCAGTTCTCATGTCAAAAATATATAGATATATATGCCGGTGGATTCACAAATCGGCTGAAAAACTAAGCGCGAATTAAGTTATTGCCGTGTGATAACTAAATTAATAATAAAATTGTAGAAATTTGCTTGCGGCTTAGGCAAATTGCCATCGACCCGACGACAATTGTTTAAACAAATGTGAATCATGCAGTCATGCAGGCAATGAGACCAGCACGCAAGATTGATCTGAGTTGGGTCTACATACATACATATATACATACTATATGTATATACTTGTATTGTTGTGCTACGAATCACATATTGATGCAAAAGGTGGACAGCACATAAATATATTCATCTATATAATACAGTATATATAATGTTGTGTAAATAAGTAGTTGCTAGAACATTCATGGGCCAGCAAATTAAATTTTTTTGTCAACGCACAAACAAAATGATAAAAAAAAACTTGCACACACACACACACGCACATTTGGAGACAGAGAGAGAGAGAGAGAGAGAGAGAGAGATATGTACTCGTATATACACACATATGTATATAGGGGCAGAGATAGAGCTGAACGATAAATGGACACTGTGCGGCACACAGATACAGCGACTGCGACAGATACAGATACAAAAGCACATACATATATGTACATATGTATAAAGTAGCCGCGGGCAGGCCGCGTGAGCGATAGAAGCTGAAGAATTAACTCGACCCGGCATCGGCATCGGCATTGGCATCGGCGGTATCTTCCGAATACTATAGTCGATTCGATAACAACGCGGAAATTTTTTATTTGGCTCAAGCAATGCTGCACGACTATTTCTGCCCCTTTTCCCCTTTCTCTGCTTGCTTCTGAGCAGCCACTGGCAACAACATTTTAAGCATAAATAAATAAATAAACAGACAGATAGACAGATAGACAGACAGACGGACACATGCAGAAAAGAGTGAACAAATAAATGTATGTATTTGAGGAAATATCTAAAGCGAGCATTTCAAACGGGATGAGAGAAAACAAAAAATGAGAATGTTGTATTTTAATGGCTAGAGCGTAGGCCGCTTGTTTGGCCACACAAACAAATTTAGCGAATTTAAAGCAAATTAATTAATTAAAAACGAGCCCCAGGCGACCAACGGCAACGGCAACGACAATGGCAATGGCATAACAAGAATAATAATAATAAACAAATATGAATAACAAAAATTTAACAAAACAACACACATAAATAATACCTAAAATTTAATGAACGGCATAGAAATGACAAAATGATGGCCCAGACTTGAATTGTCAGGTCCAAAGGGGAAATGGGAATAGCTGCTACCCACAATCAGACTGAATTGAAATATTTTTTGGAGAATTGTGGGAGTTACGCGTAATTGATAACTCAACTATATTTATTTAGCTTTTGAGTAAAAATTGGAGCTGTCAGGGGGAACCACAAAAATCCAAAACTGTGACGAAAACTATGCCTCCTCCACGAAAAAGTGTCTCTTTTATCATTTATTGTTTGCCTCAGCTTGGACGATTAAGAAGAATTAAATTTTTAAAGAAAAATTAAATGCTGCTGTCGAGCGGTTTCGACGCCCTAAACATTCCAAGAACTGATGGCTGGTGGATCTGACACGCCTAATTCTAATAGTTACATACATAGGTAAAGGGGATAGAAGGGAAATATGAAGATTTAGAGATGATTTAAGGATGATTTAGAGATGATGTTGAGATGATTCAGGGATGAAGATTGCTTTCTCCCTCAAAAAAAAAGCTATCCAAACCAGTATTACAGAAAACTACAAAAGATTTTATGTTTAAACTGGCTAGCTATGAATAATGCCAGAAAGGCATTATAATAGAATTCCGATTCCTCGATAGTCCGAATAAGTGTAAATCTCTTAGTGCGCACTATTCCGCCAACAGAGAAAACAAACATTCTATTATTCTTAAAGATCTCAAATGAATTTGTCAATTCGAATGTTCCAAATAATACTTTTTTGAAAAACTTGAACTGTGTAGGCTCCTTCTCAATATTGTATTCTATTCAGGCTAAATAAATAAATACATACTTGTCACAGAAAGATTATCTTTTGCTTACAAGTGTGCTGAAATCATTCCTCCATTGGTGGATTCCTTCATTACAATATCGTCTTTTGCTATATTTTTCTTGAGCATACAAGCACTCTATATGATTGAATTAATTTTTTTCTGTATTTCCGTTCACTCTATTTGCAGTGCGGGACTCTAGACGGGCCCGAACCGTCATATCATCAGCAACGAAACAACAGAATGGACGCCTACCAAATTGACGATGGCTTCCACTCAGATGGCGGCACTGAGACACCACCACCATCGCCCAGCTCGGGCTCCTCGATAGCCTCGACATCGGACCATGGCTCGCTGGAGAGTGTCGATACGGGAGGCACACAGCGTCTGGCCGTGCTCTCATTCGAGCAGGTGAGCAAATTGCATTACGTTATGGACGAGAAGGTGGCCATACATGGACGCGGCAATTTTCCAACACTGGAGGTCACACTGAAGGACCTGGTGAACCTGGTGCGCCGCAAACTGGAGGCCGAGGTGAACTCGGGCGGTGCCGGAGTCTTAGTTAAGGACATACGCTTGAACGGCGGTGCGGCTAGTCATGTTTTAGCTTCGGAGGATCAGCCATATAACGACTTGGACTTGATATTTGCCATTGAGCTCAGTTCACCGCGTGTCTTTGATCGCGTCAAGACCGCCGTGCTGAACACCCTGCTCGACCTGATGCCCGAGGGCGTCTGCAAGCGTCGCATCTACGCGTGCTCCCTCAAGGAGGCCTACGTTAGCAAGATGGTGAAGGTGAACAACAACAATGACGGCGATCGCTGGTCCCTCATCTCGTTGGGGAACTCGCCGGGCCACAAGAACGTCGAGCTGAAGTTTGTGGACACCATGCGACGTCAGTTTGAGTTCTCCGTCGACTCCTTCCAGATTGTGCTCGACTCGCTGCTGCTCTTCTACGACTGCGCCGCTCTTCCCATATCCGAGAACTTCTACCCGACCGTGGTCGGCGAATCTGTCTACGGCGACTTCCAGGAGGCGCTCTATCACTTGCAAAAGAAACTGATCTCAACGCGCCAGCCGGAGGAGATTCGCGGCGGTGGTTTGCTCAAATACTGCAACTTGCTGGTGCGCAACTACAAGGCTGTGGACTCGCAGCTGATCAAGACACTGGAGCGCTACATGTGCTCCCGCTTCTTCATTGACTTTCCGGACATAAATACGCAGACGACCAAGCTGGAGGCCTATTTGCGCAATCACTTCTGGGGCGTCGACGAGGAGCCCCTCCAGTATCAGTACCTGATGCATTTACGACAGGTGGTCGAGATGTCCACCGTTTGCCTGATGGGCCATGAGCGGCGGCAGACCCTCCATCTCATCCAGTCGCTGGCCGCCGAGGTCCTCTACAACAAGCAAAAGAAACAGGCCCAGGCACAGGAGCAGTACCAACAGTACCACCACCAGCAGCAGCAGCAGCAGCACCAACAACAGCAGCACCAACAACAGCAGCAACATCAACAACAGCAGCAACAACAACAAGTGCAACAGACGCAGGCGGCACAGCAATCACAGCAGCAGCAGCAGCAACAACAACAGCAACAACCGCAGGCAACCACACTGACCCTGGTGTCAACGGCAGGCGTCACACAAGCACCGAACCAGACCCCACAGACTCAGCCCCAGACCATCTATGTGCAGCAGGCGGCGCCACAACCGGGCACTGCGACCATTTGCTGCACCACCGCTTCCGGCGCCGAGCAGCCTTCACAAGCCGCTGCCGCCGCCGCCGCCGCTGTGCCACAAACCATACAAATACAGACCGCACCACCGAGTCTCATCTATGCTAATGGCGTCTACTATGCACCTCTGATTCCGAGCAACATTTGCACCTGCAACTCCACCTGGCTGAGCACGTGATTTGAGGAGGAGCAGGAGCAGCAGCAGCTAGAGAATGCGCCAATCATGGCATATCCACAACACATTAGACAACAACAACAACAACACCACCACCACCACGACTACAACAAAACCTACTACCATAGCCACAACGACAGCAACATAAAGATGCACACCAGCAACAGCAACAGCAACAACTACAGCGATCCGAGCAGCTGCATTTGCAACAAAGAAGAACAATCTTGCAGCAACATGACAACCACAATCCACTCCATTGCAGCCATTGATGACAAGAGAAGCAGCAACAGCAGCAACAACAGCAACGTGCCGCAGGATGTTACTGGGAATTTGGTGCTGACACAGCAACAAGTTCACGATCTGCCCGTCTACAGTCTGGATGCGGGCTCAGCCGAAACAGCGGGCACCTACAGCGGAGAGTTCGCCTATTTCTATCCACATGATGGTTCGGCGCCGACTCTGCTGTTGCTTGGCAAGGACTCCTACCTGAATGTTTCCATTTTTTAAGCTTTTCAAGATTCTAGTTTCCGTTGCTCTTCTTCCATTTCGCTAGGCAGTACTTTGTGTGTACTTTAGTGTTCCTGTTTTCATAGATAATACACACACACACACACACACACCTCTTCACACACATACTATATACTACACTTATTGAACGTTTGAACTTCAGACTGAGAGAAGCCGCTGTTAGAGGGCGTTGGCGAGGCGCCTCTGCTGCAAATAAGTAAATTAATTTTCTTTGTAATTTGGCTTAGATTTGATTTCGATTCGCATGTGTGAAGCACATGCCCTGTCATACATACATATACATATATAATAATAATGATTATAATAATTGTCCTTTGTAAGTTTCTAAAATGCGAAACAAATTTCTTTGTAAAACCGAATGAAAACCCCCACAAGTGTGCTACAAAAAACAATGAAAAGAAGAAGAAGAAGAAGATACATTTTACATTTCTCACCTTTCCATTTTGTAATAAATAATACTGAAAAGAAAAGAAAAACAAGAAAAACAACAAACTAAGCAAAGTGTCAATATCATTTAACACCCCTTCCACCCGCATCCACCAGCATCCACATCCACAGAAATTTTCATGTGAAACTTGAAACTAGTGTTGTATAATTTGCGCTTTCTTAACTATAATTTGAACGTTTTATATGCTAAGTAAGGCGGCTGTAAGACTTTGTGGCAGCATGCTCAATAGAAATTCCAAGCAAATGTATGAATTATATATAAATATCTACTTATATTTTAAAATTAAACAAAGGAGCGAAAAGCGAAGACAAACACCCCACACACACACACACACACACACGCAGATGTTGAATTGAGAAAAAGGAGTGTTGGGAAATGTGCACTCACCACTGCCTGCCAGTGTTGTGCGGGCAGCAATGATGACATGTAAATATTAGTCAAATATTTAGCTGTTGACTCGATAAAAAATATATGTATGTATATGTACACTTATTAACGAAATATTATGTATTTATACAAATCAAGCATATGCATATAGTATACAAGTATATATCTATTAACTTTCTACTGTACAATCATAAACTAAACTAAACTAAAAGTTAGGATGATCATTTCTGTGTATCTCAGCCCCGTGCACTGCTCAATAATGCAAATACATACTTACATATATATGCGCATATGCATATACTCGTACATATATACTATATGTTGTGTATTGAAAATTGAAAATTCGACACGGACTTTTCACAAAGCAGATAGAGAGGCCGCCAGCTAATAAGTGAAAGGCTAAAGGACTTGAAATATTAGCAAGAGTATACATTTGTTTTTTTTTCCTCTTTTTTAAATCGTATTTTTGCTATATAGATAATACATAAACATAAAATAATAAACGCATATATATGTATGCTTACATTTAGCTACGATATCAAGCAACAAAATATTCAAATCAAAATCTCTGGAAAAAAATCAAAATAAAAAACAAGCAAGTTAATAATTGTAGCACTCTTTACGAGTAAACCTATTCGATTTCATTAACTGTGTCAAATTCTTAAATGTGCTGCTAAAGGAAACAACTTTGTACTGCAAAATGATTGTTAGTGTGATTGATTGATTGATCGATCGATCGATTGTTCGTTTGTTCGATGCAAGCATGAAAATACAACGTTTAAATGAAAACAACAACTGCTGGGTGATAATTTATGATTGATAACTGATATCTATATATAGCTATACATAAACATATATGACTCCATGTATGTATGTATGTATGTATGTTTGTTTGTTTGTATGTATGTATAACTTTTTTAAAATACATTTAAGTATTTACTTATAAAGCTGAGCTTCAAAACAAAACCCCACTCTACACTACTCGTACGATGTATGCTTCATCTCTATGCTATGTATGTATGTACGTACATATGTATGTATGTATGTGTGTGCAAATGAAAAAAATGAAACTCGAAAAAATAACAACAATGAAAGACAAGCAAGTGACAAACAAACATATATACATACATACATGGATGCTTCCTGTAAATTTATGAAATTCGAGCGAAGATTGTAAACAAACCTGCATGCATACATATGTATGTACATACTATGTATATGTACATGCAAGTATGTACATATATGTATGTCTGCTCCGACTTCTGCAACAACTATAACTATAACTCTTACTTTATTATTTTTATTTTTACTTAACGTTTGTCTCGTGTGCGCGCGAAAACTAACTTTGAACTTTGCCTTTGAATTTATGTATTAACTCTTAGTTTAGATAATTGTGACATAATAATGTATGTATGTGTGTATGTATGTATATGCATAAGTATTTGACATTGTCCAACAAAAAACAAAGAAAACCAAAAAAAAAAACGAAATGTAACAAAAATTACAAACCACATATTCCAATCGGAAGCTGGGCGAGCGATAATTAAACAAATCAGCATAATTCATGCAAATGCATTAAGCCATCTTTGTATGTGTGTATGTATGTGTGTAGATCTGGCAATTGCTTCATTAATGCTAATGACAGTCCGCAGCAAGATCAAATCCGAGCAAAATTATGTATCTACATACATACATATGTAATAGGCCGGCTGGCCCCCTCCTCGTCCAGCTCTCCGAAAATGTTGTACCAAGTGCACGAAAAACAAAACAACAACAAGAAAAAAACAAGAAATAAAAAAAAGAGTGAAGCTAAATGACAAACTTTTGGACCAAATTCTGTTTCGGTTTTGTTATTGTTATTGTGTTTTTTCTTTTTTTAATTTGAATTTCAATTCAGTTAAAATTTGTGTACGAGTCTGTTGCATGCCTGTAGCTTAGATGGAGAATTTTTTTATACAAATATACATATACATACATATTATATATATATACATCTATATATATATATATATTAGTTGTCTAGCCGTATCAATATTGCAATAAGCAACATGTGGAAGCGAACAGCGTTAGGAACTTAGAGTGTAATGTGAAAATTTTTGAAATGTAGCACGTACTTTAAATTTATGAATATTTCTTAATATATTGTATACAACAACAACAACAACAACAAAACGAAAACACAAAATTTATTGTAAATTACGGCAAATCAATCAACAATCTATTGAGATTTGTATATAATATATACTATACTTAATTATATAATTATAAAGCAAACACAAAAAAAAGAAGAAGATAAACATATATAAGAAAATTCTATACAATATTACTACTTATATATTATATACAACAAACAAAACAAAAACAAAAAAAAACCAATTACCATACATATTACTTCTGTGCGCTTCTTGCGATCTAAGGAATTTCAATAAAAACAAACAAAAATACCTAAAAAGTATAAAACCCACAAAAATACAAAAAAATTATCAAAACAAAATAATGAAGCCGTGCATTTCTTATTTCCCCCGAATCGAACAACATCATTTGCCAGCCCAGCTCTCAAGCGGCTTGTTAGTTAGCACAACTGCCCGGCCTTAGGCCAGCTGCCACTATCCCGTCTGCCGCGTCTCACCTCTTGGCCATGTAACTCTGTGAGCCGCCGTTTCCTCCTTTCGAATTGCGAATTGCGAATAGCTGGCGAACATCTGCTGATTATGACAGACGACGATGCGACGACAGCCAGTGGAGGAGGCGGACGGCGGGTGGCGGATGGCGGATGGCGGACAGGGGACGGCAACACTCCAAACTGCATCTTCGCTGTTTTCACTTTTGTACAATTTAATTTATAGCCTGCCGCCATTTTAATTCACACACTCGAAATTCGAATTGTACATTTCTGGCCAGCCACTCCAATGAGTGTTACATCTCCCCCAGTGCCGCGAGCTCTGTCCGCAAGCATCTCTGTAGTATATGTATAAATATATTTATAATGCCAGGCAGAGCCTGCGAGCCTGCGAGTCAGGGAGCGAGTTAATAAGCGTAAAGCTTGACAAATACTGCCAAGGGGCCAGCTGCCGATGTGTGATGCTAGTTTTATGTATTTGTTTTATTCATCGCTTTATGGTCCGCCGTGATTTATACACTCTTGATTAAGCTGTCTTGCCACTAAGTGCATTCGGCATAATCAATACTATGCAGAAGCGCGAATGCCTATTTATGCATCAAGCGGAAATATAAATGTGTTTGGCACTTTATAATTTGTCGCTCTTTGCCGAAAAACGATCAAAATAGTTGCTAAGCCATATATTCGAAGATTGAAAGCCACATACTATGAGTATATAACAAGCATATTACAGGTACATATCTATGTCCAGCTGCCCGTCCGTTTAACCACTGAGCTCTTCTGATCCTTAACATCTAAGTAGATGCACAAAATTTGGTATATACCTGTATGTACATGTTTAGACTTGTTGAAGTCGAGCAAGTTCATTTCAATCCCTATAGAGTCTCATTATTTTATATGGCTGCCATATTTCGATCGGTCGAAACTACACCTAATTCTGTTTTTACACGGTAGATTGGTTCCAGAAACAACCGTGTAAAAATGTAGATGATTGATTTAGATCTGTAAAGAACACCGTGTTATATCAAAATCGTGTAAAAAAGACCGTGTAAAAACAGAATTAGGTCTTTATTGTTCATTGCGGTATTCTAAGAAAATGTACCTATAAGCTGTTTTTGTGCCTCACCATCATTTCAAGTTTCATCAAAAATAGTCGATGGACGCAAAATTATTTGTTTTTAATTTATTATCATTTAAATATATTTATTTATTATAAATATTTAATTAATTTACACATTATTATCGAAATTGGTAATCCACGAGTATACATAGTTATAGTTATAATAGTTATAGTTAGTTATAATATTATATGTAGTATGCATCTGCATCTTTACAAGAATTTTCCTCTCGCCAATCCACACACACAACAATTCTTTCAGCATTCTTTAACTGTTGTTACTTCCAAATTCTTCAATTTATTTAATTGATTGAAACATTGATTAGCCTTTTTATTTATTTCCCTGGATCGCAAATGTATTTCGTTTCAAAAGCTTTAAAGTGTATGTTAAACTCAAAAAGAATGGGGAAAGAAGAAAAATGTAGAAAATCCAAGTTTTTCAAGGCCCGTTCTTCATTAATAATTTTTCCTGTTAGCACAGGGATTTTTTCTTCCTTTATTATTTCTTGAATTTACAATAAACATTTAAAAAAAAGATTTTAAGCAATCACCAATAAAAATAATAAAAATATACAAATTTGTTCAATAAACTAAAAGGTAAATTTTTCATTCACGTTTTTGTGTGTACATACATATGAGTATGTTCTGAAATCGCTGCCCAACTATCCATTAATAGCGATGCTGGAATCTCATATTCCTCTATTTTCAACAAAATCAGTAAATTCTAAGAAAAGTTATTAACGTAATAATTCTGCTCGAGTGCCTAGATTATTTGTTTAATCTTTTTGCTTTTTATTGTTAATTGACTGTATTCCCTATATTCCAGATACACATATCTGTAGCTTTTTTAGTTTTTAGTTCGTTCTGAAATTCAAATTAATATTTGAGCGCACATGAATAACATTCAGTATTTTTGAGTATTTTAAAGCTTTCTGGCCATTTTACAAAGTAACGAACAAAAGCTCGGCGCTGGCATTGCGGTTAGCTGTGAGCTTTTGTCAGGCAGGCAAATCGGGTGGCTTTTTTAGTGCCAAACAAACGTGGTGCTTGTGTAGACAGTGGCGCCAACTCGTTGGGGCTGCTAGCTCCAACTCGTTGAACCGCTGGAGCAGAAACAACGAACAGCCAAGCTTTCAGTGTTGAACGCGGATTTGTGACGAGCGGAGGTAGAGCTTGGCTGAAAACATTCTGTTAGACAAGGCACACACACACACACACAAATACAGCAAGTGTAAGTGCACAAAGTGTTTAAGAAAAAATACAAAATTGTCACATAAAAGTCTTGTGAGAAGAGTTTCGGGCTAAACGAAATTGCTGTTAATCGTGCAGCAGCAGATTGTGGTGAAGAGCAGTAAAGTTTTGATTGCAAATAACATAAATACATGCATACATACACACGTATATGCACATACATACACAACTGCGCGTTGCTCACCCACACAGAGACACTTTTACGAAGTTACCTGCACACCGCGCCTACTACGCCATATGAGTACTAGTACTACGAGACCTACTACCGCGTTTTCTTCATTTTTGCACGTGTGTGTGTGCGTTTGGTTGTGTATGTGAATATTTGATTGCGTTCGGTTTCGGTTTGGTGTGTTTTCAAAAGTCGAAAAATTGGTGTGTGTGCATTTCTTGAAACGAGGCCAATGCGTTGACTTCTTTCTTCTTCTGTGCCTGCTGGTACCGCCTGCCGCTTCATTTACAAGTTATACAATAATCGTACAACTCAACTCGGTGGCGAATAAGCGTCCCCCATTTATTTGTTATTTGTTATTTTTTCCTTAATGCTGCTCGGCTATTACAGACACACTCGTAGACAACATACTCACACAAAGGTAGCCGTACACACACACACACACACACACACACACACACACATACACGCATACATAGATATTATCAAAGTAACCTTCAGAGGAGCTTGTGCAACGTTACTAAAAGCCCTAGCAAGAACAACAACAACAACAAGAACAGTGACCACGGTAGCACCAGCACCAGCTCCAGCTCCAGCAACAACAAATTCAAAAGCAATGTAAGTTAAGCAGCCATTAGTGCACGTAATTACTCATTATTGGTCATTTAGCTAGATATGGCAACTGTTGGACAATTTGTCAGTTATTTGCTTACGTACACTTTCAATTTTAAATGGCGTTGGTGTGCTTGTTCTTGTTGTTGTTGTTGCTGTTGTTGTTGTTGTAGCTGCTTGCCGTGTAGTGTGTGCGGCGGGCGTGAATGCCTCAATGTCAACCTTGCCTTGGTGGCCAGCCAGTCAACCAGTCAGCCAGTCAGCGAGCGTATTTTTCTAGTCCTACGCGCGCACACACCGACAGACACATGGGCTAACACACACACACACACACACATACACGCATAGCACACGCTACTCTTTGCCCCTTACACAGACGTAAAAAGGAGAACAAACGAGCGAACGAACGGCAGCCAAATGGCAACGAAGCCGCCACGCCATCGCTTCCACCGACTGCCCCCTTCTTCCCCTTTTATCAGGCCCTCCTGCCTTGTTGGCAGCTTCGGCTCCACTCCCCCACTCGAGTGGATAGATATGTATGTGTGTATGCATGTGTGTGTGTGTGTGTGTGGGGGCTCTGTAGTTCACAGTGTTTGTGCCAAACCAAAAGAGACAGGCTTACACCACGTTTCCCCCTTTGGCATGCAACATCGTTTGTAAGTGCATTAGGAATTTATATCTAGAATACATTACTAAAGGGTTTGAAGCCCATTAGAATGCCAAGCTGCCTACGAGTATAACTCTGGACAGAACTACGATAGCAACTCCACCGTAACATACGAAATTGTGTGTTGAATTTCAAATGCAATTACTTGCAACAATTTTTACACATTTGAAAAAGAATTGGTAGAAATCCCCCTAAAAGTAGGAAAAGCGGAAAAAGCTACAATTAGAAGTATTAGAAGTTTCTTTATAAATGCATGTTTTCATGTTAATAATTTAATTGTTGCTGAAATTTTACAATTTTCAATTTATTCACTTTTTTAAAAACATGAATTTACAAGAGAGGTAAAGATATCTTAATGTTAACTTAGCCTTTTCTAGTTAATTAAATAAAATGGAGAAATATCAAACTAAAATTGCACAAATAATTTCTGGAGAGCTGTTTAAAAATGTCTCGATTTGTTTGATTCACAAAATCATTTGTTTTTGTTGTAGATTTTTTTCAGTTAATTTCCTATTAATTGTTTATGATTTTTTCAATTTATTAATGTCTACGTAAATAACTGAAACTAAATACCATTTAGACACATATTCTTATTTCTATACCTTGGCCCACATACTGTCTACAAAACAGAATGCTAGAAAACCCACTTAGAGATTTTAAACAAATGTGAAAAATGCATTGCAATTGCAGTTTCTTTGTTTAATCCAACACTGCAAAAAAAATCCATTTGGGATAAAATGCTTGATTAATGTCAGCTTTCCAAAAACACTTTCTTAATCCGCAAAAAACTGCAATAAAAGATGCTTGTCTAAATGGCGCTTAAAATTTTGGCATTACTAGTAGGAATATTTTCTATAATCTAAAATACAAATTTTCTAAATGTTAGTATTCTTCTACACTTGTATACAATCGTCGAAATAAGATAATTTCTTAAACGTACCCAATGCTAGTGGGAAAATTTTGAAAAATAACTTCAGAATCCAGTTCAACAGACGCAATCGTGGTGGTGAAGTTCCCAAAATCTTTCATAATTAATTCCATTAAACAAACAGTCGAACAAGAAACAAATAGAACGATAAATACCCAGAGCCCACTCTTTTTTCCGCAACAGCATTTCAATTAAACTAAACTTGGATGTATACACGAGTTCGAAAGTTCACGGATCAGAAGTCTATATCTAGCTATTCTCCTTCCCCTGCCTGTTACATTCATACTGGCGCTTACATTATATATTTGGACTATTATACTCATATGAGCAGCATGCAGCAATACAACGAAGTGGGAAAATCTTGCACATAATTTCCACAGCATGCTAAACTTATTTAGTTCCTAGATATATCTTTGCTGCGCTCCTTTTTTACAATTCATTAGTACTCATAAAAGCTCATCCATAAACCGTTTGAATACGTACCAAATGTTATCACATGTATTATTATTCAGATATTAGGTTGTAAACTTTATTGTTTCGCAATAATTGTGCTTTGCTTATTATGCTGCTTATGTATTAAGTCCTTCGTAAGTCGGATTAGTAATGCACTGGCCATGGCCGCATGCTGTTTCCTTAAAAATCTACCTTCATTCTGCTCAGCAAACAAGTCTCGCTTACCCGGAAAAACCCACAAATAGAAAGCTGTTAAATCAACTCAGTTGCAGCGACTCCCACGCGACCATGGCGCCATTTTCCAGTCCGTACTCTTTCTACCTGGCTCTGGTCCCAAACCACAGTGCACCTCATGAACGTGCCACAAAGTCACGTCGATGCAGCGACACAAAGAAGAGGTGCACATAGCCAGCATAATACCCTTGATGGCAATTTGTTCGCTTAGCGGCGCCTTCTTGTTTGCTCTGCCACCGTGGGGCAGCAGACCAGAGAGCGCATGTGTCCAGAACACGCTTTCGTAAACTAACCTTTTGGCACCACGTCACGGCCTTCGTAACACACAGAGTTCAATTGTTAATCGTCCAAGTGCTACACGCCATGTATTGTTTATATTCATGTATTCATTTCCATAACAAATCTCACACAAACTCTGGCCATTAGCGACAGTGGCTCCCACAGCCATAATGGCAATCAAATAGCCGAGTGGAGAGCATTTCCAGGGTGGGGGTCACTATTTCGTATGTAGAATGCGCCAATAAAAACCTAATACCGCCATCAATAATACAGTCTGTGTTGCATGTCCATTGGATATGATAATATTGGACATAAACAATCGCTTTCTGCTCTAATAAAACCCCTTACGATAAATACTCAAATATACTTAGTATACTATATACATATACTCGAATACTCTATATATTCCTAAACAATTTGCACAACTGGCGGATGCATAATTTACAATGTTTGTATATCAAAGACAATAAAATCGATTAGGATTTTTATGAAACGATTCTATGCACGAATTGTACAGAAATTACTCTTATTCCTAACATGCAAATACATATTTACAGAGAAGATATTGAAAGAACCCTTAGGTCACAATATTTGTAATATGAAAGTTTAATTGGTTTAAGATTAATTGCCTTTTTTCAATTAATAAGCAATTTTTTTCTATACCACATTAATTGTTAATCATTTCGATGAAAGTCTATTTTTATTATTAATAGCTTTCTACGAATATTTCACCTACCTTCACATTGGTTCTAACAATTACTTAACTACACTTTTTACATGTCATCGTCATTATATACTCTTTGTACGAGTACGGGGGGGAACTGCACTTCTAAGGTTTTGCAATAATTTCTGAATCGAGCTTTTCGAAGATAATACAATAATGAGCTTGCTGTATTCACAAATGTAGAAGACAAGTTCTTGCACATGGCTGACACGAATAGTACAAATACTTGTATGTCCCATTAAATTCGCAAAATTACTCGCAATTTGCTCGCATAGCATGGGTGTAGTTCGTTTCACTGAACTAAGTTCAAGTTTAGTCTTTTTGTTGAGCTCATTGGGGCTAGTTGTTAAGCTGCCAAGTTCTGTTCTTGGTCGGAAAAAAATGCTAGATAAATAATGCAGAGCTTTTAAATTGGAGAGCAAAGTGAGGAGCCAATTTAGATTTCTTTTACTTCACATCCAAATTTTAAATAGGGTAAAATCCAGCTAACATAAGCCGTGTTCAGGTATGACAATAACTTTCTTATTAATCAAGTTGGTTCCATATCTTTATAAGCAAAATGTTTTTCATACAACAACTCTTTCTCCAAACATAACTCTAAAATATCAGATGAGTTGTTCATAAGATAGTGATCTTAAAAGTGATCTTTAAAAGTGTTTAAAACGTATTTTAGAGAATTGATAATGTGTTTGTTAGAGATTTAAAAAAAAACAGATTAATTTTTAAAACGTTATTAGGAAAAGAATAAACCAAATCATAGTTTTTCAATTACATATATTTATGCGCTTCGTTTAATATATTATCAGTATCAATATTTTATTTCAATGTCAAGTTGAAGAATTAGATTGGGAAGATCGTTTTCAGGGTCCAATTTTGTATATATCTGAATAAGTGGCCGATGTGCTTTCAAATCAAATTAATACTTTAAGAAATCATTAAACGCAGATCAAAAAATTCCTTAAGAGATCAGACATAGGGCGACTTATTTCAATAAAAAACCAAAGCGTTTGTAGTTTTTGCAGCTTGATTTCAGGGAACCCTTAGGCTTTGAAGTCGATTTAATGAAGGGAATACAACTGTGGCACTTACAAGTATTTTCTATTGAAAAGGCAAATAAAAGCGTGCTGGCCAGTAAATGAAAACTATTGTTACCTGGTTAATGGTATTGACAAGCTCGGGGGCGTTTATTTGCTACGTTGGCTTAAAAATTAAAAGGTGCGGCTCTGGCATTATGTCGTGTTTGAATTACACAAAATTTGCCGCTCGAGAAATGCATTTAATGGATGTCAATTGAGGAAATTTCAGTAGCTAGTCCAGAACAACAAAAACAATAAGAATGCAGCTCTAAAAACGTCAGCAATTGAAATGAAATGCAATTCGCTGTCAGTTCTCCAAACGCTTAGCATTTTTGTTGTTGTTGTTTTGTTTTGTAAGTTACACAGAAGTGACGTCAGGCAGTCGACCAGGTTGAAATAAAGCAGCAACAACAATATTTCTTGCTTTGGACAGCTCGCAAATTAATGTTTAACGTGCTGCCTTAATGATTGAAACGCGTTAGAAGAGTCGAGCGTAACAAACGCACGTAGTTGCGTCGACAGCGACAAAAACAAAGTTAGCGATGACGAATCCGCCAAATTGAATGAAAATGAATACAACAAATACAAAAGTACATACATACATACATATGTATATGTTTAGTTGGTATTGTTAAATCTGAAGACACACACATGCACGCACACATGCGCGTTTATACAGACGTTGCTCCCGCTGACTGGCACTGAAGTTGTTGTTTATTATTTTGTGTAACAAAGATCAAAAATCAAAAGACAGAGGTAGTCGTCATCGTGGCGTATACGTAATTTAAGTTTTGATTCCGTGCCAAGCGCAGTTTAGCTGTAAGTTTAACATGCCTCGCATCGTTTCGTTCCACAAATTTTGGCTATGCATGTGGGCAGCACCGTGGCATTCATTATGCAACAGTTTGGCGGTTTGAGCGTGTAGCGTAAACAAACTTATAGCCAAGGTACAACCAGCGACAATATGAAATGTCAGGACTGTCTATGGCGCAGCAGGAAAATGCAATAAAAATGTTAATATTTACAGTGGAAGCACACAAATAAGAATCTGCTCAATTCGACTACTGAGTTGATGGTGTATGCTTAGATAAACATTACTAGCTTTACATCAAGTTTGTTGTCTTCACATACATACTATACTTCCCATAATAGATGTGTTTATATCCGCAAAGCTAGCTAGAGAAGGGTTTTTGAAGAACCCGTGTCCCACTGGCTCTATGATTTCTTATAAAATAAAAAATAAAAATAAAAATATTCTGCCAGACACTCGATTGGAAATAGATTCTAAGATAGTAGAAGACAGAATATTTTAAGGCAGGAAATAAATATAATTTTTCTTATAACTTGAAATGAATATTTTCATTCAAAAATATTCTCCGAGACACTCGATTGGAAATAGATTCTAAAATAGTAGAAAACAGAATATTTTAAGGCATGAAATAAATATCATTTTTCTTATAACTTGAAATGAATATTTTCATTCAAAAATATTCTCCCAGACACTCGATTGGAAATAGATTCTAAAATAGTAGAAGACAGAATATTTTAAGGCAGGAAATAAATATAATTTTTCTTATAATTTGAAATGAATATTTTCATTCAAAAATATTCTCCGAGACACTCGATTGGAAATAGATTCTAAAATAGTAGAAGACAGAATATTTTAAGGCAGGAAATAAATATAATTTTTCTTATAATTTGAAATGAATATTTTCATTCAAAAATATTCTCCCAGACACTCGATTGGAAATAGATTCTAAAATATAGTAGTAGAAAACAGAATATTTTAAGGCAGGAAATAAATATAATTTTTCTTATAACTTGAAATGAATATTTTCATTCAAAAATATTCTCCGAGACACTCGATTGGAAATAGATTCTAAAATAGTAGAAAACAGAATATTTTAAGGCATGAAATAAATATCATTTTTCTTATAACTTGAAATGAATATTTTCATTCAAAAATATTCTCCCAGACACTCGATTGGAAATAGATTCTAAAATATAGTAGTAGAAAACAGAATATTTTAAGGCAGGAAATAAATATAATTTTTCTTATAACTTGAAATGAATATTTTCATTCAAAAATATTCTCCGAGACACTCGATTGGAAATAGATTCTAAAATAGTAGAAGACAGAATATTTTAAGGCAGGAAATAAATATAATTTTTCTTATAATTTGAAATGAATATTTTCATTCAAAAATATTCTCCCAGACACTCGATTGGAAATAGATTCTAAAATATAGTAGTAGAAAACAGAATATTTTAAGGCAGGAAATAAATATAATTTTTCTTATAACTTGAAATGAATATTTTCATTCAAAAATATTCTCCGAGACACTCGATTGGAAATAGATTCTAAAATAGTAGAAGACAGAATATTTTAAGGCAGGAAATAAATATAATTTTTCTTATAATTTGAAATGAATATTTTCATTCAAAAATATTCTCCCAGACACTCGATTGGAAATAGATTCTAAAATATAGTAGTAGAAAACAGAATATTTTAAGGCAGGAAATAAATATAATTTTTCTTATAACTTGAAATGAATATTTTCATTCAAAAATATTCTCCGAGACACTCGATTGGAAATAGATTCTAAAATAGTAGAAGACAGAATATTTTAAGGCAGGAAATAAATATAATTTTTCTTATAACTTGACATGAATATTTTCATTCAAAAATATTCTCCAGACACTCGAGATTCGAATTAGATTCTAAAATAGTAGAAAACAGAATATTTTAAGGCATGAAATAAATATCATTTTTTTTAACTTGAAATGAATATTTTCATTAAAAAATATTCTCCAGACACTCGATTGGAAATAGATTCTAAAATAGTAGAAAACAGAATATTTTAAGGCATGAAATAAATATCATTTTTCTTATAACTTGAAATGAATATTTTCATTCATAATTAGAATTAGATTCTAATTATTTGTTAGCTCTTTATAAATAAATAAATAAATTTTCATTCGTAAATATTCTCCCAGACACTCGAGATTGGAATTAGATTCTGAAATAGTGGAAGACAGAATATTTTAAGGCAGGAAATAAATATAATTTTTCTTATAACTTGAAATGAATATTTTCATTCAAAAATATTCTCCGAGACACTCGATTGGAAATAGATTCTAAAATAGTAGAAAACAGAATATTTTAAGGCATGAAATAAATATCATTTTTCTTATAACTTGAAATGAATATTTTCATTCAAAAATATTCTCCCAGACACTCGATTGGAAATAGATTCTAAAATAGTAGAAGACAGAATATTTTAAGGCAGGAAATAAATATAATTTTTCTTATAACTTGAAATGAATATTTTCATTCATAAATATTCTCCAGGCACTCGAGATTGGAATTAGATTCTAATTATTTGTTAGCTCTTTATAAATAAATAAATAAATTTTCATTCGTAAATATTCTCCCAGACACTCGAGATTGGAATTAGATTCTGAAATAGTGGAAGACAGAATATTTTAAGGCAGGAAATAAATATCATTTTTCAGTTCGGCGGCAGAAAATGTCGAACTAGATTCTTTCTAAGAGCCTCAGCCATTTTTGCCGATCTTTTTGTATTTAAGAAAGCCTTTTTTGCAGAAATACTGAACTAGAAATGGGAAAATAAGCAGATTATTATTTCTATTATTGTTCCTATTAACGAGCTACATCCGTAAGCACCACATATACTCGAATAGTTCCGTATGTGCTACGTATATGCTCAAGCATGATTGCACATGCAATATTAAAGGGCGCAAGTAATTGCGCTAAGCACGCCAACTAATGCCGTTCTTGGAAAAGTTTTTCAAGGAATTAGGGTTTACTGCTCATACAATATCTCCACCTGCAGTTCCTGCCCGGGGCATTGCGATGAGTGAATAGGAACCGCAGTTAAAGCTGTTTACGCTGCGTATGCGTAATGTGCGCAACTAAAATCTTATCAGACGGCTGCCAAGTTTCTGAATAATGGCACACAAATGTGGGAAAGTGCAGCGCTCTTCTACACGCGAGTGGCATACGAGTATGCAGCAGCTCGATATGCGCCATGAATGAGCAGTTGGCTTGGGGGCTAGCTGATGATGATGTGTTCGCTCGACACACACAGCCCCCCCAGACAAACGCACCCATCCCATCCGTCTAGTGGCTCTGAGTGTGTATTTTATTTGCTTGAGTGACAAACACAAACACAAGCACAAACACAAGCACAAACAATGCCAAAATAAGCTGCCAGCTTATCAAGCCAAAGCGTCGCTTGTGCCCGACAATTAAAATGGCAGCTAAGACGTAATTAACTTAAAAATGTGCATACGAGTACACGCCACTCAGCCAACGGTTGCTGTCGGGCCGTGCAAGTGTAAACGGCAGTGTCGAGTATGCATCCACTTGCTAGCTACTATATAGTATAGTACTTGCCAATTTTGTATGCTGAATCAAACCTGTTGTGCTGGGTGTGGCCCAATATCTTGACGTTCTTGCTCATAACTGCAGGTTGGAGCCAAACAGAAAGGCACGTCCAACGTCCAACGTGCAGCGCCCCACAAGCGTTTAATTGACTTTTTTTTTTTTTTGGTGCTCAAATCTCAATTAAAACGTGTAGCAATATTTTTGGAAACTCAAATGGGAATTTCGCAATAAAAGACATTTCAGATATGTAATTGCAATTTTGCGCTGGCCCTCGCTCTTCATGTTATTTAATATGGAAATGATATAACAGGCATATACAACAATTTGGCATTTGGCATCGAGCATATACATATGTAATACTAGTATATATGTAGCACCGTTCATGGTTTCAACTGCCATAAATTGTGCTCTATGTCCTGCTGGCGGTATCAGAAATTAAAAGCAAATACCGAAAACCGCCGCCAGCTTCACAAACCATGGCCAGCAAGACATCAAACCACAAGCATCTGGGTGGGAACTAAAGCTGAGTAACACACAGACTATATGTATGTATAGTATATAGTACATATGTACAAGTATGTATATGCTTCGTGCAATTCGGGTCAGTTGTTGCATCTGTAGTATATACAGGTAATACACGATAATGTCAACTGATGGCTAATTGTTTCCAGCAAATTAACACTGGCTGCGAAGTCAAACAAAAAGTATAAATTGGGTGCAAATGCCTGGCATGTTATTACTCGTATATTGTCATTTGTTTACGTCAATGAAAACGACAACCGCCAGCGAGAAAAAACAGTACAACAATAAATGGTTGTGACTCAAAAAAAAAAAAGAGCATAAAAACGCCATATTTCAAATGATTTTTGATATATTTTCATAAGAATTATCGATCCATGACAGTGGGACTTAATTTCAATTAAGAGGAGCGTTCTCTTCTTAAGCGTCTAAGATTATCATAAACTCGATATCATAAACTCGATATTATTATCGATATTATTATTATTCAGATATTAGAAGAGACAGCACGAGTATTAATGAAGAAAATCTGAATTATCTAAAGAGCACAGGTGGAGAAAATTTCAACAAAGTCTTATAAGAAACGTGATATTTGTTGTGCAAGGTTTAGTTTTGTAATAAGTAGATAACAGAATTAAGTAAGATTTTTGAAACTAAATTAAAAAGAGCTACAATTTCTTGCCTATTTCGACAGCTTGTTTTCGAATACGCTCCAAAAAGTTAATTAATAATAATGTTAGATAAATATTTGGTATGATTGGGCGCCAAAATGGAATAAAAATTGCTGAAAAATGCAATGCTGAGAACTTTTTTTGTATAACACAGTTGCCGAAACAAATCGCATGCATAGTTTTTGTTATACACCTAATTCTGTTTTAACACGGTTTGAAAATGAAAAATTTTATATATGGTTGCACGACTTTATTCGATTTAGCACGATTCTAAATAACACAAAAATAAATATAAATAGAAACACACACAGCTGACAAACTGCTGGAAACCATTCCTATATGGGTCGTTATGCTGATTTTAATAGGTTTTAGCGATGAGGAACCAATCACCTGTTTTTGATTCTGATCAATGTCTTTTTTTACACGGTTTTTTTATTGGACGACTTTTTCTGGAACCCATCTACCGTGCAAAAACAGAATTAGGTGTATTCTATTCAAATATAATCAGCAGATCATTTGCTTATTTTAACAACAATTTTCACTAGATTCAGTCCTCACTAAGCCTAGTTGCAGTTGAACATTGAAGTGTGCCTGCGCAGCCTTCCTTGTTACCTGGCTCGCATTGCCAAAGTTCATAGTTCAACTGGTGGGTGGAGGTGGGCTTGTTTGTTGTTGTGGCACGCCTACTGCAGTTTCATGCGACTAACTGGCGATGCGCACCTTCATTGACATGGCCCTGACGCCCACTCCATGCTGCATGCAACGAGCACAAACAAAACAAAAAGTAATATCAAAAGAAAAGGGCCGAGCCATACGTACATACATACATAGGTGTCTTTAGCATGACGCACGTGAAAATTGGCTTCAAAAATAGAAACGCATGTGTGGGCCACTTCAGCAAGAAGGTGGCAAACAATGCGAATGACACCATGCAGCAGCACTCAAGAGCCCACGAATTGCCAGAAGGCTGGAGAAGAGCAATATATATGTACAAGTATGTGTACATATGTACATATATAGTACAAGTAGAACAGAAAGTCGAACGGTGAAAAGTTGCTGGCGAGCAGATGAATGAATGAAGCTCATTTACATAAACCCACACACTGATATATTTTTGTGTTTACTTGCGAATAAAGCCATTTAAGGGGCAACGTCGTCTATGGCTGACGTGATGGCAGCCAACTGGTTTTCAGCCCGGCAATTAGGAGGCAAATATTTAGTTTTGCATTTTGATTGCGGCCATTGTTGTTGTTGTTGTTGTTGTTGTTGTTGGTGCTGCCACTCGTAATCTCTTCGTTTGCTTATTAGCTTTTGATTAGTAAGTTACAAAGTGCCTTAAATCTTTATTAGATATGAGAGCTTTAAATGGATTTCCTCTGCTTCATTTTGAAAGCTGGAAAAAACTTCTTTACCTGCGCAGCACAATCAAAACACATTTTTAAATTAAAACTATTCCGCAGACGAAAGTCTGACGCAACCAACGCCACTATTTATTTTGCCAGTCTTGGAACAAAAATGCTAAATTGCTTGGCTTTGAAATTAGAACAAATAAAGGAATTATATCATGGCATGACTAACATCTACGAGTATTTGAACAAAAGCTGCTGATAATTACAATTAATATTCTGGCAGGATGTAGGTAAGCTTTGCTGACAGGTCGAGTCAGGAAATTATGAATGCTGACAGCTTTCATAGAGTATTTACAATTTAAATTTCGATTGGCAATATTTGCTACTTGTAAGCCATTTTAGATTGCACAAAAATGTTTCGAGCAACTTAAGTTAAAGTAAGCAATAATTAGTAATTAAGCTATTTTGAAATATTTTTACTAATAATAATTTTTACTAAGTCTAATTTTAAATAAAAGAAGAACAAATATTAAATAAATATGAATGTTGAAGGAGAAGTCTAATCTTAGATTAAAAGAGAGTCAATTAAATTAAACAAATATTAAGTATTCAGCTATTTTGAAATAATATTATTATTAATATTGAAAGAGAAGTCTAATCTTAAATTAAAAGAGTGTTAATTAAATTAGACAAATATTAAATAAATATTAATGTTGAAGGAGAAGTCTAACCTTAGATTAAAAGAGAGTCAATTAAATTAAACAAATATTAAGTATTCAGCTATTTTGAAATAATATTATTATTAATATTGAAAGAGAAGTCTAATCTTAAATTAAAAGAGAGTTAATTAAATTAGACAAATATTAAATAAATATTAATATTGGAAGAGAAGTCTAATCTTAGATTAAATGAAGTCAATTAAATTAATCAAATATTTAGTATTCAGCTATTTTAAAACATTTTTATTATTAATATTGAAAGAGAAGTCTAATCTTCAAAGAGAGTTAATTAAATTAGACAAATACTTAATAAATATTTATGTTGAAGGAGAAGTCTAAGATTAAATGAAGTCAATTAAATTAAACAAATATTAAGTATTCAGCTATTTTGAAATAATATTATTATTAATATTGAAAGAGAAGTCTAATCTTAAATTAAAAGAGAGTTAATTAAATTAGAGAAATATTTAATAAATATTAATGTTGAAGGAGAAGTCTAATCTTAAATTAAAGAAGAACAAATATTTAATAAATATTAATATTGAAAGAGAAGTCTAATCTTAGATTAAATGAAGTCAATTAAATTAATCAAATATTTAGTATTCAGCTATTTTGAAATATTTTTATTATTAATGTTGGAAGAGAAGTCTAATCTTAGATTAAATTATAAGCCTATTAGACCTCTAAGTAAAGATGCAGTCAGATGAGCAACTTATTTGTCCAGAAATTCCATTTCTATCATATGATTGCCATTCTAAATGAATCTTCAAATGTGTCTAAGGTGGAATGTTTTCTAAAAATGGTGTAGCTACAATATCTTGAGACTAATTAAATGTTATTAGTGTTATACTGACTGTTGTCTCATTAACCCAACCCATTACTATACCTTTGCACAGTCAAGCTACTTGAGCTCAAAGCGCTAAGTACAAAGGCAAGTTTGCACGATTTGTTTTAAATTTTTACAATACAAGTTCTATCTTTAAGAAATTGCAATCAGATAGCCTGAGTTTCGGAAAACTTGAAAACATTTGTCGTGAGCAATACTATCTCATGATTCATGTGAGAAACGCTGCCTTAGAGATAAGCAACACGTATACGTATACTCTTCCAGAAGTTTCATATCGCACAAGTAGTGGGCAGCTAGAACTGGACACATCTGGTCCTTGTATTGTATTGCCGTAAATAAACTTTGTTTGGTTTTAAATTACGGTTTGCAAAGCAGTCACAAAAACGGCATTTAATATAAATTAAATACAGCTTTGTGTGTACGAGTGTGTGAGTCTCGAAAAGTGTGGGTTTCTTGCGGTTTGGGTTTCCATATGCCCGTACAAACATACGAGTATGCAGATACAGAGACACATGTTGTTTAGATAGCCGCGACTAATGACTCACTATCTCCCCCCTTTCTCATATTCCACAGAGAAATGCGTCTCGACACGAACTCAAATGTGGACTTTAAGGCGTTCGAATCCAGCTCATGTGTAAGTGGAAAAATGAATAATCGAATTGCTGTTGAAACTGGTCGCACGATAGCGAAATTAAAAATTGATTGCATCGCAGTTTCACATTTCAATTAACGCGAACCATTAACCTTGAACATGATGATGTTTGCTCTCTCCCCCTCCATGCACAGTTAATCAAATTGGATAATCTAGCTACCTGGGGTGGCTCACAGAAAACGGACACACGACTGCCCATCACGGACTACTCAACGCTTGGCGGCCCCAGGCACAATTGCAGTCCATTTCCATTATCCAAAGATGTGAACAATCGCTTGGTGATTTGGTTAGTGCCGGCTGCATAAGTTTCTCTCTGTTTGATTATCCTAATGCAATGCGCTCTCTCCTTCCCCCAGGGATGGCGACATGACCACATTGGATGTGGACGCCATTACCAATACCAGCGATGAAACATTGACTGAAAGCAATAGCATATCGGAGCGCATCCTGGCCGTGGCAGGCAATCAGCTCAAAGAGGAGCTAAGCACAACAATAAAAGGTAAGGCGACTCACTGAACTCCACCTTCAGTTCCATTTCAACCTCCACCTCCACCACCATCTACCACTTTGTTTATGCCGTTCTTTGTAACATTTCATTTGTTATTGCCAACGAACAGAATGCCGCACTGGCGATGTACGCGTCACGCGCGGCTATAACCTGCCCGCCAAGTATGTCCTGCACACCGTTGCCCCCGCCTACAAGGAGAAGTTCAAGACGGCCGCTGAGAATACGCTGCACTGCTGTTACAGGTGCGTTCCAAACACACCCTTAAGTACACCTCATCGTGCTACAGTCAGAGAAAAATCTATTATAAAAGCCAAATCAGATGCAGGTTTCACAAAAGGGTTTAAAGGTTTTTGGAACTGTTAGAGGAATAGGTTTAGGATATGGGATTTTAGGATATTATTTCAATATTGCATTTTTTTTTTTAATTTAAGCCTTCTAACCAGAAATATGTTTCCAAATATTTTGCCAGAGTGTTTAGAGGATTTTGGAATTGTTAGAGGAATAGGTTTAGGATATTATTATTATTTTATATAATATATTATTTTAGTCTTTTTATTTAAGCCTTCTAGTCAGAATTATTTTTTCAAATATTTTGCAAAGCAGTTTAAAGGATTTTGGAACTGTTAGAGGAATAGGTTTGGGATATGAAATATTAGGATATTATTTCAATATTGCATATTTATTTTTAATTTAAGCCTTCTAGCCAGAAATATTTTTCCATATATTTTGCAAGAGTGTTTAGACGTTTTTGGAATTGTTAGAGGAATAGGTTTAGGATATGGGTCTTTGACTTCAAGAAATCATCATGTATTGTAACAATTGGATTGCAGTTTTCAAACACATACTTGTATATTTTTGTCACATTAAAAAATTGAGTTCGGCTTTTGACTTAAAAATATGAAAACTGCCAAAACTGAAAACCAGCACATACCAAATTTAATTGTTTATAGTTTTTTTTAATAAATAATAGCAAGTTTTCTAAATGAATTTTTAATAGCGAGACCCGTAAAATCAAACTTGTATTTAAGAATTCTACTAGGCTTAGAAGTTTTCAAGTCTGTTTGTATTCAAAATACAGTATGAACTCGTTAATTACAACTAAAGGAAACCTTTTCGAAGTTGTTGGACCTTGCGAGGACAAATTTTTTACTTGAAACTTAATTTTTATTGGAAAATTTATTTTTTGAACATATTTGAACATTAGCAGGGCATTTAATCTCATGAAAGAAATAATATGTTTTTTATTGAAATATCATTTTTCTCGGCACAATAGAGACAGTTTTATAGAGTTTAGAAAATCGAGGAATCGCGTTCGTACTGTACAAGTATAATGAAATCCCGTATCCCTTAGCTTAGCAGATAATATTAAAGTTAGATTTGCGTCAGAGCAACGGGAATATTAACCCTCTCTTGAGTTGTACCCTTGACTGCATAACCCTTTTATTCGCTGTGATTCAATTCAACATTTCTTCTGCCCTTACAGAAACGTGCTGTGCAAGGCCAAAGAGTTGAATTTGCGCACAATTGCCGTTTGCAATGTAAGCGGAAATCAGCGCAGTTTTCCGGCCGATGTGGCCGCACACATTGCGTTGCGTGAGTATTGCACTATTTGCACATTCCATTTGTTGCTTCAAGTTGTCTAACACACACACACACACACACACACACACACACACACACACACACACTTCAACTCAACAGGCACCATACGACGGTTTTTGGACAAGTTTACGCTGCAGGTTGTGATATTGTGCGTGAGTCCTCACGATCGCGGCACCTACGAGGTGCTGGCGCCCCTCTACTTTCCACGCGATCAACTGGAGGAGCGCAGTGCCATGTGGCAACTGCCCAAGGACATTGGTGGCGAGTTTGGAGAGCCACAGCATCCGGATCGTCAAATTCGCATTATTCGCAATCCACAACACAGCGTCCATATGCGTCACCAACAAAGTGAGTATCGCCGGCAACTGCGTCATGCATAGATACTACTAGCTGGCTAATCAGCATGATCGACTCAACTGATAAGTAGTACATAGATACAGCAAGTCAGACTGCCTGCCCCCGTTCGCGTCTGTACGCTCATGTGTGGGCTCTTTAACAACTGCCAATAATGTCGATAAGATTAGAGCTTGGGCTTGGGCCACAAAACACCAAACAGAACGTCGTCAAATGAAATTGCCACACTGCTAGGGCTTCCAGTTACGTTCGCCAGAGCCGCGCGTCTGGTCACCCAGCGAAGGTGTATTCATTTTGCACATTTGATTAACCGTGTTTTCGTTCCAATTACGCCATTCCAGCTAAATCGTACAAATAAATAGAGCAAAGAGTGCATAACTAATTAAGTACGAGTACCTACTACAAGTATACTACATTCAAATGTACGTACAAATTTAAATATAATATAATAAACATGTTGCAAAAAGGTGAATTATATGCCACAACATGCGCAAGCGGTCGATAAACATACATGAGCTACTTTTGAAAACCACAAAAGTGCCACAAAAATTCTGAAATTTATCGAAATTGTTAAAACGGCCGTTAAAGCATAAAGCCCATATTGTCATTATGCTGCTTTAAGCTTTATTTAAACACCACTCGAAAGCGTTGGTGCTTCATAATTAATCCGCTTAAATTATCCTCCTATTTGTGCCGTCATTCTGTATGTGAACAGCAACAACAACAACAACAATTATCTATTTGTGTTTATGGCAGTTATGGCATGAAATTCAGGAATAAAAGCGTTGCATACTTTGGGGGCGCGTACAAAATTATGAACTGCTTGTTAGAACAGGCAAAAAAGCTAATTACATACAAGTACATACATAGTAACAATTCAAAAACTAATAGAGATATAGACACTTTTTTATTAGCAATTAAATTATAAATCTGTTTATTAGACACCATTTTTTATGAAATATAAAATTAAAAAATTTAGCCAGTCTCTGAAATAGAATTTAAAACCGCATTTATGCCCGGCTTATCCACAAGTTATCCCTATTACTCGGATTAACTCCCAGTTTAAGTGCTTCTGATCTGAATCTTTTAGGAAATTATTTTCATTCATACTTTTCACAACTTTTGCCGTGATATGATATAATTTAACATTGCGTATACGCTCCGTGAAGCAAGCAGTTGGACAGCGTTGATCTCATTATCAATCTGTTCAAGTTCTAACGAACTTCAATCTGTTTTTAAATGTAGCTTAGAAGACTAATTACAATAACACCGGCATGATACCAAATGGAACTTGATAAACGTTTTCATTAGTAATTAAATTATTATTATTATGTTTATTAGAGAGGATTCTATTACTCGGATTAGCTCCCAATTTAAGTGCTTCTGATCTGAATCTTTTAAGCAATTATTTTCATTCATACTTTTTCAACAACCAACCAGTTGGACAGCGTTGATTTCATTATCAATCAGTTCAAGTTCTAACGACCTTCAATTTGTTTTTTAATGTAAGTGGCTTAGAAGGCTAACCCAATAACACGGGCATACCAAGCCTTAACTTCGTAGTAGATGTAAAGAAGCACAGCATTTCGTTTCAATAATGCCTGCTTTATTATTCGCTGAAGACCATATCCGAGTATTATTCGAATTACACTTAAATACCGAAACTAATTGCAATTAGAGGTATTAGTAGCATCCCGCTGTTGTAGTATTATTTTCAAAAGCATAAACGAGAACAGCAGTATGTATTAAAAAGATTAAATGCTTTTCCTCGCAGCTGAATTGTTATCTAGTTCGAATAAAATAAATAATGCAAAATAAATAGTTAAATAAAATAAAGCAAACGGCAATTAATCCACACTATTGTACTCGTATATGAATGTGTATGCGCCTCGTAATACATGCACTTATTAATTGCAAATTGCGTAGCAAATTTATTCGCGTTTACAATTATATTTATTTCAAAAACTAAACAATTTTCGTATGACATGTTGGAGATAAAAACAACACGTACCTGAAATCAAATTCAGTGGATCGCTTATCAAGCCACTCGACTGTCAGTGGCTGTTGGTTGCTTACTTGTGTTATTTTAGACAAAGCCTGTGCTTCTTTCTTAAATCATGTCAGCTCTTAGGCAGATACAACGCAACTTGTTTATCACTAACAACGCGTTTGATTTTATCTCGCCAAGCGGGCCAGGGCTGGGTGCGGAATGAGCCTATATGACGCGAGATGCTGATGCTGATTCTGCTCTGCTGCTGCTTCAGTTGCTGCTGCTGCTGATGCTGCAGAATCCAGGTCCAGTCAGTTTCTCAGTTGGCCCGACAGCAGCCCACGCTAACTCGCTTGCTCGCGCTTTTGCTCGGAAACATTGCAGTGACAAACAAGTGCCCAGTGCGCCAAACGGCTCTGAACGGCTTATATTATAAATATATTGTGGCGCTGACTGCTTTCTTAATCTTCGTTAAAGAGCGCGTCAATAAAAATGATAAACAATTCGTTTGAGTTTTCATGTAATACAAGACTATTTACTCTTCATAGTATATGTTTAGTTAGCTGTGTCATCACAACTCAAATAAAACAAATTGATTTTTGTTGCAGCCGACGACGATTCCGACGCCAGTCCGCACGATATGGAAGGCAATAGCTCCGATCTGGAGGGCGGCACCACCAACATGAATGGCCTCAGCTTGAACTCGTACAGCAGCGGGCTGCAGACACAGCTCCAGGTATTTATTTAGTGTCAACTCCTCCAACTTGCCTAGGTCAATAGGTCATTTCCATTTCCATTTAACTAATTGCATAAATGCTTCCACTGCTCAAATTACAGCGTGATCTGGACAGACAGCACTTGCTAAGCGACAGACCACGCGCCGGCATTTATGAAAACGTCATCTCGGAGGGCATCGAGGGCATGGAACACCAAGAGAGGTGAGTGCCGGCGTTCTTCTCACAACACTGACAACTTTGTTATGGTTGCTGCGCAAGCACACTCGCATTAAAATATTACACAATGTCAACAGCAGCGTTGACAGCTAGACACAAGCTTAAACAATCGTATGCCTATACTACTTGTTTATGTACTATATGTACAAGTATACTTATCTATGTATGTATCAAGTGTCCACTTGCGTCACTAATTACATTTGCCCAGCTGTCTGCAGCCCATGAAAACTGAAAACAGCAGATCAAAGACCAAGCCAGAGGCAAGCAGCAAGTAAACTCCTTCCTTATTAAGCACCTTCCCTCCCCCAACTGCGCCTGTCGGATTGTCGAGCTGTTTGGGCATGCGGCAAGCGCTTATAAACACATAGTATAATATTTATTACAACGTGCCGGAAATATCTTGACCGTCCAACAAATGCCCCTCAAAGGCCGAACTGTTGGCTTCCGTGTCCGCCTATGTAAATTCCTTAGCTGTCGTTCTCGAAATTTTACACAACATTTGCACGCGAACGCAATTTGTGCAAGTGTAATGAAGTGGCTGTCGTCCTGCAGGGTGCTAATTGAATCTAGAGCTTCGAGTGGGGCCGGCACCATGTGCCAGCAGGTGGCTGTCTGCCCATGACGTCATGACTTCATTCCATCAAACACGAACCGTGACGTCTCACCTGAAGTTCGTCATCAGTTGCATGTGCCCATGACGTTAAGTCTAAGTACGGTTCGTCCAAAAATAGGAGTATGGGATAAAAATAGCTGACTCGACCCTTGGCTTGCTGCTATAAAAGATGCGCCATAATATTAGGTGTCCTAAATGAAAGAAAGGAAATGCTCAATGAATTTAACAAAAATGTCATGAATATATTGCTAATTCAATTACTTCCAATAAGTTCAAAGTTCAAGGGCACCTCAAATTAGTTTTCGACCACAACAAATTTCTTTGGTATTATAAGTATATTCAAAGTCTAATTTCAAGTTACTAAAGCATCTCAAGAACTTCTATAACCTAATATATGAATATTCAAGATGTGTGGACCCCTATTGAGGAACATTCAGGCGCCCCGGGTTTTAATTTGAACTTAACTTTAAGCTGCCCCTTTAAGGCGAAATATCTAGCAAGATAGGTTTAAACGCAATAGACGGTCCTCTTTAATTTATCATTTTTTTGTTTCCTTTCAACAAAATTTAAAAAAATTAGTGATTTGAGTTTTGACACGATCCTTAACCTATTATTAGTAATAAATTATTTACGAGCTGGCACATCACAGATTGAAATTAAACAATTTTCATTACTGGCAAATAGATTTTAGCATCAAAGCACGAACAGTGTGGATTTCTGATTGTTTTCATGTCCATCACAGAAATGAACTTTTGCTTTGTTCCATCACAGCTTGCTAGAAATTCAATTTTGGCTACGTTTTCAATAGAATTTAACGTCAATATTGAATTTCATTTTAGTAAAATTATAAACAAGCTACAATAATGGCAGACAAATAATTTAATGAATTTTGATAAATTTTCAAAAAAGGAAAAGTGAATAAAAGTTCAAATTATTATTTCAATCGGATTTAATTGTAAATCTTTTTCTTTCATACTCTTCAAATGTTTGTTAAAAATCGAACAAAGCTGGTTGCAGTTTATTCAACTCTAACAATATACTATTTGGAGTTCAACACATACATATTTGCCGACATTTTCGATGGCTTGTGTATTTTCATCATTTAAGCAGCCAGTGTAATTACATTAGTCTCGGACATTGCACCGATTGCTAATTGTTAACCGAATTAGGCCAGGTACAAGGGCCATTGGCATGCATGTTCCATATCGATCCAAATCGACGCTTATATAGTACAATTAGCTCATGCATTTCATTCATGTCACATGCCAGCCAGATTTTGTGGCATGCGCTGAAGATACGAGCGGCTTTTGAGGCTGCGGTTATTGAAACTCTCAGATGCGACACGTCTGTGCGCATTTGATGTTAACTCAACGAAATCAAAATCGAAACGTTGCGGTTCATTGAATGAAACGACATAAGCAAGCATCATATTTCGCATTTTGTCGACACTTAACAGCAAATCTTTTTAATTAAATACACAAACATACTATATGCAAATATAGTATACACTTAGTTTGAATAAAAAATTAATAAAATTGAAACACAGAACGTTAAACAGTATTTCCTGTCGTACGACATCTCGTTAATTGGTTCATTGTACTTGTGTGCGTGTGTGTGTGTGTGTGTGTGAGCTGCTCATTCAAAATTGAAACAGTGTGCAAATGAATTATTTTTGATTGGCACACGCCAAAATAAAGTGATGCAAAGGAAGAGGAAAATATCATTCAATTTAAGGAAAACTCCAAAAAATTAAAAAAAAAAAAAACAAACGAAATGGCATTCTGCAATAACATTCACTTGTTTTTGTTTTAAAACAAAAACTTACACTCACCCACACACACACACACACACACACACACACACACACACACACACACACATACACACACACACACACACGATATCCGAGTGCAAACATTTGCACAGATTTTTTTGACAAGTTGAGCAAGCAACTGCCTAAAATGCCAGCCAGTTAGTCAGTTAGTCGTACTGACATGGCATTTGCACAAATAAAGTGGTTAGCAGGTTGCCTTGCATGTCCTTGTACAATTTCCTGTGCAGTTGTTGTTATCTCTGCAGTTGTTATCCAGCTTGTTGTTGTTGTGGTTGTTGTTGAAAAACTGATGTCATTGAACAGTCAAAAGGGCGCATACGCGTGGGAGCACATGAGTTGGCAGTTGCATGCAGCCCCAACTCTATTGTCAAAACGGAAAGAGAGTGGCAAAGAGAGAGCAAAAGCACACTAATTTCGTCATAAAGAGAGCGACAGAGAGCACATTAGGTTTCCTGCTATGTGCGCGCGGTATGCGGCATTTCACGGCACTGTGCTGCTGCCGACACTGTGTACACATTATATACATACAAGTATGTACATACATAGTACGTGAGCATGGACAGGCATTCAAGAGTACGGGCATCTGTACGTGCCATGCTCAGTCGAGAAACGCAACTCAAAGCAAACGGTCGTGGTCGCGAATAATTTTGGGCATCGGCATCAACATCAACATCGGCAACTGCGCACACAAACTCGTAGCGCCAATTTATATAAAAGCGTACTCAAAATAAATCTATAAGTAGTATATACGAGTATAGCCAAAAAAAAAAAAAAAAGAAAGAAGAAAATCAAATCAAGTAAAAGTATTTTTTCATACGCCATTTCCACGCGCGGCTTCCGGTAGAACGCAAAAGTCTGGCCAAAAACGCTGCCACATATTGAAAAACAACTTACGTATAACTATACATACTTGTACTATATAGAAGGCTATATAGAAAAGTTGAGCCAAAAATAAACTAAAAGTAAAACGCTCAACCATTTTTGCGTCAACGAATTGAACCCCAAGTGCACTTTTCTTAGTAATTTCGAACAATCACAAGAATTTTCAAAAAGAACCAAACAACTGAAAAAAAGAAAAACATTTCTTCGTGCCTAAAATCGATAAACTGTAAAGACAACAAGATAATTGACACACAGACAGAAGGCGGTGCACAAACTAATAAGAATTAAAGCGTAGTGGAAAGTGGAAAGAGCTGAAAACATAGAGGAGCATAACAAAAGGCTGCGCCCACCACAAATAAGATAGAAACAACACCCACCTTAACAGCAACTACAAGTACAGCAACAACAACAACAACAACAACAAATACAATCATGACAATGCTCGAAGGTATGACGTCCATAGACTTGGGCTCCAGTCCCATGCAGGAGACGACCAGGGACATTGGCGATGTATTGCCTGATGAGCTCATCGAGACGCCAGAGGAGAGGTAAAAACAACAAAAACATGGGGCATTGGGGCTGCACAACAACAAAAATCAATTGCATGATTCAGTCATGAAGTGGGCGCTGCAACAAGAGCAAAAAGAGTCGGGTGGGGGGGGAGGGGGGCGTACGGGCTCAGACATATGTATCTTGAAAGTAAACAACCCAGTCCGTAGCTGTGACGGCGGTGATGATCCCGAAAAAGACGCCATTTGCTCGATTCCAAGCAATATACATTAATATAATATGCATATAGCATTATGTTATAGTTATGGTGTAATACTCGCGTACATTTCTAGAGCATTTTCCTTTTTCTGACTGCCTAGCTGACGTCAGTGGCGTGTTCTATGGCTCTGCGTGACCAGAAATGCGCAGTGTTAAAGGTCTTGTCCGTCCATTCGTCCCACCATCTAGTCATCCATGCCTCCGTCTGTATGTCTGTATGTCTGTCTGCCGCTCTCTCCTCGAGCTTGTGAGTGTGCCTGCCAATTGTGTGAACTAATTTCGAATTCAAACGTATTGTTGTTACTATGAGCATTGTAGTTATTAGCAGAACAGAGCTACGATTAAGGCGCTTGGCTGGCTATTGGATATTTTTAGACATTGGCACTAAGACGATTTGTCCTTTAGACACAACAACCACATATGTAATTATTCATTGCCTGCCTAGTAGTAAGCAGTAGAAGTAGTCTAAGCATGTCTTGCTATAACTACTTAGTCCACAAATTATCAACAACAGTCTATTTGGAACAATTGTTGAATAATGCAACTCAATCTGTGAGAACAGTGGGAATTTAAATGAATAGAAAGCAGTTTATCCTGTTGTTGCATGATTGCTATTTATTCTATTTATTATTACCGGTCTGCCCGAGAACTTCGATCAGCATCTTGTGCGCAGCAATAATTGATTATAACATGAAGAGATGTGATATTTTAAATTATATTAGTTGGGCATGCAAATGGCAAAATCAACTCGGAAAATGAGTATTATAATGGAAATAAAATTAATATGAATTGCTCCGACAACTCCCTTGAAATGGGAAACTTTGAAGTATTTCTTTTTTATCTCAGAATATCTCTCTTCGATGATTTTCAGATCAGTTTAGCAATTCAGAACTGACGATGATTAACATGATTAAAACATTCAAGTTCTGTTCAAAACCAGTAGCTTAGCATCTAAATTACCTAATGCGGTAATCAAATAAAGCAGCATCTAAGTAATTTATGACAGATGCATATATAGTATGTATTTACATATGTATATACTATAAAAGTCAACATTCGAGTTTTCACACGCCACTTACAATGCATTAAAAAAATATATAGCCATCCGCATTATTTAGGCAGATGCCCACAGCTGATATTTGCTACAAATGTCGTCAGATTTTGTTTACGATGCAGTATCTCTTATCTATTTGCGCTACTGGGGATGAGCGCTTATCTCAGAACTAAGCGATGCCGACGCTGACGTCGCCGTTGGCGCCCCTTCCACCCCTGCGCTCGGGCGATGTCTTTGTTGCGGCTTTGCGGTAAATTAAAAGACGCCAATGCGACACGTAGCTTCTGAATAAACATCAAACGACTTCTGATTATATGGCAGGCTCACGTGTTTTTGAGCTTCTAAGCCATCAGCGAAAATTCTAAATAAAAAAGAGACGCAAAGTGAGTCACAAAATCTACAAATAGAAAGACTAAAATAGGAATAAATATATAGATATACACTAACATTAGCAGAGTAGTTCAATTGCTCGTATTAGACCATTAGTTTTAGATAGATACATTTGTATCTGTTGTGGTCTGAAGTCGATTTATGTTGGTGCATAAAAGAACTTAATTTTTTTTATCTCAATCACGATATCGACGGTACTTTTTGCACTTCACGATCACGCAACTACAGACACGATTGATCAATTTACTAATCATTATTGGTTAAGTTTTCCCAATGTTTATTTAAAATTGAATCAAAATTTGGATGCCTCTTGTTTCGGGCAGAGCATCTACATCTATATTTGGATGTGTAGAGAAATTGTACCCATGTATATAAATATAGGAAGAGGTTGTCTGCTTCTGAACTGCATTCAGATGTTGTAGAATATTCCAATTTTTTCCATTCAAATCATTTTTCTTTTAAATAAAACAAAATGTAAACAAATGTTAGAAACAAACAAACAATATTTTCTGTTAAAATCGCAGTACCAGAGTATCAAATATTTGGTGTGTCTTTTCAAAAATCGCAGCTTAAAACTATTACTCACGCTGTTTCTTTATATGGCTCGAATTCAATTAACACGATTTCGCAGGCATATAACTACATCTAGTATATGTATATAAAACTATTAGTGAGCAACTCCACTGAGTCAACCAGGGGCTTTGTAGATTTATATCAATTTATAAATATGTGTACCGTATTGGGTGTTTAGTGGATTTTTGGGTTGAATTGCCTACTCGTATTTATTCGATGACACTCTTCACTTGCTTTAAGCTGAATTGCGCATGTTGGCTTATCTATAAACAAATATTTGCATTTGTTTCAGAGCGGAAAAAAATCAGCAAATAAGACAAAAGTACAATGTTACGCGTAAAAAATAGCTTTCGTGGCATGCCTTCAAAATTTATAATGTGCTATGCAAATAGGATCTTTGTACGCGTATGTGCCCAGATCTCTAAGCAGGCACCTGATTATAACAAACAGGTTACTGCGGCATTTCACGTCTTGAGTGACAGAAAGCCTTAAAAGACCGAGTTTCAACATCGCCATGAAAACCATGAAAGTTATGCGCAATCACATGTCCATTGACCCCAAGGCAGATTAACTGAAAGGGCATACAATATTTGCATGGTTTTTCTTTTTTTTTTTTTTGTAATACTCTTTAACAGCTGCCAGCATACACAATTAAACAGTTCAAAAGACCAGACTCGAGTTCCCTGCCTCTTCGATTAGTCAGAGGGTGTCGACGTTGGATAACTGACAATGGATCGCAGAAATAATTTGTGTTCTGTATCTGCTGAGCTGCTAAATCGTTATATATTTAACATATTTTCAGTACATAGCCAAGCAATTAAATGGGAAAAGAAAATATACGTAGGTGCGAATATGTTGTTGATTTAATCAATACACACAACAGTTATTTTACAAACATACCATATGAATGGGTGCTATGTAGAGCACAGACATGAACTACTTATTCATTCCATGGTATAAAGGAAAAAATTCCATACGTCATGGAATTATGGAATTATTGAGTGCAGTTGCCATGGTAGGCTTCAAATCAAAATGACGAACAAAGGGAATACGATAATGAATAATAATGCAATCATTGCTCGAGTTACAAACAATATGCCCGTAAATCATGAATAAATAGAATTAATCTACTAAACATACATATTTTACGCATTTCAGATACGAACGTCTTTTGCGACGCGCACAAGTTGAGGACCTCACCGAGGTGTCGGGCATTGGTTGTCTCTATCAGAGTGGCGTTGATCGCTTAGGCCGACCTGTGATTGTTTTCTGCGGCAAATGGTTTCCAGCACAGAATCTTGATTTAGAGAAGGCAAGTTCGAGGCTGACAGACTATTTACTTAAGATTCAAATTTAACATTGAACTCATTTCTCTTTGCAGGCGCTATTATATCTGATAAAACTCTTAGATCCCATCGTGAAAGGAGACTATGTAATTGCATACTTCCATACCCTAACGTCGACAAGCAATTATCCATCGTTGCATTGGCTGCGTGAGGTCTACAGCGTATTGCCATACAAGTAAGTCGCACAGTTATCTTCAGATAATATAAAATGTTAACTAACGAATATCTCATTTAGATACAAGAAGAATCTGAAGGCCTTCTATATTGTGCACCCCACATTCTGGACTAAGATGATGACCTGGTGGTTCACCACCTTCATGGCACCCGCCATTAAGGCCAAAGTTCACTCATTGCCTGGCGTGGAGCATTTGTATTCGGCCATTACAAAAGATCAGCTGGAGATACCCGCCTATATAACAGAATACGATATGGCGGTACGTATCTACGCATATCTATCTGCATATGATTATTTCTTCTAAATTGATCTTTATTTTTTGCCTTTTACAGACCAATGGCCTACATTATTTTAATCCAGTGCCGACTGCTTCGTAGATAGCGGCCATTGTTGCTGTCTAGACAGTGAAACCACCATAGCTATATATACATAAAAGATATACACATATATATATATACATATATACACACACCCGTACTTATAATGCGATTTTTTATAGATTTTATAGTACCTTGTTTTTGACCTAAGAAATTTGTTTGTTTACCTGCATGTGGTTGGCATATGCGTTGTAATATCAAAAGTACCTTTGGCATGTGCGCATGTTTTGTTAAAATTGTGTAGCATACTTTAGGGATGCATAGAAATTGTTGACAGGGCCGCGTCTGCGTCTGCTCCTACGCCTACGCCTACGCCTACTCCGACGCCGACGCCAACGCCTACGCCCGCACCTGCTGGACAAGCGCCCTTGTTTTCAGTTTTGGATGGGATCGGGGCTATGTTTGTTATATCCAAATAATACTATGTAGTTAATGGCAGGCTTAGACAACATTTGTAGAACAAATCCAAAACATTAGGAGCATGTTAGCTTAATGAATAACATGAAGATGAACAAGTAAATGAAAATGAAAAGGAAACAAAATGTAAAAAATTCTTATGAGAAGCATGAAATTAGTTAATTAGTTGGCAAGCAGCTACAAAATTGAAAATTGAATTATAGCAGAGACTTCGGATTGAAGCTCTAAAAATTGTTCCTTGGCAAAAATCTCTGTAAGCAGCAACACAAGCACGCGAATCCCAAGCTGGAGAGGAAAACAATGGCAAGTCAAAAAACACAGCATGCTGAAGAAAATAAAATTATTTATATTATATACAAGAGAAGAGTAAAAAATACAGAAATGATTGTTGTAGTTATCTTTGCAATTTAAAATTGTATTATTACAGCGTGTTAATATTAGTACTCGAAACCATAAACAATTATATACACACGCAAGTATGTACATATGTATCTGATGCATCAGTCGAGAACAATTCCACGAGGATGAGCAGAAGGCGTACAGTAAATGCAAGCATACGTACTATAAATTCAATTGTATTTATATATAAATTTAATATACATATATAACTTGATAAATTCAACAAATATATACATAGTTATGTATACATATATAAAAACAAATAAAATTAACAAAAAGAAATAGATCCCTTTATATATTTTGAACATGTTAGAAGAAATAATAAAACAATGGATCCAGTCAGAGAAATTCGAATTGTTAGTACATGAAACAAAACTTTTGTAGATATTAGAGCTCACCGGTAAGGCCCGCAAATAAAACACCAACAACAAAATAAAAAGCATTATAATAAATGTTAAGTGTTATAAATAAAAAACAAAAAATGACAACAACAAGCAAATATCTTTGATATACGTTTAAATGAAACGAAAACTAAAACTTGATACACGTCCTTGTTAATCTTCCATGCACCTTTTGCGCTCAATCAAGAAAATTATAAACAATTTTTGACTAAAGCACGTCTCATTTTATATTCATAAAATAATGAAATTGGCAATTCTTATTAAGTCTTTGTAGCTAATAAATACTTTTTCAAAATGTCAACAAATCAATTAAAGCACTCAAGCACTAATGCAACACAAAATTATGAAATTCCCAACCAAATCAATTCGAAAATGCTGAAACTTTAAATAAGATACGCAAAACCAAAGCCCCAATTCAAATGAAGCTATAACACCAAGAGAGAAACAATTACAGCAATTACAGTAAACAGAATTTTAAGCGGTTAAATTATTCCGAATTGCACTCAGGGATTGATTTAAAACAAAATGAAACGAAACCAAATCAAAAATACAAATCGACAAATTAAATGAAAGTCATACGCTTTTTGGAACCACAGTAATACACGTATTACCTTTGTCATAGTTTGCGCTTTTAGCAAATGATCAGCCTGGCTAGTACCTTGAAGAAGAACATATAATGCATACAATAATATATAATTAATTATATTTGAAGGACAGGACATATGCAATATACCCGTTAATGTTTTTCCTGTTGGTCCTTGCTAACTGACAACCAATGCCCGTAAACATAAATGCGTAACATACGGTATTTGTGTGCCCCCTAAAAGAGATATAAATTAATGCCAAATTGAAGTAAATATTTTACAAAGCAATTAGCTAAACAAAATATAATGGAATTTGCTTAGAGAATTACAAAATGCATGACTAAAACGAAAACAAAGCATATATTTTTGTTATCGCAATTGCAGTAAGTACGGCAAAAGTTTAAGTAAGAGTTTAAAAGAGAACTTGAAGTAAGTCCCAAAAATATTAGAGAATATACATAGGTATTTAATTACATCATACACAAATGTATCTGTATTTATTGAATGAAAACTACATAGACCAGTTTTTATGCTAACAAACTATCTACTAACAATGTATGAACGATGCTACGAGCTTGGCACAACTCACAACTCACTCTAATTTTAAATTTAAACAAAAATATACTAAAATTACTTCAACAAATTACAAGTACATACCAACAAACTAATCACAATATAACATAATTAACTCTTTGAAAGAAAATTTACAAAATATCGTTTAAGAATCCCAAGAACCCCCAATTTTTCAAGAAGCAAACAAACTACTCGAAAAATATGTAAGCAAAAGTACAGTAATGCATTTCCTTAGACTATATATATATACTGTATATATAGTATCTTCACATTTTTCATATATACTACTTAAATGTAGTGTATGTGCGTAGAAGGCACGACACATACATGCATATGATCTGGACGAAATTAAAGCTGGAATATAGAACATCCATTTAAACTATATCCATTCGCTTAGTTCCTCACTCACCAGCTATGTATATGACATAATTATAGAACTACGAGTATATAAAGAACCCAGCAGCCCATTTATGCCAAGTGTTCCTTTTGAAGAATGTATTTTTTCAGAATTCTTAATGTTAAATATACATATGTAGTTAAAATACCCATAACATAATTATATAGTCGACTAATTAGACTTTACAAAATGCCATTCAAAATAGCCCCACTATTACTATAGTTTCTGATCAATCAAAAAATAGTCCAGCAAATATTTTCTACTGCTTCAAAAACTCTAAATGGTGATTTGTTGCTAATTTAATTGTAACTTACTCGTATTCAAACCAAAAAAAATTCTGCGATTCAATTTAGCATAGCATGTATTTTTAAATGCCCCTTATAGTTGTTAAAACTAAATCGATAAATACGAGTATGAGATGAGATGAAAGTAAGCAAAATTAAGTTTAAGTTTTCAATACCATTTAAAATATAACTCCGTTTTTCCTTTTGTATATAAAGTATAACAAATTTAATTGGTAAATTAATAAAAACAAATACGCTTTCGTTACAAATAACAACGCCTCTGCGTTTTAACAATCTATTCGGACTAACAATTATTACTTCAAACTGGTTAATAGAAGCTTCACTAACAACCTGTAATCACATATTTCAACTACAGCCCATCAAAATCACGACTCTGGCCCTATTGTATGACCAGTTTTATGTTCTTGGAGCCCGCCAAATATTTCTCCTTGTGCTTGTCAAACATCAGCTCCAGTGCGGCTATAACCTGTCCGTGAATCTCATCCACATATTCCGCTGTGGGCTGCGCGCTCTGTTTTACCGCAATGGGGGCCCCAACTGTAAGTTGTACACTATATGTTAGAGGAATGCCTGCTAGAATATGTCTGGGACTTACCAACTTGCACGACGGGTCTGCGATGGGGCAGGAATCCAAAGGTATAGTTGAAGAAACCGCGACCTACAGGAATTAACGGAGAAATGCCCGTCAACTTCTTGACTAGTGTTTGGATACGTCTAAGCAGCGAATCCGGTGGATTATTGACTTGATCGAATATATCGACCTCGCCAAATGAAAATGTTGGCACAATAGGTGAGCTGCATTCAAAAAAATAATTAAATATACCTTTGTATATTGTTATAAATGTCGAGGGCCACTTACCCCGTGCGTATAGCCAACTTGACAAATCCTTTACGATTCTTCAGCGTTAGAATATATTTTCCTGGATGCGTATCGAGCGCCTCTTGAGCGCCTCCCACCAATATGGCCACGGCATTAGATGTGAAACCATCCCGATTGTCCGAATGCTTCGGATCATTCGATTTGCTAAGGTAGTAGGTGAGCGATTCTTTGGACACCGAAACCAGGCCCCAGGAGCGCAAAAGTTCACGTAGGAGGGGCGTAATGAAATGCTGATCCAATGTAGCCACTTTGGGACGCACTTGTGGGAACAATGAGAGCCACTTGCCAATGTCCAGACCCATGTTGATGCAAATCCCAGTACTGTTTGGAACAATGAGGTTTCCATTGAGTATGTACTTTACACGCCACTTCAGAGCACGACACTTACCCTAGAACGCCATGTGGAAAGCTGGCCAATATATAGTTCCTATTTGGCGGAAGATCAGCTGTCTTAACCAGTTCTACAGGAAAGTAGTCCCGGTAGTTGCGATTAAAGGCGTTATTTCGATTAAATAGCCAACTATGGGTTAAATATCACTGATTATTAGGGTCGTATTTATCTCATCCTGGTACTCACCCATTACCATCCACGGCCGAGTGATTTTTCTTGTGATCATAGTACACATAAACCAGATAAATGGGCACAAGTGTGCGCACTATGATGCCTCCATAATACTGAAAGTTAAATCAGCCTTAGTAAAATATAGTATATATATAAACGCAGGTCTGGAAGAATGTGTTGACGTGTTCCACTTACCAGCAACATTGCAAGAATGATGAGCGACACCAGCGGCAGTGTGAAAAAGGAGAAGGTGAAGAAAGCCGTGACCAAGGTTTGCAAACGTCGCCTTGGCGACACCTTAACCGGGGCCCATTCAATCTTCATATTGTATATGTATTTGCCAGCAATCAAATGATTCACTAAAATGTCTTTCCTTGCCTAAACTGCCCGGCCGGCGAAACTCAACTGACCACAATGCGAGAACTATTGACGTTTAAGCATTCACTTCAGTGATTATACATGAAGCGATAAGTTATTGATAAGGATTGGACCTATACAAGCAAAGAGCAACATTTACGCTCACAGTAAGACTTCAAATGTTTGGGAAGTCATTTTAAATACCCGAGATTGGCGCGCCTATCGACAGCGATCGGATTGTTTGTTTAGGGCTTATGGCTTATCGGGTCGCGGGAAGCCGACAGCAGACAGAAGTCTGGGGAATGGCTAATGTCGTAGCTAAAACTATGTAAAGTGCTTTATCAATTGGATGTTGACTAGTCTGTAGTTTATTATTATTAATTATTATTACATTTTATCGCTTCATTTCAATACATACACTCACAGCATGGTGCATATAAAATTGAGTACAAAGTGTACATAGATTTAAATAAATGTGTTTTAGCACACACTTGACTTCTGGGGTCACTGAAACAATAGAAATGAGTTCTAAGCCCGATTACTTATCAGCAACTCATTCCACATTGTCAACTATGCGCCCTATCTTAAAAGTTCCGAGCATTCGCTGACTAATGCTAACTCGCTGCGATATGCATAACTATGCATATAGAGTGTAGTAATTGTTGTTACCGATGTTAGCAACTGGTTCTACCGCACATGTCCATACCGGCTGTACTTGATATGAACAGTTTGGCGTTTCAACTGACCCACTTCAATGGCAGTTCTCACAAAACTGGCGTTACACAATCATGATTTAAGGCACTTAGACTTGAATTACAGCTTATCTGCATCAAGCTCTCAATGATAACATCATTATAACCAGGCTATGCCTTTAACTTTAATTCATATGCATTTTATACAAAAAAATAACACAAAACACAGAAATGTTTATAACAATTTCAATTATTGCGATTCTCTACGATCTATCGCTTACAGAACTGACGTTGTGAACGTGTTACTTTTAACTGAAAGCGAAAACAAAAGCTACATACTCACACACACTACATACATATACTATGTATGACAATTCACGATGTGCTTTATTTATCTAGATACGAATATTTTTAATTTGAATTTTAAAACGCTATAGTCTCAGTTCGCATTTACGTACATTAATAATATAAACCAATTGTATACCCTCCACTGGAAAGAGTAATGGTTCTGGTGTGTAAGTTTGTAACGCCCATAAAGAAGCATCGTACACTGCACTTGACTTTGAAACTTTACGTCTAGTGTTCTGCTTGACAGACACAGATAATACAAATGTCGAGACTAACCACGTCAGATCAGTACATCATATACATAACGTACATAGTTAATTTAACAAAATTTTAAAATGATTTTTAGTTCGAATCTTAAAATGGTAAACTAAATGGTAAAAATACTTTCTAATGCGAAATTAAATAAAGGGCACACAGTAGAGTATTTAATTTGAGGAAAACAGGAATAAAGTTTTTCTTATAAGTCACTGAAAAGCTTCGCTGCTCGTGTGCAAATATGAAATAATAATGCTCAATTAGTAGCATTTTCAGTTGAATAATTTCAGCTCATATACAAATATGCATATACATACGTGTACTACGTGTAAATGTATCTTTAATGACACTTGCAAACTTTCATTATTAGTGTACAATGATTTTTTGTTTAGTTTAGTTTTGCCACAACAATATGGTAATGTCCAGGATGCTCTGCCCTATTACTATTTTCTGTTAACCGTATAAATTAAATATCTATTTATTTAATATTAGTATTTTTTCATCTTAAACATTTTTCGCCAATTTAAGTTCCAGTTTACCTTTTTAGTTGCGTTTATAATGAATTGTTCTGAACGTAAGAGCCGTTGGCTGTAACGGTTTTTGTTTGAAATCATGTCTCGATGCTCAACACTATTTCTGTTGGATTTTGACAGCACTGCGCATACCCTGTACATATACAGACATACATATGTACATACACAAACCCGAAGTGTGAGAGTAGCTTGCAATTTTTGCAGTGGAGTTAATAACAGAAATCTTTTTTTCAATGTACTCAAAATATAATAATTAAATGAAAAATGACCTCCGAGGAGCACCAAAGGTTGGCGAACATTGTGAAAAGCTGTCACGAGGATTTGCGACAGCTGACAAAAATACATGGCGCTGAACGAGCTTGGCATGAGCATATCAAGGACACACAGAAGTTGGTGGAATACGCGGGGGCGATGCAAAAACTCGCAGCAATATGGGAGACGAATGCAAGCAGCGAGGAGGCTCTGGCGCGCAGTCGCATCAAGTGGGCCATAAACTATATAACCAAATACTTTTATACGGAGCGCATTTACATGCAAAAGCGGCAAAGAGAGCAGCGCCTGTTGGCTTCTTACACAGAATTGGAGGGCGTCGGCTGTGCTTTCCTAGAAGTGCCTCCGGATAAATTGCGGGTACTGGACGTAGGCAGCTGCTTTAACCCATTTGGTAGTACACCGTACATGGATGTGACGGCAATTGACTTGTGTCCGGCCACTTCGGATGTCCTTCAAGCGGATTTCCTCAGTATTGCAGTCGATGAGAACTTGAACGAGCCGGTCTTGAAAGACCGGACCGTGCAAATATTACCGGCTAATTATTATGACTGCGTAATTTTTAGCCTGTTGTTGGAGTACGTACCAAGCTCAGAGCAGCGACTGATGTGTTGTCAGAAGGCCTACGAACTATTGCGACCTGAGGGGATATTGGTAATCATTACACCCGATTCACAGCATGTTGGTAAAAATGCAGGACTAATGAAAAACTGGCGTTTTGCGCTGGCCAAGATGGGGCTGTTGCGTGTGCGCTTCGAGAAGTTGCCACACATCACCTGCATGGCTTTCCGGAAAGCAATAAGTTTGGAGCTAGCGCAGCATTGGGCCAGCGTACATCGGGAGGAGGGCATGAGTGAAACTATGAAAATCCCACAGGATGAAAATTAAATGTATACTCTACACCCTCATCAGACTAGAAATATTTTCACGAATTTTAAAGCTAAAATGTTAAACATTAATATAAAATGAAATTACAAAAAATATTTCATAGTCTGATGAGGGAATTAGATTAAAATTTTACTTTGTAAATAAGTTCGTTTTATATTAATGTATGTATGTAAGTGTGTAGTGAGTTTAGTAAATGTGCTGATTTATCTACGTTATACTTAAATTTAAAATACTATTTTAAATGCGGCTCTAATTTATGCTATAGATGCTGCGGCGGTTGGCCGAAGAGAGCTGTTGCATTAACATCGGACGCCTGCCGTTTCTTCAGAGCAGTTGTGGCACCCACCGCCTGTTGCATGATGTTCGGGGGGAGTGGCTTTTTTCGATCCGCCTCCCACTCGGCGCGATGCAGGCGCTGCCGATGTTTGTACATGTTGGCATTGGAGAAGAAGGTCATCGGACAATTAGGACAGGTGTAAAGTACTTCACCCGTGTGGGTGGATGTGTGCTCCTGCAAAGTATGAAGGTTATGTGGTGCGCATTGGAGGCAGAATTTCAGAACTTACTCTTAGATCCTGGGGCCGTTTGAAGGCCTTCTCGCACATTGTGCATTTGAATTTACGCTCGCATTCATGATTGTGATAAATATGCCGTTTGAGAGCGCGCGAATTTGTTGAGGTCTTGTTACAGATGGGACATCGATGTTCGCCACCCGGTGGCTCATGTATGGTCTTCATGTGCTGCTTAAGGCCGTTTATGTGCCGCAGCCACGTGCCACAGATTTCACATTGCACCGGATCTGGTTTCGGTCGTGGCCCATCCGAGTGTTCCAGCTCATGATGTTTCTTAAGATTTGCCTGTGAACGCACTGTCTTGCCGCACTTATCACAGATAATTGCGGTCTCTGGGTCGTGCATGTACTTAAGGTGCTCTTTCAGCTTGCGCTCCGTTGGAACTCTGAAGGAAATAAGCCGAAATTAAATAACAATAGAATGGATTGACTACTACACACTAACTTTTTATTGCACTCGGGGCATGTGAACTTAAAATCGGACTTAGGCACATGCTTTGACACTATATGGTACTCAATAGCCGCCTTCGTAGAAAACGTCTTCGGACACTTTTCGCACTGGAAAACACGTTTCTCCTTTGTCTCTGTTTGGGGATTTGTATGCGTTTGTTCATGTATTTCAAGAGTGCGCGAGTCCTGAAAAATGCGCCCACATTTTGTGCACTTGAACTGCTCGGGATTCCCGTGCACCATGACATGTTCAGCGAGGGCTTTGCGTATATAGAATTTCCGGCCACAACAGAGCATGTACCCCTCTAGGTTATGCGACATGCGGAGGTGTTTACGCATGTCACCAAAGTTTTGCACAAGAAGATTGCAAACATGACACGGTATCTTCTTAAAGAACTTCAAAATAATATCATCGTATTCATTTTGCTGATTTTTGCGTCGCTCGATCTCCTCTCGACTCATCCTTACTGGCGGGACCAGCGGTTTGGGCCGCTTGCGGTATTTTTTCGGTTTAACTACAACACGCTTGGGAATTTCTGCGTAGCGTTCTTCGGGCTCGGCATCTGGTAGACTATCGTCTGTTTCGCCCCCGCTGCTACTGCTAGAGCTAGCGCTATCGTCGGTGCCGAGCACGGCTTCTGCTGCCACAAACTCAGCATCATTATCATCATCATCATCGTCAGACTCATATTCTTTCTTTAGTTCTGTTGGCGGAGTGGGCTCTTTTGTAGTTTTTACTGTGCGTGTCCTCAAAGAACGCCGCGGCACTTCCAAGACCTTTTTCTTTCTTTGTTTTATGTGTTTGATGTCTGCCGGTGGCGCTGAATCATTTGACTCCGTTCTGATGTCGGTGCTCAGGAACTCCGCGAGCGGTACATCACCATCAGAGTCACTGTCCACTGGTGTTCTCTCGCTCTTAATGCGCTTCTTAGCACCCATTGCGCCATCCTGAGCAATACTCCCGCGCTTCGAGCCTGCGAGCGTCCCGGTATCCACTGGGTCCTCAAACACCTCCACTTTGGGCAGTAGGTCCAATTCATTTACCTCCACCTTTACTTCATTTGTGGCAAAGAAACCTTCCGCAAGTGCATCTATGTCATTTGCCTGAGCAAGTGGATTGAGAGTCTCGCCAAAGAATTCAATAGGCACGCTTTTCGCCTCACCCCGCCTGCGATGTTCGTGCACATTATAGACGCGTTGATAAAATTCGTTAAAACTACTAACACTCTGCCAGCACTCCTTGCATACTGTCTCAGTGCTGCTTTCTGATCCACTCAGCTGCAATTTCAGTATAGGTTTATCCTCTATTCGTATCAAATAGGAACTATACTATACCTCCAGCCAAAAGTGTTTGTTTATTGTTTCGCAGATGTGCAACTTTTTTCCCTCCTCAGAGAAGACGCCAATGTGCCGATGGCCGGTACACACCAAGCACAGCACACACGCTGATGGAGCCATGTAGCTTTAAGTTACACGTTTTCGTTAAAGGACAAACATAGCAGTAGCAGCGCTTTTTAACTATTTTATCTTAACAAAACTGCGGCTCTTTGCAATAACAACGAAAATTCATGTGGCCAGCCATTTTAATTTTAGTGGTGATGGACTTCAATAGACTATTGTAAACGATGTTTCAAGCCGATGCATCGAAAACAACTCTGTCCTTTCCACCCCAATTCACCGTTGAAATTTCAGATATTCACCATACTTGCCATTTCAAAAGTAGTATTGGTTCCAAATAACGAGCTTAAAAAAAGGTTAGTCTCAAATTTGCCAAACAGTAATATCGTCATCTTTATCATTTTTAATTTTACAAATGCTAAAGAAGAAATCTTCTAATTTTGAAAAGTTTTGCGTCGAATCGGCCATTGATTTTGTACAAATATATGTTGTATGAAACTGTTTTTTCTCACTGACTGTGCCGTGTTTAGTAGACTGTCCGAATCGTAGGGAACACGAGCTTAGATTAGTTTTTTTTTTTTTATCGGACTTGCGCGACTGTAACACATTTGTTTTATAGTGTGTCGGCGCAGCTGAAAATAACTTCTTATTATCTCATTTGAACTTAACAAAATGTAAGCCATATCGCTTAGCTGGCAGCACTGGTAACATTAACAGTGGAAACATGAAGTTGCCATATGAGCCAAAGTGGACTGCGCATTTGAAGCTCTACACCAGTACTTTTTCAACGGTCTCATCGCCCGGTTGCTTATGGCGGTTGTTTATGCATTCGATCGCGAGAGATAGTAGTGCGTCTGCAAATGTGAAGAACGCTTGTGGCGATCAAGCATGTAAACAAAATTAGCGCGCCTAGACTTCGAGCACCAGATTTTGCAAAATCAAAGTGAAAATATCTACCGTGTTTACGCATATGTATATGCTTGTGTGTGTAGTTAAACGAACAGGCGAGCATACGAACGACAAAACCAAAGACGTTTTGCAATTGTATTGGCAAAATTTTTAAGTAAACAGTGGCAGCAACTATCCGTACGTTTCTATGTGCTGGTGTTACCGCAAAATTAACACTTTCCGTTTGGGTGGCTGTAGCTCGCTGTCAATTTTCATACATAAGCCGTTTTACAACAGCAGTTCAATCCACTTCCTCGAACTTTGTTTTTTCAATTAGCCACTTACGCCAATTGGAGTTCGAGTTGCATTGAACTTGGACAACTTGCATATCAAACTTCAATGTCTGTTGGATTCCCAGGTTTATTAAAGCTTTCCTTAGAAAATATCAAGCAATACACCTGTACTACACTACATGTATGACACATTTGAATTGCAGAGATTTTCAAATTCCCATTTGCAAAGCAACTTCCTTTCGTCATTCGACTTAGATATGTATATAGTATGTGAATACATACATATAGTATGTATAGTCGGTATATACTTGCTTATGAATGAATGTGCAATATTTTTCCTACTGCAGAAATTCGCAAACTTTGCCGATGGCGACGACCAGTTAGACTTGCATTTCGCATGGCCCGGTTGGTTTGGTTTTTCTTTTACGTAACGCCGCCATCGTTAGCGCACGAGTCAACCTAGTTTTGAATTTTGAAGAGCGAGGAGTGTCCGCTGTAGTTTTCACTCTTGTTGCACTTGCCAGTTAGTGGCACGTTTTTATTAGCGCACAATTCCTTTATGGAATATTAATGGGCGAACAAAAGCCCATGTTAACAGCAATAAGCCGAAACGCTTACAATTTGGGGAACTCAACACAAAAACAAAACAACTGCCGCTTCGTTCATTGACCAACTGAGCCACCCAAACAGAAGTTGGTTTGTGCACTACTAAAGTATATTTAAAAGGTTATTTCAAAATATTATTTTTCTTCTACAGTGTCTATAGTAGAATACAATACCAATCAAGTGACTTGACCGGGCATTCCCAAAATGAGCGGCTCTACATTTCGCATTTTTTCAAGCACTTTACTGCTGTCGACAATTTTTTTGTTCACGTTTATGGACCAGACACATGCCTATGGACTTGGACGTTGCCCGAAATATCCATCGATGCCAAAGTTTAACATGAGTCGTGTAAGTAAATAGAAATAAGTAATTGCCTCCATCCATCTCTCCATATCTCCAACGCTACAAGTGACTTGTTGACTTCAACTAATTTCAATTTGTTAGCAATTTGCTAACCCTGAAAGGCGCAAATTATTACTTAACGACTTGACTTAAAGAAAATTGTACAGCACATTTAAATTATTTACATATGTATATGAGAATATGTACATACAAAAAACTGTGGTTGTTGCATATTACATACAATATGTTAAGAACCTACTACAAGTATATGTGCAAAATATCCGAATACCTGTGAAGCTGCAACGAACCATCTTAATGGCATCAACTTTTCGCTCAAGAGTTGAAGCTACAAGTGGCCTAAAGCTATTAAATATTATAAAATGACACAGCGCCATTAGCGACAACAAAGCTGAGAGCTTTATTAAACAACAATGCAGAGGCGACAATAGCAATGTAAAGTGTGACTGTCACATCTTAGGAATATTTAGCACAAGGCGTCGGTTAAAAGCCTTTTATAGATCGTGCCTAAAGATGAACTTGAAATAATTTGAATCAAGCCAGTCAATCAGTCAGTTAGTCAGTTAGTCAGTCAGTCAGTCGGCAAAGTACAACAAAACTGCAAACCTGTTTACAACAAGAAAGGAGACATAAAAAAACACTTCGTACCTACTATAGCAATGACTAACAAGCCACTTCTTTTATAAAGATCACAAATTAGACACAATTTTCAACGCCATTGGCATGCCAAGGACAACAAACAACGTGGACAGACAAATGCAGGGCAGCTCGAAAATCTCAACCGATAATTGACCAGTAGCTAAAAGAATTGTCAAAATCAATTTAGCAGCAGTAACATGCATTTTAAAATAATTTAAGTGGACGCAGATTTAAATTGAAAATTTGAAACGCCTTGGGATATCCGAACCAACGTAATTGGTGGCCGCTTGTTTAAATCCATTTGCATAAATGAAAATCTCTCATGGAAGCCGCAGTAGCTTCAGCAAAAGCTAAAGTGGCAGATTTCTGGTGCGTGCCCCACTAATTGAGCGTCCGCGTCCAATTGAGTTGTTGACAGGCGTTAAACAATTTGACATCGTTCGCCTATTGTTTTTATTAGATTTGCTCCCGGGGGGAGAGTGCAAAGACCTCGCCGGCAGACATGCACGTACACACGTATATATACTTGTATGTATATACTGAGTGTATGTAATTATCTATTGAAGTTTTATGACTTTGAACTGCGATGGCGCTCGATGAAAGATTTGTGCTTTGCTCCACTCTACTCTACTCTGCACTGCTCTGTTGATGCGTTCGAGCTTCGAAACCAGTTTTCAAAAATGCTTAAAATGTTTATGTTTTACACCTTGTTTAGCTGTGTGGTGGGAGTGTGGCGGGAGGCAGCGGGTCGGGGGACACCAATAACCCAGTTTTATGCTTACTCACACCCACGGTGGCAGCAGCGAGAAGCGAAATGGAATCGAGGGTCTTATACAGAAGCCGCTTCAATATCTTTATTGATCATAATGACAATTTTCCGTTGCAGATTCTGGGCCAATGGTTCGAAGTAGAGCGCTCACTCTACCTGCCTGAAATTGCCTTTCGTTGCACGTCATTAGCTTTTCAGCCCTATAATAAAGCCGATCTCTCCAAGTTTAATAACTTTAAGCTAGAGGTGGCCATAAAGAGCATAAATCGCATGTAAGTATTTATATCAATAATTCAGACTTCAAAGACTTTTGATAAAGCCGTCTTTTTTATAGCACTGGCAATCCAAACGTTAACTTGGGCTATGCCACACCTGAAAACAGTAAATCGTCTATTATGGATTTTAAGGTACTAGATACACTCCATTGAATATTGCAATATTTTTACTAGATTCCATTTCTTCTCGATGCAGTTCAACACACGATTTCCCGATGTGATTTCACGTCTTCTGCCCGTCACTGGAAAGTACCAAGTTCTCTACACAGACTACGATAATTTTGCCATTTTGTGGTCCTGTGGCAGCATTGGGTCCTTTGGGTATTCCGACCAAATCTGGGTATTCGGCCGTGCTCGTGAACGTGATTTTACGGCAGAGGTACGCTCCAAAGTCTACGACGTGCTAAAGCGTCTCAGTCTAGACCCGGAACGGCTGGTCCTAAGCGAAAACAAAAACTGCACAGAATTGCTTTAAGGACCAATACTGCCGCTAAATCTATTTATGTATAACTGTAGGTTAAGCTAAATATGAATTTAATGTCTAATTTTCAGGCTGCTGTGATATTGCAAAAAGAAGAGCTTTGTTTTTGTTTGGTAAAGAAACAAAATGGCAAATAAAAATATATACATACATACGTGAAAAAGTATTATTATGTGCTCGAAATTTATCTGTGCACGATATTTGCCTGTTTTATACATGAAATGGGGAATTTTTCGACGCGAACTCGCAATGGCAACGTCACTTCAATTATTATACGGCTACTAATTAATTGACAGTAAATAGGAGCTCATCACACCCCTAGAATTATTTCTAAGCTCAGTCGCAATTTATAAATGAGGCGTGGTAGAACAGATGTGTTTAAAATGTCCCGATATAGGCTTATGATATTTCTGGCTTTGCTTGTGTGTGTATTGGAATTTACGAGTGCTAGAGGCGGGGGAGGACGTGGCGGTGGTTTTGGAGGAGGGCGTGGTGGTTTTGGAGGAGGACGCGGTGGTTTTGGAGGAGGACGCGGTGGTTTTGGAGGAGGACGCGGTGGCTTCGGAGGACGCGGTGGTGGTTTTGGTAGACCTGGATTTGGCGGCGGTTTTGGCAGACCTGGATTTGGCGGAGGTTTTGGCAGAGGTTTTGGAAGACCCGGATTCGGTTACGGTGGCGGCTTTGGAGCTGCGATCTTGCCTATTCCCTTCCCCTATCCATACAGAAGTCCATATTACGATTACTACTATTAACTTATTAATTGAGTACTATACATAAGTTTCTTAATTGGATTAAGTACAATTTATTATACAAGTGTGTAAACATTTTCGTTACAAGTTTCAGTGTCTTAAGAAAATTATGCTGTAGAAAGTTCTCTAAATATTTAATATTCCTTATTGTTTTGATGGTCTTCGGTGTTGTGCTTCGTTCCATTCTAAGAGAGGGTGTCGTTTGAATATCAAACCGGCCCACCGCTTCGCCGGATCGATCACTTAATGCTAGTAAAAACTCATGGGAATGCAATCTACATAATTATCGAATAATAGTTTACATAGTATGTATAAATATCGCCTTCAGTTGTCTACGGACTACAGATGAGTACATCAGTTAAAATGGATGACTTGATGGCAAGTTCGTTCGTTGTGGAAAGTATATCAAGTAATATCATGTAATAAATATATGGGAAATATACATATGTATATCGGTATGTACGAGTAAATGCTCAGGAAGACATTGAGCGAGCATTATGATTCATTTAAAATGGCTGAAACACGACGGAGTTATTTCGATTTGATTTGTAAATGCTTATCTGTGGACATGTTCGTGTCCATCGACGGAATTCTAGAGCATTGCCTTGCACTCAAGCTCGGCAATGCTGTGCTGCACACAATGATTAATCTCCGCAAAGCCCGGACGTTCGCTTGGCTTGCGATTCCAGCAGCGACGCATTAGTGCATATACCGAAAGTGGTGTATTATCGGGGCAACTGAGCACATTGCCCTCCTTGATAAACTTAATGACCTCCTCGTGGGTCATACCAAAGTATGGCTGCAGCGCAAATGAGAAAATTTCCCACAGACAAATTCCATAGGCCCAAACATCGGATTCCAGTGAGAATTTGTTGTACAAAATGCTCTCGAGCGGCATCCATCTTATTGGAATAACATCGTTCTCATCGCCCTTGTAATAGTCTTGCAGATAGATTTTGTGCGAGAGTCCGAAGTCGGCTATCTTCACATTCATTTGCTCGTTAATCAGACAATTCCGAGTAGCCAGATCGCGATGCACGAACTTACGCTCAGACAGATAAAGCATGCCAGCTGCAATGTGTGCAGCCATCTGCAACAGATTGAGCTCCGTCAGTTCTAGCCGGTCGACTGGCTGCACCCGATGTGTGGCATAGGGCGAGCAGGAGCGTAGAAACTCGCTCAAGTCCCCCGGCGACATGAACTCGAAGAGCAGACACATTGGCCTACCAAGTGCACAAACGCCCAACAACTTGACAATATTCGGATGATCGAATTCGGCCAGCAGACAAGCCTCGCGTTCGAAGTCCATTTGCATTTGGTCGCTGGCATCGTCCTTCAGCATTTTTACAGCCACGTGCAGATCGGGATTGCCCGAAACTAAGCCTGGAGCCTTCGCCTTGAAAACTCGTCCGAACGCTCCTTGACCCAAAGATTGCACGTAAACAATCTCTCCACGTGGATACTCGAGTTTTTCTAGCCGTGCATTCAGCTTCGTCTTCGGATCCGTTGTAGCCGTAACAACCACGCAATGACTATGAATGGTCGCCGTGCTGCGTATGGTACCACATTTTGCATTGACGAAGGCATTTGAGCCCAGGGTCTCACGGCTGGCGGTCAAATTGCATTCCCCGCGTTGAGAGACATTGCATTCGGCTTGCGATTGTGTCGGGGGCTGTGAATAGTTCTTGCGCTTCGATAATTTATAGACCAGTAAAATCATCAAATGTAGAATCACGATGCCCACGAATCCAATCCCGGCTAGCACGAATATCATGGAGGGTGTAAAGAATGTTTCCATTTTGATCGGCGTGTTAAGGTCCTTCGCATGCGGATCTACATAATCGGCTGTTAATTTAATTGCAAGCTTAGTTAACATTTAAATTCATGGGACAGTTAGGATTTATACTCACGGCAAAGCGGAATGTCGCAGTGCTGCCAACGGACCGATTCGTCTACAGTATAGCACCAGGGATACGGTTCCTCGCCGCCTGCGTTCCGGCAATAGTTCTCACCATCTAGCAGCTGTGGAAATACCAAGGGCGGTTGTATGTGCTTGTGGGGATTTTGGGTATCCCAGCGTTGGCAAGGTATGCCCGATTTAGTGACATTCACATTGCCCAGATAGAAACGCCCATTGCCATTCCGACAGTCGTCTGTTGGAAATGCAGAGAATGTAATGAGGAAGTGTAGCCGACTGGGCGCAACAACTAAACCTACAACTTATTTCCTCCTCCTTAAGCTCTGTAAGGCCAATGTACGAGCAATTGGGTCGTTTCAGCGTCGCATTATAGTAAGGCAGGGCTGAGCAGTTGGGTAAACGGAAGTGGCCGCGACTTTTTATGTACATGTTACGTTCTTTTTTCTCCTCGATCAGCACCCAATCGTTGTAGCAGAATTGCAAATGCGTCGCAGTGCAGTCCTCGTAGCAAAGAGGCGCTTTGATAGCTCGCCCATTTTCCATGTGGCAGCGGGGAAAGGCGTAGGCGCAGAGCATTTTCTGTAATCGAGAGATGTTTGATATTGATGGTCTAAGCCTTAAACGCTGCTGGGTTGTTCACTTACCTCTGCTGCCTCTCGACATAGTCCCGTCAGATCGGATATGAGTTCCTCCCACAAAGCCGTCGTTACCTGCTCATTCTTCCAGCCCCCATGAGAATCTTCCAAGCTATACCACACCTGTCCGCTTATGTATCCGGTACACACTTTTCCGTTGTAAGGTGCACAGTAGCCCTTCTCCTCGTGGGGCTCCCGTTCCCTCTCCCGCTCATGATCAACATGATGTCTTTGGTGATGCCGCCGCGCCGGCTCCTCAATGGCATTTAATGAAGTTGCGAATGTCCCGCTTGTAAACAAAAACTCGCAAAGCACTAAAATAAGAAAAACAACAACTACATCTCGCCTAGCAGCCCCAACTATCCTCCAGTTTCGATTGCTTTTGGTATCCACATAAACAACCCCAAGTCCTGTCGACATTACGGTGCCTGTATATGTGCGCGAGATGTGTGCGCGTGTGTATGAAGTTTTCCGAAATTTTCGCCTCAATGTTGGGGGCTTTTGGACGATTTTTCACTAAACTTCACTCATTATGTAGAATCAGCGATGACAACGCGCGGTTTGTGATGCAAATTGAAATTAAATTAAAGCGCAAATCAATGAAAATTTAAGGTAAATATAATAAATTCGATGCGACGCAGCGACCTCTGCGCTTGCCTCTGTCGACGCCTTTTTCACAATAACCCAACTTGACAGCCTAACATGGGGGAGAAGAACTTTTGTGTCCCTTAGGGGTGGTTTTGAAAGCAAAAACAGGGTTGTTGGCGGTTGGTTGCGCGGCAAATGTTTTTGGAGCTAGATTGCTTGCAATTTATTGCTGCAACAGTGCGAGTTGTTTACAAATAAAAGAAACGTGGTTTAAATTAATCCTGATCTTGAGTAGTTTTCTCTTGAGGTTTCTCCTTTTTCTTTTTCTTGGCTTTCTTCGGATCTTCAACCTCCTCGTTTTCTGGTACCTCAATCTCTTTTTTCTCTTCTTCGTCGGGTACGGCATCAAGCCCCTGCAAAGAATGGTTCCTATGATTTATTGGTTGAAAAGGCGGTCAGTAAGCCAGTCACGCATTACTAGGAACAATCGGAAAAATTTTAAATAACCTGCAAATAATAAACCTACAACCGAATAGGAATTTAATTTCCGAACTGTACGTTTATTCACTTTATGCTCTTAAAATTAATCCAATGTCTACTACACAAAATTAATTCTTTTTCTCATCAGGAATAGAATTGAGACCCTGGAAAAGAATAAGATTTATGCTCAGTAAGAGAGTTTTAAGCAATAGATATGAACAGGCGAAAATGCAACATTAAGATGGAGAAGCTAATATTGCTTAAAAATAACTTTGTTTCCCATTAAATATTAGTGGGTGAAGTGGCTGGTGTTATTTTTTTTTTTTTAAAGTGAAATGAAATTATAATAAAAACAACACGTAAATCTATATTAGTTGTAACATTAGATTAGAAATGGAACTCAAATTAGAATTTAAAAAATATGCACAAGTGGATGAAAACATTTTTAGCTGACTGTATAATAAACAATTTTAGTTTGGGGTGAATTTTTGCACAAAAACCAATATAACCCAAAACAACATTTTAGACACAACAAAATCGATCGATTTGAATGCGAAAAAGCAAAAAGACAAACAATTATTTAACTTACATTCATCACGTATGGATTATTGGTTAGTCGGAAATCGCGCTGGTACATCACACGGTCGAATCGCTCGTCCATGTTGCGGCGGAAAGCCTGTGGGGAAAATCAGAAGGAAAACGTTGAAAAACAGTGATTAATCGCATGGTGCATTGTACAAAAAAGGGCACATTTTTGTTACAATTGTTGGTGTGGGCATTCAAAAATGATTAAAAAATTTAATTTAGTGTCCCATAAAATTGGATTATATAAGAATTTTGGAATTTTAAACCAGAAAATTGCACCACTTACGTTGCCCAGTGTGAGTTTCTGCAGACCGTACATCGCATATATTGGCACGGATAGTGCAACCGTAATAATTACGGCGCTTGGTAAGATTTCGAACCACATTTTGCTGGGATATAAAGCCTGAAAAGTTACTGAAACTTGTTATTTTACAACAAACACGCAACGGCAACGCAGGCAATGACAGAAAGCGAACAGCTGAGACGCATTTGACAATCACAGTAAATGAAACAGGATTGTCAATATTTTTATAAATTACATTCAAAGCAAATAATTCTAATATTTCAAAAAAATATATTGTACAAATGGCCCCTGAGATGTTTTTAAAAAACTGTCACTTTGTAAAATCCTGTGTGGCTGCTAAATTTTTGTTATGCACCCCGTACTAAAAAAGTGCGTTCATCTGGCAACGCCCACTCTTTTTTTTACATATCGTACAAGTGACAAATTTTTGACAATTGCGTTCCGCTAAATCATTGATGCAATATTTAATTTCACTAATCGTTTGACAAATTGTTCAGCGCGCAGAGCACTCTCCTCGTACAACGGCAGTGGTAATCGGGAGATAGTAGTTGGACTGCGATTAGAACAACAACAACAAAGCGTTACGAAAAAAGAAAACAAGCTAACAGAGAGCAAAACAAATTGTGTGGATAAAATGGCAAGTGATTTTGGTAGCGGGATTGTGGAGTCTGCCTTCCCTGCAGGTGCTCTAGTGCCTAAAGCGGAGACTGGTGTACTTAACTTCTTGCAAAAGTATCCTGAGTTTGATGGACGCGACGTTACAATAGCTGTCTTCGACTCTGGCGTTGATCCGCGCGCATCGGGGCTTGAGGTGAGTTGGCACTTATTGGCGGCGTCCATTTTTTGGTTTACGTTAACATTCATCTGTTTTGATGTGTGCATATGCGTTTGTGTCGCTCCTGAATAGACGCTTTGTGATGGAAAATCGGTAAAAGTGATTGAAAGGTTTGATTGTTCGGGTTGCGGCGATGTCGATGTGAGCAAAAAAATTACGCCTGATGACGATGGAAATCTGAAAGGTAATTATATACTCTAAATGTTAAGGCTGAGGGATTGTAATCTGTTGCCAAATTTGCTGTAGGTTTATCTGGTCGTACTTTGAAGCTGCCGGCTGATCTTGTGGCTCTCAACACGGACAAGGAGGGCGCATTCCGTGTTGGCCTAAAGAGTTTCAGTGATCTGGTGCCGAGCAAAGTGCGCGATAATATAATTGTCCAGGAAAAATTAAAGAATTGGAACAAGCCGCATAAAACGGCTATCGCTGATGCCAGCCGCAAAATCGTGGAGTTTGAAACCCAAAATCCAGGTAAGTGTAGTAGCAGTCTTTCAAAGATTGTAGTTCTGTATAATGAAGCCTGTTTTTGCAGGTGAGGCATCAAAGCTTCCTTGGGATAAGAAGATTATCAAGGAGAATCTTGATTTTGAACTGGAAATGCTCAATAATTACGAAAAGCTTTACAACGACATTAAGACTTCTTACGACTGTGTACTCTTCCCCACTGAAAAGGGCTGGCTGACACTTATTGATACGACAGAGAAAGGGGATCTGAGTCAAGCGCTGCGCATCGGCGAATATTCGAAAACGTATGAAATCAAGAATGTGGATGATTATCTGTCTATTTCGGTTAATGTGCACGATGATGGTAATGTGCTCGAAATAGTGGGCATGTGCTGTAAGTAAAGAACAATTCTCAACTAAAGAACCTATAATATAATGCGGGCATATTTTACAGCTCCCCACGGCACGCATGTCGCATCGATCGCGAGTGGAAATCATAGTTCGCGCGACATCGATGGTGTGGCCCCAAATGCCAAAATTGTGGCCATAACAATCGGCGATGGTCGTCTGGGGTCCATGGAGACAGGCACTGCTCTGGTGCGTGGCATGATGAAAGTTATGGAATTGTGCCGGGAGGGGCGACGCATCGATGTAATAAACATGAGCTACGGCGAGCATGCTAATTGGTCCAACACAGGGTAAGGAAGTTTTAAATTTTATAAATGGAGCTTGACGAAAACTCGCCTAGCAACCATACCAAATCGCAAAGCCCAGACGTAGAAGGTACAATTTGAGCTGCCACCACAAACAAACCTCCTTTTACACGCATTAAACATATTTGAACCATCAGTCGAGTCTCTCAAGTGTTTAGATAATAACACTCTCGCAAAATGTTTGCAATGGGAGACATACAAAAAAATGAGCTGACGTCGCTGAAATTCGAATGAATAATCTTGTGTGTTTACCAGACCCATTGTCATTTGATCTAGTTGATAAAAAATCCCATAAAAGTTATAAGATAACGAGACCTTATTTAATGCACTTAATACTACACTTTTGTTTGTTTTTGCAGACGCCTCGGGGAACTGATGAACGAAATTGTCAACAAGTATGGAGTAGTTTGGGTTGCCTCTGCAGGGAACCACGGACCAGCCCTCTGCACCGTAGGTACGCCACCAGACATCAGTCAGCCAAGCTTAATCGGTGTTGGCGCTTATGTCTCACCGCAAATGATGGAGGCAGAGTATGCGATGAGAGAGAAGTTGCCTGGCAATGTGTACACCTGGACGTCACGTGATCCCTGCATCGATGGCGGTCAGGGTGTGACTGTTTGTGCGCCAGGAGGTGCCATTACTTCTGTGCCGCAGTTCACCATGAGCAAGTCTCAGTTAATGAACGGCACAAGCATGGCCGCTCCTCATGTTGCCGGCGCTGTGGCGCTGCTGATCTCAGGACTAAAGCAAAAGAACATAACATACTCCCCCTATAGTATAAAGCGTGCTATAAGCGTCACTGCCACTAAATTGGGCTACGTGGATCCTTTCGCACAGGGCAATGGCCTATTAAATGTGGAGAAGGCTTTTGAGCATTTGGTCGAGCATCAGCAAGCAGCGGAGAATTTACTACGGTAATTTTAAAAGTTATTTGTTAAAAACTTAACCCATTAATTAAGCTTCAGCAAAATAGTTTCTGCTTTCTAATTCACAAACCTGTCCTACTTCAGTTTTTCGGTGCGTGTGGGCGCAAATCAAGCGAAGGGCATACATCTTCGCCAGGGTGTTCAGAAGAAGTTTGTCGATTTCAATGTTAACATTGAGCCGGTGTTCTTTAATGACAAGGAGGTCGATCCCAAAGACAAATTTAACTTTAATGTTCGCCTAAACCTCATACCGTCACAACCTTGGGTGCAGTGTGGCTCATTTCTGGACCTAAGTTATGGAACTCGATCCATTGTGGTCAGAGTCGATCCGACTGCGTTGCCTCCTGGTGTGCACAGCGCTATGTAAGTGATGCCTCTTAAATATTCTACATTTTTTAAACGCATACATTTCCTCACAGCATACGCGCGTACGATACGGAATGCGTACAAAAGGGACCACTCTTTGAGATACCTGTCACTGTGGTGCAGCCACATGTTTTGGAGAGCGATAACAATACGCCTGTGTTTGAACCCGCTTCGAATAGAGGTGACCGTGCTGTAGAGTTTCAGCCCAACACCATACAAAGGGACTTTATACTCGTTCCAAATAACGCCACATGGGCAGTGCTGCGCATGCGCATTACTGATCCCAATCATGGCAAGGATGTGGGCAAATTCTTTCTGCATACAAACCAATTGCTGGCCAAACAATCTTGCCGCAAACTGGAGACCATGAAGATCATTGGTGTGAATTCAGAGTTCGAATCCACGACCGCGTTTCGTGTTAAGGTGTGTGAGCTTTATAAACTTACATACATATCTATTAATGTGCTACTTTTTTAGGGTGGCAAGATATTGGAACTGTGTATTGCCAAGTATTGGTCCAGCCATGGACAAAGCCATTTAAAGTATAGCCTCGAATTTCGCGGTGTTGAAGCTCAAAATCCAAATGCTTGTGAGTTGTTTTTATCTGAGAGTTTACTGAAAAGCTATAAGGTAATTTATTTATATAACAGATGTTATGCACGCGGGGCGTGGCATTCACAAAATGGAAATAAATTCGCTGGTGGTAGAAGAAGTGATCCAACCATTGCTGCAATTGAAAAACGCCGCTGTTGTGCTCAAGCCTGTTGAGGCAAAAATCTCCCCGTTGAGCGCCACGCGTGATGTCATTCCAGACGGAAGACAGGTTTATCAGAACCTGCTGGTGTACAACTTAACTGTAGCTAAGCCGTGCGAAGTGGCATTGTATGCGCCTTTGTTCAATGATTTGCTGTACGAAGCAGAATTTGAGTCGCAGATGTGGATGCTGTTCGATGTAAACAAGGCGCTGGTGGCAACAGGTGACGCACATTCACACACCTTCTATACGAAGCTTGAAAAGGGCGACTACACGGTTCGTCTGCAGGTCCGTCATGAGAAGCGAGATATTCTTGAGAAAATTTCCGACGCTAATATGGTCGCTGCTTTCAAGTTGCCGAACGCGCTTAACATTGATTTTTACGATAGCTATAACCAGTGTATAGTAAATGGACGTAAATTTGCGTCCGCCCCTATAAAGGGTTCGCCTAAAGTGTTGTATCTGGGTCCCATATCCCAGGAGCGCCTTACAAAGGCCAACTTACCCGCACAATGCGCATGGTTAAATGGCAATGTAGTGTTTCCAAAGGATGACGCCGGCCGTCGCGTCGCCCTTCACCCGTTCTACTACATCCTCAACCCGACCGAAAAGAAAGCGGCAACTAATGGCGCAGCTAACGGTACGAATGCCAACAGCTCGACCGCAACTCCATCGGCAAATGGAAACGGAACGAAGCCCAAGGCCCCAGCAACGACGCTGTCAACAACTGCTTTGGCAGCGTCAGCGGCTGGTGATGGTATAACTGCTCAAAGCGATGCACCCCCAAACAGCGGAGTTCTGCAATCGTCGCCGAAGAAGGGAAAAACATCAGCCGACGATTATGCAGAGAGTTTACGCGATTTTCAGTGCACACATATCGTGAAATGCGGTAAGTGGTCCATTAAAAATAAAACTGAACTTATAATTCATTTATTGCATTCGTGTAGAGCTGGAGAAAGCAGAGAAAATCTATAACGAGGTTATTGCTGCACATCCGAAGCACTTGCAGGCACATTTGTTGTTGATACAAAACATCGAATCAACCGAACTTAAAATTCAGCATCCATTTGCCTTCGCTAAAGCCCAAGCCAAAGTTGAAGGCAACGAAAATACTGAAAAGCAAAAGGATGACAAGCAAAAGCTGCGTTGCACTCTGGAGCGTATTATTAAGCTGGCAGATCTCGTTATCAAGGATACCGATGCTGATGGTCTGCTCTCCTACTATGGCCTGAAGACAGATACACGGGCCGATGCGGCTAAAATTAAAACGTAAGGATCATTTTGACTCTGCTATTCCTTCTTTAAGTTATACCTTTCATATTTATTTTAGTAACATGGATAAACAAAAGGCAAACCTTATCGAGGCCCTAAGCAAAAAGGGTATTGCTCACGCAAAGCTAGCGGTATTGGATGACAATATTAAAGACCAGTTGTCCGAACTCAACGATATTTATTCAGAAATTATAAAATTTGTCGATGCCAACGATGCGAAGGCCATTCAATTCTCTGTGTGGCATGCATATGCTCATAATCATCTAGGACGCATGTATAAATATGTTATGAAATTGATCGAAGATAAACGCACACGTGATCACTACGAAGAGCTGGCTGAGATCATTGGCGCCTTGGGGCATGACCATGCCAAGGTTGCTATCAATCGCCTAACGATCACATCTTTTCCAAGTAACTTCCGCTTGTTTTAAATATTGTAGCTGTTTTTAAGCACGAAGAACATATTATTACTGTATATTAATCTAAAGTTTGTTTTTACATTGAAAATCGTAAAATAAATAAATTGAATGAATTAACGGTGTATTTTATTTTTACGTATAACGCGCGTAAATTCAAAACGTGGTTCTAGGTGGACAAAAGCTCAATGATACGAGTTACTGTAGCGCCGCACCCTGTAGTTCAAATACTGACCAAATGCAATGTCTTTCCCAATACATCATCTATAACATTTAAAACGGAGACTTCCTTGGCAATAACAAGGACCAAACAGGTGCTTGGTAAGTTGATCAACTTATGCTTAAGGCTTAGTTAGGTACTTAGGACTTAGCATGGGCTAGGCAGTACAAAACAATATTTGTTGTGGTAAAAACTATTAAATAGCATTGCAACCAAACATTAAATGTATAAAGTGGAAATCAAATTTTCACAGCTATCTTTATGTTTGAGTTTAAATCTAAATCCAATTGCTTAGCCTCTGGCCAGCACGGACTAACCTCTTACTACAGAGTGATGAATAATGTGCGCATGTGTTAGTGTTCCAGTGCCCCAATCAGAATTGTTGCTCAAAAGAACTAGCTACGCATATTTTAATCGATAACAAATAGTGCATTTTTTAAACGGTCTGGCCACTCAAGTGTGCAGTACTCCCAAACAATGCAAAGCACGCAAAAATGGGTGAGTTTAAATTAAAAAATTTAAATTAATTGTGTAAAGTGTGTGCAACTGACAAATAATATCACAATGCATCAACGTGGGAGGGAAAGCCCGCTAAAATCAAACAATTACAAGTGTTTCCGGTGTAGCAAAAACTTTGTCTGCTACGTAGTTTGCATGTGTATGTGTGTGTGTGTGTGTTGTGTGTATTGCCCGATCGATTTTATTTTGCGAATTCAAGGACAGCAGCATCCTGTGGGATAGCATGGCTCATTCATTCTTAATTGATTTCCGTACTTTGAGCCGCTTGTTGATTCCAATGCGTCATTCATTATTGATCAGTTAAAGCGATAAGGCGCGACATAGGGTGATAAAACATTCCTTGTGCAAAGCATTTAAAATGTACATATGTGTACATATGAACGAACATATGTACATATGTATATACTACCACAGTGGTGATTCAAATTGCAAACCAGGGGATTAACATCCATTATCAGCAGCAGTTTGTTGCTGTTTCCTTTACAAAAACAAATACGACAACGACTTGTTGTTGCAGCGCCAAAGGTGCTGACGACAAACACTGCGGGTGCAGCAACGACAAGAACAACAACAACAACAACAATAGGGACAGGCCCGTAATCAGTATTCTGTGTCAATGTGCATGAGTGTGTTCTGTTGTGTTGTGTTGTGCTTGTGGTGGGGGGAAACGGAACTTTTACGTATTAAATGTATTTTGAGGCTGGCATGAGGGCCTGTGTCCGTTGTATCTGCGTCTGCTTGCTGGAGAAATGAAATCACGTCGGAAGTGCGTTGGCGGGTGGAATATGTGGAATATGGCAATATGCATACATATTGATGCTGTGTGTGTGGCGTGTGTGTTGGGTCGTGTGTTGTTTGGAGCAGCTGTTGCTAGGCCCCATGCATACTTAAGTTTTATGTGTTTATTTTTATATCTTTCAGAGTACCCTCAAATCGATTTATATGAATTCCTCACCGAGTCCGAACTGCAACAGTACTACAATGCCATCAAGTAAGTGACTGACCCATTTAGGCTCTTGAGTAAATGGAAGCAACTGAAATTAATAACGAATGCGTTTCACCCCCTCACACACAGAAATGAATTGAAAATAACGAACGCGGCGCAATTTAAATATGCAGCAGATGAGGATTTACGATTTATTGGTCTGTCTCGACCGGAAATACGAAGACTGCGTAAATTCTATGAGAAGCATTTTCCTCACAGTTACCTCAGTAAGATCAAACGACTGCTGCAGGCGCCCACCACAATTGTTAAGCGCGAGGATGGCGCAAGCGCAGGCGCACAAGCCGCAGTGGACAGCAGCAGTAATGCGTCAGTATCAGCAAACAAAAACGGCGCCAGCTCGCCCAGTAAGGTGCCCAACAACAAGCACATCATACCAGCCGATTCTATCAGCGTCAATAAACAGCTGGGAACCGGCGAGTTTGGAATCGTGCAACAGGGCGTCTGGACCAACGGCAGCGAACGTGTAAGTGTTCCCCTTAAAGAAAATCATTTAGATTAAGTAATTTATATTATTGAGCAATATTTCATTATACAGATTCAAGTGGCAATCAAGTGTTTGTGCCGAGAGCGCATGCAATCAAATCCCATGGAATTCTTAAAGGAAGCAGCCATCATGCATTCCATTGAGCATGAAAATATAGTGCGCCTGTATGGCGTCGTTCTGGCCACAGACTCGTTAATGCTGGTTACGGAATTGGCGCATTTACGTTCCTTACTCGAGTGCCTTAAGGACTCTGGGTTGCGCGTCAGCTTTCTAACCATACCGACACTATGCGAGTTTGCGCTGCAAATATGCAATGGTATGCGCTACCTGGAGCAGAAGCGTCTCATACACAGAGATTTGGCAGCGCGCAATATACTGGTCTTCAGCAAGGATAAGGTGAAAATATCAGATTTTGGACTGTCGCGTGCCTTGGGTGTGGGCAAGGATTATTACAAGACCAACTTTAATGTTAATCTAAAGCTGCCCATTGCCTGGTGTGCGCCCGAGTGCATCAACTATTTGCGTTTTACCAATGCCTCCGATGTCTGGGCCTATGGAGTTTGTCTCTGGGAGATGTTTTCCTATGGCTTTCAGCCCTGGGCAGCGCTTACAGGCCTCCAAATATTGGAAGCCATTGATGCGCCCAACTATCAGCGATTGGAGCAGCCTGATTGCTGCCCCAGTGAATATTATACACTGATGATGAAATGCTGGCAAGATGATGCTGCAAAAAGGCCAAAATTCAGTGAAATTTACGAGCAACTTCCTGACATGAAGCCAGAACAATTGAAGGCTGTTGTCAATTGGACAGAGCCGAAAAAGGACCACCTGATATACAGACAGGGTGACATTATCAGTGTATTGGATCGCAACACTGGGACACCATATTGGAAGGGCGTGCTTAGCACGGGCAAGACAGGATATTTCAATCCTTCGAATACTGTCGCATTTCTGGAGGGTTTACCCAGCTCAAATCGAGATTCCTTTAGTCGCGTGGGCGACCATCGCATAAGCAAGCGCAAGCTGCGCACTGAGATGATTTCAAAGCCGCAAAATGATTTCAAGCACACTGGTCATGTAGGCATCGATGGCGCCACTTTTGGTGACATTGCGTTTTTAGGGAGTTCACAAAATGTAAGGGGCGCTGCTTCTTTTAACTTTTATACTATTGGTGAAAATTATTTATATATTTAATTTTTACAGTACAATCATGTGCCCAAGCAAATTGTCACACCGTACAAGCCATCAGAGGATATTGAGCAGACGCCCCTGTTACTGCCACCCACCCCAACGAGCCCCGACTCGTTGCAGACTGCCAGTGGCTACTTTCCCGAGGGCTCACATGCCACTTCCATGAACCCAACATTTATACCCTCCACTGAAAATACCCCCAAGCTGATATCCAACAATGGGCAGAGCTCCTTTGATTTTGCCACCATTACATCATCGACCAATCCGTTTGTGCTGGACAAACTAGACGAGGATCAACTGGCATTTGGGCTCCAGAATAATAACTATGGCGGACAAGATGGCAAGAGTATCAATTCGCGAAGCTCAGCCGGAGATGCTAGTTGGCGAGCATCTTTACGTCAAGCAACAGATGATCTGCATGAATATCACGAGATATCAGACGATGAAATCGCTGGTGACAAACTCGACTTTGGTCCATCACTATTGGACGAAATTAACTCAATGTTCGGTTCAATTAGTGGCCCTTCAGGCAATCAGCCCAAATCACCAGATTTTGAGCATGTTAACTCGAAAAACGAATTTGTCGAAATGACGGCCAAGTTTGGGAACAAGAGTGGCGACACAAATGGCAACAAACACAGTCATGGACTGCTGCCTACATTGTCGAAGAAAAAAACAGCTGGCACCGTTAAGCCTATATCGGTGAAAGATGAGAAGATTCTCAATCACGCCATCGATATGGCCAATGAGATTAGTGCTAGGTGGGTAGATTACTCCATTGCGCACCGTTTTAGAAGTAGAATTTCAATCAATTCATCAATGTAATTTGTACTTGATTTTTAATTAGAAATATTGATAATTCTGTATCTGTAGCTTATACATATACTAGCCTACTCTGTCTGCTATCTCTTCCGAATTGAAGTCATTGTTAGCTAATTAATTGGGTTGTATATTTGTACATTTTACAGATCTATGGTAGATTTGGTTTCAGAACATGCGCCAGCAACCCACAGTCCGAAACGCAAGTTCAGCTTTCGGTTCCCACATTTGAGCAGCAGCGGCGACAAATCGAGTGGAGGCGCCCCCACAGGCACCTCAGGATCAGGAGGAGCACATACGCCCACTCATGGCAATGCGTCACCCTTCTCCAAGAAGAAGAACTTCACAGAGGAACTGCAAAGCATACCCGATATACAGGTGAGCTGAGCAATATTTATATTTTCGCAATTATTATTAGTATATAGAGCTTGGACCAATGACCCCTTTCACCGAAAGTGATTTCAATTATGCAATTTCTAATACACAAGTTTTTATCTCCATTCTGCTCTTTTTTCTACTGTTTTGTTCATTTCGGTGTCCCTTCATTCCCTTGTTTTCATTGGCAATTTTAATTTCTTTGCTTTGGCGCGCGCGCATCGTTTTTCTATATTTTATTTGTTAAATCGCCTCCTTCCTCACATCGCGTAGCGATTTCGCTCCTTGAGCGAAATTAAGAACAGCACTGAGTTACGCATTCCCATCTTTGATAAGGAGAGCTCGGACTTTTGCTTCGAGAAGTCGCGCGAAATTCTCAGCCGTCCGCTAACACTTGATGGCGCGGGCAGTGGTGGAGTCGGTTCGTCGCTAAATCGCACGGGAGAGGCAAAAAGTATTAACGACAACATCATGGATATTGAAAATACCCTCAAGGCCCTGAATTTGGATTTTATGCACACGTACACTGAGCTGGACAAGAGCGATTCCAATGAGACAATTCTCAACGATCAATTTCCGCACATGATCTCCTCACTGGACGACGGCATCAGCAGTGCTACTGGGAGTCTCAAGTCGGCAGTCTATAGCTATAGCAACGGAGTGCAGACTATGTTCGATTTCAATGCCGCGACCAGCCATCTGGACAAGCATCTGCAGTACATGCACAACCAGGCTCAATTAAGCGCGGCCGTTGCCCACAGTGAGCAAATGCAACAGCAGCAGGAGCAAAAGCAGCTTATCGAGGACAAACGCTCGAGTACGCCGGACACGGGCTTTGCCTCGCGTGACACGAATATCTCGCTCTCACGCCGGAGCAGCCAAAAGTCCAGCTACAGTCCGCAGGAGAGTTACTTTCCCTATAAAAGTGAGGCGGTGTTTAACGCGGGCATAAAGGATGAGCTCAGCGGCTACGAACGTTTCGGCCAGACGAAACCACAGCTATTGTCATGCGCCTCTCCCATAAAGTCGACCCTGAATGTGAGCAATACCTCTGTTTATTCTCCCAATCAGTTGAAATTCGAAGCTGGTGCAGCGAGCAAAAGTTATCGGCAACGCTCGACTTCCTTCACGGAGAATTTTAATCCTATATCACCGGTGTTGTCAGAGCCTCAGCAAAGGATTAAGCATAGCGCTCTCAAAGCAGAGCAGCAAGCTCCATACTGCAAACGCCCGACGCATGAGACAACGTTGCCCAGGCGCTCGGCCTCCTACAAACCGCGGTCCATTCGCGCGCGCACCTTGCGTCGCCTGAGCTACAACCCCATGACGCTAGACTCGAGCTCTTCGAGCGGCGAGGAGGAAGCGGCGAGTGCTGGCGTCAGCTGCAAGCCCAATCTAGCACGCTCCGAGTGTGACATACGCGCAAGGGTTTCCTCCCTCTACAGACGTCGTCGTCCCGGGCTCAACAGACAGGTGCAGTCTGCCGGCCACGACGAGCGCGAGATCGTTGTTTCTCCACGCAATATTTACGGCTCCAATTCCAGCATTAAGTCCGCTCCGCACTACAATTTTGGGGGCGGAAATCGGCGAAGCTTCCACTGCCGCACCACATACGAGCAGTTCAACTACGATGAGCGCATTTATGACTTTGGCGGACGTGGGCCTGGCAATAATTACGGTGGCGCACCTGCACAACAGAATGTGTTCCAGCTACAAAAGCCGCCAAACTACATGCTCAATGGGGCTGAGCTGCCTGGTTCAGGTTCAGGATCCTCGTCAGCTGCCTCTTCAGCTGTGAATGCCACCTATCGTACCAATTGCTCAAATGGGGGTGGAGGTGGTGCCTCAGTGCTGCGCCCCTTAAGTGGCACAGCGCTGCATGAATTCGACGTTAGTCGGTTAACCGGAAAGAGTCCCACGTCCACTAACTTCGTGGGTTCATCGCCTGATGAGCTCAAGCAACGCCAACTGTCGGCGAATTCACTGCAGTTGCTTATGGCTAACTCCGGAGGTAAGCCACAGCGCCCGACGGAGTTCCACTGGCCGGAGAAGATACATGCCTCGGCTGTGAAGCAGCACGAGCAGCACTGGCGACAGATGCAGCACCAAAAGCAACAGGTTGTGGGCTCCAGCGTCTTTCGTGGGGCGATCGCCAACTCGACGACCGCGGTGGTGGCGGTGGCGGGCGGCTCCAGTGAAAGCACCTCGTCTTCCAGCACGGAGAGTGGGGATGAGTTTCAGTTTAGGCGGGAATTCGCGCCTCATATACCGCCAAGTCCGGCGCCATAACTAAGGAAAATGCTGAAATATGTTCTCAATTTACTGTTCGGTAATGTTTTGTCTGATTAGAGCGGCGCAAAGGATCTCGTATTGTGTTGGGATGTGTGTGTATGTGTGGGTGGGTTGGGTGTGTGTGCGGTGTGGTTAGGAGGACTGTCGAAAAGTAAATTGTAGAAATATTTACAGCCTGCATAGCAAAAAAAAAAAACAAGAAACAAAAAACAAAACGAAAAGAACGAAGAAAAACAAAAACCAAACAAATTAAAGGTATATATATTTTTTCGATTTAATTTTTTTGAGAGTGTGCCTTATTGGAAACACCGAAAACCTCTCAGAACGGATAATAATGTGCACTTGCCAATGGAAGTTTGCCACACTTCCTCATGCACTTTTTACAATACAAACAGTTGAATTGAAAACAATAAGCAATAAATAAATAAAAAACGCACTGTCAATAGTTCCGATCATTTATGTGGCGCACAAACTTTTTACAGGAGCTCTGATCTCTGTGTATTGCCAAGCCGGAAAATCGTGAGACAATTTCAGTCCGCTCAAACCATAATTGCTGAAGCATACGATTTTCCGGCGTCTGCTTGTAAAAGTACTCCAAACGTGCCGCATAAGTGCCCAAAAGGAAACTCCAAAACAAATAGTCAGAAAAAACACCAAGCAATCAAGTAATAGCAGCAATTAAGAAAGCAATATAAAATCTCAAATTTTAACGCATAAGACTCGAAGTCACTCAAATAACGAAGCAAGCTTCCAAATGATATTCCAAAACTAGGCCACTGAGCCAATGCAGCCGCCACTGGACAACACAAAAACAATTTACAATTTTCGTACATTGATACTAATGTTTCAAATAGAGCTTTGTTGTCTTTGGTGCTCCTGCATGCAACAGTATTACAAATACAAATACAACAACAACAACAGCAACAGCAACAATAAAAACCATAACAAAAACAGATACAAACTCACAGACACACACACCCACACCCACACTCTACATTGAATTCACCAAGACAGGGTATTGGAGGATAATCATGCGAGAATCATTGGGGGGACTTTAAAAAGATATATGAATAACTGAACACATCAAATACAAATAACAACAGCAATAAAAGGAACACACATATAAACACAACCGTTGACAATCCTCAAAAGCGCAAACCACAATAACAACCAACAACCAACAACAACAACATCATCGACTATAACATTCAACAAGTGACCCACTACAGTTGAAATCGAAATTGGAATCGTTGCAAAACTCTCTTACATATGCAAAACTTTTATGTGCCATATCCTTATGCTTGCATTTTGACTTAAGACAAGCCATAAGAACCCAAGTGTCGCAGCACAGAGAGCATTTAAGCGATCTCAACTTTAACTCTAATCTAAATGATAAATACTTATCATAGCAGCATGAGAAGAAGAAATCTTGATATTTATTTAAATGAGAAAACTCTTAAAGGTATTTGCATCTAACCAAAGCTATTCAGCTATTTCTAATATCTACATTTTTTATAACTTATCAGATATTTGCTTACCATGCATTTATACAATTGATACTCTAAAACAAATTAATTATACTATATATAAATAAATATAGAATAAAAAAGAAGTATATATATACAAAATACTTAAAAGTAAATATATTTCAAATATACAGTACACACTACAAAATGATATTCTAAAATATGCGTTTGAAGCGTTTCAACAATTTAAAAAATACAAAAAAGAGAGAAGAAAACCCAATTAAAAATTAAATGCTAACATTAAAATAAATGAAAAATTTGCATTCTAAACCCCTAAAAAGGAATTATTGGTAATCAAAATGTTGATCATATTTAAAGGGATTCAATAAAGAAAACTACCATGAAAAAGAAGACGGTGCGTGAGATTTTTGATTTGTCCCTTCTACATACTTACTTGTATATATTTTTTCAGTGTATCTTTAATGATTTTCATTTTAAGTGTTTACATCAAATTTTATTTTCATTTCATTTCCTTGCCTGCTTTCTTTTGTGTCGTTCCCTCTCACCCAACAGTCGCTCATTGGCGAGGAGGGTCGCGAGGCCTACAACAGTTTGATCGAGCGCCGAAATATGCTGGACATTGGACCGAGTCCGGCCGCAACATTGCTGCGCCACATGGACACTGATGAATTCGACATGATGAATGCGAAGACTCTTCCACGTCGGCTGGCCAGCGTGGGGGCCATTTCGACAGCTGCCGCTTCATTGCCCCATGCTTTGCCTCCACTGAGCATGCCGCAGCAGCAGGCGCCACGTCCGATGACCCTGCCCACACGTGGCGCAGCTCAACGCGCGAGATATGCCCAACTGGCCGCCATCGTCAAGTCGAATGACGAGAACTGCAACTCGATTGTGAGCAATGGGGAGACGCAAGCGCCCTGTGAAAGCCCCAGCTACATGACACATGGCTCCTACAAATTTCCCGATGTAACAGCTGAGGCTGCTGGCAGCTCGCCTGCGGATGCGAATCCCATACCCTTGCCCCCGCGCGAGGGCAAAAAGCAGGTCAAGACTAATGCCAAGCGCCATGTGCGTAAATATCCATTGATCATACCTGCCAATGGGGTCCAACGAACGCTGAGCAAGCTGGCGCACTTTGCTGGTGGTGAGGATACAGGCTCCACACCCACAAGTCCCAACTCCGCCGCCCCCAGTGACAATAGCAGAAAGGAATCTGCTGAAGCTACGCGCGCCATTGAGGTCGTAGCCGCGGTGCGTTCCCGCTCCATGCGTCAGGCCAGCCGCAGCAGGGAAGCCAGCTATGAAAACATGCCCGCCATAAGTGCCGCTGGTATCAGACGCAGTGTCAGCAACTGCAGCACATCCTTTGCCGATGGACACACCTATCAGAATTTGGACAAACTGGCGCCCGCCGATGCAGCCGGCCTGACCGACACCGCCTCCCTGCAATTCGAATCCATAATGGAGGCGGACTCGAATAAAGAGTGTGTGCTGCTATCACCCGATGTGACTGATGGCTTTTACAGCTTTTCCATACAGAAGGAGCACTACAACAAGCGCAAGGATGTGGAAATCGATGCAGGTCAAATGTCTGGACTCTATGTAAATGACGATGAGCGCCGCAACCTGGATGTGGAGAGCAATCGCAAGATGGCAACCACAACCACAGGCACGGGCGTTGTTGCAGACGCTGAGCAAACACCACAGGAAACGCATATAGCAGTGGAAGCCGCACAACAGTTAAGCCCAGAGAGCACGCGACGCACTTCGAGTGCCGATAACGAATTGGCCGGCAATGCGCTGTTCAAGAAGGTGCGCGCGTCCGTCAACTTGGCCATGAGTGGCAGTGCCAGCAGCAGAACATCCTCTGCGCCATCGACCCCTGTGCCAACAGGTGTCTCAAAAGCCGCACCTGCCAAGCAACAAACGGAGGCCGAATATTTTGCAGCCACAGCAAACCGTTTGGCGGACTCCAATTCAGTTAGCTGTGAGGACTTGCTTGAGTTCTCTGACAAGAAGCCCAAAGGTTGCGAACGCGGCGTAGATTCCGATGAAGTTCGCATAATGGTCAAAGTGCTGGGCAAAGATGTGAGTGCTGCTTCATAGTACAAGTGAATTTCTAAACCGAATATTGAGTTAATTACATTTACATTTTGCAGAGCACACCTACGCGTTGCCTCAACGCCTTGGAGTTCATAAACTGGGACGTGCACAAGTCGATTAAGTTGATAAAACTGCAAAACATATTGGCAGATGCCAATCTCAGCTTGACCGAATCCTTCGAAGCGCTGCAGAAATACGAATGGGATTTGCATACAACAGCGTTGAAACTGAAGGGTATCCAAGTATAAAACTGATGCCACATTTAAGAGTATGAGTTTGTGGTCAGTGCATATTGGATTTGGAATGTAAACCTCCGTTGCCTTGAGTTAAATGTATTCTATTTATCTATTCTTAAGTTCATCTCAAACTTATCGAACACTGCTCAAAATTTTGTTTCCTGTATATCATACGCCACAATGTGCGAGTATGATAGAATCTCAGCATGTGTACTTATAAAATAATACAATGTGTAGCACTAACTATATAAGCAGTTTTCATGCGATTATACAGATTAATCAAAAGATCGTTCACATTCATATGCACCATTAATAAATTATACATTTTTCTGGAACAGTTTTATTGTTTACATTCTTCTAATTAAAAATTGATTTTATTTAAAACGTTCACGATTAAGATCAAAGAAGTCGAATAGAAATGAAGGAGATTGGATCATGGAGAATTATTGGAAATACAATTGCCAATTTTAGGAGATGGTCATTAAAAGTCATGTGTTGCAACAATAGCGTTTGGAGACTATATATTTTTTCAAAATACATATAACATGCAAAATTTACTAGCTAAGATAGTGGGGCCTAAATGTCTATAACGTACTGTTTGTTCTGATCGAATTATTGAGATGTTTGCTATATAAAAAATATTTAAACTTACAAATAAACACATATACATATACTATGAAATGAAATATACAATGTGCCATACCAGCACATGGGCAAATAGTTCAGACCTAAGCACACAACACTCAAAAATTAATAACAATCGAGGCGTATAATTAATGTTATTTGAATAATTTGAGAATAGACTGGCGTTGGTCAGGTTGAGAATAGTCGCTATTTCCGTCGCGCGCGTGTTTTGGGTGCTACTGTTGCTGCTCCGAGTGCCCTCGTGCGTGTCGACCTGCTGGATGTGGATGCACCTTTGTTTTCTCCCGCACTACTACTGTTGGCCTCACTTGCTTTTGTGGTGCTGTTGCTCCTTCTGTTGGTGCTCATCCTTTTGTTTGATGCTGCTAATTCGGCCCTCGACGATCGCTGCACTCTTTTTGGCGTTGATACCTTTAACTGACCACCACTAACATTCAGCTCCTGGGACATGCGCTTGCGTGTCATACACATGGAATTTATGCGCAGGTTTCGCGCCGAATTCCGTGTGATTACGACAGTGATGGGTGTGCCGGTGGTGCTTGGTGCATGCATTGATCTCGACGTCATTCGCCTCGTGGGTTCACTGGGCTTGGGTGAGCTTACTGCGGCGATAGTGGCTCTTGTAGGCGCCTTATTTTCCTTGACGGATGATGTGCTATCCGTCGGACTGGCTGTTGCTATTGTTGAATTTGTGGCAACAATGCTGCTCTGTATTTTAGGCACCTGGTGCTGCTTGACGACTGTCTCGATGCGTTGCAATTTGCGTCGCGGTGTTATCCGGTTTGGAGACGTTGCGCTGTCTGAGGACTGCGTCTTGGAGTGCGGCGGGGATTTGCGTAATAAACGTTTGCGTCCATTGCGCAATGGCGTGTGCTTTTCAAGATGTAGAACTTTGCACTACATAAGGCAATATATAAAAAGAAGAGAGAATTGTTAAAAGAAAACGTAAATAAACGTAAGTCAAAGCGACACCTAAGAGATTAAATAGCGTTAGCAGCTAACTTATCTTTTAAGCGCACCAAAGGAAACAACATATGGTGGTTTAGTTTTAAAAACATTTCTGTTTGTTGTGAATTATAGCTTATTTCGTAAACTAGACATAGGTATAATTGTTACTTTTGTTTAAAAAGTGAATATTGGGTTTTTTTGTGAAACAATGTACAAATTGTCAATATGCATTCTGAGTTCTATGAAATAAAGTTTCAGTGCGTTTTGTGGTTTGTGCTGTTGGCCTTTGAGATGATGTTGTGGGCAAGAGGGGGCCTACTGCTACGTCTCCTACGCGTTCTACTCCTGCCACCTTTCAGTCTAGAGTTGCATGCGCAAACGCGTTGTACTCACTTTGCTGGCGGCCATTGGGTGTTGGCTGGTATTTCTATTGCGCATCGATCGCTGCAGACGCAGACGACTTGCATTTCCTACGACATTTGGTGATTCCGATGTTGGTGATGCGGCTATAACCTCCGATGTGTCCTGCGATATTTGAATATGTTTTAAATGATCGTTGCAATCAGGTGGTTCTGAGTAAAATGTCTTACCGTATCCGTATCCGTGGAAGAACTGGAGCTCGAATTGTCAACTCTCGGACTAGGCGCCTTTTCTGGCGTTTTAGAGGCGCGCGCCATTGCATGTTCTAAACGCCGCTGCGTTTGCGGTCTGCGTAAATTTCGTTTGCTTATTTCACTGGCTTTGTTTTCTTCGTCTTGGGTAGGTTTGCGCGCGGGTGTCTTTGATTTGCGTGTTCTGTCACTACCAGCAACGCTTTCCGCGTCCGAATGACTGATAGATTTGTGCAGCGATCTACGCAGAAAGCGGATTCCTACTTGATTATCCTGCCCAAATGTGGTAAGCACTTGCTCTGCTGTTGGTGGGTCGCTCTCTGTTGTACTTGTGGTCGTTGCAACTTGATTCGTGTCTTCAGGCGGCCGCTCAATATTATCTTGTGGAATTGCTGCTGGAGTAATTTCTTCGCTTTCAGTTACCGGCGCTTGAGTGTTTTCTGATGTAGTGGTCACCGTGACACTGTCGCACTCATCATCACTTTCATTGCCGTCTTGCCGAATAAAGGGCGGATTGAAATTGCCATCCAACATGCCTTTGAAGTTTACAATGTTGCGTATCATTCGTGGCTCGAGTTCACTCTGCAAATCATTTCATTTAGAGTGATATTTCAATATTTTCCAATTGATTTTCTTACCTGTATTAGCTTGTCTGCCATCTCTTGTAATTCGGCCTTTATTTCTGCATTTAGACGCACATTTAATTGTAGATTGGTCAGCTCCTTGGCCAAGAGACGACACATTTCTTTGCGTTCCGTAAAATATTTGTGAATGTAATCCAAGAAGCTAAGGGCGATTTTGTTGTGTATATTGTTTATTGGAGTGCTCACTTCCTGGTGGGTCAGATCGATTATAAATTTCGTCACGTTTTCAGGTAAAACATCGTGCAGGGGGGAATCAAAGCTACAGTTGAAGATGGACCACACCGTGGGGAGAAGACAAGGTTGTAATATGTGTTGCATTCTTCCAGCCATAATTTGCTGGAAAAATTCACCTAGTGCTTGACTAATAATCGGCTCTGAAAAAAATGCATGATTGACTTGTAAATAAATAAACAGTTCGTAGTTTGTTCAGCTATCTCTTACCAGTATTTGGATTGAAGTATCGCTTTAGGAGCTTCTCGTGAACATCGGCACGATCGTCCAATTGACGACGCAATACCAGGCGACAGAGGCCCTTAACCATGGCAAGTCCAATGCCCTTGTCTACCACTCTTTCCACAAAATGGCCCATCATGCCAATAATGTCTGTATTCTGCTCGGAGCTCTGCTGCGATTTATCCTCCTCACCATCAAAAAAGTCTTGCATTGTGTATAGCTGACGACGCTTGGTTTTAAGTGGTTGTCCAATTTGATTGATGTCAATAAAATTCTCAACGCCATAGTGATCCATAAGCATGAAAATACAGGTGGCCGAAGTTTCCCATAGTTCCAAGTTATTATCTTTGTAAAATTGATCGATAAGGACCTCGAATACCTCCTTGGCGTAGGATTCATATAGCATGCTGAATGTAGTGCCGCATTTAATGGCCCATTCGAAAATTTCTGTTTCCGTGGAAGCCATTTGGCGACAAATTAGATCCTGTAAGTACATGTACATTATGCTTACTTCAAGCAATTGAATTTGAAAGCAATCCCAAAATTTACCTTATATAGCTTGCACAAACTGGGACTTAGGGATTTCACGTGCACCGAAGCAACTAGATAGTGCGCCATATACAGGCTCTTTATAATGCGTTCTTTCTTTGAAAGCTTTGGCACAACCGTCAGCTCCACAATGCCATGCTTCTCGAGAAGCGGCCTGATTAGTTCCGTATACTCCTCTGTTACGGAAACTTTTTCATCATTCACAGCCTGCGCTCGGATATACTCCTTTTGACGCACAAATACCTCTTCCTGCTCCTCAAGTTCGAGAATCTTAAGCTTCAGCGATGAAACCTTCATTTTCAAGGTGGTATCCAAGTCGTCCAGCAACTTATTCATCAAATTACGATCGTGGACCAAATCGTTCTGTTTCGAATTTAGTTCACAAATTTCGTAGATGATCTCGAGAAAGCATTGCATTCTTTCGTTCACATCGGTAATCAGCTGCTCCATAGATCGTACTAGTACACTGACAATCTTGTGATCAAGTAGGCAATCTTTTAGCAGTTGTTTGATGAGCAGCTTTAAGTTATTGCGGCCGATTTCATCGCCCAGATCGTAAGAATGCAGAATTTCTACCAACGACAACAACATGCATTGAAATTCAACTTGCGCGAACTTGTCCATGTCTGGTTTTTGGAAGTGACAAAATCTGCGAAGTAGAATTTTTAATGGGATTGATCCTCGAAAATTTCATGTACTTCGCACTTACTTTTCAACGTAGGCACAGAAGACGCTTAATTCGGGAAGCACTTGGTCACACTCATCAGCATGCGTCCGCTGTAAGTAACCACTGAGACATTGCCAGTAGAGAACCAATTCGACCGTTAGCTCCTCATGCGGTACGCAACGATGCAGCTCGCAATCTTCGCTCAGTGGTAGCTGGGCCAACAGTTCGGCGTTATCTGTCTGCTCAAATATGACCTCCAGCATTTGGCCGGCGACGCGCTTATACCGAAGCAATTCCTCCTCATTGGAGTCCAATTTCAACGCTGCTGTAAGCGCAACAAAATTGCGCTGATATGATTCGATCCATTGCTTTATCATATAGTTGACAACTGCCTTGCGCACGCTCTCGGAGTTGTCGTTCAGGCCCTGTTCCATCAACGTCAGACGTTGTGATACTTTGTAGGACCGCACGGGATAGTTGCACATGTTTAGGTAAGTGTGGCGACGCACTTTCTCATCAACGTCCCACAGGCGCTCTAAAATATACGGCACCGTCAAATAATTCCGCCCCATGCACGTGATGACGCACTGCCGCACACTGGACGAGGGGTCGGAACTTAGATGGTACTGATAGGCACGCAGCACGAGATCGTCTGGGTTTTCTGGCATTTGAAGACGCTGCATAGCCAGCACGGCCTGTTTCCGCACACTGGCAGCAATATCAGTTAACCGGTCGAGCATATAGTTGAGGATTTGGTCGCATTGTGTGTCGTCTAGTGCCGCACACGGTCCAAGTTCTTTTAAAATGAGATTGACAAAGAAGCAAATTCGATACCGTATGTGCGGGACGTTCGATTTTGTCTGCAAGTACACGACAACCGCTGATTATTAGGGAATGTAAATAAACGAAAAGTACAGTACGACTTACCGAAAGCAGCCAATTGAATGTTGCTGCAAGCATTGGATGTGTCTTTTCCGACTCAAAGGATGTGACAAATTTGGCACAAAATGAGAGTGCCGTGTTGCCATACTCGTTGTGATCCTCGGCTTCCAGGACGGTCTTCAACATTTTTATGAATGTGAACACAAAGGCATCGTGGTCCAACTGCAAGTCAACGATATTCAATAATAATTGGGGGCGATCGATATGTAGATGCTTTCAGCCCACTGCGTCCTTGCACCTACATACATACCTGTGAGTACAGTTTCTTCATTTCCTTAATATAGCGTTTGTGGAAAGTCTCGTTGAGTTGTGCATTTGATAAAATCGTATACATGGGTCCTTGGCCCACGGAACGCGCCACCACCGAGGCCCGCTCCTCATCATTTTCTTTCTCGGCCGATCGAGCCCTTGCTGAGACTGTATTTTTTGTTCGCTTTTTTGTTGTTTTGACCATAGTGCGGGCTTTTTGTTATTGCCACCTTTTCAGTCCCGTATGCTCCAGCTCTTACACACTTTGGTTCTATTACTTTTTTTTAAAAACACCTATTTATTTTTCAGTTAACTTTTCTCACAAATATTGCCCTAATTTGTTAAATTTGTAGGCAGCGCAATAATACAGTGATGCCATCCCAAACAAGCGTCGCGTTATTGCACATTCCTTTTTCCACCCCGTTCGCTTGGGTGCCGTTAATATGATTTCAATGGCTTAGTGTTGCCAGCTCGTCAGCAGAAGGCCAAGCGACGCGCTGGCCACTTTTTATGGCTTATGAGTGTTTTAAAAATGCCAAAAAATCCATTTTATTTAAAATTAATATTAATTTTTCGGGGTATTCCTACAGGTTTTCTATATTTGACAACTATTAATCATATAAAAAAAAGTAAAAAATAGGATACAATACGGATTGAACGCATTGAAACAATTTTGTACACCATCGGAAAAATTGAAATCTAAATTTTCAAGATGTGTGGCCGTATTTTTCGACTGCTGTTCGGCAAATTCTTATACAATTGCAATCTAGGTTGTAGAATATTTCCATGATTTAAAAAAAGGCCTAAAAATGTATGTTTACTTAATAAAAACAAACACATTTTTATAACATCTAGACCGGCCATTACATGAAAAAATTTAAAATAAATTTGTGTTTTCTTTTTATTTATTTAACAAAATGGAGATATTCCGGGATCAATTTTCATATGAACAATGATAACATATCTGATGGTGTTTCAACAGTTCTGGGAAATAAATGAAAAATTGAAAATAACGAACAAATATGTGTACTAGTTAGCGTAGTGTAGACACAGGTTACATAACTTGCGTGCAAGAAAGATAACTTTTCAAATGGTATAACATTATTTTTATAGGGCATTTTCTAGTCAGCCTTGCGTTTCTACAGTCACAGACATATTCAAAACTCCACTAATTAATCTATCTAAAATAGTTGTTTTAAACTTTAGCTACAACAAACATTGCATTCATAATGTCGAAAACAACAAAACGTGTTTACGACGCCCGCTCCTCATATCCTGATCGCACCAAATCTGAAGAAAATTCATTTTCAGACTTGAATGTGGTCATAAAAACCCTAGACACGGCCTTGTTGTTGTTAAGTTCCAAGGAAGAGGCGGTTTTGCTAACTGTCTTTAACCACATTACTGATTTTGCACGACGACAAGACTCGAATATGCTTGAGTTGAAGGAACATCAAATGTTGGAGTTACTATTGGAAAAAGAGTTTTTTATTACATCAGATACTGTTCTAATTAGACGTTTTGCACTGTATCTTATAACAGTGCTTATGGATCAGACCGATTTAAGTGAACTTGAAACGGAGAAGACACAAAAGATTCTTGATATAAGCTATAAATTTTATCTGCAGGAGAACGACGATTTCTGCATTGAATATTTAACCTATATTGTAAATATGTGCTTACGTGATCCGAAGGTGGCGCAAAGCATTCTAGAGAATATAGAGTTTCTGGACAAAATGAAGAACATATTTGTGAGCTCTCAGAACCCGGACACCGTTTATAACTCCATCGATGCATTGCATAAAATGTTGCAAGTCCAAAGCGCCGAAGACATGCTTCAGTTTACCACGCAGCCCGACTTTCCTATAGATCGCATAATCTGCGAGGTGTCAAACGAATTTGAGGAAATTCGTCAGGCAGCACGCAAGGTTCTCAAGCTCCTGTTAGCCGACACTGGGGACACAAGTGTGTGGGAGCCACAGCATCGTTGCCTTTTCGTTTTGCAGCAATTGGTAAAGTATTTCTGTCAAGATCCCCAAGCTTTTGATGCGCTCGATGTGATCGACGTGCTGGCCACGGCATTGCGCTCGGAGAAAATGACAAAGCTGTTTTTTGAGCACAATCTTTTCGATTTGATTGTGGAACAGTTGAAAGAGGACATGGATCTTCTGGCTTTTGAGCTGCGTTGCACTATAATTTCAATATTTGCCGAGACCGCCAATTATCCACAGTTTTTAGCACGCATACATGCAGCTGGCATAACGGATATGTTCATCCACTGTCTATTGGACAACCAACCCGCTCCGGCCACATATGTTTTAATCGGGCTTAACCGTTTAATTGATCACCCAGAGGCGTTACGTCGTTTTGTGGCCGAATACCCAGAAGGTATAATCCAGAAGCTTGTAAATATTATTCTATCCCCGGAGGTGATGATAAAGACACGTGAGCAGGCAGCTGAACTAATTGGCCATTTATTGGTAGTAGCTTTCCGGGACACGGCTGAGGAGCTTTTGGCATTAAATATATCGGATGTGCTTACAAAAATAATCCAACAGGGCTTGCCAGCATTGTCCATAGATTTGATACTATCTCTACTAGTGGTTATCGAGAGTCTCGCACAAAATGAAGAATACCGTGCCAAGATTTGTGAGAATCGAGCCCTCACTGAGCAAATTGCACAGCTTCTGATGGTAAGAATATGCAATAGGAAATTCAATCTTAAACATATTACCTATTGTTCGTAACTTTAGCGTTCGTACGCCCATTCCATATTGGTGAACAATATATTCCGGTGCCTCTGCACAATCATCGATGAGGAGCCTGTGCGCGAGGTGCTGCTTGAAAACTATATAGTATCATCGATTAAACGGGCACTGAAGTCTCTGTCCAATCTTATAAAGACAGCTGTAACTAACTTTATACTACAGACCACACGATTTGTTGAATTTGTCGATGCGTACATCGATCGCGGAGTATTAGAAGTGTGGGTTTTTGTTTTTATATGTCAATACCCTTTCTATGTTCTATTTTTTCTAGCTTAATGTTGTTCCAAAAGCACGCATTTTGTGTATCCACCTGGGGACCAGCCATTGAGAGCATATTATCCAAGTGTCCTACTATGAAGTTTGGCATACGTAACTATCTCGGCTTCACTGATATAACCGCCGGCAAGGATTTCTACATCTCGAAACGCAAGTTTGAAGACTTTCGTTGCTTGCAGGACATACTGCGCATGGACTGCTCACCCCTCGATGCGGTGTTCGTCGTAAATTTTGACCGACCCATCGCAGATGAAAATGATGTTATAGATGTACCACCACATTGTATGGACTTCGCGGAAGGGCACCCAAGTAATGCAAAGTGGTGCTATTGCAAACGACCTGGCGATGAGTTTTTGCCGCAGTACCTAGAGGCTTTGAACCAAACATTGGCCGTAAGTATGACATTTATTAAGTTTCTTCTTGATTTAAGAGGTACAATATATATTGTCCCACGATGCCATTGGCGGGCCCCTTCACCCACATCACATTTTCTTTACAGTTACACGGTCTGGTCGAGAATCCAGATAAAATCCGTCGCAGCATTGACTTCGATAATGTTGCAAAGCGCAGCAAGATTATAGCTGAGGCCGTGGCCAGTGTAATGAGTGAAGACCTAAATATATTGGATCTAAACACCACAGAGGAGTGCTCCCGACATACTGTGCGTTGTCACTTGCTAGAGCTGCGTTACATCTACCACACGAACTTTATTCCTCTGGGCACGGTGCGCAGTGGCTGCCAGTTCGAGCGTGCCATTCTGTTCAAGTGCTTTGCCGACCAGATCGGACTGCCCAGCACTCTGCAGCGCAGTGTCGATGGACGTATGCTGTACAATGAGGTTCCGTTACCACTAGAGATAGAGAAGGATGTGCACTGCGACAAGAAGACCCTGAAGTTCATGCCTTGGCGGATGCTGCGTCCCACCCATATCGTGGATCTCATGTACAATGTGGGCGAACTCTATCCGATGCAAAGTCGCCAGGCCTTACAATATTTGCGACTGTATTGAACTCGCAATATGCCTTATTTCTATTTCTGTCTTATGCCACTTAGCAGTCTGTAATTCCAAATTTATATGTAATAATAAACAAAAAAAAAACAACTTAAGTAAAAAACCTTTGGATTTTTCTTTTCTTTTCTATATTAACTTTACTGGTATTATTAAAATAAATAAAATTAATTAGTTTACAATCAACTTAAAATTAAGGGCTTGTAAAACTTTCCGTTTATATATAGATATTAAGAAGACTGAATATGCGTTCTGCAATCCTATGTCAGCTATATAAAATAATGTGGTCATGAATGGATGGATTAGAACAGTCTACATATCAGGTTTGGTGTCAGTGGTTGTCTATCCATTCATGCCAAGCCTCCTTCTGTCTGTCAAATAAATTATTCTTTAAGATATTTTGTTCTATTCAAACGGCAGCTAAGCAATATCGTCGATCCTGTTCTGCCTTCAAACCTTACAAAAGTTCAGCATATGTACTGTAAACATATGATTTCCATAGAAATCCTTCAAATGGTTTGTGAACTCACTAAAGTGTGAGTGCGCATGTCCTTGGAATCTGTGCCTTGTCTGACATTCGCAGTATTTCTGTCAACAGCAGCAGCCATGGCCAAGGTGTTTTGGTAAACAAACGTTCCGCGCTCACGTAATTTGCATTTTAGTTTAGTTTAGGAAGACGGGCGGGCAGAAATAGGCTCTGCCCCTGCAGGCATCATGTCTAGGGTGCTTCTGACAGTTGCCTACTTTGTGCTGACCAGCTCGTCAATAGTGTTCACGGCCTGCGTTAACAATGGTAAGTGACTTGAAGACTGCGGCCTTGGCGCAAGAAAAAAAAAAATCAATAATGCGGCACTTGGGACTTTTCGGCAGTCACAGGCACCAGCTCGCCCGGATCGGGCTCCAGTGCGAGCAGTAGCATTGGCACATCTCTTACTGGTGGCATCCACCGCACTGCTGCAGCTATCGAGCGAGTCAACAAGCTGTGGTGTTACTCTTGCGATACCATGGATGATGGACAGGCTTGTGTTGATGTGGCTGTGCGTAACGACACAGCGCTGATGAAGAAGTGCCAGGGTGAGGAGTTCATTTGCATGGTAGGTTTATTGTGTATGTGCCCATCAATACACGAGTAATGCGTGCTATTCGATTTGGTAGGTGAAGCGATTTTCCTATACTACTAGCACGGAGAACTCAACTAGTTCTCCAAAAATGTGGTCGCTGGATCGTCGATGCACTGCGAACTGTGAGCCCGGCTGCATAATAATTGGAGAGCGCACCAAGCTCTACGCCTGCACCTCCTGCTGCGAGGAATCTTTCTGCAATACGGGGCGTGGTGCCGCCTCGGGTATCTTTTATCGCGTAGAGACGGGCATCGGAACGCGTGTCTTTTGGCTGGCTGCACCATTCCTGGTCAACATATCGCTTGTTTTATACAAGAGACATGCTTCCCACTTCCTCATTAGAATAGCCAGACAGTAATGATGCTGTCGTCCAATAGTTGCCAAATGAATTTAATCTAGATTCAAGTTGCTCAAGTCTACACCCAACAAATGCTGAAAACTAAATACAGCATCTCCTCTTTTACCTAGGTAGCCAGTAATTTTAAGTGTGATAATAAATGTGAATGAAGTGAAGCCATGATGCAAAGGCATCAGTTTATTCTTCGAAGAGAAAAACTAATAAAGATAACTAACTATATCTATGGGCGGTACTTGGGTTGGAGAATGCAGAGGATGGCGCCCCCAATATTTTAATTTCATTTATAAAAAATTTCATAATTTAATTTCACAATATTATTAATTATTTTTTGGGAAATTTCACAATTTGATTCTCGATTTACCAGCGCTTAGGTACTTGGTATTAGAATCGCAGAGGAGGGTGTCCACAACATTTTAATTCAATTTATCAGAAATTGCACAATTTAATTTCACAATATTATTATTTAATTTTTTAGGAATTTCACAATTTAATTCTCAATGTGCCAGCACTTAGGTACTCGGTATAATTTTTCAGAAATTTCACAATTTAATTTCAAAATATTATTAATTTTATTTTTCAGAAATTTACATACATACATATGTATATTTGTAAATAGTACGTGTATGCTGTGACCTTACATTGTATGTATTAAACTACAAGTATATGCCATAGCTTTCGGAATGGAAAGTTTCAATTGGTAGTTCCTTTGGAAACTTTAGAGAGTGTCGGAAGAGAAATAGCATATTGTAAATAAACTTACAATTGTAAGCAAAAATACTGAGCCCATCAAAGACGCGCAAGACCTGCTAGTTAATTTAATAAAGCTGTACAGATACAATAAGACAGAGAATTCACAAGTGTCTCGAAAAACTAAAGTTTGTTAAATATAGTGGAAAATTGGATTGGCATAGGAACAAATTTTACTAAATATTTCTGAAAATAGAGCGCGAATTGTTATTCATCAAACTAAAAACGGAATATTTTATAATATAAGAGGTGGGCAATCAATCGTTTGGTGGAGGAATTCGGATCTAGCTAGCTGCTGGTAGGTGGCGAAGTCATTTAGGAGTCGGAACACTAGAAATAACTATTTTTAAATAGAAGGGCAGACAGAAGGGCATGACCTTTTACAATTTGTATGTTACAACCAGTTTTTCAAATTACATTTCAAACTTCTATTTGAGATCATTTAATTATTCAGGAGTGCATGAAATAATGAAACTGCGTAGGTAATATTAGTCTGAGCGAAAAAATCGTTTAAAACAAGTAAAAAAAGCTAAAGTCGGGTGTCCCGAGTTTGAAATACTCTGTACATATGTTTAGAATAATTATAGAAATTAAAAAAAGAGAATTACAAAAACAATTGTTGATCGTTTTTAACTCTTTTGGTATTCGAACTCACGTAAAGGGTGTATAATTGCACATATACAAAGCAATTGCGTCTATGTGAGTGTATGTATTAGAGTTGGGCACGGGCCGTGTTTTTTGTCGTGGCACTTCGTGCCACGCGTGGGCCCGCGTGTTCGTGTTGTAAATTCCGATTTCGTGCGTGGCCGTGCGTGTTCGTGTTGAGCCAAAAAGGCACGACAAAACACGCACGAGGAAACACGAAAGAACACTAAAGTCAGAAAACGAAGCACCCAATAGTCAACACGACTTTTCTGAATTTTTGGACACTAATAATTCAAAAAAAAAAAATTAAATTGGACAGGTCAAGAATGGATATTGAAATAGATGACTATATAAGTAGTGTAGTTGATCCAGGAATTTGTGTGCTAACATTCTGGAAAAAAACAACAAAATGTAAAATGCTACGGCAATTATCAAGGCATATACTCAATATCCCTGTCAGCTCTGCAACAAGCGAACGAGTTTTTTCCACTTCTGGACATATTTTAAATGAGCGACGTACTCGGCTTCTTAGCTCAAATATTGATAAGATAATCTTTCTGAATAAAAATTTGTAATGTTTATATATATATAAATATTTTTTTTTTTAATTTTTATATTTAATATATAAAAAGTTCGTGTTGGGCCGTGTTGGGCCGTGTTAAGAAAAATTTTCGTCGTGCGTGCGCGTGCGTGTTTCTAAAAGTTAATTTCGTGGCCGTGTCGTGTCGGGCCGGAAATAGCCGGCCCGTGCCCATCTCTAGTATGTATGTATGTATATGATCGTATATTCGTGTCTGTGTAAACATGTTAGCAGCGTACACATATAACGCACCTTTGTGCAAAGTTAGGTGTCTCTACCTCTTATAGTCTCTGAGATCCAGGTGTTCATACGGACAGACTGACAGACGGACGGACAGACGGACGGACAGACGGACGGACGGACAGACGGACGGACAGACAGACAGACAGACAGACAGACAGACAGACAGACAGGGCTAGATCGACTCGCCTCGTCATGCTGATCAAGAATATATATACTTTGTGGGGTCAGCTCCCGCAAACCTAATATACTCTTGTACATGAAATGTACATAGTATAATTACCACAGTTGCTTAAGTTGCTGAAGTAGGTTTTTGAAGAAGCAATATGTGTTTATAATTTTGAATTTTGTTATCAGTCGGGTGAATTATTTCTGTCAAACAGTTCACATCCTCATTCCGATTTATAAATTCACAAGTGCTCGTCCATGCGCAACCATGAATGTTTCATATACTCGTATGGAGCGAAATATATGCGAATTATGCTGCAGGCGAGCGCAGCTGCTTATCCGTTTATGCTCATGTGTGTACATTCATGCATTAAACCGTTCATTTGCTTTAATGAATTGCACTTTGTTTCCGCCGTATGAGTTGCGCTCTTCAAGATACCAAGCGCCATTTCTCGGCTCTGCGACTGCATCCTCCTCCTATCTAGCCGAATATGGGCGGACGATGTGGCTTTTCCGCACAGACAACTTACTTGCAGCATGAATTATTTATTGTGCTGCTGCGGAGTATTCATAAGCAGAGCAAAACAAGAGGTAGAGGGACTTGGAGGAGATGGGAGGAGTCGCCTGCTGGTCGGGCCTAATCAACCTCGTTGCAAAACTGCTGGGGTTTTATCTAATAGAGTTGCCATTAAAAACAGATATGTACTTACATATGTATGAGTGGCAAAGTGTGCACGTTGTTGCCACAGTGGACCACGCCCACTCATTTGATATCCTACACTCTCGACTCGTTAACGCCCATGGTTCTTTCATCTAAGTGCCCACCGGGGCATTTCTCATTTGTTTTCATAAAGCACAGCGCAAATTTTGTGCACTTGCACGCCCTGGCCGGCAGGTTCTTTTAGGCTACATCGGCCACATCCTTGCGGATATCGTGCCAAAAATAAACACAGACTTGCTGTATCTCTTGTTATAGGCTGTTTGTGTGTGTGTGCGTATTTGTGTATGTGAATTATAGTCGAGCTGTGTTTGCTGCAACTGCTTGGCTAATAAACACGAGACAAATCTCTTCATTTTGTGCTTAATTTTGTGAGAAAATTTACATAAATGACCGGCAGCAGTAGCAGAAACAGTTGGCCGTCATACACTCAAAACAAAATTGCTTCTTCGCTTTTAAATGTGTCTTGCGCAGTTTCTATATAAAGTTTTACAAGTATAAGAAAATATTTATACATTATATACAAAACTATGTAGAGAATCCCTTGGTTAACGTTTTAGACTGATTTGTTTAAAGCAAGCTAAGGTTTAAAAGGAATTTCTCTAAAACAATCCCGAACACAATTATTACTGATGTCTGTACACTGTAACCTCATTCCCTACTCATAATTTCTTAGCTATCATAAGCCCAACAATAAATCGTTGTAATTATAAATAATGCAAAGCTTGGCTGTTCTGTGATTCGTGTAGAAACTGTTTCCGTTGGACTTCTGATGCGTTGTATTTGTTGTAGTCCTTGACGCCGTCTACTTAAAAAGTGACATTTATTTAAAAAAGAGTCCGTTCGTGAATTAATGGATTGCCGCGAAATTTTACTTTTCTGTATGGTGGGGCTTAATACAAGTATATTGTTTTCCGATTTATTAATATATTTCTTAAGGCATACGTTCAATTCATTATACATACATATGTAAATGTATTAATCAAATTTCCAGTATTACCAAGACTGGTAATTGATTGTACATTATAAAATAAGAAAATGATAAATAATAAACAACTATAGTGCAATTATAACTATCGATATATTAATTAAAATAAATTAGAAATAAGGAAAGGGAAAAATTACTCATTCCATATACAAGTATTCCCAACTAATTCTCCGACTGAAATGTCCGCTGTTTTTCATAACAAATTTTATAATTGTTTTCAGTGCAGAAGCGCCTATGCGATGAAGTAGGAGCAGAATTGGCTGCTCTATAGGGTTGTCAGGGTTGTCGTCTTGGCCGGCAGCGCACATCCATCACGGCGAAGAGTGTGGGGCGCTTGTTTGGCCTGCCATAGTGACATGACTTTGCCGTTGCCCTTGCCTTTTTGCTTTATTTGGCGTTTATTTTGCGGCTTTCATGTCGTAAATCTTCATCAGACGGCAAATTACGTGGTTGCCTCAACGCGCACCGTGCACCACGCATTCCGTATTCCGCACCGCTCGGCACTGCTTGCCCCTCGCCGGTCACAGCTCACCACAGGCCGCACTTGCGGTAAATGGGCTCGCACTGGCCGCTCCGATGACAGTTTTCGCTTTGGCCACTTTTCGAAATGTGGCGGCAATTTCCGGCAAACAATAAAGTAACCGCAATGGCAACGAGCAATGAACGCGACTCTCACATTTGCCGTCCCTCTCTCCCTCTCCGTCCCTCTCCGTCCCTCTCATTGTTTCTGCCCGTGGGTGGTATGATGTGAAACAATAAACCGTTGACTGGCCAAAATGGCGACCAGAAACAACAGCAGCGACACCAACACCAACGCCAACACCAGTACCAGCAGCAACGACAACAATGCCATCGACAACAATTTCATTTATGAAAAATAATAACAACGGCAATATGCGAAATTTATTATTATATTTGCGTTATGCCGCAAAAATGCGCACGGCAAACGAGCCGAGGCCGCGAACCCGCACTACTGTCATCCCCATTGTGGCCAGGCTCCACTGTCGTTGTACGATCGACAAAGTAGAGTGTTTTCATGGCATTGGTGTCCAATGCCTCTGGCCTGCTGCACAAACTATGCACAAGTATTAATAAAAGCGAAAGAGCAAAAACAAAACGGCGCTGTTGCTTTTATTCATTCATTATTATTGCTACTTTCGCGCTGTTCGCGTTGTTATCGTTATTTTCGTTGTTGGTTTTCTGATTGCAGGCAACACGTTTTTGTCGTTGCCATCGTTCTGCGTGCCTCTCGTTAGACTTGTTGTTCCCGTTGCCGTAGTCGCTGCAGCATTTGTTGTTGTTGTTGTTGTTGTTACTGTCGCGCCAAGTTCACAAAGAAATTTCAATTAAAATGCAACAATGCCGCACTCCATCATCAGAGCGCCAAGCTGACAAACCGCGCACGTTCGCTCGCCCACAAAAAAGCTCCAAAAGCATATCCCTCATTCCACTACCCCGCCACCATACAACCCTCAAATTCGCATGAGGCAACTAGTATATAGGGAGCTGGCATTGGGGTTGTTGAAAAGTTTTAACGCATTTTCCGTAATTTGCTGACACAAATGTAGTTTAAAGAAACATTTAAAATTGGATTATCCAAGGGGGATCTAAAGTTTATATTTAATACAAAAGCCTTTTCAAAGTCGGTCTTGAACTACATGAATTAGGTATTGTTATTTACTCACTTTTTGTTTTTTAATATTAGCTAATAATATAAAGGTCCCCTTCTTTCTTTCTTAAATAAATACCTGAATAGATCGAATACATTTTTAAAATATAATATAATATATTTATTTATACTTATTGCAGCACCAAAAGTGTTTTTAAATGAAGTGTACTTATTTTTATTTGACCGAATTTTGTTTCTTAAAGTGAAATAAAGCCGTTTACTTATCTTTGAAATTCATGAAAAAATTACAATTATGAATCCATTTTGTTTGATAAGGGTACATATTACTCCTAGCCCTCAATTAACACGACCTCTTTTAAAACGAATTCGGTTTAACACGATTATAAATTTGCTACCTTTTCTCTTTTAATCCACTGAAAACCTCGACCTTAGACGACAGACAAATATCTTCAAAACAGAATCGTATTACTTTAACTCACCTTTGGCTCGTTTAACACGATTTCGCATAACACGAAGCTTTCTAGAAACGGATCCTTCGTGCTAAGCAAGGACTAGGTGTATAAGAGTATTCGATTATTTTTCAGACGGTTAATACTTTATCTGAAACCCATTGCCAAAACGCTAGCCTGCCAGTCTGCTCCTGTACATATGCACGCAGCCCGCTGGTCGTCTGTTCTGGGTGATAAATCTTTGTCGCCAAATAAATACGAAACATGGTACTTTGCATGCTATACCAGCAGCAGCAACAACAATGGCCAGCGGCGGAGCATCTGGCAGCACAACGAGCCAAACCCCTGCCCAAGACAAGGACCAAGCCGGAGACCAGCCAGGCGTGGCATTCCTATAGATGCGACGTTGGTGGTCTCCAGGCGGCGCAGTAAAGCAACCAAGCAGCCATGCCAAAAATGTTAGTGGCCTTGTATAAGCATTTTCATACCCAAAAACAACAACAAGAACAACGACAACAATAACAGAGACCTTGCTCAGCTGTGTGTAGTTTTTCCTGGCAACAAAGGTCGGGTGGCTGCTGAGGGAGACAGCAGCGAAAGTGTAATTAAAACTTTGAGTAACAGCCCCGAAACTACAATTGACTGACTGCCTGGCAGCCTGCACGATACCCGCCTGTCTGTCTGTCTGTCTGCCTGGTCGGCTGACTGGCTGGCTGGCTGGTTGGGTGACTGAGTGACTGAGTGAGTGACTGTGCGAGCTGGAGAATCCGGACCCGGCTCCTGATGCTGCTCTAAGCTGACACTTTGGGTGCGAGAAAGTGCGAACAGTTTGCTAACGTTGGCCTTTTTTTTTAATAAACTTTTGCCATGTTGATGAAAATCCCCTATTGGATTATTTACTGTTGCCGATGATGCTGATGGAACTTGGGTTGCTTGGCCTGCGAGTGACTGAAAACCCATTATGCGTGCGGTGCGATTTGCGTAAATGATTTTGATAGATTTGATGGGATTTTCACACGCCGAGCATAATATTATTTGCCACATCCATTTGTAAATTTTACTGTAAATGGGTTTTACGTCCCAAGGCTGATTACAGCTTTCCACCCGTGTCCTAGTTAAGCTCTTTTCACTTTGCAGCTTTGTCCCTAAATGCTCGCACAGTTATTTTTTTACTTCCTCACTAGCTACTAGTATTTTGGGCACTGCCAGCAAGGACATGAAAATGCACTACAGCATTTTAAGTGTGTGTGTGTTTTGTAAATTGATTTCCTGTCTCGCTCTCTCTCTCCTTCTCTCTCACTTTCTGCGCTTTCGGTGTGGCTTACTCGAGGGGATGAGGGCTTTCGTTTTAATTTGTGCAAAAGTTTTCCAACTCACGTTTAGTGTCCCCCAACCAACAACTCGCTTGATACATACATACATACGTACATACAAATTTGCATATTAATCTTGTGAACGAACAGTGGCGAGGGGGCGTGGCAAGAAGGAGGGCGGACTACAGTATCGTCAGCAACACCCAAAATTACATGAAACTACACATTTTGGTTTGTCACCTCGACATTGCCATTACCAGTACATCACGTAATCAGCTGAGCTGGGTAGAGCTTTTGCAAATCATGTGGCGCCTAAATATATGCAAATTAAAGAACACATACAATCACGCATACATATTCATGTGAAAGAGGCACAATGTCGTGGCAGCTGCTCTCGAGGCGACTTAACGCCTGCTTAATGAGCATAAATTAGTCAGGTGTCGGTGCGCCAGTCGTGACACCAACAGTGACAAAACAACAATAATAACATCAGCAACAACAACTACAACGAGCAGAGCTTAAGCAGCAGGCGACCGTCGCGCTTCCCGCTTCCTGCTTCCTGCGCAGTGCGCGTTTATATTTCAATTTACGCTTCACATTGTCTCTCGCGCCACGACCCCGCCGCAGTGTAACATAAAAAGTAGAGGAGGTGGGGGTGCTCCACACGAGCCTTTCCTTGTTGTAACCTCCTTGGGAATTCTAGTTACAAAGTCTTTAATCAACGGATGTTCCTCTTCTTGTTCTACTCTTTCATTTACTCTCACACTTTCCCGCACCCACTCTTTACTTTCTTCTCTACCAATTCGTTTCAGATGGGCAGCACTTTGACAGTTGAAAGGGCTTCAACCAAAAAACTTTTCACATTTAATAACAGTTAACTGTAATGGCACTCTGTTCTGGCCACAAGGATGAAGACTAATGAATAATTGAGCTACTCGTAATCGAACAAAATGCCAGGGGGCACAACAAACTGCCGTCCAATTAAGAATGGCCTACACTTTGACGGTTTAAGCGTTTCCCTTTGAACGCAAGCAATTGTCTTCACTCGCACACGTGGAGGAGAAGCACGACATATTTAATTACACCTTGATTGACTTTTGATTCAATAATGGAAATTGTTTGTGCAGCTTGACTTACATTAAACTTATACGCAATTACATATTACTTCAAGAGCAACATAAGGCTACGTGAAGAGTAATGGAATTTTCTGAAAAATGTTTGATGATAATACTACTTTTTAAATAAGATCATTTCTATACCCAGTACCAAACTACATGTTTGGGTCTTGATGAATTATTTGCAATCAAAAACGAACTGACCCACATTTGATCCCAATCTAAGGACAGAACGAGCTTATGTGAATTTAATATATAAAAATAGCCAATATTCTTTATTCCATTTAGCACGATGCAAAATGACACAAAATAAATAAATAGAAACACACACCGCTGACAAATTGCTAGGAACCATTCTTATATGGGTCGGTATGCAGATTATATGTGATTTTATAAAAATAACATAAATCCTTGTTTTTTCACTGATTTTAATAAGTTTTAGATATAAGGAACCAATCACCTATTTTTGCATTTGATCAATGTCTTTGTTTACACGGTTTTTTTTACACGAGTTTTTCTGGAACCTACCTACCCCCTGGTTACTCCCATTGTAGTGGAGGAAATCATGGCCGAAATAGTTATACACTGAAGGTAAATGCCATATAAAAGTTTTCAAACCATTGCTGCCGCGTTAAGTTTCCAAGGTAGTACCTACCTAGGAGGAGAGGGGTCCACTGTCAGAGCTGGAATTCCTTACAGTAGTGTCTTGGGGCCCACTTTCATTGCCCACTGGGATCGTCGTTGTTTGATGATCCAGGGGATCTGCTCATGACCATCCAGGCCAGAAACAATAGCTTATCAGACACGCACGTATCTGAAAGGGCGAAGCTCCGGAATATTAGCCCAACGCAAACAAGCGAGCCATGTGAAATACGTCCTGGTATCTCCTTGCAGGACCACATGTTGAAGTAAGTCAGATTTTAAAAACCACATATCGAACGGCACCGGTCCCTTAGTATGAGAACTACAAAACATGTCCTAGAAGTACCCCAATTCTTGATGTCCTGAGAAGAAGGAACTGACTTAACCCAATGTGCAATGACCAGATCCATTCTGGAGGAACGATCATCATGACCAACTCTTAGCCCGCATGCCTTGACCCCACTTTTGAAATTTCCACCATGCAAGACCTGTGTGAACTGGTTGTGAATTATAGCGCCACAGTTGTGAAAAACTTTAATATTAAATTAATTTCTTTCCATTTGATTTATTTTCATTTAATTTATTAAATGAAATTAATTTAAATATATACATATATTTAAAATGTATTTTTTTAAGTAATTTTAATTAAGTTTATAAAATTTAAAAAAAAAATATTTATTTAGTTTAATATACATAAATCCTAAATGCACTGTACACAATTCCATGAATTTAATTTTCTAAATTTAATTATTTTATTTAATTTAATTATGCCTCATAAATGGGGTTGCGCCAGTGTCCATTTATGGGTATGCGTGTGTCTGTGTGCAGTACAGAATTGAGCCTAAACCAAATTAATTTCCAAATTTGATACCAAGTTTAAATAGTCCAGCTCTTATACTTTCCGATGTCTTTACATTCATAAGGACAGGTAGACGGCATGGATATGTCGTCTGGTCTGGTCACGCTGATCAAGAATATACACCGTTTTGATTCTACACGGTTTGAAAATTAAAAATTTTAAACATAAATAAATAACATAAAGCATTGTTTTTTCACTGATTTTAATAGATTTTAGGAATAAGGACTTATTTTTGCATATGATCAATGTCTTTTTTACACGGCTTTTTCTGGAAACAATCAACCGTGTAAAAACAGAATTAAGTGTATTATGATTTTCAAAATTTGATTTTGTCTGTATGCAGAGCTCCACTGAACTCTATAATAAAGGTAGGATTGTGTTTCCACTCCACTGTGCGATTACAACTCCTTCTTCTACATCCCTTCCCGTTGCCCCAATCGAATGCGCACTTTGATGAAATTAATTTGAATTTCCGTTACATATCGTATGCGTGTAATGCGCGAGGCCACATGCAGAAAAAGGAATGTAATTCATATTTGATTGAAGCATACATGCAAATTTAATAGCCGAGGCATTAATTGCATTGAAACTGTGCTTTCGAGTCAGTTTAAGGCATGGCAGATGCAAATTATTGCCTTTTAATTGCATTGTGCCATTTCAGCAGCTGCTATTGGCATTTCGATCAGAGAGCTTATCAAATAGTCAACGGTTGAAATGTGAAAATGCGAAATTGCTTTGCCATTAGCAGAATGAAGGCAAACATCAATAGCTCAATATCGAAAGCACCAATAAAGAAAGCGGAAAATCGAGAGCACTTTGACCTACTTATTAGTTGCGTTTTTATTGGCAGTGTTTGCCAATGGCCTAACATGGACGACCACTTAACATTGCCAATCGCTCATTATAGATGACGAAAGCATTAAGTGCACCCAGAGCCGGAAAGTCACATTAAATGGGAGGCCAACAGTAGCTTGTTGACGAGTGCTTTGACAGAAATACATATATATGTACTTGTATGTATGTATGTATGTATGTATGTATGTATGTATGTATGTATGTAATTATATGTGATTCAGGTGGGTGTCACTTTACCACAAAAAGGGACAATCATGAAAAAGAATTTATTACTTGACAATTTCAATAAAATACCGACGCAAAAATTCAAAGGCACGTCTTAATTATCTAGCCGAAGGGCTAGCTATATATTTACATATGTACATATGTATATATTCCCCTACCGGGTCGGAGGTGTTAATTAGATATTATTGTAATTCGATTAGACTTAGACTTCTTAGGCTTTTCTAGCTTATAAGATTCTTTTTGTAATTTTTATATATTTTCCTCCTATGTCGACAGTCAATGTTTGTTGACATAAATAAAATAAAATTGCTAGAAACAGACGGACTCTCGATTGATTAAGCTCTCTCTCTCTCTCTCCATCTCTCTCAATTGCTTCAGCTCAAGAGCTAGGGCGAGATCAGGGAAACAGCTGATAGGGCTGCCAGAGTTCCTGTCCTACTACTATGAATCTCTGCAAATGCTGAGACAACCATGTTTAAGGTTGTTTAACTGAAGTCTATTTTAAATAAATATAATTAAGGCCCTTTTAAATGAAAGAGAGATTCTGAAGCTCAACAAAAATGTGAGTACTAAACCCTAGAGACCACTGACGCACATTGACTGACACGGATTGCTTCACGGCTTGCTAGCTTATGAGCTGGTGAGAAAACCGCAGAGTCCGTTTGCTTAATGCCACAAACAGGCGAGCTTACATCACTACACATATCAGTAGCTGCTTGCGTAGGGTGGCATTTGCCATGCGATCTTGTCGAAAACTGGCTCATAAAGCTGTCGGAGGCGGTGAAACTATTGACCAGCAACAAAAGCAACATCCGCCTCCGGCTTCCGCTTGCGTATGCGTCTGGCAGGAAGCAATCAATAGTGTAATGACACACGAAAGCATCCGTTTTATCTGCTCGCGGTTTGTGCCACAGCTGTCCAGACCAAGGGGTAAAAAAACTGCAGACGAAAAATGGGAAATTGGAAATTTGTAATGATGTCTACGCAACTTGCCAACCTTTGTCAACAGCAACATGGCGGGGCAAACGAATGTACCTCAGAGCATACCTTCCATAGCTCCTCACACTCGTCTTCATAACTCATGTAAATTTCAAGCTTATATCAAAAAGAACAACACCAGAAATCCATTATGAAGGCACGCGATTCCCTACTGTGCTCTGCCCAACTCCAAAAGTTGTGTTCAGTCTTTAACTTTGATTACCTTTTTGCATGCTGCGTGCGTCATTTGCAGGTTGATTTACAAATTTCTTTAATGAGGCGACGACAACATTTTTAATTAGCACCTGTTCCTGAGCTCCATTTTATGTACTTGCCGGGTCCGAAGCAAGTCCCAGCTAGCATACTGCGCGGCAACCTCCATAAAATGCGTAGACGTGCTCCATGGAAACATAGAAATTAATTTCCAACTTTTCGCCAGTTTCGCTTTCCTTCGCTCTGACTCCCACAACCGCATGTAGCCCCGCTTCTCATATAAGGCAAACTTTCATCTTAATGATGCCATTGAAATGCTGCGCATGGCATAGTCTGCTTCCCACTCGTTTTGTCCTTGTGTAAAGTCACCGGCCCTATCTCTAACCCATTTCAACATGCATGTGCGTCTCAATGTCGTCTGCTGGTTCGACATATTCCACCGCTAGGCAGGCACAGCCACTTAGGTCGACTCCTTTGGTCTCCTGCTCTGCACATAGCTTGAACAACACAGCTCGATTCTAGAGCTTAGCTTAGCTTACAATAGACTGCTTGCAGCTTCTCCCTCGTATTCAGTATAGTAACGTATACTCGTGTATGCCATGTCAGGCAAGCTTTGTTTGTGTTTGGCTTTGCCTTGTTTTTGAACCACATGGCGCGGCATAGCCTACCCCTATCCCCTCCAGCTAGTACCTCTTTCGCCCAATGTTCAATGTTGTTGTTGCTCTGGCAATAATATTTTGTAAGTGTTTCTAAACAAGCACAAAGTCATGTTTCAGCAGCTGTAGTCTGGCTTCTGTTGGTTGCTGTTTTTATTGTTATTTCTACAGCTGCTATGGCCCCCTCTAATTGCGAAGGCCCCGCTGCCTTTGCTAAGCTTTAGCTGCACATTAAAGCAATTTGGCCAACATTTATAGACTGATTTAATAGAATGTTTGGGGCGGACAGTATGTGCGAGGGGAGCTCATACTCCACAAGCAAAACAATGCACACAAATACAAATGAGATATTTCCACACAAGTGAGCACATTTCACTCTACGCAACTGTGAGTGAGTATGTGTGTGTACTTTGATATAATTGTTTGACTAAATGAGTGCGATCCATGGTTGTCTTTGGTGGCCCCCAAATGTGTGCTACACTTCGCTTAACACTCCCACATACGGCTATTCGTTTGGATACTTGGGCGTATGTCAGTGTGTACTCGTATGTGTGTGTGTGTTTGTGTGAGTGTGGTACAACAATAGAGCTGAGCAACAACAATAATTATGGCAAGCACTTCAGCCACCCGAACCCGAACATTCAACCTCACTCGCACCCTCCAGTCCAATGTGCAACACTCCCCCACTCTAATTTCGAACTCCACTTGTTCAGAAATTCATTTAATTCCCACCCGTCTGCTCCAATGCGTTTGACTCTCAAAGATAGCTGAAAACAGATATGACTCTTGGTATTTGCTGTTCAAGTTTGGCTGTTCTAAGCATCCCTGTTGAGCCATATGGGTGTCGGCATGTTCTGTATGCCATGCCAGCTTCTCTGAGAGGGCACCCAAATTGCTGAATTGCTCGATGCCGTTGCCATAATGAGTATGAAATTGAAGTCTAAACAAACAGAAACCATTGAGCAAACAGTTGTTAGGGAAGCGAAGAGGGAGTACCCAGTTGTCGCCTACAACGGAAAACGTTAAGAAATTAACAACAACATACAAATCCCTGGGAGGCACCATCTCCATGGAAATTGAATATTTAATTATACGTCAATAGAAAATTGCGTTAGAAGTCGGTGACGAAAATTGGCAAAGAGATGTTGGCAGCGGTAAGAAGAAGAAAGCATGAGGGTTCGTTCTCTAGAAATATACATATGTATGTGAATAGAAGGAAATGCGCAGATTTGACTAACATTGGAAGTACTGCTTAATTATTCATTGTAATTTTTGGCTGAACTGCCAATGCCACAAAGTCAAGTTTTATTCTTTAAGAGGGCAAAATTAAAGTCAAGCCAGTTCACAGTATTTATAACATAACCTAAATTTGAACAGTTTTTGTTTTGTGTATTGGTTAAATTTTCCGTGTTTTGATGTGGTTTGGTGGCTCCGATAAAGTAAAGCTCAGCTTGCGTTCTAATTTACGATACACATTCAATATTAGTTTGTGTTTGTTTGTTGTTGAAAGCCGTTCTATTGAAAACAAAGCATCGTGGTCTAATGCACAGCTATTTGGACCTTTCCTTCAAAATGTTTATTTGTCTAAGTCGAGATGCTCCATATGAAGTAGTTTTCGCTTATCTCAACAGACCCACAGGCTCACGTCCTGTTCAAAACACCCTCACCCGGCGCAAAATACGTGAGCGCCACGAAAACCTTGCTCCAGTTACTTTGGGTTCATAGCCGTTCATAGGTAAGCGGCATCTGGGGATGAAAAGCGGCAAGAAAGTCCTATACTCGTACTTATAAAGGGCTCATGTTTTGAGTTTAACGCACTTCGGGAGCTTTATCAGCTCGTAAATATAAATTAGAATTTAATTTTTGTTGTGTTTTTGAGCGTGCTGGCCCACTAGTAATCTCTAGCCTGCGGTTTGTGGAACAAATGAATGCAGTTTGGTAGTCAATGCCGTAGTAACCGGCCGAGCTTCAACGGGATTTATTTCCATTTGCACACGGCACGTGTCGTAACATTTCAAGGGCTGTGATTTACTTCAGGGTAGATGCTTAAGCAGCCCTCTGGGCAGTGATTTACCTGCTCACTATCCAAGCTGTCGTCGGGACATACCCTAGTGCTTCAACTGCGGCAATGTGTCGTATAATATTATCGAGGGACAAACCGATTCTCGTTTTCAGCAAATGGCCTCTGCGGATTACCTGTGGTCACCTTTGTAAAATGGTGAGTGGTTGTGGCTTATATTGGCTTGAATATTTGACAAATGTCAGTGCTTTTGTTGCATTTTCGGTCAAAAATACTGCATGATATGTCAAACCGAACTAAATGACAAACATGGCCCGCAGATCTGATGGTGGAACTGTGGACGGCCAAGTAAGAGGTTCTGTCATGTGACACTCTCGTTTTGATTTTCTGGTAGTTGATTTTTATTTATTTATTTTATCGACAAACAATGAAACTACAGAAATAGAAAAGCCTATAAAAATTACAAAAATATCTAATAACGAATCCGACTCGGTGGGAGGATTTTTATAGGCTAAACGGCCAGCTACGCCGTGATTCACAGCAGAGAGTAGTCAGATACGTTATTAGTAGTGAATAGTAGCTTTAACTCCGAACACCTATGAACTCAAGGTACCAAGGATTGGAATGATATTTATGAAAAGTGAGCTAAAATTTTCTGAACGTGGCAGGTAGAGCAGAAACTACACGATTTCCTACGGAATTAGACCCCTCTGTAGTGTGCATAGTGTCCGCGTGGGTAATACATCCTGGCTATTGGCTTACTCGATGCTGATTGTATAGGGCAGGTGCTTGGCAGTTTATGGAGTGAAAATTAGGTTTTTAATAAACGAGAGGGGGGTTGCAGTTACTTACTGGGGAGGCGATGAGACTCTGCCAAGAGCACTCCGACTTAGTACTGGTACGGTGAAGTGCAACGTGTATGTGTTAATGGCTCTCTAGTGTACATACTTGTAGAACAAATCCGCCTCAAGACTTAAGGATTGAGGGATAGAAAGGAATGCAGTGCAGACATAAAGGGAAAGTTTATTTCGTAATTTGCTTTGTTACAGTTTTCCTTTTCCGCTCCGGCACCCCCTGATGATTCTAGTGTTGTGCAAACTTTGTGCATTTGGTGTTTACTTTCCCCACAAGTCGCTGCCACTTTAGCGAGTTTCAGCGGAAATTGATTTTCTCGACAACAAAGGCGGGTAGGTAAACAAACCTCAGACACATTGACAGACACACACCCACAATGCGACAATATAATAATCGAAATCGAATCCCTCACGTGCAAGCGTCCATTAGTCCTCAAGTTGCCTCAAATGTCTCACAACAGGGAACAAAATATTAAAAGGTGTCAACTGCTGTCTAACTCCAATGCGACTGCAGCACCAACAACATCGACTACATCGTATAACAGCATCATCCATCGCTTTTGTTAACTCTCCTAGCGACTGCCACCCTGCCAATACTCCCACCCTCACCCTCAATGAAAGCCGAGCTGCCTATGTTAAAAAGACGTGAAATTAAATTTCTTCATCCGCTTTCATTCCGTTCTCCACCTCCACCTCTAACCATGTCGCACGCTTTATGCTGTTGCCGGTTGTTGGTTGTTGCATTATTTACTCGTCGGGATCAAGAATAATCCGTGTCGTTTTGCATCGACGGGGCACGCCGTTTGCTTCTAGAGACCGAGTGCTATTTACTTTTTGGTGCTGTCTCTTCAGCTTCAGTGAATAACTGTCGGATCTTTCCTCCGTTCTGTTATGTGTCTGTGCCGGATGTTGAATGTTGCGTTTCCGGCGATACACACACATCAGCATGCTCACATAGCTAATACGTATTTAAAATAGAAAAATCCCGCCTTTCTTAAAACAGTTTCAAATGCAATTACTGAACCAAAAGAAACAAGCATCGAAGTTATCTGCGTCTGCACCGAACATATACACCCTATTGTATATATATTCTATTGTTTTTGTACTTTCCTCTATTCAATTGGAAATAATTATACTCTGTATCTGAAAGGTTAATAGTATACTAGTATTAGGTTTGCAAGTTAAAAATGTAGCAGACAGAAGGAGGCCTGGCAGACCTCACAAAGTATACTTATATATTCTTGATCAGCATGACAAGACGAGTCGATTTAGTCCTATCTGTTTGTTCGTCTGTCTGTATGAACACCGAGATCTCAAAGACTTGAAGAGCTAGAGACATCCAGAGGCCCTATGTAAGTAAAAAATACAAGTGTATTTCAAAATTTTCCTCCTTCCTTTTACTCTGTTCACTTAATATCTGTACGTTTTGACTCGAATTTGGCAAATACCTCCATGAAGTGATTGTCAAGTTTCATCATGATAGGTCAATTTGAAAAGAAACAATATACTCTTACAATCCTCAGTGAAGGGTATAAATTCATTATGGGCTAGTTTTTATTCGAGCTCAGCGTAGCCTTATCGTGCTGTACCATTCAAGTACTCTTCGTACTTCTTACAATATTTTTCATTTTTTATTCAATTTCGTTTTGTTGACGAATTCGAAATTGCTTTGCACCCTGTAGAGTTTCCTCCATTTTCCTGCGTCTTTTTTGCGTCAAAGTGTGCTACTTTCCTTTTCTGTTTTTCGTTTTCCGCTGGCAAACCGCACAGTTCCTGTCGAGGCTTCGCAAAAAAGAGGGCTGGGTAGACTAAAAAAGTTAGTTGTTACAATGCGATTTCATTTAGAGACGCTTTGTCGACAACTTTCCAAGACAACTATACACGCCATGTCTGACCTAAACTTTTTTCTATTTAATTGAACTATCCCACAGATTGAAATAAAACAAAAGCTCTGCCTCAAAGTGCTCCTCATTAGCTATGCGAAAATATACAAAAAGCACAAACGTGAGGATTGCTTGAGTAATTTTTGTTGTCAATTCACTGCAATGCCAATCAGGTGCACCTTTAGTTCGAGCCATGATGGTGTATCTGCACATAACGAATGCATTTGTGTCAACTTCAATTAATTCAGTTGTGATTCGAAACGGAAGCGAACCAACAGCGATGGGAAGCAAATGCATATCCTTCGTAGCAGATGTTTCTTGAAGACCTACCGATATTTTCTACTGTTGAATGGAAGTCGCTTTCTTTCCTAACGCACCATCAGCTTAAGCAACCAGTGTTCTGCCCCAAGTTCGGTTGCACAGGAGCTAGATTAGTGAGGTGGGCTCCTTGCCGAACTTTAACCGCTTTTTATAACGCTCGCGTCGCATTGTCGCTAACTTTGCCGTTGCCTGTGAAACTTTTGCCTCTGTTATCTACCTTTTCTCCCTTTACCCTTCAACTCCTGGCTCTCTACCATAATTGTAATACCTGCGTTTGTCTGAATGGCTCTACCACACACACGTGACGGTATAACCGCAGACGGGGCTGCCGGTAAATCGGCACTAGAGTGAGCGTCAGTTTACATAATGGCGGCGAAAAATTTGCATAAAAGATTAAGAGGATAATTAGTGTCATTAGTTGGCAACAGTTTTAAAAGATTGCGCCGTGCATGCTGGTGTAATATTAATGTGTAGATAGGACATTTTGTGTTGCTAGGACAGTATTTCTTACCACTGGTCTGGTTTTGGCCAAGTTAATATTTAGATTATAAGAGATTGCTAAAGCAATATGAAACTCGTGCTATTTTAACAATGTTAGTTGACCATTTTGTTTTAAGATGGCATATCTCATATCTGGGTCCAGTTTCTCTCTCTACTTTATAATATAAGTAAAGCAATCAATCGATAAAAAAAATACCTTACAACTTATGGAAAGGGAAATATTAATGTGGTGCTTATCAGACTGTTTTCTATTCATTAAAAATAATTTTTTTCTCATTAACTTTTCATTCAAAAGGGAAGTGTAGCGGCACCTTCCGCAGCAGCTTCAGAAGGGAGGTTTGGGACCAGAAAATGTGCACATCAAAGTGAAACTTGTTGAAATTGCATTTTTACGCACCCTTGCACAGCGAATGTGCGCGGGGGGTAGTTGATAGTGGGTGGGGATGTGGGGCAAATGGTGTTGCTGGCAACGCAAAGACGAAAATTGCTTGTTGTGCTGGCAACGTGTTTGCGACTGAGGGTAGAGCGGAAAATCTTTTACAAAAGCGTAAAAAATATTTAATTTTAATGTTGTCCCTGTCGTCACTTCATCGAAGGAAACATGAGAGAATCGTTCAAAGTTCGCAATTGGAAAGAAATCGTTTAACTTTGTTTACACTTCGTCATTTCAGCGACGCCAGAAAGTATGCAACATATTGTCATCGACAGGCAAATAACGAAAAATATTTCAGAATATGTTTTTATTGACGGAATGCATCAAAGAAATCACGATGAGGAGCATGAGGAGCAGGACTCGCAGCCATTCACAGCAAGTGAAGTTATTTGTGAAATGCGTGTGTCAAGAGCAGGCGCGCCTTTAACCGCCCTTGGGTGGAGGCGGTGGAGACGGGCAGGCGTGACGCGTTTTCCGCTCCAAGAAACCGACGCCATGGAAACTGTAAGCAAATCATGCAACGGTATGTGCCACGAGGGGAGGGTCAGTTTGTTTGATTTCATGCCACTTGTTAATTTTCAAATGGATGGAACTGATGATGGGACGTTTGAGAGCTGGGGGTGTTAACTGGTCGTTAAAAACATAACGAGCCCAGAGGGAGGGAAACAAGGCAGAAAAGGTGGTGGATGGGGAATAAAACTATTGAATATATTCGAAGCGGCGAAAGATTGGAGTTTTGAATACAAAAAACTAGGTGAAAGAGCCTTTGAGCTATCGCTAATGCAATCCGAATTGCATTTGTACAGCACACTGGAAAGGGAACTGCACGCATCATGGATCTTGAATGCTACACCAATATAATCAATTGCACAAGTCTTTCAAATGAAGAGGCGAGCGGGTGGACGCAATCAAAGTCACTTTCGAATAGGATAAGGTCAAAGCAAAGGGTTCAATTGACCTGCTAGAATGCGTTTCTTTATTTATAGACACATTCCACAGTATGTACTCGTAAATCAACCATCACAGTAGGTTATTCCATTCATCATTAGTGTGGATTATTTTTATTCCATTAACTAATTGGAGTGCCGTGATTGGGCAACTCACAGCGAGGCCAACTCTCTCGCTTTCATAATGAGGTGGAAGCATTTTGCTTCAATTACAGTTAAGTGCCGGAAAATGCTCAGCTGCATGACGAATGATGGACACAAATAGAGAGTAGAGAGTAGGCGAAAGTGGGCATAACTAGGGCAGCGGCTAAGAATTCGGCACCGTGCACCATTAATCAACGGGAGGGAAATCGGTAGGAAAACGACAGGCACGACGCCATTTCGACATGGCACGTCGTATGAATGACTATTAGCAGGAGGGTGGGGAGTGGTGAGTGGGAAGGGTGGGAAGGGCACAAGGTCGAGCGGCATGTTACAGTGCCAGGAGAGCGGCCTGCGCCATCAATAACGAGCGTTCGCGTGAAGCTACAAACAAGTAAACAAACAACAGCCGCCTGACTGCTTCGTCGCACTTTGAAGTCGTTAGTGTGGCGCTCGAGAGGAGGTGCCTCGTGCCTCAGACATCGGTGGTGGTGGTGGCACTTGCAGCTGTCAGCAAGTGGCACGGGTGGGGCAGACCGGAAATCGATTTGTGTGGATTTTGTTTTGTCGTGTTTTGCGCAACTTTTGCGGTCGTCATCGCCAACGTGGTCAACTATAATTTCGGAACTATTAATGACTTCTAAATAGAAGCCCCCGCCATATAGACTTGTTTGTTTTCACATTCACGGGATCAATGAATTTGTCGAGCCGCTCTTTGACACACACCTATTAATCATGGGCTTGGGGTGTGTCTGCTTATCCCCGATTGTTTTCAGTTCTAAACTTTCCCTCATTAAAGTTTCATAAAGAGATGTTGCCACGAATGTCCCAAAGTGAAGCCAAAACAGTACTTACCCATCAGTTTCATCACTTCGTGGTGGCTGATAAAAATGTTCAGATAGCCACTGACCGACGGCGTTCGCCAAGCAGCGAGGGAAGCGCAGAGCAGCAGCAGAAAGCCGACGGCGGCCATAATGAGGAAGTAGGTGGGCGACTGCTGACTCAATAGTGTGGGTGGCCCAGAAGAGCAGTTAATAACTTGTCAGTGCATATGACGCCGCACTTGGCGTGCATTTCAACAGCTCGGCCTTATCGCACCCACAACACTTTGCTATATTTTTGCACTCCTCTTGCTCCCTGCACCTCTCTCTGACAGCCAATTTCAATGTGTGGCCATTGAGGCGCACCGGAAGCGCAGAATGTGGCGCTTCGTTGCCAGTCGCCAGTTGCGAATTGCGAATGTGTCCGTTCCGAATGTGTGGTTTGAGAGGGAAATGAGTATTGGGGCGGCACTTCCGTAGCTTGCTGTTCGCTGCTGTGATTTGAATTCGATTGCAGGAGTGGGTGATGGGGAACCCTGTCGTACCACAAAAAGGCGACGTCGACACGGCACACAAAGAAGCGTTAAAATCAAATTCCAGTAGACGGGAGCCGTGGCAACGGGTGCCACAGTTTGGACTAACTGTTCCGGCCGCTCCGGCACTACAGACGCCACAAAGCGGACGAAAACTGTCTGCCAAATTTGGAACTTTTCTGCCTTTGCCAGCCGCCGGTGGACGAGCCAGCCGCACGTTTCGTTTGCGGGTTGCGCTTGTTCTTAACTTTTTGTGTTTTGCTTTCAGTTCTGTTTTTGTTGCGGTGCTATTCGTTGTTTTCGTTTTTGTTGTTGCTGTTGTTGTTGTTTTTGTTGCTGGGTTCACCCGTCGAGTGCAAGCAGCATCAGCACTTTCGCATCTGACTCTGGCAGGCTCTCGTTGGCTTTTTATTGGCTGTGCTCCTGTTCCCGCTCTCTATTTGTACAGTCCTGAGTTTGGCTCTTGGTTTTGCTTGTCACTTTGAACGTGTCCTGTGCTGGTCACTCACATGTGTTGAACATGTGTCCTGCTACCCGTTGGCGGTTTGTTTAACCTTTTTGCTAGTCACCAGTCTGGTCTGGTAAGCTTTTTTCTTTTTGCCAGTTTGCAATTTTTTTTTATCGTTTTGCTGCATTTTGTTTGTTTTTTTGGGTCAGTTGTATAGAAAGTGATTTACTCGAGCTACGTACTATGGCTTTTAGTCTATTGCAAGACACATGAAAAATGCTCATGATCCGGAGAGTGGTCAATTGGTTGCTAAATTAGTTTGAAAAAGTAAAAAATGTTAATTTTAAAATTTCTGATCTATCAATATTTTGTCTTAGTTGTACTGTGTGTACCCTAAGCTATGCTCTTTTAATGATTTCAAATTTTCCATGCCAATCACAAAAAGTCTTGAATGTCATAGTTCAGTATATACTTTTGTTTTTCAGTGAAGAGTATAAAAAGCATATTCTCAGTAGTAACCTAAATTAGATCATACATCAAAATAACTACAAAATAGTACCCCGATTTTATGTTTCAACATACATAGTACATTTAAATTGCCAATGAAATTTAGGAATACATTAATATGGAAAATTTGTATATTTCTTCTATGTATATTATTATCAAATCCTTGTTCAGTTCAATGCCAGTTCGCGGCCAGTCTCAATCCAAAGATGTTTAAAGATGCCTTGGCAGTAGGCACAACGTGTGTGGAGTTTTATTTATCGTGTTGTGAAAGCATCAGTTATTTGGATACATTATTGAAAAGTGAAGCCAGAGTCAGCTCAAATGTTACCATAGGAAAGCTTGACTGCGAAAAATATGCTAAATTATGCGCAGTTTATAATATAACAAGCTATCCTACAGTGCTGTTGTTTGAGAAGGCAGGAATAAGGACTTTGCAACTCCATGATCTGCCATATTTGGAATCTTTGATAAGTTCCAAAAAACTGCACCTAAATTCATCCGCAAAGTATCAACAAAAAACGGAAGTAATGGCGCTAAGCAAAGATAAAGTATGCGATGCGGGAAAAGTTTTTAGTCTTGAGCCAAACAATATCAATGAATCAATTTCGAATGGGACATTTTTTGTAAAGTTTTATTCTCCCGGATGCATTGCCTGTACAGTTTTGAAACCAATATGGATAGAACTTTACAATTCAGTGAAAGATGAAGGCGACATTTGTATTGCGGAATTCAATTGTGACTCCCAAATATCAAAATGTTTAGAGTTTGGTATTGAAAAATTACCAACAATGTTATGGATTAAGGACAACAAAATTATCAAATCGTACAAAAGCACTGTGGAAATTAATGCACTGAAGGCATTTGTTAAAGAAATGCTTAATTACAATGAAAGTAACTCCTTTTCACTCTCACAAGTCATTAATAGGCCCAATTCACTGCCATATCTAATACTTATTCTGTCTTATTATTATTTTTAACAAACTTCGGCCAATAAAAAAAAACAAAAAGTTGGTTTTTGATTTTGGTTATCATGTGTTTTTTAATTAATTAAATTGAGAAAACAAGGAAGTCCTATCTATTTTTGTAAAATGTTTTTGCCTTCAAGAACATGCATAGTCTTCGTAGCACTTGTTATTTTGGTTGTTGTTATACATGTGTTTTCTGTTGTTTTTCAGTTGCTACTTGCGTGCGGATACTCGAACGGAATTCCAATAGTGGTATTGTGGTGGCGCCACAAGCTCGCCACTCAAAATGAAATTGCTGCGAAGAAACCTACTAACAACAATCTCCATTCTGCCTTCCGTCCGTTTCGACCACTCGACCCCTAAACCTATTCTATGGCCTCTGAGCGTTTGTTCCACTTAAAATGCACAGAAATCTCCATGGGAGAAGGTTGGAGAGGATTCCTGGTGTACGTTTTGGCCACAATAAAAATCGAAATCAAAAAAGTTTGTTGCCTTGGCTTCGGGTGAGCACGGTTTTTAGTTTTTACTTAACTTCAAATGCCTTTGATCAAAGTTGAGGCTGTGCAGAATGCGAAGGGCTTAGTTGAAGTTCACCGTAAAGTTACACCAGATTCGACCGCCACTGCATGTTGTGACTTTAAATTAAACTTATCTGCAGTCTGATGGTGACTAAGCATGCAACACAAAAAGATCCGACATATCACTTGATTAAAGCCCAGAGATTTCTACGACTCGACATCCACTGCCACTTGACTCGACTACGCTGCTCTATAAAGCCATGTGAACTAGTCATCGTGGAAGCCATTCAGCGAACTCATTAATAATTCAAAAGACAAATGCCACAAAGCGCATATATGGGTGTGTGTGTGTGTATATATCTCTGCCCCTTAGACGTTTGTGTTTGCTGTGTTTGTGTTTGCTTTGCGAAAACTGTAGCTGATTTAAATGGAGCAGCGCGCAAACAGCCGCCAGGGCGCTTCTAAGAAAATCAGCAGCCAAGATGCGCGCGTGGCGAGCAGAACCCCCATAGTACCCATACCAGCCCATATCCAACGTCGATAACATATTAACAACGTCAACTCAATCATAATCAGGACGTAGTCGAAACTGAAGCAGATGAGTCCCAACTGGTGGCTGCAGGGTGGGTAGACAAATAGACCCACGGAAATTTTCTGCTTAGTCATACGCATCATCAGTCAGGACGGAGTCAGCTGCCACGCCTACACCCGTACACCCTACCCTTCCCCCATTCGAGTGACAAATTGAACGTTGCCATTGTCTTTGGATGCTTGGAGCTGGCAATGATGACAACGACGATGATGATAAAGATGTGAAAACTTTTCAATTACTTGCCCGTAGTCTAATGAATAATAATTTTCCATTCCACCATTTGGTTCACTGCCAGATTCGATAGACCGCGTACCCGTATACACATACGTACAAGTCTCGCATTGTTAGCTGATTTCTGTGAGCAGCAACGTCTCCAATAATATTGTTGCGATTCCGTATCAAATGAGCAGTACACATTGTTTTATCTGTCTTCCCTTCTTCACCTCTACTTTGGAGTTACGGTAAATTAAAAAGCAGGCAGCGGAACACGGGATGCCCGAGGGCGTGGCAGGCTCGTTTCAATTATAAAATGGCTTTCGCTTCTAATTGAATCGTGAGTTTCAGTTAAGCAAAGTTAATATTTTATGCGCGCTTCGCTCTTGTTTCGATTGCCACAGTCCCCATTTCCCACTGAAGTTGGAGGCCACAATCCGCATCTTGTTTGCTTAGGGAGGCGCTCTGCTAGAGCTGATGGTCCACCCCCAGAGCCGACTTTAAATGCCAGGCCGTGTATTTCTCTGTCTCTGTCTGCTTTTGCTTTGCAAATAGCCGTTGGCGGATGGCCAGTGCTTCAATACGTAGTGCTGTGCTTGTGTCTAATGATAAACTGGCAACATATTTAGTTCCTGGCCTAGAGTAGAGTCGACTAGCTTATTATCTCCAGGGTTATTAAATGCACTCGCAAAAACAACAGAAAATAAGGAAATCCAAGAGGTTCAGCTTAGCTGCCAGGCAGCAAATGAAACTTAATCGCACTTGAAGAATTCTCGACAGGTTTCCTATTTGGCAAATAGTTCATAGACCCTGAAGGCAAAATATCGAGTTCCAGTTTAAATGAACTTGGTTGCCATCTATTTATGAACCTCATTGTGTTAAATTCTGTCATTTGCTATTTTTCCTCATTAACGTTGGTCTACACAGTTTATCGCTCTGACCAGCATTATTTAAACTTTGATTACAAAGAATACAAAGTCAAAATGCCAAAAGTCCATGTAAAAACAACAACATCAACACACAACCCGACTTCATTAAAAACACGTAAATATTTTACATGCAACGTGAAAAACGGAAATCTGGTACCTCCACCCTCTGTTTAATGACAACATTTTATTGACGGCAGACAAATTTTCAGCTATAAATTTTTATAACTGATTAAAAATAACGAGCAGCATGCTTTTGTTTACCTGCCCATTTATGCAAGAGCAACATTGTTGCTTTTATTGTCTCTGCTGCTGTTTTTGTAATGCGAAATGATTGCAAATGGTGCTCTTTACTTTTTTGGTAGGCAATTATTTTGTTACAACGAAAATGGGGAAAATCGCCCTGGCGAAATGATTAGCGCAGGAGCGAAGTCAACAAATGTTCACGGGAGAGCACAATGCTAACATTTTCCACTGGGGCTAGAATAGGCCTAAAATGCTCGTTCTGTTGGCTAATTTGTACAGGCAATTAATTTACATTAGGAATGGTGTTGGAGGGAAGGCTCGATGGGGCAGCTTGTGCTTTTGCTTCCCTGCAGCATTTGGCGGCCCAGCTCAGCAGGCTACCCGAATTGTGATGGCCCTAAGTGGGTGGGCGTCTGTATATGTGCCCGTAATGTGCAGTAAATATCGAAATTCCATGGGCACTAATAAAGGGCGACGTGTTGCCTGCACGATAACGTTTAATTTGCGATGTTGCATATTGTGCAATTAAATTGACATTTTGTGCAATTTGGAAATATTCGGATCCATTATAAGTCCAACAAAATGTCCAACAGAACGACGATATATATTCGCCAGCACTTTATATGCTTCACTAAACTGAAATTTTTTTAAAGCACAAATTCGAGCGTCCTTTCAAATATCACGAATGATGGGCAATACTCATTGATTAATGGGCTACTTTTTACACGCTGCACCCGAACAAGAAAAAATAAAATAAAATCCTATCTGCCGAGGGACTAGAAGAATCCGCATACCAAGTCCAAGGGATTTTACTCTTTGGGTGTAGGGAATAATAATTTTACGTCGATTAGTTTCATATACTCGTACAAGTATGTATGTCTATGCATAAGAAACAGTTATTTCTATGAGCATTATATTGCAAGACAAGTGTCACTATGCATTGTTTTATCTTCGGTCGTCTTGAAATTTAAAAACTTGAGTGAATATTAGTAAATCAAGCCCAAGCCAAAAATTTCAGATTCCTTAACTTTTATTAATATGTACGTAGAGAGGAATAAGCTGTGAGCGACATATAAAAAAAATATTGTGTTATTTGATTCCGTAACTAATACTAATTCCCAAACAAATAAAGTCGCAATAAAAAAGCCAAGTAGCTGCTGATTTAAACTAAGTCGGAACAAGTTTTATTCTAGAATGTGTGCTTAGCCTAGGTGTGTGCGTGTGCCTTTTATGCACACAATCACACAATCGATACAAATCCAATCAATCAATATCTGTTACATTTCAATTACATTGATGTGTTTCTTATCAGTCAGCTATTTATATAGACCATGGAATGTCGGTTTAATAATTCAAATCTGTTGACAATAATCCTAATAATTATAGAAAAGGCATCTTCTTTACATTAATATTCTCCCGGCCATGAGGAAATAATGTGGATTTAAATTATATTAGCTTTTGGCGTCAACATTATTAATTGTGAATTCTTGAATTCTATGATGGTGAAATTTTATTTTTTTGATTACATGTACAAGACTAATTGGAAGACTAAATAGGAAACTGATTAAAAAAAGCTATAAAATAAGAGCGTATAAATGATTTTACTTCTAGCAATATTAAAAAAAAATATATATAAAATCTGTTATTGATTTATCAATAGGATATAATAATAATATGTATAGTTTACTAAAAAATGCAAATATTTATTGATAGACTTAAAAAATGGGACTACACAATTTCTCCTCGTTTCTGTGCTTAAAACTGTCACTGAAAAACAAAGTGACTGTTTATAAGTCCTGCATCGCTCCCTCTTGGCGATATGACTTACAAGTTTATGGAATCGCTGCAAAGTCACACCTGCAGAAAATCCGGGTCCTGCAAGCGAAAACCCTTCGCCTCCTCACAGGTGCCCCCTGGTACATGAAAACGGCACATATAGAAAGGGATCTAGGGGCGCAAGTTGGAGACGTGCTAAATAAGCAGGCTGAGCAATACATGGAGCGTCTGCGAACCCATGTGAACGTATTAGCAAGGCGCCTGCTGAAATAATTAATAATTAAATGAAATAAATAATTAAATAAGACTGAACTCCTAGCTCAAGCTGTATTTGTATATTTCTATAAGTTTAATTCAAGTTGTTGTAAATAATAACAGTAAAATTAAAGTTTTATCAAAAAAAAAAAAAAAAAAGTGCAATTATGACTAATCCAAGCATACATTTCGGGGATATTCATTCTCCAAATATTGTAGAATACTCTAAGGAGCAGCGTAGCTCAACTTCATCCCGGACCACAAGGCCTTTTAGAAATTGTTAGCTGTTTTTTAAACTACTGCAAATGTTCGCACCATCTTCCTTATCACCATAGTTAGCTATGATACTATATGTAGGCCATGCGTAACTGAGAAATTTGCATAATTTCCTTTTATCCATAGCTAGTATTGTTATTATATATTATGGCCATGCACAGCCACACGCACGTACTTGATTTTATAAAATAATTGGATGGGGCGAGGTATTTCGTTTTTCGGCAAGGCTTTTAAAAGCTTTTAATCTCTGTCATATTTCAATTAGTGTCAGCGTTTTTGATTTTATATACATATATATATAGCACACACACACTGGAAAGTCCTCGTGCAGCGACAACAACCAGAACAACAAGAACAACAACCAAATGAATGTTTGTTCAAGTGCTAAAGCCGGTCACGCAATTCTGCGGCGGTCACTGTGTGACTTAGACGAGCTCACAGATATGCGCACACATATAGTATGTGTATGTGTGTACATATACATATATAGTACTCATATACGAGTATGTTTATATGTAAGAGCAAGCGCGCGGTTAGCGAAATGAAAATATTTATTTAGCTGTGACTGTGAAGTGGGTCGTCTAGTGTCAGTTTGATGATGTGTGTGTCTGGGTGTGTGTATGGGTGAGTGTGTTAAATAAATGCTTTAGCAAAACACATTAAATGCTCACTTATCAGACGCAATCAGCTTAAATGTTGTTTCCAGTCAAGCAGAAAAACTGTGCTCCTTTCGTTCACTGGCATAAGTTCGGGTCATGAAAAACGATACGTTTTCTTTTCCATGCGAATCCTTTTTGTCTTGGTGGCATTTCTTACAGATTCGATTTCAAAGCTGTGTGTTCCCGAAAAAAGGCAAAGCTAAAGAAATTAAATAACTCGCAAGGTGCCGAGTGGCAGGCGCAAAAAGATGTGCTCATCCCTTTTTCTTGTCCTTGCTTTATTTTCGTTGCTATGTGGACAATGTTTTCGCACTTTCAGCAAAATCATTTGTTGTCGCTGTTGTTGTTGCTGCGGTTGGATGGGCATAATATTTCAGTTGACAACTGAAACTGGAAAAGGGATAATAGCTTTTGACTAAGCAACCCACAGACAAACAGGCAGCAGACAGCAGGCAGAAGGCAGTAGGCAAGCAGCTGCTGTCAGTGTGCGAACTTGGTCAAAATGACAAGACTTTAATGCTCTTAAAGGTGTCTGTGGGGCATATTTATCGATTGTCTGGTCGCCAGTACACATACATACATACAGACACACCTCGTCGCTTCTACTGTTGTTGTCAAAGGCCTCAAAGCGCAAAGCCCAAAGCCAAACACTTCGACATTTGTACGCCAAAATTAATTTGCTTCGTTAACATTGACAAACCGCAAGCTGATGTCTCTCCGGTTGTCTCTGAGCGTGCGACCGCTATGGAACAACTGGAGGCAACAGAGTTTTGTTTACATAACAAACCCGTCGGGTGGAAAAGCCCAAGTGTGGGCACATGCGCTGTGGTGCTCTCCATGCCGGTCTCTTTGGAACACATTTTCTCTCAACCGAATTGCCTTGCAACTGTTGCGCTTTTTACACTATTTTGTGGCTGTAGTATTCAAATGGAGACAACTATTCCCAAATTGACACCAATCCAATCAATTTTAAACATGACATAACTAAACTAAAATGCCAGAAAGTAAATCCCAACTAATTTGATTAGTGAAGAAGGGCACAGACTGGCAAAAATATACTTCCCGTTAGAGCAATTGGAAAGTTCATGAACGTGTTAGTTTTTCGCATTTTAGTTGCACAAAGAGATTGTGCATCTACATTGAGGACATTCCATCAATCTGTAATAGCAAAGCACAAACATTTTTAAATTAAAAAACTTTTGCTAACGAAATACCACCGCAGAGCGTGGAAAATTAATTTAAACAAGGATGATCAGTTTCTAATTACATCTTAGCCCGCGTGTATTGAAATTACTTTGAGATTTTATTTCCTGTTGAAAATGGCGTTGGCGCCATGGGACACTTTGAACTTTTAATTAAAGTAAACGACCTAAAGGTGGCTGCCACCGAAAGAAAGATAAGAAGTAATCTATTTCTAGCCATGTCAGGACTTTAAATGTTGGTTCCCTGTGGAGAAGATTTTGAGTTTGTAAACATTTCATAACAGAGATTACAACATCAAGCACGTGCTGTGCAGCCGTTGGGTCTCGATCAGGTAAATTGTTTTTACTGAAAGCACTGTACTGCACATGTATTAAATGAAAAAGTCAACGGGTTAGATTCTGCGATAACGGTCGGGATATTGTCAAGACGACTATGCTGGTCTGGTGGTTGAAGAAAGTGCATTACATTCGTTGATAGTAGACCGCAAAGCCACCACTGTAAGCTACAGTTGTACACTTATTTGTATTACGAGCCACTCGCCACTCGTCCACATGCCCCTTAATGAAGCGCTGCTAGCACAGGCCACCGCTGATGTCGGGATATCAAAGGTTAACACACCAACCCCTGCGTGCAACACAACTCCGGATAAGGAATAACAACATAAATGGCAAATACATAAATAGTTGCACACTTCTACAAAAGAGGAGAAGAGCAGCTACAAAGTGTTAAAATTCACACCAACCCCATAGCGGCGCCGCGAAAAAACACAGAACACACTGAAAAGAAGGATAATAATGCGAATGCGAGTAGGAAAACAAATGTGTAAGAGTTCTTTGCCAAGCCCGTGCAACAACAAATGGAATAAAATCGCAATAAAACGAAACGGAATCTCCTTAATGCGGCATCTAAACAAAGTGGCACGTGACCCACAAGCTGCGACGGGCGACTAGACGGCTGCAGTGCCGTTAGTAGCATTGGGGGTCGAGGGCGAATTTCTGGTCAGAAGTTTTCCAGTCTTATTTAAGACTACCAGTGCTGGTAAAATGTTAAAAACTTGCTTATCATAAAACCTAGCTAAATGCAACTCCATGCTGATGGAGCATTTTTACGATGCAAGAATATTTTTCGTTACCAGGTTGCATGAATTATGAATTACGCACACACGACCGGCTTAGGCAATGGTTGCTGTTGCTGCAGACCGGAGAAAGCTGTCAAGTTGTGGAATCTTAAACCTAACAACTATTAACAAAGCAAACTGCAATACTTTTCCAAAAGTTGCAGCAAGTGTCTGCCATTTTCTGCTAACTGGCATTTTTATTTCCTTTGCACTCATCGCTTGTCCAACTATTTGCTGCCACATTTTGGGCATTTCCTTCTTTTTCCTTGTATGGCATTTATTGCCAGTAGCTTTCTTTATGCAAGACCAGAGGAAATGACTCAAATACTCGTACTATGGTACTAGTACATTGCACGAGACTTCTACTTTAAATGTTTTCTTCTCTTAATAGCTTTGATTTTTGGCCGTTTGGTAACGGCAGCTTCTTCAAACTGTAAATAAATGTTGGAAAATCAAACCATACCCGTTCTAAGGAAATTAATTTACATTTAAAACAGGTGGTCGGACAAATTTAAGAATAAGCTATACCTCAAAGAGTCTAGAAAAAATCAAGTTAAAATCAAGTTGAAGTTGAAACTAGTATAGTAGGTGATGTTCTTCTATTTAGTGTTGCATTTTATTGTAGTTGGTTTTCATATATGGAACAAACAAACAACAGCGAGCCTGCGAATTTAGCACCAGACAAGTAAACACACCCAACGTCTACAGTCTGAGGATAAAATAGACAAATGAAGAATAAAGTCGAAGAGTATAATGATTTTATATGAAATATTGTAAGACTTTCTGCCGAGTAACCTCACAATTGCCGCAATCAGTCATGACAATCACTTTTTATGTTGTTATTATTGTTGAGAAAACTAAAATCTTGTTGCTCCCGGAGAACCGCAAAAGTCAGCCAAGCAAAATGTTTGATGCCTTTCCCAGCCCCATCCTCAGCATTGATATCCACATCGGCAGCCAGAGTGCCGCGAGGGTGTCACCAACGACACAAAACTTTGGCTGCCTGCAGCATTCACAGCAACTTCCATCAACTGGCAGCCGGCAGCCGACAGCTGGATATCCGAAGTCCGAAGTCCGCACTCCGCATTCGACACTCGGCAATGAGCCAAAAGGATAAGCCTTATGAGAGATGTGTAAAGGCACGGCACAAAGGACAAGTTCTTGGACTCGGACGCTTTTATTGCTGTGCAAGTAATTTGGCTCTTTGCTGCCTCGCCAAATTTGTCCCGACTTGTAAACTTGCATGAGCCCAGACATCACATTGTTGGCCGAAGACTGTTGGCTAAAGGGGACATATCAGTGGGGGGTGGTGAGTTAGGAGGCTGGGGCGTTGGGACGTTGGGGCGCATGCCGCGTCGTTGTGCTAAAGTAAATGAAGCGTGACGCTTTGTTTTCCTTTGATTTAGTTTTATGGGGCTACATCGGATGTAATTGAATTATGCAAGTTGGCGCCAACTCGCAACGGCAGACGCCTTTATTAGCATTCGATCATAAAGTGCGGCACGGGGTGTGGAAGACCATCACGAGAACGATGATGACTACAATGATGGCGTTGCTGATGCTGGCTCGACGGCGCGGCATGCCTCGTGTTGCACAAAATGGCTGCCGCTGCGGCGACGAGTGGAACACGTTTGTGTGAGAGTGCCGTTGCAAGCGCTGCACGCCAGGAAGGATACGAGTACAAACATGGTTACGCTTTTTAGCAGTGATATTTGAATTTTAGATGCTTCCGCGCACACGACGCGCGATGAAATGAGTTGGAAAATATGTCTGCGGTCTGTTCCCCCTCGGCAATGGGGCAACGGCGCTCTGTCTGCACAACAAAATCAATGAGCGCTGAGAAATCTCCATAACTTAATAAAGCGCAGCATTTACTGATAAACAAAAAGCAGGCAACGAGGCATTGCCTCGCGACTGAATGAATGAATAACTGATGAGATATGAAAAGACTTGAGCTATTGGTGATGAAGAAAAAGAAGCCGCAGTTCGAGTCGAGCAGTCGAACAACATAAAGAGCATCCAAGCCTAATTGGCTTTATGAGCTGATATGAGAAATCCCAGATTTTAAACAGATCCAGGGAAAGCATCAAGTACAACACGAGTTTGTCTGTGGGTCGAGTCTCAGTGGAGCACAATAGCGGTTGACACAAAAATCGATTTGCCAGTACTTGGAATAGTCGACTACACATTTGCAAAGGTTTCTTTTTCAGCTTTTTGCACCAAACATCAATCCCATCGATAATTAGTATGAAGCCACAGCGACACTTTCGGGGGGTGGAAGCCACATGGGCAGGTAGTGGATCAATCTGTCATTTTGCTGCCGTTCCGTTTATCAAAAATGCAATGAAGAGCCACCCTCAGTATAACGAGCTCTTAGACAAATCGAGGGGTGGCATCAGAAGCGAACAGCATCAGAGGAGGACTGGACGACCTCCCTGCCACCATAACACGCTGTAGCTGCTGCGGCTTCCAATTACAGTTTCATGAACTGTCAGTCGCATTGCGTTAAACGCTGCATGATGAAGAGAGGAGGGGGGAGGCTGTCTGTGGGTGTACAAGTGTGGCTGATCCCGAGTTTAAATCTGAAACCATCGACAAATTGAAATCAAAAGCATTCGAATCGCAACGACATCCTCTGCCAGGGATAGTAACGCTCTCGGCGCCATTACAGACTCGGTGTCAGTTGGTCGAGGATATGCCCACACATTGAAAACATTCCCACATGCAATCCGAGTGCCGACTGCCGAGTGCATTAATGAACGCATCGTAGTACAAGCTGTCAAGAAAACGGGAGACCAATTGAAGGCTTTGGTACTCGAGTTGGTTTTATGTTGTCCGACAAGAACTAAGACTTGTAAGTGATGGACGAAGCAGGTGTGGCAAACAGACATGCAGCTTACATGAATACGGGCTGAATAGGATACGCAACCAACACAACTGGGCAGAGAGATGAGTTCCCAAACAGATTTCGAGGCAATGAAATTATTTGGTATCGTTTGCTAGAAGCATCAGGGCAGCAGTAAGAGATAGTGTATTTTTCAAGTCATCTTCTTCCACTTAATACGATGAGTCGTAACACATAGTCAATCCAACTCCAGTTGGAGGTCCCTTTCCCTTCGGTCGCAACTCGTTCAAGTTCACGTTGCAAAGCTGTCCAAAAATGCTCACGTGCCCGAGACGTGACCAAAATTTTCGCCATAAACAAGGAAAATATGAAAATGAAGAAGAAACGCCAGCAAATAAAAAAGGAACTCGATTCGGAACTCGGTTGTTGCATCCATGCTAAAGTTTTGCATTCCATAATCGAGTTGGTCTCTTCTTCCTTGAGAAACTTTGCACGAAGCCTTTGAAAAATTCATCAACGCGTCGCACAGAAATCGAGTGGCCATAGTTTGTAGCTCCTTGGAAGACCTCCCCAGATCCACACCCATCTCTTACGCGAACGCCCATTAGACATTAACCCCAATTTGCTAAATGGCTCATTGGGTCTGGTGGGAAAGACGGAAAGAGGAGGAGAGGAGAGGAGAGGGGAGGGGAGATGTGTACTCGTAGTGCGCCTCTGCCACATCTATGCGGTGGCGAGCGGGCGCTTTCATAAACCACTCGACTGTCATTCAGAAGTTTTCCCCATTCAACCAGTCGGTCATTCAGTCATTCAACCTATCATTCCACCATTCGGCCATTGAGTAGAAACATAAAGAGTCGAGTACAAAGCCCAACCAGGCTGCACTGCTGCGTGGTCAGTTATAATTAGGCGCGCTTTTAGGGTTTTATGGGTTAAGCGATTAGCGCGAAATGCGAACGAAAGTGAAGGCGACGGCTGAGACTGAGACTGAGGCTCCTGTGACTCGTAAACACTTTCATGTTGACCCACTCGAACAAATTTGTTGCCACGCTTTTATATTCTAGCTGTCGTTTTTGTTGCTGCATTAAATGGGCCACGCCGTGGGTATTCTTCTCCAAATTCAATAATATTAATTACCATCATGGCTCTGTCGAATTCCACGAGCCAATCGAAGCGAATCCACACTATCTTGTTTCAGCTACAGTTTCAGACCAATTCCGCAGTGGCTTGAGTTATGTCTGGAATGTTTGACTTGAGGGTGGAGCAGACAGTAGGGTAGAGTATAGCCAAGGGTGTGGTCGTGAGCCTGCATAAATCAATCGGAACATGATCATCGTCTTTATGGCTAGTTGATAAATTGGCCATAAACCAACCGATTAACATATTAATTTCGAAAGCAATATGGAGACGTATGAATATTTTCTCACTGGAACTTAAACCGAACGCCTCCGTAGAGACTGTAGCATTTGTGCGACCCTGGATGCAAATGAAAACTCGGCGATAGGCGACAGGGTATGTGAACAGTTTAAAATGGACATCTGTATATAAGAGTATTCTGTGAATGGTGGATAGGTGTGGGTTGGCCCAAATGGCACTTGTCGCTGACGCTGGAAAACATTTGTGCCGTTTTAGAGTTTCACTTGGTCGTGTAATGTTTACCGTTATGATTGCCGGGCACACATTCAGCCTTCCCTGCTCCCCAGCTACCCAGCTCACCACTGGTGATTTTCTCTTGAAGTTGTGTGGAGTTTCACAGACCGAATGCCCCATAATCAACAGAGGTGGCTGCGCTAGGGGCAGGGTCAGGGGCTGGAGCTGGAGCAGGGCTGTAATTGCTTAATTTGATTACGTGCCGCCGTAAAAAGCAGAACAGGAAATTTGCACACAAACACTCACACACTCGTGCTGGCAAGGGCGCAGATAGAAATACACGGCCCATTCGTGGTAATGAAGTTGATTCGCCATATGGATGGATGGATGTATAGATGGATGGAAGGTCTCTGGCGACCTCTTTCCCAGCCCCCATCAACTGTTCTGAAACAACCCCAACGAGTTTTAAGCGAACAACTTAATTTATGTTTCGACTCAACCTTTTGCCAGAATGTCGTCAGCGCATTTGCAACAAGCAGCGGCCATAACAAAAACAAAAACAACATTAACACGGGTGAGAGCAACAATGGCGTCAAAGGCACGAAATGGGAAACCGTTCGGTTCGGGCGATAATTAGAAGCGCCCAGTGCACGCTCAATTAGAAGGCTGTAAGCATTACACCGAGCTTACCGAGGCCCAAAGCTGCCGGTGTTATGGCTGGAACAACAACACGAATACTCATGCACATAAAAACACCCATATAGTTATAGAGTAGATGCAACGTTTAAGGAGAAATCGGCAAGCCGCAGCGTTGAAGGCAAACACGCGACTCGGCTGACTCGATTGACTGCGCCTGGAAGAGTCGGGTGGTTGCGGGAAGGGTGTATGGCGGGAAGGGTGTATGGCGGGAAGTGAGGGTGACTAGAACGCGGTGTGAATGAGGCAAAAACTCGTCGGTTCTGGAGGGGAAGGGTGGGGCTTGAATGTCTTAATTAACTGTTAGCTGCACTCAGCGAAATCAACAGGGCATTACAAAAGGCAAGAACAGCAAGAGCGGCGAGCTTGTCGATGTCACGAGAGATTCGAAGGTGGGAGTCGGTGGAACCGTGTTAAATTATTGGCTTTGTGCGGCACGCTTCCTTGTGGTTGTTGTTACTGTTGCTGCTGCTGCCACTGCCAGTGCCTGCCTACCAGTTGTCCCCGTCGTTGCACTAAATAACGACGTTGATGCGGACGTGAACATAGAAGCTGTCGTGCCTCATATTTATGATTTGCAATTATTTTACAGCGCGGCTTGTCGTTCGGCTAGGCTCTGGGTCTGGCTCCTCTTATCTGATCCGGGATACACGAAGTGTGCATAAATGTAAACGCCCGACACACACACACTAGTCCACACACACACCCAACCCATCTCAAGCGGAGGACCCACCCAACAGAGCGCCGCCTTTTACGCTCGGCATAATTCGCACACACAGATACTTGTGCTCACACACACATGTAATTTAGTTGCTGTTGTTTTCTTTTTTGGCCATGGCGCCAGACGAAAGTGTTCGCTAGACAAATGGCAAGTGGAAGCGGGAAAGGGTCTCGGGTAACGGGTAACGGGCATTGGGGGGAGATGGGGGGAGAGGACTCGTCGCTGCTTTACATGTCACTTGGCCATAAAAAAAGTTTATGTCTGACATGAGCCAAAAACAATTTGCATATTTTTCCACTGGATAACAACTTAATTTAGGATACATTCGGGCGGCTATTGCGTAAGCAGAATAAATGCACACAATGGGCAGGCGACAAGGCTGGCGATTGTCTGGTTCTGTGTGGATGTGTAGGAGCCGGGGAAATGCAATGAAATAAATGGAAATGGGTATTGGGTTTCCGCTCTGATTCGCAGAATTGAAAATTTTACTTTATTTATTATGGATTGTTGAAGGGCGGCCAATTATGTGACAATTCCTGATTGTGACTTTTATGGGGGTTACATTTTCCTATTACTACTTTGCTTTCCTTTTTTCATTCTTATGCTGCTTCTTGGCCTGGGATTCACCTGGAATGCAATTTATTTGCTGTCACTGACTTTTGACTGACGCCATATTTTCCGCAACATTTGCAATAGCCGCGGGCGCAGCCACAGCTTGGAAGCTACTTGGGCAGGTGGCCCATGCGGCTGCTGTTCTGACAGAGATGCATGCGGGAAGCCACATGGCTGGGTAGTTACCCGAGGCAGTCATTTTTCATTATGTCATGGCTTCTTATTGCTGCATGCGTGAGCGGACAAAGCCAGCGAACGCTCAAAGTTTGGACGTCACTTTAAAAGCGACACTGACAATGGTGGCTTTGAGTTAATTCGCTTACGTCTGGCACTATCCTAGAAAGCTGATAGAGCTAGGAATACAGGCCAATGCAATTAGAAAGTAAAGAAAATGGGTTCAAGCCAATGACGACACTTAAAGTGAGAAGAACTAACAATAGCACTATTTTAATATCGCGCACTGGCGTGGAAGCTATGGTTGTGGTTTCTAATTTAATATTAGTCAGCCGCACAATTGCTTTCAGGGCGCCTTCAGGGCTTCAATGAAGCAACAAAGGAGTCACAAATTAAATCACGCTGATTCACTTTGACATGCCACACTTTTAGCTCCCACTGTGAACATTCAGTGTACTTTCAACTCTCTATCAATCTGTGCCCTTGGTGGACCACTATAAACCAATAACAAAAAAAGCTGTTAGTTCACGCTTACTTCCTCATCCAACTTCACGCACCTGTGTGGCTGACAGTTTTGCCCAAAGCACTCAGCTATCGGTAAGCGCTTGTAGTTGTCGCAGTCGTGTTAGTAACCTTAAATAAATATTGGAGGAAAAGCTGCTTTGTAGAATAAAACCTTTCATGACATTTATTAGTGCACAATTCAAACCATTCTTGGTGCATTGTCGCTCTGACACTCTGTCTCCGAAGTGTGGTGTACTAATAAGTCGTCATCAATTTAGAAAACAGCTAGCCCGATATTAAAGGAATATGAATCAGCAGAATTTGTTAAGCAAAAACGCAAGAAATATGAGCGGGAATGTGGAAATATTAATCTAAAACCTCTGGTACAGGCAGTAGGACAGTTCATTAAAAGACCAGCACCTAGCCACAGTCGCCAGTTTTTATGTATGGTCTTGGTCATTATTTTGGATTTTACAAATACTCGAATTATTAAGATAGTTATATTTGTATATCGAAAATTTCCATACTTGGCACGGGAGCTTTTCTGATTATAATATTTAAAAATGTTTTTTATTTAATTCGCGCAATTTTACAAGGATTTATTTAAGCCTTTTTAAGTGTTAATTTGTTCATTTCTTTCTGAATAGAATAAGGAAGTTATAGCCATAATTATTAATAATAAGCTCACAACTAAATTCTTATTGAAATGTCTAAGATCTAAGTAATATACAACTTCATGGCATGCGTTGGTCTAGCTTTAAAAGCACAGTATTAATTATTAAAATAAGTAGTTGTAGTTGCATATCGAAAATTTTCAAACTTCGCACGGGAATTCTTTTGGTTATAAGTTAGAGAATGCTTAAAAACGTTTTTTTTAACTCGCGCACTTTTACAAGGATTTATTTAACAACTTTATAAGTGTCAATTTGTTTATCTCTTTCTGAATAGAATAAGGAAGTTATAGCCATAATTATTAATAATAAGCTACAACTAAATTCTTATTGAAATGGCATTCGTTGGTCGTGCTTTAAAACCACATTGTAAGTTAGGATTATTTTTAAGTTGCAAATCTATAAATAAATGAATATATAAAAGTTTTGTTCAGAACAGAGTTCTCTAAACACAATATCTCGTTTGCAGTAAAAATGTAAGTAAAACCCTTGCTAAGAGTTTGATCTACTTGTAAGAGTGCTTTGTGAAAATTAAGAAAATTAATAGCTTTCCCACATCAAAGCCTCTGTAGAATAAGAGAATTAGAAGCTTGTATTTTTTAACTTATTAGGCTCCGAATTTTAAGCTGAATAGTTCTTGGAAGGCTTTCCATACGTATTAAAAATGATTAAATGGGAAATCGAGCACCTTGTTTCTTGTTTAATACTTTTTTACATGAAATTAATGCCCTTTTGTGAAGAATATTAAAAGTGAACTCGACCACGAAGACCTGTCAACCAACTCCAACTTTTCATCGCACGCACCGAAAGGTAGCAAAAGGAAAAAAATCGAAGCTAACTTAAAAGCTGAGCTGTAAACGCCGCAAGCCTTGGTCGCACTTCCCAACACTGACTTTACAACACTCGTCCTGACGCCACACTTTGCCACGCTACGTTAATAAACTTGAAACTTTTAAAATGACTGCCTGGTCGCCGTCGCTGTCGCCGTTGCAAAAACAAGAACAACAAAAATAGGAAAGCCGGCAAACTTTTTCAGTGCTGCTTTTTCTTTGGCTGCCACTGCCACTGCAGCTACTGCTGCCGCTGCCGCGCTGTTGTTGCGCTGATGCTTGAAAAAAGCATGGAAGCCAAAATGGCGCACGGCGGCGCCAAATGAATTTCATTTCGCAGACGCAACGCGCGCAATTTTATTCACTGTCAAACGGAATTTGACTCTGTTGGTGCAGCAAACTTTCCCCGACAGAGATAGATACTCATACATATCGGGAGGTATAGTAGAGTGAAGATGGAGAGGGAGAGAGAGAGTGGAAAAATTAAAACGTTGAAATTAATTTGCCATTTTTTCTGCTATTGCCATCAACGTTTTCAACTTCAACTTTGCGCTGCCTTTTAAACTAATTTGCCGACGCAATCACCAAGGCAAAAGAGAATTTTGAATTCATTGCCAGGCAATGAGGAAGCATTTTCATTTACGTTCTGCACCATGATGAGCCACTCAACTGCCTTATGATGACAGCACGGCCAGTAACCATGGCTATAACAGATGGGGCAGTGATAGAGAGCGCTTAAGCGTTCATTGAGCCACTCAAAATCAGGATAGCAGGCAACACCTTCGAACGTCAACTATCCAGCATCACGGTAAACATTTTGCAGGTACAAGTATTCCTGATTCGAGCCACTTGTGCCGCTGGTGGTGCGTAATGTTGCCCGGGCAACGCGCACCAGACAAAAAACAATTTTGAAATTGCCGCATCGAGAGCCAAGAATCACTGATGCGTGCTTCGAAATGCACGGCTCGGCGCACATCCATGCGTTTAACATTGCCAATTGCAGACGGGATTGTCCGGGCTACTTGGCTTGAGGAGGCACAGGCACTGTGCTTGCCAGGTAAAGAACCCTATTGTGCACAATTCAAATCAATGCATTACATTCCTGCCGTGTCTTCATTTTCAATTACATCTCCAAACAATTTGGGGCAGTTTTAGATTCGAATGAACCTAAAATTGTGAGTTTCTAAAATACACAATTCTAATGCTTACTTAAAATGTTCGAAAATGCAAATTTTGGATTGATTCATTGGGTAAGAGATAGAAGCCCTGCAACAAATATCGATGGCTCTATCCACAGTTATAATTTTCAGTAACTATTAAAGGCCACAGTGGATAGAGAACACAGCTTTAGTATACAGATTAAAAGATAACAACGACTTTTTTATAAATTTCATTAAAGAATATTTATGGCTCAGAATAAGTACTATGGCGTGTTTAACAAATCGTCCTAATCGAGTAGAGTTTTGAGTTGCCTTATAAATCCTTAACATTGCTGGATACGTAAAATAACAAATAGGCCTACAATTTGAATAATAGATCGGCGATTAGGAAATGGGTGAAGATTATTTTGGGAAACATTGTAGGGCACTATTTCATTCTCTGTTGTTTTTACCTTTCCCACAAAATACAGCCTAATGATTATTCATTTTAATTACGGCTCTTACATTTCAATTAAAAGACTATTTCGATTCAAATAGAGACATATCGAAAATAGCCGGCGGCTTTAATATTTCTTTGGTTTTCAGCTCCGTTTTCGTTCTAATACAAGCGATTAAAGTTTGTTTGTTCATTGTTAACCGTTGCGTGTATACCCACTTGATTAGGGTTTGAGTAGTTTACACTTCATAGAACTTTGTAGTGATTGTAGAGCGGAATCCTACAATCCTACCCACACATACACATACATCTAAAAATAACGCACGGACATGCCATCCCACACTTCGTCGCCTAATTCCACACAAAAGAAACGAAATTAATTTCATGCCTCAAATAACTTAAATTGAAAATAATTGTTGTTTAGAAAACCTACACAACAATATAAGCCGAATACTCAAAACGTATACGAAATGTTAAATATAAGTACGTATACAATATTTTCTTAAAGAACGTCCCAAGCGAAAGGAACAAAACAGGTGGCTAAAATGTCAACGGGACCGGAGATGGAGGGGGTCTGAGCGACCGCAGAAAACCAACCTAAAGAATAATGTGTTCAAAACTCATATGTCGCAACCACAGAAATATTATTGAGCCACAAAACTGGCAAACACGAAATCAACAAAAACAGCCACAGAAAGTGTCTATAAAATCAAAGACAAGTGCACAAGTTTTTGCAAATTGCTTGATTGGTCAATTGTGGCAACTTTGAGCACGACATGCAATTAAAGTTTGTGGTCTCTTCAACAACAGACCACACAAACATACATACAATACACACACTGTTGGACACAGACTCGTATGCACACATATGCACACATACGCTATAAAGCACAGCCAAAGAGCCAATCACTGACTGCCGCAGTGCACTTCAAGTGTTTTCGCATGAAAAGTGCACTTGAAAGCTACAACTTTCCGATACTTTTAATTGTTCGACAAGTTTGGAGGAGCTCTACTTTGGTGTGGCCCGACGTCATCAAACATGCAAGTAATGTTTGTCCATGAACATGAACATGAACACTTACATGAAAGTTGCACCACAATGGCAGCTGGAGAAGTCGGGCCAAATAGACGACGGCATGACAAAGCCAAAGCGAGAGAGTCGCCACGAGCGGTGGAGAGAAGCTGGGAAGTTGTCGTCCTGTGGTAACTTTGAGTTGCCGGCACATTGAACAATGCATCGACTTCAACCTGAGCCTGGGTGCGACAGTGGGTGTCTGTTTATGCTTTTGCTTCTGCATTTGCTTGTACATTTGCGATGTAAATACATGTGCGAAAGCGACCACCTGAGAAATCAGCACGCCAAGTTACGCCCTTGCCTCTGCCTTGTCTGCCTATGTCCCTGCCCCTGCCCCTGCTCCTGCCCCAGTATCTGTCTCTCCAGGGGGTTGCACGTTACCAAATCGCTTTAACGCCGCCACAAGCAACAATCAAAATGATACAAATACAAAGTGCCGCCTATTCATTCTGCTGGAAGTGGAACAGAAATGGTCTCGATGCGGGGCTTTTGGTCTGGTTCTGGCGGTTGCCACACCATTATGCCCGGGTATTGATCTAAAATTGAATGTAAATTGCGGCAGCTTGGCGCACCGAAATACAAATGATTCAAAAATCGCTGATGCACGTGGGAAAACGCAGCTGTTGTGAAAAAGTTGTCAATGCAACTGAAAGAGCTATATTCGAGTATAGTGCTATGACTTAAGAGCAAAAGTTTTGTTGAATCATTCACAAGTGTACTTAATTTGTAATGCAGCTCCTGAGCTGCTCTACGCACATGGGACCACTTTAATTTCAATCGCAAATAGCTCAGAACATAACAGCAAATTTTATGCACTTGAACACAAAACACTGGAGTTATTAAAGCAGTACTATATTTTTGTGTTGGTGACCGGAACTCAAGTTCTTTATTAGATTACTATGCACTGTATGAATGCATGAATGTTGTAGCCTATTTATTTAAAACGAGCTACATTTAATCATGTTGTTGGTTTCTCCAGGCTAATACTCCGAGTCTGTGCTCTACAATCTTTCATCTATTTAAAATGTCCAGGTACATTGGTATATGGAGTAGTAGTAAGAAAATGAAATGTAATCGTTGCTTCTAAATTTTGACAGACATCTATGTTTTCGTGCAAGAATTTGGTTCTCTTAGTAATAACTTTATTTAGCCAATTTTGAAAACATTGAAGAAAAACCGGGCTTAAAAAGTAAGTTTATAAAAAAATATTGGTTTTAAATCAAGTCTTGTTGTAAGACTTCAAGCAGAAAAATGAAAAAAAGTTCATTAAACAATTTGTTCATTATTTATATTATATTATTACTTTTGTTAAACAAAGTATTGATTTTCCCTTCGATTAAGAACTTTCTGCTCTCAACGCACCTGGCTCAAATTTCTTCAGGTGTTTTTTAGAGTGTACTCCTCTTATTACGTGCAGCAAGCAGCATGAGCCAAGCCGTAAATGTGTTTAACAAACCGCACTGAGCAAACATCAAAGAGTCGGCAATTGGCAGTTGGCAGGCGGCTCCAAGGTGCTGTCACTCCTTGGTTATTGTTGTTGCTGTTGATGTGCCTGTGCTCCAAAAGCACAAGCACGCCATGTTGCAGGACCGCCTTTGTTATTATTGTTGTTGTCGCCCCTCACTCTCGTGTAATATTGGGGGCTGTTTCGCTTAATGGCCTCACATGCGATTGTCTTGTGGTTGTTTGACATCGTTCTTGTCGACGTCATCGGCGAGGTCCTTATTGTTGCTGTTGTTGTTGTGTTTGCTGTGCCACAGATTTTTATGACATTGAAGCACGTTAAATTTTACAACTTATCAAAACAGTTTACACTTCTACAGGCGAGTGGCGAACCATTTCCTCATGACTACATCAGAGCCGGGGGCGCTGGGGACCCCCTCAATGCCATTTACATTTTGGTTAACTGTAAATTGGCGTTGTATGCTGCAAAGTTTTTGAAGCTCATTGAGCGCGTTAATTGATTTTCGCGCCAAACAAAGCCAGCAAAGTTTGAGGGGATATAGCAGGCAGTGTGCAGGATGCAGGACGGAGGACAGACGACGCAGAATGAACGATAGCGGCGAAACAAAAGCGACAGAGCTAAAAGGCCAATTGTTGTCGACGGTGATGACGATGGCGACGCTTTCACAAAAAGGACCCATGTCATACATACATACACGTAAGTAAGTAAGGGTATGTGTTTGGATACATCGCTGTGGTGGTGGCACTGGGAAGCCCTAAAAAACATGCCAGCGAGGGTGTACAAAGGGAACTAGGGGGGTTGAGCAAGTGAAGCAATTTACGAAATGACATTATTTGAACACAAAACATAAAGAAAGCGACGGAACGTATGGAAAAAAGGAAAACGGACGAAAAAATTACGCCAACAACTAAAATAGACAGCCATGCCTTGTGGTTGTTGTAGTTGCTTTTGTGTTTATTTACTTATTTTTTTTTTACAACACAACAACAGCAAAGAGGAACGAAAACAGCTTTGTAACTTTACATATTTTTTAAAAGGGGAGAAACTATTTTTTTTCTTCGCTCTTATATATATAAAACCTTTTTTTCTTTCTCCATGTCTCTCGGCAAACATTTTATAGCTTTTTGACGCGGGGCCGGAGGTCAATTGCAAGCAATTCTCGGAATTTTTTTCGTCAGACGCAAGAACGCTTGCAATGTGGAATGTCGCGAGAGGGTGTGTGGTTGGGTGTGGGTGCATGTGGTTGTGTAAGGGCGTGGATGTGTGTGGGTGGTTGCAGCTGTCGAAAGGGCGCAGAATGCACGAAATGATAATAAAAACGAAATAAATTTTATGCAGCGGAACGAGGCAAACAAAATAAAGAGTGACTAACAAAAACAGTAAGAGTATATGCACATTTAAGGATATGCAGCACATAAAATAAATGAAGTGCATGCAATAACACTAACGATAATAATTCTGTTATATATATGTATATGTACTGGGAAGTTCCATTCATTTTTCGTATTGCAAGTGACTCAATGATTTAATGAGCTTTGCATTATTAAACAATTCAACATGTACAATCCTTTAGCACTTGATAAATAATAATGTTGTGGTACTAGTAGTAAAATATTTCAAATCTTACAATCAAGCATAAAGCGAAAGATATAATACATAGAAATATCTTGCTTTAAATCAAAGAATTAAAGTTATTTTATATATTTGGAAGTTCTTTCAATGAAATTAAATATAGTTGTAATGAAAATAATCGGACTAGATTTGTTTATTGAGAGTATTGTAATCAAAGTAATAGTCTGCTGCAGTTGTCTTTTTTTCAATTTTTAATATTCCACAATAAAGTCTCATTTGCATATTACTGCAATAATGAATAGATGCGTTGTTTTCTTTTCATTTTCATTTGCCTAAGCTGCCTATTTGGCGTTTTCCTTCAATTAGAAATTGTGTATACATACAGGAATTTGATGTGCAATCAACGGTTCCTTTCTGTATTAGCCAATATTTACCTGCTATGATTTTAAATTTGTAGTCATTTTGCTGTTGCTGTTATGGCTGTTTGCATACGAGGCGAACGCAAATACGAAAAAACAGAAACAAATTCTGACTAAATGCAGTTACAACAGATATTTCGTAGTAAATCGAAAGCAATTTCGTATGTTCAACATATTGAACACAAAGTAAAATGGTTAACATTTACTGCACATACACACACACACACACACACACACACACACACACACACACACACACACACACACACACACACACAGGGCTGAGCTCAGGCTACTGTGGGGGTCACAGGTGGCGGATAGTGAACGGCCTGTGCAAACAGGCCAGCTGCGAATAACCAATAAGCAGTCCCCGACCAAGAGCAGCAAGGATGGAAAGTGCGTCTAAACGTGGGAGTAGCAGTGGCAAGACTGCAGACCCTAAAGAAGAACCGGCATACCAAGCCGAAATACCCACGATCACACCAAATGGAGAAGCGGAAAAGCGGGTCCGAGGACCCATCAGGATCGACCCCAGTAAGATCCTGATTATGGTATACTGGGCAAACATGCAACACCTTGAACAGACGATATTAGGCTGGTGGGTGAGGTATTCTGTTACCAATATGGGCTGGAGTGGAATCTGGTCCAGACGGCTTTCAGGCTAATGCGTCACCTGCCCCCGTCCCGTTAAAACCTGGCAAGCCTCGTAGAACGCTCTTGTAATCGTCCCGTTAAGTTGGGGTGTAGGGTCAGTTAAGGTTATCCTTCTGTCTAGCTCCCGGTCTGGCTCTGAACACATGCACTCATAAGGTCTTGTGTCAACCCTCGCATGGCCTCCCTGCATTGCAAAGATAACCATGGGACCAAATAAGGGTAACTACACAACGAATACAAGATAACGGCTACGAGTTGGGACCCAACAGCTCAAAAATGGAAAAAACAACAACAACAACACTGGCGGAAGTACAGATAGGCTCTAGCCCTCAGGCCGGCGCAAAGAGCGCAAAAGAGGCACTAACGGGAAGCCCGGGGCAAAACCCGTTCCAAAAAGCATCGAGGCTACCACGCTCCCCAGTACAAACCCTGCAGGTGCGGAGTATGGAAAGATCACGGTCATCTCCTCCTGAACTAGAGAGCGAACCAATGCTAGTCCAGGTTCCGAAACAAGGGAGAGACCCTCTCACGAAGTTGGGGGAGAAAATCGGCGAGCTCAACGAAATGTTTGGTGGTGGGAGAAGGTCTATCCACCAACCAATGCGCGACCTGGTGGCGGTGATAACATCACTATACCAACAAATAGCTAGGGCCAAGGAGCCGCAGGCAGAGAAATCCGTGCGTACAAATGATAGGAGCACACAGACTGCCCGACAGCAAGAGGTACGCGGCACACCAAAAAGGCTAAGAGAAGAGGTAGAGAGACCTAGAAGAACACCTCCAAAAAAGACGAAAACTAACAGACAGGAGAACCAGGATAACACAGATGCAAGCATGCCGAAAAGAACACCGAAGCCAAAAACCGACAAAGCAAGCGGACCGAGTCAAGAGATGGAAAAGGCACCAACACAAGGAGGAAGCAGCCAGGCAACCAGCAAGTGGATACAAGTATCAAAAAAGCGAAGGAGACCGCCTAGGCCTGATGTCATGATTATCAAGCCGACGGAGAAACTGTCATTCGCAGATATTCTCAGGAAGGTAAAAAACGCCCCTGAATTGAAAACAGTCGGAGAAGAGGTCCATGCCGTACGGAAGACGCAAAAAGGAGAGCTGCTGCTCGAATTTAAGAGAGCAACCGATGTGACCACCGGACAACAACAGGAGCACATCAAAAGCATACTGCCCACTGAGGTCGAGGTCAGAATGCTTACACAAGAAGCCACGTTCGAGCTAAGGTACCTCGATGAAGTGACTACGGAGGACGAAATACTCACCGCATGGAGGAACCAGATAGGTGACATACATGGCGAGGCCATCAAAGTAATCAGGGATGCTCCTGGTGGCACTAGGACGGCCATAATCGTCATACCGGAGAAACAGGCAAAAGAGGCAGAAGAGTTAGGCAAACTGCGAGTTGGATGGACAGTCTGCAGACTACTCAAAAGGTCTACACCGACAAGATGCTACAAATGCCTTGACTTCGGGCATATGGCAAGAAACTGTAGAAGTCTCAAAGACTGGTCGAAGCACTGCTTCAAGTGCGGGGGACTTGACCACCTAGCCAAAGCGTGCCAAGGAGACCCACACTGCCTACTATGCAGAAACGACCCAAATGCCGACGCCAGGCATGTCACAGGAGGGCCTAAATGCCCCCACTATATATCAGCCCGCAGGAAGGTCCTGAATAAACACAAATGAGGGTCCTTCAATTGAACTTAAACCACTGCGAGGCTGCCCAGGAGCTTCTAAAACAGATAGTGCGCGAGCAAAAAATCGACCTAGCAATCCTCAGCGAACACTACAGAGCGGATGACTCACAACGATGGACCACTAGCGGATGCAATAAAGCATCAATATGGACATGCGGCAAGTATCCACTTGAGAAGACGCACAGCGGCGAGGAAGGATACGTAAAAAGCACAGTGAACGGAATAACATACTACAGCTGTTACTACCCCCCCCAGCATGCCGCTAGAGACGTACAGACATGCACTTGATAAGCTCGTCAAAGACGCGGAAGAAGTAAAGCCCATAGTTATCGCAGGCGACTTCAATGCATGGGCAGTCGAGTGGGGCTCAAATCGCACGAACCTCAGGGGAGAATACCTTCTTGAAGCGTTTGCAACCCTGGATGTAGCACTGCTCAACTGCGGTGAAAAGGACACTTTCTCCAGAGGGGGGAGAAGCTCAAAGATCGACATAACTTTCATCAGTTCTGCCCTACTACCCTCAGCGGAATGGCACGTATCGGATGAATACACGCACAGTGACCACCAGGCAATAATATTTGAGATCCACAGACGACCCACGAGACGGAACCCAACAAATGGCACCCGACCCAATCCAGGATGGAGAGACACCACCTTCGACAAAGAGGCATTCAAACTGTCGATGGGTGAGTGTCACCTAATGGGTAGTGCGAGCAACAAAGCGACCATCCTGATGCGTTGCATTGCTGATGCCTGTAACGCGTCTATGGCCAAGAAAGGCCAACAGGCTAGAAGACAACCCGTCTACTGGTGGAACAGACAGATTGCCGACCTCCGCAAGAAATGCATACGCGCACGTCGAATATGCCAGAGAGCTAGAGGTCGCGAAAACTTTGTCGAACTTCAAGAAGAATATAAGGCTGCGAGAGCCACCTTAAAAAAAGCTATCACCCAAAGCAAAAGGAACTGCTACAGAGAGATGTGCGATGACGTCGAGAATAACCCATGGGGCACAGGGTACAAGCTGGTAATGAAAAAGCTAAGCAGCTTCCGTCCACCAGTCACAACATGCGCTACGAAGCTCAAGGCAATTGTGGAGGGACTCTTCCCCCAGAGGGCAGAAATTACATACTCAGTGGCAAGCTGTGAGGCCACAGAAAACATCCCAGGTGTCACTCTTGAAGAATTAGAGGCGGCGAGCAGAGGACTTAAATTAAAGAAAGCACCTGGAGTGGATGGAGTCCCAAACATTGCCCTCAGGACGGCTATCGAACACGAAGCTGAACTATTCAGAGAGACCTTCGACGCATGCATTAAGGAGAGGAAATTCCCCCGGATCTGGAAGAAGCAAAGACTGGTGCTAATCCCAAAAGGAAATAGCGCCCAGGACGCTTCAGGCTACCGGCCGCTCTGCATGATTGACACTGCCGGCAAACTACTGGAAAAAATAATTAGCAGAAGACTGGACGAAGCACTGGAAGGAGATGGCCTCTCAGACCGACAATATGGCTTCCGCAAAGCCCGCTCCACAGTAGATGCGATAGCAGCAGTTATACACACAGCGAAAGACGCCATTAAAGGAGTGCGGTGGCTCGAGGGAGAAAAAGAGTACTGCGCCATTATCACGCTGGACGTGAAAAATGCCTTTAACTCAGCAGACTGGGATGTCATTCTTGCAGCACTTGATGGGAAAAATGTACCAAAGTACCTAGTAGAGATCATTAGGGACTACCTTAACGACAGAGTGCTCCTGTACGACACAGACGAAGGCAGAAAGCATTATGCTGTGACAGCGGGTGTACCACAGGGATCAGTGTTAGGCCCAATACTATGGAACATAATGTATGATGGCATACTTAGGCTGGAACTGCCCAAGAGGGCAGAAATCACTGGGTTCGCGGACGATATAGCAATAGTAGTGACGGGAAAACACCTAGACATACTGACAAGAATGTGTAACAAAACTGTAGCAATAGCTAGGAGCTGGATAGCAAGCATAGGACTCAAACTAGCTGACCACAAGACAGAGGTGCTACTTGTAAGCAGCAGGAAAAAAGTAGAGTTCATAACAATAGAAGTAGGGAATGAGCAGATCACCTCAAAAGCAGCAATCAAGTACCTGGGAGTCATGATAGACAACAGACTCAACTACAAGGAGCACCTCAAATATGTTGGAGGACGGTGTGCTGGAGTAAGCAATGCCCTAGCACGAATAATGCCCAACCTTGGTGGACCGAGGCAAGACAGAAGGTTACTATTGATGAATGTAGTCACATCAGTAGCCCTATACGCAGCGCCCATCTGGTCTGAAGCAATGGCTAAAACTTCATATAAGAAGCACCTGCTCTCAGCCTACCGAAGGTGTGCCCTTAGGGTAGCTTTCTCGTTCCGTACTGTATCAACGGAAGCAGCAATAGTAATCGCAGGAATGCCACCGCTAGAGCTGCTGGCAGAGGCAGAAAAGCAGAGGTACCTTGGCAGAAGAACCGGCGTAACATACTCCCGGAGGCTAAGTGATGAGGCGATGGCAACATGGCAACACCGCTGGGACACATCCACCAAAGGAAGATGGACACACAAGCTGTTAGGAAACATAAAGGAGTGGATCGAAAGGAGACATGGGCAGGTCAACTACTATTTGGCCCAGCTGCTAACAGGACATGGATGTTTTCGCGCATACCTGCACAAATACAAGCATGACAACAACAACACTTGCCCGGAATGTGCAAGTTGCATAGAAGACGCAGAACACGTGTTCTTCCACTGTTCGCGATACGACCGCCAGCGGAACCACCTAGAAAGGGTAGTAGGGGCGCAGGTTACACATAGTACGGTAGTAAACCTGATGCTGGCATCCATCGAAAACTGGACCCATGTGTGCGACTTCGCCAGAGAAGTCATAAAGCGACAAAGGATGGCAGAAAAAGAAAGAGCTGCAACCCTAGAGATCAGCACTCGCTGAATCACCACCCCCTGAAGTCATGCTTGACGGCGGTACCGGGGGGAACACATGGTCTGGAGGATACGGATAAGGATGGGGGTTTAGTACGTAGGCGCGAGCAAGCCAAAGAGTAAGTCTTGTCTCACATGCGAATCGTGCATATTGGTAGCTCGGGCTACCAATATCTTTCGAAGATTACCCAGCCTTTAGCTCGTATAGCTATAAAAAAAAAAAAAAAAAAACACACACACACACACACACACGTACAACAAACACACATATTTATACATATGTATATACGTAGATACAAGCCCGATGCCAATGACATTCGCAATTATGCAAATCTGAATATGTATACGAATTGCATAAGGGTTTGTGTAAGTGTATTTGTGTGTGCGTATGTATGAATGAATGTGTACGTGTGTGTGTGTGTGTGTGTGTGTGTGTCTGTGCGAAAGCAGCAAAGCATAATGAATGCTCTTCGATGCGTGGGTGTTCGTGTCATGTTCAATATACAAAAGGTTGCTGTTCACTGATGCATGCATTTAACTGCATAAACATGTGTACGTACGTATGTATGTGGGTGTATGCATGTATATAATCGTAGGTATGCTCTGACTGCCCCTGTCTTTCTCCTGGTACTAAATGTCTCCGGTGGTCAGCTGTCGGTGCAACTGCAACGCTTTGTAGTGGCAGATTTTTTGAAGAAAGGACAGCGTTTCTTCTTTTAATAAAATGCATTTATTTTTGTTTATTTTTATGTTCCATTTATGCAAACCACAACTGATTAATCATGTTTATACATATTTTATTAGTTATCTAAATATTAAAACCAATGGAAAACAACATTGGAATACAGCTATTTTTATAATGCATGTACAAAATTCGATGTAGTTCTTATAGTCTCTGTAATTTACGTGCTCATACGGACAAACAGACAGGGTTAAGTCGACTAGTCTTTTCATACTGATCAAGAATATATACATATACTTTGTGCGATCTGGCATGCCTCCGTCTGCCTCTTATATTATTCACCTAATATATTCTTGTACCTACCGAGTAAAAAACATTACCTTCGCCAACTTAAACTCAGTTAATACTTTTTTAAATAACGACGCAGAGAGGCAATATCAAAGAAGCAGTAACTGCGATATGCGAGAGCCCATACCATTTAATATCTTCTACTATATCTACTTCACACTGAACACAAAGTTACCAAATGGGACTCATTATAAAAGTTAAATATATCACAGTGGTGTACAGCCATTGTAGTACCCACGGAGTTGGCATGGAACAGTATTGCGAACAACAGGGGCTTGTCGCAGTTCGATGTATACGAGTATGCTCGTATTTGTTTCGATGTATGAATAGATTTTGTTGTTTATTTGCTGGCTCGCTGGACCGTCTACCATGTTGCTGACCCTTTGATTTATCAAATGAAATTGTTAATTTGCAGTCAAAGCCAATTCAAGTTGATTTCCATGCAACGAAATTGCAACTGTGGTTGAAGTCATTCCAGCGAGCACCAGCACCAGCACCAGCACCAGCACCATGTGGTTGGCTGGCCAATACCCACTAGGAGTAGCAGCAGTTGATGAGCTGGACATGTCCGAAGACCGCAAAATGTTGCACACGACAATTGTATGCGCAAACAGTGTGAGACAATTGCGAATTGTGCATTTCTTGCGACCGCAGTTAACTCAATTTTGCATGCGGCTTAATGGGAGTATTTTAGCTGCAGCTTTTCGCTTTCCAGTCAGTTTCATTTCAGTTTTCAGCTGACGAAATTAAAGCGATTTTCAATTAAAACGGCCAGAACAATACAAACACAACAACAAACCGACACACCGACACACTAAATTTAAAAGAGAGCCACACTGGAGATGTATGGGTTTTGTATTGTATTGTATTTGTGCAATTTTAATTTCAATTTAAATCAATTGCTGCATAAAATAAATTATATTGTTAATTGTATGCCATGTATATTTGTTTAACATGCGGTCATGTGAAGTCGAAAAATCGTGAGTGTGTGCGTAGTAGATGTGATCGACTGGCAACAAATATCAATGTCAGACAAAAAAAATGAGATTATAAATTTTAATTTGCTTTGATTGCAAAATAACAATAGCATTTAAAACGCACACAGATACGGAAAATCACATTCGATTAAGTTTTGATTGGCTGCCTTATCAACGACTGTCAACAGACTGTTCTATGGACATAGCCAGTGAATTCAGAAACAGCTGTGCGAAATATATTAATTGATCCTATCTACATATACTATATATGTATACCTCTGTGCATTATCATACTGTAAACATTCCTCTTGCTAGCTCGTGGCTATGTATTTGTTAATCCAAAATCAAATTTGAAAGCTGATAAGCCTGCCAATTAAATGCTGTTTAACTACTGAAATATAAAGCTCTAATAAAGACGTTGTTGAAAATGATAAAACTGCAATAAATAAGTACCTTATGCTGCTAACAAATGCTTAAATACATATTCATTTACAGAACAATCTCAGTAGATTTGTAAATTGTAATATTAATTGAATACAAACTTATAGCCTACAAGTGCTGAGATGTAATTGATTATTAATGCTATTAAAATCGCATGGGTATAACAGAGATTAAACATGGACATTCATTACCCATATATAGTATTACATTACATATATGTGTATAGTCTACTGTTAAATTAAATTAATAATACAGATAAACGTATTAACAATAATTGAGACTGAAAATCACGACCAGCCAAATGTATTAATAAATGTATGTACTTATATGTATTACAAGAAAAAAAGGGATATATACATATATATATATATCTGCACGTGCTAGCCTTAATCAGTTTTACCTGATGATATAATTTGTCAGATACGCGAGCATACAAAAAAGGCTACGTTTTCATTGCATATCTTTAGGCGCTGGTTGACACATGAGCCGCCGCCATTTTGTGCCATGGAGTTATTGTTTTGTGGCAGAATGAATTAGCTGTGTGTGCGCGTGTGTATGTGACTGTGCGTGATTGTTATCCAACTCATTTCATCTGACGTCGTAATCAAGTCTAAGCTGGGCTGACAAACCACATTTCAGGCACCAGGGCCCTTTGTTTGACGCCAAATTCAATTAACGCGGCAAGCAAAAGCTTTCACACTCACACACATGCACACAAACTCACGCTTGCCACGCGGCCAATTTACAGTTAACCAAAGTTTAAATATCGTCGAGGGAGCATGCCCGACAGCGCCGAAGTATGGGAAGCTCTTTGATAAGTTATAAAATTTAATGCGCTTCAGTGTCGTTAAAATCTGTGACGTGATGCCGACAACCATAGCTACAGCAACAGCTACAGACCCGGCAAAAACAGCAACAAAAGCGACAACAACAGCAACAGCAAGTACTGTAGAGTGACGTAGTTGCCACATATCAAGTCATAAAATGGCTGGCAAGCGGCAATAAACAAGCGAAATATGCATGATATAGAAGGTCTGAATGGAGTGGGGAATGAGGATGATGTTGAAGTCGCGCTAAGTATTTGACTGCCAGGTCGACGGGCGGAATTGTCTGTCCGTTGTCTGCTCGTTGCCCGCCTTCTCCTCTCTTCGGTTTTGCGCTGTTGCTTTAAGTTGCTGAAGTTGCTTGGCCAAAGAATATTTGAAATTCCATTCGCATACACTCGGCCGGATTCGGCAACAACAGCACGAGGGATATTCACAGCACATCCTGCCTCTTTGCCTCCCCCATCCCATCAAACTCTGGCCGCAATGGCAACACTAAGTGTTGATAACTGGCATTTTCACAGGTGTTGCTTGCAGCTGATTTAAATTATTCGCATGCTTGGCTTTTGGCCGTGGTCGGCGCATAAATTCCAGGCCAGTCACAGGCCAACTGACCAAAAAGCAAATGGCCAAGATAAGATGTAATGGCTTTTTATAGCCATATTTATCTCCAAGAATTACGAGCTGGCCAATGCAACTATATGCTCTGCTTTGAACTCTCTCTGCATTTCAGACATGGTCAACAGTACTGCCGCTTCGACTGCATGCTCAGCCAAAGTCCCATTTCATGCTATCGAAGCCAGTTAGTCGCCAGCTTAATGGCTGCTGAATGATTTAACAGAACTTTACCGGCTGAGCTGTGGCATGCCTCGTGCTTCATGCTACTCCACATTGTCCGTCATCAATGACGGCGCATCGCCAAGTCTCTGAAGTAGAACAGATGTGCACTTCCCACGTGCATCAGCGATATTTGAATCATTTGTGTTTTGGTGCGCCAAGTTGCCGCAATTTACATTCAATTGTGGATCAATACCCGGGCATAATGGTGTGGTAACCGCCAGAACCAGACCAAAAGCCCCGCATCGAGACCATTTCTGTTCCACTTCCAGCACAATGAATAGGCGGCACTTTGTATTTGTATCATTTTGATTGTTGCTTGTGGCGGCGTTAAAGCGATTTGGTAACGTGCAACCCCCTGGAGAGACAGATACTGGGGCAGGGACATAGGCAGAGGCAAGGGCGTTACTTGGCGTGCTGATTTCTCAGGTGGTCGCTTTCGCACATGTATTTACATCGCAAATGCAGAATCAGAAGCAAAAGCATAAGCAGACACCCAGTCTCGCACCCAGGCTCAGGTTGAAGTCGATGCATTGTTCAATGTGCCGGCAACTCAAAGTTACCACAGGACGACAACTTCCCAGCTTCTCTCCACCGCTCGTGGCGACTCTCTCGCTTTGGCTTTGTCATGCCGTCGTCTATTTGGCCCGACTTCTCCAGCTGCCATTGTGGTGCAACTTTCATGTAAGTGTTCATGTTCATGGACAAACATTACTTGCATGTTTGATGACGTCGGGCCACACCAAAGTAGAGCTGCTCCAAACTTGTCGAACAATTAAAAGTATCGGAAAGTTGTAGCTTTCAAGTGCACTTTTCATGCGAAAACACTTGAAACTGACTCTTTTAAGTATAGTTATGCATTAACATGCATATTTGTATGTATGAATGTTGTCTGTATGTGCGTGTGTGTTGTTTGATGTCAGAGAAACCGCAAACTTTAATTACAAGTCGTGCTCCCAATTGTCACAATTAAACAATCAAGCAATTTGGAAAACTTTGTCAATTTAACGCTTGCTCAAAACACCCGCTGTCATTAACTTGGCTGCATCCTTATGATTCAGGTATATCGTAGTGATTTAGCAATCAAATTTGTGTGTGTGTTGACAGCATAATCTGCTTAAACAGACTGTCGCTCGCAGCTTTCACGCCACCTGTCAATGTCAAAGGGGCTTTAAGAAATGAAGTTCGGCTTTTGACTTTGCTTTGTCTTGCCCCATAAATATACATATACCTGTATATATAGTACAAACAGACTTTAATACTTAATTTCCACATTAGCTCCCGTTCTTTTTTGTACTGTTTTTTGCCTTCCTGCCTTTATGTTGGCAAATATTTTCCTTTCTTTTTCGACACCCGTTTGACAACGCAAATTTCATTTATTATTGTGCTGAGTTTTTCAACAACAATTATTTTCAATTTGTGTTTTCCCAACCATGAAATGAATTTCGTTGCCTTTGTGCTTGTATATGGTTGCGTTTGCGTGTGTACTCGTATGTGTGTGAGTGTGGGATTAAGTTAGGTGTCGTAATCCCTCCATAGACACTGAAAATCGTTTATTGAGCTTTTTGCTACTCCGAACATTATTTAATGGCTGACCGAATAACAGAACTATACCAAAGTGTTGCCCGAAAATGGATACAATATTTGTTTATTGATGGAATATTTAAAATGCGAGAGTTTCAAATAAATCCAATACATAAACGATTTGTCTCTACTCGGTATTTGTTGCTGCAGTGTATTTGGAAGCGATTATTGACTAATAATGTTCACTGTTGCCAAGACAACATCAATGACTTCTACCTAGTATAGTAAATCGATGTTGTATGAGCTGCCGTTTGTGTGGGTCTATCGTGTACAATCGCATCAGAATTTCCATTCATTTGACTGCCTTTGCTCTCACAGCATTTCATTGCTTTTGCCATCTTTTGTTGTGTTGGTTGTTTGGCTTATTCATTTAGCAACTGTGTCCATATTGTCCGTAGACCTAAGTAACGAACATGCTATTGAGCCGGTACAGCTTCAAAGTGACAAGGACATTTGCTTTTGTTCGTGTAGCAACAGCAGGCCATGTAAGGCAATGCCTTATCTATTCAAGTGGCACTGATACTGATGTACTCCGGATTTCAATATACATTATACAAGAAGAGTACATATATTTTCAATTCCATCGCTGAACACGGAATGCAACTAGGCTTGAATATAATGAACTATGCAATGATTACTCAAAATAATGACAATGCAGATGAATAGAGGGATATAAGTATAAATTGATAATAATGTTCGTTCATTTGCTCATTTAAACTTTTTTGTTAGCAAGGGCGTAGGCAGCTTTTTCCAAAGGCAGGCCAAACAATTGAAATTTTGATTAAATAATGACCGATGCGTTAAAATAATAACCTATGATTAATAGAAAAATTTAAACAAAATTAACTCAGTTCCATTTTGAGGTGAAATAGTGCGCCATAATAATGAATGTTTGGTCGGCTTCATATTGCAAACATTTTTGTCTACGCCCTTGTTTGTTAATTTAGCAAATGATGATTTGCCCGCATGGCTGAAAATTGTAGATGACAACACCCTTAAAGAATTGTATAAATACTCGTATGTACGAAGATAACATTTAGGTCTGGCGGGGCATATTTTTATACCCTGTACCCGAAGAGTAGAAGAGTATATAAGTTTTGTGCGAGAGAATAGAAGATGGCGCAAATTCTTGATCAGCATGAGAATACCAGGTCGATTTAAAAATGTTCGCCTGTCTGTTTGTCCTGTCCCTTTTACTAACCATTTGCTTGTCCGTTTGTCATTTTGAGCGATAGGTAGAGCTAGAATAACCAATCTCAGTATTAAGATACCTCTAAAACTGAGAAGAGCTGTTTGTGTTTTTTTATGCAACCCCCCGCCCACTCCACCGATAAAAGTGATTATTTACCTCCCATAATTCTTGGAATTCTGAATTAAAACTTGGTATTTACATCTGGTCAGTGATTATTTGTCCGCACATTAAGTTGCATTATGATAGGTCAATAATTATTCATATTCTCAAATGTAATATCTCTGTAATCTTTTTTGAGAACTCCAATTAAATATTTGTGAATATTTGAGAAAAGCAGCTTTATCGATAAGCATGTCATAATATTGTACAAATAATTAATTAGGATAGAATATTTTGTGAAGGCCATAAGCCTGTTCTATCATTATAACATGAAAACATTAATTTTGTATCATTTGCGTGCTCACGCCCTCGTTCAAAATGCGCCATTAGGGCCCATCTTTGTCTGTTGTCTGTATTTCGAGCTTATCTCAATTTGAGTAAAAGCCCCCAACCATCTTTTCCACACACATACAATGCACACTTTACAAACTACTAATCACTTTGTCAGCATCCCGGATGCTGCGGGCCATTTTCCGAATCTCTTAGTCATCGTTGTCGTAGTCGTAGTCGTTGTATAAGGCACGCCCATGCATACGAGAACCCCAGTGCCGCTCATATATCACCGAATTTAGCTAGTTCATCATTTGTGCAGAGCTGTGTAATTAAAGACGCCCTTAAAACTCGACCAAGATACGCAGCTGAGCTCGGCTAAGCCATGTCGAGTGAGTTGCTCTTTCAGTCTGTTGCCATTTCGGCGTCTTTGTTAAGTGCAGCCTTTTCATGTTGATTATGCTAATTTCAAGTCGAACGAACGCCAAATCCACTGAACATGGTCGGCAGTGGCAGTGGTGGTAGTGGCAGCAGCGGCAGCAGCAACCCCATTCGTATGCCCACAAAAGTGTAGTCTTCGGTTTTGGGACGTCTTTGCGTCTACTTCCGTTTCACATCCGTCTCACTTCCGTTGCCGTGCACAAGAAATGCTACTCTAATGAAAAATGCTGCATAATTCTGTCGCCGCAAGTCGTGCTCTTTTTTGTAAAAGTTGCGTGCAGGTCCGCCCAACGACCACCGACCACCGCCCACATGCCACATCCCCCTTCAACAGGCTTGATCCATGCGCCATGTTGCTTTTGTGTAATTAAGGCGCTAAGAAGTGAAAGCAATTCTCATGTAGCCATTAACTCCACACCTCGATGGCTAAGCACAAAGTGTTCCACTTGCACAAAAGCGCAAGAAAACAGAGCGGAAGTCAGTGAGAGAGCAAAGGCAGAAAAGGAAAAAGCAGGCGACAAGAAGCAAAGGAAAGCAAAACGCAACATGAAATATGCGCAACTGACAGCTTTGAAAAATGAAAGCACTGTAAGCTGTAGATCGTGGGCGAGGACGAGGATGAGGACGAGTACAAAGCTGAGGGCAGGAGCGTCGTGGCACAGTGTTTGCGTGCTGCAGTTGGCGCAGTGCTCAACCAGCTGCCATAAAAGCAACGACGGAAATTCGGCGCGCGAATATTGCAAATGTGGCAGAAAATATGGCGTCAGTCAAAAGTCAGGGCAGAGTCGAGCAGCGCGTCTAATGCACACGACAGCAAATAAATTGCATTTCAGTGCGGTGCTCTGCCCCCCCACCACCATTATGCGACCTTGATGCCAGTTGCCAACAATAATAGATGCTGAAAATTGGCATTAACAAAAAGTCCTTTCAGCGACTTAACTGCCAGCAAAAGCTAAGTCTTAGATGGCTTTAACAGTTGATAAATGTTTAACGCGCATATTGGAATTTTTTAGTACACCATTAATAAATAGCTCTAAAACAGGAGCCATAACCTTTCAATCATATTATAAATGGTCTTTTCCATTTATTTGCAGTCTTTAATCAAATGTTTTGCATATAAAATGTACAATTTTTACCAATAATTGTTTTATTGCATTTCCCTAGCACCCACACATCCTGCAGCCTCGGTATGATTGTGAAGCACCTCACTCTGCGTACGCAATAGCCGCCCGAATGTATCCTAAATTAAGTTGTTATCCAGTGGAAAAATATGCAAATTGTTTTTGGCTCATGTCAGACATAAACTTTTTTTATGGCCAAGTGACATGTAAAGCAGCGACGAGTCCTCTCCCCCCATCTCCCCCCAATGCCCATTACCCGTTACCCGCGACCCTTTCCCGCTTCCACTTCCAGTTCCACTTGCCATTTGTCTAGCGAACACTTTCGTCTGGCGCCATGGCCAAAAAAGAAAACAACAGCAACTAAATTACATGTGTGTGTGAGCACGAGTATCTGTGTGTGCGAATTATGCCGAGCGTAAAAGGCGGCGCTCTGTTGGGTGGGTCCTCCGCTTGAGATGGGTTGGGTGTGTGTGTGGACTAGTGTGTGTGTGTGTGTGTGTGTGTGTCGGGTGTTTACATTTATGCACACTTCGTGTATCCCGGATCAGATAAGAGGAGCCAGACCCAGAGCCTAGCCGAACGACAAGCCGCGCTGTAAAATAATTGCAAATCATAAATATGAGGCACGACAGCTTCTATGTTCACGTCCGCATCAACGTCGTTATTTAGTGCAACGACGGGGACAACTGGTAGGCAGGCAGCAACAGCAACAACAACAACAAGGAAGCGTGCCGTACAAAGCCAATAATTTAACCCGACTCCCACCTGCGCTTCTCTCGTGACATCGACAAGCTCGCCGCTTTTGCTGTTCTTGCCTTTTGTAATGCCCTGTTGATTTCGCTGAGTGCAGCTAACAGTTAATTAAGACATTCAAGCCCCACCCTACCCCTCCAGAACCGACGAGTTTTTGCCTCATTCACACCGCGTTCTAGTCACCCTCAATTCCCGCCCTACACCCTTCCCGCAACCACCAGCGACCACCCGACTCTTCCAGGCGCAGTCAATCGAGTCAGCCGAGTCGCATGTTTGCCTTCAACGCTGCGGCTTGCCGATTTCTCCTTAAACGTTGCATCTACTCTATAACTATATGGGTGTTTTTATGTGCATGAGTATTCGTGTTGTTGTTCCAGCCATAACACCGGCAGCTTTGGGCCTCGGTAAGCTCGGTGTAATGCTTACAGCCTTCTAATTGAGCGTGCACTGGGCGCTTCTAATTATCGCCCGAACCGAACGGTTTCCCATTTCGTGCCTTTGACGCCATTGTTGCTCTCACCCGTGTTAATGTTGTTTTTGTTTTTGTTATGGCCGCTGGTTGTTGCAAATGCGCTGACGACATTCTCGCAAAAGGTTGAGTCGAAACATAAATTAAGTTGTTCGCTTAAAACTCGTTGGGGTTGTTTCAGAACAGTTGATGGGGGCTGGGAAAGAGGTCGCCAGAGACCTTCTATCCATCTATACATCCATCCATCCATATGGCGAATCAACTTCATTACCACGAATGGGCCGTGTATTTCTATCTGCGCCCTTGCCAGCACGAGTGTGTGAGTGGTTGTGTGCAAATTTCCTGTTCTGCTTTTTACGGCGGCACGTAATCAAATTAAGCAATTACAGCCCTGCTCCAGCTCCAGCCCCTGCCCCTGCCCCTAGCGCAGCCACCTCTGTTGATTATGGGGCATTCGGTCTGTGAAACTCCACACAACTTCAAGAGAAAATCACCAGTGGTGAGCTGGGTAGCTGGGGAGCAGGGAAGGCTGAATGTGTGCCCGGCAATCATAACGGTAAACATTACACGACCAAGTGAAACTCTAAAACGGCACAAATGTTTTCCAGCGTCAGCGACAAGTGCCATTTGGGCCAACCCACACCTATCCACCATTCACAGAATACTCTTATATACAGATGTCCATTTTAAACTGTACACATACCCTGTCGTCTACCGCTGAGTTTTCATTTGCATCCAGGGTCGCACAAATGCTACAGTCTCTACGGAGGCGTTCGGTTTAAGTTCCAGTGAGAAAATATTCATACGTCTCCATACTGCTTTCGAAATTAATATGTTAATCGGTTGGTTTATGGCCAATTTATCAACTAGCCATAAAGACGATGATCATGTTCCCTACTGTCTGCTCCACCCTCAAGTTAAACATTCCAGACATAACTCAAGCCACTGCGGAATTGGTCTGAAACTGTAGCTGAAACAAAATAGTGTGGATTCGCTTCGATTGGCTCGTGGAATTCGACAGAGCCATGATGGTAATTAATATTATTGAATTTGGAGAAGAATATCCACGACGTGGCCCATTTAATGCAGCAACAAAAACGACAGCTTGAATATAAAAGCGTGGCAACAAATTTGTTCGAGTGGGTCAACATGAAAGTGTTTACGAGTCACAGGAGCCTCAGTCTCAGTCTCAGCCGTCGCCTTCACTTTCGTTCGCATTTCGCGCTAATCGCTTAACCCATAAAACCCTAAAAGCGCGCCTAATTATAACTGACCACGCAGCAGTGCAGCCTGGTTGGGCTTTGTACTCGACTCTTTATGTTTCTACTCAATGGCCGAATGGTGGAATGATAGGTTGAATGACTGAATGACCGACTGGTTGAATGGGGAAAACTTCTGAATGACAGTCGAGTGTTTTATGAAAGCGCCCGCTCGCCACCGCATAGATGTGGCAGAGGCACACTACGAGTATACATCTCACCTCTCCTCTCCTCTCCTCTCCTCCTCTTTCCGTCTTTCCCACCAGACCCAATGAGCCATTTAGCAAATTGAGGTTAATGTCTAATGGGCGTTCGCGTAAGAGATGGGTGTGGATCTGGGGAGGTCTTCCAAGGAGCTACAAACTATGGCAACTCGATTTCTGTGCGACGCGTTGATGAATTTTTCAAAGGCTCCGTGCAAAGTTTCTCAAGGAAGAAGAGACCAACTCGATTATGGAATGCAAAACTTTGGCATGGATGCAACAACCGAGTTCCGAATCGAGTTCCTTTTTTATTTGCTGGCGTTTCTTCTTCATTTTCATATTTTCCTTGTTTATGGCGAAAATTTTGGTCACGTCTCGGGCACGTGAGCATTTTTGGACAGCTTTGCAACGTGAACTTGAACGAGTTGCGACGGAAGGGAAAGGGACCTCCAACTGGAGTTGGATTGACTATGTGTTAGGGCTCATCGTATTAAGTGGAAGAAGATGACTTGAAAAATACACTATCTCTTACTGCTGCCCTGATGCTTCTAGCAAACGATAGCAAATAATTTCATTGCCTCGAAATCTGTTTGGGAACTCATCTCTCTGCCCAGTTGTGTTGATTGCGGATCCTATTCAGCTCGTATTCATGTAAGCTGCATGTCTGTTTGCCACACCTGCTTCGTCCATCACTTACAAGTCTTAGTCCTTGTCGGACAACATAAAACCAACTCGTACCAAAGTACCAAAGCCTTCAATTGGTCTCCCGTTTTCTTGACAGCTTGTACTACGATGCGTTCATTAATGCACTCGGCAGTCGGCACTCGGATTGCATGTGGGAATGTTTTCAATGTGTGGGCATATCCTCGACCAACTGACACCGAGTCTGCAATGGCGCCGAGAGCGTTACTATCCCTGGCAGAGGATGTCGTTGCGATTCGAATGCTTTTGATTTCAATTTGTCGATGGTTTCAGATTTAAACTCGGGATCAGCCACACTTGTACACCCACAGACAGCCTCCCCCCTCCTCTCTTCATCATGCAGCGTTTAACGCAATGCGACTGACAGTTCATGAAACTGTAATTGGAAGCCGCAGCAGCTACAGCGTGTTATGGTGGCAGGGAGGTCGTCCGGTCCTCCTCTGATGCTGTTCGCTTCTGATGCCACCCCTCGATTTGTCTAAGAGCTCGTTATACTGAGGGTGGCTCTTCATTGCATTTTTGATAAACGGAACGGCAGCAAAATGACAGATTGATCCACTACCTGCCCATGTGGCTTCCACCCCCCGAAAGTGTCGCTGTGGCTTCATACTAATTATCGATGGGATTGATGTTTGGTGCAAAAAGCTGAAAAAGAAACCTTTGCAAATGTGTAGTCGACTATTCCAAGTACTGGCAAATCGATTTTTGTGTCAACCGCTATTGTGCTCCACTGAGACTCGACCCACAGACAAACTCGTGTTGTACTTGATGCTTTCCCTGGATCTGTTTAAAATCTGGGATTTCTCATATCAGCTCATAAAGCCAATTAGGCTTGGATGCTCTTTATGTTGTTCGACTGCTCGACTCGAACTGCGGCTTCTTTTTCTTCATCACCAATAACTCAAGTCTTTTCATATCTCATCAGTTATTCATTCATTCAGTCGCGAGGCAATGCCTCGTTGCCTGCTTTTTGTTTATCAGTAAATGTTGCGCTTTATTAAGTTATGGAGATTTCTCAGCGCTCATTGATTTTGTTGTGCAGACAGAGTGCCGTTGTCCCACTGCCGAGGGGGAACAGACCGCAGACATATTTTCCAACTCATTACATCGCGCGTCGTGTGCGCGGAAGCATCTAAAATTCAAATATCACTGCTAAAAAGCGTAACCATGTTTGTACTCGTATCCTTCCTGGCGTGCAGCGCTTGCAACGGCACTCTCACACAAACGTGCTCCACTCGTCACCGCAGCGGCAGCCATTTTGTGCAACACGAGGCATGCCGCGCCGTCGAGCCAGCATCAGCAACGCCATCATTGTAGTCATCATCGTTCTCGTGATGGTCTTCCACACCCCGTGCCGCACTTTATGATCGAATGCTAATAAAGGCGTCTGCCGTTGCGAGTTGGCGCCAACTTGCATAATTCAATTACATCCGATGTAGCCCCATAAAACTAAATCAAAGGAAAACAAAGCGTCACGCTTCATTTACTTTAGCAGAACGACGCGGCATGCTCCCCAACGCCCCAACACCCCAACCTCCTAACTCACCACCCCCCACTGATATGTCCCCTTTAGCCAACAGTCTTCGGCCAACAATGTGATGTCTGGGCTCATGCAAGTTTACAATTCGGGACAAATTTGGCGAGGCAGCAAAGAGCCAAATTACTTGCACAGCAATAAAAGCGTCGGAGTCCAAGAACTTGTCCTTTGTGCCGTGCCTTTACACATCTCTCATAAGGCTTATCCTTTTGGCTCATTGCCGAGTGTCGAATGCGGAGTGCGGACCTCGGACTTCGGACATCCAGCTGTCGGCTGCCGGCTGCCAGTTGATGGAAGTTGCTGTGAATGCTGCAGGCAGCCAAAGTTTTGTGTCGTTGGTGACACCCTCGCGGCACTCTGGCTGCCGATGTGGACATCAATGCTGAGGATGGGGCTGGGAAAGGCATCAAACATTTTACTTGGCTGACTTTTGCGGTTCTCCGGGAGCAACAAGATTTTAGTTTTCTCAACAATAATAACAACATAAAAAGTGATTGTCATGACTGATTGGACTGCAACGATTGTAAAGTTACACCACGCCAAGAAGGGGTAAAGAAAATGAACTGCGTCATAGTTCGCTGAAGGAGTCGGTGCCAAATTTTCTTCAAGTGCTGTGAACTTTATTATTATTTGAAAGAACTTCCGGCGCCTGTGCTGATGCTTCATTGCGAACTTAAACTTGGCTGCACTGGCGTGCTGGATTTTGAATTAGTGCCAAGCATAAAGTGTTGGCGCATTATTATCTTTCGGACTTCATAACTTGGCTCATAAAAGTCTTGATTGTGCAAAGAAGCGTTGAAATAAAAATGCTAAGACGTCGATTGAAGCAACCATCAGACGGACTGGGCGGGAGCACTTAAAGAAAATTGCTGCGCATTAAATAAAGTTTTGTTAGCCACGTCTTTAAGACGCCAATTCCGCTCTTCTCACATACGCCGCAAGTGCTATAATTTTCCATTTAACGGTGGTAATTAACAGTGGGAAAGGCTTTAGAAATACGTGAGGCAATAGAGGACTGGCAACCAGCCAGAAAACACTCAACACATTGCCAAGCGAGAGATATAAGAAGGAAAACCATTCAAACTACAAATGGCGAACAATGCACGCCCGATGTCCACCTCCAATGCCAGTCCTACGGCATCGCCTGCTGCTCTCTGACAACGGAACATACTGACAATAAGTGCAAGGCAAGAGCAATGAAGGAAATGCCCAAAATGTAGCAGAAAATGGTTAGACAGGCGATGAGTGCCAAGGACTTCCTTGTGAAAACGCCAACTTATAGGACCGGAGGCAGGCGGACCAAACAAGTGTTTGGGCAACTTGTGGCAACGGATTCCAGTCTTCAGTTACATATTTGATACCGATGTGCACTTCGCTTATACTCGTACAATAGTTGAACTTGTTAGATATTTGATTCCAAATTCTTCAACGAATTGTAAGGCGCATAACTTGACAACCATTTATGGTCTGGGAAAACTGCGGCCATCGTCCATCGTCCATTTCGGTCATGTGTGAATAATTCATAATTCATGCAGCGTCATAGTGAAAAATTCCTGCATTATCAAACTGTGCCATCGCAGTTGCATTCAGCTGCATTTTATGGCCGGCGCGATGAGGCGAGGCGAGGCGAGGCGAAGGCGGAGGCGACTGGGGTCACAATCTGCTAGCTGTCAGCATTAATATCAGGCGGTCATTTGTCTAGTGGCGGCACTTGGCTGTCTGCTGTGCGTCTGGAAAACTTCTGGCCAGATCGCTGCTCCCCCCGCCGACAGGGCGAGAGCTGCTGCAGTCGTTTAGTCGACCGTCGCCGCTTGCAGGTCACGTGCCCACTTTGTTTACATGCCGCATTAAGGGGATTCCGTTTCGTTTTATTGCGATTTGATTCCATTTGTTGTTGCAAGGAGCTTTACTGCCACTTGCAGACGCACACACCACTACCCCCATCACCACCACCACCACCACCGCCAACCAAGACTCACATATTTGTTTTACTATTCGCTTTCGCATTATTATCCCTCTTTGCTGTGTGTTTTGGGTTTTTCTACGGCGTTGCCTCGACGGGGCTGGTGTGAATCTTAACACTTTGTTGTTGCTATTCTTTTCCGTTGCGAAAGCTTCGGCTCATCTCGCCACTATTTAAAGGTCTGGAAGTTGTTGGTGTTTGGTGTTGTTGTTTTGTTATTTTTCTTCCCGTATTACTTACCCGGCTTGTGTAGCATGCAATGGTGGTGGTGTTAACCTTTGATATGTGGCATCAACACACTCACTCTTTTGTGTGTTTCCCAACCATCTGATTGCCTCATTAAATGGGCGCGTTGGCAACTCTGTTTGCAGCGATAAGTGCATGGCGAGAGCTTACAAGGACGATCCTGCACGCATTATCCCAGCGCCTTTCTTCTCCATTTATAACCCGTACAGAACAAATCAGCGCTTTTATCACGAGCAAGTATCCCGCAGCACGTGCACGATGTGTAAACAGCATACTATAAACGGAAATGGCGAAAAAAATTGAAAGGCAGGTCGCCGGGGCCGACGGAAAATTTCAATTATTTTCGAAAGCCCTATTATGATTTCTAATAAGTTTTTCACTTGCTGACTGTGCTCGTGAGTTTGCCTTAATTAAAAGTTCAAAGTGCCCCTTGGCATGACCATGACACAAATGTCAGGAGGAATGCGACAATTTGCCTTTTGAGGAAAATGTAGCCTACTCTGGGGCCAGCCATTATACTTTGAGTTGCTGGTAATGGAAGCTATTTTACGTTGACGCGTGCTGCGTTGTAATTGGAAACTAATCAACCTTTTTTAATTGAATTTCTGCAACGTACAGTTGACAAGGCATTTCTCTTCAATCCCCCGACATGTCGCAGGAATCCTATTTGGGACTGGGCCCAGGGCCAAATCAAAGAAAGTTATTTCATTAAAAAATTTTAATTGACATTCGTTTTTCCAACAAATTAAGCTTGCCAGCCTTAACGGTCTGTCCAACGGTTACTCAGCCATGACTTGGCCATCTGTCAGTCGGACCGGCCTGCCCTAGCGATTCGCCAAAACTTTTTCCCAAATGAATCAAACTGACAGCGCTCATATATTTTTTCTGCGAGCTGCCATTTCTCACCGTCTCTCACATTATTTTTTGATTGTTGTTTTATTTCTATTTCTATTTATTTTGTTGTTTTACTTCTTCGTTTTTTTTTTTAGAAATTTTGATGTAATTATAGCGACAAGTTGTCCAATTTGCTTAGTTTGCTTCAACTTTCTTGAATTCGTTTCATTTAATTAGTTTGGAAAATGTTTGTCCTTGCCCTGGCCATTTGTATTGAAGACAAACGGGAAATTGCTTCATTTCGACGGCTTTTGAGTGACAAATTGAATTTGCCGTGACAAATAGGGCTACTTGTCAGAGGCACAGGCGCACAGGCCCACATAGATATACGAGTACTCGAACATATATACAGATACATGTGCATGGTACACTCAGTACTGGGCAACCGTGCCAAGGCTCCCCATATCCAACAATGAACAACAAATCTGTTTAGCTTCAGTTTCATTTTGCAGTCCGGCACTGCACTTTGTTTTGTGAAGCCTTAAAAACTGCACAGGCCTTGCCAATTTCATGGCAACCATATAAGTACCAACAGCTGCAGCACTTTGCGGCACTTCAGGAACTATACATGAAAGCACTAAGCAACAAAAGTATATGCATAAAGTGTATGGTCCCCAGATGAAATCATTTGAAAACCAGGATTTCCAAAAAAATCCTTTTTATCATAGCTGAAATATCAGATAAGTTTGTATATCCCTTACTGAAAAGTGTAAAGGCATATTATTTTTGGTGTAGGGTGTTATAAGAAACTCAGTTTTGTTCTAAGACATAGCCAGTTTTCCTTAAATTTAGCAAACGTATCAAAAATAATGTTGCAATTTGAATTATTTGGCTTGATACAAATTTTAGATACTTTGAAGGTTATATTAAAATATCAAAGAAACTCGGGTATATAAACAACAAAATGTATTTCACAATAGATTTGAACATGATTTTTATCTGGAATTTTATCTCAAACAATTAATTAAAAAACAAATACCTTACGATGATTTGAGAAATAAAATAGTTAACTAAAAGTATTTTCCATTGAATACTTGTAATTCTATGGCAACTACAAATAATAATGAGCCTATATGGTTTTTGATAAACTTGGTTGAGCATGGATAAGAGAAACTCAAGTCATGTTGATCATATAGGTACATCAAGGTGACTTAAACTACTTTTTTACCATTTAAAGTTAAAGTATGTATTTATCTTTTAATTAAATAATTATAAATTGGAACTGTTCATCTTCAGTTGCTGGTGTTATATGGCTTGGCGTTTACGTAAAGCAGCTTAAGATGTGGTGTGAAATATCCCTTAAACTTGCATAGTTTATTAAATAAACAAATTCATGCTTTTAGCTATAAAATTAATTATTAGTGGCAGGAATGAAAGAAGTATTTTAAACATTTTTTACGTAAGAAAAATGTTCTACAAATGTATAAAATACTAAAAAGTTAGGTCAACAAATAAGTTAATAACATTAAAAATCTGGAAGCAATACAGATATTGTATTTTATAAACATTTGGTGTGAAATATCCTTTATACTTGCATAGTTTATCAAATAAACAAATTCCTGCTTTTAACTTTAAAATTAATTATTAGCGGCAGGAATGAAAGAAGTACGAAAGAAAAATGTTCTATAAAATACTAAAAAGTTAAGCGCGTGCCAACAAATAAGTTAATAACATTAAAAATCTGGAATCTATATTACAATCTTTTATAAGCGTTTTGTTTGTTCAAATACTTATTCCACCTAGTGTAGGCATGAACATCCTCGAACAACTACAGCAGGCCATATTTTGTGTCCTCCACTCGACAGAAAAAATGCGCAACAGTTGCATGTGGCAGGCAACTAAACAACAAACAATTATTGTTCTCTCTACCCCGTCCTAGTACCAGTCCCAGCCCCAACTACAGCTCCCAACTGCAAGCCGAGACCGGCGTTTGTTGGCACGTGCTGCGCATGTGCCCACATGCAGGCACGAGCGATGGTCGTCGTCCTTTTGGTCCTTCGTCGCTGTCGTTGTCGTGGTGGTTTCGTTTATACAAACATTGGCCGTGGCTGGTGCTATTTCTGCTGCTCTTGCTGCACTCAGTCGCCCGCAAGTTTCCGAAGCCAACGGTCGTGAAGCAACTCAGTTCAGGTGCGTGAAGATCTGCTAATGCCGCGCACGTTCTGCCGTCTCGTCACGTCTCGTCGTTTAGAAATTTTTCATTTGAGACACTTTGACTAAACGGAGTGCTCCGGCTTGAGAGTCGAGTGCTGTGCCGTGTCTGTGTGTGTGTGTGTGTGTATATATGTGTTGCAAAGTGAAAAGCTGACAAGTGTATGAGTGCAAAATACATTACGTGCAGCTGACAAGTATATTCATCGAGCGCCAAGGTCCGTCCACATGTCCTTGTTGACACATTTGCACATGCAGTTCCTCTTACGAAAGTAAGACCAAAATCATTAATAAGCATAAGCTGGCGCGCTATTGTCGTTGTTCGCGTTTGTGGTCGTCGGGCGTGCTGTAAGCGATAGTGGAAGGAGAGCAAAGGGAAGCAGCGGGTTACACCGAGAGGTTGTGACAACCTCAAGTGCCAGGCTGACAGGCTTAAATGGGTTTTAAGGCGCCTTTTCATTATCCTTTTGCGTGAAATGAAATATTATGCTCGAGCAAACAAAAGTGCGAAATCATCCTTAGCAGCAACAGCGACTTCCACAGGATTAAGTTTGCTACTTGACGCGAATGTAAAGTGCCCAATACGTATATATATATATACACATTTGTGTATAGTAAGCATTGTGAAAGGACTTGTGCGTGCTGCCGTGTCGAATTGCCAATGAAAGGATTAAAAGCATAACCATTTCATATCGCCTGACAGTCCGCAGGACGCCGCCTTCGTCATATTCACAGTTTTCCGGGCGTTGCTGCGTTGACAGCAGTTAAGCTGATTGCGTTTTGATAAGTAAGCATTTAATGTGTTTTTCTAAACAGCATTTGCAACACACACTCGAACACACTCCAACACATTCACACAAACACCCACACATTCAAACATTAGAGCACACTTTAGAGCAAGAGGGGCCAAGAAGTGGACAGCATTCTCGACCCACTTCAAAAAGCGAAACTAAATAAATATTTTCACATTTCGTATGTTTGTCCCTTTTGCCGCATTGCGTGACCAGTCTGTGTTCCTACATACCAGTCTCAGATATACTCGCACTACGCGCACAAGCTTTTCATGTGCGCTCATGTGAAGTGTGTGTTGGCACAGACAAACACACAGACTCACACACATACATACATATACAGCCATTCATGTCATGCGGCTGTGAAATCACAAGCGTTGACACTAATTGAAATATACCAGAGATTAAAAGCTTTTGACAGCTACATGCTAAATGACAGACCCAGCAAAGTAGGCTATAACAAGATAGAACGCTACAGTCGAGCAAGCCCGACAGTAAAATAGCCTGTACTCTCCACAAAAAGGAAAAATTAAAAAAAAAAAAATTTAAAAAAAATTAAATTATTAAAAAAAATGAATGAATGAATTAATTAAAATAATTAATTAAATTAAATTAGAATACATGTTTATGTTCAGTTTAAACAGCATACATTTACATCACGTACCTATGCGTGTTTATATGCGTGTATGTATGCAGCACAAAGTTAAACCAAAGCAGCAACAACAACAACAGCTGCAGGCAGCGCTGCCGACAGAGGCAGCGCATGAGCAGCGATTTTACTTATGGCTATAACTTTCTTCAGAATTGACCTATCATGATGAAATTTGGCACACGGACACATTAGTACTAACTGGATGTACCTACCAAAATTGATTTTTAAATTCCGAGAATTACGGAAGTTATAAGAAAAAATACGAATTGCGGGGGAGTGGGGGGGTGTATCAGAAAAAATAAACAAACTCGTTCTGCCTAGGGCTTATAGGAACCTTGATACCAATTTTGGTTATCCTAGCTCTTGTACTTACTGAGATCCTTGCGCTCATACAGACAGACGGACAGACGGACAGACGGTCAGACGGACAGACGGACAGACGGACATGGCTATATCGACTCGTCTTCTCATCCTGATCAAGAATATATATACTTTGTGGGGTCTGCCACGCCTCCTTCTGTGTGTTACATACATGCGCACAAAACTAGTATAGCCTTTCACCCTTTGGGTACAGGCTATAAAAAATTATTTGCGCCCGAGCGCAAAATAAAATACGTATACTCGTACATCTACGAGAAAAAAATAACCGACATGAAAAAGCCAACACAAAAGTAAATGACCAAAAAATCCGATAAATAAAATCAAGAGCTTACAAAAACCTAAAGTTATGCAAATCGTGCGTTGCGCTTGGCCACTTTTGAATGGCCGGCGCACGTTCCGCACACAGTAAAGGACCACCAGAACCCAACTAGGCTTCCCCCGCACCTCCACATCCACCCCCTCCCATCATATTGTGCACGCTAACGCGCGCACGCCTCGACACGCCAGGCCAGGCCAGACCAACGTTGATTGAATGCCTAAGTGCTTTTTGCCTAAGACGCTGGTTGTGCCACAGAAAATAACAAAAGCAACAACAACAACAACTACATCCACCATAAAGCTACAACAATGGCCAGCACGATGTCAATGGCCAAGTCAAAGTGAAACTAAATGTTGCCCCTAAGTGTACTACGCTCTATAGAGTGGCTCTTAGTAGGCGGCACGATTATGGCTCAAGCCGAGGAAAATATGCATAGATTAGGCACGCTTTTAGCGCTCAATTGTGGCATGCTTTGATTTGATGTTTCAATTAGCCCCATACATACACACACACACACACACAACCACACACACTTAAAATCTGCTCATTGAAAAAAATAATTTAAATCGGTTAGGAGGCCAAGCATAAGTACAATGGCAACCTCCATGAGTTATTTTTATTATACCCTGTACCCAAAGGGTACAAGGGTATATTAGTTTTGTGCGAGTGCACATGGAACACACAGAAGGAGGCTTGGTAGACCCCACAAAGTATATATATTCTTGATCAGCATGACAAGCCGAGTCGATATAGCCATGTCCGTCTGTCCATCTGTCCGTCTGTCCGTCTGTCCGTCTGTCTGTCTGTCTGTCTGTCTGTATGAACGCAAGGATCTCCGAAAGTATAAGAGCTAGAATAACCAAACTTGGTATACAGATTCTCCTGAGACCGAGAAAGGACGAGTTTGTTCATTTTTTCTGATCCACCCCCCCACTCCCCCCCTATTAACGATTTTCTATAACTCCCGTAATTCTTGGAATTTTGAACTAAAATTTGGTAGACACATCCAGTTAGTAATTGTATATCCGTATACCAAGTTTCATTATGATAGAATGATCGGAAAGAAAGTTATAGCCATATAACCAGGCCCAATGCACACATACATACATATGTACAAGTACACAAACACGCATAAGGCACGATTCTGATGTAAATGTAAATGTATCTATGCATGCATGGAATATTTAGTTAATTAATTTAATTAATTTAGTTAATTAATTAAATTAATTAATTAAATTAATTAATTAAATTAAATTAATTAATTAATTTAATTAAATTAATTTAATTACTTTTTTGTGGGGTGGTACAGGGTATTTAAGAGTTGAGCCTGCTCGACTTTAGCATTCCTTTCTTGTTTTTAGACTTGAAAATATCAGCTCTAACTGATTTGTCCCGGTTTCAAGTAATGATTGCTTTTTATTGTTCTTGTAACTAACAGATTTGGTTCAAATTAAGAAAGAAGACTAACTATCTACTATAACTGCAATTAATAACAACAATATCGTACTTTTTCTCTGACACATTTAACATTTGTGATTTGTAATTTAAAATAAAGGGAAATGCATTTTTATTTCCAACTTGCAAAGTCATTAAATGTTTTGTGAAAGAACCCTTTTGTTAATTCAACGTTTTTGTGACAGCTGATTTGATAAAGTTCCCTGTTTCCTTAAAGTTATATGCTTATCACTGATTTTATTCTACACATCTTAGCTAATCTCGAAACTTTGATAAGAGCGCATTCTATATGCGATTTCAGATTTTATAATCAAATGTAAAAGGATCTCATCTTAAAACTTATAGCTGATTACAGCTGATGTATTAAGGCTGAATGTGCTGGTTTAGATATGTCTAATGATCTTTAAAATCTTAAAAGGACAAAGCTTTCAAAAACTGACTAAGTCAATACTAAGTCAATAACTAACTCATTCGTATTCCTTTTAAAACAACACGGCCGAGCTATACTCAGCACCTAAAATACATATCTAGACTATTTTCCTGTGTGACAATAATACAATTGATACAATAAAAATATCAAAAGTTTCTCAAAAATACGCAAGTTTTAAATTTGTATCTTTCTAAAATTTTCTGTTTTATTTTCTGTGGTGTTTCCTATAGCCAACATTTTTGGTATTGTGATTTGGAGTAGATAGTGAAAATAGGTTGGATCTATTGCACAGTTGCCAACATTCGACAGGGCACTTGAAGGCAAATTAATTTTAAAAAAGACGTCAACAGTTCAATTTCCTAGTCTCTGCGACATCTAAGACAGCCACAGCCATTGCCATTGGCAGTTAAGTGTGACCTACAAAACATTGTAGCCAAGAAAACGACCTGCAGGCCGGCCAACAAACTGGAACATCCAGCCAGGCAGTAAGTCTGCAAGCAGTGCCAGAGATTTGCTTGGCGCATTGAAAATTTCATTTTAATAACCAAAAAAGGCCCATAAATCAATGATTATTGCCCATTGTCTGCGCATTTTGCGGACTGTTCGCATTTCAGCTTTAAAGTAGGTCGTTGAGTGGGAGCGTAGGGAAAGCTGAGATCTCTTTATGGCATTTGCCGGATAAAAACCAGACCGGGCACAATGCTGTCGTCGTGCTGTCGAAAGGGCCAGAAAATGTCGCAGTTTAGCTGAGAAGCTGTCCTTTTGGCCACAAGCACAATAAATTTGCTACATGATATTGAAAATTCCTTGCGGACCTCTGTCGGGAAACATTGTGCTTCAAAGCTGAAATGATTAAATGTAATTGCGATTGTTTTCATACCAAATGGGCCCACAACTTTGGTCAGTTCGGCAGAGCATATGAGCTTCTACTCGTCTTGCACATAATGTGGGTGTGATAAGTTCCTGAATTCCTCATTTTACAGAAATGTCACTAACTGTCAATTTAATTGCACAATATGCAACATCACAAATTAAACGTTATCGTTCAGCCGTCCAGGCAACACGTCGCCTTTTATTAGTGCCCATGGAATTTTGATGTTTACTGCACATTACGGGCACATATACAGACGCCCACCCACTTAAGGCCACCACAATTCGGGTAGGGTTCCTGTTTCAGCTCAGCCTGCTGAGCTGGGCCGCCTAATGCTGCAGGGAAACAAAAGCACAAACTGCCACATCGAGCCTTCTCCCCAACACCATTCCTAATGTAAATTAATTGCCTGTACAAATTAGCCAACAGAACGAGCATTTTAGGCCTATTCTAGCCCCAGTGGAAAATGTTAGCATTGTGCTGTCCCGTGAACATTTGTTGACTTCGCTCCTGCGCTAATCATTTCGCCAGGGCGATTTTCCCCATTTTCGTTGTAACAAAATAATTGCCTACCAAAAAAGTAAAGAGCACCATTTGCAATCATTTCGCATTACAAAAACAACAGCAGCGACAATAAAAGCAACAGCAACAACAACAGAAGCATCGGGCAGGTAAACAAAAGCATGCTGCTCGTTATTTTTAATCAGTTATAAAAATTTATTGCTGAAAATTTGTCTGCCGTCGATAAAATTCTGCCATTAGCCAGAGCGGTATGTTGGTGTGCGGAAGCTTCAATTTCGTGTGAATTTAGCGTCTGGCGATTTTCGTTTATTTTCACATTGCATGTAAAATATTTACGCGATGTTAATGAAGTCGGGTTGTGTGTTGATGTTGTTGTTTTTACATGGACTTTTGGCATTTTGGCTTTGTATTTTTTGTAATCAAAGTTTAAATAATGCGGGTCAGGGCGACAAACTGTGTAAACTAACGTTAATGAGGAAAAATAGCAAATTACAGAATTAAACACAATGAGGTTCATAAATAGATAGCAAACAAGTTCATTTAAACTGGAACTCGATATTTTGCCTTCAGGGTCTATGAACTATTTGCCAAATAGGAAACCTGTCGAGAATTCTTCAAGTGCGATTAAGTTTCATTTGCTGCCCGGTAGCTAAGCTGAACTTCTTGGATTTCCTTATTTTCTGTTGTTTTTGCGAGTGCATTTAGTCGACTCTACTCTAGGCCAGGAACCAAATATGTTGCCAGTTTATCATTAGACACAAGCACAGCACTACGTATTGAAGCACTGGCCATCCGCCAACGGCTATTTGCAAAGCAAAAGCAGACAGAGACAGAGAAATACACGGCCTGGCATTTAAAGTCGGCTCTGGGGGTGGACCATCAGCTCTAGCAGAGCGCCTCCCTAAGCAAACAATATGCGGATTGTGGCCTCCAACTTCAGTGGGAAATGGGGACTGTGGCAATCGAAACAAGAGCGAAGCGCGCATAAAATATTAACTTTGCTTAACTGAAACTCACGATTCAATTAGAAGCGAAAGCCATTTTATAATTGAAACGAGCCTGCCACGCCCTCGGGCGTCCCGTGTTCCGCTGCCTGCTTTTTAATTTACCGTAACTCCAAAGTAGAGGTGAAGAAGGGAAGACAGATAAAACAATGTGTACTGTGTACTGCTCATTTGATACGGAATCGCAACAATATTATTGGAGACGTTGCTGCTCACAGAAATCAGATAACAATGCGAGACTTGTACGTATGTGTATAGGAGTACGCGGTCTATCGAATCTGGCAGTGAACCAAATGGTGGAACGGAAAATTATTATTCATTAGACTACGGGCAAGTAATTGAAAAGTTTTCACATCTTTATCATCATCGTCGTTGTCATCATTGCCAGCTCCAAGCATCCAAAGACAATGGCAACGTTCAATTTGTCACTCGAGTGGGGGAAGGCTAGGGTGTACGGGTGTACGGGTGTTGGCGTGGCAGCTGACTCCGTCCTGACTGATGATGCGTATGACTAAGCAGAAAATTTCCGTGGGTCTATTTGTCTACCCACCCTGCAGCCACCAGTTGGGACTCGTCTGCTTCAGTTTCGACTACGTCCTGATTATGATTGAGTTGACGTTGTTAATATGTTATCGACGCTGGATATGGGCTGGTATGGGTACTATGGGGGTTCTGCTCGCCACGCGCGCATCTTGGCTGCCGATTTTCTTAGAAGCGCGCTGGCGGCTGTTTGCGCGCTGCTCCATTTAAATCAGCTACAGTTTTCGCAAAGCAAACACAAACACAGCAAACACAAACGTCTAAGGGGCAGAGATATATACACACACACACACACGCACTCACACACACACACCCATATATGCGCTTTGTGGTATTTGTCTTTTGAATTATTAATGAGTTCGCTGAATGGCTTCCACGATGACTAGTTCACATGGCTTTATAGAGCAGCGTAGTCGAGTGCAGTGGCAGTAGAATCTGCGCTTTAATCATGTAAGTTGTCGGATCTTTTTGTGTTGCATGCTTAGTCACCATCAGACTGCAGATAAGTTTAATTTAAAGTCACAACATTCCATTGCGAATTTGCTGATCCATGCTGCACTTGAGCTACAGGCCACAAACTTCTTCAGTGCCCTTCGCATTGTGCACAGCCTCAACTTTGATCAAAGGCATTCGAAATTAAGCAAAAACTAAAAACTGCGAGCGGCCAAAGCGGAGGCAACAAACTTTTTTGATTTCGATTTTTATTGCGGCCAAAATGTATACAGGGAACACTCTCCAATGTGCTGCCATGGAGATTTCTGTGCATTTTGAGTAAGTGGAACAAACGAACGAACGAATGAACGGCCATGGAAAAGGGGTTGGGGTCGAGTGGTCGGCTCAGACAGCAAGGACGGCAGACGCTAGGAATGGGAAATGGCGGCTGTTTGGCGGTTTCTTGGCAACAATTTCATTTTGAAGGCACTTGACTGCCATGCTTGTGGTGCCATGCCGACACAGAGGTTGATTGCTTAACTGGCTGCCAGACTTCCCAACTGGTTGCCGGTGCGCCAACTGTTGTTGCATTTGGAATTCCGTTCGAGTACCTGCACGCAACTTGCAAACAAAAACAACAACAAAGCGAAAAATCTACAGCCAGAAAAGCCACAAATATTTTAGCAAAAACTTTTGTACAGTAAAGTTTGTAGACTGTATGCTTGGTTTTTTGATTTAAATTGTAATTAATATACGAAACACACAGGAGTGAGTCAAACTTGTATGTGCTTAAAAAATCACCTAAAGAACAACAAATCCCTTGTTTGTGCAACAACACTTAATATTTTTTTATGTAATATATTTTGTTCTTGACCGATTACTAAACTTTCTGATCAGTGTTTTTTTGTCTACAGTAAGTGCAACTAATTAGTAGTAAGGCTTAAGTGACCATACAAAAGGACAAACGTGTCTTTAAAATCTATAGGGACTTATTTACGGACAAACATACCGCCTCCTTTTGCTGATCAAATCCCTAGAACATATAGTCAGCTTTCGTCAGGTATAATTTAAATATCGAATGTATTACAAAACTTTTAAATATTTCGCACATAGCCACATGAAATGACTCTGGTCAATTAATATTAAATTTAGAAATAATTTAAATATTTTTTTTATATCTATCAATTATTATTTAGAAAACCTCAGAAAGTAAGACACATTTGCTTAACGTTTTAACCCTTGTCGATTTTTCGTTTCATTAATGCATAAGTATTAGAAATATGTGAAGTTTACAACAAATAGTCGAATAGAGAATAGTAGGAGAAAGGCTTATGCAAAGTTTGGCGAACTGAGTGTGTTTTTCTTTAACAAGTTGTTAATCTTGATGAAAGTTTTTAATTACTTTTTCCAAGCAAAACTATTTCTTCCGCTCGTTGTATTCACAAATTGTTTGAAGAATAACTTGCAGCCAATCACATCATAAAGAATAATAAATATGGATAGACGTCCTTACACACTTCTCACACTTATTTGTATGAATTTCGCCAAAACTTGACATGAACTCGACTAAAACACTTTCTATTCAACAGGACTTTCGACGAAACGGGACCCCAACATAAGCTCCCAACAGAGGAAGGAAACGGAAGAAGCAGCACAAACAAAGCTAAGCAGCCTAGTAGACTGGAAAGACGGTCAAGCAAACCGCCCACAGCCGACAGAACACACACGGTCAACTCACATGGACGACTAGGAGGACATGTGTACAAAGTGACGGGCGAAACCAACAGGCAAGCCGCTCTGGGTGGATAGAGGCCGGGAACAGGGGCACAGCCAATAAAAAGCCAACGAGAGTCTGCCAGAGTCAGATGCGAAAGTGCTGATGCTGCTTGCACTCGACGGGTGAACCCAGCAACAAAAACAACAACAACAACAAAAACGAAAACAACGAACACAAAACGCCACAAAAACAAAACTGAAAGCAAAACACAAAAAGTTAAGAACAAGCGCAGCCCGCAAACGAAAAGTGCGGCTGGCTCGTCCACCGGCGGCTGGCAAAGGCAGAAAAGTTCCAAATTTGGCAGACAGTTTTCGTCCGCTTTGTGGCGTCTGTAGTGCCGGAGCGGCCGGAACAGTTAGTCCAAACTGTGGCACCCGTCTACTGGAATTTGATTTTAACGCTTCTTTGTGTGCCGTGTCGACGTCGCCTGTTTGTGGTACGACAGGGTTCCCCATCACCCACTCCTGCAATCGAATTCAAATCACAGCAGCGAACAGCAAGCTACGGAAGTGCCGCCCCAATACTCATTTCCCTCTCAAACCACACATTCGGAACGGACACATTCGCAATTCGCAACTGGCGACTGGCAACGAAGCGCCACATTCTGCGCTTCCGGTGCGCCTCAATGGCCACACATTGAAATTGGCTGTCAGAGAGAGGTGCAGGGAGCAAGAGGAGTGCAAAAATATAGCAAAGTGTTGTGGGTGCGATAAGGCCGAGCTGTTGAAATGCACGCCAAGTGCGGCGTCATATGCACTGACAAGTTATTAACTGCTCGTCTGGGCCACCCACACTATTGAGTCAGCACTCGCCCACCTACTTCCTCATTATGGCCGCCGTCGGCTTTCTGCTGCTGCTCTGCGCTTCCCTCGCTGCTTGGCAAACGCCGTCGGTCAGTGGCTATCTGAACATTTTTATTAGCCACCACGAAGTGATGAAACTGATGGGTAAGTACTGTTTTGGCTTCAGTTTGGGACATGCGTGGCAACATCTCTTTATGAAACTTTAATGAGGAAAAGTTTAGAACTGAAAACAATCGGGGACAAGCAGACACACCCCAAGCCCATGATTAATAGGTGTGTGTCAAAGAGCGGCTCGACAAATTCATTGATCCCGTGAATGTGAAAACAAACAAGTCTATATGGCGGGGGCTTCTATTTAGAAGTCATTAATAGTTCCGAAATTATAGTTGACCATGTTGGCGATGACGACCGCAAAAGTTGCGCAAAACACGACAAAACAAAATCCACACAAATCGATTTCCGGTCTGCCCCACCCGTGCCACTTGCTGACAGCTGCAAGTGCCACCACCACCACCGATGTCTGAGGCACGAGGCACCTCCTCTCGAGCGCCACACTAACGACTTCAAAGTGCGACGAAGCAGTCAGGCGGCTGTTGTTTGTTTACTTGTTTGTAGCTTCACGCGAACGCTCGTTATTGATGGCGCAGGCCGCTCTCCTGGCACTGTAACATGCCGCTCGACCTTGTGCCCTTCCCACCCTCCCCACTCACCACTCCCCACCCTCCTGCTAATAGTCATTCATACGACGTGCCATGTCGAAATGGCGTCGTGCCTGTCGTTTTCCTACCGATTTCCCTCCCGTTGATTAATGGTGCACGGTGCCGAATTCTTAGCCGCTGCCCTAGTTATGCCCACTTTCGCCTACTCTCTACTCTCTATTTGTGTCCATCATTCGTCATGCAGCTGAGCATTTTCCGGCACTTAACTGTAATTGAAGCAAAATGCTTCCACCTCATTATGCAAAGCGAGAGAGTTGGCCTCGCTGTGAGTTGCCCAATCACGGCACTCCAATTAGTTAATGGAATAAAAATAATCCACACTAATGATGAATGGAATAACCTACTGTGATGGTTGATTTACGAGTACATACTGTGGAATGTGTCTATAAATAAAGAAACGCATTCTAGCAGGTCAATTGAACCCTTTGCTTTGACCTTATCCTATTCGAAAGTGACTTTGATTGCGTCCACCCGCTCGCCTCTCCATTTGAAAGACTTGTGCAATTGATTATATTGGTGTAGCATTCAAGATCCATGATGCGTGCAGTTCCCTTTCCAGTGTGCTGTACAAATGCAATTCGGATTGCATTAGCGATAGCTCAAAGGCTCTTTCACCTAGTTTTTTGTATTAAAAACTCCAATCTTTCGCCGCTTCGAATATATTCAATAGTTTTATTCCCCATCCACCACCTTTTCTGCCTTGTTTCCCTCCCTCTGCGCTCGTTATGTTTTTAACGACCAGTTAACACCCCCAGCTCTCAAACGTCCCATCATCAGTTCCATCCATTTGAAAATTAACAAGTGGCATGAAATCAAACAAACTGACCCTCCCCTCGTGGCACATACCGTTGCATGATTTGCTTACAGTTTCCATGGCGTCGGTTTCTTGGAGCGGAAAACGCGTCACGCCTGCCCGTCTCCTCCGCCTCCACCCAAGGGCGGTTAAAGGCGCGCATTTCACAAATAACTTCACTTGCTGTGAATGGCTGCGAGTCCTGCTCCTCATCGTGATTTCTTTGATGCATTCCGTCAATAAAAACATATTCTGAAATATTTTTCGTTATTTGCCTGTCGATGACAATATGTTGCATACTTTCTGGCGTCGCTGAAATGACGAAGTGTAAACAAAGTTAAACGATTTCTTTCCAATTGCGAACTTTGAACGATTCTCTCATGTTTCCTTCGATGAAGTGACGACAGGGACAACATTAAAATTAAATATTTTTTACGCTTTTGTAAAAGATTTTCCGCTCTACCCTCAGTCGCAAACACGTTGCCAGCACAACAAGCAATTTTCGTCTTTGCGTTGCCAGCAACACCATTTGCCCCACAGCCCCACCCACTATCAACTACCCCCCGCGCACATTCGCTGTGCAAGGGTGCGTAAAAATGCAATTTCAACAAGTTTCACTTTGATGTGCACATTTTCTGGTCCCAAACCTCCCTTCTGAAGCTGCTGCGGAAGGTGCCGCTACACTTCCCTTTTGAATGAAAAGTTAATGCGAAAGAAAATTATTTTTAATGAATAGAAAACAGTCTGAGAAGCACCACATTAATATCCCCTGCCTGGCGTCCATGAGTTGTTCGGCTCTTTGCGCCTGAGGGTCGATTGACCGCTTTACTTTTATTGCTGAGTAGAAAGAGAAACAAAAATTAGGTATGCGGATTTTTAAATTGTGCCAATTAAGCAGAATGTGCGCAAAATGCTCTAAATCGATTATTCATTCAACTCCATAGAGAAGCAATTCATAATGATTAAAGGTAAATTAATTCTTGAGAGGCAAACTAGCCTTTGAAGAGAGTCTGCTGTAAAATCTGGTAGAGGAATGTAATGCTTTTGAAAATTGTTTCTAACTAATGACACTAATTACCGCCTCAATCTTTTACGCATATTTTTCGCCACCATTGTGTAAACTAAACATGCCGATTTACCCTCGATATTCCTCGCCTGCGGCTCTACCATCATGTGTGTGCGGCTGAACCATGCAGACAAGCACACGTATTATAATTATGGTACTAAGATAAGAGTGGCAGTACAGAATGTAGAATAGGGGGAGAAGGAGAGGTAATAGGCAGATAAGTGAGGCAAAAGTTTCACAGGTAACGGCAAAGTTAGCGACAATGCGACGCGAGCGATATGAAAGACGGTCAAAGTTTGGCGTAGGATCCGTGCGGCGAGCCCACTTAGAAAACTTATCTTCACTACAACCGAACTTCAGGAGGAATGCAGGTGGTTGGAGTCGATAGTGCTTAAGACAAACGTGTGGTTTGATGCCATGAAAAAGGCCAATCGCAAAGGCAAACAACAACTGTTCGACGAAGCCCACGAATTTGCATAGCTCCAGTGGATGTTTCGAAGCACAACTGAATTAATTCTTGCTATCACAAATGCACTGCCTTAGGGGTAAATACATATGAGTACGTCTATTAAAAGCATACCATCAAGGCAACTTGTTGAAGGCATACTTGTATAAAAGGAATGCTATGTTTTTGTTTTTGTTTAGTCTGCAGTTCATTTCCATTAAATGCAACAAATTTGAGGTCAGGCAGACCTGAGGAAAGCAACGCTATCTGAAGAGCAAGTCGTCAATGAAAATAACCTAAAAGAAGGCGCCTTGGTGCGCTATTGCAATACACTTGCGAGTATACTCAGCCCTCTCTACTACAGCCCTGGCCTCGACGGAAACTGTGCAGTTTATCAGCGGAAAACAAAAAACAGAAACAGAGAAGAAAAGTAGCACACTTTGACGCATAGAAGGGCCATCAAGACGAGGGGAACTCGACGGGGTGCAAAACAATTTTGAATTCGACTACAAAACGAAATGGCAACAGCGACGGATAATGGAGTAAGGAAGCGGCAAGAAGAGTACTTGAATGATAGACCGTGATGGCGCAGCACAGAGCCTGGATAAGAGTAAAAGAAAAATTGTATTTCTTGTTCTGTAATTGGATTTGAAATTGTTTTAAGAATTGAGCGAGCGCTTTGTTCTATTTAAAATGCGAGCATACAACATACTCGTATACGCACACTTAGCATTAGCAGTGAATTTATGTATGAGTATACGAGTATGTGCGTCTCCGGAAACGCAACATTCAACATCCGGCACAGACGCATAATAGAATGGGAACTCGAAAGACTCGACAGCCGTTCAGTGAAGTTGAGTTCCAAAATGTAAACAGCATTTGCTCCCTAGAAGCACACAGTCGATGCAAAACGACGCGGATTATGCCTGATCCCGATGAGTAAATAATGCAACAACAAACGATAGCATGCGACAAGGTTAGAGGTTGGGAGCACGGAATGAAAGCGGATAAAGAAATTTAATTTCACGTCTTTTTAACATGGGCAGCTCGGCTTTCAGTGAGGGTGGGATTGGGGATTGGTGAGAGGGTGGCAATCTCTAGGAGAGTTACTCAAAGCTACAGATAATGCTGTTATGAGTCGGTGTTGTTAGTGTTGCCATCGCATTGCAGTTAGACAGCAGTTGACACCTTTTAATATTTTGTTCCCTTTCACGCGACATTTGACGCAACTCGAGCACTAATCGATGGCTGCTTGTGAAGGATTCGATTTCGATTATTATATTGTCGCATTGTGGGTGTGTGTCTGTCAATGTGTCTGAGGTTTGTTTACCTACCCGCCTTTGTTGTCGAGAAAATCAATTTCCGCTGAAACTCGCAAAAGTGGCAGCGACTTGTGGGGAAAGTAAACACAAAATGCACAAAGTTTGCACAACACCAGAAGCATCAGGGGGCGCTAGGGTGGAAGGAGAAACTGTAACAAAGCAAATTGCGAAATAAACTTTCTCTTTATGTCTGCATTGCATTCCTTTCTCTCCCTCAATCCTCAGGTCTGGAGGCGGATTTGTTCTATGTACACGAGGGAGCCATTAACACATACGCAATGCACTTCACCGTCCCGGTGCCGGCAGATGTGCATGAACTGGAGTTCTCCTGGCAGAGTCTCATCGCTTACCCGGTAAGTACCTGCAACTCCCGCACCCTACTCCTCACTCGTGTACTGAAAATCTAATTTGCACTCCATTAACTGCCCGGCAGCTGCCCTATGCAATCAGCATCGAGTACGCCAACGACCAGGATGCCTTGGGCACACCCACACTCAGTATACCTCACAAGGGTCTTGTTCCACAGGAAATCGAGTCATTCCTGGTCTATCTGCCTTGCACGGGAAACGCCAGTCTGCAGCTGCCTGTCAACGTCAATATGGTGGTACGTGGACCGCCGCGATTCAATGACACCAAGCTTCATTTCAAGCGCAACAAGATCTGTGCGAAAGGTAGGCGAAGAAAGGATTTCTGCGGTGCTCTCGGTAAACTCATTCTCTTTGATTTGCTATGATTCCAGGCATTTCACCCGAACCTAACCAGTCGCCAGCCCCCGCACACGCCCCGTCACAGGGTCCTGCTCTCATGAGCGCCGCTGCCTGTGCATTGGGTCTGGTTCTCGCAGTAGGCCTCGTGGCTAGCATGATGTATTTGCGTGCCCGCAAACAGATGCGCCAGGATTCCTTGCAGTAAGTCGTATTGAAAGCATCGCATTTGACATACTCTTATTTGGCGGTTTTGTAACTCACAGCACCAGCTTCACAACTGCGGGCTATGGTAGCCATCAAAATGTTTTCATTAGGCTCGACCCCTTAGGCCGACCCCCAAGCGCAACAGGCTCCTATGCCACAATTGCCAGCCTCAACAAATACCCAGTGGATACGAAAAAAGCCTGTAGTATTTTTGACCGTAAGTACCCTCCCCTCTTGCTTAATCCACCCATGCAGAGTCATTTGTTACTTATCGAAGCCCACAAACCCTCGTCTACAGGTTTCCGCGGCTCACCCACTCCTACGCCCTATGCCACTGCCTTGCTGCCAATGGGCGACCAGCCGCAGACCGGCGAGACCATTTACTCGAAACCAGAATCGGTTTGTCCCTCGAGAATATCATACTACGCATCGTCGCAGTTGACACAGGTAAGTCCTGACGATAGCTTCGATAGTGAGCAGGTAAATCACTGCCCAGAGGGTTGATTAAGCATCCACCCTGAGGTAAATCGCAGCCTTTGATATGTTGTGACACGTGCCGTGTGCAAATGGAAATGAATCCCGTTGAAGTTCGGCCTGCTGCCGTGGCCTTGGCTACCAGACCGCAATCATTTGTCCCAAACACCCGTGACTTGAGATTGGTAGTGTGGAGCTAGCATGTTCAAGGACTCGATAAAAATTAAATTCTAATTTATATTTACGAGCTGATAAAGCTCCCGGAGTGCGTTAAGCTCGAAACAAGAGCCATTCATAAATATGGGGCTTTTCTGCCCGCTCCTCACCCCCCATCACCCCCATCACCCCAGGTGCCACAGTACGGCTCTTCTCCAAGTTGGCCGGGGTAAGTTTGGCGCGGCACTCACGTATTCTGTGCCAAAGGACGCTGTGGGTGGAGACACACAGCCAGGATGCCTGAAAATTATGTATGCATGCATGTGTGCGGGTGGCTGAGAGGAGTGCGAGCATGTGAGTCTGTTTAGATAAGCAAAAGGCACTTTATTGCAGCACATATAGCCGTGACTGGGAGTGTATCGCAGCTAGACAAATGGAACGTTCCGCACCGACTACTCTTTATCGTGCTGCTGTCAAGGATCCCAGAAGTAGTTGTTGTTCAATTTCAATTGAAGTGGTTTACATTAATATATTCGTAAAGTATTAAGAACCATCTGCTTAGTAATCAGTTAGTTACTCCATAAACTAGACCTTGGTTAGACCATAAACAAATCCAATAATATTCTCTCTTTAAGAATGCGACTTGACCTCCTTGCGACCTCCTGCGAGAAAAAGTTATACTTTGTGGCCTATGCATATTGTCACCATAATAGCAATGAATAATTTAGTTGCCATTCCAAATTCAGGGCAGCAGCTTTTGGCACCTCCAAACGCTGTTCCTTCGCTTATTTATATACATTCCAGCTCAGAGAGGGGCGCCTACCCTTATCCCTCATCTCATCACCTTTGTCATTATCTCTTCCCATTTTCGTCACCGACTTCTAACGCAATTTTCTATTGACGTATAATTAAATATTCAATTTCCATGGAGATGCAGACTTGCTAAGATTTTTATGTTTATGTTAATTTCTTTACGTTTTCCGCTACCGCCTATTGTGCGTTCTATCTTCCCTCTGCTCTCTTGGTGGCTTCTGTTTGCTTAGACTTCAATTTCATACTCATTATGGCAACGGCATCGAGCAATTCCGCTAGGCTGGCGAGAGAAACAGTCCTAAGGACCCCCAAAATACACATGGCTTAACATACATACATACTTGGCATCGTACGCCATACGCAGAAATGTGGAGACAACGCCAAGAGTCATATCTATTTTCAGCTATCTGGTGGAGAGACAAACGCATTAAAGCAGACGGTTGGGAATTAAATGAATTTCTGAACAAGTGGAGTTCGAAATTAGTGTGTGTATGGAGTGTTGCATATAGGATTGGAGGGTGAGAATGGGGATGAACGTGTGGTTCGGGTGGCTGAAGTGCTTGCCATAATTATTGTTCTTGCTCAACTCTATTGTTGTACCACACACACAAACGCATCTACACACTCAAGTGCGCCCAAAAATCCAAGCGAATAGCCATATGTGAGAGCGTTAAGCGAACTGAAGCACACTTTTGGGGGCCCGCCAAAGGCAGCCATGGATCGCACTCATTTAGTCAAACAATTATATCAAAGTACACAGACACACACACACACATACTCGTAGTACATAGTCACAGTTGGGTACAGAGACATGTGCTCACTTGTGTGGAAATATCTCATTTGTATTTGTGTGCATTGTAATGCTTGTGGAGTATGAACTCCCCTCGCAGCAACTGTCCGCCCCATACATTCTATTAAATCAGTCTATAAATGTTGGCCAAATTGCTTTAATGTGCAGCGAAAGTTTAGCAAAGGCAGCGGGGAATTCACAATCATAGCATAGGGGCATAGCAGCTGTAGAAATAACAATAAAAACAGCAACCAACAGAAGCCAGACTACAGCTGCTGAAACATGACTTTGTGCTTGTTTAGAAACACTTACAAAATATTATTGCCCGAACAACAAAAACATTGAACATTGAGCGAAAGAGGTACTAGCTGGAGGGGATAGGGGCAGGCAATGCCGCGCCATGTGGTTCAAAAACAAGGCAAAGCCAAACACAAACAAAGCTTGCCTAACATGGCATATATACGCACGTATACTAGATACAAGGGAAGAACTGCAAGTAGTCTATTGTAAGCCAAGCTAAGCTCTGGAATCGGGTTAGGTTGTTCGAGATATGAGCAGAGCACGGGATTGAAGGAGTCTATCTAAGTGGCTGTGCCTGCCTTGCGGTTGAAGATGTCGAACAAGCAGACGACATTGAGACGCACATGTATGCGTAAATGGGTTAGGACTAGGACTGGTAACTGTACACAAGGACAAAACGACTGGGAAGCAGACTGTGCCATGCACAGCATTTCAATGGCATCATTAGGGCGGAAGTTGGCCAAGTGTTTGGAGCTGGGGTACGTGTGGTTGAGGGAGTCAAAGGCAAGGAAAGCGAGGCTGGCGTAAAGTTGGAAATTAATTTCTACGTTTCCATGGAGCACGTCTACGCATTTTATGGAGATTGGCGCGCAGTATGCTAGCTGTGACTTGCGTGGGGCCCGGCAAGTCCATAAAATGGAACTTGGGAACAGGTGCTAATTAAAAATGTTGTCGTCGCCTCATTAAAGAAATTTGTAAATCAACCTGCAAATGACGCGCGCAGCATGCAAAAAGTAAAGGGCCGGATGGAAGCTGAGGATGGCTTATAAAGTTAAACAAAGAAAAGTGGGGGCGTCACGTACTGCGTTAATGGATTTTCTGGTGTTGTTCTTTTGATTAAAACGCCTTATTTGCGACAAAGCTACGGCGACGATTTAATGCACGCCTTGCTTAAAGCCCTGAATTATGCGCAAACATGGGGGCGAGTGGGAGGACATGCCGGTCGTCGATCTCCTCACAGTGCCAGCAAATGTTTCCGAAAAGTGTTGACAAATTGCGCAGCCATCAGTTGATTTTTTGTTTTTGGTTTGCAACGCATTTTTCGTCGGACTTTTTCAACATTTGCCTACCTTCTTCACCGGACAACTATGCCAATAGCCGTTGGCGAATAAAGCGGATGCTTTTGTCTGCCATTACACTATTGATTGCTTCCTGTCAGCCGCAGAGACAAACGGAAGCCAACAACGGATGTTGCTTTTGCAGCCTTTGTTGCTGGACGAGGCGAGAGATAGACCAGCTACCGACATGAGCTAGTGTGTGGGATTTGTAAAAGTCCTCCCGGCAGCTCGCTACCTCACCACATAAGCAGCCACGGGTACACGCTGCGGTATTAGACGAGCACGGGCTTTGCGGGCTTTGCGGTTTTCACACCAACCACTTGCTTTCGCACCAGCCGCCATTCAATGGCCATTGGACGCAGTGTCCGGCCGTAGTTGTTGACTTTTGCTATGGATTTCATTGCGGTCAAGTTGCGATGACTTGGTCACACTAATGCTATTCGTTTGGGGCAGAGGCGGCCAAGGATTAATGTTATTGGTTAATGTGATCAAAAGCCCAATTTATTTCAACTGTCTTGGTTATTTGGACTTTTCGCTTTCAATTCTTCCAACATCCAGCACTTTTGTTATTTACCAAGCTCGCATTATTGAATGGAATAATAATAAGCCGGAGTTATCTAAGAATTGATTTACATAGTCTAATCCGGAAACAAGACTGAATATGTTCTGAACTATTCTTGGTTGGTTTTGCTTATTTCGACTGTTTGCATTCAAACTAAACTTTGGCTTACTGACGCACACTGATAAAAAAAAAACACGTAAATTTAAATATTTATAGGTAGATTTAAATATTTACATGTAGATTTAAATATTTTTACCATCGATTTTGCACCACCGTGTGATTTAAAGTGTGTACGCTTGAACTCCAAGTTGAATGTTAAAATATTAAATTTAAAGTGTGACGATATTAAATCACAAATGATGACATGGACGTGAGTTTAATTCACGCCAAAGGTTTATTTTTATAATTATAAAATATTTCTCCCACCTTTTTGTCTACTTTAACTCTTTTCAATAACGACATTTCAATAATGCACATTTTATATATATATATATATTTTGTATAGCACGATTTTTAGCGGAAAGTAATTTTCCAATTCTTTTAATTATTAATTCTTACCAATTAATTATCTTTAATTTAATATGAAAATATTCATCTGTGCTAAGCAACTTTTTTATCAGTGTAGATTCGCATTATTAAAAAGAATAATAATATCCACGAGTTATCTAAGAATTGATTTACATAGTCTAATCCGGAAACAAGACTGAATATGTTCTGAACTATTGGTTGGTTTTGCTTATTTGGAATTTTATATTTAAAACTAATTTGCACTCTTATTGTTTTAATCTAATAATTCTTCTTCTATATTTTTATTGCTATTTCTTCATCTTCATTTATTTTTTGTTAGGTCTAATAACGTCTCTGATTACTCTTTGCTGTGAATCGGGGCATAGATGGCCGTTTGGCAGAGTCGGATTCGTTATGAGACGTTTTTGTAATTTTTAAAAGCTTCTTTCTATTATTCTTTAGTTTTACTTAGTTAAAGTGCTATATTGACAGCTTTTTTTTTGACATATATAAATAAATAAATAAAATATTACTAATGGGATTTGTTCATAGATATAGCTGTGTTGTTAAAATTCTTCAAGCAGAAGATTGTTTATCTGTTTATCACACATGGATTTAAAGCCATATTATTTAATGTAGTGTATTCTGACTTTTTCCAGCCCGTTCTCTTTCATCACCTCGATCGATAACAATGACAGTTCTTTACGCAAATCACTCTTTTAATGTTTGTATATAACAACCTGTTAATGCTCCGCCGCTTTCTATTTTGATGTTCAGCTCGCCAATCAACTTGTCTGAATAAAATGCAATTGAGTGCCAATAAATGTTGACCAACTTGCACTTAGCTAAGTGCATTTTCAGGCTAACAAGCGCTATTTATGCATGTCTTAATGGACATGCTAATATTTAAATCGGACAATATCGCACTGAGATTACATTGGACACAAAATCGATAAGTCAGCTAGCAAGCATTAGAGAAAATGAAATCGAGGGCATGTTCAACATGCAAACGGAATTGTAGTTAATGAAAACTCGTTAGAAAATGCCGAAATGTCGCTTGGACTATTCTAAAATTATACATTATGTGACAGACAGGCATATTAAATAAATTGAAATCAACAACGATAACAACCTACTTCATACTTAAACGATAGCGGAGCAAACAAACTAACATAAATGGGACACAGGCGGCTTAATTAATTGAATGTTGCAATCTATTGAGGCAGCAATCGATGGGCATGGTCATGCCGCCGTTGCTTAATTGAAAGTCAATTAAGTTCAGGCATACACACACACACACGCACACGCATACAATCGCACACACGTAATTAAGTGCGTGTGTAGCTGTGACAGACAGCGAGACAGACTGCGGTTAAGCATACGCCGCGTTCATCGATTGCGGTTAAGTATACGCCACGTTTAATTAGGCAGCTTACCTCTTCGCCCAACATTCATTGCTCGTGCCTTTTAATTATGCATCAGGCATCAACCTTTTTGTTCGACCCTCGCACAAAGGCGCCAAAGTTTCGAATCGTTTTAATAAGCGCTGAAAGTTTTCCCGAGCCCCGTATAGCGACCGCTTAGTCATCAAATAGCCATACATCAAGCAGACAGACCATAAGACCAGTAGAGAGGGAGGGAGGGGGCCAGGTGGCTCAACTGGGAGGGGGCTAGACGGGTGGGCGGACAGTTGGGCGGACAGTTGGGCAAATCGATCAGGCATAAATCAAACGAAATTCAAATTAGGTGCCATTAAATTAGAAGGCGCACAGTTTGCTTTGGCAGCCTGCCTCGATGGCTAAATGTGAAAATAATGAGCGAGTCGAGTTCAGTCGAACGCAGCCGAGCTGAGCTGCGTTGAGTTGAATTGAAAGAAAGAGTAGGAAAAAAAAGGAAAAAAGTTGAAATTGCTGCCACACGTTGATTAAAGGCTTTTTGTGGCACAAATCTCGTCGGTGTGGGTGGGACAGGCTTTTCGACATCCAAATTGAAATATAATTGTGTGTGCGGCGAAAAAAGCAAAAGCAAAACAAACAGGACGAAAAGAACAACAATTTACAGTTGCCAGCAGCAATAACAAGAACATTCTCCACTGCCATGTCACCTGACTAATTTATGTTCATTAAGCAGTCGGCAGACGGCAAAGCGTCACTTTGCTTGTGTAATGCCAAGGTGACAAGGCTTAATATGTAGTTGCAGCAATGTAGGCGGAAATTGTGGGTGGGGCTAAAGAAATTTGCATATTTTGTTGCTGCTGCTGCTGTTGTGCTATTCTGCATACACACACACACACCACACACCACACACATATATTGCCGTTGCTGTGAAACAACTTGAAGCTAACAATTTGGGAATTGCTGCTGCTGCCTGTTGGCTGTTGTCTGTGCGCTTCTAGCTGTTGAAAGTTGAAAGTTGGGTTGCATTTTGGCTGCCACTGACATAAAAGCAGTGCTGGGAAAATTGTCATCAAGCGTTTTTAATTACGGCCCAAGCGCCTGGCGTTTCTGTCAGAGAAACTCAAATAGAACCAGGGTGTGCGCCATGGGCTGTGGGGTGCGGTTGCGGGTGTGAGAGTTGCTGTCGCTGTCGCTGCGGGCAGCCATAGAGCTGCTAGTGACATAAACAAATCAGACGCCTGTCAAGTGTGTGAGCCGAAATTTGTGTCTACGCGTCTACTACTGATGATGCCACACAAATGTGCGTATGTGTATTTGTGTTTGTGTTTGTGTCATTTGCAGACCAGTGCACAATGACACCCCACTCCCCTCTCTCTCCCCCTTGCTCCTTCTGCTATGACTGTCAGGGTGCGTTTGTGTGTTCTGTTGTCATTAGAAATGTCACAACAAAGCCAAACAGCTGCAAACCAGCGTCAACATTTTGCCCAACACTGCGAGGGTTCCCATAGCAAGAAAATGGAGGCGGGGCTGGTTGATTGTTGTTGTTCCTATTGTTGCTCACTGTGCGGCACTGGCAAGTGTTGCAATGCGCACACACACACACACGCACACATAAGAGAACATAGCTTAAATTTGCAGAAATTTATGCGACGCTAACAAGGAACATGCTCACGGTTGTCAGCCATTTGGCATGCCATGGAATTTGTACATCCCCTTCTGCCAACAAATGACAACATGAAACTGCAATGAAATGCAAGTGAATATTTGTTGCTGTTGCATTTCCTTTAGCGCTTTGACAGGCCGCACACTATGCACATACATACTTGTAGTTTTGTTTGCCAATTTTCAGTTAAAGCCGCACTGGATATGCATATTCTTTTGACATCAACATTTAATATTGGATGCATGCACATACAACATATACATTTGTATACACAATATGTTTGTATACTACATATATTGCGATTCATTTGCAACTTCAGTTTTAATAATGTAGCTATGGCAAATATTATTGATACACATGCATATGTATGTACATATGTGTGTGATAGAAAATATTTCACTCAAAAATACTATAGATACAATATTGGCATTTGGAGATTTCAATTTCTAATTGAAATTGTGCTCAGCAGCCGTTTTGATTTCAAAAACTCACTCCTTCACGTGCTAGTGGAAGGACTTTTAAATTATAGCTGCAGTTTTTGAATTGCACAAATAGTTCTACATTCTTAAATTAAAGAATTAAAAATATACAGTCACGTCTGTCTGTCTTGATCACTGTTGTACACACTATTATTACTATATACATATTGTTGTGTCACAGAAGAAGCAAACATCTATCTATTCTATACAGAATTTGTATGAGAAGGTATTGAATGTTTTTGCAATCAATATTTGATAAATTTTGTTAATAGTGAAAGTGTTAAAGGCTTAACAAATCGTTTCTACTTCTAATATAAATACAAACACACAATTGCTGTGATATTGGCATTTTGCTGTTAGTGCGCACAAAATCGAAAAGTATTTAATTAATACCAGATATTTAAAAGCAAAATCAACTAAACTATCACTTAATTGCTTTTAATTATAAGCAAATAATTAGTACATGTCGAACACAATGTTCGTGTTTTCCCTATTCATCGCCTAAGTAGAGATTATGACTGTGAACATAATTGGCGCTTATTATCGTAACTAATAGAAAGGCGATTATATAATATATAATTACACTTGCACTCTGGCACAAAGCTTCATAATAATACTTGTACAATGCATGCAATACGCCCATATTAATAGTCCCATATAGATATACATAGATGATCAGGCACGTGGGGGAAGTTGCTAACAAAAATCCAAACAGACCGGGCAATAAGAGCGACACCGGTGTGGCCAGTAGACGCTTTTGTTATCATTGTTGTCATTGTTGCTGTTTTTGTTGTTGTTGTTGTTGCTGAGGTGGAAGTGGCAACAGTTGCCATTATATAGTATGTGGACGTTGGTTGCTTTGAATTTTGTTTGGCGACAAGATTTATCGCAGCCAGGCAGTCTGGCAGGTAGCCTTTAAATGCCACAACCAACGGCCGAGTTGATGAATACTGTCCAGTTTGTTGGGCAGAACGGAGCGGATGGACGAGAAGGCATTCACCGTTCAACACACAGTGGACGCATTGATGATGAAGTGCGACATTGTTGGGCTTTAATTGAATTTTCTTTGTGCAATTGCCGGCAGCAACAGTGACAACAGAAATCACATTTGTACGTATATAATACCTATATATATAATTTCTATGTATACATAGAGGCCCATAGAAGAAAACAAAGTAAAAGGCAATGGCAGTAATGAATGAAATTCAGTCTCAAAAGGGCCTTAACTATTGTTTTTATTGTTGCCAGCAGCGCTCTTGCTTTTCTTGCTATGTTTTCTTTAGTTATAATAATTATATACGTTTCGGCATATTGTCGCCTTTGCCTTTATAGCTCCCTTATTTTTAATGAAATGAAAATGTGTTCAATATTGCTGGGCGGCAACTGTTACACCTAAAAAAAAAACAAAACCAAGAAAACCAACACAAAAAGCTCCCGCTGTTCTTTTTACTGAACATGAGAAGAGGCAAATCTCGAGTTTATTCTTTTTTTGTTCCTTCTTTGGTGCTAGGCAGCCACAACCACGCAATTTGCCATTTTGTTGATGAAGATTTATGCCAACCCTAGTCACAATAGCCAGCAGCGCTTAGTGCTTGGCCAACCACCCAGAATCCCGTCTTTGGCATTCGCCACTTGCCACTTTTATTTAAATTCTAACACAAAATTAAGAACAAAATGAAAAGATTTTTCCTGTGTTTATTAGCTTGCTTTGGAAGCATGCCGAATAGCGATTCTAAAACACACGGCACCTAACTGGGCCATTTCTCAAGCGGCAGGCGAGAAAACAAATAAGTTTTGCTGTTTTTTATGAAAACAAATGAGTGCTGTTGTCGCTCTGGGACCGAGGCAAGACGTGGGAGAGCTCCTCACCCTACACACAGGACACACTCTGTACAGCCAACTGCAATTTTAATGAATCGTCTTCATTTTTAGTTGTTTTTAAGAATATTAATAAAATATATCGGTGCGCCACAGAAATATTCAGCACTGAAAACTAAATGCCATTTTTAATTTCTCCAAACCGAGGTATTTTATTTTTTTGACTGCTACTTTCTGAACACCAAATGTTGAAAGCCGTACCCATTAATATTGCTACAGTCAATGATAATAATAATTGGAAGACTATCCAACGTAGCACTCAAAACATTAATGTTGCTTCCAAATATTACTGTAATTAATAGGCAACTCTTTATTATTTATTAGTTGATTGATTCCAGGAGTCTGAAAAAGCAAAATGAGTCATGATTGGCGCCTTCAACTCTTTTATGCCTAGTACCCTCCCCTATATCCTTCATAGTCCACAAATAAAATACTTTGTTCGACGGACTCTTTTCACTCGTACATGTACGATATAGTGGGCCGATTGTGATGAAATTAGTCATTACATTAAATATAGTTACGACATCTTGATAAACAATAAGATTGATTTTGGCATCGATCGGTACCATTACAGATAGGGTCATATAGTATATGGTTTGTAATGAACACCCGGATTTACTTGATGGACCTAGCGGTTGTGGCTCAAAAGATCTCGGTGCTTAAGCAGACGGACATGGCTTTAGTATATCGATTAGAAACTAATGGTTATTAATGGTTTTTATTACATACTTTACTTGTATAATTGTTTAAGTTTTGCTTAATAGCTTGTTTTGACATTAGTTAGTCGATTCAATTTATCAAAATAAACTGCAATTTATTAGCATTTACTTCATTGTTAGCACTATGTTGTTATATGAGACCATTGGCTCCAAAAATAACTTAATTGCTTATATTAGTTAGTTAGCGAAACACATCTCAAGTTGCCATTGCCGAAGCTCCTTTTTCAAATATTTCTAGCTTCTGCATTGCAATTGATTTCTTAAATCGTATTTTCTTAATAAGACCAATAAGCATATGAAATCAAATAAAAGTCAACCATATTTGTTGCCGCAACTGCATTTCAATGCAGTTGGTAAAACCTAATTGTATACTTTTTAAACATTATTCACGAGAACTTAGTATGTTTAATCCAAACAAGAGCACAGCAAAAACTTCATTAAAAATGACAGAACTATTATGTGCACAATAATATAAATACATAAGCTTGTTTTTACTATTTCCTATAGTATGTGCAAAATAAACAACATATTATTTTTGCCGAAAATGCGCACATTTTTAATTACTTGAAAAAATAGTTGAAGCATGTAGAGAAATTTTAAATGAATTTTTATGAAATGAAGCCAATTTGACGCAACATTTTGAATTCTGAAATTATTTAAAACATTATTGCACTACTTGTACATTTTGTGAACTGTTTTAATGAACATTTAAAATTATTTACACATCGCTAGGTTCGATTAAACACAAGATATGAAATTGTAATCCCTCCTCCATCCAAATGATTGCTCTGCTGAGATAAGGAATGGCATAGGAACTCATTTGAAATTGTACTTAGCTTAATGAGTGTACCTAGAACTTGGAATTCTGTTGATAATTTGTAATCGAAAAATCATTTCACAGATCAGATTTCTTACTGTAGTTTCTACTTATATAAATGTGTACATATGTATACTTGTATGTGTGCGTGTAGACAGCTTGTCTTGGGCTTAAGTGCTAAAGAGAAGCACTGGTACACGCCCCTTCCACCACCATCATCCGTGTGCACTGCTGTTTATCCTTATCCCCTGTAGCTGCAGCTATTAGCTGCTCCCTACGCTGTATGCGTGTGCTGTACCCGGCCCCTCAGATGTCCTTTTCGACTAACAGCCAGCCCAAAAATGTTGTTTATACAACTGAGCTCGCAATTTCCTACAGCTGCGCAGCATCCTTCTCCTCATCTTGCTGTGCCTGTCGCCCCCGTGCCCGTGCCTGTGCCTGTTCCTGTTCCTGTTCGTGTGCCAGTGCCTGTGCCTGTGCCTGTGCCTGTGTCTTGGTCGCCCGTCAGCGCAACGGCTATGCAAACATAATGCCCAACGAATTAAACCTTTTTGCCAACCAATAAATTATTCATGCTGTAAGACAACTATGGCCGGGCTTGCCAACCGAGTTTGCTGCTCGCTAGTTGGTCCCGTTCCTGCTTCGTCGCTGTACTATGTACAAATAATGGCGAAGATGTTGCCAGCCGTCGACGCGGCAGTTGGCAACATCAACAGTGCTCTGAAAGCGGAAACGGAACTCAATTCATTAAAATGAATGAGCGAGAGCACTGAAGTGCATGACTAACGGTAAACGGACGCAAACTGAAAGATGTAATTCCGGCAACTGAAATTACGTTTGCCATGGCCCCTCGCCCAATTCCCATTACGATGCAAATTTGCAGGAACCTTCAAACCCTTGCTGTACTGTCTTGCATCTCCACCTTACTTGTATACTAGTATATACTCGTATTCAAATGAGTCTAACATGAAAGTTCAATTCATATCGTTTGACTTGCAGGCCTACAGCATGTCGACACCAAAGAGCAGCCGCAGCCTATTTGGGGCCGTCAATACTCTGGGCAGTGAGAAGACTAAAGAGCGCATTCGACGTATTCCCAGTGTCCAACCCGGCGCATTGAGCTACGAACAGCTTATCAAGGAGGGCACCTTCGGACGCATCTATGCCGGCAAATTGGGCGAAACTTGCGACGCCTTGGTCAAGACAGTCATCGATGGCGCCTCACTAACACAGGTGGCCTGTTTACTGCAGGATGCCTCGCTGCTCATTGGAGTCAGTCATCAGCATATTCTCGCTCCACTGTTGGCAAACACGGAGCTGCCAGGTCCACCGGAAATTGCGTACCCCTATCCGTCCAAGGGCAATTTAAAAATGTAAGTTATCCACTTAATTTAATTGATTATATCCTTCACTAATTATTCATAAATTGCCATAAAAAGTTAAGCCGATTATCGGTCCATGCAGTGCCAGCCATTAGCTGTCAAATAATCAACGTTCAAAGGATTTTGATCTTACGCCGACAACTGATTCCTTTTACATCAACTTCATTTTTGTTCAATATTAAGACTATTTTAATCCTATTTGGGGTAATTAATAGACCAACTGCAGTTGAAAACAAGAGCGAACGCTACAGTCAAACAAGTCCGAAAGTGAAATTCCCCTTCTATGCGTCCATAGGAGAAGAAATAAAGAGAAGAAGGGCGAATAGTATTCAAGTGCAATTGTTTTGTTCAATTGTTAACCGATTTAGATGCAATTTAAAACAAAAGTAGTTACTTGTCTATATAATACATTGGTTTATGTAGATTTCAAAGTGCGGACGGGTAGGGAAAAGCAAAAAAAATAAAAGAATCTTGGGTTGTCTGGATATAAGGAGAGTCTACAAACTATGTTTGGCGAATGTGGACGGACAGGCAGACGGACAGATGGACATGTCTATATCGATTCATCTCAGCATGCGGATTAAGCTTGGGAGATTTTGGGAGATCTTGTCTTATTATCAAAAGAGTATTAAAATAGTAATGTTGTGTACCCTGCACTAAGAGTGTTAAAAGACCAGCGTCGACCTCTCATCTCATTATTGTTTAATCTGTTTATTAATTACCTAACAGAGGTGTAGCCGATGTTTAACTTTTGATGATATGGTCGGGCTTGGGTGACTTTAGCGTTCTACTCCTTTCAACTAGGAAAAGCTAATTATATGCGTTTATAACTAATAATAATTATAACTAATCCATATCTTAATATGCATACCTAATTTGTATAGGCTAACAACCTTAGACCTCTTTTAAAGTATTTTATGGCTTTCAAAATATCTTATAAATTTAGCAATTAATGCACTTTTGCAAAATTGCGTATATTTGAATAAAAAAGGTCTTGTATTTATGTCTATTTCACATTGTTATTATTCTCATCTATAATAATATAGATGAGACCTGTAAAAAAATTTTTAGTTCTTGGACTTTTCGTAGCATATGTAGGAGAAAAAGCCTTCGATTCCAGTCCAAACAATCCCTGTGGCCTTATGGCATCGATCTTTGGAAAGGCTTTCAAAGAAGTGTTTTTTCACATAATTGTTGTTTCGATTTGAATGGAATTTCAATGAACCCTTCGAATCTGGCATTTATAATAAATAAAGTTGTACTATAATATACTTGTATGTTATAACTGAAATATGAGAAACCTTTAAATTTATCATGCTCTGTTCTTGGGCCAACTCTTTTACAGATATTTGCAAAAGTCTCGCGAATCCAGCACAGCGCTCAGCACCCGTCAATTGGTGGAGTTCGGCTTGCATATCACCAAGGGATTGGCCTATCTGCATTCCCTGGGCATCGTTCACAAGGACATAGCCACACGCAATTGCTAGTAAGTGGACAGAAAGTGGATGCCAAGTCGTTAAACACATTAAACCCACTTCTTTCCATTTCCATGCAGTCTCGATGAGGAGGCCTATGTCAAGATTTGCGATGGCGCACTCTCACGCGATCTGTTTCCCGATGATTACGATTGCTTGGGCGACAATGAGAATCGTCCACTCAAATGGTTATCTCTGGAGTCATTGCAAAAGAAAATCTACACCAGCCAGGCGGATGTCTGGGCCCTGGGTGTGCTCTATTGGGAGCTGGTGACATTGGCACAAATGCCACACGAAGAGGTGGATATATTCGAGCTTAGTAATTATCTAGCCGCTGGCTTTCGCCTGGAGCAGCCTGTTAATTGTCCGGATGAGTTGTGAGTAGCAACAGTTGTTGAAAAAGAGAAACCTGTGCTCCTTATATATAGAATTCACTTACATAACATTTTTCGTAAATCTGTTCCATACTTGCAGCTTTACAGTCATGAACTGCTGCTGGCACTGCGAGTCCAAGCAACGACCCACACCCGCCCAGCTGCTATCCTATCTGCAGGACTTCCATGCTGATTTGGGCATGTACATCTAAGGTGTGACATGCGCTCTGAGGAAATACAGATTATGATGATGGTGATGATGGTGATGATGATGATGATGCCGATGGACTGATTTAGTTTTCAAATACATACTTAGTTGGCTGAGCTCGGCTAGGCACTGAGCATGGTATGGTAAGAGGCTTCATTTACTTAGTGAAATGAAGTGTGAATTATTATTATTACAATTATATATTATTATTATCGTACATACTACATAAATTAATTGAAACTTTTGCATTTTAAATGTGAGATTAAATGTGAATTACCTGTTAGATTTTTGCGTGTGTAATCATTGAATGTGTTGTGTAAGTATTAAGGCGTTCAAATGGCAAACAAAAACCAATTAAATGAATGTAGCATATAAATGCAAACAATTGCAAAATACGTAAATAAACTCACAGACAGGCACACCCACACATACACACATACATACAAACACACATGCATTCAGACATACATCCAGACAATTGCAGTAAGTACAATTGGAAGGTTTGCTGTAGTAGTTAGAAACTCAATGATATACAACAGTCATTTACACACATTTATTGTGGAAATATTGCGAAAATTTGTGAAAGAAAATACTATATGTATATGTATATGTATGATAAATGAACGTAATGTATTAAGAAATATTTCTATTGAAAGTGTAAGAATGTGCGACAACAGACTACAGAATCTTTTGTTCTCAAATGTTGTCCTCAATTGTTATGGCAAATTTATTTATTTATTTACAATTACGATTATTGATATACATGGAGAAGTCAAGGTTTAGACGTTGCTCAATGACATTAACAATTGTACTGGACGTAGCAGATAAATCAATGGTGGTAGCTGAAGCTGAAATCAGGTGAAATGTTAAGTGCAAAGCCATGCACACATTTGCAAATTGCTAAAGCAATATGCAAAAAGTTAATATAAAGAAACGTTACATAACTAACGTCTACAGAAACACAATTTGCAAATTTACATAAGCACACGCACACACACACACACACACACACACTTATATATACACACACATACATACATACTACATACTCGCCTTTAATTTGGTTACGTAAAATATTGCCTTACATTTTGTTGACAACTTTGTTAGATTTCTGGCAATTGTTGGCATATAGACAAGGTACACACACGTACATACTTGTACATACTCGTACCTATGGACTTACTCGTAGTATGAGGCAAGCACTTAAACTCTTTGCCAGTACCGAGACTTCTACTCAGCATAATTGCCATTGTGAGTGAAAAGGGTTGTGACTGTAGACATTTTCATAGCTGGAAGTAGTAGAAGCAATCAGAAAATAGGCAACAAATTCAAACCGACTTTTGTTTTTTGCTTTAAGACTTGAAAATGATATCCAAGTGCTAAGCTTACTATTAACTGCCGACATTTGACATAATTACCCCGATCATATTTAATGTGAAGCTTCTCACGCCTGATGCCATTTCCATTAAAACACTTCATAATGCTTTTGCATGAAAGGAGCTCAACGTTTGAATGCGATTACTTGACAAATAAATTGAAAAGCAATGAAAATCTAATTGAAAGAGTACTTGTACACATTTATAGGAACAAAGCAAACAATAAATTTACTTGCACTTCAAACAGCATTTCAGTGACGTCCTCAAGTGTATTTTTAAAATGAAAGGTATGCCAGGACCCTTGAAAAACGATAAGGATATGCAATTCAATTGGTCAATATGCAGTAGAGGACGCTTGAGAAAAGTTACAACCGTATATAGTAGTGCACCAGCACATTTTAAACTTCCCATTAACCCCTCTGAAATGAAATACGAATGTACATGTAGATGTTCATTTGTTTATTTGAATAGGAATTCTGTCTAACCCACAATGCAAACGCCTGGCAATGTTCATGTCAACCACAGAAGTTGTCAACACTAATGAATTTCATTTTCATGTTATGATATTTTATCTTTATAGCTTAATTTAAAAAGCATGCCATTGTTATTCTGTATATCTTTGCCTTAATTGCAGTGCATTGTTTGTGTTTGTTTGTGTTTCTGTTTCTGTTTTCATTTGCAATTCAACTAACAATATAGTATATAGCAACTGAAAGTTGCGCACAATCAAAAAAGCCAGCCACAATACTTGATAGAAAACCACAAGCAACACACATACTATTTATTGTAGAATAAATGTTGTTCAAATAGTTTCAAATAAAAAATGCTAAGCTACTTGTAATTGAAAACTAATTGATAAACAACTGATGGCAAGCACAAATAACAGAAAAGTCAGCCTGCATGTATACTGCCAGACATACAGATATATACTATATATATGATGTATACAAAACTATTAATACTACTAATGCTAACACTACATACATGCTACATACTACATGCTTATTCGTCTATCTACTATATAAAAATGAGTTTTTCTTTACTAATCCACAAATATCGCCACTCAAATTCTATTTTGCACTCTAAAAATAATCAGAAAACTGTATCCAAAAAGAAAAGCTGCAATAACTAAAGCAAAAAAGAGAGAGAAAAAAGGGCAACTATGCAAAATGGTAAAGTGCAGAACAAAATAAGCCGTGAGTGTATCGTAGTAGTTTCCAAAAGCTCTCAAAGATGTAACGATTGAAAATTCCCAAAGGAATTCATGAATTACAAGCACTGTGCGCAATTGGAAGAAAGGAAAAAACAAAAAACAAATGAAAAGCTTCACTAATCTTCACTCAAAATGAGAAACAACTGAAAATAGATGAATGGGAAAAGCATAAAATTGCATCTCATGCTCACCGCAAAGGCTAAACATGAGGACACATACATTGCACACACACACGCACACACACACACACGCACACACACATACACAATCACACATACACTCACACGCACACACAACCATTACAGCATATTCTGAAGCTGAAGCAGCCAACTACTAACTAACAACTAACTAAATGTGTTTCAATATTTATATAAATGTATATGAATGTATGTATTTTGTCGTTAAATTGCAAACTAACTGTAAACTCTATTAAGAAAAAAGGAAAGAGCCGACGCTGAAGAAAATCCTAACTAAGCAAAACCAAATAAAAAATAAAATGAAACGAAACGAAATGAAAGGAAAGGAAAGAAATGGAAAAGGGCAATGGCAATGGCAAAGGCAAAGCTATAAGCTTATACCAGCAAGATGAAAATATATACGTACACACTCACAAATAAACATAAAATAAAATGTTTCTCTGTGTATTTTTAAGCCAAACCAAAACAGCAACTACAACATCAAACCAAAAAGCAAATAAACAAACACACTATTGTCATTCATCCTACGTCTCACTCTTAAACACTTTATATAGATGTATCTGTCTCTGTCTATCTTTAGATATACTTATATCTATGTATGTATATGTTATGCGTATTCAAAAACTATATATGTATGTATGTATGTGCCCACACAGAAACACCCACACACCTCCACAAGGACACCGCACCACTTCTAACCAAACGCAACCAAAACAGACGACAATTTTGCGGCAGTTTCGGGTGTGGAAAGCAAAGGAAAATAAACAAACAGACACCCACAGATACTCGTACATACCTACATACATAAATAGAATGAAAAGAGAAATTGAAAATATTGTGAAAGACACAAAACTAAATGAACAAAGCAAATAAAATAAATGTTCCTTTTGAATTATAAACAAAATACAAAATGAGTGATTGTGTAACTTATGGAGGGGCATCAATGGGGCTGGGGACTATTGACTCAACTGCCTAGTAATATTTTCTATATCTACATATGTATGTATGTATCTAAAAACAAACATATGCAATGTGTTTATGTGAGGACAATCATCATATCGGCTTGCATTTGAATCTCTTTTGTCTACATGGCGTATGTGTAATGTCCATGCCAGAGCACGTTCGAAGGCAAACGAAACACTCATCCACTCGACACACACACACACACACACACACTGACACACACACACACACTGACAGGCAAACGCTCACATATTTACAGTGCGTGTCAAATGCTAAGCGTAGCGCATTTTGTCGCATGAGCATTAATATTTCTGCTCACCCCTATAATTGGGAAATCATGCAGAGTAGTGTAAGTGAACATAATTATGAAGGACTATGTGTATGTTCATTTCTTCCTTTCATCTTAGGGAAAAACTGGAAAGAGTAAGTATTTAATTTTGTTATAATAAAGAATACCCATTAGGCGTTAGACAATTTTTTAGAATCATATAGGTTTTCTGTTAATAAAATTTCTTAAATAGCACTTTGTTATAATCTCTATCAAACCAAAACGTACTTCAATTTTTCTTGAATATATGGTTATCAGTATTGATTGCAAAACATATAAAAATATTATTACAAATTTGTTTCACACACTTATTTTATTTTTTTAATTTTAAATGAAGTTCGAAACCATTACTCCACTTCATTCTAGATAACTGGAATGTGGAAATTGCTTAATATAGCTGTATAAAAAATTGATGCAAATAATCGTATTGTCTATTTTCTATTGTCTATTTCTCCTAGGTGAGCTTCTTATAACAAATTGTTAAAGATCATATAATTGACCAGTTGAGATTAAGTCGAAGACGATCCAAAAACACTTCTACTGATGAAATGTAAAACCTACTTGTATTTACAACTGTTCTAATGAAAACGTAATCTTCAAGAAAAGTCAGAAAATGTGTATGCGTAGATATATTGTTTATGATTATATTTTCTATGCCGTTAAATAGTTCATTAAAGTGAGCCGATCTACTTTTATTTAAACGCCAATTCCTATAAAAACGTTTCGAAATTTTTTCGAACAATGGTAAGTCTATTAACTCGGTCAAGGAAGTTTTCTTGTATTTTAATAAATAACAATAATAAGCTTTGTATATTTATGGGCTCAACATTTTTCGGCCCTTTTTGTTGACTGATCCAAACACAATCAAGTCATTAAACTTTTGGGCTTAACTTTATTTCAATTTATTTGACTTGGGAGAGGTCAGAGAGATCCGATCTGCCGATTACCAATTTATAAATATTTCCCATTAAACTAAATTTATGTACTTATTCAGTGAAGGTATCCAAGGGCGTACGCAGGGGTCTGAAGTTTAACCATACATTGATTATTATGGCACACTATTTTGCCTGCAAATGGAACTGAGTGTGATTTTTTGAAGTTTTTCTGTTCATCTTATGCATTAAATATTATTTTGACAAATGTTTTGACTCCCCTTTGGAAAAAGCTGCGTACGATCTTGGAGATATCCTTTCATTTGTTAAGCTGACAAAGACTACGCATTCATTTAACAAAGAGCATGCACAGTTCGTTACACCGCAGTCAGTGTTTCGTTTCCTTCTCGTTGGTTCTAATTACAAATTCCCGGCAAGGCTGCTGTGCTGCCATTTTTATTTTTTGCTCGTCTGCCCTGTCACTGAGAATTAATTTCCATAACGACGACGTCGAATGGCACGCATAGCATTGACGGGAAAAAAGTGCTGAGCTGGCATTGTGTACTTGCCTGCTCGTAAAGAACAAGTGCCGGAACGTTGGACTGCTGACCATCGTCCGTGGCCCCTGCTTCGTTCTCCGTGCCTCGAGCTCCTGGTTGTTGTTTGCTGTGCGTGTGGATCGGCACAGCGCAGTGATTGAAAAATGTAACGACTGGGCTCTAATTCGTAAGCCACACACACACACAGGTAGGCAGGCAGGCAGGCATGGACCAAAGGGCGCTCGTAGTCCCGCCTGAAAGTGTTGTGGCGTAAACAAAACACGCATACATACGAGTACATACATATAGGAATGCAACTTCAGCTACTCCCGCTGTTGTTGGCTTCTGGCATTCCTTGCAACTCTTTCACAAATGGGTAACAACAATAATGATGCAAAAAATGGCATTTATGCCACTTCATGAGCTTACTTTATGAGCAGGCACTCGGGACAAGTGCCTTGACTGTTTTCTTTCATAAGCCCTTCCATTTTAAATAATTTTAAAATACTTTAAGGAACAAACTTAGTTTCATTCATGCGATAGGGAAAACGGAATGAGTTCAGTTGAATATAGGGCAGTCGCTAGGTAACAACAAAGGGAAACTAGCGAATGCTCAAGTAATGCTATCACTGATTCATGTACTATTTGTATAATAATCAATAATGTTGTATTATAAGCATAGGAAATACTGATTGTTAATAAAGTTAAATTAATTCTTTCTTTTTATATCAATTTTGTTCATCATTAAACGCCTCACCTAATCTTGTCTGGTTAGTCATTATCGCTAATATTGATAATTATTAAAGATTTCTCTGGCTGGAGTTCATAATATTTTTTATAGCCTGTACCCAAAGGGTGAAAGGCTATACTAGTTTTGTGCGCATGTATGTAACACACAGAAGGAGGCGTTGCAGACCGCACAAAGTATATATATTATTGATCAGGATGACAAGACGAGTCGATATAGCCATGTCCGTCTGACCGCCTGTCCGTCTGTCTGTATGAGCGCAAGGATCTCAGGAAGTACAAGAGCTAGAATAACCAAACTTGGTATCGAGGTTCCCCTAAGTCCTAGGCAGGTCAAGTTTATTTTTTTATTCTGATACACCCCCCCCCCCCCCCACTCCCCCGCAATTCGTGTTTTTGTTTATAAATTCCGTAATTTTTGAATTTTGAAATTAATTTTGGTACATCCAGCTAGTACTAATGTGTCCGTGTGCCAAGTTTCATCATGATAGGTCAATTGTGAAGAAAGTTATAGCCATAAATAAAATCGCTGCTCATGCGCTGCCTGCAGCTCTGCCGGCAGCGCTGCCCGCAGCTGTTGTTGTTGTTGCTGCTTTGGTTCAACTTTGTGCTGCATATAAACACGCATAGGTACGTGATGTAAATGTACGCTGTTAAAACTGAACAAAATTACTGAACTTTAATTACATAATTAATTAAACCTTTCTTTTTAATAATTTAATTTTTTTGTTTTTAATTTTCCTTTTTTGTGGATATATATATATATATATATATATATATATATATATATATATATATATATATATATATATATATATATATATATATGGTATATATATATATAAGGGTATACTAGTTTAGTGCGAATATATGTACTATAACAAACCTGATATGAAGCTGGCCCAACAAATTGCCAATTTGAAAAATTCATTTTAATTGCGGTGGAAGATCAAATATGATAAATATTTTGTTGATTTATGCAATAGCAAGCACAATTTGAAATTATTTATTGACAAACTAATTAGGCAAAATAAATACATGGTAAACAATTGTCCATGGCGAAATAGATTGGACAATTTGGCGAATTATAGACTGTTTCATTAGATAGAACGTGCGCATATAGTATTTTATTAAAGCTTATAATCTATTTGCAACAATTTTTCCTGACGTTGATGAAAGTAAATATCGTAAATTATTTATTAAATTCATAAATATGTTAATGCTTAGCGATAGTTTTAAATGGATAATGCATTTAAAGCTTTTCGCTATTTGTTCATTATGCATACACATTGATTATATTAACTTTGGATTTTTGCCTGCGATTTTATGCCTTTAATTAAAATGATGTAACTGCATTGATTGCCAACCGCAAAGCTTCAACCACAAAGTAAATATATACGCAAATACATATGTCCATACTCTTACATACCTTTACTATTACACACATACCTATGTATGTATTTATGTGTGTGTGTGTGTGTTGCAAAAAAGAAAAACAAAACATCCATTATGTTTTTTTTGTTGAAATTGGAGCTGCGCTGCAGTTACGCACAGGCCAGCCAATGCCACGCCCACACACCCGCCCTCTGCACATCTATGGCGTTGGAGTTGGAGTCGAAGCTGGAGTTGGAGTTGCAGTTGTACGTTGGTGGTCCCTTCACATTGTTATTACAGTTTCGGTTATTGAAACGGATTTTCCATTTGATTAAACGCAAATATTATAGAGAAAATATAGCGATTTTTACCGTTGCTCGTTATGGCGCTAGTATTTGATGGCGCCTCGTGATATGATTGATAGGACGGGCTTGAAAATAATACCAGTACCAATGGGAACCTTACATATTGATGTGTTTATCGAAAAAAAGCGACAATAGCGAAGGATATCGAAGATAGATGAATGTGCTATAGTGCGTGATGTGCTACATACATACATATGTAGATGTACTTGTATATAAATATGTACATACTCGTATACTCATACATATATCTGCCGTTTGCGGCTTCGTTTGGGAAGCGTTAATTAAAATTTTCCGCCATATTGGTTAGCGCAAAATTTCGCATCGCTTTGGCAATTTAATGTGAAAGATTGTGAAAATGCAACAGCGATAGGTCACCACAGCAAAAATAATACAGCACGACACGACACGATAACAGACAGCATACAACAAAAACAAGCAATTAAGCAATGCCGAAATTATTGGGTATTGCCATAGACAACTGCTAGCTGACCTTTAAAACATGTGAAACACCATGTTTCATGTATATAGTTGTAAGCAAATAATATGCTTAAATTATATATGTAATTTCAATTTTCAGATTTTCAGATTTCAATAAAGGAAAAAATTCTAGAACTTGAACAATCTTCTACAGTATATACTTGTAGTATTTTATTATTTGTCGAATAATTCTGATTATGCCCTCGATCATGACCATCAGAATTCATCACAGTTACCTGACCTGTTCGATAATTTGAAAACTCACCCAAATAACCTTTCATTTTAATCTTCGAAGCCCTATTTTAATTATAAAATTTCATTTAATCTTGTCTTTCCTAATCAATGCACATGAAATTATTTAAGAATTGTGCTTTGAGGACGGATCTTAATAAGCAAACGTACACTTTATAAACTCCGAGGCATTTCCTTAGCCGTATCCGTCCACTTGGCACGAAACACCTGTCGTTGCTAAACTATTGCCTACTTTTACGGGCAGTAAGCGCATAGAAGGAAGCAAGTAAAATATTTAACTTAGGGTCTGCTGTCAGCAAAATGAGTTCATCAAGCAATATGTCCCAGTTGTAGTGCATCCCGACACAACCACGACAAGACCAAACACACACACTCACACACACACATACTTGGCGCGAAAAGATAAATAAAGGAACGAAATTCAGTGCCGTCGACCGGAACGGAACACTTTGTCTATGTGGCAGAATAATTTGTGTTGAAATTGATAAAATGGCAACTTTGTACGTTGATTGGGAAAAACAGTTTATAACTTTCGACATTGATGGCATGCAACAGTGTGTGTGTGTGTGTGTATGTGTGGGGGGTGGAGAGGCAACGTATCCAGACAACAACGACAACAAATTAAACACTACACAAAACTGTTAGCAACAAACCCGACGGGGTGTGGAGTCTCAATGACGCAATGAGGCAATGGGGCAACGACGATGCCGGTCAAATAAACGGAATTGCGGACATGTTCCTGCAGCTGCCTTTTGCCTGAAGGGCCATCCGCCGCTTTCCCTCTAAAGTACGAATACAACAGGACATGCGATGCTGAGGCGTGTGAGCGCCTGCAGTGTTGCGATTTAATTAAAGCGCCATTAAGTCGGCAATTAACAAAGGCAGCACAAACAGCAACAACAACAACCCTGAGCATAGCGACAACAGAAGTGGCAACAGTGGCAAAAACTACAGCAGCTACAGCAACCAGGACAATAGGAGGAATGGCGGCATGCAGCAGAAACAACTAAACTTTTACATTTGCTTTTGAGGAGCATGGCTTGCTTTGCGCTTTGTGCGCTTTGTTTGCTTTATTTAATTTTATTTCCATTTTTTATATCGCTAAATTGTTACCGTACTCTGTTTTTTGTTCCGACTTGCTCGCGTTGCTGGCAACTAATGCCGATTGGAGGCAACGCCCGACACAAGCGGCATGCCACCAAAAGGCCAGCAACAGCGGGTGGTAAATTGAAGTTAAAGCGGTAGGTAGCGGGGGGAAATATGTAGGGAGAAACACATTAAAACACACATACACAGACACACACTCACACACTTGCACACATGCACATTTGGAGAGTGGCGGCAAAAATTGTTGCCGCTTTTATTTTCTAATATTTGACTTTTTTCTTTCGGCTTGAAAGTTTTATTAAGGGTACGTGCCTGGCAGGCTGGCTGGCTGGCGAATGAACTGAAACTGTCAAAAGTGCACATTCCGCACTTGACATTTGCAGAAGCGCAGTTTGGCAATTTTCTTTTTTTTCGTCTCTTTTCCTTTTTTGTTTTGTTGCTTTACGGCTTTTGGAGTAGAAACAAAAGTGGGTGGTTGATGGCAATAGCATTCAATTGGCATAAATGAAAGGGAACCACACCGAAACCCATGTGAGTGGCAGCTTGCGCTGGAATGCCAGCCACCAGCAACCAGACACGAGGCAGCTGCCCGCTTGGGGAGAAACGCAACTGACGGCACGCGTTCCCCTCCCCACGGTCCCCTTTGTCGGCCACCCCTCGTCAAACAGTTAAGCAACACAAAGAAAATCAACACACACAAAAAAAATCCCAGAACGAGGCATAAGCCCAAAAATTTGCTCGTACGTTTATTGCTTTTAAATTTTCGGCAATTGTCGACTGCCAAGTCAGACCAAGTGCATGCATGTGTATCTGTGTGTGTGTGTGTGTGTTTGTATTCGTCTGTGTGTGTGTATAAGGGTATTTACAAGAACAAAAATTTGTAGCACGAGCAAATTGCTTATCAAGTAGCATGCAGCTATCGTTGATGTCGTCCACATCTTGGGGGGTGGCAGAAACAAAAATAAGAGAAAAAAGCAGCCCTTAATTTGGCCAATTTAAAAATGGAAATCGATTCCCCCGAGTGCCAATGCACAAATGTGTGACCCTCACTTCCGGGCCCTCGTCCCACTTTTGCGAATGTGTCAATAAAATGTGATTAACAAGTTTTGCATAAAAATGCCGGCAGTCGCTTAACATCCTCGCCATCGTCGTCTGCAATTGCAGGATGCTCCCGCAGGCATTTCCTGTCGCCTTTTTGTTGCTCTTGCTGTTGCTGTTGCTGTTGCCAAGCGTAGCAAATTATCCTTTTCATAAGTGACAAATATGTCTGCCACACACCCATCGCCAGCCAACTGCACACGCTCCCCCTTATCAGGAGTAACTCTCTAAACTTGGCTGATGCTGCAAGTAATGAGATTTTATTTCAAACCAACTGACTTGGGTTTTGTAATTTGTAATAAATATGCAGTCTACAGTCTACAGGCTACAAGACTGCCTGGCAACCAGTCGGGGCCGAGACTCACTCACTCAACCAGGGCACTCAGATAAGCAATGGGGGGGAGTGAGTTGCCGGGGGGTGCCAGGGTTGCAAGCCGCATCGGTGAGGCGTGTGTCAGCCATAACGCCCCAGGCGGGCGTTTTCGGGTTTTGCCCACCAAAAAACATGGGGACCTGCCTGGCAGCCTGGCAGCCTGTCTGGCTGGCAGTCTTGCAGTTGGCATGTCAACTTCTGAATCCTTCGATTGTCAGCTAGATTAGAAACCAGTCACAGACACTTTTGCCTGACTAGCTCTCCCACACATGCTCGCAGCCACGATGAGGGTGACAAAGGATTTCGCCAGCGAGTCACTGAAGCATTAGTCATCATTATAATGAACATCGAGTCACAAAGAGCAGGCGGTATGTACTTTATCCTTAATTATGCCAGATTTGTATGCAGCCAATGAAATGCATATTAATTCAAATTGCGCTTAGAGCAACGACTGCAGAGGGCTTTGTCAAATGATAGCTTTAAGACTCTGCCATTAACAAAGTATACTTGACTGCTAGTAGTTACCCAAATAAATGTTACTACTGTAGCAGGCCGTTACTCTAATCACCGTAGAAAGTAAGGATGTATACACTTTTGTACTTAGTTTAATAAGCATTAGTGTACACACTGAGAGCATTCCCGCTCTCAGAGGTACACAAGACATAATTAATAAAGAGAACATCACTTTTTGATCGTTCTTTGTACAAGACAGTTGTGTGAAGTGCTTTGTGTAAATAAATACTTACAAACATATATATTTAAAGACCTGACTTTACTACTAAACTACCCTTTTAGACACACATTTATATTATTTTTCTTCCATACTAGCAGTCGGGTCAGAAAAAAGGCAAACGTTTTGCTAAACTATTAGTTACCTCATTAATAACAAACCTATCTATGAAAATAAAACTTGAACTCCACATTCCAGTCCGACAGACAATTATTCATATATGCTGTTTGCCTTTAGAAAAAGCTACCAACACATATAAAAATATCAGAAAAATTGTAGTTGCAAAATTAGCATTATTAAACTGACACGATAACAATCATGACATATTTAATCATTTTATAATGTAAAACTAACTAATAAATAATTTATTATTAAGAAAATCCAAAATTGTATTTAGACTTTTATTATTTATTATTAGTATAATTTCTTTTCTTTAATGTTACTAAGAACATATTATTTTTTCTTTCTAATAATTCTAAATACAAGTATATTATAAACTAGTTAAAAACTAACTAATATATAATACATATGTAAAACTCTATTTAGCCACATAGTTCTTAAAGTGACTAGTGCTTTAACATATAAGTTGTTGCACTAGGTTGCACTAGGAAGTAATAAATAAATAAAATATGCTAATAGCTATGTTGCCAATAAATTTCAGACACACAGATTATCGAATATATGTATACCACAAATATATCTTAAAACTGCCTAACAATATTAAATTATTTCAAGTTCCACATAAGAAGAAATAGGGATTAAGACGAGAAAAACTTTTTTATTATTATTTTTTTTTCATTATATATTATCCTTAATAAGAAAAGTTATATAACATTTGTGTTCATTTAGTCGTCCATTTCCAACATGAAATTTAGTTCCCATACTTTAATAATCAATTTTCTATGTCCGTCTAAACCATGGAAGGACTAGGGGAACTGAAAGAGTTTGAGGGCTAAAGCAAAGCAATAAAGATTTCCCGATCTTTATACTAAAGAAATTTGTATACTTGGTCCAAAGATTTCACAGATCGAATATATTTATTTGTTCCAGACTACTTTAGTCTCATTTTGGACAAAGAAAACAATTTAAACTACACTTGATTTGGTGTTAGCTACAAGAACGCGATTTACCAAATTTTATCGCTCGGACCACCACTTGCCACCAATTTGGAGAATAATGGAGAAGTGAAGGGGGAACAAAAACATCCCTCAATTTCAATTTCAGAACCATAGCAGATGAAATGTTTCTTTTTAAGATAGCTCGTTGAATTCAATTCAATTTTGAAAGGCTCCAGCGTCCAGTAATTCCTTTTTTTCTGTTTGTTGTTGCTGTTTAAAATACTTATAATTCCTTGAAATTTCTTAACCATCGCCCTTCTATAAGAATAGCTATGGCAAGTCTTTTGATGTGGCAGTTGTTATTCTTCCTTTGGCTATGAATTTTCTTTATTTCTTCTTCGTTTTTTTTTTTCTTGCCCGAAAAAGCCCCCCCTATATAATTTTCCTTATTATTCCTAGTATTTGGTGACTTTTTCTCATTCAAAAATATTCCACTGCAGTAAATCAGGGGGTTCTCGTTTATTTCCGATAAACGGAACGCAGAATGATGGACTCAGAGTAAACAAATGTTCGCTTTAGGCATCAGGGTTTTTTTCATATTGAAGCCACAGGATTTCTTTACTTTTTTATATTATTTTTCACTTTGCAAATACAGCGGGCTATCCCCAAATTAAGTTCCATGATGGATGTCCTCAATTACTTGCCAATGTTGATCTTTCAACCGATGCAGCCGTACTGCAAAACAACAAAAAAATACAAGAAATAGAAAAAAATGAGCGCTCCAACAATCTGCATACTATTAACCCAAGCCCAACCCATGTCAATTATGCAGCCCAGTTCGCAACTGTCCGCACTGATATGGGCAGGATGGCATTTGTGAGCCTTGCTTGGGGCACGAAGCACCAAAGCACACCCCAACAAAAAGGGAATAAAAGAAAAATGTAACGTTTGGCCTGCAGACACAGTTCAGACACAGCGGGCTAGACAACGGCCACAATCCTCTTGATAAAGAGAAGAAAGCATTCAATATTTAATAAATATACACGAAACATGTTTTGGGGCGCGAACTGGCAATATCATACAAATCCAGCTTCCTAGCCAAGTAGTCAAGCATACAGGCAGACTGTTGGCAGGGCGGACTGGCCGACGATTGCCTGGGACCGGAATGTGGATGAGGAGTTATTGGCCTGAAATGGGCGCATCATTTGACTAAGCAGTGTAAAATTTGTATTTGAAATTGTGTAGCAACCCCAATGCGATAAAGTGGTAGAAGGATATGCTAAGAGATACGGTCAAAAGGATGCGCCTAAATCCTTTTCCATTTCCACAGCTCCCTCTCAGTTTATGTATCGAATTTAAATTTCAATTTAAAACGTCTTGAGGCGACGAAATGCCGCATTGACCGGTCGGCCGGTCGGCCGGTCGCTCGACCAAATAAGGGACACACCTACACCCATGCATAGACATCTCACACCCTTACACACACACACACACACACACATGCATGCGCACAGACAAATATTGACACAGGACGCACAAATGTTTGAAAAGTTGTCAACGAAATGTTTCACTTAGTTAATATGCAAAACGCGCTCCTCACAATGCAAAGCCGGATATGTTTACGGATGCGGCTACGGATACACACGAACAGCTTGCACATCATCACGGCCACCGAGGTACCAAACCAGCAACAACAAAAATAACAACAAAAAATCATGCCTAAATATTTGAGCCGCCTGCTAGCTCCAGGGCTCCTCTGTAAACTGCAGTGCCAAGGCACAGTGGACCGTTTTGCCAACCTTTGGGATCAAAAAAAAAAAACATTTTACAAAAAAAAAAACAAGAATCCAAATTGGCCTCAAAAGGACACAACCGACAAACCTAATAGGGTAAGCCACCAATCTCGAAACTTCTCTAAGTGTAGATTGTAAAGTTGTTAACGTTGTTAGCTTCTGAAATAATATTGATACTTTTTTATACCCAAAATTCATTTGAAAAGAGTTATTGTTGAAAAAAATTTCTAATTTATAAATCGCTTAGTGGGAATCTTGTCATATTGGCAGAACAGAAGAGACAATAATAATAACAATAATAATAGTAGTTCAAGTTGTCTGGGACACTTGATCTTGCAGGAACAAAGCTTTGTCATAATATTCAGTGAATGGTATATTTATTTAACTTAACGTTTTTTTATAGAAGGATAAATCAATACAAAAATGAAAGACATGAAAAGCCTAGGTAGGAAAATAAAATAGGAAATTTAAATTACAAATTAAACTATAATACATCTACTTTTTACTTTAATTTATTTAATTCTTTTTTGTTTTTAGGTGCATCCCTAATAGAAATGTAAATAAATATAAGCACATCGGTGAAAATCATTTCATACAAGCATACTTACGTGTACATAATTGTAAAATTGAAATCTCGAAATGAAAAGAAAAATTGATCAGATAAAGCAAACTAGGCCCTCATGAAAAAATAGCTGATTAATTAAATTAAATATGGTATTCGATATATAGGATATGGTTGAAAAGAGAGGCTTTCAAAAAAGGAAAAAGGAAAGGAAGCGAGTAGATGGAATTAATTTTTATGAATTAATAAAGCCCGGAAGGAATTGTACAACGCATAACCACCCGTACACCTATAAAGGATATAAGGAAGAGAATTTCTTCTGGTTCGCCAAGGAACTAAGAAATTAAGGCGACTTAAAAGGAAAGAAGAATCGACCCAACCGACAATCAATTTGTGGAGGAACACAACTTTAAGGACAGTGCTTCAATGGGAAGAAGTTCGCTTGAGAAACGTGGCAAACGAAGGCTGGAAGAGCAAAAAGAAGAAATTGTTTCTGGACCGATTCAAGGCAATACTGATGCGATTTATGTATTTTAAGAAGCAGTATTAGAGAGCTTAACTTAATAAATACAAGAAGTTCCATTAGCTTTAGGATGATGGAGCTGTGAAGATTGAAATTCAATTTCGAATCACAAAAGTTTACAAAAGGACTTGTCCTCGACTGTAAACATAGCACATATGTATAAGTAAGGAAATGTAGTCTGTTCCGCTAAAAAGTAATAGATGCCCTTCCCTTACAAGGAGCACTGGTTAACAGTTTAGTTTGTTAGTTTGTTCTGGTAATTCTTCTCAAATTTTTATAAGTTCTTTTTCATTGTTGCTTATTACTTTTACTGTCGACAGTACATATTTATATACATATATTTGTTATTAATTATTTTGTTGGCCACAACGCGAACACACTAACAGAATTTAGGACTGCAAGTACTTTATTTACATAGCGCCGTGATTCGAGCCAAAGCCTACTCAGAAACAAACTCACCTTGTGGGATTCCTGCCCCAGTACCTACATATTTGTGAAAGCAATAAACAAGCTAGTTTGGCTAATATTTTCTCATGATATTTATCCAAATAAATTGAACAAAATTGCACACTGTGCGAGGCAGGGGATCTTGAATTTAGTCCACGAAAAAATTCGGACAAAGTCACGTTCGTGCAACTGCGGAGGCGAGTCAATTGATCTTCCCCCCCCCCCCCCCGCCTTCTCCATCACCACCCCCTCACTCATAGCAACTGGTTTGGCAAGGTGCAGCAATAGCTGCGACAGCAACAGCAATGCTGGCCACATAAGCTGATTTTACAAGCTTTAGAAGCGTTCGCAGAAGTGGCAGCAACAGCCGCCAACTTTCGGATGCGCCAAATTGCCGAATTCGCTTCCGGCCGCATTTACGGGTTGACATTCCCATACACGCCGTATTGGCCGCAGCCCAAAAAATGGCCAACATAAGCCGCTTGCTTGCCTTGGCTTACCAGCCAGCCTGGTCCACTCGTCCACTGGTCCACTGGTTGCCCCTGGCAGCGACAACTCCCCCCTTGAACGAGCCCGCCCCCTGATAAACCAATTTTGCATCAGACTGCGCTCGCTGTGCTCTCAGCCATGCGAACAACTGCACTGGTGGCGTTGGCCACCGACCGCTGGCAACAGCTTGCAAAGCAATTACTTCAAACTACCCGGAAATGTCTCCTGGCTGCCCCAACACCACCACCACCACCACCAACAACAACAACAACATCAGCAACGACAAAGCAACAGCCACTGTGCAGTGCCCCCCTCCCCCACCCAAGAACTGTCCGCCAGTCCAAGTGTTCGAGCATCTGGGGGATGCAGCATATGTGCCTGACTGGTAAGTACATGTGTAGCTCCAACTGTGGGGCTCTGTGTGTATCTGTCTATGTGTGTGTATGCGTGGCTGTGTGGGTGTGTGGGTGTGAGGGTAAAGAGTCGGTTAGACATTAAAATATATACATTATATGGAAAAGTTTGGCAAAGTTTTTGGTTGAACGTACATTTTCGAAAGCTGTACAATTTTTAATGACATTTCAAGACACAATACTTTATTCATAAATGTCAAAAATAAAACTTTTCCTTCTGAGGTCATTTTATTTTGCAACTAAGCTCGCATTCCAACACCTACTGTCTAGCAGTAGTTTTTTTTTTTTTTTTTTTTTTTGTAAAAAATGTATATATATTTTTTTAAACTAGTTTTCTACTACCAATTTGGCAGCTTAAGCTAGTTGAAAGTTAGGGAATACAAAAGTTGTCTATAGTAAGCATCTACACATCTATGTACATACAATATTTACAAGGTTTTACATGAAAAATGAAATTATATTTTATAATATATATTATATACTTGTATTTTATACAAGGGATCTTGTGGGGAGATCCTTTGGACTAGCAGTAGTAACAATAAGAAGTAGATTAATTAAAGAAGAGCATACTTTGAGGTTTTCTTTTATCCAGAGTCAATTGAAAATTATGAACTGCAGCTATACGAAACAATTAAAACAAACTTAAAAATATATTAAAATCAATTAATTCCTAAGCATTTGTAACTGAAGGCAAAGTTTTAAAATGTCTCTTGATTCCACTGAGCAAAGGAAAAAAGTATTTATGGAGGAGCAAAATATATAATTATTTGTCTTAAATCTTGTTGCCATACAACTTTTTCAAATCAGAAAACTGAAGTCAATGCTTTTCTTTTAGCACCGATATAAATAATATGTGGTCACCTAAAATTTAAAGCGTTTAAATATGTTTTGTTTTTTAATTTTAAGCGTACTTTTTAAGAAACTTTGCACCCCCATTAAGCATTACAGCGATTTTTAAAAGCCAACTTATGTCATTTGGGTGGATTTAGACTTGGTTTTAGCTGCCTAAAACCATTTTTAGTTGAAAACTTGAACAACATTAAGGTAGATGATTTTAAAATACGTAGTTTTTTGTGAAACTTGGAACAAAATTATATATGCAGAATGTTTTTATTGTTGTACCTGATGGTGTTGTATCAGTCGTGGCTCGCAAAAATCTGATATAGAGGAACAAATGTATTTTAAGCAACTTACTTTTTGTTACCATTTTTTTTTTACTTATTTTTAGACAAAACATCGCATTTAAAACGTCAACCAGTCTTCTTACTTTTTGTTACTATTTTTTTTTCAAATTATTTTTTGACAAAACATCGCACTTCGATCATCGAAGAAAATAAGCGTTATGTGGACATAGAAGCCATTCAAAAGGCTTATACTGACATCTTAAAGGCCATTTCGGCCAACACTTGTTCGACATGCCTCTAGACCGCGCAAATGACTTTATGGAGGTCGAATGAAAGAAATGGATTTAGCCAAAACTATTAATTGTTTTTTCTTATTTTCCCTGGAACGCACTTTATAGTTGATACTGTCCCTTTGGTTGTAGAGGCTGTAGAGCCATAGCTTGCCAGACTGTCAATTAAATTTTCCCGCACCGGTTTGGTGAATTTCCTTTCTTTTCGTAAGTAATCTAATTAGCTCTTAGTTAGAGTTAAGTTTTCTCCTTTTCTTTCCGTTCTTTTTAGCTTGCTAGGTCTATACCGTCTCTGCTCTGAATCAGAGCATAGCTGGCGAAATGGCAAATAAAATTCTCCCATCCTGTCTGAGGCGTTAAACGACGTTATTCTTATTTTATTTTTGAGGCTTTCTCATCTTCTAATTGAAAATTGTAATGCGTTTTTAATCAATATTATGAATTGTATTTAATCTGTATTTGGGCATTTCCACAGAAAAGTCCACCATGACCGAAAAAAAAATGTTAAGTAACCGTTTTTCTTTAATCGTAATATTAAACAGAAATGTTCAAATATATATTACAAAATTAAATAGTTTAAAGCTCTACCTAGTTGCGATTTAAACAGAGCTTAATTAAGTAAACTAATTGTATTAAATACTTTGGCTATCAAGCAGTAGTTATTTTTATTATGACTTTCAAAAGTTTGTCGGGTCACGTCAGATTGTAAATAATTTCATTGCATGGTATTTTGTTTATTTTCAATTTACTTTCAATTGAGGCTTAAGCAGTTCAAATCATCAAATAAAAGTAAAATTATTTAAATTTAAGTTCATTCCACGAAGTTTTCCTGATTAGACTTCTGATTATTTTTCAAGATTTTTGACTAGAATTATTTGTTAAGTTTTCACGGCAAAAGTACTTTCAAATGGGTAAGACTCATTAACTTACAATTAAACTTGCGGTAAAATATGTTTTAAAAACAATTCTAACTATACATTTTTTTGCTGCATATAAGTGCTATTAAATTAATAAATGAAATAAAATACACAAAAGGAAGATAACTTTGAATATTAATTTTACAAAGTATTTTTAATCAATATTATTTTAATATTATTATAATCTTTATTTGTTGATGTAATAATAATGAAATTAAATATATAAAAGGAAGATAACCAAAACAATGTTGCCATATAAAGTCGACCACACTTTCATTATTAAGACGCAATATTTGCCTTAAAATGGATCTGAGTTGGATTTGTTGAAGTTTTTTCATTGATTGCATTATTAATCAAAATTTTAATTTTTTGGCCTCCCCTTTGGTAAAAGCGCCCTTGAAGATAACGTTGAATCTACACTTTTCAAAGTAAGCTGAATAAGGCCAAACAAATATTTAAACAATTTATTTGTTTATTTTATTTCAATTGAAAATGGGAGGCAAACTGGTACGATGTTGATAAAAGCAGCAATTAACTATAGTTATGTCCCAAATATGTAGTTTCTAACCCATCGGAATGGGCAGTCAGAGCTCCAATTTAACATGAAATAGTTGCAACGAGTTTTTTCTGTCTGAGCAAACCTTTCGGAGGAACGTGGGTGTAAGTGGGGTGTGGGTGTGGGTGTGTGTGTGTGTGTGTGATGGCGCTGTCTGTTTGTGTGCAACAGTTATTGGAGCATGGTTGCTGGCTCGACACAAACACTGACCACACTGTTTGGGTTGCTGTGACACCGGCGGTGGTGGTGGAGGTGGTGCGAGGGGGGATGTAGGCCCGATTGTTGCGTCAGCTGCCGGCAACAGACAGCGGAGTTACATGTTGTTAAGGCAAAAGCTGATGCTGGAATTTGCTGATGTTGTTGTTGGCAACATTGATTTTTAATAAATAGCAATTTGCCAAACCAATCTGAGTTGTTATTATTTTAGCTGCCCTGCACGTTTACATTGCGGCCATATACATGTACTTGTAGTAGTGGGTAGTATTCGTAGCTACTTGTTGTAGTTGTTGCTATATGTTTCAGTGTTTGTTTGTCGTGCACTCATACATACATATGTACACATATGTTCAAATTACATGCAGGTAATACACACAAGCACCCACACACATACACACACACACTCACAATTATAGGAACGCCACTGGAGATTCTGCCAACGACACCAAAAAGCATTTCAAATATTCAACAAGCCAACCAGTCAACAAACAGGCGGGCATAACACGTGATAAAAACGATGTTGTAATTTATGCGTTGAGAAATTAATGCCCCGGCAAGTGGCAAGGATTCATGGATGACGCTCGTGCTACGCGATGCGTGACACATGGCAGGCGTTTGGCAAATCAGTGCGATCCGCAACACGTAATGAACTATTTATGAGTGACTGATTGGCCCGATTTTGCCCAATATACTATAGAATACGAGCAGTATGCTCGCCCACCTTTGACAAGTGCTGTCGGGGATTTGTGGCATAACAAATTTTGTGCCAAAATTGCAAAATAACATGGCACCTGAGCTTGTTACGTCGCCCGACCGCAGCAGGCCAACCAGCAGGCCATCAATATTAATGGCCATGGCAACTATTTTGGCAAATCGGTGAAATGCCGCTTTTGGTCAGAAGCTTGTAATTCGAGAACACATGAAAAACAACTAGTCGTGAGTAGTTCTTGTTGTTGTTGTTGTTGCGTTATATTGCCAATGAAATACATTTTAGCGTACTGTTATTTATGGTTACATTTGCTATTGCGTGCTATTTGCATGGAAAAGTGATTAAGTGAGCTCAACAAAATGGATGTGTGTGTGTGTACAGTTGGATTGAAATATTTATTTACTCGCTTGTACCTTTAGTTTAACGAGAATGACGATATTTTCAGCCAATACCCAAAACGGTCATTTTTATTTTAAATTTGTATTTTGTAGATGGGCACAGGGTATTTAAGAGTTGAGTCCGCTCGAGTCTAGCATTCCTTTCTTGTTCTATTTTAACATTGTCAATTATTGGCTTCGAATTTGTACAATTTGTGTATTTTGTTCTTATATATTTGCTGTCACTGGCATTGACAATGGTTTGAATAAGTGGCTTTTTAAAGTCTATCTTAACTAGCGACAGTTGGTAGATTTCTTCTCAGCGGTATTTTTTTCAAAATTCCTTTTTATCTCTTATTAACAAGTGCTTGCATATTTTTCGAGTCTCGTTTAAAACTATAACGGCTGGCATTATTGGTTTGAGGCTTTGATATATTTTGAACTGTGTCTCTAATAGCAGACACGAGCGATAGATGGCGCGCTCATTCAATGTTATTATTCACCACACTTCTCCTTGATATCAAATTCTAGCACCAATTGCCGAAAATCATGCTTGGCCATATATACACCTCGAGGTAGGAAGTCTTACCACAAAAATAGGTGGGGTTCTTTGACAAATGTGTTGTAATAACATTCTATGGGTTGTAGTCTTTGATTTTATTTCCAGTACAGTTTCTGGTGTTGTTATTGGCTAAGGTGTGTAGAAATGGTTGTATAAACAACTACAATTTAAAATGGCGGCAAAATATTCGCATTTGGTGCTGCGGGCGAATGTTTTTTGCCAAAATTCAACAAATCTGAAAGTGAGCTGGAGAATATATATATGAATATAGTAGAAAATAAATAAAAGCCCGGTCATCAATCGAAACGATATGAAACTAAACGCCATTACATACATATGTACATACATTAAAAAATTGAAATAATAAGCATATGTAAGGGGCAATGGCCTGCATTGCTAGCAATCAAAACAATTTTCTAACAGCACACCTGGATATGTGTAATTATTTAATGAGTGCGATTTTGACGAGCAATTTTAAGGGCAATGCAAAACAAATACTTAATACTGATGCTCCAAAATATCTCGCTAATACTCGTCAGTGAAGTTTTCTCTAGAAAATCTTTCAAAATGTGCGATTCTATCCCAAGAATCTTACCTATTCGTTAATAGTAATTTATTCCATCAGGCCGCAAGTGTTCATTCTGAGTATAATCTTGGGCCTCTGCAATACTGAGCTCAAACAAAGTAAACCAAAACTTTCTTCATTTGCATAAAACAAACTCAGCAATTTGTACATAAAACCACCCACATCCCAAGACTCCGTACTCTCACCAGTGCAACCCCAATTTTTTTTTCACTCGCCCAACTCAAGCTGCCGCACTCATCACAAATTACTCGCAGTGTTATTTACACAGATATGTACATACATACATACACACATACACATACAAACACACACACTACATACATACACATTCATACAAGCAGGCCACACATTTTGTGGGCTTTGTTTTCTCAGCAGCGGAGTTTCCCTTCTGGTTCTGGCGTTTCTGTTCTACCCGAGCGCAAGATACTCGCCTCTAGTAGCATTTATTTGTGCAGCGCATGAAAAGATATCTTTCCATATGGCTGACTTTCAATAGAAGTGTAGATACTTTTTTGTCATTCTCGTAATGAGCAACGAGGGGAAGAAGCGAGGAATGCGTAACGTCAACGAAGGGAACTGACAAGTGGGAGTTATGAGAACATGAACATAATGTTTGGCTTTAATATAAGGTCACGCTTTTCTGATTTCGGGCTTTCGAAGCCGCGTAAGAGGCAGATATCGGTGATATCAGTTATTAAATCACAAATTTTGGAAGAAACTTATCGAATTTTTACATAATTTTTTCTAATTTTTATTTGCTGTAAAAGTTATTAAAACGATCCTACTTCATATCAAGAGAACCTGTGTAAACGAATGATGCGAACTGATAGTCACAATCGTTAATCGTTTTTAAACTATAGGGATCGACGGCTTCTTACGATCTTTTCGATTTAATTTTATAATGAAAAATTTAAAATTAAAAAATAAAAGTTAAAAAAAAATGATGATTAGTCTTGACGAACTCAAATGTTTATCGGAGAATCCTTGCAACATTTAAGATAATACGCAATTATTTAAAGGCACATTTGTTGAACCGCCTTTGGATAGCTTTAATATTCAATCATGTGGAATTTTAACTTCAAGTACATTCTAGCTTGCTCACATGCGAGGAATTTTCCAAAACATTCGGCCATTAATTCTAGCACACGCTACCCGCTGTGCCTTCACTTCCATACGTAGTTCGCCGCAAGTGTTCTGCCCCCTAGCGACCATGCCATCAATCAATATATTTTTTCCTTCAACCGAAAGTTTCCCTTTTGGCGTTGAAGCTCGAACTACCACCCACCGAAGTAGGCCGCCTCGTCCGCCTGAGTCTCGAATAGGATGACTCGCTGAGCCGACAAGCGATTCGTGGGCCAATCAGCAAGCGCAAGTACTTCGGCTGCCATCGGCAAGCGGCAGAAGCGCCGACCAATGAACATGCTGAACAATTCGCCGTGCGGCGAATACGACACACACAATATTGTCGTGCAGTGTTCGTGTTCGGAAACCGGTTTGCTCTCTCGGGTGGTTGATTGCTGCGCTTGTTTTGGGTGGGGGCTTTGGTGGGGTTGATGGTGGTAGCGACCGAAGAGCGTTCACACACACACATACACACGAAGTACAGTACAGTCCAGTGGAAACTTGTGAGCGTCTGTTTTTCAGTGCGCTGCCAGCCGTTCGCCGCGCAGGTCGACGTCGCTTGGCGCGGCCTCGCATTCACCATTTTTAGTTTTTATGCGCAATAAAATGGCTCCGCTTCGACGGCCCTTTCGGAAGAGTCTTATTTTGGCATTGCTTTATGGGACGTGTTTAGCTTGAGCTATGGGCACACAAATTTGCATTTTTAATTAAATGAGCTGTCGCAAAAGTATTGATTAGGTTTAGTCTTGCGTTAGGTTTGCTTTGTTTTGTTTTGTTTTGTTTCTGCTTTTTGCCAATTGTGTTTCTGTCTAAATATTCAGCAGCTCAAAATCGAAGTCGTATGCACACTCATAATTTATGATGTTTTATTGGCATTTTGCCGTCACTGCTGTTTTTGTTGCTACTCTGCTTTTGCCCTCGTCTATTTGCATATTTGTTCCTAGTGTGTTTTTTTTTTTTTTTTTTTTTTTTGTACTCTGACATTCAGAATGTGTGAAAACTGCGCCACAAACACAACGCAAAAAGTTTTGTTCATACAAACAAATACATACAGACATACATAGGTATTTAAATGTATATTTTTATAAATTCGTAATTTCACAGACATATTCTTCTCGATTTTGGGCTAAGCATTTGTGAACTGAACATTAAAATAGAATAGTTGCACTCTTAGTTTAATATTCCAGCAATTAATTCACAACAATTCCAAAGCAACAATACATTTATGTATTTTACAAAATTTCCTCTACACACTTTTGGTGGACGGGCATATTCGTTGAATGCTTGTATACTCTGAAAAGCCTAAGGGTAAGCTGCAACACCCATAAGTAAGGTAACCACATATTTCAGGTAGAAATGATTATGATGAGACATAACCAATTCGCTATGTCCGTCCATCAAACTGCTTATTTCAATCACTACCCAAAAAATTAAAATTTTGATTAAATAATGCCCGATGCATTTAAAAAATAATTCATGCATATGATCGATGAAAAAACTTCAACAAATCCAACGCAGATCCATCTTAAGGCCCCCCCCCCCCCCTGCGTACGCCCCTGACTGCATGCATATATTGCTTAAATGTTTTTTTACCATTTCGATATTTAAATGAAATTACATTTATACATATATGTAGTATGTATAATTATTTTTGAGCATGTCAACAAAACTGAGCTTGCCACAAATATTTATTAGTCTTCTCACTCCTTGAGCAACTTTAAAACCTAAAATTCTTACCAATTCTAAAAATTAAATTATGGGACCAAAAATTACGTAATTTAATTGCCAAACCTCGATTAGTGTCCAACATACGTTTTAAATTTAGTGATAAGGGTGTACACTTAATAAAAATATATATTTGTGATTAAATTGGTCTACAAACACGGGTATGGCAACAATAGCAATGCATTCCAAACGTCGTGCTATTATTTAAGGATAACGTTTAGGTTCTTCTTTTGAAATTTAATAATGAATGCTGGCACCGCCTCTAATTAAAATATTATAAAAGCGATACCTGATTTCCATCAGCTGTCTGATGAAGTAATCAGGTTCTCGCCGTCCTGATAGCCCGTCAATATTATCTCACTCTCAGAAACCTTTTTATTTCTGTTATTCCTTTGGTTTAAAGGATATGCAAAGTGAATAAAATAACGTATTGGTTACAATCAATAATTGCCGTTGAATCGCTTCAATACACATGTTCGTGTGTGTGTGTGTGTGTGGAGCCTACATGTTCAATTAAATAATAACGCATAAAACCAATAAAGAAGAAAGAACAAGCCGCCCACAAGCCGCACGCATCATCGGAAGCCCCAAAGCCATCGCCTTCGCTTGGCTCTGGTTCAGGTATGGGCGACGTCGGACATAAAATGGCGTCAACGTCAATGCGCCTGCCAGTCTACGTCAGCGGCGTTGACGTCATGCACCAAGCCACGTCAGACACAAACGACACACAGTAAACACAACAAACACAACAAACACGTCAAACACACACATGCACACACACACAACACACACATACATACATATATATTTTTGTATACAGCCACAAAATGCTTTTAATCTCGAAACAAATTCAATTAATCGATGTTTTTGTGTGTTTTATTGTCTGCTGCTGTTGTTGTTGTTGCTGCTGCTTTTGCTTTTGCAATACATTTCTGCGGCACATATTTTGTTTGTAATTGTACAGAAAACATAGCGCAGAGAAAATCGAAATGCCAAAGCGACACGCAAAAATTCTATAATTAAATGGTTTCATTTCTGTGTTCAATGTAGTATTCCTTTCAGTTTCGACGGCGCCAAAATAAAGCTTTTAAAAAGCATTCCCCAATTGTTTATAAATAAATTAATGCCGTAATGTGTTTTTGTTTTTTGCCTTTGTGCTGTATTCAGGGGGCCGTAAACGAACCGGGGAAATGTGTGAAAAGCATTATAGCCGAAAAGCCCATCAAATGAAAACCATAAAAAATGCTGTAAAAACAAGACCAATCCATACATACTGCGGTTTCATAGAGCAACAGCAACTGGGAAAACAGTTTTTCAATTCCTCACCCATACATGCACACACACGCCTATGCATGCAAGTATGTGTGTATGTATGTATGTGAAAGCCGACGAAACGCTCCACACGAAGTGACAACGAATCGATTTATATGGCATCAGAGGGGCGTGTGCGTGCGCGCCTGCAGAGGGGGAGGGACAATCAACAGAGCGACCGTCCGACTGCTGCCCGTCCGGCCACCGTCCGGCCACCGCCCGTCCGACCACCAGCATTAAAACCACAACCGACGATTGTCAATCACCATAAATGGCGCCAAAGTTAAATCTGCTCGACAATATTCGAAGGTATCAACATTATGGTTATGAGAACTTGGTTTCGCCATCAGTGTGTGCTTGTGTGTGTATGACTGTGTGTGTGTGTGTGTGTGTGTGTGTGTGTGTGTGTGTGTGTGTGTGTGTGTGTGTGTGTGTGTGTGTGTGCGTTACTGAAGTTTGGCAACCCAGCGGTTAGCATAAATTGTAGTAAAATGCGCCACATTGTAGTAACTCTCTGTATTATTCGAACTCAATATTTTATTCGAATTTCGAATATGAGATTTTTCATTCTGTACACTCACTCGCTCACTCACTCACACACTCGCAGCCATATTTATGTGTATGTATTTGTGAACCGGCATTTCATTTGCGGCGAATTCGTTTTTCTTTCCTCTGCCCCGTTTTGTTCGTCGCCTTTACAGTAACGCTGTGATTGCGATTACGACGTCGTGCTACAGAAAAGCGGCAACAGCGCACGTCTCTTTTAGTTTTCTCAGTTTTTTGTTTTTTCGATATCTTATTGGGGTTTCGCCTCGTTCGATCACCGCCCCGCCACCGCCACCAACACCGCCATCGTTACGCTCCATCATTCGAGCCAGTCAATGATAATTGAACGCTTGGCCGAGCAACGCAAAAAAGGCCTCTAAAATATATTTACGTTTTTTTTTTCTTTTTCTTTTTATCACGATTTTACTAATTATACTGTGCTGGCGAGCAACTGCTTTTTGTCTGATATTACCCGGCGGCTCCAGTTCCAGCACCATAAAATTAGGTTTTCGCTAATTTATCGCATCACTCGGTCTTCACAGTTTCAAGTTTTTGCTGTCTGCAAAGTTTAGTTTCCTAAGCAACTTTGTGTGCCAGATTATTGTCGAATTGCGAAATTGCAAAGTAAATAAACGATAATAGATATATATGTATGTCCATACATACATATGTACTCACATACTATTGTGCCAATGTCTTTAAGACTTAGCGACAATTACAGCCCAAAGGCTGAGTGTTGATTCCATTAAACGCTATTTATTTTCAAATTCATTTTCTTGGCATACTTGTACCTTTAAAGTTAAACAAAATACAGTACCTTTTGTATCTTTTCCCTGAAAATATGAACTCAAAACTGTATTTTAGTTGAAGTTAAACGGTCCCCAGATATATATAAAGCTTTCGCAGAACTAAGGCTTATGCTCGTATCATTATTTCTGTAAGCTTTTTCTAAGATCTAAGAAGCAATACATTTGAAATTAAAGTTGGATTTTGAGTTCCTAATGCCTAACTCTGTAATGAATCCAAATACTATGTAACTAATAATTATTATTATCAAATGAGCCAAGTAAAAAGTATTCACAAAATATTAGCGTCGTTATTTAAGAAAAAAATTGCATAGTTATTGTTGGTTGGAAGTTGGTGTTCGCTGATTCAAAGAAAGAAATACTGAACCCTTCAAGGGCTAAAGCATTCATTCCTTCATTATGAAGGATTATTGTATAAACGTCAAAAAGAAAAAAGTTACAAAAATTATGTTGAAGCTGGTACGATTGCTGGAATACTTTGTCGAAGTAAAAGAAACAGGAGGACACAAGTCTGCAATGGCTATCTATATAACTATAATACTTGTAGCAAGGTATCGGCTAGCAGAGAAACAGTTAGGAGACTAGCTGAACAGATTGCAATTATTATTATTATTTTTATAAAAAAAAGGCGCTATTAACTGGAAGCCATGCGGAAAAGCGTTTGTGGTTTAGACTGCAAACACCGGAATTGGCCTCCGGTAAAATGGCGACTCGTATTGTTGTCAGACAAGATTAAATATATTTTGTTTTGAGGAAAAGGCTGAGTTGTATGTGGATCCCAAAATACTGAATATTGCTCCTAATATAAATTAAATCGTGTTTAATCAAAGTTTTATAGACATATTTGTCCGATAATGAAGTAGATTCGATAATCTAGGAAAATCAAATGACTGACAAACAAGCCGTTCTTGCGAATCGCAAAAAATGCAATAATATTTGGATTGAAGTTAAGAAAGATATTTCTTTTCGAAAGCAGAGCCACAGCAAGGAATTTGATTGGCCAGGAAGATTCAATGCTCAGGCGGTACGATTAATAGTGATTTTTTTCCCCACAATTATTATAAAAACCGATGCATCATTAAAAACTTATTTATTACATTTCGAATTCGGCATTTTCTCTGCAATAATATCCTTTGGTGGACAGCTTTGCTGTAAAACACAAACAAAAGCAGATTCTTAAAGTATTGCTATTTTTGTTTATACCGGAGGGAGTGCCCCCCGATATAGGTCTAAAACTGAAGGAGGAGTATCGATGGATTCGTCGATTTTAAATACCCTGCAACTAATGTTATTAGTATTTTATTATTAATTACTTATATAACTGATGTTAAATTTTGGTACGGAATAGAAATAGAGACTCATTACGGGAAATATATGTATGTGGCACAGCTTGCAGGAATAAACTGAAGAATATGTGCATTGTATCTATTGGCTATTCTAAGTGAATAATTTGAGGAAGTCAATTGGAGTCAATTCAAATAACTACTACATGCAGTAATTCTTAAGTTTCGAAACTATAGTTTTTGTTACTTAGCAGTATAGTAATTAGGATGGTATCAAATGGAATTACTTGAATTCGACTTCCCTTATTAGTATTGTCGGTCACAGTTATAGCATTACCATTCTTTAAGCTGAAGCTTTAGCAATACTATTGACAGACCTGACTTCACTTTGAAGTCCAGCTCCTCCTTCAGCGGAACCAACTTTTTACTAACAAGGAAAATTTACCAAGGAAATTTATTTACCTGAATGGTACAAGAGAATATTAGATTTGAGCGCCGCAAACCCCACAAATTTCACACATATTTTTAAATTTTCCTTCCACCCCTTAACCCGCTATTGGAGATATTCCACAGTTGCTGGAATACTTGGCATTTGTAACTAAAATTTGTCAATTACATCCGGATAGTGCATCGGCGTCTATATGTAAAAATGCAGTTCAATTTAAAAGAGATTCTATGTGTTTTCTACTAGTACGTAAGTCCATCACTAAAATAAGATGTGTATCTTGTACATACACATATAATATGTCTAGATTTGTTAGCAATATACGAGTATGTGTACATTTGGTTGTAATTATACCAAGAATATTGTTATAATAGCGTGACTTGCCCTCTCCGGCCTCTTTCATACACCCTCATACCATAAAAATACAAATGTAAAATAAACTAAAACATCGATATCTAAATCCGTACTAGGATTTATGTAAATTTTTGAAGCTGATGCAATTACAATATCAATAATTGCAAATAATATCCACTTTAGCTGTTAAAGCTATGAACTAGTTTATGGTTGGCTCAGCGGTTTTGCTTTTTTAATTTTCTTTTCTCGGGTTACAAGACTGTTTCATTTAGATGTAGTGTATTTTTAAAAATAAAAAATAAAAAAATTAACTCCTTCGAGCCGGATTTGAACCAGCGACCTATGGATTTCTCTCTATTTTCGCACCGCCGGGAGTTTTCGATCCCGGGCGCTACCGATCTACAGTCCACCGCTCTACCAACTGAGCTATCGAAGGTACTGAACGCTCGGTGAAAAAGTGACTTGATAAGCTGCCTGACCGCAAATTCCACCGCCCAGCCGCCCCAACGACAAAGTATGGACATAAATAACTAAATAAATAAATTTATGCACACACAAAATGCTAAATGGATGAGCCCGACGCGTATTTTATGTTTGTATGTAAATAAATATTTTGTGGCTGCGTTGTTGTTGTTGTTGTTTTGTTGCTGCTTTGCCGCAAGTTTTTGATGGCGCAAAAAAAACATGAAAAATAAAAATAAACAGAAGCAAAAATGCTGATGTTCCAATTTAGCGCAACTTTCGCTAGTTGTATGCCGTTGTTAGGAGGAGCAGAGGGAGCAGCGCCAACTGGTGGCTGGTGGCTTGCGGCTAGCGGCTGGTGGCTGGTGGCGACGTGCAAAGCGAACACAAAGAGCAGAGCTATGCAAACGTCATCAACATAATTTTCATCACTCAGCGATAAACACGAAAATATGCTGATGAAAGACGCCGAACAGAGGGAGCGCCGAACAGAGCGACACTGGCAGCACAAGCCGAACGACTATCCGAACAGTAAGTGGGCTAAGAGGGGGTGGCACTGGGCAAGACGCAAGAGGTGGCCGCATGCCCGTTCACTCACTCACTCACTCACTCACTGGCACACGCCAAGACCGACAGACGAACGAACACAACCTCTAAGAGAGGGCAGGGCGCACGAGAGTCAGCAAAAAAGAGAGAGAGAGAGAGCTCTGTTTGGGACCCTCGCAGAGCCAAATTGCAAGCCAGCTAGCGCTCCAACAGCGAGTGGGTGTCACAATATCGCGTACTAGCAGTGGCAGTGCCAAGGCGCAGTATGCGGGCAATGGTGGTAGCGGGGGGTCGGAGCACCACACTGCATCGGAAGCAACTCATAGACGTTGCTGCTGGCAATAAAGCGTCGCACAATACAGTGCGCTGCCTTTGTCTGGGTGCCAGCGGCGGCTCCCCTTTCCCCGGCAGCAACAACACGCGCCAGTTGTGCGCCAGCCGTGACACTCCATTTTTATTTTTCCACCGCTTCTCGAGCACAATATATGCGCTTGGCACGAAACCAATTGCTTGCTGCTCGCTTCCATGCCTTCCACTCGAGCTGCAGCCCCAGCAGCAGTCGCTCCACTAATTGGAGCACATGATTAAGTAACTTTTCCCAACTGCCTTTGGAGTAGCACAGCGCAAATGAAACAACAACAAAAAACTAAAACTCGACTTCCACTTCGAGTTTCAGTTTGATTTCGACTCCTGCTCTGACTCCGACTTGCTCTGATGGCATTTGTCACGTAAAGGTCTCTAGAGTTGCAACTTGTATTGTGCAGCGCCCCGCCATTGTCTCTTTTGTCGGCTTTTCAGGTTTTTCCTTTTTGTAAAAATGTCAAAATATAAATCAATTAACTTTTCCGAAAAGTTCATGAAAAGTTTCAAAGCGAATTTGCCGCTACCATGGCATCGCTCATTCTGCTCGCTCTGTGTTCGGTGCGGTGTAAAGTTTTGGGGACAAGTAGTTAATGTTTATGGTGAGAGGTTTTTAGAAAGTGTAGATAAGTATAAAGCTTTAAAATGACACAGCGGGTCGTAGAAAGTGGGCATATGGATATGTTCATAGTATATAAGCAAACTAAACAATTCAATTCCCTTGGGATTGATATTCTTTGCTAAGCCTTTTCAAAGCCCCAGATTTATTTATCCATCTAATATATTCCAGATACTAATGTATAAATCAATTGAATGTCCGTTTTAAAAATCTGACAATAAAATAGAATTCCGAAGAAGCGCAAAAAGGTAAAACACAAAAACTGATGAATAGAATCAAGCTTCAAAAAGACTAAATTTTGTATAAAGCAGGCATACTGTTCAAATTTAAATCAGCAGTCACGTTGAAATCGTAATTACAAACAGTGCGACTGTGTTTGTGGAAGTTGGCATAGATTATCTTTAATTTATCTGTTTCGTGAAACCGAGTACTATATTTGAAAATCAAATCAATACAACAAAAATCAGAACACTTAAATATGGTTCCTTTCAATTTGAAACTCAATTGTTGATATTTGAGTCTTAGATAGATTTTTTTTTTTCAATAAACTAAATTGAAAAAAGCACTACATCGCAACACAGATATCTTAACTAAATCTTAACGAATAAGTAAACATTATACATATGTATTTGTCTAAAAAACATACCCCTAGTGAGAAAAATGTAAGGGCTTTAACTATTGAGACAGAAAAACGGAGCGTGAAGCTTAAAAAATCATTCTTTGTAAGACAACATCAAGTATATCTGATGGGTTTATAGTATTATACTTGTAGTTTATAGTATAGTTCATTATAGTATTATCTCACTTTGACTGACCATTACCAAATTTTGCAATTGCTAGCTGATATGCTATATCGGAACCTATCTAGATGCTCATGAATCGTGAAAATAATATCTTTTTTATATAAGAAACCATCTAAAATGTAGTGATGCATCTAAATGTTTGAGCGTCGCCAAGAGTGGGGTCCACATAGACATCTCCGCAAAGCTGTCTGAACGCCTACAGGTTTGGCCCACAGAAACTTTATATGAATAGTCTATTCCCTATGTCAACCAAATTTTGCACTAGTTAGTTTTCCTTCATACTTCACTTAGCCCATCAGTTTTTTGGTACCTGTACGATACAAGATGAGTGAAGAAATCAATCTATATGGATCAATAAATCAAGATAAAGCAACATTATTAATGTATTTGAGTTCCATTTATATTGAATTGATAAAACATAACATGATATTTTGACTTTCATTTAGCTTTGCGTTGTTACTTGATAGCTTTTTGGATAAATGGACTGTAACATTCCATCTTGGGTTTTTTGTTTCGCTTTTATTACGAATATCTGAAACTGGGCAAATGTAAAGAAGAGGATACATATACATAACAAGTTTTTAAACTTCTTCTTTAGGAGCTTGATTAAATTTTCAGAGATTAGATAGAAGGTCCTTTTATGTACATTAACGACTTACACAAATATTATCTTATATATAAAGTATGTGTATCTCTATTAAGTGAAACACCAGTATTTGACTTTGCATAATTGAGAATCAAACGAGTGATTTAACTTTTTAATATAGAAGCATTATCTAGAAAATTCAAGAGTTAGAATCTGATGGAAGTCTATTATACAGGCGTGCATTAATTGTTTAATTTTATTTTTAGGTCGATTCCTAGAAAAGACGAATTATTGAGCTGAAATGGAAATGAATCCGACAGATTGTACGCGACAAAGAGAGATCTACAGCGCATTCTGAAAAAATGAAAAAAATCTTTAGAGTGTGTCTTAGAGGATATTTACATTTATCTTGCTCTCCTATATCTTGTTTAGTCATTCATCGCAGGATTTTGCCAGCAATGATAAAAGCATAGAGGGACAGTAATAGAAGAAGCCCCTTCAAAATAAACTCAAAATATTATTGAACTGTGTTTGGTAAACAATAATCTTTGCATTTGTATTAATATGTATATTGATAAGGTATGAATAATAAATACTTGAAATATTTTATAATAATCGCATTTGTTTATTTTGTTGATGTTCATTTGGCCCCACACTTTCGTAAAATGGTCATAGCTATTACCAATCATCATCAACATCGCCATCAATGATACTTTGTACACTTTGATACAAAAATAAACATTTGAACAAAACGAAAGCCCATTAACATTAATGTCTATAACGGAAAGTTAATCGTGTGTGTTTCCAAATGTGTATATATGTATGTATCTTCAAAGACCTTCACTTGGCCGTATTTACAAACAAACAAACAAGCAAGCTATTTGTGCGTACTTACATACACATGTACGTATGTGTATATAAATACCTACATATGTACATATATATGTACTTGTATATATGTACATGCATAAATATATTCGTACAATCTGCATAAAGAGCTGCAACTCAGAAGTAAACAAAGAATTCGGTTCAATCCATAAATCGAATGTTTACTCGAAAGAGCGGACGACGGACTTCATCAAGTAAATGAAATGGAAATTCAAATTATGAAATAAACAAATTCAGTTACTTTTGATGCTAATGGAACCTGACTCTCTCGATTGCATAACCCGCTCGCACTCTCATTTATTCGCTCTCTCTCTCGCTCCCGCTCTTTCTATCTCTTGCCCTGTCATCGTAATTCATAACGATTAGCGTAGTTTAGCTTTGCCTTTTACCCAATTTTTGATCGCATTATGTGTTTGTTTTGTTGCTAATGTTGTTGTTGTTGTTGCTGGTTTTGTTTCCTTCACTTCGTGCATTGAAACTCGATACTTTTCGATGCATGCGATTTAGGTCTCCATTCATCGTTTATTATTATTATTTGTTCAGTCGAACGTTCAGTATTGGGTTTGGTTTAAGTTTTGGTTTTGGGATTGAGTTGAGCTGAGTTGGGTTGTTGATTGTTCCCTGATGGCACTGGCTCGGGCACTGGCAGTGGCTCTAGTTGTGCCTGGATCTCGTTGCATCCAAACAGAAGACTTTGACTGCTTTGGACTGCAAGACAGCGTCTGAATTTAGATGCCGATAAGTAAGTAAAATGTATCTGAGGCCAGAGCGCAAAATTGAATGCGAAAGCAAAGCAACAACTGGCACAATACCAAAAGCGAAGCAAACGACGCCAAACACAACAATAACAACAGCAAACAATAATAACAACAACAACAACAACAGCTACAGTAAGATCATCAGGCAACAGCGAAACTTGCATAAATGGAACCAGTTTTGAGGCCGAGTTGGGCAAAGCCTCAGCCATCAGCCAGCCTTAGTTAGCTGGCGAGTAAATTTATGCGGCCTAAAGCGCGTTTTGCGCCGAACAATTCGGGACGGCAGCGATTGCAAGCTCTGGCCGACTACTATACGAGTATACGAGTGTACGACTCTTGAGCAATCGGAGACACTGGATAGCGGACGACGGACAGCGAACAGTGGACAGACGGCCTGTTTAGACATCGAGGCATGGGCCCGAGACCGCGCTTGGGTCCCGGGCCGGCCTAACTAGTCGCAGTCGCTCGCATACCGACGAACGACATGTGAATATTAATGTTTACCGCCACGCCACGCCAAGCCACGAAAGCCACGAACAAGAACGAATTGAAAACGAATCGCAAAGCCCAAACCAAACAAAATCTTGCGACAATTTCAATGATGCTTGCAAAATGCGTTGTCCGCTCTCCATTCTCTTTGCTTCATTTTCATTTTCGCCACTCAACGCCAGAAATTCTCGAGTAATTCTGCGATTTCGATTGCAAATTGCAAATGAGAATACGACCGGACGAGCGGACAAACGAACGACCCAGCCAACGTGCGTGTTAAGGATCAAACAAGTTTTAACATCTCGCAAAGTCGCACGTTTGACAACTTGATAAAGATTTCGTGCCTTTGATTAATATGTTAAGTCCATGAACGGGACTTGAGCACCGAGAGAGAGAGAGCGGCACATGAAACGCACCAAGACCAAGTACAAGCATGCTGGTGGCACGAAGGTGTGCTATTTCGCAAAACGATAATAAATCAAGCACAGATGGTAGCCAGTGGGGACCTTGCCTGCGCATTTACTTCTACTTCTGAATAAGGCCAAAATAATGACATCTAACCGTTTCGGAGCACACCATCATTCATCAATTTTTCGATACCAAATTTTCCATTTCCATTTCGTAGCATGCTAGTTTCTCATAAATAGAGCCATGTTCATGATTCATTCGGCTTTTCCAAAAATTGCTTTAACTCTTAAATCAAAAGCAATAGTTTAATTAAATAAAAGTTTATTATTGATAAAACAACATGTTGTGGAGTTTTTTAAATACCGAAAAGCAAAGATGTAAATCGACTACAAGAAACGTCAAATTAAAGTTGAGAAAAATATAAAATTGTAGTATGGAATTTAGTAAATTTAACTATTTGTTATTTGAAGTGTGTCCATATTAATATTTAATATGGTTTAACGTTAAATTGAATATGACACACTTTAATAACAACGTTTTACACTTTGTTTTAAATATTATTCATAATAAAATCACTAATTTAATATGTTTTTAGTCAAATTTACGGTGTTTTTATTTGATTGGAATATGCTTTTTTTTATCAGTGTAGGTATTATTGGCATAACGAGGCAAAAAAAAAAAAAAAAAACTAGACATGGCGGACAGCAGTCCCAAATTTCAGAAACGTCTGAGCACACATTTGTTAATTTTGTGGAATATCCCACTCCCTATGCAATACAAATATTTATTTGTGCCGCTTAAGCGTTTTATCAATACAGGTTTAAAGATACAACATCAACAACAACATCTCTCTTTGTTTTAATTGTCATCTGAATTGGTTTGTCTTAAAAAGCGATACTATAAGAATTATTTTTTAATGATAATATTAGCTGATTTTCAATCAAGTCGAATCAAAATTTTCAACGTAGGAGTAGCATTCAGCGAAATTGTCTGCAAATGTCAACAAATAGTTCCCATTAATGAGCCATTTTATTGCAGGCACGCGATATGTACAACAATGCGCGTAGAAAACCTGTTCCATTATGTCTGAAAATAACTTGACCAATTAGTTCAAACGAAAACTTAATTTGATGACTTAAATCGAAAAACATGTTGTACTATATGCTTATATGTAGATTGTCTTGGTGCACATTGTTAGAACGAGCATATGACCTGAATTAGCTCGTATGATCCAATTCATATTGTTCTTCACAACTGGCACTTTCCTGACGCTTTCGTTTAATCTTAGTAATTGAACAGATACATACATATCTAGTATGTATAAAACAACGTGTCCTAACTGATTTACTGATTATTGGTGATCAACTTACAGCCCAAACGGTAAGAGCTGAGAATTCGACACAAGCTTCATTTCGCAGTTTTTGTGAGCGCTAAGATTTTGGGAAATTCGAACTCCAAGAGATGATCTAAATTTTTCTCTCGATAAACTCTTAACTTGGCATACATCTTTAAACCATTTCGAAAGGAACATTTCAATATTTGTTATTATAAATAATGTGAAAAGAATATAATTTTGCGTCAATAAGTATTTACCCGAGCAAGACGTAGAGTAGATTTTGCAGCACAAGAAGAGTAGTGTAGACAAGCCAAGAAGAAGGCTAACATCATAATAAGGACCAGAAAGGGCGAGAAATGGAAAGACCTTTGTCCACCAAATCAGTTTGGTTATGATGTTTGGTTATTCTAAGCTAGAATACCCCTAAACCCTTTCCGTTAATCTGCACTTAAACACTAACCATAGAACATAATTATCAGCGACCAGCATGAGACGGAATCAGACGCTCATGACCATGCAGCTGGTAAAATCTCAAAACGAATCAAAATATACACACATATAAATATTTACATTTACATATGTATGTATATACATATGTACATATGTATGTGAACATACGATTTCAAATAACATAAATAATCAACCGTCTGTTAACTGCCTCTCCGCATACGAAATTATTTTCGCTCACAGAGATCACGAATGCGACAGATTCCATTCGGCTCTAGACGAACAGCCATGGAAGGTGTCGCAGGCAGAGAATGTACTAAGCTGGCAACACTGCCTCCAGGAAAGATAGAAAGAGTATATGAATGCAAAGAAGATGTTTGTTATACACACATACACACATAAAACCATGATTCCAGATTGAAGGAATGTACGCAAAAATGAAAAAAAAAACAATGCAATACAATATATTAAGGCTTACTTACATTTACATGAAGCTAGACTCCATTATAATTTAGTTATTGATGCAATTTTTTAAAATTTAATGCACAAAACACTGAAATGACACTTAAAAAAAAGCAACAAAAAATTGCGACGTACATACGCACACACACATATTTGTTCACTCGACAATACGATTTTTAAAAACGCACGACACAACATTATTATAATTAAATTAATAATATGTAGAAACATTAATTTATATTTGCCCGTAACTAAACACACAAACCGACGCGACGCGATGAACATTTCAAAGAAAACTAATCCTGCATGCTGCAAAAACACAAACTCACCTCCTTCTCTTCCTCTCTCTTTAATGATGAGATTGGAAGTAAAGCAAATCAAACAGTAAATAAAACAAATAAACAACCAAAAATTACGGCGTACATACGAACACACACATATGTATGTATGTATATTCAGTAGACAATACGATTTTTATAAACGCACGACACAACATCATTATGATTTGTTTCTAATATGATATATTTAAATTAATAATATAAACATTAACTTACATATATTTGCCCGTAAGTAAACACACAACCGACGCGACGCGATCAACATTTCAAAGAAAACTAATCCTGCATGCTGCAAAAACACAAACTCACCTCTTTCTCTCTCTTTAATGATGAGCTTGGAAACAAAGCAAATCAAATCAGATAATTAACAGTAAATGAACATGGGTGTAGATATGATAGCAATAGCAGATAAATATACGACATTATACATATGTACATACATATGTACGTATGTATGTATAAATTTATTGAATTTACATATAAACAAAAGAAAAAAAATTTAATAAGTATAATATGTTTACACATGTTTAACAAATACATAAATAGTGGAATGGTTAAACCTTATTTACAATTAATTAAAATTGTTAAATTATATAAATTTTTGGAAAAGCTTCAAATAAATTTTATGAATAACATGTGAACATTAGCAACAAATAAATTGCAATCCCGTTGCTGCTGTCCTTGCTATGCCTAAGCGCAGCCAGTTGCGCCAACTGATTTACAGTTTTGATCTTTCATTCTTTGCTTTAGCGTTCGCATTCTCAAAGAGAGAATTTTCACAACTGCATAGCACGCGCGTCGTTGCATTTGTTGTTGGACAGCATAAAAAAATGTCGCTATAACAACATAGAAAGAGGCACCAACTATAAAGAAAACAAAAATTATTATTCATCTCGTCCTATGCCGTATGTTTTGCAGCTTATATTCGTGAACAACAGTTTTCTAATTTGAATACAATTGTAAATCGAGTAAATTGTAACACCAAGTTGGAGCGCGGTTGGTGGTCGCCCCAATTTGTCTCAAAGAAGCAAGAGAGCGCAGTAAGATCAATCAACTGGAGCAAGAGAGCGTGTCAGAATCAGAATCAGATTTCTCTTAAGCATTTGCAATTTTCAGTGTCATTGAAGAGGCAGAAAAGCTCCTACGCCCCTACTATCTGCGTCGCAGCCTACAGAGATACTGACCGCTCACAAATTTATCTCTCAAATAATTTTGATTATAAGATAATTATGTATATCAGATAATTTGTCAAGTTATTTGGCTTTGTATGCAAATGTCTGGTGATTGTTTTTTTGTCGAACAAGCAGAAAAATTCGCAATTTCTCAGATTTTGCTAAGTGATATAAGGCGGGATCCGAAGTAAACAGGACTTTTGGCGCCATCTGTATGCATTTAAGAGTTGAGCTTACTCGACACTAGGATTTCTTTCTTGTTATAATGTACCAACTTGAGGCTTTTGGCTGATCCAGTAACTATAAAATGCCGTTAAGAAAGAGTACATAGATCTTCACTAATTCCAAATTAATTATCGTCCAAACCACTGAAACGAATAACTTGATGTCTAGACACTAAATTAGAGCGTAGGAAATTTTTACTTGAGGTAGAATCAATCCTCACCAGACTTAAAGGGCTAGCTAGCCATTATTATTAATTAATAGTAAGCCTGCCAACAAAAAAATCAAGATTTGGTTGAGAATCTCTTTAGGTAAGTACATACAAGTATAGCTACCGAAAATAAAGAGGAATCAAAAATTCGTGATATTTGACCGTCTCCTTAGAGCTTACATCTGGGAATGCTTTTGGCATTGCTCTGCATAAGCGTGAAAGAATTTGGCCTTCTATATAAACACTCCAAATCCATCTAAAATGTGTTTAAAAGTCGCTTGCATTCTAAAAGTTATTCCAAATTTACACCCCAACATATTATTTTTCTCATCAACATCAAGTAGCACACAAAATTGGCAGCACAACCAAAGAGTTTTGCTTCAGGAACCAATCATTAAAAGGCATAATTGGTGCTCGGGGGAATCAGATAGGACAGCCGCAGTGTGATGCAGGAAAATAATGAAATAAAAAAAATCCAGAAAATAAATGGAAATAAAATGAAGATGAAAAATTACAGGGTGGGCCGGAAATGAAGGAACGACGGACAGCCAGACAAACACCCCCTAAAAACTGTCATACACACATACTCGTGTACATTTAAATGGAATAGCATATTCCACACACACACGCGAACCTTTGTACAGACACATAAACACAGACACATGGAAAAGTTCTTATAATGTCCTTAGTATAAAAAGTCAAAAGCAAACAAAATTTGCTTGCATGTGCCGTTAGAATGCCTTGAGCGTAAGCAAGCAGGCGAACGTGTACAAAGCACGCATTGCAAAAGTTTTGCGGCGTTGGCAACGACGCCCAACAGCCACCACCCACCACCACCCGCCCAATACCACCCCAAGGCAACAACAGCAAGAATGTGTGAGCAACAACAACAGCAACGACGACCACGACGTCAACAACAACAGCGACGACGACGACAACGAAATAGAAGAAAAAGTTTTGTGCCCAAACTTTGTTCATGCTTGCGCTCTTTTTCGGCCCCACTGACGCCCCTTTGGCGCACAATGCTGCCCAAGCTCTCTTGGGCAAATATTTAATTTTTATAAAGCCTTCATGCTCTCTGAACTTGTGTGCGTGTGTGTGTTTGAAAAGTGAGTGCTTTTCTATGTGTGTGTGTGTGTGTGTGTGTGCTGGCGTCTGTCCGTGCTTTAAAAATATTAAAGGATAAACGCGCGCATATAAAAAGTTCATTTTATGAACGTTGAATTACTTTTTATGCCGATGATGGGGCTTTGGCGCTCTGGCAACCGACGGGTAGGTATGCCCACAATCTAGTAGTAGTCGCTGTATCTGTATCTGTGTCTGAGAGCATCTATTTGCATTCCTTTATTGCTTAAGCTGTTGGGTTAACTTATTGCACGTGCTGGGATCCTAGCTTATACTATACAGAAACGTTTATGTCCATATCCCTGTGTGGATGCGCCTATTAATATATCATACGTGCCACGTTTCGATTTAACTCTTTTCTGTTTTTTCGTGTTCTCGTTTTTTTTTTATATTTTCATTTCGTTCGTTCAATATGAACTTCCTTCCCATTTTCATGTGCTGTTCGTGTCCTGCCTTCATTACAATGCATGAGGTAACAGCCCATTCATTAGGCGCGTGATGTAAGCGTTGCGCCCTTTAGGGTGACCAGCACTTCTCAATGTTTCAGGCCCGTCATTGAAAACGTTGTGCAGTGACTATTTTATAACTATTACCACATTTTACGTAAATATATAATATAATATTCATAAAAACTAATCCATAATGAATGCAAAATGTTTAATAATTTATAGAAAATTAGAATAAAGTTAATTTATTGATTCAATAAATTACATTATTCATTTATAAAAAAATTTTATATTATAAAAAAATTGATTTATTATTTCCATTAAATTACATTAGTTATACTAAAAAAAATTTGTAAATTATAAAAAATTTAATCCTTCGAGCCGGATTTGAACCAGCGACCTATGGATTTCTACTTAATGTACCGATCTACAGTCCACCGCTCTACCAACTGAGCTATCGAAGGTTGATGACGACGCCAGACGTAAATGCGCACTTGACTGCGAAGCACTTCAAAGTAAAATGCGAACACAATAAGCCAAAGAAAAGCAATAACAAACACACAAAATATGCAAAGTTCACCTTCACTTTTATAAATAAACCTGATAAGCTTTTCTACGCATATGCTTACGAGCACAAGCGGACAACACGATGTCAACAAACTGGTCTGGCCACTCTAAAACAGTTCATACAAAATGGAGTAGCCCTGCATGTGTGTGTGCCTGTTTATGTGTGTGTGTGTGTAGCATTTTAAGGGCTTGGGCTTGGTTGGCATTCTGTTTATTCGTTCATACGCTTCTGCCACGTTTTTGTACTGTGTCCGTCGCTACCGCCGCTGTCGCTGTTGCTGTCGCTGCTGGCGTCTCTGTCAGCGTTTCGCACGAATCCCAAAAGAAGAGCAAAAAGCAATTTCGAAAAATGCAAAAGGGCTCGAGCTGCTGCCACCAACTGCGGAAACATGTTCAATTATCGCAGTGCTCTCAGCTCGCTGATTGTTCCTGCATTTTACCCTGGATGTGCACGCACACACTAACACATACGATTATGTATGTATGTATACACACACACACAACACACACACTGCGACGCTCACATGCTCACAAATGGTTCGGGGTTAAGTTAAATTCATGCAATGCGGTCGTAGACGTCGTTGGACGCTGCTGCTGCTACCGCTGCCGCTGCCGCCGCTGCCGTTGCCGTTGTTGATGTTGATGTGTTACACCCCTTCGCGGACGGACTAGTACGCCTACATGTGGCTGTTATAGAGTTTGTGGTTGTGCCAGAGGCGGGTGGGGCTTTAGAGACCGTACAGCATATGGAACTGGCGTGTCGAGTGTGACGGCAACGCTGACGTCGGCATTTGCTTTATGTGTGTATGTGTGTATGTACATACATGTATGTAGGTATGTGTGGGTGGCAGCCTGTCCAAGAATGTGTGTGTGTGTGTGTGTCAGTTTGTATCTCTCAATGGGTGTGCTGAGTGCTCCAAAGGGGGCTGAGCAGGCGTAAAGCACTCAACACAGACACTCGCACACCAGCATAAGTTTGTAAAGCGCCCCTGGGAATATGCTGATATAATTTATTTTAAATCTCGCCAGCATGCTACCTTTAAATGAAAGCATTCATGTTGCTGTTATTGTTGTAATTGGCCCAACGCAAGCTCGAAAAAAAATCAAATTACAAAATATGTATAGAATTATTTGGCATGCTAATTAGCTTGTGGGTACAGCTTGAAAGGACAGGTGTTTCATCTAAAACTGGTCACACAGTTAACGGTCGGGACCGTTCTGAACTTTTTATGGAAAGTTATATTTCGGAAACAAGCCTTGTTTACTCGTACATACTGTACTGTATGTATATATACACATTAGATCAAATGTGACGCTGTTAACCTACTTTAGAAAGTAATCAAAACATAATGCGAAATGTTCAACTTTATTTTTAACTGACATAATGCAAAAATTATCATTCTTTGGTAATATCATTCATCCCAGTACCCATTTCGTGAGTACTCTAATTCTCTAACCAAACCATATTTGGATTATCTGCTATAGTTTTACAAATATGTACAACGAATTAACGTTAATCAACTGATATTTAAGCAACAACATTTAAAGTATGTAAAATCCTTAGATGCATGTTATGTTATTTGAAAAACTTTGATAAACTTATACTTTTTACCATAAAAACGTGTAAAGACTTATTTGTTCCTAGACTGATACCTAACAGTGCTAAAAACTTCAGTTTGGAATTCCATATATCCGTGCTCTTCAGCTACAATATATACCGTCTCTTCATCAATTATACACAGCAAAAATGTCCTAACAATATGGGTATATTCACGAGTAGAAATATCTAGCTATATATAGTATGTGCATGTGACTTATTAATCATCATCCAACATTCTTCAATAGCAGACTATGAATTAAATATTTGTAAAAACATAGTGTATGTTAAGTCTCGGGCAATCGCGCAGACGGATATAGATTGGAATGCCAAGGTAACGAACTTAAAGTAATGTAACCCGAAGATCAGTAATTTAATCAGTAATGTCATCAGACCGACGATTTACCAGAGGTGTCTAGATCAATTCAATAATTCTTAAATTTCTTTTTTATTTGCTAAAGTGGTTCACTGATTTTCAATTATTTTTGATCATATTTTATTTCATGGACTATCTGTACTACATTTCCATAGCAATGTATATTTTTCTTTGATAATTTTATTATGTTTTGGGTTTTAAGCCTTGCTTAAATCTGTTAATTGTAGCTCTACTAAGCTTCCAAACCAATAACTTCAAGAGCTCCCTTCGATTACCAAAAAAGAAACCATTCCTATATCTAAAAACTTAAACACACATTTTTCTTATTTTGTGTGTGTGTGTGTGTGTGTATACCCATATATGTATATCAATTTGATCAAGTGTACTCCTTTTGCGTTATTGTCGATTTTCCACTGCAGGTTGTCAATGGCAATCGAGCGACGTTGTGGCCAGCGTCGACGACAACCCCTGGCCAATTGACATTTAACGTTGCCTTTGACCCCACGTCTCGTGTTGGTGGTGCAATTAACCGCAAAGGTTTCCTTTTGTCGTCCGCCCTGCGGACGATTGCCGCTGTCCGTCCACACGAATAACTAACGACCAACTCCGACTTCGTTGGCCACGGCCACATTGCTTTAAGTCATGAAATAATAATAGGTTACGTATACTACGCAACTTTAATGGCACAGTTATTAACTTTTGCTGCATTGTCAGGGAGCTTGTGGGAATCGAAACGATTATACTTAGTTAAAATTATACGTACTTATTGCTTTTTGTTTATTACTAGAAGGCTTAAGACAAGAGCTGGGGCTCAACCTGATCCAAGTTTGTTAGTAGTCCTTTTTCAAAGTGGAGGACTTTTCTTCTAATTAACCGATTTGGATGCCATTTTGAACAGAAGTAGAGAATTATATATTAAATACGTAAGCAAAGTTTAATTTATGAAGTTTTGGAAGAGTTTAAGGAATTAACGAAACCTTGGAAGAGGGGAAGGAGATGGAAAATAAAAAAAAAAAAACTCATATTGCCTAAGGATTAGGACAGTCTACACACGAAGCTTGGTTTATTGGTTTTAAATGTTCATGATACAATTAAGTGTCGAAATAATAGGCTTTACAATCCTAGAGTCTTTTTAAAACCTCAGGGTTTTCCAAGCGTGTTAATATTGTTTTGTTAGAAAGCCCGATTCAATAGTTATTAGATCAGGCTTTATTTGTTATAACAAATTAAGAATGTGCTGGCCAAGTAAGAACATTACTAAGGATTTCAGAACAAGAGTCACATTGCTTTCCAAAATGCTTCTAGTTTGGAAATAATTGGTTATGTAATCCAACATCCAAAATCCAGAGTCTAACCTCAATAACAAACAATCATGAAAATCCATGAAATTAAATGGCTCTTAACTGGCATTGAACCGAGCAGAAATGCTTCAAAATATATGTCACAAGACTGTAGATTTTGTTCAGGGGTGTTCATGTACATATATACGCCCATGTGCAGATGGACAGCCAATAATTAGAGAGCGAGATTTCTCATAATAGGGGATTGGAATAAATTACATATTTTTTTTGGGGTAGTTATGGTCCTAATTCCATGTTGAAAATCAATACAAACATAAGTACCAATGCACGCATGTTAATATAAGCAGATAATAATCTTATGTTATCTACAAGTTATCTGTCACTGTTGCATACGAATGTAAGCATAAAGAATATGTATAGCAAAAGTGTCAGTCTCCAATAAAACTCTAAAGCGAACAGACGCACGGCGGTCCGCGACTATTGTCTTTTACTTTACTCCTACTGAGCCCTTCCCTTTTCAGCGAATATATAATCTATTCAATAGGTTATGGGCCCAGGGCATATAGGCTCATAGGAGAAGTTCAAAGTATTGTGAAATAGTAATCGTTTGGTGACTCAAGAAATATAACATTTAAAAAATGAGTGCGCTATATCAAATAGACAAATTGGAAGAGCATAACTATGACTCATGGAGCATACAGATGCGATCTGTCTTAGTGCACGCGGAATTGTGGAGTGTGGCATCAGGTGCTGAACCTAGTAATACTGAGAGTTCAAGGCCAAAAGATGAAAAGGCATTAGCAATTATAACGCTAAGTGTAAAAGCTTCACAATTGGGCTTCATTAAAAATTGCAACACTTCGTACGAGGCATGGAAAAAGTTAAAGGACGTTCATCAGCCGAGTGGACCTGTACGGAAAGTGTCGCTGTACAAGAAATTGCTAGGCAAACGCATGTTTCAAGGCCAAAGCATTTCAAGTTACATACACGAATTTAACGAAATTCTGGATGGTTTGTGTACAGTTGGCATCGAATTAAATGATGAGTTAAAAACAATCGTGTTGTTGTCAAGCTTGCCCGAACCATACGAAAATTTTGTCGTCGCCATTGAGACGCGTGACAATTTACCGTCATTTGATGTGTTATGTATCAAGCTGATGGAAGAGGGAGAGCGCAGAGGCAATGCAGATGGAGAGAGCGAGAATGCAAGAGCATTTATAGCTACGCAGCAGATCGTCGCGCATTCCAAAGCGAATTCAAAAAGGAATTCAAAAATCGTCGTTTGCTACAACTGCGGCGAAAAAGGGCACTACAAGGCACAGTGCAAGCGTGAGAAAATTCGCGGTGAAGGGAAAAAGCAATCGACAAAGAAAGAGATGGAAAAGCAGAGCAGCTTGTTAAATGCGTTGGACGTTGGAAAGATAGAGAACAACATGTGGTGTCTGGACAGCGGAGCAACAAGCCATATGTGTTGCGATAAGACGTTATTTTCAAAATTTATTGCGCACACTGAAATGATCGGTTTAGCTGACGCTGGTTTCCTGAAGGCCGAAGGCAGAGGAGAGGTGAAGTTACAGACAGAACTTTGTACCTTGGTGTTGTCAGATGTACTGTATGTACCGAAAATGAATGGCAACTTTATGTCCGTCAGCCGGTCAGTGCAAAAGAACAATGTTATACATTTTGGGCCACATTTTGCTAAAGTTATACAAAACGGCGAGTGTATACTGAAAGCGAATAAAGTTGGGAACCTTTATATGTTTCAAGGCAAACAAAATAGGTGTTATTCCGCAACTGAATCAGATGGTACATTGTGGCATAAGCGTTATGGCCATTTAAATTTTACCAGTCTGAAGGAAGTGATCAGCAAAGAGCTAGTGCGTGGTATTGGAAAGGTTGTTTTCCCAGACAACTTGAATTGCAAAACGTGTATGCTAAGCAAAATACATGTACAGCCATTCCCAAAGGTAAGCACTAACCGTGCCGAAGAGCTGTTGGAACTGGTTCATGCTGATGTATGCGGCCCATTCGACACGAAGTCACTTGCTGGATCCAAATACTTTCTGACCTTCATCGATGACAAGTCCAGGCGTATATTTGTTTATTTTTTGCGGAAGAAAGATGAAGTGTTCAGTAAGTTCGTCGAATTTAAAAACTTGGTTGAACGGCAAACAGATAAAAAGCTCAAATGTATTCGAACCGACAATGGAGGCGAGTTTGTCAACACAACATTCAACGGTTTCCTGAAACACCATGGTATTGCAAGGCAATTGACCGTGGCTTATACTCCGCAGCAGAACGGCGTGGCGGAAAGAGCAAACCGGACATTAACGGAGATGTCCAGATGCTTATTGGTGCAGTCGGGCCTAGGCGAGTCTTTGTGGGCCGAAGCAGTCAACACAGCAGTATACATAAGAAACAGATCACCTACCAGTGCACTGAACAACCTGACTCCAATGGAAGCGTGGACAGGTAAGAAACCCTGTGTTAGCCATCTAAAAGTTTTTGGTTCCATTGCAGTTGCACTTGCAAAGGGTCCCCGTAAAGGCAAATTCAAACCCAAAGGGCATGAGTACCGTATGGTTGGGTATTCGGTAGCAGCCAAAGGCTATCGGTTATACGACCCAGAGACGAGGACGATTGTCGAAAAACGAGACATTCTATTTGATGAGCGTTGTGGTGGTCATACCAATGAAGATACCGTTACGGTAGATTTTCCTGCATGCGAGGTTCAAGAGCATGTCACTCACACGGATGGTGACAGAAGCATCGACGACGATGACAGTGAGCACAGTTCTGACGACAGCAGCTCCAACGCATATGAGAGTGCAGTCGAAAAAGAAGACTCTGACGAGGATACTGTGAAGATTGGGCCAGGCCGGCCTAAAATTGTTCGAAATGGTAAACCTGGTCGTCCAAGAAAGCAATACAATGTGCTTGGAGCATTGGTTGCTAGTGACGTAATGGTTCCGACATCCTATGATCAGGCCGTTGGTAGCACACATGCAGTATTCTGGCAAGAGGCGATGCAAAAGGAATATCAGGCACTACAATCAAACGAAACCTGGCAGATGGCTGATTTACCAAAAGATCAGCGAGCAGTTGGTTGCAAGTGGGTATACAGCCTGAAACGTGACTCTGATGGAAAAGTCGAACGTTTCAAGGCACGACTCGTTGCTAAAGGGTGCTCCCAGAAGTATGGCGTGAACTATGTAGAGACGTTCTCACCCGTTTGCAGATTGGAAACCGTGCGGTTTATTTTGGCGTTAGCAGCGGAATTGAAGCTGTACCTTCACCAGATAGATGTGTGTACCGCCTATTTGAATAGCGACCTGCATGAAACTGTTTATATGAAGCAGCCACAGGGATACACAGATCCCAATAATCCAAGTAAGGCTTTATTGCTTAAAAAGGCAATATATGGATTGAAGCAGTCGGGGCGCGAGTGGAACTCCAAGCTCGATTGTGTACTACAAGGCATAGATTTTGTAGCATGTGAAAATGAACCGTGTCTTTACAAAAGGAACGGAAGAGGTGACTTATCATTAATCCTTGTTTATGTTGATGATATAATTATAGCATGCCGATCAAAAGAGGACTTGGCCAACATCAAGTCAGCCATTACAACATCGTTTGAATGTGTTGACAAGGGAGAGCTGCATTTGTTCCTTGGCATGGAAGTGCAGCGCGACGGTGAGCTTGGCGAAATTTCGCTAAGCAATTCGCAATACATCAAAGACATATTGCGTGAACATGGATGCGAGACCTGTAGACCTACAGCGACCCCACTGGATGCTGGTTTCCAAGTGATATGTACCAGCGAGCATTGTCAAAAGGTTGACATTGCATCCTACCAGTCTTCAATTGGCGAGTTAATGTGGCTGGCGCTTACAACAAGGCCAGACATATTGCATTCCGTTGCCAAGTTAGCTCAACGGAATCAAGATCCGCATGCAGAGCACCTAGTGGGTGTAAAACATGTGCTTCGATACCTGGCGTCAACTGTGGACCTGAAGTTGCACTACAAAGAGTGTGGACAACCCCTTACCGGCTATGTGGATGCAGACTGGGGTGGCGACCGCATCGATCGCAAGTCGTATACTGGCTATGTATACTACTTGGCTGGAGGACCCATATCCTGGCGATCTGAAAAGCAACGCAGCGTGGCACTTAGCAGCACGGAGGCGGAGTATATGGCTCTTTCAACTGCGTGTAAGGAGGCCATATACCTACGGCGTCTTATAGTGGAGATTGGCTGCGGTGACTCGAGTACTCCAACTATTCTTCATGGCGATAATTTAAGTGCTCAACAATTAGCTAAGAATCCTGTACACCATGAAAGAACAAAGCATATTGATATTAGATATCATTTTGCAAGACAGGTTGTAAACGAAGAACAAATTGTTTTACAGTATACATCAACCAATGAAATGATAGCTGATATTTTAACGAAAAATCTCCCTAAAGCGAAGCATGTTCATTTTACAAAGCTGTTAAATTTGATTTGAAAATTTTTGTAAAACATGTTTGCATTGAGGAAGGGTGTTGAAAATCAATACAAACATAAGTACCAATGCACGCATGTTAATATAAGCAGATAATAATCTTATGTTATCTACAAGTTATCTGTCACTGTTGCATACGAATGTAAGCATAAAGAATATGTATAGCAAAAGTGTCAGTCTCCAATAAAACTCTAAAGCGAACAGACGCACGGCGGTCCGCGACTATTGTCTTTTACTTTACTCCTACTGAGCCCTTCCCTTTTCAGCGAATATATAATCTATTCAATATTCCAGATATCCCAGTTGCTCAAAAAATCTAAATAGCTATCCAGTCTTCTCTGTCTATAGAGATAATGCAAAAGTTTTAATCAGAGTATCTTGCTATTGTTTTCATTTCTTTCGTCTTTTGGACTTGTCAATAAGAGAGAAACTGTTGCAGTTTTGAATGTGACTCTTCAAGCTCGAAAACGGAATTATTTAGATACAACCTTTCGAGTAATGTATTAGTCAGAAGTACGCTGGCAGTTTTGACTTTGAAAAACAGCCAGAAGAGCAATGCACTTCACGATTTAGCTTTAATAATGGCTCCCCGAGCAATTGTTAGAGAAACTTTGGACTGGTTATATGCGCAGCTGGAACTGGTCAAGATCTGCACCTTTTTGCTTACTGTTTTAAAAGCTATATTGAAATGACAAACTAGAGCACACAGTCGAGGGTGAGAGACCAATCAGGGACCACCTTCTTTCAAATGTTGAGACATAGTAGCTAGGATACCGCCAGGTTACTCAAATAGGAAGTATAAAAAAATTGTGCTACGGACATTTTCATATTATATCAGCTACCCTACATCCAATTGCTGTTTGATTTCATTTATAATACCATTATAGACTTCCTTGAATGCTCTCTTTGTTAACTTGGAGCCAAACAAAAACACAACAAATATACTGTTAATATAATGTGCGTCAATAGTTGAATTGTTAAGCAGCCATATTGGAAGTAATTATTAGTAATTGTAATCGAAGCTCAAAGGAGTACAGATTATGAGATACCAAAAACTGAACTTATCATGAGTAATTCATAGATATGTTGTTTGTTGTATAGTATGAATTATATTTCAAGTTCCAATTTTACTTTCGTACTACACCCACAAACCGCAGAAGCGGGTTCAGTCTTCCCTTTTTCCGCTCTGCTTCATTTGTGTTTTTGCTTCTGCAGTATGAGCGCAATGTTTTGGTTGGCCTTAAGTCCAAAATGGTTTCAAGCTGAAAGTGTTATCGAAGTGACAATCGAAATCGTAGAATCCTGTATTGCAACTAATTTCGCTCGAAAACCGGAAAAAGAGCATCTAGATAAGATGACCGCTCCATTAGCCGGCTTTATCATATGTTTAGTTGTTCGTTTCGTATTCTGTTAATAAATGTGTTATAAAATAATCTGTAATATGAAACTCTGATAAGTGTGGTGTGAAAACCGAAAACTGTATCACAATTCGTGATGAACAAGCAATTTAAAACAAAAATGTGTCGATATAAATTTGTTACTAGAAAAGCATAAAAACCTACTAGTTACCTCTAGTTTTTACTACCATAGGGTTACTTGGCTCTGCTGTTTTAACAAAATAACCAGTTAATTCTCTATGATCTTATATAGAGAGATTAAAGAATTGAATTGTAATCAATCGTCCCTACTGGACACGACAATCATAATCCATAATCCAAAGAATTTTTTAAGACCTTGGAGAGAACTACTTATTATTGGGCAGGGGCGAAGCTCCCATTAAATGCAGAATAAACTAATCAAATGTTATACATAAACAATTGTCTGGCAATATAAATAATGACTTTCATATGGGCTGGTTGCTGGAAATGTGAGTTGCACAATAAACTAAACGCAAAATTGAAGTCGTAAAACGAAAGACAGCCATAAATTAAATAATTAATGCGATAACATTTTATAAATATTGCTAATGTATTTTGTTGTACAGAGCACGCAGTGACGGCGACAGCGACAACAAATACAAAAACGAGCTAAAAATTATCGGCAACTACACCGAAGCTATATACCCTACACTGGATCTTATCCCGTGAAATTTTTTACTATTTACGAGCCAGTAGTGCTGCCACACCTTTAGATATAACTAGAACTGCTCAGCAGGTATATTATTTTCCATATCTTTAGGAATGAACAAGATTTTGATAGAACAACTATTTTAAAATCAACACATTGCTATTAAAGCTCAGACAACAAAGAGAAGGTGGAGTAGCGATTGAAACAGACATACGCACATCATGAGTTTGATTTGCTGATCATATGTACATATGTATGTATGTATATTCACCAATAATATAGTATGTGGTCTGCCAAAAACAATATACCCTTCCACCTTTCAGTGAAGGGTATGAAAAACAGTAACCAGTTTATGACATTCCAGGCAAACAAATAAAATAACACAAATGATAACAATAATAACAACAACAACAACAACAGCAAAGCGAAAGGCCTTCGCTTTATTTGCAAGTACAACAACAACAACAAGAATCGTAGCGGCAGCGCAGCAACGACAACAACCACAAATACAACAACAATCAACGTCAAAATTGAAATCGAAATGCAAATTAAAACGATCAATAAAAATGCGAATATGTCAATAAAAGTCAAATGCAAATTCTTTTCGTTTTTATACACATTAAATACATACGTGCACATAAATATACGTACATACATAAATACACCCATATGTATATATGTATGTATATAGTACGATATATGTACAACACGTAACGACTGCAAAGTCGGCAAAATGCAGGCAAAAGTGAAGAACGTTGTGTTGGCGAAATGAAATAAATATGGAAAATTGATTGCATGCCTTGGCAGGCAATATTCGAAAATGCATTGCACTCCAAATATAGAATCGGCTGGCGGCGCCACGACATGATGGGTCGGTCTAAAGCTTTTTATTTTCGAGATATGTGCAACCCCCATGGGTGTTAAAATTGAGAAGCGAATAAATTTGTGCAAACACACTCACATACATACCTATGTATGTATGTATAGTACTATATAGTACATATTTATTTATGATGATTTCGAATGCAGCGCCCACTTAACGACACCGCTACAGATACACGATGTGATGTTACAGGAGACAAAATAAGAAGAAACGTATGGCCAGCGCAATCATCATCATTAACAATTGCCTGCACTGCGAACATTTCAAACCTACCATCATTTTATGAGTTAAAAATGCCTCAAAAACCATAAAAACAATCTCAAAGCTACAACAACTGGCACTTATTTGCTTCCGAATTGTTTCCTTTATACCTCAGTACTCATACATATATATGACAATCATACGAACATGAAATATTGCATTAAAAACCAAACTTGGAGCACGAGCAACAATGTTAATAACGAGCTAGACCGACTGTTAAATACTCTTAGTCAATCACAAAGAAGATAAGGCTCGAATACAATTTTTTACCTGATTAATCGATTTTCATTAATAGTGAACAATTTTCGCTAACGTAATTTGATTTGTAAAATTTGTAAAGAGTTGTGAGATGACATCAATCGGCCTAAATCGGCTTTTCTCATTCTCTCTCTGATTAACAATAGCCTCTCAAAAAGGGTAATGTTTACCATTTGAGAGCATGAATCACTATCAATATAGTATTGGAGTAACATTGTTTTTATCAAGCTTGTTGGTATTTGTGTCCCTGGAGATTGAGTTTTTATAATAACTTATCGGTAAGATAAAGAAATAATGTAGCTCCTGAGAAAATACCTGTCGCTCTTTATCCAAATTAAGGTCAACGAAAAAGGGACATTAAGGGTACTTAGTATATTCCAAGTTTCCAATGCCCTTAGAAGTCACCAATCTTTTAGACAGACAGAAGGAAGGACTACATGACCTTATACGTTAATTATATATTATTGTAATTTGATCAAATTTCTCCTTCTTAGGCTTTTCTAGCTTATAAGACGCTTTTTATAATTTTTGTATATTTTCCTCCTATGCCGACAGTCATATGTTTGTTGACATAAATAAATAAATACTCAATATTTCGATCAATCGAATAGGGCATACTATAAGCCAAGGCTGAAGTCTCAGCTCTTACAGAGGTTGAAAGCTAAAGCTTAAGCAGTGAGATGAGAAAAAACAGCATAAAATAATATGTATATGTAGCTCCAATCGGCTGTAAGAAATCTTATATTAAGTTTAGTGCTCAAGTACTTTGCGTGAGTCTTAAAATTAAATATCCAAATCGGGGGAACACGGTGGTAATAAAACTTCAACTGAATCCAATTTGTATTACAAAGTTTTGATGATTGAAATTATAGATGAAACAAGCAGTAAAACAAACCATCCACATTAACATTTTCTTACATAAACGTGCTAATGAAACATTTAAAGTACCTTGCTGTATGTTTTCTAAGCACCATTTCCAATTGCGTTGATAATGAAAGGTACCTAACCTAATCGGTCTTTATCAGAATATATTTAAAAGAATACTGGTAACTGGCTAACATTTAAATTTAAACGAGTATGAAAATAATATATGTATACACATATGTACTGATATTTACATTTACATTGATATGGCTATTATCAATTATATTTCTACTTTCTATTTAAACTAGTTTTTTTGAATCGATCGACTTTTCTAAAAAGTGCTTTTATAAATCATTTAATCTGTGGTTAATTTTTTCTCCAAGTGTAGCAGATACAGCAGCGGGCGTAGGTAGTAGCGATCGAAATAAGGCGTCTCTGGTGGGGCGGGCATTTGGGACGAATGGCGACAACAACAATATAACAACGACAACATTGACGGCGACACGAAGCGCACGCCGTCGCTAATTAAAAAATACTCGCTACAAAATAAAACTTAATTGCGATTTCATTTGAGATACGCGCGACGCCAGTGGCTCGCTGGCTCGATGGCTTGCTGGCTGAGTGGCTAGGCATTATTGGCGCAGCAGTTGAGCGTCGGGCACACGCGTCGTATGAGCGACGTCGAGAGCAACACAACAAAGCGACAACTGCAAATATTCCAACGACGACAACAAGAGCAAATGAGCACAAGAGCCACTCGAGTTTGTGGCACGACGAAGATGATGTTGACGATGATGATGAAGATGATGATGATAATAATAATGACGAAGGCGCTGGCAACGAGCAGAGCGAAAAAGTTGCCAACTAACAGGGTGATGGAGAAATCTGAGGCAAAGATGCAGGCGGCGGCTGTGGATGTGGCTGTGGCAGCCGCAAGTTGCACTTTAAACAGGTTCAGGTTGTTGCTGTTGTTGTTGTTGTTACTGTCGGCAGAGGAGGGCAACAGCAGCAGTGCAATTTCGTTTTTTATTGCCGCCACTGCCGGCGACTGTAAGCCACTGAAAAAGCGCGCCTAATAAAGATTGATTTACACCCGTTGTGGTTGCGGTTGCAGTCCAGATCGCAGCAAGTCAGAACACGCGCATATCTATTAAGCACAAGGCAACAACAACAATTACAACAATGCACATTCAAAATAATTCCCAAAATTATTGCACAAGCTGCAAGCGAGCTATCGGCCTACCGAACGAGTGCGCTCATCTTCTCTATTTTTAGTCGCCTGGCAATGCCGTCAACTCAAGTGCATGGCAGCGACGCTGACGCCGACGTCGACGTCGACTGCAATGGATGGAAGATGCAGAGACGCAGCATAAGTGCAAGACACGCTCAAGTGCCGACGCCAGCCCAGACAAGTCACACACACACACACACACACACAAAGCGCTCCCAATCAAACGGCTTGATGGATGCCCGGGAAGGGGCAACGTGTAAACAAGGCCGGCCAGCGGCGCACACACAAGCAACGGTCTTGCCATTTATGGCCTTGATTTATGTATCTTTGCTACTGGATCTCTAATGCGAGCATACACACACACACACAGACAGACACACATACCTATTAGAGCTGGGGAAACATCGATGTTTGCCAACATCGATGTTTCGATTTTTTTGGAGGAAGAACATCGATGTATCGATGCATCGAAATTCCACTAACAAATTTTCAAAAAAAAATTAATATACATCATAGGGCACTTCGTTTTGATTTGTCTGTTTATAAAGGAAAAAAAGGGTTTAAAACAAACGATATTTTTATAACTTCAAATAATAAACTAAAAACAAGAGAAAGTATAACATAAAAAATTATAGTTAATGACTAATTTCAGATAAAACAACAAAACAATATTTTCATAAATTGAAAGAATATAAGTATAACAAAATGAAAAGCATAACATAAAAAATATAATTCATGACTAATTATTTGAGATCCACTCATTTTTGTTAATAAAAATGAGCATGTCTACATTCTTTGATTTAAGCGAACTCCTTTTTTCGCTAACTATAAGTCCAGCTTTGCTGAACATGCGCTCACTTTCAGTGGACGTTGCAGGAACGCAGAGGTACTTGCATATACATGCCTTAAGGGACTTATCATTTGAGATCTGTAAATAAAATCCTTCGTATTTTTTGTCTATAAACGACAAAATAGAGCTTGAGGTCGTTGGTAGTTCTTCAATTGTCAACGTAGGATGCATTCGTTTAAAATGTGCAGATAAATTGGTGGTATTGCCACATGTTTGATACACTTTACCACATTTAAAGCATTTAGCAGACTTGCCATCCTTAGACTTATTGAAGAAATTCCACACAGTTGACTTTCCATATTTTACCCGTTTATTAGGACCAGCTTCCTCAGGTTCCTTATCCATTTCGGTTGAGTTTGCATTACAATCTAAGTACATAGAACAACATATTATTATATGTACAAATAATGAAAATACACATACACAAATAAGACTGCAGCTGCAAGATAAAAATTACCTTTGCTATTAGATTCTTTTAAAAACTTCTCCATTTCCAAGCACTGCCAACACCAATATCCATCTATAATATTAGTAATTTGTTCTGTATTATATTAGGGGTTTTATTAAAAAATGCAAATTTTAGCTTTTACTTACCTAGCTTTTCCCGCGTTTTTTTTTACAAGTAGTAAAAAACATCGAAAATCGGAAATAAAACATCGATGTTTGGAAAAAATTGCAAAACATCGATGTATCGATTTTACATCGATGTTTCGCACAGCACTAATACCTATACATATTGAATTTATTTGCAATTTATTTCATTTCCTTAGCTTTTCAGCATAAGGCATGAACAGTGGCCGAAGATGCATGGCAATGGGTTCTTTTTGTTGTTATTCCCGTCTGCATTGTGTCCGCAAGTATACTTTTGTATGTTTGTTTGTGTTTGTTTTTTTTTTTTCTACATATCTGAAGATGCCAAAGTTTTCACTTGAATTGCCGATAATTTCTTCTTTTTAGTCAACAATAAAGAAGGGTAATTTCCAATTTGACGAGCTTCACATTTTTAGAGTGGAAAATGAAAAGCAGCCAAACAAAAAAAAAATAGAAAACAAGAAAAGAATGCTAAAGTCGAGCAAGCTCAACTCTTAAATACCCTGTACCAAAAAGGAAAAAATAAAAAAACTTTTTTTTTAAATAATTAAAAAAATTATTTTAATTTAATTATTTAATTAAATTAAATACATGTTCATGTACAGTTTCAACAGCATACATTTATATCAGAATCGTGTCTCGGCGTGTTTATATGCGTGTATGTATGCAGCACAAAGTTGAACTTTCTTCAGAACTGACCTATCATGATGAAACTTGGCAGGCAGGGATGTAGTTACCAAATTTTAGTTCCAAGAACTATGGGAGTTATGGACAAAAACACGAATTGCGGGGGAGTGAGGGGGTATATCAGAATAAAAAAATAAACTGGACCTGCCTAGGGCTTATGGGAATCTGGATACCGAGTTTGGTTATTCTATCTCTTGTACCTTCTGAGATCCTTGCGCTCATACAGACGGACGGACGGACGGACGGACAGACGGACATATATATCGATCGACTGGTCTTGTCACCCTGATCAAGAATATATATACTTTGTGGGGTCTGCCACGCCTCCTTCTGTATGTTACATACATTCGCACAAAACTAGTATAGCCTTTTACCCTTTGGGTACAGGCTATAATGAGGGCAGCACACAAGAAAGCTTAAGTCTTATTGAGTTCAAGTGGCTCGCGTTACTTTAAAATTTCCTCCAATTTAGAATGTCTGTCTCTATCCTAAAAGGCACCATCAATCAAACCAAAAATTATTGGCACACCCACAGATAAGCAGGGAAACAAATCAAGCTTTTTATTTGTGAGGAGATTCACACATCGTTATCCCTTTGTTTACTCAGCCCATCAACCCCTCGCCGGATTCGTATTCGTTGTAGTCCTCAGCAACCCTATTTTCAAATGTACATAATCTGCCTTTTTATTAAAAGGGAGTACGGATTATGGTATTTACAAATTGAGCATTTTTGCATACGCTTCTAACTTAGTTCCTAACATCCGTTGTGTAATGTTCTTAGTAACCTTGAATCTATTCTTATAAGAAAATCGACCTAATCGATGGATTACCTAAGAAAATAAGAAAGTGCTCATCGCATACATATGTATATTATATGCGTACTTGATGAGACATACTAAGTTAAGTCATGGATGTCGAATCCAAGTACATGATGGACATTTTTATTTTTATCCTTATTTCACAATTGATTACAGTTGCCGTTGAAAACAGAACTCAATCTTAATACTCATATCATACCTTGAGAAAGACAATCAAACTTATATCGATTTTCGTATAGTATATAAATTAAGAGTAATTGTCTCACCGGAGTCTGGATATAATATTTGTTAAATGTTACCCCAGTGTTTGAATGTTTGTTGAATAAATATTGATATAACAATAAAAAATACAAAATAATGGTTTGTATTATTATTAACACTGCACTCTGGGCTTTGAATAACCCAAGAGGGGTTTCTATTAATGAGACTGAAACACATAACTGCTAGAGTTTTCTAGGATACTCTTCCTTGTGGAACTAGATGAGGTTTCACACACTTTGTTCCAAGAGGCCCATTGTAATGCCATATAATCTACTTATCTTTAAGGGTCCGCTTTATAGCACCATGTATGCTTGACGAATTTAGACATATTCATCATCTCTTTTTTGCTAAATCAGTGTGATTGTTTAGAACGGTGTTGAGCTTACTTTTTCAGAAATCGTTGCCAAGTCTGCCACCACCATACCAATCCTATAAACTTTTCAGTTTAAGGTCAAAGAATGTTCTATTAGCGAGGTCTGGCTTGCTCCAACTCCAACAGCTGTACCTTTCCAGCGCAGCCAGCCCATTGACCATTTCGTGTCAGATTACGGAAGGAAATTAATGACCTGCCAATGCCAGGATCGATGCATGCGGGAGTTCCCTTTCTTGTCAGCTCATATGGCATGCAGTACTCATATGACATTAATACTGACTTGCTGGACTAACATACGGAATAGCTGGATATAGTATAACTACAGAGTCTTAACAACTAGAATGCTTAATAGAAGCCACCACTGATTTACATAAACCAAGTAGTTGCTTTTAATGAATAATAAATCAACAATTGTTATTATAGCTTTGAATTTAAGCAGACTATATATCGGACTGTATTCAGAAAAAAACATAATTCAAGGCAACAAAGCAAACACGTAATATAAAGTTTTAAAAACTAGAATGTTTAATAAAAGCCATCACTGATTTTTAGCTTATGATGAGTTATAATTCAACCAATTGTTCTTAACATGCTATGTATTATAGCTTTGAATTAAAGCATACTATACATCGTATCTGTACCTTATTAGAAATCATAATGCAAGGCAACAAAGGCTTTCTTATATCACTCCATAAGACCGACTCCGTGTTGGTAACAAAAACTTAGACTTAGATGCGTACTTCAACCTACCTGCTGAACTTGACCGGCCCCTTGAAGTTGCAAGCATTTGTGTAGACACAATATTTGCCTATTTAAAAGCAGTCGGGCGGCGTAAAATTGAAATTTAAATGGAAATGAAGTTGGCAAACCTTGAAGCGACTTGAACCACTTGAACTCAGTCCAAAGCTAGGGCAGGTAGTACTATAGATGTGGTAGTAGTAGCCTAGCTAGACGGCTAAAAATGTTAGCACGCCTGTTCACTGTCGCTGCGTAGCTGGAAGATACATTTTCTAAATTATTAATGAACCAATGCTGCGAAAAATTTTGCAACTCATGCCATTTAACGCACAAGACAAAGAGATTTTCTACTATTTTCAACACACAGATACACACACACACACATACTTCAACGTCAGCTTGGCAGCGACTCTGGCGCCGACTCTTAAGAGGTTGACCGACCTGGCAGTAAGACAAACAACTAAATTGGTTCTACGCACCTCCAGAAAGCTACAAAATCATCTAACGAGCAACAATGCCAAAAATTAGGAAATAAACAAGAGAGAACGCTACAGTCGAGCAAGCCCGACAGTGTAATACCCTGTACCCAGGTAAACTTGCGTCACTGAGTTATATGCGCCCATAGCAGCAGCAAAAAGAGGAAGAAGAAGAGTGAACTTGTTGCTGCAGTTTGGGGGGGTTGTACTGGCGAAAATTTGTTTTGCTAATAACTTTTCTTAGAATTGACCGAATTGAATAAAATTTTTAACAACAATAGACAATTATATATAAATTATGTGTGCAAAGTTTGGTTTAGGTAGCATTTGAAATGTGGACGCTATTGACGAAATTCTGTAGCGGGGGAAGGGGGGCAAAATTCCAAAAAATAAAATAAACTCGTCCTTACTCGGACTTAGGAGAATCTGGATGCCAACTTTGGTTATTCCAGCTTTTATAGTTTCTGAGATCCTTGCGTTCATCCAGACGGACGGACAGACGGACGGACAGACGGACGGACATGTCTAGATCGATTTCTCTCGTCATGCTGATCAAGAATATATATACTTTATGGGGTCGGAGATGCTTCCTTCTGTATGTTACATACTTTGCACAAACCTAATATACCCTTTTTACCCTACGGGTACAGGGTATAACAACAACAAAAAGAAGCGCTAATGCGACCAGAAGAACGAAAATGTCGAAAACAAAAAGGCAGCTAACGCTTAAAACTAAAACGACGCAAAAAAAAAACGCACAAACAAAGCGATGAAAAGTTTTCAGAGTGTAAATAAGTTTTATATGCGAGTGTGTATATGTATGTATGTATGTATTGCTTTATTTTTATTGCATTCCAAGCGCAAAAGTCGAAACAAAAGAGAACGTTCGTTCAAATTCCGACCGCTCGACATTTATATTCTCTGTACTCAAATGAAAATACTATATACACGTACATATGTATATTTAAATTACAATATGCGGGGGGATAGGTCTAGGTCTAGACGAACCACTCGTCTGCCAAATTCAACTTATTTACATGACAGATTAGTATTGGCGCACTAAAAAAGTTAAATCACAGAAGTCGTTCTCAGCTGATTTTAAAAACTTCAACCATGTTTATAGATATTTGTAGGCATGTGATTAACACTGTTAACAATTATCAAGCTATGAGCAAAGTATTGTGAATAGCTAACTAGTTGTATCCATAAAGATGTTTTAGATTTAAACCAACTTAATTAAGAAAGAAAATAAACTCCAATTGAAGTGCAATATAAAAGTCGAAATTGGGCGTAAAGTTTAAAGAATGTCAGGTTTTGTCAGAAATATGAAAATATTTTCTGAATTCTCTGATCAAATTGTTGTATTTTCGAGATAGGCTCCATGAACTTGCACACAATTTTAGTTACAATTTGACACTTTTGTGTATGAAATCAGATGCTTAATACAATTCTCATTTTTGCTAAAAACAATATTAAACTACAACTTATAGTTTTGTTCAAAAGATGCACTGATTTAACATAAATGCAATATAATTTTCCTTTTTGATATTCACACATTTAACACAACTCTTTTTGAATTAATCGAGAGACTCTGAAAAATAAACTCTCGATTTCGGGTACTGGAGAACGCTTTTTATTTCCTACACTAGGCAGCCAAGGATTTGAATGTACTTAGAATCTAAATGTTGCTAGGATTTATCAGAGAAGAGGTTTTTAACCTCAGTTCTCTGCAACTAACGTCTTCTTCCAATGGGGCTGTGTTTGTCCAACTTCTATCGAATTTGCTGATTATTTGAAAAACATGGGTAGGTATTATTATTCTTGCAGAACAGTAATAGTTTGAAATTTTAATTTTTGCTAAAACGTAGAACGAAATATTTTATTAGCTCTAATGATATTTTCATTTTAAAAGCTATAGTATTATATTATGCAGCGAACTGTGACTAATAACAGGTTTTTTGTGAATTACTTGAAGAGTAGAGAGCACTAGTGATAACAACGTTATGCATCGTATAATCGAAGTTATCTCTCTTAAGCGAAACAAGGGTACTACATTACTATATTATTTAATATCGACTCATTTAGCAGAATTTCAGAGCCAAGCTTTAAGAATCAAAAAAGTTACTTAGTCATAAATAATATGATATTTAATCGTTTTTAAACTTTAAAGTCTGTTTGTAATGAACTCTTACATTCGCAGACCAAGAAGTGTGTTTTTCAAATGTGTTTTGTATGTGCTGTGGAATCTACAAGTACAAGTATATATCAACGAAATCAGCTTACCCATAAAGAGTATATGTATGAAGAATCTTATCGCGTAATGCCGATTGAGAAAGAGAAACAAAATCAATGAAAAGTACATATTAGTCGACGTGAACGTCCACGTCCACGTCAACGTCTACGTCTCCGCTGGCGGTCTCACGCGCTCAGATAACCTCTCTCCATCTATTTTTAGCTTTCCTACATACATACATAGAGTATGTACTCGTACATACATATGTACATATGTACATGTTCGGTGCTGCCGACCAACCAACTACTTATTCGAGAAATGAAATGAAATAAAAATCGGATTCCCTCTAGTACTATGTGTAGGTTTAGATCCTACCAGCAGCAATGAAGTGCCACATTATTATTTTTATGCTTTTTAGCACTTTGAACTGAACAGAGCTGAGCTGAGCTGAGCTGAGCCCACCCACAACTGTGTCTGTCCTCTCGTCTTGGGTCTCGCTCCGTCCCGAGGTTTGCCGGTTACCTGCTTCCACAGCAGCAGCAGCAGCAGCAGCAATTCGAATGAATAACAGAATGAGGGAATGAATGAATGAATGAATGGAAATGGGCGAAGCGAAGGCACATGTTGTGGGCCCAGTTCTACTTATCTCTTCTCTGTTGCTTTTTGTTGTTGACTTGACTTTGTCGGTCCGTTCGGTCCGTTCGGTCTGAGTGTTTTACCTGCGGCCACCGACAGACGCCGTTTTATGGCATTTTTATCTCACCTGCACGGGAAGGCACATATTAACACAACGGCCTGTACCTCTGCCAGTCACTGCCCCCTGGTCATGTCGATTGCTGGCAGACGACGAACACGGCGCCGTCATCGTCAATGCCGCCGCCATTTTATTCTGAAATGTCGGCGCGCGCTTCCTATAGAAATTTCGAAATTCTGTCAGTTATAAAAGCACACAAAAAAAAATAAAATAAAATAAAACTGGGATTATGTTATGTGTGGGATTTGAAACGTGCCGATAGCTTCGTTTTATGTGCTCAAGCGTAGAAATGGCCTCATATCTAAGGATATTAAGGCCAATTGTCAATGTGTGAAATGGGCTTATAAGTCGTATGTATTTCTTCAAATAAAGGTGGCCAGATAGCTTTGAGAGCCAACACGTATACAGTCCTCCAAACACAAACACACATGCAATTGTGAATGAATGATGTTGCTAATGATATTTTAAAGATTTTAAATTAAATTATTCTATAACAGAATACAAATGTATAGGCAAATAGTTTACGAGCCAATCTCAAATATATATCTTTTGTAACAAATGATGTAGCTAATGATATTTTAAAGATTTTAAATAACAGAATAAAGGTGGACAGGCAAGTAGTTTACGAGCAATTGCCAAATATGTATCTTTTGTAACAAATGATGTACTTAGCTAATGATATTTTAAAGATTTTTATTTTAAATTAAATTATTGTGTAACAGAATAAAGGTGGACAGGCAAATAGTTTACGAGCAATTGTAGCTTTTATAACAAACTTGCTGGACATTAAAACTTATACAGAACACTTCACAGCCCTATAATAATTCCCACATTACCTTAAATGTCCAATTAAATGAAAATTTAAATGACAATTGAATTGAAAAACACATTTCTGCTTTTATTAAAAATAGCTTTCCCCATTACATCTCTCAAGTCTGGCAGATTGAAGTTTGCCTTGTAAAAACGTATATATAATTGAACGTTTTCATTAACCGATATTGAAGTGCAATGCGCGCGCCTTTTCCAGACTCACACACACACACACACTCGTACTTATATGGCAGAGACCCACACTCATTTAATGCCATTTCAAGTTGTTGAACGGAATATCAATTTGATTCATTTTTATGGAAATGCAGCCCGTCGCCAAATTTAATGCTTTCAGTTTCTATATTTGTCATAACGTCAGAATTATGGGCAATAAAATGTCTCAAAATGGCCGCAGCTGGTTTTCGTTTTCGTTATTTTTTTTTCGTTTCTTTATAGCATTGAAACATCCACAAACGCCTGTCCCTGAGGTTCTTATGGCAGTTGGCTGGCAATAAGTGTAAAGGCATCAAAAATACAGCGTCGCAAAATTTTGAAGGGCATATAACATATTTATTGTTTAATATCGATGATGACGTGTTATATTAAATTTTCAGCTGAAAAGCTCAACTAGAAGTCTGCATTTTAGAACTTAATAGCTTTACTTTACTTTATCATGATCAAGCGACTTTATGTTGGTTAGCACTGACTTAAAGATTTCTTCTACTCAGCTCAGATGACTGCTTATAATATGTTATTATCTCAGTTGTATAATGAGTAAGACAAGGAAATATCTCCGGCCCCTTTCTACAACCAATTCCGAGTATTATGTAGAAACGAGAGTGTTTCTCCAGCTAAGTTTAAGGTTCGAAGACAATTGAAGCGGCACAAAGAGAAGCTTCAGAGTTAACAGAAGATGTAAGGATCATCTTTCAGATCCTTTTAATTTTGTTAAGAGATAATACCCTAAATACTGCAGTGTTTTCGTGATATATACATTTTACAATGATAAATCGGTTCAGACCGCATTTTGGAAGACTACTAATTTGTTATTATTTTTGCTAAACAGCACTTTCTGTTCCATATAAAAATATTTATCTTTATTTACATATATGTATATTTTTTAAAAATTTGATAAGCTCTTCAAAAGAAATCGAAAGAAATAGAAATATAGAAACCTTTATACTATAGCTATAATAAAATCATAAAAGAGAGATAATAGAGCAACAAAAATATTGACGAAATAAGGTTACAACATTCCCAAAAAAAAAAAAAAAACAGAAATTCCTCAAATAAATGTTCAAAAATGTTGTTTTGCAGTTTTTAAAGTGTTTTTTTTTTGTGTAGTAGAAATAATTTTTCCAATATTTTAAACTCTCATCTTACTAAAACTTATTTGATAAGTTATTTAAAAATGTGCTGATATTCGGTATTTGAATACCCTGTCCTTAAAAGGTTCAAGGGTATAAGTATTAGATTTGTACAAAATGGAAAATGTAATAGGCAGAAGGAGTCATGGCAGTCGATTAAGCGATATCTGTCTGTCTCTATGTCTATCAATTTATCCGTTCGTATGAACACCTATATCTCAGAGACTATAAGAGCTAATGGGTACTCAGTAGAAATATTTCAAAATAAGCCTTCCTTTAGTCCACGGAAAAGACACGCAGCTTTTAGCTCCGAAATAACTTTCAAAAATGAATAAATGATTATACCTGTTAAATCAAAGACGCTATTAATTAATTAATTTGTCGAATACAAAATGCAACTCTTTACTAAAAGTTTCTATAAATAAGTTAGCTCCACGCATTATATATTCATATCTGACATATGCTGCTTAGTTCAGCTAATAAATATATAAGAGGCAGGTACAAAATTTCTGCCGTAAACAACAAAGAGTTTAGTAGAATGTCTCCCAAACTTTGATTTTTACTTAAACGGGGTAACAAAAATTAATTTTTGGTGACTACACAGTTCTGCCTTATTATGAAAGCCATTTTCGACGCATCTCGATGGCAAAAATAGTGTTAAATTGATTTTGCTCGAAAAAGTGTCGGAACTAAAATTGAAAACGGGTTTCAAGTTGTTGCCTTGGCAGTACTTTAAGCATAGCTTTAAGCTTATATTCTAAATTTTAAAAGTTTGGTGTCTAATAAAGTCCCTGACAACTGAGAAAATAAAATACCCTCAAAAAATAAATAAATAGCGACTTAATCGTCGGTCGACTTGGAAGGCTCAATCAAGCCTTTAGGCAAAAATAAATGAAAGTTAAAGCGATTGGTTAAGGGAGTGTGCATTTTAGAAATCTTGCATACCTTCCTATCCAGAATATCCCAAATTTCCTTTCAATAATGCTCTAATAAATGAACAGAGAAATACAAATCTGTAATGTATATAATTGTTGAACTTATAGTAAACTCAAATCAATTTAGTTTCCAAACTCAAGCAGATAGGCATAGACCACTTATTAAAACGTCTCTCGACGAAGTTTCCAACGCGACATACAAAAGTTTTTCAAACGAACTGGAATACAACCAACCCCCACAAACCTGTAAACTATTTTTATGAATTACGAGTACAATAGCATAAAAATTCACATAATTGCTTTCAACATTTAGATGACATTTTAAAATTAGTTAGAAGCGAAATTAAACCCGATAATCAAAAATATTGCAAACGTCCATCAAGGTCTTTTACAGTATCATAATATACATTTTTAAGAACTATATCCCGCTTTGGTAAAGTTTTATAAACTCCTAGATAGAGTTTCAATAACTTTCCATTAAGATATCGATCATATCGATAATCAAGAGTACAAAATTAGCTGCAATATTAGTGTACTGCGCCGACCCTAGACTGTGTCTTTCGCCACTACATGGAGTAGACTATGAATATGTAGTTGGCAATACACACATAAATATAGACCGTTTATTTACAAATGATATGGCAACAGCTCAAGTAATGCTCAATTATTGACTTCTTCGTGTTCCTCCAGTGAAAAAATGACGTAATTGAATTTCGTGCCGAGAACTTGCTGCAACACAGCGGGCTGCCAATCAATTTGTTGCACTTCGACTGACGCTCATGTCGAATAGATGCCACAACGAGACAGTAAGTCCGTAACTCAGTTAGTGGTAGTTGACAACCAAATGCGGATGTGACGCCATTTTAAATGCGTGGCAGTTGGGCTGCAAGTTCAGGACCTACAGCTATTTAATGTGCCAGTTAAATGCCAATTAAGAGCAATTTACTTGGCACTCCTTGATTAACACTTGATTTTGTTTTGGATTTATGAAATGCTCTTCAGTGGAAATGAATATAATGAAAACATTTTGGCAACAGTTTTTTTTTTTTTTCTTTCCATAAAAAATGCCAACGCCCGGACCAAGTTTTCCGCTCATGGCAAACACAAATTTCACGAATATAATTAAAACGATTTTCCATGAAATTTAAAATGAAATTTCGCAATGCGAACAAAGTTGCTGGCAAAGCGCAAAAAGTGTCAGATACGAGCACAAACAAAAAAAAAGAAATATAAAAACGAAGCTAGTTGGGGATCCAACATGTACACACACACACACAAGCGAAAACCATTTTGATACACACACACACACACACACACACATATAAATATACACACAAGTGGCCCGTCAGCTTGTGGGGCGCCAACCAACGACCCCAGGCCCCAACTCCCGGCTCCCTGGCCCGGCGAACGGCAAACGGCGAACAGCCAACGAACTGCACGCGAACAAGGCGAATGAACATTGAAAAAGCTAGAAAATTGCAAAGCAAGCGATGTAGCGATGGGGTAGGAGGGGGAGGGGAAGGGGGGACGTACAGTTGAAGTGGCGAGGGCGCTTTTGGGGCCAAGGGAATGCAGCAGTGCGAAGTGGAATAAGAAAACAGTTGAAAAAAAATAAAGCGACTGAGTAAGAAAAATCATGAAAAGTTTCGCCGTCGTTGTTGAGCTGCTGCTGGCTTTATATAAATACACACATACATATATGTGTGTATGTATATATATATATATATATATGTGTGTTGGTGTGTTGAGTGAAGATTGCGGCCACGTCTCGGCAGCTGCTGAGCGAAAAAAGGGTAGCAGAGTGGGGGGCGGGGGGATTAAGGACTGTAAGACAAGCAAAGTAAAGGGCAAGAAAACGGTAAGGAAAAGCAAATCGCAGGCAAGCGAACGAACAAACACAAGAGCGTTGATGAATGTGGAAGTAAAAGTGGTCGCTGGGCAGGGGTCTGGGGTCTGGGAGCAGCATTCCCGCCCAACGGCAAGCAACAACAAAAGGCAGCCAGCGAGGCCGACACATGACAAATGGCGCACTAGTCAGCAGCAACATCGCCAGAGCAAAGGCCGGAGCAGGACGTTGGCGAGGAGGGGGAAAACAGGAGCTAAACTTTTGCAACACAGAAAAATAAAATGTCTGCATATACATACGAGTATGTGTAGTGTGTGTGTGTGTGTGTGTGTGTGTGTGTGTGTTGGACGCCCGTCCATGCAAACCTTGAGCTGTGAAAAGTCTAAAAATGTGCTCAATTTTTTGGGGTCGCAGCGCAATTTCAAATTGCTGTCAGCCATTCAGTCATGAAATGAAATACGCGCGCTCAAGCAAAAGCAACAACAGCTACAAATTCAATTTGTTTATACAAATTTATTGCATGTAGCCAGACGTTGTGGAATTTTTGAACCAACAACCATAAATGTGTCTACATTTTGAAAATGAAGCACAAAACACAAAACGTTTCAAATTTACTGGTTCTGCTCCACCTCGTCGTTAATAACACGATGAAATAGAATTTCGATTCCGGAATTGCTGTAATATTTCTTGCATTAGCAATCTTCGATCACATTATCACATGAGAATGGTTGGTGAAATGAAATCAAATAGATGTTCATATTATATTTTGATGACTTCATTTATCATCAAATTTGTTAGGAACCACATACTCCACTGACTTTATATCATATTTGATTAATGTTGCAGAATTAATAAGAGTTCTTAAATCGATGAATGCCAATGCATAGCGGCATTTGGAAACCAATCATTTGAAATCTGCCTAAAATATAGTGAAATGTCATTGAAATATTCATTTTAAGTATTAATTAATTAAGTATTAATTTTATATGTCAACATACGATTATACTTTTTTTAAATTCCTTCCTCCTTTTTCTACTCATATTCATTATTTACCATAACGTGTAACGCCCCAGCCCCTAAATAGGGTTTTTCAGCTCAATAATTGTGGCATCTAAAACTGTCATTGACATGAAATATTTGCCAATTTTCTTAAAACATGCTTCTGCCTCCCTTTTGCATATAAACTTGGATCGCAACTTTAGTCCACTTTTGGGTGAAATTTTGTAAAATTGTTTTCATTCAACAACCCAAAAATTGGATTCCAATCGAATAAGCGGGTGCTATTTAGCAGAGATACACAAATAAGCAAGCAAATAATTTATTTTAAATTCGAATTTTTAGATTTCGTTTTAATCTAAATTTGTTGAAAAATACCAGTATAAAATAAAATAAAATTTTTCTTAATCCTCAAATCACTTTTACGGATCGAACAGTCTGTAATCTAAAGTATTATTATCAATTATATCACTTGGATATACTCGTAGAATTAGTTGTACTTCGTAAGCATTGTATCTGCAAAAGTTTCGTTAATATAGCGTTTACTTTTTCGCTTTCGGCATCATCAACATAATCCACCATTTATAGTGTTCCCTTATAATTAAGCTGGTCGTCATACCTGCTGCCCCTCATATACGGCTTGCGGCCCAAACCTTTCGAAATTGATCCCCACCATTTCTGAATTACGAAAACTGCAAACACCATTCCCTTTCTGCTTTTCCATCCTTTGTTCATCTACGTTCATTGTTGCCACAACCAGTTGTTATTGGCAACACAAGCGATTATGCCTCAAAGATACTGAGCATATTTTCTTTTTATTTACAATTACCTTTGGTTTTTTTTGCAGAAGGGTTTTGAAAGAATTTCTTCATATAATGTTAGAGATAATGAGGAGCGAGATAATAACAAATTTGTAACATTTAAAATATATATATGTATGGGTCTGTTTGCTAGAAAAATGTAAACTCCAAAATGTGTTCTTTGCAAACGCATATATTTGAACGAATAAATAAGGAAAGTCAGATCTAGACTGATTATATATCTTTTTTGATGTGCACAGTTAGGACATACTGTGCTTGTTCCTACGCTTTCATACTCCTCTTGCATCTTTGATGGTCAATTTGAGGAATATTTCATTTAGTTATTTACATTGTTGTGCCGTCTTTTTGTAAGATTTTAGAAAATGAAGTATCACTTACTTACCAAATAACTGAAAAGTGTGCTCCTAATCCAAAGAGCATATTTTTATTCGTTCGTTTGCTGGTCCAGATCTGACTAAGATTTTTATTCAGACCTTCAGAAAGGAACACAAAACGAATTATTTGTGCTAGATCGTTTGTGTAATCCTCATTTATTTTTTTGCATTTTAATCCACAAAAAATGTCCGTTCTAAACATTTTTAATGTGGTACTTTTATCTTAAAAAATTGTTTAAATAAGTTCAATTGAGGTTGAATTGACAGAATTGATTCCCTTACTTTAAATTCAGTGATTCTTATTTTATTAAATGTTTAAAACTCACAATTTTATTTGAATTTTATTACTAAGTACTAGAATATAGTCAGAAGAAGCGATTTCCAAAATAAAAGATTACAAGAAAATATTAAAAGAATATATTACAAGAAAAGATTAAAAGAATAGATTACAAGAAAAGATTACAATAAAAAATAAGAAGAAGAATTTATAAAATAGTTCAGAAGCGACAAGAATTGTTCATGAAAGAGAAAGTTGCTAACAAAGATTGGTGATTTACCGGAATGGCGAACTCTAAAATTAAAAAGATAGCTAGATGGATAGCATTACGTGATGTTTCATTTTCTCGCTATCTCAAATAGTTAGTTTAGTTCTTACCGTAGCAGTTGTGGTTAAAACCCCAATAGCCTCGTTCCAGAAGACATCTGCTTCTTCTACTTATCGCGCTGTAGCTATGAGGCGGCGGAGGGACTGTTTTTTTCACTAAGAAGAGGCGATATCCTTGCGGTATGGCTGAATGTCGAAGCCCAGGATGCCAAATACTTCAGCATTCTGTTGGACCGAAGGCTTACCTTTAAGCCTCATATTGTCGCAACCGTAGCCAACTGCAGGCTACACCAAACTGCCTATTTGATGTAAAAGGGCCAACATCTTCGACCCGACGTGGAGCTATAGATTTGGGGATTAACTGCAGCGTCGAACCACAAACGCTTCAAAATAAGTCCATACGGACTATTACTGGTACGTCCGGGGTTCTACAGTGCACCAGCATCTTAATCTATAAACCTGAGAAGCAGAAATCGACCATCATACTAGCCGCTACAACGAACGGTTGATGGACGACCGCAACAGGCTGGCCAGGCTCCTACCTGATGAGCGCCCAATAACACGGCTCAAACGAAGCCAGCCAGCTGACTTATTAGAATAAGATTTGTAACTATTAGCATTAGGTTTCTGTATACTTCATTAAGTTTACAGTTATTGTATAAGTAGATTTTGTTATGTTTTGTTATGGCCATATTTGGTAGGTCGATTCTTAACTTAAATAAAAGAAAAATAAAAGTTCTTTCGCAGCAACTTTATACAGAAACTCAGGCTAATATAGGTATCTCCAATAACTTGCATAATACACATAACGTAGAGAAGCGCATTGGGAAATGGGGGAAATCATTAAAAACCCACAGACATCTTTCGAATGCACAATTATTCTCAATCGAGCATGAACGTTCAAAGAGAGCCGTCGCTGCCATGGATGGGGATGCGCTGGCGCGTCAATTGAAAGCAATTCCGAATCAATTAGAAATGAATTTGAAGAACTCAAAACATCGCTTTCAAGTAGCACCGAAACCCAAACACTTCAGCCGATTGAGGCCGATTGAGGCGAGCGAAGAGAATGAGAATTCTTTTTCTCACGCACAAAGCACTGTGCCGCTGTGCTCCCACTTCACAAATGAGTGCCCATCAGTTTTGACGAAAATAACAAGAAAAAGAAGAAGAGGAAAGAGCAAAAAAGCAAAAAAGCAACAAAAAAAAACGATAGTGGAAGGTAATAAAAATATTGCGCTGCAAAATCAAAAACAAGGCGCAACAATAACAAGAGAACCAAACAAGGGTATCGTCTTCCATTCCAACGAAGCGAAATATTTTGAAAAACACGCCAATTGGTCATGTCCATGTCTCGACCTCGACGCCGCCGCTGCAATGTGGTTGCCACTCTGTACATATATGTATGTATGTACATACATGCGTGCATATAGTATGTATACATACATACAGACATATATGTACATATATATATATATATATATGTATGTAAGTGTGTGTGTGTTTTTGCGCGCTTATTATTCGATTAACTCGAATCCCCCTGCAGCAGCAATATAACTTTTATTTGAGTTCCGCCTACAGACTGTGGCGACATAACAACAACAACAACGTCCACAGCAAACAGGCGAATGCATTGCGAGCATTGGAAGAGCACTGGGAGGGGAGGAGGGGCGGGCAGGCGGGTAGGCAAGTCGAACTGCCAAAGTCAGCGAGCGCAATGCAAACGACAGAAAAGCACGAAGCGAAAATGCTGAGTTCACAAAGCACACAAACACACACATACACACTGACAGACTCACACACATACACACACACACACACTCGCACTCGCACACACCGGGAACACGGCCAGAACGAAAGCACAACGCATAGCAGGTGCTGCTGTGTGCTGGCACTAGTGGGGAGGAGGAGGAGGAGGGGGGGGGGGAAGGGAAGGGAGTATAGAGAGGAGCGCACAGTAGTTGTGGCATCTACTGGTTTCGCAGCACGTTCACACATCCCATATCGGAGTTGTTGCAACAACCGACACAACCGAACGTATAGAGCAACCAGAAGCTGCCACAGCGCAGTCCGAAAAGCTGCCCGGGCTCGCCCGCCCTTCTACCCCTGCCGGCACAGCCACGTATTCAGCATCCAATGAAGCCGCAAAATTGTGGCTGGCTCCTATGTTGTTCAAAATGGCAAATTGCCATGCTAGCAACACACACCCGTCCATCGTCGTCGTCGTCGTCCTCACTTCGAGGGTGAGTCGAGCGAGCGGTGGAGAGAGGGAGGGGTTCGAGGGTTAGCATTCAACATCGTATATACAACGAAATCAAATTCGTTTTGCGTGTTTCGCATAACGTGGCAGCAGTGGCAGCAGTGGCAACCCAACTCGCAATGCCTACGACACACCTTTGGTGCCCTTGTTGTGCTGCCTCCTCTGCCCGGGCCAGAGCAGCAGAGGACCAGAGGGCTAGAGGACCAGAGAGCTATTACCTCTCGATTGTTCGTGTAAATTCCAAAACGTGCGGAGGATTCGCTTGGTTAACGCTCATTTTGTTGTATTCGCTTGCCCTCTCCCCCTCAGCTGCCCGACGCTCTCTCTCTCTCCTCCATTCCCTCATACCCATAGCATGTATGTATGTACATTCTCTCTCGCGCTCTGTGGCCGCTGCGACCGCTATAAACTGCACGGTTGCTTTTTCATTTCATTTTAATGGAAACACAATATTGCTTTCGGACTCTCACATCCCACTGCCCGCTGCCATCTCGTTGGGGATCAAAGTTGAAGCGTGCATCTACCAGTAACTAGCAACTAGCAACTAGTAACTAGTAACTGGCGCATGTCTGCAAGCCTCCAGCTGGTGCAGTTGCGAACGATAGAGCGCGTCCATATCGCTGGCCAAGATCTGTGGAAAGTTTCAAATTGTTAGCAGATAGCGCCTATGGTGCACAACGAAAGTTTGGCGTGGAAAACAACCATAAGTACAGATAAGATTGGGCCTCGTTTTCGCCACTATAACGATATATTATCGAACGACAAAACTAGTCAATTTCAATGGAACAACTACGCATTTTCACCAGCTTGAACATTATCTAAAGAAGTAAAAACAAATCATGTCGTTACTTATATTATTTCTCGTACTCATATCCATTCGATAAACAAAAGCGCCGCCAAATATCAAGGTACCACACGATAAAAAATAATCAAAACATTTCATTGGTAAAAAAAATGCAAGTAAGTTAACTTTCCGGACACTTCATAGAAATTAAATAAAATGACATTTCTATGGACTTCACAAATACACCTAATTCTGTTTTTACACGGTAGATTGGTTCCAGAAAAAGTCGTGTAATAAAAACCGTGTAAAAAAGACATTGATCATATGTTATTTTAAAGCATGCTAAATGCAATAATATCGTGTAACCATATATAAAATTATTATTTTCCAGACCGCGTTAAATCAAAATCGTGTAAAAACAGAATTAGGTGTATATATATGTTTTTTTTTGCATTCTCCACATCAATTTAAACCTGACATTTTCAGAGCCCCTCCAAAGTTGGTTTCTAAGTTTTGCGCTTTTACTGAAATGCTCGTGTATTTATATTTTTAAAACTAAGTATTTTTTAGATATAAATTGTCATCCAAATGTTTCAATTTAGAAAGAACGAACCAAAAGAAACGAGAGAAATTGTGAAAGCGCAAGCAGCTCTTCGTATATTGCCTTTTTGTTAATTATTTTCTAATTACTACTGAGGAGGGTAATTCTTACTTCTAGTGAGACAACATTTCTTGCCCAAATTACAGGTATTAGCATTTTTTTTATTAAATCAGCTTTTTAAGCCAATGACAAGTATTTAGTGAATATTAAGCAAGAAACCCGAAACTATCGGAACCACTAGGAGACTAGCAATCATAATGCTAATTAGCTTCGCACATTCGAGGGCTCTATCATCTGGTTGCAACTCTTTTTCCATCCAATAATTAGCAAAAATCTCTAAAAATAATTCCAACCGCATCAGTTCTTTTATAAAAACTCTTAGTCCACACAAATACTACTATTCCTGCAATTTTAGAATTATAATTTGGAAGGATTTATAGATAAAACTAAACTAAAACTACTTAAACTCACATAATTAGGTATTCTGTAAAGATATTGATAGTGGACAAGATTTGCTTAGCTCTAGCATGAATTTGTCGTAATTTGTCGGAATTCCAAAACTATTAAACTAGATTCACATTTGTACATACATATAATACCTTGAGAGAAAAGATAGATTTGGGTGAATGATTACAGCATCAACAGGGCTTTATACGTATCATATTTTCATATTGGTCTAATGTTATAAAAACTTTCTTTTTCTGAATTGACAGTTCTTCTAGATAGGTTAATTAAAGCGATAAAATTCCAAAGAAAGAGTTCCTACAATTTTAATATGTATATGCTTATGAAATAAAAGTATAAAGAATGTAGAGTGAATGGGCAGCCTGAATTTATTCCAAGATATGCCTTTGATGGATTTCGGGAGGCACAAAGATACAACATCCATTCTGCTGTGCCACCTTGTTTTGGTTTGAGGGCATCTTAGTATTGTTACAACGTCTGTAATATTGATGCGCAGTAAGTACATTATTTAAGCCGGATGGCCGGCTAGTGGCAATTATTCCAAAGACTCTAAAAGAATGTATCTATTCTTACTTTGACATTTATTTTAATCATTCCTATATACGTACTCTTTCATACATATACTAGTAGCTATAAGTATTTACCACCACATTAAATTTGACCCGGCTTGCTTCAATTAACCCGCGTGCGTAAACCGATTCGGTAAAATAACTCTTTGCCAGGTTTGTAACACCTTTTTTCACATTCGTGTGAAGTTTGCTCGGGACAAGTCAATTAGTATGTGTTTGGCAACTATTGGAAAAAAGTTCGCTTTAAATTTTCTGTTTTCTATGGAATTACGGCAATGAAATCATTAATGTTGCAGAAATATTGTGTGGAGACCGCTCTATCGAGAATGCAAATATTTGAGTGGCATAATGTGGTCAAGAAAAATCGGAAAAGCGAAAGAAACTGCGACCGAAAATCCTCTAATTGGCATAAGAGGGATATGATCGGAATTTTTGGCTAAGGAAGAATCAAAACTTAAGCCTCCACTCTGAGTTAAGCGCCTCGAGCCGATTAAAGCCGTAAGAAGTCATTCGTTGAAGGAATTAAAAACCATCCCGGCCCTGTATATAACATTTGGCATGAATATATAGTATTAGATAAGAAGGAGCGTATTTTTCAAGCGATATTTTCTACTTTATTAGAGATATTTAAGCACGTCTAAAACTTTTATTTGAACGCAACTAACACCATTGTAATTCACATTTGGGATTAATTTTTTAAATATATAACAAAATTCCCTTTTTGTCAGTAGAATACAATCCGCCTTACATGCTTGCTTACTATATAAAGCAAAAAATGGTCAAATCAATGTTTTTCAACGCCTATAGAAGCCGTTTAGACTTTTAACGCCTTCTGAACTTCCGTTCCTTCTGGTAGGCCCGATTGGCCCGTTGTGTTCTGGACGGCAAAGTTTTCAGAGTTGGTTGAAGCGATTTTAAAAGCGTATAATATTTTTGTTAATTGGGAATACCTTGAAAAACAAAAAGACTGCCATGAAATATTGTTCAATATTTTCAAAACGTAAAAATCAGATTCATACTAATTATATTGACTTGTGTTAAGTGTGTTAATTGAAATAATCCAGCACCACTACATAGTGTATTTATAAGCCAAAGCAGCTGAATTGCATTTTGAATTTCTAGTCGATGTGAATTTGAAAGTTTGCCATGCCTGATTCAAGAAAACTCACAAAACTACAACATGCGATAAGTTCAAGCGAATTTTAATTTTGTCTAAATTGTTTCGTTCCATAATTTCCTGAGCCTTCAAACGAGTAGAGCTTTAAGGTCGTGCTAACCAGACGTTTTAATGCCACAGCCATTGCTCTAAAATAAACTTTTTGGTACCAATCATTGTTATGACAGCTATATGATGTAGTTTATCGATTTTGTGATAAAACTTTAGGTTATGGCGAAGCACTAAAAAAATATAAACAAACAAGTTTTTATACTATGATTGATACTATGGTAGCTATATAAAATAATGGGGCTATATACGGCTTTCAATAAACTTTTGCTGCATATGGATAAGACAAGACTTCATGGCAAGAGTTTGGTGTCTCTAGCTGCTAAGTATAATGCCAAAAGTCTGGGTGTTCAGACAGACAGATACGTCAATTGATTCGTATCTCAAGCTGATACCTATATGGGGTCCTTATATATTTATGTAGAGTATTTGTGTATGCTTTGCGAAATTGTGCGACATTAAATGTTTCAGAAATTGTCACAAATTGTACCATTGCAGCGGACATTTTGATATCACACTTAAAAAAGTAAGCAACTAGCTGATAAGATAGAACTGTTATCTCAATTATGCCTATCAGGGTTATATCTATTTACCTGCAGCACAACAAATAAGTCAAATGCCATTGCATGTCACAAACGATTGATGCTGAAAAAACGCAAGCATACTCGTATAAACAACAACAACAACAACAGAAACAAAAACAAAAACGAGTCTGAGTAGCACATTTACATCAGCAACTAACACGCCATAAATACTAGATAATAAATCATAGCAGTTAAGTGTTTTCAATTACCCAATTTACCAATCGCAAATCGCAAAGCGAGCACGTACCAACAATGCGAGTCAGCAGCAGCAACAGCAACAACAGCAACAACAACAACAGCCAATTCAACAGCAACAACAAATATTAAATGCTATTTATCAGAAGAAACAAAATAGCGTAAAGTGCAGGGTGGTGGTGGTGGTGGTGGCGGTGGCTGCGGTGATGATGGTGGTTGGTGGTGGGGCAACGTAGGCGGTTAGACGGCACATGCCAACACCAATGCGACTGCGAACGGGTGGTGCGCGACGAAGATACGACGACGACGACAAAGTCGACGGCTTGCAATGCCAAAGCTAAGGCAACAAAAGCTGATAAGTCTGTTTTGTGTTTGCTTTTTTTTTGCAACGACTGCGAAAAGCCAAACTGCCCACAGTGGACAGCATATGCCATCCAAGTGCACAAAAATTTCACCTATAATGACAAATGGAGTTGAACAATGTTCAACAAATTTATATGTTAGTTGTATTAGCATAGATTTTCCAAAAACGAAATATAATCACCTTAACTTCAATTATAGACTGCCCATTAGGAACTCTTAGAGTACGAACCAATATTCATATATTAGCTAGGGCTTATTTTATTGTAAGCATATATAATAACAACAAACAAATGGAGTTGAACTAGGGAATCAATTGCAGACTTCGGATTATTATTAATAGTATTAATAGATGGCCGATCATACAAAAAAAAACTGGGCGTAACCAACGTTACTGAAGATCTCTCGCATTATTCTCTAATACACTCTCAAAGACCCAGATTATTCGTAAAAACTATGTGCCATGTGGTGTACTGTTGTCGCCAACACTCACTTATTTAATATAATGCCAATTGTTAAGTATATATCATAATTGATCTTTTTACAGAGATATTAGTGTGCAGTCAAGCCAACTATATAAAGCGTTATATTCAGCGATGATCGTGGAAATGAATCCCGGCATCGTGCGACTTCTTTATGCTTAAGCTTACCATGGAAGCAGTTTTGATCACAGAGTTGTACCGAAATTTTTGCAATAAAGATATATAGTACAGGGCTTTGCTCTGCTATTTCCTATAATACCAACTATAATAATTTTTCGGCAAATCAACTGTCTTGGGTGATTACTGGATGCATTTTCAAAGCAATAAACACATGCAATAGCACTTGTAATTCTCTTGTTCTTTTCTCCAATGTAATGAGAAAACACGCAATTCTTTTGACGGAGCACTTTGCTGTTTCAATCTTTGGAATTTACCTTTACTTACGCTAATTTTTTATTTTTCTTTATTTGCTAGAAAGACAAAACTACAAAAAATGGCCTGAAGCTAGCTTTATATGAAAAATCAGAGTTTTTTTTTGGCTTAAAACTATTTAATTAATAATAATTTAATAATAAATTAAAGGAAAAAACTACAAAGAAAGCCTCAATTATAATGGGAAAAATTTAAAAAGATCTATTGAAAGAATGAAAGATGAGTTCATCTATCGTTTTAACATTGCATTCACCGTGTAGTCGTTTCGTTGGATAATAAAAAAGTCTATAACAATCACTTTAAATATTTTATTTTTGATAGTTTAAATTTTATTAAATACCTGCCCTTTACTTACGTTAATGAAGCATTTCGTTTCAGAATCGAATCAGAGCACTCAAGTAATTGGCTTAGAAACTTTAGTGATATGTTTCATTTTTTAAGTCTCGCTTTTTCCAGTTAGTTAGCCATTTTGGACCTCTGTGCGGCGCGAATGTGTGTGGGTGGCTATGTGTGTGTGTGTGTGTGTGTGTGTGTGTGTGTGTGTGTGTTTCGTAAAGTGCGACATTTTGCTGCTGATTAAGTAGCGTTCGTTTTTAATAAAAGTACGACAAACAAATAAAGCACAACAAGTAGCAAGGCACAAACACACAATAGACAGGGCAGCACACACCCACCTACACACGACGCACACAAATGCAAAAATATATGTATGTGTGTACACCCACAATATAAAGCCACAGCTCACAGCTCTACGGGCCGTTGCCAACGTCACAGCCTCGGCCTCAGCACAAAACCCCAAGAAGGTTAAGGCACGTGCCCATAATGCGCCCGCAGTGGCTCGTGGCGATGACGTTGAAGTCGACGTTGACGTTGACGTCGACGCCGAAGCCGACGACGATGACGATGACGAGGACTTTGGTTTTAGCGTGCTGCCATATGTTTCCGGCAAGTGTCCTTTCAGGCCCTTATCCTCAGCCGCATCCACATCGCCACCCCTCCCCCATCCCGTGCCCAAGCACTGTGAAAAGCGTTGAAATCTGCAACGACAACAACAAATAAAACACCCGAACGTGCCGCCAACGCCGCCACCGCCACCGCCGCTTCCGCCCCACGAGCTGGCCTCGCCTTGACACTTCGTGTTCAACTTCCCATGTGGGGGTTGAATTGGCACTGGTGTACTTGTTGTTGTTGTTGTTGTTGCTTTTTGTCTTCCTTTTTTTTCAATGGCATGCATGAAACTTGATATCTTCTTCGACTCCTCTCCTCTCCCCTCCACTCCACTCCCCCCCCCCTGGCATAATGACACCTTCGGTGGGTCGGTCGTGCAATCGCCAACGCCTGCCGCTCTGATTTATCGGGCCCATAAAAATAAAACCACATTTCTCATTCTCTATATATATCTAGGTATATATGTGTGTGTTTTTTTTATTGTTTGAAAATCAGCTAATTTATATTATTTGTGTTTAACTTAGATTTTGTGTGGGATTACATTTAAATTTGCCAAAAGATCTAACAATAGTACATACATATGTGCATACATTTCATATTACTAGAATATCTATATATATATATATATATAAATATCATTTGAATTAATTTCTCTTAGTAGGTATAATAAACACTTTTTCCATTTCTATTGCGAAATCAACGAACAATACATAATATTGTGGCTTAAAAATTATATTCATATTCATTTCATTTACACCATAATCTTGTTAGATATACATATATATAGTATTATATTTAAGCATTACATTCAGATTTTGGAGCATGGATATGAACAATAAAATTAGTTACCTATAAAGCAGCTGTTGGAAACACAAATAAATAAATCTTTAGACAAATTTACAACAATTTCGACTCATATATATTTAAATAGCCAAGATGCTCAGCAATTGCTTCTAGGACTATGGTAAGCAAAAGTTGTACTCTGCAGGCCTGATGGAGGGCTTTTCAAATGAAACTTTCCAATATCTATGCAAAGCCGAGGAAAAGGTGGTTGAAAGACCAAGGGGTTGGTTTTCCAATCCAGCGGAATAATGTGCAAGCCGCCGGGCCATCCATGCACTGATAAAAAAATGCAACGAAATTTAAATATTTACACGTAGATTTAACTATTTTTACCATCGATTTTTCACTACAGTGTGTTTTAGTAAATATGAAGTGTGCACACTTAATTTTTTAATTTAATATATTCGTAGTAAATTTGAAGTGCTGGACTATTTAATCTAAAGTGTTGACATATTCAAATTAAAATGTAAACATATTAATTATGAATACTGTCATATTCAAATATTTACTATTTTCATATTTAATTTTAGATGTGAACATATTAAAATCCAAATGTGAACATATTAAAATCCAAATGTGAACATATTAAAATCCAAATGTGAACATATTAAGATCCAAATGTTAAAATAGTAATTATGAATATGATTCATATTCAATATTAACTATTTTCATTTTAGATTTTAATATTTTTAATATTTGATTCAAAGTGTTCCCATAGTCAAATTAAACAATTTCATATTAAGAATAAATTATCGATTTATTTACTATCGATAATCGAATTTTTATTTTAATTCAAACTCAACTTAGTTTAATTTTTAGAGTACATGATAATAATAGTAATAACAATAATAGAATTTAAATAGATCTATATTTTACATAGCTTTTACCGTTGTTATTCAAATATACATGTAATGGGTGGCTTGTAAAATATTCTATATCCTTAATAATTAATGTTCGATCTTTCTGGCCAACTTCATAAGCTTGCATATGTTTACAAAATCGTTCAACTTTTATTTCATTACAAGCAGCGTAGATTTGAGCTTCTTCATAAAAAAAGAAAAGCAACTTAAACAATTTCATATTATTTTCGTTATTCCCTAAATAATAGTTTTTTTTATACAAAACTCCTTTAAATTCTAAATTTTCACAATATTTTAAGTGATTGGACTTAAACAATTTTGAATAGCATACATTTTCCAAACATTGTATGTCTGTTATAGATTTGTCTGTAAAGCTATACTTATCAAATAATGGTGGAATACCTGACTCATAACTTAGAAGGCAAGATGAAAAATGAAGGCACTGTTTTATAGCTACCGATCGACATTCATTTTTTCTCGATGTAATTGAAGCTAAATATGCTTTAGATGCTCTATGTTTTGCCTCAAACCGCATAACCCATGCATATTTCAAAGGCCCGCATTTTAAAATAGCTGTAGGGTAATGCACGAGAAAATGGTGTTTAGGTTTTAGCGTAGGTCCATACAAATTCACATATAGCTCATGGTGCACTTTTATTTTTGTTTCTAAGTTTTTTAAATCTTTTGTTGTAAATTTATTTTGAAACAGAATGTCAATAATTTCCAAAAGTTTTGTAAATAAAATCCAATGCTGATTACTTTCTGGAATCAGATCTCCGATTATTAAAGGCAAAAACTTAGCGAAACAAAATTTTTCACTAGCTGTCATTCTAAGTTCATTTTTCTTAAGTTTAGTTAATTCTAGCGGTCGTGACGAGTTCTTTATTTCTATTTCGCCATAAGAAAACAGATTTTTTCTACTGTTAATTGTTGATAAACATACAATTTTTTCATTAATTAAAGCGTTTAAGGTTTGACAAATACCGTAAACACATACGCCTTCTAAAACATCATGCATCAAATCAAAATAAAAGTTTTCTGTTACGTGGAAGTTTTTTAGTTCATTGAATATACAAACAGTTTTAATACCAGTCTCTAAAAAATTATTTGCTTCCAAATCATTTTCATAACAATTTTTATCTCTTAAATACTCTTTGTGCTCTTCACTGTCTGATTTCATTTCTAAGCTACTTCTTTTACACACTCGACAAAATCGCTTAGCCCTAAATGATTGAACAAAACCAAATATAGAATTCAATCCTAAGTTATCTCCTAAAATAAGGCCTAAAACAAAATATATTTGTTTTGATCCTTCAGGTATTTGTATTTCAATTCCATTTTCTAATTCTTCAAGCTCACGAAATAAGTGGTTAAAAATGATTTCATGGTCATTTCTTTTCAATGCATGTGATGGAATATATGCAAACGGGAAAATGAAATCTAATTTGGATAATAAATGCTGAGGCAAGGTTGGAAATGAATAATAGCAGCCACATATAGAAGATACATGAGCTCCTAAAGCATTGTTTATTTGAAAGTCATCAAAATACAGAAAAAATGGAATCACAATGTCATCAGGAAGAAAATTCTGCAGTTTGTTTGCAAATGTTTCAGAATTTACAAAGTTAATAAGGTTACCTTGATTTTGAAGTAATTTTTGATTTTGAAGTGTTAGATTCAAAACATTAGGAAGTTCAAAAAATGATTTAATTTGAAATTTTATAGGCATAATATGGATATCTATTTTATTCGGGAAAAGAGATGCATTTCCTTTTTTAAATTTAGGGCCGATTTTATTTGATACAGTAAATGACTTGGGATCTTCAAATAAATGCATTTCTTTTAAAAATTTAAAAAGCCGGTATTCCGATTTTATTTCCTCAAACGGGCTGGTTAAAAAGGAAGTAATGCATTCAAGTGCTTCTTTAGTTTCAGAATTGCATGCGCTGTAATAATTGAGAGCTTTGGAGATAGGCGAAATCAATTTAGTTATCAGGTATTGAATAGCAGTTACTTCATTTCTAGGCATGAAACATTTAGAATGCAGCCCAAGTGTTAATTGAAGACATTTTTTTTTTAGATCTGATATATATTCCTGGATATTAAAACTGTCGTCTAAATCAAAACTATTATATTTTACTAAACAGGCTTTTTCAATTTGTATTTCATGTGAATGGAAATCCGGGTTAACCATATTTTGAGAAACAAAATCTTCATAAAAGGAGTCACCAATCGCATTTTCATGTGTCTTACATAAATGTTTTTTAAATATACAATATTTCAAAAATAATTGATTGCAATTGTTAATTTTGCATTGTAACGGGTCACAGAACCCAGGCTTTTTTAAAACATGATCATTTTGTAAATGATGGATTAATAAATCCGCAGTGTTAAATTTTTTGTTACATCGAAAGCATGGAAACATTTTTACAGCAATGTTTTATTTTCACTTTCTCATAAAACTTAATAAAGCAGTTAAGTTTGCAGACTTTACATCATAAGGCGTGTCAATTTCATAAAAGTATTTTTGTATGAATAGCCATGGAAACTTCGAAGCTATTGGATAATGCAGATTTAGGGTGTTAAAAAGTTTGAAGCAAACATCCAAACAATCAATAAATGAATCTAATTTGTATATTGTTTTATCAAAGTATACAAAGAACGACTTTATATCGTTGGAGTTCACGCCTTCCACAATGATAAAAGGTTGAAGTGTATTTGAATTACCGTAATTTTTGCAAATAAGATTGTTTACTTTACGCTCGTAGTCCCCAATTGTATCCAAACGAAGCACGAGACTTTCCTGTGAGTCCAATAAAGTTACCCGTGTTCTTGAAGTCTTTGATTTAGATGAATGCCAACTGTTAGAAGGTAAGACCGACGGTAGAAGAGCTGTTATTATGTAGTCCGAAGAATCTAAAATATCAGTGAAATATATTTTTAATTGTAATCAATAATTCAAGCACAGCAATAATATATAAAATTACCAATAGATTCCGCCGACTGAACTTGTTCCAATAAATGTTTACATGTAGCATTGTGAATATTTTCCTTATAGTATATAACTATTTTCTTTTTAAAATTATCCCATTTAGATACTAACATAGATTCTTTTCCTGGATACGCAATTGTAAAATCAAGCTTGATCTGCAAAACATAATTTAAAAAAAAAAAACTTCAATGATTTACGTATAAAATAATCTTGTAAATGTTGGATGATTTCAAAAAATGTAATATGGGTAAATCTGAAGTTAAAAAGCTCAAATAAAACTAAAAATATAACTGAAGAATTAAACATTTGGAAGGCCTGGAATCTTACCAAATCCACTGCACGAGAATCGGTATACTTCGGCCATTCTTGCAAAAATTCGCATGCATTCAAGGTTTGGGATTCTTTACGACGCAATTCATAAGTTTTTGACCACTTATCAAGTACTGCATTCCAATCCGAAACTTCTCTCTTCAAGGCAGTCTTCAATGCATTATGAAGTGTTTCATCAACAGGATCCTGAAATGTGTCTGCTTCACTGCTATTAAGTGATTCCTCTTCTATTCTGCTAAACTTCGCGCGCTTTGCTCGACTATTGGTATATTTTGCATACAATTTTCCACCTGGGTTTTTTCTACCAGTTCTTGGAATAAAATAAATTTCCTGTAAAAGGATTAGGATAAAGATACTTAAATATTCTTCTTTGACTGTGCAAAATATTCTTACCTTCGATTCAGACTCAGAAGGAAATATCGAAACAATTTGATTAACTATTAAAGGATAATCAGATGTTCTAATTTTAACTTCTTTACAGTTAGCTTCCTCGACAATTAATGAAATAATACTATCTCTATGAAAATTTGTTAACTCCAAATGTTTTTCAAAGTAGCTTAATATGGCTTGTCCTCTTGTGTTATTTTCCAAAATATAAAAAACATCCTACAAATAATAATAACAATTTAAAAAATTATATTTAAAATTATATAATAACCAATAGTGTTGGTTACTATATGTATATATTGGATATACTGGTTATCCCAAAAAACAATGAAGCACAACAAAAACATAAACATTATCACTTACCAACGGTAAAAGGGCGTGGTCGGTTTTGTTGGTAGTTGGTGTAGATGGCGATTCTTCCAGCCAAGCGGTTACCTTGGAGCGCGCCGAGAAGGTTTCATCATCAATATTATACTGCTTATTAATATATTATTATTATTATTATTATTATTATATATATATATATATATATATATATATATATATATATATATATATATATATATATATATATATATATAAACGTATTACATGCCTCTTTCTTACGCCAATGAAAAAGTTTGACCCTAAACTCGGCTCTCAATCCAACGTTTGAAATAATACTCGTTATATCATCTTTGGATATATATTTCAATGACCGGAATGACACACCATGGGCTTTACAAAAATAAATAAAAATAAGGAACAAAAAAATTTTTATAAAAGCAAATTAAAGTGAACTCACATTTTAGGACTTCAAATAATTCTTCTAATTCAAATTTCTTTAATAAGTTCATTAATTGAGCGTCATCTTCTTCGGATAAATCTGAATTTTGCTTTTTAATGTCCATAACCTAAAATCAAACAATTAATAAATACTAATTACACCAAGTTATTATTCAGCATTTATTATGCGTACATACATATGTATACACATATTCAAAGGTTAAGCAGTAAATAGCACAACCACGTTTGTGCATGGTTACATGCTAAATAAATGATCACATTTTGCATTGCCTACAAACGCATACATACTCGTATTAATGTACGTATGTTCAATTATAAGTACATATATTTTTAGGAATTTATAAAAAAATGAATTATTTGAAGACTTATAATGTGAGTCAATTAAGCATGTACAGCAGTTATTAATTGCCAATATATGTATGTAAATACATAACTATATGCATATGGTCAAGCGCGTTCATTTTTCACAAAAATCTGTACACTATTGAATGACGCGTCGCTTCTTGCACTGAGACAAAAGAGAAATAGCGATTACGCGGAAAGTACAGATTACCGCGAAAAATAGGTTGCTATGCAGTGGCATGCGTATGAAACTGTATATTTTTTCCCAGATTGTTCTTTTTTTCATATGCATCTACGTACACAATATATGCATGTATGTATGTATATACATACATATATATGTACCCAAATAACAACTATATCACACATTTGAAGCTTTACATATTTTAACTTCTTTATTTAGTCACAATTACGACGACATTTACGCTATATGCACATACATATGTTTGTATGTAGGCTACCACGTAATATGTTGTATACAAAATTATGTTTCTTGCGGACACGATGCAAGAAACTATAAATGGCAATTTTGTATGTATGTGTGTACGCGTACAAATATATTATACATATGTAAATGTTCATACTTACGCAGATCAATTTATTCCAACACAATCACTATTTTATTATGTTTTTTTTTTCACTATAATTCAATTAATTACTTTGGCACACGTCCGTCTTTGACAAAAATCAACTCACAATTGACCGACGCTCGTCATAAAGAATATCGATACATATCGCTGCGTGTATGCATTATTTGCGAAAAGAACGCAAAAGAAGAAGAAGAATGCGTGCATTCCGTGCAGTAAAGTGTGTGCTTTTTAATATTTCATATGGTTTAACATTAAACTGAATATGACACACTTTAATAACAAAATTTTACACTTTGTTTTGAATATTATTTATATTAAAATCACTAATTAAATATGTTTTTAGTAAAATTTACGATGTTTATATTTGATTGGAATATAAAATAGTAGAAATTTAATTTAATATGAAAATATTCATCTGTACTATGCCACTTTTTTATCAGTGTAGGTTTGCGGGAGCTGAAAAATGTAACAGGCAGAAGGAGGCGTGGCAGACCCCACAAAGTATATATATTCTTGATCAGCATGACGAGACGAGTCGATCTAGCCCTGTCTGTCTGTCTGTCCGTCTGTCCGTCTGTCCGTCTGTCCGTCTGTCCGTCCGTATGAACACCTGGATCTCAGAGACTATAAGAGATAGAGACACCAAATTTTGCACGAAGATGCGTTATGTGTGTATTCTATACGAGTTTGTTTTATTTTTTTGATTTTCCCCCCCACTTCCCCCCTATGGGGGTTTTCCCGATTTTCCATTCGTATAATCGCCTATATCTCGGAGACTATAAGACCTAGGAACACCAAATTTTAGTCCCAGATGCCTTATGTGAATACGAAGAAAATGTATATTTTGGAATTCCCCTCCCTCCCCCCTCTACCCCGCAAATCGTAACTCCCGTAATTCTTGGAATTTCGAACTAAAATTTTGGAAATACCCCCAGTTAGTTATTATGTGTCCGTATGCCAAATTTCATTATGATAGACCGATTTAACAAGAAGTTATAGCCATAAATATTTTTGCTGATGCAGCGCTGCTGCAGCGCTGCTCAAGCGCTGCCCGCGGCTGTTGTTGATGTTGCTGTTTGGTTGACTGCGAAAATGCTTACACAGACACGAATAGATGCGCATAGGCATACATACACTCACAGAGACGCAATTGCTATGTAAATGTGCAATTATACACCCTTTACGTGAGTTCGAATACCGAGAGAGGTAAAATCGATCAAATTTTTTTTTTATTTTCTTAATTTTTTTTATTTTTTATAATTATAAACATATGTACAGAGTATTTCAAAGTCGGGACACCCGACTTTAGCTTTTTTACTTGTTTTTTATTAAACTTCACATTAACTATGTACAATAAATAACAAAAAAAATGTATATTAAACAGAAATTGCGTAAGATAATATATTCTAAAATAAATACATATATATAAATATACAGGGTGGTCTATATAGTGTTTTTTGTTGTTGTTGTTTTTCTTATAATCATATGTTATTTTGAGAGTGGCAGAGCTCTTTCCTGCTGGAAATCAATTTCATGTCTTTACGGAACGAAATTATTAGCTTTACTATGCGCTTGAACAGAGTTGGGAATTACGGCAAACTTATTTCCAAAGTCAATAAGTGTTGTGAGGCCCGAACAGTGCGTTTATTGGGGAGAAGTTTTGGGCGAAATAGGGCGCCCAAAAAGGGCCTGCTGTACGCAAATTTTGTGCAACAGACGAGTATGTAGCTGCCTTAGACAAGACTTATAGACTCGCCATTTAACTCAACCTGATTCGAAATCATAAAATCATATTTTCGGATAAAGTGCATTTTCATCTCTGCGGCTATGTTAACAAGCAAAACTGTTGCATCCGGATAACGAAAAATTCGCACATGAACGTGCCTGTACTCAGAGAGTGAAAATGCTGAACACATGAATTTTTTGTGGCCGATATGTGTAGACATGGGCTTGCACGGTCTTGGTTTCAGCAAAATGGCGGGCCGTGCCACAAAAAAAATCAATTTTGCAAATGGATATATATAATATAGTGGTTTCTTTTTAAAAATGTAAAGTTGAAGAAGAAAAGTCAAAAATCAATCGAAGGAGCAACCATTTCCAATAATTATGGAATTATGGATTTGCCTCATTTGACTGCCTCGACTAGCTTGGCAGTAGCCTATCCTGTTAACAGAGTTTTCCCTTACCTTAAGTCGGTTTCGGGCTCTATGTGAAGAATGACAATTGAGAAGCTGAATCGGATTATTCGCCTCACATCGATCCTACCATTATGCGTAAAGCGATTCATTTCGTTCTGCGGATAGATCTAAGTATTACACAGACTTCTTTTCAAGATTACCAACGGGAGAGAGCTGTCACTATCGAAAATAGTACATGACTATATGGAGCACCCTATATATACATAGTTACATCGATATCTAAACTACACAAGGTCATAACAAAAGGGAGAGAGACTCGACAATGGAGACAATAGCGCAAAGCTTTTGAACAGTGCATGCGCATCGAGACACGTGCAAGTATCTGACAAATAAGGTTGTTTGTTTTCGTTTTTGTATAACTGAGTGCTTATATATTTGGTCGAAGCTTTAAAATTGAAAATAAGTGTTAAATTTTTGTTGCTTCACTTCTCACTTCACATCTTCGCTGCGCTTCGATTATAATTTATGTACAAAGTTCGTGCTGCAATTAAACGTAACGCGCTTAAACAACTAATACGAAAAAGTATCTACAAGATATTTATGTGTGTGTGTGTGTGTGTGTATTTGTATTTTGTTATTTGTCGGTTGATTTGTTTTGTTTTGTTGTTTTGTTGTACCTACTCTAAAGTATTGTATTGTATCTTTATGCGTGACACGCTCGCTCAACGGCGCAAAATCGTTAAAATTTTATCGCTTCAACGAACGTGCGTGTGCGCTTGTGCTTGTGTGTGTGTGTGTGTGTGAGTCAGTGTGTGTGCGTGTGTAGGTTTGCCACACCACCAAACCGCCCCCCATACCGCCCAACGACCCCTGAACATTGGAAGTGCGCGTTCATTTCATATACCTTTACAATACTACGAGTATTCGTATTTATAAGTATTCGTATCGCTTTGTGGCCCAACGCCAACGTCAACACCAAAGCTTCCGATATAAAATATTCCATATGCGATTCATTTTGGTTTTTTGTTTTCTTCTTTTCTCCATTATTTATTGATATTTTGTTACCCTTCACGAAAGCCTTTTTTAAAACATAAGGCCTACCTCTTGTCATTGACATGTTCATCTTTTATTTATCATCTGTTTATCAAGTATATATTTCATTCTTTGGCGTTATCCTGAAATATCGCCAAACCGCTTATTGAAATACTTTCCCATAATCGAAATCTGATATAAAATGCCTTTGCTCGAAAAAATTACCCAACTTACTTAAGCAATATTACTAAAGAAATTCTCTGTCGAACTTCTTGTAGAAAACCTCTTTGCAATATATTGGAACTAACAGCTTTTTAAGTTCAAATGGTAAGAAGCCTAGCAGTTTATCAGCAGTAACTAAAAAGCCTAACATTAAGCAGCGTTCTATAAAAATGCCTAACAATTTAATTTAAAAATGTGCAGTTTTATAACCGAAATACATATATTCCCGACTTTGATTCTTTTGATATTGTTTATCGGCTTTTAAATATAAACTCAGCAATATTGGTATCTAAGATGCGGCTACTGGTCCTTTCCAACAGTTTAGCTGTTTGCTGATTAAAGCAACTTCAGTACCCAATCGGGCATTTGAGGAATTCAATATGGGTATTCCTGCAACTCTTTAAAATGCGCCTATTTTGTTTTCTATTAAAAATTAGTTGTGCATCAACTATATCATACACAATAAAGCAGGAATGCAATTGGGAGCTTGAGGGCTTCAAAGTGTTGTGTACCCCTATACCCAATATGGGTATTATAATGAGTTATAATGCTCTCATTGGAATTTCTTTCAAAAACAGGTTGTGTATCAACTTTTGTATACAAAATGAGGCAAGAAAGATTCAAATAAATATAGCAATCGGCAGCTTGAGGGCTTCAAAGTGTAATGTACACCTATACCCGATAGGGGTATTCCTGCACTCATTATAAAGCGCTTCAAAGTATAATTTATACCTATACCCAATATGGGTATTCCCGCAACTCATAATGAGCCCCCCATTTGGTCTTTTACCAAGCAGTGGGTCAACTATTCTAATCAAAAAATAAATAAAAATAAAAAAAAAAATCACAACAATCGGAAACTTGAGAGCCTATTTTCCCTATTTTTTTTTATCAAAGTACGCATGTTGATTATTCTGCTCTTCAAAAATAATCGAAATAATCAAAGTGGGGAATACTCTATCACTATTTATTTCTACCACTAATGCGAACATGTTTGTAGTTGTTGCAATTTTTATAATCGTTTGCATTTATTCGCCTTCTTTTGTTTTTGTTGCGCTTGTTTTTATTTAATATTTTGGATTTCTGGGCCAGCTATTCTCTGTTATTGCTGTAGGGTGTTTATATATTTTTGAATTTTATTAAAATATTTGCATTGCTCTTGTTGTTGTTGTTGTTGTTGATTTAGTTGTTCGTTTTTGCAAATGTTGAAATATTTTTGTGTTTTTAGTGATAAAAACAATTTGTTGACTATTTACCAGCGAACGGGCACTTTCCAAAAAAAAAATGCCCGCTGTTTTTATTGAATAACAAATATTAGGCAATGCTTACGTAGATAACGGTGTCTGTATGTATTGCTTTCTAATGAAGGTATTTACGGTTAGTTTAAGGCTTATAAATTGAATGTTTACTCTTGTGTCTGTGTGTTTGTTTGTTTGTTTGTATTTGTTGTTTTTTTTTTTGTATCTAGTGAATGCGTATGTTATTCGCACGTCTACAAAATCGTGTTTATGAAGCATACTTAGCTCACGTGATCAACAAATATACTATAAGTGAGTATGTTGTTGCTGTGCTAATTGAAAACTGACGATTCCCGTGCTGCCTCTTTGTGCCACGCTCTGTTGCAATTTAGAGCTCGTCTCTATTAGTTGATGCTGTCGCTGCCGCCGCCATCGCCATTGCCATTGCTGTTGTTGTTGTTTTGAAAACTTTCGATCGGCGCCACTAGATACATTTGCGAGCCGCACATCCAAAGAAACGCTGCAGAAGATACAGAGAGAGAAGAAACACAAAACTTAAATGTAAATGTTATATCTTCGAGTACGACTAGGTGTCTATATACTATATGTAGTATATGTATGGGTGTGTGTGTGTTTTGGTAAAAAAAAAAAAGACAAAGTCTACAGAACGAACAGTTGGTGGCGAAAATACAAATGATGTAATGACTAGTGTTCATTAAAGGCCAAAAGCAGCAAGCGAAGTTCTTGGTTCCTATAACGGCAAAAACAAAAACAACCTTTGAATGAATGAGGGAATGAATGAATGACCGAGCCATCGTAGCCACAAATATGAAGAAAGAAAGACACATTGACGACGAAGACAACGACGATGACGACGACGACGGAGGCCGCTAAATTTATATAATGACTACTTGAGAAAACGAAGGAAGGAACAAAAAACAAAAGGCAACAAAAACAACTCAAACACGAAATGTAATTTGTATAATTTGAGTTTCTTTCGGTGAGTGTGGGAAACGCGAAAAAAGAAAACACATACGAGTAGTACGTAGTGCAAGTTCTTTCAGTGCCTTTAGTCTACTTAGAAGCAATTAACTCAAGTCAAGTTATGTGTTCCTACTTTAGTTTAACAAATATAATTAACAAATGACATCAGCAAAATCGTTGCTCTTCATTGATAATCTATGTAGGTCCGAGAAGAGAATCGGACAAACTATAACTGAAATAACAGTACTAGTTACAAAAAACATATCACCATTTATCTGAGAACGAAATCTTTATCTTCCTCTAACTATCTACTTTAGTTTGAGAAATATAATTAACAAATGACATCAGCAAAATTGTTCCTCTTCATTGATAATCTATGTAGGTCCGAGAAAAGAATCGGAAAACCTATAACTAATATAACAGTACGAGTTACAAAAAACATATCACCATTTATCTGAAACCGAAATCTTTATCTTCCTCTAACTATATACTGTAGTTTAAGAAATATAATTAACAAATTACATCAGCAAAATCGTTGCTCTTCTTTGATAATCTATGTAGGTCCGAGAAGAGAATCGAAAACCCTATAACTAATATAACAGTACAAATGTAGGCTCATTGTTTACTCAAGTAGCAAAAAATCATATCACCATTTATCTGAGAACGAAATCTTTATCTCGTCGGGTCGCACTTACAGCGGGGTTCCAGGTTTTTTTTTAAGTCGCAAACATTTTCATATTCCTCATAAAAGAAACCCTTCCCAAGTCGCTAAAGATATGGTACGCAAGCCAGAAAGGTCCCTATGGTTTCTAATATTCATAAATATACATATCTTAGGAAATCACTTAAACTCCTTCAGTTTGGAACACTATGCTGTATTGATGTCATCGAGAAATATGTTTTCTAAAAAGCTGTTTTAAAAACTCTTTAATATAGCATTTCTGTAAGCAATGACGCAAGAATATGTTTTCGGCTGTTCTGTGGTTTATTTCTATATCATTATCTGGTTTCTAGAATATTTTGTGGTTTCCTATATGCCGATAAAAAAGTGATCTTGGGCTGCACTTGAGATAGAATAATGACTTGTTTCCTCTTTGGCTATCAATCCTGTAGTGCAGGTACTCTCCAAGCTATCCTACACATCTTTTTTCGTCGTCCATGGTAACATTATTAGATGTGAGAAAAATCTTCTTAATATCTTAACAAGTTTTTCTTATAGAGAATATTTATAAATCATGTCGTTTCTGTCTATATATATAAAACAAAGTCGTGTCTGTTCGAACACTTTATTTGACTTTTGATTTGTTGTATTTGTATCCGTCCGAAATAGCAGAATAACTATGTTTGCCTAAAAACATTGAAATTCGAGTTCCAAAGGGGGGAAAACAAAGTCGAAAGTTTGCATGAAAATTCCGAATTTTTCAAGCGATAACAAATAAACCGTTCCAGATTTTTCTGTTAATCCAGTCAGAGCCGCGAAAGTGTAATTTATTTAATTAACTAGTATATAATATAAAGTAATCTGTCATGATTGGGGCCTACACAGTATATATGTCCCTCTAAAGAAGCATCAATGCCGAGTTCTAGAAATCTGGCAAGGGTAGTGTCTTGGCTCTCAAAAAGGGTGTTTTAGAAATAAAAGCATAAGTAATCGATGCAGGAAAATGTTTTTTGCAGCATGCAGTGAACTCAGAATTTTACGCTACACTTAATCATAAAAGTGTATACTTAAAATCGGCGATATATATGCAAGTAATATAATTGATAAGACTTACCTTGTGACTAAGCTGAACTCGCCACCGATGCCAGAGTGTCAGTAGCGGCGATTTGTACTGGGGGCTTGGGCAGAGAATCGGCCACACTCGTCACAATGCTGGCCGACAGAAGCGGGACTGCACCGCTTGAGGTGGTTGCGGCCTTTGTAGCACCACTGGAACTATTCTCCTTGGCATCCGATTTGCCAGTGACTGCAGCGGTGGCAATGTTGGCTTTGCTCGCATTTGCTGACTCCGCTGATTTGGTGTTCGGGTCCTCTTTGCTGACTTTCGGACTGGAGCTGGAGCTCACCAGTGGTAGCTCCTCGGCCCGAGCTGCTGCCTTGGCCTCGGCCCGTATATTCAAATTGGCGGCAACCTGATCGATCGTTGTCGCCTTCTTAATGGCACGCGGTGAAGTAGCCGTGGCGGCTCCAGAGCCGGAGCTATTTGTGGGACTCAGAAGCTTGACAGTGGGGACGAGCTTGGACTTATCCTCGCTGGGAGTGGTCGCTTTCAAGGAACTAATGCTGCTGGCCACCGAAATGGTTTTGGCGCTGGTCGTCAACGCTGTCGCAGCGCTAACTGTTGTCGCCTGACTCTGACTCTGGCTCAGACTCTGGTTCTGATTGCGGAAGGCCAGGGCCGAGGGATTGGGGATGTTACGGACCGATGCATTCTGCTGGCGTACCAGCGTGTTCTTTGGCTTATTATCGAAGATGTTGGCCTTTATCGAGATCTTCTCGCGCGCCGTTGCCGACTCGGAGAGCATATGCAAATTTTGCAGATCGTCACCACTGCCTCCGGTCGCACCACTCGCCGCACTGGCGGCATTCGCGGTGGCTGCAGTGGTGCTATTACCTCCATTGCTGTTGGCTGATATGTTCTGCTTGATTTTGTTGAGCGCTGCCTCCAAGCTGTTGCCCACTGGCGGCGTGCTTGGCGTTAGCATTGGAGCCACCGCACTGGGCGATGTTGGAGTCAGGGCCGATTTGGTGCCCGCCGCCTGTGGTTGTGGCTGTGGCTGTGTCTGTGCCTGCTTTGGCGTCGTACTGGCATTGCGAGCTGGCCCCGCTGATAAATCAAGTATGTCGGCATCCTTAGCATTCGTGCTTGTTGCCGCTGCTGTTGTTGTTGTTTCTGTTGCTTCTGCTGCTGCTGCTGTTGTTGTTGTTGTTGTTGGAGATACTGTTGTTGGGCGAAAATCGCGCAAACTTGTTTTCGACTGCTGGCTGTCCGACGCTGCAGCCGTGCCATTGGCTTTGGTTTGACTGGCAGCGGCTGCTGCAGTGGTTGCTGCCACACCAGCGGGTTTCTTTGAATTGCTGGCATCGGCCTTTGGGGCAGCAGCCGTGCTGGCCGAGCTTGCCGCGCTTGACTTTGATTGAAACGCAAGTGGAACGGTGTTGCGCAGATTTATTAATGCAGGCGGAGATGTCCGATAAGCACTCGGACTCTGATTCTGATTCTGAGTCTGGCTTTGGCTCTGGTTCTGGCTCTGGCTCTGGTTTTGAGTGTGGCTGTGGTAGCCGCGTTGTGGGCTCTGTGCCGTGGACAGCGGTGGTGACTTGACAATTGTGGGCATTGGTGGGGACTGCGGCTGCGCGACACGTTTGCTTTTTGGCAAGGCTGCTGGTGGTCCCATTAGGCGGTTGCCACTAGGCGGACTAAGTGGTGGCATACTCAGCTTTGTGGGCCCACCACCCATCTTGTTGTTATTGTTGTTATTGTTGTTGTTGTTGATGTTGGGCGATATGCGAACAATTTCCAAAGCGGGCTTATGGTTGAGGGAAGCAGCCTCCACGTAGGGCTGATGGAGACCCTGTATGTGGGCCTGTTGATAGGCCCGCGGACGCTGCGTTATGGTCACTCCACCACCGGCCATGGGTGTGGATGGCATCACCAGACTCAACGAGGTCGGACAGAGCTGTGGCAGCGGCTGCTGTTGTGGTTGCTGTTTGGCCAGTTCGGGCCCATAGAGACGCATGGGTGGTGCATAGGCGTGTGGTGCATTGACAGTTGCCGTTCTGTTCGCCTGAATACTGGCCAAGTACTTGGCCGCTTGCTGTTGATAGTCGAGGCGGGGCTGCTTGGCCATCGACGGATGGGTCTCATCCAGAGATAAGGAGCGTTTGGGCTGCTTATTCGCTGAGCTGGCAATGGAGGTAGGGGTGGAGAGGTAGCGTTGCATGTGTTGCATGTGTGGCGCCTGTCGGGTCGGTGGTAATGGCACCACAAAATGCGGTGCGGGTGCACACTTAACAGTCGATTGTGGCGCCGGTGGTGGTGGTGTGGGCTTGCGTAAGAGAGGTTTGGGCGAGGCTGGCTTAGACGGTGGCATCTGCACACGCTGTGGCGGCTCACTGGGCTTGGATTTGGCTACGCTGGGTGGCGACACATTTGCTGCCGTAGATGGTGCTGTTGTTGCTGCTGCTGCTGCTGCACCACCAGCAGTTCCTGTGCCGCTGGGTATAAAGGCCTTAAACAAACTGGGTGGCAGCGGTGGCGACGACGGCAAACCTGGCTCTTTCACATTATTCTGCTGTGGCTTGGCCGCCGCATTCGCCTCGGCGGTTGCGGCCACCTCAAGGCAGGGCATTAAGTTGTTAATGCTGCGCGACTCCTCGCCCAGAGTTTTGTTTAAGGCATTCATGCTGTCGTTTTCCGTTTCCTCCAGCTTAAGTTTATTAAGCGAGACCATCGATTGCAGGGCGGGCATCTCGCCACCGGATACGGAATGGGAGCGCTTCAAGTCCAGCTTGTGCGCCTTGTGGTTGTGGGTGGTGGTGATTTTCATTTTCATTTTGCCATCCGTTTGGGAGGAGATTTCCGCATGCAACTTCTTCCGCTTGCCATTCGAGTCCTTCGGCTCTTTGGAATGCTTCTTCTTACGCTTGCGATGTGACGAAGAAGATGAGGAGGTCGAGGTGCTGGCATCAACTGTGGCTGCACCGAGCGTTAAGAGACCATTGGATGAGGAGCCAGTGGTGGAGGAGGAGCACGAGGACATGGGCGAAGCACTGGGACTGTATTTTGTTTCGCTCGTTACCGGCAATGTTGGCTCCTTGGGCTGCAGCCCAATGTTCTTGGCATAGGTCTTCAGGTCCAGCTCCACGGCTGGCGTTTCCCTGTCCTCGAGTCGGGCATCGGCCGACTTTGGCATTGAAAGCTTCGTTTTCATACTATTCAATTCGATCTTAAGTCTTAGCATATTCTTGGCCGTCGCATTGGGCGATTTCTTGTTGGCGGTCTTTAGCTCGAAGACCCCATCGTCGGGATAGGTGCCGGACTTGCTCAGCTGCGATTGTGGTATGCTTACCAAAATATTTGCCGTACCAATGTTCGATTGTGGCTCTTGCGGCTCACTCTTGACCTTCACCAGCGCAGGCGGAGGCGCTGGACGTGCGGGCGTAGGCGTAGGCGTGGGCGTGGACGCAGACATTGTGTTTGTTGTTGTTGTTGCTGTAGTCGCAGCTCCTGCAGTTGTCGCGTTCACCGAACTATAGTCACTATAGCGCATGTCATTGCTGCGCAAGCTCTTGAAATTGCTCAGAGTTTGGGCGCCTTCGTCCGTTTCGCGCTTGTTGGCCACTGCCGTGGGCGACGACTTCTTGCCCTTGGCCAGTCCATTATCCTTGGCCGCCTTGGCTGTCGACTTGCTGCGCGTTTTGTTGTTGTTGTTGTTGTTATTATTGCTGGTGGAACGTGACGGCTGTGTCTCCACCACGTCATCGGCGAATGTGACAGACTTGGTTGTGTGTGGACTTGTGGTTGCTGTGGCGGCTGTTGAATTCACTTTGTTGTCGTTGTTCTTGCCAGTGGTGGTGGTGGTGGTAATGCTGCTGATGGTGGTGGTGGCGGCTAGAGTGCGACCCCCAGTGTGGCTTAACTCAATAGCCTGATTAACTTTCGATAAATTGTTTTCATCGTTTTTTGCCGTCACGCTGTCATACAACAAGACTCTATAGCGAAAAGCCATTGGCGCGTGCTGCAAAAGTTGTGTGGAGTAAGGGGGTTTCCCCCAACAAGGGGCGAACATTGAAAAGTAGACGTTAGGTTAATCTAGCGACACAATTGGATTTGCCAGCGGCTAATAACTAGTGGTGCTTAACACCCAACAGAATAGAGTCAGTCATCTCCCTCCCCACCCTCGATGACATAAAACTTACAACTCTATGAAGAACTTACCCGACTCCATTTGTAACAGTAGCCAACGTCCATGAGCGTAAAGTGCTGTGGCAGCACTTCATCCTCATATGTGACCTCGACTTCGATTTGCTTGTTGTCCGGATCAATATCATATTTCGAACAGAGAAACCGTTTCAGATGATGCACCGTAAGGCCAGCGGGACATTGAAGATAACATACGGGCGGGATTTCACCCGCAGCACAATTTCTTAGCATGGCGGGATGATATTCTAAAGATAAGCTGCAATCAAACGTTGAAGGAAGCAATACGAAAACAGTTAGACAGACAGAACAGACCTCTTGAGTAATGACTTTTATTTTTTGTGGATCGTGCCTAACTAGAAAGCAGCATCTTCTACTTATATCATTTATAAAAGGTTTGACTGCAAGGGAATGGGTTTTCAAGCATCTTTGGAGAACTTAAAATTTGATCAAATAATTTTGTGTTTCAAAAAATTACCAAAGGCGTTTCAAATATTGATTACACAGTAGACCTCTTGAGTAATGATTTTAATTTTTAGTGGAATTCTACTAATATCATTTATAAAAGGATTGCATTTTCTAGCAATTTTGGAGGAATTAAAATTTGAAAAAAGTAATTTTGTGTTTCAAATAAATGCCAAAGGTGATTAAAATATTGATTGCAGAACAGGCCTATTGAGTAATGACTTTTATTTGCTAGATCGTACCCAACTAGAAAGGACCACCTTCTACTTATATCATTTATAAAAGGTTTGACTAAAAGAGAATGGGTGTTCAAGCATCTTTGGAGAACTTAAAATTTGATCAAATAATTTTGTATTTCAAAAAATTACCAAAGGCGTTTCAAATATTGATTACACAGTAGACCTCTTGAGACCTTTATTTGTTAGATGATCGTGCCTAACTAGAAAGCACCAAATTCTACTAATATCATTTATAAAAGGATTGCATTTTCAAGCATCTTTGGAGAGCTTAAAATGTGAAAAACTAAAGTTTGTGTTTCAAATAAATGCCAAAGGTACACAAAACATTGATTTCAGGATCATAATTGCTCACCTAATAGGCTCTGCTGGCGTAAAGAACTCTTGCTTCTGCTTCTGTATCTCCTCCGTGTCCAGATCCACATGCTGCTCCACAAACTCGGCCAAGCGCTTAGACTCGCGCTGATACAGACCCGGCACCAGTTTGAAGATGAAAGCGCGCAACGTGTCGTCGGACCTAAGTAAGTTCAAGTTAGTTTTATGCCTATATTCTAGAATATATTGATCTTAGTCGACGCAGACACAAGATCCGGTGCAGATCTTTGTGTTGTGTCGCATAAACAGTCAGCTGAGATCATTGTAAGGTAACTTGGGGTATTTTGGAAGATAACGTACTTAAGGTTGAACTCGTTTATCTGCTTGCCACTTGGTTTGCATTGCGGACAATAGACGTCGCGCAGTAGATGCTTCAGAATGCAGCTCCGGCAATCTGTAATTGATTCTGGTTGCAATGCATGGTTCGTTAGCATTGGATGTGCTCTACTTACATGTGTGGTAGCAGTAGTCCACAGTTGTGGGGTCTATCATGTAGCCCTGGCAAATGCGACAAATAATCTGCTCGTGGAACTCACGCACATCACCGCGCCGTGTATGGGATTGGGACGCCAACGCCAACGCGCTTGTCTCAGAGTCCCCCTCCATTGCCTCTTGATTGGACTGCGACGTCTTGTTGTCGTCCAAATCGGTTGGTAGATGCATTCTCTTTTTTTGTTCTTTGTTTTTCTTATTTCAAGTGCTCTGGTTTTGGTCAGCGCTCAGATGGACAGCCTCTATCGAATATTGGGCGCATAAGCATGTCCTGCAAAGGCGCAAAAACATGAAGTGACAACTATAAGCAACACAAAAACAAAGCAAAGAATAAAAGCAGTGCAATGCACACACACAAAGATACTAGATACATAGATACAACACACAATCGCAGGTTCACATGTCAAACGAAAGCTAATGACAGCTAATCAACTGGCACATCATCGTCATCTTTTTGATGATCACCACAGACCACAGACTACGCCAATCTCAACTACAGTTTAACCTAAGCCTGGGGAACTCTTTGGGGAATTCATTGAAGGCAAAAATGCCTATGGAGAATATTAAATAAATATTTTATCATCAAACGAATATTTGTTTTTTTTCGATATGGAATCCTTGAAATGCAAACAGAATCAACTGTTTCTGACTAAATTGAAAAGAAGAAAATGAAATGATTTAGAGAGAACATCTCTTTTCGGAGAATCCGATTACAACTAAACTTTATCTATATGAACATTTTTTCAGAAAATAAATAACTCCACAAATCATTGAATAGAAATAATTGTAATATGAAATATTAAGGACCCTTTCTTATAAAATAGTTGAAATACCATTTCTTTAAAGGTAAATTGATTTAAAAAAGATTATTAAGAGAAAATATTTCTTTTCTAAGTACCGAAAACTCTTCTTATATAATTTATTTCTGATTACTAGTAGAACTCTTTAAATAACCGTTTCTTCCTTGAACTCAATCAACTATAGAGCTATTTATTTATCTTTTGATTCAAAATCATATTTTAGAGTTTAATATTTTTCATTTACCATAAATTTCCTTGGTAATAATGAAATTAAATTTAGCGATCTTTTAAATTTTGTGGTAACTTCAATTTTTTACTGCAACTTGAAATTAAATCTTTTGCTTCGTAAACTTGATATTTTAACAGACTTTTGTATATGTAGAAGAACAATATAAGACACTATACCCTTTATATGTAATTCAATGGGGAAAAGTTGATCAGAGATTGTAGCAACAATTTTTTGGCAGAGAAAAGTTTGTTATTGAAAAGTTTGTTCTCGAGGAGTTCCCCAAACAAATATGTATCTTAATGAGGTCTAATAATAGAGAAGTTGGACTGTAGGCAGAGGCTCGACTGCATGAGTCGGGGACGGGCGCAAAAAACTGAGAAAAAAAGTCAGCAATGCGGGGCAAAAACAAAATGAACAACTCAGGATTGACAGTCTGCAGTAAGAGGTGAGCAGCAAGCTGAGCAGAGAGCTGAGAGAAGTGGCGGCAACTGCGAAATGTAACAACCATACGGGAAAAACAGAAAACTTTAAAGCGCCAAACTGACTTACAGACACACTCACACACTCACACAAACACACACAGATATAGACAGAGCGAAAATTACACAAGCCTAGCTAAACGAGCGGGCCAACAGCAGAAAGAACAACAACAACAACAACCACACAAAAAGTAGGAAAAACATAACTGTGAGAAACAACATAAAGCAAAATCCCATCATCGTCGTCATCATCGTCAGTCAACATCATTGTGGTCGCCGCTCGTTGCTCGTTGCCCGTTGCCAGCAAAGGCAACATCAGCAACAACAACAACAACAGCAACAATAGCAACAGACATCAACTATGTATCTTCAACATCAAATACGAAGCGTAAAGATACGGCAGCGTCAACCCACTAGACGCAAAACTTTAGACTAGTAAGGCAGCCATCCATGAATCGGAACAATGCCGAAACCAACAGCAAGAACAATACAGCAAAGAAAAAAAAAAGAACTGACAGCAAAAACAAAAAAAAAGTAACTCATACGCAGTGGCTGGGCTTTCGGCACACAAGCGACGCCCTTCGGGCCACGCAGAGGGCACCTACGACCACATACACACACACACACAGCGACATAAAAACATATACACATACATACATATGTATGTATGTATATGGATGTGCACTCACTGTGTACTTGAAGCTAGTTTTAGCTTTGTGCCGTGCAAACGAATAAAACTACAAAAAAAAATTACGCTTTTTTGTGCACCCTGCACCACCAGATGTAGGTAAACAAACGGAGCATATTGGCAACGATAAGAGGGACGCCACAAGATGAAATGCATGCATCATTAAATGATTGAACTAAGTATTGGTAACAACTATTCTCTAGTAGAACTTCTTTCCAACTCCTTTCAGAGAATTTTTTCCAGAGCAGTAGATTCTAGCTGATATCATTACTATTCCTTAGATTATACAGATAATAATCTGTATTTCATTTGATTGTTCAGCTTTTAAGATTATACACAGCACAAACCATTTGTGTTTATTATATATCTATTGGGAAAATATTGGTAACAACCATTCTCTAGTAGAAATCCATTCCCACACTTTTCTGTGAATTCTTTTCAGAACAGCTACTTATGGTAGATTCTAGCTGATATCTTAACTACCTCTTCCATGATACCATCCATTATCTGTTTGTTATTTGATTGTACAATTTTCAAAGGTATACAGAGTACGAACCCTTTGGGTTTTTCATAAAACCCAAAAAAAGGTTATATTTTAAGAGAATTTCAAATACAAATCTGCATTTTAGGCAAATTAGTTTTAAACTATATAATAATACGGTACATTCCAGGGCTTATCAATTGAAAACAACTCCATTTATATTGTAATATTTATGAATAATACCAAATGAATGCTAGATGAATTCTGTATAAAAGAGAATTATGAACTAAAACGTCAAAATTAATGCAGTTGAACTTCTCCCTCATGCTTCATAAGTTGTCAGTAGAAAAGTTATTTTTAAACAATCCATCCATATTAAATTGTACTTCTTAAACACTGTTCGATATAAAAGATTGGAAAAGTCTCACTATTGATCTGCTTAACAATAAATTCTACATTTTTACTTAATTTCCGTAGAGAATAATCATATTGTTACAATCAATTTCTTCAGCATAGCACCCTCAATTAATCTTCTGCAGCGCACCGGAAAGTCGTTAAAGCATTACGGCTTTTTGGTACACGTTTGTGTTTGTACGCTCACGCGAATCTGGCACGAAAGCTCGTGAAGGGAAGGCAAAATAGGCAGCACACGAAATATACGAGCATATATAAAAAAAAAAACACAGAAGAAATGAAAGACAACAGAAGAGATAGTGGCAGACTTGACAACAACAGAAAGAGAGAGAGAGAGACAGAGAGAGAGGAAGAGGGAGAGAGAAAGAGGCTGCGCTAGCAAAACAAAACAAAATAACAAAACACAGAGTGTAGAGCTAAAAACTAAGCCGAGGCAAAAGTGGGCGCACAGATAGAAAGCAGGCAAGTCAGCAAAGTAGGATGTAAAGCAAGACAGGAAGGAAATAAGGAAGCTGCGCCGCTTTTGCTGATGAATATGATGACGATGATGTTGCAACCGAGGCACAAGGAACGTGCATAAAAAGGCCTAAGTAAACACGTTGCCATTCATCACAAACAGTCAGCCAGCCAGACAGGCAGCAAGCCAGGCAGCCCAACCGCCCAACAACAACGCCCACCCGCCCACTTTCGACAGAACAAGCGCCTCACAACAACGCCCGAATGCCTGACAGCAAGCCATATTGACATAAAAGTGGCCGCTAAAATGGTCCACTGTATGCTTTATAGCTTGGAGAGGGCGTTGGGCAGCCACCCACTACCCACTGCCCATCGAAGCTGAAGCTGAAGCTGAGGCTGAGGCTGAAGTTGCAGCTGACACTAAAGCTGGCTGCTTGAATTGGTCGAACATTGATGACGTCCTCAATGTCGTTTGCTCTTTTTGGCGTTTTTTGTTGATTTCGTTCAAACATTTTTGTTTATACGCCGCAATTTCGTAAAAGCCGCGCACATTCACACACACACACCAACACAGACATCAAACGTCAGTCACTCACACATTAAAAGTCAGTCACCCACACAATGACAAAATTGCCTAAGCTGCTCTTGTTGTTGTTGTTGTTTTGCTGTTATCGCTAACGAAATGAGAAAAACAGCAGCGCATCAAAAAAATAAAATAAATGTTGCTGCTTGTGCCGGCACGACGAACAAACACACGCAAACACACACACACACACACACACACTTACACTTGCACAATTAGGCGCGCACTTTATAAAAACCGCCCGCAGGGTGGTTGCTCAAAGATACAAATACACGGACATACGCACACACACATACATAGACGCACACTCGCGCACGCAACAAGCGCTTTTGCTCACGACGACTGGCAATGACGATGTGTATACGAGAGACACGAACTGAAAATTTCACATCGAGTCCGTTTTCCAAATGCGTGGAAATTACTGTTTTTAAAACGTGTGTCCGCGGCAGCAGCCGCCGAGAATTCAACTGACTGACAACATTGCACGAAATTCAAATTCTACGTCCCATGTGTGTGACGAGACGAGCTGTATTTGTGTGTGTGTTAGTGTATGAGTGTACTCGCCGCGTACTCGCCGCGCAATTGCAGAGCGAGTGTATCTGTATCTGTTGCCGAGACAGAAACAAATTTGTATCTATTCGCCGCAAGCAGCACAACTGAGCGCAACACAAACGCCAGAGAGTGAAAGAGAGTGCAAGCCCAGTCCGGTGGGAGTTGGGAGAGCATACGTATGCCGCCGTAACAGCAAACTTTCTACTTTTGCGCGCGCGTTTAATATTATTCGCCGATTTCGCCGTTTGAGGCTAAGCCTAGCTAGCGGTTTTGTTTGAATTTGCCGTGCGACGAAATTCCAATACGACAACAAAATGCGCACGCACACATCCACAACGCACTTGTCACGTGTACGTGTGTGTTTACAAAATTTTCACACACACACACGCACACACTCATGCCAACACAATATTTTTCGGCACGTTTCGCCGCACTCGCCGCGCAATCAAAAGCAAAGTGAAATTTTCTTCTTATTAGAAAAATACACAACAACAACGTGAGCAGTTTTTCTATTCAGCTATGAATATTTTTCGTGCGTTGCGTGCTGCGTATTTTCTATTATATTTTATTTTTCCATCGCCATTTATGTTAAAACGCAATTCGTGTTTACTTTTCTGATTCGTAATGTAAATTTGTTTATCAGCATGCAGCAACCAAAACTTTAGTGGAAAATTAAATCAATTTCTACGCACAACTTAAATCGATTTGCAGTTAAGTGCTCTTCTTCTTACTTTATAACACTTGCCGACACACACACACACAACAGCAGCAATAACAACAGCAACGTTTGTGTGATAGCTTCCTCTTCTTCTTTCACTTCTACTAACTGCTGCTGCTGCCGCTGCTGTTATCGATTTCTCATATGCTTTTTATTATCATAAAATGCCGCCAGCTGAGATTTTGGCCAAAGAGCTGATGACGCGCTCACTCGCTCACTTAATGATGAAAACACAAGCACAGCGAAAATTTCCGAATTTTAAAAACTTTTCTCCGTTCACCGAGTGCTCGGCACGAATACTTTTCAAAGACTGATTAGACTTTTGCTTGGCCGGCCAACGTTTTGGCGCGGCTAAATCTGTATCTGTGCGTTCGTATTTCTGCGCCTGCGCTCTGAGCAACCTGCCGAGAGAGCCGCAGCACGTGTCAGCCGAAGTGTTCGCAGTGAGTGCGAGCGGGAGCAAAGCTATTGTTATTTCACGCCATTGCTGCTTTAACCGCCCACCCTGCGGCTGACGAGAGGCTTGATTGGCTGTAAGTGCGGCTCGTGTGCGCTCGGCTTTTCGCCGAAGCCGCACGAGCGCCTCGTTCACTTGCGTGTGTGAGTGAGAGAGGCTGTTTTATATTTTTGGGGTGGTTGTGACTACAATGCGTGAGTGTGTGTGTGTGGGTGCGGGGCACTTTTTAATTGAATTCAACTGTCAAATGAGAGATTAACGTTTTTTGTACATCGCTCGCTGTTGTGACACAAACAACAACACAATACAGCAACGACAACAACAACAAGGACAGCGTCGGCTGCGACGTTAGCCGCGCCGTCTACATATTGGCCTTGGTGTTTATAATTATAAATGAATTCTGTTTGTTTCGCCGTTGCTTCAATTGTTGTTGTTCATGTTGTTTTTGCTTTCTTTTAGCAACTTTGTTTTGCATGCCGCAGTTGGCCCGCTCACTTGAGTATCTGCATCACATATCTGGCTCTGACTGCCAGTCGGCCGTAGGCATTTTGTTGAAAATATGAACCTGTTTGCCGCCAAAAGTTTCTGCCCTTTTTGTCACATTCTGCATGTTCGCATGTATGTATGGGTGGGTGTCTGTGTGTGTGGGTGTGCGTACGAATGTGTGAGTTTCTGTCTCTGACATCGCTTGCTTTGATATACATACGTACAAACGTGGTGCACTGGATGTTGCATCCATTTTTCGGCCTCCAAAAGATGAAATGGGGAAAACAAATATTTTTGCTCAAAGGCTGAAAACAATTTTTGCAATTCAATTGATGGGGGAAAAATGCTCAACGCCAGCAAAATTTGCATTTCAAAGGCTTGTGGATAAATGTGTGTATGTACATAAGTCCTTGAGCGTTTTTCACAAAATCTCAGCACGTATCGCACACTTTTCTTGCCCTCTTGAGCACAAATACCCATCTATATTTCATATGGAAATACCTACAAATAGGCAGTAAGCGAAAAATTGAACCTATAAATATTTAAGCCGCAGCAATATTTCAAAAAACGCAGTGATGTGAATCACAAAATATAAACAGACTATCATATGAGTCGTTCCGATACTTAGCTGTTCACATGACTCGAAATATTTTTTTCTGTTTGTAAATTAACTTCAGCAGTTTCTGATGCCTGTATGCATTGGTCTTTAGCACTTTTTTAAAAAAGTTGTCGGTGAGTTTTCAAGGAAAAAACATTTCACACTTCTTTTACTTGTGTTTGCCCACCTTTTAAAGCCAACTAGAGATTAAAACTGACCCATCAGCCAGATCACAAAACAGCAGCTTCTTTTCCATGCACTACGAGAACCTGGTTTCAAGAGTGGTTCCAGCATGACTTTAAAGCCTCAGGTTAAATATTTTCGCTATAAAATTGAACTAAAGACAATCCAGGCTCAACTCCATGGCTAGTATTTATTACTATTTCTTGTGTGGAAATTTTTGTATGGAATGCGAGCTCCATTGTGTATTCTGCCGAACAAAATGGTGAAATATCCTTCGGATAACTGTCAATGGCAAGACCAAAGATACAAAAAACTCACATATCGCCGCTTGGTAGCTGCCCCATGCCACTAAGCTGTGTATAACAATGAAAGACATACATATGCTGGAAATGCAAAGAACTAGAAGCACATCTCCCTCTGTTCAGCACTTACAGTGAACAGGACCAGATGTCCTTATTGAAGAAGGCGCCATAATGCTCTCCCGAGACACGGTTGACGGTTCAGCCAAGCCTCTTCTAGCTAATGTCCAATTGCTGGCAAAAGTAATAACCAACTTGTGGCGGTATCTATGGTCCTTCTATCTAATGCCCACCGGCTTAACCCAACCGTGTATGTGGTTTTTGATTAAACATAAGAAAGAAACACATTTTTGTAGTCAAAAATAAATGTAGTCAGAAATAAAGCAGAGGGTGTATTTCAGAAAAAAAAAAACCCCTGCAGTCTAAGATTATGTGATTTGATGAGCTTTGTTCTATAAAAGGAAACCAACAACAATTCTAGATGTGCTGTCCAATGTAAGTTCTTTTGTGGTCAACCCGTGGCCCCTTATAAAGTTTAATTATAGTGTTGAAAAATTATTAGTTTCTATAGAAAAGATTCTTACTCACTATTTGATCATTAATATTTGTATTTGACAACAATTTCAAAATGATTTTCTTGCCGGCCTTCGAAAAAAATTGAATAATAATTGAAGTACCCGCTTTCCGCAGTTTGATAAGATCTAGCTGACCATTTTGTATTTCATATTTTAAAGATTTTTTCACCCTTCAGTTTTGCTAAATCTAGTATGAATTAATCCCAGATACAAAATTCAATAGAATTCCTAACCAGAAATGGAAAAGGGTAAGTATTTGAATCAATTGAATGCTCCCTGCGGGCTGTATATATGCTGGACTGCTTAAATGTATGTACAACACAAGGGCGTACGCAGGGGAGACATCGCCCCCCCCTTGATCTTTAGAAAAATTGTTTCGCTATCTGAAGTCGACCATTCATTCATTATTATTGCGCACCTTTTCGACCTAAAGTGGAACTGAATTGGAATTTTTGAAGTTTTTCTCTTGATCATATGCATAAATTATTATTGTAACGCATCGCGTATTATTTAATCAAAATTTTAATTTTTTGGCGCCCCATCTTGTACATATATATCTATCAATTAGTAAGTGGATATAAGTAGAGCCCCCAGAAAACACCAAAAATATCATCTATAAAAGTTTGGAAAATTGCTATTTTTTAAAGCATAAAACGAACAAAATGCGATCTATTATTAAACTTGAAAATCGTACTAACGATTTTGTTCTTGAAATAAGATGTCTGTACTTCCCTAACCATTGGCACTGTTCATTCTTAGTAGCAGCCTATAAGTGTTCTTCCCTATAATTGTAAATGTTTGGCTGAATCATAAACTTCTTTCCACTTTACCGAATTTTACATTAAATTCAAAGTCATCTACGATTGATGCCTATTGAAACTTTTATGGTAAGTCTTCAGAAAGTGAAGAATCGCAATACTTTTCAGTCATAAACCCTTCATAAAAAGAAATGAATAGGGTATTTAAAAGCAAATATTACGATTAGCTATTTACAACATCTTGAGAGAGTCCTGTCAAAATTAGAGTCGATGAGAGAGTACGAAAGTTGTACTTTTAGGATAATTGTGCTTTATTTTATTCCAGTGCCAAACAAAAATGTACAAATATATATACATACATCTTAATAGTATTGTTTGGGGTTTATAAACAAGAACTCAACTTTCATTATTTACAAGCTACGTATGAGCTGGTCTTGCTGCCCCACTTTACCAATCAAATCATAGGTATCTGGGAGAGCTTTATCCATAGCAGGGAACATACTTACACTTACCAACAAATTTCTTGACCTATTCTGGCGAAATTCGAAAATAACTTGCATCTGTTAGTAAAGGTGTTTATTCATTATAAGGTATATTATCCACTTCAGCAGTACCATCAAATATAAATTACTCTAAGAAAGAACTGGGAAGAAAACTCTACCTCTCTTACAAATACATACATTACAGAGCATCGCTTCTTCTTTAAGATAAAGCTGTTATATGTGGGCTTACAGTTTATAATTGGCAGTCGCTCTGTATGATTGAACATTTGTTGAGTGATGAGTTAAGCAATCTCTTTACTCTTTACAACGAACGGAATGTCTTTAATTGGAAGATATATGAGGTCGGTATATAGATACACAATTTTTAACCTATTTATAACATAATTTTACCAACATTATTCCTAACTCTTTAAAAATTCCAATCCTACTGTATAATCGTGTTGTCTGAAGTACTAATTTGGGTGAATAAATTGAGCTTAAAGCCAGTTTATGGATAAACACGATTCAAGCTATTGTCTAACACTATCTGGGCTTTCAATTGCAGATCCGTCAAGCTATTTTCTTCATTATAAATAATATCTGAACGCTGTCCGGTGCTAATTTTGTTCTGCACAGCACTATAATTGGAATATTGATTAGACTGTCATACAGGTGCATATTTTTTCGGAGGATGGAACCAGTTGTGGAAGCTCGAATTAGGAAATCATATTTTTCTGAAAACATTATTTTCATCAATGAATCGGTTTCTAAATGTAGAAGTTTGACTATTTACTCAAAAATTTATTTAACATTGTAGACCTTTCTTTTCTTTAATATGAGCAAGTGCTGAAGGCTCTAGAAGTCATTGCTAACATAATGACATCTGTTAGTTTTATGAATAAATAAATAAACAAGTGTAATATTTATTTTACATTTCAAACTATTTTGGATATGTACAACATTGATCAAATATGATAAGGGCTTGGTTATAGTCAAAAGATTAGTCCTGTTTTCAATAACGGCATTATAAATAAATAAATAAACAATAATTTATTTTTGATATCAAACTATTTAAAATGTGGCCAACACTCCTAAAATTAGATTAAGGTCTGGTTACAGTCAAAAGTTTGGTGCTGGTTTCAAGAACGGCATTATACTACAATCTTATGAAATGAACTTACCAATTATCGCTCATAAATGTTTGTTAAGTGTGGTCCAATTAGGTCCTAAGTATTCAGACCGATTCACATCCATGTAAAAAAGAATAAAATAAACGGCTTTATGTTGGAAAACTAAACAAAAATTGATTGATTAAGCAACTTCAAATGTGTTATTTCCCTATGCGAGGCCACAAAAAGAAAATGGAATTAACCAAACAATCTAGGTAATGCGATATAATTTTTGGTTACACCGAAAGCCCCATTTTTATTATTCTGTTGAACTCTGTGAGGAAAGCCAATCCCAGCCAACTCCCAAACGAAGCGAAGTAGCTGCAAATGAGACCTCTGGCTAAATGAATAATTAATGTGGCAACTGGTTGTGGTTTTGTCTGTGCGGTTTACATATGAGTTGCACAGTCACAACAAACATATGTATGTTTGTATGTATGGACGAGTGTGTACCTACAAGTTCGCTTTGCAAGTTTAATGTGTGCAAGTCGACATTTTGAGATTGTGGCAAGCAGATGCAGAGGCAGAGGCAGAAAACTCAGACAAGCAAGCACATTCTAGGCCTGGCAATAATTGCATTTGCGCCTGTCTGGCCCCAGAAAATTGTTTCATTAATTTTTTGGGGGGATTACAGTATGGCTGTTTAATTTCAATTATGTGGAGCTGGCAACGAGTCTAGCCGAGAATGAATGCCACCAGCAGCAGCATTAATTATGTATTTGTGCAGCCTCTGCCAAACGAAAAACAAGAAAACAACACCAACACCCAACAGGGACGCACACACATACATATGTAAATGCCTATGTATGTACATATGTACAAGTATGTATCTCCTGTGTGGCAAATAAATGCGAAAATTTGGAAAATAATTTGGACAGGTGCGCTTATTACAGCTTTTTGCGGCAATTACTGTTGCCCATGTCCGCAATTACTTAGCTACAAAGGGAAAAAAATACTTTCAAAGTGACATTTATCAAAAGGGCGTATAATTTATTAACAAGAAGAGCGCGCTGGAAAAAGTTGAAATGGAAATTTTTAAGGGTATGCATGCATATCTCACATACTCTGCAAATCTGTGTGTAACTGTGTGGGTCTTTGTGGATGCGCCACTAATGTTTGTACGTATGTGTGTGTGTGTGTGTGTGTGTGTGTGTCTGTGTCTGTGTGGATTTTGAAGGCAAGAAATCTGTGAAGCGCATGCAATTTTTTACTTTGCTTATTATTAACCCTCAAAACGCAAAAGCATTCGTTCGGCCTTTACGTGTGTGTGTGTGTGTGTATGTGTGTGTGTATCTGTATGTGTGTGCGAACGTTCATACGAATTCGTAATGAGCACTTGCTTGCGGTACAAAATAATGCGATACGATGAATGCGAGATACACTTTGTGTGCCCGAAACAGCGACAGCGACAGCGCAGGCAACAACAACCACTAATAGCACAAGCAATCAAACACACACACACACACATGCATACACACATTCATACACACATACACACACACGCACTCACACGCACACGCTTACATGCCAGCCAAATAGCAACAGCAGCAGCAGCAATAACAACAATTTTAATAAGTTGCTACCCGCTGCTGTTGTTGTTGCTGTAGTAGTTGTTGTTGCCCGACTCGTTCGTTCATCGTTCCATTTACGGGACAGAGGCAGACAAGTAGACAAGCAGGCCAGTCGCCATCCGCCAGCAAGCCAGCCAGCCAGCCAGCCAGCCAACGACGACGACAACAACAAAGCGCACAGGCAAGCAAAGCAACAACATCTACGAGTACAGCTGCTGACCCAGTAGTAAATGCGACGCAGCTTGTCGCTTGGGCTGAAAATCTAAAATGTTCTACCGAATTCATGTATTTTCTCTTTATTTCCAAATGTATGGTCAGACGTGCAAGTAGTTCTTGTACAAAACGCTCAAATATCACAAGAAAGTCCTTCATATAATGTTACATCAGCAATAATTGCCTAACTTTGTGGGACTTACTTTAGAGCCTATTTGTAAAATTTGATAAGGTTTATTGCAAATTATTTGCATGTCTGCAACGTAATGTTTTCGAATATAGTTCTTACAATAATTTTGAATTTGTTAGCTCGAAGCATATATGTACATATGTGTTCATCAAAGAACGCTGGATGCTATTGCCCAATATTTGTAATGAAAAATCATATGCCTCATTGGAATAAAAATTGAAAAAAACTTACCCAACAAATTTTGTAGCTTTAGCTTACTACTAGATTACTAATGCACTGCTTACTGGCGGACAGAAAGAGTTCATCGATTTGGCTATTGTGGCATATAAAGTAAACAAATTCGAAACTCTAGTCCATTCATTCATTTCAATAAAAATAGGACAGTTTCCGCGTTCGATTCAATTGTAGAAAATCATTATTATTACCAAATGTCCCTTATTCAAAATAAATGTTATAGTTATACTAATGGAATACGAAATAAGCTTTCAAGCCAAATAAATAAGAAGCAGTTTCATTGTTAAATTTTAATTTTACCTAAATTGAAACGTAAATCTAGCGGTAGCTCTAAGTGACTAGAAGAAGGTAAGCAAAAAAAAATGATCCTTGAACTAGAACGGCAGTTAAAACTATTTTAAAACTACAAAATAACTCTTTAAAATTAAAAACACACCTCCTAAGCTTCTAAAAACACGTGTAAAAATCTTAATCAGATTTTTGCCTGGACACCACACGGTCATAAAACTCGAATTTAAAAACGCAAAACGGGAAACAATTTTCGCAGCACGTATAATATTTATGGATTTAAAAAATATCATCATTTAATTGCATATCTATATATATTTATATGATAGAACTGACATTAAAAATGTCTAAATCTACATTTGTCTGTAGACAAAAACTAGTAGTAGCATAACCAATATATCAATCAATTTTAGTATCAACGGAACCGATCAAACTTTTTTAAAATGATGCAAATATTAACCATAATATGTAGATAAAAAGTAACAATGGATATAACTAAAATATCCATATCCAAATATTAATTTGTTATACACGTATATATTGATGGCTTCAATTAATGAACATTATTATTTCATAGGTAGGAATAAACGGAAACCAGCACACATGGCTTTTCCAAGGAAATGTCTTGCTATTTATTCAACAAGAGATATATGTTCATACAAATGTATGGGAAGAAACTTGCTTAATTATTAAAGTGTTCTCAACTTTTTTTTTCGTATTTTATCGTATTGTAGTGTATGAACGAAGTCGGAATATGCAACACTCATCACATTCAACATTTTGAATATATCAACATACAGTGTACTAATTTCCTACTGGGTATCTTGGTTTGCATTTCGTGCGAGACGTGTTTCAGTTTCCAGCGCGCGTGGTATTGGCATGTTTGCTGTCGACGTCTACAGCAGGCAGAGGCTGTGGCTGTGGCTGAAGCAGCGACAGTGGCTGCGGCAGCAGCAGCGAGAGCGACAGCGGCGTCAACTTCATTTCACGTTGTTGTGCACAAACATGGCGCTGTTTTTTTGCATTTGAACACAGCGGGCAACAAGCGAACAGATACAGATACAAAGATATAATATTTACGCTAAAATTGCAGGCAGCCAGGCAGGCAGGCAGGCAGCCAGAAAGGCAGTCGCTGAGGCCTGTTGCTGTTTTTCTCCCCTACCCTCCCCCAACCCATCACCAACCACCCAACACACACACCCATACACACACAACAAGTTCTCCTGACCAGCCAAGCCAGCCAGCCAGCCAGCCACTCAGCCGTCGGACGATGTCGGTTGAATATTTACATTTTGATTGGAACACTGTTGAGGCGCATTTGACGCGTTCGTGGGTGTAGTTTAACATTTTTTTCTGTTCTTATTTCTGTTGTTGTTCTGCTTGCTTTTTACGTTTCATTTTGTATGCACGCGCAACCATAAAAAATTGTACGAGTGTGTATGTGTGTGTGTGTGTGTGTGTATCACAACAACAGCAGCAACAACAAAAGCTAAAGCCATGCAATACAAAACGGTATGTGCTTTTGCTTGTATTTCTTACTGTTGTTGTTGTTGTTGTTGTTGTTATTGGCTGTCTGCTCTGTCCAATTATAATTTGTTTCGATTTATCACACAATAGTATATGGAGACACCAACAACAACAACAATAACAACGGGAATGGCAGCGACGGGCACGTCCGCCACCATGATTAATTAATCAGCCAGAAACGCTAATCTCTGAACAATCGCGACACTATTTATTATTAGATATTTATACATATACAAGTATACAATATACACAAATATGTGGAGGCATGCAGCAATATTTGTGTCTTACTCATGGCATTCAGTTCAGGCACTTTTGTTGTATTGGAGGTCACAGAAAACGGCATAATTTTACGCATAATTGAAATTGTAGCGCAATTTCTCATAATTATTACGTAATTTTTGTCGCCTGGGCATTTTTTTTTTTCTGCCTACCCGTCGTTCTCTCTTGCCGCATGACTTTGTCGTCGACCTGTGGGATTTGTCACACCCTCTGTACCCGCGGCTTTGAAATTATGGCACTAATTAGTTTATAAATGTTGCGCTCCGAACACTGTTGCCTTCCTGGCCAGGAGGGTGGAATTCCAATTTTCAACCAGAACGCGTAGGGGGATGGGTGTTGAGTGCAGGCGGTAATGACAGCATCAAGCCCTTGCCCGCCCGTACCCCGCAGGACGATGAGAAATGTGCAATTTAAGAGATTAAATTGGTTGCTTCTTGTGTAAGCTTTGAGCGCAGTTGACTTTAAAGTTGAAATTAAAGTGGATTTTGACTTGCCTCAGAGAAGATCTTTGGGGTTACCACATTTTGGCAGGCATGCACAATTATGGCAAATTGTCACAAGTCCTAAGTGTAATCAGATTCCATCTGCAAATACAAAGTACTGTAGAATTACGAGTGCCGCGAAAATGGATGCGATTGAACAACACATTCCGGTATATATTCATTTCATATATGTATACATCATGATTTAAGCATTAGCTGCTTAGTGAGCTTTCGTTCATTGTCTATGAATAATTGTTTTTTAATTAAAATCGGGAAAGGGGTAGATTGCCGTCTTAATTTCTTAATACCTTCTAGAACAACAAGAAATTATCTTTCCCTTTTTCTCAATAGATATGCAACTGATTATGCAGCGCACAATCCTTTTCGGGTTTTAGCCTCCCTTTTCAGCCATCTCCGGAATCTCTGACCAGGATTGGCTGTGAGACGGGGTTATAACTTATCATAATTTGATTAGATTTATCCTACTTAGGCTTTCCTAGCTTCAAGGGCGTAGGCAGGCAGGCACAAAGTTTTTTAAGGCAGTTTCGAGGTGAGAGAAATCAGAAATTTAATCAAGATCTACTTATTCTTGCAGAATTATGGTTTCAATAGTAAACTCTAAAGCACGCATCCATATTTAACATTCATTTTGGTTTAATGACATTACTGCTAGTATTAAGAATAGTTTTTAATAAGTAAAGACAAGATAAATAAAGACAGTATATATATATATATTTTAACACGATACAATATTTTATTATTTTACAATATTTTATATTTTCTTGCCCTGACACTTATTTCTACCGATTTTAATTAAATTTAGTATTGTTTTATAGTTAATGCCATCAATTCGTAAGCATTTATGAACATTTAGAAAATTAAGAAACTTGTTTTATTTTTTTTTTACATATTTTACTTGTACATCCGTTGTGGCAGCCTAGAGCTTGAACTCATATATTTAGAAAGAAAAGAAACTACATCGAGAGTCGATATAATTGTAATATTACCATTGCACTAATAGAATAAAAAGCTTCGCTTAAAACTAAAACTAAACAACTACAATAATCACATGCTATTGCTAATTAGTAATCAATTAAATCCATACCTCTGTAAATTCTTGTCAATCCATAGCTCGAAGCAACTAACCAAAGGAAATTAGGAAAATTTAATGCAATGTTAGTACAAAACAAAGAGCAAGCTATGTATTAAGATTTTCAAATACGGAGAAAACTTTGTCCCACCTAAAAACTACGATTTGGAGCGTACAGTTTTCATCTTTCTCGTATACTTAATTCCAGTTTATAATACTTGCTTTAATCATTTGGGTAAAAAAAAGTATTCTTTGTTATTATTTAACTTCTCGCACTATACAATCAACCTTTTCATGAATACTTCCACACAAAAATAATTTCTATAGTCGAACGCCTCCAATAACGGAGCTCTGACACAATGTTTTATAACAGACAGGATTAAAAATAATCTCAAAGAATTGATTTTATTTTATAGTTAATCTTTCTACAAATTCTCATTTTCACACATTTATGACATATGGAGGGTTTTTCGTTTATTTTGTTAGTTGTGTGGTTCTTAATAAGAGCTAAGAAAAATGCTGTCTTTTGAATGGAAATGGAAATTATAAATATATTCGACGAGGGAATATTGCGAAGAGCTAAGATCTCACAAAGGTTTAAGCAATCGATTTTAAGCCCACGTTTTTTAACCGACATGCTATATACTACTATATGCTGATTTTCTATTTCTTTCAAATATAAACGACAATTTTTGTCCATTTCGGCAACTTCGGCAATGCAATTCAAGCAGTTGGTTCCTCCTCCGACAACAAACATCTCTCATAACTAAATAGAAAGAACATCGCAACAGTAAGATTACTATTCTAACCATTTTCAAATCAATATCTAAACGTACAATCTGGAAACCGATTTTTTGAATAGCTATCTCAATAAGGCAAAAAAATTTTTCGTACGAGTTTCTTCAAAAATTGAAAAATTTCGCCATGAAATATTTTTGAATAATTTCAATTGGTAGCTGAATCCATTTAAATCAAAGGTACTTGCAGGTTAACGACCTGAAAAATAATCAGAATTCAGATAATATTTATCTTTAGTTAGTTATAGTCAAGGGCGTACGCAGCTTTGAAAAAAGGAGGGACCAAAAAATTAAAATTTTGATTAAAACTTCAACAAATCCAACTCAGTTCCATTTTAAGGCGAAATAGTGCGTCATAATAATGAACGTGTGGTTGACTTTATATGGCAAAATTTGTTGTCTCGAAATACGAAAAAGAAACCCCTTTTTCCAAGTAGTTGCTTAGATTCAGTTCACAAATCTTAATCAAGCGTTATTTATGGAACATGCTGCTCCCTTAATCTTCTTTCTTTCTTTCCTATCCATAGGCATTCCGTAAAGGCTCCCCCACCTCAACCATTTCTTTAGCTCTTATTAAGGGTGGTCGTTAATCAACCCGGCAATGGAAATATAAATGCTAATGCTTTAGTTTTGTAATGGGAGTAATATTGGGTAGGCAAGACGATTATACGAGTTGGCAAATATCGTCAAGAGCAACATTGAATTACTTTATTATTGGAGTTGTCCAAAAATATTCATGCATAATTATTAGGATACGTTTATGACTCTTCAAAAAAAAAGTTGTCTATACTTACTAATGCCTCATCTGTAGTTCTCCTATCTACCCAAGCTGATCGAAACAATACTAGTTTTCCCAAAATTAGTTATAACTTTACTATTAGACTAATACTAGGATCATTTTGGCACCAAGTCTACAAGATTTTGACAGCTTTGGGGAAAGGAAGCTCCCATCAAGTCCAACTCCTAAAAGTAAAGTTATTTTCCTTTTCACATCGCATCTTTAATACCTGAACTTTTTTATATACTAGTGTTAGTATTTAACTTTTAATTTTGTTACAGATGGTCGAAAATCAAGAAATACATAATTCCATTCTGTCATACATCAAAATTATTCATTTTTGTAAGTCCATCGCAACCATAGAACCGCCCAGAATATCCGATGACAAAACCCAACGTCATAGACGCTTAGGCTTCAACCACATCAAGCGGTATAGTCACATTTCCTGTAAACTGCGTTCGGCGGTTTAGGAATTTATTTTCAATATTCTGAGTACTCGCTGTTTTTATAGCTAAATACTTTCTTAAACTTCCATGCGCACAATCTACACAATTGAACTGATTCGCCAAATTGGAGACTTAGCACTATGACTAACTTCGAAGAAATTAGCGCGCGAAAGTCGACTAGAAGATTAGAAATAGTGCAGGTGATGTAAACATAGGATTAACAGTCTAAAGGCTCCACATGCTATTAGCCCCAGATAACTGACATATAAAAGATCTCAACTACACGACAACTTAATCTTGGTACTACTATCCTAACCGCTCTGGTGACCTACGTAACTTAGCCCTATCCGATTTCTTGCCCTCAAATACTAGACAACATTAGTCATTAGCATATCAAAATATCAAATTTCATGACGATATCGTAACCCTATCGTAATATGCCAAAGAGTTGCTGAAATTATACCATTTTTAGACTGACCGCAGGTATATTTAATTGAATATAAAGTTCCCAAAGATCTAAATAGCAATTGTTGATAATTTTATTCCTGTACTTCTTTGAATTTTTACTCAAATGTATGAATTACATCAGGTCAGCGCTTGTTTTCCTAGCTGATTTTGAAACAGCCTAAACAACCTTCAGAATTTCTTAACCGCGTTGGGAATTATGAACCAAACCTATCAATAATATCTAAAAGATATATTGATTGAAAATATAAAGACACGATAAAAATTAGTAACGATATCATAATGAACATAATGTGTTTTTGCTAAAAATAATAAGGCTCATGTGCTCTTGAGGAACAGTCGATCATCAGTTCATTATGCTTATGATATTTGATAGATCATCATCTGCTTTCGACTTTTTATTACAGCCTTTCATACTTCGAGTAAAGGGGTTACGAATAGTGTCAGTCTTGAAACCTATTACCAAGAATTTTAAAGCATAACGACAGTATTGAGTTAGGAAAGGTTCAATATAAACTGAATCTGGGGTTATCTTACAATTTAAACCTTTACTGCAGTCAGTGTACTATAAATTATATACTCCATCTAGTTTATTAACAAGAAATCTAAAGTAAAGCATTCTATTGAATTAGTCGATATAATCACAATTTTGAACCTGAAAATATGAGCAATCAGACACTTCCTCTAAAAGACTAGTTTCTCTGCTGAAAACTGAACAATCTTCAGATTGCCTCTGGAAAGAGATTAGTGTTGTAGATTGTTTGGCAATTATCCGGAGTTTTTCGATGTCGTATAACCACAAATGATTTGGTCCGAGCTCTTAATGTTTTTTCCCAATTTTGACATTCGCTAAAAGGTTAGATGAATATTATACAGATGACAAATGTGTCTTTAGTTTTTGGACGGAGCAGATCGTTCGTTTTCCAATCCAGATGGCAAATTCCACTAAGACTGCTTGAAGGAGAAAACTAAGTCTACGCTCAATGTTATAGGCTTCCAGAGTGTGTTTTATGTTTGAACTCTTTAAAGAAGTGCCCTGAACTTAGGTATTAGAAGCTAAATATATTGTGCGGAAAAACATAAGACTAGATTTTAAATAACAGCATCACAGCATTCGATATATCAAATAAAGTCTCCGGAAATAATAAATAAATAAATATAATAAATAAAATTAATTAATTAATTTAAAGACAATTAAATGTTATATATTTATTATATCTCTGACAAATATTTGTTCGCAGCCCTTCTACATTTTCTTATAAATTAAAATATACTTATATACGAGTATATGTATTTGTTTATGAATATAAGAAACCTTATACATACAGTATATAGAATATGTTTATAGAAGTACGCAAGCATGCCACAAATTCCTCCTCTTCTCACATATAAACTTAATACATGTGCAGTGCGGATTTCCACACAACATCAAAGAGATCCTTAGAGGAAGTTGCTGACATCCAATACCTATTTAAAGCGTACAACTGTGACCTCTTTCCCAAACTCTTACAAATGCTAAAATAAGAAATTTAAGTACATACTTACTATATATGCACACACAAAAATAATATTTAAACGTTTTGGGCACAGCTTTCCACTAGCTGATTCGACCGCAGGGCCGGGAATAAAAATACTTTAATGCTAAGCCGCTTTTCCAATATCAAATGTCCAATCAGCTCGATGCATTTGACTCTTGTGGGCTTATGTAAATAAAATTGATTTTACATCTTTAAAAGCGCGCTTAAATCCTCTTTCAATTTGCAAATGGACCCGTGTACCTTTTTTCCAAACAGCGTGTGAAAGAGGTGGAAGAGGAGGGATTGCCTTTTGATGCCGACAATAACACCTACACATGCACACTCGAACGTTAACATTTTGATCCGTTCACGTTGCCGGATTTCCTCGGCGCGCTTCTACTTCCTTTTACTGATACCGTCGAGTACAGGCAGCATAAAATTGGCGTGAACATAAAAAAGTTGCACGACTTAAGTGAACTTTGCTGTGCTCTTCGTTGGCTTGCTCGCTAAGCCCAAGTTTTTTGGGGCAACTTCAAGTTGCCGGCTGGCTCTGGCTCTGACTCTGACTCCGATTCTGGCTCTGTTTCTGTCTCTGACTGTCGTGAAACTTTTGCTGTTTCCCAATGTTGTTTATGCCTCTTAAAGCTGAAGAAGGGGGACGGGACGAATGGCAAATATGGCGTGTTCCTTCCAGCTATTGCTGCAACCTCTACCCATTTCAACAATATTTAGGCTGACGCTTGTCACAAACGTTTTAATACTTCGTGTGCATCCACAGGCCACCGCTGCTGTCAAAGTGCGACGACTTTAATCAAATAATTTATTGTCGGGGCAGCACACGTTTAATTGAAACTAAAATATTTTTGATTAATTATGAGAGGCAGAGGCAGCAGCGTTAAAACCTTTTCTTTTCGTACACATACATACATACATATACACTCGTGCATACATATTTATACATAAATGCAATGTACATAGTAGCAGGCGCACGGCCTCGTCATATGAGAAGCGGACCAAAGCAGCGAAGCAACATTAAATACATTTGTACATACACAGCTTGTCTCTGCGCTATGTACTCACCAGTCTGCTTTGTGCTCTTCATTCGTATAATATACATACAGACTTTTTGCTTATCTTTTGTAGTATGTATTCGCATCGGTATATCTGTATCTCTGTACTGTGCCTGTATGTATATCTATCCACCTTTTAAAAGCGTCGTGCTCTGACTTTGCTGCCTCTGTCGCTGCTTCTGCGTCCGTCTCTGTCGCTGCTCTCAACGACCCTCACGTACATTTCGTTTGGTTGCTTGCTTTTTGTTGGTTTTTGCCTCATTCGCTTTGCTTTTGATTTTCGTACCCATGCCCGACTCGCATATGGCTTCGCTGCTGCTTCTACTGCTGCTGCTGTCGTCAGTTATTTTCATTCTTCCATTCCACACAGCTTCTGCCTCTTGCCTGCTGTTGTTGTTGCTGTCGCTGTCGCTGCCACTCGCAACCAGTTTGCCCATTTGTATGCCCGTTTCGTTCGTTCGTTCGTTCGCATATGTATACATACGTATGTGCATACTTATGTACGTGAATCTGAATCTTGTACATATCTCTATGGCAAACAGCCCCTTCGTTCAAATGATTGCCTACGATTCCAGCATTATTTGTACTTTTTTTGTTGCCTACACACCACCATGGCCCGCTGCCCTTGCGTTCTATGTATGTACATATGTAACATGCATACATTTATATGTACATACATACACACATATATACACTGGGAAACTGTCCTAATGGCAACAACAACGAAACAACAACAAATGCAGCGTTATATGGGAAAAGCATGGAAAATGAAGAGGAAGCAGAGGCGAGGAAACTCATTATTATGCTGCGAGCAGCCGCCGCTCGAGCTCTGTTTGGATGTTGGCTGTGTGTGCACGCGTAGATATAGCAAAAGGCACAAAAAGATGAACAGGGTTGTCGACATCAACGAAAGTGAGAGCTGACGCCTCATTAGGCAAGCGATAAACTTGATTTTAGTTAAGGGAAATTGTGGAATATATAAGGAAAAATTTGTTACTTTCATAACCATTTTTGTTGTTCATACCATCATTTATTTTTGAAGCAATATTTAATTAATTTAGCAAATTTACTTGAATTTAAAAATGGTAAATAAAAAAGTATAGGACTGAAATTAGTGACTATGTCTAACTAATTTGTTGTATTTATCTACAAATTAAAACTCAAAAGTAGTTTTGAAAGTGTTGTCCCCAACCTTTATATCCAAGCATTGCATTCTGAGCCCTGGCAACCCTATTGCTACCGTTGCATGCCACGGCCGCTAGCAACAGCTTAGGCCCGCACACACAAATACACTTTTTACACTTTCATGCATACACAAACACACACACACTCACACACATATATATAGATATACAAACATCTGCTGTTGTGGGACTTTGGTTGCCTCTTCACTGGCAATGCTGCTCTGCTGCTTGTGCTGCTGCTGTTGGTGACGGCTTGGGCTGTTATGATGATGATGGTGATGGCGGTGATGATGATGATTATGATGCTTCTGTTGATGACGTTTGTGACGTCACAGCGCAATTTGTGTGCGGTCTTCGTATTGGAAAATACACCAACACACCCAAACTCATGCCTATTATGTATTAAGGAGTGTGAGTGTGTGTGTGCATCTCTGTACTCATTGGAACCTCGGCATGCGCCCTGCATACAAGCGAGCAACAGCGAATGAATATCTATATCTGATGCTGCTTGGACGGTCGGTCATTTGTGGATTTGTGGGGGCAGCCGACAGACCCAGACGTGTCGGGGCGCAAGAGCGAAAGAGAAAAAGCGCCGCGGCACACACAAATTAAACTTAAATGCCCGTTCACTTGGCCACTGCTACTGGAGTTTGTTTGTTGCAGATGCTGTGCTGCCGGTGTTGTTGATGTCGATGCCGAAGCTAAAGCTAAAGCTGTAGCTGGAAATTGTTCGTTGCCACAGTCAGCAAGCCAGCCACAGCCTCAGCTACAGCTTCAGCCACGACTTGGCGGCAGCATCATCGTCGTCGTCGTCATCGTCAACAACGGGCCACATGATTAGTTTCTGTTGTTGTTGTAATGTTTTATCGCATTTATTGCTGCATGGGGTCTCAATTAAGCTGTTAAAACCAGTTGAGTCAATCTATCGGAAGAATTAAAGCCAATCAATAATTTACGAGCGACATTTGTGAGCAGCAGGAAAACGTATCCCCGTTTCAATGACAGGATGAGCTCATTCAGACCAGACAACATAAAACCTAAAATGGCGCTCACTGAAAATCTACATGACTGGAATGTTCGAATAGATTCGTTGCTGCTGAAGTAATGAGATAATCAGCGTGTAGTAAAGACCATAAATGCGATTTGGATCTATCTCACTACAAATATAGTCTCAACGATCAGTTTTAAAATATAGTTTAAATGCAGCAATAAAGGAATGACTCGTATTAAAATACGCAAACGTTAAATTTAAAACATTCCTATTTTTCCAAGGACCATTACGATGATTTATCGAATATTTTTTGCTTGGCATTAATGGAATCGTTGCTTTTGATTGGTCTAGAAAGTTTTAAAATATAGTTTAAATGCAGCAAAATAAACTAAAATACGCATACGTTTAAATTTAAAATATTTTCATTAGCTCTTAAAAACGAGTCATGCCTTTTGCTGTTCGATATTAAAAATCCATTGATTTTAACACCTAAACAGTCTTTTCCAAGAACCATTACGATGATTTATGGAATATTTTTTGCTTGACATTACTGGGATCGTTGCTTTTTTTGTACATTGAATTTATCTGGAAGGAAATCATCTGCAAGCTTCTAAAGGGCCAAGCACTGTAATCGCGCCTTCGTAGGACGATTGCCAAGAAGTTACCACAATTGGCTAATCAAAAGAATAACATCTCGAAATTGGCGTCCATTGTAGAAAACAGTCTCTTAAATATTATGGAGCGGTAAATAAAAAAATTGTATAAAAGAATTAGTCGTAATATGTATTTTAAAGAAATTGGGCTGGGAATGCCTGAAATTTGGCTGAGAAATGAAATCCCATAAAGACAAATACTTTATTTGGAAAGTAAACGTATAACCTAGAAACTACGAACATATTTAGCTCTGTATAATCATGTTCCGTACCAAAACAACGGCCGACCACACACATCCATAATGACTGGCCAAAAACTCCGGGAGCTTTGTGAAATGCATTGGAGGTCCGTGATATAGCATTTAAATCGATATTTTCGAACCTGATGACGGTTCTATAATTGCTCACTGGATTTTCGGGGAACTTTGCAAAAATATTTCTTTTGTATGGCTTAAACTATCTTGCCTTTGAACCTTTAGTTGAGGTGGCGAAACTTTTGTTGTACACGAAGTTAGAGCTAAGTCGTTATTTCAGAAAAATCGGTAAAAATTGTTCCTTTTTATTCTTTTTATTTCGGCATCTTTTTGTATTAATATTAAAAACTTAATTCCAATATAGATTGGGTTATTTACATACATATATCTCGTTTTATCACATATAATATTAATATAATTAGGTGAATGCGTATTTGTATTCTTTCTTAGAGCAAACAAACCAAGTTTAAAGATAATCGGGTAACAAATGCGGATCTTTAGAGTCCGTATTCCCGCATTTTGGAGTTCGATTTTTCCAAAACCACTTCTTAAGGCTTGATGCTGACCTTTGAAAATAAATTTCAGCCGCCTATTTCCTGCTGTTAGGTCCGTGCGCTCATCACCAATCAGGCATTCAGTAAGAATTAACAGCAATTCTTGTCCGCTTTTTCTGGGAAACTTTTTTATTTGCTTTTTATATTTTATTATATGTATATTTATTTACTATATAATATTTCTATACCACTTTTTTGCATTCTTTAATAGAATATATCAATCAAGTTTGATGACCATCAGATGAAAACTGTGGATTTTTCAAACAAACTTTAGAGTCCGTCTTCCCCCTTGGCGTTCGAATTAATCAAAATTTCATAGTGCTCACCTATACTGTGTCCAAGTCTCAGCTTCCTCGCTCCCAAATAGATCCCACAACAGAAAGAGATGTTATAGTATGACCTATATTGTATACATTTATTATAAGCAGATTCATGTTTGTACGGTCTCCTTTTTTTCAATCAAAGACAAGTATTGAATTAAAATGGTTTATTGAAATAGTTTTTATCTTATCCTCATTGAATTGGTATTGGCGGAATTAGAATTGGTCGTAAAAGTGGAGAAAAATACTGAATTCTGAAAGCAGTATGTAATTGCATAAAAAATAACAAATATAGATTTTTTATAAGCATGTAAGGACTAACTCAAAAACTTGTAGATTGATAGTATATTTAGCTACCAAGTAAAATAGAGAATTGCGAATACAGATTCTGAATCCAGATATATAAACATTTGGCAGGATGACTATTTTTAAAGTATAACTTTCATTTCATTACGTCTAAATCTACAAACAAAAACACATTTTTTGTAAGTATGTATTGCGTTTCCTAATCAATAAGTCTCCAACTATTGACATTGACTATATTTATAGAAATTTCTTGGGTAAGTGACATGCAATCGACCACCAAGTTTTCAGCACTTTAAGAATGCTGTGCCAGTCGAAGGACGAAAATAGCACGCAATATTATTTAATAAATCGTTCAACATCAGACTGTCGGGGCGGACGTATCGTTGTCCCATGGGTATAGCTAGCCACTCCGAAGACAATTTCGAAATGAAATTAGGTTGAAACGGAAGTATGTCTTAAACGAAATTAATTATTGGGAAATAATATTCATAAACCGAGTATTTGGACCCAAAACTGGCACTAGACAATATGTCTGTGAAAGATATTTAGCAAATAAAAACACACCGTTATAATTCAAATTTTGAACGGACTTCAAGCAAAGAAATATACATTTCATGTGTTTGTTAATCTAAAATACGAATCTAGCTATTTGGTATCTTATATTATATTTGACCCGCAAAACCCCATTTCATTTTCATTTCATTTTACCACTGTATTGAAATATGATCTGGAAGTTATTGTTATTGTTTCGCCTTTTAAATAATCTCAGTGCTCATGGGCGTTGCCAGGATTTAGACCAGGGGGGGGCAACATTTTTTTTTTGCTAATTTTTTACTATCAAATTATTTGCACTATACAAAAAAAAAAAATGAAAAATATGGAAAAATAGGGAAAAAATTAAATTAAATAAAAAGGCGTGCAAACGGAGAGAAAAATATGCTATTTTTCTAAAGTGTGCTGCTCTCAGTTTGTAAATCAATTTATAGTATCAAGTCTAGTTAATTTTCTAAAATAAATTCGTATGCTTCTCAGTTGAACAGAATTTTTTTTACAAGCTAACATGGATTGGATCCGTATCTGGGGTCGGAGCAGTTATCTAAAGAAAGTTATGGCAAATAAAGAAATCTCAAATTATTTTGTTTCGACAGTTCAGAACTGAAACTGCATTTTCTGAACTGTTAAACCAAAACTATTTTTAAGAGATAATAAAATTCTAAAATTAGTCGCTTTAATATATATTGCCTCAGGTTTCGATAAAATCAGCTGCCCGCTTTGCACCCCCCTCGCTACGGCCATGCCAGTGCTCTTGTAATCCTTAAAGCTGTCTGAAAACTCCTTTTCCGGAATAGTCTTCAGTAACTTATTCGATTCGGATTGAATCTTCTCAATCGTGTCAAGACCTTGGGACACATAAATAAAATCGGACATAGCTAAATCAGGCGCAAACAAGTGATCCCCTCAAATGAAGATGTTTTTTTTTTTTTTTTGTAAATTAATTACATTCCTTTAATTTGTAGAACATTGCGGGCCAATTTTTGCAACAAATATTTTGAGATTTGATGATTTGACTCTAGATGTCAATAGACATTTTATTTATATGCTTAGCGCGTATTGTTCATCAGTTAAGGTTCTTAATAAACCGATTAAAATCCAGAGATTTAACAGATACAAGTATTACATATTTTGAAGAAGCCGATTTTATTAACTGATTTTCTTGTGTTGGAACAGATTATCATATTCATGGGTTGAGTTTCAGCAATAACGCGAAAATGCTACGGAAATAATACAAAATATTTTATTTAATGCGGATTAAATTGGAAGCAAAATTGGTATTGATATGAAAATTCCAAGATTCGTTTCAAGACAAAACTATTGACCATTGGAAAAGCTAAATTTTTATACTGTATGTTGACTCGCTTTACACAACTTTCAAAAATAGATTCTGTGAACTTTGTTGCATCCTTAAAATATGCTTAAGTCTAATATTGAACACTAAATTGAAAGCAGAGAGTTTCAAAAAATTTCAAAAGATGTCGAGTTATGTAACAAGTTATGCAATGAGAAAATAAGTCAATATGTCAGAGGTAGAGCTTTAAGAAGTGTAGAAAGAGGCTAGAATTTTCTGCCCTAGCATTAATACCGCTCTGAGTATTGTTGAGTCACTGCCTTGTACGACTGAAAAAAAAAACAAAAACAAAACATATTACTTGGTGAAACCCTGGCTACACCCATTATCATATTAACTGACATAGGGCACTATTTCGATTAATATATGACAAATAAGATGACTCGTGCCAAGAAGCTTCAAGAAAACCGAGGTGCTACAGCCCACGAATATTATCGGTTGTAATATAGTATGTACATGAAGTGTTTAGTTTGGTTTCAAAATAAATACATTATATAGTATTACAGATAAAAATTATGTATTGTGTTAAGAAATAAACTTAGCTTAGTTTAGTGTTCGGTATATACCAGAACCGGGAAAAAAATTGAATTTGGTTCAAGGTTCTCCCAAGTATTAACCTTTGTTCGTATGTGTGAGGCGAAAATAGGAAGAAACGGTAGAATCACGCATTTCTAGGTAATTTAAATTGCGTAAAGTGGAATATTATTTTCAAGACCAAGAACAACTCAGTTTCTAAGAAAATGAAGAAATATGCATATGGACATACATATGTATATTTGTGAAGTTGTATAAAAAATTAATTATTAATAAAAAAATCATCAAATTTTTATTGTCATCAATGCCACGACTGTATTACTTTCCACATCAATTTTTAAGTGCTTTCTCGTCTTTTTTTTTGGGCTCATTTAGTTGGCAAATTGAAATTTTTGTCGACGGATAAATTCGCATGTGAATGGCCTCCTTTATGGTCAATGAAAACCTCAACACCCTAGAACTCTCTGTATATTAGCCGCTTTAAAAAAACTCGATAATTTTTTCAGCATTGAAAACATTTACCAATTTTGATTTGACGTTATTTGATTATACTTTATTAAAAATGGCTGAAAAAGTGTTCAACCCATATATATGTATCTACTTATGGTATAGTCATACATATACATATGTATATACATTATATATGTATATACAGATTGCAACTCATTTACTGTACGTAAATAATAAATCAGCATATATGTACATATACATATGTACTATGTACATATTAAAGAAACTGCAGCGGTACACGCATACATATGTACGTCTTCATACATATACATAGTATGTATGTGTGTGCATTTGTATATTTTGTCCAGGGAGAAAAAGAACAAAGCAGAATTGAAGTAAATACATCCACACACCCTCGCCAACTCAATTATCAACATCACGCAAAAGAATCACACTATGTATGCATGGACATACGTACATACATATATCCATATGTGTGTATATGTACATACTTATGTATATGCTTGATTTGTAAATAAAGGCCAACTGCGGATACGAGCTTCTCCGTCGTCGTCGTCGTCGTCGAATAATCGCTTGCACAAACAACAGCCCTTTCCTTTCACACAAATGATGTTGCTCGAACAAAGAAACAGAAACAGCAGTCAAAGCAAAACGATCCAAAGCCAACAGCAACGCCGGCAGAGGGCGAAGCAGCGCACCACAGCAACGCTGAGAAACTCAACAGAGCGCAGAACAACAGCAACATCAACAAAATCCAATTCAGTGCGAAAAGTACGTCGAACCGAGCAGTTCGGCTGAGAGAGCGACGAATAAAAAAGCCGTCGGTACAAGCAAATAAAGCAGAAGGCCAAAGCAACCGTCAGTGCATATGTGAAAGCGAGAGCGCAATAGTTGTACGCCCAACGCAAAATAAGCTGATGTGTGTGCGAGCGAGATAGAGACAGCAGCGAGCATTGAGTAGCCACTGAGCGCGCAGTTGTGAAAAAGGAAAACGAAAACGTCAAAGCAGAGGCAGGCAGTTGGCCGAAGTAAATAAGCCAATGTGTGTGTATGTATATATATATGAATATATAGCATTTGCAGCGCTTCGAGTTTCTACATAGGCAAGCAAGCAGTCAGCAGTGGCGCCTAAATTCAGTTGAACGCGAAACATTGAAGCGTGTGGACGTGCTATCGCATTACGAACGAAGCCTCACATTTGCTTAATTAATAACAAATTATCCAGAAAAGTGCACTAAAATTAGTTGAATATGCTGAAGAATATGTTGATATAGAAAAGTGCTGCAGCTTAATATAATTGTTTTGTTATTATTTTAATCAACAAAATACATTTATGAAGTAGTGTAACAAGGTTCTTAACTAGAAATTTCCTTTGTGTCTCGTGCATGAGAAATGCCGCAACAACAACAACCAACATCAACGACCAAAGCAACGACAGCTTGCCTTATGTACACGCCTATATAAAACGTTCCGCAGTCGGCGACGCCGTCGTGTCGTGCTCGCGTAAGAGTGTGAGTGCACGAAATAGAGTGCAAAGCATAATATACAATGAAGGTGCGCATAAAAGCAAATAGCCAAAAGTAGCAGCCGCAGCTAGCGCGCGTTTGTGTATGTGTATGTTTGTGCGAGTGCTTGTGTGAAAATAAAACGCAAAGAAGCGGCACAGAGTGAAGCGAAATAGTGTAAAGGAAAAGAAGTAAAACGTAGCGCAAACAGCTGAAGAAAAGCAAAAAAAGAAAATTTAATTAAACGAGTAGCGCAACAACACAACTACTACTACTACTCAAGTTTTGTCTATGTGTGTGTAAAATTGTGAAAGTTCATAAGATCGGCAATTAAATTAAAAGCAGCAACAAAACCACCAGCATTTCGGAATATCATAATAAAACAACAACAGCAACTGCAATTATTGCATTTTGGATTAACACAGCACTTATATGTGTGGATTATGCCCTAAAAAGCTATTGTATTGGATTAAAGCCGAACCCAACGAAATGTCGCATAGCACTTCGGATTAGCAGCTTCATTTATTTACAGGTAAAAAATAATTTAATATTAATGTGCATGACAGCCGCTCTTGGATAAGTTCATCTGTTGCCTTTGAGGAAATACCACTACAAATTATTTATTACTTATACTATTATTACTTAGCCTATATTAATCAATAAATGTATATTAATAATAAAATTAATTCATAATGAATAAAGGGCGCGATTTGCTTTCGCTCCAAAATACAAAATAAAACCGCTTGCTGATGCCGGCTGCCAATTTGCTTTGAGTGCTATCCTTAGCAACATTTTTCAACACTGCTGGCAGTGACAGCGCGCGCACAGCTGTTGTGTGGATGCCCTTCTCCCCATCTTCTTAACTCTCACGTAAATACACTTTTATATACGGACACATACACACACACACACACACAAATTCGTATCTACAGTTGCCTGCCAGCCCTCCCGCCCTTTTTGCGCACAATCAGTCCTGGGTCTGTGATTCAGTAGAAGAGCAGCCGCGCTTACACAAAAACAGCAACAGCAGGAACAACAACAACTACAACTTACCCCAAATGTACGTTTCGATTGGTACGAGCATTTCAGCCTCGTTCTCCAATCTTCGTCCTTTCCCGTGCCCGTGCCCGTGTCTTTTGTGTACCCACTGATTTTCTCGTATTTTATTTTGTTGCATGCTTCGTACAATTTTCATTTATTATTTCTTATTTCCATTGCTATTGTTGTTGTCGTTCTTGCTGAAATTTTTGAATGAAAGCGGTCGCTCTGCTCGGCATGTGCGTGGATGTGTGTGTGTGTTTGTGTGAAACAGGAGATAAGGCTGCGCACCCTACACCGAGTGTGCGGGTCCCGTACTCAAAGCAACAACAACTTGCCGTCTGCATTCTCAGCATTATTTATGTATAACAACTAGTGCTCAGTACAGTGCACTTCATTAATGTATACTTTATTTAAATGGTTTATAAAATTGTATACAAATTAGAGTAATATTTTTTTAAACGTTTTCAACTCTCTATGCTTCAAACTTTATATTTTGAAGTTAAATATTTTTTGGTCTAAGCATTCATTGCTTTTCAATAAATAGAATTTGGCAATACTTTTGAACTTTACGAATATACCTGATTTTGATTTTCAAAGAGGTTTTTAACAAGTAAAGAGGAACAAGTTCTACTCCAGTAGAGGTAGAAATACATCGACTTATCCCTAACCTGTAAGTTCTTTTTTGAAGTTGCACTGTATACTTACGTTCGTTCCGTAGCGCATTGTCACAGTCGCTTTTGCCGTGCTCGCAGCGCTCTTGGAACACAAAATTCCGCTGCTTTTTATTATCCTTTTCATGTTCGGTACTCACATTTTTTGCGTCAGTGCTGCACACCGCGCTCCGCTCTCCCCTCTTCCTCAGCACTCTGCTGATTCGCTGCCTGCCTGACTGGCGTGTTTTTATGCCACTGCCAGGGCAATGAGCATGGGAAGGGTTAAGCTTGGGTCGCCGCCTGTGTGCGACGTTTCCACTGTTTGCGAGCGTGCTAGTGTTAGTGTGTGTTTGTGTGTGTTGCCGCTTGGCTACGTCATGTGCTGGCGGTCTCAGCTTCGCTGTCGTAGTCGTCGTCGTCGTCGTCAACAGCACGCCACTCATAGCCCTTGTACGTTTGGCAAAGCCAGCAACGCACCAACAAACACTTAAATTTATGTAAAAGGATTTCGTTTAAAGCCTTGGTGGCTCTCCACTGCCTGGCATTCGTTTCACATTTATTCATATTCCTCCACACACATGCACCGCACCACACATATAAAAATTATGTACATACATATAGTGCATATAAAAAATATAAGAGCGCTTGTCTGACTGTTTTCGCGCATTTGCACTTGTTGTTGTTCGGAAAAAGTTTGCAAAACTTTTTCACTGGCGCGTTGATGCAAAAACAACTTGAAAATGTTTGAAATATTTTTGTACAATTTAAAACCATTTCCATTTGCCCATCACCCATCTTTTGACTCCATCTCCTCCCCCATTGCAATGCTCTCTCGGGTGTCATGCACTTCATTCGCTATATATAAGTATGTATGTATGTATGTACATAAATATATATGTAGATGGACAATAATAACTCCCATGACAACGATGCCCTTATCGCTTTATCGACACATAGCTCTTTACATCCGTTCAATGTACATAATAGCTTTCATATGGACACATGTACATACATACATATGTACATATGTATGTATGTACATATATGTATAAACTTGCATGTATGCATTGTTTTATGTTTGTTCTTAGCAATGATTACCCAATTTTCTCTCTCAATTACTCAGTCCAGTGAAAATTTGTACAGTGATGTGCATTTTTATAGCCACTTATACATATGTATAATATATGAGTGAGAAAATTAGGTGTGCTGGACCAGTACTCCCCACTCTATGTGGCACATTCAGCATAATATTTAATTGAAATGTAATTGCAGACACCGGTGGGGCACATTAAGAATACGTCTTCCTCTCGTCAGTAATGTCGGTCTTTGTTTCAACTTGAGGAGTCTCTAAATGGTCATCAAGCAGCGCCATATGAATTGTTTATGCGGCTGCGGGTAACTGTTTATTTTCTTTTTATCCCCCTTGCGTGGTTTCTCATTTGAATGCTGACTTCTCGCCGACTTTCGCAACTTTGCATGCAGAAGCGAAGTTTCTCTCTCGTTCAACTATTATAGATAAGGCTGAACATGAGTAGCAACATTCCTTATTAAAGATTATAATACACTCTTAAATAGTGAACGAGGTTAAATATAAATAAATGTTCTGATTTTTAAGATTACATCAAAGTAAAACGACTTTATTAATTAATGTTCTTTAACAAATGCAGTAATCTTTAAAAAATCGAAATAAACTAAATTACCGAGAGTATCGGAGTCAGTAAAACCATTATTATAAACTTATTGGTCTTTTGAGAGGGCGCCTTTCGAGATTGGGTTCATTTCGTAAAGAAAAACTCTACTATTCTAATCCTGAGAAGTTCATTCAAATTTGTAGATTTAATATCATCTATCTATCTATTTGCACAAAAATGTTGACAATCACAAAACAAAAATGTTGACTATTTATTCATATCACGATCAGTTGAACTATTCTGGCAAATTATATGAAGTATGTCATGGAATTGTAATCCAGAGATAAATATAGTTTATACCGCAATTAATTAGTTTTGGTTCTACTTTTTAAAACGTAGCCACTTAACTTTAGAAGTTGTATGTTAATAAGAAAAGTGAATTCCATTTAGGTCCAATACATAATTTAATTGTTTATTAAAGTATATGTATCTATTTCTCTACCATTGCAGAAAATCAATTTAGCACGAGTATAATGATGACGCCAGAGTCGAAAGCAAAAGTAACAACACCTACTGCAATAACGGTAGGCGCACCAGCAGCAGCAACAACAACAACGACAACGACAATAATGGCGAACACACAACAAAAGCCGGCAGCACAATTGTCAACATTGGCAACAAATGGGCCTGCAATGCAAATCGCAAATACGAATGCAAAGCCAGCAACGCCGGCAGCGACAAACAGCGTTGTCAGCAGCAATGCAAATACCCACAGTAGCAACAAGAACAATAATAATAATAATAGCAACAACAACAACAACAATAAAAATAGCAACAACAACAACAATAATAACATTCACGGCTCCGGGAATGCTAAAAAGCTCGCGGTGCCTCAAAAAGCAGCGCCAGCAACAACAATGGGAGCAGAAAAAGCAACAAAACTGTCGGCGTTGCCAGCGACAAGTGTTGATAAAGTGCAAATAAAAGCGACGCAATATCAAGACTCACACCAACAGCAACAGCAGCAGCAGCAACAACAACAACAACAATTTGCCGTGCACAGCATTCAAGTGAAAAGCAAAAATGCAGCAACAACAATAGAAACACCATTAGCCAACAATTTGAACAGCAACAGCAGCAGCAGCAGCTGCAATAGCAACAACAGCAGCAGCAGCAGCAGCAGCAACAACAACATCATGAAAGGGGAGCCAGATGTAACTGTTAACGAGACGGCAATCGAAGCTCAGACTTCTTCACAATTGTCAGAAGCTTCAACGTCATCCGGCTGGTCAACAACAACGTCATCATCAGTGTCGTCAGCGCAATCGGAAGATGCCGGTAGCAGTGCCGCGGATGATGAGGAACTGAACGATGCAGACAATAAGACTATGGCGGAGACTAACCAGATAGCAACAACAACAACATCAATGAAAACGCCACGCCCCGTTCTGTTGACTGCCGTCAATCCGCACATAATCTGCCACTTGTGTAAGGGTTATCTGATCAATGCAACAACCATAGTCGAATGTTTGCACTCATGTAAGTACCAGAAACTGCATTAAAGTGGTCCCAACTCATTATTTACTAACCAGTTCAATGAACTGGTTTATATACATACATATGTATGTATATGATAAAAACTTAAAATGGGTATCGAAATTGATATCGTTTTCTACTTAAATTTCGCTATTCAATATCGTTAAATATCCTAATTACCGTAATGAACGATACAGGATCTTTGTTTATACTAGGGTTGTAAATAAAGTACGAAGCATTTATGTTTCACACAATCGAGTGCCATCGATTGTATTCTGATAAATCCCTACAAAAAATCGATTAATCCATTTTTTTATGTGGAATTTATATATGTATTATTTTAATTCCTAAGTGACCAACAACATTCCGTTTGTTTTTGAATTCCATTTAAAATTAGACTTTTGATGCTTTTGCCTAAACATCAATGATCTTCGGTGTTCAAAAAACATCGGAAACCATCGAATTTCATTATAAATCGATGTTTTTTAGCAACCCTAGTTGTTACTTTTTATTGTTTTTGCAGCAAACTCAAACGTTGGGCCCTTCAAAATAAATAAAAGTCTAGGCACAAAACCCCCATTCAAATCAACCATAACTCAAATGCCTATGCAGTAATCTATTTTTTTCTATTCAGTTAAATTATTACCTTTATGTATATAAACTTTTTAGTGAAAATGATTAATATTGAGAATTTAAAAGACAAATTTTTTTATTGATATTTTCTTGGATCTTCATCTCAAAACCGTATATTTTTTTAAGGCAAATTCAGTTTATTGAGACTCGACTGCAGATTGTTTACTCTTTTACGAACATTTGAGAAGTTCGGTTATCGGCAGTCTACTATTGAAAGCCTTGTCGATCAGGCTAATCACTAGTTCAGCGAAGTTACAGAAATTGAACACCTCTGGTGCGGTTTGGTGGAGTCAAGTGTGGTGTGAAATCAAGTCGGACTATGTGTAGATAGTTGACATGCAACCACATGGCTATTTGGCTGAGTGCATGTCTGCAGCTCTCTGTGCGTATCTAGTATCTATGTATCTACTGCTAGCAACACCACATCCATCTATCAGTTCGGCTGCTGCCTGGCTGTGCTTCAAACTCGTTGCTGTTTGGCTTAATTAGAATGCCATCGCGTTTGGCACATTGCCTTCCGCCTGCACGACGAACACATACATACATATCTATATATGTACTGTCTGTCTGTCTGTCTGTCTGTCTATACGTTCTGAAAAGTCTTCTTCCTGGGCACTTTGCAAAATTGTGTCGGCCCATGAATTATGGCTGTTAGCATTGAAATGGGGCGTTCTAAGAAATAAACAATTTGCCGCAATAAAGACACAGATGTTGCTTTGCGATAAGTTTATGATTCTAAATGAGGATCTAATTTAGAAAGTGTTTTAAGACGAACATAGATACAAGTAGATTAGTATCGAGCATAATTTGTTGTATGAAAATGAAAACATGTAATTAAAGTTTTGCATCTGATTATTCAGTTTATTTGCCTATCATTTTATTACATTTATTGTCAAACGAATATTGAATGCATCTTCAAAGTTGATTTAATCAGATACTAGAACTCAGTGCTTTAATGCTGCATTAGAAATATACATATGTACATGTAGCGCTGCATAAATCAACTTAATATATGGAATGGCTAGTTGCCGATTATATCTCATGGCGACTCTCAACAAAATTGACTTTCCCATGCAATATCCATTATTAATGTGGTGCTGCATTTTCCACCCATTTGAAATGCTCGCTCCTGCCCAGCCAGCCAGCCAGTCAGCCAGCCGCCACTAAATCGGAGAGCCAATGTGTTGATGTGAATGCATTCCTATGGTCAAACTCATTTAAATCTGTTTCGAAGTAGCCACAGCATCACACACACATATGTATATATATGTACACAAAAATGGCAGACAGAGTGACCAACGGAACGACAGACACGATGCATATATAGCACACCCGAGAGTGCCATCTAACTGTCAAACAGACAGTCGTTGGCCTGCGCCAGTCGAGCCAGCAGCAGCAGACCAGTCGACTCTGACTCTGACTCGACTCGACTTATCCAAAACTGCCATTGCAGCTTGTACCGAGCAGTTAAATATATGCCAGCAACAGCTGTAGAGTGTAGCTTTTTTCGTGTTGCTGCCGCCGCGCCGTTGCCACTGCGTGTTGCTGCACTCGAGGCCATTTGGCGGCAGCAACAAATTTTCTCCTCCTGTTTGGTTTTTTTTTTTCCGTATGTTTTTTTGCACCCCACTCAAATAGACCAGCACACGGTACTGTTGCCTTTTTGTATACTCTTGCCAAAAACAAGGTCGTATGTAACTAACATCTACCCCACCGAGCATCTTCGTACCCATAAATAATTGATGTGTTTGTGCCACGATTTCGCTTTCTAATGTTTTTGCTAATTTATCTGACCTGTCTGTTAAGAAGTTGACAACAACATAGAATACTAGTGTTGCCCATTTTCCAAAGTTTTGCGTATGTGGCAGCACCAACTAATATAATAATATTTGCAGGCATTTCTATAAAAAATGAATATTGCAACTGACTTGTTTTTAGTTTTATTTTTCAGCTGACCTTTGTTGGGCAATTTATTCTTGCCCTCTTATGGTTAATTTAGAAAGGTGCTGCCAACTTGCCGACGTGGCGTTGCCACAATGGCACAGATTTGAAATGAACTTCCTCTTATCTATGTGGAAATATTAAACTTTCGACATTTTTCGTTTTTTGTTTTGCATATATTTGCGGTCAACATTAGCTTCAATTCTGATCACAAGAACATATTTGTAGATTATTAATTCACCTAAAGGTATGATCAGACACTCAAGAACATATTTGTAGATTATTAATTCACCTAAAGGTATAATTGCACAATAAATTTTGTAAATTTCATTACTATTTTATGACTAGATATAGCTTTTGGAATATTAAAATAAATATGTAGTTTTCTTCTTCAAATTTGTGTGCAAATTATTGAGTTCCTTAATTGCAAATATTTTTCAGTATCAAGTTCAGTCGAAACATTTTCTGGCTACTATCGGAATGATTAATCAATAAAATGATTGTTCATTTTACGGATATATGCACATACTCCTATATGGTTGTGGACGAAATCATTTAAATGAAATGTCCTTTATGAATCGGAAATGGCATTTCCAAGGGTACAAAATCTGCGGTGTTTCAAAGTAAATCTTGTTCATCTTATTTTTTTGGTGGTGGGGACGCACAACGTCTGACTGACAAGCGTAACAGGCGCGCGCATGTTGAAGCTGCGGCAGCCTGGCCAAAAGCGAATAACCAACAAACGAACCAACAACCGGGCGGTCGAAACTCTCTGGGTGACAGTTGTGTACCGTGTAGCGTGCAGCGTGTAACGCAACAAACAGAGCTGAGGGGCATGGAACAGGACGGGCAGACGGAGGACAGACAGACAGAGAACAGCAGACACTGGCATTGACATTAAAGTCAAAACAACTTTTTCCAGCATTTTTCCTAAAGGTTTTTCCTTATGCCGTGGGTGGCTGTCTGTCGGTTGTCGGGCTGGCAGGCTGGCAGGCTAGCAGGCTGACTGAATGGCTGCCCTGGCTAGCTGGCTTGATTTCGTTTCCTCTTCTTCTTTTTTTTGGGTGGGATAAACCCTGGAGTCGAAGGAGAGCTGTGTGGGGGGTGTTTTTCCTCAATGCTGGCTGCAATTTTGTGTGTGTTTTCCTCCTTTTTTTTATGCCTTGCCTTTTATTTCCCAACTTCCGGCAACAATTTTTGAGTACGGTTAGCTGCTGGGAATTGTTGCGCATTGGCAACCAATTCGGTGCGAGCTTTTACATAAATTTGAATCATTTCAATTGGAAATCTGTACACCATTGACGTACAGAGCGTACTCAACAATTCATCTAGATGGACGAGTACAAATGTTCAATGAACGTGTAGTGTGTACTTGAGGTGGAATTTATTTGGTTTTGTGCTCTCACTAATTTGGATATTTGTATGTTAAGTGCTGTTGCGCATATCAATGGCATTGCCTTTTAATCAGTTATACCATAAATTGCTGCTACATTTTTACCAATACTCTGCCTTCTCTCTATTTTCTTCCAGTCTGCCACAGTTGCCTCATTAATCATTTGCGTCAGGAGCGTTACTGTCCTCGCTGCGAGATGGTCATCAACAATGCCAAGCCGAACATCAAGTAAGTACTGAGAACTGTTTTTGTGTACCCGAGAGTGACAATCGCGATTAGATAAGATAATATACTCACTCGTACACATGTAGGCAAGATCTTTCTATATTACTTATATACTTATTTTTGTGTGTGTGCACGTATTTCTCCATTAATTAAATTCAATGAGCATGTTTACCACTCATTGTGCGGTACAGTAGGATCTTGAAACTGGATATTATCCAATTGTTGACATTAAGAAAAAAGTACAAAAATCTAATCCATACTATCGTATAGTATTAAGATTGGAAACCCTTCTCTCTTGCTCTTAGAAACACCTGCTAAGCCTGCATTTAACTCTTTTTACGAGCCTTTGCAGAAAGTTGGATAGATTGCGTCGATTAGGAAAACATATCCTTCCAGTTAGTGTTAAAGAAAGGTAGACATGTAACTAGTGTTAGGATAATTATGTAACGATCAACATATTCAGAATTGCTGTGCCGTTCGTTCGGACAAGTTAAACTATTATAGAGATAGCTTAACTGGTAGCCATACCCAGTCATTGAAGAGTGTGCTACAGAGTTAGATAAAGAATCTTCTGTAAAGAGTTAGTTTGTAGTATAAGGGTTAGTTTATAGAGTTAGATAAAGAATCTTCTTCTGATTTTTGTCTTATAAGGCTGCTGACATTTTGTATGTCTCGGGTCCTTACATACAACTAATTCTTATAAGTTTATAGAGTTAGATAAAGAATCTTAGTTCCATTTTTGACTTAAAAGGCTTCTCACCCTATCTGTGTATCCATCTTATTTGAATTCTTTTGAAAGCGAGTTATTTTTGTCTGATTTTGAAAACAAACACGATTTGTCAAGTTCTGAAAATATTGCCATCAATGCCGATATTAACAAACCCTGTTCAGATTGTAGACCAGAAAGATTTGATATGGCGTGTGACTGAAGTCAGGAGTTGCCACATGACGTGCAACTTTGTTAGCAGCACTTGTGGTTGGCCAAAAACTTTCTAACCCAAAGTCTAAGTGGGCATAAGCTGAGGCTTGTATCCATCCACCTTAAACTTAACCGAAATGTGCGCGCAAACTTTGCTGGCAATAACTTTTTTGTGGTTAGCTTTATATAAATACATACATACATACATAGGTATAGATATATAGTGTGTGTATGTGGGTTGGAGCCTGAAAACATTCGAGACTGTGCTATTCAATTGACTGTGTGCTGGCTGGCTGGATGGCTTTATGTTGGCGTTTCTGTACGCACGTTTTAGTTCGCCTCAGCGTAATGAAAAAGCAAATTGAAATGCCTCTATTTAAGCTGGAACTTTAATAAAATAAATGTGTATACGAGTATCTAACAAATAGCCACCCGCCGCTGCCAGTCTGGGTGGCTCGACTCAAACTCAAACACAACTCCCTGCCCGCCTCTCTGCCTCTATGCCTGGCAATATACAAATCAGGCGCCCAAACCATTAAAATTCTGTTGATGATGAAGCCACCGCCAATGCCACCCGCCGCCGCCATAGCTGCTGCTGCGGCTGATGCTCATTCAGGTTGTAATCTGCCTGCACACAAAAAGATAATGAATACAAATTCAGAGTTCTGCTCAATGGCACATTGAACGGGGCAAGCTGTGAGTTTCGGAGTTGGCTGAAGAGTGAAGGCGGCAGGATTGTAGAGAGCGCGCGCTTGGGTTAGCTTTGGTGGCAGTGGAAGCAATAAGGTGAACGTGTGTTCATACATATGTACATATATATATAAATATGTATGTATGAATGGCTGAACCTTTTTGGTTAGCACAATTGGTGTGAAATGTTGGTGTGGCCGCCAGCTGAGGCAGCGTCAGCAAAACTTAAAACAAGTGTTTCTTGTACGTGTGACGCACTAAATGGCTGCAGGCAGCCGCTTCGTCACAGCGTCGCTGCCATGAATTTTTAGTAGAAGTAGCAGCAGCAGCAGCAGCAGCAGGCAGTCTCAAGTCTCCAATTAAATTTATTGCAAAAGTTTATTGCTCAGCCCACAACGAAGACAACAAAAGCAACGACAACAATAAAAGCAGTAGCTGAGCAACAGCAGCAGAAAAGGCCCAAAAAGGTAACAAATGTATATAGATATGTATATACATAGTACATATGTATATATTTTATTCTTTACAATTGCAAAACAGCAGCTCTTCTCAATGCTTTTGTATAAAATAAAACAAATACAATATGCCGGCCATGTTTTTATTGTTCCGCCCCCAAACCCCAATGCCAAGTACAGAGCAAAAAGAAAGAAAGAAAGAAAAGTGAAAAAAATGTAACTGATAAACTCCGCAAAAAGAGAAATGCACGTTTGGGACGATGCCGAGCCACCGAATAACAACGACATCGTCGTCGTCGTCGTCGGAGACACGCATTTCCAAGAAAACAAATCGAAAAACGGCAAGATAATTAACGGGCGGGTCTTTCGCTCTGTTCGCCGACGGCTACAACAACAGCTACGGCTGCAGCTACAGCAATGGCCATGGCAATGGCAACACACAAGGCAGCTGGAAACAACAACAACAACAAAAAAGTGCTCACAAACAAAGCCGCTAGCGCGGACGAAGCCCAGAGAAGGCAGCGCCAGAGCGGACGGAGGACTATTTAGTTTTTGTTCTGCCAACACAGGCAGAGACAGAGTTTGCGGTCGCGAATGGTACGTGCTATGAAGTCGACGTCATCGAGGTGGAACAAAAACTGAGAGACGTGGACAAAAGGTGGAATAGAAGAAGACACGATAGCGATCTAGGCAAGCGCACCTAGTTCGTCCGTTGGCATAGACAATGCGAGTATAGTAAAGGTAGCCTTAAAGACCTCTGTTTTTTTGGTAATTCAATTAGGGAGTACCCTTCAAAACGTACCTATTTCACAAAGTTTTCTAAATGGTGTTTGACTTGCAAAGCAAAGTTGAGTTGAAATTGGGGGAATTGTCTTAAAGTTTTCGAATCATATTGCATATTTATTATTGAATAGAGTTTATATCTAGTTAGGAGTATTCTTGCTGTCACGTGTAAGACCCAGCCTTAACCAAAATGATCTCAATGATCTGATAAAATCAATTGCGGACTGTGTTGCCTTTAAAGTTTCCTTAACGAGTTTTCTTCTTCATTTTATGGGAATGAATATTCAAGTATTTGTTATAGGATCTAGTTAGGAGTATTCTTGCTGTCAAGGGTAAGACTCAGCCTGAACTGAAATGATCTCAATGATCTGATAAAATATTTTGCCAAAATCAATTGCGGCCAGTGTTGCCTTTAAAGTTTCCTTACTTTTTGAGATTTCTTCTTCTTTTTATGGGAATGAATATTTAACTTTTTGTTATTAGATCTAGTTAGGAGTATTCTTGCTGTCAAGGGTAAGGCCCAGCCTTAACCAAAATGATCTCAATGATCTGATAAAATCAATTGCGGACTGTGTTGCCTTTAAAGTTTCCTTTACGAGTTTTCTTCTTCATTTTATGGGAATGAATATTTAAGTATTTGTTATAGGATCTAGTTAGGAGTATTCTTGCTGTCAAGAGTAAGAGCCAGCCTGAACTGAAATGATCTCAATGATCTGATAAAATATTTTGCCAAAATCAATTGCGGCCAGTGTTGCCTTTAAAGTTTCCTTACTTTTCGAGATTTCTTGTTATGGGAATGAATATTTAACTATTTGTTATTAGATCTAGTTAGGATTTTCTTTTTGTCAAGGGTAAGACCCAGCCTTAACCAAAATGATCTCAATAATCTGATAAAAAGTTGCTGCCTTTAAAGTTGTTTACTTTTTAATAAGTTTTCTTCACTTTTCTGGGAATGCTTTGAGCTAGCCAGCACGACTTTTATTCTACAAAAAGATTTCACACACCCAAAGTTTTTACATCCTAAGCGAAATATGTAATTAATATATTTAACCATTCCGAATAGAGTTTTCATTCAGAAAAGAGTTTAACAATGAAACCCGGTTTATTCTAGTTCCGCATTCAATAATTATAATCAGATGGCGTTGGAGGGGGGGACTCGGATACATATTTGTATTTCGGAAATCATTTGCCCAAAGTCGTAATGCAATTTTCTCATAATGGGAACTAAAATCTCGTTTATCCTATGTAAATGGTGTTCCTTTCCATCGCAGTACGAATGCGCTCGCTCATTACCTGCCCCGCATTTATATTCCATCCTATTCTTTTCTTTTCTTCAATGATTGAGGCAAGCGCCTCTGCACCATCCTGTTCCAGTCTGAAATGCGACTTAATGCGAGTTCCTTCCTTCATTGCGCCATCACCACCACCACCAGAGCATGTCTCTGGTCTGCCTCTGCCTGGACTGCTGCGTCTTAGCGCATGCCACGTTTTGGGTTGCGACCTGGCACAGTTGTTGTTGTTGTTGCCGTAATTTCTTTGCCGCGCGCTCTCTTCCGTTCTCTCCTGGGTTGTTGGGCTATTCAAACGATTTTCCTTTCCTTTCTTGCAAGTTGCGTGTGCTGTGAACCGCTTGAGCAGCTCCTTCCATTGAAGCAATTGCATCTGCTGCTTAATTTGTACGCTTGTCTACGTCTATTTTGCGCGCTCGTGTTGCTCTATGCGTGAGTGTGTGTGTGAGCATTTGATAGATTGTCATGCGTAAGGGAAGTCTGGATGGCGCAGAAAGGTCTGACTTTTATTTTGACTCGGTTTCGCCGCCTTTTGAATTATATCCAAACCAAGCCAGACCTCTCCCTTGGATTGTGTCTTTTCCATTTGACCGCGCATGCACATGGTTATTATGTAATGCACTTTTTTTTTAACAAATGTTTCCCTCTTTCCAGATCGGATACCACGCTACAAGCCATTGTCTACAAGCTCGTGCCGGGTCTCTATGAGCGCGAGCTGATGCGCAAACGCGCGTTCTACAAGGATCGCCCTGAGGATGCGGCATTGGCCACTCCTGAGCAGAGAGGCGATGATACAGAGCATTTAATATTCGGTCCATCGGATGATATGTCGCTCTCGCTGGAATACGCAGAATTAGAGTAAGTGTTCAACTGTTAGTCAATTTTGGTGGCTCTATTATTTATTTTTGAACGAATAAGCATTTTAGCAAGCATCCCTGAATTGAACAACCAACTAATCGCAGCTATTGCTTTTCTTATTTTAATTCACAGCGAGCTAAATGGAGATTCCGAGATCGAATTTGGAGATCAATTGCGTCCGCGCTATCTTCAATGCCCCGCCATGTGTCGCGTCAATCATCTCAAGAAGTTCGTGTACGACAAGTTTGAAATCGATCCGCAGCGCTTCAGCATCGACATCATGTACAAGGTGAAGACGATCGTACTGCTCGATTACTACACGCTCATGGACATTGCCTACATCTACACATGGAAACGTGATGCGCCCATGCGTTTCTACTTTCGTGTCTATGAGTCGCCCAAGGCGCTGGTATCGATGTCGAAGCCAGCACCACCGACTCGTCGCGCTGTAGCGATTCCCGCAATCGCTTCTGCCCCCGAATCTGTCGCTGCAGAGCTATGTGCGACACCATCCTCACCCAATACAATGCCAACACAAATGAGTCCCAAGCCGAAAAATCTGGAGGAGAACGCAACTGTGCCCAAGCAACCTGCTCCAGTCGCGAATGCCACTAGTCCCAGTGTCATCTCGCCCACAGAGCCGCTCAAGTTGGTTATCAATATGAATCTTTTGGAAAAACATGAGCGCAGCTCAGAGTCTAAAAATCAATCACCACAGTCCTCAAAACCCGCAAAGAAATCCGCTGCCGACAATACAAGCGCCAGCTCGCCAAGCCCCTCGCACAAAGATGAGCCCAACATTAAGCTGAAAATCGATTTGTCCAAGCAGAATAGCGTGACAATCATCAATATGTCAGATCCTGACCGCAAGGAAATTGTAAAGCCATTAAAGCCAGAGAAAGAGAGTCGCTCCAAGAGCAAGAGGGACAAAGACGGGAGCCCGAAATCTTCGCCCAGCTCACATTCTGAACGCAAGCGCAAGAGCCCCAGCCCACATTCTGAACGCAAGCGCAAGAGCCCCAGCCCAAGCCCCAAATCTTCGCCCAGCTCGCATTCTGAACGCAAGCGCAAGAGTCCCAGCCCAAGTCCCAAATCTTCGCCGAGTTCACATTCTGAACGCAAGCGCAAGAGTCCCAGCCCCAGTCCATTGACCGTTCCACCGTTGACTATACGCACAGAGCGTATTACTAGTCCCAATGGTGTAAGCACACTGAGTCCACGCGTAACTGGCGGCATCAGCGAAGAGGACTCGAAGTCGGAATTCCTGAAATCGTTTGCATTGACACCCATCAAATTCAAGGTAGAAGTGCCGGATAAGTCTCCGAAACCAATAACTAGCTATCCCACTCATAAAACGAAGAGTCCCAGTGCAGTTGAGGACAGGATGTTGATGAAACCACCGACTGCTATGCCACCCAAGTCCATAGCCTCGTCAAAGCGTAAGAGCAAAGACCCTGTGAAGGCAATATCTAAAAAACCAAAACTTTCGCCACCGCTGCCGCGAGAGGACTTCAAGATTCGTTTACCCACGCCGGCCAGTAGCAAAAATACTAATGGCACCCCTACGCCTGGGTCCTCTGTCTCCTCCTCATCAGCCAGCACGTCTACAACAACGATCTCTACGGCAGGCAGGAGCAGCGATAAGCCACTCATGCCACCGCCTTCTCGCGTACCCGTGCCCCCGTCTCGCAAGCAACCTGCAATGCAATTCCCCCCTCCACCGCCACTTCATCAGGGCGTACAATTGGCTGCTCCTGGCAATCGTACTCCTATTGCCAAGCGCTATCAGCCAATACTGCCTAAGGCGGCACGTCCGAACCCATTCGCCAACATACCCGACGATGTAAATAAGCTACTGAATAATGCCGGCACCGAGATCAAATCCATTGCCGGTGGGGCCCACAAGCAGCATGTTTATGGACCCAAAGTGGATGCCAACAAAATGGGTCCACCGCCACCTCCACTGACGGCTACCGGCGCCGCTGGCGGGCAAAAGAACTCTCCCGGACGTGGGGTGAACCTCTATGCCGGTGGAAAGTCGCCGCATACCAATAACAATAATAACAGTAACAGCAATAATAATAATAATAATAACAGCAACAAATCGAATAAATCAAACAATTCCAACAACTACTTGAGCCTGGCGCTCTTTAATTCCGGCAAATCGAAGGGTAAGGAGGCGCCACCTGGCTGCCGCACACCGATGTACACACCCAACTCGCCCATCTATTCGCCCAGCTCGCCGCAGTACGTTCCCAACTACAACATACCCACCATGCCTACCTATAAGTACACGCCGAAGCCGGCCAACACGACCAACTATCTGCAAAATATACTCAGTGGTAATAACAGTGCGCTCTCCGGTCTTTTCCCCTCACCACCCACGAAGACGGATCAAAACACGAATCCCACACCAAAGGAGAAGCAACCAACAAATGAGGCTGCTTCCAGCAATGCAGGCAAGCGTGTATATCCCTTTGAACGGAGTCCCAGCCCCTGCGAGGATGCGCCCGAGAAGCAACAGGTTAAGGTTAAATCACTGCTCAACTCTTGCAACATCAACATACCCTCCTCACTGTCCATCACTATTTCGCGAGATAATGGCGATGCCTGCAACACCAACAATGGCTCGCATCCGAAACACAAGAGCCCCGTGAACAATTACATCGAAATTGTGAAGCTCCCGGATCAACCCGCTGACAAATCAGCAGCTTTGGAGGCACAAAAACGTCTCTCACCGCCCGCGCCCGTAAAGCAGCCACACAGTTCGAGCACCATGCCTCCACTGTCGCACTCGGTGCCTACCTCCAGCGCACAGTCTCTCATGCAGCATCATAGCAGCGTGAAGACCATTCCATCCCCTCAACATCTGATGGCTCGGATGGCGGCACCTCAGACGCCAGTACCTCCTCTCAATGGTCTCAAGACAACATCTTCGGCTGAGTCCAAGTCAACAGCTCCACCCAAGACATCACCTACGACACCACTGACAGGCAGTGCCTCGAAGGCCATGCCACCTAAACAGGTGTTGACACCCACGCAGATGGACAAGAAAACGCCCAGTCCGGAGAAACGCAACGCCACACAAATGGGCAGCATTTCTCCCACGGCCAGTGAGAATAAGTCACCGAAATCTGCCAACTCCTCAACTACCACCGCTTCGTCCGACCCAGCGACCAAAAAGTTCCGTCCCATACTGCCGCGCCAGAATTCCCAGACTGCTGAACAGGCCCACAAAGTGCCGCAACTTGCCGGCATGAACAATGGCGTGACCATTGGCACCTACTCCGGTCCCAGTGGCGTGCCGGTTAAGGTGCATGCCAGTGCCAAGAAGGTTCCACCCACTAAAAAGTCGCCAAATCAAAATCCAAAACTGGCCAATGGCACAAATGTGCCTTCAATGGGCAAGACAACAACGCCACCGAAATCATCGCCCACCGCCAAGAACAGCAAGACACCCAAAAACTGTGCGACACCGGCATCCTCGACAGCGCCTTCATCCTCAGCTTTGGCTGCGAAGCCAACGAACAAACTGTTGCCGCATTCCACACTCGCCACCCTGCCACATGTGCCCCATGGCATTGCAAATCGGGGTGGTCTGCCTCCAGTTAATGCACCGCTGAGCATTGCTTCGAACGCCGCTGTGGCCGCCGCAGCCGCCTCCGCCGCTGCTTCCGCCTCTGCCTCGCAATTCGACTTGAATCAGTTCATCACGGAGAACCTAATGCGCGCCCAGGTGGCCCAGGCTCATGCTAAGGCCGTACAAGCAGCAGCGGCCGCCAACCAAAACGATCTGTTCTTCAACTTTGCCCAAATGGGCAACATGCTAACCAACTATCAGCATCAGGCCTACTTCATTGAGCAACTGTCTCGCATGCAACGCGCCGGCAACGAAGTCTTTAACAAGTACCTGCAAGAGCTAAAGAGCGCAACAAATGGCAGCAACATGGGCGGCGGCGGTGGCAGTGGCAGTGGCGGCATCAAGCCCATTATGCCCATGCTACCTACGGTGACGCTGCCCAGCCCCGTGACGGCGGCCAGCAGTCCCAAGACCTCGCCACTGCCAACGGGCAACCTGACGGCAGCCGCAACTCCGGGGACGCTGGCCAAGGGTAATGCCAGCCCCCTGCCACAATCGGCGGCCACCCCACAGTCGACGAAGAGTAAGTGAGCGCGGAGTCCAACTCCGTGTACGAAAAAGATTCGGAAAACATCCACCACCACATCACGTGTAAAACACGTCAGTCGGTTTTTGTTGTTGTTTTTTTTTTTTTTTTTGGCAAGGAGGGCGCCCTTATCGGAAGTTGAGGACAGGTGTGAGGTGTCGTCGTGGTTGAAGGAGAACGACCTGTGAGGTCCATGAGCATAGCACGAGGACCAACGCCAACGCACGCTCCTCTAATTAATATTTAAAGACTTTTGTTTTTAGTTCGAACTTGTTACTTGACTCTTAACCCTTTATTATTGCGAGCGTACAACTTTTCATTCTCGCCAAACAGACTTTGTACATAGTAGATATATGTATCACTTAATTATAATCTATGACTTATTCATGTACATAGTATATAGCATAACGCGTTAGTTTACGATTCAGAATCTGAAGCTAGCACAGACTCTATTAATTAATGTAATCTTAATTTTAAAGTAGATATAAGTGCCAAGTTAAAACCATAGCCACTGCGACTAAGCATCTCTATATATTTTAAGCAAATGTACATGATGATATAAATAGCTATTTAAGCAAATATATGTATTAGTGTTTTATATAACTTTTATACCACAATACAGGTACATGCACAAAAAATAAACCAATTTTATACTGAAGTAACAAATTTAAAAACAAGACCTTTTTCTTCCTTCCACTCATATCGACTGTCTGGCCGTCTGTCTGCCTGTCTGTCTCGACGAACTCGACGCATCGGTCAAGGTCGATGCATATGCGAATGGGAACGGGAACGGGAATGCGAAGGTCGCTGATTCAGCCTTGCTCTGCTGCTGAACCGCATTCCTATTTTCAAATTTTCGGCATGCATCTCTGTCTTTGGGAAAATGTCAAACGGCTTTGTGTTTTTCTTTTGTTGTTGTTGTTGCTGTTGTCGAAAATTGAAAATGCACAGCACAAAGAATATAAAAGACTTTATTGGGTCTCTTGCTGTTGCTGCGGCGCTTTAAGGCAAAATTGTCTGGTATTTGTTTGTTATCTGTATGTGACGGCTCATATGTGTATGTGTGTGTGTGTGTTTTCCTTTTTGCCAGCTAGAGGAAAATCTGTAAAAACGATTGGAAATTCCCGCGCTTTGTAGTTGCACTCCCTTTTTCTTATGTTTTCTTGTTATTTTGAACAAGTTTCCGATTTCGCAAATTGGCAATTTTCACCAACGAGTCCCTAGTGGATGCGATTGTTCTGTTTTTTTTTTCGTACGTCCATGAACATATAATTCCCATAATGAGTATGCTCGAGGATAAGAATCAGTGTGTGATCAAAATAAAAGGTATTTTGAGTGTGATTTGGCGGCCTTGTAAGTATACTTGGAGCCAGCGCAATAGTACAAATAATAAAGTGTGGTAATACAAACAAGATATAGCCTATAAAGCTCAGTTTGTGGCAGTATATAATAACCTGAAAAATCTTTAAAAAATGTACATCAAATGTGTTAAAAAAAAAAACAAGTAAAAAAGCTAAAGTCGGGTGTCCCGACTTTGAAATACTCTGTACAATAGTTATAGAAAATAAAAAAATTAAGAAAATTAAAAAAAAAAATTTTGATCGATTTTACCTTTCTTGGTATTCGAACTCACGTAAAGGGTGTATAATTTCACATTTACATAGCAATTGCGTCCGTGTGAGTGTATGAATGCCTATGCGCATCTATTCGTGCCTGTGTAAACATGTTAGCAGTCAACCAAACAGCAACATTAACAACAGCCGCGGGCAGCGCTTGAGCAGCGCTGCAGCAGCAAATATATTTATGGCTATAACTTCTTGTTAAATTGGTCTATCATAGTGAAACTTGGCATACTGACACATAATAACTAACTGGGGGTATTTGCAAAATTAGTTAGAAATTCCAAGAATTACGGGAGTTAGAGAAAATCGCGATTTGCATGGGAGAGGGGGGAGGGAGGGAAATTCCAAGCATTTTCTGCGTATTCACATAAGGCATCTGGGACTAAAATTTGGTGTTCTTAGGTCTTATAGTCTCCGAGATATAGGCAATTATACGAATGGAAAATCGGGAAAACCCCCATAGGGTGAAGTTGTATGGGGGGGGGATCAAAAAAATAAAACAAACTCGTATAGAATACACACATAAGGCATCTTTGTGCAAAATTTGGTGTCTCTATTTCTTATAGTCTCTGAGATCCAGGTGTTCATACGGACGGACGGACAGACAGACAGACAGGGCTAGATCGACTCGTCTCGTCATGCTGATCAAGAATATATATACTTTGTGCCTGTTATATTTTTCAGCTCCCGCAAACCTTATATACTTCTGTACATTTCATGTAAAGAGTATAAAAATTAAAGTGCCTGACCCAGAAACTTTCGAAAAGTGGCTTTTGAAGTATCCAATATTCGACTAAAAATTTGTTACCCATCGCTATTGCTTAACCAAAATATACCGATTGAAAATACGTTGGTTTCTAAAGATTCCCATCTTCGTATAGAAATATGTTGTTATCCATTATGTCATCAACTTGCAAGCAAGAAAACAGGAATCTGTATTGCTTATTCAAAATTTACACATTGAAATTTGTAAAACAAAAAAAAAGTTTTACGCCCCAGATACAATATGTAATGCTTTTCTACCCGGCTTAAAATATATCGTTTCAAAAGAACAATATTCACCAACCTTCTGGCTGCTCAAAAAGTATGATGACCTGACAAGTCAAGGACAGGCTCTCAAGGATCTCGGAAATAACTTACACTATATACTCGTAAAATCGAAAGGCAAATATTGATGTGGTTTCCTGTTTCTTTTAAATAAAATTGTTCAATCTTTGAATATGGTTTTTAAAAATCATTTATATGAATAGGATTATCGTATTTTATGTGAGACAGTAATCCTCCCACAGATTTGACAGCGATTGAAGATTTTGATCATATTTAAGAATATATAACATATACTATATGTACATATTAAGGAAACATTAAATACTTTTAAATTTAAATGATTTTGTTATTAATTGTTCTATCAAAGGTGATTTTTAAGCTGTAGTTCTGATGAGAGCTTTCTATAACAATCTGGTTTAATATGGGTTGTGTGGTCAGGTTCGTATTTTGTATCGAAAAAGAGCCACTTGGTTTATCCTGTTTAAAATTATTTCGAAAGGTCCTCAATCCAAACATATACCTTAAACATAGTATGTTCCTTTTCTGCAAATTTATAGACTTGTTAATTGTGTTTCCACCAACACAATTTTTTTATTCTTCACCCAATATGGACGTTTTCCATTAATATTACCCCTTGTACAAGAAGGTCACCACCTAGATGGTCGACTCCAGCTTTAAAACATCGCTGTTTGAATTGGTTCTTAGATTTTGGAGAGTACTGACGGATCCCTTTTTATTTGCGATGAATCATCGAAGCAGGAACACAGTTGGAATTTAACGGAAAAACTCGAAACCTTCGAATCAACCTTACTATATTGTTTATTTGCTACTGTAAGCAAACTCTGCAACCATCTAGCCCATATACGACTATATATATACAAGGGCGTAGGCAGGGGGGGGGGGGGGGGGGGGGGGGGGGGGGGGGGCTATATAAAATCGACCACACGTTCATTATTATGACGCACTATTTCGCCTTAAAATGGATCTGAATTGGAGGGGGGGGGGGTTGGGGGGGGGGTCATCTCCCCCTCTGCCCACGCCCTTGTTTGTATTGATTCCTTCTTTCTGTAAGTGTTAGATTTGCTAGATTTTGTATTGCCAGCAACCGTTGTGCCTTTTCCAGTTAAATCGAATTAAGTGCCATTAGCTAGAGAGTGTTAAGCACGTAAATCTTTTTTTCAGCACACATTAAACAAATACACATAAAGGATGCAAATAGCCATGGCAGGACAGGAGAAACTTTTCCGGCAGGCTATGGCAATGCTTAGACAAGTCTGCGCAAAACTTTCACAAACTGAATTAAAGGCATCATTCGCAATATTGTCGTGTGTGCCGGTTATTTCAATAAACGCTCGTAATTTAATACAGCTTCATTAATTATACTCACACAGACTCACTACTAGTATCTATGCATTTGTAAGTGTGTGTGTGTGTGTGCTGGACACTCAAACGAGTTTGATTTGCCGGCGTGTGCGCCATCAATTACATAGCTATTATAAGTAGAATATACATTATATAGTATATGTAACGAGCTGACGGCGGCGGGTGCTTTTGATCATGGGTGCAAAATAATGTTGATTACAAAATCGAGAGAAAATGAGGTAAATGGGGCTATTTTTCCGACTCTCAAGTATCCGCAGCGTTGCTTTTATGTGCAGTTCGATTCGTAGAAATCGCGCCACCTGTCTTGTCAAATGCATTTTATAAACCCATTCGCAGGTGCTGCCATTTATTAGATACAGCACAAGACGTACTTCTTCCTCTCCTCCAAACATCATTAATCACGCAAGTCCCCTTGAGCTTATCCTTATAAAATATGCAAGTCAGTTTTTTCTCTCAATTTATGTGGGGAATATGCGAATATGTTTTAGACATAATTTAATTTTCGATATAATAAATAATTCCTCAACTTCTTTACATACATTGGTGTAAAAGTGAAATATTTCTTTCAATTTGATTTACCACTTGGGCTCAGGCACTCTGTTCACCGTTTTTATTCTCAAACATTTTAGCTGTACATAAATCCAGCGACTACTAAACGAAAAATATAATGCAATATTTAATAATAAGGCTGTTCTGAAAAAATATGTTAAAAGCTGCACTTACAGAGATATGTTTATCTTTAGTTAGGGTTTGTATATTTAAGAAGAGCTTAATTTTGTCCAAAGGGCACTTAGATATTTTTCCAAGCGTAGTAAAATTTATCTTAAATAGTAGTCCAGGCGCCATTTGGCTAATAATCTGCTGCTAAAGGGTAATGAGTTCTCGGGCATTAGGTCTTTTTAAATCCACTTTTATTTTGTATTGAAATGCGTAATATTGTAGTAAAAACAGGTGTCAATAATACTTTTTCGCCCTGAAACTGGTGATGGAAATGTTCTTGGTATTAGACATACTACACCCTCACCAATCTAGTGTACCTTTTATGCCTTTGGGGGCAGAGTAATTGAAAGTCCACTATTTTAAAATTGTACTGAATAATGCCTTTTCTTCATTAATTATTAATAGAACCAAAAAATTGCAGCCCTTTTTTAAATAAATATCTTCTTAGTTGATCAATTTTCCTTTTTAATTATTAATTATCTACAAATTGGCGACATGACGCCACTAATGATTGAAAGTGCATATTTAATTTAAAGGGACATGTTAATAAAAATAAAGGAAAACCCCAATAAATCAGACTCCAAGAAAATTTCATATTGTTTTTTCCTCTTATAGTATACACATCCAATTTGAAGTTAATTGAAATACAGAATTTTCATACAAACGTTGGGGCCCGTTTTTCCACTTTGGGAGTTGAAATTTTCAAAAAACACTTCTTATTGCTGTGTAAGGAAACTTATGTTTCAATTTCAGATTTCTAGCTCTTGCCGTCAGCACAAAAATAATCGGAAATATGACTGTATAAATGAATGAATGTTTTTGTATAGACATATGAGCTCAAGAAGTTTGCTGTAAAAACCAGTAGAATACTTATTGTCTTTATTATCAAACTAAACAGTTGTCTTTAATTATGCTTCTGCAGAAGATTATTTTGAAGAGCTTAATGAAAATCTTGACATTTAAGCCACTTTAAAAATGTAGCATCTAATATTTGTTTAAGAAATAAAGCTGTATTAACTTAAATGTTAAAAAGTTATATGATTATATATCGTCACTGATGTCACTGAGACCAGTCATAAACCAAATTGATTTACAACAAAAGTGCCTTAAATACAAAGCGTTCTCTTTTCCAATTCAAATCGCAACTTTAAAGTAATGGAAAACTGTGGCATTTTTTTAATTAACAAAATTATGTGATGTAATTCTTTGTCATTTTATCAGAAACTGAATAATGTAATCAGATCAAATCCCAGCATTAAGTTCCAATTAGTGCGCCATTATGAATATGCACGAGGCAGACCCAGGAAGACAAACCCAATGCCACTTTTTTGCGCCCATCAATAGCCCTCTGAACAAATGTGAATCGCAGCAAAGTATCAATTTACAGAGAGTTGAGGACTCAAGTATATTTAAGGGTACCGCAAAGGAGATGCGCGGGTAAAGAGCATAAGAAAAGGAAGGGAAGCAAAAAGCGAAAAGCGAAAAGAAGAAAGTGCGTCGATGCCGGCAAATCAACGAAATTCTTGAACCGGAAATAAGAATAATAACTGCGCGAATTTCCAAACGAGTTGGCGAAAAAAACGGCAACAGTTGATGAAGATGGAGGCCAGGGGCTGGGGCAACATGGACAGCATGACCAGCAATTGTGCAGGAAAGGAAAACATTGGCGGGGCAATTGGGGCCGCACATTGATTGATTGACAGTAGCGCAATATTGGAGAGCCACTCAATTGTCTTTCTACGAGTTCGATAAGCACCATGATGAGCTTACAAACGCCTAAAAGTCAATTCAACGAGATTAATGAGCGGGTGTGTGAGTTGTGAGTACGACTCGCCGTGCAGGAGGTAATGCTTTGGTGGCGTTGACATTGGCGGCTGTCGCCTGTAATTAGTTGATTGCACAAGTCGCACTCGCATCGGTGTTGCCAACTTGGCTATTTTTCCGCCAGCTCAGGATGTCTTCAATTACCGCTTGCGGAAAAAAATGGTTACATGCTGATGCGATTCAAAGCGTTTCTTAAACTTGAGGTAGCTATTTTAAAAATAAAAGACAAACAGAAAACAGATACAAATATTCATGCAACCCACTTACATAGGTCTGAAAGGCCCCTTATAATACCTAAAAATCTCTTGTATTTGAGAATCCACCCTTAACCAACCGGTACGTTTGAGAATTCTCGATATATTCGCGAACTCAATTTTTGGTTGCTCAATAAGATCGTTATAAGTGCTGCCCTAAAATCTCACACCTCTATTTTTGTAGGTATTATTTGGCTTTCATTTATTATATTTGGAAGACAAATATGTTGGAACTCAGACAAAGCGGCATAGAAAAGCTGACACAAAACTGATCAGCTTAGATACATAGTTGGTGGTCTAGCGTCTGAGAAATGAGAATTCTTTTAACGAGGCCAATGGTGGTAAGCTTTTGTTCTTTATGAAGAAAGATGGTTCCAAATTTTGAATCGATTTACTAATACTTACAGTCATATAGAGTTCAGTTGGACCAGAAACAGACTTGAATTAAACACAATAGCTTCTAAAACTAGCACATAGTTCCTTTATGGGATTGATAACAGAAACAAGAAATGCTAGAGTCGAGGGAGCTCAACTTATAAATTCACTCAAGGAAAAAACATATTTGTTTAAAATAAAAAATGAAATTATTTAAATAAAATAATAAAACAAAATTTTGAAAAATGAGGACACATAGACCCTTAAACGTAATGTAGTTGTCGAATTTGAGTAAAAAAGTCAAAGAAAAATTCCACAATAAAACACAAATTTGCCCGTTCTGGGACTTAGAGGAATGTGGATACCAAGTTTGGTTAGCCTAGCTATTATACTTGCTGAGGTGCTTTCGTTTATACGGGCAGACAATTGAACGGTCGGACAGAGACTTTTTTGTCAATAAACAAGTATCCCATTTACCATTTGGGTACACAGTTGTTGATCTAGCTTTTTTCGCACTCAAGAATTGGCAACACTGACGCTCGTGCGAAAGTCCTCTTTCTCTCTCTCTCTCACCCCCTCTCACTCACTCTCGCGCTCACACACTGGCTGCGTTTGCATTGCAAATGAAGTTTCAGCTGGCTGCGTGACGCCAATTGCTGGCTGACTGAATTTTACATAACATCGAGTGTTGGTCGCACAAGTGTGTGAGTTTGCATAAAAAATTGTACAACATTTACCGTTTGCTGGCACAGTAAATAAAAGCTTCAGACAGAGAGCACACACACATACAAATGCAGGCATGCTCGTACATGCACTCATCGGCAGAATTTGTAACCCAACTCATCAGCTATTGCCTCATTTTTTTTTGCTCTTGCGGCTTATTGAATTATCAGCATGCCAGCTACAGAGCAGAGAACACATAGCCACACTCATACATAAATGCACACAATTTATGTACATACAAACATACACATACATAAATAGAGAAGGGTATGAACGTACAACTTCCACAATGACTGTCAACGCAACGCCTGGCCGCAGGACGCAGGAGTCGGGGAACATCCAAGCAACCAGTGAGCCGTGCTACTTACATAGACGTTAAACATACATACAAACATACACACACACACACCATAAGCGAGGGTGCGAACGTACATACATATGTATGTATATGTATGTACATAAGAGTGCTCATTAAATACTTTTCATACCTTGCCAACGTGTAGGCATTGAATGGAAATTTAAATTGGTAATGTAACGAGGCCTAAGCCGTTGCTGTGTTGTCTTTGTGGTTGTCGCTATCGTAGTTGCACACACTTGAATACACAAGAAGTACACACATACACACACACACACATACAGAGTTAAGTAAATACTTGTGTACATAGATATTCATGCATATACTATGTGCATGTACTGGCAAAAGCGGCGCTATGGTCACAACACACTTAGCTACATACTTCATAAGTACATAAGGCCTGCGAAATAAGTCACCTTATCAACATATTTTCCTTAATTAAAACAAAAATCTTCGATATTTTAAAATGATTGTAATTTTTCCTTAAACTTTATAAAATGAAAGTTTAAATTCAGTTTAGTAATATTTAAGAAATTATAAGAAACTTTTTTAAAAATTAAATGAAAATTTTTCTGAACGAAATAATTGAACTGATCAAATTCAAAAAACTATATTTATATCTCGATTTACTTGTGTTTTTAGCGGTAATTGTTTAGATATGTCCTCCATTACTATTCATTACTCTTAACATGCGATCTGGCATTGAACTAACCAAGTTTTGAAGAAGTGATCCGTCCAATTTGGCCCACTCTGTTACGATTGCTTCTTTTAATTCTTTCAAGGATCTAAATTGTCTGCCATGCATGTAAACCTTACTGGAAAGGATTCCCCAAAGGTTCTCTATGGGATTAAGATCTGGACTTTTTGCAGGCCACATCAAAAGTGGTATTTTTTTATCCTCAAAAAATTGTTTTGTGCGTTTTGAGACATGGATTGGAGCATTGTCCTGCTGGAATGTCCAATAATCTCCACACATTTCTTCTCCAAAATGAATCAGGTTTTCGTCCAATAGCTCTACATAGTTTTCGGAGCTCATTTTATGTGAGACAAAGCATATAGGACTCTTTCCAGCAAAGCAAAATGCAGCCCACACCATTAGCGATCCTCCTTGAAAATTGCGCGACACTTTCATTTGTTTGGGGGTCCTGAGGTCACGATAATAATATTGATACACATCTGGTCCATCTAAATTAAATTTTTTTTCATCACTGAAAATCATTTTTTTCCACTCCAGGTCCCAAAACTTATGCATCTCTGCATAGTGCATGCGGGCAACTTTGTGCCGAGGAAGTAGTTCACATTTGACGGTTTTTTTTTCATATGAAATGAATTGATCGGCTCGTAAAATTTGTTGCACGCGACGTTTTGACACTGAGAGATCCAGTTTCTGACAAATTTCGCCTGCGCTCAAGTTTTCTTTGAGTGCTAACGATTTTATTCTCCTCTTATCGCGATTTTGTACCAATGGCGGGCGACCGGAGCGTCGCTTTTTTCCGTGGTGTTCGGGGTCTTTCAAAAACTTTTGTATAGTAAAAAAGCTCCTTTGTATTTTGGAAGCAATTTCACGTAATGGCATTCCAGTTTCTCGATATACTAATATTTTAGCTCTTTCTTTATCAGATAGGTAACGGCTTTGATGCATTTCTACTAAAATTATGGTTAATTATAATCTGATCTAATATTCTAAGCCTGGATTAAAGTCAAAACTCACTTATTTAATTTTTTTAATTATAAATCCCAAAATTTTAATGAAAATGGCCCTTGAATGCACTGGTACAATGACAAAAACTGATTTGATCAGCTCAATTATTTCGTTCTGTAAAGAGAGGCAGCAGCAATTTTCGATAGAAATAACGGTAGTAATAACGGATTTCTGCTTCTCCTTACTGTTTTCAGTAAGAGAATTAGATGAAAGCAAACTATGCAAAAAATGAAGTGGAAAACATAAATGGTAAATCTGTGGCATTACGTTATAAGCATGATAAGGTGACTTATTTCGCAGACCTTACCTACATACATATATACTTATGTAAGTATGTATGTATGTATATGATTTTATGTATTTAATACAAGCATATATAGCAAACTGTGAGGTACAAAGCAGTGGCGGCGTTTGCTGTGTGAAGGGGTCTGAAGGGATAGTCAAATTAATGTACAGATAATAGTAACATATTTTTGCCTTTTTAGAATTATTATTTTATTAAATTTTATAAATATTATTAAATTTTATGATAACTTTGAAAACATTTTTACTTATACTTTCCCTTTTGAATCGCTTTATTATCCTTGAATTAACAAAAGTAGCTATGCATGTATGTACATATATATTTTTTTTGTATTAGCAGTGTTTTTATTTTTATTTAAATTTTAAAACTGTCTATCGTGGACAATCATTAAATTTGTTAAATAAACGATTAATTATTTCAATTATGTTTGTAAGTAAATTTTTTTGCTTCCATTTCTTAATTAAAATGCGATTAATATTCATACATATTTTTATATCACACCGCTGCACTCTGAATGCTAAGAGGCCCCCTGAGCGCTACGCCACTGCGCGTACTCACTGTCGTCCCATGCCAGAGTGCTGAAATATTTCCGACTTGCTCACTCAAAGGCGGCAAGCGGGGCTAGCAGAGTGTACAGGCTGAGCACAGCCATCTACATACATACATAATATACATGCATACATACATACATACACATTGCCTATGCTTCGCCTCTGCTTCTGCTTCTGCCTCGGAAACGGTCTCGACCGCTATTTTTATGTACAAATACATGCACATAAATTGCTTCATGCCTCCGAACCGATTCTCAGTTCCACCACGCTGTGTTGTTGTTGCTGTTGCTGTTGTTTTTGTTGTGTGAGCGAACTGCCAGAAAAAAACAGGGTTGCATACAACTCTACAACGTAGACAGTTGCTTTGGTGTGGTTTTTCTGGAAGTGTTGTTGTTGTTGTTGTTGTTGGGCTTGGGCTTGGGTTTCTGTTTCTGCTGTTTTGTTTCTTTGAGTTAGAAAAAGAGCATTTGCTGTGGACATTTTTCTGTTTCCGCTTGCATGCTGCTGTTGTTGTTGCCGTCGTTGCTGTTGCTGCATTCAGTAATGTTGCTGCTGCTCTTGTTGTTGTTGTTGTTGTTGTTGTCGCTGATTCACACATTTCTAATTGAATTATCACGCATAAGAGAGGGAAGACAGCGCCAGATGAAATGTGTTTTCTTTTTTCCAATGCCGCCACATCTTACCGATAATTGACAAACAGCACCCGACCCCATTTGAAAATGTATGCGTTTTGTTATATTTTTAGAGTTTTTCCGTTTTATTTTTACTGTAAAAACTAATTAGAATCTAAAGTGCTGAAGGGCTAGCAAGCTAGCTAGCATCTGTGTCTGCATCCCTGGGCGCTGCTTTCACTTTCAACGCCCACCCTTCAATCCCCCTCCCTTCAACTACCTAAACACTGTCAAGACAGTGCTCGCGAAAACATTGTTGAAAGGGAAGGAAGGGGAACAGTACAGCTACCGTTGCTAACGGTTTCCCCTCTCACAGGCCAGCCAGTTTTGTGTGTATTTTGCGGCAGGCGGCATAGAGCGGTAGAAAAAAGATTTCAACTTCATTTTATGGTCATACAAGCACACATATACTATGTATGTATGTATGTATGTATGTATGTGTGCTTGTATTTGTGCCCCTGTTCGTTTTTGGGACGAGGGTAACTAGCTAGCGAGATGAGTTGGGTTTACGAACCCCGCAGCCGCAGCATTTTCATTTTTATGTACATTTCTCATTTTGCGTTTTGTTCGTACATACTATTCGTTATTTTCTTTGCATTTACATTTCACCACAATCGCCACAGCCATTCTAAAACCTTCCTCGTTAGTTGCAAGCAGCACAGTATATTTATTTTATTATAATGGTCACGTACATATAGTACATATGTGGTGTATATGAGAGCTGAGTGGATCGTCTGCTTAATCCTAGAGGCATGCAAAAATTAGGTATCATACATTTAAATATACTTAAAATTAAATCTTTAAAATCTGTAGAAATATAATGGACATTTAAATTAACATCCTCCAGGAAAATTCAAGTCTGGGGTTAGAGGCACGCAATGCGGAGCCAGATGCAGGCGCAGACATGATGCCACACTCGGACGAGCTGTAATATGAAAACTGACACTGGCACCCCAACATCAACAACATCAACAGCTGAGTCCCAACAAACATTGCATGTCTGTCCTGGAAGCAATTTACCACAACACTCTGCAGAGGCAGAGTCTGCAACAGCGGCCAGCACAAGCCAGCCACAAGAAGCAACAACCCCGTCAACATGCCACATGCAGTTGCACTCAAAAAACGCTCGCACTCACTCTAATACCCACTTCCCGAATCGTGCCACACTACTTGCCACATTGCCGCATGTCTGCAGCGCTCATTGTTAGATACTACAGCTTGTCGCAGCTAATTGTATCGCATTTGTTGCCCAAAACACAAACACACACACACACAAACAGACGCTGATGAGTGCCGCTTCGCAGTATATATGTACATAACACAAAAACAGCAGCGGTAACAAATATTTTCTATATACAAACATCCATCCATACATGCACAGATAAGCTGCAAACTGAGCTCAGCAGTGTATGTATGTAAGTATATAAAAGTATCCATCAGAACGACGGCTGCTTGTTAAATATTCTGATTTGTATTTTTATTCGGCATTTCTCCCCATTGCTCATCAAATAAATGTGCGTGGTTGTTGTTGTTGCTGTTGCTGCCTCCTTTGTCGCTGCCTGGCTGGGTAAGCGTGTGTGTGTGTGTTGCTGTCTCTGAGTCTTTCAGCGCCTTTCTTCATACATACATATGTATAACTGTACAGATACAGCCCACGGGCAGAATGTTGTCATTCGTTTCATTCGCCTGCTCCACGCTGCCTCAAAGCGACCAAGAAACTGATATTCCGTGCGATGCTCTGGGCAAGAATTTCGAGCATTTCAAAGATTATTTGAGGGATGGTTCGTCGCTGGATGCCCAACTGTGGTCCTGCTTGGCCGTGTGCAAGAGCTTGTCGTTGAATGGATGGCTTTTGATAGCATCGAAGTTCATTCTTTCTTTTTTTTTTTCATTTAATATCTTTTAGCTAAATGGATATTGGGTCTGGAATTTTGGGATGTGCGAATGCTTTAGTGTGTGTGTGTGGAATGTCCGTTTTATGCAATTACTTTTTAAAAAGCAAATTAAGCTGCGAAGTGCAGAGTTACACAGAGTTTATGCAAGAAAAATGCTTGGATAACATGCTCTACAAGTTATGACCCCCACAGCTCTCCAAATATTGTTAATGTTCAGAAGAATCAGTTGGACTGTAACCATGGATCGAGTTACGCACGTATCTATGGTTACTTGTATTATATAAAATTAACTATTAATTGTTAGCATACGAATGTACGTTGAAAATCCGAATTATTTTCTTAATAGCGAACTGAGATGCAGGCTTATCGATCAGTATTTAAGCAACATCTTAAGATATAATAAAAAATCAATTTAATACAAGTATATGTATGCGCTTAATGTTACATTCAGTAATGTGTTTCGTTTTAAATTTGTTTGAAACTGTGGCAGATTCAAGCTTTTTAGTAAGGTCAATCTTATATATGTTCATTCCCTTCCCCATGCAGGTGTATACTAAACTTGCTTCTCTTGTTCAATATTATAGCTAACATGGCAAACATAATGCCTGCTTGGTACCATAGTGGACCGCAAAACAGTATAAAATAAATTAATTCCGTAAATTCATGCGAATAATAATTTAAAATATACATAAAAGTACAAACATGCATATGTGCAGGTAGATTTAAGCTAATGGCTGTGTTTAAAAACTAAGTCCTAATTCCATACATCTTCATTTATCATCGTCATTGATAGAGTTAAACAGCATGTTTCTGTTCAGTTGTAATATTGCATTCGAATTACGTGTTTTTAACAAATATTCTTCTTAACCAATTAAAGCCTACAGTAGCTGGAATGGTTGCTGTCAGCCCGACGGCATTTTGAACGATTGCTGCGCATATTCAATAAAATTAGTCGAAAACCTGTTTATCCACTACACAAGCTCTCTTTACAAAATTGTCTTTGTTTAAAATCAGGTTGTAGCAAATTAATACTATTTAAGTATTTGTTGACAAAAAAAAAAGAAAAACTTAAATTTAATTTAGTATGCAATAATAAAAACTTGCTCATCGTGTGTTTGACAAAAACGAAGATTGTAAGACACGCCTTAAATTGGATACACGCTTGTTGTGCAGAGACAACGTCAGCCAGTCACAGGTTTCCCGTCTCCACCCGAAGTGTGACAATAACAGCTTGAATAGCTGATAGCAACCAATAGGGGTTGAGCAGTATTTACGAGTGAGTGAGCAGCAACCAATTAGCGGCGAGCGGAGCACAGTTGCATGTGAGAGAGAAAACTGTGTTACATGAGAGAGGGAGAGTGAGAGTGAGAGTGAGAGAGGAAGAGTGAGACACCATAGTCTACACACCCTTTTGTAGACTTGGTCTGCATTCTCTTGCATACTCTACACTCTGAGCAAAGCACATGCAAGCTTTTGCAAAAGCTTTGCCCCGTCCACAATTGTGAAAATGCAAAAAGTAGAACAGAATAAATTTTAATTACAAATGGAATGCATAAGTTAGGTTGATACAGAAAATGCCAACAACAGGTGAAAGAATACAAAATCCAAAAGCTTGTCTACTATTTAGGCCTTTACAAGCACCTCGTAGTGGTCCAAACGCACCTCCTGACCGCCGAAGGGAATGTACAGGCAGTTATGCGACTGATGAATCTTTCCAGGAGTAAAACTGCCGTTATAGTGTCCACGTCCGATATAGAGGGGCTCCCCCTCGTTGGTGCGACCGCAGACAACGGCGCCATGTGGCACATGGCCATTGGCGTCTGGCACCCAACCATAGCCATAACCAGCCAGCAGTTCAAAGTCGTGCTTCACGTGCTCGTGTCCGCCGTAGGGGACATAGGCGCAGCTCTTGTTGGGAATCACCTGAAATATAAAATATATAAATATAAAATTGCACAAGTATTGCTAATATGTGTGTAACTGGGGGTTAATGACCTCAACTTGTCTATAATAAGTAAAGCATTTATGATATTGGCCAAGTAATAAAAAAAGAAAGTTATAGATTTGGAAAGGAGCTTTCCAATAACCTTCCGATCTAAGATAATACCCACCTTGGCTGGCAGCAAATCGCCCTCGTGATAGGCGCGTCCCACATAGATAGCGTCGCCATCGGCATCGTGGCCAGCCAAAATGGTGCCGGGCACAATATTGCTGCCATGGGAGGAGACCCAGGTTTCTGGCTGAACAAGCACTTCGTAGGAGTCCAGTTTGTGTTCGGCACCGCCATACGGAATGTAGAGACAGCCGTGCGAAGGATGCACCTTGCCGGGAGTCAAGCTACCGTGGTAATGGCCACGACCCACAAACAAAGGCTCTCCATCCGTGGTCTGACCAACGCGCAGGGCATGTGGGGGCACACGTCCGCCGCTCTCTGGAATCCAGCAGTAATGATGACCAGTTAGCACTTCAAAGTCGTGTTTGTTGATCTCCTCGCCACCCCAGGCCACATAGGCTTGCTGCTTGCTGGGAATGATCTTGGCGGGCAGCATATCGCCATTGTGATAGGCACGACCCACGTAAATAGTGTCGCCATCGGAGTCGTTACCAGCCACAATTGCAAAGGGTGGCAAGCCCCCGTAGACATTGCACGGTACCCAAGTGTGATCTGAAACGGTTTCGAAAGAAAGCAATAAATATCAAGGTTACATTTTTGTATCTATCGGGTGTTCGGGATCTCTGATAGTGGCTGCACACCCAGGTGCCCCGCCTGTTGTTGCCAACAACGAACCCAATGCCCATTAATCACACGAACTTGAAACCTTATCTGCGAGCCATAAAAGCTCTACATTTTCTAGCTTAGTTGCTTTAACTAGCGATATCACAAGAGACACAATCAATAATTTAAAACACTGCCCAAATGTTTGATATTTATATGGCCGAGCGACAGGACATTTTATAATTAGTCGAGAGTATTCCAAACGAACTGGGGACAAATCTTTTTGAAAGAAGGGCCTAGTGTTTGGGCCAAAAATGCAGTCGATATTTTCACAATATCTCAGATTTTATGACAATTTGCACCACTGCACCACTTCACTGGACTCACCCATTTATGTGTTTGCTGTATTTAATTTTGAAAATGAAGGAAAAATCAAAAGGTTATATGTATTTCTGACAGACACGTTACTGGAACGCGCTCGCAAGCTTTTAGAACAGAACTGAATTGTGGCCGGCGCGGCAGGTGCGTATTTAAAGCTGTTATCACTAGAGTACTGACTGGTCGTTGACAGAGGCCCGATAAGATACCACTTACATACATACATACTATACAATATATCGTGCTGTTGCTTAAGGCTTTCCAGTTAAATGATATTTGGCTCTAAAAGTCACCGGCCGGCAGAACAAATTTTGTCATCAGGGCCCACTCAAACAAACAATTTCTTAGTACTAAGTACATTCATAAACACACAGATACATACATACTTGTATGTACATAGGCATTAGAGGGTGTGAATTGCTAGGAGCGTGTATTTTTAAATGGCGGTAAAAAACAACTTTTTTTTATACACCCTACACGAGGGGTAAAAGTCTACAATATATTAGCAGTTTTCTAGTATGTAATGGGTAAACAAATATTTTTGATCGAGACTTGGAACTGATTTGGAAGTCTTCGGAGAGCGAATGCCTGGATTGGGAAACACTTCAAATCACAGCCTATGTTTATATCTAAACTTACGTACATATGTAATCTGTGATATTTTGTTATCACCTTTTAAACTCAGAAGTACACCCAAGTCTAGCTCATTCAACAATCTAAATGTCCAAAGCCCTCAAGCCAGTGTAGTCTTGTAAAGTCTAGTCCCGAAATTATGAAACCAATTTAAAAATGCTCCAGCACTTTCTTTGTACGAAACAATTGTTCTATCAATACGAAGCTGCTTAATGATGTTTTCCTTTTCTTGTGGGTGCAGAGTATTTTACGGTCGAGCTAACTGAACTGTAATCTCTCATGTTGCGCTTTAACTTTGTATGATTTCATATAATACTAATGAATTTCTTATCGTTTAAGTTTTGTGAGTAATATAGAAGTGAGCTTATGGCCAACTCTAATCGATTGCCTGCTCGCTAATCATTTTGTGTATGGGTTACACTTAAGTGTATTTTGGCACAGCCATAACATAAATGAAACAGCTAAAGTCTGTTCGGTTTAATTATTTAATTTGTACCTCCTAAAAAAATCGAATCAGCAAATGATACTCCTTGCCACTTTTGAGCAGACAGAAAGAAGACTCATTTCACTAATAATGTACTATATCTTCATCTAAACAGATCTGCACGGGATATAGTGAAATACTAATCGGGCTAAATGGGCTTAATAAGTAGTTTTTCATTTAAAAAAGAATTAAAGAACTATAAGTTGGATGTATTCTATTGTTGTGTACATATTTATAAAAAACTGGATATTTTCCAATCAATCTAACGATTATAACGATTAATTTATAATCACATTTTTTATCATATAAACTATAAATTAAAATGCGCTTGAGGAACGACAGTTCCTCAGATATAAACACTGCAAGCATTTCTTTTAGCACAGACTAGTCACAACTTTCCAAAAAGCACTTTAAATGACAGTCAATAGTTCTGACTTAACCAGCTGATAAATAGACATTCCAGCTTACCCTGAAACATTTTCGATTTTCAGCTAAACTTGTAACGGCAGTGAAGGCTTGGTGCGGACTAAACTGAGCGCCCGAGTCTGGCACTCGCTTTTATCGAGAACAGTCAGTCAACAAAGGAGTTTAAAATAAATGCAATTCACAACAATCTATACATACATATATGTAGATATACTAGTACATGTTGCGATATCCATATTTTTCCATTGCCATTTCTCATATCTCGAGGTCACTAGCCGAGCCACATACACAAGCCAGAAGAAAACACAATTAAAGACCCAGCTGTTTTGGTTTCCCTCATTTCTGCAATGAATCAACAGATTAGTGTACAGCACAACGTTCTGAGAGCTGAATCGACTATTTGGTTCCCATAGAACTACTATATTTTATGAGTCGAAAGTTTTCAGCGTTCGTCAAAAACGAACCACTCGAAAATAATGTCTAATTAAAGCAACAAAATAATAAATAGTATTAACTATAATAATGCACCAGTGCATCAATAAATTAGTGTACAATATTATGACATAATCGAGAACCCAAGTTCGACATTAAAAGCAAAAGTGTGCCTTTAGATTAGTCGCATTATCGGAAGCACAGACATTTCATATACTACTATAGCTAATCTGTCCCTATCGTCATGCAATGGACAAACGACAGGAAGTACTGAAGAGTCCCCTTATAGCTGAGAAGTGACAACAACCTGAGTATTTACAGAACTTTCTTTGGACAACGGATTAGTCAGACCAAAATCGAGCGATTGGCATTATACAAGTACGAAAGGTAGAAACAATGTACATATTTGAGATTAGATATTGGATTCAAAAATCCGTCATAGGCATTGCTATTGAAATCGAATGCGGGGTTTCAAGTTATGGGAGGGCCAAGTGCCACTGCTATAGCGTCACCTATATTGTGGTCTTTGTTACGGACTCTAACTCCAAACTATAGTAAATGAACAGGTGTCAAAAAGTTTCCTACTTTGGCCATATGTGTCAAAAAGTTCCCGGCGCAAACATGAATGACTCACAGACACCAACATGTCAGATAAGAAAAACAGACGACCATCGAAGAGAGGGCCAGGGAGTAGCGGCATTGGTATTGATAACGACCCAGAGGCCCCATTATTATCAATTTTGTCTTCTCATGCGATAAAGCAGCAGAGCTTTTCGATAAGCGTTTAGCTGCCGGTGGTGACAAATTGTTTTGGTTTGACGCCAACGCTGTCAGAGTGAACACCAATCAGTAGGAAAACAAAGCCAGAACAGAGCAGCTCGTAGTGTATAATTGCAGACGCTTAAAAAGTATCTTCCAGGTCCATATGACCCCATCTTTCCGGAAATCTTTGACTCATGTTCTCCTCCAATTTTAATGCCAGTTCAGAGTGTTGTCATATGTGTTCCAGTATATAACAAAAATGCAATTAAAATCCTATTCTCAAGCTGAGCACGGGGCGCTGCCGACTTTTTGTAGACTTGGTCCACATTCTCTTGCATACTCTACACTCTGAGCAAAGCACATGCAAGCTTTTGCAAAAGCTTTGCCCCGTCAACAATTGTGAAAATGCAAAAAGTAGAACAGAATAAATTTTAATTACAAATGGAATGCATAAGTTAGGTTACAACAGGTGCAAGAATACAAAATCCAAAAGCTTGTCTACTATTTAGGCCTACTACGAGGTCTAGGTCTACTACGAGGTGCTTGTAGTGGTCCAAAGGCACCTCCTGACCCCCCAAGGGAATGTACAGACAGTTATGCGACTGATGAGTGTTCCCAGGAGTTAAACATAGGTATTGTTTCTAAGTGAATCTATGCATGTGACCACGTATGCAGTATAGAGTTGAACCAAAGCAGCAACAAGAACAGCTGCGGCAGCGCTTGGGCAGAGATTGAATTTATGGGAGGAGGAGGAGGGGGGTGCACCACAAAATTGTGCATAGCTGTGAAACCCCCAAGCATAAAAATTCGCCATATTATTAAAAACCCAAAGCTTTAACAAATATTTAACAAATTTAAATGCACAATTGCCCGCTCTACGCACAATAGAATGTCCTTCGAGGTAATTTAAAATCGGATAGATTTATTAAACTTGGGGAGCACAGAAACAACTCACAGTAACAACCAAGGGTCCCCTGCCTACGGGGGGAACGGCCGTGGCCTCCCAACAAAAAAAAAACAATCTCTCTGTTTCTCTCTCTCTCTCTCTCTCTCTACATATACATCTGTACACATACATATGTATGTTAAAATATATTTTTATCAAATCGAATAATGAAATTTCTATAAAAATAAATTAGCAATCAAATTGCTTGTCGCCAAATCAATTTTTCGCGCTTGTTCCATCCAAAAAAATTCTCCAAACTTATTCGAAAATACACCTGACAATTCTTCAGATACATATAAACACCGCACTTTTTTTGCAAACACCTAGATTCGTTTTATTTTACCGGACGAGTTACATCACAAAAAAAGAGAGAAACTATCAATAAAATTGCGCACTGTTCCTCTTTAAAACATTTTCAAAAGGCAATTAAGAAACCACTGAACACACTCTGATAAATAGATATTCCAGCTTACCCTGGAACATTTTCGATTTTAAACTAAACTTGTAACTGCAGTACAGTTCTGATGCGGACTAAACTGTGATCCCGAGCCTTGCATCTGCTTTTATAGCAAAACAGCCACGCCGAATCAACACAGGAGCCTAAAATAAATTAATTACTGCCTCAGTTCTTTTGTTTTCCCGCAATGAATCGATAGATTAGTGTACAAAACAAAGAAATACAAGATGTGCTCCAAAGTGATTCAAAACAGGACTTTTTAAAAACAAACAACAGTTTTGAAAAATCAATTTATTTTTCAATAAATTCGAAGAAGTGCTTTAGCTCGCTGGTCGGATTGCCCTCCGATGTCGGTATAACCCTTTCGATTGGCTTCTACATTCACATAACGCTTTAGTTCCATCGGCAAATGCATTTTTCCGGAATGCGGAAAGTGGTTGATGATTAAAATGCAAGGTTTTAATTCAAAAATCCGTCGAAAGGGACTAAATTTTGGGAAATACTGAATTGATATTTGCTGTCTTATGTTTAATGAAGGTTTTGGCTGATGTTTGATGAATTAAGCCATGCATTTTGTAGAGGAAGTCGGGAAGGGATTTACCTTTCCAACCAACACATGCCTAAGGCCATATTAACTTTGAAACTCACCTCTTCTTGAGTCAAAAGTTTTCGTTCGTCAGAAATTAAACTCCACTCGCAATATAATCATTTCATGAATCAAAAGATTGCTTGCGTCAAAAATAGAAAAATTGTATGAGTCAAAAGTTGTTGTTAATCAAAAACTAATCACTCTAAAATTATGTTTCATTGAAGCAACTTAATAATAAATGTAATGAATAATGACACCAGTGCACCAATAAATTAGTGTACAATAATTAGACATAGTCGAGAGCACAACGTCGACATTAAAAGCAAAAGTCTGCCTATAGATAAGCCGCATTATCGGAAAGATATTTAGTGTACTATATAGTACAGGTATATAATCTGTAACTATTGTCATTGAATGGCTTGAAGAGGCCTCTTTTAACAATCTGAATATGTACAAAGTCCTTCAGAAGCCAGCACGATTTATTAAGGAAGGGTCGAGCTGTTTCCATTGTACAAAATGTTTTCTCTCAATATTGCTAAGGTAGAAACTACATATTTGAGATAAGATATTGGATTAATTAATCCGCCATAGGCATTGCTATTGAAATGAAATGTGGGAGCCACTATAGCGTCACCTATTTTGTGGCCTTTGTTATGGACTCTATCTCCAAACTATAGTAAAGGAACAGGTGTCCAAAAAGTTCCCTACTCTCAAAAAGGTTTCTGGCGCAAACATTTATGACTCACTTGGCATTGGTATTGATAACGACTTAGAGGCCCCATTATTATCAATTTCGTTTTCTCATACGATATAGCAGCAGAGCTTTTTGATAAGTATTTAGCTCCCGATGACGAATTGTTTTGGTTTTTCGCCAACGCTGTCAGAGGGTACACCTTTCAGTAGAAAAACAAAGCCAGAACAGAGCAGTTGGCAGTAAAACAAGTATTGTGTATATTTGCAACCGGGCCTAGACGGGTAAAAAGTACCTACTTATCAGCTAAAGAGAATTATGGGTAAGAAATTGAAGTCACAGCAATACTTATATACATATGTAACCCATATAGCTGGCACACACTTTCTTCTCATTTTAATGCCAATATAGAGTGGCTTTAAATGTATATATATATATATATATTTCCGTAATTCAAAATTCGAACTTATAATCCCTTAACACCTGAGTCAAGTCACAAGCAATGCACCTCCGATATTGATACTTTTTCGTCATGCTTACTAAGCTTGGGTCTTCAACAACTAATTATTAACTCGTTTCCTCAACTAATTTTTTTTTGCCACTATAGAGTGCTATTTAAATGTAATCCAGTATATAGTAGTTCTAACTCATAATCCCTTAACACCTGAGTCGAGTCACAAGCAAATGATTACAAAACTCTATGCTGACGGTCTTCAAAAATAATTCTCAACTCTCTTAACGCCCGTTGTCCGCCTCTCTTATTGCAGAATACTCGTAAATAGTGTCTGCTGGCGGGCCTTTTATTTAAATAAGAGTAAGCTAATGGGTCGCTGTGTGTATGGGTACCCATTTGTCTAGTGTAAGTCCCCGTTCATGTATGGGCGCTACGGCATTAATTAATTAATGAAAAAACTCTTCCTGCCTCTCCCGTAGCCTACAAATGGGTGCAGTCGTCTGCCTATTCCTCCATACCGCCAAATGCCGTAGTCGGTGGCAATGATGAGGATGGGGCCATGATTTATGTGGGACGAGCCGAGCAGGACGGCGACATGCATGTCTGCAAAGTGGTTCCATCGAAGCAGATCGGCTTCATATCGACGCGTGGCGAGGCGCTGCCGAAGGATATTTTCGAAGTTCTGTGCGGCCAGAATTTGGCTTGGGTGAAGTGCTACGACCACGTTATTCCCGAAACGGCCGTGCTCTGCGGTCGCACTACGCTCGACCAGCCCGTCTACATAGGGCGGGGGCATTACGAGGGACACTTGATCGTTGGCAAAATATCATCGGTACATCGTGCCCTTTTTATAGCCTATCGTGGAGCGGAACGTCGCTTGGACTCTTATGAAATTTTAGTGGAGGAACGACGAGTGGTGCCTGGCTGGCAGTTACCGCCACCAGAGGAGGCGGAGAAGTGTCCGCTCACACCACCACCGCCACCGTCACCTCCCGCACCAGTATCGGAGAAACCATATCGGTTTCCCTATCCCATAAATGTGGCAATGCCGTTTCCCAATCAGGAGCCACCGCCCATGTATACACCCACAGCTGCCCCAACATATCCTCCAGAACCTGTTATACCTCAGCCGATCGTTGTTGCTGCTGCCTCACCTCTAATGTCAACCGATCCTCTACCTCCACCGCCCCTCAGACAAGTCTACACACCTGCAGAAACTGGCGGCTATGTACCTGCATCGTCCTATATTCCCGCTTCTTCAACGTTTACGCCGGCTGATAGCTACAAGCCACCACTGGATCCATATGGCCCAGGCTGTTCTTCCTACGTACCGGCTGAATGCGTTCCAACTACAACACAGTATGCTGTTTCGGTGGCGCCTCCCGCAGACGGCTATGACATGTGGGTTACCGCCTCCCCCGGTTACACTCCCGCAGACGCGGTAGTCGCCGGCCATGACGCGGATATGTCACAGCTACTAGTTTGTCGCGCCTACTACGATGGATTCCATGTGCCAGGAAAAGCGGTGCCCAGTCGGGGCTGCGCCTACATTTCCCATGCTGGCCGGGAAATTGTCCAAACACACTATGAAGTGCTCATTGGTCAGAGCAAATACCGCTGGGTGTCCGGCTACGACGGCAGCATTCCTCTGGGTGCGGTTGAAGCGGGTCGCAATGCAAACGGCGAGATCCTGTACATAGGCCGTGCTCTATATTGCGGCACCCTGACGCCCGGAAAAGTGCATCCCTCCCATAAGTGTTTGTACATTCCGTTCGGCGGCACAGAACACCGTATTATCAACTATGAGGTTCTGGTACGCAAGAATTTCTACCAGCAACAAGCCATATATCTGACTTATTAAGGACATTAAGGCATACGAAATGTTTCCCTGTAAACCAAAGACGATTAACCTAAACATTCATATATATACTTATTATTTATATACACAATAAATAAATAAATAAAAAACAGCTTAATGATGTATAATAAATTCAATTTTATTTGAACTATGTATAAAGAATGACTCATATAGTACTTATATTGGATTCCAATATATTGGAAATACGCAAATACCGTTACATTGTGGCCCGATAGAGACTTTCTATGAGCTTCGGAACAGAGCTGGACTTTTTGCTATTGCTGGATTTGCTATTTCACCTTTAAATTTAGTTTTCAGTCAAAGGTGGTGCCATAGACGTGATGTGATGGTTCACAATTTTCGATACGGCGGTCTTCTTCTTGTTAAACAAATACAACTTAGAAACCAACTCTGAATTGAGTTGGAAATGTTCGCTACTTATTAATGGCGTTCAGTCTCTACACTGATAGAAAAATGTATATGTACTTAGTATAAGGTGAGATCGTACTTGAAATTTTAAGTATGAAATTGTTGAATGAGTGTATCTTAATCCAATCAAGATCTACTCAAGACCAAAAAAAATATAGCCATGGTAATAAGTTAATTTCATGAAAAAAATACTTTATATATCTACTTAATATATCTATCTAAATACTTAATATATCTACTTAATATATCGTGTAAAAAATACATTGGTCATATGTTATTTTGAATCGTGCTAAATGGAATAAAGTCGTGCAACCATATATAATATTTTTAATTTTCAAATTTAATTTAATTTTAATCTTTTATTAAGTGTTCAAATAGGATTATTGTGGCGCGATTTAATATCAAACAACAAAACGGGATTTTTAAATTATTGGTATAAGAATTTCCCTGCGCTGTCACTATTGAAGTTGAGGTAAAAAATTCCGTTCCATTTTTCTGTGCATACTTGTAGTACTCCTATGTTCGTCCTAGGCTCAAATAATTTAATTTATACTTAATCTTATAAAGAGGGAAGATTTGATTGTTTGTTTGAATTGCAAAGGCTCCGAATCTACTGGACCGCTTTAATGGATTCTTTCAATGTTGGTAAGCTATTATATGTGCAAAAAAGAATGGAATCCTTACTAAAACGCCAATAATGTAACCAAAGGTGTACAAAAATTACCTTAAAAAACTCCTGAATAGAAAGCTGTTAGTTCATAATCATCCTCGCAACATTGTCACTTTAAATATTAAAGCAATATTATTCAAAAGCCCCCAGCCAAATAAAAAACTACAAATCGATCGACACCGCGATTAATATTGAAGACATTTAAATTCACTAAGCCCTTCTGGACTGCCGCCACATGAATTGACGGTAAAATTCGGAATTACAATTATGATTTTGAGAAATTAAAGCCTTCCAAGCATGTGCAATGGGGCGAGGTTTCTTATTAAGGAATTGCAGGACAATTAAAATGAGGCAACTATTACTAGCTCATATAATGAGGATACCGCAGATCCCATTGGATCATTTATATGGCTTCAATTTCCGGTAGTCTCAAGGCGGTAGGGATCGACATTCGAAAGCAATGTTTTACTGTATGTTGACTTATCACGGTTCGGAGCTCCTGAAGCTCCTACGCCCTGGTGTGTGTGTGTGTGTTATAAAAGGTATAATTTTTAAAATTTTTGTAAAAATAGCCGTGCAAAGCAGTGGCAGGACGCTAGTTATATATGTTTGTCAGTAATTTTCACATCGCTACATTAAAGAAGTTTCCCCGAAATACGCTCTAACGAAATGACGAAATGAAAGGGTATGCCACTTTACTGGCTTTCGCACAAATAAAGGCATTGGAGTCTGTAGGTGATCTTTTTATCCGTGAATATTGCATCCATGGGTGTGTCGTAGAATGTTACTACAATAAACCCGTAATGTAAGCAAATTCTATTTAAGGGTCAATAAAACGTGTTTCGGTTATCATATTAAAGCAAATACAAGAGCGTTTTTTATTGGGCAACGCGATTAGAATGCGCCATCAAACGATAAGGTCTATATTCTTTTTACTATTGGGGAACGTAACTTTACAACGAGTACTACTTACTATATAGTACATATGTATGTATGCACTCACACATACTCGTATAATCAGGTATTAATAAAATGTTTTGAAGTTTTGTTTTTGCTGCTTTTTGCTTTCCCAACAATAACAACAATCCAAGGCTTTTCATAATTGGCAGTGGAAATGAAAGAATATTTCGAACGTAGTGTGCTTTTAGTTTTAATTTATTATTTCTATAACACCTTCCGATTTTTAATTCTTGGATACCCAAAACAAATTTTTTGTGACAACTGAATGCATTATTTTATGCAGGCGAAGGCTAGAATTATAAACATAAGCTCCAGATTATTTTCAAAAACTGATGGCTTTAAAGTTTTATGAAACTATATGGTCTTGCTTTATTTTCGTAGAGCCTGGGTAAGTAAAAAAATATAGAATCGAATATAGAATGTTCGCCTGCCTAGCATTCTTAGATCGTATTACATGCTATAAAGTATTTTCATCTGACAGTCTATGTCTGCTGACTCAGTAAATATATATCCGAATATATAGTATGTCGATTTGGAATTTTAGAGATAAACTTCTGTAACAGGGAAAATGGGGAAAAAATAAAACTTATTTTGCTTACCAAAGTTCAGATATTCATCCAGACAAACAGACAGAGGGACAGACGGACATATAGATAAATTTATACTACTATTGTCAATAAATGAATATATATATACTTTAAAGATGGTCCTTCTCCTTGTTACAAACAATACATTTTTAACCTTCGGGTACAGGATATACAAAATTGTAGCTGTTAATGGAAAAAGTAATATAGTTGTTATTATAATTAAACATTTTTTGAAATTTTAATATAACACAAAGCCTCGATAGTTCGGGGGTATGCCATCATTTTTCTGAATATATAAAAATAATAACTTTACTAAGTGCTCGAGGTTGGGTTATTTTGTATTTGCCAACCCGTATTGTTAAGGTGTTAAAGTAACTTTACTTAACAAAAATGATTGGCTACAAATTCTTTTAAAAAATTCAGTAGATCTGGAAAATGGATAGCAAAAAATATTGATTGTTGGTCGAAAACATGCTGCTTCCAGTTGAAATAGTTTTTTTGTCTACCTAGTAGACTCATTCGTAGAGTTACGATAATCAAACCTAAAATTCTCAACCTTCTTTTTAATTGTTTTAGTAACTAGAGGTTTGTTGTCAATTGGATCAGAATATAAACTAATTTCTTCGGCAATTAGTTAAGTTAAATGAACTGATAACCGAAACTCGTTGAGTAGAACAACACGATTAACAACATACAATACAAATAAGTATATAGCTCTGCAGTCTCACCTATTTTTGAAATTTTATGGACAAATAATAACAAAAACTTTGATAAGCGAATTGTAAAACCGAAGCACAGTCTGTATTTCAATTTCAATTTCATCATAACTGCCAATACGAGTACATAGTATGTGGAATCACGTAATTTACAAGAAACAAGATGTAATATTCGTATGCTTCGAATGCATTTGTAATACGCCGCCTCCGAGTGTTAAGATCCCCCACAAGCCTCACTTATGCACGGGGAAATGCCAAGTTTAATTCAGTCAGTCAGTCGAATGTTGAAACGCATAACTAATGACATTACTAACGACTAACTGGATCTTGGAAAATCCGGCGTACTCACGGGTATATACTGAGACAGTCTGACAGCTTATTGTTCAAAGGCAATGCCACGTTTCTAAGATTTTATAAACAAACTTTATCTGTGCATTTCGAGAATGGCTATCTAATCTGTTCAGACGATTGTCCTCGCCATATCATCGTGCTATACTATATACTTATATACATGTGTTTATCAGTGGGTGGGTGTCCAGGCGGCTGTGACTGTGCAACTTCTTGGATTTGTTTTCGCCAAACTCGCTGGCGGACTCTCTAGACGCGAGAAGCATTTAGTGAGTGCGGTAATTAACATTGCCGATTAATATTATACAAACATTTTTATTGCCTCAATTGAGCGGCGAGTGTTCTTAGCTAGGAATTTTCCCGATTGTCGCTAGTCGAGTGTCGGCATCTACCGAGCTATCGTTAGAGGCCCAATGTCCACAATTCAGTCAGTTGAAATCGCGCAGTTGCGAGATGTGGACGTACAGGTCTGCGGAATTGTTGGCCAAACTGTGAAATCGCATTAGGAGCGCAGCTAATGCGAAACGTTTCGCGTGATCGGAAACCATAGAAACGTGCTACACTAGAATTCTATACTTATATACGGTTTGTTTACCAGTGCTTAAATGGTTTATTGCTCCCGTGCCAAGTATCTGTCCAAAAGCATGCACTCAGATCTAAAGCGGCAAAAGATTAAATGTCAACTCTTATCGCGCGAATAATTAAGAAACATTCTACTTTCGAATTGCTCTTAATTTATTTATATATGGATGCCCGACAAAGTGTGCGACTTTGTTTCAATTCATCGAAATTGCAGTTTGAAATCGCCTTTTGAGAGCGGCTTGGGAAAAAGCGCAATGTGAATGCTGGAATTATTATATTCATTTTAACAGCAATTCTTTCATCTATAAATATCATATATCAAAACAATACCCTTCCTTCCGCGACTAACATCAAATTAATAAGTAGGTTATATTTTCATGTACTTTTTACAGCTACGCAGAAAGATCTCTAGACGAAAGTACAAAATATCGAAATCAAAATGGTTAAAAATCAGCTCAGATTATCACCGCATTCGGTACGGAAGAGGAAATCCCACACGCTGCCCGGCTTAGATGACTTTCAGGTGCAGGCGGCAGTAGACAGTAATCAAGAAGAGCACGCCAAAAGGATCAGCTATTTTCAATTGGTTAGTAAATCACATTAGAGTTAGTTAGTTGCTTTACAATTTAATAATTTAATTTACATTAAACTAAATATTCGGATCTGAAATAATTCACAACTCAATCGAATGCTCTTTTCTTAAACAGTATCGCTACTCAACTGGCGGAGAACGACTGCTAATCATATTGGCCGTAATACTGGCCACAATTGCGGCTGTGTTTATACCCTACTCTGTTGTGATATACGGAGAGTTCTCTTCCCTGCTTATAGATCGCACGGGGGGCGTGGGAACTTCGTCGCCCACATTCATACTTGCCCTGTTTGGAGGGGGGAAAGTGCTGTGAGTGGAATAAATCAGCTCAGATATTGAATAAATTTTGAAATATTTACATACACTCTATACTTGTAGAACCAATGCCACGAAGGAGGAGAATAATGCGGCCATAGTCGATGATTCAATTGCCTATGGGCTAGGAAGTCTGGCAGGTGCGATATTACTACTGGTCTTCATAGCTATGGCTGTGGATATAGTAAATCGCATAGCCCTCAAGCAAATTGGACGCATACGGAAAGTCTTTCTGAGGGCCGTTTTACGTCAGGAAATGTCTTGGTATGACACCAATTCGTCCACGAATTTCGCGAGCAAAGTTGCAGAGTACGTGTTCAGCCCAAGAACTTTCTACAAGTACAATTTATTTATTGATGCAACTTTTTCTCAGGGATCTGGATAAAATGAAGGAGGGCATTGGCGAGAAGGTCACCATATTCACATTTTTGATTATGACATTCGTGTTAGCCATTGTGGCGTCATTCTTCTACGGCTGGAAGCTCACGCTTGTGGTGCTCACCTGCTGTCCGTTCATCATTGTTTCGACGGCGATGGTGGCCAAGATACAAAGTTCTCTGACCGAAAAGGAGCTCAAGTCCTATTCAGGTGCTGGTTCAGTGGCTGAGGAAGTCTTCTCCGGGATACGTACAGTTTTCGCCTTCAGTGGCGAACGAAAGGAGACAGAGCGGTTCTCTAAGCTTTTGGGGCCGGCTGAAGAAACAGGCCGAAAGAAGGGCCTTTACTCTGGCATCGGATCAGCCGTCATGTGGTTCATTATCTTCGCCTGCAATGGCCTAGCCATGTGGTATGGCATCACATTGATTCTTGACGATCGGGGCGAGGAGGTGCGCACCTATACACCCGCTGTGCTGGTCATTGTGCTCTTTGGTATCATTATGGGTGCCCAGAATGTGGGATTCTCATCGCCCCATGTAGAGGCGTTTGCAGGGGCTCGAGGTGCAGCTCAAAGCGTCTTCGCCGTCATCGATCGTCAGTCAAAAATCGATCCATTGGACGAGCATGGCAAGAAGCCGGAGGATATAACTGGGAATATTCAGTTTAAAGATATCACCTTCCGATATCCTGCACGACCAGACATTGAAATACTTCGAGGGCTATCACTGGATATAGAGGCAGGCAAGACGGTGGCATTTGTGGGCGCTTCCGGATGTGGCAAGAGTACATTGCTGCAGCTTATGCAACGCTTTTACGATCCTTTAGACGGTAGCGTACAGCTGGATGGCCAGGATTTGCGCACACTCAACGTTAACTGGCTGCGAGCCCAGATTGGGGTTGTGGGCCAGGAGCCGGTGCTGTTTGCGACCACAATCCGGGAAAATATACGCTACGGCTATACGCAGGCAACTCAAGAAGACATCGAAAGAGCTGCGAAAACTGCGAATTGTCATGATTTTATTGTCAGGCTGCCAAAGGTGGGTTTTCAATCGAAGCACATAGTCTCCAGTTTCTGTTGCTTACGTTTTTTTTTTTTTTGTTATCAAAGGGCTACGACACATTGGTGGGCGAACGAGGGGCACAAATGTCGGGCGGCCAGAAACAGAGAATTGCCATAGCTCGGGCATTGGTGCGCAATCCACGAATTTTGTTGCTCGACGAGGCAACCTCCGCACTCGACCCAACGTCCGAGAAGCGCGTGCAAGACGCACTCGAGGTGGCGAGTCAGGGACGAACAACCCTTGTGGTATCGCATCGCCTTTCAACGGTGACTAACGCGGACAAAATTGTGTTTGTCAAGGACGGTGTGGTGGTGGAACAGGGCACACATGAGGAACTAATGGCCAAGGGTGGATTTTACAACCAGCTAGTAAATATTACGAAGCGTAAAGAGGCTACTGAGGACGTTGAAGACCCTGAGACAATACGTCCTAGTCTCGATAGCAGAACACCCAAGCCTTATGAATCTTCCTCGGAGGACGACGATGCAGATGTGTACCATCAAAAAATAGATACGGCCGAGGGATCAAGACGTAAGTATAAACTAAACACAACGAACAAGGAAACACTGTTTTGCAAAATTGTAGTGTCTGTTGAAATTCTCTAAAAGGCGCAACACCTGAGCCGCTTAGGGTTTTCATTTCTAAATGAAAATCTAAGCTTTAGGGCCTCGTGCATTCTGATTATACTAAGTATACTATTTATTATATTGTAGACCGCTATAAGCAGAAGAAGGAGAAGTATAATATCACCTTTCGTCAGCTGCTGAGACTAAATGCTCCGGAATGGCCTTATTTACTCTGTGGTTGCATTGCTGCCGTTGCTCTGGGCGCGACCTTTCCAATATGGGCCGTATTCTTCGGCAATTTCTTCGGCATTATGTCCGACGAAGATGCTGATTATGTTCGGTCTAGTGCAAACAAGTTGGCGCTGGTGTTTGTTGGCATTGGACTCTTGGCTGGATTGGGAGTGTTGGCTCAGACATATATGTTTAACACAGCTGGCGTAAAGATGACATCCCGGCTGAGAAAGACGGCCTTTAAGACGATAATCTCACAGGAAGTGGCGTATTTCGATGATCCAAAGAACTCGGTGGGCGCACTATGTGCCCGTTTGGCCACCGATTGCTCCAGCGTTCAGGGGGTGAGTGGAAGCTTGTAATCTCATGTCAAAAGGAAAGTGTTTCATGGCTGGTCCACTCCTCCCACAGGCCACTGGAGCGCGCATTGGGATTATGGTACAGGCAGCGGCTACGGTAATCGTTGGCATGATTATAGCCTTCATTTTCTCTTGGAAAATGACCCTGCTTACCCTCGTCACTATACCCGTAGTGTGCTTCACCATATTCTTGGAATCGCGCTTTGTCGAGTCCAGTGCCCGAGCCGAGAGGGAAGCCATCGAGCATGCCTCGCAAGTGGCCGTTGAGGCTATTGCCAACATACGAACGGTGGCAAGTCTGGGCCAGGAGAGTGATGTCATTAAGCGCTATACTGACCGAATCGATCAGATGGAGGAAGCTTGTCGCCGTAAGGTGCGCTACCGAGGACTTGTTTTTGGCTTGGGACAGGCATCTCCCTTCCTGGCCTACGGCCTGTCTTTGTATTATGGTGGAACGCTTGTCGCTAAGAATGAAATGCCCTACGAGGACATCATCAAAGTATCAGAGGCGCTAATTTTTGGTTCTTGGATGCTGGGTCAGGCCTTGGCCTATGCGCCTAATGTCAACGAGGGCATCATGTCAGCTGGTCGCCTAATGAAGCTCTTTGAACGTAAATCAACGGTGCACAACCCTGCCGATAAGCCCTATAACACAGCCGAGGTAAGTTGGAAACAGGTATAAAATATCTGATTACACACACCTAGATTTTCGGTCAAAACTTGTTACTGCTCTTTTATACACGGATTCAATAATAGATACGTATACATACTAATTTGTTACTTTCAACAGAAGTCCGAAGGAGACATAACATACGAGCACGTCGAATTTGAGTATCCCACCCGGAAAGGCACGACCATATTGCGAAATCTCAATCTAACCATTAAAAAGGGCACTACGGTGGCGCTGGTGGGCCCCTCTGGCTCCGGCAAGTCTACCTGTGTACAGTTGCTGCTCCGGTTTTACGATCCGACTGGCGGCAGCGTTAATCTCAGCGGTGTGCCAACCACAGACTTTTCGTTCGACACCTTGCGCTCCAAAATGGGCCTTGTATCGCAAGAGCCCGTGCTCTTCGACCGGACCATTGCTGAGAATATTGCGTACGGCAATAACTTCCGCGATGATATACCCATGTCCGAAATCATGGAGGCTGCAAGGAAAGCCAACATACATAACTTTATTATAACCTTGCCGCAGGGCTATGACACCAGTCTGGGTAGCAAGGGTGCTCAGCTATCGGGCGGTCAAAAGCAACGTGTCGCCATCGCTCGTGCCCTAGTGCGTAATCCCAAGATCCTGATTCTGGACGAAGCAACATCGGCGTTGGACCTAGAGAGCGAGAAGGTTGTGCAAGAGGCATTGGATGTTGCTCGATCAGGTCGCACCTGTCTCACCATTGCTCATCGGCTCACCACTGTGCGGGATGCAGATCTGATATGTGTGCTCAGAAAGGGCATTGTAGTGGAACAGGGTACGCATGACGAACTCATAAGCATGAATGGCATCTATGCCGAGCTCTATCAACTACAACAGGTGGCTGATTAGTTTCATTGTCCAATGAATGTATATTTGTCTTTTGTATTGTACATAGCGAAAATTCTTAAACATTAAATGCCATGTAGCTGCAGATGTGTTGCTTCAATTATAAACGACTGTCCAGCATGGGTCCGGGATTGGCAAGGGCATTACGACGTTCCTGTATAGCATACGTTAGCTTTCGAAAGGGCCCCAGAGGAAGGGCGAGCGTTTTCAGATCAGCCTCCGTTAGGAGCATCAGAGTGTCCAGGTCTATTTCTTGCTTCTGAAAACTAAAGTAGAGGCTTATTAAACACTTAATGCGGAAAATCATAAATAATTAAGGTGTACTGAACCGAAATCATTTACAAACAAGAGTATACAAGAAAGTATGGATGTATGCAACATGTATTTTCGCCGAGACGATAGATCTGGGCTAGGGATATCACACTTGGTTTACAAATACTATCCGTATGCAGAACAAGAATATTACCCGATTAGATGCCATAGTATCGATCGATATCTCAACGAAGTTCAGTATTTGTCAGTTTTTTATAAAAGCTCAAAAGCAAAACAGCAACAACAACAATATCGTGGGGTAGTTCTTGGTCACAGATGACATATATGGCTATAACTTCTTGTTAAATCGGCCTATCATTATTAGTTGCAAATTCCAAGAAATACGGCAGTTTTGGAAAATCTGTGATTATATGCGAGAGGGGGGAGGGAGGGATATTTCAAAGTACACGAGGCACCTAATCGAAGCCACGTCAGTATCAAAAGCCGGGAAAATCAAATAAATAATAACTATTATTTATTTAAATCAAATAAATAAATAAGTAATCATTTTTGGAAATTAAATTCAAAAGACTGCCCTCCTCTGCGCTTCTCATACGAGGCACCTAAGCGAAGCCACGTCAGCATCAAAAACCAAGAAAATTAAATAAATAAATAATAGTTTTTGGAAATTAAATTTAAAAGAGTGCCCTCCTCTGCGCTTCTCATACGAGGCACCTAAGCGAAGCCACGTCAGCATCAAAAACCAAGAAAATCAAATAAAAATTAATTATTATTTAAATCAAATAAATAAATAAGTAATTATTTTTGGAAATTAAATTAAAAAGACTGCCCTCCTCTGCGCTTCTCATACGATCAAATCAAATAATCAAATCAAATAATCAAATAAAAGATTGCCCTCCTCTGCGCTTCTCATACGAGGCACCTAAGCGAAGCCACGTCAGCATCAAAAACCAAGAAAATCAAATAAATAATAATTATTATTTATTTAAATCAAATAAATAATTAAGTAATTATTTTTGGAAATTAAATTGAAAAGACTGCCCTCCTCTGCGCTTCTCATACGAGGCACCTAAGCGAAGCCACGTCAGCATCAAAAACCAAGAAAATCAAATAAATAATAATTATTATTTATTTAAATCAAATAAATAATTAAGTAATTATTTTTGGAAATTAAATTGAAAAGACTGCCCTCCTCTGCGCTTCTCATACGAGGCACCTAAGCGAAGCCACGTCAGCATCAAAAACCAAGAAAATCAAATAAATAATAATTATTATTTATTTAAATCAAATAAATAATTAAGTAATTATTTTTGGAAATTAAATTGAAAAGACTGCCCTCCTCTGCGCTTCTCATACGAGGCACCTAAGCAAAGCCACGTCAGCATCAAGAACCCAGAAAATGAAATAAATAAATAATAGTTTTTGGAAATTAAATTCAAAAGTCTGCCCTCCTCTGCGCTTCTCATACGAGGCACCTAAGCGAAGCCACGGCAGCATCAAGAACCCAGAAAATCAAATAAATAATAATTATTATTTATTTAAATCAAATAAATAAATAAGTAAATATTTTTGGAAATTAAATTAAAAAGACTGTCCTCCTCTGCGCTTCTCATACGAGGCACCTAAGCAAAGCCACGTCAGCATCAAGAACCCAGAAAATGAAATAAATAAATAATAATTTTTGTTAATTAAATTTAAAAGACTGCCCTCCTCTGCGCTTCTCATACGAGGCACCTAAGCGAAGCCACGTCAGCATCAAAAACCAAGAAAATCAAATAAATAATAATTATTATTTATTTAAATCAAATAAATAAATAAGTAATTATTTTTGGAAATTAAATTCAAAAGAGTGCCCTCCTCTGCGCTTCTCATACGAGGCACCTAAGCAAAGCCACGTCAGCATCAAGAACCCAGAAAATCAAATAAATAATAATTATTATTTATTTAAATCAAATAAATAAATAAGTAATTATTTTTGGAAATTAAATTAAAAAGACTGCCCTTCTCTGCGCTTCTCATACGAGGCACCTAAGCGAAGCCACGTCAGCATCAACCAAGAAAATCAAATAAATAATAATTATTATTTATTTAAATCAAATAAATAAATAAGTAATTATTTTTGGAAATTAAATTCAAAAGTCTGCCCTCCTCTGCGCTTCTCATACGAGGCACCTAAGCGAAGCCACCTCAGCATCAAAATCCCAGAAAATCAACTAAATAAATAATAGTTTTTGGAAATTAAATTCAAAAGTCTGCCCTCCTCTTCGCTTCTCATACGAGGCACCTAAGCGAAGCCACGGCAGCATCAAGAACCCAGAAAATCAAATAAATAATAATTATTATTTATTTAAATCAAATAAATAAATAAGTAATTATTCTTGCAAATTAAATTTAAAAGACTGCCCTCCTCTGCGTTTCTCATACGAGGCACCTAAGCGAAGCCACGTCAGCATCAAAAACCAAGAAAATCAAATAAATAATAATTATTATTTATTTAAATCAAATAAATAAATAAGTAATTATTTTTGGAAATTAAATTCAAAAGAGTGCCCTCCTCTGCGCTTCTCATACGAGGCACCTAAGCAAAGCCACGTCAGCATCAAGAACCCAGAAAATGAAATAAATAAATAATAATTTTTGGAAATTAAATTCAAAAGTCTGCCCTCCTCTTTGCTTCTCATACGAGGCACCTAAGCGAAGCCACGGCAGCATCAAGAACCCAGAAAATCAAATAAATAATAATTATTATTTATTTAAATCAAATAAATAAATAAGTAATTATTCTTGCAAATTAAATTTAAAAGACTGCCCTCCTCTGCGCTTCTCATACGAGGCACCTAAGCGAAGCTACGGCAGCATCAAAAGCCCAGAAAATTAAATAAATAAATAATAATTTTTGTTAATTAAATTTAAAAGACTGCCCTCTGCGCTTCTCATACGAGGCACCTAAGTGAAGCCACGTCAGCATCAAAAACCAAGAAAATCAAATAAATAAGTAATAATTTTTGGAAATTAAATTCAAAAGACTGCCCTCCTCTGCGCTTCTCATACGAGGCACCTAAGCGAAGCCACGGCAGCATCAAGAACCCAGAAAATCAAATAAATAATAATTATTATTTATTTAAATCAAATAAATAAATAAGTAATTATTCTTGCAAATTAAATTTAAAAGACTGCCCTCCTCTGCGCTTCTCATACGAGGCACCTAAGCGAAGCTACGGCAGCATCAAAAGCCCAGAAAATTAAATAAATAAATAATAATTTTTGTTAATTAAATTTAAAAGACTGCCCTCCTCTGCGCTTCTCATACGAGGCACCTAAGCGAAGCTACGGCAGCATCAAAAGCCCAGAAAATTAAATAAATAAGTAATAATTTTTGGAAATTAAATTCAAAAGACTGCCCTCCTCTGCGCTTCTCATACGAGGCACCTAAGCAAAGCCACGTCAGCAGCAAGAACCCAGAAAATCAACTAAATAAATAATAGTTTTTGGAAATTAAATTCAAAAGAGTGCCCTCCTCTGCGCTTCTCATACGAGGCACCTAAGCAAAGCCACGTCAGCATCAAGAACCCAGAAAATCAAATAAATAATAATTATTATTTATTTAAATCAAATAAATAAATAAGTAATTATTTTTGGAAATTAAATTAAAAAGACTGCCCTTCTCTGCGCTTCTCATACGAGGCACCTAAGCGAAGCCACGTCAGCATCAACCAAGAAAATCAAATAAATAATAATTATTATTTATTTAAATCAAATAAATAAATAAGTAATTATTTTTGGAAATTAAATTCAAAAGTCTGCCCTCCTCTGCGCTTCTCATACGAGGCACCTAAGCGAAGCCACCTCAGCATCAAAATCCCAGAAAATCAACTAAATAAATAATAGTTTTTGGAAATTAAATTCAAAAGTCTGCCCTCCTCTTCGCTTCTCATACGAGGCACCTAAGCGAAGCCACGGCAGCATCAAGAACCCAGAAAATCAAATAAATAATAATTATTATTTATTTAAATCAAATAAATAAATAAGTAATTATTCTTGCAAATTAAATTTAAAAGACTGCCCTCCTCTGCGTTTCTCATACGAGGCACCTAAGCGAAGCCACGTCAGCATCAAAAACCAAGAAAATCAAATAAATAATAATTATTATTTATTTAAATCAAATAAATAAATAAGTAATTATTTTTGGAAATTAAATTCAAAAGAGTGCCCTCCTCTGCGCTTCTCATACGAGGCACCTAAGCAAAGCCACGTCAGCATCAAGAACCCAGAAAATGAAATAAATAAATAATAATTTTTGGAAATTAAATTCAAAAGTCTGCCCTCCTCTTTGCTTCTCATACGAGGCACCTAAGCGAAGCCACGGCAGCATCAAGAACCCAGAAAATCAAATAAATAATAATTATTATTTATTTAAATCAAATAAATAAATAAGTAATTATTCTTGCAAATTAAATTTAAAAGACTGCCCTCCTCTGCGCTTCTCATACGAGGCACCTAAGCGAAGCTACGGCAGCATCAAAAGCCCAGAAAATTAAATAAATAAATAATAATTTTTGTTAATTAAATTTAAAAGACTGCCCTCTGCGCTTCTCATACGAGGCACCTAAGTGAAGCCACGTCAGCATCAAAAACCAAGAAAATCAAATAAATAAGTAATAATTTTTGGAAATTAAATTCAAAAGACTGCCCTCCTCTGCGCTTCTCATACGAGGCACCTAAGCGAAGCCACGGCAGCATCAAGAACCCAGAAAATCAAATAAATAATAATTATTATTTATTTAAATCAAATAAATAAATAAGTAATTATTCTTGCAAATTAAATTTAAAAGACTGCCCTCCTCTGCGCTTCTCATACGAGGCACCTAAGCGAAGCTACGGCAGCATCAAAAGCCCAGAAAATTAAATAAATAAATAATAATTTTTGTTAATTAAATTTAAAAGACTGCCCTCCTCTGCGCTTCTCATACGAGGCACCTAAGCGAAGCTACGGCAGCATCAAAAGCCCAGAAAATTAAATAAATAAGTAATAATTTTTGGAAATTAAATTCAAAAGACTGCCCTCCTCTGCGCTTCTCATACGAGGCACCTAAGCAAAGCCACGTCAGCAGCAAGAACCCAGAAAATCAACTAAATAAATAATAGTTTTTGGAAATTAAATTCAAAAGACTGCCCTTCTCTGCGCTTCTCATACGAGGCACCTAAGCGAAGCTACGGCAGCATCAAAAGCCCAGAAAATTAAATAAATAAATAATAATTTTTGTTAATTAAATTTAAAAGACTGCCCTCCTCTGCGCTTCTCATACGAGGCACCTAAGCGAAGCTACGGCAGCATCAAAAGCCCAGAAAATTAAATAAATAAGTAATAATTTTTGGAAATTAAATTCAAAAGACTGCCCTCCTCTGCGCTTCTCATACGAGGCACCTAAGCAAAGCCACGTCAGCAGCAAGAACCCAGAAAATCAACTAAATAAATAATAGTTTTTGGAAATTAAATTCAAAAGACTGCCCTCCTCTGCGCTTCTCATACGAGGCACCTAAGCAAAGCCACGTCAGCAGCAAGAACCCAGAAAATCAACTAAATAAATAATAGTTTTTGGAAATTAAATTCAAAAGACTGCCCTTCTCTGCGCTTCTCATACGAGGCACCTAAGCGAAGCCACGTCAGCATCAAAAGTCCAAAAAATCAAATAAATAAATAACATTTTTTGAAATTAAATTCAAAAGTCTGCCCTCCTCTGCGCTTCTCCTACGAGGCACCTAAGTGAAGCCACGTCAGCATCAAAAACCAAGAAAATCAAATAAATGAATTAATAATAATTTTTGTAGCTTTACTTTAAAATTAAGAAACGTTTGTTAACCATTTGAAAGTGACAACTAATATGCTACTATAAGAGTACTCACACTGGCAAATATTCCTCCAAGGCCCAAACAGCAAGAAAACGCTGCAAGGCGCCTCCCGAGCTCTCCTGATCGTCCTCATCGTCGTCGCTGTAAACATCATTGCCATCTTCCGAGTCTGTGTCATCGGACAGATTCAGGTACAAGCGTGCCTTGCCAGCACCCGAACGAGTCTTGTTGTGGCTATTGGTATTGTTGCTGCCACTACTGCTACCACGCCCCACCATCGTGTTGCGAAGCCGGGCTGTGGCGGCTGTTGAGGTGGATATTGTATCCGTTGAGTCAGTATGCAGCTGACTTAGGGCCGCCGTTACCGAACGCCGAAATGCAATGCTGCCCAACATAGTGGGTCTATCGAAAAGGCCAACAGGTCTTTGCAGCGTCAAGTCCTCGTTCAGTTCGCCCGTCTCTCGCGAATCACCCAGTATGTCGGGTTGGGAGAATGAGCGTGCCAGGGACGTATTGTAGCCTATTCGGCCGCCATTGCGTTCGGAATCGCTGCAGGTCTCTTCTACTTCGAAGACGTCGCTAATTTTGCCACGCTTGCCATTGCCGTCCTCCGTGGAGCTAAATGTGCCCACATATAGCACTTCGGAGTCACGCTGTAGTCCCGTAAGCGACGTTATTGTCCGTTTCCCATCCGCCTCCGTTTCACGCACCTTGAATGCGCCGTTATCTGAGGCATGCGGACAAGCCTTACCATGCTGTGGTTTCTGCAGTTGCTGCTGCATCTTGTGCATGCCACAAGCACCTGACCGACTCGCTATAGTGGAGCCACCGCTGCTGCTGGTGCCACCGTTGCCACCAGCACCAACCAGGTCACTGAACCTGGCACCACTCTTTGCCGGGGCGGGTAGTTGTTCCCGTGGTGTTTTATTCAGATTGCCCTGGCTGGACCATATTTTCTGCTTTAAAGTGGACAGCATATTGCTGGACTTGCTTATGCCATAGGTGGATATATTCGGTGGCTTTAGGTCGCAATATTCGTGCTCTTGGCGCTGCTGTTGCAGTTGCTGGCGCTTCATGTATTCACGCACTCGTTTCTCACAATTTTTCTCAGCTAACTCCTTTAAGGCCTTCGACTTTTTTCTGTGAAACAAATAAATTCATTAATTATTCAGTTGTCGGTCTTACGAGTCTTTAACTCACTTTTCCGTTGCCTCAAATTGGGCTGCAGCTGTATCCAAGTAGCGCAAAATCTCGTCGCGATTATTTATAGCTGCCAAATCCTTTGCCGTATGCTTATCTATATCCAAGGCATAGATGTTGACACCAAATTTAACGAGAAAATCGACACAATGTAAGTGGCCCTTGGCAGCTGCCAAATGCAGTGCAGAATTTCCAAACTGATCGCATTTATCGGGATCGCCCCTATAAAGCAAACGGAAAATTACTATCCAACCCAAACTATAAAACTGCCTTTGAATTTCGGAGAGCATTTAAAAGCAAGGCTGTACTGTAAGCATTTAGTGCCCTATCTCTACCTTGTAAGATATGTTGGAAATAATCTGAGGAGCTCATTGGAAATGCTTGAAATACGTTTTTAATAATTAATAAACATATTAGAAAACCTTAATCAAATTTATATCAAAAGAGTAATTATAAACTATATTTTGAAGTTAAAGATTGTTATTGTCTCAAGCAACATCTGGACACAAGCAATTTTTCTCTACATTTTTGACTTCTATATAGCCGAATTTTTAGTATTTTTCTCATCTTATCACTAAATTGATGATTGCTTTTAAGGATGGGTATGAGTTGTTTTGAAAAAAATAAATCCTATCTTAGTCTGGCACACCTTCTGAGTTCATTAAAACTCTAAAATAACAATAGGAATTTTTTAATCAGATTTACTTTGATATTCATATATTGAAAATTAAGATGGTTCGATTCTTTATCATACTTGTATATGTACATATGAAAATGTATAAACGCAGGACTTTTTACATTGAAAAAAAAACCTAATCGGACATTTCCTAAGCTAAGATAAAACATGAATAAGCTGTCTCCTTAATTGTAAGAAAACGAAAATGTTGAGAGTGGGATGCCTACTAACCCTCTGCCACAGAGCAAACGAAGGGCATCCAGACGTCCCTCGAATGCAGCCCACATAACGGGCGTCATTGCGTCATCGTCCTTGGCATTCGTATCCTTGCGGGTAGCTTCTTTGAGCACATCGAGCAAGCCATCTTTAGCAGCTCTAATGCAAACAAATTTGATATCTAAATGAGTTTCTGTTTTTTGTGTGCAACCGAATGCAGATAAGATAGAATAAAATTAATTGCATGTACTCACTTGTGAAAACGATCCGAAGACATTGTTGTTGCTGTTTTTATCTGCCAGTTACTTGATTTCCATAAACTATGTTAAAAGTGGAAAGAATGTCAAATCAAATTAATACTACTTATTGTAACAAACAGACAACATGGGTATTACATGCCAATATACTTTCAAATATTAGTTAAAATTTCATTTTGCACATAAACATCTACACATACACATCAACATTCTAATTCCAATTATTATAACTATGTCTGTTAAAGAGCTGAATGTTCAGTTGAGTAATCTAAAAATCAGTGAAGAGCAAGGTGTCCTTTCCGTCGATCGGAATCCGTTCTTTTCCCACTATTGTAGCTGTACTTTAAGTACGAGCCTTGCGCCACTTAAAGGAGACATTAAGCAACTCTCTATGGCAGACGAAACGCAGCTGCAAAGTTCGGTCGATGTCGAGAACTTGAAAGACGAGAGTGCTTTGCGCGTTAAAGTGCAGCCAATGAAGCCCAGAATTATTTTGAAGCAGCCAGTCTTGCAAAGCTTGCAGAATAAAGTAAAAAATATGGGGCGCCAATGGTTACAATGCAACCTGATAGATGACGAGGACGTATCTTGGATAACCAAGAGAACTGGCCCGTGTTCCAATGAGCTGGATCCCTACGATTTCACGAGTTTTGTAGTCGAGTGTCCGTCTGCGAATGGAGATACAGATGATGGGCATTCGTTTGCAAATATCTATGGGTATTTGGACAAAAGCCCCAAGAATTACAACCGTTCTACACCAATGCATGTAGATATTTTGAATGATGTCAACGCTAACGAGCTCGCAAGCTATCTCGACACCATGCTTCTTTTACCCAAAAAGATGTCCCAAATGGCCGAATCAATGTACTTATAGAGCACGACGACTGAATACAAAGCGCCAAATCCATATATTTTGCATTATTTAGGAAACTACTTATATACATTGAACAAATAAAAACTTATTTAGAATTATCTTTTCCGTTAAGCAATGAACCCACCCCAACAAACTCGCATATTAAGTATAACACAACTCCAATAAGAACAAAAATGAAACTGACCACAAGAAAATGATGTGCAACTTTTCCTTTAAAAAATGTACGATCATTCATTCACACGATGAATGTAATAACAATGATGTGGAAAGCGCACTTGCGTACGTTTCGGAATTCATGCACAACATATAAACACACACAACCGCATAAGCATGGTTAGAAAATTTCATTACCTAGCTTACAAGTTCACTCAACCTTTTTTGTTTGGTCGCAATTGTCAAAACAATAAAAAAAAAACGAAAAAGCCAAGTTGGGTCACTCAACCTTAACTGTTGATGACTACAAAGGGGCTTCTAAAATCTTGCCGAATTTCATACGCGTCTTTTTTACGTTAAATAAAAAATAAAAATTTCCCAGTGAACAGCTTAACACTTTTCTTTTTGAGACAAACACAACGACAAAAGTTGACGGCTTTCTTTTGCTTATTTTGCGAAAACTTCCAACGATCACTAGAAGAGCTGAAACACACAAATTATCGCGTCGAGTGCTTCTTGGTAACTGAAGTTGGTTGGAGTTGGTTTAAAACCGGGAATGAGCAATTGCTCGTTGTTATGGCCAACAAGAGAGCGCGCGTAATTAGGGTAGAGGTGCCAAGTCATCGAAAAGAAATTAATATATCGTTTGAAAATGTCAAACATAAATCGCGTATATGCCAAAGAAACCTAAGCATAAACGGTAAAAGTAAATATTAACATTTTTTTTCAATTATTTAATTTCAACATGCAGCTCTTTAAATTAAAACGATATTGTTTCGATTGCGTACGTACACTCGATAAACGATAATACATACAAGTATCGACACACACTGCTACAGGAGCACGAAGAAGCATACTCTGAACGGAAAAACAACGTTTGCCATTGCTATTTAGACATATTTAAATTCCAAATAATTATTTTCAATAGTGTGAACTAAATATGGGTAGTGCAGTGGAGCAGATGAAAATGTAAAAACTAAAATAACATATACAAGCTCACACACGTTGGTGGACTACTACTGTAGTAGTAGCTGTGTGTGTCTACGTTACTGTGTATATGTATGTACATACATATATACGTATATGAGAGGTTGCATGAGTGCGTTTGCGTAGGAAGTACCAAAATAACAACACCAGCAGGGTACAACAAGGAGTCCTTACCATATGTTTAGTTCGTCTATGCGTCACATCAGTTGGAGTTGTTCGATTCATGCAGATTCCAGTAAAAATAGTGCCAAACCCCGCAGCCATCGCTTTACTTAGTAACAGTCTAACAGCCATCCAATCTGACAACGATTCGTGCTGTTTCTGCCAGTCAGTGCAGCGGAAGTGTCAACTCTTCGGAAATACATATAGAACGATATACATATGTATGTATGTGTGTATATGTATAGAACATTTAGTAAAAGATATTAAGGAACGTGTGGGGAAGCAACACAGCAACAGCTCACAGGAGCAACATTTTTAAATAGTGTCAATTATGGGCAATTGCTTGAAATGCTTCCAAACGTCTACCGAAAATTCGTTGCCAACATCGTCGTCTCCTAACGCATACGCCTCTCACTCCAACCACGCCTGCCAAGCTGCCACAAGTATTGACAACAACTGCTACGGAACAAGAGTTGTCAATGCGAATGATCGCTGCGCCATTTACGACAGGCCACGAGGTTAGTAGTAGTAGCCAACTTACATTTGATCACTAAGGCCGGGGGTTTTAATGCCAAATTCTCATTGTTCATTTGTTTTGCTGCAGAAACTGACGAATTGCTTTCTACAAGAAGTCCACTCAAATCAAATTGTGATACTAAGCGTAATAGTTTTAAGCCTATTGGTTTGCTTAATGGAAGTGCACCAACAATGAGTGATATAATAACAAGTGGTAAGGACAATTTCTTGTAGTATTTATGTTATTAAGCTAACAATCCTAATTTGTAGCGGTCAAAGAATCAATGGAGGTGTCACATCAAACCCTCAATAGGCTGTTCGATGTGTACAAAGATCCTGTTGATGAGGATATGATACTCCCTGAGGGCATTGAACGTTTGTGCAATGATTTGAACTATCAGCCCGATGAATTCGCTATTCTGGTTCTCGCCTGGTGTTTGGATGCATCGCAAATGTGTCGTTTTACCAAAACAGAGTTTATCGATGGATTGCATAAGATGCGCGCCGACACGATTGCAACAATACGCATTAGGCTTGAGCAAACAATAGAAATGTTGAGGGTGGACACAGAAATGTTCAAGCAACTCTACCGCTTTACCTTTCGGTAAGTCATCATTAATATTTTATATCAATTGTTGCTAAATTATGAAAAATTGCATTTACAGTTTTGGTCTGGAGCCAGATCAGCGTGTACTTTCGCTCGACATGGCCATCGATCTGTGGAAATTGGTGTTCACTGTTCAAACGCCTGATCTCTTTTCAAACTGGATACACTTTCTCGAAAAGCATCCAAATATACGCCGCATACCGAAGGATACATGGAACATGTACCTCAATTTTACAGAACAATGTGATATAGACAATTACGACGATACCGAGGCGTGGCCAAGTCTATTCGACGACTTCGTCGACTATGAGAAGTCTCGAGCGCTGGAAGGGAAAACTGCAACTGAATCGATTGCACCTACAGCAATGCATGACGACGACAACAATAATGACGACCCATTACAGGCCCATGTCAAAGGTGGCGGCGATCCAAGCCATGTGTCATAGTATTAAATTGAGCACGTAGTCAGCGCAGAATGCACGTAGAAGTAGAGGTCAAGCAACTTTCAACTCGCCAATAGATTTTAAACAAATTGTACATTTCAACTTCAATATTTATTTGCTTGCTTGCTCGCTGTTAGCTATATACATATGTTCACATATATGTCTACTAAATCGATTGTAGCCACTCTGACGCCGCAAAAAAGGCGGCCGTACGATGCGGTGCTGGCGCTGCTAAATGATTCATCGCAAAGCATGTGCTTAACTTGCAAAAGAAAGAGTAACCAGCAAACAAAGCAAATAATTTACTTACAAATATTTTTCCCGTAACAGGAGCAACGGTCGCATTTGTTTATTTAATTAAAGACTTATCCACAAGAATTTCTGAAAGCTCAATCATATAAAAACGCATGTGTATATACATAATTTACTTAGTATCTATAAAAAAGTATTTTTAATGATCGCAAATCTTATAATATTTAGCAATTAAAAAATGTATTATTTAAAAGAAAACTGCAACCTTTTAATGCACCTAACTTATAATATGCATATACATAGTTACATGCCTAATCTTAAGTAGTGGATGTGTATTAAATAAATGTAAAAACAAAAATTATGTGAACACGCCTGAACTATAAAACTTTAATCCTGCCTGCATTGGATCTGAGAGGGGGTCGTTAAAATTCAATTCTCAGTTATTTATCTCTTCTGGAGGAGTGCTACCTATCTTCAATGCTACCCATTCTACATAATGGATTTTTGGTTTTCGGCCATGGTTTTTATTGTGAATGTGCTATTGTGAACATGTTGGATATTGCAGCCTCAGCAGCTTGTATAGTTTAGTTGAAAGCAGTTTGATGTAAAGGGGCAAGGATACATAAGTAGTTTTTGTTGAGGTTGTATTGTAGATCGATGTAAGTTCTTATCTTCGATATGCATTATCTTATCCGTTTCCACGCTGCAGCTTACGTCAATGCAGCATGCTAGTTTGAGGTGATTCATTAATTTGAAATTGAACAGCAATGTTTACTGCGTAGGAACGAAGGACAAGGATAGCAGGGTCGAACGAAAAGGCGCACGAAAGGGGGGTCTTTTACCATGCCTTGTGAGACGTGTCGTGTGGAATTTACGGTATTTCGCCGTAAGCGCAGCTGCTTCGATTGCAGGTAAGTTCACTTTCACCATGATATTTTAAAATATAATACACAACGAATCTTAAATAACGATCACTCGTCAATATCTAGGCGTTACTACTGCAACAATTGCCTCACTGCAACGAAGCGATGTCAGAGATGTGCAATATTTGCCAAAAGACCCCTGTTGCGAACCGATTTGTTGAAACTGAAACCGAAGGATTTAATATTCTTCCTACAGTCCAAACACATTTCTACGGAGGGCTGTTTGGGTAGGTACTCTGTTATTTACTTAAAAACAAACCGATTTATGAACTTGATTTTGATATTGCAGAAAAAGAAGAACTAGTCGGGCTCGTGATGAATCATGTCGCCCAAATAGATCGTGACAGTTTTTGTTCCCCCAATTCCCCGAATAGTCCCGGTCGGGGTCAATCCAATCCCATTGACAACCTGAAACAGACGTGCCAAAATTTCTTCACCAACCTGAGCGACAATTTAAGTGATTCCTTTGCGTCTTTCGACACAAAGCCGACGTCGAAAGCGGAAGGCAATAGCCGTGCAAACAGTCGTCATACCTCCAACGACAATGGACCTTCGCATATATTTGAACAGCCTCGTGTCTCTACGCGTGAGATTCCAACTTATGCCAGTGCTACTAATACATCGTTTTTCGCTGCACCTGTTAGTAACACCTCGGCTGAACGTGTTCATGTGCATGTTAGTGATTTAAGCAACAGCAGCAGCAACACCCCCACGACCTCTAGTGCAGCAGCAACACCAAATACCTTAACGTCGCCAACGACAGCACAAGCAGCCACTAGTGGGAATCCTGCCACAACAACTCATAATGGTGCGGAGGCAGCTAAGCATAAAAATAACGATTTGGATGGATCAGATTGCGAGTGCTCAGATGATGAAATCATTGCCACTTTCAGCGAGCGCTTGTCGCTCAAAACGGACAACAGTGGTCAGGTAAGCCTCAGTAAACCTCCGGCGGAGCCAAATTCAGCTGGCCTGGGACCATCGACCACAACGACAACCAACACTAGTCCAGGCTATTCCAAACATGGCTCCCTAAGCTCTAAAGTGGACGCATGTGGTGCCGATGTTTCATCGCAATCCAGCTTTGAAGAACTAGGTGCTATTGGTGGCATTTCCGATGAAAGCAAGGCGGCAACAGATACGAACAGCAGCAACTTGGATCAGTGGCAAGTGCTCGAGGTCGGTCGGAACGAGCATATTGATACTTCGGCAGCAGCTGCAGACGCTCCCCATCTGAGCCTGAATATACCAACGGAAAATGGCCCAGAGGAAATATTAGAGGTGACAGTACGCGCTGGAGAGCAGGGACAGACTTCAACACAGACGCTAAATATCGAACAACGCAATGTACCGAGTGGGTCAGTATACCAACAATCATCATATGCCGACGCACCGCATGGACGCACAAAAAAGGTGATCAGACGTCGATCCGATGGATGCTTGAATCGTCGGCATCATTCCAGCGATGATGAGTCGCCCGTCGCTATCCAGAATATCGTTTTGGCCACGTTGAGTGAACAGCCAGAGGCGGGAACTCTTGCTGAGACACAGGAAAATCGAAATAGCTGTCAGCGCTGTGGTAAAAATAAAACTAGCATCAAGCGTCATGTAGAGCGCATGCGACGGCATTTGGAGAGTTCACAAATGTCGGAGGAGGATATTAAGCGCGAACTGCAGGAATTTCTTTGCTACTTGGAACAGCGTACGAAATCTGTTGACTGCTCGGATGCTGAAAGTCACGCGCTGTCGCCGCTAAGTGTGGAGATTGATAGCGTCGCAGGAAGCGGTGCGGGTGCCAGGGGCAGTGCCCTCGGCATGCCGATAACGCCCACGATTGAATTTTCGCCGACAAACGATGATTCGCATTGGGATGATGATGAGGGCATACATGTGTATGCAGCGCCACTGGGTTTTGAGCCTTCAGCTTGCATAGACTCGCGCTTTATTAACTTGCAAGACTTTGAGGATATGTAAGTCAGGTCAAGTACATTTATGCATTTGCAAATCAAACCGTTTTGTTTCTTTTAATATATCACAGAAAAGACTTGGAGAATTTAACGGTGAAACAATTAAAAGAGGTGCTAATGTTGCATCGTGTTGACTACAAAGGCTGCTGCGAAAAACAGGAACTGCTGGATCGCGTGACCAGACTATGGAAGAATATGCACTCAACACCAGGTGAGTATCTTCAAAACTCTTCAAGTGATCTAATATCAGAAAACTACGCTTTTTCCAGCCGTTGAGAAACTTCCTACTGATGAGCTTTGTAAAATATGCATGGATGCGCCCATTGAGTGCGTATTTTTGGAGTGCGGACATATGGCCACATGTACCAGCTGTGGCAAGCAGTGCCCCGAGTGTCCAATTTGTCGACAATATGTTGTAAGAGTTGTAAGATTCTTTAGAGCATAAGCTCGTTTTTAGGTTCGTTTGTGGTGGCCCAATATTAATATAAATAGGATGTGGCTTATGTGGGTTTAAAACTCATATATTTATTTATAATGTACTATGTGTATGTATTAGAGCCACAAGACTGCAGGCAATGTTACTTGTTCTGTTTGTCGTAGCTCCTTAAATTATAAAAAATGTTATGTCCATATTTGTATACATATATTCGTATATGTACCAAGCATTGCGTTCAAAGGAACTCTTCCTTAAATTATAAAAAATGTTATGTCCATATTTGTATACATATATTCGTATATGTACCAAGCATTGCGTTCAAAGGAACTCTTCCTTGTTGGACATAAATTTTGTTTAAGAATATGTATTCCAACAGTTTTTCGTAACCTTTTTTTCGAACGCACTCTTAACCATCGTTAATTAGCTGTCCAGTATGCTCAACAGCTATAAAACTAAAAAGAACATCATTGTTTCCTTATACCTTATACAGAAAAATGAATTTTGTGCATTATTTATACGTTGGAAACATTTGTTTCCGACTCATTAAGTTTCAGCTTTTAACAAGTACCTACATACATATGATATATATTTTCAGTACGTGTAAAGGTTTCTCCTTTTTAATTTATTTGTTCTTGTTGTTTGTATAATATGCGCGGGGAAGTAGATTGACTAACATTCCGCTAAAATGAACATATTTAAAATTGATTCTAATAATACAATTAATAATGCATTGAATTCTAAATGCATTCAAAAAATAATATAAACTGTAAAAATTCGTGTAGCATTTAATAAAGTAACACTAATTTAAAATTGGCGGGCGACTATCATCTATGGCTTGGCTTTTACAACACTGCATAAGGTATCGATATTTTAAAACAATTGAGCGGGAATTATCAACACTATTAATCTTTATTTTAATTAACTGGCTTGTAGTTAATATTATTAAATTACAAAATGCTGGGCATGGGGCGCGTTAACAGGGTCCAGAAACTGTCCGAATTCGTGCTGCAGCAGCGCGGGGAAAAACGTCCACGCATTTCTGGATTAAGCCCGCGGATTTTCCAAGAAGGACCTGCTGCAAAAGCTTTGGTTGAAATATCGGGCAAAACAGACACGGGCAAAAGTTTTCTACTGATGGAGTTAATGGCACGTTGTGCGCTGCCCAGCTCATTTGATGGCAAGGGCTGTGACGTCATACTGCTAAATCTGAGCCACAAGTTGTCTGGGCCGTTGTTTAAGAGACGTTTCCTGGACATGATGAAAGAAACGGCTACGGATCATCTTCATTCAGCTGATGAACTGAACAAAGCAGCTAATGAATGCCTAAAAGCTATAAAAATCCTCAATTGCTATTCTTCTGAGGAACTGGAGCTGGCTCTGGTAATGTTGGATCATTTGCTTGCAGAGAACGAGGGTGTGGCTCTAATAGCTGTCGATACGCTTTGCGAGTTCTATTGGCTGGATGTGCGAGAGAAGCGTATGCGCAAACACAGCTACTATATGCAGTGGCTTTCCCGTTTGAGTCAGATCTGCAACAAGCATAATGTCTGCTGCATGTACACCTTGGATCAGAGTTTCGCGGAGCAGAAGGCGACTACAGGGACGCAGTTAGCCATTCAAATAAAAGTAGACCACAAAATACAACTGAAACTGTTGCCCGATAACCAACGCACCTTGAACGATCAGCCAATTGTTATAGACGATGATGGCGTGAACTTTTTGGATGTGAGTTAAGAAACTTCGATGTAGGCAATAAACGATATTATTTATTAAACACTAATGGGTAAACCTAAAAGGACTAGATGGCATGTGGACTAGAGGGATAGTGCGTACACGCATTGTGGCGCCACTTTCAGCTTCGATTCACTCGTAAATCTAACGGCGAGTCCACCATGGCGAAGTCGTCACCATGCAGATACCCGTGCGGTGGTGCACGCCAGTAGCGGGAGTCCGCATTCAGCTTGGACCCCAATGTGTAATCAGTGGCTGCCATTTCTTCGGACATGTCCAGGTAGTATCGAGCGGGTGCTTCTCCGCTGACAGCAGGCAGACAAAGCGTGTAGGACGGTTCACTCGCGTCCAAATGAAAAGCGGGCTGATGAACACTCACACTGAGAGGCGGCTGACTGGCCATCATTTGGATGCTGTGCTTAAACGTCTTCACATGCTTGCGTAATGATGAGGGATCTGTGTAGCGCTTCTGACAGCCAGCTATCTTGCACATATATGGTTTCTCCATGGAGTGCGTGCGCGTGTGCTTGAAACGATCTGATGAATTTGAGTAGGCCTTTTGACAACCTTCGAAGGTGCATCTGTAGGGCTTTTCACCCGAATGGGAGCGTATGTGGATCTTGAGGTTTTCAGCACGCGAAAAGGACTTCTCGCATAAATGGCAACGATGAGGCTTTTCCTTGGTATGCGTACGCACATGAACAAGCATCTTGTAGCGAGCATTGAAGCCGCGCTCGCTACGCTGGCAGTCCAGCCAGCGACAATAGTAGAGACCATCGGACATGGATGCCACCGCGTGCAGTTGGGTGACGTGTTGCGCAAGCGATTCCAGACTATCAAAAATACTGTATAGAAAAAGAGACCACAGCGCCAAGTTAGTACGCCATGCTGATAAGCAAACGGAAGTGCCAACCTACCTGCCGCAATCGAGCCAATTACAGAGGAAGTCGCTGCTAGTGCCGCACTCGCTGCTGCTGCTGCATGACTTGCCTTCGTCGAGCGTGTACAGCGTGGATGCGGAGGCATGCAGCGGACTGTGGACCTTCATGATGACGGACTGGGTGCGGGCACTGTGTGTGGGTATGGACGTTGGTGCAGCAGCTATGGCTACGTGATCGGCGCGCGGTGGAGTGTTGGGTGGCGTCGGAAATCTTACGTGCTGCATCTGCTGCTGCAACTGTTGCTGAACATCGTCCAGGGAGATTGGCAGTGAAGAAGATGATGGTGTTGCTGACTCGCTCAGCCAGCTAGGCTGACAATACGACGGTGCTATGTATGGCGGCGTATTATAAGGCGTGTAGAAGCCTGCAGGTGGCACGTAAACCTCGCTGCCGCTGCCACTGCTGCTGGTGTGATAGAGTGAAGACTTTTGTACTATATCCATGTTGTGTTTTGTTGTTGTAATTGTTAAAGATTTAGCTCTTTATTTGTATATAATTTATTGAAGCGTGCGCTTGTGCGATTTTCAAACGAATGAGCGTTTTGTCTGCAGGCATTCGTGTAATATTGAAAGTTTATTCGCGATAAGAGAGCTGCGCACGCTTATCAGGCGAAGGCTGCGTAGCTCGCAGACAGGCCAGGGGAGAGTGCGCGAACGAAAGTGGGTTCACATAATCAGAACCAAAACACCAGACACAGACTAACAACGGCATGTTAGGTGCGTGCGCGTGTCTTTTACACATATACTTAGAATGTACATACATATATCCATGTGTGTATGCCTAAAGTGCCACAGTTTATACCATGCCAAAAAATCGTTAATTGTACTTAATAATTATAATTATAACTCTCTCTCTCTCAATGCAAGTGAGAATTCGAGGTGAATTATCAAAGCAAGAAGAGACATTTTTGGTGTAGAATTATATCAAATCAATTAACACAATTTAATGTAAATTTTAATTCAAAAGCCCCAAACAAAAAGAATTCTCAATATTTGTTTAGGTATCGCCCATTTGTTAAGAGCTTTTTTATAAACAGTTTGTAAAAATTCGAATGCACAGAAATACATATACTTGTATTTGAAAGTCTTCACTTTTGTTTTTCAAATACACGCAGGGTCATCACGAAAAAATTAAGACACATTTAAATAAAATCATTATTTTGTGGTCCGTAGGCCCCCCAAATCCTCTGCTATCGCTTCGTCTGCATAAATAACAATTTTAATTAAATGTAATACATTTTTATTTGCCTATAAAGAGCGATTTATCCCAACTGACTGACAAGCTGATTAATTTATCGGCGTTAATCGTATAGCCTCCAAATAGACCAGTTAGTGAGTATTGGAATATTATTTTTAAATAAGCCGAAAATGGCACATTAGCATTGAATTCTTGATTATATAAACAAAGGCAAAACAAACAGCCGAAAACAGGGTTGCGATTAGAATGCCACGCTCCCATAATCTTTATTTTTATAAAAGACAGTAAAGGCAAGGATTGTATATCTGCCAATAAATTTCATAAACTAGACAATGTATCTTATATGCCAATCGTGAAATGCATATAACCGTTTTTGACTAAAAATAAATATCAGGTACAAAACCTGGCACGTTTATTTGTGTTTCGAAAATGGTCTTCCGTTTCAGTTAGGAATACCCTTTATACTCCCATTTACTCGGAAATAAAGACAAATCCCTCATCCTTGTGGAATTTTTAAAATATTATATGAAATTTGGAATATAATTTCGGATGACTTCTGCCGAGTTTTGTGCTCCGCATAAACCTGGTCATCAATTTTTGTTCAGCGAGGTTCCAAAATTGGTGCAGCGTGGCAAACGTACTGCTCGACCAACAGTCAGGCGCTGCTTTTGTGAAGTAACAGTATCCCAGGGGGGCCAGTAGGGGGCGATATCGTACATGCGTACCAGGTTCTAGAGCGGCAGTACGCACTACGTGAGTGAAATAGCGTTTATCGTCTGCAGTTATTTTCCTAGCCATGTCATGCTTGGGGCAAGGTGGGAAGGAAGGCAACGGCTTATCAATCGCTAAAATGAAAAACCACTAATGTGTGTCTGCTTGCATATAGTATAGTACATATGCACGTACATATATATATGTATATACATATGTGTACATACAAACATACACATATGTATGTGTGTGTTTATGATCACTAGCAAGAATAAAGCTGCTAACAGAAAATCGAGAGCTCTAGGGGGCAAGCGCTATCGCTACTTTGCGCGTTGCTTGTACTTCGTACCCAACACATTCATACACATGTGTACATACATATATGTATAGTATGTAAATACATTGTACGTATGTATGTATGTATGTGTGCTTGCAAGTAAGGCTATGCACTACTGGCGATCTCACTGGCGCCAAGAATAGACCAGTAGTCCCCACTCCCAGGAGAGAAATCCCAGCTCTATGTCTGGGTTAGGTGTGTCTGATAAAGCATCGTGGTTGTCAGCGAAACGTCAAGAAGACGACGGCTCGCCACTTGTTTTCCGTATCTTCCAGACGCGTATTCCCAATAGGTTTCGAGGCAACTGCTGCGCTATGCGGTGGGAGGTTACGGGAGCGGGCGTTCGTTCTCTGGTCTTGTTCTTATCGAACGACGAAAAAGCTGAGTCGTCGTCAGTTCTCAGTTGTCAGTCGTCTGTGTTTACTTTTCATTGAGTTTACGTTGGAACGTAGGCCGTATCGCTCTGCTGGGTGGTGAAGTTATCAGCCCGCCCCTAGCCAAGCGATAGGAAATGATTCACATGTTTGAATCGGGCAAAAGACTTTATAACTCGCTTTTGAAGTGTTCCCGCGTGTACAATACCCCAGGGGTCTTGGCCGTGATTCTGATTACTGCATGTCTTACATAAAGACCTTGTCGGAAATGACATCAGTTTATTTTGATAACCTATACATATGTATATACATATACATATGTGCATATGACCGTGAAATCACGCAGCAGGTGTAATCTATTCTTACTGCCTCTAAATCCATGGCTAGAAACATTATAATTCGTTTATAAATGGCTTGTTTAAGGCTGATTGATTTATCTTCAACTGTTTCTTATTTAGATCGCGATCATAATAGAACATTTGCTGATCAAATTAGAAAATTTGTGTACATACATACATACGAGTATATAAGTAATACTATTTATGTATGGATGAATAGATATGTATACAATTTTGTTTGCCATTGTCAATTGACTTGGTTTGAGTTAAAACAGAACACCTGAATTTTGCCTATAATAGAATCACTTGGGATCAATGCAATATATAAAGAAGATTAAATTGTACCTCAAAAAAATATTCAAAATATTCAAAATTTTTGTAAAATACATGTGTACATGTATGTATGTATATAAGCGACGCTAGGCGTTAATGGATTATTGAGCCTTTTGGAAAATGTAAGAAGCAACAAAAAAAATGAAAATATTTTACATAGTAAATGTTAGTCGGCCTTTTTCAAAAAATTCATTCAATTTACTTTTGGTAAAGGCTAAGCTTATCTCCATTCTCTGGTCACGTAGGCCCTCCCTTTGGTAGCAATTCGTTGAAACACATACACGTACATATACTATATACCCATAGACTTTATTTATTATTTTTATTGGCAAATTCCAGTGAAGGTCCGCAGCCTAAGTCCCTCCATTAGTATAGAACTTTCCATGTTTTCATCAAACCGACTGAACATAATCAGCAAAATCACATCAACAAGGGCAATTATTAAGCACAATTATTCAACAAATGGTAGGGACAAAATATTCAAACTGGATTTTCTGGATCGAGCTCTGAACTTTGTAGCGTGAGGGGCTGATAAGACGACGCCGCATCAGATTTAACATTTGTTTCAAGCAAAGATTAACACAGAGAGAAAACTATGTACGAATGTATGTTCATATGTATGTATGTATATATTTCTCATCAAAACTCGGGAAGCTGCTATTGCTAATGCTGATAAGCGTTCGCTGTTGATTTTGCAAATCAAAATACATATTAAAAAAAAATTGCGCTTAATTATTATTTTCATATTTTTGTTGTTGCCGGTCAAAAAGCAGAGCTTAAAAGTAAATAGTAAATAAAAACAACATGTTCATCAAATGATTTAAGTCGAAAAATCAGAAGCAATACACAGCAAACCGCTTTCGACTGGTTTAGCAGCGTTCCCGACTTCTGGCATACTATAATGCCACATATGTATTTCTATCACATTAACAACGTACTCAACTGATAAGACCCAGGCACTGGATGAGGGTTGGGGTTGGGGCTGTGGCTGGCTAGCTGGTCGTCTGCCTGCCAGAAGGTGCCATGAGACAGCGACGTCGACTGCACTGATAATCGGCGGGGACTTGTTGAGAATCACGGCTGGCTAGCTAGCTGACTGGTAGCTTTTGGGGCGTGAGGTTATGGGGCGTGCGCTCAAGCCGGTAGGTTTATCAGCTCGGCTTGAGACTGATGGCGTGTGGTGGGGCGCTCTGTTAAGCACTTGAGACGCACACGTGAAGGACATTGGGACTGACTGTTTGGCTGACCGACTCTATTCTCGGTCTCATTTTGGACTGCATGGTGTGAGGCGGCGCGTGTATTATCTAGAAGCGACGGAACGCGGGACGCAAAGCGACGGATGAAGCGGCGGCGGCAGCGATAGAACCTCTCAGTGAGCCAAGCCGAGTCGGGCCGCCGTCCTGCTGATATGAACGAACTTTGGCACAGATATAGCGGCGTCCGATGGTTGGTTGGTGGTTGGCTAATTGCTTTGTTGCTTTTGTTTGTGCTATTATTATTATTATTGTTGTTATTGTGGTTGACAACGATAGACGTGCAAAGTCCAGTCAGCTGTATGTGGCATACTCACTGCAATAGTTGAGCCTAATACTAACATAAATATGTATGTATGTATGTACATATGTACATGCATGCATATGTATAAGTATACAAATAATATTAGTGGATCGTTTTATTGGATCGTCCCGTCAAGTAAAACTGCTAATAATAAATCTATCACAGATCGCCCACCTAGTAGTGGAAGCCATGTAACCGAAATTTAACTCCCCACTGAGTTGCCTAAAATAAAAAAAAATGCTGCACATTATTTATGCACACGCCGCGCCTTATCAAAGAAAAGCTAACCAGACAGTCTGATATGGCCTCCGAAAAGCAACAACAAATTGGTAACAAGCACGAGCGCCAACAATGATAACAACAGCAACAGAAGAACGAATAAACAAAAAAATTCCACACTATCGTGGGAGCGACAAGTTTGCAGTGGTAGGTGGACAAGAATTTTTGGCAATATTTGCGCGATATTTTTGTTGTTATTATTTCCGTCAATATGCCACTACAGACGATATCTTGTCTAGACTAGGTATTATTAGAAACAATACACCCCATAATTTTTGGAGGGCCTCTGAAGTTCTGAAATGTTTTATGGTTTCCGAACGATTTCTTGCTTTATGTGCAACGATTACTGAACATGCTGTGCTGTGTGTTATATACAATGATTGAGCATAATTTTACTATTAGGACCTTATCTAGAATTCGATGTCCATTAATGGAGTTCATATTAAACATTCTGCCCATTGTATATTTATTTTCTCATGAAAATAGAATGTTTGTAATGTAGACTTTAGGTTCCTTCTTTTACAGCACCTCTATCGACAGTTCATGGTTAATACAAATTGGGAAAAATCACATTCAGAAAGATTGGGACACTCTGAACCGTTATTCAAAAAGCACCCACGATTGCACACGACTTAATGGAAGAAATGATATACATATGTACATATACACATGTACATGTATATGTATGTATGTACATAGAAATACTATATATCCCAATTGTTATGCATCAGTTTAGAATTTGAAACTATTAAATAAAATTTAAAATTTTTACAAAACTGCAGTAGATAGCTTTTCTATGTATACATGATAAATCTATAAATAATTATGTAATGCTTATGCAGAGTATTATTATTATTTGTAATTGCTTAAGACAATTTATTTTCAATGTGTACATATACATACATACATACATACATATGGAAATACACACTTTATGGGTTCACCAATAATGTACTTATTTAGAAATAACTGCATCTACATAAATATTCGGGTACGTTTTATGTTTTTATGACGAAATTTTGAAGAACATTGCACGTGTGACATTAAAAGCCAAACCACTCACATGTTATCAACACACTTAATGCAAACAAACAAACATATGTACATACTATATGTATGTATGTATGCTTGTATATAAATTCACTTTTTTGAATTTCGGGGCAGACGAACTGAGACTTTGCATGGGACATAAACAGCACGCTTGAAGGTTGGCACACACAAATCTTTAATGATAACACGCAGCGTAATATTGAAATGACATAAGCATACAAATGAAAGTATGTACAAATAAACATAACTTTATGATAATAGCTGGTTTGCCAATTTAAAATAATAAATAGAAATATTTATTATTAGTATTATCCTCGAACACACCGGGTAATTTTCCTCTGCATACCCATATCAATACGTATCACAAAACTTGATAACAACGAACCAAATTGGCTATCAGAACTTACTGAAAATAACCAATTTGTGAACTTTTTTAGAAATATCACGTTTTTGTATTAAGCGCGCACTCACTGACGCATGCAGAACGTCTGACCTACGAGTGCTTGCATATAAATATGAGCCGTAGGTATGTCCGTGGGGGTCGTGGTGCACCAAAATAACCGCATTGTTGCCAATGACCCTCCACGGCGTGTCACGCCGCAATCTACACATACATACATATCCAAGTATGTTCATGCATATGCGATGGTATACCATAAATAAATATTGTTATTATTGAGTTAGGGCGCTTTGAGCGCAAGTTTAATAATAAATACATATGTACATGCTTAAGCTAGAACTATCTTATACGAAATACTCTAAATGGTCGTGCATGTAAGTGGACAGTTCCTTGTCAAAAAGTGGCATACTAATGCGGTCCAGTTTCAAATTGAGGCTAACAAAGAATTGACGCCCATACCGCTTGCTCAATTTGGTGGCCAGCGCCGCCGAATCGCTATGACCAATGCCACCCAAGATGGTGGAGGACAAAATTTCATTGCTAGGAGGTCGCATAGGTAGGGCCATTCCCAGCTCCTCAAAAACTTCGTGTTCCCTGGCGCCAAAAATTAAAAAGGTACTGCCATTCATTTTAAGCACGCGTAGAATAAAGTTGTCCTCGCCGGCCTTCAATTTGGCAACATGTGAAGTGAATGAGGTCTGGTCGTTGGCCACTTGCGATTTGTTGTCGCCGGCTTCTGGTTGTTCTGCCGCAATAGAGCTCATTTGGGCTTTCGACAAAAGAGAACAACAAATAACAAATGCTTTCGGTTATAAATCGCACGGCAGTATCTTACCTTATTATTATGTTCAAAAAATAATATTAGTAAAAGATTTAAAATTCTGTTTGTTTAAGACTCCATGAACCTGTTTTGTGAATCAGCAATATTTTTGTGAAATAATAGTTATATTGACAGCACTGGCAGAGCGTGTTAGGCAACGTCAAACTACACCCTAGGGCTCCAAACGCAACAGTGCTACCAAGTAGCACGCGAACGCTTTTCATTGCGACCAAGTCGTTTTGAAATCAGATCAACCGCAATTACTATACAAACGCGAAAAACATTTGTTGAAAAAAAACTACTGTTTTTCGCCGTTCGCAGTGTTGTTTTCGTTTTATTAAGGCTTTCAGATGTACTATAGGCGATATTTTTTGTTTTGTTAATTTACATATATACGTATTTAGATACTGTTACTGATGTCCATTATTAAGTTCACAATTACAATCAGGCCTGTGAACTTGGCAACGAACGCACAATTACTTTTGTTGATCATTAATGGGCAGGGCTTTATATACTCGTAAGTTGTAATGGTCTCGATTTGAACTACTTAATTAATATATAAATGTACCATTAAGAACTGTGCGGGCTACAAAACAAAATTTTAAAGGAAAAAACATCAGTTTCATTTTAGTTAGTAAAATAAATGGAATTCACTATTTTATGGTTATATGTATGTATGTTAGCAATTAGGACTTCAATATAATTAAAAACTTTTGTTTAACATTTCGCGCGTCAAATGAATTATGCAGCTCTTGAATGCTGCGATTGCTAGGTTCCCGATAAATATCATAATTGTGGTTTCCGTCTATTGCATTTTATTGACTTTGGATTAAGATTTTTTGAACGAATATCAAATAATTTTGATCTGTATTGTTTTGAGTTATTTTTTGTTTTCTTTTACTACAATTTGACTAAGACTTGCAACCGCAATTTTAAACCTTCTTGTTTTTTTTTTTTGTTTTTCTAGCTTTTTTCCGTTACGTAATGTGTTAATCTTGAATAAATATAGCAGTGATATACAAATAGTGTTTATAAGGTGCTTAATCCTCATCATCTTCAGATTCGGCTTCCTGTAGCCAAGTCAACCAGGCGTTCACTTGGAACAGCGCAGACCCTTTGCCTGGGTATTTGTCGGAAATTTCCTCTTTCCAGAGAACGAAAGCTTCTTCCTCAATAATCTCGGAATCGTATAGATATTTGAACCAGCGGCAAAGCATACCTAGCAACAACAAAAATTAAATTTCAATTCAGAAATTTATTAATTTAGTGAATATATTGTATCTTACCTTTGGGGAAATTTTCATTATAGCAGAAAAGTTGTAGAGCATATAGCGCCATTAGTTGCAATTCGTTTTGGCTTAAAAAGGTCTGAAGCATCTGGCTGTATGTTTCGAGCATAGCTTGCTCCTTTTGTGTCACTGATTTCTCTGGATGTTCCTTTGGGTCTACATTGTTGGCCAATGTCGTCTCCTTAGTTATGTATTTGACAATGACCGTCATCAGGGCCTGAATAAAACCAGGATCTTTATAATATTTGTTGTCTACATTTGCCTTAATCCACTTGTAGAAGTTATTTGGATTGGGATCGCCTTGTAGCTGTTTCAACATCTCAGATTGCACTTTAAGCAATGGATAAAGGAAAGCCAGCTGGCGATCCTCTAAAATTTCGGCCATGCGTTCTTTATTCCGATCCACTTCCGGTAAGTTGTTCATTAAATCGATTCTACTCGCTCGGAACTTCTCCTCCAGTGCTTCCTTTCCAATTGTTTTGTGAAGCTGCTGCAGCACCAATAAAAATAGCGGATAGTGTTGCCCGTTGTCAGTGTAATTGGCAATATCATTTAACTTAATTAATGCCGGCTCCTCGCACACTGCCTTGCTGAGCACATTTGCAACAAGGGCGGTAATGCGTGGGTTTAGAGCTTCACGTTCGTTCATCTTGTTAACGAGCTGCTTGAAAACTTCGACCACAACGTTCGGTTTGATGCTGGACTGTTTGCGCAATGTCTGCAAGAAACGCACGACGCGTTCCAGGTAGACATCGCTCACACGGTCCAACACCTCCATAAGCAAGTTGATACACACGTCCTTTAAAGACTTTTCTGGAAGTTTTAACTCAAGGAATCCATCAACTAGCTCGGCGAATTGATCTGGCGCGTTTACAGCACTGTCGATGCAGTTTATTATCTCTTCGGTCTGCTCGTCATAGTAGAATTTCTCCTTGAAGTACACACTTGCCTTCTTAGCCAATTCTTCTTTGCTTGGCCCCTTGTCTTTCTTCAGTTGCTTGTTGGAACCACCAACAGGAGTGGATGGACGTTCAACCGAGCCGTTTTTCGAGTTGCCTTGATCTTTGCTTTCAGAAGGTGTTCTCTTTGCCAAATAGTTGTCATTATGTTGCTGCTCAGTGGGCTTCTCGCAAACTTGTGTTGTTCCAAAATTGGGCGAGGACGATGTGGCTTTTAGACCCTTCTCAGCGCCACCCTGCAAATGAGATGCCTGTGTTTGCTTGTTCTCAGCATATTCCGCCGACGGAGTGGATGCCGGACGCGTTGGATTGATTAGATGAGAAGTTGGAGTTGCAAGCAAAGGATAATGAGAATTGGACAGCTGTGGCTGCTGCTCCTTATTTTGTGAGGTGCCATTAACATTGGGTGGTGTTGATATGGGAAGTGTTGTCGGAAATTTCTGATTCTGAGAAGCTGCTCGGAAAAGCAAGGAGTTGGCAGCCGGACGCATTTGCAAATTTTCGACTGCATCTTGATTTGTCGAGATCAAATTACGTTTGAAACGCGGTGCCAGCTCTTTGCTGCCCAGCAGTTGATTACCACCATATTGGGCATCGTTTCGATCGTTGTTTCTATGAGAGGAGTTGCGTGAATCCTCGCGATTTCCACCATTACCGCCGCTATTCTGGTTATGTTTATTATAGCGATTGTTGTAATTGCCTCCACCGCCACTCTGATTGTTGCGATCACGGTTATTATATTGACGATTCTCACGTTGGTTATTTGCACTGGTTGCAAATCTGAAAAGAAGATTTAAAAACATATTATTTAGACAAGTATAACGATTAGTCGTCATTTGGGTTGGGCATGATCTGTAGAGAAACTTACGGTGATACAATAGGCGAGGCACCGGTTACACTAAGGCCGCTGAACATATCATTGTAGCCACCGGGCTGAAGATTCATCCATCGGTTCATCCAGCTATCTCCGTCACGATCATTATTGCGCATATCGCGATTCCGATTGGCGAATGGCGTGCGTATTATCGAGTCGTCGTCCGAGCGTATTTGCTTTATCGGCACTGGTCCCTCGGTTGTGCCTACCTTGCGTGGCACCCAGTGATTCTGGCGCAGTTCGATAACATCCTTTAGCATGAAGCGTATCCTTGGTGGATATTCAGTTGACTTTGAACGACGTTCCAACGTCTCAAAGTACTGGTTCATCAGCTCTTTGCCCTGTTCTGAATCCAAATTCTTGCCGCAAGTCTTGAGCAATTGAGCCAAGCATTCCATGTCCTCGCACATTTCCTGCGCACCGGCCGTACGCTTCTTCTTCTTGTCCAATAGCTCCATGATGCACTGGTGCAACACATTTTTCGACAACATGTCCAACTTGTTGAGCTCACCGATGAACTTGACGTTCCCCAGCATCCGCTGTTTCGCCAAGTGGCGTCTCTCTTCCTCGTCGGCCTCATTTTCGGCTGGTGGTCGATTGTCGTTCTCGTCACGCTTTAAACGATTGTTAAATTTATCGCGACAAACAGCAATTAACAAGCGCAAGAATGTGCACGAATTATTCGGTTCCTTTTCAAAAGATGGTGCTTCCTCGGAGAGACGCTTGCACAGCTGTGCATACATAGACGAGTACTTCGGCTCGTCCAATGCTTTGTCGAAAATCAGCAAAATAACGCCATTGAGTATGACAATTGTATTTAAATCAAGCTTAAGCAACTCATCGCTCAATTCCTGGAACTTCTCCGGAGTTAATTTATTTAATATGCCACGCACTCTACGGAACACTGCGTCGTTCTTCTCGCTCTGGGTGAGTCCATGCTGTGGTCGCAAAGATGGTGGTATCCAGCGGCCAGCGACAGGTGGTGGTGTGGCTGACTTCAACGGCTGCTGAGCCACATTCACCGAATCCTGCTGTGTAGAAGGGCCGCGATTTGCGTTTAGAGAAGTATTCGAAGAGTTAGAAGTTGAAGCTGAAGTAGAAGCCTGTGCCGAAGACACATTGCCGTTCCGCACCGGGGGCGTACGGTTGTTTTGCCCCCGCTCGTAACGATCGTCGTTGCGCAAAGCGGATGGCGGTAGCGAGTCAGCTCCCGATCGAAACCGACCGCCGCCTCCGTGGCCGTTGCGTTCTAGGCTGTTTGTGTTGCCCGCTCCGGTGCCGTTTCCACTGCCCCCACTATTATAGCGCTGGTGAGCCGGTGAGTCGTCGTAGTCGCGATAACTGTTGTTGGTGTTGTAATCGTCGCGGTAATTCGAGCGCACATTCAGGCCAACATTGCTATCGTTGCCACCACGCGGCCCGTACGATGATGATGACTTGGGATTGTTGCTGCCGTTGTTCTGCTGGTTGTTGTTATTGTAGCTAGCGTTCGACGTGGAGTTGCCGTAATGACGCTGTTGTCCATTTCCATTGCCGTTCTCGTAGCGTGAGTTGTGGTGGTGCTGTTGGGAGCGATAGTTACCACCACCGCTGCCACCGCCGTTGGAGTTTAGATTGCGATTGTAGCCGCCGCCATCAGAGTTTTGGTGATAGTTGCGACCACCACCACCGCGATGTCCTCCAGCTTGTTGCTCACTGCCGATGGTATAGCGACCACCGTTATATGCTGTATCAGCGCTGCCTCCAGTAACTACTGAGTTTGGCTGCGACTGATTGCTGCTTTGACCCAAAATGTCACTATTTTTGTTATAGTAACGCGACGACGACGAGTCACCCTGGTAAGATCGTCGAGGTCTTGGGCTCACTTCCGAATCGTGTTGACGAATTTTGGCGGAATTTTTATTATATCCAGTAGAAAAGTGTCCAGATTGGCCACCAACTGATCGGCCAAGTGCGCCGTTTCTACCAATGCTTTCGTTGCCTACCACTTGCGAACTACCGCTGCCAGATTTGTAACTGGACCCACCGCCTGCACCCTTGTTGATGCGATAGTTGCTATTGCCGCCGGCGTGATTCGATGCGGGTGAAGAACCCTTGTCGATTTTCACCAGATTCTTAAGGTTATTAAACGTATCGGTAGCGGTTGTAATCGGTAGTAAATTGGGGCTGGTGTTGAGCAGAGTCTTGCCGACCGTAGGTGTCGGTGGTGTTTGGCCACCGCAGCTGACGCCTATAACGCCGCCGCCTCCTCCGCCGCCTCGATTACTGAGCTGGTCGTAATTGCGCTCACTATCGTTTTGATTAGCCGTTATTACCAGTCGTAAATCGCTGCCGCCGCCGATGCTCGTGTCACCGGTACTGGTGCCTCCCTCAATGGTGATCGTTTTACCGCTCCGGAACTGATCTATGATGACGCCTGCTTGATGCCCGTTGGTATTATCCCAACGTTGCGGACTGTCGTCGTAAGAGTGCAAAAGGGGAGCGGCGTCGTACGTTGAATGAGGAATGGTGATAACTTTTTTGGAAGACTGGGGGGGCGAATAATATATTCTAACGCTTTTCTCGCGCAGAATTTCCGGGTTCGTCTTCGCTTCTTGTTGTTCGATCTTAAAAAGTGATCAGTACAACTGCGCTGTCGTCCAAAAGTGTTAACCGTTACTGACTGGACACACACGAAACGAACACTAAATCAAACACACACAAACACGAATATATGCTATTGTGGCTCCTTCCGGTTGCTTTGTCTTAGTCCTGTGCGTTTTCTGTTCTTCAGTTGTTCGAAATTTATGATTCCTGTTACTTCTCTGTTACTTGGTAGCCTTGCGTATAGGAATCCTGGTAAAGAAAGAAGCCGTGCCGAAACGTGTTAAAAGATGGGATAGAGTAGAGAATAAAAAAATATTTATGGGTGAATACACAAAAATTCTAGACCAGACAATAAACTAATATACGTACGATTGTGACAAATATCTAAAAGAAAACTGCAATTATATATACGTACATAGCTTCGCGTACATACATACAGATTCCATATTTAAATTTATCCAAAAGTAGCTTCTAAATTAACACTAACTGGGAGCGTGAACAATTACAAATGTGCAATATCAATTAAAGCAACCTCGTACGAAGAGACCTTCAAGCTTATTTTGTTGATTTCCGTCTGCTCCAATGCCCACAGTCAACACTCAGATACAGATCGTTCTCATTCAACCTGGAACAGGTTACGTACGCGTGTGTATGTACTAGTATGTATGTATGTGTGCACCTGCACTACAGGCTTGTCGTTCTGCTAAATGTTTGTTGTTTATTTGCATTGCATTTAAATTGTGTGCTCATCATACATATTTATTTTCATTATTTGCAACGCAATTTATCCCACACAAAGTGCGTATGAAAATATGTGAGATAGCAGAGTATCTTAAAATTTTGCTTTTAGCATGTGATGATGATGCTGATTCTCAGGTCGTTCGCTTTTTTTTGTTCTTTGTTGACCATTTCTTTGTTCGTTCACTGAAGCTAAACTGAAGCGTGTACTCCAAAATACAAAATCGTTATTCTCTCTCTCTCTCTGTTTTGTGCCAGATGCACGACTCTGGATGCTGAAGTCTGGAGGGGCAGCGCGGTTGAATCGGGTGAGACATGTATAGCACGCATGTACGAAAATTAGCTGTTTAGTTGTTGTCTGGCACACAAATGAGAATTTGCGTAGAAGTCAGTGTCCTGTCTTTGTCTTCTATCTTATTGACCTCATTTAGCTTAGCTTTCTGCGCATCGAATTAAAGTCTTTTGACCTGAGAAGCTTATGTGCGTACTAAACAAAAGACCAAATACCTGATTAGCATGTTCAACAAGTATATTGGGTTGATAGCAATAATGATTCACACGCTAATTTTCGTAGTTAAGCAGATATTAATAATATTATAAAAGTTAAATGCATTAAAGAGCGTAAACAAAGGTGTACATATTTTAATTTTTGCTCCACCGCGTCCCCACAATCGGACAACCCTGGCTAAGTCTTCCTCTTGTCACTGTATTGTTGTTGTGTGTGTATGCAATGTCTTCTAATCACCCCCAAAGTGCCAATGTAAAACCACCCCAATAAAATGTGCACACAGCAACCGTCTGAAAGTTGCAACGAGGCGTCGACGACCCCGACCCGATGCTATCGTCGCCACCACCGACGCCACCACACAACGAAAAGACCCAGTTGTGGATGATTTTGACCTCAATTCGAACGCGTCGTTTTTTTTGCTGCTCGTGTATAGTACTTGGTTATGTTTAACAGTCAATACCAAGTTGAAAATGTTTTAAACGGCAACAGACTATGAGACGACTTTGACGAAGGCACGCCCACATAAAAAATGTATGCATTACTTTTGCTATTTAAAATGGTAATGGTATTGAAATGTGGCTTACAAGTGCGCACCAATCGAACATATGTATGTATGTATGTGCATACAAACACACACCAAAATTTGTATGTATGTATGTACACATTTCTTGAGTACACAAACTTTGTATGCCCGCACTCGTTTAACCTGTCCCTTCATAAAAAAATTCTGCAGCTCATCCGCGCCCAACTTTTTCGTTGCTTTCGTCATACAAACCAGTACAAAGTGCATGCACACTCACATACACAATCTATTTGTTTGTATAATAACTAATGGCACAAAGCGAAGGCAAACGGGAAAACAAAATGAAGCTGTGTGAAAACTCAGCTATGGACAGACCATGAGAAGCGGGGAGGTGGTGCAGTCAACGTCATTAGGTTTTCCGCTGGTACGCCGCCATTTTGTTTGCTGGCACTTGACTCTTCTCTCTATCTTTCTTTGTTCGAGGTGATTGTGATTCATTTTCATCAACTTTTTCTTTTGAATTGCCTAAAACGCAAATGCGTTTAATGAGTTAAATCAGTCTACCATTGCTCGCCACAATTGAGCTACTTTTACAATTATCACATTTTTCACTTTTATTGATTTCAACGAGGTCGTTTTCACTCAACTACATGAAGAAATTTTTGAGGCTATGGATGTCAAAATTTAAGGGAACTTAATTCACTTTGCAATTGAACTCATCCTTATGCTGAACACTGATTAATGCAAAGGAACTTAATAAAAATTTACTTTAATTACATTATACTAACCTGGATTCGAAATAATTTCTTTATGGCAAATGTGCACAAAAAGCGAACTACCACGACCAAGAATGAGTAACAATGAGCGATAGCAGTCAGTGGTGTGGAACAATTGCGATGTACAAAGGCCCAAACTCACGCACAGGGTTGCTTTGCGAAAACAACAGGGTTGCATTTGGACAGAGTAATTTCTGTTGCGCGCGTACTTCGAATATATTTTGCTACCACTGGAATTGTTTTTTTTTTCGATCGTGTTGATGTTTTATTACAGTTTAAGAAATAATCCATTTTGGTTGAACAAAAACAATTTATAATTGCAAATTTAAAGTTAGTAAACGGGTTTCTAGAATTTCGGTCGAGTGTAGCTAACAATTATTTTTGTAAATTTTCCTTAGTTATACATACATACTCAAATAAAATTTCGTCGAAATTTATATTGTACATGGACCTGGTTATTGGAAACAAATGTATTATCTTATAAGCAAAGCAGAAAAAGTGAATACGCTACTAAAAAATGTTTTTGTTATGTTATTTGAATTATAGTTCTTCAAAACGTAAAGGTTAAAAAAAAATATTATTGATATTGGAACGAGCTAAACTATTATCTTCGTCTGAGCCAAAGCTATGTATACATATGTACTTATGTGTGTAAAAGTATGTATACCCTTACTATGCCTTACAAAAAATCTTTATTCCTTCATGTTACTTTCCGTACTATCTTATCTTTTATTAAAAGTACTTGTGTAAAAATCGAAGGTATGACTATTTTTAAGGGTGTAACTTGGATTACGGTCATTAGTACATACATATATTGGCTTACATAAGTAGTTAGAGAAATGAAAATAAAAGTAATTTTTTTTTTGCTAGAAATAAAATTAAGATTTTTTTTTGGCCCGTACCTAGCTCTTCACGCAGTCGTATTCCAGCTTAGTCCTGTAAGTCTATCTGTAAACTTCAGGCGACATACATACATACATATGTAACTACCTAGAATAAACAATATACAAACCAATGTATTTAATTAACCCATCCCGTGGCAATGTTTTTATCGGTTCCATCTTGTACAACCCTTTTCGTTACACACATACGCTATCCAAATAGATAGCAAGGAAGTTCCGAAAAGAGGACAATTTAATTAGCGATGACATGTTGCCATTTAATTTTCTTGTAAAAAGTGTAATTAAAAATGTCCGCTTCGCAGCTGGAGCAACAGACCGCTAGCGTTGGCAGTAAAGTTGCCATTGGAAAATGTCAACACACTCAGGCACACACAAATGTGGCGATCATATATCGGTAGGCCGGTGATAAATCATATTGTGGCTGCCAGTAGTGCATAGCATATTAGGCTCTAAACGACGAGATAATCTATGGGCGCCCTGGCTACAAAATGTTGCAAGTGGCAATAAATTTGGAAAATACAAAACATGCTGACAATTTTCCGTGCATATGTATATATGTACATATGTATGTGTGTGTGTGTATGTTTGTGACCAGTGCTAGGGTCTGGGCCCATTCTTGTGCACACATAGACGACATAGTCACGTCAACACTTTTAACTCTTTGGCTTGAAGCCGTTTCGTTTTGTTTTTGTTTCTCGTTCGTTCTTTTTTTTCGTATCCTTTCGGCAATAAAAATTCCGCTTGCTATTTATCTTGATTGTCCCTTCGCTCAGGTCTGTCCCACTGTCGCACAGTCGCACTGTCGCAGGACACTTCAACGTGGTGTACATTGTGAGTCCTGTTGGCCATGGCGTCGCGTCGCTAGAAAATTTTTGCTTAATGAAATGTACATAAAACTAAATGAAATTAAGTTTGTGGCGTGCTAAGCCATAAGCCCAAGAAGTGAGCGAAGCCCGCGCGCATTCGCCGTGTTTATTACCACGAAGGACATAAAATGCAAAACGCGTCGAACCAAATGAGACAAAATGGCCGCCGCTTCGTGAGCAGAACCCTTTTGGCCCAAGTACGCATTAAGCTGGCCAGTCCAACAGTCCATGAGCAAAGGAAATAAGAGAGCCGAATGAAAGTGTGTACTGAAATTAAAGCATTTTACTTGAGCAGCCCTTCTGTTGGTGCCGGGAGGGGTGGGTAGGCTCGAAAAGCTCATAAAGTCGAAATTAAATAATTTGTCTTCTTAATTTTCAAATAAATTCTTCATCATAGAAATAAAGGAAACCCCAAGCTGGAAAAACAATTGTGCACGCAGGCAAACAGTCAGCCAACCAGAAGCGTGGCTAAATCCTGACAATAGCAACAACAACAACAACAGCAACAATTCCACCGGATACCCATACCCAGCGGAGCAGTCGTCGACCCACACAGACACCCCGTCAAGCAAACACTCGAGATGTTGCCGCGCAAGGACTTTTATTAAATTCGACCTACACCATGCCATGAATATACGAGCACGATTCCCGGCCCTTCTGCTTTCCGCCCTCACGACAGTTTTCGTATTGTATTTTTTAATATGTTTGTCGCTCGGCACAAATAATCGTGTACACCATTAATCCTTATTTCACGGCATTGTTCTCAAGCTCGTTCCGAAATCATCAGCACCCCAATGCCGCCGGCGTGCAGGGCCGAACCAAACAAGTGCCATGTAAGTGATTATCGCAAGGATATATGAAGGAGAAAAACAATAAATGAAAAGATAAATAAACGGGTGTCAATGACTTTTGATAATAGAAATGATAGCCGAAAATACTTGTACAATATTCGTAATTTTTGTCCTGCATCGAAAACTGCTTTACACTTAACAAATTTTTGTGTAACTAATACGTCTGCACTTTTGTTATAATTTCTTATGCATGCGTAAATTTCTATAAAAATAGGTTCGCAACTGAACAAATGCACAGATTTTGAAAATTCTGTGTGTATGGCAAATTTAATTAATCAAATTTTATGATCGCACAAATTTAATATCAAACTAAGTAAAGATAACATAAGCGTATTATAAATTTGAGCCGGGCTATATTAATGGGGAAAGGGATAATGTTAAATGCAAATTTGTATTTCCGTATTCTGTGGGGGAAAACAACTCATGAAAAACTAACCAAACAATTTTAAAACAATGGTACATGCGAAAATGAATACAGTTTATATCCACACTTATCATTGGTGAAGTAATTTTGAACCGGAATGGACACTTGAAAATCTTATCGAGTAAAGAAGTTAATTTTTAGTTTGAAATGGTATACCTACTAGAAAGTCAAAACACGAGATCTACATATGTAACAAGTGCAAGAAGACATGACGAGACGAATCGGTAAACAAATATCCGTCTGACTGTCCTTAACTAGACTTGTCTTACTCATACGCAGATTAAGTTTATTGCAAAAGAACGTATTTGTTATTAAATATAGCAAATAAACGTAGCAAATATCATTCTTACTAGAATCACTTTTTTGTTTAGGAAGATATTTTAATTAAATTTAACTTTAAACTTCAAATTTTGTTGCATTTGAAGTTATTGCAAATTCGAGGCTCTATATCATATGGTATACTTGGGATTCCAAGAGCTCGGCCCGCGCGCCCTAGACATTATATAACCTTGCCCTGCATCACGTTCAACGGCCAATATTATGGACGATGCTTAATATTCAATATCTGATCCTGCTCTATTCAACCAATAGTCTGATAAACTGAGTGGCAATATATTGTTCTGGACGACTTACTACTACTACTAAATTCTCGATTCAGAAAAGATGCATGGAAAAAATGTGAGACAGAAATGAAACAGCTTGTATACAGCATTTTGACTTTCTAACGAAAATGAACAGATAAGCTAATTTTCTATATGCGAGCATGGTTTGATAAGAATAAGGTTAATTGTGTTTCCGCACTACAATGTTGCAAATAATCTTACTCAGATAAAGGTTTATAAATGTGTAAGAGGCGACAATATAGTAAGCTTTCTAATTTGACAATGCCAGTAGTTTGCTGGTGGCAGCAATGAAACTAACTCAGTAATACTATTTGGCCGAGTACTCCAAAAATAAAATGAAGCTCAGCTTAAGGACAATTTTTGAAAGTCAAAATTGTCTGCTAAGGCGCAGAAATCGCATTCAGTTTCTGGCAACATTTCTGAGTGAGTTGCTGTTTTAGAGAGCTAAGGAAGCTATAATAGAAACAGGAGTTTAGTTCTCGTATTTCCTTTCTCCTACAGTCAATATTTTAACGTTCATTCATGGCCTTGGTGTGGGCTGGATGTCGCCAGTAATGCGCGACTTGAAAACTGAGGACTCGCCGCTCAGTTTCAGTGTGGTTGTCGAGGAGATATCCTGGATTGGCTCCGTGTTGGGTATAGGGAACGTTATAGGTAATATATTGGTCGGACTGATGCAGAATCGCGTAGGACGTAAGCTGGTTCTGCACTCCATAGCCATACCCCATTTGGTAATTCGCGAAAATTTGGTATTCTGAAAAACATGTGATTTGAAAATGAAATTTTTCAGTGTTTCTGGTTGCTAGCGTATTTGGCAGAGAGTGTGGAATATTTGTATGTTGGTCGTTTATTGGCTGGCATTGCAGGTGGTGGCGGCTATGTGGTGCTACCTATCTTTATAAGCGAGATAGCAGATACAAAGTAAGTGTGTAGAATTTATCTGAGCGGTGCCTATGGGTGCATTAGCTTGTATTTGCAGCATTCGAGGAACTTTGGGTTCCATGGTCATGTTGTCAGTCACTATGGGTATATTGGCTGGTTATGTCATCTCCACATATGTGGCCTACCATACGGCTCCGCTATGCATTATGGTACTGCCCGTATTATTTTTCGTGTGCAATTTCTTCTTTCCGGATACGCCGCACCATCTCATCCGTAAGGGGAAATCCGCTGCCGCTCTACATTCCTTCTGTTTCTATAAGAACCTCGATGTGAATGACAGTCGAGCGCTGAGCGAATTCGACGAGCTGAAGATGAAGCTAACGAAGGATCGGGAGATGGAGAGGAGAGCCTTAAGCTACAAGGACTTTAGTAAGTCGCGCATTCAACTTTTGAGCTTTCATTTAAATTTGTGTTTCTGCTCCCAATGCAGTAACCAGGCCCGCTTTCAGAGCGTACGGCACAGCATTTGCCCTGCTGCTGGCAAATCAATTTAGTGGACTCTTCACATTCACCAGCTATATGACCGACATCTTTGCTGCATCTCACACCACACTGGACGAGAATATGTGCACAATTACAATTGGCGTAGTGCAACTGATGGGGAATTATACGGCCACTCTGCTTTGTGATAAGTACGGGCGTAAAATCCTATTGTTCGTATCCTGCCTTGGATGCGCAGTAAGCTTAGTGGCCTTTGGCTGTTTCACTTACTTTGCGGACAATCCGGATTATGCTGCCCATTTGACTTCAGTCGATTGGCTGCCATTGTTGCTAATGGCATTGGACGTATTCCTGGGTGGTATTGGACTTGTGGGCTGCCTCTTCGTGGTTCTAGTCGAAGTCTTTCCGGCCAAAGTAAGTCTGGTTATTGCAGGACACAACCTTCCTAGTTGCTGATGCGATTTCTTTTTTCTTTTCATAGATTCGATCCCAAGCATTGTCGTTTTTCGTTGTTTGTCTTAGTGTTTCGGTTTTTGTCACACTCAAGATCTTCCCTATTTGCATGGAACAGTGGGGTATATCGGTGACAATGTGGTCTTGCAGCGGGGTTGCCTTCTGTGGCTTTCTGTACTTTTGCTGTTTTCTAGAAGAGACCAAGGGCAAATCACTTCTGGACTCTTAGCTATTTAAATAGTATATGCATGTTTTACAATTGTACTTAATTTAGTTGCATGATTTAAATCAGTTGGCAACTACTCTCAAGTAGACCTTTGCTTGCTATCATATATTTTTTATCACATACAGTTCTACTTGTAGATTACAAAAAAAGATGCTGATAAAGTGATCCCTTCATTTGAATTTATTTGCCTTTTTAAAACTTTTAACTTTCTATTCTAATGTTTCATAAATACATAGAAAATAAAATTTTAATAGAAATGGGAGGGAATCAGTAGTATCAGTATCATCCTAAAATGCGGTCCTCAATTGACAGGTACTAATAATTTGAAACGCCCAGAAAGAATGCGAAATTAGACAAATTATTAAGCAATTATATTATTACATACACACATTCTAAAAGATTTCTAGTCGACATCTTCGAGGTCGGCAGGGACTTGCTAATCAGCGTATGGTGAAGACCCCACTTTACATTTAATCTATGAGTTTGAAGCGCCTGGTAGCCTGAAATTCTTTAATAGTACTGAAATAATACTCCTCCAAACGGAATTCACTTCGGTTGGATATCATGAGCCGGGAGTGCGCTGAGCAAGATGAACCTTATAAGTAGATATAAACGTCCTTTTACTATATACTATAAAATACTATATTGGCTACAATTTGAATGTGTGCCGTCTCTGGGTGAGCCACTGCCTCTAAAGTTTGAGAAAATGTGCATCCTTTGTAATCAAGAAGTGGGATGCATATTTTTTCCGCCTGGTCCGAGATCTGATAGATCGTTAAAGCCGACAATGTGCTGACAATGAGAACACTATAATCTTTTAACACTCTAACGTATTTTGATATTTTAAAACTTATTCCTTCATAAAGAATGCCGTGTTTATTATTTTATTTCGTTTGGGTTGCATTTCGTTCAGTGTAGATGAAATCTCGCGCTAAAAAACCAATAAAAGTCCAAAGACAGCTTTCAGCAATCACAAAACGATTTGAAATACAGGCGGCATACTGACAACAGCCAACACACCATCCTCTTTCCTCTCCTTTCCTTTCCGTTCCCTGCCCATCCCTTGCCTTCACATCCCATGCCAATGCCCACGCAATCGTCAATGTCGTGGGGCCCTTCAATAGTTGCACACGCTTTACGCTTGGCCTAATTGCTGGATCAGCCAACGATGATGCTCGGAATGTTGGACTTTTCGACATATACAAATTTTGCAGGGCAGTCCCAGTCAGAGGCAGTGGTGGACGAAAAGGGCGAAAGGGCGAAAGGGCGGATGGGGGGTGGTCGAGTCGCAAAATGAAAAATGACAACACTTCAGGGTCGGGAATAGCTAGAGCGACAACGACCGCACGCATGTTCGCAGGCTTGGATGGAGGAGCAGAGCAGAGCCGAACAGAACAGAGCAGATAGTAGTAAGCAGAGAGATGAAGGAATGACTTTGTGCTCTGTGCTGGAGTCGTGCGTGGGTTTTTGTGTGCGTGATCCTTTTTGCATCCTTTTGATGCTGAGGGTGCGAAACGTTTGAATGCGAAATTAAATGATAAAAGATAGCAATGACACAAATACACAAACACACACCCGCACACAATTTTGCTTGGAGGGCAGAAAGCGTATGTTGTCGAGCGACTATTATTGCCTGGCCGTTGGGGTTGCAGGAACACGAACACGAACCCTCTGACGGTCGCGCCATTTACGCGTCAACCAACGTTGAAGGTCGAGCACCTGTTTTATTAAAAAGCAAATAAACGAATTGTGTGCTATATGAGCAGGATGCAGGACACCGCAGACAACAGCTACGCTTTGGCATTGTTAATGGTTGGGGTGGTTGGTGGTTGTGAATGAGAATGTCGGATGATGTGCGGGCTGGGCGAGGCGAGGCGAGGCGAGCGCGACTGTGCAGGGCACGACGGACAATATATTAGGGCTCATGGACTGTCAAGTGGTTGGCGTAGCATAATAATTGTGCATATTTGGCTTTTTAATAAAACCTAATCGTCATGGCATCAAGGAGCGACGTTTGGTATGGGCGATAAAGCGACCAGGACCGCCCTCAGTCTCAGCCTCAGCCTCCGTCCGAGCTCTGTGTGAGTTGCATACTGGCAATGAAATTTTAATTAAATTTTCTAAACACTTTCCGTCCATGGTTCAATTGTGCACAATAATTTAATGAAAGTTGTGCATATGCCTTTGGGCAATTGTGGATGTACCCCCAAACCGAAATCCAAGCGCATTCACTGCACCATGCCTCAATGATTAGAAATCTAGAGCCACACATGCGGTTGTTCGCAGGCCAAATTAACACTTGGCCCGAACAGAGCCCAACACAGCAGGCATTGAGGGCAAACATGCAATGCGGCTAACTAATAACCCATCGAACCCCAGAAATGGCTCAATGAGCTCTTGCGTGCCAGACGCTTGGGGAGGGGCCTGCCCAAGAGCATTTAGTAATGGCTACCGAAGAACGAACCACTTCTCTGATGCGTCGGCACAGACACAGACACAGATACAGACACAGGCACTTGCATTCGCGTTCAATCAGCAAAGTAAGGAGACTTTGAGGCATACTCGTGCAGTGGTGGTGCACAAAAAAAAAAAGACCAATGAAATGCCAAACATGAAATTTTTCGAAATTAATTTCTGTTTTTCTTATCGCGTTCGTCACATTGGGAAAAGCGACGACCGACCATCCCATACAATGCCGATGCATTCGTGTGCGCTGTTTGTCCAGCAATCGACTGACTGCCACTGCTACTGCCACATCCACTACCACAACCACGGACACTGCCATTGCCACAACAAGAGACCGACGACCGGATACTGCGCTAAACGTGATGATGCATTTAAGATTCTTCCGATTGGTCATTATTGCATGGCATTTAATGGTGCTCTGTGTCTCGGACGGCGTTTTTGATTGATCTACTCATTGACGTTGGCCAAGCAGATGACAAAAAATCATAAGAGTTGCGGAAAAGGCAATGGCAGGAGGACAACAAACACGATGAGTCGGTCGCAAAGAGTCTTTGCGCAGATGGCGGCGGTTGATAGCCAGAAAGACTCTTGCAGTCAAATGGACGATGATGAAAGGTTGTCAATATCAATTGATTCAAGTGAATGGTTGAAATGAAAGTTGAATATTATTAATAAAGTAAATCAATCCAAGCTCGACAACATGTAATTAAGTCATACTCGCCTATTCTATATCGGTAAATGGCAAGAACTTATGATTTATTTAATGTGCAAGTCGTAATGCAAAATTAGTAGTTTAAGTTCATTTGAGATCTACGCGCATAAGCTTTCGTAGAAAACATATTATTATAGGAAGAGAAAATTGAAGGCAGCAATTTAAAAGAAAATAAACCAAAAACCTCATTAAATTAAATCGTAATACAGATTATAAATAAAATTATGATCTTGATGGAAGTAGATGTGGGCGTCGAAGACATCGTGCTTTAAAACCAGAACTGTTTTTTTTAATATTTTTTATTTTTATTTTTTTTATTTATAAACTTTATCCTAGCGTGGCTAGTCATTACATGAATATGAGTCGAAGTCTACAGTATTTGTATTCTGTCGTCATTTATTAGAAAACATTGTTTATTAAATTTTCATTTGGTCAACTATGGAACACGTTAATAAAAGTTATTGTTATAATAACAGCCAAATTAATATAAAGAATAAAATATTTTACGTGACCTCTGAAAAAAAGGTCATCTATGGTTATCTTGCGCAATCCATGAACGATGCAATTTGATGAAATACTGCAGTTTTTATACCCTGTACCCAAAGGGTCAAGGGTATATTAGTTTTGTGCGAGTGTACATGTAACACACAGAAGAAGGCGTGGCAGACCCCACAAAGTACATATATTCTTGATCAGCATGACAAGCTGAGTCGATATAGCCATGTCCGTCTGTCTGTCCGTCTGTCGGTCTGTATGAACGCAAGGATCTCAGAAAGTATAAGAGCTAGAATAACCAAACTTGGTATACAGATTCTCCTGAGCCCGAGAAAGGACGAGTTTGTTCATTTTTCCCGATGCGCCCTCCCACTCCCCCCCTATTCAAGATTTTCTATAACTCCCGTAATTCTTAGAATTTTAAACTCAAATTTGGTAGACACATCCAGTTAGTAATTATATATACCAAGTTTCATTATGATAGGTTGATCAGAAAGAAATAGCCATATAAACATGCCCAATGCACACATACATACATATGTACAAGTACACAAACACGCAAAGGCACGATTCTGATGTAAATGTAAATGTATGTATGCATGTATCGAATATTTTATATTTAATTTAGTAAATTAATTAAATTAAATTAATTAATAAATATAATTAAATTAATTTAATTTTTTGTGGGGGGGTACAGGGTATTTAAGAGTTGAGCCTGCTCGACTTTAGCATTCCTTTCTTGTTTATAAATAAATAACCTCGGTCTCGACGCGTTATCTGTGTCCGTCCAAAAAAAGCCTCGTAGAATGCTCTTGAATGATGGGTATGGGACATGGCGATTTGGATTTTAGTCAATATGCTGATCATACATATGTGTACCTTAAGATGTGGACTACCATGCTTCCAAATAGATGTTACACACTTAAAACATTGTGTGAAATGTGTGGGTTCTTTTCAGTGAAAGACATTATAAAATGGCTTGACTTGTGGGAAATAAACAATAATGACGCTTAAAAACTTTATTCAAAACACTTCTATGGCATTTACTTACAAACACTTGATATATAGTTAACACCTACATACCTTAATCTTTCCAAATCAAGGATATTAAAATTAAAGCCGTCTACATACAATATTTCGCATGGAATATTTAGATGTTGTGGCCTTAACAATAATTGAGATTTCGTCGCACAGATAATTAATAAGCTTTGACTTAGATATTACTAATAATTCATATTCGCATATCTATTATAAATACTTATAATACTTATATTGTTTGCTGCCTGCACGTTAACTAAAAGGTGGCTCTAAATAGAAAATCGGCATAAGTATATATTATTGGATGTTGTGTATTGATTGACATTAATTAAAATTTGGAAAATATAGATATTACTAATAATTCATAATCGCATATCTTAAATACTTATAATACTTATATTGTTTGCTACCTGCACGTTGAACAAAAAGGCGGCTCTAAATAGAAAATCGACATAAATATATATTATTGGATGTTGTGTATTGATTGACATTAATTAAAATTTGGAAAATATAGATACTTGTATTACTAATAATTCACAATCGCATAGCTATTATAAATACTTATATTGTTTGCTACCTGCACGTTGAACTAAAAGGCGGCTCTAAATAGAAAATCGACATAAATATATATTATTGGATGTTGTGTATTGATTGACATTAATTAAAATTTGGAAAATATGTGATATTTTTTTGGCAAGACAAAAATGTTAAGAGTCAGCTCCGATATTAGCCCACATTGACTTTCACTCTTTTAAAGGCATCGATCAGTGTTGGAGCAGGCAATAGTATTTGCCGCTGTCACACGGTCGTCGGTGCGTCAAACGTCAAGCGGTCAGAGCTGAGACGAAGCCAGAAGGCTCACCATGTTGCATACTCGCGCGTACACTTTAAGCATGCGGCTCCAACTGCTCCGCGGCATCAGACTCGGCAGCAGCAGCAACAACAACAACAACAACAAAAGTTGTGGCTTGCAGCTTTGACTAAAAAGTTTCTCAAGCCTTTGCTTCAGCTTCTTTGGGATCGTTCGTATTCGTCGTAAAACAAATTTGGTTGCGGCTCGTTCGCTCACTGTTCGTTCATTGCTGCTCACGATCCCCAGATTTCGAAGGGGAGCTGCCACAAGAAGGAAGGTACAACAACATACAACTGCTAACAACTGCATTCGAGGCAACCACCATTCGAAAACTTTGCCAATGCAGTGGCCCCGAACAAAACAAAAACAACTTAAAAGCATTTTGCAGTCGAGCCGCCACCACTGCCGATACAGACTTCATCATCTTTGGGCTTTCGGGTGCAGCTTCAGCTTCAGTTCCACCAACACCAACACCAACAACAATATCTACTATGGTGGATATTGCAGTTGAGAGAGCAATTTAATGCTGACGAGTGTTGGGCGATGATGGAGCCACTTTGTGGTTCGTTCGACTGCTAGCTGGGACTGCGACTGCGACTGAGGCTGAAACTGAGACTGGGACTGACACTGGGACTGAGACTGCGGTCAAACTATTTGAACGTTTGTTTGGCCATTTGCCGACGCAGATAAGAAATTTGCGATTGGTGCACGGCCGGGCTGCCAATTGGGAAAACTAGAAAAGCAACAATTTGATTATGTTTCGCTTAGAGTTTGCTTCGTTTCCAGGTATGGATCGCTAGATCACACATACAGCGCCCTACCGGCCCCACCGCTACTGCAATTAAAGACAACAGGAAGCAGCTTCCCTGGAATCGCAAACACAAGTGCATGCCTTATCTGCATTCCCTCCTCTCCGCCCCCTCATTCACATGTCTGCCGACCACAAAACGATCGTGTTCGATATCGGTATAGAGTGCGCTTAGAATTTCTTTCGTCCTGCGAGCGTGCGATTGTTCATCGCGCAGTGCTGATCTTTGCCTATGCCGCAACGGCTGGATGACAAAGCCAGGCAACCCAACCAACCAACCAACCAGCCAACAAACTAACCAACCAATGGCCAAGCCGGCGGCGATTGCAGCAACAGCAGCAGAACAGAGAAAAAATGAAAAAAGCACACACACACACAAAGAATATCAAAGTCAAAACGAAGACTGTAAAACTAAAGCACGCGTGGAATGTGAAAAGTTGGTTCCCATGACTCCATGGACGAGGCGGTGTTCAAAGACACCGAAATTCATCGTCGTCGTCATCGTCTTCGTAGTCCTCGTCGCTGTTGCCACTACCGCTGCTTCTGCTTCTGCCTCTGCTGTTGTTGCCGCAGCCGCAATTCGTGGGCTTGTCTGTCGTCTTGTATTCCTGTTGTGGTCGCTTCTGCCCCTATCCTGCCCCGTCTCGGTCCAGTCACAGTTGCTCACAGTTGCGGCTGGTTGTCGCTTTATTTTGTAGCGTTTATCAGCGATTTGGAAGCATTCAACATGCTGTTAAAAAACATAAAAACATATTGAAACATTTCGCATTGCGATAGATAAACTCGGCCACAGACGTTCTTGCATTTCATTTAAATGCCAATTGAGTGCAATATGTGCAATATGGTGGTATGTAGGCATGATTGGGGCAGGGCACACATTTATACACACTTGTAAGTGGTAGGCGCAACACCTACTTAGTTCGTCGATGCAGCCGCAGTTGCAGGAACAACGCCGATTTTTCATAGCCTACTTATGTGCGCGTGTGCCCCTCGCACACCTTTTAACCGTCGCGACGGCAAGTTAACTAAGTAATAAGCATTCTGATAACCTCAAAGTAAGTATTTCGAAAACATTTTCATTACACCAATTTGTCGTCATCAACTTTGAACCTCGGTTGGTTGGCTGCTGTCTTCTGCCTGATTGTTTGCTCTATTCATAACTTTCGAGTTGTGTTTGTGTGTGTGTGTGGGTGAGGGTGCACGCGGCATCTCAGCAGGAGATTGGCCCAAAATTACGCGCGTTACCATGGCTAGCACTTCATAAAATCGACGACGCCGTGTGCCGCTATTACTGTTTATTTTTATTTGCTTTTTTTACGAGTATAATATGTACTCCTATATAATTCATGTACACTTCAAAGTTTGTTGAAGCATTGGTCCAGTTCCTGACGTGATGTACTGAACATGGAATTTCTATTTAATAAGTGACAACTCTTAAACTGGACGAATATTTCAGCTATTTGGCTGACCTTGAAAGAAATGCGGAGAATGAAATGTTGGGACAGTTGATGCCCTTACGAGTATACAGTGTATTTTAAAAAACATCAAATCAAAACGAAAATGCTAATTTAAATTCACGTTCTAGCATAAACGCCTTGTGCGTAGTGAATTTCCTAGAATTAATGAACCATTAAGAACGGTGTTAGGTCGAAATCATCTGCAAACATTTTCAATAGCTCCTCCTCTCCGTAGGTGCTGAAAAAATTACGATATCGCTTTTGGCCGCTGTTGTAAAAAATTTTAACCGATAATTCAAAAACTCTTTTAACTTTAAGCAGCCTGCATATAAAATCAGCTTTAAATAGTACTTATAAGGAACAATAACAAAACAAGATTTGCTCGAGTCTAGCTGGCCAGCTGAGACTAATATAAGTATTTATGTGTACAGTTGCCTTTGAACCCTAAGAGTATTGTAATCGCATCGCTATTGCTACTAGTTTACTTAACTAGTTCTAACATTAATACTGAATTAATAAATAAATCAAATTGGTTCTCTGGCACAAATTGAAATTATTTAAAATATACAATATGATATAATACCAGTGCCGTGAAAAGTTGCTACTCCTTAAACGGACGGTAACTATTCTACTGGAAAATAAATTATGCACTAATTCATCAAACAGAGTTGTAGAACGATTTTCTCTTTGCATTCGAATTTTTAGTCTGAACAGAACACACTTGTATAATTAATCGAAGTTTTTATTTTTTTATATACTTATTATGGAGTGGCGATATTTTCAGGTAGAATGATAAATTCCACACGCTACAACATTAATTTAAAAATTAAGAAAGGCTGCAAAATAACGCAATAAAATTACAATATGATATAATAACGGTGAAAATAAATTTGGCATCTGGTATGCTAAATGTGGTTGGAAAGGTTAGTAAACCTAATATACAACAATTAAATTGATATACAAATTGTAAAATAGGAAAAACCAGGTCGGGGAATATTTAATAGGAGTCTAAAATTGCTTACATTTTTAGGGAGTTTATTCAGCCTCAGAGTCTAAAGTGTTGTCTAGTCAGTAGTGGATAAGCATAACTAACAATGTCCCTTCGATTTAATTCAAAGTTCAAACTTCTCATATGTATATGTATTATGCAATCTTCATTTACTTCATGTCTATAGATATGTGGTGTAGCATTTCAAAATCAAATTTTTATAAAACGGGTGTATAATTTTTATAAAGGAAGGGAAAAGGTGCAAAGAATCGGACTTCAAAATAAATGAACCTTGTAATTAGCGAACGAACGCTTAATTAATATTGGAAATTAATAGATAAATCTGTTTCAATAAGTTTTGCATACAATTATGAAATACAGTCGCTTTTATATTTTATGTACACAAACTTATTTATATATGATTATGTTGAATCAGAACTGTTTACTATATTCTTCAAGACATAAAGTAATAATAACAAAGATTAGATATGTAAGTAGGATGCAGACTATTAAAAAACTTTAGGTATATTTTTCTAAGTATTTTAAATAAATTAAGAAGTACATTCGAGCGATAATTTTAGAAATAGAAAATTTGCTAAACTATCATATTGTTGTATTTTGTATAAATGTTCAAATAATTTATTAACAAAGAAACATAAGAGTCTTATGTGGCCTCTGGTTATACCCAATATTTATGCAAACTCAAAACGGAAGGCATCAATTTCAACAGCTGCTTCATCACATAATTCAAATGAGAGCAGAAGTCCTTGTTGTTGTTGGCGTTGCTTTTGTTGCCGGCAGCACTGCTGCTGCCTTAAAAATGCAAATCAAGTTTCAAATATTCCAACAATAATATTTCAGGAATTCCACCAAATTACTCAAGAAAACCGACCCGAGGAACGAGAAAGCACATTTAAAATGTCGCGTGCCGTTAACTCAGAAATTTCGAAATGCGAGTCGCATACATTCTAATTAATAGTGCGGCTGCGTTGGATAGTGGCTTGGGGTAGGGAACGGGGCTGGGACCGGGATCGGGCTCGGAACTGGCTAAGCAGCGTCATGGAGACGCAAAAGGAAGCGCGCCAAATGTCACAGGCCGTTTGAAAGCGGCGACTTTGTCGCATTAGAAAGCAGCGCCAGTAGACAGAGGAACGAAAAATACTGGACTGTCAAATTAATGCATTATGCATATACTGGCCAGTTAGGTGGACTTGTGCACTCAAAAAAAATAGAATAGAAAGAACTTCAACTAGATATTCACTAAATGTGTGTTCTTGAAATAGCAAAATTTTGTTGTAGTATTGTTGTGGGAGGAGATTTGTTTGACAGAGATTTTTTAGGGATATGTGTATCTAAAGGTCTACCTAAATATTTTCTACTTACTGTAGTCTGAAATATCTCTTACTTGACAAACGTTTACTACATATTTTTTAAGAAATATCTACCAATCGAAAACCTGAAGAGCAACTTAAAGGGAAGAACGATCTTAATTTCCCTACGATTCTCCCAAACATATATTTTACTTTAGCATGGAGGCCTTAGTTGCCCTGGCTATGTACTATATTAGCATTTTAGAATTAAATCCAAGTTAAAATAATGTAAACAAATATAAATAAAAGTCTATTTTATTTGCAATACAACGAAACTAATATGAACGCCACTTTTTCGTTTTACATAAATCTGATGTTTCTTTAAAAAAATTAACCAATTTTTCTTTATCTTTCTTTTTTCTTTATCCTTCTTTTTTCTTCTACTTTTTCTTAAATATTAACATCCAAGATCAAAATTTTATTGAATAAATATTTGAATGCGATCATTTTTGTAGAGTGTACCACTTGGTTTGTGCCAAGCATTTCCGTCTCGCCTTTGCTGTGTCCATTTAGACAGCCATCGTCGTCGTCGGACCCGTCGTCGTCCGGCCTTTGGTTATCAGCGGCATTTTGCTACCACATGCGAGGCGTAGCCGGCACTTGAGTGCCGCTGCCAGTGTCTTTGCCGCTCCACTCTCCATGGCAGTGGCCGGGCGCGTTTCCCATGGCAGCGTTGAGACGCTGATTTAGCCGGCCACCAAGAGTGCAGAGCTATCGACGACATATTGACAGGACATTATCGGCACACTTGTAAATGGCTTATCTTAATTGCTACTGACCTGCGCAACATTTTGCGTGGCATTTGGACGGAGGGACGGACAGATGGACAGATGGACTGTATCACAAACTTGGGTTTGGGTTTGGCCTCTCGGTCAAGTTATTTTAAATGCGTTTTTTCGAAATGTGCCCAAAATGCTTGGCCAACTGCTCTTAAATGAGTGTATGTTGTTTGTTCATGTCTTTGCGTGCGGTTCAGTCATATTTTGCATATTTTGACAACCTTTTTGTGTGCTTGTGTGTGTGTGTGTTTGTTTGTTTGTGGGTCTCATTCGCTTCGCTAATTAATCGTTATGCCTTGCGCGTGTTCATAGCATTCCATACATTATTGACCAGTTGGGTGGTGGGATAGGATGAGCCTACCCATAAAGCCAGCTGTACGACGATCGAGCGAGCAAGTTGAACAAACATGGCGTTGGGCCACCATATAAATGCGGCGATCAGTGGCAGCTTTTATTGGATTTAGCATAGTTTAGTTTGCCAACAGTTTTTGTTCTTCCGCAGAAGTGTAAATTGCAGCTCAATGTGCGAAATTATCATTTCCATATCGGGTCTAAGAATTTTAACGGCCATTTGTGTGTGCAAAGGTAAAAACTGCATACGGAAACGACTCAGAGACGGTCAACAACTACGACCAAATCATGTAACTCGGCAACTGGCGGATTTACGTGGAATTGCAACTCGTTGTTGTTGTTGTTGTTGCTGCTGCCACTGCTGTTGTCTTCCTGTGCCTGCTCCGCATCCAACTGCAGACAGGTGGACACCCAATATGGCTATTGAGTTATTCACTTTGACATGCCGGCATGGGCATGTCGTCGATGTGAGGGAGCACGAGCAGTTTAGTTTTCCTTCTCTCGCTCTCTCTTTCTCTCGCTCTGCGTTTAAGGAGTGAGCGAAAGTCGTGTGCGCACTAAGAAATGCACACATTTTGAAATCCCTGGACTCTGCCGTGTAATAAGTCGTTTAGACAGTACAGAAAAACGACAACGATTTGACGATTTTCATGACCAACATATTCAATTTTGATTTAACAATTTATAATTTCATGTTTTTTGTAATCCTTTAATAGGAGAATAATGAAATTTTTGGAAAAGCTTAATAGGAGAATAATCAATTTTTCAACAACTATTTTATTTTTTACACATATGTATTCAAAAAGTATAACTGTGTTCTGTAAAATCGAAATGTGAATGATGTTATTTTTCTAGAATAGTTAGAATAGAATAGTTAGTCCGGACACTATTGATTTTTGTGTGCCTTAAAAATTCAACCATTTTATTTACACTTTTTTAACTTTTCTTCTATCTTCGAATATTCCTTGTAGGTTTGACTGAAATTCCAATAGTGTTTGGAATTTTTTGTATTATTATTGCCTTTTTTGTGTTTCCGTTTAAGTTATAAAAAAATTGTATTATTATGAGCTTTTTTTAAAATGCCAAAAACATTCTTGATGACGTAATCTTTAAACTGCGCTTTTACTATATATTACTATTAAATAATCAATGAGATACAATCATATTTCATATAATATAAAAATTATTAAATAATTTTTAAAAGTGTTGTTTAATTCTTTGTTTAATTCTATGAAAGCTTCAAATTTAAGATTAATCTAAAGTTTTACTAAGAGAAATTGCTTATAAAATCGATCAGTCGTAAACTGATAGGATAATTAAGCTGAATGAATTTCATCATTCATTTGTAAAACTCCCATTTACATATTCGTACAATGGAGCTGATTATGTCCTTATGAGACACTCCAATAAAAACTAAACTATTCATTTAATTAGAAACTTAAAAAAATATTGTACAATTTATAAATCAAATAAAATATGGCATGACATTGAAAGTATAAGTCATGCGTGACAAAAGACAACATTTAATTAAAAATTGCTGCTGATTGTGGTTGCACCGAGCCTAACGTTTCGGGTGCGTGGAGTTGCACACACGTCCACCCCTTTACGAGGAGTGTCTCCCACCTGACTCAGTTGCCAACCACTAGGAGCATTTTAGCTACTGCTAAACTGCAGCTGGAATGTGTATTAGTGTAGCAGTAACCGCAGCAATAAAGCTGCGCATATTTCATATTTTGGAAGAATTATGACAACGTCAGCAACACACACACACACACACACACACACACACATATAGACGTGTATATGTATAGTTGCCAACTATTTTGTGTGCATATGGCAATTAGTAGTAAGTTATGTAGCGCATACGCACTGTGGCCCATTCGCCCCCTCCACTGAGCTTATGTGTGCGACAGTGTGTGTGTTTGTGTGTGTTAGTAGCTCGCATGCGTAACTACCATTACCACTACATGCAGAGCAGTCGACGGTAGAGCCGCCCATTTTTAATTACGCAAAGAACCTGGCTTATGGTCATTACAAGTGCTTGCAGCTATCCATAATTAATGTTAGTCGCCATTAAACGTGAGCAGACAGACGGTTGGGAGGCCCAGCGCCATGCCCATTACATAGTACATAGATGAGTTATATGAATGGCTAATTTGTGTGCGAAATTCCAGCTAAGGTCAGCACGGCGCTGGGACCATTGATACTAGTGCCATTGAAGACAAGTTGCTAAGGCTGTTTCAGCTGTTGATAAACGCCTGTAATCGTTCAGTAGTTGGTAGCCGACAATGGACTTTAGAGTCCTTTTTGGCAATAGCATGATAATTGCTGTTGTTGTTGTTGCTGTTGCTGTTCTTATTGCTGCTGCCATAAAGTCCAACCCTTGGCAAGATGTCTGCTGCTCTTACTCTGCACACACACACACACACATACTATATATTTATATATACATATATATACCATCCACACTGACACCGACACCGACACAGCCACAGGCACAGGGACGGCTATTGCGAGTAGCAAACCGGTTTGCACAAATACTCACACAGACACACCCAAGGGGTTAGCATGGGGCGGAGACTTTCGTATTGTTGTTCGTTGTTCGCTCTTGTGGTTGTTGTTATTGTTGCTTCTTTACTTGCTCTTATCTGATGGCAATAAGCCGCTCGACCCTGCTGCTATTTTATTGCTGCTGTTGTTGTTGCTGATATGTTGCACGAAATGAATTGTGTGCTTGCCAAGCGAATATATCAAACATACACACTATGGTCGTCTCGCTCTTTCACTCTCAACTCTCGGCCTGGCCATAATGTGTGTGCTGTGCTGTGCTGTGCTGTGCTGCCTTTGCCTGACGCTTTTTCGGCTCCTCTGCTGATGTTTCCGCTGCTGCTGCTACTGATACTGTTGTTGTTGTTGTTGTTGTAGTTGTTGCCGTCGCTGCAAAGTTTTGCCAAAATGTTGCAATTGCCTGACATGAGTTTCCTTTATTCGCTTTCCTTCTTTTCCTTTTGTTTCTGTAGCCTTTTATTTCTTTTTCGTTGCTTCCCCACCGTTGTTGCTGTTGTTGTTTCAATTTTAAAATCGATGCAACGAAGTGAACTGCATTTGCGGCACTTGCACTTGAATGCATTTTAAAGCTGCGCCAGCAGCATATTTTACCAAATTTCTGCAATTTAAACTATTTTCATTCGCATGCACGAGGCATTTGGCGTTATGAAGTGCATCCACTATATACGAGTACGCATGTGTGTGCGCATACGTGCGCGTTAATAATCAAATATTTTATACACATGCCTGTGTGAGTCTTTCGTGTACACACACACATACATACATATTTACGAGTATGTATGTATTGCACATATTTTTTATTTTCATTGCATAGCCTCTGCTCGTCTATTTGGAGCGCAGTCTGTGTGCAGTGGTTTTCGTTTTTAATTAACTCAATTTCATGCCATTTCCTTTTTTTTGTTTTTTGCGTTTGCATATTTCATATCCTTTTTTATCATCTCCCAGCCAGAGGTAATAAGTTGCATATTTTTCAGTTCAGCTTACATGATTTCCATGGCATTTTTTTTGAAATAAACGTCGGCTTGTTATGAAAGGTACACATTTGCGAATTATGTTTTCTGGCATTCAGATGTTGTTATTATATACATATTACTGTGTTGTAACTATGAATAATTATTTATTTTTTGTTCACTGAAAACTGTATGGGTAAATAGTTTTTCGTGTGTCCGTTTCTTACAATTAGAAGGAAAAATGACAGACCACACGGTACAGCATGATGAGAACAATTCAAATTGCAATGTCCGTCTTGTCAGTCGTCCGTCCATTTCATCACTACCCCTTCCACAATTTGCACTATGGTTTTTTTGGACGGACATAGATAATATGTGGACCTATATTATATAACTGACATATGACATGGTTTACAAATTATTTTTTATATCTTTTCTGCTTGAATAAAGTTATGTTGTAAGGCACACTAGAGGGTATTATGGACGTAGTGAGGATCTTATCTACGGTGTGATTTTGTCCTTAGCAAGTTATTTGTACATTAAATATTTAAAAAATAGGGGATAAATAAATGGAAATTCATATTTGAGTGCTTTTTATAAGGTGAAAATAGAGGGTATACGTACATGTATAGCTTTTAAGCTTGTTATATGTGTATAATATTAAATGTACATAAGCAATTTTAATGAGAATTAATGCTTTTTCATTAAACATGCTTTTAAATTGCTTGTATTGTATAAATTGTAACAAGAAACAAGTTTTTTATTTAATTTACTCTTTAATTACAAATACGCATGAAAATTGTTTCCCAGAATTTTGAAAATGTACTTGTACTTGAACACAGCTTTATTTGTATTAAGTAAGTACTATTTCGATGTAACAATAAATTAAGAAAATGCAAACAATCCACCCAATGTAGGTAAATTAAATAAAAACCAGGTAATAAATTCGTGTATGCGGTTTTAAAATTATTACCTAAAACAATGACACTTATTTTGAAGGCTTTCTGACTCTATCAGAGTTCTGGCCTGAAATATGTAGGTTTGTAGATTTAACATATAGTATTTATAATATAGTATTTACAACATACTTAGTAGTTCATATACAAGTTTATAACATGAGAATGATGTATACAAAGTTGAAAGTTACAGGCAGGGATTTTCCTTTTTTGATGAGTTTATGGCTATCAGCAGCAGTGAAATCAAGTCCTCATATGGGATCTGATCGCTTTACGGACTCCAGAATTAAGTCATGGTGAAGCACAAAGTCGCAAACGTGTCAATCAGTGAAAAGCCAATCGTTGAAAAGTTGATTAGTGATACATAAATCGTAATGCTTCTTTCTAAAGCCGATTGCGGCTTGATTCCATAGCTTCAGGGCATATATTGGCACGTTACAGCTCCCGCTTAGAAGCTTGGAGGAGTCTGTCCATGACCCACTGTTTAAAGAATCTTTACAATCATGTATACATGTAATGTGTGGAGTAACTTAATATAAGGGAAGAATCGCTTAGGGATTGTCTTGACCTTAAAAACCAAACATGAATCTAATGGCCCTATCCAAGAACTGAAACCTCAACTTTCATGCTACAGTTTATAAGCAAAAATAACTGCTTCCTTTCGAAAGGAAGTTGGACTGAGGACCTAGGGATGTTTCTTAAGCAGCATCCTTGCCAAGCAAAACTAATAAACTCAAGTTTTTTCTTTGGTTTCCCGCCTGCTTGAACCCAGCTGCGCCATCAGTGGGTGGGCATCCACTCTTTGTCTTTGACTCCACGCGCCTTTAATTGCTGTTTAAAAGGGCCAACCTTGAGAGGGGGCCTTACAAATATACCGACCGGAACCGGGACCGGCCGACAAACCGTACAATCGAGTGCAAATGCAGCTAGAACTCGAACATTTTTGTGAATTATTTTCCCATTATGAGCAGATTAAGTTTATTGTGAGGCAGTGTCTTGGCAACGAGCTGCCATCTCCAAAGGAGTTGGCAGTCAGCTGAAAGTAAATGGCAGGCGGCGGCAGACAGCAGCAGGAAAAGCCACCCGAAACTGTGGCCGCCCCAAACTCAAAATGTGATGGCAGAAATGTACTCGCACCCACACTCCATAGTCGCCCACAGAAGTCAGCAGAAGTCGGCAAGAGTCTTTGAAAGGCAATACAGAGGGAAAGGGGAGAAAGGTGCGCAGAGAGGCAGAGAGGCAAGGAGACCTGGCATCCTGTCGTGAGAGTAGAAAGTTGTGCCATTGCTGCCTTTGTTAGGCAAAATGAAAAGACAAAAGGGAAAAGTATTTTAACGCGGTCTAAATTTCAAAACTTTCCGGAACACGATGGTTGGGGAAAGCACTTGAAATTTCCACTTTGAAGCGTTTGTTATTCATAATTTTTTGTGTAACGTGTAAATTAGAAAATAGCTGAGTGATGTCCTGTCGCTCTGGGTTGTGAGAGTTGCAAGGCATCTGTGGCGAACACACACACATATACTACACTGGCAAACAACCTCACACATTAATTAGAATATCAATGAAGCATGTGTGTTTTCGGATATGTGGCAATGCACAAACAGGCCCGGAAATGTCAATTGCGTCACCTTAACAAAGGCAAAAAGTTACAGTTGGAGTAAGGGAAAGATCAGACATATAAATCACCATAACGCCAGGCATCAGCAACAGTAACAGTAACGTCTGCTTCTGCTTCTGGCCAGCCTACAAAAACCGAAGCACACACACACATTCTCAAGTTGAAACCGCAGCCGAGGCACAAATGAACCCAAATGAGAGACAGAGCCGTGGAAAATGATGTATTGCTTTTTTAACGCTGCTGATAGTCCATGGCAGCCGCAGGAGCTGAAGTTGGAGCCATGGCCGTCGGGATGCGGCGACCAGCAAACCGCACTAGCAGTAGCTGGCTGGCTGGCTGGCTGTCTGTAATCAACGGCATTGCCGAGGTTGGCTTTGCGCTGCATGTGGGATCAATGGACGACACAACACACAACACGACGCCGTTGAGCAAATGAGCGAACATGTGGTCGAAATATGTTAATTCTACGTTAATTATAAATTGATTTCTGACTGAGCGCACTTTGTGTGAGTGGTTACCGCACAACCGTGGCATGTTAGAGGCTCTGCCTCTGCCACAGACTCTGCTCGCTCTCAGGACATTTGAGATCGTGAGAAATGTCAGTGTGCACCTTGACAGTCATAACTCAGTTCGGGGAGTTCGTACGCACATCTATAGTAGTATAGTATATCTATACAGTGTACACAATTAGCAGCCAATTCAATTTGATCAAATTTACGATTGGCCATTAAGCATTTAAGAGCCCTAGGGCAGCTCCACTTTTACTTTCTCTACGTGCCAGTCGGGAGCGTGACGAGCGCGTGCACCGTGGATGCGAATGCCCAAAAGACAAACAAGACGACAAACGCCACAGAAGCCGACATCGCCACTCAATGGCTTTTGTTTATTTATGTTTTGTGGGCAGACCACGAGCTGCGCCCCATAAAGTGTGCCACACGGCCTAAAGTTTTAATAGTTGACACTCTGCTCTGCTACTCGTGGCCCCTTCTCCTCCGCCCTCGCACCCACTCCAAGTAGACTCACTCGACGGGCCCAAGTGTTACCAAAAATATACAGATTTCTGTTGTTGTTTTTCCGTTCCACTCATGATTGTTTTTCTATTTTATTTATTATCGACTTTGGCGTTGCCTTTTGTTGACAAAATTTATCACATACAGCGATTTGTTCATTCCATGGCACACTAACAATTCTGGAGTGCTTTGTTTATCTGCAACCGAATTAATTTTCTTATAATTTGAGAGCAACTAATAAATTCTTATTGTGCATTTTTAACAAATTTATTGATTTTATATTTGGAAAACATTGTGGAAAACTACAAATCTTTCAAATATACCAACTGAGTGATTACCAAGTTTTGTGATAAAAAATGTAAATAAATATCGAGAAAAATGTTAATTACTTCTATTGAAACATAAATAATCTTAGCACAAACAGAAAAGAGCAAATCTTTAAACTAATACCTCCAAATATATAAAACATATTGTATTGTATTACAGATATTCATGACAAGAAAGCTCTGGACTCAAATTCAGATTCTGTCAGCAATTGAAATATTTGACTGTTATTTTTGTACAGGTAGGTGGTTCCCAATAAATTAAGCTTTAAAATTTCACAAATTCGCCTTTGTTATTATACATTAAAAAAAGTGTCAAATTAGAAAATAGTTTAATTTATGCTTATTTATTTATTAAACAATACACTCTCTAAAGCTAGTAAAAATGGCATCAATGGATTGACAATATTGTAGAGAATGGCTAAAATATTAATCTGAATCTCGTGAAGAGCGCCTCTGATCCATTTACTAGTGATTTTGGAACCCTTGTATACAGATTACTCATGAGATTGGGTTGTTTTATTCTGAATATATTCAATTGAAGGCTTTCTATACTTAGAACTGCATCTGAAAGCTGACTTCTGTTTTGTGAAGAAAATGAACAAGTGAGTAAATTAGTCCAGTTTCTAAACAAATTACATGCAATCGTGAAAAAAGATGAAAACTTTAAATTACTTTTGATATTACCTTTTGTATAACTACTCCATAAAATTCGCGATTTACAACCAAGGCGGCTAATACCCTTTCAATTGTGTAATACCCAACATATGTCACATTCTGTTCAGTTAAGCCCAATTCCCTACCCATTCACCTCGCTTGATAAAACAACATTAACAAGTTTTGCTCAGTTTTTTGAGGAACTAACTCATTACCACACAATGCGACAATAAAACTTAATGTACACGCCAACAAAATGCCACAATGCATCGCAAATTTATGCGAGTCTTGGTTCTGTCCATCGCAAGCAACGGAAGGAAGTCTGTGCCGCCAAAACGGAACCATCTGTCGTCCTCTGGTCAAAAATGAGTGACAACAGTTCGAGTGCAGCACAACAAAAAAAAAAAAAAATAAATAAAAAAAAAACAGAAACAGAAAAAAGAAAAGGAGAACAAAATTTAAACACTGGCAGCTCCAGTTATTAAAAAGCGATAAACCCAAGGCATTGGCGAATTGTTGAACACCTTGGCCGACCTGGTAACGGCGTCAGCAGCCGCCCGAGTTGTGGCTGTCGGAATTATTGAATTCTTATGCTAAAATAATGTGCCTACACAATTGTAGAGCGACAGAGAAGGAGAGGTAGATAGAAGGACAGAGAGAGAAGGAGAGAGAGAGAGAGAGAGAGATAGAGAGAGAAGATGCAGTGCAGCCGCTGCCATCGATCAGTAATAAATTTGTTCCGTTGCAGTGCGAGAAGCGGCGGCCCCGACAACGCCAGCCGACTTGGCCAACTAAGACCGGGCGGGTGAGCAAGTGGCAAAAAAAGAGGGCTAATGTAAATACACACACGGGCGCATGTCGCGCGTTTGTACGTTTCTTTAATTCATGAGCGAGGATCGATGCCTTAATGCCACTGACTGGGTGACTGGAGAGCTGGAGAACTGGAGAGCCGACTGCCCTGACTGAATCGACCAAATGTTCAGTGATGCGCGCAAAGTTGGCCAACTGCGCGATAAGTCATTGAAAGTCAATAATATGTTGCGTATTTTCCAATGTACTCGCATTGTATAATAGCAATCCTATGAACAAGAGAATACAAGTACGGATACAGTATACCCTTCCCCACCAACTTATGGAGTCCTTTATTTGTGCCTTATGGGTCGTTTAATGCTGAATAAATTATTGTGAATAAATTATAGATTTGGGATGCAATTATTTATATCTCACTCAGCTGCATTCAACATATGGGATAAGCGATCATACACTTTATTTATTTATTTATATTTAATTCAACAAACACTCACTGTCGACTCGGGAAAACAATATATACAAAATTTCATTGTTATTATTAAATTTATAACTAATTGTAAAAATTATTATATAACAAAAAACTTTTAAGCTAGGAAAGCCTAAACAAAATCAAATCAAATAGCTTTACTGCATAAGGGGATTAGTTTCTACTCATATCGCTTTTGAGAATAATTGCGTATTCCATATAGTTTATTGATTGATTTTTTTTTTCATTTCTTTTTATATTTTGTTAGGAAAACATAAAAATTATAAACAAAAACCTGTTAAGCTAAGAAAGCCTAAACAAAATCAAATCAAATAACCTTACTTCATAATAGATTAGTTTATTTAGAAAATAATTGCGTATACCTGATAGTTTATCAATTAAAACACAGTAATTGGAATATATTTTTCATTTCTTTGTGTATTTTGTTAGGAAAACATAAAAATTATAAATAAAAACCTGTTAAGCTAAGAAAGCCTAAACAAAATCAAATCAAATAACTTTACTTCATAATAGATTAGTTTATTTAGAAAATAATTGTGTATACCTGATAGTTTATCAATTAAAACACAGTAATTGGAATATATTTTTCATTTCATTGTGTATTTTGTATCACATATGTATATACAAAATACATTTCATGCCCTAGCACCATTACGGTGTTCAGCCTCCTCCAATAGATAGTGAGACTCATCCTTATAGTATAGACTAAGCTTAAAACTTAATAGAGAGTATAGAACTAACTGAAGCTAAGTAAGTACGGCTTCGTAAAGGAAGTGAATGGAAAAAGAAGCCACTGGTTTAGGCATCAATGGAGCGCTGCACGTAGTAGCTACTGCTGCAGTCCTCATCCCATCGGTCTTATCCACAGTCACACATTTCTGTGTCTTATTTATGACTTGGCCGCTCAGCTGCAGACTGAAGCCGCTGCCAACCGTGAAGAAGACTATCTGAGATTTGTTTTTCATTAATTATGCATCTTTGCTTGTTTGTTTTTGTTTTGGTTTTGGTTTTTATGCCGCCACTGCAGATGATAAATAGCTCGAGATTAATAAGGCGCCTGGCTAAATGGCGTGGAAAACATGCACATGTGAAATTAACGATTATTAAATTTTTTTATTTTTTGGATTTTATCTTGCTGCCGTTTAGATGGTATCTCATATGCATACATATTTGCTTAATCAGAATGAAATCATTAGGCAGCAAGCGGCACGTATAAATTATGACCGCAGGCAATGAAGTAATCCAATCCAGAGAGAAATGTTGTGCTGAATGGAAAAGATTATTCCGTTCCCTTTGATTGCCCCTCCCTCCACCAACAATGAAAATAAATCAATTGTTTCGATTGTATTCAAAGTGTTTTATTTTAGTCAATTGTGTGATTTTGTCTTTAAATGTTTATCGCTTGTAACTATTTGTTCATAACCTAATTTGTGAAATTCAAAATTTGAGTTTTAAACAAAATAAATTCTAGCTTTAGGTTTATCTTCAAGTTGTTAACTATACAAGAAATGTCGGTTACTTATTAACGTTAGCATTATTATCGTTTAAGTAAACATTGCCGAAAAAACTAACGCATATTATGCATAAGAATATATCGTATATTTATAATTTATATTTATTTATATGTACGAGTGTCTAATTTGCTGATATGGGATGCTAAACTTATAAGGTTGTACAATACAAAATACATAGGTATGTTCTATACATACGTATATACATACATATATATATATATATGTATATGTATATATCTATACGTATAATATGAAACTGTTTGTTTGCAATACATTTCGAGTAAAATTAATTAATGCTTACGAAAACCTCACAAGAAACACAGACTGCATTTTGCTTAAAAGCGAATTCATTAATTAAATTAATAATTACAAATTAACGCAAATATTTGCCAAGTATTTATGTATGTATGTATGTATGTATGTAGGTATTGTACACATGTAATTAGCTACAATAATTAAACCTGAAATTGTAGATGTAAATGATTTTTATATTTATAGGCATTTCTTTGTTAATTTGTAGTAGATTTCTCAAACGTAAGCTTGCACATTTCATTTCATTTTCTTAGTATTTTTTTGTGAATTCTTTTAAGTATTTGGGCGTATTTTTTTATTTTATTATTATACATAAACAACAGCTCTCCTTTGTGTTTTTGTAGACGGCACACGTCAGCTGGTTGAAGCGAAAGGATAACACACTTGATGTGGTTCTTCAGAACCAATACAGATCCTTTGATGATTCCTGCACTTGAGCTTCCAAGCCTTTGTGCGGCATAGCAAATGAAAAAGGTAAACAGAGAGAATATTTTATTAAAACACAAACGTAAGAATATACATATGAAGAGGGTTGTCATGTCAACGCAATAAACTCTGACAACGCCGGCATGTAAATCGCCTTTGATGTAAACACAGAGTCGGATGGTGTGCATTGGTCAAGTATACTCGTACACACCTGCCATTGTTGGGTAACTCGAGTAAGCCGCCGCACTTTCCAGCGCATGAGCCGTCTGCTGGTCGTGGTGTAACCTGAAATGAGAGAACGAGCCCAGTTGGCCCCCAAAGGAGGCAAAGGGTGAGGCGAAATGTTAGAATGGCTGCTACAACAATTCAAAGTGTAACTAATACAGTAGACATTGCTTAAGAGCTTCAAGCTCTTATACACATAGTTAGATGAGAACTTGGAATTGGCATCCAGTTAATAACTGACCTAGTCATCTATTGCTTAGAAAAAAATTACATCTAATTTATAAATAAAATATTGGTAAAAGAACTAAAGCAGATACAGCAGTTAGAGCTGTAGGTAGGTAGGTGTAGAAACGCTCATTTCTTCAACAAAACAAGAGAGAACGCTACAGTCGAGCAAGCCCGACAGTGAAATACCCTGTACCCGGGAAATTCAAAAAAGTAAAATAAACTCGTCCTTTCTCGGACTTAGGAGAATCTGGATACCAACTTTGGTTATTCCAGCCTTTATGGTTTCTGAGATCCTTGCGTTCATCCAGACAGACGGACGGACAGATTGGCAGACGGACGGACGGACATGCCTAAATCGATTTCTCTCGTCATGCTGATTCAAAATATATATTCTATATGGGGTCGGAGATGCTTCCTTCTGCATGTTACATACTTTGCACAAACCTAATATACCCTTTTTACCCTACGGCTACAGGGTATAATAATGAGAAGCACATAGAACATGTCTCATATTGTCCTTAGTCAAATAATATTTGAGTCACATAAAAAAGGGACAAAAAACCGATTAGTTTCTAGGCATGTGAATTACTTTCCATAATTTGTAAATTCAAAACTCCAAGAAGCAATACAGGGGATTAAATTTTAACAATTAAACTTATTCCTTTAGTTCGGTCACTTTTCCGGTTTTCCAATTGTTAAAATATTGAAACTTAAGATATTTAATATTCAAGTCAAGGGAGAAGGTCCATTTTATGTTGGTTTGGAGTGTTTTGTGTATTCATTTATACTTGTATGCTTGACGAATTTTCCCTGCTTTGTCTAACAATGTTTATGTCAATATACTTTAGGGATTTGAAGGGGGAATTGGAATTGCTCATATCATTCCACTTGCTTCGTCTTAAGCGTCTTCTACTGTAATCGAACTTACCTTGAACCATGACTGTACTGCTGTGGCAGTCTCAACAGGCTACCGTATTGCGCCATATTGTGGTGATAGGCATGCGCATGTGCCGCGTGCGCATGCGCCGCATATCCATAGTGTGCTGCCGCCGCATGCGGCACCCAAGGATCTGTGGCGTAGCCTGTGTCCGTCGCTGTGCCGTACAAGTCGCTAACCTGTTGCGTGAGAAGGAGAGATAGGAGCAGAGCAGAGATGCACAATCAGCTTGGACCATTGCACTGGGGCCGAATTACAACTTATTTAAAATGCCAAGTGACCGCTGTGCCTGCAGAAGCTAAGGACCATTGGGTCCGAGCGCATTTTGTTATGGCCGCCAGGTAATTGTTGCTTGCATGACAGTTAATCGATTTCGATGCTACTTTTGGCATTGTCTGGCACTTGGAACTCACCTGTGGATGTGTGGGCGCGGGTAGGGGGTGCACGTAATTGCTGTTCCAAAACGATGGTGGGAAATTGCGAGTTGACATTGGACTGTTGCTTTCTAGAATAACAAAGCATCATCGAATGATTATTGTACAGTGTTGGCAATTTGGATCAGTGTGTATGGGACTTAAAGTGGCTATAAAATGGAATTTATAATTCAAATTGTAAGAACTAATAATAAATACTCAAATGATTTCATTTAAACAAAGATGCTTCTCAACCCGGGCGCGCTCTATTTGAGGAAGTTACTGGAATTTATTATAGATTTTTCGAAATTGCAATAAGAGTGGGGGAACAGAGAAAATGAATCAATTGGGTGCCCGAAAGGACAGTTAGAGGGGCTGTTACTGAGACACGAGCGCACAGGAGACCTTGTCAAGCTTTATCTTTCAAAGGCACGATTCGGTAATTGTGGAATCTTGAGAGCTATCGTTGACCATATATTGAACCAAAAAATATAAGTAAAAGTTCTGTTTTACACTTTAAAATACTTTATTCAAATATAGTGGGCTTTTCATCACCCCAGAGCATTACTTTAACCATACAATGATTAAATAAACGACACAACACAAGGAGCACAATTCTGAAAGAGGTGGGCAGTGAAGAGGAACTGAATGGCACGTCGCGTTGTTGCTTGCGGCGCCACGGCTTGTTGCAAATAACTGCGCGGAATGTTTAGTGGGGTCCGTGTTCAGGATCATCACTTGTATTAAATGTTTGTAAATCTACGCGCTTATGAAAATGCACAGCAGCGTCAGCAGCGGAGGCAGCTCCCAAAGACATCTTCATTACATTGGGAAGGCGCACGAAGTGTACGAGTAATGGAGCCGCTGCAGCGGGCTGCTGTTGACGTTGGAAAATTGTTGCCGAAAATAGCAACAACTTTTGGTTGGTTGGCAGCGTCTGTGGCATGCACATATGCAGCCAGCCCTTGCCCCTTCTTCATCTGTTCTGTGGGCTCTGAATCGTCTCTGGAACGATTCAGAAACATACATAGGCGCATGCATTTGCGTTGACAACATTCCAAACTCAATTCGAGAGAAAAATATACAACAACTGCTGCAGTTGGACGCTGAGGCGGGTGGGTTTGGCGACTTCGAGGACGAGGACGAGGACGAAGACGAGGATGTGGATGTGTAATGTTTGGCCTGTTTGTTGACTGCCGCGGCATCGCGACTTGCCAGGCACGTTGTTTGTGTGTGCACTGAATGCTGATGATGCGGCTGGTTGCCTGGCTGACTAGTTGACTGTCTGTGTAGCTGGTTGGCTGGTTGGCGATGCCGCGTGCCCATTCAGTGCAGGAGTAACAGCCGACGGCTGTCGGGCAAGAAGTCGTCATAGTCATTCACTCAGTCACTCGCTTCGACGCAAGAAGACGTCAAATGGCGGCAAGGAATTCCCATTAATGTGCAAGCCAAGCAGCGAGTATTTGCAGTTTCTGGTGCTACCGATGTTGCTGCTGCTGCTGCTGTTTTTGGCGACACGCCTTTTCTTTTCATGTTTCATGAAAGTAGCCGAAAAATTGTCAGCCTACCTGCAACTCACCTTTCACCCGGCAAGCGGCACTTTGCGCTCGTCCTACGACTAATGAAGCTGTCCAGTTTAGGGCTAAACCTAAATTTATGGCTTGGCAGATAAGCCGAAACCACACACATGGCCATCGATGCGATTGCGAGTCGCAGTCACATTTCCCTTGTCCTTTAAATAGATACAGCACGGTAATCGTAATCAAAATAGCCGCGTGTTGTGTGCCCTACAGCGGGTGCCAAGGAATTTTAAATCGAATTTCTCAAGCATCTAATTAAATAGCATTCGAAATTCGAATATCATATGAATGTGCCACGGCAAATAGCGAGCGAGCACCGAGAGGCAAAGAGACCCCAAAACACCCAAAGAACAACTGCAGTCGACGCAGCTGAGGACGAGGATGATCCACGGAATCGAAGCGTTGTTGTTGTTCTTCTTGTTGTAGCGCTGATGATATTTAAAGCAGCCCGAGTCAGCGGCAACTGAAAGTGCAAGCGTGCCACACTCTCTATATACATATATACATATATGCTAGTTGTTGAAGTTGTTGTTGTTGTTGTTGTTGTTTGGTGCTGGTATATCTCGAGTGAGCAGTTAATTGAAATGCATTTTAAAACCGTAATGAGGAATCTATGCGGCATTCGGCATTGGCACCGCCAGACGAACCGCACAACAACAGCAACACAACAAGAACAACAGCAGCGTAGACCGCATCGCATTCCGGCGACATTTCATAGCACATTCCAACTAGATATACAAACACACACACACACACACACACACATGCATTTCATGGCTTTATATATGCATTAAAAAAATTTATATAAATACTGCATAGTTTTTAAAGTACACATCAATGTAAATTCGCTTGCCTGTCTGTGTCTGTGTGTGTGTGTGCGTATGTGTGTGTGTATTTGTATTTACGACAACAAACCGCTCAGATAGACAAATGGCCAAAATGAACTTTAAATACCATTAAGCAATGCGCTGCCATCTATCTAAAAAAAAACAAAATGAAAATAAAACAATTTCTATTTTTTCTCTGTTAACCAAAATCGTGTAGGCTGAGTTCGTTTTCACTAGCGGAATGTGTTAAGTGAGCTGTCTAACCACAACTATTATGGCAATCATTAATTGCTGAGATTGGGCCTATTTCGTGATATGCATGGAATTAGAAAAAAAATTGTTGCAAAACAAATATTTGTTTATACAAGCAAAAAATTGGTTTTTCTTACAACTTCGTAAAAAAACAATCGATTATTGCATTCATATAATTGTTTTTAACCACATACGTCCGTATTTGGCGGATTTGATTATTGGAAGTTGTACCGTCCTCAGAGTTCAAAAACAATGTGAAATAACTATTCAAAGGGAATGACATACGAGGATGTGAAATTCTGAATTTCGGTCAGACAGGCAAACAATCTGCGCACAAACTGGTCAAATTCCCCAAGCATGTCATAAGTGCAATACTACTTTTTTTTTAACAGAATAGGAGTTCTATACTAAAATATAGTTTTCTGCTACAAAACCTTTTCTTGGGCTTACTTTTCAAAGCCTACTCGTAACATAACACAAATTAATGTGCTAATTATTAGCTTAAGAGCTCTATAAGTATATGTTGCTTACCTTGTTCAATTTTAGCTAATTTATTAAAAACATGTGCTTGACAGAAAGCTTATTGTACACTGAAGGAACACTTATATTTGGAGAGTAAGTTTCATAATTGCAGAAAGGTTGAATGAAAACTTTTTATGTTTTACCCATATAGTATAATAACTCCACATCATTGATAATTTTTTGTCAATGCAAAACTGCTTCGGCCGAGGACAGAGGATTTGGCATTTTTTCACGCGATATTGCATAGATTCCTGACTGTTTATATACGAGTAAGTTCGATCCAATGGGGAAGGAAGAAAAATACAGATATTATTTAACTAATAACCACAACTATAGTGAGGGAAAAGTCGTTTACAAACAAAGACCGCATTGGCCCTATTTTAAGAGTACTTACAAGAATTCTAATTTTGAAGATCTTGAATATTTTCTCCACAAAAGCACCAAAGCAGCAAAAGCACTTTTATGAAAGTTTCATCAACAATTATTGATGAAAATACATATCTCTTAGTTACGATATCTCCTTAAGTAATTGTATTAAATGGCCAATAAATATAATTTAAATAGTTGAGGACACCGCAACCCAAATAGGTTAAAATTCCCAGTTAACATTGTAACGCATTTATTTTAAATTCTATGTACTAGCTGTAATTAAATTGAATTTAAAGATGATATCTTGCCTGAATACATTTGAAGCATCATCGACCTTATTATGTGGCATGTCGTTTGCAAATTGCTTTCCCCAAATTAGTTGACCAAATACACGAAAATTTCCAATTATCGCGTGTCGAATGAAATTTAAATGCCTCACAATTTTGCAATCAAAGTGCCAATAATGGCAGCAGCTTCCATTTGCCGCACTTGCTTCATTCCGCAGCCAAACGGCAAATGGCAAATGGGAGCCACAGGAGCTGAACAAAAGGTAGACAGGTATTGCGATTGGTGGTAAATGCTGGATACACCACAAAATGTTCATTGTGTCTGTACTTGTACGTGGGTGTGGATTTCAGCTCTTAAAGCCGACTCTGAGCAACACGTACGAGCCATTACCTAGCATTATCTGTTTAGCATGCAAATGTGTGGGCCACAAATGGCTTTACAACCTGCACGCGCCTCAAGGTGACAATAAGGATAATTGATTGGGAATTGAAGCTCACATTCATTACCTTTCACTGCAGATTAGCAGCCTGCTCTTGCTCATATGGCTCTGGATATACAAGTAGTTATGGATATATGTAGATATGGATATGGACTGGCATATGCACAGCTCGTGCTCGTGTTAATGAAATTAAAACAAATTTAGAGCACTGCATAGCACATGCAAGCAACGAGCGCTAACAAGAATTCTGTACATATGTACAAAAATAAAGCAAACATACTCATACATACTCGTATATTAAAAACAACTTAAGGAAAGTAAAGGCGAAACAAGAAGGCACTACATAGACAGACAGGCATGAACAAACGAAACGTTTATCTTCATTAAAGGAGGTAATTAATTTTGAAATCGAAAGAACAAGCGAGTGGCAAGTGGCAACTTGATTTATTTGGTTATTGTGTGCGACGCACTGCAGCGACGACTCGTCAGTGGCATTTGCTTGGTTAGCACCCGGAGGGGCAGTCGAGGGGGCCACCGGCGACTGCGCGAATGCCAACGCTGTCATTTCAAAGTGAATTCAAAAAAAATAAATGTGCATACGTCATTTGAATTTGCGAGGGCTTTCTTAATGGTTTATCAAGTAGAACGCTAAAATACAATCCTGTAGGTGTACAAAAATATTTCAGCTGGGAATAACACGCCAAAAATAGAACCACAAAAATTCTAGGTCGCTGCGGCTTGAACCTAGCCCCTTGTTTATGTCTTAGATACTGTACTGGAACTAACAGGTTATGCACTACGAATAGTAAACTAATCTTTAGTTAAACGTCATTTATAAAATTAATACTGAAATCGAACTACTTAAACATCAGTGGTAGTAGTGAATAAGTTTTTTTTTATTTATTTTTTAAAAATCTTTATTCTTTCTTTAAGATTTATCCTAAGGAGAACAATTATTTAATTATATGGTTGCATTGGATTTGTTCAACCATGGTTGTACGTTATAGTGGTGAATAATACGTTAAATTAAAATAAAACAGGAGAAGTTTGTTACAAATTATGAAAAGGAATCTTCTGTTGTAAATTTACATTATTTTTTTCTATAAGTTGAACGCATGGGTTCATTAAGTAGTTGTAAAATCTGTATTAAACTAAACTAATAATGGACTCATCTGATGCAATGCATCTGATGCATAAACTCTGCCTCTATAACTAATTAGATGTCTTAAATGGACTCCTCTCATGCAATGCACCTGATGGATGAACATGTTTATAAAAAAAATAGTATATCTCACAAAATTCTGACTATGTTTTAGACTAGCACATTATCTGCCTCTATGACTAACTAGGTAACTTAAATGGTAAAATCATAACAATGGACTCCTCTGATGCAATGCATTTGATGGATAAACTAGTTTAAAAAAAATATATATCTTCTATATCGCACAAAATTGTAACTATGTTTCGGACTAGAGCATTATCTGCCTCTACGAAAACTACATATCTTAAATGGACTCCTCTGGTGCAATGCTTCTGATGGATTAACTAGTTTAAATAATATATATTGTGACTATGTTTCGGACTAGAGCATTATCTGCCTCTATGACTAACTAGATGTCTTAAATGGTAAATTCCTAATAATGGACTCATCTGATGCAATGCATCTGATGGATGAACATGTTTTAAAAAAATATTTTTTGTATATCGCACAAAATTGTGACTTTGTTTTAGACTAGCGCATTGTCTGCCTCTATGACTGACTAAATGTCTTAAATGGTAAAATCTATTAATGGAAAAAGTGCTATGTTTGCAGTTCAATTATTTTTGAAATCTTTGAAGAGTAAAGAAACAAGATTTTGTCAAAAAAAAAATTTAATTTATTCACAATCTTATACTAAATTATGGTCAGACAAGTAAGTTTAAAATGTAAAGCCCAAAATAATGTTGATTTGAGGGATATTGAGTTCGTATCTTGCTGCAGCTTCAGTATTACATAGATAGTACTATATTTTAACGACAACTGATTTTTAAAATGTGTCTACAAGTATGAGGTGAGAGTAGTACTGTGTACATATACTTCTACCATTGAAATGGCGTGCAACGTTTTAATAACTTCCAATGTTTGCGTTTCGTTTTTTCTTGAGTGTAATTATAAAATTAGTTAGTGTGCTAGTTTGTGTATGTGGTGCGGCGTTCTGGGAAAATGTAATACAAACGCAGCAGCAAACACGCAAACTGACAGCTGGGACAAGTACATGACATGCGCGGTCTTTTGATCAAAATGTTCATATCCCGACGACAAAATGGAAACGTTGGGATGCGTGAGGATGTGTGTAGGGGCTTTGGGGGGCCCAGGCCCCTAAATGAATGACACAAATTTAAATGATATATCAAGTCTGCTTACAACTTAATGTGGTTTACCTACCTTTAGCGTCCTTATTGTTGTAGTTAAGTGCTCGGGAGAAATGTTCATCGACCACACTGGCCGTATCGCCCGAGTAGTTGGTGAATACAACGCAGGTGGCCGAAAGATACTGAGCTCGTCCTTGGCTATTGCTGCCGCTGCTGCTGTTGGTGTCCAGTGGCAGATCCTTTGACATGGCACCCGTCACAGATGCCACGCCACCGACAGCGCCCCCTCCCGCACCCGCCGATGCCGCATGCAGAGAATGTGAATGCGAATGCGTGTGCCGCGGCGAGTCCGGACCCGAGCTGCAGGATGATTCATTGTGATGATGCTGTTGGGAGCCCACGAGACGCGCTGCAATCAAAGCAAACACACACACACGCACATAAACACACCGACATATCCATACGGAGATACAGAAAGATACGTCAGCATATTTTTGTGCAGAAAACATTTGTTAATTAACATTTTAATGGCCATTAAAATGCGGCAAGTGGCGTTGCGCTGCGCAACGCTGCCCAGCACGCTTTTCATCGCTGTTTTTTGTTCTTCATTCAATTTGCATTGCATATCTAGAATATTATTTTGTATAAATTATTGAATGTTAACTTGCTGGAATGCGCCAGCACCACCAGCACCACCACCACCACCAGTATACGACAGAGCAACCTACGCGACCACCACTCCGATGATTGTCAACGAACAATCTCAGCAATTTGCAAATTAATTAGTTGCGCACAATTTTGTGGCGTCCCGCTTGAGCTCTCAAAAAGAAAAACACGCACAGTGAAAGCTCTAGCAGCGGATTTTATCCTTTTAGGTTCCTGCTTCTACAAACTAGCCTTTCAAGACTTTGAGAGCACTCTAATTAATATTCATTTCGGTTCGATCAATTAATTAAATTTGCAAATGCCTGCAAAATCATGAATCATTTCGAATAAGTATTCAAATCAGCCCACCTAATACTTAGACTCAATTAGATGGTTGTTTTTAAATTAAATCTTCTCCACATACCAAATTATTTATGAATTTATATTTATTCAGGTATTGCCTATTAGTCGTTCCTTCTTCCTAACTGTCCTAAAAAGATTCGTCAGCTCCTTATACAAATTGTTTATTTTTATTTTCATTTGATTTTTAAATGATTTTTATAAAGTGCGAAGTATTATCTTTGTTTGAAGTGCAATAAGTCTTTTAGTTTAGTTGTACTCTTCCTTTTACGGCATTTGTGCCACTTTCTTAATATGCTGTTGGTTGTTTGTTTTCAAATGTTGTTTTATCTGTTTGTGCATTTTACTCTCTTTTAATTATCTATACAAATATATTCCAATCTACTCATCTGTCATTTTACACATACATTTTTAACGCTTCCCATATACCTAACTATACATACAATACACTATATGTTTTAATTATTATTTATCTATGAATTAAATGTTTGCTAGTAGAAGCACTCACTCATTGCCTTTTAAATATACTTGTATGTTTTAATATATTCCAATCTACTCATCTGCCATTTTATACATACATCTTTAAAGCTCTCTTAGCTATATATATATTTTAATATTTTATCTATGAATTAAATGTTCGCTAGTAGAAGCTTTCACTGTAGGTTAGGCTTGCATTGGTTTTGGATTTTTTATTCTATTTACGGTAGGAAACTCACCTTCAGCCTCACTGCGCGGCACTATGAGATCCTCTTCTTTGGTTTGATGCGTCCGACTGTGCAGTGTGTTAGGAAGCGCACCGCCTAGACCAGGACTCATGCCCAGGCCAGTGCTTCCTGAGCCGCCGCTGGTTGGCAGTTGGCTGCCCAGATTGCTGCCCAAAACGCCGCTACTGCTGCCAACAACACCGCCCCCTACACCGCTGCCACCACCGCCACCCAACGCACCGACTGAGCCCAGTTGTAGGCTTGAGGAGCTGGCTTGGTTGGCGACAGCGGCTGCGGCAGCTGCTGCCGTATTGTGGGCCGCTGCTGCAACAGCCGCGGCTGCCGCATTGGCGCTCACCGATGGTGGCAAGATGGGACTGCAGGGTGAATGAGAGCTGCCAGAGGCGCTTGAGGAGGCGGCCAACTGAACGCCCGATGACGAGTACAAGTCCTGGTTGAACTGCAATTATAATCGAAGGATTAGAAATAGAAAAATAACTATATTTGCAGTTCACTCAATTAAAGTAATTATGTTTTCTTAAGTGAAAAAGAAATGTGTAATTAGAATAAACCATAATACCCTTTTTATCATTGTGTCCAAAAGATGAAAGAATATTATAATATAATAATAGAAACTCTATGCCCAGTGTAAGTTACAGCAGAAGGAGGCGTGGCAGACCGCATGGCTTAGGTACAAAGGATATGACGAGTCAATTCAATATAGACATGATCGCCTGGACATTAAACTAAGGCCACCAAACTTGGAATGCAGACTTGTCTTATCCATATATGCAGAACAATTTTATTATAAACCATATATAGTCTGATTATTTATGAAGCTCCTGAAGGACCGATGGGTTAGTTAATAGGATAACGGTCTTATTTATTTAGATATCGTAACAAAGTTAAGTAAATCGGTTCTAATTCCAGTCATAGTACTTAAAACTTTTCTGTCTATTTCGATATTTTCTTTTCTACTTGTATAGTATACACTTTTTATATTGCCTCTATATTATACTACGGTTAAAGCTTACTCATATAATCATCGAAATGATTGGAACAACAAAATTTATTTTAGTTGAATGACTGAGTGGGATTGGCACGACTTTAACACTCTACAATCTTTTTAAATCTCTATTTTTAACTATCATGTAATCTAAATAAAGTTGTTTTTTTTTTACAAATATAGCCATAGGTGTACCTGTTTTCCCTTTGAAGGTATTTGACAGACTGCATAGGTCTCTCGGAGTCAATATAAAGTCTTCATTTGCACTTGACGAGAACAGTATATGTACATATGTATGTGTATATTATTTTGTGGTTCACATATTTATTTATAATCGCGTTATATATAGCGTTACCATATTTAGAAGTCCCTATTTTAGAACTTGATCTAAAAAGTGTCATTCCATACTGTCAAATTTAAATCATAACTTAATTCTGTAAAAAAACACACAGAAGTGGACTTCAATTGGTCCATAAGCCCTTCAATATAATAATGGGCGTATCAAGGATATATTTTTTTGGGGTGGTTTAATTTGATTGCAACCCTTAGACAATTTGTATGTTAATAACTCAGCAACATTATTACGCCCCCTTTTAATTGCCGTTAATACAAAATATTGTTTTTTTTTTGTGAAATGAGTTGATTACCTTTTTTCAGTTTATTGTACAATGGGGTCAAAGGTCGTATGTCAGGCGGAATTGAAATATACAATTCAAAGTATTAATATTGAACATCAGACCTCAACCAAGGGAGGCCAAATATAATCCATTTTAGCAAATATTCTTTGGATTATATGGTCGCAGAAAACAAGATGAGATTTAAAGAAAGAAGTCTATAAAGTAAGGGACAGAGAATTGACGACCTGATTCGGAACGGTGGGCTTTTAAGTTTTTAATGAAATGCATTTGCCGATAAAAGGAAAGGAAATTATGTGGAGGTAGCAGGCATCCAAAAAGCTACTGAAGACCTATGGCCGGTATGAACCAACGAGCTAAAACACTCGTTCTACATGCTTTAAGTGTATTTCTAAATGGATTTTGCCAACATTGTTGTTTGTTTGTTTTCTTTTTGAAAAGTCTAGTTTATTATTTAGCTAAAATATTTTATTCGTATTTGTGGGAGTGGGTTGGAGCGTCCTTGTTCTCCCTCTACTCATTTCTTTAACGCTGACTACATTATTAAATTAACAAGTCGAGCGATAGATTCGAAAAATATATCAGTTTACTATTTTCTAAGTATCGGAGAATAGCCGAATGGATATTTGAGTTTAGTTTCAAGTGGGTGAGGAGTTAGTGTGTGTGTGTGTGAGTGTGAGTGTGTGTGTGCAATGAATTATGAGCACGTTGAGCGCGTTTCAGCAAATTGAAAATGACACAATACGAAAATTTATGTTGATGGAAAATGCAGTGAAGCCATTAAATTTACGAGCATGCCGCATATTGTCACGCAGTCGCCGCCGAAGACGTACCGAAAAGGTTGAGGGCGTCTCATGGGGGAGGGGTTAGGCGCTGGTTAGGTCACCATGGCACCATGCACAGACAGGCGATAATCACGCCACAATCTTCAAGCTTAGCGAGGTGTCAGGCATAATGCGACGCTCGCGACAATTTACGAGCAGCAACAGCAACACCTTCTAACCCCGAACTGCTCCCTGCCCCTAGCTGCTGCTGCCTCTGCTGCTGCTGCTGCTGCTGTTTATGCTCTTTAATGAGCCCATTAGCATGGTCGCTGCTCCAAATATATGCTATAAGTGGCTGATAACCCAGTGTCATGGAGCATTTGGTGTCTTTGTGCCATGCTATGATTTCTAAATATAACTCCCCCGCACGCGCCGCTTCTCAGAGTGTTAAGGGTTAATAATGGGTTAACCAGCACGATCCATTTGAAAACTGCACTCATTGACAGCGCCATTGATTTATGTGCAACAACTATGTGGCGTTACGCGCCCCCCTATATTAAGTGCTAACCTAGCTGGAGGTTAACAACCAAAAAGTATCTTGTACGAGTGAACACATTTGCGTTCTCTTGTTCAAGGTGGCAACTGTTTGGCTGTTTCGCCTTGTTTACAAAGTCTTAATTTGTTTTTTAAGTTGTTTGCGGCAACTTGAACATCTGCGGCTTAATTAACACAACTGCCGAGTCATCTACTTGTGGGGAAAATATCTAAAAGGTGCTGAGTGTGTTGAAGAGGCAATGTCAGCTTCAATACCACATACCAAGCGCATACAAAGGGAATGTCTTAATATCAGTTTACTTGATGGGTTGGAACTAATTTTTGCTCTTTAGTAAGTAAATTAAACTTGCATCTGCTTTAATTTCTAATTTCTAAAAATGAAATCGATTTTTATTATTGTTTCATTACTTCTGCTGTTAACTAATTACTTCGTTTTATACATAACATAAAATACAATGCAAATAATATAAAATGAATGCTATAGTCAAACAGGCCGTCAGTGAAAACCCTGTACCCAAAGAGCAAAACTAGTATACCCTCTTACGCTTAATGTTCAGGGTATAATGATTTCGCTAATAACTTTTGCTTAAAATTTCCCAACTTAGATGCAATTTAAAATAAAAGTATATTATTGAATACTTATAAATAATATACACAAAGTTTAGTTCATAAGGCTGTTTAATTCCGGACAGTTTTGACGAAATGCTGTAGCAGGCGAAAAAAGGGAAGAAGGAAGATTTTGAAATAAACTAGTACTGTGGTCACAGTTAAGACATTTGTGTGCAATATTTGTTGTCTCTAGCTCTTATAGTCACTGAGATCTAGGTGTTCATACAGACGGACGCACAGACAGATAGACATGGCTTAAATGACTCGGCCGCATATGCTCATGCCGATAAGGTCGGAAATGCTTGCTTCCGCTTGCAACATTTTTCATCTTGCACAAACCTAATATATGCTTTCTAGCATTTAATTACAATTTAAATTTCAGCTCTAAAAACTTTTTTGCAACCAAAAGACCGACTAGGCTAATAGGCCGCATTATGTATAGTTCTGCCGTCCACTAAAGTGTTGGATTATTTTGCGAGTACTTGTTGTTCTTAAGATTAAAAGAGTTGTGCATTTCAGCACAATAATTATTAAGAATTTTTGGCCGCAGCTCTTACTCTTTTACCACGAATGTGATTTATCTTTGATAGCTACTACTTTTATAACCATTTCATATATTTGAAATAGGATTTTGTATACTACTATATAAAGAACTTTTTAACCCATATTTGAAAGCTCTTCTTCTATTCATGTTGATTTCAAAATACATGTATATTTGTGAAAATTTCGCAGTTGGTATTGTCATGGGTATATGCATATGAGAGCCAGATGTATTCACGGCCGAATGCATTTTTATGAAGTGCAAGCATTTGCGACAAATAATGCTGGCGAATGTATCTGTATCTGTCAGTTGTTTTAAGCACATAATCAGCGTGCCGCTTATCGCCAGACACGATCAATCGCCAGCCACATCGACTGCCATCGGCTGCCAAATTGCCAAATCGCCCCAACATGCGCAAAAGTGCAGTAGCCTACAAACAAATGCGGCCACTTGGCCACTGTGGTTGCCTGTCTGTCTCCGCTTCGCTCCTCTCCTGTCCGCTCCTCTCCGCTCGGCTCAGCGGGTAGAATGCAAAAGATACAACAGTATTGGACTTTAAATTGAAACGACGAAAGGAATTTCGAGCGACTGCAGTCGACGATGCGGTTTGTTTGGCTTTGGCGCGTACTTGTTATTAGGTGAAACGATATTTCGATTATGTTGAGCAGTCAGGATGAAAATCACACGGCATAAATCACGGGGACGGGCCCGGTCGGCGGGACAGGCGGAACACTGCCAGCCAGAGGAACCAGGGACACGTTTCGGCTGAACGCAGAGGCAGGCAAGAAGGTACCAAAGCACCGGCCACAGAGGCAACGACAGCAACAACAAAGAGACAGTTGGTCAGTTGGGCTTTTTGGGCAAACTTTTTCTTTCGGACACTGTCGCCTGAAGAGGCAACGGCTGCTGCTGCTGCTGGTTTATCTGATCGCAGTCGTGTTGGCGGCTTGCGTAGGGCTGCCAGTTGACAAAACACAAAGCGCTCCGTTTTGGGGGCTGTTTTTTGATCGGAGCTCGGCAAGAACTAATGGCGATACACACAATAAATTAACAAACAAAAAGGTTTTCCTCCGGCAATGCAGCAGCGACAAAAAAGTGTCGACTGGCAGACAAAACTGTGAGTCTCCGTCTCCAAGTTGCGACCGCAACTGCGACATCGACATCGACTGTGACTATGACTCTGACTGTGGGCAGCCAAATAAACCGGTCAGAGCAGTAGTGCTGACTCAATCTGGAGATTGGCGATTGGTTCGAAGAGCTCGAGAGGCCCGTGCACATTGGCGATTTGGAGTTTATCTGGGCCTGTTTATGGGCATGCAAAGCATAGAATCAGAATCGTGTCGTATCGGTTACTTACATAAAAGGCCAATTTCGATTTGGTGCCGCGGCCTTGTATAATTGGAACTTGCGACACAAGAATTTCTTTGTGCCCCAGCGACAAGCTGAGCAGCCTCAAGGCAAAAACAGAAGAGCCTCAAACCGGGCGCGACCGAGGGAGACGAAGGCAGAGGAGGACCCTTTTGGAAACTGTGATGTCCGAAACGCTTTTGGCATCGTGAGAACTTTTCTGTACTTGTCACAGAAATCTTCGAAATCAATGTTGGCAAAAGGGCAAGCCACAAACAAAATGCGAACCAAACAACATTGCCTCAGATTCTTTGAAAAAATTTCGTTAAAAATTTAGCGATTTGCGTGAATTCTTATGATTTGTTAGTCGATTGTAATTATGCATGGGAACACAGCGAACAAATTGGCTGGGAGCTGAATTATTAACTGCAACATGTGTGTGATAGAACTTCTGATTACTTCAATGATCTTCAAAGCATGAAAGTTTTAAAGATTAAACTCAATTAATATTGAATGAACACTAAAATTAGATAAAGGCTACAATGGTTCGTCTGCTTTCAGGCGATTTTTTTGTAACACTTCTTGGAGTTTTTTGGCAAATCAAACAATTTGAGTCTAGTACAAATAATTCTAAATAAATGTATTAAAATACTAAATAGTAGACCGGTCCAAGTAGGTTTTGTACTATATTTAGCGAAAATAATAATTTATTCAGGAGTGTGTTCTTGAAAATTTTATTTCTAGTCAATTAGTGTTACTATTGTACACTTCAGCTTAAAAATAGATTATCTGTGCATCTATTTTGCTTACTGTTTGATACTTGCTGTCCCAAAATAAAGAGCTGACTTCAATTTAGAACTATTACTAAGTATAGAATAATAATTTCGATTGTGACTTCCAACTTCGTTGTACAAACATTTATCACATTAACTGAATGTGTTTTTAGATGGAATATTACAGCTCTCTTTAGATTTGAATAAATATAAACACCCGAGACAGAGAAGACTGATAATGATGGGAGAGAAACATTCAGCAACTTTTTGCCAATCGCTGATTGCTGAAGAAGCTAAAAACTAACAGGTAATCGTCATCTCTAATGCTATGAAGTATTAGTTTTAGAAAGCTCCGTATCTATATTTAACAAAATTGTGCAGATTTGCTCATAAAAGGCCATCACCTTAGTACTCCATTATAATGCGATTAAACAGTAGTTTTTTCTTTCAACCTCTTTATACTAAATTGTTTGCTTTAAAAGCCCAAAACTACCAGAATAACAACGTATACATACACCCCTTTTCCACTTAATTGTTCGCTTTAAAAATCCAAAGTTACCAGAACAAGTGTACACTAATTTAGTTTCTCATTTAATTATGAAAAATTGAATTGAATTATGCAAATTCTTGATAGATGCGTTCAGATTTTGTTTGGGAATATTTAACATAGTTCTTGTCTGGAGAAAACAATCGTTAAAATATAGCCTATACTATTGAAGTCGTATTTCATTTCAAAAAACATACATATACTTAATCTATTGTTCGGGGTGTGCTTACTCCATTAATGCGCATCTTTCACACATATTATTTGGTTCAAATCTAAAAGTGGAAAATTAAACAACACTTACCCTTTCATATTGGTAGAAGGAACGACTTGGTCCAGCGCGCCCATACAGATATGGATAATAAGCACCGTACATTACTTCAGGGCAGGACACTGCCATCGTCGCTGCAGCAGTCCGTGGGTCGCTAGGAGGTGGATCAATCGGGGCGACGGGTGGAGCGGCTTAGAAGTTAGACCTTATTCGGACTTAAATCACACAGCACAGCACATACACGTATGAGTAACAAAGTGCAGCACTAATTTAAATTTGCCCACACAAGCACACGCACATACAACACACACACGGACACAAGGAAATCACTTCGTTTTTTCTGTGCAGGCAGTTCTTCAATAGATTTTCAAAATGGACGTGGCGTGGACGTCGTTGTCGGTCGTCGGTTGTCGGTTTGTTGTGAAGGGGCACTTGTTTTCATGAAAATTGCATTTGCAATTGCTGTTTTCTGAATCGCAGGCAATTTTCTATGCAGCTGCAGGCCACTGGCAGTTGCAGTTGCCTCTCAAACTCCAACGTCAACACACACTCCTCACCCACCGCCTATGGCCAACGACGTGGCTAGGTGAGCTCGCAAGGCCTGGTCAACAAAAAAAAACTTTGCCGCCAGTGGAGTTTGCAGTACAGTGGAGTAATTATAAAACCGGCTCTAGTTGTGGTAGCGTGTTTTTGTATTTATATTGTTGTTGTTGTTGTTTTTACTGTAGATGTTGCAATTGTTGCAGTTGTTGTTGTTGTTGTTGCCGCTGCGGTTGGCAATGGCGAATTCCAGGAATGAAAACTCCGCTCGGCTAATTATATTTACATATTGTAAAACACCATCGCGTTTGTATTAAAAGCGTTTTAATTGCATTTCTTTTACTCCTTTTCCATTATGTTTTTCTTTTGTTTAATCCACAAGCTTCTTTCTACGAATTTTTCCTACTTATTTTGTTGTTTTTTTTTTCTTTTACACTTTTTGCCTGAAACTTTCTTCACTGGTTTTGCTTTGTTTGTACCCACAGGCACTTGCAATTATCATTGCTGCAGTGTTTGTTATTATTCTTATTGTTGTTTATGCTTTTATGGGATGTTATTTTGTTTGTGTCTCTCATAATCATTTTTTGCCACTCCCTGCGGCGTTGGCATGACAATGTGATGCTCCAGATTTTCCGCTACAAGTGCAAGCTGTGAAAACGAAGAGAAAAATGCATTTAAAATTGATTGGGTAAAAATGTAATCTGTGCATACTACATGCTCAATATGATGGGCCATAAAAATTAGAAATACAAATTACAATTGAGATGGCTGGAGAACAAAATAAATTACAATACAGAGACCCTTCTAAATTACATTCTAATAAGCTTTACATGAGTATTTGTTTTCGCTTACAATTTTAAAATCTAAGCTTGTTTCTTTAATAAGAGAATCTAATGTATAGGGCTTTGAATACCAACTCGATTTATTTCCACTGTAAACTTGATTTTAGCTCATACTTCAACACAGTTTGAGAAGTCAGATTGATGGAATATTATATTTTCTAACTTCGACAATAACATTTCTGCTGTTAATTTTCATAAATATCAAAAATTTTGAATAATACTTTGAACTATGATAGAAAGATGAAGGATTTTCGTAATGAGATTTGCCGCCGGGAAAGACACTAGAAAATTTTTTAAATCATGTTTCAATATATATTAATCAAATCATTAGAAAGGTTTTGACATTTTCAATAATGATTTAAATAGTATTAGTATTGGCATTCACATATAATTTCAGAAGTTGTTTTTTTTTTTCAATTCCTAATAAAATATAGTCCTTAAACTTCGGCGTCATAATAAACTGCAAGTTAAGCGGTTTGTTACTTCTTGTGGATATTAATATCAGCGGTAAAAGATTTTATTATAAGGCGTATATCCAATATGATATGTATTTACATACTTGTAGCTGATTTACATTCCGTCGGCAATTGAGGAGCTTATATGTATATGAATATTAAAAATACACAAACATTTGTTCTTACCACTTTTTAATTCGAATGTGTAATCCAAGGGTAGCTCATGAATTGTTTTTTAATGGTTGTTTTGTTTTTTAAAGCACTTTTCTGTGTATCAGTAAATATGACATTTGCAGCGCATTTTGCATTTCGGACATATTTCAACTGATTTGCATTTGTTTATTGTTAATTTGAATTCGATGTGGAAACAGTAATTTTAATAATCATAAACTGCGGAATTCGCACGTGAATATTTAAAATTTTCACGCAACTTTTACGGCAGCGCACACACACAAGTCGGTCGCTTGGAGCAGCATCGGCAGTAGCCAGAGCTGAAACCGAAGCGTACACAAAAACATTTGCTCGCACACTCAATGAAAATATTTTCGCTAAATCCACAAATGCCAAATTCCATAAATTCTTTTGAGTTACCCGCGCGGCGGCTGTGGCGGCGGCGGCGGTGGCAACGACAACGACAACGGCTGCGACGACGATGCTCAGATGAGCTTTACATACGTGTGGATATATCTTTAAAGCATTATAGTCACTTGAGATGCATCAAATAGATGGCGGCTAGTTGGCAGGAGAAATCTTTTAATTGCTACCGCATGCATCGACAACAAGCTCGAGCTGCACTTGCGGCGATCGCTCACTTTTCACGTTGCCACACAATGACGACCACGACGATGATGACGACAACGACGACGTCGACGGGGGCTCGGAAGCTGGGGACTCGCTGCCAGCTGACGAGCTTCTACACAATTCGTGAATGAAGAAGTTATGTACCGCCGCTCGATTGGAAGACGCGCGCATTCGCTGTGCGGAGACAATAGCAACTGGCTGGCGAGTCACAGTTGGGCCCAAAAGTTGCTCAATGCAGTGCCAGCAGCAGCAACGGAAGCAGCAGCTGCGCAGGAAACGCACAAACAAAATGGCATAAAGTGCAGGCCGACTCGCTCATTAACGCAGCCACTGTGTGTGTGCGAACGAGACGACTACTGTGTATCCATGAGTGTGTGCTTGTGTTTGTGTCTCAGCACCGCCCATTTCTTTGTTGGTGTGCGTTCCACGCTCTATTGAGGATAAATATGCGGGCAGGGGTTGCAGTGCGGGTGTCTGGGTTAACGATGCCGCGGTGTGAAAATAAAATGGAGTGCGTCTCAATTTTGTCTTGAAGTAGACAGCGACTCTGTTCTGCTGCCGTTCTTCTGTTCAGTATGCTCTGCTCTGTTTGTCGTTCTGTTGTCTGATTTTAAAGTTCGTTTGCCGATAGCGCAATGCATGCACGCACACACAAACACACAGAGATTATTGAAAGGAATTCGTCCTTTTGTTCGGCCGAAAAGTATTTCTCAACTGTGTCAACAGTGTTCCAGTTGGGTACAACGTGACGTATTGATAATAATCTGCTTGGAAGTGTATACAATTTATTGTGTTTTTGTTTTGCTTGTCGAGTAGGTGCACTTGTGCGATAAGTTGCATGTCTCAACGGTATTTCAGTAAATTTTCGTTGCACAGGTAAAAGATTGAAATGGATTAACTGAAGTAGCTTTCAGTTAAATCTTGGCTGGATTTTTTTGATAATGCCAATAAATGAGTATTGGAGATCCTTTGACAACTTGAGTTTTGTTTACCATACATAGCTTTACAATAAATGTTCAATATGTGTCCATTACATTAAAACGGCATATTTTATTTTTCGTAATATTTAGGCTCAAGTTATCAAATAATTATAGATTTTCTATATCAACTAACAGTTGCTTTGTAGCTGCACAAGAGTTAGTTTTCCTTTTCTGACTAATTATAGACTAGACATTTTCTCTAGAACTGTCCATATTCACATCTGAATTATTCACCTTTAGGACCAAATAAAATATATTAGATAACCACCAAATCCTTTTGAAATCATGTTTAATGATATCTCTCTGCAACATAATAGAAAAGACACCATCGGGATAAAGTACAAACACACTCGCAAAGATTTATTTGATACCGTTCATTTAAACCAATTAGACTCTATACAGTCTTTACAGTTCTCGTTGTTATACAACTTTGCAGCATGAAAGTTTTGTGAGGCAGAGTATAAACATAAAAATAGGCAAGGGTCTACAGAAACCGAACAGAAATTTGTTAACTGAACGCACACAGTTTGGAAAGTCATAAGGAAATTAAATTAAAAGTTCGAATTGTATTCAATTATTTTCAATTAAAGGCTCAATGTTTAAGGTGTTAGCCGTTTGGGATCACGTGGGAACATTGATGTTTTCCGAATGTTGTCCAATCCCAGATATAACATGACGACGCGTTCCATACCGATGCCACCGCCAGCATGAGGTGGGCAGCCATATCGGAACGATTCAATATAAGCCGCAATTTTTGAAATATCTGTAAAAAGAGAATTCAAATGAAAGGTTTTTTTATTGATAATCTTTAATGTGAGGATTACTTACCAATGCCATGGTGCTTTGCACGTTCAATTAAGTACTCTGGGTCGTGTATGCGCTGTGCGCCAGACAGAATTTCTTCGCCCCGCATGAACATATCGTATGAGTTCGAATAGATAGGATTATTGGGATCAGGCATTGTATAAAAGGGACGTATCGCCAATGGGAACTTATCCAATATGTAAAAATCGGTGTCGTATTTGGCTTTTACCAAACGGCCGAGCAGCTTCTCATTGGGTGTTGACAAATCCTCCTCGTCGCCGGTCTCCACACCAGCTTCGCGCAGCATAGCGACGCCTTCTGAAAACTGCAATATAAGCGGTGGTTCCAAGAACTTGAAAGGCTCCACTCTATATTGCTGTCCAACAGCTTCGATTTCCCGGCTATACTTGTCGCGCAACCCCTTGAAGATAGCGGTGAAGGTGTTGCCAATGGTGTGTAACACTTCATGATAGTGATACTTGAATGCCATCTCCAAATCAAGCCCCACAAATTCGGTCAAATGCCTATGTGTGTTTGAGTCCTCAGCGCGGAAAACAGCGCCCACTGTAAACACCTTATCAAAATCAGCTGCGATAGCCATTTGCTTGTAGAGTTGTGGTGATTGAGCCAGATATGCTGAATCCTTAAAGTAGCTTACAGTAAAGACATTGGCACCACCCTCACTAGCTGCGGATATAATCTTGGGCGTATGAATTTCAGTGAATCCTTTTTCGGTAAGAATATCGCGAAACAGACGACATACACCAGCTTCAAGGCGAAATATTGCCTGATTTGCTGGCGTTCTCAGATCGAGCACACGGTTATCCAGCCTCGTATCCTGATTCACGCGAATGTTGAGACTCTCAACATCATCTGGATTTTCAGGGCGTGCTGCATCTTCAATCTGTAGTGGCAGCTGAGCCTTTGCCTGCGAGATGACAAAAATCTGTTCGATGCACAGCTCCAATAATTGCTCGGTACATGATTCAATCTTGTTTGGCACCGACACTGGTTTTGCCTGAATATCAATAATGCTCTCCCTTGGTATGCTGCAAATGCCACAGAGCTATGTAAGTAAATTATAGGAACTCTCTGGCGAGACATGCACTTACTTGCCGGCAAATTTGACCATCTGCTTGGAAACGACATCACCAACTGCCAGGATGCACTGCACCGTGCTGCTCTGCTGACGTAAAACGAGGAAACACTGTTTGCCCTTGGCACGAGAAGTATGCACACGTCCCCGCACCCAGACCAAGCCCTTGCCTACATGATTACTCAGTTCGTGCACATCTACAAAGTTGCGTTCCGTCCGCTTGTCCTTAGACTGTATCAGCTCAGAGACACCATATAAACCCACAGCGGTATCAACTGCATTATCGCCGGCCGAACCATCAGCAGCAACAGTGGTTGCAGTCTCTGCCTTCTGCTCAGCTTTCTATCGAGATAATGGCGTGTTAGTAAAACAGAAACAAAAAAATGTATAAGAACATATGTATGTGCGTTATCGGGCAAGCTGCACGCCACGTACACAAACTTACTTTTGCTGCCTTTGCTTGTTTCTTCGCTGCCTTTTTGGAGACTTGCTCCTGACCCACAACGGCTACATTCTCCTTGTCCTCGACCATTTTGGAATGCACGAAAACGGCTGTGAAATAAATCAGCAAATAATTTGTTTAGTATCGTACATAAATTCATAAACCGCAGCTGATAAGCAACAGGCGAGGGACGTTGTATGTCTGTGTTACCAAGAGATCAACTATTGCGTCACATATGTATATATAAATAGAATTTAGCACAGCGTCTACTTTTGCATGTAATTGCAATTTAGATCAGCTCGCTTCCGGCTTTTTGCGTCAGTTCAATCACCCACACGCATTGCTCTTCAGCCCTTTGTGACGCGTTTGCATATAGTCCGAGGCTTATTGTCTCTATGCGGCTGACACACACACATAACCTAAACGAGTGACGCATGCACAGCTTTCACGCGTCCACTGACACTATTTCACACACAATTTATCAATGACTATGACACTTTCAAGTTGTAATAAGTGCATCACTTGCTATACTTTACCTTTTTAATACAAAAAAAGCGAATTGATTACACCAGGCTAGAGAGATGTTGCAGCATGCTCGCAGAGCTGGGGCTATCGAAGAAATCTAGTCGCGATGTATACTCGCAGTCTGGCAACCCTGTCAAAACATCGATATTCCTAAAAGTTATCGTTGTATGACTTTATTGTCATCTGTAATTTACTTTTCCAGAAGAATTTGTTGTGAATAAGGTAGACGTTGGTATTTTCCATATATACTTCGTAAGGAACATTAAAAAGGTAAGTGTTGTACTTCTCGGGTGCAAAAAGGTTCATTTTGGGCATACAGAATTGTCGGACGGTTAATAAATACGTGTTCTTCCCTTAAAATTTGATCCATTTTTTACCAAATGGTGAGTCACCACTTAGTATCGGCAGCTGCAATTTTTCAAGAAGTTTGCTCTCCTTTATTGCGTAGATAGTGGATGTACATATGTACATACATACATGTGTATGTATATATTTGAAATAAGAACATGGTGACGCCAGTGGCTTCTTGAGTGAGCAACCAAACCTCGGAAGTCGCTCACATCAAACTCGCAAAACTGGCCATAACAAAAATATGAGTGGCCGTGAGACCGTGTGGAGGCACGCAATGTTTATGATTTGCAAACGCAAAATAAGACTAATTGCACTTCAAATAGACCGCTTAGCGACAGCCAACTCCTGGCACAACAATTAATTTTGTAGTTGTGTTCAGCCACGAAAGTGTTGCTTTTAATTTAATTAGCACCAGCACTAACAGATTAGATGTGCCATACTTTGTAGTACATATTGCTTTTAATATAATTGATGCCCCTTAAGTTTTACTATTCTATCATGTTTATCCTTTTCAGGTAACTTGTCCAGAAACCTGCTTAGAAACCAGCTATACCTGATAAAATGCATGGTGAGTGTGCTAGCAAAGACAATGCTAACTAACAGATTCTTGGGTTTACTTTGCAGCATATTTAGTGCGTTAGAGAACACGCACCTACACAAACATTGTAACAACAGTTGAGCAAATTCGCCAAAAAAGCAGCAATGTCTTGGCAAAGTGTACCACAATACCCGCAGTACCAAGGTTTACTTTAATTTAATTCTTTTAGTTGTTATCTAAATCATTTGGTTCTGCTTATCCGTTTCGCATGCTTTCATCTTGTTTTTACAAGCTTCGTTTTGTCTGCCATTGTTTTTCATTGTTTACGTTAGTATTGATGTTCTGCCTGCTTTTGTTTAGCAATTCAGTGATTATTCCAGACGCATACGAAATTGAGATTTCTATAAACACACTAAAGTTCAGGTTATTCAAAAGGAGCTCTTATTTTTCCTTGTTCATTTTGGGTATATGTTTGCATGTCTGAGCATCAATTTGTAATTTTTTTATTTTCGTTCATATAGATTAAAGAAACTAAAGGTTTTTGAGTACTTTAAATAGCTCCAGACTTGCGACTCACAGTAAATAATGTGCAGGTCCATATTACGGGACCGCATATATGTCTTTCCATTCTATAGAACATAAACATCACATTCATAGGCACGAAGTGTTTTTTAAAATGTATTTTTCAATTTAACAGATCCCAATCAACAATATTTTGGAGGCGGTGGCTATCCTCCACCAGGTGGCTATCCACCTCAAGGGGGATATCCGCCCCAAGGCGGTTATCCACCCCAGGGTGGCTATGCTCCACAAGGTGGATACCCAGGTGGTTATCCACAAGGTGGATATCCACCACAAGGAGGATATCCTCCACAAGGGGCATATGCGCCTCAACCCGGCTTCGTTCAACCCCCTTCTGGATATGGGGCCTACGATGATCCCGAGAGTCAGCCCAAGAATTTCGCCTTTGACGATCAAAGCATTCGCAGAGGATTCATACGAAAAGTGTATATGATCTTAATGGTAAGCACCTTGTGGTGATTTAAAACATCCAATAACTCTTTAACTAATTGTCTTTCGTTTCCAATTATTAATCAGGGCCAACTCATCGTCACCTTTGGCGCTGTTTCACTCTTTGTATTCCACGACGGTACCAAACAATTTGCCGCTAGGAATCCTTGGCTGTTCTGGGTGGCTCTGGCCGTGATGCTTATTACAATGCTGAGCATGGCTTGCTGCGATAGCGTGCGACGCCAGACACCGACCAACTTCATCTTCTTAGGATTATTTACGTTGGCTCAATCGTTCTTATGTGGTGTTACAGCTGGTCGTTTTAATTCGACAGAGGTATTTTTAATGCATAGTATATCAATGCTATATGGATTAACTAATTTTGTAAATTATTTTCAGGTTCTAATGGCTGTGGGAATTACAGCAGCTGTTTGCTTAGCTTTGACCCTTTTCGCCATGCAGACAAAATATGATTTCACAATGATGGGCGGAATTCTTGTCGCTTGTTTGGTGGTCTTCATGTTATTTGGTATAATAGCCATGTTTTTCCCAGGCAGAGTAATTACACTTGTCTATGCCTCCATCGGCGCTCTACTATTTTCGGTTTATCTAATCTATGACACTCAAATGATGATGGGCGGCGATCACAAGTATTCGATTAGTCCGGAAGAGTATATTTTTGCTGCTTTGAATCTCTATTTGGATATTATTAATATTTTCCTCTACATTCTTACTATAATTGGCGCTTCGCGAGACTAATTTCAATTGCCGCGCATTTCAAAAATTTGATTACAGAAATCAAGCAATGCAACGTAGCTACAACTTGCTTATTAATATTATTTGGCACTAAAATTGCATTACCAAATTCTATAAAATGTGGAAATTTCCAACTTCAGCTATATCTCATTTGTTACACAGCAAACTTGCTTAGATCTTAAACTTTGTGAATTTTTATTTTCTGAGTTACCTTTTTCGACTAAAAAACTGTTTCGAAATTATTGAATTATATTTTGAGTTGACATTTTCGTTATGTGGATGGAGTATTATGTTGTTTAAGGCCTATGCTTAGCTCCCAAGTATGCAGAAGTCTGTTTATGTTTTAATATGCAGTATAGGCCTTCGGTTTAGCATGAATAAGTTACTTAAATTTTTTGTTTGTTATATATTTTGGAACATGCTTTGAAAGTGCTCAAGAATTGTTTCCATACGAACTTACCTGATTGAATATTAAAACCAAAAAATTATATTACATGCAACAATAAAAACAATTACTGAATATACATACATATATGTACAATATTTACTATACAAGTTTGTATAAGCAATGTTGCTTGCAGCTCTTGTTAAGCACTAAATTCGTATTCAGAGATGTAAGGCAAATGAAACATTGTAACTAGCAGTGTAATAGTCAAGAATAAAGGGCATATATTTATTTATTTATAATGAAACCCGCTCATTGTGTTTTATATACTATATACTTTGAATCAACTGCACAAATCGAACGACTATGAGTAAAGAAACGGGCAATGTACTACTTATAGGTCTTCTTTGGCTGAAACTCAACCAGGGGCGTTGTCGGCTCCGATTAGAAACTGAGCTCGTCAGTCGCCAGATGGAGTTGCTTGTGAATGCTTTCGCTTAGTGTTTTAAAATTAATATTTACTTAGCATAATCAACGCGCCTACCACACACACAGACACACCATCACACTACTACTATCAGTTCGAGTGTCTAAGTTACTGTTATCTCGCGATAAGTCTGCCACTACCAAATATTTGGAAATTGTGCCGGCACACCTGGCGACTGACTGCCCAACCACCTGGTGTGTGTGTGTCACCTCCACAGTTTTAGTTCGAATCTTCGAGCAACGCGATCGAAAAAGGCTACCGGGCATACTACAATATATTTTTAATAAGGTCATATAAATTTGGTCATTTATACAAGTACTTGCGACAAATTATATTCATTGCAATCAAATGTACCAATATCAAGGTAAGCTTTCAAATGTGATGTGGGAGATAAGATTAACCGCATCTAGCTATATCGGTACATATATATGTACTTGCATATATGTATGTATAAGGTATTTCCCTGCTAGTAAATAAGTAGAAAGACCTTAACACATACAATACCCTTTCCATATATAGTGTGGAATTTCCACTAGAAAGCGCGATCTTTAAACTTTACTCTGTTTTGATTATGTTTCTATTATGAAATATTTATGCATATGTGGAGCAACGATTGCTTCATTCACCTTTGTTGTGGGGAGAAAAAGCTTTTCCACATACACGTATTTACCTGTGTGTTTGTTAGCTTGATTTCTTCTTTCTTATCAAATGCATTGATAAGACAAGCTATCTGTGTGATTCAGAATGGTTCAAATATACTACTATATATAGCAATGTAACAATTACCAATATAGCTTTTATATACACATATATATGTACGATATTGTGGGACTATAATAAATTGAACTGTAGTGACGCACAAAAAAAGAACAAAAACACCTTTCGCTGTTATCTATAACAGCAGTCGGGCAGAGTTTTAGGTGTGTGTGATAAGTTTTAGCTTAATCTTCATATGGACGTTAAATGGACACCTGAGCGCTTTTTCAGGCAATTTCCGCAACTCGAACGACTAAGACGTACATATTAAATAAAACCACTTTAGACGAACGCGTTTCTGGAACGGCAATGAGCAATCATTTTCAATATGGTGAAGCAGTCCCTATTAATCATAAAAATGATGTGAATTTTTCGAATTTAATTTTCCAGCAGGTGACAACAATGGCGCCTATCCGGATGCGGAGGCGGACAAGAACTTTTCATTCGATGATCAGAGCATACGAAAAGGATTCATCCGCAAAGTCTACCTCATTTTAATGGTAAGTGTTGTTGGAATACAAAAGATATATGTTAACATCAATAACTGGTTACCCTCAGTGCCAACTTCTGATCACTTTTGGATTCGTAAGCGTTTTCACGTTCTCGAAAGCCACACAGGACTGGACTATGCAGCATCCGTCGCTCTTCTGGATTGCTCTGGCAGTGCTCATAGTGACCATGATCTGCATGGCCTGCTGTGAGAGCGTGCGCCGAAAGACGCCAATTAATTTCATCTTCCTGTTCCTCTTCACGCTGGCCGAATCCTTTTTGCTGGGCATAGTTGCCGGACAATATCAGGCTGATGAGGTCCTGATGGCTGTCGGCATCACGGCAGCTGTGAGCTTAGGACTGACGCTGTTTGCACTGCAAACAAAATACGATTTCACGATGTGTGGAGGAGTGTTGGTCGCCTGCCTGGTGGTCTTCATCATTTTCGGCATCATTGCTATCTTCATACCTGGAAAGATCATCGGACTTGTCTACGCCTCGTTGGGTGCTCTGCTCTTCTCCGTTTATTTGGTGTACGACACGCAACTGATGCTCGGTGGGAATCATAAGTACTCGATCAGTCCGGAGGAGTACATTTTTGCAGCTCTGAATCTTTATCTGGACATCATCAACATCTTCATGTACATACTTACCATTATTGGGCTTGCTCGCAACTAAATGGGAGCTCACCTAATCTATTTATTATATAAGCTAACCGAGATTACGTGCTAGTGTCGAGTGGAGAACGACACGAAAGAAATAAAACTAAACAACGAATTCAACATGTGTGCAGTGTTCAGCTTAGAAAACTACAACCGCGCTGCTATTCTTCTATTTTGTACCAGCTATTGTCGCCCTAACGATCTCCCGGCGTGCCTCGGGCCTTGTCTGCGCAGCAGTGTCCAATTAATTAAAACACATGAAAAGCCATAATGTAATTATGTCCAATTGAAATTCGGCTCGTCAGCACAGGCGGCCCAGAGTCGGGGCCAGCTTTTCTGGGCCTTGGTGAATGCACCCTTCCGGATGCGCCACTGGTGTAGTCTCCGCAATCAAATCGGCTCGCCAATTCCTTGGCTGGAAGTGCGCAAGGTTTTCATTTAGTTTGGCGAGCGCGTTTGATTTGGGTGCGCAGCAGTTGGAAAACAGATCAACTTTCTCATACAATCCACATATACATATGGATTTCGATGAAGTACTTAAGGAGGTGGGATCTTTTGGCTTGTATCAAAAGATCATTATATGTTCGGTCCTACTGCCAGCTGCATTGCCATGCGCTTTTCACGCCTACAGGTGGGTGACCTCCAAAGTCATCCTTAGACTGAACAGTTTCTGCCTTTTTACGTTGGCAGTTATTCAGTTTAGAATACTGGACACCCAGTCCCACCGAATCCTTTTCATTCATCTTTTGTTACTGACCGTGTACGACGCAGTCAGCTGTTTATTGCAGCCACGCCCACACATTGGTGTCGCATTCCCGAGCTGGAGCCATGGACGCAGGATTACGTAACGCTGGTCAAGAATCTGAGTATACCACGACATGCCAATGGCGAATACGCCGAGTGTTCTATGTACCTAAGGAATTATAGCGATCTGGTGCGCTATCTCGAGTATCGAACGCCATACGATCTACAGCGGGAACAGTCTATGCACATGGGAAGAACTGATAAGATACGCACTGTGCCATGCCAGCATGGCTGGCACTATGATAAGTCCATGTATCCCAACACTGTGGTTCAGGAGGTGGGTAGCAAATAATCCATTATATTATACAACTCTAAGTTGTTTCTCTTGGCAGTGGAACCTAGTCTGCGACAAGAGCTTATACGTAACCCTGGCGCTGGTCATTTTTGGTATTGGGGGATTGGTGGGTAATTATGTGTTTGGTTATCTGCAGGATTTCTGGGGTCGCCGGCCCTCCTTCTATGCTTATTTACTGCTGGAGATCGTGGCTTGTGCAGCTAGTGCTTTCGCCTGGAACTATTATTCCTGGCTGGGATTTCGTTTCGTTGTGGGTCTGACAGTACCAGCAATTCTGGCCAGTCCCTATGTTCTGGGTGAGTTTCCAATGGATTTCTCTACCATGCTATTAATGTGCTCTTTAAAGCTATCGAGCTGGTGGGTCCCGATCGTCGAGTCTTCTGCACCATTGTGTCCAATATAGCCTACTCCCTGGGTCTCGTCCTGCTAGCCGGAGTTGTGTATGTGATTCGGGATTGGCGTTATTTGACCTTGGCGGTTTCTCTACCGCTACTCATGCTGTTTTCCTGCTTCTTTGTAATGCCCGAATCGCCGCGATGGTTAATGGCGGTTGGAAAGCCAAAGCGTGCGGCTCGAATCCTCAAGATTATCGCACGAGTGAATGGTGTCCGCGTATCCAATGAGTTTGTAACGAATCTTCAGCAGAAGCTGGTGTGTCCAAAGCCAGCGGAAATGCATTATGGCATTTTGGATCTATTTCGCGGCACTAACATGCGTCGCAAGACACTGATCATCACATTAATTTGGTTTGCCAACACCAGCGTATATGTGGGCCTCAGTTACTACGCACCCGCTCTTGGTGGTGATGAGATCTGGAACTTCTTCCTGGCTGGCGCTGTCGAGCTGCCCACGTACCTGTTGCTCTGGCCGGGCTTGAGCTACTTTGGACGACGATGGATACTCTTCATCTCGATGCTGGTGGGAGGCGTAGCCTGTGTGGCTACGTTGCTGTATCAACAGAGAGCAGATATCATGTTGCTGCTCTACTGCATCGGAAAAATGGGAATATCATCTGCATTTGTGGTGCTACCGTTGCTGGCCTCCGAGCTCTATCCGACTGTGGTACGTGGACTGGGCATGAGCTTTAGCTCGGTGATTGCAATGATTGGACCCATCGTCATCCCCATAATCAACCACATGGTAAGTTAATTCCCCAATCCCTAACAAGCATTCAAGTCATGGACATTCCTCCCGCAGGGTCAGCACATGCTGGTACTGCCATTGATCATAATGGGCGGACTGCTCATAATTGGCGGTTTTGCCAGCCTCTTCCTGCCCGAGACGCGTGGTCGCAATCTGCCACAGACTTTGGAGGAGGGCGAGGCGGTGCCGCTGAGTTTTCTGCTTTGCTGCTGCGTGGAGAGCGGTAAGGTGACAAATGCAAGACGCATGCCCCCCACAACGGATGCTCGTCGACTAACCACTGCCCCTGCACCCTGTAAGGTGGTTTGCAGTATTTGTAATAAGGAAATGCGCACATTATAACTAAGTATAAGAATGTGGTACTGAAATAAATTCATTTTATTACAGTTTCAATTTATAACCAAACTGATGGCTTTTCATCTCAGCCTCAAAGTAGGCTACACATTTTTCCAACTACTCATCATCGTTGCCTCCAATGCTGTCATTTATAGCGGAAATCGTATCATTAAAATATACATAAAGGACAATGACTGCAATAGTTAGTCCTTGAAGTATTTGTAGCTACAAGAAAAATCCATAAATGCTTGCTAATTCATTATTTTCATTGCACTTACCAATGCAAAATGTGCCACATCAAAGCGTAGTACGGAGCAGAATTTGAAATTGAAAGCGCTGCACAAAATGTTTCGCATGTCCTTAACAACTGAACGCATGTCCTTGGGCATCCATTCTCTTTGGCTCAGTGACAATTTGAGATGCTCCAAAAATTTGGAACGCTGCAAACAATAGAAGCTTAGCTAATCAGTCGCATTCAATATGCATCATTTTTATTTTTATATTGTTCGCTATAAATCTTTAAATGCATTGTTATCAGTTATATATATATATATATATATATATATATATATATATATATATATATATATATATATATATATATATACCCCAGCTAACCTGTCAAACGTTGCTCTGATATAAAAATTATTTCCATTGAATATTTTGAAATAACGAATGTATTGTAAGTTTGTGAGAATGAGATCCTCGACAGAAAGGGAGCTGTAGCCGATAAAAACAAAAATACTCTGATTTCTTAAAGGATAAAATGAAATTACGAAAATCAATATTAATTTCGAACAGTAATTGGGATATGCAATATACTTTACGACCTATTCTCATACCTAATTTTTAATGTATATTTATACATTATACATTTATACATTAAAAATTTCCTAAATACGATCGAGCCGTAATTTTAGACACAACAACAAAAATCAATATATGTAAGTTTAGTAAAACCCACCTCTCGTTGCAGTAGCATCTGTGTTAGCAGCAGTCCGATATAGTCGCAAAGGATGCACGCATAGATAAGTATATTGCCGGCATAGAAGACACGGCGCAAAGAACCCTCCAACAATACATACCAGACGTTGTAGTAGTATATATAAATGTAAATGCCGCCGAGCAAACAGTGAGAATTAACCACAAAAAGCAAGATCAGTGAACGTTGCATTGCCTGAAATAGTCTTTCCAGTCTCCCTGCAAGCTGTTCCAACTGTTGGCATTGACGCTGCAGTGCCTCCATCCTGACTGAGCTCCCTGATGTAGCCAACGATGTGGATGCTAGTTCAATTTTTGCATTTTGCTTAGCCATGCAGACGCCCAGCTCTTCTTCCACATCGGTCCGTAAATGCTGCAGCTGATCACAGCTCAGCCAGGACAAAATGTTGAAGAATCTCAAAGCACCACCCAATACATAGTGTGGTATGAAGAGCCCTAATCCGATCATGATGTGTTCGAGGGGCGGCAAAACAAAATCCATTTCGTAAGCTATGTAAAATCCCAAACCAAACAGCACGGACAAGGTAGAGAAAATCAGGGCATAGGCATAGTAGTCCTTCCTGTCATTTCCACTTCCATTGGACTTAAAGGGCAATGTCTTTGCAATGTCATTAGCGGGGCCTATCGATCGTGCGGACGCATAGAAGGCGTAGATAAATACTTTGACTCCCAGTAGCGCCTGAAGGCGTATTAAGCCATGCAGAAATGGAGACATGGATTTGACCAACTGCAGCAATGAGTGTGCCTCAAAATGCTGCACGAGGCAGGCAATGTAAATGCAGCTGAGCACTACGAGTCCAATGACGGGGACGATGGACACTCGAAAACGGTGCGACTTCGCCACGAACCAATGCAGTTGGTAGCCCGTCAATAGCAAAAGGATATTTGTAGTGCGCAGTATGCGTGTGTTGTTCATTTTTAAACTCGCGATGACTGACACAAAACCCCAACATCAGACCACAATTTAGTTCGATTGGCTGCTTTATCTGTGCAGCGATTTGTGAAATGTGCAAAACCATTAGAAAGTAATTTATTAATCATTTAGTTTTTGGTTTTCGAAAGAATCATCGAGCGTGTTAAGGTCACCAAACGCACAGTACTTGTATTTTTGATAGTATTTAGGTCGAAATAAAATATGTGCTATAATATTGGATGCATACTGTTGGATACACAACCATATTCATCTGCAACAAATTATTGCGAATTTAATGTTGTATTATATTTGGCAACATCTTTTAAGAATGTAAAACAATTTTCATAAACTTTAAAATAATTCAATTTAGATTGGATTGTTTGATTAGTCTTTCCATCTATAGATATGTATAGGTAGAGTTGGTCTGATAAGTCGTTTGTTGTTATTTATTTTCGTTCACATAATTTGGAGTACTCCTAGATGCGAAACATGGTATACAACTTCAAATTGATTAATTTTTTATTGATGTTTTTGATATATATATTACTACTATTACTATAATGTACTTATCTACATATGTGTAGTTTATGTTTGTTGTCTATTTCATAGTCAGCCCGTTGATAGTCAAATTAAAAAACATTACAAATATTCGTTCGGCATTTAAATTTGAATAAATCATTTAGGTTGAAGCAATTGATAAAAGAAAACAGCTCGATTCCAGTATTCCATTTACCAGAATAATAAACCTATTAAATTTTAATTGTATGCGTCAATGTTGATTGAACGCACCGGACTCTATTAGCAAGTTAATTCAGTCTGATGTATAGGAAATACATGCATACATACATATAAACAAGCCGGCGTGCGAGCAAAGTTCATTTACATTGAAAAATTCGAAGAGAAAAACTGTAAAGTCCAAAGTCCAAAGTAATATTACGCTCTGCTTAAAAACGTAAGGTTAGCAGTTGGCGTTGTAAAAATATGTATGTACATATTGTCTGTATGTACACATACCGATGTATATAAACACATACATATGTATGTATGTACATAAGTATCTAAATATACAACATGCCAGCGCGCCTTATCACTGACAACCTCAGAGCGTTGAAGCGTATCGACGCGTCGAGGGAGGAAGCAGATGCACAATTATCGCTAAGGTAGAGGCATTTATACTTAAAATGCAGAGAGGTTGGCATTGGTGTTGTCGTTATTGTTAACATTTGCGAAGTCATTTAAATTTCAGGTAGAAGATGTCAAAAATAACACAGCCGTTAATGCTTAAAATACGTTGAACAGTTATACACATGCATATATAAGACGTTAGTAGTTGTACATATGTATGTATGTATGTACATAAAAACATGTACATATGTATGTTTGTACTCGTATCGTTTGTATATCAATTAATAAATGAAAATGAAAACGAAAACAGAAGCAACGATCAAAACAAACTAGAAAAACCGCCTTTCCATGTCAGACCGTAGCGTACTATACAAACATGCATGCATACATACACACACATATTTATGTACATGACCATGTTTATATACATACATATGTATGCTTGTACATAAAGACCAGCAATAAGCAACGCAACATTAATATATAGTATATATGTACATATGTAGGTACATACAAACATACATATTCATACAGCAGCGTGTTTATTTATGTTTGCACAACTGTATCTACACTAGTACAAACGTACATACATACATACATACATACATACGTACATTAGTATATACGACGCCTTCGCCTTTCATAATTAATTGAAAAACTACCCAGCGCGTTCGGTTGAAGCCGGCAACGGCGGTCCGATCGAGCGGACCGATCAGTGCGATCGCAGACATTGTGCGAAACAGTTCACTACTCGCTTTAGCATTTTGTGCCGCTCGTGACGTCGGTTAAGTGGAGCCAAGCCCAAACACATTACATACACACGTTCATACATATGCACATAATTTTGCATAGTTAAAGCAAACTGCAGAGCACAAGAAAAGGCATAGGAAAAAATCGTGTCAAACTAATCACATTTGTGAACGAGCCCCTGAATCTGGGCGTTGGTTAGGACTGAAGAAAGAACTTGCCACGCTTGCTGCCACAGTTAGAGTGTGTTTAAATACAGTTCTTGTTAATAATCTTGAGGTAGGTCTACCCTACAGCTGTGTAAATTTGTTTATGTTTAACTGAAATAAAAATCACATACAACATACATACATATGTACATATATGTATGTATGTATCTATGTATATGCCTGCATATAACCTAACAATTATGGGAGCATGGGTGACACTTCATTTGTATTCCTTGACGGCTTATAGTAACAAGGCTTTAGATATAAAATAAAATATTGCTTTCAAATCTGTACTACGTGCATGTATTTTAGATACACAAAAAAAAAATGTGCTCGTGGCTGATAATTTCAAATCATTTTATTATCAGCAGCACCAACCGAACTGTCTTGAACTGTTAAGAGCTATTCATTGATAATAGGATTGTGCTATATATACTATATGTATGTAGGTAGATGTTAATCTGAACAAAATACACATGCAATATTTAAGACGCATTTTGCGCATTTAAGTGTGCGCATACGAGAATAAACACATACTACAAATACATATGTTTATTTATGTTACCAATTAGATCAGTGTGTTTTACTGTATATACATGTATATACATATGTACAGAGTAGCACATAGTATAGTATTATTTAAAAAGTGGTGGAATGTGTTGACGCACTCTTAGATAGCCAGTGAAACAAAAATATTTTATAAAATGAAGGCGAAAATTCAAAGTAACAGCAACGGCACTGCTTTGCACTGCTTGTTTACTGAACACGTCATGCAAGCAGCAACAAAAATCGTCCGTTGTAAGACAGGGCTTACAATTTTTACAGAAATTTTCTTATGGTTGTTAAAAATAGCCGGGACCTAAATAGGCATTAAAACAGTGTTGAAAAAAAAATCAGAAAAACAAAACTAGTTTTAAGCAAATTATTCGATTATATTCAACGAACTGGCAGACTCTCCCCGTCTTGCTGATCAACAACCTTATAGGCCCCTTTCAGTGTAGAGTATAAATCGAGAACGTTCTCTTTGTTTCGCTGCTAAAGAAGTGGATATATGCATATAAATATGGGCGATAGTAATCTTAGCCATGAACTGCGCATTTACCACAGTTAATATTGTTTATGTGGCAATTTATATTTGTGGCCTAAATTCCGTTACAGTTATGTTTGCGCTCTAAAATTAAGGCGCAGTAAAAATGCCTTCATAATAATACATGTAGTATATACTTATACTTACTCAGAAATTCGAGAACACTTACCTCTTAAGTTACTTACCATCACTTATAGCAGCACTGGACTCGTAGCAACCATTCAAATAAATAAATACTCATTCATTATGTACTAAAAATATTTTTATTATACTTATATCTGTATTATTTAATATTAATGGCTTTGCCAATTTTATTTCCTAGTCGGCTTGAACTCGGCAACGCTAGCAATAATAACATCAGGCACATAATGGATAGCGTAAAATCGTTTTTTGCAAACTCCAACAAAGAAAACAATCTCGGAAATCGGCAACAACAAAATGGACTCAATGCCATTACAGGTCGTTGGCCGCGCTGGAACAGTCAGTTGCATGCTGCGGATGCCAGCTCTGGAAAATCGGCCATAAAGAACATAAATCAATATGATCCCAAACGCAAGGATAGCGACAATTATTTTTACATAATGTAAGTTGTATACACGTTTTTAAAAACTAACAATTCTCCCTATAAATTTAAGAAGACTCTCAAATGGGAACAATAGTTTTGCGTTCAAAATTGTAATTTGTGATCTCTAAATATATTTTATGACTATCTGTTTACAAAGAGTTGCGATGTTGAGATTCCATTATCAACTGTATTCTATTATTGATCATATTTTTCGACAATTAGGTGAGCAATATTGATTGCTGTAATCTTGAAAAGACGCGATAAGCGTTCATATACGAATAAAAGTATATATGTATTTACGAGTAAGTTGATAACACTATCAATCACACATTTTAATTTGTGATCTCTAGCCATTTACGACAATCTACATATATCTATTTGCATAGAGAGATTTTCAATGTTGAGATTCCATTATCAGCTCGAAATACCATTTCATTATTGTTGATATTTTTCGACAATTATGCAAGCAACATTGATTCCTGTAATCTTTAAAGAACACGATAAGCGTTCATATAAGAAAAGTATATATGTACAAGTATTTTGGAGTAAGTTGATAACATTATGACTTGCCATACTGCTATCATTAAACATTAATAAATATTTTTCAAAATCGATAATATAAATATCTTGAAGAATGGAGCCATAGCAGCTGGCCAGTACAGGTTCTACTTTGCGAGTATAATGCCATAGCACAAATTGAATTGAAAACCAGTTAGTTGAATTATTTAGTTGCCTTGGCCAATTACGGACACAAACGCATATACATACATACATACATACATACATATATGTATGTGCTATAGATAGAAAACAAACATTTGGCGCAAACAATTTGAAAGCTTTTAGCTCATTGTCAACGACAACAACACAGTTAAAAATGAAAACAACAACCATTATACATACATATAGTATATATTCGCAGGCACTCATGAGTGAGCGGCACGCGATTGTGTGTAATTGTGGGGGGAAGCTTTAGAACCAGTTCGAGCTCTAGTAGCGCCAGCCTCAGACCCGACACATCAGTTACAGGTTTGCAGCCAAGAGCGTCACGTTGTGGCATTTGCGTAAAAAACCAGGTACAACGTCACATTTTGGTGAATGGCCCAAAGCTGGGGTAGTTCCCAAAAATAAACCGAAACTGTGTCTCTGAGCCCGAGTCTGAGTCTGACCGATATAAAAGCGCCTGAGTCATTCGGCAGTTCGATCATTTCCTTCAGTTGCGAGGTCGCGGCAAGTGTTAACTGCAGTGCTGTAAGCGTTTTACTTTTCCTTTTTTAATTTCGCATTCTTCTTGGTGCTTCATATTAACTAAGTATTTTATTTTCTTCTACTTAAAGGTGGCGTGCTTAAAGAGTCGAAAACACACATCTACAACGGTCAATGAGAACTTAAGATTATGTGACGTGACATATAAGCCTAAAGCCTAAAGTGACCTGCAGAGATTTTTATTTGAAACTTATTGGAAACATCGGCGCGATAAACTTGTTTTGGTTTATTGCATTATCTCCCCGCCAGGTGTTTAGTGATATTAGCTAATAATTTATAACACTACAAGTTTGCGGATCGAAACTGGCAACCGTTGTTCTTATATGGACGCCTTTACAGTTTTCAACATTATTTACTGGATAATCTGCATGATATTGTTCGGACCTATAATGTTCTTTATCAGCGTCTATTTGCCGGAACTACCAGTGCGATATGTGAAGAGCATGAGACAATATACATAAAATTCCATACAAATACATAGAATTTAAATACCTGTCATACCTAACTTTTAAACATGATCTTGATGTATATATATAGCTATACTGTATTCTGTACAATAAACAAATTGATATATAAGATGACCTTTAGATGTTTAATGCAAAAAGTGAGCTCAAAAGCGTGCACTAGAGCACGACCACAGAGGTTTGTCGCAGTCGGTGCTATAAAGAACGGAATGCCTCAACCTATAACTTAGAAAAACGGAAAGCGATACATAAATACTTAGTAATACTCGCGAGTTTCTACTAAAAGCAAACAAAAAAAGGTAAAAGTATATCAATGCAATCGTTTTTTGATATCTATATCAATCAAAGTATCAAAATTAAAAGGGTATACCAGCTATATTAAGTGCTATACTATATAAGAATACTAGGCAGCTTGAATATTCATTGCATGCCATTTCGCGTACACATTCTCATATGGATTTGTTTTGTTTTTACTGTTTAGCGAGCATTTAGTTTTGAAATAAATACAATAAGTTATTAAATAAAAAGTGTATACCAATCATTCCTATGTCATTAAGTTGGCCCCCTGGTTGCGCTAACTATATGTCGACTGGTGCGTTAGAATCTGCTATCTTTATCGATTGTCCAGTGAGAATTTCATGACATTTCATAGATTGGAAGTGAAGTTTTTGCGTTTTAAGTGTCAGTATGTTTGTGTTATCGGTGCGAAAATGAACTAGAGCCAACATTAAATTTTGTTTTAAAAGTGGTAAAACTTTTACCGAAACGTTTCAATTGATGGAATAAGTTTACGGCGATGATTGCCTATCCCGTAGCAGAGTGCACGAGTGGTTTCAACGTTTTCAAAGTGGTCGTGAGCACATAAATGACGATCAACATGTGGGCCTATCAAAATTCGTGATCATCGTGATCATCATTCCATCGAAACTGTACGTGAATTCATCAAAAATCAGCCGAAATCATCATTGAAATTGATGGAAGTGGAATTGAACATTTGGGCTTACGAAAGGTGTGTGCACGGTTTGTTCCGCACAAATTGACTGACGACCAAAAATTGCTCAGACGATCGACGCTTGTGAACGAGTTTTTGACCAAACATCACATTTTAACCATTAACCACTCGCCGTATTCACCTGACATGGCACCGTGCGACTTCTACCTTTTCGGAAAAATGCATTTGCCCATGAGAGGAAAGCGTTCTGCAGACGTAGAGGCCCTTCAAAAGGCTTGCACCGGCAGACTGGCGGCCATACCGGCCAACGAGCTAAAACACTCGTTCGACATGCTTTTGGATCATGCAAAAAGCTGTATTGAAGAAGAAGGAGACTATTTTGAATAAAATAAATTGATTTTGCCGAAAAAAGCATTTGTTCTGTTTTTTTAAAGTCCGGTTTACTTTGGAACACACCTTGTAGCATGCCTCATTTCACCTATTATGTAGTATGTATCAAATTTTTTAGTACACCTTTAGGACAGAATTTTAAGCGAACAAAAAATGCTTTTAAATGCGTTACTTTATTAAATATTGAAATCAGATCAGATTACAAATAAACAGTCGGCAGTTGATAAGTTGACAAATACGTAAATAGAAGCTATCGACCTTTTAATGTAAGCGGAAAATCGTGTATCATATTGGACTTGCGTTGTTGTAATTAATATGATAATTATTAAACATCATATGAATTAGTTGTACGATTTTAGTATTTTCTTTAAAGGATGACGTACTTTTTGCTTGCCAAACTGAATCGATATGCAAATGAGAGAATGTGCGTGAGTGTGTCTGTAGCTGTGGCAAATCTCTATAGAAACTCCAGTAAACAATGCCAGCGGATTAGACAATAGAGCACACCACGCATACCATTACGTAAAAAAAATTTACTGAAGAGGCTCACACGTTTATTCGCTTTTATCAGAAATATTACTTCTGAAATAGAAGTCAGCCGCAAAGTTAATGAGAAGAGCTTGATTAAAATTGTGGAGTTGTGTGCGCAGGAACATTCATTTTTAAGAAATCTAAGACAGAGAAAAGGTGCTGAACACTACAAACAAACAATTACCATGGGGGATAAAAAATTCAAGGGCGATGGCAAGCAGAATAAGCCACAAAAGGTAATTATACTGCGTATAGAATGAAGGTAAATTATGTAACTGCATGTAAGGCACCGAAGGCAAGACCAAGCCACGAAGCACTGTTGTAGAACCACAACAAACACATTCGCACACACAGCTACACTGAAAATATTTGCACAAACAAAACACAATGAGGAGCTGCTAAGGCAGCCACGTCTAAACGCGTCGACAGCTCCAAACGGTATGCAAGCAAATTTTTGATGATTGTTGGTAGTCCTTGGACGCACACATAATGCCAGCTGCCTACGTATTACTTTGGCCTTCGTCACACGAGTTTATTTAAAAATTTGCGATTACTTTTTAATAAGTTTGCTGGAGCGTAGCGAAAACTTATTGGCGCTCTGATGTGACTTTGTCACGAAACATAATTTGCAATTTGTAAACGGAAAGAAGCCCACCCAAACGACTGGACTGGGATTGGGGAGCATGGGTGTCCGTACTTGGTGGCGGGCGTCTGGCTCAGTTGTGTGCGTGACACATCGGGCCTGCAGATCGTCAGCTGTCCATTATAAATGTACTATATTTTGATCAACTATAAAAAATGTTGTTTTTTGTGATTCCTGATGGCTATGACTAGTTGTCTGACTGACTGGGAGGTGTGCTGACGGCAATCATATGTAACACAATAAAAAAGTCTATAAATCAGAACAAAATATGACTCTTTACTCACCTTTAAGGCGGTCGTAAAAATAAATATGTTTCTCATTTATGTAACGCTCGACATTTGAGTTAATGGTGTTGGTGCTCCTTTTAATTTGTTTATTCGCCCACACACACACATAGTGTATTAGACCAGGTTCACCCACTATCATCATCAAAAGTAGCAACAGCTCCGACCTATGACGTGGCTGCCACCGTCAGCGTTGAAGTTTTTTGGTTGCGAGTTGAAAAGTTTACGTGAAGAGCGTGCTGACGCGTCAACCTCGTACCGCCAAAGTCCTCCTCGTCGGCATTGTCTTCTGTCATATTTCATAAGGACTGACTATATTGTTTGTTGTTGCTTGCCGCAGCTGTATTATTAGCTTGCACCACACAGAAGGTTCAGTTGTGCTGCGTTTTCCAAACTGTTCAGTTGATCAACGGGGCGTATACGTGATTTTTCGCTTGCACTCATAAGTAGAAACCATTTGAATTGAACGCGTTCAAGTTCGGGTTCTCAGACAAGTTGTACCGAGATGTGGAAACTGGCCAACAAAGCTATGGCGGTATATGATTATTAATGCTTCGTAACTGAGCAGTTAGACTAATCGCTAGACCCAATGCAAATTGCTTTGTTTCGCAAGTAGACCAATTAAATGTATTGTACATACGTTTGTGTGTGCGTATCTGTGTGTGGGTAGTTTTGTAGCAACAACAACAATGGCAATTCTGTAAATACAATATGTAGCAACTTTTACGTATACCTTTAACATTTCTCTCGCTCATAATTGGCTTTGAAACCTTCATCTCAATCAAAAACGCTACCCAAGTGTAAATAAGTACTGTAAATATCGCATATGCTCTCTATTTCTTTCTCTATTTGTTAATATCGTACAATACCAACCTAAGCTATTTCTTTTCGCTAACCCAAGTGTCAATCAATGTAGCTTAACAGCGAATTGCTAATGTATAGTAAAAAGTACTGATCGGCCGCTTATCAAGTCACTCCACCCACTCCCCACTCTCCCAGTGTACAGTTTAGTCAAAATGTCAGACAATGCAGTCGCGCCAACGCAGGATGTGGGCAGTGCTGATGATCTGTCGGACCAGCAAGACGAGCAGGAGGTAACTGAAACGGAGAAATAAACAAATATAACACCGAATTCGGTTCGTCGAATTCAGTACCCCTTCCAAGAAAAGTGCCAGAGAGTGAATAAAAATTCACTAAAATAAAAGAGAGTTAGTTATTGCGTTGCATTTATTATAAATTCAAGATTTAATTTGGCTCTCATCCTTGGAAAGGGTGCCCCCCCCCCATACAAATATATACGAGTAAAATCAACAATAACTCAAATATGATAACCATGTAAATGATTCGCATGCTGCATGCTTGTTTATACTTTCTTACTTTAACTATCAGCTCTATTTTTTGTAGATATCTTTTTTCGCCAACAAATCGTCCAGATTGTTGGATTGTTAAATCAAAATTGCTGCACCTTTTATTCGACCTTAGTTCTCAACTAATTGCTTTTTGATTCCTATTGAGTAGCTAAGCCATGCAATGTGGTGTCCTGGCAGGTGAGTTTCTGAGTCTCTGTTATGCTGAGCCTTTTTCTAAAGCAATTTTTTGCCGCACTTCCCACAAATATATTTCATACACCAACAACAACAACACTAAGCTCTGTGCTGCACGCCAATAGCATGAGTAGATTGAAGAACCTCGAACTCTTTAAAACAGATTAGATCGTCAAAGTCGAAGACGGAAAGTGGTGGCGACTCCGAGGACTTTGATCCCTGGACAAAGTCGCGTCAATTGGCGAAACCAGACGACCAACTGGACTTAACTGAAGCTGAACTGGGAGAGGAGTTTACGAAAGTTCTAACTCCAACCAACACCAATGTTATTCGCAATCTGGTGGTGTTCAGCTTCAAGGAGGGCGAATATGTGCCGGCGCCATTGCCAGGCAATACGGTCACACTGATAAGTTACCCGGGAAATTCGCTGCATGTGGACTCTGAGGAAGCACGACTACAAATCGAAGAGTCCGATGAAATCGGTGAAGAGCACATAGAGAGTGAAATGGCTTAGTTCGTTTAATGATTTAGTTGAATTGATATTTAGGTGTTCCGCTGCCAATGCCCAACTATTCAGCGGTCGAGGCACAAGAGCCCGTGGTTGAAGGCGACGGGGAGGGAGACGGCGAATCGGACGATGAAAATAAAAGCGATGCAGGGGATGACAAACAGGGTGACGAGGGAGAAACCGAAGGAGACGATCAGGAAGAAGAAGGCAAGGCAGCAGATGGCGAGCAAGAGGCCGAGGAGGGCGACGGCGAGGCTGCTGTCGAAGATGAGGAGCCCGCTGACCAGAAAAAGGCGGTAGTTTCTCAGGGGAAGAAACGGAAACTTATCAATCAGTTCAACTATTGTGAGAGAGCCGCGCTGACTTTCTCCTATCCGAAACGGGTAAGAGTGTACAAGTGCTATATAGTAATGCCCTACCCAATATTTTAAATGGTAGAGTGTGGATACCCAAACCGTTCCACCACCACGTTCACAATTTGGAGCCAATGTCTTGCAATGGGTCATCTACGACTCCTATTTGGAGGACTTTGAGGAGCAACAGAAAGACAGTACGAAGCAAGCAGATCGCAAACGCAGCATGCAGCAGAAGAAGCTCACTGACAAATCTCTACAGGCCGAGCAGCTGAATCGAAAATATCTCAAGTGCTGGCAAATTCTCGAACGCATGATTAACCAGAACATCTTCGATGATATTGCTCACGACTATCGCTACTGGGAAGACTCGGCGGATGAGTTCCGCGAGGGTGAAGGCAATCTGCTGCCCTTGTGGAAGTTCCAGTATGAGAAAACAAAGAAAATGAGTGTTACAGACATCATCTTCAATCCATGCTACTATGATTTATTCGCCGTCTGCTTCGGATCACGTAAGTATACCCAAAATTGCAAACATCCCTTCCAGTCTACACCTTACACCCTTACGATTGCAATAGATGACTTTATGAAGCAGGCCAATGAGGGCTACTTGTGTCTGTTTACTGTTAAGAATCCCTCCTTTCCGGACTACATAAGTGAGTTTTTGAATCATTTCAATAGACTTGGAATACTTTTGAATATTTTGTATTAGTACAAACCGACTGCGGCGTCATGTGCTGTGACATACACCCGAACTATCCGTTTCTCGTTGTTGTTGGGCTATACGATGGCAATGTGGCTGTCTATAACCTGCGCGAGAATTGCCGCGAGCCCTTGTACATGTCCAAGGGCGTCAACGGAAAGCACTCCGAGTGCGTGTGGCAACTCAAGTGGGGTCCCGACATGAACGATGGCGAAATCAATTTCTATTCAGTCTCCTCCGATGGGCGCGTCTTCAATTGGATCCTCATGCAGAACAAGCTCTGGGTAACTACGATAATTACGCTGTACCTGGAGAATGGCTTGGTGGATGGCCCAGATGGCACAAAACTCACTCTAAAAAGCTGTGGCTGCTGCATGAAGTTTCATCCGATAGATCCAAAAATATTTCTAATTGGCACCGAGGACGGTTTTATTTACAAGTGCAGCACAGCCTTTAGTTCCAAGTACTTGATGACCTACAATGCGCACAATATGTCTGTCTACCGCATAGATTTTAATCGTTTCAACTCCAACATTTTTGTGTCCTGTGGAGGCGACTGGCGCGTCAAGGTGTGGGAGGACATGCGCGCCGATCCCCTTTTCATATTCGATCTGGGCTCGGCGGTGGGCGATGTGAAGTGGGCTCCATACTCCAGCACAGTGTTTGCAGCTGTCACCACAGAGGGGAAGGTTTACGTCTTCGACTTAAATGTGAACAAATACAAGGCCATTTGCGTGCAGGCCGTTGTGCCCAAACGGAAGAACAAACTGACACGCTTGTCCTTCAACGAGAAGCTTCCCTTCATTGTTGTTGGAGATGAGAAGTGAGTAGAAGGTACTAGAGTTCACAGATGCTATGCATTTTTGTCCTTACAGGGGCGTTACCACCTCACTAAAGCTGTCGCCCAATTTGCGCGTCATGGTCAAGCCTCCAAAGAAGCAGTCGTACCTCGACCAGACTACACTGCAAATTGCGAAGCTGGAAAAGTTACTTTCCCTGGTGCGCGAACTACCCGAGGGCACAATTGTGCCGGACACAGCCACAACTGTACGCAGCTAGGATTAAATTCTGGGCACGATCAGAGCTGTTCTTGTTCTCACAATCCCTATAGAAAAAGCAAGAGCAGCCCGTGCCCAGAATGAATCAGCTATATGTTCTTCCAAAACTTTTACCAGTCAAGAAATTATAAAGTAATACACGTATGTCCGTTGACAGATAGTTTTTATTGCGGTAGGTATATGTTACACATTAAGATTTATTCAAATTGTATACAAACATTAATATACGTGTAGAATCATGAATCTCCCCGTTACATTCGCTACTTAGAAATAGATCTATACAAATCAGCTATTAACTTAGACTGGCAAACAAATGAAGGAACGAATTCTTTTCATTATAAATAAATCAACAAATAGTTCAGACTTTTAGAAATATAAAGTTTCTAATGGTAGATGTATGCTAAATATTCAACAAAAATGTGAAACTAATTACGGTTACGGTTACTTATTCATCCTCTATGGCCATATCTTCGGATTTGACTTTAATATCTTTGGACTCAAGATACTCAAGCACATTATTTGGGCACATAACGCTCTTCCCAAGAAACAAAACTGTCGACATGGGATGCAGGTAGTCGGCTGAAAAGCTGCTTGCCTTCCAGCCAAAGAAGCCATTAGCTCGTACTTCGTTGCCCGTGATCTCGTACGGAAGTAGATTGACGCCCACCTGGTTGAGCTTGGAGAACTGGACCCGAAAGTAGTGTCCATCGGTGGCTTTGATCCAATAGAAACCCTCATTGTCCACAAAGGGTTTGCTCTGCGATTTCTTCATTGCATTCGATCGTTCCAGATCCTGCACATTGAAGCTAATGTCGATGTCATAGGCATCTGGGGATAGCTGATTCGTCTCAATGGCGCTCTTCAGGGAGTAATTGTCTAGCCAGTAGCGTATGCCAACGTTCTCAAATTCCTCGAGCACGTGATTGAATGTGGTCTTCAGCTTATCCAGACAACAGGGCGGCGTGTGCTTCCCCAAATAGTAGTAGAAGGGTCGATTGTTGTACACTGTTCCTATACATGACTTGGTGGTGCGCTCGCATCCGAACAAATCTATTTCCGTGACTTGTGGCAGCGAGAAATTCGACGAGGAGAACTGTGAGTCCAGTACCAGACTATGGGGCTGCCAGTTGGCATTGTTGCTGTTTGTGCTGGCCTTGGTGTTCACTTTGTGGGTGCGGCGCACAATTCGCTTGATCTGTAGCTTCCTGTACATGTCTCTGAACTGTCGACGCCGCAGCTCCATACGTCGCTGCTTGGTATGAAATGAAGAGAATAGTCGACGACCTTCCTGGAAGTATTGGGGAAATACGGTCGTCTGTAAAGGCAAACACAAACAAATGAGCATATCAATATATTCCGCAGGGCTTCAAGTACAATTTACCGCCAGGTTTGCAATTTTCGCCTGAATGTATAGCATCTCGGGGAAGGGCAGCGTGAATGGTTCCGGCATGGATCGGAGCACCTCCACGTCCAATAATATGGCGTGCTTTTGCACAAACTAATTGTAAGAAACAATATCAGTTTAGAAAGGTTTCATTATGCATAAAAGTACTATTCTGTCCCACATACCAAGTCACAATGTGCACTATTATTGGTGGCCACGTACTCCATCGTCCAGTGGGGCAGATCCATTTTGATTTGCGTGCAGCCGCTGAAGGACTTTAGATTACCAACAAATGGTACGATGAGCAGGCGTCGCACCGTCTGCTCCGGTGCGATGGTCACACGGTGTTGCTGGGACGACTTGCCAATGTTGCCCCCAACCGTGTTAATTTCCCGCAAGATTTTCTGCAACAGATTCTTGCTGCTCAGCCGCACGCTATCGGGCATGAAGAGCACGTACTTTGTATGTATCTCACGGAGTGGATCCAACTGGTCATGTGTCTTTTGCACATCGAAAGCGAGACTCATAAAGCGCACTGTATGCTCCTCTCCGCTGGTTAAATTACGTTCGTATTTAATCGGCGGGTAGGCGTATTCCGCAGCACCCTCCTGCAGCACCAGAATCGGCATGTTCGGTATCACATCCAATATGCTGTCTATTGTCGCCTTCAGATCGTGCTCAAAGTTATAGTGACCGTAGAACACAATCGTAATGGACTTCCGGATGTGTTTGTTGGCATTGCGCGCCTTGTCCTTGGCCGATAGCTTGCCCACCTGCGGTCCGGCCTTGGGTTCGCTGCTACTGCTGGCCAGTGCCTTGCTAATTCGACGCCAGAGCAGCGTGTTCCAGGTGTAGTAGAAGAACACCAGATTGACGATAAGGAAGGCCAGGAGCAGCACTTTGACCAAACGGAACCGAAAGATCTTCATCTTGCGGCAATCTATTCACTATCCACTATCTCTGAGGCCTTGTTATGATAACCAGACCCAAACTACAGGTTGTATGTAAGTATGTATGTACACTGCGACACTTTGTTCGCTGACTACATGGCTAGCGGACGCACTGCACCACCAATCTACGGTATGTGCTTATAAATCCCGGCTTGAGACTTGTGTGCCCCAAACATTTTCTCAATTTTTTGTAGCACTTGCTTTTCAATTTTGTTTATGGACCAACTACCCCAGCTAGCAGTGCAAAAATATTGTATCCCGTGAAAGCTTTCGTGACAAGCACAGCTGATGGCTGCTTGAGTAAAAGTAACCACTTTTTGTACCCCAATGAAGGGGAGGCTTGGCCAAAGCTTAGTTGTGAGCTTTCACCCTCGGCTCACCCTCGAGACTTCTATATTCGACTGAAAGGTCTGGCTGCGTACTGAGGAAATAACACGGTTCCGATTTACAATACAAAAAACACTTTAATACATGAATATATTATTTCAATTGAATTGGGCAAAGCATAGAAGGGGTGTTAGCTACATAAATACACCTAATTCTCTTTTCACACGGTCTTTTTTTGCACGATTTTGATAAAACACGGTTTGAAAATTCAAAATTGCATATATATTTCTTTAGAGATAAGGAACCAATCACCTATTTTTGCAAATGGTCAATGTCTTTTTTACACGGTTGTTTGTGGAACCAATCTACCGTGTAAAAACAGAATTTGGTGTATGTGTATTTACATACATATTAGTTCATTAATAGATGAATTCAAATTCATTTAAGTTCCATTAAAAGGTTAATACTCTCAGTTATGTAGAGCAAAAAATATTGAAATACTTATTTATTTCTTAACAAGTGGTAGATATTGAATTCAAACTCATTTTAGCTCCATTAAGTGGTTACACCTAATTCTGTTTTTACACTGTCTTTTTTTACACGGTTTCGATTTTAAAAATTAAACATTTTATATATGGTTACATGACATTATTCCATTTAGCACGAATTAAAATAACATAACATGTTTTTTCCTACACGACTTTTTCTGGAACCAATCTACCGTGTAAAAACAGAATTAGGTGTATTAGTTTGTACTTGAATAGAATATTTAAATACTTATTTATTGCTATTGGGCAAAACACAACATATTTTTTAATAAAAAGTGGTAGTTGATAGATATATATATATATGTATATATACTTGAATACTTGAATTCAAATTCATGTTAGTTCCATTAAGCGTTTCATACATGCATTATATAAGTTATGTAAAGCAATAATGTATTACATGTTTGAACTTGTATAGACATTAAGGAAATAATTATAATACATATATTATTATTATTTTTAAATCTGTTATTTTTTAAATCTTTATTCTTTATTTAAGATCTGTCCTAGGTTGGAAAGTTATTAAATTTTATGATAACTTTGACATTTTTGTAATCATGCTCTTTTTGTCATGATGGTTACGGCGTAATTCGAAAACCATACATATAAGATAATGAAAGAAAACAAATGGGGTTCTTTGCAGTTATATCATATGTATACATATATAAAAGCTGAATTCTTACACTTTGCTTTGGACCCACACCAGGCAATATTTCGATAAACCTTATAATGCTCGTGCTTTCTGAGAGAAAGAATATCTGTGTTCAGAATGCCATTAACATAAAACCAAATATATATGTATGTTATAATGATACTTTCTCCTTTTACTATGTTAACATTTAGAGCATGCTTTTAAAGACATTTCCACATAAAATTGTTTCATAGGCATCCACTCGCTGTGTGTGCTTCTTTCATGAAATGTTTGCAAACTGCTTGCTTACAAGTAAGTGTTCCCTACAAAATCAGATCTTTTGAAATAGGTATTCAATTAATATTTTTTGTTAAACAAGCATATTTCATGTTATACATATATCTAATATATAAACTCCTCGAATAAATACTTTAGAATATTAAACGCCCAACAGATACTCTCGTACCTATACTCTTATATTTAAGAACATTTACTAATTTCATATTTAAGATGTGTTTAGAGAGGCATAAAGAAAAATGCGGCGTTAAACAGTAATTTTATCAATTTTGTATCAACGTGCATATAGCCATGATATTTAATGCCAAAACTTTTTCCTATCACAGTGCTTTCGCTTCATTCCATTTATACACTTAAAAACTACACATGTAAATATCAATTTAGACACCTATTATGTATTTATAAAAAATGTATTAGTAATGGAGTATTAGTATGGATTAGAGATAAAGTATTTCAAAACTTTACTTGTAGCCTAATTAGACATTACCAGCCATCCCTGGCCATCCCAGCCATCGTATTACTTACTTGCTCATACCGGCGAACAGAAGGGGGAAGGGTACTTCGTCGATGCCTGCAACTGGTGGAGTTGGTGGACGCGCATCTTCTTCGGTGGTGCTATTTAGCCAATAGGTGGTTACAGTGCCCTTGCCCTTTAGCTCGACATCGCCGCGAGACTCCAATTCAAATGTGCCGAACTTGTCTAGAATCTCCTTGGTGGCCGAGGAGACGTGAATTTTGCCTGCTGTAAAGAAACGGATTCATTGTCCCCCGAAAAACATTCGATTCAAGACCAATATTTACGCAATCCCGTCGACTCCATGCGTGAGGCAGTATTTACAGTATCACCAAAGAGACAATAATGGGGCATTTTCTTGCCCACAACGCCAGCGCACACGGATCCCGAATGCATGCCAATGCGTATCTGGATTTTGTATTCGGGCTTATGCTTCAAGTTGAAGGAAGACACGGCTTGTAATATATCCAAAGCCATGAGAGCAATCTCACGCGCGTGCTTGTCACCGTTCGGCTCCGGCAGACCAGAAACCACCAGATACGCGTCCCCAATAGTTTCAACCTAATAAGTAGAAGATAATAATGTTAGATTTAAACATCAAATTAATATCTTGTACCTACTTTATAAACATCGTAGAAGCCAATGATGCGATCGAATGTGCTGTAGAGATCATTTAGGAAACTAACAACATCCATGGGGCTACTGCGGGCACAGAGTTCGGTGAAGCCCACGATATCACTAAAATATATGGTCACACTGCTGAATTCCTCGGGCTGCACCAAGTCCCCAGCCATCAATTGTTGAGCCACTGGCCGGGGCAGTATCTGATACAGTAACTCCTCGGTGCGTTGCTTCTCGAGACTCAGTTGTCTGGTTTTTTCCTCAACAAGACTTTCCAAATTATTGGCATACTGTTCCATGCGATTGAGCAGATCGTCCATTAAATTCTCACAGAATCCTCTGCAATACGATATTGTTTGAGGAAGAATAAACTACGAGACAGCCTGATACTCACTTCATAATGGTGCGTATGTTGCTTCTAATTGTTGAAAATGCGGGTCGCTCCTCCTGATTGTCGGCCCAGCACTTTTCCATCAGAACCAGCAGGTCAGGCGGACATTCCCGCTCCCGTATGAGCGGCCGAAACGGTGGATACTCACACTGACGCACCTTATGGAGAATTGTGTGCACGTCCATTTGCTGTCTCGCCTCCTGATAGGGTCCGCCCCGATTTACAATCTCCTCAAGTATGATGCCGAACGAGTAGACATCACCCCGTTGCGTAGCCGGACAGCCAGGAATCGAAGTCATAGGCAATAGTTCCGGCGCAATCCACAAGAGCTCTGCCGTGTTTCGTTATGAGTCGATAGTTTATTTGAAATTCATAAGAGGACTTACTGATGTAATAGTTTTGATCGCGCACAAAATCGGACGGTGTGGTCAACGTATTTAGACCAAAGTCTGATATCTTGAGGACGAATCGCCCATCTATTAAACAGTTGCAGGACCGCAATTTTCCATGCGCCTCCACGTCACTATTGTGGAGATAACTCATGCCCTTGACAATATCGTGAATGAGCGACATGCGGAAATTCCAGTCCAGTTCAATGGCCTCGTTCTCGAGCACATCCTTTAGGCTGCCACGGGAGCAATATTCCGTCAATATGAGCACAGTAGGGCGTGGCAAATCAATGCAGGCGCCCACAAACCGCACCGTGTTCTCGTGACTCACGTCGCGTGCTTGCTTGATCTCCCACAGCAGCGTGGAAGTGACTTCCACCTTCTTGACATTCACTTTCTTGATGGCCACACGCTCTCCCTTGAACTGACCAATGGTGGTGAAGACCTGTGGAGGCAGGGATGCAAAGCTGGCTATGGAGGCTCGGCCAGAATGTATGCCGAACTGTTGCAGAGATATGTTCTCCACATCGAGACGTTGCAGGCCGCCTTTGGAGCCAAACATGCCACCCATTTCGATTAGAACATCCTCGGGTCGCACTCGCCACGACATGTTGTGGAGCTCCTTGCTAAGTTTCATCTGTCTGCAGAGAATTTAACATTGACTTCCTATCTATATAGTGCGTCTGCAAAAATATACGAGTACTTACTTTTGAAGCAGGCAGATAACCAGAAATGTTAGCCCAAGAAATAGACCCAGTCCAAAAATGGAATACATAATCGTTGTCTCTGTAAGAAAAAAAACAATTGTTGCAGAGTTTTAAGCGCAGAATTAGTTCCCTTTACCATTGCTATAACAATCTGGAGAGTTTCCCAGATACCCACATGGTGGAACATCAGGAGGTGACTCCTCCCGTCCCCCAGGCCAATGAATCTTCTTTCCATGCACAGCGGCATATTCCCTAAAATTTTAAAAACTTAATTGTCGTCAATTTTTGAATGAGCGGCTGAAAAAACCTACCTATGCAGACCATAATAGTGCGCCACCACTACAAAATATAATACAAGTAGACAGCAAACATTTTAATTATAAATAAAATCCGTCATATTTTTTCTTGCAAAAATGAAAATGAGAATCTACCTGAAAACTTTCCATTTATGGGATCCAAATCCAGAATCGAATAATCTGCATCCCGATCACCATTATCGTCAATACGAACATGACCTGCAATTTGAAATAGAAAGATTGATTTATTAGCAAATACTTTTTGATTGAACAGCTAGCCTTATGTACCGGTAATGCCATTGAAAGTTCTGTTCCACATTCGTCTCGTTATATTAACGCCATCACGTATATCGCCGCCTTCGGTCAACGTCTCATTGAGCGCCATGCCCAGCAAATAGACGCCATCGTAGAAAGCACCGATGAAAAAGTTTACCTCCTCGCCCTCTCCAAATGTATAATTGTACTTCTTGGCCATCTCACGGACATGCTCAGCAAAATCCTGGAAAGTTGGGCTTGTCGGCTGCAACAGGGACACACGCAGCAAAGCTTCATAGGCTTTCCGAGCCTTCTTATCATTCTCATCGCCCATTTCCCAGTCATGATCGCCCCAGTAGGAGCTCTATAATTCAATATCTTATGTTTATTTTTAACATTTTTCAAATGTGTAGACGCACCTGAAATATTTCCACATCCAGAAATACCCACTCGCCATTTGTCATACCAAGACTGTGTGCTGCCAGCATGAACTTTCGAACTAATACTCCTCGAACCGATAGTATTACGACTGTAAATGTTTTGAGAAATCGCAAGCCTGCATCATCATATACTCGAGATGTGAGGGGCTCGACCTACCTCTTGCATACATGCTGGCATCCTTAAGATAGTTCTCATAGATTTCCTCCTCGTTGCCATTCAACTCGCGGACGAAGCTCAGCAAGCCCTCCTGGCGTAGTCCATATTCCAGATTCTTGCCGACCGTCAACGAGAAGAGGTCGGAACGGTCGACCAGCAGGGCGACATGCTTCCACTTGAACTGCCGGAAAATGCTGGCAAAGACCAACTTGAGACGACACTGGCAGTATGACATGCGGGTCAGCGTAGGGTAGTTCGATTTGTCTTTAAACACGCCCTGTGTGTTTTGGAAAACAATTGCCAAATGCATCAATCAAGATTAGGCAGTTGTTAGAGCGCTGTATAAAGCTCCAAGTGTTATTAGTATATTAGAGTATATAAGTATATACATATATAGCTCGTAAACAACCATGAAATAATTTACACAAAATCGCAAAACACCACCCACTTGGAAAATATAAATCAATGTAGGAACAATCTTACTGATGGAAAACTGGTTCAAAATTTGAAGGCAAATAGGCGCGGTAGACCTCAAAAAGTAAATATATATTCAGCAGGATATGAAGTGTTGATCTAGATATATCCGTCCGGCCGCATGACAATTTTAGATATCTACAAGTAGGTACTTTCAAGGCCAGGAAAGGGCAAGCTCAATTTTTTTTTCAATGCTTCTTTAATTCTTGCATAATCATTATACAGTTTTTGAGTCAGTTTTTCACCTTTTCCTGCACCATTTTGTATTTGAATGCTTGTTAATTGTAAACGAATTTTTTGCCCCGTCACTGCTGCAAATTAATATCAAATATTTAAACAAAATGTAAGGAGCTAAAATAATATTAATTAAGAATAATGTGTTCGAACAGCGTAGAGGATATATCGGACTCGACTCGTTTGATTTAATTCTAATCAAAAGCAATTCTTATCCTAATTTTTTTTTCACTTAAATTTTAAGACATTTTGTTTACGTAAATAGTTGTAATATATAAAAACAGTTTATTGTAAGCGACATTTATTGCCTTTCCTACAATCAATTTAAAACATGAACCCTTTTGAAGATTAAGAAATTGAATGGCCGTAAGATTATATTTCGAAGTTTCACAGGGAAAATCCAATAAAAGAAACAGACAAAAGAATTATGATTAGCAACATTTAATTGCTTATTACTTATATAGATTTATTGATATGGATTTATAGGGATTATTTCCAACATGTCCCTAGACCCGAAATTTAAAAATGTTAGATTGTTGAATGACGATTTTAAGGTCCTCAAAATGTCGTAAGTAATTTAACTTGCAAATATTCCCCCAATTTTCAACATCTGAATATAGATTCTGAATGTTTTGTCAATCAAAAGCTGTAATAAGGGCACATTATATTCAGACCATGTGCGCGACGCCTCGCCACTACATGGACTGCCGTCCATGGTGATGTGGTGCCGAATACAATTAATGTGCACTGTATTATGGCTGCCCGAAACAAGCAATTATCCATGTCATGTACCGCCTAAATAACACCATGGTGTGAGAAATCAAAATTTCCTAGTCTCTGCACTCGGGCTTAATTAACAATGCACCGCTTGGGAGGACAAAAGTGCAACCGAAATTCAAAATAGGCGGAAATATTCGTATTGTACTTTTATCAGCAGCTCACAAATGCATACACAGTGGAGTCGTCCCCACAAGGCATTCCTAACAATTCAGAGTCCACCCACAAACTGCAACTGCAACTCATGAATGCAGTTGGCTGTCCATGTGTCCTCTGCAAGGCACGTTCCACTCGCAACATCGTTGACTGGCATACTTAATTTAGAGCCTGCGCCTGTGACACTCGACTCTTCATGACACTTTTTAGAATGTTTAATATCAATTCATCATCGGTTTACCAAATAAGTCAACGCTGATGACCCCACTCGGTTAAAGCATGTTGTATAGCCTTTTAAACATTCTTCTATTTTTAGTGCCTTTTGTTTCTGTTTACATTGTTTCTATTCCACTTACCGTGCTCTCGTTTTTCCACTTGTGAATCCGACCTAATATGCCAGAAGTGACCGTCAACTCGCCTTCCGAAGGTGGCTATTCGAAGAGGAAAAAAATGCATTTGACGAGCGTTAAATAATAACACGCATTGATAATTGAAGGAGTAAAGAAAAGATTAGAATTTTCATAAAAATGCAGGTATTTACTGCACAACACCTTCTTATTAATGAAAATGTGAATTGACAACAATTTCCTCGCATTTTGTGCAATTTCGTGCATCTTAGGAATTTGAAATTAAAGCAGGCGATAGAAAAGGTCCGTATTCAAAAGAAATTTAAAAGCGTGTAATTACAAAAGCGAGCCAGCGCAAGAAAAATAAGAAGTGACCGTGTTTAACCATAGCGGAAGGGATTAACTAGTCTTGTGCATTAAACTACAGCAAATAATTAAAGCGTCGTGCTGTGCGTTGGGGCCACAGGGCGTATACGTGTTGAGTGTGGAGCATGGCGAACCGCAAGCCAAAAACACACAACAGCAGGGAGACTTTAAGCGTGTTGTACACGCGCTTTTAACGTCGACAAAGACACCAGGGAAGGCTACGCTTTACTCACCTGATCGCCCATGCCCGTTATAATGGGCGTATTCCAATAGGCAGCCAAACGTGCAACTGGCTCCAAGGCGAATGCACACGCGGGTCCAATGAAAGCAATGACATCGTCCTTGAAATGCATATCAGCTGCCAGTCCCGGCGCCTTGGCCCCCGAGCACGATGGGTAGCTGTTAAGGCCATTAAGGTTGAGGTTGCGGTTGTATGGGCGGCGTTAAGAGGAGAAGAAGAGAATGATATGTAAGTCAGGAGCACACTTAAGTCAACGACTAACGGTTCGCTTATCAGACGGCAAAAAGTCAACAAAACGGCAACAGCATGCACTTTTTCATGCAGAAAAGCAGCTTCAAATGCGTTCCAAGTGGGCGGCTTAGGCTTAGGAGCCGCTTTAAGTGCGCAATCAAAAAGCGGTCATGAAATTCGAGTAATTAACTCGCCCGACTTGCACGCAACAAGTGCTCGCAGACGAGGCAAAAGGTAAAGATAAATGTTCGAGTACCAGTGTCTTGGCAACGGCAACGGCAACGGCAAATCGACTTGATTTAACAAGATGAAAGGCCAACAATTAGTGGCCATGTTCGGGTACGGCCAGCCCAAGTCGATCAGGTATACTCGTAGTTGTAGAATACTCGAAAGGTTAATGGGTATTTTGAAATCGTTCAGTTTTTGTAACGTCCATATACTCTTCATCAGAATAATTCATAATGAAATGAAGCACGTACTATACGTTAATATAAACACAAAGGACATAGATTTTAATTTTACAAATTTAATTTAAATAATTAAAGTGGTTTTTTATAGCCTGTACCCAAAGGGTGAAAGGCTATACTAGTTTTGTGCGCATGTATGTAACACACAGAAGGAGGCGTGGCAGACCCCACAAAGTATATATATTCTTGATCAGGATGAGAAGACGAGTCGATATAGCCATGTCCGTCTGACCGTCTGTCCGTCTGTCTGTATGAGCGCAAGGATCTCAGTAAGTACAAGAGCTAGGATAACCAAAATTGGTATCAAGGTTCCTATAAGCCCTAGGCAGAACGAGTTTGTTTATTTTTTCTGATACACCCCCCCACTCCCCCGCAATTCGTATTTTTTCTTATAACTTCCGTAATTCTCGGAATTTAAAAATTTGTGGAGAGTACAGGCTATTTTACTGTCGGGCTTGCTCGACTGTAGCGTTCTATCTTGTTTAACATTCCACTCCTTCTTGAGTCTTTCTAGCCTTCACATGAATTGTACGCCTATGCTTAATTTTTTGTTATTTCATTTGATTTGCAAACATTTCGAACTCTGTAGTTGGATTAGAGAAACATCTTTATACAAAGTCATTGGAATCAAAAATATTTGTAAATTTGTAAAAGTTGATTTTTCAAATCAAATGACTGCTAAATAATATAAAGCGGTCTGAGAGAATTGTAGAAAATAATATACTCAGTGCCTAGTTTTAATTTGATTTTCAATTAGTAATAGTGATGGAAACAGACAGACGTACATACTTGCTTTTTAATTTTTTCTTATATTCTAATAGCTACAAACAGTAGACTTCTTCGGTTTACCACATTTTCTACAAAATAAACGTTTCCCTACTATAATGATTGGCATTGAAATGTAAAACTTTATTTCAAAATCGACTTATGCTTTTTATTTGGGTAACGTGCACAATTTTGTTTACTAACCTGGCTTGCTTCTTTTTAAGCATGACGTTGTGCGGCTTTAAAAATCGTTTATTAATTTGGTCTAAAGCCAAATCTACTGCTGGGCCGCAACGTTCCAAGTCAAATGGTGAATCTTTTTGATGAAAGTTGCGTGTGAGACGCTGTATTTCAATTTGTAGACTCATTCCGACTACTTACCCAAATGAGATGCCATTAGGACGCCAACCGTGTAGACACGCATTTTGCTATAGTCGATTTCGAACTCACTAAGTTCAGACGACTGATGCTTTGTGTCTCTTATATGCTCGAACACCTCAATGTCGAGGCTTTCGTTGCTGCCCTTCTGCTGCGGCACTGTAGTCAATTCCTTGGAAATGTCCTCCCAGTTGTCGAGGTCAATGCTTCTACACTCTATATGGACGCTGACTGTGCATATAAACATCAGCATGCTGACAACGACGCTGATTTCCGTAAGAAACATCTTCTATTTTCTAGCTGCTACAAATTCGTAAATTTATTTTAAGATCAAATTGGAAATACAGCCTTATATCCTTATATCTATATCGGAATCAAAGCAAATCAATTAAATGTGTACTTTCAGGTCAGGCAATGAAATTATATTTTCATTCTTTTACAAAAATTATTATTAAGCGTTCAACATAAAGCCAATGCTAGATAATTAAACGGATTAAAAACACGTTTACCCAAGGATTTTAAATAGATATACTATATACTGTGTAATGTTAAAACTCTTGAAATTATTTCATAAATCGCATGCTCTTTGGAATATGGAATCTTGAAATATTTTCGTAAATTATACTCACTGTTATGGCCACCAAGCAACAGTTTTAATTTTAAATCAAAATTGTAAAAAGAATTTGCTTCGTTCAGAAATTGTCAGCATTTAGTTTCAAGAGCAAACAACATAGAAATTAGAAATTAATTCAAATCTCAAGTAATAAAGCTAATGGAGTGAAAATAATTGTTCAGTTGTTGCTTCTTGTAAGTGCACAGGAAAGGCGTCTAAGTGTTGAAGATATTAATGCTGTTGCTTTAAGAACTTTCACAGTTGTTGCACTTTCTTTATTATTTATAAAAGATCACAATTGAACTCTTTAGCGGCGTTTGTTTACTTGCCACCAGTAGGTTTTTAAATTATTAAGTTCATTGTCTTCGGTAAAATATCAATAATTGAAGAGTTCTTCCGTCAATCACAGACACTGATTTATTTGATAATTTAGCCAAACACTTTCACTTCAATATGTCTCTTAGCCATGGAAATTCAAGTACTGTCCCGTTGAGGCGCTCGGCCGGCGAATGAGATAGAGGCGAGTGCCGTTGGTTCTTTTATACTCGTAGGTGCCACTAAGGGTCCTCTCGGCAACAGGACATAAGCGTCATCGCGTAGGAGCACGAAGGAGCACATCACACGAAGCTTTACGAACGATTCGGCCAATGGCAATGGCGGCTGCTTCTTCGTCTACGGTTCGGCCATTTACGGTCCGTTACATGGTGAGAGTGTGGGTGAGTGTGTGCTGCAGCTTTTTACATGCATGCATATGGAAAAGGCGACGGCAATGCAAATGCTGGTCAGCACTGTCAAGTCGAGGGGCATCTGAACCTGCATTTGGCTTTTAAAGTTGCAATACAACGCACGCTTTAAGCGACCCACTCTTAGAAACAAACACAAGCAACGTGTGTCCTTAACGGAATAGGGGATGACCGGATGGGGAAGGGATGCTCAAACATTGCCACTTCAATGCCAATGTCTTGTTTGTTTTCACTTGTTGCCATTTTGTTGCTTCTGTCCCCGTTTCTGTACTAGCCGCTAGTCGTTTTTGCCATTAATGTTGTCGTCTGTTCTATATTTGAATTTAAATTGTTTGCCGGTCTATTTCACCGCTAGAAGGAGCAACAGTCAACAGACGACGTGTCGCGTGCTGCAAACAGTTAATGAGTCTATCTGTGTGGGTGTGCGTCTCCAAGTTTGTGCATGATGTGTGCTTAATCTATTCGGGATGTATACAATGGCCAATGACTGCCTAGGCAAAGTTTGTTGGCACCCGGATGTGAAAGTTCAACTCAAACAATTTGTGAAGTGTCTTTGCAAGTAAGTAGCCTTTATATATTTTGTTAAGATAAAAAAGCCTAACCAGGGAATCTTTTATTGAGTAACAAGATAGTTTGGTTAAAAGATTACTACTAGATTCTTAATTGTTAACTTTAACGCACAAGAGAAACTATGATCTTAGCTATGTTTGTGAAAAAGCGTTACTTAAACTACTGTTCTAGGGACATTCACGAAAGGTGAATAAGAAGCCCAAACAGAGGTTGAAATTCTACCAACGCTTTATATAGCAGAGATCTAAAGATTAAAGTTTAATTTGGGGCCAACAAAATATACACAAAAATCTTCAAAAATCCATATTGCTTGTATTAATTGTATCAATCACTAACTCGGGAGCACCATTGGGAGCACCAGAGCTGATCATGAAGCAAGCGAATGCATACTTGTAAAAGTCCGTTTTTATTTCCTAAGATTACAGAAGGTTTATCATATATTTTAGTTTATTTAGTTACAATCAACTGATCAGGTAGGCACTCCCGAAATAGGACTTACTATTAAAAGTCAAAGCACTGCAGACAAGACTATCAAGATTGTGGCTAATGATTAAACCAAGAAACTTATCGACCTTTTCGTTTTTTTACCTCATGGTCTAGCTTACAATGATGTTCGAGCAGCCTCCGTACTAAGACAAATTGCGCGAAACAGCACGAATTGTATGCATAGCCATTGGTAGTGCACGACGTTAGGTAAGATATACAGTTGAACTGAGAGCACGTACCAAGATACATATATGTAGGCATACTTTTTGCAGCCTATGCATGCACGTTATGTTTAGAATGCGTATATTTAGGCTATGTCTGTGTTACTACCCTATTTTCTTTCTTCGTTTTTTTTTTGTGTGCAACAAAACGCACAGTCCCTTAAATGAAGTTTTAAACATTTGGTTTCAAGCCAATAAATAAATTAAATTTTAATATGTATATATGTTAGTGGATTCCTTCTTCTCAACACAAAGTAAGACTTTATAAGCCAATATTTCATATTATTACTTCATTTACATTAATTACTTCAATTATTTACGTTGAATGCCGCCACCCGGTCGCATAATGCTGCTAGTAAGTGCAGGTATCTTTGCCGAAGCTTTCTTGACTTCATCTATGGCGTGAATAACGCGTTGCGGCTCAGTAAGAAACCAAATCCATAGCAGCTTGCTGTACCGCCAAAGCTTTTCCTTGTCCTAAAAGAGTTTGATTTAGTTATCTGAATCAATTAACAGACCTTTCACAACTTACCATGCGCTCTATAATTTTTTCCTGGAACTCTAAGCGCAAGTGACGCAACATTTCTTCAAAGCGTTGCTGATTTCGCGTTGCATTGAATATGGGACACAAATAGCGCACATGTGTAAACATCGGCTGCTCCAGGGGAGAGTCGTACACGAACGGTCGCAGCGTTTGCTCGAGTCGTTTTCTAAACATTGTTAAAGAAATCAGCATTATGTTTTATCTGCACATCGTAAAATTGACTTACAACTCGGCAAGTTCTTCATTAACTGTCGCGTAGGACTTCTGGTTCAGCATAGTCTGTAGCGCATAGGAGAGCAGACGTACAAATTTCTCATACTCATACAGACAGCTTTTTGCCTCTGGACGTATAGTTTGGGCGAGATGGGTGTTTAGTAGACTTGCTAATTCATGCAGAAACTGATTGTATATGCCTTGTTGGGTGGCGTTAAGTGAACGCATTAGCTGGACACGTTGCCAACTGGCCTGGGCCTGCCCAGATAGCCGCTCACTGTTGTCCAAGTAGTTGCGCTTCTTCTCTAAATCAAGTTGTATGGCTATCCAAACGAGCTCCGCATTTGACAGCGCATCCGAAATGATCTTAGTCAGATGCTTGTCATTTTCACGGCGTCGCAATGCCCTTTCGAGTTTTTGTTTCGTGTTCTCGTAGAGAACCAACTCAATGCGTTGCTGTGTGTGCTGCTGCACATGAATGGTGAGTGCATTCAGTAGTGTGTCGTGTGCGTTCTTTAAATGATGCTCATTTAGGAGCTGCAGCTCGTGCGTTTCCCGTGTCATATCCGTTAGGCTGATGCAGTGTATCTGGTTAAGATCGATGTGATCAATTAAGGCCTGCGTGGCCTTCGCTTTGGCCTTTTCGTTGATGTATGCCAGCATGTAGTATTGAATGCTGTGAATGGTGAATTTTTAATGTCCAGGCCTATACAGAAAGTCATGTCTCATGATGTGGGACTTACGAGTTTTGTAAGTTCTCCAGCTTGCTATTGATGTGTTGCATATCAGTATCGGCGTTCTCAAATTCGGCAAAGTCCTGTATTTTAAAATTGTCCTTCATATACAATGAGAAATACTGCATGAAAGAATCGCATTTAAGAAAGTACTGCTCCAGGGGCAACTGGTGCATAAACAGTGGAGGCACTTGCTGCAAATTAAAAACTGAACATTTGCTCAGAATAATGGTATGACAGATATACCCACAATATTCGTAAAGCTTTTCTTTGCCTCAGCACTTAGCCGAAAATTCTCTCGCTCCACTTCCTCCAATTGCTTGGCCTTCTTCTGGCAATCCTGTATTAGTTCCCTTTCCGTGTTTTGCAGGGCCGTCACCGCACATTCCAGCTCACTGAGATTGTTGTTGATTCGATGCTTCGTGTTTCTTCGTTGAAAAATGATATGGGGAATTGATGCGGACATTAAATTAGCGCACTTACTGCATGTCCTCGATCAAAACTACATAATCCTTTGTTGCCTCTTCCAACGCGGCTATCTCAGCGGTCAGAGAATTTACATCATCGGGCGTGTACCTCAGAAGTCCGGGATTTTCCGACTCAATTTGTTGCATTTTAAGGAGACGCTCCGATTCCATAAGCCAGTCGCCACGTTCAATCATTTCGTTCCTCTCTAATACCTCCTGCTCTGTGAGTATGTTGGCGTCGGTGATGCTTTCAGATAAAAAGTTAAAGAACTTTTCAAATTTCTCGTCGTATAAGATCCATTGATGTGCGCTGTCGAAGCCAAGCTTCTTGAATATTTCACAATTCTGCAATAAGTATATTTTAATATTAAATAAATAAACATGCTGATTAATTTAATGATTAGTAAAATAAAAAGTTTAGTTACACTTAGCAAATCGCCCATTTCGTGAGTACGAAATAAGTTAAAAATCTGCCGCGCTAATGCTCTGTTGTTATACAGCAGGCTAATGTTATTTAACAGCAGTCGAAAATGCCGACAATAAAACTTATGCGACTCTGATTTCAGGCGGGTGGCACCTCTGTTTACTTTGATGCGCTTCCATCCCTACACTGAATGACAAGAAAAAATTGTTGGTAGCGACAGAAACTGAGGACGGGCAATTTAATTTTCAATAAAATTTAATATTCAATTTTTCATCTGAAATGGTGAGTAAATGAAACATCTTTGTGCCCGATCTCCTGATGGTACAAATGGTGCGCCACCATATGTATTTCATATAAATTTGCTACGCAAAATGTCATTTATTGTTAAAAATAAAGAAATATTAATATTCTTGGCCATTGGTAGGCACGTCGCTATGATTCCCGTACTACAATCTTCTCGCCAGAGGGTCGCCTGTACCAAGTTGAGTACGCCATGGAGGCCATCTCGCATGCCGGCACATGTTTGGGCATTCTGGCAGAAGACGGCATTTTACTGGCCGCTGAATGTCGCAATACAAACAAGTTGCTCGACGGCGCCGTCCCATCGGAAAAGATATACCGTCTAAACGAGTAAGTACTATAACGTACAGGCATCATAGATTGGACTTAATGTTTGGGTTTTCCAGTAATATGGTTTGCTCGGTGGCCGGCATCACTTCCGATGCAAATGTGTTGACATCGGAGTTACGCCTAATTGCTCAGCGTTACCAGTACAGCTATGGAGAAGTTATGCCATGTGAGCAGTTAGTGTCTCACTTATGCGACATTAAACAGGCCTACACCCAGTATGGAGGCAAACGTCCATTTGGAGTATCTTTGCTGTACATGGGTTGGGATAACAAGTACGGTTACCAACTATATCAGTCAGACCCCAGTGGTAACTACGGTGGCTGGAAGGCCACTTGCATTGGAAACAACTTTGGTGCTGCCATCTCAATGCTGAAGCAGGAATTGGGCGACAAGGAGAACATTAAGCTTGCTGAAGCCAAGGATCTGGCCATTAAAGTGCTGAGCAAGACTTTGGACACCACGAAGCTAACAACAGAAAAGGTTGAAATGGCCACTTTGCAGCGCATTGACAACAATACAGTCTACAGAGTGCTGGATAGAACCGATGTGGAAGAGCTCATTAACAAATACAACAAACTAGAGGCCGAAGCTGAAGCAGCTAAGAAAGAAAAACAGGCACAGTCGCAGTCAAAATCTTAGACATATTAGAGTTTACGGGTAATGGTAGACGTCAATACACCACGTATAAATTTTGTACTTGAAAAAAAAAGAAACGGAAATACAATTTCAGTTAAGCGATATTTTAAATCAATAAAATCAAATTAAACTCGAAATCCGCGCATCATAAACAGCATCTGTTTTTTATTCTAAACACTGCAGTGTTGCTGTGTTGAAAAACGCGCCATGCAAAATATGTTATCGAGTTGCCAGCGCTACACAAATTTCGTAAGAACCACAGATTGGCAGCTCCAGTACCCGATCCAAGAAAATTCCGTCGCTTTTGTCGAGAGTTTTGTAGTAAATAAATTTAATTAAATTACGTATGTAGCGCATTGGTTTCCTCCCCCTTAGTGACAAATCAATGGTATAAAGTGTATAACATGTGCGCGCGTTGAAAAGCAAATAAAAAACAACGTGGAAAACGTTTTTTTCATATGTCCACTGGCTCGGTACAGAAACAGCAGAAGCAGCACCAATTGAGTGCGTTGTGCGCGCGTGTGTGTGTGCCACAAAAGGTGGCAAGCAAGGAGCAACTAAGTGTATATTTGCTAAAGATTCGCTTGAATCTATTGATAATTTATGCAACAACGAAATCTGTGAAATGCACACACATCCATGCATAAATATGTGAACCCAATGGGAATTTCTCAATGTTGTCAATAAAGAGAGATGTATGTGGACGCAGCGACAGCAACGTTGGCGGCAGCAGCGAAATAATAGAGTGCGAGCAGCGCTGCTAGCGTCAGCGTACAAAAAGTCGAAAGCAAAAGAGGAAAATGAAATAATACAAAAAAAGAGCTCAGCGCTGTAGCGAAGCAAGCACAGAAACGCGAAACACAAGCAAAAGAAAAATCGAAATAATAAAATACACATGCACGCGTACATCTGTATTTGTATATGCATGTGTATAATTGAAGTTGTGGTCGTCGTGCACACAGTGCAAGTGTATGTGTGAGTGAAACGTATAAATAAAATTCAGCCAAATGCAGAAGCCAACAACAAAATGGATAACAAAACTACACAGTTGGATTTTAAATTACTGGTAATTAAATAATGTTTGTTAATTTACCCCATTCCCGGTCGCCCTCAAGTGTGAGGTATATCTATGTAGATATGTATATTCTAAATTCCGCGCGATTGTCTAATTGAGAGTAGCCAAATAACGTGTAATACGTAGGCAAAGAAGAGAGCGGCAGCGGTGTCGACGGCGGCAGCGCCGCGCGGTATGTACGAATACGGAGGCAAACGCGTGAGATAGAGAAGAGATAACAAATGTAGTGAAGTACAGTGTGCACTGTTATTTATGTTGTTGTTGTTGACCCGTCTGTCTTATGTACTTGCACGGCTAGCTATTCGTTACTTTGTATAATATGGAAAAGTCTACTTATAAGCAACTGTTTAATTTGTACAAATTTTTATCGCTAGCGGCCATGCAACATGCACGTTGCTTATTCCAATTAGACAGATGCAAGCGCGCATACTCCTGCCCATCAACGGAAGCATGAGAAGTAAACAAAAATGCATGTTAATGAGTTTCTCGAAATTTGACAGGTTAGGATCTAAAACTGATCAATTGTCTAAAACTATATATATTTTGGTAGTCTTTAATGTAGTTCCATTCAATAAACATACAATCTTGGCGACTCGCTTCCCATCTGCCCTCCACTTCTGGATGTTTTTATTATTTAAAAGCTTCGTTCGTTTAACCTACCAGTTTTCCCCCGCAATCAGTTCTCGCTCAAATACTAACACACACTTTTATATTGTGCTTGTGTCTGTGTGAACTTCCGCCGTATCGTTCCTCTTGCGCCAGCATACACAAACCACCCACCCTACTTCACCCTATCTGAGGCGGTGCTTTACACACACATAGACCTACGTACTAACCCATACCACTCCCTTTACCTCATGCCCAAGACCAAGACCAGAGTGCCACATAATGGTATTTTTTTTCATTTCTATTTGCCTCTAAAATGAATTGTAGTTTTGTTGTTGCCCGACCCCGTCCGTCCGGCTGCTCCCACTTTTCGACCCATACCCATTTCATTACTTTTTCTACTGTTGTCGACGTGTTTGTTGTTGTTGTTGATATTGTCGTTGCTATTATTCACTTTTGTTTTGTTTTCCTCGTTATTTTGAGAAAATATTTATTTTTATTTTTATTAGTTTATAACAACATTACATTACTTGGCTGCACACTTCTGCATACATACATATGTACATACAATTCAAATAAGCAAACACATACAAATTTATATGCATAGATGTAAATATGTACGCTTATACAAAAATACATGGTATATTACAAACAGGCGCTACATACATATAAACGACACACACGTACATAGTTATTATGTACGTACACACATCTTCGCATTTACATATATAAATATGTACGTATATTTATATATATGTATATACATATGTATATGTAAATATATCTGTATGTCTGTATATACTACGAATACTACGAAATCCAACTCGTGCGCGCGGCTTTGACTACACAAAAACAACAAAGCCCCCAAGAGCAAGTGTACGAGTGTGTGTGTTCGTGTTTTATAACAAGAGTATTGGTGTAAGAGAGAAGGAGCATGAGTACGAATGTACGAGCAAAGCACAAGCGGAGAATAGTAAACACCATGCACAGTGGAGCAAGTGCGTTCAATTCCTTTATGTTCATATTCAGAATAAAAGAAAAGAATTTGAGATTTCTTTTAATAATAGGTTATATTAATAAGTGGCATTTCTTTATTTCATTCTTATAAAATTGTTTAAAATAAAATGTAGGATTTTCTTAAGTGTTTCGTTATTTGAAAAAAGAAAAGCCTTTAAATTAATCAAATTATGTCAAACTAAAAAGCGGAATGGTTTTTGTTTTTAATTAAATAAACTACGCCATTTATAAGAACTTTCTAAAAGGTAAACTGATTTTATTTTTTAGTTATGGAAAACAAATAGCGTATCATTTATTTTTTCTTTTACGCAAATCTTAAACATAAACAAAATAAACTTCTATTAATAAGCAACATAATAAATTGGTAAGGTTCACATAAGGCTATGTATTCCTATGGGGATATTAAAAATATCGTTCGAAGCTAACGTTCAGGATGAACCCATACACATGTATGCATGTGCATACATATTCTACGTGTATATATGTATGTGTGAACATGCAGACATACATACATATCTTTCTTGTTGTAAGAGCATTCTTCTCGCAATTGAATTTTTGGCCAGGATCCGAACAGTATCACCTGGCCTAAGAAATTCCATCAACTATGCAGTGGTTAGCTTAAAATGGTATTTTCCATGTTAGAAACGTTAGTTTATTGTACGAAAAAGGAAATTTAATTTAAGTGGTCCTCAATGCAATTTTACTTTGCTCTTTGTTTCACTTGTTGTTTTTGTTGTTGCTTGTGCTGTTTTAATTAATTCCGCTTTTATGCATCTCAATTTAAATTTTTATCGCCCTTAATTGAGTTTACGACATGAATGAATGTTGTTTCGCTTGATGAAACAAGAAAGGAGCAAGACGGCTGGACGGAGCGAGACGGGAGCTTTTCACTTTGTTTTGTTTTGTAATCCCTCTGGTATGACTTTATATACATACATACTATATGTACATACCTAGCATAAACTCTTTTGTGTATTGGAGTGGTGCTAAGACAGGAACATATACAATGTTACACTACTAATAATACATATCTATGCAGAAACACAGAAAAACAAAAACGCAAAAGAGAGCGAACGAAAATGCTATTTTTATGTTATTAGTAAAACTATGAGAGCATGTTCATACATACATACATACATACATACATAAGAAGGTATGTTTCTCCGTGTGCGTGTATGTTAGTGCATGTACTATCTCTGGTCTGTATTTTTGAGAGTGTACGTATATATATGTACACATGTGCATGAATATATATGTGCGAATGTGTAGCTCAAGTCGCATACGCGCAAAACGTAGTATAACATAAATTTGCTTAAAATGCAGCAAGCTCCAATGCTATGCCCCACTTGCCACTGCAACGTTTACAGTTTGGCTGGCAACCCAAATACTAAATATGTACATTGTGTGTATAGTACATATTTATACATCTTGAAGATAGCTTTCCCTGTGCGTGTATATGTGTGTATATATGTGTTGAATATCCACATAACAATAGCAAAACGAACTAACAGCAAAAGAAGGCAGCTAAAGTCAAATAAATCAAGACGAAATGCATTCACCTCGGGACTCGGCGGATTTGGACTGCCCTACAACAGATCCAATTAATAGATTTCAGAGAATAATAAATTAATGCTTTATTTCTAACATGATCTTAGCTGGTTTACCATGTTAATAAATGTGTCATTATGCAAGAATTATACATATGTATATATGATGTGTAAATGCGTATGTATTAGAATTTATTATGCAAAAATAATAATTTATAAATTAACATCGAAAAAGGAAAGAAAGCAAAACCAGACAAACATAAATTTAAAATCACAGAAGATCAATTAGTCACAAATGTTTAATGTGTATGGAATAAGCAAGCAACCGATAATTTAACTTAAGAAATAACAAATTATTGGGAATGGGGATATTTGTGGATGTTCAGAAATTCAAGTAAGTAATAAGGAACTTTCTAAGGACAGTGGGAGGAAAATTCACAAATCAGTGCACAGTTTATAAAGACTGGAATACCTGTAGATTCTGCAAAATAAAACAAAAGATGTGTTAGAGTAGTGCACCCCATAAACATCATCATATAATGAGGTATTGCATAAAAGACAGAAATATGTTTATTGTTATATCTTAACAAACAAGAAATATTTTAGTAATCTATAAATAATTAAAGCTATATACATATGTATGTAGGTACAAACGTCAATATATAATAGATGTCCATTTATATGTATAATATTTCAATTACTTTTATCATGTTATTCATATCTCTATATAAATGAAATTGGGCTTCCATGCCTTTTCAAATATTGAGACTTCTTAGAACATCCTTTAGGTAAGGGAATCAAAATGGATTAAATAATTTTGGTCTTAATTTCACAATGCATTAGCACTATAAAGATAAGAATAAATTTCCATTTCGTTTTAAGCTACAATAGCTGATTAGAATTACACACAGTTTAAAGTTATTTTTTATTTTAGCAATTATACAACGATACAATCACCAAGCACTGTTCGGTCCACTTAACGAATAAGGTACTTTTAACTCGAAAACTGATAAAAGAACTAAATCCCTTCGCCGGTTTAATAATAATATAGGGTTAGGATATTTCAATCTAAAACTAAAAGGTTAATCTTTTTTCAAAGCCGAAGGGTACAAGATAGTCGCACTCATTTACAATTCCCACACAAACAAGAACCATACGCAGATATGTTGTGTGTAGTAAAAAATGATAATCATTGCTTTAATATGTACATATGTATGTATGTATTTGTATATGTGTATGCTTATCGATGCGTTTATTTTGTTTAATTTATTGTTAGTAGTTTGTTAGTCTTGTGCTCAATTGGGTTTCCGAGTTATTTAAAGTGTACATGTGTATACACATGTATGTGTTTGTACATATACATACATGTATGTACATACATATGTAAGTAGGAATGTGAATACATTCATATTATCATCTCACCGGCTCTTGTGTGTATGCATCTGTATGCGAGTTACATAGAAAAAAGACAATTTAATTAGAACACAAATAAAATGTAATTAATACGAGTATGTGCCTTTTTGTCAACATTGCGCACCAGTCGTTGCACACACACGCATACCAACTCAGCTCATCAATATACATATGTATAAGTATGTGTGTGTGTGTGTATTAGTTGTGCGTGTTGGGCTATCTGAAAATCTAAACAACAAAAATTGTATTGTCAATTAAAACGCAAACCAATGGCGTTGCCACCTGAAAAAAAATTTAATGCAGCCAATATTTTCCGTCATTTTACATACATACATATATATTATATACATAAATGTATAGGTACAAAGTTGAAATCAAGCTTTAAGTGGAATATTATGCTAGAGTTGTTCTGTCCGAGCTCATAAAATCCCTGTACTCAAATAAAAAACCATTAATGTAATGCTATACTACTAAGTCTTTGTGGGGTCTAACAACGTTGCAATCTGGATGTTACATAAATTCGCAGTAAACCAGTATACTCTTCGGGTACAGGGTATATAAAAAAATATATTTGTCATTGTAACTAAAAGCAGTTTTTTCTACTGAGTCGGCAATTCACGTACATATGTATGTATGTATATAACAAATACAAGTCCTAGAACACTACGAAATAAAACTACATGCATTAAATTATACTTAACAGGTATATACATATGCATGAATACCAAATATTTTATCAATTTTAAACACAATTTAATGCGCACTCAATGATGTACATACATACATATGCACATACATACATATGTACATACATATGTATGTATGCCTACTCTTAAATGATTACATTTTCAACGCGTTCAACAATATGTGGATTTTTGTTAAAGGGTATTTAAAAAGTTCAACCAAGCCAAGTCAGAAAACTCCTCGAAGCCTGCCTTCCTCTTTATCTCTCACGCTCTTCCATTTATTACCGCTAACAACAAATGCCTGGGAGTGGGTGGGTTGTGGGAGAGAGCTTCACAGTGAGCAAAATGTTGTTACCAATACATACCCTCACACATATACATTCATACGTATGTATGTATATCGGGTGGGTCGGCCGGTTGGTTGGACGGGATGGCTTGTGCTGCACACAAATATCCGCAAATGTTTGTGTGTGTGTATGTGCGCTGAATGTTTGTTTGTATGTATGTAAGTGATGGCAACATTGTGGAATGGGGAAAAAGTAGCACAAATTGTGAGCTGTTTTAATTTCTCTGCGCCACGTCTCGGTCCCCCCTTTAGCAACCAACGTGTTGTCATCGTCGTCGTTGGCAGCGAGCTCGTTTTGTTTTTTTTTTTTTAATTTTTTTCTTTATTATTGTTGTCGTTTTATATGTGTATGTATGAAAGTATGCACACTTTTTGCTTTTGCCATCTACGCTAATCGCTTGCGTCAACAGCGCTGCTGGCGCCGCCGTCGCTCTGTTGTGAATGGCGCTGCCGCCGCGCTGTCTGCTCACCGTTTGTTTCATTGATGCGCTCACTCTCTTGGCGCTCTAATTGCATTAAATTGTTTGGAAAATCATAATCAGTAATTGCATTTGATGACAGTTTTGAGTCGTACATGTGTTTTTGGTGTTGGTTTGTTTGGGATTTGTTCAATTTAATTGAAGCCTAATTGCTCAGAGCTATAGAAATTTGGGCACACGTGGCAACTCTACACTTTAAATTTATCCTCGTACCAGCTAGGGATTAAACGAAAAGATCTCCTTCCTATAAAGCATACAGCCTAATACGAATTTGGTTTCTTTGGGGCCGACAGAGTAGTAGGCTGGGAATGGGTAGCACAAAACGGAAGTTGGTAATTTATTACAGGAAACTTTAATAAAATTTCTTGTTGGACCAGTAACAGCATTGCACAGTGGCTTAAAAATAATTTGGATATACCTCAGTAATATTACATTATTAGTTTATAAATAAATAAATAGATTTTTTAATTAAATTCCTTCATTACCTCTTAGCAATACTTGTTGTTTATATACCTTATATGTATACATAAATATGTATTACCTTAGCGGTTTTGCGGACACAAAAACTAGGGAATGAGATTTTCTGACACCAAGACTCAAGTTACTCCGTTTGCATTGCTCTATCAAAGAATCAAGTTAGTTTTATATGTTGAAAGACACAAGAGAGTTGTTGGTTTATTTACGATGGAAAAGCTTCATGTGATTCTCGGAATGGGTCTTAGCATATTATTTTACAGCTTTGCTTAACAGTTAATAAAAAAAATTCCGTATTCATGTTCTACCCCTTTTTTATATTACAGGTGGATCAGTCTTTAAATCTACTGGGCCATCTTAATGCGGCATTGCAGTGCGATGCTATCCAATATTTATTGAAAACGCTTAAGTGTAAATATCCAGAAGCCTGCGACCAAGTCGTCAGGAATCTATTCAGCCACATAACCAATGATAATGACGCCAGTTCAGCAAAGCTAGCCCACAGCAAGCAGTTGCAACTGCTACTCGCTAAGAAGGAGAAAACGGAGGCCGGGTTGGGGGTGGGGCAAATTAAAAGGGAGAACGAGGATGAAGCCGCCGCCTCCACCGATTTGAATCAAAATTTCGAGAAAATCCTCTGCAAAGAGGAGTTTATGTGCCTCGATGATGAGCCTGATTTTCTTGACGACGATGCCGACACTGATAATTCGTCTTCCCTGAGCAAGCGCCTTCATTTTCGGGGCAGTGCAGCTCGCAGAAATAATGTCGCAGTTGGTATAGGGGGCGGTGATCCCCTTGATCTGATACACACGGGAGTAGCTATGAATGTGGCCGGCTGCCTTGTCAAACGGAAGTACACAGCAACTTTTGGTGCAGACGAGGAAGATGAGGACGATGATGGCAGCAATAGCTGTGATGCGTCTATGGTACGCCAACTCAAGGCTATCGCATCGAAAGCGTTGGTAAAGCGAAAGCGAACCAACAATATCCATATGCCACTGCTTGAAAGTACCAATAGCGTACTGATCGAGGCGAAAACGACGCGGCCTAGACTTGGCGAGGGTTATGTTTTCCACGATGACTGCCAGTACACCGTGCGCTATCATCACAGCTCGGGAGAGTTCAATGAGCGTGCGTTTAAGGCACAATTTCGGGCGCTCCTCAAATTGGCCATAAGCCAACATCACAAGCCTTTCCTCAAACAATTCTTCGAGAATTTTGTCATAACCGGCCATCTGTTAGGCACCACACCTTCTGCCCGCGTGCTTAAGGAACTACGTGAGCAGCGGTTGGAGGAATGGCGACGGCACCGTGAGCGTAAAGAAATTGCGGCGGCAGCTGCACTTCATGCAGAGAAGCAGCAGCAGCAGCGCCAACTGCCGGCTATCTCATTCGGCGACTCGGAACTGGAGTCGGAGACTGAGTCGCAGCTGTCGTCGGCAGCACAAGAGATTATGAAATTCGAAGAGTTCATTGACGAGGGTGTAGGCGCGGGTCGTCTTATCGATGGACTGGAAATGGAGCCGGAAATAGATGATATGTTGGCTGCTGGTGGTGCTGGTAGCGTCAGTGGTAGCGGAAACAGCAGCAACAGTAGCAGCGGCGGCGGCGGTGTCATTGACAATGGCGTCCCTGGCCCGCTTCTAGATGGCGAGGACACAGCACTTTCCACTGGAGCTCACCATCATCCTCCTCACCATCATCAGCAGCAGCTGTAAGTGTGCTTTTAAGAATACTTTATTTGGATCTTTAATAATGTACATTTATAATTTACTGTTTACAGAAACGCAAATCTTGTGATCAACGGCCTTACGTCAAGCAATACCAACAACACAAACAACAACAACAATGGTGTTGCGCTGTCGCAGCATCTGACTGCGCAAGCAGTTGATAATGTTGCAAGTTTAACTTGCAACAAAAAGGAACACGCACCACCGCCTCACTTGTCCATGCTAGAAAATAACATCAAAATCGATCATGGTATGTCCTCAACCATGGCACAAATAGCACCCAATGAGATGCACCTGCAGCAGCAGCATCAACAACAACATCATCAGAATCACTATGGCTCAAGCAATACGCCCCTCTCCATGATGGGCGGCATGATGGAGCAACATGTGGCCATGCAGCAACAGCAATTGCAGCACCAGCGCCAATTCCAACAAAATACGGGCGGCATGCCATCCATGTTGAATAACCGAGTACATGTTCATGGCCAGTCATCGCATTTGCCATCGTTATCGAGTTTGGGCAATGATCCGAACGTTGCGACTCAACATAACTCGTCCGTTGAATTGGATGATAATGATCTGTCAGCTGATGAGGATGATGATGACCTTGACAATGATCTAGATGAATTGGATGCGGCCAAGCAACAGCTCATTGATGGCGGTAGTAGTAGCAGCACTTCTCTACAGGCGCCACCATCGCAACACGCAGGCGCGCACACGCCGAACAGCAAGAAGGATAAACCGAACTACAATTGCTTGCTGTGTCCCAAGTCATATCGCAAACGAAAATCACTTCTAGACCACTACAAGATGCATCCAGGTTATTGTCATGATTGTGGCCAGCCTAACGGCAATACTCTAGAGGTAACAATAATCTTGGTCATATAAATTATAACATTTTATTAATTTACTCTTCTTTCTGTTTTAGGAAATTATTCAACATAACCGCACTATGCACGTTAAGGAGTTTCCCTTTGTCTGCGAGACTTGCGGAGAATCGTACTCCAGGCGACAGCAATTTCACGCGCACGTCGAGTCTCACAACAAGAAGGAATTCAAAAGTGAGTCTGCGTGAATGTAAATTTCACCAAAGCAATGCGATGCAAACATATATAGCGCCATCTTCAATAGATCGCCCCATAAAATGCTATTAACAATTATATATACTAATCGACATTTCTTTTGTAGCCTTTCCTTGCGGCGAGTGCGGCCTGAAGTTTCCACAAAAGAAGCTGCAACAACATTTTGAGGAGACGGGCCACAAGGCCGACGGTGCCATTTGTGAGGTGTGCGGTGCCGAATTTCCCTCGAAGAATGCTCTCTACCAGCACATAATACGGGAGCATAAACGGGACAATTTCTTCGAGTGCCACATTTGCCATAATCGATTCACTCTTAAGGCCAACTTGGAGAGGCATGTGCAGCTGCACACGGAAGTCAAGCGTACATATGTGTGCGATTTGTGTGGCTCTTCCTACTTTACATATCCCGCGCTGAAGGAGCACTACAGCAATGCCCACGTAGATGTCTCCGAGTGCAAGTGCACCCTATGTGGCAAGCGTTTCGGATCGGCCAAGTCGTTGCAGCGCCATTTGCCATCGCACTCGGAGGAGCGTCCGCATTGTTGCAATTACTGCGATCAGGTAGCTATTGGGCAGAAATTCCAATCAAATCAAATTACTGGAACAATATCAGCATGTAGTGAAATTAGTAAAGGGTCGGATCTTAAGGTATTTGCCCTTACCAATCCCTTATTACTTTAATAGATAACTAGCTAGGACTGATAGCTAACCAGTTCGATTTATAAGAGTACAAGTTATACCAATTTCAAAAGAATATATATAAGTAGTGAAGCAAGTACCTTTAAAATCTAGTTTTCAACTATATATCATTCATTCAACTCATTGTTCCAAAGCTGCATAAATATGCGCATGTATTGTACGAATTGAAATATGTATATACGTTGCAAAAGCATTCCTTATAATAACAAAGCAATTTAGCAATGTGACGAGCACAATTTGTGTATATTAAGCATCAAAAACAATCCAAATGTTGACTTAAAAGTGTGCTTCTTCATCAAAAAATTATTTAAATTGAAACTCGACAATTCGACTTTAATTCTGAATTCTCTTATGTAATTCGTATCAAAAATGTGTTGGGGCTTTTGAAATATTTAATTATGTATGTAAACGGGTTTGTTGGGCAATTCAATTTTCATTTCTATCACAAAATTTGATTAAATGATTATTTCGTCTATTGCAGACCTTTAAATGGAAGACACATCTGGTTCGCCACAAACAGACGACGCACGGTAATCAACCACCGCCGAAGAAGGGCAAACAACGTTTTCCAAAGGCCGATGAAGGTATGTGTGTTTTTGGTAATAGTGACGACCCAGTTTGAATTTTGATTCTGATAATGTTGCCTTCAACAGATATGGCTCCGCTGCCAGACATGCCAGGACCACCACCAGTGAAGACCGCTAAGAAGTCAAATGCTAGCAAAGCCAAGTCACAAGTCGTGTCAGCATCACAACAGCAAATGCAATTGGCAGGCGCTCAGAAGGCTATGGGTGCTACACCAACACCACCGCTCTCCACTACTCCTGGCTCTTCGCAACCAGACCCGTTCAATGCAGCCATGGTCAGTAGCAACAGCTCACAGTCTTCGACGGCTTCAACGTCTCAACATTCGGTGTCGACGAGTGAATCTCAGCAGAATTCCATGTACAACCAGAGCTTTGGCGCTGAAAAGCTGATGGCCCAACAGCAGCAGCCCCCACAACCACAGCAGCAGCAGCAGCAGCAAACACCGCAGTGCAATCCAACGCAACAACAACAAAATACCCTACACCGACAACATCCTACTCCACCTCCGAATGCACAACAGGCGCCTGCACAGCAATCGCATCATCGCCATACGCCGAACAACACCACTCCGGAGTTGCATTTGCAGCGCATTAACAGTTTTCCTGGACAAGATAATCAATTTCACTTCGATGCAAGTGGAAATGGAGCGGCCACTTATCAACAACATCAGCTCATAAATCAATATCAGCAACCACCGCCGCCGCAACAGCAGCATCATCTCACCCAGCAGCAGCAGCAACAGCAGCAACAACACTTACGCAGTCACACGCCACAGAGTCCGCACCCGCAACAGCTACAGCAGCAGCAACAGCACTTTAATTCCCCACACCACATGCCACCACAAATGCATCACCAGCATCAGCTGATGCAGCATCAATTGCAACAGCATCGTCACAGTCAACAGCCATCACAACGCTCTCCTCTGCATCACCATCAGACGCCGACGCAACAACTGCAACAGCAACATCAGGCACCATCCCATTCGCCTCAGCACGCGCGGCTACAATCGCCCCAGCCAACTCCATCCACATCGACCACACAGCAACAACAGTACTTGCAGCAACAGCAACAACAACACCAACAACAAGCTGCAGATAGTTGGGGTAATATTGGGTTTGTTCCCGCGCCCAACAGCCAGCCGCAACAGCAGCAGCAGCAGCAACAACAACAACACGTGCTCAAGTCGGACGATATGAAGGATAACAGTAATAAGTTTTATATTGTTGATTCGGCTGAATTTTTGGGGCTTCCAATGAATGTTGGCGCTGCCACGCCGCCCAACCAACAACAACAGCAGCAACAACAGCAGGCAGTGAACAAATCGCAACAGCAGCAACAACAACAGCAGCAGCAGGAAGCACCTCTGGGTAACGATCTGCTAAACTTCCAACATATGTGGCCGCAAGCGCCAGGTTTTGGTAATGTTGGACAAGCGCCGCAGCAACCTCAACAGCAACAACAGCAGCATCAACCGCCACAGGCGCAAGGAAATCAAAGTGTTGCAACTGATCCGCACAATTACAATAATATTGGCAGCATACTCACGAATCTCATCGACACAAATCCCACGCCCGTTGAGTACAATTTTGACATTCTGCAACCACAACAACCCCCGCCGCAGCAGCAGCAACAACAGCAACAGCAGCAGCAACAACAACAACAACATCACAGTGCTCCCGGCGCCTATGCGGGTGGACTTATGCGTCACGGCGGTCCGGCTAATGTGTATGGGAGTAGTGCGTACGAGCAGCATCACGCGGCAGTCGCTGCGGCAGCACATCACAATGCGCTCAGTGAGCAATTGGTCAGCGAGCAGCAAAAGAATAGTTTCCAGCCCTATCATCCACTGCAACAACCGACGCTAGCCGGCGGACATCCTCTGCATTCGCTTCCGGGTGCCCCGCACCTTTTGCCACCGCCGCCCCCACATGGCACCGTCTATGATCGTGCTGGAGGCGCTGGAGTGGGTTATCCTATGCTCGGCGACGAGTCCAAGGCAGTACTGCCGCCCATTAATGACTACATGCATCACATGCAACAGCAACAGTTACCGCCACATCAGCAACCGGATCTTATTTACTATCCAGTGAAGAATGATTGACAGCCAAAGTAGTCGCCGCTGGGTGGTGTGCGCGGGGGGGCGGCAAATGCACTTCAGGAACACTACTATGCGCAGCATCACCCACACACGCAGCATCATCATCAACCTCCTCCCCGTTGGTGGCCAGCGCCGACAAGTTTTGCCGCTAAGAGAGGCGATGTGTTTTATTAAAACAAAAAACAACATAAGCCGACAGCAACAAACAACCAGCAACAAGTTCTCTAATCTGTAAGTGAACAAATTGAGAGCCCATTGAAGAGTACTATTCGTAATTTGTAGGTAAAAATATGTAACAAAAAGATTCTAATTAGTTAAGGTTTATAACACATACACACATGTATGCTATGAAATTTAGAGCAATAGCTTAAAGATTGGAGCTACTAAGCTCGATAATTTCTAATCCGACCGGCGCTATGATAGGTGTATAAATCTATGCAAAGTCTATATTACAAAACACAAAAACAAAAATGAAAAAAAAACATGACTACAGACATATACAGATACATATAAATATATATAGTAGCGTGTAAGCCAAACAAAAACAAAACAAAAAATCCAATACATATATACATAAATTATATGCGCTTAGTCCCTAAGTAGAAAGTAATACAGGTACGTTCATACCAACAACAAACGCACGACAAAGGTAGAAAATTTTCAAAAAATTTCACATGTGCTTGAGAGCGGCTTTTGTCCTTGTTTTGGTATCTTTCTTGTACAATTCTGTTGTAATTGTTTTATTGAATAGGAATGCTATAAAAAGAACCAGAAATGTATACAAAAAGAAAGAAGGCATTCATTCAGAAAAAGTAGAGAAGCAAACAGTTGTGAAATGACAATTTGTTTCGAAAATGCTTTTTCAAGTTAAAGCACGAAATTAATGCATAACAAATACATAATGCATCCACAAACCATTTAGGCTTAGGTTATTCGACTAAAAAAGAGGAAATGAACAGCAGACCACAAATAACTTTCGAACAAATTTTTCAAGTTTTATGCTTATTTAACTTTATATCATACATATACTATATACGAGAACACAAATACGTACGTTGATGTATAATCACACTGACATTATATACGACCCCAATATCGATATTCACGTAAAACGCAACACCATTAACCAATTGTAGATTTATTTGATGAAGAAAAGTGCACGTAGCTCTTAGCCCCGTATCACAATAGACCAACAAGCCAAGCAACGCCAGAACACAGAAGTTGTAACCATATCATGAGGCCCGTTGCCACTGTATAAGTATAATAATTACAATTTATTTTTTTTATTAGGGCTTGTTATTTTCTATTTAGTTCAACAATATACTTACAATTACAAAACGTTTGTATGTATGTAGAACCTGTAATGATTTGTAGACCCCGATTTTTGTTAGCCTAGTGCCTAAGTCTACTTTTTATCCATTATAGATATACCCATTTTGTGGCTTTTTACACCCAAAACTTGTATAGTAATTATACACATTGTATAGCTTGTCCCTTAAACAAACGTGTATCCTGCTTTCTTCTTAATTGTATTTACATATTATTTTGTCAATTGTTTATTAATGATTAATGCACATTTAAATTTCCCCTACAATGTCCTTCTCCTACTCTTAACTCCAAAAGTAACTACGTGAACAGTTTTATAAATATTTCCTTAATCTTTTCAGGCCCATTTTGGTTAGAGACGCATGAATTTGTTCTTGTTTTTATAAAAGTAAAAATTATATATATATATATATATAGTGAATGTGCGTATCAAAGATTTAATTCTTTTGTTTATAATGGCACACAGTTCAGCTAAGATGAAATATAAATATATAACATAAGTGAAAGTTTAAAACGTTAATTCTGTAAGGCTACTTTAATGAACAAAAACAAAATGCAACCAGCAACTACAATTAATTAGATTTGTATTCTGCATACAAAAATAAGCAGCAACAGAAATTTAAAACACACAGAAAATATAAATTAAATTTGTATATTTAATAAAAATAGCAAAATAAAAATGAATAAATTTCTTTTAAAAAATGCATCATTACTTGTATTTAAAATATTTAATATTTTAATATATTGTCCTTGGCAGGCATGCGACGTATTTATAAAGCATATGGCCGTAGTCCTTGATTGAATTATTAGACACACAGTCTGAATAATTCAGTCTATTAGACATTGGTTTATAAAAAAAAACAATTTTTTTTAACAATTGATTTATATGCCATTATATTTTAACACCATGAACTTACAAAACATCCAACGTCATTAGTTTACTCCACCCATAATATTTACAACACGATTCTTATAGCGTTTAGAAATATCCTTTTCAATATGCGACTGTAATACCCGGGTTTGTGCAATCAGCTCGTCCAATACAGGATTCAGTTGCTGTCGCTCTTCGCGCAGATCTACAGCACGCTTTTTAAGCACCTCACGCGTATTTCGGACCTTCTCCACAGCATTCGTCATCTGCTTCAGTTTTGTAGCCAGAAGATCGGCATATTTCGGCGAATGCTTCAATTGGAACAAGTGACGCGTTTGCTCATCGGACGTCTGTTTTATAATTTTTTCAACATCCGATAGTAGTTTGCGTACGTCTTGGGAGTCATGACTCCCAACATTGTCCATTAGTGTGAACATAATATTACTGGAAGTTTCCAAATGATTGAGCTCGTAGAGACGTAAACGTAGAAATGCCTCCAACTCGTAAATTTCATCGAGAAAGCGATCACGATAATTTGGTGAGTCAAGTAGTGTATAAGCCTGTTCACCTAAAAAAATGTTGGGACACCATACTTTATTAGAGGGATGATAAATTAGAATAAATCAGATCATACCTTTAGCAGTGCCACCATCCATACCAGTACCCTCGACCACAATGCCATACTCTTCGATTGGAATGTCGAAATTTATTTCTACTGCATCAGTTGGGGCACTCTCAATGCCCCAATCAATATTACCATTATCGGATTCCGGCAGATCAGAGTTACCTAAGTCGCCATAGTCGATCATTTCTCCTGAAACAGTTGACGAAGTGCCACCATTATCATCAGTGCCAAAATCAATTTCATTGGTTGCATTTTCTCCCACGCTATCCTTTTTTGTGTTGGCTTCACTAAAGCTCAGTTTTATGGCCGGTTCTTCAACATTGAGTGGTGCCTCTTTATGAATATATTGGTAGACAGTTGTGTTGCCATGCTCCACCAGATGACGCAAGATAGGAAGGCCCTGCTGCTGCCCACTGACCTCTGCGTATATGTCGATAGCCGCCTGCACCCTGCCAATGTCTTTTATGGACTTGTTATACAGTTCAGGCAAGCCCGCAAGAACCTCAACGAATTCTGCTTGCAGATTGTCACCCTTAACTCCCAGCTGTTGCAGCAATGCAGTATGCTCGGAAAGAAGCTGAGCCTCCGGCTTGTTGAGGTCGTGTGCTCTTTTCAAGCACTCATCAGTTTGCTGCTCCAGTTTGGTCATTTGTTTTCGCAGACCCGGTATTTCGTAGTTAATATTACGTACATATATCTGAGCTGCTTCGGCGAGGTATGTGCTGTTCTTTTCATACAGGCGCAATATTTCCTGCCAGTCCTTCATACGCTGACTACCGTAGGTACCAAAAACACTTTTAGTATCCTTTTCTGTTTGCTTGAGTATTTCGATTATCTCCTTGACATGGAAATAGTTGATATCTGCAAAAAAAAACATTCAAGATACATTCTTGCTTAGGGCGCCCCATGTCTCTTAGACTTACTCGTGCCTGTCAGCAACTTGATAAGCTGCTCATTAGACGGCATGTCTTGCAGCGCGTTGCCAATTTTTCCATGTATATCCTTAACGGCTGCCTGGATGTTCTTGGGTACGATGCGCCTGCTAATCAGCCAATCCTGCAGCTTCAACGTGTGTATGTCAATGGGAATCTCAGATTCCTGTTTGAAAAAAACAAAGTTGCAACGAAGAAAGTAAGTTAAGGCATACATTGCAAGATATTGGGGAGAATCAGGTTGATTTATTTAGCAAATTTTTTAGAAATAAGGAAATGAATTAAACTCACATTCATTTTCTTTATTATGTTTTGTCCACGCAAACAACCAATGTGAAACTGGCCGTTGCCACCTGATTAATTTATTTTAATATCAATAGAGTTGCCAGCTTGTGCTCTCATTTCAAAATTTACAAAGCAGGTGGCATCACTAGGTAACGGCTTTTAAACATTTACTAAATTAAAAAAAATAAATAAAAAAATTCCAAGTATAAAAATAAACATTGGCACATTGGACGACAGCGTTTAAATGTTTATTGATTGTAACAGACAGAGTAATTCATGTGCTGTGTTGATCACTTTTAAAACCAAACACTATTCCAAGTTTTACTAAGATTTATAAGAAAAAACACAATCAATGAAATGCTCACGACTTTCCAGACATTAGTTGAAACGAAATAGCATATTCTGCTATATTTGGCCTATACGCATATTTAAAGGAGCAATAAGCAGCATTGATGGAATGAGCCATGGGTATTTTAAAGATACATACTAAATATGATGTATTAAGCTGTGTTATTTATGATCATCAATTTAAATTTTACTTTCAATTTGAAGGCGATGAAATTTAATATAGACACCTTCTTATGTGATATAGTTTAAGTAAAATTTAACAATATTTACAGCATTTATTGTTGTAAATTAAAGAAATTGCAGATTACCTTACTATAAACTCGAAAAATATTTAGCTAAATAATGGCTAAAAAAATGCAAATGGATTAGATCGATTCGTCTCGCCATTTACAAGTATGTCGCTTAAAAATCTCGCTGGGTTAGCATAGAGTGCAGGCTGTAAATAAATAGATATTTCCCATATGTCAATAGTAAGAGCGCACTGAAAAGAGCTGAGTTATCAGCATGTAGATTATGTTTTATCAACAAAACAGTTGGTCAACGGGAGGTTTTGAAAAAAATGAGTATCGTTATAGTTAAGTCCAAACGGTTAAAACAGTATCTAGACAACAGCTATGACTCGCTTAACACCTCTATTGGTCGAGGTGTACGATAAGAGCTCGACCGAGTCGCTCGCGCAATGTGCTTCCTCGCTGCTGGTTATATCGACGACATTTTCGGGAATCGTTCTGGCACGGATTGCAACTCACAATATTAGTAATAATTGTATTCGCTACCTTATCGAATTCGTACTGATCGTTGTGCCGGGCGTGCTTATAGTGACAAACTTGGGCAGCGATTATGGCGCCCATTACATGGCAATTATGGTGTTACTTTTCGCCATTTTCATTTGCCATACGCGATCGCTGGGACTTGCCCGTCGACGTCAGACTTTTGACATGGGAGCCCGTCCCACCACGTTGACAGTGGTTAGAGCCCTGACTCACATAATTACTGCCATATGCATATTGGCCATCGATTTCAATAGCTTCCATAGGCCCTTTCGCAAGAGTCCGGGATTTGGGGCTCACTTAATGGATTCTGGCATTGGATTATTCGTCGTAACAATGGGCTTAGTGTCTCGTCGACCACGCAATTGTGCCGATGTGCGACGTAGTTTGCTATGGTCCGTATTACCACTTTTAATGTTAGGAACCGGACGCACCGTTATCATTATGGCCATTGAGTATGGACAAGATGCACATGAGTATGGTGAACATTTAAATGCATTCTTTACATTGGGATTTACTAAACTTCTCGGTACAATGTTAAGTGCAATGGTATGCAGTGACTTTCAATATTTATTGGTGGCGTTTGGTAAGTCATCGATACAGATTAAAGGATCTCCTAGTAATGGTTGGTGTCGTTTTAGGACTGCTCTTTGCACATCAATTGGGCTTGAGCCACGGCATCTCGGATTACATAATGAACGAGGACAATCCCCGTTCATCAGTGTTCAGCGCTAATCGCGAGGGTCTGCTCTCGTTGCCCGGTTTTGTGGTTTTATACTTGATCTCCATGTACTTTAGCAGGTGGTTGATGTCTAAAACGATCCTCAGCTATGCCGAAATGATTAAAAGGCTAAGGACTATGCTCTTCATAATGCTTCTCTGCTGGGGTTTGTTCGTAATTAGCGCCTACCTTTTCGGTGTTTCTCGCGTCTCCTGCAACTTTGGTTATGTCGTGTGGATATTTGGCATAATAAGTACAATGCTCTGGCTCACCATGTTCATATTTGATTTCATAATCAATACTGTGCTACCGTTACCAACATCAACAATATCTGACACCCTGGACGAAGGAATTCCGTTGACTCACTCTACACCCCAAAATCATTCTAAAACTATACACAGCGGTTTTCTTATCTGTGATGCTCTTAATATGAATGGCTTGACATTTTTTATGATCGCCAATGTTCTTACTGGTTGTGTAAATATGTTTCTAAGTCCTGAGAATCGGTCCAATAGTGCATCGGTGGGCATTTTATTGGTCTACATGCTTCTGGCAACAGGGGTAGCTTATATACTTTTTAAAAAACGTATTCGCATAGCCTAAAACCGCGGTTGCCTAAATTCTGTGCTGTGATACGAAAAGAATTTGTTGATTTAGTTTATAAGTAAATATAATACATATATAAACTAACATGAGAATGTTTAGTATCAGCAAACAGTAATAAAAAACTGGAAAAGGTGAGTGAATGCTTGTTTGCCACTGATAAAAAGAAGTACTGGGTAGAAAAAAAAATCGAAACGCCCTATAGATATGAACATTTGTTATCAAACTAATTCTTTTGTTGTTGTAAATGTTGTTAGGCATTTAGTTATGGATCATAGGACTGTTTTTATTATTAATGTGCTGCGCCCTACTAACAGGTTGCATATTGCGCTCTATCCCAATCGGTATCGGAACAAGTTCTGATTAGAAGGGCTTCTTGGAAAAGCATAATAAAGATAAAAGCTTACTAACTCTATATTTTAGGCAGAGCACATTCTAACACAAATAAATTTGAAAACCTTTGTTTAATAAATGTATGCATATAATATATATAGTAATCTAAAAATTGTTGCTTGTTGGTAGAAAGGGCTTGAGAAAGAACCATTCTGCAAAGAAATATTTTCCAATAACATTTGTTGATTACAATTAATTATACAATTGTTTAAAATAATCAAAAATAAATAAATAAGTATCGATAAATGCTTTGTGGAAAATTATGTATTAAGTCGGAAACGATCAATTATTTGTTCCGAAGTCAGGTGAGTAATATTTTATAAGCTGATTTAAAGTCCGCATATTTTCTACATCCAAGGTCGGTGCAATAGACATACTGAAAATAAAAAACTGTAGTTACCCTTTCTATCAGAGAGCAACAATATATTGGCTTGACCGATTAAGTTTGTTAGCTCACTGGTTTAGCTACATTTCTGGATTGGCATTAACAAAACTTTTATCTAACCAACATCCAATTAGAAGGATTTTCTCTCTTGTCAGAATTCAACCGATATTCGCTAAACATTGTAATCGTGCACAATTGATGCTTCGGCATCATCTCTGAACATTTGGGCCACCTGTGCGCTAGGTAGTACTTTCTGGGAGCTACCAGTTTTGGTTTTCCGCCAAATGTCCCATTCCACTGGATGCATTTTCTTCTTATGTGAATGCATGTTAGCGTTTGAATTGAATGTGCGTGGGCAGAACGGGCACTTGTAAAGTGGTTCACCAGTATGTTGAGCCATGTGCTCCTATAAATTTAAAAAGGGGTTAATTTTCGGTTTGTTTTATATAATGAAACCGGCATCACACACCTTTAAGCTAATGTCCTTCTTAAATGTCTTGCCGCACTGCTCACATGTGTAGATGGTGTTTGAGTGTGAGTAACGTTTATGGCCAATGAGGGCGCGTGAATTTTTGCAGCTTTTGCCACACTCAGTGCAAATAAACAGTTTGCCTTCATCGTTGTGACGCCTCAAATGTTGTTTGAGGTTATCCTCGTCCTTGAGCCAACTCTCGCAATCCGGACGAGGACATTTGATGCGGGGCCCACTTTCCTCAAAATGGAGGCGTACATGCTTTTCGAAAACTGCCTTATCCTTTATTGTTTTTCCACAAACATCGCATATGTTGGCAGCTTTCCTATGCTGCATGCTCCGATGAACTTGCAGATGATATTCAGTGGCAAATGCGTTATGTTTTGGACATTCTTGACATATGAATTTGCGCTGGTCTGCAGGCACGTGAGAGCCTTTATGCAACTCGAGCAGATTCCTTCGCGAAAAGCGTTTTCCGCACTCGTCACACTGGTAATCGCATTCGGAGGGCGGCACATGATGAACAAGCCAATGCGCACGCAGGACACTGGAATTAGCAAAAACTTTGCCACAATCATTGCACCTATTTAAACAATAATTATATAAACGTTAAAGTGTTATTAAAATGCCTAAAGCTATAAACATACTTTATGTATTCGGGGTTTTCATGTCGCCGCGCATGTTCGACGATTAGGCAGCGTTTGTTTAGTTTACGCCCACAGCACTTTATGTACGGCCGTTCACCTTCGTGCTTCTCCTTAAAATGCTCCCTAATGCCTTCGAAATCTTCTGCCAAAAATATACACAGCTCACAGCCCATTACAATATATTTTCGTATTATTTCTTCGTCCTCTTTGCAGAATGGCGGCCATTTTTGTTTTTTGAACAGCTTCCGTTCTGTTGGCCCCCGCTTTTCCCTGGGTTTGACTGTTCCCTTTGGTGCTCTTTTTTTCTTTGGAGGAAGATCAACTTTCTCATGCTTGCGCGGTCTACCTCTGCCCCTGCCACTTCGTGTCACAACAACGTGTTCTTCATTATCATTGCTCTCGTCCCCAGGGGAGTCAGGACAAGGCTCGCGATCATCCAGATCAGGTGATTGCCTCTCCAGTTTTATATCTACCTTGTTGTCCTCATCCGATATTAAATTAGTCGGTACCTCTAGTTCATCAAGCGGATTAACATTAAGCTGCGTGTTAGCAGTGTCCACCGCTAAAACATCAGCCGGCAACATTACTTCCTCTGGCCATGACGTATTGGCTAGTTCTGGATCCTGCTTAAATTTTGATGTGGTCGCGTAAATTGCCTGCGCCTCTTGTATCGACACATAAAATTGGTGAAACTCAGACACCTGTGTCCAACAAACATTGCACACGACATTTGATATTTCGTCATTCGGCACTACCTGAAAAAGCAATGCATTCTCGATATAAAACCATTCTAAGGGAGTGTATACATATTTATGCGTGTACGCATGTATACGTGTGTGTGTCTTTACCTCAAACCAAAAATGTTGGCGAAGCACATTTGCAACGTTTGGATTCTGATTATGTTGTCTGCTTTTGTCGAAAATACTCAACATTTCTTCATGTTTGGAGCCGCGCAAGCACAATCGGCATATTTGCAGCTCCATTGTTTGGAGTTTTATATTATAAGTTCACTATTTAATTGCTTTCAGTAGAGCTCTCGGCTTGTTGACAAGTTTGTTTCGATATAGTGAGTTTGACAGTTCACATTTTCAGTGTTGAGAAAGCGGCTAGCTCATATATTGGTGTTTGATAACACTACACCCCATCGGAATTGTAGAGTGGTCAGAAGAGTATCAGAATAAACAATTTAGAAAAATATAAATAAAACACATTGGTCAGAATAGAACTGAACTGGCAGCATGAAGGTAACTTGCAATTCAAAATTTATCCTGAGGAATACTAAAATTGTATTGGATAGCGCATCAGCGAAAAAAAACTGGAGGCATTCACTGTTGGCACCTTTGCGAAGCGACAACTATCGAAAAAGGAGCTCGAGGAGCAAAAGAAAAAGGAGGATGAGGCGGCTGCCGCACATGTTAGTCAACTCATTTTCTAGCTATTTTCAACCATAATATATGTATTGTACACTAACAGGCATTTAAAGAGTTCGTAGAGACATTTCAAGAAGCGCCGACACCCTCGTCTAAGGTCTGGATTAAAGCCGGTACCTACGATGCTGGCTCGAGACGTAAGTTTTCATTTAGTCTCCGTAACGATTAAATAATCCTGCAATCTTATTTGTGTAGGGGAGGATAAAAGCGAAAAGGGCAAGCTGTACAAACCCGGATCTAAATTAAGCGAAAAGAATGCAACTGATAAAGCAGAGGATTATGCCAAGCTGCTGGCCTCAGATCTCAAAAAGGAGACGGGTCCATTAAAAAAGAAAAACCAGGAGAAGAAGAAAAGCAATTTGGAGCTATTCAAGGAAGAGCTGAGGCAGTAAGCAACAATTGAATTTAGAGTGTAAGAAAATTAAATTCAAGTGATTTTTGTTTTTTGTAGAATACAAGAAGAACGTGAAGAGCGACATAAATATAAACATCTGGCCGTTTCGCATGCCCCAACAACACAACAGCCAAGTTCAAGCTCAACACAGCACTCAAGTGCCTCACGTAAGGTGGGCTCATTTGATACCGGTGATCCCAACACTACCAATGTCTATTTGGGCAACCTCAATCCGAAGGTATCCACATACATTAGTTACAAATATATGGCATTTGTTAAACATTTTGGTTTGCAGATTTCAGAGCAACAGCTTATGGAGATATTTGGACGTTATGGGCCTTTGGCTAGCATTAAAATTATGTGGCCTCGTTCTGAGGAAGAAAAACAACGAGGTAGTAATTGCGGTTTTGTTGCGTATATGAGCCGCAGGGACGCAGAGCGTGCGCTTAAGTTACTCAATGGCCGCTATCTTATGGGCTACGAGATGCGGTTAGGCTGGGGAAAAACTGTACCCATAATGAATACTCCGATCTTTGTGCCGCCTGCATTGTTAGAGTTGACTATGCCACCACCATCGTCTGGTCTGCCCTTCAATGCACAGCCGCCGCCAAGCGAAATGTGTAACTTACCTAAGAAGAACTATAAGGAATTTGAATCAGTCGAAGAGAAGGAAAATATGGAAAAGGTAAATTCGTTAAGTTCGCAATGTTGATAAACTTTAACTAATAATATTATTTTATAGCTCTTGCACAAGTCTGTTGTGAAAGTCTTCATCCCTACTGAAAAGTATACATGAGTACCATATTTAAAATGTGGACGTATTAAAGTGATATATTTTTCAGATCTGTGCTTAATGTCATACATCGAATGATTGAGTTTGTCATACGCGAAGGACCCATGTTTGAAGCATTAATTATGAGCCGGGAAATGGATAATCCCCTATTTTCTTTTCTGTTTGACAATGAAAGCCCAGCGCACATTTATTATCGTTGGAAACTCTTCTCCCTATTGCAAGGTGATACTCCAAGCGAGTGGCGAGAAAAAGAGTTCCGCATGTTTAAAGGCGGCCCTATTTGGCGACCACCAGTTGCCAATTTTTACACACAAGGCATGCCCGATGAATTAGTCGTGGATCCCGATGCACCTGTTGTTCATAAAGGCGCTTTATCCAATGCGTAAGTTAAATGCATTAATCTTAATTTGTAACCATTATGGCCATAACACTTGTTTGCAGCCAACGTGATCGTTTGGAGGATTTGATTAGACACTTAACGCCCGAACGTTCACGCATCGGTGACGCCATGATCTTTTGCATTGAGCATGCAGATGCAGCTGATGAAATATGTGAATGCATTGCAGAATCACTTGCCAATGCATCGACACTAGCTTCGAAGAAGATTGGCCGATTATATCTCATATCCGATATTCTTCACAATTGCACTGTAAAAGTGGCAAATGCTTCGTTCTTTCGAAAGTCGTAAGTTATTGTCAAAATCGTAAGTTATTCCTAAATTCAGAAAATAATGTGGTTGGCTTTGATTCCCTTGCAGCGTGGAAAAGCAACTTGTGGACATATTTGAAAGTCTTCACAGTTATTATCTCACAATTGAAAGTCGACTAAAGGCTGAGGGTTTTAAAACACGTGTTTGTAACGTGATACGCACGTGGGAAGAATGGACAATTTACCCAAAGGAATTTTTAAGTCAATTACGAGCCATATTTCTAGGCAGACAGGTAAATGTTCTCTCATGAGACTATAGAACCGACAAATGTTTAAAATTTGGATTTTTAGTTTGTAATGCAGCAACCAAACACCCCGCCTCAAGTGGAAGAGGCGCGATCAGAAGAGGCGTTAGATGAAGACATAGATGGTGCTCCACTGTCAGGTGAGGAAAAGGATGACGAGGATTTGGACGGTGTCCCCCTTGACGGAGCAGCGTTACTGAAGGGTGTACTCAAACGCGTGCTGCCAGAGTCTGCTGCACAACAGCGGGATACTCCGAAGCATAGAGATGTAGAGTACTCCGATGAAATTGATGGTGTACCCTGTAAGTTGTGTGAAGTATATTAGATATTTTTTTAATGTTTAAAATGAATCATTTATATCAATTGTAGTGGACGAAGATTTTGACGGTATACCATTAGAGCAAGTGCAGAAGCCAGGTAGTAGCACCAAGACCCAAGCTAAAGTCGGTGGCTTCATACCTTCAAAATGGGAAACGGTCGATCCCCAACAAGTTGAAGCCCAAGCCATAACCACAAGCAAGTGGGATACTTTGGATCCTCCAGATCCGCCCAAGTTCTTCTCCTCTGATGATGAAAGTGACGGAGGTAATTCACAGAAGTACAGTGATGAGAAGCGTCAGAAATTGCGCGATATAGAGCTCAAAACTATGCAGTATCAAGATGAATTGGAATCCGGCAAGCGACGCTTGGAACCAGGCTGGACCTTGCAAGAGCAAGTCGAATACTATCGCAAACGTTTACTAAAGAAGGTTCGTACTCAATCATGTTCCCCTCCTTACGTGTATACTTATCCCTATTGAATTCTTCTCTAAAAACTATTTTTTTTAGGATGCTGTTGTGGATATTGTAGACTCACCACTCAGCTATATGCATTCAAAGAGTCAGCGAAGCGAGAGTCCTGAGAGTCGGCACGCACAGCATTACAGCAGTAGCTCACGCTCCAGTCCGAGTCAGCGGAGTAGTCGTAAACGTTCCCACTCGCCTTACAGCGGGAGCGACAGCAGACGTCGTGACTACTCACCAGAACATGGTCGACGGGACTATTCGGCCGAAAGCAGTCGCAGCGCCAAGTCCTCAAAGCGCAATCGTTCCAGCAGCCCATCAGAGTCGCCAAAGCGATACTCGGAGCGCACATCGCGCAGCTCTCGTTATGAAAGTCCTACACCATCGTCCAGTTCACGGTCTCGCAAGTATGCAAATTAATGGATGTAATCATTTGATGATAACAATGCCATTGACATTTGCATTAATGGTCCTTTTAGGTCACAATCGCCATCATTTTACGGATCGCGCACTCGACACGACGAACGAGATATGTATGCCAGTGGAAACTCTTCACCTTCAAGATATCGCGCAGATAAACACAAGCATAAGTACAGGAACTAAGAATATACTACGGGAGTTGTGTGTTTCATTTCATTGACCTTTTTTATAATTACGCATTAAATTCAGTAAACATTTGTGTAGAATGTGCGTACACACCGTATAAATATGTATATGGTTAGCTTATATTCGCATGATTTATGTTCGAAAATAAATTATATCAGAATGGAAATGGCATATAGTGTACCATTTGCTGGGCTATCACAAGTACCTAACTATATGATGAAATGCAGTGTTAGCAATGTTAGATGCTTATGTGGACTTAAGAGCTGCTTCATTCTTGTATACTTCGATAACATCTTCAATGATCTCCCATTGTTTCTCTCTGGAAAAATCTTTGACCAGGGGTTTATACCACATGGCAGCCTCCTCAGATTCGTCAGTTAGTGGAACTTGTACTCCATAAGTTTGTAGAGCAAGAGAGAGACACCCAACAGCAACGTGTGTGGGCTTATATTTAAGAATGTTGGGACTGTGGTGAAAATCTTGCAAATATGATGCTGCTGCTTGCGCAATGGGCACAGAATTCCAAACCTGAGGCCCCATCCAGTCCTGAAGTGTTTTCATGTAGTACAATAAATACTGCAGTAAATAAAACAATATAAAATATAAAATAGTAAAGGATATATCATATTTTGCTGTAAACTTACCTTGTGCGCCAAATCAATGTTTAAATCAAAGCTTAAGGTACGGGTTATTAAAAGTTCGGCTTGCACAATAGCATCCCGCATAGCCCAATATTCATCGTTTAGATCTAGAGGGGCCGTTCCACGATTAAGCGTACTGTAAGCTACATTGATAACATCGCGAATTTTTACACTGTCATCGTCCTTGATTTTCCCAGCCAGGTAAAGTGACGAGGCGGCAATCAGCTATAAGGAGTAATATCAGCAAAAGTTCTTCATTACTAATTTCTAAGCTCACTTACAAACTCATCGTAATCACTGGTCTTGACCTCCTTATAGAATCGATGGAAAACAATGGCAGCACACGCTGCCGTTAGTGGCTTCATTTTTAGTTTCGTGGCACATTCAAAAATATAGAGTGGCACTAGGCCGGGCTTACTTGATTTTCTGCAAATGAAAGTGATTAATATTTGACCATATAGGCGCTACGTTTTCACTCACTCACCGATAATCGATGGGCTTCATGCTTTGCGCTTTGCTCGTTTCTACGTGCTGCTGTAACGACATCACATCCAAAACGTTCTTCATTTTATCAGCACTTGAACAGGGGGTGTTGCTTTGAGATGAATGGCAAATTTGCATTCAGGTTCGTTGACACTAAATATGAAAATATATAAAATGGTCAATTTTTGGTATACATCCAATTGCAGATCAGTTGGCAGACTGGCAAATGCGTAGCAGTAACGTTGAAATTTCGAGATACGATACATTCGTTCATTTGTTTACCTAACTCAACCAAAAACCACTGTGTACAAACCGGTTCAATGGTCGCCTGCCAGTAAGCGATGTCACAGTGACATGCGGCACATTGGTTGTTGTTCGCATTGGGCATGTAAAATGCATTAAACGTTGATGATGTCTTAAACCATGGCGACCAGACGATTCTTGCATTAAATAACAACGGCTAAATTTACGCTTGTGTTTTACTCATATATATGTATATTTATTTAAAACTAAAACGTTACATTGTTCTCTATTATTGTGGCTGATGGTTGTATCATTCGGATCAAGAAGGAGCACATACAAGTACAAACGCGGTTGAAGGTTTGATTATAAATTGCTAAGATTTCTAAAAGCCGATGCATATATTGCAAATGTATGCTCCGTGCAATTCTGGGGAACCATTAAAATTCATTGATACGGAAATTTCGAATCTAAGAAACTCCAAGCCAAACATCTCGTTTCAAACAGGCTCACTTATTTGCTATCGTTTTACATATCAGAGACTTAAAATTAAAAGTAAATACGAACAGCTTCCTCGGAGTTCTGTTCGACGGGACAATATGGACACTTAAGGATATGCCCGTTGCTTAGCTTGTGTAAGGCGTCGTTCGAAATAACATGGCCGCACGTTAACTTCTTCGGCGGATTGTCCTCCGAGGTTTGCTGCCGTAAAATCGGACAGGCAAAAATTGAATGAAAACGAAATTCAGGCTGGAGATCTATTTCAATTGGCAGCTCGTCACACCCATTCCACATGCCCAGCACCTGGCGTGATTGCATCACCTGCTTGATGTTCAACAGTGCTGGCAGAGCTGTACAACCAGCATTGATCACCACGGAGAGCGCAGAATTTTTGCTTATGCCAAGCAATTGACATGCGTCTTTCAAAAATATGAACGACAATTCTGTCCACATTTCCTGCTCCAGGAAATGTTTATAAGGCGAATTTTCCAGTCCGCCGGGCAGATATATGAAGCTGGCCATTAAGTTGGCAATCTCATGCTCATAGCGTACTGCAAACTTCTTGAAATTGGTGCGAGCGTACATTATGGCCTCGTTTTGTGAGCCAACTCCTTGCGAGACCAGTTGCATAAAACGCATACGATGCAGACGAAACTCAATGATAGAATGCCTTTCTAAAAGTTGTTCTGAATGACGTATGGTCCATTCCAACGCTTCCCTTAGATATCTTTTCTGTATCTGCAGCCAAATACTGTAGATTTCCGCGAACTCTCGCTCAGAGTCGAACACATCTTGGGCATTATCTTCGGCCATGTTACATTCCTTGATCAGGGTTCGGGCCACACTATCCATACCCTGACGGCAGTAGTGCTTGGCGATAGCTTTGTTGACCAACATCAGATTGTCCTCCTCCTGCAGCACATCAACGCGCATGGTGGAGCTAAAATCCGCACTGAAATTGCGATCAATAGCTTTACCAATCTTTGATACAGCTCCATGGAGGTCCCGATGCTCTGTTGAGAGTTTTTGTACGCGTTCGTTGCACTTGGACAACGCTTCTCTTATTATTTCTATTTGGCGTTCGGTCAGACGCTGTGGTTCCGCCGGCTCCGTCTCCACCTGCATGCTAACGCCATCACCCATGGGGTCGTCCACGTTGGCAGGTGCATTCATTTGAGTGCTGGTGTTCAGTGTAGTGACCATCTCGTTCTCAGCCTTATTCAGCACTTTAACTAGCTCGGACATTAAAGACGCAATGTCTCCTATTTCGGCGGTGGAAGTCTCGTATAGTTGCTCCAATTTCGTTACTACGCGGTCTAGCTCCTTTTCAACAGAAGCGCAAGCGTCGTTATCCATTGTGCATTGGGTTTAAGACACAGTATATATAGTTTTCTTTTTTTATATAATAGCTTTGAAGAAAAACAATTATTTTCACTGCCGTTTTGAATTTGCGTTTCTAAAAATTGCTAATTTCAGCTTGCTTTCGGGTAAGACGTCTACAATAACAAAGAAGTCAGCAACATTACAGCACCATCACTAAAAAGGGTAACCAGGTCGCTGGCTTCAAGCAAAAACCTCTCTATTTTTTGTCTACCTCAAAGGCCCACGGTTGGCGGCAACTCTGTTCGTCTGCGCAGCTGTTTAACAAGCCAACACGCATGCAAATTGTTACTACTTGCGTTAAAAACTCACCATTTAAGTTATTTTTAACGTCGAGCCGATTTTATTGCTTTATGTAATTTTAGTATTGCTGAACTTGCGCAAATCGCCTATTTTACTGCAAGCAAATTAAAAAAATGTTTCTCACATTAAACCGGCGCCACATGCATACGAATGTACATACAAGTGTGCGCTGATACCAGGGCAGACTCAGTGGTGAGCGGAACTAGAACTCTTACTAGCCCGAAAACTAAATTGAGTCTGTGAATTTCTGCTTCAATATATAACTTTCATAAATTTAAGGAAGGCGTATCAAACATTTATATTTATATTGAAATATATATATATATATATTATTATTTATGTTATTATATTAAATATAACATTAAAAAAACATAGATATATGAATAACACATTTTAATGTTACGACAAATTCCTTAGTATTTCTTTTGTGTATCCCTGGAAAATACCCACCAAAAATACCATTTGTTGTCGTCTAGCCATATTGATTTTTCAATTTTCGACTAACGAGTAACGACACAACTGGCAGTTTGAATTAATAATAAATAGAAAAAATCAAGAAATAAATTGCTACATAAGGTAATTGTGTAAGAACAAAATAAATTAAAATATGCCGATCTAGTTTGAATCGCTTGCCACGAAATTTAAAAAAAATAGCAGCAACAAAAGCGAAACCTATAAGCTCGCGAGATTAAAAATAAATTATGAAAATATTTGTTAAACGTACGACATTGAACTGTATTACAATGCCAGTGGACCTATAAATAGATGTAAATCGTAAGAAATTGTCAAAGTTGCGACCTGGATAATGATTACAAGTGTTATTCGTTACCTCCATCCCATTTTCTTGTTGAACTCCGTAAATGTCGCTACGCACACGATGCGGCTGTGTAATATGCAGCAGTGAAATAATTTGAAAATTTGCACACGCTTTGCTCACTTGAAACTTTCGCCAGGTAATATGTACATAGTATAGATATGTACATATATGTATGTACACGAAAGCGAAATGGAAAAATTGAAAAGCGTTTCTCAGCCATTTGTCGGCTGGTTGGTCCCGGCAAATGCTCACATGTGCATGTGTAGGGCATAGAGAGCGCCAGCGGTGGAAATATAGCGATATATAAAAAAACAAAACAAATAACAAATATGCAGAGGCACCCTACACTCTGACAACGGCATGTGCATCCACACAGCCAAAAAATACGATCGTCGCAGGGCACGTTGGAAGGCATTTTGTCAGGCTCGTCATTTTGGCCAACTCGCAGCCAATGCGGCTAAAATAACGCACCGCGACGCTCGATGATTATGACGAGCAGACACAGAGCGCCAATAGCGGCATGTAGCGTGTCGTCGTCTTCGGTCGTTGTCGTTGTTGTGCCGTTTTTAAAAATTCGCTAATAGTTTGAAGAATTCGCTTGACCAGTTCGGAAACAATATTCGAACTTTGCGTAAGCAGTCGCCAAAAACATAAATATATTTTATTCATACATATGTAGTTAAGTACTATACATATTCATAATGTTTTGTGTAGTGTAATATTATGAAAATGTATTTTGGAAAAATACATACAAATATACGTACATACATAATTATTTATGCGATCGTTTTTGTGAAAATTGTGATACAACAGCAAACATTGAGATTTGTGAAAAAATTTAGACAACCAGAAAAACCGAATTGTGAGCGCTAAAAATAAAAATATCGGGACTGCTATTTATGTAATAAAATTGTGTTGTTAAAAAAATTCAAATGCATAAATATTTATTTGTGTCCGACTATGTAGTATGAAATTATTTTTTCTGTGTGTAATATATGAATACATATGTATATAGACTCGGCCTATACCAATTACATACAAACATATGTGTGCTGAAAACAGTAATGTTTATTCAGTGAACCGCATAATTACTAAGTATTCTATATATGCCATATACTATATGCATCAATTTAATGGGCGGCCCAGAATATACATACATATACATAATTGTGTATATACTAATTGTACATCCGTACATACATATGTATGTACAATTTTTCAAATGATTCATATATGTTGTTGGCTGTCTTTTCCAGATAATGCGCGAAAATTAAAAGGCCCAAAACAAATAAATGAACAAGAAATTGCAAAAGGAACTAAATTAGCAAAAATGTGTCAACGTCAGAGCTAACCTGATAATTAAGTAAGGCCACAGGAAAGGAACCAACGAATCTTGAAATAGGAATTCACAGACATAAATAAATTAAAAACAGCAGAGCACAAGCAAAGCTGCCTTAATAACTAGATTTAAATACGAAATAGAATTACACAATGTCTTCAGCAACGCAGCAGGCAAAGATGAAGCAGCGTCCCGCGGCTAGCCAATCCCTTAATGAGGGCATGACTCCAAAGAAAACGGCGCTCATCATAGTTACTGTCATTGGCTGCATAGCCATACTTTGGCCGAAGGTGTTCTATCCCATGATGTTTGGCGGAACGCCGCCCAAGCAAAACTTAAAGGATCAGCGTGGTGGCCCCGGAGGTGAGTGCCCCAAATTTTATATTTAAAAAAAAAAAAAATCTGTATTTGCTCATCTATTATTTAATATTGATGACGCGTCTTTGTGTACGTGTGCGTATTGGTGTTGTGTTGCCATGATCTGTGACCTATGACCTATGACCCTTCGCCTGCATAGGTTGTTGTGATGTCGTGCTCGACAGGGAAGAGTTCATGAATTCTACGAAGATCGTTGAACCATTTGGACCGCATTTGTATCGAAAACAGATCAATTTGTATACGGGTGAAATAAGTAGGTGGTCCCAAGTGCCGTTAACTGTTTGTTAACTAACTAAGCTTGACTAACAACTGCTCTTTAGCATGAGACTCCCCACCCAACGCTCCATCTGGAGTAAGTTACACGTTCCGCTCTTGCGCGCATCTTAAGGCAGTTTGATTCCAAAATCGAAAGCCTAACGCCGTTTTAAACTAAAAACTGTTTGCTTGGCTAGCTCGCTGGTTAATTATACTTTTCTCCTAAACATCTTGAATTATTTATGTTGATTATTTAGTTTAACACCCAGGTGTTCCCTATTTTGTTTTTTTGGCATGCATTGTTGAATGCGAACATTAAATAATTAAAGAATATTTTCGCACAGGTTTGCGCCAGGAACGTCCGGCCCACCTGCATCCGGAGTCCATATATCAGGCAATGCGCGAACGTGGGCGCGCTATACCTGCCACGCCCACCGTGCCTGTAGTCGAGCGCAAGAGCTCCCCCAGCAATCCACCGCCTCGCATTGTTGATGGAAGGGTAAGTTTAGTTACTTACGAGTATGTACAAGTATGTACTACGAGTTCCTCCCATTGAATTGCATATTAACGATGATAAATCAGCGCCCTCGACTTGCCGCTCATTGGATGTTTGTACATACTTTATAAATAGACTCGTTTATTTAATTTGGCTTTAGGTTTTGTTTTTATGACACTGCACGCAAAATGAAGGAAGCCAAAAGTTAAAAAATCATAGACAAACCATGCAAAATGGGCAAGAAAAGAAAATATACACAACAAATTGTGTGAGGAAAGAGTGGTGGGGAGCAAGCAAATTATTGTATTGAACTTGTGCCAAATAAAATGTGCCAGTGCCCCCCACATCTATTTGTTGTGTACGCCTAAGAAAAACAAAAAAAAAGCAGAGGCTAGAGGAGCCAGCCAATTTTGTAATTCGTTTGACATTTGTCACAATTATTGACCAGACGCAATAGAAAGTGCATACCGGAATGTTATACAATGTGACTTTTGGTAAAAGTACATTTCATTAGGCTTATGATTAATGACAAATTCTAAATACTAATGCTTACTCCAAAGTTTTCATAATATCATATACATACATATCCTCCTAATTTGAATTTTTGTTACTCCGCCAAGTGGAAGTTTGTAGCTACAGTCCCAAATGAGTTGGAAGTATTGATCAGTCATGTCATTAAACAGTACCATCTTTTCAGATAATATTATGTACCACATATTAGTCCCAAGGTTTTCCAAATATTGATAAAAGTAATTAAATATATTGTGAATGCCAAGGTCAGAGATACTGAAAGCCCGGCTTCCTTTTGTATTTGAAATTTATAGAGGGGTTTTTCGAACGTCTTAGCACATTTATGGCTTTCGGGTTTCTTAATTGCTCTTTTCTTTAAAAGTTGGGCATTTATTTTTCATTTATTTGAATGATAGTCGAAGGGGAAGAACCACAGTCTATTTGAAAACTAAAGTTCTTAAGTCCAAGCAGCATAGCATAGCATTTAAAGTAGGAAATAGTACGCATTATAAGGTTTAAGTTTTAATTGAGATATAAATATAAAATGCATATTCGTTTACTTGACAGCCTGGACCGATACCCGGTATGCGACCGCCTATGGGGGCAGGAGCTTTACAGCAACCTCAACAGAGGGGCAGCAGCATGGGCTTTCTAATGCCACTATATACTATTGGGATTGTCGTATTTTTCGGCTATACAATCATGAAGGTTTGTTTTGCTGCCTCCTCTGCAATGGTCATGTCTTAAACGAGCCCTATTTGCAGATCGTGTTCAAAAAACAGATACCAAATGCGCCTTACGGACCAGCTCCAACCGATCCTAGTTTCCGTCGCGAAGTTTTTGGTCAGGAGAATCACAGTCAGGTGGAGGACTTAAATGGCACCACATTGGGTAAGTTCACGGGCAGCATTTTTAATTTTGAACTTTTGCTTGGGATATTTTTGAAATGGTATCAATATACTTATATACTTAATACTTTGTTAGTCACACAGACACACTGCACCAAGAAATACATATTCGCATCACACATTACATCACTCCACACGTAACTCACAATAAAATCTAATCAACTCGTTCATTTGTATTTGTAAATTTTGCCCTCACCTTGTCATATGCAAAAAGGTTGGCGCGAACATCAAACAAGTAAGCCCAGAGAATTCAAATTTATATTCTACACGTATATTTATGTACTATTTGTATGTATCTTTTGGCATTCGTTTTGTATGATTGTAAGCAAAAGGATGCTGTTTGAGTGTTTCGAGAGCGAAATCAGAATTGAATTCGAAATCGCAGCTTATGTATGCGTTTTGAAATATGTCCTCCTCATTTTGTTTAGTAGACCTTCGATTGGCAAGAACAATGATCCGTAGTTGAATTGGCTTTAAGTTAGACAATCTTTAATTAAGCTTAATAATAAGCAATGGATATTGATGTCATTTGATGTGATTATAATATATATATTGTGTATATGATGGACTGTTTTTGTTTTTTGCTTTATATTCCTAAATGTTGTACATAAATGCTTACTAATTCACCAACCATTACCATATATTTCTATGTACTACATGTGTGTATACGTTGCCATCATGTCTGTATATATTAGCACGAATAAATGTTAGAGCATTCCCATGCATTTATATATACTATATCGTTACAACTTGGTCACAGCACACCAAAAGACTACACATAGAGTTTTCCTCCACCACATACACACATTTTCGTATCTCTGTACATAGTTGTTTGTCTCTAATTGTTAGTGGCAAGCACGCATTGCAAGAATCGGCAAAGTTAAAGCTATCATACGCCAACTTTTTAGGAACTAAAACTCACGAGTCCCCAGTCGCCACCAATGGCAAGCGCAATGGCAAGGAACTCTACAATGCTAGCTTGTCGGCCACGGCGGTGGCCACGAATCTCTCCACCACACTGAAGCAGCATCAGCAGCAATTCCATGGCCAGCAACCTGCGAAGGCGCTGAGTGAGGCGGAAAAGTTACATTTCAATAAGGAAACACAACAATTGATGGAAATTGAGAAATTGCGTAAGAAGCTCGAGGATACGGAGCGTGCGATGGCCAAGCTGATTGCCGAAATGAACACCGATCAGAATGAGGCAAAGGTTAGCATTAAATGTGTGACAAAGTACAGGGCGGTACCATCTCTTTAGGTCTTAGTATTCTTTTAAAGTTTTAGTTAGAACTTATAGTTTCATCCGTACATTTTCGATTTTAATTAACTCTCCTATTTTTGTACTCTCATTTTCAAGATGATTGCCATGAAGTTTCTCAAGCGGCAACCCAATTTTTAATACAACAAACATTTAATTCATACATGCAATTTACAGAAATGATCAAACTAAGTACAAGTACAAACAACGAATAAGTTTGTTTTTCAATTTAGCGAAATTAGTTTCTTTTTCACCCTCGATTTGTTTGCAATTTTGTTTGTTTCCTCCTGAAAGCGCCTCTGTGTTGATCAACGAGCATTAAAAATATATGCATTGAGGGCCAGACTAGTTCAGAGATTGACGCCAATGTGGAAGAGCCTTGAGGATCATACAGATGCAGTTTTAATGCTCGTTGGTACCTACATATGTATGTGTATCCTATTATTCTGGCTTAACTCTCGTACTCTCTCACTCTCTACGCCTCTCTGTCTGTGCATGAGCGGGAATTTGCATAAATAATTATGCAACCTTGTTATCGCACTGTTACTAAAAGCCTCTATGTTCTTACTATGCTCGTCTACGACACCAATGTCGTACTCGTATGTTGCACAGCATGCCAACCTGTATCTCGTCATATTACCATGCCATACTAACTATCTGATATTATGCTAAATATATACTTGTACATATACGAGTATGTTTATCCATATCTCTTTCTACTGTCAACTAAATTCTTATGATGGGGACATATTTATAAAACAAATCAGAAAACGAGACTATCAAACAACAGCAACAACAACAACAACACGTTCTCAACGTTTATATTAATTTCAAGAGTGCCGATGATCATCGCAAGCATCATGCAGATGCAGGTTCACAACTCATTCATACCTCGTACATCTAAAGCTCTAGTCTACCGTTAGTTTAGTTTTAGTTGGCAATCGAAACATAAGCACTAAGAAATCCTTATTAAATGTATTATACATTTTGTCGTTTCTTCGTTTTCATTTTTCATATATGCATTCTTGTATAAATTTTATACTTGACACAAAACATCCAAATCCAAATGTGTGTGTGTAGTTGTAACTGCGATACAAGGTTTAATAGACGCTGCCGACGAGCAATTGAACGTTCGAGATGAGCTTAAGACGACAAGTGATACTGATTTGAATAAGGTTAGCGCCGTTGATGGGTCCGTGAATAACGGCATCGCAGCCACCGTTTAATTACGTTTAATTACTCTTATGTTAATTAACCAGCAATTATATATATTTATTAAGTGTACCAGCAAGTAACAGAATTACCTCAGCTAATTTAATTTTGTTGCATTTTTCTAACAACTAAATTTGTTTTCAACCGTTATCGTTATCTTTTATTTTTATGTTCTTTACAATTTTTTTTGCCCAATAAACCAATAATGCGTTACATGTTTGTTAAGAAATTGTTAATCTTGAACGTAAACTAAATCTGGGTTCTGGAGTTGCCTAATTTACAATTTTTGCCGTACAGGAAAACAACGACGACGAAAATTCGACTTTGAAAAATGTAGAGAAGCGCAACATTTCCAATGGGCATACAAATATCGGCAAGGAGCAGGATGAGGCAATCGAGAAAAGGAACAGTCAACAACATCAACAGCAACGCAAACGTCGCGATATTAGTGCAGAACGCGAAGTAACGGTAAGTTCAAATTTAATTGATAATCTAATTATTTTGATATACTTGTACACTTCTGTTCGTTTATGTTCATGTATAAATGAATGCATTTATGTGCGTTGACATATGTGCGCCAATTAGGTTCTAGGCATGGAGGTAACAGCCAGTTGCGAGGGTGGCCAACGGTGGAGTGGACGCCCTCCAACGCCTGTTTTGCGCGCCCCGAATGAGCATGTAAGTGCACCTTTGTTGCACCTAAATAACTTCCGTCAACTTCCAACTTTCCACTTACCACGATTCAAAGAAAGTTCTAAGCAACGAAACACTTTGAAGAGATCTAACAACTGTGCACTTTCATTCCCAAGACATCCTCTCTTACAAAGATATTTATTTGACTATGCAATTTTCAGTCTAAATTGGAAGAACAACTGCCCGAGCCGCATTCCATTTACTTGGAGGGCGCTTTGGGTCATGAAGCTCAAATATTAGTGACCGATTCGCAAACCAAACGGGAAGAAGTATACGATGTCGAGTTGAATGGTTCACCCGAGGAACCTGCGGTAAGTCTAATGAACTCAATCAATACTCATGGAGAGTTGATTTCACTTGTCTTTGGATTAGGTTGTACTGAGCAGCAAGATGACATTATCATTAATTAATTTGGATACAAATCAACAAAATGGTAATGAGAGCAAAGAAGAAATCGAAAGTCCCTTGGCAGATGATATCGATATTATTGGACACGAGGAACAGTAAACATTTGATATTGTGGAAAATGCGAGCGAAATTTAAGAAGCGTAACATTATGACTGATTTAAAAACCAAAAATTTGTTAAAAGAAATTTATTAATTTGAAACTCATCAACTCTAATTTGTGTCTGTACATATGATATATATTTTGTGTTTGCCTGTATGTATTCAGTTTTTATTTTGCCCTCAAATATGTTCAACTATTTCCGCTTATTAAATACAGCTGTGTATTTGTATGCCAAAAAGTTCATTAAATGAATATTTTCATCACCCTATATGTATAATTAAATAATGTTTGTTGTATAAACTATTTCCGCTTCAGACGTAATTCAAACTAGTCTACCACTATCGACATAAGAACTAAGTGCATATTTAACATTTGTAGACATTATATGTTCATCGTCTAAACTGTAGGTATCAGAAAATACACATCCAACTATTACCATTATTCGATTGCACCTTATGATTAAAGATTTAATATTAGTACCACAGTGTTTGTGAATCTAGTTTATATGATATGAATAAAGCGCGAATAAATTGAAATCGGTACGATAAACATTCAAACAATTTTGTCCTTTAACTTTTTAAAAATACACAGATTCATATGTTGCTGGAACCATAATTTTAGTGGTTTTTGTTATCAACTATTTAAATACTCTTTAACAGCTTTTTAAAATAGTTGGTAGGTTGTAGGGTTTAGTATTTTATGGTATTTTGTTATAGGAACAGGTATACACTGTTTCAACAGCTGTTTTTGTCAGCTGTCAAAATGCCGAATGGGTATACACTGATTCGTTTGCGCTGTTTGGAATTACGTAAATTCGGCAGGTTAGTTGATTAAACAATATTTTACTGTAATTAAATTCATAGAACCGTAAAAGAATGACGCAGGATAAAGGGGCAATTATGCGCTTGGTGCCCATCAACCAAAGATGGCGTAATGTGCCCGCGTGCATCAAGAGCGCCTCAGCCCTGCACATGAATTATATGTCTTTAATAACACCATCTTCATTCATTGCCGTATGCACCAAACAGCAACCATGTCGATCCTGCGTTCAGGATACTATGACGCTCCAGAGGGCGAGGACGCTTTTGGTAAAATTGTGGCCATCAACAAATACGCCGCCATCACTGGTCTTGCGTGGTCCACAGTGGATGTGCTGACGCTGTCAAAGACGCAAGGCTATCTGCCCACACTTGGCCGTTTCGCCTACAATACAGGGCCATTGATGGGTATGGCGACCGCATTTACGCTAACCACGCTTGCTGCCACAAATGCACGCGGCAAGGATGACAAGTGAGTACTAGGAAAGAGTCATCCCGAGTCCCTGCCATCATTAATGTGGTTGTGCATTGTAGAATAAACTATTTCCTTGGTGGCTTTGCCGCTGGAGGCGTTTTTGGTGCATGGAAACACAATCATGTGGCTGGTTTGTGCGCCGGTCTGTTTCTGGGTGAGTTAATTTAATTTTGTTTTGTGCATAATCGAACATGCCAGTACATACAAACTTTAATTTGTTAGGTATCGCTGGTGTCATCAAGAAGATGTCCATTGAACAGGGCTGGGAATTTTTCCCCGATACGCCTACTTACCAAGTTGGTGGCGTTAATATAATAGATAATGACTACACCTTGTTTGCTGAGCGCCCCAAGAACTGGACCGCGGAGAAGCCAGTAGAAGAAGTGCCAGAAGAACCTGCCCCAAGTAAGAAGAGGAAATAAGTTATCCTCTTACATTGGTTTAGTTAATAAAGTTATAGAAGAAGGAGGTATACTGACCATTGTAATTGCATCGCGAAATACAAGTCAAGCATGCGAATTTCTAGAAACCCGAAAACAAAATGTAGCAACTGAATAAATGCGAATTAACAAGTGATAACACATACATACATATGTATACCACATCGTTGCCAAGAGTTAGCCATTTTGCAATGCTCCGAGTTGAAATATAAGTGTCCAACAATTGCAGCTGCATTTGAAATGTGTGTATCTATTGTCTGCGTCCAAGCCTCGAAAAGCCACTTCGTTGGCACAAAGATATGCAAATAAGTCAACATGTCACAAAAAGTTATCAGCGCTTGGCGTGAATGAATGACGGCGTCGACGACGCCAAAGTGACCACTGGAAAGCCACCAAACAAAAAACAAACCAAACAGCAGCAATACGAATTGCGGTGCCAGTCACGCTCACAGCTAAGCGGCACAATGTTTATTTCTTTATTTTCGGCGGCCCATTTAAAAAGCCATGAATGTGCACTTACTCATGTTGGGCCTTTTCTCTTATTTCTTTTACCTTTCTTAAGCGCGTCTCTGTCTCAGTGACTCATAGTGGTAGGCACATTCTTACAATCATACATATGTGTATGCAATCAAAAAGTTATGACCAAGCTTTCGATTAACACAGTCACACCGCATAAACGTGCCGTGCGATGTTCAACAACATTCATGGCTTGGTGTGCACGCGCCTGAGTGCATTTGGTTGTATAATGAAGGTACATGGGCATACGTCAGACGGTTCGGGAGAAAACTCAACTTATATTAGGCTGTTTGGGGCTTAGCTAATCAGAAACTAGCGCATCACGGGAATGTGGTGGGTTCATGCCTGTGGTAAACAGGTTTTGGTGATTGGTCCACACTGCAGGCAGGCTGTGTAAAGAAGGGCCGCCATTGCTCCCATCGTAGGTTTCCTTATCATATGTAGTATGCAAATGCAAAGACGATGTGGACGCAGCATCCAACGCACTGCCAAGTCAGGCAGCCAGAAACATAGGTAAAATGGCAGGAAATGCCGTTGAACTGCGGAGTCCGCCGTCGCAGATTTTGTTCCCACCTCTAAAGTAACTTATTTTATTACATTTATGTATATTTGTGCGTTGCTTTTGGGCACTACCTTAACCTTAGCCAATTTTAAGCGTAAGCCAGGCAGGAACCGCAACTTTCTGCCCCTTACAGAATCTCGTTTCGATGAAGATACCGCGTTGTAGTTTCGCAAGCTTGTTTTCTTGCCGGTGAGAGGAGCATCAGAGTTGGAGACCTCTTCATAAATTTTGCGGTTTCATGTGCAGTTTTTTTCAGTTCTCTTGAAAGTTGTTAACTTTTTGCAGCTTTAAAATAACTTAAGTCCGTTAATTTAAAACTAAGAAGATACATATGTGTATTTCATTTTTGTAAGAGGTTGATGGGTTTCCAATATGTAAATTAAAATTAAATTAGATTTAAAAAAACGAATTTTTTAAATGTGTGTTAGAAACTTGTTGAAAGATGATAACTTGAAGAATATTGGCGAACAATTAGGATATTAAATGCGTTCCAAATAATTCAATACTAATTAAACAATTTTGCTGGCAACACCTATTATTCTGACCATTAAAAAATTGGTAAAGCTTTTTATACTCTGTACATGAAATGTACAAGAGTATATTAGGTTTGCGGGAGCTGAAAAATGTAACAGGCAGAAGAAGGCGTGGCAGACCCCACAAAGTATATATATTCTTGATCAGCATGACGAGACGAGTCGATCTAGCCCTGTCTGTCTGTCTGTCCGTCTGTCCGTCCGTATGAACACCTGGATCTCAGAGACTATAAGAGATAGAGACACCAAATTTTGCACAAAGATGCGTTATGTGTGTATTCTATACGAGTTTGTTTTATTTTTTTGATTTTCCCCCCCACTTCCCCCCTATGGGGGTTTTCCCGATTTTCCATTCGTATAATCGCCTATATCTCGGAGACTATAAGACCTAGGAACACCAAATTTTAGTCCCAGATGCCTTATGTGAATACGCAGAAAATGTATATTTTGGAATTCCCCTCCCTCCCCCCTCTACCCCGCAAATCGTAACTCCCGTAATTCTTGGAATTTCGAAATAAAATAAATTTTGGAAATACCCCCAGTTGGTTATTATGTGTCCGTATACCAAATTTCATTATGATAGACCGATTTAACAAGAAGTTATAGCCATAAATATATTTGCTGATGCAGCGCTGCTGCAGCGCTGCTCAAGCGCTACCCGCGGCTGTTGTTGATGTTGCTGTTTGGTTGACTGCGAAAATGCTTACACAGACACGAATAGATGCGCATAGGCATACATACACTCACACAGACGCAATTGCTATGTAAATGTGCAATTATAAACCCTTTACGTGAGTTCGAATACCGAGAGAGGTAAAATCGATCAATTTTTTTTTTTTATTTTCTTAATTTTTTTATTTTCTATAATTATTGTAAACATATGTACAGAGTATTTCAAAGTCGGGACACCCGACTTTAGCTTTTTTACTTGTTTTAAAAAATAATTGATTTGAAAAAATGTTCATTCATTCTTCTTCTTCTTGACTGGTCTTCAAACCCGTTATCGGGCTATGACCTGACGTAACACAGCTCTCCACGCGCCTCTGCTTCGCGCGCGTCGCTTCCAGTTGGTCACTCCGCAGGTAGTAAGTGCGTTCTCTACCTGGTCCTTCCAACGTAGGCAAGGCCTCCCCCGTCGTCGTCTCCCCCCAACATCCGCATCGAGAACTTTTTTCGCTGGAGCGTCTTCTTCCATACGCACGACATGACCTAGCCAGCTTAGCCGCTGGATGTTTATTCGCTTGACTATGTCAATGTCAGCGTAGAGCTCGTACAGTTCGCTGTTCCATCGTATGCGGTAGTCGTCGCCAACGCGTATGGGACCGAAGATCTTCCGAAGCATCTTTCTCTCAAACACTGCAAGAGCTGCTGCATCAGTCTGCGATATCACCCATGCTTCTGCACCATAAAGCAGCACGGGGAGGATGAGCGTCTTGTAGAGCGTTAGCTTGGTTTTTCGGGAAAGGTCTCTGCTACTCAATTGCCTACTGAGGCTGAAGTAGCATCGATTGGCTAGAGTTAATCTCCATTTGATTTCTAGGCTGACATCGTTGGTTGCTGTGACGGTGGTGCCAAGATACATAAAATCTTTCACCATTTCGAAAGTATAGTTTTCCACCGCGATCTGGGAGTCTGGTTGCCGCGTGTCCCTGCTAGAGGAAAACATATACTTAGTTTTGCTCTCATTTATCACCAAACCCACTTTTGCAGCTTCCTTCTCAATAGCCGCAAATGCTCCGGTGACGCCTCTCCTGGTACGGCTGATAATGTCTATATCATCAGCGTACGCAAGAAGCTGAACGCTTTTAAAAAAGATCGTTCCGCCTCGGTGTACACCAGCTTTGCGCACCACACTCTCCAGCAGGAAGTTGAAGAGATAGCACGAGAGGGCATCGCCTTGCCTGAAACCTCGAACGGTATCAAAGGGTTCGGAGAGGTCCTTTCCTACCTTGACGGAGCTACGAGTGTTGCTCAACGTCATTCTGCAAAGTCGCACTAGCTTTGCAGGGATACCGAACTCAGACAGTGCGGCATATACACGTTCCCTCCTCGGGCTATCGAATGCTGCTTTATAATCGACGAAAAGATGGTGGGTATCGATTTGAAACTCATGAGTTTTCTCCAGGATTTGGCGTAGCGTGAATATCTGGTCAGTGGTGGATTTACCAGGCATAAAGCCGCACTGATAAGGCCCAATCAGTGCTATCGCAAATGGCTTTAGCTTATCACACACTACGCTTGATATGACCTTATATGCGACGGAAAGAAGGCTGATTCCACGATAGTTGGTGCAGACCGTGGGATCACCTTTTTTTAAGACGGGACATAGGACACCGAGATTCCAATCATCAGGCATGCTTTCAGTTAGCCATATTTTGCAAATGAGCTGGTGCATGCACCCTACCAACTCATTGCCGCCTGCCTTAAACAGCTCCGCAGGCAGCCCATCTGCTCCCGCAGATTTGTTGTTTTTGAGCCGCTGGATGGCTGTTTCGACTTCGTCATGGCTAGGTGACGGTACTTCAATACCATCGTCGGCGATCGGTTCTGTGGGGTCATCTCCGCTGGCGGAATTGTTAACATCTTCGCCTGATAGAAGATTGGAGAAATGTTCCCTCCACAGTCTCAGTGCCGCTTGCCCGTCCACCACCAGATTTCCTTCCGAGTTCTTACAGGCTGACGCTGCGGGCTTAAAACCTTGCGTTAGACGCTTCACCTTCTGGAAAAATTTCCTAGCGTCGTTCCTGTCTCTACAAAGCTCCATCTCCTCTCGCTCTCGCTTTTCTTGCTCTCTCTTCTTGCGTCTAAAAAGCCGCCTCTCCTCCCTCTTCTTCTCCCGATATACATCATGCACAGCGCGCGTTGTCGCCGTCTGCAGGGTTCTTTTGTACGCGGCATTCTTCGCTGCAGTGGCTTCGCGGCACTCCTCGTCGTACCATTGGTTTCTCGGTAGCGGCTGTTGGAAACCAATGACATCTTCTGCGGCTGTGTGCAGTGAGCGGGAAATATGTGCCCAAAGTCCGCTACCAGTATCGGTTTCCGAGAGCGGTTGAGAAAGCAGCTCAGAGAGTTGAGCGGAGTAAGCTTCGGCAGTCTGTTGTGCTAGCAGCTTTCCGACGTCTAGTTTTCGCTGCGTGTTGGGGCGTACATTTTTCGCCATGCATAATCGCATGCGGACCTTGGCTGCAACAAGTTGGTGGTCCGAATCAATATTCACACCACGGAACGTACGCACGTCCAGCACACTGGATGCATGCCTTCCATCTATCACAACATGGTCTATTTGATTTTTTGTCATTCGATCGGGTGACTGCCAGGTAGCTTTGTGGATATCAAGGTGTTCAAATCTGGTGCTACTCACCACCATGTTTCGTGCTGCGGCGAAGTCAATTAGCCTCAGTCCATTGTTGGATGTTGTCTCGTGGAGGCTGAATTGTCCGACTGTCGGGGCAAAGACGCGCTCTCTTCCAACCTTGGCATTAAAATCGCCAAGAACAATTTTAATGTCATGAGAGGGGCAGCGGTCATAGACTGTCTCCAGTCTCGCATAGAACTCGTCCTTGGTAATCTCGTCTTTGTCCTCCGTCGGAGCGTGGACGCAAATCAGGCTTATGTTGAAAAATCTCGCCTTGACACGGATGGTTGCCAGCCGTTCGTTCACAGGTGTGAACCTAGAGACACAGTTACGCAGTCTCTTGCTGACCGCAAAACCGCATCCAAATTCGCGTCTTTCTGCATGGAAGCTGTAGTAGATGTCAAAGGCTGCTCTTTGGGAGCAACCCTGACCTGTCCATCGCATTTCCTGGATGGCGGTGATGTCAGCTCTTACTTTATTGAGAGCATCCGCCAATTGGATAGTAGCACCTCCTCTGTTAAGGGTCCGGACATTCCAGGTGCATATCCTTAAATCGTGGTCCTTTAAACGTTTGCTAGGGTCGTCAACTTTTGGGTGTTCCTTATCCGAGGCTGTTGTTATGTCCTTCACTGGGAGTAAAAAATTTTCATGTGGTGGGTCCCAAGCCCTACGCACAAAAGCGCTGCACACATTTGCTCACTTACCAACTCCGGATGGAGCCGGAAAGCTACCCAGAGAGCACCGCGAGGAGGTCGTGTGTCAACTTGATGATGGCAGAGACAAAGATCACTCTGGCCATTTCCACGTTAATGGCAGTCAGAAGCTTTACATTGTTCTACCAAAATCCGAGCCCTCCCTTCATTCATTCATTATTCATTATTCTTAATATCCTGCAACTGACATAGATTTGTAATAGTTTTATTTACTAGAAATTTAAATCAGTTTGTAGCAGGGTCATTTTAAAAAGTTGCTGAACATACCATACTGAAAGAAAGCGCTGAAGAATCTACATAACTAAAGAGGATTTAAAGGATAGAAAACGAGTCTTGATTACTGCAACGAGCAAATACTATAAAGACATATTATGCTGTAAAGCTAGATCGATTGTTAAATACATTAAGTGAGTGTTTGTTGATTGCTGCATTTTGCTGCATTCTAAACTCAGCATGTGTATGTTTATTTCGAAACTCGCCTTGATCTTTGCTCACTATACATAGATACATATGTATATACATATGTATGTGAGTATTCGGACGCGGATCAACTTCTTGTCCCCACCGCAAACCAGTTGAGCAGCTTACCCCAGCACAATTAAAGTGTGTGCCAGTCTCTAAATATGTCAGTGACTAATCTGTGGCAGCTGCTCCACTTCACTGCATGCTGCCTGTCAGAGTCTGCGTCTCCAACTGCCGGAGTTCAGCATGAAATCTGAAATTTTCGCCAGTGCGCTTACGGCCTCGTGATTTATTGGATGTTGCGCGCAGCATTTGGACATGTTGCGCTACATTTACGCGGAGCATGACATCATCATCAACAACATGGCACGCCGGCTTGCCGATCTGTGCATTCTACACAGGCGGCTGAGAAAAAGATAGCCATAGAAAGAGACGAAAACTTAATTTTAAATAAAATAAATTGCATATTTTTACAAGACATTTGCAAATTTCACTTTTACGTATGTATTCCCTTCTCACTCGAATGGAAGAATGTCAACGGAAATGCTTCAGTCGGGGCACATAATTCAAATTGTCTGAGAGGGTCGCACGACTCAAGTGACAGTTATCCACACCCAAACCCTCGCTTATACCTTTATTGCTATTGTTGCTAATTGGCGTAACCCTGCCGAGTACTGCACGCTATTAAAAACCAATTATTTTCGCCTCTCAGAACACATTGTTGTTGCTTTTCTCCAGGGAGTTGTTGCAGGCCAAAATTTATGCTCGCGTGTCAACAGCACACAAAAATTAAATATGCTAATTTCGAGCAAGGATTATGTATGTATGTGCGGATGCACGAATGTACAGCTGGCTGAGAGTACGCCCGCCCAAAAATAACTATTCAAAATTATGGCTCGTCTTCGGCCACCCCTTACAGAGAGAAGCTTTTAAATAAATGAAACACTTGAAGACCAAATTGGAAACTTCAATTTCTGCTGTCAAAACACTATTCTCTTATTCAAGTCCGCATTTGAAGTACTCACGTGCGGGACAGGCTCTTCAATTCGTTTTCCAGTGCAAAGCCCGCTGGCCTTGCGTCTCGGAGTGTCGCTCGTAATTAATCTTATTATTGTTGCCGTCGTCGAGGTCCACTGTCTCTCTTTTTTATGGAAACGCACATCAAGCTGACGGCGCACTTCATGTAATCCTTTTAATAAACCCGCGCTATTCACGCGACACCAACGGCAATTAATCAGAAAGACAGCGCGCATCTGCATTTGTGGAAGACTGTTAGCATATCGTCTTAGGCAACGTAGATGGATGCAAACGGCGGCTACACAATTCTGCAATTAAAGATCGGCGACACAGTAACTCACACACGAAACGCGGCATTTTTAATATACAGCTGTACATACTATATGTATACATATATTCCTATTCATATATGCATACATACATATAGTATGTGGGCTCCTATAGATACAAAAAATATCTCAGAGTTTGTTTTGTGGATGCGCATAAGCTGTTGCCATTCAATCGGTGTCAAACTCCAACGACTTGGCGTTTCGCCTCTTCCACAGTGGGCCATAGCAGTGAATTTATCGAACATATAACACATCTGCATAAATCTCTCCGCCTCCGTATGGAATTCGCTTCGCTCAAATTGTTTTTTAACTAAGCTCTAAAGAGGTGCCTCGGAAATAAGTGCAATTATAGTTATTCCAAGCCAATTCGTTGGTTGCAAATCTATTGTTTAATATTTATAGAGTATTGGTATAAAAACTTATTTGTTAATAAAAACAGTTTTATTATTAAACTTAAAATCCCATCATATAGTATATAATTGAAATGTTTGTATATTAAATACAAGGTCTTTTCAAAAAAAAAAAAAAACGTAATGCAGCTTATTAGTAAACATTTAATGTTACCTTAAAGCGCAAAGACGAGTAGTTTCATGCTTAAAGATATTATATTAGGAAAAAGGGATAAATTATAAAAGTGGAGTGACTGGGGCCAGAAGAATTTGCAATGGCCTAATAATATTAGACTAACAAATATACTGAAGATTCTTCTTTAAAATCTATTTTAAATTGATCAAGTCATGCGTTTATTATCAAATTATTACCAAACTAAAAAACTGCTATTAAAAGCTACTCATTCTTTAAATATTTAAATTCGAGTTTCATATGACATCCATGTTTCTTAAATGCTTCATTATACTTGTAGATGAGTCTAAAAATTAAAAAGACGTTCGGAATGTAGAGCAGGTCTGCAGATGCTTAATTCTTTTTAATTTCATGCCAGAGAGGTATTTCGTCTAACTCTCACAAGAAATGAGAAGCAACTAATATTTTTAAAATATGTTAAGCACTGTTGTTTACCACAGCCCTTGTTACTAAAAAAAAATTGTATAACAGAGATACAAATTCGGACTCAATTGGTACTGGGAGCTTCTGGTTTGGGTTGAAATTAGTTTTAATTTTCGAAAAATCAACATTCTTTCCTTTTGGAGAAGATTTATTTGCTCTATCTTTGTCCCAGTGTGAGTCTAAAGATGGTTATAGGCCAGGGCCACAATTCATCATCGCACAGAACTCCAAGGCGTCCGCAACTGCCACAACAGCCTCAACAAGCGCGGCATGAAGCTGAGCGGGCTGCTGGCGCTGGCAATCTAGGTACATGTGTATGTACATGGATGCATGAAGAAGCTTCGTGTTCGTCGTTGCAATGACATTCAATAACCTCCAGCCACTCTCTCACTCACACACACACATATACTTGTAGTACGATCGTAGTGGCGAGATGCAAATGCAGCGGCACAGTATCAGATTCACTTAACCCGATCTGCGACAGCCAGCGCGAACATTGGGGTCATAAGTGCAGAGTAAATAAAATATTTTTGTGTTAGGCAACGGCGAAGGCGGACGAAGACGAAACAAATGAACTGATTGAATGCGTTTCGCAGACGCAGCTGCCTGGTCTGGAACTGAGACGATGTTGGTCTCCAAATGACAATAGCACGCGTTCGGGTTGGGTTTTATGAGCATCCAGCAATTTGTGTGGTTGATTCATTCGATAGTTTGACAATAACATTTGACAGCTGTGAGGATGCTGGAGGCGGGGGAGCATCGCATTGAGATGGGGGATACAGTCGCAGCAGCACGAGATTGATTTCTTAAAGACTTTCCTTTTTGAATCTATCAAATACGTCAATCGACCACCCATTTAATTGTGTACAGTGGACATTGCTCTACCATATATATGCATATAACTTATTTATTTCTTTATTTCTGTGTAATAAAATAGAAAATAATTGTACACTCTCTCTCGGTTTAATTTATTGAATGTGCTCTGTGTTTCAATTTTTCTCTTCATGGTTATATGTATAAGATGTGTATGCATATGACCCTTTCCTTACCCAAGACATGGGATAACATCAATAACAAATGCCCTAAGTACATGCATATGTTCTCTAAAGCAGATTCTACTTCATCAGCCACCCTCATCACAAAACTCGTATGCCATGATGGTCCGATGGTTGCTTCATTTGTTGTGATTGAAGTCTTTCAATGTTAAGAGGGCATTTATTCTGTCATTCATTTTTGTTGGCAAGAGCAATGTTGCAAGAGCAACATTATTCGAGTAAACATTGACAATATTCTTAGCGGAAAGTGGAAATTTAAACGAAACAAGTCTAAGCTAATCAATTACAAGATTCAAAGTTTTATCTTAGTACGATCTATTTTTTATTTTTGAATCAAAACCTATATGGTAAGAATTGAAACATTTTGAAAGTATTTATCTCAAATGTTGGACAAATGTTGTATGGGTTGTTGTCCTAGAAATTAATTTTAAAATTTAAGATCCAAGTTTCCATAATTGTGCCCGTTTGGTTGTGAATCGCCCCCTTTATGAGCAACATACAAGCATTGCAGATGGAAATGTTGTGCCTCAGGCAGCAACTAGAAACGAATTGGTTTTGATTTGGTCATAAAACCACAGCCAAAAACCACACATGATTCCCCAGAGTGGGACAATGAAAGAGTTGTAAGAGGCGCGAAAAACAAATACATAAATCAACCGAAGATTCGTCACAAGCACAACAACATCGTGGGTTGACTTTAGCTGCTGGTGGTGGCCACGGACATGCAACATTTGTGGCAAATGAAGTGCGACACTTTGGCAGCGAATGCAGCTGCCTCAATACTTTCAGCCGCAGTTGTTGGTTCGCCAGCAATTACGTCCGATTCCAGTGATCAGCCCGATGTTGATGCTGATGCTGATGCTGAAGATGAAGCAGCATGATGATGATGATGATGATGCAGCAAAAGCAGAAACTCCTGGCCAGCAGTCGGGCGTGGTCCAACATGCCATTGCCAATGGATTTCTGCTGATCTTGAGTTATGCGCCCATGTTCTTCGGACGAGCCAAGCCCACACTGGGCGGCTTCTGAACCACCAGACGACAGATCGCCTTCAATTATAAGGCCTGCTACAAATTTCTTTTGTTGGGTGTCTTTACTTCTTCGATTGCTCAGTTCATTGCTGTTGTCTGCGAATATTTCGCAGTTTACACAAGATCTGCGCAGATCGCATATATACTATACATACATTAATATGTATGTTGTGTTCAACTCTTTGTTAGTGTCTGTGAGTTGGGGATATATATCATACTTTGTAGCATCGTTCGCTGCTCGAGTGGCATTCTTGGGCTGCCTTTTTGCCTTTTGATACTTGAAGTGGCTTCCGTTTGCCTGGTCCTCTTGGAAGTTCTGCTCTGCTCTAGTCGGTGGCGCAGCCAGCACAATAAATCTCTTAAGGGGGCGTCGCCACTCGCGGTGGGTGTGGGCGATCTTGCTCGCCATGACTCAGTTGAACTCTTTTGAAGCAGTAGCAGCAGAACCATCATCAGCAGATTCAGGAAGAAGGGGAAGAAGGTAGCCAGTAGTTCAGTAAACTTTATCAATTGATAAAAAAGAAATGAAATTAAAGCACGCAAAATAAACGATTTGACTTTATTGCCAGGCAATTTAGAAATGATTTGGGCGCCTTTATTGTTTACGTCGCCACACAAGAGGGACGCATAACTGGGGGGACAGACAGCTAAGTGCTCTTAATGGCAACGCATGCGCGGCCATTAGCAACATTTCCCCCAAAACGGAAAAGACCTGAACGCTTTTGAAGCTTTCCAGCAACTGGCTTGAGCTACTTGTAGCCCCTACACTATCTCAGTGATATTTTATTGTACACATGTATTTCTTTTTCAACCACACACTCATGAGTGCTCTGCATTTTTATGCAGGCGCATAGAAATCTGTGCGGCGCATTATTAACAATTTTATTAAATGCGCCTCCGAAATGTTTATGAAAACGTTCAGACCGGCAGCAACATAATCTTAATGTGGCCTCACCCAATTGATTCAATTATGGAGAACAAATCATAATTTTTGTTTTTTGTTTTCCCCATCCATTCCATCAACTCGTACTCGTAAAATACAATAATTTCAATTAGGCCAGAGGCAAAATGGCGTCCTCAACGGCCCAATCGCTGTAATTCTATACGGCCTTTACAGTTTACAGCATGACTCACATAACTTAGGGTTTGGGTTTGGCTCTCGGTAGACTACAATTTTGAATGCCCTAAGTGTTACTGTCAACTGCAATTTGTTCTCACTACAGTTCATTCACGGACTGTTGATGGATGACCAGGATCCCCGTGGACATATTTCTGAGCGTGAAAAACATTCATATGTTCTATTTATAAAGATTCACATGAGCATTATACACTTGAGAGCCATAATGCTTACAATTATAAGTGACAGCTTTGTAGGCCATCATAACTTTCTATTATCAATTCTGTGGGCTGTTGAAATAATAAATGAATAATGAGCTCGAAAGGGAGCCTAAAAATAGCGTCATGTGCAAAAATTCGCTGGGAATGCCTGCAACTGTTACTCACTCTATTAACTACATATCTAATGGCAGTTATTATTGTTGGTAAGCCTGCCATAACTTAGTATTAACCACTTGACCCAGATAATACTGCTGCGTTGCAATTAGAGTTGCACTTATCCAGGAAGTGAAATGCGAGCACCGAACGAAGGGAGGAAAGTCGACGCCACAGCCAACGCAGCCCGCCAATTTTCCAATCAGAATCACAAAAACTCGAGCGTATCTAATGCCAAGAACATGGCTAGGCGATACTTAGATACAAATACATACTTACTAAGAGTTGCAGGGGAAATTGTATTAAACGACATGGCTTGCTAGCATCGCACAGTAGGTGGCTTTGCAAATGCATGTGGATAAAATAAAATGAGAATTAATCTTGTTTGAAATATAAAATTGTTATTGTTCGATTTGAAAACCGTCCTTCCTTTTCAGATGGGTTTTAAGTCATGCTTCATTATCACCTCTAGTTTTATAAATTACAAAAATAAACTCTGTTCCCGAAGAGCCATGGCTCTACGCCGAATGTATGTGCCAGGCAGAAAGAGACGTGGCAGAGCCTAGGGATCGATATAGACATGTCTGTCTGTCCGTGTGAAACCCGAGAAGTTTTAATTCATAACATCTGGTGACACTAGGTATGTAGAGTTTGCTTTTATTACAAACCATATATAGTCTTATTAATTAATAGATGTCACATAGAACATTGATAACTTTTTTGGAAGAAAACTTATGCAACCATGAGCTTTTTCTGAAGTTTCATCAAAATTTGTGCCTTAGGAACACTAGATGCCATTTGAAATTATTCACATAAGTATATTGTCTAAATTTATATGGTTGGTGAAACAAAAGTTGGTGAAAAATTGTAAATGTTCCCTTTTCATTCATTGTCTTTAAAAACAGTAAGAATCGCTATGATTATATATTTTGAAACTTAAGAATATTATAAGAGTACAATAATTATATGTGTAATGCATAAAATGACGTTTAAGCCAAAACCAAACATTATTGGACTTAAAAGAAAAAAACTGCATTCCAAAATGAGAGAAAGTACCGTTATTTTCCAATGGGGAACACAGAAAACCCTTTTTTGAACATACAATTCTTTTACAGGGGTACTTATGTATCTCCATATATCCAGAAGCTGCATTTAAAGTCTTTGCGAATGATCTTATGTTACGTATTCTATATTAGAACTTTATTTATGATGTTAATGATTTTATTCACTGGGATTCTAAATTACTGCACTGTGCATTGGCTGGGAGGCAGGGCGTTTAATTTTGCTTGGGCTCCCAAACTGGGGCGATTGATTCGTCTGTTGTTTGGCGGATGAAGTGAGTGACCGGGCCAATTGTTGTTGTTGTTGTTGCTGTAGCTATTGTTTTTATTCAGTTGGCGTCCACATACACACAAACACACTCATGGGCGGCATTGTTACCGTGCTCCCCACTCAGCAGGCAACATTCAATTTGTGGCGCACCAATGTGCGGCGAGTGGAAGTCAATAGACGTACATAGAAAATAGATAGACTCTCGTATATTCGTTTATTGGGCCTGCTATGTACGAGTATGTCTGGGGGCTGATTCGCATTTATCTATTGAACTTTTTCTTTTTGTATGGCGCGTCGTGCGGCGTTTTTACTGCTGCTTTAATTACCAAACTTGTACGAGTCGTGGCTGTTGTCGTCACCATCGTCGTGTCTGATATTTGCTTCGTTAGCTTCCGGAGTCCGTTGCCGTTGTGTGCCAATTTGCGGTATATTTGTTAGCTTTGGCTTTTATACTGTCATTTATTTTTGATCGCATTGTATCGCTTTTTATTATCTATGCGTACGCCATCTTTTAGATACACACGTACCCATGAGACTTGCAATTCTGCCGCTCTCTGCAAACTATGGGCCATTGACTGCTATGGAGAGCAGTCTCCGCCATTTTCAGATACCAAGTTCTATTACTATTCCCCATCATATATCCAGTAGAGAAGAACTTCTGGCTGCAATTATATTGTAGCAGCAAAGCTTCCCACTTACCTACCTGTGCGTAACAATTCGTGACATTTTCCATTTCTTCATGTTATTGTAGTCTAGTTTACAGTTCTCTTATTGCGCTTTAATGTTTGTTCCTAAAATTAATAAACATCATGCTTCTTACAACTAAGTACATAGTACGCGTAGACACATTTTCTGCGCCTCCACTAAAGCGATTATCACTTTCCGACATGGTTTTGATTTTATGACGAGTTCGTAGCTCCAGCATTCGAGATTTGTCGCTGACAACTCACAATTTTTACCGCCACACAACTTGGGAGTCGTGTGCTTCTGTTGCTGCTTCTGCTGGTCGCATAATTTACTGTCAACACGCACAACTCCCATAAAGTTGGCGTCTTGGGCGGGGGAGGGGCGACATTTCATTCAATTTAAAATACATAGTTGTAATTCTAGCGTGCCGCGTCGTTTAAAAAAAAAAGTGTCGACAACAATGGGTAGGTTGTTCTATTTGGGTCAGCATAGGCTTTCAATTCAGTAAATAGTGACATTTGGCTAAATTGATGTTGAAAACTTTTCCCAGATCCGATAATACGTACATGTATAGAGTTTTGTAGACAAGTTAATTAAATCAAAATTGTTTCATTTACAACATAGTATTAACATCTTCAATTAACGGGTACTCAAATATTTGTAAAGCATGTTCTCTAGAGTCATTCATATTTGAAACAATAGCTTTTGGATGGTCTGAGACAATTTTATTTATTCATTTTACGAAAGTCGTTTTCTGGCTGAGAAGAACCTGCATCCGATGGTTGTTGCCTGGTCAAGAGAGGTATTACATCAGAGAGATATCAAAACACCTATTTATTTTTAAGAACAGCGAATATGTGATGCCATTTGAAGATTAATATAACAAAATATTTTCTAGCTTTCAAAATAAAAGTCAATCATAACAAAGGATTTTTAAATAATATAGCTTTAGGCTTAAGACTGCACCTCCTCAGAGCATGCGAGTACATAAAACCTTCTGAAATATGAGTTACCCCATAAATCGTTCTGAAAACTGTATTTCTTCAACAACTGTGCGTAACAAGCTCCGAAGTGGCCTTGGGACGTTGCAAGTATGCGGAGGGGAGTGCAGACCTTACAAATCAGATCCTTTGTTGGTAATGTAAAATTAACAAAATATAGTGTTGTTTCTATTTCTATTTCAATATTTATTGAGTGTCATATTATGAAATTTATGTTCGGCGCACATGGCACAACAAACAACCCCGAAGCAAGTGAGCACATGTGGGGCAGTATACTCGTATTAGATCTCAGAAACCTTTGTGTATTGCTCGAAAACATTATCGAAATTCAATCACTTAAGCAATTTGTGACGCACGCCTTGCAAACATTTTAACAGCATTCTATGGGCCGACAATTTCAAAGTCGAACTGTCAAAACAATAAAACGAAGTCGAACTAAATAAATGCGAAAGCGGGCGGTCTCGGGGGTGGACCTTACTCAGCTGCATTCGACATGGTTGCGGCGGGTTGAGGGTGGGGGCAGTGTATAGAAAATGTAAACAGACGCTGCATGGGATGAAAGGAAAGTTTCTCATTTTCAAGTTAATTTGGTTTGCATTTGCATTGCATAAATTTTTAAGTAAATTGCAGCACAATCCAATGGAATGGAACCGGTACACCAGAGGGGGGCAGACAACCCTTAAGAAAAGAAAATGAAACGAAATAAATAGAATTACGCGCACAGCATAAGGACACACTTACGTGGCATCCTGCGGCGATTTGAGTAATGTGACTACCGCACGCGTCCTCGACGAATAGAAACGGAAGGAAGTCGAATTAACCCCGGTGGGCAAACAGAAACACGGCAGCTGCCCCTTAGTGCTCAAAGCTGAAAGGGCTGCACGGGATCTGGATGCGGACCCTTGTCTGCTGAGCTTAGGCAATGCCTCGCTGATTTCATTACTCACGTTTATTTTAATGCTGACTGCACTGATTCTGATTGCGCACAACATTGAGCTCAGCCCCGCCCCGTCCCTAGTCATTCTCATTCCCTCAGCCCTCAATAACGTCGACTCCCCTGACGCATTTCTGTTTTTTTTTTTTGAAATTGCACAACTGGTATTTGGTATTTGGCGGTCTTGTAAAAGTCGCCGTTTATCTCCACTTAAGTCCTCAAGCAAACCAAAATAAACAAAGCAACCCTCTGTTGGTTGTCACTTCAGCTCCTTTAACTCGGTATTTATTGCCTTCATTCCGCAGAAATGCGAAGAACACAAGATTTTCACAAAATCCTAAACAAACGCGACTGCAAGCACGATATGGGCTGTTTTATTTATGATATTTGACATAAGTAGTACCCTTCACTTTAGTGAAAGGGTACATTCTATTTAATATGAAAGTTTGGAATACACACAAAAATCTGCAAACTTAGTCCATACTATTGAAAAGCTGTCCCAGACATGATATGTTAAATAGAAATTATTATATTTAGTACTAGCGAAAACCAGGAATGCTAGTCAATTTATAGGTCGTGAACAATAACCATTTCTATAACCACAGTATCGGATACACAAGGTGCATTTTTAGAAAACTTATCTAACCTATTGTATTTCTCCAGTTCAGATATAAGATATTTAAATCAGTGCAGAGAGACTTTTTATAGGAGAATGTAATGGAGGCGGTAATAGACCGTCGTCTACTCGTATATAAGCCCAGCATTATTATTTGGAGATCAAAAGGGTGCTGCCTCTCAAGACTAATAATACTAATTTTGACCTCGATATTATTCCAATTGCAGATTGGGTTTCTTTTTAATATTTGTAATATTTAATATATATATTTTTATTAAAGACATTTTGCTTATTGAAATGTGAATAATGCGCAATATTACCAATCACAACAAATAATTAAAAATGTTGAATTTAATTTGGTTTGATTGCCTATGAAGATTGATAAAAATCGCCAAGGTCCTATCAACGTTTCCAGAAATTGCAAAAATTGAGTGAAAGTGAAAAGGCTTTTGATCATTTGCGATAATGATGAAATTAAATGAAGTGAGGTTTTTTGTTTTCGACGCATTTATTTGTTATATATGCATACATACATATGTGTGTATGTATAAATCCGTTCATATGTACAAATCCAATTCTGTACATTTCTGTAGGTCCATGGAAAGCGAAAGTTCGCATGCTAGTATGCCTTTACCTAAAATGGAAAAACATTAACCCGCATTAATTAGAGACATAAACTTTAATTTTCACCAACACGCAGCAAGACAATAGAACCACTGACCGGAAAGCATGAACTGAACTTCTTTGCGTCCAACTGAATGCTGTGAAAAACGACCGATCCGTAGCGTTAAACCAAAACCCACAGCGATTTACACGCTCACTAAATGCGAATGTACCTACATACATAGATATGAACATATGTGTGTGTGTATTTATGTATACATATGTATGTGTAAGCGATGCAAAAACAAACTCAAACTGACAGTACTACTGCAATAGACTTATAGTATATGCAAGTCTTGTTGGTTAACTGCGCTGAATGCAAGGTCTGCGATTAAACAGGCGATAAAGCGGCTCATATATTTAAACTAAAAAAAATAACACAACATTTTTTACAATTTTAATGTAAAATGTTGTCAGAATGTGTCACAAGCTCGTAGCATTGTCAGCTTAACACACAAAACATGCGAATATGCTTTGGTAATGGTTGAGCGCTTTAGTGCGAAAAAAAAAACAGAGAAAACGAAACCAAAAATCGGGGCCCCTACCATCTTCCACCTTCTGCGCCTGCGTCACTGCCTGCCACAGCGTGGGTGTTGCATAAATTACGACTACGGTTTTGCGTGCTTAAGAGCAGCTGGATATCTTTATATGTAGATTTCTGTGGCTTAGCGAGTGCGAGTCCCACTGCCAGAGAGAGAGAGAGAGAGAGAGAGAGAGAGAGAGAAAGGAAGAGGGTGAAAAAATATATAGTATACAAGTATATGTAAGAGTACATAGCACTTATAATTTGACTGTCTTAACAATAAACAGCTACTGACTCTGGATTTGTGTGAACCCGCTTCAGATTTTTGGAGCACACCTTTGTTTTCAAGCACGCCACAAGTTGTTGGTTCGTTAAGTACGCTGCCTCCTTACTACATACCATATGTATATTTATATAGATCTCGTGCAGATTTCGACTAGTGTCAAACGACATTATATCGAAAATAAAACAATGACGTCACGTGATTACTTTGAAATGCCATCCACATTACACATTAGCCAGAAATGAGTAATACCAAAACATATTTGAGATAGGTGAGATAGCCTGAGATTGAATATAGGGTGTCTTATACGCTTTAGGTGTGTAGCTCAGAAGCAGAAATGGTAGGCGCGTTTACATACATATAACGAGACGAACTGTGAAAAACTTGAGCTTTGACAAAAACTGTTTTTGGATCATAATCGCTACAGAAATAACGAATTTTCAGATGTTGTTGTGGTTTAAACAGAAAACTCTCGTATTGGTACTTTTCATAGAAATAGCTGGTGCAACAAAATGTATTTCAATTGAGTGCTGTATCAAGGAAAAGGCTGGCTACAGGACACTTAAAAGCCAGGCTGGCTGGAAGAAGCTAAAAATTGATTTCCTTCATCTTCGAAGCTACAGGGTGCACTATCTTTTATGTTTGAACATTCAATATCCTTGAAAATAAACAACCAATTTTCAAGTATGAGATATTTTTATTTAATTTGGTTCTGTACAATTTCTTGAACTGAGGTTTTCAACACTGGTCTACTCAAGTCAATCGGTTCACTAATGACAAAATTATTCAATATCTACATACCGACATAAAAGATGGCGCACCCTGTATATAAACTTAGATCAATCAAAACAGTTTTCCTCGTGTGCGTTTGTGCGTGTGTTTGTATCTATCATCAGAACTAAATTTTTACTTGGTTTATTTTGCACTTGTTCATTTATTATTATCATTTGTGATCGCACTATAATTTTAACAAAATAAAACAGCAAAGCTTTTTCAATCCGTAAGAACTTTTACAAGAACTAAACAATTTTAAAACAATGGAAATAGAAATTTTAAAAAAGTCAGCCAATGCATTCGCAAAATTCTTGTGTAGTAGAATATTTTTTTCTTTGCAATCTGACATTTATTTATGATCTTTCGCAAGTGGCATGCACACCCACACGCGAAGCTGCACCCCATTATGCAGTGTTGGTAAACGCATGCACGTGCAAGGCAACTTATTGGAGCGGTGGGGGCAGGGGGTTGCTCGAATCCGACACACAATTGTGGGTGTTAATGTCGTGGAAATGTGCTTCACCTTTTGTTCTCTCAAATGGTCATACGTTCGCCATCAATTCATTCTATGCTGCTACTATGTATATGCACGCGTCCCCGCTCCACTTATGAATGCTTGCTTTGTCACGATATTGTTTACTTCCGCTTGGCCACCGGCTCGTCGGCCTCTCCACATCGATGCCCAACCAGTGAAGAGAAATGTCACGTTTGTATTGTTGATTCATTCGTCGAGGTGTTCTGATGTTGATACCTCTGTTCTTGAACGCTCTGTTTCAAATGAATCACACCTTTAGTCGCCATATTTCTTATGAAATTGATAAATTACGCTTGCTACACATAAACCTACATACATATATACATATGTACATATGCATGCAACGGTGTATATACATGTGTATGGAAGTATATACAAACATATTATGTATCGTACATGTATCGCAACGCTCAGAATGCCAACAGCGTTGATTGCCGAGCACTCTTTGTTGCTGAACAAGTAAAAATCTTGGGTCAGCATTTCGCATGCTTTTTTTTCTTCACATAATTGTCTTCAAGAACAGTTATGCTTACCAAAAATTACGTAATTGCAATTAAGCATGACAGCCCTTGACACAGTCAACTTGAGATCAGATAGAGCCGGAGCCGGAGCCGGAGCCGAAGCTCGGGCAAGATATGGGGAGTGCAAACGATAATAATTGTTTCTATACCGCAAAACAATTTCAATTCATTCAGAAAACTAGTAAACTTAATTAGTGCCCGTAGTAGTACTCGTAGCAACAACACCAGCAACAAGCAATTTAAATGGTTTTCAGTGTCAATGTAAAAATGATGATGACGACCGTGTCAAATCAATAATGTCATGGGCTGGCTTTAGAAAATCATTTGAAAATACATACATACATATGTATGTATATACAAAAAACCCACACACACTCGTATGTACACGTTTTTAGTTCTCATACCTCGTATAATTGCTTAATTAGCTACTTATCGATACGATTCGCTCATATTCATATTGTAATGGGAAAAGACGTTGTAATTCTACAGCAACATACAACATTTTAGCACGCAATCCAAATGCTTATTATTGTATTGTCGCATGTTCTAATACGTTTTATATTAACATACAACGTTATAGACACACAATAGTGCCAGATCGTAATAAGTTGCTAGAAACTAGCGCTCTGCGATTATTTTCTGTGTATTTATGTACATATGTACGAATACTCGTATAGTATGTATTTACACACACTTACCGACTGGGTGCAATGAATCAATTAAACTAGAAAAAATAGCTTGTCGCTGACTTCAGCTCGTGACTCGCTTGTTTATGCGTCTTGGAAATCGTTGAGGCATTGTGCAACATTCAACAAATCAAGCCTTACTCTTAGAGTTGCAATACGTGGTGTTTTAGCAAACGTAAACGCCAATCTTGCCCAGATCCGCTCTCCAAACCGTTGATGGCAGTGAAACGCTGGAGTGTCAGCTGCCTGCCGCACTAGGCCCTAAAGTGTAAATTGGCCATGTCCAGCGCTAATGGATCGCCATACGCTGGCAAGAAAGGAAAATAGAAAACGTCTTATGGGTCCACAGCATCACACAAATGGTAGTTGTGCCTGGAAAATGCCGTGAAAAACCTGTTAAACACGAAAACACGCGCCAAAGTGTTGGAAAGCAGCAATTCAGAGGTGAAATAAACTTTATTTTCGGAACCTCGAAGTCCACATGCTCTTTAAAAGTTATGCATCATATTGTGATTATTTGTAATTATGGCTTTGAGACTGCCGCTGCTGCTGATGATCACGTATTCCCCTTTTTATCTCCACTACTATTACTAAACTGATTGATGATTTATAATTTTTGGTCAGTTCAATTTTCAGTCAACAATGGTTGAACTGGCTAAGCTATCTTACTCCTTATGTACTTAGATTACATGATTTTCAGACAGACAACGCTGTAGAGCATGCAAAGCATCCTTTATCAGTGGATGGTAAATCTATCCCAGTTTCTAATTTATTCAACCTTCTTGTACGTCTGTGGCGAGCTCTTCATTACATTTCTCAAATACAACTGTAGATTACGTTTTATCAGAGAATATTCCTAATGGCATCATCGAATACGCCAAGTGTTACATAAATTAGTGAAACATTCATGTACCCTTTTTAACAACTTTTATGGGCAGCGTTCGTTCAAGACAACAGCAACAACAACAGCAACAGTTGGTAGGGTCAATATGGAACCACGATTCTTGGCACCTAGGCCCTTGCTCTGGGTCTTGCTTAGTTCATTCCGCCAGCGTCAGAGCCGGTAATAGCCAGAGTCAATTTTATTAGTCCATTAAGAGCTCAGAGTCCCTCGGGTAGTGAACCACGATGGTGTCGATGGCCAGAGCTGTGGTATGCAGAGACCGGTAGACGTATCTTGATATCTCTGCATATGCCAGTCGAAACTGTTCATTATGCTGCTTGATAGCCAAGTTATTTTTATTAAAGCGCATACTTGTATATAAAAATAATAATCGACGCAAAAATGTGCAAGCGCAAATAAAATACAAAAAATTACTGCAAGCTTGAATATTTTTATTTTATGCATAAACAAGAAAGAAAAAAAGGAGATAAAAAATTGACGTAGTCAGTTAGTCAACAGTTGGTTAGTTAGCATTGCAGCTCGTGTTGCTGTATCTGTTGTTGTTGTTGTTGTTGTTGCTGTTGTAGCTGTGGCTGTGGCTTTCTTGCTGTTGGGCAACAACAGCAAGCCGCTCGTAAACTTGAAAACTGGAAATTGTATGGAAAAAAAGGAGAAGAAAACTAAAAACTGGTTTCGCGTTGAGCTCACAACAAAACGCTCAGCACGTCACAAAATGCACAAAACAAGCCTTAAAAATAAACGTTGGCAATCAAATGAGGTTTGGCAGTCACAAAAGAGGTCAAAGTTGATAATGTGCCAATAGCAGCTGCAGTTGAATTGAGTTTCCCTCGGGCTGACTAATTACATGTGTGGTTCCGATATTATATCTACTTATTTGTTTACTCATGCTCTCACATCAGCTGAATGTTCCTGGAAATCTTTGTACGAGATTGCATAGAGGTTCTACGTATATTTTTAGCTCGCTAAGGCGACAAACTGCAGACATAGATAATTGCAACCTCGGCCGGAGCAGGGCATTGCACAAAACTGGCTGGAATAGTTTGTTGTCTTTTGGTTTATTTTTGAAATTGTTCGAGTGTGTTATAGATTATTATATGCTCACAACAGCTGCCACCAGATTTATCAAAGACCAAACAATACTTTAGGATTTACTAACTTGGAAACAAATATTGAATACCGATAAGTGCGTCCAAATATCCAATACAAATAGATTCTTTCCCATTGCTCCGACAATGCAAATAAGTATGGAGATACTATTTTGCTTTAAAAAGGTATAAGTTCGATTCCGTATTTGGCCAAAGAGTGCGGAATCGAAACTGATAAACTTTCTATGTTAAAAGGAAAATGGATAAGGTGGTCGAATTCAAAGGACAGCAACTCCTAAGATATTATAACATAACATTTTCCCTGTGGCTTACGAGATGACATTACTGATACTGATACAACTGATAAAAAAATAAAAGGTGCATGCAACAATTTTAAATATTTATTTAATAATTTTCCACAAAGAACTATGATATTTTAGGCGTAAAGAAGGGATGGTGCCATATTTCAAATGAATGTATTATAAAAGTTCACTCACACACACAAACACACATATGTAGACCTTAATCCAATTTCGGGGCAACTGAAACGTCATTGAGCTGTCAAACTGAAGCCGCCGATTTCAAACTTCGAAATTTCAGATTCAATTAAAACTCGCCCCTTTAGCGCACGCTGTGATTGACAGATCGGTTGGCTCCCCCAAGCCCTGATAAGTATGCGTGGAGTGGAAGTATTTTAAGGACTGAGTATTAATTCTATGTAATTTTCTAGAGCCTATGAAAGGCATAGTTGTACTTGTACTATAGAATGGTACGTTGTATGCAAGAGAAGTGGTTCTTAGGAAAAGTAAACGGCAGCAGCAACAACTGAGGGCACATTCAGCCAAATTACCAAGACTTTATTGGACTGTGTGTGCCAGTTTCCATATACCACAGAATACATTCCCATATTTGAGGTCATGCCTGCTATTCATGCATATAAAAATCATATTAATTATCATGGGCCAAAGATTTATCAAAGCCCATAGCGCATTCATTTCCCAAAGTGTCAGAAAAATAATCCAAGAAATGGGCTCTAAACCAAACACAGAGTTTTTAATTAAGCACAGCTATGTATATTATTTATGGGCTTGTGAAAATTGCCGAGGGGTGGGGAGCAGAGCAGCGCGGGCGGGTTTGTTTGTGGCTAACGCAATAAAAGAAAAGAAACCACCGCTGCTTGTCTTTTTCGTCAGGTTCGTTCGCATTATAAATCTCGAGTAGCCGCCAATTTAATGCTTATATTTATTTGTGTGTTTAGACAACAAAAACTGAGGATTTTCGGTAATAAACTTTGCATATTTATGTTCCGTCAACGTCCCCATGGTCCAGCTCCACCCGCTCCCAATGCAAACACCTCCCCGCGCACACGCCTCAGACTTTCAAACGGAGTCATAAATCTTCCAGTGGCGTCTGCGCGTGCCACACGCCCCGCTCTCCGGCATCAGTTGCGACTGCCCATTAGACAGCAGCAAGAATCGAAATGTAAAGGAGAAAGATAAATCGTCAACATGGCGAAATGTAAATACTCTGTAACAGTGGTTAATGTGGTTATTAGCAGGGTAAGGAATAAAGTTAGTTGTCTTATTTGATACGACCTTTTTAATTGAATATTAATTAATAGACATACTCTATACTTTTCTTCAATGTAGCCACTCGAAATTAGCACTAAGCTATGTACATATGTAGTCTTGTACAAGTATAAGAAGAAAGCTGAGAAGATCGCACCCTATTGATATCCCCAACAGACATCTCTAGTGTTTAGTTTTTAATAACCTCATCATTTTTATAAGTTGATTGTATTTTTTATGATCTTATTTTTTTTTTCTAAACACATTAATGAAAGTTATTGTAATAATATCAGCAAAATTAATGTAGACAGGAATAAACTATTTTACGTAACCCTTGAAAAAATTGAATTATCTTTCTATCTAACGTATCTATAGCTCTATTTTAAAATGAACATCACTATTTTGAGATGCTATACATACTCGTATAAAAAGTTCAAATACGTTGAAATCTTTTGATTGGAAACTAAAAATTATATTTGGATTTAACATACACTTTGGGGAAAGATACAAATAATTGTTATGGTATATACTACAATAATACAAATTATTTTAAAATAAGGGCTTAGCAATCATCGTTTCACGTATGTATATCGAACAGCGTCTCATAATAACTAGTCTTTTTGGGGGAGGGTATACATTAAAATCAGCGGTTGCTGCGGCGACTGGTGGCACAGCGCCAAGTGCCTTTCACTTTTCATAAGAAGGGATGTTGGCAGATCGAAGGGTGTGGGGGGGGGGGGGGGGTCTGTGGCAGTGGGGACTGCAACACGTAACATGGCAGACATGCCAGCTCGCTGCGGCTGTGAGTTTGTTTACTTGTCTGTCATAAAATTTAAATGCCTACTTTGGCGCTAATTTAGATGATCTAGCCGATGCTTGCACACGTTCGCCATTGCATCCATATCCCAGCATTCGCAGATACATATAAATATATACTTTTAGGTATAAGTCGAGAGATAGATTTGTGTGTCTGTGCTTAATTGGAAGTGTTGGTGACGAACGGCGAGCAAACGGCGCTACTCATAGTTAACACGCCCGATTTAAAATCCCTGGCACTGCCGGTTCGATGACATGTGGGAATCGTGAAGTGGGCGCCTCTGCCACGGAAAGGCGTGCAAGTGGGCGGACTTGTCTCGTATTTATGTTTGTAGTTTTGCATTCTACGAGTGTTGTCGGAATTCTATTTTTGTGTCGCTGCGTGTACTTCATTTGAATGAATGTCATTGCCATTTTATGACGACATAAACGAAAACCAAATACATACTGACAATGGGAGAAGCAATAATATTTACTATAATGCTGTAGTTTGAAAGAGTTTTGTTCAGAGTTAATGATGCAAAGTGCAAGAATTTCAGTTACTTGTATAAGTACATTTCAGTTTTGGTTTCCACGAAAAAATAAATAATGCCTGCAAAAAGAATGTTGATAGTAATAAATAATAATGCACCCAAGATAAGGTAGTTATCTTCTTATTAATATACTAACAAAGGGTAAAGAAAGACATGTCTATTCTAATAACATAATTCCTGGAAGCTTTCAAAGTAACAACCCAAAAGCTGACTTCATTAAAACAATACAAAATTGATGTACTGGTATTCCCCATTAATTTTCAACTGCCTGAAGCTACATACTGGTTTAATAAATTGTATATAAATTTTGTATTTGTATTTTTTATTTTATTTCATAAATCAATAAATTGAATAGTGCTGTCGATACATATTCAAAAACTTGGAAAGAAAGAGATTACATATAGTGATTAATTTCTTTCAGTTATTCTAGTTATGTAATATAAATATATATAAACGTTCGTTTTATTTTATGATTTCTGTATCTCATGAAAAATGGAATCCAGCGCCTCACAGCCATCCCAATGCACTTTGCAATGCTCCGATGCAACATGGAGAAGATTCTTCAATGTTTTGTGCATCCTTTATGACAATAATTTACATTAAGAGGCCGCGCCGGCTAATTATTTGCGGTGAGTGTGCAGCTGCTCGTGAAATGTGGCCATTTCCTCAGCAACGCTCAGAGGCTGTGTTTCCGTATTGCCAAAGCCAATGGAAAAAAGTGGGTACGGCAGGGTACCTATAAATAGTGTGTGTGTGCTGTGCAAATGAGGGTGACTCTGCGAATGGGGAGTGCGCAACAAATAAATCTGAAAATGACGATAAAGTGCACACAAACTATATAGTAGAATGCAGTCGCGGAGCGAAATTGCAATTTGTGTTTGCAGCTGCTTTGCCAACTGCCGAATATGCGAAATTTCGAGTTGCAGCCAGACGCTTGCAGCGACAAACTTGTTATTGTTGTTAATTGTGCGCAACAACAACGGCGGCGGCAAAAACAAAGTAGACACTGTCCAATGGCGAACGTTTTTCAGAAAGGCAGGCAGAAAAGCAGGCGAGTCGCGCATGCGCATGCGCATACGCTGCGATTAAAATCCAAAATCAGAGAACGGAACTTTGTGCGCTTTTTTTGCACGTGATCTGATCGCACACGACGACAACAACAACGATGTCGGCCAGCTAATTGCTGTGTCTCAATTTTCAAAAAAATAAAACATAAAAAAAACCGAATAAATTGCTACCCATTTGTCCAGGTCAACGTTTTCCATGCAAGCACAGTGGGCTGCGTAACTCGTTTGTGGCACATAAATTTCGACTTTTGAGCTCATTTACAGCACTCGCCACGAGTAATGGTAATCATGACACTGTCGTGCCTCTGCGACCGACCACGCCCATGAACACTGCGGGGCGACATGGAACGAAATGGAACGCAGCGGAGAGACTAGGATATGGACAGGGACACGGACATGGCATATGTTGCAAGTTCGAGCCGTTTGCCGCGCGCTTTTGACCCCAAAGCCGGCACAGAGCGAAACGTGCAACAAACTGCCTGCAAGGGCTTGCGTTTATGCTTATGCCTGTATATCTTGTCTGGGCCTTGGCTTGGGCTTGGACATCGAGTGCTCGGCACTGGACTTTGCCGTTATGCCTTCTCAGTGCTTTGTTGCATATTAGTGTTTTGTTGTTTCTGCTGTTGTTTGTGTTTCTTGCCGCTGGTTTTTTGTCCGTTTCAGGGCGGGGTCAAGCAGTCGTTTCTCGTTGGCTTTTGCATTTGAATTTAACTGTCAACATTTCTGCTTTTCGTTTTGCCCCCCTATGTTGTTATTTTAGTTGTAATTGTATTGTTTTTGGAATTTGCTTTGTTCGGAAAATGTGTTTATGACTTGACTTTTATGTGGACTCTGTTTTGTTTCGCTCAAATAAGTTGTGGGGAAGTGGTGGACAGTTGGTGTGTCACTTTTCAGATGGGTGGCATTGGAATGGGTTGAACGAACTGCTGGGTGTGTCGAGGCAACGAGACAGTCAAGCGTGGATAGTTATAGGAGTAACAGCAATGCCTACCTTTTGATTGTAAAACAATTTGTCGCTCTGTTCAGCTCTTGCTCGGAAGCAATGGCGACATGTTATCAGTTGAGAGATAAAAACGCAACACTCTTGCAGATAAGATATGAATTTCTGTGAAATGGCAACAATTTAAAAAAAAGAAAAGAAATATGATTATAGGGAAGATGAGCAGCAAAGCCTACAGCATATATATAAACTAGCTTCGATCCAAATAAAAAGTCTACAAATAATAATATTTTTCCAATCTTTAGATTTTTTAATGGTCAAAAATGAAGCTATAGTAAGTGAGCATAAAAAACAACGCTATCTGTACATGTCTAGTCTGTGATTTCAAAATGAACACAAACTAGAGTTCGCTGTAGCCACAGGTAGTCTCTTACGACCGAGTAATAGTATTTAACTTCAAAAATCTCCTTTTGAATCAAGACTGACTGTCGATCTTTGTACTATATAGAAAAGTACAGTCACAATAGCAATGGGCTAAAATTACAGCCTAATCACAAAACTGCCCCATAAAGATGTTGATAAAAGAAATATACACCGAGTGTTGCTAAAATATCATGACCTCTGCTCACTTATAATTTAGGCAGCTCAATTAACTAGAAAATCGAGGTGTAATAAAAAGCAAACAATGGATGTAACAAATAATATACTTAAAGAGCCTCATCCCAAAAATCGCATGCACAGCGTGTGAAAAAACATAACGAAAATGTCTCATGGCTGGTCAAGAAACAAGAAAAAAGCCCATCATAGCCCTGCTGATCAAAATCACAGCGCGCTTTATTTCGTTTTTAAATGTGCCACACTAATTTACATTTTATTTAGTCTCGTCTGCTTTTGCTTTAAAGCTCTCTTTTGGATTCGTAATCAAGATAACAAGCGCATTTCTTAATTATTCACTGGAAGTAGTTTCAACAACGATAACTAACCACAAAAGACCAGCAACAATATACAATTGATGGACTTCATTCGAAGTTGGGAGTGTCGTTCGCCTTTTGCAATTTTCAGGCAACAAAATTAATCAACAAAAGGTTGCCTCTTAAGCAATGAATTACAATGAATTTACGCGAAAGATTGCGCAGACATTATTAAATTACCCAAAACAAATTGGTGGCCCCAGAACTGAAATCTGAGCTCCTCCATGGAGGAGCATACTTTTGAGCGCTGCTCAGCGCTCCGACAAAAATCAAATGATGAATTACAACTAATTTATGTAAATGATTACACGATGTCCATTTCCATTGCCATTGCCTGGGCATTGTAATTAATCATTTACTCGTAAGTGCTTGTGCAACCACTTTTTCTCACCAGTTTTATGTACATCTTCAGAATGTTTTGAATATTTTTGGAAAGGGCATACAGGAAATTGGGAACAACAAAACAGCGAGCCACAAAAAAGGGAGGTAGAAAATAATAATGCCGTAACAAACTGATGGGCAAACAAGTGGACAACAGTCGAAATGAAGATAAGCAGCGAGAACCCTGCCAGTGGGCTTGCCATGGCAACTAGTCTAATGGGGTTCCGGAGTTCGAGTGCAATGGAAACAGTGAAAATATTTTTGTCGCCGAAGCAGCAACACTCTTATCATTATGCCACTGAGTAAAAAAGTAAACATGTTGCGTTACATTTTTAGGCAATCCACACACCAATCGATCGCTAAGTGTAGAACGATTACAAATGTATTACAAAAACTCAGGTAAGGCAGTGGGAAATTCCACAAAAATTTCAATTAATACTCGAACTTTTTATTCTTCAGTAATGAAATTTTAGTGAGCCTGTAAAATTCTCTTAGATCCGAGGGTACAATGTAAACTCACGTGAAATTTAGAATCTATCTTCTGACTTCTGCCTTTACAGTGTTGTGCCACGGATCGACTCAGACACTATACAACAAGCTCGTATACTTGTACGTATTGAAAAAACCAAACTGATTATTTGAAATGAATTGATTCGTCTCGTCGTTGTTATCATTACTTTGAAGCTTTCCCTAATGGTCTATGTCCGTTCTCATGACGAAATACATAATACCTCTTTTTAAAGGGTACACTTACGCCTAGGAGAGGGACCATTCGAGGTAAATAAACATAAACATGGCAAAGCGGATGACACCTGTGCCTCTGAGTCAGCTTGTCTATGTGTGTGTGAGCTCGTTTATCACGATATAGCGTTGTAATTACAGGCACACACACACATACACACACACACACAGATACACCAAACACATTGACTTTTCATTTAACAAAGCACGCGGCTTGGCAACCAAAAATATATGTAATAATAGGTACAAGTATATAATAAAATTGCAGCAGCTCGGAAAATGCACTGGAGTGTGTAAAATGCGGCATCGCGACGATTGTTCAGGTGAGGAGGATGTGGATGTGTGCCTCTGAGGAAGGGTCACCTGGTTGGTTTGCTGGCAACGTAACCCAAACGCGCTTTTAGACTGCAACAACTCTGGGTTGCGATCCGCTTGGGCGCCTTGGCCACGACCTGAGGACAGAAGCCTGGGAAAGTGAGACTGCAGTGCGCTAAGCGAAGTCGCGTAATTGACCTTTTTTGGTAACACATTTCCACCCAGACCCAGAGCCACTGCTAATGCCGACAAAAATATTTTGTCATGCTCGTCAACTTCGTATTGAATGCTAATACCCGTAAGTAGGAATGTTGCCAACACACCCATGCAATAGAAGAAGAAATACAAATATACAAAAAGTACAGTTTAATGGCCGAAATATGTAAATTTCTTTTGGCTACGCAGTTGATTGAATTCAATGAATTGAAGTCATTCTCATTTCATTTTATTTTGTTTCGAAGCTACTCGATTTGCATGACAAAGATATTCCAACTAATAAACAATGAGCGGTTCTATACACATACATGTTTATACAAATAATTGTTATTTTTAGCACTCACTCATTGGAAACGTCGAAATACTAAAAGCACTGCAGCCATATGGAAGCACTTTTCGATTGTTATAAACAATTTGCGCCACAACTCCAACGGATTTTTTATACATACCCGTCAAAAGAGATTTGAAAAATTCGCAACAAACCATTAGAGGGAACACAGTCTTCCTACACACTGTAAGCGAAGGGTAAAATAACAGCCATTAAAAAGTTATAATATGTGTTATAGGTAGGCTGAATCCAGGCTATAGTATATGGCATATTCCACATTCCGACTGATTTTTCGTTTGAGCCCCGAAAACTATTAATACAAAACATGATATGTAGATTTCGGTTTTTTATACACAGAAAAAGTCATATACAGCTTCACTCTTTTATATAGCTGCGTGGACCGATCGGTGGAAAAGTACCTCTTAAATAACTGAGTTTTATTTTTCATCAATATAGGTGGTTGAAACGACTCAAAAAATAGTACTTGAAGTACTCTGGAGGAATTAGGCGCATGGGTACAGAGTATTCAAAAGTCGGTTATGCGTGGCTTTAGCGTTCTTCTCATTTACGTGTTGTTTGCGTCATTTAGTATTTGATGGCGATTTTATGTTTTGTTTGAATTGGAAGGCTTTATGAATTGTTTGCACTATGCTGGTATAAACAAGTATAAGACTCAACTAAATTTGGGAAAATCCATTAAAAATACTATAACTTCCATAACCTGGGATACTGAGATTGGAAAATAAGTGTAATAATTAGTTAATATTACCACGCATTTAATGGTCGCACATTTATTGTTTTGCTAATTACAAAGTTGGCTGTATTTCTAGTGTTGCTGACATTAATAAACATGTGCATATGGTGCAATAAGTATTATTTTCAACTTAATTGAAGTTCTAAGAAACTATGTACTTCCATTAAAAAATCGAGTATGATGTTAAAGTCATGTCATACCCCAGCTTTGCTATATAAATACACAAAATTTTGAAATACCATACTAAGATTGATTCTTCTAACTATTTATTTGATTAGTAATAAGCTAAGACAAGTTTAAAAACTAAGTTTGGTGCCGCTAGCTATTTGGGTTCAAAAGTTCTTTGTCTCAGAAGAAGAAACGCCCCTGTCTATAAGGGATTCGTCTCGTTATGCTTATTATATAAGAATTTGTACCTAGGCTCTGATATGCCTCTTGCTACCTGTTAGATACACTTCAAATGGGGACTTTCTAGCAAATTGATTTGTGAATTATACTTCCATATAATCAGTGTAAAGAAGACAACGAAAAGAATTCTCAAACCCATTTGACTATCGAGTTGTTATGCTGTTAACTATTCGGTAAACACAGGTTTTCTCGCAGTGTACTCAACTACGTGTTTATTCTAAAACTGTCAAATTTGATTCACTGCAAAACAATCAAACCGATATTCTCGCCCTCAAACCTTCACACGTTTCCCGAACCACATATTCCATTCGAGCATCAAATTCGGTTCCAATTCATTTCGTTTGCTAAACAAATTTCTGTGCGTGCGGGGGTCTCCATTTCTTCAGCTTTGTTTAAGTTTCGCGCTTCATTTGTTTTACCAGCAAATTCCCATGGACTTGGTGTTTGTAGATACACACACACACACATATACATACATACATACCTACATACATATGCATATGGACATGTTTGTGTGTATTGTTGAGTTTTGGGCATCAATTTCAAATTTCCGGTTCAATAAAAAAGCACAGCAATAGTTCTGTTGGCATTTAGGCATTTGTTGCTGTTGTTCTCGTTTGGCTTTTGTGGCACCATTGGCCTCTAATTTGTTTAAATAGTACTTGACTCATGTATGGAAGTAATTGATATTAGTGCAACAATACCAAATGTGGTGCTCTGCAGCACACGCGGCACAAACGACGCCAACGTCCGGTTAGACCCGTGGTCATAGACAGCGGATGTGCACAGTCAGGGCATTACCAGCCGCGTTGGACACTTTGAAAGGCCGCTGGTCAGCTTTGTGGCGGCACGTTCGAATCCAAATTAACGGCTAAACGGCAAACTTGAAAAGATTTACCCACGACAAAGGCAGTTGCAAACGTTTTCCTAAGACCGGCCATTCTTATTGGTTTTTCTAATACTATAGAGACACGTGACCTCATTCTAAGCCTAGGTGGCGGCGTGCGGATGGCGGGGGTGTGCGGCACTAATTGCCAACGACAATGACGCGTAAAATGCAATTTACGCAAAATGCAAACCCAACTGCATCAAAAAAATAGAAAGCGCAGTCCAAGCGAATGTGAATGGGCACGAATGGCACCAATGGCTACTCGCAGGTTAACCTTTAACCGCCCGTGGGGTCATGTTCACCTATTTGTAAAAAGTATATATTCAATTTTATTCAAATAGCTAACCAACCTTTTCGAACAATATTTTAAAAATATTTCAATACAATTTTAAAACTATTTTCCATAATTAATAATAATAATTAATTGATTTACCATATATTTTTATTTTCCATACACTGCCGTATCCAACTGAAAACTGCATATTGAAAGGTTATCTTAAATCATAAGACATTTACTTGAATTTGTTGCATTTGCAGCAATTATATTTTAATTTTTCTCAGTTTAGTCAATAATCATATTAATAAACAAATATATAATACATGGAGTAAAGCATTTGTATTTTATAATTTTTAAATTTATCTGATTAAAAATATAAAGCTGAGATCGGAAAAGTTTGATAGCTATAAGTATACAATTTTAGTAATTGTTTGTGCGCACATATATTTGTATTTAAAATTGAGAAAATATTTTTGAATTTTCTAAAGACATTAATTAACATGTATTACCAATGATTGGTTAATCGAAATATTGTTAAATTTTTGATGAAAAGATTTGTATCAAAAATAAGATCACAGAAATGGAGGCTTTTTCAATAAATAAAATTAATATAACTAACACAAAAACAAATAGAAAAAAACAGGATAATGGAAAAATACTAATTTTTCGTAAGAGCTTAGTGATATGAGGTAAATAAATTATACAAATTTTACGAATAGCGAGAGAAAATTTAAAAAATCTGTTTTTAAACATCGCCACTAAAACCAACTGAAGAACTTGGTGGAGCCAGGAAGTCATTGGAGTCAGTGTTCCCCAAAGAGTTCAAATGCAATTCGGAGCTTGCCACTAAGTTGACGCACTGCGTCGTTTGTCGCTTGTTGCTTGGCTCAAATGGTGCGCTGTTTAAATTGCGTAAAATCCAATTAATAATACTCACCGGTGTGCCGGAGAAACGCATGACATAAAACAATTTAGTGCATAGGAGGGCGACGTCTGGGGGCTACGCGGCAGACGAAAGAGTAGCTTACAGAAAGCGCGCTGTAAAAACAATTTATGTTTCTGCTGCCGTCCCTTCAAGCATGTGGAAAGTGGCAGCGGGGCTAGGTGGTAAGCACTTTTGAGGCAAAGTTGGCGGCGCACTTCTGAGGCCTAGCCACACGGTTGCACGCATCATGGACACCACACACACACACACACACACACACATTGCATTGCATTGTCGACCCTCTCTCTCTATCTCTTGGGCTAAGTGCCTCTTACTAGAGTTACTGATGCTGCTGGCGTAAGGTTCTCAGGTAACCCGACAAAAACAAATTCCCAAATGGCTATCTAATTTGTCAAATGTTTCGCTTGCATCTCGCATTGTGGTTTATTACACAATAATGCCAAGATGCTTTCCGCCTCGCCGCTATTAAAACACCCATACTCGTACATGTGAGTGTGACTTAGTCTCTTAGAATCTCCCATGGGAATGAAATATTGGACACGAGGTAAGCACGCTGTGTGGCCAGCACTAGTGATAAGTGGCCCATAATGGCAGCTGCACTAATTGAAAGGGTCGAGTCTGAGTAAACCGCATCCACATTAACACTATAATGCTCTATAATATAAAACCCTAATACTTACTATGTAGACCACACGAAGAGTAAATCGTGTCTCTTAAGAATGCGTATTACTTATAATTTTGAAATGGAGAAATAAGCTCCACAACGTCTAACCAAAACGATGATGTTTTGGTTTTGATCGATATATAGTAAGTATATCTGGCATATCTTTTAAACAAGAGAGAACGCTACAGTCGAGCAAGCCCGACAGTGTAATACCCTGTACCCAGGTAAACTTCCGTCACTGAGTTATATGCGCCCATAGCAGCAGCAAAAAGAGGAAGAAGAAGAGCGAACTTGTTGCTGCAGTTTGTGGGGGTTGTATTGGCGAGAATTTGTTTCGCTAATAACTCAGAATTGACCGAATTGGATAAAATTTTAAACAACAGTAGACAATTATATAAAAATTATGTGTGCAAAATTTGGTTGAGGTAGCATTTGAAATGTGGACGCTATTGACGAAATTCTGTAGCGGGGGAAGGGGGGGGGAAATTTAAAAAAAATAAATAAACTCGTCCTTACTCGGATCTAGGAGAATCTGGATGCCAACTTTGGTTATTCTAGCTTTTATAGTTTCTGAGATCTTCGCGTTCATCCAGACGGATTGACGGACGGACAGACGGACGGACATGTCTAGATCGATTTCTCTCGTCATGCTGATCAAAAATATATATACTTTATGGGGTCGGAGATGCTTCCTTCTGTATGTTACATACTTTGCACAAACCTAATATACCCTTTTTACCCTACGGGTACAGGGTATAAAAATAGCAAGCCTGTTACAAATGAAGGCCTTATCTATCTATCTTTTGATCGCACTAAGTATTTAGAAAGACAGAAATTGAAAAAAGTGGCGTAAGCAGGATGAGTAATCGGAACCAAAATTAATTAATTTCAAGCACTTGTTCCCATACGATCGAAGCAAAAACATATTGTACACCAAAACCTTTAAAGTCACACTAAAATGATTCACAGACTTGTTTTGAATACGAGCCATGGCCATACAAGTATCTATAAAGAACTGTACGAATACCTGGTACTAACTTCTAAAATTTGTACGAAAGCTCAATTCAAATTATAAGAGAATATTTTAAATTTAATTGAAAATTGTAATAATCAAAACTTTTCAAAATTGTTGCTGTATAGTAAATCAGTATAACCAGTTGCAATCCAGTTCTCTGCGCATCTGGGTTTATTTAAATTTAGTAACTGTTTTTATAATTGGTTTACCCAATCAAGAACACCTTTCTTATTCTAGTTTCTGTTTCGTGTTAAAAGTGAAAATCGTATCTGATAAGCAGCGTTCCATTTCGCTTCTTTCTGGCTTTTATGCGCCTGAGCTGATTTTTATTCTATTTTGAAAAGCCTCTGTGCTCACCTTTCCAATTAGCGCTAAGCTGTCCACGAGCTCAGATCGAATTACGAGCAGAAAAGTTGTTTGAGTGTTTTTCCTTTTAATGGATTTATTTTGTTTTCCCGCCATTTATTAAAAATATTGAGAACAAGAGTTCTTTTGCCTCCACCAAATACATACTATACAAGTATATACATGTGTATATCGAATTGCAAGAGCTTTATTTATTATGTCAAGCTAGACGGTTATCGGGTAGGTTGTCGACAGACCCTTCTGGGCATGGGACGCCTTAGAAGCGTTCACCTTTGGCCACCTTATGCGATGAAAAATGAAACATTTGTGTCAATGCCTTTTTTGTTTGTTTGCTGGTATCATTTGTTGGAATTGTGTCTGTTTGAGTGGTCAGTCCACGATGTGTTGGTGCTTATGCTGGAGGGGGATGGGTTTGGGGAGAGGCGAGAGGCCAGAGGCCAGGTATTAGTTGAAGAGCGAAGGCTATATGACTGGCGTTCGCTTTTTGTGGGGCACATCGAAATGCTCCCAATGAACGTTTCTATTTGCTGACTAGTTTTGTTTTTTTTTTTTTTGTCTCACTTGGCTCAATTGTTTTTTGTTTGATTTTCGCTTTGGCCGAACGTGTGCGGTATTTGGTTTTCTTTTATTTCAATTATGCTGCAATGCTGCTGTTGTTAGCCAGAAAAACCTTCACTCAGTCATTTCTCTTGTCATTGCAATTTGAATTTTTGCCGCGTTTGCGAAACACTGAGCCCTCTATGTTGAGGTAAGAAACATTTTTTTCTTCTTTTTTTTAAATTACATATGTGGGCATATCCGCTGATGGACGAGAAGTTGTGAGTGCCGCCTGCATTTTCCAAGAAGATAAATGATTATTGGTTTTAAAATCAGCCGAAAAAGACCCAAAGTTCAATGCGCTGCTGCCTTCAATTTTAAAATACGTTTTAAAACTGGCGGGGAAAGAACAACAAACAAGAAGACAAGAGAAATGCATGTTGATGTCTTCATTAGAGAAACGCGGGCGTTTCGAGTCTGCGACTGCGTGGCCCGACAAAAACAACTTTCTAACTCGTGCCAGACATCGATCTATCCAATTCGGCTGCTACTTCATTTTCCTTCTAAATTTTATAGTTCTAGCCGGTGTTCAAGCTCTTTGCGTGCGTTCCCTCTCCTGCAATTATATTTTGTTTATTTTGCTTTTTATACCCTGTACCCAAAGGGTACAAGGGTATATTAGTTTTGTGCGAGTGCACATGGAACACACAGAAGGAGGCTTGGTAGACCCCACAAAGTATATATATTCTTGATCAGCATGACAAGCCGAGTCGATATAGCCATGTCCGTCTGTCCGTCTGTCCGTCTGTCCGTCTGTCTGTCTGTCTGTCTGTCTGTATGAACGCAAGGATCTCCGAAAGTATAAGAGCTAGAATAACCAAACTTGGTATACAGATTCTCCTGAGACCGAGAAAGGACGAGTTTGTTCATTTTTTCTGATCCACCCCCCCACTCCCCCCCTATTACCGATTTTCTATAACTCCCCGTAATTCTTGGAATTTTGAACTAAAATTTAATAGTTACATTAGATTAGTAATTATATATCCGTATACCAAGTTTCATTATGATAGAATGATCGGAAAGAAAGTTATAGCCATATAACCAGGCCCAATGCACACATACATACATATGTACTTGTACAAGTACACAAACACGCATAAGGCACGATTCTGATGTAAATGTAAATGTATGTATGTATGCATGGAATATTTTATATTTAATTAATTAATATTTAGTTAATTAATTAAATTAATGTAGTTAATTAATTTAATTAAATTAATTAATTAATTTAATTACTTTTTTGTGGGGTGGTACAGGGTATTTAAGAGTTGAGCCTGCTCGACTTTAGCATTCCTTTCTTGTTTGTTCTGAACAGCAACAACAATCCCGTATAACTGCCGATCTCATAGCATATCATTGTGCAAAAAGTTTGGCACATTTTCGTGAGAATGGGAGATATTGTATTAACCGTTGTTTAACCATAGTCACGTACATACGAGTATATAGTACTGTGCACGTAAAGCCGGCCACATGGCGGCATTTATCAAACAGATGACAAACATTTATACACATCCATGCATCATGCACTCGGGCGTCAAAATACAAATACAGACAGAGATATCTAGATAAGGGCACTCGCTTGGAATTTCAATGCGAGTATCTCCTGCTCTGCATTATTGTCAGGCACAGATAGGGCGACAATGGACATGCCTCGATATATGTATAATGCCACAAATCAACCCCCCAGCAGCAACAACAATAGGCTCTTCCTCCTATCTATATACAAGTATGATATGAACATTTCATATCACAACACACATGAAGTATTATCAGAAAATGAATAGTGAATAGCAAGCATTGCCGCGACTAGTGGGTATTAATTGGAGTTTACCTTTGGGCCAACCCTTAGGGTTGAGGTCTTTGTGCATTCAACTGCAGACAATGCTCAGCGCTTCCGTATTTCGGGTCCAGCAAACAGAGCAAGTGCCGTAACGGTGGAACAGGCAAGCAGAAGGGCAGGAGGGCAGGACAAGAGTCTGGTTGCGCATGCGCAGAGCCCAAGCGTCGGTCGATGGATGAATGTAATCCCCGCTGCCTTCGATCTGTACTCTAGTTTCATACATATATAAAAGTAGAGTATGTAGCCCCAGTGTATTGAATTGGAAATTCCTTTCCTCCACTTTCATTGTTGTTCATAAATTTTGTTCTGTTTGGCATTTTGTCGTGAAACATGCGCCGGCTGCGCTTTAACTCGCTCTCCTTTGGCGAGGGTTGCTGACTCTGTGAGTATGTACTCGTACATACATATATATATACATAAATACATACATATGTATATACAAACCTATGTATGTACGTCCGAGTCTGTGCAGCTGTGTGGGTGCGTGTGTGGGGGCGCACAAATTTGTATTAGGGTCATATTTCACTTGTAGGGTTTCCAGTGAAGTTTCATTTTAGTTTTATTATTGTCGTTGCTGTCATTGTTTCTGTTATGCTTTTCCACGATTTTTGTTGTTGCATAATTCCACCCTGCGGTTGCTATTTGTGTCCTGCCCTAAGGGTTCATAAATATTGCAAAGGCTTTACTTTATCGTCTCAACTTCCAGCATATTATTTGTTGCAAATTTTTATTACCAATAAATGCCAATATGCCAATGTGTGCCTTATAAATACTGGCAGCTGTCGTATGTGTCTGAACATTTGGAGTCATATCAGTTACCTTGTCATAGTTAATTAAAAGGAAACACTTTGATAGTGTAGATTGAGACGGTAAGATAAAAAAGAACTGGCAGTGACTTACTTTTTTAATTTAAACTATGACTAATGAATGTTTTTTCCGTTGTGTTCTAATCAACTTTTGTATTGCTGAAAAGTTTCCACCATTAGTTCGGGGACACCCCTAATTCATAGCCTATCCGTTTATTTCCGATATTAAATCAATTAGTATTGCCAAAAGGTGGGTGAGGTTTTTTATGTGAGCAAATATGTATGCTATGTTTAATAAACCTTTCATTTTTATTTTAAAATTAGTCTGCTTTTTATTACAGCCACATACAAAGGATGTTTAATATCTTAGAATTTAATTTGAAACCCATGTTATTTTCTAATTAGTTGTTAAATAGAATTAATTGTTCACCTTTATCTACTTTTTGTGTAGTTTTTTAGGTCATTAATGTCTCTGACCACATATGGCTGTGAATCGGGGCGTAGCTGGCCAATTGGCAAATAAAATTCCCCCAACGTGTCGGAGGCATTAATAGACGTCATTGTACAGCTTTGTGTTAGGCTTTCTTATCTTTTATTTTGTTTAGTTTAATTTGTTATATTAAGTTTTATAATATAATCGACAGTAGTATTGTTGATATTATGAAAAAAATAACATAAAAATAAAATAAGCAATTAAAATTTCCATAATTTTATTTCCCAATAAGAAGTAAGGGGTATTGAAAATTCTGCCACCAGCAAATATTAATTTTTAACATTCGCAAACATTCGGAGCTCAGCTCCGGAAATAGCCGCTATTACCAGTTACTGCTGCGCATCGTATTGGCCCAACAGATGACTGTTGAAAAAGGTTGAGAGAGTTTGGTGTTGGCCGAAACCGAAAAGCAATTCTAGGAATGCAAAATTCCATGTAAGTCGACATTAAAAGCGCAAGGCACAAAACAAGGTGAAAAAATTCACACTCAGCGAATGCAGCTGTGGCAGAAACACAACAGCAACAACAACGACAGCAATGGCAACACAACCAGCAACAACTGAAAGCTGAAACACTTTGAAAAATTGCAATTAAAGCAGAAAATATGGTTTTAAACTAGTTTTGCTGCCGAGCTGTTATTTTCTTTTGTTGCAAGGCGAAACGCGAAACTAACAGTTGACAAACAAAGCGCGATTGCAGACTAAACAAAAACAACTACAGCAACAACAACATCTACAGCAACATCTACAACAACAACAACTACAGCAGCAGTAGCTAAAACAATTTTCAAGCAATGTGTCGCTTGGTTTTTGCTTTCAAATGTGCAGACGCCCTTAAAAATGAAAGCAAACAAAATTTTTATAATTTGCAGAAAACTCAATGAACGATTCAGAGAAAATTAGCAAAATAGGCATAACTTTGTTTTAAGAAAATTCTGCAATTGAAGTGCCAAAAAAACAAGGTCAGTCTCTGAGAATGCCGGCCATTCTCAGAAGACCACTTATATCTCTATTGTGGATTGATTGGTATCAATATTTTGGACAGCACTGTGCCGCATACCAGTCGCGATCACCTGTACGTGAGACGCATTATTGAACAGCGTTGTAGAATCTCTTGACGGAGCACGTTCCGAGCCCACATTGTCAACAACGTCGTCCTCATCATCAACGCTTTTAAGGTAAAATGCCAAATACTCCGATTTGTTGTCCACCGTGTTTTCTTTTATTTTCTTTCTTATTCCACCATTGCAGTTAATAATTTATTAAAATTTCCCTTATGAGTGCCCGGCATTATGCATTCTGGACAGCTACTGTGGGGCTACCAACTGATGGCATGCAACAAACTAATAAAGGCCTTAATATAACAGCCACGTTTACTTCTTCATAGAGTTATTAGTGTCGCTATACAAGGCGGCTCTACACATGGAAAGACGGTCATATACTTATGTATGTATGTGTACACTGCTGCTTATTTAAAACAAATGAATATATAGTATGTACATCCAGAGTACATGGATATTAAAGTGAAAATGAAATTTAATTAATAAAGTTGGCTGGACTGGCTATAATCTTCTCCTAGATCTTTTCTCCTTCCCTTTTTATAAATTTTTGTTTGTTCATCAAAAAGGATGGGTCTTATAAAAAAGTTTAAAAAATAGTTTTTTTAGTTTTAATTTTTGCACAATTTATTATATTTTTTGGTCGACAATATTCATACAAGTATTATGAAATAACACCTAAAAAAATTATTTTTATGACAAGTTATCATAAATTAGATGATAATGATTATTAATTTAGATATAAATATTGACCGAGGCTTCACATGACAATTGGCACATGATGTTTGATCGACAGACCACCAAAATAAAGATAAAGTTAAAAAAATGACATTGCATACATACATATATATATATATATATATATATATATATATATATATATATATATATATATATATATTATTGGTATATACATATATACCAAATATATAAAGAAATTATATAAAGTGCCACCATGGAGCTTTAGGTCTCAATCGGGAATCCTGCAACAGTTTGAATTAAATCAAACTCATATATCATGATGTCAGAATACTAATGGTCTATTATAATACAATTGCATTGAATTACAATTCCTAAATAAAAATGATTATTGTTAAAAAGAATAAGGAGTATGAAAAATTTCCAATAATTCGATTTGTCTTCAGAATATTGGCGGCTATAAAGCACTTGAACCCTAAAAATCGGTTTCAAAGTCATTGCAAAGGTGGCTTCTTCAGCATGTTTTGCTCAAAGTTGTTAAAAAAAAACGATGAAAAATAATAAATTTGACATCATAACCCAGGATGCTAAAACATTTCGTGGCCTAAACATCTATTTCCCTGGAAGAAAAATGCGATTATGTATTGTGGAGATTTGTTGATCATACTTGTAGTACGTTATAAATAATCTTTACACACCCATGATTACTAAGCTTTTAATCAGTAGCCTCAATGGTTATGTCCCTAATCCAATTTGATCGACACTGCCAATTCGTATGCCAAAGCTAAAGTGTCGATCGGCCTTCCCTCGACACTTTGGCTAATGTCAGTTATTTTCAAATTCGCTCCCTTTATATGAGGCAGGGAAACTGAAAGGTGTCCGAAGGCGCTCAGGAGAGCGGTCGGTGAGCTGAAAACTATTTTTTCCCATGGCGCGTGCATTGAAGCGATAAAATAATGGTGTTTGGAGCTTTGCAACAAGCAACAAGCACTGCCATCGGCAAAACAATATTTTGTGGTACTTTGCATACAAAATACTGGAAATAAGGTAAACACCCACAAAATGGAACGGAAGAGGGCCCAACCAGCGACGATCACTTAAATAATGTGAGGGGGTAACAGCTGCACTTTTAATACTGGATCGTTTGTATGAGTATGGGTATAAAAAATTATATAGCTCGAGGTCCGCAACCAGAAGAAGTGAAAAGAAAGGCAAGCGAATGGCTTGGCTTCTTGCATAGAATTTAGCACAATGCCGAGCCATTGTTTGATACCATATGAGTACACATATAATCACACACATGTACATAGGTACATATATATGGATGTACTTACTACATTTATATACATACGTGTATGTATATGAGAGCGCGTAATTGAATCTGTGATGAATAGTCTGAACTGTGAGTGTTAATGAGCAGTTTGGAGAGGCGTAGTTAGCGTTTTCCTGGCCGCCACCATGCACGACATTCTTCAAGGGTCATTTCTTGGCAATTAATCAAGAGCGGAGGAGCTGGCCAAACAAGGGCCAACAAACAACAACTAGCTTAAGGTGTGGGTAGGCAGTAAGGCTGGAACAAAATTGCAATGGGACCAGAGAGTGCATATTGCAGTGCCTTCTTCTTCGCCTGCCTTGTCATGATCAGTCAGCATCGACAGAATCGACAGCAGCAACAACAGCAGCAGTCGCTGCAACAGCATCCTCATCAACAGGTAGTAAAACGCCAAAACGTGCTCAATGCATCAATTTACACGGCATGCGTGCGTGACATGTTCAGCTTCAAGCTGCTCAGCTCAGCAGTTGGAACGAACGCCAAGAGGCCGAAAATAAACGCTGTCCGTAGACGCAAGCTGAGGCCAAACAAAGCAAAAGCAGCAAATACACACAAATAAAACCAAAAAACTTCAAAAAAAACTTAAAGAAAATGAAAGACAAAGCCACTCAAAGTATGGCAAACTTCACTCAAGAACCCAAAAGATACGACACACACACACACACAGAGACGCATTCAACAGATACACACCGCAAAAGCGAGCGATACAAAATACTGGTTTTCTGCCATGAGGCCAAGTTCGTTACTTTTTGTTGAGCGGCAACAGCGGAGCGCGCACAACAAAGATTTGCTTTCATTTTTCAGTTAACAGCCAGAGAGACCAAGCCACGCTTCAGCGGTGTGTGAGTGTACCTGTGAGATACTTTTAACACACACACACACAGACTCGTAGAAGTGCAGCAGCTGGCGTTGGTTTCTCAAGGTGAGGCTCTGAGGCTCACCTTTGTATGGCTACAATATACAATGAGTATGTGTGTGTGTGTGAGTTCCAGGTAGCCAAGGTTTCTTTCTTAAGCTGCTTTCTTCTTACTCGACTACTCTGTTACTAGCATGTTAGACGCTCTCAGCCCACGTAGACAGACACTTATGCATATTTTTTTCAAACTTTTTTAAGGCAATTTGTTGCTGTATGAAGAACTATTATTTAGAAACATAAAGTCCTACAAGCCTCAACTTTTTAGCTCCCTCACTTTCAAGCTCCCACTCTCTGATTTATTTAAAGCATTCCATAATTCTGTTTCCTACTTGTATCTAGTATTTGAATTCTACATGTCTGCAGATATTCCCAAAAATACTATTTTTAAAATATAAGTATACTTATGACTTTATTCACATTGCGGCTGAATGACACATTCTGTCATTTGCAGAGAGAGAAGGCACATATACATACATACATACGAGTACATACATACCTACATACATAGACGGGCACACCTGAGCGAGAAGTGCCGGCAGCTGCAGCTGCGCAGAACAGAGCTGAGTTGAGCCGAGCTGAGCAAAGCAGACAGGTAGCAAAAGGTTATTTGATTATTCAACAGCCATTTTTTTCTTTTGGGTTTTCGTCTACTCTTGCTGCTGCTTCCTCTAGAGTCTAGAGCACACATCGACGACCGTTGCAAGCCCTTCAACTGACAGCATACCTGCGCCATATTCTGCCTTGTGTTTTTCCTTTTTTTTTCTTCTTTTTGTGCACTTACCTGAGGACCCGTGTGGCTGCTTGAAAGGTTCGCCTGTGGCACGTCCGGCTGTTACTCTGGCGGTTTTTCGCCTTTGCCTTTGCAGAAACGCATCTGCCGACAGATTTTATAGCCAACCTCGATTTAGGTATTTCCGCCAAGTATGCGAACATAATTCGGCTCCATACTCGTAAATTACATAATGTGCACAAAGCAATAGAACATGTAGATACTTGATATAGTTGTGGGTAAAACTTTTTACTTTTTCTCAAGCAATTTTTCTATGAATCTTTAAAATACTTGAAGAATTTTCTTTGGCAGTTTCAAGCATTTGAAAAATATTCAACACTTGACACAAAAACATAGCTTACGTATTTGTATTCATGAATAACAATTTCTACTTCAAACTGTGGCATTTATTTGTGGTTCCTTTTGAAAATATCACTTGAATTGCGGTTTGGGGTGCCAGTGAAAGCCACTTTCCATGTTGCTACAGATCTTCAGAAATGAAACATCCATGGCGAGCTTTGCTTCTGCTTTTTACTTGACGGGAACGCACAAAAAAAAACAAAAAAAAAACATACGAACATGTATGCAGCTACGTACTTAAAAGTCAATTGAAAATCAATTTCCGGAAAATTTATGACCATCTGGTCACTGCAATGCGGCGCCTGAAAACAAAAACCAGTTGAGGCTGTTGGCTGCATTATTCGATCCGACCACAAAAAAAGTGAAAAAGAAAAAATTAAACTGCCTTCTGAAAAAGAAGCGTGCTCGAGTTACAAAATGCCGGCAATCGAAGTAAAAAATAAAAATACGATATGGTATCAACAAATAAAACAAAAAGGAAACCTGCGAATTCAATTTAAAAAGGAAGTCAAACGGAAAGCTGCCGTTTGCCTTTTTCTTATAAAACGGCAGCTGCAAACGAGCATCTAATGGCAGTTCAAGGGGAACAGCAGTCGCTGTACAAGCATGTATGTATGTATATGTATGTATATCAGCCATGCGAATCTTAATTAAGTGAACAGTCAGCTGCAATTCATACATATACATACATACATACATATATAATAAGTATATACATATGCAGATGAACGATATTCAATTGAAATGCAGCCATTTGACATGCACCTGCCTACTCGCAGTTGAATACATTTGTATTTTTATGGACATTTGTAATTTTTATGTATGTACATATATACTACTTGTATGTATGTATGTATGCACTCTTATGCTGCTCACTCATTGAACTGCTCCAATTTTCATCGAGCTTTTTAATCCATAGGCACGCTCGTGCCGCAATCGATTTGTTCACACAATTCCAGCAGAGGGACGGCCTAGTTTTCGTCCAACAAGCTGATAAGATAATGACGCTTTTCCTCCAACGCGGCACAAACTACAACATAGATCCGTGGAAACAGTAGCGGGTCAGTCATTGACTCTACAAAATTCGTGAGTGGGCCCCCCTTTCTTGGATCGCTCCCGCTGGCTCGCTGTAGACGTTCCATGCCATATTTGTTTAGAATTCGTTATGCGTCTGGCAGTCCCATACATACAAGTATGTGCTTAATGAATGGATTGCCTTAGATTGCCTACACATACATATGTATATACTTGTAGACACTTGGTTATGTCTAGCTCGGGAACCTCCAAACTCTGCTTTTTGATTTTTAAAAAACATCATCTTTCATGCTGATTCTGAATTAATGACTTTTTACGGAGCTTACTATACCAGTTATGGCCACTTATCTGGAAAAATTATATAGAAACTCACATGTTCAGAGCAAAGGTGCTCAGATCTGTAATCTAAAGGTCAAACCTTGTTACTAGAAGTTCAACACACCTTGAACCGATGTTTCCTGCGCTGATGAGATGCCTATCACGAGAACGAACGAGTTTCTACGCCTATTTATGTTTAATTTTCGTGCGGAACAGATAAGGTATGTCGTATGTCTATATGTATATGAATACTGTACCTTCTTATCTCGCTACACATTTTCGTGCTCATCTAAATACTTACATAGATTCTGTGGGGTTACATTTATGGCTATGTACAAGTATATACACTGGTCGGCACAATTATTTTGACGAACTGTACTCACGACTATCGGTGCTGGTTGCTTTTAGTTTCAAGGAATAACGGTACAATTTTCATACGGGATATTGAGTTCATAGCAACAACAATATGTAGGCAAAATATTTTGTCTATTACTCTTCACACCTTTTTTCTACAAATGACAATGTGAGTTGACTGCGGATTCAGGCACGGCATAAGTATTTTGACCAAACCTTGTCGCCGTTTTCGCGTACGTTTTATCAAGTGATACTAAAATAACTTTGGTGTAACAATTTTTGTTGACCTTTTTACATTATTTTCATTAAAATTTGATTCAAAAGTAATCGATACAATGGTAAAAAAGACAGAATTAAGTTATGTTGTTAGAGCCTCAATAGTGGCGAAGTTTAATGCCGGCGTAGCACCAAAAGACATTGCAAATGAATATAATTTGTCGCGGCAAACAGTCCACTATCAAATTAACAAATATAAGACCCACAATGACGTCAAAAACTTGCCTAGATCAGGTGCTAACCGCAAAACAACACCCATTGAAGATCGAGTCCTATTGCGGGAATTTAAAAAAAATATTCATTTAAAGCCGCAAGCTGCTGCAGATCAATGGAATAAGTCGACCAAGACTCCAATCAGTGAGCGTACTGTTCGGCGACGCCTAAAAGAAGAAGATTTTAAGACATACAAAGCGAAGGACATACCTTACATATCAAAGGTGAACAAGCTCAAAAGATTGGCTTTTGCAAAGGAGCATCTGCATAAGCCAAAAGAGTTTTGGAGAAGCGTTCTATGGACAGATGAAAGCTCCTTTGAATATAATTCATCAAAAACAAAGATTTTTGTAAGGCTCCCACAGTTTCAAAGACAAAAAAATATCCCCGTATGTCAAAAAGTGAGCCATGGCGGAGGCTCAGTCATGTTCTGGGGATGCATTGCGTACAATGGGTTAGGTGATTTCGTTCCCATCACCGGCTCAATGAACCAGCAACAATATTTGAGTACCCTTAACGAAAACGCATTCCCTTCCGGTGACAGGCTGATTGGAGAATCATTTATCCTGCAACAGGATAACGCCCCATGCCACAAAAGCAAAATGATAAGAGCATTTTTAAGCGATGTTGGTGTTACTACTCTGGATTGGCCACCACAAAGTCCGGACTTAAACGTTATTGAGAATGTGTGGTCTCTTGTAAAACGTAAAAGAAATGCGTCTTTGCATAAAACCGAAGAAGAAACTATTTCCGAGGTCACTTCTCTTTGGAAAGAGATACCATTAGAGGTCCTTCAAAATTTAGTGGACTCAGTTCCAAGACGTCTTCAAAAAGTTATCGAAGCCAAAGGCGGGTATACATTTTATTAATCTACCATCAATTTCTTATGTTTTGTTTAGTATTAAGCTTTGTTTTTTTTGTTAATATCCATTGTCAAAATACTTATGCCAACCCATGAAAATTACCTTGATTTATAATTTTAAAAGTTCTTATAAAAATATATCCTTTGAATTATTTTTAAGTTTGTAATACCAATATGGAATTGAGAAAAAAAGTTTCCTTTGATATCTTAAACCAATAACCAGTTATTGACAAAAATGTATGATTTTCTTCTCGTCAAAATAATTGTGCCGACCAGTGTAATAAAAGCAATTTTCATTAAAATTTTATTATTTTTTATTCTCGCACAATTATTGTGTCACGTTTTGTTGTTTCTTTTATGTTTTGAAAATTTATTTAAACATAAATATTTGTAATCCTTCGTCGCGTTGGCATGTAAAAACTACTCTTACTATGAAAAAGACTTACAAAAATACATGTCGCATTTATTTATTAAACCTTTTCATTAATGTTGTTTCTATTGATCGACTTATAAAATGCACATATGTATGTATGTATGTATATATAGTTAGAGTTCAGCTTATTTTAATTAATTACATCGCTTAACTAAACCGTTCGATACCATTCGGTTGATCTGATGTATACGCATTCTATGTATATGACATTTACAGAGCGATAATCTAAGCACTTAGCATAATGTTTTGCATATAAATTAAGTGATTCGAGCTTGTTTATTATTTTAATTCGGAAATTTTAACGAATATCTTAGCCGCCCTAATGGAGTTAGCTTTCCCCAGCTCATCTGCTTATGTGAAAATTATAAATAAATGTTGCTCTGCGGGAGCAAAACTAAATTAATATATTATTGGAAATGTGCAAATAAAATGCACGCTAGGAATATTGAAAAATTTTGATTTTCATTTTATATATATATAGTATAAATATATATATATTTTTTTTAAATTTTCTTTAAACAAGAAGATTTTGTGTGTCATACCTACTATATATACATATATAGTATATGATATTTGTGTTTCAATCTATATTTTATCAACAAATACAGAAAACTGTTTAGTCGCAATTTGTTCGCAGTTGGTTTACTAAAATAATTTGTTGTTTTCTCTTTCATGTAAAGATCACGTTTTGCGCTTAATACAAAAACAAACAAAAAGTGCTAAATGTGTTCCTACTATGCCCTTGCAATGCTCCTCTGCAATATAATTTAATACATATGTACCCTATATCTTTGCAGTGCTTTAAGAGCGCCCCACGACGCGCCGATAAGTGTCCGGCTAGGCCGGCTTTCTATCATCTTTTCAGGCGCCTTTCCATAACTTAGTGTAAAAGTCTTTTGAATTCCATTGAGTCACAACAACCAAATGCGCGGCTCAAACTAACTAAGCTAATTGCTATCGTGTGTGTTTGTGTGTAAGAGTGTGTTTGGGATTTAATGCCTTTTACTACTGGTTTTGGAAGTCCCTCAGATGCGCCAGCCCTGATCGTCGTCCACATTGGAGTCCGTGTCGGAGGGCTCTTCGCCGTACATGTCCGCCAATTTGCGGAAACGTGGTCCGAAATTGGACAAATAGTCAAAGTTGAGATCGCCGTCGTCGGTGCAGGAGGCCAGACTGGACAAGCTGCCGTCGGAATTGCCGTCACCCTCGTAGGCATAATGCCGCACATCGTCGACTGTATAGGCGGAGACATCGCGATCACAATTCTCCTTCTTGCCGCCCAGAAAGTCGCCAATGTCAGGTATGTCATTGGGGTCGCGCAGACCCCCTTGCAGCGCATGCGGATCCTTATAGAGTTTCTCTTCATAAAAGGGTTGCGTGCGCAATACGTTCAAATCATAGTCTGTGTCGCGCTCGCCACCGCCCTCGTCCTCATAGTTGATGATCGTCTCGCGTATGTCATCAATGTCCTTCTCATGCCAGCCGTTCTTCTGTTTCTTCTGCACCACCACCGCCAGCAGGATGATCAGCAACAGGGCGATGCACGCAATTATCGCAATGAGAAAGTTGCGATTGATGCCGAAGCTAACAGCGACGGCCACCGCACTCTGGCATCCGGAGTCTATGTTGCGGGACACCGAAGGCATTCCCAGATTGTAAGTGTGCTCGTTGACGGTCAGATTGCGTATGCAGCCAAAGAAACCCTGCTGGCTGGGAATGTGCGCCCACTTCAGCTGGCGACCCAGCTGTGCGAGATCAATGGGTGTGCCACCCAGCTGCAGGGGCGCATTTACATTGAGGAACTCGTTGGGGCCCTGAATAGCGCCCAAGCTCATGCATGAGGACAGGCGACAGTTGTCCACAGTCATTTCGATGATGGTTTTTTGGAGAATGATATCTAGTTGATAGGAGCGGCCGGCCTGGAGTTGAGTTGTCTTGTGCTCGACGCGTGTGCCACCAGAGCCGTAATCCACAGTGAGCACTGGGTAGCCGTGTTCCAGTTCCAGTGCCAGGTAGTCCGAAAGTGGCAGCAGGGGGTTATAGTTCAACGGTCCCAGGTACATAACGAGACCCTGATCTGTTTGGGGAACAATATCCAGACTGATGCGCGTTGTGTCGCATGGCGAGATCGGCTCGTAAAAGGCGTAGCCACTACCATAGAATCCTACCGACACGAGCTCGCAATGGGGGCCAGTGAAGCCGTCGATGCAGTCGCAGGCATCATTCTCGCCCACTCGGGGTGTGCCTCCATTCAGGCAATAATTGCGCACCTGGGCCTCACAAACACATTGTGCCTGCACAAAGGCATTGACGCCCACAAACGATGTAGTGTTCGAGTAGATCATGTAGGGCACGGAGGATTTATGGAGCTCATTGGTGCACGAACTTTCGCACTTGTTGCGCTCGATCAGGCACTCGTCTATATTAATCATCAGCATTTGCAGATCAAGCTCGTCCTCTAGACGTTGTTGGTTCTGGGCCACCATGCCGTTTAGCTTCTCGGGCGCATAGTAGGGGGAGCCATGCGCCGAATAGCGCACGTCCAATGTATTATTCTCGTTCTGCAGCACCGTAAAAACGTCAACATTTGTCACGGACGTGTTAAAGAGCTGGGAGAGTGCATGCTGCAAGCGATCTTTCAGAGAGAACGAATCATCTGCCTGCGCATCGAGTGGCACGCTTATGAATTCCTCTTTAGTGATGTTGATAAAACGAATGCTACCACTCTTGTCTACAGCCTCCTCTGGCAGCTCGCGAGCAATGACAGTTACATCGGCATCGACGGAGTGCCGTGATATAGAGGTGGACTCCTCGATCACGGTAAACTCCAATATGTACTCGCCTTCGCTGGTGCCTTCTAGCATGGTGATCATGCCGGTGCTGGGGTTCAGGCGGAAGTTGCTATGAGGTATGCCACTCTTCCACTCAAACTGCTTGTCATCCAGATCCCAATCGTCAGCATCGTCGACAAAGACGCGTCCAATGTCTGTGTCCGGTGCCTCGCCCTTGTAATTGTAGATGAAGATGCGGGAAGAACCTTCGCTCATGGCATTGTCGTTAAGGTCGCCAATTATTAGATGCAAAATGCTCACTGAACTCTGCTTAGGCACGCCCGAGTCGCTTATGCGTATAGGTATGTAGTACTCCTTCTGCTGCTCCCGATCGAATTGGACATTGGCAAAGAGATAATCATTGTCGATACTAAACTTGGTCTTAATGTCCGGCGATGCCTCGCTGTCAATGCCATACGTGTATGGGGGACCGTTCTGCGGTTCATCGTAGTCATTCGATTGCAGTTGCACCACCTGACCCGGATTGCGATTCTCCTCCCAGATTACTGGCATTTGGTTAACAAGGAAAGGTGCATTATCGTTGATGTCCTGCAGCGTTATAATGACAGGTTCCACCAGATTAAGACCATGACCGTCTTCGTCGTGTGCTGATATTAGAACCTGCCAGCTCTTGTGTCCGTTGGGCTGATCCCGATCGAGCGGCTTAATGAGGCGTAAGCATCCGGTATTGTCAATAGTTAGAAACTTTTTGTGCTCTTCCTTAACAATCGAATATTTTATATGCTGATCGGCAGTGCGATCCTTAATATCAGGATCGTAAGCCTCTATATTAAGGATGCAATTTTCGAATATGGTCTCTTCCTGTATTGTCTTCGCGTACTTTTCCTTAAAAACCGGTGGATTATCATTGACATCGGCTATTTTGATTGTGACAGTGGTGGAGTCGTCGTATATGCCATCAAAGGCACGAATCTTGAGCACATACTCCGTAATGGCTTCGTAGTCGAGGCGCTGGTTAACCGTAATTTTGCCCGTCTTCAGGCCAATTTTGAATGCGTCGCCCACATTACCACTCTCGATTGTGTAGAGTATTTGCGAAGCATTATCCTCATCTTCGGCCTTGACCTCAATTACTTCGGTATTGGTGTTCGCGTCCTCGAGCAGTTTGTCGGCCAAATATTCGCTCTTTTGGAAATGCGGCTTATGATCGTTCTTATCACCGATAATAATGCGGAACACCTGCTGCCCACGGTTTGGCTCACCATTGTGGAACAGACTGGATGGTGAGTTGTCACTAGCAATGACCTTTACATTATAGAAGTCCCGCTCCTCCCGATCGAACGTTGTTAATGCCGTTATGTTTCCAGTGTGTGGATCAATGGCGAAGTAATCGCGATTGTCGGCCAACTCAAACGAAACGATGTTGTTCGCTGAAGTACCGTCCATGTCGAAGGCACGCACCTGCATGACGGGAGTGCCTGGAGGCTCGTTTTCCAATATCGTGCCGGATTTTACCTCCGTGAAGTAAGGTATATTGTCATTAACGTCCTCCACCTTGATCTTCAGCATGTGCTCGGTGGAAAGATCATAAGTGTTTCGTACGCTCATGGTCAGCGTATAGTCTGTAATGGCTTCGAAATCGAGATGCATGCCCAAGCTAATGGACACCTTGTTGCCAATTTGATTAAACACAAACGTATTTTTGCCATTCGTTTGCTCTGTGCGGCCTGTGATCAGCTCAAAGATAACCTCTGGCTTATCCGGCACATTCGATATGGCATGAAGTGTGGCTATGGGCTTCGAAAAGTCCATAAAGTCTTCCTTTAAATAAATGGGTTCGTCAATGGGATCGACAAATGTGGGGGGTTTGATTGAAGACTCTACAACACGTATGCGCACTTCGATTTGCGCATCTTGCGGTGGGTCTGGCACGATATTATAGGCTCGAACATTGATCGTATACTGCTGACCGGGGCGCTTGTCGATCGCGTGATTGAGGTATATAATTCCTGATTCCTTTTCGATTCTAAAATACTCATAGTCGCGCTCTCTCAGAATCTCGTACTCAATGATGCTGTTGTTCCGATCGTCAAAGTCACTGGCACTGATTGTCATTACAACCGCGTCGGGCTGCAAGTAAAAAATCAAAGTAAAACCACAAAATAATGGAGATTTTTTAATAAAGTTCGCTAAGGAACCAACATGAGGATAACTATCTTCTACAAACTATCCTAAAACTTTCCTGTAGATTTTCCCAAAACAAAAATATACACATTGTAATATTATTTCCGTATACTTTACATCCGAGTGACCATTTCGAAATAGCAACGCGAACTGAAACCTTTAATGCTAAAATGGCGCATTTAAATACGCCAGTCGCTTTGCTAACACAACATACTTGTAATACATGACGTAAAGGGGGAAGTGTAAAAAGGATAGGCCGATAGAAAAGTAGATTTCATTAGGTTTACGTTTTCGTTCCATAATCGAAAAATTGGCTACAAAGAGTCTGACAACTATTTACCTTTATTCTTTACGTAGAGAGACATAGGAATACTGTAAATCGAATGCTTTTCAAGAATCGAAATACGAAATTTGCTCATTAAGAAATTAAACTACTATATACTATACTAATAGGAACAATTTTTTTCACAAGCTTGTAAGAGCACATAGAAAGACATTTCTTTATAAACCAATAATTGAAAATTTATAATATATAATAACTGTAGACTAGTAATGGAGTTAGGGTATAGAAAAACTTTTGCATGCAGCAGGGGTTTAAAATATTTGAAAGTTTCAATTTTCTGTACAACCCTCTTTAAAAGTATCATTTATAAAAGCTAAAAACGGCCTGAGGCCAAGTGCGATCTTCGATTTGGCTGCTATTTTTGAGCTCACTGTGGTTTTAGGGTATGACCGATAGGTTCTAAACATAATGCAAATGTGAGAATTAGCTTTGGACATGGTGCAAATGGGTTTCAAGGTTTTCACCATTCGACTTATCGAACAAAGCGTCCATTGAACTCGACACAGTCGACGAGTCGATTGCGGACCTTAGAGCTAAAAGAAGACGAAGCACGGCCACTGGCAGTTGCCTCCGCTTTTTGTTTTCCCTCCACCTACGCCATGTCTTTGTTGTGTTTCAGAAAAACGTGTTTCTTGGCTAACATCGGCATGCCGGGCCTGGTCAACAAAGCCGAAGACGAATAAAAAGTAGCAAGCATGGGCAGAAAAGTAGAGAAGATTTTGTCACCAAATAACAAATAGCACATACTACCAATGTAGGTATATGCTCGTACATATGTATATACATAGATGCCTAAGTATGTAGTATATAGTTGCTAAATAATGCTGAGCTGTGAAGTTAAGTGTCGCCGTTGCTGTAAACTCTTGTTGTCATTGTTTACTTAGCAGTTGGGACTTTGCTTAATTGCAGGTGCAAAACCCAGCGTCAGACATAAAAATATACGGTCAGAATAGCAACTAGACACAATGGGGACTGTGGCACTGGCCTATTAATTGCCATTAAGCCAATTAAATTGTGCTCAGCCGAAATGACATCACTCGGAAATACGGTCTGACCGGACATACTATGTAGAGGTACGTATGAGGCTGACTGAACAAAATTAGAAGTAGTTGGTTCTTGGGGCGAGACACAATCCATGGGCAGGCCAAACCGCAGTAATCCAGGGTCCGCGTATTTGGCCGCTCCAGGCTTGTGTCCGCCGGCAATGCTGGAACCCATACTAACCGCAGTATTCTCCGACATGGACTCGTCGTAGCGCGCCTTATTGAACACGGGGGGATTATCGTTGATGTCCTCGATGGTCACATTGAATGTGCAGACATCGTCCAGGGGCGGCAGACCATTGTCCGTCGCCTGCACCGTCACAAATACGAACTTTTCGCGTATGGGCTCGTCCCGGTCAAAGGTGTGCGCCGTGGTGATGACTCCGGTGCTGGGATTTATATTAAATTTGTGGCGTTCGAATTTCGATTGCAACAGACTGTAGCGTATATCCTGATTTGGATCAGGGTCCTTCGCTTCGACCATTATTACAAACGTGTTCTCCGGCTGTTCCTCCTTAACAGAGGGCGCATAGCCGGCGCAGTTCCGGAAGGCGGGTTTACGATTATCGCCCGAAAAATTCTCTTCCATCAGCAGCGGTAACGACCGGTGGGTATTGGTAAAAGCCCGGACAAACCGGGGAGGTGTACTGTGTACGGCAATGATAAGCGCCAGCAGCATTGTGAGTGGGCAGGTGAAGGCTGAGGAGAGTAGCGTGTGGGTGCGACATTTTCGTTTGTGTTGCTGATGTGGCTGTTGTTGGGCTGGATTTTTGTTGTTATTGTTATTGTCGTTGTGAGGTTCTAATCGCGTTTGCTGGCGTGGAGACATTTTATTGCATTACTTGCTGCTGCTGTGTACATTGGCCAGGGGCTTGATTACAATTCTTTCACTTTTGAACACTTAACGGTTATTTAGGTGGCAGCCGAAATCACAATCACAGAATTTCCGTAGTATTTATTTTTCTTACATTTCACGATCGTTACCGGTAAAAACTTTTTGGCGTTGTGTTCTCATTGGAATTTTGTGGATATGTTTGTGTGTATGCGTGCGTATGTTCCCTTCTTGCTAGTGCTGGCGTCGACGCCACCAAAGCTTTGTTGTTTGTTTAGACGTCAGCAGCGACTGCATTTTCATGGCAACCACACAAAAATCGAACAAATTGAAAACGAAAACAGAATGTACAGTGCACACGTTTTAATTATTACACAAACAAAAGAAGTTGTTGCGTTGCTATTTCCGATTGTTTAGCATTGGCCAGCACCACCGTGTGTAATATCGTTCAGTTTATCTCAAAATGGAAAAATGGCTTTGGACTTTATTACCGTGTTGCTTTGCACTCTTATTCCGAAAGCAGGTAAAAATAGTGGCACACACACACAGGCCAGGCGATGTTTACTTGCCCGCACAAGTATGGGTTGGTTTGTGTGTCTGGCTCTGTGTTAAGGTATTGCATTCGTGTGTGTTACCAACTCGGCGATGTTCATGTATTCGTAAAGCTAACAGCAGTTAAGAGAAAAGGCACTTTATTTGCTTTACTTCGATTTTCTTTCACAATTTTCTTTTAAAATTTAGTTGTTGTTGCGGTTTATGTTAAGCTTGATTGCAATTATATTTTGTTTGTTTGTTTTGCTCTCGATATTCCTTTACCGATCGTATTTGACGCCAGCAAAAACAAGAAGAACGCGAGCGCCGAACATCCGCTGACACAACCAACAAGTTCAAAATCTCTCTCAGACTGAGCGCGCGACGACGCTAGAGCTGCCCTTTCATCGCGTTGAATATCATCGATATACACGGATAGTCTTATCGACCATTGTCAACAAGTGGTCAGCACCATTTTTAGAACTAAAGCCACCGGAAGTGGCAGTTAACCCAGTATTTTCAACGAATAATAATTGCATAGATTATTTGACAATCTATACAATCCTAAGATATTTAAACATTTATATTATGTACTGCATCTGTAAGATGCTGAAATAAACAGATGTATTTTGTAAATTGTAGCAAATAGGTGCAATTTTGATAAATTGTTCTTGCCTCAGCCGAAATATTTACCAATTATTTTAAATAACAAAGTTGTATTCAAGCCGCAAGATAGAGCTTTTGGCTCATCGCCCAATTGCTCTTGAATTCCTGGAATGTTATGATTGCACATTTGGAAACTACACCAACACAAATTAGACCAAATCGCCCATCTCTAACAAAACGGTTCAGATATAATTTTCGACTGTTTCAATTTCACCGCGACTTTTCCGAATTTATCAACACTACTTGCAACATGACAACATTTATAACTATTTCCCTAAGCCAAGCAATGTTTGTGTGTTACGAAAAGTAAACAAAAACGTAAATGGCCCTAACATGTTGGTGAATTTCAATATTGGTTTGCTTGGCCATGTCGATTCAGGCAAAACGACTCTGGCACGTTCGCTTAGTGCCATTCCCAGCACTGCGGCGTTTGATAAAAATCCGCAATCACAACAGCGAGGGATAACATTGGATTTGGGATTCAGTGGACTTGTTGTTGAAGCACCACCACAGCTCAAAGATGCTATGCCTCAAGTGGAACAATTGCAATTCACTTTCGTTGACTGTCCTGGGCATGCGAGTCTAATTCGCACGATCATTGGAGGTGAGTTTGAAGTAACCAAGACCCGACATATACTTAACCAGTATTTTAATCTGCAGGCGCACAGATCATAGATCTTATGCTGTTAGTGGTGGACGCACAAAAAGGAATGCAAACCCAAACGGCGGAATGCATTGTCATTGGCGAAATACTGCAAAAGAAGCTTATTGTAGTAATAAACAAAATAGATTCCTTGCCTGTAGAGGACCGAGCCTCCAAGCTTGAGAAGTTGTGCAACCGGTTGCGTAAAACGCTGGCAGGTACGGCATTCGGCGAGGACGTTTCGATATATTGTGTATCTGCGCTAGATGGAACTCACATTGCTGAGCTGCGCGATGGACTCAGTACGGCTTACTATCTGCCTGAACGATCGGTAGACAAACCACTCCTTATGTACGTAGACCACTGCTTCTCTATTAAAGGTCACGGCACCGTTTGCACGGGTACTTTGCTACAAGGACGCGTTTCGGTGAATGAAATAATAAAGCTACCGGCTCTGGGTGAGCAGCGTAAAGTGAAGTCGATACAAATGTTCAAGCGCCCCGTCGATGCAGCAGCCATGGGCGATCGTATTGGACTGTGCGTCACCCAATTCAACGCCAAGTTGTTGGAGCGCGGAATCATAGCAAAACCGGGCTACTTAAAGCCTATACATGCGGTTTGTGTGCAGATGCAGTTCATACGGTACTACAGAAACGCCATCAAGTCCAAGAGCAAGCTGCACATCAGTGTAGGTCACGAAACTGTAATGGCTGTCGCAACACTATTTCGCGATGACCAAGGGACCAGTGCTCCGAATCAGTTTGATTGTACCAAAGAGTACGAGTACGTAGAGGAGTTTTCACCTGGCACTGAAGCAGATCGTATTTTTGTCTTATTGCGGTTTGAAACGCCTGTGCTGACGACACTGGGCGCCACACTGATTGCCTCAAAGCTTGACGTTGATATGCACAGTAGCAGTTGCCGTCTAGCATTCTGGGGAACCATTAGTTGGCTCACACACAATAGCGATTATGCACATCAGGAGCTGCCTAAGTGGCGTGTGTTCAAACGGAAGCAGAAAGAAGGCACCATACAACGAGTGATTAATGCCAATGAGGTAATTGTACAGAATCTCTTCAAGAAGGAGTCCAACCGCGATATGTACGTGGGAAAATGTGTGCAGCTTTCCACCGGAGAATTGGGATTCATTGAGCGCACCTTTGGTCAGACTTCAAAGGTGTGCATTGTGTTTCGTGACGGTCTGGCCTTGGATACCATGGACAAGCTCAAGTCCGACCAAGCTAAGGAAGTGCGTCTTATACTGCAGTGCAAGAAAAATGTGTTTAATAAACAAGCAGGGGTATTTCAATGACATATACCACAAGCATTTATTGTTTTAAACGGTAGGAAATAAATGTTGCGAACCTATAAGAATGTTCCATGAACAAATTCATTTGTTGCTGTAGTTTTTGAAAAGACCGTTTCAATTTCACTGTTCCATCGCGGCCCGCTGCAAATCTTTTTATAACAGTGTGGCAGCACTATTTGGTTTTCAAATATCGAAACAATCGATATGCTTTTGCAGCCCTAGTGAATAATGAGATTCTAAAAATTAGCGCATTAAGTAAAACGAATAAGAAATTAATATAATGCAAGCAATATAAATATTCTAAACCAACGTCAATAGCTCCAAACACTCGTGCCTAAGCAATACGAACTATAACGAAAGTGTCAAAGCCTTCTCACCGCCCCGCACCAAACAACGAAAGCAAACGACAACGTAAACAATACAAATGTTCTGGCCTGTGCTGCTCCTGCCATTATTCTATGCGGTCGAATCACATCAAGTAATCGTCGACTGCAATAAGCTGCTGATGGGCCAGTTCATGTGCCCTGATCCTGCCAAGAACCATATCGACCCCAAAACACAGCAACTGCGTGGCTGCACCCCAGAGAATCGTGCCCGAGTCTGGTGCATAGCCGCTCAAGACATTAATTGCACCGAAACCGGCAACTCCACCTTCACACGCGAACTCCCCTGCAAGTGGACGTAAGTGTAGGCAATCAAAAAGCATATATTACGCTTGCTTAATCTAACTCCCACTGTTTCCTAATTACCAGCAATGGGTATCATTTGGACACGACCCTACTGTTGTCCGTTTTCCTGGGCATGTTTGGTGTGGACCGTTTCTACCTCGGCTATCCCGGCATTGGGCTGCTCAAGTTCTGCACGCTGGGCGGAATGTTTCTCGGGCAGCTTATTGATGTGGTGCTGATCGCCATGCAGGTGGTGGGCCCAGCCGATGGGTCCGCCTACGTGATACCTTACTATGGAGCGGGCATTCACATTGTGCGCAGCGACAACACAACATATCGACTGCCACGCGACGATTGGTGATGGTTAAAGAAGCACAACGTTTGGTGTACAGTAGATCATGTTAAGTCATTGTTATATTTTAAATTTGGCTTATGACACTAAGCAACGACTGCTAACTCAGATTAGTTATTATCGTAGTTGTAGTATGTAAGTATAAAGAATTGTTGCAGATTTCATTAAGCCTAAGTTGCATTGTTTAGTATTAATTATATACACGCCTATATATGAAGAATTTTATTGTATAAATGATATATAAACATAGTGAAATTGTTTGCCAATACAAATAACGATTTTAACTAGCCTCTAGACAGTGGTCTCGCATTTGATTTTATGACTCAATTTTTTTCAAACTGACGCCCCCTGCCAAGTGGCCTGTGGCTGGGGGAAAATCCAAAAATGAACTGCAAGTATTTTTATGCCTCGGAGAGCTTTAAGAGAAAATAGCCGCATACGTCTATAATAAGTATAAAGAAATTTCGTCTCCCAGGCAGTAAAAGAACAAAAATCAGCAGGTGATCGGCTATCAGAACGTCTGCCAGACGATAGCAAGCAAAATAATTGGACATGTTTGTACTATGAGCATACAAACATGTTCATCGTGACATGGCCAGCCTTTGGTCAGTTGTGACGCAGTCGACCGGCAACGACGATACCTCATGTTGTTGAGCCACTTGCAAAATGCTCAGACAGTAATCAACGTGTTGTTTGTTCGGAGGGGGGTCGGGTAATAGGGACAGTGTCTGCTTTACTTAAGCCCTTTCATCTGATTGGTATTTCCGAAATAATCAGCATCTGCTCGTCGACATCGCTATGCGTTGTTCGATTTTAATTGCATTGCTCATGCTGAGGTCACATGTAATCCAATGCGGTTTAATTGGCTGCTCAATTGTGGCAGCTTAAATTTGTTCAAATACTCGTACCGAGCTGAAGAAGCTGCGGTGCAACTCAAACTGTGAACAGTTTGACAGTCACTGTCACAATGCGTATACGCCTGGTTAACGGACAGAAAGCAGCAATAATTAAAAAAAATAAAGGTTCATGCTCATGTTTTAAGCAGATTTTCTAGTTAGTCTTGCTAATACGGACTGTGCCACGCCCCTAACTCATACTCACTCGCACACTCAATACGCCCTCCTTTGTTATGAGCAATTAGCCACTATACGACAATACGTTCCCTTTGTGCCTACCACTTGCATGATTGTTGTTTCTGTTGTTATTGTCGCTGCTGTCGCCGTCGCCGTCACCGTCACCGTCGCTGTTGCCGTCGTTGTCGTCGTCGTCGTCGTTGGCAACATGTAAACGCCCCAGTCGCCAATCTCCCTGCTGTCCCGCACACACCTAATTACAGTGTGAGAGCTTCGCCGCCTGTGTAAACAACAACCGCTTGATCTTTGTCTACTACAGCACTATGGATGTTGTTGTTGTAGCTTTTGTTGTTGTCACTGTAGCAAGTGCCACAGCGGTGTCGTTTACAGTTTGCAGCATTGGCATTCGACAGTAAATGAACTCTGTAAGTCGCCAGCCAGCCATTAGGAATTTGAGCAGCTTGTTTGTGGGTTGTTTGGTTTTTTTTTTAGGAGCACGTGGAAAACTCACGAAAATGCCAAGAAACTGTTGTTGACACACTCTGAAGTTGACATTGCATGAAGCTCCAATGTTACCAATACCTTGCTACTATGCAATATAAATATCAAATAATTCTGAAACATATATTTCACTATATTTATTTATTTTTTAATGGAGAGTGGGATGTTTTATTGTACACTTTATTAGGTGCAATGAAGAAGTACTTTCATTAGTTAGTAATTCCAATATCGATATCATTTTAGTAGCATGTACTATATTCAAGTTCAACAATAAAAACAAAAAAACTATTAAATATATTTATACCCTTCACTGCAAATATGCAAGTGTATATTATTTCTGGTGCGTTAGACAGTGTTACTCCCAAATCAGAACAATCAAAACAGGAATCATATGTTGAGATGAACTTTTTGTCTGAAGCATTGGGACTAGTTTAAGTTGAATTGTGTTATTCTATAAGTTGAATGAAAAGTATAGTGCGCATCAAAAAAAGGGCATTGGAAAAATTATATGTCGAAAGTATCCATGAAATGAGAAAAATGAAGTGGATCTTAAGACTAACTCTTCATATATTTGGAAAGACAAAGTGCTAAAAAATATGGGATTATCAATTTAAGCTAAAAATTATTGAAATTTTAATAGACCTGTATCTATGCTGAGTGATTCTGGAAACTGATAACATTGTTAAAAACCTTATCGTTACAATCAAAAGAAAAAGAAAAGAAAATTTTTTTATAATTGTTTTAATGAAAAAAAAAGGTAAATTATTGCATAAAAAAGTTTGAATCTGAACACAAATTTTAAAATTGTGTTTCCATAATCTTCGATTAACATATTGATGGGTTTAGGCCTCAAAAATAGCATTAAACTAGCTATAATGTGAGTGATGGTTAAATATATGTATATCGGTCGTGTAAAACAAGGAACTCTACTTTCGAAATTCTTATATAACACTAACAGTTTGACAAATAGGTAATTCTAAATCCAAATCAAAATGAACGTTAATAATATCCAGTTCTTAGGGACCTGAAAAGTCTGTTGCATTGTGTAGCTAGCTAGCTTTTATTTCAAAATACACATAACATTGATTATATTTGCTGTGGCTTAGAGTTCGGGCTCACCTGGTTCGCCATTCCAAAAATAAACCGAGCAGACGGCACAAATTGCTGGGGCAAATACTTGGAGTTGCAAAAATGTTGGCAGTAAATATTTGCCAATATTAAAATAGCATCGGCGCAATCGGCCCACCTACTTATAGTCTGGGCTGGGACGTAATCGCCGTTCCAGCCCCCAGTGCGAGATCGGGTCTCGATCTCTCGGTGTCTTTGGGCCAGAACGTGCTGGCAAGTAGGAAGGGGCTACTTTTGTTATTTGTACGAGGCTTATAAGCTCATCGACTAATTACGTTGGAGTGGAGTGGCGTAGCGTGGAAAATTGCTAGCTCGGGAGAAGAAGCACGCCCCCAAGCGCCGTCCCCTCATTGCCAATGACGTATGAGCTAAATTAGCAATAAAGTTGTTTATTTATTTTTACAATTGTGGCGCAACAATAACGAGCGGGCAGATAGCAAAAGAATGCTATATAAATACCAATAATTAGGCGCAATTATTTAATTTTGCGTAAATCACATACTGCGTCATTTTCCCATGTGTCTGCTGTTGCGGCCTTTGCAAATTTTCCGGCCAAGCAACGTTGGTAGCTCATAAATAATGGCAACGTCGTCAGCGAGGTCTTGTGACAAAATGCGCACGGTTGCTTGCGCCTGGGAAACCGAAAGAAAAGAAACAAGAAGACCGCAATCTTCGGCCAATCTTCCCCCCACAATGGTATACTCTTACTTTAATTTGTAATGCAGTTATAGTTCCGATATCCATAGGTGAGTCAGATATAGTTGCTTAGCATTTTATTAATTGCAAAACATGACTGCTGATGATTCGATTTGTGAGTTTAAATTATATTTCCATTTGAATTATAAGTGCCACGAAAGGCTTTCTTCTAAGTGTGCGTTACGAACATCAGAGCTTAGCTGTAATACCCCGTCGATGGCGTACTCATGTTTGTAATAAAAACGCAGCCGCGTTCGCGCCTGCGCAATGCCATCGAAAAAGCCAAGTAACAAGCAAAAAGCGAACCAACGAACCAACCGACAAACTGGCAGGCTGGCAAATATCGTGATAACTGCAATTTTCCATGAGGCCGCCTGGCTTATGCATACAATGAGTGCATAAATCATCTATGCCAGTACAAAAACAAAATAACAACAACAACAACCGCTTTGGTGTCGACTGAAGCTAGCATTTCCATGGCATTTCATACCCACAACAATTTTCCAACTCCAACTCATCTGCGAAGCCGACTCTCTGACTCGCTATGAGAATAAATGTCAAATGCTTACCAATTTGATTTGGTGGGGGGGCTAAGTACGTATACGAGTATGAATTATCCCAGGCCGGAGCGCATTCGTTTCGATATGATTGGGTATGGAAGCTTAAATTGCGCACAAGTCAGCGATTTAAAAGCTTAAGTGTTATTATCGCTTTTAAAACAAATGCCACAAAACATCTGTGCTGAAATATGCGCCTAAGTGCTAGTTGCTGTTTCCCATAAGTATTGTAAATGCTATAAATCTGTTGTTTTAATGGATGTGCCAGTTGCTGCTTGTTAGATGCACACTTAATAACTCAGAGCTGAAATTACAATGCGATTCCAAATGTCCATATGAATGGTCTAAACGTGTAATCCCCATCTGCGGCCAAGACGTCCCCCAAAAGCCAATTCACAATACGAATATTTAAATATTGACAAATACCCCGGAATCGTAATTGTAATTATACTTAGTAAAAATAGTAATTAGTTGGAAAATAAGTTGTTAGAACTTTACGATTTCTCCTTACCCGATAACCGCTACGATTTATTGCATGCGAACCCAACTCCTAAAACCCTGTTTTGACTTCCCAACAAAAAGACCTTCTGAGGTTTTCTTATTTACTCATATATTATAATCAAATTTTCGCGCCTCCAGCCATTGAATAAAAGAATATATTTGATTTGTTGGAATGCATGTCGCACCTAGATATATATATATATATATATATATATATATATATATATATATATGTATATATTCTCAGTATGAAGTTGGATACGCTGATATGTTCGGCAGAACGTCTCTCTGAATCAAGGATCTTACAAAGTCAAAGTAACAAATCTCTCCAAGGTCTGAGAGAGGACCAGTTAATGTTTCTTTTTAAAGAAAGGAAACTTAATACTAATTAGTAGTTTATTTATTTACTACATAAAAGGAACAGTAGTATTCGTTTTTTAATAGACTGACATATTATTTTTTTGAAGTTTTAAAGCTCAAGTTTGAAAGGTAATGCGGCACTATTGAGAATGCAGTCATCGAGAAAGGAAATTAGAGTTTTGATATTTCAACAACCATCGATTTATACAGAAATTACTTAAAAATTTATGATTGCGATTACTCTGGTTGCTTCGATTACGATTGCTGTTTTCATCTTTTTTGTGAACTCAACTTAAATATAGTATTACACGCGACTGTGGAATTTTATCAAAAATTCGAAAACGACAGAATTCTTAACAAACGTATATCATAACCATTTACCAGAGACTAATCTTCAATTCTAATCGAAACAACGTGGAAAATGCGCCCATTTTTAAAGGACTGCGATGGTGATAGGGACTTCTGGGTCCGAGGTTGCTAAGAGTATAGTATGTAGCTATATTTATGCACACGTTTATTTATATAGCCTAGAGTGGAATCAATTGTCAAGATCTTTATAATATATTATAATATTTTATAATAAATTATTTATAAGAACATTAATTCAAGTGGAATGTTGTTTAAGATCTGCCATTAAAGAATCAAAAATGGTTCTAGTACGATCAACAGCCTACTGTTTTTGAAAATGATCCCAAGTTAATATCAGGTTCTTTAGAAATCTTCGTAATTATCATAAATATTGCTGAGGGCTTATTCTGAGCTACACTGCCCATTATATTCCCAAGCAGTCTAAATTTGATATATTTTCTAAAGCTGCTCATAAAGTGAGAGTAGAACTTTATAATGAGTCCATCTAGAGCTGAATAATTGGGTTTGGAGAGTGTTGAACAATTTCTACAAAGATTGTTTCTTTTGTTTTATTATAAAATATACAAAAACCCATAAAATACGGAATGTGGATTAAAAGTAAAAACACAAACAGTCATTGTATTAAGATTTGTTGAATTGAATAATATTATTTGCATTCATTTTGAATTTAAGTTCTAAGACGTTGTTGCATTCTTATCTCAACAGAGTAATTAAATTGACCAATGTTTAACGTTAAATTGAATCAAGGAGTCGACAATCTGGTAGCAATTTGAATTCTCGATCTCGCTTTTAATTTAAAGAATTCTTTTGAAAAAATAATCATAAAGCTATTATAAATGCAAGCTGCGATTCCTTAGTCCAGATTCAAATTTCTGTCAATAATAACGCTTTTTAAATTAGTTAATCAATGAGGGGGAATCTTCTAAGTCCCGAAAAGTTTAGTATAACTCTTACGAATCTACGATCCCCAATAGGTATTGATATTGGCACTTGCGCACATTTCGAAACTTTGCAATTAAAACACAGCACGATGACAAGGCGCATTCCAAATATGTGGCTCCGACAAGTTCGCATATAGCTGCCACTTGGCAAACCCCATACCTTACCCGTATACCAAAAACAACAAATTTGACGTTTATTAAAATTCTCGTATCTGTTAACAGATACTCATTTGCACTGAGAATTCCGGGAATTGGCGGAATGTGACAAGAAATTGATAACATTATTGGCATGTTCCAAAACATATGCAGAGCCGTTTCGCTGCCATTTAATGCACGGCCCCGTGCACGATGGGATCTGCGACTAGGGGAGGACTGGTGCTCGGAAGGAATTGTGCCACTTGTTAACAAGGTGTTCATTTCGTTCTGGAATGCGCGCAGCTGTATAAATTCAATTTCTGATTGCAGCAATGGGCTCGGTTTACTGGCAATTCGAGAACGCTTGGGCATTGCCCTCAGCGATCTCCAGGCATTTCAGACAGGTTGGCAGAAGCATACCAAGGAAAGTGTAATATATCATTAATAACAAAGTCTATATTACGTGTTTGTAAGTCTGCCAGAAATTAAACTTCTTTATTGTATATAAATTCCTTAAGTATTTCTGTCATTCACCTTTCACAAACAGATTTGTTGGTTTTATTTTAGTTTTTAATACGGGAATAGAGTGATTGATGTGTAGTAGTAGATCTGATGGTATAAACACATCCATTAACAATCAGCACATTAGGACAAACACCTGTCCGTTTATCTGCTTCAATCGCTAATAACTCCACGGCTGAAACTTTGCACCGAAGTTTGTTTATTGGTGCACGCATATGATCTAACTACAAGTATGTCCAACTGATCACTGATATATTTTAAAAAGCGGCTTTGCATAAACAATTATTGTTAGAACAGACGTAGAAGGACCAAGTTGTTGCAATAAATACAGATTGGATTGGAAATTATGGATATAAATGGATTTTTTATTTGTTTTTTAACAGAAACTTTATGTAACTGATATTATTCCTTATATTATTTACAAATGTATACACATTTAAATTTTCAGTTTGGTTTATAATAAGGACACCAAATATTAATAGCATTATAACGCAAAGAAAAAGTGGATAAAATACTTGTTGGTTATTTATTCTAGTAACATACATTCTTGATTTCAACCTTATTATTATATAAATATTTATTTGTGTTTTAGTGATGCATATAGTATATTATTATTACTATTTTTTTCGTTGTATTCTTTATTTAAGATCTGTCCCGGGTCGAACAATCATAAAATTTTATGAGAGGAATGATATTTGCAGAGATGTTCGAACACAGAGTGCCTGCTCTGGAACAAAATAAAAAGGGAATATAATTGTTCGGAAATTAAACAAAAGCCTTTTAGACTTTCTCTAAGGTATGTACTTGTATAGTACATAAAAGTGAGAAATGTTTGAAAGTAAATTATTTGTAAAGCTTTTTATTGGAAATAACAATTTCCAAAATTTCGGTATAGAGAGGCAGACAAGTGTCACATTTAAGACGATATTTTGCCAAATCGATGCAATTTTGTCTGCATGTTCTACAAGAGTGCTTTTATCAACCACAAAGGGAAGCGCATTGCAACACACACACACACATGCCCGCTCACATGCTAAAATAGTATTCTGGGTCTATTAACCTGGTGATAAGACGCCACAAGAACTATTATTGCAGAGCCGCCGATTGAGAAACTACTCTTTAAGTGCGGCGTAGCTTGCTTTTGGGGTAGCAGATAAAAAGAAATACCACAAGCACCACCAGCACCACCCAATAAATCCCTTGACCCCGTTGATTGTGTGTGTGCAGCATGCGAGCCCCCAAAAGAAAAACCAAAACGCAGCTCTGCCGCCAACACTGAAGCGCTGTGCGTGGCGGCAGCGCAGTCGCAGCGCTGCAACTTCGCAGCAGCACTCGCGGTCGGCAGTTCGTGTCGGTTTGTAAAACCGCTACAGTCGGCAAGCGCTCGTGTTCGTGTTCAGTTCTCGTTCAACCGCGCCGGCGAACGGTTCGATAAGTGGAAAAGCGCTGGCTGCCAGAAGCAGCAGTTGGAAAACACACACTTAAGGAAAATCGCGCGCGCTCGTTTGCCTTTTTCCTTAGCCTTTGTTAATTCTGGTCTCTGTCTTTGTCGTTGCCGTCGTTGTGGTTGTCGTCATTAATATTTTCATTGTCGTGTCGATCGCGGCTACATTGTATTAATAAAAGAAAACTAAATGCCATAAAAACTTACAACACACGCAAAGTAATAATATTAATTATAATATAAGTTACTAGTAACAACACAACAATATCAGGCACAGCGTTTTAGCATCAAAAGTGAAAAAAGTTGTTATCGCGCGCGCGTATTTAAATACAAGTTTTGTGTTTAGCTTTTATTAAACTCACAGCATCTTCATTATTGTTGTTGATGTTGTTTTCGCAACTACAACAAAATTAAAAATCACAAATTGTTGTGATACTTATACACACACTTTGTACCAACGCTACGATTTGTGTTGTCGGAAAAGCGACTTGTAAGCACAAATTGGCGCGCAATTTCATTTGCCTTTGTTGTCACTGGTGGAAAATAAAACGATTTACATAAATTGCATTGAATTTAGTTCATATGCAAATAGACAGCAGCAGCAGTAGCAGCTATAACAAAAAATAACAATAACAAAAAACAATAACAGCGCTAACAAGCGCCCTTAGTCCAACTTGCTTTGTACAACGTGGCGTATGCGTAATCTGTAGCTTCTGTGTTCGAGCATCCTGCGGAAGCAAGCAACGCCTCTGTTTCTGAGAGTGTGTGAGAAAGTGTGTGTATGTTGTTTGGCGCGTGGCCGCAGTAGAAAGTAAATAAATACTAGATTAATTATTGTACTGCTGTTCTACAATATAAACTAACGGCCTTTAAAAGCGTGTAAACAGCCTGTAAAACATAAGTATATACATACATACTTATAAGCGAGCGAGCCGAGACGAGCTGAGCCGAAACGAGAAGAGTGGAGTGGAGTTGAGTGGAGGCGCGAAAATTGCAATTGAAATAAAAGAAGCGCGCGCGCGATCGAGTGACTTGCTTTAAATAAATTATGCCTTAGTGAGTGTGCGTGTGTAGGTCTGTTGGTGCCTAGGTGAGCCAGTGTGTGAGTGCGTGTGTGTGTGTGTAAAAACATACAAATTACAGTTCACATTCACGCAAATAGACAGGCAGAGACATCTACGGTCTGGACACACAGACAGACAGATAGACAGATATATAGACAGGCAGGCAGGCAGGCCCAACAACAACAACAAACAGCTACAACAAGCAGCAGTAGAACAAAGCAATTGAAAATGCGATTCATATCGACAATAACAACAACAACAACAACAACAACAACAAGAAACATAGCAACAGCAGCACTGAAGAATTCTACAACTACTAGGCGACTCCTCCGGCCGGCTGGCAAGCAGGCAACATGTCAAGCATAATTAATTTTCGATTCTGTTTCTGCTGCCGCTGTCGATTTCAAACCGCCGCCAACACCACCGCCTTCGTCGCTGCCAACAACAACATCGCTGCCGCCACAGGCGTCGCCGCTTCGTCTGTCTCTGCGTCTCTGCAATTGTGCGCTTTCGCATTGAATTGCTGAAAGTACCGCCCCAACGATCAGACCGCCCGCCCAACAGCCCAGCCCGACTGACAGATCCAGCCGAGAAGTGTAATTACTGGTAAACTTTGCATCTTTATTTTCCTTTGCAATTAATCTGTTTTACGCATTGCCATTGTTGTTACGCGATTTCGTTTTATTATTATTATTATGAACACATACGAGTACATACGGGTATAAACATTTCGCTATCTGCGATTGTTGTTTCAACAGTTCGCCAAAAAAAAGTTTAATTGTTTGAATATTATTATCACTTTTTCTACACGAGTATGTGCAATACTTGTACATATGTACCCGTATGAACATACATACATACATGTATATGTATGTATATGTATGTATGTATGTGTATTTGCTAGTGCCCCGTACGGCTCAAATGTTTAGCAAATCAAGACAAACGTCCATATATTTGCGAAAAGCCGATTCCGGACGAGATATACTATACGTATGTACATACATACATACAGATGTACGTAATACTATACGAGTACATTCAAAAACCACGAATGTTTGCCATTTCTACTGCGTGCGGAGGCATTCGAATGACTATTTAAAGCGAAACAAAATTATGCAAACATATGTTTGCATTTAACAAAAAAAAACATAAAATAATAATAAATATAAAATCTGCATAGTATTTTGTACTGAACCATATAAGGTAGATCATTTACAGTAATTATAATACTTGGATTTAGTTTTACGAATCTCAAATGAGGCATTAGTGATTAAGATAGAAATACATAAATACATATTATAGCGGCAGAAATATTTCCTATTCACATAGAAAATAAAAAAGCAGCATATACAAAACTGCAGGATTTTATTTTATTCTGCACAGATTAAATATTTTATCGAAATGCAAAAGGAAAAGAAATAACTATTTCGCCAATAATTTTGCCTAACATCGGGTAACTTGAATATAGCCGAAAATTACAAATAGATTTCGTGTGAAAAATACTCCTAAAACTGTGTTTCACATCAGTTTTAGAGCCAAGAAGTATATAAAAGAAAAGAAATTATAAAATTTCAAATTATATCTTTCACTTTTTGAATATAGTATAAAGAAGTTTTTCTAAGTCTATTTCAAAATTTTCTTAATAAAATCTACCTTCATACGAATATCGCTAAGAAACTTTTACATTAAATTAAAAGAGATGCTGGTCTTCGCACAATTTGCCGAAAATTTTCTCTTGTTGTGAAATAGTAGTTACAAGTATTTTCGCAATGATTTGCAATGCACACAATTATGTACTTAATACTTTTATCAGCATTAAATAGCTGTTGGAGCGAATTACTTGTAGTTTGATTGCGTTATCGCTTCTCATGTGAAATTGATTTGCAAACTTCTCGACATGCTTGACTACCAAGTCATGGCGATCTCTCTAAAACAAAAATGGCAAGAAATCCACACAGCCGTGTGACTGTTTAATGTAATTGCCTACGATTTCCTGTATTATTATCTGCCATAATAACAATAATAATAATAAAAAAATTTTAAAAAAAGTCGCTCTAAAACGGCATATTACAATACACATTCATTAAAGACAACAAAGTAAACGGCAAATGACAAAACTGCACAAAAAATTACAACCGACGGCAATGAAGACAAACAAACAAACAAACGCACATACATACAGAGCCACAAACATTCATTCGCAGTCGTATGAAAAACATAAAAAGAAAGAAATGTTGTTGGTAATAACTACTTTACTATCTGGATATGTGCGAGTGCGTGTGCGTAGCAGAGACAGGACGAGACAGTAGTACCTACATCTATAGTACATCTACATCCACTCGTACATCGGTTAATATGAATGTACACATTTGTTGTTACGCTGGTATGCCTGAAATGTGCATGGCAGAAAAAAAGAATCGAAATAAAATAAAAGAGAGTCATATAGGAGCCGACGACTGGACGGACTGTGCGACAGTAGGCTGAGGCTGGATGACAGTCACTAGCAGTCTCTAGACGACATCTGGGCAGGCGGACGACATAGGTGTCGCTTTTTTGCTGTCGCTGTTGTTGTTGCTGTTGTTGTTATTGTTGCTGCTGCCGCTTTATAAAAATGCAACCATACCAGTTTTGCCAACACGCGGCCAACTCGTTTCCTACAACAGCAAACGGCAACAGCAGCAGCAGCAGCAACAGTCGCAACAGCCCCCAAACTGCAGCAACAACAGTTGCAGTTGCAGTTGGCCTCAGTGCCGCTCCAACTGCATCCACACACACACACACACACACACACACCTAAGCACAGACACTTAAGTAAAATAGCAGCCATTTGAATAGGTTAACCAGCCATCGAATCAATTGATTTTAGTTTTCTTTGATGTGCGATTAGTCAGTTTATAATAAATTCAAATCCGATCGCCTTTTCTGCAACTTTTGGTCGAACTCCTTTTAAGTAACTCATTTTATTACCATCCTGCTTATGGGCAACTATGAGTAGCCAGCCTCTGATTCACGTTTTCCATTCAGGTTCGTGTTTATTTGTTTAGATGCCAAACTAATAAATATAAAATAAAACAAATGGAGCCTAAAATTATCATTAAAAGAACAAACAAAAATCAACTTTGGCAACCCGGATAGAAAAATGAACGCAAAATTAAAACAATTCTTGCGGCTCTTAATTTTGAATTTTTATAATGTCCAAAGTGCGGAATATTTAGGTCTTAATACCTAGAACTGACACAAATAAAGAAATTAATACAATAATAACTTTGTTCATACCTACGTGCTATGTATTTGAAAGTAACATAAAACAGAGCTAAGCCATCATTATGAATTAATAAGTACTTCATAACTATTAGAAATATTTACGTTACATAAACTGAAGTTATTTTAAAGTTATGATTTCATTGTAGCGGCAGCAGTGCCTAAAAAAGCAATAATCTCCTAACCAAAGCAACAACATTCAATTATTGGAAAAATAAATACAAACCAACCTGCTCGTATAAATTTGCTTTAGTTTTAAACTCATACTAATAATATGGAATGTTAAGCAGCAGAAATGGTTTTCAATTTTTTGCAATATTACCTTAATCCTGCTATGTAATTGCAATCAGTAATGCTTTGGATGGGGATCTTGAAGGGCCAATAAATTGTACAAAATATAATTTTAGCAACTAACACACTTGCAGACTACAACAATGCCTGCCATTATTTTGGACTGAAATAAAGCCTTAGAACGCCTTAAGTTCAAGTAAGCTTTATGGGTAGGAGGCGTGGTGTACCTATTGAAGTGACTGCCACTGTATGGGCATAATCTGCAACTCTGTGTGTTGGTCACTTACGCACGCACCTGTCCAAGCAAACTGCCGCCGCCTCAGACTGCCGGGCGTTCGGAAAATGCATTGCAGGTGTTTTGTTTTTGCTTGCATGTTTGTATGTTGTGTTTGTTTGTTTGTCCGGCCGTCTGACCGCCTCTGTCTGTTTGGTGTGTTTTGGTCTGAGTCTGTGTCTGTGTCTCTGTCTGTGCTCTGACCATGGCGCTTGTCTGGCCGGGCCGGCCCAAAACGTGGCTATACTCGTATGTCCTAGCCGCGAACCGGGAGTTGGGAGCTAGGAACCTGCAGTTGGTCAGCATTCAGCGCCCGGCCTGACAGTTGAAGTTGATTTTGCTGTGCAGTGGCATGCCGCATAATAATAATCCGGCAATTAAAATATGATCGCATAATAACTCGACACTCGTGCGTCTTCTATGATTTATGGCACAGCTTTGCGGAGCTTATTTATAGCTCCCACCGGACTGTAGACTGTAGACTGGGCTGTTGCTGATGTTGTTGTTGTTGTTGTTGTTGTTGCTACAACAACTTTTGTGACTACTTTTTTTACGCATACTTTTGCATTCGTTTAAAGGTAAATTGCTGTCGCCAAGCAGCGACGTTGACATCGCTGTCTTCGTCGTCGTCGTCGTCGTTGTCGTCGTCGTTGTTGTCCACGTCGTCGGCGCCGGGGCTTTCGTTGCCTCTGTTGCCGTTCTAAACGCGTTCGTTGTCTAGCTCTTTTTGGCTGTCTGGGCCGGCTTGGCCCGTTTGTTTGGTATTCTTGGCAAAACCCAAAACGAACAAAACTGAAAAACAAACAACAACATTGGAATGAAAAAAAGAATGCCAAAATACTGAAAACGAACCAAACATTTGATACGCGCCCGCCTCGTTTTTGCCGCCACTGCATGTCTCTTCATGTCCGCTGGGCAACACGACGAGGTCTGGCCGCTAATAAATAATTTTAAATGCCGCATACAAAATGAAACGAATGACCAGCCGGCGCAAGTTAAACTGTAACCCAATAGCTCTGCCACTGCTGTCTCTGCTGTCTCTGCTGGCGGTGGCTACTGGGAGCGCTTGATCTTAATTGGGTGCGTGGGCCGCTTCGCTTCGGTCTGCACAGCTGTGCAAAGCTAAGTACCGACAACTGGGCCAAGTGGCTCTGACTGGTGTTGGCGTTTGGCCTTTGAACGGACTTAAACGGAAAGCTTGTCCATGCCTTTGCCTATGCCGATGCCGATGCCGATGCCCATGCGTATGTCTATGCGTATGGGGGTTGCTTTTTGCCAGTCATTGACGCTCCACCCTGCCGGCATGACGTCAGCATGACAGCACTTTGCAGTACAAGATAAGCAACAAACACACGTATAGTACATTCATACGTGGGGTGTATGACAAAACAGCCCTTTTACTTTTCCAAAGTTCAACTACTTTAATACTAAACATTCAGCAAGATTGCTGTTTTATTTTTAAAATAAAGATGCACTTTTCCTAAGCAGGTGGTTTTAAAAAAAATTAACATAAATTCAAAAAAAGAAGGAAAATTTACAATTTTCATGTGTTCCGATTTCGAAAAATGAAGAATTACTATTAGTTAACATTTAGGAACTTTTTGCCCCTAGTAGTTGTACAGATATACAGAAGCAATGGGTACGAAAAATGTTTGTTAATACAATATTTATAAGCAGCTTCAAAGCAGCGGTAGCTCGGAAATAAGAACATATGTATACATAATATACATATACAAATGTACATAATATACTAGTAGCGAATTCATTTAAATTAGCCAATTTTATTTTATGCATTGCTAATTTATTTTGCAAAGCATTTTATAGCATTTTGCCCGACTGTTATCACCAAAATATTAGCTAATTAATTTTTATTAATTTCAATGCTCTATGAAATTCATCTTCAGGGGCATTTTATTAAAATTGTTTTTATTGCATTTTAGAGGAGTTTATCCCAAGCCTACAGAGTCCGATGTTTTACTTGTATGTATTTAATATTCTGTATTTAATTTAGACAAGGAGTTTTGGTAAGCTACTTGCACCAAATTCGTAACTTTCCATTTTCAGTTCCTTCTTTTTTTCTTTCCACTCATTTATGCCAAGTAGTTAGCTTTATGAACTTCTTTGACAATTACTTCAAGGATCATTTTTACGGCAATCTTTTTGCTTGTCATACAGCATTCATTTGCAAGTAGTAGTGGCTTGTCACCATCGTCACATACGATTAAACGGTTGTGTACTGATATTGGCCGTAATCGTAGCTGAACTTTAGACGCAGACAAAGACCATGCGTCATCGTCATCGTGCAGGTTGCTGCGCGTGTGGCAGCTGCAATTTCACCATTCAAAGGCACACACAGACACACACACACACACACACACGCACACAGACATACATAGACACACATTTGCATGAGTACATGAATACGAGCACCACTTGAGATAATTTCGCCACGGCACGCAAAAAGCGCGACGCCGTCAATTTACTTTTCATAGTATTTGCGCAATCAAGCCAAGTAATTAATATTTGCCAAACAATACAAAAGTTCCCACTGCTGCTCTCTCTCTCTCCCTCTCTCGCTGTCGCCCTCTCCTTTTCTCTGATCTCTCTCTCTCTCTCGCTTACACACGCTCTCTCTCTCTCTGATAAGTGTAAAAATAGCAGTAGCAGACTGTGTGGCGTTTCTGTGCCGTGGCGCTCTTGCTGGAGCAGAGGGTCTGTGATATTACTGATATTACTTATACGCCATGTGTACGCATACTCCCAAGCACTACAAATTGCGGCTCTTATTTATGGTTAAACAAACCCCTTGCCATAATTTGCGCACTTTACGCTCCACTTGCAAATAGAAAAAGTTTCTGGCAGACTTTTTGTCACCGCTGCAGCAAAATGGCGACGTCATCGCGCTCACACACTCACACACACACACACACACACACACTCACACAAAGGCAACACAAGCGCAAATATGCTCGCATAAACAAACAAGAGAACGCGCGCCTGAATGCATTTGTGCGTGCCATTTAACTTGACAAACTGTTGTTTTGCAATTTGTTGTTGCTGCTACAACAGTTGCTGTTGTTGTTGCTTAGCACAATTAAACAGATGCTACTGCCTGTCATACTACACGAGCGAGCGATCAACTTAATAGCTAGCTACGGGTATATCAACCCATAAGAGTCCTTGATACAAATACTTACAGCCTTGAGCACAAGAAACAATGTTAGTTTTTGAAAACAAGTACAATTTTAACAAACAAATAACCGAGTTCATTTCTAGTTCAGTGAATGCATTTTTGTCATTTAAAGTGACATAATATTTCGAGGATGCTTTTCAAGTAATAGCAGCCTGTCAAGGAATACAATTTTCAGTTATTAGGAATAAATAATGTATCTTTAAGGTAGTTTTCTCATGGATGCCATTTTCAGAACTGGACCATTCGGGAAGCTACAGCTTTCAAATGGAAAAACAATCATCCAAATCAGTCCACCCAGTCGATTGTGCTGCGGCAACAAACATAAAAAAATAAAAAATACATACTCGGTTAAAAAAGAGTTTAAGCATTTGATATAATAACTATTGTATAACTTCTTACCCTTTGAGGACAGGGTCTAAAAAGTACGCCACTAAATCACATAAAATCATTTGACAAAGAATTGGGGAGGCTGGAGCTATTTTGAACACATTTCTATGCTCGTGTTACTTCAACTCCCCGTAAATCAAAAACTATTTTGAAAATTGTTGTTATAATTATAACTATGAGATTTTAAAGAATTGTAAGTTATAAAGAGAACTAGGCTTCGCAAATAAAATGGAAAGCTAAAAACTTCATTTGGGCAAAGTTCTTCTGCTCAAATTTGAAGCCCTTTTATGATAAAGCAAGCCACTATAAAAACTCTAAATTTCCTTCCCGCTCTTCCTGATTATATTTTATCGCATATTTTATTTGGTAAGCCCTATTCGATTGCTTTAGCAGTCTCGTGGCATGCATATTCTCAAAATGTAATCTAACATAAGTAACTATGGCAATTTAGTTTACGATTCTAACGAGAGTTGCAGTATAAAATTGTTTGCATGCTAAGGTATTTATTTTTTTAACTGTTTGCCTCGTGCTTTTTATGTCTTTATGTCATCACAAAAGAAACAATCATTCCAGCAGTGCTTTGTCGTCGCAATCACAGGAATGTAGTGTTTGATATACAAAACGTTTGTGGCTTTGATAAGCAGAGTCTAGCAACTCAGCCCCGACACGCTATAAGTTTCGGCAATAGACCGAAGTCCAACAAATGTACATACATATGTACATATGTGTCTGCGTAGTTGTCGCAATTATTGAAATTGAAGAAATTATTCAAAGGGAATTAAAACTATCTGCAGCCAGACGGCTGATCGATGTGCCAAAGCCAAAGTTCAGGCTGACTCATCGGAGAACAAATGCCCAACAAAAAATAAATTGCCAACATACATACATACATATTTGCTCAACTATTTATTACTATAAGGCTTAAGTCGGACAGCAGCAGCTTAGTAGCTTATGCATAGTATATGGCGTCCACAAATTATGAGAGCATATGTTGATGTTGCTGATGATATGCCGTCTGCTGCTCTTGGCCAGCAGCAACTGTTGTTGTCTCTGACAACTGTCAACTGGCGCGTATTTATATGTAAATGTATTAATGTGCATTTATGTATATTTTATGCAAAATGTATGAAACTTATAAGAATGCTATAAAAATGGAAGCAAATTTTGTGATAATCATATGTTAATTTCAAATCAACGCGCTGCCAGCTAGTGCCAGTATACTTCATCAGTGGATGTGTGTCTCTGTGTGTCTCTGTGTGTGTGTTTTTGTGTGTGTGACTCGTAAACACACCAAATCATTTCTCTAGATGTGAGTATGTAAATATGTACCAAGAAATATAAACTCCTTTTCTTGCGTATTTATTGCTGCATGTACATATGTAAATCCCAAATCAAAATGCTTGCTTGTATGACAGAAATCTCAAAACACATACTATTAACAGATAGTTTGAAATGTGGCTGAAAGCATTTTATAACTTAATACGAAAAGCATCAAGATTGTGCGAAGAGATTAAGCAGCAAAAATAAATTGGAATGAAAGAGTGAAGTGGAGTCAATTATGGAAGCAGCAGCAGTAAACTGAAGTTAAATATGTTAACAGAGCCCACAGGCTTTTTATTGTTTATGTTTATAGCCATTTGATATGTCATGCAGAAAACTATGTTAAGCTTTGTATACTTGTATGTATAATGGTTTTTAATAAAACTTGTGAGTCAAAAGCTAGGACGCCTCGTGAGGAGTATAATGATTATAAAAGTAGCAAAAACAAAGAATTCTCTGGACATTTCTTGATACTTTTTAGATACTTTCCCAAGAATTCAGCAAACACCTAAGCATGAACAGAACGATTTAAAAGATAATACTTATTCTATCTTTTAGTGAATTTAACAGCGGCTCACAAATTCACAATTTCAACAGAAAAACGTGCTGCTAGAAGAATTGGAGACAAATATCGGAAATATTTTAAATGTGCTACAAAGCGCCTTTCCCTCAACCTTTATGGATGTTTGTACTATATATAAGAAGAATACTAAATCACTTTATTATATGTAGGAATGATTGCGTTTCTGCCTTTTCCGTTCAACGAGTTCGACATGCAACTGAAATTGGAGCATGGCATGCTGTGGATTGTTGGCATTGTTGCTGTAATTTAATTAACACAAATGTACGATAAAATTTAAGCCGGCAACGGCCTAGTGCCAATGCTCCAAAACCAAGATAGCTTTGGTGCTGTCGATGGCATCATTGCCCATGGAGTTGCAGCTGTTGGCCCCTTGTTGCAACTCGCTGGGAGTCGAGAACGCTGCGCATGCGCATGCGCGGGCTGTCTTGGGCTGGGCTGTGGACAATTGCAACAACAACAACAACAACAACAACAACAACCGCAACAAGAGTAACAGCATCGACGGCAACACGTTTTTCACGAAAGCAGCAATAGCAGCAGTTGTCAAAGGCAGACACACAAATACCAACGCACTTGTCTCGCTAGTCGCATGTCGAACATGAAATCGTAGCGCAAGATATATGTGCACATCAATGTGAATTAACAGACACATTAAGCGATACCGATCTCGAGTTAAACTAAACACGAGACCACGATCGTTTCGACGACACGACGGCAACGTCTGCGACATCAAGAACAACGAAAGACTCTGGCCACGAACCTGCCTATGTATTGACATACTCGTACAGCCATACATACATATATATACATAGATATTTGAGCTGATGACGGTGTGGGCTTTGTGGTGCATACAGTATACAGGAAAAGAATAGCAACGAACCTTAAATATAAAATAGCTTTCGGAAAGCTGTGGGATCTGTTTTAAGCAGAATATATGACTTCAAAGAAATATTAATAAAGTTTATATTAGAGTGTCTTCAGATTTCCGAGATCTCTTTAGATAACGATTTCACAATATCATTCATTTACAATAATGACTCAACTAGTTCGTATTTTTGTCTATTTTTTATACTTTCAAACAAAAGATTTCTTGGTAAGGCAAAATGTGTTCAGTTATTTTTTTTAACGTTTTTATTTTCATTTGCAAAATCAATTCCAAGAAACCGGTGCTTGTTTCTGTCTACAGACTTATACCACCGAGTGTGCGCACATTCCCAAATTTTGAAGTTATTCGTGTGTGTGTGAGTGTGTGGAGTGCACTTTGAACCCACTGCCAACCTACTAACGGTTAAAGCCGCTAACAGAATTCGCCAAACGGAAGTGAGGAACTGAATCATGACACTGGAATGTGTTGTGTCTTTATGGCTTTTAATAATAAGTTTTATGGCATATCCAATTTCAAGAATAACGAAATGCAAAAAATATACTATATAGTATAAATAAAAACTGAACCATAGAACCGACTTAGCTTATACATACATACAAATATGTGTGTGTGTGTGTGCGATCGTGTCTATCGGTGAAGCGACGCACAAATATGCAAACAATTCGCATTTGCGTGTTAATCAATAAATTTGTTTGTGAAAACCATTTTGATTGTTGAATAATAAATGTCGACGTCATACGAAGTTTTGGCTTAGGCCGGCTTTGGCGCCTGGGTGTTGTTGTTATTGTTGATATTATTGTTGTTGTTGTTGTTGTTGTTGTTTGAAAGCAAAATCCATACTTAAATAGTTAAATGCAAACATGTTTTGCTCTTTTTTCTTCTTCTGGCCTAAAACGATTGTTGTTGGTGGTGCTGCTAGTGCTGTTGGTGATGCTGGTGCTGGGCGCTCCAGCACAATGCCAAATATATACAATATGGGTAGTAAATTGCTTGAAACAGATTTTCTATGGAAATGCGCTGCCTTGCACGGCACATTTGTGCATAATTTATAAAAGCAGTTGCGGCCTTTGCTGGCTGTGGCCATTTTTATTATACAAACAAATAAATACATACATACATATATACTTCTTCTCCATATGTACATATGTACAAGTATATGTGTATGTATTTATATTTATTTATTTGATTATTTGCTTTGTGCATTGTCATTAAACAAATGTGCCAAGAGCTCATGAACAACACAAATTTCGGGTTTGGCACCACGTCACACACTGGAATTCCCATATATCGTCTAAATTGTTGTTGTTGTGTCTTTCATTTTATCTTTCTAAAAAAAATTGTTTACAGCATCGACTGCGCCGGGGCTGGCGCTGTTCATCTTCCATCAATAAATCCGGTTTTTGAAATGTTTTATACGGTTTTTTGATTAACTTTCGCCTAACTAATTGCACAATAAAAATTGTTTAAATATTTTTGTCAACGGCTCCATTGTCCCATGTGGCGTCTTTGTCATGTTGGCGCCGTGTTGTGACAGCTGTGCAGCAACGGCCGTTTCCAAATGGCCCCAATTTGGGGTTTGTACGAGTATTTGCACCCTGCCTTCGACATCGCATTTGCGTGGCTTCCTCATGAATTCCGGCTCATTGTTGCCACTCGACCATCACCCAACAACTTCTATAACTTATCGCCAACCTACAAGCAGTACACATGCATACTACATACTTGTATATGTACGCTTATATGTTTATTTGTGTGTTGCTGTTCCATGGAAAATAATTGCTGCATATGTGTGTGTGTGCCAATTAATTGTTTTGCGCTATTTTTAGATTTTTCCTTTTATTTGCGGCAGAATTGCTAATAATAATAATACTCGTATTTCAACAGAGTGGCTCTCATGTGCAGAGCTTATTAATAGTTTTCAAAAATCGAAATACAACCATTTTTGGAATTGCGGGGGAGTAGGAATGTCACGATTCGCCGATACATCATCTCTGAAGCTTAGCTGCCGAAACAATTTTAATTATCGCCGCAATAATAGTTAGTAATAGTTAGTATGAAAGCTAAACCAAAGAATATGACTTTAAATATCAAACTACAAAACTAAACTATTAAATATATTCGAAGAAATGTTAGTCTTTAAATAGGCGACTGTTATTGTATCTTCTAACCTGCTTATGGAAAATGGTGCTTGTTTGCTTCAAGAAATGCAAAATGTAATACAAATATGTAATAAGTATATAATACTTACTTATATATATTGATTTTTAGCAAATAAGCACAGATTTGGGGACAAAAATTAGAGAATTACAAGAGCTATTACAAAACAGGATGCTAAACTAGTTACAAGTTGTACGAACTATTATTCAAAAAATACAAATATTATTATTATTATTAATTTTAAATGTGAATGAAGAATGAAGCGAACGATATATTGATTTGAAATATCTGATATTTTCTGTAAATTCCACAAACAACTGGATTAAACATATATACTTGTAGGAACACAGATTCGTATACTCCCAATTTTTAGTTATTTAGTTTTAAATATCTGATATTTTCTGAAAGTTCCTTAAACAACAGGATTAGATATAGGAACACATATTCGTATACTGGCAATTTTTAGTCATTTAGTTTTAAATATCTGATATTTTCTGAAAGTGCCTTAAACAACAGGATTAGATATAGGAACACATATTCGTATACTGCCAATTTTTAGTTATTTAGTTTTAAATATCAGATATTTTCTGAAAGTTCCTTAAACAACTGGATTATATTTAGGAACACAGATTCGTACACTGGCAATTTTTAGTCAAAGTGCCGTGTCTGCTTCTGTCTGAGTGTTTTGTCAAGAGTTATGTTTATTTATATGGGCATCGTGTCTAGTTGAATTCGCAGCCGTCATGCCACATTCAAGCCATATTTTCTTTAACGACACGAACATAAATGCAAAAATGATTGGCAAATCTTACGAGCTTGGCTGTTACATAACAAGCAATATTCGAGTATGGAGCATTAACTGAAGTGCCAGTGCTCCAGTCAATTATGAAGTGTGATTTTTATTGTGTAGTTATTTTGACACATTTGAACAAACTCGAAACGAGCGAAATTAAAATGCACTTAAATAACAAAACGCGCTTATAATGGCCGCCTTAGACCTCAGCTTTTTGCGTTGAATGTGGGCAATATTTAGGAGGGATTCACGTACATATACAAAACCAATTAAAGTTGGTTAAATCAATGCAGGCAAGACGCTACAACTTGGTCATGACGTAGCCGCAATGGAGGAGAGACATCGGGCGAGGCCCGACAGACGAAGGATCAAGGGTTTGGTCTACAGACGACAACTGCAACAGCAAAGACAAAGACGACAAAGACGTTGACGGCTAATGGCTTAGTTAGTTTTGTGGCTTTATTATGGCTGCTCCACGATTGCAACTGTGACGGGCTGTATTTCCAATGCACGAATATAAAACCCAGCCGGAGGGAGTTAGTGTGTGTGTGTGTGGTAAAGGGGACCCTTTTCTTAACCAATAACTGACATTTATTGCTTCGAGCATAAATTTTGTTAACAGTTGTTGTGGCCCATTGTCTTTTGCAGTGGTTGGGTAATCGCAAATATCGTCAACATTGTCGTCGTTTTATTCAACATCAACATCATTATCATCATCACCAACATTGAAAGCTGTCGCCTATCCCCCAGCCCTATCCAATCCAATTCAACCCAATCCGCAGCCGAACTTGTAATCGCTGTTGTCATATTCAAAACTGTGGGTACCAACAACATTATCCGTGCCTTATCCAACGCTCGCATTTTGACAAATGTGCGTCGCGATTGTTATTGTAGATGTGGTGGTTGTTGTTGCTATTGTTATAGCCAACTGCCTTCAATATGCAAATACATTGAGATTAGTTGCCAATCTGGCAGCGTGCGATCGAAGCAACACGTCGCCGACGCCGACACCGAGACCGAGACCGTCACCGTCGCTGGGCTGGAAAGATCGTGCTCAGGTCGTTCGATTCCATGTCAGAGCTTTTGTCTTATTTTTGCTCAAGGAATTTGCATGATTTGCCAATCTGGCCAATGCGCACTGGCGCCATTTGTTCATTATCGGCGCTTACAGCTAGCTGGATTAAGAATGATCTTGACTTAATGGTAATGGGTTTTTGTAGACAGAAAATTCCGCCGTTAATTGAATTAAGGCATCAGCGACAAGTCACTAAAATAACCAAACCCATCAGCCCAGACGAGCACCCCAGCATGCCGACAGACGCATAATTGGCAAGCGCCAAAGATGACGCACAGTGTGACACATTAAGGGAAATTAGGGAAATTTGCTAATCGACAAATAATTAGCAAAGTCAAGCAGACTACAAATTTGGCTTCAATTGTCAACATTCCAATAAATCATTGGCAAATATTTAATTACAAATCACTAAAATGATCTCTTTAAACATGATGCTATAAGCTGAAAATATTAGTTACTATACTATCTAAAGAATGGTTTCTTAAAACACGGTACTATAAATATGCTCAAAATATTGGTTACTACGAGAATAGTATATCTGGGATACAGCTTCGAAAAGAGCAACATTGGTGATTTATATTTATTATATTTATATTTATATTTATATTTTCTATTTAATTGGCGTAACTTTTATTAATTAAGCAATAAGTTTATGGCAAAAGGCCTTCAACCGGATGGGGAAATTTAGATTTAGCGAAGATAAAGCCTTTTCTGCAAACAACAACTGAATAGTTTACTAACTGATTATAAAGCTATGCCCTTACTACATCGAAGTCAATATTTTTTTCACTCATGCCTAAATTATATTTGGATCAACTATAGTTGTCAATTAGTTATTTTAAAAGCATATTCCACAATTGACTCAAAGAAGTCTAAGACATGAAGAAACTAAAATTACTTCTGAGATATTGAACGGATTATTTAAAATCAACTCGAAATTTTTACAATGATTCCAGCAAAGATTAGAAGATGCCACCTTTAAACTAAAAATCGATGTTAGTCCCAACGCTAATTTCTATTGCGTACGATCTGAACAAATTGCTTTTAGCGAGAGTGTGAATAGGCATACACCATTGTATTAGTATACCTTTCAAATTGTATATAATTTATCAAAATGGCTTAGCAGCTAAAGGAACCCATAGAAAAGGATAATAATGTTAAGCAGGTGGCTTTTCGTTTTGTTGCCTATTCTTGAACGTATTCCTATGCATATAAATGCATACATATGGTGTTATACACTGTGCGGCAGCAGTGACGTGCCTGCCAAGTTGCCGCTCTTAATGGCCAAGTTTTAAGTGGAATTTGAGTTGTGCTGATTGAAGGTGTGATATGCGGGCACGCAGCCTTCTTCGCTGGCCGACCCACCACGCATCATTAGACTGGTCTAGACACAGTCTGCGTCACGTTACAGCCCATTGCCCATCGGCCACTACCACAGCCCATAAACGCAATTGTTAACCCCTTCAGAGCTGCCACTGCGGCAATTTGCAGTTGCACTTGCACTTGCACTTGCAGTTGTAGCCCCCTAGGGGCACGAAATGCACGCCTACTGTGCGCGACCTCTGGGCTGGACATGTAGCCCATACTTGGGGACTGGGGCGCTTAACTTAATTGATGCTGTTGACGCCATGTCGGCTTTGGCGTTAGAAACCAAAGCGGCGTTCCGTCCAGGTCCGGTCATATGAAACGTATAATCAGTGACCGGCGGCCGGCGACCGGCGACAGGTCGGTGGCATTTAGCCTCAGGCGCTTTTAATTGGCACGACTAAGTCGGCGCCAACGCCAACGTCAACGTTAACGTCGACATCGACGTCGACGCAGGGGTAAGCGCAAGCGTAATGCCGTTGGCTTGCCAATTAAGGCCAAACGTACGAGCATGCGAGTATAGTATAGGAACTTGATTCAAATTAAAATTACTACTAATTTTACTCTCAAATTGCTCCCATGTGTTTAGTGGCTATTTTTAGCCTAAACCTTCTCTAGGGCCGCCCACTTGCCGATCGCGTCAAGTGCGACGCGCACTCAGCACTTGCCGCTCGAGTGCAGATCGAGCTTACTTGCTCGCCTGTTTATCGAAACGCCACTCAAACGTTCAACAACCTCCATTTTTGGCCGCTTGCCGAATTCGAAATTGTGGATGAGGGCCCGCACATGGGGCACGACCATGGCTTTCCGTCCGATAAGCGCTCAAGACGCAAGTATTAAGTGCGTACTCTAACAATCAGTGCCATCGTCGACTGACTCTTCAATGGCAGCCCTTGAAAATGTGCGTAGTTAAAATTAATACTATACTCGTATTTATGCTTGTCCAAGCTTATTATTATTATTTATAGCACAATCATAAATGCTGGGACTCAGCACTACATTTGAGACTCTTGTACTCGCATGTGTACTTGAATTTAAGTAAAAATTAAAAGATTCCGAATGCTGCCACTCATGACTAAAATAGTTACTAATGTTGAGTTTATTTATAGGATTGAAGCTCATAATGAGCTGAGCTTAAAAGGAGATAAATACACTTTGCACTTGTGTATTCTTCTGAGTCGAAAAACGCTTTGAAAATCGAGAAAACAAAGACTAGAACTCAATCCCATAGAGAATCTGAGAAAATATTAGTTTACAAGTGAAATTAAATTTTATGGAAAAATCAAACATTAAATAAATTAAAATAACAGCAAGAAAGTATGTTTGTTCTGCAGTTCAATATGAAAGATATATAACAATTAAATTGTTTTTCATTTAATTTATTTAATAAATTTAGTGAGCTGAGCTTAAAAGGAGATAAATACACTTTGCACTTGTGTATTCTTCTGAGTCGAAAAACGCTTTGAAAATCGAGAAAACAAAGACTAGAACTCAATCCCATAGAGAATCTGAGAAAATATTAGTTTACAAGTGAAATTAAATTTTATGGAAAAATCAAACATTAAATAAATTAAAATAACAGCAAGAAAGTATGTTTGTTCTGCAGTTCAATATGAAAGATATATAACAATTTAATTGTTTTTCATTTAATTTATTTAATAAATTTAGTGAGCTGAGCTTAAAAGGAGATAAATACACTTTGCACTTGAGTATTCTGCTTAGTCGAAATACACTTTGAAAATCGAGAAAACAAAGACTAGAACTGAATCCCATAGAGAATCTGAGAAAATATTAGTTTACAAGTGAAATTAAATTTTATGGAAAAATCAAACATTAAATAAATTAAAATAACAGCAAGAAAGTATGTTTGTTCTGCAGTTCAATATAAAAAATATATAACAATTAAATGTTTTTAATTTAGTTTATTTAATAAATTTAATGAGCTGAGCTTAAAAGGAGATAAATACACTTTGCACTTGAGTATTCTACTGAGTCTAAATACACTTTGAAAATCGACAAAAGGTGGCCTTTGTAAGGAAAAATCTAGAACTCAATCCCATAGAGAATCTGAGAAAATATTAGTTTACAGCTCAAATGTTATTGGAAATAAAAAAGTTAAGTAAATTAAAATAACATCGACAGAGTATGTTTGTTCTGCAGTTCAATTTAAACTCCAGATAGAAACGATACAATTTGATTATTTTCTTTGTAAATCAATGCAGATTGCTTAATTTCTGAAAAATGCAATATCAGAAAATTAAGCTGCATTAAGTTTGAAATAAATAAATATCACTATAAATAAAAGTCATCGCTCAAATTTGCTATCTTTTCGATAATTTAGAAGATAATCCAACAGGCTAGCTCAGATTTTAAAGTCATCTAAAGATTTGGCTTGTTAGGCATTCCTTTACTTTAAAATGATCAACAAAAATGCACATTTTCAATTGAAGTGGCATGTGTTTTAGTTATTTGTAGAGTATTTTTATTAATCTACACACAATTAGTCGACGGATCTGTGTACTGTCCTTGTCAACTGACTAATTGAAGCTAATCAGTACATTTGCAATACAAATTCGCATTGCGCGCTGTCACGTATTTCACCGGCTTATATTTCCACATATACTCGCAAATACATACATACAAGTACATACATATAAGTCGTATACATACATACATACATATGTCTATGTATATTTTTGTGTCTCTTATCAATTGCAGAAGTTTATATATACCTCATGCATTCAAATATATACAAGTACATATGTATACTATACATGCCAATCTATGTACAGCTTGTTATCATGAAATGCGACACTTTTTGTTTTTATTATAATTGGGTGTTAATTATATGTATGTAGAAATCTTAGGTCAAGCACCGATTTGGGTTACTACTCGTATACTCTCCATCTCTCCATGCAAATGCAAATGCAAAAGCAGCAATTGGGCGCGGTTATACATATTTCGTACATAATTAAAGCTGATTCATCCGAGCTATGTATGCATCCGTGTTGTGATTTTTTGTTCGTTTGATTTTAACATGAATTCGGAGAACTTTGGCGCCACTTTGATGCAAGAAATCAATAAACTTTGGCAAATTTGATTTGGTTTTTTATTTTCTTCTTCTCGAACCGCTCAACAAGACAAATAATAAAAATTATGAGAGCTATATACGCACACACACACACACACACACATACACATCTTCTGTAGGCAAAATGCCTTTTTTGTACAAAAAAATGAAATTAATTATAACTCAAACAAACATTACAATATTGGCTGGCGCCAGTCAAAAATCATTAATATTTTTATGACCACCCGGCATACAAGAAAGAACACCACACATAGTGTTCATATCTGTCAGTCGTCAGCTCGTCCGACTTCAGAGTTGGGCGGGCACACAGGTACGCAGACAAACACACTCATAAATCGCAACTAATAATGTCCAAGTTGCCTAACACCTAACACCGAAAACTAGACAAATAGACATATGCGACTATACTGAAGCACCTTTCGGGTGGTTGGGGTAGGTATAGTCGCAGATAAGGCAGCGAATTTCAATCTCTCTAGGGTGTACGTGCGAAATCGATGATGCTGACCGACACCGGCACCGACACCGGCACCGCCACCGTGCCGACACGAGCTCGTCCAGACGTGATTCGTAGAATTCTGTGAAAGAACTAAAATAGCTATACAAATATCCCGTACAGATTTATCTTGATACGCACCGTCATAAAACTCGAAAACAAATGAGTTACTGCGCCTTTATGGTCGCAGGCCAAAACATTTGGCGGCAAGTGCAAAAGATGCTCAAAGCCAATGCTAATAGCTCTTGCCCAGATTTACTTCAGATAGCGCCCCATAGAGTCAAAGTACACACATATGTATGTATGTATGTATGTATGTACATGTGCTACACCTCCTTACTGACAGACTGACTCTTATTCATCGCACCCGCCAATTTCAAATTGATCTCAGGCCCAAAAATAGCAAACAAAGTCAAACAAACACCTGCAATATCTCTAAACAAATTTATAGTTTGGCGCACACCGTGTGTATTTTTAACTAATCAGCATGATGTTTCTCATATTTTTCAGCATTATTTCAAGAGCAAACGTACCAACAACAACAACAACAACAACACCATAGTATACCTATAAATATATAAGGAGAGCCGTTGTCAAAACTTGTGCATATTGCTGTGGAACTGTGCCATCGAATTGTGAAAATGTGTTGCAAATCAGGCGGTAAGTGGCAATGTTGTATGTCTTCAAGTGGCCAGCAACAGCAACGACAACGGCAACAACAGCAGCAGCAGCAGCAGCAACAACCACCATTGACGACAGCAGCAACTACAACAAAAACAATAATAAAAACAACAACAGCAAAAACAAAAACAAAAGCACCAGCACCAGCAGTCAAGTTCCTGATCCATGAAACAACTCATACTAAAGTGCAAAACTTTCGCCTTCAAAGTCATGGCCATAGCCGCCACTTGTTAGCCACAATTATTACACTGATCGTGTTGGCCACGATTCAAATGCAGCTGGAATTGGTTACAGCTGGCGAGAGCCTATTAGGTGAGCATTCATTATCCGGAATCTATAATTTTTATTAATCACATCAAACAGAATAAAATTAGCAGTGATTGTGGTACTTAAGAGATTAAATTTATGCGATCGTCCGTATCATTTCTATTTTAGGCATATGCGTTGTATGTATTATGAAAAGATTGTGATACACATAGAAATATTGGATACAATAGTCTAAATATATTCATGATAAGTAGCGCCAAATTTGTATAATTCGAGGCATTATAAAGAACTGATATGCTCCTTATTGTAAATATAGAAAGTTATTCTACTAACAAGGATTTTTCAGCACTCGGCTTTTCATTATTATTATTATAAATTAATTATAATATTTTATCTTCTTCACATATTTAGGTATATTTTTTCTTAATTATAAGGTGGAGATTTCTAATTAATGATTGAATTTCGTTTCTGCTTTCCAGTTTATTTATATGTTTTTTCTTCATAGTTAATTTCTGATTACGTGCATCTAAATGAAAAACTTATTAAAAAACAGAACCAAAGTTCTGTAATCAATTTATAAGCCAATAGATTTTAATTGCCGCGTCTCTAAGCCATCGGACAAAGAGACTTACTGTATGCGTTATGCGATCTTAACGCGTTTTTGTTTTTGACAATCTGAGTCTGCCTCGCCCACACACAACCATGAACTTGTTGAGACTTTACCTCAGTGTTCCTGACATTAGTTTTGCATTTGGATTTAAAGCGGTTGTTCGGTTCTGTTCGGTTCTGTTCTGTTCTGTTGTCAGGCGCCGTGCGCCGCATTCCTCCGCACACGTGCCTCGCTGGCGCTTAATCTGTATCTGTGATTAATCAGCGTCGTCGATGTCTATGTCTACTATATGTCGATGTCGCCACTGTCACCTTCAGGTTCAGAGTCAGAGTCGGAATTACCGTCTCCGACGCCAACGGCGTCGCTGCCTTTTTGAATGGCTCCCAAGCTACTGGCTGAGTTTTTTTTGTTGTCATCGGTTTTTTGTTTTCTAAACGTATTGAGTGGATTTTTATGGTTTCGAGTGTTAAATTAAATAAAATAAAATAAAAAATAAAATAAAAATCCGTGTGTCGTGCATAAATTAGAAACATTGCAATTTCGATATCGGGTTACTTGAACTTTGTTCATTAACTATCAAATAGTCGAGACAAAAGAGAATGGGAACCAAGAACAAACACACACACACACACACACACATAAAATCCTACATAAACACATACTTGTATATGTAGTATACCTGTAGAATGTAGAAAGTGTGGGAGAACTAAAACTCGCTTGGCGGTCACTTAAAAATTTCCACTTAATTAGGCATGAGAAACATGCGCCCCGTTTTGTTTCTGAATAAAGGTGGTCTGCGAGGCAGCTACCATATCGGTTGCATCTTAACTTCAAAAAAACACAGCAGGACACTTTCGCATAACAGGAAACACGACAAGCTGCGCCCCAAACCCAAAAGAGTCGGCAGCAGGAGCTGCAACAACAAAGCGAGCAACATCATCATCATCATCAAAGGGAAGCGAACGAACAAGCAAACAAACATACTTATACTTGTACAAACAAGCGATCAAATTATGTTGAAAAGTAGTTGGCCAACAGGCACTTGAGGCAAAAGATACAGATACAACATTGATAATGTGAAGTGGTGGCGTAAACGTAACCCTCAAGCCGCCCACAGATGATTCACAAAAAAAAAAAGACAAAAAGGTAGCCCAGCATTCTTCTGGAGAGCCGAGAGGCGTTCTCAAGACAATTTTGGTGCATTCTACAAGAATGAGGCAGCGCTTATCTGTCTGTCTGTCTCTCTGTCTGTGTGTGTGTGTGTCTGTCTATGTGTGTGTGACTATCTGTGTGTTTATGGGTAGCGCCGGCGTCTGCATTTATCAGCGAACACAGAGTCATTCGTTTTGTGTGTTTATCAGCACATTGCAGGTGGTCCTTTCTGCCGCTGCTATTGTTGTTCTTATTGTTGGTAGCGCCGGGTCTGTGACTGCGACAACACTTGAAGAAACTAGTGGTTAAGAATCTTAAAAATGATTGCTGACATGCCAGTCCTTTCTAATTCACAGCCAATAAGTAAACACCCTCGAAACTAGAGCCGCTTCTACTGTAAAAGAACAGTGTAGTTGCATAAAAAATACATCTACATAAAAAATATAAGTAAATATATAGTATATATATATATATATAGTACTACCTTAGCATCGTAATAGCGGCTTAGACTTGACATAGAACAGTCTTTAAAAATTTCGAATAGGTTTTCCAAACGATCAGTTTAAAAGGAAAACAAATATAATAAAATATTCTAATTGTTTTAATAAATACTCACGAAAGTATGCTGCTTATTGTTATAATCAAACCATCGATGTACATCAAAAATATTGTGAAAAAAATGCTATCGCCTTTATAAGAAATCAATTTCATTTTGTAAGGCCCTGTTAAATCTTTATTGGAAAATCAAATCGAATTCCTTATCAAAACATGAATATTATTTAATTGGATGTACGGAAAATGCTGAGGATAGAAATTAAAAGGCATGAAGGGCTCAAATGTTATGGATTAACAACAATCGACCTTTTTAGTATTATACTTGAATATATAAATTTAGATTTATAAAATAGCGTAGCAACTTTTAACTATGTATATAGAAGATACTGCAGACACAGGACCATTCCAAAACATGAATAGAAAAAGTATTTCTATTGAATATATTTAAAATTCATTTAAGAGGAACTTCTTTAGCGTTTGATAAAGATAAACTGTTAACAAATTTATTTATTTTCGAGTTGTTCATACCTATTCTGTATTTTGATTTCAGCAGATTTCATTTTCTTTTCATTAACTTTTTAACTATTCAAATCTAAATCAAGAAATTAAACAGTTTACCGATTTTTAAAAAAGGCCAAGATCATAAATAAATCTTATATAGTTGCACGGAATTTGGGAGTTTTAGGATATACTTTAATTTCATTTATTTAGTCAGCAATTTTGTTTATGTTTTTAAAATATTTGGTATACTACTTACGCTTAATACTATATGTGGGAATTGAAAACTCGATTCTTGTTCAAGTGTATATTACTGGGACTGGGCCGGACTCGCTCTGGGTCTCGGGAACTGCCATTCAGGTCGCATCGCCGCTATGGCGTTTCCGTTCGTATCGTCCGTTGCTTTGTTGTTCTGGGCATGTTTAACATGCTGCGCTCGCTTCTTTGACTTAGCGCCACTTCTGGCCAGGCAGCGAGGGCAAAAGCAATCAAAAGGTAAACCAAACAATGAACTCGACTACAAAATCAAACCCAAAGAAAGAGACACACAACGGCGCTTTGGAGCGCCAAGAGCCAAGGGGGCAGGCAAGAAATGGTTGCTTTATGATCTTGCCATGCCATGTTGTTCTTTGCTTCTACACACACTGATAAAACTGCCTAATCTGTGTATATAAGTACATACATATGTGCTGGTTTAATATGGCCCGACCTGAGCAGCTTGTTGGATTATGCGGTCCTCATTTGCTGTGCACTCCCCACTTGATTGTGGATAACATCTCAGTCATTGAGCATTTCCGGCTGCTCATTATTTGCGCTTAAAAATGGTTATAAAAATGAAATATTTGTTATTTATTTTATTACTAAGTCATAAGCACATAGCCACTAATTGTTTGAAGTTCTATTACTATCCGGGAAACACTTTTGTGATAAGCCTTCACCTATACAATGCAGACCAATTTACTTTATTATTTTTTCAATTTTATTAATTGAATCGTTAATTTTTATTAACGACAACCAAAATGCACGAAACTAAACTAAATCTTGATAGATTACTTTATTGGATTCTGCTTATATACATATATTGGTGGCAGCAGTGGGTTCCCAAACTGACAGCTTATCCTTAGTCCAGTCCAGTCAGTCAAAGAATGGGGTTATTAAATAAAATATGTATTATGCAAAAGGCAGAAGTAGGCATAACTGATCGTTCATATCTACATATTGTATATATGTCGACAACTAATGGACTAGAAAACGAACTTGGAAGCAACATTTCTTTGTTAACCAATTTTGTTATCAAGAGAATAACTGTGGATTCTTTTACAAAATGTTTAAATATTTTGTATATTTTCACACCAGTATCATTATCAAATATTTGCTTCAAAGCTGGTGAAAACAGAGATTAAGATAATCACTATTAGAACCAACCATTATGTTCTCCAATAACGTTTTTGGGGCCTGGTCACTTATATAAAAAAGTTAAACTGTTCTGTAATGGTCAAAACTGCAGATGCGCGATTTTAATCTCTAAACACAAACATAATAGTATAACTGATTAGATACGTTTTAACGAAATTTCTAGGAAGTATGTTTTCTACGATACTCATTATTCTTATTTCCTTTTCTCTTCCAGGCGATATGCAATCCTGTGCCAATGAAGGCGAAGAGGTGCAAATACAAGGCATTAAGAACTCAAAGTGTTTCAAATGCACATGCCTGGTAAGATAATCTATGACTAAAATTACTTGTAACTTAGGGGCACCCCACTGGGTCCGCACACTCCACTCCCCTTTCAAAATTCACACCCCTATGACTACAAAAATTGCGTAAATGCTTTGTGCCAAAAAAAATAACTAGAAAAAGAAATGGCTAGCTGGCAAAGCTTGGCAACTATGCGCGAGAGCCTGGTCAGCTATTGACCCGAATACAGCCAAAAACTGGAGGAAAAAATGTATAAAACAAATGAATGGAAATATATCTCATTTATGTATCCGAGTTGCCTGTGTCTGGTGCTGAGGCTGGCGCTGCAGGCACGTCGCCACTGTCCAGACACGTCCATGGATATGCAGAAGGATGTGCGCAGCGAGTGGGCTGTCAAACATTTCACTACGCCTGCCAAAAATGCAAAGGCAACAACAAAATAAATAAATATCACCCGTGGCTGCGACGCTGGCCCAATATTTCAGGCCCTGACAACAAGTGCAAATATTTCAAATATTTATATTAGAGACGCACTCCATGGGCTCCGGAGCTGGACCGCTGGCGTGTGGAGGCATTAAAATTTGCGAGGGTCCACAGCTATCTACACATACACGTACATATTTATGTATGCATGTATTTTTAGGAAATGCGTGAAATGTTTGCGCCTCAACGTAGTACCGTTAAGGCATCCAAGCTTATGGCCCTCTCTCCCGCCCCCCTGTCGTTCTACAGCTCTGTAGAGGCTCCGAGCAAGTTCAAAATGTTTGTTAGCATTTGTTTGCTTTGGTTTCGACCGTCGCGTCGCTTTGTACACATCTATTTAAAAGTTTTTATGATCCAAGGTCGTCAAACGGGTTTTCTGCGTTTTTGTTGGTTTTGTGGCGGCGACGGCGACGGCAGCGGCGTCCACGTCGAAGTCAACTTGACAATCTTAACCACAATGTAGCGATCATTTGACAAACACTTGGCGCCGTGTTTTTCGTCGCCGTCGACCGGCTACCGACGGCTAGCCTAAGCCAAAGCTCATTGCTGATCGCTCGACCGCACCAACCAGCAGCAAAGTCAGCGGCCATGTCGTCATTAGGTATTCGCCATAGCCCTGCCCCCGTCCTGCACCAACCACCGACGGTGGACTGCCTCGTGCCCTGTTTATTTGTTGTTGTTGTTGTTGTATTAATATTTTGTGGCTGCTGTTGCCACTACCGTTTGAGTTTGGGCTCGAGTTTGTCGTGAACTGAGCGCACTTGTTACTAATTTTCGCGCTAAGCGCTGCTAAACGACGCTGCTCCCATTTGGCCGACAAGCCATGGCGTCCTATGATGCTCATGACGGCGCCGATCGGTTGATCGGTTGATCGGTCCGTCGATCGTTTGATCGAAGCAGCAGCACGAGCGCCCCAAGCTACACTTTGCCATTGCTGGGTGCTGATGATGCTCCTGTTGTTGTTGTTGTTTTGTTGTTGTTTTTCTTGTCATCAAGTGGGCTGCGTCTGCGCACAACCGATTTGTGCGAAGTCATTAAAAGTTCATGAAATCGATCGAACTTCATAATTTCAAACGAATATTCAGAGAATGCCGATATTCTCTCTTAGCGCTTGTGCTCTTCAAATGCACTTAAGGGTCGACAAGAGAGTGGGCGCAAAGAATGTGCAAATAAATATTTATGTCAAAACATATTTTTATAGAAATAAATATAGATATATTCCTAGTAAATGGTTATGCATTATTTAACTTTATTGGCACATAAAAACATCGATTTACATATACTCTAGGAATTCTAGAATTTGCGAACTCTGCTGCAGACTGGTGGTTGAAAATGTTATTGGTTCAGGCTTATGAATTCAAATATTATATCGAATATCATACACACGATGTATGTACATACATACAAGTATATATATAGTATACATATGTGTGTTTATGTAATTTGACTTATGCATGTATGTATGTCAGTATGTTCGCTGAGTCGTGCTCCAAGGACAATCAAACAAATTGTCTGTCGTCTGTCTAGAGCGTTTAGCCATTTCCAGCTTTTATGTGAAATTTATGCTGAATACGCATTGCTCTTAATGGTTTATGATTTAAGCGTTTTTCGCTTGTTCGCGCATTGCGCGGGATGATTTAGTTTGGGATTTTTATGTCATACTTTATGTTCGACTTGTGAAAATTAAATTTTCCCCTCGCCCGATAGAAGCGAATAACGCGAAATAAAGCCGTTATGCAAATAAGTCTAGAGCTATATAATCCATATACATACATATGTATATGTCGTTAGGCAGTTCTGGCTATTAGAAAGATGTCGTATTGGGAGACGCACAGTGTGCTCTAAAGGGGTACGAGGTGAGAAAGGAATATTGAAATTATGATAGCAAATAGAAATTTAAACTCACAAAGAATAAAACACTGAACTCTACTTACTTGGGTGGGTCAATAATAGATCTTCAAAGCAAGAAGCCACTTTATTTCCTTAGAAGACATCTAATTCCCCTTGCTAGTCTACTATGCAAGTGACAAAATGCGCCCATTAATTCATGTTTTTGTCTACCAATATATTCCATAGCTATTATACTCTGTGCATACCAAAAACACGCTCTAGACTTAGCCAATTTAGCCCAGCACTCAGCCAAGTTTCAACTCTAGACGACAGCCGGTCGAACACACGGCCAAGCGACCAAGCGGCCAAACGACCAATCGGTGTTAAATCTGATCATGTTTTGTCAAACGCAAGGTCGTTGGAGGCCGTTTGCAAATGTGGTTCTGCCACTGTGGCACACAAACACGCACACATTCATATGTTTAGCAGATACATAGATACATACATATAGAAACAACAAAAACAGCTAGCCGGCGGCATATAATTCTACTTACTCTTACTACCAGTAACTTAACCGGGCGGTCGCCATCGTGGCGTGCTTTTTCTTCATTTTATTAAATGGCAACCTTTAGAAGCGGCTATTCAGACAACGCCGTAGATGAAGATGAAGGCGAGCACGAAGACGACTAGATACGTAGACAACATGGGCGCAAAAATTCTTTAACTTTCATGCTGAAATTTTTCTACAACGATACCGGTTTTAGATTAGAAAGAAAGAATTTTAGATAGAAGTGTTTCGAGGAAGGAGTACCGTGTGACGAGCTGGTTGCTGCTGGCGTTGTTGCTACAATTCAAGAGCATTTGAACTTTGGCCAAGTTTTATTGAGAGTTCATGCATGTGTACATATGTATGTATGTATGTATGTACATACTATCATTATAAAACAGAGCTGCGATGCCATACTAAAGCCCCATTAAAATTCCAACTAACAACTGCCATTAAAACTAATACACAGATAAACATCTCAGCACCGTCGTCGCACTCGAGACATTTTCATAACAATTGCAAATTTTGCACGAGCGCCCCATCCAAATTGAGATCCAATCTGGTTTTCCAAGCCATGTGCTGTTCGTTGCACTAAATTATACGCTCACATGCATACACGCTTACCTACACACACACACACACACACTCATTCACACACATAGCCACACTCACTATTGCAATCACAAGTCGCAAGGCGGTGCGACATTGCCAACCCGCCATCCCGTCAACCCTCCCAGTACCGTACCGCCCATTCGGAGCTGCCACTCTGTCCGGTAAAGCTGCATACAAATTAGTGAAATATTTTGCCTGTTTTTGGTCGACATCTATCTAGATTTATAGATACATTTACAATTAGCCGCAGCCAGACGCTCGCAATTGCAGTGCACCGCCTGCCCCCATGCCAGCCTGCTTGCCATTACGAGTATTGTTGGCATTTTTAACCTGTCACATGCAAATTGCACGCGTCAGCTGCACACAAGGGTTAAAGGCACTGCCCGACTCGTTCGATAATGGTTGCATAAGCAATGCAAAGCGCCGAAACGCCTTGCCACATTTTGACTTATGATCGACATCAATTCTAATGCGGAGCTTGCCGCTGTCAACATGTCGTTAACAGTGCGCCACAACAACAACAATTTCTAAAGTACGAGGCCGTAAAGTTAACTAAAAACAAAAAAATATATTAAAGCAAAAAACAAATAAATAACTTGTGCAAAAACGGTTTGCATTTTAGTCAGCTAGTGCTCCAAATACGCTTGCCGCATATGGACAGGCCTTGATACAGCAACGACTTAGATTGGGAAGCCTTAGAGGCTTAGGGAGCTTTGCGAAACAAATACTGTATCTATCTCTGCATGTTATACAATCTGTACGATTAAAGCGCTGGTAAAAAGTTTTTGGGCTCGCCGAATTATTTGTCACTTAAAAAAATGTAAAACAACGCTTAACTTAACTTAGCCTTAAATCAAATCATTTTTGTGGTAGTTATGTATCTACATAGATGTGGGGAGATCATGATGCTGATATTCAAGAATTCTTCTATTTGTTTTCAAGGATATATTTGAATACTCAAATACCTTTGCAAAAGTTTTTCCAAACAGTTTGTTTATTCCCTCATCTACTGTATATTTATAATAATATAAAAGTCAAAGACGAAAGTGTGGCTACCATGCCACCACTATCTACCTAGTAGAACTGATAGCTCTTTTTAACTGGACAATCAATAATATTCCCCTTAGGTGGTAGAGAGTGTTGTGCATGGTAATATTGTTTGTAAATTCGCAAAATAAAAGCCGACAAATGGCCACACCCTTTTATTGTGTATCCAGCCTATACCCTCTTTGAATCGTTTGCAATGTTCGAATAGATCATTTCTGAAGGTCAAAGTTAACAGCAATAACAAAATAAAGGGCAGCAATTGCTATTTGTGCCACCAATAAATCTTGGTAATCGCCACAGAATCGAATCCACATCTCCTACGGCACACAGGTGCGCTCAGAGCCCATTATGCGCCAATCTGTGGTGGACTGTCGGTTTGACCAAGATGGATGTGGGGGAGTGGGGTGGGAGCGGTGTGCCTGCGGTTGGCTGACTTATGCGCACATGTGCACATTCAGAGTCACAAATCATTTGGTCAAAGCTTTGACAGCAATCTCTCAAATGATTAAGCGCATTTGCGGTTCTAAACATGAGCGAATTGCGCATACGCCGCGTGGTCAATCAACTTAATGGCTCATTGGCTCACCTTTTACAGGGCCATTTGCAGCCTGACAACTAACAAGGTCTTACGAAAACAATAATATAAACATAAGTAACTCCAATGTATTATTCCCTGGAAAACCTTTAACTCATACCGCAACCCATCATCTTTTACAGAATGGCTTTGTGAAGTGCGACAAGAGCTGTCCATCTATCGATGACTGCTACCTACTCGATTCCAAGTCCAATGACACCTGTTGTCGCAAATGCAAAGGTAAATACGAGTACATGATCCACCAGATATGGGCTATATGTTGACGGCACGGGGTGTGCGCCTTATTTCTTTTTTGTTTTGTGATTCGCAGGTTGCATGTACAATGGCGTGGCGTATGCCAGTGGCGCCGAATGGACAGACCCTGATGATCCCTGCAAGACGTACAAGTGCATCGCCAGTGTTGTCACCGAGACAACAATGAAGTGTTATTCACAGTGCGACGATCACCAGCTGACAGCCCCACGTCCCGGCGAGTGCTGTCCAACATGTCAGGGTGAGCAACCGCAACAACCTGTCGCAGATCATTTGCCGAAATTAGCGTGCGACTGGTAGCCTAAGTTGCTCTGATGGCAGACTAATGCCTCATAATCACCCCGCATCGGCATCACCATCAACATCAACATCAGCATCAGCTCCGGTTTATGCGATGCTCGCATTCCACAGCAAAAAAAAAAAAAACAAAACAAAAAAAACAATAGACAGACAGACAGACAACGACAGTCATCGGACAGCGGACGGCGACAGCTCTCGAGCAGATGGTCAATATTTAGGGGCATTTTTATGATTGCGTCTGTATGATTTGCTTATTTATGAGCTTTAAATTGTCTATTAAGTCGACAATGTCGCATTGCGTTCATTAAAAATAGCCAGAGCGACAAATTACGCCAGATTGTGGCCATAACGCCGAGCCCGAACCCCTCATCAAATGCAAATGACGTGACTTTGACACACGGCACAGAAAACTTGTTTCGAACACATCGTTTGGTGAAAATCTTCGTGACTGGCACGCGCCCAACATTTGTGGCTCGTAAATAACTTTTCTGTTTCGTTACAGGTTGCAAGATCAATGGCCAGTATGTTGCCGAAGGCCAAGAGGTCGTCGCCTCGATCGACGATCGTTGTTTGGTCTGTCAGTGCAGCGATAATAGGCTGAGCTGTACCAAGAAGACTTGCCCCATTCTGCAGTGCCCCAAATCGAAGCAGAAGCAGCATCCCAACGAGTGCTGTCCTCGCTGCACAGAACAGCGCGAATTCGTGCCCATGACTGGTGAGTCGAGGGACCATCCCATGCTACCAACAACCACACCAGCAACTGACTCTAATTGTCTATTTCATAATCCCTCTTGCAGGTAAATGTTTCTTCAGCAATAAGCTGCATTATGATAAGATCAGGTTTACGCCTGACCGCTGCACCAACTGCACTTGCTTGAATGGCACCTCGGTCTGCCAGCGAGCCACATGCCCCATTTTGGAGTGTGCGCCCGAGTTTCAGGAGGATGACGGCTGCTGTCCACGCTGCATATCGGCCGAAGTGCGCAGCGAGTGCACCTATAATGAGACTAGCTATATGAACAACGAGACCTGGAACATGGGACCCTGTCGTAGTTGTCGCTGCACAGCCGGTAACATCCGTTGCTCCGAAATGCGCTGTCCGGCTGTAAAGTGTCGCGCCAACGAGGAATTGAAAGTTCTGCCTGGGGAATGCTGTGCCAAGTGCATCGAGACTGCTGGCACTTGCACCGTCTTTGGCGATCCACACTTCAAGACCTTCGACGGCAAGTTCTTCAGTTTTCAAGGCTCCTGCAAGTATCTGCTGGCTGCCGATTGCTTTGCCCACACCTTTTCGATACGGCTGACCAACGATGGACGCGGCACGCGACGCTCTTCTTGGGCCAAAACGGTGACCCTCAAAATGCGTGGTGTGCGCGTTAATCTCGGCCAGAAGATGCGCGTCAAGGTGAATGGCACCCGCATTACGTTGCCCTACTCAGGCGCCGCTCACAGCCCCATTGTAAGCATTGAGCGCCTAACGGAGGGCGCTATTATGCTCAAGACCGAGTTGGGCCTTAGCATAGAATGGGATGGCAGCAACTTTGTCCAGGTGTCCGTGCCTTCCAATTACAAGCGTCGCCTGTGCGGGCTGTGCGGCAATTACAATGGCAGTGGGCGAGACGACATCACGGGGCGCGATGGGACGCGGCACAACGACGATGAAGTCTGGCACTTTGCCAACTCCTGGAAGGTGGGCGGTCCAAAATCCTGTTCGCGCAGCAAGGAAAACATGGCGGCAGTGCCGACGTGCAGCAAACGCAAGCCGAATTTCTACTGCCGCCCCCTGCGCGCCTCCGAAGTATTCGGTAACTGTGATAATAGACTTAATCCCATCAACTACATTGAGTCCTGCAGAATGGACGTGTGCGAGTGTCCGTCCGGCATGTGTCACTGCGACAGTTTCGCGGCGTACGCACACGAGTGCCAGCGCCTTGGCGTGCGCCTGCCCGATTGGAGAGCGGCCACCAACTGCCCCGCAGGCAGCTTTCGGCGCAACGCCACCTTAGCCTCCTTTGCCGGCAATCCCTACTATGGCGATGCGAGCTTTCTCGAATTTAATGGGCGCGGTGGTCCCACATTCAAGGGACGCCGGCGCAAACAGCAACAGCAGCAGCTGCGACGCCAGCAGAACCAGCAGAGCCAGCTGCTCGACAATGACTTCCTGAAGAAGCATGTGCCTCCCAACATATTGCGGCCGCGTGCGCCGGATCGCACACCGCCGCCCTTACATTAAGCTGAGCACTGGCTGAGCACAGGCTGAACACAGGCTAGCACGATCTGTACATTTTAAGTTACATACATACATACATACATCTATGAGTTAAACAAACACACACACACACACGCAGAACACAGAAGAAATCATTGCATACTTTAAGCGACTATGAGTAGTTCAAAGCAACCAGAAAGTTCCATAACACACATACTATACTATATGCATAAACATTTTAAACATAGCTCTAGCATGACGCATATACTACACAATACATACATACATACATACATACATACATTGAGTTCCCCTCGTCCACATCAAATGCTCCTCCCACACAGTCCAGAGTCCGCCAACCCCACGCCAGTATTAGACTCAACTGAAGCAGCAAAGTTTTTGTTGTTGTTGTCAGGCCAAGGCGCAAGTTCAACTCCAACCACTTTTTATGCTCTGGTGCTATGCTCCTTATCTGTATGGCCTGCTCCCACCCGCTCCACCACCCCCCCCACCCACTCCATGATTCGCACGCCTGTTGGCTCCTCCGGTCTTGCCAGCCGCTCGGGAGAGCGTCGCCTCATTTAAACGTGTAGTTAGTTATTCATGCGTTTCATTCGTTGTCGCCATTTTTAGTTGTTAAGTTTTATTTATTCTAGCTGCTAGTTATTGAAATTGAATTTTAGCACCGGCGCATGTACGTGTACGTGTACGTGTATGTTTATATCTGTTTATGTATTTTTCTAGGAATACTCGTATGTGTGCGTGCAGCATTCAGACGCTTCCATTTTCGCTTCGAAAGCTCTACTACTTACACATGTAGGAGTATCTGTAACTCGCTAGCGCTAAGTGTACTTATAAAACTAAATGCATAGTGTTAATTAAACATACTTAAGTTGGCTAAAGTGTAAGCTTTATTCTTAAGCATACATACTATATACATATATGCATATATGGAAATTCGCACAAACAGTATTTTTGCTTAAAAGTAATCCTAAGCTGAGCATTACTATACAATTAAAATACTACAAATAAAAATAATGAACAAATGGAGCATCTATTAGAGTGCCTGCTCCTTCTCTCTTAATATATACATCTGTACTTATATAAATCCTTCTCTATTCCTCTCTACTTTGAAAAGCTGAGTCCTATAGCTCAAGAAATCTCGAACATAAACTATTCCACTTCCTGAAAGAATTACTTAAAATTAAATAAACTGTGTTAATATCTATTATTATTTGCCATTTTCTAAAATACTTACTATATACATTAATCAAGTTTAATACAAGTGTTTGAGTGAAGCTGTAAATGTATGACAAAAAACAAAAAATGAAACAATGCAAATATTTAATATGCAAGAAATAAATTAAATAAAAATTTTAAATGCGTTTTTCAATCAATTTAGAATATTAAGTATATTATTTCTTCTAGATAATCTGATTCTGGTTATAATGGGATTAAAAATTGAATCATCATTAGTTACATATATAAAACATTGATTTCCAAAGTTGATGTAAACGACGACACCCAAGACTAAATCTCAAAACTCAGCACAACTTTAAAGGAACTCCCAAAGAGTGCGACGATGCTATTAGTTGGTAGTTGCCCTTCATTGGGTTTAAGGCGTTTATTTTAATGTTTGAGTGTCTGCAGTGCTACGGCACCAGGCACGAACACAAACATTTGCCGACGACGTCACGTCTGTGAAGACTCAGCCTCTATTTCTGTCCCTGAGTCAGCTTTGCAAGTGCAAGTTTGCTGGGGCGGAAGGAAGTGAGCAGCGTGTGGGGCTCATTGATGTTGATGGCCAGCTATATGTCCCGTCGCATTGAATTACTAGCACTGCACACACACACACACACACACACACACACACACACACACACACACACTCGCAAACTCTTCAATTTATGCATGTTTGCATTGCTATAATTGTCAAAGTGTCTAGGGTTTGTTTGGTCTTGGCTGCGCCACCAACGCCGTTCCATCCGCGTCTGCTGCCATCAACAAATGAAACAACTTTGTCTGTAATTTGAAGAAACGACCACAAACGGAACAATAATTTGCTTAGGCGTTTTCTTGGAACAAGACGCACAGGGACTGGCAAAGTCTGAAGGCAGCAGGCTGAAGGCAAGAGGCACACACAATAAGCTCGTAAATTCAACGGCCGTCGATTGCTGGCGATTTAGAAAGAAATTCAAGCTGAAATTACAGTCCCAGGCGCAGTGTCGCCGATGCCGGGCCGATGAACACCATTGAGAAAAACAAGCCATCTACACAACTGGCACGTGCAGCGCATGCGCAAAGAGCTGATGGCGGCAACAGCAACAGCGGCAGCTCCTCGGGCGATTGCAGCAATTTTTCCAACGACTGTGGTTCGAATTGCTACAAATTTCATTATTTTTATAAGCAATTAAAGTTTTTAAATGTTGCTGGAGTAGGAGCGGACACTTGGTGTTTCCCAAAATTCAAATTTCAACTCTATGGAGTATAATTTGTAATTTGAACCAATCATATATTTATTTTTACATAACAAACTATATGCTGATAATAATTTAAGGCCAATATAGAAAAGTAAACATTCTTCTTACTTTTTTCGATTACTGTATATTATTTGTTAGCTAGTTTTAATAAATCTACATAAAAACAGCAATTCTAACTGGTTTCGATAATGCTAGCAAGTGCAGAAGATGCAGATCCACTTTCTAGAATTCGAGTTTGGAAATTAAATCTTTGCTTAAGTCTAAAAAATATAAGAAAGGAGGACTCACTGCGGGTGCACCTACAAAGTGCTAAGGTTTTATTAAATTAAAATTAGGGAAGGGAATATTATGATTAAATAAAAATGCACCGCTGTTAAATTCGAAATGTCTATTAAGTGGTTAATTGTGTGTGATAACGTTTTTGACTTGGAATTAATTATCAAAATAAATGCTAATAATATACTGGTAATGCAGCTTCTTCAACTATTGTGCATTTATCTTAATAAGAGAATCGCATTTTTCTAGCAGTGTATTTTGTTATTTTATATAGAATATTAAAAGCAGAAAAAGAAAATGTAGATAATTTCAAGCCATTATCTTCGAATTGAACCAAAAGTAGCTCGAAAGAACTGCCATTTAAAATGGAATGAAAACAGATATTTCTAAAGCAACACATTTGCATTGTCTTTGCTCTGAAACTTTATACATTTTTCGATTCAATTTATTTAAATTTTCTTATATACATAGGTGTATTTTAATTGTCAGCTTGCATTCTTGATCTTACGTGCTTGGGGTTCCGCAGAATGTGACACCGCGTACAAAATGTGGCTGCAATCAAAATATTTACGTTCCCATTTCGACTAGTTTTTTGTGTTTTTGCTCCACTGTGCGTTGTTGCTGTCCGGCGCTGTGTTGGGCTTGTTAGGCGGCGCACTGATTGACGCACTGATCGATGCACGTCGACTCTCTACTTAGAATCGAACTAATGGCTGACATCTGTTTTGCGCGTGCGTGCCAGCGTTGTCGTCGTTTATGTCTTCGTGCTTCCGCGTGTGTCGGCGCTGGTGGCGCTCGCCTGGAGACAAAGACTCGTGCCAATTGCGTCTGGGTTGGCACCATACCATACCTGGCCTTATCAGGCGCTAACTTGTCCATATCGGTACAAATGCCAGCCAATATTGTGTGTGCTGTATCATTCCGATGGACGAGGTGCGTCGGCAGTGGCAGTGCGTGCCGCGGTGGCGCCATGGCGGGCACCAAATTTGGCATTTGAAATATCGGCGAGTGTCGTTAGCTGCATTTTGAATAGCAGACCGGCTTTATGGCTAATGCTGGGCAGCAACAATCCGGGATTATGACAGCGTCAGTCGACAACAAATCAAACAAGATGATGATACATTTGTAAGTACTTATGTGCGTATAATCCTTTTAAAGCCAACAAAAGCCATAAGACCGTTAGATATAAATAAATCAATCTTTTGTGCTTCTAAAGCGGGCAGGGTCAGCGAAGAGTTGGCAAATACTCGTAGAAGTGCAGCACAAATAATTACAAATTTGCCAACTCGATGACTATACACATTACCAAGGATATTCGAGGACTGTGTGCAAAGAAAGCTTACATAATGCATTTGGCTCCTAGTCTGAATAAATGCTTAAAATGTTTTTACATTAAAAATGGGACAAACTATTCTGAACGATTAATAAGTTATTTGTGCATCTTTTTTTCCAGATTTTTAGTCGATCATAGATTAGTAATTAAAGACTCTTACTGGCTTTTTCACTGGCACTTCCAAAATCGTTCGTACAGCCTTCGTTTGAAGGGTTGGTGTGAGGGTTGCTTCTTTTTAAGCTTTTACTGAGATATGAAGATGCGCTGCGATAAGCCACAGAGGGTGGGGGACGTCATGCATCATATTCTATAATGCTTGCCACTGAAAATGGCCAGTGACGCCAACGTGCCCAACGGGTAGAAGCAATAGTCTTAAGTGTGCACAAGCGAGTGGAAGCGCATGAATCATTTGGCAAGGCAATTGGCAGCCAGATAGTGCGTAGGAGTTGGGCCATTAGCGCATATGTCAACAGCCGCCAACGCAAGCTGCTGCAAGTGCCTGCCACGCTGTGGCAGTGGTTAAGGTTTCTTGTTGGGGCTGCGGGCTGCGCGCTCGAATGGGGTTGTGTTTGGATTGCTACAGCGAAGAGTATTGTATGGCTTTCCCACGCAATTCCGGAAGGGCAAGAAAATCTATGCATTGTTGATGACAAGTCGCCCAATGAAGCGTTATTTATGTCAATGGCTGGCATGCGTCACAAATGTGTAAATACATACACATATGCGTTTTTTATGTATGTATGTATGTGTGCGAGAGAGAGTTGTGAACAGCAATCAATTGGATGGTCGAAATAAATTAAAGCATACTCTTCGGCGCTGACCTAAATGCTGCTCACTGAACATCCAAAGCCGCTCAGCCACTCAGCTACCGCAGAGGCTACGCCATTGAGCCCGTTGCTTCGTCACTCCCCCCACCATACATCGGGCAGCCAGTGTAAGCCATAAAAGAGACAAATTGTATTGGCTTTTTATTTATGCTTTTAGTCAAAAGCCGCGTGCGAATGTATGAATGCATGAATGAGTGAATGAATTGTTAAATTAATGATGTCTTTCATTCGTAGTGGTTTTGACTAATTTAATTCGCAATCAAGTATTCAGTGTGGCCTCTAATAGCGTTGGCGTGTGCGATTTAAGAGCCTGTGTTTATTTTCTATACACTGTCTAACTTAATTAATTTGCCGGGCAAATTTGAGTCAACATTATTGACACGCTGCCCACTACACCCCCCTGTCATTTGCATAATGTTTGAGGATAGTCGTTGTTGGATTGGAGTGTGTTTGCGGCATCCTTTTCAATCATATTGTGCGGCTAGCATATGCGTTGACAGCTCCACACTCACTCACACACACACACACACACACACACACACGCACACACACTCGTACAACAACAGACGAGCACGCGACAGCTTCTCTTGTTGTTGCTGTTCAGGTTGATTTTTATTCATCGTCGCAAATGCAAATTAAACGAGCTGTCATTCATTAATCGGCAAGAGGAGACTTTTTGGCATATGTTAATGCTTATTATAATGCACAGGCAATTTACTTATATTTTCGATACGTTTTATTAATTATTGAAATGAACTCTACTCATTAGATGCATAAGAAGAACAAACCCCTCAACGGGCGAAGACAGACGGAGCTCGAATGCAATTAAATGCAATTATGCAAAAGCACGTGTTTATATATCTTCAGTTGGCGCTGAGTAATGACGGAAGTAATTGACTTGTAATCAGCATTAATTACAATATTTCAATCCCTCAAGTGTTGCGCAATACACACACACACACACACACACACACACACACACGCGGAATGCTGTTTTTGTTTTTCTTACTGCAATTGGAAGGTGGTGATGTTTTGCAGCCTTTGCAAGCCTTACTTTTAATTATTTCTCGGTTTATCCAATACTGCGCCTCAAGCCATGAGAACGCATCCATATATATAAGACATACCAATAAGTATGTTGTCCAAGATGCTCCTCAGGCATGCGCGTGCGTCTAAACACAATTGGGTAAATACCTCATGCCAAGGCAAAATTGATTGATGGCTAAATATGCATAAGAAAACGAAGAATCAAAATAAAAACCTAATATATTCAAAATGAACATAAAAAACTTGGTTCCCACTGGCCAAATTGTACAAGAAAGTATTGAAAAATAATATTGTCATTCCAACAAGCGTACAAATTTATATTAGTTAGCCACTGAGACTACATCCATAGAATAAAACAAGTAAAAAAGCTAAAGTCGGGTGTCCCGACTTTGAAATACTCTGTACATATGTTTACAATAATTATAGAAAAAAAAAAAAGAAAAAAAAATTGGTTCGATTTTACCTCTCTCGGTATTCGAACTCACGTAAAGGGTGTATAATTGCACATTTACATAGCAATTGCGTCTGTGTGAGTGTATGTATGCCTATGCGCATCAATTCGTGTCTGTGTAAGCATTTTCGCAGTCAACCAAACAGCAACATCAACAACAGCCGCGGGCAGCGCTTGAGCAGCGCTTGAGCAGCAAATATATTTATGGCTATAACTTCTTGGTAAATCGGTCTTACATAGTGAAACTTGGCATACGGACACATAATTACTAACTGGGGGTATTTGCAAAATTTTAGTTCGAAATTCCAAGAATTACGGGAGTTACGATTTGCGGGGGAGAGGGGGGAGGGAGGGGAATTCCAAAATATACATTTTCTGCGTATTCACACAAGGCATCTTGGACTAAAATTTGGTGTTCCTAGGTCTTATAGTCTCCGAGATATAGGCGATTATACGAATGGAAAATCGGGAAAACCCCCATAGGGGGGAAGTGGGGGGGGGAAAATCAAAAAAATAAAACAAACTCGTATAGAATACACACATAACGCATCTTTGTGCAAAATTTGGTGTCTCTATCTCTTATAGTCTCTGAGATCCAGGTGTTCATACGGACGGACAGACGGACAGACAGACAGACAGGGCTAGATCGACTCGTCTTGTCACGCTGATCAATAATATATATACTTTGTGGGGTCTGCCACGCCTCCTTCTGCCTGTTACATTTTTCAGCTCCCGCAAACCTAATATACCCTTGTACATTTCATGTACAGAGTATAATTATACCCGCACTTAAAGCGATACAATGGCATAAGTAAAATCTTCTGTTTAAGCAAGCACTTGTGTATTATTATATGTAATAGATAATTTTCTTTGTATAGTATCAGAAATTTTTTAACATCCTTGGTACCGCACTGGCACTTTTAAAGCTACCCGGTTGTACTTATAAATAAAATAAGAAAACTAATTATATAGATATAGGGTTAGAAGTCTATGGTTCACATACTTCAGTCCTGTTTAACGACTAACCACCAACTGCTCGATTTTTGTCAAACAGTCATTTTCCGGACATTTCATTCGAGTACGGTCTGTCCAAATGAATTTATTTGTTTTCCAAGTCGAGATTTTAAAACAAATAATTTCCGTTGTTTTTTTTTACTTGTCAATGAAATTGGTCATTTTATTTATTTATTTGTTCATTGTGCTTAACTTCCATAAACGTTCGTTTATAAAAGATTTAATCGTTTCTTCAATCGCTCATACATACAAAATAATTTTTTTAATTTTTTATTCAATTGACAAAAATATTCAAATTATTATAATATGAAGACACTAAATCAAAGGGCAATAAATGATCAAATAAAAAATTGCTTTTAAAGAAATTAATTAAACAACCGAAGTCAGGTGCCAAGCCTAATAACCACAAGACCCATGATATGTCTGTTGGATATCTGGTTAGAGAAGCACATTACATATATATTTCTTAATTGCCGATGGTATTTATATATGAATATCAATTCAGAATATTATATAAGTCCTAATTGTTGATGGATCCAGATCTAGCTTCTCCGAGAACACATAAACGCCAACCTTCTTTTTAAACCTTCATGGCAGGCAATTGTATTTTGTCTCCAATTACTTAAGTGAAGTAGATGGCATTTAATTTTCGCCTTAAAAGGCTTAAACTTTGGAAAAAAAAATTCCACACAGTCAGTTAAATTTATCCACTTTCCAATTTTGCTGGATTGGGCTAATTCCCATAATTTCTTAAATTCGTACATAAATTAAACGCATGTCATATGTCAAGATGCTGATTTACCCAATCGAGAGCTCCTAAATTATCGGTCGACTGTTAAAAGACTTTTTGCCCGCCATATCTGTCGCTTAGATTAGCAAGTTCGCGGCAACTAAATTTTGGTTAATGACTCGTTTTTATAGACATAAAAATCATATTAAAAACTTGTAGCCCGAATGCTAATAATCCACCCTGACTCACACATACATACATATATACATGGGTACATATTACAATTATATGAAGACAGATTTAAACAAACATAAGCCTAAAAATAATCTTAATTGATTTAGCAGTTAATATGGCACCCACTAACAATAGCGTCTTAAGATCATTTAATTAGGGAATTATATAAAAGGTGGTCGTTTTATGGCCTGCAATGAGTTCATTGAATGGATATCATTTTACCGACTTATCCGCTAATACTCGTATAATATTTATTCTCGATGAAAAGAAACAAATGTATACAGTCATCTATCCAGACAGAACTGCGTCTGTCCGCTCTCTCCGCTCATTTTGGTCGCAGTTCTTTTGTGTTCATCCCACAAATTTACAATTCAACTAACTAACAAGCTTTGGAGCTTTTAGCACGGCTTAGCCGAGAGCGGGAGCTGCACGCACTCCTCGTGCGCTTCCCCTCTAAATTAATATTTATATTTATTATTTAGCTTAAACTTGTTCTTAGTCGTTTTGTTCTAAACGTGTTAGAAAGGCAGGGTTCGCGAAATGGCAGCGGCAGACACGATAAGAAAAAGTAAGCACAAATTCAACCTGACCGCCGCCGACAATCCAAGTCAGGGCTTGTAGTCTGTCTGTCTATCTAAGCGCTGCTCATTCGGACGGAAACGTTCAATAAAGACGGCCACGCGCATCGCTAACGTTCTCATTGAAAGCGTTAGACCAAACGATAGCAACAACCAACTCTTCAGCTATCCGGTGAGCGCTTCCATACCGCATCAGCATCAGCATCAGCAGCAGCACCAGCAGCAGTAGCAACAACAACAACTACAATAACTATAGGAGCGCGTTTCTTTTTATATCGGTTTTAAAATTAATTAGCGCGGTTTGTCAACGAAATGTCAGCGATCGTTTCATCCATGCTCGGCGTGGCCGTGTTCTTGTTGCTGTCCGAATCGGCAACATCCAAGCAATATGACTGGTGCGATCCCGATCTGTGTGGTGCAGGTCTCAAGCATGTAGCCTGTCGCAACAATGGGGTAATCATCTAATCGAACCCTAGCCATATCTCTGAGATCTTAGTGGGAATCTCTCTCTTCCGCAGCACTTTAACAGGCGCTGCAAGGCCGACTCCTTTGAACTGGATGTCTCCAACTACAAGAACACCTTCCTACATGCCCACAATAAGCGTCGCAATTTCTTAGCTCTGGGACGACTGCCGGGCTACTATCCTGCTGCTCGCATGGCCACCATGGTAGGTTTGAAAAAGTGCTGTAGCTGCAAGCGATTGGCATTCTTGTGTCCTTTAGGTCTGGGATGATGAGCTCCAATATCTGGCCTCTTTGAATTTGCGCACCTGCATCCTGGATCACGATGATTGCCACAACACCTACCGCTACGCTAATTCGGGCCAAAACTTGTGTGCCATCTGGCGGGATCGTTCGCCCAATGTGAATGTGACCAGTTTGATTGAGGAGTCGTTGAGTTTATGGTTTGACGAGTACCCCCTAATCGACAGCAGTTTCATTGACAAATTTCGTGTCACCGAGATATTGTAAGTACTGGCAGTTCTGATTAAATGGGAAAATTTCATGGAATCTCGCTCACTCGCAGCGAGGACTATGGACACTTTGCCGAAATGGTCGTTGATCGCAACTCGCATGTTGGGTGTTCCATCATTCGCTTCACACGGCCGGACTACCCCTATGTGTATATATATCATGTTGTCTGCAATTACGCATCGATATATGCCCTCGATGCGCCTGTCTACGAGGTGGGCTACACGGCATCGCGCTGCAAGACCGGAAAGAATCCATTCTATCCCGGCCTCTGTTCCACACGCGAACAGTTCAATCCAAATTATTGAGCGCGTCTTCGTTTGGCTGAGTGAGTGTCTGTGTGTGTGTGTGTGTGTGTGTGTGTGTGTGTGTGTGTGTGTGTGTGTGTGTGTGCGTGCGTGTGTGTGTGTGTGAATATACATACGAATTTTACTCAGGTATAGCTGCCAGGTATTCATTCTCGTTGTACGAGTGTGTTTAACTATTTGTAGAACTGTGTTGTTGTATTTACATAAGTCTTTATTTGTTATTAACAGCCTTTGTTTGTATAAACATTTATATTTCGGATGTCTTTGTGTTTTTTTTGTTTGCTTTTTGTCAATAAATACTATATACTAATCATTAAGTTATGTATAATTTATTCAAATATATGCGGCAAAAAGCAACCTTTAAACTGAGTTCGCAGCGGAGCTTTCATTGCATAAGGATGGAGGAGGAGTGTGTTGGAAATTAACACATTGCTACTAAAGCTAATAGACAGGTATCCAGTCGCGATTCAAAATTTGTTTACTTAGTCACCTGCCAAATTATTCAACTCTACTCATATATACATCATTATCCATTTTGAATAGGTCTCCAGTGTCTCGAGTAGGGAGGTAGGGGAGTGCTGGTAGAGGTTAACGTTTTCGTTAGCGCAGAACTTTCGTTTGTTGTTCCCTCCCAGAACAACAAAGTGGAAACATCATAAAAGTTTTGCCAACATATGCAAATTTCGATTTATTTATTTATTTTTGATTTTTTTTTAACTTGCGTATATCGATTTTATGGACAGCCCGAAGCTGATTAACAAAGCACGGCTTCAGTCATAATTGAAAACCAGTATTTTATTTAGATTTAGAATCTTAGCTGAACAGCGCACCCTACCTCCGCTAACAAGTGTTAATATATATGGCTAATGAAGCAAAAACAACAACAATAACAACAACAACAACGTCGGTCCAACCCAATTGGGTCAATGTCACTGTTAGATAAGCAGCAAATAAAAGTGTCGTTGAACTCCCACGCCACTTTTCGCAAAACTGAATTAGTGCTCGCCCATTCGAAGAGAAATCCCGGACGTAATCTTGAAAACTTGAATGGCTTAACCCGTTCATGCACTGCCTTGCGTTTGGTGGGCCAACTACTCTACGAAGCCCTGGAGCACAACTCTTAGCCTAGTTCGCGACTTTTCTAGATTGAGTTAAGGAGTAAACATTTAAATTGGCAATGCGTATAGAAACGTAACTAACTACAATTAGGTATTCAAAGGCTAGTTTGTAGAATTATAACATAGAGCATTTTAAAAACATTAAACTCTTGACATTTTCCTTTGGATGTTTCACTTGATATTCGCTTGTCAAATATAAAATGTCAAGAATTTCAACTGAAAACAGGAACAAAAGAAAGCCACCTTGAGAAAATTATTATTAAATTGCTTCCCCTGTACGGTGGTATTTCCATAGTAGTTTACAGTCTAATTAAAACCTATTTAAGCCGCTGGATTAGTACTCAGAATCGAATTTAAATTTCCAAAAATATTGAATAGATAGATAATTAATAATTCCATTAATTAATAATATTAATTCATATACCTAATTAATATTCATTTATTTCACAGCATAGGCTCATTGACAAATACTTGTAATATTCCCCCACCGGGTCGGAGGCGTTTTACTAGATATTTTTGTAATTTGCTTAGATTTCTCCTACTTAGGGTTTCCTAGCTTATTTGTTTTTTTTTATATAATTTCTGTATATTGTTTTCCTATGTCGACAGGAAATGTTTGTTGACAAAAATAAATAAATATAATAATCAAACCCCAAATATAATTCGCTTTGTGCTTAGGGCAGGTAATTGGCCCACTGGGAGGTAAAGCGTTAATGCTTGACTTGTATTCGAGCAACTGAACTTAACTCACCTTTGACGTGCGTCTTTTATGCCACTGTACTTAATGTTTTAATGGCCGTGGCTTAGAGGTACTTAAGACAAACGAGGTCTATTCCAAGAAGCCGCTTTATCATTCATATGGCTGATTTGGGTAGGATTTGTGGGCAGCAACAGGCTGTCCACATTGGGGGCGTTGCGGCACGCCTGGCTGATTGGCTGGCTGACTGGGCTGAGGAGATCTGAACAAAGAACAGCAACGCCAAAAGTGAAATGATTCATAAAACGTCGCTTGACCTGTCTCAACCGCATTGACAGTGTTTACCACCACCGGCACCTGTCGATATTCGTTTGTTTTAAATATTGGAAAACAACAGCCGCAAAAGCGAAAATATCCAAAAATAACAAATGCTTTTGTGCGAGTATTTGTGCTGTTTGCCTGCCTGTCTGACGGCTTCACTTGCAAATCAATATTTTTATGCCACTCGATATAAATATTGCGAGAAAGGCGCGAAGGAATTGCATTTGAGTAACAGCATTGAGTAGCACAGCATCATCATGTCACTGCCCACAATAACACTGCTAACCCTTCTTTCTACCACGGTCCTAAGCAAGGAGCTGTCCTGGTGTGATCCAGAACTATGTTCTGACGGACGCGCCCATGTGGCCTGCAATAACAACGGCGTAAGCAAAGCAAAAATCTCACTTTGGTCGCAACACTGACACTAAAACCTAAATCTCTACACTGTGTACCTTAGGAGTTCCATGAGAACTGCTCGCCCGACGCCGCCATGATCAATCTGCGACCCTACCGCAAGTTTATACTTCACGAGCACAACAAGCGTCGCAACTTTATTGCCTCTGGAGAGCTGATGGGATATTATCCAGCCGCACGCATGGCAACGATGAAGTGGGATGAGGAGCTGGAGTACTTGGCGACCATGAATTTGAAGACCTGCTATTTGGAGCACGACGATTGCAATAACTCGTACCGCTTTCGCAATGTAGGTCAGAACTTGTCGGGCGTCGATCGGTATCGCAATTGGCAGCTAAATGTGACCAACATTGTGGAGCAGTCAATGGGCTTGTGGTTCGGCGAGTATCCGCTCATCGACAGCAGCTACATAACCAAGTTCCGTGTGGCCAGCCATCTGTAAGTCTGAAGTGTGCCACTTCTAAGAACTTTTGGGAACTATACTAATCTGTCCTTCACCCACAGAGACAAATACGGCCATTTTGCGGAGACGGTCGTCGATCGGAATACACATGTCGGCTGCGCGATGATGCGTTTTACCAATCCCGACTACCCCTTTCTCTACATATACAATACGGCCTGCAACTACGCCAGCACATATGCCATCGGTGTGCCCGTCTATAGGTTGGGCGAACCAACATCGGAATGCAAAACGGGCGCCAATCCCCTTTACCCAGCCCTTTGCTCCACAAACGAGCAATATAATCCCAATTACAATGATTAGTACTTAGAAAGAAAAAACCAAAAATAAAGGACTGACTTGATTTACCAAAGAATTTCCAAAGCATTTTTACTATCTCATGTTTCATATTTTCTTCGTCCATTACGTTTCCGTACGCCAGCGTCAATTGGCTAATTTCATTTCATTTTAATTTCCAATTCAACATTTTAATTTACGCAACAACTCAAAAATTCACACGAAATTCAATATATTGCTAATAACTGAGTCCAGGTACAGTCACAACCATTCGCGCACAGTGGGCCATAGTGCGGTTTAATTGATGAGATGTTGGAAAACCCGTGGGAGGCTCGTCGCGTGCTCACAAAATGTAAACAAAACGCTCACTAAATTATAAGCTTTTAAGTAAACAACGGCGATTTTGTGTAGCGATAACAACTTTTTCAATGCAATTAAGTCGCGGAACATTACAAGTATTAATAACTGAACAATACCAGTAAAGTGTCAAGCCTGAAAGTGAAATCAATTACAATATTGCTGACACTTGTTACAATGGGATTGAATAGCTTTACTTATTTCGCGATGATGCGAGCATTTAAATAAATTAGTCCCAAGCTAAGTTTATAAAATATCACACACTAATCAGCATTTAAACTAATTGAAGTACAAGTATGTACGAGTGATTTTCATATAATCAAAATAATAATAAACAATCAAGTTTGTTTTATTATTTTCGTACAGTAAATGCCTTTGCTGTAATGGTATTTAATAGATTGATAAATGTTTTTAGCTTTAGTTTTTGATATATAGTACAAGTATGTGAAATGAATCTGTTGTTAATGTTTATTTATTTTAATTTATAAGCACTAATATGTTGAGTGTCCCTACTTTTTCTTAAGGATAAACAAGTGAGTTTTTCGAAGAGTTTCTAAAACCATAATAGAGCTTATAATATTGTATTGAATTGTCAGATGTTGGTATATCTTAAGCTTACTTAAAATGCTAATATATGAGTGCAAGTTGCGAAGCCAAATCTGAATTAATTAAACACCAAAAAATGATTGTGGAAAATTTAATCTATACTACATGAAATAATTTTTATATGATCTTTTAATTGCAATTTTATAAATCTTAATTTTTACGGTTACATTTGAATATTCTGATTTATTCTTCTTTTTTTAATTTCTTCATGTCTATCTCCAACATTTTGTTTTTAAGTAAATATCAAAATTATTAAGTTGCTTCATAAAAGCAGTCCACTGTGATGATTTATTTAATATTTCACGCGTCATTTCGTGTGATTGACCCAGCGTTCAATTGAATTTGTATTCGATTTTCCATCAAAGCGCCTAACAATACAATTAATTATAAAATATCGCAATAAAACACTGTTAATTGCATAATAAAGTCGCACTCCCGATGACGCGACGCAATCAGGAAAAATATCAAAATATGAACTTCACACTTCCACATATTGGTCTGACGCAGCGACATCGTCGTCATCATCGTCATCATCGCCGTAATGGCCAGTTATGGCATTCTTAACTCAATTGTCTCCAGTGCAGAGCCGCCCGAAGCCCGGCAAGCAAGCAAACTGGAGCAGATCGTATAACTTACGTCTTCATGTGTGGGATTTGCGTGGAGAGACAGACAGTGAGACTGGGCTGGCACTATGACAAGGGATCACGGCCCACATGCAGCAAATGCCAGACATTCTGTCCGTCTGGCTGTCTGCTTGTCTGCCCGCCTGAAACGACAGACTGTCTGGGCCCAGCGAGTGCGCAGCTGCAGCAGCCGGAGCAGTGGCGATCCATACTTTTTCTCAACATTTAACTCATTTCGCGAACAATGCGTGTGCCATTGTACGAGTACATGTGACTTTTATCTTGTTTTATCTTGGCAGGCAACTATGCCAGCCTATGCATCATAAACCAGTTCCAGCCTGTCCATGTCCAGCGCACACAAATCTAAGCAACTCCTACATGCCAAGATCTTTACAGATTTTCAATCCATCTACGAGTATATAGCATATGTGTGTGTGTGTGCGTGTCTGTGGTCCTTTGAGGAAATATGCAAATCGCGATTACACAGTTGCTATCCCCACAAAAATCTGACTGTTGGCGGCGCACCTTGAAACAACAACAACACCGCTCAAACGCTCTACAAGTAGTTACCATAAACAAGCACCTCTCGAGATGGCGATACTGCCTGCCGACGCAATACTATAATGGCTTATATAGTATTCATACACATCTAGACACATTTTCCTTAGTTAGACGAGAGTAACAGGAGTGAGTATAAGAGAACATTTTAATTTTCACAACTTAAATTGTAGGCTATCTTTACTGGGTATCCATATTGGTTCTATAAAAGAATAAGCACCAGAAGCTACCACCAAATGCCCAAGTCGCTGAACAACTCCTCATTAGTTGGTAGGTCGAAGTCTTTGTTGACCCACTGGGACCGTAAGCCGTTCTCTTGCTGATCCACTGAACCATGGTGCTTACGATAGCCGACCTCTCGTAGGTCCTCCTCATCATACTCATCTTCGTCGTCCTCCACAGCCTCCAGAGTTGTGCCAACAGTTGACTTCGATGCACGCGATGTAGACGTGGATGACGTTGCCGGCTCGCCCATCATACGTTGCAAGTTGCTTATTTCATCAACTTGCTGCAGCGGACTCTGCTCTGCAGGCACGGGAGCTGCTGTTGGCTCTGCGACCACAGCCTTCGGCTCATTCATGGAGGCCAGACGGACTATGCGATCGAAGAGTGTGGCCAAATGACGTCGAAAGCGAGTGTAGTCGAAGCTATCGTGAGTTGTGGTGCTGGCTTCCAATAAGCCGTATGTCGAGGAGGTCGATTTGGAACGTGTGAGTGGACCAAAATGATGGAGCATATCAATGCCAGGTGCCATCGATTCCTCCCAGCTCTGTGTGTGAGGAATGAAAAATTCAATATTTTTAATTCTCATTTGGCCCATTCATGCATATTGCGTGCTACCAATTCCGTCCAGTCCTCAGCGGGCACACTCAGTACTGACAGCACAACATTAACAACCCGCTCCTCCAAGTTCAGGGCATAAATAATCCATTTGGCTAATGATACGGCGCAGTTGAGGTCGCACCGCTCTCTAGAAATGACAATCAAAACAATCGTTATACACACGTGTCATAGGTCGAGTGCCGATTGAATATATATGTATATATGAATAGGCGTTCTACACACAGACACACACACACACACCTTCGTTCCTCCTTGCGTATCTCGACCAATTTATCTCCCTCCAATATGAGGTGGTCGTAGTTCTCTTCTATTTGCATTACCAGTGTCTCTTTCGGTTCACTCTCCGACTGCTCCTGTAATTTGCGTTGTAGCGTTTTGAACTGTTGCCATAGCGCATCCAATTTTTCCTGTTCCGGCCAAAACAAAACGTAAATGATCAATAATGCGAGAAATACTTAATTCGAGCTATCACAACAGCTAAATCTCCTTTATCTACCAATCCATCGTATTTATAAATCAGTTCCTAAGGTAAATGTATTACTACTTATATGTAAGAAAGCATCTCCGATTCCATTGGGTATATAATTGTATGTTAGATATATCTAAACACCTGTATTTTAGTAGTATTTCAACCAAACTTTGAATGTACATTTTTCTAATTTACGAATTTATTATGTGCTTTTGATTATTTTCCACAATTTCAATTTTTTGGTAATTCCTAAGCACCATTCATGTTTTCATTCTTCTTCTGCTGCTATGTAACCTCTTTTAGGGTATTTAGCGGTCGCTCATGATATGGTACATTTCTGCAATATCCACCCAATTTCCTAAGTGATAACTTCATTATTACGACAGCGTCGTGCTTTTGAGTGTTACACTTGGAATAAAAGATATGATATTTAGCCTTCGGGTGAAGGTGAGAAGCACCTTTAAATATTGGAATAATACTACGTACCGTTTGGTTCCTTATATTCTCCTGGGTTTCTCGATGTATGTCAATGCGATGCAGAATAGGTTGGGAGGGTAGAAAGGGGGCAGCAATGATGCGCTCCACATTACGGTTAAGGGCGCCTTTCTTTGCCTTCTTTTTGTCCATTCTTATCAGTCCAGCTTCATTGTCATACTGCAGAGTTGTCTGAACAATACGCTCCAGTATCATGGGAAACGCTTCAATATGATCCGATTGAATTCTGGTAAGAGTTTAACTTTAATGCTGGCTGGAAGCAGACAGTCTGGTATTTACCTCAGACGATTCGAGTTCTTTGCCGCTACCACAGTGATAGTTTCTGGCACCATTTCTAGACCAGGACACAACAGTTGCAGACCCAATGCATGCACCTCGCTATTCGGTTCCAGGAACTCGCCGAAGAACGTGATTAGCTTGGGCACCAAGTGTTTAGTTGTAATTGCGTAGGTTAACTTAATGCCGGCAGCTTTCTGGGCTTGGCACGTCTTGTAGAACATTGTCAAGGGCAGATGCGCCTTTTGTTGTATAACACGTGGAATGCCCTGCCAAATAACAGCTAATGATGATGATGATGATGATGATTATGATAATAATGCTACTCTTACCCGCGTGCTCACATAAGACGCCACTACATCCACTTGCGTCGTGTGTACGTGAAGTAGCTCGGCGATGTAAAAGTCCAACTCCAGTTCGAAGGTTTTTCCCCCTGGCACGTCTACAAAGCTCAACGTATCCTTGCTACAACGCACACCATTTGGCGTATTGAAGACCAGCTGGAGCTCGGTTAGCTCTGTTTTAACTTTCACCTTCAAGTAACCCCTGGCCGATGGCAGCTCCCTAACAGCCACATCAGCTGGCACATCCAACAACAACGTGTCCAAGTCATCCCTCACCTCTAGTTGGATCTTGAAACTCAGGCGCACATTGTCTGCTGCCTGCTGATTCACCGCGTCCATGTCTTGGATGTCCACAGCCTCTTTAATTTCATCTTCCAACTGTTGTAGCTGTTTGTGCGCCTCGGCAAAGCTTAATTCCTCAACATTGAGCGGCGGAACTTGAAAGAGAAAAGGATCAGAGCCAAGGTAGCCCACTTGCAGCTGTCCTGTGGGGCCAAGGGTAACTATGCCTCCAGGTAGGCTGTTCAGATTGGATCGCTTTATGGCTACAGGAGCATAGTCCTGATACTGTGCGGCCCAGATTATATTTCCCTCCTCGTACAAATAAAGTTTCCCAGCGTCGGACACTAAAGCGCTGATTAGACGAGCCCCTGGCTCTGCAAGAAGCATAAAAGCTTAGACTCACTTCACCCTTTCATTGCAAACTTACCCCAGTAATAGCCCACGACAAAGCTGTGAAAGCACTTGGGGGCATAATCCAGCTTCAGCATAAAATGGAATTTTCCATTGTCATCCAGGCTAATGAAGTTCCGTTCCCCCAGAATCAAGATGAACGACGAGTCTCTTCGAAAGAAATGTTGTTACTGCCTCTTCGAATGTATCATGATACATACATACATGTACACCTAATTCTATTTTTACACGGTTTTGATTTAACGCGATTTGAAAATTAAACATTTTATATATGGATACGCGACATTATTCCATTTAGCACGTTTTAAAATAACATATGATCAATGTCTTTTTTATAAGGTTTTTTTACACGACTTTTTTGGAACCAATCTAGCGAGCAAAAACAGAATTAGGTGTACTATGTACGTGTATACCTAATTCTGTTTTTACACGGATTTTTTACACAATTTTGATAAAACACGGTTTAAAAATTTCATATACTTGTATATTTCTTTAGTGATAAGGAACCAATCACCTATTTTTGCATATGAATAGTGTATTTTTTTACACGGTTGTTTTTGGAACAAATCTACCGTGTAAAAACAGAATTAGGTGTAAGTATACCACAAAAGGACCAGAAATGGTGAATTGTCTTACAAGCACATACTATGTAAGTCTCTATCGTAAAAGGACTTGCTGTAGCTTCATTTCCTTTTAATTGTAGTAATGGTATAATTATTTTTTGAATATAAAAATCTCTGTATTATTTAGATGAGTGGCATTATCAGAAGGGTAAACAAGTTTAGGGATAGGTTTTAGCAGAAAATATAGCTATAAGCTTTACACCCAATTGAGATGTATGCAACTTGTTTTTCCATTGCGAAATTCATTTAAAACATAAAAAATACATTAATGTTATTTGGTAAAACCATCTTCTTCTAAAGGCCAGGCTATCAATTCTGCAACCATTATTTGATTTGGTAAAATGAAATTATATCATAATTTAGTATCGTAATTTTTTAAAGAAACAGGCATCAGGGAAAACTGGCTAAGTTATTCTACTATATCATTAATATAGGGAACTATGTATGTGAATCGGAATTTAATTAAGCTATTATGCCTTTTTAAATCTCGTTAAGATGTCCAATTCTGAAATGGACCATTCTACCATATAACTTACACATAGAATATTCGTATAGCTTGTTGGAATTTCTCTCTATTTTTCTCTGAAAATTGCAACTTTGAAGGATGTGCTCTATTTATGGAAAACTTACTGTTTCACCTGCACAACGCACATGTCGATCACGCCCTCGCCAATGCACTGCGACCAAGCGGGCTGGTAGCTGCTCTTGCTGATTAGAGAATGTGACAGATCCTGATAGCTATAGCACTCCAAGTGCCAGGTGGCACTGAACCGAAAGAAACTATCTGTGCGTTCGCAATAGGCGACAGGAGCAGGAAGGGCTCGATGACCGGGAAAGCGACACTCGTAGGCAATGCCATCCTGCTCGTAAAAGGTGAGCGTGCCATCCAGATGCACCACACAGAAGAATTCGCGTCCCTTCACCTGTCCGAAGTGTCCCTTACACATGGAGAAGGCAACACGCTCGAATTTATATTCCACCTGGAGCTGCAGTCGCAGCTGACTTCCGTGCTCCGCCAGGCCACTCATCACTTGCAGATTGTAGATGGCAATGGCATTGGGCAAGAGCACACCCAGCTGGTTTACGTTCTCATTGCGCACATTTCTGTAAGGGCGGACTCAGTGGACTGCACAGACTATTCGACAATGCTTACCCGCTGAACTTGCCCGCATAGATGCCAAGGATGGGCTCGTGGAGCTGTGTCTCCAGCAGCAGATCTGTGACCTGATATACATTGCCACTGCCACGAGACTGTGGCTGCATGTGCGGGTAATAAATGCTTAGCTGTCCCGTTTGTGAGCCCACTATTATGTAGTCCTTTTCCTGCGTTTCCAGCCCAAAGCGAGCGCACAACAAACTGGCCACATCGTATTGCTCACCCAGATCAGGGCACTGAGTGGACCACCAACTTCGAACATTAAACAGCGACATTCCAGCTTACACAATTTCTCAAGAAAACGACAAGGAACTGAAAACTCCTGCACACACCTTTACTGTACACAGTATTTTGTTATGCCCGGCGTGAGTTGCCATGGCAAGCCAGCTGTTGGTTGTTCACCTTAACACCTTAAAGCCCCCTCGACGATTTGTTTTGTTTCACCAACTGAAAATAGCTGTTCTTGTGTGTTTCATTGACCGAGTTTATTTCTATGATTAATATACAAGCATATGTATATAATTAATAGGAATTTGCATACGCTAAAGAGTTAGAGCAAATTAATCGCTATACTCGTAAATTCAGTTAGCTAATAAGTGTATAACTAAATCTTTATTTGATAAACTTATCGACTACATTTTATAAACTAAACTAATTCCCTACACACATTAATAGTAAGTTGAATATATTTCCTGCTTATATGTATCTATTTATATATGTGTATTTATTTATGTATACTATATGTGAATTTATTATATTTATTTATTTATGCATAGTGTATGTATGTATTTATTTTCATATATATATTTATTTATTTATATGTATTTATTTATATATGTATATTATTTCTATTATTTATATGTTAATATAATACAGCTGCAGAATGGTTCAGCTTTTGCTTGCTGGAGTTCGCTCCAACAGGCGTAGCCAAGTCGCCATGTCGCCCAGACTCGGAAGCCAGCAGCGCTCACGGCTGTAAATTCAATCAACAAAAATTGAGATCAATTTAGCAATTACTGATAAACTGGCTGATTGATTGATTGACTGACTGACTGACTAACTGACTAACTGACTGTGCGTCTGTTTGTCTCTCTAACCGTTTTTAATGAAAACGCTAGCGACGACATGGAAAAAATGCATGAATGTTGAGAACGAGGACGAGAATGGTGGCTATGGGCTTCAAATTTTGACACAAACCTTATTCCAAAAACAAATTTTAAATATTTTTTTATGTTGCCTTACGAGCTCGGCCGCCACTAACAACACTCTGCGTGATTGCATTGTTGCTGATTGTGGTGCAGCTGGTTGTGGCTGTGGCTGTGGCAGCAATGGCAATGGCGGTGGTTGTTGTGGTGGTGGTTGTGATATTGCGTCGAGTACTAGTGGCTCTTGTATGACGTGGCCGAGCGGCTCTTGTGCGATTCGGTAAATGTTATTCTTTCTCGCTTCTGATCATGATCTTTTTCTTCACCAGCGTGCGTACCTGTTGTGTCGTTGGTTGCTGCTGATGTTGTTGTTGTTGCTGCTGCTGCTGTTGTTGCATGTTGCTGACTGTCGGCAATGTTGCGGTGGTTTGCGTTATGGTCATCACCTCGGCTGGTCCAGCTGTGGGTGCAGCCATAGTTGTATGTTGTTGCACTTGTTGTTGTTGCTGTTGTTGCTGCTGCTGTTGTTGTTGTTGCTGCTGTTGTTGCTGCTGCTGCACCACAGCAAGCAAATTGCCACCGGCAGTGGTTTGCAGTCGCACAGGACTTGCATTTTGTCGCTGATTTTGTTGCAGTGCAGCAATCAGAGTCTGTTGCGTTGCCTGTGTGGGATTACCGCCCGATGCAGCCACCTTTAGAGCACTAGCTATGTTTTGACCCGAGACATGGGTGCGCAGATTACCTGAGGCAGCCGATACAACCTAATAAGCAAAAGACAAGAGGCGATTAACAATTGATAATTGTTGCTCTTCGAATAATAGAGAAGCTCACCTGTATGGTCTGACGCTGGGTGGCTTGTGAAACTGGTATAACACGACCTACACTAGTTTTTCCTAGCACCAGATTTGTGGTGGCTAGAGTACCGTGCTGGCCGCTACGCATTACCTGTTGGATTTGTTGCACAGTTACCGAATTGGACAGCGTTTTGGTGTTCTGAATATGCAAGAGTTGGGCTTGCACGCTGGCCCCACCAGGCGCTCCTTTTTGTTGCTGCTGTTGCCCTTGCACCGTGGGCAACGTCGGATTACCAGCTGGCGAAACAGTGACACCACCGGCCGTTTGCTGCGGCACCGTGGTCGTCACTATGTTGGTGGCCGTGGGTTGGCCAGAGGCGCTCACCAGCTGTGTCATGCGACTGATTTTGCGGGGCATGGCCAGTTGTTGGGGCATCTGACGTATCTGATTGGGCATGGTCACCTTGATTTGGCTTCCCGGCTTCAGTTGCGGCAACGTCATGTTCACAGTACCCTGAGCGGTGGGTGGACCCGTTGCCGAAACAGTAACACCACCGGCACTGACGCTAGCACCACTGGCTGCTGCTGCAGTCGAAGCTTTCACCAGCGAAGCAATCTGTTGCTGTGTCACCTGTTGTTGTTGACCTAAAGATTGTTGCGGGCCACCAGCTCCAGCTACAGGCAGCTGACCTTGCTGCTGCTGTTGCTGGAGTCCTTGTTGCGTGGTGGTTGTAGTGGTAAAAAGTTGCCCCGTTGCCTGTTGAGCCTTTTGAGCAGCAATTATATTGTGACGCTTAACAAGCAACATGTCCCCGCCACCTGTGGGATTTCCGCTACCATCTGTGACCAGTTGTCGCTGGAGTGTCTGTTTGCCTGCGGCCATCTGCTTGATGAATTGCGTGCGCGCCTGACCGTGAGTCATTTGTACGGTGCTCACGGATGTGACTACGTTTCCAGCCTGTGCTGTGGTGGCTCCTTGCATGCCAGATACTGCAACCTTCTGGCTGGTGACGTGAGTCTGAGGGCCCGCCTGCATGATGTTACTAGCCTGGATAATGGTTCCAGGCGCCAGACCACCTGTTGTTTGCACTACTGCCGGACTCAAGGTGGCTGAGGCATTGGCTGATGCCTGTGCGGCCTGGAGTACCTTTATGTTGCGTTGCCGGTATAGTTGGATGTGTGCGCCTGGCTGTGGCGTTCCAGGCAGGACGCCCTTAGCACCCTGTTGCAATGCGCTTACTGGCATACTTTTGGTGGTAACCAGTTGGGTCTGCGTTGCAGGTGAAGTAGGAACGGCCGCCAGTCGAAGCTGTGTCTGGAATTGTGCTGGCGACACACCCTGTCCCAAATTGGACATTGACACGATGGATTGACCAGCCTGCGCTGTTCGTTGTTGCAGCACCACATCCTGCAGAGTGTTTCCTGTGGCGGCGGACACGATGCGTTGACCGCGCAATGTGGTCGTATTGAGGGTAGCCACAGAGCCTGTGGACTGCAGGCCCGCCGTCGTTGTTAACACGGATCCCACAGTTTGCAGGGAGGAGACAGACACTACCTGGGGGAGTGTCTGAGTTTGCACAATACTGCCCACTTGCGGCGAACTATTGACAGGCATGGTTTGCGAGGATATGGAAACAATCTGTGCCGCAGAAGCTGGAACATTCGCATGATGAGTCATTGTTTGCACCACCGATGGCAGCGACTGAACGGGAGTGGTCAACACTACGGAGACAGAACTCTGACTACCAGGTGGTGGCTGCAGCTGCACACCTCCAGAGCCTGCGGATTGCTGTGCCAGTTGTTGCATCTGACCAGCAATGAGACTAGACGACGTGCCTACAATGGTTTTCACGATCTGAGTAGGTCCTTGAGCCGTCTGCTGCTGCTGCTGTGGCGGTCCTAGCTGATGCGTGCGAAGTAATTGCGATTGTGTGACGCTGCCCGTTGCATGTTGCTGTTGAGCAGCCTGCAAGCTGCCCTGCGGATGAAGCAATATGGTCGTTTGTTGCGTCTGTGCCAAGCCGGCGGATACATTCGCATTGGTCAGATGTTGTATCTGCAACTGCTGCAACTGACTGGCACTACTCGTGGTCAGGGGTGTGCCCACGGCCACAGTTGTCTGTTGCTGCTGCGCCTGGGCTTGTTGCACCAATTCGAGCTGCGGCTGCTGTTGTTGTTGCTGCATTGGCAGCGTTGTAGGAACCTGTTGCATTGGCGCATTTTGAGATTGTAATACCTGTGCTTGCTGTTGTTGTTGTTGCTGCTGCTGCTGTTGTTGCTGCGGTGCTGTTGGTGGCGCCAAAGGTCCTCTCTGCTGCTGTTTCTCTCGTAGCTTGTTGGCCTTCAGTATTGCGATGTTCATGGGCGACACTGGCTGATCGTAGTTAACAATACCAAACTCCTGTAGAACCTCCATGTGTTTGGGATTCATTAGACTGGGCGCACTAAACTGGCGCTTAGGCGGCGGAGCCTTCTTTAAATAGGCCGTTTTTATGGCATCGAAGCGTGAACGCATTACCTTATAGAAGGATGAGTTGTTGTCGCTAATATAGAGCTGAGTCGTTCGCAAATAGCGTAATGGACTCTTTACATATTCCGTACGCAGTGTAGGCTTCAGCTTCTTTTGCTTTTTGGGGCTCTCCACCACCTTACCTTCTTCACGCGGCTGTATATGTGTCTCGTAGCGCCAGCGACACTGGCGCGGAGACCGATATGTTTTTGAGCAAAAGTTAACCATCTCCGACACCAGATCCCAGTTTGGCGTTTGACCCGGCGAGAGCAACATGAGACTGCAGGGTAATCCCTGCAGATTCACCAAAACATGCAATATGGCTATATCCTCAAAAATACACCACTCGCTCATGGCCTCGGGCTCGGCTATTGGCTTCAGTTGCATCTGTGGCTTAAGGCCCGGTATAGGCGAGTTTGGTTTGAATGCCCCACGGAAGCGTTGATTTTTCAAATCGCGGCGAAGGCGCGCCAGTTGAGCTGTCGGCCTATCGAACAACGAACGCGGGGGAACAAAGTTATCCTCGCGGCGTATTTTACTCGGCCGGCGACTGCCATCAAAGCTGAAACCGGCATCCGCCCGCGACCTCTTGTACTCCTTGCGTACATACACTGGCGGTAGATCAAACTCCGGTATGGGGTCCATTTCGTACATGAACGACAGTGAAAAGTCAATGTAGATGTCGTTGTTATCCTGCGGCGGTGTAGGTGGGCACCACATCTGAAGTTTGGCGTGTATGTTATAAGTACAAAAAAAAATCAAGAAAAATGACAACAGCTGAGCTCAAAACTTACCGGCATTTGCTCCATGTTGTTGCGCGATATCCAGATCTATGTTCACACACACATCAACATCACGTAGAGAAATTGACGCCGTACAGAGAAAAATTTGAAGAAGAGAATAAACGGAAAATATTATTTTCATATGAGAAACTCTGTTTTGGTGTTGTCTACACTTCTAAAACTCGTGCTTATCTGTAGGCGTTGTAGCTTTCATTACGAACCATTTCGTAAAGTCAGAAGAACAATTTGCATAGTATTTAATGATTTTGGGTTGACGGAAATCTGAACCGATTCATAGCCTTGGTCTTGGTGCCAACATTTGTTAACAGACCAAAAACCAAAGAAAATGCGCGCTTTTTGGACGTATTCTAACATTGTGAATTTTATAATTGATATTTTGTATAATTCGTATAATTATTAGTTGCTTACACAATATAATCATTAGGCGACACCAAAACAGAATTCTTTTTGACATACAGAGAAAATAATATTTAGTGATTTCCGCTTATTCATTTCCACTGTTCTTTGGTTACGCCAAAGACTCAATGGGGCAATTGTCTTCTAAGCTTTTACATGAAATTTATCGTAAATAAAAACCACAACGTCTCATTCTATTTTCGATGTGAAGTTCATTTTTTAAAGCATATCAATTGATTTTTTTATTAGTAGTCAATCTATGCTCGTAGTCTTTAGATTTTTTGTTCTTTTTTCTTTTTTAGTAAAATACAAAATAAATTATTGAATGATAAATGTATGTTAACAAATATGTCCTGACCTAAACTTATAAAACTTAAGCATTAAAAGAGACTTAAAGGCTTAACAGAATGAATTAACAACAGAACTAATTATATGAGTTTTTAGGCTTTAGTTATTGAATTCCTCTTACATGACTATAACTACAATATATATACAATTTGAAGACTTGGGCAGGGCAGGCAGGTAGAGCGCAAAAAAAATACAAATCGGAAAATCAAACAAAAATTGAAATATATTTAAAGTTGTTTGAATTTAATGAAAATATCTCTCGTGCGCCTTTGGTATACAAGTTCGCCGACCACCCGCCCCTTTTTCTTTACATACACATACATACCACAAAAGTTTTACCCTACACAAATCGTAAAGCTAAACTTTTATATGCCTGCCATCTAGCTAAAATAAGTTCTAAATCGAAGAAGGAAACTTGTTACAGTCTATAAAAACTTGAACCCTGGAGGCGGAAATAACTGATCCTACTGTACAGAACTAGAGTAACAGTAAAAGTTCAGAGTCTGTTCAAGCGCGCACTAAAAAGCATCCAAGACACACATACGATTAGCTGCCACAGTTAGGAGTCCGACAGCTTAAGAGATAATAATAATACTGCTGAAGGAGAGGAAATACTTGACTTGGCGTGCCCATGAAACTGCGCGCTTCATCAGCATCACCGTGTCGCACCATTGGCAGAAGTCAAACTGCTTACAGTGCCTGAAACAGTAGATGTGGTCGCTGCTGGCGTAGACCGCAGAAGTACACGTGGAGTTTTGGTTAGCCAGCGATGCAGCGTTGTGGTGGGAGCGGTTGATGGTGTACTACTGTCGACAATTTTCTTTCCAACACTAGGCAGCAGTACCCGCTTTCCTATTTGCGGCTTGCGAGACGTCACAATTAGCTTAGACTCGCTGGTCGATAGTTCATGATTGCTGCTAGTCCGAAGAGGAGTGGATTCAGCTAAACTCAATTTTTTGCCACCTTCGCTTTCCGATGTGCGCTGCGTCTTCTTGGCAGCAGTTTTTGATGTCTGCGGTTTTGGAACGGGTTGCACGGGACTTGAATCCAACGACCAAAGATTTATTTTTACAGTTCCGCGAGATCGTGTGCGTGGCGTGTTGTTTGATTCAGATCGACTGCTGTTGCGATGAGCAAGCTGCGGCGTTTTTGAATTTGCAGATAACGCCAAAGGATCATTGTCATCTGTATCTGACTCTTCAGACACATTGTAATACGTAGAACTAGTCATTGTTGTATCTTGTAGTTGGTCATGCGCACTCCAGTCATCCATACTGTTCGCGTTTGAATCGTCACCGCCAGCTGTGGCATAGCTTGAACTGGACTTTGCATCCACCTCGTCCGAGTCATTGTCATCCGAGACGTCATCCACATGAATATCTTCATCATTTTCACCATCTTCACAAGTTTGCACATTAATACGCTTCTTGCCCCCTTTTGAGTGTGCTACCATCTCCTCTTGTTCTGTTTCCGTGTCGTCTTCAGTTTGAGTTGTGGTCTCAATCGCAGAAGCCATTGTCGCATCATCGTCCACACAAACACTTTCATCTTCATCCTCATCATCATCATCTTCATTCCTCGCAATTCTTACATCAATTGCGCTTCTGCTCTTTTTCAATGCTTGCGGCGCCGCTGAAATTGTTGCGCGCCTGGCAAAGACTTTCTTTCGAATCGGCAACACGCTTTCTCTCCTCCTTCGCACTGGCAACGAATTATTTGCCCTTTTCGCTGGAGAGTTCTTCGGTGATGCTACCGCGGGCGGTATCGCTTTCATAAACTTGCTCATTGCAATATTGGCGGACAAACGCTTCGGGCGCTCCTCCAAAGCGTTTCCTTCCTCCCCCTCAGCTGCTGCTGCCGCTGCAGCTATCGCTGTGCGTGTTGTCTTTCTAGTTGGTTGGACCGTAACGTTTATGACAGCCAGCGAATGAAGGCGTGTCTGTCGCCTACCCGGCAGCATCGGTTCTTCTGCCCTTTTACTGTTACTACTACTCTTACTGCTTGCTTGAATATGTGACGAGCTCATATTAAGACTGTCACGCCGCGTTCTAACTGGACTTACAGCTTGTGCTAATTTTGTGTTCTTCAATTTGCTGTTGTTGCTGCTGCTATTGCTAACACTGCTGTTATTGCTAACTTGATGCTTTAACTTTTTGCTATCCCCTTTAGCCCGCCTATTGACTATTGAGTTTCGTCGGTTCGAAGTTCTTTCTTGTTTTGTATTAACCTGATTGCTTGCATCCTTGCGATTGTATGTGAGAAGTTCCTCGGCTTCGGCCTCTTGCTTGAGTAGCTCTTCTTCCTTTTGCATAGCTGCTAGACGATTTGCCTCCCATTCTCGTTTTTGCGCCTCCAGTTCCGCCTCGGCGACCCTTAGTTGCTCCGCTGTCCACGCAGCACCTGTTGCCTCCACAAAGCGCATGGCAAAGCGTTCGATGGGCGACAGCTATATGGGGAGAAAAAAATGATTAAATGTGGATCAAAACAAATTCATAAACTAGATTAAGAAAACCAAATGTTAGACGTTGAGTGATATAATCAAGTGTGGGTCATCGCTTTGACTATGTCTGAACGTCTAGTTCGTTAGAAATCGCTCTGGGCGCTCTATACTTGTTCAAATTCGCAGCAAAACAAACTTATTTGATAACTTTTAGCAAAAGCGCCCGAAAAAATAGCGATATATAACGTAATTCTATGCGACTCACCTGCTTTACCAAGTTCTGCATTTCTAAATCAGCCTTGCTTAGTTCGACGCCTGCACCACCTTCAGTGATAGTCTCATCAATAGGAATATTTTCATCGAACTCAGCCAATTCAGCTGCGGCCTCGTCTTTTGCCGTCTTGGTAGCCTGCACATCCTGCTCATCCTCGGCAGCAGCCAACGCAGACTCGAATGCGCGCAGTGATTGTTTTTCTGTTTCCACCGGCTCGGAAGCACCACCATTCGATGATTGCGATCCAATATCATTAGCTGAACTACTGCATGGCTTTTCTTGACTCTCTTCCTGTTCTGTTTGATCCATGGTGAAGAGATCTTTAATGGTGGAGCTCTTGAAGTATGTTGTGGTAAAGTTTCCACCCTCAATGGCCATATCGCTGAGCATACGTTTTTGGTTCGCCTTCTTCAGAATGTTAACCTCAATCGTTTTTTCAGACACCAAACGATATATGTGAACATCACGGGTCTGGCCAATACGATGACAACGATCTTGTGCTTGTGCATCCATTGTAGGATTCCAATCTGAATCGTAAAAGATTACAGTATCCGCACCTGTCAGATTAATGCCCACACCTCCTGAGCGTGTAGACAGTATAAAGCAGAAAATGCGCTTGTCTCCATTAAAACGTTCCATCAAAATCTGACGTTGCTCGACACGTGTCGAACCATCCAGCCGCAAATAAATGTGACCATGATAATTAAGGAACGCCTCAAGCACATCCAGCATTTTGGTCATTTGCGTAAATATAAGCACACGATGGCCGTCAACCTTTAACTGACGCAGCAGTCGATCCAGCGTTTGCAGCTTACCACAGTCGTATTGTATGAGTCGTGGATCTGGAAACTGTGTGGTCATAGCAGAAATTATGGGATGAAGTAACCCCAGTTTTGGAGATAGCTCTTTAGTCACAACCGTCTCAATTTCACGCTCACATTGCCAATGCGTCGAAGTGAGTTTGTGAACATAGTGACGAATCCGCGGCGCACAAACTGACGGCACATAAATCACAAAGTTGGCAAAGATGGGAGTCAATTCGGCACATCGTTGCTCGTAGCTTTTTAATATATGATTCAGAGACCATCCATCGCGTTCTCTCATAGCTATGCCACAGTTAGCGTAGCCACGTGTCTGCCAAGTCGAACGGTTCAACGTACGAGTCGGTTGCATGCATCGCTGAAGAGTACCACGACAGTCAGCCCCGTAGATAGGCGTTGCTTCTGACCGCCGTTTGTTTATAGAAGCCATACGCTTCAGAGATGCCAACCGCTGTTCTTTGCGTTGTTGTAACAATTGCTCTAACTTGAAAGGGTCTTCGGCTTCCCCGCGTGCTGATTCCTTTCCAGCAAGATTTCTGGATTCCGCTTTGGCATCACTTGCTTGCTTTTTTGTCGATGCGGCTTTGACGTGTGTTGCCAAATCCTTCACAATTGGCTCTTTGTTTAATTGCAAGGCTGCTGTGTTGCTCGTCGTAGTCGTGAGAACGCCAGTCGTCGATTTACTGGTCAACGTCAGCCGCGCACCACCGCCACTTGTATTTGTTGCAGGCGTCAAATAGAAAAATGGCTTGCCATCCTGTATAGTCTTTGCAACTTTCGCCGGAGTCGGTGCATTCATTTGGGAGCGTGTCGTGAGCACCTTTGAAGTGCCTAGCACATTTATCGCAGTTGTCGTCGCCGTCGTCACCGTAGTTGCAGGCAACAAACTATTCAAAATGACTGGTCGCATGGACATATTAATGGGATTAATGGTGCCCGTTACTCGCTTCAGCACACGCCCACTAGGCAATAGACTTCTCATTGGCACGATTTTAGTACCCTCCAGACGCATCGCCGGACTTGCGCCCACTCGCACAGCTTGCAGCTTGATACGTTGCGCCACCTCTGGATTACGTACTCGTACATGAAAACGATATTTGCCATTGGGGCAGCGAGGCGGTGGCAAAGGTGCACTATCAATTTCCTCAATCAGCTTTCGAGGTGGTGCCAGCAATCGAGACTTGTGCGACATGTAAGCGGTAAGCGTATTCTCCAGTTGCATCAGCAATAAATTTACAGAATGAAGGTTGATTTGCTACAAATAAAAAGACACAGGATTAGTTACAATTCATAAAATAACACGATTTGTATATCGGACGTTGCTGCATCAGACAAATGCCTCGCAACAGCGAACATCCCTATAAACGTTATGACTCGCTCCAAAATAGATTGAATCCAACAATCAGTGACAGTTTATCATCATTTTTATCTTCTATAGACTTCAGACTTTTTGTACACCTTTCTTGAACTCACCGTGAACGGATCATACTCCATAAGGTCGGCCACGAGTCTAGGTGTTTGGAATGTAATACCTTCCATTTGAAATGGCGATATAGTTGGACGAACTTCGAACATGTTGGGATGGTTGCACACCTTACGCAGTTGCATCAGCACATTGATGACGCTTAGTAAATTACCAGTTTGAAGAGTCTCCCGTGTTCTGACAAAGTAAACGACATATAAGTCCCGTTCATATAAAAACGGAGGTTATGAACTCACTTCGAACGACTCATGAAATCCTCGTAGAGATACCTCTGGCGATTGGACAAGCGGCACATAACAACATGCTCGTATTTCTTTGGCATTTGCTTCTCCACCTCTTTTTTGAGTCGACGTAGAAGAAATGGACGGATGACCTATAAATAACAGTAATTGGGAAAATCATTTATTGTCACTATAGATGCTCAAAGACATAAGTATTTGGCAGTTTTTATATGTTTGTAACTTATAAATTGAATGCATTGTTAAATTAACTGCTTCCATGACTTATGGCAATTCGTAAAATATTCTTAATAAATTTGTTTTTAAGTGTGATGCTCGATTTCAATATAGTCAATTTGGTAAAATATTGCCACATGGATAATTCGGAACTTCTATTGTTTTTGCAAACTAACAAATTGTCATCACATGTGGTCATATTTCAATGTGACACAGAGTGCGTTTGCGTAGATGATTAAAAGATGAGTTTTTATATGTTTGTAACTTATAAATTGAATGCATTGTTAAATTAACTGCTTCCCTGATTTATGGCAATTCATAAAATATTCTTAATAAATTTGTTTTTAAGTGTGATGCTCGATTTCAATGTAGTCAATTTGGTAAAACATTGCCACATGGATAATTCGGAGCTTCTATTGTTTTTGCAAACTAACAAATTGTCATCACATGTGGTCATATTTCAATGTGACACAGAGTGCGTTTGCGTAGATGATTAAAAGATGAGTTTTGCTTAAAGATATAGACATGAGCGCAGTTTAATTGGATTTGATTTTGGTTTAAAATTCAAATCTCTTGCTACTGTGACGATTACTTTAGCACACATCTACGATTTTCAAGCACATATTAAAAGAGTGGACAAGAAAACGCTTTTAGGTGCAAACGGCACATAGCCCATTAATGGAGTTGAACGATTTAAAAAAAAAAAAAGTGTAGCCAGTATTTTAAAACTTAAGTGTGGTAAAAGCTAAAGTTACTTGCAAGTGGACTTTTATTTGGCACACTTTCAACGATTTTCTAGCGCATTAAAATTGAGCGGACAAGAAAACGCTTTTAGGTGCCCATGTTTTTTATGTACACGAATTTATTTGTATCCGCTCACCTTGTGCAAACGTGCTATCAACGTTTCGTTGTACTCCATGTTGCCCTCAATCATTCCAGTCATCGGATTGGAGAACCACTCCTTGAACTCCCGATGTGATGAGAAAACGTAGGGCATTAGGAAATGCATTAGCGACCAAAGCTCCATCAAATCGTTTTGCAGTGGTGTACCAGTCAAAAGCAAACGTCTGAAATAATATGTGCATGCTTAGCTTATTGATAATTTGATTTTTTTTTTTTTTTTTTTTTTTAGAAAATTTGTCTCAAAACAAGGCCATAAGCATCCTAAGGCGTTATTGGTATGCTCTGATTAGTATGCGGCATTATAGCGAGTTCAATTTTAGCACCCAAGCGTAGTCGCCATGCTAGGTTAGCAGTCGCAAGGTTACTGATTTCGGTGCTAAACAAATAGGTCCTATATTAAGCAAACCCTACTTACCGTTCTGTAGAAAAGTTGAGCAATAATTGCCAACGTTGCGACTTGAAGTTCTTTATGTTTTGCGCTTCATCCAATATTAAATATTTCCATTTTTTACGCCTAAAACTTTGCTGATCCTGCACCACCAATTTGTATGAGGTAATACACACATGAAATGCGTTCGGCTTAGTCCAACCAACGCGCTTTAATTTCCGCTCCTTTTGTGTACCGTAGTAGGTGAGTATTTTAAAACCAGGACACCACTTCTTGAACTCCATCTCCCAGTTGAGCATCACAGACGATGGGACCACAATTAGGTGTGGCCCCCAATTGCCCTTGGCACAAGCGAGATGTGCCAGTAGCGCAATAGTTTGGATGGTTTTTCCCAATCCCATCTCGTCGGCCAGGATGCCATTGAGTTTACGCTCGTTCATCGTGACCAACCAGTCAAGGCCAATGTGTTGGTATTCGCGCAGCGAGTGCTTAAGAAGAAATGGCACAGGCGTGACCACATTGGTGGAGGACAAAGTATTGCCTTTTGGTTGCAAACTCTCGGCCAGCGCTGCTGCATCATTGAGCATGTCATCTTTGTTACCTCCGGCATCAGCATCTGTGAGCAGACTCTTAAGGCCATCTTCCTTTTCATTATCATCAACGTCGGTATCGGTCTTAATGGTTGAAAGATCTTCATCTTCTTCAAATTCTCCTTCCATCTCACTATCATCTGTTGAATCCTCAACCACTGTCGAGTCATCGTCCGAGTCCAACTCAGAAGCCTCAACAGCTAGTTTTCGTCGTTTCCCATAGCTGGACTCATTTATTTTACCGGAGCGATATTTTTCGAGTAGCTGTTCGACGGAAAGGTCATTGTCTGCCTCCAGCTCATCGATTTCCTTTTTATGATCGACCTCCATTTCTGTTTCTTCCTGTTTGCTTATAGTATTCTCATCATCATCGCTGGATTCCTTTGCCTCGAACTCGCTGTCGTCGGTTTCGTTGGGTTCGTTGTTGCTACTAGCCTTCGACGAGCTCTGCTCCTCGAGCATCAACTTATCTCGATTTTCCAAATAGCCCTTAGGCAAATCTTTCAGAAAATCATCAAAGTCCATTTGAGATTCCTTGGCCAGCGCTTTTACCTCCTCATTGACATCAGCAGCCTCCTCATCCGCCTTTGCAATCGTCTCTTCGTCGTCTTCTGAATTCGATTCCGGACGAAACTCATCTGCAAATCCAGAAAAATACGTTATTACCAATGGTTTATTTAGTTATTTTGCTGAAATTTAAAATCGTATTTAATTCATCAGACAAATGCCTCGCAATTGCGACCATCCCTTAACAACATCGCTGTACTCAAGAATAGACCACAACAACGTTTCAGTTTATTTTTGTCATCACTTGATAATATTTCCGTATAACTCTCACATAATTCAATTGAATAAGTTTAAACTTACCATCAGATTCTCGCTTGGGTGATGTCAATCGACTGGATGTCATACTTGGCGTCTCAGCAACATTTTTGTTCATGCCCTCAGCCAGCTGCTGTGAGAATTTTTCCGTTTGATCGACTATAAAGCTGAGATGTTGATCCAATGCTTGCTTGCGCTTCTCCTCGATCTTTGTTTGGTGCTTGTATTCCACCAACTTTTCAACATTTGACCAAAAGCTCTTTACTTCTCGGGAAATGAAAGATGCCACTCTTTTCAGATGCAGCTCTTGCGCCTTTTCGGCACGCTGTGCAGCATTGGCTTTGTCCTGGAAGTATTTCTGTACCATTTTGGCACATTTCTTTGCTGCGTTCTTCTTCCATTTGCGCTCCTGCGCAAAATCAGCGGCTAACCACACCATCTCTTCCAGCAGATAGTCCCAATGAGCCTTCGGCCGACTGGGTTCCTGCAGCTTGGGCAGCCGCCGCTCAGTCCATAATCCCTCTCTCTGTAATTCGGATATACGCTGCATGACGTACACCTCCTGTTTGGCTTTAAACGAAAACTCCTGTGCGCTATTTGGTGTTGCAGAACTGTCCAAGGGACTGAGCAGACTGCTGCCAGGAGTGCAAGGCGTGACGCCTGCGACGTTACTGTTTCCATCGGGTCCATTGGTGCCACCACTGAACGTTGGCTGCGTTGGAGTGGCTGCAATACTTGTGATTGCAGCATTCGGTGTGTTTCTGTTATCCGTCCGACGCAGCGCAGTCGAACCCACTGAAGTACTGCAGGGTACCAGCGGTGTTCCACCTTTGAAAAGAAGCAAATTGATAGCTTAGCATTAAACACAAGAGGCTTATCATTTTGAGGGACTTTGAGAATCTGCATGCTTGAAAATGCATAACGTATGTCTACCGTAAAAGCGAGAAAATTGATTTAAAAAAAACATAATGTTATAAGTAAAGTGAACCATATTGTTGCGAATTAGTTTATTTGTAAATTAGTAGCTATTAATAAACGCATATACTGATGAGGAACATGCAAACATTTTTCCTAACGAATGTGGAGCTTAAATCAATGCAGCAATTATTTAAAAAATTGTTGCATGGATAAATAACAGCGCCAAATTTGTATAGCAGACTTACAAATTGTCATCACATTTGGTCGATTTTCAATGTGACACAGAGTGCGTATGCAATTTACAGATACAGGTGCCTTCTATTAGCTAGGAGTGTTGGACATGTGAACAGTGTAATTGGACTTGATTTGTTGCATTAATCAAGTCACATGCTACTGTGACGTTTTCTCTGGCACACAACTACGATTTTCAAGCGCATATGTTAGCGTGCAAGAAAACGCTTTTAGGTGCCGATCTGTGACATGTGTATCTGCAAATTTTTTTGATTATGACCTATTGTAGCCAGACTTTTTGGGACTATAGTAGTAACCTTCTAAAGTCACTTGCGACTGGACTGTGCTTTGGCACACAACTACGATTTTCAAGCGCATATGTTAGCGTACAAGAAAACGCTTTTAGGTGCGAGATTAAAAAAAAATTGGTTGTTTAATAACACTTTTAGCATTAAGTGACAAGTAATCTGTTTTATTTTGATGGTGGGAAATGGGAGCTAATAAATATATATGAAAATCAATTCGAGAATGTGTATGCTTGAATGTGCATTGTTGTAGCAACAACAAATAAAGCGTGTGTCAGTTTTTGCTACCAAATATCATTAACTGAGTCAACCCACCCTAGATGCACGATATCTACAATGCAAAAGAAGGTCTAACACTAATCGATGCACTTTGTACGTTACTGGATTGCGCATAGTACATTTACAGTGAGGAAAACATTCAATTGTTTATTAAAATTAAAAACTAAGCATTTTACAAAATGAAAATAAATATACACCAATTCTAAATATGTAAATAATTTTCACAAATTTTAAAGCACATTAATAATGCACTACACTTTGCAATTTCTAAAAAACAAAAATGCATCAATATTAAACACACAAATGTTAAGAAATATCAATACATGAATGAAAGTATAAAAGAAAATGCTTTAGTTTTTTGTTTTGATTTTTGCGAACGATAAGCACCTGGCACCAAAGGTACAGAAGAATTTCCTACGGCAGGAGGCGCGGGTATTTGACCGAAGACCATACCGTGACGACCTCCTAGAGGTCTACCGGGTATGTGACCTATATTATAACGATACAATTATGGTGAGAGTGAGTGCGTTAGGATGTAGGTAAAATGTGAGCTTTGTTCAAAAAGAAAAAAAAATAAGGTAACGAAAACGAGAAAAAAACCAACAATTGGAATACAAATTATATACAGCAATACAGTGTAAATGATTTGGCAGTGTATATGTATGTACGTGTGTGTATACAAAGCGGTAATGTTTAGTAGTGTATGACAAAAATTGGGCAACAAATTTAAGAGTATGTGGTGGAAGGGCGAACAATTTGGTTAGGGACTATAATTGCTGTTTCCAGTATTAGTTGAGCGATTTTGAAAACATTTTGGTCTTGTTTGTGCAATGCGTGCGTTGTTTTTGAACCAGTTGGCACGATTCGGGAGTTGGAGTAGTATGTTGTAGTAGTATGCAGTTTGCTAAAGTTTTGACATTGATTTTACAAAGTGAATTTAGCATAATTTCATTTTTAGTTTATAATACTTTAACTGAAATTGTAAACAACATAACATTGTCGTAACAAACACAAAATATGAATAATAGGGAATGGGTTAAGCTCGAGAAGTGGGCTACTTACCTTGCTGTGTAAGTTGGACAACCGCGGCGGGTAATTTCGTCGAGATGGCCACGGGTGTTGCACCAACAGCTGGAATTTTAATTTCCGCCTCCGGTGGTAGAACATTACCGCTTGGCTCGACTACGTTAACTGCTGTGGGCAACGTTGCCGGTGCTGCACTGTTGTTACAATTGGAATTCGGATGGCTACGCACAGCGCTTGCCAAGCTTCCTGATGATTTGCTGCTGTTGTTGTTGTTGCTGCTACTATTGCTGCTGGCGTTACTTATGGTGCTTCCAATATTTGTTGTTAATTGATTTTGCGTACTCTGCAAAAGAAAAAATATATTATACCTTCTTTGCAGTGAATTATGTAATTAAAATAAGAAACATAAGTGAAATAGTAAATAATTCAGACAAATGCCTCGCAACTGCGAACATCCTTTAAGGTCAAAACTTCTCAAATATAGATTGGTAATGACGTTCAGTTGGTAGTTAACATCATTATGGAAAGTACAATTTATAGCTGAAAATAACCGGGATGCAAGTTTTAAGTGCTTACAATTTGCTGTGTGGTATCTGCCTGTGTTGGGTCCGTTGCTGTTGTATTTATATTGCTATTGACTTCAGATACTGTGTCCAGTTGCTGTTGTTCTTGAGTTCTTTGTGCTTGCGCCGCAGCAGCTGCGGCAGATGTGCTTGGCTTATCCTCGAGTATCAGCTGATCTATACGATTCGCATTGCTGTAGCTGATGAACTGCGGTGTTGGTGTTTTCTTACGCCACGCGGGGTAGTCCATCATACTGCCGCCGTTTTGTAGATAAAAGTATTCGGACACATTTTCAAGATGTCTGCAATTGAAATAAGGGAAATATAAACTTGCTTTTCTATTGTAATAAAATAATTGGGTGATTGTTAAAATAATATGCTTATCTTAGATACTGCAAATACACGATAACTGCCGTTATTAATACTAACCTTTCCTTAAGATTACGCAAAACTTGATACTTTTGTTGCAGTAAACGCTTCTTAAGCGCAATTAAATCTTGTTGCGCCTCCGATGATGGTCCACTAACGTCAGCACTGGCAGCCACAGACGCTGGCAGCAATGAGCCAACAACGTTGCTTGTAACAGCAGCACCAACAATACTGGTAATGGCAGCTTCGGATGAATTTAAGTTGTCTAAGCGCTGACGTTTTGGCTGTGTTGGCGATGAAGACTCTTCTGCGTTGATCGGATTATTGTTTGTTTGTGAAGTGGGAAAGGATGATGCTGCTGGCGACCTTGCTGCTGCTGTTGCCTCTGCCGTTTGCTGCTGCAAGGGCGTCAGCGGCACAGGCAGCTGCGCACTTGGCAGCTGCTGCTGTTGCTGCTTGCTTCCTTTTTGCTGCGATTGATTTCGATTAGCCGTTGAAACGTTTGCTGCGATTTTATTGTTGTTGTGGGTGGCTAGGGTCGTTGCCAATTTTGGCGCTGTAACTGTTTTTTCCGTAGATTGTAACGTTACACGGTCTGGCACAGCAGGAGGGGCTGGGCTTAGCCCTTCATGCCCCCCTCCTGCTGAATTACCTTCATTCATGTTTGAGACATCTGCAAAATCATAATTGTTTTTCAATAATGATTACTGGTATTTACACTTGTCCTTTTTCAACCCTAAAATGTAATTTAAATCCCCAAACAATGCAATAAAGAAATATATTAATTTTACTTTTATATATTTTTAAAATCACTAATTTAACGCTACTTTGAGACTAGATTGACATTGGCGGGAAAATAATTATATCCAACTTTTAAAACTCAGGGATTTACTCGACTTGAAAAATCGCAGGCATATACGAGTACATACATATGTAGATATATCTACACTTTGACATAAACGCATTACTCCTTTGATAATAATTAATACGCAATGGAATAAAAATGTTATTTGAAATATTAAAAATTGCTGCCTTTCAGATCGCATACTACAAATGCAACCCTGCTATTACAAATGGCTTCGCTTCCTTCTTTAATATACACACGCGTCAAAATTTGCAAAGTATATATGTAGATATATATTTTTACAGCTCGGTGACATTAATGGTTTAAGAAAATATTTTATGTATTTTGAAAAATTTTCCAAAAATTCTAACTTTTAAATAATTACTCACATACATACATACACACATATGTATGCATGCAAATGCCGACGACAAAGATAGCAATATGACATGGCTGCCGCCGCTTCGACTGCTACGTCGGCGTCGTTCTTTGTACGCCGTCAATTGTAGTGTCTGGGCGGAAATTTTTTCACGATTTTTTCATACCTCAGATGGGGGGAATTTTTAATCACAAAATATACACATTTCTGCGACGCATCCGTGCATAAAAACTATGGTAGCGCGTAGCCGAAATGATGTTTTAACTGTAAATGCACAAATTATCTTATATTTTCGCCTTCTTCCGCACTAATTTTATTTTTAAGTTTATTTTCTGCAGACGTGCGCGGTGTTCATGCGGCGTGGACCAACCGTCCTCTAGCGAAGTATATAGATGACTGTGAAAAGAGCGCAGAAGAGTACAACCCTATGACCGCAGACGAATGCTACAGCGCCATCTGGTTATAAATATCATAGGCATTGCCAGCAGAAAAATGTCATTTGTATCCGTATCCCTGGTTGGGAACGCGGGTAATAACAATAATAAATGGAGTCGGATTTGGTGGTCGCTCTTGGAGGAGAGCTATCTGAATACGAGATTAACTTGTTGGTTAGGAACTTCATAGATACGCCAAATAAATTTATGACCACAGAATCGAGTAAACTTAGTGGGCTTATTAAAAAACCATTGGATGCAATTGGAGAGATAAAATTACAGTTAATTAAGCGACATATCAAATTTCAAACATTGTACCAACGAAATGAAGATATAATGTCCATATCACAGTATGGAACAGGAATTGAGACGTATGACATATTAATTTAAAATTTTACTTAAGAAAATAACGCCTTTGCTTACAGATTAGACAGAATGCTGAAAAATATCCTGTTGCCACTGCAAGACAACCGTGTCTGGGAGCTTTGTGGAATAATTGGCACTGGAAAAACTGAATTACTGTACACGTTGGCAGTAAATTTTGTGTGTAAATCCAAGTGCACTCAAGAGGTCCTATTTATTGACACAAAAAACGATTTTTCGGTCAGGCGTGTTCATGACATACTACGTGAACGCAAACTAAACAAGGATGATAGGGATAATGCTTTACGGGCCATCAAGGTGATAGAAGTCCATACAGAACTTACCATTTTAGCAGTGCTTGAGGAATTGTATAAGAAACTAAGAGCTGAAAGGACCTCCCCAAATATTCGGCTTGTTCTGGTGGATTCATTGCCCGCATGTAGGGTAGGCTTTAGCTCCGATGATGAGCGTTGGGAGAGCTGCTGTCTTCTAACTCAATTAGCGTCACTCGTACGCAGATTGGCGACACAGTACCATGTCGCATTTGTAATAGGAAATCTTTGTTTTTCTCAACAGGATGAAAATGGTTGGTGGAATACACATGAATATTTGTTATTTGTTTTACTTCAATTTTCTAAGTTTTGCAATGTTTTATTGTACAGTCAACCCGGATACCTATAACTACGGCTATTGTGATGATTCGCAACCACAAACTTTGCAGCAAGATCGACTGATGTTGGGCCGTTACTGGAGCACGGTCAGCACACTGAGATTGGCATTGGAACATCCACAGAACACTAATTGTTCGGACGACGATATACGCCTAGTGAAGGTGCTGAAAAACTGCTACGGTCCCAGCGGTGAAACATGTCTTGTTCGTATCACAGATGCTGGAGTCGTTTAAACAAAAGGATAACATATTCATTTAGAATGCTGCTGGTAAGATTTCATGACTCGCTTGCTCGGCTCTATACCATCACTCAGACCAGGCCGTTTACGTTTGCTAAGAACAACACTGCCGGAAGTTGCTGTTGTCGTTGGAGATGCTGTTAGTATAGATTTTGAAACATCCAAACTTGCTTCATTCGTAGCAGTCTCAGTCGTAGACAAATCCGAATCGTGTGCATACTGGCAGCTGGTACCAAATCTGCAACGCCCTTTCCGGTAGTTCCAGCAAATCTTTTTTCCATTCTTTAATTGCAAATGCGTGTCAGAGTTAACCATTTTGACGTGCCGTTCCAGCGACGCTGTTTGGTTGAGCTCTGCCTCCAAGAATGGATTACTAAACACCTCCCCTGCCTTTTTGCAACCAACGTTAGCTAAGACGGTATTTGCGCTCGGCAAGGCTTTTTGGTTTTTCGCTAGTGGGGCGTTACTGCTTACAGAGGAGTATTTAAAATAAATTTAACAATCCGGACATGTTATATTACCCAATAACTTCTGCTTCCGATTCATTGCTAGTTTCAGAATCAGATGAATCGCTATAATCAGCCACAAGCGACATTTGAGTTTGTTTGGTATATGAAGAAGAAGAAATTAAAAATAGGGGTGGAAGTTGTTGAATAACTAATTCACAATAGCGGGGATCGGGTTTATTTCGTGACACGAGCAATCAGGTGCGCAAAATTAAAAAAATAATTTAGAAGTTTTAAAGAAGTGTCAAATTTTCAGGATCAGTATTGTCGCAATGTTGAGCAAATCGACGCAATTATTTTTGATAGTGATTTAAATTTTTTTTTATGTTGACAGCGCTCCAATCTCCAGATCAAAAGTTGGATTTCAACTAGTTCCGTAACGAGCTACATTTTCTTCAATTTATGGCTCTCGTTAATTTTAATAAAATGAAGGATTGGTACACATTTAATTGGTTTCATTTATAATGAATCATCTTTAATACGTAATATGTATAATCACTTTATGCATGCTTTAGGTAATGTAATATGGGTGTTTTGGTAACTATATACTAATTTTTATACAATTTATATATAAATATAAAAAATTAAACGTTTCGTAGACTTTGTTACAGTTTGATACATGATTCATTGACGACGTTTGCGTCTGCATAATAGTGTATAGTAAGTGTATATAAATAGGTAAATGTTTAATACAGTAAAGGAAATTAATATATGTATGTATATCTATTTAAAATTCCCGTGGCAAATGAGGCCGTGCAAATGAAAGAAGCTAGGAAAACGATACAACTCATAGCTTACACGTATATGTAGATTTTGTCTGGCATATACCGGTGTCGCTAGTCAACAGGTGGACGTGCCGAAGGATCATCTCGATCCATGGGCGGTGGTGAGGTAAGCACTTCAACATTTTGCGTTGGACCAGCCGTAAGGTAACCCGCCGTGGGATTAATGCCTGCAAAAGTGGATATAAATAAGTGCTTTGATACGATTTTAAGTTATTAAAATATATCTACCCGTCAAATAGCCACGTATATTACTATCTGCGATAAAGAGGTCATGACGCTGATCCTTAAACTCAGCCCAAACAGGATGCTTGAGGAGTATTTGCGTGACGCGATCACCATAGTTAAGATTATGTGTCATGCCCTTGAGAGCAGCAACTATTTGTGCTTTAATTGCGGATGGATTGTCAACGAATTCCAGGCGACTGTCCAAAAGTCCAAGGAGGAACGGTATAAGACCAACCTCCAGAGATTGGCTGATTAATGAGTCCTGTAACAAGAAGCAGTTTTATTAAGCTTTGCATATATGTATATATAGTATATGCTGCATTATTAAATACACTTACATGCTGGTGCTTGAAGAGGCGACTCAGTGTTTCACAGGCCTTTTCAATGCAGTCCCGATGGTGTTCCATGCACCTCTTGAGCGGAGCGACGCATTCCGTTTGGGCAATCGCACTCACACAAAACTGCAATAAATAAATATTTGTCAACTATTCTGTGGGGTTTTGTGAGCACATACCTCAGATAGGGACAGTTGATGTAATACTGATAACGTATTCTTTGATTGTACCGAAAGCAGATTGAATAATTTTGGTATGTGGCCCAACACTGGAATATCATCAGCAAGATTAGGCTGTGAGCGCAAGAGCTCTACTAAAGCAGTTGTAGACAGATCTAAGACATCTTTCTCGGATGAACTTTTGCTTATCTGCTCCACAACAAAATCAAGGAGATCCGACAAAAATTGCTTCGGTTTGCGTAATGTCCAAGCAGGATTGCTGACAAATAATCGCAGGTAGACACCAGCGACAACAATCTCGTTGGACACAATATCCTTGAGTATCTCGGGATCTTTCCACACCTGCCGATCGTTCGCCTTTTGCAACTGATAGAATCTAAAATTATATATTAAATTAATATTGAATAAATTGTTGAATTCGTTTTTAGAGTTTTCACCGTTCACATGTATCGGCTACTGCCTCGCAAACAGTTGTCCGTGTATTATCGTTCCAAATCAACTCCGGATGCTCGTGTATTGACTCAAATAATTGCACCGATGTTGCCGGCGATTCTATCATGGCATCAATGAATAGTGTTGGCAAGAATTTTGATATCGTAATTCGCACTTTGGGACCACTTAATCGATCTGCCGTCATCTTGGCTAAAATCTCAGCACACATCTCACGTATTTGTGGATTTCGTGAGTTAGAGAACATGTCCAGTAAGTAGATAACAGCGCCTTTAGATTGTGCTTCTTTGATCATCTCCTGCACGTTCATCAACCCAGATAGCGTCTCCAACACTTTAACTTGGCTTGCACGTAATTCAGGATCCTTTAGAGCGACCAAATAGTTGCCAAGCACCTCGCAAGACGCCACCTCAGATACGCATTCCTTGTTTCGTGAAACCAGTGCAACTACTTCCAAAGCAACTGCCTTTACAGTGGAACTCTGTAAATATTCCATAAATAAGGTTCTAAATATACGTATATTACATCAGAGCGCGACAATTGTAGACCGACTAATTTCTACAAAATCAAGTAAATGCGGAAATCCGATATCAAGCCCATAATTGCAAGGAGATATGATCGTCTAAAGAAATACTTACATCAGCAAATATGTTATTTGCAAGGAAACCAAAGATCATATCAAAGTTGCCAATGCATTGAATTTCAACCTCTGTGTTCGATTTAATAACTGCAATCAGAGAACGGAGCACCATCGTGATATGCAGCTCCAACTGGGAGTCGTTTTCAAAGTCGTATTTGCATTGTTTCTGGGCCACTTGATGCTCTGAGTAAGCGTCCGTTTCCAACTTCTTCCGGCTTTTGGAACGATTGTAGGCATTGAGCACATCATCGAAAGTGCTGCCGGCTTTTTTTCCACTTTGCTGCATAAGTTGTGGATGATTTGGTGCCAGCGTGGGCGTGAGTATGCCATCAATACCCATTTTGGGGGCATTGGCGGATGCAACAGGTGCCTTTTTTCCAGACCTCCTAAACTGCAGAAACTGATAAGCGTGCTTCAAATAGTCCAACAAGTCCATAATAAACTGTTTTGGCTCTATAATGGGGTAAGTTGGCATATCATTGTAGATGCGTATAAATATGCCACCAACTTGAAGCTCATCTCTGCAACGCAAAAAATCAATTAAATTAGTAGATCATACAATATTAGATTACTATTGAATCGTACTTGTGCGCATCGAACTCAAAGTTTGCCACCAGCTCATAGACTTGTGCGATGTCTTCAGGAGTCTCCTTAACAGACGCTGTCCGCTGCTGTTCAAGGAAATCCTTCAGCTGTGCGCGTGTTCCATTGTCCCAGATGAGATAGGGATTGCGTGTGTTGGCTGTAAGCAGCTTGAGTACATCGCTATCGCGCTCTCCGGCCAACTTATTGGATATGTAGTGCGTGAGCAGGCGGTCCAACACTTGCTTCACCAGCGTATTCTTCGCCTCGCCCGTTACATAATATTTTTGTTGTATGGCATTCCGCCTGGCCTCTTGCTCGCTGTCTGTAGGTGATGAGTTCGTTGTGTCACTGCTCACACTGGAGTCTTGTTTGGTTAAAGCGTGTGTCTGAGTTGCTTCGCCGCTTGAGGTAATGGCCAGCTGCTTACTATTGGCGTTCTGAAGCGGATTATGTGCATTTTGGGTGTAAGCCGTGGTTGGCGAGTTACTCGATGGCTTTGGTTTTATTGCCGGTGGGGGCTTGGCAACAGCCGACGGTGAATTCGATTCACTGCCAGTTATGGGTTTGTTACGCAACTCCATGTTGTAACCGGCCAAGGCGATGCATCCCAATACAGCCATTTTTGCCAAGTTGTTGGCTGCTTGTTGCTGATTAGATTTGTCACTGGCCTCTACACCGCTCTCGTCTAGCGTGTAATCGTACTCAAATATGAAGAGTAGCAGCGACCAGAGTACTCCATTACGTGTCAGATTGCATTGTAGATCATAGTTGTTGGCTGCTAGCCCAGTGACCAAACTCACAGACAACGTATGCTGTTAAGACATATTAATTAATATAGGCGGACTTAAAATATAGATCGCTAACGCACCTTAAAGTAGACAACTCTGCAAACATCCGATAGCAGTTGAGGTAGCGTGATAATTTTTTGTTTGCATTTCTCAAAATTGCATGCCACTTCAAAACAACGTGTTACATTTGAAATAACCTGATAATGCACTGAGTCTGGCTTTGAATCGACACCTAAAATAGATACGCAACGCGTATATGCTTCCAGCAACGCTTCGATGCCATCCTCGCGACGTAACTCCTCCGCATTCAAGGCCGAGCAATGTACTGTGTGGTAGCACAATTCAGAGGCGGCAGTTAGCAGTTGTGCCTCCTTCGAAAAGAGTTCGTCATCACGCGTCTCCAGACGTATTGTTTTAATGAGTTGCGGATAGCCTGCATATTTATAGGGTCGCAGCACTGTAAGCATAATTCAATAAATACATTAATAAGAAATGCAATGTACATAACCCAGCATTGACTGACCATCTGGGTACCGCTCAAAAAGAATGCTCTGCGTGCGTAATATTAAGACAATGTTGTTAGGGTCCGGTCCACCGCTACTCCACACGGAACGCGAGCACAGAAATTCATAGGCCTGATTGACTTTCTCGAATACCTCACGCCCATTAGGATTTTTGTCCGGATGATACATTTGAGCTAGCTTATAGTAACTCTTGCGTATTAGCGATTCATCGGGTTTAGGAGTTTTGCTTAGATCAATGCCAAGATCCTGATACGCTTGCTGTATAGTCATTTGTGGTGGTTTCTTCTCCACTTCTTTGCGCCAGGCATCTAGCGTATGTTTCAACAGCTGAACAGGATCAGAGATGGGCCAATTCGGAAACTTTTGCGTATCACACAGATGGCGTAAATAATAAATGTGGCAGAAAAGTTCATTCTCTAACTGCGGATAGCTGATGACAGGAATGGCAAGATAAGGATATCTAGCCATAGTATGCCCACGTAAGCGCGGTGTAAAATCTGCAATGTGTGCTGCAATTTTCTCGATTAACAGACGACGCATTTCGGAGCTCCAGATAGCTTCGGGCGTATCGAATTCTCCCAAAAAGATTTCAGCAAACTTTTCTGCGCTATAGTTCTCAAGGAAGCAAACCATAGCTTCTGGCAGCAATTGGCCTAATATGCTGCGATGCATAATACCGGACTGTGAGGTCTAAATGCAAATAAAGGTAAAAAGATTGAGCATAAATATATGAAATGCCAAGACTATAGATGCTTACCTCCTCGCTTCTGAAACCCTGTTTCATGTGCGTCATTTTAAGGAATCGCGTAATGGGCAAAATATTGCTGCCCGTGTACATGAGCATGAAGTAAAAAACGCCGGTTAAATAGACTTTCGGCATTTCAGGATTGTCCTCCATTATTTGACACAATAATGTTGCAACGCGCTCTAACAAGCCTGGATCATGAGTCAGGCACACTTGTACCACATGCGGCAAACAAATAAATTCGGAAAGTTTACGTGATAGTTTTGGGCCAGGTATCAGTACTGCATCACCATTTTGTGTGCGGCTTGGAAAGAAACTTGTGCACTTGATCAATATATCAAGTATTTTTGAAGCCAGTTCCGTTTCATCATACAGCGGGGTGCCCTTAGCTATTAGACACCATTTTAGCTGTGGTATTTGCTGCAAAGAACGCCAGCCATCCATGCCGATGGCCCAGCAACGAGTTTTGGGAGTGATTAATCCCTTTTGCCATAGCTCCTTCAGTTCAGAGTATGTTATGGGACCCTGCCGTTCTGGTTTCTGGCCATCTTTTTCAATATTATAATACCAATCTTTCTCCTCGTACGCCTGCATATTGGGACCAGCTTCAATAACATTTGTTTTGGTATTTAGCTGTGCACGACCCTTATGTAAATGTGCCAGTGTAATTAGGTCGACGAGGCACTGCACGTGATCGATCAGAGCACGGCAATTGGATTTCTCGAGCACCAAGCAAGATATCAAGTTGATAAGTGCATCTCGCATTGAAGGCGATAGACACTATGGGATAAGGTACATTTAAAAACAAAGTAAGATGAATGTGAAATGGGGCAATTATGCTTACGCGATCACTCAGCTGTAGGATGTAAGACATGTCGCTGAATTTGCCAATCTCCTTGTGATACCTCCTGTATACTTTAGCCAACGCTTGCAGAGAAAATACTGTCATCTGATCGTCATTCACTCTCTGGCGGCAGAGTACGCGTCGATACAATGCGTTGAAGAGCTCAATGCTATTGCAAAATTAATATTGCTTAATATTATATATGTACTTGTATTACAACAATTTACTTACGGATCCTTAACAAGATTCTGTGGCCAGTCATCTTTCTCCAATATCAGTCGTATGTAGTAATCTCCAATCTTGATTTCATCGGCCAAACATTGATAGGAGACCTCGAATTCTTGATAGTTCCACGCCACGATCATCTGGCCAGCCAAGTCACGATCATTTAAAAACTGGCGCAACTCATTTTCCAAACACATACGCAATTCCTCACGCGTCTATGGAATACCATCAATTATCAGGTTTATAAATTGGAATTATCTCTTACCTTATGATTCCAAATTAAATTTGGTAGACTATGATCTTTGGCGAAATTGTAGAAGAAAAAAGGCAAATTGACAATGGCATCTGTGGTCTTTTTCTTTTGGCGTCTATTGCGCAGCACTACGGGTCGATTTTTGAGAGCCTGTGCTGCAGAGTCTTGTTGCTCAATTAAACTCATGCCCCAATGCTTAATACCCTGCAAATGCTTTTCTATCACATTCTTGCGCATTTTATAGGAATGTTGAATTGCAAATTTGAGATTATCCCGAAAATTTAACTTGTCCTCCTCGACATCACTAACAGGAACAGTATCTTCAGATTCTAGGAAAGTTAACAGTCCTGCTGGCTACAAAGGCAAAATGTTAAAACATTCGAACAGCGGGATGAGATCAACAGAATACTTACGAAAATGCGCTTAAACAGCTCCATGGCCTCCTCGCTATCCGTGAGCCACAGGCCAATCAAATGACGAGATAATTGACGATGTGTGACCAATGTCGGATCATTGGAGGGTGTGTAGAGTGCAACTAACAAATGACGACAGAGTGCTGCCTCGTCTAAGGCAAGGGCCTGCATTTGTTGAGCCACATGCAGCTCGCCCTCTTCTATGATGGCTCGCAGCACCAAGCCAGCTCCCTTTACAATGGCCAACGATGGATGCTGAAAGAGTTTATATAGATACCGTCCGCGATCAGCAACTAGCTCAAGCAATGTATCAAATTGCTTGCCATCGGTAGTCTCGCTGTAAGGCACACATAATGCAAACGTCATGAAGTCCAGCATGGCGGACAGTACAAGCGCCCCGCTGCCGTGACTCTTCAAATACAATAATCACCATTAATGATTTTATGGATGCGTAATTTTCAGTGTTCACTTACCACATGCGTTGTCCACATGTTCAGCAACGTCTCCAAAAACGATTTGGACGATAGAATGGAAGATTTGTTTAACTGCTCTTGCTTGAGGTCATGATCGGTATTCACAGAGTGCATTAACGAGTTTATCATATCAATGGCAGAATAGGTAACTGCCAAATCTTTGCGTCGTAGCGCTGCGACAATTTTGGTGCCGATGATTTCACGAAAACTGTAATTGCAATGGGAGTTAGATATAAAGTACATTTTTACCATTCGTGTAGCTATATATACCCCGGTAGATTTGTAAATGCCGCATAGCCAACCTTGCTAGCTAACAAACGTGTCAAAGCATGAAAGATGGCTTCCAATTCAATGTTGTTTAACTGGGCTGTAGGATTATCCATTTCTTTTTGTGCCAAAGCTTGCAAAGCTGCCAGAATCAATTTCTCCTTGTTTTCCGCGAACAGACTCTGCAAATGTAAATCATTTAATTAATTTGTTTTTCTGGAATTGCTTCAATTTACTTACATCCTGAGTAACACTATAATTAAGTCCACTATGCGGCACATTAGCATTAAATCGTTCCAGTATTTCATAGCGTTTAGCTGGGTTTTGAAAATTATTGATGACCAGACGTAACAGATTGGCTTCGGTTTCCTCATCGACGGAGCTATTTAACGGCACATAGCGTTTGCCTCGTGGCGTATTTCCAATTCGTATATGCACATCTTGATTACCACTGGAACGGACTGCGTCCAGTACCGTGGCGAGCAGTGAATCCCTATCGTTAGTGCTATAGGTCCGCACAACCCCGTTTTTATACTCAATACTAAATTTTTGCAACGTATCCTTATCACGCACCAGTGCAAAAACATCGGCTAAAGGGCGAAGCGTACAAACGCTATAGGTTTGTGGATCGCGCTCGAGCAGCGTCATTTCAGTTAAGCAAAGAATTCGTTTAACAGGATCTGGATGTCGTAGTGTTATTTTTTGAACTGTGAATTCAGTCATCGATGTTTGGAACTGATCCCCACTGTTTGTAAACAATACCGATTAGATGACAGAGAGAATGTTTTTTCTTTTGTTTTTTGTTTACCTAAACTTTCCGAAGCGCTGTCGCTCAAACTGCTCCAAAGTAATTTGACTCTTGAGTATTTTGGTTTCGATTCCCAGAAACTGTAAAGAGCGTTGAGCGATGTTCTGCACGATCTCATGATGGTTCAGCGCTTTGAAGAGATGAAGGCGGCTAAATCCACCATAGGCGAGCACAATTCCGCCCTCATAGTCAGAAATGCCTGCTTAAAACGTGCGCGTAAACAAAAATGAAAACGATGAGTGCAAAAATAAAAATAAAAAAAACAAAGCATACATGAATTAAAATATGCATGTATTGGTGGTGCATAAAAAAAAATTCATATGTCGATATGAATAGGCCATGAAATAGGTACCTATTATTCCTTCGATATCCTTGTACATGTAACTGGCTAAAACATCATTTGTTGTCGGATCCAATTGGTCCAAGGAACAAGGCGTGACCTCTAACACAGTTGGCAGGCTGATTCCAGACCAATGATATTTATACGCAACGAAGCGCTATTAACATGCATTAAATTATTATTGTTGATCAACTTTTTGGCATCACATAGCTTACCTGAGCATTCTTAGGTTTATCGGCAAACTCCTTGTAATACTTTAAAATGGAGCTGAGTATGTCGTTACGATATTCTGAAGAAAGTTTGATCGTGTCCAATTTCTTGTCTTTTTTTATTGTAAGCACAAACTCATTTGGTATCTGTGAATGCAAATGTTAACTAAAGAACATCACGAGCACCCGGATGTGGCACGGGCGGTACAGTCGTTAATACTTACGTTTGTTGTTCGTGCGGGTGCAGCGGCCACAATATCCGAGTACGGCCAACGATTTGTTAAATCAAATCTGTCCGGATTGTATGTGGAGATACCAGCAGTACCAATTGAAAGTATGCGTTTGTATTTGCCTTTCCATGAGTGTTTCGTTACCACGAAACATTCTAGATCGACATTTTCCTTGGCCGGCAACATCTTTTAGACGTGATGCTTTCAAGCTTGGCGCCGTGTTTACAAACAAATTCAACTAATGATAGCACACTAATTAACAACTCTATAGAAATATACGGGATATGACAAAATATGCCAATTAGAAATTATTAATAGGCGGGACGGACTGCGACGCTCAGCTGATTCATAAACAAGTGTCGCTAAGTTGTTGTTGCAATTTTGTCGATAGGTTCATTAGTAGTGGCGTTTTAAAATCGCATTAAGTTTCTGGTTAGCACTGATTAATTATGGGCTGTAGCGACACTTATCAGAGTCGGAAAATAACCTAACGCTACAGCAGAGCTTGCATTCGGCCCACGTACAACAAAGATCAAAAAGGGGAGTAAACGTCACAGCAACCATGGCTCCAAATCAGCGGTAAGCCAATTATCTGTGATTTTTGAGGTTCCAATGCAAACTTTCTTACCTTACACTCTTAAAACATTTTTCGTGGTTGCAAATACGATCTACGGTTATGTTTTTTTATTATACATTTATTAATTCTTGCTATATTTTGCAACATTTACGCGTTTTACAAATTCTTCCAAATGCAGTGGGCTAGGGATGCAAGTTATTCACATCGGTGATATCGACGGTCAAATCAGTGCTGGCAAACGCTTGCTCAACACTAATAACTGTTGCAGTTGGGAAGTTTCATTCAATTAAAGTACTCGTTACAAAGTAAATGGATACGTAAATATTGCCTTTGCCGGGTGAAAATATTGGTTTGTTCCTGAAAAATGCTGAATATATAAATGGAGACGCAAGTTTTAGATATTGTGGCGAACTTTCTGGTATTAAATAACATAAAAATGATTGAGGCAAAGCAAAACTAGAGTTTTAACGTTCCTTAATACCTTTTTCACAGAAAGTCGATTCTTTAGACGAAGCGTTCTTGACCGTAATTGTTTACAACAAACAAAACAGTGAGGCTGACAAAGCCGCAAAGTTTACCAACGACTTTGGTATGAATTTTTAACAAATAATCACATTTTTGAATTAATCAGTGCTTGTGTTTTTCCCCTTTTAGTGACCGCATTTGGAAATGTGCCACCGGAGAATCGGGATCAGGTGCTTATCGCTGTGCTTGGCCGTGCTGCCGATGCCAGTTGTTATAAGCACATGCAATTGCTTATGGGGGTGCTGCCTAAGTTGGTAGAGGCTCACTTAATAACAGCAAGGTACGACTTTTTTCTGCAATATTTAATGCAATAATATGCCAATTCTGCATTTCTAGAGTGCTTTGTGACAAGGCGCTATCCTGTGAAAAGCTAGACTACGAGCACAAGTCTTTCTGGATCGAAACATTTAGGCTTATTAAGAAGGTCATTGTGCATGTTGACTACAAGGGTGTGCGCGAAATTTTAAAGCTATGTCGGGACAAGACGCAATGGTTTCCACTCAATGTAAACGTCGCTTACCTGCCGCAATTGCTGGCTTTAGAAGATTTGCTTCGATTCATATTTGATCGGAATAACTGTTTGCTTCCGGCTTACTTTGTTGCCAATGAGATAATGCGCCCATTTCCCTATCATTGGAAACTAGTTAAACTGATGACGGATTTTGTTGAAGAGTTCCGGTCAACTGCGCAAATGGTATCAATTATTGGACATGTCCATATGCTACCAATTGTAGAAAATTTCGGTTATGCTGATAATATGATGTTCTCATGGAAGCTGGACCACAGTACGCTGAAGTTTAATTTTAGAGGCAGTTTGCCTTACGAACCGGAACTTCTACAGGAACAGATTCCTTTGCTACGATATGTTCTGGATCAGCCATATTCACGGGAAATGGTATCGGTTATGTTAAACCTACAGAAGCATCAGAAGCAGCGCTATAATGCATTGGAAGAACAGCTAGTCAACCAGATAATACAAGCTATGGAGATGACGGAATCAATTGATGTAACGTTGGGTAGTGGTTTTAATTCCTGTGAGGAGCAGATAACACACTACGAATGGGTTTGGTTGCATCTCTCATCGCAGTTAATTTATTTTGTACTTTTCCAATTTGTTAGCTTCATGCACATTGTACTGTCGCTTCATGAGAAGGTAAGTACGCTACGGTGCATGTTATTATAATTGTATATTATTTGTTGTGATATAGCTTTCGAAACTGGAGCTGCGCAAGGGGCGCGATCAACTTATGTGGATACTTTTGCAGTTTATATCGGGCAGCATACAAAAGAATCCGGTATGTGTAAATGTGTATTAATATAGTTACTTAAATATTTTGCTAAAAAAAAAACTTACATTACTTCCAGATGTCTAATTTTCTGCCCGTTTTTAAACTGTTTGACCTATTGTATCCCGAGCCGGAGCCCCTAAAACTACCGGATTATAACAAGTCTTCCATGGTACGTGCTATGGCGCCTATATGTATATGGATTCATTTAATAAAAAAGGCTCGGGTAGAAAATATTAATATAACACGACCGTTGCCCATTGCCTTAAAAAATCACCACGAGTAAGTGAATTGATAATACGCCGGTATGCAAAATATAACTATATATGTTACTGTAGCTTCCTACAACATCTGATTTTACCGAGCACTATGATGAATATGAGTCTGGGAAACGACTTTCGCATCATGCTTATTTGCAATGCGTACTCAACCAACCAAGAGTATTTTACACGTCCCATGAATATTTTGGTTGAAACGCTCGTTGGTAACGCCAAGGCAGCTGTTCCCTTTTCTGTAGGCGTCCTGGACAGTCTCACCGTACACAGCAAAATGTCGCTCATACATAGTTTTGTCACTAATATGTTAAAACTGGCATCTAGCAAAGGTTCCGTGCCGACCCCTGCGCTAATTGAGACTTACTCCAGACTTTTGGTGTACACGGAAATTGAATCTTTAGGCATAAAGGGCTTTTTGAGTAAGTTTAGATAATATGATTTCAAGAAAGCGTTTCATTTGCCTATCTTTCTGATTTCTGTTTTTAGCGCAATTGCTGCCCGTTGTTTTCAAGAATCACGCGTGGGCGCTGCTCCACATGCTCATGGAAATGTTCTCATATCGTCTGCATCATGTACCCACGCACTATCGCATGCAACTGTTGTCATTGCTCCATTCGCTGGCCTCCGTACCACAAACAAATAAAATGCAATTAAATTTATGGTGAGTTTAATTAAGAGGACGTTTTCTAATACATACTAATAATGGTTAATCATTGCAGCTTTGAATCAACGGCACTGCGCCTTATAACCAGCATAAGTTCTGCCGAACTGCAGTCACAGCTCTCGCGTTACTTTAACGACAAATCACCCGGCACTGTGGCTTCCAACGAAAGTGAAGAACTGAATCGAGTACTCATTTTGACGCTCGCACGTTCTATGCATATAGCCGGCTCAGGTGATGAGTTACAGGGCTGGTGCAAGGAGTTATTCGCCAACATAATGCAACATACTCCACACTCTTGGGCATCGCACTCGTTGGCCTGTTTTCCGCCAGCATTGAGCGAGTATTTTACCCAAAACAATTCACCAGCGGAGAACAAGCAGTTGCTAAAGAAGTCAGTGGAAGAGGAATATCGAAATTGGACATCAATGTCAAATGAAAATGATATAATTGCGCACTTTTTACGTCCAAACACAAATCCATTATTTTTGTGTCTTTTGTTTAAGATGATTTGGGAGACGGAGAACATCAGTCCCGTAGCCTACAAGTGAGTATATCAAGGGACTATTAAAAATTGTATATCAATTTGCCCTTCGCCCTATTGTTTTGCAGAATCCTGGAAGGTATTAGCGCTCGCGCCCTATCAACGCATTTGCGTAAATTCTGCGATTATCTTGTGGTTGAAGTGGCCGTTTCTTCGGATCGCGACTTTATACACAAATGCGTGGACACGATAAATAATATGATCTGGAAATTTAATGTAGTTACCATAGATCGCGTCGTACTCTGTTTAGCGCTGCGTACTCACGAGGGCAATGATGCGCAAGTCTGTTTTCTTATCATACAACTACTCCTGTTGAAAGCCTCCGAGTTGCGCAATCGCTTGCAAGAATTTTGTAAGGAAAATAATCCCGACCATTGGAAGCAGAACAACTGGTAAGCCATAGATTTGGACATTGGACATTCGAGATCAGTTAAGCGTTTATTTGTGCAGGCATGACAAGCATCTATCTTTCCATCAAAAGTATCCCGAGAAATTTGCTCCTGACGAATCTGCCTCCCAGATGCCCTTGCCAGTTTACTTTTCCAATGTTTGTTTGCGCTTCCTACCCGTACTGGATGTTGTTGTACATCGTTTTATTGAACTGCCAATTGCAAGCGTGCATCAAATTCTGGAATTCATACTGGATCACTTAAGCATACTTTACAAGTTTCATGGTATGTGTAAAGAAAAATGCTTGCATTGCCTGCGATGAACAAGAACCATTGTGCGTTTACAGATCGGCCCATCACCTATCTCTACAACACTTTGCATTTCTATGAACGTATTCTGCGGGATCGCCCATCGCTGAAGAAGAAACTGGTAAGCACTGTGACCAGCGCCTTTAGTGACATACGTTCACCGAATTGGAGCGTGAGTGAGCCCTATAAGGTATTTCTGCACAGCCCAGACCTACTATGGACTCCAGAATTGAATTACTACATAAATCTCATTCGTCGTTTGTCGGAGAGTAAGCAAACCTTCAAATTGGCATTAATTAATGCAAGTAATGGTTTTTAACATTCCCCTCCAGCTATAAGCGGCAAAAACGTGTTCTTTACGACCGACTGGCGTTTTAACGAGTTTCCAAATGCACCGACGCATGCTCTCTATGTAACTTGTGTTGAGCTGCTCGGCTTGCCCGTTGCGCCTTCAATGGTTGCCAACAATTTGATCGATGTTATTGTCATTGGCTATGCTCTGATACCACAAAAAGAAATTCACGGCTATATTAATGCCGTTGGCATTGTAATGGCTGCTCTGCCAGAGCCGTATTGGAGTGGAATCTACGATCGCCTGCAAGATGTAGTCAACTCACCGAACATGATAAATTGGAATTACCGTTTTAGCGCATTCGAGTTGTTTAATTTTAAAATCGTGCGCCAAGCAATGGTCGAAAAGACATATGCGCTTGTTCTAGCCGTTGCGCATGCGGTTTTCCACCACATGGGAACATTTAAATTGATTGCCATGGTCAGATATCTGAAGGAAAAGCTGAAGCCATTTGTACGCACAGAACCTCAACTTTTGTTCGTTTGCCATGTATTTGGACCGTTTCTGACGCGTATTGATCAAGAAAAACCGAATGCAGTGCCAGGCTTAGCTATTTTGCTTTACGAAATGCTTGAAGTTGTTGACAAACAGCACGGTCCAAAGCCTCTCAAGTATATGGATCAGATATGTGATTTCCTGTAAGTATTATCCTTCCATAAAGAGGAACATATTTCTCAATAATAAAATACATTTCGCTTGCAGATATCACATCAAGTACATACATGTGGGAAACTTTATCAAAAACGAATCGGATGCAATTATCAAACGGCTGCGTCCGGTACTGCAAATGCGCTTGCGCTTTATTACCCATCTCAACCTGGAGGAGATACATACGGAAAAGAAGTAAAGACCTAAATATCTACTAGATCAAACAATATTAATAAAAAAAATCAATTTATTTAGTGCCGACACGAATTCTAACAGTATTTTAGGCGCCAATACAAATCAACCAATAACACAAACGCCGATGCAGCCGCATCAACCACAAAAAACTGCAACAACAAATGTACCACTGGGCAGTGGCAATGTGCAGCAGCAGCAACAACAACAACAGCAGCAACAACAGCAGCAACAACAACAGCAACAACAACAACAGCAACAACAACAGCAGCTACAACAGCAGCAGCAACAACAACAACAGCAGCAGCAGCAACAACAACAACAACAGCAGCAGCAACAGATGAATCAACAGCAAATGTACATGCAACATATGCAGCAACAGCAGCAACAGCAACACATGCAAAATATGGGCTTGCGACACAACTAGATAGGCAGAAAAATCTTCAATAATTTGCAACTAGGATTAGAATTAGGAATTTAAGCCGAAACGATACCCAGAACACCGACAATTTAAGCCATGTTGGCTATTTGAAAATTTTATCGGGGAGCTCGGTGGATTAGAATTAATTTTTGATGAATACATTTTCATATAATACTAAAGATGTAAAGTTGTAATAATTACATTCTTTTTTAAATATAAACAATATCTTTAAGTTAAAAGATTGTTTTCACACTAAAATGGGGAAAAGTAGTACATAGTGTGCAGTTAAAAAAATGGGGTTTATAAATGAATTTTTGCAGCTTCTTTCAATAAAAAATTATGTACATTCTCTATAATTTGCTCTATAAATATTAATAAACTTTTTAGGTCGCAGTTGGACTACAATTAAAACATTTTATTTCATTTGGTTTCAGATACAGACACTCTTATGTGATCGTGATCTGTAAAACATGTGTACTTTTTTTTTAAATGCAAATAAAGATGGCAAAGTGTACCTATGTATATGTATATGTGTGTATAAAAATCTACGATAAAAATCTCAGTAACAAAAGCAAAACAAATAAAAACAAAACGCATTCCGTATTTCACACAAACGTACTCGTACTGTGCCATAAATACATACATATGTATAACGATGCGATGTCGTAGTGCGCGGGCAACTACTCGTACATATGTACATACATCATTTTATATTATCATATTCCCAGGTGTGTAGGTGTCTAGGTCTTGTAGCTAGGTGTTATATAGAATACGTAGTAAATTCACGCACTACTGTCGCTGCGATATTGTTTAGTTAACAAAGATAGAGAACATTAGGAGGAGCAAACATAGGTATTCAACAAATAGAAGCCTTTGTAGACAGGCGGATCGGCAGAGAGACAGACGGACAGACAGACAGGCAGAGTGGCATGGAATGGACCGAAAAATGAAGTATAAATGGCTTTGCATGTCTCATTATGCTAAGCATGTGTGGATGATGATGGTGATAAGTCTCAGAAATCTTAAACGTAGATATAAACATAATCATATTTGCTTTAGAAAAGTTTTCCACCTAACACACTAAGTATTTTATGTATCGTATGTGTATTCATTTAGGTCACAGCTTTGCTGTGCTCTGCAACCGCTCAGACTTTGCCAGTCACGCCCGCAATGCTTCTCCTCGGCACTGTGGTAGGTCAGCAGGAGCATTTGTTCTTCGATTCAGTGCCGGAGCCATCGCCCGGATTGTTCAAATTGAATTTTTCAGCATCGGCCAAATCGGCGGCAGTTATCAGTTTATCGTTGATCAGTATCTGTATAAAAGTATACAGACCGTTAAATGAAAATGAAATATAAAGAAATATTGAGATCATCTCCCTACCTTATTTACTAATGCGCGTGCTGCTTCATCGATGTTGGTGTTCTCTTTGGCTGATGTCTCGAACCACCCGGCGAAGCCATTTTCTCGCACATACTCATCCATTTTCTCGGGTTGCGTTACAATTCCCTGTTTATCCTGATCACACTGAGGACGAAAATAAGACCAATTGCGAAAAATTAACTTTCAAGCAAAGAAACTACTTACATTTATAAATAGTTATCTGGATTTTAGAATAAATTAATTATCAAACAAAGCTTAAGGTCTTAGTAGCTATAGCTTACTCTATAAGCTGCTTGCGATTTGTAATTTTAAGTGGAATTTTCATAATAATAACAATAAATCTTAAATGTCGCTTCAACATGAATAGTATTAGCATCTTACATTCTTCAAAGGATTATTTTATGTTCAATAAGCCTCTATAACGAGCCTTTATAACAAATGATTGAAATCATCAGCTTTAATCCATTCAGGATAAAAAAGTGTTATTAATCCATGTAGGTAATATTAGATAGACATACCTTATTAGCCAGCAATATACACGGTATGGGACTGCCATCTGGTAGTTGGACCTTCGAGTCTAGGTCCTCCTTCCATTTGCTTACACAATCGAAGGTGCCACTGCGCGTGACATCGAAGACAATGAAGGCGCCAACGGCTTCCTTATAATACACACGTGTCATGTTGCCGAAACGCTCCTGGCCAGCGATATCCCAGAGCTGTAGGCGGACTATCGTATTCGCATCCCAATGCAACACTTTAAGCGCAAAGTCCACACCGATGGTGGCCCGGTAGTTCTGACTGAAGAACTGATGCACATACCGCTTGATGAAGGACGTCTTTCCGGTGCCCAGTTCGCCGATGACTAGAATTTTGTATAGATGCTCGCGTTTCTCATTGCTCGGCGTCATGACGGTCTGCAAAAGCGGAGAGAGGAGACGTTTATTAGCATGAGCAGCAGGCAAATCACAGAAAACGGTTGAATGACACATGGCCCGGAACTGATGCAAAGGTAAAATATGAAAAAAAAAAAAAAACAGAAAAAGGGCCCAATAGCAACCTCTGTATATTTCATGTAAGAATACAAGAGGTGGCGGCACTTCTAGGGCTTCGGCGTGCTGAAAATCGACACGGGTGTGACCTACAGTCTAAACTGTTAAAACGTTAAACTGCGACACCTTACCGGTTCTATTTCCTGCTCCATTGTCAAGTCACCAAAGGCCGGCATTGGCTTATCGGTGCCTTCCAAATCCTCCGACTGGGAGTTGTCGGAGTACTCACTAACCACCGATTGATAGCGCAGAGTTTCCCGCCTACCTTCGATGCTGTCGTGATCACCGGTTATTTGTTGCTGTTGTTGGGCAAAATTGAGTCTCCGTAGACTCGAATCACTCTGCGATTCACTGGAGCTGGGCTGTTGTGTGGCTACAGCGGCCAAGGCTGCCTCGTAGGCGTTCCCAGGCGGACGAACCGCACTACCGACGGCAAACCGCACACTTCCTGCCTCTGTCGACGGCACTGGGTCCTGGCCAGTGTGTGCGCTCTCAGCGGACGATACGGCGTGTTCGTCCGATTCGTACGCCAGCTGACGATGTTCGGGCGTTAGTTGATTCGGTGGCACAGGAGGCGGCGCGTAGTTGGGCGGCTGCGGGAGCTGTTCAATTTCGCCTGCTCCTGGAAATTGAACTGGCGCCTGCTCCAACTGTTCTCCCTGGCCGGGTTGAGCCTTGGCTATTGACGTCGTCGTCGCGGTGTGGGTAGCCGTTGTGGGTCTGATAAGGCGATGGCCGCGCTGCTGCTGTTGCATCAATTCCCGCTCCTTGCGGCTGCTGGGCAATGTCACACTAGCAGTGGCTGTCGCAATTGTGGCAACCGTGCGCAGACTCTTCTTTGAAGTGGCGTGCTGCGCTGACTGAGTTTTGCTTGTGCCGCTGGCAGATTTCCGTGTTGTTCCGCTGCCACTGACGCACTGAATAGCAGACGCTCGACTCGGTTTTGCTGGCGCACGTTCTCGAGGTGGCGTGTCACGCTGGCTCTCGGTGATAACGATTTTCTCCTCTCCCTGACTGTTGGGAGGTGAGAGCTTCTTCGCTTTGAGCTTCTTCTTAGCGCTCGCTGCTGCTGCTGCTGCCGCTTCTTTACCTAACTTGGCTACAATTATCTTTGTCGTGCGACTGCTGCTCGTGTCTTTGGTTGTCACTGTTGTCGTTGTGGTTGTTGATTTCGCTGACTTTGCTGCCGCCTTGCCTGTTGCAATTGCAGCAACTGTTGTTGCTGTTGTTGTGGCTGTTGATGTTGCTGTGGTTGGTATCGGTGTCAGGTAATCGTTCGTTTCGCTCAGTGCGCTCTTGCGACTTTTGCTGCGTCCGCCGGCAGTTACCGGCTCGATTTTCTTGCCACTGATGGTAATCTGGACGGTGCTGGTGCTTGTTGAGGGTGTCACAGTTAAGTCCTGGTCCCGGCTGCTGCTCAGAACACTGATCTCGTCACTGACATTGAGACTATGCGGTCGTACTTTCGACTTTTTGAGACCGCTAAGGAACAAACGCTGGGTGAGACTCTTTTTCTTGGGCTTGGTCCCACTATCGAGACTGACTACCTCGCTGTTGTCCACAAGTTCCTCAACGTTAGCTAGCGACGATTTGCTTGGACTCTCTGGTTGGTCTTGTTCAGTCTTTGACTGATCCTTTGGCTTATCGTTGTCTTTCGATTTAGGCTTTTCCTTATCTTTGCTTTTTTCGCGCTCCTTCTCTTTTTTAGGCTTTGTCTTGGACAGACTACGAAAGGCAGCCGAGAAGCGCGACCTTGCTTTGATCTTATTTTGATGTTCCTCTGTTGGCTCTGTCTCCTCTACCTGTTCTTCTGTTTGATCCTCTATTCCACTGGTACTGTGCTCAGCATGCGCTTTGGTTGCTGCTGCCAAAGTCAAGTTTTCCTCGTCAATTGTCGTAGGTGCTTTGGTTTCAGCGCTTTGCATATTATAAACACTTTTGGTTCGGGGTTAAGGGGAAATATAGAGGGATTGGATATGGATAGGATTCTTGCTATATAGTATTTTGTGATTTTTGAGTGGGCTGAGGGCGTTTCTTCTCTCTGAGCTCTCTCACATTCTGATTTTGTCCATCGCTAAATCAAATGTGTCCGACATTTTTAGGGCTTCTTTCATAGAGGCTTGCGTATAAAAACAGAAGAGCGAATCGAATAGCAAATTCAATCAGTGCCCGACGCTACTAACAAAGCAAATAATTCACATATAAACTCAGCAAGTATCCTGCGCACAAGGCATTCACATCCTTTTTAAGCTCGCGAGCACTTTCTCTTCAGCGTTTTTAAGCTGAATAGCTTTATGGGAAAAATGCAACCGCATCGACGGCTCAACAAACGGGCACTGAATTTCAAAAAGACGGTGTGTAGGCTTTTATAAATTTTCATACTGCATTACGCACTCCCCCTACTAGCTGCCAACCCTTGGTGGGTGTTGTTGTCGCTGCATTTGTGGTAGTTGTAAACAGAAACGTGGAGACAAGAGCAACAACAACGGGATTGAGCTAAAACGGTTTTACATTACAGAGACCAGAGCTGAGACGTTGTATGTAACTGCCAATGTTAACCAACACTGGACGGTGCTGTGGGGGCCACAAGCTTGCAAAATGAGCGTGAGAGCAGCGGCTTTTAAATATGCCGGCCAGTCGCTTATCAAACAAAGCCACGCTATGTCTTAGCCAGCTATATAGTAGGCCCTATTCATGATGGATCTAATTCACAATCTATTTTATTGAAATTGCCAGACGCTTGTCATTAAGCTCAAGGCTGTGCAACAACTTGTGATAACTTGTTTGGGAATAGTTGAGACTTTAAAGGCGATGAAGCGTGAGGGCCAGGCAATTGTTCTTGTTGCTTGGTAAGTAAACGGTTTATGGCCAACTGTTCGCTGTTCTATGCCTGACCCGCTCCGTTTGCATTGGCTTCCAAAACCATTGATGCAGCAAAAATAGTCGACACGCACTTCGCGGGTTTCCTTATGGGCGAGGATTTGCCATTTACATGCTCATAAAAGCAACGCGCTTAGTTGCCACAATTGGCAGTAAGTCCGCTTAGCCGCTTGGCAGAAGAGTAAGCTTAGGACTGGAAGGTGTGGGTGGGTGGTGCTGCTGCTGCCCGAACTATATAGAATTACGCTTATTACAAAACGTGGTAAGCCACAATAATGACATATCGCGACTATACAATTACAGACATGGAAATACATTTAACCCAATAGCAAATTGACAAATATACTTGCAACCCAGTACGTGTAAAAAGCATATAAATGCGGAAATCCAAATCAAAAGCCAATGATGTCATGTCAATACAGTAACTTAAATCTGGCGGTCTTAACATACTATGTCACTTGTCACCTTGTACATAAAAGTAGTATACTATTCATACATATACAAGTATTAGTGGGTATTTATTAATTTATTCTTTAAGGGTTATGAGTCCACCTTATCCGCCGTATTCTCATATATCCCCTTTGAAAGTAACTTGCAAACGAATAAACTTCATTTCAAACTGCATAAACAAAACGTGCCTCAAACTGTAAAGCTCAAGTCATTAAACTAAAAAGTGTCAGCATAAATAATTCAACTCCAAATGCTCGCGCACTCAAAAGAGGAAAGATGTGAGTGCTTAGGTCAGGTATACTCGACTATAAGACTCACTAACTGAACACATATTTTTATTAAAGTTTATTTATTAAATTAACTTAAAATAATAGGACATATATTACACAAAGAAAAGTATAAAAAAAATAAAACATACGTAGGTCAGTTAGTTTTATGGTTTCTTCAGGTTGGTTAGAAATCGAAAATTTTCCCAGTTTCCTGATAATGTTACAAATTGAAAAATAAAATAATATACCATTGAAAGATTTATTCGATCGCCCGAATTTTGAATTAGCTTTTAAACGAAAATATCTTAATAATATAGTAGATGCCATCGGAAATTACGTTATTCCGAAGCTTGTTTGCAATTTAATTTAATTACATACATATACACATGCTTTCTTAATTGCGTGATAATTAATAGTGACATATGGTATATAAAAGCGACACCCGAACTTAGCTGCTCCAATTGTTTGTTTTTTTCCAAGGTAATGTTGGAGTGTGTAGGGACATTGCTGCTATTAGGAATAGCTTCTATTAATGTGCTCGCAGTAGACTACGAATTTATCCTGGAGGATCCAGAAGTATTCAACGAATGTTCAGATGCCCCACCCGGTACATTGGATATACATGGATTATTTGATTTTGAGCACTTAACAATAACACAAGTTGAAGAAAAAGTCCATGTGAAGGGCAATGTAACCACCATCTGGGATGTGCAACCTGGCGATCGTGTTGCGGTAAATTTTGAGGACCAGTTAGATTTTTGACTAACAATTTTTAAAAATTCTTTCAGGCATCACTATCTGTGCTCCGCTTTGCACGAGGAGATTGGGAACCCACTTTTTTTAGTATGAGTATTCAAAATTTCTGTAGCATTATGTACGGCAAAGACCAGTATTGGTATAAATTTTGGACTCAGTTTATTACCAACCGAAAAGACGTAGAAAAGAAGTGCCTTAATACTCCTGGCGTAAGATATTTGGTCGTCATTAGATTATATGTGATTAATGCTCTGCTTTACAGACCGTCCTGGTTCATGAACCATTCCCTATAAGAGTGGTGATAACTAACATGCGATCCAATTTCGGCGGACGCTATAAGATGATTTTAAAGTTTGAAGCTTTTGATATGTCGAATTTTAAGCGGAACACCAGCATATGTTATGAAATGAGAGGTGAATTTGTAAAAATATAACATCTGTAAATCAAAAATGAAGTAAAATGCGAATAACTTGGGTTTATAAATAGATTTAGTTCATAACTAATATATGTACATACTAGTGGCCCGCCCCTGCTTCGCACGGGTAGCCTGCTGGTTTTGAGTTCATGACTTAAACATTTGAAAACAGCCAATTCTGCACAATGCTTAAAAACTACGTCCATTAGACCAATGGAAGGAAAGGATGCGAGCAAGGGCGTAGGCAGGGGGGCAGGGAGGCCGTTGCCCCCCCCCCCCCCCCTAGAAAAATTTTTTCCATATAAAGTCGACCACACGTTCATTATTATGACGCACTATTTCGCCTTAAGATGGATCTGCGTTGGATTTGTTGAAGTTTTTTCATTGATCATATGCATAAATTATTTTTTAAATACATTAAATAATGTTTAATCAAAATTTTAAATTTTTGGCCCCCCCCTTTGGTAAAAGCTGGCTACGCCCTTGGATGCGAGCTGTAGTCAATTGTGCAATCGTATGTTAGCTCTACGATTGCTCCTCGTGTAGCCTAATTACAGTAAGACCAATCGATTTGACTTTTAATTAATTAATTAATTTTTTCATTTGCCATCGGTTGAAAAATGCCAAATACAAAAAATCAAAAACCATTAAAATTGGTCCAGCCGATCTCGACTTATAAGTGTTCGAACAAACCCGACTTTGTTTTACATATATAGATGTACGTTTGTAGCTTAAAAAGTTACAAATATCTTATATCTAAAATAGGTATGCAGTATAAGTATTTCTTTGCAAATTCTCTAGACCGGGTTTTTTAAATTCCTTTTTCTCCACTTGGGAGCTTAGGGCTTCTACAAGAACTTTACATCTAACTATATTTCTAGCTGTGTCCCATGTGATGTTCTTCAGGGATAATTGCAGAAGGGTGGTCCGTCCCCAGGTTATCTTAGGTCTGTCCGACCGTGTTTTAATAAACTATAATTGTTTAGATAAATATTTTTTATAGTGCCAGTATAGTAAATATGTATATGTATGTAGAACCACACATTAAAATCAGCAGTGTTACAGGCAAATGAAAGAAGTTGGAAAGATTAAATATAAAACCAAAATCAAAAGCTAAAAATATTTAATCATGCGTTGAACTACGTTCGTATTGTTTTAAGAGATAAAAAGCTAATATGGAGTTTTAACTCAATTCAATAATAAATATTTTTAACAAGCGCTCCTATTAAGTTTAAATTCCTAGCTGAAAGTAAAGGGTATAACTAGCATCAGTACATTCCAAATTCACTTTCAACGTAAATGTCGAACCAGGAATTCTTTTGTGCTAAAAAATGTTTACACGCAATCCCAACAGTTGGTGTCGGCCAAAGGACGTGCGGGCGTGTATGGGCATGTATGGCATTTCTCTTAAACGCTGCAATTACAAACGACCTCATTCCTTAGAGAACAGGAGCAACGTGGCGCTGAAGTGTAACGGTTAGAAGGAAGTTTGTTCTTAGTTGTTCTTGTGAATCAAAATGTTCTAAGCAAAATGGTTTGCATGCCGCATGGCACGGCACATGGGGCAGAAAATAATAATAGGGGGCGTGACGGCGCAACTTCAAATTTGCAAAAACATTTCAAATCTAGGTTTGCATGTTGGCGCAATCGTGCGTACATACTTGTAGTATAGTACGTATTATCACTTATGTGCATTGCAAACCAATAAATTGAAGCCAAAGATGTTGCATACTTTAAGGAGCGTCCGAAATTTCTCACTTCATTAACTGAATAATCTAATCTTTTTTAAAGAAAGATTTTGCCGCTAGCTTACGTTTATAATATAAACTACTTTCATACTTATATTTACTACTTTTATGGTTTTCACACCTGCTGGCTTTTTGTTTGCATGCACCTGGGATTTTCCGCTAAGTTTCTCACGAGCCTTTATGAGTAGCGCCTTAATGCAACCTTCTCAAGTTCAAGATATAATGTATGCACTCATGTATAAACAAATATTCATCTCAAATGAATCACAAAATTCTCTTAACGCTCGTACATACATAGTAAGAGTATGAACTGATCAGATCTATAGCATCGCATGCATTTATCAGCTCCACATGCAATTGTCATGTTAATGCAATAACAACAACAACAATAATAATAATGCAGGCCACTCATTAGGCGCATGGAAAGAAAAAGTACATTGGCTTGTGAAACGATGCGCGCGAAATGTTGACAGATTACATCAAAAACTAAGCGCACATATACAAATACTATATTTCGAATTTACATACATAAGTATGTAAGTATGCACATATACTTAAAGGTGTGAGTAACATCCATATATGCAATGAAATACCATACATTGATGCACATGTATTAAAATCTTATCTAATCAATTTTTTTGCCTATTGCCGAGCTCTGTTGAGTCGAGTCACCATTAAAAAGGGTTGGAATGATTAGGTTGTGCCAAAAGTATTGTATAGTGTTGACACTATTGTGATTCATCAATATGAATAGGTACTTTATGTATATATAGTAACATACTTTAATTCAATTACATTGCAATTAATTAAAGCGTCTGCTACAATATTGTGCCCGTTTAATTGACCTTAAAACGTGACGTCGTCCATATCGAAACGTCAATAGCCAGATTGGCAGTTGTCAGCTTTGTCCGCAGCTTTATAACGTTACCCCAATAACAATATCTAAGTAGCAATCGTTTAAGTGTCGTCTCATACCCGCACCCGAGCCCACATCCACCCACATCGCCGCACGCGGCTCATGCCTCATTGGCGTTGACGCTACTGTGGAATGTCCATACACATACATACATATATGTATGTATATGTATACTTACATGTAAATATGTGAGTGTGACGCGCTGTCAATGTTCCGCATATGAAAGTGAAATTTCACACACGAGTAGGTGAAGCCTATCTTGAATTGGGGCCCTCACCAATAGCCCTGTGTGTCTGTGCGTATGTATGTATATTTGGGTAGACAGTGCGTGGCATTGTTTTAGGCCAGCTTGAATTTATAGCATTGTTGTTGTAATAAATGTGAAAACAATGCGTAAGTAATTTCTATTTAATTACGAAACTTGGCTTTACTAGCTAAGACTTAATTATGCCTGATAATAGACGTTTTACACATAGGTAAGAAACCCGGGTATACTTAAAGGTTACTACGATGCATAACACTCGGGTTTTCATGAAATATAGCTCGTGAATTAAGGTGTCAGAATGTGAGTAAAACAGGCAGTCAGAGGCGTGGCAGGCTCATGTTAAGAGTATATATATCATAAGACTAAAGTGACGTAACGGACATTTTTTTGCTTTATTTCAATACCGTAAACATAATTGGTATTTAAGAGTTCTTTATCATATTATATAGAGCCGTACTCGCGCGAGTCTAACGTTTCAATAATTGTCCCTGTTTCCAAAGGTTCATGAAAGGATAAACTATTTTTTTAATGCATGTACTATATAGCGCAGTAGAGTTAGGGCGATTTCCTGGGTTTTAATAGATTATTATTTATTTGTATTGGGACCGGCACAACATTTTTACTAAAGTAAAACAAATTACATATAAACAAAAATAAAAAAACTTCTGTGTCCCGATCAGAGGAAATTACTACTTATGTATATGTACATATGTCCCGACTAACAGCAAGCCGTGATCAGAAAGGCATTTGGAATTACACTACAAGAGCCAATCATCGATATATTTAATTACTTGTACGTCGTTAATTTAAGCGACCCATCAAAACTATTTATGAAAATTCGCCTCCATTTCAGAATTTAAGGATTGTGCGTATGTCTGTACGTTATATTGTATTTAGTTCTTATGTATAAATATAAAGTCGCAGAGCTGGCCGCTGGTTGATGACTTGTATGCTGAATAGCTTAAGCTTACTGTACAAAAACCACAACAAACAAAGCTGACACAGCAAAACTCAGTTTTTAGCATTTTGGAGCATTCTGCAATATACATTTGCCACATATGTTGCCGTAGCAGATATTGTACAAGTACAAACATACATACGTACATAGTATGTATATATATACGAAGATAACTATATATTTGTGTTTGTATGATGATTTCAAAAACTTTTGATGGCTGATAAACAAAACTGGGTAGACACAATACTCACCCCATTATGCAGATAACCATTATTCCGATTGATGTCCATATTTGTACGTGCCCCCGGCATGTTTGTTGCTGCAGCCTCCACAGCGCTGAGATCGATTTGTGGCTTCCGCTCCGTGTAGATTGGCGCCAAACTGCGTAACGAGAAGAACTCTTGTTCTTGGGGCACCAAAGTTGATGGCTTCTGTTGCTTCAGCCGGCGTCCAAATATGGGCGACTTTTTGGCACCAAGTATACCCAATGAATCGGCGCTCAGCGGTCGATGCTTGTGCTCCTCAGGCCAGCTATTGTTGTCGCCGTCGCCACCAATCGAGTTGGAGCAGCTGCCCTTAACTGTGGAGCCCGTCCACTGGGCGTGGGTGTAGAAGTGGAACGGTAGTGAACGGTTTGGCCTCTGTTTGTGACAGTCCAGGCAAGCGCAGCTCGTCGTGCTGCACGAACTCTTGTCTCCGCTCGAAAGCGTTTTGGGACTAGGCGCGGTCAAGGGATCGCAGGGGCTGCAGCGACCGGCTGAAGTTGAGACAACGGGATGTATGACGCTAGTGGCCATGCAAATGGGGGCGGTTGGGAGGCTGAAGCTGCCACTTATGTGCGTGTGTTATTGCTCTTTGGACTTTGAAAAATTGCTGGCTGGATGTCAATGTTATTGTCTGACTTGCTTTGTATATTTTATCAACACACACACACACACGCGCACACACTCACTCCCTCAAGGTCATTCGCACTCGCTTTATCCATGCGCGGTTGGTTGTGGTGCACGCTCAGCGTTGATTGGAGTTGTTTCTGGCCAAATGTTTTGTCTAACTATTTCAGCCGGAATGTGTTTGTTTGTATACAATAACGAGATAAGTTTGTATAGTATATTTATTCATTTGACAATTGCACGAGCTTCGACTCAACATGTGGTTGTTTTCAATTCTTAGTGTCTCTCTGTCTTCCACTCTCTTTGTTTTAACGGTAATTAAAGCGCTCGTAGCGACGGCGACAGCTTATCAGAAATGCATTTAATACCCGAACAATTTCTTGCACTTTTGGACTAAGCAAGCCGCAAAATAATTGCACAGGTTATCTGTGATCCGGGCTATAGAGTTTATTGAACTCACGAATTTTCCTGCGTCCACTGAAAGGGGTTTTGACCACTTGCTCAATTCTCGAGCACTTGAAAAACAGTAGTGTAAACAAAAAGGCGCAAATGTACGTACATACATCGAAGAAAAACTGGTTTATGCTTGACTTAAGCCAAGATCTGGAGTATTTAATTGTCAAAACAATTCCCTTGAGCTCTCTGTGGTAGAAACCGCGCATAAATTACATAAGCTTTTTAATTTAGTTGTCTTTATCGCGTTTGTTATTTCTTCGTGTTCTTTTTAACGTAAATTAAATTCACACACGTATAAAACTGACACGCACGACAAAAACAAAATCAACAACAGTAATAACTAACAGCCCGACGAGGCACGACGACCGCTCGCAGTCGACTTCAATTGTAAACTGAACTGAACCGCACGAAAGCTAAGGCATGAGCTTTTTTATTTAATAGCAGCGCCAGCGGCAGTTACCGTTGAACGAACAGCTATTTTACAGCAAGCGTATTAACCGCTAAGTGGTCCCCAATGGGTACAAAAGTAGAGTTTATTCGCAGGCTCCTCATAGAAAATGCATTTTGAACACTTAAAGCACGATTTGTTTTTTAAATGTTTACCAAACTTGATATGTTATTATGAGTTTATATTAGTTTGTTGACGGAACAACTTGATGTACGCCATTAATTTGACTCGATTAGTGTTTTCCATCTAAAAGCATAAAATTTTATAGCAAAAAAGTACGCAGAATGTTTTTACTCTCGACAATCAGCACACAAGTGCATTGATCGACCTTATTTCACTTTAGTTCGTTACTATTTTTGGAAACGGTTACACAATTATTTGTAGAATCAGCATACATATGTACATTCAATATTAACTGAATCGCCCGAATTTTGAATTAGCTTTTAAACGAAAATATTTTAATAATATACAAGTAGTAGATGCCATCGGAAATTACGTTATTCCGAAGCTTGTTTGCAATTTAATTTAATTACATACATATATACATGCTTTCTGATTAATTACGTGATAATTAATAGTGACATATGGTATATAAAAGTGAAGCCCGAACTTAACTGCTCCAATTGTTTGTTTTTTCCAAGCACCCGAAAATGTGGGAGTGTGTAGGGACATTGCTGCTATTGGGAATAGCTTCTATTAATGTGCTCGCAGTAGACTACGAATTTATCCTGGAGGATCCAGAAGTATTCAACGAATGTTCAGATGCCCCACCCGGTACATTGGGTATAAATGGATTATTTGATTTTGAGCACTTAACATTTACACAAGTTGACGAAATTGTCCATGTGAAAGGCAATGTAACCACCATCTGGAATGTGCAACCTGGCGATCGTGTTGCCGTAAATTTTGAGGACCAGTTAGATTTTTGATAAACAATTTTCAAAAATTCTTTCAGGCATCACTATCTATGCTTCACTCTGCACGAGGAGTTTGGGAACCCACTGTTTTTAGTATGAGTGTTCCAAATTTCTGTAGCATTATGTACGACAAAGACCAGTATTGGTATAAATTTTGGACTCAGTTTATTACCAACCGAAAAGACGTAGAAAAGAAGTGCCTTAATACTCCTGGCGTAAGATATTTGGTCGTCATTAGATGTATATGTGATTAATGCTCTGCTTTACAGACCGTCCTGCTTTATGAACCATTCGCTATAAAAGTGGTGTTAACTAACATCCGATTCACCACTATGAGCGGACGCTATAAGATGATTTTTAAGTTTGAAGCTTTTGATATGTCGAATTTTAAGCGGAACACCAGCATATGTTATGAAATTAGAGGTGAATTTGTAAGATTATAGCATTTGTAAATCAAAAATGAAGTAAAATGGGAATAACATGGTTATTTAAATTTATTTAGTTCATTACTAATATATGTACATACTAGTGGCCCACCCCTGCTTCGCACGGGTAGTATGCTGGTTTTGATTTCATGACTTAAATGACTTCAACATTTGAAAAGAGCCAATGCTGAATGGTAGGAAAGAATGAAAGGAAAGGATAGTGCAATCGTGAAATTTGTCGTTCTTTATCAGTTAATTGGCTCGCAATGTTCCGTAGCCTAATTACAGTAAGACCAATCGATTTGACTTTTTATACCCTCTACCCAAAGGGTACAAGGGTATTTTAGTTTTGTGCGAGTGTACATGAAACACACAGAAGGAGGCGTGGCAGACCCCACAAACTATATATATTCTTGATCAGCATGACAAGCCGAGTCGATATAGCCATGTCCGTCTGTCTGTCCGTCTGTCTGTCTGTATGATCGCAAGGATCTCAGAAAGTATAAGAGCTAGAATAACTAAACTTGGTATACAGATGCTCCTGAGCCCGAGAAAGGACGAGTTTGTTCATTTTTCCCGATGCAGCCCCCCACTTCCCCCTTTTGCAAGATTTCTTATAAATCCCGTAATTCTTGGAATTTTGAACTAAAATTTGGGTGACACATCCAGTTAGTGATTAAATATCCGTATACCAAGTTTCATTATGATAGGTTGATCATAAAGAAAGTTATAGCCATATAACCAGGCTATATAGCTTTTATAGTTTCTGAGATCCTTGCGTTCATCCAGACGGACAGACGGATGGACATGTCTAGATCGATTTCTTTCGTCATGCTGATTCAGAATATATATACTTTATGGGGTCGGAGATGCTTCCTTCTGCATGTTACATACTTTGCACAAACCTGATATACCCTTTTTACCCTACGGGTACAGGGTATACAAAAGTACGCAGAATGTTTTTACTCTCGACAATCACTATTACTATTTTTGTCACACTACTACAGTAGGATATCTAGAAACGGTTATACAATTATTTGTAGAATCAGCATACATATGTACATTCAATATTAACTGAATCGCCCGAATTTTGAATTAGCTTTTAAACGAAAATATTTTAATAATATAGTAGATGACATCGGAAATTACGTTATTCCGAAGCTTGTTTGCAATTTAATTTAATTACATACATAATAAACATGCTTTCTGATTAATTACGTGATAATTAATGGTGACTATGGTATATAAAAGCGAAGCCCGAACTTAACTGCTCCAATTGTTAGTTTTTTCCAAGCACCCGAAAATGTGGGTGTGTGTAGGGACATTGCTGCTATTAGGAATAGCTTCTATTAATGTGCTCGCAGTAGACTACGAATTTATCCTGGAGGATCCAGAAGTATTCAACGAATGTTCAGATGCCCCACCCGGTACATTGGATATATATGGATTATTTGATTTTGAGCACTTAACAATAACACAAGTTGAAGAAAAAGTCCATGTGAAGGGCAATGTAACCACCATCTGGGATGTGCAACCTGGCGATCGTGTTGCCGTAAATTTTGAGGACCAGTTAAATTTTTGATAAACAATTTTCAATAATTCTTTCAGGCATCACTATCTGTGCTCCACTTTGCACGAGGAGCTTGGGAACCCACTGTTTTTAGTATGAGTCATCCAGATTTCTGTGGCTTGTTGTACGGCAAAGACCAGTATTGGTATAAATTTTGGACTCAGTTTATTACCAACCGAAAAGACGTAGAAAAGAAGTGCCTTAATACTCCTGGCGTAAGATATTTGGTCGTCATTAGATATATATGTGATTAATGCTCTGCGTTACAGACCGTCCTGGTTCATGAACCATTCCCTATAAGAGTGGTGATAACTAACATGCGATCCAATTTCGGCGGACGCTATAAGATGATTTTTAAGTTTGAAGCTTTTGATATGTCGAATTTTAAGCGGAACACCAGCATATGTTATGAAATTAGAGGTGAATTTGTAAGATTATAGCATCTGTAAATCAAAAATGAAGTAAAATGCGAATAACATGGTTATATAAATAGATTTAGTTCATAACTAATATATGTACATACTAGTGGCCCGCCCCTGCTTCGCTCGGGTAGCCTGCTGGTTTTGAGTTCATGACTTAAATGAATTAAACATTTGAAAAGAGCCAATGCTGCACAATGCTTAAAAACTACGTCCATTAGACCAATGGAAGGAAAGGACAGGGAGGCCGTTGACCCATAAGATGATTTTTAAGTTTGAAGCTTTTGATATGTCGAATTTTAAGCGGAACACCAGCATATGTTATGAAATTAGAGGTGAATTTGTAAGATTATAGCATTTGTAAATCAAAAATGAAGTAAAATGGGAATAACATGGTTATTTAAATTTATTTAGTTCATTACTAATATATGTACATACTAGTGGCCCACCCCTGCTTCGCACGGGTAGTATGCTGGTTTTGATTTCATGACTTAAATGACTTCAACATTTGAAAAGAGCCAATGCTGAATGGTAGGAAAGAATGAAAGGAAAGGATAGTGCAATCGTGAAATTTGTCGTTCTTTATCAGTTAATTGGCTCGCAATGTTCCGTAGCCTAATTACAGTAAGACCAATCGATTTGACTTTTTATACCCTCTACCCAAAGGGTACAAGGGTATTTTAGTTTTGTGCGAGTGTACATGAAACACACAGAAGGAGGCGTGGCAGACCCCACAAACTATATATATTCTTGATCAGCATGACAAGCCGAGTCGATATAGCCATGTCCGTCTGTCTGTCCGTCTGTCTGTCTGTATGATCGCAAGGATCTCAGAAAGTATAAGAGCTAGAATAACTAAACTTGGTATACAGATGCTCCTGAGCCCGAGAAAGGACGAGTTTGTTCATTTTTCCCGATGCACCCCCCCACTCCCCCCTTTTGCAAGATTTCTTATAAATCCCGTAATTCTTGGAATTTTGAACTAAAATTTGGGTGACACATCCAGTTAGTGATTAAATATCCGTATACCAAGTTTCATTATGATAGGTTGATCATAAAGAAAGTTATAGCCATATAACCAGGCTATATAGCTTTTATAGTTTCTGAGATCCTTGCGTTCATCCAGACGGACAGACGGATGGACATGTCTAGATCGATTTCTTTCGTCATGCTGATTCAGAATATATATACTTTATGGGGTCGGAGATGCTTCCTTCTGCATGTTACATACTTTGCACAAACCTGATATACCCTTTTTACCCTACGGGTACAGGGTATACAAAAGTACGCAGAATGTTTTTACTCTCGACAATCACTATTACTATTTTTGTCACACTACTACAGTAGGATATCTAGAAACGGTTATACAATTATTTGTAGAATCAGCATACATATGTACATTCAATATTAACTGAATCGCCCGAATTTTGAATTAGCTTTTAAACGAAAATATTTTAATAATATAGTAGATGACATCGGAAATTACGTTATTCCGAAGCTTGTTTGCAATTTAATTTAATTACATACATAATAAACATGCTTTCTGATTAATTACGTGATAATTAATGGTGACTATGGTATATAAAAGCGAAGCCCGAACTTAACTGCTCCAATTGTTAGTTTTTTCCAAGCACCCGAAAATGTGGGTGTGTGTAGGGACATTGCTGCTATTAGGAATAGCTTCTATTAATGTGCTCGCAGTAGACTACGAATTTATCCTGGAGGATCCAGAAGTATTCAACGAATGTTCAGATGCCCCACCCGGTACATTGGATATATATGGATTATTTGATTTTGAGCACTTAACAATAACACAAGTTGAAGAAAAAGTCCATGTGAAGGGCAATGTAACCACCATCTGGGATGTGCAACCTGGCGATCGTGTTGCCGTAAATTTTGAGGACCAGTTAAATTTTTGATAAACAATTTTCAATAATTCTTTCAGGCATCACTATCTGTGCTCCACTTTGCACGAGGAGCTTGGGAACCCACTGTTTTTAGTATGAGTCATCCAGATTTCTGTGGCTTGTTGTACGGCAAAGACCAGTATTGGTATAAATTTTGGACTCAGTTTATTACCAACCGAAAAGACGTAGAAAAGAAGTGCCTTAATACTCCTGGCGTAAGATATTTGGTCGTCATTAGATATATATGTGATTAATGCTCTGCGTTACAGACCGTCCTGGTTCATGAACCATTCCCTATAAGAGTGGTGATAACTAACATGCGATCCAATTTCGGCGGACGCTATAAGATGATTTTTAAGTTTGAAGCTTTTGATATGTCGAATTTTAAGCGGAACACCAGCATATGTTATGAAATTAGAGGTGAATTTGTAAGATTATAGCATCTGTAAATCAAAAATGAAGTAAAATGCGAATAACATGGTTATATAAATAGATTTAGTTCATAACTAATATATGTACATACTAGTGGCCCGCCCCTGCTTCGCTCGGGTAGCCTGCTGGTTTTGAGTTCATGACTTAAATGAATTAAACATTTGAAAAGAGCCAATGCTGCACAATGCTTAAAAACTACGTCCATTAGACCAATGGAAGGAAAGGACAGGGAGGCCGTTGACCCCCCCCCCCCCCCCCCCCCCCCCCTAGAAAAATTTTTTCCATATAAAGTCGACCGCACGTTCATTATTATGACGCACTATTTCGCCTTAAGATGGATCTGCGTTGGATTTGTTGAAGTTTTTTCATTGATCATATGCATAAATTATTTTTTAAATACATTAAATAATGTTTAATCAAAATTTTAAATTTTTGGCCCCCCCTTTGGTAAAAGCTGGCTACGCCCTTGGATGCGAGCTGTAGTCAATAGTGCAATCGTATGTTAGCTCTACGATTTCTCCTCGTGAAACCTAATTACAGTAAGACCAATCGATTTGACTTTTAATTAATTAATTAATTTCTTCATTTGCCATTGGTTGAAAAATGCCAAATACAAAAAATCAAAAACCATTAAAATTGGTCCAGCCGATCTCGACTTATAAGTGTTCGAACAAACCCGACTTTGTTTTACATATATAGATGTACGTTTGTAGCTTAAAAAGTTACAAATATCTTATATCTAAAATAGGTATGCAGTAAGAGTATTTCTTTGCAAATTCTCTAGACCGGGTTTTTTAAATTCCTTTTTCTCCACTTGGGAGCTTAGGGCTTCTACAAGAACTTTACATCTAACTATATTTCTAGCTGTGTCCCATGTGGTGTTCTTCAGGGATAATTGCAGAAGGGTGATCCGTCCCCAGGTTATCTTAGGTCTGTCCGACCGTGTTTTAATAAACTATAATTGTTTAGATAAATATTTTTTATAGTGCCAGAATAGTAAATATGTATATGTATGTAGAACCACACATTAAAATCAGCAGTGTTACAGGCAAATGAAAGAAGTTGGAAAGATTAAATATAAAACCAAAATCAAAAGCTAAAAATATTTAATCATGCGTTGAACTACGTTCGTATTGTTTTAAGAGATAAAAAGCTAATATGGAGTTTTAACTCAATTCAATAATAAATATTTTTAACAAGCGCTCCTATTAAGTTTAAATTCCTAGCTGAAAGTAAAGGGTATAACTAGCATCAGTACATTCCAAATTCACTTTCAACGTAAATGTCGAACCAGGAATTCTTTTGTGCTAAAAAATGTTTACACGCAATCCCAACAGTTGGTGTCGGCCAAAGGACGTGCGGGCGTGTATGGGCATGTATGGCATTTCTCTTAAACGCTGCAATTACAAACGACCTCATTCCTTAGAGAACAGGAGCAACGTGGCGCTGAAGTGTAACGGTTAGAAGGAAGTTTGTTCTTAGTTGTTCTTGTGAATCAAAATGTTCTAAGCAAAATGGTTTGCATGCCGCATGGCACGGCACATGGGGCAGAAAATAATAATAGGGGGCGTGACGGCGCAACTTCAAATTTGCAAAAACATTTCAAATCTAGGTTTGCATGTTGGCGCAATCGTGCGTACATACTTGTAGTACAAGTATAGTACGTTTTATCGCTTATGTGCATTGCAAACCAATAAATTGAAGCCAAAGATGTTGCATACTTTAAGGAGCGTTCCGAAATTTCTCACTTCATTAACTGAATAATCTAATCTTTTTTAAAGAAAGATTTTGCCGCTAGCTTACGTTTATAATATAAACTACTTTCATACTTATATTTACTACTTTTATGGTTTTCACACCTGCTGGCTTTTTGTTTGCATGCACCTGGGATTTTCCGCTAAGTTTCTCACGAGCCTTTATGAGTAGTAGACGTGTCTGATACAATGTTGCAATCTTAGAGTAGCGCCTTAATGCGACCTTCTCAAGTTCAAGATATAATGTATGCACTCATGTATAAACAAATATTCATCTCAAATGAATCACAAAATTCTCTTAACGCTCGTACATACATAGTAAGAGTATGAACTGATCAGATCTATAGCATCGCATGCATTTATCAGCTCCACATGCAATTGTCATGTTAATGCAATAACAACAACAACAATAATAATAATGCAGGCCACTCATTAGGCACATGGAAAGAAAAAGTACATTGGCTTGTGAAACGATGCGCGCGAAATGTTGACAGATTACATCAAAAACTAAGCGCACATATACAAATACTATATTTCGAATTTACATACATAAGTATGTAAGTATGCACATATACTTAAAGGTGTGAATAAGATCCATATATACAATGAAATACCATACATTGATGCACAGGTATTAAACTCTTATCTAATCAATTTTTTTGCCTATTGCCGAGCTCTGTTGAGTCGAGTCACCATTAAAAAGGGTTGGAATGATTAGGTTGTGCCAAAAGTATTGTATAGTGTTGACACTATTGTGATTCATCAATATGAATAGGTACTATATGTATATATAGTAACATACTTTAATTCAATTACATTGCAATTAATTAAAGCGTCTGCTACAATATTGTGCCCGTTTAATTGACCTTAAAACGTGACGTCGTCCATATCGAAACGTCAATAGCCAGATTGGCAGTTGTCAGCTTTGTCCGCAGCTTTATAACGTTACCCCAATAACAATATCTAAGTAGCAATCGTTTAAGTGTCGTCTCATACCCGCACCCGAGCCCACATTCACCCACATCGCCGCACGCGGCTCATGCCTCATTGGCGTTGACGCTACTGTGGAATGTCCATACACATACATACATATATGTATGTATATGTATACTTACATGTAAATATGTGAGTGTGACGCGCTGTCAATGTTCCGCATATGAAAGTGAAATTTCACACACGAGTAGGTGAAGCCTATCTTGAATTGGGGCCCTCACCAATAGCCCTGTGTGTGTGTGCGTATGTATGTATATTTGGGTAGACAGTGCGTGACATTGTTTTAGGCCAGCTTGAATTTATAGCATTAATTTCTATTTAATTACGAAACTTGGCTTTACTAGCTAAGACTTAATTATGCCTGATAATAGACGTTTTACACATAGGTAAGAAACCCTGGTATACTTAAAGGTTACTACGATGCATAACACTCTGGTTTTCATGAAATATAGCTCGATTTTGCAATAAATCTCATAGCAGTAATTATAGTTAGGTACATATTTTGATTTCATAATAATTGAATAGTATTTTTAGGGGCATTTGAGCCAGACAATAAATGCTTTTTGCTACAATGAATCAATAAGAGATTAACTTTTGCAGCTAAACAAAGCTCTTTTTGTAATTGGCAAACTATTTATTTGATCGTTCAAATATTGATGACTTGCGTGACAGAGAAAATGATATCTAGTAAATTAAGGTGTCAGAATGTGAGTAAAACAGGCAGTCAAAGGCGTGGCAGGCTCATGTTAAGAGTATATATATCATAAGACTAAAGTGACGTAACGGAAATTTTTTTGCTTTATTTCAATACCGTAAACATTATTGGTATTTAAGAGTTCTTTATCATATTATATAGAGCCGTACTCGCGCGAGTCTAACGTTTCAATAATTGTCCCTGTTTCCAAAGGTTCATGAAAGGATAAACTATTTTTTTAATGCATGTACTATATAGTGCAGTAGAGTTATGGCAATTTCCTGGGTTTTAATATCAAAGATTATTTATTTATTTGTATTGGGACCGGCACAACATTTTGACTAAAGTAAAACAAATTACATATGAAAATTCGCCTCCATTTCAGAATTTAAGGATTGTGTTGATGACTTGTATGCTGAATAGCTTAAGCTTACTGTACAAAAACCACAACAAACAAAGCTGACACAGCAAAACTCAGTTTTTAGCATTTTGGAGCATTCTGCAATATACATTTGCCACATATGTTGCCGTAGCAGATATTGTACAAGTACAAACATACATACGTACATAGTATGTATATATATACGAAGATAACTATATATTTGTGTTTGTATGATGATTTCAAAAACTTTTGATGGCTGATAAACAAAACTGGGTAGACACAATACTCACCCCATTATGCAGATAACCATTATTCCGATTGATGTCCATATTTGTACGTGCCCCCGGCATGTTTGTTGCTGCAGCCTCCACAGCGCTGAGATCGATTTGTGGCTTCCGCTCCGTGTAGATTGGCGCCAAACTGCGTAACGAGAAGAACTCTTGTTCTTGGGGCACCAAAGTTGATGGCTTCTGTTGCTTCAGCCGGCGTCCAAATATGGGCGACTTTTTGGCACCAAGTATACCCAATGAATCGGCGCTCAGCGGTCGATGCTTGTGCTCCTCAGGCCAGCTATTGTTGTCGCCGTCACCGTCGCCGTCGCCACCAATCGAGTTGGAGCAGCTGCCCTTAACTGTGGAGCCCGTCCACTGGGCGTGGGTGTAGAAGTGGAACGGTAGTGAACGGTTTGGGCTCTGTTTGTGACAGTCCAGGCAAGCGCAGCTCGTCGTGCTGCACGAACTCTTGTCTCCGCTCGAAAGCGTTTTGGGAATAGGCGTGGTCAAGGGATCGCAGGGGCTGCAGCGACCGGCTGAAGTTGAGACAACGGGATGTATGACGCTAGTGGCCATGCAAATGGGGGCGGTTGGGAGGCTGAAGCTGCCACTTATGTGCGTGTGTTATTGCTCTTTGGACTTTGAAAAATTGCTGGCTGGATGTCAATGTTATTGTCTGACTTGCTTTGTATATTTTATCAACACACACACACACACGCGCACACACTCACTCCCTCAAGGTCATTCGCACTCGCTTTATCTACGCGCGGTTGGTTGTGGCGCACGCTCAGCGTTGATTGGAGTTGTTTCTGGCCAAGTGTTTTGTCTAACTATTTCGGCCGGAATGTGTTTGTTTGTATACAATAACGAGATAGGTTTGTATAGTATATTTATTCATTTGAGAATTGCACGAGCTTCGACTCAACATGTGGTTGTTTTCAATTCTTAGTGTCTCTCTGTCTTCCACTCTCTTTGTTTTAACGGTAATTAAAGCGCTCGTAGCGACGGCGACAGCTTATCAGAAATGCATTTAATACCCGAACAATTTCTTGCACTTTTGGACTAAGCAAGCCGCAAAATAATTGCACAGGTTATCTGTGATCCGGGCTATAGAGTTTATTGAACTCACGAATTTTCCTGCGTCCACTGAAAGGGGTTTTGACCACTTGCTCAATTCTCGAGCACTTGAAAAACAGTAAAGTAAACAAAAAGGCGCAAATGTACGTACATCGAAGAAAAACTGGTTTATGCTTGACTTAAGCCAAGATCTGGAGTATTTAATTGTCAAAACAATTCCCTTCAGCTCTCTGTGGTAGAAACCGCGCATAAATTACATAAGCTTTTTAATTTAGTTGTCTTTATCGCGTTTGTTATTTCTTCGTGTTCTTTTTAACGTAAATTAAATTCACACACGTATAAAACTGACACGCACGACGTATGCAAAAACAAAAACAAAATCAACAACAGTAATAACTAACAGCCCGACGAGGCACGACGACCGCTCGCAGTCGACTTCAATTGTAAACTGAACTGAACCGCACGAAAGCTAAGGCATGAGCTTTTTTATTTAACAGCAGCGCCACCGGCAGTTACCGTTGAACGAACAGCTATTTTACAGCAAGCGTATTAACCGCTAAGTGGTCCCCAATGGGTACAAAAGTAGAGTTTATTCGCAGGCTCCTCATAGAAAATGCATTTTGAACACTTAAAGCACGATTTGTTTTTTAAATGTTTACCAAACTTGATATGTTATTATGAGTTTATATTAGTTTGTTGACGGAACAACTTGATGTACGCCATTAATTTGACTCGATTAGTGTTTTCCATCTAAAAGCATTCAATTTTATAGCAAAAAAGTACGCAGAATGTTTTTACTCTCGACAATCAGCACACAAGTGCATTGATCGACCTAATTTCACTTTAGTTCGTTACTATTTTTGGAAACGGTTACACAATTATTTGTAGAATCAGCATACATATGTACATTCAATATTAACTGAATCGCCCGAATTTTGAATTAGCTTTTAAACGAAAATATTTTAATAATATACAAGTAGTAGATGCCATCGGAAATTACGTTATTCCGAAGCTTGTTTGCAATTTAATTTAATTACATACATATATACATGCTTTCTGATTAATTACGTGATAATTAATAGTGACATATGGTATATAAAAGTGAAGCCCGAACTTAACTGCTCCAATTGTTTGTTTTTTCCAAGCACCCGAAAATGTGGGTGTGTGTAGGGACATTGCTGCTATTAGGAATAGCTTCTATTAATGTGCTCGCAGTAGACTACGAATTTATCCTGGATGATCCAGAAGTATTCAACGCATGTTCAGATGCCCCACCCGGTACATTGGATATATATGGATTATTTGATTTTGAACACTTAATATTAACACAAATTGACGAAATTGTCCATGTGAAAGGCAATGTAACCACCATTTGGGATGTGCAACCTGGAGATCGGGTTGCGGTAAATTTTGAGGACTACTTAGATTCTTGACGCACCATTTTCAAAAATCGTTCCAGGTCTCAGCATCTTTGTACCACTTTGAACGAGGAGCTTTTGAACCCACTGTTTTTAGTATGAGTATTCCAAATTTCTGTAGCATTATGTACGACAAAGACCAGTATTGGTATAAATTTTGGACTCAGTTTATTACCAACCGAAAAGACGTAGAAAAGAAGTGCCTTAATACTCCTGGCGTAAGATATTTGGTCGTCATTAGATGTATATGTGATTAATGCTCTGCTTTACAGACCGTCCTGCTTTATGAACCATTCGCTATAAAAGTGGTGATAACTAACATCCGATTCACCACTATGGGCGGACGCTATAAGATGATTTTTAAGTTTGAAGCTTTTGATATGCCCAATTTTAAGCGGAACACCAGTATATGTTTTGAAATTAGAGGTGAATTTGTAAGATTATAGCATTTGCAAATCAAAAATGAAGTAAAATGGGAATAACATGGTTATATACATTTAGTTCATTACTAATATATGTACATACTAGTGGCCCGCCCCTGCTTCGCACGGGTAGCATGCTGGTTTTGATTTCATGACTTAAATGACTTCAACATTTGAAAAGAGCCAATGCTGCACAATGCTTAAAAACTACGTCCATTAGAGCAATAAAAGGAAAGGATAATGCAATCGTGAAATTTGTCGTTCTTTATCAGTTAATTGGTTCGCAATGTTCCGTAACCTAATTACAGTAAGACCAATCGATTTGACTTTTTATACCCTCTACCCAAAGGGTACAAGGGTATTTTAGTTTTGTGCGAGTGTACATGAAACACACAGAAGGAGGCGTGGCAAACCCCACAAAGTATATATATTCTTGATCAGCATGACAAGCCGAGTCGATATAGCCATGTCCGTCTGTCTGTCTGTATGAACGCAAGGATCTCAGAAAGTATAAGAGCTAGAATAACTAAACTTGGTATACAGATGCTCCTGAGCCCGAGAAAGGACGAGTTTGTTCATTTTTCCCGATGCACCCCCCCCCATTCCCCCCTTTGCAAGATTTTCTATAACTCCCGTTATTCTTGGAATTTAGAACTAAAATTTGGTAGTCACATTAGGTTAGTGATTATATATACGTATACCAATTATGATAAGTTGATCATAAACAAAGTTATAGCCATATAACCAGGATATATAGCTTTTATAGTTTCTGAGATCCTTGCGTTCATCCAGACGGACGGACATGTCTAGATCGATTTCTTTCGTCATGCTGATTCAGAATATATATACTTTATGGGGTCGGAGATGCTTCCTTCTGCATGTTACATACTTTGCACAAACCTAATATACCCTTTTTACCCTACGGGTACAGGGTATAAAAAAGTACGCAGAATGTTTTTACTCTCGAAAATCAGCACACAAGTGCATTGATCGACCTAATTCCACTTTAGTTCTTTACTATTTTTGTCACACTACTCCAGTAGGATATCTAGAAACGGTTATACAATTATTTGTAGAATCAGCATACATATGTACATTCAATATTAACTGAATCGCCCGAATTTTGAATTAGCTTTTAAACGAAAATATTTTAATAATATACAAGTAGTAGATGCCATCGGAAATTACGTTATTCCGAAGCTTGTTTGCAATTTAATTTAATTACATACATATATACATGCTTTCTGATTAATTACGTGATAATTAATAGTGACTATGGTATATAAAAGCGAAGCCCGAACTTAACTGCTCCAATTGTTAGTTTTTTCCAAGCACCCGAAAATGTGGGTGTGTGTAGGGACATTGCTGCTATTAGGAATAGCTTCTATTAATGTGCTCGCAGTAGACTACGAATTTATCCTGGAGGATCCAGAAGTATTCAACGAATGTTCAGATGCCCCACCCGGTACATTGGATATATATGGATTATTTGATTTTGAGCACTTAACAATAACACAAGTTGAAGAAAAAGTCCATGTGAAGGGCAATGTAACCACCATCTGGGATGTGCAACCTGGCGATCGTGTTGCCGTAAATTTTGAGGACCAGTTAAATTTTTGATAAACAATTTTCAATAATTCTTTCAGGCGTCACTATCTGTGCTCCACTTTGCACGAGGAGCTTGGGAACCCACTGTTTTTAGTATGAGTCATCCAAATTTCTGTGGCTTGTTGTACGGCAAAGACCAGTATTGGTATAAATTTTGGACTCAGTTTATTACCAACCGAAAAGACGTAGAAAAGAAGTGCCTTAATACTCCTGGCGTAAGATATTTGGTCGTCATTAGATATATATGTGATTAATGCTCTGCGTTACAGACCGTCCTGGTTCATGAACCATTCCCTATAAGAGTGGTGATAACTAACATGCGATCCAATTTCGGCGGACGCTATAAGATGATTTTTAAGTTTGAAGCTTTTGATATGTCGAATTTTAAGCGGAACACCAGCATATGTTATGAAATTAGAGGTGAATTTGTAAGATTATAGCATCTGTAAATCAAAAATGAAGTAAAATGCGAATAACATGGTTATATAAATAGATTTAGTTCATAACTAATATATGTACATACTAGTGGCCCGCCCCTGCTTCGCTCGGGTAGCCTGCTGGTTTTGAGTTCATGACTTAAATGAATTAAACATTTGAAAAGAGCCAATGCTGCACAATGCTTAAAAACTACGTCCATTAGACCAATGGAAGGAAAGGATGCGAGCAAGGGCGTAGGCAGGGGGAGGCCGTTGCCCCCCCTCTAGAAAAATTTTTTCCATATAAAGTCGACCACACGTTCATTATTATGACGCACTATTTCGCCTTAAGATGGATCTGCGTTGGATTTGTTGAAGTTTTTTCATTGATCATATGCATAAATTATTTTTTAAATACATCGGGCATTATTTAATCAAAATTTTAAATTTTTGGCGCCCCCCTTTGGTAAAAGCTGGCTACGCCCTTGGATGCGAGCTGTAGTCAATAGTGCAATCGTATGTTAGCTCTACGATTGCTCCTCGTGAAGCCTAATTACAGTAAGACCAATCGATTTGACTTTTAATTAATTAATTAATTTTTTCATTTGCCATCGGTTGAAAAATGCCAAATACAAAAAATCAAAAACCATTAAAATTGGTCCAGCCGATCTCGACTTATAAGTGTTCGAACAAACCCGACTTTGTTTTACATATATTGATGTACGTTTGTAGCTTAAAAAGTTACAAATATCTTATATCTAAAATAGGTATGCAGTATAAGTATTTCTTTGCAAATTCTCTAGACCGGGTTTTTTAAATTCCTTTTTCTCCACTTGGGCTTCTACAAGAACTTTACATCTAACTATATTTCTAGCTGTGTCCCATGTGATGTTCTTCAGGGATAATTGCAGAAGGATGGTCCGTCGCCAGGTTATCTTAGGTCTGTCCGACCGTGTTTTAATAAACTATAATTGTTTAGATAAATATTTTTTATAGTGCCAGTATAGTAAATATGTATATGTATGTAGAACCACACATTAAAATAAGCAGTGTTACAGGCAAATGAAAGAAGTTGGAAAGATTAAATATAAAACCAAAATCAAAAGCTAAAAATATTTAATCATGCGTTGAACTACGTTCGCATTGTTTTAAGAGATAAAAAGCTAATATGGAGTTTTAACTCAATTCAATAATAAATATTTTTAACAAGCGCTCCTATTAAGTTTAAATTCCTAGCTGAAAGTAAAGGGTATAACTAGCATCAGTACATTCCAAATTCACTTTCAACGTAAATGTCGAACCAGGAATTCTTTTGTGCTAAAAAATGTTTACACGCAATCCCAACAGTTGGTGTCGGCCAAAGGACGTGCGGGCGTGTATGGGCATGTATGGCATTTCTCTTAAACGCTGCAATTACAAACGACCTCATTCCTTAGAGAACAGGAGCAACGTGAATCTGAAGTGTAACGGTTAGAAGGAAGATTGTTCTTAGTTGTTCTTGTGAATCAAAATGTTCTAAGCAAAATGGTTTGCATGCCGCACGGCACGGCACATGGGGCGGAAAATAATAATAGGGGGCGTGACGGCGCAACTTCAAATTTGCAAAAACATTTCAAATCTAGGTTTGCATGTTGGCGCAATCGTGCGTACATACTTGTAATATAGTACGTATTATCGCTTATGTGCATTGCAAACCAATAAATTGAAGCCAAAGATGTTGCATACTTTAAGGAGCGTACCGAAATTTCTCACTTCATTAACTGAATAATCTAATCTTTTTTAAAGAAAGATTTTGCCGCTAGCTTACGTTTATAATATAAACTACTATCATACTTATATTTACTACTTTTATGGTTTTCACACCTGCTGGCTTTTTGTTTGCATGCACCTGGGATTTTCCGCTAAGTTTCTCACGAGCCTTTATGAGTAGTAGACGTAGAGTAGTCTGATACAATGTTGCAATCTTAGAGTAGCGCCTTAATGCGACCTTCTCAAGTTCAAGATATAATGTATGCACTCATGTATAAACAAATATTCATCTCAAATGAATCACAAAATTCTCTTAACGCTCGTACATACATAGTACGAGTATGAACTGATCAGATCTATAGCATCGCATGCATTTATCAGCTTCACATGCAATTGTCATGTTAATGCAATAACAACAACAACAATAATAATAATGCAGGCCACTCATTAGGCACATGGAAAGAAAAAGTACATTGGCTTGTGAAACGATGCGCGCGAAATGTTGACAGATTACATCAAAAACTAAGCGCACATATACAAATACTATATTTCGAATTTACATACATAAGTATGTAAGTATGCACATATACTTAAAGGTGTGAATAACATCCATATATACAATGAAATACCATACATTGATGCACAGGTATTAAACTCTTATCTAATCAATTTTTTTGCCTATTGCCGAGCTCTGTTGAGTCGAGTCACCATTAAAAAGGGTTGGAATGATTAGGTTGTGCCAAAAGTATTGTATAGTGTTGACACTATTGTGATTCATCAATATGAATAGGTACTATATGTATATATAGTAACATACTTTAATTCAATTACATTGCAATTAATTAAAGCGTTTGCTACAATATTGTGCCCGTTTAATTGACCTTAAAACGTGACGTCGTCCATATCGAAACGTCAATAGCCAGATTGGCAGTTGTCAGCTTTGTCCGCAGCTTTATAACGTTACCCCAATAACAATATCTAAGTAGCAATCGTTTAAGTGTCGTCTCATACCCGCACCCGAGCCCACATTCACCCACATCGCCGCACGCGGCTCATGCCTCATTGGCGTTGACGCTACTGTGGAATGTCCATACACATAGGAATATACATACATATATGTAAGTATATGTAGATATGAATATGTGAGTGTGACGCGCTGTCAATGTTCCGCATATGAAAGTGAAATTTCACACACGAGTAGGTGAAGCCTATCTTGAATTGGGGCCCTCACCAATAGCCCTGTGTGTGTGTGCGTATGTATGTATATTTGGGTAGACAGTGCGTGACATTGTTTTAGGCCAGCTTGAATTTATAGCATTGTTGTTGTAATAAATGTGAAAACAATGCGTAAGTAATTTCTATTTAATTACGAAACTTGGCTTTACTAGCTAAGACTTAATTATGCCTGATAATAGACGTTTTACACATAGGTAAGAAACCCTGGTATACTTAAAGGTTACTACGATGCATAACACTCTGGTTTTCATGAAATATAGCTCGATTTTGCAATAAATCTCATAGCAGTAATTATAGTTAGGTACATATTTTGATTTCATAATAATTGAATAGTATTTTTAGGGGCATTTGAGCCAGACAATAAATGCTTTTTGCTACAATGAATCAATAAGAGATTAACTTTTGCAGCTAAACAAAGCTCTTGTTGTAATTGGCAAACTATTTATTTGATCGTTCAAATATTGATGACTTGCGTGACAGAGAAAATGATATCTAGTAAATTAAGGTGTCAGAATGTGAGTAAAACAGGCAGTCAAAGGCGTGGCAGGCTCATGTTAAGAGTATATATATCATAAGATTAAAGTGACGTAACGGAAATTTTTTTGCTTTATTTCAATACCGTAAACATTATTGGTATTTAAGAGTTCTTTATCATATTATATAGAGCCGTACTCGCGCGAGTCTAACGTTTCAATAATTGTCCCTGTTTCCAAAGGTTCATGAAAGGATAAACTATTTTTTTAATGCATGTACTATATAGCGCAGTAGAGTTAGGGCGATTTCCTGGGTTTTAATAGATTATTATTTATTTGTATTGGGACCGGCACAACATTTTTACTAAAGTAAAACAAATTACATATAAACAAAAATAAAAAAACTTCTGTGTCCCGATCAGAGGAAATTACTACTTATGTATATGTACATATGTCCCGACTAACAGCAAGCCGTGATCAGAAAGGCATTTGGAATTACACTACAAGAGCCAATCATCGATATATTTAATTACTTGTACGTCGTTAATTTAAGCGACCCATCAAAACTATTTATGAAAATTCGCCTCCATTTCAGAATTTAAGGATTGTGCTTATGTGTGTACGTTGTATTTACTTCTTATGTATAAATATAAATTCGCAGAGCTGGCCGCTGGTTGATGACTTGTATGCTGAATAGCTTAGGCTTACTGTACAAAAACCACAACAAACAAAGCTGACACAGCAAAACTCAGTTTTTAGCATTTTGGATCATTCTGCAATATACATTTGCCACATATGTTGCCGTAGCAGATATTGTACAAGTACAAACATACATACGTACATAGTATGTATATATATACGAAGATAACTATATATTTGTGTTTGTATGATGATTTCAAAAACTTTTGATGGCTGATAAACAAAACTGGGTAGACACAATACTCACCCCATTATGCAGATAACCATTATTCCGATTGATGTCCATATTTGTACGTGCCCCCGGCATGTTTGTTGCTGCAGCCTCCACAGCGCTGAGATCGATTTGTGGCTTCCGCTCCGTGTAGATTGGCGCCAAACTGCGTAACGAGAAGAACTCTTGTTCTTGGGGCACCAAAGTTGATGGCTTCTGTTGCTTCAGCCGGCGTCCAAATATGGGCGACTTTTTGGCACCAAGTATACCCAATGAATCGGCGCTCAGCGGTCGATGCTTGTGCTCCTCAGGCCAGCTATTGTTGTCGCCGTCACCGTCGCCGTCGCCACCAATCGAGTTGGAGCAGCTGCCCTTAACTGTGGAGCCCGTCCACTGGGCGTGGGTGTAGAAGTGGAACGGTAGTGAACGGTTTGGCCTCTGTTTGTGACAGTCCAGGCAAGCGCAGCTCGTCGTGCTGCACGAACTCTTGTCTCCGCTCGAAAGCGTTTTGGGACTAGGCGCGGTCAAGGGATCGCAGGGGCTGCAGCGACCGGCTGAAGTTGAGACAACGGGATGTATGACGCTAGTGGCCATGCAAATGGGGGCGGTTGGGAGGCTGAAGCTGCCACTTATGTGCGTGTGTTATTGCTCTTTGGACTTTGAAAAATTGCTGGCTGGATGTCAATGTTATTGTCTGACTTGCTTTGTATATTTTATCAACACACACACACACACGCGCACACACTCACTCCCTCAAGGTCATTCGCACTCGCTTTATCTACGCGCGGTTGGTTGTGGCGCACGCTCAGCGTTGATTGGAGTTGTTTCTGGCCAAGTGTTTTGTCTAACTATTTCGGCCGGAATGTGTTTGTTTGTATACAATAACGAGATAGGTTTGTATAGTATATTTATTCATTTGACAACTGCACGAGCTTCGACTCAACATGTGGTTGTTTTCAATTCTTAGTGTCTCTCTGTCTTCCACTCTCTTTGTTTTAACGGTAATTAAAGCGCTCGTAGCGACGGCGACAGCTTATCAGAAATGCATTTAATACCCGAACAATTTCTTGCACTTTTGGACTAAGCAAGCCGCAAAATAATTGCACAGGTTATCTGTGATCCGGGCTATAGAGTTTATTGAACTCACGAATTTTCCTGCGTCCACTGAAAGGGGTTTTGACCACTTGCTCAATTCTCGAGCACTTGAAAAACAGTAGTGTAAACAAAAAGGCGCAAATGTACGTACATCGAAGAAAAACTGGTTTATGCTTGACTTAAGCCAAGATCTGGAGTATTTAATTGTCAAACAATTCCCTTGAGCTCTCTGTGGTAGAAACCGCGCATAAATTACATAAGCTTTTTAATTTAGTTGTCTTTATCGCTTTTGTTATTTCTTCGTGCTCCCTTTTTAACGTAAATTAAATTCACACACGTATAAAACTAAGACGCACGACGTATGCAAAAACAAAATCAACAACAGTAATAACTAACAGCCCGACGAGGCACGACGACCGCTCGCAGTCGACTTCAATTGTAAACTGAACTGAACCGCACGAAAGCTAAGGCATGAGCTTTTTATACCCTGTACCCGTAGGGTAAAAAGGGTATATTAGGTTTGAGCAAAGTATGTAACATACAGAAGGAAGCATCTCCGACCCCATAAAGTACATATATTCTTAATCAGCATGACGAGAGAAATCGATCTAGACATGTCCGCCCGCCTGTCCGTCTGGATGAACGCAAGGATCCCAGAAACTATAAAAGCTAGAATAACCAAAGTTGGCACCCAGATTCTCCTAGGTCCGAGTAAGGACGTGTTTATTTAATTTTTTTAAATATTCCCCCCCTTCCCCCGCTACAGAATTTCAATAGCGTCCACATTTCAAATGCTACCTAAACCAAACTTTGCACACATAATTTATATATAATTGTCTACTGTTGTTCGAAATTCAATTCGGTCAATTCTAAGAAAAGTTATTAGCAAAACAAATTCTCGCCAGTACAACACCCCCCCCCCCCCCCCCAAACTGCAGCAACAAGTTCGCTCTTCTTCTTCCTTTTTTTGCTGCTGCTATGGGCGCATATAACTCAGTGACGGAAGTTTACCTGGGTACAGGGTATTACACTGTCGGGCTTGCTCGACTGTAGCGTTCTCTCTTGTTTATTTAACAGCAGCGCCAGCGGCAGTTACCGTTGAACGAACAGCTATTTTACAGAAGCGTATTAACCGCTAAATGGTCCCCAATGGGTACAAAAGTAGAGTTTATTCGCAGGCTCCTCATAGAAAATGCATTTTGAACACTTAAAGCACGATTTGTTTTTTAAATGTTTGCAGAGTAGAGTTTTGCAAATGTATGTAACAGGCAAAAAAGAATGTACATATGTATGTAAGAATGGAAGTACGTACATCTGATTACATAGTACATACATACAATGTACATGCAGAGGTATTTTGTGCAACAGAGGAACTCACATTAATCAAACTTGATATGTTATTATGCGTTTATATTAGTTTGTTGACCGAACAACTTGATGTACGCCATTAATTTGACTCGATTATTGTTTTCCATCTAAAAGTATTAACATTTTAAGCAAAAAAGTACGCAAAATGTTTTAACTCTCGACAATCACTTTAGTTTGTTAACATTATTGCCGCACTAGGCAATGCGAGCTGCTACTACTTGTATCTATCTAGAAACTGTTACACAATTATTTGTAGAATCAGCAGATATATGTATGTCTGTACTTTCAATATTAACTGAATATTTCACCATAAAAATGATTTGATCCTGTTGGATTGTTTGACAATCGTTTAAGCCAGTGATAGCAAAAATAAAATAAACTCGTCCTTTCTCGGACCTAGGAGAATCTGGGTACCAACTTTGGTTATTCCAGCTTTTGTAGTTTCTGAGATCTTCGCGTTCATCCAGACGGACGGACGGACATGTCTAGATCGATTTCTCTCGTCATGCTGATTAAGAATATATGTACTTTATGGGGTCGGAGATGCTTCCTTCTGTATGTTACATACTTTGCTCAAACCTAATATACCCTTTTTACCCTACGGGTACAGGCTATAAAAATACGTGTACAACACATTTGGCGCCTGTCTTAACGCTTTTAGCAAATAACAACTACAAATATCCAACGAAAATGGAATTTCTTTTACTACGATTGGTACATAAGCTTGTCTACATAGTTTACTGATTAGGATAAAATTTCAGATTATAGTGAGGTACTATTAAAAACTTATAAATATCAAATTTACTTAAAATATCCTTAACAAGAGACTTATTGGTTTAAAACAATAATTTTATTTTCTATTTAAATTAAAATTATCGACTTCGAATGTGCTTTTGGGTTCTTACCATCATTGTGATAAGATTCGCTGATATGACTAGATCAGATATTGTAAATTAGCGTATATTGGAACCCCAATAGCAGAAGCTAGCTTGAGGCTTCCGTAATATGTAAGAAAGAATTTATAAAATTATGTGATATTTTTATTACTACATACATACATATGTACGTACAATTTACAAAATATTTAAAACTATATAGTTAGACCACTTAGCATGTTAAATGATGCAAAATCTGCCAACAGCCAACCCAACAACAGCCTGAAGTGAAACAGAGCTTGATCTTTCCGGAAGATCAAACCGTATTAATAGCAACTACATTATCTTACATAATAGACAGACATAAGCGCTTAATGTTGTGCATATCGGTAGACTGTTTATACAAGTTTACTCTTAAACAATAGGCATGTACAGAGGTATCAATAAATTTTTCATAATAAATACATTGTATTTATGACTGCAACTAGAAACCGAAAATATTCCTATTTTGCTATATTGTAACAATATTGTAGATGCCATCGGGAATTACGTTAATCCGAAGCATGTTTGCAATTTTATTTAATTACATACATGAGCAGTTATCTATTACATTATTGTTGTATTTAATTACGTGACAATGGTATATAAAAGTGGTGACCAAACTTAGCTGCTCCAATTGTTAGTTTTTTTTCCAAGCACCTGAAAATGTGGATGTGTGTGGGGACATTACTGCTCTTAGGAATAGCTTCTATTAATGTGCTCGCAGCAGACTACGAAATGATCCTGGAGGATCCGGAAATATTCAACGATTGTTCAGACGCCCCACCCGGTGCATTGGATGTACATGGAATGTTTGATTTGGAGCACTTAACGTTAACACTAGATGGAGATATAGTTCATGTGAAGGGCAATGTAACCACCATTTGGGATGTGCAACCTGGCGATCGTGTTGCGGTAAATTTTGAGGACTAGTTAGATTCTTGACGCACCATTTTCAAAAATCGTTCCAGGCCTCAGCATCTTTGTACCATTTTGAACGAGGAGCTTGGGAACCCACTGTTTTCAGCATGAGTCATCAAAATTTCTGTAGCGTTCTGTTTGATGAAGACCAGTATTGGTACAAATTTTGGAGTCAATATGTTACCAACCGAAATGACGTAGAAAAGAAGTGCCTTAATACTCCTGGCGTAAGATATTTGGTCGTCATTAGATGTATATGTGGTTAATGCTCTGTTTTACAGACCGTCCTGGCTCATGAACCATTCGATGTAAAACTGATTTTAAATAATATTCGTAGCACCACGATGAGCGGACGCTATAAGATGGTGGTAATGTTTGAGGCTTTTGATGAGAAAAATTTGAAGCGGGACAACAGCATATGTTTTGAAATTAGAGGTGAATTAGAAAAACTATAACATTTGTAAGTCAAATATTAAAAAATGCGAACAGCATGAGTATATAAATAGATTTACTTGTAGTTCACAATTCATAAACGACCGTATGTAGCTTAAAAATTTGAAAATATTTAATATTTAAGATAAAAATGCAGCATGGCTTTGGCCCGCCGAAGCAAATTCTCCAGACCGTGTTTTAATATACTTTTGATTGTTTTGATAAATATTGTAGTTCCAGCATAGTATATTAATAAATCAGCAGAAACACTTATGCAAACGAGTAAATTAGCGAATCGGAATCCTCAACAAAACTCAAACCACACTTAAAAATCAGCAATTTTAAAGACAAATAAAAGAAGTTAGAAAGATTAAGTACAGGTGCAGTCGATACAAAATCATTAATTGCGTGGCAAAATATACATATGTACATGTAAACTATAAATTGTTCGTGTTTCATTTGTTGTACCTGACGCGCGCTTCAGGTAAAACCCAAAGACTAAACAAGAAAGAAACGCTAGAGTCGAGTGGGTTCAGTTCTTAAATACCCTGTACCCACTCCGACAAAAAAGAAATAATAATAATTAATAAAATGAAAAGAATGCTAAAGTAAAGCAGGATCAACTCTCCTGTACCTCCCACCAAAAAGGTAAAAAAAATTCTAATTAATTAATAAAAATTATTTAATTTAATTAAATACAAATTATTCAGTACATATGTATATACATATACATATCATGATGAATCTTGGCACACGGATATATAACAACAAACTGGATGAATATACCAAATTAAACAGAAGTGCAGGAGTTATGAATACGAATTGCGGGGGAGTGGGAGGATGTATCAGAAAAAAAAACACAAACTCGTCCTTTCTCGGACTTACTTTGTGGGGTCTGCCACGCCCCTTTCTGTATGTTACATACATTCGCACAAAACTAGTATAGCCTTTCACCCTTTGGGTACAGGCTATAAATAGACGAGGGCGCCAACAATATTTTAATTTAATTTTTCAGAAATTTCACAACTTAATTTCACAATATTATTATTTAATTTTCGAAAAAGTTCAAAATTTAATTGTCGATTTGCCAACGCTTAGGTACTTGGTATGAGAATCGCAGAGGACGGCGCCCACAATATTTTAATTTAATTTTTCAGAAATTGCACAACTTAATTTCACAATATTATTATTTACTTTTTGAAAAAGTTCATAATTTAATTCTCGATTTGCCAGCGCTTAAGTACTTGGTATGAGAATCGCAGAGGAGGGCGCCCACTATATTTTAATTTAATTTTTCAGAAATTGCACAACTTTATTTTCACAATATTATTATTTAATTTTTGAAAAAGTTCAAAATTTAATTCTCGATTTGCCAACTCTTAGGTACTTGGTATGAGAATCGTAGAGGACGGCGCCCACAATATTTTAATTTAATTTTTCAGAAATTGCACAACTTAATTTCACAATATTTTTATTTAATTTTTCAGAAATTTCACAATTTAATTCTCGATTTGCCAGCGCTTAGGTACTTGGTATGAGAATCGCAGAGGACGGCGCCCACAATATTTGAATTTAATTTTTCAGAAATTGCACAACTTAATTTCACAATATTTTTATTTAATTTTTCAGAAATTTCACAATTTAATTCTCGATTTGCCAGCGCTTAGGTACTAGGTAGGAGAATCGCAGACGACGGCGCCCACAATATTTTAATATAATATTTCAGAAATTGCACAACTTAATTTCACAATATTATTATTTACTTTTTGAAAAAGTTCAAAATTTAATTCTCGATTTGCCAGCGCTTAAGTACTTGGTATGAGAATCGCAGAGGAGGGCGCCCACTATATTTTAATTTAAATTTTCAGAAATTGCACAACTTAATTTCACAATATTATTATTTAATTTTTGAAAAAGTTCAAAATTTAATTCTCGATTTGCCAGCGCTTAGGTACTAGGAATGAGAATCGCAGAGGACGGCGCCCACAATATTTTAATATAATATTTCAGAAATTGCACAACTTAATTTCACAATATTTTTATTTAATTTTTCAGAAATTTCACAATTTTATTCTCGATTTGCCAGCGCTTAAGTACTTGGTATGAGAATCGCAGAGGAGGGCGCCCACTATATTTTAATTTAAATTTTCAGAAATTGCACAACTTAATTTCACAATATTATTATTTAATTTTTGAAAAAGTTCAAAATTTAATTCTCGATTTGCCAGCGCTTAGGTACTAGGAATGAGAATCGCAGAGGACGGCGCCCACAATATTTTAATATAATATTTCAGAAATTGCACAACTTAATTTCACAATATTTTTATTTAATTTTTCAGAAATTTCACAATTTTATTCTCGATTTGCCAGCGCTTAAGTACTTGGTATGAGAATCGCAGAGGAGGGCGCCCACTATATTTTAATTTAAATTTTCAGAAATTGCACAACTTAATTTCACAATATTATTATTTAATTTTTGAAAAAGTTCAAAATTTAATTCTCGATTTGCCAGCGCTTAGGTACTAGGAATGAGAATCGCAGAGGACGGCGCCCACAATATTTTAATATAATATTTCAGAAATTGCACAACTTAATTTCACAATATTTTTATTTAATTTTTCAGAAATTTCACAATTTAATTCTCGATTTGCCAGCGCTTAGGTACTTGGTATGAGAATCGCAGAGGACGGCGCCCACAATATTTGAATTTAATTTTTCAGAAATTGCACAACTTAATTTCACAATATTTTTATTTAATTTTTCAGAAATTTCACAATTTTATTCTCGATTTGCCAGCGCTTAAGTACTTGGTATGAGAATCGCAGAGGAGGGCGCCCACTATATTTTAATTTAAATTTTCAGAAATTGCACAACTTAATTTCACAATATTATTATTTAATTTTTGAAAAAGTTCAAAATTTAATTCTCTATTTGCCAACGCTTGGGTACTTGGTATGAGAATCGCAGAGGAGGGCGCCCACAATATTTGAATTTAATTTTTCAGAAATTGCACAACTTAATTTCACAATATTTTTATTTACTTTTTGAAAAAGTTCAAAATTTAATTCTCGATTTGCCAGCGCTTAAGTGCTTGGTATGAGAATCGCAGAGGGGGGCGCCCACAATATTTTAATTTAATTTTTCAGAAATTGCACAACTTAATTTCACAATATTTTTATTTAATTTTTCAGAAATTTCACAACTTAATTCTCGATTTGCCAGCGCTTAGGTACTAGGTATGAGAATCGCAGAGGACGGCGCCCACAATATTTTAATTTAATTTTTCAGAAATTGCACAACTTAATTTCACAATATTTTTATTTAATTTTTCAGAAATTTCACAATTTAATTCTCGAATTGCCAGCGCTTAGGTACTAGGTATGAGAATCGCAGAGGACGGCGCCCACAATATTTTAATTTAAATTTTCACAAATTGCACAATATTATTATTTAATTTATGAAAAAGTTCAACATTTAATTCTCGATTTGCCAGCGCTTAGGTACTAGGTATGAGAATCGCAGAGGACGGCGCCCACAATATTTTAATTTAATTTTTCAGAAATTGCACAACTTAATTTAACAATATTTTTATTTAATTTATGAAAAAGTTCAACATTTAATTCTCGATTTGCCAGCGCTTAGGTACTAGGTATGAGAATCGCAGAGGACGGCGCCCACAATATTTTAATTTAATTTTTCAGAAATTGCACAACTTAATTTCACAATATTTTTATTTAATTTTTCAGAAATTTCACAATTTAAGCGCTTAAGTACTTGGTATGAGAATCGCAGAGGAGGGCGCCCACAATATTTGAATTTAATTTTTCAGAAATTGCACAACTTAATTTCACAATATTTTTATTTAATTTTTCAGAAATTTCACAACTTAATTCTCGATTTACCAGCGCTTAGGTACTAGGTATGAGAATCGCAGAGGACGGCGCCCACAATATTTTAATTTAATTTTTCAGAAATTGCACAACTTAATTTCACAATATTTTTATTTAATTTTTCAGAAATTTCACAATTTAATTCTCGAATTGCCAGCGCTTAGGTACTAGGTATGAGAATCACAGAGGACGGCGCCCACAATATTTTAATTTAAATTTTCACAAATTGCACAACTTAATTTCACAATATTATTATTTAATTTATGAAAAAGTTCAACATTTAATTCTCGATTTGCCAGCGCTTAGGTACTAGGTATGAGAATCGCAGAGGACGGCGCCCACAATATTTTAATTTAATTTTTCAGAAATTGCACAACTTAATTTAACAATATTTTTATTTAATTTATGAAAAAGTTCAACATTTAATTCTCGATTTGCCAGCGCTTAGGTACTAGGTATGAGAATCGCAGAGGACGGCGCCCACAATATTTTAATTTAATTTTTCAGAAATTGCACAACTTAATTTCACAATATTTTTATTTAATTTTTCAGAAATTTCACAATTTAATTCTCGATTTGCCAGCGCTTAGGTACTTGGTATGAGAATCGCAGAGGACGGCGCCCACAATATTTGAATTTAATTTTTCAGAAATTGCACAACTTAATTTCACAATATTTTTATTTAATTTTTCAGAAATTTCACAATTTAATTCTCGATTTGCCAGCGCTTAGGTACTAGGTAGGAGAATCGCAGACGACGGCGCCCACAATATTTTAATATAATATTTCAGAAATTGCACAACTTAATTTCACAATATTATTATTTACTTTTTGAAAAAGTTCAAAATTTAATTCTCGATTTGCCAGCGCTTAGGTACTAGGTATGAGAATCGCAGAGGACGGCGCCCACAATATTTTAATTTAATTTTTCAGAAATTGCACAACTTAATTTCACAATATTTTTATTTAATTTTTCAGAAATTTCACAATTTAATTCTCGAATTGCCAGCGCTTAGGTACTAGGTATGAGAATCGCAGAGGACGGCGCCCACAATATTTTAATTTAAATTTTCACAAATTGCACAACTTAATTTCACAATATTATTATTTAATTTATGAAAAAGTTCAACATTTAATTCTCGATTTGCCAGCGCTTAGGTACTAGGTATGAGAATCGCAGAGGACGGCGCCCACAATATTTTAATTTAATTTTTCAGAAATTGCACAACTTAATTTAACAATATTTTTATTTAATTTATGAAAAAGTTCAACATTTAATTCTCGATTTGCCAGCGCTTAGGTACTAGGTATGAGAATCGCAGAGGACGGCGCCCACAATATTTTAATTTAATTTTTCAGAAATTGCACAACTTAATTTCACAATATTTTTATTTAATTTTTCAGAAATTTCACAATTTAAGCGCTTAAGTACTTGGTATGAGAATCGCAGAGGAGGGCGCCCACAATATTTGAATTTAATTTTTCAGAAATTGCACAACTTAATTTCACAATATTTTTATTTAATTTTTCAGAAATTTCACAATTTAATTCTCGATTTGCCAGCGCTTAAGTACTTGGTATGAGAATCGCAGAGGACGGCGCCCACAATGTTTTAATTTAATTTTTCAGAAATTGCACAACTTAATTTCACAATATTATTATTTAATTTTTGAAAAATTTCAAAATTTAATTCTCGATTTGCCAACGCTTAAGTACTTGGTATGAGAATCGCAGAGGAGGGTGCCCACAATATTTTAATTTAATTTTTCAGAAATTGCACAACTTAATTTCACAATATTTTTATTTAATTTTTCAGAAATTTCACAATTTAAGCGCTTAAGTACTTGGTATGAGAATCGCAGAGGAGGGCGCCCACAATATTTTAATTCAATTGATCAGAAATTTAACAATTTTATTTCACAATATTATTATTTAGTTCTTCAGAAATTTAAAGGAAGTTATGGCCATATATGCTGTTTCTGCTCAAGCGCTGCCGCCCAGCTGTGTCCGGAAATGTCCACTTAGGGTGTTTTCACTGTAGTGGACAATCATAAAATAATTAAAGACGAAACACATGTTGCTTTAACTAAAAAGTGTCAGCATAAGTAACTTAACTCCAGCTACATACTCTCAAAAGAGGAAAGATGTGGAAGTTCTCATGATCAGGTATGCTCGACTTTAAGACTCACTAACTAAACTTTTTTTTAAATTTTTTATGCTTTTAAACACATATGTATCTCTATCAAAGCCAAGATATGAATTCGTTTGTTTTTTTATTAAATTAAAATAAGAACACACACGTATAGAATAAAGAAGCCATAATTTGTTTGCATATACTATACAACATATACAAATACAAAACTAGTATAGCCTTTCACCCTTTGGGTACAGGCTATAAAAGGAGCAAAGAGGGTAATTCATATGAACGCAAGGATCTCCCTTCTATGTTGATTTTTTTTTTATACACCTTGGTTTTCCCACTCTATCCATGATTTTCCATAGCTGCCGTAATTCTAGGAATTTCAAATTTTAATTTGGTAAGTACATTTTAGTTTGTGGTTATGCGTCCGTTTGTTAGGTTTCATCATGATCCGCCGAAATTTATAGTCATTAATGTAATCTCTGCCCGCAGCTGTTGCTGCTGCTTTGATTTAATTAAACACGCAAAGACATGATTCTGCTGTAATTGTATGCTGTCGAAACTGTACATAAACATATGTACTTACTACTTACGTATGTATGTATTGAATATTAAAAATAATTTAACAACCTAATTTAATTAATTTAAAATTTCTTATTTGGGTGTGAGCGCAGGGCATCTAAGAGTTGAGCCCGCTCGACTCTTCCTTTCTTGTTACAAAGCGAAAGATAAAATAATATTCTATTGGAAAATTAATTCGATCTACCGTATTTTGAATAAGCTTTTATACAAAAACATTGCTGCAAGGATCTCAAAATTTTAAAAACTGGAATAACAAAAGTTGGTGTCCAGAGTCTCCTAGGTCCGTGATTAAGAACTAAATATATTTATATACTCATGTTGTTCGTATTTTATTTAATGTATGATTTACAAATATTATAGTTTTTCTAATTCACCTCTAATTTCAAAACAGATGCTGGTGTTCCGCTTCTTATTTATTTTATCAAAAGCCTCAAACATTATAACCATCTTATGACGTCCGCTCATAGTGGTGCTACGAACATTATTTAAAATCAGTTTTATAGCGAATGGTTCATGAACTAGGAGGGTCTGTAAAGCAGAGCATTAATCACATATACATCTAATGACGACCAAATATCTTACGCCAGGAGTACTAAGGCACTTCGTTTCTACGTCTTTTCGGTTGGTAATAAACTGAGTCCAATATGTATACCAATACTGGTCTTTGCCGTACATAATGCTACAGAAATCTGGATGACTCATACTAAAAACAGTGGGTTCCCAATCTCCTCGTTCAAAATGGTACAAAGATCCTGAGGCCTGTAACGATTTTCGAAAATGGTGCGTCAAGAATCCAACTAGTCCTCAAAATTTACCGCAACACGATCGCCAGGTTGCACATCCCAGATGGTGGTTACATTGCCCTTCACATGGACTTTTTCTTCAACTTGTGTTATTGTTAAGTGCTCAAAATCAAATAGTCCATGTATATCCAATGAACCGGGTTGGGCATCTGAACATTCGTTGAATACTTCTGGATCCTCCACGATAAATTCGTAGTCTACTGCGAGCACATTAATAGAAGCTATTCCTAATAGCAGCAATGTCCCTACACACACCCACATTTTCGGGTGCTTGGAAAAAAACTAACAATTGGAACTGCTATGTTCGGGTGTCGCTTTTATATACCATAGTCACCATTAATTAACACGTAATTAATAACAAAACATGTATATACGTATATGCAGATAAATTGAATCGCAAACAATCGGATAAAAGAGGTGTCCATTAAGGGTATTTTCACTGTAGCGGATATTTATAAATAAATTAAAGACGAAACACTTGTTATCCTTAAGGGTTATGAGTCCCCCTTATACGCCCTATTCTCATGTATCCCCTTTGAACGTAGTAAACAGAACAATAAAAGCTCGCACACTCAAGAGAGAGAGGGTTGTGGGATTTCGTAGGCACTATAAGACTCGCTAACTGAACACATATTTGTATTAAACTTTGTTTACTTATTAAATTAACTTTTTGCATATGTATATGTATAAAAAGAAAGCATACGTAGGTAACTTAAGTTTTCTAATTGTTGGTGGCTGCTTTATGTTGGTTACAAATCGGAAATATTCATTTTTTGCTGTCATTTTTACAAATTGAATGAAAAAATAATATAATAATTGATAATTAATTCAATTTTGAATTAGCTTTTTGACAAAAATATTTTAATAATACAGTAGATGCCACCGGAAATTACGAAAATCCGAAGCTTGTTTGCAATTCAATTTAATTACATACATAAATGACCACTGATAGATAATTGTTTAATTATTGTTGTAATAATTAATTGTGACTATGGTATATAAAAGCGACAGCCGAACTTAGGAGCTCCAATTGTTAGTTTTTTTCCAAGCACCCGAAAATGTGGGTGTGTGTAGGGACATTACTGCTCTTAGGAATAGCTTCTATTAATGTGCTCGCAGTAGACTACGAATTTATCCTGGAGGATCCAGAAATATTCAACGAATGTTCAGATGCACCACCCGGTTCATTGGATATACATGGATTATTTGATTTAGGGAACTTAAGATTAACACAAGTGGAAGAAAAAGTCCACGTGAAGGGCAATATAACCACCGTTTGGGATGTGCAACCTGGCGATCGTGTTGCGGTAAATTTTGAGGACTAGTTGGATTCTTGACGCACCATTTTCGAAAATCGTTACAGGCATCACTATCTATATTCCACTTTGAACGAGGAGCTTGGGAACCCACGGTTTTTAGTATGAGTCATCCAGATTTCTGTAGCATTATGTACGGCAAAGACCAGTATTGGTATAAAGCTTGGAGCCAGTTTATTGCCAACCGAAACGACATAGAAAATAACTGCCTTACTACTCCTGGAGTAAGATATTTTGTCGTTAATATATGTATATGTGATTAATGCTTTGTTTTACAGACCATGCTGGTTTATGAACCATTCGAACTAAAACTAATTTTAAATAATGTTCGTAGCATAACTTTGAGCGGACGCTATAAGTTCGTTATAGTGTTTAAAGCTTTTGATTGGACAAATATGAAGCGGGGCAAAACCATATGTTTTGAAATTAGAGGTGACGCAGAAAAACTTAAAAATTTGTAAATCAAATCTATATATGTATGTATACACCTAATTGTGTTTTTACACGGTAGATAGGTTCCGTGTAAAAAAGACATTGATATGTAAAAATAGGTGAACGCTAGTGTCGAGCAAGGCCGACAGTAAAATAGCCTGTACTCTCCACAAAAAAGGAAAATTAAAAAAAAAGAAAAAAAAATTTAATTATTAAAAAAAATGAATTAATTAAATTAAATTAGAATACATGTTTATGTTCAGTTTTAACAGTGTTTATATGCGTGTATGTATGCAGCATAAAGTTGAACCAAAGCAGCAACAACTACAAAAGCTGCGGGCACATGAGCAGCGATGTTATTTATGGCTATAACTTTCTTCAGAATTGACCTATCATGATGAAACTTGGCATACAGACACATAATCACTAACGGGATGTAGCTACCTAATTTTAGTTCGAAAAGGAGTGGGGGAGGGGGTGTATCAGAATAAAAAAATAAACTTGACCTGCCTAGGGCTTATGGGAATCTGTATACCGAGTTTGGTTATTCTAGCTCTTGTACCTTCTGAGATCCTTGCGCTCATACAGACGGACGGACGGATAGACGGACATGGCTAAATCGACTCGGCTATTTTGAATCGTGCTAAATGGAATAAAGTGGGTTCCGTTATTGTGAATCGTCCTAAATGGAATAAAATTGTATAAAGAAATTAAAAATTTTTTATTTTAAAAACCGTTTTAAATCAAACCCGTGTAAATGTACAAGTATATAAAGCAAAGTCGTGTCTGTTCGAACAGGTAGAAATCGAGAACGACTGGTCGTATTTTCACGATTTTAGATATGATATATTTGTCTCCGTCCGGAATAGAAGAATAACTATTAAAAACATTGGAATTCAAGCTCGAAAGGCGGGGAAACAGACTCAGAATCAGAATTTTTTAACCGATGACAAATGACATAATTTAGAAAAAAACGTCAAATCGATGGGCTTAATTGAATCGTTCCGAATTATTCTGTCAATTCAGTCAGAGTCAGTATTATTATACAAATATTTACGTCAAGAAAGTGTAATTTATTTAATTAATTAATTATTGATCTTTGACCCTGTACCCGTAGGGTGAAAAGGGTATATTATGTTTGTGGGGCATCTCCGACCCCATCAAGAATATATATTCTTAGTCAGCTTGATAGGAGAAATCGATCTAGACATGTCCGTCCGTCTAACCGTCTGGACGCAAGCATCTCAACAAAAGTTGGTGTCCAGAGTCTCCTAGGTCCGTGATTAAGAACTAAATCTATTTATATACTCTTGCTGTTCGTATTTTACTTAACGTATGATTTACAAATATTATAGTTTGTCTAATTCACCTCTAATTTCAACACAGATGCTGGTGTTCCGCTTCTTATTTGTCTTATCAAAAGCCTCAAGCATTATATCCAGCTTATGGCGTCCGCTCATAGTGGTGGATCGTATATTAGTTAACACCACTTTTATAGCGAATGGTTCATGAACTAGGAGGATCTGAAAAGCAGAGCATTAATCACATATACATCTAATGACGACCAAATATATTACGCCAGGAAAATTAAGGCACTTCTTTTCTACGCCATTTCGGTTGGTAACATATTGACTCCAAAATTTATACCAATACTGGTATTCGCCGTACATAATGCTAGCACAGATAGTGATGCCTGAAAGAATTTTTGGAAATTGTTTGTCCAAAATCTAACTAGTCCTCAAAATTTACCGCAACACGATCGCCAGGTTGCACATCCCAAATGGTGGTTACATTGCCCTTCACATGGACTTTTTCTTCAACTTGTGTTAATCTTAAGGATAACCGGGTGGGGCATCTGAACATTCGTTGAATATTTCTGGATCCTCCAGGATAAATTCGTAGTCTACTGCGAGCACAGAAGAAGAAGCTATTCCTAATAGCAGCAATGTCCCTACACACACCCACATTTTCGGGTGCTTGGAAAAAAACTAACAATTGGAACTGCTAAGTTCGGGTGTCGCTTTTATATACCATAGTCACCATTAATTATCACGTAATTAATAACAAAACATGTATATACGTATATATGCAGATAAATTGAATCGCAAACAAGCAAACGGTGGCATCTACTGTATTATTAAAATATTTTTGTCAAAAAGCTAATTCAGCAATATAAAATAATGAGGCTATATATAGTTTGTTATAAACTACCTCTGCGTATGGATAATATACATAAAAGTCTATATACCAAGTTTCGTGTTCCTGATTGTTAAGTTTCAACAGTTCCAGTGTTCGTCTCGTTTCTATAACATGGATTTCATCATGTGTTATTCTCCCTGTTAAATATGTACAGTTGGTGTTTTCACTCTCTCGTATATCCTTTCACGCTTCGGATACATGGTATAAATAATACTCTGAAAATACATGGTTCAAAGGCATAACCAAAAACAAACAATAATTATATTTTCCATTTGTCAACTTTGAATATGCTTTTGGGTACTTACCATCATTGTGATAAGATTCGCTGCTATTTCTTATTCAGACATTGTATATTCGCGTATGTTGGAACCCCGTAGCAGAAGCTAGCTTGATGCTTCTTTAATATGTAAATAAGAATTTATAAAATTGTGTATTATTTACAGTTTTATTTACGATAGCTTTGTGATATTTTTAATACATATGTACAATTTACAAAATATATAAAACTACGCGGTCTATACATAATTTATAACTTGTTAAAGTCCAGCTTAAAGTTATTTTAAAAAATAGGTTAACTGCAAAAGTGATGCCAAACTGACAGTGCTTAGGGATTGCATCGAAAACTACCCAACAATAATAGTTAACATAACGGATTTGGTCTGTTCGAAACAGCCTCAACTTGATCCTTCCGGAAGATCAAACCGTAAACGTAATAATAGGAACTACATTATCTTACAAAATAGCCAGGCATAAGCGCTCAATGTTGTGCATATCAGTGGACTGTTTATACAAGTTTACTCTTAAAGCATAGACTGGAACAGAGGTATCAGTGGATATTGAAGATCAGACACGAAGAGTCGATTTTGAAGCCCTTCTAGCGATTAGTATTTTTATTTTTGTGATCTTCCTCCGACTGCTCAGCTGTCGTTTGAACAGCAGCTAGTTTTTTTCGACGCAGCATAAAATGCGAGACATTCTCGTAGACTAGGAAAGTAATCATGCAAGCGGGCACCACACGCGTCAAGTTCGCCTGGAGACCTTTGTAGAAACCAATTCTGCCCTCGTACCTGAAAAACAAGCAAGGCAGATGTTATTAAAAACTTTGTAAAGGGACTACGCATACATACTGGGATGAGCAACTAGTTGAACTTAGCAAAGAGATTCTGCACAATTTTCGGCTTGGTTGTGAAACTACTTACAATTGGAACGACGAATTGTTCAAGACTCGGAGAGTTGGTCAAATTTAAAGCGGCAAGGATAGTTGAATTAGCTTCAAGTCTTTTGATGAAATAAAAAGACCTGTCGTCGGACTTCATGGTTTGTTTGCATTTTAATTTAATTATGTTGTTTTTCTTTTTTTCTATTGTTGTTTTTGTATTTCAATTTGCTTGGCTTTTTCACTTTTGAATTATATTTTCCATGTTTGTATACTTATGTATGTACATTTGTAAATGATAAGTTCATGTGTCTTTAAATTAGAAACCATTCGAAAATCATGAAGAATCTTTTTGCCAAACGCAATTTAGATTTGTGAACACATTATTAAAATTAATTTTCACATTTTGAGCAGAGTTTTTTGTGCTGCTTTTGTATTTTGGTACAAAACAAAACTAGCAAAAAGTTGTTATATTCTTAACTGGCAATAAATTAACTATACTATAAACTAAATGTTTCGATGAATTTCTCAGCTTGTGCCATTGTTTACAAAAAGTGCTCTTCTGAAATTTGATTTCATTACTTGGCGACAATGCTCTTGCTAATAGGTTCGGCTTTGAGACTTTATCACAACAATTACTTCCAAAGTTTGCAGATGTTTTCGTGAATCAACTAAAAACCATATCTTTAAAACTAAGTATGGAATAAAATGTAATATGTATGTGGCTTTTAGGAGGAAATTATGCTATCCAAATTAATTAAAGTAGCTAGTTAGCTAATGCATTGACATAAAAACGTAGGCAAATAACTAATAGTAACAATAATACAAAGTAAAATTAATTGCCAGAGCGGCAGGGCTTTGTCATTTCACGCTATGTTTCATTTATGATATATTTATGTAGCATGTACTTAAAATTCAGATTGTACGTGTATTTTTAGTAGCTTGTTTACTTATGAATGAAGATTCTTGGCCCATAGTGGGTTGCTAGACACTCAATATTTAAATGTAATACTCTTTTATCTTATGCCTAGCTGGTCAGTTTCTCCCAAATGAGCATGACCATGCAAATATTGGGCGTGACATGCACCAAGTACGGCACCAGTCCCTTATAGAAACCGCGCATGCGTTCGTACCTCCAAGTCTGTTTGATGCAGTCCCAGGTGCCGCTGTAGCGATGGTGATGGTCCTGGAGACGTGCGCGCACCACCTGATATGGATATGTAGCGGCGGCAGCAATCAGCTTCGAAATGGCGGCAAACGCCAAGTACTCGGTTGTGGCCTGCGGGGCAAACGAAACCAAAGGTCAGTGAAATGTCGTACAAAAATCGATTGGCAGGCAACAAATTAAATGTGTCTCGCCATTTTTTGGATAACAACGAAATTGTGGCTTTTTGAACAGCTGCCAAAATGCGCGTCATCGACTGGCTTTATTATATATATTATATATATATATATATGTCGGGAGCACGCGCAATTTTGTCATGTGATGCGAGAACAACAGCCACACAAGTCACACACACCCTTGTACACTCACCAATTTTGTATCGATGGGAAGCTTGCGATATTCGTTATAGGCATTTTTCATCTCCTCATACGTCATAAACTGTATGGCTCCATGGGAAACGCCCAGCATGCCAGGCACAAAGCCCTATTACAACAACAGAAATATGTATAAGTAATGCTCACTCAGAAATGCATTGACCCACTTACTCTATATAGTCCACGCATGCCCTCCTCCTTGTAGATTTGCGCCAATGCATGCACCATGCCTCGGTATTCGGCGCTGCTGCTGCCCGCTGTATCGCATTGCAGGCACAGCCGTGTCTTCACCACCCATATGGGATTAGTAAGCACTAGCGTCAGAGCACCAGACTCGGCAGCGGCCAGCATATGCATTGTGGGACCCAGTGGCATGGTTGTGTTTCCGCCCTGAATAAATGTCTTGATGGTGTTGTAGCTGCAATGATCGTATAGAACTCGAAGTTAGCAAGAGGCACCTTAAAATTTATTCGCTTGCAAAGCATTTTCTTTGAGATAGAACATGACAAACTACTGTTTCCCTTTTTGTTAAACACAATATAAATTTCGCACATTTCTAAATAATTGAAAGGCTTTCCAGTCGGAATGGGAAACACCTTTAGTCGGAATTCTATTATATGCTCAGACATGCAAACAGGGAGTACATTAATACTTACAACATAAAGTATAGGCCCCATGAGGAACCGGATCCCCATACATTTGGAGTCACACCCTTGTAGAGGCCACGGAAGCCCTCCTGACGAAATATTGTGGCGAAAGCGCCGCTCAAGCCTCGATATTGCGGCACTGTGGCCGTACGACCGTCATTGACTGCAATGGAAGAACAATAAAATTATTGTAAAGTTTGATAATAATGTTGATTGTTTATTATTTATGGGCATGTCTGCAACCCTGAGACAGCCCTATCATGAACCTTTTGCATAAAAAGGGGTCCATTTAAGCAATTCTAGCTGCATATACATATGAACGTATGTACATACTACTTGTTTGTACATACATAAATCAGGTGTGTGTATAAGTATTTTACAATCTTTAGCGACTGTACCTGAGCCAATCAGTTGTTGACTTCAGAGCCTCTGGCTAATGTTAGGCTAAACAGTAGAACAATAACCAAGATTTCGCGTCAACAACCATAAAGAACAATGCAAGAACAACAACTTGTTTTCGAACATTTTTTTCGCACAGAGATGTTGTTGTCATTGAGCCTATTCCAAATGGACAAATGATAGCGATAATTACGCGCGCACACTCACGCCCATTCAGCGGATGTGATAAGCAGCCTAATGTAAAATTGGCACAAATTGCCAAATGAGGTGGTGCTGTTTACGAACAAAAATTATTTGCTATTTTTATCAATTAGCAACGAACGCAACAACAAAAGTCTAATCATATTTGTTTTGCAAAAGAGCTTATGACTGTTGGACGTGTGTCGAGATGGGGGGCACAGGGAAGGCTCGGGAGCAAAGATGAGGCCCGCCTATCGCCTGACAACAGCACGGGCGATCATAAAAAAAGGGGCTCGTCTCGAAAGATTTCTGGCAATGCTTGAGGCGCATATATGTACATATTATTTTTAGTTGTAGCGACAAAAAACGACCTATAAATTTATAATTCTATATGTACTCCTATATATACACACAAATGAGTTTCTATATACATAGACAGCGAATTTCAACGACATTTTGTGATCCGCTAAAGTTGCAATGACTGGCTGTCTATTTAACCTTGAAAATGGGATTGCAATACTTATGCGAAACCAGTTAATGGTGCCGAAATGAAATAGGGTCTGAAATACAGGTCTGTATACCATTTTACCAGTATGTATAAAAAAACATGTTGACTGTGTTACTTATAAATCAGCTGACTATTGCGAGTTCATAGCTAATGCGTATTTAATCGAGTTAACAAGTCGTACAAATTAAAATCATAAAATTTTTGTATTTATGGGCACAAAGCATTTACTGTCTCATGAGGAAAAGCCTTTACTGTACGTGTTTTGTTTTGAACGCTTACGTTATTATTGCGGTTAGGCTCTGAACTTTTATTTATATACTGGGGTTTAGTTATTAACAAAACGATTTTAAGTGCTAATATTCGTGCTCACAAATATTCATATCTGTTCGCGCCTCTTCACAGAACTAACAGATAAGCCCAACGCCAATGACTCAGCAGTCAGTTTTGCCACTTGGCAACAAACTTCCGTTGCAAATGAAAACCAGTTCGGCGTACCGCATAAAACTGCATGGCGCAGCTTTTCCGAGCATGTTCGCTCCTCCAATGTACAGTCGTCACTTTTGTTGGTCACGTGAGCAGACGCAAAACAACAGGCCCAACAATAACAACCACAAGATAAACAAGTTTTTGTTGTCGTTGTCCAAAAAACCCACACACTAAAGCAAAACAACCAAATGCGTCACAAAAAGCACACACAATTCCACATACGCCATGTTGCGCCTTGCGCAAGTCGAAATGGTCCGATCATATGTGTGTGTGTGTGTGTGAGTTGTGTGAGTAACGGTTACAGGTGTATGCTAGTTCTGATAAATGATGTTAAGCTTTTTTGTCCAGCCATTATCACGCGGCACGCGCCGCTTTTGCTTTCTTGATGAGGTTTGCAGTTTATTTTGCATAAACAAATTAATTTGCTATCTCTTGGCTAATACCCTGTTTACTGTAGCTCTGACGTGCATACAAATTATGTACATACGTGCATATGTGTATGTAAATATGTACATAAAAGTGCACATAAGGATGTATGTACGTATAAGCATGTCAACTACAACGAATAGTGGAAACCTGATTTTGTTGTGTTCATTCAAAGCGAGCATGCGGAAGCACATTCGGGGCATGTGGAGCCAATCGAGGACAACTATAACATCATACATACATACATATGTATGCATGTACATACGTCAGCGAAAATATTGTTTACATTTTAATTAAAACATTTGTTTGCAACATTTTCGCCACAGAATTCGTTATAGAAGGTTCGTTCCAGAAAGTAATTGATAAGTCAAATTCCTTCTAGTCGTGACCGAATCATGCTATGCGTCATGGAACTTGATTATCACGTCTGGGCTGTTTTAATCTACAGTCAACAAATCAATAATAACGCAGACTTATGGCTCTAAATGTTATTAAACAAAGGCAGACGTTTGATAAAATTCGATAACGAAGAAATGAGGATAGAAAAATATACAAGTACATAGGTATATGCATGTCTATAACTATTCCAAGTCCACGTGCCGTTGTTTATGGCGCGTTTGTTTATTGCCTGTCTACGTATGTATGTATGTTTGTGTGAGCGGGGCTTCATATTCAGCACGCTTTAACGTTTCCACAGAGATGGAAAATTTTAAAACTCACATACAAGCGAAAGCAAAATGTAATAATAAACAAAATGTAAAACGCCATGTACGTACAACTAAAAAGCCAGTAAACAAACTCATTTTTCTCAGCTGTCGTCAGTCAGTCATTCATTCAGTCAATGCACTGGCGCGGCTTCAGCTCTCAATCTGAAAGACATGAGTCGACGGCCGCCCCCTGTGCGTCAGGCCAATGCATTGCAGATTGGGAGTTGTATCAATGATGAGTGTGCGATGGGTGTTTAGTATGTATCTGATGGATGCTGTTTTGTTCGTTAGTGGTCACTCTATCGGATGGGCTCATTTCAGACACGTGCTAGGCACTGCACTTGTGCTTATCAGCTGCACACACATTTTACAACGACTACTATTTAATGTATTTCTTTACTCACCAGCAAATCGGATTTTAATTAAGTCCAACGGATGCAGTATCAGCGTTGATGCCACGCCGCCAGAAACTCCGGCGACCAAGTGCTCGTATTTAAAATGTGCAAAGACATTGAATTTCTTGCTGCCGGCCTGTGCGCTCGGATTCATTTTTGTGGTATATGTTTTATGTGCTTGGGCTAGGTGCGAAATGTTTCCTCTTTTTATTCTGTATTATTATTACTAATAATTTCTTTGCTCTCAGCTCGTGCGCTCTCACTTTGTGCAACTACTTGTTAATTATGCAGCCACATAATTTATATATGTATATGATTTTTTCTATGTAATTTATAATTTACACACTCTTTGGCTTAAAGCTTTGCTCAACTCGACTGAATTGCCAGCAGCAGCTGCAACTTGTAATTGACACAAATTTCAAATCAAAGAAACTCGTTGCAGTTCGCAATTATGTGTTCCGTTGCTAAATTTTCGTTGCTAGGGGCAGACTTTTTGTTGCTGTTGTTCTTGTTGCTGCTAGTGGCGTCGTCGCTGCTACTGCTTATACAGTTCTGCCTATGCTTTTTTGTTGCCCAGCTCATTTTTTCTTTGCAAATGGACAAATGGCTCAGATGTATTTTTTTCCGTCTGCTGCCAGTGCGAAATTTGCTGATGCAATAGTTGTGGACTTTGTAATGTCTGGCTTTTTGTTGTTGCTGTTTAGTATTGTTTTTTGGTAATTATTTTTATTTGTCTGCCATACGCTTATGTAATGCAAGACTCATTGCCCGAGTTTTTATTGTATCATCCCAAACACGACTTTAACTTTTTCAAACCTTTACTATACAGCAAATATACCACACGTGTGCTTACGTTAAGCGATTAAATAATGACTCGTTCAAAATGAATGCACGACCTTTTATATCTGTTCCAGAGTTGGGTGGTTCGTGATTTGGAACCATGAAATGAACAAATGGTAAAAGCTCACATTTGTATTATCATTATTACTTTCTTGGGTAAATTTCTGAATTTATGTTTATAAAATGCAAATTAAAGGACTGTTGAATTTATTCAAGTACATTTTTAAATATATGCGAAAGCTTTAAAAAGAATTTATTTAGTTCGTTCGAACTACATGTAGACTGCCCTGAAATTTTGGCTTTGAGGCTTAGCGTTGCCACTGCGCTGCAATTTTAGTTGGGCAAGTACATCGATAGTGTTGAACACCAATAAAGCAATTATCGATAGCACCATATTTAAGCTTTTAATAGTCGTTACGAAATCGTTAGCTATCAATTGAAATTTCATTGTGAATCTGTTCAAAAGTTAAACTCAATAAAAAAATCATATTGACATGTTGTGTATATTTTTATTCCGTATCAAATTGTAAATTGTTTGTATATAGAATATATAGTCTGCATTTTACATTTTAGTTTATTGTTACGAAATCGGTAGGTGAATTGCTTGTTGCCGCTTTGGACAGTTAATAAATGGTTTAACCATAAGCACTAAAATGATTGCCAAAATTTCAAAAATATAATTAAATGGATTTTTAAAGAGTGATTTCGTTGGTTTTTATTATTACAAAATATAACTTAATTTTAGTTAAAACGAGAAAAAATATTTATTAAAGCCGCGGCACAAGGTTTTAACAAATTCGGATGAATCCTATAAATTTTAAAAGCTATTGTCATGAATTTCGTATTAACAATTAATTATGTATAATTTTGTTATTTTTTATGTATAATTTCAAAAACAAAAAATTAAATATCGATTGCAGCAGTTAAGTCTATGCATTGATTTTCACTAATTCTGTGTTATTTTGTTAACTTTACAACAATATCTCTCAAAAATTTAAATATTCTCTGCTCCTCAATTTTGAAGGCAATAGTTTAGAGAACATTTTGGTTCGTTAGGTTTTCATAATTTCTTTTCAATATATTTGGCAGGATGTTGTGTAAGTATTATGCGTTTTGCTCGCTGTTTCTGTTTTTGTTGTTGATTGTGTTTGCTATTCGCACTTTGTAAAAATTCTAACATTAAATTATATAAAATAAATAATCGAAATAATAAATCATAGACGACACACACATGTAGAGTAAAAAATAAACGTAATTTTTGCATTAAAGAAAGACAAACGATAACGACGAGCTTCTCGATGCAGTACCCAGCCATTTACAGTTTTTATTTTTTGGCCACAGCTGGAACGTTTAATCGTCGTCGTGCGCGTTGTCCGCCGCCGGTGCAGTTGACGTCGATGCGCGATCATTGGCACTTTCACTGGCATGGCTATCGGAGCCCGCCGCAGTCTGGCCACCGCTCCCGTTCTTATTGCTGTTGCGCGCATCCGTTTCGTCTCCATTGCTCGCACTCACTTTCGCTTCTAAGGCACGTATGCGATTCTCTTGTTTGACAATGATCGCCTTGAGCTTACGTATCTCATCCAGTATGTTGCGGTGATCCTTTTCCTGTGGAGCGCAAAAGCAAAAGTGAGTTAAGCAACATGCATATGATTTCCCAATGCACCGGTCTTACCGAGAATACCGCCGCTGGCGCTCCACCATCGCTGGACTCGTTATTGTTCGCAGATGCATGATTGCCACCACTACTGCTGCCGGCTCCTCCAGCTCCTCGCGGGATGCTCAGCGGGTTCTTTTTCACTCCCAGAGTTTTGTTCGCCGACGAGACATAGCCACCCTGTACAATGGAGACGCGATCCTGATTAGGTTTTTTAGTAAATCTGTTCTGTTGGGCTACAACAAGGGAACAAAGAACACAACAACAAGCGCCACGCAGCGTGCGTGTTAAGGCGTGTAAGCCGATCGTGTTGCAGGTGTCTGGTAATCTACATATTACATACATATGTATGTATGTACATATACAAGTAGTATGTATGTATGTTTGTATATCTATTGGTCTGTTTATGTTGTGGCCTGAGTTGGCTGCGTGTGGGACTACTGCATGTACGAGTATGTATGAATGTGGATTTTATTTGGCAATTAGTACAGTACTGGTGAAGAATGATGATGTTGGCGGTGTAGGGCGTGTTTACTGGGCAGACGAGACAAACGTAGAGAACGCATAAAATGTCAAGGCAAAAAAAAAAATTGGAGGACGACAAGGTTTTTAGCAAAGCGTGCCATTTTAGCCACAATTTCGAAGCAATTTGGAAGAGCTACAGCTATCGGCCAATTAACAACTTTACAGCAGGTTCAAAATATACGCAGGCAGCTTTTTTGTTTTGGAATACATTCTTGATGTGACGCGCTCTGAATTGACGGATTGCGTGCAAACGCAGTGGCTGCCACTCTTAATATTAGCCACCGCGGATTGTGCGCAGGCCGAGAAACGCGCTTGCTATAGCAAAAATAATAATATAGATTTAATATTTGGGGGCTGGGTCATTCCAGCCCCCATCTGTACGCTCCAAGATTTGGTGCAGAGGCCGGCACCATTGCAAATGTGCTTCCACCTAAATGCACCCAACGAGCGCTGTATTCCAAATGTATATGCAATGTGCGACTGGTTCGACACTTACTTTGAGCGAGAATGTCAGTGGATCAGCATCTTTGCCCTCCACCCACTCCTCGGCCGTGATGGCGGCATCTTCTGCCAACGTATCGGGATAGAGATCTTCTTGGAAGAGGTCCGATTTGCGCGGCACAGTCATCGAAATCACTTGACACAGACCATTGTTGTTCAGGCGATAGAATTTGGCTATTTCGCAGGTGGTGACGTCACAGCCACGTTTTGGCATCAAGCCAATACCACGCTGCGGATCTGGTGTTTGAAATGTGTTAATATAGTGCACAAACGGTGGCTCCGGGGTTACCTGAAAGAAGTAAGAAGACAAAGCTTTAAAAATGTAAACTAATATGTGTTCCCAAAAGTATTTACTATACGATCCGCATTAGTTAGATAGTTAGACCGTTCCTATTTACCTCAAAGTAACGTATGACTGAGTCGCCTTTGCCGCACAAATAAATCAAATTCGTATCCGCATCGTACAGAGGGAACATCACGCCGTTTGACGTGTCCAGCTCGACCATGACAATGGGCTCGTTGAGGGCGTCGGGCGCACGCAATGAATACTGGCGCTCTGAACTGCGATTGAAGCCGGTGGTAAAGATGAGACCATGTCGCAGGAAAATGGCTCGCGTTGCCTTTGAACCCTCATGGCACATCGCCTCGCTCTCCAGTTCGGCGGTGCGCGGATCATAAATCCTAATTTTTTTGTCCTTGCATGTGGTGACCAGCTTGGAGCCGTCCCAATTGAAGCAGGCACTATAAACAATATCCGGATGTGAGTTTATGTGCACGAGTATTTCGCCAGTGCCCACATTCCAAATCACCACCTAAGCAAACATGAGATAAATTCATTATTGATCGTAAAAAACAAACATGGAAAATTTCATTGGGCAGTCACCTGATTGTCCGAGCCGGCCGTCAGCAGCACATTGAGCGCCGAGGGATGCCACAGCACGAGCCCCACTCTTCTCTGATGGAATACCAGATCAACCACGGGCTCGGTGAGCGTGCGTGACAAACCCCCGTCGGGTATTTGCCAAACCTTGACTACACAATCCTCCGAGCCGGAGGCAATCACATTGTCGTTGTGCGGACACCAAGCAATATCCAGGACTGGACCTTTGTGTCCGCCCACCAGCGGATGATCGGCTGCAATGCGTCCAACCTGAAAGTATTCCATTCCGAAAAATTGCAATTAATTGGTGGCTATTAATTTGCGACGCCATAGACGCCACAGACGACCCATTGGCCCAATTTAGCGCGCATTATTTTTAGATGCCGTCAGCAGCAGACGCAGCTGTCGGCGCTGCGGCTAATCCGTGCCACAGCTAAATAAGCAAGCATTCATAACACAAACTTCATGGTGGCTGGCAGACGATCAGACGATCAGACTCTGCGAGTGCGTGCGAGTGGCTGCATTTGAAACCACCTGATAATGCGAAAGTGCGAAAGTATAAATCTATTTCCAGAGAGATTTTTCTACTCAATTTCTAGCGCATATAAATTCATTTCAAGCTTTATTATTGCAATAAAAACTAACGATTATTTTCGGTTAAGAACTCTCCGTTGTGTTTATTGCATTCTCGATAGCAAGCTGAACACAACGAAAAAGTAAAATTAAAGTAAACATTTATATTTCTTTATTATACATATACTATGTATGTATGTATTTAAAATTGGCATATTTGTTCCTCAGAATCGGCATTTTTGTATATGTATAGTGAATACATACTAAGAACAGGCACAAAAGAGAAATTAGTGGCAGGTGCAGTTTCGACTTTTTACCTGTTAGATGATTAAGTCACTTATATTTTCATGTGCGGAAAGTCTTAATTTATTTTAATGTCGTCCCAGTCCGACTATGGAATTTCCTGTAACCCCAGCTTTTCTCTTGCAACAGCATTTCAGTTCAAATAAACTTTGTTAATACCTTTATGATATTCTATAGCTTAAATTATAAAACTCAAAAATACCAAATTTACTTGAAATCTCTTCAAAAATCTCTCGAAATCTAAAAAAAAAGGGATCCTATTAGGAGATATTCCTGCATCAATCGTTCCTATGACAGCCATATAAAATAATGAAAGAAGATGCGGTTTGTAATAAACGTGCCATCCATATGCAGAATATGGATCAGACCAGTCAACATATGATGTTTGGTTTTCCTAGGAGTTATGGTTGAAAACAAAGCAAAAAAGATTTGAATGCTATTCGCGGAATATTAGGTTTCTGGTAAATTTGAAACAATTTACAAAGCCAAGTTTTATAAATACAATGCTAGAATTATTTAGCTAATGTTCTTGGCCAGTAAATCGAGTTTAGGCTTTTTGGTAATTTAATGTCACTTCTTAAAATGCTAATGGGCCGAGGCGTTGGGCATGGCTCATTAAATATGCAATATAGAAATATACATATATTTGGATATAAAATAGAGCGTGTGAAAGTCGGACTACATACATATGTACATAAACAAACAAGAAACCCATTAAACAGCAGCTGCAAAACTTTCATGGAAGGCGCGCGTTTCGCATACAAATTTGTTCCAATTAGAAACTGAAGTATTCGTCTAGCTGCCTACTACAAATCTTGACCAAAAGTGGTGGCCATTGGCCAACATGTGCCAAATTGGGCGAAAACGTCCACGGCCCACGTAGAATGTTGAAAATAAAGAACGGATGCGCATGTGTCAGATTTAGAGCGCGCGCTGTCCAAATCAAAATCATTTATAGCTTATGGATAAATAATGCGCATTCAAGTGCTGCAAAGATATATTTTTTTTGAAATATATAATTATATATACAAACAGCTCTTTTTTTCGCAGCTAAAATTAGAAAATTTACTTTGTCATGTTGGCCACAGGCCAATAAAAGTGTTGCGATTTATAAAGAGATCGGGCCAGAGAGAGCGAGAAAGATCGCCAGAGATAAAGCTGTATAGAGAGTGAGAATACTTGCAACAATTACTAGACTTTCCGCACTTGCTGCACGCCTTTGCGTTTGTTTGTGTATGTGCATGTTTTTTTTTTTTGTATTTTTTTGTATTTTTAACAAAAGATTGTATATAAAGGTTTCCTGAAAATCGCGTTCATCGTCATGCCTGGCAACAAGCCCGCAAATGGCAACAAACTTTTGCAAAGCAATAAGAGAATACAAAAGTAGAAGAACACTAAAAATAGTGGCTCATTGTTTTTCTTAAAAATAAATATTGTACATACATATATCCATACTTCAACTGCTATGCTTTGTAAGCAACCAAAATAGGGATTTCCTTTTGGCAGCAGCTGAGTGCGTTTCAGACGCGACTCGCATCCGTTTTGCGCGCGTTTTTCAACGCCTGTTCGCTCACCTTATTATGGGGCAATACAATGAACGCGCCGCCGCCCGCCGATTCCACAATGATTGCCAAGAATTTGGGATTGACGGCACAGAATGTGGAGTCCCAGCTGGATTTGGAGACACGTATATTATCGTAGCATTGCTCCCGCTTCAACGACTGCCCGTAGACATGACGAAATTTTGAGCTGCGCACTACGCGAAATGACATCTTGGAGTTTGTGCTTTCTGATGGCTGATGGTTCTTGGCTATTAGCTATTGGCCGATGGGTGCAGATGAGGTGCGGGTGGTGGGTGTGCCTATGCAGTTATAGCTCGGTTGCTCAGTCGCTCGGCTTTTGTGTGTGTGTGTGTGCTGTGCTCCTCAGTTGCGCTCTATATATTATTATTATCTTGCTTATTGCGATTACTGACAATTTTACGCTGTGTTCTATAAACGAAGGCTAGTTGGTCCCAATTCAAAGCTCTGTAAAGAAACGAAACTCTTATTGTAGCTTGAAAAATGAACATCAATTAAGTGCTAAGAGCCTAATTGTACAGTAGACGGTTTATTTAGTATATTAATAAATACACTTGAGGCTTTTTCTTCAGAAAAAGTTTACTAAAGCGGATCATTAATTTAAAATATTATTCAAGTAATTAAGTGAATTACAATTACAAATCAAAAATTGAATGATGTATTTAAGATTTTGAGAAAAAACTTGTTTGTCTTTATAAGTATATACAATAAATTAGTCAGGAATGAAATCACTGTTCGCTCCGCAGTGTAATCGGAGGGTTCATAAAGTTTTCTCCATTTAACTTTTTCGTTTATTTGCTGCTTCGTAGATTGTAAAGCGATATTCTTATGTTCTTTAATTACACGACCATTTGATTTATTAGAAATAAAATCATTTTTGAATACAGACATTGTGAAGATTTGGAATTTAAAAAATTGAGTTTAATTTACCAAATGACGAATTGAATGACGATTCGTCATAAAAATCAAATAAATATTGAAGCTACATACTAAATTCTTCCTATTTGTTGCGGTTTCAAAGTGCACTGAAAAGGGCAAAGTTTAAATAAATGTGTCTGGCGCAAGCATGCTCTTTGTGTCTGTTTTTGAATAACAAGAAATAATATTATTTAATGCAATATTTCTCCTAGCCCGAAAATATTGTGTATATGGCCCCGTTTCCATTCAAACAGAAAGAGCCATATACAAAAACTAATTCATAAATAAATCACAATGCTGAGTTACGCACGAACGTCTCAGCATTTAATAGCCTCGATTTGTTCGATCCAATTTGCATATTTCTCCACGAAGCCAATAAACAATAGCTGTAGGTATTGCATGACATTTTTATGCAAAAAATGTTTTGGCCTTTTGTTACTGGAGTTGTTGTTGGGCTTGTCGTTACATAGGATGTGGGCATTATGTAATAAATATAATATGCCTGCATCTGTCTGTGCTCTTGACCTTTGACAATGTTGATAGAAAAAGTGGCAAGAAGCTACCTTCGCTGCCCTGTACTGTTTCTAACGCGCTGCCAGAAGAAAGTTTTAAGGTCGAGGTGGAGACTTTCACCAGCTGCTTTCGTGATATGTGCCAAAATATACGAAATTCGCAACTACCACGTATCTGAACGACAAGTGTGCGATTGTGGTGGCGGACGGGGGTGCGGACAAATGACATCATACTCGTAGAGCTATAATAATACATTGATAAAGTTGGCTGCAAACACGTGAATTATGGCCATCAAGAGAAGGCGTAGCGAGAAATTTGTTACTGCCTTGTTCTTTTTCTAGATAATAACAGCACAAATGTGTAAAACGAAACTTGGGCTGGGCCCATAATCAAACGCGATGAGACATCGCCTGCCTAGTGGTATCTCTGCCAGCTGGCCAAGTGACTAAAATTGTTCGTTAATCAGCGAAAAAGGCGACAAAAGCGCCACCAAGAAACTAACTTCAGCTTCTGCTACAACTCTATACCCTACACCGTTTTGTTTTTGTTAAATCAAACAACTTTCGGTATACCTCAGATTGGACATTTAAGGCAATAACCCATAAAAAAGTAATACATTCTCATTTCTCTCGGCATTCTCACTTATAATAATAAAGGTTCTTTTCGAATTACGATTAAGAAAACTCTATGTAGAGCTACATTTTTTAGCTGAACAGTTTGGAAACAGAGGAATAAATCGGTTGGCGTGCCATGCCACGATATGCCCTTCCATTTAAAGTGAAGAGTATAAATATGATTATGGTTTACACTAAAAATTTGTCATTGACCCGCCAAAAGACATTACTTTTTATTGCCACCCCATTTTATGTTGGCTGCAAGGTAAAGCGTAAAAATAATTTTTTTTTAACTTAAGCGGGACGATTTGTGTTTGTAGGTGTTGGCCTAACAAGTAAACGCGCCGCACTACAGATAAATTATATCAGCGGAACGAAAACCAATCATATGAAACCCATAAGTAAATATAGCGTTAAAAAGGCCTATTAGCACTAACGTTCCATTTCTTGAAGCTACCAAATATAGGCCTAAAGAAAAAGTTTGAAAACTGTGCATACACACATACATGCATACATATACGTGTATATCCATATATTCGTTTCTCTGTTTGCCGTTAGTATATTTACGTATGTATTTTATGTTGTTTGTATATTTTGAATACCTTGCCACCGCCAAGAAAATTTTTATAAATTTCACAGCTGTTGAAGGTCAAACTTAAAAATAGAAAATTAAATCATCTTAAGGCAAAATTAATATATACTATATGCATACATATGTAACACACACATACACAATCACACCGCTCTTTCGATTCTCTGTTGATTCTGCTGACATAGTTTCTGCAATTTATTTGTTTTGCCCGAATTGGCGGCCCCAACCTATTCAAACGCTTGCATATGCCAAAAATGTGCCCTGTCATCGAGACGACGACCACTTGAACTTGCCTTCGACGACAACTCAATTAAATGGTCAAGCGATAATTCTGCGCTCTTACTGTTACTCTTACAAAACGGAAGCTGCTCTGAGTGTGTGCGTGTGTGTGATTGTGCAGTATGTATTTGTTTGTGTGGGTGTGTGAGTGCATAAATAACCTATGAGCTGTTTATCGTAATGCGGGCGTAGTGACGACTGCTTGCCCAATGATCTCAGGGTGCAGTTGGATAACTGGGGGGCCAGTGGAAAAACACCATTTCTGTTCAGAAAAATCAGGGTACAACGATTTTCAGGAATATCAAGCATGTCATAAGAAGTTTATCGTACAAATTTGACTCTTTACTCATAGTTATTCACTTCTAATCAAATGCCCCTTTAGTGCAACTAATTTCTTTAAAATGGTTTTATTTGATTGAATTGAACATTCGAATTCAATAAATCTAGGGGTAAGTTGTGTTTAAAAATGGTTTTAATTAAAACTGAAATGCAGATTGGGAAGTCATTTCGATATGATTTAATAAGTGAAGTTATTACGAGTCTCCTTCCACTCCAAACAATTTTTAAAATATATATTTGACTCTTTACTCATAGTTATTCACTTCTAATCAAATGCCCCTTTAGTGCAACTAATTTCTTTAAAATGGTTTTATTTGTTTGAATTGAACATTCGAATTCAATAAATCTAGGGGTAAGTTGTGTTTAAAAATGGTTTTAATTAAAACTGAAATGCAGATTGGGAAGTCATTTCGATATGATTTAATAAGTGAAGTTATTACGAGTCTCCTTCCACTCCAAACAATTTTTAAAATATATATTTGACTCTTTACTCATAGTTATTCACTTCTAATCAAATGCCCCTTTAGTGCAACTAATTTCTTTAAAATGGTTTTATTTGATTGAATTGAACATTCGAATTCAATAAATCTAGGGGTAAGTTGTGTTTAAAAATGGTTTTAATTAAAACTGAAATGCAGATTGGGAAGTCATTTCGATATGATTTAATAAGTGAAGTTATTACGAGTCTCCTTCCACTCCAAACAATTTTTAAAATATATATTTGACTCTTTACTCATAGTTATTCACTTCTAATCAAATGCCCCTTTAGTGCAACTAATTTCTTTAAAATGGTTTTATTTGATTGAATTGAACATTCGAATTCAATAAATCTAGGGGTAAGTTGTGTTTAAAAATGGTTTTAATTAAAACTGAAATGCAGATTGGGAAGTCATTTCGATATGATTTAATAAGTGAAGTTATTACGAGTCTCCTTCCACTCCAAACAATTTTTAAAATATATATTTGACTCTTTACTCATAGTTATTCACTTCTAATCAAATGCCCCTTTAGTGCAACTAATTTCTTTAAAATGGTTTTATTTGATTGAATTGAACATTCGAATTCAATAAATCTAGGGGTATGTTGTGTTTAAAAATGGTTTTAATTAAAACTGAAATGCAGATTGGGAAGTCATTTCGATATGATTTAATAAGTTAAGTAATTACGAGTCTCCTTCCACTCCAAACAATTTTTAAAATATATATTTGACTCTTTACTCATAGTTATTCACTTCTAATCAAATGCCCCTTTAGTGCAACTAATTTCTTTAAAATGGTTTTATTTGTTTAAATTGAACATTCGAATTCAATAAATCTAGGGGTAAGTTGTGTTTAAAAATTTCGATATGATTTAATAAGTTAAGTTGTTAGAGCCTCCTTCCACTCCAAACAATTTTTAAAATATATCTTAACCTACGATGACTTGTGTCACAGAAAAGTGATTAGTAATAATGCTAACATTATTTTAAACTGTAATATTAAATTATTGCTGTGTCAAATCTGAGCCTGAGTGGGCCAGTTTGTTCTGCTGATGGGGATTCCTTACTATATACACACGTATGTATGTATGTATGCACACACGTGTAATTGAAATGCAATCTGATCAGATTAGTGGGTGATTGGTGCAAATTTCCAACAATAAAGTGGCGGATGGGTCAAGACATTGCAAATGCTTAACAGTGATTTCCCGGCCAATGCCTTTATTATTGATTAAAGATGAAATGAAACTTTTGTGGCTTCCCTTGCTCATATGTACATACATATGTATATTAATTTTATATATATATTTTTTTTAATAACATTTGCGCACTGTGCGTCGCGTGCTCTGCCAACTGTACACAAATTAAATTATTGCTTGATTGGAAATCTTAACGCTCAGTAGAAACGCTTGCCAATTCTAATTGCTAACAAATGTTTGTCGTGCGCTTGTCGTTGTAGAAACAACGTGACTAAAGGCTTGTCACCCGCTCGGCTGGCTGGTTGCCTGGTCTGGTTGATTGGTCAGTTTTGCAGCTCAGAGGGGTGCTCTCAATTGGACGCAGTAATGTTCATAAAAACCACACGCAAATGCTTGTACTTATATACAACTATACTTATGTATGTGCACCGTATGCGGCAATGGAGTGTGAAAATTATGAGAAATACTCGTTGGAATTGTTGAAGTTCGTTAGTTGGCAGACCTATAGTCAGACATGTGCATTATCCATTCAGCGTACAACAGGCAGCAGGCGGCACAATGCACAGTCGGCATCCACTTCAGACATTGCCGTTATACGTGTAGTACAACTGTCAAAGTAATGTGCATCTACTATAATTAGCTAACAATGGCGTCGTTCGTATGCTTTTTATATGCGGATACGATATGTCATAATGCTGCTCGAAATACATACAATATGTATAAATGTACATACAGTAGTATATTCTGCATAATGCGCGATAGTTAGGTGGCAAATCCAATTGTAAACATCCATCAAGCTGTGAGTCTGTGTTACACACACAGCACAAACAACTAAATCAAAGGAAAACAAAAGTGTTGGCAAACTGTCTTATCAACAGCAATACGAGTAACAGCAGCGGCAACAGCGCCAGTAACAGAAGCAACAACAGCAGCCCATCATCACCAGCAGCACAGAGTTGCAAATTTTCTTGGCATGATGTCATGCGTATATGCATATGCATTTATGTATGTATGTATAGTATATACATATGTGCAGTTTGTTTGTTTGTGGGCTTGTCAAGTGCAATTACAGTTGCGTAGTATCATTATGCATAATAGCTGTCATTAGATTATTTGTGATTAGAGTTTGGTCAGTCCGGTGCGAACTAGTTCAAAAGATCAGGTTTTAAAAGAACACTTTTAGACTATAAATAATTTTTGAAATAAAATATCCTCCCAGGTGAACAGGACCTACTGAACTAGGAAATTATAAGGATTCACAAGTTTTCATTAGATTATAATAATCTTTCTGTTAATAGATGTACAAAAACTCACTCAGTTGACGTTAGGACCGTTTTAAAAAGTGGATAATTAAGCTAAAAATTAAAACTTTAACACAGTATTATTTTGTTTTGAATTGGAATCAAAGTAATAAGGTGGGCAAATTATTAGTCGTAGAAACGGCCAACCACCCAAATAAGTCTTTGCCGCTTTTGCCAATATACTGCATCTGAAAACCGCTATTCGACTTTATTTAAAATAAAATCAGTTACAGAAATCCCATCAATATTTGGAGTTCATTAAACTTCAAGTTGGTATGGTAAGTGTTTAATAGTTGATACACATAAGGTGCGCAAGTGTTGGTGCAGACGCAGACGCAGACAGGCGCTCAAGCGTTGTCAACATTGCATGCTGCAAACACTAAGGCGGCAATAAGAGAAACAACAAGTATGTACATATGTACTCGTATATTTTTGTTTCGTTGCGTTGTGCGTTAATTTGCGTGTGGAGGTGAAGGAGCGTGCGTCGCAACGCGCGGCTTGGGTGGTGTCGCTGACACCGACATCGTAAGCGAGTGAAAGTGGAACTCTGTTGCTAAATTTAACTATGTATTGTGGCGCTCTGTTGTTGCTGCTATTCTTGTTGTTGTGGCTATGTTAATTGCACGACGCTTCTTTATTTCGTCGTCTACTTGTTGCTATTTCTGCATTTGCGCTTAGTCAGACTGGCAATTGGCGGCAATTGACGATTTCATTTTCATTTCTCTTTGGATACTGTCTCCACTGTCACTTAATTTGCATACAATCATATTTTCGTTGCACGGTTACGCACGCACATTGTGACAAGCAAATATGTTTTATGGCATTGCGTTTTGTCACTAATTGGTGTAGCTTTTTTTGGCTGCTGCGGTTGTCGCTTGCTGTTTTTGTTTAAGTTTTTGTTCGCCAAGCCAGTTGTTGTTGAGCAGCAGCCGTGGGGGCGTACGGCTCCCTTAGAGCGTTGTCGTACTGCTTCCTACACTTTCTAAGCGCACAATGCCGCGCCGCTGGAGGTCGTTGTTTTTCACACTTGTTTCTGCCTCTTGCTTCTATGTCTGTCTTTTCCGCAGCTCCACATATATACTTATGTATGCATGTATGTATATGTTCATATGCACTTATAAGCTCACGCACACACCGTTTCGTTTTTGTTACAAACGTTGCTTGCGTGTAATTCTACGCGTTGTCTCACTGGCCAACTGGAAGCCACGTCTCTTAAGTGGATACTGCTTATGATGTACGCACATAAATGCAAACTTAAGTACGCACATACATATATATGCATTATATATGTTTAAGTACTTGCACATAACATTATGGTTTATCGTTTAGCCGCATTTGCGCCCACATTATCAGCACCGAAAAATACGCGCTCACTGGCCGCAATGTCATTCTAGCTGTTTATAACTTGTTGCTTCCAGAGCAAATTGACAATCAAAAACGCGCTCTCCCACTCTCACTGCACCCTTTTGATGAAGGAACTTTATAAACAATCGGTCAACCGGAATATATGTACGTTCATATATTCATATGTATGCCACCGTCATTAGTTTATGGGAAAAATAAAAACAATTAAGCTGTTTCAAAAATAAATTTGTTTTTTCTCTTGTGATTATTTATTTTCTTTTTGCAACATTTCGGCGTTTGGTCTCTTTCCGTTCTTGTTGTTGTTGTTGGTTGTAGCGGCGCGTCCAAAAACATTTTTATTCCCTATTTTGGGTGTTGGACTCATATAACACATGTGTGCGCTCCCGTTCCCACAAAGATATAGCTGAACTCTTCACATGCATTATAGTTGCGCTCACAGCTCACACACTCACGCATGCTCGCACACATACAAACGCAATTGTCGCACTTTTATTGCAGTGATTTTAATGATTTTGTAATACGCGCGTTTATTATTAACCTTTCGAATTATATTATTGCTACTTAATAGTATGTATTTATTAAATTGGGCGCAATTCGTTGCCAGTTGACGTGTGCTTGTAAAAATACCACAGTGATTCATTAAAATATATATCGTATTTATATTGGCACAATGCGGTAAAAAACTATTAAACCAACACTTGCACACTTACTTTAATTTAACATGTATGCTTATGCATTTAATTTATAATTACTATTTGTTAATTTTGATTTACACTTCGTTTCGTTGTTTGTCAAATGATTTAGAGTTTTCAGTCACGTAGCGAAATGCCGACGTCGAAAGCAACACACACTCAAAGAGTAAATCAACTGTCTACTAGCGATGTAAGTAAACACCGATTCACAGAAAAGACATCGATTAAAATGCGATGTTCGTATTAACCCAATTTGTTATCGATGGCTCGATGGCACGAGCAAATGAAAAAAAAAAAAACGAATAATTTATGACTACCAATAACAGATTGTGGATGTTTCATACTTAAGATACTTGTACAACTATTCCTATAAAAAATCGGCAATATAAGAATTACAAAATATTCAAAACAAAAACAGCAGTCTTTCGACCGACATTTTTTTTCCTTCCTCAGCGTTGCCACTTGCTAAAAAGAATATACATACATATGTATATGTTTTGTACAAAATTTAAATTGTCATATGTGGTAGGGTTCTTGAACGTTACATACATACATATATGAAAATAGATATTATTAAAGTATGTTAATAAAAAAACATTTCAAGCATAAGATTACTTAGAGACCAAATGCCAGCTCCAGCCATTATTTTAAATTTTCTCCAATTCCATTGGTCTTTCAGATGCCGATACGTTTTTTTTGCTAGCTAAAAACATAATTTTTCATATTTATGTAGTGAAATAAAATGTACCATGTGCACTCACATTTTCCGTGTATCATCATTAATTTGGTAACCTGTACTAAAGGGTATTCAACTAGTATTGAAACAACAAATGCAACCAATTGCGTCAAAATAAAAACCAATATAACGCTGCTAAACTAAACAAAAATCATTTAGGTTTTGCATTAAAAACATTAGTTACTTACCAAATACAATCTATTTATGTAAATTGGTTGCCTCATATATCCAGCTACCAGACGTAGTACGGCCACATGCCACAGAAATGCCTGAAAGGACATGCGAGCCATTGGACGAAACACGGAAAGCACGCATAAGTCATAGGCTAGCCCTGCGAAATTTTAAATGGGGTTTCATCATGTATGTAAATACAATATGTATTCTTGTATGTATATTTGATTAGTTATATTTACTTACAACCCAATTTAACGCACATACAACAAATAAAGCCGGCACAGACCAAAATCCAGACGTTTTTGTATAGACCAGCATATAGTGCCAGCCAAATAGATGGTTTCTCAAAATCGTTCTTGATAAATATATACCCCGAAGACAACATTATCATTACTGCAGGAATTAGAAGCCACATGCCAAGCTCGTATTTTAATTTACCCCGATATTTGGGTTCTGAAGACCTATTTTTTAGGTAAAACTTTCCGCAGAAAAAGCCTACACAATATCCACCTATGTTGGTGTAGAAAGGAGGATAAGTCTGATAGAATGTATCTGAATCGCGAAAGAATAAATAGCGATAAGTTCTAGAAAAAAAGAAATATAAATTAGAAATATAAATTAGATTTTAATTAATTAATGGAAAAACTCAATTTTATACTCTGGCTTCGCGTGATAGACAGCTTCCAGTTTCAGAAAATAGGTCAGGAGGGCAGGAACAGCAAATGATAGAACGATTAGGAGACCATTCATGAAACGTTCGATCTTAGGATGTCTATGAAGAAGATATTGAAGAAACATTTTACTGTGCTTCGACATACATACTTTTTTGCTATAATTATATTAATTAGGAACAACTCAAATAGTTGCATGTCTGCGGCCATATACCAGGTCTGTTGAGCACACTGAGAGAGGGAGTACGATGTTCCAATGATGATTTATCAGTATATATATATACATATATACAAAAGAACGACTTACACTCTCTTCTAGTAGATAGTTGTTGACGAACAATAAGTTTTTCCACCAATTTTCGCGACAAAAAGTTCGCTCCGCTTCTGTAATGTGCCTCCAGAAGGGGCCATCTTGAAGGCGAGTTAACATCGTGCCATTGAAGAGAATCAATAAGACCAACGAGGGCAAGAGTCTAAAATATCTGACGAGAAAAACACGAAAATAGACTCCTATGCAAGTTAATATGCTTGATTGCTTGTTTATCAATTGCCGATCAGTGAAATTAATATATAGAAGGAAAGCACTCATAACAAAAAAGATTTGTATAACAGCACTGCCGTTTTGATAAATCGAGGTCTCGAATCTATTTAAAAGCTGCTCGAAAAATTCTGTGTTTTGAACTGGCACAGTCATAAATATCATCAATGTATGGCCAAGAATGACGATAAAAACTCCAATAACACGAAAGGCATCAAAAAAGCGGAGATCTTTTGAGAAATCGCTTGCGTGTGGAAGGACGAGACGATAATAATTTCGACAAAGTGAAAAGGCGCTAAAGAGTTTCTGACCTGCAAAAGAATCTCTGAATGACGACAGCTCAGTTCATTTAAAATACAACTTTTGAACATACCACTAGTTTTTAAAGGTTCCTGATAAAAGGTATTGTTCTGTGCGCTTAAAGGCTGTTGAAGCTTCAATCGATAATCGTAGAATGTTGAGGCTACGTTCAGAAAAACCAGAACACCAAAAATAGTGTAAAATACAACGTCCAATGAGTCTGAAATATTGTCAATTGAGGATATAGAACTGAAATATTATTGTAGAACTTGCCATTCTCCAAAGGCTCATCTCCACGCACACAGTACTCGATGGTGCTTCTAAGCCTTAAATGGAATTGGCGACCGTATTGACGATTCAGGCAACTGTTAACCAGGTGGTCGTAGTGTAGGCGCTCATCCGTATCCCTTTTGTGGACCTTGGCGTAATAATTGTACAGCTGCAGACGGTGATCCTAAGCATCCTTACTTGCACATAAAACTTGATGAGCTTACCACCTTATCCATGGCTTTGCCCTCGTAGAGCTGTTGGATTTGGAATCTACTTAGCGTGCTGAGCGCTCTCTTGCAACGTTCTAGGCAAACACCCAGAAATAGATGATCGTGTCGAAAATTATGCTTCGCATTCTGGGAAACTTTGTCAATTTCATGCCACAATGCGGAGCTGGCGTTTGGAACAATTTCCGCATAAACCAAGCAATATGTGCTGTGTCCCAACAACTGGCTTGGAGGTTTTTGAAGGCACAGATCATAGTCTTCCAGCTGATACATGGGAGGCATTTGTCTATACATTGTCACTGAGTATGGAATACATTGAGTTGTTTTCCTAGTTCTTCTGCAGGATACTTACAATTAAATTCAGTGAAGTTGGCACTGGCATAGCCCGTTAGTCCCACAAGGACGACGAGTGTGAATGCTAATATATGCATTATCGAACCGTTTCAAGAAGCGTTCCAAGCGCTACTGTTTTAAATTTTCAACGATTACGATTTTGTCATAAAACAAATTTGCAGTTGGCGTGCTATAGTGCTACGCCTCAATGGTTTAGAAAATGCATTTTCCCGCCTAAAGGCAAATCAATCAAAATACATATTTATCGCCAGCTTTCCCACATGCCCAGTTATCCAAATCTAAATATAATATACTGTATACTAGGTTTTATTGTTGTGCGTGCGTTTAAAGCGATCTCTAAGGGAGAAAAGACTTAAAACGACCTAGAGTCGCTTACATTCGGGCCCCGTCTCCACAGTCATTATAAAGACTAGCATTGAACAACCTAATAAATACCTAATTAGGTTCCAATATTGTTATAACAAGAGTATTGTTGCTACTAAGAATGCCTTTTCTACCGTTAGTTGTAATCACGATTCTGATGAAATTACAGAATATAGTGAAGCATTATAAAATATTAGAATAAGAAATAAAATATAGATCTATGGTTTTTTTTGCAGCCAAATAAAATAAAGAGTTGGTTTTGCCAGTTATATAAAATCTGGGTTCTTATATCTTTTTGCTGCATCCGGTATGCAAATTTATATAAATTCTTTGCCTCAGAAAGCGAGAAATATCTTTAAAAAATGCAAATGTAAAGTCTTTAGAACGGGTGACAAACATTCAAGACTTTTACTTTTTAAATATTTTATTTTTAAAAATATTTAAAGCAAACAACCCGTCTAATTCATATCTTAAGAAAAACCAATATTTTTGAACCGCTGGGAACACCTTAAGCTAACTCTGCTTATAGAGTATATATTAGATGGTCTATATTGTATTTATTTAATTTAAATTACAATGAAAACATATTCTACATGTTGCCCATTACGGAACGACCTAGTAGGATAATTTTGTATTAATTGAAATGTATTATTGGGGAGCTCAAATCCTCGAGGGTCCCAAATGTTTGCCGGTAAAGAGGGCCAGGTTGCTCGCGGACCTTACAAAGTAGATGAAGGGATGTGTGGCATGGAAGCGTTTGCGTCTCAAGGAACTAACGGCCATAATGCGAAAAACTGAAAATTTGCGAAAGCATAAATCCAGAGGGGTAGGTTAGAATACAAGTATTTACCCATTTTATTAAAAAGTATAAAAATATTAGCTTAGAAATAAAACCACATTAGTCGTTGGTATAAACATGTGAGAATACGTATAAATATCAAATTGGGTGTTATTTTCAATTCTATCGTTCGCTTGAACTTGTGATGCATGCCCAGTCTTGAGGTTAAGTCATGCCAGTTTACAGATATGATAATGGCTATAGTTTCAATAGTTTGCCAGCGAACAGAACAGTGCCCTGCTTGTGGGCTATATGATAATAAAATGGATGATCTGCAGAGAAGCGTATAGGATCCGGCTGGAACATTGGCATCGATGCAAAGCACATGACCATACCTGCACAAATTATAAATTATATTAATAGATTTAAAATGAGTGTTATTTCGGGAATGCATGTGGAGCTGAATGATGAATTGATGAGGAATTGATTGACCATAGCACCAGACCAGATGAAATCCTTCAAGAGACAATGCATACATATGTATGTGTTTAACTTACTGCGATTAGCCCAAGACAAAACATAAAAGATCCAATTTTTGTTTATGCATATACTTGTATAGTAAATAAATAGCTGCCTTTATTGTTGCAAAAATACCCGTTTATAATTTTACATTTATGAACAATTGTGAGTTCTGACTCAGAGCTCGTCATGTTCGCTGCTGGAAGGTGTCTGAAGCGTCACTTCACTGAGTCGCGACACCGACCCAAGAAAAATGGGCAGCCCTTGTTGCGCCTCTCTGTGCGTTATGGCATAGATGAATGGACGATTTGCATAAAAATCAACTGGAGGCATTGGTGCGCTACGCTTTTTTCGCACTACCACGCCTACCAATGAGAAGACAACAAAACAAAACACATTTTCAGACAAACACTTGGCTAAGTGATAATGAATGTGACCCAATAATGGTGGTTCGGAAGAAAGAAAAGTTCACTTACCGGTGGCTGCGGCCGCCTCAGTTCCCTCTTCGTTGACATCAATGAATGCTTTATGGATGACGGCCGAGACTTGCAAGCTTTCCGGACTTTGCAACATTTTGCCAAACTCTGCTTTTGAGGAGAACATTCGCGACATTCCCAACTAAAATTTGTAAGCAATACAAGTAGTAGAAGGTGAAATTTTGCAACTGAGTTATTGGTAAATTCTTCAACTTACCTCCTTAAACACATTCGTTAACTCGACTTGGAACTCCGCCTTGAATTTTGGGAATTTGACAATCACCTGCGTACTGTAGAGCTTGTCTGTGACCTGCGAGAGCGGCACGGACTGCAGTTTCTTCTCCAGCTGCTGCAGACCTGTCTTGCTCTTCGGAAGAATTACCAGCATGGACAAGTCACTGTCCGCATAAGGCATTTCCAGCGCCGTGGCGTCAAGATCGGGTAAATCAGCGTAACGGAAACGATCTTTCAGGTTCATCATTGGCACATTTACAGACTCATCATCGTTCAAATAGAAGAGTTCGGAGTGCGTTGCGTGCTTTGGAAACTTGTGCACCCATGTGCCCTTAAAGTGAATGGCATTCACCAGCACCAGACGGGTCAGACCATTCAACGCTGACGGAGGAATGAGATTCTTTATAAGATTGTTTGTGCGCTCCTCCACCCAGCCATTAATGGCATTGGCCGCCTTTTCGCTTTGTCCAAAATCAATGTTCTCTGCGGAGGAGAGAAACTTTTGTGCCAGTAGTGCGTTATATTCGTCGTTCAAGGCATAGTCCTGCATCACATAGATCTTATTAGCTATGCGCAGAATGTTGCTCTTCTCGTAGATGGATAACACTCTGTTATAGCTCTCGGCGATTTCGGTGACATTGCTCGATACCAGACCAAGGCCTCGATCCAGTTCCTCCGCGGTCTGACCCTCGGCACCGATGCGGGCCATAGCGGCGCATGTTTGGATGGAAAAGGGCGAAAAAACCACATTCTCGTTGGACTTTAGCAGCGACAGCTTCCCATAGACATTGATGGAAAATATTGCCAGGCGGCGAGAGAATTCTGCCACGTCTCTGACGTCATTGGAGTCGTTCATGGCGTTAATGGAGGGGATGTATAGAACCAAGAGCGGTAGTAGTCCGCAAACTGTTGAATCAAAAAATCACACAAGAGCCATTATTGTTGTTGACATTTTATATACACGTATTTATGTAATTGTTGACATTAGTTCATATATACATACATACATACATATATATGTATATAGTATAAATGTATCACAAAGCAGTTGAGTCACCTCGACAGACGATGGTAATTATTCCACGTTGTTGTGCCGTTGTGTGCTTAATATTGCTCGGTGCTTATCACAGCAAAAAAAATATATTTGTTTTTATTTTAATTTATTACACTCTGCTATTGATTGCTCCAATGCGGCGTCAGAAGCTTCTTTTCACTTCTATATGCATACATATACTACAAATGAATATGTATGTATGTATATTTGTGTGCGTTCGAAATTGTTCTGCGCTCTGTTGTGAAAGTGTCGGCGTTTGAGCGCCAACTAAACGATGAGTGCACTTTGCCGCTCTAGCCATGAGGTATCCACAATTGTATTTAACTCAAACGGGTTTGTTTATCTTTTCTCTTATTTGTGCTTTCAAAGAGAATGTTTGCCGCGCTCTTTTTCTCCTAATGCATAACAATCACTTGCTTGTGCGTTCGCTCATTGATTACTTACCCCATGTTTTTGGGGAACGCATTTTATAGAACCGTTAGATCTTTCCAACCAGCAGTATGTTTGTTATGTTTTCACTTTCAGCTCAATGCTGTTTCACATTCAATATTTCCAACCGTTTCTATTGAAGTGCGTTTCAAGACTACTACTTGATAATACGTTAGTGTGTATTATTTGTTTATTCAATTTGTCGCCACTGGCCTTATCAGTAAAATGAATGAATTGTCACAGAAATTATAGCAAACAGTAAGGGTATTCCTGATTGCTGCTTACAATTCAATTTTGCTTAATCTAAATGAAAACTTATGACTATTTTCGACTTTATTTGATTTTGTTAAAATAATAAAAATGATTTAAATGGTTCCTCCAGCAGCCTAGATAAGATTTTAGAATCTCCCCACGAGGTGATTTTGGCTTAGCAATATGTGTGCCCGTATTTTCCGAAGTTTTGTTGGCAAATTGCAAATCAAATCTAAAACAGCAACTCGTAATAATACCATAAATATACTTAGCATTTTCCTTGAGTATACTGGGATTTTTGAGCAAATAAAAAACGTCGTAGAGTGGGTTGATGGTATGTAAACTTTATTTGAATTTTGATTCAAGAACTATGAATTTTCTTTCAATTCTATTGCAGCGCTTTCGTTTGGTACAACTTTCCAGACAGGTGTTTCCGGTAGGGGCTGTACACAATTTTCCAAGGAAGAGCACGCTGCCCTTTTCCTGGTATATCGAATAAGAGAAGGGTCTTCTGCTTTGAAGGATATGGGACTATCTGGCTCAATATCCAGTGCAGAATATTCAGTTAAAACCATTTCTAAATAAAATAGAATAATTTTGAATAATAAATTCATTCGATTCATTGATTCAAGAAGTTACTAAACTGTAAGTCCCACGTTTTTGACTCATAATAGGTCTGTGTGGCCTATCTAGGGGTCCACAAATTCACTTTTGGGTTTGCTTTAAGTGCTTCGAGTTACAAGTTAGATAAAAGGCTAAGTAATAGACCTTTAATTCTTGGAATTCCGTTTTTTTTTACAGGGACAATGTTTTTTGTGCTTCTTCTCGCTGAATGACACTTTAAAATTCCCAGCAAATAAGCAGCCGCTGTGATTACGGATCGCATAGAAGAATGGATGGTTCGCAGTAAATGTAATTGGCTCCGGTTCTGGTAGGGGCATGCTGTAAAGCACGACCGCGGCAGCTAAAGTGATGAAAGAAGAAGGTTTGAGATAAAATGTTGCTTCACCTGATCAACAATTATGCAGTTTTTATGATAAAAAATTGATGGGAAGAATTCAAAAATATTTTCACATATATCCTAAGGCTCAAGCATTTAAAAAAGAAATCGTTATTTCATCCTCAATCACGAGACTTTCTTCTTTTTTTTTTACAGCGACAACGCTTTTTGGTTTTCTTTTCAATGAAAGACATTTTGTAATTTTCAGCAAAGAGGCAGCCGTTGGGATTACGGATCGCATAGAAGAATGGATGGTCCGCAGTAAATCGAATGGGCTGTGGTTCTGGTGGTGCCATACTCCTAGCCATCATAATAGCAGCTAAAGTGATGAAAGACAACAGTTAAGAGGTGGTTTGAGATTAGATGTTGCTTCGCCTGATCAACAGCTAGGCTGCTTTCTTGGTAACAAATTCACAGGGTTGAGAAGAATTCAAAAATATGTTCATAGATATCTCATGATTTAAGTATTTCTAAAAAAACTCATTCTCATTCTCAATCTCAATCACGAGATTTTCTTTTCTTTTCATACCGACAACGCTTTTTGCTCTTCAGTGAAATACATTTTATAATTCCCAGCAAAGAAGTTGCCGTTGTGATTACGGATCGCATAGAAGAATGGATGGTCCGCATTAAATGGAATTGGCTCCAATTCTGGTAGGGGTGTGCTGTAAAGCGCGACCATGGCAGCTAAAGTGATGAAAGAAGAAGAACATTGTCGCTTCGCTTCATCAGGAACTATGTGATACAAAATTAATGGGAGGATTTAAATATCGTAAGATTTAAGCATTTCAAAAATTTTCAATCACGAGATTTTCTTTTCTTTTTTAAGGAAAGACTTTTTGTAATTTCCAGCAAAGAGGCAGCCCTTGGGATTATGGATCACATAGAAGAATGGATGGTCCGCATTAAATCGGATTGGCTGCGGTTTCGGTGGGGCCATACTCCTAGTCATCATAATGGCAGCTAAAGTGATGAAAGACAACAGTTAAGTGGTGGTTTGACATAAGATGTTGCTTCGCCTGATCAATAGCTAGGCTGCTTTCTTGGTACAAAATTGACAGTGATGGGAAGAAGAATTTAAAAATATTTTCATAGATATCATAGGGATATTAAAAAGATCGTTATTTCATTTTTTCGTTTCACGAGATTTTCTTTTCTTTTCACAGCGACAACCCTTTTTTCTTTTCTTTTCAGTAAAAGGCATTTTATAATTTCCAGCAAAGAGGCAGCCGTTTGAGTTATGGATTGTATAGAAGAAAGGATGATCCGCATAGAAATATGTCAGTTTCGGCATTGGTGCATCCGCACTCTTAGTCTTAATAACGGCAGCTGTATCGAATGAAGCAGACAAAGAAAGTCAATTCTCACTAAAATATTAAATACTTGTATTTAAGAATTAGCAGTATTTGTGAAGAATATTACGATTTTCCGACCCGAGCAACTTAATACTTTTCAAAATTACACCTATTTAAAATTTCATCTTAATATGTAAACTCTTTCCCCAAAATGAATTTAATCCAAATGGGTTTAAACATATATACAACGTACTTTTGAACTTAGTTTTAAAAAAGTAGTTTATTGAAAAGGGTATTTTGAGCGTATTTTATGTCGACTTAAGTGTCAATTAATTGGATATTATTGAGACAAGAGTTGGTGGTGCGGATAGACGAAGTAAAGGTATTTTCCCGAGAGGTGATTTTCACGGTCTTAACATCTTTCCAGCGAAGAAAGGCACATTGTTGGAGTTTTTAATGACAAAGTAAAATGGTCTGTTCGCTATAAAGCGTTTTGGGGGGACATTGAAGCGCGTTGAGGTTATCTGCATGACCACAATAGCTAGAATAGATCCGATCATTATTAAAACACTTATACTACTATATATTAAACATTAACTGATTTCACAATCGGAATTCAGAATTTTATGAAATAAAATACACAAGCAATACAAAATTTTGGTTTTATTGGAATCGAAAGGTGTTGTACAAAACATTTACTTAACATAGTGGCCTCCAAAGAATGCTACATTTTGATCATTTCGTATAATAAAATAGAACGGTCTGTTAGCTATAAATTGCTTTGGCGGACGCTCCTCTATCAAAGTTCTTACCAACATCACAGCTATTCCTGCGTACAATGTAATAATGAAGATACATATATAAAGGGGCTTAGCTTTTCGATGTTAAACTATAGCATTACACTTAGATTATATGATCAGCATGCAGTAGATTTTTAACATTGAAATAGCGAAGCTCTTTAATTGAACCATGCATATTGTAATGAAGAATGAGATTTACAATCACTATTAAATTTTGGCAGTTCACTTTGAATGTTAGAATGCTATGGAGATTTTTGGTATTACATTTAAATTCTTTTGAAATGCGTTCTAATTTTAAATTTAAATGTTAATATAATATAAGTTGGATTTAATTTTATCATAGCTGTACTGTTCCTCTTAAGTTTTTATGGAAGTTCAGCGAGTCAAGTGTTAGTTTCTACAGAATTCGAAAGTAAGCCTTTGAAAAAATGAGCTCCATTTTGTCGGTCGAATATGGTGTACTGGAATGGTCTATTGGCAATGAATCTCATATATTTTTCTTCAAAGATCATGCGGTTTTCCAAAGCGATCCCTGTTTACGTTTTACACAATAAAAAGAGAGTGGTAATAAGGAATAGTCAAGCAGTTGGTATACAATTTTGTACAATTTATGAAAAGTCAAATGGCAGCTTTACGATATAGTCAACCGATGTCTATAAAACTTAGTTGAGGCACAATTAATGAGGCACATAAATAAATATAAAACGGTATTAAGTGACGCATTATACAGAACCTACAAATACTAAATTTGCCTAGGATTATTATAAACAAAAAAGTAATGCTGGTAAGGATTATGTTTTCACATATATCGGACCAATGGCAACTATATAAAATAAAGAAGCTATATATAATTCGTAATAACCTTACTCGGCATATGGATAATAGAAGTTTATGTAACTACTTAGTTTGGTTTCTCTAGCTGTAATAGTTTCAAAATTTTCGGTGATCATACGAATGGGGATTTCGTCTCGTTTAAGCACTACTCTTATTCTTCTTTTTGTTGCATATTTAAAAGGTAGTTATTCTAAAGTTCTACAGTTCTAGTTCTCAAAAGTTGAGGCTTTAAAACCCCACGCTAGTTTTTGCAAACTGTTTTTGTGACGTAAGATGACCTTTTTTCCGCTAATGCCTTTTTTCATTTGCTGATAAGACGACTAATTATTTATTTTTATTTCATTCAAATTATCAGCAAGATGAAAATAGGGTGCGAAATGGGGTGGGGTGGGTAAACACAAATAATTCTGATGAAACAGTGAGAATAATTTTAGTTTTCTGTGTTGTATTATTGTATTATTATGTGATAGAAACCAATTTTAATTCCAACCAATTAAATTATTTATGCAACTTACCAGTGGCTGCAGCTGCTTCAGTACCTTCCTCATTAACATCGATGAAGGCTTTGTGTATGATTTGAGAAACCTTCAATGCCTCAGGACTTTGCAATATATTGCCAAATTCGGCATTGTCAGCGAATAAGCGCACCATTCCAAGCTGAAAATGTAATGTAAGTATAAATCTAGTGAGGTATTGTAGTTTAGGTACCGACCTTTTTGAAAACAGGCGTCAATTCCTGCGAGAATTCGGCTTTAAATTTGGGAAATTTGACAATAACTTTCGTGGAAGATAATTTGCTTGTGATATCAGACAATTTCACGGTCTTCAATTTTTGTTCTAGACTCAACAGGCCCGTCTTTTTGTTTGGCAATATGACTAGCATGGACAGATCACTATCTTTGTAGGGCATTTCAAGGGCCTGAGCGTCATATTCCGGCAGTTCGGCGAAGCGGAAATCATGTCTCACGTTCATCATTGGCATTTTTACTTTATCGACGTCGTTGAGATAGAAATCCTCGTCCTCAGTGTTTGCTTCATCGAATTTAGTCTTCCATTGGCCTTTAAAGTGTATGGCATTAATTAGCACTAGACGCGTGTCTGCGTTCAATACATCGGGGCTTATAAGATCCTTAATTAAATTATTTGTCTTTGATTCAACCCAGGCATTAATCGTAGAGGCAGCTACACTGCTCTGTACGAAATTAATGTTTTCCGGCTTAGATAGGAACTTTCTGGTCAATATATTTTTGAACTCTTCGCGGGCACTGTACCCCTCCTTGATATACACCTTGTTGGCTATTTTCAGCACCTTGCTCTTCTCGTAATCGGCCATCACTTGGCCATAGGTATCGGCAATTTCCTTCACATCACTGGAGACAAGCTTAAGGCCAACATCCATTTCAGTGGCAGTCTCTCCCTCAGCGCCAATACGCACCATCGCTGCGCAGGTTTGTATGGAGAACGGCGAGAAAATGATGTTTGTATTTTGATTTAACTGCACCAATTCCGAGTATACATTGCGGGAGAACGTGTCCAGGTTCTTGGCAAACTCCGTGTTGGCCATAATGTGCGGGTAAGAGGTAACGGCAGTCAGAACTAACAGCCAAACGTGCCGACGAGATTCTTAAATGAATAAAAGTTGGACAAGAAGACCTTTCAATACAGCGTTTTAATAAGTAGGCTATAAATTATATGTAAACATAGGCAATGCTCTGCGTGCTTTTTGACGACATTATTGCTTGTAATATAATTTTGAAAAAAGCACCACAAACGAGCTCGCATTTCTAGAGCCAAATGCGCCACATAGATAACGACCTACACCTCGCTTGATAACGCTTTTTAAACTAATCTTATCTTGTTGCTCCCGAATGTGATTCACACTCTCGTGAATCATGGCCCTACAGCCACGACCCAGATATTCAGAAATTAGTGTTACTTTAGCCATCGAGACCGTGTTTAGGAGTCTTATTTAGAGCTCTCTCAAATGTTTCTTTTGCAAACAGTTTTCTCACCAGTTGGATAATTTAGCAGTGCGCATATCACTATCTTTTGTTCTGCGTCCAGACCGTGTTGCTTGATATATACTTAGTATCTATAGAACACGATTCACAGTGCTAATAAATCGATCGGGTTCGACTGACTGTTGCCTGCATATTCGCTTTATTAGCTGTTGGTCTGACAAAGAAAACTAAACCAATTGTTTTGGGACACCATGCTACACAAAATAATGTACAATGGTGTCTTTTATACGAGTAAAAAAATACAGAAACGGAAAAAATATGACAAATGTTGCAAAGAAACATTCAATAATGTGCTTCGTCATTTTCAGTGAAACTGATTGTATGAATGTTTTCTTTTAATTATAACTAACTTTTAATCATTGTTTACACTAGGCTATAATTCTTTTTGTTTTTTAATCAGCTCACACTTGCGAACGCCTTCAGTTAACTATTGTGATGTTTTTCAGATTTTTAACAACTCACTCGAACTTGGTTGGGCCATTGTGCCTAAAATAAAAACGCTCGATAAAGGCTTGCAACTGAACTGTTCGATCGAAATATGTTTTATGACTTATAAGCATTTCATTAAGAGTCTGCTTTTTATACTTATGCACAATTTTAATCTCCCTCAGAATTAATAGTGAATGCATCTGTTCTCGCGTAGAGAGGTAATACGTAATTACCGTGCAATGAGGGCGTAGTGTCAGAGATAATGATTTTTTTTCTGATAATCCCATTTGCTCTGACATTGAGTTGGGCGTTGCATTTCCAAAAATTAACAAATACGCTTTCTAAACCGTTTTTGGAATACATTGTCAAATGAATTTTAAATTTGTTTGATCATTTTTTGAAGAGAGTTTCAAAATTTTGTCTCACAACAACAGGTTTGTACGTCGCTCGCTCTAAGAATGGCTGGAGTCGAAGAGAGCCGTAATGTATTCGCTCGGGACTTATTTGGTGCGGTTATTAATGGCGAGGCACAGCTAAATGATTCTGGTGTCAATGTCATATTATCGCCAACGTCCATTCAAACCAGCCTAGCCCTGGCCTATATGGGCGCGGCAGGAACGACAGCCGAGGAGCTGCGAAACGGCCTGAGGCTGGGCGCCGGCAACAAAATAGAAATTGCCAAAGATTTTGGTGATTTTTGGAAAAAAGTCATCTCATGCAGCGGCAAGGGAACGGAACTGAAACTGTTGAATCGTTTGTACATGCACAGCAATTTGAAATGGAAAGCCGATTTCAATGAAATCGCCGTTGAATATTTCCACTCGACAGCTGATTCGCTAAAATTTGAAGACTCGCTGGAGGCGACACAGCAAATTAATGCTTGGGTGGAACGGGAAACAAATAATAGGATAAAGCAACTACTGCAACCGGATGCCGTAGATGCCAGCACGAGCGCCATCATAATAAATGTCCTATATTTCAAGGGAAAATGGAAAATACCCTTTATGCCGGAGAGTACCTTGAGAGATGACTTTTATGTGGATAATGCAAAACATATTGAGGTGGACATGATGTATCAGGATGATAAGTTCTTGTATGCGGATCTGCCCGAATTGAATGCCAAAGCCCTGAAGCTGCCCTATGAAGAGTCAGACCTGTTCATGCATATACTGCTGCCCAATACCATTTGTGGTCTTCCCAGCCTTGAGAGCAACCTGATGAAGCTGAACTTACAAGAGATCGATAAACAGATGAGCCTGGAGCATGTCGAGGTTGCAATGCCAAAGTTTACAATAGAATATGATATCGATCTTCGGGATCCGCTGCGGTCGGTAGGTTATAGACAGTTTATGTTTATTGAGAATCAAAATATTTTCATTTATAGCTGGGCATCTCGGAGATGTTCGATAATGGAGCAGACTTAAGTGGTCTATTTACTGAGCGGAGAGGTCAGAAGATTTCTGCTGTCTGTCATCGCGGCTTTATTGATGTGAACGAGGCGGGATCAGAAGCTGCTGCAGCCACTTGTAAGTGCAATCGGTTCACATATGTATACTTTCTGATTATTCATTATAATTTTTCAGTTGCTAAAGTTGTTCCAATGATGCTGAACATGAATCAGAAATCATTCAAAGTGGATCATCCATTTGTGTTTTACATTCGTAACAATAACGCAGTGTTCTTTGCTGGACATTATGTGAGACCTCCGAGGCCGATTGATGAGGATTCAATCTATACCCGCCCGAGCGTTTTAAGCAGCTCTAATGTTCCTGCATCCAGTAGACGAACGACCCCCATTTCGATTAAATAAAATTTGAAATTTAACATATCAATGCATTCTGTATACCTATTAAGAGTTTGTAGTGCCATCTCTTTATGGTCATTCTGTCCTTGGACAGTTCATGCCATTGGGCTTATCGGGTAAATATAAGCACATTTTCTAAAATGTGCATACAAACATGATCGTTATTTCGGCAGATTTGCGATTATCAGCATGCAAAATAAATTCCTTTGTTCAGCCAGCTTAAGTATTTAATAGCTCGTAATAACCGCTGTGGCGGCAGTCTTCAACATAATCCCTAGAATAACACAGTTAGGCAACGGCAGAATATATGGACAGATTTAGTAAGTGTTGATGCATAACGAACGCAATAAATACATATATTAGCCAACAAAATGCGGACACTCAACAGATATTGCGCTTTGCGGCACATTGTTGCTATTGCTGCTGCAGTCCACGGCCGCCAGCAAACTCTTTGAGGTCCTGTCGGAGAAGTATGCCACGGAGAACCTGGTGATATCGCCCTTCTCCATAGGCAGTGCTCTGACACTGGCCTATATGGGCTCTGGTGGGCAGACAGCGGAGGAGTTGCGGCTTGCTTTGAACTTCAAAACGTCTGACAAATTGCGGACGGCAATGCAGTACGAGAACTTCCTGCGGACTCTTAAGCAACCGGCTGCCAATGATGGACCCACATTGATGGTGGCCAATCGTATTTTCACCAACCACCGCATTAGCCTGCAGCCGAGCTTCAACCACTTAGTTGGAACCTATTTTGATGCTCAGGCACAGCCACTGAATTTTGGTGATAAGGTTGCGGCCGCTGAGCAAATAAATAATTGGGTGCGACAGCAAACTGCACATAAAATTGATGAAATGATTTCAGCCGAGGATTTGGATGAAGAGAACACTATAGCACTCATCCTAAATGCCATTTACTTCAAGGGCAAGTGGTCGAAATCATTTAAGGCCAGCAACACCATCGCGAAGGACTTCAAAGTGAATGCCCACGAAACCGCTCCCATCTCAATGATGAAGAAAACGTCCGAGTTTAAATTTGGATACTTAAATGAGTTGGATGCCACCGCTGTGGAACTTCCATATGCATCGTCCAACATAAATATGCTCGTCATCCTGCCCAACCAAGTTAATGGATTGCGCACCTTGGAGCAGAAACTTGCCTTTGTTGATTGGAGCACGATCAGCAGCAACTTACACAGCCAACAGATTAAATTGGAGTTGCCCAAATTTAAGGCAACGTTTTCGACTGATCTAGCTAAAATATTGCAACAGGTATGCTTGAAATACGTTTCATATATTTGTACATATATAAAATAAAATATTTTCTAAACGTTTAGCTTGGCGTGAGGCATTTATTCTCTGATGCTGCCGACTTAGGTGCAATGTTTTCCTCCAGCCTTGCGGTAAAAGTCGATAAAGTAACCCACAAGGCGTTCCTGGAAGTTAACGAGGAGGGTGCTGAAGCGACCGCTGCTACCTGTAAGTGAAAGTTTGATAAACCAAATAATCCCCTCCAAATCTTATACTACTTCTCTTAAAGCTGTGCATATGGTGGCTAAGTCGGCAATGGCGTACACGCACGTCCCAGAATTGATCGTAGATCATCCCTTTGTGTTCGTGATACGCGATGAAAGAACTGTTTTCTTTGTAGGCCACGTTGTAAAGCCCGAATGATATCCAATAACCAGCGTATATGAATAAATTTAATAAACGCAAGCACACTCATACTTTGAACCCGATTTGTTATCATTTTATTTGTCACCAAGAAAATATTTTGTTAAGTACGAAAAATGAATGATTAATGCATTTTAGGCGAAGTGGCAGTTATACTACAAGTAGTTCTCAAATATTGTAAGTGATATCTAGTTCGTGTGGCTTGTTCATTAATCTAGTTCGTACGATCAACTACGATTACTGCGTTATCGTTATATTAATTCACCTTTTGTGGTTGCTGGGGAACAGTGTTGCCAGCTTTTGAGAAAGAAAAAAGCTGTTTTTGACAGCAAGAAATGTTAAATAAAGCTTATAATTAAACAAGTAAAAAAGCTAAAGTCGGGTGTCCCGACTTTGAAATACTCTGTACATATGTTTACAATAATTATAGAAAATAAAAAAATTAAGAAAATAAAAAAAAAATTTGATCGATTTTACCTCTCTCGGTATTTGAACTCACGTAAAGGGTTTATAATTGCACATTTACATAGCAATTGCGTCTGTGTGAGTGTATGTATGCCTATGCGCATCTATTCGTGTCTGTGTAAGCATTTTCGCAGTCAACCAAACAGCAACATCAACAACAGCCGCGGGCAGCGCTTGAGCTGCGCTGCAGCAGCGCTGCATCAGCAAATATATTTATGGCTATAACTTCTTGGTAAATCGGTCTATCATAATGAAATTTGGCATACGGACACATAATAACCAACTGGGGGTATTTCCAAAATTTTAGTTCGAAATTCCAAGAATTACGGGAGTTACGATTTGCGGGGTAGAGGAGGGAGGGAGGGGAATTCCAAAATATACATTTTCTGCGTATTCACATAAGGCATCTGGGACTAAAATTTGGTGTTCCTAGGTCTTATAGTCTCCGAGATATAGGCGATTATACGAATGGAAAATCGGGAAAACCCCCATAGGGGGGAAGTGGGGGGGAAAATCAAAAAAATAAAACAAACTCGTATAGAATACACACATAACACATCTTTGTGCAAAATTTGGTGTCTCTATCTCTTATAGTCTCTGAGATCCAGGTGTTCATACGGACGGACAGACGGACAGACAGACAGACAGGGCTAGATCGACTCGTCTCGTCATGCTGATCAAGAATATATATACTTTGTGGGGTCTGCCACGCCTCCTTCTGCCTGTTACATTTTTCAGCTCCCGCAAACCTAATATACTCTTGTACATTTCATGTACAGAGTATAAAAAACAAACACAAAAAGCTACCTTTCTTGTTACAAAAAATGCTTAGAAAAATGCATTTTTCACGGTTTTTTTTAACAGTCTTGGTAAGCACTTAATGCGCCCATTTTGTTCTTTGTCGTCGTATGCGCCTTCAAAAAAGGTAGTTCAAAAGTTGCTCAATATTTTTCTGTTGAAATGCCCCCATAGAACGTTTGTATTTCTTTGTAAGCCAAACGTCCGGCATTCTTACGGCATGAATGTATTCTCATCTTTATAAATGGTTTGAAATAGTGGTCATTGGCAAATATTGATAAAAAATAATGATAATACTGGCACATATCCGGAAAAATTGTATTTTTAAAAAACCAAAGTTTCCGCTTCCAACAATTTCAAATTTAAGGCAGGTGAAGCTTGTTTTTTTTATTGTGATTCACCCCTACACTCCTCCACAATTCGTGTTTTTTCATAGCTCCCGTAAGTCTTGGAATTTTGAACTCAAATTTGGCATATACTTGTACAAGTTTGTGGTTATCTGTCCGTATGCTAAGTTTCATCAAGATATGTAGGTCAATTCTGAAGAAAGTTATAGCCATAAATAAAATAAATATATGCTGTTGAAACTGTACATGAACCTGTCTCCACTTTTGTATACAAGTATACATATGTATTGAATAATTTGTATTTAATTTAATTAACTAATTTAACTCATATAACTTTTCTTTCTCCTTTCTCTTTCCCGGTTTCTCTATCTCTCTTTCCTTCTTTCTTTTTGTCTTTTCCTCTTTCTCTTTCTACTTCTACTTCTTACTTCATCTAATTAGTTCTTAAATAGAATTAATTTTCCTCCTCTATCTACTTTTTGTTTAGTTTTTTAGGTCTATAATGTCTCTGACCACTGTGAATCGGGGTATTTCACTGTCGGGCTTGACCGACTGTAGCGTTCTCTCTTGTTTTTTCTTAGAAATGGGGCTTGGGGTTATCGTGCTGCGTGCGAATTGGGAGACACGTATACGCAGCTTTTTCCAAGAGCGCGCTAAGAAATTAAAGTTTAGATTAAATAATGCACAATGCTTTTAAAATAATAGTAATAGTGCGCCATAATAATCAATGTATGGTCGACTTCAGATAGCCAAACAATTTTTCTAACGATTTAGGAAAGGGGCTGGACTGGCAACCAAATTTTCCCCCACCGTGTTGGACATTTTCCTTTTTCTCTTTCTGTTTCCTTTTTTCTTTCTGCCTCACTTCATCTAGATAGCTCTTAAGTAAAATTAACTTTTCTCAAGTTCTGTATATTTTTTAGTGGTGTAGGTCTATAATGTCTCTGACAACATATGGCTGTAAATCGGGGCAGAGCTGGCCAAATGTCAAATAAAACTCCCCCAACGCGTCGGAGGCATTAATAGACATTAATGTATAGTTATTATTGATGAATGCTTAATTTGTTGTTGATAAATTAAATAAATAAATGTAATGCTTTATTATTCCTGAGGAAACACACTCTCTTAAAACTGATATGTAATTCCAAGAAAAACCCCAATCAAAATATTGCTTGGTTTTTTAATTATTTAATATGAAAAATGTTTGAGTCCAAACAGGGCTGGCTTATCGCGCCCGCATTTGCATATAATGCTGTTATCGCGTCCAAGTTCATACTATAAATTGAATTTGCGAGTCGAAATTTTGTTCAGTTGTATATTTTGTTTGTGCGGATAATGGTCAAAATAAGTAAGTTCACAAGTTTTGAACACGTCCTTCAAAAGTAATTCTGGAAATAATTATTCTCTTCATTCAGTATTAATCGTCTGCGGCTTTTTATGCCTGCAAGTAGCTGCTGAAGTGAACTTAAGCGACAAACTGTTAAGAGAAAACTCGCAGGAAAATGTTATATTCTCACCATTTGCTGCGGGCGTAGGCTTGTCTATGATCCTGATGGGTGCTGGTGGAAAAACTGCCGAGCAATTACAAACTGCTCTTAACTTTGGCGATGTGAATAGGCTGGAAATTGCTGCTCACTATAAAGCTCTTCTGCAGTCCTTAAAATCGAAGAGGGAAATGGATCCCAAGATAAATGTGGCCTCAGGCATTTTTGTGAGCGACAGGTTCAGGCTGAACCCCGCCTTTAATGAAATCAGTAGAAACTACTTTGGTGCAGAAGCACAGTCCATTAGTTTTCATACACCACAAAATGCGGCTAAGACGATCAACTCTTGGGTGGCCTCGAGAACAGATAACATCATTAGGAATATCGTTTCGCCCATTCAAATTAAATCTACGACTGAGATGTCCATTTTAAATGCTGTCCATTTCAGTGGGTATTGGGCCAGTCCATTCGATCCAGATGAAACACAACTAGGAGATTTCTATATGACCAAAACAAACAAAGTACCTGTTGAAATGATGAATCAAATAGCTGGATTTAACTTTGCTGACTTGGCCAATTTGAAAGCAACGGGTGTACAAATGAGATACCTGAATTCCCCCATCTCAATGTGGATTTTTATGCCAAATGAAATCGACAAATTCGGACAGATGGAGTCGCAGCTTATAGCTTCTGAGTGGAATAAAATAACAGCACAATTTTCTACGCGCCAAGTGAATCTAACTCTGCCAAAGTTTAAGTTTGACTTCGATGTAGACATGGTTCCCCATTTAAAGGAAGTGAGTACTTGTTTTTATTCGGAAAGATCATCTATGAATGCATACATTATACTCGTATACTAAATTTCTCAACAGCTGGGTATTAACGATCTATTCGACCCCAGAAAAAGCGACTGAACGGAGCTATCCTCAGAAAAATATCTTCCTTTGTATGCATCGCAGGCGATTCACAAAGCGATTATTAATGTAAATGAAGAGGGCACTGTAGCAGCCGCTGCAAGTAAGTTTTAGGAAATACTTTATATTTACAATAAGTGGATTTGATAAGCACTTCGAATATATTGTAGATGACAACTCAGGAGGTGTACTTTGGCGGGATCTCCAACAATTTGATGTAAATCGACCTTTCTATTTCGTCATACGGAGCGATCAAACGATCTTGTTCGAAGGACATGTTGTTAAATTTTAAAATATCCACTTTACTTTTTCATGAATAAAACATAAGAGCAGACAACATTATGGAAGGTTGAATTCTTAAATTCATAAATTCTGGGTCCACATTTGATATATTAATATTCTATAGTTTCTATATTTCATCAAATGCACTTACGTTTTCCACGTGCCCTTTGGTTTGATTTATTTAGAGAGACGTTAGTAGCATTGATAAAAATTAGACTTTGTTGTTAGAAATAAATAAATGCTATAACTCCCAGCTAAGGCTAAGAAGAGTGCTAAAAAAATCCTTGGCGCCATTCTCAATTGAAGTATCCTTGGTATTAACCTATCTCGTATAAGCTGGCTAAGCAGCAGCACAAGAGTAGATTTTGCAAATAGCACCGATGCAGATATATTGCCATAACTGATTGGATGGACAAACAAATTAATTTTGAGATAACGTTGGAGCCGATTCAATTTCAGGTTTGGGTTTTTAGTTAAAGTATTTCAAAGAATAGCTGGGTGTGCTTAAAATCTTGACTTTAACTGGAAGATTCAGAGCCATTGCGAGTCTCTAGAGCTTAGCTCAACACAATCAGTACATCAAAACTCAGATCGAGAGTACAAAAAATTGATGAGTGGACGCACAGCTTTAAAGTGGATCTTCCGTTTTTCTTCGCTGTCAAGGATAACCAAATTATTTACTTCAAGGGCAATGTGAATACGTGTAGATGTGTCAGCACAACCCATCGCTTAATATTAAATGCCTTCAATATAAACTACCTTAGCCTCAAAGCAATAAATTCAGGGAAACTCAATAAAACGCGTGGCTTCTGCACTTGGCTGCTCCTGTTGACAAGATGGCCAAAGCAGAGGCGGATGGAGGCAGCGCCAGACGCTGGGGTTGTGTCGACGGAAGTGTCTACTCAGGCGGAAGTTAATCAAGACAACCGCCGACAATCTTGTGCAACATTCAATGTCAGAGGCAGTGCATCAAAATATCAACATAATACCAAGTCTTGGGACAGGTGCATATCGTTTGTTGCTCTGGTCTATCCTTATTTTAACTAAAAGCCAAAATGAGAATTTTCCTCTTCACACTGACTTTGATCGTCTATTAAAGCATTCGCAAGGCTAACTACATATGTGTTGCAATTTTGTTTTGTTTATTCCCAGTCGCCTCCTTTTCATGGCCAATTCCCATGCTCTGCCTCCATGTGCATGTCAGAAAACACAGCCCAATAAATCAAATTTACTGCAGCTATCAATCCCCGGCACAACAAATGTAACAAACCAAAAAAAAAAGAGAAGCACATGCCCAATTTGAATGGCAGTGGTAAGTGGCCAAATATCCTGCAGATACGGGAAACACACACACACGTAGATAAATCAACATTTGGCCAAGCAATGTACTGCAATTGTCCATCACTGCTGTACAGTCATTTTTGAACCTACTTCTTCCTACTGAGAGTAAACCTAGCAATCAATTTGTCTCTTTCTTCCTTTTCTTGGTATACATTTTTTCTGGTATTGCATTTTTTTTGGCAATTTCCTTTTCCTAAAAAAAGGCTTGGAATCTCTACTGCCATTCTATTGCCTACTTTCGATGCACTGCATAGGGATTAGAGATCGAGTGCAGCCTCCTTCGAAGTGTTCAGTCTACTTATCAACAACCAAACCGCTAAGTGGCGCAAATTTTTTTTTTATTGCTTAAGAGAATGGGAATCAAATTTAAGGAAGGGGAGAAACAAATTGCAGGTATTTAAAAAAGCATTATTGAAAGGAAATTTTCATTACGAGGCGAATGCATTTTTATGCCCTGAATGCAACTAATTTTGTCTAAAATTTAGATTTAACATGAGATTCCTATATAGACTAACAGCTTAAATTGGGTCTCAAGTTTTCTTTTATGGTGTAGGTAGAAGGGGTTTGAAGAATTTGAGCTCCAAACGGGGGAAAAGGGACTTCATATATTGTATGAAAAGTCATAATTTTTCAACTGATCAAGTTTTAAAAATGTAAAAACCTAAAGGTAGATGGATTTATATGTATATAATATATGTAATTTCAATGAAAATCATATAATCAAAATTCTGCAATACTACTATATAATAATATGTAATATACTATATAGTGTAGCAATAGCTGCTCTTATTTGCATTTACAAACCTGATGACTAGTTTGACTAGTTTGACTAGGTTAGTCAAAAATTAAAAATAAATTTGTTCTTTCTCTCTTTTTAAGGAAGGTATTTATGAATCATAAAAGTATTGGTGGAAGAGGGGGAGGGGGTGGGGGGAAGGCTGTCAAAAAAAAAGAAGTATTTCCTGCTCTACCTATGTTAATAAAATAAAATAATTAATGAAGGTACTTTCGTCTCAATGTGGGTGCTTGCTCATTTGGAATTTGTTGAGCCAGTTTGTCGGAAGCGTGTCAGCATAGTTAGTGGTCGTCGGTTCCAAGGACTCGTTAAATTTTGTTCTGGCGCTAAGTTTGACATTGGAAATCCCGCTAATTGGCCGCTAACGTCGTACAGTGGTTACGGTCGTGTGTACGTCAGCAGGCGGCATTTACGTTTACGGCAAACGCTTCCCATTTCCGTGACAGAAATATCTGAACACAGAACAGAAATTGAAATGGGAAAGGTACTGCAACAACTGGCAGGCTTCGTACCAAACGCAAATGCAAATAACTGCGAAACGGAAGCAAACGCAATGCTTTGCTCGGCATCCAATAACAAATTTAATTCGAGTATGCCAGCAACAGCAGAAGCAACAGTGAAGTCAGTACTCGTACTAGGCAATAAGGCAAAGGCAATGAAATTGGCAGCTGCGTTGGCGCATTGGTAACATCATTATCAACTGGAGTGCCAGAAAACTAGACACGCTTCGTTGGCCCCCCCCACTCGTACCTAACGTGTTTCCACACATAAGGATTTAGTGTTTGCCATTCAACCTTTTCCCCCAAAACTGACAGTTTACATTTCGTCTGAAATGTATGCGAAACTGTCAGTTGCAAATATCATGTCATTATTCAATTGAACTTTGCCACCGAGTGCTGCCTCACATTAGTTCTTGCACTTATTACCAAATAATTGGAAAACTAATTATGCCTTTGTGCCGAGTCACTCGCAATTTAAGCGCAAACTTTCGTTTAAATTTTGTTTGCGCTTAAAGGAAATGTTCAAGGTGAAGGTTAAAAAAAATACAAATTCAATAAATTAGTGACCGCCAACGAGCGGATGTTCTAAGTGCCGGAAGCAATTCAGGTAAAGTTCATTACCAAGAGAGAGAGAGAGAGAAAAAAAACATTAATATACAGCTAGAGGTGTTCCGGCCTTCAACATCAAGAGCACAATTTGATGAAAATGTATTACATGATAATCTCAGTTTAGTGGTAAATCTTTTGATTGATCAAGTCAGAGGTAGGCCCTTGAATAATTGAAAGACAGAGTTGTTTATTTAGACTATAACAAACTGTACATTATTGAATATCACTCTGCTTTTAACCAAATAATTTACACAGCACATATGTATATGCAATATAAATGTTTAGGGGAAATATCAAGAACATTGTACATTAATTTATCCCAAAAAGTGACACAATTAAAGCCAGCTGGGGCATTTTTAGACCATTACTTGGATCTGGCGCCAAGTAATGCAATAGTAATGTGTTTTAAATTAAATCAATTTCAGGTGTAATTCGAGACTGACACGTTTCCATCCGTGTACTCTAAAGTTGCAGTTAGTTTTTTGGTAGATATTTCAATGAACTGTCTAAGATTATAAGTACTTATATTACCGAAACTGAAACGATTATTCAAGCAAATCACACATTAAATAGTTCAACTACATTTTGTTCTTCAACAAAAATTGTTTACATATTTCATCAATCCGGATTTCTCATACAATGATTATATTATTTAGAAGAAACATAAAAAGGGAAATAATCAAAATTGAAAACATATTTAATCTAACATTCTAAATAGTTATCCAGCTTGAATGCTGGATGTAAATATACTAATTGGTGCCAAGCCATACTATACGCTGTTTTAGCACCTTTTGCAAACCGCATTATTATTATTATACGATTTGAGAAGTTAAACGAGTATTAAGACAGATTATTTTATAAATCTTGCTGTAATTAAAATTTGAAGGATATCTTATATCTTGTATACTCTGTTTGCATCGCTAGGTAAATAAATGTTGGATCTGACTTAGCTAGATGCAGTAGCATATTTCTCTTTGTATTTCAAGATTTAAAATCTAAGAACTGGTTTTGGTTGTAGTGAAATCAATTACCGTTAAATGCTGTGTTTTCTTGAACTACAATAATTACTCAAGCTTTTACATACAATTATGGATAAAAGATTTTATATTTATTTTTCCCACTTGCCCTTCTGCAAATATTTAATAAATAACAAATATCATCTAAATTTATAAAATCATCTTAATGTTTATCGGTTTGGATTGAAAAGAGGTACAGCTTTATTAAATAGATTTAAATATCAAATTAGTTTAATGTAGGTTGAGCCATTTTCGAAATTTCGGCGTTCATCCATACAGACAGACGGACAAAATACTTAATTACTTTTTACAATTCATAATTATTTTATGGGCGTAGAACTGTAGAATAATTACAAATATCATCTAAATTTATAAAATCATCTTAATGTTTATCGGTTTGGATTGAAAAGAGGTACAGCTTTATTAAATAGATTTGAATATCAAATTAGTTTAATGTAGGTTGAGTCATTTTCGAAATGTAGGTGTTCATTCATACAGACAGACGGACAAAATACATAATTACTTTATGGCTATCTACAAAAAGTGTAACCCGTACCTGGCTGATGGAACTTGGGCCTGGTTTGGAGAAATGGAATCTAGCTTTTATTACAAGATTAAATTAGGTTTGTGGCGTCAAAATAATTGGCTACCAGTTCCGCACATCGCATTGTCCTCTTGTTGTTTTTGCCAATTAGTTTCGCACCAAATGCAAAAGTTTATATAATATGTATGTATGTACTTATAAATACTTACAAATGTCTATATGTGTGGCCTTCAACCCCAGCTGGTGCCTCGTCGCAGTTGCAACTAGTTACATGCACTGCTCGTACTAAGTATAGTATGTTCGTTGCTGAATTTTTAAATGTGTGCGACAACTTCGGTAATTAAAGAATTATGTCATGCGCACGCTTATGCTGCAACATTTCACACCGACTGGGTAGAGAGCGCACTTTTGATTGCTTTTGCCGATTGCATTCGTTGCCATGGATTGCTTTATGCAAATTTGTTTGTATTCTGCCATCATGATTGGCATTTCACTTGAGAACTTCACCTTCTACTCATGTACTCGTATGTACTTGTGTGCGTATTCTGCGTATTCAAAGAGGGCTAGTGTATCTGCACAGCAGTCTCGTACTCTTACATACGTATATGCCACAATTACACATTTAAAACAGCTAACTTAATGGCATTTTGATGATTGCGAATAGTGTTTACAGCTACTGCAAAATGTGGTCCCCAATTCAATCTCATGATCGTTAGGTGCTGCAATTCCAAGATAGCTGCTGTCACCTTTATTTAACTGCCCTAATTTATTAATTATGAATAAGTAGAGAAAAAGCATCAATTTAAATTGTTTTAAGAAGCAGAAATTAAGAATTGCAATTGCTTGCTATCCGCTGGGAAAATAATCTCCCGAACATTCATTTAAATGTACTGCAGCGCATACCACTGCAGGTTTTTTTCTATAAAATATAAAGAATCTGGTTGATTATATTAAGAAGTTTGACAGTATCTTCTTGATAGTTTCATACTAAAGCCTTCTTCTTTTCATACAACCAGACAAATAATTTTGAATCTGTGTTCTCATTAAACACCTTACTATGGCTATGGTTTTTAAATCACTATGCAAATTAATGCGAATTTATTAACAGAGCTCTAATAATCTACGCTCTCTAAGCTTTACTTGGGCTTAATAGACTAACATATACTGATAAGTTATCGTAAATAATTGATAGAGACGTCGTAGTTGCTATGGCTATGGTTTTTAAATCACTATGCAAATTAATGCGAATTTATTAACAGAGCTCTAATAATCTACGCTCTCTAAGCTTTACTTGGGCTTAATAGACTAACATATACTGATAAGTTATCGTAAATAATTGATAGAGACATCGTAGTTGAATTATTTTCTCAACGCGTCTGTTAGGTGGATGTTTTTCAAATTTCTTGACCGATGGATCAGATAATCAATTATAAATCTTAACAAAACTTCTTATTATATATAACCTTAACTCTGTAATTCTTTAAATTTGTTTTAAATGCTGCAAAAAGAAAGCCTATTATTGTAAAGTATATCAGAAAGTATGTAATCCGAAATATTATTTTAAGAAACGAAATCGTAACCTAAAGCTTCACAATAAATCGAAATAAAATAAACCTTTCAAGCTTCAACTTTTATTACAACGAAGATTGTTATCTCTTCCGTTACCCCAGAAACCCGACAGCTGTTGTCATTTTTATTTAATAACTATTTAATGTAGAATTCCTTTAATATTGCTTGTATAGAACGAGTGTGTTGTTAAAGTTACATATATAAAATGATAGTTGCACAATTTTAAAAAAGTTGCACAGAATTTTTAAATTGAAAAAATATTTCAATTATTTGCTGGATATTAACTTTATTTTATCTGTTGTTCTCTGGGCACATTGCAAACAAAAAATGTCAGGCGCAAGTTGTGGCACGCTGAACTTTTATTAAACATTTTACAAATTGAAATATGCATTGAAAAAGTGCGCCAAAGGACCAAGTGCCCAAAAACTTCATACAAACGATGTCCAACTACCGCAAGAATGATAATAAAATGCGCCCACGTGCTTGCATATGCCATACCGACGCCGATATATACATGGATATGGACATGGACACGGACACAGCATTTTGCGTGTATAGCGAGGCAACAAGAATACAACAACATTGGCTGAAAGTGTAAGAGGAAACAAGTTAACACTCACATAGACAGCTGCCAATATGCGTATATCTGGTCGAGTCAGGTTAATGAAAAACTTCAACATGTTAACTGAAAGTTGTTGTTTTTGTTGCCATTGCTGTCGAATGCTGTCGAATGTCCGGTCTGATGACCCTGATGGTCCTGCCCGTCCTCATGGCTTATGGCAGATAGAAGAGAAAAGATCTGCTTGTCTGGCCTTTTTGCAGTTGTTTTTTTTTCTCTCTCTCTCTCTGATTTTTTTCGAACCGTTGACAGGCAGAAGTGACCCGTATGGAGTCGCGTGCCATGCAAAGTGGAAAACTTTGTCAACATTTTAAACTCAATTTTTAATAAACGTACGAGTATGCGTCCACACAGGCACCACAACCAAATGCTTTAAGGTAATGAATAACATGGATGTGTGCCTACGCACGTCATTGTTTACTGTCTATCCTGGTGAACTGTTTGTTTGTTTGTTTGTTTGTGTGTGTGTGCCTTTTTGGTGCGGTCTTTGTTTTATTCTTCTCTCAACGCTTGTGGGCATTTCTCTTTGGCAAAAGTAATTAACATTTGTATGTCAATATTTGCAATACCACAACAATATTCAAATGAAAAACTGTGAGCGTACGTTGCTTCAATTTGACAACATTGATGGGCACTTCAGCTGATGTTTTTGTGTTGTTGGCTTATTTTGTTGTTTGCATATCTCCCCATCCAGTTGTCGTTTTTGGGAATCTTTTATGCTATCGTTTATAAATCGGAACGTGTTTGTTGCTTGTTTGCCAGCAAAACTTTTCCGCGAAAAAATTTACAAGGTAAAGAATGCGCAGGCATTTCTGGGAAACCTTTTTGCAAAAGGCATAGTTGTCGTCGGTTGGTTGGTTGCCTTCAAGGCTATTTAGCTGCTGAGCATGAAAACCATACAAAATTAATCGCTGCTGTTTTGGCGATTGTTGCTTGACCCAATTTACATGCGAGTATTTTTAGTTGAAGGCTGCCCACAAAATTCCAATGCACTCGCACTGCCAATAAAATAGCTCACACAAATGTTCTCTAAACAGAATTTTAAATGCATATTTTTGCCGTATGTTGGCGTAGCCGTTGTTTTTGTGTGTGTACTGTGGACCGGCATGCGGTGACATGCGGTTTTTCCCACTTGGAACGCTTAGAGATGAGTGCACATTTACTTAATTGGCCGCATTAAAACGTACATTTCAACTTTTCTGCCAATCTTGGTCAATCATTGACAATTTGAAATTTTGTGTTTGCTTCATAATTGCTTGTCATTTGGCATTGGATTTCAGTAACGCATGTGAAATGTAAAGAAATAGAAAGAATATATGTATATATGCATGTACTATTCATAGTATATAGAATGCAACTAACTTCCCTAAATTGAACTGTCAAACGAATTATTAGAAAATCAAACGCACTGCCATTGCCAAAAATGAAAAGTTGGCAACGCCAACGCAGCAGTTCAGACATGTTGCAAGCCAATCCTTTAGCCTTCCAATATGTGTTGCAGGGGCAAGCGCTACTTCGAAATTTTATCAATGCTGTGGTGCCTGGCTTGGCTGAGTTCCTTGGAGTGTGCTATAAAATTGTTGAAGCTTTCCGCCTGCCGCACGCGTACGCCTGCGCCAATGAGGCCTGGAAGTTTTGTTTTTGTTGCACTGCCAGTCGCAACATGTTGTGTTTTGAATGCTGTGCGGCAATTGGCGTTTGCGGCAACTGCCACCTTATAAAAGCAGTCACGCAACGAACCATGCAGCAGTTCTAAAGCTGAACGGAAAGCGCGCTCACGCAAAATTCGCGGACAGCGAGTCCGAATCAAATACAAATACAAATAAAAATAAAAACAAAACGAGCACACAGCTTAAAAGTGTCGCCAAGTAATGGTCAATTGATAAGCGAATGCGCCTGTGTGTGTGAGTGTGTGTGTGCGTGTGCCAAAACATAAATTTCAAATTATATCAAACTTACGTGACGGACACGTTGAACAGGCATTGCTATCAAGTATACGCCAGGTAAGCTGTAATGAAGAAAAAACTAACAAAAAGGGAAACAATACGTTTGTGTCTTTATGTGTCTGCTATTGTTATCTCTCTGTGTATGTGTATGTGTGTGTGTCTGTGCCGCCTTCCTTGCATTTTATTGGCACATTAAAACATAAACAACAACCTCCCTGTTTCGGTCAAGTTGAGCGAAATTTAAAGCGACCTCCAAGCTCTAAGTTACGTTTTTAGCACGCACATTGTCTTGCCGACCGATTTAAACTCCACACGTTGCCTGCATTCGTAATGGCTACAATAACAACAACAATTGTGCCAACAAGAAACAATATGAGATGCGCCAAGGTGCTTGAATACGAGTACATCTACACCCAGTTTTATGCATATAATAAAAATTTATCGCAGGCGCATTAACATTGCTGCCGCCCTAACTTTCTTTTGCATTTTTTTCAACTTAAAAAAAAAATTAATACTCGTAAATAACAGCATACAACGTCTGTGTGTATGTATGTATGTATGTATGCATATAAAAGGCAACTCCCGTCATGCCCTAAAGCTTAGTGCCAAAAAGACAGTCAATACATAGCCAAAAGCGGTTAACATCTAAACAGTTTGTTCCCTCAGATGTGTCATGGCTCATGGCTTTTGTGTTCTTGGGTTCCTGGGGGTTGCTTTCTCCATTTTCTTTGCTTCGAGCCATGCTGTGCATTTTTATTTGTCCCGCACATGTATGGCCCTGATTGTAAGTGTGCCTCTGTGTGTGAGTGTGTGTATTTGTACCTATCATAAATTCAAAATTTGTCAAAAATGTATATACTATAGATAGATATGTATCTGAGGAATGGGCACAGTCAGTAAGATATAAAATATGTATGTATAAAAAACGTACAATTGCTATTTTCTATAATCGCATTTGATTTTTTCTGTGCCTTCTCCCTTTGCTGCTCTACAACGGCACTCTGGGCAGCAATAAAAAAGTTCCAATACAAATTTATATCCACAAGCTAAAGTATGTACTATATGCATATATACGTCTAGTTATCTTTAGTGATCCACTGAAGCGCACACATTTTGTTACATTTCCTAACTACACGAGTATTCCATAATCAGATGCAAGCAAATATTCTTCGAAGCCCTCAAAAGTATGCTATAATTTCCAATCACATGCACTCTGCTTGACGATAAGCATATTTTCCTCCTTGTTTGTCTGTTCAATGTTTGCTGTGGCGGAAACAAAAAGCACCTCAATTAAAATACACTTTTATCTATGTAGCTGATACTGTTTACTTTTTTGTGTGGCATGTCTAATTAATTGAATTTTGCGTTAATTGTGCAGACTCAATAAATACATTTTGGCTTGAGGGCGTTGTTTTAGGTAGCGTGCATCTTTAATGGCTTCAATCAAAGCCATTGATTAAACTGTTACAACGCCAATGTGTGTGTCTTGTATTGTTGTTTAAAATTAATATTTCATGAATTCCAGGATACCCAGGCAAAAGTATCCCATGTACAAAAAAGGACTTTATGCTAAATAAGCGGGAGATATAATCATTTCAGTTTAAGAATTTAAAAAATTGGAGAAGAAATGCATAAGTAATATAACTAAAAGAATTCTCTGTACTATTAAAAACAAATACCTTTGTTAATATGTGGAACAACAATTTCATCTTAGCTAGAAATATATTCAGTTCAATACAAATAAATCTCTTCAACATTCTCTTTCGTTTTATAAATATAACAATTTAATGTTGGCACACTGTTAATTCATTGCCAAAGTTTTGCAGCTACTTGCTTTCATATTGAGAGTTTCAAGGATATATGTATATAGTATGATTCAGGGTCGAGATTACTGAGGATTGAGATTTATGCTTTTAATGAAGGACATTAAATTTGTATTTGGCTAAAAGCATATAAATAATATTTTATTGCAATATTGTGATTGAAAGATTTTAAGCTACACATCCTTTGCTCTTATTCATACAATTTTTTTTAAACTGCTTTGCTTTCCATTCCAAAATATACTTCAATGACATATACGGACTTTCAAAAATGTTTTATCTACAATATGGAGAACAGTGCTGTGAGTGCGGCTTAGCTCAAATAATCACTACCACGCACCTGTGCGAACAGTGCGAGCATGTTTATGCTAGATTAAACGTTTTGCCGCCAACTGCAAATGGGTGAATAAAAACACACACACAAGTTCATATATTTCTGCGTATAGTACACACACTGTACCTATGCCCGTATGTATGTATATTTTGTGTATTCTTACTTATATGTGAAGTCTGCTGGATGGCGCCTAGGCTGTATATTTTTATTGTATCTTTAAGTATGCGCATTATAACATAAATGCGCACAGCAAGCGCCTTGGATAACAGCTGCTCGTTTGCCTCACACACACCCACAAACTCGCCATCCCACTGCCCCCCCGAGTGGCTCCTTGTCCACCAACATACGGCACAGGATATAAGAAAAGCGCGAAAAATTGCACTATGATAATCAAGTCTAGACCGGATGCCTGATATGCGGCACTAAGTTCAGTTTATTTCCCACAAAAAGGGGCCCATTCAAATGTACAGTAGGCAGTCGCAGATTGGGACAAATAAGTTATTTGAGAACCGCGACTCGGCTGATGCGTCTGAATATTCCAAAGACACTTCTAAAAGTTACAAAATTTTGTGCAAATTATTTGAGCGTTATTATTAATTTCATTACATCAATATTCATATGTTTGAAAATTTAGTGGAAATCGGAGTTGTCTTTTTTTTTCTCTAAAAAGTTAATAGAAGCTGCATTTAAATTTTATTTTGTTATTATTATTTTGTAATATTTTAATGTAATATTGTCTACTTATAATTAATTTGATAAGCAATTGAAAATATGACTTCGACCTTAGTACTCGTGCTCGAGCCTTGGTGTATATATTTATGTGTATATGAAATAAAATATTAAGCTATTAGTAGTTGAAGTCCATCTGTTAACTGGATGGTTTTCCTTCTGCTCTTCAATATCAACTATTTTTCTTGAGGTTTTTTTGTAACTAATTTATTTTTTTAGATTACCACAGACCTAGGTATTCTTCAAAGTTCTCAATGCCACTGTAACAAGGGATCGTATTTCTGAAAATTCCACATTCTGAGCATTCACTGTATGCATTGCTCTGCATACACGAGTCTGGCATCAGTCAATGCTCTTTTCGGGTCCCTATTGACGGTCCACATTGCTTGCTGAAAATGTGACATTGTTTGTTGTTTGAGACACAAGAAATGGTCACTTTTTGTTGACTGTTTGTGGCTTGTTTGTCTAGTTCGTTTGTATGTGTATTGTTTTTGTCGGTTTTTACGGTTCATTAGTTGTGGCATCATTATCATTTATCATACTTACATATCCACGCATTTTAATACACACACAACAAACACATTAAAGCCGCTATCTGGTCGTCTTCGTGTGTTAGCTGACTAGAATTCGCATGAACTCATGTATGTACAAATGTGTTATACTATATAGTAGAAATACTTATTGTATTTAGAGATGGGTTTGAGGGTGTTGTGTTGCCGCTGCGGCTGTGACTGTGACTGCCTGTTGTTTATTAATTAGATTTTTGTAGGTCACCTATTCTCATACTGCTAAATGATAAAGGCATTGTGTTTCATAGTTATTAGGAAGACACGAGTTTTCCGGCTTGATGACGACACCACATATGTGAGCCGACCACAGTGATGCTCAGGAACATCTATTTTCAAGTGTGCATTTGACCCGTTCGGTAATTAGTTAGGAGTGGATTCGTGGATGTCTGATTGCACAACTCAACTTGTTTATAAATAGTTATAGATTCAATGGAAAAAAAGAGATCGGTTTTATCAAAGCAAATTATATGATTTGAGTCATTTGTAATATTATAGCTAATATACTACTTGTATATACTATGTAGGGTTCAGAGTAACTGAGTTATGTAAATGGTTGCAAATTTGGCTTATTTTTAGTTCCAATTTTATGCAACTACTCTTGAAACCCGTAGGCTCATTAATTGAACGGTTTCTTTATTTGACATAGAAAAATGTTCAAAGATATTATATGAAAAATAATGTTTTAGCTTCCAGGCAGCTGCTGAATAAATAATGTCTTGTTATTTCACTTGACGGTTTTCGCAGCTTGCTAATCAATATTTATAAGTACTACATATGTAATATTTTTGTTTTTGTTATTGAGAAAAAGAAAATGAATATAATTAAGCAATCGGCGGTGGGATAATTTTGCATGGCACCAGTGTGTCTTTTGTCTCTATTTCAATTCTCAAGTCGGAAAAATCCCACCCACATAATGTAGGCCATGTTGTATAATTAGCTCTTTATGGTTTTTCAAAAAGGTTGCCATGCAACAAAACCGCTTGTTAAATCATAATTAAGCCCTGTCTGTGTTTTCCCCATACGCTAAAAGCGAAACGAGTCTCATAATGTTACCGGGAAGCGTTAATCAGAACATTCGGGGAATTCGGCATGCATCAAGTGGCATATGGAAATAAATGCTTTATGTAACATGCAACAAAAGCCAGGGGCGCACACTCATGGTATACCGAATTTCGTTGCATCTGGCCCTCTAGCCATTATTCAATAATTTGCATGTGAAATTCATGCGAACCGCATAAGCGAGGAGAGCACGTTTAATGAAAATTTGAATGCACGGCAATGCAATTATAGACGGGAGCAATACATAGACCATTGACATTTGAAACCTAACTCGATGTAGACTAGCACAATCAGGGGATGCCATTAGTTGAATGTTGACTGACATTGCCGCAAATTTGTCGCATGATATGTGTGCACTGATAAGCCAAAATTGTGCAAATATAGCGACCCTAGTTTCGTTTTTCATTTTCATTTTCAGTTTCGGTTTTTTTTTGTCAAAATTAAAAGCACATAAAAGGTTCAAAGCACCTACTTCAGCTGTCAACTGGCATGCTTATGTGCATACAAATGTACATATATACTATACATGCATAGTTATGTGTGTGATGGTATGTGTGTGTGTGTGTATGTTTACGCATGTGTGGTAGACCGCATTTCCGCCCTAATGCGCACTTGTTAAAACCATCTGCGCCCATTTCCACTTACTTTAATAGTTTTGTTCTTTTTGATGGCACTTCTCAGCGTCTCTTGTCGCTCTCAAGCGGCGCACTGATGGCTTCATTGAAACGACACTCACACATACAAGTATGTATGAACACACATCCACACAGACCCATACGTATGTACATGGACAAGTGCTTTACATTCGCTTCGCTGTGGTCGTCTATGTTCTAGCATTGATTAAAGTGCTTGGCCAAGTTGGCGTTGTTGTTCCTGCGGTTATTGTTGTTGTTTTTGTTATTTGGGATCATGCTGAATTGTGTGCTGATTTTATGGTCAAGCAGTTTTCGGCCTAAACCTTTTGTCGGTCTTTGTTTGTCTCTCCCACAGCTACTACTATTGCTGCTTCTTGACCAGTTTTATTGAAATTTTATTGTACAAGATTTTGTGCCTTTTTATTACATTTTGGCCACGCACGTTTGTCAACAAGTTCAAATAGATGCCGAGCATCCTCTTTGTGTACGAGTATGTGAATGCATATGCCATCTTTGATGGCACTTAATGACTATAAAATTTCGTTTAAATCGTTTATAAAATGTGATACATTCCCGGAATGTGGGCATCAAAAAGTAAACAGAAATTGTATTAAGTGTGTGCACTAAATGCAATTTAACTTGATGACAAATGCCCATTTGGCTTGCTCCTCGGGCCCAAACTCAGGCCCACGAGAGAGACGCACAAAACTGTCTAAGGCACGTTCGTACACAAGTGTTCTACATAAAACTTGACGACAGCGTAATGATTGCTGAATGGGCACGAGAGAGAAACATTAGACAGACAGAAATTAAATGTGCTTAAATGTTGTTGCCATTTACTGAAATGTGCGCAAAATGTTCATAATTGCAACGTTTTAATCACTTAAGATATCTGCTTAAAAATTCACAAAATGCTCATTTTAGCCGATTTATTTATGACCACAATAACTTGCCAACAGGTCCTTGAGGCATGCATGCAGATGTGCCGCATTTACTTTATCGTCAACCTAATTGAAATATTGTTTAACGGTCACATTTACACTGCATTTCTGCACGCTGCCAACTCGTGAAGAGACAAGTGACAAGTGAAGAGTGCAGTGAGTGCGAAGGGAGAGCGGAGAGTGAAGTAAAATTTAAAATAATTTGATAACATGCTTGAGTGCCTTTCGCCTTGCGCTAGAAAACAGCAAGTGTGACAAAGAGAGAGAGAGAGAGAGGGAGAGTGGCAGACTGAGAGTACATAACCACGTTTTGAGTTTGCACTCCATCAAGTGGAAAATCAAAATTAAAGACACCCACACATACACACACCCATTTACCCATACATTTACGATTGGCTATACATAGCAAGACAAACAGTGAGACAGCTACGGCGGAGCAACAACAACGGCCTGCGGCATCAAGCCGCATTGTCGAACACGTTGCATTGCTGGCCACAGTCAACTAGCAGCGAGAGCAAGAGAGAAAGAAAGTGGGAGAAAGGGAGGGACTCAGGCCAGACCATACCAGACCGCAAACTAGTGGTTTCTGTTGACAGTTTTAATAAGGCAGGCCAATGGCACAACGTAAGGACGAACATGTCCGGCCAATGCACCAACACCGACAGCATGGGCGCAACTTCTGTCTATGGCTGCCAATGCACGTCTATTGAGTTTTAGTTTTCATTCTATTCGACAGTTGTTGAGGCGACACATTCGACTTTACAAAATTTCTGGACCGCAAACATTCAGGACCCTGTCATGACTTGCTGCTTCATTCAATCTACTTGTACATCTGTTTGGCCCAAATTTCTCGTTTTATTACAGCTTACCGCTTAAGTTTAAAACTGACACTAACATTAAATGTGCAGCATTTTGCCAACAAATTGTAACAGCGCGTCGGCTTGTGCCTGAGCTCGTCATGGTGCAGCAAAAAGTTGAGCCCAAAAAAAGTTGAGCAACTGTCTCCATTGGCATTGTTGTATCAGTTTCATGCGCCCATACAATTCCTTTGATATCGTGTTATTTTTAGCGCCGATGAGAAACCTAATTTGACACTCTTCAAGACGTATCGTCTTTCTCGGGTAGAACGAACTCTTTTTTCCAGCTAATCATCTTATTCATATTTATTTCATAGAATTTTGCAAAAGAGATTTAAGCCAATTAAATCCAAACAAATCTTAAAAGTGAGACAGCAGTAAATAATCTGGCACGAGGTGTGTAATGAATATTAAATATTTGACAAATAAGAGCAGGAGAAGAACGTGTAGTTATTACAAGTAGGCGACTGGTAAGCCCCCATCCACGCACAGAATCATATCGGACTTACTGGAGCATCGACTTTATCTGCTGTTTGGCCGGCCAGCGCTATTAAACAACAACAAACTGTTTTAGTTATTGGCAATCTGTGCCAAACATCCGCCGTTAAACTTCCACTGCCATGGCCAGTCACTTTTTGTTTCTATTTTTTGTTCGTTGTTTCTATTTTTTGTTGTCAGCTTCAGCCCCCAGTGGAATTGCTACAGTAATCAATAAGTTCGTATATCCGTCAATGCCATCCTGAACCGTGCCTTTTCCACTCCCATCCTGTCTATAGTCAGCAGCCATATACCCATACCCTTGTCCTTGCCATCGTTGCTCGGTGGCTTGAACGGCGGCCATGCAAAGTAGCTGCATGAATTTAAAAACCAAAAAGTTTATTTTTTCTCTCGCCCAGCTTTGGGTTCGCTTCAAGCACGGACTAAGTCGCCGTTTTCAACTTGAGCGCTTTTGGCGCGCGCCGATAATAATATCAAATTGAGGCCATTTTGTCAGCGCGTCGAATTAAAAGATCCGAACAGAACAGCACCTACAAGGGCAAAAACAGTCGCCAATTTAAGGAAGCCAGCTAACGAATTTTTAATGCTGTCCACTGCGAAAGGGTTTGGCCAACAGAATGCCATGAAGGATGGCGCATAATTTGTGCGCAAATTAAAGAGCACATTAATGAAAGTCTCTGCGGAGCTGTGTTTAACGAGCCTTTCACAAAAACGTAGCATGCTTTTCAGCTAACGCTGTGAGTGCGCGATTAATCGGCAACTTGAAATGCTTTAAAATGTCTGAAGAGCATGTCAAATAATTTGTTCATATTTGCGGCAAGCTTAAATAACACACAATGCAATCAAATTCAAATCAGAAACACTATTCCAAGTGCGTGCAAAAGAGCAAAGCTCAACTCAATATTGGCAATTGTTAAGCTCGAGAGTGGAGGCCAATACAAAATAAGCTCGCGCCACCTTCCCAAAATATGGGATTGAAAGGACAAGCTGCTGCTTTGTATGAGCAACGGCAATGCAATCATCAACAACTAACCCCACATTGATGATTACTATATTATTATCATTATCGTTATGATTATGGCTGTCATCAGAGAGAACGCGACAAGGCGTGGCACGGAGACAAGCAGTTTGTATTATTAGCAGATCGACCGCTTATACAAGTATATCTTCATTTGTACCCCAAGTTTTTAAGTAGGCTAAGCAAAAACAGGACCAGACGCAATAAAAAGACACTAAGTGGGTGTCGAGCAAATATCCGACGCGACGTACACAAATCTCTTTATAATCGCGTCGGCTCCTCCAACGCGCAATGAACTCGCGGGCCAGGGTTTTGCCTACGCTCGAAATATATTGTATTTGCTGTCATTTGGCAATCTTAATATTTTACAATTACATTTCGCTCGAAATGGTTGCTTCTTCGCCTTCGCATTTTCTTTTTCTCTGTCTGCTCCTGGAGCTATATATGTACACAATAACTGACATATAAATTCTATATGTATACTCGTATGTATGTAAGTAGGCCTACGCACACTCCCTTGCCAAAACAGGGTCAGTCTCTGTGTCTGTCTTCCCGTCTTTTTTGTTAACGCCTGCGGCTACTAGTCGCGTGTCATATTGCCCTTTTACAGTGGCATTCAAGATGTGTTTGCTTGTGTGGGTGCGTGTGTGTGTGTGTGTGTGTGTGTGTGTGTGTATGGGAGCCCTTTTTGCAAAAGTTTTATAGTATTTTTAACGAAAAAGAGCTATGAATAAAATTAACCAGCTTTTAAATTCAATCCACTTGTTCAACTGTGCTTCATTGAGGCTCTGGTCAAGAATTGAAAAATTGTTGTTCCATTAATGTTAAGTTAAATTTATACTAAATATCGCCAAATAAGTTTCACATTTGAGTGACCACATTGAAAACATTTAAATTTAAAACAACGTAAAGGTTATGTCATTATTTTCTTCAAAAGCATGCCAGCAGATATAAAACTGAAATTTGAAATTTGAATTCCCAGCAGCAAAATTAATCAGAAACATGTCTAAATTTAGTCAAAGTTATCTTAAAATTTAATAATTGTCTAACCCAGCACAGATCTTCAATAAAAATTAAAGATTTTAAAAATTGAGTTGCTGATATATTTTTTTTAAAACGAAGAAACCATTGACAAAACAACTTGAAAAAAATAATAATATGCCAATGTTAGAAACTAGTATACTCCTTTATTTTTCTAATAACTTTTCAATTTGTCTCATATGGTTTGTTTACAGCACAAGTGATTTATCAAAACTCTCAAAACATGCTGCGATGCCAAAAAGTTATGAGAACTTCTACCTTTCAGTCACGAAGTGTCTTCGAATTGATTGACAATATTTTTAACGTTAATTTTAGCAAAGGGAAAGATTTCTTATAGTTTTCAAGTACTTAGTTTATAAATGTTGAGCTCTCGATTCTGGGGAGGTACTATAAATGTCTCCTTTTCTTAAAATGAAAATTGTTCTCTGCCGTTGTCGAAGAGTTTGCCCGAGGACGACAAAGTTCATGTCTTATTGCTGTTACTTTCATGCTTTACTTATTGTCGCGTACCTTTTGCCTTGCGAGGAATGTTGTTTGTGATTTTCCTCTGTTTTTTACTTTGACCCGACATTCGCTTACATTTTTGTTTGAATTACGTGCGTTTTTTGCGTACTTTTGATTTTATTTTTATTTTTTTGTTTTTTTAAAGCAGCCAAGCGTTAAGCGCGCTTCTGAATCCACCGAATCTGTTGTTCTTGTTGTTGTGTGTGCGTGCGTGCGTTTTTTCCCGTTCCTTGCTCCTACTTGCTGGCATACTTCATTTTCTGCTTGGTTCCTGGTTCCCGGTTCCGGGCAACTTTCATTTAAAAGTCTTGTATTTCCAACGCAGCCGCCGCCGCGTCGTGGCATTTGTGTAAATTGGATCTCTAATTCAATTTTGTGTGAATTTTATTCGTTGCATACATTAGGGGGCGACGTGTGGGCCTCAAAAGTTGTTGATGATGTTGAAACATCAGGTTGAATAGCAGCTGTGCTCGCCAAGGTGTGCGTCTCCTAGTTGTTTTCAGTTGTAATTACACACTTAACAATTTAAGGACTGCCGCCATTAGGCTTTTTAATTAAAACTTTGATAAATAAGCTCAATTCAGCCGACAGATATTTGGCATTTAGCAAACTAGGCGACGCACGTAACACTCGTAATACTGGAGGTGCGAGTCGCAATGCGTTTGTGCGCTCCGGTAGGGTATATCTAGGTATATCCCTGTACCTCTCCCCTTTTCTTTGGCAGCAGTGCAGCATTTCATTTTAATTGAAATTTGTTTGGGAAATGAATCCCAAGCAGAGCACAGCAGTGAACACATGGAAATGTCAGTGGTGCTCGGTTACAAACGGATGTCGCATCAAATTCATTTCATACGGAAGCTTCGGGAAAAAAATTGGACAAATTAATATGCTGGCTGTATTGAAGGCTATAGAACAGGGGAAAAAAGTTTTACATTTAATATGTTTTCATTCCATGCTCTACAGCAAATTGGCTTCATTTTGACCTTGCCCTTGGCTTTGAAAGCCAGCATAGTTAAATTTGTTTATCAACTGTTGCCAAGGCAACGCTTTTCACACACACACACACCCACACAAAGCAAATTAAATATCATGTATGGGATACAATATAAAATGCAAAAAATTAACAAGCTTTTATTCTGTGTAAAAAGGAAGTTCATTATATTTCAAAATTTGTCATTTGATGTGTCTGCTGTCTGAATGAAATGACACAAACAGTAAGTACAAAGTCTATTTTTACACATCCGTCATGCTCCTCAATTTCAATGTCAAAGTCGTTTGATGTCTATATCAGCTTTGACCCTAAATTGTACTCCATTACATGCGAGGCAATGCAATTATTTTAAAATACTTTTCCTACACCGTTTCATATGTTCATAGACAGTCGTTTGTCAATATGCTAGACTACAAACGGAAATGTAAAATATTGGAAATGAAGAAATGGCTGAACCAAAAAGTAATCGGAACCGGAAATACAAGTTTGCGTTTTACATATTTTTCTTTTTATTTCTTCTTCATACCTGACTATCAAAAACAATTGTCAAGTCGACATTTTAATTGTTTCGTATTTTTGTATTGTTTAGCTTATTTAAGAAATTCGTATATTTTTACAAAATTTCATAAACATAAGTAAACATGTCAAAGGGGTTTTCTTCTTAATTATAACTGCAATCTTTGACAGTTATTTTTACTAACACATTCTACATCCAAATCATTGAAATGCAGCTGACAGGCAAAAGTTTGTCATTCATATTGCTTATCGCTGGAAAACAAATAACAGTTGTTCCGCATAAACGCACTTGTGTAGATTAGCTCTCATGAATTCCCACATCATCATTAAATTGCAGGGCGATTCATATTTGCCATTTTACACATATGCAATGCATATTTTTGCATTCGCTTTGATAAATAGATAAAAATTTATTGCCTGCATGGCTAGCACAACTGACATCCGCACACCATACGAGTACTATTTCATGGCATTTGTTTCAATTATTCACATTTATTCAAAGCAATTTGAGACTTCCTCCAGACAACAACGGCAAAAAATCCAACAGCATGCATATAAATTTGCCTCAAATGCGACCAGGCGTGCCACAGCCGGAAAATGACAAGGCAGCTTCCAACGCAACGCAGCACGCAAGTGGTTGTTGAATGTACACACATACAAGTATATCCATATAGTACACGCATTGATATATACATACATACATACATACTATATCGTATGTATGTAAAGCGAGCTGCCGAGTCGACGCCATGGTATTTCCCACAGTTTTGACGCCCTGTGAGTCTACTGTGTGATGCGTATAAATTTTTATTGCACTCGACACACCAAGACACGATCGTAGTTACAGAAAGTCAACAGCAAACACCACTGCCCACTTAAATAGAGAAGGTCGGAGCTGTTTTGATTTCTAATATTCCAAATCTATTATCATAAGTTGTGCTAAGTCTGCTTGTATTATTATTGTTTTTTCAATCGAACATTTTAAGATATCGGATCGACTATAAAAGTCAAAGTTTAAAAATTGAGGTTGAGTTCGCTTTTAATAAAGAAAATTTAAAGAACGCAACTCATAAGCGTTTTGCACTTGATTGAAAAGTCTTATTTAGGCCACAAGGCATATTTTTCTTAATACTTTTGATATGCATATTTGTATTAATTTGAAATAATGAGGTATATATTGTCTATTGTACATATATTACTTAATTTAGCTATGAGCTATTTATTCACCAATAAAGTATACAAGTATGCATGAAGTCACTTTTTTTTTATACTAATTAATTAATTTAACATTCATAGCGCTGGTAGACAAATTTGTAATTGTATTAATAAGAATCTAGCAGAATTAAAATTACAATTCCTTTATGATGTAATGTTTTCTAGTAATAAAATGTTTATGAATCGACTATATATTTGTATGTACAGGGTGCGCCATCCTTTATGTCGGTATGTAGATATTGAATAACTTTGTCGTTAGTGAACCGATTGACTTGAGTAGACCAGCGTTGAAAAACTCAGTTCAATTGTACAGAACCAAATTAAATAAAAATATCTCATACTTGAAAATCGGTTGTTTATTTTCAAGGATATTCAATGTTTGCATACCGACATAAAAGATGGCGCACCCTGTACATGTATGCGCCCAAAAAAATATCGATGTTCAATTTTACGGTGTTTATTATGGCGCTCTTCGCTTCCGATGTATACCATCGATGTTCATTTCGGACTTACATATATAACTAATCAGAATTACTCAGTGCTTGAGCCAAAAATTCTTTTCTGAACTGAAAGATGGAAAAACCAATGTATAATATGTAAATTAATTTAACTAAGCTTTTGAAAAAGTATGCAGTAATTGTAGCAAAATATATTAACTTATACTATCTAAATAGGACAACAAATTGTTTGAAGTTTGTAACATTATGTTTTTTTCGTAACAATACTTTTTTTTTAGTAATTTTCCGGGTAGGATCTATTAGGTATATAGTAATGGTAGGTAACAATGAATCTATCAACTATAAACTCGTCGTTTTTGTAAGCCTCCCAATTCGATATATAATACAATGTTTCTTCCCAGACTCAAATATCACAGCCTTTGTTTAAGATATTATTCTTCCTGTTCTATATTCAGAACAGTTACAGCTCTTCAGATAGAACTAATCTGAATTGACTTAGTCCATTTTAAATTTGAGATTACTTTATACTTGATTCAAAAAGGCTCTCAAGCAAATGTAAATGCAAAACGTGATAAATAAAAGGCAGATTTTTTTTTTGTTATATTCCATTCCATTCTATGTAAACGATGTCTGAAGAAGCTGTACCCATAGAAAGGAAGAGTGTTGGCTATAAGTGGATTAAATAGATAAGCCTGATATGCACAGCATACAAAGCTTAACCAAAACAGAGCAAGCATAACAAGCTCAGCTTAGTCGATTCAATTTTTCAAATTATAGTTTCAAATATGAAGGTAATCTGTTCCTATGCAAGTGAGCGGAGATATGTATGTGACCATATTGTACATGACTCGCTTTGAAAAGTTGCCAAAGTTGCTTCCTGGGGTAGCAATAAGCGAGAGGCAATTGATGTCTTGGCATGCAATTACATACTATATTCTTCATGTATAGTATACATGTATGTGTGTATCTATGTATGTTTGTATAGTGTGTGCGATTGTATGAGCGCGTCTGCCTGTTAGAGTCATTTTGACGCCAATGCGATTAACCTACATACTTGTAATGCACAATGGCAGACACAGAACGGATCTCTGTTTTCTGTTTTCCCATTTTATACTTTTCAATATTCGAATCGAGCTGATTTCCTGCAGTGACAGTGAGAGAAATTCAGCAAAGTTTCCCAGCAAAGTATTGCATACGTGTGCAGTCATGCAAGTGCAGTGTTTAGCGTCCTTGCAAGTGATGATGAGACTTATGTGTGTGTGTGTGTATGTTTGCAAAAGCTTTGCATACTTTTGTGCGCGCTGCCTGACACTTTGGCCGAAAGACAAACAAAAAGGAGCATCAAATTGAGATGCACTGGAAATAACATTAGAAAGGTCTTCAGTGTGTGTGTGTGTGTGTGTGTGTGTGTGTATGTTTGTGTGTGTGTGTGTGTGTGTGTGTGTGTGTATCAGTGTGATACAGCTGCGGTTTGTTTGTGTTTAATTTGTACACAGCCAGATGTTGACAATCGATGTTGTTGACGGCGTCTCTGATGATGACGAAGCCAATGACAACGTCCACAACTACGGCCACATGATGTCGTCATTTCAGCAAACCGTTGCGCCAGCAGACTGGTAGCACAGTTTCCCATTCCTGCACTTTGGGCGGTTTGGGAGCATGTCGGATGGGTGTTGAAATGTGCAAGATGCTCATGACCTGATAAAACTGTTGGCGACTGCATTTTTTGAGCACGCGCGCTCACATCGAATGCCAACACGTTGCCGGCAGCATGACATAGCACGATGCTGGTATGGGTGCTATATACAGAGTACATAATGCGACATTAAGTGCATTCGTCGGCCATCCCACCTGCCGCTCCTGCTCTTTGCTCACAATCAACTTCGTCATGCGCCTGATTAAGTTCTTGCATTAATTTTCTTACACGCTGTATCTTGTTAGCTCAGCTATTAGTTGCGTACCGTTGTAGCAGTGGCAGTTGTTGTTGTTGTTGTTGTTGCTGCTGGCGATGTTCTTGCTGCTGCTGATACTAAGCACCACTTTAGCCATCAGCTTGCTGTTGACCTTTTTCACCTCCTCTGTCTTGCTGGCTTTTATGCTTCAACTTCAGCTTCGGCAATCAAATTTATTGAATTTCCCCAAAACGCGACCGCAAATTTCTGTTATATACGTCCTTTTTTTCTTTACCAAGGGTTTTCTTTGCATTGAACTGCTTGATTACAAAACGTAAACGCGATTAGATTACATTAACCTTAACGAGATGCTGCGCTGCTAAGCATCTTTTCAAAGACGCCGTTTGACGACATACCATGAGAGGTGGGGGTCTAAAGAGTCGTTCACCTTCTAGACTGGTGCAAATGGGAACTTTTGTTGTCAGATTGCGAAATAATCAGATGGTTCTGTTAGGGTTTCCACGCAGCCTGTGGCCATTTTTGTTTCCCAACACATGTTAAACGTGAATGGGTGAATATATGTACAACTCAAAAACCAAATAAAAGCATTTATATTATATACTGACAAACAATTTAGTTCTTTACTGGAGGGTTTCAAATTAAATCAAAAGCAAAAACATTCGCCTGGCGAATTCTTTTTGAAAAACTGTAAACAGGCTTTGTTTTTAAATAAACTTTTTGCTGTTACGGTTTTTATTGCTTTTGATTTCATATCTACACTCAGACAAAAAGGAGTACTGTGTTCTAAAATCCGATATGATCGCTGTCGATAGTAGGATAACTAATAAAGTTTTTGGTTGAAATGCCAAATCCTACGTTGAATAAGAATCACATTTGGACTTAAGAATAGGGTTGATTTTCAATTTAATTTATTATTAAACAAATTGAAAGAGTATTCGTTTGCAATTTGCCTTGAACTTGAAATCAAGAACAATTCTTTAATTCGATTTGAAACATGTGCAAAATCGGCCGTGCTTTGATTTGTAGATTTTATATTTCTGTCTCGCCCAGCCTAGTCCATGCTACTAAAAGCGTATACTCACTGGTAACTGCATCTTATGTAAGCGGTTTGCGTCCACATTGGTCCAATTAGCGAGTTTGGTGAAACAGAGTCGCACATATAGTTCAAAAGTGCGACTTCATTGCGCTAATTCCATTTGCGTGCTGTAGAATTAATTTGTTTTCCATGAAGCACCGCAGCGGCCACAATCAGAGGGCAAAGGCAGTTGCAGCCAAGTGCACAATTGCTCATTAAGTCGCCCACGGCACTCACAATATCAACAACAGCAACAACAACAAGGCAATGGCAATCTAATGAGAGCGCCCGAGTGTTGCACAAGTGGCGAACACTGCCAACTGAGCAACTAAGCAACTGAGCAAAAGTTGTGCTCACATTGTGGCGGCGCTAAATTCAGGCACCTCAGCAAAGTTTTTAATAACACTTAAGCGACAGAGATATAAAAAAAAAAAAAAAACAGCAACAAAAATTCGAGGAGGAGCGCGACTCGAATGAACCCCTCGACGCGACCTCCAACTCTTGACCTGGCCACGGAAGAAGGGTTAGCTGGGCGTTTGTTTTTAGGTCGGCAGCACACTGCAATTTGCTGTGATTAGGATGTATATAATAGGATGTATGTATATAATATAAATAAGTGGCAGTTAGTGACCCATTTTCAGCACACCATTGAGCCAGAAGAAGGCTTCAACGCCAGCTGGCAACAGAGGCAGCTCAGACAGCGGCAGCGGCGGTGGCAGTGGCAGGTGGGCGCACATTATGGCGCGTAAGTGTTACATACATAGTTGTGTGTATCATCATCGCCACCATCATTGCCTCAGCCGGGCCCTTTGGGCCTGTCATCAACTGTTTAACTACTACGCTTATGAAACTGTGGCTGGGGCCACGTGGCAGACACGACGCCACTTTTAATCATTAAGCACGACTGTCGGCAACTATAACTACAACTACAACTAGTTGGCAACAATGCCAGCAGCCATCAGCCAGCAGCCAGACGTTAAGTGTTGGCCAAGTTCTTGTTTTATTTTATTTATTTACTTTATTATTTTTTCGGACAAGCGTTGTTCTTGCTTGGCTGCATCGTAAAATAATCTGTTTATTGTTCTGCGGCCTCATTAAAAGTTCAAACTCATAGCCATAAATTTCACAACAACTCACGCTTTGCATACCCTGCAGTGCCTTTGTGCGGGTACTGTTGACCTGGCCTATGGCCATATGTTTGTAATTTGTAGATGCTAGCGCCTATTTGTAAGCAACATAAAGCCTATTTTATGATTTAAGCGCCAACAAGCCACAAAAGCAACATGCACGCTCACATTCACAAATTCACGAATTCACACGCCCACCCACATGCCAGAAGTTAATCACTTTTGTTTGGCGTCTAAGCGTATAAAACACACACACACACACGCACATATACGTACAGTACTGTTACTCGGTTGTAGGGCGAAGGCCTTATAGGCTCAAAGGCCTTCGCAAATTTTCAGGCAAAAGCGCTTAGACAGCGACAGCTGGGCCATAAACTAAAGCACCTGCAAATAAACGACAATACTGGCTTATAACAAATGAATTACATTTTAGGACTCGACAAGCAACTATGTCTTAATTAATTTTCGGGTAAATTAAATTGCAATCGAATGCATGCACAAGTATGAGTGTGTTTAAGGACCTAACTGAGCCACAATGAAATGACAATAATATTGTGCAAATTATGTGCGATACTTCTACTGCCTAGAGGTTTGCTTTTCTGTTACTGTAATACTTTCTTAAATAAATATTTGTAATTAAAATTGTTTCTTTTTGTGGGAGTACAAAACATATGGTAAGATTTTGGGGATAATTAAAGAGCAAACATAAATTAAAACTGTCTCTATTTTGTAGTTCCAGCTCAAACTCGAACTCTGAAAAATTTTATTATATATATAAATACTGCCTACAGGTTTGACTTTCTGTTACTGTTATACTTTCTTACGGGATAATATTCTTCAATATGCGGTCAACGTTTTACGAATAAATATTTGTAATAAAATTGTTTGGATTTATGCGAATACAAAACATATGGGAAGACTTTGGGGATAATTAAAGAGCAAACATAATATAATATTGGATCTATTTTGTAGTTCCAACTCAAATCCGAACTCTGTAAAATTTGATTAAATATTAATTTTTATCAGATTTAAAACTTTTCACTGGATATTTCGATTATATTTTGACAAGATGGTAAAATTTTTCAATCAATTTATTTCAACAACAGACCCTAAAGGAGCAATCGGGAAAGACGTCCAACCTTTTATAGGATGTTTAAAAACAATAGGAATAGAAGCAATCTCTGTTGGTTATATCTGAGCGATAGATAAAGTATGGCTGACATATATGACTTTTAAGCCGTTGGCAGGAAAACAAGTTAAAACGATTGACCTTATCGCAGTTCACACACTCTGTTTGTTACCTTGAGCGTGCTTGTGTCTGATAGCTGAAGGTTAACATGTTATGGCAAAACAAAGGCGCGCTGGTGTCAAAATGGCCACTTGTGCAATCAAGCGGAAGTGATGCGTGGCACACACACACCTCCACACCCATACATTTAGCAACCCACACAGCATGGCATGCCAAAGTGTAGAAAAACTTTTTTGCGCGCAGGATCTGTTTCTGCGGCCGGCAATTGGCCGATTGACCGACAGACCGACAGACCGACAGACCAACAGACCAGTCGACTGACCTGCCAGTCAACAGACTGGTTGTGCCTCAACTTTGGCATCCCTGCGGCATTCTCGGTATTTTAATAAACTACATCCCATGCTGATCTATGGCCGACCGCACCACTGGCAATATGTGCGAACGTTCAAAACAAAATTTATGCGGAAGAACGGTGGCTAATGAATATTTATAAATCTGCCCGACTATTTTCAATATGCTGCCCCCCCGGCAAACTGTTTCATATTGTCTAGATGCCTTAGATGGATTTATGTGTTGCTCTATCTCATCATCTTCTTCTTCTTCTTCTTCTTCTTCGTCATCTGCTCCTTCTATCGGATCCATATCGTAGGGAACATTATTCATTTGAATTATTTGCTCAGCATGTTTATCTTGGTTTTTATATGCAACACAATGTGACAAATTCCGCAACATTTGCAAGACTGCGAGTATGGGGTTGAGCTTGTCGGCCACAGCAACAATGCTTTGAGTTCCGGCTTTGGTCAGATTCCAAAGAAGCACCACTGACATTGTCACTCGCTTTCTAATCCTCTGCTAGTTGTGTGAGTTTTTAAGCCAGTCCAGCCCGTCCAGGCAGTCCAGGGTTTTACCATGCCGTATGAATGCTTGGCGTTGACATTACATTGTGTTGCTCTATGCATGTGCCTGTGAGGGAGTGTGTGTTAGTGTGAGTGCAAGAGTGCGTGTGTGCGTGTGCGTGTGCGTGTGCAGCCTTGAATGTACTTTGCTTGTTGTGCTTATAAGTACTCTGAGTTGCTTTTGCTCTGCAAATGTACTTTTGATGACATTTTAAATGCTATTGTGGCTTTCGTGCCAGCTGGCTTTAAAGACCTAATCAATAAGCCGCTCCAAGCAACAGTCATACAAGTATCTCAACAGATTCAATTGGAACTTTTCCCAAAATGCTTGCGGAAGTGAAACGAAGCATATAACTGTTACTCAGGCAAAAAGTAGAGGAAGAAACCCCGAAAACAAAATAAGCAGAAACACCTCTGTTCGAGATTGAAAAAGAAAAATTGTTTTATGAAAACAAATCTGGTTTGAATTTTTTTGCTCTCTTTTTTTGCGCTCAAAACAAACAAAACACGCACGTAAGGGAAAACTTTTTAAGGAATTTGTTGAGTTGTTGACACGCCGCGCCGCTTCATTTTTCCAGCATAGAAAAGATGCGCCTTAGTTGAAATAACAAAAAAAAAGAAGAAAAAAATTGTCAACAACAGCAGCGTTTTTGTTTTATATACATATATATTCGGTTTTTATTTAGGTGTATGGTTTGTTTTAAGATAGCAAAAATTTATTCAAGCCTGCGCTTCAAAATGCTTTTGCATTTTAAAGCGAAAGCGTCAAAAGACAAAGGAAACTCCTTGTAGGGCCCAAACATTTTTTCACAGCTGTTTGTGCGCACCGTATAGGTCTATCAGACTTAATTAAATTTGTATATGTATATAGCATTGCTAAACCGAAGGCTTGAGGTTCGAGGAGCATGTGTTGCCTACTTGTCGACTGCCGAAAATTGAATTAATTTTTCATCTCTTGGATTTGTTTTAGACAGCGGCCCAAGAGTTGGGCAATGCCCCAGGCAGAGCATAATATTTTTCACCAAGTTGCTGAATAGAAAATGAAGCTGTAAAAATCGAAAATCAACAGTACAGACCGAACTTTGAATTTGCAAATTAATTTAATCGTAAATTGCAATGGTTGCGGTTGAACTTTGATGAGATTCTTGATTGTAAATAAAAGAATTTTGAAATCATTTAGCATTTTCAATTATAAAGTTCACTTACACTTTGCTTAACCACACCACATAACGTCTTTGACTTTAGAAAATAAATTGACAAATTATTAGATTAAAATGTGAGCACACAATTATATTAAAGGCATGAACCGAGCTATTATAATGTTAATAGTGGTGGAAAGCAAATAATGCAAATTTCTGTTGCCGCAAAAATATTCCGAAAAACATTTTTAATTGTGTGTAAGCTATTGTTATCCAAAACTTTTACCGTGCCGTTATCATCACCCACACACACTAAAAAGAGCTGCCCTGCATGGAAAACAGAATTTTGTAGTGTCTATGGCCGCTCATAGTTTTAAGCACTATACTATACGTAAATTGAATTTCAAAAATACATATTCATTTTACACTCACTGGTTTACCTTTTGGCATGGCCTGCTTTCTCTATTTGGCACAGGCATATCATGACCCACCTATTTTTCAGGGAAAATAATACGTAATGGACAAGTTAAAGCCGTTGCACTCAACATATAGTACATATAGAGCATATGTACTTGCATGGGTTTGTGTGAATATGCGGCTTGTAAGCACCAGTTGCCTGCAAATCAAACTACAGCTGGCTCCTCTTCACTTTCAATGAAAATGCAAAGCATATGGCATTTACTGAAACTATTTTCGATTTCCTCAATTGTCACTTTTCAAGTGACGACTCGTGTCATTTGTCAAGTATTGCACAAGAATGTCAATTGTCACAAAGCTGATGTTATGCCTGTGTTATGAAAGTATTTGTAGCTATTCCTTGGTAATATATTGAAAAATGAATATGCATCTGTACATGCATGGATTAAATAGCCTTTATAGAATATATGCACTGCCAATACGAGTAATGCTTATACCGAGAACAAGGTACACTTCTTCTAAAATGCTGTTTTTAAATAAGCACACCTAAATCGCATCTGATATATGTATATAAACAATTGATTAAGTCTACATAATTGTACTTGACCCACAAAATTTAAATATACCGGCACAACTACAACTCATAGCGAAAATAACCATCATTAGTGCTTAAGTCACGCAACTGCTGAAAAGTTATTTGGGAATTATTGTCAAATTTTGCTTTTTTTAATATATTCAAAATTAATTAAATTTTATTTAAGAGAGAGTAGAATTTTTAATGCTTTATTCTTTATTTAAGATCTGCCCTAAGAAGGACAATTATTAAATTATATGGTAGCAATTAAATAAGTTCAATCAGGCGTTCTGTCATGATGGTTGTGACGTGATTAAGCTGGAATAGAATATTTAATAGTGTACCAATTTGTGTTTCTATAGATTTCTATTAAATTGAATAATACTTCAGTCTAGAATTTTTCTATGAGTGTACATAGGAGGTGCTTATACTGTCTCTGTCGTCAATTGTACTTTTGTGTCAATGTGCAAGAGAAACTTTCTCCAATTCATGTTTCACAATTCTATCATTGAATTGAATTAAATGATATCATTCTACATTCGATTAAGTTGTGATGATGATGGCAAAGTGTGCTTCAGCTATTAGTCGGGGGCATTTTTCTTTACAAATTGAGTTTGCAGCAACTTAATTATATCAAGGCGCAATTAGATCGAAACAACGCATGCATGCAAGGACCTGTTCGAAAGAGCCAATTTGTCCGTAAAGCAGGTGCAAATGAGTGCCAGCAACAACTGGGAAAGGAAACTGCACTTGGGCCTCTGTATCTGCTATGGACTCTACAAACTACTCAACTACAAGTATGTTGCTTGCGCTGGAAATTGAATTGCCTGCCTGGCTCCAGTTGCCAGACCACTTAGCATGCACACACATCGAAGTTTCTGCCTTCCAAAGCGTATATAGTATGTGTAAGTTGAAAGGAGCTCAGCAGCAGCTACCGTGTTATGTGTAGGTGCAATAAACCGGTAGCTGTCTATCTTTTTTTATGCACAAAGATCTTCCTGCCGGTAGAGTGTTTCCTTTTTTCCCCGCACTAGTATTTGCATAAAGTCAAGTACTTAAAGGCTGCCAACTCGCCATTTACATGTTTATGTGCTTTCCAGCAGTGCGGCTTACATGGCTGCACTCTCCTTCGTTATGTAAAGACGGCACAAGTTACGACTGCACACATATTTTAGCTTCATTTTTGGTTTCACTGCAATTTCTAGTCAATTTTTCAATTTATTTGTTCAAAGTGTAAACAATCATAAAAAAACACAAAAAAATTTTTTTCAATTGCCATGGAAGCGCTTGTTTTGCCTAAGGGGGAATGCAGGCCCACAATCGTAATTGTAATTGTTGATAGACTGGGACCAGTTGGCGTTTTCCAATTATGCTAAAACAACAAGTAATGGCCTCAAACAATGCTGCTGGCCCATAAATGCAATAAATGAAATCAAAACTCATTTACCATTATTCACAATAAATATTGTTTACTAGTTAATGGAAGCACATAGACAATTTTCAATAATTAGTCACTATATTGATTACCACCAATTCAATTATGCCAATTGAAAAACACTAAAAACACATCCATTTATGTACACATATACATATAAACAAACAGGCGATTAATATAGACACACTGCAGTTGTACATCAACTTTGTTGCACAACAATATAAGTATATTAAAGCGAGCGATGTTCAAATATCATAAAAACAACCTATTCTTAAATGCTTAAAGCAAAAAATAAAATGTAAATGCTTACCATTTCATTAAACTTGCATCTGCTTCTGCGGAATCTGCGGGAAATATAAACAATGGTATCATGAAGGTTGATTTATCAGAATATAAATATTTAAGAGAAATGGGAAACATCTGTGTTGTTTTCTTTGAAAACAATTAATAATGACAAAACAAAACAGTCATTTAAAACGCTCGCAGACAGCATGACATGTGAATGTTAATTAAAAATTTGTTATTGTAAATAATAAACTAATTGAATACACATAGCTCGTTGCTCGATGCATGTGTATAGCGCTTAGGAACAATACAGAAATAATTTATTGAATTACTTTTACAAAGCTTCGTAATTAGAAATACACACTATCTAGCAATTCTGTTGAACACGACATGTTGCAACAACGCAATTAATTGTGTGGCGTTGCGTTTAAGAAATGTATTCTCGCATAAGCCCGATGTCACACTTTTAGCCAACTTCAGCTCTCGCCTACTTGTAAGCTAGCAAAGGATACAAGTTAAATGAAATTTACATTAAAGCACTTCCTTTTGTTGTTTTTTTTTTTTCAGCGAACGTTGAGCACACGCACGAACGCACGCACGTTTACGGTCTGTATGCTGTTAGTCAACGGAAACGGAAGTTACAACGCGGCAACCGGAAGTAGAAGCTGTTGTTATTGAGTCAGCAGCAGAGGCAGTGGCCGTGAAAGGAGCCCTACCTCCATTTCCATTTAGAATTCAAAGCGGAAATCATCAAGCAGTCGCAGATTCTTGTCCCAAAAGAAAAAATTGTAACAATAATGCCGAAATTTAAATTGAAGTGTTGTAGAAACGACAGCATAATGCAACATTATGTGTGAAATATAATAACACACTCTCGACTCTAAAAAGAAAAAGAAAAAATTAAAATCTGAACCAAGACGGGAGAAATCTGAAATATACAGCTTGTATTGCGACAACAATAGACCGGGGCACTTTATTTAACGACAAACGATTTATAAACAGTGCGGGCGCGCTCAAAAGTAGGCAACAAATAGCATGGCGGACATGGAACGCATAAGGCTGGTGCTGCTCGGAGGCGCGGGTGTTGGCAAAAGCTCTATTGTAAAGCGTTTCCTTTTCAAAACCTACACGGACAAATATCGTGCCACAGTCGAGGATCTCTACAATCGTGAATACGACTTGGGTGGCGTCACGCTTAAGGTAAGTAAAGACTACTGCAGGGCTGGTAGCCAAGGGTTGGGTGACACGGTGAATGGCCTGTTAGAGGAGGGAGAGGGGTGTCAGTAAACGGTATACCCATAACCCCAGCTTTTCTGCAATGCATTAGCACAAGTGCACTGAGTAACTTTTGTTGGTCGCGTGCATGTCGCCATTTCCGAGTTTGTTTATGTGGTGTACTATATTGTAGATGGTTGTTGTTGGGTTGTTGTTGTACTTGCACCGACATTAGGGACATTTAACCTGGAATTTTAAGTAAGCATAAAATGTATTGTCTTCACTTGGCTTCTCCTGCCTGAGCCTGCGCCAGCTAACCATAATGCCCGAGGCTACAGCAAAACAGGTCATCTTGCAGTTCAGTTAATGCCGCTTTACCTCACAATGCACAATTACCAGCAATTCGGTTGAACCTTAAATTAAATCAATGCAGACGCGCCCACACATTTAGGCTTAAACTCCTCAAGGCGGCTGTCTCTTATGCTCTCTCTCTCTCTCTCTCTCTCTTTCCCTCCATCACTATCTGTCCATCACTATGGCATTAATTAAGAGCTTAACAAACACTAGCTGCATCTATAGGATAATTGGCATATCTTGTGGCTTTTCATCGGCCTGTGCGGACATGTACGAGTCTATGACATGCCCAGTTGCTAAGAAATCGTCGCAGCTTCAACTTGTTCAGTGCATACTAAGCGCTAAAATGTTGCCTGCGCTTTATTTAATATGCATAGGTACACAGTTCACATAAATATTTGCATACTCGCAAAGATGAACGACGTTACTATACAGGATAGATGTATGCTGAGATTACAATAAGAGTTGTTTAAACTTGTTGGAAGTGCACTTCGCACGTGCCAAAAGTCTCCTTAAGCCGTTCTAAAATAAACATGAATCCGCTCTTTTGAAGAATCTCCCGACTGTACCGCATAGAAAGGGGCAACATATTTATATACCCAGCTTAGGCTAGAAGCAGCGCATAAATGCCAAGACAACAAAATTAAAAAGCATTTTCAATATTTTTGCAATTAACAATAACAAAAAGTACAATACCCCATAGAAAAGTGGTTTCTCAGATGATTGAGTTGGCGCGGAGGCGAAAAAATGAAACATAAAACCTGCCACCATAACGGGATGCAAGCCGTGCCATTTGAAGCTTAAAATACCTAGAATTATATTCCTTATATCCATTAGTATCAAGTGAATGGTTGGCAACAGTCAGAAGAAGAGGTTGGCAGACTGTTATTTCGTACATTTAAAAACTTGCGTCCAAGCTTCTTATTGGTTAAGGAAACCGACTAGTTTAGATTAGTCTTTAATACAGCTTTCATAGCTATGATATGGTTTCTAACGATTAGGTTTTTATAAAGGAATCGGATCCAAATAGAAAATATACCATTATTAATTATTGTGTGTTCAAAAAATGTTAAAAGTAAGACGATTTTTCATATAAATATTTCAGTATTTATAGACTATGTAGTATGCTAAGTATGTATGAATTCATAATTATTTAGCAATTTGCAAATTACTATAAAATATTGAAAGTACCTAAGTATGTGAAAAACTTTGTGAGAATTTAAACTTTAAACAAAAACTAACTTTTTAACTTTCGAAAAACCAATTGTTGTGCTGGCAGATTTCAGCTAAAGAAACTGCCGGGCTTACAGCTTTGACCTTAACCTAATTAATGTAACAAACAAATCGTTCTTTAATTTCTTATCTATACTTGTATGTAAAGATCATTATACTAGTACTACAAGCAAGAAATTCAACATAAACAGTTACATTTTTATATTTTCATTATTTTTTAATCTCGAAGGCTTAAACTGACTATTCCTGCTTTGTAAAAATTAAGGCTCGTTAGGCCCCAATAAGAAAACCTTCTACATTTCTACCAAATTCAATAAAACCACATGCTGCCAAGCCATAACACACATAATGTGCTATGAAATGAGGCGTAAGGAAATAGAAAAACCATTGCTTGTGCAAAATTGCTGAGAAAACCTCAACTGAGCCCATTTAAATGGTTAATTTAATATGCTTTAATAGTTCAATATAATGCTGCCGTTCCCCCTAATTATTTCTTATTATGTGTCACTGAGCTTAACTTGCCGCTTCAGAGGCGCTGCCTCATTAATCAAATTTACATGCTAGATCCCCCTCTGGCTCTTTCCTTACACGGACTTTGGAATGCTCGAAAGTGTAACTAAAACTTTAAAATGTAACACATAAAACACAAATAAACACGCACACACACACACATACACACACAGACACATGCAGACTCCAACACTTGCGCTTGAGTGCACAACATGTTATGGATTTTATCAGTGTTTGCGCCATATAAGCAGCAACTCGAGCACAAAGGAGACAAGGCTTTGTTTCAATACTAATGTTTGTCTGTGTGTATGTGTGGGTGTGTGTGTGATGGCCCGATGGTGTGACGGAACATGGCAAAACTTGCTTTGATGGCACATCATTCAAGCTCACTATATGAGTTGATTATTTGCTGCCCAAAGTTGACGCTGTTACAGACTTTGCAACACAACTTGCTCGCCACAGACACGCCGCAAAAGTTTTACCGAAAAGTTGATTAATAGGTATACGGGTGGCAGCATCACTCACAGGCATGCACACACAAACACACTTCCGTGTCGCTATAAATTGATGTTGACTAAACTACACTGATGTTGATGTGATGGCGACAACAACAAGAACTTAGCAGTTTATAATTGTAATGGTGTTGGCGCCAAACTCGTCAACCATCTCCTGCTCTTATCATTTGGAGCAGCTAGAGCAAATCTAAAACCCACAAACACAGACATTGATACCCTTCAAAGTGGACTTTAGTCGCTTAAATTCTTATTTTAATTAAGAACGATTGATGCCATGACTAAATGCTTTTGCACCAACGGGCGTGAGCACTCAACACTTTTTGCCATAGCCTGAAAATATGAGCAAAAATGTCGCACCACTGATTGAATTTGTGGCCCAGTCATAGCTTAAAGCTGCCAATGTGGCTTGCGTACAATTTAAGTGATTTATCTAAAGTGTGTAGTTGATAAATTGCGGTCGCTGTGGGGGCGCAAAAAATGTTGCGTATACGCAATGCTGCCACAGACACGCTGGCAACGGTGTCGTGTCTATGCAAAATGTATCTAGATAAGCTTACATGCACTGAACAAAATTATTTAATATTAACATTTATTGGTAGCTTATTGATTCAGTTAAGGGGTCCAAGCGTAGTTGTGTTATTTTGTTAAAAGTTGTTTTTCATTAATTCGTTTTCATGCTACAGCTTTCAAAGAAACTTAATAGTTTCAGGTAAAAAGATGTGATTAAGTTTAATAGTTGATCCCAAGACTATACTGAGACTTCTTTTTTTTTTTGTAAACTAACTTTTAATTAATTATAAGCTTCTTCTATCTGTAAAGCTTTTTCTTTTAATATTGGTAAATAGGTATTGACGCCTCTGACCACACTTGGCTGTCAGACGGGACACAGCTAGCCGAAAGGCAAATAATATTGATTTGATTTCTCCTACTTTACCTAGGCTTTCCTTTATAAGATTTGTAAGATTTAGATTTTATAAGATTTTTTTTATAATTTGTATACAAACTTTTCTTATGTCGACAGTCAATGTTTGTTGACAAAAATATAAAAAATAAATAAATAAATAATGCTAGTCAATGCCCGAACCTTTAAATGCAAGCTAAAAAGTTCCATAATTTAAACTAAACTTTAGTTTTGCCAAATAAACATAAATATGTGAGCAGGGGATTGGAGTAATACTTTAATGCTAACTTCCAAACAAATTAACATGTTTCGTTCATTTTATGTGAAGCGTGAGTTGTGTTGAGTGTTGAAGACAAAACCACGGAAATTAGTTCATTACATTGCTCTTAAGCCGCTGTTTCCGAATGGCACAACTTATGTAACAGACGGTAGGATGCTTCGCCATTTCTATTCGGAAATAGCTGAGCCCACGTCAAACTTGGTCTCCTTTTTTCTGTGTGGTTTTCCCCCTTTTGCTCCGGAACACTGTTTTATCTATATTTATTTGCAATTTATAATTTCTACCTTCTTTTCAAATTTGATCGAAATCTGCTAACCTTAAATAAGTTATTAATGGCACATTCTACTGCAATACCACGCGCCCAAACTGCAGTGCAAGTCCGGTTTTTTTTATTGGGTATAGGGTATAACCGGGATTGCTCAACTGCTATATTCTCGCTTGTTTTTAATATTGAAGCTGGCTAAATATATTTTGTAGTACATAAGAAATATAATATATATAATATAATAATTTTTTTAGTTGTGACATCGGCGATTTGTTTAAAATTTTCTGTAGTACAACTCGATCTAAAGTTTTTTTTTTTTTTGCTATCAGAACATCCCCCAAGTTTTAAGACCAGTAAATCAAATATATAGCTAAGTATGTAAAGGAAATATTTAGCAAATATATAGTATATGTATACTACAAAGAATACTAGAAAGGCTACAAAGAACATTTCCTTTAAATAAGCACAAAAATGAAAGCATTTTGATCTGGCAACGATGCACAGCCAGCCCGCCACAGATGATTATCGATACATTCCGTAAGAAGAGCAGAGTAGGTAAACGACAAGAGTCGTGTATAGAGAGTAAGAGAGAAAGACGACATCAAGGCGAGGAAAGGTGCAAGACATACATACATACGTCAAAGATCAATTTAAACATATTCTCAAATAAATTTTGTTAATGTTTCAATCAAACCCATAAGTCTATTTAGCAATAAATTAGTTGAATAGACCAAAACCCACGTGTTAAATGTTTTTGCTTTAGATTAACTGACTGCTATTCATAACTGATGGATATTACATTATTTTGAAAGTTTGATTGCAAGTGTAAGGAGTATGATGGGCGTGGCATTGCAGCTATGTGTGTGTGTGTGTGTGTGTGTGTCACTGCCGCTGCTGTGCAATTTGTGCTTTCATGAGTGCTTTGAAATCAATTTTGCGTAGACAATTTGCTTGTCTATCAGACACAGGCGGTGAACGTGCTCGCTGAGCTATTGTTCTTGCTCGTTGCATACATGGCATAAAGCTGTTGCTGCTGTCCATGCGGTTGCAAGTAGCATGGCAGCACGGCAACACGGCAGCACATCAGCACGGACAGATGCGTCAGTAAATGACCAAAACTTGCGTGTTCTACAACATGTATGCAAACATTTCCAATTTGCTGCACACTGGGGAGTGATTGTTGTACATTGTGTACACCTTTGTGTGTGTGTGTGTGTGTGGTGTGTTACTGGCGTGTATGAGCAGCTTTCAAAAGACACATTACACTGTACTCCCAACTTAAATGGCACACTTGGCATTTTACAGTTGAAGAGCGCAAATTAAATGCTTGTCATAAACAAACAATGGGCAAGCGCAGTTGAAAAGGAAAGAAAAATTTAAAATTAAATGCACACCAAGAGCAGAAATCACTCTCTATCATTTTTTTTTTTTTTTGCATTATGCTTTTTCTTCCATTTCTTTTTGTTATAAAAGTTCTCTTCACTTGGTCACAGTATCGCGGCAAAATAACAATGAGCTACAAATTGCCGCACAATGGCGCGCATTATAGCCGTCGATGCGCACACAAACAATGGCACTCGCTCGCATTCGTGTGCGCGCTTTGTAAGTGTATGTGTGAGTGTGTGTGTGTGTGTCTGTATTTGTGTGAGGTTGAGGCGTTTGGCCCGTTGTTGACATTGTGGCCAGCACACAAGGCGTATCGCAAACTCGCGCCGTTATACAAATGCTGACACATGGGATTAGTTCGCATCAAGTGAGCATTCAGCGGCATCAATGGCAGCAGACCGCGTTGGTGGCAGGCTACCCTGCAGTGGCAATTATCGATATTGCTTCGCACTAGCTCGATCATTGTTGTTATTTTCTCTTTAAAACAAACTTCATTTCAAATAAATTCGTGCTTAAATTGATCCAAAAATTATTTATGAATTAAGTATAAGAGTGAAAAAAATGGACCAGAGCTTTCTAATAGATTATCTCCAATACGTTCTGTATATAGCCGCAACCCACTGAAAATTCAGCTAAGTTATACTAACGCAAACTGGTAGTGTATATGAATATCAATATAATAAATATAAGGTTTGGAAAAAAACGGATATAAAATTCTTTCACTTTTTAAAATTATATTCTTTGCGATTAATTAAAGCTAAAGTGGACACAAATCATTAATTATTTCGATATAAAAACTGATATGCGAACTGTATGAGAAAAATTGAAAATCACTTTAAATGTTTGACCACAAACAGAAGAGAAGAAGCATTGCCCTCCACTGTGTCTAACAACAAAACATTATTTATTATAGCTGTTTTACTGTCTCCATACTAATTTATCTCTCTTTATAAAGCATTTTTTTCATTATTTTGCAATTGGTCACCTTTTGCAACCCACGGATGATGCAAATTTATGTAATTTGGCTCCCATATCGTTAGAAATCAGCACGTATTTGCTACTAAAACTATTTTCAAATCATATAATTTCTATGACATTTACATATATAATTAAATATATACCTGTGCTCGTCAAAGAGGACTCAGCTAGCTCCTATTCTTTTTTAACTGGCATTTATCAAAGTAAAGATTATACAGATCTGAATAGGCAGTAAAATACATTAGATGTCTACACTCCCGATCATTGCTAACAGCCTCATGAAGTTCTTTGTACCCACTAGTTGTACTCTACTATATGGATCCAGTCCAGTTCCGCGTGTTATAATTTTTGCATTCATAGATTTGACTTCATTGACTTTCATTGAGGAATTTGCGAATTTGGACACACTCACTGATATACACCAAGTTGATTTCTAGTTGCGATTAATAGGGTCCAGTAACAATGAGAGTATAGTTTTTTTGATCAACAGATAGTTGGGTTTGTTTCAGCTGCTTAATCTTCCTATGAAAAATAATAAAAATATGTAAATATTTGATGCTAGTTCGGGGTACTGCTGGGTCTCTTTTTCGCAGAATTAGTGAGTTTATTGCTCGATGTTGGTCGGGGTTACTATAATAAATGGCATTTAATATTTCGATTAACTCACAAGGGCAGAACTGAAACTACTTGTATGAAAAATATACATTTAAATCAATGCTGAAAATGTGGCTTGTATAATTTTATATAAGTCTGAAATATTTCGTTTCCACAATTTAAACTTGAATTGCCAAAACTATATTCGTCTTCATTTTTCTACTTGCATGCGCATAGAGTGGGAAATTTAACTTTGTTTCGCAGGCAAATAGTGAAAATGTGAGCATATTGTTGATAATTGAGAACAAATATGCATTCGGATTATAGAAATAAGCAATATATTTTGATAAACGAGTGCTTAAGTGCACAAACATTGAGCTGTGAGTGCATACTCGTGCAAAAAGTACAACATTCAAGTTATTTAAAACTATATAAACATATAAATGGCCAATTATATTGTTTGGAGTATCGAAACCATAAAGTGTTTAATGTAATAGTGCAGCATATTAAAATCATTCTCATGCCACGTGGCGTATGCGTAATACTACTTTATGTAACTATAAAGGTATTTTGTTGCAATTACTGTATACATATATGTACGTTTAAGAGCCCTCATAGGCAGCAGAGCCAATCAACATACACTAGCCATATGCAAATTAATATTACACATACGCCTCGTGGTCAGGCGCACGTTAATCAAATTGTTTTTTGATATAACATTATTTTCTCATTTGATTTTAATTACATGCGGGTTATTTTTACACCCGACGCTTATTAATTTATGAAACCACTTTGGTTGTTGTTGTTGTTATTCTGCCACAGGTGGACATTCTGGATACCTCCGGTGACATGCAATTTCCCGCCATGCGCCGCCTTTCCATTGCCACGGCACACGCGTTCATGCTCGTCTATGCCACAACATCTGCGCCCAGCTTCCAGTGTGTCAAGCAATGCTTCGAGGAGATACGCGAGCAACGTGGCGACTTTCAGGTGAGTGTCAGTTACAATGGCGTCCTCGCCATGCATTTTGTATGCAATTAACGCCCACAGTGCCAAATGCACTAATTGCCAGGCAAATGCCCAAGCTTGACGGTCAGCGCATGACTTTCATTTCAGCCTAAAAGCGCTGCGTCAGAGTGTTAAGCCGAAAAAAGGAAGGTTCAAGAAGAAACTACAAGCCAATTAGAAGCCAACAAAATCACTCATACGCAATGTGCAACCCAATTTTTGTGCCCCAAAGCAATTAAAAAGGATGTCAACTCAAGTCCAACAACTGTTAAGGCTTGTTTTCATTCGTTTTTGCTTTTCAGCACACGCCAAAGTGAGCCTAAGTCTGCCACAAATCTCTTGTTTTTGGCCCCCATGTCCTAGCGACGAGCCTCAATTACACTACCTAACAGTCTTTCCTATCTTTCTCCTTCTTAATGGGCTGGGATTCAATGAGAAAGTTTAGTTAAACATGCACGTCAGATTCGTATAATACTATGTCCAAAAGAGACATGCTTTCCAAAAATGAGCTGAGATGTAAGACTGTAGTAGTAGATGGACTGCTAAGAAACTTCTCGCGAACATTTTTAGATTTCAATTAATGACTCCCTTTAGCTAAAGTCAAAACTGTCCTTGTATAATGTTCTGGAATGCGTATATGTTACATAAGTTTTGTAATCCATACCTATGCATTCCACGAAATCATCAAACCAAGGATTGTTTTGTTTTTGAATTCTTCTTTTGTCAACTGCTTACTGTTCTTTATAAGATTTTATATTATGTGTGCGTTTCACCTTTTCAATCATGGAGGGACGTGTTCAAAATTTGTTTACCAAAATATCGTATTGTTGGTTTAATTAAGTTTATTACAATTGTTCGGTTACTTTCCCTTATTACAATTAACAATGTTTTATAACCTTGCGTTTAATTCAAATTTCATTTAGCGTCCTCCTTCTTTGTCTGGTCAATATCAATTGATCACTTACTTCTTCACTATTTGGTCACTGCTAGTTAGCGATTACGGGGTGTTCCTACTATTACCCAGTTAGGGATGCCCATCCCTACAGTATAGATATAGTTTTTTTCACTTGAGCACTTTTTATCTTTAATAGTTATTAGTAATTTTATCAACACTACTTTATTCTTTTGGTATAGTTCAGAAAAGTGTTTTTAATTGTACTGATAGGCCACATAAAAATAATATTTATTTATATATATTTTTATCAATTTCCACTTGCCGGTCACTTTTCTTCAAATGACCATCAAAATAAAAGTACAGATTTTGTTGGTCAGTGTTTAAGCATATTTTCTTTTATATGCCGCTTCGCTTTAATTTTGCCTGCTTCAGCGAACTTACCCATTCACTCACTAGCTGAAATGACTGCAATACACAATTGAGGAGCGAAAGAAGGAGAGAAATAAGCAATAAATAAGGAGAAAATACCGGCTTAGCCGCTTGTTTTGTTTTGCTAATTCCCTGCCCTCATTTACAGGACATTCCCATTGTTATCGCTGGCAACAAAGCTGATTTAGCGACCACCCACAGAGAGGTCAAGCAGGAAGAGGTGACGGACTGGGTGTTCTGTGAATTGCCACGCTTGAGGTAAGTTTCCCAGACTCTGTTAATTTGAACGCAAAGGCTACAGCTTATGTCGCCAAAATGTTGGAATGTGCGTGTCGAAGCAAATAAACACGAACATGTGCGCAATATGCATGCCTTAACACAATCTAAAGATCAGACATTATTTCAACACACACATGAACATATTTAAACACGTTTGTAAATTGTGCTCTTTAAGAAATAAAAAATGGGTTAAAAAATCTGCATAATTATTAGTCAGTCTCTGTAGAGAGCCTTTGAGCTGTACAGGTAAGTATATGCAGAAAATGGCATACGAGTGTGGCATGCAACAACAACTGTAACAATAAAAGGGAAAAAATATCGAACAACACATATAGCCATGTAATAGCGCAATTACCAACGGCAAGCAATAGTTGATAATGAAATTAAAATGTACAGCAGGAGGCAAAAGCCAACCAACCATTTCCATAAGTAGCGGGCAATGAAAAAAAATACACAAAAAACGTAATAAAACGCGTAATAAATTTTTGCGTCAAGCAAATGTGGCAGTCTGGTTGCAAAATGGCAAAATGGCCAAATAGCAAAATGGCCAAATGGCAGGGGCGGTGTCAGCGACAAGAGCAGCTGCAACCATCACAAATGCAATTAAATGCTAGAAATGAAATTAAGCGACAAAAAGCGTGACTGTAACTGCGACAGCAAATGCGACTGTGACTCGAGCTGTGACTGCCGCCAACGTGGAGGAACACGGCATAGGAGAGAGGGTCCTTGAAATCAGATTCAGATTCTGTTGAAAAAATTGTGGGAGCTTCTCGGAGCCGAGCGACGCAATTTGTAATTCCAGTGAAAAATATGTTTTCATTTGTAAAACAAAAGCTCAAAAACTAAAGTACCACATGCGCATTCATTTACGTTTATATTTTTATATTTACATTTATTTTGCGCTTATTTGTGTCGACTTTAATATTAGCATATTTAACGCGCAGATGCTCAGCCACAGTAGCAAAAATGTAGAAGGTTTAAAAGTGTTTAGTTATTGACTTTAATGTTTGTTCAAGATTTCAAAGAATTCTCTGTCGGGTGCAACTAAGATTGCAGTAAAAATATCGATGAACAATAAATTGTAATTCTTATTGTTTCACGAGTTAATTTAAATCTTTTCTGAATTAACTTAATCCCTTTCTGGCAATGTTTCTCCAGTTTTGGTCAAAAATCAAACCTATTATAGCATTTGTTCCCTTAGCCAGCAAGGTTAGATATGTAAGCTTCTTGATAAACATTTGATTAGCTTCTAGAGTGAAAATAAATGGATTATCAATGTAATATGTAAATCCCTTATCAATTGTTACCGTTTCCATTTTATAGACTTGTTTAGATCTTGTAACAATTATGTTACGGCGGTTGCCTTTAATATCCCATATATGCTTCTTAATGACTTTTCAATATGTAGTTGCATTTTATCGTATTTATATTTATTTGAGTCGCCAATTACTATTTTCCAAGCAGCATTTAATAACATTTTAAATATGGGGAAGGCTAATAGAACAGTAAATCAAACACATGGCACAATTACAAGAAACGTCTTATTTATTCAATCCCTCGAAAGAGACTGAGCTCGAGCTACAAGGTACAGCGAGTTCGAAGAAACAGCTGAGGCGCTGTCAGAGTTCCTGTCTAAATACGTATTCTACTACAAATTTTTATAGACAGCACACCGTATAGATTCTGTGCTTACCCCCAGCCTTTTTCTTCCTTTTGATCTTCCTAGAATGATTCGGATTCCCCTGACTAACTTTTCATTCACTCGTGTGTTTGTGGATTTTGCTTCTAAGAACTTAATAAAGTTCGATGTTGTATAAATGTTTCTTTAATTGGCTGTTAACAAATTCATATCAACTGTTTGTTTTATTTTCTTCAATTGAAATGCTCTAAAATGCATGGTCGAAGCCTGTTTCAAATCAAACAATTGAGCAACTGAACAGCTTAATCTGATCGAATTTCTTCCACGCAATTAATCCCATTTTCTCTGCATTACCAAGCAATCAAATTCAGTTTATAATGATGAAGTGTTAATAATTTAGTTTCTTAGCATCTTCCTCGATTGAAATTTTGTTCATTCTTTAGCTTAGTCATTAGCATAACATAACAGTTAACGACACATAATTATTAACTGCTGTTAATGCTTGCCACTTACTTGCCTTTAGCTGTTTTCAACAGGCAGCTTTCATGTTGTAATTGTACAAATTATGCATGAATAATAAACTGCACGCAATGCTCATAAAAATCACTTATGTTTGTGAGAGAGTCTGCCTGTAAGAGCGCCTGAAAGCATGCAGTGTGTCGGCCACAGTTGCCACAAATTCATGTTGGTGTTTAAGGATGCGTGAGTAAACTTATTTAAAAAAAAATATACATAGATTCACATGAAAGTAGAGATGACTCACATGCTGCACTCAGACAGAGCACGTGCTCAGTAGCATGACAGAGCGTGCCGCGCATACAAACATACACACACACATACACATATACCTGTACATTACTCGAGGACTCTTACAAATCTCTGTTGGATTAAACATTTACGCAGATTGATGGTGTGGTTTGACGCACCTTGAACTTCTGCGCTCAGCCACACTTTACATGCCAACTTTACAGTTTTTCCCCCTCGGATTTTTAATGTGTGCTCGTGTGTGTGTATGTGTATGTGTGTGTTTGTGTGTGTGTGTGTGTGTGTGTGTGTTTGTGGTCGAGTTTGTGGCTATCCTGTCCGTTGTGGATTCGTGTGGTGACGCATGAAAGCACTGCAATTTGTTGCCGTGGGTCAGCGTCTGTCTGTCTGCGGCTTAGCGCTTCAAGTAAACGACTGCTGAGTGCATTTATTAGCGTTAATAACTGGTACACCCTTTTATTCTCAAGGGACCATGCACACACTTGACACACAGGTTTGTTTTCCTCTACAAATGGGTTACAATTAATCGCAATCTAATCGTTCGTAAATGTAAATACTTTTTTTTTGAAAGTGTAATTAAGTTAAAAAACATTTTTGTCGAGACATAGTATCTCTGAACTGTAAGCCATCAAACATAATTTCGTCACATTCATAAGCTTAATTTCAATTTGAAATTTAAATCGTTTCTATGGTGCACCAAAAAGAGGGGGGAGGCATCGTTATTTCAGTTAAAATGGAAATAAAACTCTTTGAAACAGTACAGTAAAGGTACAAATTTAGTTACAAAAATAAAGCGACACCTTGCTCATTCCTTTAATAATGGTTTGATCAACAGTTTATTTCCTCTTTTTAAGGCTAACCCATTTCATTGACAGATGAAGGCTTGTTTTTTGAAACTAGAACTGATACAGAAACCTTTTCTAACCTTTTCGATGTAATTTATTTATTTAATTTACGATTTAATTTAGTTAGAAGAATAAAGCGGAATTTTCCTCATTCCTTTAAAAATGGTTTCATCAACAGATTATTTCTTTTTCAATTCTAACCCATTTCTTTGACAGATAAAGGCTTGTTTTTCAAAATAAAAACCGATACAGAAATGTAAAACGCTCTAAGCTTTTCGATTAAATTTAATTAAATTTTAGTACGCAGCTCAGTATAAAGTTTACGTGAGTAAAAGTTTTTAGACAGACAACTTGGCCATGTTTGGCTAAAGGCAAACCTCCGAATATTGGGTTTACATGACGACGAAAGCCATGTTCAATGCTGTTACCATGCCCAGCGGCGCTGGCCGCATCAACAATCAAGTTTATAGCTCGTCCCTTCGTTGCCACACCACCTGCAAACATATCACGCTTAATTTGGCCATTAGTAGAGCATACACAAACACACAAACACACACACACTCACACACACACAGATGCTACAGTTAAAGCCGTTTCGTACAAAAACTAGCTTTATTTTACCCACGTGTAGGAGAGCTGCATGTGTGGATTTTTGCGGCAAAGTGTTGTCTGTTATAAATTAGACTTTTTGCTGCACTTTTTGCACTCTTATTTCTTTTTTTTTTGACACGTTTTCCATTTTCCACGGCTGAAAGCCGCACATTTGCTTTTCTAACATTGTAATTTCTGGCACAAGGTTGTAATGTCACGCAAAATAGCTGTCATTGTTTGTGGGTTTTTGTTCAAAAACTAACCTGCAACATACAAGCACGTGTACATGGAACGACGTATACGTAATTTATACGGCAAGCCACAAAGTACGGGTTTGCAACACTTACTGCTTTGAAAATGTTTCACAGTTTTTCTAGCACCCAACACTGACCCTACACTTGCTGTCTACTTCATTGCAGGGCCAAGGTGGTGGAGTGCTCGGCCAAGGAGGACACCAACGTGACCGAATTGTTTAAAACCCTCTTATCCCTCTCCCGGTTCTTGCCGGCTAGCAGCACCACCAGCGGAGCCGGCAGCAGCGATGCTGCGACCAGTGGTTTCAAACGACGCTCATCGGCCTATGTCAGTGCATCGTCCAGCCGCAGTAAGTATAATGAACAAAGTTTGTTAACTGAACTAATTAAGTGATACACATACCGCTTTTTGCACAAACAATAATAAAACAAGGGACAAAAACATGATATAACATCACCGTGAAAACAAAAGCGATTGTTCTTTCAAATGAATTTCATACTCGTAGATGTAACAATTGCAAAAAGTTGCCTTTTTTAAAGAGTATAGCTTTATAATTTTACCGTAGAAGAAGAAACTAGTTTACTTTATTGTTTTTATGCAGTGTTCTGTAGTATGGCATTTTATTATTGTCCGGTTATGTATATTTTATCTAAAGATTTATAGAGAAATTCAGAAATTTTTAATTAACCTCTCGATTAATCAGAAAACAAGTATCACACCTATCCAAAATTTGTATCTTATTTGTTCAACAGATACGATCATCTATTTATGTCAAGAAGACATCGATTTGTTTTGTATTTATAGAAATCGAAGAAAGTCAAATTTAGATTTAATCCTATATATGAAAGATTTGTCACCAATCTATACAAGTAGTACATTTTTCTTGAACTGATCCAATTATGTGAGGTACTAAGTGGCTCAATTTTGATAAAAAAAAACCTAGTGGTTATATTGGAGTAATTTAATTCCAGTTAATGTTTTTAGATTGCAGCCGTTATAAATATTTATATATCTTTGGCCTTTTTAAGTTTAGCTTGTAAGGAATGGCTACAAAATAGTTATCGCTGTCGGTTTTAGAAGAACGTGGGTAGAAACACAACTATAAGTAAAAGAAACTATAAACAATTAGCTAAAAAATTGATAGAAAACCCGCTAGAAAAAAGCTATAAACACCGCAAAAATGTGTTAAAAAATTGATAGAAAATCTGCCACCCATCTCTTTAGAGCCACAGAATATAAAATTCTATTTCCACTAAAAAATATACTTGGAATCCACCACAAAAAACGGCGACTGAGAAAAGGTTGCTGCTCCAGCAAACAAAATCGTGACATAAAATATTTCAACTCAAAAATATTATATTAGCGCCCAACTTGCTAACTAAATCTCAAGAATACATACAATGATATTAAATTGGAGGAACATAAACATGTTCAAGATACGGAATGTTACAATTGGACCTTCAGATTCGCGATTGCCAACCTCATTTGCCCATTTGGCCAAAGGCAGGTGCCAACCTTTGTACTTCTAGCTATAAACTTTCCTAACTACAAGTAGTCAGAAAATGTTTCAATAATAATACAACTGATGCGTTCAACCCATCATCGTTTGTGAGTTGAGTTTCTGCGTAGAATTACCAATTTCCGTTTTTTGCTTGAAAAACTTTTCCTGTTGATTGAGATATTTCCAAAAAAGGTATTTGTACTTATGATCAATAACGCTGTTGAGGGGCCCCCAGTGACATCTCCTTTAACTTTTCAATTTCAATGCAAAAACTTCTCAGCGTTGTTGCTTTGAGTCATATTTTCCTCTTTGCAAATTACTTCTACATGCCATGGAAATAGTTTTTGGCCGACAATGTCGACTCTTGCAACAAGGAAACCGGTAAACTGCAACGGAAATAATTTTCATCTGATGCACCAAAACAAGACAAGAGGTAAGGAATACGTACACAGTTTGCAGCATGCTGCTCTTTTGGCCAAAGGTATGAAATATCAATTAAACATTCATATTGCAAAATGGGAACGAGCTTCTGGCTCTTTTGTTTTTAGCAATTTTATTGCTCGCCACACAAAATGAATATATTTTTGTGTATCTCTTTAATGGCAAAGCAAAAAGCAGCTAATTTGAAAAGAATATGAGAATCCTCTTATATTCGCAGGACAAATGTGGCTTTCATTTTGTAGAACTTGACCTCGAAGTTGAAAACAAGTGCAGAAATTGAAAGTCTTCCACAAAGAAATAAAACCGAATCACAATTCAATCTAAACTTGAAGCACTTTCATGTTGGATGGATGCTTCCTTCAACTTTTTGAGCCCACTGTACGCTCGAAGCTGAGCCAGACGAACTCATTTTAAGTGGCTCTCAGACAAATGGTGTCTGATGAAAAATTAATTACGGTATTATTGAAATTAAAATGCGAGTGGGAGCCTAGCAATTAATTTGAAATAAAAATGCAACAATATTGCGTTTAAGCGCTTATATGAAAAACAAAAATGCAATCATAAGGGCATTAAATGCAGAGCGGCAGTAAAAAATAAAACATCAGCATATACACACGTATTTATAATTAGTAAATGCATTGTTTAATTACATTCCATAACAATTTCGACTAAAGAATAAAAGAAAGCTTAAGTCGCATTCTTTGAACTGAATTCGTTTTCAATCCAAGCAAATCATTCAACTGCTGCCAAGCCAAAATCCAGTCATAAACCTGGTTAGACGGCAAAGGATGACTGAATGCCAAATTGTTGACAATTTTGTTAATTAACTGCAATTAACATTTTTATGGCGTGTTCTCGGTCCTAATTAATTGTACAACGCAAACGTAAAAATGACAATCGACAAATGTACAAGAGGCAATTGACAAAGACAAACTCTTTTTAATTATTTACGTGCCAGAAGAAAAATGGGAAAACAAAGAGAAAAGAAAGAATACATCAAAAAATTGTATCTTTTCACACTCTCTTTTCATCGACCTTTTGGAAAATTGTTGGTTTGTTTTGCCATTAGAAGATCAAAAACAAAACTTTTCTGCAATTCAGCCCACTCTGATATTTCGAATAGGATACTTTGGGATAGTATAATACGAGTATATATAATGTTTGGCTAAATCTCACACTCAGACAAATCGCAAATAGGCTGGTGTAAATGTCTTTTTGTCTTTTTGCCTCTTTGTTTGTCAAGTCAACGTCAAAGTCATCAGAAAATGTTACGCACGAGCTCAGTCAGGCACATAAATTAGCTGACGAAGTGGGGAGCGTGAGGAAATAGCGGGAATTAAACCAAATTAGCCTGGACATTGTGTAAACAAAGACTTTTTATGCTGCAGCTTTGCTGTTCCTTGAACTTCTTTGCCTATTCAGTTGTTCTTTATTTTATTTAGACAAATGCGAAATACTTTTTAAGTAGACTTTTCCGTGTCAAAAGCAACCTTACCCGGAAATCATTTATATAGGCATTATTCATAAGTCCGAGCTCGTTTCAAATACTGCATATATACATGAAAAACTCGAAGTGAATGGCTTGAATAGATTCTACTATGATCATTTCAAATGGAATACATAATAAATTGCAAATAAATCCACAAATAATTTAAACCAGCTTTCCTCTGACCTTTTGGCCAATTTGCCAATTTCTTGTGCTCTGACTCTGCCTTTGCTCATTAAAATGAAAAGCATTTAATTTGCACATTAACTCATTAAAAAGTTAATTCATACCCGGCAGTATGAAGTTCAGAAAAGGCCCTCACCAATTATGTAAAGCCATTAAATGACCAACAGCGCGAAACTTTCAATGCGGGCCGAATACTTGTACCTTTCGATATACAACATTTTTCACTGCTGTCTCATGCAATTGGCTACAAGCATTAATATCTAGTTAATTAATGGTGGCCAACCGAACGTTCGACCAAAGCCTGGCACGCCTAAATGAAATAATTAATTTAATTTCCGCGCAAAATGGGGAAATGTTGGGGTTTCTGGGCTCATTATGACGAGCGTTCGACACTGCCAATAATTTAATTGTTTCCTCTGGCCTAAGGATGAACATTTTTAGTTCGCCACTGCCATTACAAAAGTCATTGAAATGATGTGCAAAGTTGTACCTTTGCCGCTGAGAGAATTGTTCAAAAATTTCACCATTTTTTCATTAAAGCTTTAATACGGCAGTGCGAGTGGCAGTGGCAGTGTCGAGCGCTTCCAATTATGAAATTCTGTGTATTTGTGCTGGATAAAGTGTTGTTACGCAATGTGGTGCTGCAGACAATCAAACTGATCCATATAGAGTATGAAAAAGCGACAGCGTCGAACATATTTGTAAAATATTTCGGCCATAATGCCATCGACCATGAACACTGTCTGACTGCTGTTGACAGCCTTGTGGCATTAAAGTGCGGGGTCATATATGAAATATAATCGTATAAAAATGTATGAGTGCGTGTGCGTGTGTCTGTGCTCGTATTTATGCTGAAGGTCGTACGATTATGTTGACTCGGCAAATTGACCAACCTGCTAGTATTCATGTACAAGTACATATGTATCTCTAATGACATTATAGTGTTGCTCATTATGTTCAACTTTAGATGCAGATCTCTTAGTCGAAGCATTTTATCATCTAGGAATCTAGGCCATAGCCGTACGGACGACACATCAAGTAATTGCGTTAAGAGCACAAAACACAGAGCACTGCATCCAAAGCACAGCCACGCGAAGCAAAGCAAAGCAAAGTAAAGCAAGGCAGAAGGAAAGCTAAGCGAAGCAAAGCAAAGCAAAGCAATGCCAGGAGGCAAATTTCATTTAAGACCATAGCCGACAAACAACTCGCGCCTTCCTTCCAAAATGTCCTCCTCATGCAAATACGCGTGTGCGTGGGTCTGTGTTTGTGTGTGCTTGCACGTGCTGACAACTCAATGGTGCTGATATCTAAGTAGGTACACTGGGAGAAAAAGCAATTGCATTATTATGTCGATTTATGGACAGTAATTTGCTTAAAATTATTTGATTATAATAATAATTATTTGTAAATTAAATTTATCTCTTGCGATGAAACAGAAAGTTGAGAAATTTATTTGGGGTTTATTATGAAAATAAGTTCTTTTAACACTGCGATTCTAATAATAAATGAATTAAAATTTTTTAAATATTTGGAGTCACACAAACATCCTTTGCTTTAGGAATGTTATAAAGCAGATTAATCAAATTTTATTTCAACAATTAAACATTTGCTCATTTCGATTGTCTTTTTAAGTCGAAGCGCTGTTAGAAATTGGGGAACCACTTTTGTGTTCTTTTCGTTTCTTTTCAAATATATAACTATAACTATATCAAATTTTTGTGGAGTTGGTCTGGCAAAGATGGACACCAAGCCAGCCAACCCAGTGATATCAGATTGGAAGTTGAATCGGCAATCGACCGGTATATATATTTTTTGAATAGGCATCGCATAAAGTATCTTTCAATTCATTGTAACTTGAGGCTTCCGATTTTTTTTTCTGAGTGAACATGCTTCTATTGTTATTATTGTTGTTGCAAATTCTAGCTGTTTGTGTGTGTGTGTGCGTGAGTGTTTGGTTTTGTGTGTGATGGCGCATAAAAAATGGCCCAGCAGTTGGTCCCACAATAGCGCGAGTGCTCAGCGTAAAAAAGTTAAAGCCCAAAGCGCTTGCCAACTGCTACCCCTAGGCGCACACATGTTTTGCCACCGTGCCACCGCCCCACCTGCACCGCCAAGCTCGACCCCGTAGTCCCGGCAGTCCAGGTTAAGGGAAACGCAGGCAGTGATTTAAGTTAGCGCCACCGCGGGCTGATTTTGTTTCGAGACAGCAGCCGCAACTCAATTGAAACTTGTAGCCCATGAAATTTAAATATGTTAAATAAAGAGCGTGCCACTTGTGCTGCTCACTCGGCGAGTCCATGTGGCAGGCATGCGAGTATATCACTCGAGTCGCTGAATCGGGACGTTTCGTGTGTCTGGGTGCGTTATGCCAAATGTTATTAAAACATCCTTGTAGGCAGCGGTTTTGTCTGTGCTTTGCATAATTTGCTTCAGCCCCTTCCTTCACACACACACACGTATCGTCAGTCTGATGAGAAGCCTTTGCCGTTGCTTTTCCTTGTCCTATGGCCAAAAAAAGGAAAGTAATTTAAATTTCTGTTTCAAAGCATACGCTTCAATTCCCGCTACATATGCAAAAATTGTTGGGAGCTGGCTCAGCATAGAATATGTAGCGTGTTTATTTTTGCGCCTGGCTAACCATTTCCCCACTCGCCCCTCGTTCATATGTCATGGCGCACAGATCCCAACTAGTTTTCGCATGATTGCCATCGTTTGGGGCCAGTTTTCGCGCATTTTGTGGAATATTGTAAACACTGAAACAATAGAGCTGGACGGTTTGTTTTCTTTTCCAACTACATACAATATTTACACCGTAAAACTGGGTTAGGGAATTTGGCTTGTATAGCTTTCAGAGCAGACAAATAAATTTACTCTGTGGGTATTTGATACTCGTAAGTACTTAAAAGAAACTATTTAGTCAATACCTTCGTCAGTGCTTAAAATGTTCAATTTATAGATTATGAAATATACAAGTATAACATTTTCATATGGAATTTTAAATAATATACTAAATTCGTTTACATATAGTGCATATAAATGGACGAACTATGCCATACTTTAATTTATTCATCGCAAAGACCACAAAAGAAGTAAATTATAGCCACCATTTTGTCTTTCTTTTCAAGGGCATACAAGTGAAATTATTAGTAGCATACTTTCAGGATGAATTCAGCCGCTTCCAAACATTTATTGTTAACAAACACAAAACAAAATATTCCACATAAAGAATTACAAGAAAATGTTATTTGTTACTAAATATCGAAACTGAAACTCCTTTTTGCACTCGATGCCGACAATTTGCTAAGAAATTCCAAACATAATGGAAACCTATTAAAGGTTATTTGAAAGTCTTAAAGCTTGAATATTAGAAAACATAGAGACAGCTGCGCAAGGCTTGTGTAAAATGTTGTAAATGGTAATTTTATATGAACTTGCCACTGCTCTTTCTCCCAATGCCGTCTGATTAATTGTTATTCAAATATTTGCTGGCAGTGCTCATTGTTTAGCCTGAAGTATTCACACTTTAGTGCTCAACTGATTAAATAAACATGCACCACTTTGCAAATCACCATGGCAAATTACATCCTTTGTTCTCCGATTTGCAGCTCCACAAAGCACATTCAATAAGACGCGCCTGCGAGCGCTTTCAATCACATCAGCTAATCAGGCAAATCAATGTGCTCAGCTTCCTTGAAGCTGCACACTTCCCCTTCAGCCTCCAACCCACCACATCTATGTACATTCCGAATGTTGCTTTTCATCTTGAAAAGCGTATAAAATATACAACAGTGTCGTCCTTTGTTTGCCACAAAGAGATACAGCGTGCGAGAAAAGTATACCCAGCAATTGGAAGCACTTGTTAAGTTCGAGAACAAACTTAACTGTGCATTCGACTGTAAAAAAAGCCCACTGCACATGTTTACGCCGACAAGTAAAAGCGTTCGCGTTTCATAAGTTAATTACGTCAGCAGCAGGGCACGCACCTTTGCCACGTCTTGCCAATGTGCCACAGTGCCGCGGTCAAACAATGGAGCAGCACGAGCAGAGGCAGCTTAACCAGCAACACACTTCGAGCCTTAATTTGCAACTTGATTAAAGTAAAGTATGTTTGCATGTATGCTGAGCTTATACTCGTGCTCTTTGCAGCAACCACATCGGTAATTGTTACGCTTGGCAGGCGCTTCGCAACCACATTGCAACGTTGCCTGGAAATTGGATTTTCATATTTATTTCCATTCATTGCAACCAACCGAAATTTTACTTTGTACCGCCCCAGTGGTGGTGTGTCGACCCAAATATGTCAACCAAACACGATTGCAAGGGTGCGCCTAGGCGTGACAACAGACGCATTTTTGGAGTGCAACGAAACGCGTTTTAAATAAATACAATAAATAAATAAGTTATTTCGAAATAAATATGTTTACGCTCGCATTGGCATCCGTTTTAATTAGTCAAATTGTATTTAAATTAATTCACAGATTTGAATTCTGCACTCTTAAATACATAACTGATAAAAATGTTTGTTGATGCGTTTAATTGCCACAACAAATAATCGTGCACAGTGTTAGAGATTGTAAATGAATGGAATGAAATGACATTTATGTATATTATATAGAGGTATTTCCATGAATGCAGGTGCAACTGAACTTAGTGTTAGCTAATGTTGTAATTAAAATCCCCATCTACTCTTACAAACTCTTACCAGCAATAAGGGATTATTACATTAGAGAACTAATAGAATAAGCTAATCACATTTTCAGCAGAGTTTGAATAAAAGTGTTTACAAATATGGAAATGTGGCCCTGAAGTCGAGCGGGCTCTTGCTGATGCTGAACTTAAATCTTTTTTAGAGAACTTAAATCTGGTTTGGTTTGAGAATTGAAAAAAGCATTGGCATTTGTAAATTGCTTCCGGAAGGAATTATTTTAAAGTTATCGCTGTAAAGGATTTTATGAATAAATAAAGATATTTGAAATTATAAGAATAATAGAAGCTATACCCATGATACCAACCCATGCCTAAACAACACAAAGGGTTCCTAAATTGGCTCACGGACGGCACACATGATTTCCGGCCTACAGACACTTATGTCGACTTCATTTAATTTATTCATACATAAATTTATTCCCGCAACCAAAAAAAAAACTAGTTCTAATAAGTAAATAAAAAATAAATGTTGCATGGACAACTTACAACTATCAAAACTGAGAACGGAAACGAAATAATAAAAATAATGGTAACAATACTAATAAAAACAGTAGAAATGGTTAAATATAAATTTCAAGAAAAAGACTTTAAAAACTATATAAGTGTTCATGACAGCAAATAGAAAACGAATTAGGCACTGGCCTGTATTTAAAATATGTTGACGAAAATTGCATTCCATTTTGAGTACACGGATCGCAAAGTATGAAGAGAAAAAAGGGGAAAAAAACAATAACAAAAATAGCAGAAAGAAAGTATTAATTTTGCACGGACTTGGCGCCTCTCTAAAAAATGTGGGCCTTGCTTTGCAAATTAGAATTTAAAGAGACCTTTTCATGTGCTTTGCGGTTTCTCTCCGCTAGGAATGAGCGCTTTAAGAGCGGATGAAGTAGCAAAAGAATAAAAGAGAGCGCACTTACGGTTTCGACTTCGAATCCAACGGCGAAAGATCTTTCGAAGATGAACGGACTGCTTTGCTAAAAAAGTTTGTTGTTGTTTTTTTTTCTCGCATAATTTAAATGCAGTTATTAAAACACTTATTTTTGTTTGCACAGAAAAATAATATTAAAAAAAATTGAACATTTAGAAGCAACATACAAAAATTAACAATCTAGGCTTTGCACGGCGCTTACAGATTGCGACACTGCATACATAACCTCTCTTTTCTTGTTGCCACTGCAAGCACATTTTTTACAAGCACTTTAGCTAACATTTTTTTCTACGGTGAGGGAAAAAAACCGGTAAAAAAAAAAGGATTTAACTAAACCTATTCAAATCAAATTAGGCGGCTTCTTCACTTCCACTTTGGATACCGATTAAAAAAACAACAACAAAAAAAAGTAACTTGCGACTGGCCGTGATCGCAGGGTCCATCGGCTTATGCATTCGCGCACCAACTGCTGCGCCTAAAATTCTCGCGTGCGCCAGAAGGTACGAAATTTTAAGGGCGGCTTAATTCATAGCTCCAGACCTAATGTTCAATATTTAGCGCTCCATTTCTAGTGCCGAATCTAAATGTAGGCGAGCAGAAAATCGGCAACTAAGTGAAAGGCACACAACAACAAAAAAACTTAAATTAAAATATTTACCCTGTTCGGCACCAATTTAAGAGCAATTTCTATGCCAACGCAACTGGCATTCCAGCGAAAAAAAGGCAATAGCTCCCAACTTGCAATTCAGTTATTGAATTTTTGCTAACTTTGTTAAAACAAAAGTTTTCTTTTAAGACCCTCCCGACTTAAAATGTTATAGCAAAATTTTATTTTAAAATTATCTCTTGCCAAAATTAAATTTTTAGTTCAAGTACTTTTTGCCTTGCAATTAGAAGAAGCACGCCTGCTCCGATCGGCGCTCCAAAGAAAAAGAAAGGGGCTAGTCCTAACCTAGGCTCACGGAAGTGGTTGAGGTGGCAAAGAGAGCAAACCAATTGAGGTTCAACGAAAAACAAAAAAAAAACAAAAAATTTACCTCTATTGAACCACGACTATAGGTGGCGCTTGTATTTATTTATTTATTTATTTATAAAAATCAACAAATTTACTGTCAATAAATAATTGGTAATATTAGAAAGTAAAATAAAAATATTTATAGTATTACATTATAAGTTAAACTTAAAAGATAAGAAAGCCTAAGGGAGAGCTATACAATGACGTCTATTAATGCCTCCGACACGTTGGGGGAATTTTATTTGCCAGTTGGCCAGCTATGCCCCGATTCACAGCCAAATGTGGTCAGAGACATTATAGACCTAACAAACTAAACAAATAGCAAGTAGAAGAGAAGACTTAATTCTACTTAAGAACTAATTAGAAAAAGTAAGGTGTAGAAAGAGGAAGAGGAAAAAGAAAAATATAAGAGGGAAAGAGAGATACAAAGACAGAGAAAGAGAAAGAGGTAAATCTCCAACCCGGTGGGGGAAAATTTAAATGCCAGTCCGGCTAGCTATGCCCCGACTCACAGCAGAAGTGGTCAGAGATTTTCCCGAAGATAATTATAAAGAATAATCTTTACCGAACAGAGAGAGAGTTCTGTCGAAAGTAAATGTGAAAGATCAGTATAATTACTGCAAATGACCCGAAAACGATTGTGCAAAGCGTAATCGGTTGTGCATCTAGCCAATATGAACGGCAAATAATTCCTTGTTGGTCTACAAGGAACTGAAAAATTAAGGCGACCTAAGAGGGCAGAGGAGTCAACCTCACCGATAACTAACTTGTGGAGAAAAACTATTCCAAGAACAGTCCTACGATTTTCTAAAGATGGAAGGTTTATAAGTAATAGTCTACTTGAATACGATGGCATCAAAACATTAGGATATAGGTATACCCTTAATCTATTACTAAAGAGAAACCATCTACTACTAAATACAAAACTGAATCTACTAATAAAAATAAAGCCTTGCATTTTATTAAAAAAATAAAAATAAAAAATATAAATAAATGAAAGTCAAGTTAATATTATTTGCAACAAGCTACAGTATATATAGAGTGCCTGATGTAATTAAACATCTCATACAAAAATTGATATTCATGTATGCATTTGTTTACTGAGAAAATAAAATTATCTTTACATAAAACAAATCAGGTTATTTCAGATCGTAATTTGTGTGTATTTATTTGCTCAAATTTAAATGTGTATGACGCCTTAAGCCCCGATATTGGCATGTTTTAGTGTTTAAAGCTCATAGGCAAGCTTAAATCAGATTATATTAATTAGTTAAGCAAATCGGTGAAGATTAATTTGTAGATCTGTGAATCAACTGCCAATTTAGTTATATTTTTTACTTTTAAATGCCCATATTACCATTTAATTGATTGTATTTTTGTAGTTAACCAGTAATTGCAAGGGTATTAAAATTACTAAAAAATTTTAACAGTGCGGACCTTTTGTTAATTTAATGGATGGAGATTATTTCTTTAATCTATTGACTTTGAATTTGCTTCAGATATGCTGAGTGCAACCAAATCGCTCATGGTTTTAGGTCTATGCTTTTGCAAAATTCTCCAGACAGCATCTAACACTAAATACACATACTTCCACATATGATGCCCTTATTCCTTATACAAGTAGTAATAATTAATAATGAAGAATAAGAACTACATACATAAATCGCTTTGGACATTTCAGAATAAACCATTTTTAAATGCTTCTTCGCAATTGCTTTAACTTGCAGATAAGAATCGCATGGCCAGTCCGTCGGTTAGCTGCGAGAAAAAATCAAATCTGGTGGATGCCGTCGACGTTGCCAGCACCAGTGCTGAGGCCAAATTGAAACCGCGTTCCAGGTGAGTGGCACACGCGCGTCAACGTCAATTGAATATCTATCGTATTGACACCACACCACACCCACACACTCACCCATGTACGTATGTACACTCGTAAATATGTATATACATATATCTGGATGTGTGTGTGTGTGTGTTGTGTGCTTTTGCAGATCTCTCATACGGCGCGCTTCACGCAAGACCAAGCAGCAAATCAACAACGCATCCGATGAATGCAATTTACAGTAAATAGCCAACACAATGGGCTGGATGATTTTTTAAACGCTTAAATATAGCATATATATATACTTATATATAAATGTATTTGTATGTGTACGCGTACATTTGAATTAATATTCAAATTCAATGTCAGTTAATTGAAATACGTGTATTGTAAATGTATGTGTACTATGTATAAACAGCAGCCAATGAACCGTCTAAGCATTGTGGATTTTTACCACATAACAACTACTATATATGTATGTATATGTATGTATGTACGTATAAAACAGACAAATGTTTGTTTGTTTTTTTTTTCCTAAAATGTTTAATTATAATTGCTGAAATCAAAAGAGGTGTTAAAAAACGCGTTACATCAATTAATTTGCTCAATGGCAAGCATAATGTGTAATACTTATGTACTTGTATGTACAACACAGGCATATCTGCAACAGTATTGGTGTTTATCAATGTTTATAACAATTGTGCAATGCGATAATAATTACAAAACCTACATTTAATTAATGACTCTACCACATCGCCCCAAAACAGTTCAATTTTTTCATCTACCATAGCAATAATACAGTAATCAGTTAATTTATGTTTAAAGGCAATTCCTACACGGTGCAGAAAGCTACTTATATGGATTATTTTCCCATTATTTATGGATGATTGGTTTGGGGGTCAATCTATTTTTTAAAACATTTTCTGCCATTTCAGCATACACATTGTGAAATACTTAAGGTTCCTTGGTCCGATAAATGAATTTTCCTACTGCATGAAATTCCTTTCAATGAAGCAATGAAAATGTTGACAAGCTTGCGGCCAAGCTAAAAAAAAAAAAAAAAAAAAACAGTTCCTTTGATGTTGAAAGGGCAGGCAGAGTTTTGTTAAAAATGTCTTCTCTATTGTTGTTGTTCTTGTATACTTGATAAATTATGAAAGTTTAAAATTTCATCATTGAAAGCATTTTCAATTAAACTTAGTAATTTATTTATTTTGATCAACTATTGAGGCATTTGCTTAGATACTGCAAACTTAATATGAAGTAAACACATATTTTTTATTAAAGTATATCTAAAAAAAATGCAGAACAATAAATTCATAATTAAATAGAAAAGTTTTTGTCAAAGATTGTTGCACAATTTATTTGAGCAGCTGACCAATTTCACAATCTGTATTTGAAGAAATGATTGCACTTGAAAAATCAGCAGAAGACATTTCAAATAATAGTGAAAATAGAGCCTTGTACAACAATAGTACTATACGCTATTGGTATGCCTGTAAGTGATTGCGATTTTATTAGACTATTCCGAAATTGTTAAATGTTATTCATGCAGAGAGTGGTCCAGGAAACGGTCCAGCCTCACACGATTCTATAATTTTATAGTAAGTATTTATAATATACTCGTACAGTCTAAACAAAATTCAAATAGGAATCATGAATTTCGGTCCACTTCAGTTTACGACCAAAAAACAGAGGCCGTCATCACATCCTTAATGTTTTTATTTTTTTAATTCTCAAGTTTTTTGTGAGTCACGCGAACAGGGTTCTACGTTTAGGCACAATTTATGCATGCTGATAAAATTAATGATTTTTGAACAAAATAAGTTATTGAGGATTATACAGGGTGTATTCTTAATCTCCATAACTACGGCAAGGGCTTATCATATAGATATAGCAGTGTTACTATGAAAACTCAGCTCAATACTCTACTATATATTTATGTACTCTCGTGTTGATTTAGACGCCAAATAAACTGAGTCAACAACTTTTTGATGTGTCCAGATCACATATTAGAAATTACAAATCGTTAGAAATATCACGCGTTTTTGATTTATCTATGTATATTCAATAATATCGAACAAGATGTATTTCCACTTTGGCTTAAGTGCTGCTAGAAAATAAGATTTTTTTAAGATAATTACTGCTAGGATGGCATTAATGCAGATGTTAAAGGTACTGAATGGTAAATATGTTTGTACTGTAAAGGGATTTGTGTAAGTTGGTGCGCAACATATGTATATACATATTTAAAGGCCGATGCAAAGTGAATTGTGATGCAAAACTAAGAAACCAAAATGTACATTACTTGTATGAAGAGGGAGCGGGGACTAAAGAAAAAGTAAAAAGTAAATTTATAAAAAGTGCAATTGCAAAGTTTGCGCCAAAAAATTGTTGCATTGTTTTTGTTACGTAGTTGGAATTGTTGAGTTATGGCTAAAGAATAAGACAAGAACATACCTACATACATACTTATGTATTTCTATCTGTATAATGTAAGGCATGTTTTAGTAGCTAACAAACAAAAAGCACAAGGTTTGCTTTGTAAAGTATATTGAAATACGATTTGAAATTGTTAAGAAATGTGGTTAATGGCGCACTGTGAGAGGAACAGACGAAATTGTAAAACATAGCCCCATGAGCAGCAGTTAAATATGTATATCTAGAATAATAGCAACTATCAGTTAAAGAAATACGGGAACATATAGTCGAAAGCTACATGCAACATTAGTTGCTGGCAGTAATATCAACAGTTTTTTAAACAAGGCAACAAATGTTTTTATATTACATACATACCTATAAATGTGCGTAATTTAATTGTTCTTTATTACATATACAGACAACCACACACACACACACACTCGTACATATGTGTGTACCAAGGAGATAAAGCTCCAATAAAAACCAAAGAGCCGAAATGCTAAGACAGACAAGTAGTTTGGGTAACTCTATATCCACATATAGTACATACTACATACATGAAGAATCAAATGTAATAATGAGAAGAAACAAATAAACTAACTTACTAAATGTGTCCATTTAACTGAAGATGTTGGCTTTCAATTCTACTGGCGAATCGGACTTTTAAATGGTAAGATCCTTTCAAAGAGCAACTGGCAGCTGTGAACGTTACTACGGGAATAATATTAATTTCAGATGCAAATTCAATTATTTTTAAAGTCAATTTATTTACGCGTAATATTATTAAGAACGAAATCAATTTATAGCAGACGGCTCACCCATTTGTCATGACATTTGGCGCCTCACCCACATTGGGGTCGGCGGCTCGATAAACTAACCGCAACTTCCATTAAAAGTAACTAATGGAATTTTATTCATATTGCAAATTACATTTCGCTGCAAATTCGCTCGATCCGCAAACTGCGCTTACGTAAATGCTGTTGCATTAAAACAAAATGCGGTTGTAATTGGTTGTGCTTTATATAGAAACGCGACGTTGCCAAGTCCCATCGTTGGATGTAATTATTTAGCGCACATTTAATTTGAAATGGCAGGCATCCTTGCAAAGGCCCGCCATGTTTTTGGATTACGTATACATATGTACATATAGTACATATGTATGTATGTACCATCAACAGATTGAGATGCAAATATATGCATATCTCATCTACTGTATGTATGTACATTTTGTATGCAAGCATAGTGAATACATTTGTGACCATTGCAGAGCAATAAACAGCTTTACCTGCGCCTCCACAGACTAATTAGTAAACATTATGCCAATTTCCATGGCATTGATTTCGCATTAAAATTAAGTAGCTTATTCGATTCGCAGGAAAATGTTTGCATCAAATTATACGCGGTACATACGTATAAAAATGTTCTGCCCGCAATATGCGCAGTCAAAAGTCAATTTTGGTAATTTTTAATTTAAATGGAATTTTGAAGGCATTTTAATGAATCCATATATCAATATGAGCGCTTCTTCGATTTATTTAATTATATTTTTATGTTTTTGCTCAGAATAAAACATAGACGTTACATTACAAATGCGACCTCTGGCGGCTTTTACTCAAACTATAAATGAGAAGCAGCCGCACAGTGACACAAAAACGTGTACATCCAGTAAAATTGCGGAGTATTGGATACATTCTGCTGCTCTGGTTAAAACATATACATATTTCTTATATCAAATAGTGAAGTGGATTTCAGCACTTTCTTTACCTTAGCTGGCTAAAAATAGTTGCCTGTAGGTTTAGACTCTAAGACAATAATTTGTATATTTAATAGAATTCTTTTTTGTTTACCTTTTCTGCTTTCCGTTCTTTTAAATTTCTTTTAAATCCAAATTCTCAAATTTGTTAATAGATATTATTGCTCTTTTTTCTACATTTCGAAATTACTTCTAAGTTCTCTGTTGTATAATTTTTGTACATCGACAGCTACTCGTACTGATTTAAATATACATAAATTTCGTATTTAGCTGTTAGTTTTAATTTAATTCTGATTGTTAAAAACTGTCGATTACAAATGTATGGTTTAAAAATAATAAAAATGTATTTAAGATTTATACGAGTCGTCAGCCACTGTACATCAAACTGCGAGCGAAAGAGACAAACATAGAGTAACATGGAGTGTCATAGCAGCGAGTAATTGAGGCGGTCAGCTGCGAACAGCTGTTCAACATACAACAACTACAATTTACGGATCCGAGAGCCTGCTGTGAACAACTTATGAGAAGGACGGCTAATAACTTTAAAATGGCTTTAAAATATATAGGTTTACCTTAATTCACATATATAATTGCATCAATGCTGAACTAATAGTTGGTTCTCCATTGCAGACATTGGTGCTAACCTAACGGATCCCATGTTTCGCGGCCAGTATGGCGGTTCCAAAAAACATCAACCAGATCTGGAAATAGTTCTCCAGCGTGCGTGGCAGCAAGGAATGCAGAAGATAATAGTAACATCGGGCTCTCTAAGTGATGTTGATGAGGCCTTGGACTTGGTCGCACACGATGGTAAGTAAGTAAATTAAATATAAAGGTATTTTGAAACAACTGGAACTCTCCTGTTTTTCTAGAGCGACTATACACAACGGTTGGTTGTCATCCAACACGTTGTGACGAATTTGTGGCTGATCCGGAGCTCTACTATAATGAGCTGCGAGCCAGGATTGCGGGGAACACTGAAAAGGTTGTTGCCGTGGGAGAGTGCGGCCTTGATTTTGACCGCTTGAACTTCTGCGGAAAGGAGACGCAAATGTTTTACTTTGAGAAACAGATAAAGTTTGCGGCCGACTTCGGATTGCCCCTCTTCCTGCATATGCGAAATGCCTATACCGAATTCATGGAAATATTGGAACGCAATCGCCAGAAGTTGCAAGCTTGTGGCGGGGGCGTAGTGCACAGCTTTACAGGGACGTCGAGCGAAGCGAAAGGAATCCTGGAGTTTGGCGGCCTCTACATCGGCGTCAATGGCTGCTCGCTGAAGACAGAGGAAAATGTGAAAGTGGTGCGGGAGCTGCCTAACGAACGCATTCTTCTCGAGACTGACTGTCCCTGGTGTGGGATACGACCATCACATGCCAGCCACAAATATGTCGCCACAATGTTCCCAACAGTCAAGAAAAAGGAGAAATGGACCGCCGACACTCTGATTGATGGACGCTGTGAGCCGTGCCAGATTAGTCAAGTGCTCGAGGCCGTCGCCGGCATTAAACGGGAGCCAATAGACAAACTGGCAGATATTTATTACCAGAATACATTGAATCTGTTCTTCAGTCGAAAGCAGAGCTCGCAATGATAAATAAAAGAGATTGCATTTACATTTAATGCGTTTACATTTATTTTATTACCAAAATTCTTACTGTTTATCTAAATGCAAATGAATTGAAAAATACGCACTAGATCTTTGTTATTGCAATTAACTCACAGAAACACATTAAGATTAACATGTAGATTTGTAAATAATTGTTGCATACCATTACTAAGTCTGGCTACATTTTTAATCAATTTTGTATGCCGCCTGTGCGTGTACGTCGTGTGTGTAGAGTTTATCGCCAAAAAATATATACGAGTATGCCTCAAATTTATGTTTCATTTGTAATTTATACGCTTACAGAATTTACACACAATCATCAAAAATCTCAAACACATGTGTATGTGTTTTTGTATATACGAGTATGCTAATGATGTTTATAGTTTAGTTATTGCCATTTTGATTACATGTTTCCTTTGCCGTTACAAGCGCTTGAGTCTCTCCAAAAAAAATGATGCCATACTTGTAGATAATGCGAATGAAGCTTTCTGTAGCGCCAGTTGTTTGTTCGAGTTTGAAGCCCTAAGAAGCATTTTATGTACTGTGTATAGGTTAGTTAGTTAACTACGTTACAACGCGTTCATTTATCCGTTATATGTATATATAAATGTTAGAAATTGTAATAATTTGTTTTTTTTTTATTTATATAAATGCTATCAACAGTAAGTGGTATGTGTTTAAATATTGGGGCGTTGCAAAAGTGCATTAAAACCAAAGTAAATGTTTGATTTGAACATTTTTAAAACTACTCGTCTGTTGAACTGATATGAACGAAAATGATATTGGTATATTACATATGGGTGGTTGCTAATTCGAAAAATTGCTCTCTAACCTAATCACTTAGTTTGCATTTGAAATGACAATTTTTGTGTTGTAATAAAAGGATCAGTCCGATGGAAATGTTAATGTTATTTAGGTATTCCTCTTGATATGAACATATTTATATTGGGGTACTACGGAAATGCGAAGAAGCAATGCAGTTAATTAACGGCATCTCATATTTAAGTTCATCGCAAAAACGCAGTCAACGTTAATATCAGTTACGGTCTACGTGATGATACATATACTATATTTTTAATGGTATTATTTGATTATTGGAAAAATGCATTGTTTCGTGTTTCTTTTGTCAAATTCTAATTGACCAGTTGTTGCCTTTATAAAACGAAAACGAAAGATTCAACAAATAACACAAATTGAATACACATTTTTAAAATTATTTGGGCATCATATTAGTTTCAGTTTATTTTTAAATCATAGAGATATTTACATAAACAAAGTTATATAAGAAAAAATTATAAATATTGGCATATGATTATATAAAAGTAATATTTAATAAAGGACAAAAGTAAATGTAACTATCCGTAAATTCGAGTTCAAATTTCTAACATAAATAATGCGACAGCAAAAATTGAAATAATCAAGAAAGTAACATTTAGCATTTCCGATTGCCTTCAATGTTCTCCCATTTCGGGTATATTTTTTCATTCAGATAAAAACTAATAAAGAAAAATTAAACTATATCGAAAATCGAAGAGTCCTTTTGCTTCACATTCGGCTCTGATTTTGTTTCGTTTCGGTTGCTTAATACGCTCACAAACGAATTCAATTATCGGTTTATTGACCTTAATGGGCGTTTTAAAATATAGCCTATAGGTGTGTTAAATATGTACTTGTATATCATGTAATCTGTTATTTTTCATGTGTTGGGTATATATGTATGTATCTGTATTTTATATGTTTTAGATCTAATTTTATGCATTATACGAGTTCTTAGTTTCAAACTAAACTCTGTAGCCTGCAGCTGGCAGGTTTAATATTCAATGTATCTTGGGCGCACTGCGATCGTTAATCTTCTGGTTCCGTTTCAAGGTGGCGCCCCGTTTTATTTGATCCATCAATGATTCATGACAAATACGCGGATCCGGCTGTAAATGTAAAGCGAACGATATTAGTGTTGACGATCAAGCAAACGGCTTATAGAAAAAAAGTTAACGCGTTTAACTAAAGCAGTTAATTCCAGACACCTAGAACTCTCTGTTGGAAGTTAGGAGCGTGGCTGTGAGTTTTGAGCAAGACATAGACACAGTTAATTGTTTAGGCCAATACAACAATGGAACAAAACATGAACGGAACAATCAAACAAACAATACCTTAACATTGCTCATCACAGTTGGCTGTGGCTGTCACAATGTTGGCGGGATAGGTGATGGGTGTTGGTGTACGGTATTGTGCACTGGGACGCGATAGTTTTTGTGGATCTTGATACATCTAGACAGACAGCACAACAACATTATGCACATATGCACATAATATGGCATAATAAATATTGTTTTCTTTTTTGTTTTGGGGGTGAATATGTTTCAACACATCTCTTCGAACTTACCAAAGCTTTGCTATTTATGAGATTTCGCACGGCAAATGCACGTCCAGACATGCCCTGCTTGGCCAATTTCGCATTGAGATTCTCGAGGAATTCGGCCTTTGTCTTGGCGCGTATACTGCCAGTCTTTTCAATATTTGTGCTCGTGGCATAGTCTATATATGCGTTTAAGTCGTTTCGTGGTGCAAAATAAAAACATATGTGTGGAAGAAAACAAGCAAAAATTGTTTGACAATGTTTAAATATTGTGCAGCTTTTTCAATATCATTGTTGTTGATTGTTGAGTAAAACGAAAAAAATGAAGCATCTCAATTAAACATAATGCAATATTATTTCAAACAATATCAAAACTTGGCAGCAAATGCCACAAAAACGCATTTCGGTAAAACCTAAAAAAAAGTCTTAAATGATAATACAAAGCGTTGAAAACATAATTAAATATAAATGTTGTCACAGCTACTTATGTACATATAGAAGTAGATCAAAGTGCTCTGATGATGATTGACAAGATCGGTATGAGGGTTAACAGAGTATGAAAGATTGAAAGAGTAAGAGAGTTGATGGTTTTTGCGACAAATCTTCACTTGCACGAAACGCAGCACATGTTGTTGACAGACGCACATTGGACGCAGCTAATTTGTTTTCATTATATAAGTATTTAATTAGATATTTTTAATACAAAAAAATATACGAAACATAAGCAACATGCAATTGTAATTTTAATTTGGCGGCGCGCATTAATTTTAAGGAAACAAAACGATGAATTTTTGAATTGAATCAATCAGCAGATTAAGAAGATGAAAAAAGAAACTATAACAACAACAAATAAACTGCGTATTCATTCTTGCAATTAGAATAAATCAAATCAAATCAAATCGAATCAAATGCGCGCTCACTTGAATGATGAACATGGGTGCTGTTGTTGGCATTGTGGCTGGCATAATAAGTCGAGTTGCCGCCATTGCTGCTGCTGTTGCTGTTGCTATTGGAGCCACCAACATCGCGATAATAATGCTGTTGCTGCTGCTGTTGTTGCTGCAGATGGTGCTGTTGTTGGTGATAGTGCTGCTGAGCAGCACCACGAGCCGTGGTGCCATAAATGCTGGCCAAGGACGCGGGCGAGCCGCAGGTGGGCGAGGCAGCAGGCGAATGAAACTTGACTGCAGTCGTTTGTATAAATGGATTTGTCGAAACAAAAATCTTTTGCTGCACGCTGGAATGCCGTGACGGTATGGGCGGTTGCCTCTGCTGCTGCTGCTGTTGTTGTTGCTGTTGCTCGCGCAATTTGTGTTGCTGCTGCTGTTGCTGCTGTTGTTGCTGTGGCAACGGCAGTTGGGGCCGCTGATTAGGAGCACCGCCATTGCCTATGCCTGTTGGCTGTTGATATTGTTGCTGTTGTTGTTGTTGCTGTAAACGTTGCTGTTGTAATATCGACTTGGGTAGCGTGGCTGTGGACGAAGCTGCAGCAAAGGCAGCCAAATGCTGCGCATTGTTATGAGCACTGCCTGAGTTAATACCGATGTGAGGGCGTGCCATTTTCTTGGGCATGGTTGCTGAAGCGCCTGCAGCATAAATGGGCGGCGGTGGCGGATCTTCGAGCGGCGGTGGGCAAGTATAGTGCTGTTGCTGTTGCTGCTGTTGCTGCAGCTGTTGCTGCTGATGTTGCTGCTGTTGTTGCTGTGCTTGTCGCATGTTCGCTGATTGCGCAGCTGCTGAATTTTTGGTAAACGAATTTGAATAGTTGCCAAAATCTTTGCTGTTTGCTGTAACATTCGAGCTTGCGGCATTTTGTGGCGCATGTGGTGGCTGATAGTGAGTGATGTGTGCTGCTGCTGCTGCTGCTGCCGCCGTTGTTGTTGTTGATGAAGTTGAGAATGAACTGACTTTAGAGAGCAACGATGAGGTGGATGATGATAGCGGAAAGTGTGGCAAAGCGTTAAAGTTAGTAGTAGTGTTGGATGAAGATGAGGCGGAAGTTGGTGTTAGATTACTGGACGAAGTAGAAGAAGAAGCATTGCTTGTGGCCAACACATGTGATGATAAATTTGTTGATGAGGTGCTAAAACTACCATAAATTCTATGCTGCTGCTGTGCAGTTTTCTGTTCTGATTTACCGTCGTAGTTTTGCTGCTGTTGCGATTGCGAACTGCCGCGCATGTAGATAGACTCATTAGGCTGCATCTGCATCTGTTGCTGGTGATGATAGTGCCCTGTGTTGCCATAAATGCCGTCAGCAGCATGCTGTTGCTGTTGTTGTTGCTGGTGCTGCTGCTGCTGCTTGCTATTGAGTCGTGCATTCAGTTGTGCTATTAAATTTGGATTCGCTTTTGGTTGTGTTGGTGGCAGTGGATGATGGGCAGCATGTCCGTTCGGACCCGGGCTGCTGGTCCGAAAACTAGACATGCTGTTCACGAGCTTGGGCTGCGCATATATGCCGCCCCCAGCGCCGGGTGATGAGGTGCGGAACGTCTGTGCAAATGAGAAATAAGCCAGAAATTAAAATCGACCAATTGCGTAGAGAGTAGAGAGTCAGGTGAGATGTGCATATTATGTGATTAAGTTAATGGTTTTAGTACAATAAGCTTATGGCATTAAAACTAAGCTGATGAACGACTCTAATGGGCAATGTAAGGTACACATAAGCATTTAGTTTGTTCAACTAGCGGCAACGTTCAATTAGTATGCAAAGCTAATCCGTTATGATGCGACGGCGACGACGACGCTGGTTAGGACGCTGGTTAGTTCGGTTTAGTAGATCACACGACGTTCACAAAGTCGAGCACTTACGGCGCTGCTGCTATCGTATTGGGGGGCAGTGGCAAGCTCATTGCCTGATGCCTGCTGTGGCGCCAAATAAAACTCATGCGGGTGATGCTGCAATTGTTGTTGTTGTTGTTGTTGCTCTTGTTGCTGATGAAAGTGATTCTGTGATTGCAAAAAGCATTGCTGTTGCTGTTGCTGTTGCTGCTGATGTTGCTGCAGAGAATTAAGCGGCGGTAGGGGCGGTGGCAAGTGCTTTTGGCCATTGGTCAGCGCATGAGAATACGCATGTACCTCCATGTAGGGATTATAGTAAGCTTCATAGTCTGTATCGTCGTTGCCTAGCGATTGCTGATGCTGTTGCTGTGGCGCATATGGCAAATGGGAAGTGTGTGTTAATAGGCGTACGGTCTTTATTATTCGATATGCATTCGATATGTACGAGTATTTGTTGATAACAAAAGCAAGTATTAAATGAAATTTAGTAAATTATACAAATTAGCAGTGTGAACGCAAATATACATATGTAAGCACACGCAGCTATGAAGTTCAGTAGTTTAATGCGATATTTTGGCAAACTCGGTGGATGAAACTATTACTGACTAAAGATGCTGAAAAAATCTATAATCTTTGCTTTTAATTAAGGCTGTCCCAGGACGTCTCTCAATACAGATATGTTCTTAAATTTGCTAAACTTTAATACAAATATTAGCAATTAATTTGCTTTTGACTATCTATTAAAGATGATTGTTTCAAAATTTTAAAGCATGTTTCCATCTTAATTTGATTCCATTGTTTCGCTACTGAAGAAGATTTTTGTTATACAACAGCAAATCCTTTTGACTATAATATTTCTTTAGCAAATATAAAAAATATTGTAATAGAGAAAAGAAAGGTATGCATAGATGTTTGATTTGTCGAATTATTGTTGAATTCTAATTAATAATTATTCAAATTCACGATTTAATGTATTTGTATATAACATTTTATCTTTAAAAAGATAAATAGAGCTAAGAAGTTATGTTCGTATGCGCTAAAGCTATATATCCTTATCCTCTATGCCCTACAATAGTGAGCCTATGGCAACAACAAGGGTGATACGTATTCTGGTTTCCTTTATAGAGGTCCATAAAGTGAATTCCTTTGAGTTAAAAAAATCGATCAAGTTCGTTATATTATTGGTTTATTGGGAACAGCGAAGATTCCCAATTAGTTATGGCACGCGACTTCTTTCATGTGGCTGCCTGGTCTAGCTTCGTAGCAGCGTATCTTGGTAGCCTATTTATCCAGGACCTTGGGGACGCTTTCTGGTACTATCTCACGCAAATGTCTTTCTCGATATTCGCCTTAACGGCCTGAAACATTAATGAATTACCCCTACTTCTGTTTTTACACGGTAGATTGGTTACATTGATCATGATGATGCAAAAATAGGTGATTGGTTCGTTATCTCTAAAGAAATATATATGAAATTTTTACTATAATTTTCAAACCGTGTTATATCAAAATCGTTTAGAAAATATCGTGTAAATATAGAATTAGGTGAATTCGCATAACATCAGTTCTTCAACTAAGGCCGCTGATAGATTACCGATTACCGAACTGGAACTTGAGAAGAGATCGATTGTGGCATGGCACACCATCCTGCTGCAACCAAAGAGCTCTCATTGTCAAAATAACATGGGGTAAAACTAAGACTCTATGCCCCTGTATATTCTTAATCTTTTTTGTAAAGGCTACAAAAATCTCTTCCCGACACTCCTAAATTAGGATTTTTAGCTAAACTGAGCCTAGAGAGATGGATTTCTCTCTTCTCCTTAAATGATCTGTTGATATTATTGTTCCCCCGATTCGCCAAAGTATCACATCGTGCAACGTGCGCGCCCTCACCTGCAGAGTCGGCGGTTGTTGCTGGTGTTGCTGGTGCTGATGCTGCTGATGCATGCGTCGCAAGGCAACCGGTGAGGCGGGCTGATGCCGCATGGCCGCCAAGGCACGCACCGTCTCCGACACCTTCAGCGCCGAACTGGGCATTGAAGCTGGCGGCGAGTTGGGCGTGGATTGTGTGGAGCGCAGAGCGTCGAGCAGATACGCTGGAGGTGGTGGTAGGTTTTCGATTGAATTTGTCATTGCGTTCTGTTGTTGGTGTTGCAACAAATTGGTTGCTGAGCTGTGGCTATGTGGCTGTTGTTGCTGCTGCTGCTGCTGTTGTTGTTGTTGCAGCTATATCAAATAATTAAATTATAAGTGCAAAATAGGCGAAAGTGTACAAAACAAAACAAAAATAAAGGAAAAACCAAACATGAAACTGAATTAAAGTGTTCAACAGTGCCGAAGGTTTCCTTCCCTACACACACACACACACACACATGTGTACATGAGCACAGGACACTCGCGATTCTTGTAATCTAATTTAGCAACTAACTTAATTTATTAGCCAACTCTTTTATGCATATCACAGTTGGCAAGCTAACGTAACTTACCCCAACCGTAGCATTGGGACTGGGGGTCACCGACGAGCTGCGCCGCACCGGGGGTGGAGGTTTCGCCTGATTGACCGATGAACGACGTGCGATGCGCGTGGAACCACCTCCGGCTCCTCCTCCTCCTCCTGGGGAATAGCAGAAAACTTGATTAGCATGTCGTTAAAAAATGTGGTGCGAGCATTAAGTTAATTACAGTGTTATGTACAGATAGTATTACACACTTTTTACATATGTATATAGTATGTATGTAGTATGGCTAAGATTTCGGTTAGAACGCACACAAAACACTGGACACCATTATACCAAGAAAAAAACAAAAAAAAAAACAAAAAAAAAATTGATCAATGTTTGCGCGTGTTATCTCATGAATTCGAATCGATAGTTGGTCAGTTGGTGGTCAGTCACAACATTGCAGAGTTGCAGTTGCCAACTACAGCTATATATGTGATATACGAGTACAATTATATAGTAGTAACCATCATATTTGAATGTTAATGTAAAGCAATTGCAGTTAGACGCAGTGATGAGCACAGTTTTTGTTTGTGTAATGGTAGTTAAGACGTTGTTTTATGAGAATGCGTGATATGGAGTTGAGTTATATGTTTATAGACAAGGGACAACCAGCGAGGAATTGGGGTATTATGTTTGCAAGCGAATACATTTGGCAAAGCCAAAGCAGATGTTATAAAACCAAAGCCAATCTAAAAGCAAAGATAGGGAAGTTGTTATGTGTATCGGGAACAAAAACGAGGATAACAAATCAAAAGTTAAACAAACAAAAACGCACCCGACAGGGATGCCGGCCTCGGCGTTATGCAGGGTTTGATGGGATTGGACGCCGAGACCGAATTTGGAGCTGCATGGCCGCACATGGTAAATGAATTGGAATTTGGTAAAGCTGTTGTCGATGTTGCTGCTATTGGTGTTGCTGTTGCTGTTGTCGTTTGCGATGGTTTGGTGATGGAATAGGAGTTGGTGGCAGGCGCAGGCGCAAAGGCATTGGGCAACGTTGTAGGAGCAAGCGTAGTTACAGATAATGCTGATGTTGTTGATGTTGTGGATGACAGTAATGGTGATGAGGCTGAGGCTGAGGCTGATGATGGCAATGACAATGTGGCCCGCGGGTTTGATAATGATAATGACGTGGCTGAGGCTGTGGCTATTTGCATGTTTATCTTTTTGTATGGAGCATGATTTGATGTTGGTTTTGTTGTTGTTGTGGTTGTGGCGGTTGTTTGATTTTGGGTTAGCATTCTATGATTTTGATAATGATGCGTTGTTTGCTGTGGAGCCATGCTTATGGTTGCAGATGCAATATCAATACGTTTATTAGTGACATTACAGTTGGTTGTTGTTGTTGTTGATGATGATGATGTTGTTGTTGTTGTTGTAGCTGTTGTTGTTGTTGTTTGGGGCGACTGTTGTGAGTGTGTTTGTTGTTGTTGCCGCTGCTGCTGCTGCTGCTGCATTTGTGGGTTATTGTTAGCTTGCAACTGCTGTTGCACTTGTTGTTGTTGGTTACTCTGTTGCTGCTGCTGCTGTTGTTGTTGCTGCTGCTGCTGCTGCTGCTGCTGTAACAGCAACTGCTGCTGCACTTTCTGCTTTTGTTTGCGTATCTTAGCATCTAAATCGGCTTTGAAATCTGATTTACTAGCCACTATTGGCTTGCCTGGCAACGCTGGCGGTATCAACTGTTGACCCTGCCCCTGACCCAGGCCCTGACCCTGGCCATTAAAAATGCTCAAACTGGGCTTTGGCGGCAGCTTTCGCCTTATTGGCGCTCCGCCATCACCACCAACTATCGCAGATTGCTGCTCCTGCTGAAGCTCTAAACTAGCCTTATCCGTACCTCTGTCCACGTGGAGCGATCGCTGCGGACTCGCCCGTCCCAAAAGCTGAAGCTGCTGCTCGCTGGAGGCACGAAACGAGGAGAGTCGCTGTTTTGCGGGCGCCACCGTTGCTGTGTGCGGCACACTGACGGCCGAATCTGGGGATTCTGGAGAGCCGGCCAGGTTTGCCGGAAGCTGTTGCAACTCACGCATCTCATGCAACTGCAACTGCTGGGGATCTTTGGTGCGCAGCACCACAATCTCTGAATTCTGTTTGACAAACTCAATATCTGGGGTGTTCGGTATTTGATGATCAAAGATGACAACAACAGCGCTGCCGCTGTCGCTGCCATTATCCACATATGCGTGCCGGGGCGTGCACAGACTGTCCGACGCCAGGGAGATGCTGTCGGCAGCAACAATGCCGCCGCCGCCGCCGCCATAGAGCGACCGGCCTTCACCACCGGCGCCACCATTGTAGGGATCATCTCGAGTGGAGGCGACAAAATGCGCAAAAGTGGGATTCTCATAGCCGGCGCTCACCATGCCGCCCGCCAGCGAACTCGTCTCGCTCACATAGCAGCGACTCAGCTCCGAATCGCTGGCATAATTGACACTGCCACTCTCTCCGCCGCCTCCGTGGTTCCCACTTAAATGCAGACGCGACATGCCCTCCAGATTGCTCTCTTCGACGGCCAGCTCATCGGACGTGGTGTCGGATATGTCGGTGCCACAGCCACTGGAATTGGTTTGATGGCTGCTCGCGCAATACTCGACAATTGCATTGGCAGCGGCCTGAAGGAGTTGGGTGCCGGCAAAGGGTTCGCTGTTGTTGTTGGAGCCGTTCTCACTACTGCTGCTGCCGAGGCTGTTGTCATTGTTGTTGCTGCTGTTGACAGTTGCTGTTGTTGCTATTGTGTCGTTGCTGTTGCTGTTACTGTTGCTGCTGCGCTGCTTGCAACTGCCCTTGCCCTCATCCATCTCACGTTGGAAAGAGTCTAATTCGCCAATTAAATTATTTAGAGCTTGTATTGAGTCTTCAAAGGATTTATCTATATTTAATAAAAATCATTTGGTTGTTGTTGTTGTTGTTGTTGTTGTGGTTTGTATTGATATTGGTCGTGTTGCAGTTGTAGTTGTGGTGCATTTTTGTATTATTATTATTATTGTTATTGTTATTGGTGGTGTGCAGAGTTTGTATATACAAGTTGATGATAGAGATGGGCAAAGAAATCAAGGCGAAAAGGCGCCATTTGTTTGTTCAATTTCCAGGATAAGAAAATTGGCGGTTGAAAAGGTTTTCGTAGCATTATAGTTGTTGTTGTTGTTGATTGGTGGTTGGTGTGTACGTGTTTGTTTTTTATGGAGTAAACAATTGGTTGTTGGTTTTGTTTGTTTTTTTTTTTTTTGTCAAGGATACACAATCAAACAAAAAGAGAGAGAGAAAAAAGGAGAACAAAACATAGAAAAACGGGTTAAAAATATTGACAAAATTGCAAAACAAGACGGGGAAAGGGCTGGGGCGGGGATGGGGGGCTAAAAATCATTTCAAACGGGTCAAATAGAATCAAATAACAATTGAATGGGTTTAACTAGATGTGCATGGGGTTGTGGGATCTATTTTATTGCATGAGTTGCTGTGCATAAAGATATTAACTATTCGCAGCGGTTGCTCTTTCTTTTCGGTACTTACCCATTTCCTGTTGCTCGACGGCGCGCGTCTCCTCCAAACGCCGCACGCCGTTGTCCAGGAGGACGGGGGGACGCGAAGGGGCGGCTGCTGAAGGCGTTGCTACCGCAGCGGCGGCGACGGCCGCAGCCTGCTTCTCAAACATAGACGCCTTCTGTAGGACCGAAGCACGTGATCTCTCATCGTTCTCCACAATGCTGGCGTTTTCTGTATCGGGGGCATAGGAGACCGAAGTAGTCTGATGATTCTCATTGGCTTGTGGTGCGATAGATGCTGCTGTTACTACAGAAGCGGTGTTAGGGTGGCTGTTGTGTGGTGCAATAGTTGTTGTTTGAGCCTCCAACTCGGTTATTTTCAGCACATCGCTGGCCAAGGACGAGGGCGGTGTCGGCGAGCTGACGTTGTACGCAAAGCCCAGGCCAGTCATGCCACTCGCTACGCTGCCGCCACTCGGAGTACCTGCAGCAGTGGACGTGGGTGAGTTGGTTAGCAGTGGCGAGTAATGATTCTGTGGCGTGGAACTGCCACTAGATGGTGTAGTTGTGTGCCCGCCCACAAGTGATGTAGCAACGGCCGAGTCGATGGAAGGATGAGAGTGCAGTGAAGCCGTGTTTGAGGACACCGACGACGAGGATATGGAATGGGAGCGTGTGGCGATGTGTGGTGCATGATTCATGTGCTGTTGCTGCAGTAGCTGATGCTGCTGCTGTTGCTGCTGCAGCGAACCCGTCGACGAGTCATTCGAGTGCTGTGAGCAAATGGAATCAATGGATGTTTGCTGTTGCAATGCCGCCGGCTTGGGACAGTTGTTGGTGCCTGGTGTTTGTGCAGTGCAGGATGTTGCTTGCTGGGTTTGCTGCAGCTGTTGTTGCTGGTTAGTAAGTTTCAAAGCCGCCATGTTGGCCAGTTCGGACATATTAACATAGGTAGGCGGGATGGGTGGTGGTTGTTGTTGCTGCTGCTGCTGCTGCTGTTGCTGTTGGTATTGTTGCTGCTGTTGTTGTTGCTGAGCATGATGTGCTGCGGACAGCTCTGTTTCATATTAACGTGTACATTGACATAAAAGCATGCGCAAATTGTTGGTTTGTTTGGTTGTTGGAGCGTGCGTGGGTGAATATATATGGAAAGAGTAGCACAACGATCGGATTAGTAAGATATCATGGATTTAAGCATTAATTTGAACGCCTGCACGCTAGTGCAGATTACAACACACACACACACGCACACACAGACACAGACAGACAGTCAAGAGACAGCGTTAGACCATGGCAGACACTACCATACCTTTCGTGATATGAGCCGGAATCGGTGATGGGCACTGACGCTGCAACAGATTGCCGCTATTCTGGCGATGATTACTGTTAGCCGACAACGGGCGCTCTAACGAGGAGCAGCGCTGAAATGAAGATCCAAATGGAGACTTTAGTATTTTGTTTTTAAAATTAAAAAAATGTTGTATCTGAGCAGACTGGCGGGAAAGACGTTTGATGAGGCGACGACGCTGAGACTACGACTGGCGTATTGGGTGTTTGGGAGCGCATGCAAATGAGCGCGCAACGGGCTATGACAAGGACACGGGTGGCCAACTAAGCAACTTACCACATGTGCTGGTTTCTAAAGATTTGCCGACCACACACAGCAACAGTTAACAAATAGAAGAAATATCCTTAATAACTATGATTTAAGTTAGGTTTAGACGAAGCTTTAAAGTCATGATAACTATGAGAGAGAGAGAGAGAATGAGAATGTTTTTATCTCAAAATCCCTCAGTTTCGAACTCACATTCAAGCCATCTCTTTACCTATTTATCAAGGAGTTAATATATTTTTTGTATTTATTTATTTCTTTTTAACTTTTCAAATCTGTTGCTGAATTTAAAGCTTCGCCTATACCTTGTAGTATATCATATTTGTGATTACCCCATGGCATATACTTACAACTGGCAATGGTGGGCGACTGAGCGAGGCGGCTGGCGACTTTTGTGGAACGGGTGTGTTCTGACCGGAGCCGCCATTTACGTTACTGCCGCTCCCGGGGACGGTGGAGCTAACCTCGTGTATGGTCTCCGGATTTTGAAAGGTGTACACCGTCAACGGTGGACGCTGATGACCCTTCTCGTAGGCTGTGGAAATTGTGTGCGGACGATCCGCTGTGGGCGGCAGTGTGTCCACAACATCCTGGGAATGTGGGGGCCAGGTGGAGACAGCGTGTGTTTGACTCGTTGCAGTGGAAGCCTGTTTGATAGTTGGAAATATGATTATTAATGATTCGATTCGAAGTAAAAATATTCAACGAATAGGAAAACTAAGGTTGAAATTTTGGGAAAATTAAAGAAAATCAAATGAAAACCTGTGTTGTTAGCGCTGGCGATGAGCAAAAGCCACTATCACTGGATTCACCAGGTTTCAAGCGTATTGCGGGCGTTACAAACTAAAAAAAAATATATATATATACAAATAAGTAACAAACGATGATTAAACCAACAAAACAGAGAGTACAACAAAAACTGCAAAAACAGTTAGTTACACATAAATAATCACAAACACGCACACACTCTGTTATTCTAAACGCACCTGAGATAGCGATCGCTGATAGTGATGATGACCCGGAGAATTGCTAGAACCACTGCTGTTCATGGAGCTGATGGAGCAAACGGAACTCTTGCGCGAGCCCAGCGAGTTGGAACAACCGCCGCCCTGTGAGCCCGAACCGCCGCTGGGCGACTCCGGGTACAGATTAATGCTGGCCTTGGCATCATGTATGAGCTCCTCAGATGCCTGGGGCAATACGTTGGGATCCTTTGTTACCAAGGCAATTGACTGCATAGCCTCCTGTGAATTAAAAGAAATAAGATGGCCAGATAGTTATTGAATTGAAATTTGTATTAATTGTACATGAATTTCATGAGAATGGAATTGGAAGGCGGCAATGCATTTAGTGTAAACGTATGTACCTGCAAGTGTCCGAGCTCGGACATCACCTCGCACTCCTCGTGCACCACCGGCTGCAGCATGTGAACGAAGCTGCAGTATCGTAGTCGCTCCTCTACCATGGCCGCGCGGAGGGACTTCTTCTCGACCTCCTCGAGCTCGGCACGTCGCAGGGTGACATCCTGCATGTGTGAGTCCATCAGCGATTGCATGCCATCTGTTTGACCCTTGCGGGCCTTCTTTTGCAGTCGCAGAGTGTCGCTGGAGCGTTTCTTGAGTTCGGTGCGACAGCGTTTATACTCTTTGGCATGATCCTTGTCAATGGTGGCCACTGTGCGTTTCCAGTCTTCGATTTTCTCCTGAAAAACAGAATGCAAATATTAATCAGTGACACCTCTGATACTGTTCCTTCCTGTCCCTGTGCTTACCTGCAGCGGCTGCACCAGGCAATCCATAATTGCAGTCGTGAATGTCTTGAGGCGCGTCTCGACCGCCTTGTGTCGCAGGCAGACACGTGTCAGTGCTGTTCCAATTTCCTTCGATGCACCTGTAATTGAATTGGGAAGGGGGATTGTTATTAAATGTGCACCATTGAAAGGATGCCGATCTGATAGCCGGAAATGTTTAGTTCAGCATGCCATGGCCATGGCATAACAGCCAATATGCTGTGCCGCACGATGGCATTGCAACGAAATATGCCCCCAATTTGCACGCCATGTTGTCTACTCTGGCATGGCCTGGCGAACGTTCGCTGCTTCAATTTGGTGCTGCCTCATTTTTGTTTGGGGCGCAGCGTTGCATGCAACACGATTTATGCGCCCGGTCAACACCAAGCCGGTTGGTCGGCCGCTCGCTCTCGTGTGTGCCCATTATGCCAAAGGCAAAAAGAAGCTCTGGCGGCCTGCCTTTGTATAGCATATACGTGTATCCATGTGCCCCCTCAGAGGGGGAACTATGTGGACAATGTTATGAAAAGATTTTATGCATATGCACTGTGGGAGGAATAACTGTTCTATTTAGTTATGGAACTATGAGCATTACTCTCGGGATAATAGGAAGGAGCACCAACATGATTTCGAGACTTTATATTGCAGATAATAACCAACACTAACTTTGTTAAAACAATTTTCTAAATAGTCAAACGCTATTCAACTACTTATTGGATTAAGATCTCACCAAGTGTGATTTTTGCACCGACTGGTTCTATGGCAGCTACATTAAATAATGAGGCTAGTTATGGTTTCAGATAAGCTTTATGTGCCTATTAATTAGACAAGTCTACGTATCAAGTTTGGTGTCCCTAGCTTTAATGGTTCAAAAGTTCTCGGTGTTCATACAGACAAACAGACGCGCCTATCTATATCGATTTGCCCTACCTACCTATAAGATGGTGCTTGCCGTGTTGCCTGTTACATACAACTAGAATTTCTAGTATACCCTTTCACACTTATCACTTTCCTTTTACAAATGATGTTCTGAATATGTTAACTAATCGCTTTCAACTTGGGGATATTACGCAGAAATATTTTATCTCTTCCCACTGTGGCATGCAACAAAATCCATTAGCACACGCCTCTGGCTACTAATTATGTATGCGTGCGTGTGCAACTCAATCGGCAAACTAATACTAATCAGCTTAACATGATGCCGCATCTTTATTCATTGGTCATGCGCCTTAAGTGAAATGTAATTAACGCGAAATTATTTATTGAATGTATGACGAGACCTCCAACCACACGTTCTCCATAGCTTAGTTGTATAAGACTATTAACTTATTGATATTTCGGCCTAGGCTACAATTACTCGTCATCTGCAAACTTGGCAGCCGAATTAGGACTTCAATTAGCTGCACATAAGCCCAAAAGGGCTGCACACACACACACACACACAAAAGAAAACTACTCCATAAAAGTGCACTAAAAACACAATATATATATAAAAAACACTTTACTGCCGCCTTTATGGCCCACATGCATTGTTATGTGCGCACGAATGTCTGCGTGTTGGCCGTCCAAATCCAAGTTAATTGAATAAAAGATACCGAATTTGTAGGCAGTAACCGACACCCTGAACGATCCCACCGACCGTACCCCCCGCCCGGTGAAAATACACATGTGCAAATGATTGAGTTACACCCTCGTTCTTGAGCTCGTTGAGCACGGCCAGCGCAAAGGACAACAATTGACACTTGTGCTCCTTTGTGAGTGGGTGTGTGGCAAGCCGTTAAGGCAAACAGCTAGGCTAAGTAACCACTAAAACTAATGAAACCATTTAGTAAGTGCAAAGTACAGTTCTTGACATATCTAGAATTGCAGCCAGTGGCCAGGCACGAGCCACGAGGGTGGCTGCTGCCCGAAACCCGCATTTGCACTTAATCGCAGGACATGTGCAAACGCAGACATCCAAAATAAATCAATAAATGCTAATGTGCAGAGGTGCAGAGTGGGGATGGAAAGTGGTCTGCGAGTACGTTCAGTTACAAAAGTTGTTCGTCCCCCATTGCTCTGTATGGTTTTTACAAAATGTAAATTTCAAATTGAAAAGTTTTTAAAGAGTTTCAAAAGCCCAGGGGCAAACTGAAAACACATTCTAAAGATAGACCTCACTAAAAACCATTTAATCTTTTACACAAATCCGCAATGTTCCAAGTAGGAATTAAAGTTTTGCAAATAATAATAATACAATTAGAAATGTTCGACCAATGATTAAGTTCTTTTTGTTTCCTAAAAGCCAATTGAAGTAAATTTAGACTATAAAATGATCTTCTTTCATAGTTAATATGTATTTAATGCAAGTAACATCATTTTGCTTTGCATTTCTCTTCCTAAATAGTGTAAAAAACAAATCATTTTAAAAATTAAACTAAAGCTGTGAAAAATGTTAGCCAGAAGTGCTTTATAAATAAATCTGGTCAGTGTTCTTCGAGCTCTTCATTTCTCACTCCCTTGAAGCAAAAAATCAACAACCGCCACTAGTCGCCAGCTAGCCCCCAGGAAAATAAACTCACAACACTAGCCGTCTAGGTACACATTGCATAACCCAACATTGGGGCAGAGCATAGCACTCGCTGACTAGTCAGCCAACCAGCTAGCTGATAAATAAATAACAAGTAAAAAAGCTAAAGTCGGGTGTCCCGACTTTGAAATACTCTGTACATATGTTTACAATAATTATAGAAAATAAAAAAATTAAGAAAATAAAAAAAAAAAATTGATCGATTTTACCTCTCTCGGTATTCGAACTCACGTAAAGGGTGTATAATTGCACATTTACATAGCAATTGCGTCTGTGTGAGTGTATGTATGCCTATGCGCATCAATTCGTGTCTGTGTAAGCATTTTCGCAGTCAACCAAACAGCAACATCAACAACAGCCGCGGGCAGCGCTTGAGCAGCGCTGCAGCAGCGCTGCATCAGCAAATATATTTATGGCTATAACTTCTTGTTAAATCGGTCTATCATAATGAAATTTGGCATACGGACACATAATAACTAACTGGGGGTATTTCCAAAATTTTAGTTCGAAATTCCAAGAATTACGGGAGTTACGATTTGCGGGGTAGAGGGGGGAGGGAGGGGAATTCCAAAATATACATTTTCTGCGTATTCACATAAGGCATCTGGGACTAAAATTTGGTGTTCCTAGGTCTTATAGTCTCCGAGATATAGGCGATTATACGAATGGAAAATCGGGAAAACCCCCATAGGGGGGAAGTGGGGGGGAAAATCAAAAAAATAAAACAAACTCGTATAGAATACACACATAACGCATCTTCGTGCAAAATTTGGTGTCTCTATCTCTTATAGTCTCTGAGATCCAGGTGTTCATACGGACGGACAGACGGACAGACGGACAGACGGACAGACAGACAGACAGGGCTAGATCGACTCGTCTCGTCATGCTGATCAAGAATATATATACTTTGTGGGGTCTGCCACGCCTCCTTCTGCCTGTTACATTTTTCAGCTCCCGCAAACCTAATATACTCTTGTACATTTCATGTACAGAGTATAAAAATAGCGAAAATGCGTGCGGAGTGGCAGAACAACAGCGTGAAACGTGAACAAATCAGATCGATGACCGCAGTTGACTGAGAGCGGACGCGTAATAACAAGAAAGGAAAAAAGCATAAAACTTAGCACACAAATTACGGGGGCAACGGTGCCCAACGAACTTTTGAATAATGTATTCACAACTGGCATACCCTTCGCAAAATTGTGTCTTGCTTTAGCAATGAAGAGAAATAACGACATACAAGTAGTTCCAAGTCAAATAGTTTAATGGCTAACATGGCCAAAAGACAGGAAAAGGATTGTTCTTCAAAACTATCTAACTACTTTCGTGAGGAAGTCAGGAACCAATTAGTCATTTTTATGAAGAAACTATAACTTGATATTTTTAATAAAAAAAATTTTAACTATATGTATCTGATCACAACTTGCACTTGTTGTAAATAAAAGAATATACCTATTATATACCCTTCCCTCTATCTAACTATTTTTATGAGGAAATCACTAACCAATTACCCATCAAAATGTTATTGAAGAAACTATAACTTGATATTTTTAATTAAATTATTAACTATGTGTATCTGATCACAACTTGCAGTTAATATTGTTGTAAATAAAGGAATATACCTATTATATTATACCCTCCCCTCTATCTAACTACTTTCGTGAGGAAGTCAGGAACCATTTAGCCATTTTTATGAAGAAACTATAACTTGATATTTTTAATAAAAATATTTACTATGTATATAACAACTTGCACTCAATATTGTTGTAAATAAAATAATACAAGTATATTTAGTATATATCCTCCCCTCCTAACTACTTTCGTGAGGAAGTCAGGAACCATTCAGCCATTTTTATGAAGAAACTATAACTTGATATTTTTAATTAAATTTTTAACTATGTATATAACAACTTGCACTCAATATTGTTGTAAATAAAGGAATATACCTATTATACTATATACCCTCCCCTCTATCTAACTACTTTCGTGAGGAAGTCAGGAACCATTTAGCCATTTTTATGAAGAAACTATAACTTGATATTTTTAATAAAAATATTAACTATGTATATGATAACAACTTGCACTCAATATTGTTGTAAATAAAGGAATATATCTATTATATACCCTCCCCTCTATCTAACTACTTTCGTGAGGAAGTCAGGAACCAATTATCCACGAAAATTTTATTGAAGAAACTATAACTTGATATTTTTAATAAAATTATTAACTATGTATATGATAACTTGCACTTAATATTGTTGTAAATATAAGCATAAACCTATTTTTGATAACAAATGTACAATGTTGTAGATAAATCTAGTCATTTCTACATATTACAGAAGAAATGAGCATGAAAAGACAATAGATAGTAATTTCCTTATTGTATGCACATGAAAAAAGATTATTATATTGTGCAGAGTATTTTTTATAGGAATTTCTTTTTCTATAGCCACACATATTTGAACTTACCTCTTGAATTTGTGGCTGCGTCTGCAATCTTTTGGAAAGCATCCAAGTATGCGGCAATAGCCTGAATGGCAGCGCTGTAGAGAGACAGAGAGAGAGAGAGAGTGGAGATGTATATAAAATAAGATATATCTAATGATTATATACTACAACAACAAAAGTTGCAGTCAGACTTCATTAGCCAAAGGCGACACTTCAATTGAAATGCCAGGCAGAGGCAGACAGTTGGAAAGTCCGCAGCTGGCAACTGCACCCAAAAACAACAACAACAACAGCGAAAAAAAGGTGATGCTGGTTGGCAGAGCCAGAAGATAGATGATCATCATGGTGGGTCAATGGGCGCGGGCATATTCTGTACGCCAAACTGCAAATTAGTGTCTCAAGTTGCACGACGGATGTCGCCGACGCCGACGCTGACGCTGACGCCGTCGCCATCCCGTCGGGTTCAACGGTGCGTATGTGTGTCAAGCGCATTGGACAAACACTTGACGTTTTCGAGAGTTGCTTTTGATTTTTTGTTTTTGTTTTTCTTTGTGCCTTTAAATATAATTTGCAAAAATACAAAATTTTCACATGATTTCAGCAGATGATTAATGCACACTATACATACGAGTATGTATCCGCTCGCCATTACATAGAGCAGCGTTACTATACATAAATATTTATGTATAGCATAGAGGCAGACATTGCTCTTGGCGTCTGTAATTTGGGCCAAGTCTGTGCTTGGTAAGAGTGTAAAGACAAAATATAAATAAATAAACAAAACCAGAACGACGATAGCGCGCCACACAGTTCTGCCAACAAAAATAATCACAGACGGTTGGGTTAGGTGTGGAAATGGGAAACATAAAACATTTTGAGGTAGTCGTAGTCACCGTCATTGTTCTGCTATATGCCAAGTGGTTCACATTCACAGTTGCACACAGACACGATTGCAAACTGAAAGGCATGTGTTTATGCATTTCGTAAATAAAATCGAAACATTAAACCCGCACATATGTAGCTCAAATTCGTTTATTTATATTGGACATATATAATCCGATTTTAGAATTTTTTCACTTACCGCAAACAAGTGTGTAGCTTACTGGCCTTTCCCACGAAATCCTCCCAAAGCGGTGATGTGTTCTGAAAAATATAGAAATGCACATTTTATTAGTCAAACATTGTACAATTAATTGGCTTTTTCCTAACATAATGAAAAGTTATTATGTTTCTGTATAAACAAATTTCGTTGCTGCTTTACTGATTGGACAGCTTAAATAAATAAATTGGCAATATGACGTGAACATCAATTTAAATGACGTACGCTCGTTGATTGCAAGGCAGAGCATAAATATTTATTTTCGCGTTGGAATACTCACATAAAAGAGCTTCAAAAACTACATACTATACAATATGTACATACATGCATACATATGAGCTAGTCAAAATGCTGGCGAGCGCGCCTCAAGTTATGCAACAAATATCGCTTGCTATAAAAGTCGCACAATAAAAACCACAAATGAGAGTCTTTCGTGTGTTTATGGGTCAACAAAAAATCAATATGATTTCATTAAATAAGTCTTGTAGTCAGAGAAATCAATATGATTTCATTAAATAAGTCTTGTAGTCAGAGAAGACTGAAATAAAGTGGTTAACAACAGGGTACAGCGCTGTCAATAATTAAAAAGAAAAGAGATTGCAACTTTGCTTAAGTATCTTGAGGAAGGATTCAAAGAAAAACCTATCATTCTTTGGTTTGCCTAAGTACAATAATGTAATATGTTGAGCGGAGCATTCAGTTTTAATCAGCATTTATTGTTGTTAACATTAAACGCCCACACTTGTCTGCATCCCTGCTGCCTGTCACAACTTTTTAAATATTTTAATAAAGTTTGACAACTCGAATTGGCAAACGCCAAACGCCAAACGCGAGCTTATTTACATTACAGCTCTGATTTATTCAGAAAATTTATTTAGACTTTTGTTGTCTGTACCTTTCATTACACACATGTATGTATGTACGAGTTCCACAGCACAAAGAGCGGAATAATTCAGAATAATTTGCATATTGCATGCTGTCAGCGACAGAAATGTGATAAACTCAATCAATTCAGCACTGGACGAGCTTAAATTAGTTTATAAAAATGTCAGCATTGTGCATATGAATAAAATGTATTTAAATTCCTTGGTGCCAGCTTTATTGCTGCACAAAAGAGAAGTCTGTTGAGAGAATAAATAAAGCAGTTATTTGATTCGAACTTTGGTCAAAGGCTTTATTTTTGTTAAACTTATAACATAATACTATATATGTATGTATGTTTTAAACCTCATTATGGCCATACTTGGCATATCATTACAACACGGCAGCCAGACGAAGTGTCAAAATATTGTCTGATTGAAACAGTTGGGCGTTGATTGGCAGCTGTCAAGTGGCTGCGGGACGCTAACCCAAGCCGAGCTACATATATTGTGCAATAGATAGTACTAACACATACACACATACATATATGTATATATAGTAGAGATGCAATATGGGTTTTATGTGTTTAATCAAATTGAGAAACCTGTGTGCTTGGTAACCGACACAGCATGCTCGCAATATACACTTAATTGTTTCTCTGATGGGGGCGAACTTTATTAAAAATTGCGAATAGGAGAGCTGCCTGGGGGGAGCTTTTAATTTACATTTCCTACGAACTGGTCTGTGCGAAATTGCTAAAAGGTATAGGGCAATAACTGAATTCGCCAAAGCTGCGACGGCACAACTATGAGAAAATGTTGCCCCTAACGTATTTGGTCAAAACAACAAATACACACAAATACACGAATGGGCCGAGAAGCAGCAAACGTGCCAAAGTTTTCAGCAGTTTCATTGTCAACCCATAAATGCAAGTGGAGGCTTTACAGCAGCTACCAGCAAATTACGCGCCATAAAAAGTAACAAAAGATTTAAACATATTTAAAAAAACATAAAACAAAAATAATAATAATAGTAGGGAAAAACATAACAACAACAAGCAGCCGGAAAGAAGCGCAAAATCACGTAAATGGTCAATAAAAGTGAAAACGGGTTTGGCAAAAGCGACAGCTTATGGACTTGGTCACAATATGCTGGCCAGCAAAAAGTCGCAATGACCATTTTGATGTGCACAGCTGCCACCATCGTTACTGCTTCTTCTTCTTCATTCTTCGCACGATAATATATTGAACAGTTGCTGCCGCAGAAGCCTTACAAATATTACACAACCAATGACATTGAAAGAAGAAAAAGACGGACGCGTCAAGTCGAGTCGAGTCGAGCCAGTCTTGTGGATGGACGACAGTGCTTGCAGTAATAGAGACATAAAACATTTGACATTAATGGCTAATAAGAAAACAGTTTTATAACGCCGTTTCAGCCACGCCAACAACGAGCCTAGAGCATATTTGCTTTAAAATCTGATTCGCAAAAGCCGTTTACGATTCACGCTATGGCCCTTTGGCGAAATGCCAAAAGGCTAAATAAAATCAACTTTACTTTTATGTTGTGATATAAAATGCAATGCATTTGATTTGCCTCCAATTCCGATTTCGCTTTCGATTTTTATTTTCTGTGCAGTCAGTCAAGCAAAAAATGCAATTTTTTCATTTCGAATGCATAAAAAAGCGCAAATGCCAATTTGCCACATAAAAGTATAGAGCGACCGACAAAAGGTAAAATGGCAAGTCGGGGCTAGACCAGGCCAAGCCAAGCCAGGCCAGGCCAGGCCAGACCAGGCACAAATGATGACGCAGTGCATTCAGCTGTATGAAAAGGTGAAAACGAGCTACGAAACGGAAATCGATTTGGTGTTCATTCCCCCTCCTCCCTCCTTCTTTTTTTTAGCAAACTAAACCACTGGAAAACAAACAAAGAGCACATTTAGCAAAAACCGCAAGGAAAAGTGTGATTTTAAGGGAACTTATAAAGCCAAATACAATTGACGAGAGATTGCTGGTCAGTCGTTTGTTGGTCTACAGTCAGAGAATAGTAATCCATTACAGTGCTTTCAGATAAATATATAAACAAAAATTCACATACATATGTATTTTCCAAGGAATGGGGAAATTTAAGATTGTTTTTGGAAAGTATTTATTTAATCATCAATATCTATTTTGTTCCCTTTAAAGGAATCGCCCTCAGATATAATGCCAGCGCTTCTTCCAATCCTCGAAGCACTTCTGAAATACACTTTTCTTCCATCTTCGATTTTGATTTTATCTCATCAATTGTGGCAAATCGCTTTCCTTTCCTTTCATTGGTCTTTTCAGTTTTGGGAATAGGAAAAAGACGCATAACTGTATCATATCTACGAGGAATTGTTTTGAAGGGAACAAAATGGATATTGATGTTTAAATATATACTTTTCGAAGGAATTAAAAATTCACCTTTTCGTTTGAACAGACCTTGCAAACGTTCCATTACTTCCTTGTAGTATTCCTTATTAACCGTGCGACCTGTTGGCAAGAACTCATGCTGCACCACGCATTGTAATCGAAGAAAATGGTGAGCAAAACCTTCACCTTTTATTTTGAACGGAACTCGTATGTACAAAACCAATCATTTTAGAGACACACAGATTTTAAATGAAATACTATTTTTTAATTTATATCATCGACTATTCAATTATAGAAATTCTTGTGTCTCCAAACACTATGGGGAACAATTAATACCTCTTACAAAACGCTGGCAGTGATAAGAGAAGGCGGCGTCACATCTTGCACCACACACTCCAAAATCGATGGGGCATTACAAAATGCTCAAGTCGCCGCCGTTGCCTGCCACTACCCACTTGTTGTTGTCATTGTCATTGCGTATTGTTGTCATTCAGTCAACGAGCCAGTCAGTCAATCGATAGCCTGCCTGTCTGTCCGTCAGTCTGTCCATCTGTCAGCTTACAATTCTTTTATAATTTGGTGGCATACAATGGTTCACTTGTGCCGCTGACAGATTGCTCGATTCGGCAGCAAGAAATGAAGGCGGGACGGCATTACACGTAGCGCCTTATTTGGCCCATGTCTGCTATTCGGCTTGCTTTTAAATAACAGACATGGGAATTGAAGCGTAGCTCAAAATTTGATTGAGCAAACACTTGACCTGCCACAACTTGTTGTATGTTAATGCGAACTTAGAAAAGCGCGGCATTGAAATGGAATCAATGATGACTGACATTAGTTCTAATTTGCCTGTGGCTGGTACCTCCCAAATGATATATAATGGCTGGCCAGAAGCTGAACATTAAAGAACCTGTCAAATGGTCCAATACAAATTTCGTTTATAACGCAATTTTTTAGAACTTGAAAGGAATCGAGCTGACAACTTCTTTGTTTATCAAATATGTGGCTGGGGAAGCAATAAAAGCTGACAACATTGGCAATATTTGTCAAGTTATTGACAGCAGCAAAGCGAGTGTTGACATTGCTGGCTCAGAAGATTGGAATATGAAGAATTGTCGTAGGTGTGTGCGCTTGTGTTATACATAAATTAATTTGAAACAAAAGCCTGAAGCTGAGAAGCTCAGAAGCGGAGACTGAACAAAGACTGAAGCAAATTTATGCAAACAAGTCAAGGCAAACAACACGAAAAGTTAATAAATATCGGCAAGCCTATATAATAATGCTGCGGACATGATAAATGCCTCGAAACAACACACATGCACAACTTCCTTATGATTGAAAAGCGGCAACATAAATTTAAATAAGTGTACAGCTTAGTCCAATTGTCGGCCCACATGTAATTTGCGCTACATAAAATCTCTATGCGAGTATTACAACGACAACAACAACAACAAAAATGTATATTATTTTACAGAAAACTCGCAACCTGATAAGCGACTTTTGCGAGCAATTGAAAAAAACTGATGCGTGGGATGGAAAACGTCGTCTGTAGCTTGTAGTTCCAACTATGTAGTTTTATGAATGAATGAAAACAATTTCTGTGTCTGAAGTTTGGCGACAGCCCAAGGCGGCCGGTCAATTGCCATTCACACAAACACACACACACACATGCACATACACTCACACGCAATACTGTCATTACTGACCGGGCCGTCTCGTGGTGATGGCGTCGTGGGCGTCATTGGCCAGGCAGTAATGGCTCTGCGCCTAAAACTCGCATGTTTTTATGAATGCGCTGGTTTTATGAATGAGCCGATTGCCGCCATGCCTTTGGGTGCAGTTATGCTTATGAACATTAGAGCCTAATGCACATTACGTGCCAACATTCTGCTCAAGCAATGCAGCATTAAATCATAATACCAAATACAAATACTATTATGGAGGAGCTACAAATTCGTTCATTACGAGCGGCCATGTCCCCAAAAGGTGGAGGCACGCGTTTGCGGTCATCTAGCGGTCAACCTTAAAATTGGGGTCTTTCGACACATGTGCTGCATTCGAATGGTTTGCGTAAGTCTCAGGTGCTATAAAGCTGACAGCAATTATCTGCCTGACATTATAACAAGCCAACACTTTCCAGTTTAAATGCGCATCGCACAAAATAAAAAGCCGTAGGCAGCTTCGAAAAGTGCAATGTACTAGTACGTGTATCTATTTATCTGCATCTCTATGCGAGACACCTAAAAACCCACAATTTATGCCAAACAACAGCAGCAACGGCTTGAATAATGCCCGCGAATGTACGGCTGAAAACTGGAAAAGTTCACACGAATAGACACGCACACACACACACACATACAAGTATATACACACACCTAGCCGGAGAAGACAGGGTCTGAGAGACAGACAGGCTTTTATAAACTCTTGATCTTTCCAATAGCCTACTAACATCCTACACGAGTTTAAAACGCTGCAGCCAGCCTCGCTGCTTACTTTGCTGTTGTTGTTGTCAGCGAGCAGGCAAAAAAGAGACGCGACTTCACTCATTCATGCAACAAAATTGCTGCGATTGTTGTTGTTGGTGTTGTTGTTTGATAGTTTTAAGCTTCCTTTGCCTGTGTGCATCGTACACACATTGTGGCCAAACATTAGGTAGAGCCCATGGGGTACAGTGGGTCAGTTATTACGTACAAGTATGCTGGCGAAAATGCCACAATTCCTAAATGTTCTACAAATTTTATATCAGCAGACTGTTAAATGATTGCAAAGAAACGTGTTTTGAACCAAATTATAAGTAGAATGTCCAAAAATACAGTTTCCTTTGTAAAGAGATCCATTTGCAACATTTTCATACTTTTGTTGACTTGCCCATGAATTGAAATTTTCATCATTATTTTGTGATTTTTTGGCATCAGGCGTAAAAGAAATTTATGAGTAACTTGAACTTTGATTTGCCATTCGTGGCTTTGCAGTTATTGAAACCACAACAGTAGAAATATATTTATAATATCAAACTTTCGGCGACTCTTCACCGCTAAATTGCCGATCCACACTCCTGTGCAACGTTTGTTTGCCGGATTGTCGACTAGCTGGCTAGTCAAACGGGTTCAGCCGCACGTTCACGTCCTACATTGGACTTTTTGGGTTAAAACTTTTTAGCGCAATGCAAAACAGGCCTGGCCACTACAGTTGTCTAGCTTATGGCAAACGCTTTATGACTAGCGGTTATAAAGGAGTTCAGCTGATTGATTTTCTATATATCTATGTACATGTATATTTTCTATGTATATGTGTGTTTGTTCATAGCCAGTGGCTATAATTTCAATGTTAACGCCACACTGCCTTTTTCACCCGATGGACAAAATCGTGCGCCGCTAATTTGCACCTATTGCCAATTTTTAGAAAGTTTCGCAAAATTATTTGTCAGGAATTTGAAATGAAAGTGTTACTGTCAGTCCGCCTTTTCTCCAGCTTTAATAAAGGAGAATCCTAAGGAATAATTTCTGAACCTACTTATACTATAATAAATATTATGAGAGAAGATAGACTTTTGTGCGAACAAGTGCTATAGTTTTTACATATTTATTGAATAATCTCCCACATTCGTTTATTTAAATTTTAGCCATGTCTTTTTCGAAACATATTTTGGCTAGACGCGTTTCAAAATGGAGTTGAAAAACTTTAAATTAATGGAGAAGAATTGTCTGGGAGGTATGTCTGTTTCAAAAAATTGAAGGAATAGATCAATTCTCCGAAAATTCATTGATGACAGTGCCTGCAATAAGTAAATACTTGTACACTAGTACTTGTACCACAACATCTACAATAACTCATGTTTATATATCAAAGTTATTTCTGATAAACCTAAAACCCAGTTGATATCCAGTTTATTTACTGAAGAATCTGGACAAATGTACTTGAAAACAGGTACAACACCATTGACAGTGCATTGCAAAGATTAACTATTAACTGCATTTAATAATGCTCAATCCTTTTTGAATCAAGCAAATCAAGCAAACTTTTTCTAATGCCTATGAAATCATCGGTTATAATTCAAAAGCTTGACAATCATTAAGTGTACAATCGGCGCTTCACATTGTCGGATTGCAATTGAATAACTCAAAGCTGGATTTAATGCAATATGCCAATTAAAATGTAAAACCGATTACCAGTGGCAGAAAACTGATTCCAAATGGCATTGCAAATACTTGAATACAATAATGCATATGCCACATGGTAAGAGAAAACCAAAGCTGACATATGGCCGATGGCGGAATACGAGTAGCAACACTCGGACTCGTCTCTGTGTAACCAAAGACCGAAAACCAAAGACTTGCTGTTTGCAACATGCACTACACACAACGGTAATGGCCACAATTCGTGTAGGTAACAATACCAACTAGACGTCTGAGCACATAAACAAAGACTGTCGAGTTGAATGGCTGCTAGCTGCGAGCGGCGAGCTACTCATGTCATGTGCCATGTGGCATGTGCCGTGGCAGAAACCACAAAATCTAAACAACAGCGGCAACAACAATAAACTACAAAACTCAGACACATGCTGTTACCTCTGAACGGACCACCAGACACCGAATGAGCACCAAAACAAATGAATTTCCAACATACGAGTATAGCACAACCTAAAGATAAAACGCCTCGGAATCATTAACACAACAACCAAGAAAGCTGCAGTTTATTAATATGAATATACGGGTATAGTTAGCGGAACTTTTGGTTCTACATTAAAAAGCATTGCTCTATTCGTGCATAGATTTAATGAAAAGAAAATAAATAATAAGAAAACAGCTATTTCGTAACTAAACTTTAATGAGTTTTTAATTTAAGAATTAATTTATGGACCGTCGTGGGCTTTTTGATTTATTCTTAAATACAAAGATTCCCATCTGAAATCCCAAATGAAAGATATACAATTCCTCCTACAGATTATATAGCACTCTTCTGTATCTATGCATTATCCAGCTTTTTTGAAGATTCCTTTCATTTGCAGACAGGTGAGACGTATGTTTGAGTAAAAAATATGACGATTTATGATCTGATAATCTATTTATTCAACTTCTTCTATTTGACTGTAATATTCCTTATGTGTGGGTTCCACTTCTAACTCCGTTGAGGATACCAATTCACCAATGTACTACAATTCACTATATTGGTAACTGTTTCTGATAATATATTTACGATACTGATGATATGGGGAATACTTTTCCGAAGGATCTATAAGGATCAAAGACAATTCGACAATGTTGATTAGAGAATGGGAGCAATTGGAACCAAATTTGCTCAAAACTCTTGTTAAAAGTATGAAGAATGTAATTTTTGAGACAATTTAAGCCGTTTAAATACATTAAAAAATATTATTCGTTTTAATATTGAAAATTTACGCAAGTGGGTCTATAGTAATGCAACAGCAAAAAAACCGTTTTTCCCCTATTTCTTAAAATTTTACACTAAATATTCTTACTTATTATGTGTTTAACACATTTTCGCAGAACATTGTTGTACCCTACAGTTAAGCAATTGCAACTTTTTTAATTGGTTCTATAGTTTTGCAACGCACCTTCTTTAATTTATAGCAAAAATTATCAGTTTATTAAATTGGTATACTAGTTTAGTGCGAATGATCCCCCCAAATATATTCTTGATCAGTATGACAAGACGAGTCAGTATAGTCCATCTGTCCGGCCTCTATATGGATCACAAGGATCACAAAAGGTACAAGAGCTGGAATAACAAAACTTGGTACCCAGGTTCGCCTATGCCCTAAGTAATTCAAGTTTATGTTGCCGCTATAGCTCAATTCTATACTGCATACATATACATGTTAATAATTTAATTATTTAAATTTGAAAAATTAAATTTCAAATATTTTATTTAATAATAATTTTTTTGTAGAAGCTGAGTCCGCTTTGCTTTAACATTTCATTCTTGCTTGATTTAGAAATGTTACATTTTTTCTAATTCACCTCTAATTTCATAACATATGCTGTTTGGCCGCCTCACATTATTCTTATCGAAAGCTTCCAACATTATCACCATCTTATAGCGTCCGCTTAAAGTTGTCCCTCGTATGTTATTTAAAGTAATTTTTAGATCGAATGGTTCCAACACAAACACGGTCTGTAAAACAAAACATTTATCACATATAGATTTAAGGACTGAAAGATATACTACATTACACCAGGAGTATTGAGGCACTTCTGTTCCACGTCTTTTCGGTTAGAAATATGTTGCGTCCAATATTTATACCAATACTCGTTCTTGCCATACATAATGGCGCAGAAATTTTGATTGCTCATACTGAAAACAGTGGGTTCCCAAGCTCCTCGTTCGAAGTGGTACATAGATGCTGAAGCCTGGAGGGATGTATTAAAGATTGTGGGTCAAGAATCTAACTAGTCCTCAAATGTTACCCGAACACGATCGGCAGGATCCACATTCCAAACTGTGCTTGCATTGCCCTTCACATGGATTGTATTTCCATCTGATGTTAACGTTACGTGCTCTAAATCAAGAATCCCATGTATATTCGATGCACCAGGTGGGGCATTTGAACAGTCGGAGAATATGTCCGGATCCTCCAGGATCAATTCGTAGTCTGCTGCGAGCACACTAATAGAAGCGATCCCTAAAAGCAGCAATGTCTCCACCCACATGTTAAGTAACAATTGTGGCAGCTAAGTTTGGAGAACGCTTTTATACGAGCACAACTACAGTATAGTACATGACTCCACTAATTATAATGTAATTAATTATACAAATAATGTGATAGGTCATGTAGCTTCGGTTTAACGTACTTTCCGATGCTATCTACAGCATTGTTACAATATTGTTACATTTTGTTGTGAACAAGATCATTTAAAATTTGCTAGAGTATTCTCTACTTTTTAATAGAGTTTAACAGAATACATATATGACGGCTTTTGCAAGCAATTGTTATAGACTTTGTATTTTCATTTAACAAGTTGCTGTTTGCCTTTTGTTTGACATTGAATTCAATTGAATTCCATTAGAAATGACCGGGCAGGAGGGAACTTTGCCCCTGTCTGGGCATGCGTCAACATCAACCTGGAGACAATCTCGAAGCCCATTTTGCATAATTGGGCGTGTAGTCGACGCCACACCTCCTCCTACACAACTACACACCCACATTATAAAGACACATGCACATCCCTATGTGCATTAACATGCAAGGCAATCTCAGAATCTAAAAAGCGGGCATCTTCCAGAGCACATGTACTATAGCACGAGTGTAATATATTTGTGATTTGTGTTTAACAGCAATTTCGTATCCATTAAAATTAATTGCCACAAGATTGGCCCGGCGCCCGTTCGCGTCGCATTCCCGAAGCACAACACGCTACCATTTCACATGCACATCATGTCAAAATGCCAAGCCAAGCTAAGCGGCAGTCTCCGAGCAACAATCACCCGCAGTATTGTTTAAACAATAATGCAAAGTAATTAATATGACGACGATGACAGAGACGGATACGAGTAGCAACCATCTTGGTTGGTTGTTTTTTGTTTTCTTCTTGCTGGGAGGAAACAATTTTCTCTCGTTGCTATATACGTTACACTATAGAATGGCAAACCAGAGCAAAAGAGCAGCCGATCCAAGTGAGGGTCAAATATCAGGTTGGCTCCTCACAATGGCATGAAATGTATCTCATCGCTATTGTTGTTACTTCACATACGAGTATATACATATTTGTATTAAGGCAACGAAACCTTTGCCATTCCTTCTTCAAGTATGTATACAATTTGAATTTTATTTTTTTTATTTTTTCCAAATACTTTAATCATTTTGATATAAGCATTGAAATTAAAACGCTTCAGGCTCAACAAATTTTTATGTTGACCCTTTTTGAGAAAACTCATCGAAGAATTGAAAGCAATTGGGAACAAAAAAAATGGATGGGCATGTTTTTAAAAGAAGTACCGGGTTTGGATATAATTTTAAAAATAATTCTTCTGCAAGCTTCTATTCTTAGAAGCATTCTCAAAATCTGTTTTGCATTGTGAAGCTAGAAAAGATTCTAAAAGGTATAATTATACTCATTATAAAGTTTAATAAATTCTTTCGTATGAAACTATTTTGCTATAAGCATTCCGCTAGGTCGACAGAGTCCAGACTTGATTTAAAATAAAGTGATCTAGCAACTATTGATTTCTTGGGCATATGATAATTAAGTTATTAATCTGCAGCTTAGTGGTATGCCACAGCAGTCGTTCTAGTTAAACTAGTGGGAAAAGGAGCATAGCCAGCATTTGTTTGTCGCATGAAATGAGCACAACCTTGAGCTAGTTTCCTCGGGTAACTAACTGGGTGAGCCTTTGGCAGCCCTCTCACACATCCTGCACTTTGTTAGGATTGTTTGAAAAATGCACAATACAGTTGGTGGCGCAACAAAAAGCTCTTAACGGATACATGGCTCGAAGGCAACATTTCAAAATAAGTTAGTTGATAGCGAAAACAAAAGCGTGTGTCAGTCAGTTCATATCCCGCCAGTTCGTGGCCTTGAATATGGCATTTATATGCATACATACATATTTGCAGCCATCAGAGGAACACGAGATATTGTCATAGAAACGGCAAGCATTGCGTCAACAGCCGCTGCTCAACGCTATAAATAAAAACTCATTAGGTTTATGTATTGGGAAAAATGACTTACAGCCCACACAACGAGCTGACACACAGACTGGCATCGCGCTAAACAACGTGATATACAACAACAACATGATAAACATATAGTACACATAAACAAACAAATCGTATCGTATTAATGGCAAATTTTTGAAATGGCGCAGATGAAGTTTCAAAAATTACGAAAAACTAACTAGTACTGAAGTTGAACCACATTTTTAATTGCAAAGATCTGCTGACGGTATTAATTCGCCAAATTATCTAAAGTATAGAAATAGACTTGATACAACAACATGATAAACATATAGTACACATAAACAAACAAATCGTATCGTATTAATGGCAAATTTTTGAAATGGCGCAGATGAAGTTTCAAAAATTACGAAAAACTAACTAGTACTGAAGTTGAACCACATTTTTAATTGCTGGCAGTATTCATTCGCCAAATTATCTAAAGTATAGAAATAGACTTGATACAACAACATGATAAACATATAGTACACATAAACAAACAAATCGTATCGTATTAATGGCAAATTTTTGAAATGGCGCAGATGAAGTCTCAAAAATTATGAAAAACTAACTAGTACTGAAGTTGAACCACATTTTTAATTGCAAAGATCTGCTGACAGTATTAATTCGTCAAATTATCTAAAGGATCGAAAAATAGACTTGTTTTAAATTTAAATCTCTGTTCAAGTTACAGATAAAGGCCACTATATACTATTCACATTATAAACAGCTCGGGTTTGGCGCCAATCTCTAGCCTATGTTGCTCATTAAGCTTATGACGCCAACCTAACAAAAGCAGCGGTGGCTTTAAAAGTTTTTTACTGAATTAATTAAATTCGATTTTAATTATCTTTTGTCACAAAATGCATTTTCATAATTGAAAACAAAAACCTGTCCAACCTTGTAACGGAAAGAAACACATGCATACAAATGTCCCATATCTAACACCAAAGCACATTTAAATGCACTACAATTATTGGAAATGGGAGCTTTGTTTCCATTTCCATGTAACACTGCATATTTTGTCAAACAAATTTATGTAAAGTGTCTACCTGCCTGCAGATTACAAATTAGTTAGTTGTTAATGCACAATATAAACAACATTTATTTGCACTTTTAGCTTTTATTTATCGACTCGCATAACTGCCAAATTCCATTCCAAATATTGTGCAACCTCGCTTGAGCTCTCCACGCCCACAACCCTGAGCTACAAACATCACACATTCTGGTTTATTTAGATAACACTAATTTAAAATTCATGTTTGTAACCCATTTCAAATGTTCAAAATACAAAGCCAAACAACAAAATGCCATTAATTTTGTATCCCCCATACAATTTTTGGCTTTGCATGTAGTTGGATGAATTAATTCTGAATACGCGGTGCGCATCATTACAGAAAGTGGAGTCTTGCCAGGACATACAAATACTGGAAGTTGGCCTTATAGGCTCATCAGTAGAGACGAGTCAGCACAATGAGTCGCACCGTGCCAAAAGGTAGTAGGGACTTGCAACTAAAAGAACCTAAAGAGGAGGAACCCGACTGGTGGGCAGAGCTCAGCAAAGCCACCGCTATACATGGCGCACCCTATCTGGTGCGGAAGGACCTACATTGGATCGAAAAGCTTTTCTGGCTGATCACTATAGTTGCAGCTGCCTTCTACTCGATTAACAGTTGTATTGTTCAATGGGAGCGTTTTCGCGACAATCCCCTAGTCTACCAGTACGAGTATCTTTTCGCCCTACGAAATTTTACCTTTATGGGCGTAACATTTTGTGCAGAATATGAAATAGAGGAGCAAGGCGATATGTTAATAAACGAGTGAGTACACCAATAATGGGATTTATATGTATGGTATTTTGTACAGAAAACACATCCCATCTCAACACATCAATTGTTAGAACCTGGGGTGCTGAGATCGCCATATCGTCGGATAAATTTGCCTACTATCGAAAATTTTTGCATATTCTAAATCGTTTGCACTACAACAACTTGGAGAAATTGGAGCCCTTCGAAAATGATACAAGCTTGGAGCATTTGAATTATGTGGATCTCTTGTTGCAAGTTAAGCATAACTATGACTGAGTAAAGCACTTTTTTGTAATCGTTTATATGACACTAACAGTTACAGCGAAATATAATGCCGGAACAAAAAAAATCACCAGCAATGTACGCAGCATCTATAACCGAAATGGGTCTCTGCCAGACCACTAGCCAGCTTTCACACTATGGTAATCCCTATGGTACTATGTGAGTAAGAGCTATAATGTTATATACTATACTAGAAAATCTATACATATACAAAAAAGTTCAGTAAGACTTATATCATAGTATCTGAGTAAATGTCTTAACGAATTGTGATTTAAGATTTCCGATTGTTGATTTCTCTCTGCTGAACGCTTGTGACAATTATTTCATTAAAAATCTTCTGATTTTTTGACAAAAAATCATAAATGCACATTAATTTGTACAGGCAACATTTTTGTTTTTTGTCAATCGCACAACAATCGCAATCGGTGAATGCGATTGACGTTTTTTCAAATCGCAATCACAAATAAGAGCGTTCAGCAGGTAAAATAAGTAATCATCAATCACAGTGTTGTTTTTTTGAAGGGATCATCTAGATGTGATGCCAACGCAACTGTGTAATTTCTTCTACGAATGTCAATACAAGCATTTGCCCGTGAAAACCGGTAATGTTCAACTATATTTGGTGAGAAAAATATGCCGAAGTGCTTTTGAAATTATAGTATGTTGTAAGGGTCTCTCCTAAGTAGTACATTCATGATGTCAATGAGGTGATGCTTCCAAACGACCGTCACACAGTATTCTATAATGCTGGAACACAGAGTTCGTTCATGCTGAAGCTGCTACTAAACTCCATTACGGCACAGAAGGAGGTGGAAAATGTGCCTGTAGCCTATCGCAAGTGTCGGTACCTCCATGAAAATGAATTAAAATACTATAAGGTGGGTGAGGGGTTTGAGACTTACGATAGATCTGCTATAGACATTATATACTTGTATTTACAGCCCTATCATCCCAGTCTGTGCCGCCAGGAGTGCCGCATTGATATTGCTCTCTCGTTATGTCATTGCAAGCCCTATTTCTATGCGGCAGGACCCCCCGGCCCCATTTGCGATATAAAGGGCATGTTGTGTTTAGCCCGAAAGGAATGGCTCAAGCCAAACTGTAATTGCATGCCACTCTGCACTGAGGTTAGCTTCGTTTTGATCGAGGAATATGAGCAGAGCGGAGTAAGTAATATTCAAATATCACAAATTCAAGTTCAAATTGACATATTTTCCATCTTGTGCCTGCTTTAAAGTCAAACGAAAACCAACCTGGCGGTAGCTACAAAGGCGAACAGTTCGAACGGGCAGTTATCTTGAAAATGGAATTGCCCAGAATGGGAATAAGGCGTCAAGTGGTATTTAGCACTGATCAGCTGATTATATCATTTGGTGGTGCTATTGGCTTGTTTTTAGGAGCCAGCTTTATGTCTGTCTATGGATTGATATATTTATTCTTATATTTTCTGGCTTTTCAATGCAAACGGCGATGTCGGCCGAAGGCAGATGAACAAAGCAACAACACTGAGCTGCAAACTTTGCGCACAAAAATAAACACATAAACCGTTAACAACAATTGTAATGCATGGGCCAAAAGGAAGCCACAAAAGTGCCAAAGAAAGCGCAACTCAAGTCGTTACAGTTGCGCAGCGCAATTTCACTTTTGCGGAAAACTATAAGTGCAATGGATTTAGATTAATGTATGCGTTTTGTGTTACACACACACACACACACACAATTGCCCAGAAAAACTTAATGCAGCACACATCTTTTGAATGTTGTGCGACAATTTGATGGCCCATCATTTTTGTAGTTGTTGTTTGTTTGTTGTTTTTGCTTTTTTTGCACATTTTGCGTCATAGCCACATACATTCGAGTATATGCATACATACTTGTATATAAAGAGGCAGAAGCCAGCGAAGCATAGCGCTAACAAAGCTGAAAAGCTGGAGTTAACAACCTTTTTGTCAGCAACAGCTGTCAACTTTAGTGTTAAATTGCCCGTTTGTGTACCTACGATAAACTTTGCACTCTTTGTATCTGTGCGGCAATTGCTAATAAAATTAATTATGTATATACTTGTACATAGTATGTAGCTAGTAGCTACTTATCAGCGGCATTTCATAGCATTTAATTGCAACTAAAATAAAACACCGTTACAAACAATTTACAAACAAAATTAGCAAATAATTGACCGCTGCACCGCAGTACCAAAACTTTGGGCAAAAAAAAAAAAACTTTACGCTTATTGCGCTGCACGCAGCACAACAATACCGCCTTAGAAGTCGTTCGGGCATAAATTTGTTCTGGTCTGCTGCCAAAACTGCGCATTAAGCCTTTTTCTATTTAATAAAAACAAGCCAAGACTTCACCAAACAGGCGGAAAACTAAATAGAGAGAGAGTAATTAAAGCAAGCCAAGCACAAATTAGAAAAGAAAACAACAAGAAGACGTCAGCGCACTAATTGTAATAACTAAAAAATGAATTTTTAACCAAATTTTAAACCTTTGCAAAATGTCGTTTTAAATATATATTTTAGGCAGCAAAAAACTGAAGATTTCTTTTTTTTAAATACATTTTTAAACCAATTTTAAACCTTTCCAAAATGTAGTTTTTAATATATATTTTAGGCAGCAAAAAAAAAACTGAAGATTTCTTTTTTAAATAAGCATCCATTGTCTTTGTAGCGACATATAATTAGAGTAGTCAACATTCTTTAGACTTTTATTTAATAAAGTAATCGAAATCTTTCAGAATTTTTTTGTGAACTATTATTTTACCTATGTAAAAGAAATATCTTGATCAAAATTTGGTGTTAATTTTATTAGAAATATTCTGTTTCTGAAAATTACATATAAATTGCGAAAATGTGACTATTTTTTTATAACTTCAAGAGGACAGTCCTTATTAAATTTGATGATAGCATGCATCTTAAATAAATATGTACTTCATGAAATGTCTGAGGGGCATAATTTACCTGTTTAAGTTAATTTACCTATTTAAGTTACATAGTATTATGTCTGTATTAAACTAAATTAGTTTATACAGAAAGGTAGGTCCAGTGAGTGACGCTTTTTTTAATGTCTAGCCAAGATGTTATATGCCGAACCGCAAGACCATTATGGCTAGGATATGCCCATAATTAGACTCAATGTTTTTGGTTGGAAGCGCTGTAATATCTACAAATTAGAGCTGCTGGCTGGCCCGAAAAGTTAGCTTTGAGATTGCTTTGTACGTATCAATTGTATAGCAAATATAGGCCCGCCATATTGGAGAAAATATGATGTCATTCCGTTCTTACAGATAAAATTAAACACACATCTGAATTATATGGAAATAAGGTGTTACGCTCAAACTGCTGACTATTGATTTGAATGCCTAAAAGATAATGTGAAGAATATAGTGTAGATCTTACGCTTTGAAAGTCGAACAGCTGAAAAAACGACGCAATTCAAACATATTCTTCGACTGTCTCTCTATGATATATTTTTATTTATTTGTACTTCCTCAACAAATACCATTTCAATTAACGAACTTAGTACCACATTTAATTTTAGACGAAACTAAGTATGCACAGAAATGTTTCTACAATTAAAGTCACTTCATCTCGAACATGTTCAAAATAAAATTCCTATCACACATTCTCAAAGAATGAAATGTTGCCACAAATTACCAAACAAATTTTGTTTGAAGCACATATATTTTGGTGCTGTAGTACAAGTATGTGTGTGTTTAAATAGAAGTATAAATAAGCCACTTTTGTGACATTTACACTGGCATTTGAAAATTGTTGTAGAAAGAAAAAAGAAACCTCAAAGCCAAGTTCTTTCATGACTGCGACTGGCAACTATATGAATGCTCTGTAAAATGATGCCACAGCGGCAACTGTGAAAGATGGCAGCAAGTAACCAAGCGTACCTACATAAGAGCACTACTCTATATATACTTGCATATACAACATATGTACAAGTATGTATATAAGTGTATGTACACAGCTTACAAGCTGTTGTGTGTGTTTTGCAGCTGAGCTAGTGTTGCTGACGTTTTCCAAGGCATGTTTCTGCTCTAATTCGCACCCAGGCCAAGTAGCAAATTTCAACGAACTTCTGAGCAATTGCGTGCTGAACTCCAAGAAAATTTCATACTATAGTAGATACGAAATGCAGCCGCCCGCATCTGAGCACGGACGGTGGCTGAACTGGCAGCTGTCTATGCCTATGTCTATGTCTGGCATATTTTGTGAACAGAAATTAGTTGCACACACACATTATATTGGTCTATTATACTGACACAAGAAATTCACATACAAAAAAAAAAAAACATTCCTTATACTCGTATCTACGTATCTATGAAGTAGCTATGTCGGCGCACTTTTATGTTTTGCACTCACATTTGTGGCAGTTGTCGGCCTGGCAGGGTAACAAATGTATCTAATAGTTTATTTTTGGCCCATGCAACGACAGACAGCCGTTTTTACTTTTGGACTGATGTCTGCTGGCTACTGCCTGCTGCCGGCGGCTGCTGATGAAGCTGAAGCGTTGAAAACGACGTCGCTGCTGCTTCAACACCTGTCAACATGAACAACAATGTCGGAAATGCTGCTACAAAACGCTCTGTCAGATGCTTTAACTCTCCTCTCTCTTTAACCGATTGCCACAAATTTAGCAGGAAGCAGCTGGGCTAAGTAGCTAGCATCCTACACACTATACACATAAAAAATCACGCAACATTGGGAACGTGCTGAAAATTTAATTTCAACGCCAAACGCACAGCTGCATAATTAATGAAGCTAAAAAATATACACACATATATATAATAAATAACAACAACAACAACAACACAAAATTAGGAGCAACACCCGCGCCAAGACAAACCAACTTTTGCGTGTGCCACTTTCGGTTGATGAGCATCATCATCTTCATCATCCTCATCATCATCATTATAATTTTCAGCTGCCATCGCTGATGACTTTGATGTGGCAACAAAAATAGAAGCGAAATGTGTGCGTCTACGGACAAATGTTAAATGTGTTACCTGCCGCAGCTAAAGATACACACATTTTTCTCAGCCCTAAATGCAGCTGCGAAGTATTGCCAGAGATTTCAGCATTGGATTAGTTCGACACGGGCTCAGGAGGCTCAACCCAAAGCCAAATTGTCAATTTTAATGTCAGCGACAAGATTTATATAGCTGCATTGATTTAGATGCGGAAAAACAAGAGTCGCCTTCGTGCCATTAAATGTCAAGCGATTGGATTTGTAGACAGTGATTAAAAATACACATAAATAACTAAAACAAAATATACTTTTTCTATATATATATAATCGATTACCTCAAGGAACATTTTAAGTGCCAACGAACGTATAAACTATTTAATTGCAAACGGTTTTTTTAGGAGTTATGTATTCATTAATAGTTTTGCGCAATTGAGCGTTAATTGAAATTGCCAATTTAATTTTTGGCGTTTAAGTCTTAAAGTTTCAACAACAAATGATTTAACGAATACCATAAATTATTTATAGAGATATATATGTGTGTACACGCATGAATATGTATGTCTGCAACAACAAACTACAGTTCCACATAAATAACTATTTAGAGAAAAAATCAATTAATGATAAAAACGAACATTATGTATGATACCCTTCACTTGAAATTAAACGGCATATGGTGCTAAAGAGATGATCAGCGAGAAGCTGATGCAATAAGTGAAGGTCGTCTTTTAACCTTTCCTTTAACCTTTTCCAATTGTTAAGTTATAAAGCAATCGACCGAAGGCTCTCTCATTTATAGAAATTAAAGCTTTTACAAAAAATTTCATAATTTTGAAAGGCACATATTGAATAGGTTTAGTTTGTCGACTATTTAGTTTTTAGTATTTAGAGTTTTACAATTGTCCTTTATGCAGTACCAATTGACCAAGAAGTTCTTAAGAATTCCTGAGCTTTACTTTGTAAAAGTATGGGACCACAAAGGAACAGCGACGATATGATGCAATAAGTGAAGGTCGTCTTTGAACCTCTTACCTTTTCATAGTTATACAGCTATCGAGTAAAGGCCCTCCTCATTTATAGAAATTAAAGATTTTGTAAAAAATTTAATAAATTTACTTATCTTTGATGGAATAGCTTGGATTAGTCAACTATTTAGAGTTATATTTTGCAAGTGTCCTCTATTCAGTACTAAATTGACCAAGAAGTTCTCAAAAATTCCTGAGCCTTACTTTGTAAAAGTATGGGACCATAAAGGATCAGCGACGATATGATGCAATAAGTGAAGGTCGTCTTTGAACCTTTTACGTTTCCATAATTATAAAGCTATCGACCCTCCCCATTTATAGAAATTAAAGATTTTGTAAAAAATTTAATAAATTTTCTTATGTTTGATGGAAGGCACTTATTGAATAGGTTGGATTGATCAAATATTTAGAGTTATATTTTGCAATAGATTTTTATTCAGTGTCAATTGACCAAAAAGTTATAAAGAATTCCTGAGCCTTACTTTGTAAAGCATCAGAGATGAGATGATGCAATAAGTGAAGGTCGTCTTTGAACCTTTTGTCTTTTCTAATTTATGTGAAAAGAAGATTTTACACTAATTTTTTTTAAATGTTCGCATCTTTGATGGAAGGCACACATTAAATAGGTTTGGTTTGTGAACTATCTAGAGTCATATTTTGCAATGGTCCTTTATTCCTTACAAAATTGATTATTTTGGCATTAAAAGAGTTTAATTCTTCATTACCTTCATATTGTTTGCTCTCTATTCATATATAATTAGCTTTATAAGAATTGAAGAGTAAAGCACTGCACTATTTCGAGTTGCTTGCATTTCAGATACTACATACGAGTACATAAATTGCGAAATAATTGTCTGGCACTTTTTCTTCACAAAGCAATTAAAATCCAAAAACATTCGAAATTGCTCAATATAGTAAGTATGTGCTCTGAAAGCCTTTTCTTATTGAGTTTCAAAGTCTGCTCTGGAAGTTGGTTAACTTGCATGGCGCTCTATTTGCGTTCGTTTAACTATATGCCCTGAAGAGGCGTAGAATGAAAATTGATTTTAGTGCCTGCATAAAATTGATTACTTTACGATTGATTCTTGTTTATTTTAGATTTTGCTTACTTTCGAACAAATTGTTTACTGAAAGCTGCCATAATTGCTTTGCGTTTCGTTGCGGTTCTCTCTGTGTATCTCAGAGATACTCGCGCGTTGTGTGTCTGTCTGTCTGCAAACGTTGACCTTGGCTTTAATTATTTTGCTCGGCTTGTTTACAAGTAAATATGTGAATACACAAGCATATAAATACAAACATATACCTAGTACATATAAGCTTAGCTCTTGACACACTCATAGCGGAAAATGAGCCGGCATTATATCGTATGGCAGACAATTGTAGCTTTTGGATCAACTAATTTATTTTCTGAAAGGCTAGAAGCTAATTTTTTTTTTGCGTTTTTGCCATTTGATACCACACAGAGCGGTGTATGCAATACAGATAGAAGAACAGTCGTACAGGTGGCATAAAAAATTGAAATTTTCTTAACGTGTGGAACTTAAAAATGGTGGCTACAATTAAATTCTAAGAACACATTGTTTGCCACTGTCAAGCAGCATTGAATTCTTCGAGGTTTTATCAAGAACTAGACAGAAATAGAACACCAGAAATGGGGTACGAAACACGTTCGCATACGTACTCGTTCGTACATACACATACAAGTAATTATTTTTCATTGAACCCATCATTTTCCTTTCACTCTATTCGTCACTTCCTAATGAGGTATGTCATTACAATCGAGTGCTCTGCTTTCAACGGAAATGCAGCAGACGTTTCTAAAAAGGGGGTGGGGGTATGAGAGGCAGCGCCTCAAATCAAAGGGGCCATGTAGGAAAATTTAATTGAATACTGTTTATATATACTGTTATGTATATTCAATATGGACTTACCTTCATGTCATTGATGATCTGCTGGAACAGGCTGCCCAGCGCGGAGCTATCGCGTTCAAGACTTAGATCCATTGCTATATGGTTTTTGTATAATCCAAGATGTCGAATTCGAATTCGTTACTTTAGCAACTTATGCTTTCGGGCGTGGGTGGTTGAATGTTGATATTTTGCTTCTTCTCTCGTTATGTGTGTATATATATATGTAAGTATATATGTGTGTATATACTAAATTGCTCTTGTAAGTAAAGGAATTAAAAGTTGCTTTGATTTATGATTTTTGCGTTTAATCGACATTTTATTGCTTCGGGTGTTTTTTCATCATTTTGTTTTTTTTTTGGTTTATTTTTGCGTACGTTGTTTTTGTTTCACGTTTGAATTTCGTGCACGTTTCTCAAAAAGGCAGGTCAATCATTTGCATGAGCAGACAATTTTTTGACAGCATCTGTAAGCATACGAAATTGTTGGAACAAATCAGTAAACATGATTTTTCTAGCGAAAAAATACATTTATTTAAAATAGTATATGCATGTGATAGGAAAAACAAAGCAAGACTGCTGCAACTTTCTAATATACAAAGAAAGTTGGAATAAAAGTATTATTTCCGACAAAAAGAGGCGATAAACTTTTAAATATTTATATAATATTTTCTTTTAGGCTATAAGGTGTCTGTTTAAGCAATATAGATTAGGTAGCTTAATTATTCTGACGGCCCATGGCAAAACAAATATAGCTAAGTAGGGCCTTAGCGTTGCCGGGCGTTGGAGATCAGTTAAGAGAGCGTTGAAGAACCCTATTCTAAATGTTACAAATGCTGGATCGCTTCCGTTTTTCTTGATTTTCCAGCATCCGCCGTCTGTTGTGATGTAGTGAGCGGTGAATAGCTTTGTTCTTTGGAGGCTGAGATTATCTCCCCTAAATAATGGTCTCACATCGCCAGAAAGAAAATAAATAATATTATTTTCCCTCGATTAAAACATTGAAGTCACTATCAGCTCACCCCATCGCCACTTCCGACTTTCATCAATTCATGCGATCTACAATCCTACATATAAGCATATGTATGTGTAACCCCATGTGCTGTAAATTACAAAACTATTTCGAGCTACTCATTAATTTTCGAAATTTGTCTTGGGCGATGTAATAATAAATGCAAAGCACTATAAATAAAAACTAGCGCATATTTTCAAACAAATACTTTTATGCTTAATTATGCTTATTAATTTCGACTCTTTTCGAATTGCGTAGGCAAAGCATAAAACACTGACGTTTATGGCATATTATTTTTAATTTTGTAAATCAGCATTTAACTCCCTGTGGCTGTGATTGTTGTTGTTATTGTTAGTATTGGGAGAGAGCGTTGAACGGCAGAAAAAGCTGAAGCGCACAAACAAACTGACCCAAATATGGATAGGCGTGATTTATTTGTTGTAGGCTGTTAATTAAACATATTTATAAAATTGTGTTCAGGGCGCACTGATATGGTGAACTTTAAATAATATTGTATATTATTCGTTAGAAGCTAATTGCTTTGATGCAATTGTAAATTAATGTGCATGTTTTTTGGGTGGCCTCTGTTCGTGCTTCACCATAAGCCACTGGGCAGGAAGTTGCAACTTGCATATTGTTTTGAGTTATAAGCACATAAATAAAACCCTAAGTCAAGCACATACAAACGACTTTCATTAGGAAGTGCAACGACGCATAGGGCTAATAGTTGACCCATTTTAGGGCTTCCATGCAGTTGAAGTACGTGCCGCGGCAAGAACAACGTGTCTAAGCAAATGTTTCAGCGATGACTGTCTGAATAACAGACAGATAGACAGACAGACTGACTGACTGACAGAGACTTCTATGTACGTTTTTCAAAATATTAGGGGTAGCACGTGATATCTACTGTTAGTTTGTTTATATATTTACAATGGCTGCCACTGATAAACGAAAACCGCAAACAACAAATGTGACAAGTCCTATACATAGAGGGGCATAAAGTACAAACATTTTTACTAAGCGCATATCTTTGAAATACGAGTGTATTTTAAAAGGTGAGCTAATGGCCACTTTAAACTAAGGAGAAGCTACATTCAAATTGTTCGTATAAATGAACTTGCCCGAACTAATGTACTCAGTTAAAACCCTTACTTGCATTTTGGGTTTCGTTTTCCTTTGTGAACAATATGACCCGCAAGTGGGTGAAAATTAGTGAGCTACTGAGCTGAAGTCGTTGTTTAACTGTGTCTTTGTTGTGGTTAATTAACTACTTGCTTGCTTGCGAAGTACCACGTGGACAAAAACTTAAGCTCCAGGTAAAAAATTTACCATTTAGCGCTGACTGGGCGAAACTTGCGAGTTGACTAAGCAGAGCCGGAGGCTATTCACATGGCCATTTAAAACTTCCTTAAGACAATCAGCAAGCACTAACCGGAAGTAATAGACAAATTTTAAAAAATCAAAATATTACGGCCAGTCTTGGTGGGGGATAAAACTGATATGCCTAGTTTTTAGGGGAATCTGGATACCTGGTTTGGTTATTCCAGCTCTTGTAATTCCTGAGAACCATTCGTTCATACAGACGAACGGATAGACAGACATCGCTTTATTGCTTTTCGCTTGTCATCCTTTGTGGGGTCTCCCTCGGCTCCTTCTGTGTTTACATATATACACACTAAAAATAGTAAACCCTTTTTCACATCTTCGGTACATGTTTTAATAATACCGTAAGAAATAAGCTATTTGGGAATTGTAAACAAACAAGGCCTTTCTCACTCATTACAAGTTATTTTACGGCTCTGTCCAGTTTTAATGACAAGCCTTGCAATGTCAAAAATATTGCTATACAAAGTACTTGTTGTGTCTCTTAAGTATTTCAAATCGCTGTACAGAAAAGCAACCTTCTATAGAGACAGAAACGTTGAAGTGTCGTCGCTTATTATGACATTGACAGCAACTGTCTGTGGACTCTAAGGGCAATTAGGCAATTGAAAATCGTAGAACAGACCAAGTTTTGTGGCAAACAAAAGATATCCAAGCGTGAAAGTGCGCACAATGCACATATAATGATAAAATGTACTGCTAAGAATGCTGATTGCTGGTGCTGCTGGGGTTGTTGCTGTTGTTGTTGCTGTTCTCGGAGCTGTGTATCTAAGTACAACACATATAGTATACAAAGTGTGCATGTAAAATACATAGAAGGCATGTGGAAAAGCGTATGGAAAAGCATCGAGCAAGCGAAGAACAAGTTGAAAATGCGCGATGGCGACAACAGCGACATCGTCGACGATGAAGACGACGACAGAAACTCAGTCGCTCGGAGCTGGCAGCCAGAGTGGCAGCAGTGTAAATGACCTCTCAAGATAAAGCTGTTTTACAAAGTGCCAACGACAGACTAGAGAGCTTGGCGTTGTTGTCATGGTTGTTGTTGCTGGCAGACCAGCTTGCAACAGCAGCTAAGCCAAGTTGAAGGCTAGAAACGTAGCAACACTTGGCACATGGCTACAGCTTCAAATTGCATTGGAAATCAATCAGACTTTGTAATTTCCGCGAGCCCTTGCGAAATTTCAACGGAAATAACGTTTCAGAGGCAGCTTCTGCTACGCAGCAGCGGTAAAGTGTAGAGATTTTACGTATCTATGGAAAAATTGCAGTTGCCTAATAAAGATATAAAGTGTACAAAAAATGATTCAAATCTACCTTCATTGACAAATCAATGAAAAAAAAGTTGTAACTAGCCCTATTAGTTTCTATACGTCTTTTGTTTTGAAAGGAACTTTGTCTCTAAACAACTAGCTATTCTCTTCTGGCATCGATGAAGGAAACTCCTATGTTCATTCTGAATCAGTCAAAATTTCCAGCTTCCTGAAATGAACCGTTTATTATGCCTTACATAGAAAAGATTGGAAAAAAATAGCTTAGCATAAACAAAGGTCTTGCTCTAACAAATGAGGCTATTGGTTGACTTCGACTGATGATTAATTTTCATCAGATGCGTGTTTGAACGAAATTGAGGCAATTTTTTATGCTCTCCCTCGTCCATTGTAATCCGCGGTTTTACGCATGATTTTTTCAAAACACCGTCATATTAAATTACTCGGCTAAAAATTATTTAACATATATACATATACATTTGTTGCTCACTATATACATATGTGTGTAAAAGCAATTTAAGGTGAAACGTTGCATTGAGATTAATGGATAAATGCCCCTATGCAGCCCCTAGTTTAAGCTGAAACATTGACCCATAAAGACTCGGATTTGTCTGCCAAAGCCGGCACTCAAACAAGATTTATACTTGCAACATGCAAACTGCCAATAGCGGTCAGTGCTCTCTAATGCAACAGCAACAGCAGCAGCAGCGGGCACAGTTAATCATAAACATCCGGCTGGTAAAACGAGTATGAACATACATATATACTCGCACATACATATGTACACATAAGTATCTGTAACTGAAGGCATGACAAACGCATTGACGTCGTTGTGAACATGCAAATTTTAGCCTTAAGCAAATGTCGCTCCATAGACGGCAAACCAAATACTTTTCACAACTTCCAGCGGAAACCAAACAGAACACAAAGCTTGCTTATCGAATACAATTGCACAAAAGGGAAATAAAAATATATCGTTGTTTGCTTAATGATAAGAAATGCGTCAGAAGATCAAAGACAATAAAAACGCGTAGCAACTATTCCAATTCTTTCTGAAAATTAAAGCCACAAAACAAATAGTTGTAGGGCTCGGAGTAACTGATGACGAAGAATGAGCGCAGAGGGCAGATAGACTGGCAGGCAGTCAGTCAGTCAGTCAAAGGGCAGCAATGGCTGCAACAAAACAACTGCAACTACACTGTTGCAAAATTACCAGCAGACCGCTCTCATCATCATGAGCGATGAGGTCACGTAGAAAATCGTGATGTGATCTACAGTGAATGCCGCTTTCCAAGCGCCTACAAATCCGGTGTTCATTGGAGGGCGCGCTCTCGTCTCCTTTGGTAACTTAGTAGCAACAACAGCAGCAACGAAATTGCCAAATCGTGCATAAAACACCAAACAGGAAAACAACAATTTTGCAAGAGGTTGTGCTCCACAACAATTTAAAAACGCTTGTTCTCACATTGAGCAACGAAAATAATTCTTAGACTGAAAACCCCAGAATGTACTAAATGACTAAACCGAGCACTGAAGCGTTGCCCGCATTATTATTCTGCGCGGAGGCACAACAAATGTCAAGTTGCTGTTGCTATTGTTGTTGTTGTTGTTGCGTTGCTGTTGTGGCCGCTCGCTCAAGTGATGCGTTTTCATTTCAACTACGCATAATTTTCCACCCTATTTACGTTTGATCTCCAGCTACGTCTCTGCGGTTTTCACACTGACTGAGATTTGCATCCATTAATACAAGTATACTATATGTATGTACAGACAGACTTCTTTAGAATGATCGACAATTGCTTCAGAGGTGGAATGAATTTGTTGGTTTTTTTGTGATTTTGAAAATTTTGAAAAAAGTTAATAAATCAGCAGACCGTAGTGTTTTGTGTTTTGTGATTTTGGATTATGGATTGTTGATTTGCCGCTTGTGATACCTTTTTTAATAAAATATTCTGATTTTAGTACTTTTGGTCAGCTTCCAGGGTGCATTTGGCCATTTTATATATTTCCGCAAAGGTCTCGACAAAATTCTGACTATGTAGTGTCAAAATCGAACAATCTAAATCATAATATTTTCCCGATTTGTGTTTTGTGCTTTCGATTCACATTTTTACTTATCCGTGTCAAAATCGAAAAATCTATGTAAATCATAGTATGTTCCCAATTTGTGTTTTGTGCTTCCGATTCACATTTTTACTTATCCGAATCACAAATCACAGCGGTCAGCAGGTGAAATCAGTAATGATCGATCACAAATCGCAATTCGCAATTCGCTACGACCTGCTGAACGCGCCGATTGATAGCAAAAAGATTGATCTTTAGTTGATTCTTTGAAACTCAACTATCTATTTATGAACAACTTTTGTCCAGAATTTAAAAAACATTTATTATCAGGCTCCGCATTGCGTGCATTTCCCCACAGCTTCCCTTCAGCTGTTTGCATTCATTTAGCTATGTGACTGAGCATGGGACGGTAGGGTATTACGGCAGCGGAAACCGTTGCCTGAGGGATCCAGGGGCGGTGGGAAGAATGGTATCTGCTTGGCTGCATGTGTTTACTTGCATGCTGTACTCGCACTTATGTATTTAAATGTGTTTACACATGCATATGTATCTTTTGGTTGGTTTCTATTACAGGAAGTCGGTTGACAGACAAATGCGTGCGTGCCCACGTTGATGTGTGACGCTCTTCACAATCTCAAGGGCCTACTTAAACGCAGCTACCAAAGAAAGAGTTTTAATTGAGTGCGTTTATATCGCCGCAATTATGTTTACTTAAAATACAAGTAAGCCGACGTGTGAATGGCACGCCATTCCATTCAATTCCAGATAGTTTAAATTACATTTTTATGCCGCAATTGATGGTCAAAACTATATTCTAAGCTCTGAGAGTGAAAAGGCCAAAACATTTTTGGGTTTAGTTCAGGGATTAACAATGTTACTTGGCCACAAGTTTTAGCAGATTAATGGCAGGCGTCTCTTCAGCTTTTCACAACAACAACAACAAAATTGATGGCAAATTGAGCAGCACATGATGATGACTTTACACTTTCACCGCCCAAGCAAAGACACAAACACACACACACACACACACACACACACACACAATACATGCACTCGAAACTGTGGGGCTATGGTCAACAATGAGCTTGCAACTCACAAAAGTCAAAGAGATATATTTATACTCGTACATAGAAACAGACACACAGATACAGCCGCGTGTAGGTTGCAGGGCCTTGCCCCTGTACAGGTCTCGCGTAGGTTGTCAACGAACGTTGAAAGCGTTGTGTTTTCTTTTTAGAAAAAGCATTAAAAAACCAAAAAGAATCCATAAGACGTTAATCTACAGAAACCAAGAAGAGGCGGTCACTAAGGGCAAGCAACAAACACATATGTACATATGTATGTATATATATTTATGTGTATTTGTATGCGTGTGTGTGTAAAAAGTAACTCGTTGAACATTTGTATCTGCAGTTTGTCTTGCATTTTTATATGTTTGTGCCTTTTCTCGGCTAATGCGCCATATAGCACGTCATTAACCTAAATTTCTAAAAATACTACTATTCAGCAATTAAATTAACAAAATGGCACAAACAAAAAAACAAACACTGCCCAACACTCTCACGCAATTCATTTCATTTTATGTTTATGCCTTCAGAGTGTTGAGTAATGATCCAACAAAATTTCATTGGGAAACTACTGCTTTTTCCGCTGCCCATTAACAATTGTAAAACGTGGCCACAAACAACGCTATTTAGCTTTAATTGAAGTAGCAGAACCCATGCATACATACATATATTTATCTAGCTATCCATGTTGATTGATAAGAGATATTTATAAAGGGCTGTATGCGATATCTTATCTTTGACGTCTGCTTCACAACCTAAACATTAAATGTCTTGTTTTTGTTGTTGCCGTTACCGTTTCGCAGAAATGTTGCAATCGATAATCGATCGGAAGTTATCAGCAATAATGGCTGGATCCCAGCAGCAGCAACACCAACAACAATGACACCAACTGTTAAAGTGTGGAGCCAAAAAGTAGAACACAAAACCTATTTCGCAATGTTAACGCCCACTTAACATAAAGAGTGACGGCCCCCCAAAATGTGTGTGTACCTTAATATGTGGATGTGAGTGTGCGCGTGTTTTGTTTTTTCGGTTGCCTCTGGAAATAAACTTTCGGCACATTGGCTTTCAACAATATAATCGATTTGTTCATCAAATTAAAATCAAACTCATGCAAAAGTTTACACAAGCCCACATTATTTATGACCCAAAACGCGAGAGGATAGATATTAATCAGAGCCCCGAAGATAAAGTTAATAAATTTATTAGTTAAAAGAGCCTCTCTTAGGATATAGATGTGCATAAGACCTTCAAATACTCTTTGCTGAAGACATTTTAACCTTAAAACTATAATGAATTTATTAGTTAAAAGAGCCTCTCTTAGGATATAGATGTGCATAAGAGCTTTAAATACTGTTCGCTGGACACTTTTTAATGTTAAATTTATATGTTTTTAGTCAGAAACCAGACTATGTATAAAGCTGTTCATTATCAGTAGTTTGCAGTTAGCAGAGCATACTCATATTATTATCTTATCTTGAACACATAACTCAATTCTACAACGTTTCTTCAATAATGGTCAATAGTTTTTTTAGTTAGTTATTTTTACTCTTGTTAACACAACAGTCCAAAGGGTTAAGGTGAAAGGTTAAGATTATGAAAAAACATCGACAGATGATTTGATTTGAAAGGGACTCAAAATATGAGAACTGTTAGGAAATCTTGCACGATAGCTAAAATTTGAACAATAGGCTACTACAGAAGGCCATCTATTCATTAATTGAAGAACCGAAACAAAACTAACTTAAATTAATCATCGCATTGAGCAGCTAATTCCAAATGAATGCACTCATTTAAAACGCAAGATAAATTAAAATTATGTTAGTATTTGTAGCACAAGAGATTGCTTAAGACATATGTACATACTATATATATATACATATGTGTATATATGCATATGAACAATATTAATGATAAACAAAAGAACCGTTACAACACGCACACAAACACACACACACATACGTAGACATAAGTGTTATACATATTCACCATGTTTGTTGTTATTTTCACTCGCTTGAGTCTGCCCCAAGCGTTCCGGTTTCTATATGCTGGCTGATGTTGTTCTAGCCAAGATTTTTTCTTGTGCAACTGCAACTCTATGTGTGTAGATAAATACATATGTGTGTATGTGTGCGTGTAACTGAACATGTCAATTTCCACTGTGTTGCTGTTGTTGTCGTGGTTTTCTTATAGCATTCGCTTGTTTTGGAAAGCTTTCAACGCTTTTGTTGCCTTTGCCTTCTAAAAGTGAACATGGCCCATTATTTCGCTTGCTAATTTGCTGTCATGACAATAATTACTATGACAAATGTATATATATATATGTAGATATATGTATGTATGCATACATAAGTGTGTTCGAGGGTCTACTTAGTGCTAATTTTAAAAAGCACTTTGTCCGTATCTTCTTTAAGGCCCAAATGAAAACAGCGACGAGCAGAATAATTATAATGTTCGCATTAAAAAGAAACGCCGCGACTACTTGCTGATAAAAAGCAAACACAGGCGACAAAATCCATTAAACCAACGCATTGCTGAACTTATGACATTTCACAAGGCGGGCGATAAAATGTGAAGAAAAGCAGAGCGCTAGAAAATGGGAAACTTTTCGTTTTTTAATGAGCTTGATTCGTTTTGAGCACGCAAGAGTGCTAGATTGAATAAGCCTTCATTATATTAATTGGGGAGGACAACATGGGATAGGAGGCCAGCTGGCAATCGAATAAACGAAAGTTGTTAGACCCCAAGACATTAAAGAGCAAGCAGATAAAATGCTAAAGGAACTCAAATGTGCGTGGGTGAGAGCACACACACATACACACACATGCACACATACACACATATGTAGTATTTAAATAGGCTATCTTTGTTGCCATTCGCTTTGCTTGTAGCGTCTTATACTTGTATTCATGAATTCATTCATATTTCTTACAGCGACACCCATGCAGCCAGCCAGCAATGGCAACAGTGAAAATGAAAATGAAAATGTTTTGTAAGTGGGTGTCAGCGAACAATAACATTAACATCAACAACTACAACAACAGCAGCAGCAGTAGAAATAACAACAGGGTGCGTTGATTGAAAACTGCAGCCAGAAAACTGCAAAACAAACGCAACCATTCATACATACTGACATATGTAAGTACTACATACATACATAGTTAGCTTAAAGAGGCCATAGCCGTACGATAGGCAGACAGCCAAAAGTTTGCTTATAGCCAGCTGTTTCTGTTTATCCAATGCAGGTCCGTTCGTCCGCTCTGCCACTCCCCGCTTACCATGACGCGTAGGCGTACCATTCGGCCAAGTTGCGCCGCTAACTCTCTGTAGCATACATACTTATAACCACTTGGCATTCCTTGATTGCCCAAAAAACGGGCGCCTCAGTCTGCATTTTGCATACACTGACAACCACTTGAATAGCTACAGTAACTTTTAATATAAGAATCTTGTTATTCGAACACACACAATTCATAAATCGATGGCCCATACATTTTAGATATAATTTTTTTAGCTGACGACCAGTCTAAACTTTTCAAATAGACCGCCTATCAAAACTGTCAGTAATGAATATAAATCCTACTGTTAAACTGCTAAGCAAGTCCAGAAAATACATTTCTAGCCAATTACCCCTCCATATAGAATAGTCTGAATAGTCTATAGTGCAAACAACATGGCGATATTATTTCTTTTGCACAATAGTCTCTTGTACAAAATATTACAAAGAACACTCCACCTGCCCACCATTATAGACCAACACACAGCTACATGCGCACTTCTCTTTAAATCCTGATTATTAATTCATAATATAATTGTACATTTTAAAGAAATAGACTTCTGCATTTAACAAATACATTTCAAGTATTCTAACGATGGTGCACATATTACAGTGCCTGTAAATATATGTAGATGCGTATATACATATGTAAGCAGTTAGGTAGGTATGAATGGGGCATAATTAAAAATTACACGGCAAGCACAAAGTTACACAACCATATACAGACAGAATGCGAAATTTGCGTAAATGTTGTTTTGCTTGGCTTCCTCCCTTCCTTTCCATTAGCCGTAGGCTCTTGAACAATAGTTGATGTTGTTTTTGTTGCTTTTTGAGAAATGTATAACAACAATAATGCATGCAGTGGCTGGTTCTGTTGTTGCTTTCTCTAAAGATATTTAAACATTCATGCGGGTCTGTTTGCTTTTTATTAAGAAGCAAGTTGCTCTGTTGATTCAAGCGCAGAAAAGCCGAGCGGGCGGCACTCAAACCAACAGGACGGCTTGGCCAGAGTAGAAGCCACATAAGCAATCTACTATTTCTGTATTTCTTTTTAGTTATTTTTTTTAGAAACAGGTGCGGCATGTGGCCAGAAATGTTCTGTGTTGGTTAAGAGAGGCATTTGGGCGAATTGAAGGAAACGTCAAAAAAGTTGGATTATGACATGTAGAGCTAGCCTGAAAATGAGAAACAAAATTTGCTAAGCTTACACATTTTTAGGGATTATTTCACTTGAAAATTCCTTTCTCAGGTGCACAATGTTATGTGGATAGACAACAGCAACAAACATTTCCTTGGCATACGAAATTTGCATATAACCCCAGAAAACTAGAAGTTTATAGCATACCGCAAAAATATGTTTGCCAATCTCTTTTAAATCCAACTCGGGCGTAAGTAAGTGAAGAAATCTGAGCAAAGAAAAGTTCTTTAAAAATAAGAATCAATTCAGTTAAGCTATGTATTTTCTTTTTTCTGCTAGCCAAGTCCAATTAAAAAGACTGTTTATTCGCAGATCTGCCCAACAACAAGCTAAATTTATAATATATTATTCTTGTCGAACGAAACAACATAGCTTGTAATTTCGTTTACCTGCTTTAAACGCACTAATAAATCTAAGCGACATAATAATAATGTACCTGTTTGGGATTAGTATTAAAATAAAGAAAGTGCTTCTTAATAGCACGCAAAAGACTGAAAAAAACATTAGTACCAGAATAAAAAAATGTTTATATTTAGGATTTGTACTGAATTAATAAAAAAGCAGAATAAGAAAGCTGGGGACAATCTGTAGAAGGCCGAAATGTCGCTTATCATTGTTAAATACCAACGACTTTGGAGACGCCACCGACCTGTTCATTATTATTATTATTAATATTTGTGAAGATTACTGAACGAAATTGCAAATAATACATGATACTTAATGTACTTATTTTTTCAGCTCTGTCCTTATCAGCCAGCGTCGAGCAAAGTCGTTTGAAAGGTATGCGAAGACAACGAACAAACCCACACAAACGGCTGTAATGAAATTTTAAACAAATGCGCGATAAGGGCACGACAATAACAGCAACAACAACACCAACAGCAATTGGGGCGCAACAAACTGAATTTCTAATTAAACAACACACACATATACTTAGTAGAGGTATACGAGTACATACATACTATACATACTGTCTGGAAACGCGCTACTCTAGTTACAACATAGAGACATAAAAAGGCATTTTCAGGTATTGCATGAAATAATAAACAACCCCATATCATAATTCGTTGCGTGTGTGTGGGTGTGGGTGGGTGTGTAACCCCCAAAGGTATACAAGAAAATTGAAGAAAAGCGACAAATAGAAAGACTGGGCACGTGGAGCATTGTAGGACTGATTGGCTATGGATTTATATACATATACTGTGACTTATTGAATCTTTTAGGCAAATGTCAATGAACCCTTGGCACAGCTGCCAGCAGCTGCCGGAAAGGAAACTGAACTTGAATGCTGTGTGACATTTGCTTGTTGCTCTTACGCCCTAAGGTCCCCCTAGAGAAGCCTAATAGGCATATGCCTACTTGTGAAATAATAAAAACAAGAAAAGACCAAATTGTTTGTATAAATAACAACAAGCCGCCATTAAAGTCTCATTTTTACTTTTAAGGGAAAAAGTTGTTGCCCAAATTTTCACAAATAATTTTAGGTATAAAATATTAAAAATAATAAATGATAAATATTTTTAAGGTGCAAGGTCTTGCAGATTTGGAATGTGATTAATTGGAAACTCAGTAGTAGAGGGAACACGAGCAGAAGCGATACGAGAAGCAGACGAAGTCAGTGCCAGAGGCTAAGGTAGAGGCCGAGTCCTTGCACTTGCGCATATAGCGCGCGACAACTTTGAAAAAGGGAGTAATGTGTGCTCGTTTGGCTGCTGACAATGAAAGGAGTTTTCATGACTGACTGGAATTACCACTGGAAGGCCTTGAATACAAGTTGGCAGCTGTGTGATTGTGTACGCGCATATGTGTGTGTGTGTGTGTGTGTGTGTGTGTGTGTGTGTGAACCTGGAAGCTGTGTGTTTTCGTCTGCTGCAGACTTGTTGTTGTCGTTGTTTTTGTTGTTTTGGCTATTGTGGCTGTTGGATGTTGCATGTATAGTACAAATGCCAACAAATTGGCGTAAAGAGAGTGGCGTGGGAGGGGATTAAGACCCGCCCCCAATTATTTCATCAGAATAAAGGGTTCGACGAAAGCATATGCAAATCAGCAATACAGACGCGAGTTCATTAAGGCAGCAGCGCAACCTAATTAAATTTTCCAAATCATCTTTCGTAATTAGCGCACTTGAAATTAAAGGGGGGCCTGGGTGCGGGAACATTTGACTGACTGCTTGAGATAAACTGAGACAAGAGCCCATAACAAAGAATATAAAAACAAAAAGCAAGCACACTTGAAGGATACTTACAATGCACTTTCAATGGGCGTCGTGCGGCGCAAGGTCTGTTTTTGTTCCCAAAGTCCAGAAAGCAACCGTCGATGCTGCAGCTGCAATTGGCGATGAGAAACGCAGTCACAAACACGCACCCAGAATCCAAGTGGGAAAAATATATGCACTCGTTTGTTTGATTTTTGGGACGTTGCAAACAATTAAGCGTTTCCTCCCCTTCTTCTACCCACGATGCGGTGTGTTTGTATTTGTGTGCGTTTGTGTGCACTACGTGCCCGTCGCGGTTGTTGGGCTGTCGTTGTTGTTGCTTTTTCTGTTGCTGCAGCAGCGCATTCCAGGCGGCAAAAGCGCACAAAAGAGCGCTCTCCAGTCAGACACAACTGTGCGTATGCCGTGTGTGTATGCGAGTGTGTGTGTGTTTGTGTGTAGATGGGCTTTATTCAAACAAACTACCCTGACGGCGGCCGCGATCCTTGCAAACGGCACACACAAGCTCTATGATGATTTTGTTGTTGCTGCTGTTGTTGTAGACACAATTTATACACACAGCACAAACACTATTCTATCAAAACGCTCGCAAGCAGCAGACAGAGGCGTAATTTTTGTTTGATTTTGAAAATTTCATATAAATATTCAATTTAACTTTTAACACAACTGCACATTTTTTCGTGGTTTCTTATACACTTTTGCCTTTAATTTTTTCCACCTTTTTGGCACCGCTTTTCGACTAAACAACAGTTAAGTGGAGCCCGTGCCCGTCGTTCCTCATTTAACTGTTATTTGTTCGTTTTGCTTTTAATTTTTCTACACCATTCTCGTTTTGCTTTAAAGCTACTACTTCAAGCGTTTTGCATATTCGTATTTTAAATCAATTAGACGCGCCGCTCACACCTCTTACAGACAAAAAAGAACCGAAATAAAAATGCATTTGCCGCGAATCCGTGTCCGCTTCGTTCTGGCGCATCAAAACTACTAGTGGCAGCGCTACAAAATCAAGCAGATACAAAACTGCAGCGTTGCCAACTGGTATTCACAGTGCTGCCAATCAAGCAGGGCTGCAATTTATGCAAGTACGAGCCAGTTCTGTCGGAGCAGCTTTTTGATGACCAATAAGTCCACGATCAATCTCAATAGCCCGCAATTGATGAATTAAAAACCCATAGAATAAGCATATGTAATTTTTCGAAGATTTCCTAAAATAATGGCGTATTATTACACAAATATATATGTGGCTAATGTACGCGTATGTAGGCTATCAATTTGCACTTAAACTCGTTAATTTATTTAAGTAGGACAATTGTTAAAAGAGAAAACTTTCATTTTGTAAAGTACTTGGTAAATATTTTCCATGCTGACCGGAACTTTATAAATTTGCACGTATGGTATATCTAGCTTAAATTTGAAAGTCGTGTTTTTGTAATATTTATTTCATTACCAACAGATTTTCTCATAGCATAGTACAACAGTTAACTTATTTGCATGTAAAATCTAGATTTTCCAACCCATTGAATGAAAAGTACATACATATGTAGAAGATGTCATATTGGGATTTTCTCAATATCGGGTCTTTGCCTCAAATATATGCCTTTATTAAGTACTAGCGTCCTGCTCCTGCTTCGCATGGGTATTTTACAAAAATTTTAAAAATTATAAATTTTATAACACACATACATCCTCCTTTTCGCTAAGAGTTACTAGAAAGGAGTATAATTGTAAACATCATTTGGATAGTATTATTTTAATGATTTTTTGTTCCTTTTTAGTTTTGTTTTTGTTATTCTTTATTGAATCAGAGCTTCTCTGTAAACGATATTTCATGTTGTTTTATTGTGGGCCGTTGATAATGGTTCCATCAATTAAATTGTCCTGCAATTCCTTAATAAGCAGCCTCGTCCCATTGCACATGCTCGGAGGGCTTAAATTTTTCAAAAGCATGATTGGAACTCTGATTTTTAGCTTAATTTCATGTGGCGGCTGTCCGGAAGGGTTCGTGAATTAAAAAATTCCTGTGGATAATGGACTGTCTTCAAAATTATCACGGCGTCAAAGGATATGTGTTTTTTTATTTGACTGGGGACTATTGTATTATATTCCTTTAATATGTATTTAAGGTTGACGTTTTTGTAAACATCCCTAATTTTTGTGCAAATATTATATAGTCTATGTTAGCCCGGGATGGTGTAACTTCCCAACAGTGAAAGAATCCTTTAAATCGGTCCAGTAGTTTCGGAGCTTTTTCAATTCAAATAAACAAACAATCAAATCTTTCCTGTTTATAATATTATACTATAGACTAAGTAAAAACGAAACATTCAATACAAAGAAATTTTAGGTCACAAAAATATTCAGTACATACAACAACATTGTGATCTCTTCGGCTGTTTTTATTGTTCAAGTTTTACCGCTGTCCAGTGCAATGCGAATTATTTTTTGTTCCATAGTTTATGGTCTAAATTATTAGAAGGCTTACATATCACACAAGAACTTAACTTACAAATATAACAAAATATACGTACAAATATAAATTTTAAAGTGTAAACACGAAAACAACAAATAAGAAGTTGGAAATAACATATTCAAGCTCCAGAACTCGTCATTATTTTGAATCTATTCGTTCCACAATCAACCTGATGTCCGTTTTGGGCACCAAAAGCAACTTTCGGGTGTCGTATTGCAGGGGTATTACTGTGTCGGCACATGGTGTATACCTGTGATGCTGGAGCAGTGCCACTAGACCGACGAGGAGTTGCATTTCGGCAAACTGTTGGGCTATACAGCCTCGAAGTCCTGCACCGAACGGCAGAAAGGACATATCAGATCGTACGTTCACTGCCTTAGCTTCAAAGCGTGCAGGATCGAACCGGAGTGGCTCTTCATAAATGGACGCATCACGATGTATGGCTGCCGTGGGTATGATCACATTATTGCCATGCGCTATAACGAACACCGACTTGGGCACTTCAAAGGATTTGGTGGTGCGACGCAAGAGGAACGGATACGGTGTGTGTAGACGAAGCGTCTCTGTAAACATAATTGTTTAAATTATATACTTTTTAATAAGACTTATAATTTAAAAAAGAGTTTCGGGTCAAGGACTCAATTGAAATAACAGTTTTATTCTTTATTTTATGTTTCAAATAGTCCTAGCCTCTAGACTTACCGTTTAATACTTGCTTCGTATACTTTAGCTCGCGTAAAGATTCCGCCGTTAATCCATTATGCTGTTGCAGAACCTTATTTATTTCCAATCTAGTGCGTTCCTGCAATTCTGGTTTTAACGCCAGCTCGTAGAGGCAAAAACTTAACGTGGCATTAAGTGGCACCATGCCGGCCAAAATGAACCCGAAAGCCTGCGCTGCAATTTGAACATCACTGAGCGGTCGCTCTGTGGCAGAAAAAAATTGCAGAAAGTTAAACAATTGTTCGCCATCTCGGCGCTGTGTGTTCCGCTGCTGTTGCAGTTGTGTGTGGACCAGCTTCTGAAAATACTCGCTGGCACACTCATCATAGCTTTTGTGTTGCAGCAGACGGGCCAGCGTGGGAAACTCCAGCGATAAATAGGCCTTCCACAATTTAAAATTGTTCCAATAGTTGCGTGTCATTTGATGAAATTCCGTCTGTGGAAATTGTAGGGAGTTTCCGCTGAGACCAAAAGCTAACGAAGATATTACGTCGGTGTTATAGTTGTCGACCAGTTCGCTTATATTTATGGTTTGGCGCTCCTTCACTTTCGTCGCCAGCGTGTTTTGGAACTCGGCCTGCACTTGCAGCAGTTGTGGCAGTAATTTTTGCATATTCGAAGGAGTAAAGACACCTTTGGTCTGTGCATGAAGTGCCCGCCATTTGTGTCCATCAAGCTGCAGCAGATTACCCGAAAGCGGCTCATTGTTTACATTATGGTATAGACCACGCGTTGTGAAATGGCCGGCATCTGTGACTAGTATGTGCCGCACCAGATCCAAGTCCAGCACGAAAACAAAGGGTTTTATGCAGGCATAGAAACCAACAAAGGGGGCCCGTTCCTTGTAGTTGTCGTAAATGAATTGCAGAGCTTCATACATATGCCGCTTGCCAGGCAGAACGCCCTTGATGTTGCCCCACAGAAACTTTGGCTTCTCGTGCAGTATGCCGCGTCTTTTCCAATAACCCAGACTGAACTTGATCAGCACATAGATGAGCGAGAGCGCACCCAACGTGGTCAAAATTGTCCGGTGCAGCAATTCCATGTTATTTATTGTTCAGGTGTTGATAACGTTGTCGCTTCTGATGTATGTGAAATTTGTAATTGTCTTTATCGTTGTCAGTGAGTGGCCCGGTGTTTGGCACACAGTCAAGGTCGTTGGTCCAATTCACCAAAACCACAAGTTTATCAACGCCATCGTTTTTCGAAGCGGTTACGTTAGGCTTTCGTGTTATCAGCTCGTTTCGGTTACGGCCAAATGCCTACTGTTGGTTGTACGGGCAGCGACCGACTGAGCAATTATTTCCATTGGTTTGGCACAATTGAACATGCACGCTGAAAGAGAAGAGAAACATTTTTTATTTTCCACACATGGTAAAGTATAAAGCAGTATTCAACGTGCTATAGTGTGTGTTTTCAATTGGTATAAAATCGATATCGCAATCGCTAGTCAATTTATTTATAAATTGTACAATTCATGCGGATTTCAGCGCTGCAGTATAAGACACAGATTGTAACTACTCGTTTGAAATTCGTTTATGTGCATCCAACGGACAAAGCCCTGATTGATTATCTGTTGTTTCGAGGCGGGTACCCCAACATAGTGCGGATCCTATAATAAAAGAAGAAAAACAAACTCGTCAAACCTCAATTAGGCTTAATTGACGGTGCAAAAGGTCACTACGCACCACAATTAGCAGAAAAATTCCGCGCGGACCCTGATGTATGCCCGCAATTCCCTTTGAGGCTGTGTCGCTCATGCCGCCCATAGTGATAAATCCGCCATATTCTTCGAAATATTTACGTATCTGCTCCACAAGTTGATCCACGCCCATTTGCTGGGAGTGCAGAATTTTGCAGGGCAACTCAAACATGACGTCAATAACATAGAATTCCTCCAGTGTACCAATCCATTCCTTAGATCCCACAAAGGGCGCAGATTTGTCACCAATGCTCACCAGCATCTGTTGTATTTCCTTAATTGATGGCACAAAATGATCAGGCTCCCCGTTGGCGGTGCCACGCTTATTTATAATCCACGATATAGCCGACTGCAGCGTTCGATAGCCACATCCCCAGCCCGCATCCTGCGTCCCATCACACCCGTAGTGGAAGTAACTAAAGCATCCTCGTGTATAGAGAGTCTCCCCATCTGTAGCTGGTGGGGGCAGTGCGAGGTGCACGTCTTCGTGCAAGTGATAGTTGTACGTTTTGGCCACGATAGTCACCCGCATCGGTCTATTTTGGTCAACAGCGTCGTCGCGCTCTGTATCGCCTTCACAGGTTGTCATTGTATTTTTTGTTTACGAAACACAATTGTTTACCCGTTTCGATTTGTGCTCAAAATTTTACTCGTGTGCTTGCTGAGTGTACGCCGAGAGAAAACTTGGGATTTACCTGTTGCTATGTGCAGCTAATTCAGAATATTAAACGCGGAAATATGCATTTTGAAAGTGAAATCGAAATATTAATGGAATGACGAAGTCTCATGCGCAACAACTAAACAATTAATTTTGTTCCAGCTGTGTGCCTTTTCGAAGGTTGCCACCTAGTCCTGAATAATTTCACTTGCCAGTGCTGGCAAACAACAATACGAATTGGCGCAATTTTTGAATATATTGAAATTATAAATATGGTTATAATGGAGGTTTGAATGTAAACAAACTGATTTTTTATATATGTATATAGATTTATTTCGCATTGATTTCAAATTGTATTTGAATTATTAATGTACATTGTTATATTTATAAAGATCTGTGTATTTCAACGGTTTATATAAAGATTTCCTTAAATTGTGCTTAAATTTTAATGTGCTTCAGATTTAAGTAAAGATTTTTTTTCTCGTTTGCAGACCACAAAATATTAGATTTATGCAAAGACTGTTGACTATATTTTATTTTTAAACTGTGTTTAACTTTGCTCAAAATGCAATATGCTGCTATGCTTGTAAATATGCATTTTAGTTATGTTTTGACTATTTATTTTTTCTGATTGTTACGGAGTTGCTGTGTTTGTTTCATTACTAATGCAAAAATGTTAAAAGTGGCTTAATTGTAAATTTAAAGTAAATCCCACAGAATCATAAACTTTCCTTAGTTTTAAACATTAAAAATCATTTCATTTGCATTAATGAACCTCGGTGAGTTGAATTTAATTTCAAAATATTTACGATTAATACTTAAATATTTAGCTAAAATTACATACATACATTGTGCGTGCAAAATGTGTTTCTTTCCTTTTCGTTCTTGTTTTTTGTTTTTTGGTGTGTGCCAGCAAGAGTAATTAAATTTTTGAAATTAAAATTAAATCAATAAATACAATATAATTCTTTAATATTTATCGATATCACCACGATTTGTTTTTATTGTGCTCTTAAAAATCATTCAACAAAGAAGAGTTATATATGCTAGATTACTATATATATATATAAATATATTTAATTATGTTTACGTTTATCGTAAATGCAGTAAAAATACGCTCGCGTCTAAAAAATACATCGTGTTGTTTTTTGTTACGTTGCTTGCTGCAACATCGCTTTGAACTTACAAATCTATCATTCAAGTCTAAATCGGATCGTTGCTCTAAGGTGGAAACTACAAATGAACTCAAGCGTTTTGAGCTTCCTATGTATGTTTGTGTGTATGTGTTTATGTATGTATGTGTGTGTGTGTGTGTATCTGTGCAGCAATAGGCATCTTTTGGTGGTTACAGGGTTAGTTCTTGCCAGCGTAAATTAAATAAATGCAATGCGTCTATAAACGTTAATTCGACTCCCAAACTTTTTAACTGACCCTTTCTATCCCATCCCCATCACATTCCAACTCATTCCAACTGTCCATGCTTTACAACGTACAATATTCCGTCAAAATCGGTATCGATTTCAGCAGCTCGTTAATATTATGCTGCTCCAAGTGTGCCACCAACTTATCAGATGTCTTCAATAGATTCACACAATTCTGCAAATTCTCCACAATTTCCTTAGTCATCGAGTCCGATGATTTGCTAATTAGCTCCGCCAACCTCTTGCCCACTTCGCACTTAATGAGGTCGTCTTGCAGCCGCTGTGCCTGAGCGACCACCGCCTCGTTCTGCTGGGACAAGTAGACCACAGCCAATATGCACAAGGCAATCAGCGCCTCGTTCTGCATCACCAGATGCTGGGCTGTGAGCATGCTGACCATGGCCTCGACCGTCCCTTCGTTGCTCAGAAACTGAGTCAGACTGCTGCGATCGTAGTCCTGGGTAAGTGGTATTTTGTCCGCTATTTGCTCTGCGGGCGCATCACCCTTTCGTGGCAGCGCATACGCAATCTTATTAAGATAGGCGTGTTTGATCAGCCAGGCCATCAGACGCAATGATTCTCCAGTCACACCCGCATAGTCCGACGATTTACTCCAATGCACCAACTGTTCAATAAGCGTCTTGTTCTTCAGAAGCTCCAACGCAAGTTTCTCTGCAAGAGTTGAGTAAATCAATAATATATTAGTTAATTACATTTAGATGTTACAATCGATATCGTAAGCTAATTTGATATTTCTAACTTATTTTTAGTGTCTCATGATATTCTAAAGTATTATCAAAATCTGTTTGCTATGCATATTATATAGCTGTCATAGGAACGATCAGTGATCAGAAATCAATCAGGCTTTCGGTTTACTAAACCTTAGAAAAGTTTATTTAATAGCTGAGCAGAATAAAATTGTTCAGGAGTCAGACTATCACGACTTTAAGGTTCTACTTATTTTGATAATGATAATTCGGAGATTTCATGTTGGATTCTTCAACAAGACTAATAAAAATTAATTTAAATGGAATTTTTGAAATTGCTTCTTTATTGCATTTTAAGCGTCTTTTGAACAGAGTACCGGATTAATAAAGTTTATTTAATAGCTGAGCAGAATAAAAGTGTTCAGGAGTCAGACTATCACGATTTTAAGGTTCTACTTATTTTGATAATGATAATTCGGAGATTTCATGTTGGATTCTTCAACAAGACTAATAAAAATTAATTTAAATGGAATTTTTGAAATTGCTTCTTTATTGCATTTTAAGCGTCTTTTGAACAGAGTACCGGATTAATCAAGTTTATTTAATAGCTGAGCAGAATAAAAGTGTTCAGGAGTCAGTTCGTCAGGACTTTATGGTTCTACTAGTTTTAATAATGATAACTCGGAGATTTAGTGTTGGATTCTTCAACAAGACTACTACAAATTATTCCAATTGAATTTTTTGATCGATACTAGTATTTGAAATTGCTGCTATATTGTAATTAATAAAGTTTTTTTAATAGCTGAGCAGAATAAAAGTGTTCAGGAGTCAGTTTGCCGCGACTTTATGGTTCTACTAGTTTTAATATTGATAACTCGGAGATTTAGTGTTGGATTCTTCAACAAGACTAATTTAAATTAATTTATATGGAATTTTTGAAATTGCTTCTTTCTATATTGCATTTTAAGGGTCTTTTGAACAGAGTAGCGGATTTATAATTCGTAATTGCCATTACCTTGTCCATCGACTGTCATGCGAAGCGTGCCAAGTAATTTGAACACCACTGGAGGCTGATGTATCTCCAGCATTGGCAATATTGTTTCCACCAGTCCGGCTTGAATGACAGCATTCTTGTTCGGCTTGGGTATGACCAGATTGCGGAGCGCACTGAGCAGCGCATGCTGCAAACGCACATCATCCTTGACGCCATTGTTCTTGGCCAGCACCTCGAGCAGTTTGTTCATGGTCTGTTGCTCCACAAAGTAAATGCAGTGGCTGTCGGTGCGGGCGAAGTTGCCCAAGGCCAGTACGCCTGTGGTTAGCAGATCGATGTCCGATGAGTCCAACCAGTCGACCATATTCTTTAGCAGTGGTGTGGTGTACAGGAAGTGCATGGATTCATCTGCAAAATATTGTTCACACATTAAGGATTTGATTGTGTTTGATATCAAAAAGTAGCCATCTATGTACTTTTAATCAATACTTATAATGAAATTAACATTTGTGTACTTACCACCCGTCAAGATGAGCACAATCAGTTCACAGGCCAGCTTCATGAGAGCACGCGCCTCGCTCGTGCTGGCCAGTGTCTTGTATTTCTCCAGCAGATTGTAGATGGTCTCGCAGAGCCCGTCCTTGGCGAGCAGCAGCTTAACCTCATCACTCTCGGCCTGATAGTGCAATAGTTCGAGACACATTTCGGCCAGATCGGGATTCGTTGAGGCCGCCAGTATGCGTGATAACTGTATGTTGAGCTCTGCCTCAAAGTTTAGATCCGCCACATTCTCGGTGAGAATGCTAAGCAGTGGCAGCGTGTTGAGCAGCAAGTCCTCATGTTGCTCCACATTGGCCGCTCCTCTGGCAATGATGCGCTGCAGCTTTTGCATGATGCCCAGTTCCATGGCACGTTTGGCCAATCCCTCGCCACCGAGCAAATAATTTGACAGCAGGCCGCCACGCACTTTGATGAACTGAGGCGCGTTGGCCGCATCCACAATGTCGGCGATGTCTAGCAATTGTAGCAGCACTGCATCGCCTTTGAGCTCCAGGATAAGATCGCGCGCCTCATCGTTCAGATAGCAGATGTTGCCCAGAGCCCGACAAATCTGTATTGGAAGTTCCATGCTGCCATCCGGGGTCGGCACACGACGCAGGCACTCAAGAAAGGCGGCAATTATGTCCCGTTTGGTGAACTTCTTGCGCTGCACCTCCGACTTTGTGATCTCGGCGATGCATTTGGCTGCCTCCTTGCGCACATTCGTGTCCTCGGACTGTGTCAGTTGTAGAAAGCACTCGGCCAGTTCGTGTTTGTCAAACAGTTTCGGATCCTTGGTCGCCGATATTTCGCACAGCAGCGTTGTGGTGCTGTCCGGACTGACGCTTGTCGTCTTTAGCTGCTCGATTAGCTCGTCTATTTCGGCTGCAAAAGAAAATACATTTATTTTAAATAATTACATTAATGCTTATGTGTGAGATGAAGGACTTAAACACTGATTTCATTAACAGATTAAGACCAAGATTATTACGCAACCATGGGAGTTCGGTTGCCAACTTTTCAAAATGAAATTTGGTTTCAATATCTTTAATAAACAAACAAGTTTGTTTAAAAAATAGCTTACTTAAGCGCTAGATTGGCGCCGAAACAAGAAGCCTGAGTAGATTATTTCAACTCGAGACTTTGGAATTATGTTGCTGTCGCTCTGCATTGTAGTTGCCTAGCTAATATTTCAGAATATACTTGTAGTATTTGAAATCAACTGCTTAACTATAAGCTATTAGTCACAAAAAAAAACAATTTTCATGCAGGTTGTTATTACAAATTGTAATATTATCAAATATCATCCATTAAGGGAGGAATATTTCCACAAAATAATTAATTAAGGCTATAACATTCGGGTCTTTCTGTGCACCGATCAGTCTACTATGTGGGTCCCTTAAGAAATGGTAAGACAACATTTAACGCCATAAGCGCTTGAAAGCTTGTTTTCAGCTTAAAGAAGAGTTCTTCATATTTATTTTTATTTTAACAAATTAAATCTAGTATTTAATACTAAATTTAATATTAAATTAACGAGTGCTAGCTACTCGGGCCTTCGACCCCGAGTTCTTCATAGTTTCTACGGTTGTTAGCGGGTAAGAAAGTTAAAGTAATATGCTATAAGTGCTTGTGAATCGACAGTCTAAGATCTCTGCAAATAAATTAAATTTTTTTTCATGCGAAATTTGTTATAATTTTATTTATTTAAAGAAAATAAATTAAGATGTGAAAAGAAAGTACGTTCAATGATTATCTAAAATTGATAGAACAGCAACTTTTCAATATTATCCTTGCTATCGTTTTTATTATCATATTTAAAAAGGTTTAAGTAGGAATGAAATGTATATCCCATATGTGCAAACTTTCCATGGGAATCACATTTAAAGCAGAGTTATTTAAGATAAATAAGCAGAGCATTCAAAATTAATAATAATAGCTTGTGGTGTGTAGCATATTGCCTGAATTGTTTTGGCGTTTCTAATGGCCAAGAAACTTTTGCGGATAACTTCCAAATTCATTCTATCGGACCAGCCATTGTTGTCACGGTCGCTTTTTATCAAGGTTTATGCTTTATGCTTATTGTTTGCTGGCCCTTACTATCGCACGCAATTCGATCCCCACCCACCCACACATCGCCGCCTGGCACGCTCGGGGAGCCCACTAATGGACTAGCCATTGTTAGCTCTGCAATTTATTGTTACCAATTTCGTTTATTGACAGCGCTACTCTGGAGCTATGACAAAGCGAACTTTTGTGCGTGGCAGGCAAATAAATGAATGTACTGGTACACCTAATCCTATTAGCTGGTAAAATTGTCAAGCAATTGCAGCAAGACCCGAAACAAGTCAGGAATTTATGGCCAAAAATGATGTGCCAATGCTTAAAGCTCGCTACATTAAATGCTCATTTTCCGAGCCAACGATAGTCGAGCTTCTCTGCCAATGCTCCAGGACAAAAGCACACACACACACACACATACCAACACATACAAATACAGACAGTCAGGTCACGCAGCCAGGCAGTCAATTTGAATAAAACCTCGAGCACAAATGTTGAAAAAACAACAACAGCAGAGGGGGGAAAAAATACAAAATGCAAACAAAAACACATGGCAACAAAACCCGCTCTTAATGCCATTCTGATAAGCTTTTCTTTTAGAGAAAGAGAGTGTAGGTATGTATGTATATCTGTGTGGTTGTGTGGCTGTGTGTGTAGAAACGAAGGGCAAGTGTAAAGGACTATTAAACAGCAGAGCAACGGAGCCAGAAGTTGGCTAGCTCATAGAACAACAACAACAACAAGAAAAACAAGAAAAACAACATCAAGTGGGCGACAACAACAACAGCACTTAAGCATCTCTTGAGCTCGTCGCTAGGGGTTCATCCGAGGGTTGACTCGGACCGCCTTTAGTTGGGTTTGCATTCGAACTTTCAACAGCATTAAGCAAAGTTTCTAAAGCACAAAACAGCAAACATCCTTTACCAGCCGATCCCTGCATACACTTTATATTTCTATTACCCGTTTTATTTTATACCAGTACCTCCCAACCAGACATCGAAAAGCAGTTTCGATTTGATTAAATCACAAAAAAGCAACAACATTATTATGCCTCACACCTAAAGTGATTTGAGGATATGGGGCGCTAAGAAGTAAGCTACGCCGATGCTTCACTGTTGATCTAGGGTTAACTTTCGGTTATTTTGTAATCCCATAATTTTTTAAATTATATCGATTTTTTCGGGGGGAAAAGTATCGACGTGTTCCAAAGAAGCAGAAGGACATCGCATATTGTGCGTCTAATAAGTGGTCTATAATGCTTCCTTATGGGTATTTCAAATTTGCAATTTCATTTAGAACCAAACTTATAGGTACATATAAGTACGTATAAAAATGTGTACACTGTACTATATCATACAGCAGTTAGAGGAACGATCACTCTTTATCGATTGTAAACTAGTGTTTATAAGTTTTCAAATATTTCAGACAGTATTCTAAAGTTTTAGAATTGGTTAAAAAGGGGCGACGGGTGCGACTTAAAGAGTAAACACTCTAAATACTAATGTATGCACTTGGTTGTACGTTATTAGAAGATACCTTTTAAAAGGGTTCACCAATCTATGTGAAATAAAGAGATCATGCATTTTTGATCAACATATTCGTGAAGATCCCAAAGCAAATAGTTTTTTTTACGACTATTTAACTGAAAGCAAGCCAAAGTCTGAATTTTACTTGAGAAAAGTCTTTTGGGAAAGTTGTAAAATTTGCATAAGCGGATTTTTATATGCATTACTATACACCTAATTCTGTTTTTACGCGGTAGATCGTGTAAAAAGAGACATTGATCCAAAACAAAAGTTAAATGGAATAACAAAATCGTGTAACCTTATATAAAATTTTTTGTTTTCAAACCGTGTTAAATCAAAACCGTTTAAAAACAGAATTAGGTGTATTTGAAATTTGGAATATCGAAGCCTCTTTTGAAAAATGAATAATGATTTAAAATAGCTTAAATTATTTGCTATCTGATTATGAAGAAATCTCCGTGAAGGCTCAATACATGAAATATCGAAGCCACTTTCGAAAAATCAAATAGTTAACTTAGATTCAAAAATTTGTCCTATCTGAATACCCTATTCGGGTGCAGGGCATACAAAGAAGTTGGCAAACGATGAACATAAATAATGAATGAAACAGAAAATAAGAGCATAGAATCCAAAAAGCACATTAAGTGAGGCGTGTGGCAGCATTAACAATATATATTTATGTATGTATGTATGAATGTGTGTATATACATATGTATGCAGGTATGTACAAGTATGTATATACATATATTCGAGTAAGCAATATCAGCAACAATAACATCGCTTTGTAAATAAACAACCCTGCGTTTGCAGACAGTTATCCATACACTTACACAAATGCTGCAGGGGGTTACCCTTTATCATATAGAATTTGCAGCATTTGTGAGTGTGCGTGTGTGTGTGTGTGTGTCTGTATGGCTTGCAATCTAGTTGGGACAGGTGTTGGTGCAACTCATTTGATTGACAGACGACGACACATTGCAGGTGCAGCGGCACTTCCGCCTGACAGCCGTCGCTGCGCACACAAATATGCAATACATACATATGTATGCTCATACATACATGTACATACAAGTATATGTACCTATATACATATGTTTGAATATGTTGTTGTGCTCCTTTTACATACTATTTGAAATTGAAACGATTGCATGAATGCGACAAACTGTGCGCACTTTTTATGGGTCTGCCATTTACGCACATAAACAAACACACACAGGCATAAATAAATGCATGCACATACATACACACATAGGTTTACATTGGGTATACACATATACATACATATGTACATATACTCGTATGTATCCAATTGCATGCTTTTGTTTGTGTGCGTGTCTCAATGTTTGTTTGGATATTTTTTCCTGTAACTGGTACTCGTTGGTATTCAGAGTATGCCGCCTTGCTATGTGGCATGCACCCATTTTCCTGTAGACATCGCCAACCTGGTAGTCGTCATCATCATCATCGTCACCATCATTGGGTTCGTTCGTACTCTTTTGTTGGGCACAGCGGGTGGATGGACGGTTGATGGGCGCTGTGGGCGTATGCGGGAAATCCATGCAGACGGCAGCCAGTTTTTGGACTAATTTTTTTTTTCTTTTCTTCTATTCGTTTGCAATTGTGGGGCAATTGCTTTTGGCTATGTTGGAGGCACTCTTAAGCACGGTTTCGGCATTTTGTTTTCATTAAACGAGTCACTGACTTTCGTACAAATAACACACATACATACATACACCTACATACATACATAAAAAAAACTAGTAAAAAAAGGCATAAATATATATACTTGTAGGAGTGGTTATTGTTGTTGCCGCAGGCAATTGCATGTTAAATTTACGTTCGTACGACTATGTACTTCAATTTTGATTGAATGCACATAATGCCACTGAGTTATGTGCGAAAACTGGGGCACGCTTACGAGGCCCTTAGGGTTTAGTGCCAAAGCAAAAGCATCATTATGAATTTAAATATGCATGTTGAAATCAAGGTATGCCGGTTGCCCGCATTTTCCTATACTTGTATACATATGTACTTCGATTTACATCCATATCTTAATGAATCTATCGCATTAAAATTAGAATGAAATAATTTCGAGTACAAAACGTATATCACAGATTTAACATTGACAAAATGGCAGGGAAAATTCAACTTTTATAAAAAAGGAAAGGAAAGAAAAAAGAGATCCAACTTGACATGAAGAAGCCAAAAAAGTCAAGTTTATGAAAAGCCCAAGGGCGTACGCAGCTTTTACCAAAGGGGGGGGGGGGGGGGGGGGGGGGGGGGGGGGCCAAAAAATTAAAATTTTGATTAAATAATGCACAATTCATTTAAAAAATAATTATAGTATGATTAATGAAAAACTTCAACAAATCCAACTCAGTTCCATTTTAAGGCGAAATAGTGCGTCATAGTAATGAACGTGTGGTCGACTTTATATGGCAAAATTTATTGTATTATTGTATGGGACAACGCAAATAAATTTTCTTAATTAATTTAATAAACTAATAACATTTTTGGAAATAATTTAATTTTTTTTATAATTTTTCTTTTTTGTGGAGAGTACAGGCGTTCTATCTTGTTTTAAGTAAGAGGTCTGTGGGAGAGAGGCTATGCACGAGGCGGGATTCGTTTTATAAAAATGTCTTATACCATTTAATCCCCGCCTGCAGCTTTGATTAAACATCCTTAACGAATATATGGGCTAGACAGGATTTGCAGTATTCGATTAGTGTTACCTTGAATCATATCGAATTCATATCGATATCAAATATTGTTGCTACAATTTTTCTTATCGCTTTGTATCAGTCAGCTTTTGTAAGAGATCAGTTATCTAAAAGCCCCATTTTTCCTATTCTTTATACACCATGCGTTGCAAATCACCTAATTTTAAAGCTCTGTCTAACCAATCTGCAGCACTTTTAATGCCATTCCAAAAACGGAATCAGGAACGATCGTTAACAAGAAGTGCAAAGATTAATCTTAGTTATGGAAGACCACATTAGTCCTCGAATATATCTGCAAATACTGCATCCCTCAGATCCTGACTGCAATATCATTCAGTAACTCTACACAATGTTTTTTCATTGCCAATTAGACAGATTGTAATAAAATATCATATTACTATATGTGGACAAATAATAAGTTTGAATTTTATCTGTGTTTTTAAGTTTTTTCAAAACCGGTGCATATAGAAGCCTGTTGTCGAGTCAGTATTTGCTTGAAAAGTGACAAGCCAATTTTCAAATGTTCCGAACTTAAAAATACATTTCTGTCCATTCTTTAAACCATTATTTTATTGGTTTTTCAGACATGCTGTTTCCATGCCAGCAATACGATAGAGTGATCTGAATCGGGTCATATTTTAAAACGTAATCTGTGTGAGAAAATGAAGTGAATTCTAGACGCATAGTTCCAGCTCAATAACTTTCAAATAGCAATTAGCGGAAATAATAGACAAACTATATACTTATTGTAGAAGCCCTCGTTCAGCACGCTTCCTTTTACGTGTTTTAGAAACGCAATATACCCATTGTTTTCCGACGAAATTTGAGTTATATTGAAAGCATACTCAGAAATATACTATTTCGTCTGCCAACATTCGAGGATCATTTATACTTTGGATTTCAATAACAAAAAAAAAACAGCTTTTCTGGTCTGTACTTCGTACATTTTAATATTCTGTTTAAATCAAACATCCATGAAAACTTAGAGCTTTCAAATTCCAATGTACGCCACAGTTTATTTATAAATACAAAACTAAAGATCGAGATATTACTAAGCAATAGTTCAAAATTCGTTGCATATTCATTTCCTGATTCCCAGATTTTACACATAATGTTCAGACTTGTTTTCCAGCAATAGGGGATTGATGTCTTTATGACTTAGTTTGTAGAGGGCATAGCACGCGGGCATAGACATCTTGAGGGCATGTAGGCGCAGATTTCGATTGTTACCTAGCCGGGCTCGGTTCAGTAACGAATCGCCTGGAAGATATGGGATAAAAGAAATTTTGTCAAGCGCCCGACAATGTTAGCCGCCCTACTCACGTATTTGGCGCTCCTGTTTGCAGTTATATTTCAGGTCGGCGAAGAATAAATGTTCAATTTCCTGTTCCATTTTTTTAGACGATATGCCCGGATGTTTTTCTGCAAACTCAGGCGTAACATAGTAAGGTATGCCATGCTGTTGAGTTGAGCGCCGTACGCTAAACGTGCTGATAGAGAAATCGCAAAGGCTTGGAGTAAGGTAGGTCGGTCTTCTGGTGGGTTGTGCAAGTCTTGCTCTTATTAAAAACCCCCAATTTTTATCTAATACTGTACACCGTATTGCACAAAGCAAAACCTATTTATGTGCCACATCTACTAAATTGTCTAACTACTGAAGAATAGATTCTTATTTGTTGCTTTATTTAACAGAGTTGACATTTCCGTTGCGTCGGAAAAATTTCTAGAAACTTAGTATTAAATAATCCTTATTGGAATAAAGGAGAGATCTTTTGGACAGTAAATTTTCTTATCTTCTCTCCTCATTCTCGATAACAAATTCTCTCTATAGTAGTAGTACTTTTTATACCCTGTACCCGTAGGGTAAAAAGGGTATATTAGGTTTGTGCAAAGTATGAAACATGCAGAAGGAAGTATATATATTCTGAATTAGCATGACGAGAGAAATCGATCTAGACATGTCCGTCCGTCCGTCCGTCTGGATGAACGCAAGGATCTCAGAAACTAGAAAAGCTAGAATAACCAAAGTTGGCATCCAGATTCTCCTAGGTCCGAGAAAGGACGAGTTTATTTTATTTTTTGGAATTTCCCCCCCCCCCCCTTCCCCCGCTACAGAATTTCATCATTACCGTCCACATTTGAAAAGCTACTCTAACCAAACTTTGCACACATAATTTCTATATAATTATCTACTTTTGTTTCGAATTTCATCTAAATCGGATGGTTCTAAGAAAAGTTATTAGCGAAACAACTTTACTTCGGTACTACGCCCACAAGCTGCAGCATCAAGTTCGTTCTTCTTCTTCCCCTTTTTGCTTCTGCTACGTCAGTGTCGGAAGTTTACCTGGGTACAGGGTATTACACTGTCGGACTTGCTCGACTGTAGCGTTCGCTGTTGTTTCTGTATAGAAACAAGACTTGCACAGCCCTAACCTTCAGACTCACCTGGTGGCCGAGAAGCTATAATTGGCAGACGCAGTCCAGTAATGCAGGGAGATAAATATGAGCAGTACTGAGGCCACAACGCCCATGATCAGCTGTTCCGTGGGATAGAGCGAACTCGTTTGGGGCACACGCTGATTGGCCGGCTCATAAGGACGCCGACGTCTCTGATTTGGTTCTTCATAAGCTCCGTTTTGATTATCAAAATCCCCCAGCTCGTCATCGGTGCTGTTCGTGGACGCCGATGTGTGCGGTTCTTGCCAATCACTTTCGCTGTAATCGGTCTGAGAGAACATGCTGTTTCGAAAGAATCCGTGCCCTCCATGGCTATTGCCGACCACCATGTGGAGATTGTATTCGATGCGCTTCTGATTGTCGGTCAGCACATCGGCCGCATCACTGATGCGTCGGAAAGCATCCTCGGCGCCTGGAGCTTGGTTTTTGTCAGGATGCAGGCGCAATGCGAGACGTTTGTAGGAACGCTTCACCTCCGAGTAGGTCGCATGGTGAGAGACGCGCAGCACTTCGTAATGGTTGCGACAACGCAGCACTTTCTGCACCACATCGAGCATTTCGACGGTGAAGCCACGGGGCAGAGCTGGGGATTTTCTCGTCGGCCCGAACTGCACATTCGATTCGCACTTCATACGTAGGCGCACCACAATATTCTTGAGCTCCATCAGGGCAAGTATTTCCTCATTAGATCGCGCCGCACCCAGGCCATCGTTGATGAAGATCATGGCCTGCATATAGTTTCCCAGCGTCACCTCGTAAACAATCTGATCAATGCGGGATTCGGTCGAACGGCGTCGTTGCGACATCATCCCGCTGCCCCTTCTATCGCCAAATCGATGCATTGTCTGGCGGGACTTTTGTCCCCGTTGCCCCGATCCTACAGCAGCGTCCGTAATAAGAAATTTGGCTCGTAAATGCTCGAGTTTTTGCTTTTCAAACTTGAAATTTTACATGAGTAGGAAGTTGTTGGCTCTGTTTTCAGCTCTATAGGAAGTGGTGGTGGATTTTATGTGGGGTTTTACTTGATTACCTAATTAACAAATTTTCAAAAATTTACAAATATTGTGTAACTTTCAGGCACAAAAGTCTAAGTCTAAAATGCAAACCAGCATTTTATACATCTGGATGTTAAAGTGGGGATCCTTCGGTAAAGAAACAGTTGTTAGTTGAGCCCATTGTCGCTCGTAGGAGGTATACAGCACTATGGCAGAAAGGAATTTCAAGTATTCAAAGAGCGTCGAGAGTAAACTCAATTTGAAAGTTAATTGAAATTAATTTCTATGTCAATTTGAGGAGGGCCCGAGGCCAATTAAAATGCGCTGCCATCCCCACTCCCAAGGCCATTAAAAGCGCGCCCAGTGGAAATGGGGGGCAAGGCGACTTCTGCGGACAAGAAACTGGTGCAAACATTTAGTAAACGGGCGAGAATCTTATTAGCAATAAAAAATAAGTTGCAAGCGCGGCAAAGAAAACTCACAAGCACATGAAACAAATGCTAAAATACACAATTCAAATGGATTCACGGGAGAAACTGCCTGGACTAAAGCTCGGCTCGCTCAGCTGGCAGCTAATCTGACTAATCTGCGTGAAATGAATGAAGAAAAGGCCGAAAAAAATAATAATAACCATAAAGAAAGGGCATGGCGCGCTCGACTTTTTCGGGGGTTGGTTGTTTTGGGTAACTGATATGCCTTATCAGCAACAATTGCACAGTGGGGTTGAACAAATGACACAGGACTCTGGAGCGAGTGTAAAAACTTTTGTGAAAAAGTGTCGAAAAGCAGCGAAGACGCGTCGCGTCGACAAATGCAGACACAAAGGACCAATTAAAATCTAAAGTGAGTGGTGTGGGTGGCACGAACGGGGAAGGTGTCGAGCAGTGACGACGTTTGTTGCGCTACGTTGGGCACAGTTGGTGGGCGACCGGCTAAAAGGGGGTTGCGAAGGTGCACTGATGTTGTAACTGTCTGGCTGGCTCTCAAAAGCACTAGGAATGTTCTTCGGCATACGGCACGTACACACAAGTGGTGTTGTTGCTGTTGCTGTTGTTGCTGCTCGGTCACCAGGGGGGTTAAAGATAGCAGCCCATGTACAGCATAGAAAAATATTCATTTATTAATGCGTATGCTTCCTGCACAGTGTGTTGCTATTCCAATGCAGCTGAAACCCCCAGAAAAGAAATGGGACTCGAAACAGCGGGATTTCGAAGACTTGACAGACCCAATTTTTCGTGATTGATTACAAAGCGAAAAATAAAAAAAAAAATACAATTTCAAAGGAGCAACAGTGCTTTAAGCTTGAGAACTTGTTACCAGATGTTTCAAAGCGTTTGTGCGGGTTAGCATAAAAATCCGTATAAGCTCTTTAAGCCCTTTAAACACCAACTGATGTTACAGGTGTTTTAAATCAGTGATGATTTCTTAGCTATTCAAAAAATACTTATGTTTTCATATGTATATTTAAACGAGCTCATCAATTATTGGTTTACAATCCTACGCAACGGTCCCATAAAAAATAGAAAAATCAAATGATATACAGTGATGGAAAAAATAATAGAAACGACTAAATTTTCTTCGTTTATTCGAATTATCTTCCATACAAAATGTTTTCTTTCAGAATTTAATTGTTTCTTTACTAAATATTTCTTTCTTTACTAAATATTTATTTATTTAAATTTAAAAAAAGAAAAGCATTTTGAAAATTTTGATTTTTGAAAGCTTCTGCGCCTGGGTGACCTATATATTCCGTCAGTTTGGGGCAAATGTTGGGGGATCAATGGCATACCATACGGTCTGCACTTTTTGCCATAAATCGGCTCTGTTTTTGGGCTTAAACCCACAAATATTCTTTATTTATATCCCTCTATGGGATTTAGGTCGGATCATTCTGAGATCCGTTCCAGCAAAGAACCTTTGATTTCATGAAACTTTTCATAACTTTTAAAACCCCCCTTTGTTCGATTCAACAGCTAGTGGGATGATTTTTTGACTGCAGAAGTTGAAAAACTTTCTTACATTTATGGAAAGGCCTATTTGGCGTATTTACAAATATAGTTTTGTAAGGATCAGTTATTCGTTTTTCCTATTAACTTCCGCAAATTGTGATCGATTGTTGAAACAGGCAAGAATCAGCCCCTCACATCAATGTCAAAAGTATTAATTACAAGAGAAATAACATTCAATAAATATTTCTAGTATAAGTGCTTTTTGTTATGAAAATTTAAGGATATTCCTTAAACGCTTATCTATATTTTCCTTACAAAGCAAATAAGGATATACACCACTGTGCGTGGTCTATCACCATCATTGTTGTTGTTGTTGTTGCTGTGGGTGGTGGTGAAAGCGGAGCGGTTGACGCAGATGTTAAACACAACACACGCGGCCTCCCATTATTCCCCCCAGGATTTTGCGTTGTTAATGGCTGGCAATGTCTGGCAATGGTTTGGGCAAATGGCGGTTGCGGCTAGATATGAAATTCTGATTGGATTTGCAAAGCGTGGCATGCGGCGAGCCGCCATTGATGATAGTTGTGCGCTGCATGTGGCTGTGGGGGGATAGAATGTGTACACAATGTATGCATGTTGGCCCACTGTGCAGGCGACCGAAGTCAGAAAGAAGCTGAGAAGGCCAGAAAGAATGTGTAAATATTGATTTTTCACATGTGTATGAGTCGCGGTGATGCGGCAAAGAAGCACAAACATTGCATTCGCTGCCTTAGACGAACAAAAGCACTTACATATGTATGTATGTAGATATGTATATGTATGTATGTATGAAGTTACACAGAGTCTGATGCACCTGGCTATTGAGTGTCGGGCTGCTTTAGTAGTCTATAAATGTTATTTCCTCACCCACACACTTTAATTTCTATTTCACACACACACACACATGCCAGGCTGCACGCATGAGTTGCGTTTGTTTATATCTGTTGCCGTATCTTTTGTAAACATATCTAACAAAAGAACGGTCATGCTTAGAAAGTGCACAACTTCAAGAATACCCTAAGGAATATGTTTTACATTTCAAGCGTATTATTATTACTCACTCGCCATGTTGCACTATTGTTGTTGTTGTTGTTGCTAGTGCTGCTGCTGCTGTTGATTTTGCCGCTCAGCCGCTACCGATTCTCTTCTTCTTTATGTTTATCGCTGACGCTGGTATAGCGCTGCTTTTACTTTTGTTTATTTTTTATTTTTCACCGTCACTCGTAAATGTTGTTGCTTTATTCGAGGCACAATTTTTTATACATATATTTAATGCACTTTGTGTGTTAAGATTTATGATTAAAAAAATTCAAGCATTTGAACACATTTGCATTAGCCACAATTTTTTCACAGCATTGCGTTATGGTTTTGCACACGCGCTTTAGTTTGCGATTTGAAAATATGAAAACTATTCCGCCGGAATGTTATTTTAAGAGATAAATACTGGTAAACACTTTTAAAATTTGTATTTCATTGAAATTCACACGAAATTCAATGCGCACACAACGACACCACAAGAAAACTCGACTGCGACTGAGAGGCGGCGAATGACGCACGCACGCCTCATTGTGCTTAGTTTTCAAATCAGCTGCTATTAGCAAAGTAAAGTTGGCTGCGCTTCGCTTCAAATTTAGTGGCAGTGTAAAAGAGATGGCAATGGCAGACATAGCGAAAGAGTTGCCAGGTACTATCATTAGTGGTTAAGTACTTGTTTATTCGGTAATATATTGTTGAAGTTAGTCAAATATGCATTAAATTCATAACCAAGACGTTTTTTAAAAACAGTTTGCGGCATTAATAATTAAGAATACCATTTGTCAGCATACGAATTGCAATGAAAACATTCCACACAAAAAATTGACAACACTACCCCACTTCGGCATCAGTTTATTAAATTGCGCTGGCGTTTAGGGCCGCTTTTTATTTTGATTTATCGTAATTTGTGCGCAGCGTGGGGTTCACATAAAAGCTAATAAAATTGGCAAAATAAGTAAAAAGGAGCAGAGCACGAAGATGCCGCCTGCGTCTGCGGTCAACAATAATGCAAACAATGCGGCTGTGCAGGCAGCGAAAGCGGAACGTGCAGAAAAGCTGCGAGGGGCGCTCCGAGGCTTCATCATCGATGAACGTCATCGCAGACAGGAGTATGAGGCCGAATATGAAGCGCAATGCGAGCAGCTACGCCTGCAACGGGAACGCGAGGCACGGGAGCGTGAGAACACCTTGACATTGGAAGATACACGTGGACAAATCACGAGACTAGATGAACAGCTTGCCGATTTGCAAAGCCAAAAGCACCAGCTAGTGGTACAGCTAAAGAAAGTACTCAACGATGACGAGACTCGCAAGAAGCAGATGAAAGATAGTGAACTGTTTGCGATTCAGCAGGCCATGCAACAAGCCACAGCGGTTAGTGTGGCGGCCCAAGTATATATGCCACCAGTTCGCCTGCAGCAACACTCAGTGCCCATGCTGCAGAAGGTAGGCCACCAACAGATCGAAGTTGCAACAATTGTATATTCAATTATATATTCTTTCCAATTCAAGGCACCCCCTGCATCGCATTCGACAAAGCGCGGTCGTAGTCCTTCGCCCCCCAATCAGCATCAAGCGTATTATAAAAACGCTGCCAGCTATGCCCCACAGAGTAAGGCCAGCTGCCAATACACTATTTTTTTTTTTTAGCATGTCAACTCTAACCAATTTTATTAAACCAAACAAGAGCGACTCACTAATTACTAACTCATACGCACACACTCCATGCGTTTATACGAAGATTAAAAATTGTGGCTCGAATCAATCACAATACAATTTTTGAAAAACTTTTCGATGTAGTATATTCCACGAATTTGGCGCTTCGTATAAACGTACAAGCAGGCACACAACTTATTTTTGTTTCGTTATTTGTTTACACTCGATTCGCAGGACACGATGACTACCGTCGTGCCGCGGACTATGCTAGAATGTCTTGGAACAGTAAGAATCAGTCGAATTCCATACTAAAACACCTCTCAAAAACACACACACACACGCAACTCTTGTGTAGGCCATCATCACTTAAAGCGCCCACTCGCTTTGCCCTTTACCTTTGCAGAATCAACGGCACCGTATCCGGGCACGGGAACGCTCTTCTATCAGACCACTGCAGCCCCGCCCACGACCCAGCATCAGGCGGATGCCCGTCTGTCGTCAATATATAGCAACTATAGCCTGCCGTTGCGTCCTGCCTACCATATGGAACTGCAGCATGGACCCACTGCCACAGTCAGCAAACCACCCGATGCGCAGTCGAAGGGGCAGCCCATGCAGGTGCTACACATCAATCTGGATCAACCGCCCATTTCGCAGGCTGATCTTGTGGTACAAGCCACTGGCACCAGCAGTCTTTCCGTGCAAACGTCCAAGCCGCAAGTGACAATGGAAAAGCTACCGGAACGCTATCACATTGAGGGAAAACACGATGGTGGGGCGCCGCCTGGTCATGTGCCGCCACCGCCACACTTATTGTCGGAAGGTGGTGTCATCTACAAGCCGCTACTCGGCGAGCTATCACTGCATCCCAATGTACTACAGATAAGCAGCAATTCCGCGACGGTAAGAAGCGCGTTCCAATTAATTAGTTAATGGTGTTAAGAGCAGAGTAAAGCGCCTATCGTAATGTACTATCGTAAATGTACTTAGAATTAACTCTTTAATCTTTAATCCTGTACCATTGCAGAATCCCAAAACAACGGGCAGCATTACACAAGGCTATGCGCCAGGTCGTGGCGGTTCTGCGCATGAGCAACAACTTGCCAGACAGCAGTTGTCCCTTCTGCCGGGTCAGCCGACATCTTCCGGCCCCTCACAACCACCTGGCCAGCAGATTCACTTCACGCGACGCTTGTATTAATAGATTTAGCAGCTAAATACTTCTACTAAGCTCCGATTATTCTACTGGACATTTTACGATTTTAACTGATAATTTGACAATGCTGCCGAAAAGCAGTTGCAAATAAAAAAAATACAACAATGGCGTCCCTATTTTCCAATCGAAACAATGTGTGATTTGAAGATAAATGAGATTTAAAAACGTTGCGTTACAACAACATGATAATAACATTTAATTGTGTGTTTATTTGTGTACAACTTGGTGTAGATGTGTGTATGTATGTATTTGCACAATTGTTAGACCAGCCCGCAGTAAATTTGTTTACGTAGCTGCTGTCGTGAAATATGAGAAAAGAATTCAAATGATCGGAATTATAGAGAAGGGAATGCTAATAAAGCCACTTAGAGGTAATCTACAAATTGCTAACATTCTGGACGAATTTTCAATGCTTGACGTCAACGCTCTTTTGCGCTAACCATTACTCTTCTCTTTTGCGCGTTAAAGGAAATACTCTAATCTACTAACAGTGCAAAAGTCGACTTTTGTCTTTACTTCCGATCTGCTTTAGTGAACTACTGACAGCTTTATTCCCGTTAAAATAATTTTCATTTCAAAATACATACCTCAAATGTCGTGCAGTAATTAAATATTTAATTACCTGGAAATACCCGAGAAGCGCGACCTCCACGGAAGCTTGCGGCGATAAAGAAATATAATACGGCCCCTCAAGCTGCGTCAGACAAACCACACGTACATAGCAGATAGCCCAGTAACGATTGACACTTCTTCAGTTTTCTAGTCGTGAAAAAATGTACTATAAATGAATAATTCTCCATATATTTGTATAATTATTCGTAAAAACTTCTCGTTTTACCGCATAGTATAAAATGGTGATCGAATGCAGAAAGTATTATAGTTTGGGTTAACTCAGGAATAAGGAAGTCCTTTGCTCTATATGTTCAGCATGACGGCTGTAAACGTCGGCCTGTCCGGCTGTATGAGCTCCTAAAACTATTGACTCCAAACATGGAAAGTTAAGTTGGCCAAATATAGCCTTAAAGCTACCATAGAACCGATCAGTGTCAAAATAATTCTTTGTTTTGTTCAAGTTATGTTATTTTAGAATGTCATTAGAATTAGTAGAATCGAAATGATTGGTAAAATAAAGTTCATTTTCATAGAACAACTCTAACCTTACGGTTTTCAAGAATTGGGATTTACTTATTAATTACAATCATTTCTAAAGAATGACTTCAAAACAATTGGGGAAATTCAAATATTTCTACACTTTCAACTTTCTATGTAATCTAAGAGCAAAGAAAGTCCACCTACAGATCAAAATAGAGCTTCTCATAGAAAAACATTTGTCTAATAATGTGGACAGCTGTCGCTACCTCGAATGGTACGATGTGTAAAGCTAACTGGTAAATGCGAAAATTAATTTTATAGCGTCGATTTCAATAGATTTATAATGGTTCGTTTTGATTGTTACAAAGTTGTCTGATAATGTTAAATCTTACCCCGAGATTTACAAATTTATGTTTTATTTATTTATTGTATTTATTTATTTATTTTATTTCGAAAGCCAGATGCTTAGGATCGATAATGCTGTAAGCTTATGTAATACCATAATAATAAGCAATAGATTAGCGTTCTCCAATACATGAAGCAAGTTTTATAAATGGCTGTAATAATAATAATAATACTGGAGATTTTGCCTCAGCTCAGTGCAGGGTATTGTCGGGTGACCTTTTGTTTTCCAGTATTAGTCAGAGTTACATGAGTATACTCGTACAAATCTTGATCAAATCAACTTATAGTCAAGAACAGTAATTGTCCGTAGGGTGCCAATGCTGAGTATAATTTAAAAAATACAGTTGACGAATCTTTTGTAAACAAATGATTCATAAGCCGTGTCGCAATACGGTCAATAATTTTGGTCTGTGGGGAAGCAAATTTGCATACGGCCCGAGGTTAATTGTACAGAGCGCACTTGTTAATTAGTGATAGTGACGTTTACGTTGTTGTTGACGGCTTCGTTGGCGCTCTGACGCCTCTATTTCCATTTCCACACCAAGTGACAAATACTTGGATATCGTTCAAAATGGGGAAGTTCTCGGTTCACACCTAGTATATACATATCTATGTATGTATGTATGTACATACGTGCTACTAATTCTGAAGCCGCTTGTGCTATTCGGATTACGTAAGTTACAGCACGTAAACCAGTTTTGTTGTTGCCATTGTTGTTATTGTTGTTTTTGTGTCAAGGAAAGAGTTACAAATGAAATGAAATTGCCAATGAGCTTTGAAAAGCTAAATGAATAGCACAAAAAAGCAAAAGTTAGATTCTGGAACTTAAGTTTTTCATGTAATTAAGAACGGAACCGAAGCTGAGAGAGGGAGAGAGAGAGAGAGAGCCGTTGAGCTGAAACCCTAGTAGGCCATGTGTTATTGAATCTTCTGCAGTAAGGTGGGGGTTGTTTGGGGCGCGTTACTAAGCGCTTTAGACTCATCCAAACCAGTTTGGTCTGGCCAGCTGTCTAAGTAAAAGTAAAAATAAAGCCCCAAGATCCAAACACGTTTTTTAAAAACACAACTTCCATTGGAGCCGCTCCGGAGGGCAACGTACATGCATTTCGGTTCACGTTCAAAGCCACAGCAACCGCAAGCGATTTCGAATGGTAACCGCAAAACAAAGTAACAAAACGCATTTGCATATACAAACAAACAGAGAGAAACAACAATAGCAGAGGCAACAACAATACTACAGGTAACCACAATTAAAATACGTATGTATATACATATCAGTACACGAATCGAGTTACGCGCGCCAATTTGTATATACCCTTTAAATTAACTTAATATGTATAATATCTGTTGCTAGAGCTTTCATTACATTTCTAAAACTTGATTTGAAATGGAAATGGTAAGCATTACAAAACGTGCTTAGCATGTTATAGGGGATGGTGCTTCGATAAAATATAACATATTGTATTATTCTCGATCCCTTACATACACTTTAAATTAACTTAATATACATACATATGTATAATATCTGTTGGCAGAGCTTCCATTACATTTCTAAAACTTTATTTGAAATGCAAATCACAAATATTACGAAATGTATTTATCATGTCAAAGGAGTGGTGCATAGTTAAAACAAAACATATTGACTTGTTCTCAATCCGAAATACTTTTTATAAGTACAAAATTTGCAGTTTATTTATTTTGTTGGTGTTTGTCCATTATTTTCGCTTTCGTTTTTAATCCGATCCAATAACAACTGTTTTAATTTGTCAAACATTTTTATAGCCTGTACCCAAAGGGTGAAAGGCTATACTAGTTTTGTGCGAATGTATGTAACACACAGAAGGAGGCGTGGCAGACCCCACAAAGTATATATATTCTTCATCAGGGTGGCAAGCCGAGCCGATTTAGCCATGTCCGTCTGTCCGTCCGTCCGTCTGTATGAGCGCAAGGATCTCAGAAGGTACAAGAGCTAGAATTACCAAACTTGGTATCCAGATTCCCCTAAGCCCTAGGCAGGTCAAGTTTATTTTTTTATTCTGATACAACCCCCCCCCCCCCACTCCCCCGCAATTCGTGTTTTTTTTTATAACTTCCGTAATTCTTGGAATTTTGAAATCAGTTTTAGTAGTTACGTCCAGTTAGTGCTTATGTGTCCGTATGCCGAATTTCATCATGATAGGTCAATTCTGAAGAAAGTTATATCCATAAATAAAATCGCTGCTCATGCTCTGCTTGCAGCTCTGCCCGCATCTGTTGTTGTTGTTGCTGCTTTGGTTCAACATACATACACGCATATAAATACAAATAGAAACGTGATGTAAATATAAAACTGTACATAAACATGTCTACTATGTATGCATTAAATAAATTTTCTTAATTAATTTAATAAATTAATTTAATTTTTTTTAAATAATTTAATTTTTTTTAATATTTTTTTTTTTTAATTTTTCTTTTTTGTGGAGAGTATAGGCAATTTTACTGTCGGGCTTGCTCGACTGTAACGTTCTATCTTGTTTTTAATAGTGATTAGACAAATATTGAACTTTCTATTAACACTTGGTTTGATATCGATCCGCTCTTATTGGATTTTACATGAAACCAAGTATTAAACACTTTTTTGAAAAAGTCTCTCAATAACATTTTATTTAATTAGGTGAACACTTACATAAAAATAGCCGTAAAATGTTTAATATTCTTGTAATATTAAGAAAATTTCTAAATAATTTTGATTCTATTCAGGCAAATGGCAACTTAACTAAACCTAATAGTTCGAAAAATTTTCGAAACGGCTAGCAATTGATTTGATTTCGACAAATTAAATAACCTTTAATACCTTCAAAATCGTTGCGTTCAATTACGATTTGTCGTGTCATGCTGATCAAAAATATATACATATGTATAGTAAATAGATATCTGCCACGCCTCTTATTGTTTGTTACACAAACTGCCTCACCATTTGTGTCATCGTCATCAAAATGTGTCGGGGTCGGGAAAGCCAGCGTAACCAAGCAGCCGTCAGCGCGTCGAAAAATAAAAATAAATAATTTTTTTTCAATACTATGTTGCTATTAATGTACGAAATGTTGTTGTGGGAGCTGAGTGCCCAAGCACCAAGGTGCCTGTGTGTACATACATACATATATACATATGTATGTATGTATGCTTGATTGGTCGAATGGAGCAACAGGCGGTTGTTGCGACGCTGCTAGCGTCAACAACGACCGCCTGGCTGCGGTTCGAGCATCCATAAACATTGCAAGCGATCTCAGTCTGTAACTACAACGACAACGGTTCATACGTTAGCGCGCGCAAATAACGCGTCAACAGAAGAAAAAACGAAATATAAATAACGAAAAGGTGTGCTTTTGTGTGTGCATGTGTGTGGGTTTGAACGTTTTAAATGTGTGTGTGAGCCAGTGCTGCAAAACGCCTTCGAAACGATTGTCAAGTGCGGTGCAACGCGCACAAGATCACCTACACACTGGCCATCTCGCTCGCACTCAGGCGTTGTTAAGCAAATATATCAGAATTGTTGGTTGGCTGTCGCGTAGCAAAACAGAAAATATTTAGTCGTTGCTTAAGGATAAGCGAAGAAATACATAAAATAGAATAGGCTATTTTAATTAGGCAAATCGCAAATATATGTATGTATATATGCATATTGTGGTATATATAGTGGAAACACTGAACAACATATAGAAAGACTGACGTTGCCGCTGTTAAATAAAGTAAATGATGTCATAAAAAAATTACTTAATAATTGTGCTTCCCTCCCCACCCTAACACAATTACAGGCGGCAGTGTACTTAATTTTTGACAAACGAAAACAAACTCATAAATCACGACATGGAGCAAACGAAAAGCTATCTTTTGGACAAATACCAAGGGTTATGTAATTACATGGAGCGAGACACCATTGGCACGGAATTAACTATTTATGGCACCTCAACCTTGATGCTCCTGATTGCCTATGCAAAGAGGAAGCCGGCGTATTTGGTGCGACAATTTAAGCAGCCCTCACATATACCAGAGCGGATTATCAACGAGCGTGTGATGCACACTGGTAAAATCCAGGGGGTGCAGCAGCGTGATCAGGACACGTTGCTGATGATCAAGCACCGCCCTCTCATACCGATCTTCACGAGCCGCAAACGCTTGCTGCCGGTCAAGTTGCCAGGTGTGCGGGTCAATGCAAACGGCTTTTCGTGGCTGCAACAATGTCTGATTGGACGCGAGGCCACCTTCATACCGCTAAACAAGAGCTCTACACAGGACTATGTGGTGTGTCAGCTGTGTCTGGTGCATCCACCGAAAGGAAATCGATTGTTGGATGTGTCGGAGACATTGCTCAAGTTGCGGTTTGCCAAATACGCGCAGGATGTTGCTGCGAGCTTGAAACGGAATGATAAATATTACAAGCACTTGCGCCAAGTGGAGAGCAGTACGGCTACGAAAGAGGCGTGGCTGGCATGGGCGGCTCGCTACCCTTTCATTTGGCAGCGTCTTAACGAACTAAAGGCTTCGCTGTTGCCCAAGCAGAAGTTGTTGCCGGAACTGGTGCGCTGAGGAGACATTAGGAGACATCGTGGCGAGTGCTAATTATAGTTCTTAAGCTCGTTAGACATACAGACAGACACTCATCAATTGCCTTTACAAACGTTGAACGTAGATTTACGTAATGTTATGTTAACTTAATTCTAAGACCGCGTCGCGCTACGCAAAACCAACCACTCAAATATTGTACGTGATTTTGTGCTAATTCTCCTGAAATTTGTGTAAACAACAAATGTGGTAGTTGTCTATGCCTGCGACCTGCTTGCCTGATGACATCAGTGTGTATGTGTGTAGGCTTGTATATGCATTGAATAAAAAGCTATAATGTTTTTAATTCTTGTTTGTCGACTCATTCATGCGCGACTTTCCAGTGTATCTCTAAAGGAATCTCATCAAAATGAGTTGCGGAATCTCTATGGTCAAATATATACTATTTATATTTAATTTACTGTGCTCGGTGAGTATAATCGTATATAGTATAGTATGTGTTATATTTTTGTATTAATATGCTTTGAACCAAGCCCATTTTTCACTTTCAAATGATATCATACGCCAGCTTCCGTTAGTCAGTTCTTTATACGCATATGTATGTATATTTTTGTAATTTTATATGTTGCTGTACCTTAAACTGGTTTACACATATTCCAAATTTTTCTGTATTGTGTTCGGCCTGCTCACACATTTGAATTCACGAGCAGCCAAAAAAGTTGAGGCCTAAAAACCAGTTACCAGAAATGCCAACTGGGAACACAGTTTAAAAAGCGTCATACAGCAAAGCAAAACAAAATGTTTGAGCAATTTTGCCATCTTTGTATTTAGTATTATGACGTATTATTTTTTTTATAAGTTGTTAGATCATTTGAGAACTGGCTTGTTTTGAACAACAAACAAATAAGTTTCTTGATTTCATGCATAAATTTTTGCATCAAATATCTGTTTAGAATTCAAGGCGAACTAGAAGCGAATTGTCTGTTGGTTGTTGCATTTGTATTTCAATTGTTCAACAACTTCTAATTCATTCATTAGGTCAGAGAGCCAGGCAACAAAACTGTACTTAAGCCTTGAGTTCGAGCTTCGAGTTTTGAGGTTCGAAAACCAGTTTTTTTTTAAATACATACATACATATGTAAACAGCAAGGCTTTTCGAAAACTTACAAAATATACGACAAGTTTGAAACCGCTGCATAAAATTGCACAGCATTATAAAAATATGAACAAATTCGCAGTCCAGTCACGCAAACATAAAATAATTCTTTATACGCCCAGAGTAAAATTACGAAATTACATGCGGGCCGTGGCTCACCCACACTAAAAATAGCCCATTTAATTATATTTGAACTTGACGCTGGTAGTTCGCATTGTCAGTCAAAACTTCACCCAAACAATCATTGCATTTAAGCACGGAGGGCCAGACCCCAGACCGAATTAGATTGGGCGGCGACGGACGGCACACTTGAACTAGTTTCGTATGACTTATGTGTGTGTGTATGTCTATATAGACATTTCTAAAATGCTGACATATTTATAGTCTACGTCTCTGTGTCGCAATGCTTTATGGACTGAATTCCGTGGCTGGGCCCACGACTTTTGGCTTTTGTTTAAATTAATGAAATAATCGTCGCATAAATGGGTTAATATGCGAGTTCAAACGTTGGCGGCTCGTTATAGACTTGGGCTGAGTTAATTACCAGGGTGCGCATTTTAAAATGGATACGGAATTTAAAACTGTGTGTAATTGGTTTTAAATTGAAATCAACAAATGAAATTTCTTTCATTTCCCTAAAAAAAACATGCATAGTAGCTAATTAAATTTGAATACTCATTGTTTTTTATATATTGTTTTAACTTGAACATACATTTGATTGATTTCGAAAATTTATAAAATTTAAGTTTATTCTTAAATACTTAATTGTACTCAAACAGACACAGAGATGAAGTCACTTTCTTATTCCTTAAAACGAATTCTAATGAAACATGTAAGGCATGTCTCCATTGCAATAAAGTTTTTCAACATCATCCAAAGGCATGTATTTATTTTTGTATATCCTCCATGACCAAAACTAGAATAGTTGACCTGACTGCTTTTATAAACAGGTGCCTTAAAAAGTATCTTGATTGGCCAACATTCAATCAGACTACGATATAGAAGCGTTAAGAAGTGTTTTGCATCAATGAATTTGAAAATAAATTGACAAATGAAAAGCCAGTAAAATATTAGTTAAGTGAATACAATAGTTCGCAGTCCTTGACTTTGTTGTGAGGGTATATACAACTATAAGTAGTCTCGGCGCATACACAGTTAATGTCATAGAGAAAGTCAAATGGAACATACTGTATACTGTAAAATATTTAGCTGTCGAATGGCAATTAGTTTGCTGATGTATTTATTCGAAATCAAAGCACAAACGATTTAATATTTATTGCATTTATCCATCAATTTAGCCCCTAGTCTAATTGGATTTATTTCACTCTAAGTAGATTTTGATAAGATAACCGATAGCTATCTGAACTGATAAAATGATTCATTATCTACGGAAATGTGGAATATTGGAATTGGATTAGTATTCACAATTACCTATAAATTATATTAGGATGAGGAATTCGGAAGTCATTATACCCTTCATTGAATATTGAAAGTACATACATATGTGTACATAGGAACAAAGAATGAATGGTGCACTATATAGGTACATAGTATATGATCTGCGTGACGATTTGAATCAAAATCGCAATGTCGGTCTGTTTGGAACTAATTGCAATTCAACGGCTGATTCAGAGTGTTGTTGTCATACCAGATGGTGTTGCATTACTAATGGTGACTAAGGCTGATTAAATAGGAGAATGTAAGAAATACGTTCTATGGAAAAATTATATTGATGGGAAAAGGGGAATATATACATACATGAATGCAGTTTTTTTTGTAAGCCATAGCGAAGCGTTTTTATATTATTAATAAAATTTAATAACATATATTATAGAACAGAATAGAAGTAAATAATAGAATACAAGAAAAAATACCTGTTCAGCTTGCTGAAATTTTGGTTTGTTTTCGCGCGTTATGTATTTTATTAATTGAAATGATTAGCGTTTTCAATTATTGCCTTACAATTTATTTTGACTAATCTGAGCTCTCCGCACATGAAATATGTTCGCCTCTAAATGCCGGGCACCCGTTTTTAAAATCATTTTTGTGTCTCATTAGCTGCGGAGGATTTTTTAAATGCATTTATTACATTAGCCGTTAATCATCTAATTATCTAATGCCATTTTCAATATTCATGTTCTCCTCCAATCGTAAAATTATTATAAAATATTTTTATTTTGTCAAATTTATAATGATTAGACGACAATTTTTGTTACCTTGAACCAGGCTTTGGGTAGTTTTTTTTAAATTAGAAATTTTGTATTGACACAGGGCAAGCGATTTACCTTTTCTTTTCATTTAAAGAGCTATTGTCATTTAAAGCGCTTTTATTTGAACATACATTTTGTTTTAGAATATAATTGGCAAGAAATGTCATTCGTTTTAAATGTTCTTTCTTATCAGCAACTATAAGAAACATATTTCAAAATTGTATCATTCAGCTTTTAGCACAGCAGAAGCTTTTGTACTGCTATCAAACAAAAGCTCGTTAATATGACACGAAAGTCAATGCAACCCAATACACCTTTTTTTGTTTTTGTTTTTAAATTCTCGTGTTTGCGCGTTCAATATTTAATTTAAATTTTGGTTTCTACTTTTATAGATATGCGGCATATTATTGATTGTGTTCGGTGCCTTGCTCTTCAGCAACATTCACAGCATCGATGACTTTTCGGAGGCGTTGCGCACCCAACAGGTGCCCATAACAATGATCGTATTGGGAACTGTGATTTTGCTGATCTCCTGGTTTGGCTGCTGTGGCGCAATCCGCGAGTCCTACTGCATGTCTATGACTGTGAGTTCCTTTCCTAAGACCCCAACGTTAGCAATTAATAATTACAAATGTTAAATTGCTTTTTAGTATTCGGTACTGCTGTTTGTGTTGATGGTCGGCCAATTGGCCTTGGTCGCCTACATGTGGATACAAAAGGACAAATATCTAATGATTATGGACGATGTTGTTGAGAAGGCGTGGGATCGCAGAACACGCAAAGCCGACTACATGGATGCTATACAGATTAGCGTAAGTCTTGCCTTTATACATATACCCCAGAGATATTGGACTAAAGTTATATTTTGTATTTGTAACCGTTTAGATGGAATGCTGCGGCCGCAACCAATACACGGACTATCAATTCCAAGGCTACTTCCCGCCTTCTTGCTGCAAGGACACCAACAACTGCCGCGTGGAGACCGTCTATCGTCGCGGCTGTAAGCAAGCCTTCAGGGAATTCTGGGATAGAAACAGCGACATCATCAAGTACACTGGTCTGGTCATTGCGGCCATTGAGGTGAGTTACATTATTATTTACCCGTATTATATCTCTAAACTCATCCGTTTTTATAAAATTTCAGTTTGTGGGCTTTGTCTTTGCCTGTTGTCTGGCCAATAGTATTCGAAACTATCGACGTCGTGCGGACTATTAAAGAGCACTTTCCCTCCATTGTATTCATCTAAGAACGCGCATTATTAATTTTAATTGAAACCGAAAGTACGAAATCTGTTGCCCAATTTTATTTTTATTGAATTTAACCGATGTACAAGCTAAAATGGCCATTTATATTTTGACATTTGTATTATTATTCATAAATTTGTTTAATTGCTACTTACACCAATAACTGCGAGAAGCCATGACAAATTTTTATTTGCAATATTTTACGTTGATGTTAGAGAACTGTGCTAATTGTTTATTGTACAAAATAAATATATGTGTACATTTCAATAATTTATAAATACATGCAAATAATAGTTTAACTAAAATAAACATTTGTAAGATACGAACTGTTTTTCTCTCACCGACTCCTATACTCGTATTATGACCCACTTTTGTCTCCAATGGCCTTTCATAACCACTTGTTTACGCTAATCTACCGACAGTAACACGTTATCATTATCTTTATCTTTATGGGAGAATTCGTTTAATCATACTTAATGCCGGATGTACTACCAAACGTTTCTCTGAAGCTAATAATCGTTTTGGTTAGAAAAAGTGAGATATATATGGATATATTAAGCAGAGCTAAAAATTACACATATTCTTGATCCTTATCAGTGTTTCATGTCAGTTTATTTATTTAATTTTGCAATCGCATTTCGTTAGAAAAACTAGTATTTTAAGCGACACTCAATCGTTCGCGATTTCCTAAGCTTTTATTTTGATTAGCAGCACCACAAATTGATAAAGCTGGGGACTTACCACACGTTCAAGTTTTTGTATTATTTATAGTATCCAGGAAAGTCCAATTTACTTTTCTGTCTGATTGTTAGACGTACCCGCTTGAAATTAATAATTACTGTACACTACATAAAATTGAAAGTGAACACGATTATTATTATTACATGTATATGTAAATCTTTATTAAAGCTAAAAAACGAAATATTTTTAAATTGAAGTTTTTAACTTTTGATGCAAAAATGCCCCAATTACTTGCGTATTAAAATTGTGTTAACAATTTTGTATTTATAAGTTTGTTATAATGCTACACTTTATTCTGAAGTTTCTCAGAAATGTTCGGTTCTCATTAGGTATTTATTGGCGTCATTGAAACAATTAAGTTTTTAAGTTGTTGGATTGTGTCGAGGGGATAAATGGCTTGTGCTAGGAAACAGAAAACTAATTACGCCTGGTTACGCCACATTATATTCAAAATTTAGAACTAGTTTTTTTGGACAAGAAAAAAGTCCTAGTTGTATAGTGTAATCGTTTTAGCATTGTTGCAAAGAAAGCCGGCGTTTATACGGTTTTTTATTTTAGCACTGTCTAAGTAAATATCTTTATCTGCTCCGAAGCTAACAACTGACTTTAATTAATTAATTGGACTTGGCATTTAACGATTTCTGCTCAGATTTAGATAAAACTCCTAAGCCGACTACGTATTTCTCTTGCTCGTCCTTAAAGAATAAAACATAATCAAACAAACGCAATTTTTCGTGACAAAAACCATTCGTGTAAATGCGGACACACTTTAGATAGGAAAGAAATTTTGTATGGTTGGTATTCGATCGGTTTGTAAGATTACTTGAAAGCGGATTGACTGATAATTTATAAAACAATTGGCGACCATAAACTGATTTAAATGTCAAATAGCAACAGGTACACCAGGTACACGATGAATCATTCGAACAACAACCCCCCTGGGTGCTTCTTGTTGGTAAGATAAAAGAAATATGTCTCCAACATATGAGTCAGAGATCTGTCGTATAGCTTGCGCAGTAGCGGCAATTCATGAACTTGAAAGTTACGTACAACTTTTCATGGGTACTGGAATCTGATAAGGTCTGTAAAGTGTTCTCTTGATAAGCGCTTAGTACATAGGCACCATAGTTCCATAGCTCTCTATGTGCTTAGCTCGACTATTGCCTATTATTGCTTGGTGGAGGGTACATTGGAGATAAGTTTTAATAGCCACAATATGTGCATATACCTGGTTGTACTTGTATATAGGCGAGTAATCGTGCCCGACCATTTCATTTAAATGCCCAACCATCAGATTGGCGATTCACTTCGAAAAAAACGAACGAAACGAACGGATTAAACGAAAAGTGCTCTCAGCGGAAACTATATTGTAGATACTGGAAAGGAAAATTAATTAAATACTATATACAACATGAATTGCCTATCGTCAACGTTTAAGTACTTATTGTACATTCTCAATGTGATCTTTGTGGTGAGTGAGTTTTGTGCGAAATGAAGGACCTTTTCGAATGAACTTGTGGATTAACAAACTCCAAATATGTAATACTATTTATAATTAATTAACAACAGGCGGGTGGCTTGCTGCTGATTATTGTCGGCTCCATCATGCTGTCCAGCATGGGAAGCTTCAGCAGCTTGGATCAGGCAGTGGACACACAGTTCATACCCGTTTCTATAATCGTAATTGGCTCGATTATATTTGTGGTGGCATTCTTCGGATGCTGCGGCACCATTCGGGAAAACTCCTGCTGTACGACAATCGTAAGTGTTTTCGAATGCTGGCTGCTTGCGAAGTAAAATAATTAAGTTCTGTTTTCTTTTTTTTTTTTGCAGTATGCTGTTTGCATGTTCATTCTATTTGTATTGCAACTCACACTCTCGATTTGGATATTTGTGCAAAATGACAAATTCATTGGCAAAATGGGCGATGTTGTCGATACCGTCTGGAATGAGAACGATAGCACCAATGGTTATCCCATGGATGCTCTCCAGTTGGCGGTAAGTTACTCGCGCTTATACTTGTATGCTGCTCTTTCTATTTGGTTTTATTTCACAGTTTGGCTGTTGTGGCAAAACTAATTTCTTAGATTATACTACTGAAGTGCCTGCTTCTTGTTGTGGCTATACGGACAGATCGAAAACGTGTTCCGTTGACATATATGCCGAACTCCCTGGATGCAAACAGGAATTCCTGGATTTCTGGAGCTCCAACACAAAAATTATAAGCTGGAGCAGTTTGTTTATAGCTCTCTTCGAGCTGGGAATATTCATTGTATCCTGCTGCTTGGCCAGTGCGATGAGAAAGCGCTAAACTCAGGCTCAGACTCAGGCAGAGCCCCAGTCCCAGCCCGAATAGCGAATAGTTTCATTTTTGTAGAAATGCTCTTCTCCCACACAGCCATATTAAATCAAATTAAAATTAGTTTAATGAAAACGCCTATGATTTGATTTTGAACATGGAACGTGCAGTTATGATTAAAACACACAAACATCGCTGTGAACGACAGTCCAATTAGTGCCGACGCTTGATTAAACTTAGTTGTTCAGACTAAATACAATTAATTGATACGACACAGTATTGATATTACAAATTGTTAAACTTTCTGATATCACAATCTCTGTGACACGCAGTCTTCCTTTCTCCACATAGTTGCTGACATCGTCAAGAGGTTTTTATATTCATAATCATATGTATAGTAAATAGATTAAAGAGAAGGTGGGGCTCTATATCACCAATATATATATCAATATTTTTCAGTTTTTCCGTTTTCATTTGAATGTTTACAAACTTGAATACGAGTGGCACAATTTTAGAACAATATGAAAACATATGTGAATTAATTACTCAGATGTAGTTTTTTTAACAAAACGTAAAATTTATATACTATACCCATAATTCTTACTATATATCGTTAGTTAACGTTGCATAGTAATGGCTAAGTTACGTAAACAATAATGGAAGTTGAGCGAAGAGTATGGTTGCACAAAAAACATTTTTTCCGGATGTGAATAAGCAAAGCAAGTTGTGGAAACTTATTTGTATTTGACGCTGGAAATTGAATTTAAAAATTCGAAAATAATGTTTTGAAGAAGTATTTTTAATTCAGGCCAGGAAAGAGCAAATGGATAATTTGAAATTGTTTATTACTAATACTAATATTACAATATTAAAGGAGAGAGGGGCATCTCGCCGATACGGAAAGAACCAATAAAGAATTTAAAATTGTTTATCACTAATATTAATACTATAATATTGAAGAGGAGTTGAAGTTTGAAGAGTTTGGAGTTTGAAGAGGATATTTAAGATTGAGTTCTGTTTGCGACTCGAAAATAAACGGGTTTATATTAGTGCCATACTTTTATCTTGCTCTACCTCTTAAAACCACGTCCTTGAACCTACATCCGAATTATGGGCTGCCGGAAAATTTGGATTTCTCGATGTTGGGGAATCTAATACGAAACTCAAACTATGAATCACATTGTGTGGAGAACCTCTGAGCGAACCAAATATGTCACTTTATTCGCCAGTCATATTTATTGATCGATTGACTACGAACCCAGCCGACTCAGTGAATAGTTAATGTATGTAGCTGTCATTTCTCATATTCAAATATATAGTATACTTATTATATGTATATGTAGGATAGAAGGCCATGCTGGCTTAAAAAGGGCGCACCGATATTTTTTGCTTTTTGACAAGCTGTCTGTTATTTATGGCGTATCGCATATAGTACATATAATTACTAACATACCTATACATGTGTGGTTACCCGTGCCAAATAGTATCTTATCATATTGTACTTAGATTTTCATTATTTTCGTTCAATCGAATTTCCATCTAAGCCCACAACGGGCATGGCGTCATATCTCAAGTGCAAAAACGCCTGCAGACAACCCAACAAAACATATTTATATATATATATAATAGAGTAAAAGGAAAGATAGCATAAATTGTACCCAAGCCAATTATGAAATTGTTAAAAATATATTGACATTTTGGCATGGCGTTGATTCATTGTGTTACCCTATCAATGAATCATATCAGTTCGTTTGCACCACTCTTTGGAGCGCAAATATTTTTTGCCTTTGTATGAATTGTACATTCACCCATGTATATATCTATATCTATATATATAGTTTAACTTGAACACATATAACTGTGCCTTCTGTTGGGCATACTTATGTATGTTATCTACCTTTGCTAGGCATTAAGTTATTTTCTATATGTTTTGCTTATATTATTAAATGCTATCCATAGATAAGATATTGTACATATATGATATTTGCTGGTAAATCACGGAGCCTTCAGTCCATTTAAAAGCACTGACACCACTCGGACCCAGTTTAATCGAACGAAAGTAAACGACGCGCTCGCTAATTAGGCGTGATAATCATATCAAGTTTTGGAAGTGCTCCCATTCTAGGAAATAAGTCGCCCAAAAAAATTAATAAAAAGTTGATATTTAAATTCAATAGTCCCGTGTGTAATAAAAAAACAGCCGCAAAATGAATTGCTTTGCATCATTTGTTAATTTTATAATGTATCTACTCAATATTGTCTTCTTGGTGAGTAGCATGAGCCGAGCCGAGAAATCAAAAATTAAACCATATACATATGTATGCTGGATGTGGATAATTTATGAATATATATGTTTATGTATCCCAGCATCTCAATATTTACGGGAATATTTTGCAGCTTTATGGATAACTTCAAGTGCTAAAAACAAACTACTGTGGACTACAGTTTTGGATGTAAAATATAAATATTTAAAAAGGCGGTTCAGTTTTCAAGATCAAATCAATTTGGATTTTTTTTTTCAATTAAATGAAATGTTTGGATTTTCACAAAACTATCGAAATGATAAAAGTTATTCAGAACTGAGCCCGTTTCAGCTTTGATAAAAATAAGCAAAACTCAAAATTGCTTAATATTCTTAATTAAAACAAAATATCCAAAAATGTTGTCCCCAAGCCGCAAGTTTGTTTTCAGTATCCACATAAAAGTTAGAGAGAATGTTACAGTCGAGTACCCTACTCAAAAAAAAAAAAAAAAAAAAAAAAAAAAAAAAAAAAAAACTGATTACAATAACATTGTCAATATCCATTAGGCTTCAATAATGTTTAAATAAATACCTTTTGGATAAAGGTTTGTTAAATTACGGATCCCTCAACCTCATTAACCAAAATTAAAATATTGCTATAATTGAAAACAAAATCCATGTTTTCTTAAACGTAATTAAAATAAAAATGAATCATGCATGATTAGCGCATGTAGCCTCAAAAGCCCAAGCATTATTAAAATAATGTTTAGAAAAACTTGAAGGAGAACTGAGAACTGAATCTATTTGTTTTACTCTTTAAAATAAATATTAAAATAATGTTTTGAAAAACTTGAAGGAGAACTGAGAACTGAATCTATTTGTTTTACTCTTCCCTTATCTATAGGTTGTTGGCATCCTGCTCATTGTATTGGGTTCCATTATGCTTTCCAACATAAGTCAATTCGATGGATTTAGTCAGCTTATGAGCACCAATACAATTCCAATTATGATAACCATTCTGGGTGTCTTAATATTTGTAGTATCCTTCTTCGGTTGCTGCGGTGCTTGGCGCCAGAGTGCTTGTCTAACCGGCACGGTATGTAGAATATCATTTACAGTATACATACTAAACTTGTATGTGTAGAAATCTAAATTTTAACACACATTCTCTTCTACTTGTATAGTATGCCATTTTCATGCTCATACTGTTTATACTTCAATTGACGCTTACGATTTGGATCTTTGTAAATCGCGCGGCGTTCCTGCAAGATATGAGTAAACTGGTGAATACGGCCTGGTCGGAGAACACCAGCGCTCAGGGTTACCCGATTGAGGCCTTCGAGTTGGCTGTAAGTTCAGCCTGATATTTAATAAATTGTTTAATACTAACATTTGAATAATATGCTTGCTATAGTTCAATTGCTGCGGCAACAGCGGTTATGAGGATTACTATTACGGAACAGTTCCCGGAACGTGCTGCGGCTACACAGACCGTACAAAAACTTGTCCGGCCAGCATTTACATGACCCGCGAGGGATGCAATCAAAATTTTGTCAACTTCTGGGAGTCGAACACGGACATCATGCGATGGGCAGGAATCGGAATCTGCATATTCGAGCTGTTTGTGTTCGTGGTGGCGTCTTGCCTCACAAGGAGCATGCGACGATCGGGAGGACATTCCATCTAAATCGTAAAGCGCCTTTGCAAATAATGATGATGGACAATTTTGTTGTTAATGTTAATAAATCATTCAAACATGGAATATTGGAATAAGCGTATTGTTTTAGTTTATTTAGGACTAAACGTTAAATAAAAATTATTATTTTTTTATTATAGTATGATATAATTACGTTTAATTCGTAATTACACCTAAGCATGAAATGATTACTCATTCATATACACACATACGTACATACATACGTACATACATATGTACATATGTATGAGCCCCTAAGGAACTAAACACTGCAGCTGTTTTAGTATACACTGATTAATTTCGAAGCTATGACTTCGTAATATAATAGTTAATCTGATCTATTTTTTACCTCTCAATAGTTTATTCTAAAACTCTTCAGAAGTGATTCGATTTTATTTCTCTGCTGACTCTGAATTGAGTCTTATTATCGTTAAGTATAAATTATTGTAGTGTCTTTTTGGCCTAAAAAAGGTTTCGACAATCAAATTAGATTAGAGTATGCCTGATTGCTGTTTGAGATTTACTTTTGATTTCACTAAATTTATGGGTGAAATAATGGAACATAATGTGCTATCAACATCACGTCAAAATTTCATGACAATTGAATAGATAGAAGCCGAGTTATCGCAGAAGAATTAACAAAGATGATGATCGAACAAAAAGAAAATGTAAAGTTCTGTTTTAAGTTCGGCAAACGTTTCATTTGGTGTAATATCTTATGGTATATCTTAAAAAAGTAGTCAAAATCTTCTGTGAAATTCATGGAAATGGAATCATTATAAGTGATATAAAAATTCCACAATAATGATTATTTTTTTTCCATTCCAGGTAAAGTTACAGCTTGAGTTTTATTTATGATCAAAAAAATATAATTAAAAAATTAATCATTATTTTATGAGTTCAATTTTTTTTTTAATAATGATTCTTAGTTAAGTTATGAGGTATGACTCAAAAGTATTAATTAAACTTTGAGAGAATTAATAAAAATTAAAATTTTTTAAAGCATGGTGAAAATGCATAGATAATTCTAAAAAAAAAATTGTTAGATTCTTTGCTTCCTCAAAGTTAAAAAGTTGTCATAAACAAAGAGAATTATATATATTACCAAATGATTCAACTGGTCAATTATGTTTATTAAAAGAAATTACGTTTCTTAGTTAAAACAATGTAAAAGTGGAATGGGATGCTATTTGGTTTTCAGTGCAATTCATTTCAAATAGCCCGCATAATATTTTTGGAAGCTAAAACCTTCGTTGATATTGCAATAAAGAACAGTTACAAAACTAACCCGGTGAAGTAAAGTAGAGCGCTTCTTATATATATAAGTACTATATATATTTAAAACCAAAATGGATTGCGGCGCAGTATTTGTTAAATACGTTCTTTATATATTTAACACATTGTGTTTGGTGAGTATTGTGTTTCTTTTTGGAGCAAGAGTCCTAATCTAGAACCATTATAGAATATTAACTCAATTTTAGTCAATAAGTAAAAAATAAAGCTACTGAGTTTGGAAATCTTTTCCAAAATTCTGCTATGTTTTTATTGTATTAGTTAATTTAAACAAGGTACCCATGCGATAATGTTATTATTAGTTTTTCATAACTTTATTTTAACTAATTTTTAGATATGTGGTATTTTAATTATTGTTTTCGGATCCACTCTTATATCGAAAATAAGCATCTTCTCGGACTTGGCACAAACATTTGATGGTCGTGGTGTATTTATTTTCCTGGTAGTGGTGGGCTGCATAATCTTCTTAATATCTTTCCTAGGATGTTGGGGTGCCATTCGTGAAAATAAATGCAGCATCATCACGGTAAATAAATTAATACAAGAAGCAAAATGCAAATCTATCTCTAAATCATGTCATTCACTCCAGTACTCCATCTTTATGCTGGCTTTGTTCTTGTGTCAAGCTTCTGTGATAGTCTACGTTTGGAAAGAACAGACATATATAATAACATACTTTGCAAATGTTTTGCAACAAATTTGGGAGCATCGCCGTGAGGAAAAACGTTTTTTATATGCAATCCAGAAAACTGTAAGTGGAGATTTCTATTTAACGTATAACTTCTTTACTCGAATGTTACATTTTTTAGCTCGAATGCTGTGGATTTAATGACTTTAAGGACTACAATTCCTCTCTACTGCCTAAGTCTTGTTGCAATTTGTCAGTCACCAGATGCGATGTGAATCAGGTGATAGGCGTTCCTGGCTGTAAAACCGCTTTGTCCAATTTCTGGGAAACTTATATTCCTGTTATTAAATATGCGGGCCTTGGTGTGGCTGTCGTTGAGGTATGCAGGTTGAGCTATTTCAAGTTTCTCGGAAAATAATAATGATTGTTTGAAAACTTATTTTTTCACAGCTAACCGCATTTATATTCGCCTTTTGTTTGGCCAATCAAATCAGATATTACTAACGTTGGGGCCGAAAAAAGATGTATTGACAGGTTAGAAATATACGGTTAAAAAAGTATATTTTCATGAGAAAAAAACAAAGCAGGAGCAGAAGATGCTAACTTTTTACTGTTGGAAACAAATCCAGTTCAGAAATGGAAATAAACTAGAAAAAGCTTATGAAATTGAATTAAAAGCTGATTTGTACAAATAAATGTATTCTGTATTATTATAATCGCAAATCAGAAGGTGTTTGCAATCTATTCTACGACAGCAACGTTTGGAAACTTATTTAGATATTTATAAAATATAATAATAAAACCAACTAGAAATCAAACGATATCCAAATACACTGCGGCTACAATCTCCAAACGAGGGTGGATAGAAAAAAAAGGCTCTTGAGCGCGGACTCGGCATATTTGTTTATCTCCAGTTTAAAAAAGAGGCTTCCCGGAGTTAATGGGGACGCATTCGTTTGTTTCAGAAGCTTCATTTTTATGCCCCCTGAGTAATCTTTAAAATTCAGGTTTCTGTGTAAATGGAAGAAGCAAGAAGCAACCTGTTGTCATAACAAACACCGGAAAGCATGCAATACATTTTTCATAGTGGACTTCATCTGGTGCTCTGATAACGATTCGTTCAGAAAATTCGCATTTAGTGGCTTTTGAGCCCTCTAATCAGAATTCAGTTTATCGTCGAACTCGGTGAAGTAACGTCGCGCTTTCGTGGAAGCTTCCTAGGTGATTTGGATAAAAATAAATTGGAAAAATGGACTGCGGCGGAGTACTTGTAAAATATGTGCTCTTTATATTTAATATTTTGTTTGTGGTGAGTGCTTTGTACTTATTCTACGAGTATTAATTACTCAGCTAGTCTGGTTATCACTGAGTAAATATAGAATATAGCTTGACTTTCGAGTGTGTACTCGCGAATAAGGTGAATTCAGTAAAGACTAGAAATATCGTATATAAAGCTTACTATGTATGTATGTATATATAAATGATGATATGAGTTACATAGTAGTGTATAGTACTCACATGTACATATACTATATATCTTATCTTCAAAGAGAACGCAATACCTTTGGGTAATGGGGCGACAGAATCATATGAAAAAATGAAAAACACGGCCTATGCAGTATGTGTGCAAGCACTGGAAAGAAAAATTTAATTTATCTTATCTTGTGAAAAAAAAACCTATCATATATCGCAGCTAATATAATATTGAATGCCAAACGCAAATATTGAGCGTAATTGTTGCTAATGAGCATATGTTGCAATACTAGATAACTTACGTCTGAAGCAAAGCTCTCTAAGGAAATACAGCATAGCTTCCACGAATTGAACTCCCATTTAATTAGAGAAAATGTTTTGCGGGTGTTTTCCAAAAGTAGTTACTCATTAAAGTCATTTCGATTTTTGGTTTCACGACAGTGATTACTCATAAAGAATTCTACACACATACATATGTATGTACAAGTATCTATCTGCCTCTTAATTTGCCTTTCGGTGATTGCGTTTCTGTGTACATACATACATATGTATATGTAGTATATAGTAAATAAATGATTCATTATTTTCGCTTGCAAAAAGGGCGATTCTTCTGACAAATATCGCATTGCTATGGATTTGACATTATTTCTAGTGGGCAAGAGGGAGAGAATTAGTTCACAAACTGAGCTCAATACAGTGAAAACTCCCTTAATGAAGATCTCTTTTATCCGGACACTCTTCGACGGACACTTTTTCTAAAACATTCGATCGGTGAATGAAGTATTTAAGTATGCCCTTGAACGGACAAAAATCGGCTGACCAAGAGAGTTTTCACTGTATAAATGAAATGCATTATTTATACATATATTAGTATCATTTAAATCTGTATATGTTGTTTAAATATTTTCATCCTAACATAAAAGCAAACAAGAATAGAGTCTTGCGAGTTCAACTCTTAAGTCAATACAGACAAATAATAATACAAGCTTTTAATAATATTGTATGTATAAGTAGTTGCACAAAGTTTCATCAGGCTTGTTGACATCCCAATTTAAGCCAAGAAAAGCAAAAAGGGGAAATTGTTCCTAAGCCGACTCAATACGACCCTGAGGGGCTTATGCAACGAACACCAAACGCACCCACAGTATTCCAACACGGGACATATTAGAGAAGTGTGGAGAAGTTTAGTGCTAGTGCCTAATGAGATCAAGTAGAGATATAATGTTTAGGTGTAATTTTTAATCGAAATATACTGATAAATGTTCGGCTGTAGTATATACATTTTCAAATGCATAAGTGAACTTATATTGTGGTGGTTAAACAGACAACGAATATTGGATGCAGCTCAGATCATTCTGCCGACCAAAATTATGACGAGTGTCTAAGTACGAACAACATGACAATATATTTATTTATTTATTTATAGTTAACAAAGAACTGCTAACTTATTAATTAAAGGCAACAAAATACCCTTATACATAGAAGAAGTAACATGGAAGGGTTGGGATATAAGACTTGAGCAATGCTCTTTGGACTATTAATAAAAAAAAAAAGAAAAATAAAACATAAAACTGGAGAGTCAAATATTTCGTTAACATGTTAAGTAGGAGAAATAATAGACTTATATCTCTATCTGAAAACTGGACGCCATTGGGTTTTCAAATAATTAGAGGAGAACAGATATAGTAGCTTTTACTTAACACCACTTTAGAATGGCCAAAGTAGTGCCTTACATCCAAAATTATAAAAATTGTTGAGCACGAAATTAGACATATTTTCTGGGCCCAGGAGAATGTGAAGATTTAAGCAGTAGAACAAATTAGGCAGGAATAAGTAATTATTGGAGCGTTCAAACGGTGAATAGTTAAATTATGAAAGAGAGTAATATGTTATAGAAACAACCGTCAAGCTTGGTCGTCATGGGAAGCTCCACCATCGATAAAGAAAGCTTAGGCCTTAGCTCAGTTCAGTTTATTTAAAAATCCGGAAATTAATAAGGAAAGAGGAGAAATTCCATTTAAAGAAGCTACTATTTATTTTTTACCTATTTATTATTATTGTATTATTGTTATTTACAAAACTGAATCGCTTAATAAATTTAAATTATTTACAGATATGTGGTATTTTAATCATTGTCTTGGGCTCCATTATGGTGTCCAAGATGAGTGATTTCTCGAACGTGGAACAAGCTTTCAATACAAATAGTGTCGCTATTGTTTTGCTGGTGCTGGGCTGCATGATATTTGTCATTTCCTTCCTTGGCTGCTGCGGTGCGATTCGCGAAAACAACTGCAGCCTATCGATGGTAAGTTCAGTAAATGTAACAGTTCAGAAGATAATTGTACTTAATAATTATATTTTTATTGCAGTACTCCATCTTTATGCTGGGCTTGTTTTTGTGTCAAATCGCCGTAATTGTCTATGTTTGGGTACAGCGCCCGCAAATAATTGACTCTATCGATAAAGTTGTATACAAGGTTTGGGAGCAGCGTGCAGTGGATCAACCTGTTCTGGATGCAATGCAGAGAAGTGTAAGTGATGGTTTAAGCATTATAGTTCAAACAACTAATTATTATTTTACTTTTTAGTTTAAGTGCTGCGGCTACTATAAGTTCACTGACTACGGTTCTATGACGCTGCCTGCTTCTTGTTGCGATAGTACAGGATCCAGCTGCAATGTGAGTCAGGTGCTATTAACTCCTGGTTGTAAAAGCGCTGTTGAAAGTTTCTGGGATAAGAACGTCAGTATTATTAAATATGCAGGGCTTGGTGTGGCTGCCATTGAGGTACTCTTGAAGTGTTTAAAAGAAAAAACTTTACCACTAATTTAAATTATTTTCCAGTTAACTGCATTTATATTCGCCTGCTGCTTGGCTAATCAAATTCGAAACAATGGAAGACGTTCTAACTTTTAATGCTGCCTGTACAACGTAGATAATGAGCCGGATTTTGAAAAAAAACGCTATCAACGTTTGTTAACTCTCCAGGTCTGCTTAATAATAATTAATTTGCTTGAAATGTTAGTTATTGTATTTTAAAGCTCTCATTTATAAAATGTAATTCTTACATACATACATACAATTATAACAATCCGACTATTTTTGGGAAACCCCCTGTTACCTGAAAAAATAAATGTGCTTTTGCAAAATTTGCTTGTTTAGCTTTAAGTAATTGTGCTGTGTTGCCAATAGATCGAGAATTCCAGCAGTGATGCCACTCTTGGTTATTAAGGAGTGGTGGGTTTTTGTGACAGAAGAAATAAATACACCATTAGTGGCAACGCGTGCGTTAATTTACCTATAAGCAAGAGAGCGGGAAAGAGAGCGCAGAGTCCCAGGTAGAGTGGGTAAACGAATTTTGACATCTTGGTGGGCAGCAAAGTCAAAACTCGTTTTCATCTTCGACTGAACGGTTGTGTTGAGCGCGCTGTTTTAGAACGACGACTTTAATTTGCGCGTTATATTAAAAAAGGCAAAAAGGTAAAAGAAATAATTGTTGCGAGTTTGCTTCAAACAAAAATAATTTATGCTGGATTTCCACGTTTTTGGGATGCGTAAAAATGATTAACATTTGGCTTACGCATCTATGATCCGTAATGCTGCAGCTGCCCGAAGCGGACATGTCAAAGTGCTCGGAAACTGTGAATGAAGTGCAAAAGCAAAGAGGAATGAGTGTGTGTGTGAATGTGAGCGAAAAGCACACGGGCAACGACGCACTTAAATCAGAAAGACAAGACAACAACTTGTGTGAAAAACGGAAGAAAATTGTGTAAAATTAAAATAACAATGCGTCGTCGCCGTTGTTGTGTGTTTGTGTGTGTGCCTAGTACCGAGTGCAGTGAACTTTTCCTCTTGTAAATTTTCACTAAAGAACAAAAAATGCTGGCTTCAATGACTCTTGGTCGTTGTTGTAGCTATTGCATAAAACGCAGCTGCCGTAGTGGCAATCTTTTGTTTTTGTTATTGTTGCCTTGACGATGACAAAGGCAAGGAATGGGTGGCAAACAAGTGTCAATGCACGCACTGCCGATGCTTGAAAATAGCCCGAAAGTATACATATGTATGTATGTACATGCATGCATATTTAAGAAGCAGAAGCGATAAAACTGTAAATACATCTACATATGTACATACTATGTATGTATGTGTGTACATAAATGCATATGAATGTATCATTGCCAACATTCCTTTCAATTGCAGCCTCTATTGTTGGGCGTAAAAAAAATAACAATATTACCGACAGTCACGCAAATAAAAACTAAAGATTTTTTTATATGAATTTTTATAGTTCCAAACTGGCCCAGCATTAAAAAAATGTTTAGTGTATTAAAAATAATAAGTGTAATATAAAACGCAGAGTCCCAGGTAGAGTGGGTAAACGAATTTTGACATCTTGGTGGGCAGCAAAGTCAAAACTCGTTTTCATCTTCGACTGAACGGTTGTGTTGAGCGCGCTGTTTTAGAACGACGACTTTAATTTGCGCGTTATATTAAAAAAGGCAAAAAGGTAAAAGAAATAATTGTTGCGAGTTTGCTTCAAACAAAAATAATTTATGCTGGATTTCCACGTTTTTGGGATGCGTAAAAATGATTAACATTTGGCTTACGCATCTATGATCCGTAATGCTGCAGCTGCCCGAAGCGGACATGTCAAAGTGCTCGGAAACTGTGAATGAAGTGCAAAAGCAAAGAGGAATGAGTGTGTGTGTGAATGTGAGCGAAAAGCACACGGGCAACGACGCACTTAAATCAGAAAGACAAGACAACAACTTGTGTGAAAAACGGAAGAAAATTGTGTAAAATTAAAATAACAATGCGTCGTCGCCGTTGTTGTGTGTTTGTGTGTGTGCCTAGTACCGAGTGCAGTGAACTTTTCCTCTTGTAAATTTTCACTAAAGAACAAAAAATGCTGGCTTCAATGACTCTTGGTCGTTGTTGTAGCTATTGCATAAAACGCAGCTGCCGTAGTGGCAATCTTTTGTTTTTGTTATTGTTGCCTTGACGATGACAAAGGCAAGGAATGGGTGGCAAACAAGTGTCAATGCACGCACTGCCGATGCTTGAAAATAGCCCGAAAGTATACATATGTATGTATGTACATGCATGCATATTTAAGAAGCAGAAGCGATAAAACTGTAAATACATCTACATATGTACATACTATGTATGTATGTGTGTACATAAATGCATATGAATGTATCATTGCCAACATTCCTTTCAATTGCAGCCTCTATTGTTGGGCGTAAAAAAAATAACAATATTACCGACAGTCACGCAAATAAAAACTAAAGATTTTTTTATATGAATTTTTATAGTTCCAAACTGGCCCAGCATTAAAAAAATGTTTAGTGTATTAAAAATAATAAGTGTAATATAAAACGCTAATTATACAATTGTTGAGATCAGCGGTCAGACTTTTCAGTTCAAGCTCGCGCGACTTCAATGGAATGACGAATAAGGAAATGCCATTGAGGCGAACCAGAACAGCCATTTTAAAATTACCTATACATACTCATACATACATATATGAGAGAGAAGCTTAAAAATTTACGAGTTATGAGCGGGTTATTAATTTTGAAACGTTCCACTCAAGCGTTTGATCAGTTTAAAACAAACAAATTAAAATAAATACGTATGCCAATGCATGAATGTCCGCTTACATAACTGATGTGTCTGAAATCGTTTAATATGTTAATGCATTTCTATTGCTGTTTATCAACACATTATCCAATTTGCATAAATGTGAAATGAAACGAGATGCAAATTTCCAATATTTCACAATTGCTTATGTTTATTTTTTTCCTCACTCTTTTTCATCCCTACAGTGAGGTATTTCGTAAATATATTTCACCAACCTTAAAAGCTTCAAAATGGATTGCGGAACATCGGTGGCCAAGTATATACTCTTCATATTTAATACCCTGGTGTCGGTAAGTAGAAAAAAAAAGCCAATTTACAAGTAACGCTAATAGCTTTAGATAACCATAGGAGTCTATAAGTGTCATATAAGTTACAAGTTATAGCCAAATGCGATGCAGTTGCTAATAGAATATACAGATGATGATATATCCAGAGAGTTCATTTCGAAACAGCGTATAGAAGCCATTCGACAATGGCGCCAAAAGTTGCCAAGCAACTGACATTGCAACTTGACACTAAAACTTCATCATTTTTGGGCTTCGTATTGTCGTGGGAACAATTGTTTAGCCAGCACTTCTAACTGTACTTATATACTATACGAACATTACTTATTTACGTGCTTCGTGTACTCATGTAAATAAAATTTATTTTGTCACTAGGGACTTTCCTGAGCAAAATACATAATGTCTGCGCACTTGAACGAGCTGTGTGTTATTGTCTGTGCCTCTGTGTGTGTGTGAGGTAGTGACATCATCATTGAAAGTTTCGCTTTAGCAGCAGCAGGCGGAAAAAAAAACCAGATCCAAAACAACAGGCACTACAACAACGCTATGTATCTTCAGATAAATCTCCGGCCTTTAGCTGCTGGCTGACTGCTGGCCTGCTGGTCACGTCAGATACAATCAATTTCTGTGCTCTTGTGCGTTTATTTGTGTTTCCAGTTTGAATGTTTGATTTGAGCCGTCCTCAATAAAGTAGCAGAGCCATAGATCTCCCTCCTCCTCTGTGTGGTTGGGTATAGGTATCCGAACAAACAAGTGCATGGCAAAGTAAACTTGGTTTTGAAATTCATATGTGAGTTACTGTTTTGGTTTTCGTATCAACTTTCAACAGCAGCCCCAGCAACAGCAAAGAAGCTTTCCAGTCCAAGGCATTGGTTATTATACACCTCATGTTAACGATTATTTTGGCTACGCAGCTAAATATGTATGTAGCTCCGAAATCGCAGACATTATGCGCTGCATTCTGATTTTAAGCAAAATTTCATAGCGTGCTGGCGCAATTGATGAAAACATTGCCACATGTGAGAAAAAAACGAAGAAAAACAAAACACCGAATGCAGTTTATTTTGTATTCCTTCTTAGACTACACAAACCAAGTTTTAAATGAATTGAGTTTAAAATTTAGTTTGGAACCTGTTTCCCCATTTCAAGGAATCTTGTGAGTTCAGCTTCATAGTTCTTTTCGTTTGAGTTGTGCGTCAATCACCAATCACTGTTTTATATAGTATATGTACTATGTATGTATTGAGATAACGCGAGTATTTTTAAATAACCCTAGTCAGAAATTATTCCTCCGCGAGTGTCCTCTAATTTGTATCAACTGAGTCACCGCTTTAGAAATAAATTCAATTCACGCACTTGGAAACTGCGCGCCACAATTTATTTCACAACGACAACAGCAACAACAATGCAAAATTAAAAATTGTTGTGTTCCCTTGCACGAAACCTTACAAAAATCGGTCAGGCGATGTACCTTAAATATTAAACAAAGTAAATATAAATATCTATGCATGTAGATCCACCTGGGCTGATGCAAAAGCAGCACACCCTAAAATATATTTAGTAGCTTTTTAAAATATTATTACTCACGTTCATCAATACGTATGTAAATAATATGCGAGTACGTACTCGTAAGTCTCGTCTAGTATTTGATTTAAAAACATGTTGAGGCTTTGTGTTTGGTTACACTCGCTGCATTTTAACGTTCGGCAGTGAATCACAAAGTGTGACGGACTCTGAGACCTCAGGAGATATAGCGAACGAAAACCCAGAGACATAAATAAATAAATGATATATACTCAGTAAACAAATACATAAAAATAACAACTCAAATGTGCGAAAATGAAAACCGAAAAAGCTACAGAAACAAAAACTTGTTGCGCTGGATTTTGTTTTGGATACACACATACATGAACGATTGATTGTGTTGTTGCACACACATACATAATATATATTGTACAGACATTAAATATGAGAGTATAAGCAACTGGTAGAATTAATTCAGATTTGCAATTAAGTTGAACTAAACATAGGTATGGAGGTGGACAAACCAGTATGTTATGTATTCTAGATATACTGTATATAAAATTAGTGTTTATAATTTTTCTTAAAACACACTTGGTTAGGTTGAGCATTGTTTTTCAATACTTGATCGAATTATAGCTTGCAAAGAATTTTGATTGCATAAAAAATAGAGGTTGTCGTAAAGTATATCTACTATTTAGTGGTACAAACTATAAATTAAAACTAATCCTATAGGCAACGAACGATAAACACAAGAGTGATAACTTTTTAGTAGCGTTTTTTTTTTTTTCATAAAAATTCTACACTTCATTTGTATTAAATAAAAGGGAATGCTAGAGTTAAGAATGAATAACTGATTGATTGCTTTTAGTAATTAAAACATTTCTACTGATTCTTAAGTTATTCCTAATCTAAATTAAAGTAATTGGTATTTTCTGGGCCATAAAACAGACATATATTTAAGCGAATAAAAAGTAAATATTTTAGAACAAAATTAATTTCGTTCTGATCTTGTATGAACCTTTTAATGGCTGCAATTTAAGTTGACAAATAATTTTTAATAAAGCAGATACAGTCCATTTGATGGATTTTTTCTTCATTCTGAGTGGTTTTCTGTAAGTCTTTTGGGCAAGCATTGTAACTCGGAATTTCAATACTTCGGGGAGTATGTTCTAATGCGTCTATTTTTCGTTGGTGGCAATAAAATAGAGATAAAATTGCTATATAGAGTTCTTTACGCCAAATATCGTATGCTGATCATCTATTTATTTCAAACGAATTCACTTTTTACATATTTTGAATATCTTATTCCAAACAAGATTTATAATACCAATTAGGGCACAGAGCTTTTAAAATATTAATTAAACTTATGCCTGGTTTAGTTTGATGGGAGAAGTGCTGCCTGCTAACTAACTTACATAACTTTGGAAATCCCTTAGTAACCCCAAAGTCTTCCCCTAAATCTATCGATCTGCCCTCGCAGCCATTACGCGTTGTTGTTTATTAATAATTATGCGGCAGTGTGACTAATTTCTCAATGCACAATTAGGTTCATTTAATAAAAAATTAACAACAATTCATGAAATTTTAAGCGCTTTTAAACACAAATATTTGTGTGTACATGCACAGCACACTTGTCGTGGAAGGTAAATAAAATAAAATAAGCTCGGCGGCCGAACTGAAAACAACAACCGCCTTTGAGTTCGCAGCCCGTTGTTGATTGGGCTTTCAACAATGGCCGGCCCGGCTAAAACCTGAACGCTCGAGAAAGCAACAATACATGTAGTATATTGTGCAATTCAGCTGGTAAAAAATACATACGTTTGCTTACCTCTGTATGCATGTATGTATAACATAGAGTATATACATATGTATGAGACAAAGGGAAATTAACTGTGACGGCCGTATACTATAGTATCGTGTAGTGTAACAAATCTAGAGATATATTTGTATTTCCAACACGTTGGCCCCTATGTAAATTTGTTCGAGTATGTTGGTATGCGTGTGCATGGCTGCCGGTTTTAGAACCTGAGCGGGTCCCAGATAAAGCCAGAATTAGGCATTTGTTTGCTATATAAATTGGCCGACATATACTCGTAGTTCATAGATGTTATATGCAGACCTGCATGTAGTTTTGAGCAAATGCGATTTACTCGCCGTCAGCTATAGTTGTAAATTTGTTCGAATAATTGATTTTCTATGCGTACAATACCTTTGTCAGTCTGCACTTGCTATAGAACCTACACTAGAAGTTAGTTGTGCGCGTGTTTTTAATATATTTTTAAAAGAAATTATATTGAAAATGTGAAGTTTCTACTTCTTAATAGTAAAGCCTAGTGTTTTCACTTTTATTTTTATTTTTGTGCCCCTGTATTATTGAGCTTTGAGTTCTCGAAGCTTGGAAATTCCACAACCAATATACGTGAATCTTGTATGTGCCAATATTTGATTCTTTGCACATATCTGTGTATTATGAATCAGCAAACTGCAAATGAATTTAATGAATCATATCTTGGCAGTCGAGTTTAGAATAGCATTGAGCATTGCCTATAACTCCCCCGATTTCATTAGGAATTTGAACGCTTGGCATCAGTCAGTCAGCGTTTAAGGATGGGTCCAAGAATTCGCTGACAGCTGTGCTTTTTCAACAAGCAAAGCCGCTAATAACACAAACCGTAGCCAATCATTGAGCACATTGTGGCGACCGCTGATTTCAGCTGCAAAAATAAACATTGGTGGAAGCTTAAACATTCTTCGGGCGGGTAACAACAACAATACCTACACTTATATACAAACTATGTATGTGTATGGGTCGAAATTTGAGAACTTGCAGTTTTTGAGCACATATTTGGAGAATTTTTCTATTTATTTTTTGGTCGATTATTCTGTTTCGAGAAAATGATATTAAGAGCGACTCTTTGCTGCCCCAATATTATTTATTATTAGTCCTAATTAAATTCTAATTTTATTAGATTGAAATGGATTAGTTTTAGTTTCTTATTAGTAATATATTGTAAGTAATTATAATTTAATTTATTGTCAAAATACTAAATCTTCTAATGCTGGTTTATTAACAGCTTTATCTAATCGAATTGGAGATATTGCTTTATTATTAGCAATTGCATGCATATTAAATTATGGAAGTTGAGACTATATTTAATATTTAGAAATCATTCAAAGTGATTTAAAATGAATAGTAATTGGTTTATTATTTAGTTTCAATAACTAAAAGAGCCGAAATTCCTTTTTCTGCTGCTATAGCCGCATCCATTCCTGTGTCTACTTTGGTTCATTCTTTATTTTAGTAACTGCTGGGATTTGTTTATTAATATTTTTATAATATTTAATTAAGAAATTCTTTTTATGTTTGCTTGAGCGGTTCGAATATATTTCAGCCTTGTTAAGCAATTTAATCTGTTATTATAAAACATTGCTTACCTTTTTGGTCTTCTATAGCCAAGGAAAAAGGTTTTCATACAAAAACTCCTTCTAAAACTTACCTTTTATGGAATGGCAATAAAAAATAGTCTTCTGACATGGTTGGAGCAAAGCTTCGTCGCCAGAGCTCTACAGCTACAAGTATCAGATAAGTAGTGATTAAGTTATAACGCGACCTTTGAATGTGATTTGAGAGGTACATGTGTTGTTTGTGCGATAGCGAGATTGGATCTTTATTTATAACAGTCTGTATTATTCGAAATGTTGCATGTTTCCAGCGCTATAAAGCTCACACTGCTACTTATAATTAAAACTATGCCCAATTACTATCTAAGCTGCTCTACAGTTTTCAGAAAGCTCAACTAACACAGAAGCTCGCTTCCTCCCTTCCACTGGCACGGCCAGAGTAATGATAGATCCAATTATTCAAGCACGCATACGTCCTGTTGCACGAATTACGCATCTAGCATATAAGTATGTATATATACAAGTATGTACATATAGTATGTATGTATATGTAGAATTTATGCCATTATGTAGGCTCTGGTTGTTTGGTGTTAGTTCCGTTGCTGTTTGTGATAAAAACGCTTACAAGATACAAAACAATTTGGCGCCACGCCGGCGACGTCTCACTTGTTTCGCCTTGTGGCGTGCGTAGCTTTCATCACATTCGGAAAAAAGGGAAAAATTGGGGGGAAGCACACAGAGCTCATGAGGACTGTTTTGGGTGTGGTCGTTGTTGTCGCGCCACAACTATTGCATTTAATGGGGCAGCCAAATAACTGCGTTTATTCAAGAGGGTTGCTGCTGATGATGTTGCTGATGTTGCTGCTTAGCAGGAAGTAAAAACGAATACATACATATACATATACTTAGTATAGTACACTAGACTATATAGTGGAGACCTCCAGGCAGGCAGGCACACACAAGCGAACGCCTAATGAGCTCTCAGCCGAAGGGTGTTTGTCCGCAGCTCATTTCAATCGAAATATGTTTGTACATAAATACATACTCTCATGTATTTGCTTACCAATTTGCATTTTATATTCAGCCTAAATTCGAATGGCATGACGTCATGGCTAAAAGCACGCTCCCCGCACTGAGGCTGTGTGTGCGACTGACAACTTTTGTTTGCCTGTTTTTGGTATCTGTATCTGGCACAAAGCAAGGCAGGCAGGCAGTCAGGCAGCTGGCACTAACTATGTACTATGTATTGTAGAATGTGCTAGTTTTAAGTAGGGAAGTAAGAGTGGAACCTACTCTTATTGAGACACTGAATGCGGCTTAGAGAGAAACAATGCAACACGGCTTGTTATATTTTGTGTATGTAAATTAGAATGGCGAAGCGATGATTAAGAGTGCAGCATAATTACTGTCAAAAGCATTCAGGCTCCTCAACCATTGTACGACTGACTGACCTATCTAAAGCATGCCGTCAACACAATTTTTAAAAGAATAGATACAATAATAGTGTGGGTCTCTAATAAATAAGCAGTTTTCAATGGGCACAAGAGCTTCATTCTTGCGGAAAATTAATTTGGCACGCGACTGACAATTCATTTGAACAGCACAGAAAACAGTCTTCAACTTCTTTTGTTGGAAAAGTGATGAATTAAATATATTTTCAAACTATAATTTCTTGTTAGAAAACCTATTTAAATTCGTTTTTTAAAGTAGACTTTTAGGTACCTATCGTAAGAGAATTTAAATAAAATTATTCATTTTCATTTTCAAAATCCCGTCCGTCTGTATGAACATAAAAATTTAGAAAAGTACAGGAGCTGGTAAACATCCTCCAAATCCATTTGCAGTTCAAGATTATGTTTCATGTCAACTGATTTATTTCGAAAAGCTAATTTCTTGTTTATATTTATATATTTATTGCTTAAAAGTACCTATTGTATGAGTATTAATAATAATAAAGAAGACGTGACAGAAAGCCTTTATACATATTTTTGAAAATCTCACCCATCTGTATAAACATAAAAATTTAGAAAAGTACAGGAGCTAGTATGCATTCTCCAAATCTATTTGCAGTTCAATTAATTTATTTCCAAAGGCTAATTTCTTGTTTATATTTTGTTAAAGGACTTATCTAAATTCGTGCTTAAAAGTACCTATCGTATGAGTATTAATAATAACAATGAAGAATACGTGACACAAAACCTTTATACATATCTTTGAAATTCTCACCCATCTGTATGAACCCAAGAATCCCGAATAGTACTGGCATGCACTCTCCAAATCCATTTGCAGGTCAAGTTTATGGCTCTTGCAGGGAAGCTTTTGCTCAACTGATTTATTTTTGAAAAATTGTTGGGAGGTAGTTGCAAGATGATCTCTCTGCATATATTTTTTGGGTCAATATTCTGCGTATTTGCAAGCACTTGAGCACTGAGGGGCTTCAGCATTTCCAAAAATGATTGCGAGTGTCGGTGAATAACGCCTACACTTGTGCTCGTAGCTACCAAGTGAGTGTGTACTTTCATTTGTATTTCATTGTATACGCCTGTGTAGGAAACGTCGTGCAAAAGTTTCGGTCAATAAGAGAAATTAGGAATGCCCTGCCCACACAGCCACAGAAACGTAGACACGATACAAGTAAATAAGAATGAGAAAATCAAATAAATTCAATTAAGGAGCCAAGCAATTGCCGTGGACAGCCCCACAACAGCAACAAAGCGCTACTCATTTATTTATTTATGTATTTATATTTTCGTAAGATCAGAGCTGAGTTTACTGCGCTTACTCACTCATTGCCAACTGTTGGCTTTGTTGTTGCATTTGTGTGTTTCATTTTTTTTTATCTGCTGCCTGCAAATCGTTGCATTGTCTGCCATTTCGCAGTGTAATTGTTGCTTTGTGCAGTTTTCTCGGCATTTCTATTCACATTCACATGCGAAATAGCATTTTCACATCCAACGTACATCCACTCGTGACATTTGTCGGCAGCTTCTTTGTTTATTTATTTATTTATTTTCTTTTTTAATGTGGGTGCTTAATTTATGACTATGGGATTAGCATAAAGCGCATAGTTTGTTCTCGACCTTGGCTGTCTCGGAGTGCTTATCAGTGCGACTTTCTTTTGTTGCTCTTAAAAACTTATATGCATACTTGTATTTATCATATGTGATATATACGTATATTTATACCCTGTACCCAAAGGGTACAAGGGTATATTAGTTTTGTGCGAGTGCACATGGAACACACTGAAGGAGGCTTGGTAGACCCCACAAAGTATATATTCTTCATCAGCATGGCAAGCCGAGTCGATATAGCCATGTCCGTCTCTCCGTCTGTCCGTCGGTCTCTCCGTCTGTCTGTCTGTCTGTATGAACGCAAGGATCTCAGAAAGTATAAGAGCTAGAATAACCAAACTTGGTATACATATTCTCCTGAGCCCGAGAAAGGACGAGTTTGTTAATTTTTTCTGATCCACCCCCCCACTCCCCCCCTATTAACGATTTTCTATAACTCCTATATTTCTTAGAATTTTGAACTAAAATTTGGTAGTCACATTAGGTTAGTGATTATATATCCGTATACCAAGTTCATTATGAAAGAATGATCGGAAAGAAAGTTATAGCCATATAACCAGGCCCAATGCACACATACATACATATGTACACAAACACGCATAAGGCACGATTCTGATGTAAATGTAAATGTATGTATGCATGTATGGAATATTTTATATTTAATTTAGTTAATTTAGTTCATTAATTAAATTAAATTAATTAATTAATTAAATTTCTTTTTTGTGGGGCGGTACAGGGTATTTAAGAGTTGAGCCTGCTCAACTTTAGCATTCCTCTCTTGTTTTGTATTTATGATTAATCTAATCATGTGCTTTCGGCTTACAAAATAAACATGGCGCTAACATCCGGGATAAATTGTATGAATTGTTAGACTAGTAGCAAGCACATATAGACGCGTACAGTTGTACCGGGCGTTTGCGGTTTGCGTTTAAATTTGATTAAAACTAAACTCTGGTCTGTCCGAGCGCTTTGTATTGCATTACGTAAGCACTATATGCATGTCTCTACATACATACAAGTATGTACAATGTACATACATATGTGGGTTGGCTTCATAATTTTAATTACCACAAGTCACCATAAATTCTTCTTGTTGCGTGCAATTAACACTAACTTTGAATGCCCGCGGGCCATTCAAATAGGTCTGGGTTCTCCCTAAGGCCACTTCACAGTCCACCACAGCCAGCCAGCACCAGTAATTAAGAATTGTTGAATTCATTCATACACACATACTATACATGCCACTAATTGTCATTCTTTGCGCTATATACTTAGCCTGTAAGTTGTACATTATTGGCTGCTCTTTTGCTGCAATTGTTGATAATTAATTTGAGCTAATTCTGACGGCAAGTGCATAAATGTTTGCACATTCTAAATAAACTATTCTTTTATGTATTCTTCCAATGAACTTTGCAAAATCTAGCCAATCTACGAAGTTAGAATAGAGTTTTCACTTTCGTTTGTAAATCTACATGTTAGCTGTAGATTGCTAGTAGCTTTGATGTTTTATGAAACGTTATCCCAAACGGCTTATGCTGCAATGACTTATGCAACAGGTTGTTAACTTTCTTTAGTCGCATTTCTCATGTATTGGGCAATTTGTGTTCGGACAAGCAAAACCTCAATAAACCGGTTGCTGTTTGCCTTTGTCATACGCAACAAATGCACAGCAAGAGCATCTGGTGACGAAGAGTATAAAGTGTAAGTCATAGGCATCGATGACTGTTCACCAGATAGTGACGGCATACCAGATAGTTGCATTGCATAATATTGACACACACTCGGCGTAGGGGCTTCCGGTGGGGTTTGGTCACGCGTTTCAAGGCATGTGGTGGACGAGTATCATAAATAGACGCAATGTGGCTGACTCAGTTTTGAATATACTCGTATGTAAGTATACAATACTATAATTTAAATAAACAAGAGAGGAAGCTGCAGTCGACAGTGAAATACCCTGTACCCAGGTTAACTTCTGACACTGAGGGGAATTTAAAAAAATAAGATAAACTCGTCTTTTCTCGGACCTAGGAGAATCTGGATACCAACTTTGGTTATTCCAGCTTTTATAGTTTCTGAGATGCTTGCGTTCATCCAGACAGACAGGCGGACAGACGGACGGACATGTCTAGATCGATTTCTCTCGTCATGCTGATTCAGAATACTTGTATATATACTTATGGGGTCGGAGATGCTTCCTTCTGCATGTTATCCCCTTTTTAGCCTACGGGTACAGGGTATACAAATCAAAAGAACTGCTGGCTTACTCTTAAAAATCCCAACAAATAGACACAAAGTGTTATAAAGAGATATTTGTTATTTGTTTGCGCCTTAGGGCGCAAAAAATATGCAAACCTTTTGCGAATCAGCCATATAAATAGGAGTTACATATTGGTATTTGATTTGATTGATTGAACATTAAAATCATGAAATACTTGTCCAAATCATCAAATTTACTGGCCTATTTAGCTTTGATCAGACTACAAGTATAATGTCTATTTCTGCACTTTCCAGATTATCGGCATTGTGGGCATTGTCTTTGGTGTGATCATCTTGAAGGATATTGGCACTATTGAAGTCAATGGCCAGGTTGGATTCCCGCCGCAGGCAGCCATTCCCATTATTATTATCACAATATGCTCCGTTGTTGTGTTCATATCGTTCTTGGGCTGCTGTGGTGCCATACGCGAATCGGTGTGCATGACCATGAGCTATGCTGTTTGCCTGCTGATATTGCTCATCCTGCAGCTGACAGTTGTTGTGCTGCTGTTTACCAACAAGGATAAAGTCAATGATGCCATGGGCGAGGTTATTGACAAAGCTTGGGATTCGCGCGACGCCCGCAACACTGCCGTCTTTGATGCCCTACAGCAGTCGGTAAGTGTGGCAATGGGGCGCTGAGGAGGCTGCTTTGCATAACTAACTGCATGTCTCTTATAGTTCCGTTGCTGCGGTCGTACCGGTCCCCAGGACTATTTGCTGCAAGCCCAAACTTTGCCGGAAAGCTGCTGCGACGGCACCTGCTTGGATCCCAGGAACATCTATGGTGGCTGCCGTGCCAAGTTTGTTGACTTCATGTCCGGAACCACCGAGAAGGCCAAATACGCGGGCTTGGGTCTGATTGTCGTTGAGGTGAGGCTCCTCGTTCGGATTTATTGTAAAATGTGTAAATTAATTGTGGATTTTATTTTTCAGCTCATTGGCTTTATATTTGCCTGCTGTGTGGCCAACAATGTGCGTAACTATAAGCGCCGAAATGCTTACTAAATGGGAAGTCCTGCTGTTATGTGAGCTCTAGACCCCAACATGCACGCACACATATAGACACCAGCAGACTATAACCTGAATACACAAACACATTCTCATTACATTTTAAAAATTGTCGTAGAACGCACACAAAAGAGTTAAGAAAACTTGAAATAAATTATTAACTACCTATACTACCTAAAAGAAGGGAAAACTACTTGTGAAAAATTAAAATTAAATTTGTTTAAAATCGCTTTAATACAAAAAAGAAAATAAGAAAAAACACGAAAAAATGCTCCAGTCTGGGGCAAAATGAAACGCTTACTTTTTATATTTGCTATGCATTCTAAGAATTTGTATATTTGCTCTAAAAAAGAAGAAGAAAGAAACACAAAGAAATCAAAGTAGAAACAAAGCGCAAAGTAAATACAAGAGCTGAAAGCAAAGCGCATCCAAAGCCTTTGTACAAATTGAACAATAATTAACTGTAACTGTAGAGCTATAGAATTAATAACGCATTGAAGTTACACAATCTGATTAAAAGTCTCACAAATATGAAAAAATATATGAATTATGACAACGTTGTCTTGTTAATTTCCGTTTTACAAATATGAACACATTTAAATTTAGACATATATACAAATGAACGCATATATATGAGAACCTATTTTATTTGTACCAGTAAGAAAAACACAAGTGTCCAAATATATTTATATATATACATATATATTAATATATATACCGTTCATATTTTTCTTGTTCCCAAAAGAGAATTTATAGAAGTTTTTATTGTAATTCAACAACAACAACAAGAACAACAATTGAATATTGTCAAACTCGAATTGCATACAACATTTATAAATAAAGCATTTAAAAAGTACGTATTTACATAATAAACAACAATACCTAACACTCGAATCTTGTCTAGACAATTGGTTTCATTCATTTGTGCAGTCCATACTGCAATTATTTCATAAGCCATGTAATGTTCACGGACTTGAGCAAAGTAGAATCTGTTGTGCAAAAACATTTCCATGGTAACTGGACGGTTCGTCCTTCGAAATTTACACTTACAGAAAAAGAAACGACGTCTATATGTCAGCAATTGTTTCTAAACTATGTAATTAAAAACACATATATTTATGCGCAGAACTATCAGTTCTTAAAACGCAAACAAATTTCCATTCGCCTAAATTGTTGAGCTGTCCTTAACTAAAAGGATAACTTAGCCTGTCCTTTTGAGAATTGCACACGAAAATTTAAAAGCCTTCTTGAGATTTAAAAATGCTTTGGCACTGCATATCTCATTACAATTGCTTATAGGGATTATATGTATGTCCCAGGATAAATGCAGAATTCTGAGAATGCACAAAAACACTTATTTACGAAAATATATGAATTGAATTGAATTTTCGCTGAGTGTAGCAACCGCACATTTATTCAGTTGACATGTGACGAAAATAAATCAATAGAAAAGTACTCGAAGCAAGTATGTAATGTTTATACTCTGTACATGAAATGTACAGAAGTATATTAGGTTTGCGGGAAGTGAAAAATGTAACAGGCAGAAGGAGGCGTGGCAGACCCCACAAAGTATATATATTCTTGATCAGCATGACGAGACGAGTCGATCTAGCCCTGTCCGTCCGTCTGTCAGTCTGTCCGTCCGTATGAACACCTGGATCTCAGAGACTAGTAGAGCTAGATACACCAAACTTTGCACAAAGATGCGTTATGTGTGTACGCTATACGAGTTTGTTTTATTTTTTTTTATTTTTCCCCCACTTCCCCCCTATGGGGGTTTTTCCGTAACGCCGTTCGTATAATCGCCTATATCTCAGAGACTATAAGACCTAGGGTAATCAAATTTAAAGTCCAAGATGCCTTATGTGAGTACGCAGAAAATGTGTATTTTGGAATTTCCCTACCACCCCCCTCTCCCATGCAAATCGCGATTTTCTCTAACTCCCGTAATTCTTGGAATTTCGAACTAAAATTTTGCAAATACCCCCAGTTAGTTATTATTATATTTTTTAATTTCTATAATTCATTTAAACATATGTACAGAGTATTTCAATGTCGGGACACCCGACTATAGCTTTGTTACTTGTTTTATTTGTCGTTTAGTTAGGTCGATTACCTGACAATATGTGCGCATTTAATTGCCATTTGGCAATTCTAGAAACTGGAATGTAAATGATGACCAATAAACAAAGGAACTAGATTCCTAGCACACGAAATATTGAGGATTTGTGTATCACACTATATTTGTTTTCCGATATTTGATTCGAAGCATTCAAAAGTTAGTTATGGCTAATTGCAAGCCCTAGTTTCCCAGCTCTAAGCAGCTACAAACATACTTACTCTCATATCTAAATCTGCACAAATTACGAAAAATGTCACGTCATACAAGTATGATATATGTATTTGTAATTAATAACTAATTGTTTTTTATATCCTGTACCGTAGGCGTGAAACGGTACATTAGAGTGTATGTAAACGTCAAAACGGGGCGTAGCAGATGCCATGTTATAGCTACAAATACTTGGACTCGTATGATCAGCAAATCATTTCCGTCTATCCGTCCGCCTGACTTGTTAGGTAGGTTTGCCTAATCCATACGCAGTGAATGTCTATTAAAGGCTCTATATGTATATACAAATAATTCTGTTTTTACACGGTTGGAAAATTAAATATATTTAAAATACATGATCAATGTCTTTTTCTACACGGCTTTTTTTTACACGACTTTTTCTGGAACTAATCCAGTGTATAAATAGAATTAGGCGTACTTATATAGCCTGGGTATTTTATCTAGCAGCCATAGGAACGATCTTTTCATAGCTGCAGAAATAGATCGATTAGATCACAATATATACAATCGACATAACTGTTGCAGTGAGTATACAAAAAGTTCTTCCACAATTTTTGAATCTTCTACATTTTTATACTCTGTACATGAAATGTACAAGAGTATATTAGGTTTGCGGGAGCTGAAAAATGTAACAGGCAGAAGGAGGCGTGGCAGACCCCACAAAGTATATATATTATTGATCAGCGTGACAAGACGAGTCGATCTAGCCCTGTCTGTCTGTCTGTCCGTCTGTCCGTCTGTCCGTCCGTATGAACACCTGGATCTCAGAGACTATAAGAGATAGAGACACCAAATTTTCCACAAAGATGCGTTATGTGTGTATTCTATACGAGTTTGTTTTATTTTTTTGATTTTCCCCCCCACTTCCCCCCTATGGGGGTTTTCCCGATTTTCCATTCGTATAATCGCCTATATCTCGGAGACTATAAGACCTAGGCACACCAAATTTTAGTCCAAGATGCCTTGTGTGAATACGCAGAAAATGTATATTTTGGAATTTCCCTCCCTCCCCCCTCTCCCCCGCAAATGCGATTTTCTCTAACTCCCGTAATTCTTGGAATTTCGAACTAAAATTTTGCAAATACCCCCAGTTAGTAATTATGTTTCCGTATGCCAAGTTTCACTGTTATAGACCGATTTACCAAGAAGTTATAGCCATAAATATATTTGCTGCTGCAGCGCTGCTCAAGCGCTGCCCGCGGTTGTTGTTGATGTTGCTGTTTGGTTGACTGCGAAAATGCTTACACAGACACGAATTGATGCGCATAGGCATACATACACTCACACAGACGCAATTGCTATGTAAATGTGCAATTATACACCCTTTACGTGAGTTCGAATACCGAGAGAGGTAAAATCGATCCAATTTTTTTTTCTTTTTTATACTCTGTACATGAAATGTACAAGAGTATATTAGGTTTGCGGGAGCTGAAAAATGTAACAGGCAGAAGGAGGCGTGGCAGACCCCACAAAGTATATATATTCTTGATCAGCATGACGAGACGAGTCGATCTAGCCCTGTCTGTCTGTCTGTCCGTCTGTCCGTCTGTCCGTCTGTCCGTCTGTCCGTCTGTCCGTCCGTATGAACACCTGGATCTCAGAGACTATAAGAGATAGAGACACCAAATTTTGCACAAAGATGCGTTATGTGTGTATTCTATACGAGTTTGTTTTATTTTTTTGATTTTCCCCCCCACTTCCCCCCTATGGAGGTTTTCCCGATTTTCCATTCGTATAATCGCCTATATCTCGGAGACTATAAGACCTAGGAACACCAAATTTTAGTCCCAGATGCCTTATGTGAATACGCAGAAAATGTATATTTTGGAATTCCCCTCCCTCCCCCCTCTACCCCGCAAATCGTAACTCCCGTAATTCTTGGAATTTCGAACTAAAATTTTGGAAATACCCCCAGTTGGTTATTATGTGTCCGTATGCCAAATTTCATTATGATAGACCGATTTAACAAGAAGTTATAGCCATAAATATATTTGCTGATGCAGCGCTGCTGCAGCGCTGCTCAAGCGCTGCCCGCGGCTGTTGTTGATGTTGCTGTTTGGTTGACTGCGAAAATGCTTACACAGACACGAATTGATGCGCATAGGCATACATACACTCACACAGACGCAATTGCTATGTAAATGTGCAATTATACACCCTTTACGTGAGTTCGAATACCGAGAGAGGTAAAATCGATCAAATTTTTTTTTTTATTTTCTTAATTTTTTATTTTCTATAATTATTGTACACATATGTACAGAGTATTTCAAAGTCGGGACACCCGACTTTAGCTTTTTTACTTGTTTTTTTTTATTTTCTATAATTATTGTAAACATATGTACAGAGTATTTCAAAGTCGGGACACCCGACTTTAGCTTTTTTACTTGTTTTTATTTATTTAGAAGGACAATTTAATTGTGAGGTGCCGACCAAATATGAATAGGCTTCTAAAAAAGTTTCGAAAGAGTTTTAGGGTCAATTTGCTAATTTAATTTTTAACCATAAAATAATATCATTTTTAAAATATTCTGTATTAACTTTTTCTTGACTTCACTTATTTTAGTCTTTTTTATACTCTGTACATGAAATGTACAAGAGTATATTAGGTTTGCGGGAGCTGAAAAATGTAACAGGCAGAAGGAGGCGTGGCAGACCCCACAAAGTATATATATTCTTGATCAGCATGACGAGACGAGTCGATCTAGCCCTGTCTGTCTGTCTGTCCGTCTGTCCGTCTGTCCGTCTGTCCGTCCGTATGAACACCTGGATCTCAGAGACTATAAGAGATAGAGACACCAAATTTTGCACGAAGATGCGTTATGTGTGTATTCTATACGAGTTTGTTTTATTTTTTTGATTTTCCCCCCCACTTCCCCCCTATGGGGGTTTTCCCGATTTTCCATTCGTATAATCGCCTATATCTCGGAGACTATAAGACCTAGGAACACCAAATTTTAGTCCCAGATGCCTTATGTGAATACGCAGAAAATGTATATTTTGGAATTCCCCTCCCTCCCCCCTCTACCCCGCAAATCGTAACTCCCGTAATTCTTGGAATTTCGAACTAAAATTTTGGAAATACCCCCAGTTAGTTATTATATGTCCGTATGCCAAATTTCATTATGATAGACCGATTTAACAAGAAGTTATAGCCATAAATATATTTGCTGATGCAGCGCTGCTGCAGCGCTGCTCAAGCGCTGCCCGCGGCTGTTGTTGATGTTGCTGTTTGGTTGACTGCGAAAATGCTTACACAGACACGAATTGATGCGCATAGGCATACATACACTCACACAGACGCAATTGCTATGTAAATGTGCAATTATACACCCTTTACGTGAGTTCGAATACCGAGAGAGGTAAAATCGATCAAATTTTTTTTTTTATTTTCCTAATTTTTTTTATTTTCTATAATTATTGTAAACATATGTACAGAGTATTTCAAAGTCGGGACACCCGACTTTAGCTTTTTTACTTGTTTTTTTTTTGAAATCGTCCATTCGCTATTTATCAGTCAGCCAGATCAGGCTTCAAAATGTATTTCAAATGGTGTTCAGACTTTCAAATTGTCTGCCACAGCCAATTGTCTGCCATTCGCTATTTATCAGTAAGCCAGATCAGGCTTCAAAATGTCTTCCAAATGGTGTTCAGACTTTCAAATTGCCTGCCGCAGACAATTTGGTGAAGCCACGCGGCAGATTCGATTTGGCAGACATCTGCTTGCAGATTTTTGCAGGTCCTCACGAGCAGCAGACGTGTCGACGTGAATTTTGTTTGTCGGCAAAACATTTGTTTGCGTGTCTGACCGCAGCTTAAAGGCTGTCAAACCAGGCAGTAAGAATAATGTACACGTTGTTGAAATAGGTAAAAATAATTTATCGAGATCAATTTTGAAATATTATCATTTTTCCATATGAATCCCGATATATAAATGTTCAAACAAGAAACAGTACACAATATTTTTTAATGCAGTTAGTTAGTTAATTTAAAAAATATATTTGTATGCAAGGGCCAATCAATTTCTGAAACCCCCGAAAAATATGCTTTGGTTTTGTTGAAGAAAGAGTAGAGAAAATACGCATTTTGATTAGGTATTTGTACAAGGTGCGTTCCAAAGTAAACAGGACTATATGTCGACTCGTGCGTTAGAATCTGTTATCTTTATCGATTGTTCAGTGAGAATTTCATCACATTTTATCGATTGGATGTGAAGTTATTGCGTTTTTAGTGTCGGTATGTTTGTGTTATCGGTGCGAAAATGAGCTTCGAACAAAGAGCCAACATTAAATTTTATTTTAAAACTGGTGAAACTTTTACCGAAACGTTTCAATTGATGGAACAAGTTTATGGCGATGATTGCCGCCTATCCCGTAGCAGAATGCACGAGTGGTTTCAACGTTTTCAAAGTGGTCGTGAGGGCATAAATGACGATCAACATGTGGGCCAATCAAAATTCGTGATCACCGAAAATTCCATCGAAACTGTGCGTGAATTCATCAAAAATCAGCCGAAATCATCATTGAAATTGATGGAAATGGAATTGAACATCTCCAAAACATCGATTTATCGCATTTTGACCGAACATTTGGTCTACGAAAGGTGTGCACGGTTTGTTCCGCACAAATTGACTGACGAACAAAAATTGCTCAGAATCCAACCGATTGTGAACGATTATTTGACCAAAAATCACATTTTAACCATTAAGCACTCGGATAAATGTATTTGCCCATGAAAGGAAAGCGTTATGCAGACCTAGAGGCCATTCAAAAGGCTTGCATCGCCATACCGGCCAGCGAGCTAAAACACTCGTTCGACATGCTTTTGGATCGTGCAAAAAGCTGTATTGAAGCAGAAGGAGACTATTTTGAATAAAATAAATTGATTTTGCCGAAAAAACCATTTGTTCTGTTTTTTTTTTAAAAGTCCTGTTTACTTTGGAACACACATGTTATATCAATTTAAAAGGACCAACTTCCCAGGAGCTGCTAGATCGCCAGCCAAGTAAGTACAAATAGAGGGTTCCAAGAGGGGCTGAATACAAAATATCTCCTGCTCCAGAATTTTGAAGCTTGCAAATTCGACAGGTGAGACATTAAGCACTTCACTAAATACTTCACTTACTGACCCGGTCAATTTATAAAATTAATTGATTCAATAATGTAATTAGCTTTTGGTAATAACTTGACTCAGTTGGGCTTCAGCCACATCGACGTGAACGTGATGTGTGAATTTCGGAAATTTATTGGCGTTGCGTCGCTTTCGTTATCCCTATTCTATACAGTTTTATCTTGGTTTATTTTTATACCATTTGCTCTCAGATGCTTTGACGATTGCTCCGGAGCAGATGAGAATGCATCGGAGATCCTAAGCGAGTTATATTCTGAGGATTGCTTTGGGTCGGGTGGCGTTTATCGGATGTTTATACCGCCTGCTCTGTTTGGCGTTTTGATTGTATTAGCTGATTATGGGGTACGAGAACTGATATATCTTTTGCCCAACTTGTATATTAACATTTTCAAATCCGATAGAATACCTACTATTTGGAGTGGTGGCTCGTGTGTCATTTGGTGGCAACATGCGCCGGCGTTTCACTCGTCAGCTGTTACTTTCGATTTTATGATTTCATGACTGGATTCGTCAGCATTATAAGCATTTGTGAGACTTAGTGACGCCCTCATTACCTATCTAAAACCACCCGTTTTGAATAACTGTTTGCATTTATGTCTTGCAGCCATACTCATCATGTCCTTCGCATTTGTTGCATGCCACTATGTGAAGCTAAGACTTAAATCTACTCAAAATCTGTCCCCCACAGCTTGGAATAAATGAATCTGAAACTTCAAATTTGAGTGCAATTTTGGCTTATACTATATATAATTTGATAGAAAGTGTATCTTTTTCGCAAAACCCTCTTGTTGCTAATCTGAGCTGAGTCTTATACAAAGTGGGAATGAAATATGTATGTAATACCATATCTTAAAAAAGTAATTGCTATTGAAAATATTAAATAAAATTTAATATTATTTTTACTTTAACATTTACGAGTATTTCTGATGATATATTTTGTTCTGAAGAAAAAATGTGAAAAAGTGGAGTAAGTCAACAGTTCTTTTTCAAAACAAAGTTTTCTTTTACAATTTTGGAACTTTCTTGAAATCTATGTTCTTTGCAAAATGAAGCTGCAAAAAATATCACCAACTACGTTTAAGGATCGCTTCTTGGTGCTCTTTTTGAAATGCATTGTAGTCCAAATAGAAGAATATCATAAATGTTGGCGGAATTGCGGGATCAACATTGCTCTCAGAACGAAAATGTGTTACACATTAATTGCAGGTAAGGAAATTGATTCGTCTCAGCAATAAGGGGCTCTTTAAGAAAAAGCAATTCGAAGGGTGAAAAAGCTATATTAGGCTTGTGAAAATAATTTTACCGGCAGAAGGAAGCATCTCCGACTGCCTTAATTATATGTTTTCTTAATCGGCATAACGAGACAACCCGATCTATACATTAAAGAAAAAATGTCTGTCCATGCATTTATTGGAAAACGAACTTTCTTCTTAATATTATTATATAAAAATCAATTAAAGTCATAAATGATGAAACAATTGAGTACTTTACAAAAATGTTGCAGCCATTTAGTTATTTAACTACAAATTTTAAGTCACTGTTGTTTTGTGGAAAAAAGGGTAGTTGAGAAAAACTAGAAAGCTTAAGACATATATATATTAAGACTTTTAATGAAAGTTCTACCATATATTCCGCTTTTGTTAAAGAATTAAATTTATTTCCCATAAATTTTTGTTTACACCTATTTCGTGACTGTGTCGTATTGGTTCAAAAAAGTCCATCTCTAGTTGGAGCAGTCCCCAACATGTATCGTATATTCTCACAAGTAGGGAGGGGAACTGCCAAAAAAAGGCGATGATGTGCCATTATATTTAGTTGATATAATTATCAGCTCATAGAGTTATTCCGTGGTCCGACAAAAACATTTGACTTTTTCATTGTTGAACATGAACCACTCAAAATGTTGTACCGTTTCGCTGCTAATATTATTTTCGTTTTTGTCAATTCTGTGTGCCAGAGTGGTATGTTGTGTAGTTTTACTTCTCCTTGATTTATACTATGATTCTGCAGATAATGAAGATGATGAGATGGGTGGGTATGACGGCGGATTAAGTATTTGAGTTAATACAGTTTTAAAATATAGTAAATATTTCTTTACAGAAATTATGGACACGTTTATTCAGCAAATTGTTGTGCAATTGGCCAATGCACTTTTCGGGGTCGTCTATGTTTGCGTCAAATTAAAGGTAAGTAAGGTAAGGTTAAATATCAATGCCTATTCATATTTCTTTATAGGACAGAATCATGCTAGTGACTTGGTTTTTTCTAACGACTTTAATGATTTGCACTTCGGTGGCTTGCCTAATTGTTGCCGTTTTATTAAACTATTACGAATTTACTGTGCTCCACACTTACGTATTTGCCGAAGGTATAACATAGCTTGAAATACATTGAAAAATAAAATAGATTTGTTTATATTTTTGTAATTGTACAGTATTTAGCATAAGCGTTGCATATGTGGTTTACATCTACTATTGTGAAACAATGGCGAAGGATGCTTTGGATGCGACTAGAATGCAAAATGTTGAGCCATAATGCGCGATAATACATTTATGAATCAAAACTTTTGGTCTGTTTTTAAAAATGATCTCAATTCATAATAAATAATATTGAAGGGAACAAAGCTATCAATTTCTTTTACACTATTTTGAATTTGTATTTAATAAGGATTGTGTTGTACGATATTATACAGATATGTCTCATTTTGTTTACTGAATTGTTGCTATTTTGAGTATAGCTTTAAAAATTCTTTCCTATTAAAGCTCTGTGGAGTATTTGGCAATATCGAAGCAGCTCTAGCTAAAAATGAAAAAAAAAAAATTAACAAATTTTTTTCCTATCCATGTTTAATATAATTAAATCCATCACAATATTGAATAGCTCCTAATTTAAATCAATTCTTTGTTATAAGCAAATGCAGTCAATTTGCAAAATAAAATGTATTCAAACGTTTGCAAAGTGATTTATGTTTTGATATTTGTAAGGAATAACCAACTGGGGGCTGCCATTTCTTTCAAAATGTCTGATATTCATTGATCTGGCAAGGCCATATATTTTCTATTCGGATTTCGGTGTGAAACTAGTTCATAGTTCAGCTGATACGAGCTTTTAAAGTAACAGCCACGGAATTTTCAATGAAACCGGCAGTGCGCCCAAAGCAAAAGCTTTTGGCGTCAGTTGAGTGGAAACGCGTGTGGTTTGCGGTTGGCAAAAGTTCGACGGAGATTGTGGTGAGCAACCGGTATCAATAAACATACATATAAACGTATGCATGTATGAATAAACAGTGGGAACGCACATCTGTAAACTTGGCACGTTTATTAGCTTCATGTTGTAGCTATTAGATAGATATATACTATGTATCTTATTATGTATAAATAGTGTCCAAGATATATGTCAAATACACCAATCGCTTGAAAACTGATCGACTGTTCCATCAATTGGTCAAATACTTGTAGATTTGTTTGAAAGCCACAGTTTGTGGACTGTATGTGATTCATGAGCGCAATTAAGTGAGAGACAACTTATAATATCACATAATGTACCACAAGAAAAGGGTACAACATGCATCATAAAGCTCTTCTAAGAATTCAACATGTTGTTTAATTTTAGTAGACGAACGAAATGGCATCAACATCGTGCCTCAAGGTGTTTGTTTATGCATTGGATATAATCTGCACGGTAAGAAAACTAAACTAAACTAAGCGAAATGAATTCAATTATTGTACATACTACTCGTCTGCCATTTGGTTGATTGGCATTGTCAATTGGCGCCTTCATTCGACTCGCTAATTGAACAATTCTACGGCACTAAAGAAAAATTGCGTCCATTTCGCAACACCCCCTAATTTCCGTAGATTATGACTTTAATTTGCAGTTTTCAGGGAACATTCTGTTACTTATCGTAATTCATGTGTAATAATTTTGAATTTTATAAATAAAACCATTTATATGGTTGTTGACCTCTTTTATAAATATGTAGCACATACTATGCTATCTTATCTAAGTCAATATAAATATGATGTTTTGAGTGTTTTTTTTTTTATGAGAAAACGAAAGTATGTGCTCGTTTGAAGGAAATAGACGGGTGCCCTCTGGGTCCACATTGCACAACAAAAACAATGAATGAATGTACATTCATCTTTTATTGTTGAACATTTTAAAAGCTTTTAAACATTTGCATACCAGCTTCGAAATGAAAATGCAGAAAATGTTGTTAAACAGATGCCACCTTTTAAAATATATCCCATGCTGTCTTCGATCAGTTATTAGTTTGTTTAAACTATTCTGTTTAAGTTGGCGTATAAACAGGTGTTAGTTAGGTCAGTGCACATTTTGCAAATGCTATAAATTAAAATATACTTGTAGATTGCAAGTGAGAAGTAGTTTTTAGAAAATGATCATTCTTAATTATCAATTGCTGTTCAGTTGCACATTTTTTTGGGCTGACGAATTCAATCAATATGACTCGCCAACATGAATCAAAAATGGTTTAACTATCTATTGCAAGCAATTTCTTCCTATAAAACAAATATATTTTAATTGAACGTGGAAATTAATGTTGATTGGTTTCTTGGCATTAACTGAGCACAGTTAGTCGAAAACATTGCCAAAATAGAGGACTAGTTTTATATAGAAGTACACTCAAAGGATTAGAAATACACTATAGGGCTATATAAATTACCAACCTGGTTCATAAGCGTTTGAAGCTCACAACAAATTCGTGTTGGCTCATTTTTCGCAATTTGCTGACTTCAACAGATTACGTCACTTTTGGAAGACTTAACAATTTTGCGGAGAAGCGATTCAACACATGCACACTCATGGATAATATAAACAATATATGCATACATACATACATACCTTCATACATATGTATATGCATGTACATACATTCTTATGTACGCGTTTGTATCAGGTCTCTTGCATATAATTAATTTTTTTTACAAATTCTCTGTTTCGTTGAACGACACGAAAATAAAACATATAAAAATATCGGTTTTAATGTTTAAAATGTGATATGCGATAGACTTTCAGTCAAACAAAGTTTGCCGCTCTGAAAACAAATATACATAAATAGGTCACCTAAAGGACAAACAAAGACCAAAAATAATATTTAACGACCATGCTGAAACTCTGCAGATATTATTGTTGTTCTCCCTACGTCAGACTTATGTTTGTTTCTGTATCTAAGCGAGTCCTGCTATTAACATCACCGCCATTTGTGACGCCAGTCAGACTAGTCTCCAAGACGCCTATGCGGAGCCATTAACATAAAACGCACTCAAAAGGCTCACTTTTATAGAAAAGTCTATGCCAATCAGAATGGCTTTAGTTGTGGAAGACTGTATGGCGACATTTACAACAACGATACAAAAATAACGCAAATACAAATGTATGGGAAACAAAATGTTATTGAAATCAAACGTAAATTATTTTAACGCAATTGTCTTTCAGTTCTTCATTTTGCTTCTGCTATGAGTTATTCTCAGCACCGGAAGTTTGTTTGGGTATACATATCTATATATGTATATATATTTCAATCCAGAAAGAAACTCAAATCAGCTAATTGTGCCGCAGATTACAATAGAGATGTTTTAGATGGTATTATAATATAATGTAATACAACAAAGCTATAGAATAATATTACGCCAAAATTTCAACTTAATAGAAAAGAGAAAAAAATTTAAAAAAAAAATAAAAGGAAAGTCAATTTTTGTTAAAAGCTATTTAGATGAAGGAGAATGGGAAAATTTGATTGAGTTTATAGCTAAGAAAAGTGCAAAGCTTAAATAATATTTTTAATTTGTTTATACTTTCTGATAAACAGCCAAAATTAGTCAGAGGCAATGATTACACTTAACAAACAACAAGTGGAGGCTAAAATGAGAATTCTTACTAATACAAGTAAAATACCAAATTTCGAGCTGTAAGAGCCATGGCGATGTACATATACTTTGGAATTGGAAATAATTTCCTTCGCTACTGTTATCCAAAGTTGGTGTACCAGTTTTTTGTATTCGAAAAATTACTTGGAGGAACCAAAAATTAGTTAACACTTTTCCATAGTTCATATAATTATGTAGAAGATCTAAAATTTAATATAAGCATTATAGGTCTTAAGACAGGGTTGCCAGGCTTACGAAACTATTTAAAAAACACTCTGCACCACAAAAGTTGCCAAATCATCTAAGCATTCTGTTTTCCTTTATGTTACTGTTCTTCCTGCAGCGCTATTTCTATTTCAAATTCTATATTTCTTTGGAAGTGCCCTAAATATTGCATAGGAGTTGCTAAAATATTTAAAAAATGCATAGCACATAATAAAATACTAAGAGAGTAAAGAAAGCAATCTCAGAAACATCTATTGAAATATTCAAAATTAAACGACCAAATTCTTTTTGCTTCCAAGACTTTTTCAATCTCCAGAACAAGGCCAAATCAATGTATTCTTCTTCCATTTCTGTTTTTAATTGCACTAATTTCATTGTCTTTGTTATTTTGTAATTTTTTCTCGACAGTTACTTGCCTTGGTGCTCATATCCTTTGGAATCTATGTGGTTGTGTCCTATGATGTGAACGATGTGGGCTCCATTGGAGCTTATGGCTATATAGGCCTGGGTGTTTCAGCACTAGTCGTCATCCTTTGGGGATATTTGTCCGCGTGGCGGGAAAATGTGTGCTGTACAGTGACGGTGAGTGGAATATTGACAATTTTCACATTCGTATTTAATGCCACCATTGATTTTTATAGTTCATCGTAATTATATTCATAATCATCATTGCACAAATTTTGGTTTTGGTCACGTTCACCAAAGGCCATGGACCAATATCCTCGAATCTGGCCAATGCAGTGGACTTGGCCTGGGAGGAAGAGCTGAACAGCCCCGGCGCCATGTCCCTCTATGAGAACTGGGTAAGAGCATAGACCTTAAATCAATATTTTCTGAATTATCCGTACTGTAATTATTCTTCAGTTCTCGTGTTGTGGACGTGCTAGTCCACAGGATTACATTGTTAATGAGCGCTTGCCACCGGACACCTGCTTCCGAGATCATGATACTAGCAAAGCAGACAACCTCATACACGCAGGATGTCGTGTGATGTTTGAGGATTATTGGTTCCATTTGCTTGGCATTTTCAATATTGTAGGCTGGGTGCTAGTTGGACTGGAGGTCAGTATAACTTAATAATAATACTATATGCCTCGCACACTCATATATACATTCCATTACAGATAATACTCAGCGTCATATCCTGCCTTCTGTGCAACAGCATGCGGAACGATCATCGTCGATCATATTTTTAATAAAGCTCAGAATACAAAATAGAATTTTAGATGGAATAACCAAAATGCATTTGCGTTCTGCTCCTACCGTATGGCAGCTGGCTGTGCTTTATTGATTGGCAACAAAAAATAAATCAAATTCATTATTTTATCGTTGAAATCTGTGACCTTAACCATGTTATATACGTTTTAATTGAAAATCGTAAATTTCTTAAATTGTTCAGATAACTCATATACCTACTATGCCTTACAGTTAAAACCCAGCACTCGGGAAGGTTCTGAATTCCGTTTAATAATACTGATAAAGTCCTGGTCTTTTAACGAAATAAAAACGTTCCCGCTGGCTTATTATTTTAAGAGTTGAAATATGTCGTTGAAATGTTTTTTAAATGTATTTATTTATAATATATACACACATATATATTTTTAACGGAACTATGTGGCGGCTAAATACCTTGTAATTTAATAAAAGGGAAGATAATATTTATTATTGTCCAACATCTATCTGTCAGCATTTTGTTGTTACCTATTTAAATAATATAAATATTGCAACTACTTTTTATGTTGTAATTGGATTGCAATTGGGAATCGAAATCTATATCTTAAAAAAATGCATTTTATGAAAAGAGGGAAAATAATTAGCAAACACAACTAGTCGATGTTTTAAAGAGTGGAATATTTTCCACTGTTCTTCCAAATTTATTCTGGTTTTACATTTCTTTTTATTTTTTTTTTTAAATTGTGGTTTATAATAATAGTCTAAAAATCAAATTTTAAAAAAATCACCAAAGCCGGCAGTTCTAATTCTACAGATCACTAAGGAAGGCTTGAAGGAAAGATGCTTTTTAAAGCCGAATGTTAAAAAACAAACAATAAAATATGACAATAGCTTTTTAAATATGCACAATTATCGTAAATATACAACGTAATTTGGTCGTTACAACTATATATAAATTAATCAGTTTTGATATTTTAAGACACTTGTTCAATTCAGCTGTCAAAGTTCAAAGTATTTCGTAACAAAAATTTCTTGTTATCATATATAATTACTATTTAAAGAGGTAGTTTTTGCCGCTATGATTTTTCCCTAAAATTGTTTGTTTTTAAAGAACCGCGTTATCTTGTAGTCTGAATATGAATGAAATGAAATATTTTTCTGCTAAGCTTCTGCTGAAACATGAGTATATATGTTTCAGTTCGGTTTTCTTTCTTAAACATAAAATAGAGTTTTCTATTCTTGTCTGTGGAGTTGAACTTTTATAGCCCAGTTATGTGTAGATTTCTGTAATGTAAATAGAGAAGAAGCGTCATATTTTTATAGCCTGTACCCAAAGGGTGAAAGGCTATACTAGTTTTGTGCGCATGTATGTAACACACAGAAGGAGGCGTGGCAGACCCCACAAAGTATATATATTCTTGATCAGGATGAGAAGCCGAGTCGATATAGCCTTGTCCGTCCGTCCGTCCGTCTGTCCGTCTGTCTGTCCGTCTGTCCGTCTGTCCGTCTGTCCGTCTGTCCGTATGAACGCAAGGATCTCAGAAAGTATAAGAGCTAGAATAACCAAACTTGGTTTCCATATTCTCCTAAGACCGAGAAAGTACGAGTTTGAGTTTTTTTTCGATGCACCCCCCCACTCCCCCGCAATTCGTGTTTTTTCTTATAACTTCCGTAATTCTCGGAATTTTGAAATCAATTTTGGTAGGTACATCCAGTTAGTACTAATGTGTCCGTGTGCCAAATTTCATCATGATAGGTCAATTCTGAAGAAAGTTATAGCCATAAGTAAAATCGCTGCTCATGCGCTGCCTCTGTCGGCAGCGCTGCCCGCAGCTGTTGTTGTTGTTGCTGCTTTGGTTCAACTTTGTGCTGCATACATACACGCATATAAACACGCATAGGTACGTGATGTAAATGTATGCTGTTAAAACTAAACATAAACATATATTCTAATTTAATTTAATTAATTAATTCATTAATTTTTTTTAATAATTTAATTATTAAAAAAATTTTTTTTTTTTTAATTTTTCTTTTTTTGTGGAGAGTACAGGCTATTTTACTGTCGGGCTTGCTCGACTGTAGCGTTCTATCTTGTTTTTAATTAAAACTTAGAACTTAGAAAGCCCCTGATTCTCGGTTCAAGCAAGCAAATAACTTTAAAAATGTAAGCAAAATCCGTTGCTAAAGTAAAATTTTTCTTGGGAAACCCAAACATTAAAAGCAAGCCATTTTTCAGTGCTTTCATTTTTTTAATTTAAACACTAAACATGTTGAACTTCATGCGAACATTATAAATAGGATAGAAATGGGTAAGGGGCTAAAAATCGGTAAACCTTGATTATTACAAAACCAACTTCAAATGATAAAGCCATTTACAGTTATAGCATTCTATTTTGAAAACAAAATGAAAGTATACGTATATTTAGAATTTTATAATAAATTTCTCTTGGCTTCAAAAATTTGTGGTCTTTTTGTCAGTTACCTGTTACCTTTTTAGATAAATAAAACAAACAAAATTTGTCATTTTATACATACGAGTACATACATAAGTACAAGTACATAGTAAGTATATCATGATATTACCAATGCACTAATCGATATTTACCTAATATTGTTGTCTGGCATGAAAGGAAGGTACGATGATTCTTTTCTAACTAAATTAAGGCGAGGCCCCAAGGCGTTTTTTTTTAAGTTTACAATTTTCGAGCAGTCTTTCGCGTGGGTTTTAAATATAATGAACTTCTTTTGATATTCAGAACATGGTTCATATACTGTTTATATGGTGGCGTTATTCTAAATAAGGGCTTAGACTCCTCTGTGCTCTTAGGCCGTCTTTACTTTTCTGTTTCTTATAGATCCACATGGAACAATCTTCCATTTATCTAGCCTACCTGCAGAACTGACTACCCTTTGTGCTTAGATTACCATTATCGTTCTTACTTACTCTTTCTATCTTTTTTTATCTAATATTTCTCATAATAATTGCTCAATTAATTGTAATATAGGTATCCAGCATGGGTCCAATTCCAGGGAAACGAGAGTTCTGTTTAAAAAAGTGCAGTAGACAGAAATATTATGAAGAACTAGAAATTAGTAAATTAGCAAATCCTCCTCCATTCTGATAGTATTTTTAAATACTAAAACGGTTTATTTATTCATAGGTAAAATTTAGATTCCAATTCTAATACGAATGTGTGACAATAAAATTGAATTATATAATTTATATTCCCGAAACGTAGCCATTTTTCTGTTAGCTCTGGAAGTTCTAATATTTGGTTACCAGTAACTAATCTCTACGGAGAACCATATTGGACTCTCCACAATAAATAACAACCACGGATCTACGGCAGAGCTTTGCATTTTGCAACATTTTCACGGACAAATATTTATAAAATCCCTTACACACAGAGGAGGCTGAGAAAAATACAAAATCACGAAACGAATAATTTATTAAATAAGAATATGAATGAAGCTGTTTTGGAATCGCTTGTGGAAAACGTGTTCTCACACAGTCCGAGGCATATGAGTCATCATCATAAGGCTTACATCAGGCGCGAAACTTTAAAAAGCAGCACGACGTGTCACACCAACACAGAAATTGTTGAAAACTATGTAAAACTATAAAAATAGCGCAGCGTAAATGTTGTCGCTGTGGCTCTTTTCATTTGAATATCTTGGCACAGAGAGATGAAATGCAGCCCCGATTTGGGCGCCCATGTCTACGCCGACATTTTGCGATTCAGTGTCAGTTCGCGACGTTTCGTTTCAGTGTTTCGTTCCGTCGTTTCGTTCTCCGTTTTTTTTTTTCTGCTTCGTCGTCTATTCGCATTGCTGCCATTTTAGCTTGTTTCCCGCTAGATCTGGCTTTATTTTTAATGCCAGTGCGGGAAAAATACAAAAATTGCGAATTGCGGAAATTCTAGCTTTAAAAAAAGTACTTAGCCTTTTTCTAGTCTTACTTTATTTTTCACCATATATTTTGTCCCTTTATCTTTGTCAACACTGAAAATCATGAATATAAGTAGCGATAAGCGACTTTCGATAATAAACTCGATCAAAATCACCTTGATGCTTGATTATCAACTGTTTGTGTGCAAATATGTCTTCATTGAATTAAGAAATGTCTAAATTATACAAACAAAATGTTCGCGAGGTGTGGCTGCAGAGCGCCGAGTTTAAAGAGTGGCTCCGCAAAGATATTACGGATTCCACAAGGGCTTACTGCAGCTACTGCAAGTGCGGGTTAACTGCAAAGCTTTGCGACCTGCGTGCACGAAGTGGACCTCAGAAACGACGTTGGAAACGCTAAATTTAGTTTGATTTACCATGTAACCTTGGTAAAATCAAAATTAAGGAATGGAATGAATTTAAATACGCTCAACTCCATTTTAAGCGTAAGGTATGGGTTTTTATAAACAAAATAAAATATTGTCATAAATATATTAGGTTATTTTCAATTAAAGATAGGGACTAAATCGTAAAAACAAATGCTGTTTTGAGTATTCATTGCCTCAAAAATGGTTGCGAGCAGTAGGCAACCGAATTTATTACTCTGACGAAGAGGCAGTGAGCTTAGATGAACTGATCGAGTTATAGAAGAGAATTATAGATAGAATTATAGAATTGAACATTTTCAATATTAATTTATTGTGAATCTTCTATAATTTTTTTACATTACAAGAATCTCAATTTTTATTATAAGCTATAAAATAGGAATATGTATAGAATTAATATGGAAACATTAAAACAGATATTTCCTTAAATTTAATCAAGAAAAAATTGTTTTTAAATCCAGCTTTTTTTTAACTTAATTTGCCTTGGATTTAGCTTTTTTAGCTTTAATTTTTTGACAATCTAGCTACTTTTGCTCAGAAAATTATGGCAGCACTGTCTATTCGCCTGTTCGCTAAATAAGTTTCGCTGTCAACAACATACATATTTTTCTTGTGCGGCGCACGTTGGCTGTTCGGCATTTTGTTTTTTTCATTCGAGCGGCGAACACGATGGTTTCCACAGCAACGTCGGCCAGCAACCGTTAACAGAGACGTTTGAAATTTCTAAGCAACTCAAACTGTTTGTTATTTGCCAAAAGTTTGTGGCCGGGCTGTAAACAAGTGCTTGTTTCGATCAAAGTGCAAAGTGAGAAGTGAATCGAGAGAATAAAACAATTAATAAAAGATTTATTTTATATTTATGAACGTGTTGAGTTCATATATTCATTAAAATTAAACTAAAGCTGAATAAACAGTCAATAAAATGGCTTGTTCCACCAAAACGTTAAAGGCCTTCTCCTTAATCTGGGATACAATATATGCGGTAAGACTAGCAATACTTAGCACATAATATGCTCATTTATTAACCGGAAACCTGAAACTGTTGTGCCTATAGGAGGATTAGTGGCTGGTGTGCCCAAAATATTTGGACATAGGACTATAAATATGCAAATGATTAATTCTGCCATAGGTGTGAAAAGCTTGTAATTTGAGCTTGGCTTGTGAGTTATGGTGTAAGTCGCGCTCGTTGCTTGTAAATGTGAGCGCGTCTTATAACTATAATAGCTTTATAACTTATAATTACCACAGAGCTTGGCCAGAAGTTGTTGTCATTAACCTTTGCCATCAGCTACCTAGAGTTCTCCAAATGTTCTACAACGTTACAATGCTGGCAAGTTATTAAACAACAAAAGGTTTCTGCGTAAACATTGATCAATTCATCAAGTAATTAAGATATTGCAGATAGCACTTGTTTACTTTTTTGATAAACACATGAATACAATAATAGCATTTAGAACAATAGACTACCTTGACTTGTGTGCTGGTGTCTAAATACCTTTAACTAGCGAACTAGAATGCGTATAAACATTAGTTGTTGTGTAATTGAACATACAATATTCATGCAAACAGTTTATAGTTCAATGCTAAACTCTCAACGTACTATATGTTTGTGCTTTTTTGTTTTTTGTTATGTTGCTATGTTTATTGGCTAATTATATGGTATTTAAATTATTTTCCAAGGTTCGCTGTAAAATAATACAGTTCCATTCATATGCAAATTGAAATGTTGTCTGGGCGCAGCTCCTAAAATTGAAATGTGATTGCCGAATGGAAATTTGTTCCCCAATCGATGCGATCAAATAATTTTAGAAAAAGACAGAGGCAAGTGTGCGCTGAAATGTTAAAATGAATTTCTCCAAAATGGAATTCTTTTGCTTTTTAAGTATTATTGCACTCGTCGCCTGGCCAATGCCCAAACTTGCGATAACTCTATAAATTTATTTTGATCTCGCTTTGCCGCCTTTTATACAACATCAAAATCCATATATAAGTTTTTATTTATATATACTTGTATGTAGCTCTGCACATTTTTAAATTCCGATAGTGATTATTTTTGTTTCGCTTTTTATTTTTTTCAAGCAATTTTGATTTAAAAAATATTTTGCTCATTTGGCGCAACACAATATGAGCAAAAATATATAAAAATAAATATATAAAATGAGAGGAACTTGGTCACCCACGCCACAAGACTTGCCCCTGAACGAAACGCGGTCAGTCGCTTAGACGCTCAGATGTGGCGGCGTGACGCGACAGTCGTAGAATATTTTGTAGTTTATTTTACTTGTGCATGAAAATGTTTTGTATATTTTCCTTACGAAATCCCAGCAACTAAAAGTTGTTGATGTCATTTCTCAGTTCGACACACACATAGAGATAGAGAGACGAAATGTCTGCGGCAAAAACAAAAACTAAAATCCACGCAAATATTCATAAAAGCATATATTTTTTGTTTAAACTAAATAGTAAAATGTATGAAGGAGGCGAAACGTCGTCGCTGCGCAAATACTATTGGACTTTTTTGGTGTACCATGCGGCGTATGCGCATTTTCCGCCATTGGTTCCATTCGAGTAAACTTTGATTTAATGCTGAGCGTTTTAATTGCTGTTTTTAGCGTTTTCCTCTGGGCTGCTCACACAAATTACTTCATACTGTGCGTATGCTCTTAATTAAATGGCAGATGTGTTGTGTGGCCTGCATTTTAGGTAGGGTAGGGGCAGGGCAAAACCTTTTTTGAGTTACGTTTCTGTTTTTGGTTATTTATGCGCGCACGCATGTTGGCGGGCCACGGCGTCTGTAAACCCACATAAATCTCGCTGTTCAATGACATTTGTGAAGCTATTCTAGTTTTTATTTTTTTCAAATTTTGTTCATTCGCACACACGTACACTCACACACACACACACATACAACTACAAAGCATTTGGTACATAGTACGGGCGAACGTGCAATTAACAGTTGTCATTTGTTTGTTTTTGTCATTCATTTAATCGAAAGCCACTATCTGTGCTGTTTTGCTTATCAGCATTGTGCAAATTAGCGTTTGACAGTGGCGCGCCTTGGCCAGCAGCCTAGCAGCAGTAAGTAGTTCATTTAATAAAGTTTTTAGTGTTCAAATTGTTCAAATACAAACCTATCATTACTCTTCATAGTTGCTATGCGACTTGTCGCTGAAATTCTCCGCGTTTATTTAGATAATATTTAAGTCTATGTCTAGTAAAAAGTACTTGTTAATGCGCATGTCGTCTAGTTTGTTAGAGTGCTTAAAACTTTAAGTGTTGACAGTATCGAGTCAGTAGCACTTAAATGATGGCTTTTTGTCTTTATGTTTGCTTTCGTGGTTGATATAGTCAGACACCTAAAAGTGTAAAAGGGCACATTAGAGTCTGCACAGCTCTAGTATGTAGTATAGTCATCAAAGTAAGTAGACAAGCGTTGATAAAGCTATGATTTTTTCTTTATTGCACACTCCACTCCCCTCCAATTAAAATTTCTTCTGCTGCTGTTACTTAAGAAATTTACTTCAAATCATCATTAAATTGGTGGAATTCTTATTAATCTCTTCCAAGAAACTTTGAAACATTTATAAAATTGTTGTCCATACGAGCACGACCACAACAAAGCAGTTTTCCCTTTTGAGTGGCCGATTAAGGAAACAAGCAGTTTCAAGCAGTGTGGAAAAGTATCCGGTAAAGTAAAGTAAAAATTCATCAAAAAGTAAAAATTTGAAGTTGCTAATAATCACTGTGTAGCTCATTAAATATAGCAAAAAAAAAAAAAAAATAAATTCTGATCTAAAAATATTAAACTTCAAACGATTATTATTAAATTCACAATAAAAGTATAAATAACGCTTTAATAATTGAGGAAATTATACATTTAAGAATCAGCCAGCTCTTGAATTCCTCTTGTTGGGGTAGGACCATTTTGAAAACTATGCTCTAATCTAGCTCATGGAACGTGCATCTATTTATTTTTATCAGCAAGCGATTCATTCATTCGATACGCCCTGATTGAAGGCGACTCCCCCTTTGACAGCATGCTTGTTTACACACTAAACTATGAATTCCCTTGTCTATTTGTTTTGGGTCTTGGAGCTTAGTAATTACGCATTGAGTGCCATGCGCAATAAATTATAATAAAGTGCTGTTGTACAATAAAAAAAAAAGAAGACCCAGATGTCTGCGTTAATATCGAGCCCCGAGCGATATTAAATCTGCTTTCAAACGGGCATCGCACAACTATGTATAAAGTTTTATAAAGTTATTAGTTGTATTCTCACATTAGTTAATCATATTTGAAATTGGACTAAAAATTGTAAAAATGTGTAGGCTACTTGTATGACTAAGGCTAACTGGCATTATTATAATTGCCCCGCCCCAGTGTAATTGTAGAGAAACACTATATACATATTTGTTATATAGTAGATACTATTTACTTGGCTTTTTGTCGTCCCAGACATTTGACTTGGGCCACAAGCTAATAATGTTGGCTACTTTATTAATCGGCGACCTCATTTGAATTATAGTACACTAATAGTACGAGGCCTTAAAAGGTGCAGTTGAGCGCAGACAAACATTTAAATTATAAAGACATTGCCGTCGAAACCAGTTTAGGCAAGAAGTTGTGTTTGTCGACTATCGACAAATTACAACAAGAGCCAAACGTGTATGAAAGGCTTTAAGTCTACATGATTAATAGCACGAATCACTCATAATTACGTCGTTTTGCTTACAATTTTGGAGTTGCTGGCCTATTGATGAATTGTCATAGAAATTGAAAACCACACAGTGAGAATGTCAATGGGCCGCTAGTTAACGTCATACTCGTACGAATACTCGTATGAATACTGGGAAAGGGGTGAGGGGGAGAGCGGCCAGCCAACATGTTAACGTCGTTCACACTCAAGTTGTTGTTTGGTCTATCAATTGTACATATATTGGCCTATACTATTTGTATTTACAATTGTAAAGGCAACAGGTTGCTGGCTGCTAACAACAACTGGCGTTAAATACATTGACAAACGCTGCCGAACGCCAATGAAAAATTCATGACTTATAGAAAACAATGAATAAATAGTTATTACGCATTTACTATATTCAAGTACTTGTGTGTCTGTGTGTGTATTCTGACTGGCAGCGTGCCATTGCTTATTTATTACTATTTTCTTTAAATGTGCAAGTGAGCCAAATTTTCATTTGTTTACTTTCGCAGGGGCATGCCAACATTTCCCCTCATTCGCTTACATTCCCACTAACGCCCGAGTTCATGTGAGTCATTTAAATGCTAAATTTAAAATAGCGAAAGCAATTTGCAGCTTGCATTGCGCATTTTTTTAACAAAACAAACCGATAGATAGTGAGAGGGAAAATGCTCGAAAAGTGTTGACTACTGTGCGTATACGTAATGTGTGTAGTGGTCGACCAATTTGCACAACAATTATGCTAAAAAGGAAGCGTCTGCGAATGTCATAACAATACAAATGATATGCAATACTTATTTGTTTTTTCAGGGGTTACCTCAAATATTTTATTCTCTATATTAATTTTGCTGTTATTATTACAATAACTATCATTAATATGTTCAAAAAAAAAAAAAAAAGGCGTAGGAAGGTGGCATTATCGCAATATGAAGTCGACCAAACATTCAATGTTATGGCGCACTATTTCGCCTTAAAATGGAATTAAGTTGGATTTGTTGAAATTTTTCTGTTCATGATATGTAAATGATATTATTTAAACGCATCGTGCATTATTTAATTAAAATTTAAATTTTTGTTGCCCCCCTTTGAAAAAAGCTGCCTACCCCCTCTGTTTGAGCAATAATTGTTTTGTAAATCAGAACTTTATTCTTCAGCGATAGCTTTTTCCTGCTGTTGAGGAATCAGTAGAGTTTCCTTATTCTTCCACTGAATTTGAAGTTTAAATTTGAAGTTTAAATTATGTGCCGAATGAATTTAAAAATACAATTAACAGTTTAACAATCAGGAATATCAACATTTTTGTCTACTATATAACAGTGAGAACAAGACATGTTTCAACATGCTTGCTCTTCCCTTTAAATATCCTGCAAAACCTTTTATAAAGTTAAGTGCTTCATATTTAGAAAAATGTTTGTAAAGAGCTTTAACATCAGACATGTACCTAGCTTAGATTAAAATGTAGTTTTCCCAGTGGAAATTATTAAAATTTGTTTATTTTAATACTGCATGCTTCATTGAAGTATTGTTTATTTTTTTTTCCACTCTCTGATTAATAGTTTTGAATTTAACGACAAACGCTTAAAGATACTTTGTGCCACATGCTTCATTGAACAATTGTTTGGTTTTGTTTCCGTTTTGATTAATAGTTTCGAATGTGGATGTTGAAGAGCAAAATCAATAAGAAATCTGAATGAATGAGCTCTTAATCTTTGTCAAATTTGGAGTGTAGCTCAAGATCAAGAATTTTGTCACTATGCGGCCCATATAAGGAAATAATTTCCTGCTTACGAGATGGGATACATATGGGAGGTGCAGATATTACTTACACTCAAATGTTAAACTAAATAATGTAATATTTATTCAATAATTTCTGATAAAACAGTTTTGCATATTTGTAGTACAGATCTGCTTGTGCGTTATATTCGTTATGTTCGAATAAGCAAGTCGGATATATAGTACAAGTTTTTGTTAAATGGGTGGCAACAGATTGAAGATGATGTTGGAAAAGTTTTTTTTATTTATTTATTAAATGTTCCTAAGATTGAAGAGGATGTTTGAAAACCTCATTTAATCATGACTAGGCACCAACTTTCTATACTGGAGAGATCTGCTATACATATAGAACCAAAGCCAGTACCAATAAAAGTATTATTTGTTTATTATAGTCTCATCATTGGCAAAAAAAAAGCGGAGACCGCAAATAATAATTATTTTGTTTTTTTTTAAACGAAAAAAAACTGAGAAATCGAGAAATTTAGAGATATTATTTTCTCACCATGATTTATAAATTTTAATCTTTATTCATTCTTTTAAAATTTAATGATTATTTTTGAGTTTTGCAAAAAAATAAAACTTATAAAATAATGATTATTCTGTGAGTTTTATGTTTTTGATCAAAAATAAAACTCAAGCTGTAAAATTGCTTGAAAATATTTTTTTAAGAACGTTTTTTTAGCCCAAAACTGTAATATATAGCATATATATATACATTTTGTCCTTATTTCCTATGAATTACAACTTGAGGTTTATTTTTATCAAAAAAATAAAACTTAAAGAATAATCATTATTTTATGAGTTTTATTCTTCTGCTAAAAAATAATGATTATTAGTTAAGTTGTAAAGTAAAACACAAAATTAATCATTAAATTAAAAAACAAACATTAATTTGCAATTTTTTAATAACACTTATAATGATTACAGTACCTGAAAAAAGCGTTGTCCTTTTAAAAATGTTTACTTAAAAGTCTACCTTCCTGCTTTATTTACAGCTCTTTGGCGTGATAGTCATTGCCCTTGGCGTGTACATTATTTTAAAATTGGAATATTTCGACATAGCCGCCTTAGTCATCATCGTGTTGGGCGTGATTGTTGTGCTGGCTGCCATTTTTGGCACCTTGGGTGCCACACGTGAGAGTAGTCGCATGTCGAAAACGGTGAGTGCCATTAAATTGATACGAAGATACAAATGACTGAACAATTTCCAATTGAAACAGTTCGTGGTCATACTGATCGTTTTGGTGATACTAGAAGTATTGGTGGTCGGCTTCTTTTGGATCTTCCAAACATCTTTCCTTATCAATGTTGATCAGACGTTCGATCAGTTGTGGCGCGATCAGCCCGTGCCCATTAAGCCCGGAAATGTCAGCCAAATAGCGAACATAGAGCGTTGGGTAAGTGTGCGAGGCGTGGCGGTGCAGGCACCTTTGATGTAAATTATGGCCAACTGACCATTTAAAGGCACTCCACAAAATATTCACGTATTGATTTTTTTATGAACAGCTCGATTGCTGCGGTAATGTTGGATCTACAGATTACATACTGCCGCCAAATAGCTGCTATAATAGCGAGACCGATAAACTCAATGTCGAGGGTTGTCGCCAAAAGTTTTTGGATTATATTGCCGATCGCTGGACAGCATTCAACATATTTGCGGTGATCCTGGTGATTGTGGAGGTGAGTAGAGTGGCTCTTCTACTGGTTTATTTTTTTTTTAAATTCACGTTCTGATTTCTACCTGCAGCTCGTCTGTGCCGTTTTTGCTTATGTGCTGGCCAATAGTATTGTGAATCGCTGGCGACGCTCGAAATACTTTCCAAAATAAGCACCGTTTGCAGTCTTAAGATATTGTGCACATACTCAAGGCCAAAGAATTCTCAATACTGTGCAAATAATAAGCAATAAAATGTCCATTGGAATACTTATGATGTTTGCTAGTCTACCTCATGTTCATCTACACTTCAAGCATGCGCGCACAAGAGCTCATTGAGTGCCAAAATCAGTGTTCAAGGAAATTTCAAGAAAAACCATACAAAGTAATTTTAATATACTTGTAAAAGCAACTTATATATTTTATTGCATGTGACAATAGTTTCGCTTTGAAATTCTCTAAACTTAAACGTAATTATTTGTGTAATTTAACAAAAAAAAAAAACATTTCAAGTGCAAGTTATTTTATGTAAAGTTTTCTCTACATTTAAGCAAGTTCGCAATAAAGTTTACGTATATTAGTTAACATAAAACATTGATTAATATTTCGGAGATGATAAAATTTCAGCCAAAAATTCAAGCCCACACACTGCAGTTGAAAATGTAATTTCAATGCTAATACCAAACACAGACCATTTTTAGATCAAATTTGTTGACATCATTGTTCTGCATTTGTAAATGACAAGCCCAACAAAAAATGTTGGCCGCCCGCAGTTTCCGTTATAGCCGTACTTCTCTCGCGAGGGTTGGTCGTAAAGTACCGGTTTGTGGTTGTCTGCTGCCATGGCTGAGGTAAGTTGCTGTAAAGTTAATGCTTAATAGCTCGGTTTTTATTTAAAATATTCGGTTTTTAAATTTTTAAGTGGGAAAACATGTCTGATGTTTTATCAAGAGGCGTTTTTGTCTGTACTCTAAAAGAATAAGAAGCATACTAATTGAATGTTAGTATTTAAGATATACAGTTGAACCTGGATTACCCGTAATGCTACGGATCGTGCTCATGACGGAGGTCGCACGTTAGAAGGCTTTTTTTTTTTTTTAGCAAGAACATGTGAATCTGTGAATCTGAGCTAAAAAGGCACGACAAAACACGAATTTAACACGAAAAAAATAAGCAACTAAAGTAATAAAAAACAAGAGAGAACGCTACAGTCGAGCAAGCCCGACAGTGTAATACCCTGTACCCAGGTAAACTTCCGTCACTGAGTTATATGCGCCCGAAGCAGCAGCAAAAAGAGGAAGAAGAAGAGCGAACTTGTTGCTGCAGTTTGTGGGGGTTGTACTGTAGAGAATTTGTTTCGCTAATAACTTTTCTCAGAATTGACCGAACAAACAAACAACTGTAGACAATTATATATTAATTATGTGTGCAAAGTTTGGTTTAGGTAGCATTTGAAATGTGGACGCTATTGACGAAATTCTGTAGCGGGGGAAGGGGGGGAAAATTAAAAAAAAAAAAATAAACTCGTCCTTACTCGGACCTAGGAGAATCTGGATGCCAACTTTGGTTATTCTAGCTTTTATAGTTTCTGAGATCCTCGCGTTCATCCAGACGGACAGACGGACGGACAGACGGACAGACGGACGGACAGACGGACGGACATGTCTAGATCGATTTCTCTCGTCATGCTGATTCAGAATATATATACTTTATGGGGTCGGAGATGCTTCCTTCTGTATGTTACATACTTTGCACAAACCTAATATACCCTTTTTACCCTACGGGTACAGGGTATAAAAAATAGTCAACCCGATATTTCTTAATTTTTGGGAACTGATAATGCAAAACAAAATTTTCTGGGTCGGTCAATAATAGATTTTGAAAGTAATAAAAAAATAGTCAACATGACTTTTCATAATTTTTTGACACTAATAATGAAAAATTATTAGTATTTTTTTCTGGCCAGGTCAATAATTTTAAAATATATAACTAAATACATATGTAATGCTGTTGATCCAGGAATTTAGGTGTTAAAGTACTGGAAAAAAGCCAAAAAGGAATTTGGAATTGCTAAGTTAAGACATGTAATCAATATCCCTGACAATATGAAACAAGTGAACAAGTTTTTTCCACTTCTGGAGAAATTTATAATAAGCGACGAGCTCGGCTTCTTAGTTAAAATATAGTTCAGTACATATTCTTTAATACAATATTAAAGTGCTTAATATGGATATATTTTTCGTTTTTACATTTAATGATTATAACAGGTTCGTGTTGGGCCGTGTTTAGAAATATTTGGGCCGAAAATAGCCGGCCCATGCCCATCTCTATTACAGATATCTTACTTTATTCCATCATTTACACTTATTTAAAAATATAATTGAAGATAGGCTGCCTTTTCTGTTTAGTTTCTTATTGTTCTAATAGTAAATGAGTTTTTTTCCGAATTTTTCTGGCTCTGAACTATCTGGACAATTGCAGTTTACTAAGATCTTTAACAGAACATTAATACTTTACTCCGCACTCCCTCTATCTGCTGCCTCAATATTTGAGCCAAATTCATGCTCTTGGGTTTGGTGAACCATGATTACGATTTTGGCTTCAGATATAGCTATAATAATTAATTTAAAAAAAATATAATAAGATGTAATTAAAATATAAGCGGATATGCAATAAAAAAATATAGAATGTTATTAAAAAAAGATAAATAAAATAAAAATCACGGATAAAAGAAAAAATCCCGATCAGTAGAGAGGTTCAACTGTATTTGAGAACACCTTGCGTCTTTCTTCGAATATATATAGAGAATATGAATATATATAGAGATAAACAATAAAAATTACGGATAAAAGAAAAAATCCCGATCAATAGAGAGGTTCAACTGTATTTGAGAACACCTTGCGTCTTTCTTCGAATATATATAGAGAATATGAATATATATAGAGATATAAAATAAAAATCACGGATAAAAGAAAAAATCCCGATCAATAGAGAGGTTCAACTGTTTTTAAGAATACCTTGCGTCTTTCTTCGAATATATATAGAGAATATGAATATATATAGAGATATAAAATAAAAATCACGGATAAAAGAAAAAATCCCGATCAATAGAGAGGTTCAACTGTATTTGAGAACACCTTGCGTCTTTCTTCGAATATATATAGAGAATATGAATATATATAGAGATATAAAATAAAAATCACGGATAAAAGAAAAAATCCCGATCAATAGAGAGGTTCAACTGTTTTTAAGAATACCTTGCGTCTTTCTTCGAATATATATAGAGAATACGAATATATATAGAGATATTAAATAAAAATCACGGATAAAAGAGAAAATTCCGGCCAATAGAGAGGTTCAACTGTTTTTGAGAACACCTTGCGTCTTTCTTCGAATATATGTAGAGAATATGAATATATATAGAGATATAATATTAAAATCACGGATAAAATAATAAATCCCGATCAATAGAGAGGCTCAACTGTTTTTGAGAACACCTTGCGTCTTTCTTCCGTCCCTCGTGTATTTATGGATCGACCCGCGTGGTGACACATGCCACCTATGTATGGCTGTGTTCGCATGTGTGTGTGTATATCTATGTGTGTCTGCGTCAGAGTGTGGGTGCCTCGTACTAATTTTCAGATGTAGTATTCTTTGATTTTAGTTGCGAGTTGTGTTTTTATTTATACGTTTTTTTCCCGCTGTCCGAATATTTTGGTTATTGCATTTTCAGAGCGAAGCGGCAGCATAGCTCTCCACATGGCGGCGACAACAACGAAGACGCTGTTGGGTTAATCGACGATCCGCCAGCAGCGTATCTAGATGCGACACAACAAAGGCAGATTATGACTGCTCAAGTGATCGGAACGAGCGTTCCCAACGAATATTTGCTGCGCGTTCGTTGTCGCTTAAGGTGCGCAACCCGACGCGGTGGAAAATCGTTGTGAAAATTCGTGAAAAGTGTGCTCGAGACGGGTTGCTATAAGTTGTTGGTTTCTTAAATCAAATACGCGTGTGTCATGTGAATTTGTGCCTCGAAATGCATTGCAGCACGCGCATGCTGGGGCACTTTTTATGCCTCATAAATTTGATTTGTGCCGTAAGTTTGGCATTGCCGTGTGAATTTCCTTTTGAATTGGAAACGGCGCATCACTCACCAAAAATAAACTTTTCTTTTGCAATCTATCGGCGCTGTGTGAAATCGCCAAGCGCAAATTTATTAAATGGTCTTCGAGGGGAGCAATATTCTGTTTGTTTTTTTTTTAAGATTCCATTGGAAAGTTGTTCAAGGCTGTTGTGAAACGATGCCGTCATATTTGTGTCAATTGGCGAACTGTGCTGATTAAGTTGCTAATTTTCTTCGCAGCTTATTGGCGTTCTACTCATCTGGTATGGGGCTTGGTTGCTGGGCAGCATTGCAGAGCAACCTCTGGACCATGGCGAGAACCTGGCAGCTGTGCTGTGCATCTTGTTGGGCATAGTCGTTGTTTTGGCCAGTATTTATGGCACAGTTAGTGTCGGTATGGAGTCCAAGACAATGTTGATCAGTGTGCGTAATGAGCAATTGTTTTTATACCTGATTCACATTGTTATTATTCAGCAATTTTTTTGCAGTATGCGGTGCTTTTGGTGCTGCTCCTAATCATACAATTGATCATGTTTAGTATAAGCTATGCGGCAAGTAGAGATGCGTTGCCTGACGCTCTAAAGGAGGGTTTCGAGGACCTCTGGAATCCCCAGCATACCGGCAACAGCACACTCAACGCTTACGAAGAGTGGGTAAGTGGCTTAAAATTTCATATTTAATTAAGTATGCAATGTTTATGTCACTTTTATTGCCAGTTACATTGCTGCGGCCGCAACAGTGCTGAGGACTACTTCCTGCTCGATAAAGAGTTGCCCCAAAATTGTTGTGTGGAACACGACTGTACGAGAGTCATGAATTTATACCTAGAGGGTTGTGAGTTAAAGTTTAAGGAATATATTAGCAAAAAAACATCGAATTTTAATTCAATAAGCTGGATTTTGATAATAACGGAGGTGCGTATACAAAAATGCCAATTAATTGATAATACACATAAAATACTAAACTCCCGGAGCTCATACGAACAGAATTGTGGAATTTAATAAAACCTTTGTCAGAGCTGCTAATGGCCGACGACCCATATAAGTTGAAGATTTAAAATGATTGAAAAGTACACAATTATTCATTTCGTAGACTTAATTTATGAAATACTTGTATATATTTGTATATTAAACATAAATTTATCCTATATCCTCATCATAAATGAAATAATTAATCGTCAAGTTTATTTAACAAACTTAATGATTGTCCACGATGGACAGTTTTAAAAACAAACACTCTGCTGATACCAAAAAAAAAAAAAAAAATTGTATGCTATACACAATAATTCACATATGTAGATCCAGCTATTGGCTACGCTTAAAGTTTAATTAAACTCCTGCCGTCCCTCACTGCTTCACGAGAGATTTACTAATTCCGATAGTTTCTAGTAGGATAGTACCTTTTCTATTACAATTTTAAATTAATTTAAAAGAGATATTATTTCTACATATTTGTAAAACAAAGGTAGAAATACGTAATAAATCAAGAGAAAATGCTACAGCCATTCAGGTTCCGCCATGAAATATCCTGTGCCCAAAAAAACAAAACTGAAGGACAAAGAGCAGGCAAAAGAACGAAAAAGTTGAGGGACGCAGTTCTGGATTAAAATGTTATTTGAATTAAAAAGAAATTAACATACAAGCCATATAAAGTAACTAAAGATGATAATTGATAAAACATACAAACATAAGTAGTATGGTCTTAGAGGAGATGCTTTCTACTGTCTTTAAATAACATTTGCGTAAGCCCACGTTACCCATTTATCGCTTGCAGGATGTTCAATTAAAAATGTATTTAATTTTTTTGAAATAGTTATGCTGAGTTACATTATCTATAAGACAAAATTCACTTGTTTAATGTGAGATTTCACAAAATTTAATTAAATATAACAGTCCAAAAATTCTCCAATTTTATATAGCTGTAAGTATATATAGTTTAAACGAACATATGTTGATTAAAAGATAAGATTTTAATTAAACAAGAGCGTCCTTTCGACACTTCTCGCCATCACAGCGCTTAGCTTTCGACTTCTCACTCTTTCCTTCTTCGTCTTGCCTTCTTCGGCTTGACTTTTCGACTCTTCGCTCGTTCTGCCTCTCTTCAGCTAACTTTCTCTCTGAGTGGTGAGCTTGGCTGTTGGCACTGCGTTGCCAGACCCATCAACTGGAATATATTAATAGTGCAATTGTTAATTTCAATAATAATGAAATCTATATTTATTTTTGCAGTTTGTTGGCTCCGTGCTTGCTTGCTACCTGGTGGATAGCATACGAAATCATCGAGATCGTGTACGATTTTATAGCTAAGTCTTACTGATAAATAAATATTTATGTACTTATATTAAATGAAAAAGCTTGATGAAAGCAACGAAATAATTGTTTCTCAAAATGTTAGTTTTAGGTTTTATGCAATGTGATTATGTGTATGTTGTAATTAAAACATTATTAACAAATATCTCGCAGTGTATTTATTTCTTCCATGCGCATGCCCGGCTAATTCACCCACATCTGCGTAGATCCATATCGATTTCTCATTTCATTGATAAAATGAAACGCCAACGTTGGTTTTGAGGAAACCACAAGCAACGTAAGAGTTGTAAACAAACCTGTCATTCAACAACAACAACAACAACAAGCAACAACTACAAACATGCTTCACATCGTAGGGCACCAATAGTATTGAATAATTTCTTGTTGACTACAACAAAATTGGAGAAAGAATACACAGTGAGTAGGATGTTATGGCAACGACAAGTTGAAATGAACAAGTTTTAAAGATAAAATGGAAAAGCACACACACACACACACATACACACAAGCGGGTACGAGGCAGGTGGGCGGGCGGTTGTTTTTAACTCAAAAGTTGCTCGAGAAAAGCGAGAGCAGCTGAGATACAAAACAACCGCAGCAGTCGGAGCAGCGATCGCACAGATATAGCTAGACAGATAAAATGTAGAATGAATGTATATAATTTGAAAACAAAACACACATTTTTTCAGTTTATTCACGCTACTGACACACTACGGTCAGCAGCTGCGTAACTGAATTTTCAAGCTCACGTCTCCCATATATTGAGGGATATTGGGGCGAGGTGCTTGGCGGCGTTTGGCCAAAAGTGGTTTTGACCTTATACGTTAATATTGATGCATTTCGAATAAACATACACACACATACATATGTACACCTATGTACGTATGTACATATGTATATGTCGCTACTAAAATAAGCAAAGCAATACAGTCTCTTTTGTTTTTGGCTCAGTGAGCATTGCGTCGCTCTTGTCATCATCTTCGAAGCTGCTTAGTCTGTATTGTGGCATAGTGTCATCAACATGGGTCTGGCCTCCACTACAGTGAAGCATCTGCTGCTGCTCCTAAATTTCATTTTCGTGGTAAGTACGATGGCAGGGAGAACAGATGCGATCACAATTTAATGCCTCCTGTATTTCAGGTGCTCGGTCTGGTGCTCATTGCTTTTGGCATCTTTTTTCTGGTAAGCGTTACCGAGAATGCCGTTAGTATTGGCGAAAATGTGGCGGGCGGCCTAATAATTGGCCTGGGCGTGGTTATACTGATCATTTCAATATTTGGATGTCTAGCAGCAATACATGAGGCACGCGTGCGATTGCTTATAGTAAGCCCCAATATATTCCAATTGATTTCGTTTTCTGTTTGCTAAACACAGATGGTCTTTTTGTTGATTTTCGTTTAGTACGTCATTGCCGTGGTGCTCCTCATTCTCACACAGCTGCTGTTTCTTAGCATGGCATCCCATGGCACCAAGGATGGCATATCGGGCAGTATTAACGAAGGCTTTGAGCGTTTGTGGGATGAGGAGCAGAAAGAGTCCGGTGCTTTGGCCTACTACGAGGAATGGGTAAGATTTTGTTCTCAATTTATTAGGTATTTGTGCAGAAACTTGTCGTTATATCAGCACCGTATAAAGATTTCCGATGCCCATTATTAGGCCTACAGTTAAGCCAGTTTTCATCCGGTCTTATAATTTGCTAACCTTGTATATTTATGGCCCTGGTTGTTTTCGGCTTCTTATTCAAATGGCCAGTCAAATCAATGATATAGACATAGCATTCTAAAAGAATTGCTCTCAATGAAGGAAAGTTGCCTCTTCAGGTTTGCTTCGCATTCAAAAATGTGAATGTCTTCTTCGCACATCTCCTAGCCTTTTATTTTTTAAATATGCTCTTTTATCCACAAAATATGCTTTCATATTTCTGAATCTACTAATAGGATAACTAAAATGTAGCTTTAAATATATGTTATCTTTAATTTGTTGATAAAACAAAGTGTTAATAGTTTGTCAAGAGCAATCAAAAATATCATATTGCCGCAGCTTTTCGGCTTGACATAATTTTCCTCATCATTGAAAGGTAATCGGCAAAAGGGTTGCAGACTATTTATAAACTGCAAATTATTTTTATGAAATAATAATTAAAATATTTCTATTAAGTAAACAAAGACTCTCACAATGTCTGTTCGACAAGATCTAAATTCGTTTGTGGAATAGAATACTCCTATTGTCTTCCTTATAGGAAATTTATAATAATTACTAGTAAAGTATTATCTTTTCAATTAAATAGCTGCAATGCTGTGGCGTCAATAGCCCCGAGGACTATTGGATTATCAAGCATGCTATACCGATAACCTGTTGTGCTGATCGTAAGTGCATCGATAGCTCAAGTGTTCACCAGGCCGGCTGCAAGGCGAAGTTTGTGGAGTACTTGGATGACAAGCTCCTGACTTTCAAAATTGTGTCCTGGCTGCTCATTATAGGCGAGGTTAGTAGTTGGGGCATTTTATTTGGGAATACCAGGTAAACTAGCATCTCTTTTCAGACTATTGGCGCTGTCTTTGGCTGGATGCTATTGAGCAGTCTTAAGAATCAGAGTCGCCGCAATAATGCCGCCTGGATGTAGAACAATTCGTTAACTAATCTACGAGTAACTGAATTTAAAATGTTCATTAGCCTGTTAATTTAATGAATGTACAAAAATCTAATAAGTATTAATTTGCTATTAATATAAATACATATAACTGTCAAAGTGTTTTAGATCATTTCAAAGAATATATTCGTTTGGGCGCGGGTAACATTATTTGCTTGAAAAGTGGTGTGGAGTGCGTAACGTCCTTTCGGTAGGGGAAGATGGGCAATTTTTTCTGACACCTCAATATTTGTGACATTATCAATGGTTAGGTAGGTTTCATTCTGCAGATCAATCGTGGAATATATTACAAAGAGCACATACTATATTAATCATTAAGCACTCACCTTGTAGGGACAGGAGTGATTCATGTTGGTGTGCCCGTCAAGAAAACTAATTATCAGTTTGGCCAAATAGTTGTAACGGTGCTTCCAAAACTTGCACATGTCAATCTTGATTGCGTACAGATATGGGTTCCAAGTGCTTACTTTTCTCATGAGTTGAACTTGCAACTGCACCCACGGATGAGAATATGCGATTAACAGAAGGTATATTATGTTGCTTAGGTATTGGAATTTACCACTAGTTTGTCGACAGTTTCGTTCTTGAGAAGGCTGTAACGCAAACTAATATAGTTCTCGTGCACATTCAAGGATCCCACAAAACAATATGCAACCGAAATCGTGCTTGCATCCTTGCTCTCGCATGTAATGTTTTTAAAACGCATAGTTAAGCACTGTAGAGAAAACTCATTAGGAACTCCACTTTGTTGTAGTTTAACTTACTTCTAGCTGTTCAATGTTTTGTAGAAATATGTAAAGTACAAATAATTTCCAAGCTGCGTTGTCCATTTTCATGTCCAGATTATGCCCAACTGAGCAAACAACAGCAGTAATTCATATTCAACTTTATGGATGTTTTCGCTTACCAAATTGATTTTTAATGCCTCACTTATCTAGTTGACTCATACGATTATAATTGTTTACTCTAAGCACCTTCTATTTATAGATGAAAGGGTATAGTAATGCAGCGATTGAGAAGTGATAAAAAGACAACAAGAGCAATGAATCCAAACTAGACTGGAGGAACTAGAAATAGAGAGCAAAATAAAAAAAGTAATTGTAGAAGTTCCCAAGTGGAGTAAAAAGGAATATAAAAAATAAAAAAAATAAACAACTTACGAAGTTGATCTCTAGACGAGTAAACTGTAATGCTAGTGGTGAAGGAGCAAGTTGAAATCCCTATTTTTTCCCTTCTAGCTTCTACAATAGCCCGCAAATATAAAAAAACATAAATTATAAAACAATCTGAAATAGATTTATTATATATCGCAATTAACTCGAAGCTACGTACACAAATTTTGATTAGATTTAGATTTTTTAGATTTTTAAGCAATAACACTGATTATATGAATACTTTCATTATAATCGAAATCCTTACCGCTGTCTTCTTCTTTTTAGACCCCCATTTGTGCAGGGTAAATATGGTTACCGTATAAGCACCGAGAATTTTTGAACCTTAATAGCTAGAGACGTATATAAAACTTGGTTAGCAGTCTTTTATTATCCATGCGCAGATGAAATTTATCACAAAACCATTTGTAGCCTCATCACATAGCTCCTAAAGGAACAATCGGCTTAAAGCGAACTCATAATCGGTGCCATATAAAATAAAGCTAATATAGGAATGATTGGCTTATTTTAATTAATTATAGTACTGGGTACAGGGTAGTCAAGAGCCATTTCATAGTAATTTTGTGTTCTTTTTCAATTAAAATATTCTCTTTATACAACAGCTAAGTTGTACTTATACAAAGCGCAGTATATTATATTGTCAATCTCATCTATGTCTGATTTTTAATATCGTTATATGATAAATATTCTTCATTATTAATAAACATGTAAGCAAGATAAAACTTGCATATGTTATTGCTGACTTCATATAGAAATGAGTTTGAAATGTTTGCTTCTATCGTAAGTTATAGTTGAGCTAAAAATCATAGTTGTCTTCTCTTAAGCATTCTGTAAGAAGTTATTATTATTTGTGCATTAACTTAAGCTTACAACTGACTGACCCATTTATTTTAGAAAATATAATTTGCGAATGATCATGATGAAGATTTTTAATGGCTACTACCTGAGCACTTAATACATTAGATTTAAAGTGATTAGCGGCTGTTAATTCTAATTTGGCGCACCCTGTTTTATATTCAGCAACAATTGAGTTCGGCGCCTGCGTCGTAGGCGGCCCGAATCTTTGCGGCGCTGGTAAAAATTTGTGCTTCCGTTCACCGTCAGTCGATTGTGAACATTTGTAGTATAAAGAACGCTGAACGCGCGCAGCCAACCAGACATATAATTTTGTGCATGTACATGGAATGGATTAATTGTTGGATGGGGCAGAGCAGTTGATTGCACGCGTAAACAATGCCCCAAACGTAGTTTCGCGAGGACGCACATACAACGATTTGCAAAATTCACAAAGCGAATACAAATTATATCGAACAAATCAATTTGGTCCAAGCCAACGAACGGCCTGTGAGTGTTATGCTCAAAAAAAAAAAAAAGAAGTGAAATGGGTGCAAAGACCTAATATGTTAACATAATTTACGGTAATAACTTTTTTTTATCCTATTTAAAGTGCATTTTTCGAAAGACCTGTCAATTGAAGCCATGGAAAAGTCATTTTCGATAACGCCCTGGAAGTATGGATTGTTCACAACATGCGCCTTCCTTGTGGTAAGTTTCCTAAGCCATTACATCAAGGGTTATCCATCGACCCATTTGCAAGAGTAGACAAAATGTGGACAGAGGCCAGCAGCATGCTGCAAAAATCAATATTGCGCATGTCGTAATGTCAAGCGAGAAAGTACCAAAATAAAAATGTTATAAGAAAACACGTATGGCTAAAAATAGTGCACAGCTTGTTGCTTTTTGGCGTTTTCAGCACAAACATTGGAGGAGGGGAAATATAAACAAACTATGCTTTCTTGAGTAACAAAATGGAAGAAAAGGTCGCATTCTGGGGCCTCTCTCCAATAGCTTCAAATAGTGAACATAACTGAAATTTGAAACTGAAATGTGTTGATAAATATTGCTGCTTTAATTTTATAATTGTATAATAGGACTCATTATGACGACGTAAACAAACAGAAAGAGTTGAGGAAAGTGACTGAAAGTTAAATGAGTAGAAAAAGCAATTGCTTGAATTAAGTGCATATAGAGATTTATTTATATTCAGTGGTACTCTTAACGGTAAACTGTAGTCACAAAACATAATACAATAGTGAAATAACACAACTGAGCCAAATCAACAATTGACTCAAAAAACCACTCGAAAGTATGCAAGGCAGTCGAAACATAAATTACACCACACCCGCTCTTAAACTCAAATCCCGACTTCAGCTTAGCTCAACAGCAGGAGCACATCTCCAACTCCCCACTCAACTTGTGACACTGGCTAAGAGTGAGGTTAGGATGCCAGTAGAACAGCACCTTAAAAAGCTTAATGCCAGACTTGCCTGTTGTCTGTTGCCCATGCCTAAAACAAGTCATAGATGTGATAACGCGATCACTAATTCTTATTGGATATGTCAGGGTTCGGAAACATTGGACTGCTTAATGGAGAACATTGGATTACTTATTGGATAACATATGCGCACAATAAAACAGATTTCCTTCGTGATCGGGTACTTAAGTTGTAAGACAAAATTTCAACTGAGCTTGCAGGTTGTTGATTTAGACTCAACAGCTTTTTTTCTATGTCACTAAACAGCTGATTCCCAAAATATTTGACCAGGTCATGCGGCTCGAGTAAAAGCTCTCCACATCTCTCTTTATACGCACGGCGTTAATAGAGAAAAGCAAGGGTTATAAAATGATGTGTGATATCAAAATACATAACTGCTTAGTAGTTTTAGTGTTCGTTCATTTTTTGTCTTTCGCTTACACCGTCTTTATTTTGGGGTTTTTTTTTAATTCTCCTTTGATTTGTCTATTTGTTTAATTGGATAATTAGTCTTTCTGGCGATGTTAATTAATATCGCTTCAATATATAATTTCAGTTAATTTCTCATTTTAAATAACAAAGATTATTAAATAATATACTGTACCTTATACATATTATATAAGTATAAGTAAGTTATTAAAAACTTAGGTGTTCCTATTATTTTCAAGAGATCGCAAAATAATTATCCACTTTTTTTTCATTATAACCAGGGTAGTATAATTAGTTAATTTCTCGTAAATTAATTTCAGTTGAATCAGATATGTTATTGAGATTTGTTAGTCATAAATACTTACTTATGTTGGTAATAAAATTTTTTTCAAAGATGAGTGCGCGGATTAGCTTTAGTCGATATAATGAAACTAAATATTTCAATGTATTCTAAATTCTAGTACATATTTCTGTATGAAAATGTAAGTCTGTCTGTTTGTTCTTTGCGAGTATAGTTTAAACTCAATCAGGAAGTATTACAATGCTGTACTAAAATGTTGATTGAATTATGTATTACTTAAGTGGTTTTGGGAAATTCGCTTCGTAAGTGCTGTACAATGTGTATTAAAGATATAATCAAACTAAGATTTGACGTTCGTCTGCATTAACAATCTTGCCAAAATGTTTTATGTATTTACTAAGAAAGTGATTTGCTGTTTTCACAGGTATGTAATATTTTCTTCCTTTCCTGTGGTGTTGTCACCTGGGGCTCAGGCATGGCGGTGCACGGCGGCTATGGTGTAGCTCTATGTGGCGCAGCAATTTTCGGTGCGGCTTTTCTGGGTATCTATGTGGCCCTTAAGGAATCCTATAAGTACTCCATACATGTAAGATATGTTCACCTAAAAGATTATAAGAGTAATTTGACAACTATTCTGGCATTACAGTATTTAATAAGCACCGGACTTGTAGCTGTCTTGCTGGTGGTTTACTTTTTTACCTACATGTCCATGAAGGGAAAATTGGTGCATCAGTTCGAAGGGCGCATTAAAGACCTCTTTGAGCGTGCAACGGATCGGGACGATACAATGCGACCTATACACGCGCTTTTTGCCTGCTGTGGCGTGAATGGACCGCAGGACTATACGGGCGAACAGAATGGTGCTCTGCCAGCCAGTTGCTGTTATGCCTTTGACTGCACCGTGGAGGCGAACCTGTATACGCAAGGTTGCTCCACCAAGGCCGTAAATAATGTGAAAATACAGTCCGAAGTGAATTATTACATGACCATAGTGATCTTTTTGTTAGAAGTAAGTAATCACTTAAGGTTAAAAGTTTGCTTTCCACTATTCGCCTTATTTTTAAACTTAGCTACTGGGTCTGTTTGCTGGATACTTTATGGGAAAAGCACGCAAGATGATGAAGCTTAAGGAGGATGAGGCGCCCATCAACGAGGACTAGACAGTGTTATCACCTAACAAGGCGTACATTAATAAACTATTAACGTAGTCGTTAATTAATAAAGGCATGACTAGCATAATTTAGTAATAAATTACGAAATATACAAATTGATTAATTAAATTAGTTGATTTGCCAATTAAATAAATAAATACATCATACATACAATGCATTTCAAATGAGTCGCACAAAATGTATGGTAGAAATAAATTTCTTTTTCCAACAACTTGGCCACACTGGCAAATTTTTAACAGACACTCTCCGCATACTTGACATGAGCTCTGATAGTCATTCGCCTGCCGCCCGCCGAACGCGTCGGTTGCTATTGAAGCTGGGAGTGAAATTGCTGATGCCGGTATTTGCAATTCGCGAATATATAAATATAAAAAACTTCAGATTGTGACTCGGGTGTGAATATATTATCTATCCATCATGGGTTGTACGTCGGGCTGTTTAAAATTGTTTCTCAACATCTTAAACTCCATAAATATGGTAAGTAGCTATCCAAGCCAATTGGATAAATAACGGCATAGATATTTTAAATCTTATATGCGCTGCATACAAGTATACCAGAAATTTTGGACATATAGTATGTGCACCGATTTTGAAGACAGACAAACAAACAAATAAAATGATGAGACTACAATATATAAATAAATTTGCTCTACGTGCAAATCGTCGTCTCGTCTGTTTGATTATGTACTATATAGAGTATACATATAGTATGTACTCGTACACACCTGTAAAATGCAGCCTGCAACTCCTTCTTGTATCTGTTTCATAGGTGTAGTTTGTATGTCGCTTAGACTTTCTAATACTATACCCTTCACCTATTATATTAAACTTTCGGATACAAATGTATGTGTTTTTTTTTGCCAAATGTATACAAAGATATATGCCCGATTGTGAGATAAAAGAGCGAACGCTCTTGGGCATGAGTATGAAAAGAAGTCAAGTAAATATTCAAAATAAATGACAAACGAATGTACATAATTATATACGTATGTATGTATATGCATGCATATAAATAAATATGTTAATATTTCTGTTGTTTTTTCTCTCGTGTGCTTATGGTACAATTTTTTGAGTAATTTAAGGCTACAAATATAAAAATTTGAAAATTTTGTGATTGCAATTTGCTTAAAAAAAAGTAAACTTGTTCTAACATTTAACATTTCCCAGTAAGCTGGGAATTTTGGATCCCAGGCTTCACAATAATGGAATCGAAAGTTGTATGGCTTTAGTTGAAATTATAGTTACTTTTTGTTGACAAGAAATATATATATATATATATATATATATATATATATACTGATTTGACATGGTGGGTTCGACATGCTCTATTACAAATATACATATGTGACGGGTGAAGCTGAAGCAATTGAAACAGACTTAGAGCGGCAGTACACTTATAAAAAAAACACAAATAAATTTAAATATTTACACGTAGATTTTAAACATATACTTATTTATAAAGAACATTTTTTGAAAGTAATTTTCCAAACTATACAAAAACATTGAAACTAAAGTTAATAATAATGTAATTAAATATAATTAATTTAAAAAATTCAATTTATTTTGTATATTTTTCGTATTTGAAGCAGTAAATGAATATATATTTTGTTATATTTACGTTGTTAATATTCTATTTAAATACGAAAAATTTGAAACTTGAATATGAAAACATTCATTTCTAGTTTTACACATTTTGTGTTTTTTTGTACGTAATTAAAGAAAAACCTTAAACTTAAAGTTAAATGAAATTTCTTCCCAATTGTTAGAAAACCGAAGAAGACAAAAATAATCCATCAGTTGAATGTTGTTTTGTTAAAAAACAAAAAGTTAATAATTGTTTCAATTAATGTCTATCAGTACATTTGTATCATTAATTTCAATTAATTGGGCTTGTGTTTTATTGTTAAAAAAGCAAATTAAGCCCACGTTCAAGTCATGATAATATTGCGAACATTGACTTACAAAAGTTGTTTTTATAATTCGAATTTATTTGAACCATTTCTTGTTTTTGCAGCTCGTGGGTTTCTTGTTGATAGCAGTTGCCACCATAAGTCTCGGGCAAGCACCTCCATTTTTTATATTATACTTCTATATTATTGGGGCCTTTGCCTTTGTAACATCGATTATCGGCTGCTGTGGCATATGTCGCGAGAGCGTGTGTCTGACAACGGCGGTAAGTGAACCAAGCGACTAAAGTACTTAAGTACATGCTAAAATAATTTTAGTAAAATTATATATGTACATTAATGCAAATATTTGTTTAGTATGCTGTTATGTTACTGGTTTACTTCGTTGTCCAACTGATGTGGGTATTTGGCTTTAAATTCGATGAGAACACCATTAAAAACTATGCGGCTAATGATGTCGAAAAAATATGGAATGAAGAGTTGGTGCATCCAGGTGCCATGAATGCAACACAACTCCTGGTAAGTGCAGAAGAGAGTGTATTAGGACTATTCTGTTTCATGTCCTTTTTGAATTTATCGACAGTTCGATTGTTGCGGCCGCAATGGTCCCGGCGACTATTCAGCCATTAATCGAGACACCCTGCCATCCAGCTGCTATCCCAACAACGAGATCGGCGATTTGCCACCTTTTACCAAAGGATGCGTCCAGGCAGTGAGCGAGTCCTATTTGTCCACCTTTAAATACTCAAGTAGCAGCGAATGGCTTGAAATTATTTTTTCGGTGCGTACTCCCATTGTTTTGTTCTTTTATAACGATGGTTTTTTTCTAATGATTGTTCCTTTTTATACACAGGCTATTATGTGTTTGGCTGCATTCTACTTGGTGCGACGTTTCCGCAAGGATCGCAGACGGTACCATTATTAGAACCAGAGAAAGACCTCCTTCCAGTGTTATTATACATTTAAAGCTAGCGTGTCGAATTGAATCAAATTATTGAAAAAAAATATAATGAAAAATTAAAGCAAATAAATTGTTACTGGTCCTTAGTGATATACAGGGATATACACTCGGAGTCACTGTTTATCTATAGGACCCCAGCCATCTATCTAGGCATCAGAGACAAGGAATGGCGGACTTCTAGGAGAATATACCAATTGTGCCGCAGTTTCAGTTAAATTTAATGGGGTTACTAATAACACCTCGCCTGACAGCAACTTAAGCGAAGAAGCGTTAGTGGATGCTGTAACTCTCCAGAATACTTGTATATATATTAAAATATTTTTATTGCATTTCATGCAGATGTGTTCAAGAAATTTGATTAAATCGGTTTACCATATAATAAATACGCTATAGAAAAATTAAGCTTAATTTAAGGAGGAGGGGGAGACCGGGAATTGTATATATATGGAGAGTCTCTGGTATTCTACTTGCTTGTCTACAAGCATACTTATAACTGCCTTTAAGCCCGCATAATAGTAGTGCCTATATGATTTATGATTAACATCCAAATAGCGTTGATATTAATATATTAAACTAGCGATCCCAGCTTAGAAGTTAGCTTTTGTTGAAGTAAATAGGATTTTATTCCAGGATTTATTTATGTATAAGTTATTGATTGATTGGCAAAATTATACACTATAAATACAATGTTGATGAGAACAAAAATGTACAATGCAAGTTTTAGAGAAACTGGGTTCCTTATTTTTGCAAATTATATAAACCTAATCCGGTTTTCGTGGTTGATATAAATATACTATACGAACTTAATTATTAAACAATTAAGTCTATCTACAAAAACCTAAATCTAAAATCCGAATAAAACAATGCACAAAATATGGTTACGTAAATTTTAATGACTATATAGCCTGTATAGAAATAAGTATTTACATGGAAATGCAATTAAATTCCAAAGCAATGCTATCATTCATTCAGAATCAGCTGGCATCATTTTCTAAGCCAGTGCTCATGACGCAATTGAGTTCCATAAACTCTGGTGCGATCAATTTGTTTCAGGGGCCGAAGATGTACTGCCAAGTATCAGTGATAGTCGAATAATGCTCAGAACATGGCGCTCTCTGCGGACCACACTGGAGACGGATATTTGCGGAGAAACAGAAGGCAGACCACTTCACTTTATTTTGTTTCTAATACTTAGCTCATGTTTGTTGGGCCCTGTGTGTGAACCGAGTGTCGATTGCCCGACCACACTACGAGTAATACACCTAGAGAAATAAGTTAATGTATCATGTATAAATGAATATCACATTTTGATAAAATAAATAATTAAAAATATACCAATAATAATATCGACTGAGTTGTATCGTTATTTGTGCTTTAATTTTTAATTAAAAAATCAATAATATGGGAAATTGCAGGAAAATATATAATAATAACTAGGCAGTGTGTGTGAAATAAATAACACAAACTGGATTCTAAGTTGAATCGTTCTATCTAGTATACTTCCCCAGATGTTTGCGATCATACAGACAAACAAACGGATGGGCTGAAGGATGGTTATGGCTATATCGACTCGTCCTGTTATACTGATTAGTAATATAAATATTTTAGTGATCTGCCACGCCTCCCTCAGTATGTTACATGTGCATATTTTGCACTAAATCAGTTTATACTTTTACCCTTTGGGTATAAAGTATAATAAATTAATTTGGAACTTTGTGGTATCACTTAGTAATGCTGTTGTCGTTTTTATAGCCTGTACCCAAAGAGCAAAAGGCTAAACTAGTTTTGTATGTAACACAAAGAAGGATGATCAGGATGACAAGTCGAGTCGATATAGCCATGTTCGTCTGTCTGTCTGTCTGTCTGTCCGTCCGTCCGTCCGTCCGGCTGTATGAACGCAAGGATCTCAGCATGTACAAGAGCAAGAATTAACAAACTTGGTATGCAGATTCTCCTAAGTCCGAGAAAGGACGAGTTTTTTTCTCTTATGCACCCGTGAAATTCGTGTTTTTTGCATAACTTCCGTAATTTTTGGAATTTTGTAATAAAATGCTGTTGAAACTGTATTAAATCGTTTTTATTTAATTTCATTAATTAATTAAATGTTTTTAAATAAAAATTTACTCTGCTTTTCTTTTGGTGTACTCTGTCTCCGCTTTCGGCGCCCGCTATTAGTATATACTTTCTGTTTGATTGGCTTCTGAACAACGCTTGCCTCATTATTACTTTGGCTTTTGGTTATGGTTTTGAATTTGGTTTTGCTTTTCTGTTTTTTACACTTCGCGTAGTATGTGAGGTACAACAATTTTTTTTTTTGCGTTTGCTTTTGCCTTGTGTTTGTTTACTTTGTATTTTGTTTGTGTTGTTGTTGAGCGGCAAATGCAAATGCCGCCACTCTAAGACCGCCGTCATCAACGCACAGAGCTCCACAGCTCTATAGATGTATACATAGTTCAGTTCAGTTCGTTCGTGACCGTGGCCGTTGTTAGTTGTGTTTTGGGTTTTCAATACGCGAAGGCGATTTGTAATTTTGCTTTGTTTTTTAAACTGTTGCTCGTGCCAGTTGTTTGCTCGACAGCATCGCGCTGCGTCAATTCAGAAATAATTCAGAATAAATAAAATAAGTACTTAATTTCGAAATGGGTTGCGCCACGGGCACTATTAAATACGCATTGTTTATATTCAATGCGCTATGGGCAGTAAGTACGAGTGTGCTGCTGAATTCAAAACCACAGTCTAGACTCTAGAGTGCAAAGTTGTCAATCATACATAAATACATACATACATATATATTTTTGAAGAATTTTCGAATGTGTTGGGCCTGAAAGTATTTTTGCATTTAAAGTCTATTCGATTCGTATTTCCGCAACTTTAAAAAATCGTTTAACACATAAGAGAAGCGACACCTGATAGATGATATCATCTGTTAGATACATACTATACATACATATATCAGCGTGTAAACATACATATGCGTGTTTAGTTTATGACTATTATGCATACATATGTACATATATACTTATGTACAAGTATATATTTATACGCATGGCTTTTGTTGCTCTTTTTCAAGTTTGGTGTCGCCTATTGTCTGTGGTTTTCGCCTTTGCATTCTTTGAGCCAGAGCGAAAGCTTGTTAACCAGAAACCCAACGACGTCATGCATTTAGATTTAATATAATACTCGTAATTTTGAAAATAAAAATAGAAACCGGCTCAGACAATGCGCTGAGATGCGTACAGTGGTGATGATAATGTCCAAGATTGTTGTTAGACAACTAGAATAGTCATGTTCTGCCTTAGAATCAAAAATTATTCAAGTTATAAACGGGTATATATGTATTTGTAAGACCTTGAAAAATTTAATTTTTTTTTTGCAAAAAAAAAAAAAAGAAAAACGCCTATAGCCTTTTAAAAGAGCTAATCAAATTAGCAATTAAACGTTGGTGTCTGTTTTCATGCACAACAACTGACTGAACACATGTATATACCATATGTTTAATTATGACAAAATATTTCAAGATGTTAGGAATTATTGATTTAAATGTCCTGCAAACAGGATGTAGGCGTTAAAGCTTTAAGTATCCTAGTTAAATATTTTGAAGGAAATAATGCGTCAAAATAATGTAATTCCGACACATATACTTCTACATACATACATATGTATATACAAACATAATACGTAGCATATGTATCTATCCCGTAATGTCAAACTTCCGATAAGAAAACACCAGATGTTTTTGAATTTCGCTATAAATGACTACTAAAAGGTTTAACCCCTTTTTTCATATCGAAAACTATGAGTGTGCGAATCAAAATTAATGATAAAAATGAAATGTTTTTGTAGATACTTGGCATATTGGTCATTGGGCTTGGGGGCCTGGGCTGGGGCGCCATGCCCCAGACACACGCCATTAGCATCATTGTGCTCGGCTGCGTAATGTTGTTCATTTCATTTTTCGGCTGTTTTGGAGCTCTGCGGGAGTCATCGCGCTTGCTCTGGACGGTGAGTATTTAGTTGTTGTTCTCTAATTGCAAAAACAAATAATCTTCAAAACCTTATAAATGTGTATAAACTCGTTTATATACATACTTGCAGTATGCCACACTGTTGCTTGTGCTGCTCGTGCTAATTGTGGCCCAGATGTTCATTGGCACACGTGATGTTTTCAAGGAGTATGCCATTAAAACGGTCGAGGATTCGTGGGTGCAGGAGCTGACCACACCGGGCAGCATGAATCTCATACAGAAGACGGTATGCAAACAAAGTACATCATCTACATGATAAATCTACATCAATTAATGCTTTCCTTTTGCAGTACAACTGTTGTGGACGAAATGGGGCTGATGACTATGTAAAGATCGGCCGTTTGCCGCCATCAAGCTGCTGCAAGGATAGCAACTGCATTAACCCATTGAACTTATTTACCACCGGCTGTCTGACCAAAGTTGAGGACGCCTTTGCTGATGAAGCACAAACCAGACAATACTACGAATGGGGCATGCTGGGCTTTGATGTAAGTTGCATATGTTTTTTGCAATTTGAATGCGTTCTAATTGTTTCTATCGTTCTATCATTTTATAGTTAATCATACTGGTATTGGCCGTAATACTTGCCATACACTACACAAATCGGAGACGCCGCTATAACTATTAGTAAGCAGCCGCTTACTTAAGTCAATTCCTTTAAGTCTTACACTTAAGTGTAACCTGAACATTTTATTGTTAGCCTAACAACTTGTCACCAATGTACCTACATACGTTTAAAATTGAAGCACACATAGCAGTGTTTTGTGTCCACTTGCCAAGCAAACTAATGCCTCGAATAAACTACACTCATACTACTACTTATGTATGTACGAGTATATGTAACTAAAGTCATACTCAAAGATTGCCTTTCTAAGTATTAGCCACAAAGGGCACACGCATCTGCTGCCCAATTCATCCGTCGATTCGCTGACTCATGCCGCTCCGTGCGCTTTCCACTTCATTAGAAAGCTTTTCAAATCAATTACGCAAACTAATCGAGAAACGTTTGAGGGAAAAGCGTCTCTCTCTCTCTCTCTCTTTTACAAGTAGTTTCATGTTTGAGCAGCAAACATAATTAAGCCCGAAAAGGGCGCGATTTCGGGTCTGGCTTTCGGTGGTAAACATTTCTATGGCGACCAGCTGCACAGAAGCGGAAAATGCGCGCCAACAAATGCAAGTAAACATGCGAGTGTACATACTTACATACTATACATACACGTATGCTTGTATGTATGCATATGTGTACATTTGTGAGTAAACAAAATTTGTTGTAGTTGCTGCCAGACATAACAACAACAAAGTGACATACAAACCGAAGTTGAACAGTAAAAGTCATGCGCGCCGTTAAGATGAGAACAACAACAAAAGCAACGAAAACGACAGCAACAACAAACACGCTGTATTACATTTGACAAAAATATGAACGGGCAGGCAGAGTGTGACGTCATCGCTTGGAGCACTGGCCGGCCTGCGCGAGCGCATTACGTCTCCAAATACTCGTATGCATGTACATATATGTATGTATGCATGTGTGTTTGTGAGTGCAAATGAGCTGGCTGGCCAGTTGTTTATTTGTCTCTGTCTTTTATTTTCTGAATGTGTAAAAAATAACAAACTTTTCTTCGTGTTCAGTTCGTAAGTGAACGCGAAACGAGCAAGTATTGCTGTCTAGAACAAAAATACAGAAAAGGGGAAGTTTCGTTAGCGTATACTTGTATTGCTCGTTGTTTCGAAAATAAGTGGCGCGCTTGTTATTGTCAAAAGTCAAAAGGTGAAGAAACTCTTAATCGCTTTGTTGTGCATGAATAAGGATCAACAAAATACTGACATTAATGCACACATTTCTGTAGACTTGAAAAGAAACGATAAAAATTACATTTGAAATTTCAATATTGTTTCTAAATATTTATTTAAAATTGTGTTTAGCATTCGCCGGATCCAATTGCAAAATGGGTTGTGCTACGACTAGTGTTAAAATCGCCTCCATCACACTGAATGTTATTTTGGCGGTAAGTTTTGTTTATGGTAATTGGAACCATATACATTTCTACGAGTAGATGCAACAACAACAAGAACATGAACTGGTTTAAATTTAAATATCATGCATTGTATTTCATTGAATAAATTACATTTTGAAAAGGAAAGGAAGCCACACACACAGGCATGATGTCACTAACTAAACACACTTGAAAACGAAAAACAAAAACAAATAAAATATTAATATAGTATGTATTTGAAAATTACCTAGTATGTGTGTGTAAATATAATTGTTTGCATAATGTATTAACCGACGTAAAAATGAATGGCAATTATTTGAATTTGTGTAAAAGGCAACCAAACAGACCAAAATTATAAAATATATTTGTGGCATTACAATAACCGCAAAATGTTCCTGAAAATGTTGGGGGCCTTGTTTCATTTTAAACAGATTTTGTCATTTCTCATGTTCAGACAGACACACAAACACCTGCAAATTTCCGTTGCTCGGCATTCACACACCAATCATTATCTCAGAGTCTTCAAATTGGACCTTGCGGTTGTTGTCGTCGGCTGGTCTGTGAAATGTTCTCCTCTAAATAAAATCGTGTACTTTGTTCCGACTAGTATAAGTAATAAGTAGCAGTTGAAATTGCCTCAAACAGGCACTTCATATGTGGGCGTTGCGCTTTCCAATTCCTTTCTTACTGATTGCCAGCGCTATCTGCCCGATGATGTCATACATTTCATTCGTGGTCTGACCTATTTACAGAGCCCTCAGCACCGCTAGCAGGGTGCGTTACAGTCCACAGGAAACCAATATGGGCCACCCCACCCTACATACTTCAATGGCAATGTCAACCCCTCGGAGAAAGCGCGATGTAATTGACAAATCAAGAGAGCAGTTAATTTATAGTCACAACTAGGGTACAGAAAAAATCACTAACATATTGCGTGTGCTGTCCGTCTGCATGTAATTAGACTTTTTATATTTTAATGAAAGACGCAAGTTCCATCTTGTGCTCATTTCATCTCATTTAAATGAGGGCTCTCCAAACGAAAACGAGCGCCGAAGACAACATACCCTCAAGGGATTAAAAGCCTTTGTTTAGAAAATGAAAAACTAGTTTTAAAAATTGAAATTTGTTGATGTTTGTTGCATTGATTGTTCTTGTAAAGGTCTTAGGATACTAATATTGAAATTGATTTGAATCTGATAATACACAAGTAGACAACATAGTATTAAACTTTCATTCTAATCGATTATATATTTTCATGTAGAATTATAAATAAAGTACTCACCTTTTATAATTTCTATAGCTAAGCGACTAAGACGTGTATATAATGAGGATAGCTTAGAGATTTCAATAGGTTACGACTCATAACGAAATAGTCCGCAGTAATCATAGGACAGACCTCACGCTCTACAAGAGCAGATCAATCGTATGGCTAAAGGAAATACATTCTAAAATAAGCTGTCTAGTATTCATTGTTTTAAAATTTAAAAGCTTTCTTCTTTAAAAAACATTGCTGAAGTGACTTTTGGGTCACGAGTATTGTTTTATGTTATATTTTAAAAAACTTTTTAGTATAGCATAGCCAGTTCTTTAATAAAAGACAACAATTTCTGATAGATTAAAAAAGTGTTACCTGCAACATCAGCAAAATATTTGAAATAAATTATTCATAATCATTTAATACCGATTAAAAAGACTTTGCAGTTCCTGTTTAATAGATGTTTATAAAAATAGTTTCCATGCATTACAAACTACATTGTCAAATGGTAATACACTCCTTAGGAAAGAGTAAAGGAACAGCTAATTTTCGTTGCCACGGTCACATCAGCGACAAATAATTGTTGCTTTGTTCTTATTAATGCCGTAGTTGTTGTTTTTGTTGCTCAATTGGCAGTTGATTGCATCATATCGGGCTCTTCCGTCCATGATATTCACGCTGGTTGCATTTCACAGATACTCGCGTTCGGCGCGATCGGATGGATCGCTTTCAATGCGGACTCGGAGAGCGAGGAATTCGTCATAGCCGCCTACATCACATGCTCGATTATTGTTGTATTTGCATTTCTGGGCATATTCGCAGCTATACGCGAATCGGTGTGCCTCGCTGTTACGGTACGTGACTGCGCCCTGAATTATGCCATGAATATTTTGAAACTCATTTGCTTTCGCAGAGCGCGGTGTTTTTGATTGTCTTGGCCATTCTGCAAATTATAAGCACCTGCATCTTTCTGCATAATCTCGACGTGAAGAGTGGCCAGACGGTGGTGGAGCAGGCCTGGCAGCACAACAATCTGGATGGCCTGCAGCAGAAATATGAGTGCTGTGGCAAGAGCAGTGCACAGGACTACATTTTGCTCAGCCAGCCAATTCCGCCGAGCTGCTATGTTGATCTGAAGCCTCTGACCGCCAATCTGTATCTGAGCGGCTGCATTGAGAAGGTACAGAGCTACTACGAAGCCGACAAACAGCGTTTCATAATCGTCTCCTGGGTGCTGGTAGCATTTGAGGTGAGTGTGAAACCATAACTAGAATCGGTGAATATTTTACTGATATCTATTCTATATGTTCTATTTGCAGTTGCTCTGCAGTCTGCTCGCCGTTCTTCTTGCCGTCAATTTCCGGAATAAGCAAAGGCGTATGCAATTTTAAGGGGCGTGGCTGCGTATAAAGGCCGCGATGAGAGTACAAAAGTGGAAGACGCACTAGACAGATCCATTTGAGATTAATGATGAGAAAACAATCAGATATGTGGCTTTTTCCAGATTCATTTTTGATGTCCATACCCTATTTTAGTCTCCTTAAACATATGAGATTCACTGGGCGATAGCGAATCGGAGTTTAAGTAACATGTTCTTACAAGTATTTTATTTGTGCTTTGCCTATTCGAGCACAAATGACATTATTAACCAAAACTACAATATAAAATAAACCTTAGAACGCAGTCATGTTATTTCATAGGCATTTTAAACTATTATACGAGTTAGTTAATTTATGCTTAAATATATATCTACATATATAAATATACAAATAAAAATGGTGTGCCTTTTGGGGAATTAGGTCATTTGGCTTTCGCATACACTAAGAATATTGGGCCGTCTGCACAGTGCTTTCAATTATCGAATGCCTAATTGTACAAGTATACCAAAATATATTGCGCATACGAGGCATGGTACGTGCCCCAATGCATTGATGGTACACAAGCGTCAGGTCCGCTCTGAGTTTTTAATGGTCTTTTGTTGAACTATTGTTTATTATAAAAACAAATGCGTCAAGCATTTTGTGTATGGCCATGGCCAAATCTAATGCCTGGTCGAAGAAAAATATACAATGTACGGATTTTATTCAACGTGGCTAGCGAACAACTTGTTGCTATTCGGGCACATTAGCCATTCAGTTTTTCATTTTGGCATGTGGGGTTAATTGTAGTTGTGTTTGTGGTTGAGGCGGCGCTTGCGGAAGCCGAACACGTACAATAGACGGTACGAAAATGGCCGCACAAATGTTGGCCCTAATAGTTCTGCAATCATAAATGAATGTTTTTATTTTATTACCCGCACCTAAATACGAGTCTTGGCATTAGACAATTTCGTTAGCCTATAGGTATAGTGTTGTTTTATCTTGCCGTTAAGAAGACTTTCCTATATCATCACTTCTTAGTTAAATGGGTTTTTATTTTTTATGTTGGTATACATAAGTTTTAAGAATTTGTATAATAAAATAATAATAAAACGGTAAAGTCATTCCGAAACACTATGCGAAATTTATAAATGGTACGATATCTTTTTTTATTTTTTATCTATTTATTTCATCGACAAACAATACAGTCGATGTAAAAGAAAAAGAAAACAAAAAATCAATACAAAAGAGAACTTAAACTAAAAAAAGTTATGGGAATAAAAAGCCTATAAAAATGACACAAATATCTAATAACAAATCCGACACGGTGGGGGAATTTTATTTGCCAAACGGCCAGCTATGATAAACAAAAGAATTATTGTTGTATGTGTGATTTTAACATCGATCTGTTCTAAAGTAAATAAAATAATGAAGTTTTAATTAGTTTGTTATAAAGTTGCTCTGCTTATAGATGGGACATGTCCACTTATCTAGTTTGTTATCTGTAATACATATGGAGTGTGCCATGCCTTTTTCTGCATGTTACATACATTTGTATACTCTTTGACTGTTCGGGTTATTATTATAATGAATTAAAATATTCAATAAAGGGGAACATCAACTGCTCTCACAATATTGGGCAACAAATTTTCAGAATTACGACCGGCTTGGAAAATAACAAATAGCGGGGATGTGGGACATTACAAAAACATGAAAACTTGTCCACTAAAGCGATTGGGAGACAGATTAGATTATTTGTAGAATTAGCACCGATATTGTTGTCCCAAAAATTATGTTAGAAAACAGTACAATACAGAGGACAACAACAACAGAGAAACCCGAAATTAGTTTTTTTTTTAATGGCATACATCTTTTTATCGCAAGTGCTAATTTTGTAGCACCGAGCTGCGATAAAAGTAAAATTAATTTAATTTGAATGCAGGCGACCATTACAAAAGTCGCCAAACTATATATGCAAGTTTTCCAAAGTACAAAAAAGACGAGCATTGTACTGTTGCATATTTATCGAAACATTTGAGATTCACGTAAATATACTTCAGAGTATTGGCTTATTTTTAAATTCCCACAACGCTACATTAAATACTCTTGTTAAATGCAATTGATTACAGAATCGAGTACACGGTATAGAAGAGAGGGAGAGTGGTGCTCAGGCATTCGATTCCTTTATTATTTTTGTGACCCAATTTCTTAGCAATGCGGCTACATTTTAAGATACATTTATTTGATTACTTTCTTGACCCAAATCATTGCCCTATTCATTTGGGGCATTACAAAAATTGGTGACCGTATTGTGCGATTATCTTGAAGGACAATAACTTTAATTGTCTACTTCATTTCTGCGATGAAGTAAAAGCTTTAGCACCACTTAATGCATTGTCAATAATTACCTTCAGTCTTAAAGCGGAACTAGTTAAAGGTCATGCAGACATAGGGGTATGTACATATGTATGTCTGGGTATTGCTCGCATAAAGCCACGCACGCTCTTTACTGATTTGGAAAGTGCTATCAAGCTTGCGAATGACAGTGAAAGCTCATGTGTCTGTAACGGAAATGCGTTCGCGCGCACACCACAAGCAACCGAAGAGACATAAAAAGCTTCGATGTCGTGACATCATTCCACCCACCACCTACCTAACAACAACAACAACGGCAAAAACAACTCGACAAAAACAACAGCAACTCGAAATATACGTTGATTTCTTTTGCAAAATGTGAAGCGAACTCAGAGCGTTACGCTGGCCTTTGGTGCGCGGCTATTATTTTCAAAAATTCTTAAATGCGCGTCGTTTAGTCGCACGTCAACGTTTCCAGCAAAAGGGCTGACATTAGTGCGAGGCCTAGTCACAAAGTGGCCAACAAGTTGACGGCGTAGCAGAGCAGCAATTTGTTCAACAAACAAATTACACAGGACCCTAGAGAGGGGGCTGGGGCATTATCGATTGATTGATAGCGAAACAGGAAAAAATAAACTCGTATATATAGAAAAATAAATAAATATGGCCTGTCGCATAACGTTTTTAAAGGCTATACTCATAATACTGAATGTGCTGCTATCGGTGCGTATACGTGATGTTTTGATTGACAATGAAATACTGATTTTTTCAAATACCTTGCAGCTAATTGGCGTGGCATTAATTGCGTTGTCTGTATTTGAGCTGAATAACACTACTCCTGGCAGTTTCGAGCACATCGCAGTGGTGGTGCAGATATTTGTTGGCTCCTTTGTGATTCTGACTTCGTTTCTGGGCTGCTTTGCCGCTGGCCGCATATCGTTGGGCCTAATTTGGAGCGTAAGTTGCTTGATCTACCAGGTGTGTGGAAACGTAAATAGCATTTGTTTACATCATGTTTCAGTATGTCATCTGTCTGGCCATTCTGCTGTCCCTGCAAATCTACATAATTGCCGCCGCACATTCCACGGACTACGTGCAGCGTGCGCGCAGTGATTATCTGGCCTTGTGGGCCGATCGTCGCCATAACTCCGAGCGTCTTGCCTACATCGAGCAGCGGGTAAGCTAAATTTCTAAATTTAAGAGCATTTTCCATCAGCTGCTGCTTGTTTGTAGTACACATGTTGCGGCAGCACCGGACCACAGGATTACATACTGCTGGGCAGTGGCATACCTCTGAACTGTTACAAGAATTTGGAGCGGTCGAGCAGTAATCTGTTTAGCGCCGGCTGCCTGGAGTCTGTGCAGGCACATGCCACCGATAATGTGACCAATGGCTTGATCATCAAGTGGCTCTTGTTCATTGTGGAGGTAAGTGGCTGGCGACCTTGACTGTCGCCCCTAGCCTACTATGTATACTTGAATATTGATATTTATGACTACAAATAGTTGAATGACATGAGAATTTAATGGCAGATTAAGCAGTCAAGGCTTGGCCAGAAATAGGCACTACTGTTTGTGCTTGAAAAATACATTTTAATAATTCACATTTTCTGTAATTTTCCAGATGACTTCACTCGGCATCGCCACTCACTTGGGCATCACAGTGCGCAACAAACTGCGTCGAGAGAGATTCTAAAAAGGGCTCTTCATCTACTTGTAGGGCATCCATACCAATAGCAAAGACCAAACACATTACTTTTTTATGTATTTTACACACAGTAGTACCTAGTTCTATATTATTGATATACTTGTAATCGTTTAATGCGACATTGTTAAAGTATTACAAAATAAATTGTGTGTTTCAAGAACAACAAAGAGCATGAAAGCTTTCATAGCGACGCCGCCACCGCCACCGCCACAGCCGCCAAGTAAACGAAAAGCTCGTAAACATTCCAATAAAAAAATTTGCCATGTTCCAAATAATATTTATTTTATACTCGTACACACTATAGTATATGGTATGTATGCATACCTGTGAGTAAGTGTGTGGATGTGGATATGGCAGTCTACTCTAAAGACGCATATAAATATACAAAATGAAACTGTTGGGAGGCACAGCCGCTGGTTTTGTCTCTTGAGTAACGAGCAACAGCCACTCAGTGGATGTGTAAACATTTCGCTGTTTCCTTAAGTTGGCCAAATTCTCTTGTCAGCAGGCGAAAACATTAACGGTTTGGTCACTAAACCGCGCGCGTCGTTCGATCGCCACAAGTGGAGAACAACAAACTGAAAATTATTGCGAATTTCATTTGAAGGCGTGCTGTGTCTGTGTCCCGATCGTACAATATACAATCGGATAAGTGAAATATTACCAAGTGTCCTAACTAATTTAATCACTGTGCAAATTATTCAACGATTAATTACTTGTTAATATTAAATTAAGTGCGAGGCAAAACAGTAAAGTATGACGGCGGCACGAGTTTGCTTGCAATGGACCGTGGTCGTCTTTAATGTCTTGACTTTGGTAAGAATAAAGCTACATATATTCGGACTTCTCATTCGACAACTGAAGGTTATTCAATTAAGCTTGTCATAGGCAGCAAAACCGTAGTCTGCACCCTAAAAGTATGCAGTTTCTAATTAAATTTGCATTACATTGTCATTCAAAGGTTAAATATTGTAGAAACATTGCGAAAGATAACGCAGATGCGATTCTTTAACTTTATTTGGAATAGTTACAAATGCATTTAATTTACACTTAAAATTGTTTAAAATATGACAATTACTCTGAAATACATACAAATATATCTGAGCCGTCCACACATCTATTACTTGTTTGTAGAAAAATCCAACAATAGATTCGACGTATGCGTCATCATGAATTGGGACGATATTATTTATGGAATATAGCTAATATATTCGTATATGTAGCTGCCTAGCCTTATGGGTGTGTCTGTGATTTATCGAAAGTATTCGAAAGGACTTTAATCAGTTTTTACTTATTTTTTCCGGCATTTTATTGTATCCCATAATGCCAATCTGACTGCAACAAATCTTCCTTCTATTCTCGTGTGTCACTTGTCTTGCTGTCTTTTTGTCTTTTTGTGTCGTTCGCAAAGTAATTTTTTTTTTTTTATATATTTTTAAACATTTACTTGTTTTGGCTGATGATGTGAGAGCAGCGTATGCTTTTGTGTGTTTTAATGTTGTTGAACAAAAAATAAATAGTTTCTATTTTAGTCAAAGAGCGGTAAAAAAAACAAGGCATTTTATTATTTATAAGCAAATATTTGACGCGTCATCGCCCGTGCTTCAATGCTTTTCAATGATCAACTGTGTATATTAAGCTGCTAATTGTCTCAGATAATCGGTGGACTTGCCGTCGCGGCAGCTGTCTACGAATATCTATATTTCAGCGAGGGCTCTGTCGGGCACATAGATAAATGGCTGCAGCTGGGCGTGGCCGGGGCACTTATCTTGAGCGCCCTAATTGGCTGCACAGGCGCATCTGTGGCATCAATTAAAGTGCTGGTGCTGGTGAGTGTGTCTCTCCATTACTTGAAATGTGAGTGATGGCCATTTAAATCTGAAAATATCTATGGCAGTATATTATCTTGCTACTGGTGATGATTTGCGCTCACATTTGGAAGTTGGCGCACTACAGTGAGTCAAAACAGTTGGCAGCCACTGAGGTGTATGTGATCGCCACCTGGATGCAGGAACTGGAGAGGCCAGGCGCCATGAATCAGATGCAGCAAGAGGTAGAACAAAGTCTCAAATATTGTGTTTCCCATTTGCTAACGAACTGTCTTGATGGAAGTAGTATGAATGCTGCGGAGACAAGCGCTTCACGGACTACACAAGTTTGGGCTTAAAGGTGCCGAAAAGCTGTTTCCACACCGAAGATGGACTGCACGCCCTCTATCCCTATACGGAGGGCTGCATGGTGGCCGTCAAGCGGGTCTACCTACAAATCTATCGATACGAAAAGTGGGTGCACTGTGGATTAATGGCATACGAGGTATACTATAAATCCCTCTCTAGAGTAAAACTCATAATTTATACAAATTTCCAATTACGCTTTACAGATTCTGGGCATTGTCTTGGCAATAACGCTGTGCTGTCAATTGACAAACAAGACACGTCGCTATAATTATTAGATTTACTAGATTTCCATTGTTGTTAAGTGACTTGATTATATGAATATAATTTCATGAAGAATACCATAAAGGTATAAAATATGATCAAAATGAGGCTTTAGAGGAAATGCAGTTACTAGTAGATTGGTGTTTTTTAATATTTCTTTTAAGAAATGCGGGTTTTCAAAAAATGTATGCAATGTTACGCATACGCCATGTTGTGCGGTCAATACAAAACAGCAACTGATAGCTATTTTTTTTACTTCTTATTTATATATGCGAGTATTTGGTGTTTTATAGTTTCGTTCATTAGGTGTGTTTTTGCTTGTAATACGAGTCATAGCTATTTTGTTCTGATTATTTGCGATTAGCCTTGTCAACGTTGTAGCTGAAAGTTTCTGCACTTGCCAAGAACTCCTTTAAATAAGAATTTACTTTTGTTTGGATTACCTCTTCTGGCTTTTTGTTTACAACATTTTGTCAGTTTGGTCATAATTATGAGTAAATAATTCATAATTAGTAAAAATTAGGTCTACCTAAAATATAGTTGTACTATCTTTAAAATGACAAAAATACAGTTAATTTCCCAAATCAGCAATCTCTATCACAGGCAATGTTCTTTAGTTTTTCCAACACATGTAATTAATATAAGAATACAAATTTATTTGAATTGAGTTTGAGAGATATACTCGTTTTCTGGAAGCCTATGCAGCTTAAAAATTCTTCCATTCAATAAATACGAACCATATGGAGGCATGTAAAAGGGTAAAAGTTTATTACTGCATAGGGATTCGATTTCAAATCAAACTCACTCAGTCCAGTTCCGAATACGAATCATGGTACATGTCGAGTGCACTCGTGGATCAGTATATTGAATTCTTTAATGATTCATTTGTTACTTATTTGTTTTTAAATATGTGTATACAGAAGATATTGGCATTCTTTAACCAAATTGATGACTCAACCATAACTTTGAGTTCCAATAGGAGCCTATTTAACATTTAAGAGCTTTCTGCAAAGCGTTTTCAAAATATTTGCAAGTGCAGTTGCTAAATTGTTATGATGTAGATATTAAGATACAGACGCACATTTCGTGTTAGTCTTTATTTAAAATCTATCCTGAGTTGGACAATTATTACATTTTTTAAAATATTATATAGTTTTCAATTTCAATTACTTCTAAACTATTTAAAGACTACGAAAGGGCGAGGTCGAGCAGAAGGGTCCCTCTTCACGCGCCTGAGGTGTTGGCTGTTGGCCGCCGTTGAGAGCCGCTGGAAACTTTGTTATCGTAAGTCCAGGCTGGTTTCAGTTCCTCCAAGTAGATCAGGCAGGCAGGAGATCTTACCTGGTATTGAGGGACTTTCTCTTGGTCGTTATATGGGAATGCCAGGTGCGTCGCCTATCCAGACTGAGTCCCAGGTACCATGCTGAGTTATTGTTTTGCATAAATTTTATTTTGTCCCTTAATTTCGTTAAAATTGTTGGAAGACCTAATGCCAGTTGAAATTATCCGATGTCCCAGAGTCATCACAAATTTGTGAATATCGTTGGATTCGAAATACAATTATGTGTACAGAACTTGTTTGCAGCGATCATCAATCACCTTTTTTTGGGTTAAATGTATTTGAAAACCGCTTTCTAAAGAGTTTTCTTTTTTAGCCTATGGAAATTCATAACCTACTCTTATTCATACTACTATAACTTAGCTGAATACAATTAATTATATGTATACTTATGACGTGTGTTACAATGAAGCTTGATATCAACTCAAACTTCCTGTGCCAGCAGCAGGGGCGTCCGTGAGTTCACGTGATTTGCACGAGGCTCACGACGAACCCCGGGCGGCACTTGGTGCAGTGACCGTCGCTGTTGCTGGCGCAGCTTGTAGAGTAAAATGCTGAGGGCAATGGTCTGTGTGAGTATGAAGAGCTGTAAAGGGCAGTAAAAATATCATTTGGAATGTCAGTGCACTGGCACTGCCGGCCCCTCTTTGTCAACTACCTACCTCAAGGCCAACGATGAACCACATGAAGACCTTATCACGTCGCTGTATATACCGTTGGCTGCTGTCCAAAGACGCCAGGCAGCCGCGCGTGTAAAGCTTGGTTGTGGCGCCAGAGCTCTTCTGCTTCAGCGGCTGATAACAGCTGGCGGGTATTTGCATATGTAAGAGCTGATAATCAGCCGCATTGTTGTAGCCACAACAGTGTTGCTATATATGGGACAAAGGGTATTTGTTAAACACATACTTATGTAAAGGGATATGTATAGTAATACTCATTAAAAAGCTGTCTTAGAAGTTTGCAAACAGCATTTTTTCTTTAACTTGAAAAATACAGAATTTGGTAGTGCTTTGAAAATTGTTGAAGGAAGTGCATCTTTTTAATTGAATCTAAGAAATTATATATTTAATATTGGCTTCCTTTATGGGAATTAACAGATCTGTAGTTTTTCAATGACCAACAAAAGCAAATCGTGAAAACTTTGCTCATCAAATTAATTCATAATTCTTGCATTTCTCTAATACATACTATACTTCTATATTCGAAAGAAGTCATAAGTTGTAAGTGATTAGAAAAACTTTAAAATTTCAATTCGATTATCTTGCTTTAAGGGCTTTACAAAAATAATACTTTTAACACAAATTGAATAGTGGTTATCATTATGCTGATACTAAATAAAGAATGACCAATAAAGCACGTACAAGTGCTTAATTTTATATTTTCGAATAAAGATTGTATTTTATTTCTTTAACCCACCTGTGCCTCATATTGCTGCATCAGCTGCGGCTGCGTCCCCACACGATACCAGGCATGATCCAACTGGCGCAAGGCGCTACTATATCGAGTGTGAGGCTGATAGCTGCGCACCTGGATATATTCCACTCCAAGGACGATGAGTATAAAGCAGGTGAACTGTATGATTGATGGACAATTGCTCTCAATATGCAAAATACAAGTACAATCTGCTTTTGTTACTCACAATTATGTTGACACTCAACAGGTTGCACACCAGTCCATAACAGCCAAATATCACGATTATGCAAATTGAGGCGCCCAGCACAATACTCTCGATGAAATAGGTGTGTTCCGGCGTATTGGGCTCGGCCATTTGTAGGCCTAGACCTGCGCCAGACATGATGCCTATAGCGAGCATCTGTACGAGTATATGAGAAAGAGCGGAAACTATACTCGCATTCCCATTTACTTGATAGAGATTTCCACAATCGTATAAGTGCCAGTTGTTTTCCCGCCGACTTACCATATACAAGAGATTGGACAGCAGTCCCGTGTACTTGATTGTATTGTAGACAATGTTCATGTTGGGGGCTTCAGTGCGCTTGTGGCTGCAATTGCTAAAGACACGCCAAATTTAACGAATTGGATGCCGCGGCATTGGGGCAGCAACCTTTACAGATGATAAGCTACGAGCATCACCGGCTGCTCTACATATTATTAATACAATACAGATGATAACCAGAGGCAGAATAAATATATAAAACAGTTAATTGACATTTTGCCTTCGATTTTAATAGAATCTCATATAAGTAGTAAAAAAAGTAAAGTAAGTACAGCTGTTATACTATTCTTTTAGTTAAAAATTGCCTAAAACTGTTTGCCTTAAAACTATGACATAGAATTACAAAGAGTTCAAGTCGCAATGCATCCGTAAAATCGGCACGCATTCAAATGATTTACATATGAACAATTCATGTGGGTGTGTATCGTTGTATCGGTGTGCCTGTGTGTTTGTGTATACATTTTTGTGTACTATACTCGTATTTGATGTGTTTTGTGGTCAAGTTCACAGTTGCAAATTATTTGGCGAAATTGGAAAAGTGGGCCATGATTGATTTACAAACTGTATTGATATTTCGACACGTGGCGTTTGTACTAGAGCTTAGTTTTTTAAAATCCTTACAAGTGCTTTAAATTGTTGTCTATAAAAACGAACTATCTCTAAAATGTTATGCATTTTTGTGGCATCTTTATATATAAGTAGTATAAGTATGCATGTATCCATTTGTTGAATATTTTTTCTAAGAAGTATAAAATCAATTAGAGACTAATTTTGTTTTAGATTTAAAAGAATCTACTGTAGCTACATTTCAACATTGTTCTCTTTTCTAAAAGCCACAAACATGCCTTCTCACTTTACAAAATGCTTTCAGTAACTTGATTGCAAATGTGAACCTGACTTTTCAGTTAAAACAAAGAGATAAAATACAAGTGGCGTTCATCAACAATTTCAATAAATATCACATTGTTTTAAGACTCGATGTGGTCCAATATAGCTGGCAGAATTTCGTTGATAGCACATCGTTTGGGTTGCAAGTGAATTACATGCGCCATGGCAATGGTATTAGGCCCCATTTTTGAGTAATATCCTTAAAATCGCACTGCATGGTGAGCACCACTTTCTCCGTCTTCTGGCTGCGTGAATTTGTTGCCGATTTGAGTGTTAGGCAAAGTTTCAAGTCGCGATGTGAGATTTGCTGAGTCTGTGGGGTAAAACAACAAAGTTGATTATAATTCTTCCCCATTGGCGATGACTAATCTTTATACTCACGTCCATGTCGTAGGTCCACAATTGTCGTGAGTCATTGGTGCATTGCGTCATCATTACATTGGAAGTAGTCGCATTGCGATTTTTGAGCAGCTTTATCATACCCTGCTTGGGCTCGTGGTAAGTGAGGCAAATATTGTCGTTGGTCATTATTTGGCCCTTGGGCGTTATTACAAACAAATCCATGGTCTGTGCATGCGACGTACAATCGCCAACGGTCACGGGTTGCAGGGAGGAGCGCGGCGCCGATTCTTTGAGCGGCCGCAGGCACTTGTCTCGCTCCAAGTCGATGAGAGTGGTAAACTCTTCTGCCTTGCTATCCACCTCCTCAAAGGCTCGCTTCCATTCCCGTGAGAGCAGTCTGCCCGGCAAGTTCTTCATATGGCGGCTGTACGCCTGCGCACATTCTGTCTCCCCATCCAGCCATATGATTTTGCCAAAGAAACGATCGGGTGCTGGAAAGAAATGCTCCGGCCAAATGTTCTCCAGATACCAGGAGAAGGGTTTGCATTGCAGTTTCTTGCGCAGTGCGACACGCTCAGTGACATTGACGCTTTCGCGCACATGCAGCGATAATCCTTGAGTATAGAGCATTACAAAGTACTGCCAGTCGTCCATCCAGACGGTAGCGGCACGCGCCAAGTTCGTCGTCAATACATCGATCATGCCGCCCGGAAATGTATAGGGAGTGGTACTACGGAAGACGTGACCCACATGCGAGCACGGACTAATCTCGATGCGGCCGCCACATTGCCAGATGCGAAAAGACATTTCTACATTCTCGCCACCCCACACATGCATCTCACTATCGTAAGCGCCCATCTCGTAAAAGTATTTCCGATCGATGGCGAACAGTCCGCCGGCCATGCCGGGCGTGGCAGTAGGTTGCGTGGCGTCCTTCACATTTGTATCCCGTTTACGCTCCGAGGAGAACCAACGAAAACTGAGCTGCCAGTTAAAAGCGCCCCAGTGTTTCTCAAAGGTCTTCGTATAGCTGAAGTTATCGTCCGATATAATGTCGATGACTGGACAGATAACCACATTGCGCGATTCCTTAATGCGGGCTAACAACGGCTCTAGCCAGCCTCGAGAGCATTCGCAATGAGCATCAAGGAATGTTAGGACATCGCCGCGAGCATGTTCAGCACCCATTAGACGTGCCGGCACTAGACCGCTACGCTTTTTCATGCGATACAGATGCGTCGGCACAGATAGGACACGTATATAGCTCTCCAGCTGCCGTTTCAAATAGGCTGTGGGAGGAAAAAGCGTTAATGATGTTTGCAGATTAAGTCACACTTGCCACAACTTATGCGGAATAAACTAATCAGTGAATGGAATCAGCTTTTAAAGCCATATATTGCTTTCTTCGGAACAGCAAAACTACAAAATACTTCATTAAAGATATGTTGAAAGTTCTTGATATCAGATGTGTGCTCTAATTTTTTATTTATCGAATCTTCTCTCTCGGAGACTTACGGTAAGTAGTCAAATGTTAATCCAATATAGTTAGTTATTTAATTAATTACAATTAAATATTTAAATTACGGTCCTAACTGTTATTGCTGGGTGGGGCAGTCTCTTCGCCAGAGTCGTGTATGGCTAGCCTGCCAAGTTAAATTCTGCGCAAGTCTATTTGGATGGTTCCGCAGCTTAAGCTGGTTCTTTGCTTTCACCTTGGCGATTTCATCTTTAACCGATCCCACATTTAAATCTTTCCGGATATTTTCACTCTTTATGTACCTGGGGGCCCCAGTGATGGTTCTCAGTATCTTCGATTGAGATCTCTCGATTTACTCTAAATTACTAATGAAAGCGTTTCCCCATAGTTCACAGCCATATGACCAAATTGGTTTGAGAAACGCATTGAACGGACGTTTATAAGCCAATGTAGATTAATAGCTTTTAGTTTCAGTTGATCTCTCTTCGCTTCGATGTGTTTGCAAATGAGACTTTTGGAAAAGGTGCTGTTTCACTTATTTGTTTCATTTATTTTCTACGCCATAAATGTTTTGGTGGTAAATCATAATGAAGTTATGCTACCATCTGATCAAAAATGAACGGGACTGGTCCAGTAAAAAATGTTTTCTTATGTAGATACTATGGAAAACAAAATTAAACGGGTGTGCATAAAATTTTGTGTTTCCAATAGTGGTACGGCTACGGAATTATTAAAAATATTGCAGAGATGTTGTGGAGAGTACGCAAGTGTTTGATTAGCATAAAGCGTTTAAAGAGGGTCGCGAGGCCGCAGGAATTTTTCCTCATGCAAGTGGTCGACGATATAAATGAAACAAGAAAGGAATGCTAAAGTCGAGCAGGCTCAACTCTTAAATACCCTGTACCACCCCACAAAAAAGTAATTAAATTAATTAATTAATTTAATTAAATTAATTAACTAAATTAATTTAATTAATTAACTAAATATTAACTAATTAAATATAAAATATTCCATGCATGCATACATACATTTACAATTACATCAGAATCGTGTCTATGCGTGTTTGTGTACTTGTACATATGTATGTATGTGTGCATTGAGCCTGGTTATATGGCTATAACTTTCTTTCCGATCATTCTATCATAATGAGACTTGGTATACGGTTATATAATTACTAACCTAATGTGACTACCAAATTTAAGTTCAAAATTCCAGGAATTACGGGAGCTATAGAAAATCGTTAATAGGGGGGGAGTGGGGGGGTGGATCAGAAAAAATGAACAAACTCGTCCTTTCTCGGTCTCAGGAGAATCTGTATACCAAGTTTGGTTATTCTAGCTCTTATACTTTCGGAGATCCTTGCGTTCATACAGACAGACAGACGGACAGACGGACAGACAGACGGACAGACGGACAGACGGACATGGCTATATCGACTCGGCTTGTCATGCTGATCAAGAATATATATACTTTGTGGGGTCTACCAAGCCTCCTTCTGTGTGTTCCATGTGCACTCGCACTAAACTAATATACCCTTGTACCCTTTGGGTACAGGGTATAAAAATGCAGGAAATTGTTGTCGACAATTTTGATATTGGTATTAAAGAGTTAGCAGAGGGTCTCAATATCACTTATGGATAGACTCAATACATTTTGGTTGTAGTTTTGGGTTTGAAGCGCGTTGCCGCAAGTCTCATGTCAAAACATCAATTCATGGAGTTTGCAACACAATAATGCGCCGTCACATTCCAAACTGATTGAGACTGAATTTTTGGCCAAATACAAAACACAAGTCATCGTTCAGCCACCGTATTTGCCAGATTTGGCTATCTGCGCCTTTTTCCTGTTTCCGCAACTTAAATCTGCGCTCCGGCGAGCGTGTATGGAGTCGATTGAGGCCATTAGAAGTCATTTGATGAAGGTCGTAAATGCAATCACACTTCTTATAGTATATGGAAAATTGAATTAACTGTTGGCTTGCTTGAAGCTGGTATGTTCACAGAATACCATTATATACATACCTATGTATGTACTGAATTCTACAAATAAACTGAATAGTGAACAGACAAGCTATTTTTTATTTAATTATTTGTCGCTTGTTTGAATAAGTTTTGTGTACAAAGAAGACTCATACCGTAGAACGATATATGTTTTTAAATCGGAAATTTTGATCTGAATCTGATCTGTTATTATTTTGCTGTTGCAATGTTTACATGAGAATTTAAAATATTAATTAATTTTGAGATCAATTCTGATATCAATGGTTGCAAGTTATATTTAAGAAGAATTTTTGAAAGAGTAGCTATCAAATGGCAATTATACAGGTAGTTCGTAATATAACTTACTGCGATCGCTGGCATCATCCACCAGAATAATCTCCTTCAACAAGTGTCGTGGCGATCGGTTTATAACGCTCGTTATCGTGCGGAGAAGCACAGACCAGGCCTCGTTGTGAAAGACAATGATCACTGAAGCGGTGGGGAGGCCGCTGCCATACTTTTTATCGCGACATCTGCAATGTTTGCCTGATCTTGAGCTTTTCCCTTGAGGCTTACTGCCATTACTTACTCTGCCGTTCTGTAGTCCTTGAGCGTGCGATTAAGCGGTATGCGATCACTGGCCAATATATTGAAGCTGTTGAGCCTAAAGAAACGCTGCATACGAAATCGATCGCGCGGCGGTATAATAACTGGTCGCCCATAGGCGCCCTCGGTCTCCACAGGCCTGAACTGGTTCATGTTGTAATCGTCTGCAAGAGAAGGTACCAGATGACTTTGACTGCTGATGCATGCACGCGCAAGCCCACACACACACACACACGCACAGATGAGTGTATTTGTGTCATTGTTAACTATTTACTAACCTGAAGTCATATTGCCGAATATGTCTCCCTTGCCAATATAATGCGCCACAATATTTTTGTGCGGCCAGAGGGAGCGTCGTTTGGGCGGCGGTTTCGGATGACTGTGCACATAACACGAGGACAAGTGATCGACAAAAATGCACAAACAATGATGACAATATTAATAAAATTTAGCATTTTACTTAACTCGCTCCGAGATACCATATACATACTTGTATGTATGTGAATAAAAACATGGAATCAACACCAACCACGCGAAGCAGCGGAAGAAAACAAACGCAAAGAAGTCCCATAAAAAAACATACATAAATGCAAAGTGGTTTAAAACCGAAAGCAAGGTAGCGCAGCCACTCGAGTGTAACATCGCTCATCCATCGATGGTGTGCGGTGGTGGTGAAGCGGCGCCAGCGGCACTTGCAACACCAACAAAAAGACAATGTGACGAGCCCACTTGGCCACTCGGCTTGCAGGAAATTATGCAATGGCTGCTAACTCTGCCAGCGCTAACTCTGCCAGCGCATGAAGCGCAATCAGAGCGTTCAGCGGTACAATTTTGGCTAAGATCGATCGAACTTTTGATTGCAGCGATCTTGTCGGCAATGTGAATGACCAAAAAAACCATTTCCGCTTTTAAATTGAAATTAGCGCTTAAGTGTACATTATACGTAGATTTCTGGACTCTTGTGTTTGTCGGCATGTTGGTACTCACCTCCCTTCGCCACCATTGCTCTGCATGCTTGATACATATAAATTTATGCTAATTGCAAACATAAAAAACGCAAATACCAACAAAAACAAATAAAGTATATACAGCTTTTTGAGTTTATGGAACGGGAGCCCCATGGCTAATAGATTCTTTTCTTCTTGCTGTTGTTGCTGCTGCCGTTGTTTTCTTCGTCTTCAGCCAGTTTGCTAATGTTAATGACCGCTCGCGCCAATAAGTCCAAGCCCGATCGTAGCTTTCTGCCAACTAAGCGACAACTAAATTGTTGCCGTTGTTGTCGTTTCGCAGCAACCAATCGACAACAACTGGTAAATGTCGCGCCCGAACAATTGGCCGTCTTTGAAATGCGAGGCGCGTTCCAATTGCGAATTGGGAGCAAGAACTTATGAATGCATGCCACTTGTTGCAAAATATTCACTGTTTATTTGCGCAAAAAAATGTAAATAGTCGTTTTCTCTAGCATTGCGATGCCAACACAGCCGCTAAAACAACAGCAACAAAACACCTGTTTATAATAAGGGATGCCACGCCGTTCAAAAAAGAAAGAAATAAAATAGCAGGTAAGCTTAGTGGCAACGCTCGAAGCTATTCGATTAGTCCGAATTCAAAATGGAAACAAAAGCGGGATATCATAGTTACTATTATTGCCGACAGGCGGCGTTGTGTTCCGTCTGCCAGACAATTAAATAATTTCGTTATGGAATGCGAGAGCTTAAATTTATTTGTTTATCTATTTATGTCGACATGAGAAAAATATATAAAAATTATAAAAAGATGTTATAAGCTAGACTAAGCAGGAGAAATCGAATTAAATTACAATAATATCTAATTACCGCCTCCGACCCGGTGGGGGAATATTATTCGACCTTTTTGGAAACGAGGAAATAATATTGCCATTATATAGATGATAGCTCTACATTAATTGCGATGTGATGTTAGAAAATTTACAAACGAAATGAAAGTTACTTTTTTGAACTACCACTGCGTAACGTTTGACTAATGTGTGTTAATGTTTGAATGATTTTTGCCATCAATTGAATTAATTGTAATATTTGTTCGATAGGCATAGCATTAAGGCATTAAGTTCGGTCAAATTTGTGAACCGAGTAGTTCATATATGTACAAAGTATAATTTTCATTGCTCCGTGCACGCGACTCAGCAGCCATGATTTGGAGTGCTTTTGGAAATATTTTCGGATACCTTCTCTTCCTATACACAAGTGTACACATATCCTTGTTACTAATATGCCATGTTATTACAGACATTATGTGTTTCGGTAAAATTTAAAACGCTATAATTTAAAAAGCAACCACTAATCACTTTCTCATTGCGGTTGTAGAATACGATGAATTTTGGTGGGATGTGATTATTTTACTTGCAATTCATGCCTTATCTGGAGTTGTGTTGAGAATTTCCAACTGCCAGGTACTGTGTACGATCATGATGGGACATTTTTACTATGATTACCTTAATATTTTTGTTGTTTTTAAACAGAGTCTTTGTATGATGAGTCATTGGCTATTCCAGACATGGTTTTTTCTTATGACAGTCACATTTTATGTTGCTTGTAATTTGGACTGCACGAATGAAATTACTCAATACGCCTCTATTATTGTTATAGGTAAAAACACAAGATTTCCCGTCAACAGTTATCTTTGTTAAGCATTTATATTTTTTCAGTCATAACGGGACTCGTTATGTACTTACTGTGGAAACATCATAGACAAGTCAAGCTGGAAAAGAGCATTCAAGAAGAGATTAATATGGACAGGTTCTAAATTTGGAATCATATTTGCAGCAGAATTCAAAACAACACAATTAGTTATTCAAAATATATACCTATATATGTCTAACTCTATGATTTGCATAACCATTCCATATACTTAGGGAATGTTGTATTAAAGAACCAGCTGTTGTGTGTCCTGGCCAGTCTGAGTGTGGATTTTCCTCTGGTTGGGTATTTTGTGTTCATATCGTGTTGATTTCTCCCATTCCTCACTTATCATCATTTATTTAACCGAAGCTCATTATGTTCATTTATTAGCGGCCGACACCATTTTCGAAAATGTTAATTTGCTCAGTAAAGTGCTCGATGCGAGAAAGAAAAACCACGAAAAATGTGTAAATTCATTTGCAATTTTGTCGGCTATATTCTATTTATATCAACCAGCCTGTTCTTATTAGGAAACACGTTTTTCTTTTGTCTCCGCGTACACCTTCCACGATGTAACTATGAGAGTTTTCCATGAATATAAAATGTTTAAATGGAACTTTCTTTTAGGCACTTTTCCTCTCGATTTGCATGCGACATATGCCTTTTTTTTGCACGGCTGGTCGGGCATTATTTTGATGACTTCAGGATTTGAGGTACGTTAATAGTCTACAAAATGTCAATTAAGAACTGTTACTTTTTATAGATCGGCAGATTCTTGCTTTGGTGGATTTTTGAAACAGCTTTTTTGGTTGTTGTCTACATTATCCAGGCCTATCGGTTTATTGATCAGTTGCAAGAATTTCAAAAATATGTGTTGTTTCTTGTCATAGGTGAGAATAAATGGATGTTAAAGCTACAAAATTTCTATAATACAATTTTACAGGCTTTGTTGTCTGTGTTTTGGGCTTAATGGTTAAATATTATTTTAAACTTAGTTTGGGAGCTCAAGCTGAAAAGGCAGAAAAAAGAATTAAGGAGGAGCTAAAAATTAAGTACCGTTCGACCAAGTAGGCACCCATATTAAAATACCATTTTTTACACAATGGTGTAGCCTTGAACAAAATCAGTTTTCAGGTTTTTATATTAGTTCTTATAATGATAAGAACTAATATAAAAACCTTATAATGATAAGAACTAATATAAAAACCTGAAAACTGATTTTGTTCAAGGCTAGAATTGTCATTAAATATTAACGAAAGTCAAATAACCGATTAAAAAGTTAACCAAATGGAATAATAAAATGAATATTTTGATGAAATGTAATCGATTTCCATCGATTTAAATTTTTGTAGACACAGATCTCCAGCAGACAGCTGTTAAAACAAACTAAATTAAGTTTTCTTAATTTCTAAAGAGAAATAATAAAAATTTAATTAAAAAATTAAAAATCTCTCACTAGATAGTAATTTGGAAATAAAGTGCAGTTTTCGAGTTTATACAAAAAAATGAAAAATAATAAATACTAAAATATCACATATGTATAAAAATATATTTAAAAGTCTTTCAAATTAATAATTAGCGTTAACAGTTTAATTTGCAAATATAGAAATGCAATTCAGAAAGACTCATTAAAAATAAAATTTATTGTGAAACTGAGCATTTTGTCAGTGTATTTTGAAAAGTTTGAAATGAAGAACGAGTCTTCATTGCAGCTAATGATATTCTCTGACCAATAAGATTGTTTAAAGCGTTTTGGCAATGCAGAATTCTTTTGATTACAGAACTACTTTCCTTAGAAGTTTCTACAATTCTCATTGAAATAATTAAGAAACTTCATTGAATGCTTTGTTACTCTAAAATAAATAAAAAAAAAATTCTCTCTAAAATGTTATCCGTTATAAATATTTCTCCAGAAAACTTGAACTAAGGTATTTAAAAACCTTGTGATAAAGAAACGATTTTTATAAATGTTTACGCAACACATATAGTTCTAGGAATAAGTTTTAGAATATATTGGCGTTTGTCAGATGAAGGCATCCTGAAGAGTATTCTTTATTTTAAGAAAACAAGCAACACTTTCTTGAAAATGATGTCCAAAATGAATGCCGAGCATTCCTAGATTGCCGCGATATTTTCGTTATTTGAGTGCTTCTGCTGCTCTTGCTGTAGTTTGGAAACACGCCAGCTAAGATTGAGGGTGACTAGTGCGGCTAATATCTGTGAAATAATAATATATAATATATAATATGTGAGCTCCAAATACACACACATGTGCACCTGAACAACCACGAATACCCAGAACACGAAGAGAGTACGACTCTTCTTTTGTTGAAAGTATTCATTCAGTTTGAGGTCGCAGCCATCCCGCTCTAAGACAACGCGTCGCAATAGAGGGTCATCGTTATAGCAACTACTGGGCACCTCCTTCTGTTCTTTGATGTACTCATCAATGCCTGTCTTGCCGCAGCATTTGTACTACAATTAAAGCCGATTAAGCGTTTGCATCTTGAATTCAAACCCGATATAGCCTACCAGACCCTCAATCTCTCTGAGCTCTTCTGTTGCGTAAATGCGTGAGATAAGTCGATCGTTGATTTCCTGCTCATTAAAGATATACAATGTTAGCATGGAGGCATCTAGGGCGGTGAAGACCACCATCAATGCCATATACTGCAGACATGGGTGAGTTTTTCAAGCACGTGCAAATATTTAACTGGCATTATACGCACCAACCAAAGACCGCGCACATAATCGCTCAATATGCTATAGTAGCCAAATATTCCGATCCCAAAGATGCCCAATGACACAAAAATGCGTATCACCAGTACCGCAATATAGAGGCCGTCCAGGCCACCGGCATACTTCATATTAGCCACAGCTGCGGCAAACTTTATCAGGCCGCCCACCTATAGGCGGAGGGTAGTACGAAATTGGATGCGATTGGAATTATCTCACTTACGCAGCACAGGCAGTTAAGGAAGAGACTTTCGGCCTTCAAATCGAAAATATCCTGACACATTTTTGAATTTTAAAGCCAATGCTTAATAGAGCAACATAGTTTTCGAATAAGTCCACCCAGTAAACGGTTCATCTCTGTACTAAATATATTGATCTCAATACTCTGCTATAGCCATAACAGTTTCATTTGTTATAAGGATGACCGTTTCGTCTGCAGAGACGAATATAAACACCTTATTCGTTTGATTCCAGTTCAGAATAAAAATATAATCCAGTGTATTTAAGGTAGATCCTTGAAAGCTTTCGTTAGCAATATTTTAATTCATTAGTTACCTTCTTGTTTCATCAACTGATTGAGAAATGTAATATTGCTCGCAACTTATCCATACAGCACCTGCAAACTAATTATGGTTTATATAAATATATACTTAAGTAGATCTTGGCGAACTTTTCAATTTAATAGAAAAGTTCATTTGTTCTTCTCTATAGTAAATGCCAAAAAAGAAACCTTTGTGCCATTCAAGGAATTTTTAATCTTTCTTTCTCTACTCTTCTGTACATTTTTGAAATGTGAAGTTAAAAAACAAAACTTTCTACATTAGTACAAGCATTTCAGCTTTATTTACTCAAATAATTAATGTATGGCATGTATTTCCTTTACTATCAACATAAAGTATTCTTGTACTTGTATTTCATTTACTATTAGCATCATAAGTACATCAGTTGGAAAAGTTGCAGATACCTACTCTACTGAATTAAGTTATTATAAGTTTTTATTATACATTTATAAATATTACGGGTATCTAGTAGCTTGGAAGTAGCAAGTAGAATTTTAGCAATACTGCATTGTTATTATTTCCATAGACCAGCTCTAAGTACTAGCGGTATGGGCGACGACGAGCCGCGTGCCTCAGTGTAATCGCCAGAAGGCCAGCAACTATAACTGCGAGTATCTGCAATAAAAGTGTGGGTGGTGAAGTTTTGAAAGCACTTGGATCTCTATATCTCTCACCTCCACTCCCACGACTGTCCAGTCGCTGATGCGCTCCATACGTGTGCCTTTCGAAAATGCTACGGCCAATGGAGCCTTACAACCGAATTGAAAGAGATCAGCCTGTATTGTGGAGTTCTGATTGAAATAACAGCTGGCTGGAATTTTGAGACCACTGTCCGGATAATTGTCGGGTCCAGTTTTGCCACAGCAGTGGTACTACAATTATTAAGTGGTTTATAACAATTAAGAAGTGAATCTGGGAAAATCAAGTTAAAATGAGACGGGCAGGAGAACTGTAAACAATTTTGCAGAATTTACTTCAAACAAATTAATCAATTAATTTACTTCAAACAATCCTACATTGAATTGGAAATATTTGAGAGCGTTTTTAGTAGATTCAGACTAAAACCTTAATAAGGATTAGGAACATCAAATACTATAGATATATAACAACGCAGGGATATACTTCTATATAATTATTTCAAACACAACCAATAAAAGAAATTGATATTGTTTAGAATTTGCTGAAATGAATTGGTGTGCATATTTTTTGACTTTCTGACAAAACTATAATTCGATTTGTTATTTTTTTACGTTTTGCCCTAACAATTATTAAATTAGTTGAGTTAGGGGATCTTGCAAGAAACAAATGAATAAAGTTAAAAGACTGTGTTAAATTAGTAAAAGAAATATCAAATCATTAATTATAAAATTTAAATATTTTTATTTAAATAAAAAAATTTGTATTTAAATAAAAAAAATATTATCGAACACACATTAATTATTATGGCGTACTATTTCGCCTTAATTCCCACGCCAAATCAACTACTCGCAGAGACAAATAATGTAAATATTAATATTTAATAACTTCATAAAGCTCATTTCTAAACTGAAAATTTTAAATTTAAATTTTGTGATCAATATTAGTTCTAGCATTTGTAAGCTAAAATAAAAATAAATAAATAATAAATTTCGCCTTAAAATTGAACTGAGTTGGATATGTTGAAGTTTTTTTTTATCATATGCATAAATTATTATATTAATTTATTATTTAATCATCGTGCATTATTTAATCAAAATTTTAATTTTTGGGCCAAAGGGGGGACTTGGAAAAAGCTGCGTATGCCCTTGACCTTAAGTGTATGATCAAAATTCAGGTGTCTACTTACCTTGATTTCGTAGTAGGACATGCTGCCATTAAGGTAGAGCTGATTATGCCAGGCCCTATCGATAGTCTCGCTGGCCAGTAGAGGAAAGTTGATGGGTTGTACAAACATAACGGTTATTTGTGCGCAAATTAAAGCGAATAATACTGCTGCATACTTTTGGGAGGCAGCGAATATTATGAGAAAAATTTGATCAGTCTACGGATTTGAATTTCTATGCCATGTCTGATACTCACAATCCAAGTTAGTCTGATATTTTCCTGCAGCGCGGCAATGCAACCCAGAATGGTGATGCCAAATAAGAGAACTCCCAGCACAATGCCCAGAATGCAGGGTATGCGAATGGCCTCGCTTCCGCTGTAAGTAGCCAAGGCATAGGAGCATGCGGAAATTGTAAATGCGCCAAAAACCTGTAAGCCCACATCGATTCGTGAGGTTGTATAAGACAGAGTGATTGCAAATAGCCACTCACACAGCACAAAAAGTCCAGGAGGAATGACGAGACTTTCAAAGTTTTGGTGCCGCAACTCATTTTGTGAGTCTTCAGTATTGCGGCCACAAGTGCGAAAATTATACTAACCAAAATATATACTCGTATGTACAAGCGATAGCGCAGGCAGTTCTAATATTTAGAGCTTAGACTTATCTCCCTCCCAACTGATAACGAACACAAATGACATTGGCCTCCAACGCGACTATGGAGCGGAGAGTCTTCATTTGAGCAGCTGGTCATTCAGTGCTGGAGCGGACGGCACGAGAGAACAGAAAATTTACAGCTAAAATGTTATTAGAGACCTCAGATAGAGCCATCCAAAAGATAGCAGTTGCTCATGTTTCGTTGGCCGTGAGCTTCAGTCAACAAACACACATAAGCGATAAGCTTTTGGCAGCATTTGTTGAAGTTTGCAAATGAGTTTATGTTTACACGGAACGGGAAATCACAAGTTTTAGAATAAAACGATGATCGAACTTTAAGAAATAATTGTAAGCAGTAACTGATTGAACTAGTCTCAAGAATGTTTGGAAAATCCGATATTAAAAGAGACACCCTAAAGATACAGAGAGATAGCGAGAATTAGATTGTAACTAATGTTAATGGATTATTTAATGTGCTTCTTTAAAAAATGTATTTTGGAAATCAGTTACTCAAGTCAAATAATATACAGTATACTCGCTCGTTTGCTTGAATCATACTTGTATTTTCATTACCGCCATATATACATAGTACAATGTAATGTATATAATTTGTGCGTCAGTTAAAATATTAAACATCGGAAATTGCCAAAATGAAAACCTATAAATACTATAAGGACCATAAATATATAAATATATACAAATTATTTATTTATTTTTATTTAGTAAATCAACAATAGTTCTGTCGATACATTCCATTAAAAATATTAAAATATATTATAGCATTTTAAATATATTAAATTAAAATAAAAAAAATAAAAATAATCGGTTTCGCTTTATTTCCAGATCTAATGTTATCTACGAAGCCATCACATTCTGTTTTTGTTACCAAACCTGAGCGTTCTATTTCCTTTTCCACAAAGTAATATTTCTTTCTAAACAATGCAATTAATAAAGCCAACTTTAAAAGTACAGTATAATGATGTGAACCTTTGGAGGAAAATTAAATGAATTAATTCATTTAAAAAAAGGCACTACTGTGTTGCTGCAGGAATGCTCCCAATAATAAGTGAGATACAAATAGTTCAATTAACATTCCCTGGGTTGGGGACTTTCAATGCCTCTTCTTAAGTAATCGAATTACCTATTAAATAAAATCAATGTTCCGCCCTCTATTAATTGCTTTTGTTTTACATTTCTTGTTTGCTGTGCTGAATACATTAGGCTGTAAATGTCCCATGTTCCCCCCAACGGTCTTAGATAATTTTGTAATTGTATTCTTTTTAAACTTTCTTAGACTTCGAGGTGACATTACTATATATGTATTGTTTATTATGTCGACAGCATTTATTTGTATTTATAATAAATAAAATTAAGAATAGGTCAACAAAATACCATAACACTAAAAGATTAATTAGTTATTATTAGTTATCTTAGATAATTTTGTAATTGTATTCTTTTTAAACTTTCTTAGACTTCGAGCTGACATTACTATATATGTATTGTTTATTATATCGACAGCATTTATTTGTGTTTATATTAAATAAAATTAAGAATAGGTCAACAAAATACCATAACACTAAAAGATTAATTATCAACGAGCTTAACCCAAACAGGAGGCAACGAAACAGTGGTAAGTAGGCGCTTAACTTTAAAGAATCGTTTTTAGAAATATAATGGCTTTGAATTAGCTGTAGGCCGACTTTGAAGGGAAAGGCTCTGTACTCAGAAATGTTAGGAATTGATTTTAAAACTTTGCGAATGTTTAAGTTAAGTATATAAATAAGATTTATTTGGCATCAGTTCCAGTGCCTTGTACCGGTGCAGCTGCCAGAGTACTAGAGGATTGATAGGTATGGGCCCTAGAACAACAGGGAAGTGATAAATAACAGAAGCAAGAAATGCCGTGCATTCTATTTGAGAAGCTTTAATAAAAAATGAGAACATGGTTACAACTTAAAAAGTTAGAGAAGCATTCAACTAGCGAATGCTCTGTACTCTTTCTACGTTATGACTAGGGAAATTTTTTATTTTATAGTTTTATGTGGGACTAGGAAAACTTTAGTTTAATATAAAATTCCAATATTGACTTCTTCGTCTTGCCTTCTTCGATATAACTTCAGCTAACTTCATCTACATACAAGTATGTGTGAATATAATCAGAGGATAGGTCTTTAGTTGTATACACATATGTGTTAAATGGGTCAATCGTCCACATGTACTACATATTTATATACATATACGAGTAGATACATCGGCGTATATGAAGTCCGGTGTTTGTACATCATCACAATGCCTAGTTACATACATATATACATATATAAATACATATGTACTGTTTTGCCCTTTGGGTAACCAAGTGTTGCTTGCCTAGTCACTGATAAGATTATATACATATGTGTATTCCCACGTATTTATACTATATATAGTAGATATGCATGTATGTACGTGTATACGGTGAGTAAGTACGAGTATGTATGCGATTCCCTGCGTGCACTAGCTTTTATCGATGTTATTGTTATTGTTTTTTTTTTTTTACAGCGTAGACAAGCAGAACTAAAATTTCCCATACAATTATTATCAGGTACTTTTTTGTTGTTTGTTTTATTCAACCACGGGTCTAACGCTAGAGTGTTTTCGAAATTTAGTCTAGAAAAGTTGTCAACGGGTGTGGAACGAATTGCGGAGTGAATCGCATATTTCTAGTTAACATACTTGTAGTTAGCTTTTTTTGTTTTTGCCCATAAATAAGTTATTTTAAAAAGGCAAATTAAAATGGGTTGTGCAACAGCAACGATCAAATATCTAGTGTTCGTTTTTAATGCGCTCTGTGCGGTAAGTGCCAAAGCTTAATATATTATTTAGTATTATTGGTATAGTAGAAGGGCTTTCTCATGGCTTTATAACATAATTAATGTGTCTACGCTTAACTGTGGATGAGTATAGTACTTTGGTGAGTCATATGGAGTTCATTCGCAATGCAAAATTATGAGTCAATATACAAATTTGTTATCGGCGGTAATTTGAATTGGGGCGCGGCCAAGTTCCGAAAATTCTCATATCTGCAACTGCAACATATCTATGTGGAGCAGAAGCTATAGCTGATAAGATTACATGTTCACACACACACAACAACACACACAAAATTGAACTGAAATTCTACTCTTACAGATCCTGGGCATCGCAGTAATTGTTGTCAGCTCGTTGGCATTAAGAGACACGCCAGATGAGGCAGTGCCGATAATTGTATTTTTCATCGTAATTGGCTCGATTGTATTCCTCATCTCATTCTTTGGCTGCTGTGGCGCCATCAAGAAAAACGTGTGTCTAACTTGGACGGTATGTGGAAGAGAAACTGAATAATTGAGAAGATATCTTAATATAATCTTTACTATTTTCCATTTGCAGTACGCCATCATTTTACTTGTGGTGATAATTTTAACCTGTGTTTTAACTTTTGTCTATTTGCAACGCATCGATGAGCAAGATGTTGCACAAAAACAAGTGAATAAGGCGTGGGAGCTGCAGAAAAATGGCAGCAGCACCGAAATGGCGTTCTTCCAAAGCACCGTAATGTCCCATTTACTTAGATCTACTTTCCACATTTAATAATTGGCGTGTTTTAATTCTCAGTTGAAGTGCTGCGGCATAGACGGACCGGCCAACTATACGAAGGCTAATATGACCATACCTGAAAGCTGCTATGCTACCAATAATACAACCACACATATTCCCTATCAAAGCGGCTGTGTGAACAAATTGGTTGACTTGTACGTAGGTGCTTTGCATTGGGTTAAGATCTCCAGTATGGTTTCCATTGGAGTTGAGGTAACACTACCTATCTTTCAATACTACAAGTATGTACTCGATATCTAATAATATTTGCGATTTTTATTCTACAGGGCATTGCCTTCCTGTGTGCCAGTATTTTAGCTGTCACATTCAACAACGAACAGCGCCGATCCAGATATTAGAGTATAACTTACTGGTCTGTATATTGATATAAAAGTTTATAACTTTAGCGTGAAAATACAAATCTATCAATCGATTGATCATGACTGGTATCATGATATATACATTTATGGTTGCTTTGTTTTGTGTTTGGATAAGAAACAAGAAAAAGAGTTTAAGGTTTTAAAATTAATTTTATCAAATTAACTACAGTATGTATTTATTTTTGGAAGTACCGATAGGTAATTAGGTAAATGGCAGGTTATCTAGAAACAATAATGTCCTGCTTTAAAAGAAATACTATATTTTCATATCTTCAGACCAGTGGCAAAAAAAGAAGAAAATGGAAAACAATTGAAATTAGATAATCGATAATTTTGCGTCACAGGCAGTGGCTTTACTGCTTTTTCAAGGTTATTAAGCAATTTTTCAAAAGTGTGGAGGGGTAAAAAGTGCAGTATTTATTTATACGAATGTATTTATTTCTTAATTGCTATGATTTGGTCAATATTGTTATTGATTATTTTAATGTAAAAATAAGGCACTTGGTGAGTTGTAATTTTATGTTTTTATGCCAAAAAGACTGAAATGCAGACGCACGGAAATTTCCCATTTTGCAAGCCTTTTAACTCAATAAAGGGATAATCAAATTACACAATATCTTATATTTCTAAATATAATGCGTATTTGAATTGCAAAGTTTTTACATCAAAATTCTTCGCCTACCATTTTTCAAAATCAACTTCGCAAATAATTCTGCTTAATCAGAATTGCACAAATTCGATTTACATGCAAATATTTGTCATAGGGGTACGACTGATTCTTCAAATATCTGTTATATGAGCTGCAATCGATCGATGCAAGCTGTTGAGATTGTTCTTTCCCGATTTCATAGCAGAAGAGGACAGGGGTAATGAAATAATTTTGTGACTCCGCAATGGAAGGGGAAAGCAAGAAACGATGGCTTAAGGCATATGATGATAATTAATTAATTACAGTATTTTTTTTAATTATAAATTGTAAATTTTATAATCGCACATAGGTGATATGTTATATGTTTTTAAAGAAGCTTTATTGTCAATTTATTTAGGTCTGCACACTAAGTTTGCAGTAAAAATTTGTTTAGTGAAGAAATTGCATATTTGACAGTGCATTTATCTTACCTACAAGTAGATCTATTTTTTCGTTCTTTTTTCTGTACAAGAGTAGTGCGATTTCTAATACAAGTAATATAGGACTACTTATGGAAGGTTTCATAAGCTTTGAGTGATTAAAAGGCTAGACAAAAAGCAATAATTGTATAAAGAGTGTAAGAAAAAATTATTATTTCTGGTTTAATCAAAGAATTGTTGGTAATAAGAGCGATGCTTTAAATGCATATTAAAGCAACTTCAGAGTAACAATTAATGCTATAACTCATATACGAGTATAATTCATAAATGTACTTGAAATCTAAATATAAGCCAAAAACTGTCAGCAGGCGGAAACTTTTAATATTATGGCTATGGCTCCTAGTGACTGTAGAAAAAGAAAATCGAACTTGGGTAAAATTCTATATACTATATGAGTACAAAAACGACCTCTTCTTGTATTAATTCCTTTCAACATTTTCACTGTTGGAGCTAAACTTCACCCATTTTGAGATTGTTTTATGCGTCAGATTCGATGCGATGCCAAAATATATTCGCGCTAACTAAGTCAAAGAGCACTGACAAGTAATTTTTCGCTTGCAAGTTTTAGAGGAATGTGTTGCACGCAAAGTCACACATACACATAGATACACGGATAGATATAGACAGGCACACACACAGAGGCACTCAAAGGACAAGCTCGTTTCATTCTAAACTAAATAGTTTGCATGTGAAGGGCTCGACAGTTTTCAACCCAAGTTTTTAATTGCCGCGCCACCTTTGACATGGCCTGCACACCTGTGCTGGTGGTTGGCTGGCTTGCATGTGTGTCAAATATCAGAAAATTACTCTAAATAAATACGATTTGGAGTATAATGGCACACAAATGCTTAGAACAAAACTCTATGCATAGTAGTTGTCTTTCGACATGCCGGAGTATTGCTAAACGAATCAAAACAATGAAGGCAGCTAGTTATAGCCCGCTCCATATGTGTGTGAGTAAACATTGCAATACATCGTAAAGCAATTACCAACAGTACGTATACTTGTACGTACACCCGGGTGACTTTTACGGCTTTGTATCACGTTGCTGGGCCTAGTCGGTGGCGCCACAAAGTCTACAGTTAGGTTTGCGCTTTTGTGTTTGAGAACAACGGGCCAGTTACGTTTGAAACGGGCCCACGTCAAGTTTGGCGCGAAAACTCGATCGGAGCAGGCATTACGGTTCCCGTTTCAGAAATTCGAAGCATACTTATTCGCATAGTCCACATAGTCCGCGAATATGAGTCGCATGCAAGCGTAAGTTTCTTAAAACGAGCCAATAGTGTTTAATGCAAAATGTGGGTGTAGTTATAGTGTGTTGTTCTGTTACTTGTGATTGTTGCTGACATTTGTGCTTGATCCGTGTGCGAGCTCAGGTGCTAATGAGTTCAACTGTCGAAACAAAGTTGCCTGGATTGGCCATAATCGTCGTACAAATTGCTTGATTTATTGCTACGGTTGCTAATTCTGGCACATATCCGTGTGTTTAGCCATTTGTGTTAGGCAATTAGTAACCAGGTAACTGGAAATCGTTTTATTTGTACCTACATATAAAGCTCACATGTTTGTGGGCCATTATGTGCTGGCGGTGTGGAATTATAGTAGTCTGCATAGACGAATTGAACAAAAACTATAGCCTTCACTTAATGTTTATTTTAATTAAGACATTATCCAATTAAGCAATCCTTATAATGTAGACTTCATACTGATACTTATAATAATAATAACGTGAAGGTATCCGCAGGTTATCTGAACTCAGCCTCCTTGTACAAATCTTGACTTAAGTATTATACCCTTGTAAATATTGTACCCTTATTAAGGTATCTAAAAGATCTGGATCAGCATGACACTATAATTAACATCTTTCAGCAAAGTCCGCTTTCGTGAGAGCCGGGTCAGTCTTCGTTGTAGGGATTATATATTCAATGTTACGAGACATATTCCACTTCAGCCATTAAAGTGGCGAGATCCGACCAGACAAGACAAGACGACTAACAGCCTGTGTTTTTGTTTGCTTGTTATACTAGTTTTGTGCGAATGTATGTAACATACAGAAGGAGGCGTGGCAGACCCCACAAAGTATTGATCAGGATGACAAGTCGAGTCGATATAGCCATTTCCGTCTGTCCGTCCGTCCGTCCGTCCGTCTGTATGAACGCAAGGATCTCAGCAAGTACAAGAGCTAGAATAACCGAACTTGGTATCCAGATTGTCCGAGAAAGGAAGAATTTGTGTTTTTTTTTCTGATACACCCACTGATACACTCCCCCGCAATTCGTGTTTTTCATAACTCCTGTAATTCTTGGAATTTTGGCATATACATCCATTGGTTCAACTTTGTGCAACATACATACACGCATATAAACATGCGTTTATTTTTAAAAATTAATTAGAAAATGTTTTTTCATTTTTTCCTTTTTGGTGGGAGATACCGGGTATTTAAGAGTTGAGCCTGCTCGACTTTAGCATTCCTTTCTTGTTTTCTTTACTCAGCAATATTTTGCTAGTCTACTTAGTTCTTAGCTTATATTCTTGGGTACAAGGAATAAAACAAAAACAGGAATGTGGGCGCCCAAACTAAAAGGCCCTGGGACATGTGCTATGAAAAAAATAACTTTGGAGGGGTGGGGCTGCATTGAATAAAAAAAAAAAAACATAAGCTTGCAGTACCTAGGATCTTTATGCTTTCGAATCTTTCTGTCAGTACAAATGAGGGAGCAAGTGTTCAGGCGGACTGACAAATTTTTATTAGTATAGCCGGACTTTTATCCAATTCGACATTGGTTAAGAATAACAAACAGATTTTGTAAGCTTAGCTTTGTTTTGTGAAAAATGAAAAATAAAATATACTCTCTGTTTGGTCACTCAGATGTCTCCGAAATCCAGGCTTTCATTTAATTATACGGCCAGAATGACAGATATATCTAGGCCGATACCTTCGGGGAATTCACTCATTGAATGTAAAGTATACTTTTAGCGCAAACTGTGGTCTCAAATCAAACATACATGTGCAATCCAAAACGTATTCTCCGGGGGGAAGCGGAACGGGTATCTTTTCTGGATTAATGTTCAAATCCTTTAACATTTGTAGCCCCTATAATTTAAAGTTGCGTATTAATTTGAAGCAATTATTTAATTGAACATATTTGAAGCTGCTTACCTCATATGGACACGTATGGTTTAGCGTTGAAAAATCTTTGTAAAGGCCATAAATAAGTTTTGCAATTGGATGATTGTTTTTTTTTTAAAACTGGCATGCATCCACTGTGAAGTTGACGAGCCACGGCTTATAGCCATTAGCCTTCTTCAGCATTTGTATATTGAGATGAATGTTTTTGGCCGGACGTAAAAAGGTACCATTAATGTTCAAATTGATAACATTGCGTTTAACCACATTTAGGCGACAGTAATGGAATTGAACCCATGACTTGTTGTACGATTCGCATATCAGATTCGTGAATTTGAAGAAGGCCGCTTGCTAAGATGTTATAATAGATTATAGTTGCATATATTCTCGGATATAACAAATTTAATGATTGTCCACGATGGGCAGTTTTAAATAAAAACACTCTGCTAATACCAAAATAATAACAAAATTATTCTGGGCCACCTTTCACATTTGGATAACAGCTTTTTTGTTGTACAAACATTCGTGCTTTTTGAAACAAAAAAAAGGGCACTGCTTTTATTTTACATTTACACTATCTTGATGTTATTTTTACATGACAGTGCTGCCTATACCGGAGATATGAAGGATAACTCTCCCTAAAATACTCACATTGCAATGAAATGCAAACAGAATCATCAAAAATCCACAAAAAATCAGCGACCTCGACATGGTAGTGCTCTGAGATATTGCTGAAAACTAATTTAACGATATTTTTTGATATTCTAGTACGCGACTGCGGAAATTCGTTTTTAAAGACGCACAATTAAGTTTGTACTTTCAAATTCATTATTTTTGTATTATTACCATACCTATTACTACATCGATCAAGATAAAAGTAAAAAACTTAATAACTTTGGCCAAATGGCTTTATTTTATTCATGTGTATATATTGACTTTTAATGGTTGTCAAATGGTTTATTAAACATTATATTTATATCTACTCGCAAACACTTCAAGCCTTTCCATTTATCTTGATGTTGGGAGTAAGTCGCACAAGAAACATTTAACTACCTATATGGTGATACCTCCGTAATGTGTCATTGGGACGACCTTGATAGAAGAAAACAGGCCTGTCCCCGGTCCTTCAATGTGCAAATATAACCCTCACTATTTATTATTGCTTTTAAACCCTTTACTTATTCATTAAGATCTATTAAATCGCCTTCAAATCACGATAAACGAGTGGATTGTTTTTGAAACTAAACAAAATTTCACTTTGACGGGACACCCAACCCTACTTTAAATGGTATGGACTGATCCATTAGTTGTCAATCGACTACCACTTCATAGATTTGCTTAACGTGTTGCTCACCAGTTGATGTTCTTGGTCGTCCTCACCGATTTTTCGGCCCTCTTTGAAGCGATTTGAAGGGAATGGAGTGAATATATGGCATCTCTGACAGCCAAATAAAAAATAAAACAAGTAAAAAAGCTAAATTCGGGTGTCCCGACTTTGAACTACTCTGTATAGAATAATTATAGAAATTAAAAAAAAAGTAAGAGAATTAAAAAAAATGTTTATGATCGATTTTACCTCAAATATATTAATGGCTGTAACTTCTTGTTTAATCGGTCTATCATGATGAAACTTGGCATACGGACACATAATTACTATCTGGGGGTATTTGCAAAATTTTAGTTCGAAATTCCAAGAATTTCCAAGTTAGAGAAAATCGCGAATTGCATGGGAGAGGGGGGAAGGAGGGAAATTCCTAAATACATATTTTCTGCGTATTCACATAAGGCATCTGGGACTTATGTACATGAGGCATCTTGGATTTTAAATTTGATGTCCCTAGGTCTTATAGTCTCCGAGACATAAGCGATTATACGAACGGCGTTACGGAGATACCCCCATAGGGGGAAGTGGGGGGAAAATCAAAAAAATAAAACAAACTCGTATAGCGTTCACACATAAGGCATCTTTGTGCAAAGTTATGTGTCTCTAGCTCTTATAGTCTCTGAGATCCAGGTGTTCATACAGACGGACAGACAGACAGACAGACAGACAGACAGGGCTGTCAGGGTCTTTTTTCCGGATCGTATTTGCACAGAGGTTCTTCCAGGAAGGTCAGAGAGCTCACAGCTCGTATCTGATTGATCTGCCTATCCTACAACATCAAGACAGTGACTGAATATGAATAGTTCCAATATAAGTAGTTGCATGTCTCCATTCGTACACTTGAGTCCCATCAGTGATTCAATTGAAGGCATTAAGTCATCGCACGAAACGCCCGTGATTGAGCAGTTATATCAGTTTAATAACTTCATAAAAGCTAATACAAAGTCGAAAATTGCCTCGAATGTTGTATACGCTGCTCGAGCATTGTCTGAGCACCGGTGCTATAAAATCAATCAATTGTCTGGGCATAGAAAACTACTTAAAGCAAACCGCACAAGCCAAGGTGTCGCAAAGTATCCGATCAGAAGCAATAAACTTGAGAAAGCTTTGCGTGCCACAGCCGTAACTATTTGCAACAATTCAGCCGAGTGGCGGCATATGGCAACACTTTGCTCGCCAGCCCACCCGACCAGCAGCTGGTGGCAATGAGGATGACACCCACGTCTCCAGCAAGCCGGCAGGGTGCAATTGGAGCGAAAGTTTCGGTTGGTTTATGATAAGCGGCACGCAAACGGAAGGCAAAACTAAATCAAAACTAAAGTCTGATGGCGGCAGCCGCTGAAAGTGAAGAGTTTGCTAAACTAACAAAAAACAATGACGAGCAAAGTGCATGACGCTCTGATGATGTGTGGATACCTGCTCCTGTGTCGACCTGGCTAGGAAACAGCTCGTGTCTGCATGTCAGTCTTCAGACGGACGCGCAAGGAATTTGTTTTTCCATTTTCGCGGCGGTCGTTTCATTGTTGCTATTGAATCTATCGTATTGAAAATTTTCAATTTATGCCGCTGACAAACGGCATGCAAGGCAATACGAATACTACCCATAGAATATAGTACATAAGTAGGACATGCAGTGGAAATAGAAATGGAGAATATAGTGCTTAGAAGTGCATTGAAATGAATGAATAGTTTAGAAATAAACCAACATACGGACAAGGTGGAAGCGACAGGCGACGAGGACAGCAACGACGATAGAAAAATAGGTAGTAGTCGCAGTTAAGCCGCACGCCTTGACTGTTTTGTCCGATTTGGCCTAAATAAATATAGTAGAGAGCAGTGTCGGGGCATTATGTCAAGTTGGAGCAGCATGAAGACGCGGTACACGACCAGTTGAACCGAAATTAATCCCAAAATTGACCTTTTGCTTTCGATTTCGTTGGCAGAATAACCGCCTCGGTGCGCACCACAAATCGCATGAATGCGCTGCTCTCCGAATCGATGCTAACCCGTCGACGGGCCCTCCAGCATCCCAGCGGGGAGGGCGAGCTGGTCGACGGAGAGCGCAAGGAGAAGCCAAAAAATGATTGGAAATTCTTTCACACCAATTTCAATATGGAACGTGCGCAGAAAATCATCGAAGATTGCATTGAGGAGCGTCTGCTGTGGGATCGATTCAGTCGCAATTTTGACTCGTGGCGAGCTTTGCAGCTGGTGGAGAGCCTGGCGGCGGAAATACGCGATCGGGTCAAGAAGTTAAACCACAGACGGTAAGTGGTCTGTGCTCCACTCTCAAAGCAAAACCAACAATAATAATACCCACATTATATCGCACTCAAATCTACTTGTACATATATACACAGGCATCGCATCGTTTGTCTGCTGTCCATCGTGGAGAAACAGAATCAGGGCATCTACATGAGCATGTGCCACCTGATGGACGAGAAGCGGGATAATTTTACGCAATTTGTATTCGAACGGCCCACATACTTTATGATTGTTGTGCTCTACCTGGTGTACCAGGACTAGCCAAGGAGCCCTCTGCCGTATATGGTGGCGTGTCGAAGCTTCGAAGCTTTTTAAAAGTCTAGTTGGCACACAAACCAGCAAGTAATTTGGTCGCCCTCTGAAGTTTGCTGCTTAGCTTGGCTAAGGTGTGTGGCATAGTTTGTGAAGATGAGGAAATTCTCTTTAATGAAATTATATAGAAGTACCATTGAAATTTTTGAATTGAAAATTTTTGAACAACAACTGCTTAGCTTGGCTAAGGTGTGTGGCATAGTTTGGGAAGATAAGAGAATTATCTTTAATTAAATTCTTATTTATAGATCTTTAATGAAATTTTATATAGAAGTACCATTGAAAATTTGAAACTGCTTAGCTTGGCTAAGGTGTGTGGCATAGTTTGGGAAGATAAGGGAACTAGCTTTAACTATTTTTATAGCCTGTACCCAAAGGGTGAAAGGCTATACTAGTTTTGTGCGAATGTATGAAACACACAGAAGGAGGCGTGGCAGACCCCACAAAGTATATATATTCTTGATCAGGATGAGAAGCCGAGTAGATATAGCCTTGTCCGTCCGTCCGTCTGTCCGTCTGTCCGTATGAACGCAAGGATCTCAGAAAGTATAAGAGCTAGAATAACCAAACTTGGTTTCCATATTCTCCTAAGACCGAGAAAGTACGAGTTTGAGTTTTTTTTTCGATGCACCCCCCACTCCCCCGCAATTCGTGTTTTTTTGTATAACTTCCGAATCGCTTGGAATTTTGAAATCATTTTTGGTAGTTACATCCAGTTAGTGCTTATGTGTCCGTGTGCATCATGTTTCATCATGATAGGTCAATTCTGAAGAAAGTTATAGCCATAAGTAAAATCGCTGCCCGCAGCTGTTGTTGTTGATGCTGCTTTGGTTCAACTTTGTGCTGCATACATACACGCATATAAACACGCATAGGTACGTGATATAAATGTATGCTGTTAAAACTGAACATAAACATGTATTCTAATTTAATTGAATTAATTAATTCATTCATTTTTTTTAATAATTTAATTTTAAAAAAATATTTTTTTTTTTTTAATTTTTCTTTTTTGTGGAGAGTACAGGATATTTTACTGTCGGGCTTGCTCGACTGTAGCGTTCTATCTTGTTTTATTTATAGTTCTTTAATGAAATTATATATAGAAGTACCATTGAAAATTGTGGAACAACAACTGCTTAGCTTGGCTAAGTTGTGTGGCATAGTTTGGGAAGATAAGGGAATTATCTTTAATTAAATTTTCATTTATAAAAGTAAAATTGTAGAACAACTTTGATTTTCAGTCAAAATATTCGATATATATGTAAGCATACAATTTAATTGTAAGGCATAGAATATATATTTAGAAAACGTAAGATTTTCAATACTTTTTGTTATTGTTTTATTATTTTTAGTGTTTTGGTTAATAAGACAGCAAAATAGATAATAAATACCATTCCATATTAAATATGCTTTAATTATAATGAATTAAATAAAATGGGAGCCTAACAAGAAATTTGGCTAATAAGACAGCAAAGTAGATAATAAATTGCAATCAATATGCTTTATTTATAAAGAATTTTAAAAAATGTACTTGGTTACATTTAGAAAATATACATAATTCTGTTTTTACACGGTAGATTGGTTCCAGAAAAAGTCGTGTAAAAAACCGTGTAAAAAAAGACATTGATCATCTTAATTTAAATCGTGCTTAATGGAATAATGTCGTGTAACCATATATAAAATGTTTAAAACCGTGTTAAATCAAAACAGATTAAAAAAGATCGCGTAAAAACAGAATTAGGTGTATAGTATATACATTTCTGTTAAAAATAACTTTGATTTCACAAATTGTTGTTCCTTGTTGTTGTGCTTTTTCCGTCTCCCCTTCGTGTGATTCTTTAATAGGCCCTCCTGCCAAAAATAGAATCGAACGCGTCGATACGGAATTGGAATTGGAGCTTTGTTAAGGAAGCTTTTTTCTGCTTCTTCCCCTGCTCCACACAACAACAAGAACACACGGTGTACAAAACTTTTGACGCTTTGGCGCTTCGGGTCATGCTGTAGCGCAATTTTCGTGCTTTTAACGATTATTGAAACAATTATTGCGGCAATTGAAACATGTTAACAGCAAGTGCGCCAGTTGGCGTGCACGGCCATTATGCTACAACAACAATAACAAAAGCAATAGCACCAAAAAAAAAAACCAAACAAATATGAAGGAACAGGAAGAACAAGAACAATAACTTCGCTCGCCTAGTCCGTCTCATACACAGAGTTGAGGAAAGCATTGGCAATTGATTGCCATTCCATGCTGAGAGGCGGATACCATCTTGCCGATTTTTGTTGAATTTATAGAGCACTTTTGTTTAAACTATAGTTAGTGTGTAAAAAATGTAGAATTGTCAACAACTACTACTAGGAAGGCCTCGGCGAGATTCGAACTCACGATCTCCTGTTTACTAGACAGGCGCTTTAACCAACTAAGCCACGACGCCTTCGAAATCTGCACGGTAGTTGCAGTAAATAAAACCTACATCCAACATAACTGTATCTTCGACTCTCATTTATATGCGTGTGTGTGTGTGTGTGTGTGTTTATGTATCTGTGTGCACACGCCAAGCACATCAAGCACATAGATACAAAGGGAACTATGGCCAAGAACAAACTTTTCATGCTCTGAGCAGAACTTGCCAGCAATATTTATGTATGCCATATTTATCTACAACTTGTGCCCTATCTATTGCAGAGCCCAAGCACGCATCTACTCGCATAAGACGATGTATCTCTCCAGCTACTTTTTAAATACTCGGCCAAGTTACAGTTAGAGCCCAGCAGGCATGTTTGTCTATTTGCCGGCTGAAGAAAAAATGCAAATGTTGTCGTTGCTGTTTGGGCCAAATGGAAATTATTTGTACTTCAGCGGCTAGCATGAGAGTGGAAACTTAACCACTTGAGCGTTTCGTATTCGTATCTTTGAAATTACTGCAAAACAGCCCAAAGGCAAGTTGGCGTGCCTGTGCCGATGTCGATGCGGTTGTTGTTGTTCTTCTTCTTCTCCAGCTAGACATCGGCTTATTAGCAAAAAGGAAAAACGCTTTTTATCTCTGCTGTTTGTGGTTGTCAAAGAGTTCAGTGGAGCAGCAAACATGCACACCGTCCCCAACAACGTTTTAGCCAACTTTTAACGCTGACGACCGATTTTACTGTCGCACTTATAGCCGCCGGTATGCAGCCATGCTATTCCCATTTGGGCCTAGTATGCGGTCAATTGAGCAATTGCTGGCGAGGATTGGAATTCGAAGTGAGTATGCGAAGCATAATGATGAGCTGTTCTGAGAAATAGTGTGCAAGGAAAATAGTTTAATTTCCTAGCTTCCTACATTATTATTTTTATATGACATGCACCAATTTTGGATGAATCTACAGAATAAAGAAGTTCTTATGACCACTTTACTCACTACAGAGTTGTACCTAAAAGACCTCGTAATGTACATGAGGGGTAATAGTCTTTATATTTCAGGAAGAGCAAATAATAACAAACATTTTTCACTTAATTGTTTTCAAAATATTGACATTGCTGATCAATGTACTTTTGCATACGTTCAAACCATTTGTTATAGTTGTTTTTCCAATCTGTTTGAAACAATTCCAAAAATGGTTTTTGAACGCTTCAGCTGTTTTTTCGGCGATTGTAAATTTTTGACCTAGCTGTTAACCTTTGATTTTTGAAAACAAGAAGAAGTCATTGGGTGCCAAATCTGGATTGTACGGAGAATGTTTTGACTGCTCAAAAATTCACATTTTTGACGAGATGTGTGAGAGCTCGTTATATTGGAGAATGATTTCTCTGAAGACTTTCGGCAGTCAGATGGTCGTGTACCACTCAGAATTGACCGTCCTACGTTGCTCAACAGCGGATCTGACCCATTCAGCCGAAGAAACAGGCGACCACGAGCCTCGCAGTGCTTCGAGCGCGAGCAACCATTTATTGGATTCGGCTCGTCTTGGAACACCCACACGGTCGATTTGCTGCTCCGTTTCCCGTTCATACGCATATATATATCCAGGATTCGTCAGCTATTTTTTACACCACGGTCGAACTTTTTAAGAATTTCCCTACATCAATCGACATGAGCCTTTTTTTGAGCTATTGATAAATTATGGGGCATCCAACGACTGAAAGTTTGTTATACAACTAATTGTTGATGCAAAATAATGTGCAAATGATGCTTCTATCTTACGATATGTCACATGATGATCTTGCACTATCAGTTCATGCACTGCATCGATGTTTTGTATATAACAGACATGTAAGCTTTACAAGTCGAGACAAATCGGACCATAATTAAATTAATAATGGTCAAAATATTTGGTGTATTTTGCAAGTTGTCTTATTTAAATAGAGTTTTTTAGTTCTGTTGATATGAAAAGTGTGCATGATTTAATGCGAAATTAAAGGTTAAACTTTTCAAAAAGTATAAATGTGTTTATGCAACAATCACCTAAAAATAAATATAAGTCACTGAAAGTTGCCCTACCAATTAATAGAAGAAATAAGAAGATTCCTTGAGCTCTAAAATGAATTATTTGACCCACTGCTGTGTTCGAAAGAGCAATAGTTAAACATAAATTTCTTAAAAAGAGCATTAGAAGAGACTATATATCGTTAGAAAAACATTATAACAGCGAATGGATCAGAAAAATGTACGAGACACTGTCAAAACTGTTTGCAGTGTCATTTTCCTTTTGACGACAGACAGTGTTTTCACGTCTGATGGAAAAGCGATCCTGAACATTAGACAGTGCCCAAGACTGTCAATTGTTCGTGCCACAACTTTAAGCCAAAGTAAACACATTAGCACTAAATGCCATTTGGGGGGCACACGATTAGAGCTTAGTGGACCCCCCAGACGACGCAACAGTTTTGTTGGACTGTCAGATACACACACGCATGATGAGCACACCGTTCAGCAAACTAATTGCCCGAACTTAGTTGCTCATCAAATTGCAGCATCATTTTACGCAGATTTTTATCATCGTGCTGCCAGTTGGGCCAGTCGGAACGAGTATCTAATGCGTTTCCTGTGTTACAGGCCAGAGTACGAGAACTTGACCGTGTAGCCATGTATCTGTAGCTGTATCTGTATCCATAGCTGTATCTGTAGCTGTATCTGTGTCTGTGTAGCCCATGTATCCGCTCGTGTATATTCGTATTTTTACATTGTAATTTAGCATGGCATAGAAGCCACGCTTATCAGCACATGACTCCAATAAATTCGCTTTTACCATTTGCGCTATCTCACTCAATTGAGGCTGTAGCGTATTTAACCCACGTCGCCCATGCTGCTCATGTCTATTGGCTCTGTTGGCCGTGTTGGCCATGTTGGCCATGTTGTTTGCCGTCTGCCAATGCGTCGCAATTGAGTTTTTACGCATTTCGACAAACGCCAAAGGATGTGCTTGGAGTTTCGTTGCCACTGGCTTTGGCTCTGGGCTGTCAGTAGCCGCGTATGCGAGGGTTTTCAGCTTTTTTTGTTTCTTCCTTTTTTTTTTGGGGGGGCTTTATGTGTGTGTGTGCGAGACAAATCTGCTTTGTTTTTATCTGATCCCATTTCGTATTTAGCTACGTTTGCTTTCAGCTAGCCAGGCAGTCAGCCAGTCAGGCAGGCAGCTCCTTATCCTGGTGGGAATGCGTACATTTGTATGGCGGTTAAGTCAAAGTCGGATTAGAATTTTCAAGAAGAGCGAGAAAGAATTTGGTGTGGCCAGTTAAGTTTAACGTGTTGTCCAAAAAATAAAAATAAGGAAAATGCCCCGCTCTAAGCGGACCCGCCATTAATTCAAATATACTTCGGCAGGCGGAGAGTGGAAGTTTTCTAATTATTATGGCCGCGGGGAGCAATTGGCGACTATGTTGCCATTAAGCCCCGCCGAGTGCCAATAATCCTAATTGAGCGACATTTTGAAAGCAATTACAATGGAGAAACTTGAATCCCTAGTTTGCAATGAAAAACACCCATGCCTCAATCTGCTCTTATCATGTCCTGATGGGTGTGTTCCACTCCTGCTCCTCATCATCATTGACGATCTGGCTCTTGAGTGATGGCGGTGGCTCTCGCACAAATTTAGGGAAACGTGCACTCACCGATTCGGACATGACGGATTGATATGTTCTGTTGAATGAAACATATATATAGTTATACTAGTAATTTTATTTGATGTTTATATATGTAGTCTAGGAATATGTGTAAAATGACGGTGGTACCCACTTTGTGCTCACGCGTCTCTGGAAATACTCGGTGTACTGGAGTACACTTTCGAGCAAGGCCTGTAAGAAGAAGCGCATTGCCACAGATTCCTTTTGAATCGCTTTGCGCATAATCTTGTGGCACGCCTTCGGCACTTTGTTATTCAATAATTCCTTCATTTGGAACATCAGTTCGGTAACCTTTTCGCGAAAATCCTTGATGTCCACGAAGCAGTTTTTGTGCAGCTCGAAGCGTTCAATGCAAATGCCGAAGTTATCCTGTGCTTTGGTGATGAACGCCTTGAATTCATCGAGTTGTTTGCTCATCTTCTCCATGTGCTTCCTCAGATGAATTTGCCGTGCCTCACACTCCTTCATCCGCTGCCGGGAGTTGAGCAAGTGCCGCGTCATATCCTCAATTTTGCACTTCATGATGCAGTTGTTTCGACGCAGCTCCATCAGCTGGCGTTGTGCCTTGGTGCTAAAGGGTATTGCCTGCTCGTACGCTACGATCTCTAAACAGGGCTCTGGTTCAGGGCGTACCATTGTGTTTCGGATGGCAAGAAGACGCTGCCTCATACTCTCCAAATCAGCATAGATCAGATCTAAGTCCGGCGGGCGCTCATCTTCCTCTGAGCCAGTGCAGTTTCCATCGCTGGCAGTCAATATTTCGCTTTCGCTCTTCTGTGGCAGTCCAGGTGCGCGACATTCTCCAATTTTCCACATTCTGCTGAGCCCAATTTATCGCAAACTACTTAGTGTACTTACTTGTAGTGTGATTAAAATATTACCAAAATAGTGTCTTGTATTTGGTGTGGGGTGTCGTATGAAATCAAAACGAAACTCTGAATTGACAGTTGCGTCAAGTGTTGCGCTCGTAAAATCAAAATCAAAATCACAATCGAAATCGGAGTTAGTGCCGTCTGCTGCGCTCCCTCCCTCGCCACATTAATTGAGTTAAACAAATCTGCTTCCCTCGGTTTCGCTTTCAATTAAATAAACAAGCAAACTTTTCACTCCGCGCCGTCGTTGTTATGGCATTTTAACCCCTAATTTATTAATGACTGCCGGCATTCGTCAGAGAAAAAGTTCATATTTCAGAAACGGCCGCCTAATGTTGGCAGTAAAAGGGTTGGCAGCCGCTGACGCCTCACAAAGTTATTGGGCAACATTTGATTAATGACACATTTCGCTTAAAGCCTGCTTTAAGACAGCCTCTCCCCAAAAAATTGGGTGCGCCCCCAGCCACCACCACTGCCCGAAAAAAGGATCTACTATCCACTCGTATGTGCACACAAAAGTTTCACTTTTCTCCGAGTCTTGTCACGTGCAGCCTGCAGCTTGGCAACTAGCATAGCTTTAGATCAAATTGTATATATACTGCTAGTACATACATACATATACGAGTACTATATGTACATACATATGTTTGCAGATGCGGGCTGTGCCCTTCGAGTTCTGCATACCGTTGCGCCCATTGTGACATGGCAGATGAATTTGTTGGAGCACATGTTGTACCGCCGGCTGTGGCAACAACATGTTGGCATCCAGAGGCAAGTGGAACTGATACAGATAAATTAAATTTCGTTTGCCTGTTTACAACTTGCCCGACATGGCATTCAACTTGCATGCCAGCACGAAATTTGATTTTTCCTCTATGGCACGGTATTAGTTTTTTCCTAAATCGACTGGCGAAAGGGACGGTGGAACAAGCAATTGGCATTATAGGCACGTACAGCGGATAAGTATATACATCTGTACCTACAAACATATATCTGTGTTAAAATAAAATGGCTCATTATTGAGGTCTTTGCATTAAGTATAAACAGAGAACGTAAACTATCAATGGGCTTATCCCGAGAAATTCCCGCACAAGAGATTGACTTAAATAGCTAGGGAATAGATACATATATGTAAAAGTTTAATTTCTTCTTATTTATTTAACTTTTATTAAAAGTATTAGTGATTCAGTATCTAGTAATTCATTCCAACTGCATACAATTACAAATCGAAAGCTTTCAAATATGCCTTGAATTATAATGATGTTCGCAAGTTAAAGGGAAAATGTAAGATGTCTGTGACAGTGTTTCAGATGAAATACTATTTGGACAAAATTATTAACCAAGAAGTTGAAATATCAATCCTGTCTTTTGTGAATATCTGCATTGCTTATTTATTTTTATTGTACAATCTGAACAATAATGATTATTGTTCGTCTTTTCTGTTTTTAAAATGAAGTTCTTTAATAGTAAGGAAATTTGACGAGAAGAAACAACTATATGCTTTATAAAACAAAATATAAATACAAAATATTAGTCACTAATCGCACAGGGCGCATTTTTAGAAAAAGCCCGAGAAAATACTTGTATAAATGAAGATTGTAGGTGTATACAAGAACACACAAATTCAGAAACATTTAAATAGAAAAGTGGCTGCCAGCTACATTAGACTTAGATGCTTATGTCTGTTGTAGAAGGTCTACAAAATATAAGCCTCAGGAGATTTTTTATACTTTTTATATTTTGTATACAGGAACACACAAATTCAGAAACATTTAAATAGAAAAGTGGCTGCCAGCTACATTAGACTTAGATGCTTATGTCTGTTGTAGAAAGTCTATAAAAATATAAACCTCAGGAGATTTTTTATACTCTGTACATGAAATGTAAAAGAGTACGAGTATATTAAGTTTGCGGGATGTGAAAAATGTAACAAGCAGAAGGAGGTGGAGCCCACAAAGTACTATATATATATATATATATTTGTACCTAGTAGTACATTTCGCTAATGAGAAAAGTTTAGGGTAAGGACCGGTTGGGAGGCCTGTTTTCATCTATCAAGGTCTTTCCAATTAGAGGTAGGTAGTAAACTTTTTTTTTTTTGGATGACTTACTCCCAACATTATGGTAAATGGAAAATCTTGGAGTATTTGGCAGTAGATATAAATACAAAAACAAATAAATAATGTTTAACAAACCATTTGACACAGGAAACCATTAAAAGTCAATGCATTAAATAAAGCCATTTGGCCAAAGTTATTAAGTTTTTTACTTTTATCTTGATGGATATAGTCATAGGTTGCTTGTAAGCGTGAAATTCTGAAGCGACTAAATATACAAATAATATAATACACGAATTTGTGAATTATCTTTTTATACAAGTATGAATATGATTAAAAACCTATTGATACTTCTGCAAAGCAGTTGATACAAGTGGTAGTATAGTATTGTTTGAAATTCTTAGGGAATGTTGAAAAGTTGAGCAAAACAAGCAGCAGAATAACAATTTTGTTCTGATTTGGAGACTTGCTGCTTGGTTGGAAGTTTTCTAATTTTTCATCTCCTCGCACTTGCGCATTTCTTTATGCAATTTATATAAATCACAACGCATGCAATATCCCTCGTTGCCTGCCATTCAATAGCACAGAATAAATCTGAATATTTTACACAAACATAATCCCATGGCAAACGTGACTCAATTATATGGCCAAGACCATTTGCAACGCACACACACACAAACACAAACACACACACACACATGAGTACAGTGCTATCACATTTCATATGGCTTGTGTGAGAAACAATGCATACTACAAGTATATAGTATATTTTCGCTGGCATGCAAACACAAATTTATGTGAAAAACAATAAAATTAAATTGTTTTCGCATTACTTGCGCCACACACGACGCATTCGGCGACGCATTGGCATTGGCAGCCTGCGAAATAATGAACTCATCGCAGACGAGAATCATAAATTTTTGAGCAATGTGCGCCCGCTTGGAGCGGAAATCCTTATGATGAAAAAATGGCGTATGCTGCCATTTTATTTCGTTGTTTCACTTTTCCTTCGCTGCCAGGGCCCTTTCGTGCGCCCGCCTCTCATGTCGTCAACCACTTGCCATATCCCATATGCGCACTGCCTGCTTGAATGGCACTCGAGCCGTTTCGAGCGGTGGCAGTCGTATGTGATTTTATTTTTCCTACAGGAGCACAAGTCGTAAACCACAAGAGCTGCACAAAGCGACTTTGTCACATTGCTACTTCCGTTTGGCGCTCTGTCGAGTGTTTAACTCATGAACGCCCACTTTGATTTCCATTTCAATTGTGCGCCCACAACTCAGCCACGCTCGCAGTCGTTGTTGCTGCCACAGCCATAGCTTTTTATGTCTGCCAGAGCACTTGGAGCGTCAGCATTTGTGCCGCCATATGTGGCGTGCTCGAATTTATGAGCGCGGGTTAAGGCGATGCTGGCAATCAGCACAGTGTCTACCACTTGCACGGCAAAGGATAGAAAGATTTTTTCCCCTCCATTCCATGATATAAGTCATAAAAATTATGGGACTCCAGTTTGAGAAAATTTAAGCAACTACACTAATTCAAAATGCTACCACATCTTGTAGTTAGAATAAAAGGCTTGATACGCGGCTGAAAAGTACTCTAAAGCTGCCAAAAATCAAGGTCTCTGACTGCAACTCAAAAAGAAATATTTTAGTATATTTAAAGGAGCCAAGTAAATGTATTTCCTAGTGTCATTCTATTTGCACTTTGAAGAACCACAAATTACATTTAATTTTTACAACCATTTTTATTATGTTTATTTATTTGTTCTCTAGTAATCTTGATTCTTAAAGTCTTTACTATTAAGAGGCCAAGATATGGTTATCTAGCTTCTAAACAATAAACCTTTATTTAGATGTGATTTTAAAGAGCCGACTTTTGATATTGGAGCTGTGTACTGGTCAAGAATTACTTTTAATTAAAATATTTTTTATAAAATATTAAAATATTGTTGCAGATTTAAAATAGTGAGATCTCACCAAATACTTTAAGTGGAAGTTTAAAAAAAAATTCAACACAAGCTTCATTTACAATTCGAACCCCACAAATGTTTGTTCTAATCAATTTAGTTAAATCATCTGTACGATTAGTCTTTAAAGGAATATGTTACGCCGACACTAGACTAAAAACGTAGTTTAAAGTGTTGCTTGAAATTGTAAAACATTTCCGCAATTTCTCTCAAGTTGAGTGGGTAAATTTATATTGTTTCCAATTAAATAAAATATTGACAACTGATAGTTCCTCATTGACCTTTCTGCTGATTATGCATTAAGGGCTATCCTTTTTTTTTGCGTTTTCCATTTTCATTCAGTGGCTGGGATATTCGTCAGTAGGCCGTGAATGAAAACACAGTTCATCATATACGAGTAATTCAGGAAACGTTAAGTAAAGCGAGTTAAAAATTTTGATATTTAAATAAAAATAAAATTATATCATTTGGGAAACCCCTTCACATTATGCCAGCACCATTGAAGCCGGGACAACGCCATGTGGCCGAGGCCGTCATTGTGCGCATCTGTCGCGGTGAATACGCCGATGCCTTGAGCACCCTTAAGAGCACGGAGTATACACCGGTGGCATTGCCCACACTGCAGCAGAGCCTGCTTAAGGAGATCATTGTGCGATTGCAGTCGCCACAGGGCCGCATGCCCAAACTGAAGCCATTGAGTGAGGCGGTAATTGAAGAGCTGCGATTGAAGGAACTGGACAAGAGTGTGCTGTCAAAACTTGATACCCAAATACCGTCCAATGTGCTGGTGAAGATATACCAGCAGGCCGTGTCCATGAGCTTCGAGCACTTCCACAAGTATTTGCAGCACATGCAATGGGTCGAGCACACCATTATCCAGCACATGCTGATCCTTTACGCGCACTGTCTCAAGCTGAAGATGGCACAGCAGGCTATGAAGAGAGTGCACCTATTGACAGGTGTCAGCATGGAGCTGACAACCCTGTACTGTTTAATATTTGGATTATCTGTCTATCTTCTGTCGTTTCTCTACTGAGCAGAAATAAACACTAAAATTGTTTGTTGTTGTTCGTGTGCCCACAACTTATATCCTTTCTCCAAACACTTTCACCTGCGTCTGTGCTCTCGACGTCTTCAGACGTTTCAATTAAGTGCATGCCAGCCGTACAGCGTTTTGCAATTTGCACGAGCGTCGCACACATGTGACTGCGGCAGAGACCCAGCCTTCATGCCCTCACGCCCTCACGCCCTCGCGCCCACACCCACTTCTTTTGCTATTTGAAAAATAGATTTCTAAAACGTTTAAGCTGCAGCATGCGTCTTGAATTTTAAACCGCTGCCATAAGCATGCCAGATATATATTAAAATTGTGGCAAGGTGCAATGCAACCTGCGCCACCTTCATCCCACCTTCATCCCCCTCACACCACCCACCACCCACCCCCCAGACTTCCTCACCAGAGCCACCCCGTCGAGCATATGCCTCGGCCGCCAAATAGCACAAACGTGACCAAACTTTTTGTGACTCTTTGTGCATTGTTAGCAGGCGATCATTTATCTTAAATGCCAAGCCGTTGGTACGGATGTGGGGGTGTGGGCTCCTGGTCTGCGTTTCTTTGTGTCCTTGTGTGTGTTCTAACGTCTTCTTTTCGCCTTTTACGGCTCATACATATTTTGGCCGGGCATTCAGTCACATTAGCAGACGTTGGACCATATGCTAGGCAACCATTTTGAAAGTCTAGGCAACGGGAACGGAAGTCTTAAGGTGCGCAACGTTTCTATAATAAAAGAGCGGACACGGAACAAATTTGGAAAGCTAAATCCGCTTTAAAATGATGGACAACTATGGACCCGAGCTGTTTAGGTTGCTCGGGTTGCCTAGACAACTTTCCTTTAAGAATTTAGAAAAGGAGGAGCTTCAGGATTTTATTTGAAGTAATTAATTATATCTTGTACATACACACTAAGAAATAATTCATTTTCCAAAATCGTATTTAAATCAGGGACTGCAAATAATGATTTTTTTTTTTTTTTTTTTAACGAAAAAATCATTTGCTTATAGTAACTTTGAGAAAGCAATGAGTTTACAGAAATCCTTTTTTAATAATGATTTCTGCATTTTCACCATGATTTATAAATTTTAATTTTTATTCATTCGCTCATAATTTAATGATTAAGTTTCAGTTTTACTTTAAAAATTAACCAACAATCATTATTGATGAGCAAAAAAATAAAATTTATAAAATAATGATTATGCTTTGAGTTTTATTTTTTTTAATCAAAAATAAAGCTCAATCTGTAATTGTATTTTCCATAGGGATTAAGGACAAAATTTATATATATCCTTAATCAGTGAATCAAGGCAAACATTTTTTTTCTCATTAATAATGATTTTTGGTTTATTTTTAAAATAAAAAAAATAATCATTAAATTGTAAGCGAATGAAGAAAATGAAAAAAAAAATCATTATTTTGTAATTTTTTAAATAACACTTATAATGATCGGTCCCTGATTTAATGACTAAAAATATATATTTAGAATATGAAATTTTCTTATAATGTCAGCCATTTTCTAATCTTTTGAGAAAAATCGTTGGAATTCAATAATGCAGAGACTTGGAAACAAAAGGCTCAAATAAAAAAGTATTTTTCTATTGATTAATTACTGGAATAATTAAGCAATGGATTTAAGGGGAAGCCTCTTTTCAATACTTTAAAATACAAATAATACTTCTCATAGCTTACCAATGTTTTTAATAACATTAAACATATTCGTTTTACATAAAAAAGAAAAAGGATACACTTTTTTTAAACATTTTCAAATTAGAGAGTTTTTGGGTTACTAGAAGGGTTCTCTGGGCTTTAAAGAAGCTATTCATTATTCCTTTCAAATTTATGAACTCAACCAATAAACTCGCCCAATCACAGTAGGGGTAAGCCAAACAATAAAAAAGGAGTTGCTTTGAGAAGCAACTTTCAACAACTTTTAAATATTGCTGTTTGCTCAAAGACTTTGTCTACGACTGCCACCTTACTCAGACACAAACATGTACGACTATGCACGCCCACCGTCATCTTATATCCTGAACAATATTAAAATTGCAAAAATTTTAATCTTTTTGAAAAGTATTTTACATATTCTATAGATTTTTGCAGGGCGTAAGGTCCCTATTGGGTTTTTAGCATATAACAAAGAATTTATGTATGTATTTTGGCATCACAATTTCCCCTACTCGCACGGCAATAAAAGGCACAGGATACGGTGGAACGTTATAGCCAACACACACATACACACACACACACATACACTCGCAGTCACATGCGCCATTGGCTGCTTTGGCTGGGAAAAGTTTTTGTCCTTGCTGCTGTTGCCATCAACGTAAATTTTTATAGACACGTAGGTGTGCTTACGGCGCTTGTGTGTGTGTGTGTGTGTGTGCTGCTTAAATCCCAGTTTACTACTTTAGGTGTTTACCACACTCACACACACACACACATACACAAAACAGCGTACACAAAAGCTACAGCCGTTTGGAACTTGCTGCAATCGTCGAATTATACGGGAATAAGCAGCTGAGGCAGCTCAGGCGGCTAAGGCAGCTGAGATTGTTTTCGCCTTGGATGGCGTTTGACTTGATGAAAGATTTTTATCATGCAAATAGTTGGGGTGCTAGTAAATTGGATTTATATCAGTGGGACGCATTGGTGGGCATTGACAGCATTCGGCTTTAAGCTGTTGCGCAAAAACTTTTCGCATTTATCACAAGTTTCGTGCGGTCCAGAAAATATGTTTTAATCATATTTATTTGTCAAAGTTTAATGCATTATACGGGCACGAGCATTGGCCAGCACTTTAATATGCACAGCACACAACTTGGCGTTTAACGTGGCCGCATTATGGGCGCCATGCCCACTTAACTTATTGACATTTGGCTTGACTGCCAGTCTTCGGATGCCATATCCCAATATCCTGGCATAATATTTAACGAACCAGCAAAACCTTGGGCGCCAATACAAAAGAAATATGTCCTCCTGGCATCCCGTTGTGGTGTGGTTGCTGGCGCTGTCCCTTTGCCTTGTGTCGTCTATCTTGTTGCTGTTATTGTTGTTCCCCTTCCCATTGTTGTTGTTGTTGCTGTTCAGAATAATCCTGAACGTGCACAGTTCCTGGCTGGCGGCGCTCCACTGTGCTTTGTTACTTTTGGACGTGCGTGCGCCCGTTCCTGCCGTTGGCTTTTATCTAATTTATTTTCCTTCACCAGCTTATTTGCATTTGCTTGTTAATTTAAAGCATCTTTCATCATTTGTTGTTGCTCTGTTGCCCTGTTGTTCTGTTGTTCTGTTGTGTATTCCGTCTTTTTTTACTTTTTCCAATTTTTTCATTGTTGCCGTCGATATTTGGCTGGCATGAGAGTCGCCTTCCGCTGCTTGTTTGGCATTGATGATGGCATTATTATGTGTTGGCGCCTTGTTCATTGCCGTCGTACGTCGTTTTCTTATTTGGCATTACTTCCGCTTCCGTTGTGGTGGGCATCCACATTTTGGTGTGGATGTGGGCGTCGCTTACTTGCCGTGCCCCATTATCAATGGCATCCTGACTGTTGCTCGCTGCGAGTGTTTGCATTGTTCGCGCACTGAGTCTGAAAGTTTTCCGTTTTCTTTTGACATTTTCATTAAAAATTTCGGTTGGCCAAAGTGAATTATGTGCCGTGGCAGAGTTTTCAAATTAAATGTTCTTAATTTATGTTGCTCTCTATTGAATTTTAATTAGTTGTAATGCAATAAGGATTTTGATTTCATTGCGCGATGTTTAGTTCATAAGAGAAGTTCATATTGTGAACTGTGCCTACTTCTACGGTAAGTTGGGGCACATTTTAGTAACATAAATACTATGTCTTATTGTATAGAATAAGTCATCAGTTTTAAAAATGTACTTAAGCGTATTTGTAAGCGGCTAGCTTAAAATATGAATTGTGTCGCAAACAACGAAACAAACTAAAACAAATTAAAACAGTGAGCAGCATATTTTATTCTACTCTATTTAATTTTATTTATATTTATTTATTTATATTGATAATGATATGATAATGATAATATCTATTGACATAAACATTGACTGTCGTCATAGGAAAACTATATATACAAGTTATGAAAAAAACCTTACAAGCTAGCAAAGAAAGCCTTACCAATATAAAAAGAAAAACCTAACAGAGAGCAGAAGTTTAGAATTAAATAAAAGCTAATTTTAAAAAAAGAACAAAAAAGAAATGGAATGTCAGACCCGGTGGGGAAAGATATATTAGCCAGTCCGTTCCTGGTCAAAGACTTCCGAGATGGCTGAAAAGAGAGGCTTTTTTCTGAACAGCTTCTTAATTCGGAGGACTCCAGCAGTTTCGCACTATGATGAATTGCGCTAAAACCGAACATGCCAATAGCCTGGAAAAATGCAATACTTCATTAAAATTTAATGATAATCATGTTTGCTTACCTTAAAAAAAACAGTGGTTAGATATCAAAAAAAAAGAAGCGTTGCAGATTTATAAAGTTCAAGTATAGTATATACGAGAATATCAGATGGAAAGGAAGCGAGTTGATATAAAGTATTTGGATCATAATGTAACATTTATAAAGTAGAAGGCAATATCCAGGGCTGAACTGCAACTAAGATGTGCGCTTTAACTAGCACCTAGTCTGACAAATCACTATCGAGTGCTCTACTGCGTGCTTTAAAGCAACTAACTAATTACCAAGTACTGACGACTATGTTGCTGGTGGTTTTTTGAATTACACAGCCCTGTCTTCCAATCTTCCATAAATACTTGTACAAGAATAAAATGCTTCTGACCTTATCTGGACGCACCTCTGAAAGCAACGATCTCTAACAGATCAGGTGTCGGTTTTGAGAGTAGCAGCATTCATTTCTAAGGTAATTTCCAAATTTTATTCCGAGCTTAAAAAGTGTTCGTTGTAAGTTGTTGACTTTGGAAGTCATGTCAGAGCATTTTTTGATAATTGTGTTATTTTTCGCAGCTGCCTCATCAAACCAAATAGAATTGTGTTGAAAACGCAATTAAAGGCTTATAATAAGCACATGTCATTAATGTGGAAATTATTTATTCAGTTGGAAAATGTTTTTGTGGTTCATTATTGGTTGTGCACATGTGTGCTTGTGTCTGTGCGTGTGCGTGTGTTTGTGTTGCTTTGTAATTTAAATGCATTTACATTTACGAGCGACCGCACAAAATGTTATTTTACGGCTAATTGAAATTCAATGTGATAAAATTACAAAAACTTTACAATTCTCCGCACTTTAAACGCAGTTTAAAGCCGCCGTCTACTCGCACTGGCCAGGTAACAGCGCAGTAACCGCAAACACCTGCCAAACGTGCGACGCCAGGAGCATGTGTTAATGACTTGGCTGCCATGGGCAATGACTTTGATTGTATGTTGCCTGCTGCCCGCAAATGCGGCCATGAGCAGTCACAAATAATCCTTTATGCAAACATGCGCGCAACCGTGTTCAGGTGCAAGCAGTCATGGATACAGCCGCCCGTCGCTTACACCCCCTTCCCCTCCCCTCCCCCTCCACTCCACCAACTAGCGACAGATGTGTGGGATTCTGACCACTGCCAGTCGAAATTTGTACAAAGATACTCATGCATATGCAGCAAAGCACTTAGAAATAAAATGTGTTAACAACAAAAGGTGGGTTTTCATTTTGTTCGGCCACCCGATGGCTCTCAACATAACATTTGTTTTAAATATTTGAAGAGTTTCGAAACTACTTGTATTCTATCCAAATTGGAAGAGATTTAAGTAGAACCAACCATATTTATGATAATAGAACAGAATTTCGAAAGTAAGAACTATAGTTAGATCTTAAATACACTGGAGTATACTTGAAATTAAACTAATGAGGGTGCTTTGCTAATTACAATTAATATGATAAATAATATAATAATAATAGTAAAAGTCTATTACAAATCAAACTCAGTTTCGTAAATCCAATTAAACTTAGATATTAACTGAAAAGTGGTGGAATATATTGTTGTTGGTGTGTATGCTTGGAACAGCCATGGGGAAGTATATGAACAGAATGAGGAAATGAATCCAAATCGCTAATGCCGTTTTTCTATAACAATCACGTTTTCACTCACATTTTTAGAGCCGATTTGAAAGGTATATAGGTTTGGCTTGGACAATGTTACAGTATTTTGTACAAGTATATAAAATAGTGAAAATACAGATACAATTTTGTATTTAAAATTGTAATAAAAGAATAAAATGTGAAGCCGTTACAAAACATATAATGATATAAAGCAATGTGTTCCTCACTTATAAATATATTACAAGCTTGTGGTAGGCATTCAAGCCCCTATATTCTTAATCTGCTTGACGAGACAAGTTGATCTAGAAATGTCAGTCCATCTGTATAAGCTTCGGAAACTTCGGAAGCTTCGGAAACGGCATGAAGACTCTTCTTAACCACATACATTACTTAATTTTAATACGTCTCCACTTTTATTTAACATTTAAATTTAATGTTATACTTGTATAAATAAAACTTTGTACACGTGTATCAATTCAAATTCTATATCTTTATTTCAAAGCTGCAGCATCGAGCTCGTGTTCTTCTCCTTTCAGCTACATGTCTGGAGTAAATATGAATGCAACATACTTAGTAGCGGAAATATTTTTTAAAGGACGGGAAATTCCACTGTCGGTCGCAACATTCTACCTCGTTTGTTACTTTCTGAAAATCGGAGCACAATGGATCATTTCTCATGTAAAGTAACTTAAATATTTCTACTATTCTTAATTGACTTGAATACCTGCATCGTTAAGCTCAGCTTCCTGAATTTCTAGACACTGTCTGGGCATCATCTAAGGAATCAGAGCCATATTGGAGCCACAAGTGAATTGCTGTTTTGTCGGACTTCAAAGGCGCTTTCCTGGGTTTGTGTGTCCGGGTATTTATGTGCTATGTACAAGTAACTTTTTTAAATATTTTAATCGCAACTAATCTTTTACCATCCATCTCATACACTTTGTAAGCTCCAATGCAGTCATATAAATCGCAATAAGTCTAATTGAGCATGTTTTTGCATTCAAGATTGATTCATTTATGGTAGTCTCAGGAGTCTCAGATTTAATTCAATAGTGAATAAATGCAATGCTGTTATATTTTGGAATATTTACAACTGATAAAATGATATTATTTTCTCTGTGTATGCAAACACTCCCCCACATACGAGAGCATGCTCCACAAACTAACTGCACATTCCGTTTGGTTTAGGCAAATGGAATATTTAATTAAAACATGCAGTAACCCATGCGAAATACGCAGACATAGGTTGACAGGGTGACCGGGCACGGAGGAGGTCGGCAGTTGGTTGCCGCACTGGTTGCAGGTGCACAACTGTGCAATTTGCGGTGCGGCTGGCGTACACGTATAGTAAGTGGTCCATGCTGAAATGAGTAACATTTAATAAAAGTGCGGCTTGTGGGTCGAAGCTGACTTAAGGTCTGCATGTTCATATTTTTAATGGCAGTTTCGAAAAATTTGTTATAGCGCTCACCGAACAAGCGAGCGTGCGTAGATGTAGAAGTGCAGGTAGGCAATAACATTTAAATTTAATGCGGTCGAAGCATTCAATGGCCGGTGCATTTGTTGTTGCAAAGTCGGCTGTTGTCGGCTCTAAAGACTCTTTAGTAGCGCAATAAAAATGCTCTCATAAAATTATATTGTCCAGTGCGCGTGAGACCTTGCATATATAGTACGTACGAGTATGTGTGAGTGAACCAAGTCAACCCCCAAAGCTTAAGCCAGATTGTTAAGGCAAGTGTGTGAAGAGGGAGGTGGAGTGGTGGAGTGGGAGAGGGGGGGTGGGGAATTGGGACATCTTTGGGTCAGCCTAGACACGTACTCCATGCTGTGGCCCTCATCATGTATATGCTTGTATTTTTATTATGCTAATAATACGCATAGCAATGGCCCTTTACTATTACTGCGTCGAGCATTATGTTTTATACATGTGCGCCTAGAAGCAGGCAGTGATTTTCTGGTTGTTCCTTTTTATTCCTTCCGTTTTTTCTGCTTTTTTTTTTAGTACCATTTAATGACTTTGGCATGATGTGGGCCATAAGCTAGAACGAAATTTATGTGCATTTAAATGTATCCTTTTTTATTATTTATGACAGCTGCATTTAAGAGTAGCCATTGTGTCGTAAATATGAGCAGTTCAAATATTTATAAGCCCGCCTCCAGACAGACAGACGGACATCTGGTGATACACCTTGCCTTGCTCAAACTATGCATCATTTACTTCAATTAACGTTGGCGCTATGCCAGCGCTTGTATGAAGTTAAATCAAGCATCGTGGTGTTGTTGTATTAACAGTTCATTTTAATAATGGCGGGCCTCACACACACGCACACACACACACGCACACCATCTTATAGGCACAGGAACGCCATGTCGTCGTAATTGAAGTCTTAATGCTGCTAAGTGTCTGCCTTTCATGTTTCCCATATCACTACACGTGTACAATGAGTGGAGGAGGGAGCGCTAAGACAGCCTCTCCTGTTTATTGTTGAGGATTTTGCTGCCATTGTGGTGTACACTGAGAGTACAGAGTGTGGAGGGCTTGCTTTGTTTCTACGTTTTGCGGACGCGGAGCGTGCGGCGACTGTTTGCTTGAGTGCGTGCCAAAAGCATGTCAAGATTTATGTCTCAGCTCATTAGGAAGCTAATTTGTCATGTGTTTGGCCCGTTACTTTAAAATTTCAACATTTTAAATTGAAAGGCAGCAGAAAAAATACGCCAACTTGGCTCAACTTTCTCCCAATCGCCTTTGGTAGAGCATGAGTTAGCAGAGAGGAGCAAAGAGGAGCAGAGAAGGGCAGAAAATTGCAAAACTTTTTGGGCAGCATTGCAGGAATAGGAATTAACTGTGTTTAAGAGCCAAGAAGGGTGAAGTAAAATACCGCGTAGCTAATTTATGTCTGCATACACACACACACTGGCACACACAATACACCCCTTTCGCTTTCAGATTCGCAGCTTTCAGCAATGGAAACAAAAAGAAAGTAAAGAAAGCGACTTTGCAGTGCATAAATCTTAAACCGCAAGGAATGAGAGCCAGGAAAGCGGATTACTTTACGTGCGTTGAGACGATTTATTTTATTACGATTTTTATTTTCCTCTTTCAGTCGTTTACGGCTTTCTTTCGGCATTTCTGCTGCGTTGTCTTGGTATTTAGTCGTGTTTGCTTAGGCTGTAAGACCGAGAGACATTCCGGCCATCATAGGGACGCACGATGACATTGGAATTTTCAGAACTTGTGCTGCTTTCTTTTTGGTGCTGCAAAAGGCGCAGAGTGCAAATGGAATAAAAATCATCGCAGTGTAATGAGAAATAATTTTAGAATACACACAGATTGTGGAGAGTGGTGCAAAATAAAATACTCGGAGTTTTAGAAGAGCTGTAGTATTTGCTTTATATTAAATGTAAAGATCATTTTTATCTGCTTCCAAGTGTCGCCTTATTATTCGAGGAATAATAGTTGCTGTTTTAACTCTTGCATTATCGTAGGCAATTAATTGGTTTGCTTGCGGACTTATCTTGAATCAACCAGTCCAGTACTTTCTACTTAAGAATTATGCATTAATATATATCAGTTCAAGAAATAAATAGAGTTGAAACTTAATGTCTCCGTCGGTGATAAAGTATTATTTTTAATGCTTTTGGAGCAAGAAAAATCTGGTCATATGTAATTAGTAGAGTCGGGTAGAACACAATTCCACTATGAATATTCATTTTATAAAAATTATCGGACGATTACTCTGATCTGTCAAGCTTGAAATTTTACAATTATTATGAGATCAGTCTAAAACGGAAGCCTATCCAGTTGTTACTGTTTTTCATTTCGTACGCATGTACATAAAAGTTTAAACGGGTCAGAAGAGTCCACGAAATGCAAAGCACATTCCTTAAATTTGGGCTGCTTACACTGTTGGTGATATCAAATAATGTAATTTCAATTAAACAAGACATACGCTGAAAATTATGTTGTCAAATTATTTCAATATTTTTTTCATAATGTGCCGATCTTTATATCGCTATCGGTTCCTATAAAATAACACCGTCGGTCATTTAATATTAATATCGGTTATTTATTGTGGTCTTACTGCAAGTGTGAACGTTTCAGTCGAGCAAGTCAAATAGTGAAATACCCGGATCCTCACAAAAATCATCCATGTCATCAGGGTGGAGAAGGACCCGCTGTTGCTGTAGAGTTTATTTTATAAAGCTTCGGAGCTGCTACAGTATTGGCTTCTATTGTCTCGTCATGTGGATTAAGAATGTATATACACCTAATTCTTTTGTACACGGTACAAAAAAAAACTGCATTCTTTGCTCAAACCAAATATTTCCTTTTTATACCCTGTACCCGTAGGGTAAAAAGGGTATATTAGGTTTGTGCAAAGTATGTAACATACAGAAGGAAGCATCGCCGACCCCATAAAGTATATATATTCTTGATCAGCATGACGAGAGAAATCGATCTAGACATGTCCGTCCGTCTGTCCGTCTGTCCGTCCGTCTGTCCGTCCGTCTGGATGAACGCGAGGATCTCAGAAACTATAAAAGCTAGAATAACCAAAGTTGGCATCCAGATTCTCCTAGGTCCGAGTAAGGACGAGTTTATGTTTTTTTTTTTAATTTTCCCCCCCCTTCCCCCGCTACAGAATTTCGTCAATAGCGTCCACATTTCAAATGCTACCTAAACCAAACTTTGCACACATAATTAATATAAAATTTTCTACTGTTGTATAATTCAATTCAATTCGGTCAATTCTAAGAAAAGTTATTAGCAAAACAAATTCTCGCCAGTACAACCCCCCCAAACTGCAGCAACAAGTTCACTCTTCTTCTTCCTCTTTTTGCTGCTGCTATGGGCGCATATAACTCAGTGACGGAAGTTTACCTGGGTACAGGGTATTACACTGTCGGGCTTGCTCGACTGTAGCGTTCTCTCTTGTTGTCCTACTAATACCGGTAACAAAAAAAAATTTTAATGTGAAACACGAAAAAATACTGAATTGTCTGATAGAAAGGTTAGAAAGGTTAGCGTTCTCTCTTGTTGTCCTACTAATACCGGTAACAAAAAAAAATTTTAATGTGAAACACGAAAAAATACTGAATTGTCTGATAGAAAGGTTACCTTGATAGGATAAATTATGTATAATTTATTATATTTAATATCGTTATAATTTATTATATTTAATAGAATTTAACTATTTTCAAAACCACCAAAATATGAAATAATAAGCTAATTAAGCTACTGGGTTCATACCCCTGGTTCTACTCCTTTTCTTTTTAATTTTTAATAATTCTTCTAAAATGTTATTTATCCAGGATTTCAAAAAATAGTTTGATTTTAACTACTTTCAGGATGCGGCCTTTCTAAAAATGACAAATCTGGTTTGTGAGACTTTGGATAACACGTTTATTGCCCTTCATTATTGTAGGCTTAAGGCAGTTTCACGCAATAAGGTTGTTATGAATATAAACATTACTATTTTCGAACCTGTCAACAATATTTTCCTACGACTGCAAGTATTGAAGAAATCGAACGGCTACAGGCCATGGCTCATCGACTATGAAATTGATGCCTGCAAGTTCATGAGAAACTACAACCATACAGCTACTAAAATATTATGGGAAATAATAAAGGATTACTCAACATTGAACCACACATGTCCTTACGTGGTAAGTGACAGACGCAAAAGTTTATTGCTGGAATTAATTAAATAATTGCAAAATATTCATAAATAGGACTACCAAGAGATCAAGAATTTTTATGTGAAACCTGAAAATTTGTTAATACCGTTACCAACAGGAGATTATGCAATCATTGCCACCTGGAAAGTTAATAAAAAGAAAAAGTTTGCAACAAAAGCTTACTTTACCTTTGTATCAGAGGTATAAGCAAAATTTAAAACGTAAACCAGAAGAAAAATGTGTCTAATAAATGATATATTTGCTGCTTGTAATGATACTGAGCAGAATAAAATAAATGATCTTTAAAAAATGAATTTGATAATATAATGAGAAATACATTTAGAATGCACACAGATTGTGGAGAATGGACAACATGCAAATATTCGGAATTTTATATGCAAAGGTAATTTGGCAATAGCTTCCAAGTGTCATCCTATTATTCGATGAATGGTAGTTGCTGCTTTAACTCTCGTACTATCGTAGACAATTAATTGGTTTACTTGCGGACTTATCTTGAATCAACCAGTCCAGTACTTTCTACTTAAGAATTATGCATTAATACTTGTACATATCAGTTAAAGAAATAAATAGAGTTGTGTCCGTCGGTGATAAAGTATTATTTTTAATGCTTTTGGAGCAAGAAAAATCTGGGTATATGTAATTAGTAGAGTCGGGTAAAACACAATTCCACTATGAATATTCATTTTATAAAAATTATCGGACGATTACTCTGATCTGTCAAGCTTGAAACTTCACAATTATTATGAGAAATATTATTGACCAGCAAGTTCGAAACACATGAACCGATGCTTTGAATCAGTCTAAAACGGAAGCCTATCCAGTTGTTACTGTTTTTCATTTCGTACGCATGTACATAAAAGTTTAAACGGGTCAGAAGAGTCCACGAAATGCAAAGCACATTCCTTAAATTTGGGCTGCTTACACTGTTGGTGATATCAAATAATGTAATTTCAATTAAACAAGACATACGCTGAAAATTATGTTGTCAAATTATTTCAATCCGATCTTTATATCTGGATATCGGTTCCTACAAAATAACACCGTCGGTCATTTAATATTAATATCGGTTATTTATTGTGGTCTTACTGCAAGTGTGAACGTTTCAGTCGAGCAAGTCAAATAGTGAAATACCCGGACCCTCACAAAAATCATCCATGTCATCAGGGTGGAGAAGGACCCGCTGTTGCTGTAGAGTTTATTTTATAAAGCTTCGGAGCTGCTACAGTATTGGCTTCTATTGTCTCGTCATGTGGATTAAGAATGTATATACACCTAATTCTTTTGTACACGGTACAAAAAAAAAACCTGCATTCCTTGCTCAAACCATATATATCCTTTTTGTCCTACGAATACCGGATAACAAAAAAAAAATTTTAATGTGAAACACGAAAAAATACTGCATTGTCTGATAGAAAGGTTACCTTGATAGGATAAATTATGTAATTTTTTAACAATTCGTTATAATTTATTATATTTAATAGAATTTAACTATTTCCAAAACCACCAAAATATGAAAGGATAAGCGAATTAAGCTACTGGGTTCATACCCCTGGTTCTACTCCTTTTCTTTTTTATTTTTAATAATTCTTCTAAAATGTTATTTATCCAGGATTTCAAAAAATAGTTTGATTTTAACTACTTTCAGGATGCGGCCTTTCTAAAAATGACAAATCTGGTTTGTGAGACTTTGGATAACACGTTTATTGCCCTTCATTATTGTAGGCTTAAGGCAGTTTCACGCAATAAGGTTGTTTTGAATATAAACTGTACTATTTTGGAACCTGTCAACAATATTTTCTTACGACTGCAAGTATTGAAGAAATCGAACGGCTACAGGCCATGGCTCATCGACTATGAAATTGATGCCTGCAAGTTCATGAGAAACTACAACCATTCAGCTACCAAAGTGTTATGGGAAATAATAAAGGATTACTCATCAATGAACCACACATGTCCTTACGTGGTAAGTGACAGACGCAAAAGTACATTACTGGAGTTATTCAAATAATTGCAAAACATTCCTTATTAGGGCTACCAAGAGATCAAGAATTTTTATCTAAAACCTGAAAATATGTTAATACCGTTACCAACAGGAGATTATGCACTAATTCTCACCTGGAAATTAAATAAATTGATCCAATTTAGAGTAAATACTTACTTTACATTTGTATCAGAAATCAAAACGTAAAATGTAAACCAAAAAATAAGAGTGTATAAGAAATGACAATGAACAAGTAATAAATAAATGATCCTTCCATATCTCTATAATCCTTGTGATAGGAGAATTTGAAAATGTTACTTTTGACATAATATCTGTGTGCGTAAAAATAAAACCTGGGTGCTAAGCCTAAAATCGAAATTACATCATCAATTATCGGATTCGTAAGGGTAGACAAATGGTCTTCAATGTAAACGATTAGTTGAACTATTAGTCTGCAGCTGACGCCGAAATGTGATATTGCTGATGGACTAATAATAACGCATTCATTAAAAGGAAATCATGAAAATAGCATCATTATTAATTCAAGCGTGACGATTACCTTTTCACTGCTATGGGAATTATACTATATAAAATCGAATAGTCTAAAATCGAATTTTAGTGACTTGGGGCTGAGTCGAGAAACAGCCAGCCAGTCTGGCTGTTACATCTCCCCACAACGGTTACGAGATTTTCCGTTTCTCTTATGCAAATTCACTAATAATTTATTAATATAGTATGAAGCTCCCTTTCTCTATGAACATTATCAATAGTTATTTTAAATTTGGTAACACTTATTTCTAAGAAGCTTGTCGTTAATCCAGATTTGTGCACTTATCAAATAAATTAAAAAACTAGAAGAATATTTTAATAGAAAGAGAAAGTTATGAAAGTTGTTGAGGCATACACGCAAGCGAAGACAACTTTAATTTTTTTTCGTATTTTTGTATTTCAGGTAAACAACACTTTATTTAAACAATTATGTAGTACTGCAAGCCCCTGCTAATTACCTAAATCAATGCTTACTAATTTAAATGTGATTGAGGAATAATGTTGCTGTTGCATTCGGTCCTTTTTAGTTATCTGCGGCCACTCCAGACGTGTGAGTATGTACGGGCAGTACAATCAACAACCTTTGGCTCTTTGGCACATACATTTAATTTATGTTAAAGGGTGCGCAGTGGCATGACATACAACAACGGGGCACGCACATAAGTCGCTGATATCTTCAAGCCAAACGACGTGTCGACAGCGAACGATAAGATATACGCTGTCTATTTAGTTAACGAAAACTTGGCTCAACTCTTTAGTTGGAGTGCATAAGAAAATGGGCGCTAATCTGCTGGCAACATGCCACATGAGCCACAATCGCAGCCATAGCCATACCCATGGCCACAGCAATGGCAACAATTCATTAGCTGCAACCAAAGTTACCGGAGACATGTTGTGACTGTGACTTTTTTATTTTATTTTGTTGGTTGTTGTTGCTTTCTGCTGCTGCTGCTGTTGCTGCTGCTGCAGACAAAAAGGTTGGCAACGCTTTTGTGTTAATATTTCGCTCTGGCAACTGCCAAGAAGGATGGCAGGCAGGCTGGAAAGCAGGCAGTTGGCGTTTGAACAAGCGCATAATTGCCAGGGAATTTACGATAATGTTTTAAATTAAAAAGGATGCGGCTGGTGTTGGCGCGTTGCTTTCATTTTTACAAGAGCAAGAGGAGCTGGCCCAACTGGCAAAGGGAGAGGAGTCGGGGAACAGGGTGGCACTTCAGTGTGAAGGCGCATTAAAACATCTTGACGCAATTTCTGCGATAAGTCGACGCGCAGCGACGGGCAGAAATAATGGCTGGATTATGTACGAATCATGTCGTTGCCGTTGCTGTTGTTGTTGCTGTAGATGTTGATGTTGTCGTTGCTGTTGTTATTGCTGGCCAAAAGCAAGAGCCAAGATGCAGCTCGGTCAGTGCATGTCTACAACAAAGATCATGTACAGCATTGCACTGACTCTGAAGCAGACGGTGCAAGGATAAATCAACACGTTTGCTCATTGGCCTGGTCCAGGAAAGGGGGCAGGGGCAGGGGCAGAGGCAGAGGCAGGGGGCTGTCGCTGTCGCAGTGCATGCTTAAAAAGCAGAACAACACATGCTTGTAAGCTTAAAAGGTGTTAAAACTATTTTTGTAAATTTAATGTGCGATAAAAGAAATGAAAATGGTTAAGGCCGTTTTCTCGCCCCTTCATCGTGCTCGGTCGTGACGAATGCGCCGCCTGGCTGCTGCAGATTTATCGCCGTTCTTGGCCATTTTAACTTGAATTAAATACGCTTGGAAATTTGGTGGGAAAAAAGTTATACGAGCATGCCATTGCTGCTGCCGCTGCTATTGTTGTTGCAGTGGCACATTATTAGCCGGAAGTGTGTACTACAAGCATGTGGAGTGACTGGCTGAGCCAAATTAGAAGTTACTTGCAATTTGTAATTACGGGCCGGGCCCATGCACCTGCAAGCCAGTCGAGGCTAGTCTGGTCTTGTCTGGTCTGTTCGTGCCACCAAAGATGCCCAACTGCAACTGCCACAAATCGCTGCAATAGAAACCACACGTTAGCCATTAACATTGCCGGCCTAATGAGCATTTCCATAAATGGCCAAACATTGTGCAGGCAGCTTGTAAAATTAGAAAACAATTTAAATTGCCGCCAAGTATTTGTTGCTGCTGCTGTTGCTGTTGCTGTTGCTACAAAGCGGCTACAATGCGAGCTGCAGCCATGACCATCGCCGCAGCTCGTTGCTGCTAGTCATGGCAAAAATGTTTATTAAATGTTATAGGCATGGCCGAACCATTATGCTAATAATTATAATTAGCAATCGAACTTTCAGGGTACGTGGGTTGTGCTGCAGTTCCTGCTTCTGCTCCAGCTCCAGCTCCTGCTCCTGCACCTGTTGCGGAGCCGTTTTGATGAAAAACAGCCGAACCTGTTCAGCTTAAATTTATTTGCGACAAGCAGCCAGAGTCAGCCAAATGGTGTTGCATTTTTCAAACATGCTCTTCGGACAGCACTCACTCGCTCTACGTCATTAAATAGCAACAACAACACCAATATCAGCAGTTCATGTTGCATGTGTCGCCAAACGGATTGACGACGACAACGCGGCACAGTGGCAAAAATAGCATTCAATCGCGATGATTATTTTGGTACAGACATGATCATGGAAAAATCTATTTTTCGTTTGGCGCATAGATAAAAATAACTTTCTATTGTCTTGTTTATCAAATGTGTATCAATTGAACAACTTTATTATCATAATAACGACGACCACTGGCAATGACACTTGTTACTGTAATTATTTATAGATCGGTGCCATTCAAAGTCTTCTGTGCGATAAAAGAAGTTAAATCCAATATAAAGTGTAAGCCATACTCTTGACTTCTTTTCAGGAGTGTTACATACACTCGCACAAAACTAGTATACCCTATTACATTCAGAAATAGTGCTCATCCCAAAAAGCTTCCATTGCGATGAAATTTGGAGTCCAGTTAATTTGTTTTTTTTTAATTTTTACTTTATTACGAATCGGCCTACAGGTTATGGACTTAACACAACGGTTAACTTATTCACATCATACTACAATTAACAAAGTTTTGAGTAACAGAATTTTCTATAATAAATTTATAAACAGAATATTAAAGTATATGATAGTAGTTCACAATAACAGGTCTACCGGTTGTCTTCTTTTTAGCCAGGAAAGCACCGAAGTTTTGAATCGATCCTTATACCAACTGGTGTGTGTTTAGTTTTGTCTATTGTCAGCATAAAGAATATAATTGTTCTAGTATCAGATTAATCGGTATTTGATAAATACATTGAAAGAAGTCAAATGTTGTACCTCAGTCTTCGGGCTTTAAGGCATTCGTCTCCCCAATGATGGAATAAGTTCTGAAATCGATTTCATTCATGATTTGAGAAGTCTTTCGTTTTTATTATAAAGCTTATATTTAAGAGCACATTTTTAAAGATGCTTGGAAATATGGTGCTTACGATAATTTTAAAATCCTTCTTTTGTCACTCCTGCATGCAGTCTTCAATTATTATACTTTTTTTTGTTTTTGCTGACCTGGCCTGTGAAGAATTTGTAATGATGGAGGGGTGTTGTGGCAGCTGGCCTCATTGCTTCATTGTTTTAATTGGTATGATGAAAACGATTAATGTCCACTGTGCGACGTTGACGAGGACGAGGACGAGGATGTCGACAGCAGACATGAGAGCGGCGACGACATCGACTGGTTAACAGGCCCGTTAGCCAGCTTTTTGCTCCAGTTTGTAGGCCTATCTGTCTGACTAGTTAGCCTTCCAGCTTCCCGCCCGGCAGACACGCCTCAGCGTTGGGTTCTTAAAACTGCTTCTGCCAGCGAATGTTAATTTAAATGAGAAAGCAACGGCATTTTATTATTATGGCTTAATTACGTCATAAAAAATAGAATGATAATCTGTGGCGCTGCATTTTTATAGCTTATTCCAGCTCGCCAGTCGCTGCTGCAGCTGCGATTAACACTATCATTTATCTAATGACATAAACGTAGTTTCTGGCTTGCATAAAATTCGTATTTTCAGCCTCAGCAGTCAACAAAAGTGTTTGAAAATGAATTAAATTACATAGCGTGTAACTTAAATGAGCACATTTCAGGCTCCTCCAGCTTTGAGTTGATCTGTTTTGGTTTCTGCCGATTTCATTCCGGCTTCAGGCAGCAGGCTGTCCAGAATGTGATGCCGTACATGAAATGGGCGCCGTTCTCCAATCTGCCTTGAGAGCCTGAGCCTTCAGCTCTCAGGCATTTCATTGTTCGCCTTTTATCAGTCTGCACTTGTGTTTCGACTCAAATTGCATATGAAATATGATGCACTAAATGCGCAGCGTTCATCAGATAAAACAGAGTGGACCACACTATTAAATGGTGGTCGTGGACTAGACTGGTTGGTCCTCGCGCTCCATGCCGCTGCTCCTCTGGATACGCTCAACTAAGCTGACAAGGCGTATTATCGGTTCTTTTGCGCGACTGCTTCGTGTGGCCACAAAGCATGTTTAAATGCGCTTTAATTAACCAGCTTTAAAATAAATCTGCTTACAAAACTAAATCCTTGAGTCACAAAAAGTTAAGTGAAAGCTTTACAAAATATACAAGTACTTGCCTCGAAAATATTTTCAGTATAAGTTTCTCAATTATTTCTGCACGATTTTTATTTTATTCAGTTAATATAGTATTAGTATTAAATATAAAATTTTGTTGCTGATTAAGATTTCGGAGCTGGTTAAGGCTCAAAAGGCAGGACAACTAAAAATATGGTTTTATTCGAAAAAAACTTTTTCTTTACATATTGTCAATATTATTCACTTTTCTTAAAAACCTTTTTAATTTACAAGTGAGGTCAATATATCTTAATGTTAAGAGTTCAGGCAACTTAGCCTTTTCTACTAAATTTGATTTGCGACCGTTTTACAAATTATTTTTATATTTATTTTATATTTATTTATATTTATCGAAGTATTTATATTCGCATCATAATATTTTTTTATACGGAAAAATGTTTTGTTAACTTTTCTGTCTATATCGATCCATCGTCATTGACACGAGAGCAACGCATTTGACAATCGATCTGCAAAGGTAACTAGGCAAGGTTTTTTGCATTATTCGTACGCACATACAAGTTATAATTGAAAATTATAATAGCAGCGACAATATAACAATAATGTTGCCCAATAACTGGTTGAGTTAACCAAATTATTGAGTGATTGAAATAATAAAGAGAACCAGCTGCCTGTAAAAATATTAGCTTAATTAATTAATTGAAAACGAGTGTATCAATTAAATATCTTTTTCACTATGGCCTGAGTGTATATGTACCTGTAAAGTAAACATCTTTTTTTATTGTATTGTTCAGTTTTGAGTTCTTTCACGATTTTCAACGCGTTTCCTTGTCTGAAGCGCTCAGAACGTTTCCCCACCAGCAACTCACAATCTCGCATTCTAACTTCAAATTCAGCACAAAAACTTGTATGGCGAGTAAAAGAACTTGCACATTTTATAAGTAAGGCAGAGACGCACAAAAAGTGCTCGAAAGCAGCAACAGCAACAGCAGCAACAGCAGCAGCGGCAGAAACAGCGGCAGCAGAGGCAACTGCAACAAACTTGTTGCCGTTGTTGGAACGCCTGTTGCTGTTGCTGTTGCTTTTGTTGATCGCGATTGTCCAGGCAGCTCAAATACGAAAACAGTGCAAAAACAAAGCTCAACGTGTGCAGAACCCAGACTACAAGACGGTTGCGGCTCATGTGGCAAGAGTTCAACATTGAAAACGCGCAAAAGACGCGGCATTTTCGGCTTCGTGAGAGTGCGGCTGGTGAAATCGCTAGGAAAACGCATTAAAAACGCCAACAGTGTCAAACCGCCAAAACTGTAATAAATTACCCGAAAAGCCGCGGGCGTTAAATTTTATTTAACAATAACAACAAGAAAACAACAACTAAAAGTAGAAACTGTTGACGCAGTTACACGGTTGCAGTTTCGCGTTGCGTTCCCATTTTTCTCAGCCACGGATCCACAGATCCACGGTTGGTGCGTCTGCTTTGGAAAGGGAGCAGGCAGAGCAGCACCCGAGGCCAGGAAGACCAGTCACTTGGTAGCGCGCTACCGCAGTCGCGTTGCTTTTGAAGCTGCAACAGTTGCAGCAACAACAACAACATTGGCAGCCACGCATGCGCGCATTCATCGCTTAGCTAGAGCCTCTATACTATTATTAGCAGTGCGGACCGAGGTGGCTAGTGCTAGTGCTAGTAATTAAAGCGTGAAAATCACTGTTTAAATTCTCATAAATTTGTGCTTTTAACGCAATTACAATATACGGCTACATACTACAATCGAATCCATATACAATACGAGTATGTGTGCCAGTGAGTGTGCGTGCTGCAAAAGGTTTTCTAATTGCTGCCAACGACTGCGTATTGGCATATTAGTTATACCTTTTCAACAATTATAGGCCATTGGATTATTGCCCAGCGATTGGTGAGTATGCATTGCACTTGGTACTTGACTCACTTGAGTTATGCAGCAATACTTGTAGCTTACGAGCTAATGGGTGGCTGAGAAGCTGAAACGATTAACAAGGCATCTATGCCAATTAGAAAGCCGCTCTCCCAATGATATTATCAATGGCTCATGGCTTATGCTACATGCCAATTGATTTTAATATGAGCTTTTTGTGACATGACTTTAAATTGCCAATTATATTGGCTGGAAGTCAGCTTGTGCGATATGCGATAAGGCCGCGGGCTAAACGAAACTAAATTAAGGCGAAGCAGACAGCGCGATATTTTTCTGTTTTTTATGCTTTGCCAATAAACGAGTAATTGGCCACACACACACACAAATACACACACACACACAATCATGTAGTCATTCGTTGTGATTTAATCACAGCTAGCCGCAGCTAAACCCCCAAATGCCAACACTTTTGTATCCGAATCCCATTTCGAATTCGAGGCACAGGCACAGCGCACTTGCTCATTAAAAACGCAAAAAGTGCGCCACAGTGACCTCAAAGAGCTTAACGCAGACAAAACGCACACACACACACACACACACACACACACACACACACACACACACACACACACACGCACTCACACCCTTACCTTCACACCGATACAATGAAAGAGCAGAAATTAAAATAAATTGCAAACAAAACAAAACGCCGACCAAACAGCAACCAATGCAAAAAAAAAAACAAGAAAAACGAAAAAACTCGAAAGTCGCTGGCGTAGCGAAAGAGTTAACAACTTAATTGGATTTGCATGTAATTTTACTGTCCAGATTGAAAAAATCGACAGTTGTTGCAGTTTGCGGTGCGGCCGCAATCGCAGATAAGCGCAACAACACAAATATAAAGCGTTTCACAATGGACCTGCCTGCCTCTGGCCCAAAGGATGCGTAAGCAAAGACGCGTCCGAAACGCGTGCAAAACGCGCCAGCCGGAGCGCTGCGTTTCCAATGCGTTTGCGCAAAGCCGCTTTGACAAATTACACAAAATACAGTTTTTAATGTTTAAGCAACAAGCTACATACTCCATGCAAACAAAATAGACAAAAATTATAAATATATACATATGGATATTTTAAGCTTGTTAACTGCCTGTTCGCAGCCCGTTAGCCCGTTCGCCCGCTTTGCCTGCAATCTGGTCACTCAAGTTGCTGCGTAATGGCGGCAGGCGATAAATGCTTTTGGCATAAATTATGTCTTTAGCGTTTACCTCTGACAGCATTTGCAATACCCTCGAAATTGACAGTAAAACGACATTTTGTGGCTTTTCTGTTCGCTTCTTGGCATGCAAGCCAAATTTAATCTGCAATTACACAACTATGAGCGAGCTTGCGAAAATGCAGTTGAAATGAGAAAAAATCCACTCATTTACTTATCAACAGCTTAAACGGCCATCAATTCCAATTAACGCCGTCAAAGAAGCCAGCTTGAGAATCCGCCGCCGATAAGAATTTGCTGATAGTACCAGTTTAAAGTTCTGGACGTTGACAGCCCATAAAACAGTCGAAACATTAAGGCGAGCTAATGTGACTTTTAGGTGCGTGTGTTTTGCCAACAGCTTTAGATTAAACGATTAAGGCAAAAATTATTTACATTTTCCATGTGTTCTGGAAACATTTGTCTTTGATTTTTGGTTGTTAAAAATCCGCCTCTCTTATTTATGCTTTTTGTAGAACCTCGTTCTACTCTGAAATGGATAGTTGATTGATTGATTTATTGACATCTTTTCCAACAATTCTTGTGACATTACTTAGATCTGAATGATAAAAAATTAAATTTGTTTAATTAAATCTTATTCCGTATAATCTATATTTTTGTGTCTACACTACCAAACATTTACTTTGAAACAAATTTTCACTAACGGTTGCCATTCATTGATATTCTGAACTTCCACATCAGAGCCAAAGATTAAATTCAAAGAATCTGTTTAAATAATTTTATTTCTATGCTAACTGCATGATCGAGCAAAAAAAAGAAGCCTCTGGGCAAATTTTTATGTTAAAGAATGAAGCTGTGATTGAAACAGGCAGATGGAGTGATGGACAGATGGATCACCGCTTATAGCGGCTTGAGTTCTTGTTGCCTGTAATTTAGCTTTAATATGTGTTCCACCAATCCTTGTTAGATGTTACGAAGTCACATAAAAGATGTCAAGGAAATGAATAACCAATTTTTTTAAACATAAGCTTGGACTTGTGTCGAGATTGTGTGTTTTGAAAAATATCTCCAACAAAAATATTTAGTTATTCAACTAAATATAGAAAAAAATAAAAACATGAATGTCAACACCAGGAACTCGGGAGCAGGCGAAAAAAAGGCCATCATCGTGGAGCGACAACTAAACAGAGAAAGCAAATTAAATATGGGACAAAACAACGAGCAGGAAGAATACCCCACAACCCATCATACGACCATGTCTATGCCAGGACAACGCGCTCTGGAGGACAACGACGAAACACGGCCGAGCGCAATGAAATCTATATTAAAACACACCCAACAAAGCAAAATTAATCTTCAAGCAGGTAAACAACGTAAAGGATATTCCACGTTCATTTCCAATATTCCTGAAGAAAGGCGGAGCCTGAGCAAACATGTGACTATATCTTCTCCTGAAATTGTTGCTCAGACGAGTAGAGAAGAAGCAAGCGGAAGCGGAAGCCACTCAAGGAACACAAACACACAAAAAAGCATGGAACAAGGACAGGAACGCAAAGGATTCTTCGCTCACCAATCTAATGCCCCTCAAGAAAGGCGTAGCGCTGGGCTGAGCAAACATGTGACGATAACCGAATTGGAAGAATTGAAACAAGGCGGAAGCAAGTCGTTGGAGGCAGAAATAACTTCGCATAACGATAAGAAGAGAGCCAGGCCCATTCTTTTGAAAACCACACCCACCTTTAGCTGCCGGTCGTTAGGCGTTTCTCTTCCGCGATCGGATCTGGGCAAAACGTGGCTGATCGGCAACGAGCAGCCGAAAAATGGAGATCAGACGACAAGTGCAAATCAAAAAGGAGTTTCGAAAAATACAAATAAAGCTTTGTCGGTTGCGCAAATTAGAGTCCCATCACAGGATATGCTAAGGAGCAAAGTAATTGATTTCGAGACGGATAGAGAAAGCTGGCGAACTGCTTTCAATGCAGCCATGACCGACTTGGAAGCATTGATGGTTCCGCGCATAACGAAGGAAGATATGCTCAAGAAAATATGCGCACCGTTTGAAAAGGAGCAAAATAACTAATATCCTACTAAATATAATGCCCTTATAAAAAATTTGCAGTGAAAATTTGGACCTAGTGCAATATTATGCTGCAATTCCGTTTCCTTTAAGCGTTTGGCAAAATTTACCAACAATATGCAATTTAATAAATTTATAATTTTCAGTTTTCAAAAATATTAAATGCATCAATCAGCAAGGTATTTGATCACGTATTTATGATTGTCATATTTTTGGTTACCAGTTTTTAATATTTTTAATAATAAAAGGTCAATTGAAAATTATTCCCGCGATTAATTAAATCATATATGCTGCGTAACAATTTTAATTTGTAAAATGCGGACATAAGCAAGTCTGCTGCTGCTGTTTATGCGTCATTGTATCACAAAAATGTGAAAACGAAACACTCAAAATTATAAACTACTTCAAATATTTTAAAACAAAAGGATTTTAATAGGCGTGGAAGATAGAGAACATACACTTACAAGATAATGTTTGTTTACCAATACGATATAGATCGCTTCAAATTAGACAGCTGTATTTAAATAACTTTGAAGATTATTTATTTAAGATATGAAGATTTATTTATTTATTTATTTTTTTTATTTTTTAGTAGTGGGATTAGATTTTGTGCTAAATATTTTAATATGAGTTTAGTGTTGTGTATTGATGGGTTCGCAATAAGGGTGATGGGGTACATGCTTGGGAGAAAAGATAATTTATATGGCAGGATAATCTTAAGGTCAGCAGAATGAATTTTCATTACTCGTATTACTCAAAATTAAATTAATTTGCATATTTTTGTTAAAACAATTTCAAATCGTTTCTATTGCAATAATAAGCCGAATTCTTTTTATTCAAGAACTGTAACATCGATTAGCATAATGGTAGCAGTTCCAGTATTTGAAAAAGCAGTTGTTATGATTAAAAGGCATGACTGACTAAATAAATTTCTAATACATAGTTTCTCAATTGCAATATTATTTTTTATTTCATTCTCAATGCACCTTATTTCATAGTTGAACCAATTCATTATTTTACACATTTATTTAGAATAATAATAATTGTTTGTTCAAAGTGAAGAGCGAACCCATTTGACGAGGGCTCTTTTAAATTGTTAACGTATGCCACTTGTTCAGCCCAACAATGTTCCTATTAGCCATTGCAGTTTTTTAACGGCATTGAGATAAGGTGGACTTTTAGTCTAGGATCAGCATGTGCTGCCCGTCAGGGTGCAGCCCAGTATGGATTGCGCAAACAACCTTTCACCGCATACTGCAACATATACAAATTAAATTGGCAATAGCTCTGGTCATGGTAATGGGCATGGGACTGACTGTGACTGTAACTGGAATAGGAATTGGGCCTGGCCGAGGCAGATTGCCATAAATTTGCCTGTTTTTTGATTACTACTTACATATATATTTCTATAAAAATAAATACTTATAAGAAGTTAATATTTTTTGTTTTTGCGCTGGATTTGGAGCCTGCATTTGCTTGTTAAGCTCAAGCACATGCCATAAATTAACGTCAATTGGCGGCGGCGCACAGCCAGAGACCCGGAGAGCATGGACATGGAGAGCCACAGTGGTGGACTTGAAGTTGGCGCATGCGCCCATAAATCTTGGCGCGACGGTCAGCGAAGTTCATGTATTTATTTCTGACATGTATATAAAGTATACTATGTGCATATTATAAGTAGCATATGTATCGTATATGTATCTTACATTTCACGCTTTTGCTGCGTTGATTTGGAAAAATTAAACTAAAAATTGCTATTTAAATAGAGCCGCTGGCTCGTCAAAAACTCACGCAGCATCAGGGGCAGGAAACATAAAAATTCTACAGAAAATTGTCAGCGGCCAATTTATCGATGTTTTTCTTTCTTTTTTGTGTTTCGTGCTGTGTTTTTTGCTCAGTTTGTTTCGGCTTTTGTCATTTTGATTGAATTCAAATCGCATAACATGCCACAAACGACAGCAACAGTCAAATGGCTGAGGCGGGGGAAAGCAACAGTAATGGCAATGGCAATGGCAATGGAAATGGCAACAACGCTGTATAAAGAATGTCAAAGTCATTTAAGCGTTTCTCTTTTACTGCCCTGGCAGGGAGTGGTGCCGACAACGACAACGACAATGAAGATGACGATGGCTGCTGGTTGGCCACTTGACTGCTCGACTGCTGTCAGCTACCGTTTGTTGCCTACGCTCGGGCTTGGGCTCGGGCTTGGACTGGGGCTTGGGTTCTGGCTCTTGCTCTTGCTCTGGCCAACAAGTGCAAGGCAGTCGTCACTGCCAGAGTGCTGCTGGCCATGCCGCAATGTTCATCAAGAACATCAGGCCGGGTCTCCGGTTCTTTTTTTTACGAGTTTCGAATAAAACGCTAAATGCAGTCAGAGAACGCAGTAGCAACACACAATGCAACATTTAAGCAAACGCAGAAACAGCAACAACAACAGCAGCTACAAAAAATAAATAAATAAAAAAGTGGAGCCCAATTTAAGTTGCGCGGCAAGAGCGACAAGAGCAAGAACCAACAAGTTTATTGGCATTGTTGCCGCTCTTTTCCGCCGTTCACAGCCTTCAATTTTGCACATAAGATCCATCATTGTCAAGTTCAACGGCCACGCATGCGTTGCAGCGTTTAACTAATGAAAGAAAACCAGAAGGGCTAACGTGAACCGAGTAGGCCAAGTTAGTGGCTAGCTAAGCGTGACCATTTTATATAGGCTTCGAATGATTTCGTTTAAATCTAAAACTGGCCAGAATGCGCACGGTCCTTCACTGAGCCACGACGATGACGACCCATGAAGTAGATAACATCGGCGGACTTCACTATGAACAGAAATTGCGAGGTGGCACAATCAAAAGTTTTGCTTGCATTGAAGAAACGCAACGGATTCATGTACTCTGTAACGAAGGCACGTCCAATCCAACATATATTAGTATACACGTATAGTAGGTGGAACAGAGTCGCAAACTAACCTGAGAGCGGCGCATTGCCGCCTAAAACATGCAGCTGCATATTAATCGACTGTACGTAGCGCTGAACTTGAATGCGTCGATTGAAGGGCGGATCGAACATGCCTCGATAATGCAACTCCAAATGGAACAGCTTGTGTAGACGGATCCAGGACATCTGAATTAAAAAAGGGAGAAACGGAAATAAGTTAGATGCAATTTATAAAACTGAGCTTAACACATGGTAATCAAATTATAAACTTGCATAGAAATTGCAATATTATTACGATTTCTACTTTCGTCACTAGCTTGTAATATAATAGAACAAACGTAGTAGATTGCTCATATGTTTAGTTAATATGGTAATTAACTGATAAACTATCTATCTAATTTCTGTCTGAATTGCATGGAAATTGTAATATTTGTACGTGTTTCTACTTTCGTCACTAGCGTGTAATATCGGAAACAAATGTAGTAGTTCGCTTACCGCTTTAGCTAATATGGTAATTAACTGATAAACTAACTAATATCTGTCCAAATTGTATAGAAATTGTAATATGATGACAGTTTACACATTCGTCACTAGCGTGTATTGTTGAGAACAAATGTGGTAGATCGTTCACCTCTCTAATTAATATTGAAATTAACTGTCAAATTAATATATGTCCGAATTGTACAGAAATTGCAATATTACTACGAAAGTGTTTCTGCTTTCGTCACTAGCGTGTAATAACGAGTACAGATGTGATAGTTGGCTCACCTCTTTAATGTATTTGCCCAAATTGATTTTGGACAGAAACTTCAAGCTGGGCATACGCACAGCGACCTTGTGGAAGCGTAACTGCTTAGAGATATCCTTAAAGCTGCGTAAATTTCCCGAAAGGATTTTCGACTCCAACGCCGTCATTTGCATATGTTTGCCCGGCATGATGAGTAGCATGGAGGCTCGGCGTGACTTGGTCCCATACAGCGGTAGCTCCACTATCTTGCAATGGATAAATTGGTGTCCAATTTTAACTTTGTCCGCATAACGAAAATAGCCTCTGGCATAACGTAGGTCCTGCACGTTTCTAAACTGTTCCCCCAGAAAGGCATGGAACTTGACGAAACTGTAGATTTCCAGACCATGTGTTGTGAAGCCAAAGTCGTGTAGCAGACCCGTGACCACTGGCTGATGTTTGGGCAGCACCGCAATATTGAAATAGTCTTGGGCACTATATTGAAAACGTTTGTCGATTTCGTAACCCCCATCGTAGACAAAGTAGTTCTGTGCCGTTATATCTGAGCCCAGTTCGTCAAAGTCCTTGGCGAAGAATTCCAGAACATGATACGGTAGTATGAAATACGCCATCATACCGGCGTTCACCTGATCCTTGCTTTGGCGTAATAGTCGTGCACGTGCACGAGCCGCGGTCATCTCGATCGACTCACGCAGAAGCGTGAAGGCATCGTGCATTCCCATATCGCGAGCCAATGGACGCATGTATTCGTAGCTGCTAATATTGTAGAATACTGCCAAGAGTTTCTGTACGGACGCTGGCGATATAAGCACCACCGATGTGGGGACGGGTTGTTTATTCAACTGATTAAGCAGCGAGCGAAACAACTGAGTGGCGAATGCATCACGGGAATTGGGATTGGGTTGCTGGTGGCGGGTTGCACTGGGTATGCAGAGAAGCGCAAACACAAACACAAACAGAACTACGTATCGGATGACACTTTAGATGGTTAATCCGAACTCGTATCGTCTTAGACTTACCCGGTCTCATTGTGAAAATTCGATAAAGTCAAAGCCGCTTGCACTGAGTTTGGTTTGATTGCAAATGATTTCAAAGACTGTCTGACTGTTAGTGAGATTTCATTTTGACAGACGGTGTTGAATAACTAAATAATACGGACATTATTTAACACTGCAAATTAGGGTTGAAGGTGTGTGTCAATCTTCTGTGTAAAATAATTTGTTGTTTCATTTAAAAAAACGAGTTTTTTTTTAGTGAAATTAAATGGAAATGGACATGGATACTTAATAGCATTTTGATTAGAGTAATCTAAATCAATATTTAGTTTAGTTTTTGACTCCATTCCTCCATCTCCTTAATATCCGTATACTATTCTGTAATAAACATTTTCATAAGTTTCTTGAGGCTGGTTTTAGTTCGAATATTGTTGGGCGACTAATTTACCTTTTTTCTTAGAGCAGTCCCAATTACTCTATTTATAAGCCACTTGCTTAAAGTCTCAAATAATTTAATACAAAAACGTTGCTTGCACGGTTACTAACATTTGATAAGTTTTTGCCATATGTTGAGCATTTTGGCACACTCTTAGGCATCAAGCGAAAAAGGATTATCTGCGATTTGTTGGCCCCATTCAAAAATAAAATAGGACTTCATGCAGCCGAAACAAGCGTCAAACTTTGGCAGTGGCGCAAAATTTTTGAATTTATACACAAGTTCATAAACAAAGGACTAAAAGGATTTAAGTTTGGCATGCAACGCCGACAATGGAGCACAATGATGCCATAAACAATAAACAGGCAAGCTGGGAAGCCTGCAAATTGTTTTGCCAAAAGCTCGCCTAAGCCACAAAACTATGCCGCACTCATTTGGATGGAGCTGTTAGGGTATGGGTATGGTTATGGGTGTGGGTATGGGTGTGGGGAGGAAGTGGGAAACTTTGTGAAGTGCAGGATTTGTGCAGCCAAAAAGTTGAGCGTCTGTTGTGTGGAATTAATTGTTACCGTCTGGGACGTTGCACAGAGTGCTGCGAAAACAAAGCTATCACTTACACAGACCTATGAGTTGCACAAACCCTATACGAGTATGTATACGGATCTGTATGCTCGTAATAAGTCCGATTAGACAAAGACGACCGAGCCAGGCAACGAGCACAGGCACAAGCACAAGGACAAGGATAAGGGCCGTGTGAAATTCAATTAGGCGCCATGACGTGCAGCGTTTCGGATGAACTTGAAGGCGCAAAGAGTTTCATTTGTTGCAGTTGTTGCTGTTGTTGCTGTTGTTGCTGTTGTTGTTGTTGCTGTTGCCTGGACAACAGCAATAAAACACAATGCGGATAATTTGGCGTTTTTCAATTTTTCTTGGAAGCCAAAGGCAGTCCTTGTAATTTAGCACATAAGTCACCGAAAGTCAATGCGAAGTTGGACCAAAACCAACAACTTGATTCTTCTTATTTTTTTTATATATTTTTTTTTTACCCTACACTGCCAACAATATTTCTCGTGTGAGCTGTGAGCTGCCCAACTGACCTCTCCCTCTCGTGTTGGCCTGCATTCTGCGGCTTTTGTGGAAGTGCTGGGCGTGGCCGTGGGCCAGTGTTGTCTGGCCACTCCCGCGTGCCCAGCATGCACAGCCAACCAAGCCAAGGCACGCAAGCCGCGGAGCCATAGGCCTGGGCCTCTGTCTGACTCCTTGCTCATGGCCATTCACTTTCCGCTGCAGCTGTGTTGCATGCCACAAACACGCTTGTTGCTGTGCGGCGCATTAAACTAACAAGATTAAAGTTGAAATTGTAAATTGCTTCTTAGTCTAATTATGTTGCAACGCTGTTGTTGCACTGAGCACTGATCATCATCGCACTGATCACCATCTTGTTGCAGGTTGCAGTTGCACACAAATTGTGTTTTCCTTCATCACACACATGCGGGTACGTACAAGTATATACTTGTATGTACATATGTGTATCTCCTTTTCTAAACAACCATTTGCGCACTTTAATTATTGCAGCACTTTGAGAAAAATAGTAAGCCATTTAAAAGAGTGTGCTAGACTTTTTCGAATGAAAACCTTTCTACAAGAAGTGGAAATGGGAAATAGTCAAAGGAAAATTGTTATATTTCAAGTATGTTCAGAAAAATGTTTCCAGTCGCTATACATATCTTTTGTGCATAAATCAATTTATGTTTAGTCATGATTTTATTTTTGGGGATAGGATTATTTGATTTTTTATAATTTTGTATATCTTTTATAAATTAAATTCTTTTATTATTTTCAACAAACTCTTTATTTATTAAATGATGCAGCTGCCAAGCTTTCAGTTTGTTTTAAATATTCTTAAGAGTAAATTGTGCGTTATAATTGTTTTATTGAGTAGTGCTCTATTTTATATAGCGCTTAAAATATTTATTTATTTATAAGCCTTGTTCTTCCCTTACAAGTATTGTTTTACTTGTAAATTATTACGCTAGTCATCACAAATTTAATTATATCGAGCTTATTGTTAGGGTATTTTCTTATTATTAATTCTATATTTAACATTAAACATGTTTAGTAATCTTTATATTTATTTACAATATTTTTTTGGGATTGTTTGATCAGTTTTCGTTAACTACTTGTATTTTCCTGCTCAACTAAGTGTGTGATTAATATTAATATTGTAATTTGTAACGTTAATTTAGTTAATGTTTTGTGCCGGTGCTTGAATGTTAACTCGAAAGTGCGTTTCACTGCTAATTGCGGTAACTCGGATATTTGATCCAGAGCTTTATAAGCATTATGTGACTGAATTAAGGGTGAATATAAAAGATCCTAATGTTCGTTTAATCATCAATTATTTCAAATTTGTACTCGTTGTTTGATTTTTATAAATCATGTATGTATATAGGTAGAATATCAATATCAGTCCTTTAGTAGTGCCAAAAGTTTTGGCCCAAAACTATTGTATTGATCGTTTGTGTAGAATATTAATATCGATGACGAAACAAAGGTAGGGTATAAGCATATCTTAAGTTTGAAAACCATTGCTCACCAGAGACATGTGAATGTTTCAACCCTCTTTCTCTCAGTGAAGAAATTAAATCAAGCATTAACTGCTTTGGCAAACATTGCACTTTCTCGACGATTACCAAGTCAACGGAAAGTTGAGTTCTTCGTCTGGCTACGTGTCTTCGAGCTGCTCCAATTCTATGAGCATGCTTTATTATATTTCGAATTCAGTTTTCTTCAGATTTACAAGCAGATATATGGCAATGAGTGTTCGTCTGTCGATTTCACGTCGCATAGCAGCATTTAAAAAATAAATAAAAAAATCAAATATCTGGCAATGAGCTTGTATTGCAGGGAAATCATATTTGTTTGCGCAGCCAATGAGAGTTGGAATATAAGTGTAGAAGAGAGCTATCATGGGACGTATTTAATTTTGCCTGGTCTCTTCGTTAGTTCCCATAAGGAGCCCTAATCGAGTGCATGCAACGGTAATTACACTCGCAGATAAATATCAGCGCAGTGGACAGAGCACTGTTAGCAACTTGATGCAAAATGCAATGCTCAAGCAATGGTCAAGTTTCTGGCCAAGTTGAAGTTGTTTGCGCGCACTTACAACAACTTAGTACAACAAAGTCAGGAAAAAGTGGTCAACTGAACAGAAATGGTAAGACGAGTGACTAGAACTTGCCAAGTTGGCGAAAGCAAAGTAAACGAGCGCAAGGCAAAGATACTTTATTAATTTTAACCGTTGCCTGCGTGGCAGCTTCAATCTGTGTTGTTGTAGCTATAGTTGTGGTTGTTGTTGCTGTTGTTGTTAGTGGTGATGCAGCAATGGTTGCTGCTGCTGCTGCTGCTGCTGCAATTTGAAGCGGCGACCAAGCGGCGTTGGTCAACTGTCGTGAGACAAGTTTATTTGGCTCAGTGCCGTGTTGACGTTTAATAAATTTACGAATTGTGGACGCGCGCAGCATGTGGCCCTGGCATTGGCATTGGCATTGGGATTGGTATTGGTATTGGTCCACGTCTGCGTGCATGTCCATGGAGCCTGGGCAGCGGCGTACATTGGCAGTTAGACAAAGTATGCACACTTTAGGCAGCTGCTGTTGCTGCTGTGGCTTCAGTGGCCGGAGCAGATAAGCCGGGACCGACTGTCGTGCGGCATCATCAATCTTGAGGCTTTAAGAATGGCAGTTGCTAGCAATGTTAATGTGTTGCATCAATCGTTGCATTAAGCCAAACACTGAGGACTGGTAAATGGCACAGAAGGCGGACCAAATTTTTAAGGCAACTCTTAATTTCTTTTAGATGCCGCGCACTTTTATTTCTTGCTACAGAAAGCAACAACAACTGCAGCAACAACAACAACATGTTGTTTGCGAGTGCTGGTAAACATTTTTCTGTAATTAAAATCTTCAACTGAAAAAGGCGTTCTCTACTTGGCCGTCGTCATTGTGGTTACAGTCGTTTCGCTTTTAAGACCACTTTGCCATGTTCAATGCAATAGCAACAGCAACAGCAACAGCAGCAGCAGCAGAAACAGAAACAGCAGTAGCAACAGCAACAGCAACAACAACAATAATAATCAAAAGATAAACTGCCGCCGCAATGGCAGGCAGCAATAGTCGATGTGGCTGTTGCTGCTTCAGAGGTTCAGAGCCTCTGTTGTTCTTGTTGCATTCATTGAAGTCCATTTAGACTGCAATTAAAAAACTCACAACTTATATGCGCAAAGGGGCCCAAGGAACAGATAAAGCCAGAGCAAAGGCAAAGTAAAAAGTAAGAAGCAAAAGCAAAAGCCCAGCATTGCGCTTCAAGTTCACTTAGCTTTGGCATAAATGTGCGACTTCCAGCGAAAGAATGTGCGGCAACTATGTGTATGAGTATGTGTGCGTTGGGTGTATCTTGACAAGCAACCTGTTCCTCTGCCTAAGACGCAGATAGAAAAAAAGTGAATTAAGTAAATAAGAAAAACATGTTTGTGAAAATTGTGCGAATGCTTTAAATAATGAAGTAGGTGGACAGACAGAGACAAAGCGCACGCTGCACGCTGCAGTCGGATCGCGAAAATTGACCATGACTTTAAGCGTTTTTTTTTTCTTTTCGCATTTTCAAAGTAGCCCTCAGCTGAGCTTTCACATACGAGTACTCCTAGTTGCCACTCAGAATAAAGGGCATGCCTCTGCTGAAATTTTAACCCATGAGAAACGGAAAGAGGGGCTAAATACCACATCTACCTCATTACTGAATGCTACAATTATCGCTTTAGTTGCAATTTAGAGAATTAGCCTGGTTTTAAAGATTGCATTAAGCTCCAGCAACAGAGTTAAGTTTTCGCTTGAATCAAAATGAATCATTTCTATCGAAAATTACGAATAAAAAACTTTTAATTTGGACCTCTTGTTGATGAAATATTTAATAATATTCGAATAAAAAGGTTTCTTGTTGATGATATATACAAGTATTCGAGTATTTCATAGTTTAAGGCCAGTATATTCTTTATTTATTCTCAATTTTAAAATATATTCAGTTTAAGTTCAGTACACCCTTCATATTCTTTATCTACAAGTATGTATTGCATTATAAAATCGATCACATATAAGAATACATTTAAACACAGCTATATATAATTAATAGTTATCCCATTTGTGCTTCATTTTTTCTTTAAATCTTCTTATTTAAAATCTCGTTTCATCAGCTTTGCTTTTTGATAATCAACAGTTGTTTTTATGCACTTTTTCACTTTAAATTCTTATTACTTTGTGAATCTACCCATCAAGACTTTCTAATGTTTTTTATGGTTCTGTTAGGATACTCCAACACTTGCATATATAAGACTTAGGTGAGCTTATCTCATTTTCATTAATGAGAACCATTTGTTATTGTTATCAATATACAGTTGTATTTTGTAACCATTATTGTTTCTTTTGCAAGTTAGAGATCCTTTAGAGAAGTGCATAGAACGGTCGTCTGATCGACTACATCTTTCTGGAATACATTTCTGCATTTACTTATGCATAATCCATTCGTTTGACATCTCGATCGATCACTGCCGATCTGCAATCTCAATCAGTGGCTCTTCTCTCAGCACTCAACACTTTTAAGGTGCTCAGCGGGCTCGAAGAAGACAAATGGCATGCACTTTTGTAGTTGACAGCCACTGCAATGTCCTGGCTCGCTTAAAGCCAGTGCTTGGGAGTACAGGCGGACACGCGTGTCACTTGCCAACTCAAATACCAATAAAGCAAAAAGTATTTTTATTTAACAGCTTGCCGAAAAGTTTGGCTTCATAAGGTCGTTTGTCGCACATGTTTACGTGCACCCATAAATTAGATTGAAAACCGAATTGTAACACAAATGCTAGCTGTCCGGCAGCAGAGAAAACTTTTTGCCCATGCTGCAAACGAACGAACGAATCGACAACAAATCAATTTTTGTGCTATTGCAGCAGAAAATATCCACCAGCCGTCCACGCGTCCCTCTCTTCCTGAATCCAACTGCTACTAGTATATACACAAGTCCGGACTGTCCGTTGCCTGCTGTGGCTGCTGCCACTCTTTCATAGTTTTCAATTTTCCCATCATTCGGACAAGTAAAAGCACACTCAATTCCTACCCTCAGTAGACACAATCAGTGCGACATTTAGCTGTGGCCATGGGATGTGGACGTGGATGTGGATGTGGACACCGAGCGCTTTATGTGTGGCCGTACTGTTTAGATGGCCAGTAAAAATGCCATTTCCGTTCCGTTTGTTGCCCGACATGAGCGTAAAAACTTTTGCCAAAGTATTTCGCTCGTAAAATTGCGTATGACACATGCGAACAAAGTGTTGACTACTGCTGCTCACACGAAGTGCGGGGCAATCGTTATGACTATTTAATAGTTCCTATACGAGTATATCCCAGCGAGTTGGGTTTTATAAGGCCGATGGAATGTTGCATATGTAACATAAGTTAGCAAGTCTAAAGCCTACAGCTCAAAGCGGTTTTCACATATTCATTAATTTATCGTACAGTCAAACGGCCGTACCTACATACGCCCAGCAGGGGGGCGTAACTCCCGACATGGTATTGACAGCCTTTTGGCAAGCATAAAAATAAAAGTGCGTTATTGACATTTTTAGTTGCTAATAAAATTCTGATGCCCTCTCCCTTTTACAGCCAACAGAGCAATTTCAATTTCAGATTTGACAGCGTGGCCAAAAACCAAAGCACCCCGTTGCCCACATTTGTCAGAGAAAGCCACCCCACCAATTGGCAAAATAGCAAAAGCTGCAACAGCCAAAAGAAAGAAATCGAAAGAAGAGCCAAATAAGGCATTCAAATCCTGGGGGTAAGCGCACCTTTAACGTTCTAGCCACAATTGCAGGGGTGAGTTCTATACATGCCTCCTTACCTACTTCAACTTTCCAAATGTCATCGACATCAGGTCTAAGCGAGTGCCGCTAAGTATGCTCGCATTTTATTCATTACCTTTTATGGTGCTGGTTTGTGTGTGTGTGCGTGTGTGTGTGTGTGAGACCGTGGGCTGTAATTGGGCAACGATGCGTAACGCATGCACATTTATAAGAATTGCAAATAACTTTAAGCAAAGTTGTCAAAAGCGATACAAAGGCAAGTGCCAAGCCAAGCCACACAACACCACACCACACAACTTACACTCCCACTCTCACAATCACACTCCCATGCCAAACGTGCCGGCCACAAGTTAGGGGCCAAGTTGGCGAACGCGCAAGGACGACGCTTGCCAGCCTGCCATCGTCCTCGTTTTCGTTCGCGTTCTCGTCATCGCCATCGTAATGCTGAGTCTCTGGGGTGGCATAAATGTTGTCCTTCAACTTGGCTGGTCGTTCTATCTGTTGGTGTTGGTGTTGATGATGTTGTTGTTGTTGTTGTTGTTGGCATTGGCTTACAGCTTAAGTGGCTGCATTATTGCCGGGGTTTAACTAACACTAAAACTGATTGATTTTAATTTTCATGCATTTACATTCATTAGGTTTTATTGGCTCAATGTTTGCCTCTGCTTGTGTTTGTGTTGGACAGCGAGCCGAAGCGCTTGATGAATTGTATTTGGTTGCAATATAAATTGAACAAATAATTCGTTTCAACTCGGTAAACTGCATAATAGGCGACACTTTAAGTGAATACTCGGTCGAACATAACTTTAATTGGCTGTGAAAATACTACAATAATTAACAATTTTTATTTTCCTATATATGTAAGTACTATAAGCCCATTGTAACAATAAACTATGCCTTCAAAGGTGTTTTTTTTTATTTTTTTTTTAATTTTTTGCTTATTTTAATTTATTTTAATACAAATCGGCTTTCAGCTGTGGCCACAACACGACACTTGACGTTCTTATATATACTATATGAGCACTCTTATAGAATTTTAAGACTGCAATTAATTTTAAAAATCATGCTTACCAATTCAGGAACAAACTCACATTGTGGAATACCTGCTAGCTCGCTAAGCTATGCCAGCACCTTTAGGTATTTGGAACGGCCTTAATTTATTTTTGTTAAATGCAATTTACAAGTTTTGTATATTGCTTTGCTTTTTGAATTGTAATTAAGTTCCATTGGATGAAATGGATGTAATTTCTATACAAATTAATGCAATTACTTCTTAAGATATTTGTTTTAACTAACATGAAAGATGTGTTAGAAATGCGTTAGCAACCTTAAGAACTTGAAAAAAGTTGGCTTTAATTCTGCCGATTTATAAACAATACCACGAGAACAGAGCAAATTTTGTGATTTATACCTAAGAATATCAAAGAAATATCTAAGATTACACAAAAGATTTTTTTTTTAAATTGCACAAACCTTTTAACAGATACAATATTCTAAAAATAAGCATGTTTATTTCTGATTATGAGTTACATGTTATAATAGTTTTCGCTTCATAGTTATTTTAAATTCACACCTGAACACTATATCATTAGCTTCATTCCTTGGATTAATTATAAATGCATCCATCAAAAACGTTTCGTTTGCTAACCTGTTAGTAAAGGCTGCTCACACATTTCGCAGCGATTTTCAAAACAAAAAGCAAAGAGTGCTGAAGTTGCACAACAATCAGAAGAGCGCTCTTCATTGCCAGTTGCAACATCTGCTAAGAGCGATTTATTCACTGCGCCTGTGCGTATGCAACGAAGTTCGATGACAAACCAAAACAAAATGCCGCCAGAGTGCGGACGACTATCCGTAACAGGCACACACTCAAACATTCCTTGCCAGTCACCCACGCACGAACTTGTTCGACGCAGCTTTCACGTCACCAGCGCCGACAACGATAGCAACAACAACGAACAACGAACAGCGAACAACATGGACGCGAGTGATGCCGCGTTGTGGCAGACAGCGTGTCCTTACCAGCCACACGGTTCAGTTGCGGTTTAAAAGCGCGGCACATCACAACGTACGAACGGAACTTTCGCAGTTTTTCCAGGACGCGCTCACGTCGCGTCACTTTCTTCAGTTTGCGTATTGTTTGTCGTACGTCTTTGGTCCTTCAATCAAATCAGAATTTCATTTGTCTGGCTGCAGCTTTGACGACGCGACAATTTCCGCTTCGTTTGATTTGGAGTTCTGCAGCGTTGCTTGTGCTCCTTTTCAAGTTCACGTGCTTCGAAAAGGGTGACGTTTCCTCCGCATATACTCGCATGTACAAATATATGATTAAGTGTGCTTGTGTGCTTCTTTCCTTCTAATGAATTCAATGCCGCGCGTCGCCGGCTCGGACGACGAGTAACGAATGGGTGTGAGTGCGCGCCCGGGCGTGTGTCTGCATTTATGCATAATTGAATAACGAAGGTGAAAATTGAAATGTTAATAAATTGAATTTACACTGTTTCAATGCGCTGTGCACATTAACGCATTTAAAGCTGTGCCCACAGACGGCAATTTAATTTTGGCTGCCCAACTGTGGCATTTCAACTGAATTGGTTAACGAGCCAGCGAAAGTCCGCTGAATAAGTACGTGCCGGCGGGAAAGTTCTAATTGGATTAGAAGTCAACAACCTTCCTAACCTCTCTCCAAGCAGGTAAGAGTAATGAACTTAAAAGTCAAGTCAACGTCTTGAAGGAGGAAAAGTGCTTCCGCTGCTAATCAAGTGGACAGTTTGCTTGACGAAATCGTGCGAAAAAGCTAATGCTAGTCAATGGAAAGTGGGCGAGAATCATATTTCATTTCCTTTCGGTCTCACTTTCTATGGCTTTTCTTCTATACATTGGCTTGATGTTTATTGCGTGTAAAATGAAGTTTTATTTTTATGAAGAACAACTTTTGAAAGTAATACAAAGAGTAATCTTTGTATTTTAATATACTAATTAAGAGTTTTTAAAATGCATATATTGAAGTGATATACCGATATTTCCTATAGCTGATGTGAATATTAGCATATAAAATAGAACATTTGTGCAACAAATCTCACCCATAAATCTTGCCTTTGGGATAAGAATATTGACAGAATTGAATGAATTAAGAAATAGCTGAATAAATGTAAGCTTCAGTATTTAATAATCATAATAATGCTTTTTATGTATTATATTATTATTGTTTAGCTAAGATGGATATTTCTCAAGTTACTTCCGTCCGCCCATTGTTTGCATGAACTAAAGAATTTCGCCTTTTATCGGACTAAAGCCGTTATCACACATGCAAACATTTTACTGTACAATTGTCTTTAGTCTTTGAAAAATAAATCCTAATTCCTCAACAGGCGTTCATACTTCTTTTGTTTTGGGCATCAATTGCTTTCTATTAAATATTTTATTCCAATATTTGAAATACTTATAAATTGAATTATAAAAGTACTCATTTAATTATACCATATTTACTTAATGTTTTACTTAATGTTTAAAAATGAATCATTCCTAGAGACCATAAATAGTTTATAATAAATTTGGTCTGACTATGAAAAGGCAAGGCAACATATGCAACATTTCTTTAGTTCCTAAATAGTTTTTGGTGTTAAAACGGAAACATATACAGGCGGACCGGTCGATGGACTTCACTTTCCCCATTGCAGTCTTAAAATTCTCTAAAATTGGTCATTTAAAAGTTAAAAACTTATGTATGCCGATTCGGAAAAAATAAAAAATTAACAAAATAGAAAAGAAAGATTCCTGACTTGCTAAACTATAAGTTTAGATATGCAACGTCATTTTCTGTATCATAACTCATTCATTCTTGAGAAAAGACAGGAAATGGAAAAATATTCTAATCGAAATTTAAAGAAGTTTACCTTTTATTACAGACTGTTAAAATTTGCATCAACTGCTGTTTTTTTAATTTGGTTTATAAATTACATAAAATGCAACTTTTGCTTTAGAAAAATGTATTTTTCCAAATGCTATGAATCTATTTGTGTACTTGTATCAGTAAAAAAAAAAAAAAAATAATCGTTACCGAGTAGTCAATTCCCTTACGAACTATGACGCAATGCGCACATGTCATTAGCAGTTACAACTACATTATATGGCTCCATTTATTTTAATTTAGCTTCTAGCTGCCAACTTGTTAGCTTTTCAAGTCGGAGCTTTGCCTGTCAGGCGCAGAGCACAGATAAGTCGGGAATTATGCAAATTTAGTCCTTGCCCAGACAAGAGAACCTGAGCTTATCGGTGGCACACTTCACGCCCCGAGCGACACCTAATAATGAATACTAATTTGCTCATTAACACCGTGACATTCTAAAGCATAATTTCTACTTTCTTGTAACTCACTTCTGCTTTTTTCGTAACTGTTTTTGTAGCATGTCGCTAAAACTCACGTATGAGCTTCGGCGTATAAATTATTAAAATTAATTAAATGTATGTGCCAATGTCAGTTGCGATTTTTAGCTATGTGCGAGTATATGGAATAAGGCAAAAGAATGGACGGCATGGGGTAGAGTGTAAATGAAGTTTAATGCGTTTAATAATGTGGCAGACATGTTTTAGGGTTTGTGTGTGTGTGTTTGTTTGTGTGTGTGTGTGTGTGTGTGTGTGTGTTTGTAGCTGCCCTTGTGTCGAGTATGAGATAATTAAGAATTTAATTATTTACACACCCAAATGCTGGCAAGGAGACATACATAGTTAAACATACACACATATTTACAGACGTTTATTGGCTTAGACACTCACACACACACATGTCTAGAGGCTTTTTGCTTGATTTGATTCAAGTCGTGGCTGTGGTGGTGGTTGGCAACAGCAACAACACAACAAAACATTCAATATTCATAATTCTTCATAAAAGCCGAAGCTGTGCATAGGGCGGCAGGACTGGCAGCAACTTTGCATTGCCTTGCACTTTTCAGAACTCAATACAACAGGCCTACTATACTATATGCAAGGATATGTGTGTGAGTGTGTGTGCCTTTGGGCTTACCACAGTTTATTTGTTTGCTGTCAACATTTGTTAATTGAGGGTGTTGCATGTGAGTGTTGCTGTCGTTTATTGAACTAGGCGCACGAACCAGCTCTCCACTCACACACATAAACATTTAATTATGTACACAAGCCTTGAACACTGCCCTGACGAGTGGAGAGCACACAACAAACAGTTGTTGTTGCATTTGTCTGACGCGTTCGTTGTCAATTACACTGACATCGACACTCATGCCTGCTATTGTCATTATTAATATTATTCCATAGCAACTTTCACTTTCACGCTCGACAGATTGTCAACATGTTTGTTTTATTGTGACGAACCATCACGTTTTCGTTGACTTGATATAAAAAAAAGCACCCGCAAAAGTATGCAATCGAAAGTTGTTTTTTTTTTTATTATACTAGTGTTAATTGCCATTTTTTCCTCAAATCTCAAAAATAATATTCAAACTGACCGAGCCAAAATGCTTGTTAAAACTATACAGAATGCGTTCAGGGGTACTGATTTGGATCGGGCAGAGCTATTAAAAAATGTTATCAATCCGAAATGGGTTCACAATCGTGCTGCAATTTGAAATCATTTAAAGTCAGGTATTAAATGTATTCTTATTTTGTTTTGCTTACTCATCTCATATGCGTATTTATGAGTTAAAGAAGTCATCGATTTTTCGGGCTCAAAAAGGCGTAATAGTCGACACCAGTCATCAACCAGGGCCGGTTAATTAGATGCATTTAATGAAATATTCGACTTATTTGTTACCGACACCGACCGTTCATTTAACTCTTGAGCCTCGGGCTTACGCCGATTTTATGATTATCCCATCAAAATGAAAAGAAGATTGGCGTTTAGGCCCACACTTGAAACTCAGCCCCAGAATAAAGTTTGGCTTTAAAAGGCAGTCTTCAAACCATTATAAACGAATGCTTCGCAGCTTTGAGGAACAGCGAGTATTTTGAACATAGAAATCATCCAAAGATGGAGCACAATTAATCCTGCCATGATTTCTATTTCGTTTTCAAATATATTTTATAAGAAAAATAAACAAAAGATTTGGAGCTGATACTCTGGAGCTGGACAGTCCGTCTGATGCGTGCACATTTTTGTTAACTTTGAATATTTTGAAACACTGGTCATTAAGCAAAATTAATTATTAGAAGTACGTCGATTTGAGGCAACTTCAGGCAGATAGAATAGATTTGGAATCGTTTTCATTCCGATTAAATGGGAGCCTGTCAAAACATTTATTTTGTTATAATTACAATTTTTCGATTTGCCGTGAATAGATGGAAAATGAATTTTGAAATTTCAGATAAGAAGAAAAATCTTAAAAGATTAATATTAAAAGTTTGATCTTGATTTAATTATCTGTGCGTATTTGCTGCTTGCAACGATATGTATATTATTTCTTTTTATAAATCAGCCTACTTATTGCAAGCTAATATGCTTGGTTGGTCCATTCAAAAGTGAGAATAAATGAACCACGCTTTCTATAATTTGCGCTCCAATAGGTCTTTATGGTGTAAGAACCAGATGGAATAAATCTGAATGGCGTTATATTACTATAATCCAGGTGGAAGCGATCCACAATTAAGTCATGCTGAAGGAACAAATGGACGACTAAGCATCTGTAGGAAGACATATAACAATATACTTACATTGTAAGGGCAGGTGTGATTAATATTGCTGTATTTCATTAAGCCGGACAGTTCAAAGAAGTATGATGCTAATGGATTTTGCCGATTGACCATAAAAGTACAAGCATCAATAAAGAAAGACATGCGAGGCTTGAAAATGCCCTGCTTGAAGAGTTCTAATTTAACCTTTTGTAAAACAGTTAATCAGCATAGCCCATATAATTGGAGAATGGATTTAATTTACCGTTGCATTGGTTACCGGAAGCTGCAGCAGCTTAACATATATTGAAACTTCATTTCCTCGCAACACATTCATATCGCACTGAACAATTTTGGCAAAAGTAGGGCTGACGCTCGAGCATTTCATACTCGTCACATTAACCCTGAAGCCCCAAATGGATCCAATCAGCAGAAGTGTCACAGTCAGCCCGCGATGCATTGTAGTGAATGAGTTCCTGTAAACTAAGAGGAGTTAAGGTTCACATCAGTTTTTTGAGTACCCGAGTACAGAAGTAATTCAACTATCTATGCTGTTCATGATGAGGCTCATTGAAGCAAATGATTGAATAATTATGCGAACCTGAAAAATGAATCCATTTATACATTTCTGTACACTTTACAAAATTGTGCAATACAAGTAATTTGTATAGTTGACAACAAGCCAGCGTTCAACTGAGAGGAATATTACGCAATATGAGAATATGGAATTATTGATTATTATATATCTTATCATAGCTATTGCAGTGCCATCAATAGAACTCACATTAAAAGGACACGAATGATTAATGTTACTGTATTTAACTAATCCAGACGTTAATATAGAAACCCCCAGTATAATGACGATGAGAAAGATGAAAACTATACTACATTTAACGAGCTCAAGTAATTTTTGATAAAGTTACCGAAAAATTGCGGATTCGGGTTATTGAAGCAAATCAATGCAGTGCCATTATCACTTGTGATTGGACAATTCTGGTCGATTTCCAAGTACATATATGAGTGAATAATTGAGACACCTTTCGAAAATGGTAATAGCTTTGTTTCTCAGGTAGATATAATAGTTCGTCTATTTTGCGGACCAAAGAACGTGATCAATATGATAAGACGAGTCGATATAGTCATCACCATCTGTCTGTTCGTCCATCTGTATGAACACCAGGATCTCTCAAATGCCCCCAATTCCAAACAGATCAAGTTTTTAACCCTGCAGTTGTGAAATAGTAAACACTTTATAATCATTTCAATTTACACTTTCACCAAAGTTAGTCAAATGGCTCAGCCAATATCAAGTCGGCTAAAGTCGTCATTTATCCATTCGGCGATCACCTCCACCATGTAATTTATTTTATAATTAGCTTTAAAAGTTGCCCGCAATGTGTAGGCACCATTTGAGATGAAACGGAAATACTTTGCTCTTTCATAATCGAAGCGGTATCGATCCAAAATGAAGTTATGCTGAGGAATAGAGGAATATACTTGTATATGAAAATACATAGTTCATACTTCATATAGTGCCATCAATAGAACTCACATTAAAAGGACACGAATGATTAATGTTACTGTATTGAAGAAAACCAGAGCCTTTATACAAAATTGTTACAAGTGTGTTTCGTTTTTTATAGCCTGTACCCAAAGGGTGAAAGGCTATACTAGTTTTGTGCGCATGTATGTAACACACAGAAGGAGGCGTGGCAGACCCCACAAAGTATATATATTCTTGATCAGGATGAGAAGACGAGTCGATATAGCCTTGTCCGTCCGTCCGTCTGTCCGTCTGTCTGTCCGTCTGTCCGTATGAACGCAAGGATCTCAGAAAGTATAAGAGCTAGAATAACCAAACTTGGTTTCCATATTCTCCTAAGACCGAGAAAGTACGAGTTTGAGTTTTTTTTCGATGCACCCCCCCACTCCCCCGCAATTCGTGTTTTTTCTTATAACTTCCGTAATTCTCGGAATTTTGAATTTTGGTAGGTACATCCAGTTAGTACTAATGTGTCCGTGTGCCAAATTTCATCATGATAGGTCAATTCTGAAGAAAGTTATAGCCATAAGTAAAATCGCTGCTCATGCGCTGCCTCTGTCGGCAGCGCTGCCCGCAGCTGTTGTTGTTGTTGCTGCTTTGGTTCAACTTTGTGCTGCATACATACACGCATATAAACACGCATAGGTACGTGATGTAAATGTATGCTGTTAAAACTAAACATAAACATATATTCTAATTTAATTTAATTAATTAATTCATTCATTTTTTTTAATAATTTATTTTTTTTAAAATTTTTTTTTTTTTTTTAATTTTTCCTTTTTGTGGAGAGTACAGGCTATTTTACTGTCGGGCTTGCTCGACTGTAGCGTTCTATCTTGTTATTTGATAGGAAAGCGCAAACATCTATAAATGTACTTGCTACGGCTTTATTGTATCCATGTTTAAACACCTCAATTTTCATCTTTGGCGGGACAGAGTTTAATGAGTGATTTCTGTAGTCAAACAATACTTACCGTCGTATTGATTATGGGTAATTCCAGGTACTTCGTATAAAGTGATACTTCAGTTATATTACGTTGAGCATCTTTCAGTTCGCACTTCTTAAATTGGACGAGGCCTGGACTTAAGCTCTTGCACTTTATATTCGTAAACTTAATATTAAATCCCCCACTATTAGCAACGAGAAAGATGAAAACTATACCACGTACCAACCGCAAGCCCATTTTCGTTGATTCTAGATACAAGTCACAAGCTCGAGTAAGTTTGGATTTAGCAACAAATTTTGGGATCCGGCTTATTGAACAAGTCCATGGACTGCCATTATAACTTGTGATTGGATAATTTTGTCCGATTTGCAAGTAAATGCATAAATGAATGAATAATTGATTGACCTTTCGAAAATGACAAGCTATTTAGCTTTGTTTCTCTGATGATATAATGGTTCCTCCATTTTTCACCCATGTTCAGATCGTGATCTATATGATAAGATGCGTCAATGTAGCCATGTCTGGCTGTCTGTCTGTTATTGAGTTTATTGAGCTGAAATTGGCTCAACATATTAAAAAATCCGTTTATATGGTTTATATCGACGCAAGCAAATATAACTTCTAAGATAGTCAAACATTTTCGTCTTGAAAATTGTTCATAGTAGTATTTAGTTAAAATTTTAACATAAATTCTGCCAAGTTTTATTTGAAATCTTTTTACCCGTTCACCAAAGAAATATCTGCTTCTTCTGCTTAAAGCTAGTCAAGATGCCTCAGCCAATATTGGGGTAGATCGGACTACTCCCTTCATTTGTCCAATCTACGTTAACCTCGACAATGAGATCAATTTTGTAATTAGCTTTCCAAGTGGACCGTACGGTGTAGGCACCACTTGGGATAAAATGGAAGGACTTTAATTTGTGATAGTCGAAGCGGTAACTATCTATGATGATGTCATGCTGCGAATGGAAATGGAAAATTAAATGCAAATAATTCACACTACAGTGCCATTAATACTACTCACATTAAACGGACACGAATGATTAACGTTGGTGTAGTGAGCAATGCAGTCATAAAAAATTTGCGCAAGTGCGTTTCGTTTCTTATTTTTTAGAAATGCACAGACGTCTATAGATACACCTGTAACAGGCTTACTATATCCCCGTTTAAACACTTCAAGCTTCAACTACGGTAGGACAGAGATTAGAAAAAATTGATATATCATCTCAAATAATAGCTACCGTGGCATTGGTTATGGGTAACTCCAGGAATTTAACAGAGATTGATAGCTCACTAGTATTACGTTGAACGGCTTTTATCGCGCACTGATTAAATTGGGCGAGACTTGGACTTAAGCTCTTGCACTCTAAATTCGTGAACTTAATATAGACTCCCCCAATGTGAACAATAACGAGCACCAGGAAAACTATACCACGAACCAGTCGCAAACCCATTTTCGGTGGTTCTAGATACAAGTCACAAAATCGACTACACATTGATGGATTGAGGGAACATTTTTGGGATCCGGCTTATTGAAGCAAAACATTACTGTGCAATTATCACATAATGGTGGCTAAAAAAACCGTACATTAAATGGTTATATCTTTTATTTATATGCAGTGGAGAAATACTCTACATAAAATGTACAAGAGTATACAAATAGCATATCATGTTCAGTTTGCTTCAAATCTAATTCAGGACAACAGACACTGGGATTTGAACTATAGATTATTTTTTAAGCCCGTAGAGCCAGAGTATAAAAGCTTTCAGTTTTATTACTATATATTTTCTTTTGGAATGGGTGGTGTGCAGAACGATATCAAAACTTTATGCATCACTATTTACCCAATCGACGGTTAGGTCAATAGTAAGACCTATGTCATAGTTTAAATTCCAAATTGATTTCAAGGAATAGGAACCACTTGGCACAAAACCAAACGGTTTCAACAGTTGGTAGTCTATTCGAAAGCGATCCACAAAAAAATCGTGCTAGGAAATCGTTAGATTTATTTATGCATATGTGAGTTCAATTAAATATACGCGTATACTTACATTGTACGGGCAGGTATGATTAATATTGCTGTATTTGAGAAAATTGGAGACACGGAAAAACATCATCGCAATTGGATTTCGCCGCTTATTGGTCCAAAACGCACAACAATCCACATTAAAACCCAAAATAGGATGAGAAAAGCCGCGTTTTGTTAGTTCCACCTTTACCTACAGATACGAATTATGAATTAATGATCGGAGAACTATATTCGTCTAAGACACTAACCGTCGAATTAGTTATTGGCAGCTGAAGAAGCTTGATGTAGACGGAAAGCTCGGTGACGTCACGTTGCACCGCTTTCATGGTGCATTGAGTAAATTGGGCAACAGCTCGATTAAGGCTTTTACACTTTATATTGGTAAACTTAATAAGGTTGCCGGAAGTATAACTATTTGCCAATAACAAAAAAATAAGAACACGATGCATTTGATTGAACATTCTGATTGAAACTGAATACAGATACTTTTTGGTTTGGCTCGTTGAAGCAAATCATTTGGGTTCAATTCTGTTTTAAAAGGGGTTATTATTCCTGAATGGCATACTCATTGATACCCATTTAAAAAAAACAAAATTAGGTTTGAATGAATATCTTTGATGACACTGGTGAATAGAATATAACCATATATATATATATATATATATATATATATATATATATATATATACATATGTTCAAACCTATTTATATATATACGCAGTAGGTAGATGTCAAGCTTGGTCCAAAAGGAAAATCCAATTCAAGAAATTTGATCATAATACGATCAATACGATCGGTTTCAAATGTTTTACTACGTTCGCTAAAAATGCTACGAATGCATAAGTTACCAGGGTAGTATATATACATATATTAAATGTACATACGAGTACTTCAGAAGATTAGTCTTTGTTTGTTCGGCAAGGGAGAAAAGAGATCTAAAAAAAGTCTGAAATCTTGATTATACTTGTATGTAGATAGTCAAGAGAAGTCATTGAAATCGAGAGACAAATTCAACAACTTGTGCTTCAAGAAATGTGCATGCGAAACGCATTATTTTCAGACTGGTTACAGCTTGAATACATGGACTGTGAGTAATAAGCCAACATTTCGATATTTTCTGCTTGACAATGACATTTATTTAACTTTATTAGATTTGGCTCACAATAACTTATTTGCTCCATGTATACTCAACCTCAACACGGGATCGTAACGCTTTACTAACATTAAAAAGAAATTTAAGGGTATACGAACCGTATGGTAAAAAGTTAAATGGCTTTAATTTTGATTTATCCAGATGAAATTCATTTATAATAACATCATGCTGCAGCACATTTATGTAAAATAAGTAAAAGTTATTGAAAAATTTTGGGACTTACTCACATTATATGGGCAAGAATGGTTAAAATTTGAATATTTAAATACTCCAGTGACCTCAAAGATGTATTTTGTCATAGAATTGTATTTTCCAACATCCAATGCCTTGCATACATCAATAAGAAGCCTTACAAATGGTGTACGAAATCCTTTTTTCCACAGTTCATAAGAGACCTAAGTATTTGAAAATTGGCAAGTGACTCAACAATTAATACTTGAAAACGAGTATACGTAAAATATTGTGATACCGTTATGTTTGCTATTGGCGGCTGTAATAGTTTAAAGTATAATGAAATTTCAGTATCCATTCGACCGGCATTTTTCATTTCACACTTCGGTATAGCCACAAAACTTAAATCGAGGACATAACATTTTATACTCGTAAGACTTAAATCCGCCGCCAGAAAACATCTGAGAAGGAGGCCAAGAACCACGAAGTGCATGAAGCGTGCCATTTCAAAAGTAACTGTTGGATGCGAACTTACGTAGCTTGATAGGCGACCCATAACAATCCAAGGCATTATTGAAATTGGAACGTGATTGGAAAATAGTTTTTATCAGGAATGCCGGATTTGAATTGAAAATTTATTACTAATTGCTTGTGAAATAATTTAAAAGTCCAAAAAATACAGAACTTTATAAAAATGCTGTTACCAACACTGCGAACTTTATACCCTAACTTATTTTTCGATAAAAATATTTCTGTTACCTTTTTGCATAAATATTAAATGTGGCTTACCATACAGACTCAAAACAATACATCCATTTTTCAGTGGGTGTAATTGGACTATCTATCGATATAAAATACCTTTTAAATAATCGTAGAAATTCGCAACGTATCTTACATTGCTCGATACTCCATAAGAAGAGTAAAATTGAACAAGGTTTTGGGTAGAAAAGGTACATAAAAATATCTAAATATCACTTAAAGGTATGAAATATTTAAATTTAAGCCAGAAAGGCTGTCTCAGTTTTCTTTGGAAGTCTATCAAATTTTCAAGTCCGTCAATCATGGTGATAAAAGCCAGATAGTGCTCAATACAAAGTTTTGGGAGATCAACGAGATATATATGTATTTTGTGTGTCGAGAATGATTGAATTACAATTACAAATTTCAAAATATACAGTGTGGCAGTGTGCTAAAACGACGTGCTGGGGATTTCGCCACTAGATGTATTTCTGCCCCTGGTGATCAACGCGAGGAATGTGCATGTGAAACGCATTATTTTTAGACTAATTACAGTGTGTTTAGATTGCGTAATAGTCCGAAATTTCAATTTTTTTTGCTTGAAATAATTAAACAATTTTATTTTCTTTATTAAATTTGGTTCACAATAAGTTATTTGCTTCAAGTCCATTTATACCCAACCTCAACACGGGATCGTAATACTTTATTAACATTAACATTCAACTTAAGGGTATACGAACCGGTTGGTACAAAGTTAAATGGCTTTAATTTTGTTTTATCCAGATGAAATCCATTTACAATAACATCGTGCTGCAGTACGGAAAGTGAAGTGAAAGTTATTGAAAAATGTTGAGACTTACTCACATTATATGGGCAAGAATGGTTAAAATTTGAATATTTAAGTACTCCAGTGATATCAAAGAAGTATTTAGTCATAACACTGTACTTTTCTACATCCAATGCCTTGCATACATCAATAAGAAGCCTTGCAAATGGTGTACTAAATCCTTTTTTCCACAGTTCATAAGAGATCTAAGTATTTGAAAATTGGCAAGTGACTCAATAATTAATACTTGAATACGAGTATACGTAAAATATTGTCATACCGTTATGTTTGTTATTGGCGGCTGTAATAGTTTAAAATATAATGAAATTTCAGTATCCATTCGATCGGCATTTTTCATTTCACACTTCGGTATAGCCACAAAACTTAAATCGAGGACATAACATTTTATACTCGTAAGACTTAAATCCGCCGCCAGAAAACATCTGAGAAGGAGGCCAAGAACCACGAAGTGCATGAATCGTGCCATTTCAAAAGTAACTGTTGGATGCGAACTTACGTAGCTTGATAGGCGACCCATAACAATCCAAGGCATTATTGAAATTGGAACGTGATTGGAAAATAGTTTTTATCAGGAATGCCGGATTTCAATTAAAAATTTTTTACTAATTGCTTGTGATATAATTTAAAAGTTCCAAAAAATACAGAACTATATAAATATGCTGTTACTAACACTGCGAACTTTATACTCTAACTTCGATAAAAATATTTTTGTTACCGTTTTCCCATATATCATCTATGAAAAGACGTACAAATGAATTTGGATCATAAATATAAAATGTGGCTTACCATACAGATCCAAAACAATACATCCACTTTTCAGTGGGTATAAATGGACTATCTATCGATATTAAAAACCTTTTAAGTAATCATAGAAACTCCCAACGTATCATTTATTGTTCCATATTTCATGGATACAGTAAAAGTGAACAAGGTTTTGGGTACAAAAGGTACATAAAAATATATAAATATCACTTTAAGGTATGAAATATTTAAATTTAAGTCAGGAGGACTGTCTCAATTTTCTTTGTAAGTCTATGAAATTTTCAAGTCCTTCAATCATGTGGATAAACGCCAGATAGGATTAAAATTCACATAAATAATTATAATAATAATAATTAATTATGCATCCATATTTAATGGATTACCTGATTTTGTTTTTGTTGTTTAAAAGATTTAAAAACAACCAACGATTCGATTCTTAATAAAGTTATTCAGACAGCGGCAAATGTTGTTATGGTCTTCCTAATTGAAAATTGAATACAAATTTCCAAATATAGAGGGATTTCGCCACTAGATGTATTTCCGCCCCTGGTGATCAATCAACGCGAGAAATGTGCATGCGAAACGCATTATTTTTAGACTAATTACAGTGTGTTTAGATTGCGTAATAGTCCGAAATTTCTATGTTTTTTGCTTGAAAATAGTTAAACAATTTTATTTTGTTTATTAAATTTGGTTAACAATAAGTTATTTGCTTCAAGTCCAGTTGTACCCAACCTCAACACAGACACGTAATGCTTTATTGGCATTAAAATTTATCTTAAGGGTATACGAACCGGTTGGTAAAAAGTTAAATGGCTTTAATTTTGTTTTATCCAGATGAAATCCATTTATAATAACATCATGCTGCAGCACATTTATGTAAAATAAGTAAAAGTTATTGACAAATGTTGAGATTTACTCACATTAATTGGGCAAGAATGGTTGAAATTTGAATATTTAAATAATTCAGTGACGTCAAAGAAGTATTTTGTCATAGCACTATATTTTCCAACAGCCAATGTTTTACAGACATCAATAAGAAGCCTTACAACTGGTTCACTAAATCCTCTTTTCCACAGTTCGTAAGACACCTAAATATTTGATAATTGGAAAGTGAGCCAATATTTTAAAACTAGAATATACGTGAAATATTTTCGTACCGTTAGGTTTGTCATTGGTGGCTGCAATAGCTTTAAATATATTGAAATTTCAGGGTCCATTCCATAAGCATTTTTCATTTCACATTTCTCTACAGCCATAAAACTTGAATCGAGAACTTGACATTTTATATTAATAAGCTTAAGGTCCGCGGCCAGAAAACATCTGAGAAGGAGACCAAGAACCACAAAGTGCATGAAGCGGGCCATTTGGAAATTAACTGTTAGATGCGAACTTACGTAGCTTGATAGGCGACCCATAACAATCCATTGGAAAATAGTCTTTATCGGATGTGTCGGGTTTCAATTGAAAATGTATTACTAATTGTTTGTGAGATAATTTAAAAGTAATTTTAACATGTTGTAACTAACACCGCAAACTTTATACCCTAACGGGTTTATAACAAAAATTTTATATATATTTTTGCACTTTGTCGTCCATGAAAGGACGTTTAAATGGACATCGCGATTTGGGTTCGTCTTGTCGTTATCATAAATATTAGATATGCTATACCATAGTATTAGATATGGTGATTCATCGAAAGAGTAAGGAATCACATATTAATATTTAAGAATAACTAAGGTACGTATAATTTTTTGTGGAATGCAAAATTGAATGGGTCATTTTTTCCTTCCTCTAACCGTGCTAAGTCTTTAAAACCTAATTAGACAGATAATCCATGCTACGAAGAAATGTAAATGTTTGTTTGATATGATGCGCTGCAAGGAACTTTATGTTTATTCATTACCCTAAATTAATAATATGCGATACAAATTATTTGTTATTCTATTGATATTAAGGCATGTGGTTCAGTTCACCTTGGGTTATTTCTCCAGTCGAAACCGATTTCCAAAAAACCACGCATCCCATAATTTGCAGTCCAATATGATATTATAGTATAAGAACCAGTTGGCAGGAAAGCGAAGGGCTTCAAATTGTTTTTATCCAGTCGAAAGCGGTCCACGATGATATCGTGCTGTGCCATTGGAATATAAAGATGAGTTTGTTTTTAAAGTGGCGTCCAAATACTCACATCATATGGACACGAATGATTGATATTACTGTATTTGAGAACACCGGAAAGCTTGAAAAAGTAAGAGGCCATGGCATTATTCTTAAGCGTAGTCCAGATGGAACAGCCATCGATTGGATAACTAACGAAATTCGTGTTGAAGCCACGTTTGGAAAGTTCCACCTTGATCTGCGCTTGGTGATGTGGTGATTAGGAATGGTTTTTATAGTATTTAAAAGTTCTACTTGTATATACATATACGTACCGTTACATTTGTCACCGGCATCTTCAGCAGCTTGATATTTAGCGATATTTCGGTAATGTGCTTATTTATGTTAATCATATCACACTTTACAACTCGAGCAAAGGTCGGATCGGCTACTTTACACTTAATGGTGGTTAGTCTAATGTCGATAGCCATTGTTAGATAACCAACTAGAATTATTTGGAAAATAAGCAGGTATTGCGTGCAATAGCACATTGCGAAAACACAGGACACATCGCAATGCGTTTATTATGGCAAATTGGGACTTTTTAATGTCAATAAGTCATTAGTCATTAGTCACTTGTCATTAAGGCATTTCAGTCTGCCTAGAAACGCACACATACATTTGCTGCGAGTATATTGAACAAATGTTGCGGCCCATTGAAGCAAAACATTCGGCTTAAATATGTACATATTTACATACTATTTGTCTACATATATATGTCGATTGTACAATGCAAATATACAATTTGCTCATCTGGCGGCGACAGCCGTTGACATTATTGTTGTAGTCGTTGTAACAGTCAAAATTAAAAAATCTTTGGCTCGCATCGCCTGTCTTTCCCGCCCAGTGTCAATCTAAGGCCCTGAAGGCGGTCGCGTGGCGCGTGAAAAAACGCGCAACGCACAGCAGCAGCAGCAGCAGTAGCAGTAGCAACATCACGTGGCAACAGCAGGAATAACAACAATGCAGCCATAAATAACAAAGGCAAGTGCTGCGATAGACTCGCCGAGGGAGGAAACTGGGCAGAGGCAGTGGCTCAGGGATGGGGGGAGAGGGGAGAGAACAGGTACTGCTGGGTGAATGTGCCGTTAGAGTCAGTGGCAGTAACAGTGGCAGGTTGCATGACAAACAAATGCTGAAGGGGGAGCCCGGCAGAAAGAAAATATTTACAATCAAGTCGATTAACAAAAGGAAACCTTGTGACGCGCACTTTTGGTTCTTTTCCCTCCTTTTTTTTCTCCACCACTGCCAGCGATGTGCGGCTGAAGCTGTTGATATGGTTCTTCTTCTTCTGATACCGCCTCTGCATCTAGTGCTTCATCTTTGTTTTCTGCTGCTTTTTTAATTAAAAATCAGTAGACCCACGCAAGCCATTCCAGGCTCCAGTATGGCTGTCATCAGCGCCATTTTGTAAATCAACGTAATCATTGCGCCTTGTTGTTTTGTCATTCGTCGCTGCTTTTTATACAAAATATTTTTCATAAATATTATGTGCCCAACCCGCTGCTGCGAGCACTTCACAGTGCCACTTCAGACTTTTGCCACATTTCTCCAGCACAGCCGCAGCAGCAACAACAACAACAACAATAGCAGCACCACCAGCAACAACAATTCATAAGCAAAGTCGGCGAGGCAACGTCATCATTACGACAACATTGCCGCCGCCGCCGCCGCCACCGCCGCCTACGTTGACTATGGCTGTGGTTGGGGCTGAGGCTGCAGTGGTGGCAGTGGTGGCGGCTCCTGCTGTTTTTGCCACAACCTAGAATTTATGCTGTGTGCTTATTGTCTTAAGAGGAAGTCGCTGGAATATGACTGGGACTCTGTACGCATGGAGCGCGCATTTTTCATATGGGAAGCCCGCTGCTGCCGTCGATATGGCAGACAAGGAACCGTTGCATGGTTGCATGGTTGCACGGTGGGCATGGCAACATCTTGTAGGTGATGGAGGCGCAAATGCACAGCACGATTTTTATCTATGGAATAGCCTTAAATCCATGTATGTTTATGTAAATTTCTTCCTTCTACAGGCCTGATAAAATCAAAACAAAATCTTTAATCAAACCGACCGATTTGCATTTAGGAGAAAAAACATATGCTTTACGTTTAATAAATATTTTTATGGGAATATTCCTTTTTGGTACGAGTAGTGCTACAGAGTAGGCTAAACGCTTTGCCAGACTTTGTTTTCAATTAACTTTTAAATTGAATGTGTTTGCAATTGTTCAATTTTAATTGAAACTCTTGTTACTGTGAACAGTGATTATTGAGACAAGTCCAATCTGCACAGCTCTTAATTTCAGATTACAGATATTTTCTAATAAAATGCTTCTCATATAGTTATTTTTAACCTTCCTCCCAAATATTCACCAATTTGAATAATTTACTGATTTGTTGGTTAAGTAATATTTAGACAATACTCCATTATGAATTATACTCTATATTTAGGAACAATTAGGTTGAGTATCCACGATTCCTGAGTCAAGATGTACTTGCCCAAGTTTCACAGTCCTCGAGAGTTACTAACTACTACTAGGAAATATTTGAAGCGCTCTTTTCGGTCATAAAATGGAGGCTAATCCAATTAGAATATTTAAACACCTTAGCAGTTAATCAGCATTCTAATATTTATATGTCCCACTGTGCTTTTCTATATCGTATACACATATGTAAGCCTAGCACATGCAACACTCCTTCTGGTTTGGTAAGTACTCGTGCATCATTTAAATTGTTGCGAGCCCGATTCTAATGTACGTCGCCACATCACCCTGCATCGTTTGGCGCTGAAGGAAATTTCATATATTTTTCAATTTTTCACTTTACGACTTTCACGTTGTGTATGCAAATAAGCGCAAAATTCTATTTAAATTTAGAAAGAAAAATTATGGCAGCGTGTTTGTCGCAGGCAGCGTTGATTACGACAGCATTTCATTTACGAGTACAATACTTGTAGAATACTGGAAGCTACGCCCCCGAATGCCGTAGATAAGCAAAAGTTAACAACATGTTAAGTGCAAGGAAGGCGACAACTATATACATATACTTGTACTATATATAAATATATATGTACATATATGTATATAGCTTTGGCAAAGCCCAACTCCAGCACCGAGCTGCAAGCTCGAAGCTCGACACTGACACAACACGTGCAGCAACATGCCACACAGTTGCTGTTGTTTTTACAAAGTGTAAATTGTTTTAATACTTTTTAGTGCTTTATGACGCCATCTTGCCATCTTGCCGGTTTGCTGCTGCCTGCTGCTTGCTGCCTGCCAAGGCCCGATGGTGATGGTCTCTCGGCGTCAGCTGCGTCAGAGTGCGACCGCCATTGCGAACGCTATCGCCATCAGCTACACGTGTACAACGCGCGTTAAAATCTCAACTTTTACGACCTTTGCAATTGTTGCGAGGGGATCGGGGTGGTGGTCTGGTGATGGTGGTGCTTGTTACCCTTGTACCACAGCAGTTTGTTACAGTTGCCTTTTTTCTCCATTTTCCACCTTATTTGTCTCGCTTGCAGTTGAGTCTTACCTGTTGGCTTCAGCATTTCCAACCGTGTCCTGCCAGCCAAAATGGGAATTGTCAAAGTTTCAGGTGCTGCTGTGTGCGGCAACTGCCACACCACTCCATTCAACTGCCAACTGCCAACTACATTTGTTGACACTGCGTTCGGTGGCGCAGTTTTAATCAAAATTGTTTCGTTTTGCGCATTTCGGTCCATGAAATGTTCAGTAGAACTGTCAAATAAAGTTGACATTGCAATGCTGGTAATTAAAATACTTTCACACTCGTTTTGTTTGCTCGTCTCTGCTCTCGGTCCGTCTGTCTGTTTGCCCGTTTGTCCGTTTGTCAGACAGTCTCTCTGTTTGTTTGTTCCCCTCTTTTTCTTAAAACTTGGGCTTTTGATTTCTGTTCCGTTAATTAGTTGTAAATTTTTGGCTAATTTGCTACGCTCGCGCGCCTGTGCGTAAATATTATTCCTAGGTGCACATTCACAATCACAATCACACTCATTCCAATAATTTTTTCTTTCTCATTACAGTTTGTAAACAATTTGTGTTAAAAGTTGCCAATCGCAGCGCGGCTGTTATTCGGAGTTTCGAAAGTAAGTTTAAAACAATTTGTAAATGGTAAAGTTAGTTGATACGAGCAATTTATGGTAAGCACACAAATACTTCACAAATTCAATTTGCTTGTGGTTTAGAAATAAATTAGTGACTAGCGTATTAAAAGTAGCCTAATACTTGAAAGGATTGAGATTACAAATAAAATTACAAAAATTATATATCTTTAGACGCTGAACCGTTACAAAAAATAAAAATAATCAACTTACAGTTTAGAAATTATATAAAAGTTTACAACATATCTACCTACCATGTGCACAGAAGGAAGTATCTCTGAGCCATATATTAAATATCTTATATTCCTAATAAGCTTTTAAAAAAGATTCCGAAATGTCTATATACTTGCAAATCAAAATTGCTGCAACGTTGGATTGCATATTGCACATGCAATGTTTAATCGATAAACTAAAAATAGTATAATTATGATAATAATTAGTCTAAATTAGTCTAAGACTTTAAGCGCTGTTTTGTATGTATGGTAGTCTTTCAAATGTTATTATTATTAAACACATCATATAGAACTCTTCAAGGGTTCCCTTTTAATTTACTGTATCAAGTAAAGTATCCAAGTTTTGTTTTTTTTAAATGAAAACGTGCAACATCATGTCGTTTTCAGCAGTCACACATAATGGCCCTACCTCCTTAGCGTTAATATCTTTAACAAGCACTTGGGGAATATACTTTTTGCTACCGTCTCTCAGAAATTGTTAAGCAAAATTGTGAAGTGCCGCATAGGCACACCTTTACACAACTGCTTAAGTATATCCCCAGCAACAACAACAATAACAACAACTACGACAACAGCAACAGGCCTAATGACAGGTTGTGTCTTTGGCATTGCTAATGTGGCAACAGAACGCTTTGTAAACACCACTCTGTTCCGCTCAGGCAGCTGGTGCGGCTGTCTATAAAATGGGTCAATATGCCTGAAATATGTCAAATGGCCTGCAACCAATCAAGCAGAGGCAACCACAACGACTGCAGCTACCAATTCACACTAAAAACTTGTAATAAGTGCAGAGAATGCGGCCAGTAAGGAGTTCCGCTCAAGAAGAGCTCAAGCCGCACTCGAAGCAGCGAACTCAATTTTTCTCTACACACACACGCATACACACACCTGTCGGACTGCACTTGACCAAGTGAGCGGAGCTTAGCGCACGTGCGAGAGAAACAGAGTGGGTGACGAAGAGAGAGAGAGAGAGAGAGATCGTGGTGAGTTTTTTTTACCGGCGCAGCAGTAGCGAAAACAAGTGTGTTGAGTTGGCAGCACTTACCTGCACCAACCTGGCCAGTTCTTGTTGCTGCCGTTAATGTTGTTGTTGTTTTGTTTTTGTTTTTTTGGTCAACGGCAACTTTCTATGCAAGCGCCTCACAGCGTAAACTTAGACGCCATCCACTTCAGTCGTTCGCGCAGCTTCAAGCCGAGCGGTTTGTGTTATTGCGACTATCGGGGTTTTTCTCTTTCGAGCGGTTTTTGCTATCGACAAATGTGCGCGTGTATGCGCCAACTTTGCTCTTCAACTCGAAACGTGTCCACGCACCTCCGGGCTAATTGATTTTGCGCGTCTGCCACGGCGGCAAATGCAGCGCACGTAATTAGAACAAACGGACTGTAATTGCATTGGACAGTAATTGCTGTGCGCATACCAAACACGATTGTTCGATTGCGCGATTGCTCGTCATCGCCTCACATGCGCTCAAAGCTGCAGTTGCAGATTCAGTTGCAGTGTCAGTTGCAGTTATTGTCTGTCGAGCCTGTCGATCAATCAAGATCAAGTGATTCGTCATTGCATGTGTCGTTAATGTGTCAATTGACTTGCAATTTGTGATTTTCCAAAACGAAAGCACTTACAGTTAACAATGTGCTAGATCATTTGCTAAGATGTTGCAACAACAGACAATAAGCGGCAAGTTGCCGTTGGGCAAGCGTGCTCAGTTACTGGCCAAAAAGCATTGGTGGAAAATCTGTCTGCCACAAAGTCACAACGAGGCAGCCAAAAATTATCGCGAGATTATTGTGCGCACCGAGCTTCCGCCTGCAGCCATCACCGACAGCAGCAGCAGCGGCAGCAGTGGCACAATAACAAACAGCTGCTCCTGCCCAGACAGCGTCTCCAAAAGCTCCCAGGCAGACGTCAGCAAGTTGTTCCCTCGCAACATGCCAAGCATTCGACGCAGTCGACGTCGTGCCCCACCCAATGCCCAACAAACAACGCAGCAACGTTCCGACTCCGCCTCCGCCTCTGCAGAGCGCAGCATTGTGCCGAGTCAGGCACCGGCTGTGACGCCTGTTCAGCAATCACGTCTCTCCAAGGTGACCAGACTAACGCCTAAGAAAGTGAAAGCTTCGTGCTCGAAAAATCGCACAGCTCCTACTGGAGCAACAACAACAACAATTGCTGCATCCTGCGCCTCTTCAGCCCTCAAATCAGCGCCACCCATTAAGGCGGCCATCAAGACCAAAACGAAGCCAAAGCAATTGAAGCTAACACTAGCTCCCTGCGACATTTCATTGGAGCTGCCAGCAGAAATTTCATCACAAGCTCCAGCCCCCACCTTGGCCATGGCCCTGCACTCGCAGCAATCGAGCTTGATTAGCTACGATTTGAGTCGATCGACGAGCCGTCAAAGCTGTTGCCATCAGCCAGTGGCCAACAAGCTCAGCAGCGATGACAACTTTCATTCGTCGGGCATCTCGTGCAACGGCGAGACTGACGATGATGTGGAGGTGGCCATGCTGACGGGCAGTCTAACTGCTGCCCAGCTGGCGCGACTCGAGGGTGAAAAGAGGCGACAACAGCAACACCAACTGTTGCAACAGCAGCAGGAGCAACAACAACAACAACAACAACAGCAACCGCAACAGCGTCGCAGTTTGCTGCCCTTCAGCGATTTGCGCAATTTGAATATGTGCCGCAATCGGAGCACGGTTTGGTTGCAGGTGCCAAATACTCGCAGCAGTAAGGCGAGTGATGTGGAACGTCTGCTGGAGTCTAGGGAAACTGCAGCAGCAGCAACAGCACGGGAGGATGAAGAGGCAACAACGCACTGCTACCTCAATGCAGCAATTGCAGATGATATACAATTAAGCGATATTGAAGAACAATTGGCCAAGTTTGATGGCGGCTTACAGTCAAAGCCACCGCCACCGCCATCACCATCACCACCAGCACCACCACCGCCGCCTCAACAGAAACACCAGCAACAGCAGCATCTTCAAAGCAGCCTGGCTGCCAAAACGTGAGTTCAACTTACAACTTCTAATCCAGTTTAGCCACTTAATGCGCCGCTCGTTGTTGCTTTCATTCCTAATGCTTCGGCTATCGCAACAACCATAATTCTTGCCACTGCCCAAATTTGTTGCTCCACTATTTGAGAGGCAGAACGATTTTGGGACTCAAATTTGAGTTTTGTTAATTGGAACTGGCCTCTTATTTCGACATAGGCTAATTGGAAATGCATTTGTTGCGCTTCATACAAAAGAGTTAAGAGTGCATTCCATTTTAATGGTCCATCAAATTGGTGGGAATCGCAGAATTATGACCAATGACCTGTTATGGAACGATGAAGGCTCCCAGGGTATTTTATAGGCTTGTTTTTATGAAGATTTAATAGCTTTATATATGTATTACAGAATGCTTTGAATTGCTGTGATTAACATGCTGAGCTGGCAAACGCCACAATTGGTATTAGTTTTAAAAAAGCTTTCAAAATTAGCTTAAAATAAAAACCTTAGCTACCCACACTATGCCTTTCTATGGTAAGTGGAAAACAACATTACTTGGCTGGAACTATTAAGAGATAATTTGCTGTCTAGATTTCAATATGTTCAAAGAAGATATAAGAGAGTGGGACCTGTTTTAAGATATTACAAATATTCGCTCCTAAGATATGTAGTTTAAATGAAACTTTTTTTTAGTCATTTACATATTTTGAATTAATTATTTGTTCGATGTGTATCAAAAGCAATACAGTTTTACAGTTTTAAGTGGATGGTATTGCGGTAATGTTGGTATTTGCCATTACAATTTTTAATTTGAACCAAAATTTCCATTAATTTAAGGATTGGCAAGACAATTAAAGAGATTTTAAATGCTTTTAAGATGATAATTTCTTAATTTTCGAATGATCTTCATAAGAAAAGTAGAAAATTATATAACTTATACATATCAATAGAAGATATATTAATGAGCACAAAAATTAAAATAAAAGAGGTTTTTTTTTTAAGTTAGGGACCCACCCATAAAATTCTTTTAACAAGCTCGATCTGAGCAAGTGAACACCCTTCTCCACTAATACTCTTATGTGTTGTTGGGCCAGCTCTTACCCCTCCTTCTTTTATATTTCTGTGCACTCTGGACATTTATAGCTCACCCAAGACTCATAAGCCATTCATTTATGATCAATCAGGCATGGAATTCTTAATGCTTGTCTACACTTATTTATTTTCGCTTTTGACCAGACAATGCGAAATCGCAAAAGGTTGGCTTACAAATATTTCTGCAGGTCTCTAATTAAATAATTTATGCAAAGCAGCCGCAAGTTATAAATTCATAAAAGAGAAATACAACTTAATTCGTTGATGCGCTCAAAAGGAGCAGCGAGCGCTTAAGCCTAAGCCCAGTCGCGATGCCTCTGCCTAAGTATGTATATATACTTGTATATATATGTATGTATATGGGCATGTCTGTAAGCAAAGAAGGTTTCATATTTCAACTGAAGTCTTGACTGCAGTGCTCGGACATTGTTGGCACTAAAAAGGCGTTATTAATGCGCAGCTATTTACAAAACTGACACCCAGAGTTATTTATCAACATGACTGGCCTGCCGCCTCACTGGTCCCGGTCCCGATCTCGGTCCCGGTCTTGGTCCTAGCTCCAAGTCCACCAAGTCGCTCTGCAACACGTGCCGCATCCTTTGTGCCCCCAACGCATGTTTGTCAAGTTTTGTTAACAGCTAAATGAATTGCATGGAGCTAAGTGGCAACAGCAGCAGCAGTTCAAAGTTGCAAAAAGTTAAATAAGTTGGCGAAACTTCCATGACAGGCCCAAGTCGAAGTTGCCATCCAGTTCTGTCTCCGGCTCGCTGCACACGCTCCTTTGTCACTTTCTGTTTGCACTGCATACTTCAATGTGCAATGAGTGCTCGCCTGATGCTGCCCCGTCTGCCTGGCAATTGCCTTAGGCGCTGCACTCATAAATTCCATATGTCGTCTTAATAACCCCATATTTAAGGCGGCCAACAACAGGAGCCTTCAACGGCTTAGCCTCTGCTGAAAAATTAAGATCTTTCCCTTGCACATCGCTGCACCTTTGCGCTTAATCGATAAGATATTGTATCAGGCAACATAGTTATGGATATATACTTGTATTCTGTGTTACCTTTCGGTGGTGCGTTCGACGGTTGCTGGGCTCATAAATCGCACCTTTTGCTTTGCATTTTTCGCTGCCTTGTGCCTTTTTATCGCTTCATTTGCATGATTTTGTTCGCGCTGCCGCTTTTGGTAGCCGGAGTTGCAAATCTTTTGTTTGCGTGCCCGATTGCAATTTACATTTGCCACCGTCGGCCTCCTTGATTTATGCGCCCAAGTTGGGGCCAAACTGTGAAACTTAACAGCTACAACGTTTTCATTAATATCCGCCTGCTTAATTAGATTCTGCGTTAATGAGTCTGCAGTCATAAAGCCCTGATTGAAAAGGTTCTGAGCTCTGCCAAAGTGTTGCATAAATTTGCACTGATAAGATCGCAAACTACAAAGTATACATATACATATGTATTTTAAGCATTAATTGGTAACCATTTACAGTGGCTATACACTATGCGGAACATTAGAATATTAAATTAAAAATGAAACATCATCTTTTTTTTAAATGCTGTAGATAGGGATCTTCCCCTTATCCCAATGATGTGCGAAGCATACCTTGCCTTCTGTCTTGTTATTTGAGTTCATTTTTAAAACCGATGTTTATTAATTCTGACTAATTCGTTTACAATAGGACTAGAGCTTGTTTTAAGAAGTTGGTTGTAAGTAGCTAAAACAATTCCTACAGGAATCTGATTCCAATTCAAAATCGTAACGAAACCTACCTTGCCTTCTGTCTTGTTATTTGAGTTCATTTTTAAAACCGATGTTTATTAATTCCGACTAATTCGTTTACAATAGGACTAGAGCTTGTTTTAAGAAGTTGGTTGTAAGTAGCTAAAACAATTCCTACAGGAATCGGATTTCAATTCAAAATCGTAACGAAACCTACCTTGCCTTCTGTCTTGTTATTTGAGTTCATTTTTAAAACCGATGGTTATTAATTCCGACTAATTCGTTTACAATAGGACTAGAGCTTGTTTTAAGAAGTTGGTTGTAAGTAGCTAAAACAATTCCTACAGGAATCTGATTTCAGTTCAAAATCGTAATGAATTGCCTCAATATTTTAGTAGTACTCAGTTGATATAAAAAGGCGATATTTATATGTTTCACCTAGAGGAAGCTGGACTGTAGTACGGGCATGTCTGCACAAAGTTGGCTGCTCTTCTAAAGATTGTCCGCAGAAATATGAGCATTCAATGCGCGTCATCTGCCCTGCCTTGCCCTGCGCTGCGCTGAACTGAACTGCGTGCTGGAATGAGCATGAATTTAATGGCAAATAAAATGCATATACTTGTACATATGTCCAGGCACTCATTAGTGCCTCACACACATACACTCACACACTCACACACAGAGAGACAGAGAAGCCACCGAGCCTATTAAATTTCCGTTCGCAACGCCAAGTCAAATAAACCAAAACCAATATTGACTGCGGCTACTTAAAGCGTAATTAAGCGCAGCAACAGAATCGGCATCAGAAGCAGAAAGGGGGGCAGCGACCCAGCACTTTGCATAGGAATTCCAAACGCGTTCGACTTGGACCTGGTAGCATTGCAGAATACAGTGTACAATAAAATATAAGTACTAAATAAATAAGCGCGGCCGGGCGTAGAGTTGAAGCAGCAGAGGCCAGCGGTCTCCTTTAAAGCACAACAAGTCAACACTTCTTAGGCCCCCGGTCTACCTCATTGCCAATGAGCCAGTGAGCCAGTGATAATTAAAGTCGGCAAAAGCCGGGTGGTCCCGCCAGCACTCTGAATGTCTTGGGCTTATCGTTTTACGATGTGCTTTGATTTAAAGAGAGAGAGAAAAAACACAGAGGTACGCATTTGATTTTAATGGAATCGGATGTGCTGCCTTGGCGGCAGACTAGCTGGTCGCCGACATGGCCGACTGGCTGGCTGGCTGGCTAGCTGATTGGCAATGAGACCGACCAACGCACTCATGATATATGGCATTTTAATTGAAATGGAAAAAAACAACTGCGCCAAGCCACAAGTAATTGCTAAATAATAGCAAATCCGAGCAGTCGGTCGCCGGCTATAGAATAAGGTCTTAGTATCGGCCTACAAAATGCGGCCATTTTATTTTTTGCAATTAATTTGGCTTTTTAATTTGCTCACTGCTTCAAGTGAAAGGGGGCGTATGAGTAATTTTTCCTAACGTTTTACTGTCAGCTTTCGGAATGGGCGTTCACATGTGCACCACCTAGCTCGAAACTCTTAACTCGCGTAATTTATCTGTCATGAATTGTAAATAGCCCGCACATGAGCCATTTAGAGACCATTACTAAAGCCCCTTTTTGGGCGTTTGTGAGTATTACTAAATGGGGCAGCTCTTTTTGAGAAAAACTTTTACGATAGACTACTTAATTAGGACAATCTTTACATTCTCCGCAGCTATTTTAATATCAACAAAGAACAGAACAAAATTTCAATTACAAATATTTCATACTTCATAGTAGCTGCCTGCTGCTAGCCATAAAGCCATAAGCCAGTTGGCCATAAATGTTGCTTTATGAGTGCCGTAAAAACCCCAAACGTGACTCAATCAAGCAGCCCACAAACTATACAAGTATACAATCCTTCAGTCACTTTAATTTAATTTATAAACTGATGTATGTTGCATGTGTGTGTGTGTTTGTCTTTTTTGTGTGTGTAATTAAGCGCCCAATGTTCTAAATGACAATAGTGTCAAAATCTTATGAGCCGGAGCCCAAAGTTGAAAGACACAAAAGAACGCGCCATTTGATAACTTAATGGGCAACATTCTGTGTCCATTGTCTGAGGTGCCGAAGTTGATGTAATATGTCGAAGCACAAGCTACAAAGGCGAACACGGGCCGTAAATTTATTTATAACAGCCTCGCCACATTTCAGTTTTCAAACAAAGCGACAAATTTATTGATTAACACCCCGGAGAACATCAACGAGAACCAATAAAATACATTACCAAGTATATATACATATATATGTTTATACTGGAATGGCGGCAAGAAATTTGCAAGTGAAAAGACGAACGATGATTGATTTTGTCGGTAGGGGAAATTCAATTTTAAAACACAGAAAACCAATCAGAAACTCTAGTAACAAGCCGCAGCGAAGCAGTGGAAATCATAATAATTGGCGAAGAAGAAAAAATACATACTACTTGCTATATAAAGAACATATTTATAAAATAAAATCAAAAACCGCAAATAAAATTAGCGCGGCGTTGGCGGGGTTGCACAAAACAGAGAGCGTATAACCATGGCACGGGTAGACTAAGCAGCAAGTGCTCTAAGAGTTAGGGTAGAGGCGGGGAGGGGGGCGATGGAAACAACGCTTACTTGGCCAAATTGAAGGGCGTTGCTGTGAGCTTTTTATGTTTCCTGTTTCTTTATTATTGTGATTACATATTTTACTTTCCTGTGCGATGCTTGCGCGCGGCTTTTGTGGTTGCCAAGTCAATTTCGCGCCTCTGCGCCTGCTTAGATCACAGTGACGATGACGATGATGATGATCCCACTGCTGGCCATAAGCACACGTAATTTAGTGGCCATAAGTCAAAGTAGAGGCTTAGAACGTGGTGCGCAAAGGAAGCCAAGAAACCAGTTTCATTTTGCCTAATTGCAAGTTTCTTGTTAATGGAAATGCTCTTTGTTGCCGAAAATAATTATTTATCATCAAGTGAAATTAATTAAAATAATGGCCATCATTTTGCCCCACAATGGCACATTGTAAGCGGCAGGTACTTCACAAAAATAATGATAAGTGAATGGGCAGACAAAAGTAGCTCAAGTGTTTTCGCTGTCATTGCCGAAGACGCGTTTCAAACAGCCTACAAATTGTTGCCAAAAAGTGTCCGTGTCCGACAAGCAGCAGCAACTCTGGCCTAGGCCTATTGTTAACTTGGCTTTTTGGCTTGCGGCCAGCAAGCTTGCCGCTTAATTATAACAATTACCCGAATATAATTGCAAAATATGTTGGCGACTATGGCCCACGCACATTCAAGACAAATTGATTTGTCATTGCATTTAACGCAAGCCATTGTCATTGTCAGAAACACTTGCTTTTCAATTCCCCCAAAGCCATTTGACTTAGCAGCGCTAGAAATCTAGTAGCTATCCGAAATGAAATTTATGCAGATTTATACATAATATTTCTTAAGCCAAAAACTGGCACAAGTGTCATATGAACGACAACGTTTTGCTCTCAAACGCCGCCGTGTGCCACGCAAATTGTGAAAGTGGCAACGAAGTTGGACATAACGTTGACTGCGATGCGGAACTCGCCCGCACAATTGGCCAAATGTGCAGCCAAGACAAAAGCAACTTGGCGTATTTGATTTGCACGCTGACACAAAACAGTAGCCAACAGAGTCAAGTTAGAAATCGTGATTTTCTTGAATCATTTCTGCCACTTCTCTCAGTCTCAGCCGTGTGTTCGTTTTCTAAATGCGAAGTGCACAGTGTCTGCGGATCGTTCCGATCGCCATACTCGTAGCCGTTGGCTACTACAAGTAGTTGAATTCAAAATTGAGACTTGAAAACAGTCTGTATAATAACCTCCTCCTTTTTTTAAGTCGGTTAAAAATAGAACGCTTACAAATTCATGAGAGAGGTGAGCAAAATGTGAACTAACTTTCCAAATGATTAAGAATTTCCAAATTTGACAATTCACAGTCGAATCTTGTTTGAATTTGTTAAAAAGAAACATTTTGAAGCTATGACAACGATATTAACGATATTATTTGTTAAACTAAAAAAGTCTTTCTGTTTGTTTTAACATAATAGTTATTTTATTGCTTTTCAGTTAAATAAAAAATAATGTGGCATTTCTGAAAAGTTAATCTGATTTCGCGCTGCTTGATTTTTTTCAAGCAAATTCTAAAATAATCAGGAAGAGTTAAAAAAGCAATGAACCAATTTAATTATTCATTGAATAGACAGATAGAATTCAAGGTTTATTCTTGCAAATTTGTGAATAATTTAAACCACTGTACTATGCTGCCATGTTGACGGTTTTGTGAGCAAGATATCCGTAAATTAATTTACTAGAGCTTGCACACCTGCTCCAAACACATTCGACTTGGCCGGAATGGGGCCTTCTGGTCAGTTAGTCAGCACTACAGTTTACTCGCTTGCTTAGTAGAGAAAGTGCCAGGTGGAGACAAAGTGGACAGTACAGCGCATGTGCTGAGATATTCCAGATAAACGATCAATCCACGTACGCTGCAGGAAACCGCTTGATATGCTTTTGTATTTCCACTGGCATTGCGCTTAGTACGACTGTCTGTCACAATTAAGTTGAAAAAACACGTGTAGTACACTTAGATCAGCGCTAGAAGATAGCATACCAGTGTACCCAAAAAAACAGAAACCCTCGAACATAGGAGAAACATGAAACGTGAGTTGCATGCCACAGCAGCGCCAAGGAGCAGCAGCAGCAGCAGCGTCAGGTTGAGTATGACTTGTAGTTGGAACGCCTACGCCTCGCAAGTGGCACGATAATGAGCTGGCAGGTCGTAACAATTCAGTTTGATAAATTGGACGCGCTCTAAGTACACGTAAAGCGAACGCAGCTGAGCCCGAGCCCAGCCGAGCGCTGGGCATTAGAGGCGCGGAAGTTGTATTAACTTGCAGCTAACGGCGCTTTGTCGCACCTATACACGGACACTAACTAGATCCTGTTCGCGGCTCCAAGCGGTGCGCGCCGCGCGCATCAAGCTTCATTAGCAATAGTAAAAGTTAGGTTCTACTTGTAACATTTTCGCTCTCGACCACATGTCAGGCCAGACAGACGCAAGACGGACAACTAAATGGAACCACACGGCCAACTAAACCGAAGAAGAACAGTGAGTCCAAGCGGCTTGAATAAAATGTTCAATCAACTTTACTGACTTATCTAAATATGGTAAATCTTGAATGTTAGATGGGAAATATAAATATTTAAAAACAATTCTCAAATGAAAACTGTCCCGCTTAGAAGTTCTTTAATTATGTAAAAACCTATTATATGAGATTTGAATTTGTGGATTGGAATATTGTGAATAAATTTGTTTAAATACCATCCAAGGATGCAGAAAATTGTGTAGGGTTTGTATTTTATCGGTCCTTTTTGGATATTCTTTATCTGTTCTTTTTTGCATATTCTGTTAATTAATATAATTGTTTTTTATAAATACTATCTAACCTTTCAGAAATTTGTGACATGATAAACCTTTATTCTTAGAAATAAAAATTTTTAAATTCAGTTCTTAAAATGAAAGTTGCTCCGCTTAGTAGTTCTTTAATTATGCACAGTTTGTTACTCGAGCTTAGAATATGTGGGGTGAAATATTACGAATAAATTTATTTATAAATATCATCTAAGGATGCACAAATTTGTGACAGCTTTTATTGTTGGGCTAGAAAAAACATATTTAAATACGATTTTTAAGCTGAAACCTGTCCCACTTAGTAGTTTTTTAATTATGTACAGTTTATTATTTCAGATTCGAATTTGTGGGGTGAAATATTGTGTTTAAATATATTTATAAATACCATCTAAGGATACAGACATTTTTGACATGATAAGACTTTATTGTTAGGCTACAAAAAAAAAAAAAATAATAAAATTAAATACGATGTTTAAACTGAAAGTTGCTCCGCTTAGTAGTTCTTCAATTATGTAAAATTTATTATAAGAGATTTGAATTTGTGGGGTAAAATATTGTGAATAAATGTATATAAATATCATCTAAGAATGCACAAAATTGTGTAGGGTTTGTACTTTATCCGTCTTTGTTGAGTATTCTGTAAAAGAAATTCTTTTTGGAATATTTTGTTAATCTATTATTAGAAACAGAAACATTGATGAAAGAAATTTTGTGGTTGCATTTTCTTTTGCAAATTAATTGTTTTAAATGTTTTCAACATTTGATTACTATTGTATAACATTTATTAATTTATTTAGGTGCTTATTCTAATGCAAACATCTTATGGATGCTGCAATTTTTTGCTCTTCTGTGCAGCCAGCTTTTCAAAACATCACACTGTGCGATGGCTTGTTGGGCGGCTGTTCTGTTCCCATTGCCAGTGGCTGCTTGGCTGCTTGGCTGTTTGGCAGCCTGGTTTCCTGGTTTCTTGGTTTCTTGGTTGCACCCAAATGTGCATTAGTGTAATGCTGTGGCCATTCAGTGTGGACCAGACCATGGACTGCAGGCTGCCTGCTGCCAAGACACTTAGACGCTCACGCCAAACATTTGATGACTTAATTGCGCATTTTAGCAGATACACATGAATGCTGGCAGTGGCAGTTGTGCCATGCTCCAGCACGTCTGGGATCGGGATGAGAGTGGCATTGGGACTAGGACTGGGCTGTTGTGATGCCACACAACTTTATTTTGACAAGCGGCGATTAGACGTCGCCCGTTCCCTCGCCACAATCCCGATAGCTAGTGATGTGGCCTTTGTTAATTGAAATGTTGTTCTCTGGCTCTGGATAAGTTTGCTGTCTGTTTGTTTGCTTACCTGTCTGTCTGTCTGTCTGTTTGTCTGTCCAACTGTCTGTCTGGTTGACTGGCTCACTGGCCGACTCTCTGGCTGGCTGCTTGATGCATGTTGCTTTTGTCAGTTGTCATGTTTGCCAGAGACCTACACGATTTTGAGCTGCACTGTGGTGCTGTGGTGCTGTGGCGCTGTGGTGCTGTCATTGCCATTAGCATTACCGTTAGCAGCAACTATTTGTGCTATGTAGGAAGTCTGCTTACCCCATCCCCACAAACAAGCGCCATCGGCAAATCAAAGCGATAAAGTTCACTCAGATTCACACAGATGGATAATCCATTTACAGCTCATGGACGCGTATGCATATTATTGATAAGCCAAGTAAAGTTTTTACTGGTCTAGTATAATTATTTCATTTGCCGCATTTCCGCTAGCATTTGTCCAGAAACTGCAACACCAATTGTGTGTATATATATTTTTTTTTGGCAGCAGCTCGAGCGCATCCATGTTGGTCATAGCTGGCTGACCGTAACCGAAGTCGGGGCCACAACCACCACCGGCAAGTGCAACGTTTCATGGTCAAGCGCATCTTGCTGCACAGAGCTGAACAGTAAACGTGTGAGGAGCGACCCTGCCTCAGATACTACAAGTAGGATGTGAATACGCAGAGTGTAGCTTAATTTTGGGCCATTTGTGTAATTGCTTTTTGCTTTTAGGGGCTGGTTCTGTGTGGAGACTGGCAGCCGAAAATGTGCGACTGTTGCGCATCGGCATTCCCACGGCATTCTAACAGGTGTGTGTGTGTGTGTGTGTGTGTGTGTCTGTGTAGCACGCTTCGACTGACACTGCCACTGCCACTGCCACTGCCACTGCTGCCCACCTGTTCTCTTTGGTGTGGCACATCCATCACAAGTTTCGACGCTCACGTTTCATGCTTGGCTGCCTTGCCGCTTTTGTCATACGAGAACACACTACCTATAGAGTACTTACAATAAATTTAATAGCATTTGCTTTATTTCTATGTTTATTTTCATTTTCCAACTGTACTTCGTATGGGTCGTGTAGGCTTTTCGGCTGGGGAAAGACGTTGGCGTTTCTACGAACTCTCTGTTTACTGATTATGTCAATTATTTTGTTTTGGTTTATTCCAAAGATTTCAATTCCTCTCGGTGTGTGTGTTGCCTTCCGCACTTAATTGAATCAACTTATTGTGCGTTCCTATATTCCGTCTTTCCACTTGTTGATGTTGTTCTCCAAAATGTAATCTCTTTCATGTGATTCTCTAACGTTTTTGTGTTTTGATGTGCTTTAATTTGATGAAATTACATTTATCATCATCATCAGCATCGTATTTTATTTAATTGCTGTTTAAGAACTGTGGGAGTTTTTAGAAGCTAGAGTCTTGGTCTGGAGCATGGAATCTGTGTCTAATTTACAGCAATTACATTTTCAAACCAAGTTATTGTGGAAAATGGCTCAATTGCATGCCTGGGAACTGAACAGAAAACTGTTTCATATCACACTTACTTATACTTACTTATAGTGTCGATGGTGCTAAGAAATATGCGAACCAATTACAAGAGAGTTTATTAAGCTGCCTCCTGCTTGAAGACTGTTGGTGTCGAACAATGTTTTGGGGGCGCCATTCAAGTGGTCGCCAGTTGCTTATTGGTTCAATGTCAACGAATCTGTCCATTTCCGGCCAACACTGATCGACTTCACGCCATTGAAATGCATTGCGCAATGCAAGTAGTGTTTAGTAAAAGCAATTAAATGCTCATAGATTGCAAGACAGATATGGAACAACAACATCCGTCTTGCATACGAGCATACGAGCATACGAGCATTTAATGTATGTGGTGGCAACCAACAAAAAGTTGGCCGTCAACTTGACTAATGAACAGAAAAGGCAAACAAGTTCAACGAGTTGCTGTTGTTGTTGCCGAAAAAAGAATTTGGTAAACAAAAAAACCTGCATATGTAACGAGACAATAAATAAAAATAAATAATGCTAAGGTTTCTCGACCACGGTTATGCGTTTAAATGTGAACAAAAATGAGGTAGCAATGTCAGTGGTGCGGCGGAGTGGCAGAGTGGCGATGTGGCAGCCACGCAGCCTGCGAATGAATTACAGAAGAAGAACAGCATTTTGCATAAATTAGAGCGTAGCATGCAACATGAAAATCGTTGAAACGTGTCTAGAGTTGTTGACAGCGAGCAGTGTGGGGTGGGGTGAGGCGGGGGTGAGGGAGGCCGGGAGGGGGTAGGGCGTGCAGACGAGTTGAGCGAATGTTGTTGCTGGCCTGCCTGCCCGCCCGCCAGCCAGCCTGCATAAAATTACCCAAAAGCTGTTAATGACGGCATGGGAATCAACTCAACTCAGACTTAGAGCGACTCAAAGAGAGCCAGCAGCAGCAGCAGCAGCGGCCAGCAACTGGCAACTAGGAACCCGCAGCCAGCCAACCTGCAACATGCAACATTTGCAATTGGCATTTCAGAATGAGCGATCAAAGCATGTGGGCTTACTAAGTGCAACGCGCTGTTACTAACGATTAATTATGCATTTTAGCTGATGTTGTTGACTATGCTGATGCTGCTGCTGCTGCTGCTGCTGCTGCTGCTCTTGTTGTTGTTGTAGTTGCTGTTGCTGCCTTGTATCGCTTACAAGAGATCGCTGGGGCTGCAGTCGGGATGTTGCAGTTGCAGCTTATCAGCGTTGCCGGCTAACGGTAACACTGCACTAAATCACTCGCGCGGTACTTAAATAGGCGTTGCTCTTGCTCTTGCTCTTGCTATTGCTATTGCACAGAACTTGTGCAACAAGCCCGTTCAGCTACTAGGTACAGTTGTGCTCAAAATAATAGTAGTGATATTTTTCACTATGTTCTACCGTTCGTATTTTTGTGTTTCCTTTCATTTTTAATCCTTTCTTTCTACCTATGTGATCTATAACAAGAGCACAATAAAATGTCGCGTTACTTTAGCTTTTTGTGCAATTGTTGTTGTTGTTATTTGCATTTTCCACAGCTAGTCCCTATTCTACGCGCTCAAAATAATAGTAGTGCTTGCACAAACATTCCAAAAATATTAAGTGTGTCGCTCCTTAAGCTCACGAAAAGTTGCTAATAGTAAGTTCTATTATTTTTTAATAGTTTACAATAGTTTCCAATACACATTTTAGTTTGTTTTTTTTTTTCTGATATGGGTAGAGCCAAGCACTGCACTCCTGAATGACGTGCACTCATTCAAAAATTGATATCTGAGAGAAAAACTTACAATGAAGTACAAAATATAGTAGGTTGTTCTCCTACAACGGTGCGTAATGCTATAAAATTTATCCCAGGCCCTGAAGCACGTGGAAGACCTGGCGCTATGTCAGATAAATTGGCAACCCGTGTTGTGAGATACTTTAGGCAGAACCCATTTGCGAGCTCTACCGATAAAATAGATGAATTAAACCTCCATACAAGTACACAAATAATACGGAGATGCCTACTACAAAATAATTTGGCAGCTCGGAGTCCAAGGAAAGTGCCCCTTCTCACAAAAAAACATCTGGCAAGACGAATTAAATTTGCACAAGACCACATTGATTGGCCAGTGCAGTAATGGAGAAACATTTTGTGGTCAGATGAATCGAAAATCACGCTTTATGGTGGAACTGGGTCTCGTCAGTATGTTAGGCGGCCACCAAACACTGAATGGCACCCTCGATTCACCACGAAAACCGTAAAACACGGAGGAGCTCGTATTATGATATGAGCCAGTTTTTCATATTACGGCACGGGGCCTTATATTGGCTCCGGAATGTCATGGATCGCCACCTTTATGTGCATATAATGCAGAATATTATGCTGCCATATGCCATTGATGAATTGCCACTGATTTGGGTATTCCAGCGGGATAATGATCCGAAGCACACAAGTAATGTTGCCAAACAATGGTTTCAAACTAACAGGATCAATGTACTAGAATGGCCGGCACAGTCTCCAGATCTCAACCCGATTGAGAATTTATGGTACGATGTAAAGAAGGAAGTTGCCAAGCGTAAACCAACTAATTTTGAATAGGTTTGGGGACCAGCTAGACATGCTTGGAGCTCCATTTCTTCTCAAAGATGTCACAATCCCGAGGACTCCATGCCAAAGCGATGTGCTGCAGTTCTTGCACACGAAGGCTATGCTACAAAATACTAATATTATTTAGAAAGCCCTAATATGAGTAATTAAAATAATAACCGTATTATTTGGATCAGTTGGGACAAGTAAGAGGCCAACAAATGAAACACTACTATTATTTTGAGCGACCAAATTAATGAAGTTTTGGAAAAAAAATTATTTAAATTGTTATATGACCAGAATTTGTTATTATTTCTTTATAATTTACTTGTTAATATACTATACTTAACAATACAAATTGTTTTAAGTTCATTAAATCACCATTTCATACATTTTTTTAACAAACTAAATTTTTATGAAAGCACTACTATTATTTTGAGCACAGCTGTAGGTAACAACAGCAACAGCAGCAGCAACATCATCAGCGGCAGCAGCAGCGGCAGCAACTTCGGCAACTTTGGCAACCGGTTCGAAGTGTTCATAAAAAATGCATAAACTTTTGAGCGACAGCGACACGTGCATACTCATAGTATCCGTATATATGTACATACGTGTATATATGTATGCATAGCATGTGTATATAGTTTGACGCGATATCATGTACAACATATTTCGTTGTTGTTTATTGTTTTTACTGCTGCGGCAGCGGCTGCTGCTGCTGCTTTTGTGGCCTTTGTTTAAATGACGTAAACGCAGTCAAATGCAGCAAAGTGTTGCATGTGCGCAACGAACCCAGAAAAACAACAGCCAGGGCAACAACAACAAAAACAACAACAACGGCACTAACAACAAACACAAATAAGTGTGTTGAAGGAGCACAAGATATTTGAAAGCATTTTTTATTTGAAAATTTCCACTTTGGTTTTTGTTAGTAATTTTTTTTTGACAGCCGACACGATGCGATGCCTCTCTTTATAGAAGTCGTTGCTGTTGTTGTTGTTGGCTGTTGTTGTTGGTTCATTCATTTCAGAGGCGTTTTGCAAGACAATGAAACACGCAACAAGGTCGCGACATACACCACACACCACATCACAGATCACACATCACGGAAAGGTGGTTAATAGTTGTGGCTAAGGCCATTGAACGACATATACTCGTATATACTTGTACATATATATATATGTATATATAAAGATGTAGAAGCCACACAGCTTGTGCGCTTACCTCTCCTCCTTAATGGGCTGGGAAAGGCGCGTAGCCAGATCGTCTAGAGCTTGGGCTGGGGCTGGGGCTGGACACGCCCGCAAAATCAGAACATTTTAATTTTAGATTTTGTTCTGTCCTGATCTGTTCTTTTCTGTTTTATTCTGTTTTTTTTCTGTTTTTTTCTGTTGTGGGGCAGTTAGCTCAACCCACTCTGATGAGACGCAGACGTGCGCATTGCCAAACTCGCTGCCTAGGCCCATATCTCGGTAAATGGCAGCTGCAATCTGGCCAAAGATCGTGTGCCTTGGTCGTCGATAATCAAGCATTCCAGACCCAAGCCCAAGCCCAAGTCGAAGCTGGATCAAGAGCTGCGCTGGCGTTTATCTCTGACCAATTGTGAAAGTAATTTAATGCGGATTGATTTTTGCTGCTTCTTCTAAACCGTTTTTTTGTTTTGGTTTTTGTTTTTTTTTTTGTTTTTTCAATTATAAGCAATTGCATGTTACGTTTTAATTTCGCCATAGTTCAATTGGCGTTGCGATCTGCGTGTTGGGGAGCACTTCTTTCTCAGAAAAATGCACTCGAAACTGGTTGGCTCTTACTAGGAGTACGAATACGAATACGAGTCTCGTACTCGTGTTGGTGTGCGAGAGTGTGTGCCTAAATGATTTTGAACCAGTTACGTGTGCTGATTGTGCAGGCTGTTCTGCTGATGACCAGTTCTATGGAAACTGCGTGTCTAAAATTTAATGAAATTGTGGCAGTGCAGCCAAGGAGAAGGAGGAGGATAGAAATGCAATTGACGGGAGCAGTCGAGCGAGCGCTACGCTTTTGAGAGTTTTGCCAATCAGCCATGGTGTTGCAGATAATTGAGATATTAGCTATATAGCACGGCTCTGGCATTTGAAAATCTCACAATAAACGTGCAGAAATTACTGAAATGCCGCCTAATGAGTTGTGAATACAATTGAATAAGATGGCATGCTTTCGGATAAGGCCTGCCACTTCTTCTCTTATGATCGAATTAGGCACGTCCAGCTCGTATAAATGCAATTATTTTCTTTAGATCGCAACTTTATCTGAGCGGCCAGCTATTCTGAACTGCAATCAGAAAAGAGGTCTTTGCAATTGAATAATATACTCGGTGAGCATTGAAGTTACTTAGAAAGACTTTTATTTGCCGTGCAATTATGTTAACATTTTCTATAATAACCAGCAACAGTTTCTTGTTTTAAAATAGTTTGTCGAATGAGCGGCTGTCGAGACAACGCCTTTTAAGATTTGGAATCAATTTCATATTTCGCTCCAATTACTCCGTTCGCTGGATAGCAATATTTGAACAAAAGCTGACACCGCAAACCATTGAACTACTTTTCACATTTCATCATTTATGGTATTTATTCGTACATTGTGTTTTTGTTATTACTTCTCTCTATCTCCATAAATCATTTACTTAAGAAAGCCAGTTACGTTATGATACTTGGAATATGGTTGCATTGCTTATTGTTTATAAAATTGTTTTGTTTTATTTATCAACCAAAAGAGGCACTCGTATGCATGTAAAGTATATCAGCTCTACTTGAAAAGTCGCTCTTCAATCAACATTAGATAATAAGCTAAGTTATTTATAGCCGAAAATTCCGAAAATTTAGAAATAAAACAATAATATAAATCAACAAGATTTTAATATTGATCTATTAATCTCCCAACAGACATTTCTACTCATAATAATATTTTACCTACCCCCTTAAAAAAAGAACTAACACAGTTTTCCTGAACTTTGCATCTTTTTTACGCATCCAAATATCATGTCAGATTATTATATCATTTACATATCTATCATAGAAATTATATGGTTTAAGTAATGTTTTTGTATCAAAATTTTCTTTATTTCTAAATATAAATTATTAAAAGAAGCAGAATTTTGATAATGTTGTGGTTATACCTGACGGCCCTGCATCGTTAACACGTACAAATTCCTTCTAACTAAATATTCGATAGTTCGAATACCTATGATAGAGATAAGATATTGTTTGACCTCCTGTATTTAATTTTAGTGAATACGTTTAAAATTTGTTGTGAAGAGTGGGAGATATCTTCGCTAATTTGAAGCATCGGATCCATTCCAAGACAGATCCACAACAAGAGAAAAAAAGTAATCACAAAAGTAAAATTAATTTACTCCGATTTAAATTAGCCTTCTTAAGCGCGTATTATGTGCACATTGCTAATATTTTCCAAGTCTTTCACAGCATCATGTCAACAATATTGATAGATACATAGTTGTAGTTTGTTTTGTACGAACATCTTATGAGTTTAAATAGTTGAGTGATATAATGGGGCTGGCTAAAAAAAATGCAAGTATAATAATCACACAAAACAATTAAAGAACTTTGTTTGGTTACAAATAATTATTTGAAGTTAATTGCCTGTGCATTCTTAGCCAACATTTGTGTTGCCGACTCGACCAGTTTGGTCTGCCAAAAGCAATAAAAATGTCAAACATTTGCGTTTAATTACCCTCGCATATTTGCACGAGCATTGAGGAAACGACAACGATCAAAGCCAAATAGATCCAAAATCTTCTTAACCCCAATTTATGTGTGAGCCGACCATACACGTATATAACTGGACACATGCACGTCAATTTCATGCAACATTTCAACGCATTTGGACGCCAGCTTGTGTATTTTTCGCCCGGCGAGTGACATTTATCGCAAAATTGCATGCAGCTTAGAAAATCGTACGAACAGGTTTTGGCCAAAAGAGAAAACCGCCCAGGTACGATGGTATGTGTGGTGTTGGCCAAGCAATCGTGGCCGTATTTGGCAGTAAAGCGACGGAGGCAGAGACTGCGAAGGTGCTTGTGGCGCATTCGAATTGAACCGTCGTTTTGGCCAGCCCCTGCTCGTTCAATTTAGTATTGTTGTTATCAAAGTCAATCAAAGGCGCACAATTCATTTGTGACAGATTATGCCTTGACTTTGTTTGGGCAACAGTTGACAGCCAGCAGCGGGCAAGCGATCAATCGACAAAGGCTTTGAATCAAATCGATCGATGTCTGGGCATTTTCTGTATGCTTTTTTCTTTTTTTTAGAAAGTCACACGACCATGTCTGTGATGGATCGTACAGAGCTACTCGTAAATACATTCGAGTAATAATAAAAATGCTTTTTCGGTTTGGATTTTTGGCACTAAGAGACAAATAAAATTTGCATTGGATATCCACCAGAAACAATACATAAAACTTTCTCCCGGCAAGCGTTTAGGCCAGCAAGTAGTCCATCAGACAGCCAGGCATCATCGTCACATGATTGTGTTGTTAATGATGCGAACGGAGGCAGAAAGCAATTTGCAGCCCGATCTGTTTAGGCGCCCTGACATGTGTCAGCTCGAGATTCAACATCCACTCCACTCCACTCCACACCACAATTCAATGGCAAGCACTTGCACCGAGTATTTGCCCAAAGTCAAGACATTCACTTTTCCCACTTGACCATAAAACAAATCCATTAATTTTGCGCAAGCGAAAGGGCCACCTTGAGGCGTTGCAGAGAGCAGTCTAACAAATACAAGTATAGTGTAGCTGATTCAGTTTCGGTTTCTATTCAATAAAGATATGCATACCAGAGCGGCTTTGCCGCGCTAGTTGTTGTTATTAATTTGCATAAATTTACCAACCAAATATAATTTGAAAAGACTGTTGAATCGTTTCTCGTGCTGGCAAATTGCCTTTTTCAGCTGCTGCTGCTGCTACTGCTGGTGTGGCCATCAGAAACATCAACAAGTTTCTCACGTTGATTAGTAAATCTAACTTGTTTCCCCTCCCTCTTTCCTGCACCCCATTAAGCAGCTAATAGCTGGCTTTGTTCGCCTCTTACAAGTATTGTTTATGCTCTACATCTGCTGCAATTGGATACAAATCAACATTTTTGTGAATGAAAACTCAAGCTGCATGACATGCAATTGCAATCTAGAGTCTAGAGTTTCACATAAACACCCAAAGACGCGAACAAATGACTTTAATTACAAAACAGCGGGCAACGCAATTAGAAGAAATAACAAATTAAAAGTGAAACATGAGCTGCGGCTCGCTCTGCTCTTTGATGTGCCTGTGCCTGGGCCTGTGCCTGTGCCTTATGCTTTACAAGTCTCTGTGTGTTTGGAATTTAAAAAGCAATGTTGTCGTTTTTCGTTGTTGTGGTTGTTGTTGTTGTGGCTATAAGGTTTTTGCTTCGCTGCATAATCGCGCACTGTGCCACAAACTGGGAGAAAGTACAGAAAGCGGAGGCAATACCGTCAACGTGATCGTGAACAGAGACTGGAAGATGCCACCAAAACGCCAACACTGGTCAGGCAAGCTTTAACTTTATGGTCAGCCTGATGGGCACATGGCACTTGGCATCGCACACTCGTATGAGATGCTTCGTGAAAGAGCTGCCACTGACAGGCGCGGTAATTTTTGAGGTTTTACAAATTGTAGAACCGCACGCATGCGCGCAGCTGCGAACAGGAACACATCTGGGGCTGGCCAATCATAATGGTGCTGTGAGCCAATTTGCTGCACTCAACGCATTAGAGTATCAGAGCGAGATGAGTGCTCAGCTAATTGGAAATGCAAATGCAAATGCAAATGCCAGTGAATGGGAAGACCATTAGCTTGAATAATTTCAAAACAATTACCAAACGCTATTCAAAACTAATTAAACTAAGACTCTCCAAGAGACTGAAATCGACTGTATTATTAATGCTATTTTTTTAAATATATATTCAGTTACAAGAGTACAAAAAATTAATGTTAACAATTAAAAATCGTATTCTAATAAGTCAGCTGGCTGCCTTGTTTTGACCCTTGTTATTGGGCGTTCATCTGGTAGGGGCCTGGCCAGCCTCTTTTTTGGTTGGCCAGCTTCTACGGTCTAATTTTTTTTTTTTTTTTTTTGTACTGTTAATATTTCAATAACTTACATTAAACTTATAGCAAAATATAATTACAAATAATCCGATCCAAATCGTTTCATACAGCAGAAAATCTTAAAAATATTGTAAGTTAAAATGCAAACAAATATAGCTTAAGGCTCTGGTAGCTAGGCCAAAAGTCCCTGCTAGGTTATAGTTTTAACTTTAAGTTAACCCATTAAATAAATAAATAAATAAATAAATAAATAAATAAATAAACAAACAAATAACAACTTAAGAGTTAAGTCTTGTACGTTCTCCAAGATTGAGATCACGGTGCAGTGTAGAAAACTGTATTATTGTAAATAGTTATGAAATAAATTAGATAACTTAATAGGCCGTGCTTAAAGGCAACCTTTTTGAATGAAGAATAATTCTTAAATAAAAAAAGAATTGTTTAAGGAACTTGTCATAGACCATCGTATAAGTTTTAAGTGTGGAAATTTTGTTCTTCGCTGCTATTAAATTATTGGTAACTAAAAGCTTATAAAGCAGTGTTTAGGCTAACTTTAAAGCAAATATTTTCTACCGATATTTTGGACTAATATCTGAGACAGTTGGACAGAAATAAATGAAATGGGTTCTATCATATATTTCCGATAAATATTTACATTTAGGGTATCTGTACTTGATTCGATTTCCAGAAAGCTAAAAATTAGTGCTCCACTATGATAAAAGGACTCAACCAGCTGGCAGGATTCCCACAATGCGAGTCTCTTCCGACTACGCTCCGGTTCGAATTACGGTTCGAAAGATTGAACTTGCGAATAAAATACTTGCAGTCTTAAATGCTATAAGTGTGGTTTCATATAATAAAATATAAGACTGTAAAAAAAAATTGATGAAAAGGAAAATTATTGCCAAGTATGTAGTAAGTCCCAAAACAACTTGATTCTCTTGAGCAAGCAATTAAAGACGTTAGTAAGAATTCACTGTTTATTTCACTTTGTGTTGAAGCTAAAACGCTGATAAGTCCAAATATCGATAGCTATATATGTACATATCTAATTGTGGTTCATCTGTTTCTCATTGCAGCACTTTCTCGAATCAGTCAGTCGGCAAATACAAGCCCACGCCAGCACCACGCCACACTCACAACATGCAACAGCCAAGCAGTTATTACACACAGACGGAGAGCGAGCTGTTGCACCTGGAGGCTGGAGGTGCGGCCCCCTATGCGCTCCATAGAGGCGACTTGGCCTCCAGATCACAACAGCAGCAACAACAGCAACAACAGCAGCAGCAACAACAGCAGCAACAGCCACAACAAACCACTAGCAGCAACGCGAACAATTTGGATGCACAGTCGGCCGCCAGCAGCAGCAATGGTGGTGGCAGCAACGGCACGCCCTCCCACTTTGTGTCCCCAATGCAGCGTCGCCACTGCCAGCCGCCCTCGCACCTGCCCCTGAACTCGGTCTCCTCGCCGCTGCGCACCGCCAACTACAAAACGGCCGCCTCGGTCAGCGTCTACCATCACAGCCATCACCAGCAACTGGACTTTCAGCGCAATTCGCAGTCGGATGACGACAGCGGCTGCGCTCTGGAAGAGTACACGTGGGTGCCGCCGGGTCTGCGACCGGATCAGGTGAGGGCACATGTGGCGATTTGTCACAGCTAATTAGAGTGAAATCGAAAACAAGCGACCAGGGAGCCACACTACATACAAGCACATACTATAGTTGACTTTATAATTTCCAATACCACCTGCTGCTCAACTGCTCGTATGAATGGGACTTTTGCTTTCGTTTGGCATTCGCTCAATTTCCACGCTCCATTAGCTCGCCAGCATTGCACACACCGGCTGGCCAAAACCAATCGAAATCAAAAGCAATCCTGTTATATACGAGTATACTACGAATATAGTATAGTCTCTAATGCCTGGCCACATGCACGTTTAAGGAAATCGCACGAACGCTTTAATTACATCAGCTCTTTTTTTGGCTCGAAAATTATCGAGCCGAATCGAAAAGCGATCGATCGCAGGCGAAAGCGTGTGTAATTAAATTGTTGCTAGTTTTGGTAGCAATTAGACGAGGAAATGTTGGCCATTAGTCAGCGAGCCAACATGTAGAGTCGTTTTCCATTCGAGCCGCGCTTATGCAATGCGCATGGGCCATGGCTGGGAAAATGCTCAAATCTATTTGCTGAATTTTCGGTCAATTTTTTCATAGCAGCCTGACATTTGCAACATTTCCACTTTCGCACGCCTGGCCAGCTGGCGATATAAATACGGGCAACATAAATCTCGACTTCGTGTCCCACCCAAAATCGCCAGCAGCAATGGCCTTAAAGTTGACAACGTGTTCAACGCTGGCCGCCTGTGGGCGGCTACCGTTGCACGGCAATGTGTAGCGGGCGTGTGTCGCATTTGTTGTTGTAGCTATTGTTGTTGTCGTTGTTGGGAACTAATGGCCCGCGCAAATCGCTGCAAAGATATACAATACGAGCATGGTGGAGACAACTGCAGAAAAACAAAGCGACGGTAACATTTTAGTGAAAGTGTTTACCGCTCTGTGAGTTGAACTGTGATTAATTCGTTCGAAGTTGTCATTAGTTAGCCACATTTGTCTAGCTTGTCTGTTTGAATACATTTTAGGGGCATTTATAATGGAACTCTTAATCGCAACTGCAGTTCAACTGTCCTATCCCTTTCAGACCCCACGCCAAACTACTGAATATTTTTTTATGATTTTTGAAATAAGTATATGGTCATTATATTTTTTGGGAATGTTTTCAATGTCTAGCTTAAATATTCTTCATGGACTTTTCAGGACATGGATTTTCAGTTAAAATTAAAATTTCAAAGCATTTTTTTTGCAACAAATAACTGAAAATCATCTTAAACATTAAAATTTATTTTAAAAAAAATCTAAATGCCGTATTTTTGCTATTTTTTTGTTGTTGCTTAATTTGTAATTGAAGTGTTTTTTTTAGTGATTTCAATGCTAGGTTTTGCAAGTTAAATATTCTTCATATATCTTAAAAACGTTTTAAAAAAAATCTAAATGCCTTATTTTTGCTAGTTTTTTGCTGTTAATTTAATTTTTAATTGAAGTGTTTTCAATGTCTAGGTTTCGCAATTTAAATATTCTTCATGGACTTTTCAGGACATGGATTTTCATTTAAAATTTAAAATTTCAAAGCATCTTTTTTTGCAACAAATAACTGAAACTCATCTTAAACATTAAAATTTATTTAAAAAAAATCTAAATGCCTTATTTTTGCTAGTTTTTTGCTGCTTAATTTGTAATTGAAGTGTTTTTTTAGTGATTTCAATGCTAGGTTTTGCAAGTTAAATATTCTTCATAAACCTTAAAAAAATTTAAAAAAAATCTAAATGCCTTATTTTTGCTAGTTTTTTGCTGTTAATTTAATTTTTAATTGAAGGCTTTTCAATGTCTAGGTTTTGCAATTTAAATATTCTTCATGGACTTTTCAGGACATGGATTTTCATTTAAAATTTCAAAGCATTTTTTTTTTTGCAACAAATAACTGAAAGTCAGCTTAAACATTAAAATTTATTTAAAAAAAATCTAAATGCCTTATTTTTGCTAGTTTTTTGCTGCTTAATTTGTAATTGAAGTGTTTTTTTAGTGATTTCAATGCTAGGTTTTGCAAGTTAAATATTCTTCATAAACCTTAAAAAAATTTAAAAAAAATCTAAATTCATTATTTTCACTAGTTTTTTGCTGTTAATTTAATTTTTAATTGAAGTGTTTTCAATGTCTAGGTTTCGCAATTTAAATATTCTTCATGGACTTTTAAGGACATGGATTTTCATTTAAAATTTAAAATTTCAAAGCATTTTTTTTTTGCAACAAATAACTGAAACTAATTTTAAACATTAAAATTTATTTTAAAAAAAATCTAAATGGCTTATTTTTGCTAGTTTTTTGCTGTTAATTTAATTTTTAATTGAAGTGTTTTCTTAGTTCTGCAGCTTATTTTGTGAAAAATGAAAAGTTTCACTCATGTTCAAATAACTGTAAAGCTAATCGCGGAGCAATGAAACAATAAACATGCAGAGCCGATAGGTCTTATAAATATTCGTTAAATACTTATAAATGGAAATATGTGGACAGATGCATCAGACTCTGAAGGGGCTATAATGCCATCCGCGTTGAAGCGTGAGAGGTACTTCAATATTTCGACTACTATAGTAGTAGTCTGGCCACTTGCTCATAATCCAATCAACGCACACTTACTTTATGCAATTGCTCGACTCTATTCTTTCTCCTCTACTTGTATATAATATATATTTTTTCTGCTCGTTAACAGGTTCGCTTGTACTTCAGCCAACTGCCCGACGACAAAGTGCCCTACGTCAACAGTCCGGGCGAGAAGTATCGCGTGAAACAATTGCTGCACCAGCTGCCGCCGCAAGATAACGAAGTGAGTATTAGCCAGAAGAGGACGTTGACGACGACAAAAGCCCCTTCGACTCATACAAAAGAAAAAAAAAAAAAACAGCATAAGAATGCAGTTGGTGGCGCCAAGTCGTAAAAATTGAAAAGCAACCAAAGGAGCAGCAGACTTGGCCAACAAACATTCAAAGTGCGCCACGCAAAGTTCAGTCGAAGTAGTAGCCGCCTTTTTTGTTCACGTCTTGAGATTAAAAAACTTGCACTGCCATTGCTGCCGCTGCTGCCTTTTGAGTTGCTGTAACAGAGCTTTTAATTAAAATTTACAACAAACTTTGCCCCCTCCCTCCCGCCCCTCTCTTTGCAGGTGCGCTACTGCCATTCGCTGAGCGACGAGGAGCGGAAGGAGCTGCGCATTTTCTCGGCACAACGCAAACGCGAAGCGCTCGGACGCGGAGCCGTTCGTCTGCTGTCCGACGAGAGGCCCTGCAAGGGTGTAAGTACCAGAAAAGATTCCCATTTCTATGGAATACATATTTCCATTCTAATTGTTGTGCAAAAAATTTACATTTTATTATTAAGAAAAGGCGAAGAGCGCGCGAGTTTCGATTTCATCTTCATAGCCAGGGCGAAGTTGTTGGCAAAAGTTTGACAGTTTGCTGTTTATAAATTTTCCTTGGAAGACAAAGCAAAAAAAATTGACAATGGCCCTGCCAAAAACAATAACCGTTGCCCAGACGCCAGACGGGAGCTGAAGGGATGGGATGGTCGATGGGGGGGGGGGGAGGGGGGCTGGGGTGCCTGGCATAAAGGGCCAACTTTCAAACGTCGCGTCGCTTGCGTGCCAAGTTGCCAAGTTGCCAGTGCTAGCTGGCAGCAGCGTCTCAAATAAAAGATGACAAAAAGATTTCATTAAGTACACTTTTAGCAAACGCCAAAGTGCTGCAGTGTACTGCACAGTGGCAGTAAAATGAAAAGCGAAGCAGGGAAACTGCAAATGAAAAACGTTGTTGCAAAAACAATTGCAGCGACTTGGTTTGTTTGGGAAACACAAAAGGCCCGGCTGCCAGCAGCAACTGCATTCAGAGTCGAAGTTGATGTTTTTCTGCAGCGTCCCCGTAGCACCCGCTCCCCCCCTCCCCTCCCACTCCTCCCCCTCTCTCTACACACACACAAGAAAACTTGGGGAGCGAAAAGTGAATGTGCATATACACAACCTTACGAAATGGCATTAAAGTGCCATAGCAATGCCATAAAGTAGTAGCAGTTCGCTACGTATAGTACTATACTATACGTACTATACTTCCAATATAGAGCAGTATCTGTAGTCTATACAATGCGCTACCCTTTCTGTGTGAGTTCCCTGAAACTTTGGCGTCCCACCGCACGCACGTCCCTGCGAAATTTGCATCGTTATTAGCCGGCAGTCTCTGGGCATGTGTTGGCCAACCATTTTCTGCTAACGCTAACGCAGTTGTTCGTCCCTCCATGGATGATAGTTCTCGATTTTATTGTGCGCACATTCTCCACTCGTAGAACTTATTAAAAAGTTTATGCCGCACGCTTCCACTTTTACTTCTGCGAGTCTGTCTGGACAGGCACACTGCTCGAAGAGAAGGTCGAGTCTGTTACGCTCATGAAGTGCAACCCAAAATGTCTCCTTAAAGCCGTGATTTAACTCGCCAGCTGGTTTTTACGTAATTTCGTTGAAATAGAGATAATTATAGCCATAAACTATGTGTGATTTGTGTGGACTGGAAGTAGTTAGTTGGTCAAATATTGATATGGCGTTATGGTTTCTTGAATTAATTTAAGAAGGCAGAGCCAACATTCTCAGACGTTTAATGAAGAAGAATCCATCTGCATATTGAAATCAGATTCAATTACCGCAGCTGGTTTTTTATAATATTGTGCTGGGAGATAAGTATAATCAACACTACATTCAATATTCGCAAAAGGATCTGTGGTTTCACAAATTCATGGCAATTAAGCGTGGTTTAAATTAGCTTAAACAATTAAAAGCCATTAAGCCTCAGAGAGTAAGAATATATTTATAATTGTTATGAAAATGTTCATTTTATATCAAAGGTTAAAAACATATTTTTTGCCCGACAAGCTTTCTATATATGATGCTTAATTATTTGTATGCCCTCTACCCGCACGATAAAAAGGATATATTAGGTTTGTTCAAGGTATGTAAAAGGCAAAAGGAGACATCTCTGAAAGTACTTGTATATAAATATGTTCTTAATCAGCATGACGAGATAAATCGAAAACGCCATGTCCGCCTGTCTAGATAGGACCTGAAATTCGGAGAGGGTTGAGCTGAAATTCACTAAACTTGGTATGTAGGCTCCAGGCATCACGAGCTTGCTGTTGTGTTATTTCTTGTTAAAATTAAACTAACTTGGCTTAAGCTATAAATTTTGTAAATAGGAATTGAAGGGAAACTTGTATTTAATTCTCAGAAACAAAAAGGAGGTAATAATTCGGGAAACAAGAAAGTCAAATTTGCTGTTCATACTACTCTGGAGAATTTCGGATACTTCTGCAATAGTGTCATTATCTCCATTATTTTCTATTACAGCTCGAAATTTTGAACCTAAAAATGTTTTTTAGTGTCACTTTCTTAGGTTTCTATTTATTTATTGACAACCACTTTTTAAACAATTATCATTACAATATCATTTAGTCTGTTTTAAAAGTCTTCGATAAATGTAAAGTAGACCTTTGAATAAAGTTGCGGCTTTGCATCAAACATCCAGGTCTGCACAACAACATATTCTCCAGTTGGCAGAGGAACGGGTATCTTGGCCGGATTAACGTATAAATCCTTAATTCCTTGTGGACCCTTGGATGACAGAATCATATAAATAGACCTCAATATGTTATTTTTTAAATAACTACTCACCACATAGGGGCACGAGTGATTCATCGTCGTAAAGTCCTTGATGAGATCGAAAAACACTTTGATAACGGGTTGGTTGCGTCTCCGTATGAATTCACAAGCGTTTATGGTGTAGTCCACAAGGAAGGGCTTGTATCCATTCGCTCTCTTCAGTAGTTGAAGCCTCATGTATATGTCGTTTGCCGGATGAAGGATAGTGAGTCCAATATTCAATGTCGTCTTGTTTCGTTGCACGGCTTTGAGGCGACACTGATTTGTGACAACCCAGGACTTGTTGAGGGACTCGCACACGGCATTCGTCATTTTGAAGAACGCTGCGTGCTGAAAAGGGATTGAAAATTATGTGTATTCGATTGTATTCAATTTCATGAAAATTACATTTTGCTTAGAGCTAAGCAACATTATTGCCAACAGTCCAAAAATAATAAGCGTTATGCGCATTATAGTCAGTCTTCTCTGGGGAATTGTTTTAATTTTACTAAACAACTAAACTAAATAAACCAAAACTATTGCTCTTTGGTTACGCTTCACAAAATCAATTATTATTTTTAATAACTTGGCTGTGGAAAAGTTCCATTATCAAAACTAAAATCTTTTCATACTCGATTTTCCCTGATATATCAGGGATATTTAACTCAGTCAGTGCCAGTCTCTCCGCAACTAGATGGGTTGGGTCACAAATATTTGTTTTAAATAGGCATACATTTTAGGAGTCTGAGGTACAATTCAATCCATAATTTATCTCTGTCCGTCTGAATGAACGTACGATACGTAGATATTGAAAATAGACTGATTTCGTGCTATTTTTCTGTTGTTTATTTTTCTCCAGAATTTAGTCAATACTGTCCACAATTCCAAGCTATATTCTAAAAAAAATTGGCGAAACAGTTCTACACGAGCGTGTCTAAGACAAAGATGGAAGTTTGTCTTTTCGATTACCATTCTAAATTCTACAGAAATTAAAAGTAATCTTTGGAAATAAAAAGTGCTTATTTATGTAATATCGAGGTCAGGAGCAAAACGTAATCCAAGTTGGTATCGAAATTGGCAATTATAGAAGAATAATTTGATAGGTTCTTACCACTTGTGGGCGTTGTGCAAGAGATTTTTTCACATATTCATAAATGCATTCAAATTTTGTAAGTTTGTTGCATACATTTCTGACCTGATAAGGACACATATCGATTGATTCACTGTTAAATAGTCCTGCCTTGTTGCGCTGCAATTGGATCTTTTGTACATATATTCCTTATAAACTGAATAATATATTCCTTCATCATCAATTAACAATTCAATAATTTATAACAATTCAGAAAAATATTTTTGATAAAATGTTGAAAATTGATATTTGGATTAAAGGTGTTGAGGTTGCGTCGCCAATCCTTTAAAGGGTAGTAATTAATCACAAGCCACGCTTGGCTGCAGGACTCTTAAAAGAAAAATGTATATTCAGAAAAAAAATTTTCAATTATGTTATTGTTTTATAGTAGGACCACCTAGACCAATGCTCTAAAAGCTAAACATTTTGATTTCTAGGCAAATTGCAGGAATAAAATGTTGAAACAGTTTTGGCCATGAATTCAAATTGGGGGACAATTTCCAAAAAAAGTGCAGTGGAGTGAGGAATTGCACTTCACATTTAATATTAGATTGTTCAATTAAATGTACATTTGACTCTCTGTTGACTACACGTGGAGGATTTATGCTCATATTTGTTTATATTCGCTGTCCAGAGGATAAGGAAAATGATCGCGGAAATTTCATTCCTTTAAAGAAGAATAAATCTGATAAAGTAAGCTGGATTTCACGGTACGCCGAGCTGCCTTAATGTGGCACGACCCAGCGGCGTGCCCCGCCCACGCAGCCCACTCAAAATAATGTTTAAAATTCACAAACCATAACTGACTTGCTAAACGGACGTTAAAATGCGAACAAAGCAGCAGCAGCATCAACAACCCTCGCCTTGCACTTATCCTCATCGAGCCAGGACAGGCGAAAAAAGCAAACGAAAATTATAAAGAAAAATTTATGAAAACGCGCAATGATCCTGAATGACGCTGCCAAAAAGCACTCAGTCAAGCGTAAATGAGTCGCAATGTGGCCAAAAAACGTGTGTCACAGCCACGGCCAACTGACAGCGCCAATGGCAGCACAACTGCCAATGATGTGTCCGACCGCCCGACCGCCCGTCCGCATCGCACAGCATCCCGATTTTCCACACGAACAACAATGGAGGACGCAGCTGGGTGTGTGGGATGAGCGGATGTGACAGAGAGATGGCAAAAGTTGACAAGGATATGACGGGAGCACTAAAAGCCGGCCAGGCAAAGACGAAATAATTATAAGAAAAGCAACAGCAGAGAGTTCAAATCATACTATATACTCGTATACTCGTGTATATTTTTGTTGTTATTCGCAGAGCATGCCCAAAAAGGCAAGGCAGCCTTCGAGGTGGCGAGCAAAAAAGGTAAGCCGGAAAGGTGCCTCTGCCTCTGACTCTGCCACTACCACGGCGCCAATGGGGAAGAGAAAAGTTTATGTACTGAAAAAGGCATGATAACGAGCGTCATTAATAATTTGAGCTACCGTCGTATTTTCCATCTCAGTCGACGCAGTTGCCTTTCGGCTGACCGGGAAGCGTGCCGTGCTAACGGAAATTGACTTGCTTGGCTGGCACAAACTTTGTCGGGCAAGAGCTGAAGCTGAAGATTGGGATTGAGGCAGACATGCAATGGGTTAGCGCAGTTCCATTTGGGGCAGGCTTCCAGCGCAGTGCTGCCTATTTGCTTGAAAGGTGTGGAGGCGGGAAAGGGAGGGGGGGGGGGGGGCGGGTGGCACTTTAGGTGCCATTGCCCTAGACACAATGGCGGCGACGCGCCGAAAGCAGCCAGCGACAATTTGTCAATAACATAATTGTGTGGACTGCCCCGAGGGCGGCCAAAGGGGACGAACTGTGATTTCGTGCAGGTTGAGCTGCGCAGACTGGGCCTGAGTCTTAGCAAGTTGGATTAATTGGATTGATAAGATAAATGAGCAGCGATTGTTATTATTTACATGACATTTAACGCAGCACGAGCGACGGTAGCCATTTTAATGAAATTGTTGCCGTCAGGCCCCAGTGAAAAATGTCAAATAAATTGCACAGATTTTTTGGGGCATCTCTATCTCTGTCTCCCTCTGCCTGTGCGTCTTCCTCTCTAATTGGTGCTCGGTGCTGGCTAGAAAACTTTGCCACCACAGAAACCGAATCACTTGCAGCGTGGTCGAGTCGTTGTCGTCGCCACAAAACTACTTAAAGCGCTTTTCCGGCAAACTTTTCGAGGCAAAGTGCATGTGCCAAGGCGTGGCCGGAACCGCAACAGACTTGGCGCTCACCAAATAAGTCATTAGCGTCAGTTCAGATGCTGAGCATTGCGGGCCTAATTTAAGCCAAGTGAGTAGCGCAGCCTGTGGTTTTATGTTTTCTGTTTTCTGTTTTTTTTTTTTCTTTTTTCGTTGTGGTTTGGTAACTCCTTCCATCCACAAGAGCGCGCGCTTGCCGTGCGATAAATTTTGTGTGCGTAGTTGGCAACAATTAACGACGCATGCCGAGTGGCTTTGGGTGTGGGTGGTCGAGGAGGAGGAGGAGGAGGAGGTGGTGGATGCCCCCAAATGGTAGCTACTTACTTAGTTCTTTTTGCGTACCCATGGAAATTATCAACCCTGTACGAGTACAGACGCGACTCTTGGCCCAAACGCCGCCTGTCAATGCTTAATGGCTTGCAAAAGTAAATGTTGATTGCGTGGGACATTTGCGTGTTGAGCGAAGCAACTGCGACGGCGACGGCGACGAGTCAGACTGAGGTTTAATAGCCTGGAAAGTTAAGAAGAGGCAACTGCGGCGCCAGTGGCGTCTTTGCAGCTCCTTGCGGTTTATGCGGCCAGCGATGGAGCAGTCTAGGTAATTTGCCTGCGCGAAATATTCGAATAAAGCCGGAGACAAGTGGTGGGGCAAATGGCGCAAATTGGCGAAGGCTCTTCGGGGTGTGCGAGTATGTGCATCTGTATTTATTAAAGGGGGGTTGTACTATGTGGCGCAATCCGAGCATACAGAGTGGTCGTATATCAGCGCAGTTTCAGTAATTGCCGTCCATGGTTATAAAAGTTAAAGTTCACAAAAAAGATCATTAATTTTGGGGCCAGTAGTTGCTTCCAAAGCATTGTTTAAACCAACCACTCAATTTTCATACCCTTTTAATAGAGAGAGAGCGAGTGTTATGGAACATAATCCTCGAACTGCAAGAATGCTATGTCATTCTAGTCCTAGAAGTTACAACAGAAGTTTAACATAAAACATAAATAAATCATTTCTAGAAAAACAGCAACAGCCCTCAACAGTTGCATTTCGTTATTTTTTTTTAGAAAGTTTTATTTTGAAGATTCATGTTTCCTATTTGAAATCACAATAAGAGATGTATGTTTTGGACAACCCTTTCCAATGTTCACTTATAAGTTTTGTAGATTTTCTTCAACTCTTTTAGCATATTCACATCCTGTGGTCGAGTAGCTTTCACCGCCTTTTGTACACTTTTCAATAGACTTTAAACCATGCTCCGTCTTGGTATTGACTCCTTCGATATTAAATACTATCAATAGCATATATTTCTGTTACTATCTCATATCTAACTGCCAATCTGATAAACCTACATTTAATCTATCCCATATATTGCTGAGCTTTTCATATAAAGTCTTTATTGTTTGTATTTCGAGAAATTGGCTTTTAAGAAATGTGGGAAATGAATTAATAATGCGGTTGTAGTTACTGTTGAAATCTTATAATGATGTGAAAGAGCGGCTAACCATATGGTTATCACGCATTATCGTACAAATAGAGTTCTTGATATTTCAGCAACCTATTCAGAAGCCCGCAATGCTGACGCCTCTGCTATGGGCAGGACCAGAAAATGAGTTCATTATGCGCGCCTTTAACTTTAACGAGTTGAGGTCATTAAAAGCTGCGGTTCCTCACAGCTACCGCAGTGCCTGCCATTGGATCGGTCTCCAGCAATGGCTCTGGCTCTGTCTCTGACTCTGACTCTGGTTCTGTCGCTGTCATCGTGTTTTCCTTGCGGCCGTCGCTTGGCCAACGCTTTAAAGTTTCCCTCTGCCTGTGCAGCGGCTCTCTCTCAACTCTCCAGGGAGCACTTGGCGTGCGCACATAGCCGGCAGCTATTTTTACATTATTTCCGTTTTAAAAAGCAAAACCGCAGAGCGGCTGAGCGACTGAGTAGGAGGCGGGCGGATGGGAGGGCGTTCTTGGGTTCGCACGTTCGCTTGTCCTGATGCTGGCGCTGGTGCTGGTGCTGGTGCCTGTGCCTCGGGGCTTAAGCGTTTTATTACCGTTATTTAGCATTTATAGTCGTTTAAATATTTGGCATACAGCAAGAGCAACAACAGTAGCTACAACAGCAACAGCTAGAAGCGTAAAAAGCAAAGCAAAGCAAAGCAGACGCTGCAGATTTTTATCGTAACGTCTGCTTGTAAAACTTTAGCATATTTCTGTTATTTATACGAGTACGTTCCGAGCTTACCACTCACCTTTATCTCTATTTTTCAAACTTTTCCCCTTCTTTTTTGTACTTCCTTTCTGACAGTGCGAGGAGCAGCTCTCGGCCGGTGACATTGTGGTCTTTGCCCAGCGTTTGGGCGCCCAAGTGTGTTGGCATCCCGGCTGCTTTGTCTGCAGCGTGTGCAAGGAGCTGCTGGTGGACCTAATATATTTCCAGCGCGATGGAAACCTCTACTGTGGTCGCCATCATGCCGAGACGCAGAAGCCGCGTTGCTCCGCATGCGATGAGGTAAGTCAGATTCATAGCTGATGACAATAAGTGTGTAATTAGAATTAGAAAACAAGCGCAGGTAGAGCCAGTTAGAATTTGTAATACCCAGCTAGTAGCATCATTGCTTAAACACCCTATTTAGACAAATTCGAGCCATTATTCATCTGCCGGCTGCAGCTTTTCGATGAACATTCTCAAAGCTACATCTTAGATTGTACATCCATCTACCCTAGGAAATGAAAAATGCGATGAACTCACACTTTAGATATTCATTATTCCCCCTGTCCTCTATTGCAGATTATCTTCTCGGATGAATGCACCGAGGCTGAGGGCCGCACCTGGCATATGAAGCACTTTGCCTGCCATGAGTGCGAGCATCAGCTGGGCGGCCAGCGGTACATTATGCGGGATGGAAAGCCCTACTGTCTGGGCTGCTTCGACACCATGTTCGCCGAGTACTGCGACTATTGCGGCGAGGTCATTGGGGTGGATCAGGGCCAGATGAGTCATGATGGCCAGCACTGGCATGCGACAGATCAGTGCTTTTCGTGCTGCACGTGTCGCTGCTCCCTGCTGGGTCGGCCCTTCCTGCCGAGGCGCGGCACCATTTACTGTTCCATAGCGTGCAGCAAGGGCGAACCGCCAACGCCGTCGGACACCAGCTCAGGATCACAGCTGCGACCCACACATCGCGCTTCCACCTCCAGTCAGATTGCGCGCTCTCCACGTCGCAACGGCGAGTCCAGTGGGCGTGGCAAGAGCGCAAAGGCCATGGGCAGTGCGGGCGACTTGCTGGAGCGGCAGGAGCGCAAACGAATGGAAGCGGCAGGAGTAGCAGGTTTATTATTGGGCGGCGGTGTGCCAGGCATACCCCGACCCGCGCACCCTCCGCCCATCGACCTGACCGAGCTGGGCATCAGCTTGGATAATATTTGTGCCGGCGACAAGTCGATTTTTGGTGACACTCAGCTTACGTCTTCCATGCCGGATATGCTGGTGTCCAAGGCAGAGGATTCGCACAGCTATCAGAGCATAGACAAGATCAACTTGAACTCGCCGAGCGTCTCGGATATGACGCAGAGCACCCAAGAGCTGGCCAACGAGCTGGAGCTGGACAACGAACCAGTGCGCGAGCTTCCACACGATGGGTACGAGCAGCTCTTTGCCAGCAAACAGCGTCACAATCGCAACTGCAACAATGACAATGATCATCAAGATGACGATGACGATGATAATGCCGATGCGGAGAGGCAGCCGCAGGATGCAGGACAGCTGGACAATCGGCCGCTGAAGGAGGTACGATTTCACAGCGTGCAGGACACCATGTCCCGCTCAAAGAGCTACACCGACAACTCGAATGCGCGGCGGCGTCGCCGAAGACGCAACCAATCTCGCAGCTCCTCAGAGATGCAAATCAACCAGACCAATCTGCGGCTACACAATGCGCAGACGCAGGCAGGCAGCGGTGCACTGAATCTGCTGAACAATCTGGACAACTGCGATGTGGCCAGCATATGCTCGACTTGCTCCTCCAGCTCCTCCAGCGACATGGACGACTATGTCTATCGACTGCCCGCCCGCAAACATTACGGAGGGGTTCGGGTGGCCTACGTTCCCAATGACGCACTCGCCTACGAGCGCAAGAAGAAGCTGGCCCTAGCCGGGGACCTGGGTGGCATGAGCTCAAGTGTGGGTCCCATCGCACACGCCAGCGTCTCGACGGTTCTGCATGAGAGCAAGAACTGCACCATATCATGACCACCTCCCATTTTGCCACCGCCGCCACTGAATCTGGGCAGTTACTACATACTGGACACCATTCTGGAGGAGCAGAGTCTGATGCTGCCCGACAAGAAGCCCGGCTGCCTGCGACGCGTCTGGAACTTCTTCGGCTTGGGCAGGCATCGTGGGGGCAGCAATCATCAGAACGGGAGCGTTCGCCTTTACAGCGTGTAGAGGAAGAGGAAGAAGTAATGCAGTGTGGAGAGAGTGGCCAGCAAAGTCAAAATTCAATCGAATCGAATTCATTTGCTATATCCATTTATACGTATCAAGGACGTACAGTGCAGTGTAAATAACATATCGAAGTTACTCTCTTGCATCGGCATCTTGTAATTGTGAGGTTTCAATCGAGCGACTCGAGTTAGATGTACAGAAATTTCCATTTCTCGCCTGCTGTGCGCCATTGAAACACTCCCTTACGACAACTTTGTACAAAGCTAAGCATAAATATCAGAAGAAGAAGAAGAACTATACATATTTGCATTTACAATTTATAGAACTTATACGATATTCTAGGTCTAGAACTAAATACTAAGAAACTGTCACTTTTTCAACGAGCAAACAAAACACACAATCAATCAACGAACAATAAATTCCAACTGCCAATACTTAATGAATTTCCATATGTTACTGTTGACCAACGAAAAGCGAAAGTTTTCGCGTCCAAAATGTGCAATAATTTTAAATAGCCAAGCATACAAAAAATACCAATATTAATTACAACTTGACATCGTTTCTAGCTGTTACTAATTTCAGCAGTTTATGTTGGAAATAAATTCTTTTGTTTAAGTATTTTGTCGTCACACAGATTTATGTAATTTTCAGCTTTCACCGAGCGTGAAAGCGAAATTTGCCACCACACTCAGTTATGTTGTATAATAAAACGCAAAGGAATGTCTCAGAATTTTCGAAAGTTTTGTAATAGAAATTTGCACAAAATTTATGACTCGAAACGACAAAGCAAAGTTTTGGGCCACTGTAAACTAAATAATAAAAAGCCCAGCTCCGCACGATTTAATGGCAACTTAACTTAAATTTTTTGGGTGTATTTACTTATGAAATTGTCTTAAGTATATCATTATTACTAAATTATACAAGTGTGTATATTGAAACATAATCAAAATAAAAAATATATATACACATAATATGTGTGTATTTTATGTATTAAACGAAACGTTTTTTATTGCGCCTTTGAATGTAAATGAGTGAGTTAAGGTATGAGAATTTAAAACATGTTGCCTATCTTTAAAATATGTATAAAAAGCTTTTAACAAGAATCATTATTTACGACTATTTTCGTATATCGAACATTTGCTTGTGAACATGAACATGAACACAACATCCCGACAACAGAAACTATGACGTAAAGTGTAAACATAAATTATAAAAAAGTAGAGCCAAACACTGCTGTGGCGTTTACGGTTTGAATATTTTAGCATATTGACCAACGGCTGTTTGGAAACAGCAAAGCAAACCAAGTTGAAGGTAAACAGTTAAACATGAAATTAGCCGCAAGCGCTACAACAAACTACATACACCGAAATATAATTAAATATTTAGCTAGCTCGTCAGTTGACTGACGGACCATAGACATGCCATATGGGAACTATAGAAACTTATAGGCCGTTGGACATCAAGCCTTGCCAGCAGCATGGAGCGAAGGGCAGGAAAGAGTTGAACAAATGTTCAGCAAATAAACATCAAATGTCAATGCTGATGAGGCTTGGATCTAACTTGTTTGCCATATATACATATACTATATATACATACCTTCTTCCTATGTATAGGTATGTTTGTGATTATGGCAACAGAGTTTATTCACCCGATGTGCTGATGTTGCCGCATAACTTTCGTTCGCCTTTGCCTCATGTTAGTTTACGAGCACAGTACGAGTGTGTAGCAGTTGTCCTTGTTGCTGTTGTTGTTGTTGTGTTATAAACGCCCTTTACATTTTATGTGTGGAACTTAAAAGGGTGTAGACATGTGTGTGTATAGTATGTATGTGTTGTATGGCCTGCAGTTTATCAAATGTCGGACGCAAGCAGCGCATTGTGCGCTTCAACTGTCTGTCAGTTGCTGTCCATACGAGTGCGTGTGTGTGTGTTGGTGTGTGTGTGTTCGTGTGTATGTGGGCTTGCTCGCCATTTTTTTTATGTGCAAATCATGCTGCATCATTAAATCCTTATACTGTGTACACGCCACCGTCGCCTTTCCCTGTATCCATTTCCTTTCGCTTTTCTGCACAGGCGCTCAGCAGCTTTTCATTTCTATGCGCAAGAATTTATGGCTTTCAGCGTTGATTTTGTTTGGAATTTTTTATGTGTTTTTAAGTAGTCGTAAAGCGCAACACTTGATGAGATATTAAACGTTGTTTATGCCGCCTCCATTACTGCCACTGCTGCAGAACGTTTGGCACTCCCAGTAGCCCACACATTGTTGCGCATTTTGTTTGATTTGATGACCTTTTAAATATTGGTTTTGAATTTTTCATTATTGGAATGGCAGGTCCCGAAAAAATGAAATTTGATGTGCGTTTAATAGATTTTACGCTTCATTTAGGTGCCATAAAAAGCAGCCAAACAGCCGACACTCCGACGCCATATAAATGATTAACTAAGCGTTCTGGCACCTGAAGCAAATGTCAGGCATTAAAGGCACGAATGATGGCAGCCAGGACACGAACAAGTCGCATTGTGGAGGATGGAGAACGGAGAAGGATGGAAGACCACAAGCCACAGACAGTGTAAAAGACGCCAGGACCTTGTCTGCAAACTTGTCAATGAGCAGCAACTAAATATTTTATTAGGCAGCGCAAAAAAGCAACGAGTAAGTGTTAGTATGTGTATGTGTATGTGTGTGTGTGAAAGCTGTCGTGATTGCGTGAAATTTAGTAGTCCTTTGCGCCACAGAATACATGTGCATGTACAAGTATATCTGTATGTGAGTCAATGATTGGCATGTTGTTCTCGCTGTCGTTGTTGTTGCTCTGCAGGCCGATATTGAGGAGGAGCAGGAGTCAAGCTATATACATGTACCGACTGATGAGCCTCATGATGCTGCTCATGCCCCTGACGATGATGATGATGGTGATGGCGATGGCGATGTTGATGATGATGTTGGGGGCCACCACAAGACGCCTGATGAAGTTGCATGACTGACGGACGCTCAGGGGAATATGGCGGCAAAGTTGTTGACTCCATCTGATGTGAGATGAGGTGATGTGTGTGTGGGCTGCTTTTCTTTTGGCTGCCATGTGTCTTACTTGTAGGTCCTGCCGCTCACAATTGACTGTACGTGTGCAACATTTTTAAGTAGCTTTTCTTCAACTGTGAGTCTGTGTGTGTCTGTGTGTGTGTGTGTTGTCTCTGCTTGTGCATGAAGTATGTTTATTTTATGGCGGCGTTTGTTTTAACTTTCTGTATGTATTATGTACGAGTATGTACATACCTATGTTCGTTTATTTTCGTGAGAAATGGCAAGGAGCATATGTTTTCAATTTGCCAGCAAATGGAAAAACTTGATTGAATTTAGCCTCGCCGAAATGAAGATCGATGTGCAGCAATGACCGCATGCTTTAATAATTCAACACTATTCTCGGGATCGCTGCTTTAAGGTGGCAGCACCAGCAGTTGCCAAGGCAACTATGCAAAAGTTCATCAGTCACAGTCAGCCACCGTGGTATTCCCCACAGAACCGCACGCCGACGCACAAATTACATTTGCGGCATTGGCAGCGTCTGTTGCACTGCATCAATCATACGCACCGTGTTGCGAGGCCCAAGCGACGACGACGTCTATGCTAATGCCGCACACGGCAACTGGGGACAAGGCGGGCCATGACGATGCATAGACGGTGGCCGGGGAATTGGTCTGTGTGTTGACAGTGACTGTGGCAGTGGCAGTGGCAGTGAGTGTGACAGTGGAATCCACAACATGATATTAACATTTACTTTCTATTTAGTTAAAGCGCCGCCTAATTGCAAGCTACATTATTTTAGCAGGCGTGTACACACTAATTGATGCGCTGATGGGCAGAGACGCAGGGAGGCAGGCTGGCAGTTGTACGTACACCCGAAATTAAAATAAATTGTGAAATTAAAGCAAGTGACTAGTCGACTTTTTATTGTGCGCTCCGTGAAAAATTGTAATAAATTCCTCTTTTTCAATTATTTCGCGTATAGTGCGTTAAAAAAAAAAAAAAAACCACCCGGAAACCTAGTTTCACCTTGGCTTTTTGGCAATCGTTTAGTATCCTTATTTTCTTGGATTCCAATCAACAATTAATCTGCTGTATGGGGCTGCTCTGCTGACGTATACACGTCATCGGAGCAGAGACAGCCCAGAATTTTTCTTCTTTGCTTGTTTTGCAAGTCATCTTATCTCACGTAAATGAATGCTGATGAAGACTCGGCCGCTCTCGGAGCAGCTGAGGAAGTAGTCAATAAGCTGCCGAAGTACGTGGAGATGAGAAAAATTTCTGGTAAATCACCTTCGGAGCTGAGAGCAAAAATAACCAAGGACTTGCATATGTCAATGGGAAAACCATACTTAAAGCCGTCAATCTCAACCAGTAACTGGATTGCCTCAACCACTTGTACATCGACTACAAGTACCCTAACATTTTCTGTGGTGAACTCTCAATCAATGTATACTACAGTAGCGACATCAAATGGCAGTTTGTGCTCCACACCCGCCGTTGTGAGTACACCGGCTTCAATGACAAACTTAGTTGCAAATCCAACTCTGGACAAATTTTGCTCGTTTCAAATGCCAGTACCCGGTATTAATAGGAAGCGGAAAGGAGCCGTCGAGTCACTAAAATCGGCTCAAAAAAATAAGCCAACTCCTGTCAATACAACCCAGGGACAACGAACTGCGTCCTCCTCTCCGCCAGCGCTTCAAAATAATAGATTTGCAGCCCTTTCGGAAGAAGCTGATTCCATTATGGAAATGGAAGAGCCAGATTCCGAAGATCCATCGAGCCAGCAAAATGAAGCCAGCCGTTTCCAGCAGGGAAGTAGTATTCCTAAGCCTCCTGCTATATGTGTGCCACAAGTCAACAAATTGGATAAGCTGGAGGTGGCGCTCAATTCTGCTGTCTCCCCTAACGATTACGACATACGCACATCGAAATCTGGGATCTCGCGTATTTATACGAAGAATTCGAATGCGTTTCGTGCAATAATCAAATTATTGTCCAATCAAAATTGTCAATTCTGGCACCACCAGTTGAAGGAGAACAAACCCTGCAGATTGGTGCTCAGAGATATTCATCCCAATGTACCCAGGCAATTAATAGAGCGCACCTTTACCGACAAGGGCTTTACAGTTTTGAATATATATTGCCCCAGAAAACCGGACTGGCGTAACATTCAAATTAATGAGGAGGATGGTGAGGACATAAATAATGTTAAAACAAGACAAAATATGTTTTACGTTAACCTCCAGAACGCACCCAACGTTGCTGAGGCACTAAAAATAACTCAAATTGGTAGACACAGGGTTACAATATCAAAGGCCAAACAGAGTAAAGAGCTGGTACAATGCTTCAGATGCCAAGATTTCGGGCACACGAGGAACTATTGCCTTAAAAAGCCGGTTTGCGGTAAATGCTCGGGGGACCATGATACTGGCTCAAAATCATGTAACCTGAATGATAATGGGGAATTTATATGCGCTAATTGCGGCGAAGACCACATGTCGAGCTTCAGAGGCTGCAAGGTAAGAATTGATCTAGCCAAAAAACTTAAGCCAGCTGTGAGGTTGCCGAAAGATGGACTAGTTATCGGTAGCAATAGGAGTTACCCAAATAACCAAGGCACTAAAGTACAGTTTATCTCAAACTCTACTGTTAAGAGTGGCTTCTCTTATGCTGATGCAGCTAGGCCAATTGGAGAAAAACGTACCAGCGCGCCAACAAACCAAAACTCGCCCCGATCACACAGTTCCGCCGAAGATTGGCATCTAAACAACAAATTTAGTATGCTGGAAAAGGCGATTTTAGATCTAAACGCAAGAATGGATCAAATGTATAAGCTCATACAGGAAAATATGGATTCCAATAGAGCCTTCCGTGACTTGGTACAAAAACTAATATCCAAATGTTAAATCCGCTGTTAAAAATCGGATTATGGAACGCACGGGGCCTGGTCAAAAACAATGATGAACTCAGGCTTTTCCTAAGTTCAAACTCGATCGATATCATGTTAATAACCGAAACGCATATGCGTCCTGGCTTGAACGCATATTTGCCAGGATACGACCAGTACTACGCTAATCATCCTAGTGGCACCGCTAAAAGTGGTTCTGCAGTCATCATTAGATCAAGTATCGCTCATTCACAGAATGAGCCAATTCTAAAAACAAGCATCCAAGCGGCCAGCGTAACTATACCGACGAATGGTGGAAGCATCAAAGTCTCCTCCCTATATCTTCCTCCCAATGAAGCTTGGTGCAGGGCCGACTTTGATCTATTGCTTGCAACCTTAGGAGATAAGTTTATTGTAGGCGGTGATTTTAATGCAAAACACCAATGGTGGGGTAATTCCAGATCTTGCAGGCGAGGAAGGTGTTTGCAAGAGGCCATAGCTAGTACTACTTGCCAAGTTCTTGCTACTGGAGAGCCAACTTTCTACTCTTACAACACACGACTTAACCCCTCTGCACTAGACTTCTTTATTGTCAACAGGATTGCCCTAAACAGACTCACCGTTGAAACAAAATATGAGCTCGCATCGGATCACCTTCCAGTAGTAGCGACGCTACATCATGCACCGCAATATAATCCCAAGAGGGAATATATTCTACCACCTGGCTCCCGTATTGATGTTTTTAAAGCCGATCTCGAAAGAAGAATTAACCTGAACGTCGAAATTAACAGCCCAGAGGATATCGAAGACGCGATATCAATCCTCATGAAGAACATTTCACTGGCTGCGTCTTCTGCTGCACCGAAAACTTTACGCTTGCCAACCCAACATAGTCAAGCTAGTCTACCACCAACGGCTGCTGCGCTCTTAAGCCTGAAAAGAAGAGTCAGGAAAGAATATGCAAGAACTGGAGATACTCGCATTCATCAAATCTACAAAAGACTGTCCAATCGACTGCAAAAAGAGCTTGCTAAAATCAGACAAGGCAGAATTGATGACATATTGGAAAGTGCTGGTCCAGATGCATCATTTAATTACTCGCTCTGGAAGCTTACGAGGCGATTTAAGAGGCTGGTCATCCCTAAGACTCCAATTAAGGATCCTACAGGTGGATGGAGCTACTCCAGTCAGCAGAAAGCTGAAATCTTTGCAAACAGCCTAGAGGAAAGATTTAAGCCTTTTGACTTTACAACAGCAGATAGGCGAAGGGTAGTCGAGCTTAGGCTGGAGATGCCATTCCAAATGGCCTTGCCTGCAAGCCCAGTTACACTTCAAGAAGTGGTACAGCAGATAAAAAATCTAAAGGTAAAAAAAGCGCCTGGAGAAGACCTTTTAGACAACAGGACGCTGAAACTGCTCCCCACAAGGGCTCTGCTGTATATTGTCTTGCTCATGAATAACATACTCAGGCTGAGGCACTTTCCAAACTGCTGGAAAATGGCGCTAATTACGATGATTCCAAAGCCAGAGAAACAGCATACTGAAGTAGATGGATATAGGCCGATTAGTCTGCTACCTGCCCTCGGGAAGATGATGGAACGCGTGATTCTGGACCGGATTCTCCAGCTCGAAGCCGTGACGCGCAGAATTCCAAAATGGCAATTTGGTTTTCGAAGAAGTCACGGAACACCGGAACAGCTCCACCGTGTGGTCAACTTCGCCCTGGAAGCCATGGAGCAAAAGATGTACTCAGTGGCTGTGTTTATGGATATTAAACAAGCTTTTGATAGAGTGTGGCATGATGGTCTCCTCTGCAAATTGAAAGGCATGCTAACTCCTCAATTGTTTCAACTCATCGAAAGCTTTCTAAGGGACAGAAGCTTCAGAGTTGCTGTTGATGGAGTGAAATCCACGAGGCGCTCAATTTGTGCAGGGGTGCCCCAAGGCAGTGTTCTCGGTCCTACCCTGTATACATTATTTACTGCTGATATGCCTGCACCGCAAGAGATCATTGGAGTAGACGAGGATGACGCACTAATAGCTACTTACGCAGACGACACTGCGGTGCTTACCAGAAGCAGAGATATCGATGTAGCTTCGGAAGCCTTACAGCAGTATGTAAGTAGTTTCGAGAAGTGGGCTCTGAATTGGAACATTGGTATCAACGCCAGCAAGTGTGCGAATGTCACATTTACAACAAGGCCGTCGTCATGCGGAGATATCACAATGTTGGGGTCCACGCTCAGTCATACAAATTCGCACAAATATCTTGGTGTAATTCTGGACAGAAGACTCAACTTCAGCAAGCATACAACAATGGTGAAGCGATCGGTCATGGCGAAAGCCGGAAAGATGGCATGGCTGCTTGCACCATGCAACAAGCTGTCCCTGCACAGTAAGGTGACAGTATACAAGTCCATATTAAGTCCAATATGGAAGTATGCGCTACCAATTTATGGCATTGCCGCTGCTTCAAACCTAAACAAAATAAGAGTTGCGCAAGCTAAAATACTTAGAAAAATATGCAACGCTCCCTGGTATATGCGCACTAGGGACATCGAAAGAGACTTATGTGTCCCCAAGGTTGGCGATGTCATTCAAATGCACGCAAGCAATTACGAGAAGCGACTCGGCAGTCACCCCAACGCACTAGCGAGGCGGCTCCTGTCCAAACCTAAGAAGAGAAGACTGAAGAAGTGCCATCCAAAGGATCTCCCCACAAGAGCCCTTGTATAAAATACATAGTATATATCATAAAATATAATCATTTTTCATGTAAAACATTGTAAATATTGTATATATGTACATAGATATAAGTGCGTCCTATAGATGCTTACTATAGACAACTTTTGTATTCCCTAACTTTCAACTAGCTTAAGCTGCCATATTGGTAGTAGAAAACTAGTTTAATAAATTGTATATATGTAAAAAAAAAAAAAAAAAAAAAAAGTGAAATTAAAGCAAAACTTTTACTTTGGCAGACATGCGGCAGCAATGTCGTCGTTCAGTTGAGTCCGTGCCGTTGTTTCCTTTGCTTGTTTGCTTGCTGGCCTGTGCATGTCTAACGTGTTTAGGAATTCAAATGCTGTCGTATACATGGCTTGTTGCCTTGTTCTACGAACATATACATGCATAAGCATGCCGGATATATGCTTCGCCCGTATACGAGCATGTTTGTGCGAGCTTGTGTGCGCGTTGCGAGCTGGCGAATTTTTTCTGTTTTGTCCTTTGGCTGACATTCATTTGAAATTCGCACAGCGTAATGATGACTTGGCTGGCACTGCCACTGCCACTGCCACACTGCGTCTGTTGTTGCTCCGACTCCCGCAAGCTGCTCGCTGTCAACTTTTGCCATTTTCATGCTGGAGCTCCAGCTCCGGCATATTACGCACTTTGTCACGTACGTTTGTCATATTTATTTGCATAAGTTTCAAGTTCCATGCAGCACCTACACAGACACCCAAACTTTCGCACAATCCCAGTCATTTTCGCAGTATTGTGCTCCAAATTTCAGGCCATATTTGGCTCTCTCCCTCTGCTCCTCTGTCTCTGTGCAGTCGTAATAAAAATTAGCTCAATTACGCTGCCATATGTAGGCGCACTTTAAAGCGGGAAATAGCAATAAAGTGCAAAAATTAATTCAAGATGCGATAAGTTGCGCGCACTCTCGTGCTATAAATAATGGCATGCAATTATGATTTTTTAGCGCATTTTATTTTATTTTTATTTGCTTTCTTACTTGTTTTTTCTCTACTTTTCGACTGCCTCCTGCCTAAGAGCAGTTCGTGGCCGCCCCGAAAAGCAGGCAACACAATTTTTCATTTTGCATGTAACGCCGCTAAGTGCTTCCTGCTCAACAAGCCAGCCAACAACAGTAGCAGCAGCAGCAGCAGTAGCAGCAGCTTCGTCCCCAGGCAAGCACATCAACTTTTGTCACAAGCCACGCAATAATATTAATTGCGCATTTCTTGCACGGGGGCAGGGGCAGAGGCAGAGCCCAGGAGCAAAAAATAGGAGGAAACGCCGCCACTTAAATGCCATTAAATTTTTGTATATTTAATGAAATATGTGAGTGTATGTGTATGCGTGCGTGTATTGCATGACCATTGTTGCCTTGTGTGCTTCTCTTTAAACTTTATAATTATTCATAACCTTGTTGCCATTTTGGGTGAGCGAGCAAGCGTCCATTAAATGTTGCTTTGGGCTTTTGTTTTATGAACTTTGGCGGCGCTTTGTGCCCAACAGTGTGTGCGCAATATAATCTTCTTTGTATTTTTTATATGCTTTTCATTTCATATGCCCTGCTTTAAGCTATTTGGTCAGCCATTTAAGGTGCTTTAAAACCCCAGTAGACCAGGGACAGGGCGTTGGGCACCAACCCTCGAGTTATTTGCATTTGCGCAATTTCGCTTTCATTGTTGTTGCTCGCTACTTTTTGTTAGCATTATTATTACTTTTGCCATTTGCAAGTGGCAGCTGCGCTCGCCAATCAATGCGACGCCATCACATATGCGGCCCAAAAGACAAACCGTCTATGGTTGCGACTACACTTAAAACAATTTCCAAACAACTGTGATATTTTTAATATTCTCAAGATGTGAACGAATGGTTCTCATCACAAAGGAGAAGAGGTCTGATGGAATATTTACAAAAAACAAAAGTTAGAAATGATCGGCAAGACGGTGCTTAAAGAAATACTAGGGAGGACGATCAATGCATTATTTTTCTTTCACATTTTCATTTCAGTTGCCATGTGAACACATTTCACAGCATGTACTGTGTATTATACATTGCTATCTGAGGGAAACACTTTCCTGCAGTGTTCTAGTGCCCGACCGTAGTAGGGGGAGACAACACTACCGTGTCGCGTCTGCATTAAATGACAAATTGTCTCATCAGTCAAGGAAAATGTAGCATGCGGGCAGAAGTTTTGTAGCGCAGGCAAAACAATCATTATTATTGTCTACTTTTGAGGGCGGCATTGACAGTCATGCTAGGAACGCACCTTCAACAAGTCCTGCGACTATCAAACACATGTGTTTTTGACAAGCTGCCTGCCATTGTCGTTCCTGATTCTACTGCTGTTGCTGCTGCTGCTATTGCTGCTGCTGCTTCTGTCTGCAACATCATTCATTACATTTCATTGTTGCAGACATAACCCCGTGTGTAATGCACACGTCTTACTTCATGATACGTCTGTCTTCGCCTTTCTGTCTGCATTTTACAGCTGCCTGGCAATGAGTAATGAAGCCGCTGACTTGCAGTCTGTCAACAGTTTTATGAGTTTTCCAGTAACAAAAAATAAAAAGTTATATGCATACTTCAACTTTGCGTTTAATGAGCAAAGTTTCAATTAAATCGAAGCGGACTTTAGAGTCGTACACATTGCTCCTCCGCCGCTTTCCCCTTCTCAATCAACTGTCAAATCGCAGTGCTTAGCGAGCTGAGCAAACAAATCAAATGCCGGCCCTACATCTCTGTTCAAGGAACGCACTAGTTCAGCCAAACAAAACGACTGAAACAAATGGCGAGCCCCACATTTGAGCGCACCCCAATGTAAAGCCAATAAAAGTAAAGCTGGGGTGAAAAAAGTTTATGTGTTTTTGACGATTTCTTGCTAAATCACAGCTAAATCTCTCCACTGTCTTCGCCAACAGCAGCACAATCAGCGACAGCAGGAAGGGCACCATCATGGCTTTTATTTGTTTGCCGTTTTGTTTTCCATTTCATTTTTCTCTTTTTAAATGTAAACTGATAAAAACAATTGAAAGCAAACAAAACGGATGTGGCAGGGGAGACGAAAGCTGTAATCTTTAAATTAAGGGCCGTTCAGTGGTCTGGTCTGGGTTGGCGCGGATGCTGTACACTATGCCATACATTTCATGTGGGTTCTCAAATATCCATCCCCAGGGCCCAGAGCATTGTGCCATATATGTTAAGTAAAGTCATTCTTATTCGATTTGAATTTAAATTGCGGCTGGTCTGGTTTGCCTTGCCTCGCTTAGATTTCGTTTGCTTTAACGCACGTGGCACATTAAAGCATTTACCACAAAGTCTATTTAATTTTATGGCAACACGCACGTTGTTGGCTTATTGCGGTGCCCCCAAAAGTATGCTAAGCTTTAATTGAATTTTTCGCGGACAGTCGCCGAGCTGCATGTTTAATGCTCATTATGTTTTAATTAACTGCGCACTACGGTCATTCATATTTAGGGAAAGGTCGCGCCTGCTAGTAGGTGCGTGTGCGTGAGAGCGTGCGTTTATGCTGATGTTTGTTTTATAAATTAGGCATAGGCGCTGTATAATTTTTACATTAGCTTTATCTAAATGCTAAATTTAGTTTTTCATTATTTAACACACTTTGCGGCTTGCGTTTGAAGAGGATTTTTTCTAGACCTCAATATCATGCCAAAGCGCCTATGGGAATATAATCATAAAACAAACAACTGAAGGTGATGGACTGAATTCCTGACCAAGCATTTTAAATTAGACTAGACTGTTGCTATATTAAATGAGAATTTAAGTATAAAACATAAACAAAGTCTACCGTTCTTCCATTCGTGTAGTTCGTATAATTTATTGAAAACATTGTTTGACTTCTAATTGCGATGTTAGAAAATTTAGCGTGGAAAAGGTCTTATACTACAAAAAAGAGTCTTTGAATATATTTAAGTAAAATTGAAACATTTATAAATTAAATACTGAAAATAAATACCAAACCCTATTTGTTATAATTATTGTTTGATATACATCTGTACGTATATATGAAAGAATATAATTTTTGGCTGTTAAGTAATTGAATGACGCTTTTATAAAAAAAGCACTATAAATTAATTTATATAATTGCTGGCAGACGGCATGGCCTCGTTGCTCTCAACTAAAGCGAACATTAGACGACCAACATGTGTGTCAAGCCTGTCCAATTATGACATTTTCCAGCTGCGCTCACACACTCAGCCAACTCACCACTTAGCGTCGACATTTCGCACTATAGAGTATAAGAAGCAGCACTTAGCTGGGTATTTTACAGTTCATTGCATTGTTATATAATTTAGCAGGCAAACACCTTGCTTGAGTGCACAGGCTTCGCCAACGCCAACGCCAACACCACCACCAAGGTGCTCCAGGCGCAGGACACAATAAAAGCAAAAAGCCAGCGGGTGGCAGGAGGCCATCAACAATGTGGCAAGTTTATTTTTGCTAAAAAGAGTTTCAGTCACCCCTGTGTTGTGTTTGTGCGCCCCCACATGTCAAATGCTTGGCTCACCCACATAGCACTTATATATGAAATAGGTTTGTTGTGTGTGGCATAAAAAATTGCTACAAAAGATGCCATTAAAAAATCTTTGTGTTGCCACAAATAAATCCGTACACACACAAACACACACTCGCTGAAGAGAATGTATATAACAAAGAGATTTGCGCAGACATCCATCAAAGTAAAACTAAGTCGCCGGGCAGCAACAAAAGTTGCTAAGCTTCAGCTTGGGGCTGAAGGCAGGCGACCGGCTTCCACTTTCCCATTTCAGTTGGCTTAACACATTTTACACTTTGCAATTGTTAACTTTTCCATGTGTGTGTGTATGTGTGTAAGGGAGAGAGTGGGAGAGAGCGCTCCAAATCCAAATCCAACAACAGCAACTGCAAACAAAAAAGGCACATGTTGAAGCATACTTTTAGGCTGGCGTTTTAACGTCACGCAAACGCTACTTCGCGACAGCTCGTTCAAATCTCGCACATTAACACATTTTCGACGGCGCCGCTTCGTCGACAACGCCAGCGTCATAAAACGCACTCTAAAAACTATTTTCACAGGCGTGTCGAACAATAAATTTTGGAGCGCCAGCCCCCGATCCACAACCCCAAGACCCCCGACTCACAGCCTGTGATGCCGAAAAAAGCGTAAGCAAACGTTTTTATGGCCGCCGCTCGTAAAAGTGTGCTCTGTGCGAGAATTTTGAAAATCCGCTTTTAAACGCACATGTGTGAAATCCGAGCGCTCGCGTTTTCCTTCTATTTTATTTGCATATAAAGTGGCTAGACGTATGGGGGGGTTAACTGTCTGAGCTGCTGTTGGCATTCACACGCCGGCATGTCAAATGCGCGCCTACAGCGTCGAAAGTTTAAAAGCTCCACGCCAATACAGCAATATGTCAATAAATTTTTCAAATAGCTGGCGAAAGGAGTTTGGGGAAAGCCAAACAAAAACTACTGACAGTTCAATTTAGGTGAGTATCGGCGTGAGTGTGTGTGTGTAGCAGTGTGTGAGTGTGTGTGGACAACAGATAAATACACCATTTTGGGTAGCTCAGCCAAATTGCCTGTCTATTTTGATGGCGCACAAAAGCCTTGCATACTTTTGTGCGCGCTCTATTAATCGAGCCATTGAAGAGTTTCTTTGGGTTTCGCTTTGTCTTTGTTCCATTTCCTCATCTCCTCACATCTTCTTGCAATTGCAATAGCAATTGCAATTTTTCCGCTGATGTTGCTTTTGCTGATCGATGTGGCGGCCGTTTGACAAGCAAATTAGCATGCACAGGCGACCGCAATGTCAGCTGCAGGCGGTTGGGGATGTGAAAGGAGGCAGCCAAGAGACGAGGCACGCAGGAAAAAGGCAGCCAGTCAGGCCAGACAGCATCATTTGCTGCTGCCAAGCTCAAACTGTTGCCAAATGCTGCGATTTGTGCTTACAGCTATAGCTAGATCAGCTGCAACAGCTCGCTGTTGCTGTTTTTTTTTCTTTTTGCCATTGCTGGTGTTGTTGCTGTTGCTGTTGCTTGTGGCAGCGATCGACCAACTGCTGTGCTGAGCCGTGCGCGTGTGCTGCTTGCAACGTTTTCATTTCGATCGCTTGCATCATTTGCAATGCAAAGCGAGAATCGGCAATGGCGCGTTGTTTGAATGCCATTGCCGCTGCCGATCGTTACATAAAGTATTCGACAAACTGGGCGCAGCAGCGGCAGAAGCAGCAGCCACAGCCGCAATGGCAACAACAGTTGCGGCATCTTGATCTTGTCATTCGGTCTTGCATTCAAGGTAATTTCCTGTTGGCGTTTGGCCATAAATTGAAATAATTATGCATACGCTGATTTTAATCATCTAATTGACATTTTATGATAGACATTTGTGTCTGTATGTAGTTGTATGTGCGTGTGTGCGTATGTCAGCGATAAATCAAAAGTACTATAAGGGTCATATGAAGCTTACAAACGATCGTTGATTAAGGCAAAGTAAATCAAACGCATTGAAATATAAACTATGCTGCTTGGCAATAAATGAAGTATCCGAAGTTAATAAAAAATAAATGTTCTGCAGTCTAATCTAATAATATTCAAACAATTTTAACAAATTTGTATAGTTTTGAATGTTAATTATTATTTTAAATCAAATATTTGTTTTATTAAATAAATGGGTTGAATCTTTTTCAATTCAAATGTATTTTGAGTTTAAGTAACGTTTCATGTCTTAGAAACAATTCCTAAACAGATATGGCCGATTTATATAAATGTGTCAAATGAAATTCTATAATAAGATAATATAATAAGCCATAGTTCAACACATTATGGCTAAAGGCACATTACTTACGCTTTTTACATTCAGACCAGAAAGAATACATATTTCTACAAATTTCATCACCTTTTCCTTACAGGAATCCGGCTTGATGCATGACTATTTGTTGCATTTTCTACCACAATTTGAGTCAAAATTTTCAATTGTATCTTCATTATAAATCATTGAATAATTTATTCATGGATATAGTATTGTTATAACTTTAGTTTGTAGATTGGTAATCCTTGGGAGATGGTTCCTAGCTTAGGGTCGTTAACTATTCTGAATTATCATGAACGTGCGATTGCCCAATGAGCTCGCTTAGGGCTTGCCACTGGACACGCCCACACGCCCTTTGGCCATTCCTCATTAGTTACTCAACGCCAAACGCCTCGGCAGCTCTGCCCACTTATGACACGAATCGGCATATCAGCATTGGCGACGATCGTTGGCCGTCGATTGTCGGCTGTCAGCTGCCTTAACGGACATTAACATGACATTGCATCAGAATCAGCGGCAGCAGCAGCAGCGGCTTCGCCTTATTTGCTTTTAAGATGGCTGGGTCTGTGATTTCGTAGAAAACGAAAGGCGGGCAGCACCAAGAGACAGCGACGGGGACAGCCAAGACTAGTGTCTATATACTTGTACGGGAGAAAAAAGTGTGTAGAAGAGGCCAAGGGTTTCACTTATTTTAGTGCTAATTAACGAGAACTACAACTAGTTTTAGTCGCTGTCCAAACGGATCGTACTTGGCACTGGCGTTGCATTTTTCCAGCTTAATTTGTCGCAGCTCGAACATCTCGAATTGGAAAATCCTGTTTCATATTGCATGCGGCATGCGGCATGAGGCATGAGGCATGTGGGCTGCACAAGATTGACGTGTCGTTTGTGTCATCCATGTTGTCGTCGTGTTGTACTAGTCACAGTTGTTTTTGTTGTCGCTTTCGTTGTTGTAGTTTTTCTTGCTGTTGTTGTTGTTGTTGTATTGTTCGCAGTTGCGCTTGTCAGCGACTCGGTCCGTTGCATGGTCAAGTGTCCGCTCCGCTGCATGTCTCATGTTTGTCGTTACATGCTGCACGAAGCGTGTCCGCAGCGACTGGAGGTCTGCCTGTCCCCCAGTCCCCCAATCGCCCAATCGCCCAGTCGCCCAGTCTCCCAGTCTCCCAATCGGCTATTGGCAAGGCGGCACCGGCTTCAGCTCGGACTCTGCTTTGCATAAACTGAATTGCTTGATTTGTTGTTGATGTTGAAATTGAATGAAAGTTTTTCGATGTCTCTGCCTTCAGCTTAGACGGCGGCAACATTTTCACTAAAGTGCCTGTCCAACTGCAGACGATTAGATTGTGCCAGCCAAAGTATTTGCCTAATTACCACGGCCTCTGCAGCACACACACAACAGGCATATTGATATCAACATTGGCTAATACGGATATAGTTTGTTCAAGTTTATTTGAGCTGAGTCTTAAAAATATTAAGCTAATGCGGGTATAATTGCTTAGGCCTTCAAACCAAGCATTTCAGGTTGTCGTAATCCATTGCATTCCAGTCTTTGACTGCATGTCTTCGGCTATATAGGAGAACATACTATATGAAGTGCGTGCATTTGAAAAAGTCAACCAGCTAATGGAATAAAATTAAGGTCATCATTTATTTAGAAAGTACTTATATGCTCCTTTAAATAAATCCGTTTTGACATATCTTTTCTTTCAAAATAATATAAACTGTGTTCGCAACTATTTACACATACAATACTATATATGTGTTCACCCATATCCAAGGAGTATTATCTTTACTCAAATATCATGCCATCCCTGCCAAGGCTGTATTCAAGCGCATTAATTTGCGAAAAAGACGAGGTGCTGAAAACTGCTGCAAAGATGACAAATTACAATGAGTAGATAACAATTGACAAACAATTGCGACAAATACATGCACTCAGAAAATAAAAAAATGTTCTATGTACAATCAAATACGAACTATTTCCTTAGTTGGTTAAATTCGAAAAAATGGCTTTAAATACCGAATTATCAAATTAATTAGGTTTTGGAATACATCTAAAAATTAACGAGTGAATAATTTAACAAATAATTTCTAAAATTGGTAATTTAGCTTGTCTCGAAAGTTTACAAAACTTATCCTTATAAGTACTTGTATATATTAGTAAATTTTGAATAACTATTTATTTGCAAAATACTTACGCCGGCTTATGCTGTTCAGCAAGAAGTGTTTTGAAAACTTGCATTTATAACATTAATAATATAAATTTAAATCTAAGATTGTTGCATACTTGATTCAAGTTCAAAACGTATTTAAAATTGTAAAAGAAGTTTAATCCTGCAAGTGCGTTTTATAACATGTGGCTAACAAGTTTTTGGCTTAAAGCAACCAATTTTCACTTGACAAGAAACTTGCACCTAATTTTTCTCAGTGTACTGCATACAACAACACTGCTCTTTAAAGCCACCTATAGGTGTTCTCAACTAAATTGAATTAAAACTTCGCCCAATTGGCACTGGCCTTGTAAGTAACGTACACTAAGCAACATAGAATTTGTAAGTTCCTCAACCTCAAATTCTTACTTAAGTCATATATATAATACACACACACATACATACATATGTATGTATGTACATAGTCGTAGTGTATAGTTCCACAATTTGTGCCAAAAAGCAATCACATTCATCACATTCATGTATACTATATGTACGAGTATATCCAGAATATGTACAGCTGTTCCGGCCGACACCGCTAGTGCGACAGAACGAGCCCCAAATGAAAGCAAATTAAATCAATTTAGCAAGCATAAAGGCAACGTCTATTTATATACATATAGTATGTACATACTACATAGTACATAAGCAGTTGAAAGGCGGGCGCCGTTTGGAAAACAAAAATCAGCTGTTGGGAGCGCGAGCCTCCTCCGCCTTCAAATGACAACGACAGCAAAATCAACAACAACAGCAACAATTACAGCAGCAACACTTTAAGTTGTAGTTGTTGTTGCTGTCGCCATGTGGGGCTGTGGAACTGTGGGGTTGCGGTTGCCATGGCGCGTCAACAAACCGCCGCCGTTCAGTTGCGTGCGAGGCGGTGCGCCGACTTGACAGCAAAAAGTTTTAGAGGGCACCTATTTTGCACAAAAAAGCAAAAAACAGAAAACAAAAAAACAAAAAAAAAAAGCAAAGCGAGTGAAGAAAAACAACATCTGAAAATTATGACAATTTTCTCAAAAGTAATGCTGTTGCGCGGCGGTAAGAGTTCGAGACTATGTAGTTTGCTTGAATTTGTGCTGGAAATGCAAATTAGACCGGCCTAGAAAATCACAAGTTGTGCGGGCCATTATGCAATCTCATCGAGTGCTGCAATCTCTGCCATTTACAGTGTGCTCTGGATCCGATGCTCGTCTGCGTCAATATAGCTCGGCAGCGCAGTCGCAGCTGCGCGAGCTGCTCAGCGACCAGCTGTCGAGCATCAAGGAGGCGGGAACTTTTAAATCGGAGCGCATTATCACCTCGTCGCAGAGCACACAGATAACGGTGCAGGGCAGCGATCAGAAGATCCTCAACTTTTGTGCAAACAACTATCTGGGCCTGGCGGTGAGTGCGCTGCCGAAATACTTGTACAATATACATATTTTACTTACGCGGGCAGAGGGGGAAAAGTTGGCAACAGTCTCAGAATCGCGTTCCCTTTGGAAGACATTTTATGATTGTCGCTGGGGGTTAAGTTGCATATTACTTAAAATATATACAGAGATTGCAAATAGTCGGCATAATCTAATTTGCGGACATCCAAGTTTAAAAACAACTACAAATTGGAGAAGAAAACTTAATAAATAATAAAGAATATTATACAATTGGGTGGAAGATATCTCAGTTTATTTACAGTATTACTTTTAATATATCTGCCATCCTCTTCCAAGAGTTAATATATATTTTCTGCATTTTAGGAAGGTTACACGATGCACTGATTAGTGTTCATCTTCATTACTCGAACGAGTTTTATTTATTTATTTATATTCATGTCAACAAACATTGACTGTCGACTTAAACACAATATATAAAAATTATATACAAAAAACTGATAAGCTAGAAAAGCCTAAGTAGGAGAAATCTAATCAGATTACAATAACAACTAGTAAAACGCCTACGACCCGATGGCGAATATTATTTCCCTTCTGGAAAGCTATGCCCCGTCTTACAGCCAAGTGTGGTCAGAGGCGTCAATATAGTAGATCTACCAATATAAAAAGAAAACACAGAACTGGGAGGAGAAGCTTAGAGTTAATTAAAAGCTAATTAAGGAATTTTAATTAAAACGTCTATATGCATTACTTTTTTTTGTAAACTAACAATTCTGTTCAATGCTATTTAGACGCTATTATTCCTATATATTCCGAAGCTAGCGTGTGTACTTAATTTCTATTTCGTCATCCATGGCAGAACGATCCGCAAATTGTGAAATATAGTCAGCAGCTGCTGGAGAAGTATGGCGCAGGACTGAGCTCAGTGCGCTTTATTTGTGGTACCCAGGACATTCACAAGCAGCTGGAGCAGAAGCTGGCGCGGTTCCATGGACGCGAGGATACCATTTTGTACGCCTCGTGCTTCGATGCGAACGCGGGCTTATTCGAGGCCATACTCACGCCAGAGGATGCTGTCTTCTCGGACGAACTGAACCATGCCTCCATCATCGACGGCATACGTCTGTGCAAGGCCAGGAAGCAGCGCTATAAGCATCGCAACCTGGCCGACCTGGAACAGCAGCTGCGGGCAAGCGATGCTCGTGTCAAGCTCATTGCCACCGATGGGGTCTTCTCGATGGATGGCAACATTGCACCGCTGGCGAGAATTGTGGAGCTGGCCAAGAAATACAATGCACTGGTGTTTGTAGACGAATGCCATGCCACGGGCTTCTTTGGAGCCACGGGACGCGGCACTGAGGAGTATGCCAATGTTATGGGTGAGGTCGACATTATTAACTCGACCCTGGGCAAGGCATTGGGTGGCGCTTCCGGTGGTTACACGACCGGACCTGCGGAGCTGATTTCCTTTTTGCGGCAGAAATCACGGCCCTATCTGTTCTCCAATACGCTGCCGCCCGCCGTTGTGGGTGTGGGCCTAAAAGTTATGGATATGCTGCTCACCTCCAGCGAACTCACCCAGCGCGTCCAAAGCAACACACTGAGATTCCGGTCAGCCATGACCAAAGCGGGCTTTGTAATTGCCGGCGAGGAACATCCGATCTGTCCAGTCATGCTGGGCGACGCACGCTTAGCCTCCGCATTCGCCGATCAAATGTTGTGTAAGTAAACACTTCTAGGCATTCAAATGCCATATGCCAACGATTAGAATGTTGAAGTCGTGCCAGCCAGACTCTCGAATGCACTGTAAATGGCTCTTTCCCCTTTCACCAGAAACATTTTGAGGATATATCTAAGCGCAGATACATATACATACATCCATTGAGATCACTTTAGATTTAAGAGCAGGCTCTCAAAAAACCGTAAATAACTGCATTATTGTCGACACTTTCAGCACGTGGCATCTATGTTGTGGGCTTCAGCTATCCGGTGGTGCCACAGGGCAAGGCTCGCATACGCGTGCAAATCTCTGCCGCGCATACGGAAGCGGAAATCGATCGCGCCATCGCAGCATTCGTCGAGGTGGGCCGCACTCTGAAGGTGATCAAATGAGAGGCGGAGTTGTTGGCGCGAATCGTAAATTTCAAGTATTTTGTGTTGCATTTATGTGGAAACCTATTGCATTTACGAATAAAGACAAAGAGAACTAAATAAATGTGCGAGTGGCGAGGCCTAAACTTCTGTCTATCGCTGCAGATTCTTTCACTTTGGGACTGTGGGGTTTTTGCTCTATCATCAACTGGTTTTTGGTTACAGACACATATACATATACAGACATATACACATACATATATACATACATATATACAGAAACAGAGAGGCAGGCAACGGTCACATAATTCGTGTTGCTGCCTCATCATTCTTAAGCTGCAAGAACTTTGTGCCAAGTTATTTTTATCAGCAACATTTTGCTGCCGTTGCATGTTAGCAGGGACCAAAAGCCATAGCCACAGACACAGACACAGCCTCAGCCACCAGCCAGCAGTAAGAGCAGCCAGAGCTTAGCCTGAATCATGTGCCCGGTCTGTTTTATCGACATTCCCTTTTTTCGCTGCTGCCTCAGTGTGTATCCACCATAAAGACAACACACAACGGCTTCACGATCTTCAGAATGTTTTGTCTCGATCACTGAAATCATTCAATCAGAACGCTTACCATCAACATCAGCATCAACATCAGCATCAACAGCAACATCAGCAGCAGCAGCAGCAAGCTTTGGCTCGTCCGGTCGCTGGACAGCTTGGCTTACATGCATACTCGTACATACATACAAGTACATGGTAACAAATTATATAAAGTCAGCTAAGCTCTGCACACACATGTGTAAGTCTGTGTACAAGTATATACATACATATATACATACATACATACATATATGTCTGCCTGAAGTCGGGCCTAAGTAGAATCTGGTTTTGTACTTTTAAGGCGACTCAATGAAATCGTTGCAATCGAGATGCGAAATTGTCGAGTTTTTATGATTGAAAGTGTTTCCAGCATTTGCCACCAAATTGAAGTTGTTAGTGCAAAGCAATTGAACTTCAGAGTGCTCCAGAGTGAGAAGCATGTCTATACTTAGCGTACATACAGTTATCTTGTTATGACTGTATTTTTGAACCCATTTAGATCAAAAAAGTACCGCTCGAAGGCTATTAACTTGGTGATCATTTCGGCAATCATTTGAGAATATAACGAGGTCAAGTGGAAATAGGGGAAGCACAGGATCGAGCTGTGGTTAAGGTGGCACAGAATGTGACACCGTCTGTTATTTAGAATTTGTTTAATTCTTATCAAAATTTAAAAAAAATCAAACAAAGAAACAAAACGCAGTCGGAGTTGTTATTAGTTCCTTTCATAAATTTCACTTTCTTTTTATTCATTAAATTAATTAGCATTTAAATGCCTTTTGCATTCAGAAGAAGAAAGAAACAAAATAAAATAAAATTAAAGGATTGCATTTCAACCAATAGAATGCTATTTATATGTTTATTTGAGTAAATCACTGCCATATATTTGGTTGTTTATTTATAACTTAACAGCTTTTCTTAGCCAGAAAGTCCTCCGAAAATATCAGGATCCGCATGAGCTGGAGAGATCTTTAAACAACACCAAATATAAACAGATAGGTCTAGATAATCCAAGTTAAAGTAATTACAAACAATACATAATCGTAATATTTTACAAGTATATATTTGCTATTTGAAAGATCGTTGATAATATGTTTATCTTAACGTCGTAGTTGATGCATTTCTATAAAGTAATGTTATGTCGAAATCGAAGCACTCTCTCTAATAGAAATAATTGTGCAAAAATCATTCTTGGCTTTCTTTTTAATAATATCTTGATTATAAAAAAATTAGAAGTCACTGCATAGAACAAAAAAAGGTTAAAACAAACGACTGAAAAGCCTGCGGCCAAATCTTCAAACTTTTATAAGCTGACAACAAAGAGGATTCAAAAACGGAATTGTGTTGTGTTGAATCCATGGAAAAAATGAATAACATTTAAATATTTGAACAAATCAATCTGTCACATATTTACACGAGAATATTGTGTTTTTGTTCCTTTCAAAAAAAGGCGATGCTTGTTGTCTGAGTCTGCATTCAGACACAGCTCAGAGCATCGAGGCGGTGATGGATTGGATACTGGGATTCCAGGATATTTGGATTACTAATCAAAAAAATCAAAGAACTACATTCCTTACACTTCCCATTTTATTCGTACTTGCTACCCCGTCTCCTAAATAGGCCTCATTACATGTTTGTTTTGCAATCACCAAATTAAAGAAAATATTATCGAGAATAAACAAATATTTAGTCAATTCTATTTTGAAATTGTTTAAAAAAAAGCAATGGCTTTAATTTGCACGAATCATTTTTTTAAAAGTAATTTAGCCGAATGCTGAATTGCGCTCACACGGTAGCAACAAATTTATGACGTTCTACACTCCCCACTTTGTCAAAACGGAGAACAATACCCAAAAAAAAAAAGAAGTGCAACCGCACAGAAATTTGGGCAGCATTCAGACCCGGCTAAAAAAGCGGTCCAGTTATTGGACGTCGGTAAATTTATGCGCTCGAACGCCACCGCCGCATGACAACGAAAGGAGAAGGGAAGAGAAGCAAAGGTGGCGAAGGATGCGGATGTGGTTGTGGGGATGTGCATGTGTGTCGCCGCACTTGCAACGCCATAAAGCATGTTTTTAAAATTCCATTAAAATTTATTAGCATTTCACACAAAATGTGCATAAATAACAAATTTCGGGACTTTGATACGAAACGGTGGTCCGAGGGCCGTTCTGAGCTCTGCAGCCACTGCCACATGTCTTCGCTTATTGATGGGCTCCCGCTCCATGGTCGCCAGTTGTTTTACACGTTCGATCAGAAAATTTGGGTCCGCGTTTAATGATAAAAAATTGGATAACCTGGGCGCGGGTCTGCTGGAGCGTTCAGTTATCTTGAGCATGCTGCGTTTATAAGTAGTCGGAGGTTGAGATTTCCTAAATTTATGTGCATTGCATTTAATTGGAACGGCATGAGTCTCTGTTCGGTAAACAATTTTCGAAACTTCTGTTTGTTTTGCTTTTATTTTGTAGTTTTTTTTGTGTGCCTTTTGTTTATAGATGCATTATCTAAACAAATACGAAAATAGCTCATTAAAGGCATCGCGTAAAAGCGAAAATCGTAGCCCATTAAACTAGACAGCGCTCACCAACTACTTGGGCAGCATGGAGCGATACAGATCTTGGAGCGTCTTGGGCACACTGTGCGCGCGTCCAACTGCATGTAAATAATTTGACACACGAGCAAGTCTGCGGCTCAGAAAACAAAAACTAGCGGCAGCAACAACAACAACAACAACCAAAGGAGCAGGGCAAAGAGGCTTGTTGGTCGCAACTCTGCCAGCAAAGCCAAAGCACAAACGCAAGCACAAACAACGAGCTAAGAGTTGCACCGAATCTATACACTCTCCACAGAGCCTAAGAGCATATACTGTATTCCCTCCTTATGCCATTAGTAGAATTTTTTTTAAGTGATATAAGTAGCTCTCCTCTGTTAGTAGAGTATTATCTGAAAGAGATTTTGGCTCCTTATGCTAATCATATGAGTCTAAATTGGGACTCGCACAGTCGCTGGCCTAGCTCTAGGTAAAAATTAATACAAGTAGATCTAAAATCACTACATCGCCGTAGAATTTGTTTAGCAGTCAGGAGTCCTTCACAAACTTCTTGCCGGTGATATAGGGGGAGTCTATATTCCATAATCCTATATTTCCTTCTTGGTCTCGTAGACTTGGCAGTTCCCTTGAGATTGTAAATCAATTTTGCCTTTAATGAGTCCTTGTGCTCCAATTATAAAATTTTTTCTGACAACATAACCCTCGAACACTTCATTAAGCCTATTTCATCATTAAGATACTTGCACCTTGATTCAGACAATCTATAATCCTATCCTACTCCACTACTTGTTTCACTCTTTAATTTTATTTTAAGTTATACTATGTAATATATTGAATTCTTTTTATTTAAATATATAAGTTTTTTCCCATTATTATTTAAATTTATGTTGTTTTTTTTTGCAAAGTTAGCAGTTCTTTGTTAACTATAAATAAACAAATAAATTAATAAGTATATGTAATATGGGGTCTGATATCCTTTGACTTATACACCAAACTAAATATACCCTTAAGCTATACAGTAAAGGGTATAAAGAGACAAGTGTGCAGACAAACGCAAATTCAAACTCAAGTGTTGCGCACTTCACACAACTGAGGAGAGAGAGCGAGGGAGAGAGAGACAGAGAGCGCGCATGATCGACTAATAAAGAGAGAGTCGGGATGAGAGAGACCGCGGTGGCTCCAAACTGAACCCAGTATTCCAGGCACTCGTCACAAACATTCTAGAGCCCCACAGGTAGATTGCCAGTGCCTTTCTTTGTACCCCAACTGCTTGTGCATCGTCATCATCGCCACCTGTTCTTGCATGTGTGTGTGTGTGTGTGGGTTCTGCTGCAGCGCAGTGTTCTTGCGACGCGCCGTGATTCCTGCAGCCTGCAGACTATAAATGACAGCTCCTACTGCCATTTCACTTTTAGTCTTCAGGTGTCAACGCTGGCGAGCAATTGCGGCCATGAACCGGATCGGACTAAGCTGTAAGTTGGCCAACGCCCCCTTGACTGACAAAACCTTACCTTTTGGGCAGTTGCAGTGTTGGTGCTGGTGCTGACGTTGATGGGGGTGCCGCTGCAGGGCAATACCATCAAGGAGCGCAACCTCTTCGCCACCGAACTCTTTCAGACGCTGGTCACAGACCGCCAGCAGGAGAACGTCGTCATCTCGCCCGTAGCCGTGCAACTGGCATTGGGATTGGCCTACTATGGGGCCGAAGGCAAGACGGCAACGGAGCTGCAGAAGACCCTGCATGCCTCGGCCAAGGAGAGCAAGGATGGGCTGGCCGAGAGCTACCATCGACTGCTGCACTCCTACATTAAGTCCAAGACCGTTGTGGAAATAGCCAACAAAGTGTACACGCGAGAGAATCTGAAGGTGGCCTCCCATTTCCGGGAAGTGGCACAGAAGTACTTTGACTCCGACGTGGAGGAGCTGAACTTCGAGAATGAGGCGGAGGCGATAGATCGCATCAACAGCTGGGTGAAGGAGAAGACGCAGAACAAAATCGAGAACGTAGTCGATTCACTCGAGCCGGACACCAACGTTGCTCTGGTGAATGCGATTTATTTCAAGGCGCGCTGGGCTCGTCCCTTCAACGATGAGGACACGAAGGAGCGCGATTTCTGGCTCAGCGAGCAGCAGTCCATTCAAGTGCCCACCATGTTTGCGGACAACTGGTACTACTACGCCGATTACCCCGATCTGGATGCCAAGGCCATTGAGCTGTTCTTCGAGAACATCAACATGACCATGTGGTTTATTTTGCCCAATCAGCGGAGCGGCTTGTCGGCGCTGGAGCAGAAGCTGAAGGGCGTGGACTTCAAGCGGCTCGAGGAGCGCTGGACTTGGCAGAGTGTCTCGGTGTATTTGCCCAAATTTAAGTTCGAGTTCGACACCGATTTGAAGCCCACATTGAGCAAGGTTTGTTACACTCACCCACAATATATTTAGCTTTTCCCTTACACTCTCTCTTTGCGCATAAAATCCAGCTGGGCATCAACTCCATGTTCTCGGACTCGGCCGATTTCAGCAACATTTTCTACGAGTCACCAATTGGCACGCGCATCACAAAAGTGCAGCACAAGACCTTCATTGATGTCAACGAGATTGGCTGCGAGGCTGCTGGACTCAGCTGTAAGATCTCTGGCTCAATCCTCACTCTATCCATCACTCGATCAGTCTATCGTTAATTCGCAATTTTTTGTTCGATCTCCTTACAGATGCTGCGGGCGTACCCATGTCGTTGCCATTAGACCCGAAAACCTTTGTCGCCGATCATCCATTTGTATTCATTATACGCGATCAGCACGCCGTTTACTTTACTGGACACATTGTCAAATTTTAATTTTAGTTTTTAATTCTCTCCGCATACATCACACTGTATTTTATTTGCAATAAATATTCAACTTTTACAACAATTTGTCTGCTCGCTCTTAGTATTCGAAGCTGGTGCATTTTGGTAGCATCGTGGACGCACATTTTCCCTTTGCCACGATAAGGAGAGCTGTTGGGGACATCAGTAAAAAGTATTTAAATAATCAAGTATTTGAATTATGTGCTCACGAATTCTTCCACTATGAATGCGCTCGCAATTCAATTGGTTGACCGCACAGTGGTCTACGGTTAAGTAGCAGCCTTTGAAAGCGCAGTAGGGTATATAAGCGGAGCCACATATTTGATCGCACTCCTTTAAGTGCGTATCGCAGATGACTCCGACGACAAGCGAGGTCAGCACTTATATATAGTAGTATATGAAAAATGATAAAGTTCGCCTGCAAAGGATGCAGATCAAGCAATATACAAACCTAAAGCTGGAATCGCGAACAACTTCATTGCAATTGCGAGGCTGGCAAAGAAACTAGTGGCATTCGGGTGGGCTCCGAGCTAATCAACTGTCTAACAGCCATATCAAATAGCCATGTTAATTCGATTAGAAGACAGAGAGACCACACCATCAGTGACTGTAAGCACACAGAAAAATTGTTGTTGAAACTCGTACGTGATTGCTGGGCGCTGCTAAAAATACACATGCAAGCGCAGGGGCTCGATAAATAATGAAATTAAATGCTCAGATAAATAATGTTCAATATGTGTTTGCATACACAATTGACCCAAAAATTAAACTCCGCCGTGTTTTCGAAGAAAGAAAATAATGTAAGAGTGCTTGAAATAAGAAATACAGTACACACTGGGATGAGTGCACAAATAACAGAGTAACGAGTTCTTTTTATTGACTTTTCAAAAAATCTTATTAACTCAACTAATCTTCCTTAGAAAATTGTGTCTTTTCAAAAGCACCACAGATTGGTAACAGATTTTCAGAATATGCATCACGATTTGAAGTCGGCTGATCTTAACTGGAGTTTAAATAGCTGTGTTGAAATAAATTTGTTTTATTCTGGGTAAGGTTCTGCCGCACCTTCACAATAGGCAATATTCTATTATTGAGATGAAAAGTCAGTTAAAGTGTTCTGAACATTAAAATCGAAAGTCATCTCAATGGAATTAAGTAATTTGAATTCTGCCGATTTGATAGAAGAAATTAAAATAAAGCATTTAATTAAAACAAAAGTAAAGATCTAAAGATTTTATATTGATTTTTATCATCTGTTTAAAGGCAGTGTGATTCATATTTTTGTAGACCATTTCACATCAAATTTAAATCAAAGACAGATTCAATTTATATCGAGAGCGCAGTTGTAGTAATAATTGGATTCAAAAGCTTGATTGTGTTGCTTTTTGTTGCACAATATATACAAATATTTCTTTAGCCATGAGCTATTTATTTAAGCCACAATTGTCTGTAGAATTTTAAAATTAAATTCCGTTACGGTTATTTTAAATGAACTTTATCGAGGAGTTTACCGTAAAGCGAATGAGTTAAAAGTTTTTCTGTGGCCAGAAATGAAGAAATAATGCGAAATTTACATGCCCTGCGAGTTCCATTCAATAATTTCACTCGACTGCTGGCGAGGTAGGGAAATACTTGTATCTCAGGTCCTCTTTCTGTGCGATCTACGAGCGGGCTTCTGCGGATGTGGAGTGTGTGTGTGTGTGTGTGAGTGAGTGTGTGTGTGTGTAATGTTTTATTGCATAAACGTGCTAGGGGACCCATTTGCTGCTGCACATCAGTCCAAATAATCGCTCAGAGGTGCGCGCACTCTCTGTCTGTACTGACTATTTCAAGTATGTAGGTATGTCTGTCTGTATATCCACAAGCATTTTGTACGTTTTTTTAAGGCTCATGCACCTGCCGTTGCTGCCACTTTGAATGCAAGGCACACACACACACACACATGCACAGTCACCTCTTGAAGTAGGGGGAAACAAAGAAAAAGTTGTGAAGAAGCATAATTCTAACAAAGGGACGCGCACCGAGAAAGACGTGACAAGGGCGCGCTGTAGGAATTACAATTACACGATCTGCCATTCCCAGTATTTTCCACTAGAGAGACGAACCAGTATTTCGAATGAAGTCCCTCTCTCGCGCACTCACGCAATCACGCTCTCGTGCGCTCGCGCTCGCGCTCTCGTGTTCAAAACGATCGCAGCCAGCTCTGAAGCTGTTGTTGTTGTTCTTATTTTGGAGTTCGTTCTTGTTGTTGGCGCTCGGCGTGGAGCCGCAAATCGCATCGTGCAGCCGCTGCTGTCAGTCTGCTGCGTGCTTCGTACGACTACAAACCCACTTCGGCGCGTTGCCAGCGCTTTTCGCATTTGTTGTTGCGCGTGCGTCGTGCGTTTGAAAGTGCAACAATCGTTGGTAACAACAACAGCAACAACAACAATACACTCGTATGTATATAAATATGGGCATCCTTGTGCATGCTCCTTCGCGTGTGTGTGTGTGTGTGTGTCTGTGTGTGTAAGTGTTGGTGGGTTTATCATGCATTTCAAATCAGTGTAAGCCTTTTGTCTTGAGGCTTGCGTGCCCCAACAGGCTACTTGAAAAACGGCAGCCTGCCTTTTTAGTGCCGTGCCAGAAACCACAAAGAATTAAATCAAAATTGGCAACACGCTTGCGAATACAACAGTGCAGCCTGCCGCTTGCCGCTTGCCGCCTGCAGCCTGCAGCGGTCGAAGCCACAACTTCTGCCCAAGTGTGTGTTTGTTTGTTTTATGTATTATTATTATTTTTTTTTTTATTATTTATTTTGTTTCGCTACCGATCGATCCATCTCCATCCAGCTCGAACGTTGGCGCGCGCGTTATTGGGAAAATTGCTGCTGCCAAGTGGAAAATGCGCTCAATTATTTTAAATGCTTTCATTAATTTTTCATGATTGCCACTGCCCGGAGTATGACAATTTCATGCCTCCTCGGATGGTGTTGTGCTCACATTGCCATTAGATATTGAAGCGCACAAAATTTTGAAATGAAATGCCTTGCTATTAATTGTAGGCTGTGTGTTAATCAATGCGCTGTTTAATTTGCTCGCCAATTGCTCACCACTTGGCCGCCTTTGGCGTCACTTTGGGATTTGATTTGATTCGATTTTTTTTGCGACTGTTTCCAAGCCGCATAACTATCATGTACAATTAATTTTTATGGCCTGACAAAAGCCACACCGCGTTTCGGTCTGAACCAGTTTCCAGTGAAGTGGCCACCAAATCGACGAGCACTCAGCAATTTTTTATAACTAAACATGAGCGCACAATATACCCGTACTCGTACTATAGTGTATGCGAAACAACGACATCGACTGAAAACACTAAGCCTCGAATTGTTGGCATTTGAAAAAATTTGCCTTCGTTGATTTATGTTCGCGATTAAAGGCAGCGCGACACACACAGGCGCTGTGCCTCGAAAATTAATAAGAAAAATTCCTCAGCAGCTCAATGTTTATGTGCACAAAGTGTTGAAGCAAGCATAAATGCAAATAAAACAGCAACAAATAAAAAGCACATTTAGCAAACAAATCCGAATCGAGATAAGAACAGGGATCTGCATCAGACGTGCGTCTTAAAAATGGATACAACAACAACAAACCAAACGCACGTGGAGCTCGAACGGTGAGTGGAACACAAGTTTTAGATACACATAGGGCTCAATAAATATGTATGTATTTAACAATTTACTTCTTTCGCATTTTGCGATAAAATATCTCACATTTCATTTGCATACTTAAAGATACATTTCAACACAAAACCAAAACATCCAAGCGTCTTTTTAAAATATGGGTTATTGGCTTGATGTTTCAAGCACACTTCATTGCTTATTTGAATGTTGCTGCTTGGACGTGTTTAGGTCCGTCAAGATGTTTCCTTAGCCAACATTTGGCAATTGGATTGAATTGTTTACCGTTGCTAAAATTAATTAACATACGCATTCACGCCAAGGTGGAATATATGTTGTATTTTTGCATTAATTTACAGAATCAACAAACAACAAATATTTAATTAACACTTGAAAGTTGTCATTTGAGCTCTCAGACATAAGCATAGTTCGCGATGTGACCCATAAAGACAATCGAGTCCCGGAATTTGATGGCGAACACAAACGGGTGGTCGGCCTCGAATTTCTTTGAGCGCGAGAAAAGGCTCTTCAGTACTACGAAACGATCGAATAATATTAGACATGAAGTGTTAACTCGGACATATTGCTCTTACCGCCCGACTCGAGTGGCTGTTCCACGCCCGCCTCCGAAACCTCCACATGGGCCTTATGCTCCACACTATTAATGAAATGGCTGACGAACATGCGGTACATGTTTCCAAAGTCGCCATCGCGAGAGAACATGGTAGATATGCCCAACTGTAAGCGTAAGAAGCGAATAAAAATCAAGAGGAAGGTCTTGCGGGATTGGTTGGACTGCCACCCACCTGCTTGAACGGCTGTTCCAAGCTCACGCCGAAGGTCACGCTGAACTTGGGCAACTGCACCTCCACCTTCTGCACGCTCATGTCGCGATCGATCTCGCTCAAAAGATTCTTTCCCACCAGGCTCTGCTGCAGGGCACGAAGTCCATCCTTGCGATTGGGCAGCACCAGCAGCATGGAGTACTCGGCATTCTGGTATGGCAGCTCCACAACCTTGGCGTCTAGGCTGCGCACCTCGGCGTAGTTGAAGTTCTGCAGCGTCCACATGGTGTCCACTTGCACGGATTGGCCATTGCCCGTGCGGAAGGATCGTTTCGCGGTCTTGTCCAGCTTGAAAGCCTTCTGCCAGGGCGCCCCAAATGCTATGCCATTCACGATGACGGCTTCGGTGCGATCATTGAGCAGCTCTGGCTTCAGTATGTTGGTGATCTTGTTATTGGTTTTGGTCTCCACAATGCGATTAATATTCTCAGCCGTGCGCTTATTGTACGGTGGATGGAAGTCCAGCTTATCGATGTTCGAGTCAAACTGACGCTGGGCAAGATCGCGGAAAGCACCCTTGAACTCCAGATTCTCATTGATGTAGATATTGTTGGCCAATCGCAGACTGTTGTCTCGCGTCAGCGACTGTTGAAAATCGCCAAAACGGCGCGCCACCTCCTCAGCATCGGCCGAACCGAGCCGCATGCCCTGTTGCAGCTCACTGGCTGTGCGACCCTTGGCGCCATAAAAGGCCAATGCCATCGAGGATTGGATGGCAGCTGGCGAGATCACCACATTCTCGTTAACATTCTCACCGCCCACAGCATTATAGAGCTCAGCACTTAGCAGATTTCGCTCAATGGCAGTGTCGGTGCCGGAAATTGTCTTGGCACCGCAGATTCCCAGGAGCGACAATAAAACTGTAAGAGTGCATTTCATTATTGGAGCAGTTGCCGCAAGTCTGCCTACTCTGGCTTACGTAATAGGCAAGGCCACTTCATCTTGTCGATATATTGTATATACAAGTATTAGTGTATAGTATACAATTTTGATGATGATACCGCCGGGCGTTTTTGCTCAAGCAATTGGCACTTTTAGTTGTCGACTTCAACGTCTGAATGAGAACTGAAAAGCGAGCTGGCTTTGCTAACGACTGTCTGCCCTGGGTCTGGGCTTTTTAGAAGTTGTTTTGAATCAGAAACGCTCGCCTATTACTAGCATATCTGCTCACAGTGTACAATGGGACAAAAACAATGTTCTTCAAACTGATTTCAAAGCAAACTAAGAATCTTGCGTCGTATAAAGCCCGTACTGTCAGATGTTTCATCGCTCGTGTGTCTCAAATGCTGGCTATGGATGGTCAAATGAACATATGAGATAAGATTCTTTTATTACGATATTTGTATACCAATCTGATCTGATCGGATCATTATCAATCTATTCTGAGTGTAGCAATGAGAAGAGAGAATGACTAATAGAATGTACCACACCCATTCCTATAAATGTCCTTAATTTGTGCCTTTGAAATAAAATTTAACTCTAACAAATAAAATTTAATCTCTAGCTTGGGGAATACATCCTTTTCTTCCACGTGAAACTATCCTCTAACCTTTTAACGATATTCTAAATAAAGACAATATTAGACCTTTTAATTCTTGATGGAATCTCGTCTATAATTATCCATCTTAAATAATAGAAAGCACATCTAGAAGTATTAGAAAATGTTATGTTTTTCATTAATATGGATTCTGTGTGCCCCACTGTGCATTCAAATAGCTTTTGTTCGAATTAGATCAAGCACGACTGATGGCTCGGCTTGGGTACGCCAAACGCTCTCTTGGCAGATAGAGTAGGCTTTGTTTACGGATCATTTATCACCTTTGGCATAATGTTTATTTACTAACTGATAACGATAACCTTTTCAAGAGACAACCAAAACAACATCGGCTTCAACCTTATGCGCTGCCTTGAATAGTAAAACCACAAAGTGTCTCATTAATACACTATATATCGACTATATGGCCGGCCAAGAGCACCACATCCTCATTGCTGATGACAAAGTAGAACGGATGATTGATCACGAGGGGCACCGTGGCTCGAAATAGATCCCCAAAGGCTGCAACTGTAGGGCCGATATCGAAATATGTACTATTCATGTCAAGCTATCTCATCAGACTTACAGAACGTGCCTCCTGCGTCGCCACCTCTCTCGTCGATCTCGAGGACAACGGTGTGAGCCACTGTGCTCAAATGGGGCGCCGAACTGGAGAGCAGAGCGCTGAAGATATTGCTAAACTGCGCTTCATCCGTAAACATCTTTCCCATGCCGAGCTTTAGGACAAACAGTAGAAATGTTAGCAAGCACAAACATGTGGAATCTCATCCGCTCACCTGTGTCAGCGTTTCCTTCAAATTGTTGTGCACCACCAGGCTGAACTTGGGCAGCGTTAGTGCCACTTTCCGCTCCTGCAATTGGCGACGCAAGTGCTGCAAGTTTGTGCCCAAAAGCTTACGCTCTAGGGCTGTCAGACCCGTCACTTGATTGGGGTACACAATGAGCAGACTCAGGCTTGAGCGGTCGTACGGCAGCTCTATGATACGCGCGTCCAGATCCTGCACCTCTGCATACTTGAAACGATGCTGCGAGAACATGGCATCCACAAGCTTGAAGTTGTGTTCATTGCTGAAGAAATTCAAGCGTTCTGTCTCCTTGGCATCGAAGGCCGCCGCCCAGGCCCCGCTAAAAGTCAGCGCAGATACATGCAGAAAGGGTGTGTCCTCCATGGCCAGTTCAAGCAGAGGGGCACTGACCACCTCGCCCACGCTGTAGTTGGTGCGCGTTAGAAAATCGTAGTTGATGCGCTCTGCCGCGGTCGAGGCTTTGTCGAAGTCCAAGCGATTCGTTCCAATGCCCATCCGCCCCGCCTGCACTTCGAACTCGTCTCTGAAGTCAAAGGTGTAGCGCTGTCGCGTGTAGAATTCGCTTAACAGCCTCATCTTACAGCTAATGGGTGGCGCCTGTTTCAAAGCAGACATCAGCTCCTGGAAGCGAAGCACCACTTGCCCTGGAGAGCCCAAATGCTGCAGCTGCAGGGCTCTTCTTAGCTCTCGGGCCGTAGGGGACTCGCTTGCTGCCCCCGCATAGAGCAGAGCAAGAGCGGACTGCAGCAGAATGGGTGAAACGGCCACATTATGCTGAGGTCGTCCCACTCCCAGGCTGGTGGAGAGCAGCAAGGCGAAGTGCTCATTGGCCTCGCTAGTTCCTGAACTGCCAGTCCCACTGCCGCCTGCGAGCCAACTGGCCGCGAGCAGCAAGAAAATTGTAGTTCTAAGTTCTATCCAATTCTTGGCCATGTTCAAAGCTAGGTTATTCCAAGCTTTGAGATGACGGCGTTGTAGCTTCTGAAGTCTACATATAACTAAGCACGACGCAACATAAATGGAAAATCCACACGCTATGAATTGATCAGGTTTTCAGTTTATTATTGTTGTAGATTTTATTTACGATAATTTTGGAGGCAAACATAATCAAAGCTCAAGAATTTCAATTGAAATTCCATAGTGATAAGGCAACAGACCACTTATGGAATGTTTTTGTGCTCCATAATTCGAATCAAGCATAGACGCGAGAATTCGCCTCTGCCTACCTGACCTAGTATTTCATGGGAGCTACTTAGACCAGTGTAGTAATGTTTATAATCTCTCTGTTTCTCAAATCTTTCAATCATTTTGTATTTGTAATATAATACTTACGACGACTCTGTTGAAATCATGTTCTCAGACAGACCCTCTGTAGCAGCCTTGCTTCTCTCTTCATTCTCTCTTAACTCAAATTTATAGAAGCGAATAGATATATGTCTGGCAAATCTCTTTGTCAATAATTAGAAAAGTGTGCGCCTTTCAACAGCGTTTCAATTAGTCAGCACCCCTAGACAGCGTTGTAGCCCTCGAAGTTGGAATTCCCATAGCAATTAGAACAACCAATTGGCATCTCGCCGGCTGTTGGACTACAAATTTAACGAGGAAGTTTTCAAATAAAAACAAGTTAAGAACAGGCATCAGTCATCGATCATGGTTTCATTTATCAATTGAATATATTGTTTACTTAAAAACAAGTTGCAGAGCCACCAATGGCGTCACAAACTTGCTCACGTTTAAGATCAGAGGGGCAATGCCAATTGGCGAAACGGGTTTCGCGCTTACAAACCCAACAAACCCAACAGACCCAACAGGCAACGTTGTGGGCAAATCCGTGCTGGAAATTCTCACAGCATCATTGGAAAAGGTACAACATTTGAATAAGCAAACGCTGGCGGCGCATATGGAATCTTAGCTGCATGATCGAGCCTCAAAGGTTATCAGCAGATGTTTGTTTTATATGAGTATTTATTATACGTACTATGTAGTAGCGAAATGTTGCGTTAAAATAATATAAAATACTAAGCACTTATCACTAGAGAGTCGACTCAGCTCGCCGCATGGGGGGGATCCACCACATGGCCAATGAAGAGCACAGCGTCCGGTGTGCGAATGGCAAACACAAATGGATGGTCGGCGTTGAACTCACGAGCCTTGACGGGCAGCGAGAGTGGCACAAACTTGGCATCTGAAATGGGGGAAGACAAAAGCAACATTATAATTGGTCCAATTTCAAGGCACTTGACATTGCAGTACTTACATGTGGCCGCGGCTGCTTCAGACCCCGCCTCATTGACATCAATGGACGCCTTCTGTATAATCTTGGAGACCATTACGTTCGTGTGTGGCATTAACATTGCATCCACCTGCGAGTTCTTCTGGAACATGCGACGCACATTCATCTGAAACGGATGAAGGGAGAGCTCTCAAGTCCTAAGTTGCGTTTGAGCCTTATCTGCTTACTTACCTTCTGCAGGGGTCCAGTCATGTCCTGTTCGAACTCAATCCGGAACCTAGGAATGCGAACTGTCACAGATTCTCTGCGCAGCCTGGCTGCAATCTTATTTAAATCGTAGTCTCCCAACTGGTGTTCCAACTGCGCCAATCCATCGATTTCATTTGGCAAAATGAATAGCATGCTGATCGATGTAGACGCGTATGGTAGCTCCAAAGCCTTTGCATTCAACTCCGGCAAGTCCACATAGTCGAATATGTCGTCATTGAACATCATTTTTACATTGACTGCCGTATTGCTATTGACCCGAAATCGCGCGTCCATAGTGTCCATGGCCGAGAACTCGTTGGCCCATCGCGCCTTAAAGAAGACGGCGTTGATCAGGAAAGCCTCAGTTCTATCATCAAAATCATTGGGCGAGACCAGATTCCTTATGCGATTGGACGTGCTATCTGATACCCAGGCATTAATGCGGTCTGCGGTCTTTGGATTCGCAAAGTCGGCTTTCTCGATGTCCGAATTAAAGTATGTGACCGCATAGTTTCGGTAATCGGGATTAAGGCCACCCAGCTTGTAATTATAGAACACGCGACTTAATACGGAAAGCTGAGCATTCGGTGAGCCTCGCAACATATTGAACAGTCTTTCGAAGTCCTCGGCCACGGCTTTCTTCGCTGAGAATTTACCTGCAACTCGTAACTCTTCCGCTGTTTCTCCGCCTGAAGCGCCATAAATGAGGCCCAGTATGGAATGCAGAGAAGATGGTGAGTATACCATGTTTTGGTTTAGCGCATTGGGCCATATCTGTTTGAAAAGGTGCGAGCTGAAATTCTCCATGTAGCTGTACTTTGGTGCAGGACGGGGAGGTCCCTGGGCAACGGGCCCAGCGGAGGGAGCATTATGTGCCTGAACTGTTGTAAACGGTCCAGGGGGGACAGGAGCACCGACTGAAATCGGGGTGGCGATAGGAATGGCACCGGCGACTGCTGGTGTGGGAACAGTTGGCACCACTGGCCGTCCATTGAGATCAACCTGTGGTCGATTTTGCTGCACTGCTGGCTGTGGCAGTGGCTGAGGAACCAACTGCGCTTGGTTGTTGACATCTAGGCGCTGTTGCAGGTCTTTAGGTGGATACTGAGCGGGATTCCGGGGCTGTTGACGCACCAGCGGTATATTTGGAGCATTTGCTGTCGGCTGTGGCTGCTGCGTCTGTATCCGTTGCTGTGGTTGTGGTTGTGGCTGTGGCTGTGGCTGAGGCTGTGACTGTGGCTGTTCGGGAAAGGCCGCTCTGCTGCCGAGAGAGAAGGCGACTAAGTAGCCCTGCTGGCTATAGAGGCCGTGCGCCTGCAGGTGGGGAACCGGCGCCCATGCCAGAAAGGTGAACAGAAACAGCAGTGCTGAAGATGGTGGTGGAGTATTTATGGTTAAAAGTGTTCACATAATGGCAGGGCGATCGTTGCTTACAATACTTGCACGCCATGCTGCTACTGTAGAATGACCAGTAGATGTGAATATTTGTGGAGTAGAACTCGTTTTTGTCGCCTTCTCGCGTTGTAGTGAGCCCGGTGTTCAGCTCTGGCGCAGCTTTAATACAAAACTGATCGACGGGTTGCGTTGCAAAAACCACAAGGCATCGACGTGCGCAAACAAAGCGAACTTAAAAAATGAGATGGGAGCGTGTACGCTTCGATTTCGCTATCAGATAACCGGTCTAGAACGCAGCCAAGGCATCGCTAAAGCGTCCGCTTTGTACGCTACGCGACAGCTCCAAGCTATGGTGTAGTGTATTGGGGAGCCAATAGATTCACCCGATCGATCTAATGGCCACTAAACCAGTTACGAGCGATCACTTTCTGAGAACTTTCTGCTGGCGCTCAGTCTCTCTCGATTGTGCACTCTTAACTGGCTTTCTGCTTCTACTGCTCTAACTGCTCTAACTGCTCAACAGGCTTGGAAAAACCCGGCATGCTAATTACAGAAAGAAACTATGCATATTGCTCAGATCGTATCTACGTCTCGCTATTTCCTCAGAGAGCGCACTCTCTCTCTCTCTCTCTCTCTCTCTCTCTCTCTCTCTACATCGATCGGTGCAGTTGTTTGCCGATTGTCGTAGTGCTTTGGGATTTGCCCGCTGAGTTCCCCGTCTAACACATATACACACTCGGCGCATGAAATGCCCAACTTTCCGCACCATAGGCGACGTCATCGATATGGACTTAATCGGCTCTATCTACTACACAACGGTACTTTGTGGTTGGCCTTTGGGGGCGTTGCTTTGCCTCACTAATTAGTCCAAGTATCAAGTCAGACACCTGCATTGCAGAGTGCATCAGTTTTGTGTTCACTGATTTGTACGCGAGCGAACAAATATTACAAGTATAGCCGCAGGCAACTGGCTTTCTCCATGAAAGAGAGTGCCAGCTCATAAATTGAATATTTCCTGCTATTAAAAAAAAATTATTTATCAAATGCTTAAATGAAATGGACTTAGAAATTTCCCTACCGTATATTATACCCTTCTTCAAATATTTAAATGGCTGTTGACATTTTTATGACTTCGAATATTTAGTCTCTCGAGAACTTTGACTCAACGCTTGGAAAACGTCATTGTGTGTCGTAATGGTCCGCATAAATTAATTTCTCATGCTCATTAGATATTCAAATCTGAGGCGTGATAAAACGAGTAGCAAGACCTCACACGGCATTGCTATGGAAGCCGAGGCAGTCGTCATTCTTAATTATGTAAAACCGACCACAAAATGCATTTGATAACTCGGCATTATATCACATACATGTTCACGCAAAGCTGACCTAATTGCACAGCTAAATGTGTAAACAAAATATAGTCCAATTAGAGCCGCTGCCTCATTACGGTTCGTGTACCCGCCTCTTGTCAAACACATGCCACCTCTTCTGCCTGCCGCCCGAGCTGCCTGAGCTGCCTTAGTTGCACTGTGGTGTCAGAGTGCCCGCAATTGGGCCACCGACAGAACGACCGACGGTGCAGATATAACCACTCACACGCAGGCTATATAGAGCAGTTTCATCGCAGATATGACAACAGCGACAAGTACGAGTACTACAAAATGCAATCAATAAATGAGTTGAGCCGCCGGCATAGTTCATTACTGGGCGACAGGTGGGCCCGACCGGGTTACCTGCTCGGCATGCACTCGAGCTGCACCGCCTGATAAAAGTTCAGCAACCATGCGTGGCTGTAGAAAACGATTAGCTCAATAAATAAAACGAAAAGGCTTGGAGAAAAGAACAGAACGTAGCTCTTATATATGCAAGTATTGCCGGCTAGTTAGACACAAGAAACACGCCGCGAGTTTCTTGAGATAAATGCATCAAAATATCGTATATGAGTTTCGGACTGCATAGTCATTAGGTGAGAACAAAATGAGAACAGCATTATTTTAAATGGGAATACCCTTCAGTTGTTAAATTCAAATTCAAATTCTTATGTTTGATTTGCAGCTTCTCCCAAGCCACTCATTAATTGCAGCTCACGTACATTTAAATTTAAATGAATCCACAGGAAGTTATAATCAAAACATTTATTGTTTGAGTGGCAGGAAGCAATTTACCGTCGTTATCATTTGTAACATTTATGAATAAGACCTTTGTTCTTAAAAATAACTTTAATTACAACAATAAACAAATTTAAATTCATGTCCTCGCTTTTATTAGTTACATATAGCAACGCCAGATTTTCAACTGAAAAAATTATACATAAATAATCATAAATAACCATTTAATGTAGACAACTCTAAAATGGAAATGTTTTGGTTCAAATACACAAAGTAGGTAATAATTTTTGATCCGCAATATTACTAAGCAGATTCATTTTTTAAGCTTTTCAATTATAAAAACGTCATAAGCGTCTATAAAATGTATATATTTTAAGATAATATTCATTTGAATTTATGAATTTGCAACAATTAAAATGAATGAACTAAATAATATTGTTACACTTCTGGGAAAAACACAAAAAAAATTAAAATCACTTAAATTAATAGCTTTAAAAGCTACTGTTTTTTATTTTCTGCTCTTAACAAATAACATCATTATGAAATGTTTGTCGAAAAGAGAGCTCTATATTTAATTTACTTGAACAATACTAATATAATTATAATGTTCGTTTATTTTAATTCACATTTATTAGCATCAGAAGTTAGCTAAACGATTAGTACAATTCATATTTGTTTAACAAAAATTAATTACTACTTATGTATATTGTTTGAGTCAAAACTAGTTAAGCAATTTGTTGCCAAAGCTTGTTCGCAACATGTTGCTGTTACTGTTGCTATTGCTGTATTGCTGTCAACAAACCGCAAAGCGATTTGTACGCAACACATTGAAAGTCAGAGTCAGAGTCACAACTACAACTACAACTACAATTACAGCCACAACCGCAGTCGCATTTAATTAATTTGCATGTTCAGTCAGTCAAGCATTGGGCAGGCTTGCAGTCATGCGACAGACTGATGGACTGACTGCCTGACTGACTGCCTGTGAGAGTATGTACGAGTATGCCTGTTCGAGTATGTAGAGGGCGAGAAAAATAGGCGCGAAAACGGCTTGCGCAAGCGCCCAGGCGGCTACAACAAAATCGCATTAAATTACACGTTTGCCGCACGATTGGATTTTGCATATATGGCTATATGTACCAACATGTACGGGCATGCATTTAATTGTGGTAATAAATCAAAGCCGTTTCTACAATCACAATATTTACACTTGTCCCCAATTATGCAATTGCCGGCCGTAATTTGCATCTCAGGTGGGCAGTGCCATAAAAGCGAAGAAACATTTTATTTCGCCTAATTTAATTCATTTTGACAATTGGATTATTGGAATTGTACTCTAAAACGCACTGCTGCCTCATGTTGTCCAGTTGGTGTCGTAACGAGCTCGTTGAAAGTTCCACTGCCGCATGTTACAGGCTCATCTGTCAGCTTCTCATAACTACTTGGCTACGTTGCGGACATGCTAGTGCTCCAGCTGGCTGGACGCAATTGCATCCTGCCGCAATGCATCAATTAAAGCGACATAAAAGTTGCAGGAAACTATAATTTCCATGCAGCTGAATCATCGCAAATCGCGGCACTCTCTGAAGGCCCATAAATCTGGCACATGCGTTTAGCGGCATTTATAGAAATTACCAGACCAAAAGTGGACAATGACAGGCAGGAAGGCAGGCAGGCAGACGGGCAGGGAATACGGGAGAGCGGGCATGTAATCGCTCTTTAAATTTGTTCTTCGTGATGTAATCATTTTGATGTTTGCGACTGCAACAGCGACTGCAACGACTTCTGCGCCTGCGCCTGCGCCTTCTCCCGCATCTGGCAGTGCTATTTTGTAGCTGACTTGCTTCCTGGCCATGGCCAAGCGCCCGTTTCGTACGTTAGGCGCCATAATGGCTTAAACGTACTCGTACACACACCCACCCACACAAACACTCGAGTGGATGCCAGCACTGAGGTCAGCAGCCACTTCGCATTGCCATTGTTCGCTGTTTTTTCATTTTTGTTTTTTCTCTGTTTTTTGGGTTGGGTTTGGTTTCTCGGTTTCTCGGTCTCTCGGCTTGGGTTTTCCGCAACTGCGCACCAATCGCCGCCAGCGCCTTTGTTCGTATTCTTTCCTAGGCTCCAGCCTCTGTCCGCCGCTGCGTGTTTTCCTGTGCACATTTTTATTGATCTAAATTTTAGGTTGTAAATATATACGCTAGCCTGTGCTTATCGGCTGTCGGCCGGTCAGTGGCATTAGCTGCCTAATGGCGAACCATTCGATTGCCATTTGGCTTTGTGCAAACGAATGCTGCAATTGCTATAATTTGCTTGTGTGGCTAATGTACAATGATTTAAAATTTAAATATCCAATAAGTGGACTTGTAAATCGGCGATCGACTGCTAATGGCAGTGTCTTAGCAAATTCAGTAGGACAGAATTAAAATCAAACTTAGTATAAAGCTAAAGCTTCCAGCTATTCAGACTCTCAAAGCCAGAGGGAAAGGAGGAAAACATACGACCGTTACAAGTACAATTGAAATGCAGATTGTGCCACGCTTAATTGGGGATCTATGCACGCCATTTCTGTGCGCTGCCACGCCCTAAAACACGCAATTTTTTTTTGCGAAATAAAGCATATTAACAGTTACTTTAATTTGTGCAGAAATCTGGCAAAGAGATTAGCTGGCAGAAAACGCAAGCTGCAATAAGATAGACTAATAAGTACAGAAAGGCACAGAAAGAGGGCAATTTTCTAGTGCATTTGGTTTTATTTCATATACGTGTATAGTATTCTTTTCGTTTTTGTTTTGCCAACAATTTCATGTCAATATATCAAAATGCGGAACCCTTTCATTAGTGCCCGGGACAGAGCCACAACTGCACCAGCAACACAATTTATATACGTGCAAACATGGCCAGGAACAAGAACAACTACAAGAACAAGAACGGCAGACAACAATATAATAATGATGAATTGCGGTATTATCGCATAGTTAAAGAAAATAATACAAAGCCAGAGCTTTGATAGCTGGGCCAGCGCACTCAAAACTGGAGCAGGCGCAGGCACACGAACATTGCCGGGCTGTTGCAAAAAAAGCACAAAAAAAAGCAACAAAAAACAAAACAAAAACGTTGGAAAGTGCACGCCAGGCCCAACTTACAAGCGAATAAGTTAAGGCAGTTGCGGCGGCAGTTCAGGGCCGCAACAATTTCTCCAAGCGCCTTCACTTACCCATGCATCTACAATTTGAAAAAGAGGCCACAATGATTTGTAATAACTTCATGCTAAATCGCTGAAATTATTCAAATTTTATTCAAATTTGAGTGTAGATTTCAATTGAAGGCGACCCAAAAAAAAGGTCTACTGAAGCGCAATTTGCAAATTATTTTCGTTTGCAGAAATGGAAAGAAACGAATTTAAATATTTATCTTTCTTGCTCTAACATATTCCCCATATAATGTCTAAAATCAGGTTGATCTGCTTGCTCTTAGCAAAAGATTCTGTATCGGCATTTAATGAGCTGATATCCACATTCTAAAGGACTTCATGAGCATCCATTGGCTGGGAGTTACATTTGATTTTGTCACACAACTTCTCTTCTTACTTCTGATATATCAAATAGAATAAAACAACAAATTTTAAAAAAGAAATGTAAATCCAAACTAGTATATACCCTAAATTCCTAATAAAAGAAATGAACAGATACAGTTCTGCTAGAAGAACACAGTTAATTTCAAATGACGATGCAATTGCTTAGAGGACTGATTAGAACAAAGGTAAAGTGTTAAAGATCGACCCGACTATTGGCAAGCTTCCGGCGCCTTACCCTTGCCACGGCCCTGGCCGAGGCCCAATACAAATATGTAACTTCTTGGCGCTAGACAAGCGCAGCAGACACGCAGAGCAGCCAACAAACACCATCACGTACACGAACCCCAATCGATGCAACCAACATAGAAAGGTGGTCGTACTTCTAAAACTATTTACCTGAAGCTCTGCTAGTGATGAAGATTTATTTAAATTGCATGCCCCGGCTGGTGGCCTCATAAAAGAAAAACTTCGAGAGTTCTGAAGAAGGCAGGAGAACATGCTTTATTAAATTAGGGTCCATGCGGCGTATACGCAACGTGCTTCAATCATTCGCACTGTCTTGCTGGCCGTCTGGCACGTATGCGGCCGGCTGCAACATGCATAATTGCTCATTTCTGTTTACCTGAGTTTGCGTTTCAATTCGCCAGAGTGGGCCAGATTATCAACAAGCTGGCCAACAGAAATGAAAATTTAAGAAAAAAGAAAAAAACAAAACACTCCCAATAGTGTTGTTGTAGCTGCACTTTAACATTTCGCCATGCCACAGATCTGAGCCAGAGCCGATTTTGCAATTAAAGCTCGATTTACAGCCATTGCCAACGACTACGCCTAAGCCCCAAAACTAAACGAGCCCAGCGCGCGCCTCTGGATCCACCCAGATCGAATTAGGTAAGACAAAGAGAGATATATATATATAGAGAGAGAGAGGCTCCGGCTGTTGTTGTTGTTGTGCTTGTGCTTGTGGTTGTGGTTGAGCTTAACGTCAGACAATTGCATTTGACATTTAGACAAACTGCAAAAACAACAGGCACTGAAAACCAATTTAAAAGCTGCAGGGTCTTGAGCATAACTGTATTAAGGCAGGCGGCGAACCACTGAACCACCATCAAGGCAACTTGGCAGCCGCACCTTGGCGGCTGTCAGTTATTTATTCGGTCTGTCCCTGGCCACTCTTCTAGGCTTCTAGGCTGCGGATCCGTGTACGCGGCAGGCGCATGCGCAGGCGCATCTTGCCAGAGCATAACAGTTTTGACAATTTACCACCAGAAGGCGCAATGGCGGCGCACAGCTGACGTCTGACTATTTGTATAATTGGCATCTCTAATTTTTCTTGAAAATGCGACGTTTCTGCTGCTGCTGCCATTGCTGCCTCACCGCCTGGCGAATCGCTCTGAAGATCTTTCTAGCTAGCCGCAGCTACCAGTTTCAGCGTTCAGCGTTCAGCGTTCTGCGGCTCAGTGACTTATTATATAGTAGTATATACTTGTATAGTAGTTTGGGGTTTGTGCTTGGAAAATTCACGACCAGCAGCGCTATATTCTTGTTTTCTATTTTTGTTAGCTTTGTTTTTGGTTTTTTGTAACCGAACTGGGTTCGCGGCTAACTAGGGGGCACCGGCAGAGACCTGGGGGCTGAGGCCAGTTGAGCGTGAGTAATCAAAAAGCTAAACGCGTTGCATAAATATAAAAATGTGTACAATAATGAAACTGGTTTGCCCGGCGCGGCTGGGCGGCCCGACTCGCTCAGAATGAGAATGGTGTACATGATTCTGCTTATGTGAGAAGCAACATTGTGGCAAATGTCGTTTTTGGAGTCGCCGCTGTCTCTCTGTGTGTGTGTGTGTAGTTGCAGTTGCACTAGTAGTTGTAGTTGACCAAGTGGGACCAGTGTTGCCATAATGCTTGTCATAAATTCTCCAAATTACCCAACACGTCTCACACAGCGCCCAATCCTGCGGCCATAGCCAATTGCATTCAAGTCCGACTCTATTTTTCTGTCTGTCTGTCTGTCTGTCTTTCCTTCTTTTCGCTCCTTTCCGGCTGGCTGCTCTGATTGTAAATTGTGTGACAGCGCTAAATTGAATTTATGCAGCGCTCTCAAATTCATATTTAAAGGGATTAATTATTTGTTAGCCTGGCGCTTGATTGACTGACCAATCAGCTGACAAACTGACACAGCCTCCAATGGATGTTTGTGCGGCAGAATATCCGCATTCTGCAGTTGGCGAAATTATTGCACTTGATTCGTTACTACTTGCTGTCGCCAACAAGACTCAATTGTTTTCAATTGAAGAGCATACGGTTCAGTATTGGAGCATTGAACTTTTCCCCCACATACGATCTTATTATGTCTCAGCTCCTGACTTTCTCAAGTTCTACAAGTTGTCCATAAAATTGTTAATTAATAGAGGATGAAATCTAAAAAACATCTCATAAAATATGTGCTTAAATTTAAAACCACTTGTAGACAAATTAAATGCCATCAAAATACATAGAATTTATTTAAATTTATAAAATTTTTTAAAGCTTTTCAGCTTTGCTTTTACAGCTGTAATTAAACGTAAATTTACGTCAATATTTTATGTATTTTTTAAACATTTCCAGACATCAATCGAATAGTTTTGTAATAATAAGTTTTTAAGTACTTTATACATGCCTTGATATGCAGGCAGAGTAGCGCCTATAGTTGTGCCCATGACGAGGTGTGTCTGCTGGCTATTTATCATTTCATATTCATTTCAATGCATCGCAATGCGTGTGCACAAGAAATCATAAAACCAAAGCCGTTATATAGTAAGTATTATATGTGTGCGTCGACTTTAGCTTTGTTCGAATAAATAGTGTTGCCAACATTGCAGACATTTTGTAGGCCCTCGTGTGCTAAGGCCACTTGAACAAAATTGTAAGTTAAAACTCAAATTAGAAGACGAATACCGGCTGTACTCGTAGTTTGTTGCCACGGCCTACGCACATCATGGTGAAGGTCCCCCTTGGAAAAAAGTTGACTTTATAGTTACCGTTGGGCTCTCGCATGTGGGTACACTTGGCAGACAAACTCATGTGCCCAGACATTACCATATTTATACGAATTACGCATATTTGCGTAACCGATTCAAGTGCGCCATATGAGAACTCAAGTGCGAGTGCAAAGCACATCAAAAAGTTTCAAAAAAAAAAAAAGAAACACATGAAAAAATAAGTAATGTTGTAGTTGCTGGTCGTCGCGGTCGACGGCAACATTACGCAGCAATTCAAGTTTTCGAGTGCTTACAAACTCAAAACTGACTTTTGTTTCATCTATAAGAGTAAATATACATATATATATATATACATACTCATATACATGTACTTGTAGTGCTATACTTACAGAGCGCGCGCCCGCCGACATAATGAGTGTGCAGAAAGAAGTTGGTGCTGCGCATGCGCAACCGGTTCTTGGCGTTTTGAAAACATTTCCAATTTAAAATTAACTGTGTTTTGATTAATACTCCATTATTTGACGCTGCATGTGTCTATCAATTATTTGGTTGCTGTTCTTCTCGCTAGTAAATACATTAAATGCGATATATAGCCCGGGGCTAAATGGCCTAGCCCCTTTAAATGCTGGCCAAGATGCTGCCCGTCCGTTCTGCTGATGGTGAGCTGCTGATGGCCATGCATCAATGGCTTTTATGCGGCCATTTTAAAATGCACGCTGAAATTTGAGCAATTTATGTGCAGTTGTCCAGTTAATTGGCCTAATTGTGACGCAGCGGGCTCAGCGGGCTGGCCATAAATTACACAGCAAAAGGTGAGCTGTAGTCGCAGTCGCAGTATCGGTCGCAGTCACAGTCACCGACTCTGTCAGCAATTCACACTTCCGCAATTGCCTGTTTGTTTGTTTGTTTGTTGGTTGTCGGCTGTTAGTTGTTGGTTGTTGGTTGTGTGTACCTTCAACTTGCCGCCGACAAAGGCCACGCTACAATTGCGGGCATAGAATCGGGCTCAGCGAAAGGCAAAAACAAAGCGCAGGCAACTCTTGTGCACCTATGGCAGAGCTGCTGCTGCTGCTGCTGCTGATGCCGACGACGACGTCAATGAGTGGCCTGCAGTATGTCTGGCAACGTCGTGACTAATTACATGCGACATAAAAGCAAAGAAAACAAAGCCCAGCGCCGAAGAAATCTAAGCAATGGCCGCAAAAGCAACGAGGTCGTATACGTAATTGCAGCGAAAAAGGCCAAAAGAAAAAGTACGAGTACCAGCAGCAGCAGCAGCAGCAGCAGCAAGCACAACAACAACAATTTCCAAACACTGGGGCGCAGCAGAGTTGTAAGTTGCAATAATTGGCAGGAAAAGGCACGCTGCCTGCTGCTGCCTGCTGCTGCTGTTGCTGTTGGCCGACTGAATGGCTTTAGTTGGCTACCATCTAACGGGCCACATACGAGTATTCCACGATTTAACAATTCAATAATGGCGACAGTCGGACAATTGGACAGCTAGATAGCTAGACAGCTAGACAGTTGCACTGGCAACAGTCGGCCCCCAACTGGCGACCAACAGTTGCAGCTTGACAAGAGTTGTCCTCTTCACCGGCTAATTATGCCGTTAGCCTGTGTAATTGGCCAGGTTTGTGTCAAAAGTGCCAAATTCATTTGCACATTGGTTTTACGAGTGAAAGTGCCATAAACACTTGCCACACCGCCACACCACAACAAAAGTTGACAAACGCCCCACTCTGCCACTTTGACAGTTAATTTTCGTTTTCTGCCTCCGCCAATATTGTTGAATTCCGCTTGGCAGGCCTTTTCCCAGTCCGGCCGTATGCTGCAATGCCTCATTAGGACAGCACTTGGGCGCATCGTTCGCCATGATACGAGTACATGGACGTTGTCGGCGTGAAAAATGCCTCAGTCGCAGCCAAGCTATTGTGAAAATGTTCATCTGGCTGGCATGCGCCAGCAATGCGGCCGAGTTTGTACACTTTTTATTGTTCTGTTCGGTTCTGTTCGGTTCTTTTATTTTATTATTTACAAGTATTTTTAGCTGCCACCGCAAAACTCAAGCAACTCGAATGCGCGCAGAACTTCTTGGCGCAAACTGGGATTGCTTGTTCCTTAGGTTTTCCACATTTCCACTTTTTTGTCGACACAAATTCTTTGGCTGCTGCGGTTCTCGCCCACTGCGCTGCTGGTAGTGCTGCTGCTTCTGCTTCTGCTGGTGCTGGTGCTGGATTCTTGGCTTGTTTTGGCACACCATCTGCTACGCTTGCCACACGAAAATAGCGCAAAGTAGTGCATCAATAAACAATAACAATGCTGCCTGCCAGAAACAGGAAAAGCAGCCGACCAGGCCACATGTGCGGATGTTGCCGCTGGCCGCCTCAAGCACCACCAGCACCACCAGCAGCAGTCGGCAGCAATTGGAGGCCCAGCTACAGGAGCTGTTGCTACACATACTTGTAATACTCGAACCTACACACGTTCGAATACTCGTATATACTATATACTTGTAAGTAGAGGGCAGCAGCCGCCTCGCTTGTCAATAAAAGAAAGAAATAAAGTAAACTCAAATAAAACATGTGCAGCTCGCAGTGGCCCGCGGAAAAGTGAAAGAAATCACCGGCAATAGCGGAAATATTAGCGTTTCTCGGCTCGGCTTGCAACTAACTGCACCGCAAAAGCTGCAAAAAGTAGCAGTTGTGTAGGAAAACAGGGAAAATGTGTTTATTACATTTGACCGGAGGGGGAGATTGGCTGGAAAATACTTGAGAAAGATTATCAGACAATGTAAAAGGCATGACTGATGCTCGAATATGGTGCAATTGACAAATGGTTTGCCGGTTTGAAATTATATACAAGAAATCTTTATAACTGTGATGTCGGAGCGCAGGCTTGCAATATGACTTCAAACCAGATGCAGCTCATCTAGTTGGCTGCTCAGAAGAATATACGCTGAAAAGTAAGTGGAGTGCTGTGCGCAGACAAATCAGACCGCTAACGATCTCGCTCGAGCCTAGGAAGGGGTTTCAGCAAAATACTTATCGTATATTAAGAGGAAGCACAAGAGATTTGAGCCGATATTTGATTGGCAGCCCATTAGCTCCTTCTCAGACTTTTCTTGACTATGAATTGACTTTGAATGTTGGTATCTACTAAAAATTAGATCATCATAGCGCATACTTCAAATCAATGAATTTTAAGTGTTGCTCATTATCAAATCCCGGATGCCTTTAAATACAAATCTCTGCATGCTCCATTGAGCATGGAACACCGTCATCGAACCTAATCCAATTGTCGCTGAATGGCAGGCCGATAACAATGTTAAAAGTCGAAATGTTATGACCACGACCTTCCCTCAATGGGCCCTGCAGCAGGTGCCGGGACATCAAATGCCTGTACGTAACGCCCTTCCGAAGAAGAAACCGATTGTGTGAAATCAAATGAAGCGTAATTTTTACTCAATTTATGAGGCAAATAGCATTTGCGAGCACAGGCGCTGGCTCGGGTTGAGGCTCAGTTGTGGGCGTAGTAGGGAGGGGTCTGCGCAACGGTTACACCGTTACTAACCCCAATGGAGCGCTTAACGTTGGCATCAACAACATCAACATCAACAACAACAACATGAAGAACAACATCAACAAGAGCATCAGCAACAGCATCAACTGCCTAGCTGACAGATTTGTGTGCATTGCTAAGCATCCACAATCACATTCACATTCAGATTCAGATTCCCATCCAAGAGGGTTGTTGCCTTGACGTTGATGCGGACACTGGAGTTGATGTGTCCGCCTCGGGTAAATCATATTTCTATTAATGACTTGCATATTTATGAGGAAATGTGAAGCGACTGCGAGTCGGTTACTCAGTTAGACTCGGGTGGGCGTTAGACACGCACACACACACACACACACACACAGACTTACAGCTCGAAATGAGTGCAAACAAGCTGATTTAAATAATAAACAAACACAAATACAAAAACAAAAATAAGCATTAAATGTGTAGCTCTGTTCTGTACTCGTACTTGGGTTCTGGGCCGCGGGCAGTGGCAGGCCAAGTTATTTTTAAGACTTGTACACATCGAATTGGAAGCCAAATTCTTTGACGAGTACACGCAATGCTCGCGGGCATAAACAAAAACCGAGTCTTTTAACTGAAATTCTCAGCCAACGACTTCAGCTACCGTTCTCTGTATTCATTCCTTATTTTATGTACTCGTATGTACTGCATGTTTCGGGTTTGTTTTAAAAATAGCCAATAGAAGAGTTCTCAACGTTTGGGCGGCTTTTCATCAGCGTTTTTGAATGTTAGAGTTTTATGGCTGGAAAGGCCTTTGATGTGGCCATGGATTTCGTCAACATGTGGCAATCGGCAACTCTGTGAAGAAAGTCTTTAAGTAAACAAAACGGCTCGCTTCACCAAGGAAGTTGTGGTTCCGTCTCTCCGTCTTGAGCATTTGCATGTGGCCCCGTTCAGGTCGCGTACTCGTATTTTGCACAGCTTGAGACTTGAGGCTTGAGTGTAACGACCTACAATCCTAACTGAACCTAGCCATACCATAAAAACCCCAAAAAAAAAAACAAAATAAAACAAACAGCACGAGAAATAAAATGAAGGTTTCATGCTCATCACATTTTTTGTGAGACGCTTCTGTGTGGTCGCCTTTACCTCAAGTTTTCCCACCTCATTTGGCCATAACGTTGGCCTAATATGTGAAAAATCAGCAAGAGCTTAGGCTAAATTGTTCGACTTGACAATGGCATATCAAAGTCATGCGGCAAACTAATAGCGAGCGCCAGCGCGAGCGCTTGGCTCGGCAATGAAGTGCTAAGAAGAAAAAAGGCAAGAGCCGCTAATGAAAAACGAAGTGCCATGTCAAGATAGTAAGCGAGGTAATAGACGTAAAAGCCGTGTCTAGTTGCCGCTCATTAAACTTGGAAATTACACGCACTATGCTGTGGGGGGGAAATGAACCAATCATTCACAATCTTTTTTTTATTTTTATCATAAATGACTAAATTGTTGCTGGTAATTGTGGGAAAGAGGGAGTGGAGGAACAGAGAGAGATAGCTTGAAATAATAACTTGCCTCAATTTGTGACGTCGCTAATAATTTGCAATAAAAACATGCAGGCTGAAATAATGCCGAAGTTCTGTAACACGAAAAGTTCCAAAATATTCGGGCAGACACACGCATACGAGTATTCGTGAAAACGAACCCGCAACTGAAAACAACCCCAAGGCAATTGCTAAAAAATAGAATTAGGAAATCTTTCTAAATCCTACAAATCATGTTAAAACCGACCCAAAACAAGTCAGTCCCCCAGACAGACTGACTGGGTCCATATTCGAAGTGAGTGTTGGGATCGCCTGTTTCTGTTTATACCGCTGGCTGGCTTGGTTGTTGTGCAACCTTTGCGGTTGTTGGGCGATGGCGGCGCGTGGGCGTAGCTGATGAAACGACATTAGCGAGGGTGGAAATGTTTGGCCGGTTAGCAATCAAAGAAACGCCAGACGGCACGGGCATAAAGCTTATATAATTATTTTTATGCCTCGCTTATATCAGCAGAAGGAATGTTTCCTGACTGTGTTTGTGTGAAGAGTGGAGTGCCATTTTCTTCGAGGGGGTTGCTGTTTTCTAATCATTCAGGTTTTTCACTGTTCTATTAATGCCATGAATAAGTAAATAAAATTAAACATAACTTAGTTGCTAGTCTGCTCCCAAATGTTGCAGCAACATGTTGCGGAAGCCTAGACTCATCCTCAGCCGCGTGGCATTTTAATTAAAAATTGCAGGCTAGCCCTAACAACTGTTGTTGGCTGATTTGCATGGCAGACGCCCAACTGCAGAATACTAGAGTATGTCTTTAATGTTTCGAACGGATGCAGGCTGTTGTTGTAGCGGAAATTGTGTGCGGCTGTTGAAGTGTTGCCCCGTCCCCCCTTTAAGCTGACTCCACACATAGTATTTGTTGTTGTTTTCATAGCCAAATGGGCGGTCAGGCCGTCGAGGAGTCTGATCTGTCTCCGCAGGGTTGATTCGCCAAACGACGCAGTTTGTTTGTTGCTGCGAGTAGCAACAGCAACAAAAGCAACATTTCAGGTGGCATGGGTTGCTGGCGGCCAGTGTTAGCTGTTTGCACATTAAATACCGAAACCAAACCAAGGCTTTGACGTCACAACAAAACAAATTTCACTTTCCATTCTGGCATACATACAAATTCATGTATGTGTGTGCATACTTATATGCAAGAGGCGTCACTGGGGCTAGCGTTTTGAATTCCCCAGGGGCTCGTAAGTGTTGCCAAGTTGATTGTTTTTACGAGTGCAGTGCATACTTGGCGGCGCCGGAGGGTGGTGGCGATGGTGGTTGCAGCCGTATTTGTGTTGAGCGCCAGGGCGCAAATATCAACTAGTGTAACTTATGCGCTAATTGCGTTCCTGCTGCCATAGGCAATCCTCCAACGGACAAAGTGACGGCTTTGCATATCATAAAAATTTACGATCGGGTCGCTGTCTGGTTGTGTCTCGTCGTATCGCTGAAGCAACCCCTTTGTCGACCAGCCAGCTCCCAGTACACTAAATGCACAATGGCGCCAGGACTAAATACTATTCGAACTCTCTACAGCAACACTCAGTCCCTGTGCCAGTGCTAGTACCACTCCCATGGTCTAGTGCTCGGCACGTGTTCAAATTACCGTGAAGACGCTTAGGGGTGAATTCTACAAACGAAATTCAAATTCAAATTCGAATTGACTGAGTGAATTAAAAACAGTGCTCTCCAAATCTGCAACACATGCACAAAGAGCAAGCAAGAGAGTCGAAGGGAGAGAGAGAGAGAGAGAATAGAGAGCGAACTGCACACGTGAGCGTGCGGCGCTCACACACACATTCACACACATGCAAACTTGCTGATGTCCTCAGCACACACACAGTATGAAAAATGTTTGTAACAAAATATGAGCATACGTTCGAGCGTTTGTTTCCTTCCTTCCTTCCTTTTTTTCTTTCTTTCCATCGTAAACTGTTATTTTGGGGTTCGTTGTGCTGCCCTGTACGCGTGTGTGAGTGTGAGTGAGTAGCCATAAAAGGCTGCGGTCGTTGTATTTGTGGAGAGTGCTGCTGGCAGTGAGTTCACGGGGATCGTGGCCGCAGACTTTTTCTGCGCCCAAGGACTTTCAAAACTGTTGAGCACAGTGGGAAAAAAACCATATGACCGGTCCAATAAGAACATTTTGTAGGTGTCCAATTGAAACATAAAATGTGTTCTTCTCAATTCAATAAGATAGTAGCTATTATAAATATACAGTTAATGCTTAAAATAAATATTTGTACATATGTACACATTTATTAAGACTTAGCAAGGTGTTTTTTCTGCCCCTTCTTCATGGGTATATTTTTTATCATTTTATATTATTTGGTAGCTCTGTGTAAAAATTGGCTGTGAACCGGAACAAGACTTGTCGCAGGGCCATAAATACATATAATATTTTATTTATCTATTTTTCTATGTATGCGAAAAAAAAAACAAAATATTGGCTAAAATTAACTTAATATTAAAGGTAATAACAATGGCTTTTCATCTGAGATATGAATATGTACATACCATCCCATTGATCTGCCAATGAATTTGTAGGTGTTATGGGAAAATATTGGTCTAACATTCTTGTAAAGATTTGTCAGATGTTGGTATCCTTTATGTCTGCAGGAATCAAAAAAAATTCGTCAGGAATAATGGCCGATATTCAGGCTATTAAGTGCGTCCCAATTAGTTCAGTAAAATACGGGACCATAAATAACAAAAATTCAATATTTATTACAATTTTTGTTGAAAGGCTTTTACTATTGTTTTCGTGCTCAAGTGTGTTTATATTTAACAAAAATAAATACACCTATTATTTTGTCCATGAATGTATATTGCAATTGTAAAGTGTAGCTTAAATCTGCTTTACATGCTATTATAATTTTGTTAGACATCATTTATGTCTTTCTTACATATTTCTCTTCGGAATCACATACTGTACTTAGCATTGTTCAATTGATCAGCCATGTATTGTATTGTACCCGAAACTCAACTACAAGCTTTACTGTCTATCCAAATCAGGGCTATCGAATCCTTAGCCGACCCACTGTGCTCAGTTCGAGTGCTTAAAAGGTGAACACACCGTAGCAGCAACACCTTCGCACCCACCACCCTGCCAGCCTTGCTGCCTGCCTGCCTGCCTTCCTGCCTGTTCTCAGCGTGCTGCACGGTGCAGCCAGTTCTTTGGAAACATAATTTCAACAATATGCGTGCACTGAACAGCTTGCCGCCCCCTGGCGCTGCAGTGGGCTGAAGGAGAAGGAGAGTATGAAAACGAAATCAGACATAAAAACATTAAATTACAAACCCTTATTTTTTACACTATACATATACGAATACGTAAGAATATCGAGACACACAAAACTGAAACAGAGAAACAACCGAAGACCAAGGACTCACCACAAAGGGGGACGTGCACGTGAATACATGCACACATACATACATGCACACATACATACATGCACACATACATACATACAAATGTACATTGTACGCGTGTATGTATGTGTATTTGTGTCTGGACACAAAGGAGCGCACGACAAGGGATGCAAAATGCAAACGCCAGATATTAACCCCTCCTGAGCGTGTTTTAGCGGCTCTGACTGTATTCGAGTGTGTCTGTATGTATGTGTGTGTGTGTGAGTGTGTTCCTCTTCCATTTCATGCGCTTTGTACGAGACTTTCGCCGTGCTGCTGCTACTGCTGCTGCTGCTGCTGCTTCTTCTTGCTGTCAATTTTCGTGCCAAAACAAACGCAACGAGCATTTTCGCCGATTAGAAAGAAACAACGCGTGATTGCAACGTGAGCGCTGCGCTTCAAGTGTTGCCGTTCGGGGTTTTACGTGCCACTTCAAAATTTATAAATAATAATCACATTTGTTAATAAATAAAATATATTGTGTGAAAGCAGAGAGGTGCTAGAATTCCAGGAAAAAAGCGCGCGTTTTCTGTGCAATCAAAATTAATAAAACGGAAAAAACCGACAATTTGTTGTTCATGTTGCCAGCAGACTTTTGTTGTTGTTTGGCTGCTTCCTCTTCTTCCTGTGTGACACACACACGGCCAGCGTCTTAGTCACTTCTTTGTGTGTGTGCGTGTGTGTGTGTGTTTTTTTTCTTCGTTCGGCATGCGTGCGCAACATCTTTGTGTCTCCTCTCACCAAGAGGAGTGTATGTGTGTGTGCGTTTATCTGTGAGTCAGCATAAATGCCCGCGAAGGCTGTGCAACAATATTTACTTTGGAAAGTCCGGAGAGGGGCACGAAGATCATGAACGAATCCGTTGATAACCTAAACGCTGACACTGACAACACCAACAATAGCAGCAACAACAACAACAACAACAACAGCAGCAGCAACGCAGGCAACGATGCCGAATCGGATGAGGAAGTCATCGAGGGCATGGCCCTGCTCGAGGGGAATTATCAAGTGCTACGACAATGGGTGCCGCCAGCACCCAACTATTGGGATGCGCCACCCAAGGCGATTATCAAATCGGCCGAAGTGAGGTAAGGAGGGAACACCCATCTATGTACATATATACTCCTATATATATGTGTGTGTATATATAATGGCTAAAGTTGAGCCGCAACTTTCAAGTGCAGTTTCTGTCAATCTTCGGTTGAGTGCCGCACGGCTTTGTGGGCAACAAGTTGGTTGCTCTGTTGCGGTCTGGGAACAAGCTTATGCAATTAAACGCTGCCCGCGAGCAGTTTTGTGTCAATAACTTTTAATTAAGTGCTTTGATTTGACAGCGCATTCCATCCGATCGCACAAATTGCGTGCCAATTAAGTGGAGGCAAAAATTCATTCAGATCGGATTGAGTAACTTTTGTGCTCACGGAGCTGCCCCAACATCTCGAAACTCAACTCTAACGGTTTTCAATTAAAGTGCAGTTGCCGTTAACGCACTTTTATGGCCACACGCTACGGCCACAGAGTTGGTGTCGAGCGCATGCGCCAGCGCCAGCGCCAGCGCCAACGTAATGGCCAAGTGGCCGCCACTTGTCCGACCACATCATCTCAATGAATTTGGCCTCCTTTATGACAAATAATGTGCGCATTTTTACAGCCTCAGCAGCTCGCATGCGCACTCAAAGAATAGCGAGTTTTGCGAGTTGTCCTCTAACACCCGTCCAAGCAACTCAATTTTCCATAGTTTTCAATTTGCATGCGCAGCCAGACAAAAAATATAAATAAATTGCAATTCTTCTTATACTTGTATGGTACAGCGGCAATAACAACGACAACGGTTCTTGTCTGATGTCCTCACTCGACAAGCGCCAACAGTTGACGTCGCCTCGTCGGCGTCGTCGGCGGCGGCGGCGTCCTCGTCATTGTCAGTTGGTGCGTCGGTGCTGCCCGTCAACACCACCAAGTGGTATGCAACATGAGGCAGCTGAAGCAGCAGCAGCAGTCGCGCTCGTCTCGCAAGTCTCTTTGCCGTTGACAACTGCAGCGTGAGTCTGCACAATTGAGTCTCTGACTCCGACTCCAACTCCGACTCTGGCTTCAGCTTCAGCTCCTCTCAATCTCCGCCTGCTAAATAATAAATGCGTTACTTGAGTGCATGGGAAATGAAAATCAAAGTGCAGCACTTGCTGCCAGATTTCAGATTTCAGTGCTTGTTGCACGTTGCGCGTCGCTCTGTTTCGTGCATCAAGTGCAACAGCAACAGCAACAGCCGCAACAATGTCGCTTGTTTTGTTTTTGTCTGCCCGGCCGTTAAGTGCATACAGAAAGAGCTCCAGCTCCAGCTCCAGTTTCGTATTGCATCTTTTGCACGTTCCCAATATGCATGTGGATATATGCACAATACAATATATACGAATAGTATTTCTGAATGGCAATACACGCAACAGCCTGTGTTGGGGCATGCTCGTATGTGGGCTGATTGTTTGCCAGCGGCACGTAGACGAAGAACAAAATAAAAACATACACAACAGACTCACTCGACTATGTATAATAATAATGATAGGAATTGAAATTGTTAACAATGCAACCGGCGAGCATTTCCGCACACCGATATCGTTGTCGTCTCTCCTACCCAGCCGTGCTTCCTCTTGCGGTTAGTTGGCTTTGCAGGACTCTAACTTTTGTGCCCAATTACTTGACTTTGTTTAGTTTCTTTTCCTTCCAAGGTAATTGATATAGTTTTATTTGCATATTGATGCATGTATACAATTGCGCTGTGCGGACAGGTCGCCACAAAATAAAAGAAGCTATTAAAAACCACTCTTCATGGGGAAGGAAGAGCTTCTGTTGAATGACATTTTCCGGTGGCTAAATAATGATGTTTCTTGCAACTATTTGATGTGCGATGATGACGATGAAACACTTGATGTATTTACAGGATGCGTGTCACAACCATTGGCGAGGTTGCTGAATATGACTCATCTAGTCAAGTCATACATAAGTAGCTTGTATTATAATTGGCTGACCTATCTTACCTTCCATAAATATTGGAAAGTTTGTTTAAAATGAATTTGCTGCACATGTTGTGAACAGAAACACAGACAGGAGATGATGAATTCGTTCTGCCGTATCCCCCTTTATTATTTAATTGCTTAAATTAATTAAATGGATACAAGGTCGTATACTGCTTTTAATTCCAAATTGCACTTCAATCTTCACATCGCAGCCACTGTCCACAAGTCAGTTCTTGGATTTGTTAAACGGTGATGTAATGTTGATGATGGAAAGATTGTTAGTATCCGTACACAAGTAAATATTCAAACATATGCCTAAAACATACTCGTATTGTGCTGAAAAACTGTTCATGCATTTGGGGGCCGCAGTTTAGAAGGTTCGAATATTCTATGCACGTTTAGGGCACCTTGACTCTGATTCCTACAGACCAACATACATTTTCTCAAGATTTTCAGATTCTGGGGCCAATCTATAATGATATTTTTCGCCTAAAAGCGCATCTCATGTGTTTTAGAAATTAAATCTTCTTAATTATAACGACGATTTCTAGAACTTGCCTCTCCTCCTACTCCTACAAATAGCGCTTTATTCTTGCATTTAAGAACATATAGCTTGGGCAGAATATTCCTAAAAATAAAAACTTGCTCAGCTTTTAGGTGCAATGGCCTCAATAAACACACAAATAAATTTAATAACGAGCCAACCAACCATAATTCCAACTAGCCTAATAAATAACAGCTAACAGGTCTGTTAGGTCTGAAACACAATTTTTTGTTGCTCCTCATTTTTCACATACATATAAATCAATTTTATTTCTCCCTTCTTTCGTTTTAGGTAAGTTTTTGTCTTTGGAGCCCAACTCCTTTCACTTTTATGTGCAAGCCGCCAAAGCCAGTATTTGAATTGTGGGAATGCCGCACGTCAATGTCATTGGAAATGCTAATCCAGTTGCTGCCACAGCGCCAAATGAAAAACCAACGAAAATTTCATGAGAATTACGACGACTTGTCACACACATGCGGGCGCTTATTGTAATGGGGCAGTGTAGGGTTAAGTTTTGTGTGGATTATTAGCAAATTAGCGCACATGCAATGCATTTCTTCATACTCGTGCTAGCGGGGACAAGGACCAGCTCGTAAATTGCATTTTCGGTTATTTAGCACTGCGGAGCACGCACTCAGAAATGTGCCTTGAAAACAATACAGAAAAGCGACTTAGCGCTGACATTTCAGTCATTTACATGAGTTTAGAGGCAAGCAAAGGTAAAAATAAGGAAACAAGACAATCGAGACAATAACTTCGGATGAAATATGGCCAGCAGATTCGAACCATCCAAGTTTTCCTCAAATATAGCTATTGGTTCCATAAGGCATCAAGAAAATACCTACGGATATAACACGGCCAGCAGATTCGAGTCATTCAAGTTTTCCCCAAATGTCGCCGTTGGTTCCCAATGGCACGAAATCAATTTGCTCACCGCAAGCAAAGCATTTCGCGAATCCGAATTTTCATTTGAGAACGTATCCCCTTATTTGGCCGAATGTGCGGTCGAGGACATTATCAAAAATATACCAACAGAGCTGCGTGGCTTCCATGACCGCAGCAGTTCCGAGTGCCCCAGCGAATGGCGATCGGATGCACTTAACGATGGCATGGATCGTCGCCTCAAAAGCTGGATGGAAACCCTGTATGCACGGAAACAGCTACAGAAACGCATACAGCTATCGACAGGGAAGCGAGCCGAAGACGTGCTCTTCAATCGACCCTCAACCATCGATGTGGGCAACAAGCAGATGATGCTGCGGCTTCTCGATCACGCCCAGCATAGCAATGCTGACACAAAAGCCGCTAAAGCGGCCGATTCGCTCAAGCCTCATTGCCATCCACAGCTTTGCACCCCAATGCATGCAGTTCTGGAAACTCTGCCTAGCCCTAACCAGCTGGAGTTCATGGGCCTTCCAACGCTCGCCAAATTAGAGCTGGCTGCAATTAGTAATGAGGCGCCCAGCAACTGGTTGCTAAGCGAGCGATTGGCACACAGGCTGCAGAAGCACGATGTGAAGCGGGTGTTGGAGTTTTTCCCCGACATTGACAATTTACAAGTTACCCCAACCCACGTGCATCACTCGAAGGTGGACGCGATCAAGTGCATCGGCGAAGATAAGCTCTTCAGCATATCGGATGATACGTCCATTCGTCCGATGTCCCCAGAGATCGAGGAGATGGAGGAGCTCGAGGAGCCCAGCGTTCCATTCGAAATTGCTTACACGCCTAGCTATGGCGTCAAAATCAATGGGCGCACATTCAGAATCGATGAGAAAACCAGCAAGTTGATGGCCGAGCAAGAGTTATTCTTCCAGTGCGACCCCTACCAGCGAACCTTAAAGACCCTAGTGGAGTTGGAGAACATAGGCGAGAGACCCCTATTTATTAGTTGCAAGTACTTGCCATACTACAAGGAACATGCTTCCGTCAACAGCGTGGATGACGAATTTGTTTTTGATTCGACCAAATGCGTGCTGCATCCACAGCAGATCCGCCGTTTCGATGTGATGTTCCAGCCGAAACGTGTGGGACTGTTCAAGGCCAAGTGGCGCATGTGTATAGAACAAGCTATGTTTTGTCGCGGATGCAGCTTCATTGTACACGTGCACGGACTCTGCACACCACCCGTGGCTTTTCGCGAGCAAGTGGACGTGAATCTGCGAAATATATACGACAAATCGAACTGGATGGAGCTCGAACGTATTCCCCAACTGCAGGGTTCCATAGCTCCGCTAATCGAGTCGCCCTTCCTCCTCTGTCCCTACGAACGCATCTTTGATGAGCGCGAGCTGTTCAATGCCCAGAACCCGGGACACATCTGCACTCGCTATGATGATCTTGAAATGCTGAAACAGTTGCACTCTGCTCTAAAGAAACCCCGCGAGCCTGCTTGGGACTTTCGCATCGAAACGCTCCGGGAGTTTATTTTGCGCCGAGAGGGCGTTGAACAACGCCAGGTTTTTAATGACTTTCTACTCACACTGCTGCAGCCCATGAAATGTGGCGAGTACGATATGTTCAAGAGATTGGACTCCAATCCAGAACAGCAGCGCACCCGATTCATCTATGTTCGTGGAGTGGTTGGCAGTGCCATCGAGGAGTGGGAGAAACTGGCCATCGAGCTGGAAAGTCAGTTTTTCAGAACTGAACTCAAACTGTATTTGGCCGAATTAACGGCACTGGAAGAGGAATCGGGAACTGAGGGGCTGGATGCTGAGGCTATTTCAGCACTTATATCGAAAAGGTTGAAAAGCTCAAAGTATTTCAGAGACTCGCTGTACGTTCAAAGCTATACCCTACTCTGCGACGCTGCTGAAAACATTGTTTCTGTCATAGAGAGCACTGTCCACATTTGAAAGATTGAGAGCTGGCGAACTGATCTGTCAACAAGTTCATATATTTTGTTACAAGGACACACAGTAAATTTGTTTCATTATACTTTAACAAATATAAATAAAAACCACTCAAAGACAAATGGAGAAACATCAAACACAAATTGACCATAGAAGGTCGCGAAAGGGTTTCAGCTTGACCCTAGAGCCGAAGTTCAGCAACGCTTCTATGACCAATTTACTTTCCTTTCCATCCACTACCACCGAAGATGTTTATTTGCGTGGTTGCTTGAAAGAAGTTGATAAACATTATAGTGAGCGCATCATTGAAGACTTACTTAGTGAGATTTTTGCCGAGCAGCGAGGCTACATACAGGAGACATCGTCAGCATGTGGCATCGTAGAGAGTCACGAGCCAGAGCTGAGAGTGGACAAGCGATTGAAATATTGGCGCCAAGTCCTTGCTGAACGCAGGCAATTGCAGAGTCAAATTGAAACTCAGACTGGCAAAAAACCCGAGGAAGTGCTTTTCAATCGACGCACAACCCTCGAGGATCGCAACAAGGAGACTGTCAAACGCATTTTGGACTATGCTGAGCGCATGCGTCCCGAGAATTTGACGGGGAAGCGAATCGCAACCTTAACGCAATTAGAAGATCCATGTACGTGTGCTGAGCTAGAGCAAGTAAGGGAGACTTGGCCACAAGCCGAGCGCGTAGGGCATAAGCACCTTGAAATTTCGGGACTGCCAGGTGTAACACAAAAGGAGATTCTGGGCAGTGAGGCCGCTGGGTATGGACTGAGGAATACCTGGCTGCAGTCCAAATTCTTGGATAAGCGTCTCGACCATCGCTTCGGTGATATTACCAAAGTGGTCGAGTTCCTTCCCAATTTAAACAAGCTACAGGTGACGGGCACAAACTATGCTAAGCTTAAGCCGAAGCCCAACATTGAATTCCTGGGTGAGCAGCAATTACACACAATTTCCAGCACACCTTGTGAGCCGTGCAGCGAGGAGTGCGTCTATGAATCGTATAGCGATATCACAGAACCAACACCACCGATAGTGGTCCCCCAGGTGGGCATGAGTGTCAACGGCAAAGATTATGTTCTGGGCGATCCAAGCCTTTTGAAATGCGCCGATTTGACCAGCAGATTTAAGTGCGATCCATTTCAACGCCGCACCAAACACGTCCTAAGGATCACCAACATAGGCAAACAGACTCTCTCATTTTCCTGGAAACAGGGCGTATATTTCTACAATCGTGCCTCGCTCCTGGTAGCACGAGATGGCGAATTTTTCTTCGACACCTCCAGCTTCCGTCTAGTGCCATGCGAGACATACAACTTGGTGGTCATGTATCAGCCGCGTAAAGTCGGCGTGGCAGTGGAGCTGTGGCATCTGAATGTAGAGCCCCCGGTGCTGTGCTGCTGCAAAGAATCGCTGCAACTGCGCTTTTATGGCAAGTGCACGGCCCCCAGAGAATATTTAAACAGACTCAACGAGCTGCGCGATACGGTCATATGGAAATCAAATCTAGGCGAAATGGAGAACATAACCCAGCACCAAGCATCTTTAGTGCCTCTTATCGGGCCATCGGAGGTGTTCTGTCCATACGATCGCACATTGGATGAGCGGGAACTGTTCAATGTTCTCAATTTTGGGTACAACTGCGTTCGCTTTGATGACCTGGAGACGCTCAAGACCATGCACAAGCAGTTGAAAAAGCCACGAGAGCCGCACTGGGATCTTCGCCTTGAAACCATAAAGGGCTTCATTTTACGCATTGAGAATAGAGAGGATCGCTCGCAAATGTTCGAAACGTATATGGAAGTATTATTAACATTGCAAGGATCGGCACCTAGCCTGGAAGCCGTTTGCCAGTTAGATGCCCAGAAACAGCAGACACGCCTTATTTATGTGCGTGGCGTCATTTGCAACGGTATCGAGGACTGGGAGGACCTTATGTCTGCCGTAGAGGAGACATTTTTCAAACCTGAATTGCAGCGCTACTACATAAGACTGCTGCAGGAGGAAGAGAGAAAGGAAAACGATGAGGATGAGGATAACCAGCCACCAGGCACTCACGCATATACAAAGGAACTGATTACAAAAATCAAGAACAACTCAGTAATTGGAGATGGTGAAGACATCCTGGAAATGGACGGCGAAAAGATAACAGCGGAGGTTCTAAAGAAGCTGAGGCACTCCAAGTACTTTCGGGATGCCCTGTACATACACACATATACCCATGTGTGCGATATTGTCGAGAATATTGTGTCAGTGATCGAAAGTACTGAAATAGTTCCCACCTGAGCCGCAACCAACAGTACTACTACCAGTTCTATTCAATGATTCATCCGCTGGTGGGATAATATAAAATTACCCCCGACATCTTTGCCTGCTTTATCATTTTCTGTATTATGTCAAATAAATATTCGTACACATCTTTCGAAGTACACACGAGAACCCACCATGTTCATTGCATATGACAGCAAAAGGTCGCCCTCCAACTCTGAAACGCACGTTACAACTCCTTCAAAACTAAATTACTTCGTAGTTGACGATGATAATACGGACAAATTAATAAATGAGGAAGACCCCCAGCAACTGGTCTACGAAATCGCAGACGGCATCTTTGATCATGAGGATGGAAGATACTTTGAGACCAGCTCGCAAGACTCAGCGGCTAACCCCTCCTGCTCATCCCAGTACAGCGTAGATAAACGACTTCAGTATTGGAAAGATGTGCTGCGAGAGCGACGTGCATTGCAGGAAAAGCTGCGCCTAGCGACTGGCAAGCTACCCCAAGACATTCTCTTCAATCGCATCTCAAGCATCGACAATCGTGAAAAGGAGACCATGAAGCGGGTCCTTGAGCACGCGAAAATATCCTCTACTGGGCCCAGTATGCAAAAAGGACAAGCCTTCGAGTTTGTTGGCATGCCCCAGCACACAATTACTGAGATGATGGGAGAAGAGAAAGATCAAGGCGCAACTAAAAATCCCTGGCTGCAGTCGCAGGCGCTTGATCATCACCTACGGAAACAAATCCCTCACATAAAACGGGTACTGAATTGTCCTCCCGACTTCGAGAAACTGCAGGTCGTGGGCACCAAATCGACGTTTAGCCGTGCCGGAGAGCTGTTCTCCCTACATTCAATATCAAGTCAATCCGAAGAGTCGTGTCCTGAGCTACAACAGTTTTTCAGCGTACAAAGCTATGCATCGCGTGCCTCGAAAGGTAAGACCGCTGGCCTTTACATTAACGGTACCCTTTACAAGGACGTGGGGGCGGAAAATGCACCCTTCGTTGAACGACTTTTCTGTTGCAATCCCTTCGAGCGACTTTTGCGTCCGGTGTTGCGTTTCGAGAACAATGGCAATAAAGTGTTCAGTCTGTGCTGGTTGCGTCAGGAGTTCTTCGCATACAACGGCACTTTAATGGACACCCTGGACGATGAGTTTGTAATGGATACAGAACCGTTTATGCTGCGGCCAGGCGAGGTGCGTCTAGTGCGTGTTCTCTTCCAGCCCCGTAAAGTGTGCATTGTAAAGCAGAAGTGGTTGCTCTTGATAGGCCGTCGTATCAAAAATCGACGCCTCTCTGGCTTTAACCTGTATCTGCATGGTAGGTGTACGCCCCCCGAGGAATATACCCAAATTCTTGACCAAAAAATTGCAGTAGTATCTAATCTGGTGCAAAAGAACATTAAACGCAATTGCAAACGGTTCGTGCCAACGCCAAGGACATTTCCATGTCTATATCATCGTCAAGTCAAGCCGGAAGAGCGGCAGATGTTCAATGAGTGCAACAAAGGGTATTACTGCAAGAGCTATGACGACCTTGAAATTCTAAAGCAGATATTTAATAGCGTGAACAATTCAAGCGCTGCACCCAAATGGGACTTGAGTGCCCAAACGCTTATTGCGTCAATATGTGACTTGCCCGATCTGGATCAGCGAATGGCGTACTTTGAGGAACTGCAGCTAGTCTTGGCGCGTATGCGCACTTGTGCTACCGACAATCAATATAACGATGATGGTCTTCAGTTGTTAGAGCGAAAGCTCTCCAGATACATCTATGTGCGCGGCCTTATCAGCAATGCCATCGAAGTGTGGGAGAGCCACATTTTTGCACTGGAGGGAAAACTCTTCAAACTGGCCTTGCAACGTCAAAGCCTGCACACCGTCATTGAAGAGGAAGAGAAACTCATGTCCTTTTCCGATCTAAGAGACATGATCAGGAACGGCTTCAGTAAGGCTGTGCAATGGGAGGGCAGTGCGGAAATGAACGCAAAGACGAGAAAAAAAGTAACGCACTCCAAGTACTTTAAAGATACGATCTATATCTATACTTACACCAAGCTTTGCAGCGTGGCTGAAGACATTGTATCTGTAATTGAAAGTACGGAGGTTTGGTAGGCTTTTTGTTAGTCGTCCAGTTTATTTGAACAACGAGCACAATACAGAACTAAATACACAATCACTTATTTAGTTAGTCTACACAAATTTATTTCTGCAACAATGGTCAGTCTCAGGTTCACGCGGCTATCTGAAAAGTCGAAAAACATATCATTTCTTGCTGTGGTCAATCCGAAAAAAACACCATCGACCGATAACACGGCATTCATCAAGTCGTCCTCCACTGAGGACATTTTCATGAAAACCGGTGAGCTTAAGGAAGTCACACAGCATTATGGGCGTCGCATTATTGAGGACATTGTCGAGCAAATTTTTGACGAACAAGTGGGACTGGAAAAGGCGGGAGTTCCAGATTCCAGCACGGGATGTTCCAGCACGAGCAGCATAAGGGAGTCCATTAAAATGGACAAGCGTCTGAAACTGTGGGAAGACACGTTAACAGATCGCCTAGATGTTCAGCTAAAGATATGGCGCAAGACTGGCAAGAGACCTGGAGAGATGCTCTTCAATCTACCCACAACAGTCGAGCAACGGGACAAGGGTACTGTAAACCGTCTCATGGACGTTGCCACGCGCTTGAATCCCGTGGCATTAAAGGGCAAGCAGGTTGCAGTGCTGCCCGGACATTTCAATAGCGAGCAGTGCAAGTTTATGAATGAGTTGCGGGAGACTTTGCCAACAGCCGAGCAAAAAGGTGAAGCCGAGGTGGAAATTAGCGGCCTCACAACCACAACCAAGGACGAGATAATGGGTCCAGTTGCGGAATATGAAGAAAAGCACTCAAAACAACGAACTAAATGGATGAACTCGAGAGCACTCGAGCAACGTATCGAGCGGGAGCACAGGGATATCAAACGAGTTCTGGAATTCTTTCCCGATGCCGAACACCTTGAAGTGGTCGGTCAGAATATATTAAAGGACCCAAACGTTTTCCAAGTGCAGGCTGAAGAGCTCAATTCATTTCGCACTATAAGCAGCACTACCATGGAGTTTGAGGAAGAGGGGAGCGAGAGAAGCCAAACGGAGTCGTCCCATAAAATAGAATTGGAAAAGCCCTCCATTGCGGCTGGCATTAAGATCAACAATGAAATATTCATCATGAATGATAAGCGCAGTGCACAGAACATTGACGTGCCCATCAATTTCCAGTGCGAGCCCTACCATCGACAGCTGAAGCAGGTGCTGCGATTCGAGAACATTGGCCATCAAGTGATCATTTGCAAGTGGCGCCGAACGGCCTACCATAAGAGAAACTCACAGTTTCTGGCGACCGGCAACGACACATTCCTGTTCGACAAGGCCAACTTTGTGCTCCGGGCGGGCGATGTGCATGTGACCAATGTAGTGTTCCAACCACGTCGCGTCTGCCTCGTTAAGGAGCGTTGGGAGCTGCGAATATTTCCTCAAATCTTCTGTGGTCATCGCGACTCGCTAGTTGTACGTCTGATCGGAAAATGCACTCCGCCGGAGGAGTACGTGCGCAAGACAAACCATCTGCAAAGCAGCGTCATCGACAAATCCAATAAGACCGCCATGGATAAGCTCGGAGCGCTACATGCAGAGCTCACGCCACTCATTCAACCACACGAGGTGTTGTGTCCATACGAGCGGGTGTTTGACGAGCGCGAGATATTCAATGCAGAGAATTTGGGATACCATTGCGACCGGTTCGACGATCTGGAGCATCTGAAAAACTTGTACAGGATTCTGAAGAAGCCCCGTGAGCCGCAATGGGACTTCAGATTGGACTCACTCAAAAGGTTAATCATGCGCCAGCCCGAACCAATCCAACGTGAGATTCACTTTCAGCTGCTAATGGAGTCGCTGGAGCCTTTTAAGTGCAGTACCGACGGCCTGCCATCGAAGAAGTTCGAACACAATGCTGAAAGGGATCGATCGCGCTACATTTATGTGCGCGGGGCTATAGCAAACGGCATAGAGGAATGGGAGGATTTGATTATTTCCTTGGAAGAGAGCTCACTGAAGTTGGAGCTCAGGCGCTTCTATGACAAGCTCGAAGAGAGCAAAGAGAAGCAAAATGGCGAGGAGCTGTCCTCCGATGAAGACGAGGAGCCCAAGCCGTGGATGCGACAACTGAAGCAACAACAGCCCGAACTCTATGTGCTTAAGAAGATGCGCAGCAAGAAATATTTCAGGGACTCGCTCTATATTCACACATACACGCAACTCTGCGACATGGCCGAGAATCTAGTGTCAGTTATCGAGAGCACAGAATACGTTTAGATGTTGTAGTTGTATTTATTTTTAGCTCGCAAAAATTATCTGTTCAGGTTAGATTTTATTCAACATTTAAAATTCTCGTCACCACTTTGTGTATCGCTCAAGGGTTAAAGCCACTTCGCGTAGGCTACAGTTTCTTTTCCTGAACGCTTAGTAAATTTTTCATAGCATACTTTTGCGCGGCAGATAAAAATGCTTCAGGCATCAAAAATTGTTTAGTTGTGAATTGTTAAAGCATAGTACAAATGAAATACAAAACAAACGAACAACAGCAAATGTGAATATTCATTGGCATCTGTTTTTGCTATTTCTGCAAATCCTACAGTCCCCGGGGAGTGTCTATTGATTAGGACTAGAAAACAGAAGAGCAACAGCAATAAGAATCTATTAGCCTGCAAACAAAACTATTTTATGCACAGGAGACACACCTGTGTCCTGCACATGCCTAGCGTGCCTTGGCACTAACTTTTCCCATTATTACGACGCTTTATGAGCAACAAAATTGCCCATTTTCGTTCAGTAACATCGAACTTCGTCGGCCCTACCTCCACGCAGCCCCTGTCCCTTAATGGGCCCAACAGCAAATGTTGCTCGAAAAAGTTTGTTTTCCCCTTGCCCCTTACTCCTTGTCTGGTGTGCTGTGAGCCTTTGTTTCCGCTTTTCCAATTCCCTTTTGCTTTATTTCGATTTTCGCTACTTTGCATTGATTTGATGACACTTTGGGGGTTATTTTATTTCACTAATAAATGTGTCGGCCGTTGGGATAGCGTGTCAAGAAGTTGTCTGCCCATTTTTGCCAATCATTTGGCTTTAGTTTCGGCTCGTTTGCGTCAGAGTGTCTGCTCAAATGGGCCGACAAACGAGACCATTATGCTTGCAATTAGCCAAATTGATTTTGTGATAGCAGGAAGCACTCCCCATCGCCTACAATTAATATACATACATATTAACCATTGATACATACAGAGTTGCATATTTCATTCAGCAAAGGTATTGGTAGCGGCACCGCGAGCCTTTACTTCTCACGCTGCCCTTTAACTTCACAGCTGATAATATAAATCCAATTAATCATTCTGCACAAAGCGGCAAATAGCTGAAAAAATTCTTAGCATTTCCGCTCACATCGTTTAACTACTAATTAGCCTACAGACCGCATTATGTGCTCAAGTAATAAATGCATTGTCTGCCTTAATGACCATCGCATCGCACTGCTCATTTGATGCCGACTGCACACTGACCGACTTACAAATACCGCCATGGCCCCGTAGTCACCGAACGTGACCTTGAGATGTTCATTAGTTACTGGCGAGAATAAGCAATTATGTGTAGTCTTTTATCTTCTCATACCCCATGACTAACACAAAAACGAGTGAAGAGTGTTTTTTGCGTGAGATCATATATCATATGATTATTTTTCAAAGGAAACACAGTTCCATTATTGGCGCAACTGCCACCCATTAGATTTGAGGTGGTTCTAAATAATTATTTAGACCTATATTATTAAGATTCCTTGTCAATTGAGGAAATAAAACTCGTATTTTTGGCTACAAATAATAATCGGAAATACTGTTGCATACTTTTCGCTGCTTTCACAAAAATCTAAATAGCCGAATAAAACGAGCAAAAATAAATAAAACAAATATTTGGTTTTGGATTGCAAGTTAAGCTGTGGTTTTTTCTAAACCCCATTCTTGTTTGTATTTATTTTTGTTATTCGGCGCTGAAGCATTTAAATGATTGCCAAGAAGTATAAGAGGGTATCACTAGCGCCACCTAGTAGCAAATAGCTTTTGTAAACTAGTCGCGGCCAGACAAGATCCACATCTCTCAGTTAGGTTCCACATTTTGCTTCGTTCGTGTGCTTTGCGCGTGCGCCCAGTTTGAGAGTGCACGCGATCGCGAGCGGACTTACACCTGTTGCAAGCGCACGAACTTGCTATCGAACTAATCGAGATCGGCGATTCGCTATAAAATTAACAATAAAGCCTAATCTTAAGAGTGCGGCTTATAAATGATAATCAGTACGGCCCAAGAGAAGTGTTGTGCATCGATTGTATAGCAAAGCCTTCACAGCCTTAAACCCGATTCAATAACGCTAAGGCGCAATAAAACGAGTGTCTGTGCGCTACAATGCAGCTCAACATCAATTGAAGAATAAAACGTAGTGTAGTTCTGCCCCTGAGCTGGCGCGACTCATAAAATTATGCAAATTGCCTATGTGGCGGCATGGATACGCCGCTGGGCAAAGTGTTAAAGGTGCGTCGTTGTCATCAACATTGCCCTGGGCTGGGCATTGTCTACATTGTCAACGGATTGCGGATTGCGGTTATGGTTGCCACAAGAAAAAAAAAGCGCCAAGTTCAAATAAAAATATTACAATAAAAAATATAAAATTCCAAACTGTTTTGATATGCCAGACAGCAGATCGCTCGCCTAAGCAAAAGAATGAAATATAATGACGACACTTTTTCTTATATTTCAAGATTGTTTGTAATCGCATGCTGAGTGCGTCGCAAACGTATGACTTAAGCAACAAACTTGATGAAATTTATGTATATTACCACACAACTTGTTAATGGCATTCATAATGCCATGCAACACATTACGCTCAACGATAGCGTACTTTATTTGATTTATTTTGATGTGTTAAGTTTTTAATCGCACTTTCACCAGCGCTCAATGCCAGTCGCCAGTCGCCAATTGCCAGCTGCCACCAGACAGCAGCCAACGGCCAGCGTCCAGTAGCGCAAGCAAGCTCAAATAAAGTCATAACAAAATATGCCCATGAGCACGTCACAACTTTAACAGGCAATAAAAAGTAGTAGTCATGAAGCACTATGTAAGTGTCTGGCCATAAAATGCGGCACATAGCAATTTGATTATCGTGGACTTGACTCATCCACTCCAGCTTTCTCCATATCGTAGTCCAATTAAATTGCGAACTAAAAACAAAAGACAGAGGAAGAAAAAACAGACACCCACAAATGCAAACGCAACTGCCACAAAATGCTGTGACATGTGCAACAACATGAAGCCTGCTGCTTGGGTCCTTTGCTTGTTTGCAATGTGTCAACAATGGCTTGTTAGCCAAGCAATTGACATGGCCAGCTCATGTGTGGGCCGCCAGCTCGCCATATATTTTAGCGTACAGCGGCGAGCAGAGCAAACACCTTATTGACAACCGCAACTACATGCCAGCATACATCGGCCTGACTCGAACTCAATTTTACGAGTCCGACTCCGAGTCCGAGTCTGGATCTGGGTCTGAGTCTGCATGCAGCCGCATGTGGGCAGCAAGTAAACGTACTATTATATGGTATACATATTTTATGGTATTATTGCAAATCGAGGCATGCAAATGCGCATTGTACACAATTATCAGCGATTTCTAATTGCCTGACGTGCCAATTAATGTGTGCACAGCCATAGCCGATAGCGATTTGAATCAGCTTTATGGGTTAAATGGCATTTGCAGTCGATGTCAACTTGGTAGCAAGTTTGCGTGGGCAGCCCACATGATATGCAGCCCAATTTGTACTCACACATGCGAGTAGCAAGAGTGTGAAATGCCGCAGCATTCGAGTAGTAGTTGAAGTCGACGACATGCTGTCAGTCTGCAGTCCCCAATCCCCAATCCCCAGTTCGCGGTTGCAGCCCGCGCTCGTGTTTCAATGGGGAGCCCATCAAAATTGTCTCATTTCTTATGCAAACTGCAGCGGTTGCAACGTGAGCTTGCCACATACGCGCTCTCGTACTCGTACTCGTATCGTACTCCTAGTGCCTCTACGAAGCGAAGCCAACTAAACTAAAACGCCATAATTAAAACTGGCAACTGTGGATGCTACCATTTTCTTACAGAAACTTTTTAATTAAAACCAAACACACACAACACACACACAACACACACACAGATACAGACACAAGCGTAGCTTAACAACGCGTACTTGGTGTCTATTTGATTGACAAGCGGAACCTATGATGCCAGCCACCGCTTCATCCGCCCTCCTCCTATGGCCGCTGTCGTTGCCGTTGCCGGTGAAAACAGATACAGGTTAATTGTGTCCATTTAGTCGGCCTCACTTCGCATCAATAGGAAAGTGGCAGCAACAACAGCTGGCCTGCAATTTACAGCCATATTTTATGCGGTCGCGTTATTATGCAGTAGCAGTAACTGCCAACTTGTTGTTGCCCAATAAATTTTGTTGTTTTGCACAACTGTGCACGCCTCGATGTCCGCTATGGCTTGCGTTTACGCTTAATTTAGAAATTCTTTGAGTTGTTTTGCGCGCTTTCGCAGCGCTAATTATGCAGTGTTGCAGCCGCCGGCTATAACCAAAACATAAAGCCCAGACCAAAGCCAAGACCAAAACTGAAACTAAAACTGAAAACGTTGTTTATGAGTGCGCTTAGTGGCTGTAACTGCGGCTTCCACAGCGACTGCGGCTGCTACTGCTGCTGGCAGCAACTACAACTACCAAATCTAGTCAATTACGACCGTTGCGCATCGATAAACTTTCTCCGAAAGATAGGCTGTCCGGCCGTCTGGGCACCCTCGCAGCTACTTAACCTCGATGCAGGTTGGGGCGTTAATTTGTTATGTTCACGCAATTGATGTGGCCAACCCGGAGCTGGACCGCTCGGCAGCTGAAGCGTGAAAACTAGGCTCGCTTAGCATTATTTTAGTTTTAAAAAGAAAAGAACGATTTGTGGCTGGAATTGCCGTTGACGCGTATTAATTGCGGGCATGTCAGGAATTTCACTACAATGGACCAGCGATTTATGGCCACCACACATAGACACCTCACCTGTATTGTTCTGCATTTGTTAGCATAACAAAAAACGTGTGGCAATGGGTCAACAACCGTTATGAGTTCCTCAATGTGTGTGTCTTCTAAAAACAAACTTAATTTATTTATGACAAGATAGGTGCTTAGCATTGCTTTACCTCTATTTATGTATATATTTATTTGCATTTATTTAAATATCAGCAAACGCTGGTAGCAGAACTGTTATGTCATTATTTAGTAACAAGTTCATTTCCTAAGTCTTTTGTTTTGCAGCATTTGCTGCCAAAAAATGTGGCTGACTTTTTAGATCCAAAGCAACATTTCGAATTCAAATGGGAGATTACTACAGATTTATAAATGCATCATTGGAACTAGTTATAGGAAGTCGAGCCATGCTATAAAATCATCTTCATTTCCCAATTCTTTGGTTGTGCAGCATTTGTTGCCAAAAAATGTTGCTGACTTTTTAGATCCAACGCAACATTTCGAATTCAAATGAGAAGGAAGTCAAGCCGTGCTAAAAACTTTAAAAAGTCATAGAGTATTTATTATGCTACTAATGCCGCTACATACCTGAAAATTGTCCGGCCAAGTCGCTCATAAAAAAAAAACACCACGCTAACTATCAATTTAAAGTAAATACTGCAGACTTTTTTGTAGCAATAGAAAAAAGTATAGCAACATTTCTGCAACATGAATGTTGCCCGTTGAGAATCGTATTACGTATACGTACCCCTTTTACAAGTATAACTTTAAATTGAGAAAAAACGCCAACATTCCATGTTGTGTTGGCCTGTTTTTATATTTTTTTACCGAAGCAAAAGCTTAATTCTCAGAATAAACACAATCGATCAATAACCGTATGATGTTATTGCTTCGATGCTGAAATCAAATTAAAATCTTCTTAATGATTGTAAATAGTTTAATAGCCAGCCCTTAAAAAAGACATAACATTTGCACATAATTAGCTCGGCATGTTTTGTTATAAATCGTTTCAGACCATAAATAAAATGGGCGAAATTGTGTTTAAGGCACTCACACATTCATCATTTACATATCTAAAATTTATACATGCGTTTGTTGTTAGCTGTTTTTTTTCGCTAATTGGTTGTCTCTGTGGCTTTAGTGGCCAAAAAACAATGCGCAATTAAGCAACAAAATGTTCGTTGTCCATGCCTTTTATCACTTTTTGTAGCAAATTAAAAAACAACTTCGTTTTCTCATAAATCATAGTCATAGACCTGTTGTGACTTTTGTGGAATACTCGTATGTTGCGAAGCAATATAAGTTAATTAGCCAAAAATTAACTGAACAAGGAAACGATGCTTTAACTGTTTTCTTTATGCGATTGAGCGCATCTGGCCGACATGGAAATGCCCGATCATTTATCAAATACTCAAAGAGTTGCCTCAACTGGGCGAGCAACATCATGTTTCATCGCTGTTCCTGGCAATTTTATCTGTCACACTGTCAGCTCGTGTTAGCATGCAAATCATCTTCGTGCAACAGGCACACGAGGCATTCACTAACACACACACAGATAGCAGCTCTCATGTATTCCCCTGCCCTGCTTTCAGCTAACAAATCTACACAAATCTGCAGCGGCGAGTGCGCATTTAAAAAAAGAAAATGGAGCAACTGTTGCTCCACTCTTGTTCGATAGATTCTGATTGCATTCGACATTTAACACAACTTTTATAGATTGGTCTGGCTTTCGGCTTGGTTTTAATTGCCGGCCAGATGGGGACGCCTACGCCCCATTTGTGAATTTCACTTGGCTGCGTGAATAATCCGATTGCATATAGCTTTTGCTTTAGTTGTTCCACATTTTCCGTTTTGAAAACCCCAAGGCATGTCGCATATGATAATTGCAATCGAAAGCCAAATGGGCGACTTAAAATGCAGCATCGATCAATCTAATAGCAATATGTTAAGCCTGAAGTATTTTACAGGCGTTTTACGCGGCGCTCCAACTTAATTGCCACTTTTGGAGTCGGGCCATTAGGCTAGGCGTTAGATTATTATCGGGCCAATGAAATATGAGCCAACTAGCCAAAAACAACACACAGCAGACAATGCCTCATTAGAGCGCCCCCAGAGAGCGAAACTGCCAAATCCGAAATCCAAACTAGTTTAGCGGCTAAATGCCTGGCATGTCATAGACTAAAAGCCAAGAGTGGACTAAGCGAGAAAAAAAAACACACACACACACACACACACAAAAGAAAGAAAAAATACAAATGGGCAGCAGGCAGTCTAAACTATGTAATTATAATTTCCACAACAGACAGCGGTGGCTGTGTATCTGAAAGATACAAAAATTATAGTTCATTCGGCGCATAAAATATAGAAACAAGTTAATCCATTAGCGGGCGCGGTCTTAGCCAAGTCCACAGCCGCGGCCGCAGCCGCCGCCAGCGTCAGCGTCGCCGTTGACATTGCCATCATTTGAGTTGACGTTCTAGCTTGGGTTACAGTTAAGTTATACGTATAACTGGAAAAGATGACACACACACACACACACACACACACAAAGCGACGAGTTCGAGTACGAGTACATGTATAGACATGCATAGTAGGCAGTTATTAAATACATATTTCTCATTGTTTATCTTTTGGCATTCGTATGTTAATATCGGAAATATGTCAGCCTGCCATCATAATGTGGCATCTGCGCCTTCCCTCCTCCCCTCCCCCTTTCTAGTAAATACTCATCTCGTCGTATGCAAGAATTGTAATAAATTATGAAATTTACAGTTGAGGAAAATTCTCAATGCAACAGCTACTCGTAAATGAGTCGTCATGCGGTCGTATTTGGGTTAAGCTGATAACTTCATCTGAAACTGTAGCATTGTCTGCTCAACTGTATAAAACGCTTCAAATGAGATCTCTGATAACACATTCTGAGCCACAGACGCTCCGAACCTGATGAGCTTGGCTTTCTGTGCCAGGTTAAGTGTGTGAGAGATGAAAAGAATTTGGCTTTGAGCTGCAGTCTCTGGCCTCTGCTTCTGCTTCTGCCAGAGCTTGACGAGCTCGCTCTGCGGCTGCTGCAGACGGAATGTCAAGTGGGCGTTAAAGTGTTAGGCTACAGGTCTAAACGTGAAGGTTTTGGAGCACTCAACTGTTCATTGTTGTTGATGCTGTCGCTGTCGCTGTGGCTGTGGCTGCATTCTATCAGATAAAAAGGTATTATTAACACACAGTCGTGAAGCGGCTCTGATTTACAACCCACCACAAGATTTTGTAGTTGTGTTATGTGGAAGAAAGTGTCATGGCGGGGGGGAATTTAACGGTAAGTTGCATTGACCAGAACTTAATGTTCTTCGTTTAAGCTTCTTTTGGGATGATTAGCTTAATTTGCATGGCCATAAACAGGGGAGTGGGGCAATAAAGAAAAGTAAACCAAGACAAACCGTTTGAGCCAATTGACTTCTCAGCCTGCTAGCAACTAGTGAATGGCCATAAAAAATATGCATAAATACAGAAAAACAGAGAGAGGGAAAGAGACAGTTAAGCATAAATGGCTATGAAATTAATTGCTTGTCTGCATTTGCAACGCAATTTTCACTCGACTGTGGGGATAGAAATGTACACGAAAAAAGAGAGACCTGCTGCGGCCACCACTTTGTGCACAAACTTGGAACTTGACAAATGTTTTTAGTGCTGTGGCAAATCATAATAGCAGAAATAATAATAATAATAGTATTTCCACATAGTGGAAAAGCACAATAAAACTAGACAAACTGCAGTTAGAGCAGACAGCAATTGCAGCCTGGATTGATGGCAGCGCCGCAAGCGAGCAACAACAACGCCAACAACAACAACAACAGCAACTACAGCCCGCCATGTTGCCAATTTAGCATTTCGAGCTGGAGCGGTCTTTTTTTCTTGCTTCTTAGTAATATTTGTAGAATTTAGATTCACTCTTAAATACAATGAGATTCCTTGGCAAAAGGGCAACCAAACTTGAGAAGCCATCGATCGAATGACATGCAAATTGTTTGTTGCTTGTTTGTTTGTTTGTTTGTTTGTTGGTCGGACGGTTGCCATGCCATAACAGAAGTTTAAAAGTAGGTCCGTTGCTCGCAGCGATGCTTATTTCAATCAATTAGGCCCTGAGCGGCCGATGGGTCAACAATTTGGCTTTTGGAAGCTTATGGGGCTATCGTATTTTATTGATAAATTATGCGCCGCATATCGCGACACCGATCGCGTCACTTACAAGCCCCTCAACACATGTAGCAACAGCTACAGCAACAGCACCAGCCAGCGTCTGAATCAATAAATAGTAACGGTAACGCATTCTAGCTCGCTCTCTCAAAGTGGTTTGGTATTGATTCGAAAACCACAACTCCGACAATGTCCGCTCGCCAACAATCGCCGGAAGTCTTTGTGGGGCATATTTAGCTGGCACTTGAATCTGGCCCGTGAGCTGAGCTTGGAACGCATTTTTCTTGTCTATTTATGATCATTGTGTGATCGCGTTTTAATCACACGAAATTGGAGCCTTAGTAGCACATGTGAATCGACTTGAAACAACAACAACAACAACAGTATGATGCCCCTTGCTCATTCACAACTGTCGGATTACTTTTAAAAGAGTGATGGGGGGCGGGGGGGACGGTTCGCTTTTCCTTGGAAAATGTGCGGGTACTTACCTTGAACTGGTTACCGTTGCTTACACAAATAAAGCCCACTCACTTGCCTAATCACCCACACACACACACACACACACACACTGTTGCTGCTTGGTGTAACGGCGCGGCGGCTCAATTGTCTGTAGTTTTCTTTTGAGCCATAATTGAACGTTGGCAGTACTTGGCGCATCGCGTGCTGCATTTTTTCTTTTCTTCTGCTGCCGTTTACAGCGCCTCAGTCTCACAGCCTTCTCCGAGCCCCCAACTTCTTGTTTGTTCTATGCAGGGCTCTCCAATACATTGTTGTTGTTGTTGTTGTTGTTGGTTCCCAGTTGCTTGGAAATCATCTTCATTTTCTGACTTGGCTCAATTTTACCGGAAACCATACGAGTAGTAGTTGTTTATGTAGGCGGCGTCCAGTTATGACTGCAACATGCATTTTGTTGCCTCATGCTGTTTATAATTCAATTATGTGTATCCGTGTGTGTACTTAAGGTGTGCTTTTGACAACCGACTGCGCAGCTTGAGTTTCTTTTCCGCTTTAATTTCGACCTAACTAAGTCAGAATGTATATGTGTGTGTGTGTGCGGCCCAATGGGAATGTTAGTTCTTGAGTTAGTTGAGGGCGAACGTTTATTTTTCTTTTCAATGATGCTTTAACATGTCATAATAAATGCGATTTAGCTGATGCTCCGTAAAACTTTTCAGAGAAATTGTACTCAGTGTACAGGCATTTCTATAAACATGAAAGCTGACTTGTTGCCCATACTCTGAATTTAGTAAGGCTTTCCAATTACATGATAATACTGCGGTATTAAATGTAAAGAATATTCAACACAATAATAATAATAATAATAATAATAATAATAATAATAATATAAACAAAGCCCTAGTCTTCTCTTTAATATCTCCTTAAAAGCGTACATACTTGTATTCAAAAAAAAAATAAATTACAGATTTTTTAAGGCACTAGGAATGTAGCCACCATTGATAATGCTCGTCAAATCAATTTAAAACAATCGCTGTCTTTCTTTTTCATTCGAGCAATTTCCACTAGAAAAAAAAAACAATGTATTCTTCAAACAAGTTATCAAAATCAAATAAAATCCATAACACTATAAATGTATAATAACTTTCCATTTATCTCTACAATTGATGCGCTTAAATACTTGTAGATAGCAGATCCCATTTCTTTGAATTAATATTTTTATAAAAATAAAAAGATTTAATCACTTGTTCTATGGATAGAAGTCCTGCAACAGAATTAAATGGTTATTCGTATATCTTTGTAGCATAGAAGTCGCTTCAAACTAATCGAATTGAGTTGACAACTCTTAGAGTCCGAAACTATTAGCTAACTCAAGGCAAAACATTAACACGCGCCGGCTCCATTAGCAGCACAGTCCACGCCCCGCTTTGATGGTCCACAAAGAGGCTCAGAGCACTAAGCTAAAAGCGGCTTAATGCACACACACACACACACACACACACACACACACAAATACACATGGCTGGCGACTGTTAAGCTGCAATTGCTGCCAAGGCTTTAGCTACCAGCTCACAAAGTGGCTGGCATTGCGACTTACTCGTATGTTCGCTGCACAGAATGGATAATGCAAGGCATTGCAGCCGCACTGATGATGATGAAGATGAAGTTATTATTATCTGACAAGGGCATCATCGGCAAGCTGCAGTGGTCAGTGGCTCGGTGGCTTGGTGGCTTGGTGGCTGCGGCACTTAGGTATTGCTGCAGTTGAAGTGCTGGCTGGACCATCTTTATTAGAGGCGTGACTAATCGCCAGCGTCTAGAGGAAAGCTATTTGCGCAGCCATCATTATTAGGCTCGATTATGAGCGCTCGAGTGCTGCCAGCTCTGGCAATTCTCGATGTGTAAATAGCCGGACTATGCAGAGGGGCCAGCCTTCAAATTTGATTAGTTTCTTGCCAAGTTGGCCAAGTACGCCAAGTACTGGCTACCGCTGCACGAACTGAGATCGATTACTTCCGCATGCTGCCTTCGTCAATCAGCCAACTGCAACTGCAACTGCAACTGCGGCTGAGTGTTGGCTTCTGTTGCTGCTGTTTCCATTTCGCGGACATCCATCTTCATTTCACATACGAATGCGGTAGATGCGATCAACTGTTCAGCTCACTCGAAAGTGTTAGATTTCCAAGGTATTTCTTTTGTTTCACCTCCGACGTCAGATAAAAAACCCAAACAACAATACAAGTCGAGGGCAGTTGCCGTCAGTTAGAAGTTGGTCATGTGCCTTGCATACGAAATGAGCTTTTGATTCCAGTTCGCAGTTGTCGGCGCGATTTTGAAAGTAAATTATATGCAGTGCAGGCGATCGATCAAGCGAACTGAAACTGACACTTGGTGGGAGAGTGCAGCATGGGTTTTCATTTTCAGCCACAAGCTACAGACAGGCTGTAAGCTGTGAGCTGTGAGCGTGAAAGTTGCTAAGCCGTTGAGTTGCTGTTGGTGTCATTATTAATCAATGATCGAATAATTACATGCGCGCTGATTGTGTGGCAGCCTTAAGCCGTCCGCTCCGACCTGACAATGTGGACAATAAATTTTGTGAAACAATGCATATATTTAATAATGGAAAGCAGAAATCTATACTAAGTATGTTTCGGTGCAGTGCAACACAAACAAAATGAATTTATAAAGCGAAAATAAAGCTATATAGTGTAAAAAAAGGAAAATGTGAATGCTAACAAGCAGGAGCAGCAGCAGTAGCAGCAACAACAACAACAACAACAGTAACAACCACTAAAGAAAAATAATTACGAGCACAAAATACAAGTCAAGAACAGCAGCAGTAGCAGTAGCAGCAAAATAATAAGCAACAGCAACATGACCAGCCTGTCAGCAGCAGCAGCAGCAACAGCAACAGCAACAATAACTACTACAGTGAATACAACAACAACAACAACAACGCCCGCAACAGCAACGGCGACGGCGACGGGCAGCTTGGAGCCGGCGGTGGTGCCACGTACCGCCAATTTGCTGGCATGCAAACAATGGTGGCGCGTCTGTTTCTTGTACGGCGACCAGCAGAAATATTATCGACAGCTCTATAGCAAGGCAGCGGCGCAGCGATTGGCCGGCACAGGTACTGATACAGGTACTGGTACTGGCACTGGTACTGGCACTGGCAATGGTACTGGTACAGGAACAGGAGGCCAAGGCACAAACGAGGCTAATAATGAAAATGACAACAATAACTGCCAATTGACGGGCAACTACGATACGGTCGCTGATTTTATCGCAGTCTCGCAATTAGATGTGGACGACGATGTAGACGATGGCATCGATTTGGGCGACAGTGCCCGCTCGGCGAGCGGAGCGGCAGAAAGTGCAGCAGCGACCACACGACCGCTCTTTCCCGCCAAATGCGAGTCATCGACACCGCGTCGCAGTAAAAAGCTGCTGCGCTCGTTGCGCGTCCACGTCAAAGGATCGGCAACGAGGAGCAGCAGGGAGCTCAAGCAGAAGCAGCAACAACAACAACAGCACCAGCAGCAGGAACGTAAGCAACAACACACGGGTGAGCCAACCAAACGCAACGCCAAAGTGACCGTGCTCGACGACCCCTTTCTGTTCGGCATCGATGCAGATCATCTGGGTGATCTGGTCAAAGGGAAGCAATATCCAAGCGATGCCACTGAGCACATTGCCAAATACTATAGCGGCTATGTGGAGCGTGCCGCGCAGCATGAACTGCAACCGGAGCCCACGGCCAAGGTGCTGGAGATCATAGAGCAGCCGGAGGAAGATGAGCAGCAGCTGAGGGCTGTCGCTGATGAGCCCAAGCCCGCATTGCCACCGAAGCAGAAACAGCAGCGACCGGCGCCGCCGCCACCCGCACGCACCCCGCTGCCGAACGCGTCCGGGCAGCTACCATTGAGCGCCAGCGATTTACAGTTTCTGAACTTGAGCCTGCGCAAGCGCAGTTTACCGCACAGCATGAAGCCGTTTAAGGATGCCAGCACTGCCACCGATGCTCACAATATCAGTTTCACTTTCAACGAAGTGGAAGGCAAAGCCACAGCGCCGGAAACGCTCGCCAAAGCCACAACCTCCATCGCAACCTCAAACTCTCAGCAGGAGCCTAACGAGTAAGTAACTTCTCAAAATGCATCTTGGCCATTTGTCAGTTGTAATTTTCATAGCCGTCTGCTGACAATTTAAATGGCCGGCAAAACAAATAAATGCAAAACTGTTCGAGCCCTGCTCCAAGGAGCTCTTCAACGGCAATAAAAGCAGCAGCAGCAGCCGCCGCCGGGCAATTTTCTTCGGCCCGGCCGGCAGAAGTGCGCAAATAATGATTGATTACCCGCAGCCAATGCCGCCGCAGTCGCCAGCAACTTGTTGTGCAACTTGGTCGGTGGACACAATGACAAACTGACAGACTGACAGACTGACGGGCGACGGCAGCCAGGGCATCTAGAAGTCAATGAACACACATTGCGTGCTTGTTGCAAGATATGTTGACGGCGACGTCGAAGTCGATATCGATGGCAACGGCAACAACAACAGCAACAGCAACGGCGGCTGTGTGCGCATGGCAGTTCTTGGCTGTCTGGCCAGACCGCAATATGCAGGCGACTGTAAACACGCAACTTCTGGCAACTTGTTCTCTGTAGGCCTTCTTCTTCCTCTTCGTGTCGTTGTTGTTGCTGTTGCTGTTGTTGTGGCTGTTGCTGTTGCTGCTGAAATTGAAACTACTTAAGCTGCCTGACTGCCAGGCTGCCTGGTTAGTTTCGTTTGCGTAAATTGTTTATTGAGAGTTACGCATGCGCGCTTCACTCACTCACTCTCGCGAAGCCACGCAAGCTCGGGTTACGCATACGCCGCGTTGGCCTGCCAAAGTGTGATTTACTTGGGCCCATTGTCTAGATGGTCCGTCTGCATCTGCCTCGGTCTCAGCCGTCTTGGGCAACTTAACATAAACATGAGCACTTCCCAATACTTAAAGGAGGAGGACTTCATGCGCTGATGGCGCTGATGCTGCTGCTGCTGCGGATGCTGCTCCCGCTCATGTCATGATTTTGCATAATGTCATGCAAATAGCGCCCTAAGTTATAGTGTGTGCTGTCGGGCACAAAGGCCCTGAGCAGGCGCAGTCGCAGTCGCAGCCGCAGCCTCAGTCGCATCCGCAGTCCATTCCTATGAATTATGGCCGACAGGCGCGCACAAAAACATTATCCGGACTTACCAAGAGTCAATGGCCATAGATATCCCAAGATTGGCTGCTGTCGCAATTGTTTGCCGAGCTATTTCATTTAACATTAGCCAACCAGCCAACCAGCCAACCAAGCAACCAACCAGCCAGTCAGCCAGCCAGCCAACCCAAACGATTGTTTTCACTGTCAACATGATATTTCCTTTTTCGCCGCAGTAGAGCGAAAATATTGCATAGGGAATTGTGAATTGGAGCCACATACCCGTACTACACCTATGCTAGTACTCTTACTATAGAAGCAAGTTATGATTTACTATGCATTCAATATATTAACATATTTAACTCTGCACAAAGTATGTACACTCAGGAAAAAATAGCACTACAAATGCAAATATTTTAACTACTATAGCATAGGAAATGGAAAAGATAAACTACTTGTAGAGCGAATCGGCATTGTTGGAAAATTAAACGCATGGAGTGCATCAAATCAGCGTGTCTTTTTTTATCCTTTCCCCAAAGGGCTAAAAGGATATACCAATATAATCCAACAGAAGTAGGCGGGACAGATCTCACAAAGTGTATAAATTCTAAATCGGTTTGCTGATTTCAGATAGACAAAGAACAAGAATCACTGAACTGGAAGTATACATTCTCCACATTCCGACAATTATAGGCAAATATATGGGGTGTTTTTATTTGCGAATATATATTATTATTATTTCTTATTTCGAGTCTTTGGGTCAGCTTACATGCTACTAAGGTTAACTCTAAATAAAGTTATGCCCTAAAACTCATTCTCTGCCGGCAACTGTTGTTAGTATTTCTGCTTTGGTCCACGCTCGATCCATATAATTTTATGATTTTTTTATTTATTAACTTGATTTAATTTCAATCTGCAAAAACTAAGCGCTTCCATTCAACCTCAAATCAAATCATGGTTTTCGAAAAAAAAAAAATAATAACAATAATAAAATATAAAAAAACGCTATTAGGTCCATAATTAAATATTTCAAGACTTCAAAAAACGTGAGGTTTTATGGTATTTTCGATCTTAACCAACTATAGACACCGATTGCGTTTGATATCAGGTTGATATACTTGACTATTGTCTTCTGAGCGCAGCAATGAAGCAAGCAAAACAAAGGACTTAAGCAACAAACTTACAAAAAAGTTACATACTAATATCGTGCTCGTGGGCCAAAATTGGCAAAAAGGCAAACGACGCATATATCCGCCGCAAGCTGTCGGCAACTATTTTTGTTGAAATCATATTTAATGTTCATCGAATTTCGCCACAAAACAAAAAGACCACTCAATTAGCCATCAAAAAAGTATGGCAACAACAAACTAAAAGCTACAAATTACAAGTCACAGTCCCGAGTGGTGCGAGCTGTCCGACTGGGACACGCACACACATTATGGGTTAGGGTTATTTGCCTCCATGGCTCAGACACAAAATCAATGCATTTCAAATGGGCTGCTAACAGGAAAAGCAAATTCAAAGCAACCCAACACCGTTGCCGTTGCCGTCGCCGTCTTGGTCGTCGTCTTGGCCGCTACGACACAGAACGCAATCAAAGCATAATTAATAATAATAACAGACGCCGTTTTGATGTGGCATGACAGGCTGTGGCTGCCACCAGCAGGCAAGCAGGCAGGCAGGCAGGCAGGCAAGCAAGAATCCGGTAGCTGCCATTTGCCACACGTGAGCATGCGAGCTGACTGCCAGATTGGCCGCGGGCTTGGTTTTCACTGAATTTTGCATTTACGAGTAGATGTATTCGGTTGAATGCGAATGCGAATACGAATACGAATACGAGTACATAAAAAGTAACTACCACGCGCTTACCAGTCCATTCATACATATAGTACATAAATATACTGGTCTTAATGCACCCACGTTGGCCGGCGACTAAAATGCTGCAAACAATTTTAATTGCCTGGTCGCGACTGTCTGTGCGCTGCTAATGAAGTTATTAAAAAATTGCAGTGCAATAATTTCAGCCGCACTCAACAGCAAAACGCTCTGGTCCTCTTCTTAATAGTTCCCGTTTTCCAGTTGGTGTCCGAGTCCATGGCTTAGAGTTCTTCCTCCGAAGATGCTGCTGATGCGGCAGCCACATTCTAAGTGTAATTAACTTGTTCTCAACTCGTGTCTAAGCATTCAATTCAATCTTAACTACCATCGACAGATACATAAATCTTGCACTTTACTCGAATGCACCTGCATACGTGTACATACATTTGCCTAGAAACTCTGCACTCTACACTCTTTTTGTTGCTCTCGTCCTGATGGCAATTTTCCAGTGCATGTCCAGAATGTGGGGCGGGCAAGCTTTGAACTAACTCACATTACAAGTATTTCCACAACCAGCTTCTAACTCTTCAGCTAAATCCGACTCTGGCTCATAAACTCTTATTAACTAGAGGCAATAGGTATGGTAGGTACACATATAGATTCAAAGCTAATTCCAAATGTAACCATCATTTTAATACCCTTTTGATTACATACTCGTGTGGATAAACTATATATACTACTACTACTATATATATGTATAAAGCTAGAGTTCGCACCCTGAAAGCGCTACACTGGCCGCCTCGCAGGTATTAAACCAAAACTTTACTTGCAAATACTAATAATAGTTGACAAATCCAAGGCATCTAACTTTGAGAAAGCGAGGAATTTAGCAATGTCCCCTTTTTTTTAGTATTTTCACCATAATTTAAGAATTGTAATATGTATTCAATCTCTTAAAAGTTAATGATTTATTTTGAGTTTTACTTTACAACTTGCCTAGTAATCATTATTTTTGGGCACAAAAATAAAATAATGATAATTTTTTTTTTTTTGTATCCCAAAACTGGATATACATAAATTTTGTCCTTATTCCCTGTGGGAAAGTCAAGGACAATTACCACTTTAGGTTTATTTTCGATCAAAAAAAAAACTTAAAGAATAAACACTATTTTATGAGCTTTATTTTGTTGCCCACAATTAATGAAGGTTAATCATTATATTGTGAGCGAATGAATAAAATTAAACAAATTTATTTTGTACATTTTGTAATAACAGTTGAAACGATTACAGTCCCTGAGAAAAATATTTGTCCTCACATAGCTATAAGCAACGTTTTTATTTATTACAAATACATACGCATTTTATCGCATTACTTTAAAAATCTTCAACAAATGAGAAAAACACATTTGTCGTGAATTGGGGCTTCATATCGAATATCCAAGTTAAGTACAAGCCATAGTCGCCAGTTGGGAATGGCAGAGTTACTTTTTCAGGGGCAATATAAAGATTGCGCACTAATTGTGTTCCCTGAAACATGAACTTTGCAGAAATCCTAAAAATCATAGAATTACAATTACTCACTGAGTAAGGACATGTGTGGTTGATGTTCGAGAAATTTTTAAATAGACTCCATATAAATATAGCAGCCGGTTGATTGGGTTTCCGCAAAAATTTGCAAGCATCGACGGTATAGTTCATGAGGAAGGGCTTGTAACCGTTTGCCTTCTTCTTCATCTCCAAACGAAAATAAATGTTGTTGGCCGGACTCAAAACATCTATGCTCATATTGAAAACGACCATATCGCGCCGAATTACTTTTAGTCGACAAGTGTCAATTCGAATCCAGGACTTGTTCAAATTTTCACAGACTGCATTCGTCAGTTTGATGTACGCCGCGTACTGTAAATATTCCAAGTGTATGTAAACTTTTCGTATTTTACAATTATTTTTTTTAACTATTTAATCAATTACATTCTTGTTAAGCAAGAAGAGTAGCGCCATCAGAAATCCAAAAATAATTACTGTTCTGGCCATAATAGTGACACTTTTCAATTGACGTTTTCAACTACAGTAACTCACTTTTTATATTACTAATTTGTTAAATCCTAATCGAAAAATAATTGTGCTTATATATAATAGTTTAACATATGTATGTTTTGTGTAAAACTAATGTATTTGTTTGCAATCGCCATTACTATATTGTGCACATTATGCGCCATTAGCTATATTCAATATTATATTACAATTTTATATCTACTCGTACAATCGGACTGTAAAGGAAACTAAACTGAAGTCATTATCTAACGAACAAATATAAGTATGATTGATGTATGTACATAATTCATAGACAGTATAGTTTACAAATGCAGCGACATAATGTTAAAGGGATCTGCTATGCCTGTGCTCTTCTGTCGAACTTCTAAGACTAAGACCATTTTATCCTCAGGATATAAAATACAAATATATATATATATCATGGAGTAGCTGAATTAAACTAAACCAATTTATTTATTACAAGTGCATATGCACTTTCGTCTTTACTTTAAAAATCTTCAACAAATGAGAAAAACACATTGGTCGTGAATTGGGGCCTCATATTGAACATCCAAGTTAAATACAAGCCATAGTCGCCAGTTGGGAATGGGAGAGTTACTTTTTCAGGGGCAATATAAAGATTGCGCACTAATTGTGTTCCCTGAAACATGAACTTTGCAGAAATCCTAAAAATCATAGAATTACAATTACTCACTGAGTAAGGACATGTGTGGTTGATGTTCGAGAAATTTTTAAATAGACTCCATATAAATATAGCAGCCGGTTGATTGGGTTTCCGCAAAAATTTGCAAGCATCGACGGTATAGTTCATGAGGAAGGGCTTGTAACCGTTTGCCTTCTTCTTCATCTCCAAACGAAAATAAATGTTGTTGGCCGGACTCAAAACATCTATGCTCATATTGAAAACGACCATATCGCGCCGAATTACTTTTAGTCGACAAGTGTCAATTCGAATCCAGGACTTGTTCAAATTTTCACAGACTGCATTCGTCAGTTTGATGTACGCCGCGTACTGTAAATATTCCAAGTGTATGTAAACTTTTCGTATTTTACAATTATTTTTTTTAACTATTTAATCAATTACATTCTTGTTAAGCAAGAAGAGTAGCGCTATCAGAAATCCAAAAATAATTACTGTTCTGGCCATAATAGTGACACTTTTCAATTGACGTTTTCAACTACAGTAACTCACTTTTTATATTACTAATTTGTTAAATCCTAATCGAAAAATAATTGTGCTTATATATAATAGTTTAACATATGTATGTTTTGTGTAAAACTAATGTATTTGTTTGCAATCGCCATTACTATATTGTGCACATTATGCGCCATTAGCTATATTCAATATTATATTACAATTTTATATCTACTCGTACAATCGGACTGTAAAGGAAACTAAACTGAAGTCATTATCTAACGAACAAATATAAGTATGATTGATGTATGTACATAATTCATAGACAGTATAGTTTACAAATGCAGCGACATAATGTTAAAGGGATCTGCTATGCCTGTGCTCTTCTGTCGAACTTCTAAGACTAAGACCATTTTATCCTCAGGATATAAAATACAAATATATATATATCATGGAGTAGCTGAATTAAACTAAACCAATTTATTTATTACAAGTGCATATGCACTTTCGTCTTTACTTTAAAAATCTTCAACAAATGAGAAAAACACATTGGTCGTGAATTGGGGCCTCATATTGAACATCCAAGTTAAATACAAGCCATAGTCGCCAGTTGGGAATGGGAGAGTTACTTTTTCAGGGGCAATATAAAGATTGCGCACTAATTGTGTTCCCTGTAACATGAACTTTGCAGAAATCATAAAAATCATAGAATTACAATTACTCACTGAGTAAGGACATGTGTGGTTGATGTTCGAGAAATTTTTAAAAAGATTCCATATAAATATAACAGCCGGTTGATTGGGTTTCCGCAAAAATTTGCAAGCATCGATGGTATAGTTCATGAGGAAGGGCTTGTAGCCGTTTGCCTTCTTCTTCATCTCCAAACGAAAATGAATGTTGTTGGCCGGACTCAAAACATCTATGCTCATATTGAAAACGACCATATCGCGCCGAATTACTTTTAGTCGACAAGTGTCAATTCGAATCCAGGATTTGTTAAAATTTTCACAGACTGCATTCGTCAGTTTGATGTGCGCCGCGTACTGTAAATATTCCAAATGTATGTAAACTGTTCGTATTTTACAATTATTTTTTTAACTATTTCATCAATTACATTCTTGTTAAGCAAGAAGAGTAGCGCCATCAGAAATCCAAAAATAATTACAGCTCTGGCCATAATAGCGAAGCTTCTCATGTTACGTTTCCAACTAGTAATAGTTCACCTTTTTATATTACTAATTTGTTATATCTTAATCGAAAAATAATTGTGCTTATATATAATAGTTCACATATGGATATTTCTGTATACAATGTGTTAGGTTGCCATCACCATTACTGCGCTCATTATGCGCCAATAACTATATTTCAATTTCCTATCTAACCGTACTATCGAATTTTAACGAAAACTAAAATAAAGTCATTACTAACGTAGAAGTATATTATATCCATAATTTGTAGAGCACCCTAAACTTGACATGAGGATCACGGACGGACAGATGAACAGACGAACATAGCTTTTATAAATTGTCTTGTCAGCCTGATCAATAATAGAGAGTAAAGGAGTGCATATATGTAGCTACCATATGTTTTCTTCCGCAGCTTCCTCTACATTTGCCTTTTTTCGATGCACACCAAGTTTCCATTTCAAATGCCTGTAGAGATTTGTATATGGCATATGAATGAGTTTGTAGCTCAAATCCTTGTAGTGAAACAAAAAATCATTGGATAAATCTATGCCAAATGCAAAAATGATTTCAGCTTGGTTCTCATCTATATACGAATATATATGGATTAAGAGGAATAGCCAGAGGAAATAACGTGACTATATCGCCATTTCAAGTCATGACAAACAACATCTTTGTCTGGTGTACCACGACTGCTAATACTATATTGAAGCTGATCGGGAAAGCATATAGTATGCATTGCTCATGTTTTTAATTAAAGAATCCATTAAGGACACTCGCTGCAAAACGCTTTAGAGTCACCACTAAGTGCCACATATTTTATTCCATAGTGCGACTTGACAAATGTATTTGGGGCGTAGCCAAGCATATGTGCGAGCTGCCATTGAAATTGCAGATGCGCTGAGACTTAATTACGAAAGCAAAGTGCAACAAACCGACTTACCAACTTGCAACTTGGATGACTTGCCAGACACTTGGCCAGCTTGTTCTTGCAGTTGGTAGTTGGTTGTTGGCTGTTGGCTGTTGGCAGGTGACTTCAGACGGCGCCAAGGCATTGCAGCAACAACACCAAACACACCGTCCTGTGATTTATTTATGCGCGACCATAAGAGATGATTTTTTTGTTGCTGTTATGGTACAGAAACAAAACCATACAAGTGCGTATACATATAAAATAAAGCTGGCCATTACAGTCATTTGGAATCGGCCTTTATAACATGTCCCGCCATCGCCGCTCATGACTGCCATGCTAATTACCTCGAACACTACACACATTAACCGCTTCACAAGGCGGCGTATTAATTGTGTTTGGTTACATGCTCAAAAAATGATTTTGAACAGCAATTATGTGCGTGCTTTGCATACCAGCTCCAATAGCCATAAATCCAATAATGCTGAAGCATTTTTCAAGCGTCTAAGCCGCTGTCAAAATGTCAAAACGCACAACACTTGCCAGCTTTTTTCTTCACTATTGTTAACAAAAAGATATATAACTTTTGATATCACATTGTTGGAGAAATTAAAATCCGCCTTGCAAGACAGCATTCAAATACATATCTATACTCGAATAACATTTTTTGTTGGCTTTCAAAAATTAGAGCGCGCTGGACGCCCACAAGAAACTCACAGGTTTTCAGTACCTGATATCACCAGACTTGAGCTGCGTGCGTGACAGAAAATGGCCAACACGATTACACTCACGAAACCTCTTTTTGTCACGCTCGCAGAGTTCCGTAAGATTTTAGTGTTCAACTATACCGTTTACGCAAAAACTCTTCTATTATAAGTACGCTGAAGCATCTCAGCCCTGTAGAGTGTATATATTCTTCTGTTTTCTACATGAATGTAACTTAAAATCAGTTCTAAACTAAAGCTTCAATAGCCAAAGCAACTGCGGCCTTTAGGCTGTATACACAATTATTTTGGCACATTCTTTCCATTGCAAACTGGTCGGAATTGCTGAAATTTTGGCATAAAATAAACGGATGTAGTGACAGAGCTTAAACATTGAATAGTAGGGTCATACAACTATATAAGAGGAAGACAACAATTCGGACCGATCCGATCACGCCCACTATAGCCGTAATCAATTTATTAGTATAACAATTTGTACGTTTAACTTGTAGGTAAAATATAAGACATTTTAAAAACAATATCACCAAGCTGTAGAGTGTTAGGTCTTGCTTGAATAGTTCTGCATTTATATCATTAACATAATATTCTTAGGAGTAGCTCCACATATTGGGCACGATTGACAATGCACTCACACCTCAAGCGAATAATATGTCAAGTATCCTTATATCCATCATATAAGTAGTATATTTTAATTTTTGCTTTTTTCAAACTGGCAAATCACCCGCTTAAGCCGTACAATGTCCTTAATAAATGTCGCTTATGTACATATAACTTACAAGTATATTGATATCTCAATACTAATTAACAACATCCACATATTTCGAACAGATTCTTTTTATTATTTTGTAGTTGTAGCATTGTTTTAGTACAATCCATTAAGCGCTTACAATTTAATCACTCACAGTTCGTATTTGTAACAAAAAATACCAGAAAAACAACTGGAGAATTAGAATTTTATAATGCAATATACAAACGGTTCAAATTCTACAGATCGATGAAAAATGCAAGAACATTCATTGAGAAAGATTTTCTTAACTCAGGGAAGACAGTTCCTAAATTGCAGAGCAAAGTGGATATACTTTTATGCAATCCGTTTCTACATCCAACTTAATATTTCGCTTTAAAAGCAGTTACATTTTTGAATTTTGTCAGTTTTATGAAAATAATTTGGAATTAGGGATGCAATCTTTCAATTTAACAAACATATTTCTGCATTTAAATGTGTGTTTATTATATAAATATGTAATTATTATACTAATTAGATTTTTAAATGAAAAAGAAAGCAAATCCCCCATCTGGTTAGGGGAGGCCTTTAAGCTAATTCCAATACAATAGGAATCTCTCTATATTTCAATGGCGGTGTTCTAGATACACTAATTATATTATGTTTTCAGAGGTTGTGAGTTGAAATCTCTCCCTCCCTCACAAAATTCACGAGCTCACGAATTATTTAGCATATAACAATCACGCTCTCTTATAAAGTCCTACAGCATCTGTAAGTATTGTGTGCGTTTGAAAGGCAGATCGAGTCAAAATATCCGAAATGCCTTCATCTTTTGTTCTGTAGATATGTGTTTCGTTTCGTAAAGTTGACATTTGAATGACGGGCGAGGGCTTTGGCATGTTTTGGTTTGGCTCTTGTGTGTTGCCCAGAAATTCCTCAGCAATTTATAGCCGCAAATTAAAAGACTACAAATCACTTAATGCATTTCTCACTAATTAATTAAACATTTAACGCTTTTTACGCACACTCAACGCCAAGCACGCACACAGTCACACACACACACAGAGACACACACACAACAGCCAACATGCATGGCTATAAATTTATAAGCCAGCTGATATGCAATGCATGCCAACAGCAGAGACTAAAGAAAATGGGGGAAAAATACATTCAAGAGGCCGGGCGAGCGTAATTTCATTGACAGCTTCACTTTGGAGCGACCGTCGCGTCTGTCGCGGCCGTCTGTCGCGTCTGTCGAAGCGGCTTTTGCATTTAAATTGCCAGCATGCCAGTGAGCGAGCCATTTACTTTGGCTCTGGCATACGGCTCTGGCGATCTGTGGCATTAGCACTTTTTTGCATTCCTCACTCGTTAGTGGTTGAACTTGTTGCAGTTGCTTTGAATTGTTGTTGGTGTTGTTGTTAGTGTTGTTGTTGGTTTGTGGCGTTGCAGTTTTCTGCCAGGCGGCGATTTTCCTATAGGCGTTAGGAGGCGGCGTTCGCAAAGCTAAGCGCATTATCACCGCCTGCTTGGCCTTTTTGTTAACGATTGTTCGTCGCTTGCTATCTGCTCTTTATAGGTAAGTAGCTGATTAAGCCAACCACAGCACAGATTACGTGATGGATAAATCGAGGTTGTAAAATGTCAAATGGACTCACGGAATCATAAATTGGTCTGCTCACTTCCGTTTCTAGAAAGCTAATGGCAAGCCAATTCATAACCCTTTTTCAATGCCTGCCAATGGAGCTGGCACCAGCCTCTGAAGCCACATGCATGTCCATTAACTGTCTCCTGCACTCATACTCGTAAAATGCAATTAGTTGCTAATTATTTGCAATGTTAGGCCGCCATGTTATTAAAAGTACCAGCGACTTGTACAGTTACTCGTTGGCGGGCAATTGCAGATCGAACAAGACACAGAACCGCAGTACCGTTCGCTTTGTCAACATTTGCCAAATCTACTGCCACAATTTTGAAGTTCAGCATTTGCTGTGTGTCATGTAGATACTTGGGAAGCCTGCCCCACTACCTGCACCATCCCACCACAGCCATCCCAGTAACAACAGCAACAACAGGCAGCAAGTTGCCAAACGGTTGCGGTTCCATCGGCATCAGCGCCGCTGGAGTTCAAAGTCGATTTGATGTCGCACTGCATGTTGCAGGCTTTGCTGCAACAACAACAGCAGCTCCGACTCTGCGTAGGCCACCGTTCGACTATAATTTTGTTAATGGAAAAGAAATTAGATTCGAATTTCACTTGGCCATAAATCAAAATGTGCAACCTGCACTTGGAAAGAAGAAAGGGAGGCGGGGCAAGGCTGTTGCTGCTGCTGCTGCCTGCAAACTATTACGGTTAATTTGTGAACAGTTTGTTGAAATGCAAACGCCAGGCAGCGGGGCACATAAATCAAGTTTGCTCTTGCTGGGGTGGACATGTTTAGCGTCTGGACGTGTCATTAATACGGGCAGCTATCAATGAGCATTACCCGACCGATTCCTCAAACAAAACTGAATCAGCAGGCGGTCTCATTGGCTTATGCATAATGTGATTAAAACACCTAATTATCAGCTCAAGTGGGAGGTATTTAATTGAATTTTCAAATCTGTGTAAACACACTTTTTCTTGAATATTTCTTCAATTATTTGTCGATTTTTCGTTGGAGAGTTAGGATACCTGCCATGTTTGTTTTATCAACTTTTTCGTGGTCGTATTATCCCGACAATTCTGCGTATGTTAGAGAGCAAGTTTTTCTAGTTTAAAACGAAATTTGTTTGTACCATGAAATTCTTGGGAACTATGTGGGATGCTTTTCTTGCGGACTTCAATGCTTGCATTTAAATACTACTATTGTAGCGCAGTTTGTACAACAACTAAAGCTAGAATTTCTGATTAATAATAATAAGCAGCTATTCTTGTATCTCTAAGTAATTCCTCTGCTCATATATTCCAAACGACCAACCATTGTTTAATAATTCTTTTACTGAAGTCCATCATTCAAGCAATGAATTTTATGCCTAACATTTACAATTTAATACGCAAACACATTTGTTTAGACTTAATATATCTTTATAAGCAAAAAAAGAAGAAGAAATCAAGGTTTTTCCTATACTCGTAAGAGTTCAAGTGGCTTCAGACATTTTGTTTACACAGCCCAGCGCAGCAGCAGAGCCTCAATTACTTTGTACATACTCGTATTGCCAAAAATCAATCAATGGCAGGCATCAATTTATTTAATGAAAACTAACCGCAGCACGGACAGAAAACTAGCAGGTAACGGACATGAGTATGCAAAGTTGTTGGAGTCGAAAACAAAATTAAACATAATCACCAGAACGAGGAAACATTAATACGAGCATATGAAAATCGAGGCAGCCACATAACTCATAGCAGCAAGACAACAACTAAACAGAAACCACTAGAACGACAGCAATGGCAACAAAATGAGCAAAAGCAGAAGACAGCCTCAATTAAAAAATGCGAGACAGGCAGAAACACGTTCGTAGACGGGAGAGACAACGTGGGCCCAACACTGAAGCGTAAACATAGCCTGGGGCCGCGGCTTGGAAAAGTTGCCACACGCAGTCGATCCAAATAGATACATACATACTATGTATGTACGAGTATATAGCAGAATAAATATAGAGAGCGGGCATCGTGATAAGCACTGCATAAGTGACTCGAAACGCATGTGTTGCCTCAATTTTGATGAATTTACAGCGCGTTAGAAATTAATTAGTGCTCGGCCCAGAGGCAGGAGTGGAGCGCGCTGACTGAATCAATTACCAGATGACCAACTGAGGCCGTTGTTGCATCAGGCAGTATTTAGCGCGCGCGAAATTTGCATTCATGATGCAACTTTTCTTTGCCCACTAAAAAGTTTCTGTGCATTTTTCGAGCAACTCAGCTACAGCAGCAGTTTCAATGACAGCATCAGCAGCAGCAACAATAACAACTACAACAACAGCAACAACAATGACGACATTGAGCAGTGCCGAGCGGCAAACCTGCTTTTGTTTCCAATGAATACTCTTGGGCTCATGGATGTATGCACTTGAGAGCGGGTCTTTCAAGTTGGCAGACATTTGAAGTGTTTGTTGGCCTTTGCTGCTTCGATGTTGCCGCTCATGCAACCGGCAACATGCAGCAGCACACACACACAACACACACCAACACACACCAACACACACAAACACACACCAACACACACAATTTCAGTTGGCAAATTACTGGCATAGTTTGGTGCTGTTGTTGGGTGTTGTTGTTGCTGTTGCTGTTTCTGTTTCTGTTGCCGCTTTAGCCACAGCTGTGAAAATTTGCACGCTCACAAGAAATGCATTGCTGTGCCGTTAGCAGAGCAGCCTCAGCGATAGCAACAGCAATGTTGCAGCAACATTTTTGCCGCCTGCGCCGAGGCGACGGTGTTTGTTGTTCGTTGTTTGCTGTTTGCTGTTGCCTAGTGTCAACATTAATTGGTCAGCTTTGTTACCGAATGATAAGCAAACAATTTGTTCTCATGTCGTTCCATGCAACAGACACCTTCCACATCAACAGGCGCCGCAACTTGCAACTTGCAACTCGCCGGCAATTCGCGCTCGGTGTGAAAATTGTGCTGTCTGACAAATTATGCAATTATTTTACTTATGTGACTTTCTAAACTCAGCACAGAAAAGTCAACAGCAACGACAAAAGCCGTTCGTTCAGTTACAGTTAAACGCTTAATTGATTTGCGAGCGTGTTCGTGACACTTAGCGTATGCGTAATAATTGTGTCGGGACCACACAGCTGGCTCTGGGACTGTCTCCAGAATCGACAGGCCAACAACCACTACATAGCAGACATTCTTAATCAACTCTCTGCTCCAAGCAACAACAGCAAAAAAATATCAGAACATTTTTTCCCTGCCATACATGCCAAAGTCAATAAAAATGTCAACACGCAAAATGTCATGTTGACAAGGCAGACAGCGCAGTTAGGGCCCCAGCAACAGCAGCAACAACAACAATGCAGCACGAGCTGGCAAACAAATACGACAACTGGGAGTGGAAGTGGGAGTGGGCGAGTAGCAGCTAGAGGTCTGGAGCTGCCACCCAAACGGACCAGTCCACTGGTCGGCCACCAGCTTTGTGCTGCACGTGTGTGTTGTTGCCATAAAGTTTACAGCTTGCTGTACAATTTTTATTGACAATTCAAAAATCGTTTATGACAATCGTACTAGTGAGCTTTGCGGGTTTTAATAAAGTTTTGACCCTCGGGCAACGCCACGTAGGAGATGCCTGTATATGTACTCGTATGTGTGTATATTCCTCTTGTTGCATCCCCAGGTACACTCAGACAAAATATGTCATAACAAATCTCATAGTTTTGAACTTCTGAACACGTTTACTGCAAGAGATAGGAGATGTTGAGGAAAGATCAAAGACAACCTTATTACAACAACTTTTCTAAACCTTCTTTTTCTATAAAAGCTTGATGACGGACATCTCGAAGCAATATCACTGCCTGTTCAAAACTAATCTCTATGTACAATTCCAAACCGTGCTTGCAGTAGCTCATGAAACAGCATACCTCTTAAATGTTTGGTGTAGGGTACAATTATGCGTAGTCACATAAACTTAGCAATTGAATTGAAAGGCATGAAAGCATGAAATGAAAACGAAGACCACCCGCTAAGTAACATAAAATAGTATAAAACAAGAATTGAAAACCTCTCGTTTGAGTAAGAAAAGTAACTGTATTTTCTAGTCTTTGACAAAAGGACGTTAAAGTTTTTCTTACTGCAGCTGTAAAACAATAAAAGCGGGTGGAGATGGAGCAGGAGCAGCAACTAAGGTGCAAACAAGAATTGAGAGGAGCAGGGATGCAGGAACTGAAGCAATAATTGTTGCTACGCCGCAATGAGACTTCATAAAACTTTCACAACTAGTCTCGTTGGTAGAATTCCAAGACAGTTTACGGGCCACCTGCCGCAATTGTAGGGCGAGGTAGATGAATTGTTAGCAATTGTCAGACTAATGAATTGCTGTTGGCCATACTCGTACTTTCTACAAGCATGGCGCTGCCTCGCATTAACCTAAATTTCTAGCGACCTCAAGTGCGCAGCAAAAATTGCTTAGAAAACCACACAATGCGCCAAGTGTTAAGACCATTGTAAATGAATCTCAGCTCTCAGAGGGAACTGGCCAGTAGTTCGGTAATTCTTGCTGGCTTAAAATGGTTTGCAATTTGTCAACGCGCTGCTACATAATGATCATTCATTTAGATGTCAGCCGGCAGATAAGCCATGCTAAATATAGTATCTTCCACACCACTTACGAGTATCGCAGTCGGCGGCGTCGATCGGCTTGAAGTCAGGTTGAAAGCATAATGGTGGTAAAGAGTAGCCCAGCGACAACTGCTTAGGTTGATGGAACTTGAAGCGACTTGACTTTACTTTACATACTTGACTGAGCTTGGGATCGCTGCTTGTGCCTTTTTCTCGCCGCCCGGGTCAAGACAGCTGCAGCAAATTGTTTGAACCAGTTTTGATGTGGCTGAGACAAAATGGAAAAGGGCTGCAGCCCCTGTCCAGACCAAAGTACGAGTATCAGCGCATCATAGATAAATCAAGCGAATTTGTTTGCCTCACAAAACCAGTTTGGACTTACTATAGGTTCAATGAGCTGCTGAGTGACCCCCATCATCTGCTACTAAACAAATATTGGCAACAGCTGCCCGCAGGCTCAAAGACAGAGCGGAGAAATGGCGCGTTTTTATGGCATGACCCAGGGTGCTTCGATTACGGCTGCGAGCGAAATTACAAGTTTCCTTCTGTGGTCATTAAAGCGGCTGTTTATTATTATTATTTTTCTTGTTGCTGCTGCATTCATTGTGTTGCGCGGCGCAACAAATTAGAACACACAGGCCAGCAACAAGTTGTGCAACATTGTTGCCAAGACAGGAAGCTCAAAAGGGAATAGCATGCACATCATGTCTGGCCACCAGCACTGTTGAAATTGAAATTGCATGGCAGATGGGAGATGGGAGATGGCACCCCTATGGGCCTCACTTTCTAGCCTACGTATCCAAGTGCAATTTGCAACGCTTTAATGGCTTAATAAAGCCGCAACATGGCACGCAAATCTGCACTAAACCAAATTGAAACTTGCCACAATACTATACTCGTACAAGCAACCGACCAGCCAACCAACCAGCCATCCAGCAAACCAGCCAGCCAACCGCCCAGCAATTTTACGCAAGAGTCGCACAAAAGTCGCGCCAATTCGTTGCAGTCAACAATAAATTTGTAAATTACAAAAAACGCCATAGATATAAATTGAATAAAAAACTACAATAAATAGTACAAAAAGAGCAAATTTAAAGCAAATGCATGCTGGTCGCAGTTGTTGTTATTGTTGTTGTTACTGTTGTTGTAACTGGTCGGCAATACACAACCGCACAATAAATTCAAGAGACTGTGACGGGGAATGGGATCTCGCCTCCTCGTTCGGGGCATGCTCCCATTTCCATTTTCATTTCCATAGCTGCACTCAAATGCAATGAAATTTTTGCTTAGGCACAGTTTTCCCAGCACCATTTGGTTTGCTTTTCATTTACCGTCTGTTGTTGTAATATCAACTATTGAACAGTTGGAGCCGGTCTGCCAGCCAGCCTGCCGTTTCTGTTTGGCTTGTAATTTGAGTTCCAATGCGACTGATTTGACAGCAGCCAACACTTTTAGGCTGCACCGCCTCTGTCTCGATCCGACTCGCTCGCTCGGATCTCCAGCTGCGCTCTCGGTGTTGCACGTGCATCGGCGTCTGCGAACGCTGCACATTTAGCCGCTTTACCCCGTTTACCCCGCTTACACACTCACGTAGCGGCACGCCACGCATTTTTGTCATCTACAGCGTTTTGTACTTAACTTTTGCCGCAATACGAGTACATACATACTTGTATGTACAAGTACATGTATTCAAATAGGAATATTATGTACTTGCCATAAAACAATGGGAATGTTTTTGCCTTCAACCAGAAAGGCCAAAATCTGCGCAATTAATTGCTGGGAAACCGCAGAAACCGCTTCGCACAATATTGACACATCAGGATGGCAGCCAGCGAGCTAGAAACAGAAATTGCAATCGTTAAAGCGGATGAGAACAAAAACGAAAATTGAAATAAAAAATAAAGTTCGTTTCGGCGAGCTTACAAAAACAACAAAAGGGCGGCCACATTGTTTTGATAAAACGCCCGCATCCGCATTCACACAGCCAGCCGGTTACGCCCACAAACACACACACACAGACACACACACACAGACTCAGACTCAGACTCACACTCACGCTGAAAGACAGAGTTATAGACAGATCGGTGGTTGGAGTTACAGTTACATATGCGCAGACAATGCACAGTTATCCTTTGATAGCGACAACAACAAAAACTGGCATGAAGTGGCGCTGGTGGCTGGCTCTGTGGCACTGTGGCTCTGGGGCTGCACGGCTACGTGGTTGTTGGGCCACAAGCCTCAAATGCGCTACAATTGAAATCTATGATTGCATTTGGATTTGATTGAGAACTTGTTTGAACAAATCAAGCGAGTATGTAGAATGAAATGATTGTGGCAATCATTTGCCGCTTTTAAGCTTAATGGCAAATGCTACTGTTTTTGTGTGGAATAGTGCGGAACAAGTTGAGGCAACGAGGGAGGGAGGTTCCCTATAAAATGTTCTCCAAAGCGTTCACAACTCGAAGGTTGCTAATAAACCGATAACAGATTTGTTTGAAATTGGTCTGAAACTCAGCAGGATTTTTAAACACACCTCTGACTTTTAAAACAAGCTGCTGGAACACTGGCTTCTTTTAGACTAAACCGACCTACGAGTATTGTGGCTTATAAACAAACCCAAGGGAAATTCTTATAAATACTTTTAAATACTTTGCAGAGCTTATAAAAGGTCGTCATCAAACTAGGAATCTCAAAAAAAATAAAATTGCAAATCAGTAATTGTACTTCATTTCTAGTAGCCTCGTCAAGCTTCTTAGTTATGCAGTCCAAAATCATTTCAAAATATAATTTGTTTTGCAATTTAATGACTCGTAGAGGAACTCAACTTTCGTGGAGCTGTTTTTCAAAGTGTTTCCTTCAAAACGCAGAGCCACAGTACCTCTATTATACCATCTAATCTCCCAAATCGCTTAATTAAGTCTCTCTAAGCTATGTTCTGATGCCAAACTCGTTATGTCAACTAACTAGCCGTATAGAAAGCTTTGAAGGGCATTGCAAGCAGCAAGGATAACAATGTCAGTCTACAACAACAGCGCGGCAAATGACAACAGGGACAGCGACAGCGACAACAACAGCTCAAGGGCTGGGCATACACGCAACCAACAAAAAACATATATCAGGCAAACAACAACAACTACAACAAGAACAAAAGCAACATAAACATGAACTGTCGATTTGTTTGTGCAAATGCTGTGAAGCGCATATTTTCATTTTGACGTCAACAGAAAAAAGTAACAAAGCCCTGTTGACTTTTTTTTTTTTAGTGGGTTTTCGAATCGCATACAAACGCATGAAAATGAAAAACAACTAGAATTGACAGCTTGTCCAAAGAGATCCGACAACACAGACAAAGCGACCAGAAAACGAAATTAAATAAAAATAGGAAGTGCAAAACCGCATAAATCCAACAAATTACAAGCGCATGATAAAAAATATTATATGCGGTTTTTATTACATTAAAATTGTTGGTTTTCAGTTACAGCCCCAGCCGTTTCCCATGCTCAACACCTTTTAACCTGCCACGCAGTGCCAGGCTCATTTTAATTAACTTTCGATTAGCCACGCCGGCTTGCACCACTCTTAGCCACATATTCTAACGCAGTGCCTTTCGTTCTTGTTCTTTTTCACCTGCAGGCCCATCAGCCGCACGCCGCTGACGCAGATCTCCTATCTGCAGAAGATCCCGACTCTACCGCGCCACTTCTCGCCGAGTGCACATGGATCCGGTCTGCCGCCACCGCCATTGGGCGCTGGTCTGCGAACGGCCAGCGGCAGTCTTGGCCTGCCCAGCAGCACATCTGCGAGCGCTCTGTACGCGTCTCAAAATGCGGGCATGTTGCCCACATCGCCGCTGCCACTGCAACGGCATCAGCAATACTTGCCGCCGCATCACCAGCAGCTGCCGCCTGCCGCAGCCGCCCAATACTCGCCCGCTGCCTCAGCCAGCTCCTCCAACTCCAAGTACTCCAATTCGTCGCTGAAACAGCAACCACTGCCGCTGCCACCGCATCAGCAGCATCAACAGCATCAACAGCAGCAGCAGCCGCCGCCTCATCATCAACATCAGCATGCACATCCACATCAGAGTCCACATCAGCATCAGCACCAACATCAGCATCAGCTTTCGCCGGCGCTATCGACGCCGTCGCCACCATCGCTGCTGCATCATCCGTCGTCGGCGCATGCGCCCTTCCTCGCCGGACCGCACATGGACATGCAGCGTCAGTCGCACTCGGACGATGACAGCGGCTGCGCTCTGGAGGAATATACCTGGGTGCCGCCCGGACTGCGACCCGATCAGGTGAGTGTTGTCGCTGTCAATGGTGCTAGCAACTCGATATTGCTCCATTTCCTGGGCTAATATGCAACCAGTATTTGCAATATGACTCCAAGGGTTTTAGCTTGCATGCCGCCTCTGTGGCTGTCCGCGAAGATTTGTTGCTCGCTGATAAGTTGCCGGCCAACGTGTCGCGCGTTCGCGTTCGCGTCGCGTCTCGATGCACTGCACTCTGCCACAGATACTTGAGTTATTGTGCGTTATTTTGTCACTCGGCCCGCTGCCCCGTATTGCCATTTTGTGGCCTGTGGTCATGCTATGCTATTGCTTTAGCAACTGTTGTAAATAAATATGCGCGGCGAGGCCATAAATCAGTCGAGCGTTGCTTTGCATCGCTTCGCTCTTCGCGAGCTCTTCAGATAATGGCAAGCGCCGCACTCACAGCTCAAGGCGATAATACACTTGACGAAAGCGGGGCTGACCTTTAGACAAAATTGACAGTAAGAAAATTGAACTTTTAGTCACAAGTGTGCTTTCATCCAGCTTAAATCCACGCTTCCTTATGTGCAAATAAAGTGTTAATTATGGAAAATGAATAAAAAAAATGATTATTATTATACTTGTAATTTTATATTTTACGGCAGATTTCAAAATTGCATATAATTCTGTTAATAATACACTTACCTTTAACAAAAATTGAAAAAAAAATGTAGCTTGTAGTCAAGAGTGCGCATTCATCCATTATACGTTCTTTTATATTTTTAAATGAATTCGTGGAATAAAGAAAAATTCAATTGCAATTCCTATCAATAGAGCTCAATTAAATCCATGCTTCCGTTTTAGCAAATAAAATTTTTATACCCTGTACCCGTAGGGTAAAAAGGGTATATTAGGTTTGTGCAAAGTATGTAACATACAGAAGGAAGCATCTCCGACCCCATAAAGTATATATATTCTTGATCAGCATGACGAGAGAAATCGATCTAGACATGTCCGTCCGTCTGTCCGTCTGTCCGTCCGTCTGGATGAACGCGAGGATCTCAGAAACTATAAAAGCTAGAATAACCAAAGTTGGCATCCAGATTCTACTAGGTCCGAGTAAGGACGAGTTTATGTTTTTTTTTTAATTTTCCCCCCCTTCCCCCGCTACAGAATTTCGTCAATAGCGTCCACATTTCAAATGCTACCTAAACCAAACTTTGCACACATAATTAATATATAATTGTCTACTGTTGTTCAAAATTTTATTCAATTCGGTGTATTCTAAGAAAAGTTATTAGCAAAACAAATCCTCGCCAGTACAACCCCCACAAACTGCAGCAACAAGTTCGCTCTTCTTCTTCCTCTTTTTGCTGCTGCTATGGGCGCATATAACTCAGTGACGGAAGTTTACCTGGGTACAGGGTATTACACTGTCGGGCTTGCTCGACTGTAGCGTTCTCTCTGGTTTTTTTTTGGAAAATGAATAATAAAAATTATTTCATATTTTGAGTAGGACTTTAAAATTGAATTTTATTCTATTATTTTTATTCTATTATTATCGCTTCTCATCGTAGAGATGAAGCAGCCTTTTAGAAACTACCACCTTTTTTTCGAGTGTAGCTTCAGACTGCACTGTCTAAATGTTCGAATGTGTTTTTATGCCTGTTTGCCTATCTGTTTTTTGTGACTGTCCGTTTGTCCATCTGCCTGTCTGCCTGTCTATCTTTTTCGCTGTGTGTAGGGGCTATTAAGTGAGGGTCTACTCGTATCTCTGTCACCTAGCTGTCGGCAAATTTCGAATTAGATTGCTCCGCCGCTAATGAAACCCAATGCAGATCGACTCAGTTTACACATCAACTGCAACCAGGCGCAGCATTAAACGTTTCATTTACCAACTGCGGGGCACGCCTTGTTAGCCATTTTTCAATTTGACTTTTATAGCCAATTCAATTGTGAGTGTGTTCGTATATTGGGCAGCAGCAGCAAAAAGAAAAACTCGCGTTTCGCCCAAACATTTTTTCAATTATTTTGTGGAACTTCGTGCCGATTTTATTTTTCGGCTACAGGCTGCTGGCAACATCCCAGAGGAGTAAACGCCACATAAATTATTCGCGTAAAATATGCGACAATGCAAAATAAATCTCTCACAATCTTCATTGCACAGTGCAAGCGCCCAGAAGCAGGCTAACACATTTTTGGCATTTTTTATGCACGACTGTCAAATGGAAGCCATAAAACATTTGACTAGCCCAGCAACCGTCAGTAAAACTATTGGAGAAGACCAGCAAATAGGCTTTAACCCATGGTCGGTATCACATAAGTGAAGCCTGCCACGAATTCCACAATCTATATAGTATGAGTGCCTGCCTGCCTGCCTGCCTGCCTGCTTCATGACCCCCGTTAATCCTAGATAACTGACACTGCCCATCAAGTGTCTTGCAGATAGCGTGATTTTTTCATGTTTCCTTCATATGTACGAGTATGTATTTTTGGCAACGTTACAAACAGAATTGAAAATTTATTTACAGTCCGCTTGAATATCTGTCGCTGTGGCAGCAATTTACGTTGATGCAACATAAGCCATGTGTCAGTTGAGCAGACGCCGACAGCAGGCAGCAGACAGCAAGATAGCCAGCCAGACGGACAGACAGACAGGCTATGACTTTGCAACCATTTGCTTAAATTTCACGGCACTCCGCCACTTAAAAACGTGGCCAATAAAGTCTACTTAGAACGTAAGCAACGTCTTCGGCTGGAGGCGCACGTTGTACACCTTTCAACTTGGCCCAGAGAAAATCTACACAATAAAATCACAAAATTCTCTAAGTAATGCTATGTCTGAGCTGGCGGCAGCGCCTTGTGCCATTGTTCACCTGGCAGCCTCAGCCGATTCTCAATTCGAGCCTGGCACGAAGCTGGCAACCTGCTGGGCAGCAGGAGGCATTTGACAGGCACGGCATCTGGGAGAGTTATTTTGGTTGATCTCTGCGTGATGATGACGCCAGAGAGCAGCAACTTTAGCGAAGTCATTCAAAAGGCACATATTTTATTTCAGGGAACAAATTTTAATCGCACATCACAAACCGCGCGCGCGCTTCCATAGAGTTTTTGCAAATAATTATTTGAAGAGCTTTGTTTGGATCAGTTTTGAAAAGGTTTTTACTAACAAAAAAATGCAATGTCTTCTCAATCAATTAGAAATAATTTTTTAGGAGACCTTTTTAGTGAAGTCATTTAATAGGCACATATTTTATGGCAATGGAGAGCCTGTTCAGGGAAGAAATGTTAATCGCACATCACAGACCGAAGTTGCACAGAGGTTTTTGCAAATTATATCAAAGAAGAGAGAGAAGATAATTATTTGAAGAGCTTTATTTGGATCAGCTTTGAAGGAGTTTAAGTAAAAAATACAAGTTCTTTCAATCAATTAAAAATTAAACTTTTAAACACGTTTCGTATTAAATAGTATTGATGCACAATTAAATGCAAGTGCAGTTCAATGTTCTTTGTTCCTAAGGACTTTAATCTTGCCCCTATGAGTACCTTCTTAGTTACATATGTGGGTTTGCAATCACCTTTGCCCCTTGCTCTCTGCAACTTGGCAACTTCCACAATGTCAAAATACCAACTAACTGTACATGTCATTCTCCTTATTTCATGTTTTGCTTTTTTTTGCATATCGCCCGCAGGTTCGCTTGTATTTCTCACAGATACCCGACGACAAAGTGCCATACGTCAACAGTCCCGGCGAGCAGTATCGTGTGCGACAATTGCTGCATCAACTTCCGCCGCATGATAACGAGGTAAGTCTGCGTCTTGGTATGGGTATTGTTCGGGTTCGGGTTGTGGCACGTCAATTTCGTGGCATTTATTTAAATGTGTGTCTCTGTGTGTGTGTGTACGATTTTATCGTGATTGAATGAACGGCGCAATGTCAAAAAGACGGCTTAAATTACACCCCGCTGCCACTGCCACTGCCGCTGCCTCTGCCTCTTACTCTGTCCCCGGGTATGACATTTCAAAGTCAATGGCGGCATTACGGCAGTGCCGTATTTTCCCACACATATGCATGACCACGGCCATGGCCACATGACCAGCTTTTAATTAATCAAAGAAACAAGTGCAACTAACTGGTTGAGCACACAAAAACCACAAACACAAAACTACTACGAGTGCCACACAAAAAAAAAGTGGGGAAAAAATCAAAAACAAAATCAAGAACGCAAGCAACTAAAACTGCTAAGCGGATTCCCACAAGCGCACATACATACTCGTACTTACATATGGAGTAGGCACACATATCAGTTACCATTTTAACACTGGGGCTGCCATGTTAACGAGAACGACGCTGTGAAGCGATAACTGAACCGGCAGCCAACAGTTAACATCGGGCAGCTCTAGGAGACACTGCCTGACCAACATCCAATCCAGTCAATGAAGGCTGGCCCAACCGCTGTAAAAATGCCGAAATTCCAAGCCTGGCAAAAGTCAAATCAAACCAAATGTGCGCACTCTATCGTACAGCCAGCCTGACCTTAGAAGCCCCTATGTTGCTCAAACTAAATTCAAAGAGGGTTAGTATGCAGATATGGGTTGTAGAATTTATTTAATAAATGGGGCTAGATTGAATACTAGTCCAAGCAATTACCTGTCAATGCAATTGCATTTTTGTTACCAACAACCAGTTGATACTATGTCTAGCAAAAAGTTAACACTTTTTTTAAATAAGAACGAGTTATGAAACTATGCTAAAAAAGGAAAGGAAAGTCCGGTCTATAGATCCTCATAGAAGTAAACAACAAATTGAGAATTGTAATGCATATACCCTTTGATACATTGGGAAGAGGGTATTCAAATGTACACCACAGAGTCAAGTAAACTACAGGCAGGGTATGCTAAAAAGAAAAAACTAAAAAAAAAACAGAGCCAGAAAATTTGCATACAACACAAACGAGACTGGCCAACGGACTGACCGCAGTCGTAGCCGCAGCCGTGTTGATAGGCAGCGTCCGGCTACCGTTTGTGCTGTCCGCCGCCGCCGCCGCCGGCAGCATTAGCAGCAGCAGCAGCCACAGCAGCCACACGCCTTTTTCTGCTTTACTGCCAGAGCTGGGCATGGGCATGTCTGGCTCTCTGGAATGACAGCAACCCCACTTGAGCGGAGCTGAGCTGAGCTGAAGACAGGCAGATGTGGATAGGCGAGCCCCAAACAACAAGCAGGCCAACGCACTCACACACACACACACTCACACACACACACACTCACACGAACACACGCACGCTTCTTGGAAAAATCACTTAAAGCTGTTACCTTTATTTTCTGTGGCTATGGCTGCGGCTGTGGCTGTGGCTGCTGCCCAGTTGCTGCCCAGAACATATGATTTTGCTGTCGCAATGATCGGACCGGTGCTCAAAACTGTTATTTCTGTCATTGCAGGTTCGTTACTGTCACTCATTGACGGATGAGGAGCGCAAGGAGCTGCGCCTCTTCTCCACGCAACGCAAGCGGGATGCACTCGGTCGTGGCAACGTCCGGCAGCTGATGAGCGCACGTCCATGCGATGGTGTAAGTAGTTGCCAGCCTAACTTAACCCTATTGGCTCCGAATAAGACTAACACGTACTTCTACTACTCGTACTTGCAACTTTCAGTGCGACGAATTAATTTCTACTGGCGACATCGCCGTGTTTGCCACACGTCTCGGACCCAATGCCTCCTGGCACCCGGCGTGCTTTACGTGCTGCATTTGTCGCGAGTTGCTGGTGGATCTCATCTATTTTCATCGCGATGGCCGCATGTATTGTGGTCGACACCATGCCGAGACTCTCAAGCCGCGCTGCTCCGCCTGCGATGAGGTGAGTGAAGACTAAATTGCTGGTTTATGCAGAGCTCAAAAATTGGTTTTCCAAAATAAACTCAAGTATCTTATTAAGTCTTACAGAAATGCAAACATTAACCGATTCAAGAGCATACCCGTATAGTATTTCTTACTTATAAATCATTTATTTAAATTACGTTTATATATTATTTCCAAAATTATATATGATTTCCAAAATAAACTCAAGTATCTTATTAAGTCTTACAGAAATGCAAACATTAACCGATTCAAGATAATACCCGTTTAGTATTTCTTGCTTATAAATCATTTATTTAAATTACGTTTATATATTATTTCCAAAATTATATATGATTTCCAAAATAAACTCAAGTATCTTATTAAGTCTTACAGAAATGCAAACATTAACCGATTCAAGAGCATACCCGTATAGTATTTCTTGCTTATAAATCATTTATTTAAATTACGTTTATATATTATTTCCAAAATTATATATGATTTCCAAAATAAACTCAAGTATCTTATTAAGTCTTACAGAAATGCAAACATTAACCGATTCAAGATAGTACCCGTTTAGTATTTCTTGCTTATAAATCATTTATTTAAATTACGTTTATATATTATTTACGATTTCGAAATTCATGAAATGGACTTTCTGCACAAACCAATAACTTTTCAGGCAACGTTCCTCAATGTGTCTCTGGCTCTTTGTCTTAGTATTTGGACACTTTTCTAAAACTTTGTCGAACTTTGTCATCCACTCTTTTGCAGATTATCCTTGCCGACGAGTGCACCGAAGCCGAAGGACGTGCCTGGCACATGAATCATTTCGCTTGCCACGAGTGCGACAAACAACTAGGCGGCCAACGTTACATAATGCGAGAGGGTAAGCCCTATTGCCTGCTCTGCTTTGACGCCATGTTCGCCGAGTACTGCGATTACTGCGGCGAGGCCATTGGCGTGGATCAGGGCCAAATGAGTCACGACGGACAGCACTGGCATGCCACAGACGAGTGCTTCTCGTGCAACACTTGCCGATGCTCGCTGCTGGGTCGCGCCTTTTTACCTCGTCGGGGCGCCATCTACTGCTCCATAGCTTGCAGCAAAGGGGAACCACCGACGCCGTCGGACAGCTCGGGCACGGGCATGTATACCACACCCACACCACCCACCCAACGCGTCCGCCCACAGACTCGCATACCTAGCAGCCACGCCTCCAGTTCGCCGCCCATGTCGCCACAGCAGCAGCAACAGCATCAGGCCAGCTTCAATCAGGCCATGTACCATCTGCAGAGCCAGCAGCTGGCGGCGGGTGTGAGTGGCCAGGAAGAGGCCTGTGCCGGAACCATGCCTGGTGGCAGTCTAGTGGGTCTGGGCGCGGAACTTACGCTGCTCGAGCACGCCAAGCAAAGTTACCCAACATCGGACTCAGACGCGGGTGTCGTCAAAGATTCGGAGCACGGTGCTGGCGACTTTACGGACTTCTCCGGTGGCCGCGCCTCAAGCACCTCCCAGAACATGTCTCCGCTCAACTCACCGGGTGATTTTCAACCGCATTTGATGCCAAAGCCCATGGAACTGCAACGCGACGGTATCTACAACTTCAACGAGATGGCGCTTAATTTGGATGCGGCGTGGCCGGCAAAGCCCCCGTTGGGTGCCACACACAGCTATCAGTTGCAAAGACAATTGCAGCAGGTCTCCAAATTAGAGAACTCCATAACGTCGAGCATGCCCGAACTGACGGCTGCTGGTGGTCAACAAATGCCGCACTATTCGCAGATACCTGCATCTTCAGGAGCACAGAGCACAGTACCACTGCATGCCTCTGCGCAGCAGTTCTCTGCTCCACAGCACGAGTATGTGGACATTATGCATGCGCCACCACCGCCACCACCCTCCGAAATACCCGAACTGCCCACACCCAATCTTTCCGTGGCCTCCACTGCTCTACCGCCCGAACTAATGGGCTCACCCACACATTCGGCAGGAGACCGTTCCCTCAACACCCCTCTGTCCACACAGTCGGCCAATCAACCAACCACACATCCCGTCTCTATACTGAGCGGCGCCTCCTCGTCATCGCCAATGAGCGGTGCCAATAGTGGTGAGGGCAAGAAAAAAGGCGTGCGCTTTGAGGGCATTCCAGACACCTTACCAAGATCGCGCAGCTACTCTGGTAATGGCGCTGGTACTGCCGGCGGCGGAGGTAGCAGCCATGCTGAGGGCAGTAGTCGGCAGACACGTGAGCGCGATGGCCATGGACATTCCTCACGCCGACGCAGACGACGCAAGTCGTCCAGCCACCACCGCAGTGGCAGCGGCCATCGCTCCCACTCGACCACGCGTGCCGACACCTATGCACCCGCTCAGCCGCTCTCCTCCTCCTACCAAGGTCCACCCTCACTGCTGCATAGTGCGCTGGCCGAGGGCGATGCACATAAGCCGCCAAAGCAACACTCTCGCGACTCAGAGGAGGATGATGCCTCCAGCGTATGCTCGACGTGCTCCTCTAGTTCGTCAAGCTCCGAGGACTACATGATGATGTATCAACTGCCGCAGCGTCGTCATTATGGCGGCGTACGCGTCAGCTACGTTCCCAACGACGCCCTGGCGTACGATCGCAAACGCAAGCCCTCGGAACTGGGTGACAAGGACAAAAACTGCATCATCTCGTGATGCTGTTCAAAGCTGCTCGAGGGCATCACAATTAGCGTTGATTGCTTGCGAACGCGCGATTATAAATGTGGCGCTGGCGGCGCTAAATCAATGGACATGGACATGGACACTAACGAAGTAGTCGCCAATGAACCGGCTCTGTCCAGTTTCGGTTCCAGATGCACTGGATTTGCATTTGAATGTACGCCACTTCCATGTCAACTCAACAAAGCAATAAAGTTCAACTTGATTTTAAGGGTTAGGCAACTATGAAACAATAAGAGCCACCACAATGGGCTCAACACGGTTCCAAATACACATCCCTACGAAAGTAAGCTACAAAGTGAAAGTAATATAATTTAATTATATTTTTATACTCGTACCACATAAACGATGCATAAGTTTTAAATTAAATTAGTGATAGGATGTCGATTACTTATTTATATATCCGAGGGTAAGTCGGGCAGACTAAGAACAGATTTATATATATTTATACCCACTAAGATCTATGCAACAACTATTTACAATATCAAACCTACACTATTTAATTGATTCGATTGGCTAAAGAAAATTAACAATAATTGTACAATTGTAAGCTGTATTCTTAATTAAATAACATAAATAAAGAGTTCAAAGGAATATAATACATTTTTATTGCATTTTTGATTTGATTGAAATCGGTGAATAGGATGTTTAAATCTTAGCAGGGTCTTAATATTTGAATTCCAAAGCAACGAATATATCAAAATATTCCCAATATCAGTTTTATCTGTTAATTTTAAAGTATTTATTAGGCAGCAGGTACAGATAGGCTCTGGAGTTTAAAATATTTGATATTTGGTTTAGAAAAAATTTACGATTTAAAGAAAGAAAGGCTGGCCTTAGAGGACCTTTTGGGGTAGACATTTGCCGATCAATATGAAATAAATAAATTTACAACAAGTTGGGTATTAAAGTTATGTATTTCTCGAAGCGCATAAGTCTTACTTCTTATTTTAAGCATTGAGTTGAAGGCAGATTAGAGCCATCGCCCATCCCACCCATAGCCTTAAGTTCGGTGTCAACAACAGCTTATAACTTTAAATTATTTGCATCTGACATAAATCAAACAAAACAAAAATAACAAAACGACCCAAGATTATCAACTTAACAGAGCAGTGCGGCGGGCTTCGAGACCCTGGTCTTGTTTCGAATTTGTTCAAATTTCTTGGGTAAATATTGATTAAGTGGCGTAAACGTTCGCCACTTCTCAGCAACTGCGCCCACACGCTTCGTCGAGCACCCTTAAGCTCAAATACAAATACGAATCGCAGAAGACCAAATGCTCAGACAACGGCATAAGGTGGAGTGGAAAACAGCTGGCAAATCCAAGTTGATGGGGCCAGGTAGTACCTAGAATTATGCATCAGATAATGAATATAAATTATGCGCATATGCATGCAAAACTACCAGAGGCAGCAACATGAAAATTAAAATCGAAAATAAAACAAGCGCATTTTGTGTTGCTAATAAGTTGATGGCAAATTATGGTGGCAATGGCAGCGACACGAAGCCAACAACGACAGAGCAGCAGTCGCAGCAGCAGCTTGATAGCGGACTGGCTAGGGGCAGGTGCAGGCAGGGGCAGGCAGGGGGTAGAGGAAAGGAACGTTGAAGTTAAAGCAATCACATGCATGCAACACTTGCTGCAGGGCGTAATTAGTAAATAATGCAGGTAGCAACCAGACTTTCAGTTAGTTAGAATTGGCAGTTACACCACCACATGTACGTGTATGGAGTAGTAGCAGCAGCAGCAACAACAACTACAAAATCAGCAGCGACAGCAACCAGAACAACAATGTTGCCCGGAAAGTTGCAGCTTTTCTAGGTTGGCTGACAAATCTTTTGCCGCCTGCCGCATGGAATGCGTGCGCCTTCATATAATTTGCGCGCTGCTCACAACTAGGGCCCCCACTTGTCCCTGCACTGCTGCCTGCTGCCTGCTAATGGCCGCTTAATAATAGTCCAGCTAAATGGGCAGCATTAAATCAAAATGGCCAGCGCGTCGATACCTGCATGTGAGCGCACAAAACGGCGACCGATGCGGTTGGGCGATAAGACTTGGAATTGTGTGCGTCTGGCATTGATAAGCCAAATAACTTAACGTTCGCTCGCACAAAGGCACATAGACACACACACACACACACACATATATACGCACATACATTGAGAGATTGCAGACTAGTTTTGCAATTGTAATTTCGGAAAAGTTTGCCTGGACACATGGGCATCGTTTTTGGTACGCATTGCCTTAAGTAGATAGATTTTTGGGTCTGTGGTATCTTTCGTTGTACATAATCCGCAAGTGAGACAGACACTCACACACACACACACACACACACACACACACCACCACCAGCAGAGCAGCCACCTTGACAACTTTCTCTTTCGCTCGCATTCACTTTGTGCGACGCTTTGTGCTTTATTGCATGTCATTTCCGTTTCCTCTGCCGCTTGCATACGAGTACATGCTTCTGATGATTGGTCTGCACGGCTTCCGCTGCTCGGGTAAATGCAATGCAACCATTACGTTAATCCTGTCACACACACACACACACACAGACAGACACAGGCACAGGCACACCCCCTGGTCTCTGTACATCTGTACATCAGATATGGCAAAATTTATATTCGCATTTTCGACTCTTATTTTTATCATGGCCCCAAACACCAAACCACGCACAAATTGTAAACCTGCAACTGCAGTTATTACCAAGTAACAACAACTACAACAATGCACAGTTAGTCGGACTGACAGACAGATAGACACACAGATAGACATGGCAAAGAACGCCACACACACAGACAGACACCATACAAAGAGACAGACACTGGAACACCCTCAAACCTGGTGACTTTTGTTGTACATTTCGCCTGCAGGACATTGAGTGCCGGCCGCCTTTGTTGCTGTTGTTTTTGTTGCGCTTTTGCCTGCACTTGTTCGAGGCATTTTCAATACGCTCTTGAGTTTTTATTACGCAAATTACATTGAAGTTTATTTGTATTGTGCTGTGCATTTCGTTATTGGTGCGTTATGTGACATTAAAACGGAATATAAGGGGCGCAAATAATGAAGGATTTCTTCCATTTCCACTTATGTTTGTGTTCCATTTATGTTCCCAATATGTGATCATCATTTCGGAATTACTTGTATGTTCAAAACAACTTTCAAAATATGCAAAAAAATAAAGTAGTCTCTCCCTCCTCCTCTAATAATTGTGCCACCCAGGACGGAATTAAATAAAGAATTAAGAATGTGTATAATAATTATAACAATTTAAAAATGGAGAAAATTAAAAAAAAACACATTTTTGATCGATCCTTTGGTGTGTGAACTCACGTAAAATAAACACACATATGCCGCTATTGTGAGTAACAAAAACTGCAAAGAAAATATCGTTTATTTAAAAAAACAGTGTATTGCTATTAATAGTCATTGTTTAAAATACATACAGATTTTATTTGGGACCCCCTGACACCCACTTACGTATACAAAACACATATTAGTATTTCTAAAGCCAAATATCAAATTTATTTGCTCAGCTGAATAGATAGATAGAATCGTATGTTATAGTTTAATACATCACTAGCAAACGTCATTCGTTTAAAACGTCACTAACAGAAAACTTGCCCTAATTTTAATCATACTTTGTTAATATTTATAAGACTCCAAACACAATTACTGTGCGAGAGTAAAAAGTGAAAAAGTAATAGCTTAGCAAAAGTTGTAAGAATTGTTGGCAGCTCCTCAAAACTGCGTTACTCATAACTTATTGTTCACCTATATTTCTTTTTAACTGAATACTGTATTTAAATTAGGCCTACAAAATAATGTAATAGTGCTATATTTACGTATTCAATACACAATAGAGAGCAAATATGTGAACATGTGCGTGAATGTCAAAAATAGTGTCAAAATAATATTTGGATTAGGCCCCGTCGAAGCGAGAATACCTTTTCGTAGTGCATTTAAATTAAAAATAAATAAAAATAAATATATATATGAATAATTATTAGTACTATAATTTAACAGAAATAATAATAGAATAGAAATAATAGGGCACAATAAAACTATTTTTATGCGACCACATTTAAAAAGGCTGACAGATATAACAGCCTATTTCCAATGATGGATAAGCCAATAAAACTTATAATACCCTTCGATTCGGGGTTAAAAAACAGAACCTAAACTGGTTACTTTTAGGCAGCCTCCAAGCCTCAACAGTACTTTCTAAGAACTCATATACCACATTTCTTTTAACTGCTAGTCTTGCACATCATGTTCAGGAAAATCGGCCAACTCCACAGATCCCTCTGCATAATGGTTGGGCCAACGTTTTTCCTCCTATTACTGATATATTCTAGTTTTAGTAACCGGAATAGCTATATATATGAAAGGCGTGCGGTAATCATCGATGAACTATTAATTGATAGACGCGGGAGTAAGTACTGAACATTTAATTGTTCACTTATTTGTACGATTATGTGTCTTGTACAGGCCCGACCTTGCAAGAACGCTTGGAACTAATGCGTGCTGAGATTCCATCGGTTCCATTGGTTGAAATGCTGAATGCGACGAAGATTCAAGTGAAACTTAAGTGTGCACCGTTAACGAAGAACATTGAGTACCACAACGACTACTGGCAAGTGGCACGAGCAAGAAACTTGTCGAGAGACAGTGCTTAAGGCGCCACTAGTTCGTCTCCTGGCCATGATTAATGAACGCGGTTTCAAAGGTACGGAATATCCTACGACCTATTGCCAGATGTGGTTTAAGGAACAAACAAAACCGCTCATAGTGCGAGTACACGAGCACAAGGTAGTTTGGAAATGGGGTGCTGGGTCCCCAGGCTACTATTTTCCGACACTGATGTCGTGCGCAGTCCCCAAAGGCAAGGTACCCGATATGATCTCACTGGTTTCCGGTCCCTGCGACAAGGCAACAAACCTACTTAAGGTAGTGTATGAGCCCCAGCAACTGGAAGATGCCCCAAATGTTTCTTCAGAAGATCGTTCGCTCCGCTTTGCCATCTGCGTCAAAGCCCTGGACTTTTTATACGACGACATGTCCTGGCGTCTCATTGAGTGGCTGGAGTTGATGCGTCTGCTGGGCACCAGCAAGGTCATATTTTACAGTTCGCCCATGCATGCGAATATATCGCGGGTGCTTCAACATTATATGGAGGAGAGTCCAGACTTTGTGGAGCTCCGCCCACTGTCCTTGGGCCGAGGCGAACCCAATTTACCTCATTTTCATCACTATATCATGGCCTCGAACTACTTCAATACCATTCTTAACGAGATGATACCCTACAATGACTGCTTCTATCGCAACATGTATCGCTTTGACTATATAGGTGTCTTCGACATTGACGAGGTCATCATGCCACTCGGCAATGTGACGAACTGGACGGATCTCGTAACACTAGCACGCACCGTGCCCGACTACTTGGGCTACACGAGTGAAAGCTGCCAGGACTGGGTTAGCTTCTGCTTTCGCAACGTCTACTATCCGCGCTATGCGGATCAACCGAAATACTTCAGACAGCTGCCCTCCTTCTTCTATATGCTGCAACATGTGAAGCGCACAGCTCTGCACTGCAATCGTTTTGATGCGGCCAAGTGTCTGCACTCGACCCGCTACGCCGTCGGACTCCACAATCACTTTGCCATACACTGGACGAACGAGGCGAGCTGTGCGGCCAAGTCTGTGCCCATTGAGTACGCCCAGATGCAACACTACAGGGAGCCAGACAACAAAACCTGGCTGCTGGACCCCGTGGTGGACGATAATATCTGGCGTTTCCAGCCGCAGCTACAGGATCGCACCTTGGCCAAGTACAAGAAGCTGGGCTTTCTGCCGAGTCTCTCAGAACTGACAGCCTTGAAGGAGCAGCAGCGCAAAGCCGATGAAATGCTTCTACAAAAGTTGGTCGGTGTACAACAATCTAATATAGCAGCTTAATGAGTAAATCTGTTTTAATACGATCTACGTGTATATACATAGTTAATGAACTTTGTAGGAATTTAGTTAGAGCATACGTATAAAATAAATGTATTTTTAAATAATTTTAATAACGCCTGCAGAGCTGCGTTGTCTGCATCGCATGTCTGACATAACAAAAGTCAATTTCCACATAACGGAAAATGTTATTAACTCAACGAATTGTGCATAATTTATGTGCATAGCCAAATACCAAATGCCAAAGCTTATTATGACCCTTCCGTCCAGAATTTCCATGCTGCCCATGCGGACTAATAGCACAGCTTTCAGCAATTGTTTACTGGCCCATTAATTAATACAAATATAAATTGCCAATGCATGGCCAATGCCAACAACACCAATAACAGCAGACAGCTGTAGCGGCAACAGTAGCAGCAACAAAAACAAAAGCAAAAACAAAATGAAACAAATATAGCCGCCATTGTTGTTGGTCGCGCGTTGTAAAAACGGCAAATGGCAAGCGCATAAATAACCACGAAATAGCCGAGCAAAAGCCTTCCAGAGCCCAAACCCCATAGACCCCACAATTCCCAAACTCCGCTGAGCCCGCCCGCCACATGAGGCAGTGAAGAAAAAACGTTTAATTAATTTTTAGCGTGTTCCGTAGACGAAGCTATGCGTATGTACAAGTATCAGCAACAAAAACAATTATTAATATTTGCCAGGCCGGTGTGGCCCTCGCATGCAGACAAACATACATACATAATTGTATATACATTTATATGTGTTTGTACATACGCGCATGCTTATATAAGCCATACATCATCATAACTAATAATAATAATGAGCCCGCCAATTCTGCAAGCATGTACATATATATTTGTAAGTGTGAGTGGGTCTTGGCTTAAAGATAGTGCAGAAATGTGCGTCGGTCAAATTAAATTAAGCTTTATTGATGGTCCCCACACACACACACACACACACACCCATCCGGCAACTGTTACTGTTACGGACTGGTGTTTATTGCACTCTGCCGCACGTTTGGGGCGAGTAAGTAAGTCCGGCCAACCCCAGAACCCCATAAATAGTTGGGGGGAACGCGCGTGGCGTGTCCGGCATACCGATGCCAACTAGTCAGTATCATTGTATCATTAGCTTGTCACAGGCAGCACTCAAATTGTAGTCATCGTCTAATGCGAAAATCTAATTAAAGCTGCACGCTGCGCTGCACAAAGTCTCTCGGTCTGTGTCTGTGTTGAGGCGAGACTGGGCAGGACCGGCGCTGGAAGTTGTTAAAGTTTGTTTTGCAGCTCTGCGACACTAAAACGCAGCCGGTTCGCCACAATAAACACCACAAATAATCATAAAAGTAATACCCATAGTCCGTTGCCAGCGCCTGCTTTACTGCTACATTTTTGCCAAAAACCAGACACAAACTTGCAACAAGACTTGTGTGTGTCTACTCATGTGGAGGTGTATGTGTGTTTGTGTGTGTATTTGTGTTTGTGCGTATTTATTATGCTCGTTCCGCTGGCTAGCTTTTCCTTGAACATCTATCTGCTCTATCTGCTGGCCACCGGCTGGCTGGTTGCCTTGCTTCGCCTTCATATTTCATTATGAATTTACGATTGCTGGCGCACGTAATGTGTTTATTGGGAAAGCCGGCTACAAATGTTTATGAACGAATGTTCCTCTGCACACATTTTCGCCAAAACATCATATAAGTAGACTGGCAATTTCAAAATAAGCAATGCACTGCATTCCCAAAAATTCTTTTCAAATGACTTTGTTGTGAGCTATCAGCAAACTAGAGTGCTCAGTTAAGTTAAAGTTTGCCCATCGAAACGATAGAGGTTAAGAAAAGCATTATATTAAAATAACGCTTTTATTAGTTCCTTTTCAAAATTGGGAAGGTATGGAGACATTTATTTAAATGCATAATTTCATTCCAAGTTTAAGTTGCAATGTTCCTTAAAAATCCATATATTTAAAATAATTTGTGGATATCCTTCTGACCCAGATTGGTTTCTTTAATTAATATTTAAATGTCTAGACCCCATATGGCACGTTCTTCGAACGTGTCGGAGGCATTAATAGACGTTATTGTACAGCTTTGTCTTAGGCTTTAATATCTTTTAAGTTGAGATGAAATTGTTATATTCAGTTATATCATCATTTTATTTTTTATTTTAATACAAGTATATATAAAATGTTAAAATATATTTTAATTATTATCATCGATAGAATTATTGTTGATGTACTAAATAAAATTAAATTTAAAAAAAAAATTAATGAAATAAAATCGGCATCTCACAAAAACGAAAACTTGTAATGAACTCTTAAATGAACAGTAATTTAACTTTTTAATCAAAATATCGCTTTTTCAAAATGAAGAGGGTCTGGAGACATTTATTAAAATTCATATTTTCAATCAATCAATTAATCAGGCGAGCCCTTAAATGAGTAAGTAAGTAAGTTTGTGAAGCAATCATTATGTACTGCCTTTGTCTTGCATTTATTTTCTTTTTTTTCAAGTGAACTTAAAAGCTTTTTGTAGTCTGCATGGCTTACATTTTCTAGCGAGTCTGAGTTTTTAGACTCAGACTAGTCTCTGACCCTTTTGTTTTGAAAGACATATGCTTATCACGGAACCCTTTCTTGCTGTTGCATTCAAGAAATAATTCAAATAAATTCAATGTAAGAATCAAAATAATTTGCAGTCTTTCTGCATCCTTATTAAATTGTCTTTTAAAAACCCTTTATCTAACATTTATGCAAATAATAAAATAGAATAAGTTCGGACATGAGCTTTATTTTTGCATATAGCACGGTTTTAAGTAAAGCTTTGTAGCTCGGCATTGTGGCACACATGAGAATGCTATCAATTACAAAGTGCCTAACCCGCACACCAATTCCTCTAATGCCACAAGAAAAACAGCCGCTTTTAATTAAGTTTGTCTGTCTGGTTGGCGAAAATGGAGTTGCCAGCACTTCCGTTTGTCGCGGCGTCGCAGCTAAGTAGCTCAACACAACAATCTAAATAATTAAAATATGCAAATGCCGTCTAATCCGGCGCAACGACACGTACAAACAGTCGCACTCGCACACTAACACTAACAGACAGACAGGCAGGCAGTAAGAGAGGCGGCTGAAAACCGATTTGCTTAAATTATTCATAGCTATGCCGAGGTACTACAGGTCCTGTTAGAGCTACTGTCGAAAACGCAGGTAGTAAATTAAATAAATGACTCGCACACGCCCGAAATGCCGTTTAATTGGCGAGCGCACAGAAGCTGGCCGTGCAATCAAGTGAAAGTTTTACGACGTCGAACTTGATGTATGTAAAACGATGCTGCTTACGCCGGCGCCGACGTCGGCAGAGCCGCATAGTCAAATTAACTGTTGCGCAGCTTCAGCTGCTGAGCGCATGATACCTTTTTTAAGCCAAAGCAGCAACAAAATGGCGTCATGCTGAACAACGCTGTGGCGCTTTGTTTTTGTCTGGCAACTTAAAACAGTTTTCCAAGCTTCTGTTTTCGTTTGTGGCGGAGTGGTTGGGTGGTTCGGTGTTTGTTGTAGATGGTGTGGGTGGTTATGCAATCTACATAGCTCGCACAGGTAAAAATATTCAATTATCGAAATGCATAGCAGCATTTTAGGCGCTCTCTCAACTTTTATTGTGGCCCTTAATTGCGAAAGTTTGCGTTCGTTGGGCCTGAACTTTGCGCATACATTGACGCGTAGCCCTAAAGTCGCTTCCCTTCTGCTCGCTCACACTTTTTATGCTTTTGTGTATGCTTTTTATGCGGCACTGCAATAAAATGTTGAAAGGAAAACATAATTTTTAATTTCATGTGGCATGGACCACGGGGCGTTTTATTGGTTTTTAATTTCGTTGTGGCGCAGACGTGCCCGTGCCCCTGCCTCAGTCCATGCCCATGCCCATCACCAAGTCCATGCTTGGCAATGTAAACAATATCCTTAGAAGCGCGCCCAAAAGTATTCAAAGGTCCAGCGCTTCCTTGTCATAAAACGTTGCTTTGTGCGCTGCGCTTTGCGTCGCCAACAATATCATTATCATCAGCATCATCAACATCCACATCAACGTTATGGGCAACAACTACGTTGTCCTGCTCGGGACTCCTGCGATGCTTGTGCAAATATGCTTTGTCTATGGCATTTGTTGCTGTTACTTTCGTTGTTTTTTCTAGCCTTCTTTTATTTTGGGTGCTGTTACTTTTTCATTACTTTGGCTTAAAATTGATATGAAAGTTTTGCTGTCAATGCTCGCTCATGTTTATTTTGGCACACTCATGCTTGCACGGATGTGTGTGTGCCCCTTTGTGAGGTTGTGAGGACATACGACTGTGTTCGCTTGTTGGTTTTTGCGTTTATGGTGTTTTAATTACACCAGAAACAAGCACCTAGTGTGAGATGCACATCTCAACTGTTCAACTATTTATACTGTCTACAAAAATTTGACTTAAAGTTTCGCAGACGAATATGTTATAAGCGGTTCTCAATGCCAACCAGTACAATGACATTATCTTGGTTTGAGGTACTTTATAGCTTTTGCATTTAAAGAGTCCTTTGGCTCCATTGCCTACATTTTTTTTAAAAAGTGAAAAATGTAACAGGCAGAAGGAAACATTTCCAATCCAAACTATACCATCGTAACTAGCTGTTATTCTAAGCGGTGGTAATAACACCAGTCTGGCAATACGGCATCCAAGTGTGGGGCACAACCAGCTACTGTAATGTAGAGATTCTGCAGCGGCTTTAAAATAAAACTCTTTGCACCATTGGCGGCGCACCTCGGCATTGAAACGGTCTTCATACAATCCCTAACGGATCGGCATGTCCAACGACCATCAGTAGGCCACAACAGCCAGAACCTCAGGCGCTTTAGAAGGATCCATTCGCTCGACCTCCCCTTCCATAGTTCCTTAAATAATTTTAAACGTAATTTAGCTCTAAAAACTGAAAAAAATGTCGCAATAACATATTTATCTATCAAGGTTTAGTTTTTAAAAATGAAAGAATAGTTCTATCTGGAACAAATTTAAAATAAAAAAAAACTAGCACGAAACAGACAATACAAAGTTCTTTACTTTGTTCTCAGTTGCAATTTTTACTTGCGTATTTCAGAAGAAGCGAAGTACAGTTCTTTTCAGATAGTATATGGCTTTAATAAACATGTGAATATGTGTAACTGCAATTTGGTCCTCCAAGCGAAGTTATTTATGGAAATCTTTAAATCTTAATATGCCCTATAACCTAAAATTTATCTTTATAACAACATCGACTTATTATGTATAATTAAAATAATCATAGCTGCTCCTCAGAAGGCGATGAACAGAGCCAACATGTGTTTACACTAAGTCCTCCCATTTTAAATATTCAATATTGTTTTTTACATGCACAAACAGCAACTGACAAAATAAAACCTATCGCCAACTTAACCATTCAGTGTGCTATTCTCATACCACCAAAGCATCATCACCTTGCAATTTTTCAACTGTTTCCCCAGCGGCACATATTGTTACAGCCTAAAATCGCTTCTATAGAGTACACATTTGAATTTTATAAATTTTACTGTCGACACAGGCCGCACTCTAGAGCAGCGGAACAGTCGCTCCCTCATCACAATATGCGCATAATTTGATTGCAAAATCGTTTATCTGCTAAACTTTATTATCGCAGACGAGCGGCTCAGCAAACAGCGTAGTCAGCTGTTACCCGTTTTCCACCCGTAAACGAAATATTTCGACAGACTTAACTCATTTTCAAAATAGCTAAAATATTGCATCAATATTTGATGTATGTGCCATGATGTGGCAGTAAAAAATCCACACACACACACACACACACACACATACATAGGTAAAAATCAACCCTCTGGCGCATAAAAAATGAGAAGTAGATGCAAACATTGCGCATACGCCGTGTTTGCGGCCCCTCAGGTGGCTAAGCCGCACTTTCTGTACGTGGCAAAGCGCTAAACGTTGTTTGCCATTCGCATATCGAAAGTTATAAAGCATGAAATCAGTGCCAAACACACAGCGGCAGCAACGAAAATAACAACAACAAAGCTGCACACGTGGCGACGCTGAAAATGTTGGCAAGGGGCGCCAATGGGTGGCGGAGGGAGGCAGTGTGTGGCGCGTCGAAGCACACGGAAAAGTTGCGGCACATTTAAATGTAGCTTCAAGGCAGACGCCAACACAGACGCTGAAGTGGCCGTGGCCATGGCTAGCTCCATTACTCGTGGCGGAGGAGCAAACGAAGGCTGAGGGATAAGGGCTGAGGGCTGAAACTGAGGAACAGTCTCTGGCATGTCTGTTTGAATTTCGCTTACAGCGTAGGGCACAGACAGTCAAAAATGTTCGAAATGTCTCTGTGTTGGCTCAGTCTGTGTTGCATGTTGTTGGAATTTCGGTAAACAGGAATTTTGCATTTCGAACGATAAGCATCTTGATAAAGTTCTTGCCACAACTGCGCCTATACAATTACATAGATGGATATACTGTAGTATGGGTATACTAGAATGGGTAAACAAAAGTTTAACACTGACGGCAACTCACGCTTTAATGAGCTTGGACAGATATACTACGGCTCTTTAAAACTTTACACAACATAGCCGCAGGTAGCAGCAATTAAAGGAAGTGTAGGGACATGGATTCTGCACCGAAAACAATATTTAAAAAAAGAAATAGGAATACAAATTCAAGGATATGATAAAGAGAGCAGAAAATACCGACATTTGAACCATAATCGAGAAACGCCTTTTCTTTTTTCAGTGGAAGTTATTGTTTCGTTAAGAGTTAATTACACAAAATAACAATAAGAAAATTATATAGAAACAGGTCCGAAATATGACAAAAGGAATGGAGGTGAAGCAAAATCGACTTCAGTAGTCAACACTTTTTTTTAACAGAATTTCGGACTCTGCTTACAAAATCGTGATTTTGTCCGGTTTTAGTCCCGTTGCTATATGATATGATTCTTATTAAAAATGTATCCAAGATTAATGCACGGCGCAAGATTCCCTTTCTTAGTTCTTCAAGTTAATTTAGATACAATTTCATGTTATGATTTTGCTATCGTGTATCGATATTATTTTAATAAAAGGTCCAATTAGCTACATCCGTATACACAAATTTATATTACACACCTCTGCATACTTCCGAGCAAACCAGAGCCCTTATGTAAATCAAGACTTCGCAATTCAAAGTTAACGCAGCTATTCAAAAAGAAACCTTCATTTAAATTACTTCTCTCTTAAATAATTAAATCGACTGCATTAATATAAATATTTTGGGATTTAATTAATTGCTAAGTCTTTAAAATGTCTTTATTTCGCCCAAATGTTGCAGGGCAGTCATATGCCAAACAAGAGTTTGCCCATAAAATCCAACAAACAAACAATTTCAATGACAATGGAAAGACACACTCCTAAATTGTAGAAATTTGTTTACTAAATTGCTGTATTTAAGTGAATCTACATTAGGAGTTATTAAGTGCGCTTGTGCTATAGTCAGCAAATCATTATTCACTATTTACCGATTTTTCTATCAGTGTACTAATGCCTATGCCAAATGTTTGTATTTACATTGCGCCCTTTTTCCAATGCCCAACTTTGCTATTCTTTTCACTCCGAACGCACGTCACGTTAATTTTCCGCTTGTGGTTTTTTTATTTTCTAATTTTCTACTTTTCTACTTTGTGGCTACCGCGGCGCTATCACTTGAAGCATGGACGACGGCAGCCGGTGTAATTATCTGCTTATGTTGCTGTTGTTGTTGCTCGTTCCCGTTGTCATTATTGTGAGGCCATATTGCCGGACGGGCTCTTTGCCCCACCAGAAGCAGCAATGGGAATAACAACAGCACTACAAATGGAAACAGTAGCCAAAGTCGTGGCTGTCTTGTGGCAAAATAAAGTTGTCGCTGAACTGTTTGACATTTTGCAACAGAAAAGCTGCTTATGCGCTCCAACCGCCGTCACTTCCGCAGTGTCATGCGGAAATTGCATACAAGCGGAAGTAATTTGTGACTAGTGGTGGCAGCAGCAGCAGCAGCAGCAGCAATACTAGCATCATGAGGACCAAGGACGGGAGCCGAATCCTGAAACGTTGCCAGGCTAATTTGGCCTTGTAATTAGGAAGCGTAATGACTTTTTGTGCGAGACCGAGACGATGCAAATAAAAACTAAACAAAAGGCAACAACGTTTTGTGACTTAACAGTCTGGCAAATTTTTGATTTAGATACAAATCGAAATGTGACAGGCAGGATGCACATAAACACACCTACACACACACTCTCACAATTCTATAATGAAGGACTCAAACAAACTTCAAACACATGAGCAAACCACAGCAGCCATTGAGCTTGAAGAGCTGGCTGGGTTGCACTTCAATTACTTGTTTCTATGCCGCAATTACCATTCATTTGGCCAACATAATGTGTCCTTGTCAACGCAGGGCCACACACACAGAGAAACATACAAACTCATTTGCATAGATGCATGGCCCTCTAAGTATTGCTCAGGTCTGCCGAGAATATTGTCGTTGTGGCTGTGGCTGCTGCTACCTTGCTTGTTTGCACCTTTGCTTTGGCAATTTACACATGGCAATGACAATAATAAATCAAAAGTGAAAATGCAAATATTTTGCAGGCACAGTCAGTAAAGGCAGTAACACCAACTGCTAGACACTGGCTGGCACTCGTAAGGCATGCATGGAGGCAGACAATGGAGCCACACATGGAGTGGTGCCGAGCTGAGCCGAGCCGAGTGTTGTTATAGAAACTAATACAAATGCATAACGGAAGTGATTTATTGGCAGGCTTCCGAGTCCCAGTGCTACTCTCATATGTACACACACACACATACATAGGTATTCGTACATACCAACAAAGCAGACCACATGGCCATCAATAAATAATTGGAAAATGAATGCTTCGTTTATGAAAGTTTTTGAAATAACCCAAACGATGAGATAAATGCAATTGGGATTGTAAATGGAAATGAAGGACAAGCACACAGTTATAATACAATAAAAGGCACTTAGAAAAGTACGAGAAATATATATTTGCAGCTCCCTGTTTGCGAAGCAACTATTAATTATTTTGATCTTACATTTTTTACCTACTAGAGGTAATATTAGGTGCAAGGTAATTGCTAAGTTTTTGCAAAATAGTTTGTATGACTCTTTTACAAATGAAACTGTTTTGTGACTCATTTATTTTAATAAAACTGACGCAGTTAGCCCAAAACGTATTTCAAAAAAAAATTATTTTATCATGGTAATGAATTTTTATTCCTGCCTTCACTTTATGTCACTATTTGGCTTAATAGCTTACAACAATCCACTTTTTGCTAACACATATTTACTTGCAATAAATATCATGAAAATTAGAGTGTGACTTTTCCTCAGAATACTAGAGATTTTTGTATAAAATTTTATTAAAATTCCATTTGGCTCATTCAAAAAGGGTTAGAGATGACTTTTCTGCCAAAAGGCAATGATAACAATATACTCGTATATCTGCATTCAAAATACAATTTACTTGCCAAGCTGGCATTAGCTAAAGATGCTTTCACAGGCTTCTGTGTATAATTTTGTTCTTCATATGGAATGTGTACATGAATCATATCTTTTGAGATAACGCAATGGCTTGGAGAAACTGAATAAATTAAAATTCTCAGCAAGCACATTTTACAGAATTAATAAAACTGCTTTTCATTTTATTCAACACTCAAGCGCCTAAGCTGCTTTAAGGCTTACATTTAAAACCTGAATTCAATTTAAGCCTTTGGCCACAGAAGGACCAAACCCACACCATCGACGACTGTCAGACGTAATGTCATCAAATGTCGTCATGCCACAATTAAAATTAACAGCAAAAGCAAACTGTCAATAGAACTGTCTAAGCTGACAGCCAGTTGACAATTGCAAATGAGCCAAGTGAGTGGCGCACCCACAATACTACAGCAACGAGAATTGTAGCAGACAGGATAAACGAAGCTACTTGCTAGACTGCCTGCCATGGCAGCGGCACGAAATAAACTCATTACATCAATTTATGCAAAATGTTCAAACCGCAATTGAAAATCCATTTAAACGAAATGCCAGCGAAATGGAGGAGTAGAAACTGCACGCGCATAAACAGAAACACAAACACAAACACACAAATACATACAAGTACAAACACTGCCTCGCGTGTCGCTATTCATTTTCATTTCATTTGCCCCTTTGGCGAAGCCAAAACCACCTTGGAGGGTGGGCTGGCTGGAGCTCTCATTGATGCATATGAATTCAATTATAAAACAGCGCCACCTTTGACGCCAGAAGTGGGCGCTAGACCACAACAATGGCGAGGGCGAAAGCGACAGCTGTTGGTAAATAACGTGGCTTTAATGAAACATTTTTTGCCAAAGCAATGTGCAGCGTCCCACAGCCCGGAAACTTGATAATTTTATGCAGCACACACAGAGAGGCGAACAGACAGTGTACGGTCAGCGGACAGGCAGGACGAACTGCCTTTGCGCCAATGTATGGATGGAGTTTGTGTGTGCTCGAGTGTGTTTGTGTGTGTGTGTGTGTGTGTGTGTGTGTGTGAGCGTCACATTTACATTTCCGTATCATTTGCATATTCCTTTTTTCAGCTTCCATTCATTGTTGTAGCTGCTGCCGCCCCACAGCAGTGTGGCAACGTGAAAACAGTTGGCTCCCACAGTAGCCAACTTGGTTGGGTTCGTTTAGTTGGAGCTCGAACTCTATTTATCAAGTAGCGCATAAAAATCAAAGCCCAAAAGTATGCAGCACTTTATAGCAAAAAGCAAAAGCCTAAAGGAAATGAACATTTTCGCCATCGCCATCGCCGTCGCCATTTGCGCTGCCAAGGCCCGATGTCGCACGACAGGCCGCAGGCAACTTCATGTATTTGCATAGAACGCCTTCATCCCGTGTCCTCTCATTGCGACCCGCCATTGTAGTTGCGAGCCTGCCATTAGGGCGTGTCCTGCGCCTTCACACCTGTCGCTGGTGGCGAGAGCGCGCCGCCATGAAATGGCAACAACATAAATTACACAAACAAAAGCCAAAAGGCGTTCAACGACGTAAAGTCGACGGCCCACTTGACACCTCATAATAAAATTAAGTATACGCCACTCGAGCCAAATGCGCGCCCGCTTCGTAGGACCCTGCAGTGCTGGTGCTGCCGCTGCTGCTGCCACAGCAACTTGTTATTTATGCGCTCGCCAGGCGGCCAGGATCAGAGCCCACTATTGCTGGGTGCAGGAGAACACAGCGTGTAGTCCTTCAGCGTTTGGCCTTTGAAGTTTATTTGCGTATTTCAAGTGCGCCCGCCGCTCATTTCAACTTTTGAGTACCCCGTTGTTGTTGTTGTTGGCTTCTGTTGTTCTTCATGCTGGGCATTTAGCTGCTCTGCACTGCTTGAAGCATGGAAATTGTTTAACTAGTTGGTGTCTGTTATAATGAATTTTAAATTAAGTTGTTATTGCTGCCTGACACTAAACATTGTTGTCCTTCTTTCTGTTGTTTATTTTAAATGAAACAGCGTATCATTACCATAGTCAACCATACGACAAATGTTAATTAAACTATTTTTAGTACACGCATAATTATGCAATTTAGCATGTGTATACGTTTTTCTATCCTCGATCAAGTGTGAGTGTACCTTTGGAGAGTAGAATAAAGTGCCCATTTAAAAAATCGAAATATATAATGTTATACACGGTATTAAACTTTTGGGTTTTGATTTCTATTTACTTAGGGACCCCATAAAAAATCTTACAATTATAGACTATGAATAAGCAGCCGCATTTGATTGTAAATGCAAATACAGTCAACCTTGGGTTTCCACTCTTTTTTACTCATGCGGTTTTTGTGATTCACTTTATGAAATTAATCAATCATTTATAATGTGCAGAATCCCCTAACTAACAGTTAGGGTTCTAGCAAAACGGACGGACGAAGAAACAGACCAGTTTAAATCCATATCCTTACAACAATATAAGAGTGCATTAAATGTGACAGTAGACCAAGACTTGAATAGAAACATTTCATAGCGCTTAATTTGTTGCAACCTCTTAAATGCTGCAACTATGCTGCAGGCTACATGCCAGAACTACAAATGAGTATGCGGACTAAATCCTTTCTGAATAACTATTCAAACGACGACCGTATGCAAATAGCATCCACTACAATCTACATTGCTCAGATTGTGCATCTGACTGCAAACACAAACTCTCTCTCTCTCTCCATTTGCCCAGCCTCGATGGCCAAAAGTTTGAGCTTCCACCTCATTTGTTGGTAACGCCACGCAGCATTGTGAAGTACGAATAGGATGCATTCAGTAGGGATTGAAACATGGCCAAAGTCATGGGGTAAACGTTGGCAAGTCTTATCTGCAAGCGAAATGAAACGAGCTCAAACGGAATGAAATGAAATGAGCCCAACTGATATGAATTTGAGCTCACTGGGCACACAGGCAGACGAACATAAAGGCAGGCCGGATTAGAATCTGCCAAATGAAATGCATGCCCAGAAAAGGTTCCGCTACTCACCATCAAAGGGCTTTGGGATTGCATCAAAAAGATCAACACAGTTTTGCGAAATCTCATACTACCCTCATACCAGGGCACATTGTAAATACTCTGAGTAACACGGGCGCCCTGAAAACATTTCAATTAAAGCAAATCAGTCATGCCATTACCAAACATACATGAATAACTAACTCACATACATACCTCGATAACAAGGTCGTGGGCTCGATTATAGTACGTGTACAGAACATATAACATGGTGAGAATATACATCATTAAAGAAATACACTGGGTGGGCGAGCTTATCTGAATAGAAAGATGTGATCTTTATGGCTTATTATAGCAAGATGGATCCACTTACAATATTCAGACAAAAGAGCAGCAATGCAATAATGACACCAAATATGAGCGCCTCAACACCCACAATAAACGTGACCAGATCATTCAGTTGCCTCACATATCTAAAAACACCTCCCACATCGATTATCTCTTTGGTTAGAGTCTCAGGAGAGAGATTAATTGGCCTACCTAGTCACACTGTGATAAAACCGAATGCAAGCGAACAGCATTCTGAGACGCTCCTCTTCCGTGTCCAGGTGAGCAATGTGCTCCAATTTGTAGTTCAGTATCTGTAGCATAGCTTTTCCAAAGAGCGCAAAGGCAGCAAACAAACTAACGAAGGGCATGTACAAGAGAGTCAGGACAAAGGGGGTCGGTACTTGCACTATATACACGATTTCATAAATTGGCGTGCTAGTCATGTTGACCATCGGCAGAGCCACTCCAAACGGATGCACTGCAAAAGACAAAATATCTCAGCAAACGCCAGACGGTTTTGGAGACTGGGACGCTCACTTCGCTGTTCACTAAACAGTGGAAAGAAGAGTGCACCCACAATGTCCAAAAACGAAGCTGTTAAGTTGAAAATGGCAATGCCACGCGCATCCTGCTCGACTGCCAGCAAAATCTGCTTGCAGCTAGTGTCGGACGATCTCTGCAATAGGATATTATATGTTGAAAAATCCACAATGGTTGATTGTATCTAACACGCACCATAATTTGCGAATATATGCCTTCCATCACCATCAGAAAGCTCTCGAAATGGACGTGTCTGATTATGACGAGGCAGGTGCGCATCAGGGCATTGAAAATGGCTGCGAAGAAGAACAAATTCAAAATGAATGACGTAATGTCGCCCCACATGCGCAGCACATAGACGAGCTGCATCCAATTCATCAATAAGACGGGCAACACGAATAAATATTTCCGCCAATTGGTACTCGGAGTGGGCTTGAGCACACCCAAGTACCTCCAGATGCGCACAATTATGGCAACCAGCGGCATGTCCTCGATGAGCTGCATGCTTGCCTCGTCGATTACTCCTCTCATGGCTTTTGATAGTAGGTTGGTCCTTGACGCTGTCCACTCGACACTACATAGCCAAGTGCTGGGCAAGCGTCTTTTATTTGGCTAATCGACGCCTTGGCCAGCAACACTTTCCAGAAGCGTTTTCGAGAGCTTAGCAATCAATGCGCAATTACTTGGGTAATAGGTGTCGCATATCATATAATTTGTCAAATAGTATTAGAATATCGGTCTGAAATAATTACACTGCTAGACATTGCATTTGCCTTATAAATAAATTATGCTATTTAATACTTGTTAGCTAATTTGGTGGTTAATTCATAGATTGTTCTATTTCTGATGGCCTGCAACACTTTCCAGAAGCGTTTTCAAGAGCTTAGCAATCAATGCGCAATTACTTGGGTAATAGGTGTCGCATAGCATATAATTTGTCAAATAGGTAACTTATAATTGCACTACTATACTATTCTACGGTTTAGCTGAAAAATTCGCAAAATTATACCTAAATATATATTCCAAATTCCTGATTATTCTTCTTAATATTTCAGATGGGTTTTGAATTAACATGTTGAGAATATCGGTCTGAAATAATTACACTGCTAGACATTGCACTTGTCCTATAAATAAATAATGCTATATAATATTTGTTAGCCCATTTGGTGGCTAATTCGTAGATTTTTATATTTCTGATGGCCTGCAACACTTTCCAGAAGCGTTTTGGAGAGCTTAGCAATCAATGCGCATTTACTTGGGTAATAGGTGTCGCATAGCATATAATTTGTCAAATAGGAAACTTATAATTGCACTACTATACTATTCTACGGTTTAGCTGAAAAGTTCGCAAAATGTTAGAAGATATAATCAAAATTCCTAATTCTTTTTCAAAATATTTAGCATCGGTTTAGAACTAACAAGTCGAGAATATCGGAGTGAAACAAAACATTGCATTTGTTTTATAAATAAATATTACTATCATATTATATATAGTATTTAGTCCTCTGCAGAGCTTAATAGAAACTTACTTCAATACTACTACTTGTATAAGTTCGTATATAAGTATTATTGAACACTTAAATATTTGTTAATTTATTTGTTGTTTAATTCTCGATTTTTTTGATTTCCGACGGAAGCAATGTATTTATTATTGGCTATGAGATGTTGATTAGGGATACTTGGTGATAGTTTCGCATCAAGCAGTAAATTTAATGAATTAATAATAAATCATTCAGCCCACTGCTTACCATAACTCCTCACTGATAAGCGCTCAATTTTCTGCTCCTCAATATTTCAGAGTTTTCACTTTCTCTATATGCTTAACTAGCTGTTTCGTGGAATTATTTTCCTCCTCTTTCAAATTTTTTAAAAGTTTGTTAGGTCTATAATGTCTCTGACTACATATGGCTGTGAATCGGGGCCTAGCTGGTTAAATGGCAAATATAATTCCACCATTAATAGACATTGTTGTAGTTTTTCCCTTAGGCTTTCTTATCTTTTAAGTTGAAATTATAACGTAATATTATTATATATCATAATTTTAATCCATTAAATTACAATTATAATATAAATCAGAGTTTCCAAATATGTATCGTGTTAAATAAATAAATAATTCTAAAATTAAAAGCAAAATTGTTTTATATGTATAAATAGTAAAGGTATAATCTTCCCTATCTAAGCATTAAAGCCGCCATTTAATGTACAACTGACCCACAAGATATCATTGTAATCGCATGAACAGCACGATTTTAACAATTTTATCGATTTTTGGGGAAACCCACAAGAAGAAACGATTCAAATTCATGTCCTACCACAAATGCTGGCACAACATATCAATGCCGAACATATCAGAAAGCTAACGAACCGCTGACATAGGCACCCATACAGCCGGGTATGATAGCCGTCATGACTTATTAAACAATAAAACCGGATTATCCGTTAACAACTGAACAAACATGCCAGGGCCGAATATTTTCACCAGCCGCTTATCATGCGCAAAGTCCAGGACGACAACACCACAGCAGAGTCTGCATAAGGAAAAAAAAACACAATATAAAAATCAACAAGCGCCCGTCATAACATAATTCAACAACAATGCTGGCTCTGCAAATATGGCGAGGAATTAAAATAAAACCACCCAGCTGGTCAAACCACAAACACCACGACCAAAAACAACAACAACAACAACAACACAAACAGCGAGGCGAGCAAGGAAGGAAGGACAAGCAAAAAAGCCAAGCCCAAGCCCAAGCCCATAAAGGCACACATTATGGCCACTTAACCGCGCGTTATGCCGCAAAAAGGCAAGCTGAGCGAAGGACAAAGTCAAAGGCAAAGGCAGAGACAATGGATGAGCTTGTAGTGCGGCCTTGGGGCTTGTCTATGTCACATGCGCAATATATTGTGCAAACATGGGCAATGGCAAAGCCAAACGTCCATATTTCGCAGTCAAGAGGCAAATATGCAACGCCACATACTCGTGCAGCTGACCACGCTGCGTATACGTGTCCATGTCCGTGTTATTACGCATACGCCAAGCTGCCCATAAATCAATGACCGGCAAATACATATGTATACGGGTATGCGTACAAAGAAGAAAGGCGACTATGCATATTTTGCAGCACTTGCATATCCTTTGCAATTTACAATGGCAATTTCTAAAATAAATTAAAAGCTAAGCTGAACTAATGACGATATTTAATTATCACATCTAAGTATGTGCTAAGCTAAGCAAGGCAAGGATGCCGTTGGATGTCTGCTTGGGAAATGGGAGTGGAAATGAAAATGGAATTCAGTTCAAGCACACATCAAAAGCCATCCGCTCCAAGTGCTCGTAAACCCTATAAACCACACGATGACATTAATTACGTGTACTTGTAGTTGCAGGCAGTCTGACAGACAGACAGACAGACTGAACAAGGAGTGGCCGGAATGGCACAAAACAATCAAGCTCATGGCCCAAGTTAAGCATACGAGTATGTGGGCAAGTGGGTGTAGGTGAGAGTGCGAGAGCGAGAGCGACTGCCAGACCTTGTGTAAAATTAATATCGAGTAATTAACAGCAGCAGATTCCAGTTCCCGACGTGATTTAAGCGAGGGTCTAGGACTGGGACCGGTATAGGTTTGATAATGTGACCGCCACCCGCCCACTCGTCTATACTTGTATGTGCACTACCTATTGAGTGGGCGTGCTTTGTTGGCCATGTCAATATTGGCTTTTGCACATTTCAAGCTGCTCGAGTGTAGTTTACAGCGCCAATAAGCAGCGAGCTAAGCCATAAGCCGCTTTTGCCAATTAGGTAGCGAGCTCAATTTTTACGACTTGAAAATTGCTTTGCCAAAGCACATCGCATACATACGAGTATGAGCAACTTTAACTTATACCTATGTGTACACTCTTACAAGTATATGGCTTGAGTAATCTTCCAACTTTATTTGTTTATTGTTTGTCGGAGTTTTGCATCAGCTGTTCAAATCAACTGTTTGCACAAGTCGCTCAACAAGCGTGGCTAATGCGGCTTAGTTTCCCCAACGATTTGCTGGCACATGTGACGCACAACAACCCCCAAAAAAATAATATGCCTAGTACGGGTATATGTATCTGTAACAACTAAGATTCTCTGCCTTTGATGGCATCTAGACATGCTACTTATCGCTTTGCTGTTAATGCCGTCATAGTTCTAACAAGAGCTAGCTAGTGAACACGTTAGTTGTTCAAGATAAGTACTAAGCCGACTTAAGCTTAAGGCCTAATGCGCGACAGTAGCCGGATCTGAGGAAATAAAATGTAGGTAAAATGCTTGTAATACATTTCCCTACATCCTCTCCAATATTTATTTATTTTAGTTATTTTATCAAAAACAATACAGAACTTATACTAGATTAAACTGAAGAAAAACAAAGCCCATAGAAATACAAACATTTCTAATAACGAATCCGACCCGGTGGGGGAATTTTCAGAGACGTTATTTGACCTAACAAAAAGAAAAGGGGCAGAAAAAATAGCAAGAATCTATAAAGAAGTAATATGATTAAATTAAAATAACAAATTTAAATTACTTAAATAAAAGATAAAATATAATTAAAAGCTAAAGAGAGAGAGCTCATGCTCAATGTCTTCGAAGCTCTGTTTAAAGTAATCCCCCGATTCCGGGGGGTATAAATCTGTAAGCTGTTTACCAGTAAATTACCAAAATTAAACATTTCTTTCTTTTCGATCTCTCAGACCTTGCAATAATTGCACCATCTTGTGTATAACTTTCTCCTGGCAATTTTTTCGATCATTACATTTTGAAAAACCAACTTCACGAACTCTTGGTCAACAGTCATCCAATAGCTCTTTTAAGTTCTTCCAAAAAATAGCTTCCAGTTGTAAAAGAAGGAAAAACTTCCGCAGCGTAAAATCTAGCACAGCTTCGATGGCAATAGATGGTATATACTACTATGTATAGTATATAAAGTAAATAATAAATTAAATGTTCACAAATGGTCTACCCTTTTCATAACCTTAGTTGTAAACATTCGCGAATTACTTTATTTTAATGAGTCAATTAAATGTAGTCGCGGTTGCAGCTATTTCTGTGCCCACGTTCTTTTCTAGCAAACATTAGTCACACATTCCATGACAATGTTTAAGAAGATTAACTATGACTGGCTACCATAATGTTCATTATAAAAAAAATCTCAAAAACTAGAGTTCAGGGTGTCGAACTCGTGTATACACTGCAACCGAAAACCGTTTCTTTAAACTATACAAAATAACCATTCAATTTAAGAAACATAGAACATTTCGCAGGGCGCATGAACTTCGGATTGGGCAGAGATTACATTTATTGTGCAGATATAAGAATATAGTTTGGAGAGTTATATTCTGCATAAATGCACTTGCAAAAAATGTTGATGCATTCCAAAAATATTGCGTTCATACAGACGGATAGACGATCAGAAGGTCATAAAGTTAATCATACTAATGCAACTTAATTTTCCTATTGGATGTTGCTTCGAACAAAACAGTTTCGTTGTACCCTAATACTCTTCAACTATAGGGTACAACATTTATCTCGAATAAACCTCACACAATACGAATCATTGGCATACAAAAATTTGTTTGCCTTTTCAGTGCGTTGGTGGCAAGTGGGCCATGCCCCAACACATTTATAGAAAAAATGCCAGACTTTACAAACAAATTGCATCACTTTTATATGAATATGTGGCCTACAGCGTTTATGCGTGTCGAAAGATTACAATTAAGTTAAGTACATACAAAATACGTACAAGTACATAAAAATTAGTGCAAAAAGAGCAATCCTGAGGAACTACATACATATGTTTATAAAAGTATGTACTAAATAAGTCTAAATTGCTGTTTCTTGCTTTTGTTAAGGCGATTCCTATCTGCCCCATTGCTATGGCAGGTTGCAACCCAATTGGGTGATCACGGTGGCTGCGACATCCATAGCGTTTCGGACACATTCAGTGATGGAGCGCTTTTGCAGCCAGTTGTGGAAGAAGCCCGCCACAAACGCATCCCCTGCCCCTGTGGCATCCACAACATTTTCCACACGCGGTGCTTTAAAATCCTCAATCAATACTATGCCGGCTGGCTCCTTCTCTCCCACATAGTTAGTTATTAACCGCACACCTGAAGCTCCATTTGTGACCAATATGATTTTTGGGCCGCTACTCTGCTCAAGTAGTTGGCGTCCCAAGGTCTCCACACTCTTGCAATCGGTCACGTCACACAACGCCTCAAACTCCTTCAGATTACCGAACACGAAGTAGGCGCGTTCAATCAATTTCAGCAGAGTCTTGGACTGTTGCTGGACGATGTAAGGTGCGCTGAGATTCACAGCCAGGCGTCGACGGCTGCGCACATAATTCTCCACAAGATGGCCGCAAACATCCGTGCGCCGCGTCAAAAAGAAGCCCTCGATGTAGAGTATTTGCTTACGTTCGATGGGTCGCAGAAACGTTTGTTCGTTATTGTTAGCGATGCGCGAGATCTCCTCCAACGAGAACTTTTCGGATGCCCCAATATTGGCGTACATGGTGGGATTATCTTTGTATATAAAGCAAATACATTGACCCGTATGTGTGTCATCGATGGTTTGCAATCTGCAAGACCACAAAAAGGGTTTAGTCAGAGCAACAAAAGTAACTGCAATTTCTCTTTTTTTCCACTACCTGGCATTGATGCATTGCTCTCGCAGTACATCTCGTAGCTGCTCGGCACGCTTGTCAGAGCCGACAGAACCGAAGAACTGTGCCTCAGTGCCCAGCTTCTTTAGAATACGGGTTGTATTGAGCGCCGAACCACCTGGATTGACGAGGCATTTAGCACTGCCAACATTCCCAAGAAAAAAATAAAAAGAGATAGCGTCAATTAGCGAATGCATGTTGAAAGAATTTTAAGTTGTTTATTACCTGTTGCTGGCATCTGTGACAAGTTTTTCTATTTCCTCTAGTTCCATCTCTCCCTTGGAGCCCGGTTCGAGATTGTGCCGCTGGAGCAGCTCCGGATCGTCCAACTGAAATGTGTGATCAAGCAGCACATTGCCAAAGCAAACAACTTGACATGGTCTGCGAAAGGAGACAAGACAGGAAACGGTTTTCATGAATCATATTCGATGAAAAACCCCGCAGTGGTTTTCGCACAGTGCAGCATCGGGGCTTTCGACAGAATCCCCCAGCCACCCACAACAATAGACAACAATAATACCACGATAACTAATACTTACGCGCACTGGCCTTCGGTCTCTGTGTCGGCGCCAAATATTTTCTCATACGCGAATTTCAGGAGCTCCATTGTTTGTAAATTACGTTGCGTGTTTACCTCAGATCGAGTTGGATTCCCTCACTATTTTAATCGATTTACACAAACATGTAAACACAGATACTGGCGCTCTACTTTAAACGTCTATGCTTGTACCAGCTCCGCGACTCGTCACTTCCGCCAGCATTCAATGCCACCAACGAACTGAATGCTCGGCGCTGCTTCGCGGAGTGTTTTATTCCATTCTCGTAACTGGCTTCTTTCCCATTTTAAACATACATATACTATACTACATATATGTACTTTGGTCTTATTCTTTACTGGGTATTAAACTTCGATTTGGTTTCTTTGCGGTGACCAGTTGTTGTTCCTCGTCATCTTGTGTTTGTTGTTTTATTTTTATTTTGACTTCTTTGACTTTGTGATGTAAGTGGAAGCTTTTTGTTGTTTGTGTCTTCTTTAGTGTTGCCTAGCGACGCCCCAAAGCTTTTAAAATTTGCATTGCAAAATAACAAATTACCCCTAATAACTATAATATTTGCGTGCATAATATTAAACTAGATTACCCAGCTTGTACGTATCTGATAAAAAAAACTGCGCATTGTGGTTGTTAGAACAAAGATTGAAATGACTGCTGCCTTTTGTTTGCCAACACTTAAATTGCTCTCAGCTGTTTATTTTGTATACAATAAAAAATCAGCAAAAAAGCTTTCACAAATGCCGGTAAAACATTGGCAACACGTGCTTCAAGTGGAGCTGCTCCTAACATTGTGCGCTCTTTTATGCGCAAAGTTCTCTCTTACGTTTATAAAAAGCTTTTAATGCTGCCAACTTGCTTGAAATACAAAAATACGTTGCACTTTAAGTTTTCAACTTTAAACAAATAGTAATAGATTAATTTCCTAGTATTTTGTTTAATTTCTTTAAGAAGCTAAATCATATATTTGCAGTCAACCTTTTTTTGAAGTAATGCTATTTTGAATTACAATCATAACAAAAAAATATTTAATAATAAATTACTATCGTATATACTAGATGCAAAATAGTAAAAATACTTTAATTATAATGACGCAATAATTCCGTTACAATTCTAGTTCTAAAGGATTGTTATATGAAATTTGAAAGTGCTTTGTTGATTCCCGCTGCAATTGTAACAATTAAATTAAAATATATGAAACCATAATAAAAAGCAGTGAGAAATAATTTTGAAAATTTTGTGTGAAAGCGGATCGCTCGGTAAATTTCTTGTCTACTTTACCGCTAACTGTGTCTGTGTCCGGCTCATAGCTTATTGTGAGAGTGCAAAAGCTGCAGTTAATTGTTAATTGCTTAACTCTTAGTCTCTTTGTATCATGTGTGAAAACACGCTCTTAAGTTCCCATGCTTTTTTTTACTCTTTTTGATAAAGCTTTATGAATTTTATCTACTTATGTCTATTGAATTTAAAACCTTAGAGAACTTCCAAGACTTCTGAAATTCCATTTTATTTTCAATTTTTGCGGAATTTCAATCAACCTAAAATTACACATGTTATATTCATATAGGGGGGTTTTATGTTTACATATTCCGTTTTGAAATATGTTCCAATTGCTTGCACAAACAAATCTGCACGTTTCGCCAAAAATAAATGCCCATTATAGTGATTTGGGAAGTACTTGCAAATCTGTTAATTCAGAAAAATACGAGCTTCTCCAAAAATATGAAGTCGATTTGTCATCACTTTAAAGCAGAAAAAGTACAGAAATACTATATTTGAAGATAAGCAGCCTTTCTCACAGACTCTTTTGGCATTGGGGCTTTTTATGGCCACAAGGCATGCAGCATTCTGCATTGGAATGCACCGTTCATTTGGGGTTTTCCCCAACAAAAAAACCCCCTAGCCGCATGCAAGTGTCGCCGTTGCAGCATTGTAGCTAGTATGGTACCAAAACCAAGCTCTAAACTGGTTCATGGCATATATACTCGTGTATGGCCGAAACGTTTTCTTAGCGGTGCACACGTGAGCTCGGTCGCTGATCGGTTTTGCCGGACTTTGCACCGATCTTGCGAGGCTGGCTTTCGAATTTGTCTCAATGAAAAGACACGCATTATTTGGGGAATTCTCAAAACCCGTTCGGACAGCATACCAGATACATACTTGGAATTGGGAGAATGACTCAACACTTGTGCGTCCGCCACGAACTGCTGTAATGTACACCAAACATTCGAAATGTGCATATCATGAATTGAACTGCCCTTCCCAAAGCTACCTTCGCTATCTACTGTGCGATCAGTGCGATCGGACGATGCTCATGTGCCCGGTACGTGCTCCGGCAATTGTACCATTTAGTTGGTAGTAAACAAGCCACGGCCCAAGTTCATTGGCCAGAATCGAGGAAAATTTGGCGCGCAAAAACTTGATGCCCCTTGCTGAAGCAGGTTGAATGCGCTCCGATTACTAACAATGCAAGTTTTTCAAGCTATAGTACATGCTGAGTACAAATGTATGTACATATGTTTATCACGATATCGTATCGTATCGTATTTTGTTTACCTTACGAAGCAATTATGCAAGCCGTGTTTTCTCAATGTACAAAATAAACTACAAGAATACTCGTATTTTTGTTGTTGTTATTAACTTATACATAGGTCAGTATTTCCTGCAGATTTCGTTGAGAGTTTCCTCATATTGTCAGCACATTCGATTCGATTCTGCCCCCGCTCTGTATGGGAGTGTGAGGCCCAGAAATTGTCAACTCAACTGTTTTCACTTGCAGTTCAATGGAGTTCATAAATTTAATACCCTTAACGAGCATTTTTTATTTTTAATTTAATGAAATTTAAATTACAGTTTTCCAAGAAGTTCGTTAAACTGCTAATCTTTTATATTTTATGTGAAATGTTTTCTGTGGGAACGTGACAAAGTTATTTTTAAATTTATTACACGCGGTACAGTTGGTTCAGTTTTTTGTTGATTTCCATACTAGGGCGGTGCTAAAGCAATACACCTTTTTTTTTGATCCATAATTATCTTGCAAAGGAAACTTTTTTAGGGTCTACGGCGTAGTTATATTTATAAAAATTATTTAAGAAATTGTAACTTTGCAAAAACGCCTCCGCTATATTTCATTAATCTACTTATTATCGGAGAACACGCGACCGGGTGATGTTAGTATCTGAAAAGATATGAACATGGTAGCCCCACTTGGGTGGCACTATAAGCATATTCTATTTAAAGCCGATAAATTGCGTTTTATTTAATTCGAAAAGTAGTTACAATAATAAACATATTGAGCACATTTATTTGCTGACCATCCACAAAAACAAAATTCCATTCCCCGAAAAAGAAAGGTTGCAGATATATATTTACACATCTATATAGGTGTGTACCTATGCTAGTGGCTATTTATAAAATGTGTTATTCTAGCTAAGCAAAAATGTACACCTTTAATAAGGGAGAATAAGGGAGAAAATACAAAGAAAAAAACAAATTGAAAAATGCATTTATTATAATTGGCAGAAAAAAATGCGCGCCAATATTTTCTGAGCGGTAATTGAACCCAGTGGCGTGGCTTGTTTATGCCGAAAATAACAACAGTATGAAAATGAATAAAATATTGCATTAAGTTCAATTGATAAAATGTACCATATGCAAGGCAGTACAGACAAAAGCAATTCAAACACAAAACACACGCATGCACTCTTAGGATTAGGTTCGAAAAACTCCTGGCTAATGACACCTTTTGACAGTCCATAGATCGCGACACAGACACGACCATAAGCCACGTGCGACCCCCTCTTGGTCTAGGGAGAAAAAAAACCAGATACACTCCAGACTTGTTTATCATTTAGCGTATTTTTTTTGCTATGTTTGCTTTTCGTCTGCCTCACTGCCTTCATTTCAGACTGCCGATATTCATAATTTGACGATATATGCAACGATCCGACATTACCCCCCAGCGACTGGCATCAATTCATTTCATTCACCAAAATTCATGTGAAAATACGAATAAACTTATGTTTATAAACTTGTTTGTCGTGTGCCCAGCCAAAAATCATTAATTAATTTGAAATGATTAGGTTTTTGGCAATCACCCACAAGTTGACGTCAAATGTTGAACACAGCCTTGACAATAGTAAATCGGGAACACTTTTACTTTCACGACCCATCGATCATTTGGCCCACAGCCAAGTGTATGAGCCATAGCATGATATTGTCTGTCTACGTGGAAATTTGTTGAGTTCGCTCGAAAATAAGTATCTGAAAATTAAGAGAAAATCGTTTAAATGGACACTTAAGCATATGAAAAGGCTATAAATTATGCAGAATTTTAATTTTTACGAGAATTATGTGAGCAAACAAATTAAGGTGAAAGCGATCCTCTTCTACTATATTCCAAATCTTCTGTTCTGTGAAAATGGCTTTGATAATAGAAAGTACAGGGTGTCAAAAAAAAGATAGTTATTCAATACACTCAGTTTTGCAACTGCTTTTCACTCAGCTAACTGAGCACGGCAGCTCTTCTGGAGCTGAGAGTCTGGCAAAGAGAGAGAAAGATACAGAGAGAGAGAGAGAGAGGGAATGGCGCGCACAAACGAAATTCGACAACGACCTTTATGGTAATATCCCCAAAAAACAGGCTTCAACTGCAGACAAAACTGCGGCTGTCGAAAGACAAACACATTCACACATTCACACATAAACTGCTAATTATCAAAATTAACGGAAATATATGCTCCTCCAAAAAAGGCAAACGAAATGTGCGGAGCACAGCAAATAAAAATTTGCTGGAGCGCACTTTTTGTGTGAGAGTGTAGGAGGGAAGGCGTTAAACGAAATTTACTTGGAAAAACGAGCGAAAAAATTTGCCTTCGACTGCTAAATACTCTTTAACAAAAAGACTTTTTGTGTGAGAGTGTAGGAGGGGAAGGCGTTAAACAAAATTTACTTGGAAAAACGAGGGAAAAAAACTACCCTCGACTGCTAAATACCCTTTAACAAAAACTTTGTTCCTCCATTCCCATTGTCCATTTTCATTGGTCATCGTTCACAAGTTTCAATTTATAAACTTTATAAGCACAAATGATTTCCAGTTAAAATATTAGTTATGAAAAAATATTCTTGGATCTGAAAAGATCATCTGAAACAAAAAAGTTGTTGAAATCTATATGATGTAGTGATCTGACTAGTGTGCCAAAAAGCACCCCATGCAGCAAAACTTAACCGCTATAGATCCAAATCTGGATGGATGGATGGATGGACGGATATCACCAATTGTAAGTCTAACATAACATACTTACAACATACACATTGAAGTATTTCTTGGTGTTTGACGAACTTTTCAGACAATCCCATTGATCTGGCAATGAATTTCTAGGTTTTATGGGCAAACATTGGTATAACATCCCTTCAAAGATTTGTCAGAAGTTGATATCCTTTAAGTCTGCAGGAAACGAAAAAATCATCAAGAATAATGGCGGATATTCAGGGTATGGAGTGTGATCTAATCAAGTCAGTACAATACGGGACCATAAATAACAAAATTTCAATATTTTTTACAAATTTTGTTTTCACACACCTATTATTCGCCCAGCAGCAATATTTGTATTTTATGAATTAACTAAACGCCAAGTCATTTTTAATAGTTCGTATTTGTTTTGTCGCTGAAGTATGTTTATTTTGAAAACTAATTGAAAATAAATTGAGAATATATATATTACGAAAGGCAAGATTAAAAAAAAAAAAAAAAATGTTCTCACATCTATTATTCTCTACAGCTGTGTATGTATGTATGCATATAGCTATACCTAGCTTTATTTATATCTACATATATCTATAGCTTCGATTACAAACTACAAACCAAACCCAATATACTTTTCAGTGAAGGGCATAAAAATACAGAGAAGTTATAAAATTGGCACACACTCACACACGCACGCAACTGAGTTGGTTTTTACGCTGCCCCAAGTACCGGCTGGCATCTGGAGAGCGCCAAGCTACCGCCGTGAGCAAGCCCCCAAAAAAAAGTCCCACCACACACACATACACACACACACATAAGCGCGCACGCCAGTGAGCGTATTGGCGAGCTTCTGATGAAATTCAATGGAAACACATGCTTGCGAGAGCGGCCCCTATAAAAGCGCTCGCTCGCCAGCTATTGGCATTCATTGTGAAATTGAAAATCAAAATTGAAGCAACGCCGACGAGCAGCAAGCTAAACGGTTAACGGATTTCAAGCGTACAGAGAAAACGTGAAAAGAATTTCATAAGCAAAAGTTAATCAAACGCAAAACCATACTACAATCTCAAAGCGTTAATTGCCAAAACCAGAAACTGAGAGAACAACAACAACAACAACCACAAATACAAGAAACAACAGTGCAATCAAGTGTGCCAAAAACAAACTTTTTACCAAATATAAACGTACAAGTGCAAATAGAGGCTACGAAAATAGCTGCAAAGACAGTGTCACGCGAAAGCACGAAAATTAGCGCGCAGGAGCCTACCCCAGCACCAAAACAACAACAACAGCAGCAGCAGCAGCAACAACAACAACTCGATTTCATTTCCAAAATGGTCGTAGAAGAATCAATCAGCATGCATTACAAGCAACAGCAACAAAAACAGCAACAACACAACATGGGCGAATGCCCCCTCATTGGACGTACTGTGAAGACGGCGCTGCTGAAAGCCCAGGCCGAGTCACGTGTCATTGTGGGTCTGTCGGCGGCCATCAACGTGCTTTCCAAGTCCCCAGAGGGCTCCCTCTTCTGCCTGATGGCCGTTCCCAAGGCCGGCGATTCCGCCACCCACATGCATGAGGTGCTCCTTGAAGCCTTTTGCTACGAAAATGACATCTACGTCGTCAAGGTGGACGACGCCACCAAGTTAAGCCGCATCTTGGGCCAAGAAACCATCGAGTCATGCTGCCTGATCCAAAAGACCTGGACGGGCGATGAGGATGAGGAGCAGCTGAACAAGCAAGAGAACCAATTGGTCGACTACTGCGAGGCCCATTGGGATGCACCCCAACATCCCATCGTGCAGCTACCATCTGTGTAGAGCGTGTGAGCGGGTCAACAGTTAATTGAACAGCCCAGATAGAGGGGCAACTTTTGGTTTAAATTGAAAAAAACCCAAAAACAATCAACAATAACGGGGTTGTTGGACCCAAGCGTTTGGAGAGTTCTGCGGAAACCGACGTTGGAACACAACCCTAATGTACATATTTATATACTGTATATAGAGATGAGAGATGAAGAGGAGCGGCGTGCAGGCAAGGCAAAGCACGCTACGCCGTTGGTGGCGCATTGACGCCACACTTATACGTATAAACCAAAAACAAAAACAAGAAACACCATATTCCCAGTTATCATATGCTAAGTTGATAAGCGTTTGAGAGAGCGAGGCAGCGGGCACTACAAAGCTGTTAATTGAAACTGAAAGGCGACGATGATGGCGACCTTCGTCGGAGCAACAGCAACAGAAACAGCAGCATCATGAAAGCAGTAGAACTTGCAGCAGCTGCAGCAACAACAGCAACAACAGCAATTGTGTATGCACGGAAGTGCACGCACAACTCACACACACACACACACACACACACATTATAAACACACGCGCCAGACTCATAGATACCACAGATACGAGCTACAAAAGCGCGTGACTGGCTGCCTGGCTGATCGGCTGCTGGTTATTCGCTATAAGCCCAACATATAGTAACTGTTACATACACTAATAATAGCGATTATATTTTGATATTGAACAAATTATTATGCAATATATTACAATAATTGCATGAAAAATCAGAAAGAAAAACAAAAATTAATTTGCATATTAAAGTTTTGTTATGTTAGCTTTTCATATTATAGAAAAAATACACCTTTATACATACATAAAAAAAAGAAATACAACAAAAAAATTGTTAATTAATTTTAAGCACTAAAATTAAAACAAAGAATTTTTTTTAACAAAAAACAAATAAAAAATTCATAAAAATGAAAAATTTCTTGTCTCTTTATTTTATCCACTCAGCGGGTTTTTCTGCGCTTTTTTTTACAGAAAAGTTCCCACTTCCTCTTGGACTTAGCCCAATCACTCATTTGACGTCAATGGCGGCAAGCCCCTTATGTATACTCGAAATCGCTCATATATCTAAGTCCGCACAGTCATTATACTTGCTTGGTATTCCCCATGGCCAAGGCACTGTGCGTTTTTTATCAATGTAGTTGTGTTTGGAAAATTGTCATTGCTTTGGAATACCATATTCTAATTACATGGAACGTGCGGCCATTCAGATTTCTATAATCAGTTCATGCAGCTGTGCACGTTTTTATAAACACTGATAATATAATGGCAGAGTAGGCCCAATTATGACGAGTATCAAGCGATTCTAAATGCATTATTTTTAATAACGGTGGCTAAATGGAATGGAACCATACAGTTGCTTTCTGTCTTGTTATTGTAATTTATTTATTTATGTCAACAAAATTGACTGTCGACATAGGAGGAAAATATATCAAAATTATAAAAAGCATCTTATAAGCTAGAAAAGCCTAAGAAGGATAAATCTAATCAAACTACAATAATATCTAATTAACACCACCGACCCGGTGTCAATACCGGTGTAAAAACAGAAAAACTTAACAGAGAGGTTTCCTATTAAACGGACTTGTTATGGTACTTCTAAGTATCTATACAAGAATGAAATTTTAAAACTAAATTCGCAAGTTGATTAGTTTTTTTAATTTTGTATTATTAATCATTCGTACACAAAAGCCATGAAGATCCACAAATGTTGGCAAAACTGATAAGGAAACTTTATTTAGTCTAAAATAATCACAATTATATGCAACAAATGATATGCCACCAATCACTTCTACTTTCAAACAATCTTTTGCAAATCTTTAATCTTTATTCAAGATCTGTCCTAGGTTGGACAATTATTAAATGTTATGATATTTTTGGCAATTTTTAATCATGCTTCTGTCATGATGGTAGCGGCGTGATTCCTCGGTTCGAATCAAGGCCTACTCGAGGAACGAGCTCACATTGTGGGATTCCTGCTAAAACAACTGAATTACCAGTTGTTGGAAAACTTTATAAAGGGGAATAAGTCAAGAGTTCTCGCTAAAGCACGATTTACTTATATGACTGACAAGAGGCATGGAAAATGAAAAAGTAAAGTCCCCATGTTCTTAATCCGATTACTTCTACTATAAATGCAATTACATTCAAGTTTATGAAGCCATTCCATAGTCCGCATAGAGCTCGATATTGCGCACAAAAAAAACACCAATTGCAGGGAAAATATCGGGTTTGGCATAGCTTGCGAAGCGTCCCACTTTCAAGGCACTTTACTTGCCAATTGTGATAAGAAACTTGCTGTTGGGCGTTAGAGAGGAAAGTGATTATAGTTCAAGCACACGAATTAAAACAAAAGTTCAGTTGGCAACTGAACAGCATTCGTGCTATTTACTAAACTTTTAAAAAGTTGTAGACAGTAGACATTATGTAAGTCACTTAATTATATACTCGTACGTGTAGCCCCAGCTTAATCATCTGTGGCGGACTTTGAGACTTTGACGATTTGCTTGCATAATAAACGAAATCTGCCGAAAACTTTAACGTAAAACCCCAAGAACTTTTTGCATGTCAATAAATAAACAATATTGCGAGTAAAATACGATCCGAAAATGATTTTAAAAATAGCCAACTCATGCCAGCTTGAGTAATCGCCGGGCAACTGAAGCCATGCGCCCATTGACTGAACAATCAATGTTGGCATACTTCCAAGCCATTCAGCATTACGGGGAAACCTTTTTCCCCGCTCTCTCGCTGTCTCGCACGCTTGAGCTTACTCAATGGGTCACCCTTCAATGCAAATACAAGTGAGAACTGGTCAAGTATTCATAGAGATCACACACCCATGCCATGTACTCGGCATTGTGCTCATTTTGTTAACTCATTTCGAGTACGGAAAGCATACTATATTCTCGGCGAGTAGCGTGACTTGCGACCGTCAGCACCATTCCCCGCTCAAGGCAGACGACACCGGCGTGCCTACCACGACTCGAGCGGCTCACCAGCTTCAAACCAGTTGCAGTTCGCAGAAATTTTAACGACAATGGCGATGTCGTCGAAGGTAATGATTCATATCAATAACAATTCCAAATGGTGGCTGCCCCAAATTAGCATACCATGTATAGTAATACTCGTATGTGTCGACGATTCTCCAGTCATATGAGCCTCAAAAAGGCATGACTTGATGGCACTAGTACGTCAAAGTGCTTGCATTTGGAATAGCCCTCTCGACAACTGTACAACCTGTTGCCGGTTGCTCGACAAACTAGTTTCGTGACCAGTAACCCCCATTGCCGGCTGGCTGGCTGACTGCCTGACTATCTGGCTAGAACAGCAGCTGTTCATGTGACCGCCATGAGGTCGTGCTATTTACTTGGCGTGCTAGTGCCAAGCATTTTGTGCCCCATGTGGCCAACAGAGCTCAGGCTCGTGGCCACCAGTGTGTAGATGTGCATAGCTGGTCAACAATTATGTGAACCATGACAATAGTGCTGCTCCCTTTTTTCCCTTTTTGCCTTGCCCCACTTAAATTTCAGACTTGAATAATATTTTTTAATCCGCGCTTTAAGTACGAGATTTACCCATAAAAAATCCAAATTCTGTGTAGCCGTCCCTTATCAATACAGTATTTGTTTAGTGCGTATTATTTAAGATGAATCCCATTTCCAACGTCGTGCATTATCATCTCAGACTTCTGTAGAATTAACACCGATTAGCCCCTTAAACGTAAACAAAAACAAAAGCACACTTAATGCTGGATGGCTGGTAACACGAGACTCCCGGGCACAGCACGCGATAGCTGAAGGTATTGTAATTTCCCATTGAGTGTTTACTTCAGACCTGTTTTGGCACACTTTACAACTTAGTTGTATGCATGGAATTGTAGGAACTCGTATTTATATTTCGCGAGAAAAACTTTCCGCTTTTTTTATTACAACTGAGACACCATCAATGATAAGTATCAGTTTTTGGCACTCTTTTGATGCGCATTCAAACAAATGTTAAACTTTTCCATTAATTAGTGATATGCCAGACACCACGATTGAGAGATTACCGTACAAATTAGGCGTTTAGCCGCCATAAATTAATTTCTCGGTATGGAACCGGTTGCAGAGACAACAACCGCTTGGAACAATGTACAATCTTTATTGCACAAGCAGACTGCAGATTTTGCAATAATATTTTTCACTAATCACTGTAAATAAACAAACAATGCTTGCAAAATATTTGCAATCTTTTGCAGCGTCATGCGCACACTTAGTAAGAAGAAAATTAACTATTTAAATAAATAATTATAAGAACTGTTGTACTCATGCCACGCTCCAAATATATTTAAAGTATTTGAGAAGAATGTGCTTAGCAATTACAGATGCTCGTATGTACAAATAATGGCATTCAACACATTCCGAGTAAATCTTGAGAAGGCATTTCATTGGGATAAACAATTGAGAGTATTGAGTGATATGTTTTGATTTAGTTTTACACCAACCAGATAGGCATTGGCGCGAAAGTAATGCATTTTTATATGAACGCCAAACAAACACTATTTCGTTCCAATACATTATAATTAATATACATATGTATATGTTTAATAGTTAACACTCTGTGGGAGCAGATACTAATTGAAAGTTATTCAAACACTTTATAGCCAGTTAAATCTGCTTTAAGCTCATCTATCTTACATCGCAAATAACGCCGTATTCTTAATTCATAAGTTCAATGATTTTTCAAATTTTTCCACTATTTATTTTTATGATTTTCACACATTTTATGTTTACAGTCCATTATTATTCTAGCTAGGGCTTTCACTGCAAAGATCGAACCTCGCCCACGAAATTACGTAGATAGCATAATTGTGGGAAAAGCATGCAATAAAATTGTAAATTTTTAAACCAAATAGTAATAGTATTTATTAATCGGCGTGCAAAACTTAAAACGCAATTGCACCTGAGGCGCACATAAAGCGCCAGCATGTAAATATTTGCATAAACAAAGCCATGCAAAATTAACGCCTGATTTATAATTATATAACAAATAGGGTTCACACACTCACACATACCCCAATACTCTCACACTAGTCTGGTTCAGCCAATATTTAATTAATGTTTATCAGGTCACAACCATGCCTACATGTGATTATTTCTTTGCAGTTAAACGCTTGTCGTGTCTGTCTCCTGAATTAACGTGACGGCGTTGAATTTCACAAGAAGAGGCCAAACAATCTGTTTTATATTGACTATTTAGTACAAGTTTATGGTCACTAATACTAGTCGTGTACACGTAGTATAGGAGACGGCGCCATGATAAGCGATAAGCGGAGACCGGCAACGCGTGCCGCCAGCCCTGAAATTGAAAAGTAAACTCAAACTCTGCTGGCGCTGATAAGCGAGTTACAATTTTGTTGTTGATTTTACGCTTTGTCGCTTGGTAGCACGTTTCCACTGTCACTAAACCAACAGTTATAATATGTGATTCTTATTGTTTTTGTATATATTGAACGAGACATTTTAAAAATACATACATACTTGTACATATACACATGCAATGGCCGCAAGTGCCGTACATATGTTTCGGGGCTTCAAGCAACTTACGTAAATCGTTAAATCGTTGCGCATACGCAGCGTGTTGCCGGTTACCGTTATGCCATCGCCTTGCCCCCCGCCTCACCCACATAGCGACCGAACAGGCGACGACTGCGTCAGTTGTCCCCATCTTTTGTGCGACTCGCCATAAAACTTTCTCACGCAATTCAAATTTAACTGAAGTTCTGGGTGTTGTTTATAATTTTTTTTTTCTTTTTTTCTGTGGTGCCAAATCAAGGTGAGTAACTCAATTCAGATTATCGCTTTGTGTGCGATATAAATAAAGCTTTATTACAATTGATTATGACATTTTAATTAAGTTGCTGAAAATTTTAATGAGAGAGCTCACATATCCATACATACTTTTATATATAAATCTATAGTATATATTCATATACTTATACTCACACTCTCGATTTTTCATGAACTTTACGGTCTTGACGGATTTGGTCCGCACCCACAATCTCCGCCATAAACACGCCTTTAATACCCACACACACATAGAATAAATAAACATGCACCTTCCGATTTCCCAAGAAAACATTTCGCGAAATGGGGAAGCACAGCACAGTCGTGTGATTCGATTTTTTTATACGCCCCCAAGGAATAATTTGTTTGAATTGTTTGTTTCAAAAGAACGAAATATCTTGCATATGCCAAAGCAATTACGTAGGTTGGTCGAGAAATTCTACATATTCGAATTGGAGGCGTGACGAAAGCAGATTCATGACGTCCGATAGTATCACATGTAGTTTCAAAACACGCGCACATACCCGCATAATATGTAAACAATTAGTTGTATTTTAAATTGTTATACTTAATTTCGATGGAGTCCTTTGTTTTCTTTATAAATATTTCAATATTATTATGTGTATGCGGCATCGTTGATATAGTATTTTTGGTTCCCACTTGAGACTTTATTTTAAAGCTGGAATATTTCACGGGACCACATGCTCAATTCTTGTTCATATACTTGTAACTAACTATACTAATGTGTTTATTTCCAGCTCTGAAGACTTATTTTGATTTAAAATCCAACTTTGATCAACCTATCCAAAGCAATTGTTTCATTCAAAGCTTTACTTCCGAATTGCGAACTGTTATTAGTAAGCCATAATTCTTATCGGCGTGGCATCAGGAAGACCCACATTTATAAAACCGTTTTGGCCTAAAAATAAATAGCTTTATTTGTGTATATTCTCGACGCCAATTCATCATACTCTAGTTCATGTGTTCGTCGAACTGGAGACCATTAACTGCAATCTTATCAAACCCTAATCACAGTCTTTTTCAGATAACCAAACACTGTCTACGCTTCACGCTCAAGTTCAAGCATGCGAAAAACAATTTCAAGGCACAAAATTATAACTCGGACACACTTTCTCCAGCATAGTACATACATACGTGTATCCCATAAAAAATTAATGCACAGTCAACACATAATAAGCATTTTGCTGATAAAACCACTACTCTGTTATCAATTATTCAGGTGGCAACCTAAATTTTGCGGTTTGTGGATGTTTGCTTCTTCATTTAAATGTAATTAATTATAAAAGTATGGTATTTTTCCATTTACTGGGCCAATATAATGCTTTGTCGCATTATGGGGCTTCTACCTTAACTGTATTATGAATGCAATCTATAAATACCTTGTAGCTTTGCTATTTTTAGCCAAAGTGGAAAAATGTATAATTCTGTGGAAATAATTTATCAAAACCAATCGTAAACAATAGCAAGTCTGTTGTTTTTGTGGGTAGAACCAATTTTTTATTGTTGTTATCAGCGTGGCCTTCTTGAGAAATACGACGAACCATTGCAGTCGCAGTATCTTTATTTGCAAATAGCTGGGGGGAACTACCAGAGTGTCACTTTTAATAACAATAAAATAAATAGATTGTTAACAATCTTACTTTGAAGTATGTATACTATGTTTGATGCTTAATTTTAGTTTTGAAATTAAGTTTTTTGATTGCATTCATACTGTATTGAAGCAGTTCACAAAAATAAAATACGAGTTTATACATAATTAGTTAACTGAAGCGTTTTTATAAATATGCATCATTTATGTGGCTTGTTTCATAGCCTGTACCCGGACGGGGAAAAAATTAATAACAAATATATACATATAACAAAAGGACAACATATATCTACAAAATGGAGAATAGACGATTAATTGGTCTATGCATTAGTTGAATAATATTCCCTTTCAATTATACCCCGATTATTATATCCTGGGCATGCTTTTTGCAATTCTGAAGCTACGCAAACTAAATTGGACACACTTGGATGCAGCTCTACCCTTCTCTCTTTTTATTCTAATTATAAAACATTTTAGTGAAGGATACAAAAAATATTCCAAAAAGTATAAATAAGTTTTCTGATTTAGTCTCGATCAACGATAAACTTATTAAGAAATAATATTTAGCAAAAAATGAACGTCATCTATTTTGCATTAACATCGTTAATATTTTAACTAAATAATACATTGCAAAAACAACAAAATTATCATTGATTATATTTTAAATACATATTAAGTATCTTATTAGGTTGATCTTGCTCAATTATAAAGCGATCAAGCTACACGTGCACATATACGATATAATCAATTGAATTGAGAATAATACGTATATTGAATACCCTTTTATTTTTAACTTCTTATATATGTATGTATTATATTACATACTTAATAAATTTATTAATCGTTGCAGCTTTTCAAATAAGCTTTGTTGTACCATACCATGGGATTCTATTGAATATTTAAACTAAATTTTTAAAGCCAAAAGTTATCCAGCTAAGCGAAATATTTTTTTGGCAGTTATAGTATATAGTATATATAGTAGCAGTATAAGTAATCAGGCTATTCACGAGACAAGACCACATCCCTTCTTCAGCCTATTACACACATTTTTGCTTAGACTGCCTAATATACCCTTTGGTTCCTAGAAATACACTGAAGACCTAAAAAGATATGGTATTAATTAAATAAACTAATTCATGCGTTACTAAAACTGGAGCTTGCAAAAAATACTATAATGCATTAGCGGCAGTGAACGAAAAACTGTCCAACGGAAAACAACATTATGCGGAAAGGTGCAGTGTTTGTGGGTTTCTTCCTACATATACTTAGTAAATATAGTTTCGTGGGTATTAAAATATTTTTCTTCAATTTCTAGAATGCAACTTCCTTCAAAATGACCATTGCAGTCTGCGAGTCCTACAACAAATCAGTGATAGTTATAAATTATTGCCGCCTTAAAGTTGTGGCCAGAAACAAGGTCGTTCTCAATATAAACAGAACATTTATCTATTCGATTAATTATATTGGATTGCGACTTCAAATACAAAGGAAAGCGAATGGATATAAGCCATGGATTATAGATTACAAAGTTGATATTTGTGACTTCATGCGACGCCCCAATCATCCAGGTTTCAAGATATTTTGGAATTTGATAAAAAAAACTTTTCAAATGTCTATCACCCCTGTCCATTAATAATAGTTGTCAGCAAATTAAATACAAACACTATTATTATAGGGGGGCCACTTTCTAAAGGATTTTTACATTAAACCATAGATCAACCAAACAGGCCAACAATCTCTTTTCGTTCTTAACAAATACGCAATGTATTTAATACTTTTGTAATTCAATTATTTGTCGCTAAAATATTTCGGCCAACCAATTTTTTAACATATACTCGAATATTGCTTATTTCGTATTTATTTCTCAGTCTGTACCCGAAGAGGGAAAAAACTAATGACAAATGTATGTACATACATACTTATATGTGTACTCGTATAACAAAAGGACACCATTTTTATTTACATATGCCTATGATTACCTTTAAAATGGGGTCTGCCACGACTTGATTTGAGCTTTACACATATTAGACCAAAAGCAATATACCCTTTCTAAGGAAATACAAATATAATAAAAGATTTTTTTATTTTTAAGAAACAACAAAAAGTCAAGAATCGCTTTACGTACTTAAAGTATTAACATTTCTTTAAAATAGCGTAAGCCCTTTTAAAATACAAGTTTTATTCAATTCCACGGAAACAAGTGTCCAAAACACCATAAAATTAATACCTTTTATTCATGTTGATATATGTTCAAGATATTTTGGAATTTGATAAAAAACTTTTCAAATGTCTATCACCCCTGTCCATATGCGGTATGTACTAATAATAATAGTTGACAGAAAATTAAATACAAACACTATTCTTATAGGGGGACCACTTTCTAAAGGATTTTTACATTAACCCAGAGCAGATGCCCATTCCACTGCCCACTGGTGATTATGCGGTTCTCCTGGACTGGTTTTTTAACAAGAAGTTGCAGTATATTAGACACGTATATTTTACATTTCAAGAAAATTGAATTGAATTGAACCTATGTACATATTTGTACATACACACATACTCTGATTTGAGCAATTTGCATGAAAAGTCAATGTCAACTGAAGGTGTTTGTCATTTGAAAATATATGTGTAGAACAAGTTATATTTTAACCAACTTTTATAACACTTTTATGCTTCTACAATAAATCAAAGCACAGTTTGAACTACTTATAGAAATGTTCAAAAATTATTTACATTTTGCGCATTGAAAACAAAATAATATTTATAATTTGGGTCTGTTTGGATTTAATAATAGACTATTTTTTTTTGGACCAATGAACGAACTGAGCATTGTATATTTAAATATATAATTCGCATGCCTCCAAATCAATAAAATATTACTGCGCATTTGTTATGATTGCCATACAGAAGGCCAGACGTAACCCCATTTTCCATAGACCCACTCAATTATGTGCGTCTCGACCATTAAAGGCCAGAACTTGCATCAGCCATCGTTATCGATGGAACTTGAATTACTGTCAACATTTTTGCTCGCAAATATACATATGTAGGTGAATATAATCTGAATGAAAATATCAATCCGAATCGCACAAATAGTATTAATAGAATTGGGAATGTATCTGCAAATGATAACTGGAGCTTGGAGATACAACAAGACCTTTGAAATGGGACTTTGGCACCGAGAAGCGTAAAATTCAAGTGAAAACTAATCATGAAGCAGGTGTAGATGCTGCTGCTGTAAAAAATTTCATACTTATCACCTGACTCATTGGCGAACTTTGGTTGCCTACTTGAGCACTCCCTCCCCTGCCGAGAGCCGAGAGAAGCAAGCTGATAAAAGTGCCATGAATATGTGAATGCGCTTATCAGGTGCCAATGGTACGTGGCCCCCTCTAAATGGCTAACAAGAGCAGCGTGATGGCGCAAAAAATGTCAAAAATCTGTAGGAAGTACATTTTAAATAAATGAAGAGATCACATCCGACTGTGCCATGCCAGTCTTGAAGTACAGGTGGGTATGAGTGTGTGCTGATCGTTAGTCATAGGTAGAGAGCACGCGCCCGCAAAGACGAGCCACCGTTGATTACTCATACGACACGTAATCAAAGCGTATCTAAGTGCTTGGGGCTGGCGATTTCATCAAAGCTCGCACAACTAACGGCTGTGCGCTTTTTTTTACCGTTTACCGTTTTGCATTGGGCTAGGTCAGTGAGACTGTCGCCATGTCTGGCTGCCCGGCTGCATGTCTGAACATGAAATCTGCATACAATTCAATACTCGTATGCTAAGTGGTCGACGCTTGACACGATATGTATCCAATGGGCCTATCTCCCCCTCCCCCTTCCCCTCACCCGTCCCCTCTCTGTCCGACTATGCATGAGTATCTCTATCTGTAGATATAATTTATTTGTTTTCGCATGGCATACAATTTTCGACGCATTGTCAAGTGCCATAGACGTCTGCTCCAGATAAAATGCGCAATTTTTCCACTACACATATCCCAGTATGCGCATTTTAGATGACTTTCAGAGACTGCGTGCTGATTTAATTTGAATTAAAACGGTTTTGAAGACGCCATAACGGTGCATTTTGCGGGGCACCTGTACACGTATATTGGGCAACATCCTCTGCACCGATCAATAAATACAATGCACAGATTTTAGATGTGATTTTAACGTTGCTTTTCAACTTTATGCTTTCTTGTAAATGTATTGTATATGACTACTACAGGTGTAGAGGTGTACGAGTATGGGTGAATGGACTTAAGCGCATACATACGTGTATGAGCGGTAATCGAGAGTCTTGCAAATTTGTTGAATTGTGCATTAAAATGAACTGAACTTATGCCAATTAATCGTAAAGTATTAAAGTGTTGTCAGCTTGTGTGTGTATCTGAGAGTTTGTCAATTAATTTGCGGGCCATGGTTAGTTGCAATCGGGGCTCCAGGGCTTCTTGGCATTCGCCTGACGCAGCTGCTCCAAAGCGATCTCATGTGCCCGGAAATGCTCACGTGTCGCCTTGTCCAGTTCACTGAAACCGCCAGCGTTGTAGATGGAACCGCTGGTGGGGATGCTCGGAGTGCCAGCGGTGTAGACAGCGCCCACAGTGCCTGCTGAAAAGCTGCCATCGGTTTTCAATTGTTGCGATTGTTTCAGTTGCGTTTGAATGTCGGTCAGGGGCAAGGCGGCCGGCTTCAGCTCACTCTGCTGCTGGATGTAACGCAGCAGGAAGGGGTTCTGCTCCGCAATCAAATAGGCTGCACTGCTGGGCGCGTAGCTCGCCGAAGTGGCAGGCTGATTGGACTGTATGCGCAGGAAGAAACCATTTTGTTGCTGCTGCTGCGGTAGAGGCTTGGCGATGGAAGCAGTGGGCGCAATCAGCTTAAATCTACTGCTGTCGATTTTCTGAGACTCCAAGGGACTTGGGCTGCTGTAAATGACACCACCTGGCTTGTATTTGAGGAGCTCCTGCTGCTCAGCTTTGAGGCGTTGCGCCTCCTCATAACGCTCGCTCTCGCGTCGCTGTTCCTCCTGCTGCTGCAGTGCAATGCGCTCAGATTCAAGCAAACGTGTCTCTTCCCTTAAGCGTTCCGCCTCACGCTCACGTTCCAGCTGCGCCTCCTTCTCTTCCTTACGACGTTGCTCGATCTCGAGCAACCGCTCGGAGTCACGTTCTCTTTCCTCGTAACGTATCAAGTCCGCAATGTCGTCCACTTTGTCCTGAGCCTGCAGCTTGGCCTGTTTGAGTATTTTCAGGTGCTCCTCGCGAGCACGTACAACTTCGGGTGTATCCTGTACGGGCTGTGGTTGCTGTGTTCCAGGTACATCGAATATGGACTTGATGGCGATGGGCTGCGTCGCATAGACTTGGCCAATGGGTTGCTGTTGCTGGGGAGCCATCTGCTGTTGCTGCACAGCCTCGTTGTATTTTTTCAGATGCTCCTCACGAGCGCGTTTAACTTCTGGCGTCTCCTCCACAGGTACCGGAGACGGCTGTCCTTCGTAATTCTTTAAAGGAGTAGCAAATATGGGAGTAGTCTTTATAATCGGCTTGGAGTCTGCGCTGAGTAGTGCAGGCGCAATCGGTTGCAGAGGCTGCTGAATTCCTGGAACGGCCTTCAAAATGGGCACGGGGGCCTCGGACAGGACTGGCTGACGCTGCAGGGCGGCATTAAACTGCTTCAGATGCTCCTCGCGTGCTCGCAACACTTCAGGGGTCTCCTGCACCGGCAGAGGTCCTGCACCAATGCTTGGCTGAGGCGTCTTCTTCAGGAGGAGACCATCTTGCTGCTTTTTAAGCTCTTCATAAGTAAGCGGAGTAGTTTTCACTAGCAACTGTTGCTCTTCGGGCTTGATCGGTTGCTTGAGTTCCGTTCCAAACTCGCCTCCATACTGCAGCTGATCCTGGGTCAAGCGTTGCTGTTCTTGCTCAGCGCGCAACACCTTCAAATGAAAGCATAAATCACCAAAAACAAAGTGAAACTATTTGGAATAATTACCTGCAAGCGCGCCTCGTTCCACATCCGCAAGTGTTCGTCACGTGCCCGCTGAACCTCAGGACTGAGTCCAGGCACAGCTTCGTATGCGTTTGTCTTCACAATTTTTTCGAGTGGCTCGAACTGTGCCAACATATTGGCCGATGGCTGCTTGCCCTCGGCTTTCAGACGATCCAGCTCCAATTTAAGCGCATTGTAGCGTTGCTCGCACCAGGCACGGAAGAGAGCAGCTTGTTCGGGACTAATAGAAGCTGGAGAGAAGCTGCTGCGCAGCAACGGATTCAAAATGTCCTCATTGCCATAGCTCAGACGACGGATGCCGTATAGGGGTTCCGGATACTTGTAGGCCACCAGACGCTCTGCCCCTGTATTATCCAAATACCGCACGTAGCCCTGAGCCAAGCCACTGTCCACGGCAAATTCACCTCGTGCCGGCGCATAGGCCAGCAAATTAGTCCGATAGGCTATGGGGGCGTGAGCATGCGCACCCAGGGCCAATAGGCTGAGCAAAAACAAGCGCATGGTAGCTTATCTGCGAACCGGAAACACTGACAGCACTGTAGACTTGTAGGACTTCTGGTGTGGCACTGACCAAAACTTCGCTACAACTTCAACAACTGATACTCTGGACTCTTTTTGACTGCACACACTAGCGACTGACGTAGAACTGTTATGGAACTGGACAGCACCCAAGCCCTTTTATATGCTGCACTGAGCCAGTGGAAAAGCACCAAAAACCACAAAACGCCTGTTGTCCTTGACGCGTCTGTCGTCTCAATCGGCTCAGAATGTGCCAATAAATATATTGTTACCCTAGGTCGGCCAAGCGGTCGAGCTGCTAACCGGCCGGCTATCTGCTTACCTTAGCCTGGCTCTGCCTCTGCCTTCGTGCGTGTCGTGAGTTCTTGTTTTCGGCTTTTTATCTTGGCAGCAGCTGCAATTAATTGCTCGATCCAGACACTCGTTCCATCCATCGTTGCAGCTGCAGACGGAATCTCACAGCATGCCGTTACTTAAGGCCGCCTTCGCTGACCACCCTTTGGCTTTAGCTGCGAATCTGGCTCTGGCTCTGGTTCTTCCGTTACCTCGATGTCGCCATCAGGCAAAAGTCTGTTCAAGGTCGAGTCTGGTTTTATTTTTAGCACACACAATTTATGGTCAGCCCTACACATAAAGTAAGAGTCCAGGGCATCCAGGGGAGAAGAAGAAAAGGACAGGAATGCAACGCCTATCCATTAATCAGCGCCCAATTGCTGTCGAAGCAGGACTCGGACACTGGCAATCTTTTGCATGCCTCGGACATTTGTCAAATTATAAGCCGTAAATGCAAGTCTTATGTTTTTATTGATTGTTCGGCTCCACATTTGGAGCTGCTGTCTCCGCTGCGTGGTTATTTTTAGCAAGTACAGTCTCCAAAATGACAGTCGCCGGGCTGGCGCGTCTGCGTGACGCGACAAATGGCCCGAGAACAAAACGCTTTCCATAAATGCAATTGCATATGAGACAGTTAGCAGAGGTAACAGCAGATGTTGGCAGAGGCAGGTACTTGGTCCCGAAACGTAACCGGTTCCCCAAAAGGTTCAACTTCGTTTCGCTCGGCATTTAATAATAAATTCAATTTAATTTCAGTCGGCGCCGTTATATGGGCAATATCGTTACAAATTTGACGGTAACATCGGCAAAGGAAATGCAAAAAACAAAAAAAAAAAAAAATACACAAAATAAAATAAACAATTAATGTCATTGAACATTTTTGTGCTTTATATATACACACATAGTATATATGTACACTCACATACATATATATATATAGTAAGTAAAAATTCAGTTCAATTGGAGTTCATCGGGTGGTTTTCGCGAAAGTGGGTGCATTAAACCAAGGCTTTGTTACTTAAATTTAACATACATATATGAATACTTATTTAGCTTCACATTGACTCATATGGCAGATGGGGGCCAACTCGAATTTTATGATCAATAATAAGGGTATGGAAAGGGTTGTTTAAGAAGGCGTACAGAGATCTTGCAACAGAAAATCAACGACTAGTACCTTATTCTTACAAGTAATTTAAATTTGGCAAAATTTATATGCAATAGGAAAAATAACCTGTTACCAGTTGCCTTTCAATCGGTTATTTAAAATATTTCACCTCAATTAATTGCACGTCAAATAAATTTATTTGTCATTGTTGTTATTTTAATAAAATTTTCACAACCACAGCTGCGTCAATTGCTTTTAGTAGCTCTTCAATTCATTTCTAAAATTATCTCTTTACACATTTTAATATCAATTGCTGCTATGTTTGTGAGTACCGGAAAAAGTCCAGAAGACAGAAGAGAATTAAATTACACCTATTCCTACAACTTAATTTGATTTATGAATGGATATGGCCTATTTAAGATGAACCATATTTTATTTAAGCATGAAGCAGCCATTCATAAAGAATACTAACAATTTGAATATTAGCGAAGCTACTATATTATTTCTTAGAAGAGTCAACGCTAACAGCTGAATCGAAATTCAAATATTTCATAACGGGGTCATCCACTGGAAATGATTGAATCATGAACTTGTTTCGTGAATGTTTGCTTTGCGATTTTGTAAACTTTAAAACATTGCTCTTTCAATAACCAGTTGGTTAACCCTTGGAGTTCCCATACACTCATCAACTATAGCGTACATTTCACGTATATTCTTCCACTAAAATTGATAGCGAAGAAGCACTTTCATATTTTTCACAATGTTGTCAATGCATCGAGGAGAGCTTCAGGCAGCCAAAATATCAAAACACACAGTAAATGGAACCAGGCAATGGAAATTGGCTGAATCACTCCCAATTCGGCAGAAATAGGCTTCAAGTTGTTAGCAAATCAGCACAACTAGCAGCTTGTCACAGAAACGCCTTTTATTTTAGCACCTTTTAGACCTTTGTACCCTTGGTTTATTTCATTTCAATACTCTTTACATCAGCTACTTTCTCAAGCAAGCCAACATTTCATAATGCTGCTGAGGAATTTCGTTGCCAAAACAGCCATCTTGTTGCTAAGCGCCATACTCTGTCAAATATCTAGTATAGATTAAAACACGAGGCATGTTCGCATGTGTGTGTGTGTGGGTTGATCGAACTGACCACAGTCACGCAGACCATAATATTTTGCTTTCTGAGCATGTGACGTCCTCTCCATTGGATGTTCATGGGTTGGTGGACATAGCCGCTGGCAGAATTTTCAGCAATTTACGTCACAATTTATTTCAATTATTCTGTTGTCTTCGCTATATTGGGCTAAATGCTCGAAATGGGAGGCACGCCTGCTTAATTAAAGCAGCTTCTGCTTTCCAGCAAAGTCTATATTTTCAAACAAAAAAGTACTTCTCTTAACTGTCAACGCGGCGTATACGCAACTTCAAGAGCCGTGGCGCAGAGGTGATAATTACATAAATATAATTAGTGCAGCATTAAATCAATTTAACTGTCTGCTGCCAGCTGTATTAAATTCATAATGTTATCAAAACCACGCCATTTTGTTAAAAGTGCGCCTTCTGGCAAAATTCGCTTTGCATTGCTTTTCCTGTTGTGGTCGCTGGTTTTTTCAAATTGATGACAAAAAAATAAAACAAGATCACGCCTTCGCTTTAGTCGAGCTGCTTAGCAACAAAAGCAACCATAATGATGGCCAATAAACGCACTTGAACTTCAGTTTTTCAAAATTTCCAAGCCATAATTAGCATTATAAAAGGCAGACTAAACACACACACACACACACACACACAATTTTACATTTGTTTCCAACAATTTATTATTATTCATGAGCAACGTTGGCCACATCACGTGCGACTTGACCAGCTAATGGCGAAGACAAAAACCAACCTCCAACGTCATAGCGCGGAACTTGAATCGGAGTATCGGAGTATTGGTGTGCAGCAAATGCCTCTGCGTGCAAATTAATTTAAATAATTTTCGCTTGCGGCAAGTTCAGCGCAATAACAAAGTCCCAACAATGTCACACACAAAAACAACACTGATATTTTTGTGAATGGTTGAAAAAGCAACGTCAGCAAAAACTGATTGTTTTAACAATTTTTGGCTGAAAAGCCCGTATTTCGATTAGCATCTTATCTACGTACATTTTTGGGAAATTTTATTTTCGTATTTCTGATAAATACAATTTATGCATTTTTTGTCTGACAAAAACTCTGACATATACTAAATGATATATGTATATACATATTTATGTATTGGGAAATTTTGCCATTATTGGGTTTGCTTTTTGCAAACATTTTAATATGTATGTATGTAGGTATGAGGCCGTTCCACATTATTTCAAAAATAAAGTAAACCGCCAAGGGCATTTATTTTGAAACTGAAAAATTCTTTTTAAAATTGTTTGAGGCTTATTATGTTTGTCGCCGGCTGAGCCATTTATGCCGTCGCTCTTGTAGTCATTTGCGTCATTTCAGCAAAATCGTAATAAAACTTGTTTCTTGTTTCCCCCCTTTTTTGTTTTTTTTTTCTTCTTCGATTCATTTGTACGCTTGCTCTGGTGCCTTTTTGCACTTCAATTGATCCGCTGGGGAAGTTCCCAGCGTGAGCGCTCTAATTGCTAGCACTTGGCTAGTTCCGTTTAACTTTGCGCCTTGCTTACATACTAATTAAATAAATAAATCAATTAAAGCGCCAACGCAATGACCTACAGCTGAGTTGAATTGAGTTGAGCTGAGCTGAGCTGAGTTAAGCACCTGTCAAAAAAAAAAAAAAAAAAAAAAAACAATATTAAAACATCAATAAACTTCAATCGCAGACGCTCATAAATTAATTTGTGTTCATAATTAAGGCCAAGTGGCTGACTGGGATTTTGGGCGTTTAATATATTAATACTATACATATGTATGTATGTATCTATGACTATGGACATGTGCTAAATTAAGCTGTCTATGATCGGCAATTTCCGACGCCAAGTCTGGGTCCGACGTGTGAAATGGCAGCAGCTCAACAGGCCACTCAATTTTCATATTAATTCAAATTTTTCTATCGTGCACGCCAACAGTCCCGGCAACACGTTTTGCTGCTACCGTGTGCTCGTGTCAAAGCCACACAATCAATCAGTTTTAAGCCAAGCTATACAAATGCATCGAACACTTGCCTCACATTATTCTTTAGCACACACAAAGCATATAAATAATGCGAGCAAATATTTTATGCCACCAATTGACACGCACTTTAATTTATTTTAAAAGTTGCTCATAATTTGTTTATTTACTTTTGTCTACGGTCTGTCGTCTTTCGCTTTTGTTTCAATCTGTTATTCAGTTTAATTGGCTTAATAAAGTATGCGTCTGTGTACGTATGGGCGTAGTCGCCTCCAAACTGTTTCCAATCAGTTCCACAAACTAGTTGGAAGCAGAATGTGTAAGGAAACAGGCTCATCCATGGGGTTTAAGCTGTCCTTAGGGCCCATTATTGTTAGCACAAATCAGCCGTTTATTCACTACACCTGGAACGACGATCGATTATATAAGTTTTTGCCACTTTTATAACCTTTTGAATAGTTAAGCGTCGAAAATTCTAGACAACAAAGTGTACGCTATTCAGAAAGAAAACTCATTCTAATTTCCAAGATACTTGCGTTCATACAGACGGACAGATTGACATGGCTATATCGTAAATGAAATTATTTATGGAATTACTATTCATTTGCACTCTTCCGATCTTTCTGGAAAAGGAAAATAAGTGATATTGCGTTTTAGAGTGCAGACCTTTTCGATTGATCCAACAGATTTGCAAGCTCACAGGCACTTTTCTTAAGTAATTAAAACTCAAATATCCTGCTCCCCCAAATAATTAATAAGACAAAAAAAGTATATGAAATCAAATTGGAAACTGAATCGAAAATGTTAAGACAAAGAATAAAGCTAAATATTGCTGGCACACAACTGATCTGTTGCAAATAAATTGAAATTCTTTTAAGCCTTGCATATCCTGGCCAATTTTTTGTTAGTTGTGTTAAATACATTGTGTATGAGGATGCTCCAAAAACCCACTCACACACATATAGTTTATTTAATAATGCCTACATCCATTAACGAAATTCCAGGGATTCGTATTTGTTTAAAACATTTATTTTCTGCATTATATTACCATTAAATTTAAACAATATTCAATCTTGTTATGGGCAACTACAATACTTAATTGTCTATCTTTCTTACTTAAGCCTATTAATTTGCATTAATTACACACAGTAATTATAATAATTAGTTAATAATAGTCGTAATACATAATAATCAAACTTGCATTTTTCCTTTTGTTTTTTTTTTTTTGTTGTTGTTACTTTTTTGTTCATATTTAGAATTAAGACAAACACACAGTTACACACAATTTGATGCATACATTCATATTTATAATATTATTTGCTCTTTTTACACCGCCTATTGACCGCTTCCCTTAAATGTACAATGGCTTAGAACTATTTAACTTAAACATTGATTTGATTTTTCATAAAATCTGTCTGACAATTAACCCGTTAGTTCTTTTTGTTACATAGTCGTTAAATAGTTTACAGACTGAGACCGCTTTTTCGAAATTAGCTTGCTCCAACGAAAATTCAATAAATATACAGTGCGTGTATGATTTTATGTATTTTTTTTTCAAAGCCAACAACTATTTAACATTTATTCAGCTTTGAAGATCATCCAATTGTTTTCTTCTTCCATTTGAACTGCAATATGGGACAACATCTAGTGTTAAAATGCCGATTAACTTTACAATACGCAAATTTTATAAATTTCACCATTCGCTATAAGAATCTTTGACTGAGTATGGACATATATATAAGATTCAGCAGACATTGAAAAACACATCTCAGTTTTATAATGTTTTCCAATTCATGCTATGTATACATGTATGTATAGTGTGTTACTTTGTTTGTTTATGTGCTTGCTGCTATTGTTGCTGGTAACAGCCAATACTAAAAGAACATAATGCTTTACAAATGAATACAAATCAATAATTTGTTACTCATAATTTAAAATGTATGCTTAAAACAACAACGAAAACCGTCACTTTTAGTGTCCAGTGGAAACTTGGCAATCTTGCTTAACATTCAATATCGCCAAAGGTAACTGCACGCAAAATACTCTAATGGAGGGCCTTCTTAAATAACAAGTAAGCAAGTAAATTAACACTGCGGACCACGTCTGGGGCTTGACCATTGCCTAGACAGGGCTATTAGACTATTTCGAAAAAGTGTATTGGCTACATAGCCAGGCTCCAGACAAAAGCCTTCAATTAAATACAAGGAAAATATCATTTCTGCAAACACAAGGCGAGCGGGATGTTGAAATGTTGATGTTTTTTCTAAATTATATAAAAACAAAATCGTAAGGACCTAAATAAAATGTTGAAATTACAAAACATTTGCGAAGAATGTTAAATAATATTGAAATACGCTGAAGTCAACATCCTCCTAATCTGCACTTATCACTGGTGCAATCGCATTCGATTTACAAATGCATTTGGGAAAACAGCTTTCACATGATCGGATCGGGCCCCTGCCCTTCCAGATCTGATACCTGACTTTGATAGTGCAGCGCGTCCTGGTAGGCCTTCTTCACCGCCTTGCGCTCAGCGGGCTTACGCGATTCCACAAGCTTTTGCTGGTCCACCTGCTTGTCAATGCCCAGAATGTCCAGCTTGTTGGCAGGCAGCCATTGCCAAGTGCGCTTCACATCAAAGAAAAGGACCAGAAAAACTATGTCGTCTAGGCAGTTTTTGCGCAGAGCCAACACATCCGCTGGCGGCGCTGGCAGTGGCACACCATTATAAACAAACCCCTTGGGCGTCTTTGGATCCAGTATGAGCGCTGGATACCATGGGTAACCACGACACTTCGCCCACACAAGCTGCAGAGGCTCCAGCGCCGGTTTTTGAACAGTGTTATTATGCTGCTTTCTTCGCGAACCAACGGACTCCTCCAATTCGTCGCTTGACTTTTTGCTCTTGTTGTTGTTCGTGCAGCTCACTGTACTTCGTCTTGACTTGATGTTGTTCACCAGTGGCGTCGACGCATTTGGCGTTGCGGGTCGAAGCTTTGTGGACTTGTTCATACCGCGTGTTTGTGGCGGTGGCGTTGCTGTTGATGTTGTGGATTCGCTGAAATTGCTACGCCTTTTTCCTTTGCCACGCCCCGCCGGTAGAGGCAGACGCTTGTCCGCTTGCAGCGTTGGGGTGCTGCGTGTCACGCGTTTTTTGGATGCGATGGCTCCTCCTTCCTGCGTATTATCACTTTCTGAGCTACTACCACTACTGCTAACGGCCATATCTCCATTTCCGTCTGCATTGTTCATGCTGGCATGATGCTGATCCATGGCATCTGTTGTGCAATCCTGTGAGCCGTCACGAATCGCTCGAAGATCTCTGACACCTAAAAATATTCATGACATTACTATTTATATAGTTTAGTCAATTTTAAAACATTTACTTATTTTTTTTTTTTTTATTTAAAAAAAATGTTTGGATTTGGATTTCTTTTCCTCTTTGGATCCCATACAGCTAAAGAAAATTGGATTTTCTTGTACTGTATTGTCATTTCATAAAATTCAATTGATTATGATATGAAGGCAATCAAAATTCTTGGGTTTGAAAACAAAAGACTCGAAGAATAATTACTTTTGTAATAACTTCAATTACTTTTTGATTTCAAACTTAAATTCTTGATTCAATTCATTCAAATCAAAATGATTTACAAACCCAATGAATGAGCCTTATGTTAGTGGCTTACCTTTTGTAGCAGCTGTACTGCCATCACTATCATGCTCATCCGTGTCCCCGTCCTCGCTGTGAACATCGCCATCGCTTGCCTCGTCGCTGTCAAAGTCCGAGCAACTGCCCGTTAAGCTAAAGTCGGAACAGCTGCTGCACGGGCTGCTTGACTGCGAGGGTCCATCGTCGCTGTCGCTAACATCGCGCTGATTATTGGCCCGATATACTCGGAAACTATCCGGTATGCGCTCGAAAGGCAGCGACTCTGATGGCACCGCAGGTACAGCATTTGGTGATTTCTTTGGTGACATCGAAGCGCTATTCCGTAGCTCGGGCAAACGCTTGTAACGCGCATTGCGTTTGGGCGACTTGGCGGCCGTTGACGAGTTCACCGAATTCGCAGTATGTGAGAGCGCTGTCAGGCCCAGCTTGTTACTTATTGAGAGTGCAGATGAGGTTAAGCTGGCGGAGACTACAGCTGTTGCTGCATTGGCCACTGCAGCGGCACCTGTACTGTTGTTGTTGTGCGTTAACGCAAAATTCGAGGTGGTCGGCGCCGCGGGGTTGAGTGTTTGAGCATTAAGCGTACTGGTTGCTGCCGTTGCGGCCGTCGATGATGAGGTGCCTGTGGATTGCATGCTTGATGACTGGGAATTGTGCTGCTCCTCCTTAACGGGAGTCGTCTGTGCTTCCGATGGACGTTTTAAGGCTGCCTGTGATTTGCGCGTCAATAAAATGGCCGTTCTTTGAAATTGAAATACAAAATAATTATTTAAACGAGTTAAATCAATGTAAAATAGGCAGTCGTCAGAATGATTTGCTTTTGGATTCATCGTCTAATTTCTTTTCGAAAATTATTCGCTTGTCTTGTTATTAGTTAGCACTTACCTTCTATTAATACCCACTGGCGAGGTGCTATTGTTCAGGCTCTTGATGGGACTACAAGGCGGTGTTTGTACTGTATTTGTTGTGTCTTTCGAGGCGCCGTCATCACCCATTGAATCATCTTCCGAATCATCATCATGCTCCTCCACATCCTCCACATCGTCATCTTCATCCACTTCCATCGCATTCGTTGAGCGACGTATACGAGTGCGCTTTTTAGATGACGTTACGCCATGTTCACCATCCTCGTCACTTTGCGAATTCCGTGCTGAGTGCCGCTAGAATTTCAAAAGGAATATTAATAGCTTTAAATAGATATACTTGAAATATTATTTGCCCGTTTACTTACCGCCAGATATCGTGCTTTTTGCAGAGCCTTGCGAATGCGGTTTGTCTCTACTCGTATCTGTTTGATTTTCTTAGTGCGATAGCTGGGATTTTTAAGCACCTGTGACTTGTCCGCCAATATGAGTAATTTTTGCACTACACCATCGCTTGGTGCCAGCGCTAATAGTTGACGCAACTCCTCCTCCACCTCTGCTTCGACGTGATCCACTTGCGAGCGATTCGTGCGATCCAAGAGCCCATCACGTTGCAGCTCCTTGCGCAGTTGGACAAACAGCGGCGCTGCCTGATCTCGCATCCGTATGCCAGCACGATAAAAAACCGTATCCTTGTTGTTGTAAGCCAAGCAGTTTTGTATCATTAGATCGAAATCAGCCTCAACTTGTTCAAGCATCGTATACTTGTACTCCTTGAGCTTATGGCGCATTGTACCCAGATCCATGGGTTGTTTAACAATGTCCATGTAATCGGGCACTTCGGTAATGTCGACGGGTTCACGGAAAATCTCTAGTGTATCGCGCGATTCAAGCGCATCAAGCAGCTTGCTAAATGCCAACTCCAGTGGATTCAGCTGCAGCATGACGACCTCCTCGGATATTTTTACAAAGGCAACTTTCAGCTTCTCACGCTTGCGGACCAGCTCGCAAAGCAGACGTGCTCGTTCCAGATCCTGACGTAGGCACTGCCAATATTTGAGCTGTCGATACAGTTCCTTCGTGTCCGGAGAGCCCTCAATGCCATTGCGCTGAATAACGCCGTGGTTGTTACCCTGACTTTGCAGACGTCGCAGCAGCGGCACGCCATTGCGATAATGCCTCTTGAGCGTCCAATAAGCAATGATGCGATCAAGAAACTCTTTCTTCTTTTGCATGTTCACCATGCTGGCGATCTCGTGCACCCGCTCCGGTGGTATCGTCGGAATGAGCACTACCGGCGCCGTGGACCGCTTTTTCGCCAGAGCCTTTCGCGCCTCGCGCATCTTGTGACGCGTATCCTCGAAATCCGGCACATTGGTCTTTAGCTTAGCATCTGCCGGCGTGTGTGCATGACAATAGGCAAATTTCTGCACATGCATCGACGAATCGTTGTGCCCGTCCTTCACCGTGTCCATCGTCATGTAGAGCCCCGCCTGCTGGGCACATGTCACATGGAAGGCAGCGTAGCAACTATTTCGGTGGCACTGTATGCAGGCCCCCAGGCCTTTCTCTTTGCACACGTAGCAGGTAAGACGCCAGCGTGCCGGTGGTATGGTTTCAATAGAATCTGCATGGAGAAGCATCGTTTAAAAATAATTGCAGTTTTTTGTTTACAGAAGCGAACTTACCAATTGGCTCCAAGAACACAGTATTCGCAAAGCGCACCTCCGGTATCCACAGCGCACACACCACATGCGCCCACTGGCCATGATCCGTCTGCTTGAAAGCGCCACCGGCATTTGGACAGAGCACACAATTGACTGGCTTGCTGGGTGATTGCAGGCAACGACGACAAAGCCACTGACCCTCCGGAATGTAGGGCACACCGTAGCAGTCTTGATGTACGGCCAGGTTGCACATGTCGCAAAAGAGTATCACGTTCGTGTTTTGGCACTCACCGTCTAGGCAAATGCAGCACACTGCATCATCATCCACCTCGACGCCTGTGGGCGTACCGTTTGCCGCTGCTTGAAAGTGTGACTCCTTCTCAAGCCGATCCATTAGCATTTCCATGGTATCGATGCTCACAGTGTGCAGGCCAGACTTTTCACGCTGCTCGTTCATATGTTCTAGCCAGGCGCTGTCCTCTTCATCCACATCGTATTCAATTTCGCCGTCCAGCTCTTCTGCTGATTTCTCAATGAAGCGATAGTAGGCTAGCGGCCTAGGTGGCGCATCAGGCACATTGTAGTCTTCAATTTCGCGCACATTCGCCTCCGGCACCTGTACACGCGCCCACGGCGCATTCTCCTCTAAAGGTGGTGCGTCTGCATTCAGTATGCACCCTCGCTCCACCAGCGAAGCGAACTCCTCGTCGTCAATTAACGGCAACGGCTCATCTATTCCTATACGAACGCTTTTGCCGTCGATGTTAAATGTAACCATTTCCTCCTCCTCGTTGTATGACACCAGAGACTCCGGATTCGAATATTGTTGCTGTCGTGCACTTCCGCTGCTCCCGGCACAGCCGTTCTTGGCGTCACCACCACCCGTGCTGGAGCCATCGCCGCCACTGCCATTGTCTTTAGGCGTTGAATGGTGCGCTCGAGATCGCGCCTTTTTTCGACTTGGCGTCAGCACAGGTGTCAAGGGCTGTGGGTTGTCGTGATCGTATTTTACCAGGTGATACTGCAGTCCGACAATGGTCTTGTAGCTGCGATCACATCCGCGCACCGGACATGCGTATGGCGGCTGGGACTGTTTTATTTTCACGCTCTTGCAGTACTCCACGGCATCAAAATCGAGTCCCATTGCTGCAGCGTATTGTTTGTTATGCTGTTGGCCTGAAATTTGCTATTGGTGACGAATGTCTACTCCGGCTTATGGTGCTCTCATATATACATGTTTATTTTGTTATTGCAGCGCGCTTCTTTTGTTATCTGCTACTTTATTTTTGCTGGCTTGTTGCAAAAAATGCGAAATTCTGAGATATTAACAAATGTACAAATGTGATATTTTACAACACTTGATGGCCAGCATGCTGGCTACCTTCTGCCAACACTGAAAACTATTCGATAAGTTGTGAGTTTGGAATGCAAATGTTTGGATTTCTATCTTTTTTATCGGGGCTAAGCATTATATTGCGTCTTTTAAATTGCATTTTTATAATAACAACAGTTATATTAGTTAAGTTGTTATAAACTAAACTACTTAGAAGCTTGCCCGCTTTTCATGCTTTACAACACTATGCCAGAACAGCAGCTGCACCGAGCACATTGAACAGTATTATCTTGCCATATAATAAAAAATTCAAACAATCATGGCCAATAATATACTTTTGGTGATTATGGGCAATTTTGTATACATTGTTTTCAAATTAAAGCATAAAAAAGGCAGTTCAGACCAGCAAAAAATATTTTCGGTTTGCGCGGGAAAATCTTTCAGCCAGAACAGTGTTGCGCAAAACCAATTCGAGTTCTCCCATAGTCCCAAAAAAATGTCATTAACATTATAACAATTTCAATTGTAAAATAAATCAGATATTCGCTGTTTACCGTACATTTTACAGAATAAAAATATCATACGCAATTTTTAATAGTGCAACACATCGCGTACATCGATTAAGCATATCGATAGTTTCGATAACAAATCTTTGCAAACTCGTTTTCTAGTGACGCGCCGCCATTTGAACGAAACGGGGAAAAAGGAGCTGTCGTTGATATTACTTAAAAAAAACATTTGTGTTCACGCTTCTTTTGTAAAAATGGAAGACTTACTGAAAGTACTGGGCATCATAAGCAATCTCAAAGATGATTTGAATACAACTCATAAGGTATTTAGATTATTTCGAATCTAGCATCCGCAGCTAAACGCGCCGTTTTTTCATAGAAACATTTCGAGGAGCTTGATGAGTTGTTTTTCGGTGTATCAACGCCTGCTGCAGACGCCACTGGCGAACAAAGCGAGTCCATTAAAACGTCCACTTCAGTTACTCCCCAGCAGACGAAGAAACGACCAAAACGCCTTTCGTCCCTTACCGAAGAAGAAACAGACTCTGGTAAGTTGTACAATTTAATTGCCAGCTCCAAATCTTTATTGCTACCGTTGCGCATGTGCAGGAGCTGCAGCTAATGACGCCAAGAAGGATGTTTCGTTGCGTACGAGCGTACGCGTCAGCAACTCGCAGCTTCTGGCCGCCGCAGACGATGTCTCAACTGACAGCCAGGCTAATACAACGGCTGGTCTCATGCCGCCACCTCCAGCGCCAGCGGACACGACTTTAAGCTCGGGTCGACCTCAGCGTGCGGCCAAACTGCGCTCTGAAAAGAACCTGAAGGAACCATCTCTCAATAGCAAAATGCGACGTCCCACAACTGAAGATTTGGTCAAGGTCAAACTGGAACACGAGCACCGTCAGTCTCAGTTTGAAACGGCGAGCTTTAACGAAACAGATACAGCGCCAACTCCATTGCCCAGCACCGAAGTGTCAAAGCCAGTTGACGAAATCGTTTCCGATGATAAGGAGGACAATAAGAGCGCGAGAGAAGTTAATACATCGAGGGATGTAGTTGTTAAAATCAAACGTGAGAAGCTTAGCAATGGTACTAAAAACGAGGACTCAACACCGGCGCCAGTTTTGGCAGACCAGTTCAAGGTACCACTTGCCGTACCACTAGCTAAAGCATTGCCCGCGACAAGTGACACCGATGAAAGCACCGTCCTCTCGGTAACTGCAACGACGAATACAACTACAACATCAGCACCCGCCAAAAAGGGCCGCAAAAAGAAGGAGGCCCATCGCCCAATCAAAATTGAGCGTTTTAGCGATCTAGAGAAAGGGTCGCCAATCTCTTCTCGCACTCGCAGAAACATTCCCGGCAAACGCAATTCAGAAGAGTCACAGCCGCCGCAGCGATCGATATACGAGGATGCTATAGAGAATTTGCCCAACGGCAGTGAAACGCGCGCAGAGCCGGCCGCTCAAGGTGCAGTTAATGAAACAGTGACCATCTCGAATGCAACCATGATATTGAGCACCGCTCCTGGCGATGCTACCTTCAATTTACCCCAAGGAAACGCGACTATCACACTGGGAAAGCAAGATGCAACATTTGCTGTGGAAAATGATACCCGAAGCTCTGATTCATCAAACAAAACAATGGAAACTGCAAAGGATACAAGTTCGCAGCAGCCACAAAGAGATAGTCTTATGACCGAAGATGATTCAGTAGTGGACGAGACACCACCGGTCAAGACAGTTGCTGCCAAAAAAGTGGTACCACCTCCAAAGTCTGCCACTGTTAAGCCCTTGAAGATGCCTACACGTACCCATGAGCTGTTCAAGTAAGTAGTACACATCATTTAGGACAATAAACCATGTGTGAAATCATCTGGCTATAGAATTTTAGTAATAATCTTACACCTTTTCTCTTGTTCGTACCACAGTCCCCTTTTACAAAGTCCTGTGAAAATGCGCGTAGAAGCTTTTGAAAATGCAGCCAATGCACAAACTGGCCGACCGAAACGCACCAAGGAGCTTATGGTAAGCGATATTATAGTCGACATTTAATAGCGACTAAACAATGGCTTTATTCTAACCCAAATAGGGCACACCCAGCAGCGGCACAACACCTACAATTGGCAAACTACCCGCTCCAACATTGGGACGTTTTCTAACGCCCACACAAACTATGAGTGCAGGGCCACTGAATTCGGCACAACCCAAAAAGGCGCCCCTAAGCGCCTGCAAAGCCACAACATTGATGAAAACCGCTACTGGCACCAATCTTAAATCCACAAACTCCAGTTCCACAAAAACCCTCTCACGCGAGAACAGTGGTGATGACTTCCGAAAGGGATTGCATCAGCTGGCCGAAGAGCGTAAAAAGCAGCGCGAGCAAAAGCATTTGTTGGCTGCGCAACAGCGCGAGGCAAAGGAGCGTGAGCGTGCCGAACGAATGGCTAAGCTGGCAAAGGAGCGTGAAGAGAAACGTATTAAAAAAGTGCAGGAACAAGAGCGTAAGAAGCAAGAACACGAGATGCAACTAAAACTGCGCCAGCAAGAGGAGGCCGAAGCACTGAAGAAGGCCAAGGCTAAGGCCATACAGGAGCAGGAACGTGCGATGTTGCTGCAAATGAAACAGGATCAGTTAAACTCGGCCAAATCAAAGCAAATTATGATGCCGCCGCCACCAAAATCCAAATACACATTCGAAATGTTGCACGAGGATGATTCAACGGATGATGAAGGAAAAGTAACCTACAAACGACCGCCGCCACCCACTTGGAGTCGATGTAAGTAGCTCCTTTTTATATTTTATCGAAAGATTAGTTATTTAATTTTTTTTGAATCGATATACACAATCCCGTTTTTTTTAGTTTTTCATCAATTTGTTTTTTATTTTTTTCAGCTCACGTGCGTAACGCTGCGCTGGTCATGCAAAGCTATTGTCCCACCGATGTCATAGACAGCTTCTTCTCTGTAGCACCAACGACCCCCGACTTGAAGTTAATATTTCCCAACATTGATCCACGTCAGTTGAAACGCAACTCCAGCGTGCTCTGGTCCACACCACCGCGCTACTCGGAGCTACCAAAATACTAAGTTTTCTTTTTAAGCTAGCCAAGGGACGTTTTCTCATGTGACAGCTAACTCTAATTAGCGCAAAAACTGGAATATCTTTATACAAAATATGTTTGTTTCTGCCCTGGCTAGAGTTACCTGTAACATGAGGAAACGTCCCCAAAATCTACAATTTTCTATTGCAATCAGTTATATGTTTATGTGTTTTTTACGAATGTGGTTATTCTTAAATATTTTATGCATTGTACTAAATAAATTATCAATAAAGTTTAGTTCTATATCAGTTGATTACTGGCCATTTTTTTAAAATAAATCGTGCGTAGACCCAGTAACCGCAAAATGCTAAAATAAATAAAATAAAGTACCGCTTTGGTTAGCTCTTGAGCTTCGAATTTGACACTAATACTCAAGTACTTAGAACTGCTGGGCTATTAAAGCTGCAAAAGTGCCCAATCGGCGGCTTCAATTAAACAGGTGCGCCGCAGCAAGCGTACTCGTACAATGAAATTGATATGCGTTGGAAATTAAGTAGAAAAATAAAAGCAAAAACTCGACTGAGATGATGAAAAATAGAAGTAAACACAATTTCACTGGTCATGCTATGGTTCCATGGCATTCATGGTCGTCTGTCTCCTCCTTCTCCTCTCTATATCTTGCAGTTCGATTGTTCGGATTTTCTTTTGCTTGCGCTCTGCGGCGCTTGACTGCCAAACGAGGTGACATGGAAAAAGGCAAAGCCGCTTCATGCGAGTCAATAATGCCGCCTCTTACTTTTGATTACGCAGTTCATTTGTGGCACTTTAAAGTGCAAATGCAAATGTATACATATATGTATACATGCATATATTTATAAAAGTATGTATATGTGTGGGTGCAATCGAATACTCGTGGTAAGCCTCAGCAATGTCAACAACTTCAATCGTAAGTACAAGTAACAAACAACAACATTGGCTGCGGCTGCTAGCATAGAAGTGTTCATAGAAAAGAAAATTCGCCAAGTCATTTTCATTTTCAATTGGTTTGCCGTGCATGCTGCCATCGTAATCACATTCGCATTTTGTGGCTGGCTGGCTGGCTGGCTGGCTGGCTGGCTAGCTGTAGCGTTCGTTGTTGTTGCTGCTGCTGCAATGTAATTTGCATGGTAATTTCTAAATATTGCTGCATGCTGATTGGACTGTCGATGCAGTTGGGTGGAGAAAATTGCAATTCGGTTGCGAGCTTGTTAGAATCTGAAGTTAGTATGGGGCCGGAGGAGCGCACAATTTGATGCCATTAGAGCCTAATGGATACATCTGAGCAGCTAAAAAGTAGAGCCAGACGGTATAATTTCAATTATTCCAATGTTTTTTGAAGAAATATTTGCCTAATCATTAAAATTGCTTTAGGGTTATACATTTCTTAGAAATGATTTAAAGAATTTGTGTATCTTTTGAGTTGACGGAACATGGATTTACTATATTTCGAAAGTACCATAACAAGTCTCACAAGTGATTTTTTGTAAAGAATAAATATTGAAATTTTGTTATTAAAGGTCCCGTATTGTACTGAATTGATAAGATCGCAATTAATACCCTAAATATTCACCATTATTCGTGATGATTTTTTCGATTCATGCAGACATTAAGGACAAATCTAAATAATAAACATTTTGAATATTTTCCCATAGCTGCGTTTTGTTTTGGCAAACCGTCTTTGAAATCCCTCGTTTAAGTTCTTGGATCTTAATGGGATTACAGTCTGGGGATTGACTGGGACGTCTACATTATGCGCTCGGAACAATTCTTTCACAAATCGGATCGAATGTTTAGGCTAATTTTCCTGTATGTTAGTATCAATGGTGCTAAAAAATGTACTTTAGCAAATATTAGGTATAATGGGCTTGTTTTTTTTTTTAACGCTATTATGGTTATATCACTTATCAATGAATCTACTTGTTATGTTTTAAGTTCATAGTTTTACATTTACTATCTGTAAAAAAATATTATTTTGAATAAGAAGATTTTAATGAATAAATATATACATATTTTCTTTCTATACTATATGCTCAAATGGAAAATATTCTTAACTTTACAAACTAATTTTCAAAACAAAAAGAAGCTTTTGAATTAACAGACAAAATAATTAATCTCTAGAGTATGCAATATAAGAGCATCTTTCAAATAATTAAAAAAAAATGTATTTCCATAAACCCATTAAAAGTTTAAACTTAATTTAAAACACATACCAAACAAAACATACAAGTACTTTATGCAAGTTTGTTGCCTAAGTCATTTGTTTTTTCGAAAAGCAACCGCCAAGAAACTTCACCACTCTCAAAGCTCTCAGGCCGACATCTTGCCCGGCAACTCAGCGCAACTTCTTTGGCGTCAAGTGGTGGGCGCTCAGTTTGAGTCGAGCGTTCGAGCGGTGAACAACGTGTTGTCGGCATTGGTGAGTTCGCGGACGTGGACGCGTAGACGAGTGCGTATTACAGAAGGCGACGAAGCAGCACAAGATACCGGCGGGCGTCCGCGTCTTTCTGTGTGTGTGTGTGTGTTAATCTATGAAAAGTGAATAACTTAAACGAGCTCAAAGCTTTCGTACATTTCTCTCATCGTGTGTGTGCGTGTGTCTGCATAAAAATTAAAAAAGAAGCAGCAGCAAAAGGCAAAACGTAACGTACATATGGATGAATGATATTTGTATCTGTGTGTATGTGTGTGCGTGTGCGTTTGTGTGTGTGTGTGTAGAGAAGGCAAAAAATAAAACAACAAAAAACTTTCTTTTTTGCGCTTTTTGACTGCCTTTGACGACCGCCTTAACTTGGCTTAATGCAGTGGCTGTTTGAGCGGCTTCTGCTGCTCTTTTGTTTTTCATTTTTTGTGCTAGCTTTTGCAAATTCGTTTATTCGTGCTTTGAAATTTATTGCAGACATAATTCAGCGTTGCCGCGACCAATATTCATAATACCTATGTTTGTGCATACATTTTCACTGCCAATTAAAATTAATGAAGCTGTGCAAAAACAAAATGCAAATTAATAAATAAAAACTATAATCGAACGAACAACTGCAAATCGAGCTTGACACAAACTTATTTTATTTATTATCTGTAACAATACATTGAGAAACCGTCAGATCCGCTTATCGTTGACCCCCTAGCTACCTGTCTGATGCACTGAAGCTACGAGCTATTTGCTACCGGATATGCGACTTGGTCGGCAACTTCAGAGGCAATCAAACCAACTCAGGTGCTCAACGACTGATTGAAGGCTTGTGCCTGGCTAACAAATGTCTATAAACACCGCAATTAATCAACGACAGCCACACTTTTGGCCAAGATCATGGTCATTACAATGTCGACCATGCAAAAGCAGCCGAAAAGCAAAACTGCATCGGACGCGACAAACGCAAGCACAACCTGTCAGTGAAGTTGCTGTTGTTTTTTCTTCAATGCAATAAAATGTTTGAGGAGCCTAGCCAGCCACTAAATTGCTGCACAACATCGTATATACTGTTACTTGTCCCATTTCGCCAAGCGGGAATTTGTGCCAATTTTTTCTGAATATATAAAAAGAAAAACAAGGAGAAAAACCCCATCTTGGCAGCAGCTGCTGCTCGTGGTTGACTCTCTTCATACATACTCGTATTTCCCTCTCTGTCTCTCTAGTTTTTTGCTACCTTGCTCCGACTTCTCTACAGACTGTCAGGCTGCTTGTCTATCGCCTGTCGCTTGATTTTTATTTTCGATAATTTAAAGTCTACATTCCTTGGAGCCACAAAACCGCATTTCTTGCTGACTCGTTGTCTGGCTGTCCGTCAAGCTGCCTGAACTCGCTCCCCTACCCATTATATAGAAAATTTCAATTTTGTCTTGCCTCCTTTGCAGTTGTTTATTTATTTGGTGAAATTTTTTCGATATTGTGTTATAAATGTAGTTTGCATTTGTGTACCTCAACATCCATCAGCAAAAAAAAAAAAAAAAATTGCAAATAGAAAACGAGCATCAAATCAGCTAAAACATTTCCATTTGTGCCGCACATCAATCAAATCTTGGATTAGTACGGAACTGCAAAAGCGCTGCGGTCGCTGCTTTAAAAGTGGCAACAATTTGGGCCCGCTTGAAAGTGCGTCGTTTCGAGGTAAGTCTGAAAACTGTTGTTAATTGAATGAAAGTTAATGGACTTACAGTTAAAAAAATATAAATGTGTGAAGCATTTAAAACGCGTTTATATTTCGTGCATATGTGACCAAATAATGCCCAAGTTCGGTTCCTAAGTCTTTTGTATATGTACATGGAAAAAATAGACTTAATTGTAAATATAATGTATTATTTAATATCTTTCAAGTTTAGGAACTACATTCGGAGTTAAATTAGGGAGTGTATGCATTGATTAGTGTAATAGTTTTCTATAATGATCATAAATATTATTCTGAATACCAGCTTTTTGAATCTATAACCGGCTGACCGTCTGGTTCATAAGCAAACACATTTTGAAAGGTAAAAGAGGTAGAGTCCGCAAAAGTGCAAAATCAACACCCAGAAGGAGGCGTATATAGTATGTAGGTATACGAGTATTTCTGATAAATTAAAGGGCTCGTAAAGTTACGAACTTGGTTTCAAGATTCCGGCACAGCTTTTAATGTTTCGAATTAAATTGAGAACTTAATGCAAACAACTTGCTGAAAAAAAATTAAACTAAAGAAATGCCCTAGTAAGGTATTCAAGAATAAAATTGTTCAATAATTTTATATTATTATATTTTCGTTATTGGCTACGTTTTTTTTTTTTTTTTTGCTTAAACTGTAAACTCTGCCGGCATTTTGTTGTATCGCTTGTTGCTTTCTGCTCACACATTTCAAAAGACCCAGTACACATATCGCAGGTAGTGATCACGACCATCACCACCAGGTTACGTAACGAAAGACAACAGAAAATATAAAAATCATATGAGTCATTTAACAGCTGCAACATGGGATGCCAGCGAACTAATTACAGCTGCAACTTCCGTTTAGGACTGAGTGCCGAAAAAGTGGCAAAGAAATCAAGTTTTCAGGCTTAAGCTTTGCTAAAGAAATGTCCAACACACACATACACACACACACGCACACATCCACTTGGTTACAAAACGTAAACAAGCCACAATGCTGACAGGCTGTTGCGTGGGATGTGCTGGCAATCAGTCATTGGAAACAAAATGGAGTCATTTAATGACAGCGGCAAACACACGCCTGCGATGAAAAGTGCTGAAAATGTTGGGCTTACTCTTGCTTTTGTTGCTGCTATTATTATTAAAAACTTTCTATTTCACTTAATTTTAATGTGCGTCTCTGTCAAATTTCAAGGTTCGTTGTTGACGTTGCGACGTCTTGCGGTTGCCGCCGCTGCATCTAATTAAAAAACAAATATGCCCAGAGCAGGCACTGCCTTAAGTTGTTGCTGTTGTGATGTTGTTGTTGTTGCTGCTGTTGAGTGCAAACAAGAGCAAGCACCATGCAAACAAGCGTCAGATCAGCTTAAATAGGAAAATGAAGCGGCTGTCAGAGCCACATAATGCATTTGTTGCTGTTGGTCTGGTCGCTGTCTCCGAAAAGGCCCGAAAATTGTAGCACATGACTCAAGTGCACATGTGAGTCGGAGATCCGCAGAAAGGCAGACCACGCTGCTGGCACTTGGAGGGTTTTTCTTGTTTTTTTTTTTCGCTTTATATGTAATCTGGTTTTGAGCTCCGGTTGAGCTCACGTACCTTTCTCAATGCTTTCACTTTCAGCTAACGCTGTGCGCTCGCAATTGTTTTGCGAGCTTTTTGTTTTGTTTTGTCTCTTGTATTTCGATTTGTTGGGCTGTGACTGTGTTAGTGGCTTGCGGTCGGCTGTCTGTTATTGGGGCCGATTTACAAGCATTTCTTAGCTTCTTTTGCGCCCGATTAGCGTCTAATAGTCGCTTGTCAAGCCGCCAGATCGTGCATTTGAAGGGCGTTTAGGTTTTTGTGGCCTCTGCAATTTCTACTTCAGTTTGACGCACGCCCATGATGGCGATTACCGAGTGGAATTGGCTTTGATTGGGTAATAGGCTTTCGGTTTCATTTCCAATTGTGTGGAAGTTTGTTGAACTTACAATGAGTTCTGATCAATGCAAGTCCATAGCTTAGTTCGTCAACACTATTGTGCAGGTTTCACTTTTCCTTTTCAGCCTAAACTTTCGCTGTGACAATAAATATTTAAAAACTGTTTCACATTATGCTACATTTCGTCTTTTACATCAATCAAAATTAGCAGTTCGGTCAGTTATATATTGTGCAGCGTTTCAATGCTTATATAACTGATAAAAACTGCTGCCAGCTACAACGCAGCTTAAAGCAACATTACTATAATAATGTCATAAAGGGTTATGGACTGCGGGCATACATTAAAGAAAAGGTATCTAATTAATATACAAAATTAGATTTATGCAAACGTAGCAATGACAATTGTGATGTGTAATTGAGTTCTAGTTTTTCTCTTTTTGACACTCTTCACTACAATTACGAGGGCCTGACGTAATACACTTGATGTCTTTTCAAAGGTTTTTGACTTTTTAATGGCAACTGGTTAGTGCTGGTTGCCATAAAAGCTAACGACTCATATATTTGTGGCTCATTCCCACGATCTGTGGCAAATTTTAAGTAGCTTAGGTTGGCTTTTTGGTGCTGATGAAAGTTGCTTGTCATAGTGCTCCAAATTTGCTCGGAACATTTCTAATTTATATTAATCTACTGAAAGCAGAGGCGTAACTTTCTTGAAAATTCTTTTGCTGTGCTAACCTGTGAAAATTTCTAGCTGCTTTCAAACAAGCTTAGCTCTTTAATAAACATAAATAATGGCAAAGATATGTAACTTCGTAGACTGCAAAAACTAATCTATAATAATTAAAAAATGTAAAAAAAGTTACTTGATCAAATTTTAAAATAATCATTTATTTAAAAATGTATATCAAAACATATTTTGGGTGAAACGATGAATTCATGAGCCATATTATTCGGATTTCATACCAAATCAAGCATTATTTGTTAAATTGTTGTTTGTTAAATTCAATGGAAATTAAAAACTTCTAAAATTTCCTAAAATAGCCAAAGCTATTTACGGTTATTGGGAATCACAGATAGCTGCTAACTAATATATATACACATATGCTCAATGGCTTATGTGTTTCTGACTGGGCTATAATTTTCGGAGATAGTGCAAAGTTATCGATTTGTATTACCTCACATTCGTTTTTCCAACATCTATAAATGATTGTCCATCTACTTTCGAAAACCCACTCTTGTAAAATAACAAACATATTTGACCGGAGCTAACGAATAATTTTGAGTTTAAGATAAATGTTATAGTATTTTTTAAAACTGTCTTGTTAAGAAACATATAGAAAGGTTCGCCCATTCGTCTGTCCATCCGTCTATCCATCTAAAAATATTCATAGCAAGGGTTTTTCAAAAATTACTTTGCTTTACTTATGTAAAGAATTGTATTCCATATATTAATTTAAATAAATTATACAATTTTACAAAACTTACCCATTTCTAATTTTCTTTGCAGCTGCCAACAAAATAATCAAATGGAAATGAAGCCGTGAACAAAATTAAATAAATAAAATGCGACTGGTTTCTATACAAAACTCAAAAGTTCAAAGCAGAACATTTAGCTGCTAAGCAATTAAAAAAATAATAATAATAATAATTCAAGTAACAATACAGCCAAGCTGCATTGTCGGAAAGATAGAAAACATTTTATGCAAACATGCGACGAAAGCCACAAATTTCTGTAATACAAAATAAACAATCATTTAGAGGTGACACCCCTGCCAACGAGATCAACAGCAACAGCAACAACAACAACGAAGATATAAAGAAAAACAAGCATAGAAACAACAATAGAATGCCTACCAGCCATTGGCATTTTTGGCACCTGACAGCAACTCTACTCTCGCTCTTTGTCTTGCTGATCACGGCGCACACAGCTGGTAAGTAAGGCCGCCAAATGAGGCAAGACCAACAAAGAAAACTGAAATAAAAATGAAAAAAGAAGAATTTCACAAATAACAAGAAGCATCTTAATTGTTAGGATTATGCCCGAAAACTTTCACGGCACAAAAACAATAAAAACAACAAATACTATACATATATCGCATATACGTGCCAACTGCTGATTGTTGCTGAAGATGCGCGAAACAAATGACGCGTGCTGAGGCTCTCTCAGTTGTTTACTTTTTTAGAAAGCTTGCCTTCGAGCATAGTTTATTAGGCGTTACTAGAATATGTACTCGCAGATACCTAAGAGTATGTGTGAGTGGGGCTCCAAAGTATGCCAGCACGCAACGTGCCGTCTATAACTGATAAGGTGCCTTCTGCACCATCAGCACCCACAGTTTCTAACTCTACGCTGTTTGCATTATACATGCCTTTGAAGAATTGTAGATACAAACATGCATATGTTAATTTTATTGCTGCGGGTGCCGGCACCCATTGAAAGCAGAAGCTTAACCCACAAATTGAGATCTTACTTGACAGCTTTCAGAAGGTTGGCCAACAATTAAACAAAAGTCGTGCCTCTGTGGCTGAATGCAACGAAAATGTATTGCTCGGCACATTTACGCGTAAAAATATACCATAATCACATTAAAATGTAGTAATTCGCTCCCTTTTTTAAGAACGCAATTTTTTAAAGTTGCTAGTCATGGAAACTATCCTGAAATTAAATAATATATAATAATATAATAAATAATATATTGCTTATTATAATGTCCGAATTCTTGAATTATATCATTCATAACCTTCGTTTATTAACCCACTTCAAAAAAGGAGGAAGGTATCAATTGGCCTGTAATTTTGTTTTATTTAAAAGTTTTGTTTTATTTTTGTTACATTCGACTGGGTGAACCGATTTTGCTTAATCTTTTCCATTTGAAAGCTAGTGCTTCCCAAATGCTCTATTTTTTAATTTGGTCCAGTTCTGACTCTGGCATCCATGAGCAAACTACCTTAAACATACCTCAACTGTACCGCCAAATAGCTGGAAATGCTATTCCGGAACAGAATGCTCTTACTTCGAAATCATCCTCGAAATATAAAATCTCTTTAAATGACAAAAAAAAAAAAAAACAGCATTCCGTGCACTAGACCTGAAGTCGGTTTTTTATTTTGTTGTTATTTTGTTAAACAGAGAAGATTAGTGATTAGTGATAGTTTTAGATCATATTATTATTATCTTTTATCATTTTGTTATCATACACAATAATGCACTACCCTAAAGTAAAGATTGAAATCATTTTCTGCTTCCAAGTCCAGGTATTTAATTATATTTTATTAAATGAATAAAAGCATATTTAATAGCAAGCTTTGGAGCCAATTTCCCCACATTGGAGGTCAAATTTTCTCGCACAAGCTGCTATAGAAATCTTTTAATCCATATTTCGGCTATTCTAGCTCTTACAGTTTGTACTATGCGTTGATCACCAATCAGTCAGTTATACTTGTAGTGGACAAACTGTTTTATATATATGGATAATCCATATGCTTTTGAATGTGTGTTTATTTAAGAAATTTGTTATTACGCTAACTTACCAGTGAGTCAGTGTTCAAGCTATTGTTTTTTTTCCCTTCTTTGGCTTGCTTCGCAACATATTTTTATGAGGCCGACGTTGACAATAAAAACGAAATACGAACACAGACTTTGAATTCGCTGCACAATTGTGTAATACATGATTATTCATACCGGATTCAGTGCCGGGCTTGGGCTTTTTTACCTTTTGGAGTACGTGTACAAACAGGCCAGTGATTGTGCATATTCGTGAAGTGCGTGAATCGAATATAATTAAATTAAATTTATCACATTTTGTTACCTACCGTTGAATGGGTGTTAATAGTGGCAATGCCCTTTTTTCTAAGAGCGTAGAAACTTCTCTCATAGTATGGAATGGATTTATTTTCTAGTGTCGGTTTAGGTAGATATAATAATTGAATTGTGAGAAATATTTTGCAAATTCTTATTTCATAGAAATAATTGTAAAATGTATTCTCTGTTCACTGCATCTTTATTATGTAGAGCTTTGATTATCCGACCAGAATTCGTAATATATTTAATAATTGGTAAATAGGTAAAACTAGGTGAAGAAAAACTCTACTTGCCCATTTTGTGACTGGTTCAAATGTCCTTTTTCAATATGAGCAAGCAGTCGTAATTTTTTACAAAGTAATGAGAGTTTTATTTGGTTTTTTAGAGTTTGGTGTATTGATCGGGTTAGTTTTTGGCATGAATTAGTTGTCATTAATCTGCTTTGATTAAATTAAAAGAATTAAACTACCACTAGGAATTAATAAACAAACAAATAAATAAGTAAATATATATTGTCTTTGAAGTGAAAAATGCATAAAAATGGAAATTAAATTGAAAACCTGGAAAATAGCAAACAATTTCAATAATGAAGTCATGCATGGATAATGAAGAATGAAGGAATGTATACAATATAATACAAGGAATTTGTACTAACCAAAAATTCATTATTGTGATCTGAGTTATCCACATGCTGCCAGCACTGTAGAGAAATATGAATAAATTCCTTGAGATTTTTTCAGAAACTTTAAGTTAAAGATAATCTGTCCTCTTTTTGGATCGTAGAATTATTTGTATGGCGATTGCAAAACTCTTCTTTAAAACTCAACAGAGAATGATATTTACAAATTATTAGTTTTAATTATGGGTACCATAAACATAATAAGGTTGTTCACTTCTAAGGTTTTTCGATTTCAGTAGGCATGTCGATTTATAACTTTAATTTTAATTTGCCTTTAATTCGCGATATTTTTTAATATGTGGAATTGTGGAATACAACGTTTTACAGCAGTTAAATGGAGCAAGAAATGATGTTATTTAATTAAAATTTATCCGAAACATCAGCCAGTGCAACCGCCTAATTGCAGCTAGCAGGCAAAGCCACTTCTCCTCACAACAACTAATAAGAGTACATAGGTAACAAGTTATGTGCCTTTCTATATGAATGCTCGTAAACCAATTAAAACTAACTGCACAACTTACTAGGCCATTTAAAATAAACACGTTGGTTTGAATACTTTATGAAGCAGCGCAAAAAACAGAAGAAAAATAAAACTAAATCTTTCATGCAGCTAATAAGCAGCCCTATTAACATACAAGCCATGCATAGTGGTAGTATGCACTGTTTATATATAGTAGTATAGAATGCTCAGATGCACACACAATTCTGTGGAGAATTTACATAAAAGCGCCGCAAAGCTCTGACGGCAGCCGTAGCGCAACATTTTTTATTTTCCGAGCGCGTGCGCGGCGCGCAAAAATCAGGTGAAAATTATTGTACGGCATCTTAATTAAAAAGCCTAAGCTGGGTTAAAAAAAAAAAAACATATGGCTGGCAGCCAATTGAAAATCATCGCAGCACAATAACGAAAAGTTAGAGTGGCCCGGTATGTTTGTTTACTGTTACAAACGGCTTTTGGCTTTCGAAACATCAGCGGCATAGAATTGGATTTCATTTCATGTGTGAGGTATTTGTGTTTCTCAAAAGCATTGGAAAACTGTCGTTCGTCAATGAAACGCCATTAGAAAGCGTGATGAGTTTTGGTTTTCTGTTGCTGCTGCGGACGCGGCTGCGGCTGAGGATTGTTGTTGTTGTGATTGTTATTGGCGTGTGTGCTACAAAAAGAAAAACTAATAGTTGCCTTTGCTTACGAATGTGCAAGTGAAGTGTATACTATATTTCATCTTGCTTATTATTTTCTTTAGTTTATTGTTTTTGTTTTAGGCTCTCGATTCATCAAACACTGAGTAGAGATCTTTATTTTTGCCGTTATTGCCATCGGTTGCATTTTATGTTTCCCTTCTTAACGTATGTTTTGTTTTGGCCGCGTCTGCCGATTTCATTTTCAGATTAGCTTCTTCTCCACGCTAACAATTAATTTTCTTGCCACATTTGCTTTTTGCCACATTTATGTTACAAGGCCCACTCGACAGAGGAGAAAAAGAGAGAGAGACGAAAGAGAGATGAATGAAAAGTCAATGGGCGCGCTTTCAAAATTGATGGTGCGCTTCTTATTGGGTCAAGTGGTGGGCTCGTTTTTTGGGAATCTCGGCCGTTGATAGCGATTGGCATTTAATTAACATTCTTTTGGGGTATGGCATGTAAAGCTGAACAGGTGTGTGGATAAGACATGGCATGGGAATAAGTTCAGGCATCGTAAGACAACAACAAAGAGACGCGCAGCTGGGCCTTCATATCGAAAAACAAAATCAATAAATTCCTCAACTTATTGGTCGAATACAGGCCCGTCGTTTGAAAATGTATATATTTTTAGATATGACCTTTATGTATATACTTGTATATCTAATATAATTCTTCGATCTTTTAGCATTATTCGGCGTTTTTTTTTTTGCCAAAGAGAAGTCCCATTAGTAATTGTGTCATATATTTTAAACGTATTTATGAAGCACATAAAATACACGGAAAATATATTTTTAAGGCTTTTGGAATGTTAGTTAAAAATTAAGCACGACTAGGATATTGTAGCAGCTAAAAATGAAATAGAGCTTTGGAAATGGGAACATGATTGATAATCTTCTTTATACAAGTATGGAAGCAAAGACATCCCATAAAGTATGATTAGTTACACTATTACTTATCTAAAACATATTTTAATTCTCAGTATTCTTTAACGGCTAATCGTTCTGTTAGCTTCTTAAGATCTCTACCCGAAACCCATATATTTTGCAAACAAGTTTTCAGGCCAATAATTAGCTCACACATTCTCTGCTTCACATTCAATTAACGTAAACGTTTCTCCACCCTTTTCATTCAATTAGTGAGCGCTCAGTTCGGGCGCCTCGTATATATCAATAACTGCATACATACTTTCCCTTTCCCATGGCAGTCAGTTTACAATTTACAATGAAATTCAGCACAACGAAAGTTGCCAAGCATCCAAAAGATACAGCAGCAACAACAACATACACACACCCATATACGAGTATGTAGTCAGGTATGGAGTGCCAAACAGAGCCATCTGAACCCACAATTTATCTCATTTTGGCTGGTCAAGTTCGCTCGCTGGCTGATTCGTTGGTTGGTTCTAAACGTGAGGCCATGGCACGCAAGCATTTGTCCTGCGGCGGGCGCAGAGCAACAAAAGACATTAAGAAATGGCGCGGCGTGGAGATTTCAAGCGCGCGGCTGGGGCGCATGCAAAATTGCACAAAGGTAGCGACCGACCATACACACAGACAGACAGACAGACAGACAGACAGACCTACAGACAGACAGACAGACACACGGTAAAGCGGACAGAAGACCGAGCAGCGTTCACCTTTGGCTGAAGATGAAACTGAAGTTGAAGTCTTCCGCGCTCAGGCGATGCCGCTGCCGCAGGTAGTAGTGTGTTGACGATTGGTAATCAATGAAAACTTTTCGCTTTACGCGTCTCGAACTGCATAGCTTTCGAGAACCGGTTTGGTCTTCAAGGCCTGGAATTTTATAATAGCACATGCATTCTGTTTCTTGAGCGATTGTGTTCAGCTAAAAAAAAAAAAACAATTAAGAATGTACATATAACAAAAATATTTCAAAATTTTAAAAGATAACTGAGCTTCCTTAGTTCACAAACTATCATCAACTATGTTGTTTATTTTTTTTTTTTTTTGATAATCAATGAAAACAATGAACTGCATAGCTTTCGAGAACCGGTTTGGTCTTCAAGGCCTGAAATTTAACATATTTCCAAATTAAAATAGTTTACGAACTATCAACAACAAAAATGGGTTTTAACCGACTTAAAAAAAGAAGCAAATTATCAATTCAGCACTCGACTGAATCCACCGATTTTGATGATTCTTTTTCCATTTGAAAGCTGGACTTCCCGAATGGTCCAGTTCTGACAGTGGCATCCATGAGAAAACCAAATCATAAGTTTTACATTTGCATTAAGTATGTGCGCGATAAATGGACGAATAACTCAATATCAGGCCAAGCGATTTCGGTGATTCTTTTTTTTTATTGGAAAGAATGTACTTCAAAGGTACCTTGATGAGAGTTTGGTTCTCAAAGCGACTGTATTTTTGATTGTTGCCTCAGAGCTTTCGACTGGGTAAACCGATTTTTGGATGATTCTTTTTGTATTTGTAAGCTGATTCTTCCCCAATAGCCTCTTTCAATTTGGTCTAGTACTGACAATGAAATCCATGAGAATCCATGAGAATCCATGGAATTTATGAGATCTGCAGTAGGTTTTTTTTTTGTAAGAATTGTAGTTGCTTGAATCGTCATTTCGCATTAAAAAGTAGACTTCATTTGTAGATTAAATCTTGTAATGTTAAACTTCATCATATCATACTTTTCGGCAGATCGCGATCGGTTCTCTTGTAAACATATTATGTACTTTCTTTATACATATACTCGTTTACTTGTACAGCTAATTGGGTTTCTAGCACCAGTGTTCGTCCCGCATACACATCCAGTTCGGCCAAGTGCCCACAAAATTATCTCTTTATGCTACAAATCGCCCAAATCTGCTGCAAAGTGTCAACTTTGAAAAAAGTTATAAAAAAAATGAACGAAAGACGGACATACACATGTGAAGAAAGAAAAGAATATCACAAAACTTGAAAAAGAATGCCGTTAAAGAAGTGCGGTTAGCCGGCCACTCAGCCACTCGCACATGCGCAGCAGCATGACACAATATTGCCCACGCATACACACACACACACACACTTACTGAAAGCTTACGTTCTCCCATTTGTATTTGGCGCGATGTTAGAAAAAGCCTAATAAAAACTTTTTCTAGCTGACTTGGCTAATATAGAGCCGGTTCTGTTCTTACCTGTAAACTTTTTCCAACTATTGTCGCTGACGTTTGATAGCACAGCCAGGTGACATAGTCACACACACATATACACACACACACACACACACACACACATACACACACACACAGAGGCAGTATAGGCAGTGCTTTTGAACTTGTCACAGACCATTAAATCGCCCGTTTGACCATATTGGTCTCAACTTGTTTCCGTTTGTTGTGTCTGTCCCTGTCCCCTGTCCACTGTCCACTGTCCGCCGTCCCCAGCGCCTCCCTCTGCGTACGTTGACACAGTTTCGTTTTGTCTTGGTCAAGAGTGCGACAGAGATGGATGGATGGTGTGCGAGGGGGAAGCTACTTCTACACAGTTTTCGCATCGCTTTTCAATCAATAAAATTGTACGTTCTTGCCATTGAACTTGCCCCAATGTTGGTCAATTGCACACTCGAACATGTTTCCCAGATGCGGATATACAATAGAGCTGTCATGAGGAGTCGGGAGGAAGGGGATAGGGCGGGTAAGTGTGCCATTTCTGCAGCGGTTTGATCCATTTTTCCAAGCCTTGATTAGTTTTAATTGTTTAATTAGTGACATGTATGGAGCAGACAACTGATTAGACTGATTTATCATAAATTATGGCAGGCCCAATTATGTAAGACTTAGTGCTTCATTGTTGCCAGCCTTGATTGCAGTTTCGAAGACAACTTCCTAGTAAGTTAGTTTACTGACCCTAGCAGCAGCAGCAGCAGCAGCAGCAGCAGCAGCCGTACAAATATTCTTTTAGCATGTACATATGAAAAGAAAATATTTCAGCTATTTGGTGGCCAACAACACTCGTAGAACGTACTACGTACGAGTATAGGCACGCCTCGGAGTGAATGGGAATGCGACGCCAGAGATAAGCGATCTCCACTAAATTGTTGCGAGTTCAATTTACAAGGTTTAGTTGCTGCAGCAGCGCTAAAGTTAAAGCCATGTTTTCCACTTAAATAATTACCCCAGGCTGCTGTTCTTGTTGCTACAGAGCTGAGCTGGGAGGGTAGCTCCTAAGCCGCTGCCTGGCATCTGATGCTTATTAGTGTCTTGGGTTTGGGCTCGAACGTGCAGATTTTTTCCATCTTCTCTTTGTTTAGCATTTGCTGTTGTTCTTCTTCTTCTTGTTGTTGTTGTTGTTGTTGCATGTGTGCCCACAGTTAGGTAGTAGATGGGTAGTATAAAGTCAATTAAAAATTGCCGAACACTTGTATAATTTGCCTTAGTTGCAGCCATAAAATAATTAAGTTTACTTATTAATTAGTTGCCTTTTGACAATGCAACTTGAAAATTTCATTAGCAACTCTGTGGCTCCCCCTTCAGCAGTGTAGCAGTGTAGCAGTGTAGCAGTGGCGCCACAGTCTGTAACCCAAAAGTGGTCATGGCGGAGCCCACATAAGTCCGGCACGCCATAAAATCCAGCAAAGCGCAGCGAAGATACAAACAACAACTGTGCGCAATAGTTGCTGCTAATAAATTTTCGGTTCGGCTTAGACATGCCGCATGCAACGTAGCATAAAATAAAACCAGACACAGACACGGGCTGCAACTGCGCCAAGTTGGTGTTGTTGTTGTTGGCATTGCCATTGCCACTACCACTGTTGCTGCTGCCACGCATAGTCATCGTCTTCTTTGGCTATTGCTGTTGCAAGCTGCAAGCTGCAAGTGGCAAGTTGTTGGCGCGCCACAAACTGATTACACAGCTACGACTAAAGCTGCAGCTACCTGTGTGACTGTCTACCCGTTCCCCGTCCCCGTCCCCTTCCCCTTCCCCCTCCACATTCACGTCCACCCATTCATTCGCTGGTTGGTTCGTTTGTCTGGCACTCTACACGCTGTTAGATCAGACCTTGATTAAGGTCATTCGCTTGCTGCTTAACTGGCACAAAGGATGCAGCCGCAGTCAGAGTCTTAACATTTTATGCATTGCTGCAAAAATTAACATACATAATTGCAAGCAGACGCGCTGCCAGTCACATACTTGTAGTTAGTTTTCCATATACCCAAGTGTACCTTCATGTACGTACAAAATTGAATATTCCACACGTCATGGTCATGGCTCATGGAGCTGCATTGTCGGTCGTAAATGCCGGGAAATCTTTTGAATGACCATAGAGCGTGGCTCAAAAGTACAAATCTTCAATTTCACTAAAATAACAACAATAACAACATTAACAACAACAGCAACTGACAGCAGGTGCCAGCCAGGTTTCCTTATACATACGAGTTGGCTTCCAGACAGTCAGGCTGAAAGAGTCTCGCTTAATTGCAGCGAACTCATATGCATTTCATCAAGTTTTCTACGCCATAGGCGAGAATAACACTTGAATTGCAGACAGACGGACAGACAGCAACGATCCATTGAGTGCTCCAACGAGCAGCACTTGAGCTGAAGGTTCTCTCGTCAGTTGCCTGAAGTTCAAAAGGTAAACTCTAGCTGGCCAATTGTTTTTCAACTCTCTGATTGCTCAAGTGTTGGCAGCCAATATTTTTGTTTTTGTTTTCTTCACTAATGAATGCAATTGTCTGTCCAAGAATGTGTGTGTTCAGCTGCATGATAATGCCGACAACATACAAATATTTATGGAGCTATAAACTTTGGGCGCAACCAACTTTCATTGTCTGTCTTTGCCTTTTGTTAGCAGTTCTACAAATTTCTTATTTACAATTCCTGCCCTGCTCACAACAAAATCAATTAACATTAAATCAAATTTTTTTATGCTACATTTTATATGGGCAACGCCTCAAAACATGAGTTTGAAATATATACATACACTCAGAGAAAATACATAGAACCAACAATTCTAGATTAACAGTTAGGGTTGAATTTATATTTATTTTGCATTCAAAAGAGTCAGTTCAAGTTAAAAAATATCCATGGCTTTCTTTATTTTAAATACATATGGGGAGTGGAATTGATAAAGAAAAGTGTTAAGCCTGAATACATACTGTACTTACATGGATTTAATTGGTTATGCATCATTGAATAATTACTAAATTTGTATTGATATAAAAAAAAAAACAGCAAAAATGGACTTAAAATTTAAAGTAAAAACATCATCATAGGAAATTAATATTGTAAAATAAAAATATTTTTACAAGTAGTGATAATGCTATCAAAACTAAGACTTTTTAAAACAATAATTTTCCAACCTGCCTTAACATTGTTACAATTTGTACTTATATTTAAAACAAAATACTTTTCTCAGTGTAGAACCGGGCATTCGGGGCTATAGAGCACTTGCCAAGGTAGGCTTTGAAATGTGTTTCCATATTTTTTTTATGGTGTTCGGTCTTAGGCGTGCTTTGAGTTCTTTGACTTTGCAGGGCGTGTTGCGGCCCAGAGTCTTTCACGAGTTGTTTTTGTTGTGCCTGTGTTGGTTGCCAGCCTATTTGGATGATAGCTGTGCGAGATGGATGCCGAAATAGCGGTCATTTAAAAAATCAATCAAAGAACTTAGACACAGAATGTTACATAAAATGTACAGATATTTAAATAAATCATTTGTATAGTGGTCTGGCAGTTTGCAGCAAACACTTCTTATTGCACACAAAATGCATACCATTGTGTCTTTTATTATATATTTTATCAACAATGAGGTAACCTTTAAACCACATTTAAATTTATTTAATGACATTTGCATTTTATTGATCTACTTTTAATTTTATAACCCAATTTTTATTGAACGCTTGTGCTTGCTTTTCACGCACCAGTTGGCTGGATTATACAAGTATGTTGTCGTGACAATGCGCGTGAAAAGTGCCGAATTTCTTTTTACAGTCGTTATTTCGCCATAAATAAACAATTATAGAAAAAAGTAATGGAGACGTATGCTGTTAATTTTAAATAAGTTCAAAACTGATAGAAACATTTTTTCCTAGAGTGTTGGGAGAGCAGCAATCCGTAATGATCCGGAAATTCATACAACATTTTGCTTTTAGCCATAGCTATTTCTGTGATACACCGGGAATTGTTATTTCTTTATTTGTCTTTTAAACTGTCACCGATAAGCAATTAGCAAATCCTCTTACAAAATTATATGTGTAGCCCTATTTTTGTTTAATCCAAACAATATTTGAATTATACATATTAAGCGTTAATAAACATAAGTCGTTGGAAATGGTGACTCTTCTCATCTGTCGCTCTGTACTGTGAATGATGAATAGAACCAAAAGTACATTATGTACCAAAAATTGTTCTAATTTTTAGTAACACAGCTGTGGCCATAGTGTTGAAATATATTTATATTTATATTGTAGAAACTATCACCACAGATCCAGAAACCTAAAACTTTGAACTTCTTGATTAATCGAGAAAAGATTGCTGTTAATTAGATTTTGTTATACAATAATTTTTATCATTTGTCGCTTCGAATCGCGCTTTCATTTTAAAAAGACAAATTAATTTAACAATATCCCACAAGTGTAATGAAAATGTGCTTCATTGTTTATACATGCTCGGTCAAGCGATCTGATTAACTTCAAAACTCATTTAGCACTTCTCTGAACAATCCAAGAGCTCGGTCAAGCGTTCTGATTAATTTCAAAACTCATTTATAGAATTATTTATATATATTTCTATAAAAGTATTGTGTTGCTGATCAAAGTATTAATTTGGCAGTACGTTGCAGAGGGCTCTGGAAAAATGTCGGCACATCGGGCATTTTTATTTTATACTGTTTTGTCGCTAATGCTTGTGTGCAGTCTTCAGGATAGATACACAAACCTTAAATGCGAGAGTTTGGATACAAAATTTGTAGAGTTCAAAGAATGCCGATTAAAGCTTGTTGGACGCGGAGTCGTGGCGCTGAATATTTACGTTGCTTTATTCCAAAAGCCTGTAACGAACTCAACGGTAAGTTCCATGGCATCTGTGCTAGCACAGGCCATTGTTTTCATTGCTACAGGATTTGGTTTTCATATTTTCAAGGTCAATATCAGTCTATGGCGAAAGTACAATGGCTACCGCCTTTTTATGTATAATTACACAACTGACTTTTGTAAATTTATGAAGAAAAGACAAGGGTTGTCCTTTTTACGAATCGTCGTTGAAGCTGTTTCAAGCCAATCCAATATAAATCACACGTGTCCCTATAACGTAAGTAATGATATATGAAAAAGGGTTTTATTTATTGACAGCATCGAATTCTCTAGCATGATCTCATAGTGCGAAATCAAGGGTTCTCTTCGGAATATCTACGATTCGCACCGCTTCCTTCCGGAGATTACAAAATCCAGTTATATGTGGCTGCATATAATGACTGGAAAGCCAAAGTAGAAATATTCTTTGAGCGAACTATCGAATCATAAACAAATCACTGATGCTACAAGAACATACTTATGTTCCGACTCGATAACAGTTAAAGATTGCACGAATATCTGTGTGCAGATTTTAAATTGAAAATAAACCATATAATGGAAATATTTTGAGTCCGATAATTCAATTGTTTTCAGATTTGGAACAGCTGCCAATGCAACAATTTAATTGAAAGGGGGAGGGCTCTGCATTATTGTACTTCGTTATATTAATTTTCATAAAAATATTATTATTTTTTTTAATTTTATATAAATAGTTAGTAACTGTTCCACCCAGCTCATACGCCTGAGCCACTTATTATAGCAGCTGACATAACTTATTAAGTGAAATCGTAGCGAACTAGCTCCCTAATGGTGAAGTTATGTAACGAAAGAAGCAACAAATTAACAACACTTACACACCACACTCTAAGCCAATTTTGTTGACGGTACTTAGGCCAAATGTGTCGAGTCAACCATGGCGTATGCGTAATGTGCGCGCATCTTGTACACGTACGTGTGTTAAATATTGAAATCGCATTGCGCCATTTCATAATCGTGCAAATGTGTAATTATTGTCGCCAGCTCCTCACTACAACAAAGCACAGAAATATTGTCAACAAGCACGCTTTGGCTTACACTTCGGGCTTAAACTGTGTATTGTGAAACATCGTAGTTTGGAACTCTCGGCAAAGGCGAACAGAAAACTATTAAAATGCAACGAAATAGAAAGTGATTTGGGTTTTATTGTTGTCGGTCGACGGGTGCCTGTCTATCTGTCTGTCTGTGTGTCTACCAGCGACTTAGAGGCGCTGAAATTGGCAATTTGGTGGCGGCAGTCTAATACCCGAGTGTGTGGGTTGCAAGTTAGGTTTGGCTTGCAACATGCGAATCGTGCACCTTCCGTCGCCGAAAGCTAGAGCTAGAGCAATCGCCTGTTGCCCAAGTAGCGTTTAAATTAGTGTAGGCAAGCGCTGGAACTAATGATGTTGCCAGTCTTGTCTTCATTGTTGCTGTCGTCATGTGGCTGACACTAAAAGCTGGGCCGTGCGTTGAACTCAGTCTAGCACAGAGGTATTGTCTGAAGGACTTGAAACCGAAATTGTGAGCAATTATTTTGTGGGGCATTTAAATCAAATACCAGAGTATTAAATGTCTGTTTTTACTTTTTTTGAAAACTGCGCGAATCTGTGAAAGTATTTTATGCCATAAATACAATTCCAAACTGTACGAATATTACATTTTGAAGCAACACTCTAAGCGCCGGCAACCATTAGCGCCTGGCCAAGTAATGCCATCTTGTTTTAGAGTGAGCGACTTTTTAATTTGTGCAGACCAATGCAATATTTCTGCTGTTATTGAAGTTGTTTGTACGAGAGCTCGTGTCTCTGGTAATTTCACAGCCGCTGGCGCGTTTTTGGCTCCGCGAACACTTTTACCTATTTTGTGGTAGTCGCTGCCTCCGCTATCTCCGCCACCTCTGTTACAATTTCAAATCAATAAAGAAAATGTTGAAAATCAAGTGGAAATTGTAAGGAAAGTGAAAAGTGGCGCATATTTGACGGTTTGTTTGCAAAAGGAAGCGCTAATTATATCAAAAACTTGCTGTTGTTTATAGAAAGTGAATTTCTGTGGGGCAGCCACAACAAATACACAAAAAAAAAAATAATAAAAAAACAATAACAGTTCCAATACACCAAGCAATCTAGCCAAGACAAATAATATGTTTTTTCTTTGCCTTCCCATTTTATGCGCCAGTTTAGCGCTTGGGCGCTAAGCACGACAGGTGAAAGTAAAATCTGTGCCAAAACTTAATCAAAAATCGCCGAAACCGCACCTGAAATTGGGTTAAGCTCAATAACTAAACGTGTTTTGGCCGGCAACGAGTGTGAGTTATGATGCACATTTTTATAGCAGTACGAAGAAGAAAAGTGTAGCTTCACTCTCCTTAACTTGATATGTACTCGTAGCTCAGTTAAGTGTGTCTCTGGCATATATTACTTACTGAACTGGTTCTGCCTGCACCTCCTAATCCCTCTGAAAGCCAATGCACATTGGGCAAATACGAGTACGTCTGTCAAACATTTGCAGAGACTGAGTTGCACTTGACACCTCGGCCTGAGTATTGTGAATTATGCCAACGGCGCGCCTCTGTCGTCGAGTCAATGATCTCAACTATTAATCTTGAGACACCTAGCTCAGCTAAAAGAAAGTAAACGAAGAGGTTGCAGACAAATGACTTGCAGGCAAATAAATTTATAACTCAAAGGTGTGGGCTAAGCGAATGTTTGTGAGCTGGCATGGTTTCTGGCCCATACCCGGAGCTCCCAATTGAACTACAAGTGGCACTTGAATTATGTGTTGCTGCTCGAGAAATAGCCAGGCATTATGTTTGATTGAGATGTGATTTGACGCACACATACTTAGAAGGCGCCAATATAAGCAGCACCTTAGCTAAGATTTCCATATAAATATTTGACTTTCGAAAATGTTTGATGGTTAATCAAAAGATGAACATCTTAGGCTTTAATTAGTTAAATTATAAATTGAAAGTGCTTATATTGAAGGTAGAATGGCAACTTTTTATTTGGTTTATGAGTTCTTCCGAAAATTAACTTAAAATAATTCAATTTTAAAATCATATTTTATGACAATTTTTCACAACTTATTTTAAATAAATTCAACTTAGGCTCAAAACAAATTGATATTTTAAAAGGAAAACTATTAGTTTGAAGCTGAAATCTCGAACTCCTAGTACATACTAAATATAAGTGAGTTTCACAATTAATGATAAGTTGAATTTTGTAAACTTTGTTAGTTTTCGGTTTACTTACAACTCAGTGCCAGCTTCACGAATTAACTTGCATTTGGGGCTAAACAAGATTTTCTAATAATTTTCGCAGACTGGCATATTTTTAACGCACCACATAGCAATTTGTGAAATTCTTTCATAGTCGCTATCTACATACCTAGCTATATTTCGAGGCCGTACCCGTGCAATTGCATGCTGGCTAAGTGTAATAAGCCTTCACAATTGTGACAGTTGGGCAAGCCATTTGGTTTCCTTGCCTTGGATGCTCGTTGAAACTTAAGACAACAATCAACGCGAACGCAGGCCGACAATTCAAAGTGTCTCAAAACATATAATTTTCGACTTTGTGCTAGTCACAACAAATGCGAGTATTCGTTCGTGCTTGTGCATTTCAGTTTGCGCACGAGAGTGAAAAGAATGCGCGCTGTGTGCCAAACAAAAGACTTAAGACACAAACTTGACATCGAAAATAAATGATGCCTGCCACGTAGCTGGTACTCGCAGCGTCTTGGGTTTCTCGCAAATGCAAATGCGATGTCGCACCATATAAAGTCAGACTGTAATATATCAGACAAACATATAGTTAACATACACGTATGTACGTATGTGTACGCGTTTGTTACAATGACAAAGCACCGAGCGATGAAAAGGTTGAAGGCGGACTGTTGCTGGAAAGTGAAACCTGTTGCTCTGTTGCTTTTTGTCGGTGGCCTGTGGAGGATGAGCTGAGATTCTTTTCACTGTGATAAATGCATTTACATACGTATCTACACCGAGGGCATTAACTAGGGAAACTGAAGCTGTTGTTGGAACGAAAACAAAACTTAAGCACAGTTCGTGCAGCAACAATAGTGCTCTACATGCTAATAAAAGAATTTCACCTTTCGTGGCATTATATTAATTGATCTTCTACTATATCCCTCTTCCACTTGCAGTTGCCCAGCATGACGGCATCTCTCAAATCTCTCCAAAATCGAGCAGCATTGCGGAGAATGAGTTTCACAGTACAGCGCGTCTATCTATTGAGAGCACCATGGCCGACACTATAGCTGCTGAGCTACCCCGCGCCCAGAGTCGACAGCTCGTAAACGAGGAGAATGAGACGAGGGCGCGCGTGCAACGCTCTGCTCTGCCCATACTCCACGAGAGTGGAGCCAAAGCTGGCCCCAATGACGTGCACTTTCCCGAAGATATAGAGAAGGATGTGTCCGCCGGACGATATTTTCATTACAACATCAAGCCAACTGGCACGTACGAAGCACAGGGTGTCCAGGGAGAGGAGCAATGGGAACCGGAGCGAACAAAACGCGCTCGCGCTGGCAAAACACTCACAGAGTCCAGTTCCGCCTTCAGCTCAAGCAGTACTGTGCAGCCTTTTTTAGTGAAAGGGGACCCGCGACCAGAGTCGGGGTCCCCCAACAGTCCGATTCAGCCGACGACCAGTACTGCCACCTCGACGGTAGCGGCGGCGAGTGCGACGATGGCGCCAAATAGTCCTCGTCAGAATGGCAACCCCGACATACAGGACATAATTACGGGAATCGTTAAGCTCTTGAATGGAAATGTAAATGTGCATGCAAACACGCAGGGCATTCGGAGGCCAGCGGCGAGTCGCATCAACAATCGTGGACCACCCCGCATATCCGAAGTGCAGACGCTTCCTCTGGATTATGAGGCTCAAAAACCAGGTACTTCGATACGCCCGCCACCATATCCGTTCGATAGACCAGACAGACCATTCATTACAGGCGTGCCCATACCAGAGCAGATTGTTCCCGTGCGTCCAGGTTTTGTGAGTAACCGACCGCCGTGGTATCGCAACAAGCCACGCCCACCAATAGCGACTAGCGTGGGGGGTCGACGACCACTGCCGCAGTACAAGCCACTGCCATCACCACAAGTTTTGCCACCGTTGGAGCAAGAGGTGCAACAGCCACCACCTGATCCAATACAGCACCAAACGCAAACTCAAGAGGAACCGCCGCATCCCACAGATACCACGTACGACTCGGAGTTTTCAAATGAGGATGGCAACACACAGTACATTGAAGTGTCCGACCAGGACACGGACACTATTGGTGGTGGTGAAGTTGATGACGAACTGCAACCACCGCCACCGCCACCGCCGCCATCGCCATCGCCATCAACATCGCCATCACCGCCGACAACACCGGCCAAGGAAAAAGAGACAGCAGGCAAGAAGAAACATAAGCCCAAGCCCAACAAAAAACATCAAAATGGTGATGGATACACGACCATAATTGAGACCAGCTCGGTGGTGCACACAGTGATGGGAGTGTCATCCACGTATGTGCCCATGTCCATGGAAAGTGCTGAGGGTCCTGAGCTGGATCCCACAACTGAGGAGGTGATCTTTATGACAGCCAGCAGAACACCTAGTCTGGAGTCGTCGCTCTTGCATCACACCAGTGAGAATCCGGTGGTGGCTAGCAGTAGCATTTTGACTACACCTCTCAGCATGACGACGTCGCAAGCGGAGACCATTGCCCCAACACCGTACGTGCCGCATTCCAAAGTACCCACAACCACCTCTTCTACATCCACCACCAGTACTACCACCTCAACAACAACCACAACCACCTCAACCACAACTACCACAACCGAAAAAACGCCCAATCAGGCCAATAACAATGCCCCGACGCCCCCTGCACAACCCGCTCAATACCATCCCCGTCCCGGCATTGTGCTCGACGATCCAGAGTTCAAACCAGGCGGTCGGCCACGCCCCGCGCAGCCTCCGGCAGCCCCACAACAGCCTATTCAGCCAACGCGTCAACACCTGCCACCTGGCTATGGTGAAATCTTTGACGTCACTCTATCCGCCATACAAGGACCGGGCACCAAGGGCGGCGGTTCACAACAAACTATTAACATCAAGCCCTATGGATCATATGGGAACAGCGGAGGTGCGGGCGCACAGGCTGATATTATTGTGTCGGCATCAGGTGATGAAGGCTTCGTATCGATCGATGGCAAGCGCACTTACATCAATCTTTTTGGTGACCCAACAGATCCGCCGGCAGGAGCAACAACACCAGCTACACGTCTACCACAGTTTCCGGGCATAGCAGCGGGCGGCCATAGTGGTAGCCATGGTGGTAGTGCAGGTGCAGGTGGAGGTGGAGGTGGTGGTAACAATCCGGTTACACAAAGCAGCGGTGGGTATGTGGTGCCTGAAACGGAGGTAGTCGAGTTGCAGCCGCAACCGGGCACAAAACCAGCATCTGCAGCAGCCTCCCCAACGACCAACGCCAATCCCACGAGACCTCATTATCGTCCGCGAGCCACACAGCCACCTGTCCGCATTGACACATGCATCGTGGGTGACGACTCCACATGCGATCAGGCGCAGCATGAGCGCTGCAAGACGGATAACGGCGTGTCCAGCTGTCACTGCAGGCCAGGTTAGTTACATTTGGTCATCTGTCTGTTTATTTGTATGAACGAATATTCCGCTGCATATTCAGATATTTTTTATATACTACAAGTATGCTTCATAATTATACATGGACATTGGTTTTTTAGGCTATTCCCGTCGTAAGCATCGAGAGCCTTGTCGCCGCATCATTGCCTTCCACTTGGGAATGCGAGTCGATCGCATCTACGAGCACCGCATAGTGTGGGACAGCAAGCTATTGGACAAGAACAGCGAGCCCTATGGACAATTGAGCTACGAATCAGTGCGCGCGGTACGTTTAGAGTCCCCTCTCAAAATCAATGTAATTCAACTCTACTAACTATGTTTCCATAGCTGGACTCGGCTATGTCTATGACGCCATACTCGGATGAATTCATGGACGCCAAGGTGAACAACATTTATCGCGGAGATCCTAATCTGGGCGGTAGTGGTGTCTACGTGAATCTAACCCTAAAGGTATGCACCAGGTTCGTCTAGATATGCTTCAAAAATTGAACACACTCTCCTTTCCCCCCATACAGCTGGACGAGAGTGTGGAAACTCTGCGACCCAATCTCCGTAGCGATGTGCAGAAACATCTGTTGGGTGTGTTGCATCGGCGTAACAACAACATTGGCAACTCTGTGCTGTATGTGAGCTCTCCGGAAGGCGCTGTTTCAGCACTCCACGACCTGGATGAGTGTCAGTCGCGGGAACTAAACGATTGCCATGTCAGCGCTAGTTGCACCAATACATGGGGAAGCTTCCGTTGCACCTGTGAAGTGGGAACGCGGGACCCTTGGGCCGATCAAATGCTACGCGCCGGGCGTGAGTGTCAGGCCTGTCCGGATGCCTATTGCAACAATCGGGGTACCTGCAGCTACAACGACGATGGCAATCAGGTCTGCGCCTGCGACTCCAGTCACTATGGAACGCAGTGTGAAATAGACGGCGAAGTGCTGGGCGTAGCGATTGGTGCCTCTGTGGCGGCGGTCATCATAATTGTCCTTACCTTGGTTTGCCTGATTATGTGGTCGCGCAGATGGCAACGTGAGCAGAAAAATGCGATGGGCTCGCCTGTGTTCGGATACATGAATACGGCGCCCCTCAAGTCCGCTGGCCTGCCCCAGGCAGGCTATCAAGTAACACTGGAGGATCGCATGCGCTGGGCCCAGATTGCCGATGTTATGGCGCAAACTAATCACTATGGGGTACGAAACCATTCGAGACATTTTTCAAAATATATATTATAATATTGAAGAGGAGCTATATTAATAGTTGTTTTGTCTTATTTTAGGCGGAGCCTATCGGACCCACACGTCCCTCTTCGGCCATGTTCGCTTATCCGAATCTCGGCGCCATGGGCATGGGCACCATTGGTGGCATGTCTTTACAGAGCACAATGCAAATGCACCCGAGTGGCAGTCTTGCGCCGCCAGTACCATTACCCAGGTATGTACAATTTTGAGAAATCACATTAGCTTACTAATTCTGATCACTTCTGGAATTTCACTCAGAAGACTGGGCCTGGGACCCCGCGCAAGTGGCATGCGAACGCTGGAAAACTCCAGCTCGAGTGAGGAGGAAGATCGCGCCGATTTACTGGGCCGAAACTTTCAAGTGCCACGTCCCAAGAGTCGCAGCAATGGCAGCATAGCGGTCTGTATCTAATTCTTTTTAAGGCTTTCGCATCCAATGATGTGAAATTTTATTTCCATAGAATCAGTCTGGCATCTATTATGATGTGGACTACGAGCCCTCGGGCAATGGAATTGGCAACACCAGCGTCGACCATCTTTATGGCTCTCAAAATGCCTCCGTGACGCATTCGTCGAGCAACAACCACATACCCGGTCCACAGGGCATTCCCATGAGCACGTACACGTCCGGTCGCGCTCCCAGCAGTTACTACATGAAGTGACGCAAGGGCGAGTCTTAGTTAGTCTAGCTGCTTAGTGTTAATGAGCCTGTAAATACACATAATTAGGTCGACTCAGATTAGTTATTAGTAGGCCCCTTAAAACACTTTTCAACTGCAGGTGCGGGTCGAGACAAGCAGGCCATGACTGCAGCTGAGACGCGTTTTGAGCCAGAAGACTTAAGATTATGGTTTATGCAATGTAAACAATTACTAATCATTAATATTAGTTTAAATGTTTAAATTATAAAACTGCAATTTAGTTCAAGAGTTCAAGAGAGAAACACAAAAAGTCAAAACAAAATAAGCAAAGTAGTTTTTAGTCTAAAATCGAATACACACAAGCAAATGATTTGAAAACAGCTAAAAATTGTATTTAATAAGAAGACGTTATTATAATTGACTTAATAATTACAATACGCCCAACAAAATGAGATCAATCATGTAGTTTAGAATGCCCAAATTTGTATATATAATTAAAAACAAATAAATTAAATTATTTATATAGATAAAAACTAATAAATAAATATTAATAAAAAACAAATTAAACCATTGTTTAAATATTTGAAACGCTTGGGCCGATATGTAGAAGGTATTGTTTATTGGCATAATTTATTTTTTCGGAGTTACATTTAGGCCTAGCCAGTGCACCTTATATGTATGTAGTAGGTCCTTATGCTCGAAAAACCATTAATATCTACAGAAAACAGATATTTGAAAATTACACTTTGTTTATGATCCTATTTTATCAGAGCTACATGAACCCTTCCCAGGTCGAATAGGAACTTCCCAAAAATTAAAGGCTATTTTGTGAAAATAACTTACAACAAAACGAACTAAGAAGTTATTCTCGATTGCCCGATGCTGACTTCTATAGTTGTTATTATACATACAATTTTATTCTTTCACAGTCTTGTTTATAAATACATAGATCCTAATCTTTTAAATTATATCGTAAGTCGTTGTGGCCTAATCAGGTTGGCCAGGACATATTGTCTCATTGCATTAATGATTAAACCAGACCTACGAACAGGTGGATATTGTTTATTAATTCGGGCTTGACAAACTGAATCTGTTTTGCTGAAAAGCGTTACTAAGCCTATGATCAGAGACTAATTAAAATAAACACTAACTACTGATTACTAGAAAAGTTGTCAGGTTGTTGGGTTTTCATCTGAAGAATAACAAATTCAGGCACTTTGCGAGTCCTACAATAGATGAATACTTAAAAGCTAACTTGATTTTATTGAATTCAAGTGAAAACCATCTATTAAGTATTATATTTAATCCTTGTTTAGCACTACAATCTAATAAAAACACAAAACAATTGAATTCTTGTCTTCAACATCAATATCCACAAATGAAACAGAACAACGAAATCGAAAAAAAAATACTTCAGAAAATTAACCCCTCATGGGTTAAGGTTTTAAGGAAACTTGAACTTACAGTATGCCTACAATGTAAAGGATTATGGCGCTTCTGAATGGTCTTGCAATTCTTCAAGACTTCCCGAGACTCATGAACTTTACTTCAATAAGTTCTTACGGACTGTGGAGAAGAACTTAAAACAACTACGCCTTTCGTTTCATTTAGGCTAATGAAATAAAGAATTGTCGATTTTCTTCATATTATTTATTTTCTGAATCGCCATTTACCCAAATTATACAATCCTATGGTATTTCTCGAAAGCCAAAAAGCTCCAGTGGCTGCAAAACTGTGCGACTGCGCATGTGGCTTCTTCTTGCAAACGTGTGAGCGAAACAGCAAATGAAGCTTTTTCTTCGCTGTCAGTGTTGAAAAGCGTTGACTTTAGCGCGCACACAATAATTTCATTTAAATACTAGATGTAACAATTGTTAAAATGTTTATACAAATAAATTTGTAAGTATTTAAAAAATGCTTATATTTAAATGGTTTTTTTTTCTTTATTTAAATACAATATTTAGACAATTACAGCTTTTAACTTTTCAGTTGTAAGATCTAATAAGTAATGCTGATTGGACAGCACTATTTGGAACGGGGCCTACTCGTTACACGGCACAGTCTAAGATGTAGCTGCAACTTTTATAAAATTTGTTAAGATATTAATTAAAAATATAATTTTTATTTAGGAAAAATATGACGTTACATATTATTTATATTTAATACCAGAAAAAAAATCAACTTTCTTGAGTTGTCTTACTTTCTTTTTGTAGTAAAAACGAGACCGATTATTTATGGGCTCATGCAACGCGCGACAACGCCACACCATCGCTCGAGTTGCTTTTCTTCACACGCATAAATAAATTAAATTATTAGAAATTATTGGGCGCCCTCGCCTGCGTGTGTCACACGGACGGCTCGTTACCTGAAGTGTTGCCGTCATGTGCTGGTTATGCAACAAAAAGCGAGCATGGGTCGTTCATCAAGTGCCAGCACAACTGAAAAAAGTGGGCATGGGCACGCTCATCATCTCATCGTAGCCATGGGAGTGTCCAGATCTTTGACCACTAAGTGATCGATGCGGACGTACCAATATAAATGATGTGTAACACCTGCTGCCTTGGCACTCGTCGGCCTGCGGGGGCGCATGTCAAACGCCCCTTAATCTTTTGGACGAACCAATAAACGATGCAAATACACGTATAGTATGTAATTAGCTGCCTAATGCTGGTGCGGTGCGTATGAAGTTCAATGCCAACGCTTCGGCATTTATTGACGGGGTAAGGTGAGGACGCTTAACGCTTGCTTACAATCGAACTCGGCTTCAAAAGCTGACGCACAAAGGTCGTACGACGGTTGGCTTTATGGTCTGCTGTTTGGCATCTTGGTCGAAATGCCAACAGCACGAGTGAGCTACTGGCGTGCATTAGTTGAGCGCATTAATCACGCTTATTTAATTATTATTAATAAAATCATTAAAGCGGCTGTTTTTAATGGTCGTAGGCAACATTTTAAATGCCAACCTAAAAATATCTGCCACAATCGCTTATTAGCAAATTTTATATGACATTTTATTGTGAATCTTTCAATATTGACCCATATACCGCCGATTTATTTGTGCAATGACGTTGCACTGTTGCACCATTTTTTTTTTTCAGCAATCAAAAAGGAAAGGCGCTCTGGCATAAACGCAGCTCACGTATACGAGTAGAGCATGTTGGCGTCATTGTCGTCGTTATCGCCGCTTGAAATACCAAAGTGACAATAGCCATCTATATCTTATGTATATACTCTCAACCACCTTCCCACCCACATTCAAATGCTTAAACATCGTCCAACATTGGCACGCTTTGTTTGCTTTTATTACACACTCATTACTCACATTATGTCACACGAATTTGGCAAATTTGCGAATCGTGTTTATCGAAACCAGTCACCATTTGACCTTCGATTCTCCTGCAGAAGCTTCGATCAATTGGACAGTTGCAAATCTCAGGGCACGATTTGGGGGCAGATTAGTAATAATTCACTTGAATTACACATTTCGCACATGTCAACTGAAGACTTGCTGCAAACATCGTTAAACCCCAGCCATTAACTTTTGCAAAAGTCCCTTGTGGGCAGCATTCGCATTGTTGTTTAACGCAACTGCCCGTTAAACGTCAATGACAATGTCGATGTTTTTGGTGCTGTCATAGTTTCTGCTGCCGCTGCCACTGCCGCCGCTGCTGCTGTTGTTGTTGTAAATTTTAGAGAGTGTAGAAATGTTGGTGTTACTCCCAACTACTAAATGAAAACCGCAGGTGTTGCAAGCCGTAATTCAGCTGGTTAGTTCCTCGTGACGTGTGGCAACATGGCCGCCACACCGCCACACAACCACACCACCACCGCTGTTGCCGTTCATCATAATTGGGCGGCAGATGCGCCACTTCCTTGTTGGCATTGTTGTGCGTTGTCAACGGAAAAATGAAAACCAAAAAAACAAAAAAAAAACTGCAAACAAAACATAAACAAAAAAGAAAAGTAAAAACAGTCGCGGCGACCAACACACCACACGATTTTGTGTGTCGCAGCACGCAATGATAGCGACATGACAATGACACCACCGTGCACAGTGGTCATTGCTAATGATGATTTAATTCTGCGCTGCTGCCAAAGAAAGTGAAATCTGTGCGTGTGTGTTGTTGAGAGTTAATTAAAATGGGGCTGTGTCTGAACTGAACAGCATCCTCGTTTATAAGCTTAGCAAAGAAATTTCATTTTAAGAAATTTATTAATCTTCCCACGCTGTCTCCAACTGGTAAAACATATCACATGACACTTTATGTACTTCAAGGCTTTGTTGATTTAGAAAATGTATTTGAAGTGATCTGCTTTTTGAGTGCATTTGACAGGACAGGGAAATTCTAGATTGGCTTCAACTAAGTATATACACCACAAAGGCACTAAATTATGGAGCTCTCTGTTTTTTAACTGATAGTAATATTATTGAAATTTTTAAATGTAAATGTAGAAGAATCAACACATAGTCGTGTTACTCGTGATTAGCTGAGAATACGAATGCCACCATGTTTTGATTTAGAGATTGTTCAAAAATTTTTGAAAAATAGTTAAAAAATTGTCATAGTTTTCACAAAAAAAAAAAAACGTATTTAATTTCACTTTAATTAAACAGGTTTTTGAGTGCATTTGACAGGACAGAAACAGAATATGAATGCCGGCATATTTTGATTTAAAGATTGTTTAAAAACAGTTTAAAAACTGTCATAATTGTTCCAAAAAACATTTTTTTATTTTTCTTTAATTAAACTGCTTTTTGAGGCATTTGACAGAGCAGGAAAATTCTAAATTGGCTTCAACTATATACACTACAAAGGCACTAAATTTAAAATAATAGTAATATTACTACAATTTTCAAATGTAAAGACAGAAAAACGACAAATCGTTGTGTTGCTCGTGATTATGCTCAGCTAATCGGACATATATTGATTTAGAAATTGTTTAAAAAATGTTTAAAAATTATTTAAAAATTGTTATAGTTGCTCCAAAAAACATGTTTAATTGAATTTAATTATCAAATCTAAGCTCAGGTATACAAACATGCATTAACAAGAAAATATTCTCTGTAAAAATCACGTATTATCTTATGGAAATAAAAATATGTTTTAATATTAATTCTAAAAAGTGAAAGATATTTTTTTCATGTGCGTAAGATTTTGAACAGCCAGAAGAAATAATGGTAGATCAAATGTTTTGGGATATGATGGTCATCTCCATTTCAATCACTGTTAGAGAAATCATGGTGGTGGAAATTTAGGCCAAAGCTGTTTAACATCGTCTTGAATATTACCTGAAATTATGGATACATAAAAATAAAAGCTTAAAAAGCCAGTAATCTTTTTTATGTAAATAATATAAATATCTACCAGCAAAAAGGTATTGTTGTTAGAATTTTTTTTTATATATATTTTTTTAAATAAAATACTTTTAAATACTTTTAATTTCAATTTAATTTGTTGGCGATAATTAAGTGGGTGTGCATAATTCATATTCATTCAGCTGCAGTAATGTGTCTAAGTAATTTACTTATTAAACATTCCAATTTAGTTCAGTAAATTGCCTAAACTTTTGATTAGCTAATAAATCGGCAGTAGTTGAAATCTAATTCACAAAAATACAAAAATAAAGCTGTTGAATGCCACAATTTGTACTTTACCTTTTTGGATTTATTCGCTGGCGGCTGTCATTTCCTACACACATAGGTGTTTTGGAAATCGAGTTCTATGAGTATTGCTTCCGCTTAATTTACAAGCTTAGCTCACTGTGCCTATTTGTTTATATCAACATGTTTTGTACAAACAGCATGCCTACAACTTCGAGAGGCGAAAAGCGTAAAAGGCGCAAAAAAGCGCACGCAAGTTTTTGCTGCGAGTACGCAAAGGCCGCACACTCACAATAATACTCAGACACTCACTTTATTAAGGCGATAAAAACTGAATGAATTTATGTGTTAATGAGCAAAAGCGCTCTGCCTATCGGCTGCCAGCGGAGAAAAACAACTACAGCAACAACTAGGCAGTAGGAGAAAAAAGTCGCACGCACGCCAATGACTTAATTTTTATGATGCAGTTGACGCTAATAAATGTGTGTCTGTGTGGCTGTTGCTACTGCTGGTGGTGCTGTTGGTGGTGCTGTTGGTGGTGCTGGTGGTGCTGCTGAAGTTGCTGCCACTGACTTGCTTCCTTTATGCCCACACTGCACATGCAGACGAGTGTTGCCGTTACATGTTGCCGCATGAGTGTAAAATAGACCTGTACCATCATGCCTCTGCTACATACATACAAGTATATAATTCAATTCATTTGAACACACACACACACACACACCTGTACAATCAATCAGGCACAGTCTGTGGATTCGAAAGGCGACTGACGTAATCAAGTAACTAGCCACTGTGGCATCTTCACCAGACGGCTTAAAGCTCAGCGATTTAGCCACGGGCTTGGCCAATGCAACCGTCTTGCTGATTGTGCAATAGCTGCTGTGGATGCAGGAAGATGGCTTGCTGCCATTTCCGCTTTGATAGGCTGTGCTGGGTGCACAACAACATCAATTGTACATTAGTCTCTGAAAATGCCAATTGGGGACATCATAACGGACCGCGTACTTAGGTTCCAACGGGCTAAAGCCTTTGCTTAACTTTAGAAATAAATAAGCTGAATTTTATTGAAGGAAGATACATTTTGGGCTATTTATTGTCAATCGTCTACAAACATGTTCATACTCTGTACCCGAAAGATAAAGGGCATATTACGTTTCTGAAAATGTTTGCATATTTTTGATCAAACAAATCGATTTGGACATGATCATCCGTCTGTCTTTCTGGATAAACGGCAGTATGACAGTCACAGTGTCCCAACTATTGAGAATCTCTTGCCGAAAGAAAATCTATTCAATGGAAAAAGAATAAACAGAAAGAAAATATAGGAAGCGGATGTTTATTAAAGACAGACAAATAATAATGAGCTAATTATTAGCAATCGTCTACAGAAATTTTCATGCCCTGTACCCGAAGGAAAAAGGGCCATATTATGTTTCTGAGAAGGTAAATACTATACTTGATTGGCGTGATGAAACTAATTTTTTTTGAGAAGATCGTCTGTCTGTCTATAATAAACGGCAGAATGACAGTCACAGTGTCTCACCAAATGGTTATCCCTTGCCAAAAGTTATTTAATGGAAGAAGAGTCAAAACGAAGAAAACCCAAAGTCAACTCGAAGAAGCAGAAAAAGGTATGGGAAGGAGTTGATTCTTTAGCACTAATGGAAATAAATCTCTTGCCAAAACAAAAGCTATTAAAAGGAAGAAAAATAAATAGAAAGAAAAACCCAAAGTCAACTCGAAGAAGAAGAAAAAGTTATGGGAATGAGTTGAGTCTTTAGCATTGTGTACATAGTACTAGTGTATTAGTGTGAAAGACAGATTTTATAATTAAAAATGATTTATCCCACTGAGAAGCTTAAAAAAAAACTAACATAAGTTAATAGCTGCTTTCGTTTCTTTTTCATGTAATAATACGTATAAGGACTGTTTTGAATTCCAAATCATTTTTTTCTTTAACAATCTTAAATATGCTATTTTTTTGAGGTTGCGAATCGGGTTTTCTTTTTAGTTGATATTTCCATTATTGAGACCACTTCTCTTTTAGAATTTTAAGAATGTAAGTAATTATTTCAATCATGCTTTTATGCGATGATGGTACCGTTTTGTTTCGAACCGAGTCCTGCTCAGGAAACGAGCTCACATTGTGGGATTCCTTTCAGCTCGTTGCCAGGCCCAAAAAAAAAAAGTGTCACTTGGGACCGCCTTTCCCAATCCAATCGTTCCTTCATGCTGACTTAGATTTTGAAAGGAAGTTTTTTTTGTTGGAAAAGTTTCTTGTTATTCTAAGTATGGCACAATATCATAATTCATAAATTCCTAGCACTAGTGTATGTATGTGTGTGTGTGTGTGTGTGTACATTGACCAATTGGCCATTGCACACGGCGTTTAATTAGCAATATTTGTCAAAGTGTTATAAAACATTGCAGCCTCGTTTCAGGTGTGTTCGTCGCTGTCTCTGTTGCCGTTGATGTTGCAGTTGCAGTTGCAGGTGACCAGCTTAAAGATGAGGAAATCTTTTGGTTGCAGCTGCCACAACAACAACAACAAAGGCGGCAGAGGCAGCGATGGCAGGAACAGTCTGTCCCACACTGGCGTCGCATCGCCGGCGCTACGCAAATTGGAATGTGAGACCTCTGACAGTGCAAATAAATGCTGCGAGTGGACGGAGTGCTTGGGTCTGGCCAGAAAGTTGCGCAACATTGAGCCACTGAGCCGGTTTAACGAGCTGTCTCTTTCATCTCTCTGCGTGTTAGTGTGTGTGAATTTTAAGGACGACATGCCATTTAGTTGCCCGCAGCATTAAATCGCTTATAATCACGGCTTATCTGCGTATGTGTGTCAGTATGTAATTTAATTTTTGTGTAAAATGTGTGTCTGCCGCTTCTTCGCCTTCTTCTACTGCCGCTTCACCGTTTATTAAATTTTATGGCCAACTGTTATGGCCAGTCGTTTGGTAGTGTGGCAAGATTGCAACAGTGGGGACCGCTTGTGGTTGGCTACAATAAATAACAGTTAGTGCCAGGTACACACAAGTACTTACACACACACACACATATACATATGTACACACTACATACTACATGCATGTATGTGTGTCTGCCTGAGGCTCGTACGGCATGCCGTTGACTTGAGTTCGCTGTTGCTGTTGCCATTGTTACTCCTCTTGTTGGCGTTGTTTGTTGCGACCTTGAGCTTAACGCACCTTTTAAAGATTTCAATTTCATTTACAACTTAGCGCCAATCAAGCGCATGAATACCGCCGATGCGTATAACAATTTGGCAGCATTAATGTCGGCCACCTGCTGTTAGAGCTGAAAAGCGCACTCACCTCTTAATAGCGACAACACTTTCAACTTTGCTTACGCGGCCAATTAATTCCTCATTTGATTGCCAACTCTGTGTAGTGCCTGCACTTTGGCTCGCCGATGCCCGCGAAGCCTCCGATGACGTAAGCAACATAAACGACGTACTTGCACCACAACATATGTTAAATCAATTTTTGGCCAATGCGTTGCTGCAATTAACTTTAATTTGATTTTCTGCCGCTATCTTCGTTGCGCTTGCTGCTCTTTACTGGTCTCTTACTGTCGCTAAGTAGGTCAGCGGCAGGCATCAACCGATCGAGCCCGAGCCCGAGCCCGGGCCCGGGTCCGGGCCCAAATGCTTAGCTCAACGTCGCGGTAACAATGACATTAGCGTTCACACTCGAGCAGCAGCAGCTTCGGTTCATTCGCGCACCTGTGGCCAAGCCGCTTAGCCTCGCTGGATGTGTCTGTCCATTTGATGGACAGGGAGGGAGGGGGATGGGATGGCAACGCTTTGGCAATGCGCCACGTAACGAATCGGAGCAGCAAGTGGACTGAGTACGAGTATGTGAAGAAAGCAATTACAGGCGCAATATGTCGAACGTGTTGACGATGACGTTGCAACCACAGCCACTTCATACTCGTATATACTCCTATACTATACTACTATATGTATATGGCCCAGCCTTACACACTGCGGCTCACAATTATAGGCACATGCATTGAAATTGCATGATTGATGATTGCATTTTGAAGGTCATCACAATTTGGGTTACTTACGAGCCTCTGTTTTCTGCTCAGTTTCCATAAATTGGAGCTTGATTCGTGTTGTTTCTTCAGAGTGTTTCAATTGAATATTCGTTTGAATGCGATCAGTCGGCGATATTTCATGGCACAATATACACAATACTCGCACCATTGAAATGAACAAGAAAAGGGAACATATTTTTATAATATTTAATTAAAAATGTAATTTCTCATTCCATTTATACATGTTTTTTCTTAGCATCAGAGCAATACTTCATCCTAATCTCCAACTAAGAACGATATTTAATTGTTCGCATCCTTCATGATGTTTCTTTGTAATTTGAATTATATTAGACATAAAACCTAAAATAGTAAATGAATTACAAGAAATGTATTAAAAAGGAAATAATATGCTGAGTAAATCTAGCTAATTAAATGTATATTACACACATGGAACATATATATTATATATATATTTGAGCTATACAGAAAAATATAAATAAAGCATGACAAATATCCGTAATTCAATTAAAATATTAATAATAATTGTATTTTATGTATAAAAGAATTCATCTTGAGATGTGAGAAGTATCACATGTATTATTTTAAAATCCAAAGATTCTACAAATCATTTCAAATTAATTAGATAAATTGCCAACGAAAACGAAACTTTTGAAATCAGTATTAAAATTAGTTTAAAATTAACATATTCAAATTTAAATAAAACAATTTCCTTCTTCATGAATTTTATAATATGACATGTGAAGTAAAGCTTTGTTGAAAGTTGTTTTCTTAATCTGATTCTGGGTTTTATTTCGTGCCACTCATTTATTTAAGATCTGCTCTGTGTTGGACCAATATTTAAATTTTATGAAAACTCTCAACTTGATGGCATGATGATGATTGAGGCGTGGTTCGAGCCTAGAGGAACCTACTCTGGCTTGTTTAACTGCGTCGGGGCTGTGATAAAAACGATATTTTCAATTTCAATGTATTCACTTTTCTTAAAAACAATGTGAATTTACAAGTGAGGTAAAGATGTCTTAATTTTAAGAGTACAGGCAGCTTAGCCTTTTCTACATAATTAAAAAAATGTCGAAATATAAAAAATTAAACAATCAACAGTGTAAAGCGGGAAAAATTATACAAATAAACCCATGAACCTATGATTTAAGCCTAACTTGATACAAATAATTTATTATTTATAAATTAAATATGCAGGTATGTAGATTACACACATTATTACTATTATTGAATCTAACGTTTGGGCGAGCAATATTTTCTGCAACTAATTTAACATTTGCTATTTGGTGTAAGTCTGTAGTGGAGAAGTGCCAGGGAAGGCTATAGAAAGTATTTTATTTTGGATAATTTGCAATAAAAAAGATATTATTTTTATGAACATACGGAAATCCAGCCGGATATTATTGGTATCACATGTAAAGGTGTTGAACACCTCATAGGTCGCAAATGGTGGTAATGCTATATAAATATTAAATATTTTCTGATGACGTTAAGCGCCTGTTTAAGTAATCAAAATTTACAGAGAGCCGCCAATAGATGATGTCCATAAAATTGAAATGACGACGTGTCGCTATAAATTTGTCCCACATCATCGGTTTGTAACCCAAATAAACGTCGAGATCAAGAAAATACGCAGTAAATTATGCAACTGGAGACGGTCGACAGGGACACCAAGTGGGCTCAGCGAAAGGTGTTTTTTCCAGCCTGCAGCAGAAGTAGCGCCGCAACCGCTCGGTGTTCGTGTTTCCAACGTCCAGTACTGGCATCTTCGCGCCCCAAAAATATGACCAAAAAACGTAAACAAAGAAAAACAAAAGTTCCACACAAAAAAAAAAGAAGAGAGACCTACAGCAAAATGCAGTCCGTAAACGAGTTGCATCTACAGTTGCCGGCATTGTGGTCGCTGTTGTCAATCTTTCGTGCACGTTGCAGGAATTTCAATTTCATTTTCATTTGCCGCGAAACAAAACCAAGCCAAGAGACAAGTCAACTATAGCCAGCTGAGGCATACTTGTAAAGTAGACGGTCCCACTGCGCATGCGCAAACGCAGGCCTGCCTCTGCCTTTGGTTGAATTTGGCGACGCTAGCTCGCTCGGATTGGCTCAATGGATCGCGGGCTGTCTGCAGAGCTAGTTACGCTTCGCTTTCATTGCTGGTGTCGTTGCACATTCTTCATTTTTTCATTTCCATTTTTATTTTAATTTATTTTCGCTTTATCTTTTTTTTGTGTTTTTACCTAATTTCGGGTTTAGTTTTTGTAAATTGGTTTAACATGTCGTTGTTGTTGGTATTCACGTTTGCACAGTTGCATTTGTTGTTACTGTTGCTGTTGTTGTATCAGTTGTTGTTGTTGTTGTGCTCTTCTCTTTGTTCATTTTTGCATTGAAGGCCGCAACTGCAGTTGCATACTCGCACAAGCAAGAAAGCAAACAAGTGAGCCTTCTGCACTGTGATGTAACAGTCGAGTGTGTGTTTGTGTTTGTGTTTGTACGTGTGTCCGCTCGGTCTGTGTGCAGTCTGTCGATATCGATTTTGCATATTATTTATGAGGCAGCCGCAAGGCGCACAGCTTGTCTTTAAATGCCGGAAAGGGTCATTGCGGGTATGGCATGCGCAAGTGTTTGTCTTACGCAAAGCCAAGCCAAGAAGCCAAGTGGACAAATACGAGTAGCTCCAAGAGCACCTCCAAGCAGAGTCCAAGGCCTTCTTGCTCGCGCATGCTGGCGGCATTTTTGTACACACTATATACTACAAGTATATGTAGGGGAAAAGAACGCATTCTCGATTCGCCTTGAGGCATTGATAATGTAGGCTAACTTTCTGTCAACACGTACGCACCAACCTAATGGACCCTTTGCTTTACCAAATCATAGGAAATATACAAAACCAGAAATTTCCCAATTTAATTCCACAAATTTATTATTTAATTTCACAACTTAATTTTCGATTTGCCAGCGCTTAGGTACTTGGTATGAGAATCGCAGAGGAGGGCGGCCACAATAATTTTATTTCATTTACCCGAAATTTCACAATTTAAACCCACAAATTTATTATTTAATTTTTCAGAAATTTCACAATTTAATTCTCGATTTGCCAGCGCTTAGGTACTTGGTATGAGAATCGCAGAGGAGGGCGGCCACAATAATTGTATTTAATTTTTCAGAAATTTCACAATTTAATTATCGATTTGCCAGCGCTTAGGTACTTGGTATGAGAATCGCAGAGGAGGGCGGCCACAATAATTGTATTTAATTTTGCAGAAATTTCACAATTTAAACCCACAAATTTATTATTTAATTTCTTTAAAAATTCCACAATTTCATTCTCGATTTGCCAGCGCTTAGGTACTTGGTATGAGAATCGCAGAGGAGGGCGGCCACAATAATTGTATTTAATTTTTCAGAAAATTTACGATTTAAACCCACAAATTTATTATTTAATTTCTTTAAAAATTCTACAATTTCATTCTCGATTTGCCAGCGCTTAGGTACTTGGTATGAGAATCGCAGAGGAGGGCGGCCACAATAATTGTATTTAATTTTTCAGAAATTTCACAATTTAAACCCACAAATTTATTATTTAATTTTTCAGAAAATTCACAATTTAATTCCACAATATTATTATTTAATTTTTTAGAAATTCCACACTTTAATTCTCGATTTGCCAGCGCTTAGGTACTTGGTATGAGAATCGCAGAGGAGGGCGGCCACAATATTTTTATTGAATTTTTCAGAAAATTCACAATTTAATTCCACAATATTATTATTTAATTTTTTAGAAATTCCACACTTTAATTCTCGATTTGCCAGCGCTTAGGTACTTGGTATGAGAATCGCAGAGAAGGGCGGCCACAATATTTTAATTTAATTTATCAGAAATTTATTTATTTATTATTATTTGGCGAAATAGTGCGCCAAAGAATGTGTGGTCGATGTTAGATTGCAACATTTTTTTTGGCAAATTATTTTTTTTTCTGCCCCCTGGGTTTTCCCTTTGCTTAAATTGAAACAAATTCCAGATACAGCTGTAAATTCTTTTTAAATTCAAAAGGCCCGAAGTGTTTTGATGCATTTTAGCAAGAGTATACTAGAGTAAGAACTAAGCCAAACAAATAAGCAATATTGAAAAAGAAACAGAAATTTGGGGATTTATTTATTTTCGCCTGTTAGCTTGTTATAGCAAAAGGTTATTAGAAAATTAACTTGACTTAACCAATTAGCAATTTTCGTCAGCTTGTCTGCCAGTTTTAATCACTTTTATCTGCAGAGCTTTAGAAATATCGAGCTTGCGAAGGACATGACTAGAGTTTTTGTATCAAAACCGTCCCTATTTATATTTATATGTATAATTATATATTTATATTTACATTGAATAGTTACTGGCACAGTTAATGGCTGTGCTTCTATCGTGGACCGCGAAAGAGGACCATGGATGAGCAAATCCAAATTGTGTATTAATACTTTCCAACAATAAATTAGATTATACGCAGAAGGACATATAGTTTATTGCTGATGAGCATGCAGGAAAGGTGTTCTTGATGTAAGCCCCCAGAGCTTACCAGCAGCACCCCGCTCTAGTGCCAGACTTGGCCAATGGCCTGCTCTATGTCTTTGTCCGCAAGCGTGCAGGCACATTTATCAAACTCTAATGGCCTCTTTTTGGGTTTTGTGCGTCTTCATAAAACACGCAACTTATTAGCGTGCTAAAAATTTTAAACGGTATTTACTACCAAACTACACCCAAGCACTAATACCGCTTATATGTTTCGGGGTTGCTGGCGTGCCAAGAGCCAGCGAAGCGCAGCTCTTCGCCACCGCCAGCGCCATCATCATAGTTTTATGTCTTAATGCTGCCTGCCGCGGAGGTCACTCGCAAGTTGTCCCTCCATAAATGGCACTTTGTTAACTTACTTGTTGAGCTCCGACTCCGTGCGAGTGGGTCTGCGAATTCTGTTTTCAAAGGCAAAACCAAAGCGTAGCAATTTTTATGACATTTTTTTACCCAACTGTGCTAATTGTTTGCACTCAAGTTCAGCAGCAGCTCTGTGCATAGCTAATGATGTCATATAAAGTGCATGCACGTCGCTAATTTGGATAAATGGTCGAAACAAGTTTACAAATGTAAACAGTAGCCAAAGGTTTATGCGGGCCACCTAAATCTTTAATTTTATTAACAGTACATTAGTGTGATAATAATGGAATGAAATTTATTAAGCTGCATTTGGAATCTTAAACAGATAAGGTAACAGATAAGTTCAATTTCTTGCGATTTAATTTTTTGAAAAACATTTATTCTTAGTTGTTGCAGTTGTTGAGTGGGTCAGCTCGTATTATTGAGAAAGATATTACATGAATACCAGAAATTGCTTAAGTAAAGCACAAGCCAATCGACTGGAACCAAAAAAAAAAAAGTTTTCTTTGTACACAGTTTCGCTCTATGGGGAGATATTCAGAAAATGTTCGCATTGTTTCGCATTAGATATTAGAAAATTGTTTAACAATACACCTATTTCAATAGCTCATATTATAACAAATGTAATTTTATTTTATTTTAATCATTTTTGAAGAAATCTTTGCCTCCCATATAATGTTTGGCTGGCCATACATTTGAATGCCTTATTTTTTAATTAATTAAATGAACAATGTGTGAGCTGTCAAAGTAATTAAAAAAAATTTAAACGCAATACTAAATATTTTTTAAAACTAAGTAAACTACCATAAATTCGAATAATTTAATTATAATGATATCTTCCCACACATTGGCTTAAGAGTTTTATAATAAATTTTTCGCATAACAAATTAAAAAAGATTATTATCATATTATTTTTCGATATACCTAGACATGCCTGTCTGCCCATAATAATAGTCCAACCTTTCTATCCAAGGTCGTACGCAGCTTTTTTCAACTGGGGGGAGGGGGGTGGTCAGAAATTAAAATTTAGATTGAAATAATAATTTATACATATAATCAACAGAAAAACTTGAACCAATCCAACCACAATAATGAAGGTGTGGTCGATTTTATTTGTTGCGTACGCTTTGTTTCTATCTATGATTAAAATATATATAGCCTCACAATTTTATATGGTGCAGTAGTACGATAACTTTTATGTTCATTCTAAAGTTTCATAGGAGTGAACAAAGTTTCTCTTTACTGAACGGGCCAATGTAACTTTCCTGTTATATGAATTTATTAACAAGGAATAATTAATGCAATACTCTTATAAAGTCACAGATAATAAGCAAAAATGATCCCTCGAGTCGGCTACTGTAACAGAGATATTTTAAAAAAATATTGAAAAAATATGGACGTGTATGTTTTGTTGCTAAAAACTATTTATAGTACATATAAGCTAAACACATACTTGTATTTGCAACCCTAAAACGGCATATATAGTAGATATATCACAATAATCAATTAATAGTAAATATGAATTATTAATCAGAACAGCTCAAGTGTGTGCAAGCATTCTTAGACATTTGCTATTTTAATCAAGTTGGCAAACATGTAAACTTTTATGTACTATAATATATAGTATGCAGGTATATAAGTACATATAGTATATATACAAATTGTTGCCCAACATGGCTTACATAGTCGTACCATTAGGCTGTGGTTTTGGTAATTAGTCGCGCACATACTTAAGGATTTCGGCACTCGAAAGCCACAAAATCCATAAAGTTAAGGTCTCGTGTGCTTACAGCACTTAACCAAACGCCCATGGCGATCGTGGCACCCACAGGCCGCAGTTGACCTTGTCGCAGAACTGCAGGAGATAAGCGGCGTAAACGAGGAAATCATTAACACAATAACAGCAACAACTGCCTAATTATTGCAAGCTCCGTTTGCACATTCTACCTCTTGGCTAAAGTGTCCGACAAGTGGAAGAAAACCACTGGCAATGCGAAACTTCTTCAAGCCAAAGTGCGCACGACGCGGCCAACGAGAGACGAAATTTTTGTTTGCGCTTGAAGATTAGGCTTCGCTGCCTTACCTTGGGAAAATCCGCGTAGTCATCATCATCCAATTCGTCAGTCAGCGCGGACGTAGACGGAGACGCAGTCGCAACTTTTGGTGCAAACCACTCAGCGATCTCTCGCCGAAACTCTCACTCTCCGTTGTTTTCGCTTTCAACCGTTACCGCTGTCGACGTCGCTGCTGCTGCTGGCGTCACTGCCAACGTCTACGCTGGCTTTGCCATTGCGTGCATTTTGCACATGGGCGACAAGTGAGCGTTTTGAGCGCGTTTTTGTTTTGCTCGCGCTGAGAGTTTTGCACCTCGACCGTGTCCGTGTCCCCATACAAACACACACACACACACACATACACACACACACGCACAACTGGCATACAGCAACCGCAGCAGCAGCAGCAACAACAACAAGAGCTGATTTAGCAGCTCCACCAGTTGGCGGTTACAGTTTTTAGCCAAATAGTTGTTGTTAGTGGTGGTGGAGCTGCTGCTGCTGCTGCGCCGTCGCAGCGCTGCGTTTCTTTGCCGCCACAGTTGTGTTTCATTCAAAATATAAATAGATGTGCATTGAGGGAAATGCGAATAGTGTTCATAGAGCGGAGGAACCTCAAGCTCTGTTGTTTTAATCGCGCTGTTGGTGGTAAAGGGATTACAAGCATGAGATCCCTCAGTTTATTGGTTAGTGTTGAGTGGAAATAAATGTTAATGAAATGTCCTTCGAGGCATTTAAAAATGTCATGTGAAATGTGCTGTTAAAAATATAATGACAAATCAAATACATTTGCTATTATTGAAAAATTCAAAAATTAATGACAAATAGCTAAAAATAACATCCAATGATATTCATCAAAAATGATGCAGAATAAATATTTAATATAAGAACTATTCAATGTGTACTTAACATAAAACCATAAAATATTTAATTATTTTTGAAGTTTTTATCGAAAAATGGCAAAAAATGCCTAATGTGTGGAAAAAGTGAAAAACCAAATATGAAACATAATAATAATGTGAATTAAAAATTGTTCCTCCTTATACGCAGCTGCTCGGCGCCAGCTGCGCGCTTGTCCTTAGCTTAGCATACGCACATCCACCCGAAGGTGTTTGGAAGAAAAAGTTGAAGTGGGTGGAGGAATGGGTTCCCGTTTGGAAAACAGTCAAGAAAGAAGGTACAATACTTTAATTGAAACCGACATTTCAAATCCTTTAAAATTTTTAATATTTTGAAATCCGTCATTGTTCTTAGCCTGGGAAACTAAATGGAAGAAGATTCAGGTGCCTATTTGGAAAGAAGTTAAGGTATAATGTTTGCAGAAAATAAAAGTCACTAGATTTTAATTGAACAAGTTTTGTAGGTGCCCGTGTGGAAAGAGGAGCAAGTTCCCGATTGGAAAATAGTAAAGAAGCCAAAGGTAAAATAGTCATTCATCAATTTAGCTTGTAAAATAAAAACTTAACTTACAATCTTCATCTGGCACATTAGATCGAGGAACGTGAGGTGCCTGCCTGGAAGGAAGTCAAGGTAGCTGACTGGAAGAAGGTAACAAAACCAATTTGGCGCGAAGTGCAAGTGCCGATTTGGAAGGAAGTTAAGGTAAGCTGAGCCACACTAATCAATTGGTTACAGGATATGTTTAATGAATAATTATTAAACAACAGGTGCCTATCTGGAAGGAGGTTCAGGTGCCAGTGTGGAAAGAAGTTCAAGTTCCAGTTTGGAAAGATGTACAAGTTGCAGACTGGAAGCAAATGTTTGAGCCACAATGGGTGAGAAAAGGGCAATGGGAACACAATAATTCTAGATAGCTGACGGATAACTTTTGTTAGGTTAAAATGGGTATTCCCGGTGAAAAGTTCCTCGGCAAAGATCACGAGGGCTGGGAATACACCAGTCACGATCTGTGGCGCAAAAAACTGATTTGGAAGCCTGTGTGGAAGAAGATTTGGCGCACTGAGAAGAAGCAAGAATGGCACACAGAAAAGAAACAGGAATGGCGCACCGACAAAGTGCAAGACTTTAAAATCGAAAAGAAACAAGAATGGGTCAAGGACAAGAAACTCGAATGGAAGGACGAATGGGTGCAAGTGTGGAAGACGGTGAAGAAACAAATTTGGATCAAGGAGAAACGTGAGACATGGATTGAAGAGAAGGTGCAAATCTGGCGCACTGAGAAAAAGCAAGTGTGGGCCACAGAAAAGAAGCAAGCCTTCAAGGATGAATGGCAGTCGGTGAAGGTGCCTGTGTGGAAGGAGGTTAAGGTAAGCGGCACTCACTGCATATTTGAAATAATATGTAATAATTCCTTGACTAACTAATATCCCCACTATAGGTGCAAGAGTGGAAAAAGGTGTGGAAGCCAATTTGGGAGAAGGTTTGGGTGCCAGTCAGCCATGGACATGGCTGGGACTAAGCAGCGTTGGGGGAATTCTATTTTAGCAACCAGCAACCGCAAACTATGCGACAGCACTGATATCTGATAACTGCCCCCATCCAAGGCGGTCTTCTCTGCCACCAAATCCACACACACATACAGGAATATAAACATAGACAAGTTACAAGTGCGCTTATTAAATCACACTTTTTTATTTGTTTGTGTAATTGTAAGTCATAAAAAGCCGGAGCGCACTTTTTGTAACGCTATCAGCCAAGAGCATCATCAATGAACAACGACCCACACTCCGAATGCATTTTGTATAAAAAATTATTTCATATACTCGTACTCGTACGCCCACATCCGCCTCTTTTGTCGTTCCCTTCCCCAGTTTCACACTCCATATCCATATATCTTTACGTGTATCTTTACTCTCACTATCTCAAGTGTACAAATTAGTCATGCGCGCGTTTGTTTTTAAGTTTAAAGAAAAAATTTCATATTTTCAATGTTACCAATTATTAAGCTTTTGGACTTGCCATTGGCCTGTTGAACGCTCCAAACTGTTGAAATTGTTGAAATTTTTTATATAAAATTAAAAAAAAAATCTTCTTGTAAATATACACAAAAATATACCATATATATATACATGTATATACATATATGTGAAAATAATATGTACCTATACTATTGTACAAAATTTCATGTGTAAACAAAATAAAATTAAAAAAAAAAACAAAAACATAAATCAATTACTTTTAATTACGCGTTGGAAAAAATTTGCACATAAATGCGTTGTTAACGTAGTTTATGGCCGCTTCTTGTACTAGGCCTTTGGAGTACGAATGGATCGTGTGATGGTGAATAATATCGCCTGCTCCTTTTACTTTCATTGGCCACATCTCTTGCGCAACGGTGTGCCGAAAAAGCCAGTCTATTACCACGAAGATGCAACTCATAAAATATCAAGCGTCATGACATGCGGAAGTTAGATAAGTGCCGCAATAAAAGAAGAAGCAACAGGCTGGCCACAAAAACAGGCCCAGCGACAACGACGCTCTTCAATTCAATTTCAAATTGGCAAAGTTTTTCTTCCTCCATTGTAATCCGACATCGGCATCGGCATCGGCATCGACTTCGACATCGTCATGGGCTTGAGGCGAGGCAACAGCAAAATGCAGCTGAACTTGCTGCACACGTTCCGCGAACCTAATGAAGGCAAAGCAGTTACGTCGGCAACATTTAGCATCCGATGCCAGATGCCAAATAAATCTCAAGGAAGCATCTCAAATCCCAGCAACCGCGACTCCAACAGCAGCAATGCAGATAAGCCGCAACAGCAACAGCAACTGCACATTAACTTCCTGTTGTTTACACATTGCATATGCCAAGTTGAAGTTGAATGTGAACCGTGGGCCAAGAGGAGTGGGCGGAGTGGGAGGCAACAGACCAAGTCAGTCGGTCGGCGGCAGTTGCAACATGCCGCTTTAATTGACGCGCGACTGTGTTTGTGTGCCAAAAATGAAGCCGACTGCAACGTCGACGCCGGCTCGATCGCTCTCGGGCGCTAAGCATATGGCCCCAAATAAGGCTACGAGCTGAGGAAGCAGCAACAGCGGCAGCAGCCGTTGCAGTTGCCTCTAGACATTGCGCTGATTAGGTAACTGCCGGTTGCCGGCGAAATGCGCCAAAAATACCAAAAAGACAACGACCATATTAAAAGTTCGAGTTCAAGCAAACATTTGAGGCAAGTTGTTGTCGCTGTTGCTGTTGCTGTTTCTGTTTCAGCAACTGTTGCTTTGTCGGCTGTTTCCAGTACACACAATATACCCTAATAACAGTTTTGTTAATGGTGTTGCCGAGTTTTGGCAAATAGTCAAGGCATGTTTCATTTAAATGGGCGGGCGTCTTCGCTTGTAATGTTGGCCCAAAGGCTGCAGCTCAGCTTTTTATGTGCAATTAAGCAACGAGATGGTTGCCAATTGTTAACTGATCCCCAGCTGGAGATAGACATTGTTGCAATGCGACTGTAATAAACGGTCTGCAGAAAAATGTGACAAGGCTGCTTGCTTGTCGAATACATATGTTTCATTTATTTAGTTACTTGTTGTTGTTGTTGTTAAAATATGTATGTTGCTAAGAAGCATGAGTGTTTTTGTTAATAACATATTTTAAAAATATTTATACAGCCACACCTTTCACCATAACTTATGCATTTCTGATTTATGTGGGAACTTTTAAGGGTGGTTGGGGCTTGTTCCCATTCCCAAGTTTTTCAAGTTTTTTTTCGGATCCCAAATAAATTATGATGAATACTCATTAATTAATATGATTACACTTACATACAGAGCATTTTGTATTTATATTATTCAGCAATACTTCTAATTAAGCCTCCATTCAATTAAGTATGAATCGATCTCAAATGTAAAATAGATACAATAACTAACCAGAACTTTCCAGATAGTTTTCAACAAACTCACAGGACTTTTTAAAAAAAGGAAAACAGAATTGAAATTTTGTTTTTTATTTAATTTCAAATAATCACCTTCCGATTGAATACAGCGTTTTGCACGATCAAGAAGCATTCCAAAGGAATGTGTTGGCCGACTGGCTCCTCAAAATGGTGGTATAAGCCTTCCACATTTATATAGCACTTTCCTTTCGTGGGTAAATGTAAATTTCCGATAAGATAAACATCATACGGATTCATGTCAGGCAAATAAAGTGCGTTTTATTGTCAAAAAATTAGTCATAAATTCCTAATAATTTCGATAAATAGCTCTCTTTGTATTGTAAAACCAAAACAAGGTTGAATTGTCTTAGCTTTTGACTTTTTCAGTTTTTGGCTTATTTTAGATGTTCCTTTTAGCATTTTGACGCTTCGTTTCAGCATCGTATTGAAATTAAAAAACTACATTTCATCACCAGTCACGTTAATATACAAGAAGTCGTCGTCTTTATTTGACTTCTTAATAATGACTTTTAAGTGTTGATTTTTTACCAATTTTTAGCCATTTTTGAACGATGAACGATAGCGATAGTGTTACTGTGATCTATAACTTGAATTTTATCATTCCGATTATCATATAACTATGAAAAACAGTTGTAGAAATAGCTTTTTTTCATAAAGTTCTGTTTACCGTGGGGAGCTCCTTGGGCAAAGCATAAGCTCTTGATACAAACAAAGCCATTAGTCATTTATCATGGGTACTATCAACCATCGCTACATTATCAATATCTTTATCACTGAACGCTGCACGGGTCTTCAATAGTTGTTAGAAACAAATTAATTTGTATCCCCTTTAATTAAAGGAGATTGTAAATGTTATTTAATTTCTGAAGAGATCCGCCTTCTGGCTCCATAAGCCTTTGTTTTTCCATCATACAAAAATAGCTACATATGTATAACAATCAGCTGCCAATTAGTTCATGGCCCATGCTTCTGTTTTATTGATTTAAGGAATAAAGCCACACACATAATAACTGCATAATTATGTGTATGACATGCACAAAACTAATCCCAAGGCCACATAGAATCTAACACCTTTGTCCAACTATTTGGACAGACAAAAGGTAGCGAGCTGTGTGCATTTTCAAAATTGATTTCCATGCTTATCTTCCAGTCCATGTAACCATACCACCAAACGTATGTGTTACATACACATACACATACATATACACATACACATACACACACATGAAGTAAATTTGTGTTACCTCTTTTGTTTTGTTCAGGAAAATCATCTTTTCATTTGTTATTTTGCATCTTTTGTTGCATCCATTGAGCGGTTCATATTGCCGCAACACAATTGCGCAGACATGGGTTGTCATTGGATGTGAGTTGTCGGACTTTGTTTTAAGCACAGGCAATGGTAAGTCAAGGTTTGTGGCACGCAACGCTTGATTTGTGACTAATCGAAAATTTCGATCGCATCACGTGGCGTATGAGCAATAATAATGATGCGCATCTAATAAACTCTGGCTGGCGCGGCTGATTTATATAATCCACGCAACTGTCATGATAGCATTTTTTTTTTAAATGCACAAAATACTTATAGCAACACTAACAAGAGCCCCAGTGTAAACAAAACAAAACAAAGTACCGCAAGGCAGCACTTAACGCATGCGCTCTTTGAGTGAAGCACATAATTGCAAATGGACGGACATGGACACTGCGACTGCGTTTGCATCTGCTATTGTTGTTGTTTTAATTGTTACAGCAGCAGCGGCAGCAGCAGCCAAAACAACAACAACAACAACAACAACAACAACAACAACAAAAACTATAACAATGAAAGCAGCACGCATTGCACAAGCGCAGTCCAAATCAAAACCAGCGCCGCTAGTTGGACTGAAGAAAAAGAAAAAAATTAAATGAAATGAAAACAAAACAAAACGTAAATTGAAAAATGTAATAAAAATAAATATTTGAAAGAGAAGCGAACAATGTTTATTGTAATAAATCTTTTGTATACAAAGATAAACACGAAATATTTATTTACATTTTAACCGTAACAAAGTGGAGTTCAGGTTCAAGACAATGACAAACCCAAACCCAAACCGCAAAACTATGGCAAACCTACGAGTAGCGGCAGCAACAAGCTCTGCTAGCAGCCGGCACAGCACGTGAGGTGGCAAGTTGGGGATTGTTTGCTCTGGAAACTTGGGCGTCGCACAGTGCGCCAGTTTGTTCAAATTGTTGAAGCAGGTGAAATTTTAATTTTATTTCATTTATTTATTTATTTGTTATGTCAACAAATATGCACTGCAGACATGGAGGAAACCCACGATTTGTTATGATTACAACAAGACCAAGTATTTATGTCCCACAAAGAATGTTGCATAATTACAATAATATGTGCAAACGATAGTAAAAGAAACGAGCGAGCGAGGGGCTACCAACATGTTACCCTATTTCTTTTCAGTTTCAGTTAAAGTTATATAATAATTATAATTGAAGAGGGATACTTTCTTATCAGTTAATCAGAAGATACAATAACAAATCTAGGAAGCTAATGGCACATCGTAGGAAGATTTTAGAAGATTTGTAAGTGTTTGGCAAATTAAATAAACTATATTACTTGCATTATTTTATGCTTATACATTACACTATATTTGAAACTATTAAGTGATGGCTAATGGACATTAATTATGTTTTTTTTTTTAACTACGGACATATTTAATTGTAATTAATAATATAATTGCATAACAAAATTTAACTTAACTTAAACTCTATTTCCCACAATTGCTTAAACTTTTAATAATTGATTGTTCACTAAAAATCCTCAACTCGTTCGCAGAATGTATGTAGCAATTACAAATTAGTTTTGATAGTTCAGATTTAAAACAGATCTTAAATATACAAGTATAACTCAATTATGAAATTGTTTTGCATTACGCCTTTTATTCTATTGCTTTAATCACAGATAGTTTGACAACTTAGTACATTAATATATTGACTATGCTTAGTGTTGTAAGTACGCCTTAAATGGTGTCTTTAATGGTATCAAGTCTGTATTTTTAAGAGCTATGCTAGCTCTTTTGTATGAATGACTGTAGAATATAGTTTAATAACTGCTTCAAAATGAAGTCAAGATGTAAGAGGAAGTCAAAGGAAGACAAAGCTTTGTTATCTAAAGCAACAAGAAGCATTCGCTTATTAGATTAATTTCTAATGGGAATATATGCATGGAACCAATAAGAAAACGTTCATTGCGAAATGTTTGACACTGTGCACTGGACTGGTGATGGGGCGGCGAAGCGTGAAGCTGTGAGCCGCTAACAGAGGTTGTTGTACGCACCAAGTGACGCCTTGATCTGCCTGCGTCTCTGACTTCGTCTACACCCTGGCTATGCCGCAGTCCCTTGGTCGTTGTTTGGTTGCCTGTCACAAGTGTGTTGACTTATGTGTCTGTCATAGGCATGTGGGTCATTAGACGAAAGCGCAAGCGCAGAACTGGAGCAGAGCGGCTCTCGAAACGAGCTTGGCTTTTAAGCATTGCAGCAACAACATGGCAAGGTCGCGTGAATTGCGTTGCTGCTGCTGCTGCTGCTGCTGATTGAAAGAAGTGGCTGCAACAAAATCAAGAAATTAAGTAATTCCGCGTTATGCGCAAAATAACAACAAACAAGCATGACAAGCACAAAACACAAAATAAAAAGTAAAAAGAAAATGCAAACAATAGCGAAAATGTAGAGAGGCGAAGGCGTTGACAACTGTTAGCCAGCAGGCAAATTAAAATGAATACTAAGCTAGCTTGTCAATTCGTCAATGACTGGCTGGAAATAATCTAGTTAACAAATAAATGTCGAATGTAATAACATAACATAATTATTATTACAAGTTCCCCAAAATTGTGGCGTTTCCACACATTGTTATTGTTGTTGTTACCTAAATAGTCAATAAATTAATGTGGAGAGTGCTACAAAAACATAGGGTCAAAAATCAACGGAAAAAAAAACATTCAAATTAATTACAAAACGAAAGACCCAGACAACGAACTTGATTAACGAACGAACACATACGGGTATATGTATTTTTGATTTAAAAAGCGCGCTCGAAATGCATTTGCATTTGTCAACACGTGAAAACAAATGACTTTTTTCAACACACCGAACGTATATGGCCACCAACTCAATCTATAAGCCCGACTTGACCTAATGAATATGCATTTATCGGGTGATAAGAGTAGGGCAATAATAAATGTTAATTAAGCCAACAGCTAGAATGCCTGTAAGGCAGGCGCACAAAATTGCAAGCCTAGCAAATATACTTTTGCGCATGTACTATATATGTACACAAAAGTAACTTCTGAAGCTGCTCACAGGGGATCTGTCGCATCAATTCATCAATTTGTCAATGTGTGTGTCTCAACACCCGACCCGCCTCTTTCAATTTCAATGTGAAACTCGCGCCGGCGCTACTCTATTCATTATATGCAAATGAAAATATTGTCAATCGCTCTATTGTAACATTTCTATACCGGCTCCATTTGTATATGTATTATATCAGCTTGTGTATGTGTGTGTGTAGCTGTAGCTGTGTCTGTGCCAGTCCCAGTGCCTGTGCCAGTGCCTGTGTTGTCTCTCTAAGCGATTTATTACAGCGCTTCGGCATTCGCAATGCAACTGCATTTTATGACTTCCTCCGCTTCATTATTAGCTAAGTAGCATATAATTGCGCTGGCCTGACGCTGATCATGCCTCCATCACCACCATCTGACCACCAGCGACTGTCTCCCATTGCTGCACACTGATCCGCTAAATGACCAATATATGCCTCCACTCGGGGCGGCAGTCGTTTCGGACTTTTCGCTATGGTTTCAGTAGCCGCCACATTGCTGTTGTTGCTGCCGTATTTGTCGTTTAAACGTTTGACTGATCTTTTTTTAAGCCTGTATTTAAGCGTGTTGTAATTTCAGTTATGCAGCTGAGCGAGACAATGCACAATTGTTGTACGCCTCGCGCAATTGTTTGCGAATCTTGGGCTATGAGTGCGCAGCATTTGTGTTAGGCTAAAACGAAACACTCACTTGGCTTGGTGTTTAATGTGGCGCTCATTTATGTTTTATCGTATTTCAATTTTGTAATACGAGCACTCAGTTAATTAACTGCAATAGTTATGCAAAAAGAAAAGCACGGTGATTTTCCCATAGTACACAGCAGTTGATTATATTCAGTTTTAAGAAAACAATATACAAACAGAGGCTAAAGCACCAATTAGTAAAAAATAACATTTTCATTTACCATAATAGTTAAATTCAATAAAACTTGCTTGTCTATTGATGTGACTGGCTTTTGTACTGTTTTCAATATGACTGATTTCATTTACTTTAAAAAATTTTATCAATTTATCAATTAATATAATATAATGCTTTCTGTAAGAGCGCAGATTTGATGTTGGTTAAATTTGACCTTTTCACCAAAGTCCAAATAAAAATAGATCTTTTGCAAATAAATAAACTTGTTACTAATATATTTGATACTATTTTAAAGAACTATACGTATTGTTTGTAGATTGTACTGGAACGGAAAAAATAGGTAGTAAAGTCGCTTTAAATTAACGTGCAACGCCGCGGATCCTTAAAAATAGTATCAGGTTCCATTGTGCAATCGTAGGCAAAACAGCTGGGTCAAGTAAAGTCGACGGAGTAGGCAGCAGGTAAAGAGTGAAAGGGATCGCCTTAAAAATATATATATACACATGGCCTGCCTGCCACAATTGTAGTAAAAAAAAAAATTAAAATAAAAAAATGTATTTATAACAAAATACACATTAAATATGATCGAAATAATACAGAATAAAAAATCAATTGATCAACATCGGTTTACAATAAGTGTTGACAGGCGATTAACAAATGGATCCTTAAAGTATGTATGGTAAGATTGCAATAATGCTTTCATTATGCAGTCCAAGGTTTTATCCACAATTTTGTCGCTAAACTGAAACTGAAACTTAGCATACGGACTCATAATCAATAATTTGACAAAATTGAAAAATTAAAAATTAAATTAGTACAAATTAAAAACTCCAAGAATTACGAGAGTTATGGAAAATCACTAATTGGGTTGAAGAGGGGGATGGAGGGGAATTTAGCTAAATTCGTAAATAGCAAATGGAAGTTGATCTTAATATACAAGTATGTAGTTGTAACAATTATAAAATTAATAACAAAATGTTGGCTTAGCAAGATTTTTGAGGAATTTTGACAGACTGCTTTTCACTTTTTTGGAAATAGTATATACAGGTTTTTGTATTTAAATGTATTAAATTTGCTAATTTTTCGTTAAAACAGCTATTTGACGACAATATTTACTAGTCGTCCATTTCTTAATTTGATTATCCTTTCTTCCTTCAATTCTTCAATACTTATATATTATATTTATATAAAATACAGCGTACTTTCAATACCTTATAGACCAAGGCGTAAAAATTATATTTCTAAGATTTTGAACAAGTTGGGAATCTTCCTCCGTATATAGTGGGGACACAGCTTTCTACAACTAACAGTTTGCCTCATTTTGTTAGCTCCGATAAGTATGCTTTGTTTTCAGTGGATGCATAAAAGCTGATTGCTACGAAACTGCAACAATTGGGACACTAGCGCCAGCTAGCGGGGGTGCACGTGCAACACACTGTCATGCAGGCGCACAAAATTAAAATTTCAATTTAATTGGTTTTATGTAAAAGCCATTTCTCTATGCACACAAAAGACTTGAGCAACAAACTTGTCAGCTAACACAATGCTGAAAGCCATGGCCGCAGCTGCAACTGCCATTGCATTTGCAAGTGTCTGAAAGCTTCAGTCAAATTGCTTGGCCTTTTGAGTTTTCTTTCGTTTCGTTCCGATTCGTTTGCATATCAATTGAATTAAACGGAAACAATTTTTTTGCACACATTGCTTTTGGTAAATGTTTTTAGCGCTTCTTGCAACGAAATTTTTATGTATGGAAATGCACATGCAACGACGTTAAGTTTTGAGTGCCGATTGTAATTATGCAATAAATGCTTTGTATTTATTTTTATTTTCCTAGCCATAGCCAACGATTGACTGACTGACTAACTGACTGAACTGACTCGATGACCGCGTGCGTGTGGATATCTAATTGCTACTAACTGTGTCTATGGCTGCATGCAAATGTGCCTATGTCCACATAATGCCTATTTAGACTTTTATGGCGGCATTATGTTGACATATAGTAGCAATTGGCAACGCCTAACGGGTATTCGAACACTCCAAATGAACTCTCGGAATGTCCGGCATTGTGTGTTGGCCCAACACGGAAAAATGCAATGCAGTTGTGAAAATTCATTCGCAATTTGCTGACGAAACACTGCAGCTGCCCACGCCGACACTCATGCTCAGGTTCAGGCACTGATTTGTTTGAAGAACGCGCATTACTTGTAGTTTCCAGAAGTTATGATTTCCTGGTTGGCAACTGCCCGCCCCATTGGTCACTTGAATGTGCACAACGCCGTCATGGTCAAATCTGTAGCCGGACGACTATTTTACACTCGAAATTGCAATTTACGTGGCGCTATTTGCAAAACGTGGTTACGCAATGCGAGCAACAACATGGTGCAGTGCCTGCGATGCGATAGACATCGCCAAGATTGCCGGGGGCATGTGTGTTTTCAGTGGCAGTGTGTGTGCGTGTGTGTTTGTGCGGGAGCAGAAGGGCGTCAAGCCAACGGTCAATGAACGCAACACCAACATCTGCAATAATAATAAAAATAAAAACAACGGCAGCCAAGTGAACCAGTTTGCCTAGGAAAGCGACATGTTGCATGCATTAAAAGCTCGCTCTTGGCCCACAACTTCCACTTCCGTGGCATAACACTGCACGGCTGTTGCCACAAATGCAGCGACTATTGCTGCTCCAATGGCGCCATTGCGTCTCATTAGCTGCTCGTTCACTAAATGCCGTGTCAAATGGCGCCTAATTACGTGACCAACTGCCATCACTTTACGCTTGTCACCTGCCGCCAATCCATCTGTCTATCTGTCCAGCTGTCCAACTGTCCAACTGTCCGCCCCCCGAACCAAACTACCACTTGGGCTGGGGTCGCTTTGTATGCAAATGAGACAAGAGTTGAATGCTTTGGCATGGCCATAATAAGCACATAATTCATGCAGTTCGCTTTGTTATTGCTGCTACGCGACTTGAAATTTCTATGACAGCTCAATTGTGGCTTCGGATCGGTGTCTTAAGTCTTTCGTTTTGTTTCCAATTTTTGTGGCAATTAATTAAATGCGTTGGCATTACAACATCGGTTTGGGGTCAAGCGCAACTTGCGCATTCGCCATATGCTGACCTTGCAGTGTCATTGACGTTGCGCTGTCTCCCCTGCAACTGCATTTGTACTTTTAGGGAAGTTCACGCTGTATCAGTTTCAACTGGGAAGTGGGCGCGTCAAATGTGCAATTAAAATGCCAAAAGTAGATGCAAGCAGCAGGCCATAAAAGTGCAACGGTAACAGTAACAGCAACAGCAACAGCGACCACACCAACAACAGCAACTACTACTACCACTATTGATGCGTGAGTTGTCAACAAGCTGTAACGTGAAGTGGTTCGATGGCAGCTTCCATGGTGGCAGCGGCCCATGCATAAAATGCAGCATTGCCTTAGTTTGGTGCCCGAACAGGAAGCGCCATTTGTCAATCGGAAGTAAAAGGCCCAGACCAATATAAAGGTGCCAAGCTAAACAAATGCAGTTCGTTGGCACCTACACTACAATCTCAGCAATTCGCCAAGATCTTTCGATCTAATCGAGAGTTCAAATAGCACTTCACATTGCTACAGAGTAGACTGCCAAGATAAGAAAACTCTAGAAAAATGAACAACCATATTTTTGGTACAACATTTTTAGTTAACTATTTTTGTTCGCAGCGACCATTTAATTAACAAAATCTCATAAATCGATACTTCTGGAAAAATTTGTTTATTCGATTCAATACTTATTGAAGGAAGATTGAAGGGAAGCCATTGATTACGATAGGCGAGAAAAATTATGACTTATCGAGCGAATTACATTTTATAAAATTAGAAGTAAACAGATTTTTTTAAAGCTGAGAATTTTCAGATCCTTGGAACCTTGAATATACTATGTATATGCTTTGACTCAGTATGCAAAATTCTCGATTCGCCCAACTTTGGAATGATTTCGATTCAAAGATGATAAAAAAAATAAAGCTTCATGCAGCGTTTCAACATTGTTCTCTTGTTCTGCACTAAATGATGAAATTCTTTTGCAAATATTATAAAATTATTTTAAGCAAATTCGATCAGCAACATCTGGCCTTATCTTAAGACATCATTGAAGCAATACAATTTTAAAATTCGGCACCCATTTACAAATTTGAAGACAAAGTTGTTCCCGAAAAACTGAACGTTTTGTCTCAACTACTAAATTCGAAAATTAAGCTGTTGAACTTATTTTGCAAATATTTATAAATTATTTTAAGTATATTCGATAAACATTTCATTTGAATTGGTTTCACAAAAAATTTCGCCTAATCTTAGAACATCAACAAAGCCTTAAAATTTGAAAATTCAGTACCCGTTTTAAATATTTGAAGACAAAGTTGTTCCTGAGAAACTCAACGTTTTATCTGAACTATTAAATCCGAAAATATGCATGAAATTGTTGACCGTTTTCGGGGAAGAGGTTGCAGAGGAACAAGGCTATGCTCTAAGAGGGATATCTCCCATTATGCGTCTTTATTTTAAAAGGTTTTCAAGGTTCTTTAAAAGAAATTGAAAATCCAAAAAGTCTGTAGATCGCTTTAAAATCGAATAATTTAATAACTTTTCTTCAAATTTATACATCTTTTGTAAATCATCAGATTTGATTCTGAAGAGAGAGAATGAAGTTATGTCTGATTCGTCTTCATTAAATTAATGTAGACAGTCTTCTAGTAGTCAGGCACTCGTAGTATAGAGGGTCCAATTTTTCTGAGCCGCACTGTACATTGTACGTGTGTGTGTGTGTGTGCTCGGAGATATGATCGCCCGACGCCCCCTGTCACTTGAATTATGCATATGAAGCCCGCCCACGTAATCTGCGCGCCTTTTCTTGCGGCAATTGACGGCTTGCCTGTACAAGCCCAGTCAAGGCGATGGAGCTTTGCGATAACGATTGCAGGAAGTGGATGCCAAATGGTGCTCTAATTTTCATGCCGGAACCGTGTTGCCAGCGACCATACCCTTTCCATCAGTGGCAGCAGCAACAACAGTTGGTAGCAGCGTTGCGTCAATTGGCCAAACACTTAACATATTGACTGATTAGAGCACGATACGAGTATGGGAGCTCAAGTCTCTGTCGCGAAACCGTAAGTTATTTGATAAATAATAAAATCGGCGCCAAGAAACACATCAAAAGAAATGCGAACAACACGATTTAAGTTGAGTTTGTATTTTCTGCTTTGTTTTTGTGTGTACATTTTTTTGCGAAAAGTAAAAGTGGTTCAACGGGTGGCGTTTGAACTGCGTGGCTATGCGTCGTCGTTGTTGCTGCTTTTGATGTTGCCTGCCATAAAACCCGTGTTGACTTTGAAGCAGTCAGGCAGTCAGAGTCGGCCACAAAAGGAAGACATGAATATGATGAAAATGGCCAACATAAAACAAACCACGAGGACTCGATCATAGCTGCTTAAAACAACAACAATGCAGCTACAAAACCAACGACGCAGTTTGTCGTCTTTGATTTTCATTTCGGTCTTTTCTTTTTACGTGTTTTTTTTTTGTATCTTATCCGCTCTTGCGCTACGCATTTTATTTTTCACAGCAGTCTGCCAGTCGGCAACTTCCTTGAAATTTTAATGCAGTCGCCACAGGCTGGTCTTTTATTTATTTATTTTTTTATATGAATATTAATAAGTATTAAAGTGGACAACGTGCGGGCAGCCTGGCTTTAGCCTCGCTTCCTTATGGACAGACAGAGCAGCTCTTAACCAGCATCAATTGCTCTACTCTTAGCTTCAAATGGGACTATTTGGAAATTTCTACAAATACTTGAAGTACACATTTTGTTGATGCTTTAAGTTCACTGGAATAGAATAGTTTTGGTGCTAGTTCTAAGCCCAATAGCACCACAATAACTCTTTTCATTTGATTTAAATTAGAGTTCCTCAACAACAACAACATGCCGCGATGAATCTGCACATATTACGAGTATAGTATTTAAATAAATACTTTAATATATTTAAACAATTTTAGCTTGTTTTCACACTGTTCGGCAGAAGTATTTTAGGTTTTACAAAAATAACATTATACTTACATTCCCGTATTCAACGTTAAATTGGGTTTCTGCAGTATAGTAGGGATTAATGAACTTATTTTATTTAATACTTACATTAAACAAATTCAATAGGATTTTCGAGGGTTGGAATAAGAATTTTGACAAATGGTTATTATTAGAGAATTAAAGCTTAACAGAACTAAAGAAACTGATTGTGAGGTACTAAAATGTTTAGTCCTCTTTGACTTCAAGAGCTTTTAAAACGCAGTCAGCCTCAATTACGTTCTCAATTACGATCCCATTATGGAACCGTCATTATTGGGGAACTTTACAAATTTTTGTGGCATTTGCATTTCCAATTCATCTCTGAAACAGTTTTACCTTCACTCACACTTTACTGTCAACAACACTTAGACACACTTACTCAGCCGAAGTGGTTAAAAAACTCACTCACAATTAATTTTAAATTAAATATCAATTAAGTAGAATATTAATTATGAATATTAATAATTATAAATTATATTATCATTAAATAAAAATTTGAATTTTCAGTTGAAATAAAATCATGAGCTTGCAAATAAGGGTATTGCAAAAGAAATGCGCTCTACTCAATGTGGTAAAAAGTTCTGATCTTTGGAAATTTTCTATAATCTATAATTATAACTATAATTATAATTATATATTATAATTTCTTTGGAAATTTTCTATAATCTATAATTATCACTATAATTATAATTATATATTATAATTTCTAGATATACATGCATATGTATGTGCCAAATTTTATGCTTGCTATATACTAACTATAATTTTACAATTAGTTTATCAAACCCTATGCTGATAAGGTTAATTGCATGAGTTTTGTTTAAACATCATGATTTCCGTTTCTTTTTTAATGCTCAACATTTTTGCCACATTTTGACTCTTAGAGGCTCTGCTTGCTTCCAATTAAAACAATATTTAAATTAATATAAATTAGTTGTTTAATTCTATGCAAATATTTCTTTGAAGACAGTTCATTTTTATGCACGCATATACCTTTAGTGATTTAAGTCGTATTAAAATAGGTTTAAATATTACAAGTTTTGAATTGTAAATATAAAATATTATTATTCAGTACTCAGTGGATATTGGTTTTCAGGTAGCATTACTGCCTTATAACGGAACTGTGGCGCTACACGCATGCGTACCTTCAGACAGCACAGGCAACTATGTACAATATACTTGTATATGATGTGCTGGATGTGCTGCTCATTCAAGAGAAACCAATAAGAGACAAAGAAACAATACATATGTATATACGCGAATGTATAAATTGTATACACAAAGGTATATCAACATGCGATTAAGTGGATCTGGAAATGAAACGAACCATTTACAGACGCTTAAATGGAATTCCGCATGCTTGAATTTCAGTGCAATTTCTGTTCGAACAACCAAGTGGCTGGACAAGTGTGTTTGCCGTCTATAATCGTACATAAATAATACGAGTATCATATGTTCAGGATGGAGCGAAACAGAAGATGCAGGAAACAAAATCGTTCAATACACCCAAATACTCGTATACACAACAGGTAACACAATTCGGTGGCACTCTAGTCAGTTGCAACCTGCAACACAGAAAGGCCTGAAGAAATGCAGTCCATTGTGGGGAGCTGCATTATTGTTAAACGATCATAGGCACGCACACGGACTGCCCTTAACCGCATTTCTTGCCCATTTGGCCAACGAATTACACACACTAAGCATCTAATTAATAAGCCAGGCCCAGTGTGCACATCGCTTAATTGTGACAAAGGCTTGTGGTCGTACTACTACGTGACGACCTTCAACGATGGGTTTATTGAACAAGAATTCCCAAAAAAAAAAAAAAACAACAACAACAACAAATACAAATACAAGAAATAAAATGGACAAAACTTGAACAAATACAAGTATATTGATCGTCTGTTTGTTTTTCTATTCAATTGGGGACTTTTGATTTCTCAAATGTGCATATGTATGTGTGTAGTCGTGCTATTAATTTGCATTGCGCCAAAGTTGTTTTCGCCTTATTCGCCGCCCGATTTTTATGAAAATTGATCACATTTATTGCCATAAGCTTGGCCAGCGATTACAACATCTGGAGCAGACTGGCTGGCCGCCGCCCCCAGCCACCCAGCCAGCCCCCCTGCCGCCCAGTCGCTCGACGGCAATCCAAACAAATGCGAATGCGGGCCGCAAAGCAAAGCAAAAGAGCGACAATAAAATGCCGGCTCGAACCAAACTGAGCGCAAAGCTTTTGGCCATCGTCGAAAAGCTTGCTCACCAGCCACACATAATTGTTTACACACGAAACCGTTATCAGAATTCAAGGTCTTTTGCGGCGCTCTCAATTCCGAGTGCGCGCTCATTTCATTTCTTTTGCCATCAATTTCCATGAGCCACCAAACCACCTGCAGCTGCGTGCCGCGTATTTAACCGTAGCGCCAAGACCCCAGCGCGACAGTCTTTTCCAAGAAAGTGGCCAAAGTGGTTGCCAACCGAGCCACCGAACAGTGTCTTCCAGAGTTCAGAGTCAGAGTAATAATAATATTGTTTGTCGTGCACAAGTGAAGGGCCAACTGCATCTGTGTGCTGCAAAGTCGATTCGGTTCAACAAAAAATCGGGCGCCATGAGGATCCAGGGGCACTTTGTGGTAATTACGAGTATAAAAGGCTCCTTGCCTGCCACCAAGCAAATGTGTCAAATGGAGAGACAGTGAAAAGCGCATTAGCATGTTTGCGAAAATCCATAGCTGTTGATATTTGTGTTACGATTAAGTGCGATCGCAGCCAAGTGGAACTAATACTGTTGTTTGCCAAACCGTAATTATGGCACTTTACGGCAATTTCATGTAGTTTACTCAAAAAAAATGTAAATAATAACGATTGTGGGCGATTTCTCGGTAGCTTAAAAAACGAGCCCAGCAGCATTACAAAAGATTAAACCATTAGAGTGAAGCTGTTGCGATAGTTTTTCTTTATTTTATCTATTATGGCAGCCATTACAAACATGGAGGTGTTACACAAAAAATGGAATTTAAAGCATGGCTCAAGTATTCAATTTTTATTTAAATTAAAAGCTTCATTTAACTTTATAGCTGCGTCAATTGCTTTTTGTTAAAAAGAATTGCCTCTTCAACTTGTCAAGTGCCTTTAATTATTTGCTAACACATGAGTATCAAAGAAAATTCAGTTTACATTTTTGAAAAGCTCTAATTATAATTATTTTCCATAATATAGTTTGCAATTTAAAGACCAACAAATACACAGCATGTGAAATAGATGGAAATTAAAGCAATGTCCATTGTGAGGCTTATCAAGTGCCTTAAATAATTTGCTAAATAGATAAACTTATTGCAGACTTTAAATTAACTTTTCTTTTTGCAATTAGACAATAATTGCCTTTAACGTAGTTTTAAAGACCAAGAGACAGCATTTTAAATAGGAGGTAATGAAAACAGGGCTTTTGAAATTAATTAAATTTTTTTGTGATATAATTTGGTTTCCTTTCTTTGATTATTTTTAACTTCCTTTATTTATGTCGCTTTTCATTGTCTTACTCTTCACTCATAGAGGTAATAATTCTTATAAGCATCTCAATTGGTCTAGAGCAATGGATATTTATCTTAAAAATCCAAACATGCCGTTTATTCGGCTTGTGAGTACATATTGTCAACCATTTCGTGCGTCGACGAGATCGCTTCATTAGCACACGTCCATAAAATGCATTGAAAAACAGCTCTTTCCATCACGAAGCAGTCGTGGCCTAGACAGCCGCCAGAGTTGCAGAGCACCACTAAGCCCCTCCAGATGGGACTTTCACTGGCGCCGCAACTGCGGAAGCTGGCTGCGCATGATGGGCCCACAATTAGCACCCTCGATGCATGCGATGAGATAATTTTTTGCAGGCGTTAATTTCCGTTTCATAATCGGGTCTAACGATCACACTGTTGACAATCGTATGCAAATTGATTGGAGCGTGTGTGTAGCAGAAGTCTATTAGTGTGCGTGTGCATATATATGTGTGTGTGTGTGTTTGTGCTTTTGTGTAATTGAGTGACAAATCCAAGAAATCCCAAATCCATCTGACGCAAAGGCACGTCTGCCAAATACTTTGACCTCGTCGCTGCATCCAAATAAAGAGGTTTGCACTTTCAACAGCGTCTACCCAAAAATAGATTTGAAATGCAAATATATTTGCATAATAAAACAACTCGTGATATATGTACCTATATGTATAAGAGACCAGCCCGACAACATCAACGACAAGAGGGGCATGCCCATGATTCAAACTTAATTCGGCTGTCAACTACCATTTAACCCACGCTTTTGTGACCCAGGTCAGTGTGCCTGTTTCTGTTCGTATGTTAATTTGTTTTCATATGTTTATCTGCCACATACGGGTAAATAAGCCCTTATGTAACATTTCACTCTTACTTTTGTGTGGTTCAAGTCAGTCAGTGACTGACTGACTCTTGGCAAACAAACCTTATAAGCGTAGAATGAGGTAAACAGTCGTCGACGCAGCGACCCAATTTAAAACCAGTTTAAAGCTCCACAAATCATACAGAGAATATTCAACCGATTTACATACATAAATGTTGCGAATTTTTTCTGTGATGATCAAGTTCGTTGCCCAAGTCTTTTGTTTTCATTTCAAACCAAGCATTGAACTCGACATTTCCCATTGCTTACAGTTGGGTCTGCTCGGCGCGCTCTCCGTGGCCATATGCGGCGGTCAGGCAAAAGCTCTGACCGATCAAAAGGCTGCCGAGTCGCAGGTAAGCAGCAAGGATGTGGCGCAGAAGCGCATCGATCTCGGGTTCAGCGAGCACGAGATACACGAGCATCACATTCATGAGCACGAACATCACGAGCACCACGAACATCACGACCCGGGCTTCTGGAAGAAAAAAGTTACGTGGAAGCTGGGCTATAAGAAGATATGGAAGCCGGCCAAGAAACAAATTTGGAATCCCTCATGGAAAAAGGTAAGCTAAGTTGTGAATGACTTAAATTATATAGAACTGAATATTAGACCGATTTTTAAACTATTTCTTTACTTCCACATATGAAAATATTACACAATTTTTACAAAAATTTAAATTATTAACTAAAATAGCAAACACTTTTCTTCTCCTAAATTGGAGTTGGAAAATATGTTGAATGTAAAAAAATGTAATCAACCTACAAGTATTACTTTTTTTTTTTGAATGCGGTATAAATTTATCATTAACATTTAATTAAAATAAACTCAAGTATGAAAAATATAAATTCTAGCCCGATCGGTGTGGAATTTTCCGATTAATTTCTCCACCATTTCATCTCTCTTCAGTGAATTGCAAATTCACATTTAAACGACAACAATAAAAATTGAGGTCCCCGACCAACTAATATTTTATAATGATTTTATCCATATAACCATTTCCATTTTCTTACAGTTTTACAAACCGGTTTGGAAGGAGATTAAAGTGCCGGCCTGGAAAGACATTCAAGTACCAGCTTGGAAGCAAATTTGGGTAACTCTTTTTTTTTACTTTACCTTTTTTATGAACTTAGAGAATTTTCTCCACTTTCTAGGTGCCCCATTGGGTAGAAATACAAGTGCCAGCCTGGAAAGAGATACAAGTAAGCTCAAACATACATATATGGTGTGTATATCCACCGTTTACATAAAAACTTCTGTACAGGTGCCCGATTGGAAGCAAATCTGGACACCTGAGCTCGTCAAAGTAGGCATACCTGGGGAGAAATACCTGGGCAAGGATCACGAGGGCTGGGAATATACTAGTCATGATCTGTGGAAGAAGAAGGTTGTGTGGAAGTCTCATTGGAAGAAAATCTGGAAGCCGGCTAAGAAACAGATCTGGGTTCCCAGTAAGAAACTGGAGTGGAAGGAAGCATGGAAGCAATACTGGAAACCAGCTAAAAAGCAAATATGGGTAGGTTATACCAAAAAAAAGGAAAATGGAAAACCGAAAGCTATAAAGGGACATTTAAGTGTATTTAACATTTTTAATTTGTTGAACAAATTACAATTTTAAAGTATACTTAAAAATGTAAAAGACTCTGTGGGAATTAACGTATAACTCTGAACACGAATAGGTTGATGACAAGAAACTGGAGTGGAAGGAGGGCTACAAACAAATCTGGGTGCCCGGCTGGAAGGAGATTTGGGTGCCTGGCTGGAAGCAAATCTGGAAACCAGTTGTCATTTCCGAATGGTTCCCCTCGCCGGACCATCACGATCACCACCATCACGAACATCACGACGTCGAGTTGGGCTGGGACCGCAAGGATGAGGCGGCCAAAGGAAAGGACAAGGTGGTATGGAAACGTGAGGATAAGAGCGCAGCAACGGGCAACTTGACGCCCAATAAGCCAACACTGCTACAACCAGTTGCCAGTGCCGATTTCCAGGCCAAGACGCTAGAGGCGGCCAAATCGTCGGCTGCGAACACAGCGCAATCTTTTAAATTTCCTGGTGCGTAGGCAGCGCCAGTGCGAGCGCCACACACGTCACTGCACCTGTGCCTTTGCCATTTCCTATCCATAGCAGCCGCCCCCGCCCCCCCCATCTCCTGCCCCCGCACTCCATGTAAATAGTGTAAACCAGTCGTTAGCAAGTAAGGCCTTCGTTGCTTTTGCGTCATTTTAAATTATCACTAGACTTAACTCTGTTGTTTAATTGCTAAAAACAATAAAAAAAAAATAAAAACTAAATAAATATTAAAACTAAAGTAGAATTAATTAATGCCAGGAACTTTTGCTTAGCCTCTCAGATCAGATTCTTGTGCTTGTAGCCGTGCTCATCTTTCTGCCAGGAGTTGGGTGCATTCGGCAGCGGCACCCATTCGTTGTGTATGGTCGGCGTCCAAACTTTCTTCCACACCGGCACATATATAGCCTTGGGGCGCCAGTATTTGACCCAACGCGAGCTCCAGGTGGTTTTGTTGGCCCAAAAGCCATCCGCCTGCGGATCTGTTGTCTCCGTATGACGCACGCTTCAAGTGTGAGAGTGAATGTGAGGTGCTTGAAGTGAAAGTGGTTTGAAGCTTGACGATTATGCAACTCACATGGTGGTGGTCTTGCCGCCCCAACAGGCAGCAATAAGCAGGCAAAGCGGCAGCAGCAACAGACAGACACTCACTTCATAGAGCCTCATTGTTTGACTTTTTGGCCTGTTTCTTTCTTCTTTTCTTTTTTTTTTTTGGTTTATATCATATATCCTTATTGGCAGACTGTTCCAAGCCCAACCCACAACCAACCCACAGCCAACCTCGTCTGAGGCAAGTTTCGCAATCGAATGACGCCGTTTTGCTTTTCTTTTAATTTTAAATAGTCGAATTGTACGATTATCTGCGCTATCGCAGCTCATTAAGATGCAAACCAGCACGTGGCCAAGTCCAAGGCGTGCGTCTGGCAAATGAATTGCCAAAATGAGGCGAGCTTGGCTCGCACTTTGCACAAATTTTGCGTGAAAACTGTTGTAAGTGAAGCAAAATGCGGGCCGGCTCATGTACTCGAAGTTACATTATATAACGGCCTATATGTACATCGTTATCGTTTGCTTTTATTGCATTTAAATACACTTTAAAAAAGAAACCCCCCATTTCGTTTTGCGATACACAACAGAGTTTGGCGAGTTGAAACTTATCGGTGAAGTATGTACAATGGTTCTTTAATAGTTACTATATATCTCTCGGCATATTGTCTAGAATTTTTCCCACACATATATTGTATTTGAAATTTGATTTAAATTTAACGAATTTATTTAACATAAATACAATGATTTATACAACACTAACTGATACGCGTATTATAATATATTAGAACTAGTTACATAGTTGCAGTTGTTTGTTCTATTTTTGATTCTTTGTTGCAAAGTACATACAGTATAGTATACTAGTTAAGCAAAAGTCAATGATAGACACATAGAAAGGCGTGCTTAAATAGTTTTCAAAAAAAAAAACAAAAACAAATATTGTCTACATACAGAAGAGTATGCATTACTTGTATGAGTAGATAAGCAGCCGTATTAAAAATACATATTTGGTTGTTAAAACTAAACTTAGAAATAGTATGGCACAAATAGCCTACAAATTAAAGCCAAAGCCATAGCTTCAGGTGCAATAAATCGCAAAAATACAAGTAGTTATTGCCTTAATGCTACAGACATAACAAATGGCATACATACTACAAATAGCTAATATTCATTTATTCATCCCAGTGATATACAAACTGAAGAAGTTCGCCCGTCAAAACAATCGAACAAGCGGCTTTCGTTTAACATCCATATGTGTGTCGGTGTGTCGGTGTGTGTGTGTGTCTGTTCGTCTGCCTTTGTGTGGGTTTAAATGTTTAAATGTTCTATATGCTTTTTAGTATGTACAGTATACAAGTATTTTAATTGTTTGTTTGTATTTCGCCTGCTAGTGTCAGTCTTTTGAAATACCATTTGAATTCAATTCATTTGCAATTACAATTGGTTCGTTTCTGTTCTCGTTTTTGCTTTTCGTGCAGGAATGTTCTGTGGTTCTTCTGTCTGTGCGAAAGTGCGTGTGTGTGTGTGTGTGTGTATCTGCATCTGTATGTGTGTGGGTTTGTTCACAAAAGACACATACAATTTTGCCATTATTATATGTATGTACGTAATATACATAAGATGGGGATAGCTAACTAAACTTAAATAATGAGTACACAATTGATTCGAGTTCTCCTTCACTCAAAGGACATCAGATTCGCTGGCAACGGCTTCGGCACACGCATGCTGGCCAGCTTGCAAATGGCGTTTGTCCAGAGGTGCGTCATCTGCGGACTGTCCGTACGGAACTTGTACACGGTGCCCAAGTGGCGGTGATGCAGCTCGAAGGTGTTCTTATGCTTCGTATTGTCGCTCACATGCGCCATCCAGCCGTCCAGGGAGCACACTTTGCAGGGCTCGCGCTTGAAGTCCTCGCGCTCGCTACCCTTGAAGGACTTGGGCGGAAAGTAGACAAGGGAATTGGCCCAGATTTGCAGCCAGTAGCGTTGCCAGGAGGCCACTGCCGGCTTGCGACCCTCCTTCTGCACGGTCTTGCGTCGCACGCATCCCTGCATTGCCGCCGCCGCCTCTGGGGACATCAGATCGCAGTCGCTGCCTCCGAAATCGCACAGAATCCCCTCCGCACTTTCCAGCGAAGTCAGGTCGGCGGTCGACAGTGCGTCGCTGTGCTCCAGCACGGAGTCGTCCAGCAAATGATGGCGCGGCTGTTGGCTTAGATCGTGCTCCAAATGATGTGCGTGGCCATGGACCTCGTAAGTGGTCGGCGTGTGCGCAATTTTCCCAAAAATGCTATAGTTGTGTGCGGAGAAGAAACACTCGAATTAGTTATGACTTGTCTGGGAAATTACCAAATATCGGCTTGGGTGGGAGGCAGAGGCATGCAGACGCCGGCAAGCATTTAGAACAACAACCAAATGTAATTTAAAAGCAACTTAGAGCAAACTTTGTATATCTTTAATATTTCTGTATAGGAAATAAACAATCCCCTAATATTTACAGTCAAAAGTATACTCCCTCTCATCTATTTGGGTCTACTCTAATGGGTAACTCAGTAGAAATTACAAATCTACAAGTCCACAAAAGCAAGTGATCATGAGAATTGAATTTTTGGAGTCAGACCTGAAGCATATTGAGGCACAAGAGTGAAAATTTGTCGGTTAATCTACTAGTATAAGGGAAATGTTCAGGAGAAGAATAAAGTCAGTTTAAAATAAATGTTTTTCCTGTTTCAAAAGTTCGAGAATTATGGGAATGCCAAAATCGTTCTTTGAATGAATGTGTAGAGGAATAAATAGCATTCATATTTTAAACTATATTGATTCAGAAGAATTAATCAGTTTATAAGAAATATAATATTTCCAGTTTTAAGAGCTCGAGAATTATGGGAATACCAAGATCGTTCTTCTTATACATAATGTTAAAATAAGAATGTTTTAGAGGCATAAATAGCTTTCATATTTTAAATGATATTGCCTTTCATTTAGAAGAAGAATTAATCAGTTTATAAAAAATATAATATCTCCTGTTTCAAAAGTTCGAGAATTATGGGAATGCCAAAATCGTTCTTTAGAGGAATAAATAGCGTTCATATAATATTTTAAAATATATTGCCTTTCATTTAGAAGAAGAATTAATCAGTTTATAACAAATATAATATTTCCTGCTTTAAAAGTTCGAGAACTATGGGAATACAAAGATCGTTCTTCATATGCATAATGTTCAAATATGAATGTTTAAGAGGCATACAAATATATTGCCTTTCATTTAGAAGAAGAATTAATCAGTTTGTAAGAAATAAAATATTTTCTTTTTCAAATATGAATATTAAATTAATCAAAATTTTTTACAATGAATGACCTAATAATACGCCCCTTAGTAGGCTGGCAGAGGGTCCCAAAAGGGTAACTTATAGCTTAACATAGAGGATGAAACATTTTCAGTGAATATACGACTCTTAGAGGTAGTACTTTAAAAAATTCGAATGATATTAATTTTCCCTAAAGTGGTTCATTTGATATTGACTGCCGATCTACTGATAATGATAAGTATAACCAGGAAAGTATGGTTCATTTGATATTGACTTTGACTGCCGATCTACTGAAGAGCAGTGTTTCGATAATGATAAGTATAACCAGGAAAGTGTGTACTCGTGTATATATACATATGTATGTAGCATGTTTGTGGGTATATCTGGGTTTATCGGATGTGTTGACGTTTGTGTGCATTGTGTGTTCATATGAAGCATTTTGAAATTGGGTCCGTGCAACTTAAAAAACAATATGGAAATCATGAGTCATAACTGCATATGCATACGAGTATATCCGAACTAAGGGGTTACGCACTCACCGACGGCATCTGCAACGCTTGTTCGAGATTGTGCCAATGCCCGGCGCAATCATCACAATGCAGCCCTGGCACTTTTGTGCAAAGTTGCGAGGCAAGCTGCTGCTGCGAAATCTGATTGAGAACCCAGTGTGTGGGGGTTCATTTCATTTGATTTAATTTGTTTTTGCCGAAACGAAATCAAAAGCCAAAAGCAAAATGTTAGGTGAGAGATTTGTGGTCATAAGTTAATAAAGACCCGACGTTTGTGTGCGTGTGTGTGTGTGTGTAGGTGTAGATGTGTATATTATTTCCAATTGCGCAGTGAAAGTGAGGAGAATAGAAGGCGAGTAGTAAGTAGTGGGGCATTGTTGTTGTAGTTTTGTAGTCATGGGTGAAACGAAATTGAAACGTAAACGGACGAAACAACACAAGTGTGATTTGTACGGACAAAAAAGAGCAATCGATAGTCGGAGGTTTCGAGTTCACTTACTTGGTGCCCAGACTGCGACACTTGCGATGGCCCGGAACGAATTTTGTGCCGCTTGCCATGCGCATGGAGCCGATGGTTTTAGCCGGCGAGAGATTCAGGCAGCCGAGAGCGGGTCCCAGCATTTCCACATTGAAGGACTCCTTCGAGCTGCACGAAGACGAACTGGGACCAGATGGTGAGGTGGGTTCAAGATTCAGTGATCGTCTGAATAATACAAGAAAATAAAATTTTACATTTTTATGAATAATTGTTAATATTTGTTTAATGGCTTGTGGCTCACCACGCCATGCTGAGTGATGTGCTAAGCTAAGGCACTTCCTCAAATCTATTTTCGCAAGCAGCCTCGTGAGGTCTACCTGTTTCTCATTCTGCCTTACTTCATCTAGATAGCTCTAAAATAGAACTAAGTTTTCTCTTGTACTATATATTTTCTTCTTAGTGGTGTAGGTCTATAATGTCTCTGACTACATATGGCTGTGAATCGGGGCATAGCTGGCCAAATAGCATTAATAGACATTACTGTATAATTATTCTTGGGGCTTTTTTATTTTTTAAAGTTTAAATTATAACTGAATTTTAGTAAACTTTGTTGACAGCATTATGTGTTGATATACTAGATAAATAAATAAATCTCTTTCTATATACAAGATAGCAATGTTGTCTATTAAGACTGAACACCTAGTTTAGTTGTATTTGTATTAAGCTATAAGTTTAATTTAAGTTATAAAAAAATGTCTGCCCTACAGGTTTCAATTTTCTCATGACACTAACTTTATCATTTTTCAGGCTGTACTCCTTATCCTTTCAAGAATAGAACCCAAAACTTTGAAAACTATATAATATAGTGCTTCAATTTCAATTAAACTGTAGTAAGATGCTGACTATAGTTATGATATTTTAATCAATGAATAGTTACTTTATTAAGAGCAAAACTTCTAAAGTTTTCGGTGCTCATACAGACAGACAGATCTATATATTCTGATCGTATAATAACATGAATTCTATCATGGTGCCATCTACCTGTTCCATACATTTTGGTAAAAATGTTCTATATTTTTCGTTTGTTTCTCAAAACATTAATTTAAGCTATTAAACACAGAGAAAATTTACATCGATTCTAAAATAATTAAATGCTACCCTCAACACAATAAAAAATTGATCGACTAGCATCAATAAAATTGGTTCTTTTCGTTTCTTAAATCATTCAAAATCCCTCATATGCATCATTTATGAGTGGTGTACATATGTTTGTATATATTTGAGGATGTGATAACAAAGTTACACAAAAGGCCACTCTTACTCACTTATATTGATCTTCTTCGAATATGTTTTGTAATTCCTCGATGTAACGTATCGATGTCAAGTACTTTTGTGTTATTTCGTGAGCCACAATGTGCTTGTAGTCAGACTGCTGATAGTTCGATATGACGCGCAAGATGTTGTTCATTTTGTTGCGTCGCTGTTCCGGCTCCAGACCGCCCTTGTGCGGATGTGCCAGATCGATGTATATAAGATCGGTGAGAAATAGTCCCAAATACGGTATGCAGGGTAGTCGTAGGCTCTCCAAGTAGGCCCGTAAATTTGACCAGTTATTCTGATCACTGAATATATCGCTGAGCCGCTCAAATGATTGACGATCCTTCTTGGACAGGCAGGCCCAAGTTTTCTTCAATCGATAAATGCTAGCGCTTTGCATGGCCGATATGATGGCGAACAGCGAGTGTAGATTGTTAAGTTCGTGCAGTTTTTTGGCCACCTAAAAAGAAATAAACTATATAATCGAGCAATTAACTAAATAAATTTTCTCTCACCTTGATGAAATGCGTCATTATTTCAGCACGTTGCTTCGGCTGTTCGCCATTCAGTATTTCCTGCACTGTCCAGAAACTGGTGTGATTGAAGCGCTTCGTAAATGCCACAATATTGGGCGTGACGACATGCTTGTCCTTCTTTGTCCAGGCACAGCTGCTCAGCTCATCCGGTTGTATGAGCGCGAACACGGGAAAGTCGAGCAGCGTTATTTGATTGGCCAAGACATCGGCGGGTACGCGCAAAGCGCTCATGATGACCGCATCCAATTGCTTAATGGATGAATGCGCGGGCAGACTTTGAGACTTTGAGGCCGGCGCAACGGGTGCTCTGCAAACCGAAGAACAGATAAATTCGAATTAGTCTCGATCCTTGAATCAAATATGATATTCCCACTTACGCCATACTGTAGTAGCAGCCGGGGGAATCTGGCGACGAGGAAAAGCTGTTCAAACAGCCAATGGAGTTTTTACGACGCCCGCTCTTTATGTTCAGCGATTTGCTGGACGGTTGCTGTTGTTGCTGATGCTTCCCCACGTGCTGCTTCACCTCCAACTCCTGCTTCATTAGGTTCTTGGCACTGGCCGCCAGCTGTTGCCGCGGTGTTTGCTGTGCCTGCTGGCGTATGTAGGCAATAGTATTGGCATTGCCATTGCCATTGCCATTGGAGCAGCGCCATAGCTGTTGGGCGGTGGAACTAAGTTGTTGCTGTTGGTAGCACGGGTGCTCATAATTCTGTCCCGCATAGCCATAGTCGTGTGTTGTGGGTTCGTGCGATTTTCTGCTCAACTATTGAATAAAAAGAAAACCAGTCATATTGGTAAACCTTTTAAAATCAAAATAATGGCAATGGTCTTACCTCCGTGTAGTGCAGGCTGTCCGAGTTCAAGTCACGCGATATTTCCGAGTAGCGCATCATGGCAACTGTGTGGCACGCTCATAAACCGTTTCTTCAGTTCAGCAACAGTCTGCAATGAGTGTACATAATCGTGTTGGGAAATGTAGTTTACAATTTGAAAATAGGAAATAGTTTCTGATTGCTTGTACTACATACTTGTACTATACTACTGCCTAAGTGTGCTTCTATTTTTCCTGCAATGCGCTCCGCTAGGCATGCGTTTGTTTACTGAACTGAGCTTTTGGTGCCATTAGTTTGTTGCAACGTCGCAGTGCAGAGGCGCAGCGGCAGCGCCAAGTAACGAACAACCTCAACATTCAAAATTTCAAAAGAGGCAACACGACTGAGGCAAGACGAAGTTTAAATGCTCTTGCGAGCTCAAGAAGGTCTGCTCTTTTCAATGCGTGCAATTAACAACTATTTTATATAATGCGAGTAAGTGGCAAACAGTTTTGGAAATGGGCTTTCGATTTCAGGAGTTAGACGAGGAATTATAGTTATATATAAAACTATCGTCAGCATTGCACGGGTATTTTACAAAAATATTAAAAATTTTAACACACATACACCCTAATATTTTGTATGAGTTACTAAAAAAAAGTAATATTATTAACATAGCTTGGATATTATTATTTAAATCATATTTTTGTTATTCTTTATTGAGTCAGAGCTTCACTGTAAAAGATATTTTATGTAGTTTATTTTATAGCAGCTTAATAAATTGTCATTCAGCTGGCCATGAGAAAAACATTTCTTTTGATCCTTTAGAGCGATCCCTACTAGCTCGAAGGTTTTGCCTTGGGGCTTGTTAATATTTAACGCGAAAGATGTTTTTTTACCGGAAATTGAAGCCGTTTAAATGGGATTTACAGATCAGTTGGGACCATCGGTATAAGAGATAGTGACCAGCTCAAAAGCATGATTGGAATTTCGATTATTAACTTCAAATCATGTGGCGGCAGTCCACAAGGGCTTACAGAATTTAAATGGATTGTGTCTTCTATATTATTCACAGGGTCTATTGATTTGTAATTTTTTATATGGCTGCGAACTTTTGAACAATATTGCCTCAATAAAGGGACATAATGTTTCGAGGATGATTCTATGATGAACTAACAGCATGCTGTTCAGGAATTTTTTAAGTAATTTATTTACACCGTGGGTTACATTTATTACAATAAATGTATTACAATTATTGGCGCTTTAGTAAGGATCTCTATCTTTGTTGCAAATATAATATAGCCTATGTTAACCGGCTATAATGTAGCTTCCCAACAGTGACAGAATCCTTCAAATCGGTCCAGTAGTTTCGGAGCCTATTCAATGCAAATAAATAAACCAACAAATCTTTATAATATTAGTACACCTAATTCTGTTTTTACACGGTAGATTGGTTCCGGAAAGAGTCTTGAACAAAAATTATTAATTTTCAAACCGTGTTAAATCAAACCCGTGTAAAAACAGACCCAGGTGTATAGATGTTTATCATTCTCGTATAAGAGGTTTCTGCATGTTTCCTTTTCAATGCCTATGGATTGCATATTACCTCCTAAATTTTGACACTCTTTTGTTGGGAAGGGTATAACAAGCCAAGTGATTGACGTCGGGCAGGCTTTTGGCCACTGTGTCTGGCATGTGCGCGCGCGCTTTTTCCTGCTGCACGCTTCGCTGGCCAATGGGCTATGTGAGTCACGAGCGGACCACATAACAGACACACATCCATACACACACACAGACCACTCTGAAATCGTGCTAGAAGACTTGCTCTTTTATGGTAGCAGTCAAATGGGTTTTGGGGGTGCCGCCTCAGCTGCTTCCACAGCAAGCTGCAACTGCCACTGCCACTGCAACAGAAACTGGCGGCTTGGCCAGTCAAACACACTGCCGTAGTGTTGTGGCCCATATGGGAAGTGGAAAATTTCAAAAAACAAGTCAGACAAAGTTGGTTCAATGAACCCACTAAACTAATTTGAACAAACCCTTCTTGGCCAGCAGAAACTGCTGGTCTGTGGTCAGGATGGACGCGATGGGGAGCGGAAATTGTTCAGGCGGCATAGAAAGCGCACACATATATGTATGTACATTCTATATATGTTTACACTATGAGTACGGATAGACATTCTATATATCTGTATACAAGTATGTATGCATTTCTCTTCGACTGACATATGCGACCCCGTCTAATTAATTTCAATTTAGTCATAATAATTTCAAAGCAAATGTTGATCAAATGGAATGACGACGTTGTGGCCATCGGTCTGCTTCGATTATTTTCGATCTTCTTGAATGCCTAAACGCGCAAAATGATTGGGGAAATGTGAACTTCTTGATCCGCTACACCATAACAAACATTCATCTGTATGTATAGTAGTTAAAAATGAAGTCAGTTTAGACAATTTGCACGACAGAAAAGTTGAACAAATAATATTCATTAATTACCAAGCATATCACGCCCCATAATTATAAATAATTTAAAGAACATTTTGCAATATTAAATATGCCGCTTATTGCAGCGCATTTCAACTCTGAGCACAATTGAAATTATAAATAAACAATAAACAACAGCATATTGAGCAGGAAAGCAAGGAAAAAAATTACAACAACAACAACAATTATTATCTAAAGTGAAAAACCAGACTGCCTCAAGTTTTCAGCAAACGGACTTCATCAATAGCTATTGGAAGCTATGCAGACAAACTGACAAGGCCTATGGAAAGATGAACATGCGGAACAAATATATACATATATATTCTATATATGTATGTATATGTATGTATGCCTATATAATATTTGCAGTGTTTTCTTATGGCCGGCTGGAGGAAAATTTATGGATATCACATGCAATTAAAGCTAAATAATTAACACACATCCGAACATTTGTGTGTCTTCGAGGTCTGAGTTATGGCAAATAAAATGGATGTATTGTTTTCAGTTGTTGCTGTGAGCTACCATGTGTATCCATGTATCTACACGTAACTGCGTGTTCCCACGCACACACACACACACACACACACACATACACATACATACGTATGTAAATATGTGCATTAGCACCTGCATATCTAGAAACAATACACATGTACGCAAATGTTCTCTGACAAGTCGCGGCAATTTGTAACGATTTCCGTTTTGATTTATTTTCGCAAAGTAAACTTTGCATATCTCCATACAAGTATACTATCTATATATGTATATATGTATATGCAGTTATTTGCTTGCTTACTAAGTACATTTGTGCATATCAGCAACAACAACTCCAAATAAAAAGCCAATCTTTGTTGAATGTGCTGAGCTTCTCAATTGTGGTCAGGGACAAGGCGGCATTTATTGAAGGGGGCGGTAGCGAGGGCGTTACTCGGACCATGTCCGAATGCATGTCTGTATGTGTGCGTGTGTGTGTGCGTGCGTGTGTATCTGTGTTTATTGCGTGGTTGACTCCCAACTGTTGCGCTTTAGCGGCCCACTGCCTGCATGTTTATTGTTTTTACATAAATTTCTTAATCAAAATAAACAGCAAAGCAAGAACAAAAATTCAATGCGGGGCAGAAAAGTTCGCGGAAATCACGGGTTGTCCGCCGCCCATTTGTTTATCAGAGGCCGAATTCTACAAGTATTTAAGTAATATGTATTCTCAATATAAAACATGAGGCGTAAATACGTACATATGTACATATGTGTGTAGTACATGTTTTGGTATGTGCCTGTGCGTATGTTTATGCGTTTATATAGTACAATACGTATGGCGGGGGCAGCCTTTAATGTCCATTGATATATTCTGATAATGCGGGGGCTAGTCAACCCATTAAGCTAAGAGGAAGCGCATATATTACTTGCTAGCTACATACACTCAACAAAATTCAAAATAAAAAACAGACTCCACAATCAAGAAAAATTGCTATAAATAAAAAGTATATTACCAGCGTTTATTTATATCGAATGTCCCTGGAAGCTTTTTTCAGTTCCTTTATGGTCTCAAGATAAGCTGTTTACTTAATTCATTCTTGCAGAGACTTGCAAAATTATCATTATACTGTATTAGCTTTCAGATAGAACTAGCCTGCCCTCTATCAGAAAGTTATTAATTATTTTTTATTAAGTCCAGAAGTATACGCAATCGGCAAAAATACAAACGTTATAATAAAACTGTACAAGCTAGAAAACAAAACGTAATTAAAAATGTTTAATAAACGGCCAACTACACTCTAATTCACAGCCAAGACCTACACATATAATACTACAAGTATTTCCATAAAATTAAGTTATTCGAGAATAAAAGCTAAGTTTTAATTAAAAGCCAAATGATTTACAATAAAGAAAACATAAAGTAAACCGTGATCTGGTGGAGAAAGATTTAAAAATGTCAATTTTAAAAAAGGAAGAGATAGTTCTATTCAGAGCAGATTATTATAATTTGAGCATAAAACCTAAAAAGAATTCTGCACAGCATAATTAGTTGTACTAAGAAGTTGAGGAAAATAACTTTTTGTTAGTCTGCTGGAAATTAAGAAATAAAAACCACGATTAAAAAAGGTAGAGCAATTTATATCCCCGACAATCAATTTGTGGAGCCACATACAAGTAGAACCAAGAACTGTTCTACGGTTAGCCAGCGCTTACATTTAAACTGAATTTGTTTGCTATTTTAAATTGAGTTTTGTATCTATATTTCAGATCTTTATCCTGCACATTTTATCCTGTTCATGTCGCCCACAAAAGAATTATATGTTCTATTAAATGCAGGTCTATTTTAATCTTTACTTTCTTAGAAACATTTTCGGAACTCGACAGCAGTTTCTTCAAGTGTTGCCTACAAATTTGTTGAACAAATTTACATGACTCATGTGTTCTTGCTATATATCTAGATAGTACACACATATATATATATATATATAGATATATATATAGGGACGAATGTATTTACCTATCAATGCCCTAACGACCCTCACTTGAGCCATTGGGGGCGCGTACAAAAAATATATGAAAGACAACTCAGAAACATTTCAACACCTTGCCTGCTCGCTTTCCAAGTTTACGAAATACCCACCTTTTTGCTGTGAAATTTACAAATAGCCACAATGTAATTTTGAATGCAGGCAAGGTCAGGAAGTGTCGCCACCGACTTAATGTCGTCGGGGCCGCCACCGACGCCGCCGTCGATGCCACGTCAAGTTCAATAACCGACAAAAGATTTGCTTTATGTTTTTCTCTTTCGGTATAAAACATCATTTTAAATTAATGTCTTCAACTTGTTAATGCTGGTGCTACCGTGAGGCAAATATTTGCAACGTTGTTGCCGACTTTCTTCTTATTATAGTCGATATAAGTATATGGTTGTTTTTTTTTTTTAAATAATGTGCACAGCCTTCATTTGGCGGCTAGACTAACTGCAAAATGTGAATTCAATGCAGCGCCTTACGGCACATTATTGCGCAAAATTTACGAGCATATGTAAATGTGTGTATATATTTATACATATATGGACATCTGTACAGTACAGTCGCAATAAATAAGATCATTAAAAAAACAAAAATCGCAAAATTACAACTGAATGAGACTTTAATTAAATTTAGTTTATAAGTAGCCTGTAATAAATATTTTAAAATTTGTGAAAAAGCTGTTATTTCCATTAGGTTCCTTTACAGTACAGTCGCAATAAATAAGATCATTGAAAAACTGAATCAGACTTTAATTAAATCTAATTTATAAGTAGTCTATAAGAAATATTATCAAATTTGTTGAAAAGCTGTTGTTTCCATTAGGTTTCTTTTCCTAAAAAACAATGATTGCAAAATTTTCCTAGTTGAAACTTGGTTTTCATTTTTTTCTTGATAACTCACATATTCTTAACCGAAAAAACATATTTCCATATGAATTAGAATTAGACCCTATACAACTTTTTGTTTCAGATTAAAAATTGCAACCAAAACTTAAATATAATTGGAATGTATGTGCCATACATTTTTTGGGTCCGGATTACAGATTCTACAACATAAAGCAATAATGTGTCCGGATTCTCAAATTTTTCGTATTAGGCAATGTTTGAATTCATGATCATGAAATCATTTCCCTAGGATTTTATGAGTGGTCCGGGAATTTTTAACTTGGAACTGCCAGAGATGCCTATGAAATGTTTTTTACACGTTTTTGAAAGTTAAAGCTTTATTCCATTTAGCACGATTCAAAATAACATGTCTTTTTTAAACGACTTTTCTGGAACCAATCTACCGTGTAAAAACAGAATTAGGTGTACTCGTATGTACCGTCCAACCACCGGAATGTATTTTCACCTAAAAACAAAACAAATAACTGGGGAGCAAAGTATTTGTTCGCCTGGGTGGATGTCCACGGCTGGAGATTTCACTGTACAAGGAACATTTATCAATTTTTCATTGAGATGTTGCTGAAAGCGAGCAGCTTAGATGGCACACTTTCAAGCTTATCATCGTAAATGCTTTGGGTAAACAGTTTTCGAATGCATTTAGAATCGTAATTCAAGTCAAGTGTAAATAGAATATAGTCAGCGTCATTATCAGCATATGCATGCAGCCTGTGTTAACATATCTACATATATATAGGCACAGAATATACATATGTATGTATGTATGTATGTATAGTTTGTAAATGGCTAGTAATTACAATTGTTGCACTTTGAAGCAAGAGAAACTTAAACGCTTCTACATACAAGTATATACATACATATGTACATATGTATTTACAGGCAAAACAACGAAGATGAAGGAGAAGAATAAAACAAAGCCGTTGGCAAAACAAACATACAAACAAACATACGAAGGCTATAAGCGACGAGAGCTGGGGTTTCTTATGTTCGCTGATGCGGGCTTATTACGAGTTAGTTGTTGCTGTTGTTGTTTTGTTTTCTGATCCGCAAGTGGGTCAACTATCAAGTGAAAACCTAGAAACGCACATCCAACTCTACATGCACCTACATATGTACTATGTATATATACACATATATATGTATATATGAGTGTCTCTAAGCGCTTCTGAGTTCAAACGATTGCACACAGAATGAAAACAAAATAACAAGAATTGAAGCTCTGGATCAGCCTTGAACCAGAGCTAATATTGACGCTACTGTACACACTCATACTATATACATATATATGCACAAGTACATATACATATATTCGTTTGCTTGTGTGAGTCCAAAACATCTGGCGCGCATCCTGTAAGAGGAGCAAAAGTGATGCTGGCAAGTTGTTTGACAAGTACCTACAAAACAAAACAAAACAAGGGAACGGAGAATAACGGAGCAGCTGGAAAATTTTCTGAGTGGTGTGAAATGAAAGAACGCCAGACTCAAATTTCAATGTTAGGGATTTCAAAAGGGCGAATGTTTTGAATACACCTAATTCTGTTTTTACCCGGTAGATTGGTTCGTGAAAAAGTCGTGTAAAAAGGACATTTATCATATGCAAAAATAGGCAATCGCTTCCTTATCTCTAAAGAAATTTACGTGTTATATCAAAATCGTGTAAAAACAGAATTAGGTGTAATTGGTTCCTTATCTCTAAGACCTATTCAAATCAGTGAAAAAACAAGAATTATGTTTAGGATTAGTTCATAGCTATTTGTCAGCTGTGTCCGTTTTTATACCCTGTACCCGTAGGGTAAAAAGGGTATATTAGGTTTGTGCAAAGTATGTAACATACAGAAGGAAGCATCTCCGACCCCATAAAGTATATATATTCTTGATCAGCATGACGAAAGAAATCGATCTAGACATGTCCGTCCGTCTGTCCGTCCGTCTGTCCGTCCGTCTGGATGAACGCAAGGATCTCAGAAACTATAAAAGCTAAAATAACCAAAGTTGGCATCCAGATTCTCCTAGGTCCGAGTAAGGACGAGTTTATTTTTTTTTTTTTTAATTTTCCCCCCCTTCCCCCCCTACAGAATTTCGTCAATAGCGTCCACATTTCAAATGCTACCTAAACCAAACTTTGCACACATAATTTATATATAATTGTCTACTGTTGTATAAAATTTTATTCAATTCGGTCAATTCTAAGAAAGGTTATTAGCAAAACAAATTCTCGCCAGTACAACCCCCACAAACTGCAGCAACAAGTTCGCTCTTCTTCTTCCTCTTTTTGCTGCTGCTATGGGCGCATATAACTCAGTGACGGAAGTTTACCTGGGTACAGGGTATTACACTGTCGGGCTTGCTCGACTGTAGCGTTCTCTCTTGTTATTTATTTATTTTGTTTTATTTTTAATTCTGTTTCATGGAATAAAGTCGTGTAACCATATCTAAAATTTTTAATTTTCAAACCGTGTTAAATCAAAACCGTGTAAAAACAGAATTAGGTATACTTCTCACATGGATTTATATCCTGGAGAATTTCTGTTGGTAGGTCGGAACAGGTCCAGCACACAAAGAAAATATTATATTCCATTTATTAAGATTTTCTTTTTATGTTTGTTGGCTAATTGTAGCGCTCCTAGAAAAGCTCGTGTTAAGCGAAATCGTGTGAAACGAGACATGGACTCTACACAAAAATGTAAAAAAAAAGTTTTGCTGTTTAAATTTTCTCTGTTTTAAAGGTCCGCACATTTTCCAAATTAACAAAAAGTTACTCCAAGTATGGAATATTTATCACTAACAGATAACTCTGATTAAAATGGAAAATATTTTTAAGTGTACAAAATTTTAAAGCAGCTGAATACACAATTTAAGAACCATTTGGTCCCATCTATCTAATTAAATGCCATTTTAAGCATAAACAATTCAAGGCAATGGGAAATTTCTTTCCAATACTGATTACATCGATGGATGCAGTTTCGTTGTATCCGAAATCCTAATCGCGTAAAATACTTGCAATATGTTTGTATGTTTTGAAAGAGCCAACTTTTATTATAACATTCAGATTTAGCTAAAATTTATTGCAAGACCTGGGACATATTTCAACAAGAAAAGTGAGTTACAGTGAGTTTAAATATTTTCAGCTGAGGTTTTCGGCGCGTTAACAGAGAAAATGTAGCAAATTTTTAAGCGAAGGCTAGGTGTAGATTATAACTTGTGTTAAACGTTTAATCATGCTCAGCATTTATTCGTTAATTAGTAGTCAACTCTATCAGAGCATGAAGTAAAATAAATCAACTTCAAGTGCTTCTCAGAGATAAAGTATTCATTAACAAGTCGAGTACATTTAAATACAAGTTGGAATGCACTACACTCTGATAAGGCCGGCTTATCAACTGATCCAGACGTCAACAAGACTATCGCGGAGGAAGTTACGCTTAGATTATTTTTTATTGATTCTCCTCCGTTTGGGGGGGGGACTGGCGATGAATCACGTTTCGCCATTCGCCGGCTCAGTAAACTGAATAGGTGGTCGTAGTACGAACCGCCTGGGGCGCAAACGACACCCTCTTTTAAATCGATAGCCATGAATACAGCACGACACGCACGGAACTACAACAACAACAACAACAACTAGAGCTACAGCGTTTCGCACGTCGAATGACTGAATGCCCCCAAATCCCGCGACTGACACCCAGTTTCGTAATCGGCATGTACTCGACGTAGTATGTACTTGGATGTACGCCCCAGATGAAATGATTGCACTTGATACAAATGTTTGGAAGACGGGCGCACTGTCAATGGCGATATCGTAATGCCGCCGATATCCAAAATAGAATTTGCATTTTCCATTTATTTATAGTTGGCATACGCCCCAAAAACTTACCTAAGCAGCAAAGGCATAGGCACAGAACCCTAGCAGCAGCGACGACCGCATATTCAGTCTCAGTCGGTCCCTCACTCCGCACTTAATAGCTGCCTGGCTGGCTGGCTGTTGTTCCACAGCAATAGTCGCCGCTGTTTGTTCTCGCCTGAGAGAGGGGTGAGGCGCACAGGCTTAATCAAATTAATTAAAATGAATAGACACGCGCGCGTACACGCACATTCAGTTTGTTATTGTCGTAATTACACTTATTGGCTTTTGTTTCTGGTATTTAGCATAATTCTTTGGGAAGCACGCGCGCGCAATCTTCCTCTCGAAGAAAACCGAAGCCACTGCAAAACTTATGCTTCTTCTAGCTACTCACCAGTGTTGCTTGTTAATGGCGCTGCCAACTGCTTGCACATCGATTGTCTGTCTGCTTGAAACTAGTTCATCGATACGAACTCAAAGTTATCGAATAAATCGTTTGGTTAATTCCGACCGTTGAATTTAGAATTTGACATGTTTTAATATTTATCGGCTAGAATAGTTTAATTGGATGATGTGTTGAAATATAAGTAAATCGGTAGATGCATTTGAATTAATTTCAAACTCAAGTAGAGATTTTATTCCTTTAGCGAATATCATCTGCCATTTTTTTGTGACTATATTTGCTCTGATTAATATTTCTTCTTAATTAGAAACTACAACTAATAGTGAATTGTTAACCGGATATTAATTAAATTTTATAAAGATTTCAACAATTTGAAGGCCCTTCAAACACTTTTTATTTAGTCCTTAACAAAAACGATTAAAAACACGTAGTCGTTTAGCTTTTAGGTTAGTTTATTTTGTATGTATACTGTATAATTTGTGTTATAATGGATATTATACATAAATAAATTAAATTATGCTCTTTATTCACAAATATACTTTATATATGTGTGTAGGAATTTTTATATTTTTGGGCTTTATTGGTTTCCGCTGAGTCCCATTTTCGAAAACTCTATAAAATATATTTTTAAACTCAACATTTTACTCGATGCTCAAATGACAAATATTTTTGTTTTGCGCTTATTATTTTCAAGTAAATTTTTAATGATTTTTTGTTGAAAAAATCAAAAATACCTCTGTGTGGTTCGCTTAGCTCTGCAGTATCTGCATCAATAGAAATAATTATTGTTTTATGTTCTTGTTTTCTCTCGGTATTCATTTTATTTAAACTCCCAGTAATGTTTTCTTTGTGTTCATTTATTTATGTGTGAACATATGTATGTATGTACCATAATACGTATGTTTCGTCGAGTTTATTTACAGCTATAGCTTTAGGAATTGAATGCGCTCCATGGAAAAAGGATTCGAGCACTATTGAAGCATTCGATCTGATTTGATCTGATCTGTTCTGATCTGAGTGTGCAAACGAGAACTTTTTTCCTCCTCTTTTAGACTCAATTTTTACGATTTTACTAATCAATAATTACGGGTTTTTCTTTCATTTTGTACAATAGACGTGTGTGAGTGTGTGTGTGTGTGTTATCAGTCGTTTTCATTTAATTTACATGAATGTGCAGGAAATTATTGTTAATTCGTTTGTTTTCGTACTTGTAAATAAACATCCTTCTTGTCTCTTTTGTTTGTTTTGTTTTGTTTTTGACAAATTTCTTATGTTCCAATCTAATGTAAATGTATGTATATATAGTATATGTATGGTTTTTTTTTTTTGTTTTTTTTTTTTAATCAGAATTGTATTTCTAAATTGACACAGATAATATATGTAAGATCACAAAGCGTAGTATAATAAATAAAAGAGAATAAAAAAGAAGATTACAATACAATAGAGGACACATGTAGGTAATTAAGTTTTGGATTCGCTTTCATATATGTACTTGTATGTATGTTACAATAATTACACAAATATAAGTATACTTTTTTTATAATTATAATAATAATACAATACATAATATGTATGTCTCTATTATATACTTTGTTTGTTTAACGCCAATATGCAGACTTTAAAATATTTCCATAAATTGATTCTTGTTGCAGACACAAAAAGTAAATTGATATCAGGTTAATTTACAATAAGTCAATACATAAGTAAATATATGTCGTTAGTACATACATACATACATTTATACATATGTGTGTATATACATAGAATCGGGGGCTTTGATGTTGCAAAAGCAATTCAACATTCAAGTGCTTCCCGGTCAGAGAATAGGCATTCCGAACTTTGTTATACAAGTGCCATTCAGGTCTAAGTCGTTCGCAATAACTCTATGCATATAGCATGTATATGAGTGTGTGTATGTATGTAAGTATGTATGTATGTATATTGTTTGCTTCTGCTCGGGGCACTGGCACTGCGTTTGATTGACATGTTGTGGAAGCTGCTGAAGCGTCAATGTCTTGACTTTGTGCTTGCGCAATGACCCAGTTGCTTGGCTTGCGCAATGCTCGACAATACTCGGACTGCAATATATCGTATATGGTAAGTATATGGTATATAGAGAATATGGAGTATGGTACATTTTGTAGGTAGGTATTGCACAAAGTTGCATGCCGCACCTGGCTCGGATAGATTTACAAAGATATACATTACTTGTACATAATAATGCAACAGCGGGTGTTCAGAGAGGTGTTTTTTTTTTTTTTTTTTTTTGGTTCGGGGACTGAAATTAGAGCATGACTTACATCATTGCGATACGATACGATGCGATTACAATACATATGTATGTATGTAGTATGTAAGTAGTGGGTGTTATGCACGATACTGCTTATAGTTAAGGGAAGATAAAAGAGATGTGCACACTCAAGCAAGTTAACTCGTTTCTTGTTTGCACTCGAGAGCTTGGCGCCTGGGAATTAAATTCCATGGGCGTTTCATTTAGGATTTATTCTATACATATATGTAAGTATATTTGGTGTAATTGTGTCTCTGTGTGTCTTTGTGTATGTGTAAGTGTCTGTTGGCTGACAATGGATCAGTCAAACTATACCAATTGCCACAGCGCATGGCATGCCAGAAGATTAACACCGATGAGGGGAGAGAGAGTGTTGGAGGAAGATCGAAGAAACGAAATTCCATAGATCCGTTAGTCCCATATCCTTTCATTTACTTCTTGGTGTTCTTGCGCTTATTCTTCTCATCGCCCAGCAGATTAATATTCGGCTTGACCGTGCCCTTCTTCAGCGTTGCCGGCTGCTGGGGCGTGGCCTGCGTAATATTGTTGTTGCTGACCGTCAAATTGTTGGCCGGCGTGGCCGGTGTTTCGTCCAGGAAGAGCGGATTCTTCACCTCCATTTCGCCGGTGGGCGCCAGCCCGGGGCATTCGTAGACCGTGTAGTCACCCTCCTCATTATCATCGTCGCTCTCCACATCGGACAGTCCACAGCTGCCGTCCACGGCCTGACAGTTCTCCATGGCTATTATCTGCTGCTTCTGATGCTGGTAATGGTACATCTGCGCGCTCTGGGCCAGCTTGCGATCGCCCGAGGGTGAGACGTCCTTGTTGGGCCCGGTGATGCCGTAGGCAGGATAGTCCACATCTGCGGTGGCTTTGGTGCGATTGTGGAACCTGCAAATATTCCAAATTCAAGTTTTGTGGTGGTTAGTTGAGAGAAAAATAAATCATTTGTCCTACAATAGTGTTATATTAGTTTTGATAGCCATTTTAGGAACATAAAAGGAATGCTAGAGTCGAGCGAGATCAACTTTTAAATACCCTGTACCCACCATAAAAAAAATAAAGAAAAAACTATAAGCCAATTATTTTAAATAATTTTGTATTTAAAAAAAAAACTAAATTAATTTATTAAATGCAATATAAAATATCAGGGAACGCAATTAATGTGTAATATGTTTTTTATTCACCTCTAGCAATATTTATTTTATAGAATTATCTATCAATTTTCAAAGTTTAATGATTAATTTTGAGTTTTTCTTTACAACTTCATCAATAATCATTGTTTTTGATCAAATAAAAATAATAATTATTCTTTGAGTTTTATTTATTATTATTTTTTTTTTTTTATCAAAAATAAAACTCAAGCTGTAATTTTTTTTAGCTCAAAACTGTACTTTAGGGGTTTGTCTTTGCTTATTGTATAAAAATATATAAATTTTGTTTTTATTCCCAATGGAAAAGACAGAAACAATACCAATTTGAGGTTTATTTCTTATTAAAAAAAATCAATAATATTTAAGGAATAATGCCTAATTAACAAATTTTATTTTTTGATAAAAAAGTATTGATTATTAGTTAAGTTGAAAAGTAAAACTCACAATTAATCAGTATATTGTAACGGAATGAATGAAATTAAAAAATAAACATTATTTTATAATTTTTATAATAACACGTATGTTGATTACAGTCCCTGCAAAATGTTCACTGCATACATACAGAGGTGGAGACATATGTTTATGTACAGTTTCAACAGCATTTCCATCAGAATCGTGTCTCTCCATGTTTATATGCGTGTATGTATACAGTACAGAAATCAGTGAAAGTGCAATGATTACATCTATGGCTATAACTTTCTTCATAATTGACCTATCATGATGAAACATATGGCATGTGAGTTAAAAATTCCAATTATAGCAGTTATGGATAATCATCAATAGTCGGAAAGTGGGGGGTGTATCAGAAAAAAACACACAAACTCGTACTTTCTCGCACTTAGGAGAATCTGGATACCAAATTTGGTTATTCTAGCTCCTATACTTTCTGAAATTCTTGCGTTCATACAGACAGACAAACTGATGATCAAAAATATATATGCTTTGACACGCCTCCTGCTGTGTGTTGCATACATTCGCACAAAACTATGATAAGCTTTTACCCTTTGGAGTACAATGTATACAAATAACGTAAATAAAGGCTTCAAATAATTTTTTTTCGGATTCCTATCCTCTTTTTGGAGTGTGAGCAACCGATGACAGGTATTTAAGCTTGCAAGCAACAGAATCTAAAGTGCTGAGAAAATTGTTGAAATAATTGTACTTACCAGGTAACGCCTAGGGCTATGAGTCCCACAGTAACGGCCGCACTAACGCCCGCTATTAACGCCACAATATAGACGCCAAACTCGCTGTTCATGCCGAGATGCTGACGCAGGACAAATTGCTCATTGGGTTCCGGTTGGCCCACGCTACTCACGCTGTTCATCGCGGATATCGGTGTCTTGCTTTGCTTCTGCAGCTTGTCAATTAGAGCGCTAATCTCATGCTGTGCATCCTTGGGCTGGGCCAGATTGACGCCAGCGACAGCAGCGGCCGCCGCCGTTTGGGGCTTAATGCGGTGAAAATTTGCGGCTGTGCCGTCCAGTAGTTTGGGGGTCTCCACGGGAGCCGGGGCCAGAACCGGGGTGATCAATTTGCTTGGAATCTGTTTGCTACTGGCCGTCGGCTCCACCGAGCTGGCTATTCCTGCGCCTCCTCCAGCTCCTCCTCCTGCTCCTGCTGCTGCCGCTGCTGCTACTCCCATAGCTGCTCTTGCTGGAGCGGACTCTACCGGGGCATACTCCTCGTAGTCGTCGAGGGCTCGGGAATCAAGCTCGGCGGACGGATCGCTGGCATTATCGAAGAAGCGTGCATCATTGGGACCCACGGCGAACGGAATGCGCTCCCGCAGAATACTGTTTCGATTGAAGCTCAATCCTGGGCTATAGCTTGAAGGATGTGCGTCAAACTCTGCATCTAGCGGGCTGCCGTAGGCAGCATCGGCCTCAGCATTGTCATACTGGTCGTACTGCTGATTGTTCAGATTATTGTTATAGTCATCTTCCGATTCGGCCAGCATCTGCAGTTCCTGTTGCCGTTGGCGGTATCGCTCGCGCTCCAGCAGCTGGCGCTGACGCCGCAGCTTTAGTCGGATCAGTTCCAACTGCTGTCCGAACTGCTGGTTGAGCCGGCGACGAGCATTATCCTCCATTAGCTGGGCCAAGAAGTCCGAGTGCAGCTCGTACTGCGGCTCAAGCTGTTGCTGAGTGGGTCGGCGACGTAGTCCTGACATAAAAAAGATAGTGTGTAATTGATTAAGTGCCTCAAACTATAGTTTCGTATAATGTGTGGAGTTGTGTGTTTTGTTTTGTGGCTGGACTCGACTGATGGCGTGGACGTGCGTGCGGCTCATTATGCTAATAACGGCTATCCAATCTAATGGCAACAAACCTATAAGACGCCTGGCGTGCGTGTCCTCAATAGTCAGCAGTCAAAAATAGGCATCGACCAAAATAGCAGCCATGTTCGTGTCGAAAGGTGAAGCTAATTAACGGCAAAGGATTGAGTGAGCCAGCCAGCCAGTCAGTCAGTCAGTCAGTTCGTTGCCACTGAGGAACGAATCGAAATGCCATTGGAAAATCGTGCGCCTTCGGAGTGGCACATTAAAGGCTACAGGACATTAACAGCAACGAAAATAGACAAACAAAAGCCCATTTAATTGCCAAGTTTTAAAAATAGAACAATTACATATCTTATGGCCTGAAGGCGAACGCGCCTAAATCGGTGGCCGCAATGACGACGGCACATTAGGCCACAAACACATGCACACGTTCTCACCACACCAATCACGCAACCCACGCACAGTGGGCCCAGCACTATTTAAAACTAGAACAATTTGTAAAAGAAATCAAATAGTTTTCTCCTTGGAAAATATTGTCGCATGCATTATGAAACTTTACAAAATTTTCTCATTTATTTCGGCTGGACTTTAGCTGCACTGAAGTCTAAAGAAATTGTAGGTATATCTCTATTAATTGTGGAAAGCTAACCGGTAGAAATTTAAATTTAATCAATAAGTCAAACACATAATTGAAAATCAGCCCAAAATTAGATAAACAATCAATTTCAAAATTCTAGTCAAGGCTGCAGATGTTTTAAACGATTTTGCCGGTTCTGTGTTTCTTTCGCTTAAGGTTTTTTATTTAAAGAGAAACCTTCCATTACATTTGGAATATTGCAGAATTATGAAAATATGCAGAATTATCTGTAAAATAATGCTGTTGTTCCTTATATAAATAATATTCTGATAATAATGAAGGCATACATTTCAATTCTTGAAAAGATTATAATTTTCATATAGGAAGGGCAACTTCAGAATTAAATGCCTCTATACTTAAATTGTCTTCAAACTAATTCCGGAAGTCTTTCGCTATACACGCATGGAATAAGAGTGAACCAGAAAAGCTAATACAATCATAATACGGAAGAAAAAATGTGTAAATATCAATATTTTCCTTAGATTATAATTTTCATGTAGAAAAGGAAACTTCAGAATTAAAAGCCTCTATATTTAAATTGCACCCAAACTAAATCAGGAAGTCTTTCGAAACACACGCATGGAATAATAGTGAACTTGAAAAGTTAATATTATTATAATTTTCATGTAGAAAAGGAAACTATTAACGTCCTCAGAAATAAATGCCTCTATACTTAAATTGTCTTCAAAGTAAACCAGGAAGTATTTCGCTATACACGCATGGAATAAGAGTGAACCAGAAAAGTTAATACAGTCATAATACGCAGAAAAAATGTGTAAATATCAATATTTTCCTTAGATTATAATTTTCATGTAGAAAAGGAAACTTCAGAATTAAATGCCTATATATTTAAATTGCACCCAAACTAAATCAGGAAGTCTTTCGAAACACACGCATGGAATAAGAGTGAACTTGAAAAGTTAATATTATTATAATTTTCATGTAGAAAAGGAAACTATTAACGTCCTCAGAAATAAATGCCTCTATACTTAAATTGTCTTCAAAGTAAACCAGGAAGTATTTCGCTATACACGCATGGAATAAGAGTGAACTTGAAAAGTTAATACAATCATAATACGGAAGAAAAAATGTGTAAATATCAATATTTTCCTTAGATTATAATTTTCATGTAGAAAAGGAAACTTCAGAATTAAAAGCCTCTATATTTAAATTGCACCCAAACTAAATCAGGAAGTCCTTCGAAACACACGCATCGAATATGAGTGAAATAATTCAGATTATGGCTTATTCCAATCGACTGTGCGCTCCTTGTTGTTTTAGTGGCTCGCGGGGCGATGTGCGCCATGGTTGTGACGTGCTTTGAAAACTTTATTACATTTGCGTCGGCTTGTGTACTTGTATGTATGTATGTACTATATAGGAGAGTGTGTGTGTGTGTGTGTGTTTGTGGGAGTGGGTGCGCACAAAAGTAGGCTATAAAAAGTACTTCGAGTTGCTGGTAGCTACTAGCTAGTATAAGTTTAGCAATTGCACCAAGCGGCAACCAACTAACTATGTATGTATGTATGTGCGTAAATATAACAAACCTCCGCCCTCAAATACACCTGCCTTATATATATATATATATATATATATATATATATATATATATATATATATATATATATATATATATATATATATATATATATAAATATGTACAGTATGTACATATGTATGCCGCTGCATTTTGCTTCGGTGTAGGTTTATATAAAGGCTGAGGCAGCCGAAGTCGGAGTGCGCGTGGGTGTTTTGGTTTGATTCGTGAATTCTTGATACTCGATAGATAGATACTATGTAAATGGTAGTGGTATACACAAAACGAAGTGCCACTTGGCCAGCTCGTTTTGCTGTTCGTGAAGCGTTAAGCCATTCAAGCCTAAGGCGCAAAAAAAAAACAAGCAAGCAATCAAGAAAAATAAACGCAATCATTTCCCACGGAAACGGTCAATGCAAAGACGTAGAATGAAAACTATGTATGTATGTATGTATGTGTGTGTGTGTGTGTGTGTGTGTATGCACGTATATTGAAGGATGTACGTGTGTGTGTGTGTGGCCAAGTGGTGTTCTATTTTTAGCCTACCTGGGTAAACGGACATTTCACAATGACCCAATATGCTGCAGAGAACGACTGCAATTAACGAACAGGAAATTTCCTTTTGCATAGCCATATTGCACTTTTCACTTAATTGTAGCCTCCTAGTCCTTGTTGTTGTTACAGATTTAATTAAAGATCTTCCAGTGAGAAATGTCAATTCGATTGCACTTTGACCGTTTAATTCTAAGAAATTTGCTAACAATGCACCAACACACTTGCCATATGGCCGGTTAATGTACGGTGTACGTCGCTGCTGGCAAATGCCCTTTCAACAGACGACGACGACGACGACGTCGAATTAGTTTATTGATTTTCACGCACACCACCGCGCATAAGCACACACTCACACACACACACACACAGTTAACTACACAATGGCGAGCAAAAATCAGGCAGCTGGTGGTTGCTACGAAGTCTTCGTTTTCTGTGCACTGCCGCAAAAATTTGCGTGGGCGTGCAATATTTTTTGCAATATCCGTTCTGTTACTCAATATTACGGCTTGTTTGTGCAATTATCGATTTGTTTATTGAATTCTGCATATGGTACGGTTATCGCGAGTATCTAATGTTGTAATTTTCTTTCAGCAGAGCAGGATATGAAAATGAACTTCAGTGCTTCGCTTCGCTACAAGGGGACCGCAGCGAGTTCCCGTTACATACGTTGCGTTACAGCCGACGAATACCGTTTCACTGACTGGTGGACTCTGAAGCCTGGCGTTGTTGCTGCTGCTGCTGCTGCTGTGCTGCTGCCACGACATCGGCAGAAGCAGCAACAGAGCAGGCTGTGACGCAAATGTTATGCCCGCCCCCGCACTGTTAAATGTTGCGGACAGCTTTTGGGTATCCATCTTGAAACCAACAACAATGTGGCAAGACGCATGCGCCTAGCAGTGAAAAGCTTTGCTAGTTCCAAGTGGGAAGTATAACTGTATGTGTTAAAAGTATCTTTGAATCAACGCGTGCATTCATGAAAAAGCCGAAGCTCCTTGCTTCGCTACTAGGCAGCTAGCAGGTGGCTGTAGCAAAAAACTCACACACACACACACACACACACGTATGTAGATGTACACGCCACCCCAGCTCCAGGCAGTCGGTTGTTGTTGCTGTACTATTTTAACGCGAATGCAGAGCCCGCGTCGCCGTTCATACCGCACGGTGAACCATTTTTGTTTTGGGATAGGGCACATTTTATTTTTATCAATGAAATTTCAGCTGGAAAGCTCATGCGCGCACTTCATTGAACTTTTTGAATTGCTACTGGTATGCAGATCGACGTGTGCTGATAGGCGGAGTGAGAAGGCAACTCTATATTTATGTACAAATGTATGTATGAAACGACCATAGGGAATTGCCATTAAAACCATAGCTTATAAAAATCATTTTAAAAATATATACACACATATTAAGTTCATATTTTCGTATAAGGATTCTTGCAATTGATTTATACTTTCAACCGATTTGGGAAACTAAATAATTTTTCCAAAATACAGTCACCATATTTTTAAAAAAGAAATCAACCCAAATGCTGAATTAAATATTATTACATATGTACATACAGAAAATAATTTGGCCACCTTATAGTTTTGCTTTACTTAGCAACCAAAATATATTTCAGTGTACTTTTTGTACATAAGAGATAATATAATTTTATGCAATCTTATATGTACTATATTTATAAATATAAAATATGTAATTGTTTCCAGCTCACACTACTCTCATTTTGTACAAAAAGCTTTTTATGGGGGGCTGGGTGAAAAGCAGTATATTAAGCTTTAGGAAGCCCGCTTTTGAAGCCGCAAAGTAACTGTAATATTTCTTTAAGCTTTTAAAGGAAAACGGTCGGCCTACAACATATTGATAACATGTTCTGTTAATTAGCAGTGTTAATAGAGCCAGAGGAAACTAGTTCTGTTCACAAATCCACAGCTCGTTGTTGTTTCTGAGTCATTATTTCTGGCAAGCAACAAAGGAAAAATCATAAACAAATAAAATGGCCGCATTAAAAGGTAATTTTTAGTTACTGCAAATACAAATAAATACTAACTATTTTCTCACCTATGTTTGGATCAACAAAAACATCGTCTTATCAAATGCCTGGTCGCTGTTTCCATCGCTTGCTCCTGTAGCGTAAGTTCGTAGAAGTCACAACCATCAGAAGCAACTTAACAATCTTTATTTCTTTCAGCCTTATTATTAGTGCGTTTCTCACATGTTTGGGAATGACCTTTTTGATATTAGCCTGCGCAGTTCCCACACCAAAGTTGTTCTGGCCTTTTTTCGTACTCCTTTTCTACGTGCTGTCGGTGCTACCAGTAATCATTGCGAATCGCACCACACCGGGTAATGAAACAAATCCGAAAACGGAATTCGCCTTATTTTTGACCGCTGGCATGGTTTTAAGTGCCTTTGCTTTGCCTATTGTATTGGCGCACGCCAATGTGGTAAGTGCGGGGAATGGATTGCAGTGTTTCATAGTTTCAAACTAAACTCAAATTGATATTTTTTATTTGTAGATTACTTGGATGGCTTGCACATTTACGCTAATTGGCAACGTTATTAACTATGCTACAATGTTCGGGTATGCTATGCGAGACGAAGGCTTCGATGCGCCTTATGGGGGCATGTTTTAAGTGCGACTGGACAAAGGCCAACAGAAGTGAGGCATTTTAATTTTAGTAGTGTAGTCCTTCGTGCATTTAATTGCACGTCATCGAGGCTACAGTTAATCTCAAATCATGTATTCGACATTAAAATATACAAATATGCATATGTACAACGGAAAATAATAAAAATACGCCATGAAAATAGATAAAGTGCAAGAATAGTAGTATGTATGTATGTACTAAGAAAGGCCGACTCTGCTGAATAACAGCTGATTAAGATTCGAGTGAACTGGTTCTAGGAGACGAGCAATACCAGTTCGATTACGATAACAAAATGTCAATTGCATTTTTTTTTTCTGCGCGATGCGCACTGTTTTTTGTTTAAATATTTTTCCACAGCCGCGGCCTTAATAATGAGTTTGGTTACCAAAAACGTTTTTTATAAGAGTGAAGACGAAACACAAAGTAAGTTGCCGAGAAAATCGGTCCAGGAGCAGCAGCCGGAAGATGAGAACGTCGAAGGATCAGAGGACGAGAACACTTTGATATTTGAGGAAAGCGATGATGATGAGAGAGATACTGAAGATAAGAATGAAAGCGAAGATGATAGGGACGAGGGCAAGATTGGGGAAAGTCAGCTTGAAGCTGAACATTCGCAACCTTTAAGTGTTCGCTCCACGACGTCCGATGCAAATGGACAGCCGCCGAAGAAGTATGCTTTCAAACTAAAGCAAACGGAGAGCGGGTAAATGGCACTTCATATTCCCATAAGAAGTTGGATTATTTTTGCTTTCGTCTTAGGAACATACTTACAGTGCACCATACAGTGCAGGAGTCTGGAAAAACACAGCGCATTCGCATTGCTGCCGCCTGCTTTAATGAGTTCAGCAATCAACTCATTGTGATAGACAAGAGGTGAGTGCTCCAATTGGCCTAAGTTCCAATATATTCATATATTCATGTTTTAGGGGCAACGTATTCGTATTTGACTTCGTTTGCAAACGCTACTGGCATCTCAATTTCCGCATTCCCAAAGTATGCCTTCTGCTCCCATCGCCGCTTCATAAAAGCGATTACATTGTGGGCAATAAACTGGGCCAAATTTTAACCGTGGACGTGAACAGTTCCCTGTTAGTAAACCTAAACAATATTGGCACTAGCGCAATAGATGAGCTTTCCTTTGGTACACGGATTCAGAGCTCAAAAGCTTCCAACTCATTGCTACGTTTCGGTCACGAGGCTATGCTGTTCAATCTGCAAACGTTGAATGTGTCTCATCAGCTAGAATTCAATCAGTCGCGGTACACCTTAAAACTAGCCGGTTATCTGCCTAATTCGGATCAATTCTTTACGTGCTTCACCAACGACTCGGTGCACATTTGGTCGACGGTCTCCCTCAACACGCTACAAATTGCACACCCTATAAAGATGCGAAATCGCAAGCTGCGTTTGCTGCCCACAAGCGAGAGTATACCGGAGTTTGCTTTACGCCCCCCCAATGACAGTGATGTGGAGGATGAATTAACGTTCAGCTGCCAGGATCAAGACTATGCGGATGGCTATTTGCTGAGCTATTGCTTTACGCCTGATGGCAATAAGTTTGGGCTTAGCACATTGGATGGTTATTTGCTAGTGTTAAGTACCGTCACCTTCGACCTGGATAAGTTGTATCGCCTGCGTGACTTCATTTTGAAACAGTTCGTCTTTCTGCCGCTGCCAAAAGAACGCATTTTGTTTGGCATTACAGCCCGCAGTCAAGCAATTATGTTAGATTTGGCACATACAGAGTTCAAGTTGTTTGTGCAGAGTGAGAATGCCGAGAGCTTGTGCCTCAGTCGCGATGGCAAGCTTCTTAGCGTGCTCTCCAGATGCGGCGAGGTGAATATCTGGTCGACCTGTCGCCTCTACAACACGTTGCATGCCCAGACAAATTGCCTCAAGGTGTTGCACTCAGCCTTTCAGCAGAAAAAACCGCTACCCGCTTGCAATGTTAGTGGGTGCATGCACCAGGAGATACGCAAACTCCTAAAGAGGGATCGTTTGAGTGCCATTTTGCACGAGTACGGCTGCTATCCGGAAAAGTATCGCTTCCTCATTTGGACCACGTTGCTGGAGTTGCCGTGCAATGGACGGGATTTCCAGCAGCTGCTCAAGTTGGGTGTACCACCAATTATAAAGAACCGGGCTCAAGATCTTAAGATACGCAGCGATTCCTTGAAACGTGCCGTCGTGAAGGTCTGGTCTTGTCTCGCACAGTGGTGCAAAGTCTTTGCTTATGCAGACTTTATGCCCAATCTAATATTCCCCTTCGTTAAGCAGCTGCCCAAAAATGGACTAGTGGCTTTTGAGCTGCTCGTCACGCTGCTGCTGAATCATTTCGAGTTGTGGTTCGAGTTTCATCCAATGCCACCGGCCAATTATTTAGCCATGTGCGAAAATCTTTTGCAACGACAGGATGAGCAGCTCTGCAAATTCTATAAGGCACTGCAGCTGCAGCCCAAGGACTATATTTGGTCGTTGCTATCGAACGCCTTTTCCGAGGTTCTGGACGAGCAGCAGTGGCTGGCTATGTGGGATAACGTCTTTACAGAGCCCCCCTATTTCCTTATCTTCCTCGCCGTGGCCTACAATCTCATTAACCGCGAGGTGCTACTCCGTCTGCCGGACAAATCTGCCGTCCAATGGTTTTTCCATGAACAGAATCCCATCGAGGTGCTAAAGCTGATCGCCAAGGCGCGCAAGTTAATGGACAACTGTCAGCCAGACCTGCATCCCAAGCGCTTCATTCAGAATCTCACGCCATTGCCCAAGGAAGCCTATCCGAAATTTCTTAGATATCCCAGCGAGTGTATTACCCAACATGAGGAGCACTCGGTAATGCAGGCGCAGCTGCATCAGGACATCGATGCGCGCATACGTCATCTAGAACTGGAGGAGTCTAAGGTCATGGAGCGCCTTCACAAGGGTCTGCAGCAAGAGGAGCACACGCGCCGCATCAAGGAGATGGAGAAATTGTACGAGGAAACGCTGCAGCGCGAGGAAGAGCGTCTGCTATGTCAACGCAAAATGTTGCTCCTCTACCAGAAGGAGGTGCGTCAGCGCAAAAGCGAGGTCCTTACACAGTTACAGGAATCCGAGCAGCGACGCAAAGCCCTTGAGATGGAGAAGGAAATCGACGCGTTAATGCGCAGCATTGAGCGTGAACGACGTCGTCAGAATCAGGAAATGCTTCTCGCCGAGGATGAAATACGCAACGAGGAAATGGAAATACTGGCTCAGCGTTACTTCTCGCAGACCTCGACCGCGCCCCTAGCCCAGAAATACTACGACAATATTCAAAAGCTGTGCAGAGAGCGCGATCATCTGCAAAAGAACCTAAGGGAGGTGCGTATGAAAAGGATTTCAATGACACATTCATTTAAAACTTGTTTTTACAGATGACCATGAACCAGCTAGACCGATCTTCTCGAACATGCCCAGAAACGTCACCGGAGCTAATGGAAATCGAGCGTTCTATTTTGGAAATACAGCGGGAGTTCTGCGAGGTCCTGAACAGTGAGAGGCGTGAATAGTTGATCAGAAAAACAAAAGCACCTTATGTACAAATTATAGTCTAAGCTAGATAATATCTTTTGTCATAGAGAACCTTTTGTTAGTGTACTATAACTATAAATTTAGATAAATACATAAATGTGCATTAATATTATTATCATTTTTTGTAGCTAGGATAAGAGGGGGAAACCCGTAAGGCTTGTAGTTGTACATGTTAGATTAATCTTATATCAAGGTCTTATATAAAGGAAATATGAAAATACAGATTTGTTAAAATTGTAACATGACTAAGTAAACTAAAAAGCGGGTGGGCTTTAAAAATATATTTAACATATCACATATCGATCTATGAGCTGGAGGCACCACAAGGGTTTTCTATCAATCTATGGTTCTGCTGGGGCTGGGTCTCCGGTTGCTGCTGCACACTAGAAGACACTACCATTTTAGGCACATTGATTACTAGATGAATGCTGGACGGCGGTATTTGAATCTGATGGGGCACAACTGCAAGAAAGAGGAAGAGAATGCAATGATTTAACTCAACCGGAAGCGTATTTTCCACCTACCGCCTGTATTGCACTTGTTGCTGTTGTTGTTAATGCTATTCTTTAATGCCTGTTCCAACTCGGCAATTCGCTCCCGCAGCTTGCGGTTCTCCACTCTTAATTGGGCGTGTTCATTGCGCATTTTGTTACGATACCTGGAGGCAGCCGCTCGTCGCCGTTCCATGCAATCCTCGGTGCGTGTGGGGGCTCCTTTGGATTTGGGAAGCTTTGTCTTGGCTGCCACGTAAGTGCTCTCCCTATTCCTATTGCTGTTGCTATTCAGGATTGCCTTGAGCCGCTCCTTGATGGGCAGCTGTGAGGTGGGCGTCAGACTGGCGCTGCTGGGCTCATGAGGCTGCGGTGTGCTGGGCACGAAAATAGCTGGCAGGGGTTTGCTGGCTGTCGTCGGCACAGCGGCGCTAGTTGTCAGTGGCGTTGTGATGCCTTTGGGCTTCGGCAATATGAAAGGACGCACTGTTTGTATTGGTATGGCACTGGTCAAGGTTTTGTTCATTCTGGCTGGGGTGGGCTCCACAGTAACTGCGGTGGCGGACACAGCCTGTGCAGGCAGCACCCAAGTGATCATTTGTGGCTGGAACAACTGCAAGGGTGCAGCCTGCTGGATTGTCTGGCCGGCTGCTGTGATGTGGGGGGACGCATCCAAACTGGCAGCCTCTGTTCTTGTTGCTTGCGTTGTGGCGAGCAGAGCCTCTACATTGGGCACGTCGAGTGGACTATTGGCGTCCGTTTTCGCCTGGTTCTCATTGTCGAGCGGATACACCTGAGGCGTGTGCAGGTCGCCATCTGTGGTAGTGGGCGTTGCTGGTACTGTGGCAACTGAGCTTGCTCCGTTCTGCTCCACAGCACGCTGGAAGCCTATGTCGAATGGATTCACGTGACGCAGGTCTTCGAAAAGGCCCACTTCATCACAGTTTTTGATAAGGCGCGTCGGCGTGGGCGTTTGGTCCGTAGCGAAAATGTTCTCCGACTTCTGGCCCAGGGACAGGTCCAGGGTTATATCATGATCATGTTTCGGCTGGCCATAGTTTTCGTAGTTGCTGAAGTAGCAGGCATCGCTGGATGTGCCCAGTTCATTGCTTTTGGAACCGCAATTGTTTTCCTGGCTGCTTTTCGTCTCGAAATCCGGGAAGGAGACGCTGGTTAGGTCCGAAATGTGGGCCTCAGTGTCCATGGCACGGCGCTGGCGGTCAACGCAATATACAGACGGTTAAGTATCGAGAGAAACGAATTTAACTTTCAAGTTCTCAAAACAATAACAAAGAACAATTTTTGTTGGTTACGTCGACGAGTAGATACACTTTAGAGCTCGTTTTTTATAACAATATTGTCAGCATATGCATACCATTATTAGTAGACCCATAACTTTTTATTGTAATGGTCTATAGTTAATTAGTGTTAATTATTAACAAAAATTCGATAACACAAAATTACATATGGATTTGTAAAACAATAACACAAAAATAGCAAAAGTTGAATTAGTTGCAGAAGGAATCATTAGATGCAATAATAGATGTACATACTTGCATAATATATAAATAACAAAAAACTTGTATTAAGTTAGTTTAGTATTAAGTTAGGTTAAGGTCATTTAGGGATTTTTTTGTATAATTTTTCTCGCTTTACACTTTCAATTGTTGTTTCACTTTTTATGTGTCTCATTTTGCTCAATTAAGTAGAAAAGGCTAAGCTGTCTGTGCTCTTAACACTACTATATCTTTATCTTACTTATAAATTCATAATATTGAAAAAATTTAAAATAACATAATAGTTCATATTTGGAATGGAAAACATCTTTATCCACATTCGTTAATTTTGTACAAAAGTCAAAATGCCAAAAAAATAATTTTGTGACTTGCATCTAAATTGGCCTTCAAAATATTTTTATATATTGTATGTTGGTCCATTTTTTCGTCCCCAGCTTCCCCTGTGCATCTTCCAACCACTATCTCTACCATGGTTAACGGTGGGAATATGTTTTTTTTTTCGCTTTCCTGAGTTTATTCGACTTTCGCCAGACTTTTACAGTGCCATCGTATCCAAAAATAGAATATGTATTTGCATTCTTCACTAAAAAAGACTTCTCTCAAAATATTTTTGAAATTAAGTATATTAAGAGTATTAAAATGGGTTCAAAAATGTATATATGCGGGCATTTAGTGGTAATCGTTTTACTCAAACTCAAACATTGTGTTGTTTTGATTTCCTATAAGTATAAAGATTTATTGTCTTCTTTTATATGATATACATATGAAATGGACATATTTAAGAAACCGCGCTTATACAAGTGCTTCTCAATTTTCCCATAAGTTACGTACAGCATGGCAGTTTAGGCATACTGTGAAATCAAAAGGTATACTATTGGCTTATTTAAGCATTGCATTATGGGTGTTACCTTATTGTTGAAATCTGGTCTCTCTATATGACGTTCAAGTTGGCAGCGCACCAACGGGAATGGAACTGCCAACCTGTTGTCGAGCGCTTATAAGAACTGATACGTTTTAAATTTAAAAATATGAACACACAATTTTGGACATTAATTATAGTAATAAATATTATACATGCAGCAAAAGATGACTCTAATTGTATGTTTACCACAAACAAGTCCTTTAAAGCACATTGTTCAGATATTTTGTGATATGACCACAAAAAGAAGAAGAAATACTTTGACATTCAGGGCTTCCTCTAATAAACTGTGTATCGATCGTCTGACATCTTAAACGCAAGGGACGAGTTTCTCACGGCACGTAGGCGCAATCACGCAAAAAAAAAAAAAACAAGGCCCAAACATTTTTGGCAATAAAGAAAACCCCATAATTTGAAATATCTTTTAAATTAGATTGCAGGAAACAAAAAGAAACACGCAAAATGTAGACAACTTGTTTTTCGAAACATGCACGCAAGCAATTTTCTAAAACTTTTGCATGTAAACATGTATGGTATGTATGTATGTATGTATGTATTTCTCGCAATAGGCCCAGTCAGTCAAACTTGTCTTGTGGGTCAAGTTCAGTGTCCAAATCCTCGGCAACGTCTCATCGCAGCACGCAGACAAGATGGTGGCCAAGCCATCGCCCCACCAACATTGGCAACAGCGGCAGAGCCAGTCAAGGAAGATGCACAGCATGAAAATTAAGAAAAAGTGATGCGTAATTACAGTCATTCTCTTTCACTGCAGCGGTCGATTCGGTACCGAAGACCCGACCGACCCGATCTGGACAGGCTGGACCAGTCAAGAGTGTTGCATGCAACAGACGCGGTTTTTGGACGGCAGTGGCCGCCAATGCTGCTGCTGCTGCTGCTGCTGCTGCGGGTAGAAACAATCAGTTTGAAGTTCGTTCGCATAATTATGGGCAATTTTCAAAGAACATGCGTTCCGATGAACATCTCTCTCTCTTTGTTGTGCTCTGCTCGCATTCAAAGTACGAGTATTGTCGGCTCATCAGCCGTCGCATCAGTCGCAACAGCATCCGCGCCATTTTTGTGGTTATATGGGATGTCCAGGCTGGGAGCATGTGTAACCTCATGCACATCCACATCCACTTCCATAGGATACGTTTCAGTTTTGCATTTGTTTCGCAACATTTGCAAATTACAGGTTGTAGCCATCACGAGCAGGATGTGCTTGTAGTATCATATCAAAATTTCTACATACATATGTACATACATACTCTTATGTATATGTATGTATGTTTATATTGCGGGCTATTTAGTTGGTGTAAAATATATAAAATACAACTTATTTACGAAAACACAACTCATGTATGCACAACCCCGTTAATATGTTGCTTGCCTTGGCGCCCCTGTCGCGCTGCACTTAAATAACTCATAACGGCATATGCAATGTGCCAGCTCTGGAAACGAAGGGTGCTGGCAAGTTACTAAAAAAAAATTTCATAAATATTCAAAATGCACAAACGGACAAGCTGCATCCTGTGCGTACTTTGTCTTATTTTGCGCCGTTCTCCTCAAGAAATTCCTAGAACGCCCAACATTTGTTTTCCGCTCAGTCTTTCGACGTTTTGTTTGCTTTGCCTAGCGGGCTTTTTGCATAAATTCGGCTGTTTTCATGGTAGATGGATAGGTAGGGGAAAAGGTAAATGACCAAACCACAATGTGTAACAATGCAGACGAAGATAAAGCTACTTGTACTACTACAACAAACGATAAGCAGCTATCTGTTAATCGGCTTGATAGTTCCTTGATATGATTAAAACGCAAATTGAATTCGTAGTTTAGGGTAATAAATATTCCTCAATCCAAAATTATACGTTTTTCTATAAATAAACTTACTTCTAAGAGAGCTATATTGGAATTATATGCCTTAGTCTGAATATAGTGTATAGGTTAAGCATATTTATCTTGTGCTGAACGGTGTTATACATATTTTATAATAAAGTATTTAACAAATGTTATAATAACGATCAGTACACACATGCATATTATAATCGATGTTTTAAAAAATTAACTTTCCATAGAAAAAAAGCTAATAGTAGGGAGAAAATCAAAAAAGATTTTTGAAAATACAAAATGTTTATATATCAAGAGAGACTGTCATAATATTTTATTTAATGTTGTTAATCAATAAAGTACTCGTAATATTCACTTTTGATGAATATGTATGGCTTACTTAAAAAAAGGATTATATACAGTTTTAACAAGAGAGAACGCTACAGTCGAGCAAGCCCGACAGTGTAATACCCTGTACCCAGGTAAACTTCCGTCACTGAGTTATATGCGCCCATAGCGGCAGCAAAAAGAGGAAGAAGAAGAGCGAACTTGTTGCTGCAGTTTGGGGGGGTTGTACTGGCGAGAATTTGTTTCGCTAATAACTTTTCTTAGAATTGACCGAATTTAATCAAATTTTGAACAACAGTAGACAATTATATATAAATTATGTGTGCAAAGTTTGGTTTAGGTAGCATTTGAAATGTGGACGCTATTGACGAAATTCTGCAGCGGGGGAAGGGGGGGAAAATTAAAAAAAAAAAAATAAACTCGTCCTTACTCGGACCTAGGAGAATCTGGATGCCAACTTTGGTTATTCTAGCTTATATAGTTTCTGAGATCCTCGCGTTCATCCAGACGGACGGACAGACGGACAGACGGACAGACGGACGGACATGTCTAGATCGATTTCTCTCGTCATGCTGATCAAGAATATATATACTTTATGGGGTCGGAGATGCTTCCTTCTGTATGTTACATACTTTGCACAAACCTAATATACCCTTTTTACCCTACGGGTACAGGGTATAAAAACAACGACGCGTTTCAGCTACGCCTTTTAAACATATTAAGTGTGATATTATATATGAAAATATGAAGATCAAATGCTTAAAAATCTAAAATTTATATTACACACTATTACACACTTTAATGAAAATATCCAATAATTTATAATACAAATACACAAAGAAATGTGACCGCCCAACAAAACATGAATAATGTTCGATGTTTGTACAAACGATGGATCGACGATGTAAAAAACCATCGGCAAATATCGATGTATCGTGGGGAAAACATCGTCGATGCTCGAGACATCGATGTTTTTTTAAATCCCTAGCCTGGCCCCTACTATACTGATGAAATCCCACGGCAGCCAGCTAACTTACTTTAATAAGATTCTAATTGTTAGCATTTATATTTTTTGGTACACTTGTTAAGTTTGGCTTCCGTGTAATAGTTAGTTAGCATATTAAAAAAAACACTTGTTTTAAAGTTTTAAAGCAAAAATAATCTTGTCCTCCTTGTCATACTTTATCGAAAACTTCAGCAGTCATAGCACTGGAGAATGTTTAATGATATTCAATAAATAAATTGGATAAGCTCCCTTAGGTCTACGCCAGTCCTCCCTTGAGGATAGAAAACTCAGAACTCAACTCATACTGTCCCTGCGGACGATAAGTTGGATTTCTTCTTCGTGAGAATAAAGCTATAATATCGGCTTATATAGTATACTATACATACATAAATAGAAGTACATATATATGTATGTTCGAGTCATTGTTGTTGCCTTTGCTTGGCACTTTTATAGTCAAGTTTTGAGCCTAACTTGGCGCTCGATAATAATTTCATAATTATAGGTTATCTGGCAGTTGAATTCGTAAATAAAAAACAAAACGACAGCGAGCGGCAAATAAAGAAACCAAAACAAGAGCAACGCTTAAGACTTTATCACTGGATTTGTTGCTGCCTTAGTTTTTGCACCGCCGCGTCGTCGAGATTGATTGTCGCTAATGGGCGTGATGTGGCAGCGGTTCCAGTGAAATTTCCTGCCCGCCAGAAACTTGGCCAGGCGGTCGGCCACTCCGCGACACAGCTAATTGTTTAATTGCAATGGAGCAGAGAGTGCTCGACACGCCAGCAGTAGATCACGCGGCATTAGTGATCAGCGCCCAGTTACAGAGGAAGTGGCCAAACGCTGAACTGAAGACAAGGCAGTAAAATGAGCGCCCAATCGCCCGCACTTCGTCCATAATTATTTTCGACCTTGACCAATAGCTGCAGGCCTTGCGTCGGTAACTGTATTTATTTCATTTTATAATTTTTCTAAGACCATATACAAATTTATTACATACGTATGCGATTTAGTCACATGCAATGATTTTCCTTGGTCCTTTAATAAATTGAAATTAATTAATGTTGTTGATTTACTATATAGTACATATGTATAAGCATTTCGACAAATTACAAATGGTCTGCCAACAATTTCATGTAAGAAAATGTGCATAAAACGAAATACGCATGGCAGGCGCGAGAATTGATTTACAGTTATGATTTTTGATTCCTTTCCTTCACATTTACATTCTTATAGAAAGCATTCTGCTTGCAGCTGCAATGCAACGCTTAGTTTTTCTCGACCTGTTGAACGCGTCGCGCCATTTCTATTTGGAGTTGCCGAAAACTCCGAGAAAATGTTTAATTAATAGCTTAAACATTAAAAAATTATGTAAAAGCAAGTGTACATATTAAGTTGTGTGTGAAGTGTTCTTAATATGTGTTTATTAATAAGAGAAAATGAGCACGACAAAAAACTACGCATGGCAGGCGCGAGAGTTGATTTACAGTTATGATTTTTGATTCCTTTCCTTCACATTTACATTCTTATAGAAAGCATTCTGCTAGCAGCTGCAACGCAAGGCTTAGTTTTTCTCGACCTGTTGAACGCGTCGCGCCATTTCTATTTGGATTTGCCGAAAACTCCGAGAAAATGTTTAATTAATAGCTTAAACATTAAAAAAATTATGTAAAAGCAAGTGTACATATTAAGTTGTGTGTGAAGTGTGCAAAATATGTGTTTATTAAATGCCGAAAATGCCGCGCGATTAATGTGCTGCATACATACATACTGATGTGTGTATGTGTGTGTTCGTGAAATAAATTTCGCAGTGCTTCAATTTTTGTTTCTATTTTTTTTAAGTGTTTGTAAATGTGATCTAAATAAGTAAAAGTGTTCAATTTGAAAATAATATTTAATTAAATCAATCGCAATTAATCTCTAGGTATATGTAAGTACGCAGCGATTTTTATTAATTAATTTTTTTTTTCATGTATGCATGTGTGTATGAGGCCTTTATTTTAGCAGACAAAATGTCACCATAACATAACAGATACACAAAAAAAAGAAAGAAAAAAACTCAATTAACAGAGTTTGCCGAATGTGTTGTATAACAGATTGTTAACTTGCCTGCATTTGAGCATTGAGTCTGTTGTATGAAGACATAGACATACCAACAAGTTGCGGTTGGGGTGGTCGGGCGCCCCAACTTGTCGCAAAGGAGCAAGAGAGCGCAGTTAGATCAATCAAAAGCAAGAGAGCGTACGAATTCTCTTAAAAAATGGTAGTTATTGAAGTAAGCATGGGAGACAGAGACGAATCGTTCGTCCGTTTTTTGCACAATTAAAGAAATTACGATTAATAGTTACAGTAGTCGTAAATCCAATATCGCCAGCAGCTCTCTCTGTACTGACAGATACACACAAATTTTTGGACTTTATTCATTTTATTTTTGTACAAGAAATTGGAAAACTGAGATTCCAGCAAACAGCCTTTGACATCAATATTCTCCACCAAGGGATTGAAATTTGCAAAGCAACTTCTTGGACTGAGTTTTTAAAACTGAATAGCACTTGTCTGCATTCAGTGCCTGCGTGAATTAGGGAATTGTTATTAGTCGATAAATATCTATGTGGATATTTTTAACAAATTGTTTAGTTAGAGCCACAAAAATTTCGATCAAATTCCTTGCTCTGTTGTTAGATCGTTGCCGCCATTTATTGCCTTTTTAGCTCGTGCTCGATGTGTGCCAGCAGCAGTTCATAAATAAGCGAGAAAGGACGCCTCCTTACCGAACTTTAGGCGGCAAACGGTGCTGAGCTGTCGGCGGCACCTTGACGCCGTGATTCTAGAGATGATGAATAGCGTTCACTTTTGATGTATCGGCCCCACTTTCAGCTTCAATTTAATGCTGCACGTTCATGGGGCTGCTTAATTGCCTCTGAAGCTTCAATGTTGCCATCGCATTATGTCCATTTCCGTTAGGGCCGCCGGGCGATTGTTGTTTTAGTTGTTGCAGTAGTCGAGGTTTTCAACTTTCGCAATGATCTTTTTCTCTTGATTTTTATTTTACTAGCATTTTGGAGCTGGCATTTGATATAAACGTATTCGCATTGGACAAACTGTGTGTGTGTTTTTTTTTTTAATTTGCTTTTTTTCTGTTTGGGGCTTTAAGGCTTCGGGCTACTACAAGCGAGCCACATCCTGTATGGCGTCGGCCGGCGCGTCCTTGGCCACACCACAACATAATTGGCGTCTGGAGGCGTGACGCTTGTGGCTTTTTCTGCAGACCTGTGTCTAACATGTGCCGGTCTTGTGTAGGCCAGAGGACGAGGTAGAGGCTTGTTCATTGTTACTTTGTGGGCATCAAATAAAAAAGGGAATGCGCTTGGGGCTGTTGCTGAGCTGCCACTACTGTACCTAGAGAACTAACGGTATTGCGAATATTTAATTGCATGTTGCGGTTTATGAATCATGGAATTTTTTTGTTCTGCCTCAAGGTTTTCAACGAATTTTCGGTCGTTTTGATAAGACGCAAATAATCCAAATTGGTTATAGTACGATTTCCCCAAGTGGCCAAGAGACCAATAATAGTTCGTATTTGAGAATGAAAGTGATTTTAAAAAATTGAGTTTGGTGTTTTATAGTAAAGGAATTCTCTTTTAGTTTCATTTGTTTTAGTTTTATTTTTTGCACTCAAAGGCTTCTTTAAGGATTAAACACTAATAGAAAAATAATATTTACTATAAAAAGAGTAGACTATCCATCAGTGGAGGCATAGTAAGCGGTTTTATACCTTGGGTATCTGTAAAGGAAATGCTTACAGTTGCTGTCGTTTTAGCCAAGAGTCGGCCGGCTTTAAGCAAAAATGCTCTTTAATAACTACGAAATTAGCGTCTCGGCGCAATGTAGAATCCAGTATGTTTTATTAACATTAATGCGTCAGATTTATTGTAAATGTCTTGAATCCGTTGTGGATCGACTTTGCACGATTCTCCAAATTTTGAATCGATCTGCCCATGAGTGGGAAAAGCTCATGTTATCAGTATAGGGGCACAACTAACATGAGATACTAATTTCGCCCGAAATTCGTAAAAATGTGAATTATTTTTCTGCGGTTTTTCCGATTAATTATGATATAGCTAGTAGGTTTTTCCAAAAATCGCTAAAGTAGGAAATCTTTACAGCAATAAGCAGAGCTGTGTGTTTATTAAACTATGAGCTACTTTATAGAAGGGGGCTCTATGGACTCTAGAATATAAACTTCTCACTCACATCTTTTTAAATGGATATGCGAGAATGGAGAATAAAAATTATATAGCAACAAAACAAAACATCTTATGTATCTGTTTCTTTGTACATTGCACTCAACACTAGATGAAATGTGGATCTTAGCAAATGTATTAAAATATTAAACAAATAGTTTATAAAACGGATACAAATAGGGTCAGTAAAGAGCCTGTAAAGCGTAGAATCTATAAAATAAATATAATAAATTAATTAAAGCAAGAGAACTGCACTATATAATTAATAACTCACCGACGTCAGGGTCTCTAGAGAGGGCGAGAAAAAGGGTATTTGGATTTGAAGCTGTCGCTGAGCTCTCAAAATGATCAACAGCGTCATTTTCTGAACGCGGATACTATGTGCATACCAAGCACTATCGAACACATCTCGCGCCAATTCCGAACACTAAAATAAAACGGATTTTTTATTAGAGGAAGTAAGTACTTCTACACGTAACGCACCCCTTCCACGAAGAAGTTGCCGCCTAGACAATATAAAAAGATTTCTGCGCTCACGCAAATACAATACACGACATAGGCTAACGTCCCAACTAACGTCCCAGAGAACTGCGAAGTATAGATATTATGGTGGAGATATTATGGTGAACTGATTTTTTGGAAGGTACCAGCAATATCCCCAAGACACTTGCGCATATAATCAAGCTGGAGGTGACAAAGTGTCCCAAGGTAATCACAGCTAGGACGCGAGATAAAAGTGCCGTCAATTCTGCCAACTCGTTGTGCCGATCTATAAGCTGTTCCAGCTTCCTGACAACTTGTAACTCCTCCTGTAGAGTAGGTGGCGAGTCACTTTTCACGGCTAGTGTTTCACACACATCGTCGCGCAGCGATTTAATCAACACGCTTAAATAGATGCAGAAGCCCACAAATAAACCATCAGCACCCGCAAAACAACATACAGTAATGTTACCGTGCCATTGAACAAGGGTATAGGAAATGGGGTAGAGGGGGAGACGCAACATCGGTGCAGGTAGCCTGAAAAAAAGATAGGGTTACAGATATTTTGACCAATTGTCGTAGTCATACCTCATTAAGAAGGGCGTCTCATATATCCAGTCCAAGTCGTTTTGAAGCCGGTGCAAATTAACCCAAAGATTCCGTATCGAATATGACATACTAGTCCAGAATCCAAAGAAAAACACTATTGAGGCGAGCTGTGTGGCCAACGTGTAGTATTTCTTCTTATACTGAAGCTTTTTGGGCGATCCTTCCTGCTCACTGAGATGGCGAATGCGCTGAATTAGAAACTTGAAGTCGTCCATATACCACCAAAGGCAAACCATCTTCAAAAGCGACACAATACTCGAAGCAACCGGACACAGTGCGTCCAATGCAGTTGCAACATCTATCGACAAATAATGGATGCCGTAACTGGCCTCAGCATAGCAGCCATAGGCCAGAACGAAAAAATTGAAAAAGCTCCACAGACGAACAGACCAAGTTCGTTCGGTCTCCGGATAGAACCCGATCCACTTCCAGGAAAATTTGGGCACCAAAAAGTAATGCCGATCCACTGGATACGAGGAGGTTAAAAAGCTCAGCAACATGGTCAAGCTACGGTTGATGTTTTGTAGTAAGGCCCTACTTCCGTTTACGGCTTTTATAGGCCTACATTATTTGCAAAGTCAATGAGCAGCTGCAGCGAGTCACAAATATTGACAAATTACCAACAATTTTGCTAAATAATTAAATAAAATGGGCGAGGTATTTCTCTAGTTATTTCGGTATTCAGCTATACATATATTATTAAGTCTCCGATATATGGTTAAGTATAGTATTCGTTTCAATGCTCATTTTAGGCTCCAATACAATAATCAATAGGTGTGAGCTTAGCTGCGTTGTTTTGAGAGGAATGCACTGAAAATTGAAAGGGTATATTCCACTTTTCAGAGCTAACGACTTTAAACTTTAGTCATTCTTCTTATTCTCTGTTTAAAGACTAATTAATAGTAGTACGGACACAGTTAGGTTTATACTAAATAGATGAGTATAATATTTGTATGGCACAGTGAAGAAGTGCAAAAGAGACAACATCTTAACATTTAAGTTCTATTTCGAACAGTATGCGGAAATGTTCTTAAAGGCAAGGTCCTTAAAAAAGGAAAGTTTTTCATTAAATATCGTATGTTGCTGCTGTTTAGAAACAAAGATAAAGAAATAAATTGCACATCTACATATGTATATGCGGCAGTCTGTTTCAATCACAACATTTTAAATAAAAACACAGGCATAATAATCGGATGAAATACCACCCTAAGTTTTGTTGCAATGAAATTTTATTCAGTAATAACTGTATAGCATGTTCTAATAGGCTTAACCATTTAGCAGAGTTGAACCGTATTATACCTGCATTTAGATGTAATAACTAATACGAGCGTAGAAGATTATAAGTAGCTTTGAATTAAGATTTAAAATATTATGTTATAAAACAAGATAGAACGCTACAGTCGAGCAAGCCCGACAGTAAAATAGCCTGTACTCTCCACAAAAAGGAAAAATTAAAAAAAAAAAAAATAAATTAAAAAAAAATTAAATTATTAAAAAAATGAATGAATTAATTAATTAAAATTAATTAATTAAATTAGAATACATGTTTAAGTTCAGTTTTAACAGTATACATTTACATCACGTACCTATGCGTGTTGATGATGAAACTTGGCATACGGACTCATAGTCATTAACTGGAGGTATTTGCCAAATCTGAGTACAAAATTCTACAAATTACGGGAGTTATGAAAAAAAAACACGAATTGCGGGGGAGTGGGGGGGTGTATCAGAAAAAATAAACAAACTCGATCTGCCTAGGGCTTATAGGAACCTTGATACCAATTTTGGTTATCCTACCTCTTGTACTTACTGAGATCCTTGCGCTCATATAGACAGACGGACAGACAGACAGACGGACATATATCGACTCGTCTTGTCATCCTGATCAAAAATATATGTACTTTGTGGGGTATGCCACGCCTCTTTCTGCCTGTTACATACATTCGCACAAAACTAGTATAGCCTTTCACCCTTTGGGTACAGGCTATAAAAATAGCTACTATACGTCATCATTTTTTTACTGGCTAAGGGAACTTTCTTTGAAATATTTGTATGTACATGTGTGTACTTATGTACAATAAGAATTCATGTCACTAGTGTATGAATCTATTGAGTCTGAAGGGCAGTTTTCAACATAGTGGATTACAAGAATTAAAATTTGTAAATATCAACATTGACCTTATATTTATAGTACAAGAAAGTTTATGTACAAAAAATTTGTGATAAACTGCAGCTTTGAAATGGAACATCCAACATCAATTAATGACTTGGAACTGGAAGACCTTTTTTATCTGGATCTGGGTGCTTAAATGAATTTATTTCTTATAGTTTTAGATTAGAGACATTTATTTTAGGATAGAGACATTACATTTCGAATATATAAGAAAAGAAAATGCATATTTTCAACATAACGAATAGCTTGTGACAGTTTATACTAAGTTTTCTTGATATGTGAAATAAACATTTGTGATATATTGCCGCTTATTATGGAACATCCATGTTAGAAGTAGAAGATAATCCCCAGTTGGCAACGGTAGTGGAATGTTCTCAGGGTCGACGTTAAAGTCCTTAAGTAATATATCACCCTAAGTAATAATTAATATGTATTGTGAAGGATTATATAATATGATTACTATGTACTTACAGAATAGGGGCAAGTGTGGTTGACGTTTGAAAAGTTTCTTATAAGATCAAAACCTAGTTTGATAGCTGGATGGTTTCTCCGCTGAAAGAATTGACAAACATCGACAGTATAGTCAAAAAGCCATGGTTTATAGCCATTTGCTTTCTTTTGCACTGTTGCTCTTAATTGCATATTGTTAGTTGGATGAAGATAAGTTATATTTAAATTGAGAACAACTTTACCGCGGCTTATAGCTTTAAGACGGCAATTATTAATCGACACCGAGGATGTATTAAAGGACTCACACACGAAATTTGTCATTTTAAAGAAGGCTGCCTCCTGTAAATTAAAGCACATTGATTACTCCCGTGTTATACAAGTGTAAATTGTAATTAAATCAGTACAAGTTGAACCAGCAATAGCAGACATCCACAAAACGTTATAAATTTCCTCATTGTTGTACTTCAATTGGGAGCGGGTTTATTGTGCTAAATGTTTTATAAAACTCATGAATAGATTTCAGCCAGTCTAAACGATTTATGCATTAGTGCTAAGCGAGTTAAATGCAAAGTCGCACGGGGCCGACTGCTATATTCCCTGCACTCAGTTTGAAAAAACTTGTTGTACCCTCTATCCGAGAAAGTACCCTCTATCTTAGAAAGTATAAAATCAAAAAGTATGTCAAAATCAGAAGGAGCAGACATGTTAAAAATACAATATGTATAAAGTCGGCATAACTGGAAGAGTCAATATAGATATGTCCGACTGTCTACCTGTCCGTCTGGTGTTATATACACCTTTGTATTCCATACGTAAAGCATTCTTATTATAATGCTGTCATAAAATCGCTCGCTGGGAAAATAACTCATGGAATTAAAACTATTTTATGAGCACCTCATAATATTTATTACCATGTGATACGACAAATCGGAATTTAATTGAAAAGCAAATGTTTTGCTGCCACAATTGCATTTTGGAAACCAAACTGATTACTCCTGTTGAATTAAATTCTAATGATAATTAGTTTTGCCAGTAATAACACAAAATATTAGCAGCAATAACAGAAAAAAGATACAAATCAATAGAAATGTTCGCAATGTTGTTCTTTTGCGGATATAAGCATAAATATTTCAATGCACAATCTGAAATCCACAAGTTGAAATGATTAGCTCTAAAATATTTGTATGCGCAATGAATTGAAATCGTGTATAGACTGTGAACATATTTGGTATAAAAAGTTCTTTCAAAACAATATTCTCCTCAAGATAAATTAAACCACTGCATCTTATAATTTTAAAAGTTTTTAAATTCAAAAAATTAAATGAAATAATTTATGTTGCTTACAGACTAGGAAATTCTTTATACAAAGTATTCTCTACCGTTTCCGAAATCCGTGTCTACTGCCTTTTTATCTTCCAAACATATGTAAATAATGAGGTTTATTTGTTTTATTTATTATTGTGGTTTATTTATTTTATCGACAAACAAAGCTGTCGCTGTGAAAAAAATCAAAACATAACAGAACTTTTACTAGATAAAACTAAAGAAAAACAAAGCCTATAGAAATAACAAGAATATCTAATAACGAATCCGACTCGGTGGGGGAATTTTATTTGCCAAACGGCCAGCTATGTCCCGATTCACAGCAGAGTGTAGTCAGAGACGTTATTAGACCTAACAAAAAATGAGAAAAATATTAATAAAACATAAAGGAAAAGTATGATTAAATTAAAATAACAAATTAAAATTGAAATACTTAAATAATAAAACAGAAAAATGGTAAACGTCCTTTTTATAATTCAACTCGGATGCTCCGATATTTATTTCATGGCAATAGTAGCAGTTAATAAAGAAGACCTTTGTTAAATGAATATTAGACTTAAACAGAATATAGAATAAAACACATCTACAATTTATTAAAGACTTTTTGAGTATATAAGTATATTGTAATTCGGAATGCCTTTGCAAAAGGGCGTTGTTGTATTTTCACCGCCAATGTATAATTAATACCATTAGATAGAAGCGTTAAAAATAGTGATTTAAGTATAACACAAAATATCTTTTTAAAATGAAGTCAGGCTCGAAAACAATAATAATTAATATGCTTGTGAATGCCTGAGTAATTGGCAATAACTTTAAATTGTTGGCCAACATTAGCGCTCAAAATTGAAAATCTAAACGAAATTCATCAATGAAGCACAGACAGAGACTATGCGATGTATACGAGTGTGTGGATATGTGTACATATACGAGTATATATAGTATATATGTAGTCTGCCTGACTAACTGACCCCTGAGCCGGCGAGTCCAGTTAGAAGTGCTCAATTAATTAAGCAAAAGCCGCACGGCGACAAAACAAGAGCCCCGGGCTGGCCGACGAACGTCACATGGGCCGCCATTATTACAGCTGGAAATGCCGAGGCAGCGCTGAATGAAAAACTTGGAGTAGAGTGGTTGTATGGCAATGCTAGTTCCGTCGGTCGGACGAGCCGTCGGCTTTTTTTGCGCTTGACAAATGATTGGCAACTGTGTGGCCAGTGCAGTGGCCGCGTCTCAGGCAGCAGAAGGCAAAAACTCATCAATTAAAAGTGCTAATGGCTATCATAATGATATGTTAATATCACTCGTAGCTATGGCTATTCTGCTTTTGCTCAGTTTTTTCATTTCGCGCTGAACTAACTGCGTTTTAGTTCAGTTAACCCGCCGAAAAAAAGGTAACACGAAAGCCAAAATGCTTTCGGTGCTGCTAGGAACAACAAGCGGAACTCTAATCATAAGAAGCCGCAAGAATGTTGCATGATTAATTATGCTTTGGCGACTTTTTGGCGGTTCTGCAAAAACCCGAGAAACCCTGAAACATTGAAAACATCTTGTGCTACATAGTTCATTAGCGCATTTCTTTATTTGAAAACTAAAAACGAAAAACCAAAAATCGTCCGGCAGGTTGCGATATATGTCATGTTAATTAAGTTTTGTGGCACGACCGTTGAAATAATGTGCAGTTCTTGGCATAGAAAGTGACTGACAGCTTAGCAAAATTCTAACGAATGCGACAGGTGTGCTTGGTATGTATGACCTTTAAAAGAACTTTGCCATACACCGAAACATTTTTAGTAAACAAATAAACAAGCTGCGATGCTTATAATTGAAAGGCAACATGTGTATATAGCTAACAAGTCTATATTATTATTGCATTTATTTAAATTGCTTGACTGGATGGCAAGAAATGTCGGTATTATTTAAATGGATTGGAAATTGATTGAAGATTTATAAATTTTAGCGGTTTATTGAGCCTGAATTTCCAATTCAATTTATAGTTTATAAAAATGTATTTACAAAGAAAAGATGATTTTTAGCATTTGCTAAGAGCTTATTATTCATTTAAGTTTTGTAAAGAATAATGTCAAAAATTGACTTTTTTATAAGCAGAGCTCACTGAAAGGTCAATCAAATAGACACATATCCAGTCTTTTATGACCTCCGTTTGGTGGGGATTCTGGGTTCTCTGAATGCGTCTTTTCCCAAAGAGGTGATGTGGCTGTCTTCTGACCCATAAGTCGCTAGTACTCGTATATCTCTACAAATCAACAACTATTGACGAACTGGGGAAAAGACATAATTCAAACCATTACAATGCATGAATCATTCAAAAGTGAAGTGGGATCGAGTCCGAAATCGTAGCGATTTTTGAGTGAATTACTTATTTAATCACATTCTTGTAAAGCAAGCTCTTTGTGTCTAAAGGAAGTAGGAGCCATAAACTTAATATCTGTGGGTACCAGTTTAGTTGGTTTTGGCTCAAGCTCGAACTCAAAAATTAAATTAATTTTTTAAATGGGGCACAGGAATTGATTCGTTCGTTTTGCGTTTGAAATCTTATAGATTTGAGCGGCTTATTGAGTCCAAATTTCCGACTCAATTTATAGTTTATAAAAATGTACAAAGCAAACTTTTTCGCGCGAATGTTGATGTCCAAGAATTGCAAATAAATGAAGTTCGGATTTTAGCATTTAATTATTTTTGTTAAAAAAAAGTGAAAAATTGATAAAATCATAAGCCGAGATTATCGAATGAAATCAAATTCTTTAATTCTACGAGTAGGCTCCTGCACTTATGACGTTTTCGCTGTTAGCAGGGAATACCCCGAAAAGTAAAACTGAAAGCAACAATTTGATTTATAGTTTCCATCAAATTCATGAATATGCACATATGTTTTTGAATGCCTCGGGCGCTATATATTTTGATTTATGATTGAGAACCACATCCAAATACTGACTGATACGAATATCGATACAGATACGGTATGGCGCAAATAATAAATATGCAAAAGGCCAGCTGGGTCGACTGACAGGCCAATAGCCAATAAATAAGTCAAATCCAAAGGGCCAGCACCGATCGAACAACAACAAGACCCTACCTCCATACTGCATTTTTCACAATTTTCAGATTGATACGTGTTGGAATTCGCGTGCTAGCGCGTGTGCGAATATCTTTGAGTATAGCCGGGACATGGACATGTGATATATGCGTCTGCAGATCGCTGGTTGGTTGCCTGCTTGGCTGGCTGGCTGGCTGACTGACTGACTGACTGAACTGGACGGGACTGTCGACCTGAGGATGTTGTGCGTAATCCAAGCCTAATAATTGGTTTGCTGGTGGGGCCTCACGTTGCCAAGGGTTAAGAATTATTGTTGAACTTTGGCGGATGTAGTGCATCGTCTGCGCTCGCAGCCCATCAATCGTTGTTGCCTAATGATAGGTCAGACATAAAGAAATGTTTAGATACTTGGACTTTTGTGTCCAATTTAATTATTGTGAGCCTTTAGAGCAGAATAAAATTTATGCATCCTTGTTTCTTTCTGCTTTCGTTTATTCTTTTTAATTCGGAGTATTACTTATTCGGCCTTTTTCCTTTTGTGTGTTTGTTGGGGAAGCTACACTTTTGACAACGGCCGCCATTTGGCAACACCATTACCACCAACTGCAACACCCACAAGAATAACAACAACAACTGGCCATTGCGTGCCAGAAACCCATCAGAACAATATGGCCAGAAATTGCAGCCAATTGTAATGCAAAGTTCTGTTCCGCAAACTTCAGCGCCAACGCGCCCCTTCGGCTGTTGCCAATATTCTAATTTAACTTTTTGTGTGGCTTGATATTTGGCCAAAAGTTGTTTTGATTGTGCGGTTAGAGGGGGGGAGCATGGGTTGCCTTTGGATTGCTGGCGTTTAACAAGTTTGGAAAATTTGCGTTTCCGGCATTTGTAAATTTACAATTCGCGCCTTCCATTTTGACAGAGATGCATACCAGTTGGTTGTGGCTCTACGAGTATGGATGTGTGGGTGTTGGCGTGTCTGCGGTCGACTGACTGACTGACTGGCTGTTTGGCTAACTAGTGGCCCGGCCAGCCCCCTATATAAACGTCTTTGCGCGCCTGCTTGACTTTCCAACCCCCGCCCCCCAATTTTTTTATGCTTGTTTGCAAATGTTTATGGTTTTTCGCGTTGCTGAGTTAACTTCCTTTTAACATGCAACTGCTCATGTCTGTATGCCTGTGTGCCTATGTGCCTGTATGCCTGTTGTGTGCCAAAGTTTCGCCAACCAAATTGCATGCGTTAGTGACCCCCTTGAGGCTGGTCGGAACGGAAATGCTGACAGCTCATGGCATTGAGGCTGAGGCTATACTAGGCTACTACCTCTACCGATTACACACAGCAACCCCAACAAGATCAACAGCTTTTTGCTTTTTTTTTGTTTTTTGTTTTTTTTTTTGTTTTTTGTAGATATTGGTTGCGGCTCCCATATAAATCATAAACACAAAGTACGCTGCAATTGAACGAAAACAAAACGAAACGTCAAATTAAAATGCAAATTTAATTGATGTATCGGGCAACTAGTTTCTGAGCACACACACACACACATCAATATGGGGGCTTAGACAGCAGGCGAGCAGCGAACAGCGAGCAGCCAGTCAGGCCAGAGACTGATCATTAGATGTAAAAAAGCTAAGTAAAGTGCACTAAAAATGCAGCGGAAATTATATGAAAGCGAGTGCCGAGGCCTAATGCCACTTGGCAAGTTTGCCGGCAACCGCAACTCGCTCCCTGTTGCCTGTAGTTTGCAATTTGAAACGCTGCTAATTACACGCATTTTGCATTTGGCCAAAGGAGTGTCGAGTGCTCGCGCCCATACCCATGCCCCTGTCTCTGTCCATGTCCATGCCTATGTCAGTGCTGGCTAACATGGCGCAGGATACACGTATTAAGTAATGTTGTAGTAGCTGGCCGTCTATTAGATATTGACGCACAGCTTGCTCCAGCAGCGGGATGCTTCACAACTGCGATTACAACAGCAACGGCAACAGCTGCAACTGAAACTTCAGCTGCAAACAACTGTAAACGGCCTGAGAAAATTATCATTACTCCGAGTTTCCCATTAAACAGTTGCAGTTGTTGGATGGGCTTAAATCGTAACATTACAAGATGAATCACAAATATTTCAATTAAAATATGAGATACTTTCATCTTTTAGGCTTCACAGATAATAACAGCTACACTGACAACAAAGTTCCATAGTACGGATGAATATTTTCATATTAAATTTAATGTTCACCTATTTCATATTCAAATCAAATATAAACATCGTAAATTTTACTAAAAACATATTCAATTAGTTAATTTAATATGAATAATATTCAAAACAAACTGTAAAACTTTGTTATTAAAGTGTGTCATATTCAATTTAATGTTGAACCATATTAAATATTAATATGCACACACTTCAAAAAACAAATAGTTAAATTTACTATATTCCATAGTAAATTATAATATTTTTCTAAACTTTAATTTGAAGTTTTTTGTAGTCGATTTAAATGTACTAGAAATATATTAAATTTCAATTGACTAGAATTCTCAAGTCGGTTTTCAGCGATCGTGTGGTATAAATACAAAGGGTGTCAAGTAAGTGTTATCCAATCAGCTGTTTCTCACTTATAATATTAATCCAAACTATATCCGTACTAAGAGGCATAAAAAAACATCAAAAAAATTAATTCATGGATAACAAACGAACTTTAAAATTACTTTCTGCTAAAAATTGTGGTTCTACTTGTATAGAAAAAAACAAATATTTATATAGAAATAAAATATGCATCATGGAAATGTCAATATTGAAAAGAGTTTAAAAAAACCAGTAGCGTTGACCAAAAAGTGGAAAAAATATTTTGTAATTATAAAAAATAAACCTTTGGCGTGAATCAAACCCACGTTTCCACGTCATCACTTGTGATTTAATATTGTCACACTTTAAATTTAATATTTTAGTATTAAATTTTTAAATTTAAGTGTGCACACTTCATTTTTACTAAAACACACGATTGTGCAAAATCGATGGTAAAAATAGTTAAATCTACGTTTAAATATTGAAATTTCCGTGCTTTTTTTTTATCAGTGTAGGAGTACAGTGAAATATTTTTCAGCTACAAACGACTACTAGTGATAACAGTTAGACATCTTTATTAATAAGCGCGCTTTCATTTTGGAATACTTTTCACAACAACTCTCAACTAACAGTTAGATCTAAACAAAAAGTTTAACTGTCTGTTGATGAAAGTAGTAAGTTGTAGGCTTTCATTGTAGCTTTAAGTAAAAATATTCTTAAGAAAGGTAAATTCTAAGTTCATCATTTACACTCGCGCTCATAAAACAAGTCACCTTTATTTTGCAAAAAAAAAAAATTATAATAATATTAAAAAAAATATTAATATTAAATAAATTAATATAAATTATTGAAGTGACTTTAAAGATTTTTCAGTTTTGCAAATTACATTATTATTGTAAAATTTACCAAAAATACATTTTCTTATGATAGAATATTTCAAATCATTTCATTTATTCACAAAAATTGGCTCATAAATTGGTGTGTATCTATAATTAGTTAATAATAAAGAGTACAGGTTATAAAACCTTATCCTGTCTTAAAACCTAACCTTAATTATATATAAAGTGTGTTTTTATAGTTTATGAGTGAACGGTTAGTTTCTAATATGTAACAAAAGCGGGGGAAAAATTTAATCAAAAACCCATGAATATATGATAGAATATTATCGTAAAAAGCAAAAAAAACACATTTTATATTTAAATTGTAATTATTTCTTGTCTCTCATTTTCAGTTTCCGCGTATTTTGCAACATACTCACTATGCTAGTTGGAAGCTTACCAGTAAGCTAGGAGCCAAGACAAAACAAGTAGTAAGTCATTATCAATAAAACTATATCAAACTATTAAAATACAAAGGATAATAATAGCTTATTATTGGAATTCAAATATATTGCCTTGTTCATCAAACATTCTGCAAATATAAGCATTATCTGTAGAGAAACGTAAGATCCCATCTGGAGTCCATCGGTTAGGGCTTTCGTGCTGCTTCTTTCAAGTCAATTTTATAGCAAAAGTGCCTTTCAATGTCACGCGAGGCAAAAGTCAAAAGACAACAAGAAAAATTGTAACTAGAGAAAAAAATGAAGAAAAAAAGATGAAAAATAAACAGAAGAAACAACAATAATTTTTTAAAGCAACTTGATCGATGCGCAGTCAATGCAAAGGCAAAAGGTTTCTTGCATGCAACTGACACACACACCCACAGATACACACAGGCACACATACACATTAAGATGTGTTGTATGTTCTTGAAAATTTTAAATTGGCTTTTGCTGCGACTGCTGTCGCTTTGCATGCAAGCCATTTGCCGTTGTTGTTGTTGTTGCTGTTGCCGTTTGTGCAGCGGCTGCTGCAAGTTTCATGCGATGCCTTTTCTCTTTGTTTTTTGCAGCTGCAACAGTCGAAACCAAAATGGCGTCGTTGCCAAGAAACAGCATGGACCCGGCCATAGTTGTCTGCTTATTTTTCATCTTATTTTTGGAGTGTTATTGCTGTTGTTGTTGTTGCTGTGTTGTGCTGTTGTGGTTGTTGGTGGCGTTGGTGTGCTTTATCGTCTGCTGGAAATCTGCGCACGTTTTGCGCCAACGTTGGGCCACGTTATTAGGCGCGCCGGGCAAGATATTGCCAGAAACAGATACAGAGTCGCTGCCTTTGTTGGCTCTGTCGCTCTGGGCCCTTGAAGCTATCGCCATAGCACTGTCTTGTTGGCCATAAGCAAATGGCCGCACACTGGTACAAAATTTCACTTCAAACTCTTTCCTTAGTATACTTATATTTATTTTTCATAGATTTAGTAAATTAAAAATGTGTGCTACATATTGCATTGTCCAAGATCTGAGCGTCGGAATAGCAGACTTAAAATGATTTTTATTTGGTAATTTAATTTTGCAATTTATCAAACAAAGCTTTTCATAAAAATTTTCTCATTTCAATGGTTTTTCCATTCAATCGGCTTAGGAGTAATTAAAATACATGTGGGACGGAATGGTGTACCGAAGCTTGAATAACATACATATAAATAAATCATTTATTTACAAACAACAACGATTTGTCACAACTATTTCATATATAAATCTTGTTCAAATTACATCTAACTTTCTTCTAGTCTTTATTTTTTATGTATACAACATAAAAACTGTTTTTTTTTAAATAAGTTCTGCATTTTCCTAAATTGCGATAAATAAGGACATTATCGCTAGCAACGCCATGGTTGGCTAAATTTTCTATCATGCTGCCCATGTGTTCCATAATTTGCATTCGAAATCAAACTTCTATTTCTATTTTTTTTGGGTGTATAATTCTTCCCGCTGTTCAACTTTTTATATTTCTCCATTTTGTTCAATTAAGTGCCCGTACTCTTAACATTAAGATATCTTTCTCTCACTTGTACATAAACGTACAATATTATAAGTACGGTGAATATATTGATATTGAAAAATTATTCTTGTATAAAAGGGGATTACAAATGCAACAGCTTACCGATTTTTAAGTTTTAAAAACAAATTATTTTCATGTGCCAACCAAACTGAGAGTAGTAACTAAAACCAAAACTCTTTCTACAAATAATTGAGTATCATACCACTGTAGACTTGAGAGCTTCGGCAGCATGGCTGCATTGCAGTTATTTTTTGTTTTTGTTCTTTTTTTTATTCACAAGAAATCTTCAACGTCAGTTGCATGTTGGCCCCGCACGGCGCGCACGGTCGTAGCTGTCAGCCACTTGGCAGCATGTTTGTTAACATATTGTATTTTGAAGGCGTGGGAGCTTCACTGCAGCCAAAGAAGCGGCGGCAGCAGCGGAGGAAGTACAAACGGAGAAACAGCAAAAAAAAAGATACATATATAAGAAACGATACAAAAAAGAAGAAACTTTTAAGTGCAGCCTTTTGGCTGCTTTGTTGCTGTAAACGCCATTTTCCCTTGACTTGGTTGTTGTTGGCGTTTTTGGTTTTTTATTTTTGTTTTTGCTTTGCCGTGGCTCACTGACACTTGGATTCTCTGACCGCCTCTTGGCCAACTCTGCATCTCGTGTTGTCTATGTCTAAGCTCGTATTGCCGGCCATGTTATTTGTCAACGCATGACAATTTTATTGGCTTTTGGCGCAGTCGTGGCCGCTGCCCTTGCCAGCCCGTACGATTGATGGACGTTTTGCGGTTTACAGCTGCGCACACGAGTCCGAGTCCGTGCCCGAGTCGGGACGCGATGCGATGCGACGCAGACACTTTAATTTCGTGCGGACCCACTTGAAGGGGCCTGCGTGCGCATTGCTAGAAAGAATGCTGCTTTAAGTCCTCGCAATGCCTTACAGTGTGCTATTTCGACCAACTAGTTGGACAAAAAATGCATGTACTTATGTGTAGCACTGCACGGTGCTTCTTTCTTCCATTGCCATTGGTATTTTTATTTTATTTATTTATGTCAACAAACATTGATTGTCGACATAGGAGGAACCTATATAAAAATTATCTTATAAGCTAGAAAAGCCTAAGAAGGAGAAATCTAATCAAATTACAATAATGTCGAATTAACGCCTCCGACCGGTTCTGCAGTGCCTTTAATAAATGACACTCCTTCCATTTGGTTCCTTTTAAATCTTGTCGTTTATCTGGGATCCACTAAATCCACCAAAAAGATGTCGAAAAATATCAACTGTGGGGGAAGTACTGATTGAAAGAGATAGAATATCATTAAAAGATGAACATTCTTAAACTTAAACTCGAAGAACAACACATCTTTACACCTTTCAGTGAAAAATATAGAAATTAAACAACTATTCAACTAAACAATCTAAAACTAAATGGTATACTTCGTTTACTTAATGGAAGAGGCACAAAACGTAGCCAAAAGCTTAAAAACAAAATCAATCAAATTGTCTATTTAGATGAATCAAAGTCGAGGCCAGTTTCTTCATCTCTTCATAAACGAAAATGCTTCTTAATGTCATTTTAAATAGATTTTTAAACTAATTAACGTTATTTTGTTGATTTTTGTCAATTTCGGTTCCTACCTATAAGGCTTCAGATCTATGACAATAGTTATAATACACGATTTTATAGACTGTGCCAACTCTAATTGCTGTCAAATAAAACATTAGATTACATATAAAATAAAGGTATTCAAATCGGACAGATTATGTAATTAAAGTATATTTTTAGATTAATATCTGATATTTTGCATGAGCTTTAATAACCAGAATCTATTGAGAAATTATTAAAGGTAAAGTGAAAGGTTTATTACAGCATTGCTTTATAAATTATGATTTGGATGCGTTAAAATTGTTATTGCATGTCTGAGCATCGAATTAGGCTTACTTGTTAAGCTCCTGTTAGTATGTACATCATACGAGTATATGTTTGATATAAAGCACAGCTTTTTTTTCCAAACGAAAGTATATGTATATTTTTAATAAAAATAATAATAAAAAAAATAATTAAATTGCAACAAAATTGATTCTTTGTTTCTAAATGCATGTTATCCATCTTTTCCTTGTCTGTTTTTCCTTTAAAATTTAATAATATATTTAAGCTGCACTATACGCTTACAATTCTGTACATATTCATATCTCAAATGAAAAGATATGGTTCTAAACTCTGATATTTTTATAAGTATTAAGCCAGCTTTATGCAATTTTCAAAAATTTTTGTTTTGGCAAATAAAGCAAATTTATTAATAAATGTGTTAGGTGCCGCAATATGTTAAAATGTACTGTAAATGATAAATTTATCTTAAAAGATAAGAAAGAAGTACCTCCACCCGGTGGGGGAAAAATTGATTGCCAGTTCGGCAAGCTATGCCTCGACCCACAATGTGGCCGAAGATTCCCCGAGATTAGAGAAATGAGGAGAAAGAGTTCTGTGAAGAGTAAGTGAAGAGAAATATCTTAATTTGAATTTAAAACCTGAAAAAGATTAATCGAAGCATAGTCAGCTGAAGATCGAGAGAAGAGCAATTAAAAATAATTCCTTGTTGTCTGAAAGGAGTAGGAATTGAAGAAGACCTAGGAGAAGACCCAATGTTCGGTTGTAATCCAGGCTTCCACAAAGGACTGCAAAGAGTAAGAATTGCTGCTGGACTAACTCAATATATTCCTCTTTTTAAACTACCGGAGCCAAATGCATGAGCAAGAGTCAACCACAGGACCTACTATAGGAGTTTATTTGTAAAAATAGTTTTGTGTCCTATGTTTGTTATCGAACACAGTTTTATGGTTGGAATATGACAAAGTGAAGATAATTTTTTATGAACTTGGATGGGCAAGATCTGACACTGTGCCCTGATGGCGGAGAGGCCATTTAAAGCTAGCACGAATTATTGTGTACTAGTAAATCACATCACGAGCGTGCCCATCGATATGGGTAGTGGATCGGCGGCTGCGTTGCTGCGTCTAATTATATAGTTTGATTTGTGTTGCCGATATTTGGCGATTTGCGCTAAGCGGCAAATCATGATCAACGGGTGTCGGAAAATTCAAGGAAAAACGTTAATTTGAAGCCCTCCCCCTCCAAGAAAAAACAGCAAAGAGACATAAACAACTCGACTGAATAAGTAATTTGAATGCGCGGCTAAAGGTGCTGGCCATTGATGGCAGTACTGGCGTTGGCGTTGGCGATGGCGTCAGCAGCATCGACATCAACATCGATATCCACATCCACATCGACATGGACATCGGCGTCAACTTGGACAGCGTGTCGCTGGCGGCGTTCAAGGAAATCACACAAATCGTGCTCGGGTGGTTTTTCTCTTTTTTCACTTTCGGTTGCTTACAAATGCTGTGTGGGGCAGCAACGGCAACAGCAATAACAACAACAACAACAATAGCACATTCTTAGCTTTACCGACGCTATGTTGCTGGTTGACTTGTTTCTTGAAAAAGCTTGCGGCCATGTTTCAATTGCCGTCGCCATTGCTGTGGTATTTTGCATATTGACGCGCGGCATTTTGTGGGCACATTTCTACATTGCAATTGGCATCGACAGCCTGGTTTCGTGCCAAGATAACAACAAACGACAGTGGCAGCAGCAACAGCAACAACAACAACAACAACAATAGTAACAACAACAGCGACAATAGCGGCACATGCATGTGGCTTAGCGCTCCTTTGGCAAATGTAAAATAACTCACGACATCTCGACAAGCCAACTCATGACTCATGCAATACCGCAGCCAAGAACAACAACACCAGCAACCACAATAACAAAAAAAAAAAAAAAAAAAAAAAAAACAGCTAACACGACCAACTACTGCCAAGTCAAGTCAGGCCACAAATTAACGCCAACACTCAGGCAACAAAATATACATATACCTAGGAATATATACTCGAATAGACTATGTGCTGCGACTACTGACGTTTTTATTGAGTGTCTATTTGATGAGTTGAACATCACGACAAGTTTGTTTTTCACAAGGCAAGCAAAAAGTTGTGAAGTTAATTCTACATAGTTACAAGTAAATCGAAATGTGACTGATTCCACACTCAATTAAAAAGTTTACACATGTAGGTAACCGCTTGGGTGATTCCCTAACTTTAAAACAATAGGCTTGGGAGTCGCATGATAAGTTATTAAGGACTTAATAGTCCCTGGCTAATCGAGGCGAAACTTTTGTGCTCGTCTGGATCAGACTACAAACTGATATAAATATTAATGAGTTCTGTAGAAGACTATTAGTGTTTTGCCCAAGAATATTCGAGGCATCACTTTCAGAGCTGCATAATTTAAAACTTGCCTAATCGCAGACTTTTTGAATTATGAAAGAAGATAACTTTGTCTAAACAGCAGTTAGACCCACACACTAAAAAAATCAAATTGCGGGAATATATAAAGTAGTCCACAGAATCTATTCACTTTTTCTGGGCTCACACACACTAGAAAAATCAAATTGCGGGAATATATAAAGTAGTCCACAGAATCTATTCACTTTTTCTGGGCTTGTCAAAACGTTGCTGTAACAAAACGAAGCGAGAAAGGCAGTGCATTAATACAGGTATAAAACGGTTGATGAATTCAACAATAATAATAATATACTTATAACTGCAATCCAATCTAAGTAACATGAAACCTGGGAAAGCGCTATAGGTATGGAAAAAAGAATCAGCATACCAACTCTTAATTCTTATGGATATGTTAACGGTTGACCGATAAAGTCTAGTTTGATTTGAGATGACAGCTCAAATAAATGGCAGTCGAGTTCACACATCTACCGTGGCAAAAAAAGATTCTCAGATATTCCTATTTAATAAACGTAAACATTAAAAACCGAATATTCCATCTGCGACTCTAGACATACATACTTTCAGAGATGCTTAACAGAGAGATGATCAGAAATACCCTTAAATATTTGAATATTCTGTAAACTCTATGGTTCAGCGGTTTGTAAAAATTAGTTTAGCCGTTTCAGAAACTTAACTGGCTTTTAGTTCGTTATTGAGATTTCTTTTGATATTTTAATTCTAATAATTAGGGAAAATTCCAAAATTTTTTATTTGGATCGTAGATTTCTTTTTGCCGGCACACAGATTATTAATAAGTATCACCGTGCTTTGGATTACATAGTTGTTTTCTTGTGACCGTTGATCAACCAATTCTAAATCCAATCGGGATAATCTGCAGGAATCTACTCATATATCTTAATTATCACTTTAACATAAAACTTGTAGTTGAAAAATCAACGAATATAAATTTGAATTTTCCTTGTTTCTCGATAATAAGGTAAATGCTTTATAGTATGTCTACAGAATTCTAATAACATTGATTATCATTTGTTTATTTTAATTTTTGTGTAACTGGCATACATTATTGATATCATGGTTTGTTTAGAAAGCAGTAGCCGATAATTACTAACCAGTCCTTTTTTGAGCTCCGCATTACGTTTATAAAAGATCTTGGGTGTATTGTTCACACATTTTCAAAGCATTCTTTAAATGCATTTATTTAGCACGGATGCCATTCAATTCTTCATTTTGTGTTCCTTATATTTAAGGCCTTATATTTAAGGTTCTTAAGCCAACCAAATTTTTGTGAGCTATTTGAGTTTCTAGATAAGTAGGTTGTTTTATCCATATATCTTTAGTTATGTAAAGTTATATATCTTTTCAATAAACAAAGGATGTGTTAACAATACAAAATTAAAAAGTCATTCGCGAACAGAATCGCTTAGCACAAGCGAACCTGTTGAAATACATAGCATAAGGAATTAACAATTAAAACAAGTACTAAAATATACAGCCCAAAATTATTAAATGTGGTAAGGTTTTACACTCTCTTCTAACTGTAAAATGCTAGAACTTGATTGCATATTTATGTACTTGTACATACTATTTTTTATAGTGCTTACGTCGAAAGACAAGAAACAACATTTCCATTAAAACAATAACCATACATCATGAATTCGAAAAAGGGCTACATTGTGGTGAAGAGCAGGAAGACATAAACAAATTTCTTCATCTTCATCGAGCCTGGTTTTACTCCAATTTTTGTTCTTGTTATTGTTGTTTCTGTTGGTGTGGTTGGGTTTTTCTTTTTTATGCTACAGAGCGCCTGAAACAATTTGATAGGACTTTTGATTTATTACAAATTGGAGTTGATTTTAATCGAGTGTTTGCCAAAGTCCGCACGCTTTGCGCATGCCTGGCGTTCGATTGGGCTGATCGAATGGCCTGACGGCCATCGGACGGGACTGATTGATGAGCAGGCAGCTGTCGAGCGCGTTTGAAATTTATGACAAAATATATGAGCCGCACTTTATCAGCTTGCGGTGATCGTGGCACGCTACGAATATTAATTAGAATAACTTTTACGAAAGTGTTTTCCATTTAAATTGAATCTGCTTCGCTGGCCAGTGGCTGGTGCTTGGTGGTCAGTGTCCAGCTACTTTGTTGCTCCTTGGCTGTGGTTCTGCTGGATCGCGATATACGAGCCCGTTTTGGAGGTATTGTATAGTGCATTATTTTATTATAATGTGATTATTCATGCCCTGGCAACGCGCTGGGGTTTGACACTGATGGGTTGGTGTTGTTGTTGCTGCTGAGCCGAAGATGAATCCGGTGTTGAGGCTGTTACTCAATGCATGCAACGAATTGATTTCAAAATTACAGTAATTTTCACAATTTTCTAATTATTTAATCGATTATTGATTTTTGATGTGCGCTAAGTGGCTCACTTAGTGCGTGAGAAATTGATGTGAGAAATCATTTGGTTGTGCCGCGACTGAGCAACTTGCTCATTGAACCATTTGGCCGGCAGCCCGACCGACAGTCTGGCCTGGCAGTCAGCCGGCAAAACGGCCAATTGATGAGGTGTTGATTTGTCTGGCATCGAAATTGCATGACGATGGCGTCGCTGCGAGTGGGACGGTACTTGTAGTGTAGGCGTCCGACCCAGTCCCATTACAAACATACTGTACTCGTACGTTTACATACATATAGTACATAAGTACGTACGTGGCAGGCGGCGGTTAATGACTCAATTATGCTACAATTTGTTATTGGAATCGCCAGCGTGCTTTAGCCAGCAGCCAGCAGGCATCCGCATAAAAAGCAAAAGTTGCTCGTCCCAAAACCAACACAAATTAACGGCAATAAGCCAAATACGCAGAGCCACGAAAAATTGATACCAATTGAGACGAAAGTGAAATCTTTCGGCCAACAGCAAACAAAAAAACAAAACCAAAGTGCTCTACCTCGCCTGCCATCAACAACATTGCGCCAAGTGGCAATTGAAGTGGCTAGTGGCCAGTGGTCAATGGCCAGAGCCGTGCGCTCGTACCAAAAGCAATTTAAATGTCGTTATGTTGTTATTGCTCTCAGCTCTCACTCTTGCACTGGACTAAAACGTTAGTTGTGGTTGTTGTTGTTGTTGTTGCTGTTGCTGTTATTGTTGAGGTTCTGGTATGCAAGATCATTTTCTAAGACTGCGGGTGTTTAATTTTCCGAGTGTAAATAATATTGATGGCCCTCTTTCCTGCACCGTCCGTGTGTTAGTGTCGTGCGTCCCAGCTTAAGATCCAATAAAACATAATGATAATGCTGATGAGGATCGTAATGAGCCGCAATTGCTGGGCTTTGGAGTGTGCCAAGACAGTTTGTATCTGCCCTGTCTCCCTGTCTCTCTGACCATCCGTTTATACGTGCTGATTGCACTTAAGTGGCCATGTGATTTGTACAAAGTGGGCTGTGGTTTGCTTTGCTTTTTGGCTCGCTTCAGTTGCTGATCCTCGAAGTGGGTTTACGGTTTCAAGTTTGGGCCAATTTTGCAATCATTTCATGGCTATAGACAACTCAATCGTTAAATTTGCATACGCACCGTTGGTCCGACCATGAAATTGCACAATTATTACGGGCAAATGTCACAGAAGTCGCGTTCCGTACATTCAACTGACTTGACTTCTTTTTTTTTTGTGGCTCATTAGAATGTCAACAAATTTGTTGAGAATAATTTAGTAAATTGCCTTGACTTCGTTTTTCGTTATGCATATTGAAGATTTTTATTTCTGCCCATATGTACAATTGCAATTGTCGAAGTCGTCCTTAATGGCTGACAGGAGAGTCAAAAGCCAACTATATTTGTGAATAATTCAAACTGACGTGTGACAAATGCGTTTTCCTCAACTACTATGTGTAAGAGCCATATCTCCCTCCCCAAAGAGTGGAAATTCAATTCACTCTGAATTATTTAAATAAATGTGCCTACTGTTTGTTTGTGCTTGGCATTGGATATGTCATACGTGTATATACTTATATATGTGGAAAGAATGGAACCTTTGAGTGCAGCTGCTGCTGCACACCGATTCTTATTCAAATATTGACGCTCAATTATGGCAATTTGCATTCAAAAGTTATCGTTGCATCAGGTTAATTTACATACTAAAGTTATAAAAGGACTGATTTAGTATAGCACCCAATGCTTGTAATACCTTCTCATATTGTATTTCTAGGAATTGCTGCAGGTTCTTTGTCATATGTCCGCAGCAAACCAATTGCCATGTTAATAAGCGCCTAATAAAAGACATGGGAGGCATAAAATGGTATTTAACTCTAAGCCTACCCTGGAATCTCTTTTAAATAAAACACAATTGCAAAATATAATTCTCATTTATACATTATTTTCTTCTCACAGACTTTAGTTTGTGTTTATTTTCAATAAAAGCCGACAGATAAATAGGTAGATAAGTTAAATGTCGAGAAATGCGTAAAATAATTATATATTTACTAATAAAATACTTCAAAATAAGTTGCATTTAATGGCTGCTTTTGATAAAGATTTATGACTCAATGTTTATATTTTTTATTGAAGAAAAAGCAAGCATTTTCTTACTTTTGTTCGGAGTTGTAGAGCTACTTACATTGTCTTAAAACTTTTTTCATATACCCTGCACCGAGAGGGTATTCAAAATTCGGGCTACTCCATTTATTTATCATGATAGTTGAAAGTTCATGTTCTATTCAAACTAAGTTAAGCATTTGTTGCATTCAAAATCGTGTGCGCTGGTCACCCTAAGCGTGTGTACTGCTTGCTTTTGTCCTGAAAAGCAGCGCGCGCATCAAGCAGTTTGAACTAGAGATGGGCGAGCTAACCGGTTTGCGAGACTTTTTGCTTAAAATAAACAAACCACTTATGCTCCATTATTTATTTAATGTAATAAATAATGGGTAACAAACATTTTAAAGAGATTTAGAACTATTTGGTATTATACTAATTTATATGCATGTATTAACAAATCAATTGCTTTACAGTGCGCTCCGTTTTTGTAAACAAACAGTTTGAAACGCCATTTTGTGTGTCATAAACAAATAGTGAGGCAGTGTGGTGTGCGCGGACGCCCGCAATAGTTTGTAAATAACGTTTCATTTTTAACGAGCGGATTATAATTGCACGGCAATTTGACAACAACACATTGCAGCGATTACGAAGCCGTGTTTGTTAATCTCGTGCACCTTGCGCCTTGCGCTTTTGTTGTCAATTTTGCAGACTTGTAGCGCGCCGGCAATAAGCACAGACAGACAGTCTTAATAAATTAATTATGCGATTTAATTGGTGAAAAGCAAAAGCACGCTGCTAACGATAGCAACAACAGCAAAAGCAAAAGCAACAGCAACAACAACTAGTCAAGGTTTTTGGCGTGTGAACAATTTGTTAAGCAACACTGTTCGCGTTTGTAGAGCAATTTGGAGTGCATGTAAAAAGTTAAGGAGGCTTAAATTTAGTCAGCTTTTTAAAGGCTTAGCAGCTAGTGAGGTGTTGAGCGATTGTTGCCCACAAACATACAAAACAACAACAACAAAAAAACAGAGTCATTAGTTGCGGCTGGCAAGGAAGTTGTCCGTGGCATGCAATGCCATCGTCGCTGTGGCTTTTGTTGCTGGCCAGTTCTTCTGGCCCGGCAGCTGAACTATGTGACATTTTTCAAATGCTGCACAGAGTCAACAACAAAAGCAGCGACAAGTACAAAGTCAGTGAGCCGCCGGCTGAGTTTTTTGTTGTTGTTGTTGTTTTCGTACTCCTTTCTGTTTGTGCAGTTGCAGTGGTCTCACATGCATTTCCGCGCTTTGGAAACGTGCAGACATGCCGCCGGCCATGGTTCAAGTGCCCCAACCAACACTTCTACACACAACACACTCGGAAAAAAGCTTTCCATAATTGCAATGTGCCAAAATGTACTTCAAACGGAATGTTAAAGGTTTTCCTTTTACCTTTTACTTAAAAGTGTAAGAGTAAATGCTTGTTCCACAGCAGGAATGATAAGTTATAGGGGCACTATGAATCCAAAATTGTGATGTGCGCCGATCCGTTTGATTGTTTGAATCACTATTCTTCTCCCAATTTGAGACTTAAGATTAGATTTAAAGCTAGACTTTTAACAGGATATACAAAATAAATTAATATACAATTAAAGTTAAATGCAACTAATTCGGTTTTTACACGGCAGATTGGTTCCAAAAACAACCGTTTAAAAAAAGACATTGATCATATACAAAAATAGGTGATTGGTTCCTTATCTCTAAAGAAATATATATGCAATTTTTAATTTTCAAACCGTGTTATATCAAATATATTTTAAACCCTAAAGTTTAGAGAAATGCATAATTTTGTTGACAAGAAATCAATAAACTATGTATAAGCAATAATTGTCCCGAACTGCACAAATGTTTGACGAATATTATAATAATATATTTTTAACAAAATCTATATAAAACTTGAGTTCCAAGCCACACATATTTTATGTGAAATAGATCAATGCTATATGGGTGGCAAAAAGTTGTATTATAAGAGATTAAAAAAGAATATTTTCAAAATATGTTAGGAGAATTATGTGTAATGTAATGTATAGATATGTAGAAACCGACTGTTCTCAAAGAAAATATAAATGCTGTAAGATATGAGGAGAAGGGATCACTTTTTTAGAAACCATATAATAATTTTTTTTGAGTGCAGCCAGACATACATATGTATGTATCTATGCGAGCACATATACATATAAATTCGGCAGTCAATGGCAGCAGACAGTGTCACAATTGTTGTTGTTGTTGTTGCTTATGTTGTTGCTGTGTATGTTGCTGTTGCTGTTGTAGGTTGCTCTGTTAGTTGTGCTGGTTCTTGTCGCAGGCACATGTACTCACGCCTGTCCAAAGCTATTTTGCCAGCATTCATTCAAAGCTGACGTCGACATCTTCAAGGCAACGGCCAGTCAAGCGTTCAGCCGGTCAGTCATTCACTCAACTTTAACTGCAATAGCAACATCAACAGCAACATCAACAACAACAACAAGTACGACAACAGCAACATCAAATCCCAATCAAACGTTGCAGCGTGTGGGGAATTGTGAGAATTTCCTTTGTGCTCGCTGCACGTCTCGGCATTTTGTTAACAGCAACAACAGCAACAACAACAATAACAAGTGGAATGCAAACTTTCAGTTGCAACGAAAATTAATTTCGGCCAGTTTTCAGTCGCTGTGACATCTTCAAGCTCCTCCACTGACATACAGCCGGCTGGCAACTGACTTTGCAGATTGCTTTAACGCTTCTTCTACTTCTTGGCTCCTTGACTGCTATTCGGTTTTGGCGGCAAAACATCAAAGCCGGCGCGCATCTACGCCCGTCGCTGGCGTTTTTCTTTAGCGGCGGTATGATAAGAATTTTTCGTACGCTTCAGTCGCTCTCTGATCTGGCTCTGGTGCGCTTTGTTAGCGGTTTTCACTGCAACGAACAGTGGACAGTTGTGGTCAGTTATTTTTGCTAACTTGGTCTTGCTCGTACCACCAGTATGTCTTCAGTTAGCAACTTGACCGACGGGGGGGTTTATTAACCCTGGCCAGAATATTGTTGCAGTTCCACTTTGCTTGTGGTTTTGCATTTGGCCAAATTAAAATGCCGGTTAGGGTAAGAATTAAATGATTTGTTAGTGCGGCACCGGAGTTCACCTGATAAGCCAATCAGTATCAGTTCAGTGCCACTGGGCTCAAATGAGCTCGAAAAGCACCTTATCAGGACGAGAGCATCTGGGGCGATTTCATGTACGAATGCACCGACAATTACAAACAATCGCTAAGCCCACATTTGGTGTTGTTGTTGTGCGACCCGAGATATTTAGAAGCTATTTGAATATTATTAACGGCAGATAATTACAGACACGCACACCCACACTTTAATACATACATATGTATACACAAGTATATCTAGATATTCAGACCTGAGGCCGCAACCCATGGTGCGAAACGCAAAGTGCACGCAGCCTGTCAAATTCCAAGTGCGTCAGAGCGTATGTGTGTCTGTGTGTGTGTGTGTGTGTGTGTATGTCTGTGTGTGTAAGAGCGGTTTTTTGTGTTATGATGACCGCCCAGCCGGCTTACACACACACTCACACACACATTACAATGACAGAACGAGTGCATAGAAATGGTCGAGTCTCTCCAAAATTCATTGCAGAGTTGCTGCCGCCTCCTGTTTCTGTGCTGTGTCCTTTTTGTATTGCTGTTGTTGTTGTTTTTGTTGTTGTCGTCTCACATTCTTATGTATGTGTGTGTGTGTGTGCGTGGTTTTTTGGTTTTTTGGTCTATGGAAACCTGCACTCACGCAGGTAATTATTATAATTATCTGACGGATGCTTGAATGAGCAGGGTGCGAGTGCGTGCTTGTGAAATGGGCAAAGTCCTTGCGGCATCTCGCGCGTCCATCTTTGCAGCGCTCGAGCAGACACCGCCAGCGAAGTCGTCGACGTCGTCGTCGTCGTCACAACGTCCGCAGTGGGCGTTGCCCATGCAGCAACCAAATGTGACTTCGGAACTGACACTAATTACACGCCGCCTCATGCCAAGCAGGAAGACTGGCCCTGGCTCTGGCTCTAGCTCTATGGCCGATGGTCGAGAGTTCATCCGGTAGGCAGCAAAGGTTGCCGATCAACTGCAGCGACCCGACGGCTGCATCTTGCAGTAGGTGGCAACATATGCGCTCGAAAGTCCCACTAATTGCTTGACTATGAGTTATGCTCATCCCACACAAATACTAAACTAAGGAACAGTTTTGTATTGCTCACGAAAAAGTCACTTTTTGTTGAGGAAAATCGCTTGTATAGCAATATTTTCAAAGACAAATGCAAATACCTTTAAAGAATAGAGTTCTTTTGTGTTCAAATTATAGATTTTTAGGAAGATCTTAGATTCCTAGATACTGCACTTATCAGTGTTGGCGACATTCATATTGCTTTAAGAATATTGGAATAATTTTGCCGATTTATTCTCATGGAAACAAAAGGGCGACTAGCATAGTCAAAATGCTTAAGTTTTTCGTATTTTGTAATTTAATTTCTAACTCTCAGACGACTTATACTACGTAGGCTAGTCAAAGGAGGCTCTGTAGTAGGTTCTGCAAACAGGGAACCCCCAATAGAACAGGAGGTTTTCAAGAGCTGTGTCCATAATGTATTGTTGTTATGAAGATACGGCACTTATCTGTGTTGGCGGCATTCATATTCCTTTTAGAGTATTGGCATAACTTTGCCGATTTATTCTCATGGAAACAAAAGGGCGACTAGCATAGTCAAAATGCTTAAGTTTTTCGTATTTTATAAATTAATTTCTAGCACTTAGACAACTTTTACTACGTAGTCTAGTCAAAGGAGGCTTTGTAGTAGGTTCTGCCAACAGGGAACTCCCGATAGAACAGCAGGTTTTTAAGAGGTGTGTCCATAAATTATTGTTTTTATGAAGATTCTTAGATTCTTAGGTACTGCACTAGGTACTCCTTTTAGAATATTGTAATAACTTTCCCGATTTATTCTCATGGAAACAAAAGCGCATGCTAGTCGAAATGCTTAAGCTTTTCGTATTAACTCGTATTTAGTAATTTAATTTCTAACACTCAGACGATAGTCAAAGGATGTAGTAGGTTCTGCCAACAGGGAACCCCCGACAGAACAGCAGGAGCTGTTAAGAGCTGCATCAATCATGTTCTTTATTTATGGCCGTGGATATCGAAGCTATAATTTGTATATAGTACTGGCAAGCCTTTTCGTACATTCCTTAAAATTGATTTATTTTTTGTTAGCCTGCCGCATCATCGATTTGCACAGTCGTCTCTATTCGTAGACGCCTTTGACGCGCCACGCACGTGCTGCAGATTACACGTTTCAATGACTTCAATGACTTTGGCAGCAAAACAAAATTAGATCGCGCCGCCGCCGTCTTCAACTTCAAATGCGCGCACTGTCACAATTTGCGGGCCATTGTTGGTAGTTGGTCGCTTAATTAAGTTGACGCCGCAATCAAATCAAAACCCAAATCGCACGCATATGGCAACGGGGCTGGCAAGAACATCAACAACAACAAGAACAACAACAGCAACAGGACCACACAATAAGGGAGACAAGGGAGCAACAGCAGTCGCGGCCTCAGCTTCAACATTTCAGTGGCAAGGACTCGAGCATATGCTGTGCGTTACTCCTGCTGCTTTCATCTTTGTTCTTGCAATCAAATTGTCGTTGATACGAGTGTGTGCACATTTCTGGAGGGGGGTTGTGCGGACGCGGTTTGATAATTCGCTTCAAGACCTTTCAGGGTCGTTGCCTCAATTTATAGACATTGTTGCCATTTTCTCAATAGCATTAAGTCATTTAACCATTAATTGGTTTAATGTTAGATTATGTTGCATTTACCTTGTGCAATATATATTGACAATATTGATTCGAAGAGCAACGGCAAATATAAAACTGCTTAATATTTTTCAAAAATCTTTACTAATATTAATAAAAATAATAATAATAATATTGATAAAAAACTAGGGAGGTGCTGAATTTAATTAAAAAAGGAGCTATAATTTCTACGTAAATAAAAGAAGATAAACTTGCAGGAGAATATTTCAAAAAGCTTCAGAATATCCATATATTGAAGGGTATACTTATCAATATGCCAAGTATACGACAAGTCTGTTAATAAAATTAAAAGTGGAGCCCAGACATTTAAAAAGAATAAATAAAATTTAAAATCGTTGTTGTTTTTTCTCAGTACTCACAATTTTTTTTTTTGCCTATGAGGTATTTATTTACAAGTAAATTACTTTTTACTCTGCTTTCAAGAGTTTTAATCAAAAAACAAATCCCAATATTTTTGCAATTTCGATTTGGGTTCATTTGATAGAAATCAAACGCAAATTGACGAGAATTGATCAGCTTTTTCATAAAATGTCTATTTTTTCACTATCAAGTGTTTTCCAGTATCACTAATAGATTCCATTTACAAGTATAACTGCATTTAGCTATAAATATATTTAATATTCGTTTGTATCTCCGTGGTATTTAAAATTTATTTAGCTATATTTATTTATTAATTTTTAATTAATTTTGGAATAGTTGTTGCTATAAACCTCAAAAGAAAAGGCCTAATACAGATTTTTTGCAAAATGCTACGTCCGGGCTCACAATGATGTACACAACCACAAAAAAAATATTCAAATTGGTATATGTACAAGTATATCCTAAATATATATATCCATTTCTAAGTTGACTGAAATGAAAGTCGTAAATGCCAATTAAGTTGAAGGTCTTGGTTTCTTACTGTCAAGCTCAAGTTTCAACGTAGTCAAGTCAATCGCCTGCAATTTATAGACAACTCCCTCAAATTTATGAATGTTATTGAAAAATTGGTTAGTTACAATTGCAATCAATTAGTCTTACAATTAAATCTTGTTTCTTGAATTAAACGCATATTAGAAAAGAAGATTGTTGAATATTGCCGATATGCCATGTAAACGATTATCATATTACCAATCGGTGATAGACTAATCAGGCATAGTCAGAAGAATAACGTAATTTAGTTTGAAACCAAATCGGAGAGTTTAATGCTTTGCCTAATCAAAGGACAACAACCAAAAATGCAAATTCAAGTGTGAAATTCATTGACGCATTAGGAGTTTGCACATCTGCTCGCAGTCGTAGATGACTGGATGGATCAAATAAAATGGTAATCATCATTTTGGACCCACACCACTGAGCCCAATGTTGGCCAACATCTAAATTTGAGACTGTAGATTTGATTGAACTAACATTTCGGTAAATACATACTCGTGGAGTGAAAAACGAGGTCCACTGGCTGGCCAGTAAGTAGGCTAACATTGTATCAGCTTACGGGGTGATGGCGACCCATTTCGAAAGGCTTCCCACAATGCATGCAAATTGTATTGTAGATTGATGGGTTAGGGTTGGGGTTGGGGTTGGGGTGGTGGTGGAGATGTTGTTGTAGATGTAGATAGAGGTGTGGGTGGTGTTAACGGCTCGGCCCAATGGCCTGGCACAAACGGATGCGTAATGCTGCCACTGTAAATGAATGAGTCCGGATCCGGACTCTGGCTTTTGGGCTCTCGCCTTGTGCGAGCTCACATTTTGGCTGCGTGCACTGAATGTGGCTTGTTTTACACTCGAACGCATTTGAATACGTTGCTAATGGGATTTTGATGATGACGATGTTGTTGTTGTTGTTGTCGTTGCTGGCATTATAGTTGCTGTTGTTGGCAATGCATGTACACGCTTCTACTATGTGTAGCAGCCTTGCATCAAAATGAAAGGCTACAATTGTAATGAACATCAATTGAAATGTTACTGTGTTGCAAAAAAAAAAAAAAAAAATTAAAGCTAGGACATTGTCAAGGGTTGCGTGCCAAAGATTTGACTACAAATTGATTGGGTTTGTTCAATAGACAAACGCATTGCATGGAAATTCAAGTACAGAGAAGGGCCAAGCTTATTTCTGTATTTGTGTTTTATGTTCCTTAAAAGTATTTCTTGGATTGCCCAGCTCTAGTCAGAGCATAAAGTAGTTTTGGTATTTTGAGGCGGGGGAAGGGGTAGGTAGGAGTTAGCCACATTATGTCGCTCTAATGCGTACAAGTACATAATGGCCAACACACACACACATACGCATAAAAAAGTTTTATTTTGTACGCCCAGCTACCCAATTACAAGCCCGCACTTTTTAGGCCGCATTTCAAAAGCTGGCAGCAACACTTCAATGCTTCGGCTCTTGAGCTCTTGCGACCCCGGGCCGGATGCCAACAACAACAGCAACGTCGATGATGGCAACAACAACAACAACAACAGCAACACTAGCAATGGAATAAGCAACAACAAGGCCATGTCAAGCAGCGGCAACATAATGTGCCATTCACTTCCGTTGGCTGCCGAAGAAAGGCAAAAGATTCTATGTCTATGCATGTGTGTGTGTGTGTGCACTTTTCTTGGCATGTGTGTGTGTGTGTGTGTTTGTGTGTATGAGAACTCATACAAAAATGTCTTTTTCATTACATTTTTTCGTTGAAGCCATTATATATTATGCATAGACACCTACACAGCCACACACAAACACACACACAGAGAGTCGCATATGAATAAATGCATACTTACCTATATACATGTATATGTATATATATATATATGTACAAGTATGTATGTACATAAACAAATGGTGGTACCCTGGCTGCCATTTGTGGCCAGCACGCTGCCTTATCCGCCGTATTGTGGTTACATTTTCGTGCTTTGCTCGCCACAGCCACAGCCACATGCCTCCCTGCTGTTTACTTTTCACAGGTTCCCATTTTCCTTTTCCATTTTCTGCGGTCGAGAGTTCGCCCGGTGGTTGTTTTCAACCGAGGGTGGCTCTAGCTGCCACACTAAAGCGTCCAAGCGCCCCCGTCGGCGTATTTGAATTGTTTGTCCTGCAACTTGTACTATCTGGGCGTGTTCAAATACCGCAGGCCGTGGGTGGCGGCGGCGGCTACACACGCAAGCACACCTAGTAAGTAGTACCATTTGCATGATTCCAAAGGGTATGGCACAGTAGTTCCGGTTACTTTCAAGATTGCCAACAATTTTCAGTGTTTTTCCCATTAACAAATTTATTATTATTTTAATAAATATTTTCATTATTCTGCAATTAAACAATGTACATTTACAGCTGCCTGAACAATTATAAATAAGATTAATATTCTTGGTTGGCTTAATGGAAATGTAATCCAAATCTTGCCAGCCCTAAGTCTCAGCCTCTTTTGCCGAAATACTTTATTAATATCATGGAGAAATAGCTTTAATTATTCATATTTTATTTTACTGCAACACTAAGTATTTTTTTGTGAATAGAAATAAAGGTGTGTGCTATTTTGTTACCAAATTGATCGAGAAAGTCGGCTTTAGCTTTGGCATTTAATTGTTTAAAAATACCTATAATTTTTTTGTAAGAAGCCTAATTAATCGGAAAATTGGTAATCAAAAACAATTCTTTTAGTTTAAAAAAATGTTAATGCTTGCCTAAATTTGTTAATTATCGATATTGAGACAATTCCTATAACATCCCAACTAAACACTTTAATATTTAAATAATTCATATTTTTGTTGGTGAAAAATCGAATGTGTGCCACTATGCTTAATCGTCACCATTCCTTTTTTGTACTTTATCGTCATAGCTGTTGAGTTGTACGAATGTCCTTTGCCCTCGACAACTTTATTGTGCTGCGCACAACCGCGCCCCCCATCGCCCCAAATGGCCACTCACACACACACACACGCACACACTGACTCACACACACACACACAAAGGCACACGCACACTGTTGGAAATCACCACCCGTCATTCGCTGTGGGGTAAGTTTTGTGTACAATATGGCTTATTATTGGCTTCAGTGTTGTAGAAGCTGTTGTTGTTATTGTTGTTGTTGTTGTCGCTGTTATTGTTAGCACGTTCGATTATTTGTGTCTTAATTAGCGTTTGTTAAGATTTGTTGCTGATGTAATAAACTAATAAGCCCCGTGCTGACCGTTGCCCCGCCCGCGCCATTGAGCCACTCACACTGCAGCTTAATTGCAATTCAATTTTCATACCGCAGTTTCAATTGGCATTTGATTCCTTCAATGGAACTGTACTGTGTTGGACATACTTAGAATACTGCGAGTATGTGTGAGTTGTGTTCTGTCGGCTTTTGTGGCACTAACAATAATTGCCTAGCATGAACGAGTTTAATAATAATAATTTTGTTGGCTGATTAGGCGCAGGTAGCTTGCCTTTTTGTGTTGTTGTTTATTTCTCTCAGCTCACTAATTTGTATTTTCGCTGTCATTCAGCAGCTGCCGCACACAATGGAGCAAGCCCATGTAATGGCAAAAGTTTTCTTACACGTCAATTAGCACTTTATTTTTACCGATTTATTAATATTTGTTGTTGCTGTTGGTATTATTATGTTATGTGGATGGGATGTGGTGTTGATTGAATATTATACGTGCAGCAATGTGATAAATACGAGCAACGACTAGTCTTATATTGGAATTTTGTTTACTCAAACATTGTGAAAAGGTACTACTAAGATCGAAATTCTCTCCACTTCTAAGCACATCTCAAGCTTGCCTTGGCCTGGAGACTGCTTATGTGATTTTTGTCCAAACCAGTAATTGGATTCCTTTCACTTAATTATAAATCTACTGTTTTTTCAGTTTGTCGGACCGTTATTCCGGCATCGTAAGTCGCCTTCACATTTTGGCTTCACTGGTCGGCAGATAAACAATGCTTTTTGGGTTCTATATTTAAAGAACAAAAATTTTTTGAAATTTTTCTGTCGTTGTTTACTCATTAAAACCCCGTTCCACATTCCGCTATGTGACGGGACAGAGAAATAGAGAAAAAAAGAGTGGCTGTTTCATTTTATTTTCAGTTCCTCAATATTTTTTAATTTACTGGACTGGAATGTCCCCCGTGTTGGAAACATTTACGTTTTCGCCCCTCACACATTAGAGCAGGAATATTTAGAATATGGTTATTCTCGTTGTACCATCTTGGAGTCGCGATATTTGTGTTTTCTAATAATAAATAAATAGTACGAATTCAGTACAGGTTACTCTATACGGGTATCTATTTATATAATGTTTCAGTTGTAGGGCATACAGTGAAAGGTACTTATATATAGTTCTAGCAAAGACAAAAACAAATTTATAGCGAACTTTGTAAAATGTTGGTGTTTAAATTAATTTTGGAGGACAAAAATTTGTATTTCAAATAAAGAGGCGGAAAAAAATCTATACTAGCCTATAGTTTAATGACCATTCATTTTCTTCCATTTGCAATCGACAGCTCAGCCATAACATAGCTTTAAATGCATGCCAAGAAAGGGTATAATGCCAGGAGTTGAAAGGCAGATGTCTATGCCCTGTAGCCTGCTGATTATTTTTGAAAAAGATAAAGTTAGTAAATCCTGTAACAACTTTTATCTTGTACTACAAAACAGATTATTATTTAACAAAGTTTGGTTGTATTTACAGTTTGTTGCCCAAATAATTGTACTATATAGAATGTTGAAGCTGGTATCTACATAATCGTATCTTAAAACACCAGCCCTAAATATATATTATTCAAGTCTCTTAAGGCGTACATAAGTAAAATTATACATATTATAGTTGATTCCAGAGAATCAATATTTCGCTAATCTTCAGATAAAATTCAAAAACTGCCTTTGAGTAGATGTGACTGTAGGATGTGGAGAAGTTTTGTTCATCAAACCTTTCGTAATAGAGCTTTAGCTTATTTAGGAGCCATTAAATATTATATAAAGGGTGTTTTGCACTCTCATCCAAACCTGTTTAGTTTAGTTACAAAATTGATAAACTACCAAATAGGTCGAACCATTGAAAAATATCACTATTTTTAGAAATGTTCACCACATGTGTCCAATTGAAATTTCTCCAAAACAAACCTTGTAGTATTAAGCGTGATAAACTTTTCAGGGTTGAATTGTACGAAATAAAATAGCACAAGTTATTACCTTGACAACAATGGAATCGTACTATGTACATATAAAGTTTTGCAAAGCCCAATTGTTCTTCAAACACGTAGTGGAGATTTGTGAAGCAAATGACTTTAAATGTTATGTTTGAACAGCTGTGAAGTAAATACATAAGTGTGCTGGTTTGATAAAAACGGTGGACGAAGCGTTTTAAACATTTAGTCTCGATGATGTACCCCCGGCTGCGTGTTCTTGGTCCGACTCCGGTCTTGTTTCTGCTGTGGCTGCTGGACAGCAGCGGCATCTGCACCTCGCAGAGTATAGAGCCGCGCATTGTTGGCGGCACGACGACCACACAGTCCCAAATCGGGGGCTATGTGGTCAACATACGCTACAATGGACAATTCATCTGCGGTGGCACACTGGTGTCCAACCTCTTTGTGATCACAGCTGCTCACTGCATCTATGGCTATCAAGCGAATAGCATGACGGTCCAGGGTGGCGTCACCAGACTTACCCAGCGAGGTGTTATCAGGCGCGTGTATAAGGCCATGCGGCCAAGTATATATAATCCAGAGCTCCTAAACATGGATGTTGGGGTGATAAAGCTAAGGAGTGCAATGGTTGGAAGGAACATATCGCCCATCTCGCTTTGCAGCGTTCAGTGGCGCGCTGGCAGTTACATGCGCGTCTCCGGCTGGGGCGCCACACTCCCAAATGTTTCAGATACTTCGATACAACTGCGTACTGTTAGGCTGCGTCTGATGAACAAAACGGTGTGTAAGAGCATGTACAGAGGTGTTACCGAGCTCTACGCATCTATGTTCTGCGCCAGAGCGAGTGGCAAGGATACGTGTACAGGCGACTCAGGCGGTGGAGTTATATACAACAATCAATTGTGTGGCATTGTCTCGTGGGGCTTGCAGTGCGCGGATCCCAGGTATCCAGGCGTCTATACGAGCATACATCGGGCCCGCAGCTTTATTAACGGAGCCATGCAAAAATGATTATGGGAGAGCGGATGTTGTTATTATAGTGTATACTTGTAGTGTGTAAGTGCCAGCAGTAAAGAGTTTGATTTAAAATAGACAGAGCAGAGCTGGGTGTTGACAAGTCAGGAAGCCCTTGAGCGAACTACCGGATGAGTGATGAAGATATCAATGCATGTTAATTAAAATCTTTGCACAGTGATATGTTTCTGATTCGAAATGTGGGAATCAAAGGTAATGATTTTTTGAAGGATGAGTTCAATGCCACGAGCTTTTGTGTGAGAGGCTAAATACTTAAATAGTTTTAACTTAAATATAAATCAGTTTTCCCAAAACCCAATTGTATTGTCAATAGATTTAGGAGGGACTAGGGATGTTGAGCTTAATTCGCCAATTGAACTTGGCAAACTGTCCATGTTTTTTTTTTAAGTAGCGTTTTATTTCCCTCACTATTGAGAATATGACACTGTGCGTTGGGTTGGGCGGAATCGAATTGTGGGCTAGAGCGCTGAACCACTTGTATCCGCTCCAGCTACCTGTTGACTTGGTTGGCGTGCGCTAAAAAGTTACTACATACACATAATTTCGCAATCATTTCGCCTTGATTTGCATTGATTAGGCAAAGGCAACTGCTTCCTTTGCAGAACGGAAGGAAGCAAGGCACGAGCCAGAGCCAGGGCCTATGTAAATACGTACATGGATGTTATTGTTGCTGTAAGCTTTCATATCCCGTCTTCTAGCTGATTGGTTATTGGCCTTGCTGTGTTTTCTTTTATAGATAACCGCTCATTTGTGTGGCATTAAATGCACTTAAAATGCCAATTAGCACGTGCTCTAGTTGGTCGACGATCTTCGGCGCACTTTCCAATCAATCAATGACGTTGGTGGCAGCATCGCCCATTTTTATAATGTGCCGTATTTACCGTTTAATTGAGTGCTCCGTTTATAGATCATAAAGCGGCACTCCTCGCCACCATTTAAGTTCAAATTGTCTAATTTAATGACAATTAATGTGAGCATACGCAGATTTTCATAACAGTTTGTCGAACGGAAGAGGTCAACCGTAAGCAAAAGCGGTACAAGCATCTGATTAAGCTTTAATGTGATTCGATCTGTAGTCATTATACGAGTATAGCATAATTAATATAAATGCCAATCACATATGCAAGTGACATGCAACTGGGAAAGTACTTGAACCCATCTCACATTACTATCAAATATTTCAATGTTTTAAATTGAACTCAGGTCAAAAGTTACATTTTCAATATTTTTCGTATTGCTTCCTTTTAATGCTAGTCTCACCTGATTCCTTGAATTGATGTTCGTAAAGAACATACTTGGAAACTGGGATCCGAAGGGTAAAAGAATGAATAATGGAGATGAATCGATATACCAAAGGGATTTTTTTTTTTTTTTTTTTTTTTTTTTGTATTAAACACATGTACTATATATGGATAACAACTGGAAAGTAAAGAATTTGATATACGGCATTTAATAGGCGGGATCGCACGACCTAATCTTATCTAGTATTTTTGCATAAAATTGAATGCTTTGCATTGCTCCCTCAACAGTCACCATAACGCCTGTTTGTGCGCCAAAAGGGGCGTGATTGGCTAAAGATTTGTTGCAACAGATAAAAATGCCGAAACACATACTTATACATAAAGATACATACAAATATATGTACTTGTATGTATAAGGTATGTATATAATGTATATACAAGAACGCCCCAATGCTGCGCCCTTTGGCTTTTTGCCATTCCAAGGAGGCAATGAAAACAGCAACAACAACAACAGCAACAACCAGTCGACAGGGTATGTTTTTTAATATGGTTCGCGCGAAAGCTACCATATTGGAACCCAAGCCTTCCAGCAGCGTCTGACTCTGGGTCTGGGTCTGGGCTACACCTACCAGTCGCAACGGCGTCAACGACGACCTTATCGCGCCCATTAATCTGGCAAGGACCGCACAGCGCCCAAATGACGAAATCAAGCAAAGCGAAATGAAGCGACGACGACTACGACGCACGTAAGATGGTGGATGTCTAAGCTGCGGGCCACAAAAAATAAAAAAATAAAAATAAGAAGGAAGGCCCAATATGGCGCGTCCAACACAAACACACACAAACACATACACACACATACTGTCAAATGTAAAAGCCTAATGAAAAGCAACCGAGCAGGCTCTGAATGTGTGCATTTATTTACAGTGAACGCCCGTTTTAAGAATTAAATGAAAGGAACGGGAAAGAAATTAATTAGCGGCCCAACATGTATCCTATTTTTGAAAAAAGTGTAAAGACAATACTATAGGAATGTCAAATGAATCAGTTATTTTTATACACTGTACCCACAGGGTTAAATAGTATACTACTTGTAGTTAAATACATGGTTCTTATGTTATAAGAACAAATCTAAAATCTAAATGAAGTATAATGACTGTCAAATGGTTCAGTTGTAACTACATACATATATAAGAATAAATCTAAAATCCAAAAAAGGGAAACTTTGCGTATATATATAGAATATTTAAAGTCGCTTTACCAAATTACCCGGTTCTATATTATATCAAGTAAGGCGATTATTCGAATTCGTAGGAGCCCGATAAGATAAGAGATAAAACCATCTGTTCTATCAATTCTGCCCAAAAGCTCATAACAATATTGCAATGATGGAGAGACTGAAAAAAAAAAACGCCTCGAGATAAGAAAAAGTTGGCTGTTCGGCAGAGATCGACCTTAAAGCTAACATTCCTATGTCATATATTATCTTATATATCTTAATCATATCTTAGCTTAAGCCGTCAATTAAGAGAATATTAAAATTCACATAATTTAATTTATTTTCTAAAGCGAGCCTTAACTGTATATGCTGCTACTTATATACATACATACATGCATACGTTCGAGTATGTTTGTATGTATGTGTCAGTGTTAACGTATTTTGCAAGAGTAGAAGGGTGGCTGCCGTTGCGTTATGTAAAAGGTTTTGGCCGCGGCTGGGCCGGCGATGCAGCGCATGTTAAATATTATGACCAGCAGAAAACGCCCGCAAAGGCAAACCGAATACATAATAATACAAAAAGCCAAGAAGAAAACGAACTTGGTTAACCGCGTTTTTGGTTATTTTGTTGTTGCTGTTGTTGTTGTTGTTTTTTTTGTATTTGCTTTCGTACTTTACTTTTGCTTGAAACGCAAGGCCCAACAGGCCCAGAAAAAAACTCATATTTTTTTTATGATCTCAAGTCATGCAAAAAGCGAAACGAATCAGAACGCAGCGCGCATTGGTCGTGGTCGCGACCGATTCGTGTGGCGGCCATGACGACGATGTACCCCCTATCCGAACGCGTCCCGTTCACGTCTTCGTCCGTCTGACCACGTTTTCGGCTTGATTTTGCACTCCTTTTTCTTGTGCGAGATAAGAATTTTTTTCGTTGGCATTCGTGATGGCGTACGTCATGAAAATGCCACACATACAAACATAGATATGTACACATATACACACATATAGTAGTATTTATTTGAATGTGTGTATGTGCATACCAAATAGTTTGCCTGAAGTTTTCCATTTTTTTTTTTTTTTTTTCATCTTTTTTTATAGATTTTTTGCATGCACATGCACTGTGCGGAAATGTTTGACAGACACGTAATGCTTCGCAGCCATAAATTTCTATTCGTTTTTCACATTTTGCATACATAGTACTACATACATATTTCAAATGGTGTAACCAATTGAAATTTTATATTTTTCAAATTGCTTCAGGAATTTTTTAATGAACATTTCTATGCGGCACTATTTGGTGAGTGTGTGTGGCAGTGCTATGTGCTGTTGAAGTGCAGGTTAAAATTAATTGTCAATGTTTAAATAACGAATCCTATAACTACACTGTCAATGGTTGCGGCTATGTTTCTCCACAATGAATGAAAAACGAATGCACGAATAAATAGTAAATAATGCAATAATATGGTAAATGGATTGATGCGACGTTAGATTTGATTTTAGATCTTAGACTGGAGCCTCAACGAAGATGTCCATGACAACTTTTTGGACTATCCTTATATTGGTTATATACTGAAGTCTCTTAAGCGCAAAACCTATCACTGGTTACAACATTTACCTTTGATTTTATGGTCAAGGGCAATATAACTCACTATGTTGCATAAGTAATCTAATCTTCCATTAAAAAGAATTCTTTAAAAAAAATTGCTTTATTAATACTTATTGTTGATAATTATATAATTTGTTAGAAATGTATTTTGAAATTGCTAAGTTCATATTAGAATTGATTCAAAAAAAAAAAAAAATTCAAAGCTAATAAAGCGATTAAATTGGTTAGTAACTAATATGGCCGTTACTAAAGCATCGCTGCTAGTATAACTAGCTTGTATATTAAATTATTTCAATTGACTCATAATTACTCAAATTATTTTAATAAGTTATTTATTTGAATGTTCGCTCTTGCTGTTGTCAGATGTATCCTTTTCGGAAAGATGTATTTTCCAAGGGTAATAGAGCAAAAATTAGAGAAGAATAAAGCGATATTCTCATTAAAGTTCTTCTTCTTTTTCAAAAAGAAATATACCTTTAATAATTACAATCTTCAATGAGATTTCAGAAAAGCGAGCAGGTTGTAGGCCGTTCGCATGATCTGAAAGGTAAGAATAAATATATTCCAGTGGAAAGACTTAAAGTTTCTAAAGAGAAATGATGAATAGAGTTTTAATGGATTCTGAATATAAATTATATTACTTTGTTTGTGCCATAATGTTTTAATGTGTTTTATTTCAAAATATATTATTTAAAATACTTACATGTGTAAAGTGCACCATATTGACATCCATCATGCCATATGCGTTTAGTTTTATGGTCTGCTGGGAGTAGCCCAGTGAGAGTATTATGAGCTTACGGTACTTCTTGCTTCCCTCATACCAATTATGATTGTACACGACAGTTTCTAGGTTTTTCGACTTGTATACAAATAAAAAGGTTGCACTTGCATTTTTAGGCTGATAGGCTGAGCTCAGAAACTTACAGCTTCCTCCAGCTGAGCACCGTGGTAGCACTGATCCAAGGTAAACAAAATGAGGCCCATGGTGGGGAGCACGTACTGAACTATTAGCATAACATCCTTCGTTTCGGTGATGGCGAAGAGTAGAAAGCAAAGCGAGCCGGCTGCAATGAAATCGCCCACAAGAAAGCAATTTTTACTGATGGCATTAAATTTTGCATTTAGCTGATGGATGCGCTGTTGCCGACGCAGGAGGGAAGTGATGTGCTTGAAAAACTGCTGCTGAGCCTCAAAAGTTTCGGTCATACTGGAGGTAGCATCAATGCTGTCCATTTCTCTGGCTAGGGTGTCTATGTACATTAGAAGTTGACCCTGTATAATATTAAAAAACGTATCGAAGTCGGAGAAAAGGGACAATCCAACAAATGAACCAACAACGTCGTAGAACCATACAAGAGGATAGAGCGTATGGTTTTGCCTTATATCGAATGGAAGCCAGCCACCAAGCAGCTGTTGCTCCAATGTAATATAATCATTTTTATTGTTCAGCCAATATAGCACTGCAGGCATACTACAAAATCCAATTAGTCCCAGGAATGTAAAGGCGTCGATAGCACGGTAACGCAGCATGTGCTTTGAATAGACTTTCGTAACTCTGTGTACACTTTGGGTAACTGGATTGTTTGGAAAGTCCTGATCTAATTCGTTAAGCAGTTCAATAACATTATCGTGGTTTAAATAAAGCGTCAATCCACGGACAGCAAAGTAAACCGCTAGGCTGAAGGCAGCAAAGTTCTGGTCCGACTGCACACCACTCCAAAGAGAGTGAAATATGTTGAATCCGTTGCAGAGAAAAAAGAAACTTATATAAAACATCGAAATTTGAATAGATCGCTTGCAGTTGCTAACAAATCGTCCACGAACTCGCTTGAATTTGAAGCATGTCAAGCCAATAAGTTTTTGATATGATTGCGATTGGAAAAATTGGTCGAATTCGATTAGGTGCTCGTCCATGTTGTCCTACACTTGTAAGCTAACACTATTTTCAAGTGAGGCTCTAATGCACTATATAAGTGAAAAACTTAAGGATATTCTCGTCCGCAGTTAGCCATTTTAATTCTATAATAAGCTCTTGCCTGGTAATTATCAGGTACTTGTATAATTAAGCTCTGGGCTCTTCAGTGGGATTAATGAACAAAAGTTCATAATGCATTTTAATAAGTAGTTATACCCTGAAAGGATTAAAGGGTGCACTACTAAAGTACAACTACTAAGCGTAATTAAGCGGGCAGTGTATTTAAGAGTTCTATCCAGTTATTTTTTATAACGATTTGATTGACTTTGCAAATTACAAGTATCCCCTCATCTAATTTGTGTGATTAAATATGTATGTAATATATATTTCAACTTCTACTTATATAAAAAAATTTAGTAATTTAATAATTATTCTGTTTTAGTTAAAAACGTACTTTAACATTGGTTCTATTAATATTGATGCAAATTATTTTTTTAAGGCAATAAAGCGATAATTTAAATAATCTTTATATATTTAAATTTTATTAAAGATATTTATCAGATTTCTGGAATACATTTTCAGAAAGACGAAATCTAAATATTTTTAAAAAGTAAAGCAATCGACATTTTTAACAATTTACTTCTATAAATAGCGATCTTTAGTGCGATTTTAGAAAACCGAGCAAAAATTCATATTGCAGTTTAATCAGTAGATATACCCCGATCATAAAGCATTATTGCTGCTTTGGCTCAGTTCTGTAATACACATACGCCGCAAATACTCGCAGACACATATAGACACTATAAATGTAGTTTTATAAATTTTATTTAGTTTGTGGGAGAATTGAATTATTATTATAGTGGTTTGATTTATTAGCAAAAATTATTCGGATGTATTCTCTCAGGGGGCAACTAATTCACATAGGAAATAGCTGAAGAAGTTTTATAAGTGTAATTAAAATTGTTAATGACCCGTCACTAAATCTGTACTATATGTACACGTTTATTTAACAAAACATCGTTCTTTAGAGAGAGAACAGGTGCACTAATTAATTACAGTTATTTTGCCAATCAAAGTGAGCTTGCAAGTTATGGTGTGTGTAATACAATTCTTGTTATACTAGTATGCTGCATTTTTAAATGAACATTAATGCAGGTCATAGCTGCTCTAATAACTGTCTTGTAAGAAGACTAATAATATTCTCTAATAATTCCGTCTAACGTCTTCATATCTGAGGACAGGACAGGGTTAAAATTTTGGTTGGTGGTTCCATATACTTGTAGATCGAGTTGGTCCTTGGTTAATAATCGGTTAGCATCTCATTGTGTTTTGGAAAAGCTAGCGGAGCGTTGGGGGAGAGTTTTGCCGCCTCTTCCAACGTTCAGGTATTTCGCTCTGTTCGAGTAAAGTGCTGAAAAGTATGGCATTCAGGTGTTTCAGAGTTTTCAATGCCTCCGGTTTCTTGCCTTTTGCGCATCTGCTACCAAGCAGCCCTTTTCTGAGTCTATATTCCATTCTTTGAAGTTGCCGGGGGAATTGGGTGACGATTACTCAGTTAATGTATACAACAAATATGAAGATTTTTATTTGTAAAATATGCAATATATCTCTCATATTGCTTCATCTCGACTTCAGGAAGGCAAGGAGTTTGTATGCCAGTTGCATAATCTGTAAATTAAGAAGACATAAAAAAATGACAGCACAAGTAAATGCATTTGCTACTTTTGTGAAAATTATTCAAATGTGAATGAAGTGTTTAGGAGCATACAATTAATTTCATTTAAAGAGAGGAAAAATATAGAAATAAATTAAATTGTTTGTCTATGATTCTTGGAATATACATGTATAATAATAAATAATCCACTTACATCAGTAAAGTGCACCATATTGACGTCAATCAAGCCGTAGGCACTTATTTTCATGGTCCGTTGTGATTGGGTCAGCCATAGAATTATGAACTTTCGGTATTTCTTGCTACCCATATACCAGTTATGAGCGAATAAAGCTTGTTGAAATTTAAGAGACTGACAAAGACATAGAACATTAAATATTTGTGAAGGAGATAGAAATGTGAACTTACTGCCTGCTCCAGCTGGGTACCTCGCCAACACTGATCAAAGGTGAACAAAACTAAGCCCAAGGTGGGCAGCAAATACTTAATAATCATCATCAGATTATGCGTTTCAGTTAGCATAACAAGATGAAAGCAGAGCGCAAGTGCGCTTACAAAGTCAGTCAACAGTATGCACATTTTGCAGAAGTCGTTAAATTTGTGGCACAGCTTCCTAAGATGCTGGTGCCTTCGTACCAAGCTTCGAATGTGTTCGAAGAATTCATCGCAGGATGTAGAGTTGCTATCACTGGCATTAAGGGCTCTCACTTGCCTGTTCAAATCGTCCAGATGCATAATAATATTCTCCTGTATGGTGTTAAAAATTGCATCAAAGGTTGCAAAAAATGTTAAGCCAACAAAGGCGTCCTTGAAGTCGTACAAGCAGACTAATGGATATGCAGCATGGCTTTGTCGAATACCAAAAGGAAACCAGCCGCCAACAATCTGTTGTTCCAAGGTGATAATCCCTGTCCGCTCATTGTCAAATATGTACAGGACTACTGGCATGACACAAAACATTGCCAGAGTGGTGAAACTGAAATAATGTATGATATTGTGTCGTTGAACATGTTGCTTATAGACTTTGGACACTTCCATTGCTGCCTGGGTTGCCATGTCGCGGGGATATATCCTGTCTAGATCGTTGAATAGTGTCAAAATATCATCGTGCTTAAAAAAGAGTGTCAATCCCCGAATACACAGATACGTCGTCAAACATAAAATAGCAATGTTCTGACTAGAGGGTTTACCAACCCATGTAGAGTACACCAAATCGAAACAATTGAAAACGTAATAAATAGACACCAGAATAATTGAAACGTAAAATGCGCTGGCACAATTGCTGGTTAGGCGTCCATTTCTTCGCTGGAACTTGAAGTAAACTAATCCAGAATATTGTAAAACTTTCTGCGGAAGCAGAAACTGCTCGAACACTATTAGCTGTTCGTCCATGTTTGCTCCTAGAACTTGCAAGGAACTTTGGTCAAGTGGACTCAAAAACCTGTATTTTTAATACTGCCAAGTTTCAAGGGCATGGTGTGGTAGAAGGTCATAATTAATTAAGCTAATAAAGCCGTGTGAGGAAATTGCAGGTAAGCTATTGCACACAGCACTTGCAGACTTAAGTAGAGCCTGCGACTTGTGGCAGGTACAATTTTTTATATGAGGTAGTTCGGATCTTGGCTTATAATTAACATATGGCTGCGAATACGCACATTGCGTTATAATAAGTATATTTAAATTCCAATTTGAATTTTATAACAAGTTTTTCTATTTTTATACTGTCTGTACTTCTTTTACAAAACGGTTTGCTAAAGCTACGGTCAGACAATAAATTTGCATGTGGATTTTTATGTTATGACTATAATATATTTTTCAATGAAAACTACTTAGATTTATATACAAATTTCTTTGCAATTTACTTTTTGAAACCTTTTTGCAAAATACAATAAATTTTCAAATAAATTATTTGCATGTGTGACCGTTGCTTTAGTTTTTGAAAGTAATTGCAGAGATGGTTTTACTTTTAGTCCATAACTGGAAATGAAATTTCGTTTCAATTCCTAAAATGCTATCACAACGATTCTATAATATATTGATATTTTATTTGTATTGTTCGAATAACTATATTTTCGTAAATATAGGCAAATAAAAAATTGGACATAAGATGGATTTAAATTGGAAATATGATTTTTAATACCATGTTCGCAAGTGTTAAATTTTACAAAAAAAAAACCAAAATAAATGATAAGATGATAATGGAAGAAATCAATTTTTGAAGTTGTCAAAAAATTTGTTTTCTTTATGAATTCGTGAATTTTCATTGGGTTTTCCGAACTTGCAGTTTGTCTTTGAAGTTTTCCAAAAATTATTTTATTCGTTATACGAGTGAAACCGTAAAAGTTTTGACGCAACAATTCAATTTGAATCTTGATCGAATAAAGTATGTATGTGGTAATAAAATGTCGAGTGAGATAGATCGGGTGTGAAAATGTATTTTAGCTATGTTCTTAATGAGAAAATGCAAATGACTTTTTTAGAAATTGAATCATTTTGTGACACGGGCCTTCCTGAGTGTACAATCAGTAGAGCTGTGAATGAGATAAAAAAAAGCTACGTCACACACTTTTCTTTTACACTTTTCTTACGCATTACGCATTGTTTATGAATATAAGATCTATTTATCTATTTTTTTTGATTTAACATGGTTTGAAAATTTAAAATTTAAATATATATTTCTTTAGAAATATGATCTATGTCTTCTTTACACGATTGTTTCTGGAACCAATCTACCGTGTAAAAACAGAATTAGGTGTATATCTAGTGATGTAACCAAGACTTGTTATTGTTATTTATTCATCATGTTTTTTCTAAAAAGCATCGCAAAATGCTCGAATTTAAATTTTATCGAAAGAGTTTGTGGTTTCTTTTGTTTTTATAGGTTTTAAAATTTTTGGTGAATTCAATAATATTCTTTTTTCACATTTAATGTTATCAGTCACGGATTTGTACTCTCACGATCATTAATTAATTAGCTATTTTATGAAGTAAATATGGAAATATATAAATACTTACTAAGTATATACTTGTACATATGAACTATATGTACAAGTATATATTGAACCTCAGGTTCTATTGGAGCTTCTAACAATGAATTTGTTAGGCCCTTTGAAGCTGCGCAACACCCATACGCCCCCTCCAGTTTTTGCCTGCCAACCCATTATGCGGCAACAACAAAAATGCCACACTTGGCCATACACATATGTATGTATGAGTATGTGTATCTAACAATGAGGGTATGTTGTTGGTGCATGGAGTTTAGAAGAACGTTTCCACAGCCTGCACAGCAAAACCGCTTTACATTGCCAGGCCAAATACAGCGCAAACTCCGGCAACTGTGACAGGCGATTGAGGGACTACGGGCGGCATGGAGGGGCAACGGAACTACTGGGAGGCCAATGCAGACGCCCGGGCATATTCGTGAGCAATTTCGCGTTTGACGAAACATATAATCTTCGCACATTTCTATGGAAATGAATGGATTGGTGAATGCATTGCTTGCAAGCCGGCTGCCTAGATAGCTAGCTAGCTTGCTGGATATATTGATAGATGGCTGCAAGCTTGGATTGATGGGTATATGGCTTGTTGGATAAATTGGATTGGTTTTAGTGTGTTTCGGTGTTTTGGTTGTGTCGATTTGCTCAGATGGCATTGACAGCAAGAGCTAGAAAAACGCGTTGATAAAAAAGTAGCATGCATTGCAATTTCTGCAACACCCTGTAGTAGTTACATGCTTGCTGATTGTTGTTGTTTTTGCTGTTGTTATTGCTGTTGTTGCTGTTGTTGCTGCTGTTACTGCTGCAACCGCATGCAAATTTGTTTGCCTCTGCCCGCTTCGACACATTCTATGGAGCCCCATGTCGGCCACACCCCAACAGAGGCAGCAGAGAAAAAGCAACCAGAACAGCAACTGCAACGCCAACAGGCGCCTCCACGTCGCTGGTTCTTAGCATTTGTTGTAACAGTTGTTCTACTATATGTGTAGTTGTTGTTCTTGTTGTTGCAGTTTTTGTTGTTTTACCTTAGTTTTTTGTTTTCGATTTTTTTTTTTTATTATTCGTGTTCTACTTACTTGTGCACTGTGTTTTTCTGCGAGAGCTTGCTGGCTCGCCCGTTGGTTCGTCGGTTAAACTGGATGACTGGTTGGTTGGCTGGTTGGTTGGTTGGCTGGCTGGCTGGCTGGCTGACTGTTCTATGCAAATATGCAATTAGTTGCCAGCTAGGCCATGGAGCGGCGTATTTGTTGCCATCTAACATGACATTCCATCAGTTGCAGAGCCGTCGCCATCAATACGCTACATTTTGCGATGCAACCTTGCATTTAAACGCAATGCAACAAAGTTGCGCATTTGACTTTTCATTTAAGTGCTATGTCGATACAGTTTGAGCAATTGTAGTTCCTATACCCCGTCACGCACACATACATACATACATGTAGCATACATGCAAATGTTTTATACTAGCCGACTCATGCAAATGTCAATATGAAATAGCCCTATTTATATTCCATGGAATTAAGCTATCAGCCTTGCTTCAGCTTTTCTGTTGGTTTGCTGGTAGGACGAACCCTCATCTGGTTTCAGGACAAGATGCCAGCGCTTAAATGCATTCATTAATTAAGTAAACTCATATGTAGGAGTGTAATGTAAAATCAAAAACATCGACTTAAGCAAATGTCAATATAAAATAGCCGTATTAATATTCTATTAAATTAAGCTCTCGGTTTGCTTTTTTGTTGGATTGCTGGTAAGCTCATATGTAGAAGTATAATATAAAATCCAAAACATCGAAGGTTGCTTAAGTTAGGATCTGACAGTGGCATATAGACTTTCTTTCATAGATCGGGCTAATAAGTTTCTTGTACACCGCTTTTTTTGTAATTTGAAAATGTGGGAAGTATGGGCTGGGGAGGAATTTGAAACGGAGTTGAATATTTTTGAAAAACCTTATACGCAGCATCATAATGAAAATCGATTAATGCCTAACGCTGCGTATGCGTAACTTATCGCAAACGTATGTGTGGACTGCGTATTTAAAAATAAAAACAATAATGCATGAAATAAATAGGCTCAGAAATAACGAAGAGTCATTTATTCCATTCATAGCATGCACGCGTATAGTTTGTTTGCTTATTTTAAATGTTTGCTTGTATGTGATGGCGACGCCATGTTGGTGTTGCGTATATTACGCGTGCATAAAGCTATACATGGAGTGACTGACGGACTGACTGACAGATTGACAGATGGGCAGACAAACCAGGGGAGTGATGGAAAGACAGAAATACAGACCAACTTACTGGCGCGCATGTAAGCACGTAAGAGGAACGCATTATGGCCGCTTGTGGCTTATATGGCATGTCTACCCATTGGTGTGTGCTGCTGTTTTTTTTTTTTTTTTTTTAGGTATTGTTGTCGTTGTTTTGCGTGCTAGCCAACCACCCAAGCCAAAGCCAAGTCGAAGCCCAAGCCCGATCCCAAGTCCAAGCCAAAAGCCCAAAATACGAAATGCAAAGAAAAAGAAAACCGCATACAACTTATTTTACCACTCGTTTTTGCGGTTGAAGTGCAGCAGCAAATGCGTTGAAGAAAAAAGGAAAAAAGCAACTGCACAGAGGAAAAAATATTTATTGCACTTCAGGGCTGAAACGCGGCAGAGAGCTGGCAGCCAACGAGTGCTAAGAAACTGGCGAAAAAGGCAAAAAAAAAAAAACAAAAAAAAAAAGAAGACCACTCGACAGTAAAACTCTGCAAGTCTTTTGGTTTTGTGGCATGAGCATAAGAAACTATGTGGCGTACCCTGGACTGTGGATGGATGGTACTTGGCATGCGGGTGTTTGTGTGTATGTGTGCCTACATATGTATGTAATATAAGGTATGCAAAAAGACGTATGTATGTATGTATATATAGTACTTGTAGTGTGCGCTTGTGCTCAGCGTGCCAAGAGGCGGAAAAAGGCCTACGCAGTACTGTGCGATGTATCATTAAAAATGGCGGCGCATTGTGGCAAGTCTTTTTTTCCGTTTGCAAATATTTTCAGTCTCAAACAAAAAGACTTTAAGTCGGCTTTAACTTTTTTAAACAATCTATTCAGTATCAACTTTTCAATTAACTTCTAATTCCGTTTTGTGCCTTTCAAAGATCATGAATGAGTGTTTAAACTTTTAGAGGCTGAAGTAAGCAGAGCAATAATAAAATACAACAGCAACAAGAAAAACAATAGCAACAGCCATTGGCCGCATGTTGAAAGTGTGATGAGAAATTTCATAATGACTTCTTAGTGCCCGCTTTGACCGGCCAGTGCAGCGAAGTGGTCAAGGCGATGCAGCTATATAGCCGCTATAATAGGTCCAATTAAGCCATTGATGACTCCGTGCAAAAGCGTTCAAGCGGATGCAAAGGTGAGCGGCAGCTGCGCGGACACACGCCGACTGTCGCCTCGTTAGCCACGCAAACTTTGTAGCAAATTTTTAGCGTCTAACATGGCCGTCGCCATGTTTAATCAAATACGTGACTTGATTTCAATTTGGGTGTTAAAGAAGCGGCAGTAAGCGAGACCGGGAGATGCTGCTGCAATATCGAGAATGCGAGACATAGTAGTGGCTCTCAACTGAAACGTAAGCTTCATTTAAGAATTTAAAAACTAGTCTCTACAAAATCATAAAGTATGACATTCCCAAACTGTAAGCTTAGGAATTGTCATGCAAGTAGGTTTAACTAAACTGTATAATAATGGAAGACGAGCTAATTATTATTACATAAATTACATCTTCTTGAAGGTATTCAAGAAATGATTATTACAATAACTTATATTGTGTGCTGTTGCCATCTGAGAAAAAAGGGTTTTTTCGTTTAAAATATAAAAACAAGAGAGAACGCTGCAATCGAGCAAGCCCCACAGTCAAATTGCCTGTACTCTCCATAAAAAAGGAAAATTAAAACCAAAAAAAAATTGTTTAAAAATTAGATTATTAAAAAAATTAATTAATTAACTTAACATTAATTAATTAAAGACATTTATGTACAGTTTTAACAGTTTTAACATTTCCATCATCGTGACTATGCGTGTATGAATGCAGCACAAAGTTGAACCAAACCAGCAACAACAACAACAGCTGCGGGCAGAGCTGCAGGCAGCGCATGGGCAGCGATTTTATTTATGGCAATAACTTTCTTCAGAATTGACCCATCATGATTTCAAAACTCCAAGAACTACGGAGGTTACATAAAAAAACACGAATTGCGGGGGAGTGGGGGAATAAAAAAATAGACTTGACCTGCCTAGTACTTAGGGGAACCTCGATACCAAGTTTGGTTATTCTCTGTCTTGTATTTCCTGAGATCCTTGCTCTCATACAGGCAGACGGACGGACGGACAGACGGACATGGCTATATCGACTTGTCTTGTCACCCTGATCAATAATATATATACTTTGGGGGGTCTGCCACGCCTCCTTCTGTGTGTTACATACATTCGCACAAAACTAGTATAGCCTTTTACCCTTTGGGTCCGGACAAGAAAGGAATGCTAAAGTCGAGCGGGCTCAATTCTTAGTCAAAATACCCTGTACTCTAAAAAAAAAAACCGCAACAAGAACAACAGCTGCGGCCAGAGCTGCAGACCGGACAGACAGACACGACAGACCGCACAGACAGACACGACAGACAGGACAGACAGACACGACAGACCGGACAGACAGATACGACATACACGACAGACAGACCGGACAGACAGACACGACAGACCGGACAGACAGATACGACAGACAGACAGACAGATACGACAGACAGACACGACAGACAGACACGACAGACCGGACAGACAGACACGACAGACCGGACAGACAGACACGACAGACCGGACAGACAGATACGACAGACCGGACAGAAAGGACAGACAGACAGATACGACAGACAGACACGACAGACCGGACAGACAGATACGACATACACGACAGACAGACACGACAGACCGGACAGACAGACACGACAGACCGGACAGACAGATACGACATACACGACAGACAGACACGACAGACCGGACAGACAGACAGATACGACAGACCGGACAGACAGATACGACAGACAGACACGACAGACCGGACAGACAGATATGACAGACCGGACAGATATGACAGACCGGACAGACATGACAGACAGATACGACAGACAGGACAGACAGACACGACAGACAGACCGGACAGACAGACACGACAGACCGGACAGACAGACACGACAGACCGGACAGACAGATACGACAGACAGGACAGACATATACGACAGACCGGACAGACATACACGACAGACAGACACGACAGACCGGACAGACAGATACGACAGACCGGACAGACAGACACGACAGACATACACGACAGACAGACACGACAGACCGGACAGACAGACACGACAGACCGGACAGACAGACACGACAGACCGGACAGACAGATACGACAGACCGGACAGAAAGGACAGACAGACAGATACGACAGACCGGACAGACAGATACGACATACACGACAGACAGACACGACAGACCGGACAGACAGACACGACAGACCGGACAGACAGATACGACATACACGACAGACAGACACGACAGACCGGACAGACAGACAGATACGACAGACCGGACAGACAGATACGACAGACAGACACGACAGACCGGACAGACAGATATGACAGACCGGACAGATATGTCAGACCGGACAGACATGACAGACAGATACGACAGACAGGACAGACAGACACGACAGACAGACCGGACAGACAGACACGACAGACCGGACAGACAGACACGACAGACCGGACAGACAGATACGACAGACAGGACAGACATATACGACAGACCGGACAGACATACACGACAGACAGACACGACAGACCGGACAGACAGATACGACAGACCGGACAGACAGACACGACAGACATACACGACAGACAGACACGACAGACCGGACAGACAGATACGACATACACGACAGACAGACACGACAGACATACACGACAGACCGGACAGACAGATACGACAGACCGGACAGACAGATACGACAGACAGGACAGACATACACGACAGACAGACACGACAGACCGGACAGACAGATACGACAGACAGGACAGACCGGACAGACAGATACGACAGACAGATACGACAGACAGGACAGACAGATACGACAGACAGATACGACAGACAGACACGACAGACCGGACAGACAGACACGACAGACCGGACAGACAGACACGACAGACCGGACAGACAGATACGACAGACCGGACAGACAGATACGACAGACCGGACAGACACGACAGACCGGACAGACATACACGACAGACCGGACAGACAGATACGACAGACAGATACGACAGACAGGACAGACATACACGACAGACAGACCGACAGACCGGACAGACAGATACGACAGACCGGACAGACAGATACGACAGACCGGACAGACATACACGACAGACAGACACGACAGACCGGACAGACAGATACGACAGACCGGACAGACAGATACGACATACACGACAGACAGACACGACAGACATACACGACAGACCGGACAGACAGATACGACAGACCGGACAGACAGATACGACAGACAGGACAGACATACACGACAGACAGACACGACAGACCGGACAGACAGATACGACAGACAGGACAGACCGGACAGACAGATACGACAGACAGATACGACAGACAGGACAGACAGATACGACAGACAGGACAGACAGATACGACAGACAGATACGACAGACAGATACGACAGACAGACACGACAGACCGGACAGACAGACACGACAGACCGGACAGACAGACACGACAGACCGGACAGACAGACACGACAGACCGGACAGACAGATACGACAGACCGGACAGACAGATACGACAGACCGGACAGACACGACAGACCGGACAGACATACACGACAGACCGGACAGACAGATACGACAGACAGGACAGACAGATACGACAGACAGGACAGACATACACGACAGACAGACCGACAGACCGGACAGACAGATACGACAGACCGGACAGACAGATACGACAGACCGGACAGACATACACGACAGACAGACCGGACAGACAGATACGACAGACCGGACAGACAGATACGACAGACAGACCGGACAGACAGTAACGACAGACAGGACAGACAGATACGACAGACCGGACAGACATACACGACAGACCGGACAGACAGATACGACAGACAGACCGGACAGACAGGACAGACATACACGACAGACAGATACGACAGACCGGACAGACATACACGACAGACAGACACGACAGACATACACGACAGACCGGACAGACAGACACGACAGACCGGACAGACAGATACGACAGACCGGACAGACAGATACGACAGACCGGACAGACAGATACGACAGACAGGAGAGATAGATACGACAGACAGACCGGACAGACAGTAACGACAGACAGATACGACAGACAGGACAGACATACACGACAGACAGACCGGACAGACAGATACGACAGACCGGACAGACAGATACGAAGGACCGGACAGACATACACGACAGACAGACACGACAGACCGGACAGACAGATACGACAGACCGGACAGACAGATACGACAGACAGACCGGACAGACAGTAACGACAGACCGGACAGACAGATACGACAGACCGGACAGACAGACACGACAGACCGGACAGACAGACACGACAGACCGGACAGACAGATACGACAGACCGGACAGACAGACACGACAGACCGGACAGACAGACACGACAGACCGGACAGACAGACACGACAGACCGGACAGACAGACACGACAGACAGGACAGACATACACGACAGACAGACACGACAGACCGGACAGACAGATACGACAGACCGGACAGACATACACGACAGACAGACACGACAGACCGGACAGACAGACACGACAGACCGGACAGACATACACGACAGACAGACACGACAGACCGGACAGACAGATGCGACAGACCGGACAGACATACACGGACAGACAGATACGACAGACAGACACGACAGACCGGACAGACAGATACGACAGACATGACACACATACACGACAGACCGGACAGACAGATACGACAGACCGGACAGACATACACTACAGACAGACACGACAGACCGGACAGACAGATACGACAGACCGGACAGACAGATACGACAGACCGGACAGACATACACGACAGACAGACACGACAGACCGGACAGACAGACACGACAGACCGGACAGACATACACGACAGACCGGACAGACAGACACGACAGACCGGACAGACAGATACGACAGACCGGACAGACAGATACGACAGACCGGACAGACAGATACGACATACAGACCGGACAGACAGTAACGACAGACAGGACAGACAGATACGACAGACAGGACAGACATACACGACAGACAGACCGACAGACCGGACAGACAGATACGACAGACCGGACAGACAGATACGACAGACCGGACAGACAGATACGACAGACCGGACAGACAGTAACGACAGACAGACACGACAGACCGGACAGACAGATACGACAGACCGGACAGACATACACGACAGACAGACACGACAGACCGGACAGACAGACACGACAGACCGGACAGACAGACACGACAGACCGGACAGACAGATACGACAGACCGGACAGACAGATACGACAGACCGGACAGACAGATACGACAGACAGGACAGACAGATACGACAGACAGACCGGACAGACAGATACGACAGACAGACACGACAGACCGGACAGACAGTAACGACAGACAGGACAGACAGATACGACAGACCGGACAGACAGACCGGACAGACAGATACGACAGACAGACACGACAGACCGGACAGACAGACACGACAGACCGGACAGACAGATACGACAGACAGGACAGACATACACGACAGACAGATGCGACAGACCGGACAGACATACACGACAGACCGGACAGACAGATACGACAGACAGACAGACAGACAGACAGACACGACAGACAGATACGACAGACAGACACGACAGACCGGACAGACATATACGACATACACGACAGACAGACACGACAGACCGGACAGACAGACCGGACAGACAGACCGGACAGACAGATACGACATACACGACAGACAGACAGATACGACAGACCGGACAGTATTGATGGAATGACGTATTGATGGAATGACGTATTGACGGAATGACGTATTGATGGAATGACGTATTGACGGAATGACGTATTGACGGAATGACGTATTGATGGAATGACGTATTGACGGAATGACGTATTGACGGAATGACGTATTGACGGAATGACGTATTGACGGAATGACGTATTGATGGAATGACGTATTGACGGAATGACGTATTGACGGAATGACGTATTGATGGAATGACGTATTGACGGAATGACGTATTGACGGAATGACGTATTGACGGAATGACGTATTGACGGAATGACGTATTGATGGAATGACGTATTGACGGAATGACGTATTGACGGAATGACGTATTGATGGAATGACGTATTGATGGAATGACGTATTGACGGAATGACGGAATGACGTATTGATGGAATGACGTATTGACGGAATGACGTATTGACGGAATGACGTATTGATGGAATGACGTATTGACGGAATGACGTATTGACGGAATGACGTATTGACGGAATGACGTATTGACGGAATGACGTATTGATGGAATGACGTATTGATGGAGTGACGTATTGATGGAATGACGTATTGACGGAATGACGTATTGACGTATTGACGGAATGACGTATTGATGGAATGACGTATTGACGGAATGACGTATTGATGGAATGACGTATTGATGGAATGACGTATTGACGGAATGACGTATTGACGGAATGACGTATTGATGGAATGACGTATTGACGGAATGACGTATTGATGGAATGACGTATTGACAGAATGACGTATTGACGGAATGACGTATTGATGGAATGACGTATTGACGGAATGACGTATTGATGGAATGACGTATTGATGGAATGACGTATTGACGGAATGACGTATTGACGGAATGACGTATTGACGGAATGACGTATTGATGGAATGACGTATTGATGGAATGACGTATTGACGGAATGACGTATTGACGGAATGACGTATTGACGGAATGACGTATTGACGGAATGACGTATTGACGGAATGACGTATTGACGTATTGACGGAATGACGTATTGATGGAATGACGTATTGACGGAATGACGTATTGACGGAATGACGTATTGACGGAATGACGTATTGATGGAATGACGTATTGACGGAATGACGTATTGACGGAATGACGTATTGACGGAATGACGTATTGACGGAATGACGTATTGATGGAATGACGTATTGATGGAATGACGTATTGACGGAATGACGTATTGACGGAATGACGTATTGACGTATTGACGGAATGACGTATTGATGGAATGACGTATTGACGGAATGACGTATTGATGGAATGACGTATGACGGAATGACGTATTGACGGAATGACGTATTGACGGAATGACGTATTGACGGAATGACGTATTGACGGAATGACGTATTGATGGAATGACGTATTGACGGAATGACGTATTGACGGAATGACGTATTGATGGAATGACGGAATGACGTATTGACGGAATGTCGTATTGATGGAATGACGTATTGACGGAATGACGTATTGATGGAATGACGTATTGATGGAATGACGTATTGATGGAATGACGTATTGATGGAATGACGTATTGACGGAATGACGTATTGACGGAATGACGTATTGACGGAATGACGTATTGACGGAATGACGTATTGACGGAATGACGTATTGATGGAATGACGTATTGACGGAATGACGTATTGACGGAATGACGTATTGACGGAATGACGTATTGACGGAATGACGTATTGATGGAATGACGTATTGACGGAATGACTTATTGACGGAATGACGGAATGACGTATTGATGGAATGACGTATTGACGGAATGACGTATTGACGGAATGACGTATTGACGGAATGACGTATTGACGGAATGACGTATTGATGGAATGACGTATTGACGGAATGACGTATTGACGGAATGACGTATTGACGGAATGACGTATTGATGGAATGACGTATTGATGGAATGACGTATTGATGGAATGACGTATTGACGGAATGACGTATTGACGTATTGATGGAATGACGTATTGATGGAATGACGTATTGACGGAATGACGTATTGATGGAATGACGTATTGACGGAATGACGTATTGACGGAATGACGTATTGATGGAATGACGTATTGACGGAATGACGTATTGATGGAATGACGTATTGACGGAATGACGTATTGACGGAATGACGTATTGACGGAGTGACGTATTGATGGAATGACGTATTGATGGAATGACGTATTGATGGAATGACGTATTGACGGAATGACGTATTGATGGAATGACGGAATGACGTATTGACGGAATGACGTATTGATGGAATGACGTATTGACGGAATGACGTATTGATGGAATGACGTATTGACAGAATGACGTATTGACGTATTGACGGAATGACGTATTGATGGAATGACGTATTGACGGAATGACGTATTGACGGAATGACGTATTGATGGAATGACGGAATGACGTATTGACGGAATGACGTATTGATGGAATGACGTATTGACGGAATGACGTATTGATGGAATGACGTATTGACAGAATGACGTATTGACGTATTGACGGAATGACGTATTGATGGAATGACGTATTGACGGAATGACGTATTGACGGAATGACGTATTGATGGAATGACGTATTGACGGAATGACGTATTGATGGAATGACGGAATGACGTATTGACGGAATGACGTATTGATGGAATGACGTATTGACGGAATGACGTATTGATGGAATGACGTATTGATGGAATGACGTATTGACGGAATGACGTATTGACGGAATGACGTATTGATGGAATGACGTATTGATGGAATGACGTATTGATGGAATGACGTATTGACGGAATGACGTATTGATGGAATGACGTATTGACGGAATGACGTATTGACGGAATGACGGAATGACGTATTGACGGAATGACGTATTGATGGAATGACGTATTGACGGAATGACGTATTGATGGAATGACGTATTGATGGAATGACGTATTGACGGAATGACGTATTGACGGAATGACGTATTGATGGAATGACGTATTGATGGAATGACGTATTGATGGAATGACGTATTGACGGAATGACGTATTGATGGAATGACGTATTGACGGAATGACGTATTGACGGAATGACGTATTGATGGAATGACGGAATGACGTATTGATGGAATGACGTATTGACGTATTGATGGAATGACGTATTGATGGAATGACGTATTGACGGAATGACGTATTGACGGAATGACGTATTGACGGAATGACGTATTGATGGAATGACGTATTGATGGAATGACGTATTGACGGAATGACGTATTGGCGGAATGACGTATTGACGGAGTGACGTATTGATGGAATGACGTATTGACGAAATGACGTATTGACGTATTGATGGAATGACGTATTGACGGAATGACGTATTGACGGAATGACGTATTGATGGAATGACGTATTGACGGAATGACGTATTGATGGAATGACGTATTGACGGAATGACGTATTGACGGAATGAAATATTGACGGAATGACGTATTGATGGAATGACGTATTGACGGAATGACGTATTGACGGAATGACGTATTGACGGAATGACGTATTGACGGAATGACGTATTGACGGAATGACGTATTGATGGAATGACGTATTGACGGAATGACATATTGATGGAATGACGTATTGACGGAATGACGTATTGATGGAATGACGTATTGACGGAATGACGTATTGACGGAATGACGTATTGACGGAATGACGTATTGACGGAATGACGTATTGACGGAATGACGTATTGATGGAATGACGTATTGACGGAATGACGTATTGGCGGAATGACGTATTGACGGAGTGACGTATTGATGGAATGACGTATTGACGAAATGACGTATTGACGTATGGATGGAATGACGTATTGATGGAATGACGTATTGACGGAATGACGTATTGACGGAATGACGTATTGATGGAATGACGTATTGATGGAATGACGTATTGACGGAATGACGTATTGACGGAATGACGTATTGACGGAATGACGTATTGATGGAATGACGTATTGACGGAATGACGTATTGACGGAATGACGTATTGACGGAATGACGTATTGACGGAATGACGTATTGACGGAATGACGTATTGATGGAATGACGTATTGACGGAATGACGTATTGATGGAATGACGTATTGACGGAATGACGTATTGACGGAATGACGTATAGATGGAATGACGTATTGACGGAATGACGTATTGACGGAATGCCGTATTGATGGAATGACGTATTGACGGAATGACGTATTGACGGAATGACGTATTGACGGAATGACGTATTGACGGAATGACGTATTGACGGAATGACGTATTGACGGAATGACGTATTGATGGAATGACGTATTGACGGAATGACGTATTGACGGAATGACGTATTGACGGAATGACGTATTGACGGAATGACGTATTGACGGAATGACGTATTGACGGAATGACGTATTGACGGAATGACGGAATGACGTATTGATGGAATGACGTATTGACGGAATGACGTATTGACGGAATGACGTATTGATGGAATGACGTATTGATGGAATGACGTATTGACGGAATGACGTATTGATGGAATGACGTATTGACGGAATGACGGAATGACGTATTGACGGAATGACGTATTGACGGAATGACGTATTGACGGAGTGACGTATTGATGGAATGACGTATTGACGGAATGACGTATTGATGGAATGACGTATTGATGGAATGACGTATTGACGGAATGACGTATTGACGGAATGACGTATTGATGGAATGACGTATTGACGGAATGACGTATTGATGGAATGACGTATTGACGGAATGACGTATTGACGGAATGACGTATTGACGGAATGACGTATTGATGGAATGACGTATTGACGGAATGAGGGAATGACGTATTGACGGAATGACGTATTGATGGAATGACGTATTGACGGAATGACGTATTGATGGAATGACGTATTGATGGAATGACGTATTGATGGAATGATGTGTAGTTGATGCTGAGGCCGTTCCCGTTGCCATCTAATTTGTGAGCCAAAGCATCGCTACTGAGTCGACAAGCACTTGAAAAATGTAATGTATATAACAATAAGTTAGGCTTCGCTCTCTATTGACGGAATGACGTATTGATGGAATGACGTATTGACGGAATGACGTATTGATGGAATGACGTATTGACGGAATGACTTATTGACGGAATGACGTATTGACGGAATGACGTATTGACGGAATGACGTATTGACGGAGTGACGTATTGACGGAATTACGTATTGATGGAATGACATATTGACGGAATGACGTATTGACGGAATGACGTATAAACACGCATAGGTACGTGATGTAAATGTATGCTGTTAAAACTGAACATAAACATGTATTCTAATTTAATTTAATAAATTAATTAATTCATTCATTTTTTTTAATAATTTAATTTTTTTAATTTTTATTTTTTGTGGAGAGTACATGCTATTTTACTGTCGGGCTTTCTCGAATGTAGCGCTCTATCTTGTTATTATTATTCTACACATGCATACATATGTACATACAAATGTATGTACTGTTATATGTATGTATGTACGGAGTATTTCAAAGTCGGGACACCCGACCTTAGCTTTTCTACTTGCTTGTCATGTTTGTCATATATTTTTTCTATATATTGTATGAAGCTGCGAAGACATCGGCTCTTCCAGACCTTTCAGTAAATCCACCAGAAGTCAATAACTTTGTAGAGGCAATGCATTGGCCCGATTATGTGGCAAATTTCAGACAACTAAGCTTGTTGTTGTTGTGGTTGTGTTGCCGTATCTGTTGAAAGTAATAATAATAATAATACATACACTCCATTCAACAGCAACAACAAGCACAATGGCGGCAACAACAACATAATTGCAAATTGGCCCAAAATGAATATCGAAAATACGAAACAGCAACATGATAATTTAATGTTTGCCAAATGGGTAAACGGGACTCACACATAAGCACACACACACACAGACAGAATTGTGTACAGATGATGCCTGACTCGAATGAAAGCAAAACACTAAAAATTATAGACCACGAAAGCACACAAAAATGTCGAACGACCTTGAAAGTGAAAAGCGCCATCGCCAGACAAAGAAGGCAGTAACAGAAGTGCGGCCAAGAGGCTGTGAGGTGTTAAAAGTTGATTTTCAAAATTAGTTTGTTGTCGTGTGGTTTACACTATAATTGCACACACACACACACACTCACATGACACAGATATACACACACATACACGTATACGAGTATGTATGTAATAATTGACTGCTCTGACACACAAAACACAAAATTTAATTGACATATCTCTGTGTGTAGTTGATGCTGAGGCCGTTCCCGTTGCCATCTAATTTGTGAGCCAAAGCATCGCTACTGAGTCGACAAGCACTTGAAAAATGTAATGTATATAACAATAAGTTAGGCTTCGCTCTCTAGCTAGAATACGAATTGGACGAAGGGCCCGTCCACCCTAGGGAGTGAAGTGTGAGCGCAAGAAGGAAAGGAAAGCAAAGGTGGAACATAAAAGGCAGGCATCTAGAATTACTCAGCAGTGCTCGCGCATCCTACAGATTCATTTCGATGGTTTATATATATGTACATGTTTGTGTGTGGATTTGTATGGGTGGGTATATATGTGGCACCTTTAGGTCCTTTATGGCAAACAGATTTGCAGTTGTCGCCGTTTTTTATGCAATTGTTTTCCAGTACCTATTCACACATACATACATCCATAGTACACATACATTTTTGAATTTTGAAAGCGCGCGCATGGGCGTGCACCAAAATACATTTTTTTTTTGTTACGGCTTTCTTCGTTTCATTTTTTCCTTTTTTTTTGTGCGCTGATTTCCGGCGCGTTTTGGATTACACAATAAGCGTAGACCGTCAGGCAGGCTGGCTGGCTGAGCGAGCGAAAGGTGAGCGGAATTTAGCATTCGAATTGTACGAATGATGATGAGGTCAGGATGGGGTCGGGGTCGGACTCAGGCTTCAGAGCTCGAGCTCTGCTTGGCAAGCGAGTGGCGAGTTCCGCCCTACACTGTGGTGCACAATTCCTGTCGTTCTGCTCCTTGACGTCTTGAGAATCCAATTTGAATTGCGCAGCGTTTTCGACTGCCCCGGAAGCGCTCGAAGGGCAAAAACAAAGCAGCCACATTGAGCCAAGTAGCAACAGCAACTTGCCACATTGTGACTGCACCAGGCTTCAAGTGTGGCCTTTGTTGCACATATCCATACGTACGCATACGACTACAAGGGGTAGCAGCAGCCACCAACGCCGTTACTTCGTTGCCTTCTTGGTCTGGGGTAGTAGTTAGGTTTGTTGTTGCACCTCTTCTCAACTAAATAGGCTATTGAAGGAACGAGTAAGTATTTGTCAACTGGCTTGTGCATGTGTTGTAATCAGATTTGCAAATCGATGGGCGTTGGCGGCATCTGTCTTATGTTCTCCTAAAGATGTACCTAACGGATCGGCATATTGTTTGTTAGGTGCACTGCAGCTGCATTTAAAGGCTGGTTAATGGGGAGAAAAGATGTCGGTAAAGATATTTTAAATGAAGTGGTGTTTAGAAAATACAAGTAGCTTATAGACGCATCGAGGTTAGCTGTAAATCCCATTTACATTATATAGACTTTAATAATGAAATATATGGATGTAATGTGATTGTTTTGTTACAAAGTCGGTTTCTCTGTGCTTGATAAATATCAACGACGACCCAAACACACATGCATTGAGTGGCGAAATCTAAGAATTAAATATTAAGAGTGTTTTTATTTATTTTTTTTAACATTATAAGTTAATTAGAAAATGAAGATCGTTAGGTGCTCTAAAGATCGCATACTTTGTGGCCTACATTTATCATAATACAAAAAAAGAACACAAACATATTTATCTATTGTTTATAAAAAGGTTTTCTTTTATTACTACTAATTTGCGAATCTGTTTATTTGATCATACGATTGACCACAAGAAGTCATCAATTTAGAAATGGTACTATAGTTGAGGAGTTCTTACCCCGTTTTGGAACTACTCTGACATAGATCGACCATGCAGGCGGATACATTTTAACCCCATAGGAATGCAGATACGTATATATGTATAGTACAAATAGTATGCTCGTGAATGTTAATTTTTGATCTGCGTACACTATATTGTACCAGAACAAATTTATTGGTTTAAATCATAAATCTCTTTTTGCTTGTGGGAACAAAAAAAAATTAGCAGAAAGAAATTCAGGGGATTATTTCAAGCTATTTAAAAGGGAAAGTACTTTGTGGAAATATTATTTATTCATATATAATAAATATAACGACTCGAAATAATAAACTAAGAGATATTATTAATATTTCCTGGAAGTTGGGCCTAAGCATTATAAATTCGATTAAATGTGCTGTCACAACGCATTTGATCATTTCTCAGGCAAAGCCACACACACCGCCAGCCAAATAGTTTCAATGTGAGTTGGGAAGTTCATGCTCCGATTTAGGTGTGAAGAAGCTGTGCCTGCTCGTTTCAAGTTGCGCAGCTATTGCCATTTTTCTGGACATGCGTTACTAATAGACTCAGTGGGCTATGGCTCAATGCAGTGCATTCGAATAACAAATGATTTGAAAAGCACAAACGATCGTGAAAAAAAATAGTGCGGTCGCTGGTCAAACGCTTCATCTCTTGATGGCCAGCAAGTTCAAGTGAAATTAATCAAAACTAACCGAAAGCAAAACAAAAAGTCCAATATACCCCTGTATACATATATGTATGAGTATAGGAGTATGTGTGTTGTTTAATCTTTGTACACGTATACGCATCTACATCAATTCAAACGCTGCTTCGAATCAATGAATGCTACCAACGTCAAACGTTCGCTGAACAATGAAAGTGGCAATTAACCAGAAGCCGAGCATTAAATTACAAAATGCGATCAGCGCCGCAGTCGAAACAACAGCAACAACAACAACAGCAGGAGTAACAGCAACAAAACTGACGGCCGTAGCAACAGGTTGTCTGTCGGTCACTGATCAGCATCAATAGATAGTAGTAATAATAATAAAATAACTTTAAAAAAACAAAAACAACAACACAAGAGCAACACAAATCGCGGCAAATCCCAGATGCGATCACGGCGACGAAGATGATGATGATGTCGACGTCATTCAAAGAGCCGCTGCTCAATGGATTGGATAGTATTGCCTATGTGGCCTGCCCAGTGGGTTTCTTAATCGATTGCTGTCACAGAGTCCGTTGTAGTCGCAATTAGAGCGCGAGCGTTCACTCTCCCTCTCTCTCTCTCTCTCTCTCTCTCTCTCTCTCTCTCTTTCTCTCTCTACCTCTATCTCCTACTCACTGCCTATATCTTTCCCTCGTCGCTTTTGAGAGCACACCATGGGAGGCAGACGAAAGAGGAGAGGATGAGCAGGCTTGGGAGTCTGCTGTGAGAGTGCATTAGGTTGGTGCACGCCTGCCAGCCTGCCAGACCGCCTGCTGAGCTCCTCACGCTCACACGATGCTCACAGCAGCTCCGCTCTTCGATATATTGATTGAAAATTGATCTATTACGGATCCTGGCAGTGCAACAATGATAATCCGCAAAATGCACATGGCAGAGACAATGGTAACACGGTCACCAAATCTGTATACAATACGCTCCTAGTGTTGTGGGCGTGAACGTTGCTATTTAATCCAACAAAAATGTGAAATGCCCTTCCCTGCGTCTTGTGCTTGTAATGCATTGCAGGCATTACCTATTGGGGTAATACCAAAAAGTACATATATCTACTTATGTATGATTCTCTTGTTGTGCATTAATAAGTGTGTAAGTACTTAGTGTTGGGCTCAGCATGTGGCGCACTCCCTGCTCATTTGATTGACAGCAACACCTTTTTCTGTTGTTGTTGTTTGTTTACCCAATTTCAATTTTATTCAATTTTGGAATTTTTAATGCCATCACGTAGTAGCTTAATGCATTCATTGCAATTGTGCAAAAAGTTTTTGGCCACAAACATGACAAACGTTCCTTCCGGCTGTTATCATTTGCACAACTACCGTGCTCTCGATATCCGAGAGTGTGGCTTTTTGTTAATGTTCATGAGCATGTGCGTAATTAAGGCTCGAGTTTAATTCATTTCGATAAAATCAATTTAAAATGAATGAAGAGTGTACTGAGTGGTCGATCATTTACGTAATTTAACACTGAAAAAATCAAAACTAAACTATTGTAATTCCAGGTGGCTTAAAATTCTAATCTAGCGTCTTTTACTTGGCCCCATTTTTCTCATTTCTGAAAGCTTTAAAATATGAGCAAGTAAACGAAAATTAACTTATGGCTAACTAAGCAGAAGCAATCGAAATATTTACTCGTATGTATCTTACTTGTAATATTTGTATCAACAATTGTGCATCACAGTGTGTTTAAGTGTATAGTATTAATATTATTCCCTAGTGAAGTCAAAGTGCTGAGCAATTGATTCAAAGGTACTGACGTAGGTTTGATTCATGCCAAAGGTTAGTTTTTTAGTTTAAAGTAATTTTCCTGTTTTTGCCACTTCTACTAAAACATTGAATTGTTTTCAATAATACATATCTACATACTCACTTTTAATTTATAAAGCCATATAAATATTGATATTTTCCACTACTTAGCATGCAGATGATAATGATATTAAAAAATATCTAATAATATGAATATCTAATGAAATACACTTACTTAATACGTGCATGTCAAGTGCTTATACTTTGTACTCGTATTTATTGACTTGGGCGTCCTAGTCTTTTTACCTCTATTACACATTGTAATTAAGAATTAAAAATATTAAATGAATCATATTTACCGTTAATTAAAATCAAAGACAGATACTTAAAATGACAGTTGAGTAAAATTTTCAAATGTACTTAGAAACTTACTTTCTCTTAACTATTTGTTATTTAAAGTGTGTAGATAATCGTATTAAAATATATATGTTTTTAGACAAGTTGCGGTTTCTTTTGCTGATGCACGCCGCCTTCCTCTGTTGTTAGTGGGATTTCCTTAACTCCTGTAATTGTTGAAATTCTTCATCGTATTTCTTAGGAATAGGTAACACTACAGAAAGTTATAGCCATAAAATGAGGCCATTCTGATTGCTGCAGCTTTTAAAAAAAGTTGTTTTGAACTTCTCAAAATCTAGGATCATGACTAGTCCTATATGCTCTAGGACATCTGCCTATTCTTATTTTAATGTCACTTAATAGTCAGAGTAGATTCTAGTAGAATTCTAACCTTTCACTTGTTTCAAAAAATGTTACATATTTCTTTTGAATTTTTGGTAATCACAATCACAATTATATCTAGACTCCTGCACCCCTTTCCATTAACAATTCACTTTGATTTGTCAACAGGTCCCGACCTTTGGTTCAACTTGTTTGCATGTTCCACATCTTGATTAGCCGAAACACTTCGAAATAAATGAATGACTGATTGAATGAATGAATGTATTGTCGTCAGCAATGTCCCCGCCGCTGTCATCTAATCGAATTGTTTCAACGCTCACATATAACCCCAAAAGAGCGCGACGATCGTCGTTGTCCGCAAATCGAGTCAATTTAATTGACCTCCAGAGGTCAAACTTTTATGCTGGCAGCAAGTAGCACTTCAATCGCCTGGAATTGAACGCTTGCCAACACACACACACACACACAGAGGGAGAGAGAGGGACCCATCGGCTGTCTGTTTTCTTCTTCTGTAATCGGACAGTCGGCGAGTCTTTTATATGGAGTGTGGGATCCAAAAACGCAGCGCAAATATTCCCCATGCGCCTTACTTTTTAATGGGTTTAATTGAATTTGGCTTGTTGCGTTTATTTGTCTTAATTGTCTGCGAAATAATCATAAATCAGTTTTGTGCATGAATCGTTGTTGTAGTTGTTGTCGCGCCAACAATTCAGTATAGCTCTGTACATATATACACATATAAAGTATATGTGTATATACATACAAGTATGTGTGTGTGTGTGTGTGTGTGTGTGTGCTTAAGGGGGTGTAGCAGCAGCACTTGGCTCAATCAATTTATGACATATCTCATCGCTGGGCACAGTTATAAACTTGCGCACAACTTCTACGCTCAGCCTCATCCACACAAGAACCCAAGCTCGCCTGCTCACCCGCCGAATGACGCGGCGTTTTCATCAAAATGTGCGCGCTGTCTGGGAACTAGTGGTGGTGATGCTTCTTCACTTGACCGCACCACGGTCCCAGTCGCAGCCGCAGCCGCTCCACAATTTGTGCTGTGGATTGAGCGACAGACTCTGCTTGCCATTGTTTTGCGTGTCAACCCTCATATGAGACTGTTTGTCTCATGCTTTGTTGTTGTTGCTGCCCCTGCCATTCGCCTTCCGCCCTCAGCCTCCTGTCTGCTACTTGCTGCCTTTGTCCAAAGCTGAGCACCCACACGGCTCAATAGGCACATTGCTTGAAACAGTCGAACTTCATTAGCGCGAATACTACTCTTAATATCATGACAGAAGCAAGATTCAAAAATTTCAAAGTTATTATAAAAGTTAATAATTGTCAAACATAGGACAGATCTTAAATAGAGATTAAAGATTTACAAGATATTTTAAATGGAGTTGAGATGTCTAGTAGTACTCTAAGTATAGCAATATCATGTATAGTAATAGCATGACTTTGTTTTCCCCTTTGGCGAAGCATCAGTTAAAATTATATAGTACATACATAAATAGTTTTATGCAGACTGAAGAAAATCATTCTTTTTCATAACTGGTTATTGGTTTAAGACATTAAAGATAACTTTTTTTTTTTCAATTACATATTGGTATTACAAACTTAAAAATAATTTAAAGGAAATATGTTTATAAGAGCTTTTAATGTTATAAATCAATCTCATTTTCATGGATTGGCATAACTATTTTCACCAATGGATATTAACAAAAAAAAAATAAAATAAAATTAAGAAATAATGTTCAATACTAAACAAAACATAAGAAATTGATTATAGATTCTTAAAATATATACCCTTCTTTGACTTCAATATGTTTTTGAAAACGTCTTGGAACTGAGTCCATTAAATTTTGAAGGCGCTTTGAAGGTGTCTTGTTCCAAGGAGAAGTGACCTCGGAAGTAGTCTCTTCTTTGATTTTATGCAAAGATGCATTTCTTTTACGTTTTACGATAACTAACACATATTATTGTAAAAGGAGGGAATGTAAAAAAGCTAAACTAACTTTTCAGGGAGCGCAAATAAAGATTTTTCTTTTTTTACGAAAAAATCATTCACTTATAGTAAATTTGCGAAAGCGAGGAGCTTACAGATATCCTTTTTTAAGGGTAATCTATGCATTTTCAGCATTTTCCAAAAAATAAAATTCAAAGATTAATCATTATTTTATACGTTTTTTTCTCATCAATAATGATTATTGGTTACTTCTCAAAGTAAAACTTAAAATTAATCAATAAATTGTAAGCGAATGAATAAAATTAAATTAATTATTAAGTATAACATTATTTTGTAATTATTTTATAACACTTTTAATAATAACAGTCTCTGATACTTACCAACCTTAACTTGAAAGACATTCGTTATAGAGAAGCTTCGCAGAGCCCGCACCCGTACACTGGTGGCTTGCATCGTCAGTTGAGCTCGCCATCATCAAATGCCAACTAACTTCAGATTTAGTTAATTTAGCATACTAATTTATGAGCGAGTGTAAATCGTAACAGGTTGCATGTTTGCGGCTCATATCAAAGAGAGTCTCGCAGCTTCCTGGCCGTTGACAACTAAATAACACGTTAATGTGTTTATTGCGTACACGGCGACTGTCCCTAGAGTGTTGTGCCTGCGACCATGAGAGGATTACATAAAGTCACAAAAGCTGTGGCTGGAGCTGTAGCTGGAACTCCAGCAGCCCCAACACCAGCAGAGGCTTCCGTAGCAGCGAATCAATGTTAGGTGTCGCAGGCAACACATTTGTCCAGTCCTCAGTGTGCAGCTTTCGCATTAAACATGAGCCATACACACTCAGATGTACACACATGTTTGTATATATGTATTTATGGGTGTATGTATGTATAAAACGCGTTTTGCACAACAACAATAATAACAGTGAAAAGAAGAGAAACAGCACAAGTTTCACGCCTGAAAATCGCTTGGGAAAGCTGCACAAAAAACACATGCTACACTTTATGTTGCACCATCGCATGTTGTTGTTGTTGCTATTGCTATTGCTGTTGCTGTTGCTGTTGCTTTTGTTTCTGTTGCTGTGCTCTTTAAACATTTATTTATGTATTTATGAAAACGTTGCGTTGACTGACATACGATAATCATATGCTACATTGATTTTAAAATCGCCACTGAGTCTAATGCCAATCGAATATTTTCAGTTTTTGCAGTTTTTAGACTGCTGCAATAAATAAAACATTAGCTCATGGCAGTGCTAGGAGCTATGTATGTGTAAGAATTGGAAATTGGATTCTAAGTGTGCACTGGTTCTAGATCATGCTGGATGCATATATATTCGCATTACCAAGAATTTGATTTTATCTAAGACGGCAATAAAAGTGAGTTATTGGAAAGGTATGGGAATTACTCAGGCATTGCGAGCAGCGAGAACAATTGCTTTGAAATGCCTCTACAAATGAATGTTTTAATTACTACTATGTACTGTACTTGTATAAACAATCACTTAACATTCCGTCTCATCTAAAATCAATCTATAACGACATGATTAACAGATTCATTTTATTAAAAAAAACTTATTGAAAATTACTTCAATAATTTATTTGGAATGATGGGTACTTTTTGTTGTTTAGTTACAAAACAAATTTAACTTTTCTCAAAGGAAAATAAATGTTTCAACACTCTTTATTGATGGTTTATTATTGAAGCATAAGAAGTTTAATATTCCATATATTAGTTGAATTTTATTCTTTTCAACATAACTTTCAAGAAAAATCATTTAAGGATCTAAAAGCCAAAACTTAAGATATGTTGTCAAGTCAATTGTTATCTAAAAATTGTTGATAGACTTGTCTAAAAACGAATTTTTGTATGGCAGCTTTAAAACTTTATTGGTTGTAGTTATTCGTGTTATTCAAGTTTTTTGTGGAAACACTTCAAGACATGATTATTCCCGTGTCAGCTATATGATATACTATGAGGTATAATTTAAATTCAAGTATATGTTATAGCATTATATAAATGTGGCTAAGATCGTTTTGATGAGTTTTTTATTCCGTTGCTAAATATAATAGGTAATAATCCGGCTAATTTTGACAATAGAATTAATAGATAGCCAAATTTCGATATATAAGATGAATGAACGGTATACAGGCATACAACCGTATAGATTCCTTCTTACAGAGCCAAAGTTATTTACTCTTCTCTGCGCTTAATAGGACAAACCACTTTCCTGATAACTCTTTTTAGTCTTTTTAGCATTTATTCACTGAAATCATCAAAAAATTAAATTTAAATAATTAACATTAATACAATTTAATGTCTTTACGCATAAAGCTAAACTTTTTCCCTTGCCATGGTCCATTGGTCCAATATTAAACAATTGCTTGAAATTATCGCCCACAACGGATAGGCGGATGAAGAGTCAATATAACTTTCCTTATGACATATGTATATGGACAAAATTTCTACCAAATTGGAATTTCTTTGATGAAGAGCTTCTAAGCTTTGCTCCCAATTTCGTTGAAAGGATATGTTGAAAAGGGTTTGTCTTGAACCTCGTTTTTTCTGCAAATTGCTTAACTTATCTTTAAATCAGCTTGTTTGTGCACGCCTATTGGCTCATGTACGAGTACAGTTATGAGGCTGGCAGCTGCAATTGAAGACTTTAGAGTTTAGTTTTATGAACAGTACACGCTTGTCACGTGCCTGCGCGCGCTGCCACGCCTCCGCCCAGAACGCAGCGATGCTGATTAAATTAGCAGATTTCATTTACTGCCTCAGTGTGTTGTGTTGCATTGTGTAGAAAAGCAGTTAGGTCGCATGACGTAATTGCCAGTTTCAAATTTCGACGCAAGCGCAGCTGAAATGTCCAACCTTAGACACGAGCATGTCCTTGCCCCTTCCCCTTCCCCTTCGCTCTATACTCGTACTTTGCTCTCTGTGCATTACACGATGACAGCTTGCCTGTTACAAATGTCACGCTTGCGAGACTGAAGTTTGCCGGCAAATGTTTTTCTGTTGTTGTTGTTGTTGTTGTTATTGCTGACAGTCGGCCAGTTAGTTCGCCAGTCAAGAGAGGAAATTAATTCATTTTCAACACCTATTTTGACAGTTCATAAAATACATTTGTCATAAAATCGGTCAGCGAGTGCAACAACAAAACCACACCGACAGCCAAGAGAGACCAAATTGAATGCTGCTGTGGCTTTGGTTTCTCTGAGTTACCTGGCCCATAAGATTTATCGACCTCATTGAAATGCAGCACGATGTTGGCAAACGAAAAACCAAAAACAAAAACAAAAGAGCAACCGCAAGCCTGGCCAGCATGGCACATCAAATTTGTCCTTTTGTCGATGTGGACGTGGTCTTCTCTGGTTGTTCTCTTGGTCGATCGACTTTGACGAGTTTCGTTTAGCGAAAATGTTTCGTGAACGTTTTGACGACGAGGAGGAGGAGGAGGACGAGGACGACTCCAACTGCTACTCCCAGAGCCAAAAGCGAGCTACAAAAATCTTAACAAAGTTATTTTAGCAAACAGCACGACAAAAAATGTCATGTCCTTAAATATGCAGCACAGCTCAGCTCAGCCTGAGCTTGAGACTCAGCCAGAGCCCGAGCCAGAGCCAGGGCCAGGGCCAGAGTTGGAGCCTGATACTGGGGGCAGAGGAATAGAGCGCGTCCTTCACTGCACTGCAATCGATATGCGTGCAGATGCTCCACTTTGATCAGGTCATCAGCGACACATCGTTCATCATTCCAGGCGGACGTTGCGCAGGAATGCAGCAGCAGCCGCAGCCAACAGCATTGGAAGCCCAGGAAGGCAGCATAACCAGTAGCCAGCAGTCAGCAGTCAGCAGCCAGTAGCCAGAGACAATGGCACAGCCATGAAAGGAACGCTTTTTAAGTTTTACGCCGGCCCAGCTTCTGCACCAAGACTCGTCAGTAGGCCGCTAAAGACCCAGAGTCTGAGCAAGCTTGCAGCTGAGCTGTTGCAACGACTTTGACGGATGAATTTCACAAATAACTTCACCAGTTCTGTGTGTGTGTGTGTCTGTTTTATACTTACATATATATTTTTTTAGTTTTTATCTTTTTTTATTTTGCGCGTTATTTATTGTATTTCGCCCGCTGCTCTTGCTGTGGACACACCAATTTGGTATGGCCGATCGGCCGGCCAGTTCGGTTGACACAAACCTTGTTGAGTTTTGGAACGGAGCATGGACAAGAACAACAACAACAACAACAACAACAGTCATCACATCCCCATACGCCGTGCTGTCTAAGTTTGGTATGCGTCATTTTTACGAGGAAAATTCTTGTGACGTTGACTCTTCGGCGACAACAACGTACAGATCCTTCAGTTTCGAGCTGCTGCTCCAACTAATTTATGTAAACACGCTAGCTACAGCAAGTAATTTACAGAGGCCCATTTGCCTGCCCCTCGCTGCCCCACAGCCAGTGGCCATTTCATTCATAGAGCATTTTGCATTTGCCTAGGCCGAGAATCGAGAGCCGAGAATCGAGAGTGGCGAGTCGCGAGCCGCGGCCACAACTTAAAGTCAAAGTGCCCCGTCCCGGCACAGCTACTCGTACATTGGCATTTGTGCAAATTCCATCAGAAGAATTGCACTGGGAATTTTGCTTTTTTATATATAATTTTTTTTGTTTTTTACGTGTTGTTGCTGTTGTTGCCACAACAACAATGAAGACAACACAACAGCAGCCCAACAGCAGTCGCAGTCATCTCTGCCTGGTTGGGTATTTCGCAGCTTTGTTGTGTCAAAAGACAAATGTGCTATTGTTTAGGCTTTATGGAAAACTGCATTTACTTCACTAGCAAAATATCAATTAAAACGTACATACAAGTATAGGCGTTTGTGTCTGGCCACATCATTTGCCCCACTGTGCACTCTGCGTAACGCGGTAGCTGTCCTTTGGCTCTGTTGCTTCCTTTTGATTGCGGAATGTACGCATTCTTTGGCATTGCCTTTGCCTTGCCGCTCGCTGCATATTTGTTTAAATTTTAAATTGAAATCGCAAAAACAGTCAAATGCAAAAATCCTTTCACGACATTTACTGCCTGTCTCAGTCTTAGTCTCAGTCGCTGTCCCTATTCCTGTCTCTGTCTCTGTCGCTATCTCAGTTGTTGTCGCGCAGGTCTGCTCCGATATTCTCTGTTCCTCGATGTGCTACAGTTTTCGGCACAGCCACCTTGTTTGGTCAGCAAGCCAAATTCTTGTATTTTGCCAACAAATCTGTCCAGTTTCCATTGTTATTGTTATTTGTGCCGGCACCACCAACAACAACTGCAGCAACTCCAGGAGATCAAGCCGTTTCACCGCACTTCTATAGTCCGATCAAGGTGTTGATTTAATGAGCAATACAACAACAACAAAAAAGAAAGAAAGAAAAGGGAGAAGAACCCAGCAGGGTGCTCGGCCGTAGGAGTAGACAATATTTGAGGCCTGTGGGTTGTTAGTTCGGTTTTTGTGTTTCCGCTGTCATTGACTTCGCTCCACTTTACTGAGTTCTGAGTGAGTGAGAACAGATACAGGAATTGGATGGAGTGGATTTAAATTAAAGCATAATGTATGTGCATATATGCTAAAGATCTGTTGATTGTTATATCAAAATGGTAAAATATTATTGAAATCGAAACTCACAATTGATTTGCTTATATTTCCTTACGCAAATATGTTTGGCAAAAACAGTAAAGAGCATCAATATTAAAGTTATGACAAATACGAGTATGCAGATTATTAAACAGTTTTTTATTCAATACACCAGATATGTCTTAGAAATCAACACTTCATACCGATTTAAATTGCGACCATCATGCCCGTCTCTATGCTTATTCGAATATCTCGATAGATAAACAAAATAAAATATTATATTAGTTTTTGAAAAGGATGACATTTTGATTAGATTGATTGGATATTTATTGGATTTTCATAATCAAATTCTCCGCCGAAACTGTATTACGGTAAAATATGTTGCTATGAATTTTTTTATTTTATTTATGTCAACAAACATTGACTGTCAACATAGGTGGAAAATATATAAAAATTATAAAAAGCATCTTATAAGCTAGAAAAGCCTAAAAGGGAGAAATCTATTCAATTTACAACAATATCTAATTAACGCCTCCAACCCGGAACATTATTTGCCCTTCGGCTAGCTATGTATGATAAGTTTAAATTGAAGTTTTTTTTATTACCATGCCCGATTCATGTTTTATTTCCAAAAGTACCATTAGAGCTTTAAAATAAATTGGTAAATAAAAACGTTCTTTGTTTTGACAACTTGGAAAAATAGTTGTGAGGTCTCTCCACATGAATGAGTGAATAAGGACATTTATAATTCCATTTTAAATGATTTCTATACAAATATCTATATACTTGTATAGTAGTATGTATGCATATATATTTAAAACATTGTCACTTGCTTTTGCCTACAGTTTTACTCGGCCTCCGGGCTGTCTGACCATTTGCGTTGTGGCAAGAATCCAGTGCTAATTAATTAACAGCAAATAATCATTAAAGCGTACAAATGAGGCGTGCAAATGACAGAGCCGACGAATCGAGTCTCAGTCCCGGGCAAAAGAACGCCTGTCGAACCACCCATAAAGGCAAAAAGTAGATAATGCAGGGCCTGCTTGCCACAGCTGTGTTTGTTTCTGTGTGTGTGTATGTGTGTTTGCTGAAGTGTGAATTGTTATAAAAAATATGCCTTTAAGCACATAATGGAACCATTCATGGAAACAAGCTCTGCTGCCATGGGTGTGTGTGTGTGTGTGGGTGTGTTTGTGTGAAAGCCTGCCAGCCTCAAGCATATCCTGTTGCATTCTTTATGATTAATGGAACAGATTTTATGCTTCCTTCCGTCGGCAGCGTTGGCGTTATCATCTGCACAAATGCCACTTAACTTTTTCAAGTGTAATGTAATGCATTTATGAGCTGAAGTCCTTTTTAATGCACACACACACGCATCCACACACACTCTCTTTAAAACGCAGTTAATCCGTCCGCAGATGCCTAATTTTCAATGAGGGCTGAAGTAAAAGCTTGCAGGGATATATTTTTGTGTATACATATTTTATTTCATTATTTTTCTTGTGTGTGTGTGTTTTTTTTTTTTAAATTTTTATTTTTTGTTCATTTGTTTTGATTTCATTTAAAAATTACGACACTCTCTACAACTTAAATTGTTTCCATTGTTTACTGTTTATTTTGTATTTATTTGCTCACTATTCTTCTTCATATCAAATATTACTACATATTTGAAATGGTTTCTTGTGTATGGTTTGTTGTTGTTTTTATTTATTTATAAAGTAGTTGCCATTTTCTATATTAAAAACTAATTAATTAAATGCTAGCACATATTTTTCTCATACATGTATACATACAAGTATGTATAATGGTTTACATTTTACATTATTTGTGTATTGGTTTCTCACTTTAACGTTTAATAGTTTACAATGCAATGGAAAGTAAATTTAAATTAAATAATTTTCTTTTGTTTTGTATTTTATTTTATAAATTAAACTACAAAGAAACACACTCTATTAACCCCTATTTTCATTACAACTACAGCAAGTTCTACATAAATTTTTATTAAGCATTTTATCTGTTGTTTATTAAACTTATTGTTTTCGTTTTAATTTACATTTTATGCACTTGTGTTTAATTCTAAAATATAGCAGTTAATCGTAGTTAAGCTTAGGTTAAACGAATTTTTATATTACAAAAATGTACATTTGAAATTGAAAAAGCAATTTTCCGCATGACTTTGTTACTAAGTATATGGTGTGTAATTTTTTAGTAGCTCTTGAAAACAGTTGCTTCCTTTTTAAAATGTATGTTTAAAAGAAAATTAAATTATATTGCACATTACAAAAAAAAGTATGCATCTTGTTTTTTTAATTGTTATTTTTTTGTGTATTTGTTAGTCGTCGTTTTCTTTTTGTGTCGGTGCAGTTGTGACATAAAATAATATGCAAAATGTTCTGTTGAGATCTGATTTTTACTGATTTTTCGCTTGTGGCTAATTTGCATTTATACAAAGAGTTGCGGTAAATTATAAACAAAAAATATTAAATACCTTTGACTGGCTCTAAGAAAGGCTTAAGATCAACAGCTGATTTCATGATTTTTATTATTTATTCTTTCTCATATTTATACATTGTGTAATTTGCTAAGGTTTACAAATAAAAATAAAATAAAATAAAATAAAGGACACGTTTTATGCTTGAGGAATGTGTTTTAGGTTGATTTTTACGTTTCACTTAGAACTACATTTAAAACATTGTAATGCTTTATTTATTGAAATATACAAAACGCCCTTTTATTAGTTGCATAACTTTATTATATTATAAGTAATTTACAATGTTTTACATGCGAAAAGCCAAAACATCTTCTCTAGCTCTTTGAATTATTGGCTAAGATATTGTGCTCAGTGCCCCGGCACACCACCACCGTCTAAAAAAACGGTCTCATTATGCTGCAGTTCGGCGCAGGATCGGGGTTGGTAGGCCTGCGTCGGTTGCGACCATGCAGCCGAAGGCGGGGGCAACTGATTCGGGTGCTGTTAGACCGCCGGCCAAACACTGAAAGAATATAAGTGAAGAAATAGGAAATTTTTGATTAATTTCAAATGCTATATAGTAATGGTTTTAATCAATCCGCAAATAACTATTATCTTGATAGGTGGATTTTCAGTTTTACAAAGAATTGAAGTTCGTATAAATGTATAAAGAATAAAACTTTTGGTTCTGGAATCGATTTAGTTTATAACTAATTTAGCGGAATCGAATAGTTAAAAAAATTACAAAAACTTAGATTCCAAAATATAAGTTTATTATAAAAAATTATACCTATATATTAGAAGTATTAGCCAAGAAAGTTTATCAACTCATTTTAAAGTGCTTGTTTAGTTATTATTGGTGCAGTATTTTAAAATCAGGTTTGAAAAGTGTGTATCCCTTGATTAAATGTTACGTTTTCTTTGCATTTCTTCTGGTAAGAACCCACTTTCCATTTAATCTATTCGAAAACAACCTCTCAGCAGAGGCATTTGATTTTCTGTTATTCAACTTACGTTAGTAACGATGGATTCGTTTCGGGCTGATACCAATACTGGGGCACATATCCGCCCATTTGTGGTGGCGGATTATGATGATGCGATTGCGGATGTGGCGCTGCTGCCGCTGGATGAGGTGGTTGTGGTGTCATTTGCTGTGGTGGCTTATGATCGATCCAATGTGGTTTCTGATCCCATGGCGCTTGCGTTGGCGGACTAAGACCCGTTGGTGGAAATTCTAATTGGAAGACAAGATTGAGTGAAAAATTAGTAATATATCAATGAGATCTCCTTTCTGGTCATGGTAGTCTAACAAAATATACACAGTGTTACTTACCAGGTGATAACTCAGACACAGGCGTACTTGATGGCGTTGGACTATGTCCGGGAGGTAGATAATGTGAGGGGGAACCACTATTTGAGCCACCGCCGTTATTACCGCCTAGAATGACAAATAGACATAGATAGGCATGTTAAAACCAAGTTGAGCCAAGTTGAACATGTTTTTTAGTTTGAACGATAAAAGCTGTTCATAAACTTTTATAAATCCATCGGATGGGGCTGATTCTAGGTGATGAAAATTGATTTACTTACCGCTGTGCATTTGATTTGGACTATGTTGACCAGGATTGGGTCCACCGCCACCCAAGGGCATACCGCTGTTTGCGCCTGGACCTTGTGCTGCTTTCATCATTTTTTTGTACTTTGAACGGCGATTTTGGAACCAAATTTTCACCTGAAATTATAATAGAGAATATATTAATTTTTAATAACGACAATACAAGCTGATTAGTTAATTCTACAGAGTAATCATTTGCAAAGCTTACAAGTGTTTCTTTTGCTGACTTTAATGGTCAGAGCTTAGCATGGTTTATAATTTAAATAAATTTCCAATTTGTGTGAATTGCAATACACTCGTGCACATTAAATTGTCAGCCACACGAAACTAAATTATAGCATACTGTCAACTGACAATGCTTCACAGCATCCTCGAGGAAGGAGGGGCGGCGACAGCGGCAGTAACGTTATCAAAAGTGATTAAAGTTTAAACGCAAATGCCAAAGAGAATCAATATACGACGATATGTAGGCTATGATATTGGAAAATATAGATATTAGCGACAGCAATGACGGCTTTTCAAACCGCTTTTCACATGAAATTAAAGCTGACCGTTCATGAAAGGCACATATAGTATAGTATACGAGTTCATATATAGTATGAATACATTTATTTGGGTGTCTGAACATAAAATAATAAGTGCATATCCGAGAGAGGCATTTAACAAAATTTGAACAATTCTGGCAGCGTGTGATTTATAAAAATTGTGTCAGAAGCCGAATGTCTTTATAACTGCGCTACAATTAGTAAATAATCTCTGAAATTTATACATAAAGTCAAATTTAGAGCAGAGACCAGTCACAAAAACTTGAAGCGACAGCAGAGCTTACGTAGTAGTATCTCATAGTTACTTTCAGTTTTCATTTTCGCGTTAATGCCTGTAGCGCTGCTGCCTGAGATGTTGATGTTGTTGTTGTTGTAGCTGCTGTTGTTGTTGTTTTATGTAGAACTAATTGTGCGCTGAGCTGTGCGCCGGCGCACTTCACTTTTGAAAGCAAATTAGCAGCGTCGTCGGCTGGCTGGCTGGAGTGTATGGGTATCTGCGAATATGCTTAGATACATACAGTGAGGCGTATCTAATGCCGGCCGCGTTTTTATGTGCGCTTTTAACAGTATCTGAAATTTGCAATCTTGTACATAGGCATGGCGTCTAAATAGGTATGTGAACAAACACATACATTTGTACATACCCGTACATCAAGTATGTATGTAAATGTATGTATATATGTAGCAGCTAATATATTATTTGTATTTGTATATGCCGGTCCGACTTGTTCAAGGTCGTTCTTCGCGCTTGGTTGAATTTTTGTGGCAGCATGCGCTTATTTTCCTAGTTGAAGTTCTTTTTTGGTTTTTGCTAATTTCGCCAGCATTTTGTACACTTTTTGCTATCGTGGATAAATAGTTGGCTACTATTTAGTTGAAATTTTATTGTGCACTCGGAATTTTGCAGTTGATTCAATTAAGCGATAATATTTGACTTGTGTGCCCAACATTTGGCGATCGTTAAAAGACAGCATCGAAACGGTAGCCGAAATTGTGTTTTAATTTTCAATTCGCTGTTCAATGGAGCGGCAAGAGATACGAATTTTTGGAGGCATGGTCGCTTTATGTGCCCCTGAGTTAAATGGGTAATGAGAGGCTTTTTTGGGGTTTGGGCAGCTTGCAATTCATAGCCTTGAACTAACGTTGATATATCTACAATACCTAAATGAAAAGTGCCGCAAAGATGCAAACTCAGTTGCTGTTGCTGTTGTTGTTGTTGATTTTGTTTTTGATTTTGTTTCAGTTGTCGGCTGTTACGCAAGAGAAACCAAGCGCAAAATATGCGCTCAATGATAAAATATTGTCGAGGTTCCGACTTCATTTCTACTATTCATTTATTTATTTATTTATGCTGCACGGAGCGGCAACACAAAAAGGTAAGCAACACAATTTTTTTTCTTCTTCACTGTAAGTGCTGAGTAGGAAGCGTTGGCCAACATTCTGAACACGATTTACCCAAGCGACGTCTTTCATAATCGCGCTGCCCGAGTCGTTGTCAACAAAGCCACGTCAGCTCGGAGCATGAAAAACATTTTCCATTTTTCACACGCCACAATTTTGCAATGGCAACCATTTTCTCTTTTATTGCATACTCGTAACTAAATCGTAAATCGGGCCGCATTCGAATTCACTTGTGCACATGTCAAAGCTAATGGTTTCGATTGTCGGATTTATGGTTTGCATAAATGAGTTTTGACACTTTTTCGAAGCCGATTTAAATAGTTTAAGCGAAATGAAACATTCGGATATTCATTGCCAAATTGACAGATGCAAATTGTGAAACCAGAAGTACAGCTCTTTTAAAAAAGGCGCTACTAATAATTGATTGAATTATACCCGATTTATTGCGCGGTAGTCGTATCTTAATCTATTTAGCAACTAGGAAACATTTAAAATAATTCAAGTTTACTTTTCGCTATAGTTATGGCTCTATAAACAATGCATTGAATTTTATACGAGTTATTGGGCAGCGTTCAAATCTTAATCTATTTTGCAACTAGCAGATATTTTATGATACTTTTTCGATATAGCTTTTGATAAAGTTCTTAATAAATCGATTTACATATGCATAACCGTTTAATGTATTCATTGAAATATACGTTTGATCAATGGAATATTGTAACCAACGCTAGAAGTGTAGTGTAGATGACTCGTGTCAGTTACATTCTATAGTCGATTCAATATCAGTAGCCACACTTTAATTCAAATATGTATATATCTTTATAACTTAAGCTTGTACACTCTGATGCTATATCTGTCATTTATTGTTATTATTGTTATTCATTTTAAGTCCAATATAGTTTGATAAATGATCCCATTGTTGGTATAATAATATTCGTTCAAGCTCTTGTAATTTTTTCCCCTTCTATTGAGACATTTACATTCACTTGCGCGCACACACAGCCACACAATTAATTGTTATATGGTCGTATGTATCGATGTTTCTGTTTTCATTCTTTATGCAAAATTGAAAACAGCAATCGAAAAGGCAGAAAAAATATGTACGCACGCATGTGAGAGTAAAAGTGTGGCTCGAGCCACCGTCTGTCAAATGTCAATCAGCCTTATGTCACTCTCATGGCTTAGCATTCGCTCCCAGCACATCCATTTGTACCACTTTCGTGGGCACAAATATGGAAAAGAAAAAAATTAAGTAAACAACAACGAGAAATTAGCATGTCAGTGTGCCACTTGACAAAAGCAAAGATCTGGTGATGTTGAAGCTGCTGTTGCCTTCTGGTGCTTCGTTTAGTTTTTATTATCATTTGTTTTTGCACGCGCGGGTTATCCTTTTAACCTACTTTGGTCGAATGCTTGTTGCATATGGCAACACTTGCTTGATCACTTCCGCAATATGTCATATTGTGTATAATTTATGCCTAGGCTCTGTGCACAGACGGCGCCGGCGACAGGCAGCTAGGCAGCCAGGAGACGACAGAAACGGCGACCAGAATTGATGGCAACACCAACATCAACAACAGCAACAGCAACAGCAACAGTAACCACAAAAGTAATAACAACAACAGCAACAGATTACAGATGCGTTTATGACAGACGCGCGTCGCAACAAGTGGCTGTGAACAACGTTGTGGATATGTGGCTGTAAGTAGATGTAGATGTTGAATGTTGAATGCTGGATGTTGGATGTTGGATGTTGATGTAGACGTAGCGTCGAGTGCCTGCCTCATCTAGCGGCTGGCGTTTCGTCTTCATGCGCCGCTGTCGGTCTGAATGCTCGAATTGAACGGCAGCCACTTGCTTGTGGGCTTTCTAATAAAGTAGTGATCGCTTATGATGAACACTGTACTGAAAATATATGATCTAAGCTGTATTGCGTGCACAACTCAAACCACATATTCCAAATAATATTCATGATATTTGATTGCGAACTTGGAATTTACTCCACTAAGAGTATAAGAGTATACGATGGAAAGCAGCAATAGTCGGCCAGAATACTCGTATGTGGTTGATTCTCTTTTATAAAGGATTGTTGTTTGCATACTACTGGCTACATCAACAATTTCTAAGCTTAAATAATGTCTTTAGGGATTGTCTTTTACAAAAATTTTTTTTTGCCAACAACTATCTACATCAACCATTAAGAAAATTGAATACACTCTTTAAGAAGCATTAATGAAGTGTTTTTTGGTATATTTGATATTATTCGTTTTTCATAAAAATTTCTATTATTTCTATGTTTTCTATTGTATGTCATTAAGCTAGTCTTGTCTAATGTTAAGAAATATTTTAAAATGCATCGCAAATTTCTTTTTTGTATAAAATAATCATTTTTGATTTTGTACACACAAATTTAAAATATCAAAGAAAATAGTTTGAAAAAGAGAATAGTTTGAAAAACATTACAAAGATATGATAAAAAATTGCAAATTTAAAGCAACCGATTAAAATCATTTAATAAAATAATGCAAACTAAAAGTAAAGACACCCTTAACATAAGCAGTCATGTTGTTCTAACTCCCACACAAGTTTCATGAAACTAAACTTAACTCAAACAATTCAATTTCAAGCATTTTTTACTGTAACTGTTTTTATCACTTTTGCAGCGACAATGTTTAGTCACAAAAACCAAATGTGTTTGGGTTGTTTGCCCATTTGACACCCCGAAGTAGACGTAGACACCTGCCCAGCTGCGATTGGAACCTGTTTGAAATACATATAACATTATTGCTGTTATTGTTGTTGTTGTTGTTGTGACTGCTGTTGTTGCCAATGTAGTTGTTGTTGCGGACGTCGTTGCCAAAGTGCGTAAGTAATGCTAAAGCAATGGCTTGATTTTATTTTATATTCATTTTTTGTTGTTGTCATTTGATGTATTTTTTTTTTTTAATTCATGCGACAGTTGAGCATTTAAAACGTGGGAAAAGATAAGGCAATTGATTTTATGTCCACTTTAATCCATAGCGCTATGCATATGCCTATGCCTATTGGCATAGGCTTTACTTGTGTGGGAGCTTCCCGACTATTGAAACAAAGTTTCCCAAGGGTCAACGTCAACTAACTTTTTTGCGCTTTAGCCTCTTTGGAGTAGAAAATAAATAATGGGCGGCGGGCACGCCCCACATGCCGGACTGTGGCTGCCAACTAGCGCCGGCCAACAAGACAACAAGCCAACGAACCATAAATAATGCGGTCTAAACGTGAAGTTACGACTTTATTAGCTTTGACCGCTGTGCAAAATGCAAAAAAGTCTGCGCACAAATATTTTGCACAGAACGAGATGCAAGAGAGAGGGCTAAGCAAATAGGCAAGACAGTACGGATGCGCCTGGTTAATGACAACAACAACAGGCAACAGCATAAGGCAAAGGCTAAAGTGCTGACTGCTATTGTTATTGTTGTTGCTCTGACCACATGCATTTTCCTTTTGGCTGCTGCTGCTGCTGCAGCCTATTCGAACGCTTGACTGGCATGTCTGCAAAATTTTTATGTATTTTCCAGCAACATCGCAAACAAAAAATATATATATATGTATGTACATACATATATAAGAAAGAAAGAAATAGTTTTAGTTGTTCACAAATTTATGGCCTCCAAAAAGCAACGGCGGCACCAACAATAACAATAACAGCACAGCAACAACAAGTCGCCAGGCAGCTATAAACGCTATTTTCCCCCTCATTGTTCTCAATGTTGTGGCTGCTTGTTATTTGGCTTATTGTTGCTCTGTTGCGCTTTTCATTCATAAATTCCACGCTACAAGATTTTAACATATTTCTGCACATTTTTGGTGCGCAAAGCGGCCCGACAATACCCGTACTCGTACTCGTAAAAGACCAAATGGTGTAAGGCTGATTTTGGCGGCATTTGGCACTTTGCTCGCACTACTTTAGGCCAATTTGAATTAGGTGTGTTTGTGTGTGCTTGTTTGTGTTTGGCGGTAAGATTTTGTAAATTTTGTAAATGGTTGGCAGTTGATTAATGGCGGGTGTCAGTAGCTGGCGCTGTGCTTAGACCAAACTTCTTTGGGCCATTTGCAAATAGAGGTACAAACATGGCAGAGAATGGTTGTATTGTGGCAACAATTGCTGGCAAAGCAAAAACTGGGAAGATTTAATGCAGGTTTTTGAATATCGGTGAAAACTTATGGCCAATAAAAATAGCCATATACTTATAAGTAATTTACACAATGAGTCATGGAAAGTGTGACAGACTTCTTGACTTACTGGGCAACAACGAAAGCTTGCTTCATTGTCATTTTTTAAGATATGAGTATATTAGTTAAAATGTTAGAAAGCTATGAACCTTGCATGCTCGCTTCAAGAATTAAGCCAACAGCGATAGTTGCTCGAGTAGGAAATACATTCCTCACACCTATTGGCAATTTATTTTTATTGTTGACTGTAAAAATTACGCCAACATTATATTACCGCTTAGGGCAAGCGGAACTCATAAAATATTTACTGTAAAATGTCTGAATATTAAGCAGCTATCGTAAGGATTTTTCTAAATTTTTACATATTCTTTTTCCAATTGTATGCCATAATGTTGAATTAATGTGAATTGTATTAGTTTTCCAAATACTCGTAGACTTCATTTTATCAGTTTAGTTTATTTGTTGTTTCTAATACAAGCGCAGAAATTTCAAAATGCTTCATTTTTTTTATACTATTGTTATTGTATTGTGATCGACAAAATTAAAATAATAATAATGTTATGAAAATTATATTGAATATTATTCATTTGTTAGTGTGGCTATACATAAATACTAGCTGATATTGTGCAGACTCAGCCGGCTCAGATAATGCGCATACGCACCGTCAGCCGACAAACACTTTCCTTCACTGTGAGCGACTGTCTCTGTGTGTGAGTGTGTGTATGTAAGCGCGTGCTTGTATGCTTTTGAGCGGCACAGCTTGCGCTTTTCTTAATTAGATTTTGCTTCCATTTCATTTTCATGCGATTTACACTAGTCGTTCTGTTGTTTTTTTTTTTGTTGCTTTTTTCTTTTTTCTTTCTAAACTGCCAGCAAATGGCCATAAACTTTCCTTCAAAGAGGCAACATCAGCAGCACATGCGCTTCGCTCCGCTCAAGACAGGTAGTCAGCAATCGGCGGTCGTGGGGCATGCGACGTACGGCATGCGGCCAGAGACGTGGCCAGCGGTCGCCAGTCGACGACGCGGCAATCTATTTTAATCGCGCTGCAATCGTACCTCTGCCGGTGCCGCTGCCGCACATAAAATTTGCGCCGTGCCGCGCGGCGATTTTTAATTTATGCGCTAAGCAAAAAAAGCCATAAAAAAGTAAAATAATAAAAATTTAAATACTTATATATGCCGACATGCGCAGCAAAACCAAAGAGAGAGGGAGAGAGAGAGAATGAGAGAACAGTTTGATGGGCGGCGGGGGAAGGGGGTAGAGCAACAATCTGTGCTGCTGCGCGAAATAAAATAAAATTTTGATTTATGATCTTGTCTCTGAAGTTGTTCGTCAACAGCGCGAACAGCGCTCGACTCAAGTAGCTCGTTGCTCAAGTGCGGCTGCCTCCCCCCCTCCTCCCAACTCCACCCTTCAACCCATCACAGTGTTTAGTCTGCCTGTCTGTCTGTCTGCCTGTATATATTTTCAGCTTGCCAGCGCAACAAGTGCTTTTGGCATTATAACTCACTCACTTGATTCATTTGGTCGCTCTGTCGGTCAGTCGATCATTCATGAAGTGCAGCAAAGCTGTTGTTGTTGTTGTTGTTGTTTTTGTTGCTGCTGCCACTGCTGGCCAGCTGTGCAGGCCGCGTTCTCCGAACAGCTAAAAATCATGTTTTTTTTGTTGTTTGTCAAAAGCAACAAGATTTTTATCAACAACCGAAAAGTAAAAGCCCAAAACAACGCTAAGAAAAAACGCATTTATTATTATTTTACGTACAGAAACGATCGCAAATTTGCGATTGGAACAGCGGCTACTTTATGTTGCGGCATTTCGCCGCCAGCAATGTGGCTCTGATAAGGCCAAGCAAAACTTTGCCTGTTTCTTTTGTTCAGTTTTGCATGAAAGCTATATACATGCTCATGTTGGCTGCTTTTCTGCTTCGTGCGTGCGGCAAGAAAACGGCAACAAGAGATGCAGCCCCACCCACCAGAGTAACGCCAACTTGTCTCCCCAATGTTGCCTTTTTATTTCTTCTTCTTACTGTTGCCGTTGCTGTTGTTGTTGTTGTGGTTTTAGCTTCGGTTGCTGTTTCTTTTTCGACTGCCATGGTTGACGGATTACGCAACTTGCCGGCCGTAGCATTTTCATTTTATTATTGTTATTAACGTTGTTGTTGCTTTTCATTGTTGTAAAAATTTGTACATTGCATGCAATTGTGTGTGCCTGGGCAACGGCAAAAAAAATTTGTTTATAATTTTGAATGCAGGCAACGAGAAACAGCAGCAACAACAACAGCAGCTCAAGTCAAGTTTAGACCGCCAGGCAGGCAATGACTTCAAAATGTAGAAAATTCAAACAATGCCATGTCGTGGCAAAAAGTTTTTCTTTTGAAAAATGCTTTTGTGTCTATAAGTGTATCTGTGTCTGTGTCGGTGGCGGTGTGAGTGTGTGTGTGTTTGTGTGAGAGAGTGCGCTGTTGCCGCGTCTTGGGCTTGTTTATCATGCTTGTAGTACATGCTGCCCCCCAGTCAAGTGTCACGCACACTGTGCGTACAGAAGACCGACTGGCAGCAACCACTAGACATGCAGCATATACTTGTACTTGTATTTCCACAGGGCAGCTCATTAAATCACATGCAAACATTCAGATTCTAGCTAGCATGATGGATAAAAAGAGAAAACTTGAAATGCGACAGCAAGTTCGTTGCTCAAGTCTTTTGTTTCTTGCTTATTTCTACTGCTCACTACCTCTACCTACCTTTACCTACCAGCGGCTTGTTAGCATTAAGCTTTAAGATTTTGACTAGCTGAATAAACATTTGTCTACCTGTCGGACAGTCCGACTGCCTGCCTGCCTGCTTGCCAGTCTGCCTGCCTGCCTGCCTGCTTTACCCTTGACGTTGTCTGCTAAATGCAACAAAAACTGATTTCCAAATAAAATCGTTGCGGGCTGTTTTGGGCAACGCCTTCGCGCCAGCGCAAGCCAAAAGCGCCGAAAAAATACATAAGCTCTTTGAAAATAACCAGCAACCAGCAAAAAGAAACCAACAGCCGAGAGAGCGGGAGGCTGTGGAAAGCAACAACAAAAGTAGCAGAAACGCTCAAAGGCTTCAAGGCCAACAACGCCTGGACGATGGCTGAGCACGGGGCTGAAACGGGGAGTTCGGTGGCGTGCAACATGCTGACCAACAAATGAACGCAAGTTAACACTGGCCGCTAACAAATTGAAAGCAAATCGATACCGGTAATGAACCATAAGCCCCCAAAGCAAACTTGGCCTGCATCATAAACAGGCAACAGCAACACTCACAGCATCAGCATCAGCAGCATGAACATCAAAGTTGAAACACGTAGCCCCAAGCGCAAGTGCACCTTTAACCCAAGTGCGCGCCTATTTGACTGCAACTTGCACTTGGCTGTGGATCGGCTGCAGCTTTTTTTTATTTATGGCAGGCACGCATGTCTTCACTTGCTGCTACTTATGCCACACATTGGTCATGGCTTTTAATTTGTGAGGTGTTGGTTGCGCTCTAGTCGCATAAAATTAAACAATTTAGAAAGTAAGCTGAGAAAACAACTAAATAGGTATAGCTGTATTCATCAAACATAGCTCAAAGTCAATATACTTTTTGCACTCAATTAGTCATTCAATGGATTTTATGAAAGCCGAACAATTGAACTCAAAACGCTTAATATGAAAAGCCGAACAATTGAACTCAAAACGCTTAATATGAAAACGCTAGAAACGTATTTTTTTATTTAACTCAAATTTTTTCTTTAATAAATATATTTATTTATAGTTTTTGCTTTTGAAACTGAATAATCCACTACCCATTTAAACTATACAGTTTTTAAATTTGATCTATTCTATTTGATTAGAATGCATTCAAGAATGTTATCATTTCTTTTTGTATTACTGTATCCTTGCTATTCCCTCTTTTATAACAGCAAATCGAATAATTCAACTACAAAGGAGAGTCAATCAAATACTATTATAATATATTATCCATACACTAAATTCAATCACTGCTCTCCTTTGTTGTACTCCCTGTTTATGCTTTCAATTTATTCTTCTGTTTAATTTACCCTTCATGTTTCATGTTATAAACAATATGTAGTCTAACTGATTGAACAATTCTTTATGTATTTGAAAAATAATGAAATACAATCAGCCTGCTAGACAGGTTGCGCATTGCAGGCATTGCTGCATCCGTGGACTGCTCAGTGAGCAGCCTGAGCCTGAGCATTGTCATGCAAAATATGCGGCTGGCTGCCATTTTGGGCGCCCAAAGCCTCGGGGGAGCTTTGCTATAGTTACGTTGTCAGCTATGCCATTGATCTTTATCAATGAAGACACAACAGAGTGGCAGACTGTAAGAGTATGTAGCTGTGGCAAAGTAGCCACAGCTTCACAATGAATGGCACGTTCATTAATTTATGCATATATAGGCAATGCGTAAAAACTGAATGAGCCGGCCAAAGCCTGTTATGAAATGTTATAGAGAGACAACATCAGACCTTGCCAATGCATTTTACCCGCGGGAAATGCTGCTTAATAAACAATAAATATGCAATTAAGCAATGGCGGTTGCTACTGCCACTGCCTCTCTTGTTTATATAACATGCGCCCATGGGGCTGTGGTCACTGCATCTAACAATATTGCCATCTCCACCACCACCACCACCATCACCGTCATCGTCACCATCATCGTCATCGTCATCGACATCGTCAGCGTAGACATCATGAGCGTGGCGCAATTAACGTGTTGATGCTGGCGTTGGCCGTAATGAGAAATGAGCAGCAGGCAGCCGCATAAAACAATTTATAAATAAATAAAGATATTGATCTAATTTCTATATAGGCTGCACTGCTGCAGATTGGTCAAGCGTTAGTCTGTTGGCGGCACAGTGATTGCTTAATCGTTGCCACGCATGCGCATGTGCAGCATTTCACCAGCTGACCAGCTTTCTGGCTATCTGACTATCTGGCTTTCTGTCACGTACCATGGGGCCAGGCCATAAAACTTGTACAAGCCGCAGCCACAGCCACAGTTAAGTGAAAGAGGCTTGCAACTTGTTTCCATCACACAAATATGAAACGTACTCGTATTTGTATCGGCCCGCAGTCAAAATCAAATCAAAGCCCATTTATTAATTATGTGCAACTGATAAAGTTGTTAGCAGCTCTAACGGAGCAACTAACTTTTGGCGAGAATGCAATCGTGTCTCAACTTCATGCGAACTAGCGACAAGACGGCCGCATGCCTTTGGCCAAAGCGAGCGTTTTCACTCAGCCAAATCAAGCATTATACTAACTCAATTAGTACTTTATAGGTAAGCGAGCAATGTGACAACCTCGGCCAATGCATTTGCCAATACGGGCCATACGGAGAAACAATTAACAATCTGACGTAGCACACAACTCGCATACGTCATTTCGCGCTTAGCCTAAGCCATCTACGTCTATGTGTAAAAAGTAGTATAGTATAGAATAGTATATATGTATGCTTATACAGGCGAGCTGCCCTAAATGAAATTTTCAACGATCGGCGAAAAATTAATAAGGGAATAGGCTACGATTTAATAAAGAAAAGGTTTGGGAGGGCATTAATTATGGAAAACTAATTACACCTTACTGCCGACAATTAAGTATTAATATCAATCGATCTCAGTAGTTTAAGCACATGACTGTGCTATATAACTTTGTGCTATTAACTCGAAGGTAACTAAAATATTTGGTTACAGAATATGCCAGCAGCTTAGTATTTAAATGAAAGGGAGTGAATTGGAACTCTAGGAATATATTTCTTGTAAACAGAATCGGAACAGTTTAATTAAAATAAAGATTTAGATTTCAAATTACGTATAAATATAAGTGATTATTCCCTTTACTATTAAAAACAAATTACAATAAATAAAAGAAATGTTCTTTTGTTCTGAAAATTAAACGCAGAAAGAATCTAACAAGAAAGATTGTTCCCTCCATAAATATTGATCTGATATATTGTACACCCATTAATTATGAATGCGATGGACCGACTTTTACCTTCATAGAGATGTTAATTCGAGTAATAAATAAAAATTAAAAGCTTAATGAGAAACAATAAAATGTAGTTGGAAGAATAAAATATGTGCGCAGAAAGTGCAGAATTAAGCCTAGACAAAATACTATGCTTTCTTTTATGTGCAGTTTGTATTATTTATTATTAATTTATTACATAACCAAGGGTACAACGTAGTGGGTGCATAATATTTTGAAGTTTCTTTCCATACCTGCTAACGGGCCTGTCTATGGCTGCCAAATTTTATATCAAATACTTAAGGAACGTTCATCACACACCAGATTATGAATATATAATCATAAATAATATCAATTGCATGCTTGGAATCAAGCAATACAGAAGTTAGACTGTACTTCAGGTTAGCTCAGCTCGGGCCCAACGGATGTCGCCCGACTGACGTACATCCGCCCCATTGCCATTGACTGCGTGGCATAAAAAAGCATCAAGCATCAAAGGCGACTTCTTGAGAGTCAAGCAACGAAAAAATGACAAAAAAAAAACGCTATTCAGTTCGGCATTATTCAACTATTCAGTTGTTTTTGGGGTTTTTATGTTTGTTTTTGTTTTTATTTTTTGCACGGGTTGTGCAACAATGTCAAATCCGGAAACTGTTCCCATGTACCGCGCACTCTATGGCGCTGTGAAGTGAATGAAGTGAACTATAGAAAACAACAACAACAACCAACAGCAACAACAACAAGCACTGTAGATACTAAAACGCCCCAAAGCACAGCGTTTAGTTGACTGACTGGCATGCAATGCGCCGGTCGTTTTTTTTTTCTTTCTGTATTTGATTCACCTGCAAAGCCTTGAAATTTTGTAATTCTAATGCGTTGTTTCTAATGCTGCTGTTGCATTGTTGTTGTTGTTGTTGTTGTTGTTATAGCTGCAACAACTAAAACTGAGTCAGTTGCCAGTTGCGCTTTTGTAATCCATCAGTGGCCCTCGTCACTCAACAACAACAACAACAACAATTGAAACAATTCAGGCGCAGCAAAAAAAAAAACAAAATTATTATGAAAATAAAAACATCGCTGTACGTAATGTAACATTTTTTAACAATAAATCGGCGGCAGCATTTGATCAACAATTGTCAAGGTGAGATTCTAAGCAGATACAGCAGACAGTGCAGTTCCAAGTAGCTAAGGTTGTTATGATAGCAGGCGGGGCGGGGACGCTTCGAGCTCGCAGAATGTGCAAAAAAAAAAATCATTCTCTAGCATCACTAACAGTCGATTCGAATTTAGTCAGCATTGTCTGAGTGTTTTTTTTTTGCTTTGTACTTTCTGTATTTCGACTTTTTTATTTGTGTTCTACAGTCACTGCAAATTGTTAGTCATATTCATTTTAGTTCTGTTTTGTAGCAAGTGACAGTAAATCGCGGGAAGGTGCACAGAGAGGGTAAGGGAGGTGTGTGTGTACGAGTACTTATGTCATGTCTAGTACGAGTAGAACCATTTAAATGAGTTTGCTAGATTTCCTCTCTAAATGAAGCAATTCAGTTAGTGACTGCATCATAATACTTATGTGAGAGCCGTGGCTGTCGCCAAACATAATATTCTCCACCACGTCTTGTTTAGCAACAGCTTAAAACAAATGCAGCTGCTGATCTAAAATTATGTGTGCCAAGCACGAAATATGGCCAAAGCATGACCAACTAAACTTGACTGTTAAATATTAATGCGCTAGTGTTGCAAACACATATCATTCGCAATAGTCACAATTGGAAAATTAAAAAAACAAAACTTCCCCAGCTAGAAGGTGTAAGTGTCTGATTTTTGTTAGAAATCTTGCTGTTCTTGTTGTGGTCAGCTATAAATAGAAAGTGTCGGTCTACGAGTATCTGGCGACCATAAAATGGCAATAAAAACGGTCTACTAGAGAAGCTGTTTCAAATTTTGTATATAAGAAAATCAAAATCATTTCAAAATTAATCCTTAACTAATACCTTCATTTATGCCTTGAGGGATTTATTTAGACTGTTGAGGTATTGCTTAGTCGTATTTAATATTGTTTTGGTTTTATTGCATTAAGTTTCTGCCTTATAAGTTTTCTAAGTGAATTTTAGGTATATTTAGTTTTTCTGAATAAATCTGTTTACTTTTTATGCTCTTTTGCGAAATAAATTGTCGGCTGGACCATTATCAACTATTATTTGAGTTATGTATATTAATTAACTTTATATTTTATTTCCAATGGAAATCATTTGATCATTCTTCCACATGAACACGCTATATTAATTGGCAATTATTTTAGATGACATAACCTAACCTCTGACAGGGCAGGTTATAAATCGAATTGGCCATATAATGTCCCAAAAAACAATTGAGTAATTTTTTTTTGGAATTTTCTTCAAATTTTATAATCTGATATTGTGCACACTGAATTACACTGATCGTAAATTTTAGCTTTTAACATATATGTAGAGTAAGTAAACAATTCTATATCTCATAAAAAAATAATAACCAAAAAATAACCGATCTACTTAATTCATTTTTTTTTTTTTGTTTCAGTAATCACAGCTATTTTTTTTCAAGTCCATAAATATGACATTTCTCGTTACCCAATTACAAAATTAAAGAGCACTCATGAAGTGCATTTAAAAAAAGTGTTCCACTCTGGTGGAGCTGACAGAGAGGTGAACAAAAAGTGCATAGAATATCACAAAATCGGGCGAACAAACAAATTGACTGTGGAGAGAGAAACATTGAAGCAGTTGTAGGTACAAATTTCAAATTCAACTCGGCTTTTTACATTTGTTGCGGTCAACTGTTATTCATTTGTTTCCCAACTTATGCATAATTACTACTACTACTCAGATCGTAACGTTTTACTTTAAAAGAGATAACAAACAAAAAAGTGTGGCCCTTAATTGCACAGTTAATAGTAGAAGCGCATTCTTTGGGGTTAGTTTTTACCCACAAATGAAATCATGGTCAACTAACTATTATTTGTCGTTTTCATTTGATGTACACAAAACGTTTGTTGTTCGTTTGTTTTTGTTGTTGCTATTTGTATTATTGTTGTCGCTTTTTTTCCATACATTTTCACACAGACAGCAAGCGGATATCAAAAACAGTGCCAGCTTTTTGATCATGATAATGAAAAACAGCATAGTAAGGAGAAAAAAAATAAAACAAAAACAAAGAGTGGAAAAAAGTTTTTAGAAAATTAACCAAGCGTTAAAAGTTGCCTTGCCATTGTTGATGTTGTTGTTGCTGTTGCTAATGTTGTTGCCGTAGCTGCCGCTACCGCGAAAGAAAAGCAACGCGCTTAGATAAAATGTGACTGATTTTCCTTACAGTTGGTGTTGTTGTTGTTGTTGTTATAGACGTAGTTGGTGGGCAACGTTAATTGGTGTCAAAGTACATGACATGGCGCAACAACAAAAGATATTTAAGCTCAGTAATTGGCATCGCATTTACCAAGGGGGGTAGAATCCAAACTCAAGTCAAGTGCACAACCTCTGCCAGGGTGTTCTAGCTACGGGGGGGGTCGCAAAACCGCCCACTATTCGGCTTCATATTGCAACTACGTATTGACGGCAACTTAGTGGCTGTTCACATACTTGTATGCGTATTTATGAATTTGAGAGCCCATATACCCATCTACAGGCGAACGCCAATTAAAATATGAGCCTGTGCTCATTTCTTGAAATGGGCTTCAACTTTAGACGACTTAAGTCTGTGTCTGTGACTCATGAAGCACAATCAGGAACCGGCAGCACCCACTGCCGAACGGCGCACAGCCAAAGGCTGCGAAAAAGGCGCGCAAATATCTCCACATCGATTAAAAATACATCATCATGTGCCCACAGCACGCTGCCCCCGCCCAAGCACAGTGGAATATATTAAGCTATTTCCCGACAGAAATACAACCGCATGCTTTAAAGCAGAACTAGCAGGAGAAACGAAATTATTGTTGCTTTTGTTATACTAGATGTATCTATCTATCTACTGGAAAAACCTGATAAAACATATGAATAATGAATGACAATTTCTAAATAGAGCACATTTTCTTTCTATTACTTACGATCTTTTTTGTCACACAATATTATTATGCCTAACTTTAATTATTTAAATATTTTATATGCCTTTTTGTGGAAGCTCCACCGTGTGTTATGGTCGTCTCGCATTTTGCGGGTGTTGCCAAGTTGGCATTGCTTTTGTTTTTAATGTTGTTGTTGTTGTTGTTGCTTGCTGCTGCTGAAGCCTATGGCATTGTTGTCTGCCTGCCTGGCTGGTTGGCTGGCTGGCTGGATGGCTGGCTGGCTGGCTGCTAGCCAGCCTTTTTGGCAAGCCGTCAATGCCTCGTCGACGGCGCGACGTCTTCGAAGTTGGAGTTGGTCGCCTTAGTTGTCTTGGCGCGTTTTACACTTTTTATAAAGTTGATTTTTTTAATAATAAAATAATAATTATTGTTATTATCGCGTAACTGAAATCTTAAACTCAACGCAAGCAACAACAATCACTGTTGCAACGCACATCCTTGAGGCGCGACCAAGCCAACAACTCAAGTCAAAACCAGCCAAAGTTGTTTACATTGCTGGCCATTGTTGTTGCTGTTGCTGTTGCTGTTACTGTTGTGGCTTTAGCTGGGCGGCCAAAACTGTATTTCAACGCTTCTCGTCTGCGCGAGCATGTGTGTATATGTATGTGTGTGTGTGTGTGTGTGTGTGTGTGTGTGTGTGTGTGTGTGTGTGTGTGTGTGTGTGTCAACAAATGAGCGCGTAATTAACCCGCCAACCTCAAACGCAAGCCACGTAATGTTAGCCAATTGTTTTGGCCAGACAGACAGTCGGGCATGCGGCCGGCCTCCGGCTTAGCTGGCATCCCAACTATGCGCGCAATAATCGTAAATTTTTATTTATTTGAATACTCTCACTTGCTGCCGCAACAACACCGCCAACAACAACAGTAACGCCAGCGACAACCATTAATACAACAACATCAACTGTGAAGCGGGCTAATAACTTGGCTGCCCGACCGCTCGAACTGCTTCGCTTCTCGCTCTCTCTCTCTCTCTCTCTCTCTCTCTTTCTCTCTTTCTCTCTTTTTCTTTCACATTTTATCTGTTGGCGCTTGCGTTTTGTAATTTCCTGCAGATTTTTATCAAACATCTCCAACTCGTGCGGCTGTTGTCGCAAAAGCTTGGACCGCTGCCACTTATGCTGATACTGAAGCTGAAGTTGAAGCTGAAGCTGATGCTGATGGATGGCCAGAGAGGCAGTTGACCAGTTTACACGTTTCGAAAGCAACAAATATTATGAATGAAATGCTAAAATTGAAACTAGCTTTCAACACGACACTGTAAAATTGATGCACAGCCTCTGGCATACATACACGAATGTACATCCATGGTGCGTGATAAACAGGCAACAAGTTTGTATAAACAAAGAACAAAGCGGAAGCTGGACAGGATGTGGCACAAAAGAAAAACCCAAAGCAAAGTTATTACGCAGCATAAGCAGTTCTCACAACTTTGGAACTGAGAAAATTTGTTATAAATTTTCCCCAAAGAAGTAGTAACACAAAAGAGTACTAAATCATGCATTTTATTTCCAAATCCATAACTATTACTAAATTATATCCGTTACGAGCAAGAGACATTTACTAAGAAAATATATTTTATATCGAAAGTTAATGAATACTTTCAATAAAAAAAAAATGGATTTATAATTTATAGAAAATGAGATTTGTTTCTGCTTTAAAAGCGCAATTGATGCTTATAATAAATAATTTGGATATAAAATAATTTACAAAACACATAAAATGTCGTCATCTCCATAAAATTTAATAATTTTCCAGAGATCTTTAATAAGATTGAAGATTTTAAAAAAAAAATTTATATACAGTATATACATATGTAAGTATATCAGTAGTCAAGGTGTAGCCGCATCTAAGTTAATTTATCTTTAAAGATATTATCAACATTGCTAGCCAGATTAGTAATGAAAAACTATTTGCCTAATTGTATGTACTCGTTAAATACTTCTCTTAATTGTGTCCCCACGCATTGTTTCTTTCAGGACTTGTTTCTACCATATTTTACAACACATTTATTTTACCTGACTTTCAAGAGTGTACAAGTATAGTAGAGTACTTTCAAATTAAATGGATGCTATGTTTTTAAAAATGCCTGAGAACTAGTTGATCACAATAATCCTCTTTCCTCCTTCTCCAGTTCATAGGCCGGTTGCAAAGTTCCTGGAAAGTATCTCTCTTATATAGTGACATAGTTTTGACGTATTTTTTGCCAAGACGAGAGTCTTGCCTTTTGTCTTTGCGTTGTATTTGTTGTTGTTGTCCATCGCAAATTATGTCAACTGAGATCAAGATTGCGCAAACAGCATGTAAGCACATGTTTGGCATTAATATGCGCAACTTTTTCCAGGCAACTTTTATTTTTGATGACCATTAGATGCGCTCAAATGCAAATGCGGTCACTTGTCACTCGAAGTGGAAGTGCGACCACTGAGTGACTGACTGGCTGAATGGCTGAGTGAGAAGCTGTATACACACACACACATGTGCTAGACAGACACACGGACATATCTACGAATGTAGAAAAAAAATGTAAAAATGTACAAGTGTTTGCGATGCCCGTGTCACGAGCAATGCATCATTGTTAATGGCAGCTTGTTTGTTATACGAGTACTAGCTTGTTGTTGTTGTTGCTGTTGCTGCTGTTGCTACTGTTGTTGTTCCTGTAGTTGCTGTTGTTGTTGCTGTACACACACTCGTATATACATAGCTCTACCAGCATCACAGCGCTGATCAAACTTAATTCAAAGTTCCTGTTACGCGAGCACACGGTGCAAAAATTTCGACACAGTATATAGGGAGGGCTGCGTCGGACTCGACATGTTGCTTTTAGTTCTTGTTGTTGTTGTTGTTGTTGTTGCAATATGCGTGCGTGTTATTAAGACATGAGGCGTTTGCTGTTGCTGTTGTTGTTGCTGCCGTTTTAGTTACATTGTATTATGTGCCATAATTTAATTGACATTGCGCGCGTAAATCAGGCAATCACTGATATACAACGCGATTTGTTTGTTGCTGCTGCTGTTCTTGTGTTGTTGCTGCTGGCTGCTGCTGCTGTTGTCGCCATTGCCGCCCGCCCGGTCACGTTCATTTATGCTGCGACCGCTGAGTATTTAAATGCGGTCAGCCAGTTTTTCAGTTTTTCATTTTTGTTATTGCTGTTATTGCTGTCTATTCACGCGCTGTCTTGTCGCTTCAAGTTGGCTGTTGATACTAACTAGACACTTGTATTATTTAAATCAAGTTGTGCTACTTTTTTTTTTTGTGCTCTGTCGAGCTCGGGTTTCATTTTTGCGCGCTTAATACAATAAAACTATTTACGCACATTAAACATAGTTGCTGTCACTTGTTTTCATTGTTTTAATATGACGAAATTAATTTCAATTTTGAGATTTTATAGTTTATTTGCACTGCGACCGCTGCTCCGCTCAAAATTCATCGTAAATACTCGTATGTAAAGTCCATGACCTTTGTGTGCGGCTGTTGCGTATTTCAGAGCATTGTACAGCGGCCTCTGCGTTCTTTTGGGTTAGGGGTGGAACAGACTTATCGGAGGCAGGCAGCCAGCACAAGAAACAAGCATAAGAACAACAGCACAACCCATAAGAGCCTTGCCACAAAGGCCTCTGAAGGTGTGCACCGTGGGCGATGCGTCTGCGTGTAGCGACACAGCGGCCACAGCCACAGCCACAAAAATGTGAACTGCGATCGCAGCAGCCGTCGCTGCTGAACTTTTGCTTGCAACATACACTCACACACACACACACACACACAAAGACACGAGTGAAGTTGACGCACGTTGTTGATTTTTGTAGACAGGTCCTATACCGATGATGAAATGTTAGTAGAGCATTATAGTAGTCCTTCGAAAAGCTTCAGAATAATCTACACAAAGCTTTACAAAGGTTCAAGACTTGTTTTCGTTTAAATAATGAAGAATTAGAAGAAGGCTAAAGATAATTTTTGAATATGCTTTATAATATATGTGATGCCAGCTACGAAAGAAGGGAAACATGCGAAATGCTGTTCTACTTGAATCCTCAGCCAACAACCATATTTACTTATTATATGGTTTTTTTCAAGGACCGCAACTAATGGATATATTCTTTTTTTTTTTAACGCAAAAATTCAATTCAATTCAAAAATTCATTCAATTATAGTAACCTTGAGAAAGGGAGGAGTTTACAGATATCCATTTTTAAGGATTATCTATGCATTTTAATCATGATTAAAGAATTTTAATTTTTATTCATTCGCTCACATTTAATTTTGAGTTTTAACAATGATTATTCTTTAAGTTTTATTTTATTAGATCAAAAATAAAACTCGAGCTGTAATTTTGATGAAGGACAAAATTTGTATATAGCCTTAATCAGTGAGTCAACTCGAACATTTTTCATTAATTAATTTTTAATCAATAAATCAATTAATTACAAATAATTATTTTTGATATTAGGACTATCTAGTAAAAGCATACTATGAAAAGTAATATCGTGGGTTTCTAATAAATGGCAACAAGCCAACGCTGTAAGACCAAAAGCAAATTCTCATAAAATATTGCTTTCGTAGTGCAACATTATAATTCATTTAATATATACCGATAGGTCCCTGGCAAAGACTTCAGCCTACAAACATTTCTCTTGTGCCTGCTTAGCTGCCACAAGCTCAAGCGCCGTTTTGGCAGTTCATCTGCTCTGCTTAAGCTTCAGCAGCTCGACTCGATGCTGCTGCTGCCAAATCCTTTGTTCTCTGTCAGTGTGGCCTCCCACAAGTTTTGTATTTTTTTTTATTTGAATCTTGTTGAGTGTTGTTGCGAAACTAAACCCATGCGCCCTTTTGGAGTTGCTCAGCTGGCTTTTGTTGTTGTTGCTGTTTCTGTTGCTGCACAGCAAAAATCAAGATCAAAATGTGCCGATATGAGCTCATAAACACGCAGTTAAAAAGTTGTTCAGAACCATTTAAAAAAAAAAAACAGCCCGTTGAGTGTTTCACACGGGATTTTTTTTTTTAATATTTATTTGGTTAGTGTCTTTTATCCAGCAAGGCTGTTGGGCTGCGATTTTTTGGCGCACAACTTGTGCCAACAACATTCTACATGTGTATGTAATTATTCAATTAGGCGCGACTGCTGCGCTTTCGACACGTGTGTGTGCGCTAAAACAACTAGCAGCTGGCAATAAGAACACAAAAAAAAAACCAAAAAAAAAACAAACAACAAGAGCGGCGAACAGTAGTCGCCATTTTGCTCTAATTGAATTTTAATTAAGGTTCACAGCTTGGTGAGCGAAAATAAAGTCCCGCATATGCGCACAGTGCAGTCCGCTTACGATATTGAACTACATTTAACTCAATTATGAAATCATTAAGCTGGCTGAGGCCGCAGTGGAGCACCGGATGCACTTTCAAATGCTTGGAATTGAAACTAGTCGCTGATTAAGCAGCAAAGTGAAAGAACGAACCCAAACGACCGGACTATGCAAGTCATCATTGGACAGGGAAAATTGCCAGGCACCGACTTCATAGCTGCCCGACGTTCCAGCCAGCCAGCAAACGATAATGCTGATGATGGCAATAATGATGATGATATAAAAAGCAACCACGGAACAAGTTTCTGCCTTGAATTTTAGCAGTAGATGCAAAATATAATAATGAAATCGACTTAATTATATGGCAGCTATAAAAGAAATAAATGTACTCTCGTATTTCTTAAAATTTGCCACAGTTTTGACAGAGCGCGTCCGTGCATGTGCTTACAAGTCGCATTATGAATAAATGTTTTACTAGTTTTTTCTTTTCAGCACTACATTTTTTATTATCATACAAGTATAAGCAGGTGTTAGAACATGTCTAGATTAAGGCTAGCCAGCTGACCAGCCAGTCAGTTGTTAATGTCAGTCAATGAGCTACTGCGAGCGTGCAAAACTTCTGCTGCATTTCAAATTCAAGACAAAACTTTAAGACTCGCACACACACACACACACGCGTATGTGTGTGTACACACAACAGCAACTTACTTATATAACAGAGGCGTGCTAACTGCCTGCTCGTCTGCAACACGCCCCAAAAATATTGTATAAAATAAAAGTGAAAAAAAGTAACTAAACTACAGCGAAAAGTGTGTGCACGCCCGCTGAAGGCCATTAAGTTGCCCTGCAGTTGTTGCTGTTACAGTGAAGCATAAAGAACCACAGATCAATCAAGTCTAAGTTGATTAAAAAAGGCTTTTGTAATTATAAACAAATGTGCATTGTTTGGAAAACTAGAGCTTTGTGAGGGGTGGGGCGAAAACTTGAAAACTATTCTATTCAAAATCGTATGGCTTACAAAAAAGACAGCAATAGCCACATTTGGAGATTCACAATGAAGCAGCAAATAAATATATAATAAATAAATACATAAATATATAAATAGTATATATTTTAATACCATTTCTGTCCTCCCTAAAATAGAAGAGGTTGTTCCAAAGAAAAAGAAGATTATAACTTGATTTTAAGTTCAAAACTGAAAATGTTCTATAGTATATGTTTGATTTCCAAACTTTTTAAGCCATTTCTCAATCGTGTTTGAATAAATAAATAAATACAAATAGTGCTTAAGAGGGATATTTCTCTTTGAAGATAGCATTTTAGCTCTTTAGCCAGAACAAAGGCACATACTACACTATACTATTCTGTTGTTTCAGAATATGAAATGTCACTTCTTTGCTGCAGCTACCTAGTTCATTTTAGGCATTGTCTGCTGTATTTTAGTTGGTGTTTGTGTTTTTTTGCTATTGCTGTTGCTGTTTGTGTAACGCATAAATCTTAAGCTAAAGCACAATAGTTTTTTGTTTGCATGGGCCAAACATTGGCGTGTAAGCATTGCGCTATAGCTGCCATAGACATAGCGTCCAAATCAATAAAAAACTTCCGTTGCTGGTGCCAGTGGTGCTGCTGGTGCTGGTGGTGCTGATGGTGCCTGATGGTGCTGCTTTCGGTTATCGGTGGGGCAGAAAGGAAAACGCAGGGCGGTTTTAATTAACACGCGCATAGGTCGCGAGCCCGCCACCACGTGAGACGAAAGCGAAAGTCAGTAGCCTAGGGTCGTGCCTGTGCAGGATAAGAAATATAACAGTAACACCCTCGGCGCACTCATAAATTAATTTTGTGTAATATACATACATACATACTCGAAGGTACGTACGTATGTATGTATGTGGGGATGTGTATGTAAGAGATAGCGGTGCAGTGTTAACCCTTTAAATGCCGCAGGGTCAAGAGATAAAAACCAAATTGTATGTACCGTTTATTTTACTCGTTTCGTTGAATTTGTTGTTGTTGTTTTTTCTGGGCCCAGTTCGTTAAAGTGCAGCGCACACAAACAATTGTGCATTGTGGGCGTGGCGCTGTTTGTTTAGTTTTACTTGACTGTCAGTTGGCAATGTTGACGTCGATTGACAGCTGCCAGTTTTATGCGGTTTTCATGTGCCAAAGTCCTAACAACGTTGTCGTCCGCAACTTGGCAACGACTTGGCCTCGACTTGACTTCAACTCCTCATTCTCTAGTCTCTTTGGTTTGGTCTCTTTCGACTCTTTGGGCGCTCTGGCTTTGGCTATGGCTATGGCTATGGCTTTGGTTTGTGGGCTTGTAGGCTTGGCTATGCGGTTGTTTGTGGACTGAGGGAATGCGGGGAAACCCACTGCGGCGCATTGCGGTTGGTGCATGTAAATCAGCTTTTATGGGGTGACTAAGTACAGCGCTGCTGTCATTGTTGTGGCATGGCGAAAAAGTATATTTATTACACAGCCGCCGTGTGGAACACACATGTAACGTGTGTACGAACGAGTATGTGTGTGTGTGTGTGCGTGTGTGGCAGTGGCAGACTTGTCTGCGTCTTCAATAGCGCATGGCCCATGACAGCAGGCAATATTCAAATACTACATATCTTGATAAACAACTTGCGGCTGAGCAACACCCACGCACGCACACACAAACACAAGCACAAACACACAGATGCACTTCAGTATGGCACAGGGTCTCGACTTGTTTTACAAGTTTCTTATGACTGTTGTAAGGCGTACTCGTGCATGTGTGTGTGTGTGTGTGTGTGCATGAACTTTGTGGCACACTAATTCAATTAGGAAGCCCACGCCCACTATCAATAAATTTTTCAAAACGAGACTCATTCACTTACTTACTTTTTTTTTGCAAAAAGTTTTGCCAACTATGAAAGTATATAAGGGTGTGTGTTTGTGTATCTGTGCGCTAGTTTGCAAATTGTTGCGTTTTTTTTTTTCCAGTGGAAAACTACACTCAGAACAGCAGAAACAATAAGTATTTCAGACAGTTGGACGTTGACGACAACAACATCTATCTGGGTGGGTGTTTCGGGGCAAACCCGCGACAATGGCAGGCGTTTTTTTTTTTTTTTTGTAAATATGTATCTCCCTCTCTCATTGCCTCTCTTGGGCAACAGCGCGTGCAATGCAAAAAAAAAAAAAAAAAAAAAAGTAGTAATAATATATAAAAATAAAATTGACATTGACACACGTGGAAAAAACTGTAGATGCTCGTACATACTACATACATAATAGTATTACATAGTTGTGAGTCGTAGTGGCGACACGTACTTGTATTTCGTCACAGAACACGGTCTGAGTGAGGGTCACAAGCGTAGGAGGCCATCATACATTAGACTATGCACGTACATTTGTATGTGGCTCGTTTGTCAGTCAACATTAGCAGCAACATGTCAGCAATTCAATTTTAAATGCACTCGTTTGCATATCCACAATATACTTGTACATATGTACATTCGCATTAGTATGAGTCGTTAAGGTCTTGTTAAAAGGATTAGCATGGGGAATTGCGTGAGCACTACTTGGAAACTAAAAATTGAGAACTTTGCTCTGAAAGGGTCATTAAAACGGAATGGACATTGAAGACTGAATACTTGTGTTGAGAATTGGTTAATCCATATTTAAAGTCAAGAAAAAACTGAATAAGTAATTTGCTTGAATAAGAATTGACAAGGTGTTCGCTCTTCAGGAATCAAGATAAGTTATTTCATACGTCAAGCAATCAAAAAACGAAAATAAACAGAAGCTCCTCTGTTGTGTTCCAATTTGTAGAACATTTTGAAAAATGTTATAGCTTATTTCATACTATTGCATGGCACTTCCAAATTTATTATTATTTTTGGTTTATTTAATATAGTATTTTACGAGTTCTTTAAGAGCTGAAAAAATGCCAAATTTAACTCTTATTTAAACCATAAAAGTTTCCTTTAATTTTAAGGCTTGTTAAATGGCTTTCAATTCAAACTTTTAATAGTACTTAATAGGAAATAGGAAATGTCAGAATGCACTTCAGGATTTAATCCAATAAAAATGGTCACTTGTGCATTCAGTTTAGTTGTACTCCCCTGAATCTCATATCTTATTATTTCTTATAGAAAGTTCTGTTGGAACTTAGAGTGTAGGATAAGGCCAATGCACTTCTTAATGCATACATTTTAAATTTTTATTAACTCACCTGCGTTTGCGTCAGACCCAGACTCGCTGCCAGTTCGGCACGTTCCGGCAATGCCAGATATTGGGTTCGTTGGAATCGGCGATTCAATTGTTGAAGCTGCAGTGAACTGTAAATTGTGCGAGGCTTGCGCATTTTTTTGCCCTTGCCATTGACGCGTAAGCCAGAGTCCTCGCATTTGTCTGAGATTGAAAAGTCTGCAAGTGGTGGAAAGTAAGAGAATAAAGAACATGAGCAAAATACAAAGGCAGGAACAAAGATCGACTGACTGTAAAAGGCAAACGGTCAATGATGAATTTATAATTGGGGCATAAAAACTATAGCAAGGCAATTTGCGGTATTTAAGCCCTTTTGTGTGCTCCCTCCTCCCCCCATTCCCTGGATCCATTGTTCATTGTGCAAGCTGCTTTGGTATTTTATGACTTATGCATATTTATGAGACACTGCTGTGGGGAATGCATAAACTGTTACTTTTATGGAGCTAGAGCAGCTACTAACTAATTGCAGCTTACATTTTTGGCAGCGAACGTAAAGTAACTTGTAAATGTCATAAAAATAAATATAATTAAAAAACAAGATAAATAGATAGATAGATAAAAGGAAAAATAAAAACAAAAGTTCAAAGCACCCGCCAAGAAAATCGAAATCGAAATTTAATTGAAACTTTTGATGACAACGTTAATTGTTCGTCAAAGGCAAACAGCGGCTATAAACTATCAACTATTATCAAGCGCCAAATACGGACAGGCACATGTGCACACATACGAGCATACTCGTACATGTGTGTGTGTGTGTTTTGCGCCAAAAATTATTGGCGCCATAGCACGTGCTGTGGCTTTAATGACAAAATGGCAGCTTGGAGCGAGTGAGAGAGCGACTCGACAAACGACCACCCAACTGCCAGTCGGCAAGCTACCATGGGCCATTAGTTAGCCTGACACTTTGTCCCTGCTGAGCAGATGCACACACACACACATACATATATACATGCATGTATATATGTATGTATATGGATGCATGCATATGTGTAAGAGCGGCTGGCTATTGGACTCTGTGTGAAATGAGGGCTCGCTCTCAGTTCTTGGCCGCGGTCGCATTCATCAGACAACTACATGCGCCAAAGAATGGTGTAATTAATTACGCCAAACGAAAGCGTAATTACCGCAATTATAATTACAAACAACTGCGCAAACAGACAGCCACAACAACCACAGCAGCGCATATGTGTGTGTTAGAGAGACAGTTTGTGTGTCTGTGAGAGAGTTTGAGACCTCTGCGAGAGTCTTGCGTTGAGCAATTTATTATTAGACATTGTGTTTGCCATGTTTGGAACATAAAATTAATCATACACCCTGTGGGCACTTACAAATGTGTTTAAGAGCATGTAAGAGAGCGTTTCCATTAATGACTTCTGGTACCGATCAGCTGTTTCCAACCAGTCCAAAAATGTATTTGTCATTTTGTTGATGCTGTTTTTTTTTTTTGTTTTTGTTGGCGAATTGCAGCGCTAAATGTTTGGCTGCGAATAAATTTCATTTTCTCTATATATGCATAAAAATAGATTCGAATTCAAGTAGCCAGCCACATCAAGGTTAATTGCCAGCCAACGCGGCGTATGTGTGACGAAAGTCAAGCTGTCTGTCGGTAGTTGACGACAACATTTTTGTGTTGGCGTTGAGCTGAAATTAAAAGCGACGCACATGCGGCATCAACAGCAACAATGACAGCAACAACAATAGCAATGAATTGCTTTTCACTTACGTACAAAACTGCTCAACCAAAACGCTTAAACAGCCCAAAAAAACAAAATATATATGTAAACATATAAAAAAAATGTATATATATATATATATATATAAAAGAAAGAAGAGAAGCTACCCATAAAAGCGAAATAGTTGAAAAATGTCACAGTCAAGCGCGCAATTATGCCAGCAAACAGAAAATAAAAGATATATATGTATATGAAAAAAAATTGTAGCTAAATATACATATAATTTAAGCGAACCTTCATGGAAGCTGGTGATTTTGATCGAATATATAGTGAATATCTGAATTTAAACAAAATCAAGAATTTAATGCTGCATTTATAATACCATAAATATTAAACTAAAAGTTCAGTAGCTTTGTCTGCCTGTACAGATGCACAATAAGGCCAGTTAAATCCTAATAAATGAACAAGTTTTCAAAAGCCAAACAAAGAGGCGACACTAAAGGCACTTGAACCCGCTGTCTACGTCAGTTCAAGTGTTGCCAAATAAACGAAATGTGCGAATTTCATGAAGGCTCTGTGCACACTGTTCTGCTGAGTCGCAAAGGCGAATAATGCTGACATTTTGTGCATCGAACGAATTCACTTTAAATGAGCCCCAGCTTTTAATTCCTAAATGGTACCGTTGGTTGTTACAGGACTTCCATATTACTTAGAATGCAGAAGCACAGTTGCAGATTTTGATATTAAGTACCAAAAATTCATGAACACCTTTCACACTTTAGTTCATAAAACCGATTTGTGTGATTTAAAAAATGTTTAATCTAAAACATTTAAAAGAGAAGTTGAACATTTGGCGTTTAGATAAAATATTTATGTCAAGACTGATATCTTTATTGTCAGTGCTATCTATTGTATTTATCTATCTATTGTACTATATAATCTATCGACAATACCAAATCAAGGAGCTCTTTTTTTAAAATTTATTAATTAATGAATTAGAATGCATTTTGTTACCAAACCAATATTTTTGATTTCAACATTGAAAATTGAATACATAGAACAAAAATGCAATATGTTTATACGTATTAGTATAATTTGCAATTTTTTGCTTTTCCGGACATTTTAAATTTAAATTTCAATAAACATTTTAAAAATGTTTTTTCTTTCTTCCACTGAATTTATATTTAAATTACTTATACATCAGCATAGGTGTATACAATCATATATTTGACCAATTTATGAATACTTGAATCTCGCAGGATGGGAACTAGAATCCCCCAAGCGTTTTTATAAATTTTCTAAATCATTTATGAGGCTTTCTTTTAATTTGAAATCAGAAGGTATTGTACTTTGTAATCTACATCGACAGTCCATATTTCGTTGTTAAAATAATAAATGAATATAGTCCAGTGACCTTTTAATACCATAAACTCTATTTTTAAGAAGGACTTACATGTAAATTCACACTTACCATCCTTTGGTGGACTCGCACAGGGTGGCGCATAGCTGCCTAAGTGATAGCCAGAATATGAATTCTGATGCATGGGCGGGAATGGATAACCTAAGGCGCTGCGCGGACTCGGAAAGCCCGAGTCTTGACCGCCTTGTGGACCAAAGTGTTGATAGCTGCTGCGTATGCCGCCGTATCTATAAAGACATAATGAACAACACGATTATGTTATTGTAATCACTAAATGAAAGTAATTTATTACAGCAATATAAATAAGGGAAGTGCAAAAGTAATTGCAATTAAAAAACTGTCCTCCCAACGTTTTTCATTATTAAAAAATATTTGTTCCCTCTTTTTATGGGGAAATATCAATAGATATTGATAAATCAATATTTTGTGCTACCTATTCATCTTTTTTCAGTATAAAAGTGAATTTTGGTTATCATAAAATAATTTAATAGGATTTAAATGAAATTGAAATACATATCTGAAAAGGGAAGAATCCTTCAAAAAATAAAATAAGTTTAGTTTTGAACGATTTCTGCAATTGTTGCAAACAAAACTCTGCGCTGAAACGTCCGACTACAGTTCTCATTATTCTCACCAACTAACAGAAACTTCCATAGTTTATAAAAAAATAAAAATAATAATGATAAACAAAAAGTAACCATAAACGCTTGCGTGCTACCTACAGATTTATATCGTTGCATTTACAAGTACGAACTACATATTGTGGCTATATGTTAATGATATATACTCGTGTATTAAGTTCATGTGTAATGCAAAAAGCGTCAAAGAAAACTTTTTTCACACAACAAACACGAAACTTGAAACTAATGTGTATATGTATGTATGTAAATGTAAGTATATTAAGCGGAGCATAGACAGGTCCTTTTCATGACTTTATTTACAAAACTATAAAAGTAGACACACAGCAAAATCAATAAAATGTCAAAGTTGTTTCTTGCCAGCCACTAACAATCCAGTCGGTAACCTCCAAAATGTTGCCCGGTAAATATTTTGTTAACACTTTTTTGGGCTCAGACCAAAACTAAAAGTGCGGTGAGAAGCGAAAACAGTTGCACAATTTCCCATCATGCAGAGCATTTTCAATGCAGTTCAGTTTCATGTCTCAGGCCATTTTTTCTTCTTGCTGTATTATGTTAACGTTTCAAACAAATTGCCACATAATAAGCCATAAAATATTCAATAGAGCGGCGCCGCTTAGGTGAAACCGCATCGACATGGTACGTTGTACGTGCATATCTATATACATACATACATACATACATACATACATATATGTATAACTATCTATGTATGCATGTACATATATATGTTGTATGTGGCGCAACACGGAAACGGAAACAACACTCGCAACGCAAACGCAACGGTAACGGCAAACAAAAACCGCAAAGCCACTCAACAATATGGCAGTCGCAGCTGGAAGCCCTGACCAACCAACAACGATTAAAAGTCCAGGCTGTGTGGCGAAAGAAAATGACAGAGCCCCTAACCGCAGAATATGCAATAAAATATGTATAATGAAAAATCGAATCGTGCGTTCGAAAACAGTTTAAGTTATCCAATTCAGAGCGATTCCATAATACTAGGCGTCACTGTACTGTGTAACTTAAACATTTATTGGTCTACATATTAAGCAAAACTCTAAATTTAATTGAATTAATGTTGGGCTTCCGCTACTTTCTACAGACTACTTGCATAGTTCTGTTGCGTTAATCAGTGGCACCAGCATAAAATCGTAAAAGCTTTTGTGATTAAGATAGGAACTATGTACATCTATAAGTATCTATACGCATAGGCGCTGAGTATGATTAATATTCTTCCACATGTACGATGATTTAATAGATGTCTGTTGTTATAAGTAATGATTAAGAAGAAAGTATATTGAGGATGTTAAGAAGTTTCTTGCGCAAGATTTTTATACTATAGATTCAACTATCTACACTTACATTTTTATATGAATACGTATATATGGAATTTATTAATAAATTTGATTATTATTTTAATGTGTATTCTATACTTTCTAAAATACAGTTCAAGCAATTTTTAATAAGTTTAGAACGTTTTATTCTCAAACGGCAGATGAGAGTGGTTTTAGGCTTTTCGATTCCGCTTAGGGCGTATGGCGTTCTAGGAAATTGTACTATTACCAAAAATATAAATAATAATATAATAATCAAGCTATCAATGGTTAGGTTTCAAATCACTTTTAGTTCCAGAAGGCTGAAATGCGAAGAGGCATCTTTGGATGAAAACGATAACAGACAGAACTTTTCAATTTCAAAAAGGGGACTTATTTATTTTTTGATGGCGCTTCGATGACAATTTGAACCAGAATCGAAAAACTGAAACCATGTTCAATTCATTCTAAAGAAAAACATTAACTTTTTAAACTCAAATGTGCTTTGACGAAGCTACTTGTATTAATACAAATTAGTAATTTATAGAAATTAAAACTTGCAACAAGTTAAATATTTGTAACTCTTATCATTTTCCTTAATCAAATTTTATTTCACAATGTTAAATAAAATTTATTTTTATGTTGTATAGTTATTGAACCATACTGATAGTTTTAATAACAATACTAAGCATAGCGTTTAGTCTAGTATTTTAAATGCTTTGGTCTATATATTGAATTTGTAGGCTCAACTTTTTATATTGCTGCAAACCTATTTACATGGAAATACCGAACAGAGTAGCATCTAAGATTATTTTTCATTTGATTTCATTGGATCTACATTTTGAATACAAATCATTAGGGAATTGTTGGCAAGGAAGCAGAATGCTTGGCGCTGGCAATACAAATCGGATTCTAAGAAAATTGTATATTGAACCGGATCATACGAGTAACAACATGTATTCCATTTAACTTTCTATTTCTACTGCCCCGATATCCACAGAAATACTTGAGTTAATTTGAATTTGAAACTGATAAGCTGGCATATCGAAAATTGCATCTTGATTTATTTTGGGCTTGTCGTTGAAGTCAGCCAGTCAGTAAACCAGTAATTTTTTTTTTGTTTCTTAATGTATTGCAGCTTTGATATTGTTGTGTTTGGTTGACTTCAATAGACTTTAATCTAAGTTAAAATTTGCTTATGATCGCATAGGTAGCTTTAGTTTTTATCATTGTGTTGCCGTTTTATGCGATAAAGTCGGTCGACTTTATTTGTATGTTGCTCGAAATTTGTTGTTGTCATTTTTTATTCGACATTCATTGCGTGGCGCACGGCAATTTTAAAAGTTATCGACCAACCTGTACACTGTAAATAAATCCTCAAGATTCGATTGTGTAGTTTAGCTTTACACTTGTTTCAATAGAAAAGCTTTAAACATAAAAATTATTTGCTGATCGAAAGACTATTTGTGAAGGAATACGAACAACAATTTTTCATTTGAATAGCATACTCTTTGATAATATCAAAGGATTCTCCCTTGTGTTATCTAAATTATAGCCAGTATATCATAATTTTTAATTTAAGTTTTGAACTCACCCAGCGGCGGCATGTTGCTGGAGCTCTACAAAGGCCGATTTGCCCGGTATGTTGACGCCCGGCGTAACGCTGGCTGCCGTACTGCCGCCGTCCATATATTTGGGCGTATGCGGCGCATCGGGGGCATCCATGCCCGATTGCGGTGTGCTGGGAGGCCCCTCGTAGGGGCTCCCTAGATCCGTGAAATTAAGCGTGTTGGCGCCTATTGAGGCCACTTTATCAAGAATTTTGACGGCTTTTGTGGGAACGCGCGCGCAAGGAAATGCAGGACAATCGCTATCTGTGTGAGTGAGTGTATGCGTGTGTTGGTTTGTGTGTATATGTATATATAAATGTATATATGTGTATGCAAGTTTTAATTGCACATAAACAAAGTTTTAATTAGAGTTCACCAGTCAATCGGACAATTAAATGTGCGGCAACGCCTCAAAGTGCCAAATGCTCGGACACATATATTTTTGGAGCACGTGTTTAATTTAAGGGCAAGAAGAACGACAACGACAACGGCAACGGCAATGACAATGGCTATGATAGTTTTGTTAAACGTTTTCAGAATTACATTTATGTATAAATTATGAGCTTTGTTGCTGTGATTGTGATTATTTATTGGGCACACTCAATTGTATTAGAACACTTTTTCTTCAGCTGCTGGTGCTGCTGATGCTGCTGCTCTTGTTGTCACTTGAAAACACACTTTAATGCATGGGCAGAAATCTTTAGCACTCGATGTGGGTCAGACGGTGACCCTCCCTTCTGCTTCAATTATCAACAATAATAATCATATAACAATTTGTATGCTTTGTGCATTTAATTGGCATTACAAAATGCGCCACTCTGCAACAACGAGTATGCACAAAATAATCTTTTCATGCTTTTTATGCAATTTACGCGACGGCAATCATTTCGCGACCCGATCTCACAATCTCTGAGAAACGTTGGCGTTTCGAGCCGGCAAAAGCAAAGGCAACAGCTACGGCAACAGACCAGACCAGACCACTTGATGACGAACTGACGAGCTAACAACGACGACGGCGCTGCGACGCTTACGACGGCAACGACCAACCACGAACAAAGTGCGTATACGACTAGGTACGAGCTCTAAGCTGCGATTGCGCGCTGCCCGTCGCTGGCGAGTCGGTGCTGCTATGTCGCCCTGTCGCTCTGTGGTTGTAGCGTGCGACGGAAGCGGCTGCTGCCTCTGAGTGGCGTGTGCGAGAGCGAGCGCGCTGCTGCTGCGACGCTGCTCTGTAGCTGCAGGCACAGCCCACCACCAATGGCATGCCACGGAACCGGTTTGTCAAGCGTCTCTGCCGAGCACAAGTGCTGGCAGTGCTCGTGTGTGTGTGCTTGCGTGCATGTATGCGTGTGTTGGCATTGTCTCGGCAGCGGTTGGTGTTGAAACCGCACCAATACCATAAATTTTATCAATGGTCACACAACAGCGCGGCAGTGGGCTGTAAGGGTTCGGTGGTAGGGTCGAGTAGGGTAGAATTAGGTGAGGAGTGTTGGGTCGTGTTGTACAGCACGGCGTATGCGTTATGCTAAGTTTTGGCAGTCGGTGGATATACTTGTATGCATGCATATATTTGTTCGTCCTGGATATGCTTTGTCAACCCAAAAGACTTTTATTTAGCTACTAGTATATGTATTTTTCGGGCCCACAAAAACCCCAGACTTGGCTACTAAGCCGCCCTCCCCACCCACTTGTCAGCAAATGAGGCGTGGCCATGGCAGACACTTGCCCGCCGGCCCTTTGTATGAGCAACGGCAACAACAGAAACAGCAACACCACCACCAACAACAACAACAACAATGTCGACTGTGGCTTTTGGGATTTTACAACTTTTGTATGCAAATATGTTGTACAGAAATTGTTTGCTACAATTCCTTACATTTTGGTTTTGTTACGCGACAGCGCTGCTGCCGTCGACTGTCTTCTTTGTATTACTTTTTTCGTTTGCCTCTTTTTTTTGTGCACGTCGCTGCCTTCTCTATGGAAAGTGCAAATATTTTGACGTTTTAAATAATGTTGATTAAATGCGAAGGTCTCAATTATTAAATTGATTGTTGAACCTGTAATTTTTTGTTTGTGTTTCTGTTTGTTGTCGCCGGGGCAAGCACAGAAGCGGTAGCAACAGTAAGACCAACAACAACAACAATAAACACTGCAAGCTGTCAATGATGGCACGAATGGCGTCGAAATGAAATCAACAGTTGTTTCGTAGTAAATTAATTAAATTATTTGTTTACGTTTTGTGGCCAAGCCGGTCATTATTTGGGGCAGCTGGTAGTAGTTGTATGAAGAATGTAAACAATAATAATTGGCACCGTATAATTGAAAGCTTTAAGACCTTATCACAAAAGTGAAAAGGGTTCAGAATTTTATTTATACAATGTATTAAGAAATAAGCTGATGAGTAAGACAAGTTTAATGTTGCTCGCATTTTAAAGATAAACAGATATGTATTTCGGTACGACTAGCGCCATCTACATGTGCAAAATTTACCAAACTGGCTAACGCACACATACATACACACATGCATGCAAACACAAATACACACCATGGCATGGCAAACAATATACAAAAGATACGAAAACCAAACCAGTCAAACCAGCCCAGACACAACGCTCACCTGCACAGGTAAAACGACACACACACACATACACCCATACATACATACATATGCAGCAGTACTATGTACACCAATACCAACGCATGCGCGTTCCTAAAATAGGAATAAAAAAAACCAAAAGGCAACAACAGCACGCCCTCCCCCCAGCGCGCAGCGAGAGAGCGAGCGAGAGAGAGCAAGCAAGCAGCCGTTGTGGACACGCCCACAATGAAAGAGCAACAAATTCAAAATGGCGTTGCGTCGCCGTCGCGCTGTCGTTGCCGTTGTCGTCGTCGTCGTTGTTGCTGTTGTCGCTGAAGCTAGAGCTGGTGGTGGAGCTGGAGCTGAAACTCTTGAAGTTTCATTCACAAGACGCGACTTTGTCAGTTGTGGCATTTGTCAAGAGTTACTCGTACAGCTCACAAAAAACAAAAAACCGTTCGGCGCAAGCAACAACTTGCTCAAGAAGTGGCCGAACACTAAACACGCTGCCCCCGCGGCGTCTGCTAACAAACAACAACAAAGTTGTCAACTGCTACTGCTTCTAAATACGTACATACATACACTGTACACAATATTAGAGAGTGTGTGTGCGTGTGTGTGTGTGTAAGAGGATTTCCGCTTTGGGCCGCTTTTTGTAGCTAATATACTGGGCGAGTTTTTTTTCGGTGTGCCTGCTGCATATTCATAAGGCATTAGGCGCTGGCAATTAGAAAGACGCGTTTGAATAAACCTGCGCTTTAAACATTAAAACATTAAAACGTGTTTCAAGTGTTTTCGCGACGACTATCAAACGCACCGCTAGCGATCGATCAATATAGATAGATAACTCTAACTGTTCCATTAAAATGTAAAAGCCAAGACAAAATAAAAAAATACAAATCAACTACCAGCACTTACAACGGCTTAAGTTTACAGAAAAAAATCAAATGCACTTAATTGTAGCAATTAGTTAATGAAATATTTATTAAATGTAAATTATGATTAGCGTCGCTTTTGTTCCATTTGCCCGCGGATATGTGAGAGTGCCAGAGGGACAGAGTGTGTGTGTGTGTGTGTGTGCGGCCCAATTAATTGCAAATAAATCAAGTTGCTGCCAGCACACACGTGCAAATATGTCAAGCGTACACACGCTTGCAAGTCAATCAGCAGCATTCGCATAAAATTATCAAGCTGACACATATAGAACTGCCATTATTCCAATTGGGATTTTAACTAACTGCCAATTAATATTCACTCTTTATTCAACTAACTGTAGACATCTTTGTCTGGTCCGGGGGATAGCTTAAAAGATTAAGATATTGCACCAGTTAGCCAATCGGTTTATAGAATTTCTACTGCTCCATGAATAAAACATAGAAAGGAAAGTCAACATAGTCCCTAATATATATGTAGTAGTATATACTGAATTCACAATACTCATCGTCTTCTTTTTTTCAATGTTAAAGTAAGCACAAGAGTAGATATATAAGTAGAGATACAAGCTTTAATTAAAAATGCTAAGAATTATATTTAAGCTTTTCAAAACACAAGATAGTAATATCTTTGGCATGACATTTATAACATAACTACGTCAAACAACAGGGAGCAGGATGGTTTCTTTTTACATTTTTTGATGAAATTGAAGAGCATATTTAAATAAAAAATATATGTTTGATTTAAATTTGAATAGTTTTGATTTAGATTGGAATAATAAATATAATAATATATAAATATAAAATAATAAAAAATACAACAAACAGTTTTAAACGAACACAAATTAAATAAAGGAACTTAGCTGAAATAGTTTTGTCATATACTCTGTAAAAAGAAAGAAACAACAATTTAAAAGAAATGGGAGCTGCTATTCAAGTATAGTTTATTTCCTTTAAAGGTTGAGAAAGCACAGCTTAAGATAGTTTTCGTGATTATTCATTTTAAACACAATTTTTAATGCAAGCTAATACCTTTAATCTATTCAACAAATCTTAATTGAAATAAGTGGACTAATATTTATTTGATCGAAAAGATAACCATGTTTTCGTTCTGCAAAGGTCATTTTAAGTGGAAACATTAAAAGCTTCACGTTTGATAATTAAATGGATATATCCTTTTTATGATATAAAAAGACTACCAAAGGTATTTTTCGTCTACAAAGCCAATAAAACCAATATGAATCGATGGGCCATTTCTAACTACAGAGTCGAAAAAACAAAATAGATTCTATATTCTACATATCTTTATGGATTTCTTTTCAATATTTTGAAATGTAAATCATCACTTTCGGCTCTTTATATGATGAGTTTATAGTAATGAGATTATATTATTCTTTTTTGTGACCGTTTACTGTAACGGCTTACTAAAAAGCCATTTCAATAAAGAAAGCACTAATGTCTCACTTTTCATTACCAACTACTACCAATTTATTTAGGCATATACCTGCTATGTACATACATATGTATGTATGTATACAAATCACAGACCTTTCACACAAATCTCATAAGGCAAGCAAATACAGAAGCCTAATCGATTTTGTTACCAAATAACATTAATTCTCAAATTAAACTTAGTGCCGCATTGGAGTTGGACAAATGAGACGATTAATTTTATGCATGGCCATGGAAAAGCGAGCGACCCCTATACACGTAGTAGATACGAGTACCTAAGTATACAAAAATCAACGGAAAATTTCAAATGCACAGCAAAACGCCCACAAGTAGAGAAAAGTACAAACGCAAAACGTCAAGGGTTCTGATGGCTGTGGAATCGGCCACGACAACGTCCATGATGACGGACAGACCCAGACCCAGGCCCAGACCCAGGCTAGGCCACGAAAAGGGCAGCAGAGTGTATAAGAAAGGCCAACACGGAAACACCTACAAAAGCGGGTAATAAAAGCAAATGAAAAGCAAAGTACGTGCACGGGGCCAAAGTTCCCGGGCAATACAATTTATCATTTAAATAATAATGTGCCACAAATGACGAGACAGGCCAACGGACAGACGAGGCAGGGACAGTAGAAGCGGCATGAATGAGATGGCAACCACATATAAATCAATCAAACCTGCTCTTAGCCAGTGGTTGTATAGCAAGAGAGAGAGCGAGAGAGGGAGAGAGAGAGGGAGGGAGAACAAGTGGGAACACACAGGGGTAGCGACGTTAACTCAGTCAGTCAGTTAGTTAGTCAGTCAGTCAGTCAAGGCAACTTCTGGGGTTGCAGCAACTCAATGAAATGGAAACTGACTCTCCAGCAACATTTGATGTACTACGAGTACTTGCCGGCCAAATGAAATGCGAAACGATGCGTTCAAATTACAATTTAATGAGCGTACTCTAGTGGTGCAGAGCTCCATGCTCTAATAGCAGAAACCACAACAACAGCCCCAGCAATACTGACCTCACTATCTCTGCGAGTACTACGAACATATATGTAGCATACTATTCATTTAGCTCGATGAGAAAAACCTCAAAAATCCATTCGATGCGCCTTTCAACGCCATAAATTTTATGAATGCGCGCGCTTTGCATCCTTCCAGCTTTTATGAATTTGTTTATGATGTACGAGCAGGCTAATGAAAGTGCCACAGCAGGCGCCAAATTGGGTCAGGGAAGCAGTGCAGAGTAGCAGCGGAGTGGAGCGGACCGGACCGCCCGTGGCCTGGCATTAGCGAGTCGGCTCTCTTGGAGTTGTCTGCTTGGAAGTGGCTGCTGGCTGTGTGTTTGTTTGTATGTATTGACATTTAATTCGAAATAAATCAGACTTTACGACTGCTGCAGAGTAACGACGGCAACAGTCAGCGCCATCAAGACGACTTCATCGTATGCTCGTACAATACAGAGCCTGCCATTGCACTCAGAAAAAATGAGAAAATTCTATTTTTAAAAAGCTTCTCTAAAAAAGGACATTGAATGCATTAATTAAATTATATTATGGACCCAAACTTAAAGAATAACTGACTGGCTGACGTTTGGCTGCCACTAAAAATGCACAGCTTGTTAGGATTCGACTGAATGCGAAGCGTATTGCCGCCATACCTCTACAAAAGTCCTGTTCACAGTTTTCATATTCTTGTTGTAGGTAATCAAATGATTGAAAGAACTCAAACATACTTGTATATAATATGATACAGTTCAAATTAGAAAAAATAAATGCACAATTAAATATTTTTATATATGAATAAAATAAGTACTTCTGAACAAGTTAAATTAATGTGAGCAAGCTAATATATTCAAAAAAATATACTTCTCTGCTTTTAAATAACAAATATGATAAAAAAAAAAACAAATTATGCTTCCGAAAATAAACAAAATTTTCGTAGTACTTTTTAAAGCCATGTTGTTTTTTTAGATAGGTACGTGACTAGAGTAATTTGAATTCAAATTTATATTGTAAAATTTAATAAATATTAATACGTATTAAAGCTGTCGATTCTTTCTATGACAGCCTTAGGATAGTGGTCCCATTCGGTCGGGATTCACAAATGATCTGCCAATAGGGGAAAGGAGAAGCCCACTGAGAGGCTTGATTGCACATTATAGTGACAATATCGATTCATCTCATAATGCTGATCAAATAGATATATATATGTAAGGGTGTGTACTATATATGAGAGTATTTATGAGCACAAGGCTATACAGATATTTATTTAGTTCAGGCTTCAACATGTCATAATAACAATAACACAATTGACTAAAATAGTTGTAAAGTTTCTATTCAATGTGCATATAAATAAGATTATATGTAAATAATATTTCTTAATAATTAGAGAACTCCCTTTATGATATTACACCCAAATCCCCCCCCTCACTTTGTTTAGTTCTTGCTGATATGCACAAGAGAAAGAACAATCTTTACTAGCAATAGTTTTTGAAAGGTTTCCATAAATTATTATAATTTTTTCCAAGTGTTTTGTGACTGCCACTACAACCGAAATGGTGGCGGCCTCTTTCAACTGTCTACGCTGGTGGCGTTTGTGCTGCGAGCATCCTGACCAAGTGGCGTTGTGCGCGTTAATTGGCAGCCACGTTGCCATCACTGCTGCAGCCAATAAATTGAATCCAACAGCGTCGGCGCATTGTTGATGTATTCATTGAAGCAACCGCAACAGCTGTTGCTTGTGACACACGACTACGCGGCGATTATTTACCACTATGACTTCCAAGACTGCCATGACTATGCCAGCTACTTGATCATTCCAGGAATTCAAAGCGCAACGCGTGACTTTGGCACGGAGCATGAATTGCAGTATCGGGCGATTCGATTGCACGGGCGTGCGAGTGAGCCAACCACAATTTGCGAATTCCAGCGGCGCCAATTAGCCAAAAAAAAAAAACACACACACACAAGGAAAACAGTAAAAAATCAATTGAGATTTCAGCTACTGTGTGCCAACTGGTTTGAAGTTTGAAAAACAATCCGACGCATATGAATTGATGGCTTTATTGATGTGGCCTAGCCATACAAAAGACTTAGACAACGAACATCGGCTTCAGGCATACAATTTTTTTTAATTGCATGCATATCCGGTGGCAATCTAAGCCGACATCGCATTAAAACCATGCAATCGCATTATAATCTATTAGCAACATCAAAAGTAACTTTAGTCCAGTAATGTTGTAAGAATAAAAATATTTTTTTAAACCAATGTTTGAGTATTCGATGTGCGATTCAGGGGTGTTATGTGTCGTTTGTGGATATTCTAATAGAATTCTGTATCTTTAGTCGTTATCCTGGACAATAGGGGCTTAATAATTCGAACTTATTTGCCATAACAGTCGATTAGGAGTAATTTGGGGCTAAGTGCAACCAAAGCTTATATTTAGAAGCACTCCTAAATATGCTCTGTAGCTAATACGAGTATCAGCATCAATCAGGCGTTGAGATACTTTAAAATGTAATGATAAACTAAAATTACAAAAATGAATTGCCAAATCGAAGGCATTAAGCATTTAAATATTCGAAAATTGTTTACAAAATTTTTTCTTTGAGAACTAAAGCAATATAGGAACAATAAAAACCATTAAGAAAAATGTTTTTGACACAATGATAATATTTCTCAAGGAATTATTTAAGGGAGAGAAATTTATGTAAAAAAGTTTCAAGTTTCCAATCTAAATTACTTTTTGAAAAAATTGTAAAATGATAAAAATAAAACAACGAAATTTGTGGCCAAGTTGAATGGACATAAGGAGAATGCTTAGGTCTAGCTGCACAGCCAAAAAATTGATGGGGGAGAGATCCCCCTCTCCAACTTTCTACGCTCACTTGAAGCAGGCACTCGACCAATGTGTTCATCCGTCAATTTCACACTCGGAAAACTATTTAAGCAGCGTCACCAAAAAGCCATCAAAAATTTGTATTGTACAGCCGCACAAAAGGAAAAACACAGCCCAAACAGGTCAGACGGACCAGACGACCAGGCAAAATGAAATGTTTTGAAATTTGAAAATAATTGTTGACACTTTTTGTAGTAGTAGTAGTTGTTGTTGTTGTTGTTGTTATTGTCGCTGTTGTCTGCCCATCCACATAACAAGTGCCTGTGCGCCTCTTGGCTGCACATGCGCACAGAAAAACTTCCGGCACACCAACAAAACTCAGCGAAAAATTTAGTTGTGTCACATTAAAAAGCAATTATCACCTTAAATTAACCAACGTGCGTTGCACGGCCGTAGCTGTAGAGTTTGTGCTGTTATTGTTGTTGCTGTGCCATCAAATATTCAAATTGGTTGCCTCAAATTTTTTCTAATGACTTTTAAAAATACATATACGACCGGAGTTGAAAAAATTACACTTTTTTCAGTTCGGAGGGGAGGCACTCAAATTAACTTGTTGCTATTTTCGATTGAAAGCGTCCGTTGTCTGACTTAAACGAGTGTGGCGGGATTCGCGGCTGTTGGGCCGACAGTCTGCAGTTGGAGGTTTCGACCGGCTGCGCTTTTAATTCATTTTAAATTATGTTGTAGTTTTACTCAGTGGTTAAGCCTCTTGCTGGGGCCAAAATTTAATTTGGAATTATATACGAGTATACGAGCAATTGCTCGCGCGGGAGGGCACTATGACAAAGTTTACCACCGGCTATAAAAACAAACGCCAAAGACAATGGCACTGGCACCTAAAAGCACTTCACAGTGGTACAAAGTAGCTGAGATATATAATGTCATTTATATGTGAAAAGTTGAATTTTAAATTTCAATTATTTATTTTCATTATATTACTTCTTCTTCTACTACTTATAAATGTTGCTTGTTAAGTAGATAATTCTAAAATACCAGACTTCGGAATAAACATAATAATAGGTATCCTAATACTCATAGTTCTAACCATTTTCCCATGGTTGAATTTTCAACAATTTCTGCTCGCAGATTTTGTAACACAACATCAATTTAAAGACTGGAAAAAGAAGTCGATTCCAACGATAAGAAATCGTTACTCAGATTGAAATTGTGATTAGATTTAAATTATTTCTTTACATCTCCCAACAACTAAGTAGCTATATGAGTGATCTTTCAAATGTATTATACCTGGAGAGTTTTTAGAATTTTTCGTAGACGGAGATATCTTTTTAGCTCGTTTATTGTTTCAACAATTATATCTTTAACCACTGTGCCCATTTGGTGCTCCATGGTGCCATACAGGTGAAATGCTTAAGCAGCGGTTGTCAAAATTTGTTTTGACGGAAACATTTGTCAGCGTTTTTTACCGATTCGCAGGGCGCCCTGCCCGCATCATGGAACAAAAATAAACTAAGCAATATGTACTATAGCTCTATAGTCGCCATGCATTATGGAGACTCTGGGTTACCCTGCACCCGTTCTGGACTGGTGATCAATAAAGCAAACTATATACTTTGTCTGAAAATATCTTAAAGGATACAAAGGCTGTTGATGCCTGTAATGAACACGCTTTTAACTGCTAGTTTTCTAAAATATCGAATATGTTAAAAACTTGTGTAAGAAATATACAAAATAAAAAGGTTTTGGGCTTTTTCATAGTTAGTAAATAGTTCTGCGGATCCGCTTAAGCTGCAGTCAGAAATCTAACTAATTTGCGCCAAAAGAAAAGCATAAGTCCTTGTTAATAGTAAGGAAATATTTTTAAATACCATCATTTATAGTTTAAGATAACAAATTCATATATTCCTGAATTATTGTGGCCACACGCACGGACTGAGCCCCTTGCCCCTTGACAGACCGTCATGGTTTTATTTGAGAATGCAGAAAATTGTGTTACGAAAGTAATGTGCCCTTTCATAAATTTCTGTAAAGGTAGGGTATAAAAGCTTGTTAACATTTGAACAATTTAATTAGAATCAGCACCCGTTGTCCTCCAATCCGCCCCACACTTTCGGAGTGGAAAATGATTTGAACAAATTATCATGTGCCGCCAAAAAGCGCGACAAATTTAAATTTTCGTTGTGATTTATGCGCTCAGTGTGTGTGACAATATACAACAGTAGTTGGTAGTTAGTTTTTGTTTACATAATTTACACAATTCACAATTACAAGCTAAAAACACTTAAGATGGGGTTCGGTTCTTATGCAATTCCCCCCCAAGAAATGTTTCACAATTGCAGCAAATGCATCACAATATACAGAAAAACAGTCTCGAGCAGCACAAACCACCAGCGGAGTTGCAATCGCTGGGCCGTGATGCTCTGCATGAGGCGTATTTGTGGGCCATTTGGATTTTGGAGCATTGTGTATGGCTCCAACTGATTGACAGCATTCGTTCTATCCATGGCCACATAGATTTCAAAGGGATAGCATTGACATGGCGCTGGGATCAGCAAGTGGGTTCCGGAAGAGGTCAACTGTACGCCAAGTAGCAGCAGCCATAATGTCAGTCTAGTAGCCCTGAACAGCTGCATCTGGACTGGGAAGATGATGTGGAATTGAAAGTTCCAGATGACCGCTTCGAATGTATAAATTTTGTTAGTCTAAAAACACAAAGCTCGTTTGATTTTGTTAGTCCAGAAAGGCGTTCAAATATATTGAAGTGGCGATGATCGTAAAATAAATTATTAAGGAGCCTGCATTCAGGATAGGATGCCGCCCGCTCTTTTGTTGTATTTTTGTTATTTTTTGGGCCCTTTTGTGTGCTCGCTGGTCGGCATGAATGATATGATTTATATTGTCTTTCACAACGGCGCCACAGTCGGCGTCAGCATCGGCGTCTTTAAAGTCTGTGTCTGCCGTTGCTGCCGCCGTCCATGTTGCTGCCATTGATGATGATGAGAGGCGGCTGCGCTTTTAATTTCTGCTGCCACTTTTTCAGAATTCTGTCTTTGTATACCTGTCAATATACATGTATGCGAACAACACCCATAAAGTCCACTCCTCGACTGACTTTCACACTTGCCGGGCCCAGGATATGCACTAATTTTAATTGTCAACGCATTGTTTTAAATCCACAAACATACTCGTAGACTATTACTCTCTTTTCACCCTTGGATGGGCGCTGCGCAACGAATGCAAATTTCGCATGTAAGACTTTCATCAAAATGAACATTGCAAAAAAGGTTTAAAATGTCTACCAGACGGCACTGCACTAATTATATTATGGCATCGCACACACCTCGGCGGGTCAGGGGACTTGCATACCTACTACACTATATATAGTAGATCGGCCCCGACAGTGGACAACCTGCTGGGCAGCGTTTTGTTAATGAGCCGGCATTGCTTTGCTCTAATTTAGAGGGTCGCAACTAGAACAATGCACTTGACACTGCAGGCGCTGTCGGGATTAGCCCTTTTCGAAACTGACAGACAGACAATGAGCCTAGCGCCGGGATTAGTTATAGTGCTCTGTAAGGTTGATAGCTTGAAAGGGATTTTATGTAGAAACCGCAAAAGTTATTTTTGTCTCTTGTTATTGAAATCACTTTGAACATAATATAATATAAAAAAAAAAAAAAAAAAAAACTTCCAGTCATCATTCATTTCTTAATTGTCCTTTATTGTTAATCGCGTTTGTAAAATTGTATGTAGTTGTAGTTATAGTTATGTATATAGAAACTATCAAGAAAGAAAATGTATGTATGTATTTCTAACAGACTAAATATAACTACAAACAAATATTATTATTATTTAAAAACAAAAAGATAATTCTATATATACTGCCTAAACAATTAGATATTTATTTATATTGTATAGGTAATTAAATAAATAGGAATTCTTATTTTTTGATATACTACCTAAAAGTACGGCCATCTATATTTTTCGATTATTTTTATGAATGCTACTATTTTGTAGGAAATGAAAACAAAAAGCACATTTGCAATAGTAGTTTTCTGCTTCATGTAATTTTTGTATTGAAGAACATTTGCAGATCTCCACATGCCCTCAGTTAATTAATTTCATGAAGGACTAGTTTTTCGGCATTCAGTTAATCCTAACTAGCACAGAAGCCGACAGATTGTGCATGAACAGGGTTAACTGGGTTAGGCACATCAATCTCGTATGTGTGACCCAGAAGAGTACGTATGCAAATTATTCACAGCCCACAATGAGCAACCAACTAACGGAAAGATGCCGCAACAGCAGCTTCAACTACAAAGAACACTAAGCTTCAATTGTCGGCCTAGGTTTATAAATGAAGCAGCAGCACCAGTGACGGCAGAGACAGCAACGCCCCATGCTGCAATGCGCCCGCAGCCAAAAGTTGCATCTATCAAGAAGCGACGGGCGCGCCAGAGATTTCAGGCAACTGCCGTGGCCATGTTTTGTATTATAAAGTGCATTGCGGCTACCAGTTAAATGTATGTTGCAGGCTGAGAGAGGCCGCCAGGCAGTCAGCCAGCGAGCGGTAGGTGTGTAAACTATGTTGTTGCTGCTGTGAAAATGTTGCAGCAGCATCAGCAGCAGCAGCAGCAACGGCTAAGGCAACAGCAACCATGGCCATCAACTGTCGAATCGCCACGGGGTAGGACCTTTTTTTCGACTAACAAAGTGGGCGCGGGCGCGGTAAAGCTGCACCTGATGCAGCAACAGTCCACAAAGCAGCAGCAGCAGCAACGGCAGCAACAGTCCAGAACAGCAACAGCATCAGCAAGAAAAGCGACGTCAGCAGTAGAACAGCTTCTGTGCAACATGGCAACCTTGCTCCCTAACTGGCTTTCTTCTCATTCACTCGCGTTGCGCGTTGTTCTTCGGGTTTTGGAAACATGTTGCCAAGCTATAATTACCGCATCCATGTCGCTGGCAGTTGCTACTTCATAAATTAGCATGCTGCTGCTGCAGCCTTTGTTGCTGTTGTAATGTGCCCCATTTGCACTGCAGTTGCTGCTCGAATCTGGCCTAGGTAGACTAGCTGCAACGCTTTGTCATTCCTATAAACAGAGAGTGGAACAATGCAAGTTTTCGCGCTTGGCCAAACGTTTTCCATGGAAACAGAAAAGTCGACCAGCCCCAAAACACAAATCACATGCCAGGCCAGGCCAGGCCAGGACGGGCCGGCCCGGGCCGGGCACATCGTTAATGCGCCATTAGGCTTCCGTGTGCTAGCCAGTCAGCCATGCAGCCAGTCAGAGCTCCACTCCAGCTACTGCGGAACATCTTGCCAGGCTCCTCGCCTGCGGCCATCCACATCCTCGAACCCATACCCATGCCGTTCATCTCATGGTCAGCGTCCGTACGTTTTCCTTGAATTCTGGCAAACTTGCGGGTAGGTGTTCACTTCTTTGCGTGCTTTTGCTTGTAGCGGTTCTGTAAAAACATAACGAAAATAAATACTAAAGCAAGAAGAATATCCACACCTCTGTCGAAGTCCAGATGCTCTTTCTGATTCTTCATTCATACTCGTATGTTTTCAATTTATTTTTGTTTCTTTTTTTTTAATTGATGATTGTAAAAAGAATGTACTAATTATTTTTAGGGATTATTGGCTCAGCAAAGTTTGAGAAATATAGTTAATTCAAGCGACATCAGTTCTGTTCTTTTTTTTTATTTATTTATTAATGTCAACAAACATATCACTGTGGATATAGGAGAAAAAATTATAAAAAGCATCTTAAAAGCTAGAAATACCTAAGAAGGAGAAATCTATTCAAATTGCAATAATATCTAATTAAGGCCTCCGACTTGGTGGGGGAATATTATTTGCCTTTCGGCTTAGATCAACAAACAAATCATTACCTAACTCTGAAAATATTTAAAAAATCAATTTTATTCTTAAACTGGGAGTATTAAAAGTATGTACATATTATTCAAATATTTAAATATTCCGAATAAGAAATAATATTAAATATTAATTAATGAAATTTTTCTTCTCAAAGATGATTCCTTTTTTGTGTTTTAAACATTGTGGTCTGCCTGTGGTAAGAGTACATATAAAAACGAAAATCGTGCAACGCCTTCGTTCTGCATAATGTTGCCATGGACTTGTGGCATTGCCGCTTGTTAGCCCGCCTCGGCAAAAAAAAAAAAAAAGAATGTTTTACTCGCGCTGACCCACAAACAATTTGTTTTTGCATTTCGCTAGCGGGGGTTACACCACGCAGGCTATGATAGCCGCCACCCGAAGACATGGACTCTACAGCATTTCGGTGCCGGACTACTCAGCATCATCATCGAAGTCTGGCTTCCGACGAGAATGGCGACGACGTTGCGTGTCTCAAGGTTTTTGTCCATATCGGTTAACATTTCGTCGATTTGTGAATTTCAGGAAATCAATCTTGCTGGCAGTGGGCAAAACGCAAGGCTGAACCACAGATATACTTACGTTTTGTGGCATTTTTTGTTTATTGTTTTTTATGGACTAGACACTTGTCGACGTCAGGCAACTTAACAGAATAGCCAGAACCTCAAACGATGAGATGATTCTTTATGATCAGAACCATGACAGCCCGCAAGATACCTGCAAACACTGAAATCATGTCGTGACGTTTGTCATTACAAATTGCCTTAAGTTAAATATTAGTGTATGAATGAATTGTTTTGATTTTGATTTGTTGCAGAATTGTAGTTTCTATTGCCCTAATTTTTATTTCTGAAATATTCTTAAATCAAATGCTTTCCTGAAATGGTCATATTCCCCATTGCATTATATGTATGCCAATCTGCCAAATGGCGTGCCCTCCCACTGGTTATTTCAAATTGTGGTAGACAGATTCTAATCTTTGAAAGGATATCATATCATTAGAAATAAGTTACAGTATTATTGAAGGGGACACAATTAAATTTGCAAAAGTTAATACCAATCTTTGTTACACAGATACATTTATTCTACTTCTTATACTTTTAACATGAAATCATCTCGAACTCCTGATAAAAAATTTTGGGGAGTATGACACTCCTTTTATATACTTTTTTACCCGTTGGATATTTTAAAACTATTACAACAACTAGCAAATTTTTATTGCCTTTTTCTTCGAAATTTTGTATTTTATCGATAAATATAGTACATAAATGACTTAGTATAATAATCTAATAGTTTTAACTCAAAAGACAAGAAAGCTTCAAAAATAATGTACAAAAATATCTCCGAAACTTTGGGAGAATTTCATTTGTAAACCGCCAAATTCACAGCCAAATGTGGTCTTACACGTTATTAGACTTAAAAGTAGTAGAACAGTAAAAAGCTTAATTCTAAAAGCTAATTAGATAACTGGAGAAGCCAGAAGGAAGAAAGAATAATCTTCAAATTTGATTGCTATTCCGGAACACTATGCTCCGACTCACAGCCGTAAGTGGTCAGTTATTTTCCGGGATCTGGTTATAAAGAACAATTTTAATAAAATAGAGAGAGAGAAAGAGAGAGAGAGCTCTGGCGAAAATAAGCTGCAAAGATTATTATAATTTGACTTTATTGATGAGAATACTTGAATACTTAATAGAACTGGCATATTCAATTTATCAGCAAATAAAATTATTAACAGTAATTAATTATTAGAATTATTATCAATAATTCAAAATGCAGCTGCCTTTGGTTTTATATAAAGTTATACAGTTATGACTATAACTATTTCGAATATATTTCAATTTAGAAAATGTTGTAGGCCTGACTCGATCAGTGTGGTTGCACGCTGCTTAGCCCCCCTATTTACCGCACCTTTGCATAATTGAAAGACAATATGCTAAAAAAATTTTCTATGAATGGTTGCTGATTAGCAGTTAGCGTTGAACTTGAAAAACGAAAACTTTAACTGGACTGTCAAATGTTGGGGCAGCAAAGCCTTGAAACACAAGCAGCTCTAGCTGATGGCGCATGCAACAGTTAAAAGCCGACTTCTACTTGAGGGCCAGCACTCGTCATTAGCCAACAACTGGCAACAAGCAACTGGCCCTGGGTTTCATACACGTATTCAGTGGCAAAGTGGCAGACAGCAAGCGGCTCATGCCGTTGTGTATTTCTTTGACCAAATATGTCCGCAGGCCAGGCTTCTTCCGTGGCCGGTTAACACCCAGTGCCAGTGCCAGTGCCAGGGCAGCTTCAGCCGCCCAAAATGAATGAGATCGAGCAATGCAGACAGCTTGCCAGGCTGCCGTTGCCGCTGATGATGTGTATAGTATGTGGATGGGATGGCATGGGATGGGATAAGTTGTAGCTGAGGTACGGGACGCGGCTGCTTACCATTGCTGCGAGGCAGCAACTCGTAAGCGTTTTTGAAGACCTCCAGAGCAGCACGCGATTTATATACGACACCATAGCATTTCGATGTGGCCATCGTCCCCAGAAAGGAAATGGCGCAGAGACACAAACTACCAAACACGAAGGTTGCCAATGCCAGTGTCTGCAGCACGAGTCGCCATCATTGTGGGTCGACGTGCAATGCCCGGGGTGTTTCCTTACGGTTCTATAAATCTCAAAACAACAGCCAGTCAGCCAGCCAACAAAAAAAAAAAAAAAGAATTTTATTTTATTAATGATTTCACTTGAATTTGTCGGACTTTTGTGCTTTGAGATCGGGTTGCTGCTGTTGCTGTAGCTGCAACTTTAGTTTCTGTTAATGCTTCAGCTCTTGTCTAAGAAACGACAATTCGGTATATGAAAAATGTATTTTTAATTGGATTACGCCAAAGTCGAATTGTAGACATCAAAACATCTCATTTAGTAGCGAGCAACACGTGCACCTCATTTGTGTAGATTTCAATGTTTGAAATGCTAATAAAAGATAGATTTATCATGCTGGCCTGGCCGACTAGCTGGCTAGCTGGCTAGCTGGCTATCTGGCTGGGTAACTGTCTGTTTGTCCGACTGGCTGGTTGACTGGCTGGCCGAGGCGCTACCATAATGATTAGAGCAAATAGTTGTGCACCTAGTGAGCCCAAAAAAGCGCTGCGTCATCCGCAGACGTTGTCTGCACTCTGCAGACAGGCGAACTGCTGATGATGAGGGTATGCCCATTCAAATGATGGAGCTAACATTTCTATGCCATGTCGAGACAAGCCAAACACTTGCGTGTGTCACTGCGCTGACGCTCAAGTGTGCGACTGGCACCTGTGCACGGAAGACTAAGAAACGGCTCAGCAAAATGTGCCAACTGAAAAACAAAAAACAGCAACAAAACAATAAAAAAAACAAAGGCCATGGCTTGATCTTATGGAACAGACTATGCGTACATACATATATACTCGTATATACGTACTGGCTGGCGACTGAAATGAAAATTAAGTCATCAAGCTGGTCGACTGGCTAGCGTCTTGTCCACTGAAGTAGGTGCTGTAAGTTCCAAAATACACACGCACCACAACAAAAACTCAGGGAGAAGAGGCAGCAGTGGATAACTCTATAAGGCTGGAGCCTGTCGCTATGTTTATCTCTGAAGCATCGACATGCGGATACCAGATACCAGATACCCCGTCACCCAGACACGGCTGCTTGATGAGATTTGAGCTCATCAGCATTTCGTATCTCGTGTTGTGTCTGTATTTGTATCTGTATCTGTATTTGTGTTTGTGCCTAGGACAAGTGTCTGTCTATTTGTACTCAGTGTCGTGGCAACATCGGATGATGATGAATGGGCTAAGTTGACATATGAGGGTTTTAATCGTCATAGAAAACCTACGCATGCGATGCGAGCATTAAAATACAAAATGAAATAAACAGAACGGACTTTTGTTTTCTTATAAATACATACACATATGGGTATCAGCTGTGTGCTTGATTAGTGCAGTGGAGGTCGGGAGGGGTTCTGCTTTTGAAATTAAACATTATATATTTCAAAACTAATCGTGCATTAACTATAAACGAAATTTCAAAGCAAAAGTGATAGTTTAGTCTAAAACACAGGGGCAGTTGACAAGTGCAGCTTTTGATTATGCTTTTATTTTGTTTCAAACAATAAGTAGTACGCATATCAAATAAATAAAATAATTGAAAAGCTTTTTAGTTCGCTAAGGCATCTGTCTTTGAAGCAGCATTTCCTTCAGTTAAACTCAAGCTCCTAATTGCTAAGATTTATTTGACACCCTCGTTATTCAATGGTACTGAAAACTTCGCGAACTGTGATGTAGAATAAAATCAAAGTAGCCTTTAATAGTATAGCACGATTGATTTTTGACATTCAAAGAAGATAATCTATAGCATAATGGTGTACGCTAACAAGATATACAAATTGGCCCTCAACTCCTGGAAAAAACTGAGAGCTTTTATTTTCTTGCATAGAATTATAACACGCAAAGAATTAAATTATTTGTACGAAAGATTCAGTTTTTCCACATCAAGAACAACAATTAATTTAGTCTGCTGTAGATATAAATAAGCAAGCTCGGAAAGGCATTTCTTCATATTCGCTGTTCGAACGAATCACTTCAGACTTAAAACTCTAGGACACTTCTAATAGCACATCTAAATAGTCTAAATTATATATACAAGTATAACTATAGATATCACATACTTATATTAGTAGCACGCACAAACAAATAAAATTAATAATGGTAATGTTCAACGTCAAATAGAACTTAATCAAATTTGTAACTAAATTAAATTCGAAACAAATATGTAATGACTAGCGTAATAACTTAAAATTAATCTGAAACGTATAACGCTAGGATAAGTTAGTCAATAAATAAATAAATAATAATACTGCCGTGGACGTCGTTTGTTTGAGTAAAGAGCGTTTTGAACTGTAACAGCATTTTCTCTTGTTAGTCTTATATTTAGTAAAATGTTTATGGAGCATACGCGACAGTATTGGTTTTTAGAAAAATAACAACAACAAAATCGAAGCCAAACAGGCGGTATCCTTTCAAATGCGTTGCACCACACTTGACTTTGCAACGCGTCATGCCACATCAAATGGGCAGTGCGCGCCTCATCAAAAGGATAAAACGGCTTTCAACAAGTCTGCTCTGCCTTTGTTAGCAACACTCAATAACGAAATTTTTCAAGCGCCGAATTCGAACAAAGCCTTTGTGATTGCCCGAAAAGAAAACAACAACAGCATCGAATCGAGTCGAATCGAATCGAAAACTCAGCACTGCAAGGGGAGCAACAAAAAAAATATATAAAAATAATAATAATAAGAAGAAGAAGAAGAAAAAAGAGAAAAGCACGGCAGCAAATGTCAGTCAGTCAGCATTGATTATGATCATCAAATTATTGAGCGCCTATGAGCAGGCTCTGCACTGGCAATGGGCACACAACGCCCCCTTCCGCAACAAATGTTGCCAGGCTGCTGCCGTTGTTGCTGCTGCTGTTGCTGTTGTTGTTGTTGCTGCTGCTGGTGCTGCTGCTGATGAAGACAAGAAAATAAAACTGCTGACACAATCGATGCAATTAAATCGTATGACGTAGCGGCAATGGCAATGCAATCGAAATCAATCGAAGGCAGTCCCAGTGCGGCAATGGACAAGCAGCTCGCTACTTTCGAGAGCAGCGACGATCTCGACAGCGATAAACGATTTTGGAACCAACGGCCAACGGCCAACGACCAACGACCAACGAGCGCCGCCGCATCCGCCGCCACTGACATCTTTACAAGTTTAACAGGTGAGAAAATGGGCTCAACACGTTGGGAACATGCTGATCATGCCCAGCAACACACACTCAAACATATACGACTTGGTGTGTGTGTGTGAGTGTGTGTGCCCATCATTTATTCATTCATGAGTCCTGCATCGCGCCTCTGAGTTGCCTTGTCTAATTCAATTGTCGTCGCCGTCGTCGCCGTCGTCATCGTCAATGTGGCTGCTCTTTGGCTATGACTCGGTACAAATCTGTTTACAATATAGCTTCGGCTCTCACCCCCCCCCGATCTGATCAACCAATGAGCAACTCTTGCCATCGCGGCCATTTATTTCAACAACACAGCACATATGTAAGAGCAATGGACAATGGATGATGGGCGACGAACGGGCGGCCTGTAGTTTTTGGTAGATAATTCCACCAATAAATTGAGTTCAACTTCCGTTTTGATTGCGTGTTTGAGATAAAACCGATTTCGGTTTGGTTTTTCAGTCCACCCGATACCATCAGTGAACAATTTTGGTGTGCACACCAACTGATAGTATGGGTTCAAAGTATTTTCGAAGAGTGTGACTATTCATCTGTAACCTTAGAACCTATACGCATTGGGCACATCAACATTCATCCATCCATCTATCATCCAGCCATACTATACACAGACATACAGAATACAGTTTCAAACTTAACTTGTGTGACAGGAGAAATAATTTAAATAATTGTGGGCACATTATCATTAATGATTTCCAAGTTACGCAACGAATCTGTCGCCTTCATTTTGTCGCAAACTGCAAAAACTAATAGAATACTATTTATTATGTATACTTTATTTTTCACATCATAAATTTAAAATAGACTTAAATATAGTAAGTAAAGAGATATTCATAATGAAAGAAACCAATATTTTATTATTTTATTTTATATTATTCAATTTAGTTTATTTCATATTTATAATATACATTTTCTTTATTTTATTATTATTATTTTTTTTTTGTTAACGGAACAACAAGAAAGCGAGTAGTTCAACAATATCCTTTTATTTAGGATTATCTATGCATTTTAATTTTGATTTAAACTTTTTAATCCAAGACGAAACCTTATACTATCGTTTTGGGCTAAAAAAAATTACCTAAAAAATATTTTCAGGCAAAATTACAGCTTGAGTTTTATTTTTGATCAAGAAAATAAAACTTAAAGATTTATCATTATTTTATGAGTTGAAGTTTTATTTTTTTGCCCAAAAGTAATGATTATTTGTAAAGTTGTAAAGTAAAACTCAAAATTAATCATTATATTGTCAGCGAATAAATAAAATTAAAAAATAATCATTATTTTTTAGTTTTTTTAATTACTTATAACAGTCTCTGTTTTTTATAGTAAAGTCATATAAATGATCAGCACGCCTTTTTACTGCCGGTCCGTTCACCTGTCTGTCTGTTTCGTAGTTCTAAAGCTATTGGTCTGAAATGTTGCACTGTTCAGAGGCAGAAACCATTATTTTTGTAAAAAAGATAATGGAACCATGTTGCATATTGAGGAGATTATTGCACCTGACGTCGAGACGTCCCATCTGAGAATCAGATTTTAAAAAACTGGCTATACAAGGGGCTTCAAGTTTGTTACCTCTTTTAGGATTATAGTTTTGAATTCTATGTTTAAGTGAGCTTAAATAATAAATGGCTGATCGCATTTCATCAAATCAAATAAATAAATGGCTTAGACTTTTTTAAACGGATTACAGGCAGATGTCTCAATGGAATTTCATTAAAAGTTAATAAATTTAAAAATACATAACCGAGTTGAATTCCAGAAATTGGATAAACTGGATCAGTGTTCCTATATTAGACGTTCGTAACCATTGCTACCATTTTCTGTCCGTAAGAAGCAAGATGTAGAAACCTTATGCTTATGGAATAAATGACAAAGTTGGCGCAAAGTGAATCATAATGAACTTAATACACGTTTGTAATAAAATTCAATATATTTTGTAATTCACTAAGAACCTAAGGGCTGAGAATAATAATGAAAAAAAAAAAACAACAGCACCGCCATACAAAGTTTCCACGCCAGCAAGGCTAGCTAGCGGCAAATTGGCGGCAATTTATTAATTCAAAACAAAAATGGCCAGCAAAAAAGTAGAAAACTGCACAAAAACCGAAACAAAAAACGCAATCCTATTTGTCAATTTATTTGCGCAAGTATGCGTGCAGTTAAAAAACTGAAACAACAACAACAACATGGGCTACTACAATATGTCAATTGCTTAAGCAAATTGCGCATAATTGACATTTTTCCAATTGCTCGCTGGCATTGTTGGATCGCTGTCTCGCTGTCTCGCTGCCTCCCGCCTATGACCGTCACGCCCGGCCTATAAAACTGTCCGCGCCAATGATTTAATTTCCCAAATATTTTCGAACATAAATCTGTGCAATGGCCTTTACCTCGAACCGCTGCGAAGAGTGTCAACAGCGGCAACAACAACAACAGCGTTGTAGGTGGGCCTCAAAGAAAATTCACCGCCAGAGTCCCACACAACAGATTGCATGAAAATGAAATCGAAGCGGCACATTTTTATGGTTTGTTTTGCGGTCAAGCGACCTCTGCTCATTAGCCTTCGCCTATACTCGTATCTTGGATAAGTCTGGATGGCCACACCTACACGGACTCAGTGTTCCTTCCCTCACACAATGTGTCAAAGGCGCATTGTGTGGCTCGAACAATTATGGCCCTTTTGTTGCTCAATCTGCCGCCACACTTGTGTGCGCGCTTTTGTCCTCCCATTGTGTGTCCTTCGCCAGTGTTTCATAATTTCCGCTTAAACGGATTTCACAGTTCCAAGCATTATGACTTATGTTGTGGGTCACAGCTAATGCCTAGCCTAGTGCTAGTGATAGTGCGAGTGGCGTATGACAAGCTGCGGCCCATAGATAATCCCATTGGCATTACAATCAGACTCTTTTGTATCTTTTGTGTACACCTGTGTGTGTGTGAGAAGATCATGCATACGATTTTGAACAGATCTTATGTCATGTCTATTTCACTTTGCCATTACTCTGATGAGCAACACGCAAGCCAAGACGAGAACCTAAAGCTGCCAAAGTCAAGTCAAAAACTGCGTATTATTATAAAATCTTGCCACACACAAGCACTCGCATGACAACAAAATGTCGCCACGCCATTATGGCGTCTAGTGTATGATACGAGCGCCTGAAAAGGGTTTTTTGAAACGGAAACGCAAACATGTGGGTATACAACATACTCGTATACTATGTATGTATATAAAAATGGCTTTGATACACTTTTAGCCCAGCCTCTCCCTCAATTCACTTTCCGCGCTTAGTTGCTGTACCTGGCGTACACTTCAATTAAAAGGGGTGTAAGTTTAAAAGGTCACACTCTGTTGATAATATGTTTGGACACTCTTAAAGACCATCTTTTTCATTTTCTGTTAATTTTTAAAAGCCTTATTTGCAGTAGGACTTTCGTTTAGGAATTGGCAATCTTTTACAATTTCACAAATCACGTACGAATTCAAGAGACCTACGAGACCTACCCCTCTGGGAGTGAATTGTTTAACTTATAGTATATATTAATTGAGATCTAATGTGTAACTAAAATTTATCTTATTTGAGTTCTGTAAGCTTAAGATAATAATAATCGTGACTATCCATTTCATAAAATACCGATAATTTCTTAGCATCCTTACAGTTTCATAGCTTTAGTACCCCTTCCGTACCCAACACAACTTGTATTTATCGGTTTTGCAGGCATAATTGCATATTATATACTATACTTGATTATTTTTAGTTGTTCTTATTGGTTCGCTGTAAACTGAATTCATTATTTTCTCATTGAAACAACAATAAATATGTAAGGAAAATTGAAGAAATCCACTATACTATACTTGATTATTTTTAGTTGTTCTTATTGGTCCGCTGTAAACTGAATTCATTATTTTCTTATTGAAACAACAATAAATATGTAAGGAAAATTGAAGAAATCCATTAATGGAGCAATTTGTAGGAAAAAACAAAATTCTTGAAAAACATTACAAAAATCGAAGAAGAAAACTTTCAACCGTCACGCAAATTCACAGATTCAGCCACGGGACTATTTAGATTTATGCTTCAAAATTTGATAAAAATCGTTTGAGCGGCTTCGGAGTCTATAGGGAACATACATACAAACATATAGTACTTCCATTGTTATATATAAGTATAAGTAGATATAGCTGAGCTTCCTATTTGCAGCGTATCTTTTCCATTTCTTTTCGGATATACATAATAGGTTATTTCATGATCAATTCCATTTCCATTATCCCCATTTTTCTGCGAGTGTGGTTGCCTGCGCCCAAAATCTTCTCATGATGCGCCTCTGGACATTGTTACTACCGCTGATGCTTCCTATAGCATGTTGCGTGGCGGCAAAAGTGGCCCCTATCATTATAGCTGTCGTCTTAACTGAAATTGGGCAGCGTGTTGCGGATGCGCTTCCACACATACAGACGCAGACACGCACACACATACACAGAAAGATAGATACTCACGCTCGCTCACGCAGATTTCTACCGCCTAGGTCAGCAGCCAAAGTCATGCTTTTGTTTTGTATCACTTTTTTTTTTTGGTAAGGGGTGACGGGGGCCAGAAACACTAAGAAAAAATTGTTTGGTTTTGGGTAAAAATTGATTTACGACTTCCGTTGGTAATGAAAATTCACTTCAACATCAGTGCGGCTCGACTTTTTGAGCTACTTTATCTTGCGGTTTTATACCACGCAGTAATAGTAGTGGTAGTAGTAGTATAGAGTGCCCATTTTTATAGACTCATTTAAAGCGATTATTTAGCAATTTTTAACGTTTGGCCATACGAAAATTTATTATGACAATGTGCCAGGTAGGGCTTGAAGTGGCGACTGCAGATTGAGGCGCAAGCGAAAAGCTTGGTTAGTGGCGAAATTTATGGCCCAGAAAGTGAATCATTTAAGTTAATGACTTTCAAACGTGTTTCATAAAGAAAACAGAGAGCTGAACGGCAACGGCTGATTGACTTGGCTTGACTTCGCCGACTGGCTCACTTGATGGTTAGTTGTCTGACGCACTGGCCAAGACAAGTAGCAGAGTGATTGATAATGCGCTGATTGAATTATGAGCGCAGTGTAATTTGGCAGCGAGCCTGTGTATTGGCTGAGCCCATTTGCTTGCTAGGCGTATGAAAGCACGTACGGTACGAGTACTAGTTCTAGTAAATAGAAATTTATTGCAGGCGCATATTTTATACATTATAAGTGTTAAATAATTTAAAATAAAAGCACTCATGTGCCAGGATTTTTCCTTCTCTTTCTAATTCAAGCAAAACTCCAAAAGTTCGACTAAGATTTGTACATTTGTTTTACTGACCGTTGGATCTTGCGCTCTATACGAAAATGGAAAGGGTGTACTAGGGTTGTACAAAAATCCAGTTTCTTTCAAATGAATTTACAAGCTTGACTAAAAGACTGTTGTAAAAATCTACCTCATAAGAGTCTAGTACAACCTATGGTTTAAAAAAATATATAAATAATAATAATAATAAAGAATATTTATTTGTTGCACCAAATGTTCCGATATTGATGAGACTTTAAATTTAGAAAGAAATTTTTAAGAACTTATACCTGACTTGTTAAAGATGTCTTTAAAGAGAATGTTCCATAAAGTATTTTATTTTATTTTAATTAAGCTATAAGTATGTACTTAGTTTGTTAACAAATTTGGTTTAGTGTCCTTAAAAGTGTCCGCAAAAGTGTCCGCAAAAGTGTCCGCAAAAGTGTCCTTAAAAGTTTTTCGATGAATAGGTAGATAGACAAAGCGATGTCTGATGGACAGGCCTTTATACAAGTATATATGGTATATTCGTTCGCAGATGGTATACTGATCATATATGGGGGTACAAATTCACACTTATATTGTTCAACTAGATATTTATTTAAACCTTGGTTCTGTTCCATTAATAGCAGTTGAAGCAATAGGCGAATGTAACTGAGTCTTTATATTACTAGATATTGTATAATAATAACTTTAAACGTACTTGTGAGTCGCCTGACCTAATAGAAAACGCATTAATAATTAAATAAATAAAATAAAAAATCATGTGACTTCAAAATAATACCACACCAAGTCTGCTCACATTTTTCAACAACCGCACTATATAGTACTATAGGCAACTACGTTTGAAAATATAGGAACATCTAAAGGCGTTAGCGTTAAAATTCTTTTTTTGGCTCTTTTTTTAATTTTAACATATAAACAATGAATTTGAAATGTTAATTATTTCGTTTGGTAATTTTTTGTTTAATTTTTTAAATATATTTTCTTACGTTTTGTTTGCTTAATTTAACTTGAAGTCTATTGATAATATTTAAGTTAAGTTTAAGCAATAATTTGGTTTTTGAAAATATATTGAACGGTTCAGTTTTTGTACTATGAAACGTAGTGCCCTAGTTAATTATTTCGCTCACCTTATATACTTATATATTGAGCTGAGAGACTAGTGAACAAAATTCCTAAAAATGTGACTTTTATTATATTTTTTATATTCATTTTAGCCAATAGTAGGTTGACGCGGCTATCAGTATGATAATTTGTATATCTTCTTTTCAAGAATATATTAAACCCTGAAAAGAAATATGTTAAGATTTGTGAATTAGAACCGATCTGCCGCTTCCAAAGTATTTTTTAAAAGATTTGAAAACTTCTAATATCCCTAGAAGATTACTAAGAATAATTAAAAGCAAAGAAACCCAGAAACCTACCTGCCTTTTCTGTTAAAGTAAATAGTTCTAAAGGGGTTTTATTTTTTTTATTTTTTTATTTATTAATCTTATCCTAGCGTTACAAGTATCAGCTTACTTTTAAATTATTACGCTAGTCATACAATTTTAATTATATCAAGCTTATTATTAGGTTGTTTTCAGATTATTAATTTTAGTTTTAACAATCAATATTTTTATACTCTGTACATGAAATGTACACGAGTATATTAGGTTTGCGGGAGCTGAAAAATGTAACAGGCAGAAGGAGGCGTGGCAGACCCCACAAAGTATATATATTCTTGATCAGCATTACGAGACGAGTCGATCTAGCCCTGTCTGTCTGTCTGTCCGTCTGTCCGTCCGTATGAACACCTGGATCTCAGAGACTATAAGAGATAGAGACACCAAATTTTGCACGAAGATGCGTTATGTGTGTATTCTATACGAGTTTGTTTTATTTTTTTGATTTTCCCCCCCACTTCCCCCCTATGGGGGTTTTCCCGATTTTCCATTCGTATAATCGCCTATATCTCGGATACTATAAGACCTAGGAACACCAAATTTAAGTCCCAGATGCCTTATGTGAATACGCAGAAAATGTATATTTTGGAATTCCCCTCCCTCCCCCCTCTACCCCGCAAATCGTAACTCCCGTAATTCTTGGAATTTCGAACTAAAATTTTGGAAATACCCCCAGTTAGTTATTATGTGTCCGTATGCCAAATTTCATTATGATAGACCGATTTAACAAGAAGTTATAGCCATAAATATATTTGCTGATGCAGCGCTGCTGCAGCGCTGCTCAAGCGCTGCTCGCGGCTGTTGTTGATGTTGCTGTTTGGTTGACTGCGAAAATGCTTACACAGACACGAATTGATGCGCATAGGCATACATACACTCACACAGACGCAATTGCTATGTAAATGTGCAATTATACACCCTTTACGTGAGTTCGAATACCGAGAGAGGTAAAATCGATCAAATTTTTTTTTTTATTTTCTTAATTTTTTTTATTTTCTATAATTATTGTAAACATATGTACAGAGTATTTCAAAGTCGGGACACCCGACTTTAGCTTTTTTACTTGTTATTACTAGATATTGTATAATAATAACTTTAAACGTACTTGTAAGTCGCCTGACCTAATAGAAAACGCATTGATAATTAAATAAATAAAATAAAAAATTATTTGACTTCAAAATAATACCACTACAAGCCTGCTCACATTTTTCAACAACCGCACTATATAGTACTATAGACAACTACGTTTGAAAATATAAGGAAGAGAAAAGGAACTAAAGGCGTTAGCGTTAAAATTCTTTTTTTTGGCTCTTTTTTAATTTTAACACATAAACAATGAATTTGAAATGTCAATTATTTCGTTTGGTAATTTTTTGTTTAATTTTTTAAATATATTTTCTTACGTTTTGTTTGCTTTATTTAACTTGAAGCCTATTGATAATATTTAAGTTAAGTTTAAGCAATAATTTGGTTTTTGAAAATATATTGAACGGTTCAGTTTTTGTACTATGAAACGTAGTGCCCTAGTTAATTATTTCGCTCACCTTATATACTTATATATTGAGCTGAGAGACTAGTGAACAAAATTCCTAAAAATGTGACTTTTATTATATTTTTTATATTCATTTTAGCCAATAGTAGGTTGACGCGGCTATCAGTATGATAATTTATATATCTTCTTTTCAGGAATATATTAAACCCTGAAAAGAAATATGTTAAGATTTGTGAATTAGAACCGATCTGCCGCTTCCAAAGTATTTTTTAAAAGATTTGAAAATTTCTAATATCCCTAAAAGATTATTAAGAATAATTAAAATCAAAGAAACCTACCTGCCTTTTCTGTTAAAGAACATGATTCTAAAGGGGTTTTATTTTTTTTATTTTTTTATTTATTAACCTTATCCTAGCGTTACAAGTATCAGCTTACTTTTAAATTATTATGCTAGTCATTACAATTTTAATTATATCAAGCTTATTATTAGGTTGTTTTCAGATTATTAATTTTAGTTTTAACATTCAAGATTTTTATTATTCTTTATAATTATATATATTTATTATATCATATTAAGAGGTCTATTAACGAATTTGTGAAGAAGTAGCGCATCAACCCTTGGTCCAATCAGGCTAGATTCAACATCTTCTATACTAAAAGTGCAGAGACCAGCAATCCAGTTATCTAGAACTGTGCGCCTATATGAAATAGTTTTTAAAACAGTTACACACATGGATATATAAGTATCCTCAGGATACGTTTTGTGAGATCTAGGTACAGGCTAGAAAGTAACAAAATTTATGCTTTGGTTTTTTAAATACTGGCGTCGACTTCGTCCTCTGTGTCTCCATTCTCCGTCTACGTTTCCGTCAGAGCACGAGAGCCGGGGGCGTTTTAGCGGCAAATCAAACTAAAGTCAAGAAATTGGCAAATTGGCTTTGGCAGGCGGCGGCACAACTTGAAACGTTTGGCAAACTTGGCTGCTGGTTCAAAAGAGTTGTTGTTATTGTTGTTGTTGGCCAAAAAGCCATGCGCGCGCTATCTATGCGTGCCAAAATGCCAATGGCGTTTTAATTTGAAGTCGCGTCTGGGGTTGTTGCTGTTGTTGTTGTTGCTGCTCGGCCCGTCATAGCGGCGTCAGCTGCTCAGCATTTATGAGCCTTGGCCACTGACGACTTTTATTTGCTTAATGTTCCAACTTTTTGTTTTTATATATCTTTTTCTCTTCTTCGTTGTTGTTGTTGTTGTTGTTGTTCTGCTGTGCAGCTATGCAGCTTTATTATTTTATTCTGTTTTTCCGCAAAACGCAGTCCTGCTTTTCATGCAGCTCTCTGCCACTCACTGACCACTTGTCATTGCTACCTGCTGCGGTCAGTGCCTTGAAGTTAAGCAAAACTGGATTAAGTCCCTTTTACGCCCTAATCCGAATACGCATGCGCGCTTAAGCATAATTGCAAGCAGACATGGCGCCAGTCAGTGAAGCACAGCCATTGTGCCCTCTAATAGGATCAGCAATGCTGTCTGAGCCTTCCCCGTTGTCCTGGCGTGAAATCCGCAAATGTTGTTTACCTTTTGCAAAAAGGGTTCCGGGCTCAAGGCCCACCCCTAAATCGCAGCAACTCAAGCTGTTGCAACCATACATGGCTGGCTGGTCTGAGGCGTCAAGTGCACCACTGGCTTGGTTTATTTATTTGTTTTGTATTTGCCTTTCCATAGTAGTACTGGTGCTGGCTCTGCAGCACACAAAGAACAACAATGTGCAAGTGCCACGGCCTTTATTTTTACAAGTGAGGGCGAATTCCACTTCTTCTTCTTCTGATGTCTGATGATGCTGAGCTCAGCTGTCCCCTGAGCTGACGCCCACTGACGTTGTAAAAAAAAAGAAAAAAAAAACTCTCAAACTTTCGTGCCATGATTCAACAAAAAATTCGCATCGATGGGAAAATTTCACAAACAATAAAAACGCACAGGCACAAGGCGAATCGTCGAAAGCTTTGAAGTATGCGCTGAACGCTCAGCCAAAAATCAAATCAAGATCTTTTTTATACCAATACGTACTTGAATCAGCGTATATAGGTTCAGCATATTTTTCTTTGATAGCAATTATTTGCTACCGTTTAATTGTGTGCGTTGCGGTTTTGTGGGCTGCTTGTGTGCCATTTGTTGATTTTTTTTTCACACGCACTCGACCACTGCTGGGATACCAATACCAATAACTAAGTATAACTACAACTATATACATACATAAGCTGGTAACGCCTCCGACTACTTTGCAGCTCGTCATTATCGTCATCATCAAATATGCCCACGCCAGAAAGCTTGGCTGGAAATGCAAAACGCTGTGAATGCAGCCACGTGTCTAATGAGACTCTACGTGTGCGAATATTCATTGCCAATGTGTGGCACAATTCAAATTTGCAATATAGTACCAGCAGAAGGTATTAAAGTTTAATAAAAAGAAAAGTTTGCGCTGCGAACTCTTCAGCAATGTAGGCTGCCACTTTGTTAAATTTGCATTGGCATGCCTTTGAGCACAATAACAATGCGCAAATTTCCTTAAAACTTTGAAGCTAATGGCGGCATCAGGCAATGTGCCAGGCCCAATTTTTGCAATGACAGATGTTTTGGAATACACACTAAGTACCTCGTCTTGAAGGTTTCCATGAAGAGCCCATTCAAAACCAGCGGCTTCACAAATTTCATTAAAGTTTTAAATAATTTTGTGAATAATTTGTATTTATAGAACATTTTCTTAACTAATCGACTACTTAGTAGGTGATTACCACAAACTGTAAACCGAAGTAGAAGGAACAAAGGGAATTTTTAAATTTCAACATAAATTTAAATTTCAATTAAGTTTTCCGGTAGTTTTGAGTAAATTACAAGTAACAAAACTTCTTGCCAAGCTCGACTACAAGCACTAGCCATGTTTTTGTTACTTAAGTTATCGGAATAATATTTCGTGTACAAGAAAATTTCATTTAAGTTTTCTGGTAGTTTTGAATTAATTTACAAAACTTCTTGCCAAACTCGACTACGAATTGAATTTTTCTATATTTGAAGCTCGACCGTATTCACGAGGCACGAGGTAGCCATCGTGCTCAAAAATTAGAAAACTTATTAAAAATTACAACTCAAAGGCATATGTTCACATTTCCCTTTTTTTTGGCCCTTTTTAAAAAAATATTATTGCCGTACCAATTAATAATGGTCAAAAATATTTCATGTATTATGATGTTGTCTTATTTAAATTGTTTTTTTGCATAATTGTTATGTGAAACGTGTGCATGTTTTGATTTGAAATTAAAGGTAATTCAATGGCCTTTTCAAAAAGTATAAATATGTTTGTGCAATCATCACCCAAAAATGAAAAAAGGTCATTGAAAGTTGCACTATTGAAAAAAACATAGCCGTAGCAATTAATAGTGGTTAGGGCTCGTACAACCACAAAATCATGGCTATTTTGTTACTTAAGTTATCGGAATAATATTTCGTGTAAAAGTCAAATATGTTCAGGATTGTAAGATTGTATAATAAAATGAATGGCAGGTTTTGGTACAATTCGACATCTAATTAAAATCTGCAATCAGTTTTTATTTTGTTTTTAATTTAATTGTAAGTAAAGAAGCAAAAAAAAAGCCATATAAATCCAGACAACTAACTAAAGTTTAGTTTTTCAACTTCATGCTGCTGCAACAAAAAGTGCAACCAGCTTGGTTGTTGTTAATTACGTTTGCAAAAAAGTGACAATCAGCCGCACGGTAAAAACTCGGCTTAAACGACCGCAGAGACTTTTTAATCAGCGCATTATAGAACCGGTCCCAGGCACACAGCTCTGGCTGACATTTTCACCTTGTTAATTATGCACACGGTCATGCAAAATATTTTGAAGAGCAAATGAAATGGCAATTACAAGTTGCATTGTCACTGCCAGCCGGCGGCGGAGTCAACTGTCCAGATTTGTTGATATTGAGAGTAAGTGCGCTGTGTTGATCTATTAATTGCAGTAGAAGTGCATTCTGTTGGGCTTTACACGCCCATATTCACCGTTTGTGGTGAGGGATGCCTTTAGGTCCGTCTGTTCTTCACCGACCATTGTCCTGCGCTTCTTTTCCTTGATCCTTTCCTCCCGCTCATCAAAGGTGAATCGTTCGTGCAAGCGATTGCGTCGTGCATACTCGAAAAATAGCTTATCTCCGTACGTTTCGCGACTCTCTGAGTAGATTTGGGGAATCCGACCGTAATATTCCGCCTGACCCCCCGGATACCATGAGAAGCGATTTTTCCAGCGACTTTCAGTTTCATCGAGTTTCTCGGTAATCATCCGTTGGTATCTCAACTGGTCTATGGTAATAACCTCTTTGGTCATCGTGTACTTTGTAAATGTTTCGGAGATGGAAAATTTGAAATAATTGAGTTTTAATCGAAAATAATAACGTCTGGAAATGGTGACATTTTATTTTTTGCTCATTCAGCCTACTACCTACAAAATATAGACTCAAATTTGTTTAGAAATCGTACTCCCATTTGTTCAAATGATATACATACGTACTATACTCCAAGGAATAACTAAACTTTTAATGTGTTTAGTTATTTAATACATTCCTGTCTTTTTATAACCATTTATTTTGACTTATATAGTACAATATATTTTTATTTCAACAGTTGATTAATTTAGCCTTTTGTAAAGTAAACTTGTATTAATTTACTCTTTTCAAACCAATTGATCTTTAAAATATATCTCCCATGGGACAAAATATGTGATACAATGTGGCAGTTTTTCCACAAAAAGGTCATGCTAATTTAATATATAGATACATTTTATACTGGAAATGAATAATCATAACTAATAAACATAACAATAATACTTAAATCAAATGGGCATGTGTGATAGAAATTCGAATAAAGGGCAAAGCTCTGGAAGATAACATTAGCCATTGGATTGGCGCGTAACTTCTATTCAAAAGTTGTAGATATAAGGCGATCTTCAATTTATTGATTTTACAAATCAACATTCAAAATTCATAAAGTTATTATCGCTGCTGGTGCACTTAACATTATTGAATTCGAAGAATGCATAGATCTAAATACATATAATCAGTGTTTATCGTTAAAGAATTTATTCATTAACTTCTTACTTACGCCTAATATCACAATGCGTACATTTATTAAAAGTTGGTTTTATTTCGTCAATATTAAGTGCTTAGAGGTTGAACGCTTCATTGCTGGTTGAAATTGGTTTCATTATCAAATAACGGTTCACAGCGCAAATGCATCAATGTATTTGAATGTTTACATTTTCAACAACAGTTGCGAAACAGTTGAGAATGCTGGACGGTGCTGCCATCATTCTGACAGCCTATCGATTTTCTCGTAGCGATAACTAAGCCATTTAATTTATCGCTTTGTAATTGCTTCAGGAAAACAAACAAATTTATTTCCAAGCTCTGTGTTGGACATCTTAGTTTATAAAAATAAATCATTTAGCTGTGTTGCTAGCTAACGAAAATGAATCCAAATATGAATATGATGCAAATGCCAGGACCACCAATGATGCAGGTATCGCCCATGATGCAGTCGTCGCCACAAGGGCCAATGCAACAGCAGCATCAACAGCAGGCCGAAAAAATGGACAACATTTCCATATCAAGAGTGAAGACGCTTCTTGGACCACTGCGGGAATCCATGTTTTTAACAATTAAGAACAGTGCATTTACGCTTCAGCAAAACAATGTTGCGGACAACCTTAAGCGAGACAATGGACATGTTGCGCGCTTCGACAAACACCTCGAGGATTTCTATGCATGCTGTGATCAAATGGGTAAGCAATTCTAGCGCTGCCATGTTAAATATTACGTTAAATTAATTATATTTTACATTTGTAGAACTACATTTGAAAACGGCCATGCAGTGCATGCAGCAGTCGACTTCTTCCCAACACTACCTTCCAGCCGCTGTGACCGCAATGCGCGTGGAGCCCTATCATGAAAATCCAGGCGGCCCAATATCGTACCCCACTTATTTGAGTCTGGCCAGAATTCATGTGCAATCGTCGAAGGACATCCATGATACTTTAATCAGTGCAGCACAGAATATATCACAGGCCGATTGATATTCGTAGAAGTTGTAACCCTATGCTAAGATATAATATAGAGAAATAAAATTGTAAAAACATACATATGTATATACGTATGTTTATGACAAATTTGTATGGGAATAATGCTTGCAGACAAGTTATCTAGCATTAGTGATGGGATTCTAATGGGATTCGAAATTCCATAATACATGGAAGAGTGTGACCACCTGAGGTCATACAAAAATACTAGACTTGGGATCTATTTGTCAAACTTATCGATATAATGTGCACATCTCTGTCACAGCTGATCTCGTGTAAACTTCGTATTTTGTTTTGAATAACCTCTTTGTTTGCAAACACAACTCGCTGTAAAGAAAAAAAGTAAACTCACGATTCATACTACAGTTTCTCAGAGTTATAAAACGTTTAAATACATTTTAATGTTTTAGAAAATACCAAATACCTTAATCAGAAAGCGTCATGACTACATATCTTTTGGTTATTTGAGCAACAAGTGAAGGCACATCGAATGCCTTATTTCCTTTGATAAACGTGGAAGAAAAGTGCAAATGGCCCATCATATTGATCGAACCGCGTCAGGGGGTAAATATAATCTGCTTACTATTATTCAAATTTGTCTAATGCCTTACTTCTGTTAGTCATCAATGCTGCTTTGGATTTCAACGCCCATCAGCAAATTTTCTATGGAAATCCTTGTAAATACATTTGTATGTATGTGTATATGTGATAATGGTATCTGAGTACTTAAGTACATGAATGTTCAAGTGCTGAACTGTGTCTGGAATGACGTCACTGCCCCAGAACTGGGTGAAGTAAAATAGAGCTGAGCGTTTTGGAATTCCAGCCTTTAATGTCTATGCACACTCGTAGTCATGTCGTGAATATTTTTCAAAACCCGTGCAGCCTGGATCACCCGTTTGCAAATGGTCAACTCCTGTTATTTGTATGTGCAGTCCATTAACGGAAGTCATCTTAAAACCAACAAGATTTGTCATGGCATTGGGCGTCCGCCAGGCATAGCTAAAGAAATTGTAGCCATCTACAGCAGTGAGGACTTCGCGTTCTGTGAACGCCAAGGCCAATTTGAATTGTTGATTAAAGACAAATGGAAACCCTCCATGGCGCTCCTCGTTGCCAAATCTGAACAGGAAGGGTACAAGGAATAAATTGTGAAATATACATATTTGGAAAGTGAACATAAAGATACTTACTCAAAATTTTTATTCATAGAATTTCGTACAACGACCTTCTCATCAAAGCGCACACTGAAATGCAGCTCTTCGCGCTTTGTGTCCGAATCCATAAACTTTATGATAAATTGACCGCGCTTGCTCTCAAAGCAACGCGCGGTGATTATAATCAAGTGGCCCGGACTGAAAAGTATAGGCTGGTCATTGCTAAAGGTTTTGAAATAATCCGATGCGTGTATGGCGGGCCAAGGATTCGGAAATATCGTCCGATGATCAACTTGTTTAATCGCTTGTATTTGATCGCGGATCTCCAAAGCTCGAATCGCTCCTAATGGTATCCGATAGGCAAACGTACAAAACTCCCGACTATTGATGGATATGTGGAAGCGGTCCTCACAAGCCAATATATAGACCATAAAGAATTCGCCACTAACTATGGGATTTGGCAGCGTCAAGCTGTCCATGACTTTGGTCTCCTCCTCGCCCCAGACACCCTGTATGCGGGCATTGCGCACAATCATATCATTCCGAAAGTAGCAAGAAAATCGCAAACCAATATCAGCATCTGGGCTTATAACCGATTTAGCGGTGCAAAGGTTTATGTGGAACCTGTAAGATCGATACGAATTACACAACTTTGCATGGTTTAAGCAACAATAAATAGGTAAAGGCATTGCTGATAAAGCAAAAGCATTTAAAATTGCACAATTATTAGTCATAAGTCGAATATATGTACATATATTAATGTACATATGTATGTACATCTTTTGCATTACCTGGACGCTCCATCGATTGTTTTGGCTACGATTTCCAACACATGTCCAAACTCCAAGGGATGTGAAAGATTTCCCGCGTACTCTGTTAACATTGTTGTTATATGTTAGCAATAAATCAGTAATTTAGGACAATTTTAAATGATGTGCTAAACTCTCGACAAAGTGTCTAAGACTGCTAGCCACCCAATAGTTATTACTGCGCGTTCAGCGGTAGTATACGAAAGCAACATTTTCGTTTTCTTTTCTAGCACTCTCACACTTGCTGTACGGTTTTATCTAATCGCGGAAAACACATTAAATTGCCGAAGTACGTTTGTATTTGTATTTATGACAGAGCTGGCGACACAACACATTAGTGTGGGCGTCAGCTTGGAAAGTTTTAGCCGCCAGAAGCTCGCTTAGTTTGGGAATTTTATTAAAAATTAAACCTTTTTTAATTTCTATACTGTATGCTTACCGTTAGTACACGACATTGTTTGTTGTCAATACGGGAGCAAGTTTTGTGTGCTTAAGTTTCTATTGCGTTTGTTGACATAGCCCAGTGCTGAGCGAAAGCTTTGATTCTGCGACAAAGCTTTCCCGAGTGTTCTATAAAAGCACATTAAGTAGATTCTTTCGCTCTCCCTTGATTAAAAGCTCGTTCAAAGTTCGAGCGCACGATCTGCAATGCCTAACACAAGAAACTGAAAGGTATGGCATCAAAGGCTTCTACTTTTTTACGCTCGCTCAATAAAGTGAGTGGAAGAAAGTTCAAGGCTTGCCAGCCCATGTCAAATATACTCTATACTCGCCTTTTTCTCCGCTTAAGACTAACTAAACATTTAAATATAATTATCAATCATTATCAATCAAAAGCTATATTAAGTTTGTGCAAAATATGTAACATGCAGAAGGAAGATTCTCCCCATAAAGTATATATATTCTTGATCAGCATGACGAGAGAAATCGATCTAGACATGTCCGTCCGTCCGTCTGTCTGGATGAACGCAAGGATCTCAGAAACTATAAGAGCTAGAATAACCAAAGTTGGTATTCATTTTATTTTTTGGAATTTTCCTCCCCTTCTTCCGCTACAGAATTTCGTCAATACCGTCCACAATTTAAAAGCTACATTAACCAATCTTTGTAAATATAATTTATATATAATTATCTACTTTTGTAGAATTTCGAATTTCATTAAAATCGGTTTATTCGAAGGAAAGTTATTAGCGAAACAATTACACTCTGGTACTACGCCCACAAGCTGCAGCATCACTTTCGCTCTTCTTCCTTTTGCTTCTGTTAGAGGCGCATATAGCTCAGAGTCGGAAGTTTACCTGCCTACAGGGTATTTCACTGTCGGGCTTGCTCGACTGTAGCGTTCTCTCTTCTTCTGCATGCACTTGGCGATTGATTGACTTTCTTCCTAAGAACAGGGTATAACATACAAGTATACCAATAAATTATTCATTCCGTCGGTAAATTTAAAGTAGTAAATCCTATAGCTTTTGGTTCTTTGTATTCTTTTATTTTTAAAAGGCAGATTAAACAATTTTACTAAATATTATAAAGGAATCTTGGACTTCTTTTGGGTTTCAAATATATAATTTTATTGTTTTATTAAGTTTACCCGTGAGTGCTATATGTAAATATGTACAATGTACGAGTATACTATACATTTACATATGTATTTATCCTTAAGTTCTAAACTTTATGGATCCATTGATTTGTAAACCCATTACTCCTTCGCCATACCAGGTAGTGTGTATTGCATATTCTCCACTATCAACGAAAAATTTTGAAATCAATTTGGTCTCATCCAACTGCCACTGTTCCAATACCAATTCAGTGCCGGCCTGAATAAGGAATAATAAATGTTTCAGTCAGTGTTAAGTAATACCTTCTTAGTAAAGGTCAGATAGGCAGACAAATTATACAAATGCGGACAATTTGAGTGAGATTAAATATACACATATTCCAACCATATCGGCTGTTTGTAACACATTATCTGCCTTACTGACTAAGTATTTATTTACTTCATAAGGACAGGTGTGATTGATATTTGTAAACTTCTCTCCAAACGAATATATCATGTTTGGCACAAAATATTTTTTTTTGTTCTGGAAAAATTCGCAGATATCTACTGTCATTGCGTATAAATATGGGCGCCAATTTGCGCGTTCACGTTTCAGATACTTGAACTTGACCTGAAACTAATGCGATCCATAATTAAAATAACACAAGCCGCTTCTAATGTTGATGTATATCTCTAAAACATACTGCGTTTAGTGTTTTCTTTAAGTAAAAATGTACACTGATCAATTTCTTAGTGGGATCAGTGCGACACTCCTTGATAATACCGAAATCTTCCCGAACGGCATGGCAATCTAGGCTGCTAAACGCGACAGAGCCACTGATCTATAAAGTATAGTTAATGTATATATTTGTAACTTTACAGATCACAATTTATGCAGTGGCTACTAACCACTTAAGAGTAACTCACTATAACGCAGCGTAGTAGAAAAAAAGGCAATGTTGGGTAAAGTAGATATGAAATGTTCATGTTTCAAATCAAAACTAAAACTATTCTGAAAAAACGATGGACTTTAAACACATGTCCAAGCATTTTTAAGCCCATTTATGTTTAATATGGAAGCAATGTAAATGAATATTATTATATTGTGCTTTCATATATTTGAAAACCAAAGCGATTATTTTAATGATGCCATGAATCACGATTGATTTTATATCTTGGTGCTGAATAACAAAAAAATTACTTCTAATCAGCTCGCACATGGTTTGCCAAAAATGAAGCATTCAACATATTCCAATAAAGGTTTTACATAGGTTTACACTCAACCCTCGAACAGAAATTTACTTTTAAATTTGTATAGTAAAAAACAATATAACTATGATGATTTTTTTTTAACAACTCCAACTGTTTCTATGCCAGCTTTTTAAAACTGATAGAATGAAACTTTAGGATTTAGTTAGGAATATCATAAACTAATCGCCAACAGTCTCCCCAGCGCCTCTAACTCAACTGGTCTCAGCGACGGTCATTCATTTTATCATGATCGTAACAAAAGCCAATAAGCCCTTTTAACCAAAATGAAGAGAATTCTTAATAATTAGTTCACATGTACGTGTAATTATACTCATGTTTACAAAAGCTAGAAATGATGTTTCCAATTGGTCGCTTCTGAAAATTAAACAATTAAAAATTTGAAAAAACTAAAAATTCAATCAGAATATTGAAAAAAATTCAATGACTCTGGTTAGTAACAGTTTTGTTTACAAAAAAGGAATTATATATTGTACACCAATAATCTTCACTCATACAATTTCATTTGTTCCACTAATATTACAGGTGCGTTAATGACTCAGCTAATCGAAGTATCACGTGGTGGGCAATCTATATTCTTCAGCGTCAACATGAAATCGGAACAGTATGTATATGATTATGTATCTGCATTCTAGCATTCCTTTCTTGTTTTCTTTTTTTAATTTACTTAGTTAATTAGTTCGGCCTTTCCTTTCAAAAAATAAGTTTTATTGAACGTGTTATTTAAATAAACTATTGGCTTCACTTTTGAAATTGCCAATTTTTCTTTTCGAACCTAATAATATTATCTGCAAAATGAAATAGTTACAAAAAAAAAACAACTTTATTTTAAAAGTGGTTACACTTTTATAGATCGGCCCAGACATCTGATAAATATGTTATATGTACTCGTATCTATGAGTCATCTACTCTACAAGTATGTCTGTCAAAACAAATTTTTCGAAGTTTTTTAACAACCAAGTCTGGAGTTTTCAATAAACAATTGACAATTAGCTTTGCTTCTGCAAGAAACAGCCTAAGGATCTGATTTTTTACAACCACTTTGCTTGTATCATTTAATATCGGGAATATATCTGGAATTAGAAGTATTCATTGAGTTGTATAGAGTACTAAAAGTCCTTTAGTAGTTTGAAATATGGAACTACATACTATCAACTATAGATAGAATATTTATCACAATCTTTACCTGCTAATGCCGCATATTCGATTCGCAACAAATAAAACTATAAATAAAGTGGTGAGCTGTGTAAGTATGTAAATGATTAACGTGGAGAAATCGTTTGCATATTCAAGAAGCTGGGTTAAAGTTCAATAAACCCAAAACGGCTTAATAAAGATTCTGGATTCAAGAGCATTAGCAATACGAATAGCGATTTATGAGATCTTTTTCATTTTTGTAGAAGGCATTAGTCTAAGTAAATATAATCCATAATCCATCTTATTCATAATGCTTTCTAATACCAACCATATGTGTACATACGAGCATGTATGTATGTACGGTACTAAATAAACAAAAATCAAGAACACTTGACATGTTTTATATAAGTAGTGTGTAGGTTCCTAACTCAGGGCTACACATTTACGAAACAATAAATTTGACCCCGAGGCTATAGACGCAAAACCGGCTCGAGAAATAAAGAGTCAAGAATTCACTCGAAGTCGCGAAGCGAGGGGTGTTCTCTTCGACACATTTCTTTTCTGCAAACAACAACAACAACAACAATAGCATATTGTATTGTTCGAGAGAAATGTGTTTTGAAAAATATTGATTCACACACACACACACGCACACACACAGAGCCATGCAAAGTTCAAGCTTGGCACCGACACAACCACTACTACAACAACAATATGGTAATGTAGTGTCGCCAACTGTAGAAACAGCATAAACAACAACAAAACAAACTCAAGTCGACAAAGAGAGAACAACAAAAACAAAAATATGCAAACAAACACCAACTGGCTGCTGGGACTCCGTCAGCGATCGACCGTTGAAGGCAAAGCCAAAAAGAAAATGCTCAAAATGCTATTGGAGCTGCTGTCAACGCTCGACGCTGCCATAAATTTCACTCAAGTTGCGCTTTGAGTCGAATTGGGGGTTGGCAAGCCGTCAGTTCCATAAATTGGTGAAAGATACCAAAACGGGCACACAAACCAAGTAAACGTGCATCCAAGTGGTAACAAGTGGTATTCAATTTTGAAGTGAAGACAAAGGTTGTGAAGGAAAAGGAAGTGATTCGTAATATCCCCAAAGGAAGTGAATTCTAATATTTCCAAAATGGTAAGTACTAAAATCCTTTAATCCTACACTTAGGATTAGACAAATCGACCTTTTAACGAATATTTACAATAAAATTAAGCCTGCGCCGATGCAGTTTGTCGAACTTGCAATGTACATACATACATTAAACGCTTCGAACTATTTGTTCAATAACTTTTTTTTTATTGACTTACATCCATCCATACTCGTACATAGCTGTTTTCACGGCTTTGGCCAACTCTCTGCAACGTGTTGTGTGGCCTTAACCTGTTGCGAAAGTTGTGCCATGATGGCAAAATGTGCTTCAAAACATTTGACGACTGTGAAATATTTTACAATCGTTGAGCTCAGCTTTTGAAAGTTTTTAAATGCCTACAAAATATTTTGCAGCTTCATTATGAATTTTTCAAATGCACTTGACAAACAATAGTGTGAAAATAATCCACAACGCTAGTGAAGTTTGAAGTTGCCTGCCATTTGTATTAAAGCCGCAATTGATGGTTATATAACTTTTTGCACAATCTACAGTACATACATACAAACATATGTATGTATGTATATTGTATGTACATCCGCATTTCACAACACAAGGGCAATTAAAAGTTTAAATTCCACTGGCCCATATTTTCTAAATCCCAATTTCACGTTTAATAACAACAAATCAATTAATTATCTGAGCTTCCGGTTAGCAATTCGTTTTTTGGAATATGTCTTGCTATGATTTTAAATAACTTTATTTGTACGAAAAATTCAAGAAAAAAACCAAGAAATAAGACAGGGCGGTGTTCAGTTATGTTACAAATGTTATTGATATTGAAGTCCGAGGATTCTAATTTTGACAAATATGATCAAGTTTTGTACGTTAACGTCCAACTTAAATTTCGCAGAGCCTTCCAAGCATAATTCAAATTGCTTATACCATTAATAAAGTGAATATTTGGCCCACTTCTACTTACGGATAGGAGAGGTATCTTGCGGAAAGATTCCAGTTTTTCGCCTTAAAGCGTTTTCTAGGTATTTCTTTTGAAGTTGGCACAACACATATGTACCATTATAATAGTATTGAATTGTAAAACTAGTAAAAAAGTAGCTTAGTAATTATTATTCAGCTTGCATTTTTCACTTGTGATTGAAAGTAATTATGGTATGTGAGGGATTTTCCTAAAAGTAGGCAATATAATTAGGCATAGCAGTTAAAAATAAATTCATTTTCATCGAACAAGCTGGGAAAATATACGTAGTAAAGAGTTCGTACGGCTCCAAATCACCAAAGACGCGAGAAAGTTGAAAAAAATGCGTATGTTTGCGTCACTGTATAATCTGAAAAGCGATTTGAGTGCTAAGGTTAAATCTTTTGTACAAACAAAGTATAGATTACATGAAATGCGCGTACTACAACTATATTAACATACATGAGTAAATTCCCTTATAAGAATGAACTTAGAATTGAAAGCAATTATAATTTGGAAAATACACAAATATGGGCGTGTCTATTAAGTGAAAAGAAATCCCAAACCGTTTTTGACGTAGGTATGTGTGCATATTGAAAAACAAGCTGATAATTTTTAAAGACACATGTACATAGATAACTAATACGGTCTGTACATATTACTGCGTCAAAGCAGATTTAGCAGCATCCAGCTTAAGAGAACCGACGTACTTATCAACCAACAACCAATAAACAAATAGGTACTAATAGCGATCATGAGTAAATACTTATATACAGATGTTCATTGGTATTATGTGGGTTTTTATTTTTTGTATTTTAAAGTCAGCATTAACCTTTGAACTGTAATTCGGCTGTGTTCGGACATCTGTTGCTTTCATGAGCCACCGCCACCCAATGTGCTCCTGCTGGCGTTAAACACCGATCAGTACTTTAGGAAGACATGTACATAATATTATTATAAATACGTACATATGTGCTGACTATATATTTGTAAGTGATAATAGCGCGTGATATTTGTTTTTGTTTTTCAACGGCTCTGTAGACATATAGACCGAACGGAAAAATCTCCAGAAAATGTGATGTCAGTCGCCTTTACGTCTTCAGCGCGAGCGTGTGCATCATTTTCGAATTCGGAGAAGCCAGAAATCCAGCATTAGCACTATCAGTACTTATATAGAAATAAATAATCAATTTAAATCAATCAATTAGAAGTAAGTTGCTGTGATTAGAAGCTATAAAATCTACACGTTTGGGCTAATTTTCCATGAAAAGCACAGAGGCGCGTGCGCTTATGGAATCCCTCTTTTCCATAGAACATAGCCAAGCTAAACTTTTTCACAACTGCGCACTTACAGGTCAATCAGAGCAAACACAAAATGGCATTGTCCAAGATCGATGCAGAGATCGAGCAAGTCGATCAAGAGAAATACCTGCGCGAGGCCACGAACTACTATCGTGCTCTCGAGAAGCCCCTTAAGTATGGCCCAGTTATTGAAACACTGCAGGATCTGATCACGGCACTGCATCGCGAGTTCGAAACTAACTACGTCAACATGGAAATGGTCAATCATTTGATGCTGTCGTACAAGTCGAATCCCAAGGAATGGCGCAAATATGCCAAATTCGATCGTTACACCTACACCCGAAATTTGGTCGATGAGGGCAATGGAAAATTCAACCTGCTTATCCTTTGCTGGGGTGAAGGACATAGTTCCTCAGTGCACGATCATGCTGATTCGCATTGTTTTATGAAAATGCTGAAGGGAGATTTGCGCGAGAAACGCTACGAGTACCCTAATCGGCAAAAGAGCACCGGAAATGGAGATCAGCAGCAACAGCACGAACACGGTTCCGAGATCGATGATCGCGAACTGGTGGAGATTGGCGAAACGCCCATTGCCGTGAATGACGTGGCCTATATAAATGGTGAGTTGATAACACTGGCTATCTAACAACTAATGTTTTACTCATTTTCGATTTCCTTCCATATCTTCAGATAACTTGGGCCTGCATCGAGTGGAAAATCCCAGCCATTCAGAAACTTCTGTATCGTTGCACCTCTACTGTCCACCTTTCGACACGTGCTCGGTTTTCCAAAGTAACTGCAAAAGAACGCCGGCCAAAGTCACCTTCTGGAGCAAATATGGCGTTAGAACAAAACTGAATGACCAATAGACGATTTTGAAAGTCACAAACATCTTGTTATATATTGTCTAAGTTCTTCTTTATTACTGTTTGTTATATTTCTAAGACAAGTGTTTCCTTATATACTTAAAATTGTTTAAAGTTAGCCGTAGGACTAAGCGATTTTTCTAGAATATTACGTAATGCCCAAAAATATATGTACATATATGTAGGTAATTTAAAAAAAAAGAAATAACAGCTGCCTAATTTTAGTTATCAATCGTTTGACCCCCATCATTATAATTATCAGTTGAGATGTCAGTGAGCCCAATCAAAAAACTTGTTTGCGGTTCTCGAAAACACTGCTCAAGAAATGCAATATGTATATACTATATATGTCTTATTGGATCGGCAGTACGACAAAAAAATATATATATATTGCACATCATTAGACAAAATAAGCTCCGCAGATTGAGAACGAACTACAAATCCCTGGCTCTTTCTCTACGCCTCTTGACTGCGTTGCTCAATGCGTATCGCGGCTTTGGAATCACCCTTTTCCAGCACCTGTTTTATGGTTCTCATGAGGCCGGGTATTAGATTGATATGTTTGTCCACACAATCGCCGGTGCAGCGCTCGAAAAGATGTTGGGAACGCGACATATCCCGATCGGTCGGATTAGTTGGCAACTTGGAACGCACATCGTGGTTGCAATCCTATATTTGTATGTCTGAGTTAAAAACAATACTCTGCGCCTCAATATTTACCTTGACGCAATTTTGCAATCGACTCTGAAACTGTCCCAGCTCGTGCTGCAAGTAGTCCTGGGCGTTCATCAATGGAAGCGCGCATTTCTCGATGCAGTTCTGGACGCTCTCCAATGTGCCGCGTTCGTCATCGCAGCAATGAGCGGCACAGCGATGCATTGTGGACTGTACAAAAATTTGGTAGTTTTTTAAATCTAAACCTATTTAGCTTATCGCTATTTGGCACCTACTTGCATTCTTCTTAAATGAGTCTTGTACATATCCTCAATCATGTCGCCAATGGCACCTTCCAAGCGTTTTTTCTGCTGTTCCGCCATTTGATTTGTTTTTAATTTGAATGATTTTGAAAATTTAAAAAAGAGACAATAGAAGTATATATTTCATGACAATTGAATACAATGCTTATGGAATACTGTGAAGTATGTGTGTAAAAATGTTTCTTCAATCCATCGAAGCTTGAGTGATTTGTCGACTTTGCAAAATATGATTACCAATATTACTTTGAAATTCAGCATTAAAAAGTGCCCTCGATATTGTCATTACTAGCTTTGAAGGTTCCAATTCTGAATAGTTTGTTTTATGTATGTCTGATATACGTTTTCTAATTGTGTCTCGGATTCGGAAATCAAAATGCAGCCAAAATGATGCCTGACACATATTTCTCATAAAATGAATATAATAATAATACGATATACGTTTTCTAATTCTGTTTCGGAAATCAAAATGCAGCCAAAATGATGCCTGAGGCATATTTCTCATAAAATGAATATAATAATATTACGATATACGTTTTCTAATTCTGTCTCGGATTCAAAATCAAAATGCAGCCAAAATAATGCCTGAGGCATATTTCTCATAAAATGAATATAATAATAATATGCATGTTCACGATTTTGTAAGGCGGAATGTCTGTGAGTCACGAAACCGTTACTTCTCTTAACGGTTTTTGTGGCATGCTTCCATAAGAAAGAGAATTTTATATATGTACATTTATACTATATATAATCTTACCGCAGGTGAGATGAGATTTCTTAATTTATTAAAGTTGTTAAGCCGAACATACATATTCAGTTGTTTTGTGCAGACATATATGTACCCTTACTATAAATATAGAGTGTGCAATACTTCGATATAAACTTAGAGAATCAAAGCAATGAAGCGAATGTTCGTATTGTTATTATGTATTATATACATAGTTCTTACGTAATTGAATTAAATGGAATACTAATCCGACTAGTAATCGACTTTTCTGAAAAATTCGTATACATATTCTCTTTGAAACACAGCTGAATCCAAATTTGATTAACTGATTAATTGCATTAATACAAAGAAGGTGCAACTAATGGTGCGTTGTCCTTGAATAACAAGAAAGTATACCCTACTTCTCACATGCAGAACAGAGTTAGTATTCGGATGTGTGGAGCTTGCAGTAGAATACTTATTTTCTATCAAGATACAATTTTTTTTAGTTGGTAAGGTGTGTCTATATTTGTAGACTATATGTATGTACTTATTGGATTTGGCAAACATTCAATCATGTTCGAGTCTCGAAGTTCCACTGCCTACTCCAGATTCATTGCCAACATTCTTATCGAATAATTCACTGAATTCTTGCAAGAGTTTTAAAATTAGGTCTTCCAATGCCTTTTCTCGCGCTCTAGAGTTTTATATTCACGGAAAAATTAACAAAATGTGACAAAATTGTTCAATTTTCTAAAAAATTTTGACATCTTTATTTTAAGCTTTGGTCGGAACTCAAGGCTTCATTGGAATTGAAAAAATTACATAGGAGATATTAGACGACAAAGAGGAAGAAACATGAGATCGGGATTCCTCCCTTTTCGTCTTTTCTTTTCATGTAATACGTTTAATCAAAGTGTAGTGGTATATATGTAGATGTCATAAGATTATGCTGAATGATGGTACAAGTATACGCAAAATTTCAAACGAATCGTTAATAATAATTGTATTTAAACAAGTTGTAAAAGGCCTGACAATATTAAAACTTAATAAACGCGTGAACTATATCTACACTTGGGGTATGCTTTCCGGCCCTTTCGACAAAACCGCTTTCATTGTCTTCATCATGCTCGGTATTAGACCCACATGCTTGTCCACGCATTGTATGGCACAGCGCTCGAATTGATCTGTGAACTTAGCAATTTGCTCCTCGCTGGGATTGGCTGGCAACTTCACTTTGACATCATCGTTGCATTGCTGCAAATGATAATTAGAGTCAACTATACTGAATTTTTTTAAAACCAACACCTACCATGACGCAACGCTGTAGCCTGCCCTGAAATTCGCCCAGTTCGTGTTGCACATAGTTTTGGGCACGTGTCATGGGGGCGGAACAGCGGTCCACACAACGCTGCACACTGTCCACGCTCGAGGAGCTGTCCTGGCAACATTTCGCCGCACACAGGTGCATCTCTGTCTGAATAGAGAATATTGTATACATGCTGGATTTCAATTAAGGGTCAATTTCCATTATTCTTACTTGCATTTTGCGCAGGTGGGTTTTGTCCATGTCGTCAATCATCTCGGTGACGGCGGCTTCAATACGTTGGCGCTGTTGTTGAATCATTTTGTTTTAATATTTATAAAATACACTATATAATGTATTGCTTATGTAAATCAAATGCCGGGAAAGCGTGCTACTCGCAAGAGCTGCCGATACCATATGATAGCTATTAGTAATCGATAATTTTGTACTGTAACGTGCATTAACATCGATATTTGCCTTCGGTCAGCTGATTGCAAGCAGAATTGGGATTCCGTTTTTGATTGTTTATTGTTGAATTAGAAACTATACGGAAACCATGTCTTTTCTCCATAAACTATCCAGATTTACAACACAAGTAAAAGTCCACGCACTCAACAGGCAGCTGACCGTATCAACGCGAGTTCGGAGCATTACAAACAATGAAGCTACCGATGAGCCGGAAAGTGCAAGCAAAGGTGGTTTTGCACGTGCATTTGAGAAATATACAGCTCCTCCACAGCCAGAAGAGGCGCCCGTGGATAATCAAACTTTTGCATCGCTTCTGCGCACCTCCAAGTTCATAGATGTAAGTAGACGCACGGTTTCTCCAGCTTCCACAATATTTATGTAATCGTATTTTTATTATTATTTTCGCAGCTGGGCAGCGCAGATGGCAAGGTTGTGTCTGGTAAAATCTTTCATGTTGTCGGTGATGATCTTTACATAGATTTTGGCTGGAAGTTCCACTGTGTGTGCACGCGTCCAGCACGCAATGGAAGGTAAGTTTTAAAAGGCAGATCTATGTACTTACTCGTAGTTCGCTCCAAAAACAATCGTATCTTTCTAGCGACTACGTAAGAGGTGCCCGCGTTCGTTTGCGTGTCAAAGACTTGGAGCTGTCCACTAGATTTCTGGGATCATCTAAAGACTTAACCATCCTGGAGGCAGATTGCCAGCTTTTAGGTCTAATATCAACACCTACACGTCAAAATGCACCAAAAGGAACAGGAGCGGCAACAACGGGAGTAACAGGAGCTATTAAAATGGAAAATTTATTCTAAACCAGTTCAGAGTGCAATATTTACAGAAATTAATTGTATCAGGTGCCGTCAGTTATAAATTGAAAAACTTCGTAATGGTGGTTTAGCTCCTTTACATCGTGCAGTTGGAAACGTGTAGCCAAGGCGCCGTTGTCGGAGGGCAGCAGGAAGAAAATGCGCTTCACCCGGCTATGCACTAACGCCATGGCACACATGAGGCAAGGTTCGCGTAGTAGGTAGACATCGTATCCCGTGCAGAGATAGGGCCCATACTTGGCCAGATTATCTGCGGTAGCTTCCACCTGTTGCTGCTCATATTCCACAGACATCTGAGCCCCACACTGCACATCTTTGTATGCTTCATCCTGCCTTATGTAGTCATGGAAAGCTTTTGGTATGCCGCGTAGCGTTGTTTTGCTGGCATCGTCATCTTGCACGAAATCCACCTGGTGCTGAGTTGCACCTCCTTGCTGGCTGCGTGCCACATAGTCGACAAGCAACATGGAGCAGTGTCGATGAGAAGAGCTGCATGTGTCATTACTCCCTGCAATGGCCACAATACTGGGTTGTCGCGGGTCTACACAAATACCCACTGGCTGACCCGCATTCACGTTTTTGGTCAAAGATCGTAGTAGTTGCGCCATTTGCTTATGGAAGATGCGCTGCTTAGATGTGAAGTTACTACCATTTTGAAGCGATTCTGCGTACTTATCCGGATGAAACTTACAAGGCCAATACTTTTTCATTTTTTCGTACTGCATGCGCAATTTGGCCCTGTCGGCAGGCACCTCTATCACTTTAACATCTCGACAGAGGGCTTTAACCACACTGTCCGAGAATGCATGGCCTTGCAGATGCTGCTCCAGCGTGTGCTCTACTTCAGCGGTTGGACATATTAATACGTTCCTGTCACTAACGCGCTTTAAATGATGAAAATGTGGCAGTTTTTGGGAAAGTTCCTGTACAACTGATTGCAGCTGTTGTTTCGTTTCCAGTTGACAGCTGTGTACCTTGATAAGTGTTATGTCTTTTTTATACTCGGTTGTCAAAACTGCCTTTATCTCTAAGTTGTCGTCCACCTCAGTGGCCATGAACTTGCATCGTTTGGCAGGTGGTGCACTAATTTCCATGTCTGTTTGCTGATCAATGCCAGCGCGTGCCATCCACTCGATTGATCGGTTTTATGTGTATTTTAATCGATAGGCATTTGTATGTATTCGATGTGTCATCATATGAAGCTGTTTTAATTATTTCTGGCAATGCTTTGCACACAACCGTGACATGGTTACTCTGAAAAGCGAACGCGCGTAGGAAATCGATTTGAAAGTGAGTTTTCTAAGTTTTGCTTGTTTCGACTTGTGTGTCAAAATGTTTGTTTTAAAATCGTTCTGCTGTTTAATAGATCTTCACACTGCTTGCAAACTTATTGGCGTGGCCGGCACGGTTTATACAATCGTTTGTGGTTCTATGTTATATCGTCGTGCTGTGGCTTTGGATTTTATATTAGCCCTTGCTGCAATTATTTTGACAGTCTTGTTCCTCGTAAGTAAGCTTATGATGCTTTTAGGCACAATTAAGGTAAAATATTAAACTCATATGAAAAATGGGACTTACATTTAAATATATCTTGTTTCATTTAATTAAAGAAATTTCACAAATTTTCGCTGTATTCATGTCGTTGCGGAATTGTGTCCATTATTGCATGCTTATGCACAGTCGGTTATTGGCATGTTTTAATTGGTACAACCCTGGTACGAGTCTTGTTTGTGGCTTTATTTCTAATGAGTAAGTTTTGGAAAGAACGGAGTCGATATTTGAATTAATGTCAATACTGTTTTCCAGCTGAACTTTACTATGTTTGGATAACTTATTCCTATTGGCGTACCTTCAACGAAGACCCTACTTCCGAATGATTCAATCCAACAGCTGCTACTGCTCAAGCAACCAGTTGTTAATCAAACAAAAACATCTTGAAGATACTTTTCTGAGCACGACGTCGAACGTGTTCGATTCGGTGTCTTGACTCGATCGCTTTCGTTGGCGCGTTGGATGTTTTAGTTCGAGCAGAGAAGTCGTGTGGGTGAGTCGGTCGTCGCGCATATGAAAATGTAGTTTTCCACACGTGTATCTTTTACTGTTTCTACCAGTTCGTTTTTATGTGCATGTGTGCGAGTGGCTGTGTGTTTGTGTGAGTGTTTATACAATTAGAACTAACAGAAATGGCCAAAGTAACGGCGCAAAGGTGATTTGCACGTAAAAACTAAAAAAATTACTGAAGCGAGCGACCGGTAACGTAAAGCATCTACAAGATACTTCAAGATTTTGCAAAAGCGTTTTTTTCTTGTTTTGTGGTGAGTGTTGGTTGGCTTTGTGTAACAAGTGTGCGTCGCATTCGAAACGAAAGCTATGAAATGATCAATTTAATTCAATCAACAAGCCCATAAAGTAACTAAATTATGCAACATACATACATATAATGCAAAGAATCTAAACCAACTCATAATATCAACAACATGCACTAAGCAAACCTAGATACATGTACATATACATATAACAACAAAAGCAACACTTGTCTGCACCGAAAACCGCGAACAACACGTTTGTCAAGCCGGTTTAGTCATAAAAATTATCGAGAATTGCGAGAATCAAACGGCATTGTATATGCTCGTATAAATGTGTTTTTAAAGACAAATTCGATAAAAACGTCACGAGCCAACTTTTAAGATACATTTGTGGGAGAGCGTGTAGCCACCGTTTGTCTATTTTGCTTGTGTGCGTGAGTGTGTTTGTATGCATATGTGTGTATGCACATATACATGTGCACAGCTGTTGCGCTGTCCGACTGCATGGCTCAGAGTATCTGTATCTGTATCTAAGACACAGCGAGCGCATCGAGTTGAGTTGGAATGCATTGCCAATTGCGTATTTGCTCGAATGCGTTAATATCGAAGAAATAACCCAACGATACGATAAGATACGACGAGAAGCTTATGCAAACATATACATATATACATATATACTATACTATATGTACATACATATGTACATACATAACGTGCAATTAAAATTCGCACAAAGGCGTCGCTACTCGCTCCCTGCGGCTAAAGTAAAACTTAACGATTTCGGTATTTTTATCTTATCGCGTCTGGCACATTGATTAGGCTTTTGCTTTTCCGCTGGACGGGTGAAGTCATTGAACACAGGCAGCCATAAAACGTCGTTATTGACAAAGGCTTTAGTCAGCGGCCATTATAGACCACATTCTAAACGTACACTTGCCGAGACATACATACATGCATATATACATACACGTATGTATGCACTACATACCGACATGCTTGCACCTATATGTCTAATGCCAGTGTAGTTCAAGTGCAAAGGCGAAAAAAAGAACCAGCTAAGGCCATACGAAACACAATAAAAAAAAAGAAAAGAAAAGCTCACGCAACTGCCAACTCGCTTTGCAATCTTTGGCTAAATTTAGACAAAACCAAACAAGGCATTGAGCATATAAATCAACTCCAGCAGGAGCAGAAGCAACTACAACAACAACAGCAACAGAAGCGGTAGCAGCAACAGTAGCCTGAAGATGGACATAGAATCCGATTCGGACACTTCGGAGCGTTGGGAAGACTTTTTTGGTAAGTTAAGAGAACATACACTTGAAACAAATTTTGTAACATTTTAGAAATGGCATTCAGACATCCACTAAAAAGGCTAGATTTGTCTAACAATTTAGCTTTTAATTAAGTTAATCTTAATGTTTTGGAATGTTTTTAAAATTCTATGTTCATCCATTCTTTGCTCCACAATTATTGATCTTGTAGTGAAAAAAAGTTGTTGCCAAAAATTAAATATAAATATGCCCACATATGGCTCTACCGAGTTCTAAGAGAAGCCGTATCTCTTTCTGGCTAGCACGACTGATTATATGGCATAAGGTTACTTTGCTTAATGTAGTCTTCTTTATCCAAATGGAGATAAAACCGTTCAAAATGTTGTTTAGAGCATGTTAAAGGGAATCTAATTTAGGAGTTAAGAAACTGAAATATCCCTCATTCGTATCCTATCTGCGCAATTTGCATTCAAATCTATATTATTGATAACATTTCCAACTGAGACTAGAATAGAAGAAACATTTCAAAGCACATTTTATTCAATACCCGATTTCTTTGAAGTCCTTCGAGCAGTGTAGGGGAAAAGTTCATTGAACTACATAAGTGATGAGTCAGCAGTCACTTGCGCCTGCGTCTGTGCTCCATTGTAGATAGGAGTGGGGTGTTGGTGGTGGTGATGCTGGTGGTGTAGGAGGTGGGGGTGGGGCTCTTTCGCACACACATTTCGCATGTTTTAGCGGTCGTTTGCCCGACTCGTTTGGCGGCCTCAGCGCCTTGCCCAAAAATGGTTAAAATACTTCGCGTGCGCCTGCGCAAGTTTCCTTGAATTCATTTTGTATCTCGTCTTTTTTTCGGGTTGCCCAGAGGCAGTTGCATATGGTTGTTGTGAGCTTTGGCCAGTGCACTAAATTCAACATTCACTGCCGTTGATATAACTGTACACCAAGTGTTTATACCACCATATATAATCGTACATACATACATACATATGTACATATATCAAGTGAAGTGCGTTTTTTGTTGTAACGGGTTTCATGATTTGCGCTTTGCATTGTTTCTCGCATTGTAAGAAATTTTGCAGTTTCTGTTTTTGTTTTGGCATTTCTTTCCGATTATTTAAGCGGTCAAAAGTTGGCTTGTAATGAAATTTAATGATAATAATTTTTTGGGCTTTGACCCAAATTGGAGTTACGGTAATTTATGCGCAAAAAATGCGATAACTTTGCAAATTGGATTGGCCAGCTTGAACTTTGAAATTTATGCTCATGACTGTGAAATATTGCTGACCCATTTGTGATTCCATTGCTGATTGAATTAAGAAAAAATTGTGCAAAATGTCAGCACTTCAATAACTAAATCTACTTTACAAGCATTAACAATTGTTGTTTCTAAAGAAAAATCAATATATAGTATGATCTTTAACTAGGTCAGCTCACCCGGCGTATTATAAAACACAATACAAACGTGTGAGTCATGTGGTGGCTTTTTAATTTGAATTGCTTTCTACAATACAGACATACATACAAGTATATACGAACGTACGTATGTCGCTTATCAGAAAAAGTATTGAAACAAAAAACAGTCTTTGTTAACTAAGATCGAATTTATTCGCGAAGCAAATGTCGTTCAGCCGGAACGAATTATATTAATTATTCTGTAGTTTTTGCTATTTCTGTAGTTAGAAGAGCATACATTTTCTTACGAATTCCATATCAACTGATGTTCTGGACTGAAAATTAGTTTTGTAACTTATTTATTTCAATAGATTACTTATTTATCGTTCTATGACTGATAAATCTTTTTTTTTTTGCAAAATCAACTTTTCCTTGCAAACAAAATTTGTGTTTTGCTTTTCGTTTATAAATTTTAAAAATTACTTCTCTATTTCCTAGAATCTATTCAACTTATTTTGCCTTCTCTTTAGCTAGAAGTGGATTTCCACATTTTATTTCCACTGACTGCCAGAACGAATTAAAAAAGTCAATTACACATTCATAGGAAATCTATTGAAATTCAAATTTTGTTTAATTTTTTTAAATGCGAAATTATGAGAATAAAATATTGTGGAACTGCTAATTTCAGAAATTGGCAAATGTGTGTGATTTCATTGCCTTTGCCAATTCCTGAAATAAATGTTTGTCTTCTTTTTTTATTGGTATGCAAATAAAAGAATAAAATTGATTATAAATGATCAAATTATTACAATGCAGTTTTAATGCTGTAAGGGGTTTGTTATACCCTGTACCCAAAGGGTAAAAGGGTATGCTAGTTTGTGTTTGACTTTGCGCAAAATGAACCTTGTACGACTCTCAGATTCTCTTGGAGGCAGATTAAAAATCCAATTGTTTATCAGACCTGTTCATACAAGCACGCTTACCACTCATTAGTTGTAATTAAACGAACTAATGTAGGGTTTGATGCTTAACAATGACCCCATGTGGTTCATGAGGGGCCAGCATGCTGATCGTATAAGTATATGAGTAAGCACTAAGCATTATATAAATACTTATGGGTAGAATGTGATATTGATATGAGTGTGCTATCAAATGTCACAGAGCTGGGCTGTGTTTGGCCTTTCAATTTTCTCTGCCCACGAAAAGTCAATAGAAAATTTGTTGCTTGTCGTCTGTCGTTTTGACATTTGACTGTGCACACACACACACACACACACACACACACACATACATGATCATACATGTATATAAAAAAGTGCATGGCTGGCTGTTGACACAAGTGCCCGACAAAGTGGAAGGCGAAATGGAATTGGAAGGCAACGCATGCGCACAGGTCAAGCGTAGCCGGCTCTTTTTTTCTTTTTGTTTTGTTTTGTTTGTTTGTTTCGTGGCTGAGAGGCACCTTTTCGTTGCCTTTCATAGCCACATACAAGTACAAGACAAGGGGAAAGACAGTTTTCTGGCCTCGTCCAACCGCAAACACCATGGGGGTTTGTCCTCAGTTGAGTTCATTTGGTATTGTTGCTCTCTTCTCGATTGTGATCTCAACGAACCTTTACTCTAGCCTGCTTTCTTTTTATTTACAAGTATTTTCAAATTTCTTCAAATTCTATCATGCGACATTTTTATGTGCATTTCTATTATTTCTCTTTATTTATTAAACATAGCCACAATATTAATACAGAAAATTGATATAGACACATCTTGAAAGCGGCTTATCAGCCAATAGTATATTTGATTAATATTCCCACATATTTCTTTTGATAAAGCCGCAGTTACAGTTTTTTTGTAAAATTCTTAAAACGCCCTTTGCTCAATTCTGCGTGCTTGAAAGTATGTTAAAAGGTCAGTTTTGCGTCGATCTTCACTTCCGTTGCCAATTACTGTTTGTACACTTAATAAGGTTAATTGACAAAGTTCAGGGAATTGACAAAAAAAGCAAACAAAACAAATACGTTCAGTCAGTTGTACGCTTTTCTGTCCCTTTAATGCAGCCAATGAGAAAAGTTCATTGGCCAAGTGATTATTTTTATTAATTCTTATTACCTCACCCAAGCATTTTCAAGTTATTTCCCTCGTCTTGTTGTCATCACCATCAGTTCGGGCTGTTTTGTCATTGTTGTTGCTGCTGCTGAGACAGACAGCAACTTTTTTTCTTCTATTTGCAACTCGTAGAAGTATCTCGACCAGGACCAGAGGAGCTCAGACAAAGGCGGGGAGCTCTACTTCTACCTACTTACCTAGTGCTGTGTGTAGGCCGCAAGTCGTCGGCGTTTAGTGTTTGTACAGTACAACATCGCTACAACAAACTAATGTTCTTCAAGTGAAGCCTGCCAGGAATAAGCACTAAGCCATAATGTATAGTTCTATGATTAATTAGGGCATGGATCAGCATTCTTCTTCAGTGTTATATAAAACAAAAACCATTAACAATCATTAACAAAACAGTAGGCATGAATTTGGGGAAAGTCCCCAAAACTTATGTGTCACTTAAAGTAGGACGTGAAGATTATTATCGCAGTCGCTGATTAAACACAATTGTTATAATTGTGATAAGATTTCTTTCCTTTAGTGGATTCTTAAGTCATTTTCTAAAATTAATGTTCATTCATTATGAATTTTGAGTGCTAGCACAAAAGTATTTATAGATCGTTATACTTGTAGAGTTCTTTAACTGTATTGTTGTTTGTTACTTGTCCGCCTGGCCGCTTGAGCTTGGGTTGGGGTTTTCACCTACGAAGCTGATCATTCTCTAATTGCGAACAAAAGTCATGAGCTGTCAGATTGCAGACTGGAGTAGTCAGAAGATTTTTGCTCAGTGCAGTTTCAGCGGGTTTTTTTGTGGGCGTTATGGAAGGTCATAAAACTTGCAACAAACTTGGCTGCATGTGCCAAAGGTTTTTCCTCAATGGAAGGCAGCGACGAGCGACAGCTGCAACTTGTTGTTGTTGCTGTTGTTGTTGTTGTTGTCAGTGGGATTTGTTGCTTTTAATGAACGCTGCAACCCATTCCCCATGCCGCCTGCGTTGCTATTCTATTTGTGCAGCAAATTTATAACTTCCTTGCCAAATCGTTTTGTTAGACAATTTACGCCTACTGCAAGGAATGGATGCGATTAGTGGGCGTTGTCCTCTAAGCATCCTAAGAGGCTTAGAACTTGAAGGCTTACAATCTCAAATGTACACACATATACACAAGTGTGTGCGTGTGTGTGTGTGTGTGTGTGTTTGCGCTTTTTGACAGACATAAAGAAAACTGTGTTCGTATGAAAATGTGATTTGTGATTAACAAACCATGTGAGAGGCACGCAATATGTGAGTCACTTGAGCTTTGAAGGCACTGACAGACGACACAACCACATTGATGATGCCCCCATGCACACATATACATGTACTTGTATTGTATATACATATGCATACACACAAATAAACAACCTTACAGTTGCAGTTGTTGTTTCTGGCTTTTGTTTTGTTATCAGCTTTTGTCGGTTTTAGGTTTCAGTTTCTAGTGAAAGTTATTTTTCATGGCATTGTTGTTGCTGTCGCAGCTTTTGCTGCTGCTGTTGTTGCCGTTTTTGTTGTTGTTGTTGCTGCTGTCATTGCATTTAACATGCTCGTTGCCATGCCATTCCATTTCACTGAGCAAGCTGGAAAGCTGAAGCTGCTTCGGCTACTTGAATGCCCTGCAGTCTGCCATCGCCAGCTCGCACGCATGCGCTAGAGAAAAGAAGGCTCTGAGTCTGAGTCTGAGTCTCTGTATCACCGTTAAGTGATCGAGAGTTCCGTTGCTGAGATTTCGGTGGCGTTCGGTTTATCAGAATCTTTCACGCTTTAGTTTTCCATTTCGTTGTTGCTTGCTCTTTCACGCTGAAGAGCGATTTTTAAAGTGGCTTTTGCGTGTGTTGACATACTTTCGTTTTCATTGGTTGTTGGGGCGGCACTTGGATTGCGACCATGACATAATGTTTCCAAAAACTGTTAAATTAATGCTAAACGATTATTTATCGGATTGCAAACAACCGGGCCGGCCACTATTGGGGGTCTTTGTTGATGTTCTCCAAAGAGAAACTTAAGCACTAGTATTGATTAATTGATTTTGTCACACCGCACTTTAAAGAGCTTAACAAAAACTTAACACCAATATTGGGATCGCAAGCTCAGATCCGGGCATTTCAAAGACCAACTTTGCACGCCGGTCTCTTGCCCTCATTTCAAAATAGACTCTCGTTAAAGGTTTGGTATTTGTGGCGCCAAGCATGCAAATAATGTGTAATGTATAATGTGTAAAAGGGCTCAGATCACTCGAACGTGGCGTGGGGCTTACTCTTAGACAAAGCACAAAAGCAACAACACATCACAGCCGCCAAGGTCAAGTTAAGGCACTTCATAGGTGTGTGCATATATATAGTGTATGAGTTCGAGTTTTTAACGATTTAAATAATAATTGCATTTATCTTTTGTGAACTTGTATTCAAAACAAAGTCCATTTTGGGCTTTTGAAGTTGTAGGTGTTGCCAAAGTGATGAGCAATAAGCGTGTATGAAGAGCATGCTTGAGGCCTAAGCACTACGAACAAAATTGCGTTTTTTCTTTACAAAAAACTAAATATAAACAAATGAGCAACCTGAGGATGTGGAATTGAAAGAAAGCTTCAACATGTTGGCTGTAGCTATACACATGTATCTTAGCTATAATATATACAAGTACTCGTATATATGTATATTAAAGCAAGAGGCGTATAGCAGTCCATTGTTCCAATTAATCTTCCGCATTGATATTAATAATAATACTCGTAATAGGTAGGTTTTCAATAGAAGTGTGTACAATAAGCAAGCAATATGTTTCTGCTATGTGCTATAGAAAAGCGATGCATATGAATATTTGAAATAACAATCTCATTGTGGAAACCAATTAAACGCAACCTTCAAATGTCAACTGATTTATATTTTATTTGTGCTAGAAAAGAAGCTCATTACAATAAACATATGCGAGTACATGCTTGATGTGTGGCTCTACTGCAATACGAAGTCAATGTAAATGCATAAATTAAAGCAACAAATGAGCAACTGAGTGTGCACTTATAGTTAGGTTCGACTGCTGTCAAAATAATAGTAGGGCATGCAGTGCAGCTGAGATCTTTTTAAAAAATATTAGTTTTACATATACATTAGTACTTACTTGCACATATATATGTACAAAGTTTTAAGCAAGATGTTTATAGTAAATTTTAAAAACGAGTTAAATAAATTGAGATCACATTGATGTGTGGAAATTATAGAAAGAAACGCTGTTAATATTTTATTCACAATTACCTCAGAATTGAAAATTGAATGTGCAGTACAAAAATAAAAAAAATATAAAAAAAACAGGGAATGCAGTTTATAAAATAAACTTTATTTTTCATATTTTCTCTGAGTACAAAATTAAATTTTGAGGTAATCCGATGAAAACCTTTGATTTTTCGTACAAACGTTGAAGCCCGTGTTGCCCCATTTGGAGTTCAAATTTTCCAAAAGCGCTCTATAGCGACCACCTACATATGTACATATCAGCTTCCTCGCTCTTACCGTTTGCGCTATATAGTATGTTGATCACACAGTTAGGACAAACTGTTTTAACCATACTTTTTTATATATCCATGGGGGTACCTAAAATCTCATCTTGATGGTGCGAGTGGCTAAGTTTTGTGAAACCAGGAATGTTTTTCTCCCCTAGAACAAATTTATATTTATTTATATTTAATTATAACCTGAAAAATCATATCAAATTGGAAAAAAACGTTACTAAGGTAAAATATATCGTCCTTAAGGAAATACAGTTGTTAACTGTACGGAAAATGTGAAGAAATGCTATACATTTTCGTTTTGTTAGATTCTATAAATGAATGATTGTACACACTTGGCTTAGAGACACAATTACGTCGCGTGTTTTTATTTTACTTGTTTTTTCTTTCTGTATTTCAAGTTTGACAGTCAGCTGTCAAACAAAAATAAGTATATGTGCATACATATGCATAAACAAACGTGTTTTTACACGAAAAATAAATAAAACAGAAATATACTATATAATAGAAAAATGTGCGAACGCAGCTGTGTCAAGTTGAAACCGCAAAAAAACGCAAAATTGAGATATGGCTGAAATACTTAAACACTTTTTTCCACTGATCTGCCTCTTCGTATGAATGCAAGGCGTAAAAATACAATGCTAACAAAATATAAATAAACAAAAAAAATCAAGTAAACATATGCGGCGGATCTTGCCGAACTGGTTTTGCAAAAAAAAAAGTTCACCAAATTGAGCGAAACAGCAACAAAAGAATTAAAGAAACAGATTGTGAGAACAAGAGTTTGAACTTTGATTAGATACAACAAAAGTCAAAAAAAAGGAAAAAATTTTTGCAACTGTAAATTAATTTGTTCATTGAACTGTGAACACTAAAAACAAACACGATAATTAAAAACAAAAAAAAAAAAATATTAAAAAAAGAAAACAACTTGATTGCTGATTTAGTCTTTATACGTCAATAGTTTATGTTATGTCTAGTTCAAAAATATAATTTGCTAAATATGTTTTCAAGCTTAGAGTTAAGGCAACCAGCAAAGGTTATAGTGGCTGCCATAATACTCGAAATGTGGGGGTTTACCAAGGCTGTTAACCGGTCAATTAAGATTGTTTTATTGTTGATGTATTTGAAGCGTTGTTCTTCACTAAGAACAAAATAATCTCTTATGGAAACTTTATCTTTTGGGCGCCCAATCTCCAAAATTCTCTTGCTAAAGTTGTAACTAAGCTGGATGTCTAACACAATTATAAATAAATGATTAAAAATGATTGATTAATTTATTCAAGTGATAAATCTATTGTTTAGCTTTTATAGACTTAAAGTTTAAGCAAAACGCTCTTTTTTTCTTTTGCTTGTGCTGATAATTAAACAGGTATTGTAATTATGTGAATCAGAAGTGAAAAACATTACTTACAATATTGATTACTCCATAAGACATTTCTTAAAGGATAAAGGCGTAATCGATCGCCCACTAATGTTGTATAAAATGTTCTTCATTCTGGCTTTCTATCTGTTGCCAGCTCTTCACGCTAGATAACCTGTTTAATCGTTCGTGCCGTTTATCAAACTCTCACGCCCATTTCAATCACGCCCACGTGTTAAAGTTGCTCCACAACCAACACCATACGGAGGCTGGCGTAAATTTGCATAATTTTCAAATTAGAAAAATGTGTTTGCGTAATGACATTTCTAACGGTTAGCCACGGTTAGACGCTTGGCTGCAAACATGTCTGGCTTCTTACTCCAGCTGATGACTTCATAGAGCAGCACTGCATTTATACAGAACTCCATATAGAATACATACTTGTATAGCAGTTTGTTATTTTGTAAGAGTAGTAGGTGCGTGCAAGGCCTTTAAAAAACTCCGAGTGAAGAGCACGTCCAGCAACAAAAAGAAAAAAGTGCCAAAAGCAAATAAGATACCGGCCTGAGCAGCCACTGTTTGAAAACTAGGTTCAAATTTGCATAGTTGACATGCGGACCAACCGACGGACCAGCCGACCAGCGGACCAGCGGACCAGCGGACCAACCGACCAGTCGTCCAGACGAGATGCGGTAATCGATGAGTGTCGTCGATGTCGACGGTGCAACGTAATCCTGGCAGTTGGCAGGCGCTTGTTAGATTTTTACGGCACGCCAAAGAAGTTTGCTGTTTGTTGTCGCTGTCTATGGCCGAGCAAACAGCTCTAAACTGGCTATGAGCATAGAAATATCAGTCAACCTCTCATACATATAGTATACTTGTATATAGTAGAGTCGTGTGTGTGTGTGTGTGTTTGTGTGTCTTTGCTGGCAATCTGCGTGACCAACACACGACGCTAATGTACAGATCATGAGCACTGATTGCGTTTAGTGCATGAAAATTGGAAAAACTTGTTGTTGTTGCTGCCAGAGTAGTTGTAATACTCTGTCGACTCGTTCTGCAGCATCCACAGCATCACAATCATCATCATAATCATCATCATAATCATCAACTTGATCAGCATTGTTGCCGTTGTCGACTTTGTCCATGTCTGTAGCTGCAACCATTGCCATTGCTTATTAATTTCCTACACAAGCTGCAAGTATGGATGTGTGTGTGTGTGTGTGTGGCTCATCAAGTCAAAATTACAAAGAGTTGCTTGTTCAGGGGGCTGGGCTGGGCTGGGTCAGTGGCGTTCATAAATAAAGTTTATATGCAGCTGACCACGCACGCCGCTCTAATTAATTAGAACGACTTGCTTGCCCCATCATCAGTTGGCGCCAATTCTTGTTGCTGCAGTTGCTGCCACATTTTTGGGGCCTTTGACCTGCCATGTGTGCTAGAGTGTTAGGCTTAATATTTATTTAAGAAATTAACAAACATACAGACGCGCATAGTTGAAGCATGAAAATCTCATTAAAAAGTAGCAGGCAGCGTGACAATGTACGCGTAAATGCAAATGAATCGACTAGTGTGTCTAAGTTAACAACTTTCTGGGCTATATTTGAAGATAAAGTTACTCGAACTTTGCAGCCATAACAGCTATGGAAAACAAACAATGTGCTGAGCGCGCATGTTGGCCTAAACAGCGAGCGAGCTACAACAATAAATGAACTCTCAGACTTCGCTCAAATGGCCAGAAGGGCGTCAACACTCAATGATTTTAACCTTCACCTTCAGTCGCACATTACAATGCTTTGTTGTAATTTAAATGAATTTATTTTTAACAACATTTCAACAAGGGCCAAATAACTCGTAACTGACTGACTTGTCTTCTCCGACAGTCTGGCTGTCCGCCTGACTGAGTGGCTTACAAATTGGTACAAGCACGCGGCCCAACGTTGCGTATGATTTATGCGGCACGTCTAAGGTTACAAGCCAACCAGGAAAGAGGCATTGTTGTAATTTGAGCAGCAGCTCAAGTTCAAAGCGCAACCGTGCATAGAACACACGAGCACAGATACATATGTATGTATGTATGTATTCCTGCGATCATTGAACGATTATTGAATCGGATGCTGCCGGAGGCTGCACAGCATTGGAAGGAACGACCGGGCGCAAGGCTCTTTGTAAAAAGTGAAAGAACGTTTTATGTGCTGCTAGTTAGTTGGGCAAGGAGATTTTTCGTTGGAGTTGTGATAATTCAGTTTCAACTAGCTTGCAAATATTTCCCAGTTGCAGTTCTCAGCTGATTCCGTTGCCAAAAGCAGACAGTGGATTATTATATTCGACCTGTTGTGGAGAAACTTTGCTCAAAATCTTTGTTTATTTTACTTAGTATTATAAGACTCCAACAAAACTATTTAATCTTATTATACTTCCACGAAATCTTTTATCATTACGAGACGTTTATGCCCCTGGGGTTCCTCATAATATGACCAATCCATTGCCACTTTTAAAGTCCTATCTGCTTTGGAAGAGTTTCTTCATTGGTCAGCCGTCATATTCTGTTATTGCTTATTTTTCTATCGGCCTGAAAATTCTTAATATGATGCGGAGGCATTTGCTTATAATAGTTTGTATACGAATATAAGCTCACAATCTAAAAAGTATTTGTTTGTTGTTGCTTGGACACCGTTCAGCAGAAAAAATGAAAATGCTTCGGTTGTTTGTAAATAAAGCAATTTTTTTAAAAGAATAGTTTAACCTTTTAAATAATTGGAATTTAGAATAGAGCATTTATTTGATAAGGCAAGATATTCACTCATCAAATGTTGCTAAAGAGGGGTTTTCTAAATAGTGTACAAAATAGTGTGTATTATGCATTCGAATTTATAGTAACTTAAAAAAATTCCATCTTGCTATATTTTAAACAAGAAATGTTATCATTTAATGCTAAGTTTACTCATAAATTTTCGATATTGTTATACACCAGCAGTTGAGAATAATTTGTTGTCTGTATATGTATTATTATTTGTTAGACGGATAATTTTTAAGGCAAGAGTTCTATCTCTAGCTCATCTAACTGAACAATACTGCACATCCCTGCAACTTATAATGACGCCATTGTGTGCGATCTGGGGGGAAAATTAGCAACGAGAGTCCGCCAGTTGGGAGAGAGGAAAACGTGATAACACGTAGGCTCAAACAAGGCGCGCATGCGTGGAGGTTGGAGCAACGAAGCCACAAAAAACTGGCACGTCTTGAGCGTCTGAGCCAAGTGGGGGAAAGATTGGTTGTCCGGACAGCAGCGATGTGGAGTCGTCTCGAAAAAATGCGCTCCAGCAACACCCACTCACACACACACACACACACACGACTCTCCATAAGCATGGAGGTTTTCTTGTGGCTTGTTGTGGTGTTTTTATTTTGGTGGCACAGCTGCTTTTATGACCCGCCACATTTTGGTACGCCTCCCAAGTCAGGTGCCTACAAAAGCTCGGATTTCAGCTCTTTTTTAATAGTCGCTGCAGCATGTTGCTTTTTATGGCTAACATATAAATCTGCTTGCTGGTTGTTGCTGTCGCTGCTGTTGCTGTTGTTGTTGTTGTTGTTGATATTGTTATTGTTTGGCTTAACCTATTTTAGACATTGTTAGCATGCCTCTCCAAGTGGCTGTCTTGTTAGGCAGGGCTTAAGGGCGAGCTAAGCCTGTGGGCTATGCAATTTGAGCTCGACTATACATATACATAAGTATAATACATAACTAATGAATGTTTGTGGCAACATCAAATGCTTATCGAAAAATTCTGTGTGGCATCAATATAGAGTCTTGACCGATACAGAAATAGACATGGTGGTACACATAAAAAAGCTATTCAAGCAATAAATAGCAAACACTATTCATTTAACATGCTATATAGTATATGTATGTATGTATTCGTGGAAATCTTTTCCATTGTTAGCTGATTTTTTCGTAGCTGAAAAAGAATTTTCCATTCCAACACTTTCAACGTTGCTTCTGAAATGAATAACATAATTAAACAATATAATGACTAAGAAATTGTATTTACATTGACATATATTACCAATACTATTGAATACTATATATATATCGATATACTTACACTATTAAATGTACTAAGTTATTGTCAAATAAAGTCAGGTTGTGGATCAAAACAGTCAAAAAATTACATTCGAGGGAATTGGTTTGGTTTATTCGAATTTTTTAAACATATTAATAATTATGTATGTATATAGAATAGGGCTTAGAATGATAGAGTATATTGTAAGTGGATCAAAGGCCTATGTTGACTTCGAAAAACACCGAAAGTAGAATCCAACAACTACATGATCTACATGATCAATGTTTCTGTTCGCAATAATTTCACAAACTTCATCAAATTTTTTGTGTTGAAAGACTTTTTGAAATATGACCAGAGAGTGTGATATCATTATTCAGCTGTATCATATATCAGCTGCTTTAAAACACCTAAATCGCAAAATCTTGTGCGAGCTCTAAAATATAGATTTTCTCATTAACTTTCGAATATTTTCTATATGCTTCAATGCAATTTTAAAATTGAAACAGATTTATTGGCAACTTAACTGAGAAACTCATCATTGCTGAGGCGTGTGAAATCATCAGTAAAATAATCTCAAAAGGTTTCTGTTAAATGTTTCACCTTGCACACTCATGAATTTCACTTCCTTGTGATTAATACAGCTGCCAATTGTCCTTCATGTAGGGCTTTGATTCAAGATTAATGTAAATATACTTGAAATTCCATGCCACTCGGGGCAATTAAATTATTTAGCACGCTCATTAGTATTTTGCAGCACTCGAGAAGCGCAAAACTCTAAGTTGCGAAACATAAAAAGAATAAGCAAAATAAAAGACCGCTGCGGCAATAATGAGCCATAAAATTAAAACAAAAAGGAGACACGTAATGCGCATAAATGCCGTGCTGTAAAAAGTAAAACACAAAAGACAAGCCGCTGCAACACGCAAGAGTTTTTATTGCCGAACCGATCCGACCCGATCCGATCCGATCCGTACAACAAATTGCCAGACAGGCTTTTGCATAGAATCTCAGGGCAGTTCGGAACGGGCATTTGAATAAATTTGAAAGTGTTGCAGGGGCGTCATTGACTCAATACTTGTAGATCGCACCAATACATTGTGTTGTGGCGAAAGGCATAGTCGTAAAAACAACAGCCTTAGGTGTGCTGAGGAAATTAGCACACCGGGCATACACACGTACACTTCACGGCTGAGCAGCATTTTTGTACCTCTCGCAGTTACGTTTATCGGCGCTCAGATCTATGTTCATAAAATGAAGTAGCGACGACATGGATATCGACATTAACATTAACAATAACATCAACATCGACATCAACATCTGTGTGCGATAACAATGCAAACCTGTCGCGCATATCAAGCACCTTGGCTGCCCTACACCTACGCCCTACTAATTAGCGCCGCTAATTGAAAAATGCATACGTCACGCTGGCAAAACAAACAGCTCGACAAATTTCACTTTGCCTCCTTGCTGTTGGAGTTATACTTGTACAAGTATGTACATATTTCTCCTATTTTCCTAACAATAGGTATGGCCTTAATTAAGGCAAAGTAAATACGTTAATTTGCGGTTAACCGAGCCTGTTGCATGCAGCTGCGTCGCGTCGCTTGCGTAATCGCCGCCTCGATGCTGCTCCTATCTCGGAGGCGTATGCGTAACGTTTTCTCTGTTTAGAAATGCGAGGCGCATGCTTTAGGTTTTGGTTAATGTCGCGCAGTTGTTATTACAATGTATATAAGTATTATTTTAATGCTCCACATATACTCGTATATATACTTTTCATTTCGCTTTTTCAGCATTTTCTGCAGTTGTTGTTGTTGTTGTTGTTGAAGTTGTTGGTCATATTTGTCGCTGTCACTTGGCCGTAAACCCCAACCAAGTAAGGCCGAGCATCGCATCGTACCTATAAATCTTTTCCGAAATGTGAATTGGTTGTATTCCTTTTGTTTATTTTTCTCTTGCCCAAATTATGTAAGCCAATTAAGTACGAGTAGCAGCAGTGAGCCAGAGAAAACAAAATACAAATGCATAATTTATTAATAAACAAATATAAATTATGACTGTAGCAAAAGTTGATCAAAGTGTGGCACACGTTATATACACATACTTGTAAAAGAAAATTTTGGTTGATTCGGGGCAACAGTAAAAAATGAAAACAATATGCAGGCGCAAATGAAGCAATTAAGTTCGAATGCCTCAGACACATTAAAAATTAGTAGCGCTTCACAAGAGTTGTGGAATTTATAACAATGAAGAAAGCCCGAGAGAGAGAGAAAGAGATGGAATGGATTAGGAACCTACCGAAAGAAAAATGTGGTTACTTTATAGGTTTTGTTGTGTAGCTGCTGCTGCTTAGGAAATGCGTTCAAAAATTAGTCCGTTGGAGAAATGCTGAGCAGCTTGCAATATAATGATTATTATATTAAGACTTTTGGGGTTATTTGACTTGGTATTGTGGCCATTACTTGCACACTTATTTATGTAAATATTGAGACAATGCCGCACAATTCTCAGGCGGGAGAGTGTTTGCAAACTAACCCACTTTGATTCATCAATTTAATAGCCTTTTCTTTTTTGAATCTTTCAGGTAAGTTACGCTGACCTACTTCGTCCATTATACCACACTCTGAGAGCGGCTCTTGGCTTTAATCACAGTGCACGGGCAAGTGGATTTTATTTGCTATTTCTTGGCTTTTAGCGTCCAATGTTTGGCTAATTTCAAGCACCGCAGGCAACGGCAACTCGTTTGATGGCCGCTTTGGGCTCAAAGTCAACTTGACATTCATTTGCCTGGGCACGCCCAGCGAGTGAAGATGGTAAATTTAAAAAAAAAAGAAAAAAATGCTGGCGCCAGTTGCTCAAGCGCCCTGGAGGGCACAAAAATACACATCCACACACATATACGTGTATGCGAGTATATGTAGAAGTAGACGCACAGCCCACCTACTTGTATTTTGTCTAGGTTTCGAAAGCCGAACGATAGTGGACTGAACTGGACTGGACTGCTCCACTTGAACAATGTGGGAAATCTTTATTGATATGTGACACGTTATCGATTTTGATTTTGTTGCCGCCAACTTTCAACTTTCCTCAATGAGTTATATGCCTCATAAAAAATGCAACCCACCAATGCTCACAAATATAATTAAAACACTGCTCTTTACGGCCATACAAGCATATCTTCATTGGGTTAGTCGCTGAGGCAGGCACAGATTATAAGTAGATATGTATGTAGATACTCGTTCCAAGTCACACCAATTTCTATTTTATGCGCTTTCCAAATATGTAACACAGAATTTATGGTGCCCTCACACACACACTGACACATTTAGACATTAAAATACGGAGTTGACGCTTTCAGCAGTGCCTGGCATCTTGATAAGCGGCGGGTTCGAAAAGTAAAAATGTCAAGATGGTGTCATAACAAGCACAGATAAGGCATATAAATGTGCGCTCTATATTATTTTGGCACTGCGCAGCAAATTGAAATGTGAAATGCGACAGCGAGTGTGTGTAGCATGCAACTTGCAACATGCAACCTGTTCTTTAATTGGGTTAAAATGCACGGCTGCAGGCGGATGGCGGACTGGCGGATTGGTGGGCAGGGCAGGCGGACAAGACGGGCAGGCGTTGGCCATTTAGCATTTGATGTTGCAATGGCGAGCAACATGATTTATATGCCGATTATGACTATGTGGTGCATAAAAGCGATTTATCGTCTACCTCGTCGACGGCGACTGTTGCCTCCATTGCTGCTGGAGTCGCGACAGTGACCTCAATTGGTCTACCAAGCTGCAACTTTCGATTAGTCTTGGCTTTTATTTATTTTTAGAATTCATTTGAATTGGCTGACTAGCAATTAAGCCTATTCAGCCATCACATCGTCCTCAACATTTGCAGTGCATCCGGTAAAATGTGATCGGTTTTGTAGAAATGTAATGCCTACTCGTATAAATGTGAGTTGTTGATAACATGGCCTTATCTCTGGCCGATGACTGCGCACACAAATATTTCAATGACACCTCTATTTACTTTGCCTTGTAAACTGGAAAACCTTAGTTGCTGCATACTTACACTAGGGACATGTTTTTCTAGCACTGCAAGGTGAAGGATCTACTTAGTTTAAAAGACAGCCTACTAAGCTAAATAAGCTGCAAACAGTTAAGTATCTTTGTTCAATGTTTTAGAACATATACATATTCGATAATGAAGTTTGTTTATTTTCGGTTTCAAATATGGAGGTAAGAGAACTAAAAATTATTGACAAATGTTGCATTGATGAAGTAATTCCATCCTTTTTACTATATTTACATTTGCAATATATTGCAAGGGCTTTTAAGTAGACATCATTATAGCTCGTATTTAATTTTAGTTAGGAATCCATATATTTGTCAAATTCATAAAACAGACACAAAATTTGTCAAAAAAGCTTCTCTGAATTTCAACTTTAAATATGTGTGTAATGAATTTTTATTATTGATTTTTTTGAAAAACATAGAATTTTTCCGTAAAGTAAACAATTTTTTTTAAAGTTTGATATGAAAATTATTTCTTAGTTTCTTAACATTTGTCAGCATACGAGTATAGGCAGGGTGTTTAAAGGCCTCAACAGTTCTTTCCTTGTCTCTTGAAATTATGTTTTCTATTTACACTGCATAACGCAGATTAACTCTTTGGCTAACTCCTATTGGCTCTAACTTAAATTTCTAGCCAGCTTGGCGTCATCTTAATGCCCTTCCCTTCCCTCCTCATCCACATTTTTCCAGTTTATTTTCTGTCGGGTTTTGATAGAGTCGCACAGATTGTCTATATTGGCGGTCAAAGGGTGCATTAGAGCTGATAAAAAGGGCTGTGAATTGCAAATGCAATGTCTGATCGATTTGAAATTTAAGTATTAGTGGGATAATACTATACGATGTAAATAATTATAATTTCCATTATGAATCATTAAAATATAATAATTACGCAATTAGTACATCCTTCTGTCAAGCCATAAAAACTGAAAGAAAGCTTACGAATTTGTCTGGGAGTTGTGTTTTGTATTTCGATATAATTCGTTTATTTTACCAGCGAAAACTTACATGCACTTTTCTCTACGTGTACTCTAATTTTCATTTGTGTGCCGGGCATATCGATGCCTCAATCCTTTCCATTTCAGTATTTTAAGTACACGCGCAGTGTTTGTTGTCAAATGAACCTGTCAAATACTAACAAACAGTCACTTTCTCTTTGCCAATGAAAACTTCCCCGGCCACGGGCCACGGGCCACTGGCCACTGGCGCTGGGGCAGCTGCTTGGGCAGAAACCATGCATGTGCCCGTACTCGTAGATGATGAATCCTGCACGAAACTAAATTACAATTTATTTATTTGCAACACCCACCCATACGTACTCGTGAGCGTAGGGAGCATATGCAAAGACCGATTTGTCTGCGAATCAATAAGCAATAATTCAAACGCTCCCGACGTCGCCTTCTCCATCTCCGTCTCCATCTCCGTCTCCGTCCCTGTCTGCGCCTGAGTAGAGTTTAAAATTGTTTTCTATTTTTTGCGCTTCCGTTTCATGTAGAGTATAGTCGCAGTATATAGCGGTGGAGCAAGGCCGTCTGTCCATTCGTCCGCTGGTCTCGCTGTCTATCATTTGCCTTACATTTTCCTTTCATTTTAGCCGCAGACAATTGCAATGCTTGTGCCGTTGCAGCGTCAGTTTCTGCCGACTGGCTTCCTGCCACCGACATCTATTGCCCTCAAAAGAGCCGCCGCTCTTTCATTTGTGTACATAATTCCTATTTGGGTTTCATTCATAATTTCTTCTGCATTCGCTCACCGTACTCGTATGGCTCATCCACTGATTCGTACTTGTGGGGTATTTGTCGGGTGTCTGCCCGCATTTTCGCCTTGCTGCCTGCAAATGAATGCTAAAGCTAAAGTTTATTTAGGCATTTCAGTTTTTGTTTCGATTATGGATTTCGTTCACGCTCCATTTTTCGCTTATGCAATTGCATGCTTAGGCACTTTGATTTGGTTTATAGTTTAGCCAATGAGGAAGTCGATTTAATATTTGATGTTGCGCTCTTTTCACTAATGTTGTAGTATTTGTGGGTGACTGTGGCAAATGGCGCGTGATTATAGGATGTTAAGTCGGCAGTTCGAGCTTTGGGCCAGCGTTTGTCTTAATAGTTGGCATAGTCAATTGGTCTTTGGAAAACATACAGATTATGTAGCTTTGAGTTTTGCAAATAGGTTTGCATTGGGGAGTACCTATGCTGGGCTTAGATAATTTCAGTAAAAACAAGGAAAAATTGCTGAAGAAAATCATTTGAAATGCACTCAAGATTATTTGTTTATTTATTATATATGTCAACAAAAAATTGACTATCGACAATAGAAAACTATATAGTATACAGATTATAAAAAAAACTTTATAAGCTCGAAAAGCCTAGGGAGAAATCTAATCAAAAACTTGCATCTGAAATATGCTAGCTCTCTTCGCAGCTTTTATGCAGACAGATTTATCGACAGAAAGACAAGTTTATTCTGATCGAGAATCTATTACTTTAAGGATGTTACAATCTGGCACGTTCTAGTTCTAATTTTTATAATAAAGTGATCTAAACTTTCTAAATGTATTATTTTAATAACTTTAAAATCTTTATCCTATGATATAAAATAGTTAAATATTATGATAGTAGTCGATTCAATCCAATTCTATGTTTTAGTGAAATACAAAATTAATTTTTTATAGAGCACTCACGGTTTCATTTAGGCAACAGCAACGAAATCTTTGCACGTCCTCGACCTTTCAACGCTGCTTTTCAATAACAATAAATGCAACGCCTGCGCATCAGCGCTGGCTCACTCAGTCGCTCAGTCAGTCAGTCAGTCACTCAGTCGCTCAGTCCGTCAGTCTGTCATCCACTCGAGCAGCGAAACAATGCAGCTGCAGACACTGGCGCGTGCTTTGGTCCGGGACAGACAACAGTGGAGCCTAGCCCATATTTGCTGCTGTGGTTGCCATTAAACAGCAGCCGAGGTAGGCGGTTCATCAGACAGGCAGCTACAGACAGACTGACAGATGGGACAGACAACAATAGCGGTAACAAAAAATCTACTAGAGTACGCGCTAGTCTTCGCATTTGCCTCACCTTCAGGTGCTGCTGCATTCCTTTAGTCCGGTTCATAAATGTTGCCAACAAAGTAAATATAAAAGACTAATGAGTTGCACAGTTTCAGCGAAACATTAAGCCGGACTGCATCCAAGACTCGACAACTGGCTTAAATACCTTTGGTAGAGCAAAGTTCAACTTAAAGTTGAAGCAGACATACTATATCCTTGAGCTTTGAACTAACAGCTACAGTCTGGCTAGCAAAGAGTTGTTCTCATATAACACTCAGAAAATAATCATTTAAGATTCTGCGAAAAAGCTCTTTTGTTTACTCAAAAAATCATTTTCTTCTGGCTGAGAATGTAATTATAAAAATGTTATTCATGAACATGATCTGCTTTTTTGAAAGAATTTTATTTATTTTTGAAATAGTTTTCAATCTAATGAATTATTTTTCGCTTCTAAGGAAAAAACAAGGCTACATTATGCCACAAAGGTATTTAGGTGCTGTCGGTTCTTGTCTTTAGTTAAATTTCTATCATAGCATAGGTTGCTTCAATCCAAGGTTTATAATTTCTATTAAACGGTTAATTAATTAAGAAATTGTCAGATGTTAAATATTCTTTCATAAAAGAGATTTCCACAGAAAATCTGTATTAAACGGTTAGCTATCAAAAGTAAATTAATTAAATTAAGAAATTGACAAACGTTAAATCTGGTTTTATAAAACAGATTTTGCACAGAATTGGAAAACTTAAACATATAATTTTCCAGTGCAAATGCATACAACATTTTAGCATATGTGAGTGGGCGTGTAGCATACAAGTAGTATACTATATATGTACATATTTACATATGTACTTGTATGTATGAGCGAAAGTGATTTGCTAGAGTGACGTCGCCATAGTCGGCGTCAGCGCCGCCGGGCATGCGCAATCCTGCAATGAATAATTTAGTCATTTCATGCGAACGAACTTTTGTGGCAACATTTGAGCCGCAGGAGTTGTCGTTGGCGGGCAAAAGCGACCACCCAGGTGATTGGGGCGCAGGCGCGCCGCTGTGTCTTGGTCGCCTCGGTGGCGGCAAATTCATCACATGACGCCGCCAGTTGTTTGGCCATTTGACAGTGCGTCCCGTGGCGGTAAATGTTGTGTGAATGTGCTGACCGAGCAAGACTTATGGCCCGGCCCCACTGAACGGGTGACTGACGGCCGCATTGACTAACTGACTAACTGACTAGCTGACGAAATGACCGACTGTCTGACAGATTGACGGATTGACGAGCAGCGCCAAATGCCGACATGGTCTGCATTATGATGCCCAATTAGTCTTTGGCGCTTGTTTTACATGAGGCCCGTCAACGTTTAAGATCGGGCCTGCAGTTTTAAGTAGTGTGGGTTGGGCCTAAGCGCTCGCAACATGTAATTTTTGTCCAAAATATGCAAGTACGGGTATGTCTGTACGCAATTAAAAGGCGCCAGCAACATGTTGCCAATTAAATGAAACTTTCGCAACATGTCAATGAAAGTGAAGTTAGGTAGAAAAAATAAATAAATAAAAATGAAATAAAGTTTTGACAATACTTAATACATAAATGTTCCCTAATAATGATTTGTAAAAAGATATGTTTTTTATAACGAAAAACTCTTAGAAATTAGAAAGTACATTCTTAAGGGTACATATAAAATATTTTATGTGCCAGCTAATAAAATATAAATTAAAAAGAGAAGTGTGTGTCAAGCTAGTGGAGTCGAAGAGATCTAATCATGCTAATCAAAAATATACTCATATATAGATTATAATTCCTAGAATAGTGATTTCAAATATACCTTTTCAACTAGCCCACTTAACTGTTTCAAAATCCACACTTTTTTACGGACAATTTCTTCAATGACTTTTGACTTACTATATTTTAATAAACCTTGCCATTTGCTTTTTTAATTCACAACTTCACAGCAATATAAAAAGCTAGATATTAAAGCTACCCGTGGAATGAAAAGTATATAAAATTAATTGTCAGCTGTCGGCAATTCTTGCTGCTTAATGCGGAAATTGCGCCAACTGGCGCTTACTTTCAACTTGAATGCGACTTCTTTTTTCGGTTTGTTCTGCCTTGTCAATGCTAATGGACCGTGTTCGTGCCATATGCAAAAAGTAAAAATAATGAGCTTTGACTGCCGCCAGTTGTGATTTGTTGCCTCCGCCGCCGCCGCCGCCGCCGCCGCCGCCGCCGCCGTTGTTGTTGGTGTTGTTGCAACGTGCACTTTCTACCAACAGTGTTGTCCAAAAATAAGCGGCGTGTGCGTTTGCCCAGCTCCCCATATACAAACAGGCGTACATACTTACGAGAGTGGATATGTATTTATATTTTATTTGGCCACAAATCCTAAAATGGCATGCCGCGACATGTGCGACCGACTTTACAGCGACGACGACGACAACAACGACGATGGCAATGGCGATGGCGACGCTGCTGACAAGGTGACATGGCGGGTGCGCGCAGCTGCGGATGCAACGCCGCGACGGCAAAGTTGTCGCCATGGGCCAGTGGCAGGCGGCAGATGCGTGCAACGCGACTCTTTTGCTTTCAAAATAAATTTTCAATAATAATACAAAAAAATAAATAAATAATAAGCAAAACCATCTATTTATTCACGTTTGGTTGGCTCAACGTTTTTGGTAACCGTTGCCCAATTTGGCCAACGATGGCAACGGAGACGACAGCAACGCGTTTCTTTACCAACTGACTTTTGAGGCAGTTGTGGGTCATGCGGTTTCTATGCTCCAACGAAATTAAGGCTGGCGCCGTTGAATGCCGATTGATTTTCATATTTCTGCGATAATTAACGGCAACGAAAGACGCGCTACTCTATGCCGGGCCTGGGCCTCAATAGGCGGCCAAGATTTGCACTTGGCTGGCGCCAGACCGGCGCATAGATGCGACTCTTGCTGCCACTGTAACTGGAACTGGTGTGTATTTTTGAAGAACTTAAGCGGGGCGGCTGATTTCGATCATTCAATTAAAATACTTTGTGGCTGCACAAATAAACCTTGAACGCTCAACGCAGACTGCAGTTTAATTGATTGATCAAAGCGCATAAAAATTCAACTTTTAATGCAAAAAATGAAATGAAAAAAAGCTGAATCGCAAAACACACACCACACACATGTGCAACACTTTGCACTTCCTCATAATCAGACGATGCCTGCCAATGGGCTGGCATGGAATTTTGCGCCGTTGTGCATTGGAATGCGAAATTAATGAAATCACACGCAAAACAAATAACAAAAAGTATGATGTGCACAATGAGGTGGCCAGACCAGTACAGAACAGAAGAGAACAGCCAGACCAGACCAGAACAGCCCAGAGATATAACCAGAGCCAAAGCCAAACCAAGTGAGGCCCGGCCCGACCCGACCGCCGACGCCATCGCTGACAGTGATTAATGTCGACGTTTGTGGTCGTCTGCCAAAAACAACTGCAACGATTACAGCTCAGAACAAAGATCAGAGACTCAATGCACATTTTCGACACATTTACGCCCTATCTCCCCATCGCCCCAAGTTAAGCTGAATTGTCGATTAAGATCTCTCAGGAATCACAGCAAGATTGTTTACCTTAAACTTGAGAACTCTTGCTTCGGACTTCTTTTTTCGAGTGGGCTCATAAAAAGCAAACTAACGAAAGTAGCTTAAGTCAACAGCAGTGATATAAAGTGAAATGAAATGTTAAAAGGGTTCACTGAGTCGAAAATGTCATTAAAAGAAGTGAAATGCAGCTACAGTCTGAAGAGAGAAGATATTACTTTATTCAAATCCACATGACAGTCGCAAGAGTCAGCTTTAAAAATGCCAACTAAGATTTTGTAAAAAAATCAGAACATTAGAAATTGAGTTGATAGTTAAGTATTTATTTATTTGGTTAATTATTCTAAGAAGTGAAATGAAACTAGATTCTGAAGAGAGAAAACTACTTTTACAAATTAGTTTATTAAAATGCACATAACAGTCGCAACAGTCAGCTTTGAAACTAGGATTATAGCAGCACATTGAAAAATAGAGTGGATAGTTAATTATTTAAAGATTGATATATGTATGTACGTAGTTAATTATTCCAAGATGCGAAATGAAACTATATTCTGAAGAGTGAAGACTAGATATTACTTTATTCAAATCCACATGACAGTCGCAACAATCGGCTTTGAAAATGCCAACTAAGATTATTGCAGAACATTATAAATAGAGTAGATAGTTATTATTGCAATTTTTTGCAACAACTCGATTACAAACGTATAATTAATATAATTTCTACTTTGAATTGACATAAAAAAGAAGAAAGTATTCGCTAGAGAATGAAGGTATATCGAATACAAATTTAAACTGAAACCTTTTAAAGGGCCTACAGCATGAGAACAGGCTTCAACGATATTATCGGCAACAGAAATAATAAGTTCGATTTCAAACCTGCTTGCGGTAGGATTTTATTATTTTTCTGCGGGCTCTTTTGGGTCGAATGCAAAAATGTTTGGTAATAAGCAGAAATTTAAAACAGCAGACAAACAGACCGGGCGAAAAATATCGCATTACCACAGGCCGCGATGCACAGGCGTCTCCGTTTTCGGTTTCGTTATACAACGGTGGCAACAATGAGTGAAGCCAAAAGGCAGACGCAACGTTTACGAAATGACAACCTGCGCAAACACAGCTACCAAGGTGTATATACATATACATATATACTTGTATATATCTGTAAAAACTCGCACATGTTTCCGTCTGCCAATATGCTTGTATGTTGCGGCCCCTTCCTCTGGCCAAGATCACTGACTCGACCAATGCACACTGTTCACTTATAATTTGTTTCATTAGCCCCGTGTAATAGGCGCTGAGCGCAAGAAGGAAGTCAACACTCGAATTGAGCGCGGTGTTCATAATTTTTCATAATAATTTGTGACCGTGTGGGCGCATTGGCCATTTGGCAACTTGGCATTTGCATTTGGCTGTTTGGCCTAATGTGCGTTTTTTTCCCATACACTTCCACAAAGAGTTCAATGCGTTTGTCATCAAAGAAAGCAATGTAGTAAATGGCAAATATTTACTTGTATATCGTTATTAAAAATTGCATAATTCCTAAGCTAAGTCTAATGATTTTAACTGTGCCTGATCTAGTATTTGACAACGTTTCGATTCTGTAAAGTCGTGACTCTTTAAGAGCCTTCTGGTTTCACAATTTCGAAATTTAAGCATTTCTGTTGATATACTATGTAGAGTTAAGACATGTGATGATTAACGTGGGTATTGCTTAGACCTTGGTAACTACAAGTAATAGCTTAATCTATGCTATTTTGATAACAAAAGATAACGCAAGTTTGAAACGTCTTATCTTTTTTAAGGGTCATATAAACGATACATAACATAAACACAATGGTTTTGTGACTAATAGACTGACTTAAAGAGTATTACAACTAAGACCAAGTCAACAATAAAATTTACATAATTTATTTAGCTTTTTTGTTTTTGGTTTCTTCATTTTTGCAACCACACTCACACACCGAAATTATGGGCATTGAGCTGTGCCAGCAACTTCCTTACAGCTGCTGTCGGAGCCAACAAAACACAAAACACAACACACAACCACAACCCACCCACCACTTATGACAATGGCAGCTGGTCGACGCAAACGCCACTTGATGCAGCCTGTCATACAAATACTATACGAGTGTGTGTGTGTGCGTGAGTGTGTATGTGTATGTGTATGTGCGCAAGCATTGTGCAAGATGAAAGCGCGAAAAAGTGTGGCAGAAATTTGTAGTAGCGGCAATCGCAGTCCGTTCATCGCCAGCACGCCCACATCCACATCCACATCCATGTGGCATTCAATTGAAGTCGTCGCCTGATCTAAAAATGTTGCAGTTGCAGTTGCAATCGCTGTCGCTTGTTTAATTGGCTAGCGCCATTTATGGGTGCAATTTTCAATTAAAATCGCATCGAGATTGCAAATCAAATCGATTTGCGAATTTAACGCTGGTCACATTATTTTCGCGCCGTTGTCCCTGTCAACCAACTAAGTATGAATACTCGTACGTATAGTACATGGGGCAATTGTTAGGCTTATGTAACGCATTGATTGGACTACGCATGCGCGGCTTCCTCGTGTGCCACAAGTGAGCAAATAAATGAGGTAGCTTTGGCCTCGTTTTAATGGTTCTCCAAATGCATTTGGGCATGGTGCGATTTGTGGCTGACATGCTTCGTTGCAGTAATTATGCTTTTACTTTATGGTTTTCTACATTGGCACACTTTGCGGCATACGGTTGAGTTCTTTTGGCTCTGGTCACTGCCTACTCTACACTAGTTTCAGTCTGCCGCAAATTAACATATTGTGTTGGGTTTGTAGAGCAAAATGTAATTTGTTTTGGCTTGCTGGTTAATCAGCACGCGGCTTGTGGGCTGGCCAAGTGAAAAGCACGAAAACTCTGCGTGGAAGATGGGATCTGGTTGTATGTAACAATGAGTTTTGTCACGAAAAGCAATTTTAATAACAATAAGTTATTCATGGTCACGCTTGTTGCAATGTTAGCTCTGTTCATTATACTTAATTAAAGAAATCAATCTAGTTTTTCAAATACAGTTTCCCCAAGACTTAAATGGATTGTGTAAAAATTCAACTTATTTGTCTTATTTGTGCTATGCGATTACTTTCATTTTTTATCATTATATATAATCGTTCTAGTTGGGCATAGGAAAATATAATAAACCAATATTGGTTATTTCGAGGACTTTCCCCTTGCTCAGACATGCAGTCAGTGGGTCTTGTTATCAATAGAAAACTGATAGAAAATATTGGGTTCATTAGTTACCCTTTCCCCTTTGCTATCGATTATAATAATAGATAAAATATTTATCTTGCATTTAAGTGCTATTCTTAATTTGCGGCATTATTTAAAAAAATAAATTTACATTTTACTCCTAATCTAAAAAAGGTTCAACTTCAACTTTGTCCGCACCGTTCCTATACTCAGGATTAAAGCATTAAAAATGCAGTATTCAGACTTTCAGCTCATTGTTAGTCCAAGGCACTTACACTTTTGCGGCACTTCAGACGAACACACACACCCACACATATGCAAAGCTAAGCCCACACTCTCGCTGTGCAATTGTCACTTGTCCTGCACTTGGCCGCGTGTCTTATTTATTGTTATGACTTTCGTGCTTTATGTGCGGCTGGCTTTTTAATTATTTAGCATGCTAAACAGCTCAATTAAACAGATTGGGCCGTCGTCATCGCCGACCCGTGCGTGTCAAAGAGATATGTGTAATTGAAATGTGTACCAGCAAGCAACCCCCAAAAAGCCGGCTCAGCTTAAAGCCACTGCCAGCTGGCGTGCATTGGCACACCTCAAACACATAAACCCACTCACACTCACACTCGCACACACAGACACCCACACACACGCACGCACTCACGCAGACAAGTATTTCTGGCACAGTGCACGAGTGCACCAATTTCAAAGCAAAGGCGCGCCCAAAAGCACGCAACAGTTTTTTGAACAGCATCCGAAGCGGCGAGCATCCCATCCATCCCATCCGCCAATGGTTCCATCCACCATCGTAGGCCAACCCACTGCGCTTTTATTATCACATCTGGGCGTGTGGGTCTGAGAGTCTGTGTCTGCGTTTTTTCTCGTTTTTCTTTTTCTTTTCTGTTTTATGTGAAACGTGCTAATATTTGAAGTTGCGCTCGCATTGTTTCGGGTTGAATAAACTCGGGGGTCTGCTCCACATAAATACAAATATCAAAGACGATGATAATGATTATGATGATGAAGATGATGATGATGGTGGTGGTGGTGTTGGGAAAGAAAAATATTGTGCTGTTGCTCACATCGAATTTCTATGGGCGCTAAGCCACCCTTGAACTATTTAATGCGGCTTAATAAAACTACAATAGGAAATCAATGAACAACACTTTCCAACCACTTGCCACTGCGCACATCCCGCCGCTCCCTCAGCCACACAATTAAACTCTTCAATGTGAGAGTCAGTGAAAATTGCGTTTTATGTGGCACACATAAATCATCAGCATCAACACCAGCAACAACTGGCGTATATTGCTGAAGTCTGTGCGGTGCACAGTGCACTGTAAACAACCCCTTGAGACGTCATTATAATGAGCCACACAATGCACACAGATAGATAGAAAGACCCACACACACACACACACACACACAAATATACTTGTAATCAGTGACAATGTAGCGGCGCCGCGCATCTGTGAGACACATTTGTTGTTTTTTTTTCAACTGCAGCAGCAGCAACTGGGAAAAGTGCGGCCAAGTGCATAACGCACTACCCCTAAGCGAGCCTCTCACAAAAACAACAACTATAACAACAATTTCAATAGACAGCAGCCAGCCGAATGTTGCGCTCGCCCACGCGCATGCACAGTTTGGACTCTCTCTCTCTCTTTCCCGTTCTCTCTGCCACCCGCCTACCCGCTCTCCTGGTTGCTCAAGCGCCACTTTTTTGAACGACTGTTACATTTTGATTTCGGGATTGTTTTCAGTTTTCAGTTTTCAGTCTCACGTTGGCCGGTGCGCGTGTGTTGTCTCAAACATTGTTGCTGCCGTTCGCATATTTAACAAAACAAAACAACACGAAACCAAATATAAAAGGTAGCTACAAAATTAGTTTTGAAAACTCTAAATAAATGCGCCCTGGCATTGGCTTCGTCTTTTTCATGGTGTATTGCATTTTTCTGTGCGCAGCGATGCATTTAAATATATATGTATATATTTTTGTTGTTGTTGTTGTTGCTAAAGAAATATACTCACAATAGCGTAAATCGGCTTCCGTTGTGCAGCAATTGTGACCGCGCCCCCCACTAGTCAACGCACTGTACAAGTATAATCGTATGTATGTATGTATGTTCATCCACGAAAAGTTTCTACCAGAGTGTGCGAGCATTTGAATGTTTGGCAACATTTTCTGTGTTGCTGGCCCGAAATGAGGTCAATGCATTTCTAATTGACTGCCGTTCAATGGCTTTTTACAATTGTGATAACAAAACGTGCACAGTGCGCAATATTCGAAACAAAACGATAAGTTCAAAGTTAAGTGGCAAGTTTATGGATGTCTGTTTTTCCTTCAGCTTTTGCATGTGTGTGTGTGTGGCAACTTGAAATCATAAATAAATAAAATAAAAATTTTCCACATGAGCGTACAACTTAAATACATTTATTAGCTGCCTGTGAGCGTTCCCATCATCGCGGCGAGTCTGTCGAGTGTTTTTGTATCTGTACCCATAATTGCATGCCATAAAACTTCAGAGACGCTTGAGGAGGCCCGGCAAGCAGCGTCTTATCAGCTTAAGTCCGTCCTCAGTCGAGCATTGAGGATTGAATGGCTGCTGTTTCTGCTGCTGCTGCTAGTGCTGGTGGTGCTGGTGTTGGTGCTCCATAATCACAATTCCACTTAAAACATTTTCATTTTCACTTATTGGACTTTATTGGATTACACAGGCGTGCGTATCGAGCGTTAAACTCTGTAGAAGCCTAGACATTTGTTTTAGTTCGGCTTATGTTTCGTAACGGCTGTTCACGCATATTTGAAGCATATACATGACTATGTGTATGTGTATATATACATATGCGCTTGAGGTAAGTGGATTAATGGGCAACATTGTTGCTAAGCTATGTTGCAATAGCCAAAGAATTCTCTTCAGCTGAATGTTGGCGTACAAGTAACAGATGAGTCTTTTAAAAGCACACTGAGTGGGAAAATAAACACCATAAGAAAACACTATAAATTATACAAAATATTCATAAAAAACTAAATTTATGATTGTACTTATGTATTTGTAGCTGTGGTCACTAAGTCGACCTTATACTTACACACAAGATTAATTCATTTCAGAACACACAATCATCTTAAGTATGAAATAATGCCAGTTTTTCATATTATGTTTTCCAAAGTCTTCTGAAGTATGTAATTAGTTAACTGGTTTTTGTATTATTTGTATTTGTATTGTATGTTGTAAGTTTTGCCATTTTAGGCAGTCCGATCTAATTAACATTTTGTAAAAGTTCACGCTTTAATATTTTGCTTCATGAATTCTTCTTGTTTTCATCAATACTCTATGCCATTAAAAATGACTATCCTATATTGATAAAGAATATAATTGCTGCCGACTACTGCAGTTCTATATTTTCTCAATATTTCCGTTGTCTCGCCATGCTTTTAAATGTGTGAATTTAAATCACAACCCGGCAATTTTTCAAGTTGTTCTGCCACCCGCATACTAAATCGGGCAGAAACCTAAAAGCAAGACAAATCAAAGCAAACATCTCATTAAAATCAACGCATAAACATAAACAACGCTTGCCGGAGACCACTGCGCGCCCCACAAAAAGAGTTCTATTGAAATCGAAAACCAATGCGACACAGACATGCTCATAAATGTTGCTGCAGATAAAACGCAATCGGACATGAAACGGATTAACATAACAACAACAATAATAATAACAAACAGCTATAGCTATATACGATTTAAATTAATAAACAAAAGTCAGCGACTGCTGGGATTGCATGAATCGCTCGCTGGCTGGGGCGACGCTGTGGAACTGGAATTGGATTTGGATTTGGGTGTTGTGGGTAATGCGATATTGAGCGCAAGTACAGGGTGCGTCTGTGACAACCACAAGTCAAACGAGCGATATGCACATGAACATATGCACATATTTATGTATGTAGATACACATAAACGTATACATATGGATGGTCGTAGAAGCTTATATATGTACATATGTGGTACTTGTATGTCTGACACCCCTTCGCTCTCGAATGCTAAACATGCCGCGCCTTGGAAACTCAAAAAAAAAAAGAAGAAAAGAAAACCGCATAATTTTGTATAAAATTTCAATAAAGAATAAATGATAATACTGATGATGATGGAAAAAGAGTGAAACAACAACTCAACTGTAATTACAAGCGCCTGTTGTTGTAATTACTTGCCATATAAAAATGTCAACTACAATGCATCAAATGCCAACATATTTGAGTTGTTCAGGCGCCAGCAACTGTCGGCAAATGTTGAAAGCACACTTATAGATATACAAGTATATTTATGCATTCATAGATACTCGAAGCAAACATATTTTTGCATTGACAACAGCCCTGGCACTTGATGTTGATTGGTTTGTCCTTTGCTTGCCTATTAGTATTGATTTGCTCCATGTATTTGTGTGTGTGCTGGTGTAGGTGTAGGTGTGTGTGTGTATGTTTGTGTGTGTCGTGTAACTGTTAATTGAGGTTGCTAATGGTGTCATAAGCAACGACATCTAAAATTACTTGTAACGAAAAAAAGAAAAACACTATTGCTCTCTATTACTGCTACGCTATGGGGCATTGGTTACAGTCACGCCTCAGCCACTGCGGAGTCGCAGTCTCAGTCTCAGTCATAGCCTCAGCCTCAGCCTCAGACCCGAACACCCAGACCCAGTCGCAATCTATACAAATGCTGGCAGCCATAACGACAACAACGAAATTGGGTCAATACTTCGTTTTGAACTATATTTGCAAATCAAATCGAACGAGAGCAACGAACGCACGAACGAGAAATACTTATATAAAGCATAGAATAACATGCACTCTAAGCAAATGCTAACCACCTCTGAGATATTCTTACATTTTCTTTTGCTTTAATATCGTTGTCAATATAATTATTAATTAGAGATTTGCAATTAGATCAGCTATAAACTTCTCCAATACATTGTTAACATTTTAAATTGAATATTTGTCGTCTTGATCTAATTCTTTAATGTTTCGCTTATTAGAATTATGAAAAAACTTATAACTAAATACCCAAAAGAGTTCATTGCACGACGATTGTACAAACGTACATATAAGTAGTATATGTAATATTTGCCGAAAATGCATGCGTATTTATGCAAGAAATCATATGGAAATGTTGTGAGTAAGCACGAATGCCTGCGTGCCTCGGCGATGATTTCGGCAACGGAGATTCTTTTGCCATTGCATTTATTGACAGCCACTGCATGTGCATGCCATAATAATAACCCTGAAAGTTTAGTGACTTCCTTGTTGGGTGCATTGCTATCCACACACCCACACACACATAGACACAGATACAGGAACAGAGACGGACACCGACACAGGCACTGGGACTGAAAACCACAAAACCGGCAGCTGTAGGCAGCTAAAAGAATGCCAAGCACAGCAGTTGAGATACAGGCGATGCAGATAAACATCTTTAACTGCACCACAGTTGCACCACAGTGGCAGCCTAGGCACGTAGGTGGCGCTAGTGTTGTTCATGTTGCTGTTGCTGTTGCCTGGTTAGCTGGTTAGCTGTTTGTTGTCTCTTACCAGAGTCCAGCGAAGAGGCGTAGTCTTCGGCTGAAGCAAGGAGTTGCTTTGTTGTTTTCTCGTCTGCAATTTGTTCTTGTATCCATTGTGCACCGGCTGCCACAGATGCCAAGGATTGCACAAGTACCAGTGTGTTGTGAGTTAACAACCGTTGCTGCGGTTTCGACTCAACGCTGCCGGTGTTAACTGAATTGTTGGCACTCACACGTTCACGTTCACTCGCTCACCTCGCCCGACTTGACATGACAGTTGTGCGTGGACCAGACAGCGTTGTGACACTACATACATACGAGTATGTATAGTATGTGTGCATTTATCTTAATTAGGCAAGTCGTCTACAAACTCACAAACTGCATGCAGTTCGGGTTGTGAAAAGTGGACCGCCAATTGCCTTCTAAAGGGGGTGGGAATAGTTCCATAATTAAATATGGTTTACACCTTAAATATTACCTATGGGTGGAGTGAAGCACGTTTGAAGTGGTTTATTTTATTTTCCTTTAAATTTAAAAGCCCTCTTCTTTTTTAAGCTTTTAGCGTCGTAGCGACACCTTTTTGGTACAATAATTAGGGCTAATAATTAGGGAAGTGCTGCAAAAAATGACAAGTTTTCTAATTTATTTAAATTGCAATTTTAACGTGTAATTTGAAATAAGAAATATATCATACTTTGAACTGTCAGTCTTTCAAACGAAAAGTTTTCGCTGTAAATGAAGTGGTTATCAGAATAAGAAATATTTAACTGCTTGAGGTATATTCCAGTCTCTAGTAGTGTTTCTACTTTTGGAAAGTTTTCGCTGTAAATGAAGTGGTTATCATAATAAGAAATATTTAACTGCTTGAGGTATATTTCAGTCTCTAGTAGTGTTTCTACTTTTGCAAAGTTTTCGCTGTAAATGAAGTGGTTATCAGAATAAAAAATATTTAACTGCTTGAGGTATATTCCAGTCTCTAGTAGTGTTTCTACTTTTGGCAGGACCACGAACCTTCTTCGACTGATCCAAATAAAGCTGCTAGAGCAGGCAGCAATGCTCTTACATGAAAACGAAAGTGTTTATTAATTAATTTATTCAATAGAAGTGAAACGAATTCTATTACGAATTTGCTTTGTTATATAGCATATGAAAATAATTTTAAAATTGTATTGCAAATATCTGTTTAAGGGGAAAGTAATGATGAGTCTTTAATGCATTTGTTTTGTCACGGAGACTGATCTATCATACATAATCCGATTCACCTCTGGTGCTGCACAATAAATGAAACGCCTGTCCACCTATCCGGCAGTTTTGAATAAATACTAGCTGGCTGCCATCCGTAAAATTACTTCTGACATTATGCACAGACAAACAAGCAATTAATTAGATATCATTTGGCTTGCTTGCAGCATTTTATAATAAAGCACAAATTGATTTTCTTAATCAACAGCCAAAGTGACGCTTTAAAAGTTTTTCGCTGTTGCCAAACGCACAAAAATTAATCAAGCAGAAAGGAAAAAAAAAATGAAAAAATAAAAATAAATGGAAACTGAAAACTTAAAATGCATATCGCTTGAATTCCAATACCAAATCGCAGCGTTGTGCATTTTATTTGGACGTCTGTGTGTTTGTATGTGGTGTGTGTGTGTGGTGTGTCTATGTCTTTCGTTTGTCGTACCGTTGGCTAGTTGATTTTTTTAGTTTTGGACATAATTTACGTGATCACGGCGCGTCGATAACAAGAAATTATCGGCGCGCACGCGCACGAGCGACGCTCGCTTCGACGCAGTTGTAATCGTTGCAGCCATCGTCGGCCAATTCGGCGTCTTGGCAACTTGTTGCAATGCATTTAAAAATTGTCGAAACTGTTGCATGTTGTTAAGCGATTGTTGTGGTTGTTGTTGTTTTGGTAGTGATGTTGCCGCTTTCATTCGTTTAACTGCATTTTGCATTGCTTGTTAGTATTGCTTGGTTTCTAATTGTTGCGCGCGTTCGCTAAATTTATTGCGTTTCGCTTTTTTTTGTTCGGCCACGTAACGTTGTTGCTGCAACAGCAACAGCAACACCAACTGCAACAGCAACAGCAACAACAAAAGCAATGGCAACTTTAACGTTTACAACTTTATTTCGCATTGCAAGTAATTTGGCTGCGCAGCCTCCTTTTTATTTTATTTTATTTTATTTTTATCAGCCAGCGAAAAGCGAAATTTATGTTTATTTTGCGCAAACGCATTTCGTGAAAGGAAAAGCGTGTTGGTAAATACATAAAAGCAAATAAATCGCTTAAGGTTGCTTTTTATAGCTGCGGCACATGTTTCCGGCTGTGGCATAGCTGTGTGCTGAGTTGGCCCAGAACAAAAATACCAACAAAGGAGGGCCTACAAAACAGCTGTGCTTTGTGGAGTGTGCTGAACCTGGATTTAAATGCATGAAAAATGTGCCGCAATTTGACAGCCGCTTCAGCCAATGCAGCCACAACAACAAGAACAACAACAACCACAACAACAAAATCTGCAACAGAATTTATGACAAGCTGTGTGCGTGATTGGCGCACTCACGCCTGCCCCCGCCACAAGCAATGATTGAGACTGGTGACTCATCGACGGCTTTAACGCGACTTGATAAACAAGCCTCATTTTATCCGAATGACGAGGGGCAGGCGTGTGAAAATTCGCCACCGACATGGACATACGTACTATATGTACGAGTATGTATGTATTTAAATACGCAAATAGTGTGTGTGTGTGTGGATGTATCGCTGTGTGCGCCCCCTCGAGGTGAAACAATATCTTGTTTGTTATGCTTTTGCCCCGATAAACATCCGCAATTTGGCAGCCCCAACGATTTGGACTGACCAATGCTTGAGAAATGATTAATGTGGCTCAGCAACATTCTGTATTCTGTGTGCTGCATTGCTGCAATGTCAAGCGTAGTTTCTCTCAGTCCCAGAGACCGCAGCTCAGACCTGGATCGTTCCAATTGTTCCTCGCAGTTGCCAGCGCCTTGCTGTGTGCACTATAATTTCCATTAACCATTACGTCCGTGTGCCACATGATGCTCATAATTTTCGCGCACTGCGTGCATGCGCAATTTTGCAATCATCGAAATGCAATTCGAATGCAATCATTTATCTACACCCATTTGTGGCATCGGCCAAGCGTCCAGGGCGAATGTAGCAACATTTTTCTTCCAAATGTGCGCATAAATGGCAGCCAGCAACAGACAACGAGTTACAGGCAGCCAGCCACATTTAGGACTGTTCCCCAAATCGAAATCCCAACTAAGAAACATAGTTAAAACATATTTCATTTTATTTATTTATGTTTATGTCAACAAACATTGACTGTCAACAATGAAGAATAATCTTATAAGCTAGGAGAGCCAAAGTAGGAGAAATCTGAACAAATTACAATAATATCTAATAAACGCCACGGTGGAGGAACATTATGTAAGTTCTATAATTGAAAGGAATTGCGAATCGTTTCAGGGTACGCACATACTTGATACGATTAATAAATAATTAATTCTATCTGCCATTAACAAATTTCCTTCATATTTTAATTTCGAAACCATCATCGTTAATAACTAGAAATTATGTTAGAGCTCAGTGTTAAAACTTGAACTTTTCGTTCTCAGATGTCTTTTTAATGACGTTTGTCTGTGCCTTTAATTCTTTGTATACCCTTCACTGAAAGGTCGAACATTATAGGGTTCATGCATATATGTATGATTAGAAAGTTGTGACGAGTGCAAATTTTAGTTAAAGTTTTAAACTTTGCAACAAGGCTTACATATAGTACTATACTTATTTCGATCATTATATCATATCAGTAGCTTCCGCAAAACGATATACGATAACTTTGAAAAAGTTTATTTTTTTTTTAAATATTGGAATTAACTGGTAAAAGGACAGTCGGAAATGTTTCAAAATGTTTGATTACAAACAATTAAAAAAAAATTGTATTTTATTATTATTTTTTTAAGATAGTCCCATTCTAAGTCAACACAATCCTCTCAGCGATGCTCCTACCTCTTTAATCCTTCCAAAAAATGTTCACCATCTAGCTGTTCAAAAAAGGTTGTCTTCTAGACATTTGATGGTATTTTGAGCTTAGAGAATATAATATAAGTGATTTGGAATGTGCGACCCAATGTGCCGAGAGCTTTCTGTAGACATCTTGGTGATCTCAGCTATCTCTCTTATTTTGATTCGGCGGTTATTCAGAACCTTTTAGTGAATTTGGCGATGTTCTCATCAGTGGTTACAGTTTTTGAGCGACCCGTACTGCTCTCAGAACTTTACAGACTAAAGCAAGATTTATTTCAGAATATGAACAAATTCAAAGTAGAAGTTGCAACCAAATCTAAGAATCTAATTCTGCTCAAGGGGTATATTGCGAATTACTATTTCACGTTTCGCAAAATGTAGGCGGAATCGGAATTGAGCACAGACCTTAATAAATACCAGTCTGCCTTCAGCTGCAGCATCTATCAAAGGCGCGTACTTGCCACAATTTTTCATTTCTCAATGCATAGTCAGGCTGGTACAAAGGCTCACAAATAGCTGCGACTATGCTGTGCAAATATTGATGCGTGAGGCAGCAGCAACAATAACCATGGCTACAATCTAGCCGGCCAGCCGGCGACTGGCAAGACAATCGATTTGCCAAGTTCCGCTGCGCCGTGTGGCAGGCGCAAACGTAATCAGACAAATTCAATTTACGACAATTTGCATGCGCAACTCTCTGGAGAGGCGAGCAAAGGTGGCGGTTGAGTAATGACAACGGCATCAAGTGTTGCTGTTGCTGTTGCTGATGCAGCATTAGGCTGCAGATGTTGTCCATGCCACTGCCAACTGCAACTGCAACTACAACTGTCATTCTAATGCATATTCCTGCTTGCCTTGCCGGACTACCAAGGCTGTGGTTTTCCTTTTGTGTCTCGTCTTTTTTCAGCTACCGGCACATTTTGCGCCTACATATCTGCCATGTAGCGCGGGCTTATCGTGCCACTTGCATCTGCCTTTTACAGCCACCACCCCCTATAACAACAACAACAACAACAACAAAAACAACAGCAGCAGCAACAAAGCTGGCAACTTAAGCTGGCGGCAGGTATTTTTTCCTAGTTTGAAGTTTTTGCTTTCAGGAAATGAAAAATTACCAAACATGCCAGCTTTGCCATGGTCGACCATGATCGCCCATATCTATACACATATATACTCGTATTCGTACTGAGGTGCCAGTGCCAGTGCCAGTGCCGGCCTGGTCTCATGTTGCACATAATTGGCGTTTATGCCACGAGCGACAAAATGCAACCTGCGCCGGTCCATGGCCAAATGTGCCGCCAAATGTTGGCCTGCTGATACGTTGATACGCTCTTGCCGCAGGCAATGTGAAATTTTCGCCTTTTTGGGTGTGTCGGCATACGCCACGCCAAGCCAAGCCAAGCCACGCTACATCAGGCCGGGCCAGGCCAGGGCAGCTTAGCCCCATTCCTCCATTCCCCCCTCACATCGCTCATACGCGCTGTTGTACAGCCAAATGCGACCACTTATGCGCACTCACTTAAACTTTGAACTCACGAATTTTCCGTCTAGGCACTAAGTCAACGTCTGCATTGTTTGTTTTTGCAAGCTCTGATAAGTAAAGCTAAGCCAAAATAAAAAAACAAAAAAAACAAAAAAAACAAGGGGGGGGGGGGGGGTAAACTTGCTAAAACGTGATTAAATTAAATTAACGTTGTCGTTTGCTTCCTAGCCGCAAGGCTGAAAATGTTTGTTAGTTTTTCGTGTACAACACCAATAGCAACAGCAGTGGCAAGCCAGTTTGCTGCGCCATGTGAAATTTAGTCATTAGTTGTTGTTATTGTCCACACACATACAAACACCATTAGTGCTCACTTGCCAGCCACGCCCCTAACTCACTCACAGAGGGGGCGTTGCAGGTGTGCTTGCCGCAAACTTATCGACAACTTTGCACTCAATCCAAGGATGCCTTCCCAACTAAACACCAGCTTTGCTGCGATCACGTTTCCGTTTTCGGCAGCGCTTTGATTTTCGGCTAATTGCATTAAATTTGCATGCGGCCTAATGGGGTTTTCCAAATTAAAAAGAACACTAGAAGCTGCCACACACGCCCATTTGCATATCACACTGCTTGCTTGCGTAATCAATTAAAAGACCTGGATACCGAGTCTGTCAGTAAATATTGCTTGTTCTCATGTGGTAAGAGCACACATTTTCCCACACCATCAATAGTGTATTTTAGGAGTGAAGTATTATCTATTGATTATGCCAGAAGGAGAACTAATTCTTATTACATTCAACGGACAGATCTTGATAAAAGTTGACCGTCTCGACTTGGCTAAACAACTAATATAACAAATTGAAAATCAAATATGGGAAATTGAATTTGATTAAACTAAAATGTGAATTATTAGATATATCAGTTATAATATGGGAAGAAACCAAAAAAGAGAAAGAAACATAATGGGGCATTTCATATGCTTAAATGCGCGGGGGCCTAACGATGCATAATGGAATGCCTTATGTTAGATTCTTATATTATAGCACTGGCTGGATCGATAGAAAATAGAAAATGCATAGACTTGATTCCTCTCGGGTCATCTCCCTTTGGCTTTAATATTAATATATTGTTATAATTGTTGGTTATTTTAAGAAAAGCACATGTAAATATGTATTGGGCACACAGGGAATGATGCTCATTAGTTAATTCTTCATTTTGTTTGAAATTGTAATTTGAAAATTTCCGTAGATCTTCTATGTGAGGTTATAGAAGGTCACACATCATTGCATATAATATTGCCACATAACTTGCCACGTCGTTGTAAAGCTCATTAAAGCTCAGCGAGAATGCACTGTGGCATGTCAACATGGGCATTTTTCATAAATCAAAAGCAGGCCTAAAACATTAAAGTTGCATAGCATTCGGAAATTACAGCGCCGACCAGGCGATGCCTCAATTTGTAAAATATCGAGGCGAGCGTGCGAAAGAATGTCGCAATCAAAATTTCAACATCGTGTTGTGCAGCCCCATCCTCCGCAGAGAAACAGCGTGGCATTAACAACAAGAACAAGAACAACAACAACAACAAAACACCAACAATACAATACAAGAACGTAGCAGCATAGAAGGTAGAGTATGGGATCCAAGGAGCTATTTTTAGCTGCTGTAGACAGAGAGCTGATCAGCCAGCCCCAAATGTTGCAATAGCAATGGGAACAAGAAGAAGAAAATTATACATGAGGAACAATGAGTTCAGATTGGAATGGCATTAAGAAACATCTTCATTTGGATCAATATTGCTGGCAACACGAGTATTTGTGTGCAGGCCGGAGAGTTAATTGGTGTTGTCCACAGAAGTAAAGTATTAAATTACCATAAATTATTATTGTGTTCGCAGACATTTAATTAGAAAAGCAGACCATATAAATAAAAGGGTAAGCATAAAAGCCTTGACACTAAACTTGACCCAAAAAATGTGAAATGCTTCACAAAAGCAAATAAATTCTTGGGGTAAAATGTGATTTACAGTGGAGTCTGTTTAAGTGTTAAAGTGATGGCAAAAAGCCATTCACTCCTTCATAATTAAAAAATGAAGTGTTCTCCTTAATGGGATAGCACTGTGCTGATGGCAACAAAAGAAAGATTAAGTTACAGTGGCCTTTTAATGCATTGTTGTACGTTGAGGAGGCATTGTTCGGTGACTTCATTTGCGTATCTTATGTCTACTTGAACCACTTTCAAGTGCTGCTCCAGATCGCATTGGTCCCTCCCTGGCAGCAACAATTGATAATGATGAATGACTAGGGTATTTTAATTTATGCCCTGCACTTGATCAGACAATCCAGTTGTTGTTTCTGTAGCTTACAGTGTTGCATCAATTTAACCACAACTTCAACTCTTCTCGAACGCCAAAGGGCATGTCTCATAAATTCTCTCCAGAAAGGTCAAGGGCCTAGCTCTCAGCCAAAGCTTGCTAGCTTAAGATGTGCCAAAAAATAGTTCTTTTAAAGATGGGAAGCGATCAGACATAGACTTGCTCCGTATGCAGTAAATAATGCCAAGATATGGTTTATTATTTCTTTTTTATTCTTAAATCGTTAGGGCGTTGCTTTCATTAGAAATGCCACAAGTTGTGGAACTACAACAATATGCGCAGAAAACTTGCGCATCATGGTGTGGCGCGCCAAGGCGCATGTGCAACCAATTATTAATTGCATATGAATTGTGGTGCTTGCCGCATTCCTGACCGTACACACTGAGTCAGCACATTGCAGCATTATACACTCAGAAAAAAAAACTGAATTTAAGTGATTCAGAGAACTACAAAAAAGTTGAATGGAAAATTTTAAAAATGTCTGCACTTTTTAATCGGTCAAGGATTGTTGTTAGGAATTGCTAAACAGCATTTGCTAATAGCTGAAACGTCATAATTTGTCTCAGTGTATTTAATGTCGATGCATTTGCAATGCACTGGCATTCTCCTTGGCGTCCTCCTGGCGCCTCGCTATTTGTAACTATACTCGTACTTACAGGCGTTAACGGCGTGTGCCATATTTGTGTGGGTGGGATCGGCCTTTTGACGGCCTGACTTGATATTAGCTGAAAAGAAATTGCATTTGTATGCAAGAACTTTGTTGCAACGCTGTCGCGCCCCTTTTGAGTAGCTTATTAAATTACAAGACAACAACGGCCCACACAATAAATAATTTTTCTTACTATCTATAGTGGTGAAGGAGAGGGCGCAGCAGGACGATGTGGCATTAGACTGGAAAGCGTTGATCCTGTTGCGACTGACTTGGCTTTGCCAAGGCATTGCCCTGGCATGGCTTTATGAAAAATTCCTAGCGCTTGGCGTCTATAATTAAGCGTGAAATGTAGCTGGCGTTACGCTGCATTCCAGTTGGCGTCTGTCTGGCTGACTAGAGCCCTTTGGCTATGGCAGCAGAGCAACCACAGCAACAAGAACAACAGCATTGGAGGCAACCACAAGCTCACACCCAAGCACGGACAAGTCAACTGTGGCAGGCAGTCAGCCTGCACTTTTATGGCTGCTGCTCCTTGCAACGTTCGGCAACAACAGCAGCAGCAGCAGCAGCAAGAGGAACAGCAGCAACAAATATGTATTTTTCTTATTAATTGCAAGTGTCCGCACTTACTTTGCAGCATGTTGCAATTAGAATTTTTCGCGCACTCAACATAGCCGTGCTTTCTTTCGGTTTCCCTGTTGTTGTTCTTGTTGTTGTTGATTTTTTGTTGTTGACGGAAGTCGATTCAAATTAAGCCCTAGAGCCATGCCAGGCAGAGTTGAATGCACTCGCAGCAACATGTTGCCGCCTGTTGCTGAATGTGTTGCTGGCACACGTTTTGAAAATTGATTTCTCGTGTTTGTTTTCTTCGCCGAGCAACATGTTGCGTGTAATTTGTTAATTGTAATCTTTTGCCAACATAAATATGTCGCTTGTTGGCTGTTGGTTGTTGGACTGCCCGCGTGTAATTAAAATAAATTTCAGACTCAGCATTGTTATTCTGTTTTTTTTTTTTTTTTTTTTTGCTTCACTTTATTTCATGTTGCCAAGAGCCTGTGTGGCTTCTAATGCCACATTGGTGGAGGTGCTGATAGAATTTGCGCCTGACGTGCTGCTGCCTTCGGCTGCTGTTGGTCGTGTTGCCGTTGTTGTTGTTGCTGCTGCCTTTGCAGTTGCAGCTTGTCGCCTGCGCACCATCAAATTAAAGCGCTAAATTGTTGCGCGCCTTTTCCTGTCTTTCATCTGTGCCCGTGCCCAGGCACTCGCCTGCTTAATTAACATATGTTGCATGCTGCACTGCTGCATGTTGTGTTGCTGCTGCCGTTGCTAAATGTAAATTACTGCCAAACAGGGCCTGCTCCATCTGGTCCCTGCATCTTGTTGCAACCAACGGCAAGGCAGTGAAATTTTATGATGCCACATTTCCTTTCTGCACAAATGCCAATGGCCAATGGTTGCACAATGTCCGTCTCTTTTATATGCTGTGCAACATATGCGCAAACATAGAATAGGGCCACACTTAAAAAAAAAAAAACCAGCCAGCGCATAAGGAATTTAAACTTGAGATGAATGTTATTCCATAGATAATAAGTGTGTTCGATGAAATAGTATCATCTGATTATTTTACTAGTTTTTTTTTTATTTTCTTATTTTTTTTTTTAAATGTTAAAATGTTTTCAAGTTAAAACTTGCAGCTGACATCGTTTGAACAGCTATGACTCCCAGTTTTAAATTTAAATTGTATATCAATTTTAGATTTTTTTAGGTATTTAAACTTTAATTTCAAAAGAAGGTGAGAAAAGAAGTGTGGCTGCTTTAAAACTTAAAAATGACAAATTTAATTGTTTAAAGTTTTTTTTGTTTGGATAATAATAATATTAGAACGTCTCTATAATAAAGGCATTTCATATCTGAAGAATATCGAGGAATTTCCAGTTGCAACATTATGTTTTCCATTTGAAATCAATTGTATTTGCGTTGAGAACGGAGCTGGAATTAAAATAGAAAATCAGTGACATTAATATATGGGCATAATTCGATTAATTTTAAAGCTTATGTCAAGCATTTGGCATTGGAAGGCAGCAAGCAGCTAACTGACCCGCTTTTTATGGCTATTTGCAGCCGAGGCGGCTGCTGCCGTCTTCATTTCGCCGTTGGTGGCATGCAACAAGTGCCACACCATACCAATAGCAGCAACAGCAACAGCATCAGCATCAGCAATATCAACAGCATTGACTACAAGTTCAATTACGCTCGTTTTTCCAATTGAAGCTCAGACGCGCCTGCCATGCTGAGATTTTTCCACTTGCCAATTACAGCAGGTTGCATGCAACATGAAAAGCAGCAAAAGCAACTGCATCGGACAAACTCCAAATGCGGGCAAAGCTTAGAGTTGCATCGCCAAGTTAGACACAATGCCTGCAGCTGCAACGCCGGTGGTCTCCACAGACACTTGGACGAGTGTAGCTGCAACAACAGCAACAACAGCAACAACAACCGACGGCTGCTTTAGCGGCCTCGTTGAGTGACGTGCGTTCATTGGCCGATGGAAACGCGTTCTTGACCCAGCCACTATAGCCAGGAGTTAAGTGATCTTCACTCTTCAACGTTGTTTGGCATATTTTCACTGGAAATTGTAACCAGTATATGTGTGTGTGCGTGTGTTTATTTGTTGGCATTTGAGCTACTTTGGCCGTTGAAAGCCACGTCCGCGCCTCTACCATTAATTGATGTGTGTCGCGGCTTAGGCAAGGCTTTCAAAATCGCTGTCATTGCTGGAATGATGTCCACAAATAGCATGCGAGGCATTGACGTGGACGCCTCTGCACAAGTCCAATGTTCTGTATGGAATTTTGAAGTTTGGCTCCAAAGTAATTTTCTGGCCATTTCAAATATCCCACGTCTCAATAACTGTCAACTTATTATTGACTGACTTATCCCAAAGGACGTGTCCGCATGTCGATGCATGGCTTAGTAGTTCAAGTCATCATTTGAAGAGAAACCTTTATAGGAAGTCCCCAGAGACTGTGACATATAAATTGGTCAATGAATATACATCAAATATTTGCGCTCTTATTTTATTGACCTCGAATCTACCCGCTATGCATTCATATTCTTAAACATTAAAGAAGCCTGTTTAAAATAAGCAAATTTTAAATTGCGCTAGATAAAAGATTGGGATGTGGAAAAATTAATCCCAAATGGGCAAACATATTGTAAACCTATTTTTTTTTTCAAAGTAAATTTATATTTGAAGGTTATAATCGTATACTCAAAATTACGCGTAGAGCAGAAAAATAAAAGTGATAAAGATCTTTGGAGGGATTCGGATACTATTTTGTTAAACTCCTTCCGAAAATGTTGAAAATCTGTTCATAAATTAAGGGGCCAGAAGTAAAGGCCGGTTCAAAAACTCGGATATTTTGATAATATTTAGGTCATACGAAGGCGCTAAGGAATCAGTAGAGACAGCATTTAATTTAAATATCTCTTGTTTCAGAATCTTTTTGGGTTGCCAAAGATTGCAAAGCTAAGGCGCTTCCCAGTGATATATATTTTTAGTTCATTATTAAGATTTTGGGGCGGGGTTCAGTTTAACGAGTTAGCACGAATCCCACTCTGTTCGAATCACGGCGCTACCATCATCGCATAAGCATGATTTAAAATTACTAGCAGTATTCACATAGCCACATTTCTGTAAATTTCTTAATAAATAAAATTTCTATATATATATCGAACTGTTGTGTTAAGCTGCAGGCCGATTCTCCCTCTCAACATAATAATAATAATACAAAAAAAAAAATATTGCGTTGATATTTTTTTATTTTTTGAGAATAAATTAAAATGCAAAATAAATACTTAAGTTCTTGGAATGAAATTGAAGCCTTTAAGCTGAAATTCCTTATAAAAAGAATAGCATTTAAGGCCTGGTATCTTAACTCTTAACTGTATTTTGAATTCGTATTTGTCTGTTACTGACTTTGTGTTTCTTATTTTACTCTATTTGCAGGTATGTTGACAAGGTCAAATGTTTGCGTATTCACTTGATGCCCGCTGACTGTATGCATATCGTATTGTTATATAGTATAGTATGTATGTATATAAAAATGTATTTGTATTGGTGTTGCAGTTGCTTTGGGTGCGATGCGATTTGCGTTGATTGACTTGTTGTAAAGCGAAGCGGGATGGGGATGGGGCTGCAGCTTGTTAACGAAGATATCTCGCCATCAGACTGCCATATGTGCGTATCTGTGAATGCATTGTTGACGCTTTAGGCATGTAAGTGTCGCTCGGTCGCTTGGTCAGGGCGGACGTTCCAGGCCAATACAAATTTAACCAAGCGATACGCAGCACTTATTTATAGAGCTCATTAGCGGTGCTGGTAGCTTCTCGTTGGCTTGGACCGTTAACAAGTCAATGTCAGCGGCAGAAACGACAACAATAATGAAAACGTCCGCTCTTATGGCGGCCTGTACATGTCTGGGTCGTATCTAAAATCAATATTGTTGTTAACGTGTAATTAAAGCAATGCACCTTGCCACAGTCTTTGGACTTTTAACCTTCAAAAGTGCAAAAACATGATATTAGCAGATCCCCACTGACTGAGTGACTGACTAACTGCTTGAATTACAAGCAGATGTTCATTTATTTTTGTAATTTTGTATAACTCTTTATTTGTATGCATTTGAAGAGCTGACACCCACAGCCAACATTTATGCGTCTGCTCGTTGTGCAATGTTTACAGTCGATATAGTAAGGGCGCAGTCAACTGCTCCAGTTATTGGCACATAAGCGTCAAAAGCCCAACTGCCAACTGTAACTCCAACGCAGCTGGTAATCAATCAAAAATGCGACTTACCGTTTGACAGACGTTTCCTGTTTGCCTTCAACTTAAGTGGCCGAGCAAGCACAACAACTCTTGCTTTCGTTGCGATTCACATTAGATAAGTGGGGAAAATTGATTGGGAAAGCCGATGGGAGGCGGAGGAGGAGGAGGAGGTACGAGTAAAGAGAAATGGACAGCATGCTGAAAACCGCACGCAAAATGTTTGCTGTCCGCACAGATTAGCGATGCCAGCCAGCGACGGACGTCCGCATAAGTCGGCAGTACCAGAAAGAGTATGTGGGCGGTGGAATAAGTCGTCGATGCTGGGTTTGTTGGACTCGCTGGCATTTGTGATGCCGGGTCAACTGGCGCCAGCTGCGATCGTCGTCGTCTGCTGCTGCTGCTGCTGCTGCAGCTTTTACATTAAAGACTTTTCAATTTTCTCGCATTTTATCAGTTAATTAATTTTGAATTGCGCATTGTGTGTGCATAATTTGATTAAGCATTGATTGATGTGGCGGCGGCTTGTTGCTGCAGTTGCTTATATAAGAGTCTTACTCAAATACACTCTTCTCCAGTCCAAGCCGTGCAGCAAATACCAAACATCTTTATCGCAAGCCAAACTATCGCCAACATTGCCCAAAAACGGCACAATTACAACTTTCAATGCATTGGCCAAAAGCAATTTCTCCCAAAATGCCTGGCCTTAAAAGCCCTTGAACTGGCCATGACTATCTATGTTCCGAGTCCCATATTTGGGGCCGCTAAGCATTGCCATTAACATGAACTTCACTGCACGCCACAGACCAAATGAAATTAGTTTGGCGAATGTCATAGCTCTGGTCTTTTATGTGGACCCGCCACAGCACACAGTGTGACACTTTGTATTTGTTCAGACAAAAAAAAAATTTGGAATATATTTTTAACCAACTATTTCAGTTTGCAAAATTATGGTAGCAATAAATTCGAACGTTAGAACTTGAGGTTGGTCTTACAATTTTCCAAAAACAAAATTAATCGCCCACTGTGTTTCCAGTTAACACATTTTTATATTCAGTTTTCCATATGCAGGACTTTAAGCATTTACTTTTAATAACCCCAATAGCTGTTCTGCATAACAAATAAAGTAATTTTGAAAAAAAAAAAATTAATTAAATGTTAATTCAAATAAAAGCGAGCTGTACTCGTATCTAAATAGAAAGCCCCCTTTCAAGCATAGCTTCAATAAATAAAATAAATAAATAAAAATAAAATCCCCTTAAACAAATTTTACGGTAAATTTATATTTATATTATATTTATTTGAAAACCAATAGCAAATAATACTGGCATTTTTTACAAAATCTTACAATCTTTTAATATTTAAAAAAACAAAACATAACTTAATATGAAAGAAATGTAGCAATAATCTTAAAGGGGTTTTTTGATTAGTATTGCATTAGTGCATGTGTATTTAATGCTGGTTAGTTAAATGTGAGGAGACGGGGATTATATAAGAATTATATAAGAAGAGCTCATTATAATTAGAACACAGAACACGAAAAGGAGATGGAAGGGCAAAATTTGAAATATAACGCCGGAAATGTCATTATTTATTTATTTAATCTACAAATAATGCAGTCGTTTTAGACCTGACAAAAAGGAAGTGGAGATGAAAAAATAGGAACAAGAGATAAAAGAAAACAAATTAAAATTAAAATACTTAAATAATAAAAGATTATATTTTTTAATAAAGTTTTTCAAAAATTATTTCATATAAAAGGAGAAATGTATAGAAATTATATTTGTTCGATTTTCGACTTTATAAACTCTAAGCTATTTATGTGCGAGTGTAAAGCAAAAATATCTCCTGCGTGGTTGCCAATATTCCACACTGTGCGTTCAGAGCGCGACTATTTTTAGAAATATTTTCACACTTTTATGCCTAGAGCTGTTTGCCATTCATCAGAACAGGGCATAAAACACGAACACAACAAAACGTTTATGGCAGCATTGAAAGGGGGCTCAGCAAAATATTTAGAAAAGGGCATAAAAACGCAACGCCGACGATGATGGTGTAGATTATGGCGAAGGGGTAGGGGGTAGGGGGTAGGTGGAGGGCTGGGAGGCTGGGGGGCTGGCCATGCAGGCGGCGGACGCAATGTTGCCGACAGGCCGTTGCTGCTGCCTCCATATGCAACGAAATGCCAGGCGGCAGTTCGTCATGTCAAAGTCAACGGCGGCGCGCAGAGTTTGCCACAATGAAGAAGAAGTTGCACTTCTATCCGCAGAACAATCTACACACAATCAACTGCTGACACTTGAAGTTTTCTTGGCAGCAGGCAAGCAAAACATCCAGGCAGGGCCACGACAACGACCACGCCCACGCCCCGCGGCACTCAGCAATTGAGGCTGGTTTCTGGTGGCTGATGGCTCATGGCTCATGGCTGGTGAGTGCAAAGTGCAAGTGTTGTTGCTGTTGTTGTTGCTATCGCTCGCTAGCAACATTTTTAGCCACAAGTGTCACATGCCTCCGCAGGCTGAAGCCCGTGCTCAGAAGGTTAATTTAGATGCAGCTGCCGCATCGCTCTCGCATTCTCATCCACATCCACATCCACGTCCACATCCTCCGCTTTATGAGATTTTAGCACTTTTGCAACTCTTTGCTGTTTAATGGGTTTTCGCCTTTTGGAATTTAGCACGTTGCTAAAGAAAAACTAATATGCGAACGACGACCAGACGTGGTCTTCACTCCACCCCCCCTATCCCCTCCCCCCGCATTGCGTGACATTTACGGCCTGGCCAGGCAAACGTTTGTCGTTCTCTTCACGTGCAAATATTAGCAAGATTTATAACTGCAAAGTCTGCACTGGATAGGCATGGGCATAGGGATAGGGATAGGGAGGGAGGGGGACTCGCATACTTGGTCATTTCTGCTGCGACATTTTCTTACATTTTTTTGTTGTTTTTGATGGGGTCTAAAAGGATTTCACTTTTCGCTGAAAGCGTTTCGTCGATAGGTTCCATTCATAAGGCAATGCTAAAAGCAAAAGTTGCTGAGCTCTTTTTTTGCCTTACGACCACTGGTAGTTGTGGTCTTTTGAGAGCGCCTGTGATTTATATGTCTTGGTGTCTAAGACTCAACGCATCGCTTGCCTAAAAATAGATATTTATGTACGGCGGATCGTTGCAGCGGCGCTCAAGAATTTAATGCCTTGCCTGGAGTTTTGCTTAATTTCCACAGCATTTCCAGCTAATTTTTATTTTTATGACTACTCGTGCCCCTATATTTAATGGATTTTTATTTTCGAAGTATTGCCTGCATCCGCTTGAAGCAATGTTTAGTAATGCTTGTGGTAATGCGTGTTTATTTCTTTATGCTTTCATGTCCACACATGCGTGGAGTACCTTACAATGAGGAATGTGGCTTTCATTTGGTTCTTTACGTTAAGATAGAGGATAACTTCATTGGACACCTCTTCTCCCTCAGTCGGCATTAGTAATCAACTAGGTGCATTAGTGTTGCTTTTAAATCGAATGTGTGTATTTAAAAATCTTCTCAAGTGAATATAAACAAAAAGAACACGAAAGCCTTCAAGCACTGTCCTTTAACTAAATAAAACATTATTGCACTAATCGTTGCTACACAGTGCCCCAAGTTTGAAAAGACTTTAGAATATAGTGAGAAATATTTTATTTTATTTAATAAATCAACACATAGTGCTTTCGATACGTATTCAAAAACTATGATTTATATTATAATATAATATTAGAAAATAAAATAAAGAGAAATAATACAACAGTATAATGTCTAATGTCTTAAACTTAAATGATAAGAAAGCCTAAGAAAAAACTATACAATAACGCCTATTAGTGCCTCCGACCCGTTGGGGGAATTTTATTTGTCATTTGGCCAGCTATGCCCCTAATCACAGCCATATGTGGTCAGAGAATATTATAGACCTAACCTAGGAAAAGTAATTCTATATAACAGCTAATTAAGCATTAAGATACAGAGCAAAGGGAAATCTCCAACCCGGTGGGGGACAATTTGAAAACCAGTCCGGCAAGTAAGCAGCAGTAAGTGGTCTGAGATTCCCACGGAGATACCTATAAAGGATAAATTTTATAGAATAAAAAATATGGGGCACAATATTGTAATAAAAAACCAACTCCCTAAAGCAAACACGAAAAGGGATTGATGAAACCTGTAATGTTTGTGAAGTTGAATAGAGCTTTATTTATTTCATGTAGGCACGAATTCAAATGCTCTCTAGAAACGATGCTGACCTACCTCAAGCAGCTCATGACCCTTTCGTGATGAAAAAGCCGGCATATAAGCTCTACTTAAATGCAAAATTAGACCCTATATACATATACATATGTATGTACTTGTATACTGCATGATGTCTTTTATGAGAGTCAGCATTTGTAAAGCTATCGTTAAGTAAACGGCCCTCTATCAATTAAACACCTGCTGGCATTGCACAATTGCGTGTCTTATCGGCTGAAATGCTTGCGTCGAGCATTTTACACTACTATGTTGGAGTATTACGATTTGACGTTTTTAAATGTCAATTGCAAAATGCGTGCTAAGACGCTCTGAGCTTGTTTAACACGTAGTGTGTGACGAGCATTTAAGCCGATAGTAGCGCATTCTGATAACTTTATAATAAGTTTAAAGCGCAGCTACCTTCGTAGGCAAATAGTACATAGGTGGATGGAGTTGCAGCATTTCCCTAAATCCACATACATACATACATACAACAACAATGTACAACAACCATTGAACGGTGACGACAACGACGGCGCCATGCATAAAATTAACGGCAGACAAAATGAAATGCCGATTAAAATATCAATGTGGTGTTGGCCAGACGGAACAGATAGGCCGGACGGATGGACGGACGGACGGGCCAAGTGGCATAAGCGCATTAATAATGCTATCAACAGCTTGCGCTCTGGTCAACGAACGGACGAAGACTGGGACTGGCAGTGGGACTTCAGCTCGTAAGTAAGACGAATGCATATGCAGCGGCACACCAAAACCAACAACAGCAACAAAGTTTTGCAGCTTTAAATAAAAACGCATTATGCGGCTGAAGTTGCGTGCGTGCCGAGCCAAAGCCAGAGTCAGGGTAAGAGCCGGAGGCAGAGGCAGAGCCTGCTGCCAATGTCACAATGCAGCAGCAATCGATTTAGTTGTCGCTCGATGTCGTCGTCTGCGGCACCAACGTCGACGCCGATGTCGACGCTCCGATTGCAATCGCAGCTGCGACAGAGGCAGCAGCAGCAGTAGAAATAACCAAACACTTTCCCTTGCGCTTCGCATAATTCAATGTCACGACAATGAGCCGAGTTGGGAGTAAAAAAAAAAAAAAAATTATGAAAAACTTGCATTGGCGCATAAATCAGGAAGCCGCGAAGGAAGTTAGGGACGTCGGGGTAGCCTGCGAAATCGGCTGCCATTGTCAACACCTTCTCCAATTTAACCTTTTGGCCACTTGGGTCGGCTATTTTTAGCAATGAGTCGCGCAATCTGCGGTCAACCCTCACCATCGCCATCCTCAATCTCTTCATCACCTCCATTCGCGGAGTTGCGTGTGTTTTGCAAGCGTTTTTCGAATATTATGAAATGGTGTCAGCTGTGCAATAAATTCCAAAAGGCTTAAGAGGCATGGCCATTGCTGTCGCTGCACTCGAAAAAATTGGGGGGGTTCACGCCGATAATCACGCTCTATAGTAGTGCTGGACGAAACATCGATACATCGATGTTATGATCTTTTTTTTAGATATCGATGTTTTATTCCCGATGTTCGATGTTCTTAACTACTTGTCCACCACTGAAGTTTTATTTCTGTACATATGTATGTTATACTTTCTTTGGTTTTTTTTTAATATTCTTTGAATTTGTGAAAATATCGTTTGTTTTGAATTCAATACAAAACCTTAGCTTTTTCAATAATATGACAAATCAAAATGAAGTTCCCTATGTTTAAACATCAATAAAACATTTTTAAGAAGTTCGATGCATCGATACATCGATGTTCTTCCCCGAAAAACAACGAATCATCGATGTTTATCCAGCTCTACTCTATAGTTTAAGGCACTCCAAGTGAAAACGAATGCTGCTGATACATACATATTATAAATCAGCGAATGCTAACTGTAAATTTTTATCAAAATACAAATGTTTGGTTTTTATTAATGCCCTAATTTATTGTCGAAATGAAGAATCAATCTCTTCCAAAGGCGTCGTCAGATCACCCATTTGTATAGCCGTCAAGAATCATAGAAAGTATAAAAGCTAGAAACAGCAAACTATGTGTCCAGGCTCTCCTAAGTCTGGAAAACGTCATAATTTCAACAGATGGTTTCCTGATGGTAGTTTTACTACAGTTTTTGGTTTATCTCAAACTGACGTTTTCTTTTACCTATTAAATTCACATCAATTAGCAAATCGAAATCATCTTAGGAAAGTATCGCAATGTGGCATTTTATTTATCGAGAAGTAGTGCTTCGCGTGTATTTTACTCTTTTGCTTTCTTAAGTTCCCCAACACTGTTGGGCCAACAGTCACATATCAGATGTTCTTCTAAAATTTTGAAAAACTGAACTGAATTTTCTAGTCATATCTAAAATTAAGGAAGCATTACAGCTTATCATAGCAATAACCCGATAATGTGGAAATGCGAGCATGTCTGTATCAAACAATATTCTGCGGGGAAGTTAACCTATTATCCGCAATTATAGCATGCGTTCCTTTCCATAATCAGGAATTCTCCTTTGCTAAATTGAGTTGGCAGGGCTTACAGTTTGAGTTAAGAAAAAGTCTCGGCATTCTTGGCAAATTTGTGCACGAGTGTAGTTCTACCCTAATGTTCGTAAAAATATTGCAGCTTAATTTAACTGTCATGGGATTTATAGTGAATCCGTAAGTATTTGTCAAAATTGGTGAGCTCCTCTACTAAAATGCATTGCAGCTGTAAGGGCTTTTATGCGAAAATGCGGCAATACGTTCGATGGCACTGGGAGAAGATATGCCGCTATCCGCCGATACGCAGTCGGCTGTACGGAATGGAATATAAGCTTTACAAGTTCTGGGTAGTCATCTACGGTGAACCGGATGCGACAGACGTTGTTATTTTCAACGAGCTGCCCACCAGGAGCCCGGGGTATCACACCTCCAATGGTTGCAAAAAGAAATATTGTGAGACTTGTCGGGTAAATCGGATTGTGATGTACCTGGACAATGCCAAGTATTCCATAGACATTGCTCATTTCACCATTTCGCATCGCCTTATCTACCATGCCATTGTCCGTGCCTGGGACCGGGGCGTCGAATTACGCATCGTCACCGACTCGCAAATGATATATATGCGGGGATCGGTGGTGGTGACCCTTTGTCGCATGGGAATACCGGTGCATGCAGCCTCTGATAGATTGACATTGCATCACAAGTTCTGCATAATCGATGGCCGGAAGCGCATTCTCGACCTGGATGAGCAGGAGAAGCGGATACATTGTAGATTGTGGAACTGCAAGGGGTTTATTATGACTGGCTCTCTGAACTGGACCCACCAGGGCACGGCCAACAATTATGAGAACGTGGTGATGACATCGAATTTTAATGTGACTGACCAGTATCAAGAGTTATATGAGAAGCTGTGGAGACAGAATCCCCCACTTCAGACGCTAGACTATCTGGGATTTGTTGATGAAAGCATTTTTGGGTGCAGATTTTAGAATCCGAATTTACAAACATATGAACTAATATAATTAAACATTTTAAGTTGGCTTAAACTTAAAAGCTTTATAATCTTCATAATTTGTTCAGTGTGCTGATACCTGAAGCCAGCAACTCCAACAAGACGAGAGCCCCCCCACAATGGCTAACAAAGAGCTGTGTGTGTCATAAGATTTAGAAATAGGTAGAAAATGTCGCTCGAGCGTTAAAAGGGATTTGTGTGACATTTGTAAATGAAACCGGCCTGGGATTTAGGCTCTGGTTGGCTTGTGTGTCGTCTTGACAGTTGACACTACATACTATTTGTGGCACGATGAAGCGAGGGCGACAGCGACTGCGACAGCGAGAGCTACGGCAACTCCGATTACAACTGGCCTATTGTTTTCCACCATACTACTTGTATACATATGACAGGGCAATTTGTTGTTGGGGTCTTTTTCAACAGCGCTCTATGCATAATGCCCTCTTCATCGTATCCCCACAGCGACGCGGCCGTAACCAATCGGCGACGACCTTCGTAACTTGTCTGGCAGCCTGATTGCAAATGGGCCAACTTGGAGTCGTCGCCTCTTGGGCTCAGCTGCTGAAATCAGCAATAAAACTGTCGCTTATAATTATGCCATAAATTGTTTAAACAATTTGCGCAACAGGAGCAGCAGTTGCAGTTGCAGCTGCAGTTGTAGTTACATTCTCAGCCAGCTAGTCAGTTAGCTAGTCGGTCGGTCGACCGGCTTAAGACGATAGGCAAATCAACAAAACGCGGCTTTTAATTAAACATTTTTGCAATTATTTCGTTTTCCTTTCTTGACTCAACTTTTAGTGCATTTGATTTTTTTTTAATGGACATTTCTTTGGCACCGAACCTGTTCAACGGACCGCTTTTTGCCGGCCCACGGCAGCAATTAAGCAAACGCTTTGCCATAAAACTGGGTCAGGCTGCACTTTTGCGCTGATGCCGGGAAGCTGGCAGATGTTGCTGCCATTTCTTGCCCACGCATGCACAACGGCAAAGAAAATCTAGCAATACTACGATGGCAAAATTAAATGTACAAATCATGTTTATTACTTGTCAGCCAGACAGCGTTTGTCAGTCAGTTTGTCAGTCTGTCTGTCAGTCAGTCTGTCAGTGGGCCCGTGGGCGTGGCACTCATGCAAACTAATTGTTATTCGTGCTGTTGTCGATGATCGGTGTGATGGTCTGCAGGCCTGTTGGTCTGATGTAAATTTTGGTGCTTGCAACATGTTGCTGGCAACATTGAAGCAGCCACATTGACACGGTTTGCAATTAGAAAAGTAGCCCGTCGGCTACTGTGCGCTCGCACAGATTCTAAACAGCTAAAACCTGTTGCCGCATGGCCAAAGCTGTTGCCAAAGCCAGTAGCTGCAGTTACCAGAGGTGCTGAAGTTTGTTTAAGCCTAATTGACTGATTTAGGCGGCGGTGCGGAAAGAATTTGTCGCGCTCCGAGCGGTCTTGCCAACTTCGTTAGATTGGGCCTTAATAAACATTTTCTAGTCGTGGAACAGAAAATCCGTGTCTTATTTTAAACTGGACGGCATATCTCAATTCATGAAATCTGTTGGGCTCCCCCATTTAACGACTGAGTGAGTACACGGCTCTGCTATAAGCTTCACATTCCTGGCCATACAAATATTGATTTGTGCAATCATTAAAGTTTGCTTCATGCACGCCACAATGGCGTCTGTTAACTGACATGCTCTATAATTTATATATCAACTGTCATAATGATCGCTGTATCTAGTACTTGTATACGTACGGAACACATACACACATACATACATACATACATATAGCTGTCGATAATGTTATTAAATCCGCAGTTGTGAGCGCTTTTGATTAATTGAACTATTTGTGTGCAATGATGAGCAAACAGAGCGACCGGCGTCGCTTTGGTATGCGAAATGCCACAATGTCCATGCCAATTGCCGTTGACTGTTGCCCGTTGTCTGTTGACTTGGGTCTGAGCCTGAGTTGGAGCCGCAACTGAAGTCGGAGTCGTTCACGTTGCGATTAGGCTATGGCCGGAATTGCTATGCTGCGTTGGCATATCAATTCACATGTCAGTCTCGCCGGCGGCGGCATCGGCAAGCTGGCTGCCTGGCTGGCCGTCTGGCTAGCTGGCTGGCAACCTACTTATTTATGCAGCAGCAAACGAGACTTAGAGACTTGTAAGAACATGCGCAGTGACTGTCTGACTGATGGGCACGTTATGCTTGTTGCAAATGCATCCTGCGGCTAAACAACTCAATATAGTGTGCGCTTGCTGCTGCTGTTGCATGTTCTCCTCTGTCCCATGGCTGTTAACAATTTTCTAGCATAATTCATTTTACGCAACACAATTATGGCAAATATCACGAAGTTATGTGTTTAAGAGTATCACGCCGTCTGCTTCTTGGTGAACTCGTAGCTGACTGACATACATACACTTGTATACAAATACATATACATATGCACGCCAGCGAAGTCGCGAGTGTTAATTAGCAGAGCTATTGAAATAATCATATAATTATTTATATTCATTTTTCTATACATTAGAAAGAGTTCGTTCGTTGTAGAAGTCGTTCGAAATCTATAAGACTTACAATTCATTCATTCAATCAGGATTCACTCCAAGCACAAATTCTGAATAATTCTGATTTTGTATCAGGTTTTGAAATAAATTTCATATATTTCAATTGATTACTAGATTAAATTAGTCATATAATTATTTATATTCATTTCTCCATACATTAGAAAGAGTTCGTTCGTTGTAGAAGTCGTTCGATATCTATAGGACTTACAATTCATTCATTCAATCAGGATTCACTTCAAGCAAGGATTCACTTTAAGCACTTCTGAATAAAACAATCGATTTTGTATCACGTCTCGAAAAAAATGTCTCGTATTTAATTTTATTACTAGATTAATTTTGTCATATGCGGAACCGAAGTCGCGACTGTTAATTACCGGAACTATTGAAATAATCATATAATTATTTATATTGATTACTCCATGCATTCGAAAGAGTTCGTTCGTTGTAGAATCATTCGATATCTATAGGACTTACAATTCATTAATTCAATTAGGATTCACTTCAAGCATGAATTCTGTATCAGGTCTCGAAAAAAATTTCTCGTATATAATTTGATTACTAGATTAATTTTGTCATATGTCGAACCGAAGTCGCGTCTGTTAACATATAATTATTTATATTGATTACTCCATGCATTCGAAAGAGTTCGTTCGTTGTAGAAGTCATTCGATGTCCAAGGCACTTCCAATTCATTCATTCAATCAGGATTCACTTCAAGTATAAATCAAATTCTGAATAAAACGATCGATTTTGCATCAGGTCTTGAAATAAATTTCTTATATTTCATTTGATTACTAGATTAATTTTGTCTAACTTTAATCAAACCATCTAAGTAGAAGTATTAGAGTAGATGCGCTTACTTACTTACTTATCTAGGTCAGATAGCGGTGGTTTTTTGTCATAAGACGTTAATTCTATTTGCAATATATGTTTGGTATTCATTTAAAGGTACATGAATCATTCGTGCACATGCAGTAGTGCGCATGCGTGCAGCGCTCTATTGAATATGCTCGTATGTATGATTTTCTTGATACTGACTCACATTTGGCCATTCTTCTTTGCAGGCAGCTCCACAGAACTGGCACCTTCGCTGCTGGGCATTTACGATACATTGACGAACAGCTTGGCAGCACACCAGCTTAAAAGTAACGGCAACGGCAACGACCACAGTGACGGGGACGCGAACGACGAAGAGACGCCCAAACGCAACTCCAGCAGCAGCTGCCACTCAAGTCAAAGCGACGAGCCTCAGAAGGGGAGCTACACTTTAGAGCAGAGAGCCGCAGATGCATTCGCGGCCTCGCTTCAGGTTGCCGGTCTGCGCGAGGAGCGAGACGGTGCGCAGCTGAGTCGGCTGGTCAAACCACAAGTCAGTGGCACGCCAAGGGCATCGTCACTGAGCAGCCACAGCAGCAGCCTCAGCCTAACTTCAAACTCATCGACGGGCAGTCGACGCGGCAATCACATCATCGCATTATCCCCGAATGTCCAGCGCATTATCACACATGCCGATGCTCCGCACGTGGACGCCATTGACATTGAGGCACTGCAGCAGAAGCAACTACTGAACAGTCCTTCGCAGAGTCCTGTGCCACATTGTCGCTACATCAAGAAGAGTCCGACGCCGGCAGCGACATCAACGCCGAAGCAGCCAAAGCTCTCGCACATACCGCTCTCGAAGATCACGGGAAAGCTGTCCACGCAATCTGGCAGCGAACTGGTGCAAACATTTGATTCTAGCACCGAGTATTTGAATTCCCTGTGCTTCGCCGAGAAGAGTTTTGCTGAGAAAAAGGCGCGCAAGTGCAAGTTGTCGGCACCGCCAACGCCAGCGGCTGTCCACATACCAACTCTGGCCGATGACGACAAAACGCCAACCAATCCCAGTTGCCCCTTCACCTTCGACACGGCCCTGGGCCAGAAGACGCGCAAATTAACGCTGCCCAGGTACGAGACCCAGCAGAGCATAAAGCTGATTGAGATGGAGCAGTTGGCGGCGACAAGTACGCAGCTGCTGCATGGAAAGCCAGCCACACCCACACCCACAACTACAACCGCAACCACCACTGCCAACAACAACAGCAACAGCAGTTGCACAAAAACAAGCAACAATAATGCTAATGACAATAACAACAGTGGCAGCAGTGGCGTGAATACCACGCGCCCCAAGGAGTTTGTGGTGGCCACCGAGCCACTCAGTCCTGTAGAGCTCATGGACACGATTAACTTCGATCTGGTTACACAACATATCGAGCAGCTGACTCTGTGCGATCAATTGGAGGCAGAGGCCCTGAACGAGACGGGGACGCAACTAATCGAGGCCATCAACAAGCCGCTGATCTCCAAGCCCCTGGTACGCAGCTGTTCTGCGGCCTGTGCAAGCACCATTTCCACCTCCCCGCTGCTCACATATGCGCGCACCAAAAGTCTGAATGCCAAGGCCAACACGCTGGGCGGTGCTGTGCCCCTCAAGCTGCCCACCGCCGAGCAGCTGGCCGAGCTGGAGGAGGCCAACAAGCTGTCAGCCGAGAGTCTGGATCGTCTCACAGATATCAAGCCAAAGTTTTTGCACAAGGATGGGAGACGTTTGGGCGCTAATGGAGCGCTCATGCTACCCGAAATTGCCAGGCTTAACAACCGACCGCTCTCCTCATCTTCCATCTGCTCCACATCTTCCAGCTCCAGCTCCGGCTCGGATCAGCTCAACGGCAAGCTAGCCACCTCCTATCTGGCGAGTGTGGAAAGCTTGGCGGAGAGCGAAAACGAACTCGGCGATCCGCACTCGGGACTGACAATTTTTGAGCGCGCCTGCCTTGAAATTGTGGACTCAGAACGCAGCTATGTGGAGGATCTGGGCCAGGTTATCAAAGGGTGAGTCAAGTATCAATTAATTTATAATTTAAGATATCTTAGAAGATCAATATCTTATCAAAGAATACCCAAAGAAAAGAAAAGAAAAGAAAGACAAATAGTCTCGTTCTTCAGATACTCGTTTACTCTGACTAAGGCCATCATTCGAAAAATAGCGAAAAAGTATAGAATGAGAAGGAGAAGATATATAGATAGAAGATATATAGATATATGTATAGTATTTATTTATTTATTTATTAATGTACAGCTATCTGCACGACTGGAAGGAACGCGCCTGTCTGCGCATAGACGAATTGCAAATACTCTTTGCCAACATTGAAGAGATTTACGAATTCAATGCGACTTTGCTGAAGCAACTAATGAACTCCGGTATGGATCCGAACAAGATCGCCAAATGCTTCATAAATTTGCGCGAACGTTTTGATGTGTACACAACCTACTGGTAAGTGATCTGACCAACCAACCCACCCACCTCTCGACCCGAAACACTTTGCGTGCCATTAAATCAGATAGAGCCAGCCGCTGGCCAAGAACGGTACGTTATTTCGGCCTGACTACAAATGATCTTGATGGCCATTCGTAACGAAGTCAAACGGCCAGCCGTGTTTTGGGAAGCCAAGCACGCCATGTTCCATTTAAGAGACCTGGCTGACATTTACTCGTACTTGGCCGCTGTCACTGTCATTGCGGCTGATTGTTGCAGTTTGATTTGTCGCCAAGACTGACACATACACATACATCATCATGCCAAGTGTGGTGTACTTACTCCTTCGCCTTCGAGCAGCTGATTTTAAATTCAAATTTTGAAGCAGTCTGCGCGTCCGTGCTTGTTAGGGTCGGCGCTCTTGTCTGATAAAGACCTCAAATATCACACATGCCATAAATCTTGGCAAAAATTATTGCACATATCGAACTTTATGACTCTCTATCTCTCCCTCTCTCTCTCTCTCTCTTTGTATGTGTCTTTATTTCGTATATTTTGGGCATATTGCAGCACAAGTTACCCGGAAGCCATATCGTTGTTGACCAAACTGCTTCAGGCGACGCATACGAACGCGCTGCTGGCCTCCACGCAGAAGATGTTGGAGCATCGCCTGCCGTTGGGATCCTACTTGTTGAAGCCGGTGCAGCGTATACTCAAATATCACTTGCTGCTGGACGTAAGTAATGCTGCTACATGTTATCCAATGTACACATCAATATTTTTCGTTTCTGCAAATTTCTGTTTTTGAACGCATCTGTATAGAAATAGCCACACATTTCGATTACACGATAGTATTCGCGCATGGCGTGTGGCATTTTGAAAAAGAGAGCGTAAGACACACTCGTACGTGGCCTGCACGAATCTTATTGTAATGTACATATGTACGTGCGCACAATGAGAATAATGAAGTTGCAGTCTTTAGTGGCATATCTCCTATTTTTGTATCATATGGAAACCAGGGACGGCAAATATTATTTTATTATTTTTATTTAGTAACTTTCTGAAAACGGTATGATCCATACCTGTAAGGGTCAGTATTAAAGCTGGGTCCTAAAATTTAATGAAAAGACACTTGGCTATGCTTTTGTTTGAATTCTAATGATAATGACATTTTGGATAAGTGCTTATTGAGTATATAAATACGAATAAATTTCAGTAAGTTTCGGGGAGCTTCCGCGAGTTTCAATTTCGTGTTTTGTCGACGGCCATCTTCTTCATAACACTGTGCGACCATAATTCGATTACAATACAAATAACATAATTATTTTCCGTTACACATACATTTCTCGATAACATTAGTATAAATTGGTATTTAGATCTTTACAATACCAATATCCTACTTTTTCGGATTAAACGATTTAGTTTTTATTCATTCTCTCACAGTAGTACAATGATTCATTTGAGTTATAGTTTACATTTACTTATATTTGATAAAAAAAAAAATGAATCCTAAACAATAATAATATTTTTTTATGAGTTTTAGTTTTTTGCTCAAAAATAATGACTATTTTATAAGCTGTAAAGAATAACTCAAAATTAATCATTATATTGTGAGAAAATGAATATAATTAGCAAATAATCACTATTTTGTAAATTTTATAACAACACTTATACTGATTACAGTCCCTGAAAAAAGCTCATTTCGAAATAAACAATTTGCAAATGTGTACCATGATTATAAGTATAAGAGTCAGGTCTCATTTACAGTTCCGTTCAATTGTGTTGTTTTTATAAGACGGTTCTTTCTTTGGGAGCACCAAAGCTATGCCTGTTCCTCATGCTATCGCTCTTTAATTCACAGAGCCTGCGCAAGCATTGCGATGTCAAGGAAGTGTCCGAAGCATATTCCATCATGCGGCAAGTGGCTCATAATATTGATCAAGTTAAACGGAATCAGGAGCAACAGAGTCGAGTCAAGGAATTGTCTGGTATATTAGACGGCTGGTTGGGTCCAGGTGAGCAAACTGAAGAGTGTAAATCGTTGTTGTTGCATTGGACCTAACGAATCTTTAATTGCTAGAGCTTACTGTGCTGGGTGAATTGAGACAGGAAGGCCTACTTATGGAGCACAATAAGCCGCGCCTGGTGCTGCTCTTTGCCACAATGCTGATCATAACCAAGCAAAAGGAGGACGGTCGTCTGCAGTTCAAAAACTTTATATACGTAAGTGGTCCCTTAGAGTGGTCCTCCTGTGATCCTCGCACCAAAGTTATCAAAACCGACGCTTACGTTCTTTCGCTTTTGTGCAGCAAAAAAATCTAATGTTGAGTGAGCATTTGCCTGGTGAGCCGACTAGCTTTTATGTCATACCCTTCGACGAGCCGCGCAATCAAATCAAACTGACGGCCAGAAATCGTGACCAGAAGCGTGTCTGGACGCAGCACATCAAGAGTGTCATGCTCGAGCAGCTCGACATACCGATGCGCGCCAAGGAGCTGGTCTTTCAGCTGGGCAACGAGGAAGGTAAGTGAGGCCCTGGTGCTGGTGTTGGCAACCAAACCTAACGTGTGGGTAACCTAACATGTGCTGTCGTTGTTGCTGTTGTCGTTTATTATTTTTCTGGATGGCTGCTTGAGTTCAGCTCCAAGCAGCTATCCAGTCGCTGTTGTGGCCAAAACACATGCCGCCAACCCATGCTACATCAGTTAATACATACTACGAGTACATACATATGTACTTGTAAGTGTAGCTACGAGTATGACGGACGATGGCTTCGTTTAACGTTACAGTTATGCATGGGAAGCCAAGGCGTTAAGTTTTTGAATGTCATGTGGGTACACTTTAAAATTATAACAGAGCTTTCCACAACTTACAATCAAATAATTTTCCATAACCTAAGGTACTATCTTAGGTTGTACTATAGGCAGGAATTATGGTAGATCCTGTTAAATAGTTATGGCAACTCATTAGAGATAACTAGAAATAAGGCCAGCTTCAAGTTGTTGATAAAATGAACATAATACGTTATACTTTATATGTGTACTGGAATTGATGGGAAATTCCGTGAGGTGGCGTATTTTTTTTTTGGGTGTGTAACTTGCCACTCTTTGTCTTTAGGCAGGAATTATGGTAGAACCTGTTTAATAGTTATGGCAAGTGATTAGAGATAACAAGAAATAATGCCAGTTTCAAGCTGTTGATAAAATGAACATTATACGTTATACTTTATATGTGTACTGGAATTGATGGGAAATTCCGTGAGGTGGCTTATTTTTTTTTTTTTTTTTGGGTGTGTAACTTGCCACTCATAGTCCTTAGGTTGTACTATGGGCAGTAATTATGGTAGATCCTGTTTAATAATTATGGCCACTCATTAGAGATAACTAGAAATAAGGCCAGCTTCAAGCTGTTGATAAAATGAACATCATAAGTGTATGCGTGCTGGAATTGATGGGATATTCCGAGAGGTGGCCTATTTTTTTTGTCGTGTAACTTGCCACTCATAGTTGGCTGCTTACAGTACAGAGTCGACATACATGCTCGAACGATTGCTCGAGTGACATAACCAAGTAGCAGTCGTTAGGCAGTTTTGTTTTTTTCCGGTGTCTTTTGGCCAAAATCGTGCCAAATCTGTCGACGCCTCTGCGGCAAGTTGATTTATGAGGCGAGTGTGTGTGTGTGTGTGTGTGTTTGCACATTTTAATTGTGAATATGGCACATACATGTACTTGTATTTGAAACACACTCTGATTCGAGTTTGTCTGTGGGAACTGCATGTGCTTTGGCCGCACAGATCTTTTATTGCTGTTTGTATAATTGTATAACTAACCCATCCAGTAAAAGCCTTTATGTTTTATTTAATTACCTAAACCTTTATCTAATTATTGCTATTCTATATATATATATATATATATATATGCTATATGTTTACCGTTGTAGTATTGCCAGTGATGCATTCTAAAACTAAACACCACAAAATGAAAAGAAAATCCTAATCACTCGTAGTTTCTAAGACGCTCTAAGAGACTGTAATAGGCGCCAAAGACAAAAAGCTGTTATGAACGAAAAGCTGTTACAAGTTTCACTTAATTTTCAATTGAATAAACAAAAGCAAAACTTACATACCAATTGTAGTTATTATAAACATATTAACCGTCCCCAAAAGCTATCGTAGTAGACTTCTGGTATTTGCGGACTATACTGAAAACGAAAAACGAAAAATTCTCAAAAGTGTCGTAAGTATTGCGTTACGTAATTGGCTTGCGTTTGAATTGGCTTTGGTCTGTGTCCTGCATATTAACCCACACATGCTAGAACTTTACTACCCCATCGATTAACCCAACCAGCAGTTTAATGCGCCTACTAATTTGTGTCTGTTCTCCTTCTAAACATCTATTACTTTCTCAACTATCGCTGCATGAGCATGGGTTTTAGCTTTAGCTTTAGCTTTTATTTTTGAGTTCTTCGCAACAACTAAATACAAAATAATGTAATGTATAGTATGTATGTATGTACTGGGCTTAGAATGTTGTGCTTCTTGGAGATGTTGTTGTTGTTGTTGTTGTAGCGCAGCCCACACGCCATAGCACGTCATCCGCTTATCGCACAGAGTCACGCCAAAGACACACGCAAATAGCAAAATGTTTCGGGCTTTGTCTCTTTACTAATGTCCAGTTCTTGCAGATCGCACACCCGATCGCAGCACCTGGAAATGGAGTCTGCACTCCAACTCCTCCACGCCCACATATCTGGAGCGTCGCAATGCCTGTCGTCGCAGCGAGATCCGCAATCGAAATTCGAAATTCAAGCGCAAGACCGTCACCAACTCGAGCTCCTTTGACAGTTTCAACGAGTCGCTGGAACAGGAGGCTGTCAAGCCAGCGAAGCCGCTGACCCGCAACAACAGCTTGGATGATACGGCTCTGCAGAAGCTCGCGGCAGCCGTGCGCTATCGAAGCGGCAAGCGAGAGTCCAGGGATGCTACTGCGATCACTACGGTCGAGAATGGAGAAAAGGCTAATGGAAAGGCAGCAGCAGGGGATGCATCGCCAAGTAAGGACTGCAAGTGCAGCGAGGACGAGCATTGCCTCTGCATATTGCGGGATCAACGCGCAAGTCGTACCAAATCACCAATTTTCAGCTACAAGGCGCTCAAGGAGCGCAGCAAGTCGGTGCCCCGCATAAGTCAGAGCGTGGAAGAGGACCTGGATGAGGACAGTGCCTCGCTACGTGGCAGCAAACCCAATCTGAGCGAGCGCAAGGTCAAGGGAAAGGGACTCCTCGAGGTCAAGCAATACAATCACAAGACAATGCCCAAGCGTATTGCCAACTTGAAAAAGCAGCGCTGCAGCAAGAAAGAGACTTGCAAGTTCTACATGGATCTCAGCGAGTTCGAGAGCAGCAGCGCTACGGTGCTGAAAATTACCGAATCGACCGAGGATGTTCGGGGGTCAAGAAAGCTCGAGGTAGAGCTGGCCGAGGAGGCTCAGGAGACTACGGCAGTCGATGCGGAGCAAGAGCAGCAAAGCACCCCCATATACGAGACGTTGTCGCCGGCCGAGAAATCCAAACGTGATGCACAGGTCATACTGGACCTACTAAAGAACAATAAGGAATTCGAACGCATCTACAATAAGCAGCAGAAGAGACGTGAAAGCAACTCAACTTCTACGACCCCCCTCAGCCCGTTGAGCCCCACACAGGAGCTAAGACTGCCACCACGTCCGCCATCACGTTCGCCCCCACCGCTGGAGTTGGAGCAGCAAGAGCAGTCCGACCAACCTTGTGACCAGGAGCCCGTCAGCGAAGAGCCCATCTATGAGACATTGCTGCGCAACGTGCATGTACCCTATAAGTTCTCCCCAGTGCTGGGTCGCGCCAAATCGGGTCAGTACTTCAAGGCACGTCAGAAGAAATCCACAGCCCCAGCGGCACGACCCGATTCCGACTATGTGACACTCGTCTACTCGCCGGAAGGCGTCCTCCAACGCGTAGGCGAAGATGTAGTGACACGTCAGCATAGCAGCTACGAGCTTCAGCGCGACAGCACCGACTCCAACAGTTCCTCCGGGTCGACGGTGAAGCGGGATAGCCAGAATACGGTGATCAACCTTTCGCTGGACTCCAGCTCTCAGAGCAACTTGTCGCAGGGTGAGAACACAGTTCAGAGCGAAGCACCTCATCCGCGACCCATTCAGAAGAATATAATGAAGCGCCTTCTCAGCAGCAGTAGTTACAGCAGCAAAACATCACTGGAGAACGTGTCCAGCTCGGAGCTCTCATTACTTCCCCGTGCCCTCAAGTCCATTGATAACTTGAGCATGGCCTTCGGGCGCTCAAATAGGCCACCCGAGCGGCGAGTCTCTGACGTCAGCGAAATGTGCCGCCAGAGTATCCTGCATCGTCAGGGCAGCGAGGCAGTGGGCGAGCGTATGGCTCATGTGGACTACGCCGATCCCAAGACACTGTTTAGCATCGTGGCCAGCTCGGAGGCATCCCTGCAACGCGACTCGGTCTTCTCGCTCACGTCCTCCAGCGACAGCATGTGCGAGCAGCAGCGCAAGCGCTCAGCTGCCGAGCTGCCAACGAACTTCGAGTACGAGCAGGATGTGGAGGATAATCTGGAAAAGGATTTTCGAGACTCGGCCATTTATAGCGATGACAATGAAAAGCGTAGCGGAGACTATAACATGAAGCGGCCCCAAAGCCCACCACCGCCGCCTCCCCCATCGCGCAACTCGCAGCAACCGCCACAGATAGCCCCAAAACCAACAAAGGCCACGCTACATGATCTTTCCAGTGTCATTGTTTGTCCGTCGCACATGAGCCCAGCGGCATCCCGTAGCTGGGTGCTCCAGCAGATCGAGAACTTTAGCAAGTAAGCGCTAGCTGTGGATCCCATATAAGTTGTTACTAGGATTTTTCCAACTTCCAATGACCGCTTGCCATAAATGTTTTGTAATGTTTTGTATATACTCGTATCTATGTATGTTCTTATACCACGTATCAATAACTATTATAGTAAGCTGCCTAGTTATAGTAGTTCAGTCACCGACTGTTTTAAATAGTATTTCGGATTAATAGAAAAGTCATTTAATAAACGACATAGATGTTTTCGGTGAAACGAAAGGACTTTTGGTATTTCCGCGAGCCTTCGCGTAAGTAAGTTGAAGCCGAAGTCACGAAATAATCCATTTCTGATATACCTTTAATTGCTCTTTATAGTGCGTCTCAGGCCCTGTGGATACTTTCTCTTATTTTGCTGGGAACTATTCACATGCTGGATATATTTCTCAGGCTAATGAAACATGTTCATTAAAGTTAAACATTTTTATGCATTTATTTGGAAATGTAAGTGGTCTTGTTTTATTAAACATTTAATTTTACGTATTTTATTGAAATGGTACTTTTTAAATATAAATTGTACCTTCGTGTTGGTATTACCAGCGCCATCTATATTTAATATATTATGTCACCACCTGTAATCTATATTACAAATTAATGTATATTGTTGCATACTATTGGGTGCTTAACTTGGCTATAGTACTTTGTGTTTGTGGAGCATGTTTGTGTATTGTGTCGTAGACACAAACCAAGTAAATAGCAAGAGCACAAAACCATTTAAAGCGGAACGATAAATGGTATTGCGACGAACCAGAGTGGTGTGAGTATAAGCTAAACAAAATACAAAAATTTATCCAAAATGGAATAAAAATATTATCTCTAACATCACTTCCTACATATTCTACTGATAACGGTGCATTCCATTGTGCAAACAAAAGACAACACGATAAACAATCGTAACAGATCCTGGAAGTTTTACGTTGTTAGAACTTCCGTAAACTTCTTTTGGGAGTTAAAACAAATCAAAAAAAAAAAAAAAAAAACACTCACTGAAGGACTGACAAATTGCTGAAAGCCAGGGAAATAGTAAACATAATATATTTGAAAAAAAAAAAAAATGCAGACAAATGAGAGATTTAAAAGGATTGATTTCTATACAATGTGTATCGTTGCCGGCTTTTGGCATCAACTACAACAAAAACAGTTTGTAGATTAAGCTGTTATTGTACTCTGTCAGTTTTATATTCCTTGCTTGACCCCCTTTTTAATTAAAAAAAATTATCAGTCGTAGGTTGATCTCTCATATTTGCAACTGGTGCTACGAAGTAATTAATCATAAGTGCGACTCGCCAAAAAATCCGAAACAGACACAAATTTAATATATGTACATATACATACTTATATGTACTATATATACATTGTTATATACGGAACGGCAATTAGCGAACCTAAGTACTTCCAAATGTTTATGAATCGCCAGTTGACGCTTCATACAAATCGGTCAATGGACAAGGCCGGGATTAAACGAACAACAAACAAAAAACGCCGGCACATGTGCCCCATAAAATATAGCGACAGAGCTTGGACAAATTAAATGCTGAATGTTTATTGCTTGTTAATTAATAAATACGCGCACATACAAATCAGACGGTTTTGGCAAAGTTGCGCAAATAATTCTGACAAATTAATGGGGAGAATGTCTGAAAATGTTCTATAAATGCTGGAAACAACAACTAAAGAAAATTCTTGATAACCATTTGCTGGATTTTGAAACCTAAGCGAGATGCGGGAGGCAATATGAAATGTATTTTTAATTGTATTGGATGGCACATATAAAAAGAGATTAAAGATGAACCAGAGCTAGAGTCGAATTCCACTATCAGTAGAAAGGTTATCAAAACACCAGGCGCTTAGTTAATTAAGTAGTTGCTGCCCACGGCAAATATTTAATAACAACATGAGTCATTCGCGGGTTATTGCAATGTTTATTGTATTGAATGCTTGTGGAATTCCACAACAAACCGCAATCAATAAATTCAAAAATAAACAACACAAAATACGCAATACAGTTAGTTGCAAGACACATCGCACTTAACCGGTTTCTCCGGCGAACTTTTGTTTCACGACTAGTGGCAGTAATTAGCGCCGAGTTATAAACAACTTGATGAATAACAAGACCGGCACACGTGCCTGCGAGGCCGTCAAACAGCAGCACGTGACGGTCACGAAGGACGTGTGCGATGCTGATTCTCACGTGGGGGGAGCTCTGAAGCACAGTACTTAGTGTAAGGATATGAAAAGCTCAATATTGTTGTTGTTTACAATTTTCTGCACTTCGCTTCTTCATTTAATTCTAACAGTTACAAACTATTTGTTATACTATTCTATTATACTGAGTTAAAATTATGGCATTATTCCATGGCTCGTCGGGGGTGTAAATACTGATTGGGCGCATCGTCCGGACTATAAAAGGCGCTCATAGCGAGCAGCAGGCAGGTGGCAGCTACAACGGCACGAACGACAAAGGCGCGATAACTTTGTTTACAGCTCTGAGCGAACATACTTTACAAGTATATTAGGATTGTGCGGCGATCTTTGGAATAAACGGCACGACTGGGGCGTAGAACTGAACTGATTGAGAAGCGCGTTCACACAAAGCTTTTATTGCAAGCTCGTGCTCGCAACATCAGAGCCAACAGCATGAGCTGGCCAGAAGTCGTGTTTTCCCCAGCTGGTAGTGAAATGCTTCTGAACAAAGGCAGTGAGGAGGAGTCGGCCAATTGGATTGCCATGTAATTTCCAGTGCTTGTGAGAAAACCACCGCACAGAAGTCGTTGATGTCGTCATCAGTGCATCCAATATTATGGATACATATATACAGGTATATTGCATATACCGTACACTGCAGTTCCTGATTACTTCCATGTACTTATAGCATGCATTAATTATCAATCAAATGAGCTCAGCTCGCGTCAATGCCTTGCAACTCGATGTTGATAACAGCCCGCAAAATACTCACAAACTGTATAAGAGAGCTAGAGAGAGAGAGAGAGAGAGAGGGAGATGCAGACATTATGTATTTTGGACATCTACTTCGAACAATAAGGCACGTGCTGTGACTGCTAAGAGACAGATTTGGTCACAGCAGCAGCCAAAGTGAGACCAAGTCTAGTGATTAGCTGCTCATTTTGGGATTCGCTTTGTACTTTGCGATTCTATAAGTACTACGTATGTATATTCCTAATTATATTGCAAATGCTTGCGAAGAAATTGGGGAACAAAGTTGATCATCTAACAATTTAAAAACCAGCCTTCTTGTTATGTGTCTGCTAGCTACTTGTATTCAGAGTTAGTCTAAAGTACTCAGAAGGAACATGTTTATATATGTGCTAAGCATTATATTGATGTCAAAAGGCGCATAGCTTCATATATTCAGAAGCAATTTAAAGAAGAATTGAAAAAGATAACGCTTCATTAGACAGAAACAGAAACAAATGAATGATGAATTGATGTTTTGGGGATATATTTTGTACTAGGGACCTTGGTTTCGATCAGTCCGCATTATACTCGTATATCGGAATTTTAAACGAACTTGTCTTCTCTAATGACTGGTATATATATACCCACGTAGCATATTTTAAAAGAAGTTTTAAGTCAATGGAAAATATGCAAACAATGTGTTCTTTTTATTCAGAGCGCCCTGACTATTACACTAATTAAAAAAACATATTTAAGTAATAAGTCCTTTAGATTAACAATATCGTCGCGCTCATTTACTTTATTTTCTTCCATGTACATATTTCAGCGTCAGTTAATTAAGTTAATTATGAAAATACCTTTTCCCTTTTAAATCCATAATCATTGAAGTGGCATTAATCCCATCTAACCAAAATCTACTTGGTGTCTCACGGATATGTCTACTATACTATATGTACTGAGTTAAATTTTTTTATTCACATTTTAGTTATTGTTTTTATTATGTGGAAAATATTGCGACTTAATTACTTTTGATCCATCCATCAATTGAAACTTAAACAATAAATAAACTTACTAAACAGGACATAGTTTTTTTTGCATAAACCTGCAAGAAATGAGAAAAAACAAGATATAAATACTCGTACATGTTATAGGTCTGCATTGGAATAGTGTCATCGTTTGGACGTACCACATATAGCGTCGAACCTGGGGCTTATTGCAAAAATTGCTGTAGTAGCCGTATATTTGGAATGCGAAATGAAAGTGAAACCAGTTGGCAAGCGAATATCCTGAGTATATGGCGACGATCCATGCCAGGGGAAGCAGCAGCATCAGCAGCGAAGTATGATCCCATTGCAAAATATCAGCATTATTTTGACGTGGCATACTGAACTGGGTCCTGCAGCTCTGCAGCTGGCAAATGTTCAACACAGACTGCTCGAAACTCATTTCGAAAAGTGAGGATAACGTAGGAATTCGGGCTACATCTTGATGATCCAGCAGCTGCTGTAATGCATCTGTGTGTGAGTGTGAGAGCGTGTCCGTCTACATCCCTTTTCCGACTTAACATCTGCATTGAATACGGGAGGAAAATCGAGAAAACCCTCAGGTCGAACTAACGCAATGTTTCCTGCAAATTGCGAAGTGCTTGTTGATTTCAATGGAAGTGGTTGCTTTTCATAATATTTTCATTTTATGTTGATTTTTTGTAACTTATTGGCAAGCTAATAGGTTGCTAGGAAATATTTCCACCAGAGACCCTCATTAGAATGGTCTTTGGATTCGAACTCCCTAGGTGAGTGTCTGATACTCAAACAGTTGCGTACAAAAATTAATTCTTAATTTGAAGGCAAGTCGAATACCAAACCAGTTTTTGATTGGCTAGGTCAGCAATTTCATGCAAAAGGTGCTTGTATATTTGAAATAAATATTAAAGGCACAGGCATAAGAACATTAAATATGATCAAATACGGTTTTTTTTTATAATATTGTTAAGTAGGGACTCAATTCTAAATGAAATATCAGATTCAAAAGTATTTACAGACCTACAGTCTGTACATTATCGATTGTATTTCTGACTCTGGCACTTTAAAATAAGAGGACAATACAAATTGTTTTAATGCTCAATATTTATTTCTCATTATCAATGGCAAACTATTATTCCTTTTCCAATTTGAATGTTATCCATGCCATATATTTGGCAACATTCGTATAGACTCCCGGCTTGCCGGTACCACATTCATTGGAACCGAAACTCACAATACCGTATTGCACAAAACGAATGTCGTTCATAAAATACGTTACGGCGGATAATGGACCTCCGGAATCGCCGTTGCATGAGTCCTTCGTGGGATGACCCACACATAACTGTGTTTGCTTAATTTCTCTTGCGAACGCATTTGAGCAGACAGAGCGATTATAATAATCAATCGATGCCTCGTTAGCTACATCTGATCTAGTTCCGTTCTCCGTTAGACCCCAGCCAGTAACACTGTATTTTAAAGTAGCTTCGAAGTTTTGACCTTCAGTTCGGCATGATGGCAAGCAAATTGCATTGATGTGCCCTTTTATAGGTAATAAGATACTTGTACGTTATCAGTGCTCAGAACTAGTGTATATCACAATTCAACTTACTATCAAAGTTTACTTTCTCTTTCAATCGAAGAAGAGCAATGTCATTATATTTATTTTTATACGCCTCATGAACTATGATCTTTTCAATTTCGATATCTTGGACTGCTGGGGCACAACTCTCCGGCTTGTCATCGTCCTCGCAATCCTTCTCAGTCGATAAATTGTGTTCCCCCAAACGCACGGACACTCTATCGTGAAAAATTGCATAGAAAATGCAAACAGTTTGAACAGGATTTGTAACTTACAGCTCTTTATTGTCATCTTCCTTGGGTATACAGTGGGCAGCCGTGAGGACATATCCTTTGAATGAAGAATGAATATTGTGGAAAGAGACTAGAAAGAGATTAGAAATTGGAGAGTACATACGTTTCGAAATAAGTGTTCCACCACATGAGAAAAATGTTTGGTTGCCAATTTTATAATTCAGCAGTGCCATCCACGGTCTAGTCATTAGGCTCACTTCTCGCCCATTTATTATGTATGCTTCCTGATAACGCCCACAATCTGCATTGTTCAATTGTGCCATGCCATCGGATTTGCACTCGACCTTCCATTTGTTGCAGCACACGTAATGCTGATTGGTGGGAAAATGTTGAGTTCACACGCCAATAAACTTTCTAATCAACATACCATTTCTCCATATCTACCACAAATGGAACGCCGGACATAATTATAGTTAAATTTGGAAACTTGCTCGCCCTTTTGGATCCGCTCCGCGATCTTTCTTATATTCGCACACGATTGAGTAGGAACACATTTGCCAGGATGGCCACTCGGAGTCCTGCAATCATCAGCATATTCTGTTGGAGACTAATTCTTAGTTGAATGGAAAAATAAAGCATACGATTCTGCTTACGTAAGTTTGTTTCTGTGCTCCAAACCCCTGCGATTAAGAAAAAAATAAACAAGCACGGTACTACGTTCACCATCATGGTCGACGGCCGGAATACATTTGAATCCGATGTGTAGCAGCTTATTAATAAGCGCGTCTGAAGTGATTGAATTGTTTTGTTTCTATATAAATAACGTTTAGCACTCTCTGCAAATTCTCTCTGAGAGGCGGAGAGATAAGCAGAAATCGAAGAGTTCTCTGTTCAGAGCGTAAGAGGGAACCCAAGTTGGAGGCGTTGGGCTTTTAACAAGAATCATGATTGGAGCATAGCAGGCTGATAATAAATGTTGCACCTTGATGACCATTGAGCCCATATTTGCGGTTAAGGGTATTATAATAAGTGTGCCCCAAGGGAAAACTGTTTCCATATTTTAATCGTCGATTAATGCTGAATTTGTGGTTTTACGCTTCGTGAAAATCTCAGTAAAAGGGGCTTGTTTAAAATGAAAAATACAGGCGAATCGATACCCTCCTTCCTTTTTGAAATCTTTTAAAAATGAAGAAATTTGATTATTGTTTTGAAATTTGTATACCATACAATTCCATAGTTACTTTTGTTTAAAATTTCATTAAAATCGGTCAAGTCTTTTATGGGCGCACATCGATTTTGCTTGATTGTAGCATTATCTGTTATTTATCTTATAGACAGTACTCAAGCAAGTTTAGAAATCGATCAAGAGAAAAATATAATGTTCTATTCAAAGTTTGAGAAACCTTTGACCGACGCTTCCTGATTAATTTACTTATTTATTATATAGTAGATATTGCATTTGTTACACCGTTAATTATGGATAGCGAATGTCTTTACGCCATCGCAGAATAAAAAGCTGCAATATATTATTTTTAATGATCATTCAAAGACAGAAACGCGCCAATTATCCTGAGCATGTGTCCCGTGCAATAGGGTCGGTTTAAAATGCTGCGAACGTGAACTTTATTGAATCTAGGTAATATTATTAACACCACCTTCACATGAGACACGCGCAAGCGAAAATAAACCATTGCTGCCTTATTTTCTTGCGAAGGTTGCAGCTCAACACAAGGGCGTAGCCATCATTTCAAGAAAGCGGAGCAGGGTTTGTGGAAAGTAATGTCAATTATGGGCGTCTTTATGCCACGAATCGAACAGTCATTTTTGGGGAAAAAGAATCTAGCTTGACTTCCCCCTTGGCTACACCCTCGACTCCAAATATAATTTACGTGTATCTGTGCGCTATGCCCCAGCGAGCAATGAACTCTGCGGAACTATGTTGTACTTGTATGTAGTCGCATACACACAGCACATCCTCCTGGTTGCTAAGAATAGATGCATTGTCGCTGCCACGCTCGGGCTACACGTCTGCCCCTTAGTTCCGTTCCGTTCCGCTCCATCCACTTCCACTTCCACTTCCTTCAACTCCAAGCGAAGATTCTATAAATAGTTCATTAGAAAACCGGCAGGCACGCGACGCGTCAGCTGACTACATTTTGAAACTCAAGAAATAGTATCAACAATGAGGCAGCATGCCCTGCAGCTCCATAATGGAGGGCCTCTCGCAGCATTCAGTATCTTGGGTAGCGGCATGGACAGCGGACACACACCCACGTTGCCAAGCTATGCGCATTCTTGGTACGCCAGTAGATACCAGTATACCAGATATACGTATGTACTCAACTGAACAATTCGTAACTCTTGCAGCGCCACACACAAGCGATCGCTGTGCCGGCAGCTGTTTGCGTACACAGTAAGCGATCCAGTCATCATTTTAATAACGCTGGCCGTCGTTGTTGGCTCTTTTTGTCTGCTCAGTGGATTTATTCTGTTGTGCATGGTATCCAAGGCGTGGCAGGATGAAACATCAGAGGCAATACTTTTAATCGGTAAGTGCTTATGTATGTGCGAATCGGAAAAACGAAACCCATCGGTTTCTTATGTATCGCAGGAATTGGATTCTTCATAACGTCCCTCTCCTGTGTCACCTGGAAACTGACAAATGCCCAACGTCTGATCCAGATAATGGAAAACATCAACGATGAGATGGTTTAGTTTTTTAAATTACTTGTAATACACTAGATAAGACAGATTAAGATAGCAATTAAATGCATTCAATATACGAGTATAAGATAGTGACTACAAACCAGTTCTGTTATCTGCTATGCGATTCGAATATCACTAAAACATAATACAAGTATAGATAATTCTGTCAGTGGCTATAGTTTTCGAGATTTACTTTTAATACGAGTTATATTATTGAGGAATCCTTCCCAAAAATGTACCGAAAGATCAATCCATTGCGGTTGTTCTTCGATTTCTGCTTATCTCTCCGCCTCCCAGAGAGGATTCGAAGAGAGTGCTAAACGTTATTTATATAGAAACAAAACAATTCAATCACGCCAGATGCGCTTATTAATTTCGGATTCAAATGTATTCCGGCCGTCGACCATGATGGTAAACGTAGTACCGTGCTTGTTTATTTTTTTCTTAATCGCAGGGGTTTGGAGCACAGCAACAAACTTACTTAAGCACAATCGTATGCTATATTTTTCCATTCAACTAAGAATTAGTCTCCAACAGAATATGCTGATGATTGCAGGACTCCGAGTGGCCATCCTGGCCAATGGGTTCCTCTTAAGGCGTGTGCGAATATGAGAAGGATCTTGGAGCGGCTCGAAAGGGGCCAGCAAGCTTCCAGTTATAACCGTAAATATTTCCGGCATTCCAATTGTGGTAAATATGGAGAAAGTTGATTGTCCTCTTATTTTAAATTGTCAGAGTCAGAAAAACCATCTATAATGTGGAGACTTCTGTAAATACTTTCAAATCTGATATTTCATTTCATTCTACTTTGCAAGAATAGCTGCTCGGTCCATAAAAGTTCCCCATTCTATATAAGAAAGTTGATTAGCTTCTGACCTGAGTATATCTTGAAGAAAGTTTTCTATTTGATAGTATTTTATTTTAAATACATACATAGATAAGATCAGGGAGCTAAATGAACTGCCATTCCATTTTAGTAAAGAGAAGCCGAAAAATGGATTAGAAACATTTTTATACTACGCATACAATAGCAATGAAGTCCATTGACGTTTTTGCACTTCTAATTGACCTGGAGATACTCTATACAGAGGCAAGTTAAAATATCTGTAACTTTGGCAACTAGTTCTTAGTATTCTTATTCCAGAAATACTGATATTTGGAGTACACTATGGAGACACAGAAGGTATTTCATTCTTCTTTCACTTCACAGAATTTGTCTTTCTAAGTACTAAGACTTAAATGATAAATCATAAATCATTCAGTTTCAGTACCAACTAAAAGGTGGAAGATTTCCAAAAGTATCGGTATTCAGAACCTCTGGAAAGGCAGGCTTGGCTGGAAATATAATTAGAAAAAAAGGAAAGGGGGGAAGCAGCTGTTATTGTTATTCCGATTCAGGTGCAGAAGTACGTATCTAGCTTACTTACTATTGATACATTTCATCGTATTTATTTGATGTTTAGATTTTCTTTAGCCCTTCGGGTGCAGAGTACAAAAACGTACATGTAAGAGCAAACGCGATTTCGATCAACGATTGACAAATCTACTTGTATTGTTTGTTTTTTGAGTAGATTTAGATAACGATTTCCTCTTCCGGGCGGCAAGTATTGAGAGTTGAAGTACTGTAGTAGTTCCTTTCAGACACTGCTGTATTTTGATGCAATATTCTGAATTGCTGGCTTGGCGCAGCTTTAGCAAAGCACAATACTTCGCTAAACTAAGTGTATAGAGAAGTGGCCTGCAATTGTAATTTGGCTAAGTAGCGTCAGTGACCAGCGCCAGGACGCAGACCAAGTGGCATAAGAAGTGCGAACAAATAGCAAAGGATACCAAGCAACAATCACAACTAGTGGTGCGCAGGGAAGAAACGCTAATTTAATTTTAACTTTTGTGCGCTTTGGCAGCGTCAGAGCCTCTTTTTTTCAACGCATATTTGTCTATGTTCTGATTTTGGTGTGTGCGTCTTGCCGTATTATCCTTGGCACACTTTTGCGTCGCATTACACCCGGACTCCATTGTGCTACAAGTATCCCAAGCTGGCTGCTGCGCCAAAGAGTAAAAGTAAAATATTTGCAGAGCCATTGCGTCCGACACGAAAGCCGCCGGACCCGGGTAGCTGGAAGTGAGCAGTGCTGATTGCGGCATTACCCGTAAAATGAAACGAGCTTTAGCAGAGCGATAAGATTTTCACCCAAACCAAACGACGCAGCTCGCTCGATTTAATCGCACTAAAGTTTTGCCCGCTTGCGTCCTTTCTTTCTATTTTTTTTTTGCTTTTTTTTTTTGTTTTGTTTACCCCTGCCTCAGTTTATATTGTTGCTGTGTTCATTTTAATGTCGAAACTTTGTGCAAACAGGCAGCGAAAGAGCATGGTGGTGGCTTGGATGTCAAACTCTTTGCTTTAAGACAATTCACACCTACGCCCGGCACAGGCACAGGCACAGTTACTCATGGTGTCTTACAGCAACGTGCTTGGCAATTTGCTCCTCCCCTCCCCTCCCACTCCGCCTCACATTCTACATTCGCATTCAGAAGGCATCCGATAAGCATAGCAGTTGTCGTCAAGTAACTGTTGTGCCGACGGCACACACCTTGGAGCAGCGGCCGAGCTAAAACAACACCAATAACAACAAATCGTCCTCTGCCGTGCTGCGGCTATAAAACGTTTTACAATGTTCCCGAAAGCAAGGACATGGACATGCTAGCTGGCTGCCCCTGACAAACAGATTCCCTGCTTTCGCTCCGGGCTTTAGACTTGACGCCCTTTGCACATGTGGCAATAATGTGAAAATCGCCGCCAAGTCTGCGACAATTGCAACAAAGTTAATAATTGTTTACAGCGCTGCTGACTACATACTTGTACATATAGTATACTATATATCGAAACAAACCTATGTTGCCATTCTGTTATTTATGTACGTGTGCTTTTCCGACAGATTCGATTCCATTTTTATGAGGCAACGTGAGCCTCACTGATTTTTATTGGGGTCGCGATTTAGTTTTGATATACTGATATATTGGGGAAATACAAAATTGCAAAAACAACAGGTGCATTGTACGACGCAGCGATTTAAATGAGTGTGCATCATTGAGTCGTATTTGTTTGATATAGCTAACTAATTGTATGCAAAGAAGAGTATTATACAAGTATACACATACACAAATGTGTTTAGAAAATAAATTTATAAGCTTCAGAGAAAAACTTATTATACCAAAGTAATTTTCGAATCAAGATCTGCCTTCTCCCCTATTTGAATTAAGCCGACATGTATTAAAAGCGAAGTATTTCGAACATCTAGGGAATAATAGGGCTTTTAAAGGATGGGTATGCTCGACTCCGGAACTCCACTTTTCTTTAATGTTTAAAAACATAAAAAATAATGCCAAGTGCAAGCCAAGAGATTTTTGCCACTCAGAATATTAAAAAAGAAATAAATGCTAGCAGGCTCAACTCCACCTGTACCACCCCACAAAAAAGAAATTAAATTAATTAAATTAATTAATTATGCATCGGGAAAAATGAACAAACTCGTCCTTTCTCGGGCTCAGGAGAATCTGTATACCAAGTTTGGTTATTATAGCTCTTCTACTTTCTGAGATCCTTGCGTTCATACAGACAGACGGGCAGACAGACGGACAGACGGACAGACAGACGGACAGACAGACGGACAGACAGACAGACAGACGGACATGGCTATATCGACTCGGCTTGTCATGCTGGTCAAGAATATATATACTTTATGGGGTCTACCACGCCTCCTTCTGTGTGTTCCATGTACTCTCGTACCCTTTGGGTACAGGGTATAAAAAATTAAATGTATCAGTCTGCAGCAGCTATGCACACCCCTAAAAATGAATGTAGTATAGTGTATAGAACAGTGGCATAAGTTTGCTTTCTTAAAGGGTAGCGCCCAATATCCTACAAAGGGCTCCCTCCACGCTGGTATTGGCTAGATGCCAACTTTCTCTGTCGAGGCACACTCTATACAATTTTATTTTGTACGTAGGTCGAGGTTAGCAAAGCAAATACTGATAATAGCATTAGATTGCCAATTCTAGTTAGCTGTATATTCGCTATAATGCTAAATATATCATTGAGGTTTTTATAGTTCTATTAAATCAAAGTTCCCTCGGGAATTGGATTTTGAATTTCGAAGAAAAAAATAAAATATTTATTTCTAAAAAAATAGCTTTATGTTGCTACAATTAATTCTGCGAATGCCTATCAGTCCGTTTTTATGGAATTGATTTTTCTTGGAAATAATGGACCCTCAGAATATTCGTGCACAATCACTTGGAGGTTTTGTATGTTGACTTGGAATTCTAGAACTTTCGCTCTCTGGCTCACCATTGTGCACCCAGTAGTGTACATACTTGTATGTATGTATAGTACGTGTGTATGTGCCATCGACACACATTTGTCAATAAGACCGAGCAGCATTTAGCAGTGCGTTGATAAAGTCATCGTCATCACATTGCAGGCAATTGCATTGCAGGCAGCCAAAGTGGCAACGTCGGGCTAAAGCAAACATCGGAGTCGAGTGTATATTACGTGCCATATGGCAGAGATTCTATTATGTGCATGCAAACATACACACACACACACACACACGCGCACTCGTATGGGAAAATGTGCAGTGAGGAAAAGTGCAGCGCTCTGGAAAAAAGGAAGAAACGAACGAGCGAAACATTTAAGGCGCGCAAGCCTGACTTATGCTTACCCTGTATCCTCCGGTACTTCACCCAAAGTTCTACAACTTGAAGAAACTTAGGGATAACTTGCAAATATAGAATAAATGTAGGTCCACTATGCCAGAGCTAAATAAGAGCGAGCATTGATTTGGACTGCGGTGATAAGCTTGATAAGTGTTTAAGAAATATCTCTAGTGCTCAGAACAGTTGGGTTTGAGAGACGGAAGTACATAAACGAGTATGTAAACCCTTGCGCCTTTCGGGTGCAGGGTACACAAAAGGCCAAGCATAAAAGTAGAACAATGTGCTCCTGCAGGCCATATTATAGTATAAGTTAAAGTGTTTGAACTTTCACATGAGCGCAGTTGGTTTCACTTTGTTTGCAGAATTGCCATGTTGGACACACACACACACACACACAGATTCTGCCAAGCCCCCACATTCCCAATTCCAATCCCACTCACACTCTCCTTGAATGCTAACGTAGAATTACAAACATATTGTCATAAAATATGCCAAGACAAACTAAAGAAGACCGCAAGCTATTTTATATATTTGAATGTGTGTGAATGTGTGTGTGTGTGTGTGTGTGTGTATTTCCGTAAGACTGACACCGATTGACATGCAGCCAGGTAATGAAAAATATTTCCATATTGCAAATAAAGACATTTTGCTAGCCGGCTGCAACGACCTTTTCTTTCTCCACCGCCATCGCCATCGCCATCTCCACCCCTATCCCCATCCCCATCCCCATCCTAAGAACGACAGAGCAACCCTTCTCAAAATGGTTGTTCTCGCTGTTGTTGTCGTTCTATACCTTGACTTTACGCGCATTTTGTTTTTGTTTTGCGTTGTGTTGCACGGCATATTTCAATTTGGCAGCAGCAGAAGCAACAGAAGAAGCTGAAGCTCCAAAAAGCAGGCAACACTAAGAGCAAAGCGCTGCGAGTGCCTTCTCGACCGTGCTAAAAGTTTATGCAAATTCATTTCAAGTTTTTGTCTTCTACACACCGACACAACACAGCAGCATGGCCGTTGGCTGCATTATCATCATCATCATCATCATCATCATCATCACCGTCGTCGTCGTTATCATCAGGCATGATGTCTTCATCGGGGTTGAGCGAACCTTGGCACCATCATCATGTCTCACACATATTGCATACATTTTGGCATATCGCCAGCCATAGCTACACACACACACACACACACACACACACACACATGTATGTAGTATATATGCAGACTCACAAGTGTCGGCATAAGTATTACATATTGCGTCCCTCAATTATTATAGGTCTGCATGTGTATGCGTGCGTTTGGAAGCTACACTTTGCGGTTGCTGTTGCAAGTAGCGGCCTTTTGGCGCACTCGGGTCGCTCGTGTTTGCATGCACTTGTTTGCTTGTTTGTGGTCAGTGCGGTTGAGAAGTCAGCTCGCCATTGTTGCAGCCGAACAATAATAATGCAACAGCAACAACAACAACAACAAGAACAACAGCAATCCGGGTGCCGATGCCACGTGTAGTGCACTTCAGTGCCTGGTCAGTGTACATTGTGGTATACACGTATAGGCAGTCGTACGCAATTCACCATATTGGTAAATATTATGCCAAGTTACGCGCAATTTCGTGGTCGTGGCTTGCATCGATGCCCATGGCTCGACATGTCATATTGATAAGCTAACAGATCGCTCCTTCATATACATATATTTACCTAATTAAATGCCAAGCGGAAGTCAGTGTTTGCGGTAAGGAAAGTAAAGAACACACATACATGTATGTACATATTCTTGATCACCATGTCCAAGGTGCAAGTGCACTTTTGAATGATTACACACAAGAATAGTTCCTCATTTTAAAGACTCAATTAAATCGTCATACACCTGTACAGTATGTGTGTTGGATGTCCAAACAAGAAGGGTAATGTTTAAGTGAAGGAAGTTATTTAAATTCTAGCTAGTCGAAGGTTAATTTAATCATCTTTGTCGATTAGTGGAAAGAAATAAATAAGAAAACGCCTGATTCTCATCGCGCACAGCAATTCTATCGACATTCACATTGGATTCCATTTTACTTTAAGTATCCAGTTATTAAAATTGATGAAGATTATTATCAACTTCTACTTTTTAATGGGTTATTGGTTTTTGTCAAACAAGAATTCTTATTTCCCTATACTCATTTATGTTTTATATATTCACAATTTATTTGCCAATTCTGTTCACACTGAAGACTTACAATGAAGATAACATATAAATAAATATATATTTGATATACAAAATAAATGTATACTATGAAAATCGCTTTATTTCATGTGCTTTAACAAATGCGTTAAAATAACTGAAAAACTTATGATTTTTGATAAGCTACAGCAAACGCTTGTATTATTTGCAATTAGCTGAAAAGTTGTTTGGAATTTTTCTTAAATTGACAAGTTAGGTGATTGTATTGCCTTTTAAATTAATGAGCGCCAAAGAAAACTACAAAGAACGGAAACCACAGCATACATCAATCCGCTAAATAGCATGCCCCTGTACCTCTGCACCTGTCGATCCTGACAAGGTTTTTCTCTAACAATGGCCAGCCACTCGAGACTTATTTTCTTTGTTCTGCTCGCCACACACACAGACTGTTACATGCGTCCTCTTCCAGGCAGCTGGCCCGTGCTCCATCACCACCCCGTCTCCGTGCTTTCATCCTTTGCACATAACTTGATTAAATTTCACTGAGCTGAGCTGGCACAGAGGGCACTTCAACTGCAGCCATAAACTACGCTCGTTTAATTTCAATTCAAAGTCTAAGCAGTAACAAGAGCCAATTCAATAAAAATTAAAAAAGAGAAGAAAACCCGTTGAAGTCGAAGAGAAGCGGAAGGATGGGTGTGAGGGCCACAATCACAGGCAACTGGCAAATAAACTTGAAGAAAATTAAAAGTGGCAAACATGCCAAGGCACCCAGGATACCAAGCAACGAGCAGCAGTTAAGTTCAGTTGGCAGGAAGCTGAAGCTCCTTCCTTTCCCGTACCGACCGAAACGTATCGACTTAATTGAACAAATCGCAGTAAACGAGCCGTAAATTTTTAATATGTTTCGGTTTGCGTAAATATAAGCTGACGCAGTCCAAATCCCAAACTCAATCCCAACCCCAGCCCCAGCCCCAACCATCAACCCTCGCAACCAAGGAGAGGCAAGAAAAAGTTTGAGCTTGAGTTTTTGGTTATCATTGCCGTTGGCCGAGTGGCTGTTCAAATCAAATGAATTAGTTTGCGTTGCTACAACAACAATTACAACAACACAGCGGGAACAACAAGAATAAATACAAGAAACCTTCATTTAATTAACGTTAGTCTGCCTGCTCTTGCTGGTGCTGGTGCTGTTGCTGTTGCTGTTGCCATGCTTACATTTGCTTAATTACTTGTGGCTGCTGTCGTTTTGACTGATTAAAAACCGCAGGTTGAAGCGGCCGACACCCACATACCCGCACATATACAACACGTATAGGTATAGCCGACCACCACAACTGACCATGTTTGGCCAACTTTAAGCTTTGACATTTTGACATTGCACCGACGACGGGCAACAATATTTTCTTTGCCTAGTCTAGCGTAAGTCGATGTGTCTGGTTCGTTGGCTGGCCAACCCAAGCCAGGCCAGGCCAAGCCAAGCCAGCCAAGCCAAGCAGGTTGGCTGACTAGCCATAGTGTAAGACTGCCAGACTGTTTTTTTATTTCATTTACCTTCATTTAGCCGCTGGCCAAGTGGCAGGCTTTGTTTTTGTTTTGCATCGAGCAAATCTTGAGTATTTACTGCTCGGCGCGCCATCAGACAGCTCGAGCTCAGCAAAACGCCAACTTCAATTGAGTCTTTTGTTTTATAGAGTAGAACGTGAGAATGGGGCTTGTATTTTGCATATCAAGCTTACAGTTTCTTCATTTCCGTGATAGAAGTTGCTTCTAAGAATCAATGCTAAAGCTCTAATATAAGCAAACAAAATAATGCCTTAAATGTCCAACGATTTCAGCTGAAGTTAAAACATTTTTGCACAAAAGTTACAGTAAGGCATGCAAGAGAGCTTCAATTCCACTCATCACTGTAAGGATTATTGTCCAAGGAATATGTATACATAAGTAAGGGCATCCCCTTTTAATTCCACGATCGGTGAATATAATAGTTTTTGTCAATGTTTGTTTTTTCTTTGGTAATTAAAGAAAACATATAAACGACTCTTGATGGGAATGATGAGAATTTTTCATAAAATTTAAAATTAAAATTAATTAACCCCCTTACTTCACATGGATCTAAACTGTATATGCTTTTGATTACTAAAGGAGTAAGTTTAAAAAATATGGTAGTTTTAAGAGAGCTGTCAATAATTTATGCAACTTTAAAACAAAAATTCGAGTATATTTTGTGGCAGCAAGTATTCAACTGAGCGCCACATTGAAGACCATTTGCAAATTGGATCTTCCAATTAATCACCATAAAAATTATTTATTTGGACGATTTCCATATAGAGGTTCGGTCTTAAAAATCCCTAAAAAGCGGACAGATTTTCTATTCACCTCTAGGCCTTACAATACAATATCTGGCTTATGATATTTAGCTGGCAAGTCCATCATCTTCTATAAGAGAAATTTTGAAATTCTGAATTCAAAATAAAGAGGTGAAACGCCTAATTTTATCAGAGGCTATATAAACCATTGGCTAAAATATATGATATGGCCTTGCACCATTGGCGCGCTTCTAGATTTATGTCGGTTACTTGGCTCTGGGTGTTGACAAAAAAGTTGGTATCTCTGGGCAAACATCAAGCGCCCACATCATTAATCATGTAATCCCAGAAATCTCGCACATATTTGACTCTAACTTAAATGCTTAGCACAGCTCAAATGCCAGTCCGATGCTGCTGTCAGCATTTCAAAAGCAGCGCTAGAACAAGTGCTGCCTTACAAAAAAGAAAAAAGGAAGAGAAGAGCAAACCGAGACTAACGGAAGTGTAAGCAAAGCATAAAAAATGTGCCCTGCGCTGTGGAAATTGTCATTGTAATAGTAATTTATTGTTGGAGAAACTTTCGCCTCTTGCATGTCGTTCACGTCGAAGGCGAAGCATGCGAGCATAGTTTTGGTCGCAGTGAAAAAAATGGCACACACACACATACATGCATACATACATACACACATGGACATATTTGGCAGTTGACATATGTGGCTCGTTTGACATACAAGCAAATTACATGGAACTATTTGTCTTTTTGGGGAAAATCGTATAAGCTGCTAATGCTACGACTGTTTCCTCCACTTTCCCTGTCGATTTTCAAGTGGCTGTCGCTAGACGAAAAATGCGCTGCCCGTCCTATTTTCAATTGCTGGAATCCCTGCAACCACAAAGTGAGCCACCGAGCAATCGCAAAAGTGGCACAAAGTATGCAGATACTCCTCGTACAACAAGTACAGCCAAAAAGTAGTCCAGTGCAGCAGCAGCCCGCACCGCAGGACGAATGAGAGTGATGTAAATTAGTTTCCTGCATTGTTGTTGTTGCTGCTGTTATTGTGATGGTTGCCATAGAAGTGGCAAGTGCATTTACCTAACCAAAAACGAAACAAAAAATCAAAAGCCACAAAAAATGTCTGACATTACTTGCGGCTGTTGGCGAAAACTTTCACTGTGGCTCGTTGCTTACGCTTTGCTCGGTTGATTTTGTTGTTGATGCTCGATGTTCTTGTTGTTGCTGTTGTCGTTGTTGTCGTTGTTTCTGGGCAGAATGTGCGCTTTGTGTATAATTTGGGCTGCATTTTGCATTAAGTAAAATGTTTTAATTAAAATTGAAAAAGTTTTCCAATTAAAGTGCAGAGAACTTGAGTTTCATTGGACATGGTCGCGAGCTAATGCAAAAATTAACAGCGGCTGCTGGTCAACAAGTGAGTGAGTGTATGTGTGTGTGTGTGTGAGTGTGAGTGGGTGTGGGTGTGGACGTTAAGCTATTCCCACACTTGCATACTAATTATTATTTTTATTGTTGGCATTTTGTGAGCTGGTTTATTGGGCCGCCTTAGGGCTTAAGCGCTTAACGAACGCCATCAGAGCAAGGAGTAACTAAAACTTAATTAATTAGCTGCAGTGAGAAATGCTGTCAACTCTTTCAAAAACTTAACAGTCTTGTGTGCTAATTGCATTTTAGTTAGTAAGTTTAACTTACGGGTCCTCCACCGTGCACCTAAAGCAGCACTAATGAGTCAAAGACTCGAGCAATGCAGGCGGCCGTTTAAAGCGTGCGCACAAAAGTAGGCAACACTTTAAGGCTTCGTCTGCAGGACTCCATTGGAATTCAACAGCGCCAACGCCAGATAGTGGCAACCAACGGGCACAGAACGATGCAAATTGCATCAATAATAATAATCACATATGTATATTTATATACATATACATGCATGAAATATGTGCCCAGCATGTGCTCCATTCATAACGCATTCATGGCCAACACACCCGCGTACACATGCACCTTGTACGTATGAGAAAAAGAATGTGAAGGAAAATTCAATGCAGTGCTGGCCTGTGCTTTCCATCATCTTTTGCAATCACTCACCTGGCATCGGAGCGTACAGATTAAGTTTATGTGCCAGCTGTAAAGTACTTTAACATTCATGTGATTAAGAGCGAGGCTCCAAGTGAGCCCAGAATATGGGTGTTCGGTGCAGCCTTGCATATTTTATGGCGTCTGGCCAGCAATGCCGTGCAAATTGGAGGTGGAGAGCACGCTTTCATTACAATTAAGCTGAGCGCAACGCTGTGGCCAGATAATAGCAAGCCAGACGCGAAAAAAGTATACCATACGAGTACATAAAACAGAGAAACCAAATTCATTCTCCTTAAGTTAAAAGCTCTATGGTGCGGATAAAATTGCGTCGACTGAAAAAACCGCATACCTTTACGGCACAAGGACGTATGCTATATCAGCTAAATAATATTCCGTGCCCACATTCAAAAGTTGTCGCAGCATACTAACTCGGTTAACAGTCACAACCACATAATGAAGCGTGCTAATGACAGTCTGCTTAACTCTGAATGTGTACACTGCAAGTATAGTATTTGTTTAAATCTGTTGTTAAGCATGCGCATACTTGCCATAAAGTTCTTTGCTATTATGTTGTACAACAATTTGAAAAGTTATGCCTACGTTTTCAACATATTATTGCAGTCGAACTTTTCAAACAACCAACTACGTGCATAAACGGACACTTTTCTAAGTATATCCGTGCAAAGTTGTACAAATTCTAGTTCCATATTTTCGAGGGTTGAATTTCTAGTCGTTTGACAGTTTGAAGTCGATTTACCATTTTATTGCAAAGTTTTCTCCGTGTTTGATATACTTGTATGATTCAGTAACCCACATACCTTGAAAAATGTATTTCTCTTCTACCATTGTGGCATTTTTGATGGTACGTCCTACTTTTAAAATTTGCTTTTGAAGAAAGTAGTTTTCAAAAACGGACCCGTTGTTTTGTCAACAAGATCAACAAGAACTAGAAAAAAAGTAGACCCATTTCACTTTGAAAGATTAGTTTGGTTATATACTTTGCGAGATTCTACCACTTATACAATACCGGTAGCTCGTCCTCGTGTTTGATGGGCTCAGAATTTTTGATTACAATTATAAGTTTATTTACAATATGCTACTTCTCTTCCGACACTTTCTAAAGTTTCTAAACGAACTTGCAATAGCAAATTACATTGGTAATTTCCAAAAGCTAGGGCATATAGTACAATACATACACTGGCCACACATGTACTATATACATACAGTACATATGTATGTACGTATATTGTATGTGTATAAATTTCTGTAAAATAAAAATAATAATATTTTGAAATTAAATTGTGAAATTTCTGAAAAATTAAATAAAAATATAGTGGGAGCCCAATTTTGCGATTCTCATACCAAGTACCTAAGCGCTGGAAAATCGAGAATTAAGTTGTGAAATTTCTGAAAAATTAAATAATAAAATTGTGGATTTGAATTGCGAAATTTCTGAAAAATAAAAAAAATAATTCTGATATTAAATTGTGAAATTTCTGAAAAATTAAATAATAAATTTGTGGATTTAAATTGTGAAATTTCTGATAAATAAAAAAAAAATATTGTGATATTAAATTGTGTAATTTCTGAAAAATTAAATAAAAATATTGTGGGCGCCCTCCTCTGTGATTCTCATACCAAGTACCTAAGCGCTGGAAAATCGAGAATAAAGTTGAGAAATTTCTGAAAAATTAAATAATAAATTTGTGGAATTAAATTGCGAAATTTCTGATAAAATGATTAAAAATATAATGCCCGCCTTCCTCTGCGATTCTCATACCAAGTAAATCGAGTATTAAATTGTGAAATTTGTGAACTTAAATTGTGAAATTTCTGAAAAATTAAGTTTTGTTTTCATAAGTGTAGATTTTTATAGGATACGATATGAACGAACCCAATTCATTTGTTTTGGCATGACTTTTGAAAAGTGTCAAACGCTTGCAGCAGTCATTTTTTACACTCTAGTGCCTGCATAACTCAATTTTCACGCCTTAATGCCGCTTTAAGCATTAATTAGATTCTTTTCCATGGTATACGTGTGTGTATGTATGTGTACGAGCGGACAACTTTTACAACACAGTTGAATTTTTACCTCGGGCACTTGACCTTTTTTGCGTGGTTGCCGCAACTTTCGGTTTAATTAGCACAGTTTCAGTTGGCACAGAAACGCATTACAAAGGGACGGACGCTTCAATGGCACACACACACACACATCCACACACAGACCAAAAAATTTCAGGAGGTCATTCGAAGGGTGCGCTTTAAGAGCTTATTGTATGCAATGGGCAGCAGCAGTTCTTGTATTGAATGCAGAAAAAATAATGTATACACTATAGCTTTTGTTTAAGTAAAGGCATTATTAAGACTAAGGGGTATACATTTTAAATAAATAAATTACAGCCTTTGGGGGTAATGTTGTAGCTTTCTGAAAAGTACGATTTCAACGAAAACCCCATTAGAGGGGAGTGGAGGGGTTCTTCAAAACTAAAACTTGTCCTGTCTTAGACTGAGAAGAAAGTTCATGTTACTCTAGCTCTTTTTTTAGTAGATCTTTGGGGTTATACGAATGTACAGAGGGACATGTCTTGAACAATTCATCTTGGACGCTCCTATATATATTCAACTATATACTTTGTGGAGCGCCTCTGGATGCTACAAGAATTGAACGATTTCATAAAATTCATTTTACCATTCAGGTATAGGGCTTAAAATTGTGCAATATATTTTAAAAATGTATTTCTTACACACGACGCAAATCTGCGCTTGCATTCTAAGATTTTAGCGACCATTTATCACAGAGCGTTGAAAGTTTTCAGTTCGTTTCTATGTGTTCCTACCGGCCTAACTTAGTAGGACTGCATTGGATGTAAGGTTAGCTCTATTTTTTCTTGCATTTATTCTAAAATCATTTCTATACCTAACAGGCATTGAGTCTGGTACACTGCCTAGTCGTTCTCGTTTCAAACAAATAACTGCGATCCAGCTCGAAATGGGTGATACTTTCTAAACCACAAATATTGTCCATAAGATTATAGATTTCGACTAAATCATAGTGACTTTCCACATTGAACATATGCAGTTTATATTTCAAAGTAAAAAAATAATAGGCGCATTGGCTTAAATACGAAAAAACAATATTTCGCAGTGAACAAAAAAAAACAACAAATAAATAAAGTTTGGAGGGGCGAAAAAATATGATTTCTATAGAATATTAGGTACAGTTGTCCTTGTGATTGAAAAATCCACGTTGCGGCAGTCCTACTGGGAAGTCTTGCCAGGCAGCAAATAAATGCTGCGGAAGCGTCAGGCCCATTGTTGGATTTGGTATTTCGGTCTTGTACTTAGTATGTAAGCGCGGGAAAAACGCATTGCACTTTTCGCTGCCGTCGTCGTCTTAGCCGCATCGTGCAGATTTATTGCATTCAACTTTCGTGTGACTTTCAAAACAAACTTTTGTGTCTTGAAACTTTTCAAGTTTACTTAAGAAACAAAAGTTTTTTCGCGCGCTTGCCAACGAATTTATCGTCCAAAAATATTAGCGCTGTTTCAGTGTTTGTGTGAGTGAGTGAGTGTGTGTGTGTGTGTGTGTAAAATGAAGTGCTGGTAATAATATATAAATTATGCACATTAAATTTTAAACGTGCACGGTACTATATCATAAGCTCATGCGCACCCGCACTTTCGCACGCGGTTTGACGCACAAATAAACAAAATGGCTTCAAGTGTATGCTTTGTGAGTGCTTATGTGTGCGTGTGTGTGAAAAGTTGTCTATTTTTCGCGCCATTACCAACGCCAACGCACATATTTGACTACAAAACAGGCAGACAGGCAGGCAACCAGCAGGCAAGCTCATTATCATCATTGTTATAAACATCATTATGAGCGAAAATGTTTCCGCACCATTACTAGATATACTTTTGTGGTTTTATATTCATTTATTTACTAAACACAAGAGCTGTTTAGTTTAACGCCACCATGTTTTTATGTGTCTGCATCGCTCTCCTTGTCCAAATGTGTGTGGGTGTGTGTGTGTGTGCGTTATGCCGGAAGTAAACAAACGTACACTCGATTGGCAATGCTGAGCATGCAATATTTTTTGTTGTTGCTTATGTCATTGACTGTCATAAATCATTCGATTTGTGGGCGCGTGAAAGTTGACTTCCTTTTACTTGCTTCGGCTCACAATTTCTATTGCCTTTGCTATAGAATTAATGAAGCAAGGCACTCATACACACACACACACACACACATGTGCAAGAATATCCATCTTCGCTGACTGCTTCGTTTTCCATTATTTTTGTACACTAGTTTATTTTGGTACTGAAAGGGCAGAAGGCATTCCAAAAAATTCGACACCCATTGGGGGACTACTCTCAATACCAGTATTTAGTTGAAGTGAATCATCAATAATAGGGACTACGAATAAATTACACTCATAGAAAAAGACACAAACAAATTTAGAGTCTTACTTGTATATTAAAATATTGGAAAGTGTGACGATATTTAACCATAATAGGTGTTGGCATGAACTTGATTCGAAGTATTCTTCCCAATTTTTTTTTGTCTACTCTACTTTTGTAAGTAGTATAAATTGTTTTTAATAATGATGTATATTATACTATATTACTATATTTGAAAAAGTAATTTACCAAACTTTTTTTTTAGTATAAATATTGACATTTTTCGCTATTTATAGCTTAGATCAACATTGATATTAAATGTAAGGAATAGTTAGAAATTCTATTCTAGCAATCGTGTTCATGTTTTAAAAGCTACGATTTCAATTTAATGAAACGAAGGTGAAAAAACGTTTGTAGTATCTGCAGTATAATTTTTTTCTGGACGCCACACTGTAATGTTTGAAAAATCCTCGTTTCGAAAAGTAAATTCGTATCCTAATGATAGCGCTTGCAGATTCATATATGCATACAAATATATGCCAATCTAAAGTTAACTGAAATGGCAAATGCGTTACAAGTCTTAAAGCAATAGCAACAGCACCGTGTGGCAAGCACACATAAACCAAACAACCGCATAACTCAAAAACTCGCATTAGAATTATTAAAATGCTTTGCTGTGGTTTTTTCCATGCACACCCTAAACACATTTATATGTATACATACATGTATATATCTTTATATATACACATGTATGTGTGCAAATACTATATGTGGCATTTTGAGTTTACTTCTGTGCCATTTGGAAAATTGAAAATATTGCTGTTGGCGCATCTACAACGGCAGATACGTGAGTGTTCATTTGTGTGTTTGGTTGGCTGGCTGAGTAGAACGTAGCCAAAGTGAAATTAAAAAAAAAAGAAAGAGCAAATATACCGCATTTATGCCAAACAAAATCAATAGATGTGGCAGCAAAAGTAGCGCACATATATACATATGTATATATATTCATGTTAATATGTGTGCAATGCTCCCACACAAGTTTTAAGCCAACGCTTACACATTTGCAATATTAGTGAGGCCCCACAACTAGAAATAAGTACATATTCAAAATTGTGTCATTCACAATGAACAGCGAAAGTTATTGAATTATGGCATTGCATACTTTGCGGCTGAAGTTTTAATTAAATTTGGTCTGATACTTTAAGGGCCTGGCCACAATATTTCACACTTTATTTATATATATACTTGTATGTATATTTTGTATATTTAATCAAAAATACTTGTATGAGTAAAAGCACCAAACAAAACGAAACAATTTCATTCTCTCAATTTTACGCTGCCATATAAATGCATCGTTTGGCCACCGATATCATAAACAGAATCAAATATGAGAAGAAATGAAAGAAAAAAGAAAATGTTGCTGCTGTAACAGCAAAAGCCATTTAAATGCAGGAAATTGAATTTTGAAATGTGCACGTCAATGAAATCAACGAGCCTTTTAAGCGGGCCATGGCAATGGAAATTGAAATGAATCCATGTGCGAGCATAAATGGATTGGGTGATATATAAGTACTCGTACATAGGTATCTATAAATGGCTTAGTCCCTTGCTTCATCCACTGGACCATTTAGAAGTGTCAATTAAAATAAAAGAAAACTAATTATAATGCGAATTAGATTATTTGAAATGATTTTATTATTGTGTTTTAACTTCTTCCACAAAAAATCGTGTCAAAGCCATTCCTATTTTTATGATTGCCTTGAATAACATTTATTAATAAGTAGAATTGATTACAATATTTTTAAATTACAATTTAGCTAAATTAGCTTACTTTTGGGAATACTTAGTTCCATTTATAGCTAAATTAGCTTACTTTTGGGAATACTTAGTTCCATTTAAACAAAAAAAATCAAATTTGTTAGATATTTACAGTTGAAGTTGAAGACTTTAAGATCAGATAAGAAGTTGCTTTATTTTAATAACAATTTTTAACAAAAATAAAGAAGGCTAATAAAATATCGTTAAACCTTTAAATTTTAATGAAATGGAGAGACGGGATGTCTTGCACTGAAATAGAAGAATTGACAAATAATTAAAATTTATTTTCCATTTTAAATTTGTATTATAATTATTTATATTGATTATTTGTAATAAATGTATATTCTTTTTCTAAAATATTTTAAGGCTTTAAGCAATTATTTAAATACTATTACTATGTACGATCAACCTATCTACAACGGTTAAACATTTAAAAAACCATGATTGTTAATGTGCTTTCTAGTGGAAACTTGGTTTCGCTATCCCTAACAAAAAATGTAGCATACTTTCATATTTTAGAGATACTTGTATTCGTTCTTAGCTTGGAAGCTACTTAGTTTTGGTTCTGCAGACCGGTATGAGGGCTGAGCACACTTTCAAACATTTTTATTTCGAGTTGTTGTATAAATGTGATGGCTATTCACGTTTGTTTATCCAAGTACGTAGGTGTGGCTGCCACTTACAGAGCACATGCTTCAAATATTTGCCGGCGACAGTTTGTGCTGTCGTTAATTTCCTGTTGCAAGAGCATCAAATCGGAAATTATGGCACGCCCATTTTAATCATTTGCCATTTCCGGCATCAACATGCTGTAAAGCAATGACACTTCTTCGATATATGTACGTGTATGTATGTATGTATGTATGGTAGGAGAGTGCGTGTTTTTTTGGCTAGTTGACTAGCGGTCGACACATATTTGTGTATTTTTTTCAACCAACATTTAGCTCAGGACCCTCTTCATTGTTTTTAATTGTCAACATTTTCTATGCATTACAAACGATTTAGGTATTACCTGACGTTCTGGTCCAGAGTGCAACACCGGGGCTTACAATCGTGCTGGAGCACTATAAATGTGCGCTAATTGCAACTCACTCGTGGATGTGGCCTGAAGAGCGTTGGCGTTGGCGACGGGTGTTGGCCGCTAAGTAGGCAACACCAAACGACAAATTCCGCCGGCACAGAAACCACGCAAAATTTATGGTTTCAATTAAAAGTTTCACCATTTCCGTTCATTTGCGGCGCAAACAAGCAGCCGGCAGCAAATGGGTGGCATGTGGCAAGCGAGGGCAGTTGCCAGCCGAGAATGCCGCGGCAGTTTTGTGGGGCAGCCACAGCAAAAAGGTAATGAGCTTTTCCACACGCCCGCTACGCAACGGCCACCATGCCCGACCGACAAAGGGAAACCCTTAAAACTTGTTACTTTTTGTGTGCTTAGGAAATGGGCAAAGTTTAGAGCATAACTTAATTCTGTTTGATAATGATAATAATTTATATGCAACGAACTGATTGTCGCTTAAATGTTGATCAACACAGCAAAGCACTTGGCAATACTGCTGCGACATTAATTCATAAGTATTTATAATTGCAAAGCGCGTATTATTAGATATTAGATAGATGAAAAAACGTGAAGCTTCATTTTCTTCATTTTTTGAAGATGAGAGAATCGTACGTCAATCGAGAAACAGCCAAATGGCTTTAAACAATTGAATAGACTGGAAAATATGTATGCTATATGTAGCATAGCTTAACGTTGATAAAACCTATCAAACAGTATATTGAACCATATTGTAAACAAATGTTGAGCGTTGCTCGAATCTTAAGAGAGTCAACATGCTAATCGTCACTCAACAACTGAAAAAAATGAGGAGATGACAAAATTGTACTTCGAATGGAACGCAGCGGAGATGAACGTTGGCTCTTATGTTCATAATCGAAAATAAATGTTGTGTCAATCTTTAATATGAAGCCTTACAAAAAAAACACTTAAAGTTTAACTGCTTGAGTTATTATTATTATTTTTGTAGTTTAAGTTACCACCATACCCTTGCAGATTGTGAATTTTTTTTGGCGCCCACTCACATGATTGAGTTAAGTTGAGGAAATTCTTTGTTTGCTTCCGTATGAGTCAGTCTGCCATGCCAATTGAAAACTTACACATTGTGCGAATAGTGTGAAGAGTTTCAATTTCCATAGTTCTCTATGCCATGGAGAATGAAATGTAAGCCATGTTTGGCAGCTGCCAGCATATCAACACTAATTGAAATGCAAATATTGATGAGTGTTAAGTAAACGCGCGTGCTAATTTGCACAATTTTCGTTTTGTCGCCGCATAATGCGCCGCAAAGTATGCCATGGAATGGAATGTGCAGGGAATATGCGTGCTGCGCCAGCGAATTGCAGACGGAGGATTTTACGGAGGATTGGTGCGGGCGATGGAGCCGACTTGAAACTAAAACGCAGCAGCAAGTTGACGCCAAAATGCTGGCATGCGGACAAATTGCAAGCTTGTAGCAGGCTGGATGGCTGGCTGGCTGGCTGGCTGGCTGGCTGGCTGGCTGGCTCACTGGCTGTTGGCTGGTTGGTTGAATGGAAGGGTCAGGGGAAGGAGCAGCGGCAGCGGCAGTCAGGCGACTAAATGCTTTGCCAGCAGACTCAGCAGAATTTCAAATTTATTCAAATCAACTCGTTGTGCGGCCTGGGCTGGGCGGCCGTTACGAATGGGCGTTCAAGTCAGCAGAACGCCAGCCATTTTGGTGTAGAGCAATGAACGACTGAATCTGAATCTGAATGAATGATTCAATTAGGCATCAAATATTTACAGCAGACGTTTAAATATTGCGACAGGCGAACAGACACGAAGCCAGCAATGCAGGCTCAGTCGCTACATTGTTTGCTCGAGTGCGCGCTCTCTGGCTTGCTCTGAGTGCCATTTGATTTGCATAGCTGGGATTTCCTTTACAAGTTTTCTAATTGCCCATTAAGTGCCAGGATTTCATTCTTCAAGAAACTGCATTTGTTCTCTTGTGTTTACCCATGCTAGGCATATTATTGAATATGATTTCAAACCAATAATGCCAATAAATTCTCGAATTTCCCACAAATGCTCTACCACCCCCACACATAAATAAACCAAATCAAAAGCCAATGCTCTACAACTTCAATATTGTTTTATAAGTATAGAGCGGATTGTGGTGAATGCGTAAAATGCAACATACGTATAGAAGAGAAGCATAAATAACTTTGACATTGTTTTCGCATTGAAATCTGTGCACGGCTTTTGCTTCAATAAACAACATTGGCATTGCCTCTCAACAAAATGTGAGTTGTTCTTATAAGTTCTCGAGTTTTGCATTGAAAATAGTTGCATTCGGTTGTGTCTGCATTTCAATTCCAATAGTTGAATTACAAAAGTTTTTCAATTTCATATTTCAGCTCGGTGTATGACAATTTGTGGAATACTACAAATATACGTGTACATATGTATAGTACAAGAATATGTGCAATAGCATCAATAGGTGAAAATGCTTACGAGAAATTGTCAAATAATTTCATGTAAAGTGGTCTGTTGTGTGTCCTGTATCCGTAATATTTTCTTTTTCGACACAACTTTCATAATAAAATTTGTAAAATATAATTTAATGACAATGCAAAACTGTAGCTTTGCGTATCGCAGAACTCTGTAAAATTTTCGCTGCTTCTATTGCTTCTACTGCACACAATTTTCAGCTTCAGTCAAGTTGTTCAGCTGCCGCTGCCGTTGTCGTTGTCGTTGTCGTTGTTGCCTGGCAGCCAACGTGCACACTCAAAATATTTTCATAATTTTTATCACGATTGTAATTCTCGCAGAAAGTTTTGCATTCAAAAAGTTTGGTAACTTTCTCACAGCAAAACACGAGCACGATAGACGATGCTCTGACAGCGGGACAGGAGCACTGAAGGATAAAAGGGCTGGCGGTGGAGACATTAAGGCTTGCCAGCCAGCCTGCCTGACTGCCTGACTGCCTGCCTGCCTGCCGAAAGTTTTAATGCTGACAATGAGCTCACAACAGATTTCTGAGTTAATTTCAGTTTTTTGGCCAAACTTTCTATCTTCTTTTTTTGTTGTTGGTGCTGTTGAGGGTTGAGGACAATAACAATTGTAATAACAATTTGAAATGCACATTGCACGCACTGTTAAATAAGTGTAATTATTTTAGTTATCATTTTTATGCTTTCGGGCTCTGCGAACATTCTGCCACAACAACAAGGCGATGCCACGGTTTTGCCCATATGGTCCACTCATATGAGTTTATTTCGTTTAATTAAATCTTTAGTGCTTTTTTGTTTCTATATTAGAGCCTGCGTAGTTATAGAAAATTCCATTGCTTTTTATTATTTCTTTTAGAATAAATCCTGTAATTAACAAGAAATGACACTTCTATGCATTTGTATTGTATTGTTTGGCTGTGAAATATCCCTGATGTTTGCAAGAGAGTTTTTAAGATATTTCTACTGAACGACCCTTTTTTGATTCAGTATATTTATTCAGAAGTATTTTACATAAATACGGTAGGGCTTAGAAATAAAAAGCTCATAGTTTAATTGCATTCTAGCGGCCGTTGAAAAATTTGAAAAACTTAACTTACTATAAGTCTAAAAACTTTTTGTTTGAGTTAGAAGGTGAGGAATAAAACTTTATTCGGATTTTTTAAAGACATCAGCCTGAATGTTTGATAAGCTCACTGCTCTCAATTTTTACTGCCATGCTGCTTATCAATGTCAAGCTGAAATGGATCTTGTTGACAGGCAAACAATGCCATTAATCAACTTGTCTCAAGGTGCACTAGTTTGGGCGCCCAAGACACGGCTAACCGAAAGAAAACGTACGAAAAACATTGCGGAAATTCCCAAGTCAAGCTGTGCACATGTCACACACAAACTGTACACACACACCCACATACACACACACCCACATAAACACACACACAAACACTTTTGAAATCTACCACATGAGGCGACAGATTTTCAGTCACAAAGGCACCGAAGAAAACAAAACAGAAGCCGCCACAGAAAACAATGCGCTCTCATGTGCTGACAGCGATAAATTCTAATGCAGGGTCGCAAGGGCCAACTGAACGCCCCCGAATGTGTGGTGGGTGTGGCACAGTGGCGGGCACGCCTGCACGCCTTCAAGCTCCCGGCACACCACCATGAAAAACTGACCAAAGCATGAAAAATGCTGCTTCCGTTTGGCAGCAAAAAATACCGAAAGAAATGAAGGAAGCGATGTGAAGTGGTTGGCGTTTGGTTTGTTTGCAAAAGGAAATATTTTTAGCACGTGTTTGCGTACACTATATTTTATTGGTAAGCTTGTGTGTGTGTGTGTGTGTGTGTGTGTGTGCTTGTCCGGCCACATTTGTCACTTTAAATACAATTTGACTTGTACAAGAATCAGAGTTTCTAAATGCGCGCGTTCCGTTTGCGGATACGGATACACTTTGCTGCAATTTGTCTTGTCCTGTTGGCGCAGAGAAAAAAGTGCTGCGTGCTTTTGGGACCGTTTAGGAAAGTTTCCAACCCAAAATCAATAGGTTGGCGTCAATTTCAAATTCTACTTGCAATATTTATTGTCGACAAAAGCCAATTCGATTCTGCATAAGCTCTGCTCCCAATTGTCTGACATCGGCTCCACTGCCCACCTTGTGGCGAATGGAGCCAGTAAGTCTATGTCTCAGCGTTTGTCTGCCGTCTGCTGTCTGTGTGTCTGTCCCCTTGCGAATGAGTGTTCGCGTTTGTGTGTGTGTGTGTGTGTGTGTGTGTGTGCATGTTTTTGTCTGCATTTTGTGGTTGGCGCAGCCCCGTACGAAAACAGTTTTCAATCTGCATACAAAATCAGTGGCAGTAACAAGCTAAACCAATTATTTTCGTTGTCTGCCAGTCGCCATTTCTCTGCCCGATGCCACCGCGACTGACTCCGTATGTGGCAACGTAAATCTTCTACAGTTGCTGCCAATGCCACGCCCCTGCGCGATTGCTAACTAATGATGGCAGAGTCAACCACACAATTTACACATCGGCGCGGCTTTCAATGAAGTGCTAAGCATTTGAACACGAAAGAATTTGCATATGCGGCCAGCTGCAAAATAATTACATTGCCAACGAAAAGGATTTGCTTTTACCGCAAGTACACTAGGCGGTATAAGTATTTTTCGTTATTTCATGATCTGATCTAATCTAATTCTGTTTTTACACCGTAGTTTGGTTCCAGAAAACTTCGTGTAAAAAAAGACATTGATCATATGCAAAAAGAGGAGATTGTTTCCTTATCTCTAAAACCTTTTAAAATCAGTGAAAAAGCAATGTTTATTTTATTAAATCACATATATAATGTGTATAACGACCCATATAAGAATGGTTTCTAGCTGCGTTTTAATTTATTTATTATGCGTTATTTTTAATTGTGCTAAGTGGGATAAAGTTGAGTAACAATATATAAAATTTTTAATTTTTTAAACCGTTCTAAATTAAAACCGAGTAAAAACATAATTAGGTGCATTTTAAAATTTTTTGGTTTATTTGTTCTTTGGTCGTAATTCCAAGATTTTCCTATATCATTTTTTAGGTTTCTTTTAAATATAACATTTTAATTTTCTCACACCAAACTCTTTACAAGAATTTTTATGGATACTACATATTACATCTTTTTTAAATCACAGATACGATTTGTTTTGCTCCAAAAGAAAATCTTACTGCATGGGCCGGCAAGAACGTGGCCGGTTGAGGAAGGGATATATTGAGACATTTTAAGCATTCCCGAGTCCACCCTAGAACATTTTCTCGCACCTCATTCAGTGTGCTTATCTTCAATAAATGTTAAGTTATAGGGCTGACCCACCAAAACTTCTATTTGATTTCTAAAATTGAAAAAGCAACTGCTTTTTTAAATTGTCAAGTTGTCCTAATCTGGCTTTTTTTTTATCAACATTTTAAATGTCACAAGCTTTCAGAATACAAATTTAAATCTGAAGTTGTTTTTAAATACCTCAAAGCAATACTTGATTGTCATTTAAAATTATCAAATGTTCTTGGCACTTAGCTTTATTAAAATACTTCGGTTGCTTAGTGTACGAAATCACTCGCACATATTTTGGACTTGTTTAATGTGCAGCGTTTATGGCTTCATTAGGCGCAGAGCACACACACACACACACTCACACACACACACACACTCGTACTAACTGTCAAGTGAAGCCCTCGCACACAGTTCAATGTTGGTCCTTTGGCATTCAATGAAGCGGAAATGTCTTCATTATGATTGCATATGCGCGGCGCAGTGAGGCGCGGAAACGGAAGCACGGAAATTCGTTTGTTATTCACTCGCTGGCTGCCTCGCCTAACAGTGAGAGCGGGTAGCCCTGTTGTGGTTGTTGCTGTTGTTGTTGTTGTTGTTGGTTCTCTGTTTCGGCGGCTCAAGTGCGTACGAGCGTGGTAATTTGGACATGAAGCACACACTGAAAATCTCAGTTCACGTTGTTTTCCTGCGATACTCGAATGTGTGTAATGGTTGTAATCGGTGTATATTCCTGTGTGCGTGTGCGTGCGTGTGTGTGTGTGCTTGTGTAGGTCCTCCTCTTCCATGAGTGATGATAGTACTTATATAAACTGACAGTTTATTTGTGCTCACAGACGACGCGCCGGCCTGCCAATGTTTGCTTTCCCCATAATGCCATTTTGATAATCATGTGCGGGTGTGTGGGTGAAGTCCCACAAATTATGAGGATTATATGCGATATGAAAAATTGACTGCGATTTATGCAATTATGTTAACAAAATATTTACTTAAATCATTTATTAGTTCAGCCATTCAACAAACTCCAGGGAAATAATCTCTGTCGCGTCAAACTTTATACGCCTAATGATTAATGGCTGCTCACATGTGATATCGCGAACTTTTCGCATTGTTACTGATTCGGCCATTACAAACGCATTAGCGAAAGTTGTATAAAAATTGCCAGCTTTGGCTTCCAGTTCAATTAGTAGCGAAATGTTCGTCTTACTTCTAACTCTATTTGTGGCCGCTGTGGTAGCCCAAGAACAATCCGAGCAGCAGGTGCCTGCCCGTGTATTGCCATATCGCCCTTGGATATTTAGGGACATCCCGAATATTGAAGATTTTGAACTCGCGGAGGCTAAAAACCAACGCTCTTCGGACTTTAAGCTCTGCACGTACACCGATGAAAGCTACGGACAATGCCAGGCTCTCGTGGAGGCTGCTACTCGCAAGAGTATTGCCTTGAATCTGCAGTGTGTGCAGCGTCCCGATCGTGCGACTTGCTTGAAGGCGGTACGACGTAGTCGTAATATTATTGTGGTTCTCGGTCAGCGGGACTATAAGGCTGCTCGCGAGGCTGGTCTGCGTCCATCTGTATTCGCCCGGGAGCAACCAGATAGCTACTACATTGCCGTTGCTCCAAGCAACATCAGCCTAGTCGAATACAATGAGGCACATCTGTAAGTAAAACATTATCGAGGGTTATCTCTATTTTAGGTTCAGAAATGGTTAAATCGAGATCAATATTTGATAGGTGGATATTACTAAATATTTGTTGAAAAAGTCATACTATCTTTGGAACAAATAATGTTATTCAGGAGTATTATTTTAGGAATTTCAATATCTAATAACATTTTTCTTTTAAAGTGGGTTAAAAAAGGATTTCAACTACAGTTCATTTATTGCTAAAAACTAGTCCAAACTTTTTCAGACTAATAGCTTCTGATACATTCATTTTTATATTTTCTTATCCCAATTCGATTTCTTTAAATCAGTTGTGTTAATTATATTAAAACTAGGGAGTCCAGACATAGTTATATTGCATAATATTTTGATATATACTCTACTGCTTTAATACTTCCACAGTCAGTTGAACATCAACGACGAGGATGCCTTTTACGCGGGTGTGACTTTAAATGCTCTGCGCCAGCGCAACATTTGTCCGACTTCCGATTCAGTGTCCAACGGACCTGTCATACGCATCCTGAACTCGGCTGAATATGTGCCGGCTGCTGAGGATATACTTATCTGTCCCTTTGCCGCCGTCGCTGCCACCGACCAGGCAGAAACATGCAACTTCGATTCTGGGCTTCAACGGGCCGTATTTACATCGCCAGCTGCAAAACGCGGAGGCTTGAGGAAGTTGGGACAAGTATTTGAACGCATTCTGAAGAACTTCAACAAAGAATCCGACTTTAACTTCTTCGAGAATGATTCCATTTTCAAGGTAAGCATATCGGGGCAGATTCTATGATGAATAAGCCGAATATTTCCCTACATTTTAGCACAATACCGTAGCGTTTGATGTCACGCCCACCTATGTGAATGGAATCTCCGAAGAGATTTTCAATTTCTTGCACTGCGATCTGCCAGACCAGCAGGGCAATATTTCTCAGTTTGGCGGCGATCTGGTACAAGTGAGCTTCAAAGATTTTTGGAATGGATTTAAAAAGGGATTGGTTGGTGGCCTCAAGAAAGGCCTTGTAGATGGGCTTGGAAACGGACTTGACAATTTATAAATAACTTAATGAAACACATGAATAAATAATTTGCATACAACATTACTAAAGAGTTACAGCTTAGAAGCCACTGTGTCCTCGAACACACTTAGATGGCACAGTTCACACCCGTTCCAAACCAACTCCAGTATTCAATACAAATTTTATGAGGTGCGCACAATTCAACTCCGCCCCATAAACGAATAGACGGATGGCGGGGCAGTCATCTATAAGTTTTATCCCAAAGAAAAGGCAACTTTGTCATAATGAACAAAGTCGACAATATAAAAAGTTTTTCATGTTTATGACACGCCCATCAAGCAGCTCACTCGGCAAATGTCGAGGACATACTGAGTAGATGCCGGCAGGCACTACACATCAGCGATGTTGTTGTTTTCCATTTTTTGCTCTCGTTGTTGTTGTTGTTTTTTCTGCTTTTTTGAGTGCGTCCTGTCAGAAGCAGTGGCAAGTTTTTGATGTGCGGCCCACAGGACAATCTAATAAACGAGCAAGGCAAACGAAAACTTTCGCTGACCTTTGCGGGCAGACAGGATCGAAGGGAGGAAGGGGACAACACAGTCGGGTAGTGATGAAAAATATACCTTTGAAGGGCAGAGCTCCCCTCTCTCTCTCTCTCTCACACACACACACACAAATTGGAATGAATAATAGAATATCATGAGGCATGAAAAACAGCGCAAATGAGTGTGAGCATGTATGTGTGTATGTGTGTGTGTCTTTGTGTGTGTGCTGTTGTTGGCAATTTTCGTTCTATATTGACTTTGTATTGGCTCCCCGGGGTGTGCGTAGGCGGGACAATCAAACACACAAACGAGGCGAAAAAAGTTGACACATACACTTACAAGATTAAAAAAAGGCAACAGCAAATTGTATATCGACTTAGCCAAATTGAAAAAGCCTCTTAGGTGTGTGGCAGGTGTGTGTTTGAGTGGGCCAGAGTGGGCCTGAATTTGTGTGTTCTCTTGTCCGTGTATGTGTTTGTGTATGTGTATGTGTGTGTGTGTGTGTTTGTGTATGTGTTTGTGTATGTGTGTGTGTGTATGGGTATGGGAGCAGCTGTTGGCCTCAACTTTTGCATCGCTGCGTTGCATATTTAATGAGAAAGCCAACATCGTAAGTTCCCGGAACACTTTGACAGGCGTCCAGGGAGCACGCGAGTGTATCAACTATTGTATTGTTGCCCGAAAGTTGTTACTCTTGTACTCGTAGTTCTAAGTTAGTTTTGGGCGAGCAACTTTTATGCTTTGATTTATGGTCGCCACGTAATTTGGCAAATTGCCGCCAAGCGTTTGTGCGAGCAGTTGGAGGAATTGTGGCGCTAAGTCAGCGTCAATTAATTGCTCCTTATCAAGCCATCAGTTGTCATTTGCTTAATGTGGCTTGACATGAGAGCTAAATGAATTCTAAGCTGCAATTAGTAAATTATTTGCCCGCCACTCAACATTTCTGCAGAAGAACATGAAGCAATACAAGTACAAGTATACTCGCATACTTTAAAGCAGAGCCTCAAAGACTACTTTAACAAATTAACATCGCGTGATTTATGCGGCATTTTCGTTCGCGGCATTTACGCAATTTGTTTTGTGAGCTAGAAATTGTGCCGCATAATTCAAATGCCGTTCAAAAGTCACAAGGCTAAGAGGCCGCGGCTGCGGCATCAAGAAAATAAAAGAAATAAGTATATGACGGCAAAGTTAAACAAAAGGCAACAATTCTTTTGCATAAGCATCATATAATTGTGCACCGAACTGTATTAAACAGGGTCATATGCGCAATTATAAATAACAGCGGAATAACAACAACAGCAACAACAACAACAACAACAGTGCACCACAGCACGCACATACATTTTGTTGTTGCTTTTTTTATTCTTATATTCGTTTTTTTTTTTTGCTTGCCGCTCAAGCGAGCGGTGCTGCTTAAGCAAAGTTTTTCATGAATTTTTCAGAAAACGGAAATCATCTAAGTACACTCGGAAAAACGTACTGGGGTAGGCATTAATACTTATAAGAATTCGCGAAAACTGTTCAACGTTGATTCAAAGACTAAAGAACATTTACCCAAACGGTTGAGGGATGTGATTCAAAGCCTATATATGCAAAGCATTTATATGTAAAGCACATATATTCAAAGCATATATATATTCAAAGCATATATATTCAAAACATATATATTTCTGATCAGCATTATAAGATGAGTCGATATAGCTTGCAAGAGATCTGTCTGTCTGTCCGTTTGTATGAGCGCAAGGATCGCAATAAGCATACGACCCACGAGTACCATCATGGCCGGAGAATGCACTCCTTATTCGCCCGGTATAACTGTTCATAATTTCATTATTTCTTCATAATTTCTTCTTGCTATCGCTTGTCCTGTTCTGGTTGAAGTCCGCAGATACGAAATATATGCAATTCTAAAATAATGCCCATAGATGTATTTGTTTTATTCACATAATTTAATTAACTAAATGACTCAAAAGATCGTACATATTTAGTAGATAGAATTTCAAGATTGTTATTTTTAGTTCATATCGGTAGCTTTCTAGCATTCTTATATTATTTTTTAAAACGATTATTTGTGACGACAACAGCAGGTATAAGGCATTTAAAGAGTTGGAGTAATTTTCAATTATTTACAATTTGTTTCTTACATCAAGTAAAAACTGACAATTTTATAAAACAAATTTGAATTCTCTACGCCTTTTATAGAAATTTCGCGTTTCAATCACTTACATTATCCCTTCGAAAGTTCGAATTTTAGTTTTATTATTGAAATGTCAGGTACTGTTTTAAGATTATTAAGAAAGCATTTTAATCAAAACTAAAATACACAGTTGAACTGTCAACTGATGTTTCTGGAAAGTAAAGTATTTTTGGCGAGTGCAGTCGCCAAGCAACGCCCAAAACAACGCCCGTCATGGCTGTTGCTTCGCTCAAGACTCAAGACCCAAGCCGTGGATGCCAGCGCTGCGCTTACTCGTCTGGAAAGCGTTGTCGACTTGGCGTTAAAAATCCCACACTCCCACTTCCACACGCACTCGCACTCGCACTCGCAATGCTGATTCTTAACTTGTGCGCTATGGCTGTGCATTCGCTTTAACGACTATACATATAGACATACTCGTATCTGTAGTATAGCTTCTTCATTTTCGTTTTTTGGCTTAGCATTTCCGAGTTGCGTTTGTGGTGGTGGTGCGTGTGAGTTGAAGCGTTTGATAATTTGTTTTTTCTTTCGTAATTTTTAGATTTGTTAACAAATTAATTGCAAGTCGGAACAGAGCAAAAGGAAGCCATAATTTTGTGGCTCACTTAATTTATTTATTGCTATTGCTGTCACTGGTTGCGCGAATAGGGTGCACTTCAAAGGCCCAGCTCTCTGGCATAACTCCAATATCTAATTACAAATTACTTGTCCATCAGACACAGACTTGGATACACGCATAGTTCGAGTAGTTGCAATCAAAAGCCACAGTCACGTGTCGTGGCCCTGTGTGCCAGCTAAGAGCCACCCTCTGCTTGAATGATAGCCACCAAGGCAACCTCAACCTAAACGGCGACGGTGGCGCCCCCCCCGCCTGCTCGCTATTTGACATTGCAAATCATAAAAACTGCCAATCGCATTGGCAACACTACACACACTAATCCCGTAATTACAAATCTACGGCTGACTGGATGACTCGCTGGCAAATTGCCGCCACAACAGCCAAACAGCACAAGAGCCATGGCCAAGGGGCAAATTCATATTGGCAACACGCACAGGGTAGAGTGAAAATCAATACGCCCTGCGCTCGCTGCCTCGTTGCCCTTCTCTTTCTCTTTCTCTTTCTCTTTCCCTTTCCCTTTCCCCTTCTCCATCCCCTTCTCCAGAGAGGCCTGCCTGGCCTGCCTGGCCTTGCATTTTCCTTGCCCTCATAATTTTCATAGCATTTCAGTGTGCTTCGACCGTTTTGCTCGTTTATTTCGTATCGGGTTTTCAAATGCCTGCCTCCGCATGGAAGTGGGCGGGAGGGAGAGATGAGGGGGGAATAGGTTTGGTCTTACATGAAATTTACCGATAAGAAAAATGCGCATGAGGGCATTGAAATTTATGCGCAGAATTTATGCCCCTTCACATTTCTTTTTACTGCCGCTTTTCTTTCTTTCCTCTGCTTGTTATAGTATACTATATACTTATATATTTTTTTGCTCGTTTTTCCCGCTGCCGCTTCATTTTATAATTTGCTCGCTGAAATGCAGCCAAGTTGCTCATTTTATCGCAGCCGGCGCTCTGTGGCCTTTTATCGTTCGATATGTTTGCCCAGACGCCAGACGGAGACTTCGATGGGCGGCGGCAACGGATTTAGATAATGTGATTTCCTGCATTATTTTTGCTTTAACTTGCCTTTTCAATGGGCACGGAGCATAGACAGATAACTGCAGCAAGTCAAGTTAATTGGTGTGGCACTTGCATTGGCCATATGATTAGCTAGACTTTGCTTCATTTATGCAAATTTTCTCATTCTGTTATTAAATGCTTAAGTCATTAACAATACTCATTACTTATGCTGTATATACTGGTTGGTATAGGAGGGCACAGGGATAGGGAGAAGTTGTCAAATGGCAGCAAAGCTCTTAAATACCACAAGTGTAATTTGTGAAATGTACTTTGCCGCACAAACACTCAAAAATACACAACTCATGTGTATCTTTTGGTTAGACATTGGCATGCAAAGTATCTCTAAGATAACCACATCAAAAGCCCCAGCACCAGCACCACACTAGCAAAAGCAACGGCAAACGACCAGCAGGACATCATCAGGGATGCCTGGATTCTGTGTGCAATTCGCATTGCCGCATTAATCCAGTTTAATTAATTTAACTTGTCATGCCATTCAAATTTTCCAAATCCTGATTCTGATTCTGACTTTGACTCTGACTCTCGCTGCGACTGCCCATCGCCTGCAACTGCGACTGTGACTGCAATTGAGTTAAAATGTTACGGGCTGACAGGGACAGGATTGAAAAGTGTGAGAAAATGTTGATTTTTTTATTCGAGTATTTTCCCCACTCTGCCAGCGAAGAAAAATTGATTTTTCAGCAAATGTTTTGCCATCCCATCCCATCCCATCCCACCCCACCCCTTCATCGACGGAGCCGTGCACTCGCGTTTGGATTGTTTTGGAATTGATATTGAAAGCTGTCAATTTGAATTTGACATCGTTCCCCATTTTGGCCAAAAACTGCAGCGTTTTTCCTTTTACTTTACTGTTACACTTGATGCTTTGCTCTCTTCATTTTGTTGTCAGTTTATTTGCCTGTGTGCACACCAGAGCTCGTGGCATCACCATTCCGAATGAGTTTGGAACTGCGATTGGAGTTGGAGTTGGTGTTGGTGTTGGGGTCTGATCTGGTCTGGCTGGGTTCGGTTTGTCATTGTTTTCATTTTTTGGCACTTGGCAGTGCGCCATTTGATAAAAGCACGTTTCAGCGCAAAGTGTTCAGTGATATTGGCATGTGACGTTAACAGCGACAAACACGTTCTAAAATCATACACGCACATCGTTATTTGTGTCCATAAAAGTGAATATTCTTCCATCGCTTGCCGGCTTAAATGCCACCAGTACGGATAGCATTAAAAGTCCCATCAATTAAAATGTTTTTTCATATGCGCGCTGACATTGGCCTCAGTCCCATCTTCATGGGTGCCTGCCAATGAAAAGCGTGGCCTGCTAATTGTTGTCATTGTTCTCGACCATATACCCATTTGTTGATACAGATGTCTTTTATATTTATGTCGCAAGCAATTATGATTACCAAATAGTTGACTTTTCTGTCTGCCTATATTGTAGGTTGAGGAATCGCGTGTCTAGCCGCACGCAGATTGCCATTTTAAACTACTAGCTGCACATACACAGAGAAAAATTAATAGTGTTGTACTTAAATGTACCATAGAGTGTCAAAGCTATGAATATCTACGGATTACAAGTATATACTTCCAAGACGAACAATCTTTTTTTAAGCCCTGATTCTCGCCTCTTTTCATCATCAATTTGATTTAGGAGTTGTTGAACAAATTGTCTGAATATTATTATTAATTTAATCATTCCACACTTTGACATAATCCAGTCAAACGGCACTGATTATTCCTATTTATAACACATTATTGATATAAATCAATAATTTCTTAGTTTTTTTGTATTACTATAATTTAAGAAAAATTCCCTTTTTATTTATCTCACGATCAAGTAGATTTCGTACTTTAAATTTAAAGTTAAATCAGATCAGATCCCCAATTTTTTGATCAGTGTATAAACAGATGTTGTTGTTAACTATTAATATAATCTGAAAGTATGCATAGACGATTTATGTGTCTGACAAATTAGAGGCATAAGAAGCCCAGTTGTTCACTCTACTGAAGTAATGCTGGGTTGAGCTAGGCAGGGAGGAGGTTTTCCAAGTGACGGGCAACATTTTCTCCTTTTTCCACAGCTCATACAAAATTAGGTTGGAGCACTTGAAGACTTTTTCTTTTCATTTTATTGACTCTTGTTAGGGCAACAAAAATTAATTGGAATTCAGTTTCTCTCTTGCATTTACTTTTTAATTATTATTTTTCGTAAATTGTTGTTTAGCAGTTTTCTTCAAGTGTTCGACCCTTGTTAGATTAAATTTATTATTAGGGTGTGCAAGTTGGCATTATTTATAGAAGAAAGAATGATAAGCCACACATACGAGTATATGATCAGCATTACAAGAAGAGTTGTCTATCTGGTCGCCTGTCTGTTAAAACAACTCCTCTCACAATTTTAGAGCTGTATTGTATAGACATATATAAATACTTTATGCTGATGTCATAGAATTGATATATACTTGTATATTGGAACTACATTTTGTGTTACATCACTTGTAAGTCCCGAATGGGGGCCATTGACGATGGAGAAACACTGTCAGCCAGACAATGGAAATTTCGTAACTTTCATTTACGTTTTATTATCAATTTTCAAGAAAATAGTATAAATGTTGAAATTTTCTTGTAGAATGCTATACAAATACATTCGAATATTTCATTTATATTCAGTCATGATGCTAATGATGAACGATAGTTGATAAATTTTTAATACGCATGTGCTGTCAAACGAATTGGCTGACGCAAATTAAGTGAAAATCGTATTAAAAATTCAAAGCCTGGCAGCGCGATGTATGTTAAAAATTGAAGCATAAAGCAGGCCTGTCGTGATGAACAGCAGGACAAAAGGAAGACTAAAACTGCGACTGAGGCTGGCACTGAGCCTGAGACGGAGGCTAAATTCAGACTGGGACCGGGCCATTCAAATCTAGGCTACAACTTTGCTTAATGCAATAACCGTGTTACGGGGTGCCACAGAAGCGAGCGAGCGTACATGTAAATGGGCACACAAACACGTCTACAATTCCCCAGGAAGTTAAGACAACGACGCACATACACACACACACATACACACACAGGCACACAAATACATACATAAAGATGGCAGGCGGCCATTGTGTGGCACTTACAACGAACGGCACGGACGTTTCGCGCAGTAGTCGAATGCGCTGGCCTAAGGATATTTCCATGTTGGGCAACAATGAGAATTCATTGTATATCATCGCACCCACATATATACACGTATACACACATATATGTACATATGTATCTATGTATATATATATGTGAGTTATATGCTACAATCAAATTGAAGGCAGCACAGCAGGTTGCCGAGCCACGCCAACGAAATAGCAACTGCGCTGTCACTCATTCATTCATTCATTCACACATTCATTCATTCGTTTATAAATTTCAGCCAGCTCCTGACTTTTTAGCTGAATGGTCGCTGTTGTTCTTCTGCACACACACACTCACACACACACACATAGACCTCCTGCATAGTATATTGTGTGCGTACTTGGCATAGTTGGTTTTTTTTCAGCGCCGGTTTTTTGTTTCTTTTTTTTTTGGCATCCACGCTCGGCTAGAACAATGATAAATGTTGCTGGCATGCGCCTGTTATTGCTAGGCTGACTTATGATATTTATGAATTATTACGCATGGTTGTGCAATTTTCAATTTGAGAGCCTGCTGCATGTTTAGGCGTCCGCTGCACAACATTTCCGTGTACGCGCCGCAATCACAATTGAAAGCGATTCTCATTGAAAACGTTACACAATGTGCATACAAATTAGTTATGCCTATGGCAGAGCTTCCCTCAGACATAATTCGATTTGTGTTTCAGGCTTTTGGGGCAAGCAAAAGCGTGTTTTGATAACGCCTACGCCCACGCCTCATTGCCTTGCCGCCTTGCGCGCTTTATCGCTCCGAGTTGGCTAATTAGAAAAGCTGTTGTTGTCGCTTTATGGCTACATTGACTTTCCCGACCTGTGACATTATACGCGGCCTCGTAAAAAACGATAACTGCAAATTGGTTTATGCGCGCTAAGCGCTGTTAAAAGCGTTCCTAAAACGCAACCCCTCCAGGTATGCGTTGCCATGTAAATATTTAATGTTTAAATTTAAAAATATAATTATATTTTTGCTTTACCGCATCAGCCTCTGTCTATTTGGCTTGCTGGCTGTCTCTCTGACTGTCTGTCTGCCCCCGTGTCCCCTTGCCTGGAAATTTGATTCGTTTGCATAAATTGTTGTTGTTGTTGCTGCTATTAAGGCCGCCATAGTCAAAACCCTGTGGCAGCGGACCCTGTGGCTTTTTTATGTTTTTGTTATTTTATTTTTGTTGCTTCTCCGCACGTGCTATGCTGATTTGTGTGTTTGCGTTTGGCTTCTGTCTTGTTTTTCTATGCAAAATTCGATTTTAATGTGCTGGCAAATGTTTAAAATATTTTAAGGTGCCGCAATTGCTTCTGAAACTTTTTGGGGGGCCTTCTGGGGGCTGTGGTTCGATGGCTTTCATTGTTCTTTAACCAATCCTGCTGTTCATGTTGTTTTTGTTTCTTGTGTGCTTTAATGTTTGTGCGCGCATACATAAATAATCAATTGAATGCAAATACAAAGAGATTTCTTAGAGTTAAAGTGCGGTTCTATTTTTTCGAATAAATAAACATAATTGGTTATTAAGCGCAAGCGAACCACTGCATCAGGCGTCAAGCGTTCTATTGTTTCATGTGTTTATTTTGATTAATAATTTAGTGCCGCTGCAGCCTCTGTGGTCGATTGACTTTCAGCAGTTTTTGACTCCAGCCTCATAAGTTTGTAATGCCTATGCCACAAAGGCAAGTGGCAACAACTGCCCGCCTCCCTGGGCACCATAAATCATCATTTATATTATTAACATGGGATCAAAACGGACAGCTACACTATATGCAAACAAACACGTTTACATCCTCACCTCTACACTCTCACACTACTGTGCCGATTCTTGTACGAGTGTGTTGGCAAGCCGGAAGCCAGAGCGACCGCAAATGACAAGGGTGCATGAGTATGTATGCGTGTGGACCTCTCACATGTGTATGGCATATTTCTTGCAAACATCAAACGTTGGCAGGACAACCCAACCTAAAAAGGTGTAATATATTTATGGGCGCAGCAGAGAGAAGCTTGCTAGCAAAGCCTTTACAAGAGACAGGCCAGAGACTGTGTAAAAAGGAAGACGATAAAGAGAGCACATCCCATTCATAAATATACGAGTATACGCATGTGCTTAACAGTGTCTATAGTTGTGAAAGGACATGCCTACGTCACAGCAATTAAATTATAAAACAGAAAATCAAGGCTAGCTTAAAACAGCCCTATTTATTTAGTCGCCCTAACAATGGTTTTCGATTTCCTATCATGTCAAATCAGTCGAGCTCGCTCCACGAAGTACCCTTAATCCAAAACAATTTCTGCTGATAGCAGAAGATAAAAATGAATTTGGGATAAGAAATATAAGCATGAAGAGAATATACTTGTAATAGAGAATCGTGGGTAAATAACGTGTGCAAAGTTTAGTTAGGAGTCTTCATAGAATAGGTTTTCCAAAAAGCATACATGTTTATGACAGGCGGGAAAATGGGCGTATGTGAAAGAAAGTAACTAAAATATTTGAAGAAATACAACATAGAATTTAAATTGTGAGCTCCGATGTTTCTACAACCTGTACCAAAATAGCAAATGGGTGAACAATATATATGAAACAATATATGGGGAATATATATAACAGACAGAAAGAGGCTCACAATTTGTATGTATTCTTGATCCATCTATCCATCCATTTGTTTGTCTCTATGATTGCAAAGATGTTGATTAGTATAAGTGTTATAACTACCAAATTAGTATCAACATTCCTAAGTACATACTAATTAGACCAAGTTTGTCGCGTTTTTCTGCGATGAATCTTTTGTTTAAGTCTCTATAGCACACAAGCTTATAGAATTAGATATACTTGTATATGTAAGTAGGTTTTATATACTATTCGTAATTAATTTTAGTTAAAAATAACATCAAATTCAAATTCTGTAAGCTTTGCTTTAAAAGTTTGCCACTCTAGCTCTAATTTCATTTTAGTTTTAATCGCTTTCGGTATTTTGCTTATACTTGCTTAGTATTAAATTGTTTATTACTTGTTAGTTCTATGAAGCATGCACTTAATACCTCACCGAAATTTATTGCAATATTCAATATATAAATAAGAAAATAGTGAGCAGACCCAAAATTGAACTTGGTCAACGTTGGCATTTGCGCGAATTTATGAAGTCAATCGATTTGCCACACGAATACTTAATTGGATGCAAGGCTCACAAGTAGCCCTGGGCATATGGGAGCTGGGAATATATGTAGATAGGTAAGGGCAAACATATTTTAGACGAATTTATTGCTGTTGAATGCCATAGTGTGGCGTGTGCGAGCCCACATGTACACACTCGTATACCGAGAGGCATCGTCACCTTTAAGCCAAAGTCAGAGCAGCAACTTGTTTGGGAGAGTCGAGTAAACATTCTGAATTATGCATATTTTAATTTAGGGCTTATCACTCTCATTAACACCTTTACTATCAAGAGCCACAAAACTGCTTGACTTAGATGCCTGCGCCTAGGGGTAGGCTTTAGAATTTTTCACACACTTAGCTGATGAGGTTGGCTTTTATCTGGGACCCTGCTGATGCGCATAAACTAATAAAGCTTATCTCGGATCTTTAACTATAAAGCAAGCTGCGTTACCTGCAACATGGCCCACCACAATGTGGACTGTGGCTGCGGGTGGCGGGCAGTGGTCGGTGCCTGCACTGTGTCAAGGTAATTGAGCTGCACACACAAAACATGGAAATTTTGAGAATGCAATTGCAGCCGCAAGCTGGGGAGCAAGCTCACAAAGGGCTAACAATGCAAAATTATTGCCATTGAAGTGTGCTAGCTCGTTGATTGAATAGCTACATGACAAGCTACACAAATGTCTGGCTAGTTGGCTGAATTGTTACCTGGCACAATATTGGCAATTACCAGTTTTTGGCTCAAATGAAAAGCCTTACAATTCCAGTTCGGGCATGAAATGAAATAATGAATTAAAGTGCTGGATGCATGTGCGTGGGTGGATGGCGCAGAGAGCGAAAGAGAGAAAGAGAGATAGGGAGAGAGAGAGAGAGTAGGGTGGAGAAAGGTGAAGGGAAGGACCTGTATGTGTTTGTGCAGGGCCACTTATGCTGCTTCAGCAAAATTTTAATTAAAATCTTTCCGTTCTCCGCTCTATGCGTGTTTCATTATTGTATTACATTTTGTACTCTACCTCTTGTATGACCGCGCGAGGCATGAGCTTTCCGGGGAATTACAATTGTATGCCTTGGCAGAGCTGGCCTAACTAATTGCTTAAGCATAAGGCATTTAATTAAATAGGATGCGCTGCTATTATGTGCAAGGAATGTGTGTTTTTTAACAACGCTGCTTACCTAAATAAAATAATAATCGAAGAACAATAATATATAAGCCTGACATGAAGTGAAAAATGTTTTCCTTGTTGCTTGGAAAAAAATCATAAGCCATACAAAAACAATACACAACACCATCACCAACATTAAATCTCGGTGTTGGTTATGAGAAATGTAAAGAACTTAAAATTTTTTAAGATCTAAGTTTATTAAAATTATGAACATTTTTTACTGTGATAAATAGTCCATTTTCCCTGTGATTGGATTGCAAAGGATGTATCATTGAAAGATCTAGCTATAATTTAAGTGCATTTTTATTTCTGCTTAAAGAGGGACAGTCTAAGGTCGATCGTCTTCAATGTCTTAAGCAGCAGCTGCCATAATATCCCCAGGCCCATGTGCCAGCCATCGTCCATGAAGCAAAGCAGGCTGCTAGACATTAAGCGACTCGCGCGCACGTAGCGAACGCTTCAAGGTAGAACATTTCAACGCAAAACAAGTGTAAATCAAATAAAACCTAATAAAATATAAAAAAAGGGAGTGCTGCTTGGCAGCATTTCCAGCAAGGACACGCGCTCAACCGCACACTCGCACACCCGCACACCCCCACCATACGCACTCTGCCCTCACGAACACATGTGCGCCCATATACTTACTTACGTATACGTACAATGCCCCAGACATTTCAAAAAAGCAAACGAAACCTAAATGGCAAAAGAATTGAAGTCAGCAATTTTATGTTTTATTGCAATTTTTGCCTTTCCCTTTTCCTTTCTTTGCCTTTCTCTCCTTTCTTCATTTCCTATTGCCATTGCCGTTGCCGTTGCCGCTCGCTATGCTATTTTACGGCTGTTGTTGTCGTTTTTGTTGTTGGTTACCTTGGGCGCCCGCAGCTCAGGCCCAACATGCGCATTCGCCACGGTTTGTCATAAAAGAGCAAGTGGTGGCATCGACGACGCCGGCTTCCTAGGTGTGCGTCCGTGTGTGTGTGGGAGTTGGAGTGTTTGTGTGTGTTTGTCTGGATACAGCCATTTGCCATGCAATGGTAACAATGCTGTTGGTTCCATCGCTCCATCGCTCCATCGAAAGCAAAAACTTAGCCCGCAGTGCTGTTGCTGTTGCTGTTGCTGTTGCCACTCGATTGCAAAACCGCTTAAATCCAAGATTTTTTTGCCAGCGGGTTCACGGGAGCAAAAGCGTGCCAATGGGGTTCATTGGGTTTTTGTTCCATCTAGTTGTCTGCCAGCAGCGTGTCGTCTTGTCTATGAAAATATGTAGTCTGTGTATACGTGTTTGCCTGTTTGTGTTTATCGGTGTGTGGGCGTGTGCGGATCGCGCCCATATGTCATATGTGGCGGGAGAAGACAGCAGCAGGGTTGTTATAAAATGAAATGGAAATGGGTTTTTGCGGCAAGTACACTTCACAATTGTGAACGCATTTGTTCATATCTATCGAGCGTACATAGATACATATCTATCTATATATAGTATTCTGTAAACATATAGTGTGTATATGCAGGACTGTTTACTCGCGTTTAGCTTTCAATTTTAATATTTTGCGTTATCGATATGTTTTATGCGTTTTGTGTCGCGGACTTCCGGGGCTTGGGTTGGAGGGTCATACCGCAAATTGTTTCGAAGCGTGCATAAATTATGGAAAATTGTTGTGAAATATTTATGTTTTTCAATTTTAAAGCAATTTAGCATAAGCTAGGAATTGTAGTTTTTAATCAAAAACGTGCGGTTTTTTTCGTTTATCAATTAAGGGCCAACTGGACCCCTTGTCGATGTTTGCTCAATTCTTTATGCTCATGACAAGTAGATAGGTTTAACTTACAAAGGTGGCTTAAATGCTTTCAAATCAAATACATTTCTTAATTTAAAGAAAGAAATGTGAAACAAAAAAGAAGAATATTTAATATGGGGAACCACCATTTATAAATGAATTAAAGAAGTTGTTTCCTATTGTCCTCCAGCAATTGTTTTTAACAAAGTTGGGACCACTATTAATAAACAGATAATAATTAAATCATCAGAAATCCCTATAGGTTTTTGACGATTTTCCCCTCACCTACTATTTATCAAGCTTTTAACGAAGTAATAGATTGTTATTTAAAAACAAACACATTTTTACGATTTTCCCCTCACGTACTATTTATCAAGCTTTTAACGAAGTAATAGATTGTTATTTAAAAACAAACACATGCGTTTAAAAACACGATTATTATAAAACATGCATATTTATCGACGCACTCAAAAAATACTTCATTATGTTTCTATAATTTTCTTTTAATTAGTGAAGTGTTGAAGGAATGAACATAAATTTTAATTGCCAGCAACTTTTGGGTCAAGCCCCTCCTCATGAAGCACTTTCTCATGAAAGAATATTGCGCAAATAATAATCCTTTTATTGCCACTCCCACTATGCCATTCCATCAGAAAGGGGCTCACGCTCATGCCATTAAACTTATGCGACGCCATTATAACACATTAAACATAAGCGCTGCTTCGCCTACCACAATGCCAGCTAGGTCTGCCTAATTGCCAGGGCTGCCAGGGTTGCCAACTGGCACAATGGACAAAGTTAAACTCAAGCTGAACAGCAAACTTCACAGGCCAACTATAAATCATTGCCATAGTGTCTGGAGCTGCAACATCATTGAACATTAAAATAATTACAATGCAGAGCTTAGATGGCTGCATGGCAGGCACAGGGAGGCCAGCTGGAGCGTCCAGGAGCTATCACGATGGCGGTCTGCTGTGGTGTGGTGTGGTGTGCACTTCATGTTCATTAATGATAATTAAAAAAGTTTGCCAATAGAAATTTCGTTGAAGCTCAAGTGTGCATTAGCAACGAACAAGTGCAATTTGTGTAACGACTTTTTGAAGCTGAAGCTGATGCTGGACACTGCGGTTCATTAAAAATAATGCCCTAATAATGGCGATCAAAATATTAGGGCACCGGAATGTTGCAATATACTCATACTTAGTTAAAAGCCCATCCATTCAACACCGATGCCGAAGTGTAAGCTAAAATGTGTAAAAACATATGCAAAGTCAAATTGAATTGGCAGCAAATTAGTCTGAATATACTACCATGAATATTGACAGAGCAAACATCTAGTATACATACATCTAGTATGTATGTATGTATGTAGGTATATGTAGAAGCGCCTTTTATATATAGTACTTGCATGTGCGCAGAGCCCGATAGTTGGCAGCCCTATAAATATGTATGAATCGTTGCTGATGAAGTGTTGCTGTTCTTGTTGTTATTGGTTGCCAGGCCAAGTCCTGCCACTATGGCACTTCTGTGTGTTGTTGTTGTTGCCGTTGTCTGTTTAATATTCCGAGCGTATTTTGACAAGCTTGTTGCTCAATTTTGCAGCTAAACTGCAGGGCACAATGGCAGAAACAGCAGCATGGCTCATAGCTTGCAAATTGGGCCAACAATGTATGGTAGAGAGGAAAACAGAAAAGTAAAATCCTTCTGCCTAACCCATAGCTGTCCGTTCAATGAAATTGATGCTGAATTTACGAAATTGCTAAAAATGCCTGCATACTCTCTCCTATAAAGATAGCAAGTCATATTTCAAAGTTTCCATACCCATAGCTCAAGCATAGGCGCCCCACAGTAGGCAAAACTAAATTGCTGCTGCTGCTGCTGCGGTTGTTGTCGAACGCAAAATGTAAACAAACACGCACTTCCACACAAACACACACTAGCACGTAGCTGCTCGGAAGCACGCACGCCTGGAAATGAAGCGTGCACGTGCAAAAATTGCCGCTGGCTGCTCTGCGCAGACTCACCAAAGAAACTGTGTTGAGTTGGACTTCCAGACACGCACGGACTGCCAGTCTCTAAAGTCAAGTTCGCATTGAAAAGCCTTTGTCCAACCAGCTCACGGTTCAGTTTGTTCGCGTAGCCCGAGGAAGATACGTTGCGCGCTCCTCTTTCTGAGAATTTAATAATACGTGAGCCAGCATCATCATCAAACACCTCCAACTGACATCTATAGCCACAAAACTGCAGAACCACTCTTTGTGAATAACATGATTTATTAAACAAGCATTAAAAGAACAGTTGGACTGTTTAAGTGCAATACTTTCGGAAATAACTCACATTACGTATACGCCGCGTAGCCAAACATAGCTTTTCAAACAACTCCGTCAAGTTGTTAGTTTTGTTGTTTTGCTTGGCAACCGCATGCCGGAAATGCTTCAACGTGGTGTACGGGTGTGCGTGTGTGTAAGTGTTGAAGTGTGTGTCAACCACACAGCGACGTGTGTCTAACTTTAAAAGCCACATAAGTTTACGAATTAAAGCATTTACTCTAAGCCCTGCCACAACTTTCACCTACGCATTTTAATTGTGCATTGCCCCCGAGCTGCAAGCCATAAGCTGTGGCCTGTTGTGGCCAACTCGACTGCAAAAGTGAAAACTAACATCATCAGCCCTATCAACAGCGACAGCTACTGCAACAACAGTAACAATAACAAACAGCTGGAATTTTAGGTCGTGTCTGCATATCCTTTTTGCTGTTGCTTCTGGCTGGGTGGATGGTTGCTTGACTGGCTGACTGGCTGACTGCTCGAGTGTTTGTTTGCCGCACTTAATGGCTTTGACATTGGCAACGAGACGAGCGAGGCAACTGCAACACTAACGGCAACGTCAAGGCAAACTAACAACACACGTGCCACACAAACTGCCGACTGAACTGGCTGAGAGCCCGTCCGTCTGACTGGCCGACTACCTGACTGGCTGACTACCTGACTGGCTGACTGCTGCACACGGCCGTGTTCGCTCACCTTGGGCTGCTGACTCTGTAAATATTCATTTTTCTAACTTGGTACGCAGCTGCAAAAGTTGTTTCCAGCTTTTAGCATAATTAAGCACGTTAAGCAGCCCAACACCTCAGCCCCAGTCTCAGCATCAGTCTCAGTCCCAGCACCAGCCTCAGCCTCAGCCTCGCCCAGCATCGCTTCGATCCTGCTGCTGGTGCAGTGCCGCTGCAGGTGCGTGAGTGAAAGTCGGAAAATTCAGTTGCGCCCAAAAGTTTTAACACGCCACGCCAGGCCACGTTAAAGTTTTGAAGTGTTCATTAAAGTTGCTTTAAAGCCTTTGTTGTGCTTTTCGTGCCTCTGCTGCCATTTCGGGTAAGTTGCCTGCATAACTGTTTTCAAACTGGCCACATTTGTGTTGCAAGAGTTTATAGTTTGCTTGATAGTTTTAGTTAATTGAAGTCAAGGCTTTCGGCAGAAGATTTCGCAATGTTTTTTCTGGCATGTCTATTAAGTCCAAAGTTAAATTGAAATGCGGTCTTTCACAACTAAAGTTAATTATCGGTGCCTGTAGTACGAGTAGCACCATAAGTGGATCGAGAGAATGAGTTTGTTTTAAGTTAAATTACATAATTTTAGTTTAGTATATATGTATACTTAAGCTACTACTTGAAATGCAAATTAGCAGTCGGTGTGACTTTTAAATTGAAAATTTTTATATGGGATTAGATGCTACGACTATTTAATGTCTCGTTCTCAGCGTTCAATTCGAATTGAATTTGAGCGTTTGGTGGGATGATCTTGCTTGAGAAAACCATCAGCATGTAGCTGTGAAAAATAAACAAAGCTTTGATGGCTTAAACGATTTAGCGGCAAGACGCCAATGTTGATTTGGCGATTGATGAAAATCAGTCAGCGACTTATTGGCTTACGGAACGAAAAGCGTAGTCTACTTTTGTGCGCTGCTTTAGTTACTCAAAACTTCTCGAGTGCCAAATACGAGAAGTCGAATTAAATTAAAAAAAAAACGAAAAAAGCGAAAGAAAGCGAGACGCGTGAGTAAATAAAAAGGCGGCAAATTCAATTTTAAGGAGCTCGGGTTTACTGCACATTCCCCTTCTCCGCTCCCACATACACATCCACACAGAACGTACAGTACAATATATACTTAGCGGAAATGAACGTCCCTTGGGCACATAGAATTGTGTCAAAGTACGTAAAAGTGGCGTTGGAATCAATCGAAGCATTCGACGAAAGCAAAAATTGGGAAAAGTACAAGCCGAAAGAAGGAAAACCAAACAGCTACAAGGCATAAAAATACATTGAGGGGAAGAAGCGCGAGCACGTCAAAAGAAATTGAAATGGAACTCGAGCAAAAACTACTTTGTTTGCGATTAGCACTTGGCCGTATTATTGGCGGGGGAGCTGAAGCTTCTGCTAAACATTCTGGCTGGCTGGCTGGCTGGCTGGCTGGCTGGTTGGTTGGCTGGCTTCTAAGAAGATGGTGGGGTGGCATTAGGACTCCAGTTCGAGTGCGGCACTTTGCTGCCGACGGGCAAACAAGAAGAACGACACGACACGACTGGGTCTGGGTCTGAGCTCGATTTGTCTTGGTGTGCTCTGAAGGAAATGAAATGTGTGTCAATATATTGATTGAATAATGGTCTACATATTGACAAACAACTCAAAAGGTACTCGACAGACGGTGACGTTAACGTTGACTACAGAAGCAGCAATAGGCCTACGGGCAAACTCTCATAGAGGATACACAGGAAACACATACTATATACAAATATTCATACGAGTAGACACACACACACACACACACTCACGCCTCTTGAGCCATTTACATGTGAAAATGCAGAATTGGCATACGAGTATACGAAGTGAGACATCAAAAGCATGTCGAGTGCGTCGTTTTCGTCCTCATCATCATCGTCGTCGTCATCATCAGAATTCGTAGTTATTATCGACATTGAGATGTCAATGCAAAGCATCTTACGGAGTTAGGCGACGTTGCCTAGGAAGCGGGCATCGCATTGCGTGGCAGTAACACGTGTTCCTTTAATTAGATAAAGTTTGTTTGCATTGCAAACATACTGGCAGCAATTTGTGACTCCTGCAAAGACGACGATGCCAACGGCAGCTGAAGCAACAACAGCGACAACTTTCTTTCTCGACAATTCCCCAGCCAGGCGACAGCAGCAAAACTTTCTCATGGCCCCCCACTGCAGTCTCTTCCCCATTTTTGGGACGATTGACTGACGCACGTCTAGTCAAATATAAAATAAAAAAAAATGAAATAAAATAAAAATCTGCCAGCACCCTGTGAAATATTTATGTAAATAATTCCATTCAATCGAAAATGCTGCACAAATTTTGCTCATTTGTGAGCTTTTCTCGGCGACTGCTGTCCTGTTCCTGCGTCAATTTTCATTCTGCCCCAACTTTTCATAAATATTTATTTATGCCAGCATTTCTATGCTTATTTATTTGCCTTCGTGATTTGCAGCATTAATTTCATTTCTTTTCGCCAACTTTTCTATTTGTATTTTTATTCTACAAATTGTGCAGCTTGTTAGAATTCAATTTCAATTTCGCTGCTAAAATACTTAAATTTAAGGGGCGACTGGCCACATTGCTCGTTGTATATTAAAAATGAGCATTTGTTAAAGCCATAAACAGTTCAGCGCCCTGGCATAAGTAGTTGGAGATTACTTGTTTAATATTCTTGTACTCTCTGAAATAAGCTGAATGAAAAAAATGTTTGGATGCTTCAAAAAATGTATGTACCATGGAGTTTTCTTATTCGCTACTAAAATATTCGACAAATGTGGCACAATAAAATATTTTCCCTTTTTTTTGATACTCATCCATTCATATTATTACTAATTGTACCATTACCCTCATTAAGTCTTCATTTCGGTAGCTCTATAGCTGTGACTATTTAAATAGGAAAACATTTGATTACCACAATTCCGTTGCATAACTATCTGATCGCCTTTCACAATTGGCACCATTCATTAACAGCTATTGCTGTTTTTACAAAAGAACCATAGTCATTTGTTAAATGAGATACCTTACCATAGATTATTATTTAAGACTTATTATTATTTAAGTCACTTCTTTTTTTTAACATAATTTGCAAGAAGATTTATATCACATAGGTGTGTTTTCTTAATTTCCACAAAATTGCGATCCATTAATAACATCTAGTTGTGCCGCAAAAAGCTTTTTAAAAACCTGTTACACATACACACGTTTTCTAGTTAAAAAGTGAATAAGAAAATTAATGTTCATATTATAGCCATATATGTATATATATATTACCTTTCAATATTTGCATGGGCATACAAAAAGGTGCATAGGTTTTTGTAAAAAATTACTCGTATTTATTAGAAATACAAATAATAGAAATGCCTAATACCAAAATAATGAATCATTTTAGTATCTGTTGGCTTAAAAATTATCCATTACTAAAGGATTGTCAAAGTAAAATAGTATCGCCGAAAGATCTTCCAGGTTCTCTAAAATGAGTAACTGAATAATAGATATCAGGTATTATTTATATAGAGGTGCTATAAATTGATTTCCATTTCATTTTCTAGCAGCATTGAATTCGTTTGTAGAAATGCTCAAAAGCAATGTTTCAAGGTATTTGCTCATTGTTGAATGGGCAAGTTTGATGTTGTTAATTAAAAGCGCACAAAAGTAGGTAACATGCATATTACATGCAGTGCCATACACACACAGACCTTCACACACACACTCAACCCATTCAGAGAAGAGAAACTTATACAATGGTTACACGTATTAATTTGTGAGCTGCTATTGTTTGCTGTGTCTGTGTATTTCGTGTGTGTGTGCAGCCTTTGCGGACAAAAGGCGACACAACAATGAAACATCACCTTCTGTGGAGAATGACAGCACTGAATGGAAGAAATGCACATAAAAATACAAGCAAACATAAGGAAAAAATGCGCAGTGGCGGCAGAAACCACATGAACAACAACAATGCGAATAGAAAACACAACGGACAGTAGGTAGGGGAAAATAATGGGACACACTAACACAAATCTTTATTTAAGCATAACAAAAACATCAGTTTCAATGCTGGCGAAAACTTGTCCAAAGTCAGTGGCGAGCAGCAAAAAAATAATAATAATAATAGAAGGCAAGGAAGGGATGCAGAGTGCGAGAAAAAATTAGAACAGCAAAGCGCCTTAGGATATGCAACACATAAAACTTCAACTACAGCATCAGATTGCCCTCTGCGGTTGTATGTATGTGTGAGGCTTAAAGTTGCCTGTGTGTGTGCCTGTGAATTGAATGGTTCGGGTGCATGAATGGCGACAACAGCGAACGCCATCCAAAGACTTGAAGTGACGTCTATGGCCAGCCATTTCCGCTTCAATGTCTCGCTCTCTCCCTCTCTCGCTCACTCTCATTTAGTGCAATAATACGAGGCAGCGGCAGCGGCAGCAAGCAGCCAAGCCATTTTGTGTGCCATTTTTCTACAGCCCTTGGCATCTGGGGAAACGCACTGAAAGGCCAAACAGAAAGCTGAGAGCCAAGCCGAGTCGATTCGAGTGCCGTGGCGTAGCGTGGCGTCAAGCGTTGGCAATGAAGTTTAAACTTTGGCTCTGTGTGTGAGTTTTTCTAACGCAAACAACCACGACAGCCTAAATTCACAAATATACAAGTGTGTGTATGTGTGAGTCTTTTTCCAAAGTTTTGGGAAAGAGGAGCCTGCCAAAAACTTTTCATCGAAAACTTTTTGTGCATACCCGTCCTACATACATACATACATACATACATACATATACTTGTAGTACATACATACTCGTATATGTAAGTATATATGCTCGTATATTTTGCTCACAAAACGGAAGCTTGTTTTTCATGTCTCATGGCGTTTCCATTTTTAGCCATTTTAAATGCTTTAATCGCAATTTATCAAATTGCAAAATAAAAGGGGACAGGACAAACTTTCTGTCTGCTCTCTAGTCGAGTGAGTTTGCCTTCGAATTTAGGGCATTAGAATGATTTCAAATTGTAATCGTTTAATTTGTCAGGGATTTGGTTAGTTAAAACTTTTGTCTGCGCACATTTAGTTACAATTCGTTACAACTCGTTTCTTCTCCCTTCTTACAGACTGTGAACAGGATGCCACTACTAGATGCCTTCCCAGGAACGAGACAGCCGACATATTCGCATGACTAGGAGGGGCGGTGTGTTTGAGCAATGCACAGAACTAAGGCAATTGCAGTCAAGCGATCTCGATGTCTGAACGCACGCCCCATCGCCAGCGTCCGCCCGACGTCGAGGCGGCGCTCTCCTCCATGCTCTGGACACCCTACGAACGCACAACACCCACCAACAGCTGCTCCTCTGAGGACGAGGACGATGACGAGCGACTCAATCGAACGCTGCGCAAATCGCACAGCAGTTTTGAGACCAGCTTAAGCAGTCAGATGCTGTCTCTGCCCCTGCCCCCACCATCAATTCCACTACCGATAGCACCGACTGCCACTCCAACTGCCCCACGACCCCTTGTGCCTTTTCCTCACTTTAGCTTAAGTGCTTACGATGCGGCAATTGCCACCTTTGATGTGCCCAAGCATTCTGGGGCTGGCCATCGCAATCGCAACCGTTACTCCTATCCCTACTATGGCAGTCCGGCGCACACTTTAACCAACTGGTGTTCGTCGGCGGCTACGGCCATCAAAGAACCGCCCTCCTACGAGTCACTCTATGAGGAAAATGAAAATGCAGTGACGTCACAGCCGCCATTGCTTGACAGACTGAGAACGACCGCGGCAGCGCCATCGACGTCGACGGCGACAACTGCTCCGAGCAACATAAAGAGCGTGGCTCTCAGCACTCGGCAAAATGTTTTATGTGATAGATCGCAACGATCGCCAAACCACTCAACTACAATTACAACTACAACTAAAACAGCAACTGCAGCTACAAATGACAACAACAATACCAAAATTCAACTAACGGCACAAGTTCCCGCTGACCGTTTGGTGCGTTCCTTCACGGATGATTACATTTCGCAGGTGAGTTTGCCAACCAACCCCAACCCTAAAGAACTGACCCTAGCTATATGCTAAACAAACTATAATTATTTTAATAATAATGCCTTATAAGAGGTAAAGAAATACATCGACAAAACATATTTCTTAAATCGAATCAAATAACGTGTATGATTCGTAAAAGAAATCGATTGCCTATCGCAGTTGTATATTCGTATATAAAGATAACTTGCTCCCGAATTTGTCAAGCAATTTTCCAGGCTTTTACAACTGGAAAACTCTTCATATGTTCTAGTAAGTCTTCTAATAAGCCTATAGCCATATGTCCTGTACAAAATATTTAAAGAGCAAATGGTTCTCAATTTACGGAACTGCGACAACAGTTATTTGAGACCGATGTCGCAGGAATACCCACAATTTGTCTCAGCAATATTATTTCTAGTTATTAAATGAGGTCTTGGTCTGACTGTCAAATTTGCTAAGTTGATCAAATTATAATGTTTTTCACCTATGGGAAGCAACCATAGACATTCCCTAATTGTCAATGAAAACTCTCTCAGTGTTGCAGCACTGCTGTCACAAAAACAAACAATAGATTGTAATCATTTAAATATTTTTTTCCGTGTTCTTTGTTTTTTGTATTAAATTATAAATGGAAAAGCTCACCTATACTGAAAATATTACCTTAACTTCATTCTCGTGCTAATAAATTCGTACAACGTTTTGCAGGCGTGAAGCCTTGTTAATATGAAAGTGTTAGGCAGAATTATCAATCTTGAATATTTTTATGGGTATTGTAGAATAACAATATTGTAAAAAAAAACATATTAGGTTTTTTTTTGGCAACGTTTTTGTTTATTTGATTTGAAAAACATAAATAAATAAAAACACGATCTACCAACTAATTATCGAAACTGTCCCTTAAGTGCAACTTTTTAACTTTAATATCGCAGAATCAGCACTAAAAATATATATTTCATTTATAATCTTTTCGGTCTGCGCCTGATTTGAATCTAAGAAAGCTATTTGCTGATAGAAAACGTTGCTAAATACCATTCCATTACATCTTTGAGTGCAAATAGTTGGATGATAGATTGACTTGTGGATGCAACATTGTCTGAATTTTGTGACTCAAGTCTCTAGTTCTATTAGCTAAGCGTGCAAGCTCAATCAATTGCTTCGCCATGTATTGCTCGTAAAATTGTCACCAAGACGCGCGCTCGCGCCCTTAAACCCATGCTCTCTAGCTATCTAATAGGGCGCCATGAAATTTGATGTCGACAGTGGAGGGGGCTCCAGACTCAGTCCGAAACAAAAGCGAAGCTGAGTGCTGCGTTATCGCTCCATTGACAGCTTCTGCTCTCGATAAAAGCTAATGTTTCACTTAGGCGGCCCTTAAGTGCGCCCAGCACTGTGTCTCTGATAAGCGCAATGTGTTCCCTATCAGGCGCAGCTGTAAGCACTCACATGTAAATGCTAATATGTGCTCATGGTCGCTCATGTGGGGGGAGCGTGTGCCCTTTGTTTCTGTGCATATGCATGTGCTCATTTGAATATACGAGTATACTACATACATACATACATACATATGCATGTAGATATATCCATACATGCATAAGTACGTAATTTGTTTTGTTGCGTCAGCGAATTGGAAAATTGACCGCACTCAAATGACAAAAGTATACGAGTACGAGTTATAAAATCGGCATATACTGCCAATGCATTATAATATGAGTATGCTTGCGCAAACCCAAATTGTGCTGAGTTGAAGTGCATTATGGCGGAGTGTGTGGGTCAGTGACGCCGAAAGGGGTTGTGTTGCTACAATGAAACAAAAGGGTTGTCATTCAAATGGCTACGTAGTTGCAAATTCGGGTACACGTTAGGGGTTGAGAGCCTTTTCTTTATAAAAGTAAATCTGCTCTAACTGGGGAATTGCCTTTTAAATGCTTTAAAATCTTGTGAGTATTTATTTTTTTTCAATGGGCTTATTTTTACAGGCTAAAATTCCTTGTAAACTATGCATACATGTGTAATTCTCCTTTTTCTAAAGGGCCATAATCCATTACTAATTAAACAAAAATAATGAAAACTTCATTACAAACATTTTCATTGAATTTGTATATTTGTATACAGTAAGAACTTGAATTTATGACAATAGAGTTAACCAATCATGATAAAACTTGTCATGATGAAAATATTTTTAAAACAGAACGAAATTGCAAGCTTTCAAGAATATTAAAAATTACAGATCTATCATTAAAAGCAGAAGATTCTTTTTACAAGCTTTTTGAAACATGAAATGGCTTCATTTAAACCACTAAATGGTAAATTTGAGAAAAACGGTTTGTGGAATTGATTTCACCTTAGTTACCGTTATGTTTTTGATATGTCGCACTGAAGTAAGGTGCACCCCGCACTCCACACTTAACTGATGACAATAATTGAAGCAACAGCAATTGTAGTCTGTAGTCTGTAGTCTGGGGGCATGTAGACGGTGGCGAGTGATGGGGAAACAAGCAAACGTATTTTATGTTCGTTTATAATGGAGCTTCCAACGCTTTCAACTGACACCGTTAGTTTTGGGCGCCGCTATGATTGCAACATACATACACGTATAAGAACAACAACACCATTAAGAATCACAAGCATGCATCGCACGAGAGGCAGCAGCAATAGCAACAACAACTAGCATACTCGTAGGCAGCTTAGAACAATAAGTCAGCAGTCTGCCAAGCCATGAAGTTGCGAGGCGTGCGCAATGCTAACAGTAAATCACATTATTTCTGTGACGTAATTAATGCAAGTAACACAGCGTAACATAATTAGAGCCCGCACTCACAGTTCCTGTCGCACTCGCACCCACACTCGAATACACTCACACACACACATACATATGTTCATTACTATATACATGTAGACCCACATAATGCTAATAGCAGCAAAGTCGGAGGCACTCAACTAACGCTTTGTGTGTGTTGGTCTGTGTGTGTGTGTGTGTGTGTGGGTGGGCAGAGTCAGTAAGTCATGCTTCAGAGTCAGGGCAAACAAAACAGTAACAACAGCCACAGCAGCGACAACAACTTTATCAGCAAACATGCAGACGCCAGGCGACACACCAACACACACGCACATGCAGGCGCACAGTGTAACAATTACTTGTGACGGGTTTATGCGTTGGCTTAATTAATTCAATTAAGCGGACTTTATGCGCTTGTAGGCTCAGGCAAAGTCCTTGGCCTGCCCATGAGCCTGAGCCTGAGTATGGGCCTGTGCCTTGGCCTGTGCCTTGGCCTGTGCCTGCAAATTTGCGTACAAGCATTTTTTTTGGCTAATATCATTTAAGGCCCCAAACCCACATGATGAGGGCAAAGCTAAAATCTTTAGCATAGCCATAACCTCATGGCAATTAACGTTAATTTTCACTTAAAACTTCTAAGCTCTAAATGCGCCCATCTTTTTTTATAATACGCTATAAAACACCTCTGATCTCTCTTTTTCTCGCTCGCTCTTTTATACAGAATTGCACATCATTCCATCAGCCAGCAGCAGCAAACGTTAACAGCACCAGCAACAGCAACAACTCCAGCAACACACTACAAGAAGAAGAAGAAGAAGATGTACAGCACACAATGGAAAACAAGTTGAAAGAAAAGCCAACAACAACGAATGCCAGATCACAACAAAACGAGGAAAATCAAAGTAAGAGCAGCAACATTAAAGCGAATTGCATTATCAATGAACACGACGGAGAGCAAGAAATGGCAACATCAGCAACAACAGCAACACAAACAACAACAGCGACTGAGGAAACAGGCCTAGTGCAGGTCAATCAACCTGTTTCCTGTGCAGCAGCAACTCCAAGCAGTCACTGTGCCAGCGCAACAGCAACAGAAACAGAAACAGCAACAGAAACGGCAACAGTAACAGCAACAGCAACAGCAACATCAACAGAAGAGAGAACACAGTCAGCGGTAACGTCGCCAGAGAGCCACCCCAAGTGCTCACCAGCGATCAGTCTCTCGAGTTCGTTCGGCGCGTGCACAACAGTGGGCGCATGTTACAACTACAACGCTTCAACGTTCACGTCTACGAGTATATCGTCGTTGCCTGCCCCTTCATTCGGTGGTTCGTCGTGGTTGTCCGATTCGCCAGCGCGCCGCTTTACGTATTTCGACGGCGGCGACTACAGTGCGCTAAGGCCACCAAACAAATGTTTGGCAGAACTCGAACGCCTGTATGCCGAATTTCGCGCGAGTGAAAGTATAATTGAGCATAAGCAGAAAGAGCGAGGCGCCGCGGACGTGTGCGAAGCAGATTTAGAAGCGGGGACCATGCGTTTGAATGTGCCAGCCCATGCAACGGCGGCTGGGATGACCGCAGGCACTGCTGCGGTTTCCATGCAACTGCAACTGCCAACGACGTCAGTAAAATCACAAACAACAGCAGCCGCATGTTTGGGTGTGGTGCCAGCAACGACGACGGCCTTGGGGCAGCACCACAAAGCTACAACTGCAGTAGCAGCAGCACAGCCGACAATCAGTGGAAACAACAGTAGCAGTGTATTTCTAAATGCAACTGCTACTAACAGCAGTAAACACAATAGCAACAACAGCAACAATGTTGGGAGCTGTAATCAAGCTGCCGCTACGAACAACAATGACGAAAACAGCAATACTAAACGCGTCAGCAACATTGCAATTTCGCCAGCAACAAAGTCCTGTCAACGACAGCCAAGTCTTACAATCCAAGTGAATAATAATAATAACAACAACAACAACAACAGCATCAGTAACAGTAATAACGGTTCTAATAACGGTAATCATGTGTGTGTTGCAGCGCCAGGCAGCGCAGGCACAGCAGCAGCTGACACTACAACAACAACGTCAAGCCAAGCGACCATTGTTAATAACAACAACGGCGTTTGCGTTGTTAATTGTAATTATACCGTCACCCCCAATAGCAACATTAGAACCACCACCAGCAACAGCACCACCACAACCACCAGCAGCAGCAACAACAACAATAATAACAACAACAGTGTGGTCGAAATCAATTCAAATGATAATAGTGTCGCAGGGCTGGCCAAGCCATCGCCTGCCAAAGTGTTCAGTGCAAGTGTACAAAATAAGCTTAATAATAATACGAATAAGAATAATGTAAATGTTGATATTGCTGTTGCTCCAGCAACCTCTGCGGAGCAACATGTTGCAATTGTCAATGGAAATGTGTCCAGTGTCGATGATAACAGTGTGAATATAATCAATGTGAATGCTACAGCACCAACAACAAAAACAACTGTTTCCCACAACAAAATCAGCAGCTTGGCTACGCCTACGCGCTCCATACGCACTTTCACCTCAACGGAATGCCAAACGGACGATCTGCACACGGCCCAGCTGCGAACTCGTGAGCAGCGTCGTCGTGAGCGTCGTGAACGTCGCCAGCAGCAGCAGCAGCAGCTGCAGCAACAGGCGCAGCCGCAGACGCATCATGGACGTCGTCATCATACGGATCGTCACTCGTTGCCTGCCACGTTGCAAACGACACCGCCACCCGCACTGCCGCCACACTTGCACCCACCGCCGCATCTGCATGCGCATCCGCATCCGCATCTTGGAGCAACCAGCGGGCACAGCGCTACGTTGCCATCGTCGGCGGCTGCCATGATGCGACTGCCGGATATTCTGCACAGTCACTACCCGCCTCCATACAGTGCATTGCCCGTGGGCCAATTGGGACCACCGCCTACATCTGCGGCGCACCCTCAACCTCCAATGGGTGCAGCACCACTGCCACCGCCACCGCCCCCACCCGGCGCCACCATACTAACACCCATAATATCGACGGTGCCACTGCCGGGCGCAACGCCTCTGATGAGTGATGGACGCTTCACATTGCCGCTGCCCATCATGCGCAGGTGAGTTCAACTATCTAGCTAGCGATTGGAGCGGGCAGGCCCTCAACCGGACCTGCACATTTGTTTCCAACTGTTCCAACTCTCACCTCTGGCATCATCGATCACGGCGTTCATTCATGCCAGGCCCTGCCATTGTCTTAGCCCTGACAGCGCTCGTGTTTCGTGTTTGCTTGTTGTCTATTTCGACATTTTCTATTACCACACATTTCTTGTTCATTGTTGTTGTTGTTGGTATTGTATTTTCTGTGTACCCTACGAGCCATCCAGTTAGTCAGTCAGCCAGTGAGCCAGTCAGCCGGTTCAGCCATACTGCCATGCGACCATGTGTCTTCCTGTTTCATGTTGAACCGGCGGTGGCTACGACAACGACAACGGGAACGGCAACATACAGCCAGACATTATAATGATGGTAATTTTTATGTCAGTAACAAATTTCTTGCATGATTTGCTTCTTCTACTCCGCATTGCTATTTTGAACCATCTTTTCATAGCCAAGCAACCAACGACCTACCAGCCAGCCAACCAGACAACCAACCAGGAAGCTTACCCGCTCTCTTTCTCTTTGTCGTATCCAATCTCGTCTCTTGCTTTTGGTGTAAAAATTAATTTTTAATGTCGACAGCTTCCAAGAAGAGGCAGACACTAATTTGACGCTTACAGGTTGCAGGCTGCTTGCTATTCGCTGCTCGTTATAAATTACGAGCATTTGTTTTCGAAAAACAAAGATTTGAAGCACTGCTTCTCCGAATTTTTATTTTGCGCTGTGTTTTAGTTTTCGTTTGGCGCTCCATAATTCTTTTTATTATAATGAGTTTTTGTTTATCTGTAATTGCACATCAGCGAGTAGACTCGCATCCGTGAACACACACGCAACACTCACAAAAGTATAGTTGTCATATATGTAGTTGTTGTTGTTGTTGGTGGCTTTCGAGATGCTGACTGGTCATTTTTATTGCCCATATAGACACTAAATTATATAGACAACGCATTTCACATACGAGCCGAGCTGTTGGCCAGCATCACATTTAGACATTTTCCCACGCATTTATTACTAAATAAATATGTATTTATCTGCTATTGGTACTCAGAGAACCAGTTTTTCTATATCTAAATATATATACTATAATTGCACTGTAATTATTCGCTGGATGCGCGCAATCCGTCCATCTATTCTAATGGCGTGGCTAAGCGTCGTCGTGAGCTGAGTATTTGACATTTGCAATTTCAGTCCAAGTACAAATCGTGTTCCAGCATATCTATATCTATGTATATTTTTATTCTGAACACTCAAACTCGCTCCAATAGAAACAGGCAGCTTAGTATTCAATACAAAATTTGATCATTTAACGCAGTTTTTGTTTCCTTCTAATACAAGTATGCACTAATAATCTGAATACATTTTAATTTTAAAAATTTAAATTTTACTTTAAAAAGTAATACACATTTTTGCAAATTACTTTTAAAATGGATTATTTTACACAATTAATTCGTCAATTAATATGTTAAGTTACATTAGCATTAAAATAATGCTGTAATTTCAAATAAATTCGATAAATCGTTTGAGTATGTTGATTAATAAGACAATTGTGGTATACGCATAGTTAATGCCTATATAGCTTCTAAAAATAAAAGTATAGTTTTCTAGTCACGGCAACATCATTAATTTCACACTTAAGCTAATCAAATCCAATACTTTAAATGAAATGAAGAAGGCTCGTTATAACGTTATTATTCGAGTGGGCAGCACTGTATTTTGTCAAATACAAGTACGTGGAGCTGCTTAATTGCAAGACTTTGTCAGTATAAATGGATGCTATTGTTTGTTGAAATTGGTTTTGTAATGATTGAGATAATTGCATATTTATGAGCCTGTTAATCACGCTTAGAGATAATGATTCAAAACTTAAAATATACTATATTTAGAGACAAATCTGGCTTCGACTACTTCGACTTAGTGTGTAAGCAGCGCAAACCAATTAAAAATTTGTGCTCGAATCGAAGCGGGCGCAGCAGTATAAACCACAGCCATTATCCACAATTTTGACACCTTTCAACCTTCGTTCAATATTAACGCGCTCTTACACAATTTTTTCAGTTACTTTTTCAGCCTTTTTTGCAACCAAAAAGGTGTAAAAAGCGAAAGTTACGGGGCAGTTGGGGACCGCAAGGAGTTGTTAAAAGGGTAGCGCGTTGTTCGGCCGAGCGAGCATAATCTTGAAATCATTAAATAACAAAAACAGCAAAAATTACAGCGCCCGAGCACAGGAAACTGAACAGCGGCCAAACGAAAAATAAAAGCCGACTGATTCGCTTGGTGTGGTTAGGGTTGGGGTGGTGGTGGTGGTTGGGGTGGTGGCGATGTTGTGGAGTGGAGTGGACTGGAGTAGAGTCGAATGGTGTGGTGTGGTGCTTTGTGGAGGCTGAGCAGGCGCAATAAAAAAGGAAACGTGATGCCGAAATCACGTTGCCAGCGCAACGTATAAATCGTTGTAATAATTTTTTTAGGATTTAATTTTATTTTCAACCTTTTTGTGGGGGTTTTCTGCCGTCTGTAGCCAGCAGTAGTAGCAGCAGCAAAAACAAAAACAAAGACAGAGCAGCAGCAATAAAATCACTTTAACAGGCGGCAGACACACGTACAGATCCACGGACAGACAGACAATCGGACGGACGGACGGACGGACAGACAGATCAACTGTCAGTCAGAGTCGAGAGCGTTTGTATGGAGTGCAACTTTTTGGCTACTTTCACTTTCGTACGAGCATTGTATCTTAAGGTTAAGCGACAGCCGCCAGTCGCCAGCCGACAATCAGCCATCGGGCAAACGAAACGACCGCACGCCGCACAGCAGATATAAATGAAGATGAAGTTTAAGTGCTTACATGCTATCATAAATTTTGCTTAAAGGAAACAAAACGTGGCCAACGACGTGACATATTGTCGATTTGTTTTTCTTGCCAAGGCACATACTCGTACTCACGAGTATATGCATACATATACATATGTACATATATATAGTATGTATATATTTTTGTATAAATCAAATCATTTAATTTCACGTCATTAGATGCATTTATTATTAATTAAGCCACTTCGTCTTCTGTCGGGCTAATTGCACACACACACACACACACACACACCACAATAAAGACACGCGCTGTCCACGTTGTTGCAGGCCAGCAAATGATAATTAAACGCATGCAAATTAATTTTCAAGCTGCTGCTGCTGCTGACACTGAAAACTCATTTGAACCATGCACGCAAGAGGAAAAAACAAAGCCCCAAAAACCGGTTGTTAGTGTCAAATTAAAAGTCCAAAGACCCAAAAGTGCAAAAACAGCCGACAGCCGACAGCCGAGAGTGCTGTGGAAAATTTGCATACGAGTGTGAAGAGAAACCAAAAACAAAACGAAGAGAACGTCAGGCGAACGAATGTTGAAGAAGAAAAAGAAGAAGCAGAAGCAGTGCAAAAGCAAATCGATGATTCAACGAAAAATACATATAAAATGCAAATGCATGTTAAATAAAAAAACAATCATTAAAAAGCGGCAACAGCTAAAGCCAAAGTCGAAGTCGAAGCCGAAGCTGACGCTTGCTGCTGCAGACTGCAGACTGAAAAACCAGATTTCTCTTTAAAAAATAAAAAAACAACCGACAACATAAAAAGATCTGAATTGTCTTCAGCTGAGTTGAAGCTGAATACGCTTTTCTGACAATTATAAAAAGGGGGGTTTCATTTTTTTGCTTTCAAATCTACGAGTGATTATTTCAGTTCCTAATTTCTTGACAATTCAATGTTCATCTTATAGTGGAATATAAAGTACATTCCTACTCTGCTCCTTCGCTGTTAGAGTCCATACAATTTTTATTTTTTCCCATCGGAGCTCTGGCCTTGTCTTGACAATTGTATCGTTCAGAAATAAATCCTATTCGGACTGTCATAAATTGTTAACCACACCTTTCGAAAAATATTTTCACACACATAACTAAAATATTCATTACCATGAAATACAACGAACTAATCTAAATCGCGTATGAATATGGATAGTAAATGTTAGATTATTTAATATATTTTTACAAGTATGTAGCTTTTGTTAAAATTAAAAGTACACTTAAAAAAATACTCTAATCTGGTAGGTTCAATGGATTATCCACAGAAAGTTTGAGCTCGATAAGGAGGAGGATTTTGTGGAACAGTTTCATTTATTCCATAACATATATACATTATTCTTGCATCTAAACTCGATGTACCCTTCTTTTTAAAGTGAAGAGCACAATTACACAAAAACAACGAGCGCCAAAAGTGAGCAAACAAAGTTTCAGGCTGCAGAACTCAAGTCTGAACTTTGTTGCAGTCTCCAGTCTCGATCGCTTCAGTTGGAGATTTCCAGTTTGCAAGACAGTGGACGACGCAGCGACAACAACAACAATAGCAACAACAACAACAGCATAACTTGGTGCAACACCAAGCTTTTGGCAATGTTGTTGTTCTTGTTGTTGCTGTTGGCGATGCCTCATTGCAGGCCCAACTCTGATGGAAACGAATGACACACTTTTGTTTGTGTACATAAAATTTACAGTTTTATGCGTTGCACTGCCGCAAGACTTTTCCAGACATGCTTCAAGCCCCCACCGACTGCATTCGAGATTTATGTTAGTGGCAAGGCTTTTCTTGTTGTTGTTGCTGCAACTTTTTTGCTGCCTAGAACAGTCGGAGGCAAAATTGAGTGATTTTCATAAATTTGAAGAGGAGAAAAATATATAAACAAATGGGAAAATTTGAATGTTTGGCCTTTGCGGGTAGCGAATAAAACCCAACGCTCCCGCTAACAACAACATCAACAAAAACAAAACAACAACAACGCCAGCATGAACAACAGCAACAAATCCATGTTGCAGAACTGACCAAACAACTTTCCAGTTTTATGGCCCGGCCAGCTCATAGCGCCCGCTCTTTCACTGATTTTTAGTTGGCTGTGTGCTTGACTTTATTTATTTTTGTATTTTGTGTTTTTTTTTCTTTTTTGATTTTGTTGTGCGCTGCAGAAAACAAAAACCAAACACAACATAAAAAGACGGCTAAATAACTTGTTGGTTTTGGTTCTTATTTCTGTTTTTGGTAGGTGCTCCGACATAGTAGGATGCCAGCCAGCTAGGAAAGATTGCAACCGCGCTGTACACAAATAAAAGTACCCGCTGTGTTGGCCAGAAAGGCAGAACAAGATGAGGAACTTACCAAAAGTCAATAAGGCCAATAAAGCAAACTCGTCGTCGTCGTCGTTGACGTTGTCGATGGCAACCAATGATGATGATTTCATAGCCATTCCTAAAACTTCCCCACAGTGTAAACGGCTTGCGTTCTATGTGAACAAAATTTCTATTTGCTCAGCTTGGGGAAAGTGTTGCATAATTCAGAACCATAATGTACTTTCTTTTCGACTTAACTGATTTAGTTTTAAATTAAATTTGGTGGTTTGTGCAGTCAAAATATTATTATAGCCGATAAGGTGCTGTTCAAATAACTTTGGTGATATATTTGATTTCCATTCGAATTATTTTGCAGAGATTGCGACTAATTCTAGTTCCCATAAGTTTGCCAAATTCAAAGTATATTAATTCCTATGTATTAACTTCTACGCATATATAGGAACTATTTCAGCTGGAAGCTATAGAATATATGTACTTGTATAGTATGTTGATTACTTAAATACTGAAAAATTGCTAAAAGCTATGTCGGACATACAAGTACAAATAACTTTAAAGTTATAAATGAATATTGAAGATTCTTATGAAGTTTGTTGTAGCAAATCATTATGTTTCAGTATAGAATTCTGATTGCTTTAAATTGATGTACAAATATATATTTGTGAAACTCGTTGAATTTGCTTGCAAAATATTTTGTTGTCTGACCATATAAGTAAGTAAGGCCAGTTTTTCTCAGGTTCATGAGACATCTGATGTGTGTGTCCAGCTTCGTTTTTGTACAGCTATATCAGAGATTTTGGATACTGTGCAGTGTCTACTGCCTGGTTTGGTAGCTATAGCTGTAGCTGTATCTGAGGCTCAGGCTGTGAGTTCGCTCTCAGCTGCAGCCAAATTGCGGTCGTCTGTGCGGTTGCTGTGGTCGCTGTTGTTGTTGCTGTTAGTGTCGACTAGTTTGTTAGTGTTTGTATAGAAAATGCATTCGGGCCAAGTTGAAATGAACCGGCAAAATGCAGACAAAGAAGAAGAAGCTGAAGATAAAGCAGCAGTAGAAGAGTTGGCAGCAAATAGACAGTGCCGATAGGTAGCAGCAGCATACGCAACAACAACAAAATGACAAAAGGAAACCTAAACAAGTTGCTGGCCCTGGGCCTGAAGAGGAAGAGCAGTGCGGAGCGAGTGAGAGTTGCCGTCGCAAAATTGACAAACTAGAGATAGCCCGGGGGTCCACACTGCCGATACACGCAACTGCAGTTGTAAAGCCAAACAGTTACAACAACAAGAACCTAGCCACAATTGCACCGGCAAATGAAGAACCATAGAACCAGCCTGATCATAAATGGTATTCATCACATTTCGAATACATTAATATTAACTATTGTGCTTTCTAGATAATAGAGAAGTGGCACATTGCTAAATCTTATTTAATAAGGAGTAATAGCTACCAGATTGTCGATCTTTTGAACATTCTATCTTCATACAAGTATAGTTTCAGTTTAATTTCATTTGCAATCATTTAGTATAAAATTGATTCACGAGAATATATTTAATGAGAGATATCCTGCGAAAGGTCCAATAACATCGTAACTTTAATTTAGACAGTGCCGAGCTTTACAGGTTTATTTATTTTTATTTAATTTAATTTTTTTATTTTTATTTTGTTTAGTATGTAATCTTTTTCACGGTGTATGAAGGCGGCCCAGTTAAACACACAATTACCCACAGGCCAAACACTGTTTGAACTATTAAATTGTCATTCGATTTGCTGTCGCATCGTATTTGGGTTATAAGTCGCTAATAACGTTGCGATCCCTCTTGGGCCTGTTCTATAAGAAATACTCGTTCTTGGACCATCCAATGATTGACAGACGCGGCCCGATTGCTGTTTATGGACATTCTTGAATGCTCGACTGATACCTTAATTGTGCCATTGCTATTAAGTTTTTGATGTGGCACATTGACTGGCTTGATTTTTTGAAAATGTTTTAATAACATTTTGCTGTAGATGTTGTTTTCCAACGCCGCAAGTGAGCATTGTTTGGCCTTGAGCGTTGAGAAATTTCAAGCTGGGTCGCAAGTTGTTAGCAGCAACGAACAACTTTATTCTCTCTTTTTCTGCCACACTCATTATATATTAGACAGACGCCTCTTTAGGCGCACAATAGGGTTTTGTGCGTGTGTCTACAGTTCAATGCCACGGAACAAGAGAACCAAGTCCCAAACCTGCACCCGTACCCCTACTCCTGCCCCAAACGGCTCCATTGTAAATTCAAACGAACTCCGTGTGTGATTTCTCGTGTTTTCACAAAAGCCAATGGACATCGAAGTCGGCGAGTTTGGCCGCAGATGAGCATAATTTTTAAATAACTATATAAATAAATAAATACGTATTTACATGAGCGCGTATTGTGTTTGCGTAAACAAATGCTGATATGTTCTTTCGCCATACACCCTACACCGTACACTCTTTATTTTTGTGGCCCTGTCCCTGTGCCCTCCCTGGCCATTTCTCTCTTTATTTCGCTGGATGAGTTTTGCGGCTGTGGTTTTAAACAAAAGTCCATAATTTATGTTGTTGCTGGGCAGCTATGGGGCGTTGTTTTGCAACTCTTTTTCATTATTTTGTTTGTGTGTTTTGTGTTTGTGTATGTGTGTTTTTGTTGTGGTTTTTAAAGCTGGCAAACAAAATGCTTGTGCATTGAACTGAATGCCGGCTGTACGCTTCGATTCAGGCAACAGAATTCCGGGGTGCGGTGGGTCAGTGACTTGCCATAGTCAATATTCATTTGCCATTTTGTTCGATTTGTTGAATTTTGTTGAATTTTGCCTTTCCATAACAAAAGAAAAAAATAAATAAATGAAAACCCCGCAAGTGAGGGCATGACTCAGTCTTAGATTGGATAATAATGTGAGCTGGATTTCATTATAATGCCAATTTCAATTCACTTTTTGACTCATTGAAGTCAGCAAAATGTGGTATTTATTACGTTAATGCTGCACTTTTCAAGTTAACAAAATCACAAAACAACATTTTTTATTAATAAGCCGCTTGACCCGCATTGCTCACAACAAACATGTAGGCGTTGAAATGAATTTGCGATTTCTCCTCGTACCCAACAAAATCGTTAATTTGCAAAGAAAAGATTGGGAAAAAAAATCAAATCTCTCAATGTTTGGGTTCACGTTTGTTTGTAGTTTATAGAGATCGCATTTTATATCCCCATAAATCAGTCCGACTTTGACTCCGAGCGTTTCATAATCCCCACACACATACGAGTATACATCTGCTTTAAATGGATATCAATAATTAACTTTTTCTCTGGCCTGGCCGTGAGGTAATAAAAGTATTGGCTAGAGAGTTTGTTTTACTTTTTGTTGTGTGTGTGTGCTTGGGTTTTGGGTGAAAGTTTTGTTTTGTTTTCAAAATTTGCCACGATCAGTAGGTGGCTTTATTATGTTGATTTGATGCCCCGATAATGTCTTTTGGATCGCTTGAGAAATGAGCTGTAATTATAATTTATTGCGTTTAGTTTAGCCGGGAAATTGCATAATTTGTTTGGTCACTGCTCTGCATTATAGATCAGGCAATTAGCTTGACTCCACCACCACCAACAACAACAGCAATAACACACAAAAAGTTCAATTTCCCAAACTATTGTGTTTACTTATAGTATGTGTGTTTGCCGTCGTCTGTACACTTTTTATTGTGGCTAATTTGTGCCCTCAAAGCCTGTTTTTGTTTGACTTCAATTAACGTAACAACAAATGCAAGCGCTTAAATATTTAAAACCAATACCAATTTGCCATATAAAATGCGCAAATGTAATGAGCAGAGTACAGCAACCAGAAAAACAGAAAACAGAGAAAAAGTCGAGCAAAGACCAACGCCAAAAGCGCAATTTAATGGCAACATTTAGCTTAAACATTGTAACCAGCATCTACCAGCAAACCAATTGCATTGCTCCTTCCCCCTCCCCAACTCCTGGGCAGAAGATGCAGACACTACGTTTCTAGAGCTCTTGGGTGGCGACAAGTGAAGCCCATAGGAAGGTTCCAGCCGGAGCCAATTCCGCGCTGCACTGTACTGTGTCAACCGTCAACCGCAAAATGCGCGAAAAAATAAACGCAGTCGAAAAAGGAACCGACTATAGCTCCAGCAGCAGTAACTGTTAAAGCAAATACAGCAACAATTTACAAGCAGCGCACGGCTTCGCAAGTGGGCGGCGGGTCGGCGTTGTTGCTGTACGAGTACGTGCGATCTCTGGCTCCCTACACTGATTTCAATTTAGAGTGCAATGAGTTTTGTTGCGGGGGTGCCGTCAGAGTTTCAAAAGCATATTTGTACGTTGTCTGAAAATCAGTTAACCCTCAAATACTATACAGACTGCAGACTCTGAAAGCTGAAAGCTGAAACTGTGGCTATTATTGTTAGTGCTTGTGGTTTGCAGTCCAAGCCACAAAACGTTTCGCTTAAAGTGGCTTGTTTTTTGTTATACGAGTAGGTATGTACATATGTGTGTATTATTTTTGAAAATTAATTAAAACATTTTGCAAGTTATGAGCAACTCGCCGAACTTGCCCGAATGTTACTTGTACGATGCGAGTGTATCTATGGCACTTTCTGTAATCTATGCACACATAAAATAAATAATTTACGCCTCTTGTTTTGTTCTTCTTGCTATTCTGCAGGGGCTGTCTGTGGGTCTGTGTGTGTGTGCGCTCATAAAATTTTACGTGTATATTGCTCATAATTACATGCGCAGCTGTACAAAAGTCACGAAGCGTATACGCAATGTTTTTATTGTCATAAAAGATTTGCAGAGTTTGTTTTGTGAGGGCGCAGCTCCTATTGCTGTTAGTTATTGTTATTATTGTTGCTTGTTTTTGCTTCTGGGTCTGGGGTCGTTGTGTGCACGCGTCTCTGTGCGCTCAATGCCTCAATCCTTGCTTTTTACAGCCAGACAGCCGCCTCCCCTCCACTCTCAACTCATAATTTGCAGCCTGTGGATGTGTGTGTGTGTGTGTGTGTGTATGTGTGTCAAATAATTGTTGCCAAATTTGTTTGTTTCGCACTTACATGCATACAAATGACAACTATAAGTGCCAGTTGTGTGCGGAGCTGAGGCAAGAAAAAATGGGGTAAAAGGGTTGCCCTGACAGCGACCCGGCGCTACAAGCTTGATTAATTTGCACAATGAGTTATAATTAAAGAGCGCTAAATAAGCAACGAACTTTCATAAAATTGTGTGCGTGCATGTGGTGTGTGTGTGTGTGTGTGTGTGTGTGTGTGTGTGTGTGGCTAATGGATGGTAGGAAAATAAAAAACAAAAGTGGTTATAAAAATGAGCGACCGCAAAAGACAAAGGCGGTAATTTGACGCAGCTGGGAAGCGGCAGCAGCCCAAGCCACTCAAGCCAGCCACAGCAGCCACAAAACACAGCGACAACAACAGCAACAAAAGAAAAGTAAAAACTACTAGTACTAGTACAACAACAACAAGGCGAGGTGCTGCTGATGACGCCGCCAACATTGATGGCGACAGCAAAACTAAAAGTCAAAACAAATAATTTGCTATAATAACTAAGAGAAGCAAAACAGAAAACAAAAGACGAGCAAAAAGTCACAGACAAGCAGAGTACGAGTAGAAGTAAAACAAAGCAAAGCAAAGCAAAGCGAAGCGACGCAAAGCAAACCCAAACACGAGCTCTTCACCGCAAAACCCAAGCATAGAAACTTTCTCCGCACGCACACACACACACAGCCACACATGCAATGAGACAGGCAGAGGGTTACACACACACACATACACACACGCACACATACACATGTGTAAGTCTGTGCAAATTTTGCATTTGAGGTAAATGGGAGCTGGTACAGTGACAGCTATAAGTAGATTGATAAGCTTCTGTTGTTGAAATGCTATTTTTATTTTAAATCAAAGGAGGCGTTTACGGAGAGAGACCTGAAGCATCAAAGAATCAATGCTTCAGATACTATTTTTTTCATGATAACATATTTGCATTTGAGGTAAATGCGAGCTGGTACAGTGACAGCTATAAGTAGATTGATAATACTCTGAACTGTTTTTTTCAAACCAAAGGAGAGGTGTAGAGAACCTATGCTTCAGATGCTATTTATTTTCATGTTATACCCACTATTTTAAAGATAATGATAACATATCTCATCAATTATAGACAATCTGTTGAGCAAACTTGTGAAGTAGGAGGAGGGGGATTCCTAAAGTAATTGAACCAAATGTGAATATATTATTGATGTGCACGTAAGAGTTCACAAAATGATTTTAGTTTGCATTTGACTAGCACCCTGGTGGTTTATTTTAAGATTTCTATATTCTGATTTGCCTCATATTTTCCCATTCAATGTTATAAGCTTTATGTAACTTGCCTGATTGTCAAAGTAATCTTTAAATATGTGGTAAAAACCCACATGCTGGTTGTTATCTGTGTCCATTGTTGTTGGTGTTGCTGCTTTTGTTCAACTGTTCAACACTATTTCTTAGACATGCAAATCCGATGCACTGGACCGAGTGATGCAGTCAAATCTTATTTTGTTCGATTACATGCTAAAAAAAATACCATCAGCGATATTACCGCATCGCGTACTCAGTGGTTTAAATAAAATAACTTTTTGAAAGACATGTGTCAAGCAACTTATACTACATAGTGTAAGTGCGCTTTAATGCATGTATCTCTCTCCGAGTTACTTTGCGTATCTAGCGAGCTGAAGAGTTGCGAGTTAAGCGTCCGTCCGCCCGCTCGCTCCGTCATTCCAGCAAGCCACGAATCGTGGCCAGCCACACGACTATTAAACGCACACTTGCGTAAAGTTTTCGCACTCTCAGCTGCATCCTTCTTTTTTTGTATCTTTTAATTTTACAATGAAACTTTGTGAAAATTGTACTCAGCTGTGAGCGTCAGCATTAACTCAAGTACCCTCAGCAGCATCTTGAGCTTCGGAGCCCGTGTGGCTGTCGTTTCAGCTTAAGGAACAACTGCGGTTAGTTTTGAGAAGCTGTCTGGTCGCACTTTTGATTTTGCAGACAAAGAAACGGCACACAGTCTCTCACTCTCCTCACAGACCGCGCCTTACACATCTTCCATCCTTTCCTTTCCCCCGCCCCAAACTCTTCTACACCCCGAACAATGTCGCATAAAATGTCGTACACTTTATGGCTGTACGCGTAGCAGCTACAGTAACGAAATCACCCCCACCCCCATAATTGGGTTTTGCTTATCATCCAGCTGCAATCAGCATATAATTTTCAGCTACACATAACATAACAAACTACGAGAACATGCCGGAGACTCGTAAGAAACATGTGGCCGATGGTGGGCAGGCTGTCAATTTTCGCATTTAGCAGCGTGCCAGGCAGTGACCAGCACCCTCATTGTCACATCCATCTGAACGACCCGAGCTGAAGCCAAGGCTGGGCCAAGCAACTGTATTTCATGACCATGCCATACTGAAATTTAGTGCTAAAAACCATGGCAACGATAAGGGCCGCATCGATCGCCCACCCCCATGACTCAATGTGTTGCTCAAAAAGAAAATGAAAACGGAAAATGAAACTGACTCTGCCTCTGCCTCTGACTCAGACTCAGACTCCGACATCAACTGAACTGAGCTGAAAGAAGGCACAGGAAATTATGCGTAATGAAGTAAGCACTTTCTGTTTCCCTGCATCTCTATCCATGTACACACATACATAATGGGTGTGTGTGTGTGTGTGTGTGTGTTTGTCAGTCGGTAAATGTGTTCTTATCAGCCTCTGGACCTTGGGTTTTTTCGTGCTCTACACGATGAAAATTGCTTGTTGCTGTTGTGTGCATTGGGCAGTTTCTTTTCTCGCTTGGTTTCCGCGTCAATTTCCTTTAATGTGCTGCGGCGTGATGTCCCTTACCACATACGACTACAAACATACATACAAACATACATACATACATACACACATACATAGAGATGATTCTATATGGTACTCCCAATCAGTTTTGCGCTTTATGCGCATTTTTATATGCTCTGCTTGTTGCTGGCTGTCTGACACAGTATTTTATCTGCGTAATTGAGTTCGCTTCTACATTAACAGCAACATTTTTGAGCTACGAACGCGGAGCGGGCGAGCTGCAGGCACTGACCAGAAACGCCCGGAGCTGCAGATAAGGGTGTCATAAATTGGCAGCTGAAATTAAGAAGAGCCATTGATGTACGTATTTCCGATACGCGTAGCAAATGAAATCTTTACAGATGTCCCTGAATTTTCTAAAACCTGTATAGAAAATACAATCCATGGCTTTTGCTTCATATCCAGTGGATGGAAACGTAAGCTAATTTCTTCCTAATCAACTAAAATGAATAACCAATGTGTGATTGCTGACAACAATTTAATGTTCGACTAAAAATAAAAAATCATTTCTAAAAATATTATATTGAATAACTCACCCCTTTAGAAGTATTGGAAATAGATATACTTGTACTATATTGTGGTAATATAATTTTAAAACAATTGACAGATGAGTCCTACTTTATACTTACTTCTACCTCTTTGATGATGAAAACAGAACAGTTGTAAGTCGGACGACATTAGAGCTCCGCAGTTTATTTATGTATTATACCGACGTATTCCCGCTTTAGTCATTTAACTTAAAATGTAAATATTGGAATACTAGTGGGGATACCTTAATTAACCTAATAAATAGCTGTTCTACTAAGAGTGATTTTTGCACCGATTGGGCTGATAAAGTAAATAAATTATTAATGGTTTGTAATGTAAACTTGCTCTGCAATGGATTAGCCAAGTCTAAATTCAAAAATTGGTGCCCTCAGTTGTTGTGGTTTAAATATGATCGTTCAAACGAACAAGTTTACATTGAATCGTCTCAAAATGCTTCTGCCTTCAATCTGATATGTGCCCTTTCATGGTTAAATGGACTCACCTCGTCATATTGATAAAGAATATCTATACTCTATGATATGCCACGCCTCCTTCTGTGTGTTATTTTCATACATTTTCACTAAGTTTTTACATAAACTCTCTAAAACTGCCAGCCACAAAATAGTGGACGTTGTTTTGTGGACTCCATCAGATTTATAAAACGACCCAACTCTTCTCTTTAAATATTTGCTTTTAATGTTTATTTATTTGTACAACACTAAAAATTCAATTAAAAATTTTCTAAAAATATATGCTTTTCTGTTGCCTTCTCATTTGCCTATTAAAGCAAAATGCCTCACGGTACGAAATTGTTGTTTGCTGTCATTCAAGTATTTAGTATATACTATGTATATTATGACAACAATTTTTTGGATTTTAATGATGCAGCATATTTCAGCTTAATTTAGTAAAAATTATAAAATTTCACACAAACATACACACAAACTTTATAACGAGACATTGCGTGCTGTCGCTTAATGAAGGCCATTTTCAAAAATACATAATGAGAAAATGGTTGAGCGCTTCATTTGCGGCAAATTGAAGCGGATGCTGTTTAAAGAGAAGAGTTTCAGGGCCCGAAATTTTGCTAATCAACAAAGCTACCCAACTACCTTTCCCAAAACAGAGGCAAACGAAGAAAAAATATCGATTCGCATTCACTGCCATAAATAAGAAAACTGGCCAAATGCCAATGTGAGAATTGCGTGCTAAAAATGCTTAAGATGTTAAAGATTTCAACAATTTATTGCATAGAAAAACGTAAACCGGAATCAAGTATAAAGTAATACAGGTAGAGGAACTAGAAGCAACATTAAATAAAAAAGTTGTGAGCACTTTGGCTGAGTCACGACTTCGGTACAATTTGACTTCTCCACTTCAGAGAAACAACAAAAAAAACCAAGTCAGCCGGACGCGGAGCGTTTCAATCAACTGGCATGGCCAGCTTTGGGAGCGAGCTGCTCCTATAGAGATATCTAAGAAAACGACTTCGTCATAGCCAGCATAGGCAGAGTCTGGGGCAGAGGCATAGCTATTGTGTGAGGCGTTGAAAACGCCTCGCTCTGAAATTAGCCATATTTTTGAGCATGGCCAAAAGCATTTCTAAGCGTATTGCCGAATGGAAGAAAAGGTAATGGCAAATGGCAAATAACTAACTGAGACGTGTAAACGCGAATTGGTAATCGATGAGTGCAGGGCAATTGCATAGACAGGGCGGGACAGAGGGGTAGATGGGTAGAGGGGTAGAGGGGCTCAGAGCTGCCAGATACGTGCACAAGGTCAAGTTGTTTATGGACAACACTTTATATTTGATATTGATGGCGACTGTGACACTGCCTGCCCATTTTGGCCCACACACCATTTAATGTCTTTTTCGTGCCGAGCTACAATATTCATTTTTATACCCTGCATGCAATAGGGAAAAAAGGTATACCCGTTTCGTGCATACGTGTGTAACACCTCGAAGGATACGTGGCAGAGTGTATACTTATATTCGTGACAGTTTTGTCGAGACAGATGCCATGCGTCTGTTTGAAAGCAACGATCTCAGAATGTATTAAAACTGAAATATTCAAACTGCTACCCATAAATGGGCTATTAAATGCTGTTAGTTCTAATTTGTTTTCATTTCAAGTTTCATCTTTATTAGCCGATTCTACAGAAATGTTAGAGTTCATCGTAAACGAGTTAGAACTATTTGTTCAATTATTTGTGTAGGATACATTTGAATGCAAAGGCAGAAGATTAATTTTTGCAAGTGACTCTATATGTTGTGCCTTTGATTCGTGGAAAATGTTTTAGAGTAGACGCTCTTGTAATATTAAAATGCATAATTATACGAAAAAGAGAAAAAATATCAGTGATCAGAAAGGGCTACAATTGGCAATAATTTTATTTTTTTTCAGAATATCAACAATAATTCTGTCGATTATATTATAACGCATTATATACAAACGCATATTCTTAGTTGTACTTAAGTGTGTTTAATATCTGAATAACTTTCCTAATAGTTAAATTTTCATATGTTTTCATATGTTGTGCCTTTGATTCGTGGATTCGTAATATTGTAATACATAATTATACAAAAGAGAGAAAAATATCAGTGATCAGAAAAGGCTGCAATTAGCAATAATGGGACAAACGCATGTTCTTAGTTGTATTTTTTCAATGTGTTTAATACCTGAACAACTTTCCTAATAGGCATCATTTCTATTTGACTTTCATTTTCAATGCCTGCCAGTTGATTTGAGTTATTGTTTTTCTATTCAACTAAATCTTTCACTTTGTTTCATTTGATATTTCGAACACGCCCGCCTGGCCATATGCTGATGTTGATTCTCGAAACCAAAAGTTGTGGGCCCCTTCGTTTTTGGACTCGCTCGTCGTCTACCATTTGCGACATCATCACTTTCCATTTTAGACTTTTGCAAATTTGCATTTTGCTGTTATTGTTATTGAATATGTATGACATATAAAAAATACAGCAGTAAACTGATGAACTGATGGGCAGAGAGGGCATGCACGCAACAGCTACAACAACAACAGCAACAACTACAACAACAATGCGAACGCTTGTCTCACGTATTCATTTAATTTCTAGCATTTATTTCATTTCAATCGGTGTTTGTTGTGTGTGTTTTTTTTTTTTGTGTTTGCGCGACTTTCGCGTTTCACGTTCCCCGGCATTTGCATTTTCAATTTGTTTTGTTACTTTTGCTATCTGTTGTTGTTGGTGTTGTTGTTACTCTTGCGTTTTTTGCTGTGCATATGGGAAAATAGAAAACTGCAGCAAAATCTATGCGAGGGCATATCAGGCTCCGGGGGCTTTCATTTAAGGCGACACCCAACACGCCAGCACCGTGAGCCAAAATTGAATATAAAGTGCGTCAAATTGAAAACTGAGCTGCGAATGAAACGTGTCCTGCTGCTTCTGATGGTCCGCGTACGTGACCCAGCATAGCCGAAATAAAAAATAAAAAATAAAAAATGGAAAGCAATGAAAAGGGAGTGGGTGGCCTGGGAGTGGAGAAGGAGAAACGTACACCTAATGCGCGCCATCAAGTGGAACTTTTGGACTTTGGACGCAGAGCGCTGGACAAATGTTTAATAGAAAAATTATACACTGATTTGTGTTTGTCTTAATCTTTTTGCTGTGTCATTTTCATACTTGGCTGCCTGAACGAAGAATGCTTATGCAAATCGGAGGCAGCCAAAAAGGACAAGCTCGAAGCAGACCAGGAAGTTGGCGATGCTCAGGCAAATAACCAAGAAATGGAAATAAATTGCAAAAGTGTCGTTTGCAATGAGCGGCATGGAGTGAAACTCACAGGGCACAGGACTCAGGACTCAGGGCACAGCACACAGCACACAGCTTACAGTCTTCAATGGGCGGCAGGACGGGACATTGAGTCGCGACCAAGCTATCGATGGCAGCAATTTCCGGCGCAAAAACAAAAGCAAAAAGAAAACAAAAACGAAATGGAAAACGCAAATGTCGCTTTACATGCCCTGTCACCCAGGCAAGCAGCAGGAATGGGAGTAGGAGCGTGGGGGAAATTCGAAGTAAGCTGGCAGTCAAATCTGCTGCCCACTGCTGCCGCTTTGAGAGTAGCGTCCTGCCTAACGTAAAATTCAAATCCAATGGCTTCGAATTGGGTTTGCCCAAAAATAAAAGGAAAACTCAATTGGAAGCCGCACTGCTCTTGAAGTGATTTGGCTTTTTTCACATTGTTCCCCCCTTAGCTTTCTTTACGCATAACATTTGTAGTTAAAGGCTGCCCTGCCACGCCCCCAAACTATAACAACTAAAGCACTTTAGAACAATCAGAACTGTCGCTTGACTTTGTCGGCGAAACTTTCTGGCGCACTTTTTCTGAAATCCCTTTTAGATCCCCCCACCCCCCATCCATCGGCCCACATGGCGGATGGTTTTTGTTTTTCTTTGGCATTTGAGTGTGTGTGTGTGAGAGTGTGTGTGTGTGGTTTTTTTATTGAAATTTTTCGCTACGTTCGATTTGTCAACAGAAATGGCGTGCATTTTATTGGCAAAGCGCAGGAATTTCTTTTTATTGGCCATTTCGGTTGACCTTCGCATCGTGGGCTCTGACTCTGGCTGTGGAAATCGCTGCCACTCGACTCGACTCGATTCGATTCGATTTGATTTGAAACGAGTCGACGACTCGATTCTCCTGCCACGATTCGAAGTGGCTTGGCAGCCGTCTGCAAATTCCACAATAAATTGCGCTTCGCATCAAGTTTTTGCATAATTTGAATTGTTGAATTGTTCGTTCTTATTGGTTTTGTAGTGTTTGTTTGTAGTTTTATTTCCACTTCAATTGGAAAAGTTATGAACGAAAAATCAAATTATTGACATTAATTGGTGGCAAGTTTACACAAATAAATCGTGGTTGGCCCAAAAATATCTTGGCACAGTCTTCAAGAGGCAACGGACTTGGCACATTCGCCGCCCAACTAACTTTTTAAGTTGCTTGATCGCCACAGCAAAAAATTGCAGCACGAATGATGTACGAGCTTGCCACACGGCCGCAAAATTCAGCCTTTGCCATGCCAGCTAACATCGTCTTCCTAGCTCAAAAATTGGGTTAATGGGCGCGTTTATCGCATTAGCCCCGACGACTTGGCAGTTATAAAAGTTCAGTGTCTTTCTTTCTTTCCCCCTCACAGCCAACTGCAGTTGAAGGCAATGGCAATATAAAGGCCTGCATACAAAAGGTTTTGGTGTCTGTGCGTGGCAAGCAATTAATTTTCTCGCCACATTTCCTAGGGTATCTAAAACCAGACAGTGAACTAAAAGTACAGTGAAAATAACAAGCTACTGATATAATTAAAATTGAGATTCTACATGAATACGATCCAATAAAATGAGTTGATTTTATGGAACAGTTCAGCCTCTAAGGTGTAGCAGGGTCGAAGGCGGAAAAGCAGAATCAGATTAGCTTGATTTATATTAATTTTGCAATGGAATGCAATTTTTTAACAAACTATTTTTACTTTCCTAGTCTTAGAAGTTGTAGTTATATATAGTACATATTATTATAGACAGCCAAAGGGATTTTTTAAATACAAACAATAATCCCTCATCCCATGTATATGAAAGCAAATAGAAATCAATAATTTGCCATTTGAGAAATTATGTCTATTATGGAAGAAAGGCGGGAAAATTCAATTCAGGGAAAAGATCATCTCCCGTTTCTTGTGGAAATTCGCTTGAGGAATTGCATTTGGGGAAAATCACTTACAACTAAGAAAGAGCAACAGACGAAGCAGCGAAATCAGGCTTTGAGGTCACTATAATTAGGAGTCGCACTGTTATTATTCATGTAAGTACTGTCTTGCACTTGTATGCGCTATCCTGTGCCTCTGTTTTCGTGATTGTTGATGTTGGCTCAACACTTTGTGTCAAGTTTTTCCTGTCATTAAGGTTGATATATAGCATGTATGTACGAGTGTACTTATGTCAGTGCATGGGACCGGAGCAGAAGCTGTTGCCAGGGCTTATTTGTGCACTTTCACCTGACCTCCTCCCAACCCTCCTTGCTCCCTTGCTGGCTCAGACACGACTCTGTAATGCACGCATCGCTCACACGCACACACACGTTCCACTGCGCTTATCTCTTTGACATTAATTAACGCAATTTGTTGCTTGTTTACCTTTGCCTGTGTACTTCACACTTTACATAATACGCGCCACAGGGCACGAAATGTCATAATCAAATAGAAAACAATTAAATAACTTTACACTTCAGCCCTCCGGTCAAGCTGCCAACACTTTCGAGTGCAATTAGTTTTCTCGTCGTTTCACGAAAATTGCAAAATTCTTTAATGATCGAATGATAATTTCATCAGTAACCCGTATTTAGTAGATCGCATAAATCAAGCTTTTGTTCCAACGAAACAGTCGCATTTTCTTCTTGGTTCTTTGTTCTTTGTGTTACCTCATTGTGGCTTATTATGAGATCCATCAGGCCATAAAAGTAGCTTGCGTTGAATCGAGATGAGTTTGCGTTTGATGATTCACGTACAGACAAAGGCGATGTCACAACAAAGGCCCGGCAAAGGATGCAAATTAGGTCAATGTATTCAAAATTATTCGCCAACGAAGACTTACATAAGGCTGAATGAATAGAAAGAAGTGGAGCCAGCTTACTTCTATTAATTTAGAAGAGATAAATACAGATTCTTTGATGTCTGCGCAGCAACTCATGTGACTGCTTGTTAAGTATCTTTCAAAATTAAATTTAAAGTCGTACATGCCATCAAATCATAATGCCGTTAAAAGTGACATTACTCGCATAATATAGTTCGGTTTTTAGGGAGACAACAAGTCGCAGCATATTTGAAAGCACAATAAATAAAATGTTAAATATCAACATAAAAAATAATAGGCCGCACATAATTTTCGTCAACTTTCCAGTTAACGCATGCATAAATATTTCAAATTGCGTCAAAAGTGTCCCAACCCTAGCAGAACAGCAGCAGCAGCAGCAGCAGCAGCAGCAGCGACAACAACAGCAACAACAACTAAAACCACAGAAATCCATTTGGTGCTAAATTAAATCACTTGAAGATGCCACCACGCGATATTAAAAGCGCATAGAATTCGAGTGAAATCACTGGGGTAGAGTCGGCGTAGAGTCGGCTTTGGATCCAGCAACGACAACCAGACGACGATGACAAAAAGAAAAACAAAGCACGACAACAACAACAACAAATTGCAATGACCTACATTATTGCCAAGAGCGCTAGAAACGCAACGCAACGTGATGTTGTTGTTGATTTTATTGTTGCTGCTCCGCTGTTGGTGTCGTTGGCGGCATGATTATTGTTATTGTTGCCCATGATGGAGACGACAACGATGTCGAGAGACAACTGCATGAATGAATGGAGGCAGAGGCAGAGGCCTCTGCAGGAGAGGAGAGGAGCCAGAGACAGCGAATGAAACGTCATGATGAGCTAACGAGCAATTTAGGAATTTAATTTATGTACGTCTATAGCTGAAAGATACAGATACAGCTATCTATCTATATATATATATATATATATATATATATATATATATATATATATATATATACGAAATATATATATGTATACATGTAGCTGGAAGACTCGCCGACTTGCTGACTCGCCGACTCGCTTGCAACATGGCAGCGGCAATTGTGGCAGCAGCTTTTCGGAGCCTAATGACGCAGCCACTTAAGCGCGTTTCATGTTGCCAGCAATGTTGTCGTTGTAGCTGCATACTACTATACGTATGTATATGTGCATGTGCATGTGTGTGTGTATTGTGTGTGCAAGAGCGCGCCACATTGGCTGTGGCTGCGGTTCTTTCGAATTCTGGTTGCGTTTGTGGCACTACAGCATTGTTGTTGCTGCGCTGTCGCATTGGCAACATGTAAACGTAATTGCCAACCCGGATGCCTTGCCGTCGCAGCCACATGAAAGCCAGAAATTAGAAACGGATCTGAAATTAGAAATGCCTCGCAAGCAACAAAATGTGGCCCTGGCTTTCATTCCCTGCCACAGTTGTTGATGCTTGGCACTTGTTCCCTGGCAGAATGCTTGCCGCGTGGGTGTCGCCTCTCTTTTTAGACACTTTATTTATAAAATGCAGGAAAACTGCCGTCATTTCTATATATATGTATGTACATATATATAAATATGTATATAGTATATATGCATGCATATGCAGAGTCAAAATATCTGCAGTGCAGTACTTGGCATGCTGCCCTATATATGGAAAACTGTGTGGGAGCAAAGTGTTTTGCAACATTTAATTGTCGCAGACACAGATGACGACAATGTTGGCATTGCACCGCTGGCACTTTATGGCGGTTTAAGAGCCGGCCATAAACACTCTCTTGGCCACACTGGCACATGCATACATTGCCTGGATGCATGCGGCACGAATGCGTTTTTTATTTGGCACATTTCTATGACAACATTTTGGCCAAATCTCCGCACTCGAAGACATGCATACATAAATAAACACGTGCTGTTTGTTGACCAGACAAGTAAAGTGACAAGCGAGCTGCTGAGCGTTTAGCTTACTTTCCTACTTGTTCCTCGAACAACAACTGAAGTTTTTATTGTCTGTCTGGCATATCAAAAGTCGTGCTCGTGCAACGCCCACCTCGCTCGCTCACTCACTCGCTCGCACGGCACTTTAATAAAGTGTAACAGTTAGGCAGTCCAGCAGATAGACAGCCGGACAGACAGCCTGGCTGGCAGACAGACAGATAGACTGATAGACAGACAGAGGCGTTGGAGCGTTCGGCTGTTATTTAAGGCAAGTCCGCCAACCAGCCCAAATGAAAATGGGCGCAAAAGCCGCCAGTCAAGCGTCAAACCGCTTCAGTTAGTCTGAAAAGCAGAAATTGTTGTTGCTGTTGCTGTTGTTGTTGTTGTTGCTATTGTTGTTACTGCCTTAGCAGCACCCCAAAGTCCAACAATTCAAGCAAGTTCTTCAATTCTAAGCCAACATCTTCAGTGGCAACAGAGTTGGCCACAATGTCGCCGCTTGGTTGTGTGGTCTGCTGGTCCGTTGGTCCGTTGGTCTTTTGCTCGCTTAGTAGGTCAGTCTGAGTCTGAAGACTCTTCCTACACATAGAGTGTGCGTGTGTGTGTGTGTGTGTGTGAAAATTGTTACTTTTACTCAAACATTTTGCAGCTCTTTTACAGCAAACCAACGTGACTTTGTCTCCTCTACTTGGATATTTTATGGCCGCTTGTTTGCTTTCATTTTTATATGCGATACCCAGCAGTGACAACAACAGCAACAACAGCAACAACAGCAACAATTGCAATTTTTATGTGGCACTTTAAATGTCGGGTGAATGTCGCGTTCTGAAGCTGCCACTGTTGCTGCCACTGCTTATGCTACAGCTACTGGTTTTCCTTTTATGTAAAGCCATACAGACACAAATGTGCGACATGAAGAGACATGCTTAAGCATTATGTTCTTGCTTCTGTAGAATTTCTTTTTCTTTGAAGTTTTTAAAGCTGTCGCTGTGTCATGAAATTTAATAGAACACCTAAGGTGTATTTTTCAGTGCCCGCTTGTGTGTGTCATCTGATTTGTATTTTTATTATTTTTCTTTCTGTGCCCTCACTGTCTCACTTAAAAGTTGTTGCTTGAATCAAATTTGAGACTGATTTAATAAATGCCTTCTTATACTACGTATAGTACTTAGTACATACAAGTACTTGCTAAGCTCAATCAGAATAGAACCTTTTGCCCTGATTGTTTTCGATGTGATGCCACACTAAATCAAAGTGCTTTAATTTCGAGTCCAGCTACAAAGCTCCAGCCATAACAAAGGCACCAATTGCAATTATGTAGCGTTCAGAATAGCGGCAAAGTTGAAAAGCGCACTGTAATTATACCTTTTGTTTTGCTTTGTTTCGTTTCGTTTAGTGTTCTGCTTTTTCATAGCTTGCTGGGCTTTGATTGAAAGTTGAAAATGGCTATGGAGTTTTTTTTTTTTTTTTGTGGGTTCATTCGCGCGCCCACTTAGAATTAGTCGCTTCAAGCCGCCCAGGCAATTTTTGTGGCATAAAAATCGCTTTGTCAGCCCACAACACTCAATTGTGAGCGGGCGCTTGAAACTCGGACTCGCTTCGTTGCCTGCCAATTTTGTTCAGCCTTTTTGGGGCCAGTCTCGTGTAACTGTGTTTCTGTTTCTCTTCTTTCTCCCCTTTTTGGCAAATCATTATTTAATTTTCTATTTTTCAATGTGCTCTTTGTGCAGACATGTGTTTTTTTCTTCTGTGTTTGTTGTTTTGTTGTTGTTGTTGTTGTTGTTGTTGCTGTGGTGTTTTTGTTGCTAGCTGCCAATGTTAATGTTTGCCGGTAATAATTTTTACCTGCTCTGCGGTTACAGTCAGTAATTTAATTTGCTATTGCACTTTACGATTGCTTCATAATTTCTAGCATGGATTATGTAAGGAATGGGGGGCGGCATAAAAAGAGAGCAGCAGAAAATATGGCATTAATATAAGTATAACAAACATGTTTATGTAAATTTTTATTTAACACAATTTTAACAGAAATTCGCTTTCATTGCGAATTCATTTTACCTCGCATTTAATTAGTTTTTCTTTGCATTGTGCTTGCCTCTCCATTCTCCTCCCGGCTGCACTTTTCATCAACGTCTGCCACACCGGCTCGACGTTTTTGTTGCGCTTTTTCGCTTTTTGAGTTTCTTCAAACTTTTCATTTTAGTTTTGTCTTAAAACTATGTAATTTCATGCTGCTACTCTTGCTTTTAAGCGCGTTAATTATGCGCGAGTTGCTGTCTACTAGTTATAAATATTTCTGCGCAAATTTGTTTTATGAAGTGGCATTGATTGTGCAAAGGAGTTGAGTTATTTCATTACTCTAATTACAGATGGGGTTCTGTATATGCGGTATATATTTAATTTCAATTCTCCACGATTTATTTATTATTACTTTTTTGTCATGCAGCTCACACTTGCTCGATCTATAATTCAAATCATTTAAAAAGTTATTGGAAAAAAGTCTAAGTATATTACAATATTGGCTGCTTTTCGGCATAAAAATATGAGTTTGTGGCAGTGAAACGTTTTTATGAGATAATTATTGACACTGAATTAAATAAAAGATTTCAAGGCGAGATTAGAATTACAAATCGATATTTTCACGTCTTGTAAGCACATGTTCCCAATTTAAATTTAATTTATTCAAAACGATTCTTATTACCAGTTACAAGCACTATTATAGGAAGGTCATGCCAGCCTAATAAATATTGATTAAACATTTTACAGTCGCTTACAACTAATATAGACAATTACTCCAACGATTTCATGAATAAAGAAGAGGGAGCTCTACAGTCGAGAAGCCCGACAGGGAAATACCCTGAACCTAAACAAACTTGTAGCGCTGAGCAGGAGAAAATGGAAAGCCCCGGAGTGACATTTAAAACTAAAGTATATAATTGTATATAGATTACTTGTGGAATGTTTTGTTTATGTACATAAGTAGCTATCGAAATGTGAGCAGTATTAACGGAATTCTGTAGCGGGGAAAGGGGGACAAAAATCAAGTAGGCTTCTGTTGCTTGGATATTAGGAGAGTCTACATTCCAAGTGAATGTGAACTCAACCGTCAAAAAAAAGCGAAAAATTTTGTAAATCATTTGTAACTAACTATAACTATAAAAAGCTGCTATGAATTTAAATTTGAAGCTCTTAAATAAGTGCAAACAGTTTACTGTTCACAGCTTAAGCTTCAAATAATATACATATTTTCTATCGAGCAGCCCTGAACTATTTCCTCTCATTAGTGAGTTGGCAATCCATTGCTGACGGAGACCCATAAACCATTTGGCCATTTGCTCTTACCAATTACTTTTACTTGCGGTTAAGCTGCCAATTGAATTTCCGCAAAATATTTCCGCCAGGCAGGCCACAAAGTGCATCCACATAGCGACTATTCGTATACGTACGATAGTTGTCTGTGAACGCCATTTCTTGATAAGATATATAACATTAAGTTACTTTTACTCTAGTCCGCCACGCCAGCTCAGTACTGCCGCTCGTTATAAAGCCTTGATTAGCGCACTCGCGAATAATGTAACCTACGGGCATGTTAATTGTTTGAACAATTTGTGTGCTCGGGCAGCTAGGAATTTATGGCCCATTGGCTGTTGAAAAGTGGCTTATACGATTACATGTATATTGCCTTTCACAGTTTCAGTTTGGCGGGCAGTGTTTGTGCTGTTCCAGCTGTTGTTGACTGAGTGGACGTGGTCGGAAGTGCGCTCTGATAAAAGGTTCATCAATCTCCTTGCCAAATGAAGCAATGGAGAGTGTTTACCGTAATGAACTTGTAAGCGGAACAATACCAACAGCAAGCGGCTCGTTTCACTCCTCGCTTCTTGGGCAACTCGATGATGAAATTGCTTAATCAATTGTAAATTGTGCACTCGCATGTAAATGTCAAAATGACAGCAGCTGGCAGTGCTGGCCGCACTCGAACTGAAGCGCGAACTCGAGCTCCAGCTATAGCTACAGCTACAGCTCCAGCTCGAACTCGGGTCGAAACTCTCACTCGGATGGTTGCCCAGGATGTGGCTCATTTAAATAAATGTTGTAAACATTGCAAAAATGAAAGTTTCTGGTTAAGTGCCATCAGCAGTTTTTAGTGTTCAGCAGTTCAGTTAAATGTGTGTCAATGTTGATAATTACGAACTTTAATTAATAAATTGAACGAACATGCGAACCACACAACCAGTTAATAGTAATGGTAATGGTAATATTAATGTTAATACTGATTGACTGACTGACAAATTGACTTGCTGCCTGTCAGTAGTGCTGTAAGCTACTGTGCCACTGACAGCCATTCTAGTTAGCGCTACCCATATGGGTACCAGCCGACTGCCCCTGAACCACTTAAATGCGAAGGTAAGCCAACAACGCGCACACAACAAATACTCAATATTTTCTACAACTAGTAGTACGTACGTACGAGTATATTGGCTGTCTAGCAGTTTTCTACAATGTTATGAATACATCGTAAGCTGTGTAGCATACTTGTATATTTACGAAAGCAAATGCGCAATTGGTGCTTGCCTAATACAAGTTTTACTTCGCCCCCCTCTTGTTCGCTCCATTAGACAATTTTCAACACAATTAGCGCCTTGCGTTTGAGTTGCGCGCACAGCCTTAACATCGTACGTAACACGTAGGTCATTTGATTCTCCAAACCAGCCCGGGCTCATTATAATTATGCTCGCTGTCTGTTTGCAATTGTAACTTGAATACTGATAGTCTGATATTCTGATATTCATATTCATGTTGCCTAATGACGCATAATTTGAGTTCGAAATGCGATGACGATGAAGCGTCAATGTCCGCGCCTCCCCAACTCATTTACTCCCGCACTCCCCTAAGTCGCGCTGCTTATGCAGGGCCGTAGGTTTCCCAGGTTCCCAGGTTGTGGATTCTTATTGTTCGCCGACCCGTTTTCGACACTCGCTGCGACGTTAATTTGTTAATCAATCATTTCGTTCTTGTAGCACGTACCGCCTCGCTCACCACAATGTTGTTGTTGGGTTCAACAGCACTGCATGGGTCCCGGGCCCAAAGTTCGTTTTATTTTCTATTTTGAAATTGCATTTAAAAATCTGTAAAGTCTAATTCTAGTTTTGTTGCTTCGTCTGTAGCGTGTAATTTCTACGAGAGAGGGGTACAATCGAATTATAAAGAAATTATAAAGAAATTATAAAAGCCATAAGGAAGCCCGAGTTTTAAACAGCATTTTTACATTGTCTCATACACCTAACAGCATAATACTTAACAGCGTAGCCGCTTAGCAACATTTGAGTCTAACAGCGCTGCTTGTACGCTCTTAAGCGGCTTCTGTTCTTAACAGCGTAACAGTCTAAAGAATAACTTCTTTATGGAATGAAAAAATACAAATGTTGGAGCTTAACACTGTTAACCGCTTGGTAATAAACATTATGTAAATATAGTTTTTATGTAAATATAGTTTATAGCATAATCAGCAACACGCCTATTATGGTGTAATTACTTAAAAAACAAGTAAAAAAGCTAAAGTCGGGTGTACCGACTTTGAAATACTCTGTACATATGTTTAGAATAAATATAGAAATTAAAAAAAATTAAGAAAATAAACAAAAAAAATTTGATAGATTTTACCTCTCTCGGTATTCGAACTCACGTAAAGGGTGTATAATTGAACATTTACATAGCAATTGCGTCTGTGTGAGTGTATGTATGCCTATGCGCATCTATTCGTGTCTGTGTAAGCATTTTCGCAGTCAACCAAACAGCAACATCAACAACAGCCGCGGGCAGCGCTTGAGCAGCGCTGCATCAGCAAATATATTTATGGCTATAACTTCTTGTTAAATCGGTCTATCATAATGAAATTTGGCATACGGACACATAATAACCAACTGGGGGTATTTCCAATTTTAGTTCGAAATTCCAAGAATTACGGGAGTTACGATTTGCGGGGTAGAGGGGGGAGGGAGGGGAATTCCAAAATATACATTTTCTGCGTATTCACATAAGGCATCTGGGACTAAAATTTGGTGTTCCTAGGTCTTATAGTCTCCGAGATATAGGCGATTATACGAATGGAAAATCGGGAAAACCCCCATAGGGGGGAAGTGGGGGGGAAAATCAAAAAAATAAAACAAACTCGTATAGAATACACACATAACGCATCTTCGTGCAAAATTTGGTGTCTCTATCTCTTATAGTCTCTGAGATCCAGGTGTTCATACGGACGGACAGACGGACAGACAGACAGACAGGGCTAGATCGACTCGTCTCGTCATGCTGATCAAGAATATATATACTTTGTGGGGTCTGCCACGCCTCCTTCTGCCTGTTACATTTTTCAGCTCCCGCAAACCTAATATACTCTTGTACATTTCATGTACAGAGTATAAAAATATCCCAATTCTTGCACTAAAATTCGAAAACGTAATATCCGTGTTCGAAACATATAGAAATCTTCCCAATTAAAAGCGATTTTATATAGGCGTATCATACTAGTACAAATTTGTCATACATATGTCTTTAAATTCCTTTAATTGCTTCAAATTTTGCTATAATTTAAAAATTAAAATTTTAGCATTTGTCTCTACAAATAATGTCACCTCCAATATTATAGGAAATTCAAAATGATTGTGCATTTTAAAATCTTAATAATACCATTACTTTTCAAGCTAAATGTTTAGAATAAAATGAGTACAGTGTGTTTTTCTATAGATCCCAACACCAATACCAATTACTGCTGGCAACGATAATTAAAAGATGAAAGAGAACATCATTTCGCTATCTCTTCGCCTTATTGCGCACTCATTTCCGCTTTTGTGTGAACACCTTGGCCATGCAGCAGTCTTGTGACTGATGATGCGCTAAAAAGATCGTATTTATCATGGCATGACAACTGATGAAACATTAATGCCGCGGCACATGAACTCACACACACACACCAACAGCAACAACAATATAACAATAACAGCACACACACACACACACACATACTCTCGCTCTCATAAAAGGCGATGAAACATTGCGGCCTCAGGCGGAAAGCCAGACAAGGCACCAGCAACACTTAGTATATGAAGTGTGTGCGTATAAGGCAACCTTTTCATGTGTTATCTATGGATGTATGTGGCGAGGAGAGAGCGAGTTGTATATATTTTAATGGCATGTCATAAAAATCCAAAATCCTCTTACGCAACGCCCAACAGCCCTAGTGACAACACATACACGTACTCGTACACACACACACACACACGGCAAATCATTATACATAAATTTCCGCAGCTATTGAGTTGCCTTTTTATGCACGTAATTTTCCAACAATTTATCATCTTTTGGTCAAATTGCGTCGATGACACAACCGAAAGCGTTCGGAGGGATGCTCGCTATCTGGAGGGCCTTAAAGGCCAAATGAATTGTCGAAAGTGGCGAAAATGGCAACTGATGCCAGCAACAGATGCAGATCCAGATTCTAGCTGCCTCCTTTAGACTATAAATATTTTTGCGTCTAATTGTTTGGCAAGCCCTTGGCTTTGGATTCTTTGTCCAGGAAGGGGTTGTCGTTGTCGTGTCTTTTATTTGTCAGCCGGGCGTGGGGTGGTGGCCATAAAGAAGGAGCTGCTTTAATGAATTTACGCACACACGTATTGCAGATACGTCGCATAAATCCTGCCCTTCTGTCCTGTGGCTGCTACCTCTTTGCCTCTCTGTCTCTGTTGGTTGGGAAACACGCAAAATGTTCTACGCTTTAGAGATGCCTTCCTGTTGCTGTCCGTCTGCCCGTTCGTTGTTCGTATTCTCCATTCTGTGCGCTTTGTTGTGCGCAAATTTTTGGTCTTTCGGCTCATAAATCATAAAATTACAACACTGTGCTTTTGTGTCCCTGTCCATGTGCCTGTCGCTTTCTCAGTCCCTGTCCCAGTCCCAGTCTCAGTCTCAGTCTTTCTTCTGGGTGGCGTTGGCGTTGCCGCTGCCGGGCTGGTTGGGCATTCCCGAAACAAAGCAGATGGCAGACAGCATGGTTCACTCTTCTGCCTGCCTGCAAGGGTCCTTGGCTCGCTTTGTACTTCTGCTTCATTTCGTTTAATTGTCGCGTCACCGCCCACGGTGTTGCCAAAACTTCTTCCTCTGCTGTTTGCCAAGACACACCTGCTCTCTCACACACACACACACACACACACACGCACACTACCTTGTCGGAAATTCCTGCAGAATTTTTCCAGCTGCAGAACTAACAATGAATTTTCTTACCCATCCATGTCCTTTGACTTATTATTGTGCTTCTCTTCTCTTTGCAGATCCCCCTCGGAGCGTTCTGGCAAGGGTTGTTGCGGCCAATGGTTTGCCGGTCCGCCGTTGCGTGCGCTTATTGCTGTAGTCGCCCTGGGGGGCGTGGCTTGCGCCTTGGCCGGTGCGGCGCTGGGCGCCACAGGGCTGGCCGGTCCCCCAAACTCACAGCTGACGGCTGCCCTGCTAATGATTGGTGAGTAATGGCGAATCCATTAAAGATAGGAGCAGCAACAAAAGCAACAACAACGCCATCAAATATTACGTAATTGCAAAATAAAAACGCAAAATTGTCACACGACAACAACAGAAACGCATACAAATGACATAAAAATGGCGCCGTCGATGTCGTCTTCCTTTAATGATACACATTTACACGGAGTTCAACATTTGCGTCCATTATGTTCGGCGCTGTGTGAAAATGTTAGTTTATTTTCTTGTTTATTTGTACTTGTGTACGCTTGTTTGTTTGCTTTCGATGTGTTCCAAACAATTGCTACAATTATAGCCGTGAGCTTTTTGTAGTTATTGTAGTTGTTGTTGTTGTATTCGTCGCCAATGACAATCTGAGCATTTGTGTAATTTCGACTCGGGCCGCGACCACGAATGGAACTTAACTCTACATCTACTGACCCAGTTCGAAGAACAAACAATTTATTGATGTTATGTGTCTGACAAATATGTCAATATTAGTGAGCCACACAGTTCCGGCTGAGCATGCTCATTACTAGACGCGAGCAGAAGACACACTTTTTCACTTTTGGGCAGCACAAGTACACGCGGAAAAAATTAGTTGTTTTGGTCTACAAAACTAATTGCGAGCAGGCAGTCGAAACGAATATGAAAAGAATTAATAATGAACAACCTTTTAGTTTCATGGATGTTTGTGGAAAACTAAAATACTTAATTATTGTACAGCTTTAAAAATAATTACCGTAAAGGCCAAATAATTGTATGTGACCATGTCGCTTTTGTTTATTATAAATATAAATTTAAATTAATCTACGACGTGAGATAGAGAAATATATCAGAGCAAGTGGACTGCTGAATATAACTATACCTATACCATTTCAAAAAGAAAGCTGCAATGTGTTGATTTAATGTATATTCAATTTCATTATAAGGATTTCACATAACTCATTTAGTGCATTTTAAAGGAAAGAAAACTTCAAACTAATTTTAGCAAGTCAGCTAAATGCTTAGGTTAGACGATTTTGGGAATACGAATTACCTTCATATATCTAAAATGATGTTCAATCGTAGATATACTTAGTTTGAAACTAGCTCATCACTGTTATGCTGCCCATAGACGGTATAAACACCTGAGCCAAGTGCACGCCGATTTCTAACACGCGCACATCCTCTATTATGTAGTATTTGTATGAACATACGCGCGCACATAGTATATAAGTACAAGTATATAGACATACTCGTATACAAGCAGTCTAATCAATTGCTGTGGCACTTAATTTGCGGACTCGAAGCGTGACATTGCGCCATTTTCAGCGTTAATTACCAAAAATTCATTGTAACAACATTTTACATAATTTAATGGCAATCAAGCTAGAGTCTGGCAGTCTGGCAGTCAGGCAGTTAGGCAGTCAGACGACTCCGGAGCTCAGTAGCTCGGCCGCTCGGCAGCCAGCCAAGCAGGCAGGCAGTCAGCCAACTAACAACAACAATTGTACTTGTACATATATACTATATATAATGATGTAAATATGTACATATACATATGTATGTATGTGTGTCAGCAACACAAATGTTGACAACGGCGAGGGCTTTGGCTTCTCTGCTCTTGCCAAATGTCATAACTTTTATTTTTTGGGCCTCTTCTTTCAGCCTTAAAGTAGGGTTGTGTTTAAAATTGGCGCGTAAATAGCTCGTGAAAATGATGTCGCATCATAGAAAAGAAATACATATGTATAAAAAAAGCAGTAGCAGCAATAATTTGTAACGCTCGCAAAATGATGATGACAAGTTTAAAATAAAATAAATAGTATCGTAAAAATGTCAATAAAGCTTTTTGTACTGGAATGTGCTTGTATGAAGAAATGTCCACATCCTGCGTTGAAAAAAGGATAGCTTTGTCGCAACTTAGGCAGGATACACAATTGTTACGGGCACATAATTCATTGAAAAACTATCTGGGACTAATTGGTGTACACGCTGTTTCCACCATCCGAGTATTTATATTAATTATAAATACTACTATATATTCTTAAATTCTTAAATATTCTTAAAATTGTAAAAAAAGGTATGTGTTCATTTCCAATTCCGAATCATTAGAGAAGTTTACAATTTTGTGAAAAGCGGCTTAACGATCAAGAATACTACGAGTATGAGCTCTCAAGATCTGTCAGCCACAACTACTAATAAATAATCACAGCATAAAACTGAATATCCGTACCATACACAGACGCAGAAAAATGCTTATCCTTATTTAAAGTGTCGCTCCACTCCTCGTATATTATATAGCCAGTTGTGTAGTTGATTTCCGAACTCTTGAAAGAATAAATCGTACTATAGTCTGCTATCATATTTGGTGAGAAGTGTTTTGATTGTTTCACACAACTTTTGTCGACATTTTTGATTAAGTAAAAATGAAGCAACTCATCTTTAAATCCTCTATCTCTATCCTCTCCTCTATCCTCTATCTTGTATTTTTCTAACCTGTAATATTCAATAACATTTTAGTTGGAGTCCAGATTTGTGTAGATTGAGGCCCACAGGTAACTAACTAAATAACTATCTGGCTGGCTGGCTGGCTAGCAGACTGGCTGGCTGGCTGCAAAGATGACACGCTCGACTTATTGTTGTTAGTGACATGCAGTTGTCAATTGTGCACGGAGCGTTGAGTTCACATTCGAGTAAATAAATAAATTTATGCAAATGGCAAGCAGAAGAAGAGAAAAATGAAACGAAAGCGCGTCGCTCCGGCAGGTCTTGCACTTTTTGCGAAAGTGAAAGTGAGGCTGAGACTGAGACTGTGGCTCAGTCGAGTACGGCAAGATGGCTGATGGTATTGTTGTTGCTTATACTGCTGCTTTTGTTTTAAATATCAATAATAATTTTGAGGCCGTTTGCGTTTGAAGCACTTAAAGTGCACGAAACGCCCACTGGCCGAGTTGATGGATAATTAAATTTCAAATGCTGCCATTACTTGGCCATTAATTGGGCGGCGTTGTGAACAATGGCCACCACAGGCCACGGCGATGGCGACGGCTTTAACGTATATTTTGTCCCTCACTATTTTTGCAGGCGTTGGCGTTGTGCTGGTCACTGTGAGCGGCGCTGCCTGGCGGATGACGGCACCTGGTGGTCAGTCGTGCCTCGGACTGGGCAGCAGCGTTGACTTGGGTCGTTGCGGTCGCCGGCCGTGCAGTCGCGGCGGCGGTGCACCACATGGTCTATTGTATCCGGAGTTTCAACATCGCCCGCCGCCACCCTCGTATCAGGCCAGCATGCAGGAATATCGACTGAGGTGCGTTTGGGTGGGGCGAGTCGAAGGGGCAGTAAATTATATGCATTGTTACATGCAAAGGGCTGTACGAAAAAAGAGACACAATCCAAAACCCTTTCAGTATGCTGAATGTTTTATTCCCTTGCTACTGCAATTCAACATGTCTTTGATTATCATTTCCTTTTAAAGGGAGTTGGTTTTGTTTAACGAAAAAACAAGAACTTGCTTAAATAACATTCGAGTGCCTTTTAGAGTTTTATAAGAAAATATTTGCAGACAAGGCATTTGCATATTTTTGCAAATTTTCAATTGTGTTTTTTGATTTAATTTGCAATTCATAGGCATCCTGGAATAGTCTTTAGGAGGAAGGAACATATGATAACAAGTTTTTATTAAATTTGAATTTATAATTTATTGAAAAAAGTGATTAATCGAGAATTGACTCATCATACTTGTATTTATATTTTGTATATTACCTTCGATATACTATCAACTACTTACTCGTTAGGCACTATGCATAGCAAGAGGAACACAAATCAAGCTGATTTATAAATGTAATACTCCCCGACAGAGTATTATAAATGCATGCAGGATACAAAGGATATCGGTGCAACACGCACACGAACAAACATGCTTGTCATGCTCGACTGCCGCTAAAATGCGGCTGGCCACAATTTGTGGTCCGCTGTCCGTGTCGTGGAGGCGCAATGGCGAGTGTGAGTGTGAGCTTGCGTGTGCGTGTGTGAGATTGGCAGGCTGCTCTCTACTGTCCAGTCTGCAGCGCACTTCCGTTCGCATGTCCCTGCACAATTAATTGCATTATTTGCGAGAGCCTTTTGCTGTTGCATTTTACATTATATTAACACACACACCGCTTCCCCTTCTTCTTCTGTTTCAACAGACTCTTGCTATTGGACCGCGATCGACAGAACGGCGTGGTGCGTGGCAACTCGCCTCCGCCCACATATCGATCACATGCCGGCAGCCTGCTGAGGTAAGTAAAGTTCATATTATGCCAAGCGCAGATTGTGTGGTCGGCCTTTTAAAGTTCCACTCACATAAACATAAACATTCGCACCCTCATCGAAAACGAGCGACCCTTGACAAGAAATTTGCGCAAACTTTTTACTGCAACCACGAAATGCTTACAACACCCGCAGCCACCAACTGGAATTACAACGACAACAGGGCCAACAAAAACATGCAGCATCAGGCAAGCGGTTTGGCTTTGTGCGGTTTTTGGTCGAGTGTTAACATTGACACATTGCCTGGCAAAAGTTTGGCAATTTTTTAATGTAACGAAACTTTATACGGCTGCCAATTTTCTCACTGTGAACATTGTACAAATGCCTTTTGTTGTTTCTGGCAATGAAGTTGTCTGTAATTTAAACTAATAGGCTTACAAAAACAATGCAGCTGTGTCCACACGAACGTACGAATTAGCTTAAAGTGAGGCAGACTTTCATTTTAACTTACAATTTCAACTTTCAACATTCAATTGAGATCGACTTTAAATTGTCAAATCCTCCCTGTGAACTGACAACTACATCAAAAGCACCTCTGATACACGCAATAACTCAATTTCCCCAGACTTGGAACAATTTAAATATGCACAATCCGATTGTCACCGACTCGGACTGCGCCTAAATGCTGCCCTTCTCAACCACTTTGCACAATGCCCAGCAACAAATTTGCTGCTCAAGTGGTAGACGCAACTAAGCGGCAATAAGGCAAACGACACACAGACACTTATCCAGTCACACACACACACACACACATATAGACTGGCCACAACCACCCCTTGAGTGGGGAGCAATTTGAAACAATTTAAATGACAGTGAGACCGGCAAGGAGCCGCCAAAGAAACGATGCGGCTGCCTGGCAACGGAGCATCCCCAACAACAGCAACAGTGGCACAGAAAGAAAAACAAACAGCTACAATGAACACAAGAAGGCGGCGCGAAGAAGCGACAAGTTTTCAGGATAATTGCTGCTTTGATCGCATAATGGCTCCTAATTAGAAAAGTTTGAGTTTTATTGCGTTACAAAAATATTGAGTTGACTGCCCGAGTCGGCTATAAATAAATATATATACAAGTATGCTTGTATACAGCGTATGCTGGACTACAAATTGCGGTCTAGCCGTTGAAACAATAGCCCTTGCCCGTATTTAAGGCTTTGATAAGTGCTTAAGACATTAAATTAAATTTATGTAAAATTAATTTACTTGAGAGGCCCATCATTGAGATTTGTGTGCTGAACAAAAGACACAAAAGCCGCATTTAAATATTTATGGTGTATAATGCAAATAAAAACGACAGCAACAACAATGATGGCTAACAATAAGTACATATACTACTACCTACAACTTGTAGTCACAAACACTAGCGCACGCACACACACACACACACACACACACACACACAGAAACGCAATTTAGTGATGAAAGGCGAGAGCACACTAAAGTATGCTAGAAATCTGAACTTTGCGAAAATCAGAGCATACTCTTAGGCTGCGGCTGGTTTTTGACATACGCACACACACACACTTGAATACTACTATGTAATGCTGACATATTCTAGAACACACTTCATGCACACACACTATATTCTATAGTATACGGAAAAAACTAACAAAGAAATCTGTGAAATTTCGTAAAATATTCGCACACACACACACACGCACACAAGCACGCATTTGCGCACGTTTTATGAGCTGTTGTATAAGACGCTCCACTGCCTGCATAACAATAAGGCTATCTATCACAATGATGAAGCAGCAGCCAACAGTCGTCAGCCGCAACAATGCCTGACCAAGCCACGGACACAGACACAGACACAGAGATACAACATACAGAAAAGTCAATTAAACAAACAAAGAAAATCCGAGCAGCAAAATTTGGTATGAAAATGGCCTATGTCTGTCGCTGTGTGTGTGTGTGGGGGCGGGAGAGAGAGAGAGAGAGAGCTAACGATGCATGGTTAAGCTTAGACTCTATGCTGCCTGACATGCAGATTATTTTCCTGTTTCCTTTTCCATGGACTCTTTGTCGGAACTATTAAGTGCCGTTTTACATGCTGGAAATTACTTTACACAATTTTGAAATTTGAATTTTGAAAAATTTGTGTGTCCATTGTGTTCATCTTGCATTTAGGACAGCCAGTACCAGCCAGTACTGTGACGCTCAGATGAGCGTATGAGTGTTGACTTTTGTCTTTTTGCCTTAATGATAAAAGCGATTGAAGTGTGAATTGTCTGTGACTTGGCCACAGGCAGCAGGAACTGAGGACAGGACGACTTGCAACAATTTCCTCTCAGCTTAGACATTTGAATTACCACCACTGCAGTGACAGAGATACCAGTATGCAGTTGCATAGAGAGGGAATAGAATTGAATTGAATAGCATATGCAAATTTGTGCGTTACGTTAAAATATTTACCGACTTATGGCCAGACAGTAAACACATTCGAAGCAATGGCCAACAAGTCAGTTGACTCTGGCTCAAATGTCGTGCAACTTGTAAATAATGTAGACCTTTCATTCACTTTCCTCCACTTCACAGAGCACCTCTGACCACACTACGCAGCGGCATGGGCGGCGGCACCAGCAGCAGCATGGGCGGCTCCGAGTACAGTCTGCCGCCAAGCTACCGCTCGCGCAATGCCACGCCGGCTACAGTCTGCAGTGAGCGCACCATTGAGACGGCACCATCGGGCCGACTGCTCGCCAACGAAGACCTTCCCGAGCCATCAACGGGCGCTGAGCAATTGGCCGACTACAGCACACTGCAGTCAAACACATTGCTCACATCAGCCATCGTGGAAATCGAATCGAGTAATCGGGGACTGGACAGTGCGACCAGCAGTCCTACCGTCAAAACGCAGGCCCCGGCAGCATCGAAAGCAGTAACGGCAGCCAAGGACCTGGTGACCATTGTGACCATTTCGCAGGCGAATAGCGGCAGCAGCCACCATTCCACCGCCCAGAATAGTGCAGTTGATCAAATCGATATATTGGCTCACTTATAGACTTACTCGAAAAGTCTGTGCACTTTGGCAATAAAACCGGAAATCTAGCTGAACTAATCCAAAACGAAATCAAGTGGAATGGTCACGAGCAATCAATCAGAAATCTTATTTCTGGTGTAACTTCTATTGAGGGTACACAGATAGAGTTTCTCATTTCTGATTCCACTCTGTTTAAAGCTCTCGTTAACCCAAAGGTATTTATTTTTATTACAACTTCTGCGTTTGATTACAAAGCCCAAAAACACTCTGTACTCTTATGACTAAATAAACATGAATGTACTTGTATATTTATACTTGTAGTTATTTAAAACTATGCAGTAGGTTTAGCCAATAAGACGTTTGTTGTAATTGAATGTGTTGAATTTATTTTTGTAAAACCGTGGACGTGTAACTTCACACGGCACGTAGCTATATCGAAACCTTTGTTTATAGAAGTATTAAAATATTCCAAAAAAGAAAATCAACTCTAAAATAATGCATACTACCAATTAATACAACAAGAACTATTACTACTAAAAACTCTTCGAGCTGTAAATACAAACTTCAAATGCTTTTCCAGCATGTGTTAGATAGTAAACTAAAATAAATACGTTTATGTAAATTCGCAACGGAACGTTACGGTGACAAAACAAAAAATAAATTGCGCGCATTTTCAAGAAACGCAACAGAGAACTTCTGGGTGCGTTTCGAAAGGCTAAGGCAAAAAAAACATATTCATAAAAATTAATTTAAATGTAGCAAGTACGCGAGAGCATGTGTGTTATCATTATTGAATATTAAATACTGAACTACATGTATAAGTACAATAGATACTAATTTATAGTCCTTTGCGTGTAGTGCGAGGATCAATAAACTAAAAGGCAAAACTTTAAATGTTGAAAAATGTGAAATTCCACAGTTGGTTTTTTCTGGGCATTTGCGTTGGTGTCTTCGTTGTGGGCTGTGGATTGTGGATTGTGTACGTGTATTGCCGTTTTTCGTTTCGTTTTGGCTTTGAGCCAGACAACAGGACAACCCAGTAGCATGTACATTCATGCATATGGCTATACACGGATGTGTTTGCCCGGCGTCAAGGCTGAGCATGTGCGTGTCCTACATGCGCACACGCTGCTTAATCTAGCGTAAATTTTGTTGGCTTCACTCGAGCTGCAGCCCAAAAGGCATGAAAATGAAAACATATCCTGCCCACTTCCCTCCACCTCCCTTCACCCAACCACCTCTACCCACTACCACGGACGCGGCAGTAAGTGGGCCAGCGATTAACACTGTAGGAAAAAATGCGCTGTGGAAACAGAAATTGACACCTTTTTCGTTGTGGCAGAAATGAAGAAGAGAAAATTCCGGAGTGTATCAAATGGCGAATGAAAACAACAAAAATTCGTTGAGCATGAAATTGCTGCGGAAATCTGTATTGACCGCCACGAAGTTCTTGGGTGTTGCATACTTTTGGGCGGCACTTCATAAAATTTCACCGAAATTCAGAAACAATGTGGATAAGCACTGGGGTCCAACGTAATGAGGTTCTTGTGCTCTGGTATTCGTTTCTCTCAGCCTCTTTTCGTCATTTCTTTCCCACTTTTGGTTTTCAGAGCTGATAAAAGCTATTGTATCTTTGGCTATAAGTCCAAAAAGTATGGGCATTCATCATAATCTCGATTATTTGCAGAGGCTTGGCTCGGCTTGGCTTTGAGGCTTGACTGCAACATTCCCGCTTGCTTTAATTTAAAAATGCAACCATAAAATCAATAATTTTTTTTCTTTTTAAGTTGGTACAGGGTGTTTAAGATGCATTTAGCATTCCCTTCTTGTGTGTTACTTACCTTCGGGTTAAGCTCACTGAAAAATACACATAACAGACAGTAGGCATACATTCAAGTTAAACGCGATAAAGATTTCGAAAATTTATTTTCTTATGATTTCTTTTTCCATTTAAAACCAATTTTTACAAATCTCATTTTAGTTTACAACACAAAATTTGAAGACATATGAATTGAAGTTAAAGTTAAGTCGTTCTCGACTGACTGTTGACTGTGTACAAATTATTTTATTTAATTTATTGGCCACCGTTCTGAAAATACCTCGCGTAATTGCTTCTGTCCTTTTTTCGGACTAAATAAAATTTGTAAAATTATAAGATATATATGGCTTACGAACATCGACAATGTGTGTGCTCATGAATTATTAGTTTCTTTATTCTTATGTGGTGGACAAAAGATAATTTGCTATATCGAATTCGTTTCGTTTGCGGTTTCTGCTTGCTTGCGGATAGTTTACTCATTTAAAAATAGGATAACATTCATTCGTGCTCGTGTGCACATTTTAAAACAAATAGAAATAATAATGATTAAGCATTATTAGCGTTGATAATTGCAATAATAAGCTATACGTTACATATGAAGTTAAGTTGAGAACGCGCTGTCAGAAGTTGCTTTCTTCTGCCGTTTGCCAGTTGGTTAGTATGCGTGATCCCTGAAATCGAGAGAGTTGTAAAGGGTGCCTTATGAGCGCACTTAGCGCGCGTGGTTCTTGCAGAAGGGACGGCCGCCTTTGTTGTAAAAGCTCTGGCCCTCCAAGTTCTGTTTGCAGTACTGCAGATAAAAAGAAAATCATATGACATTATTTCCCTTTACTGAAAAACCTTTCCGGTTTACTTACAGTGCAGTTGAAGCATTGGCTATGGTAGTTGTGGTTTAAAGCCTCCACCCATCTATCTCCTGCCTCGACAGGGAAGCCGCAAGCGAAGCATTTGGTAGTAAAAAGTTCATTCCAATCGGCCTCGCAGTATGCATTACCATCCTCTAAGAAGAACGGTGTGTTACCAAAGACCTTGCCGCACTGGCCGCAAGTAAAGCACTCAGGATGGAAGTGCTTGCCAATGGCATTCAAGCAATCACCCTGTCAATGATTCAACAACTATTTTCAGAGCTCCTTGATCGCTATTCTGACCTTACCTTTATCTTGCCAGCGCACTTGCTGCAGGTGGGTGCCAAGTACTTCTCGAAGCAGTATTCGCAATACAGATCGCCCTTCTCCTCAACAAAGCCGATGTCCTGCAATGGACGGCGGCAGTTGCCGTTCACGCAAACGAAGTGATCCGGACACCAGATGCGACCCAAAGCCGTGATGAAGGGTCCTCTGTGAATAATAAAAAATAATTCAAATTATAGTCACCCTATCAGATGGACACTTTTGGGGAACAAATTGCATGCTCATGCACTGGTTCAGGGCGTAATACTTACGAGGTAACCTCTTTATTGCACTGACAGCAAATTGGACGCTTACCATCCTTGAGCAACTGACTTACGGCTTTCTCGTTCTCCTCAGACATGGTGGGATTATTCTCAGCATGCGGGCCCAGAGCCTTGACGCTTACACTAAACTTCGGCGCATTCGGTGTGCTTTGACTTTGATTTTCATTTTGATTTTGAATTTGATTTTGACTGATATTGCTATTGTTGGCCTGTTTTGGCTCAATGTACGATCGCCTGTCGGCAGCGTGCGTGGAGCGAGTGGCAGCAGCCGCGCTGCCAGCACCAGAGCGTCGCAGATTGTTTCTATATGTGACAGGCTCTAGCTCGGGAGCTTCAATCTGTTTGCCACTATCACATATATCTAAAATCTTGCTCATGGGATGCTGCGCGGGAAGCTCGGAGGTGAGCATTTGATCAGCACGGGGAAGCTGGCCCTGAGTCTTTTGACTGCCGAGATCTGTAGTGTGTGTGGGCGTTTGGCAAATGGCTACCACAGGCTGAAGCGCCACTGGCTGCGTGGGATCAATGTTCTTGAAATCGTCCAAATCTAACCGCTTGCGCACTATCATGGGACTCTTTGACAGATTCGAGCTGCTATTGCTGCGCAAGCTTAAGGAGCTGCCGGCATGGGAAAGCGGTGCGTTCCCATTGGCCAGGCGAGCTTCCAGCATGTTGGATATAATTTTGCCTGCCTCTTGCATAAATGCATTCGTTTTATCACCCATGTCGATCTTGCCGATAGACTCGGCCAACATGGCAGTGGCATCTGGTGGACTCTCAACCAGTCCCGCGTCCGAAGCTGAAGTCTGGTAAGCGACCGCATCTGGTGGTGATTGTGCGCTGGCTGGATTGCGGGGCAGTGTCGAGTTTGAGTTTAGATTAATTGTCTTAGCAATAGGCGCTGGAACAAACAGAAACGCAAACGGAAGCAAAGGTTAAAGGTTGCATGCAGGCATATTAACGGGTTAACAGTTCTGTTAGATAAACAAATAATTAAACGTAAGTTCTTAATATATTTAGATTAACTCAAATCTGTAATAAATCGTTTGTTTTAATTGTAAAAACCATGCGTAACATCAGACTCAACAAATGTAAATCAGTAAACATTGAAAAAAACACACAACACACTATATATAGTACGGGTATAAGGGGCTTATCAGTTCACCTGATCTGCACGTTGCAACTGTTGCACAGTGGGATGCGCACTCCCGGTGCGGCGGCCTTGTTGAGAATGCCGCGCCCGCGCTTGGGCGCCGAGGTTGCACCAAAGGCGCCACCTTTACCTCCAGCACCTGTGGAACCATCAACATTAGAATTTAAGTCGCTCAGGTTGGGCGGAAAAGCGACTGGCGCGGATGCGGGCGCTGCAGAAGCGTTTGTTGCTGTCACACTTGTAGTTGAAGGCTTGGCACCTGCGATGGAAGCGTTTGGCCGATAGCCAGCATTATTATTGCCATTGCCAGCTTTGTTATTGCCATTACGCTGAATGCTACTTGGCAACTGTGACAATTGTGGCTGCCTGCCCGAGCTAGCAGCACTAGCTCGATTATTAGTGGTGGTAGTAATAGCAGAAGCTTTGGTTAGACTGGCTTGAGCCGTTGATGCTGATGACGATGTCAAGGACGATGATTGGAGCAATGATTTGGTAGCATTCGTATTCACCCTAGGAATGCTCGAAAATATGTTCCTGTTGCTTTCCTCCTGTTGCTGTTGCTGCTGCTGTTGCTGCTGTTTAGCAACCACAGTTGCCTCATGAGCTGTAAAGGCAGATTTCTGCTGCTGTTGGAGTTGCAAAATGAAGCCTGGAGGCGGGCCAACTAGTTTGTTGACAGGTGGCGCAACAGCCACATAGCCCGGGCAGGTCGATTCAAATTTATCAGATGCTGAAGTTTCCGGCTTAATCGGGAACTTGGTGTCAAAGGTTGGGGAACGTGGAAAGCCTGTCGAGCTGCTGCCCAAAGTAGCAGCCCTCGCACTGATCGCCTGCGATTGCGAAGTCAAATTGCTGATCTCCTGCTCTAGGCCAGAGAGACGTCTTGCCTGATCGGCCACATAGCCAGTGCGGCCATATGACGAACGTCGTTCCGTAGACTCGGATTGAGCTTGGACTATTGCTTGCGATTTCAATTGTGACTGCGACTGTAGCTGCGACTGTGACTGCGATTGTGACTGCGCCTTTATCTGCGTCTGCGATTGTGAGCCCGTGCGTATCTCGATGGTCTTGGCACTCTGTGTTCGCTCAAACTCCTCCACGACCTTGTGACGTCGCTCTATTTGCGTATTTCCAATCTGTGTCTTTGTCTGGCTCGCCATCTGAGACTGCTGCTGTTGCTGCAGACGCGAGGATTGCTCGCGCTGTTGTATGGTCAGGTCTGCCACCTTACGCTCTGTCAGTATCTCCGGCTGCTGCGTATACTCCTGACTAGCTGACTGCGCACTGAGCTGCGAGTGGGAAATTATCTGAGCCTGCTGCTGCTGTTGCTGTTGAGCGCCAAGATAACTCTGACCGGTGGTAATTGAGCCCGTCTGCAAACGGGGAGGAGTGAGCAGCGCAGACTCTGGTTCCTTCATTCGAGGTGCACGAATGGCAGATAATGGATTGGGTGGGGGCCCTGGTGCTGGAGAACGAGCGCGATCCGGAAACGGAGAAGCAGCGCGTTGGTCATATTCACGCGCATGAGTGGCCGGACATTCGTCGAAACAGAGTTTCTCCGGCGTCTGGTAGAACGGTATGATCGGAGCCGGCTTGTTGATCAGCGAAGGAGTGAAGGGGCGCGTAGGAGTCTGCGACTGGTCGGGTCGTTCATATTCATCTAGCGATTGAAAAGCCATGGTTACTGGACCACTACGGTCTTCTATAATAATGGGAACCGAAGGCTGCTGCGGCACTTGTAACTTGTATTGGCTTTGGACGCTGTCTACGCTGGCCAAGGAGCCGCGCGCCGCAGCAGCTACGGTTGGTACATTGGGCTTAGACACCTGTGCAATGGGTCTATGTACAGTGTTATTTTGGTTGCCGATATTGCCAGTGCCATCAGCAACCTTTGGTGCATCTACAAAAGCTAGTGGCACATTGTCGCGCAGCTCTTGTGGTTCGGGTGTGCGTATGGGGCTCTGCGTAGGCAGGGATGTCCAATTGCGCTGATATTTTGGTATAGTGTCCGCCTTATGCAAGCCAGACTGTACGGTCTTGCCTTTCAAGTGGCTAAGTGGGGATGGTGGCGGAAAGAGTACCTCGGAGTGTTCGAGCTCTTCGGCAGTTTCTTCGATTAGTTGGTGAGCATCGATTTTGGTGGCGGTATGTACAGTATTTACAGATGTGGAGCCAGTAGCAGAAGCGGCAGAAAGGAAGCTGTTGGTGGCCTGAGTTGCAGTAGCGATGTAAGCTGAGGGCGTGCTAGAGGAGGTGGACGTGTTGATGTTGTTGTTGTTGTTGTTGGACGATTGGTGGACTGTGGAAGAGGAGTTAGAGGAAGCTGTTGCATTGGTATTGCATTGGGAAGCTAACGAGGTTGCAGTCGCCTGGCGTGTATTAGTGGTCGTGAGTATCAGTGGTTGTGGTTGTTGCTGGGGTGGTTGTTGTTGCTGTGGTTGTTTTTGCTGTGGTTGCTGTTGCTGTGGTTGTTGTTGCTGTGGCTGTTGTTGCTGTGGCTGTTGTTGCTGTGGTTGTTGTTGCTGTGGTTGTTGTTGTGGCTGATGTTGCAACAGCTGCTGCTGCAGCTCCTCTTCTTTCTTATGGAAATAGTCAAGTCGCTTCTGATTTCTTTCTTGCGCCTTACAATATTTCTGAAACTCAAGGTCAGTCTGCTCTTTACTCAGAGATATTATAGAGGCACGTGGTGTGGTGGTGGGACCATTGCCATTAGTACCAGCAGACGATAGTGGCTCACGCGATGGCTGGAATGCTTGCATGGCCGCGAATGCCGATGATTTTCGTTGCGAGTCCCGCCGCTTTTCGGTCGTAAAATATTCAACTGACTCTGGTGGCTCGCACAGTGGTTTTATTCCCAACTCTTCCTCGTGATCAAGAACCTGAAACTCATATTTTTTCTTTTCTTTTTCCCGCTGTTCCTCATCCAACCGTTGTGTTGCATTTTCGGGATTCAGTGGAGTATATCCACGATCTGGAGCTGTGCACAAGGCATCGCACATACTTAAGTGCTCCTTGGGAGTGGGTAAGTCAATGAGGTGGATAGGGACATCACGATCAAAGTGCCCCTCGAAGGGTACGTCTGGCGCTATGGTCAGTGCGCTGACGAAAGGCGACTTGGGTCGGTAGTCCTCGCGAAGGTACGGTTTCATATCAATGGGTGGCGGCATGTAAGGTTCCGTTTCCTCGGGCAAGGGCACGCCCTGTGCGGCTGGAGGAGCAAAGCGCATCTCGAATTCGGGTGCCGTTACCATAGCCTTCGTGAGGCGACTACCGGACGGGGGCGACTCACGCAGCACATCAGGCGCCGAACCTAACTGGCTAGTTGAGTCTACCGTGGGTGGTGCAGCAGATAAAGTTGACCTTCTAGAAGCTACTTGTGCCTTTGCCTCCGCTTCTGCTGCTTCCGCTGCCTCGGCCTCAAAATTATCATCACATGGCTTCGGAAACGGACACTCGACAAGATGGAAAGGCACATCCGGAGCGGTGGTCAGCACTCGAATCATGGGATTTATCCACTCTTTGGGCATGGGATTCGGTATTTTGGTGGGTGGTATTTGACGAACTGGCGCAATGTCAAACTTTATTTCTGGGGTGGGCTGAAACATGCGCTGACTCTCGAGTATTTGGCAGCGCCTATCAATAATCAGGCCCTCCTGATCTTCAATTTCACCTTGAATTTGTTCCGTTGCTTCTGAATTCTCGGACCACTCAATGGATTCGGGTATGGTTTCCAACTCAGTGGGTAGCTTTGGCAGTTCCTTAATCTCGGGTTCTTCGTTAAATACCACGTGACGTGGTGCTGTAGTGGAGGGAGCTGGAGCCGGGGTCGGCACTGGACTTGGAGTGACCTCCCGTACCATATCGATTAGCTTGTAAGTGCTAAGAGGCGCAGACAACGAATCTACGCATTCTTGTGCACTGCGCCTGCCAGAGGCGCTCTCGTGCACGTCCTGGGAGCTGCCGTAGTCCAGCTGATAATCGAACTCGGAACCCGATTGTTCGTAGGCCTGCTGTAGCTGATAGGCCTGCACTTGGGCAGCATACATACGCTGGTACTCCTCGGATGTGGTAGTCGTCGTTGTCGACGTCGAAGTATAGCTATCTGAGCTCGACTCCTGCTCGATGGCTGGAGGTTCCACCTGCACCGGACCGCCCAACTGAGGCGCCGAGTAGCTTTGCCATTGTGGCCCCCCCGGCGCTGATGGCTGCGGATCGAGGCGCGTAGTAGCACTTCCCGGTGGCAACGGTGGTACCTGCTGCACCGGACGCGAAACCACAACATGCTGCGTTTCCGGTGGTGCAATGTAAAGCGGGGCCGCTGTGGGCGCATCATGGCTCTCGTCCTTCGGAGGTGGCCAAGCGAAACTCGAGCGGCATTGCGACTGACGACTAGCTGCCAGGGCCACTTCAATATCCTCCTCGTAACATTCCTCTGCAAATTCTGGTTGCAGCTCCTCCTGCTCAGATTCTGAGACCACCAAGAGAGCGCAACAGCGAGCCGAAACGGATCGAAACGACAGGGGACATTGGAAAGTCGAGGGCAGAGGTACGCAGAGAAGCGCAGTGTAATTTATAGTATGTAGTGGTTGTGGCGGGATTAGTTTGTTTTGAGTCAGCAAATTGCATTGGTAGGCAAAAATAAGAGCGGAAAGAAATAAAAGACATTCGCTTGTTAGTCGTTTGCACTGTGAAGAAAAAGCAGCGGCGGCATTGATGACGGCGGCGGCAACGCAGGCATGGGCAGAGTAGTAGGTTTTTAACGTCGAAACAAACACAACGAATAGTAACAACACTCTTAACTAGGCTAAGAGGCAGTGGCTGTATGCAAAGGCGCTCAAATAGGGTTCTCCATTATGTTTGTGTGCTCGTGTAGCAGTATAATTGAGTTAGTTTCGGCTAAAACAGCAACTACAATATGCAATAAAGTGTAGCAAATGAAATCCATGGATAACTTAGAAAGAGCAATTGGCGGACTCTGTCTGTTGTTTTCCCTCCAAATAAACTAGTTTCATTTTAAGACCCATTCCCTTTAAACTCTTTCAACTAGTAAGTAGACTCCCTTACTGTTGTTTGAACATATTATTTAAATGCCTCAACATAGCTTAACATAACAACAAAATAAACATTTCCCAATGTGTCCACTGGACGCGTTTAAGAATTAAAACAAGGCGAACAATTTGCTGGCAATCAGTACATGTACGAAACAAAATATAAACAAAATATCCATTTCAATATTGTGCCTACTCGAATAAAATGAAAACGAAAACAAAAACAAAAGAAGTACATATTAAAGCATAAATTTGTGTGTGTACAGAATTGCAGTACGGTTTATGTGCTGTTGTCGAGGTAAATAAATTTTTTATTTCTTATTTTCAGCGCCATTTTCATGGCACAACAATAAACAAACCCGCACAGTCAAACACACACACAAACACACACACACACCTACACGCACTCTTAGCTACGGTGCAGGCTGCGTGCTAGACACGCATATTTGCTTCCGTTTTTTATGTACACGGCCATCTCTGTCTGTTCATGGGTTCGCTACGTGTGTGTGTCTGTGTGTGTGCCTGTGAGTGTGTGAGTGTGGGCTCGACTGCCACACAAAATGGCGTCGACAGGTAGTCATTGGCTTTTATTATGCATAATTTTGTATTGGCTGTAATTTTGCAGAAATTGAAAATGACAGAGAAGCACGCAGCGAGAAAAAAGACCAGAGAAATAGATAGAGAGAGAGGGAGAGAGAGAAGGGGGGAAATAAAAAAAGTAAAGGCGCCACAAAACAATTGGCGAAAAGTAAAATACGAGTATGATATGAAATGATGGCAGCAAATACTTTGTCATATGAAAAGGGTATGCGCCATTCTCTCAACGAGTAGTTTTTTATTTTCTCGGCTTAAAATATTCAAAAGACAACCGGGTGTCGAGTAGGATTCTTGTGTATAAGACATAAAGCATGCAAAGTTGTGCAGTCGAGCCTCTTAGAATACTTTTGTAACACTTGAAATTAGTACCATTTATCGAATAATAAGGTATATACTTTCGAGAAATATATATGTAGGTGTATATAGGAGCTCATTAATATAGTATGCTGTTAGGCATGAAGCGTTTAGCGTTTGATACTTGTACACAAGTACATTATGTGCATAAATATATTCATATTAATATGTATATTTAAAAGAATGTATTTGAAATGATGCACAGACGCGCATATAATTTATTAATAACACACTTCAATAAACATAATTTTTGGTTTGTCAATTATAAACTAAGAATAGTCAGAATCGTTTAACAAGGTTGTAAAGAATACAAGTATGTGTTTATATAAGTATGTACGAAATAGAAATATTGTAGAATTCAAAACAAATCACCATGTTTGCATAACTTTGCACGCTCTTATCCAGTTTTACATTATTTTGTGGGCATTTGTTGTTTGCTGTTTGTGCGGGTTTGTTCTGTTCTGATTTGATGGGTTTAGAGGGACAAAGTGTTCTAATACGAATATTGGTAACCTAAAAGAATCAGAAATCGTAATTTTATATAGCAGTTGTGTCTGGGTAAGGGTAATGTTATGGTTATTATTTTTCAGTTTATATAAGCCTTACACACACTATTCGGTTGCTGTTTTTGGGGTTTTCTGCTGTTGTTTTCATTATTGTTGTGTTATGCCTAACAAAACATGTGATGCGATAAATCTTTTCGCTAGGAAAATTTCCTGAAACTCATACCCGTAGCCTCAAATGAATTTGTTTCTGGCATTGTGGCTGGCGGCATGCGAGGTTTTTGATGAACGGCTGCCACACACGCTTCAATATGTCGAACTAAGAGGCATCTCCATTTCTCCACCCCACCCCACCCGACCCCGCCCCGACCCACTCTTCCACCCACACGAACAATCACCGCATTCCCAGCTCTCGGAGCAGTCACCCGGTAGTATTGTTTGGATGATAATAATAGCTGGTAATTTATCTGCTTTCGTTTACATTTTTGTGCGTGCACATATGTATGTGCGAGTATGTGTGTGTTCTTATTGTTGTTGAAGGTACAAGTGTATATACATACATATATATACGAGTACGTATGTATGTGCTCCTATGTATTGTGTGTAAAATTTGTGTGTGTTTTCGCACGAAACACAAACATTTGTTTGGCAACACATTTTTGCGTTTTGTGTGCCTTCATTGTCGGATTTGCCAAAACAACAACAGGATTTGTTTTTATGTGCAGGCTTCTGCAGATTCCCCACAACCCCCACCTCCCCACCTTTCCCATCGACTAACACACACCCGCTTGCTTTCACTTTTGTTTGCAACTTTTTGTGGCATGCCAGCCAATGATTGCTGCGGTTGTGCGTGATTTTCGCTTTGATTAAGAGATTGATTCTTTGTGCGTGGGTCGGCGCTAAAGTGCACCATAATGAAGATTTATAAGCTGCTTGTTTTGGCTGCGCCAGTACCAAAAGGATCTTAGACACCATGCTCGTCAGGGACTAGGGAAGTGGCCTTTAAATTGAATCATTTTTGTGTGGCCAAGTCTCTGCCTGTCTCTGCCTGCTGGTCTTCAATATTTGTCTGGTGTTGGCATTCCATAATTGCATTTTAAATTGCACAAATAAAATATAAAACGAACTCTCCGCTATAAACGTTAAAAGCAGCGCGAAAAAATTCCAATAAATTGTATGGCTATTGTTGTTGGACGCTGTTATTAATATCGCCACTGTTGTTGTTTTATTTGTTGTTGCTGCTACTGTACACCGTATTTGCTGTTAATTCATTTCCGTTATGACAGCGAACATCGCAGCGGTAATTGATAAACAAACATACAGAAAATTGTACGTACATTATCACACACACACACACATAAATTAATATTGTGTTGCATATTTATGTGGGCATAAGGAAATATTTCGTAAGCCAAACAGTAAGTGAGAAAATTGTGGCCACAGTAGATAATCAAGGGAAGATCTGAAGTATTTCTGGAGTGCAATTTAGATTTGAAGCATTAATACAAAATATAACTAAGTTCTTTTAAGTGGACAATTAAAACATGAAATATGAGCAGCAATTCAATTCAAATTGTGCTCCGGACCACCCAATACCATACATGAAAGGCAATCAAATAAGTTACTGAAACATTGCAAACACAATTGCAGCTGCTAGATGCTATGTACAATCTTAGAAACACCATTAATATTTTTAACTGGCCTAAAGAAACCGTAAACCTAACATTAATGAAAAGTATGGAGCGAAAATACTAAACTAAAGTCGTGTATTACGTAGATTCTTTTTCAAATCATTTTATATAATTATCTTCGATTAAATAGAAATGCATGTTGGAAAGAGCACTTGGAACGGAAACAGCCACTATGTGTCCATCGCTGGACTAGAGGGTTGCTTAAAAATACAAGTACTAGAACAAATTCATTATCTTTATAGGAAAGAAAAATATGAAATAAAAATGTAAAATGATAATGAGAGAAATGTAAATCTGCACAGTCTTTTTCTAGCTGTTCCATAGTCATTCGATATTTTATGTCTTCCAGAAGTAAACGGATATATTGTTTTGGGCACAAGAGTTTGTAATACCTAGAAAGTAAATGTAATGACGATACAAATCAATATCCTGTCGATCCGATGAGCTGTTTGAAATATCATCCCTACTTCTATCCTACCCTACTTCTATCCTCACACTTGCACGCACACACACACACAGACACAGACGTACACAGTCGCCCGGCCAACAAAGTGTATTTCATTTATTTTATTGTGCTTGTGTATATGTACTTGAATTGTTTCGTTTCGTTACGTTACGTTTCGCCTTACTTTGTTTTGTTTGGCTTGGCTTGGTTCGGTTCGGTTTGGTTGCATTTCGGTTTGCCTTTCGACATTCGACGTGCCGGAAGTGAGTTGCGCTGCAGGCGTTGGCATTGAAAATGACCGCCTCCGCCCATCCGCCCATTCCACCATTCGCCCATTCCCCATTGAGTCCACATTTGTTACAACAATGCTATTGTCAGTTTTAATTTCCCGTCCGTTGCCGCTTGCCCACTACTGTCTGATGCACGAGTATCGCACGCCCGTTTGGGTATACCCGTATTTATGTTTTAAATATTTTAACTATCGATTAAGTCGGTTCACTTTATTGCCTTTAAATGGCACTCAAGCACTTCGAATTTCTTAAATTGCCAGCTGCACACTTTTTGTTGCCTGTGGCTGCGTCCGTCCTGCCAGGGTCTAAGGGTTTCGAGTAGCAGCTGAATGAATTGGACGTTTGACAAATTAACTTTTTAAGTAATGATTGCATTGAATGACAACTAACTACGAGTACATTGGCTGCAGGGCTCTGCTTGGCTATAGCTTTGGCTTTGGCTCTGGCTTTAGCTTTGGCTGTAGCTTAGGCTGGCTGTGGCAGCGCGCAAACTGCTTAAAACATTTTGCACTTTACCTCGATTATAAATATTATTGTTGTTGGTGCTGGTGCTGTAGCTATTGTTGCTGTTGTTGTTATAGGACTGAGTATGATAATTGGGCAGAGTAGAATATTTATTGTTTGCTCCACTAGGGTATGAATTTCTATATTGCTGTTTTTGTTGTTGTTGCTGCTGATGCTGTTGGTATTGGTGTTGCTGTTGTTGTTGTTGTTGTCTGGTGTTGTTGCTGATGTTGTAACTTTGTACATTGCGACCTACGCACACACATATAGTATATATATACAGCGAAGAGTTTTAAGAGGTGTACATATAAATATGTTAGAGCATGTGTCTGCGGCATTTAGCATACGTTTCAAATGTACATTTCTTCGTCCCTAATTCAAGCGTATCTGCCAAATAATTTGCATTTAATGTTGTTAAGTAAATTTGGTTAAGCGCCCTAGATTCCGTTACAATTCTAATTTGGAGCTGGTTATCGTTGGGTTAGCAGCGGATTGAGTTGGATTTGTTTCAATTTATTTAGAAAAATCATCATTTGATATAAACTCTTGAATATCACTTTGTAACTTTACACAACAAAAGATTTAATACTATACTACATACATGTATAAGTATATACATATACATATATATATTGGAGCAGCCCTTTGTGCAAACGTGTTGAGCAAATTTCAAAAAAAAATTGGTGCACGCGAAATTTGCTTAACCCGATGCCCAAAACTAAGTAAAAATGATTCGTATGATCAGCTGCCTATTCTGTCTAGCAACAAATAATGTTAACTTTCACATATCACGCATATAGATTTGTATTTAAGAGCAGAGTGGAGAAGATCTGTTTGCACTTAGCCTAAACCCATTCACCTTCTGACAGATAATCGTCGTCATCCTTACCTTGTTGGCCAACATTGGTTCTCGGCAAGGTGGCATAGGGATTGCCGGCTGCTGGGCGCGGCGATTGCTGCTGCTGTTGCGGTGGATACGAGACTGGCGACTTGGGCGCACCAGCTGGTGGACCACCAGCGGCACCATAGGGACGTGCATAGCCCTGATTGACCTTCGAATGACAGTCGAAAAGTGTTTTGTGACATTGTAGTAGGGATAAGCTCGCGATCGAATTACTCAACACTCAACACTTAACAAAAAAATGTATTCGGTTAACCATAAATAGACATGCAGGCAGCAGGGGCTGCAAGGCGCTGCTTTTTAGAGCTGAGCTGAGCTGAGCTAAGCTGAGCTGCGGCTGACCTGCCATTGTACTTACCCTGTAGTTGAGGTTTGCACCCTTGCCAGGCGGCTGCACGCTGCGAATCACATTCCCAGTCAAGGTGACATATTCAAAGGGCTGGTCGCTAGAGCTAGCACCACCAGCCGTCGAAATTCCAGTCACTGTTGACTGAGCTGTGGGTGGCGCAGCAAGCGGCGCACTGGTATTGATTTGGCCATAAATTGATTGCTCATCCGCCACGTTGGCCAATGCTGACATATTGCTGTTGCTTGTACTGCTCTTGTTTGTATTAACGACTGTTGCTGCTGCTGTCGCCGCTGCTGTCGCTGCGGATTTTGTAGTTGCTGTTGTTATTGTCGTTGCTAGGGGATTTGCAACCTGATGTGAATTAAATTTCAATTGATTAGCAAGAGTTGCCGACAGCGCAGCCACGTGCGTCTGCTGTGGGTGTGCGGCCAATGTAGCTGCGAATGGCTTCGCCGTATTGTTCTTGCTATTTGCGATAATGATGTTGTTGTTGTTGTTGTTGATGCCATTGCTATTCTGTGTCAGGTTTATGTTGGCGGGAGTGTCTGTGTCTGTGTCTGTGTGCGTGTGTGTGCTCTGTAAAGTGGACTGCTGCTGCAGCTTATTGGAATACTCTTTAAGCAATTTATTATACGCATTATGGTTCTTGTTTTGCGTGTTCATGTCATTCTCATTCTGTAGTGGTAGCTGTGGCTGTTGCTGCCGCCGAGCCACGTGTTGCAGTTGTTGTTGTTGCTGTTGTTTGGCTGACATTGGCATTGCCATGGGTGGTGGCGGCGGTGGTGGTGGTGGCGTTGTTGACACAGCCACGTAATTATCGCCAGGTCCCGGCAGAACGGTCGCCACATCCAGCGATGTTGACGACGCTGACGTTTGACGCGAATGCATGGGCGAGCCACCATAGAGATCCAGCGACAGTGTGGATGCACTGGAGGCGGCCAGACTGTGCTGTCCGACCTCAATGGAGCCCACACCACTACCGCTGCCGCCCACGCCAGACGACGATGTGTTCGAGCCGCTCGAAATTGATGAGAGGCTGCTGTTTGTGCGTGTGTGTTTGTTCAAGGCCTGAGCCTGTTGCTGTTGGTGTTGTTGTTGTTGTTGTTTCTGATGATGCTGTGGCATCTGTGCGTCCTCCATCAGCTGATACTCGGTCTCGTATTGCAGCAGCTGTGTGGGTGAGGGGGGCGGTGGCAGGGGCAGCTCATTGCTATGCTCAGGCTAATGGGTGTGTTAATACAAACGCGTGTTAATGGGCAGCGCAGCACACAATTTCATGTAAAGTAGTGGAGTAGTGTGGAAGCACAAAGAACAAGAGGGTTAATAAAGGGCAGTTAATGAAAGGGCGCTTGCAATGCAATGAAATATTTTAATTAGTTTGCGCAAAATGTCTGTTGAATACACATTTGGCTTCTGCTTAACATGGAATACGAGTGTACGCAATGCGAACGCTCCCTATAAATAGCTGATGCTAATAGGTCAAGGTCAATGGCGTGTCTAAGGAAATCCCTAAAAACACATTATCACATTATCATGAGATCCATAGTCTTGATAATGATTGCCCATTAGGCTTCAAAAACTGGTAATTATTTGTGAAGATATCTGTTTCTCAAGTTATGTAATGCCCTGAACAGCTGTCGAGCATTCCTTCGCTCACTTAACACCGAAAAAATAGGTTTAATGTGATTTGTTTTTAAACAGAACTATGCCTATTGATGCACACTTTACTTTTCAAGTTTTCCCTACTTATGGAATACTTTATTAATTTCAATCTTTTTGCACTATTCTCGTTCGTATTGCAATTGCCGTGGCAATTGCCGCGTGGCTCGTTGCTCGCTGCTCGCGGCGCGAACTGAAAGCGACTGAAGGCAGCCACAAAATGCAGCTACAGAACTAACAAATAGAAAAAAACACACACAAAATATAGTGCTAGAGTGATGCACAGCTGTGTGTTTTTTATAGCATAAGTACAAAAACTAAAATTAAATAAAAATGCATACATAAGTATTCGTAGGTGAATAAAAAGTAGCGCTTGGCATATATATTTAGCTTTCAGCAGACAGTGCACATTGCTGCGAAATGTGCTGGCTGCTGGCTCTCGGCCACACATATTCTTCGGCGTAAATCTCTGCAGCCACACTCACCTATATACTATATACATATATATAAATATATATAGATGTATATAAGTGTATGTATGCTTCCGAATGAAGTGCAGTAAATGGCCAGATAAATGAATAAATTACTGCCTCTGATTGTGGCTGTCAGCTCTATTTACTTGTTGCTATTCGTAGCAGAGCTACCACAAATCTAAATCAATTCTTTTCTGTTTGTTCTGTTCGCTTATCTGTCAAATGGTTATACAAATATTCTACCTTTTTTCTAAGTAAATACAATACTGCTTGTGCAAATTGATGACTTTTTACTGCAACACAGCAATTCAATCATTTTTCCGAACCAAATAGAATTTTCAACAGGAATATTGCTTTATCAGTCGCACCAAAGTAATTTCAGCATTTTGTTTTACTTATTTTGCACAGGTATTTAAAAAACGAAACATTCAACACGAATTGCATGCAAACGAATAGAATACAAGTACAAGTATAATAAAAACAATCAACAGACAACCGAAAACTCACATTAACACACACACACATACACACATCATATAAAAAGTACACAAATGCATAAACTTTTCGATTATAGCTTCGGGTTTTTTTGTGCACCTTCTCATAAGCAGCAAAAAAATGGAAAAATAAATAAACATAAATATATACATATGTAGTATATATATAGTAGAAAAATAAAGAGGCATTAGATGCTGCAATTTTTTGTTCATGCCGTACTCTTTGTTTCTTCATTTTGCTTATTGCGTTTCGAACTTTTCGCGTTGCATTCTGTTGCATTTTTTCTTATTTGGTTTGTAGGGGGCCCTGTCGATTTCTAGCATGTGGAAAATATAAAGGTATGCAAGCAAAAATGTATGCAAATATTTTTGCTCTCAATATGATCAAATTTATTGGCAGACGAACAGAAAGCGATAGAAAGCGAAGAAACAAAATTAGGCAAAAAGCTGCAGGTGCTGCTTTAGGACCGTTGTTGTTCTTCCGGTAACCGTTGTGCTTGTGCATTTGTATGTAGTATAGTATGTGGAATGTGCTGTATGTGTGTGTTTTATTGTCTCACAAAATTGTTTTTATCACGCAACGCATTTAACTAGTTCCGAGCCACATTACTCACCGATTGCGGCGCTGGTGTTGGCGTCGAGCTGCCATTAGCATATCCGTTACTGCCATAGCCATGAGCATTCAAGGCCGATGAAATGGTGTTGGCGCTCAGCTTGGTGTTCCTGTCATCAAAGGGAAATGGAAGAATGCATGAATGAGTCAATGAGGGAATGACAAATGGCAAATGGCATATTTGTCATCTAATAAGTTTGTAATTGCCTTCCATGACAGACGCGCCTAATTGGGCCAAAGCTGTCCAAAGGCTGCCGTGCGTTCCCTGCTTGTTCAGTTTCATTTCCCCAATAAAATCCATCGCCCATTCACTGACTATGCTCTCTAATTAAGTTGACTTTGGCGGCTAGAACCTGCCTTGTTGTGGCTTGGCCATGCAATCCCGAACGCAAATAAAGGGCCATTTTAAATAAATGTCACACCAATTGCACACAACATGTGACTGACCAATCGTTCTTTGTCGCTGATGCCTAACTACAAACGTAGCATTTTCATTTAATAAAAGTTTTAACTCGCAGACACAATCGACACAGAAATTTTGAACGCCAACACGTCAGCAATCAGTGTCGCCTCCATTTCAGCAAAAACTATTGTTAAATGCTCAGACACACTAGCCGTCATGTAAATATGTAAATATCGTTATACATACTCGCATACGTGCCGGGGCGATTGCTCGGCTCAGCACTTTTTGCATCTGAGGCTGACGGCAGCGCAATATGTCAAACATTTTTCGGCATATGCATATTTATTTATTTCCACTGCGTACATTTATTCGGGACACCCTGCGCAATTGCCCATAAAAATCAGAAACAACCTACAACAAGACAATGGCAAGCGCATGACAACCTCTCCGTATCAGCTGGTTGGGCCAGACACACGCAAATAGCATTACATATCGGTATGCAAATTCGAAGCCAGTTTAATATACGGAAATACATTTTTGGTTGTAATTGAAGCCAGTTATCAGCGTTTAATACAAATTCGAGTAAGCTTCGATTCGAGTGACTTTACCGAACTTTAAAAATATCCATGCATCCCATTCACATTGAATAGAAACCCATTCTTGAGCTTCTTATATCCTTCAGCTTATACTTCGTTTTGCATTTACACATTTTTGACTTGTTCGTGGGAATAATTTCAGAAATAAACACATTTGGTTTATGACGCTGCCTTTAGGACCGAGACCCAGGCCCACACAGATGGGTCCTAAGCACAGGTGTAGAACCGACCCTTGCCAGAATTCTGGCAGCATATAGAGAATGATTTTTATTTACCCAAAACTGTTAAAGCTCGGCAATTTTACAAAACTGTAGATCCTGTACGCTTCTCGTATATACTTTTCTTTAGTACTCACGGTTTAATGGGCACAGGCACATAGCCGTCGGTGCCAGGTGGTGGATTGTTCTGCGCTGCCTGTCTGGCGTGGATATCGCAATACAGCTTGTTGTTGAAGTTATAGTAGCCCTGGTTCTTCAAGGAGGTTCCACAAGTGGCGCACTTGAAGCACTCGACATGCAGGTTCTTGTCCTTGATGCGCACAAACACGCCACTGAGAGAGATAGCATAAGTATTTTGATAAGGGAGAGTAAGTCAATGAGTAAATAAAATATCTACTCAACATTTAATTCATTTTATGCATTTGTGTATGTACATCAGAGTATTTTTATATAAGCATTAATGCAGGGCTATTTAAAAAATAAAATCAGTAAATGAACATTTTAGCTGCCGCATAAATGGTCGCCAGTTTCAAACCAAAGCCCTTCTCATTAACAAGATGACAATGAGGCAGACAGGCAGGTAGGTAGGTATATGTAAATGTATTTGCACAGTGCAACAATGAATTATCAAATTAAGCACATGAGTCTGAAATTGATAGCAATTAAACGGCATACAAATTAATACAAATGATGAGATCCGTATGTAAAAGAATCGCACAATGAAACGGCCAATGAAGCTGAAATTGCAACGTGCAGCTGCAGCTGTGGCCGTTGTCGTTGTTGTTGTTGTTGTTGGACGAGGCAATTACGATGGCCATCATGCTGGTGAAGGTGTTGGCGGACTCATAATAATGCAGACTGCATAAATTTCAACAATAGACTCCGATGATTCGATTTGATTCGCACTGCCTGCTAGATGCCACAATAAGCGAGCGCATGAAATAAAAACAAATTAAAATGCACACACACACCCACACACACACACACACACACACATATGCAGACTGAATCGCAACGATGTTTACACGATGCAGACAATTGCAATTTTGGCGTTTCCCTTTCTACTACATATATAGCAATTTGGCAAATCAAGAGGTCAGTTAGACAATTATTCTCAGCATCAATTAAGATAAGGTTTTCCATTTTACAGTTCGATTCTTCATATTCGTACAAGTAAGCGGTTTAAAAAAAAAGTATGACAAATATTTTGAATTTTGGTGAAACCTGTTTTGTTGCATTTATCGCATGTATAAACATATTAATAGGGAGACACACAGACACATACATACTAACACTCGCACACACAATGGTACAGTCGCATGAATTATCATTGAACATCGAACAAATCCTTACACAATGCCCACGCCGCACAATTGACATGCCGGATGTCCGCTGGCGGACAATGGACGCTTGCTGCCGCCATCGCTAGCCAATGCCTCTGCGGCCGCGTCCATATCCGCCTTGTATTCCGGCCCCTGCAGCGCCGGACAAATGGGCATGACAATGATGCGGGGGTCTGCATCAGCGGCGCCGCTCGTCGCCGGCTCAGCTGCCGGTTGGGCTCCTGTGACGGGCAAACTCGGCCTATGAGGTGCAGCAGGCGCCAATGTATTTGGCTGCAAATTGGTGCCGATGCGTTCATCCTGACGTGCTACTTGCGATTGTTGTTGTTGTTGTTGTTGTTGTTGCTGCTGCTGCTGCTGCTGTAACTGCGCCGGCAATGGGGTGCGTCGCTCATTACCACCAATCGCATGACTCTGCGTCCAATAGAAATTTGCGGGACTGTGCGGTTCTGCAATCCATCGTTTTGTTGATATGGCGTTTGTTGTTGATGGTACGGTACAAAAGTTCAATCAGTTATAAGTCATTTGGCACATAGGTCGGCATGTATTTATGTAATGCAATGAACACTCTTAAGCTAAGTACACCCCAGGAACCTATCCATTTAACAGCAGCCCTATACGCTCGCTCCTAAAGATTTAGTGACAATTTAGTAACTTATGAATGGAGAGACCACAATGATTTCTGCCAACTACGTTTGTTATTGTTGTAGCTGGTGTTAGTCGATGTGCATACACAAATGCAAGCTTAATACACACAATAATGTAGTATGTCTTACTATCACACATCAGATCTTTTATTGGTTTAGCAGCTTAGCAACTTACGTAATGAGGCGTTCGCACTCAGTGCAAATGTTTTGACCAGTTGGTAGTCCGCCAGTGCTTGGGGGCTTGGGGGTATTTACGGGCGCGCTAACATGTCGCGTGCTTGATTGTTGTTGTTGTGGTTGTGGTTGTTGGTATTGCTGTTGTTGCTGATAATGTTGGTGTTGATGTTGATGCTGGTGTTGTTGCTGGTGTTGTTGCTGGTGTTGTTGCTGCTGATATTGTTGCTGCTGTGTATCTTGTTGATAATTGTTGAATGCTTTGAGAATGTAATATGTTCGCCATGTTGTCATTGATTTTGGCCATTGTTATTGTTGTTGTGTTGTGTTTTGTATTGCAGTATTGATGAAGAAGACAATTCAGCGAATTGTTATTGTATGGCACATACATGAAAAACAGTTTCAATACAGATATGAGTTAAACGAAAATATGTTAAGAAATACAGTCGTAGATATGTTTAGTTTTACGCCGCACATATATGGATATAATTTACAAAAAATAACACTGAACATTCAACTATTTAATTAGCAAATATATAAGAGCTTGATTCAGCCCTTTTCTAGCAAAGCAAGCCAAAGTTTGTCCTATTCAATAAATAAATTCACATATAAAGTGAAGTTATATGGTGGAGTCTACACAAATACATATTTCGCAAGCAAGAAGTCTGTAAACCAGCCATAATACTTTGATATTTTTGAATATAATTTAATCCTAACAGAATTGCTTATAACTTTCCACAAATGACTTTGAAAAATAAGGGTATAGAAATGACTAACGTAAATTTAGTGCACAATGACTATGAAAAATGATATGAAAACATTCGTGTATTTAGATTCAGAAATTCGTTTTGACATAAAGAAAACGAAAGTCCATTTCTTTTTGTTTGTCTAAGCGTTGAACGCAAAAAATAAATAAATAAAAAACAAACAAAATTAAATAAGTACCAAGCATATTGAATATCGCATCTGTCTGCCTTTACATTCAAATCTGCACACTGAAGTGTAAAAATAAAAATGCTTACTCAATGTAAAACAATTTCATTTCAAGGTCTTTTCTCTGTGTTTTAAAAAAATATAACTTATAAGTTGCTGCTCGTACATTATACGAAACGTCGTCTAGTCTGAATATATAAATACCTGCGCGAAGTTGGCGTTCGGCCCATTAAGGTCCCCTCTACCCCACCTGGCTGTTTTACTAAAAAACATGCGGTGTTATATACTTAGTATAGTACAGCCCATCCCCTAATCTGCTAAATTATCGCTTACAAACGGATTAGCGCCGTCATTCAAAATTAAAAGTAGACGCGCCAGCTCGTAGTTGTGAACTGAACGGCAATTACCTGGAGTCGATTGGCCAGTCTCCTCCTCGCGCAAGAACTTCAACACCTCCGAACGATCGGGCTGGTATTCCTTTTCGTTTTTCTTGAAGTTCACGCTGCCAAAAATAGAAATCAGAATACAAACATTATAAAACGCTTTGTTCATGTTCATTTTAATTATTTATTCACTTTCCGCTGCATACTTTTAGCTGCTTGCTGGGAAAAACTCTTGCAGCGCACAAAAGTATGCAGTAAAAAGTGGTGCGGCCACATTGTTGCGCATACGCCGCATTGGCCTAAGTAAATGTGCGGCATAGAAGAGTAAAACGGAAAAATGTAGCAATTCCAGAGCTTTCACAATAACAACAACAACAACAGCAGAAGCAGCAGCAGCGGAAATTCCCTCAAGAAATTAAGTGCAAAAAGCGCGCCAGTCCCACGCGTGCATTTGCCGCGTGTACGAATAAAAAACGAAGTCGCCAACTGACTACCAGCAGCAACCGCAGCAACAAACAAACACTTTGCAGCCCCAACCATCATTTACAAAATTGCACTCACAGTTAGAGGACGCTGCGGTCGTTCGTGCGCCGCACGCTACAAAACTCTCCACACTGACGCTTTTTAGGGCCGGCCTGCCTTTGCAACAGAACAACAATAAAAAGAATCGTAAGCAGAGGCCGCACAAACATAAAAATAAGCACACAAGAAACGAGTAAAAAGTACGGAAAGCAAATTTTAAAGTAAAACTTTCGTGCCACTTCTGTTGCCTTTGCTGGTACTGTTGTTGTTGTTGGTGTTGCTGTTGCCAGCTTCAAAGCTAAGCCCGTGAAGAAATGGGAGAGATAGTACGGATAATTCAAATGGCTGTTGCTGTTTTTCTTGTAGCTACTTTTGCACAGTTCCCCATCACTTGACACTTGACTACTGTTGTTTTCTTTTTCCATCTCACTTACCCCAACACACCACCGGCCAAAACCTCCGCCTGGGCCGAAAGTGTTTCCGCAATAGATTCATCGCTGTAAATGCCAACGGGGGTGTTGTATTGATTATTGACAATGCTCTTCACGCCGCCATCGCCGCCGTTGGTCTGTGGAAATATGAAAACCGAATCTATCAATGAATATTTGGGTGCTCGAGTGTGAGTTTATGTTAGTGCAGATAAATGAATGCGATTGAGATGATTTTGTGAATGATTTTGTAGTAAGAATGCATATTTTCTTAAATAAATAAAAATGGTAGCATAAAGAGAATGCAAGAGAGTATCATAATTTGGATGTAGTTTATCAAAATATTAGTATTTAGAAATGTGTGTCGGTGCTGTTAATATGCAAACAAAGTATAATAATTGAAAGAATAAATTATTCCCTAAATAGTGAAAGTACGATTGACTTCGTGATTGCACAAGTAATATGTGTAGCGAGAGACTTCATCACGCGCACATCTCTAATTTCTAAGCCTAATTCAATTTTGCTTAGGTCGTTAGTACACTGGGATGCTGCTATTATTATACAAATTCATAACAATAAAATATATGTACGAGTATACGAGTGTGCTGCGAGTGGCATAAATGTATGCATATGTGTGGGCGCACGCACATAAACCTACACATAAATATGAACATAGATGTTGAATTTACTATGCATAGCATAACATTCTCTGTCTATGAGTGTGTGTGTGTTCATGTTTGCCGACCCTTTTGCACATTAATTCTTGCCAACAAATAATCCTCGCACTTATATTCATTACTCATTCTGACACTTTTCAGAACTACCCCACAGAAACACACACACACACACAACGAAACAGACAAAAGAGACAAGCTGACAGACATCGTATAAATGCAAATGTTGTCAAACGAAACGAAATGAATGAATATGAAAAGCCACAGACAAAATAAACGCAAAATGTGTCAGCCAACAACTAACTATCAACATCATTGGTCATCAGCAGAGATCAGGCGGCAGTCTGTTGGACGCAGGACGCTGGACGCTGAGTTGTTGGCCCGAGAGACTTAACCACTGAGTTGGGCATTAGTAAATGGATATATGTAAGTCGTATGAGCGTGTGTGTGTGTGTGTGACACTAAAACTTTACACTTTTGAAGTTGGGCGACAAACCGGCTTATGCAATTTATAAATGATGTTGTTGCCATGTTAAAATGGAATGAGCCGCACAAATGTATGCTACAAATTAGTGAACTTACAAATGGACGCGCCGAGTTGTTGTAGCCACAGCCAATATGTTGGCTATCCTGTTGTTGGTGAGCCAGAGAAGTTTTCGTCACTGTCTGCAAATATGGGGAGTTCGGTTGCGGCAGATTGCCGGTGGGTTGCACGTGGGGGCGCCAAGTCGACCCGCCGCTGAAATGTTACCAAAGACACAATTTCATGGGTTTCTGCAAATGAAGTGCCGCAGCAACTGCACAACACCACTATCAGAAGCAACTCAACTTACCGCTGCACTGTAATGACAAAGTTATTACCCGAGCGCACAACTATGTCCTGTGCATCCTTGTGCCGGAAATTGAAGACATCAACGTCATTGATCTTGATGACTGCATCGCCCGGCTGCAGGCCAGCCTGCTCAGACAAGCTGCCCGCATTGACCTGCAATTGAACAAAAAAGTACATAAATCGAATTAGTTAGTTCAAAGCGCAAAACGTTCGAAGGAGTACACTGAAAAAATTATTATTATTATTATTATAATTGTAGGAGTGGTAGAATATTATACTATAGCCCTGTTATACAGCAGCCCTGTTTAGGAAATGACAGTCAGCATAAGTAGAGAGACAAAGAGAATGACAAGGAAAGGAAACGAAGGAATAACATAAGCAGAATCAGATCAGTCAGTCGGGCCTGAGTTGTTGAGGCGGAAAGAAGTATTGAAAGTGCTCGTGCAAAAAAGATCAGCCAGAGTCAAACAAATGTAATATGTAAATGTATAATTACACAATAAAGTAATTAAATAAACTAAAGCGAGTGTGTGTAAGGCCCTGAAGTAAGGCCGACAACCCATGCTCTACATTATTATTAGTTATATCGGTTAGATTAGGACTAGATTTAAGTCTGAAGAATTATCAAATTACTATCACTTGACTTACTAAAATGAATATAGTAATTAAAGTGTTTTATATTTTTTATGTACCTATCTATCCTATGGGACAGCAGTAGTTTGGGATACAAATCCAAAAGGTATATTAGCTGAAAAACACGTCTTTACGTTACTTATTTTCATAATTATTAACTTTAATACTAATAAGGTAGTAATCACTTCAACTTAAAATTTGAATTTAAAATGCTAATTAACCAACTAAAAATTGAAATATGAAAGCAGTTATCTAGATGTGAAAATATATTGTAATTACGCTTTGTGATTATAAATCTGTTGAAACTTAGCACATTTTCAGCAGCATTTCATTACAACAGTTTTTTTTTAAAGTGCACCATCGATACATATATACTGTATGTAGAGAATTACATCAAAGGGCAGGCTTAGAGCTTGTCTGCTATCTAAAACAAATAAGTTGTCGCTACCAATTGGCTAGTCAGAGCGGCTAACCAGTTGACCACTTGGCCAGTTGCAATTGAATTTCGTGCGGCATAAATCAAGTGCTGACAGCAGCCAGGAGCGCCTACATAAAAATCAACAGCTGCCAACGGCTATCACTGATGGAACCGATGCCAATGCCGTAGCCATAGCCGTGGCTGTTGTTGTTATTGCCACACAACTAACTTTCGGCGACCGCATGGAGTGGGAAGTCAAATGAATTTATTATGTTGGGTCTGCACAAATTATGAAGGCAACGCGCTCGTGGTCACGGCACAGTTGTATGTACGTAAGTTTCGTTGTGTGTGTGTGTGTGTGTGAGTGTGTCTACCAACCACATGCGAGTATGGCGCACATTTCGGCTGTTTGCCTTTGCCTTTCATTTAGCGCATACAATTTTTAACAGCAGCTAACGGCAAAGTTTAGTTTATAGGTGTTCTTTTTGATGCATACATTCGGAATAGTATTTGTGCGTTTGAATTTGTTTATTTCTGTTTATTTTTGCGTCAGTTTGTTTTCTTTTTTGAATGTGCGGTCTGTGGGGAAATTGTGCGAAAAAACCCATAAATTTTACCGATTAAAATCGTAAAAGTTATGGCAGTTGCAGCAGGCATTACGCGTCCAGCGCATGGAGGAGTGAACGGACGGGTCTGAGGCAGTCGGACGGTGGACAGCAATAAATTTGCATGAATTTGATTTAATTAATACATAATTGATTTGTGCCAGACGGCATGTAAATACACGGAGCGCAGTTGGAAAATGAAACCAGCAAGCTTTATGATTGATGAGAAATATGAAAACGATTGAGACAAGAGCACGTTAATAAATTTGTTTTATTTTAATCGTACGAAAATTTTGAACTAAAGTAAAGCAAAAAAATTGTGATTTCTCATTGCAGACTTATCAAAATAGTTAGAAAAATTAAAATGAAATCTCTTTTTGTTTCTGAACTAAAGGAAAATCATGAGTGATTTGAAGAACCGAAAGTATTGCTGCTGTTGGCCTGCCAGGAAAGTCAATGTCACCTTAAGTGCTACTGTCGTTTAAGTGTTACCGCTTCATCAGCCAAAGCAACCAACCAACTTAACACAAGCCCACAAATTCGCTCTGCAATCTGTTGCGAGGAACACGATTGCTGTTGTTGGTGGTGGTGTTCCTGGCCGACACTTTGCTAGGCCCGGCTCAGGTGTAGCCAAAATTATATGCGCACTGCACGTATCCACTTTGCCAAATTGTCTGTTTATCAGACTGGCAGACTGGCTGCGGTCGGTTTATGCCACACATACTATACTACACTCGTATACTCGAATACACAGATACTAGTACACAAACTGACTTGCTTGCATACTCTTATTTACAGAGAACGGCGACGATGACGACGGCGGCATTTGGGCAAAACAAATATACAAACATAAACACACTCGCATACACACACACACACACACCGACACATAAATATTTCATTGGCACGCTCGCCAAGCGAGACACCTAAATTTTGTAATATTTACAAAGTTGCTAAAAATTTTGCGGTGCGCTCAGCGAAAAACATTCAAGCCCCCAAATCCTAACAAAATGGCGCGTGCTGTTGACATGTTCATTTTCGTCTTGTTTTTTTTTCTGCATACTTAGTTGTTGTTGTGGCTGCTGCTGCTGCTGTCGAAATTGAAATTGCTTAGCCGAGGTGTTCGCTCCACCAACCAGAACAACATACATATTGCCATTTTCGTGAGCGAAATCAAAGCGACGACAGTAACGGCAACGGCAACGGGAACGGCGACCGCGACAACAACAACATCAACAACAACAACAGCAACGTTGACAGTAACATCGAAGCACGCGGCAAAACATTTTGTTTCTATTGATTTCTTTTTGCCCCAACAAATTGTGCGCCACAGGAGTGCTACAAATACAAACCTGTATGTAATGCACTCAGAGAAAAATAAGTGATTCAAAAAGTTCAAGCAAAGTACTGCATCTAAAGAAGTGTACAGGCGAAGGTGGTATTAAGCTCTGGGAAGTAAAAACTACAATAATAAATCCTCTGGTCGTGGAGCTACTAGATATGGTTTTAACAAACTCCTCCTATTCGATGCATTTTCGGATCACACAAAATATGAAATACAAACTTAAATTGCACTAATCTTAGCCGATAATGCTTTCAAAAAATGTCTGTAACAGGAATAGTATTATATATTGTTGTTGTCGTTTGTGTACGATATACTCGTGAGCACAAGAGTATGTCGATGCACCTTTGAATTAAGCAAACTATTCGTTTCTGAGTGCACAAGGGAAATCAAAATTAATTTGTTAATAATGTGAATCCATTAAGGAGAATCTCTTAAAATGCCTGCGTCAGACCCGCCTATCTGTTTGATTTCATTTAAATTCAAATTGTCAGAGTGTATGTGAGTTTGCGCGCTTATGGTGGCGGGAAAATATTGAGTACCTGTGCGAAACGCAAGCCATCAAACACAGCTAAGTCTGGCAGTTGGTCCTGTTGTCCCAACATGCACGACATTCGCTCGCTTGTTAGACATTTGTTAGGTTTGTAGCATTTGTCTCTATATTTTATTTTATTTCTCATTTTATTTGCCGACCGCCAATTGACAAGGCATTTGTATTTGAATGACTTATGATTGTAACGTTGCATGCGAGAGTGTGATTGTGGTTGTGCATGTGTTTGTTCAACCCGGTCTATTTATTTATGTGACAATGTTTGTTTTGGTTGTCGCTCACAACTACATTTATAGAGGTGTCTATCGCCTTTAAAGCCTACCTCAAATAATTGTATTTCAATAGAAATATTTGCCTGTCCATATTAATGTTTATATGTGTGTGCGTGTGTGTGCAGCATCCTTTGGCCATTCTCGACTTTGGTGCGCTCGTTATTCGCACTAACTGTTATGCGCTCTGTGCCACTGTTGCCTTGGCATTATGGCATTATGTTTTTTTTTTTTCTATTTTGCACAGGACTAGGGAGGAAACATCCACGACATTAATGCGGCCTCTGTGTATTATGTGTGTATGTGTGTGTGTTTCAGTTACACCCACATACTCATACGTACTCAACACAAGAAAATGATGATTTACTGTGCTGAATAGCAGGTCCGGTTCTGGGGACTTTCATAAATCTCTGGCCAGTCTGCCTCATGAACACGTACTGGTAAGTGATATGAAACTTAGACCTACTCGCACAATCCCCTGTTCAACGCCTGGAACATTTTATTCAAATGTTTTAAACTATTTCTGTTGCATTATAATGTAGGGGCTCTGCATTTATTCGTGCGCAGTTTCTAAAAACTCTTGAAACTATTTTGCTTGCCCTGTCAAGATGTATTCGCATTCTGGTTAAGTGCTCCGGTCAGCAACATGGAATATATTCCATGTACTTGTATATATATATTCCATATATATGCCGAGTAATGCAAGCTGACATAATTTTAAGGAAATACAAGTAGTTCACATTTCAAAGGATGCTACACAGTGCACGCAAATAGAAACAACTTGCACATGTTTATAAGCTACAGAATAGCAAAACTATGGTTGACCTTTGGCTTAAATTTATAAGAGATTTTATAAATAAACATTGGCTTAAATGTTAAAGTCTTTCTGTCTGCCCCGAGTTGATTCTGATCCATTTCACACAATACTCAGAGAATTGATTTTCTTTAAATTTTTTATTATAATTGTCGTACTAGGCAGCAAAGAAGAGTATCAGAATTTAAAACTGTAGTGAATATCATGAAATTCTGCAATAATTAAACATTATCAGCTTAGTAGGTGTCTATATGAGATTCCTAAACGCGTTACAAGTAATTAAAGCCAATCGCATTGTCCGTTCTTCTTTAAAGTTTCAAGTGACTTATATGTGAGAAAGTTAATTAAATACGAAAGGGACAGCGTTTATCACTATCGAACACTTTAAGCAATACTTATCAGCAATATCAAATTTAGTATGAACTTTGAGAATGTTTAAAAATTGAATTTGACACTATTTGGATGTACTGCTTGTATATTTGTTTTGATTAAGAGTGACAAACGCACACACACAAACAATTTACCGGTGTCTTTAATATTCAACAACAAACCTTGCCAAAAACATAACATAAATTGAACATATATCCAATTATGTCTGCTGTGTCCGCTCCCTCACTCTGCCCAGCTGTAGTTCCAATCTATGCACATGGACGGGTGTCCGGTGCGACAAGCCCATAATCAAGTTAACTAAGACATGTCCAAATTCAACCAAGTGCATTAAAATTGAATTTTGTTTGCATTTGCACACACAACAGGATGCAGAAGTAGCAGAGCACCAAAAACAATACACAACACCTAGCTAGGCCATACAGCAAAAATTCTGGCAAGAACGAATCAACACCTACACACTTGCCTCAACCACTCCTGGCCAATGCACATTTAGTCGGCTCGGAAACCGCAAGCACGCATGCACTTCCACATACACAGAGAGATATTATTATGTACATATATAGAGTTTAAATAGTGACAGATATACCGGAAGCATGTATTTGGCTAACTTTATCGATTTGTTCAATCATTTATTTCAGTAAAAAACTGCTCAAAAAACTATTTTATTTTGAAGCGACAGAAGTAAAAGAGTTCAAAATATATCGCACGCCAAGCATTTACTTTTATCTCATATTATATCCACCAGGCTTGATTTAAGTATGATTTATGGTTCCCTCAAAACTAATGCATTTCACTAAAATTTAAGCAGTTGTAATAAAGTAAATTAAGTTTTTTTTGAAAAGAGTATGCGCCAGTGAAATAATGCTGGAACTAGAATATTGTACCACGAGCTATTTACAGAGTTAGATAGATATTCGAGTAGCGGACTTTTTTCCCACTGTATAAATTATTATGTAGCTATATCCTTTCGCACTTACTCGCACATCAAGCAGAGAATACGGTAGAGCTTAGCATAGTTCACAAAATATTTATGTTGATAAATCAAGTTTGCTTTTGTGGATTAGGTGTATCTAAAATAAATTGAATTTGTGGCGTAAATTGAACCAAAACAAAGGACAGGCAAACAAGTGTAAAGCAGAGATGTGCGCTCTTTGAGCCTGAAACTCTCTGGATGCAGATTAAAAGCCCTTAAAAGCCGAAGTAAGATATCGTTCTGTTCGTATACAGATATATATACGAGTATGTATCCATATGCGTGCGTGTGTCTGATATATTTGTGTGCCTTTTGGGTTAACTTTGGCAAGTGGCTTTGCATAAAGTTATGAAGTTGCTTAATTGAAAATAAATCAAATTAAATGCAACTTCAACTCTTGAATTGCTTCAAGCTCTGAAATAAATAGGACCACTAAACTAAATGAGAGCAGAAAACGTAAAAGTGAATTAAATATGACTGTCAGATGTATGCAAACGCATTCATTTCCGTTTTTATTATCTCTGTTTGCGCTTTTGAGCAAAAAACAAATCCATACTAAATCGCAGCGTTGTTGCGCCAAATACTGCATGGCATTATCTGTGTGGCTTATGCCGCGTTAAAAATAAAAAACAATAACAAACAAAACCCGAAACCATAACCATTCTGGCCATAGGAAAACACAAACAAAAGCGAGGGAAAATAACAAACAAATAAGTGGAGCAAGCTCGCAGCAGCTTAAAGCAGATAAAACATAAAAAATACTTCGCTTGGGTTTTGGGCGGAAGTACAATGGAATTCATAGCATAAATATGCATGGGCATCACTCATACGCCCTGTGACTACAGCGACTGTAAATCAAAGCTCTTGAGGTTTTCGAGCTTCGCAACACTTGAAAACACACACATAGACACATACAGACACACTGACATATTATTACTTTCTTGCAGAGATTGCAGTTTCGTATTTCGTATGCTGGCCTGAAGACCTCACATCGCAACAGAAGCTTCTTTAGAAAATTTGGCATAGTAATGTTTTTAAATTATTTTTCTTCTATTTAAGGGTCTTTCATCTTTCATATGCTGTTGATTCCGGTGACCAAATGAAACTGACATTCCACTGAAACGGTAATAGCCTTTTCCGTCTTCCATTTAAGTTCCGCCATTTTTAGCTGAAATCGTAAACAGGAACAGCACTCAGTATACTAACATCACAGAAATGTCAAACTGAACTGAACTCAGAGCACTTTAAACGCAATTTGCGAGAAAATGTACAAAATTCCAAACATGCAACCAAATTTTATGTTGACTCAAGTGCCGGGGCAGTCATCCAGAGGAATCTGCCACCAAAAATTATTTATTTATTTGAAAAAGAAGCAGCCAAACTCCATAACATGGCGCCATCGACAATGTCCAGCTGACTAACAGCAGTAACCAGCGACCCCAATCTCTCTAGACCCACTTCCCCTTTAAAGGAGCACCAACAACAAAGGCATCTACCAGCAGGAACAGCAGGGTGTGCAGTTTGTCAGCAACATTTATAAATTATGATTGCAATCAACGTGCAACAAACGCGGTTGGAGGGACACAGTTACCAGTTGCCGGTTGACTATTGCTTTTATTTTTGGCAAAATGACAGACATACATACATACACACACACACACATACACAGCTGTTGGGAGCTGCAATAAACGTAGCAATTTATATAAATGTTGCATATTCATAACAAGTAATGGAAAAACTTCGCACAATGGAATTATTGTGGCCGTAACTTGTGCGCCTCGCATCGCTAATGAATGAACGAATGGAAGAGGCATGGCCATAATTTTGCGTTAGTTACTGTAAACTTTTGCACGCTGTCGCATATGTTGACAGTCATCCAGCAAGCCAACCAGTCAGCCAGCCAGTTAGTCAGCCAGTCAGCCAGCCAGCCAGCTAGCCAGTCAATGAACCAACCAACTAGCACATGACTGCCTTCCAGCTTCAACTTGTCACAGTTGCCGCCTCATGTAAATGCATCCAATGGCCAAAGCGTGGGCGTGGACGCAGCGGCTACTCCTATTTCATGCGACGTGCTCGCTTACTGCACATCTGCAGAAACTGTACAGAAACTGTAGTAACTGTAGTCCAAACATGCAGTAACTGCGTTCGGGCAACATCGGCTCATTTATCTTTTACATTATCCACGGGGCATGGGTTCACTCCGCTGCTCTTGTTCACTGGTCAGCGCATGGTCGGCGCATGTGTGGCGCACTCTTTTTTCCTGACATTTGCGGCTACACCTCTTATATATTATGGTAATGCTGTAAAAAATGACAACTGCCTGAGGTGTGTCTACAAAAAAAATCAAGCGAATGGCAAGAGGTGCATATCAAGTTTTTGTGTTTTATGAATTGACAGACATAATAAGAAGCTATTTATATAGTCTCTGCATTGATGCAGTAAAGGGTAATTGGGTAGAGCGTGAAAAATGTTAAATAAATTGGGTTACATTTTAACTTTTTTAGCTCATTCCATTGCACTTTTTCAATTAAATAGGTAATTAAAAGTAATTACTGAACTTCTTTACTGACTTCTGGTATTTACATACAGTTTGTTTAGTCAAAAATGGAAGCCAAAGCCGCTAGTTGGCAGCTAGTTAGTTATTAGCAGCAGCTATACTGCCAATCTATTCCTTTGTATCAGTTCCCAATTTTTAATTTGGTCAAATATACAATTGTAAGTGGGGAGTGCCATGAACTAAGTATTAAAAATTATTCGAAAAAATCCATTCAACTCATTCATTAAAATGAACAGCAAGTTCATTGGTCTCTTTCGCTTCGGTTCTCTTAAAGTCTAATAACTTTTATATTTATATATATCTTTCTCTATAAAATACTAAAGTTTAATCAAGAAACAGCTACCAGCTACTACAAGTTTAGTAATTTATTCATGCCCAGCAGTGCTCCCCCAAAAACAAAATGTCGTAGGGCCAGATCTTAATGAATTTCAATTTTCGTTCACGTGTCTCATATCACATTTCCAACTAATTTTACAGAACTTGTGGCAGACAAATTTCAATAAATGTCACACGCGTGAGCATCAAATTTTTGATTAAACAAGCGAGAGGAGCCGGCGGGAGTGCGAGTGCCAGGATGAGTGCCAGGACGAGTATGTCGAGCGATGCGCACTGCGCAACTGTTGACATTAAGTGCCATAGAGGCAGCCGAGCTGTCATTAATGAAACTCAAACACAATCTCACACACACACACACACACTCGCAGAGGCGCTGGCACACGCACAGACATACGTAAGTGGGAGACAGTACATGGGAAAGGGTTCATTAGGCTGCCAGCTACAGGCGCTGGCAAGGACAACTGCCTCGATTGCTAGGAAAAGTGTGCACCTCCATGCCAGCCGACACAGGATATGGGTTAATGTGACAGAACTCGAAAAAGCGCCAAAGTGACAACAGTCGGGTCGACAGACTAAGGACAGGAGGCAAGAAACCGAAGACAGGGGAGAGAAGACGGGAGACAAGCAAAGTGTGCGAAAACATCTTGTGTTTTGAATGTTCGTCATTAACGTGGAGGAGGGTGGTTGCGCGTGGCGGGCGGTAGGTGGCGGGTGGCGGGTGGCGGGTTGGGTCGAAGGTGTTATGCCGTTTGCCCTGCGGGAATGCGTTGCGCGCGAATTGCTGTAAATATTGCCAGTAACAGCAAAAGCAACAACAACAATAAAGGCAACAACAACAACAGTGCTGCTGCTGCTGCTGCTGTACTATAGCCAGCTTAGATAAAGACAACAACAACAACAACAACAACAAGAACTGAGGGAAAAGAACCGACAACTGCCGCAACGCAAACAAGATTAATTAAGGAATGTAAATTTAGTAAAATTACGCGCTATTGTTTGGCTGTGTTGGTGTTTGTGTTTGTGTGTGTGTGTGTATGTGTACCTGGCCTCTGCGAGCGTCAGTGTGTGCGAAAGGGGTGTTGAGATTTTTTTCATTAACAACATCATCAATGGGGCGGTCGAGCAAGATACCGGCACCCAGCTATGCGTTGCAAAGTGGAGAGGTGGGAGGGCTAGTATATAGTACTCTATTATACTCATTTGGAGTTAGATCCGCAGCCAAATCAGTCAAGTGAATCATGGAATGAAATTATCATTATTTCGAAGACTTTAACCTTTTTCAGCACAGAATGTATAAGCCCATCGCATTTACTATACTTATTTATATAGCGGACAGTCTTCACTTCAGACTAATTCTCTGATTTCTTCATTATTGTTTGTTAGATGTTTATTTAATGTTTGTCAAACCGAGATCCAGTTCACAGAACTGAACCTGTAAGCGCATATCTGGTGCGGACCTGTGCGGTTCTTTGATGCCGGTGTCGGCATTGTTCGGGATTTAAGCGGATACTGCGTTGGATCAACGCTGTGTGTTGAGCTTAGCGCTGGTCTATATGTATTCATTAAAAGCAACCTTTTCAATTTCAGCCTTGCCCCGTGTTATTGTTGCTGCTGTTGTTGCTGCTACTGTGGTTTTTGGCGTTGTCATTGGTTTGATGGTTGCTGTGAGTGAAGGGTTAGCCAAAATTTTTAATTAGTGTCGTCGTCGCTGTAGTCGTCTTTTTTCGGCCCCGCCTGCGGTTTTCCCACAATTTCCATGATAACCATAACCCTTTGTGTATTGTGTCAAAAACATGCATAAGTAATATTTTGTGAAACGCATTTCAAATGAAGCTTGAAATTATACGGCCGCCCTGCGGGAGTGTAGAGAATTATAGTCAAAGTGCACGAATAGAACAACAGACTATATACATATGTATTTATGTATGTATGTATGTTTGTACGTACTCATTCAACATGTGCCAGAAACATTTTTGCACACAACCGAAGGTGCAGTGTTTTCCCAATCTAATTTCCCAGGCATATCGGGAAATACACGTTTACCGACATTTGTTTACTTGCGCCTCAATAGTGCGTGCTTTACGTGACCGTCTGCTGATTTTCACGTTCCTCTGCCTATCTGTATGTATGTTTGTACATACATTTGTTTATGTATTTGCGTATGTGTATATGTATGTATGTATATGGTCTATCCTGGCGCGATTATGGGACGGGAATGGTTGAAATGCAACAAAGTTTCTGACGCCTGCCACAAGCACTGCGCACAGAGTAGTTTATGTTTTGTTTGCCTGAAATTCTGTGTCAGACAGCATGAAATTGGGTCACAGAGTTTCTGGCTGGCTTCGCTGTCCAGAGAGCGAGTGAAGCTAAAATAAACTCCACGGTTTTATGTGCATATTTTGAAATGATGGCGGTGCGCCACAGGAAATGTCGGTTGGCTGTCCACAGGTCTGTCTTTTGGCCTATCTGTCGGCCTTTTGGTTCGGCATGTTGCCTGTTGTTATTGTTATTGCTGTTGCTGTCGATGTCTGCAATTTTCAAATGCATTTGTTTGATGTTGTTGTTGGTGCTGCTTGTGCTCTTTAATGAGCTGCGCATGAATTTTAATTTTTAAAAGCTTCATTTGGGCCATTGAGCTGTATCATGTACCTTTCAAATACATATTTTGTTTGAAAATTGTTTTATGGCTTAATTAGTTGAAATGCTCACCCAGAGCGAAGTGAGTGGCAGCTGTTGCGTATGTGAAATTCCAGGAAAATGATTCTGTTGCACTGACAAACACACATGCACACACCCACACACACACACAATCACCGATAGATCCATACACACAGACGCAGACGCAGACATGCACGCCTGCACAATCCATCAATCAGCGCCTGGCGTGTGTGTAAATGAAATTCTGACAGCCATGAAATCGCGTAAACGTAATCTCGGCCAGAGCAGAGAACAAAGCGGACGACCAGACCGGCCGAGAGACAATCCTGTTGGGCCTGCTGCTGCCGTCTGCTATGTTATCTCTTTGTTGCTTGCTGGCGTTTCTGGTTAGGGGGCAGGCTTGCTTTTCAGGCCTCTGCTTTTCAGCTGGCATGAATGATGGCACTCAAATTACATTAAATGGAATTCCAATTGATGTAGAAGACAATAATCAAGCACAATACGAATTCCAGCGACAATGGCTTTGGCAAAATTGTAAATGGCATTTACATGTTTGCTGTCATAACTTAACAAGCCGCTCAAAGTGAGAATGACAGCTATGTTGCTATAGCTCCCACACCACTCTGCCTCTGCTCTTCAAGCTGCCACAATGTCGGCAAACAGTGCGCCCTTTAATGAATCATAATGTGTGCAATTGCCGGCCTGTCCCCTCTAAGCGCTGAGCACGTTAGTTCAGTTCAACAGCCCATCATTCCATCATACCGTCATCCCATCATCCCATCGCAGCCACTGCAATCAAACCAATGCAATTAGGATTTGGCGACGATTTCGTGTTGTGCATGTGAAGAAGATTTCTTGTTGTCGTTCGTTGGAGACGTTGAAGATATAGCCATCATGACGACGTCCTCGTTCGTCGAGGCATTTATCTACGGCATCCACGTTCGGCATTTTCTTTTTCCAGCGACAGACGCCTCCCTGGGGCATTGATATGAAAGACGCTAGCCGACAACGCTTGGCAAAGGAAACTAGCAATTGCTATTGTAAGCAGACAAGACTGATTAAAGAGAAATTCCCCAGATTATCTAATGTCACATACACATGCCTCTTCTTTCATAATTATTATAAACATCAAATTATTTTCACTTCTGACAAAATTTACATTTATTGATTGCCAGTACAAACATAATTGCTTGCCTCTTGTTAGTGTTGTCTATAGGATGAAAGGCGTTTTAAGAAACTTAATAACTAATATCAACTTTGGTTTAAAGAAATGTTGGTAGCTGTTGTATATGTGGGCTGAATTGGAATCGTTTAAAGTCGTAGAAACAATTGTAGATCTGCTGAGGTATCGAGCACTGAGAAATCCGCTCACAACCCCATAGTCTGATTATTAGAAGGATAAGAAATGATAGACATTTGTATTTATCTTCTAAAATAGTAGGCGCTTAAATGACTTTTTTTAGTAACAGACCCACTTGTGGGTAATAATTTACCTCATGTGGATCCATATTGAAACAAATATTATATATCAATTGAGACTTAATGGTCCTGTCCACTCCACTCCACTCAATTAAATATTTAACTCAAGAAATGTAATTTTTCAATTAGCGCCACAACATTTAGCCATTAGCAATGAGCTGAAATGAGATTTGTGCCAATTGCAAATTAAAAAAAAAAGAAAAGATTTTTAATTGAAACAAAGAGGAAAAAACACACGACGTTGATGTTCAGCCACCCGCACGTTTGTTCGCTCACTCAGTCAAAATCATTACGTGATTAAGGTTGCCATTACGACGAAGGAGCAAAAATAGAAACACAAACTGCAAAAGTAGAACACGACAAACACACTCACACACACACACACAGACAAACTCACACGAACACAATTACGCTGCATGGGTTGGGTAAAAATAAAAACGGCAAATAGAAATAAATAAATCAACAGAGACAGAGAGAGAGAGAAAGACAGAGAGGAAAAATGGAAAACACTTCACTTGGCGGACAAAACAATTAAAATGAAAAAACCGTAAGCACTCTAATTCTACGGTACAGCCAGGCCATCGTTTTTGTTTTTTTAATTTTCATACGAATTTAAAAAACATTTAAGGGTTCGACACAACTGGAATTTTGGATGCGCTGCATCATGGAGTGAAGACAAATTTGCGGATCTAATTAGTGCCTAAATTGTCGGCCTACAATAGTAATAATAAAGAGACAAGCTCGCTAACAACTTGCTGATGGCCGCTAGCCTATGGGAACATTGAAAAGCATTTAAGTTCGGCCACCCCAACACGATTCTCAACAAGTTGAGGTTCGTTTTGTTCAGCTGCCGTGGGATGCCATTCAGTTGGCTGAAACCAATTCAATTTACGGTTGCACACACACAGGCAAGTGCAGACAAGTGTACAAGGACATGCGGCTTGGCCATTACTGGGACACTCGTTGCTGCCATGGGCTACTAGAAAAAAAGGAGCATACTTGACTATCGAACATCCTTTCGGGCAGCGAAGTTTAAGAATCTCACGACATCTGACCTAAGAAAACAGTCTCCTGAAACGCAATCTGTACCAGTAAGTGTCCTACAATTGTCCGCAAAAATTATTTTCTGATAATTATTTTTTATTTGTATGCAACCATTATGCAACCACATACTCGTACTATATATTTCTTATTTTCTAGTTTCTTATTGATTGACAGTAAGCTCTATCGTATAAATAGATACACCGACAGAAAAATAGTATAATAATATCGACATAATAGTATTTCCTCGTCCTTCTTAGTAATTACTAGCAAAGCGTCTTAGCAAACAGAGCCTATGCACGGATAGATAATATGCTGCTAATATCAGACTTGGGTATTACGTAGAGTATATTTCCGCTAAATGAAAACGTATAGAGTCTCTGGCCTATTCGTGCAGGGTATAGAAAACAGAAAAGTATGCCAAAACAACGCTGACCACAGCAGGATGTCAATGGCGTACGATTGTACGAACGATGGACGGCAAATTGTAAATTAATTGATGAAAGCAGCGTTTAGTGGGCGACAGAGAAAATGCACGTACATGGGAACCGTGTAGCTCTCTTTTTCTGCTGCAGTTCAAGTGCTTTGCCATGTTCTCATCGGCGGCAGTCGCAAATGTTTGAGCAGCATTTGGTAGCATAGGTAGGGGCAGGAGCAGGAGCCGGAGCAGGGGAAAAGGTAGGGAAGGACAGGAACAACATCGATGTGTGGGCTGCACTCGCTCGCTGTCCGATTCTGAGACAAATTGCTGGTAGCAAGATTAATGTTGTGCATTATCTTTCGTCATTTGTCGATTGTCAATGCACCGGGAGCTGCTGCTGTTTGCCCGTCTCTGTCTCTCTGTAACCAGAATCAGGGGACGGGGGATACGGAGCGGAGGCATATTCAGAGCCACAAATGTGCTTACTTTTTATAGCCTGTACCCAAAGGGTGAAAGGCTATACTAGTTTTGTGCGCATGTATGTAACACACAGAAGGAGGCGTGGCAGACCCCACAAAGTATATATATTCTTGATCAGGATGAGAAGACGAGTCGATATAGCCATGTCCGTCTGTCCGTCTGTCCGTCTGACCGTCTGTCCGTCTGTCTGTATGAGCGCAAGGATCTCAGTAAGTACAAGAGCTAGGATAACCAAAATTGGTATCAAGGTTCCTATAAGCCCTAGGCAGAACGAGTTTGTTTATTTTTTCTGATACACCCCCCCACTCCCCCGCAATTCGTATTTTTTCTTATAACTTCCGTAATTCTCGGAATTTAAAAATCAATTTTGGTAGGTACATCCAGTTAGTACTAATGTGTCCGTGTGCCAAATTTCATCATGATAGGTCAATTCTGAAGAAAGTTATAGCCATAGGTAAAATCGCTGCTCATGCGCTGCCTCTGTCGGCAGCGCTGCCCGCAGCTGTTGTTGTTGTTGCTGCTTTTGTTCAACTTTGTGCTGCATACATACACGCATATGAACACGCATAGGTACGTGATGTAAATGTATGCTGTTTAAACTGAACATAAACATGTATTCTAATTTAATTAAATTAATTATTTTAATTAATTAATTCATTCATTTTTTTTAATAATTTAATTTTTTTTAATTTTTTTTTTTTTTAATTTTTCCTTTTTGTGGAGAGTACAGGCTATTTTACTGTCGGGCTTGCTCGACTGTAGCGTTCTATCTTGTTTACTATACCTTTTTGTGCTCAATCGCAGCGAAGTGTTTGTTATCTGTGGATGTGTGTTTTAACATTGTGCACTGATTTTCCATTTTCTATCTTTGACATTTTTCAATTTATATACTTACTTGTACATACGAGTATACTCGTATACCCCACTCGTTTTCCCTCTCTCTGTCTCTCACTTCTCACTGTGTCCTGATTTTTAATGGCAAATGGCATGGCCAGGTAATTTTATTCAATGTTAATGGCAGCGCTGCCTTTTATGTGCGCGCTTGCATTAATCACTTAAGAGTTTAAATAAGGACATTTTGCTTACAAGCACGTGTGAGTAAGCCTTGGGCATCAGGGCTATTAGTGCACACTCCTTGCATATGCTGTGCTCGTATATACTCGTAGTTTGGCTTCTGAAGAGCAACAAATTTTTATCGAGCACCATTGTTGGCAATTAGCAGATTCCATCCAGCACATAAGCTTCTATTTGCTTAAACCCGTTACACGTTGCCACACACAGGAGCCAGCAATATGCTTCGGCCAAATCCTTACAAGTCTCGTGTAGCAGTCATAAAAAAAGAGCTCTCCGCCAGCAAACAAGTTGCACAACAATGTGGCGGCCGTTATGTGTAGATGGAATTTTTAGGTTCAAATCCTGTCGGGTCATAAAAAGTGCTTATTACATTATCACCTCAAGCGTGGCTGATCCGGCTGCAGGTTTGTTTGTGGCAGCTTCCAGACTAAGCCCACATCCATTTCAACACTGCCGCCTCATGTTTTTCCAGCACTCACTTTGTTTGCCCTTCGACGTTTTCAATTCACACGCCGTTGGCAGTGCAAGTTTTTACACAGTTTTCCTTCTTGTTCTTCTTTTTGTGATGCCTCTCAATTTTTTTCCCAGTTGGTTGCTTGTTGTTTGTGCTCTGGACTTTATTATGACCCTAGCAGCTGCGTTTTTCAATTTTTGTTTTTAGGCCTTTAGGCCCAACCGACCAACCTCGCCGCAGCTAAACCTTGAGCCGATTTGGCTGCGTAGTCACTTATTGGCAAATGTTTGCCTCCTTTTTTGCCCTCGACGCAGAAATGCGAAAAATGTGCTTTTTTACTGTCCCGTTGATCCGCTTTGGTGTTGCGAGTTCATTCAATTTGGATTAAGTCGTTCGTGTTGATTAACAAAATTGACTTTTTTCGGTCGCCCCCTCACTTGGTACTCGCCTGCTAGCGATGGGCCAAAACTAAATTGATTGATTTCTGCGGCACAAAAATTCAAATTGCAATCCAGGCCGAAGCAATCTCAAATGCATAATTTAAGAGACGACAATTTTATGGCTGCTCTTGGGGCATTTAGTAAATATTCAATCAATTTAAAGCGCATGTGCCCTCATACTCTATACGAGTTCAGTATTCATACGTATAGTATTGTAATAAATCACAAAAGAAAATGTCTCAATATCGAATGAAAATATGCGTCATAACAATAAAAATGTTGACAGTAGATGGCAATGGCGACAATGTGCAGGCAAGCTGCCTTCGCCGCTACACACGCCCTGATGCGCCACATTTTGCTAAATAACGCAAATAAACAAGACAAGGCGACAGGCCATAATATGTCATGGGTCCCAAAGGCGCTTGACGACGACAAAGACGATGATGACGACAGCCGGGCTGCCACAGCATCAGAACCGACATCATACATCCTTGCCTGCGCCGTCACACCTCCCCCTTCTCTTTCTTTCTCTCTCTCTCGCTCCCTCTCTCGCCCTGTGCTTTAACTGAAAATCAATGGCATATCGTTACAACTAATACGTATATTGGTGCCCTGGGCCTACACCATGACTTGAAGGCATATCAACAAATGCCATAAAAAATGAAATAAAATAATGATAGCATATGCAGTGATGCGTTCAGCGATAAGGACGCACGCAGGAAGTCACGCGGCAGCAACAACAATAATTGTATCAGTAACAACAGGGACTAACTGCCGGACGACCAACCGGAGACAGCATGCATAGATATACTCGTACACCCCCGATAGACGGACATGTGAACAATGTAGTCACTCATTTAATAATATTGTTTTATGCGCCAATAATAATACTCGGCTTAGTTATTCATCTGAATGCACAACAAGGACAGCTTCCACAATTGAATTGGTCAGCGTTGGCAGCAAGTAACAAGGATTTTGGTCGAAAATGGGGCCATACCTAATTGCCAACTAATTGTGGGCAAACTAATTTCCGTGGGCCAAGCCTTTTAAGCAATACAAACAAACAGCACACAAAGACGGAAAGACGGAGGAGAAGCAAAAATAAGTGCCAGAAATTTGGCCAGGTTTGGGGATGCGTGGATGCTGGCAAGCGGGAGCTCGGAGGATAAGAGGATACGAAACCGAATAGGGTCGAGCACACGCACGTAATGCTTCCTAACACTACTGTCTTAACGCTTAATACACTAAGAGCTCAGTGTCTGGCTCAAAGCCGGATATACACACACATAATGCCGGGGCTGCGTCGACATGGACGTCGCAGTTGCAGCGCAGTCTCTGCCAACGTCTCACGTAGTCAGTGCTGGCCACAATGTAAGTTGGCTCATAATTTATTTCGATTACGCCATAGCACGCAATTTGCGCTGAAAATATCCTTTTAGCACACGCAAGCTCGCACACTTCCTCACACACACAGACACACAGACACACACACACACACACACACACGGGCGCACACAATTTCCGTTTCCGCTTGGCGCAAACTCACATACTCAGTTACCGGCGCGTCGTCTGCGGCTACAAGCACTTTATCTAGCCAGGCTAAGCGCAGCAGCTGATGCCGTGAAAATCCACTTGTGTGATGCGCAACAGCGCAACAATTAAATCGCAGCTAAAGTGTGGCCTAAAGCTGCCAACGCAGCGGCTCAGCAGCTGGGCTGTTGATGGCTGAAGACCTTGCATTGCATTCCCCTGCCATGAATCATCGACCAGCACCGCACTTCGAATGGAAAAGGCCAGATACTTGTATCAATTTGATTGGAAAGAAGCGAAGGGGCACCAGCCTATACGTGAGCTCATACATCTCAAAAAGCCAACCGGCAGGTAAAAACTGAATCATGCCTCAGGTAAAAGACAAAGCGAAAAAACCAACAACTATGACGATGACAGTAAAGACAACAATTTATTCCTGTAGCAAGTTTGATTTCGAGCTGCGCTCCAACGCATTAGCTGACTAATAGAAGCTGAATTTAACGTTATTTTATAGCTCCACAACTGAAGGTAGAGAATTATAAACCATGTTAAAAGACTAAGCATTTCGAACTAAAAAGTGGCCTACATTTCAAAGAAACAAGATAGACTACTAAATGAAATACGTAGTATGTTTAGAATGGCCTTATTATGAACTCGCACAATGTATCAGAATTGCCAACAAACATTTTCTTAAATTTTATTTTATTTATTTGCATTTAGCTACCATAAAAGACGTGAACATTAAGAAACTAATAATGTGCTATCCCCCGATGTATATTATAACGCCTTCTTAGTTTGCAGACACCATATCTGTTGGGGAGTATGGATGTGCCCATCAGAAGAAAAAACTGCCTGCATGTTTCCTACTGCAGAAGTCTGAGGTTCGTTACTAATTTTGGATGATAATAATAATGGATTACTAATAACTGGATGATTAAAAATCTAACGTGCAGGCATGTCATATAATTCCTGAACTTCTTTTTGAAATTTTAAACATATATCATGTTATACCTTTTTATCTTAATATCATACTTGTAGAAATGCAGAAATGCAATGCACTACCAGTAGTCGTTGCTCTTGCAATTATGATCCAAATACTCACACATACAAATTTACATGCGTGTACATATAAGCTCTTGAACAGATTTTACTTTGAATTAAAAAAAATTTTATAATTTTGAATTAGACTCAGTTTTTCCGAGCTGGGTGAAGAGTGTATAAAATGTAGCCAATGGGACTGCAGCATTCATTACTAAATACCATTTAGTAAATGGAATTTTAAGTTCCTTTTATAGTACAAGTAAGTACATATATGTAGCTCCACAAATTGGTGAGCATTTAAAGCTTCTGACAGAACGTGTGCAGCGTGGCGTTCAAATTTGCGCTTAAAATTTATAAATATTTATGGCACACATAGAGCAGGAGTTGATCTCTGCCAATAATTTTATGTGCTTGCTGATAGCAGCAGTCGTAATTCAGGCGTTGTGCTCTCCTTGTGTCTTTGTGTGAAAGTGCATGTGCACATGTGTGTGTGTGTGTGTGTGCGTGCGTCTATCTGTGTATTTAGTTTGGGTGCAGCGAGGCGAGCATTTTCGGCTGAAGGATTTATGTGCGCTGACATGCAAGCAACTTAAGAGCAAGGACAACAAATGCAAGGAAGCCAGCCAAGATAGCGATGGCGAGCAGAAACAAGCCAAGGCGAACGAACGAGCACAGCAATGAAAGCCGGAACAAGAACAAGGATTCGAAGGAGAAGCACGAGCAGCTAACTGCGTTATACTTTCTTATAAATGCAGGAGCCAGCTAACACAACAATTGAGAAAAATATGCTGAGCACAAGGATTAGGCAATGGCAAATATTTAACGGTGCCTGAGTGTGTGTGTGTGTGTGAATGCGTTGTAGACCACGAAAAACTACCAAATATTTATGCGAGTTTTGCATGTGCCGGCACAGGATATGCCAGACATTAGTAAAATTTCCGGCCACAGCCACAAAATATTCAATAATGTATTAAAGATATGGCCGCGAAGGGAAACATACATACTCGCACTATACATAGATATATGTACATACATAAGTACATAGATAGAGAGAAACACTCGTTTACGGAATCGACAACTCAACTGAAGCGTTGCAGCAGGATAAATCTAAATAAGACGTGCTCGAGACTCACTGGAGTCCGCCACATTGTGCAATGAAGTGCAAGTAAACTTGAAGCGACGCAGATACCAAATGCAAGCATCCTCGCATCCTCGCTTCCGTCTACCTGTTGGCCAGCATCTCTACGACACTATAAGACAACACGGAAACGAAGTAGGCACGAAACCCATGCGAGCTCTGGGTCTGCAGCTCTGCGATGTGGGATGTGCGATTTGCGATTTGCCATTTGCGGTTGACGAAGCCACGTTTATAGCCATGTGGGCAACTGCAGGTAGTGGGGCTTGAGTTATTGCACACACTATATCGTTCAATAAATTTCAACACTTTTAAATGTACGAGTAGCTGGCAAAATGTAGAAACTTTCGCAACTACTTGCGCTTTAATGTCGAACTGGAAAAGTGATAATCAATCACATGGATTGTTGACAAGCCTGCTCACCCAACCTACAACTTGATGTAGCCGATGTCGATGTCGATGTCGATGCCGATGCCGAGGTACCGCCAGCACTCACGCAGTCACTTAATCACTGTCGCTGCGTTTCGGGTTTATCCTCCGAAGCGCAACATGTGCATCCTCTGTATCTCTCTGATACTCTCTCATCCATGGCCTTATTCTTCTTCGTTTTTTTAATATCAATTACAGTTTGTTCATACGACTGCCAGCTGACAGCTGCATAAATGAATCACTGAAAATTACAAATCGACAAATGCAGGCAGCGATATCGGGAGGACTGCGTTATTAATTCAATTAACGCCTCAGTGCCAGTTTGTGAGCTCAATGGCAATGGCTTACGCTTACGCTTGACTTGCTCCACAGTGTTCGACATGGAAAGATTAAATGCAAAATATAGACAAAGAGAGATGAAATTGAAAATCATATATTTTGATTACCCCACAAATATGTATGTGCTGGGGCTATTAAACCGCAACGAGAAGATACAAGATATATCTAAATTCCTGTTTTTGAGGGGACTGCTGGGGATCGTTTAAGCTCTTAAGCCTTAAACGGCAAATGTGATTTGATGTTCGCAATGAACCACGAACTCAAACAAAACTGCAAGTGCACGAAATCTGTGCACAGCTCAGCTTATTACATTACGGGCTTCTTTAAGGCCTATAAGCACAATTTTGTGGTTGAGAGCATGTCAAAAGCCGGCACTTACCCAAGTGTGTGTGTGTGTGTGTGTGTAGGTGTGTGTGTGTGTGTGTGACTTCATTGCATTTGTCATTTGTCATTTTAGGCCTGCACGCAAAAACCGCAACACAAATTTCAACATCTACTCGTATGTAAATTTGCAACTGAGAGACAAGTGCATAATGGTGTGTGTGTTTGTCAGTTTGTCTGTGTGTAGGTGTGTGTGTGTGTGTGTGTGTGTGTGTGTGCGGTTACTCACAACTCTTTCACAACTGATTGAACAACAATGACACTGAACTATAACAACGTGCCGTGCTGATGTCGATGCCTAACGAGTTGTTGCGCAATTAATAAAATGTCCGACTAAATTGAGACCAACCGCAGTTGATGTCGATGTCTTAACACTGCTGTGACGTCACTGCGGTCAGACAACATCACGTTGTGGCGCATCCATCTCCCATAAGAAAACTCGTGTAAAGTGCACGTTCAATTATAAAAGATTGAGCTGTTGACTGCGATGTCAGATGGAATAGATGAAAACAAAAAAAAAACAGCCAAGTATTAAATTACCAACAGCTAAAACAGTTCTGATTGCATAACAATTGAGCGAAAGTTGCCAGAACACTACTGAGGAAAATTGCATGCACATAAATCAGCGACAGGCCGACAGGGAGACAGACAGACAGGCAGCCTCACTCACTCATCTACTTTGTTTACTTGGCTTGCCAAACAGACAGCTGGAGTAAAAAAATGCCAGTTCAAAATTATGAATTTTCATAGTCTTGCAGAGACAAAAAACAAAGCACAAGTAAAATAATTAATGGTCATGCCCAGGCCAACAACAAGAAATGCAGCCTGCCAGCAGCAACAAAGGCGCTGCCAAAACATGAAAAACAGATTTACATGCAAAGACCGCACAACTGAATTCTGAATACGATGGCACATGTGGGTGGTTGGAGTTGGGGTTGGGGTAGGGGCACTGGCTCTGAGCAGAGTGGAGTGTGAGCAGAGAGGGGGCTGCTCCATGCTGGGCAGATTGTTGCCTTGGTCACCGCCAGCTAAAGCACCAGTCGGGCTTGTCTAGACTTTAAGTTGGCTAATAGTCGACGCTACATCAACATCCTTTCAGCAATGTTTTCGTTTTTTTATTCGGTAGCTGTGCCTTGGCCCGGGCAACCAGAAATTTGTACTAAACCGAATTTTCGCTTTTGTATTATTTGCTCTGTTATTTGTGCCCAAAATTTGTTCGTGTGCAGCAGCAAAGTAGCAAAGCAGCAAAGGGAGGAGGACTGGGCTGATTTAGTCAACCATGGCGCGTTGAGCTGGCTTGGCTTTCCCTTTTATTTGAGTGCTGTTGCTGCTGGTACACTCAGAAAAGAAAACATTCCATGCATAATTGGGACTTATTGCCAAATTGAAGGCATTTAAGGATCAGAGTACGTTGCATGTTAGCCGAGGTAGAATATACTCTACTCAAAGGGAAAGTATTGATTATGTTTGAACGACTATATTGAAAAGGACAAACACAATTCTGAGTATGATCTTTATTCCTCGCTTATAACTATTTCCATCTGAAATTGAATATATTCTAAGCCATGAATCATTCTCTCAATAGTCATAATCTGAAGCCAAATAAGACAATCGCAATTTTCAGTGCACTGATACAGCTCCTACTACTCTCGTCTCCATCTGAGGCCACTTTCTGACTTCGCTGCTCGTTTTGTCTGCGTTTTTTCTGTTCTCGCATGCTTGCGACCCTTCAGTTGATAATGAAATACAAACGTACGAGAGTATGTGTGTTTGTATGTGTGTGTGTGTGTGTGGAAATCCCTTGCAAAAATACATCAGCTTAAAAAAACATCAAGCTGCGGTAAACGCCAGCAGCGGCGCGACAACAAAAACAACGCGCGATTGCAGTCACAAAGGACTTCATTTAGCGTTCGACGTGTGGCAGAATCGTGGACACGGGCAATAAGCGCAACTGCAGCGAGAAATCATAAATTAAGCCGATTTAAGCAGCAGCTGAGTAGCTTATTTTAATGCTGTTGGCAAGTTGGACCCCAGGCGATGGATCCAGTACGCAAGAAGGCTTAAGAGGGACAACGGCAGGCGCCACTTCATTTTGTTTAATGAGCGGATGCAACAAAAACACGCACAATAAATCCGCACTGCGACAGCAACAATACTGCGATCGCCTTCTTGAAATAATGCCACGGAAGAAGGATATAAAAGCAATTTGTTTAGTGCCAACAGGTAGCAGCTTTTATCTAAAATTGCCTTTTGGTCGCAAGTTCACTTTCACATAAGTAGTAAGCATTGGTAACCTAACTAGAGAATTTGTCGTCAAGGAATTGGATCCAAGGAGAGCACAATAAAAATAGTGAAAGCTTAATAAGAGGCGACTAGACAATATACAGAGCCATGAACCACTATGTAGATGTGGGCAACCATTTCGTAAGCCACAAACACACGCAAGGTTTCACAAATGCTGTAACAAATCAAGGCAATGGCAACTCATTATGCTGCCAGCAAACTTTCAACGTAGTTCAGCATCTACAATAGCAACAACATCTGTCTGAAGCAGATGAACTTGCAGCCATGACTGCAGCTTAACTGCGCCATTCTAAATTCAATTGAGCTTGAAGTGTTCAAAAAGCGCAAAAGTGACACGTAACACGCAGAAAAGAGCTGCAGGCGTCAGCCAGCGTTCCAGAGACAAACAAACAGGACGAAGAGAATATTGTGAGGTGGTTTGAGGCATGTGGCATGTGGCATGCGTAATACTCGATTCTGGGTTGCCCTGCAGCTGGCACCAGATGCAGCTCAGCCCAGCTTAACAGCCGCTGCTATTCCACCTACTCGTATTAGTCCTGTGAGAGACCAACCTGCAAAACAAACAAGGACGCGGCACCTGAACACCCACACGCATTCGCAATTTGTTTTAAATCAGATTTGCGACGAATTTTGTGTTACGCTCAAACTTTCCTAAAAGAAATATCAGAAAAGAATCGAAATAATGCGAACTATTTTCTTATTTCTTACACTATTTGAGTATCGGCAGATGTGATAGAACCCGATCTTTAATTGTGAAAAGCACACAAAGGTCGAAGGCAAAAACAAACTGTAATTCACTTTAAAATGTAAAGTATCTTTCCACATAAAATTCAATTCGAACAAACCAACAATTGCAAGAAGCCTATGCATAGAGAAATGTCACAGTAGAGTAAAGCGTACGAAAAACTCGTTAAAAATAGCCCAATAGCCATTAGTTTTAAATGGCGTGAGTTTTGCATAAAGTGGAATTATTTATGCAATCACGGCCCCCGGCCGCCGACCACTACCATCGCATTCGCTACTAACGTATTTGGATTTTGGTGGTTTTACTTTTTTGGCCACAAGCGACATGAGTTGACGAACTGACTATGTCAGTGCTAATGGCCTATTGTTGTAAACATTGTTTTAACAAGTTTATTGTGCATACAAACACAGTTGTTTTTGTTGCCTTTGCGAGCATTCCTGCCACATCTACTCCTATTCGTTGGCTCTCTATGATAAACTAATTGATGCCAGCAAGTGCGGTCGCGTAAATTTGGTAACCACACTCGTGTTTTCGATGGCATGACTGCATTGTTTGGAGCACTAATTGGCTTTTGAATTTAAGCGCCCAATATTTATACACACATACACACATATGTCTGTACGTATCGTACATATGAGTATGTGTGTGAACTGTGTGTGTGTGTGTGCGATGTGTGAATTATTGTTGCAGCAATTAATTGATTTAAAAGCCAATTAAATATGCATAAGCTGTCAAATGCATTTGGACTTCTGCTCTCTGCCCAATATTGCCAATTTTCAAGCGCTGCCTAGTCGCATTCAATTTTACTTTCTGCTGGCAATTTTCAAGCACCATTACCAACAACAAATTTCACACTTTCGTTAAGCAGAAGCAGTGAAAGAGCTATTTTAAATAGCCAGCACATAGCATTGACATTAATCAACACAGAGCAGAGCAGCTGTTCAAATAGAAATTGCGCATTTCGCTGCCACCCCACCCATCGAACAGCCCACATTCATCATCATCATCATGATGATCATCGGCTGAACTCATTTGTAATGCCAAAGCAAACAAAGTTGTTACCGCGTAGTTCTTGTTATTGGTTCTGGTATTTAAAAATGTCAACGAAATGAATTCCTTTGAGTTCATTAAATATTTACACTTTGGAACTGTTCGGCATTGACAATAACAAACAATGCTAAATTGGAAAAATGGAAAGCTGTGTTGTTATGCACAAATATCCTGTAGCGCGTAGTGCACTATTATAATGGTATTGTTCACGCTAAGAATTTCTTTTTAGAATAATATTAGCTGCACATACAGAATATTAAGTATTTAGTCCAGTAACACAGTTTAACGCTGCCAGTTCTTAATCATGTGTGACACTTTAATTTGTATATGCCTTCCATTTCAGCCATGAATTGCGCCGCATATTTCATTATTCATGTCAAGTTTGTTTCGATTAAATGGAGTATTCCAGGCTTTGGAGAAACATAGCTCTTTACCAATGCTATTTACATTTAATTAGTGTGCTAATGAAGTGTAGAAATTTGCGGCAGTATCCATATATCTCCTATCTCTCCTTTCGTTATAATTTATTTGTTTCTTTATAGATAATGGTCTAATAAATGTGACATAATGTTGCCTTGTTCTTCAGATCAGCTGTTTTCCTATCTCAAACCAAATAGAACAAACAAAATAAGAACAAAATGTGACAAACATTCAATTAATTTTGCTCACTACTGTATACATCTAGATATGTACAAAATAATTATTTTCACATAAGGGGATTAAATTTTGTGAACATAATAAATAATAATGGCTGCATATTCGAATTAAAAATAAAAATTAAACAGATATTAGAAAATAAACGAATAAAATTCATAAATATATACGCACACACACATGTATGTGTATATATACAAATAAAGTATATATGTATCTGTGTTTAAGCACACGAGACGACAAATTTTTCGCGCACTGGCACAGAAAGTTGTCAAATATTTCAAATGATTTGCAGATTTCGTGTTTGTCACTAAAAATGCCAAATTATTAGAAATAATTTATAAACGTTTAACAATTTGTTGAATGTAAATACATATATATATTTATATATATAAATGCGTCTATGAATGAGTGGGTTAGACAAAAAAATAAATAAATAAATTATGTACATACCAGCACGAAAATATGTTGGGAAATGAAAAATTTAACAGTTTGTGTACCGTGCGCAAAATTCGCGCAAAAAATAAACACATATACCAATTTATTTTTATCAAAAAGTTCATTTAAAACAAATGGTTAAAAAAATGTGCCAATGAAATACTAACAAGAGAAGACCTTTTCACTATTTGCACGCTTTTTCACGTAGAAACTCGTAGTCGAACTTAATTCATTATTGAAAATTGTATTTTTTTGTAAATGTGCCCCATATGGCGAAAACATATAAATTCCATTTGGAAATCGTTGGCTGATAGATTGAATTAAGGTAAATCTGACGGCTATGGCTATGTGCATCATGCATAATTGGCCATAATCCAATATATTTTCAAACACACAAAAGCAATTTGGGCTCAAAATTGAAGTCTCGCTTACCTTTTGCACTAGCAAGGGCTGGGCAAAATCCACACCGCCCTGCAAGCGAAAACCCCAGGGTTGGGCATCGAAACGTGATAATTTGATTTGCAGCAATTGTGGTTGGGCCATTGTATGCTAAAGCGCAGAGCTCTCTTTACGGTTGCTGCAAGTAAATAAATAAATAAAACATTATAATTGGATGTTGATGTGTTCATGGCGTATACTTGATACACATACTCGCACTGCATGTGTAAAGAGCTCATTAATTAGCAACAAGTGAGCAAGTGAGCAAGTGCGCAACTGCGTCCACTGCTAATTAATGAAATCAAAGCCAACAGCTTGCAACTGCAACTGCAACTACCCACAACAAATGGGCCATTTCCCCTTAACAATTATTTCACTTTTTTCACTGTTACTAACAATGACGGACGGCGACGTTGTTGCAAAATGTACGCGTTTTCGCACCAGCACTATAGTCTGCGGGCTTACCAACATTCATACACAGAGATAAGTATATCAGTCAGCTAGATCTGCGTGGAAGCGGCAGCTGCAACTGTTGGTATGCAGAAACGAGCTCAGAGTCTAGTTTCTGCCAAACTCGCAACATATTCGACTGCTCTTGGACACTGCCACAGGCGGCACAACAACCAATTGAGAAAAGTAAAAGCACTGTAGCTAAGCAAACACGACTTCGATATGCCCTTTACTATGGCGTATTAGCAAACTTGTAGCTAGAATTGAGAAGGTAACTAATTTCAGTCATAAATGAATAAATATTAGTGATGCAGGTATAGATAATTTCCAAACTTGGTTACTTTAGACACTAAATAGTAGTTACCGAAGGGTGTGTTCAAAAATATACTTTAAAAATCATTTTTTAAATACGGATTTTTTATAACGCGATAAGCACATTTAAAAACACAGTTTTATATTGAAGGTTAGACTAATTCCATTTTTCCATTTGTTTCAATCACTATTGAGCTGAATGTTTTTACTGAATGGAACTAAAATATTGCCAATTTTTTACATTACTATCAAAAACTACAGGAAGCAGGCGATAGATTGCCCATAAGCATGAAAATGTTAAGTTTTATTTGTGATCCAAACGACCATTTGATGACAGACAGATACAAAAATATATATTGTTTGTTTTGCCTAATAATGTTTTGCTGATAGATTCTGTGAATACAAGTAATACCAGCTCTTTTATTAGATTTCCCAAACTAAAAGTCCCTTTGAGTCTTCGGTTAGATGAAGGGTATAAAAAGGCCGAATTCAACTTTGTAAGTTATATATTTTTCGCTATGCTTTCGCACAAACACACACCCCCACCAGGTGCTAGGCTTCTACTATACAGTGTGGGCAAAAAGTAAGCGGCGCACATACTGTGGGGAACAACATGTACGAGTAAGTGCGGCTTACATGGCTTTTTTGCTGGTTATAGTCGTCATAGCTCTGTAATTTGCTCAGAGTGTTTGTCAGTGTGCATGCGTGTGTGTGTGTGTGTGTGTGTATGTCTGTTGATTTAGTTTGCTGCATAACAATTTTGCTGAGTGTTGTGTTTTTTATTAGCAAAGGCACATTTATGTTGACGTTGCTGCCACAGCGCTTGTTTCTGTTGGTGTTGCCGTTGCCGTTGCTGTTGCTATGTGTGCTGCCATGGAAGACACTCAAAGTGGAAGTAACTACATTAAGCTATTAAAACGACAGCAGCTGCTAGACGCCTGCCACACACACACACACACTCATACAGTCACCCTTTGCACCTCACATGCCGGCTGCCTTGCTTTGTTGCTCTTGTTGGTTGCTTGTATGTGAGCTCTCGCAGCTACTTGCAACCAACACTGACAGAGACATTTTAGCACACAGCAGTTTAATTAACGTTAAGTGCGGGTGGTAATAGCATAGAAACTGTCCATGCCTCTGTGCATATGTGTGTGTGTGTGTGTGTGTGTGTGTGTGTGTTTGTGCAACCGACTTCTTGGCTATGTGTGTGTGTGTGTGTGTGTGCAGGTGTGTTGTGTGTAACATGTTGGCGTCATTTGCATGTAAATACTTTCATAGACTTAGACCATTTGAACGAGTATGTGCACGTTTGTAGAAATAATTTAATTAAAATATGAAATAAATGTAAAATAAAAACCAAAATAAAGAGAGAACTTTCAGGCACTCTTAAGTAAATCCAACAGTGAGATAAACTGAATTTAATATTAAAACGAACAAAGAAAATCAATTTTAATTTCTTATGAAGCTCAATTGAATGCATATTGTTTGAAAGCTTTATTAAGACATTTTTTTTTTTCAAGTCACGCCAAGCTGTGACTAATAATCCATAAGCCAAAAAGAATGCCACACACACTCACGTACTTATTTCCTGATATCCGATGTCATTCGGACAACAACAATAACAACAACAGCATATTTGCATTCGGACAGCGGCTGCTGTAACAGTAAAACTTATCGCTAATAACTTTTACACACAATTGGCAAATTACAATTTATTTATACGCGGCGCGAACCACGACGACAACGTCACCGTCGGCGTCGGCGTCAGCGTCGGCGTCGCCGTCACCGTCAGCATCAGCATTGGCTTTTGCATCGACCACAGCACGATTCGTCATGTCGCGGCGCAGCTGATTTTATACCGCGATTATTGCATTTGCCTAAAGGCCGCCTATAAGCCGTATGCATATGTGACAGCGAAAACACTGCGAGAAAATCAGCACTCGAAGACCCGAGTCTTAGTAAAATTGCTCTATAGCTAGATATCCCAATCACCTCAGACTCTAAAGGAATTCCCAATTCCCTCTTGGCCCGTGCTTTGGTAAAAGTTAGTGCCTCGAGTGACTCTAAATTCAGCCGTCTTAATTATTCATAATTTTATTCAAACTTATGTCCTACTCCAGACACATTTCTAATTGATCTGATCAATTACTGTATTTCCACCAAGAAGGTTCACGTTTTAAAGTCTAGAAAAGTCTAGTTAAAATACATACAAGTATATATTCCATACCTGTGATCTTTTTGATTATATTGAATTTATTGCTGAAAGTGTAACCCTCAAGCTTAGGTATGGCAAGTAAATGGCTTCGATAGGAGCTTTTTGTATGAGTAAGGAAGTCAATGTCTTAGGTCTCTCACTCAAAAGTCTGGCTGTTGCAGACAATATCCTAATGACCAACTGAATATGAATATTGTTTTGTTGAACAGTGCTTTAGTTTTTAGCTTGATATTTGAATAATAATAATAATAAAAATACAAATAATAATATTAATAATGCCATTACATGCAATCGAATCATAATTTTCGGAATTTAAAGTTCAGCGCTCCTTTAAGCTTTGCATCGATTATTTTTACATGCAGAACAATAATTTCGCATAAAAAGTTTATAATAATTATTTTGTTTTACATTTTTAATTGATTGTCTAATTAATCTATTTCGTGATTTTATTTTCGTTTTGTCTCTGAGTGCACATGTGTGTTGTCCGCGCCTGCGGTTGCATTTTGCATTTCATTTAATTTGATTCGGGGAGAGCAACAAATCAATTTGCACACGGTAGTTTAGAAGATTTATGGCATGTGTGCGTTTCATATTTTAGGTGAGGCTTTGCATGCAAATCATTTTTAACGATTTCTTTACAACATTATTTATTTGGCAGGCACATTGTTTCCCCGTTTTGCAGGCTAACAAGCGGAAGAACACGCTCATATACTATACACATAAAATAGCGTTTGGGAATTATGCGAGCTTTAAGCCGATTTCCTGCCATTCATACAAGTATGCCCACAGAAAGCTTACACAACCATAGCACCATATCTGTAGAGATTATTTACCCACGTTTCGGAGAAGAGGGGCCATGACTCCTCTTAAAAATAATATTGAAAAACAAGTAACATCCAATCGATTGTGTCATTAGCAGTTACTTCTGCAAGCCAGTCTCTCTATCGACCTGTCTAAAGCGAATGACCGACCAATCGACCAATGGACCCATGGACCCCTCGGCAAAGCACCAAATACAATGCCAAACAGAATGCTGCCACAATCAAACAGAGCGAAACCCGAAACAAAAGCTAGCCATCCATGGCTGGCATGGTCTTGGAATGCTGCTTTCAATACCGGCAATGATGTCATGTATCTGAGTGTGAGTCAAGCATTTCGGGAATGGCAAATCGGTTTAAGATTTCGCACGCTACTCAAACTGTATTGAAAATTAGGTAGTGTGGACCATTTCATGTGTTTGTTGCATATTTTCAATGATTGTTCTATGCTCTCCCGCTCTCCATTACAATCTCCCTGACTACGCTTTGTTAGCAAGTAAGCGAATAGCATGATTTGGGCATTTAACTCCCAAGTTAATAGCCCAAGTTCCCGAAAGCGCTCAAGCCCCACTCAAAGCTACTTACTCGCACGCGAATTGCATTTAATGAGTATTTACACATGCACAAAATTATTCAAGTATGCAATATATTTGACTCTAATGAGCTATCTAATTACAGGCTCCTCCTCACACACTCCGCCCACACTGCAAAATGCAACGAACAGTGAATTATATATGGCCCTAAACCAATTCAAAGTTGGGCAACTGAGTGCACGTGGAAAGGCGATGCAAAGATGTTCATTAAAGTGAATATTCAACATGATATACGCATTTATTCATATTATTGGACTTCAATTTCAGTTTACACTTGCCACAAAATAAACACAAGCAATTGCTATTGCACGATTGAAATTTCTATAATTTTCAAATTTAAATGTATGAAAAGAAACTTTTAGTTGTGATGCAAATGTCTGAGACTTCAATATCCGTTTTCATTTGCCGCAAGAAATGCACGACTGTTTGGCTATAAAGTTTATAATATTTTTAAATTTAAAAGAATGAACGAATGACGCTTTTATAATTATAATTATAGTATTGATAAATTATTTATTTATGTTGTACGAAAAGAACTTCAGGAAGTTTTAGTTGTGATGCAAATGTCTGAGACTTCAATTTTCATTTGCCACAAGAAATGCCTGATTGTTTGGCTATAAAGTTTATAATATTTTTAAATTTAAAAGAATCAACGGATGAAGATTTGATAATTATAATTATGTTTATTACTAATTTATTTAATTATGTTATGAACTTTAGCAACTTTAGTTTTGAAGCAAATGTCTGAGACTTCAATTTCTGTTTTCATTTGCCACAAAATAAACAAAAGTCTTCTGCACGATTGTTTGGCTATAAAGTTCATAATATTTCCAAATTTAAATGTATGCAGATTTGATAATTATAATTATGTTTATTGCTAATTTATTTATTTAGGTTATACCAAATATCTGAAGATTCGAAAAAAAGAAGTAAATATGTTAACAGATTTATATTTATTTTTTTGTATAACACATTTTGTTTATTGTAATAAAACAGCACTCGTTTATGATTATATTTTACATAAAAAGAGCGATCCCTGTATCTGGGCTTTGGTGTTTTGCCTCGTATTTCTTTTTATTTCGTCAAATAAATAAACTGCATATGCAACAGCTCATTAAAAGCCACTTGAGGCTGTGGCAACACGCAAACAACTTCAATGCGGGGCATGCAGCATGGCGCGTGAAGTACCGAAAGCCTTACGAAGAAGAAGGAAAAATGTAAGAAAACACTACTTGAGTTGTTGTTTTTTTTTTTTTACTTTTGCTGCTATTTGGTGCTTTTGCCTCATTTCCAGCAGCACAGCTTTTGTTGCAGTTATTGTGGTCGTCATTTTTTAGGCCAAAGAAAAGTGAAGTTGCATGCCAGCCTTCATCACCATGGCGACATTCACCCACTAACAGCCATGAAATTAGAGGGAAAGAAAAAACCTAAACTCTACATCAGCACTAGCACTCGTAGCAGCAATGTGTGGCAGAAATAACAAGCGAGCCACGCACACTTCCACAGACACACACACGCACACACACACACACACACACACACACACACACACACTCACACACACGCAGTAATGGCCCTTGGGCAGGCGCGCAGTTGCTGCCTCAAGTGGCAAACGCGACGGCGTTGATTTCGCATTTATGCAAATTTCAGGCGCGCTCTTCAAGCTGCGTTCTACGATTTTTTAGTTGCTTTTTAGTTGCTCCGGTTGCTGCCGTCCTTTCTTGTTTTTTTACTTGCTTTTGTTGGCTTAGCCAAACTAAACTTTGGCGAGTGAAGCTGAAGTTGTGCGCCGCAGTTGGCGTTGCACAAATGGAGGCACATACTCGTACTCGACGAACACATACACGCTCAGACACAATTTTCCATTACCATATGTATGTATTTTTTTGCGGCTGACTGTGACGTGACGTGACGTCATGTGTGTTGTGCGTGCCTGTGGCTTTGATGCAGAATATTTGGCTGACTGGCTGCCTGTCTGGCTGTCCAACATATCCTGCCTGCCGCTGCTCCCCAGGCTGTCATTGCGCGTGCTAAATGGGCGTAACTCAACTGTGCCACAACGCTAGCATCTACGAGTATGTCGGCGTCGACGTCGAAGTCGACGTGGACGTGGACGTCTTTTTTAAGGCTACCGGTTATTATGGGCATTTCTCGTTCCAAAGACAAAAGTTGTTCGAAAACAAAAAACCAAACCAGCACAGAAAGCCAGAGAACGAAAACGAAAATGCATGTGCTTTTTCATCAAAGCACTTAAGTACGAGTATTTCAAAAGTTTGCTTTTTCGCAGCATTTTAACTGACGTTTTGAAGCCACCAAGCAATAACCGACTAAGCAACGCGACGTATACTTAATGTTTGTCTCTTTATTTTACACTTATTTTCCATATTTTTGCATCGCACACAAACTGACAAAAGCGACACTTGCTCTTAGTGTATTCTTCTTGGCATTTTCAAGTGCTCTGTCAACTCTTACACACGCATACACACACTCACACACACACACACACATCGTAGGAGCGAAGCCACACATGCTAGTACTAGGCGACTAGTAGAAGAGAGAAAGAGTGAAACGACAAATAAAAGCGTTTATTTTGCAACAAGGGAATGCAAGTGGCAGTCAATGTGGCAATTTTCACCTGGAATACTGGACGCGGCTGTACACAGAGGTCTATCTGCCCGTCTGTTTGTCTGTCCGTCTGTCAGCCAAGCCAGCAGACAGCTAATCATTCAATCAGTTGGTTAGTTTCTTGCGTTCTCCACCTGTTGGCTTTGCTTTTCTTAAGTTTTGTAAAAACCTTCGAACTGTAAATATGTACATATATATAGTACAGTTCGTTCGATTTGTCACAGTCTGGCATTCCAGCTAACTGCTTCACTGGCTTTCTTTCACGCCATACCCTTGATAAGGCATACTAGGGAAAGGCAGACATGAAGACAGTCGTGCGATAAATTCATTTCCACAAAACGCGCAGAGCCACAACAGCCCACCAGCTTTATATAAAATATTCAATAAAACGCATTTGATTACACTTCACTAATGTTAGTTTTAATTTACTAGAATTTCATGGCGAGCATTTTTTTTGATTGCGAAATTCCGCCGTAATTTGCAATTTGTTGCCTGTAATTAGGCAAAAATATTTTACATACTTTCAATAAATTATAATGTGCAACGACAGCGATCGAATTATATTACATTTCACATGCTTTAGTCGCACATAAATTATGTGCCCATTGAGTATAAAAATTATAATTATGAATTTTATCAAAATGCAAATCAATTCAAATAATGATTGAAGTGAAAAGTGAATTTAAAATGAATTCCGTGCATTGAACGGAATGCTGATATTAACACTCTACTAATTAAAATGCTCTGCCATTGACAACAAAAAATCTCTATCCTGTGATTGCAAATATTCTTTTGTCTTTTTCAGAAGCAAATTTGTATTTCGTATTTCATTTTGTCATATAGTACGTATGTATGTGTGATTCGAAGAATATTAAAGTATTAAAGTTTTCTATGCATACTTACTGAATACAGAAACTAAAATGTTAACTGGCTGTTTACATGTATAAGTTATATATTTATTCTATATACAAGTAGGTCTGTTCACCTACTGATATTCGAACGAAATTATTGAATTATCAATTTTATATATTTATTGCGCACAATACAAAAATTAAATCAGGGTTAAAAAAGGCTTTACAAATTGATAATGAATTGTGTTACGGAAATATCAGCCTTTTTTATGCCTGTTTCGAATCAAAAATCTTGGCCACGAAAATATCATATGTCCTCTAAATATTCCCAAAATTCTCAATCAGTGTCGATTAATCTACATTCATTTCAGAACACATTCCATTTCGACCAGCGCTAAGTAAACTAAATAGCCATGTATAGAGTTTTGTATTTAAACAACGAACCTTAATACAGCTGGCAACTGCGATAAATAAAATGACTAAGTTTGAAATGACAATACTTGTACGAACATACTCGTATATATATACTTGTATTTGTTTACTTATATTTTTTCATTTTCATGCCGCCCTTTGTTTTTGTGTTGTTTGTAAATCGGTCATTGCTGATAAGTAAATACAGTTAAGTAAAAAGAAATATATGTATTTAGTATATAAACATTTTGCAGAACATTCTTTATAGATAGCGGGTGGGGCTTGCGATTTAAATGTTGCATGTTGTGTGGGTCACATTTTTTACACATACATACATACACACACGTATGTGTATGGATGCATAAAAAATAAAACAGCAACATAAATAAGTTATATAAATTAATTAAAAAGCAAATCTCATGAATTAATATATTCACGCTAAGCCTCCAGTATATTATAGTACGTATGTGTGTATGTATAGCTACATGTGTAAAACGTTTATTTTTTATGGGCCTTGGCTTTGTTTTAACAACAATATAAAATCTGTCATTGCAATTGTTAATGCCACATTAGTATTTATTTTTTTGAGCTAATAAAATGTAATTATCAGCGAATTTATTTAATTAGCCATACAAAGTGGCCAGCATGCACTTGGCCGATCTGCACACACAAACAAACACACACACAGACACACATTTACATATGCACATTAATTTAACGGGTGGTTACCAATGCGGTCCGACTTTAAGCTGATGTAATAATTTGTATATTAATTTAGAAGTGTGTGTTTTAGACCCTATTTTCAGCCAAATATTGTAATTTGTTGACATTTTCATTTCAATAATAAATTTAAATATAATAAAAAATATTCAACTTATCCAACGTGAATATTTTAATTAGCTTAATTCATCTAACAATTTATTTTAATAGGCCGAAACTTTTACAAATATGTTTCTATAGCAATTAACATTTAACATTAAAACAAAACAAAAGGAACATTTTTAAATTTATTTTCATCCTTTGAAACGAATTTTGTAAAATGGAATATATAAATATTTTTGTTTAAGTCTGAGACTTGTCAGATAAAAACAAAAAAGCACATTTTACAGAACACCCTTTAATTCAAAGAGTGTATCTAAAATGAATATTTTTATAATTTTTATACCCTGTACCCGTAGGGTAAACAGGGTATATTAGGTTTGTGCAAAGTATGTAACATACAGAAGGAAGCATCTCCGACCCCATAAAGTATATATATTCTTGATCAGCATGACGAGACGAGTCGATCTAGACATGTCCGTCCGTCTGTCCGTCTGTCCGTCCGTCTGTCCGTCTGTCCGTCTGTCCGTCCGTCTGGATGAACGCAAGGATCTCAGAAACTATAAAAGCTAGAATAACCAAAGTTGGCATCCAGATTCTCCTAGGTCCGAGTAAGGACGAGTTTATTTTTTTTTTTTTAATTTTCCCCCCCTTCCCCCGCTACAGAATTTCGTCAATAGCGTCCACATTTCAAATGCTACCTAAACCAAACTTTGCACACATAATTTATATATAATTGTCTACTGTTGTTCAAAATTTTATTCAATTCGGTCAATTCTAAGAAAAGTTATTAGCGAAACAAATTCTCGCCAGTACAACCCCCACAAACTGCAGCAACAAGTTCGCTCTTCTTCTTCCTGTTTTTGCTGCTGCTATGGGCGCATATAACTCAGTGAGGGAAGTTTACCTGGGTACAGGGTATTACACTGTCGGGCTTGCTCGACTGTAGCGTTCTCTCTTGTTTTAAATGTATACGGCATATGTATAGTATATAAGAGTATGCGAATATCAAATGGCAATATAATTTGGTTGCCAACTGATTATTATAAAAAGTGATTTTATTTCTCATTTTTTATGATGCTGCATTATTTCTGATAACATTTTGGGCTATCAGGTTGGACTGGAGTTAATTTATTTGCACGGAAATGCAAACAGAATTGTGGCAAACGAGTAAACAATGGTAATAGAAAATCAAATCAAATGCACAAAGTGCTCTGTTTGACTAAAATTGTGGTTGCAAATTTCACAATTTTAGCTGTTTATCACTTTTATTAAACTGTATTTAAAATATAGGAAGCTGGAGAGCATTTCAAATAAAACTCATTAAACATTAAACAAAGAACAGTTGTACACATACATACAGTAAATATATATATATATATATGTGTGTGTGTGTGTTTTTTATGCATTTTGATTTAATACAATTAATTTAAAACTATTTTAATTACCTTTTTTTGCATAATTGGTTGCTTTAATGACAAACCAAATGCGATTAAACAAATGCAATGCGCTTGACAATTATCAGACTGGCCGCAGACAACATCTGCACACTGCTAATTGGTTGAGCTTAACTAGTTAATGTCAGTTGGAGCCAAGGCTAATGACAGACGGCAGATAGGCATATAGGCAGCTAGGCCATGGCAGATAAATGCAGCAGCTGTCGCTGACTTTAAGTGACAGGGGAGTAGGCACATAAGTAGTACTTTGTGCTCGTACTTCCTTGCAGGACGAGCCTGCCGAGGCTGCCGAGGCTGCCGAGCCTGCCTCGCAACAGCGGCAATAATTCTCAATCAGAAATGGACTGTACCGTTTGATTTATGTCAGGCCTTATCACTTGTTGCTCCTGCCGCAAAGCTACGCCCACCAAATGGCGTACAAATGTGGCCTGCCAGCCGACGATGGCTTCAAGTGCAGGTCCTGCTCCGTGTGCGACCACAACAGACGGGGCGACTCCTGCGTGACACTTTACAAAGTGAAGCAATTAAGTTGACAAAGTGCTGGGCTCTTTGCACACGCACCGCTCTGGCAAATTTGTAACGGCAGCAGGGAAAACACTTAAATACATTTTTCGAAATACAAGTACTGCTTAGAGACATACTACTCGTAGTTACCGACAGCTACAAAGATACACATTCGTCTCAAGCGCCAGTGTCAGTAACTTTCCTATACTAGTATTACACATTTACCACACTTTTCTATACCGTCAACGATGTTATGCAAATTGTTATATTATAAGCTCGTATATATTTTTATTACGACTACAAACGATGCAACTTGGCAAATATTTGTACGCGTATTTGTTTCGGTGCCGCGGTTGGCTCTTGGGCTGTCTCTTTAATTTGTCACTCCGCCTAATGGACGGCGACAAGTGTCGGTGACAATGTTGCAACAGGCAGCAGCCGGCATAATAGATCAGCATTTCAAATGCGGCCAACGCCAACATCGCGTATACTTAAAAACATATTTTTCATTAGAAACACACAAATATCTTTGCATAGCTGCCACGCTGGCTCTTAAGCGGCCAAATGCGTCTCATTGTCAGCTGCATCGAATGTTAAATACGTCTGTTCTTTATTTTTGTGTCTCTGAACATTTTTCCCATCTTAATGATGTTGTAATTGGAGCTGCCCCGCCACCAGCTACAGTGGAGACCACTTAAAGAAGCCACTCAACATGTTGTTTGAGGTTAGTGCTCGAGTACATGTCTCAGCCGTATCACAATTTATCCTTCTTATCAGCGTAGAGCCACGACTCTCCAGCAAATCGGTTGAATTAAATGACTTTATTTATGTTTTATTCTTAAGCAAAATGTCGAACATGCGATATATTTTTATACAAAGTTTTCTCATTTGAAACATTCTCTACCTAAGTTTTTCCATCCTTTCTAGCCATACTATATACATATATTAAAAACAATTATCAATACAGAGCTATCTAACTATCTTCAAGGCTTGCATTGGGCGCCTATAATTTACCAACGTTTGTAGGGAATGCGGTATATACATATGTCATCATTATCTCTAGAAATAACTTTACTTTAGTATGGTTTATCATTTTTGGATATAATTTCTTTTACCTTTCCAGAGCAACAACTGGCTCTGAAATGAATCTGAATGATAAATATATATATACAAATATAAATATTTGATTGCATAAGTCTATGTCCCCCCTGTGGGCTTAGTTAAATTTCATCGCAAGGCAAATTAGAATTGTCAATAAAAGACCCATAGAATTTATGACGGAGCCAACAAACATTATTAAATAATACTTTGCTTGGAATTTGCAGCTGTTGTCGTGCCTCAAATTTTTGTTTTCCGAATACTCAAAGCATCAGTTGGCAGCGAAAAATAAAATGAGCACCGAGCTCAATTCTCAAGCCATTTGGGCCACCAATAAATTGTTATAGATATTTGAATAAAACGCTTTCAGTCACTTTTTATTTGACATTGCTGACTTTTGCGGCAAGTCGTGTGCAAATAATCATTTATTTTCTTAACGTTTAAGCTTTTCGCCAAATTCTTCGCAAATCTCAGAGAGCGTAGCGCAATCGATGATCGTTGAATATCTTTTCGAATGGTAATGTTCTACGACACATTTCACAGCAGATATTCTTTGATAGGTTAAAGATTTAATGTATCTGCATATTCTTTGCACTGGCCCTGGGTGGGCGTAGTGCTATTTAACGCTCAACTGATTCGACAATGGCAAACAAGATTTTGGGAACTGAACGCCTAATTTCGAGCCAGGCCTTCACGGATGGCAGACAGAGGCGGAGACGCCCACAGTGGCAGGCGCCAGGGAACTTGGCACAAGGGTAAGGTTATTAATTTAATTCATTTTCATTGAGCTTTTCTTTCACTTTGGCAAAGCAAAGGCAAAGGCAAAAGCAAAAACATAATGGCAAGTATGTGACAATAACGTTTTGATGTGTGACTTTGGCATTGACGTCTGCACGAATTGCTTATTGAAATGGTCGCGAGGGTAAAAATAATTGGAAATTTGTTTAAATAAATCACACACAAGGCGAGCTAACTATATAAATACGAGTATATGCTATGTGTGGGCAGCCGCGGCACTGAAGGCACTAAAGGCACTGAAGGCACTAAAAGCCACTGAACAACAAGAAAGCATTGTTGTTGTTGCTCACTACAAGCACTTGACCATGCCGTTTAATATATTATTTATGTGCCGCCGCCATCAACTATGCACACATACATAGGTCAATTCACATCATTTGCTCATCGAGCCGGTGGCAAACGTTTAATTATTCGAGATATGAGATTCTGCATTGAAAACCCGATTCCCAATCGCCTTTTTAATGGCTTCACTTGTAGTTTAATTCTCACGTACAACAATCAGCTATTAGGGTCACTAAAAAATGAGCCAACGCGCTTGTTTTCAAGATGCTGTGATTTATGAGCACATGCCGCATGAGAATTACGACCTGCACATTAAACTACATATTCAAATACGTGTGTAATACATAATTTCTTCGCATTTAATTTTCCCTCCAAAATTGAAAATAAAAATAAATGCGCATTTTGCACTGCGGCTTGTTAGGCGCCAACGATCAGATGTTGTTTATATTTATGCGGGTTTTTACCAATCAACACACCAGACATGACATACATACAGACAGACAGACAGACAGACAGACAGGCAGGCAGGCAGACAGACAGACAGACACTCGCACAGACACTTGGAGTGTAGAGCGACTCAATTGGTTTTGTGGTTTGAGGCGTCCAAAATGCTTGCGAGTCACGTATGTGTCTCGGTCTGCACTTTTATCTGCAGGTTTTGTTTTCATGCCCTCTCTTTTAGGTGATAGGGTATGCTGCATTTGGCATTCAAGCTCCACATGCACCAACTAGACGAACCACCAGCGATATTCATATTAGTTCCAACTTTTTCAAGCCACTTCTTTCTCTACTATAAAGGTATGGCAAACCCTATAAAAGATCTCCAACACTACGCTCTTTGAAATATTTGACTCAGAGTTGTATTTGATCTGAAACTTGTAACCGAATCTTTTTATTAAAATGAGAAACAATTTATAAAGGGTGGACCCCTATCGGAATCTTATGCTATAACCAATGATTTGGATTAAATTCAATATGGGGATTTTTTATAGCCTGTACCCAAAGGGTGAAAGGCTATACTAGTTTTGTGCGCATGTATGTAACACACAGAAGGAGGCGTGGCAGACCCCACAAAGTATATATATTCTTGATCAGGATGAGAAGCCGAGTCGATATAGCCTTGTCCGTCCGTCCGTCTGTCCGTCTGTCCGTCTGTCCGTCTGTCTGTCCGTCTGTCCGTATGAACGCAAGGATCTCAGAAAGTATAAGAGCTAGAATAACCAAACCTGGTTTCCATATTCTCCTAAGACCGAGAAAGTACGAGTTTGAGTTTTTTTTCGATGCACCCCCCCACTCCCCCGCAATTCGTGTTTTTTCTTATAACTTCCGTAATTCTCGGAATTTTGAAATCAATTTTGGTAGGTACATCCAGTTAGTACTAATGTGTCCGTATGCCAAATTTCATCATGATAGGTCAATTCTGAAGAAAGTTATAGCCATAAGTAAAATCGCTGCTCATGCGCTGCCTCTGTCGGCAGCGCTGCCCGCAGCTGTTGTTGTTGTTGCTGCTTTGGTTCAACTTTGTGCTGCATACATACACGCATATAAACACGCATAGGTACGTGATGTAAATGTATGCTGTTAAAACTGAACATAAACATGTATTCTCATTTAATTTAATTAATTAATTAATTCATTCATTTTTTTTTAATAATTTAATTTTTTTTTTAATTTTTTTTTTTAATTTTTTTATTTTTTAATTTTTCTTTTTTGTGGAGAGTACAGGCTATTTTACTGTCGGGCTTGCTCGACTGTAGCGTTCTATCTTGTTATTTTATAGAAAAGTTTGAAGGGTATACGCACATCTTCCGCACAATCGAAGACAACATTTTATGTTATTTGGTTATTCATTGTTTGTTTTCGGTCTTGTTGTTGGCCCGCTGCGAAGATTTCTGCACCACTGTGGGCGTTTTATTTTTAACGCATTGCGATTATATAACTACACACACACACACACACACACATACACGTATATAGGGACGTGATTACTTTTCGTCAAATTGGATTGTGTAAGTGTAAGGAGAGTATTTGGCTTTATTGTTTGCGGTTGACACTCGATTTTTCGCAAAAGTGCCTGTGCGGTTAACCCAAATTGCAGATTGGAAAGTGATTTTAGCGATCATGATCATGATTATGATCATGATTATGAGCCTGATGTTGATGTTGATTGTCAGTGGACAGCAAGAAGACGGTGAGGTAAGGTCAGGGCTGTGCGTTGGTCCATTCGACGGGGCTGGACTGGCTTATACTTGTAATTTGGTTCGCTGCCCTGCTCTGCAGTCTCTTGTTGATATTTGCCTTTAAGCGTGTGCATGGATGAGGTCATGCGCAAAAAATCTCAATAGTCGTACGATTGATGCCAAAAAGGCGTTCAAGCGGCCTGCTCTGGCATTAAAACATTGAGCAAAATAAAGAGAGCAATAAAAATGCAAATAATTACACAGTACGGTGAAGAAAACAAACTCATTAAATGGGGCCGTCCCTCGCTCTGTGGTTGAATTTTTGGCAAACTGCACAGAGCACTCCCCCATGCAAATATCCATATCCATATATCTGCCCGTATTTACCGTACATACCCATGTAGTATGTGTGTGTGTGTGTGTGTGTGTGTGTGTGCATATCTTAATTATTGTCTTGTTCGGCAGTATAGTTTTTGTTATTTATTTTGCGCATGACTTTGTTTATGCGGCGTGAGCGCGCAAAGAATGACATACGAACCCTGAAATCCGTTGCAAACAAAAACGCAAAAGAAAATGCAAAATTTTATTTGCGCACATCAGCAATGTCGCCCCAAGCGAGATGGAAGCAATCTACCATGACAGTTCATGAAGGTTAAATTCTTCAGAAATGATTTGGCTGCCACTGCAGTCGCTGCTGCCTCTGCTGCTTTTTCTTCTTGTTTTCTTGTTTTTTCTTTTTCGTTTTTTTTTTTTAATTTGTTCTTTTTTATTGCCACTGCACTCTCAATGCGCTGAATGAATGCTCTCGTATTCTACTTTTGCACTAATTAAAATATACGCAAAGCTGTTTGAAATTTTTAGAGCATGTTACTTATTTTTCCTCTTTATTTTTTGCAGCGCTCGCTCGGGAGGCAAGCCATGAAATATTGTCACGCACACAACAAGACATCGAAGCAGAGACACTGAGGCACTAAGGCACACACACACACACAAAATGCAATTGCGTGTCTGTCAGGCGATGATAGGGGCGGGAGGTGGGGGGCGGACTGCTCGTCGTTTGTATAAATACATATTCTAATGAGCGCCGCCTGCGATTGCAAGGCGCTGCTTCCGCGCTCATTAGGCGCACAGATCGAGCACCCCCTCGTCTGGCCAACAGTTGCAGTCACAATACACTGAGAAAAAACAGGCTGTCTATAACAAGTTTTAAGTGTCTTGGCAACAATCCGATTAGCACGATCATCTTATTTTACTTGAATACTCACACGGATTGTCTGCGAGTTGAAAAAGTTAGGGAATAGAAAGATGCCTTCAACAAGCTAGATTAAAGTCTTTATGAATTGCCAACTTATTATCTAAAACTAATCCAAAATTACTTTCAATTGCCATTTTTTATAGACTTATTTAAAGAGAAATTAGCTCATAGATGTGGATTATTAATAATATCGGTAATATCGGTAGATTTTACTGCAATTTTCGCAAGGGAATACAATTTTTGATTTATTTGACACGAAGGCCACGCTGCTTATCAAGTAAAGTCATCCGTTTCTGGTCGAAAATGCCAAGCGAAATGATAAAAATTGGGATGAAAAAGGAATCTGCTAGGAATATATGTTTTACCCTCAAATTTGTCGAATTGCAAAAGATATTTTGCAATTCAAAAAAAGCTAAGATTTCTATAGAACAAGCAAGTTAATTCCTTCAAGAAACCTCCTTAGTTTACAATTAATGGCTTAATTGCCAATTGGGATGCAAACTATTGGCCTGCCTGGCCACTCAAATGTCACTTAATTATATAGAAATGGACGACAATGCCCAATTTTAATACCAGCATGAATTCGCGATACTTTTTCCAATGTAGCCACAATAGTTGCTGTCCGAAAATCCCCTGCTGCTGGCCATCTCGCCACTTTCTGTGCTGTGTGTATCTTTAAAGCGGAACACGGTGCTGGCGGAAAATTGTACTCGTAGTATTGGCCGTGCACATTTCCGTTGGGGCTTTATTTATGACTTTATTTTCAGACATTTACTCTTGATTATTTTGCAAATGAGCTCTAAATGTTGCCTACTATAGTTTGCAAGCAACGGGCTGTCACTCACGGCTGACGTCATTTCTGTTTATCTAATTAATTACGAATATTGTACAGCAAAGCTGTGGGGAGCACGTAGTGTAAGCTGATAGCAAGAACGTTACAAATATCGCATACAAAACAAAGCAACTCATTCACAATCGGAGCACTTCTGCCCGACCTTCGCCTTAAACAAGGCATTTGTTTATTGAGCCGATGAGTTGTTAAATGAAGGAAGTGCTTATCAGCACTGAAGTGCATTGCATTCCCACTACCATACGAGTATTCATCTAGTATATTTATAAATGATACTGCTATATAGGTATTCCAATTCTTTTTTAACCGATTTTTGTTTTCTACAATCTTCAAATTTGCTTTTCGTTGAATCATAGCGTCATTTTTGCGCTCGATGACCCAATGGCCAGTAATAAACAAAGTTTAATCAATATATTCACTCCCCGAATTCGTTGGGCACTATCAAACAACAAGTAGTTATCAGCCACAAAAGCCCACTCAACGATTTGACGGACAGCTGTAATCAACACTATGACGTATGCCCAAGCCCGCCTTGATAACAACTTATAAACACCGATGATTAATGGCATCGTTTGTGTTTATAAGTTGATATATGTACATATATAAAAATAATAAATGCTATAGGGGCATTAAAGGTAAGTATGTCTATGGGTATATCTTTGTCCCAAATGTAACTACAAGTTCATTCAACTATGAATTCATGGGAAAGTAGTTAGGGGCATAAGAACACAATGTATAAATAGCGCTCTGGGAAACACATTAGTTCTTGCAGCTATCTAGCGACCATCTACAATAAATACAAGTAGATGTAGAATAATAGTTGTACTATTCTTAGATGTCGTTCAATGACGTCAACACCAACTCGTACCTTTTGCCAAACTAAAAATTATTATTTCCCATCTTACTGCCTTAAAAGAAAATGGCTGCAGTCTCCGCAAACTCCCATTTCTTCTCCTCTCTCCACTCTGCTTTTAGTTTCTGAGGCAAAGTGGTTTTTTTGGCTTTCACCACTATGTCCAATTTAGAGATTGGATGCCCTTAGAACGCGCACAGAGTAATGAAAAATCGTCAGATATATAGTATTGACGTAAAAGAGACCACAAATTTGTATATAAGTTGGAATATGTGGAGGCGTTCTATCGGGCGGTACAGTTACGTCAGAAGGCTGGTGGTGGTCTGGTCCACGGCATGGTAATGGAAAACGCGTGCGCAAATAAAACTAGCGTATTGTTCAATATCAATACCGCCTGCTTGACCACAGTGCGTATACGCAATACGGCCCTAGGAAGCATGGGATGGGAGCAGAAGATGCAAATGGGCTGGCGCGCTAACTAACTAACTGACTGACTGACTGACTGACTAGCGAACACAAATGTGGCCGAAAATAGATCAAGCAGAAAAGAAAAGCGCAATTTCTGCGAATGAAACAAACACAGCCGACAACAAATGGAAAAGGCGCAGGGCGAAAACGAAATCGAAATCAAAAAAGAAAAAAGTACAGAACATTCAAGTGAACAAAATATTTTCGGACAGATCGCCCAAGCAGCGCCTTCATTAATACGTTCGCTTATTTTTCTTAAATAATCTTCACTCGTACGAGTACGAGTATAAGAATGTATTTTGATGTTGCAAAAGACTTAAGAAATTATGGCGCTTGTTTGGACAGAAATAAAAACAATAACAATATCAAGAAACAAAAACAAAAACAAAAACAATGCGAAAAGCGCCACAGCAACTAAAGATAAACAAAGTGGCTCGGTTCGGATGCGGGCTGCCGGCGACAAACACTTTCGCAACTTGTCAGGCATTAAACGTGCTAGAGGCGGCCCCTTCCGCGTCGCTGAGGCCCACAATTGCGCGATATGTATCTGCATATGTATCTGCCAGATATTGTATCTGGCCCGTCTACCAGTTTAGCGAAGTGCAGAGCGCAAAAATCGAACACACACATAACAAACGCACATATGTATGTACGAGTATACACACAGAAAGAAAATTCGGAAACAAATCCGCGCAGCCATTTCGAATTTCTAAAAATACACTCACCTTGAAAAAGTTTCTAAAATGTTCTTCAATATATTTGACTTGATTTTTCGTTTGCTCGACTCTTGATGACGAGCGTTTCGAGGCACCAGGCGATCTCTGTCTCTATCTCTATCTGTATCTGTATCTGTAGTTATAGCTGCTTGTCTCGCCGAGCGGTGGCAAAAGCTGATCGATGTGTACGAATTTTCTAGTTGCTGGGTCCAGACAATTATTGTTGTTGTTGCGTGCCAAAAAAAATATCTGTAATATTAGCCTGGCACCGTCCTTTTTTTTTTAGTTATTTAGTTGCTTCTTTTGTTTGCACACGATCTCGTTTCGTAAGCGGTTTTACCCTTCAAGCGGTACACACAAATTTTCACAAATTATAAACACACAAGCACTAGATTCGGGCTAAAAGAGAAGAAGGAGAAGAGATAGAGGGGAAGAGAGGGAGAGAGAGAGAGAGAGATTGAAAATTTCAATTAACTTGATTTATTATCATATGCTATTGCTTTTTTTTTTTGGTATTATTTGTACATATATTAAAAATTAATTGAAAACACAAATATTATTGTATAACAAGTTTGTGGCTCGTTGTCAGTTATCAGTTGCCCTTATTTGCTTTCTTTATTGCACACAATTAATTGACTTTTTATATGCACTTTGGCAAATACAACATGTGTATGTAGTATTAGTATTAGTGTGTGCGTGTGTGCGTGTGTGCGTGTGTGTATGTGTGATTTATGCTGCACATCTACATGCCAGTTGCATCTGTAGTATGTGCTCGTATGTCTGTATTTAAATATATATATATATATTTATACACACATTTGCTGCTGATTTCGTTAATTTATAGGTTTTGTTTCCTGTCCGATGTGCGTTTGCTAGTTCTTGGGCGACGTTAACTAAGCGACGATATTCTCTCAACTAAAGCAGAACCGAAACCAAAAAGTTCTATGGGAAAAGTTTCGAACAAAATCTTTTCAACCACATCGCGCGTCGCTGCCGACGTTCGGCGTTGACGTCGACGGTGACGTCGACGCCGAGGCTGCCGCTGGCGTTGGCGCGAGAGTCGCCTTCTTATTCGATGATATGGCGGCTATATAATCGTCAGTGGCTGTTTGGCGGTGTATTTTTGTATGGGCTAGCTACAGAACTGCAGAAACAGCTTTTGCCGCTCGTTGCCAATGTCTATCTGTCTGTCTACCCCCATCCCAACACCCAACCCCCCCCCCCCCCCACCACCTCTACCCTCACCCACCCGAAAACAACTGCCTCAGTCTCTGCCCCATGCTTGAATGTCTTTGTTGAAAATATATTTTGTTATTTTGCTAATTGTTTGTTTGTATTTTGTTTTCTGGCTCTGCACTGCCACTACTTGCCGTGGCTTTCTGGTATTTAGGCATCCGCATGCACCTACATACAAGTATATATGTATGTACATATGTATGTACGTATGTATATATGTATGTGTCTACATTAATGTGCATTAGCACTGGGCCTATTGTGTGTTTGTTTGAGGCTCATCGTTGCAGGTAATTCTGTGGCCATTTCCCGTATTCTGTTTTGTTTCAATGCAGTACAAGTATATAGAAGTATAACTGCATGTTAATCAGAAAGCCAGACTCTTCAGACAGAGAAGAATTTATGGAAAACAGACCCAATATTTTGATCAAAACACACTTGTGCTTCGTTCAATGAACTCTTATAGTTTGTACATAATTTTTCATTTCATTTTAATTGGAATGTTTTGCAAAAAACTGCTCCACTCAAAGGACTCAAAAGGATGCTCACAAAGAAAGCAACTCTGCCACCGATATGACACGTGTTGAGTGGGTCAAGCTGCGACTAGAATGCTATGATGATATGATTAGCCTATTGGGCAACCTGCAAGCAGAAGTTGTAACCACCCAGCCGAATAGACTTTTAATTACTTGGCGAAAAGGGGATGCGCTATATTTCATAATAAAATATACAAAGCAAAGTGTATTTTGGCGAATTTACTAAAGCATTGCAGGAGAGATAGCCCTGCTTGTTAGTTATATATTATTATTAAGTATATTAAAACAGGGCAGTAGTCATCTGGAAATCTTTCTTCTATTTTTTGTGCCTTGTAATAGCTGGGAAAGGCATATAATACTTAGTGAGAAATAAATGTAAGAAATAAAAGGATTTTCATCCTTTTTCCAGGGCTGTAATCATTATAGGATTTATTAAAAAAATTCCAAAATAATGATTATTTTTTAATTTTTATTCATTCACTACAAATTTAATAATGATTTTTGAGTGGTACTTTAAAAATTAGTCAATAAAATAGAACTTCTAAAATAATTATTATGCCTTGAGTTTTAATTTTTTGAACAAAAATAAAACTCAACCAGTTATTTTAACTGTGTCTTAAGGATTAAGAACAAATTTTATATATAACCTCAAGCACTAAGTCAAGGCGAACCTTTTTTATTAATTAATTTCTAATTATGAACTCATGAACTTGACATTCGTTTTAGGCATTTATAACCACATTTCTAACTTTTTGTTTACCTTTATAGAAGGCCCCTCCCTCTGGGTGTTGAAGTTTTCTTCAATTTATGCAATAAAAGATGTACATAAACATATGTAACCACCTGTACATGGGAACTCGCTACTCTGGCATTATAAATCTGTGGGACTACTTGTATAATTCTCAATACCAGAAATAATTTCCGACATTAAGAATGAAGCAATGCTCGGGGCTTTTGACAAATGTTATTAAAATGTTGCAATTGCAAAGTGGTTCTGTAAGGCAATAGTGTCTATTGGGCAACAACAATAGATAAGTGTTGTCCCAACAACAATAAAAACAACAGCCCTGACAGATGAAGAGGCAGCGGCAAGGTCACATCAAAGTATTTGAAGTATTGCGAGTGTTTTAAAAATTTGATTCATAAACAGTAAACTAGAGACTTGGCCCAGAAATGAGGCGTCTGTTGTTTAGTTAAAAAACAAAGTACATTGTTTTTATACACATACTTGTATGTATGTGCACACGAAGGGATAATTAATTAACTGAATAGTCGATAAGACGGATTGAACAAGAAAATAAAATAACATTTAAATATCTGTGTGTGTTCAAATAAATTGCACATACGAGTAAGCCTGCACATGTACGAACATTTTTCATGCCAATTCCCGCGAGCACAAAAAGTTAAGCGCATTACACATAACAGAGCAGAACAACAATAACACAAGAGCAATTTTATAAACTCAGCACTCAATATAAATGCCAAAAACAAAGTTCAGTTCTTAATTAAATCATGTTCATTGGAAAAACGAAAAACGCGGCACGAAATTTAATCAAATAACAAAATATTGTTCACCAAGCACAGCGAAAAATATTGTATCTATCAAAGTCAATCAAATGAAAAAATGCCAACCAAGAAGAACAATCGCGATACGATACCTAATTTTTGCCGAATAATACATATACATAGTGTGTATGTATATACTTGTATATACATATGTGTGTAGGTATTGCAATGTTCTTGTAAGAACCATGGGTTCTTTTTGCTTGCGTTTCCCAAAACTTTTTAGGAGCGCTCCATTTTGGCTTTGTCAGCAAAATTAAAAGCGAAGAATCCAAAAAAGTAAAAGAAATGACGAAAAACGAAAGACAACGGAGAAGGGGAAAACGGGACCCTCAACACTGACGACTGACGACAGCAATTAAAATCTTAAATGTTGCAGATAAGCAGATAATTAAGGCAACACCGTGGCCGTCTTTTATGCGATTTTCAGTTCCAGTTAACTGCGTCAAAGATGACAAACGGTTCGGTTCGGTTCGGTTATGGTTATGGTTAGGGTTATGCAATTTTGTGGCTCTTAATTGTTTTAATTTGGTGGAATGCCTGCAGGTCTGCGAGCACTTTTGCTTTTAAATGCCAACGCATATGCAAATTCCGCGTAAGTAAGTATCTTGTTGTTACGTCAAGTTTTATTCAATTTATTAAGAAGAAATAAACACACACACACACATACAGATGTATACATTTTTTGGAAGCTGCGCGCTGACTCAACTGACTGGCCAACGGCCAGCACTCAATTGTCCGAGTATGTCTGACCACGGCCCTTATGAATCATTGAATCGTAGTCCCGCGCGCGCTCAACCTCCCATTTAATAAAACCGGCTTTTTCGCCACAATTATAACGCCCCAACAAAACTGGGCCTAAATGCAAGCAACTACACTACACAGTCAACACTCACAATGGAAAATGCGTTGTTTTAATTTGCACCCAATCGGCTGGGAAGTTGGACTCGCGCTACGAGTATGGTACTGAAAAATACGTATTATTGTTCTCTCGATATGCTGGCCTGGTACTGCGACTGCGACTGCGAGTGAGACTGAGAAGCGAGACAACCGCGCGCGATCGCTGCGTTCGAACGAATGAAGGCGAAAATTGAAGATCGGCGTTGAAGTTGGTGCCAAGTGCCAAGCCAGTCAGAGCCCAGACACACACTCACACACACACACACACGAGTACACCCTAACGTACCCATGTACGTGTGTGTATGTATGTATGTATGTGTGCATTGCTATAAGTGTGGATATTTATGTTTGTATCGGCATGCCACTTGCACGCGCTCTCACACGCTCCGTGCAACAAATCAACAGGTAACCGAAAGGTGTACGCTCATGTCTCTGTGTATTCATATGTACGAATACGTGTATGTATGTGTGTGTGTGTGTGTGTGTTTGTGAGTCAGACGCATCTTTGGCTGTGTTTGTGTGCGTTTGGCGGCTGATAAGATAAAAACGAAAACACAAACAAACCAGCTACAGCGGCAACAACAACAAGAAGTGTCTGTGTGTGTCTGTTCTATGAAGTAATTTTTTGCGCATTTTTATTATTGTTGCTCGCCAGTCATTTTGGGGCCATGTTCGTCGAAAATTGCTCACGCTTTCTCCCTAAAGTGTTGCCATTATTATTCTAATTTTCTGCTCCCAATCACATGCAAACAAAACAAAAAATTTGTTCGTTTTCTGACGCCGTGACAATAACAAAAAAAAAAAAACAAAAAAAAAAAACAAATAAGCACAACAAAAAAATAATAATGAAGAAAAAGCAGAAATAAAAAGTAAAAAGTGCAACAACACAGATGTATTCTATATTTAGGTTGCATGCCACACCAAACTGGTTCCTCCAGTTTCCTGATAATCTGGGTGACGGCTACAACCAAAACAGCAACAACAACAGCAATCACAGCAAGTTTGATTCTTGCCGGACTGAGTTTTGCAAAATTTTTGAAGCTGGCTGATTTTCCTTCTTTTTTTTTTAAGCCCAAAAACAAATCGGCCCAATAGCAGTTGGCCACAAAACCGGTTGCTAGCCCTTTTCGCAACACAGACACCACAACACATGCCCGTGCAATGACCAATGAGTCGAAGTACGAGTAACTAGCAGCGCCTTGATTCTCCAACCAACGAAATACATTTAATAACTGTATCCAACTCACCTGCATTTGTGTTTTCTAACTACACACTGATTTCTCAATATTTATTCTATATACATATGTATACATATGTATATCTGTTTAGACATATATGCATTTTATATACTGCTGGAATATCCATATTAGAGACAAACTGAAACTAAAACTCGTTTTATTAAAAATGTTAAACAAAAACTCATTCTCTAATTTAAACATCGTTATGTTTTCAATTATTCGAATTATTCGGAATAGTATTAACGGTTTGTTTGTTTCTTGTTGGTTTTTATAAATAAATAGTTTTTAAAATTCGAAAAAGTATCTGTGAACTGCTGTAGATAATAGCTATAATTATTTTTCGGAAGGTTTCAGAAATTGTGGATGAAATACGTTTAATTATTAACTTTTTCAACAATAAAAACATACTGCAAGTCTACTTATATTTATTTATTATAGTCATTTGTATTTCCCGCATTATCAATTTTTTGGGTAAACAAAGTAAACTTTTCACAGTTGCTCTCTTATCAGTCGTTCTTCGTTATGCTAGTCACAGTAAGCTCGCTACGTCCCACCTTTTTGTCTCAGTGGGGAGGTTTCCCACGCCATTACATAATTGCCACAAAAAATTGCAAATGTCCTTCAGAACTATATACTAGAGATCATTTGCAGACTAAGAAAAATATCGTTAAGAGCGAGTTTGCATTATTAAATATTCAAATGTATATATTCGCCCTCTAGTTGTCAATTCAGCCAAGGTTTTGTATCACCCAAAAGTATGCTACATAATTTCATCACCTGTCTACCATACCATAGACAATCACCAATAACAATATGGTGAAATTTGGCTATCAGTTGAGTACCACATACAAGAACCATTTATGGTATGTGTTAATTCACCAAATGGCGTGAAAGAAATTCACCATGCAACGTTCGTTTTATCTCAGCTTTCAACTATAACCGATAGATGTCGCAGTTATGTGTTTTGGAGTGGCAGCCCTGGTTGCCCGGTTAGATGTTAGTGGCAGTTTTAGATAACGGCTGGACGTGTATTTCATCCGAAGCCAACCGAAAAATATCAGAGTGCAGCCAACTCATGTTGAGAGTAAACATTGCATGCAAGCAAGCGAGCGCATCACTCGATATAATTGATAAATTCATATGTTCTACCAAATAAAAGTGTATCTTGTGTTAACGAACCAATAAATAGCAAGCCCAAACGTCCACAGTGTCCTGGCGCACCTATCGGCCATCGCTGGAACTTCGACGATGCCAGCCATACGAAGTATAGAGTATTTATGATTTGTTTGGCTGGCTTGACTGGCAACTGCATCTTAGTTAATTATCGTAATATTGCACCTTATTCTGTTTTTACACGGTAGATTCGTTCCAGAAACAGCCGTGTAAAAAAATACATTGATCATATGCAAAAATAGATGATTGATTCCTTATCTCTAAAGAAATATATATGCAATTTTTTAATTTTCAAACCGTGTTATATCAAAACCGAGTTATATCAAGACCGTGTAAAAACAGAATTGGGTGTATATGTATTTATAAAAGCTAGTTATACAGTGACTAGTATCATAATATATATAATATTATTTTCCATTATGATTAAAAAAAAGTGTATTTAATAGATTACTTTTAACTAATATTAAATTGTTTCATTAGGCACTTTTAGGTTAGCTTTTGTAACTGTAACTTATATACCCTTTTTAATAGCATATACGAGCAAATAAAAATTAACTGCCCACAAAGTATTCATCCAACGACTTTTATTTACATTATCATTATATCGGATGAGTTATGTACATTAAAGAAATCTGCGTCCCTATAGTTCACCTGTAATTCGAAATGATTCCTAGTTTTTGGGCTAGAAAAAAGGCAAATTTGTCCAAAAAGAAGCTTGCAATATAGTATTTAATGCGCGCCTTATTGAACGGCGTTTGTTGTTCCGCCGCTTTTATGTACATATATATAAAACAAGTCAGTGATCGGGTCACGTACACGCTTCAGGCGTCAGTGGCATGAACATTTTACCGTTGTCGCAACCAAATCTCTCGTACGGCCGTTCCACCACAACTTTATCGATTTCCAGCAGAATCGCGGTGATTTCGTTGATCTTGTACGACATTTTCATGCATTAAATTAATTGCTTTTGGCAAAGAAAACATTACAAATTTAGCTCACGATCGCAACGAGCAGCCATGCCCAGCCCACAAATGGAAATGACCAAAGAAAATGCCAAAAACTACAGAGTTAGCCACTTTGCCGGTGTGAATTGAGTGATTAGGCGCCGGCATTGCCAGCGGCTTCGGCACAGTGGTCAGTGGTCAGCGGTCAGTGTCAATTGATATTTGGACGACGACTTGGCAGTGGGCGTTGGGCGGTAACAGCCGTATGTTTATTCATAGATTAGCGAAAAACAAATGCCATTTGTGGCCAACATTTGACGGCTGTTTTGCGCGTGAAAACTATAAGGAAACTTGCTGATAGTCGTACATACAGGGTGCGCCATCTTTTATGTCGGTATGTAAACATTGAATATCTTTGAAAATAAACAACCGATTTTCAAGTATGAGATATTTTTATTTAATTTGGTTCTGTACAATTTCTTGAACTGAGGTTTTCAACACTGGTCTACTCAAGTCAATCGGTTCACTAATGAAAAAGGTATTCAATATTTAAATACCGACATAAAAGATGGCGCACCCTGTACATACATACATACATACGAGTATGTACATGTTATAGATACCTTATGTACGGTACGGTTATACCGTATGTATGCATGTATGTTGCTATGTTTATGTCAAATATTTAGCTCTCTTGACTTATTTTAGTCTGCTTTTATTGCAATTCGATTGATTTAAAATTAGTTTTTGTCGTATTTGTCAAAGCTAATTGAAAATGCATTTTGACGCATTTGGCCGCCTGAACTTTAATTAATTTGACAAGTTAATTTATTTGGCGACGCAACGTGACCGGCATTTTAATCCAGCACCTGACAACACCAACAACCTGCAACAACAAGGACAGCCCTATGCGTTGCTAAGAGCAACAGAACACACAGAACAAACAAAAAAGCCCAAACAAGAGGAAAAGTTTTTCCTCAACCAACTCCAACCTAACGACCAAATCCAACCTAACGTGACCCACACGCATCGAGCTCAATGTACGAGGCAGGCACTGAGCAGATATACTGCAACGGCACAGTGATAAAGCTGCCCACACTGGCGGTTGTTAAAGCAGGTGCATTGTGGAATAGAGAATAATCCCTCAATGGGCCAAATGAAACTTTTCGTTCCTCTTCTCCACAAGTAGCACCCGAAATGCCGGCCGATGCCAACATTGATTGGCTCCTCCACATCTATTTTACGCGTCGCGACTTCGCCCGCTGCCGCCGCATCATCGAGCGCGAATTGAACCGCCATTTGAATCCGGAGTACCTGTACTTCGTTCAGGTGAGTGGTGCTGGCATCGACGCACCAACTCATTTAGTCGCCGCAAATAATTTCCAAGTGATTGGCTATTTCTTTTATTTGGTTTTTGTTGTTTTTTTTTTTTATTTCTTTTCGGTCGCCTCAGGGTTTAATTGACCGCGAAGAGGGCAATAACGTGGAGGCGCTGCGCAACCTGCAAAAGGCTGTCGAACTCAACTCGAAGAACATTGAAGCGTACAAAGAAATCGGACGCACCCTGTAAGGCAATTAGACTTGTATCGATTTTGCCATCAATGCCATTAACACTCCACACTTCACTCCCCATACTATATACCATGCTTGGACCTCCTCAGCTACAACATGGGCCGCTTCACCCAAGCCCTGGGCGTTTTTCGCGAGGCTGAGCAGCTCACACCACGCAAGGATCACGAAATCTATCACTACCTAGGCGAGCTACTCTATCGCGCAGCGACTGCCCAAAACCAATTGGAGTTGGCTCGTCAGCAACAGATAGAAGCGACCTCATACTTCGAGCTGGCCGTGCAAACGGGTAGGAAGCAGGAGAGCTTTATACGCCTGGCGGAGCTCTATCGGAAGGAGAAAGAGTATCAGAAGGCCATCGATGTTCTGGAGAACTGTTTGCAGTGCGTCTGTGAAAAGCCTAGTGTGTGACATATTTGCCAAGCAATAATATGTGCCTACTTGCAGACTAACGCCCGAAAATGTACACGTCTTGGCCGAAATAGGCGTTTTGTATTTGAAAATCAACGAAACGCAAAAGGCGCTCGACAGACTCTCGGAAGTTGTCAACATTGAGCGCAGCAGCCCGAAGGTCTCATTGGCCTTTGGAGCCATTTTACAGGTAAACAGTACGCATTATATTTGTGTAAACAGCCGCCCACTCAAATATGACCCGCCCATGGAGTTGATAAAAGCTAAATAAGTTTACGAAGTCAGGGAAGCAATCAATCAATTAATTTTTGAGCAGTTTTTTGAAAATTAAATATGTTTAGGTAATCTAAAGGGTGATGGAGGACAAAGAAATAATGTTCCAAAGGCATGGTTGAATAACTGAGCACCAATTCAAAGAGCCTTTTCATAAAACTAGAAATCCCCATTTGGGGGACCTAATTACTTAGCAGCCAAACTATTTACAAGGAGTTGTGTATGTGTTCATTTTATTCTATGAATTCTCATTAAAAATTTCAATTGGAATATTAAACTGAACACACATTGTTAGATTATCGGGCAAAGCCATTTTTAAATAAGTAACGCTGGTAAGGCAAAGCCCATAAAGAAAATCGATATGATGAGTCAATGTTTACAAGGAAAACCCAAATTTTTTGTTCACCTTCTAATGTATAATATTTGTTTGTATGTATAAAGTTTCCTAGAAAAAAGCACCAACGTCTGTCTGTTGCTTCAGAAATGTATTAAAGCAGCCCCACTTGTATTCTTTTAATTCTTTAGGGATATTATTTTGGGCATCAACGTATTTCAATAATTTTTAATTTAATATTATTTTGCAAACTCTGTCTGTTGCTGCAGAAATGTATTAACGGGCTGCGTTCTTTAGGCTTGTAAACTCTAGGAAATTATTTTGGCTATCAACGTATTTCAATCATTTTAAATCTAAGATAATTTTGCGATCTTATAGTCACGCAACGATGTGGATGGGGCTCTAAGCAAATACAGCGAAATTGCAGATGCAGATACAAATGCTTCACCGGAAATTGCTGAGCTATGGAACAATATTGGCTTGTGTTTTTTCAAAAAACAAAAATTCATTGTGGTTCGTTGTCGTACTGAGAAAAACAGCTAAACAATTGGTTGGTTAATGAATATTGATTTCCAGGCTGTTTCCTCGCTGCGCAAATCCGTTTGGCTCTCGCCCCTCAACTACAATGCCCTCTACAACTTGAGCCTGATTTATATTACTTGTAAGTATTTCCTTATTTACTTAATACTTAATTATGCTCTGAAACGCCGAACGCCCACTCTCAGTGGCATTAGCCAAAAAGCGAATATCTCAAAAGATACATAAGTAGGCTTTATTTAAATAAAGACTTGGCGCAGTGGCTCTTTAGAATTTTAATTTTAAATTTATTTGCTACACAGGACAAGCAATTATGGTTATTAATTATCTGTGTTCTTTACACAGGATTTTTCAAAAATTTCAATCTTGTAAGACCTTCTAAGCATTTGAGTAGGCAGTAAATACATTTCCTCATGCTTATTATTAAGAAAACAAAAGCCAATTTAAAAATTTAAGGAAATTAGAAGCAGCGCTTTTAATTTCTTAAAGTCAAAACAATCCGGCTTATGCTAGACTAATTGGAGGAAAAATGGCTGCTTCAGTGACTCCAAAACGTCAGGTTTCTCAGTTTCAGTTTTGTCTTTCAGTCTTCTTGCAGCTACACCCCTTTTCCTATTTACCAGGAAGTTGTGTATAATATATAAATTTTTTTGATATCTAGACTTGAAATGAGTATCAGCATTGGTCGGGACAAATCGTTATTCCTCCAGGGGCAACTACTTAAGCATGTACCCTACTGCCAAACACTATCTTATCTTTCATTAGAAATCATCTTTTGTACTTATTTAACATGATAACTATCCCTAAGCCACAAGTGACGTTATCTATCTATGAATATTCTCATTATATAATTTGGTTCGCACTTCTACCAAAATAAACATGGTTCTAATGCTACAACACTTTCTAAATCATATTGTTCATTTTTTTTTTTTGATACATACATACTTGTATTATATGTATGTGTGCTTTAAAAAGAAGCCTCTGAAGAAGCCGACTGACATGTGAGCTACCTTTCTTCATTCTTCCACAAACAAAATACCCTTACACTATACAAAAAAATAGAAGAGAAACAATTATCTATAGTATAAGAAGTGATGGTTCCGATTTCAACCCAAATATTACACATCCCTTCAAGTGCATAATTTTCTTCAGGATTCCAGAAAAAATGACGAAATTTCAGAATGCTTTTAAAAAACTTTCGGGATAGACACCGAAGGCCTACAAATATTATTTTAATTTATGCTTTTGTTTACTGTTAAGACATAAAGAGCGACAAGTGTGCACAATAAATAATAATAAATTGCGTATTATAAAGTGTCGGCGAAAAGGCACATTTCCTTCATTTTACGACTTGGCGCCATCGCGAACACAAGAGAACAGCGGGGCGTGCATCTGTTGTAGGCACGAGGAGGCGGAGGTGGAGTTAATGCTGGGGTGGAGGCACTTTTTGTTATTTTTTCTATTGTTTGAGTTTTGTTTTTGGATGGGGTGGGGGTTGGGTTTCCAACCAAATTTTTCCACCTTATGTACACTTTTTATATTAGAGCGTTTGCCTATTCTGTTTTCCATCTCCACTACTGGCCATTCCCAAAAACTGTAGCAGAACAATATGCCAGCGCCTTTCACACGCTGGCAGCAGCCATAAACCTGCGCAAGGACAATGCGGAATGCTACATGCTGCTTGGCTGTAAGTAGGATAAATATTATTACGCCAACCGACCTTGGATGAAGTTCATAGTGCGTCTAACCACTCATACCTACTAATCTATGTACGCAGTGTGTTTGAGGAAACTGGAGGATGTGGATAATGCGTTTGTTGCATTGGAGCGTGCCTGCAACATAGCCAATGCCCATCAGAGTGCCGGACGTAATCCGTTGGTTTATTTGAATTTTGCCCTCTTCTGCTATGAAATGGGACGCTTGGCCTTGGCAGCGGAACAGTACAATCGGTTCCTTAGCAACTCCCAGGACCTGTTGCTGCCCACTGAAGTAAGTCGTGCGCAATGCCATCACTCGCAATGGCTCTATGTTGTGGCCCATTAGCTCGGTGTCACAGAATTCGAATTCATTAGTTCCATAAGTAATTGGAAGATATCAGGCCATAGTGTTCGATTTCAATTTCCCACGAATATGCAGTCATTTGCAGCAACCAACTGCAGTGTTTAATGAGTTTTTATCCAACAGCTAAAGTTTCAAGCCACGAAATTGAAATCTTTGCTGCGCATTTCAAGTACAACCAACGGCATTTTGTGTTCCAATCATCCTGATGGATTGGAGAATGGTGCAGCCACAGAACTGAATAATTCCGCAGAACAATCGGAGATGGCCATCAGCTCGGAACTGCCACTGGAGGTGAACGCAGTGGTCAGTCATAACGAAATGTAAATGTGTAATTGTATTTAATTCCATTAGAAGGTTGTTCATTAAAAAGCAAGACGCTTAAACTCACATGTAACATTTATTTCAACTTTGTTTTTCTTTTCAACGCGCAATCCATATACGAGTAAAAGAGTTGTTTAGATTTTTTTTTTTTTTTTTTTTTTGTGCTCGAGCCTCCAAGTGGCTTACAAATGTAAAGTGTATATGTAATTAAAGTAAAGTATGCTTAAGTCTATCTTTGATTTATCTTAGTCATACACAATCGGTTTACTCAATGGATACATAATGTGAATGCAACACATTATATATTTCTACATGGTGCTTTTTACAATGTTTGCGGAGCAAGAAAACAACCAGCCTAAGGGGCTCTTTAGGCTCATCGTCTTCTTGACCAGCTTGCAGCTTTGTACAACTTCATTTATTCATTTACCACATTTCTATTTTATGTAATTAATTTACTGAATTTACAAATGGAAAATGCATTAATCATTCTGCAAAATCGAACAAGTTAAAACTTGTTAAGCATACCTGCATATGTATTTGTAAGCACATCGACAATAATAGCCATGAAGCCGTTTTTAGGGAATTACTCTTAACTATAAATAACTGACTTTCAGCTTGTTTAAAATTTACTGTTCGGTTTGGTTGAACTTAAGCCTAAATCTGTTCAAAACACAATTTAATCTGAAGTATACATTAATGGTTTTTCTTAGCTTGTAGTTAAAACTTGGAAATTTTCTAAATCCAAATACATTATTCTCAAAGCATTACAATACTAAATGAAAATGGCACTTGCTTGAATTTTGTTTTCCGCACGCGACAGAAAAATCAGCCGAAAGCAACAGCAGCAACAACGCCGACTGCCAAATCACAAGTAAATCCATTTAGTTCACTCTCTTACCATGATCCAATGTAATTTTCTTAAATTGTAATTTCGTTCCTCTTCTTTTTCACCTACAACTTTTCAAAAGTCATTAATTTAGAAATTCAGATGCGACCGCGGCGTGAAACATCTTAGAGATTGCCGCGACCCATAGTCCAATCATATTTCAGCTCTGAAGCGCATTTGCGAGCTCCTCTATGGGCGTGGTCGGAACCATAGTTTGCGCCGTTGCCGTTGCCGTCGCCCTCGTCCCTATACACAAGTTGTGGTCACACGCGTTAGGCGAGTCATCTCCGTGCTGCCGAAGTGCCGCTTAAAGAACAGAGACTTGAAGGTGGTGCGGAACTGCTTTGACATCAGGCCGTAGAGCACGAAACCAATGGCCGCGTTAATGAGCGCCAACAGATCCATAATCTCTCCAAAGGGTGGATAGCAGTGGGCAAAGAAACATTTCTCTAGCATGCCGGAAAGCAAGCCCAGAAGTCCTTGTGGAAATTCCGTGATTAGAAACAGCACCAGCACGGCCACAAGCAATAGTGTGGTGCGATCGTTGCGCCGATCACAACGCGGCGGTCTACAAAAACAAATAGGTATAGACACAAGCACTATTAGTATTCTTCCTTACTTATATAGTACTAGCGTCCTGCCCCTGCTTCGCACGGGTATTTTTACAAAAACTTTACAAATTATACATTTTATAACGCACCCCACACACTTAACACACATACACCCTTCTTTTTGCTATGAGTTACTAAGAGTAACTTTATTTTGGATCTTATTATTTTAATGATTTTTTGTTCATTTTTAGATTTTTTTTTTGTTATTCTTTATTAGGTCAGAGGTTCGCTGTAAAAGATATTTGATGTTTTATTTTGTGGTAGCGAAATAAATTGATTTTCAGGAACATTGATTTCCCTACTAATTCAAAGGCTTGGCCTTGGGGTTACCGGAAATTGAAGCCATATAAATGATCAAATGGGATCATCGGTATCCTCGTTATATGAGCTAGTGGACCAATTGCTGGGCCGTTCATAATAGTTGCTACACTTAAATTGTCCTGCAATTCCTTAATAAGCAGCCTCGTCCCATTGCACATGCTTGGAAGGCTTTAATTTCTCAAAATTCCGAATTTTACCGTCAATTCATGTGGCGGCAGTCCAGAAGGTTTTATTTAATTTAAATGTCTTCAATATTAATCAAATGTCTTCAATCATTAATATTACCTTAACATTTAAAGTGACAATGTTTCGAGGATGATAATGAACTAACCGCATGCTATTCAGGAGTTTTTTAAGGAAATTTGTTTACACCTTTGGTTACATTATTGTCGTTTTAGTAAGGATTCCATTCTTTTTTGCAAATATAATATAGGCCATGTAGCTTCCCAACAGTGAAAGAATCCATTAAATCGGTCCAGTAGATTCGACAAACAAACAATCAAATTCTTTCTCTTTATAATGTTAGTACACTTGTACAAAACGCAAGGTTGAAAAGAAATACACCTAATTCTGATTTTACACGGTCTTTTTTACATGGTTTTGATTCAACACGGTTTGCAAATAATAATATATTGTTACACGACTTTATTCCATTTAGCACACACAGCTAGAAATCATTCTTATATGGGTCGTTATGCACATTATACAAGTACGATGATGTGATTCACTGATTCACTGATTCACTGATTTCAATAAGATGAGGAGAGCTCGTTCGTCTATCCACTAATCTATGTATCTAGTTTTAATTGCTACTCATTTTATGCATACAATCCACAATTCATTATTATTTATCAAGTGGAAAAATGAACACTCATCAGGCTAATGATATGTACATACCTCTTCGACTTGCCTTCATTTAATTGAATTGCATACTTTTCTGGGGCATCGTAATCCTTTAGCTTGAGTCGTCGACGGGAAGCCTCGCAGAGCACACGCATCAGCACAAAGCTAATGATGGTCAGTATGCAGCAGGGTAGTAGCTTAATTATCACGGAATGTATCCAGAAGTTGAATCTGTGTGTGTGTGTGTGTGTGTGTGTGTGTGTGTGTGTGCGTATAGTATGTGGAGGAGCAAAATAGTATTGCGAATTACGTAATTGCTTCAAGGCTTACCTGTACAGAATAGTGTTCTTGTCGGCATCAACGTGATACAATGGCACTGGGCTGTCCTTCGCATAGCTCTTCTGGACCTTAAACACAAAGTACGTGGGAAAGCAGAGAATGGGCGATATGATGAAGGGAAAGAGTATGGCCTCTCTGGAATGTGATAGTAGGAAGTTGGCGCAGCTGCCGTTGGGATGCCTGTGAAAAAGAGAGGGAAACACTTTGCTATAAACGAAAACAAAAGAAAAGAAAAGCCACATTGCTGATGTGTTATTCATATTAGCCAGTTGACATTGACAAGTGCAAGTGCAGTCAGAAACTTAGAAAAAGCAACAAAAAAAAGGCCAAGTAGTAGTGTCTTGCCAGCACATGTAAGTAAACAATGCGTTATGCGAACAATAGACGTGCATGCAAATGCAGATTATACATGCCAAAAAGCTAAACAAAAGCACACAAATACCAGTCCACACTCACCGACTACCACTTCTCTTCCCTCCCACACCTACCTGATTGCAACATAACGCCAAACAGCCAGAGTGACGGTCAAGCCAATTGAAATTGTGTGCAGGATCTGTGTGAAATGCATGTGAACCAGAACGTAAACAGCCCAGCCGTAACTGAAATCCTTTTCACCTGTAACAACATAAGTAGATATGTGAGATGCCTTTCCATGTATACAAGTAGTACACATGTAGATTTTTCATTTGCATACCCGGCTTCATATATATGTACTGGTAGCATGTGAAGGGTATGTATTCCAACATGACGAACATGTCTGCCACAGCCAGCCATTTCAGAATTTTGTTGATGGGCGCCTTTGCCATCTCCTTTCTGGTCAGCACCATAATATTCAATATGTTTGCTATTGTCCCAAATATGCAAATCTGCAGAAACAAAACCAAATAACACTTATATAGTGTGCAAACAAAATGAAATGCTACTTGTACAGTCGAAACAGTGTATTGCACAGTCGGATGAATAGACTGTGCAATACACTGTTTCAACTCAAAACATTCGCTATTTTTTCGACATATTACATATACGAATATTCAAGGATTACGTGCTCTATTCATTTTTGAATCAAAACAATTACTCGATTATGTGCTTGGTTGATTACATGGAAAACATTTTTTTCAGACTTTTTTCGTTGCAAAAATCATATCTCCTGAACGAATAAAGTAATTTTAGTACAAAAAAAAAACATTTAATGATCAGTTTCGTATGATTTAATTTAATTTTGAATTTAATCATGAAATAATTTTGGAAATATCCTCGTTTTGCATGATTCTTGCATATATTTATACCCCCAAAAAAATTTTTTTTGTTCCTCGAGTCGTGGATTTCCTCTAACGTTTAGTAGGCCCACATTTTATCAACCGTGGAAGTAAGCTTCTTTTCACGAGTATTTCTAAAATAATAGGTCTGAAGTCGCCGATGCGTATTCTCAATATTAAAGTATCATCCAAATCTGTAAAGTTATTTTGAGTTTTAAACTTGACTTTACTATTAATTATAGTAAGGATACAGGCATATTTCACAATATATTTCACCTTTAATTTCAAGCAATATTGGACTTATACATATCTATAATTTGAGATTTATCACTTACAGTAGATTTGAGTAAATCAGACAATCCTTTGAGAGAGATTTTCTTAATCTCTGGAACATTTACTAGTAGATACGTTTATTCATAATCCTCAAAGCGTTCATGAAATTTTTTATTTTCGCAAGCTGTGCAAACCGTTAGTTAGTTCAACATTGCCTTCAATTAGAGTATCTACGTATAGCTCAGAACCAAAATGCTTTTGTCGTAGAAATATAGAAATCCTCTTTGAGTAGTTTTCGCATCTACTGGCTAACATTTGACACAGGAAAACCTGTCTTTGACTTTGATTTGAGTATATATCAGTGACAAAGTAAGCTCGTTTCCCGTAAGAACATAGTAATCCTCTTTGAGTGATTTTAGCATGTTATGTGGTACTCGTAATTGCAAAAATATCGACTCCTATTCATGGTAAGAAGCGTGACCTTTTGCCATCGAATAAATGGCAAAAATCCAAAGAGTCCATTCGTCGAGGACAGCGTTAAGCAATATGTCTTTTGAAGGGTATATAAATGGGAAATACAATTTACGAGCGTGTAAAGACAAATCTATTATATTGGTGGTTGATGGAACATTCACGTCAAAAACCCTCATAAAACTGTAGGTGGACTACAATGCACAATACAAAAAGAATAACATTTCATGTTTTATTCATGCCACTCAGCCTTGTGGATGACTTGTGTCAACACCTTGGGGTTTGATTTCAAAGTTATATACATAGTATAAGCATAATGTATGCAGGACGAGCCAAGTTCGATACACTTTTCTGTCAATAATAATATTAAAGCCTCAAATTAAATGAAAGGCCATATCGACTACTTTCGTTTCTCAGGAAATTCAAGTCAAGCTCAAGTGTTTTCCATCACAAGTTAAATTTAATGCTGATTGAAATGCTTAGAATACGTTTCATTTCCTTTGCCTATCAGACATAAAAATGCCTGAATATTAAATTACTTTTGGGTCAGAAAAGACCAAATTTGTAAGAGAATACTCTTATATACTTAGTAAGCGAGCTTACTAAATATGTATAAATGTCGAAAGGCAGGAAAATAAATTGCTTTCTGTTTTTATAAGGCACTGCTAATTGAGACAATATCATAAATTTAATTCTTTTGTTTGTGCAAGGGTTTCTGAAATATGTAAACACATAATTTTGCCCAATTTGTAAGGAGATTCAAAACATTCATTTATGTAGGTTGTGGACTACGTTCTATATACATGCATAGAGTTTTGTTTGTTTTTTTGTTGTCCGCAAGGTTCAAAGTTGACGGGCCGCACAAATGTTTCAGACACGAACACAAATAGCCCACAAAAACAAAACTCTTTTAGCTTACATTTTACTTAAGGGCCCTTTTTCATTCATTTTGAGGCCTTTGTGCTTTATGAGGCCCATCATCACGATAATTAGCACAGTCAAAATATTAGTTGTTGCTAATGAAAAAAGGATGTTTTTGTTTTTCATCACCCACTCACCAAGAGGGAAACATATCCATGTATATTATTGTAGGCCTTCAGCCACTGATAAATTTCTCCTTGGCAATAGCCAGCACACTCGTCCACGACTTCCTCTTTCTGCTGAGTTCGATTCTTTTGCAGATAATGATGCAGGAGCTTAACATACTCGATTATGTCGTTGTTGCTAAGCTCCAGGTCCTGCAGCATCGACGCATTCAAGTATCTGGCCAGCGAGGCCGTATCCAGTTGTGGCCCAGTCTGCGCCATATTTCAAATGTCCTGAATAAATCAATTGAGGCCTTGCAGCACCGCTTAAATCATCTTATCTGCCAATGGCTGAAAAAAAAGTAAAAAGTTGATTGAAAAGGCATTTTCATTAATTAATTTCATTAAGCTAGCATGCACAGCAGGCGTTTGGTAAAATAATTTGAATTTATTGCGCATATCCGAATGATTTAATTTTCAAAAATCATCGTTTTTAGGATTTTGTTATTGTACTGCTTGGAACAAATTAAGAAGTAGTCATTGTATAAGACATTTGCAAAATAAAGTCATAAGTATGGGACGCAACATGGCTTGCGTTCCTTTATGAACTGCTCAAATTTTCGATTCGACACACAGTATTATATACTACTATAATCCAAAGTGCTCTTAAATAAAACATTGCTTGAATTCCATCATAAATAAATTTGCATTTTCCTCTTTCTTTTTTCTTATGCAAAAACACACATTTTATTTTCCTTAAACGCGCTGCTTGGTCAAAACCCTGCGTGGTTTGTCGATTTCTCAAGTCAGTATACAACTCGTAAATAGTTTAAGAATAGTTTTGAATATTTTTTAATAAATTCCTAGGAGAATGAATAATTTTTTAAATAAGCAAAAATGCAATGTCACTTAAACATTGGTCTTTATGTTTTTCAACAATAATCGATACATAAATTTAATGAGGTTTCCACAAGCCCATAATTGGTGAAGGAAGAAGCTATTGCAATTGCATTTCATACATTTTATGTCGAATAAATGTAATTGCCAGACCATTTTATTGCACTGCAATAATCGAAACTCCTGCCAACTAATGAGTGCGTCAATATGCCTATCACTGGGGATGCAATTAGACCCACAATAAAGGCAGGGTATTCCAAACAAACATACTTGTATAAAATAGCAGCCAATGTCCGTTCGAAGCAATGGGAAACCTGCAAATCTCGTCCAATTTGTGGCAAGTTGTACGTTGCCCGGCACAAATGATGACTGATTGATTGACGGCGAACAAGCGCAAATGCAAATCTCAAAATTCGATATGTATGCGTCTATAGAACTGATTGGAGACTGGCTCCAATGCCAGCCACTTGTGTGCTGATGTGCACTGATATGCAGGCCCCTGGCAAAGCATTATCCGCAACTTAACCTTTTGTGTGGCCTTGTCTACTAATGCCGATTGTTAACTGCAAGGCAATGATGAAAACGGACCTAGCCTGAACTGCCTAGCATGTGGCCAAGTTAGTGAATTTCTGCAGAAACTGTTGTGTTCACTTGGTGAATATTTGAGATTTGTTTCAGCACTCACAGCATTTAAGCTCAGTGTGGTGTACTTGTAACTGAGCCGACTCATTATTTTTTAATTGCAAACATTCAACCATGTAACAACACAAATTTTTGTAGTTCAGCAATAATTGATGAAAAATTTAATGCATTTTTTGCGAGAGCGCAACAACTTAGCACACCTGCTGTGACAGCTAGGGCGTAGCGCTTAATTGGAAACACACACACACACACACACAAACAGACACACAACGACATCGGACGGACCACATTTGTATGCCGATAAAATACGATGCATAAATCACTCAAGACTGTGAGTTGTGCAAATCAAAGCCGCCATGTCGCGCCGCGTCGTGGAATGAAGGTGTTGATGGCGACTATTGACTGTCGACTGTCAACGGCCAACAGCCAACTACCAACTGCCAACAGCCAACTGCCAACTAAAGGCGACCAATTACACTGGCTAATGGGTACGTCTCACTTGACGGACTGACTGTCCGACTGAACGACCGACCAGCCAGACTGATAGACGAATCCTGTTCTGTGGACATCTAAACGAAAAACGGAGCGAATTGATTGCGCAAATGAAATTTATTGCTCATATGAAATGTATTTCTTTAAACGTATTTTGATCTGCGTTAGCTGATTGCCTCACATGGTCAAAAAGTGCTTGGACCTGGGAGATCTCTGCAATATGAATTCACACAGGCGTCCACAGAAAACACAAGATATACAAATACATATGCGCTAAACATATCGCGAATCGAAAAGTATTTATTTGCTGCCATGGGGAAAACATGTGCCTCTTTTTATGCACGAACCAATATTGACTTCAAGTCAATAGCTATTATGTGCTTGAGCAATCACTCAATCATAAAATGTGCCGCAATAAAACGGCCATCAATCACAAATAGAATGGGCGTTAAAATGCAATTATCTTCAATGTACTTGGCCATACACTGTACAACAAATATAAATCGAGACATTTCTTTAAACATATTTTTTTTTAACTAAACACCATTACATTAGTTTTGTTACTTGAATATTCAAATACAATATACAAGTCGTTTCATAGAAACCTTGTATGAGTTTCAAACTTAGAGTCGGATTTGAAAGTCGCCATAACTGGCAAGATTATATGGATCGCCTAAATCAGACGCCTACTGAAGCAGCGAAGAATAAAAGGCGTCAGGGTGGTGAGGAGGCTGAGCAGATCGAACCCTATGGATCACCCCAAGAGACATCTCTCTTGCTTAATTTTTAATATTTAATATTTTAATATTTCTTTTAAGTTGATTTTTACTATTATTTTTTGTGAACACATCAATGTAAGTTATTGCAGTAATAACAGTAAAATTAACATAGAAAAGAATAAAATCTATTATGCACCCCCTGAAAAAATGAAAGTAAAATAAAACAAAAGAAGGAAATATTGAAGTTAGTTATTGCTGGCATTAGTCGCATCTAGATAAATAGTCTTTTTAGCAATTAAAACTGCCGTTTTTTATCTCGAATAATTATTTTGCCATCGTAAAGTCCAGCCATCCCGTTGCTGCTAACATGCGCCTTTATCCTTTATCACAATTGCAACAAAATATGTTTTTTAAACAAATTGCAACCAGTGGACTGTGTACACGCCATAATCAATTTAAAAACATTTCATATAATGTTACAAAATTGCAGTTAAAGACCAACGAGCTATGGAAACTGTTGGCCGCTCCAAAAAGTCCAGAGCCAGCTTGCGAGCAGTTGTTTATTTCAAAATTCCAAAGGCTTATACAGAATTTATATAAAAAGTTTTTCAAAAAAGTTGAATAAATATACTCGCATATGCGAGTATAAGAAACAATTTTTTTACACGATATGTGTGCGTTGTGTTATTTTTTTTTACTCGTATACTCGTATGCAGGAAAATTGAAAAGTTTTTCTTCCCGTATTGTCAAGCTGTCGCTCACATTGCCCTCTGGGAGGCATCATGGCCAGGTGGTGCGTGGGACGCACTTATTAATACATAGGTACACACACATACACAGACGTTGGCATATGTAAAAAAAAAAAAAAAAAAATCGCGCGAAAGGCGTTCTCTGACAACGCTGCCACGTTGGCGCCATTTTCACAAACGCTGGATGCCACAAGCTGACAGGCATAGATAAAAGCCATGAGGATTTGTTGCTGCTGTTTATTGCTTGCCATCTCTCCAAGCTGTTAATTAATGTGATGTGCTGCGATATCTACATACGTATATATATATGTTCATATCTACTACATAAGTATATGTGTATGTGTGTTGTGTGAGTTTCTACTTGTGCGGCAAGCTGGGCACGTAGCTGTTTTTTATTGCTTCTGCTGCTGCTGCTGCCACAATAGCCACAGTCTCCTACAAATATGCGAGTACCCCAACTCCACAAACTTATCAGTATCTGTCAGTTTTACTTCCCATAAAGCTGATGCAGCACATTTACTTCAACAAGTACGTATGGGTATTAAAGCTCTATTATCGTTGCGTGTCCTCCTCAATTACCAAAGTCAATCTTCACTGATGTCATGTCGAGACTTGTTGATATCTATTTATTATAGCTACCTACATCTATTTAAAAATATGCAACTTCTTGAACAGACAAGCGATTGAAGCGCAAATCATTTGCAATTCAAATAGCATTTATAACACATTTGATTTTTTGGGTCATTAATAGCGTAAACAAATTAAAATATTAACCCATTAAATTGAACTAATCTGCCCATGCATAACAATTAATGAAATCGAGACGATAAAGTATTTTGCAAATAAATATTGCTTTTTAAATGCTTTGCTAAATGAATTTCCAAGTTTACATCTAGACCATCTACCCCATTCGTGCTACTATCGAGCGTAGTGAACGGCAACATAATGAATAGCTTTATAAATTGTGCAATTAGTTCAAGTCTTATTGAAATAAAGCAGGGATTTATTGGCCAAATTTGTCAACGTTTTTATGGCTGAGTAAAATTCTGAACTTGAACGGCTCAGCTGGCTGCTTAAAAGCCTCTAAGTGCTTATAAGCCAACGTCTTTACCCCACAATTCCCAAATACGTGTACGCCACAGCTTGAATGACTTGTGGCAGCTATGCGAATATGTTTTTGATCAAAAAACTATTTATGCATTATACCGCTCGCTGGCAAGCAAAACTGTCAGCCTTCCAGCTGAGCAGGGCGGACAAAAAGCAAAAACAAAAGCACAAACACAAGCACAAGCACACATACGAGTACACATCGCATATCGCACATACGCACTGTTGTCGCTGCAACAAGTTTGTGCAATTTTGACTTGATGTGGGCATACTGTGGACGATATTTCTAGCGAATGCGCGTGCGTGTTGATTTCTTTTTTGTGTTTTCGTCCAAATACTTTTTGCCTAATGAGTGCGTTTGACTTAGTTTTGAGTGAGCTGCTAACATTTGACGTGCAACATGGAATTGTATAAATACAGTCAGTCTTGCTATTAGCCGCGTTAGTTAAAATTCTGACACGGTACAGTGTTGTTGGCGACGCAAATATAATAATACATATCCGTTAAAATGAAACTCATTGTAAGTTGATCAAATGAATATATGTATATCTAGTACTATGTGCATCAGTTTACCAAAGTTCAAGAGGTTACAAGTTTTTCCAATGAAAAGGAAATCATAAACGACCAAGTTCTAAAACAAACAATACGAAAATTGTTGTAAGCCAAAAAGTTTGACCGTAAAGCTATAGATGAAGCAAAATCTTGTGTTTTATTTATACGATTTTTTGAGACGATTCCTCAAAAGAAGAGTTAACCATGACTACTGCTCTTTTGATACTTCGTGTTTAATATTTAATTTCAAAAGGCAGCCTGCAAACTGCCAGCAATTCCAGAAATATGTTTACATTTCTATTCCAATTCGTTACAAGTACTGCCGTAACATCACTCCTTGCCAAAGTAATTACTTCTACCATCTCATTAGTTTATTGACTATTTTCCTATGGTGTGGGGGCAGAACTGGCTGTCAATATTTTCCGTTACAGGACTTCTTGCTTTGAGTAAATGAGAATCTATTTGTATATACTTGGCATTACATTGTTTGCATATAATTTTCTTTACTTTCATGCGATTTAAAAATTACTGGCCTGCGTTCTAATGAGCAGCTCATATTGCTGATTGCTGGCGTGGCTTGCACCTTGGCCGCACCTGCCAACCAACAGGAACATCAACAGGCGGAGTCCTTAAGCAAGGCGAAGCGTGGCCTGTCGCTTGGCCTTGGCTACCATGCACCATTGGTGACGCATTCGCATTATGTGGCACCGGCTGTCGTGCACCATGCGCCATTGATTTCCCATGCACCGCTCATTGCACACGCGCCTCTCATTTCACACGCGCCGCTGATTGCGCATCCGGTGTCATACCACTTGCCCACCTACCACTCCATCCATCATTTTAAGTAAGCAGCCGAACAGCAGACGAGGATACAGCAACAACTAAGCGAGTAACCTTCGGGCAACCTTCGCCACCTGGCCGTCTACATCTTACACAAACATCGAGCAGCACGTTGAACAAGAAATGGGGAAATGAAATGAGCAAAACATCCTCCCTCTGTTTTTGATTAAAAACCACGAACATTAAATTTCCAGAATTTAACTTTTATGTTAAGTTTAAGAATTCGCATTTCTACATTTGTAACCACATAGTACCTACCATCCTTGCATTTAAATAAATGTACGACTAAACGGTGAGTAGCAATTTCGACTAATTACTGAACTGCGTGGGCAACGCTCTGCATACACAATACTTAACCATCAAATTGCAATGCCAATTAAACGTTAATAATGAATCCGACGACTGTCAAGTGGTTAATGTTTACCCATTATCCTGGCAATGTACTATATGCTTCTAAAGGTAGCGCTTATATAATGTTTAAGCTTCTTAAGCCACAATTACCTTTCTGGCAAAGGTAGTGAATGCATAATAGTTGCATAATGGGTCATTGAAAATATTTTAAGTCACATCATCAACATCGGAAAATGGCGGAATTAAGGCATTTTTATGAAATTGTGATGAGCCCGCTAAAAATTTCAAAAGAATATACTTGAATTCTAGATTGTATACATATATAGTGAATATATGTACAAGTATATAATGAATTCTAGACTTTAAACGAGTTATACATGATCTTGCCTAATAAAGTCATCAAGCTACACGTGCACATATACGATATAATCAATTGTATTAAGAATAATACCCTTTTACTTTTAACTACTTATATAATATTTATTAATAGTTCCAGCCTTTCAAATAAGCTTTGTTGTACCATGCCACAGGTTACTATTGAATGTTTAAACTAAATGTTTAAAGCCAAAAGACATTATTTCCACCGATCGGTTTTTTGGCAGTTATACAACTATAAGTAATCAGACACCAGTATATTACACACGTATATCTTACATTTCAAGAAAATTGAATATAACATACATATAGTACATCTTATAAATATTTGTACTCACATACTCTGATTTGAGTAATTTGCATGGAAAGTCAATATTAAGCATTTCCACGAACAACTTAAGGTGTTAATTAGTCATGCGAAATATATATATACAAGAATATAACGAGGTATAGATCAACCAAACAGGCCAACGAATGACGAATGTTGTACATATATGTATGTTTACTCGTATAACAAAAGGACACAATTTTTATTTACATATGCCTATGATTACCTTTAAAATGGAGTCTGCCACAACTTGACTTGAGCTTTACACATATTAGACCAAAACCAATATACCCTTTCCAAGGAAATAAAAATATAATAAAGGATTTTTTTAATATTAAGAAACAACAAAAAGTCAACAATCACTTTATGTACTTAAAGTATTTCTATATTTCTATATTTCTATTTCTATATACTAGCTTAAACTCATTTAAATTACCAGTTTTATTCAATTCCACGGAAACTTGTGTCCAAAACACCATAAAACTAATACCTTTTATTGAACACTTACCAGTCACACGAACATCGATTGACAACATATTTATTTCACGAATTACGAGAGTTACGATTTGCGGGGGAGAGGGGGAAGGGAGGGAAATTCCAAAATACACAATTTCTGCGTATTCACATAAGGCTTTATACATACTTGTATACATATACGTGTATGCATAGAAATGTTCGAAAATTATTTACATTTTCCGCATTGAAAACCAAATAATATTTATAATTTGGGTCTGTTTGGATTTAATAATAGACTATTTTTTTTCGGACCAATGAACGAACTGAATATTGTATGTTTAAATATATAATTCGCATGCCTCCAAATCAATAAAATATCACTGCGCATTTGTTATGATTGCCATACAGAAGGCCAGACGTAACCCCATTTTCCATAGACCCACTTAATTATGTGCGTCTCGACCATTAAACGCCAGAACTTACATGTATAGTATACATCTTTCAGTAAATTTATTTCCAGTCTTTGATCAGTCAAAGTCGCAGAAGATTTCGGATAAGTTATAGATAGATATAGGTGTGATTATTGTGCTCGCCATTTAAACAACAGTATACAAAGAAAGTGGTGTAAAGAAAGAGTAATACGCCTGTATTATCTTTATTCAACAAAAAAAGTGCCAAAGAAGTAAAGTTAATCCGGGCGGCGAATATTGGCATCTTCACGTAGCCACAAGTTGATCCTTCGTTGGCAATTGGAGCCTAGCTTGGAGAGCGTGCAAAGTATGTAACATGCAGAAGGAAGCATCTCCGACCCCATAAAGTATATATATTCTGAATCAGCATGACGAGAGAAATCAATCTAGACATGTCCGTCCATCCGTCCGTCCGTCTGTCCGCCTGGATGAACGCAAGGATCTCAGAAACTATAACAGCTAGAATAACCAAAGTTGGCATCCAGATTCTCCTAGGTCCGAGAAAGGACGAGTTTATTTTTTTTTTTTAATTTTCCCCCCTTCTCCCGCTACAGAATTTCGTTATTAGCGTCCACATTTCAAATGCTACCCAAATCAAACTTTGCACACATAATTTACAAGTATATATAATTATCTACTGTTAAAATTGTATTCAATTCGGTCAATTCTAAGAAAAGTTACAAGTATTAGCGAAACAAATTCTCCCCAGTACAACCCCCCCCCCCCCCCCCCCCCAAACTGCAGCAACAAGTTCGCTCTTCTTCTTCCTCTTTTTGCTGCTGCTATGGGCTCATATAACTCAGTGACGGAAGTTTACCTGGGTACAGGGTACTACACTGTCGGGCTTGCTCGACTGTAGCGTTCTCTCTTGTTTTATTTTTATTTTAATGTGAGCGTGAATCAACCTTCAATTTTTGGTGAACGATTTACATGTTTACAATATTTATCACTTTAAGATATAGAATAATTGATTTCATATGTGTGTATCTACACTATTTTTGGTAGATTTTATTGCTTCATAGAAATTCACGAAAAGCACTTTTCAGATATATATATTATGCAAAGAATTTTATTTTGCGAAACTTAGCACGAATGTTTCCATCTAAATTTTGTTAAATTTGTATGCGCTTTTTCAAAGCTTTGCACACCACTTGATATTTTACGAGCATACTTTGCCAGAAAAGCGCGGGTACGATAAGGTCAATTAACTTTCATTACTAAGTGTAAATCCTGACAGCTGCCTTTGTGATTTGCTAAACTAACGCGTGCATTTCATGTCCTGACTACCAAGTGCTAGACCAGGACAATGAATGGCATCGTGACGTGCCATGCTAAAGCTTTAAAGGCAAGGAGAGAGAACACTGTACGTGGCCACAATACACAATTTTAGCACAACAATGAAGATCAAATGTTTTTTGTTTTGTAAATAAAAAAGGTATTGCACCACATTTATTGCAAACAAAAGTTTGGAAAATTAAAAACTTAAAAAACTTAGAAACATAAAGTCTTGCATGAAGCAACGTGCGACATTTATTCAGAAAAACTGTCACTCCAATAGGTAGTGGTAGGAGGCGCCACCGACTTGAAAAGGTCCCGACCCTGCGTCAAATTTTCGCCACTAACAGTGCTGCGTTTAGTGCTCTTCACGTCGGGCAGTCGCGGACAATTCAGACTCTGATGCCGCTGCAAACGTGTCTGCGTAAGGAAAGTGCGGTGACATCGCTTACACTCATATATCAGGCCATCTTCGTCATGCTTCATAGACATATGGCGCTTCAATTCTGCGCGCAGCTTAAATGCCTCGGGGCAAAGTTCACAATTGAATTGCAAGCGCTCTAGTTCATGACGTTCCATATGAGTTTGAAACGCACGCTGCACCTTAAATATTTTATTGCAAATCTCACACTGAATTTCTCGGCTTGGGTCGTGCGTTTTGCGATGCAAAACGTAGGATTGCTTTCGTGAAAACGTCAAGTCGCAACGATCGCATTCGAAGGGTCCTTGACTTGCGGCTGCCGGTGCTATACATTTCTTTTTGTGGCCAATTCCATCATCGTCGTTGTTGTTGCCGCTGCCCGACACTGCACGTTTTCTTCCCTGTTTACGTTTACGTCGGCCCCTACCCGACGTCCTTTTACGCTTATCACTTATATCCGAATCCGCCGAGTCGCTTTCCGCTGTTGTGGAGCCACCCACGTCAGATACCTTGAATTCTACATCGTCATTGAGCTCCTCCTCCTCGCTACCAGAATCTGAGACAGGGGCATCGATTACCACATAGCCGCGCGGTCGACGCACTTTGTTTTTACTACGTGACAAGTGTTTGCGCAGGTCCCTTTCGGTCGTCTCCAGCTTATTCTTCAGATTTATGGCAATTGTAACGCTGTCGAGACATCCGTTGCAGATGAACTGCGGCATGTAATCTTTCAACGCAATGGATACACTGGGACATATCGTCATTAGCATGTCAGCGGGCGTAGCATTGGCTACCTTTTTAAATAAGCTGACTAGTTCCTTCTTACCAGTGCAGACACGGCACTGGTTCTCATCAACTTCGTCCTTTTGCTGTACGCTTGCACGTGCACTTACGCTGGCATCATTATTCTCTGTGGTATGTATTACTGTTTTGGGCTGTGGGTCGTCCCCGTCCCCCGTGATAAGCTCACCCTCTTCGGATTCTACAAATGAAGCTTCCTCTGGTTCAGCTTCCTGGTCGCCTTTCTCTGGAATTTGAGCGTTTTCGTCCTCCTTTACGTGGCTTTCATCCTCCTCTTCAGGCATTTCGCCCTCTAGGTACTCGGCCACTCCCATCTCCATACCTCCATACTCCTCCTCCTCCTCCACCACTTCAGTATTGACTGTGTCGTCGCCCTAAAAATTGATAACGATTCTAGTTATCTCATAAATTGTATCCAGTACATTGTTTACAAACCTCTACTACTTCTCCTTGGTAATCAATAACTTCATCCGGGTGGTCCTTTGTGGCATCCTCCACCCTCTCGTATTCCTCCTTATCATGCTCTACATGTTCGGAAATGCCATTTGTTGATGCTACAGCATTTGTATCTGCGGCTATTGACTCTTCGGTTTCCATGTTATACTGTTTGTTTATGTTTGTTGTTGGGTTTTTGCTTATTTCGCAGCGGGAGCACACTATTCACACTATTTCGTTTTTGTTATAATTGTGCAGTATAACTTAACACGAACACTTTTTTCTACGTTTATACATAAATGAGCAGTTACTAATTAGTTTGAAATATATCTAATTGTTAAAATCGAAAATAAATTCTAGAAATATTATATACATCCACGACGCGGCCATATTACAACTATTGTGAATAGATACACACGCTGCAATCAGCTGTTTCGATTTCGATAACAGTGGTGAGACTGTAGCCGATAACAGCAGTTGTTTTGTGGGCGCCAACTGTTAAATTCAAAAAAAATTATTCACAACAAAAACAGTAGTAACATAAAAAATACTGTAAATTAACAAGTCCGTTTATAAACAATTATTATTTTTTGTATAGTTTAATAAAAAGCTGCAAACAAAAGACATTGTAAGACTTTTAAAAACAATCCAACTGTATCCATTTAAAATAAAGCACGAAAATCTACCATGAAAATTAATGGCGAGGCTAGAAAATATGAGGTTTCAGTCAATGTCAAAACAACAAACTACCCAAATTATTCACCACGACAGCTCCAATTCAACAGTACGAGTGAGCCTATATTTCAATAATTTAATGTGAACAGCACCAAAGAGAAAATATCGTTGCTAAAAAGAGCCGGCGACACCAAAACCACAATTTCAGAACGCCATTTGCTACCACAAAGCCAACAAGGAGCCTGGCCTTTTGCTCATCTGTCTGAGCGTGTGTATGTATTGTGGTTGTTTATGTATGGCAGCAGTTGAATGCTTGGCACGGATGTGCCTCTGCACCACTCAACTTGAGTTTGCTCATTTTGTGTGATTTACGTAAACAATTGTAGCATTTGACATTAGCATCATCAACGCATCTCACTATGGCGCCTTTCGAGAATGGCCCTTTTTGTATATTTGAATGAAAAGCTTAAGTCTGCAAATGAAAACTCAACGTACTCGATGGCACCAAGCAACGATAGCGAAACAAGGTTGAAGTCGCAAGATAAATATGGCGTTACGTAAATGGTAAAAAGCATGATGATGTCGTTTGACAACGTTGTCATTGCCTTCCCTTCGGCGGCGTCACAAAGTGATTAATTATGCATGAACGGCTGTGACGTGAGCACCGTGAAGCGGTTGCCCACCCACGACAGACAGCATCCGACAGGATGCAAAAGACAAGCAGCAGCATATGGTGTCTGTCGATTGCGTACGAAAAGAGGGAATCACATAAATAAATATACATACGTATATATAGAATATGGGTGCAATCACTTGTGTGCATGTTGCATATGCAAAAGGTAAATGCGCTGTGGGAAATATTTTGATTTGCTTTATAAAACTGATTAAATATTTGAGATCTGTGTTCAACTTAATGCAGTTTAAGTGTTTAAGTTCAGGACTTGCTAATCTTCGAGTACTGAGAGCGATATTGTTGCTTAATTTTACTTAGGATTTTCATCATCTCTATAGTTTTCAGTATGTGATTTCGCACAAAAGAAAATAGGTATCGACCAATCACGGTTTACGTCTTACCCCCTATGTCTACAATTTTAAACGTTGGTCCATATGTCCATATGTTCGTAGATATATGTACATATTATTCAATTGCAGTACTTGAACAAAAACATTTCTATGCATCATACTAAAATGACAAATGTACATATATGTGTACATACCCTTAGACTACGGTCCCATTGTTATCGCAAAAAGCAATAATGTATAGTAATGTGTTATCATAAGGATTAAACGAAAATTCCTATAAGTACTGTAATGAAATAGTCATAAAATATGCCATTAGCGTGTGCGTTGTTATGTGTCAGTTAATTATGAATACAAACAATTTAGAAAAGCATATACAAGTATAATGTATTAATACTTGACTAACTTAAAAACTGGCAGCTGGCAGGTGATGTAGCGAAAGCAAATTCATGTAGCAACATGGCAGTCAAGAAAAACCTAAAATAAATTGCGCAGCAGACCACCTTAACGTTTTTGACGCTTATCTAAATTTTGGTTTGCGGAAATTAGCAACTACAAAAGCAACAGAAAGAGCCTTTGAAAAGCCAGGGTGACTTTGAAGTTTGTGCGTGCATGTGGATGTAGTTCGTGGGCGTTACTGATTTAAAAAATGTAGACACAAGGCTCCGAGCCGCGTCAATAAATAAATAAATACATGTAAAAAATTACTTGCAGTGGGTCGTTCATCTAAGTCAATTTGGCATTTTTATTGATTAGACTTTGACTTTCTTTTTTCTCGTACGATTACGTAAGCTAAAAGCCGCAATAATATTTATCCAATATATTGTAATGTATGTTTAATCATACTGTAGTATTGGAGTGAAATTGCTTTGCTAAGACCTCTTCACAAATCAGGTTATGAAATTATTGAAAATGCAATAAAAGCGATAAATAAATAAAATAAAATAATAAAAATAAAATAATAATAATAAAATAAATAATAAAAGCTGCAATTTAAATTTTTATGTTATATGTTATGTCATATGATTAATAGAAAAATTTCAACAAATTCAACTTAGTTCCATTTTTTAAGGCGAAATAGTGCGCCATAATAATGAATGTTTGTTCGAGTTCATATGGCCCGTTGCCCCTGCCTACGCCCTTGGGTAAATTAAGTTTGTGCAAACCATTTAATATTCTTCATCATCATGAAGAGTCGAATGGACGAATGAAGCCACGTTTACCAAAATAGGTATGTGCAGGCAACACGAGGTTATTTAAGTTTTTTTTATTTTATCCCTTCTCCCCCTCTGCAGACTTTCGTCAATATTCGTCATATTCTCCAAGCAACCAGTTTATTTAGTATTTTCTCCAGCAAATGCAAACAAAAATTTCTCATTTTGGTTTCAATAACATACGTTTACTATGATGCAAATGATGATGTTGTTGGTTACTGGTAAATCAAAAGCAGCTTAAAGTAGATTTTATAATTTATTCAATGTACCCGAATTCGTTGCAGTAATTAAGTTGTTCACTCATCGGTCTGATTGAATTTACGATATGTTTCTAGCCGGCCATGAAGGCGACTACCTAAATAAATGCGAACTTCGATATTGTGGTAAGGCATCTTTTAATGTGTTTTATAGTTTTTGTTCAACAATAGACCAACTAAGTCGATATCAGTGCTTTTGTAAAATTGTGAAAAATTATATATTTTGCGGTCATAAGATATTTATTTTTGAAGGCAATACGCAACTATAAAACTCTGGGCAGGTGCATTTAAATGGGACGTACAAGCAAAGAAGGTAAGAGACATCCGGATCGCCTAAGAACTATAAACGCCGAAATATAAAATATAAGACAGATAGCTAAGATCAAGAAGATGTCTAAAGACCGCGTTTGCAATAACGCATTATGCATTACCCGTTTAATGCTCAAGACCTTGCCCAAGTGACTTTCCAATATATGTATATTTTATTATATGTACAATATTTTCCAAAATTTCAGTTTTCAGCGTTAAGTATAATTCTTTTGTTACACATTTCCCCCAGCAAATCAAAATTATAACCCTGTTTCCACACATGTGTCTCAAAGTGGTTTATAAGCGCCCGAGGACAGGCTTTATCAAAGAGCCGCAGATATGATTATTATGTGTAATTCAATGTCCCCCAACTAAGCAGGCAATACTGGTGTGTAGTGTGAGTTTATAGCAGAGGAAATGCCCAAAGGTATGCTGCAAAAATGACCTTTCTATCATCTATAAACATACTACTATGTATCAATGAAATTGCTCGCAAAGCGATTAAGCTTAGGTATGAGAAATTTATTAAATTTGAAATAGAAAAAACGGCATCTGTACGTATGTACATGTAACTAAGCATGCTGCCAAATTAATTTCCCACATTATATACCACAAAATATAATTAATCTTTGGCCTTGACACCAAACAAAATATAATATATATAAAGGATTTTAACGGAATTACGAGCGCGATGAATTATCATTATAGCGAATTAATGTGGCACTAATCAACTCGAATTTGCAAACCCTTCTTGCTGAGCATTTAAACCCAATTATGTAAATGAGCGCATCTTTATATTCATTTGAAAAAAAAAAATACTCTCTTGACGGCTTGCCTGTAAATTTGTGTGGTACCGACATTTACGAGGAACAAAATGAAATTTAAAAAATAAAATAAGTAAAAGCATCAACAAAACATATAAGGGCATAATTTGTAAAGCCCCTGGGGTAATGTACACTCGTATATGTGTGCTGCTGCTATGTCGCGACGATAAGCTCCTTCCGTTGTGATGTTGTGATGATTGTAATGCGGAACCTTTATACACGCACATATACATACGCATATGTGCGTGCTATTTTTCTTAAAGAAATTTACACATGGCATACAATGCGAATGAATTACATATATGAGTATGAGTGGGGAGCTTATTATTAATATTTAGGGGCCAAGTGAGGCACAAACTTGTATAATCATATGACATAAAAACCGCACATTATTAGCTGGCTGCTAATAAACACTCCGATAAGCCTGTCTGGCTGTCTCGCTATCAACACATTAGATTGACTTCAAAAGCAAGTGACATGAAGCAAGCACAGGCTCTGGCCGCCACATACAAGTATGTATGTATAAACCTACATATGGCATTCCAATATTGAAAAGCTTTTGCTTTTGCCCACATTTGTCTCAATCAATTTGATGTTGATGTTGATGTTTATGAAGGAGCAGCACGTGCCTGCATTAGCATTTCACGTATTAAATTCCTAAAACAAGCGCCGACGATAGGTCCAAAATTTCAATCAAACTTGGCTAAAAAGTTTGTTAGAAGCGGTGCACGTGTCGCTGTCAAAGCCGTACGTGCAGAATGTTCGTAATAATACAAAAAAGCTCATAATATTATTGATAATTTGAGCAAGAGAGCAACGAAACATGAAATTTATGATCACCAAAGCACAACTCATTTTCACACTTCATAAAGCCCCACAAAGTATCAGCAGATAATAGTCAGTCGGTGGACAAACTATTGTAATTATTAGATAATTAAATTGGAAAATATTCCATTTTAGTATACTGTGTCCTCGTCTCAAGTTTCAAGGATATGTGAAGGTAAAGCAGCTCGATGATTTATTTTAATTCATTGTATTCATTTAATTCTAACTTCTACAAATAACAGATAATTATAATTTGATCATTTTTTATGTGTCTACATGATTCATAAAATATTTTAATTAAAATTTGCTAAACTGTTTTTTTTTTTTCAATCTAATAAATATAAGTACAATATTGAGTGCTCTTAATGAGATTAAAATTTGTCAAATTTTAATAAAAATACAAAATTATCTTCACAGTTCTTCTAATTACTTCAAAAGAAAAGTAAATTCCTGAAGGTTGGGTTGGTCGAGCTGGCAACGGTTTTTCCAACAGCTGAAGGATGGCAATCATATATTGCAAATGTATTTGAAATTAATTTCGTGGTATACTTAACAAGTTAAACATGTTTACAAATATCATGAAAATGCACAATTATGAAAATGAGTGTGCCATCACTTCAAATAGAATTTGTAGACTGTAAAAATCTTTTGAAGTGGCTGAGTTGTGACATTCAAAGCATAATTAACGGCCTAAAGACATATGCGTTCATATCGCAAGCAAAATAAACTTAAAAATATTCCAAAAAAAACCCTCAAATATTTCAAAAGTTTTACTTTCTTTGAGAATCAAATTAGGCAAGATAAGCAACCGCTTTTAAACAGGTTCCAGTTTGACGAATCAACATTTTTGCCAACACAAAGGCGACAAACGCCAACGCTCAATAACGACAAATTGTTATGGTAGAACTTTCTTTGATCTTGAGCGCGCGGCGTCTACGAATGGGGAATGCCCAAGTTGCGGCTTAAACATAAAAGCACATAAACAAAACAAAAAGCTAGCGAATAAAAGTGTGCTATGCGCCCGTACAATGAACCGAAGACGCGCATACGTGTATAGCTATTAGAACAAACAAGATAAATATGTACATATATATGAATAATATATATGAATATATATGAATAACTAATATTAAAACACATATAAATTGAAATTATCAAAAATATATTTGTTGATTTTTATTGTTTACTTTCAATCTTTCCCCTGATGGCACCCAGAGTCTCGTCCCTGTCAGATTTCTAGCGCCAAACGTTTGTTCTTTTGCGAAACTCGTTTTATCAGAGCTTATACAATAACAACAAACATTGAAGCGGATTATAACTGGCCGTCTGCATATTTTTGTCGACGACGCCACCACCAGCACCAGCACCACCGACGCCAACGCCGACGCCGACTTCAAAATTAATCGTCTATATACACAAACAAAAGGCAAAAACAAAATCAACTATAAAATATAAATCAGCTGGCCTAGTACGCTTCCAATATTGCCCGCTGGATTCTTTCATTCATCCCAGCTGTGCGTCTATATCGGGGCACATATGTACGAGTAGTATAAATAGCAGCCAGTCGGCCACAGCAAATTAGACTAAACTCAACCTTCATTGTGAACAAATACAAGAGCTCAAACGCAAAATGACGAAATTGGTGTTCGTTGCCTTGATTGTGGCCGCCATTAGCCTGATCTGTGTTAGTGCTGCACCCGCTCAGATTTTAGATGCGCATACTGCCATCCAGAAGATAATTGGTATGTTCCATAAAACACAAACACTGCGCAGTTAACATTCTAACTTGCAAAATATTTATTTATCATTGCTATAGCTGCTTACAACCGCTACCCAGGACCTTCTATCGTACACCCACCAGAGATTGCCACTCTCATTGATCCCAACACATTCGTGCCTAACATCTATGGATAGGCTGGCAAATGTAAGGACAACCCTAATCTTGACAACCAATGTTATTGTGTTATTGTTTGTGTGTTTTGTTAATTCGAATAAAATAAAATTAAAAAGTTTTTGTTGAAAAAACATAAAAAGCTTGTAAAGCGATATTTCCATTTATTTCACCTTTTTTTGTTTATCAGCAACGCTATTAAAATTATTTTACGTTAATTATATAATCAGCACCAATTAGGCGGCAAACGTTGGAACATTAAATACGAACGGCTATATTATACGTACCTCAAACATTTAGCGTAGTACTTAATCTCATTAAAATATAACACATTGATACTTAATTGGCGCCGCTCCGAACTGGCCATTAAATTTAAATTCAATGCAAATGTGACAAAGTGTCGGTAATAATATAAACGTAAAGTTTAGCGAAATGCAAGGTGAAGCTAATTTTAAATTATTTGCAGTTATTATTTAGCAACAAAATACCTACAAATATACACAGCTGATTGTTATTCGGGTATTTCAGAAGAACTTGTTCCAATTTTAGCAATCTTTAAATATGCAAACCAAAATGCCATAAACAAGTTAGGTTTGCAGATATCACCAAATATACGAAATTCCAATGTCCGAAATAACCCGGATTTCACGCACCTAATTTTTCAGACTTTGCAAAATATATACTATATGTTTGTTCGATCCAAATGTTGTATAAACATGCGCGGCCATACCATTATTCAATAGTATAGTTTATATTTTTGATGAACGTACTAACTAATAACAAGTCAACACCAAATATAAAATTAGATTCGTAACAGGATCGCAAAAGTAATCAGCCTGTGAAATTATTTCCTCTTGATTTTTGGCTGCCTTTATATTTCGAGGTTGGAGAATAAAGAAATACAAGTATGTACATTTATTTTTTTAAAAGATTCAAAGGTTCCTTTTGGGTTTTTGTGCTATTCACAATATTCTCCATGAATACACTATCAATACACTAATCTTCAAAACATTTCTTCCGCTCAGAAGACTGTGCCTTCAAAACAAATCTTTTAAAAGGGCATTTGAAATTTGTTTAGTAGTTACAAGGGCTGCCTTTTATATTTCGAGATTGGAGTAAAAACAAATATGTATATTTCACCAAAAGATAGTTCATTCTTGTTTTAATTGCATTTCATAATATTCTCTATGAATTAACAACTCTTCGAATCATTTTTTCCACTCAAAAACCGTGAAAAATGATAACCCCATTTTTTTGATATGTTGAAAAGTTCAGTCATTTATTACTGTAAATGGAACCGATTGTCCCGTGGGTTGATGATCCGTTTTTTGCGCATCATTTCTCTCAAATCTTCAAAAACTTCTGGAAAGCAAATAGTCATGTACCATTCCTCATGACTATCCTATGCTCTACCGAAGGTACAATCGCCACTTAAGACTACTTGTAAGATAGTCAAATTAGTCGCCACTTAAGACTAAGACTAAGATAGTCATTTTGTGAAAAGCTAAGCGTTTAGACAAGACGCAGATGCGCAGGTTCTCGAACAGCTCACTATTTTGAGTTATAATAATATTTTGAAGATACTTTTTTTTATCAGTATATATTTGGAGTAAAATTTTTAAACATCTTTCAAAATATCTAAAATGTACGACTTAATATTACACTAACAACATGGCCAGCTTACAAATAATTGTCTGCAACAAATCATCTTAAATATTTAAAAACTAAACATACAGCTAGATCAAATATGTGTTACTCGTGTCAATTGTCCTTTTTAATATATTTTTTTTATTGTAAAGTTGTTATTTTAATATCTACAATATTTATATATACTTGTATATATATATATATATTTTTTTTACTTTTTGATACCTTCTATTTGTTCCCATGTATAAGTTGAATTATTGTTGTTTTTAACTTTCCGCTCCGTTTATTTTTGTTTTCCAACATGATGACACGTGGTGTCAGCAATCCATCAGACACCCCTTGACAATTCCACAAATTCTGAGTGCACTTCCTCCTGCCGTCCCATTTGGCACTCAGCCCTTTCCCATGACGATAGTAAAACGAATAGCGAATATTTAATTCACTGTCATGGCAGCTAAAATTTACGGGTTGTTGATACAATGTCTTGACTATTTGGTAACTATTCATTTCAATATTTTGTATTTGATTATCCAATAAAAAATATTTCGATGATCATATTTTTGCACAGAAACGCAAATAATCGAGAAGACAGCCTTAAAATACAAAATAAGTGAACATCGAAGTTTAAAGCTAATCGTTTTATAAAACTAGTAACAGTCTGGCCAGCAACACAGCACATGATTTGCATTTGATTTCCAAGATTGTTTACAGAGCACTTGCACTTAACTCGATTTGGCCTTCATCTACATAGTATGTGCACACACTTCAATGTGTCTGATATTGAAGGTCATAACCCGGAGGTTTAAGCTGCTGCAAAGGCACAGCCAACAAGTTTTTCGTCATGGATAACTGATACTGGCATAAATGGGAGCTGCCAATGCATGGACCGTTACATACATTTCAATATCATTGCATATGCATGAACAAAATATTTCGCACATTTGCCGTGGCACGTGGGCAATAGAGCATGAACTCGAGGAAAGACCAATTCGCAGGGGCTTGGTATAACCGGTACTACCAACGAGAATATAAGTAACAAGAGCTGTAAAGGCATGCATGGCACACTAAAAAAACACTCAAATATTTTGAAATGAAGGCAGCTGGGAATGGATGAGCAACACACCGACTCTGATACGATGTGAAGATAATGAATACATTGCACATACTATAGTATACATACTATATGTGAAAGGTTGTGATTCAGTTTACTATATACTTGTATGTATTACTTCAAGTTTAAGCAATAATAACTTTTAGTTGATTATATACATAACATAGGTATACGATGCAGCAAAACTTTATTCCAAGGCTGTCTCAGATTTAAAGATAAAGGCAGCTGAAATAGCTAATGGCGCCTATAGTTCAAGCATAACAGCGGCAAAAGTTATAGTCCATAGCATTAAACATCCTGCAATAGGGCACTTGGTTAACGCTCTTCTTAGGTACTCCTGCCTCCACAAGTGTAACTAATTGAAACGCCCAGTAACTAGATATATATACTATATATACATAGTACGCGCACATGCTACGCATTTTATAACACCAACGCCAATATTCTTTTATTTTTATTACAGCCCTATAAAACATCTGGCGGCTAAGCTGTGGCCACCCCCTGTTCCCTTCTGCCGTTTACGGTCGTGCTGGGCCCACCATATGCAACAAATGTCGCTTGACACTTGAATTTGCTTGAAATCCTAATAGTTATGGCCAGCCGAAGAATGTAATGAAAACTCGCACATACACAATCGATAGTAACTAAATTTGTAAGCAGGTTAGAAACATCAATACATTTGAATTGCAAATGATGCCCAATAATAAATAGGCATTCCATACACTCGTTTACATACATACTATATAGTATATGCATGCATATGTATAGTACATACCTCGTTAAGGTGGAATATCTCTCTCAGAATCTCTCTCGCTGATTTAATTATGCAAATTGTTGGCGCCACCAAAGTGTGCTAAAAAAAAAAAAAACAATATTGTTCAACAAACATGAGAAATGTGATATACTTGTTTAGTATATAAAATGTGTGTTTTTTCTCTTTTTAGGTTGGGATCGAAACAAATACAAGATTAATGATGTTTAAATTTACGCCAATTGGTTTTTGCATATATTTGATTAGTATCTGTCTTGCTTTTCGCTTATGTTTTTTTAATTTCCGACGCGAGACTAAAACTGAATGAATTCTGTGATGGCCATTTACATTTGTTATTTGTTATATATTTACAATAATATTGTTGCGGTAACATATTTTAAGCAAACAATTGCTAAACATAATTTGATAGTATAAAAATATGCTCAGATTAATTAAAAACATATTTGTAACTACAACTTTTATTGCGGATATTTTTTCAAGTATGAACTTAACAAAAAGAAAAAAAAAATATATATATACAAAAAATATAAACATAAAAAGAAATTGGTGTTTTTATACTCTATAAACAACAAAAGACGACAGACCCCACAAAATACATATATACTATATATAGTATTTATGAATTTTATTCATTTATCTGATATTTGCTTAATAAAAATAAAAATATAATAAAAATTCTTAATTCAAATATGCAGCTATTTATTATATATTCTGTTCACAAAATTTAATCAGCTCATGTGTAAAGAATAAATATGACACTATACTACTCATTTGTAGTATTTGCAAAATGAATTAAATATTTGTCACTTTACCTCCTTCACAAAATTTAATCAGCTCATGTGTAACGAATAAATATGACACTATATTGTACTACTCTTTGTAGTATTTGCAAAATGAATTAAATATTTGTCATTTTACCTTTTTCACAAAATTTAAAATAAATTGCAAAATAAATTAAATTTTTGTCACTTTTCATTCTTAATTTGTTTTTTCTGCTTTGTTTAGTTTTGTAGTAGAAAAAAAGCCGAGCATAATAACAAAACAATTCACTACCCCATTTTCTACTCGTTCATACTTATGTAGTAAGTAATTTTATTAAAATATATACACAGAGCAAGCCAGCCACTAAGTTAATACTTTATTTACTGATACGGAATATGATTTAGAAAGAAGGTGAGAAATGTATATTACAAGGCTTCAACAAAACATTCTGCGCTCGTCCGTCAAGACGTAAAATTGAGTTCTGCAGTCGGTCGTCTCATTCCCTAAGGTTAAGCAAGGCATGAATGCATTTGTGTTAAGCCCAAAGAAATTATATTTTCCAAGATCATTATTTATTTTAATTTTGTATTTCAAAAACGAGCATAGAATACATTAAAATAGACTTAAGCCAATTTTATACAACAATTATTCGCGCAAAACTCACTCAAACACAATAAAATACATTGAACAAAGTTAAACGTTCATTGCCCAAGTTATAAACACAAAAGTTATATGTTAATAATATTTAATTGAGCTTGAAAGAAAATCCCTTTTTTGTGTCCACTTTCAATTAATTTATTCATTATTCATCAGATCAATGCTATATTGCCCTGATAGAAACAATGCGCAAAGAGGAAAACACAAAGAATGTAATCTCCACATACAAGGCCCCAAAAAGTATGCTACGCATTTTTCTGATGCTGCTGTGGCACACGGACAACATGATGGAAATATGCATTCCTATTATGTATGTACGTGTTTAAGCGGCCACCAATCGATTGACCGCTGCGCCGCAACGTAAGCGAATGAATGTATGCAGTTATTTATGTGGGTTGGAGTGTTGTGTGTTACAGATTTACCGGAATGTTAAAATCAAATCAAATGAAATGAACCGAAAATATTTCAAATACCATCGTCGTAAGCGATTTCTTTCCCCTGCTTAACTTTGTTAATGCGAAAGTTTTGTGCACATTAACAGCAACTGAATACTGACAATTTTGTTGAAATCTCAAGATTGATGTGTGCGCGGTGGGCGGATTGCGTTTCTGTTTGTATGTATTTGAGTGGTTTTTGGGCAAAACGCACAGACAAGCAAAGGATGCGGAAACGGATACTTTTGCCGTCATGGCACATTGAATTTGATTTCATCATATGCTTTGCGCCTGTTAGCTCGACAACAAAGCCATCTGCGTTGTTTGAGGCACCCACCGTAAAATTTCTACTGTCAGTAGGTAAAGCAAGAAATTTACACTGAAAAAATTACAACCGAAATGAAATGGCTTTCAGAAAAAAATTACTATGGCTAAAGAAGTGAAATGCCAAGTTTCAATTAAGTACCCCTCAGAGAGAAAAGTAAAGATAGTCAAGATACATAGAGAAGAAAATAGAATATTGCTGCATCCACCTCAATTCCTTGGAGAAAAGAACCGAACTGTTAGTGACATCAGTCCCAGTAAGACATTCTCATCAGTTTAATTACAAATATACGCGTAATTATTTCATTGCATTAACTACTTTAAAATTTTAAGAAAAATTAAACAAATTTGAAAAAGTTTTGTTTTCTGTGTAAAAAGGTTTATGTACACTTAGGCATACGACTATCCACATAACACGCATGTACAAGGACAAAAATTGGATTGGGTGGAGTGCAACGTCAGCAGAGCCAAATACTATTATAGTTATATAGTACTATGTATACATAGTTCTAAGAAGTATTTACACCATAAGTGGCGTCAGCAAAATACACGAGATAAGACATAAACGTTTTTATTAACAGCTGTGTATAAAAAAGTAATTCCGTGTATAAAAATTGCATACAAAACGCGCACATACATACATGGATATGCACGAGTCTATGTATGGATTTGTACGACGATAATGCCACGGATTGAACTTTTTTGTTGTCACACATTGTCTAAGTGGCCATAGCCACTGTCTAAGTAGCAGTTACTTGACATCATACTCAAATACTAGTCGAATTGCTGACATTGTCGCTGGCTTGAGTGCATTGCCAAGGCCATTAGCATCATTAGCAACAACAACAACTATAATGGGTGGCACCGGAGTGCCAACCAACATCGAGATAACATTGACTTTGCAGCAATAATGCCACTTTTGCCTGGCGCCCGAGGTCAAGGATCAGCGGTGTTTCATTCAACTTTTGTAAAGAGGCGTAAATCGTGAGGCTTGCTTTTAACGTATCCACAATATTATTACAAGGGTTTTGAATTATTCAACAAAGCACCAGGGAAATCTGCGGTTCTGTCTGTCTGTCTGTCTGTCTGTCTGTCTCCTTGACAGCCAGTCATATACTTGTAGTTAGTCAGCCAGCCTGCTTCCTCATCTATAGTATGTATCTCGACAGCTGCTATGTTGCGCCAAAAGATTTTTACATGCGAAACACAATAAGGCAGGTTATTAAATTCAAATTGGGTTTTATAAGCGATTAGGTGCTCATGGTGTTATGGGAGAAATCATGTGCCACTTGGCACAAAGTCTGTTTGTGGGGAAGCTCAATAAACAGCATTCAAATTCTCAATCCGAATGTACGTGTGGCTGTGCGTTCGTGTCTGCATTTATTTGTGCATGAAGAAGCACTTAAACACACGTGCTCTGTACTTGACTAGCTGATGTCGGATTTAAGCACAACTGTCGCTCACAAAAACAAGCGACTGAGCAGCTCAAATAAAAGGACAATCCAGACAACATTGCAATTGACAATTGATATAAGTCGGTTACGCTTTGTGTCGATCTCCTCGCAAGCTGCCTGAAGGCGAGTGGGTTCCTTAAGATGATGCCTGTGTTTATGGCAGTTGCCTAAGCCATTGCTATTGCTAAATCGCCATTACTCTGTTGCTCTAAATGTATATTCAAAGGCTGTGACTGTTTCTGCAGCAACGAGTTCAACTTTTCCAGTTTTAAGGGCCAACAAAATTATATAAAATATGCAAATAATAATATAAAGTTTATTCAATTCTCTGCTGATGGCTTAACTTTTGTTCTTATTTACACATTTAATTAAAGGTTCTACAGACATATATTGATACAATGATGCATTACGAGTATATTATTCAATTCAAATTATATTTCAAGGTCTCTGTAAATAATTCTGCGAAATATTAAATCAAGCAAGCCTTCGAGTTGGATTTCTGTACCATTAATTATCTATACAAATGAATCTTTACCATTAGCGAATGCTAGTACCAGGCACCTATAGCAACAAGATGGCATCTTAATACAGGTAGCAGGGAAATAGAGAGAAGACAGTCATCTGCAGGAGTCACATCTTGTTTAGCAGCAGCAACAGTGATGTCAGCCGTGTCAACTGACTCTCCTTCGCAACTGTTCAATTCATTTTATTCTTGATCAATTTGCATCTAGTACTACAAACCATCTCACATAGATACATAGTACATGTACACACACAGGACTTTACGCCTCTACGTAATCAGCAATCACATAAAAGCACATGAAATGAGTCAGAGCCGTTTAGGACTATGTAATGAGTGGCAGTATATATGTAAGCTGGCACAATCAGTACAACAACCATGCACAGACTTATATCGTTGGCAAATAACAGACATGGATTGCTTGATACAAAAATGGCAGCAGCCGTGGCAGTTCTGTTTGGTGCCGATATAACAACCGCAATAACCGCAAAATTATTACTAACTGGAAACGATAGTATGTTAGTAAACGGCCCTAGATTGCAATTGCTAACCAAATGCAAATCCTACGCATTCACGGAACTCGTTGAACCGGCAAACATACTAAATAACAATAGCAATTGTTGTTGCTCGTTTCTCATTGTCTGTTGCAGAGACAAGGAGAATTATAGTAGACAGCTCGATGTCAGTAAAATAGAAGGTAAAGTCGGCTTACTTTACTCGAATTGGGTAAGTAAGTAGAATTTTGAAACCTAATCCCCACAGTGCAAAATGTAACTCATTACTAAACACCATTTTGTATATTCAGGAGTGGCTTTTCTGCATACACACGGCCCAACTCTCATAAATCACTGCTATTGTACACATTTGTATAGACAAATATTGAATTTCCTGTCATGCTCATCATATTATTATAATAGGAGGTAATCAGTTTATTTCGATTGGGACAACTAGCAGTATGGCTTGTAGTTCGGCTGTCGCGTTGGTGAAAGCTCATCATTCATCATTTAACTGACAAAAAAAACAAAAAAAAAAAAAAAACGACAACACACATTGATTTTTGACAAACTGAAACGCCATTATGTGTATTTCACATTTACAAACATATCACAGATAATAAAGAGAAACTAACCAATACAAACCTTAATATTTCAAACTTTGAGATATAAAAGTGCGAAAATTCGATCCGTATTACTATTACAACATTCAAAATCTTTATTTATTCATTATATAAATTTTATCGCCTTTAAAGTAATCATCCCCGGACGCAATGCACCTTTTTACTTTTTCCAATCCCAGTACCTTTTTCGATTGTTTTTAAATCTTCTTACTCGTATCAAAATGCTGTCCCCAAAGTGATTGCAAATTTATCAAAAAGCTAGAAGATCCAAGGAAATGGTCACAAATAAAATAAAATATGGTTGGCCGTAAATATGGTTCGTTTTCAACGCTTTCTTGATCCTCTTTCAACATTTTATGCGATTTTTGTGTTTATGACATATCCGAAACATTTTTAACGTTTCGGCTGCAGAAATCCATGCCTCACACAAAAGTTAAGCGAACTCCTTTGTTGAATAATGTCAGGCATTGTATAAATCGGAAGAGACACTTTTAAAGTCCACAAGTGTATGAAGAAAATCGTAAAACAATTGACACAGCGCACAATGATAGTGCTGCCATATAAAAATACAATGATTTGTCCTTCTCGAATCACTCTCTATATTCCAAGGCATATAAATAGTACTTCCGTGTATTATTTGTAAACAGTGGCATTGCAAGCTCACAGACCAATAAATTTTCAGTGAAGAGATTACACAAAAGCTTAAACGAAATCATACAGTAAATACATTTCCTTTTTGATATAAAATGCCATATTTAACTTTCATATCCTTTCAACCCAAAAATGGGACAAAATTTACTCTCCATTATTCATGGCATTTAATTTTCGAGCTTATTTCTGTTTGTGACCTTGGTTGGTTTTGCGAAATTGTACAAGCAAACAAAGCATAACGAATGCAAAATTTTATTTATTGCGTAATGCAATTTTTACAGATGCGCAGTACACACAAACGAAAAAATAATATACAAAAATTGTTCAAAATATTGCAAAGAATAAAGGGAGCATTCAATAGAAAAGTTAACAAAATGTCAAATGACATTAAAAGTAACTATTTACCATAAAAGTAATAAAATATGACGTAGAAAGCCAATTGTTGATTAAACATGTGCCTTTTGCAAATATTTATTCTCAATATTCTTGTTAATAATAAAAAGCTGTCAACTTTCCTGTTTGTGATGCACATGTACTTTCAGACGCAGGTCCTATCAGGGGGGTTTCATTCTTAGTCAGTATGATTATTTCATAAATAATGTAGATATGTCTACATTATGTTATTTGGTTCGATGCAAATTAAATTACCTAATGATGAACAAAAGCATATCTGAATATAAATAATATGAATTGACACTATTTTATTAGTATTAGTTTTTAAAATAAAAATTTAATTAGAGATGCAGATTATTAATGAGCCGAGCGGGCAATATTCTTAATCATGTTCTACTTGTTAGAATTAATAAAGGTCAACCAAAATATCGCATTACTTAGCCGTAACTTAAATATTTAAAGCATGACTTGCATTTTTGAACGCCCTTGTTCTATCCTTCTTCTATTTACTTGATTGCCGAGCACCAAAACAATAAATCATAAATGATAGAGCTTCATTAAAATCCCGAAGATAAAATTGCTGGCAATCCGCAGGACATCGCAGCCCCCCGCTTTGAAAACAACATTTAACAATTCCTCCCATTTATTGCTACGTCTTAATTTATGGAAATTAAAGGTTGTTCAACTTCATAGGCTCGAGCTGTATTTTGACACATCCTGCGCAACGGAAATGCTAGAGACAATGGAGTGCTGAGAACAAATACGACGCGGCGAGCTCTGTGAAAGGATACGTGTCGAAGCAGCTGCTGGAAATGTTCGTGTTGGACACAATTTGTATTCTGCTGGTGGTTACATTTTTAATATACACTCAACCAAATTCCAGTTCAAAGACTCCAAAAGCTCAGTACTCAATTTAATCAATTATTTAACTCCACAATGTTGTTCTTAAATAATTCAATTGAAAATAAAAGCATTTTGTGATCTCTTACCCTTACATTTAATTAAATTCAACAGACAACACGAATTTGAATTTCAAAGCTAATGTTTTTCTTTCATTTGTTTTTGGATACCCATTATATATAGGATTAACACTAAATTCAAAATGGTCTGAGCTAGCAGGAATACCTCCAAGATACCCTGATTATCCAGAGTATCCACATTATACATACTCCACCAGCTGAACACATCTACTCTGAACTAACTCTTTTAAGCAATCAATTATATGGCAGATTCATGCAAAGGCTTTACGCTCCATATATAAAGTATTTCACTTTATTTTAAAACTAATGTCAAATTGTCCTAATTTAGATCTTCAAGGTAGTTATCTGAATATAACTTGTTTTAGCTTTGCTTAGTTTTATTTTAAGCCTTTGTTTTTAATTTTGCTAACTGATATTTCAGATTCTTTCGCTACATCGATGACACGTTAAGTAATAAATGAAGCACAATAAAGGTAATTTGTGGCAGCAGTACAATGAACATTTTTTAATTGTTCCATGACTATTTTATAAACAATTCAAAAATACATACATACATGTAAACGTATAAAAAGAATAACAATAATTTTGTAATGAAGCTACGTCAAAAAATTTGAATTTCATTAACGACCCTGAAGTTAACATTTGATTGACGCATTGAAATGCACTTGAATGGATTTTCAGTGAAAAAATAATAATGGAAATAGGCACCGATTTCATGAAAATAACATTTCAACTTTACGAAATTTATCAAAATTTGTATATATATTCAAAGCCAAAGTGTCCCCTGAATAATCCGTGAATACAAATGACTATAAGACGGACTCCATCGACAACTATATTCTTCGATATATCTTATTATATATTATATTTTTTATCAATTTTAAGCATACGAAAATAGCTCTGTTGTGTAAATTTTTGCAGCAATTCGTAGTCGGTGTGCGAGTATGTGCAGTAATAAAATGATTTGCAAATATATATCTGAGGAATTGATATATAAATTGCATCAGAACGTAAAGCGCCTAATTAACTTCAAGCAGCTGATATTTCTGTAAAATTGCGTAATTGAGTGAATAGATTTAATTGACGAATGCATTAGCCAACCAATTGTTGCGCATTCATGCAAATGCACATCGCAGACAAAAGCTAAACTTAATTAGGCAAATAAAATGAAGTAATCGAATATTCACTGTTTGATATACGAGTAGTTGCTTTTGATAGTCCTGCAGAGTTAACTCCCGCAAGTTAACGCTGCAGTTCGTTGACTTTGAATGGCAAGTTAAACATTGAAATGAAAGAAAGATGCAGGGCGAGGAGCTCAGCAAATACTTTGCATTCGCCAAGTTTTCTGAATAGCAAACTTTCTCATTATGTTCTTAATGAGTAGTTGAGCACTTTTCGCCTCGAGCATATTTCTGCTGGCTTAATTTATTGTTTGGTAAATGATGGGCAGACTCCAGCCTGTTCTGATGTGATTTCACAGTTTAGCACTAAATTCAATTTGAAAACGGCCAAGACAACAATTATCCTGACAGTGAGTTGTTCATAAAAATGCTTCTTGAGTCATCGTCCTTGCAATTATAATTAACGAAATAACATGAACATGTTGCCAACAACTTGATGGCAAAATGCTAAGTAGAGCAAAAGTTTTGCCCGGAAACGTTAAACTTACAGTGCACTGAGAATCTCACTGTCTTACTCTTATCTATCGTTGGTGTTATGTTGGTATGTTGCTGCTTGTTTGCTACTATTGAGCTCATCACCTACTTTCCATTGAAAATTATGCAAATGGTGTCTAAGTGTTGAGGAAGGCTGAATACGAAATCAGTTTTGATGAACAAAAATTGTGAAAAGTTGCAAAGTTTTCTCTTAGCTACAGCAACAGACCGGAACCGAGCCAAGCCAAGCCAAACCAAACCAAACCAAACCTAACCTAACCGAATGGAGACTTGCCGAGCCAGTTGCGACTGTATCAACACTTTGGTATTTTAATTTTGTTTCATTTCATTATTTTCAAGTGCTCAGGTGTACAATTCAGTGCGCTTTTCTAGCTTAGTGTTCCTTTTACATTTCATTTTCTTTTTTCTCTGTATTTTTATTTTTTCAGAGCATACAATGTGTAAATAAGAGTGGATTTGTTTGTGTTTTACACTCTAGGCGCATGAATGCATAATGAAATGAGCAGCTTTTTTATGCATTGCCATCTATGTGCAAAACTGTATAACCGCCACTAAGTCAGTTGAGTAGCACAATTTCTAATGGTTACAAATAAATCCTCACAGACTTAATATAATACGCAGAAGCTTTTAATTTTTGTTTAAATCTGGCAAAAATAAACGTAAGCTGCATAGAAAGGTGCACTCAGTCTCTTCTTCCATTTGTTCCGAAAACATAGCCAAAAGCTATTACCAGAACAGTTTTTTTGCCAGCAAGCAAGCAGACAAACTACTTGTACTTAAATAAAATGAGGCAGCAAAGTATATTTTCAGATGTAGACACATACTTGTGCGAGCATGTATGTACACACCTATAAAGTACATATGTACATACATTTCCGAAAATCCCATACTCGCCAACACTCAGAGCGCAGCAATATGTCTAGGAAAAATTAAGCATTTGTTTACATTGAAATTCATTATTTTTAAATATTTGGCATTTCTTCAAATATTTCAATTAAGCTTCAATATACAAAAATTTCAAATACTAGAACATGCACAGTTCGAAAAGTTTTCACTCTTTCCGTATATTCTTGGTATGTATTATCTTGAAGGTTTTCATTTTAATTGCTAACATGTGTAGGTCTTTTATTCTCAATTTGTCAACTATAGTTGCTCGATTCTAAGAAATTAAGATTATTTTCACACTTGTTTATAATTCTCAAGTGGCTCTCCTTTAATTTTAAATTTCTTATACCATATTCAAGAATGAAAGAATACTCTTTTGGATTGAGTCAGCAACAACAAATGTTGTCGATTTAATGGCCCAATTAATTCTTCTTTTTGAATTCAAGAAATACAAGATTTTTTTTCCCAGTGCCCAATGTTTAACGTTTGATGAAGCAATAAAGATATTTAAAACTTTAGTCGCCTATCTATGGAAATTTATTCATTTATTTGGAAAACAATTGCCTTTGACGCGTCGTTTGAAAACAAATAATTAAACATTTCATTCACTCTTATACATACATTCATATATATTTCAGACACATAACACATGTTCATATTTTGAGCAATAAACGAACAATTTTAACGCACAAATGTTCAAATGTGTAAACAAAATTTCAACTAAAAGCAATTGAAAGTAACACATAAGTTCAATTTAGATACTTGTATACCTTAAGAAGATGCAAAAATTGTAAAATTATTTAAGCTATAATTAGCTTTTCCTGCAGCCAAAAGCAGCCTTAGTTCTCATTTGACTTTTTCCGTTACTTTCTGAATTCTACTTGAGGGCATAATGTGAACATTGATTGTAAGTCAGCCGCCAGAAAGCGTCGGCGGCAACGCAGATGCCGGCAGCAATGCGAGCAACCACAACAGTCGCTGAGTGTTGCCAACACGTGCCACAAGTATTTGTGAGGCAAGTGCGAAAGTTCACAGCCTGTACACAACTACTGTGGCGCGACCACAACGCACTTTACATTAATTTATGAGCGCCACCAGGGCCAGGGCAATGCTTTTTATCGCATTCAAGGTTGTACAAATGTAATGTATAAAAGAAACGGCCAAATTAACGATACTTGTTTCCTCTGAATTTTGAGTGTAAACATTAGCAGTTCCTTTTGAAAACCCCACCCTCAAGCCGGCATTTGATGAAGCTTAGACATCATCAACACCAAAAGTCAAGCGAAAGTTGTTCATGAAAAAACCTCAGCAAGCACATAGACACTAAGTTTCCCTGACAACTACTTACAACACCTTTGTCGCAAACAATGCAATTAATAAAAAGCACATCATTCTATTGTATCCCTTGAATCATTGTACAAATGCACTGGGAACAAAAATCCCATACTTACGTTTTATTAAAAAACAAGAGAGAACGCTACAGTCGAGCAAGCCCGAACATTTTGAGTATATACAAAATTTTATTATATTAAAATAACAAAAACAATAAAACTTATTCTTTGAGGTCTCGCATACAAAATTTAATGATTCTCTTTCTTATATGTACTATCGGAGACAGACATACAGGCAGACGGACAGAAGACTAGATGACATCCTCTTTCTGGGTGTTAGAAACAAGAAACTATTTGAAGAAAAAATTAAAATTATAAATTATACGTAAACTCTATTGTTTGGTCTGCAAAAATATTATTCCATTCAATATTCCAAATGAAACCGACGGGAAAAATGCTGCTCTGCCACTTATTAAATTCTTTAAATATTTTGTACAAAAAGTCCAAAGAAACAAACATAAAACGGCAACCAATTAAATTCTGGGCCAGTGAATGCTAGGACTAAGAATGCTGGTTGAACCAAAAATGCACAACAGCAGAACTTTCACACGCATAAGTTGTTCGTTCGGGCTCTTAATGGACATTTAGACCCAATGTGCACATGAAAAAGACAATAAATGACAGCCTGGTGGCCCTGGTGGCCACAGCAACCATAACTAGATGGGAAAACCGCCAACTCAGCGTTTGTTGTTACGTATGCTAGTGTGTGTGTCCAACTGGCAGTCATAGATAGGCATTAAGTGGACGGGGTCCTTCTATTGTGAAAGAACTGTCAAATCCACAGGCTTACCTAAGCGTTTCGTCTATTATTTGAGTAACATATGTAAGTACGTGTATACATATGTAGATGATCCCCGCTCTCAACGAAAGTTAGTTTTGCCAAAATAATCACCAAACTTTTTCCTCATACGCGCTGTAACATTTCTCATATACAAACCACAAAAGCCATAAACACAGACTCACAATCTATGTATGTTATTCCTATTCCCGTTCCTTAGCTTAATTCAGTTAGGGTAATTGTTGCGCAAGGTGCGAAGGTTCGCAATAAGTCAGTAGCTTACAGACGGCTTTAGGGATTGCCGAATATTCCATCTACGTTACTCAGTGTTTAACTACTTAGTGATAGTATATTGGAAATTATTATTATTTTCTGCACATTTATTCAAAAAGTTCGTTTGTGGCCAGTCCTTTTTAACATAAAGAAAAAAAATTAGCGGTGAAAACAAGACTGAAACTCATAACATGTGCGTCGAAAGAAAGCCACGTCTTGGTCTATTTAAGTATACTTCTATGTAAAAATATATATTTATTTAATATATCGTTTAAATATAACAAATTCGTTTTCAACGTAATAAAACGCTTCACCATAAAAAGTTGGTGTGTTGGTTTGCAAATTAAAGCAAAACTGACAAACAAATTATTTCTTCTGAAACAATGATGGTTATAAATGCCCATGACAACAGGCACAGTGAATGCTGAATTATAAATTAACAGAAACTATGACAACGAAATTTTTAAACGAAATCGAATTGTGCAAACACACAAAGGCTTAAGCCCAGCCTCTAGGTGGACTACACTTCATGATAAAATGAAAATTTAATAAATAAAAACAATAATACGCCCAAGTTCGATGCAATTTATAAATATATGTAAATTGAGAAATAAATTCTCAACGTATAATACTAATAATTAAGGCATAAATAAGCTGAGTTATATGGTAAAATACACAAAAGGCCTAAACTTGACCTTTTGCAATTATTCAGGATATTCGAACCTTTAAGGCAATTGCATGGAATGCTGTTCAAATGAAATTGTTATCCCGTCTTAAGCAAATCCTGAAGCTAAGACGAGATACGGAAACTGTTGCATACCCAAAGGCGCAGTGTATTACAAACAAATGCCAGGAGCACAATTGTAAATCATTGCCTAAATATATTAATGGTTTTTTATGTCGTTTATGTTGTACACAAACAGTGCACAGTCATTTATGCAAATTGTATTCACGACTTGCGCCATTTGTCTTCATTCATGAGCCATTCACTTGCTCGTTCGTAAGCTGGCTTCAATTAAAATAACGCGCCAGGCCTTTCACCTTGACAAATGTGTAAGCCGCAAGCTTGATAAGGACATCGCTCGTGGGCATGCCTTTCTAGCCAATCCCGAACACACATTTATCAAATAGGAATCTCTGTAAGCCAAAAAGCGCACAAATTTAACTTCTGACTTGTGTTTTTGCTTCTGCTTCATTGCCATGCTGACATGGGTTGTTGGCCAGCATTGACCGCAGAATGATGCATATTCGGCTAATGGACTCTGCTACACCGTCATACTTCAAAGCGCGTTTGCTTTACTCACTTTTGGCCACAAATGCTTTCAGGCATATTAGCTTTGAATCGAACCGCACCGAATAATATACTTCACCAAACACATTCAAAAGTAGGGGTGTTTCAATAAATAAGAAGAGTTCAGTGTAAAACTTGATAAGCTCTTGAAATAAGAAAATATTTTCTGTGCTTTATAAAATAAACTTTTGTGGCTATACCCTTGAATAGTGGTAATGAAATTCTTGTCTATGGTTTTCACACAAATTTAAAGCTGCATTTTAAGAAAATATGGTGTGCTGAATTAAAATAAATATAGCTGGTTTTAATGTAGGCAGCACACTGTGGGACTATTTTAATTCTATCTAGTATCTTTTAATGGCAAAACATTTAATAGCGCTGTAAAAGTCATTCAAAGCACTTGCTGTTGCGCTTCGGAACTTCAGATAAAAGTCAGCTTATTGCTTATTCCCATACCAACGACTGCCTACTAACGACCTTAAATCACTTGAGGGACTGGATATTAGTGACCGTTGCTTAATTGCAACACATTTAATTATTTGAGATAACAAATTGCTGGTAAAATTAGACTTATACCGTCAGAATTCAATTAGGCAATAAGAAATTAACGAACGAAAAAAAGCCAGACATTGCACACCTCTATGCCTTATTTTCGTGCAATTTTCAGACGGCTAGACATCAAACGATAATTGATCTGACCTTCGATATGAAAGGTCCAATTGTTTGAAGGACAACTACATAATAAAAGTTTCGACAAACTAAGTGACAAACCAGTAACAGCACTTTTTGCAGACAATTTCGCTCAATTAGGTTTTTAGACAATGCTGCAAGCCTGTGATAAATTGTTATTGTGTTAAATATGCCGTCTAAGACCCTCGAACAGAATTTAACAGTTTCATTTACTTTAATTAATTATTCCTGCCACCACTGTTGACATAGGCATACTAAAATTTTTTCAGCCCATTTGCTGAATATTTTGCAATAACGAAGGCAAGCTATGGTCAAATTCCCAAAATTAAGCCGAAACAGAGCCAAGCACATATTTGCAATGCGAGTAAGCTGTGAACTCTTTCAACCTTTGCTTAAGAAAATTAATTTTTATTTATTTAGCATGGCAGCAATGCGTACATTAAGTCAACATGCCTGCCAGCCGGCAGTCAAGAGTGGAAATGCGAAGACCATAAACTCACAACGAACAACAAACAAGCCAACAAGAACATGAAACCCTGACCGAGAAAAGTACATTTCAAGTTGGCCGTTTTCGTTTTCCGCCGCCTTACACCATTTTGTATACAAACATCTGTTCGCAACCTCAAAGTGCCTCCAAATTTGTTTATTATTTCCAAATTTATGGCTTGCTGAAAGGAATGCACAGCAATGGCGTGAGAGTGTATTTATTTATGCCACAGTCCTCTCTCGATATTTTTCACGACCTTAAGCAACTAACTGTAGATATGTTGTGAAGATAACAAACAAAAGACCGTTGAATTACTATACATATGTATGTATAATGATATCGTCTTACGTGGCAGTGCCTGCAACCTAAGGCAACCCGAACACAAAGAAGCCACAGGCCTATACTGAGTATTACACGCTCATACAATCCAGTCAAGTACATCGAACATTAGAACATTTTGTAGAGCTTCATTTTACTTATGTACATATTGTTATTGAACTTTCTTTATTAATGGCCTGTGGGTGCTGAATGGTATTTTTAACCACACAATACGATATAAAAGCGCCACGGCACAGCCTTTAACTATAATGCGGCATATTTCTTTCACCTTAACGTGCTTTGTATTCCTCATGTTATGGAAACAACAAAAATATGTAATGCTAGCGTAGTTGGCGCCAAATTCCCTGAATACCTGCACCAAGTACAACATTTTTTTGGTTTAATACAAAACAACAACTACTGGAGAAACAGAGCTATCAGGTTTGGCATAACTTTTCAAGATTTTAACTCTAATGCTGAAACCGGGCTTGTCAACGAATAACCACTGAGATGATGTAATTGTCATTTTCTAATCATTGATAAAAGTCCAAGAATCATGAGAGTTATGTCTGTTTTATTCTTACTTAACTTAGTATGTGCTCTTACAGATAGTTATGTGGGTAATTAAGAATATATGAATGAAGAATCATTCAAGTATATTGATATTGATAGTAAAGTATTGATACTTGTAGTATACTGATATTGTCATCTGATCAGTTGTAGTAGTAGTTGCTTATATTAAGTAATTATCAGAATAATTATGAGAAAAGAGTTAAAGCTTTCCGATATATATAATTATCAATTATCAAACTCATCTTTACGGAATGAATTTGCCTGCACTGTCCTGCATAGCGAAACTTTTTCAAGGTACTATCGAAAGGTCCAAAATTACAATAATCCCCGAATTTAAGATCTGTTCGCAGCTCTCTTTTCGACTAGTCCTATTAGTCATACAAGTATTAGATCACTATACACTCTAGACTATGTACAAGATTATTTCATTCTCCCTTACATTTAACAATTGTTGCATTATATCTACACTGAGCATAAAGTGGACAAAGAAAGCAATAAAGATAATAAAAATGAGACTATAAACAAAAATTGATTGCCTTTATACTTAGCTAAGTTAGCTATCTGTTGACTATGTCCGCATTTTATGTGTACTATATTTTCTATGGCTCATTATTTATTTACGATTTTAGTGCCGCCTTAGCTTTTTGCATTACGCTCTGCTTTTCGCTGTCATTAAAAGGCATCTACAAGTATTGCGTGACTGCTGGACATCATTTATTTAAGAATCGCTTTTGGAAGGGTCGTCTTACATGGCTCTAAGAAAAGTCATTTTCTCTACACTCATATACCTGAACGATGAACGCCAAAAGCAGCAACAGTTTTTTCTCCGTTTTTACTTCTACCTTTTTTCAGTTACACCCTTCACCCTTCTAGGTATACAAGTTGTAAGTTTTTGCTACAATCAAGTAAATAGAATATAAGAAAAAATATTCAAAACTTTGTATGTTTTATATTTCCATTTGAATTTTTTTCTTTAATAATAAAGAATAAATCAAATTATAATTTTAAATCAAACATTGACTAGTGGCTGTAATAGGCGATTTAAGGTAGGTTTCAAAACTGTTGATATTAGTTTTAAAAATAAATAAACAAACCTATTTGAAGAATTAAATTTCATAAACAAAGTATCTTAGAAATTATCACCATAAAAATAATATTCAAAAACTGTCTTACACTGCATTGTCAATCATTTTAATACTACTGTATTTAATACAATTAAATAATAAATAAAATGGTATATTTATAAATATTTTTAGATCTGCCCACCATTCAATTTATGAATGAACTACTTTTATGCATTTTTAGCCAAAAAGGGATGATCTCTGGGTAGCATTTTAAAGGAATTTAGTTCAATAGTTTAGAAACCTTATTTAAAATAACAAATAAACTAGTCCTGGACTAAGTATAAAATCAATCAAAAATAAAATAAAATACATTTTTTTTAAAAGTAACCTCTTTTTTTTATACGTTTTGTTGGAAAACACAAATTAGTTTTTTTGTGTGATGTCGTTTTATTTTAGAAAGACCTTCTCTGCCTCGCTGAATAATTTGAAACAATCATGTAACTTTCCCCCTACACGTTGCAGCACGTGACGCCTCTTTCGCAGTAAGTTTGTTTATTTTATTTTTTGCACCAAAAACAATGCATGAGTGATTTTTTGTGCATATATCTAAATACATTTGCAATTTAAATACATACGAGTACATTTTTCCCATTATGTAGTCATTTGTTCTAACATTGAATAAATATTTTGTATTTACATATTTGCATATTTCTATTTCCACTTTTATTATTAAATGAATTAATTTAATTAAACAACTACATCAATTTAAAAAATATGAAAACGAAATTGTTTTTGTGGGAATGGGTAAGGGTGGACCCCAATTGGCTCTAGCATTTGCGATAACTCGAGTGGAATCCAAATATTGCATTTCATTTGAAATTTCGGTTTTTGTTGGTCGTTGTAGTCAATGTGTAGTCAATATGCTTTACAGTTTTTCATATTTATATCGTTGATATACAAGTATGTACATACATAAATATTGAACTTGTGTTTGTATTTACATTCTCGTTTTATATTGAAACATTCCGTGGGTTTTTCTTCAAATGAACCACACTGGATGGATAAACAAAAAGAATTCCACTACTGTAATCTCAAAGTAACTTTAAAACCAATTAAATAGTCAAGCTCTTGACTGATGCTGCAATAGCTGCGAATCTCCTTTACAATTTTCCATATTTATATCGTTGATATATGTACATACATAAATATTGAACTTACTTGTATGTTTGTATTTACATTCTCGTTTTATATTGAAACATTCCGTGGGTTTTTCTTCAAGAAGTCCACTGCTTTAATCTAAAAGACTTTAAAGCTGATTTCAATCAATAAAATAAAAACACCTTGACAGGCGAAAACACTTAGTGGCGAATGTAAAACTGTCGTTCAATTACTGATATTAGTTTTATGCCGAAAGAAAGCCAAGACTGACTGAAATCAATTTGTGGCGAATGAATTAAATCATCTACTTAACTTTATTCCTATGACAGTGGTGAGAGGTGGAAACATGCATTTGAAGCATTTCATTCTTACAATTCGCTACACGTAAATAATAATATGAAAATGTTTCGTGATTTGTTTGTGTGAGTTCCAAGAATAAACACAATATAATTAAGCTACGTGTACTAGAATATCTAACAGGTTGCTATACAAATAAATAATTTTGGAGAGCAACCTGTGTCGCAGTAGCCGCGAGATTATTCGAATTTCTCCCAACGAGGACAATTTAATTAAAGTCATGGCAACGGCGACAAATGCAAAACAGCCTTACTCATAACCTTTTAAGCAGCATCAAATTACAGTGCCCAGAAGCAATTCATGGAATAGTATTGTTTTCCCTCACAATATTGTTTGAAATTTGTACTTGTGCGGGAAAGATGAATGGCGGAACAAAGGCATTAACACACGTGTCATGTGCCTCTAAATCAAATTGTTCATGGCTCACACAACAACATATGCGATGCCTTTTAAAGTTCACACACGTATGGGCGAGACGACGTGTCAACAATTTGTTGATGATTAAAAAATGCACGTCGTCAGCATAAGTATGTACTTGTACATATGTTTTCATAAAGTATTTGACAAATTCAATCAAACATTGACAAGGTTACCTACTTCTTTCCCAAATTAATAATGGTAAACATTTTTCTGACAGCTATTGAATGTTATGCACGCAGCTTCCACCCAACCGAGCCGACAAACATTTTCCTTATAATTATGGTATCGAAAAAAAAAAAAACATTCTGGGACGCAATCAGCTCCCATAAATGTAAGCCGCTTTTCATAGCTTGGCTGAGCCTTCAGCTGTTTTTCTACTTCGAGCAACATAATTATAATGCCAACATATGAAAATCATTTCGCGCTATGAACACAGCATGACAAGTCAAAGGACAAACAACAAGCGAAGGAACAAGATGGTAAGGACATGGTAGTGGGCGTGTGTCGAATGAGGTCGACTGAGAGGTTGGGAGGATGGCAATGTTTTTCCAGCTTCCGGCATATACATTGACGTTTTTTCTTGTTGCTATAGCCACCCGTTGGACACACAACCATTTTGGTTGCACCCCAAAATAGCTCGTTTCCACTAATTGGTAGACAGCGTGCTCAACTAATTAGATGAAGGAGTAAATAGGATTTAAGGCACTTATAAAGGGATTTGTATATAATAATTATTTTTCATTTTATCCCAGAAGTTATGATTTAATTTTGGTGACCAACAACACCTTTAATATGCAAAAATTCCACCTGCTGTGTCAACAAATAGTTAATGCGAATGGCGCCAGAGTTTGTTATTGCGAAGAATGAACTGCAGGGAAGCGATTGCAATATTGAGTATCTTGTTTAATTTATTGTGTTTGTTTCATAGCCTATTTTTTTAATATGCCACACGCTGTGTTTTGGCAGCTTCCTTCAAAGTGGCTAACGTAAATCCCAACCCACTGTGAGGATAAGCAACACATGCTGACCAGGCTTTGTTATTTAAATTGCTTTGCTTCCAGCTTAGACAAGAAGATGAAAACAGAAACAAGTCTTTCCACATTAAAAAGTCATGCCAAGGGCCAATTTTGGTATTAAACATACAGTATACCGACTTTAATGTGGTGGACTCTGCTTTGATGTGCAATATTAAATTTAATTTTCCCACACAAAAACCAGCATCACGGTCGAGTTTGCCCAAGAACTTTGGTTAATTAATTACAGCAATCCACACATGGAACTCGGTCTGTTTGATAATTTCGTGTTGCGCTCAACCACAAGTCTAACAAATGGAAAAGCAAATGGAAAACTGCTGTACCTACAAGTATATGTAGAATAAACTAAGCAAAAACTAAAGTCGAGTGCCCCGGCTTTGAAATACTCTGTACGCGTACCTATGTGTCTGTGTTTGAGCATCAGTGTTGGCATTTCAGCTGCTTCCGAATAGATTTGTCTTTCCCATTTTTTGGGATGACTTATCATTTTCAGAATTTATACTAGTTTTGTGCGAAGTAAGTGACAGACAGGCCCATAAACGTATCTAATTATCTACTTTTGTTTCAAATTTCATAAAAATCAGTTAATTCTAGGAGAGGCTCTGTGGGGCTCGACTGTGGCGTTCTGCCTTGTTTTTTTACTTGAATATTAATAATATTATGTAAATATTACTTAATTACAACATTTTGGCATCGCTTTTATACATACTGATATCAAATTTGTATCCCAAATAATAAAAGTTTATATTTATACGAAAAAAAACTACTTAGTCGTCCTGTTCTTTTTCCCGCTTTTTTATGTCCCTTTGTCCTTATTTTTGGCGAGCTGCTGCGAGCACTGTTGAGCATTTTCGCAGTATGGAGATGAGCCAAAGCAGCAGCAACAGCAACAGCTGCGGGCAATGCTTGGGCAGAGATTGCATTTATGGCTACAATTTTTAATTGTCTAATTTAAATTAAAAATTCATAGAATTATGGGAGTTATGGAAAATCACTTTTAGCATTGGAGTGGGGGAAGGGGGAAAATTGTAGCTGATGTACTGTCCAAAATCTAAATGCTTATACGAACGGTGTTTTGAAATATACTAATATTGTAAAGACGAAAGATTTGATTTTTTTATAGTTTATTTCAATTGAAAAGTCTCCGAAAGTATTGGACCGATTTAAAGGATTCACTGTTGGGTATCTACACTATTTGCAAAAAAGATAGGGATCCCTACTAAACCGCCAATAATGTTGCCCAAGGTGTAAAAAAAATTCCTGAATATAATGCTATTCGCTCAGAACCATCCTCAAAACATTATGTCATTTTTAAATATTATTCAAAAGTGGGGACAAATAAAAAATTACAAATCGATCGCCAGCCGCCAAATGAATTGAAGCTAAAAATCGGACTTCCAGTCATGCTTTTGAGAAATTAAAACACTCCGAGCATGAGCAATGGGACGAGGCTGCTTATTAAGGAATTTCAGGATAATTTAAGTGTAGCAACCATTATCAACGACCAAGCAGCTGGTCAACTAGCTCATATACGGAGGATACCGATGATCCCATTTGATCATTAATATTACTTTAATTTCTTTCATATTTCGCGTTAACTAAGTATTAACAAGTCCCAAGTCCAAATCCTCGAATTAGTAGGAAAGGAATACGAAAGGAATGTTTTACTCATTGCCAACTGTATGTTGACCTAGCACGGGTCGGCGAGCCTGAAAACGAATTTATTTTGTTGCCAAAAAACAGAACAACATGAAATATCATTTTTGTTCATTAATATGGCTTTAATTTCTTTCATCTTTCGCGTTAACTAAGTATTAACAAGTCCCAAGGCCAAATCCTCGAATTAGTAGGAAAGGAATACGAAAGGAATGTTTTACTCATTGCCAACTGTATGTTGACCTAGCACGGGTCGGAGAGCCTGAAAACGAATTTATTTTGTTGCCAAAAAACAAAACAACATCAAATATCATTTTTAGAAAAGCTGTAACTCAATAAAAAAAACTAAAAACTAACAAACAAAAAAAATACTTAAAATAATACTATCCAAAGTAGGTTCATAATTTTACTATTTTTTAGTAACTCATAGCAAAAAGAAGGGTGTATGTGTGTGTGTTATAAAATTTATAATTTTTGTAAAATACCCGTGCGAAGCAGGGGCAGGACGCTAGTACAGTATATAAAACATTGCCAGTTACATTTTTCACTTTGCAGAAACCTAAAATACTCTTGTACCTCCCAGGTACAGATTATAAAAAGTTGTGGATTTAAGTAAGTATAAACATTGAAAATACAGGTTTATATTGACATAATAGCTGCAAAGAGTTAAGCCTCTCCCACTACTTTTTTGTGTGTTCACCTTTCACGCTTTTTCTGTTTGCATATTCTAGTTATTATTGCATGCCACAACGCAACCGCACCATTTCTTTTGGAAAAACATGCCAATTAACAACTATACAAGTAGATATAGTATGGAATTTGGATTTTCCACTCAAGCAAATATCAATATTTGCTATCGTTACAAAATCAACCGCAATCATTCCATTGGAATTCACTCAATGAAACAATTTTGTCTACTTGTTGTTTGCGCGCATGTACAATATTTGTTTATGTTTCTATTTGGCAGGCATAAACAATGGTGTTTACGCCCAATTGGCAATTAGGTATACAGTCTGCCGCTTAATTTATAGTTTGCTGCCATATTGTTGGCCCCGAACGCCGCCGCTGAACCGTATACTCGCAGCAATGTGCCAAGTTCAATTAATGACGTCTAATTTCTTCAACTGAAATATGGCAAAAGTTTCATTTGTGATCATTGTGGTAATTAAAAATTGCTTCAGAAGTAATTAACTTATTAATTGCTGCTTCACAAATGATATACGCCGTTATTAATGTATTCGTGTATTACATAAGGAAGAAATTGGAAAATGTTGCACAGCATGTGTCCCAGAAATATGTGTTTGAAACGACTTTGGTTGCGTTTCTCTGCTTTAATGTAAAAAGTTGGTAGGAACTGATAACAATATGTTAGCTAGACTCATAAAAAAAAGTGAAAGCTAACTACCATGAGAAGGAGTCTTCAGCTAAAGACTTGCTGTTTTAATCTCGAATGCGCCGATCAGTGTGTTTAAAATTCACTGTACCAGAAAATTATTATTACAATGTTTGTTTTTTTCCAGTGATTGTTTTGTTAGTCCGAGTCTGTTAAGTTAGTCCACATAAAAATAAAGATGCATATTTATCATCATTAGTATTTCACCTTCTTATGGCAGTCTGGTTTCAAGCAAAATGGCAGAGAAAATATTTTAAAAAGGTATAATTTATCAATACCAGGTGGTAAAAGAAAATCAAAACTATCTATTGACTAGCATAACCATATCTCCTTTGTTCCCTCAAAAAGGAGCAACAAAATTATGTATTATTCACCAAACTCTGTACATGCCGTCAAAAATAATATTGTATATTATTATATTTCACATAAATCATACAATGTCGAAGTTGCTTAAACTTACAAATGTAATTGCAAACATGAATGTATTTGTTGCATATTATAAATGATTAAATAAAGAACAATTTAGAATACATGAAAGTTTGCTTACAATTTTTAAATGCGTCTTACTTTCTAACACTATTAAATTTTTTAATTTGATGCGAATTTAATGTCAGCTTTTTTGAAAAATCGTATAACTAAAGTACCTAACGTTTCACTTTTAAACTGTACAGTATTTTGTTAGAAAAGATCACGGGAAAAGTTTTGTTGCTCGATAAGTTTTGAATTCAATTTTTTAAAAGAATTATTATTTTCTAGGTTCACTCGCGAAATGTATTTTTCAGCTTGAAGCCCACACAAATCGCACTCCGACAGTGAAAGCAAGAATAGAAACAGCTCCTTTCACGCGCGCTGTTATCGCCAAACTGCGAGGCCGCATTCAGCGTCCATCAAGAATTGGCGCGAACAATTCGCGCGCCACTTTCCCCTACTTCCAGTGCGAAAGTTTTCGAACTGGAAGGTATTGGCGGGTAGTGCGCCTGCGTTGTAGGCGGCAAACATATGCAACATGTGGCCGGAATGTAGCAATGTAAACAATATCAGCTGTTCCAGCCGCACTTTCATTTAATTGCTTAGCAGTGTGAGGAAATAAATTGAAATTTTAAAGACCTACACCCACATAGGAATTGTTGTAATTGGCAGGCAGGAATGATAACCAATAAAATTATTTTGTTTATGTTTTAATGTTTGGACAATAACGTAAATAGTTTTTATTAAATACATACAAGTATTTTTCACTTGGTATTTAAATGCGCTCAAAATAAGAAGATATAGATTTAATTTATTTGCAGTTTGTAATTAATGCCGCCTATCTACTTTATGAAAAATGAAATTAAACTCCTGTTTCTACTGTTGAATTCCCTTTCTGATCGAAAAAAACTTTCACATTAAATGAAACTTGTACCAATCAGCAGACATTTGCAGGTAATATTTATATTTTTGAATGCAACATAATTGCATGCTGAATATTTTTAAAGAGTTTGTATTTCATAAATCTCTTGTAGTACAACAATCATTTGGCTATAATAAGTATAAGGATTTTGCTCATATTAGAAATACATATGTACTTGTAGTATCGCATTTTTATTAAATATCACAATCAACTGATTCACATTCATTCATGGTATATACATATGTACATAAAACATAAGCTTACAGCTCAAGCAAAAGAGAAACGAACATAAGTAGAACATAAAAGTCATGCCAATCCGACTTTTAAATACCCTGCATCCATCCTTATTTTTACTTCAACACTTAGGCCTAAATAAACTTTGTTGAATCATCAAATATTTTTTAGACAGCTATGTGTTATAGTTGACCGATTTTTTTTTTAAATGCCAGGCACTATATTAACTCAGAAATACCAATGTTGTGGACTGTTTTTTATGAAACCTTGCAATATTTCCCAACATATCTTCAAACAAGTTGTCCGATGAAAAGTTACTTTAAAATTTTAAAGCTTTAAATCTGCTCTCTGTGTGAGTAAGTTAAGCCTATACTTGTATAATTCAAAAATTATATATATTCATAAGCACGATCTGATAGATATGGCCATATCGTTTCGTCATGTTGATCATATAACATTGGGTGTGTCAAGCCTCTTTTTGCCTGATACAAACATTTGGCGTTTCGACTTTCTTGTATATCCTTTCACCTTCGGGTACAGGGTATAAAAAAGCAAATAAAAAATCCCCTAACGAGTTTAACGTCACGCCTTTTGCATGTCAGTGGATGGGAAATCAGACAGCTGCCATGCCATAAAACTGTCATTATTATTCGCAGCTCATTAGATTTCACGCAAAATGCCAACAAACCTACCAACCTTTATGTTATCAAACACGTGTGTGTGTGTGTGTGTCTGTGTGTCTGTGTGGGATATCAGTCCGATTTAATGCGCCCATGGACATGATAGCGAATATTTGTTTCTAAGCTGTCAAACAAGCATACAAATGATTTTTTTCACTCGCTTTCACATAAACGATGTGCAATTTACGTCTATATGGAAACAAGAGATAAAAATAATAAATGCAAATTTTCCCTCTTATACCAGACATACGTCAAAGTATCACACATTTTATTTGAAATTTCTTCAAAGCATACTTTTAGGCTGCACCATTAAAGTTTCCAGAGCAGATGTCGGCACCTTAACTTTTAATGAATTAATGAATTATTATTTGAATTATTTAATTTCAGGTACTTTTCCGATTTATAGTCATTCTCTAACCCATCTACAAACTACAACTATTGACTATACGGTGAATACCCGGTGTGTGTTACACACTAATAGGGGAAAAAAAGTGTAAAGAACTGCACACAATTTAACTTCAAATAAATACTTATTAATAATCCTATAATATAAGATAATTGTAATGAATATTTTGCCAGCACATTGGCAGTATTATTTTATATAGAACAGTAAGAAAATAAAATGAATTACTCCCAGTGCAACAACACCGAAATCCAAAACGGAGTAAAATTATTAAGTAATGTTTTCAGCATTTCCCAAAAATAACCCAAGTCTGAATAGTGCCTTTAAGTTTGAGTAAATTTGTATCTCAATAAGAGAAACTTGATTTACTCTTGTGTTACTGTTCTTTTAACTAAGCTAAGAGAAGATAAGCTCACAAGTTGAAAACAAGAGAAGAGTGTAACAAAAAAGGTAAACAAAAGACACAATAAAGTAAATTGAAAGCAAAGTCAAATTGAAGGCAAAGTCAAATTGAAAGCAAAGCACAATTGAAAGCTGTTGCATTGGTATTAGTGAGAGTCATAGCGAAAGAGAAAGAGAGAGAGAGAGAGAGAGAGCGCTGGCTAGTAGCCAAGTAAGACACAAACAGTTCAAACGAGTCTGGCAGCCGTTTCTGTTTCTTGTTTGTTCGTGAACGCCGACGTAGACGCACGCACCACGTATTCGCGCGCTTCGCATTTGATAAAAACAAAAACAACAACGCTATATAAAACAATTATTCAGTTATTTATTCAAAATGCTACAACATATAAAGCTTAAATAAAGTGAACATAAAAGCTGATAACGAAATATCATTTTAATAAATTTACATTTCTAAAAAACTATATTAATAATTAGCTAATGCTTGGTTAATAGAATAGCTTAAATCATTTGCTAATCTACATCAATTTTGAATCAATTTCCAATTTGCAGTATGAAATCAAATTTCTCAAATTGAAAGAAAAACGTAGCTAGCTTAACGAATGTAGCCACAACAGAAGCATATATTCGAATCTACATACAAGTATTTGCATGCATACACACATGTAAACTTTAAATACTATTACAAACATACGGCCACATGTGCAATAGCATGCTAGATTACGTATACGCGCTGTTGGGCTGACGCTGACACACGCCCACAAACACATAAAACAACTCGTTCCGCTAACGTTGGGTCGGTCGTATTGTCGTTTCGTCGTTAAACGCCCAACATTCATCGTTTCGTCCTTGCGTCGCTTTGCGTGCCAATCGGAAAACGGAAACGCGTTTCACTACAAAACGTATTCAGAAATTAAAACGCGCGACCCAAAAAAGGAAATAAATAAAACAGCCTACGACAATGTAATGACGACATAAATATGTTAATCTGCGCGCGCCGCACTGATATTATATTATATACAATTCTATATATATATAAATATATACATGTCTGAGCTGGACAAAAAACAAAAAAAAAGAATGTGTGCTATCTATATGCATTTAAAATAAATATTTCATAAACTGTAACGAGGAAAAGAAGTTGAGTTAATGAGCATATCAGAGTAAAACAAATCCAAGAAACACCGAACGAAATCATTTTATGAGTATTTACAATTACAACAAAACAAAATACATATGGAATTATTAATATACTTACATACATAAGCATATTCTTCAGAAAGTACATATGCATATGTTGAAAACAGAAATTTAAATCAAACAATGTTGCTTTTGTATGCAAATTACGAGCAAACAAAAACAAAAACAACAGTAAGAGCAACAGCAGAAACAACAACAACAAGTACAACAACGCGAACATAAACTATGAGTACTACGTCATTGCAGGCCAAATCTTAATGGCACTACACACAACCAAATAGCTGTAAGCTACGTCAGCCACAGTGGACAACAAGCAGAGCGGCAGAGCCCCATTTACTAAGCAAACTCACGTCGATTTTATGGCACACACACACAGAGAGAGAGAGAGAGAGAGACACACCTCTACAACGATACGAGCATGCCAGTCTGTCTATTTGTCTAGTTAAAGCTGCGAACAAATAGAACACGGCAAGGCAAGTGACGGCGCCGACCCAACAACAATAAGAACTGCTACACAGCTACAATAGTAGAACAACAAGGACAGCTTTTCGAGGCATATGCGTGTAGCTTCAAGGGCATTTCAACACACATACACCAGCCAGTAAACAAAACGTGCCATATACACAAGCAACCAACCGAGTAAGCAAGCAAGCCAGGAAACCCCACACAGACGAACACAGACAGCTCACTATCCTGAAAGCGTGCCCAACTCTGGGTGTGACTAGGCCAGAGCCAATTTCATCAACCACATACATATGTAGGAGATTTTGCCATCTATGTCTGCACACGAGTACTATATATGACCCCGCCGCATTAAATATACATCAATCAAGTGCACGACTTCCTTACGTAGCTTCTGCCACATATGCAGGCTTCTATATGTGAGCAGATTGGCATTCAACACGCATTCAATATTTGTCAGGACTCCCTCGCAGCACCATCTTTTTGCTTATAAGCTTACAAGGTTCGATTTCCCGGTCACACAGAAATTAAAATGGCGCGACGCAGGGGCAGCGGCAGAGGAAGTAAGTATTATAAAATTCCAATAATTCTTATTATAAATTAAGTTACATAAATATATTATGAACATAAATATTAAAAAGATTTTTTATTATGAATCGAAATCATGCCTGCATAACAAACCCTTCCTTCTGACAAGCTTCATAAGAGTTTTTTTGTTTTGACTCTTATATACTTTTTATCTTTAAGGAAAATATAAATAAATACATATATCAGAGAATTAATGTCTATAAAAAGTGTCTAGTGATGGAATGGGGTTGCATCGAAAAAAAACATCAACCTAGATTTTCTCAGCTTAGAAAAACCTAAATACCAAATCGGTTGACTCTAGCTCTAATACTTTGGAGGCCTTTGTGTTCATACAGACAGATGGACAGTTAGGCGGGCTCGTCTCAGTAAATTGTTTCGATGTTGTTAACAGAAACAGTTTTTAGAATATTTATCACTTTTGTATAATAAGACAAATCAATAGATATGAACAGTCTGGACGCCAGTTTGATTATTGTGAATTTTTAAAACTTAACGGCGAATGTGTCCAAGGTTTTTGCCAACCCATATATAACTTCAATATTTAAGTCAGATGCTATTCGTATTTAACAACAACCTGAACAGAATTACTTTTTTATTTGCTTCAATATCATTACCAAATATTATGTATATCTATGTCTACTGCAAGCATAGAAGAGACAGACATACGCGATTTTAGAGTTTTAATAGTTCTTTTAAATTTTAATGACTACCATTCAACCAACCTCAATTTGCAGAACAACTAAAACTATTTATTATTTATTTTATACTATTAAATTTCCCATAAACAAAAGAAAATGTTCAACAGGATAAAAATAAAATACCTTGAACCCTTTAAAAGAAGAACGAAATCTATAGCATGTCCTTGTCAAAATTACTTAAATTACATGTGTGGCTCGACATTGAGGACTATTTTGATGAAATATTGTAGAGTGGGCAATACAGTTGTGGCGATGAAGGCAAGTCCTTCTTCCTGCTGCACATATTTGAAAAAGTCTCATAAACCATTTTACCTTTTCGCTAACAGGCCCTGAAAAGATTGATTAATTTCCTCTTTCAACCAGCATTGGGTTTCATAAATAAATGTAAATGCAAAGTATTGCTTCAATATCATATTTTTTCTTGCACTGTTAATTCAATGTTTTCATTTACTGGTTTTTACGACACGGAATACATAAAAGGTTTTTTTTTTGTGAACAGTTTAAACCTGATATGCCAGCTCAAGGACACAACAAGTAACCATAGTAACAAGGACAATGGGAGAACGAAAAATAACTTTTTAGAGACGGCAATGGAAAAGCGCTCCATTTTCATTTGATGCTAAAGCTAAAAGATTGCTTTTGGGCAAGCTATAAAATCAAAAATTGTTTGCACAGACACACATAGCCACAGTAATACACAATAATACTTATACTCGTATGCACACACACACACACACATACTTGTACATATGTATTTGCAAAGTTATAGGAACGTATGTGTGGGGCAAAGTGTCGGTGTGTGCTTGCCTGCACATGTTACTGCCAGGCTTTGGCCATAAAATTTCACAAGAGCAGCTGTCTGTCCGTCGTATAATGGGCGCTGAGCCATGTATCTAGGATGTGCATGGAGGGCAGAGCTTCAATAACTGAAGTAACTTGCAACAGCTCAACACTTTACGCTTTACTGGCTCCCCGACAGTTACGCAAAAGTGTATCAAAGTGCATAACATAATTTCATATCCAGCAACAATATTATCCATGTCAATGCTTGAGTTGGAGTTGCAACATCCATAAACTTGCAGCAAATGTCCTAAGTGGAGAAACGTGCATGTGCGGGCTGAAGAGGAAGTCGCACAAAAGTGTGCAGCTGAGAGAAAATTCAAAAATTCACGTCCACAAAGTGAAATGCTCGACTTTCAAGTATAATTTTATGCCAGGGCGTGTCAGCGCGGCGGGGGAAAACTTGTAGAACTATGTAAAATAAAGCAGAGTACAGAGCAGCAGAGATGGTTTAAAAGGGAGGTCGTTGTTCAGACCTTAAAACTCAACGAAGCGCGCACTTGTTACGCGTCCTACACACACACACACACACACAGACACTCGTAGGAACTCGCAAACAAATGCCAGCACACAGCGAAGCTAACGATATCAACCCCATTGCTTTTAACCCTTCTCTTGAACATGCACAAAGACAGGCAAAGCAGGCAAGGCAAAGTATCTAGAAGATACATTTCGGTCCTACAAAAGCAACAGCAACAGCTACAGCTACAGCTATGTATATAGTATGATTACTTACAAGCGCACTTGCAAAGAGAGTGTGGCGCACAGAGTGGGCGGCGTACATAAAACATGAACCGCCCCGCCTGTGAATCTGCGACCGTACGCCCCAAACGGCAATCCGACAGTTACAATTCATTTCTGGCCAGCGTTTATAATTTTGTTGTAGTTGTTGTTGTTGCTGCTGTTACTGTTGTTGTTGCTGCTGCTGTTACTGTTGCTGCTGCTGCTGCTGTTGCTGCTGCTGTTGCTCGCTGGTGGCGCGCGCGCTGCAAATGTTGGGGAATCCCTTACGTAATCCCCAAGCGCGCGCATACAAAGGCAAACGAACGAACGAACGCACACATACACACACACACACACACACACACATACATACACACGCACACCAGCAGCTCAGAGTTGCAGCTACAAAAAACACGCGAAGCACTTTTCAAGAGAGACACACAGAAAACAAAACAAAAGGAAAGAGGCAAAAAAAAAAAATAAAACACTCACACAGCCAGCAAGCAGCAGCATGTAATGGCCTGAAAATCAAGCTCGTAAAGCGTCATGAACTTTTTGCGCCGCGTGCCACCCACACGAACTTGTTGTCAACAAACAGAAAGAGCGCAGGTTAGAGCGAGAGAGACGCACGCAGAGAGCGCGATAGAGGGAGAGAGAGAAACAAGCTGTGTTGGATCGCCAAAGGGGAGGGGCGATTGCAGGGGCTCGCATGAACCAGACACAGGCACAGATACTGCTACAAAGCTAAATTTTTCTGTGCACACATACACACACACACACACATTCAAATACTCACATTACTGGCATATACTACAAAAGATACTTTTGCGCGTCACTTGCCAAGCACAGCTGTGCGAAGCTATGGGTGTGTGCTCTGTGCGCTGCCCTCTACCCCCCCCCCTGCCCCAGCCGCTTCCTCTGCTTCGTCTGTGTGTTAGACTGTTTCATTTTTGTTGTTGTTGCTAGTATACAAGTAGTTTCTTCTGCCTTGGCTCGTAGTGTTTTCTTGTTACTCATATATTTACTACTTGTAGCGACAATTTGAACTTATTACAAGTACATAGAAATGCTCGCCCGAGGGCAGTATTAAAAGGAGGGAGATTTGTTTATTCATAATATAATAAAGCCTTATAAGCTAAAAATTATCAATAGGAAATTCTAATCAAATTACAATAATATCTAATAAACGCCTCCCCCTCAATGGAGGGAAATTTATTTGCCATACGAACCAACTATTCTAATAAATTACAGATGCTGTACTAGACAGATTCAAATGTCTATTTTAAAATCGAAAATACATAGCAAGGATTCAAACTAAAATGTATGTAACTATAGTATTATAATCATTATATGCAAATATTTTATTTATTTTTATTGATTGAAGGTTTTCAACCAACACACTGAGCTTCTTTAAAGTTCCTCAATAGTTATTTATATGTTTTGCAAAAAAAATATTATATTTTCTTTCCCTAAACTGCAATTTTTGAATTTCAAATTAAATTCGAAATTAGGTATTCTTTTTTAAGACAAAAATTATACATTTTTTTGTACTCAAAGACATATTATTTGGGAATTTAGCGCTTTTGATAACTTATTGAGATTGAACATGGATGTCATTTCACCAATTTTGTATTCTCGTTTCTGATGAAAGGCGTTTTAGTTCGCCAAATACGAACAAAATTAACGTGTCGGTTCAAATGATGTTTTAAAGACGCTTCTGTAACAAATTAATTATAAAAATCTTTGTAATTGATTAGAATTGAGCGTTTAAATTCATTTCCAGTTGTTGTTTTCCTGTACATTAAATGAGTTTGTTTAATTATAATTTTTATATGATCATTTCATTTATAATTCCTTCGCTCTTTCTAATTATGTATATTAAAAACTAAATTAAAACTTTCATAGAAAAATATAGAATGAATATCTAATATAGGTATATTACATCTATCTAATATCTTTTGAAATATTTAAGAACAGTTTCGCGCTTACTTTGCTTATTTTAGCATTTACTGCTGATTGAGGAACGTACATTTATTTGGTAATCGGAACAAAGCGCAATAAGTTCTAGATAGTGCCCCAAAAATTGGGCTAATAATTCACAATTGAACAGTTTTGTTGGGACAAGAAGATAACATTTAGCATAGCCTCTTTACTCTTTTTTATTTTTATTTTTGTATAGCAATGTAGTTGATTAATTTTAAAGCTGAACGCTAACTTCACCTCATCAAAGAAATTCGAATACATTAATTATATATTGAAGGGAACAGATTCCATGCACACAATAAAGCCCACTAACTTTTTTATAAGGAATGCCCGGCTTTATTGTGCCTTCATTTTAGAAGTTTTCGACGCACACCCACTAAGGAGCAATGTGGTGGCATGAGAGCGGGCGAAGGCGAAGAAGATGAACACTCAAATTGTTGAACATAAAATAGAAAACAAGCTTGAGTATTTTTGCGTTTGTATGAGTGTGTATTTATGTAGCAAGCATTGTCGGTATGTCTGCCAGCATTGCCTCCTCGCCTGGATTATGACTTTTGTCTAATTTTTGCTCCTGCTACTTATTGTTTTATCTTTCGGCATTCGTTCCCTGCTCCCCATCTCCATTTGTTTTGCCATTCTGTGTCACTAACTACGTCAAAATTACAATGGACTTTGTGCCCAGCTCGTTGCTAGACCTAAGCATTGTTTCTCCTGCTGGAAGCACTCGTGTATGCTTAAGCTTTGTAGTTGTTGCTACACTTTTCCACTACATACATACCTACTTTAACGGAGTTCGACAAATTTATGGCTTAAAACACAAAAAAGCCATACAGATAATATTCATGCTATGTTCCTTCGTCCTTGCTCTCTACCTTTTTGCTGTGTCCTGTTCGCAATTTATTATAGCCTTTTGTTTTTATTGCAATATTTCCAGGCTAGCTACATGGGCTTTTATGTATACACGTTGCACGTTGCTACTGGTTTTCATTTTTGCATTTATTTGCATAGAGTGAAAAGAGAAAAGGAAAACGCGCTCGTTGCATATTATAATGTAACTTTGACATTTTTTGTTTACCCACATTGAGATTGAGTTTCATTTATGAAAAAGCTTTATAGCAATTTAATATTGAAGTGGAAATAAAACATCAAACAATCAAGGGCTATCTGATGCGATAATGATTTTGGAATGGCTTGTATACTTTGTACATTTTCTTCAATATTTAATGACAAGTGCACAAATAAATATTAAAAGTTCACCATTACCTACCACTAGTCATTGCTCTTAGTAAACTTAGTGGTTGTCTTGATGCAAATCCAGTTGGGCTGGTAATATCCTTTTTATATATCCGTAGCAGAAATAATTGTTGTGTTTGCCATATGCTGCTAGGAACACTCTCACTCCCCTATATATCCTGCAAAAAATAAATAACTTTGGATTCAGACAACTCGAAAGTCTTCCATTCCAAATAGACGCAACGCAAAGGCTGTCAAGTCCTGTTCGTTAAATGTTTGTGGCAATGGACGAGGCGGAAGAAATCGAGTTTTGAACGCACTTTAAACCTGTAAGCCAATTGTAACATAAACTACAAAGCTTGGGCAAGAGCAAGTGGTACAACAAATGTACAAAGTAAATGCACAGTAACATCAAATCCTTTCAAAACGTAACTGTTGTAAACAACCACGCCCAAAAATGTACAGCATGGCGCACTAAAAAGGTCATGGCAGTCGGGTAAAGTGGCAACAAAAACATGGGGCGAATAAAAATGTAAAGACCAAACAGCTCCAAACGAAAATAAAACCCCATACCTGTAAAAAGGAAAATGCAGAAAAAATAAAAGCACAAAATTAAGGGTAAAAAATAGACTTGCCAAACGAAAAGTTGGCAAAGGCATATAAAAAAAAAAAGGAAAACAAAGAAAAATGCGCGCCCAAAAACAACAAACGCCATTCGAAAGGCAAACGTGTAAAAGTACATACATATGTACAAGTAAGTATGGCAGCATTTATACATACAAACATACATTTGAATGTTTGTATGTACGTTGCAGGGTGGCCCCCAGCACACAAGCACGTGCTCTCACAAAACCACTTACCCACACACACACACACACACACACACACAGGCATACATACAAACATGCATTCTCGTATAGTATGTATTCACACATACATACATACATACATATGTACATATAAACGCCAAGTCTATGAAAGCGTGCAGAGGGCTTCCCCAAATGATAAAGTTTTATTTGCTTTTGTGGGTGCACATTGAATTTTGTGGGGCAGCAGAGACAGAGGCAGCGACAGCGACGCGTAAGCCAGCAGCGGGCAGCCATAATAAAACGTTCGTTGACGGCAGCGACAACGACGACCACGACGAAGGCAACGACTATACAAACGCCAGTCAGTCAGTCAGGCAGGCAGGCTGGCAGGCAGTTGGTGCAGAAGCCTGAGCGAGCATTAAACCAAGTCTGGCAGTCCACCCACAACCACCCACCCACCCACAACAACAAAAACGGCAGTAAAAAGTTTAACACAAATGAGTAGGCAACAGTGAACTGAGCGAGAGCGTCAACTAGGAAGTGGTGCCACTTGTGGGGCGAAGGAAGAGGGTGTGGTTGGATGGATGAGCATTTCAGGCTGTTGCTGTTGCTGTTGCCAGTGCTCCTGCCCCTGCCGTTGTTGTTGTTGTTACTTTTGGCTATATGTGTATGACTGGGCAAGTTGCTTAACGGCAACGACCGTGAAAGGCCATTTGCCTTCTCGTTATGTGTGTGCATGTGTGTGTGTGTGGCAAGGATAACCTAATACAATTTTTTTGTTGCCTGCGGACGTGCAAGAATTCACTTGTGTATCTGTTTGTACGATATTTGTACCATACATATCTGTACATACATACGTATGTATGTGTGTATGTATGTCTCTCCTGTACGGCATATTTGGCTGTAAATTTTCAAAGTATTTCCCCCAAACACTTGGCTGTCTGTTCAACATTAGGCCGAGCAGTAAATGGAACAAAAGTGTTCATACTTTCAGCATTATTTGGAAAACTACTTTCATTACAAATAAAATTGAAACAACACTACACAATGAAATATATATTACCCTTACTTAGTTAGTACATATAGTGTTTAGTATAAAGTATACATTTTAAATGCACATTCTTCAGCTTTTAATTAATTAATAAATGAATAGGCTCACTTCCCACCAAGTATATAACTTCTGACTAATCAAATAGAGCTATCTCAGATGTCATTAAACACTGCTCGATTAGATTATAACAAACGTTTTTGTTCGCCGTTCCGTGCTTTGTTTGGTATGCCTTATCTTTAGAAACGCTGCTATACCTACTTGATACTATGTATTATGTATTTAAGTGTCAATTCGTAGCTCAATTATCACAAAAATCGAAACGAAACAGGAACCTGTTATACTGATTTGTCAAGATTTTCTTCAAAATAGAAATAGATTGTAATTTATACATACATTTTTGCATATTCATTATTTATATTTGGCTTAACGATAAGTTCTTTTATTTATAAGATTATTTGCCAAAGTTTTAAATTTTGAAGCAATTGATTTCAGCCAATTTTCCAGCCGAAAACTTTTTACATACTTTTTATAAATTACTGAACTTGCATACGATTTTCTTAGATTGCTTTAGAATGAATGAAAAACATCAAAAAAAAACCATAAAGAATACAATTATTTCCTCTTGAAGGAAAACATAAATCATAGACTAAAATGAATTATCAAATATTATTTTATTATATATTCTACTTGTATATACCAATGCTACTTTTTTACCACCACTGTACGTAGCCTCAAACAAATTATAAATATTAAAGTATGTAGGTATACAATTATAAACATTTTAATTTCATTGAACTGATTAAACAATTCAATAATTTCAATTTTTAGGTGCTTCTCATGCGCAACTTTGAACGGCGCAGAGCAAATATTACAGATAACCTCTCCTCCTCCGTCAGTTTAATGTGTTGTTTGTCAATGGAAATATTATATTAAAAATACGCTGTAAAATTTCATTACCGATTCCAACTATATACTTCAATTATCGCTTTTACTAAGTACATACATATGTTCTTATAAGAGTTTGCGTCATCGAAAAATTGGTGGCAATATTTATAAAATTATTTAAAATCAATAATAAAAGTTAGTAACGGTTAGAAACATCAAACAAAAACAAAATATAAAGTAACTTATCGCTTCAAAGATGTAATAGTTCATAGATGTCAATCAATTCTTACATTCCACAATTCTTAAAAATAAAAAAAAGTTGTTAAAGGGATCGTAATTTTAATTATTAAAGTAAATGTACTCATTTGCTTAATGGATATCAGGAAATATTAATTTCTTACTGCTTCTTTATGGACAAACTCTTTCCAGCCAAGAAAAGTTATGCAATATCATTATATTAAACTAAATGCAATGTTAGTTTGTTTTCAAAAATCAAGAAGCGAAAGACCAAACACCGCAGCCAAAACAATTTGTAAATAAAATACAGTCTCAGACATACCACCCACAATATGCAAAATAACAATATAAAAATAAATAAATAACACAAAGAGCAGTTGTGTGGCGTCACTTAGTCCTCGTCATTCAAGTGTCACCGAGTTGGCAGCAGAAATAAGTATGTGGCCACCAAATAAGAATACTATATATGTATATATAGTACGTTTAGTATAAAATACCCTAATAATATTTATTTCGACTTTATTTTCGTCTAATTTTTGTTTTCATTCGAAATAAACACAAATCACGCACACACTCGAACAAACCCAGATACATACACATGCATACATACATATATGGCATAAAAATCAAAAAGAATAAGAAACGTGTTGACTATGTCTACAATAACAAAATATGCAGAGTCAGTGGCAAAAACAACAACTACTCTTATAGCAACACCCAAACAACAAGCAGCAGCAGCGGCGGCAAAAAAAAGAGAAGAAAAAAAAATTAAAGCATCACGTCATACCGGTTTCTGTTTAATTCCGCGCGCTCGACTTGGCCATCATTTAGTGCCATGCTAGTTGGCGTTGTTGTTGCTGTTGTTGTTGTTGCTGTTATTGTTGTTGTTGTTGTGGTTGAAGCCAAAACATGGGGGGAAGCTCACGAAAGAATAAATATAAAGCCGCAACGAAATACACACAAGAGACAAACACGCGTGCTGCTGGCTTGTTGCTTATAATCCACAGCTATATACATACATATACAGCTGTATATATAGACTTTGTGTATGTGTGTGTGAGTGTTTAAGTTGGACAGCCAAGTTTTTACATGGCCTGGCCAACTGGTCTGCCAGTCTGTGGCTGAACCTCGTCTGCACAAACTGCCTTCACACTTCCACTAATAAAATAAATTCAAAAATATAAGACACCAGCCACACAATTCTTGAGCCAATCGACAGGCGCTATCTTTTATGTCCATCTTTCCCGTAATACTTACTTTCTGGCTCGGCAACCTGTACAGATCCAGCCGAGCAGTCGAAGTCCGTTTCACATTTATAATAACAAATTGCAAATATAGCTTTTGTTTCAGAAACTTAACCGATTTGCTTTAAATCAGAAATCAAATCTTGCCAATAAACTAAGTAATGTTATAAAAAGGAATAACCTGAAGATTGGGTGCCGTTTCTGAACAGTCTCAAATCTTATAAAAGTAATATTTTTTTTTCAATTGCATTTTAATTTTGTGACCGTTCTGCTTGGTGTTAAAAATTATATAAGAAGTCTAATAAATATAAAATTCTTTGAATATCCATATGTGCATACTAATGTCTTGCAGTTTGGTGAACAGAATCCAGGAATTGCCAGTTATATAGAAGAATATATGGAACACTAGTTGGAAATCGAAAATCGTTTAGTCACAACGGCTTAAATTTAATAAACAAGTTTGTTAAGAACTACAGATTTAGTTTGGATTTGTTACCAGCTATCTAACTGGTCTAAAAGCCAATTATTATTCAATTTTCTACAACCATGATGACGGTTTATTACTTTTTGAATGGCAATCAAAAGCATTTACTCCGATTTATTCGCACTAATCATTGTTTAAGGATAAATATATCGTAAACTAACGATATAGAATTTTATCTTACCTCAATATATTCACCTATCCCGATAATCTGTCGAGCCTTTAGTCCATATAAGAAAATCATTTTCTATTACTCTGTTTTATTTCCAATTTCTGAGCACCTACGAACAATCGTTCCCAAAATTCATATCACTGAATGACTTTGATAAATGGCGTTATTACAGCCGACTTTTATGCTATAGAATTGCATTTCGGCTAAGTTTTTATTCAATAGTGCACTACGAGTATACATAGTACTAACAAAAAGTAGAAATAAAAGTTAGACCAAAGCAAATATTAGCAAAGAATCATTGAAATGACAGCATTTCCCATTTTGCTAAGTGAGTGTGTGTGTGTGGAGGTGTGTTTGTGTGTTTGTGTGTGTGTGGAGGTTTTTTTTTTTTTTTTTTTTTTAATTCGTTTATTGAAAGAAAAGAAAAGAAAAGGATATACCAGTAATATGATGTAGAGCAGAGGAGTAAAGAGAAGGTTGTGAAGAAGTGGTTGAGACAAGCCCGCGCCCAGGCGGTACGGCCGTGGAGCATTGCTTCGCCCGGGCGTCGACCTGACTACATCTCGCCTCGATGTCGTTCCCGCTCAAGTCTGCGCAACTCCCCCATGACTGTGGCTGCAAACTTGCAGCAGGCATTCCAGAATTGCTCGTCCGCTATCATGTTGCTGATGAAGTTCAATGGAGACACGGGTTCACCTAGCCAGTTGTGTGTGTGGAGGTGTGTTTGTGTGTGTGTTGTTTGTGGAGTGGTGTGATGAGCAACAGGCATTCCCGTCGCCCCTTCCGGGCCACCGAACCGCCTCCCTGCCTTCCTGCCTGCCTGTTTGGACTGACTGGGCATGATTCACCTGACGTTTTCGAAATACTACGATACGTTCTCGTGCACGCTGTCGTGAATTCAGTTTTTTCTTTTTGCTTTCAAACAAGTTTTCTATCATCGTCGCTATATTGATTTTGCTTCTATCTTACTCATCGCCGAACACACTCACACTCATATATACGAGTATACTTGTAGTATAGGAACACACTTTAATTTCTCAGTCAGACAAAAATGAAATTCTTGGAAATTTGTGCACTTTTTGTGATTAATCGTAGTCATCAATATACATACAATATTATCCGCACATATCAATTTTCATTAAAGTTTATGAGCACCAAAAGTTTCTTGAGTGCTTTCTTGAATTTTTTTTAAGGCGCCTACGATAAGAAACTTAATTATTGTTATCTATTCTAAGTATAAAAAATCAATAAAAATATTTCAAAGCTGCTAGTAGTGCGACAGTTCTCATAAAGTACTTGTACTATGTATATATATAGTATAGTGTGTTATATGTATACGGTTTCTTGATCAACTTTGAGACGACGCTCCGTCTCTTCTCGCAGGCTATAATTGGGATCGCAGAAAAGAAAGGTGTTTCTAAATAATTAAATGATAAGAACCTTTTTCTACAAATGGAAGAGATAATACTCTTCCAGTATTATATATGTAACTCTCCTAGAATATAATGGGGCATTAAGATTAGGAAGTGGATAGCCGTGTTGTAGTTCCTGGGAGATTTATATGGCTAGAGGATATTTATTAGTCAAGCATGTGTTTTTCCAAAGTGTCCAACCTTTCAAAAATAGCTGCACACATCAAAGAAGCAATATGCCGGTATTGTCTTTATTTGCCGATAAATTGCAGCCAAATTTAATTTCAATTAAATCTTAATTGATTGACCAATTGTTAAAACTTCCGAGTGCTGCTAGCGAGTGGTATTTAATGTTCAAGTTGAAAGGTCAATAATGACTATATATGCATGATTAACTATAAAACCCAAAGGACCAACAAATTGTACTATAATACTAAAGTAGACTATGATCCCAATAAAGGGGCATGATTTACCGAAAGCTGGTCATTAGATCAGCAGTTCGTATATTAGAAAAGGTTTATCATTTCTAATATTGCATATTTTGTGATGGAATCAACGTTAGTTGCTTGCTTCGTCTCTGAACAAGCAAGAAGAAAAATTAAATAACAATTCGCTTCGCGGAATACCCAAAAGTGTTTTCTGATTAAAAGTTAAGTGCCCCTAAGTCCAAGCACAAATAAAAAAGAGTCGAAGTTCGACTGAAAAAAGCAAAGAAAGAAAACAGGTTCAACGTATCGGACATCGGACCGTCGACAACACAGGCAAGCATGAATTCATTAAACTGTGCACATATAGTATACATATGTATGTATATATATGTATGGGTGTATCATAAATATGAATATGTTGCAAGGAGCACAACGTGAGCAACTCGAGCTCAAGCTGAGAGCTGAACTCAAACACAAACAAGGTTAAAACGTCAGGTAGCGGGTAGCGGCTTCAGAGCCCGTTTGGGCCTTCCTCTCGGGTGGGAGAACGAGCAGCCATGACGGCACTCGACGCCTAAAAGCACAAAACAATAAACAGCCGAGACAGGCTTCCCACTTTCTGTGGCATTAAGGATTAAAAGCTGAAGCCGCACGGAACCGAGTTTCAAATTTAAACAAAACAACAGCTCTGCCCCATTTAATAATAAACACAATGCATGTGATGGCAACACTGGGCTCTTCGGTTAAAGACCCATGTCGTCCAAATGGTAAAATGCTGTTGCATTGTTGCCAGCACATTGACATTGCCATTCCGACTACAGCCGATTCTGATCCTGATGATGATGTCAGCATTATTGCGTCCGCCGACGGCGTTTTCAAAGTGCAACATTTTTCGCACAAAATTCAACTGCGATGTGGATGTAAAGGATTGAAGTAAAGGATTGAAGTAAAGTTAAAGTTCCTGACTACTATGTTGGCTCTTGATTCGACAAAGATTGTTAATTATTATTCTTTAGCAACATTATTTTACGCACCAACAGTAAATTTATAAAAAATATTATAATTTAATGCCACGTCACTGCTCACTTGCATTCCTTTATACTGATTAGAAGCAGAAGAAATTATTTAAAAAATAGGATTGAAAACAATTTAATGATTTGATTTTACAAACCTATGTATATTTCCAAACCCCATTTATGATATCCGAATACTTTTTCGGATCTTACCTTTTATACTTCTTCTTATCTTGTATTTCTTTTTTTTTTTTCTTCTCCCATTTATATTTTTTTATATAGTATAAGTTCTGTATTGGTCGGATTTTTTTTCTCTCAAATCGACAGCTTTGTATGTTTGTCGATACAAATAAAAGAAAATAAATAAAATTTAAAAAAAATCAATCAATCAACTTCTAGAATTGTTGTCATATTCAGGAGAAGACTTTAAAATGTTAAATATTCAAAAGCTTAATAATTGTTAACGCCCTTTAAATAGTTAGGTTTAGCAAAAGTTTAAAAATATAAGCGAATTGTTTTTAATTGTTGTTGATTGTTAATATTTTAAAGGAATTTCAAAGTGTTTTTTTTTTTCTTTTTCGAAAATTGCCATGAAATTCAAATTGAAATCCATTGGATTTCCTTTAGATGTAAATATTATGTAATATGAAATACGATTTGCTTTGCCAGAGCTGTGATGACTTGATTTGACAACCGTGCAAAATATGTCAAAATCATTGCGCAATATTGTACGCAGATTACCTTTGGGAACTTTTAAATTTTTACGCAAGTTTGCTGCCATTATTTAGTATATCAGTAAGTTTAAATTCTTTTCGTTTTACATGTGATTGTATTGGCATATATCCTCATATTTGTGTACCCTGTTCCTAAAAGGTGCAAGGGGTATTTTAAGTTTGTGAAAAGTTTGTCTTTCTTTTAAAATTATACTCTGTTTCCAAAGGGTAAACAAATTAACTTACAAATAATTTCCTTACTTACAAATGTTCCTGTTATGAAGAGTTTTCCTACAGCGTGCAAAGTTTTACTGCTCGCAGTTTTAATTAAAATACATTTCCCCGAAAACAGTTATGAAAGCATTTCCATTTCCATGAACTTTGTACAATCCTTTGCCGTACTGTACGTATAAAGGATGCTGAAAAATGAAAACAGATAAGCAGACCTGCAGTTGTTGCGCAGAATTGCAATTATAGTATAGGGTTTCAGTGCAGGCGTAATATTTCGAGAAAATGCATTATCCGAGAACTTTGATGTCAGATGCCATGGCCCAAAGAGAAAAGTCTTGGAAAATTTTATTAAATTTGCTCTGGCAAGTTCGACAATCTGTATTGCTATGAAGTTTTTTTCTCTCTTGTTTTTGTTCATTTACATACTATACACGCCCTTGCACAATCACTTGTGGGGGCTGTGGGGTTGGGGGAGTGTGTGTGTGCGTGTGTCATAGATTGAAGGAAGTCACGTTACAAATGCCGCACGTACACGTCAGTTTGGCGCCATGCTATAGAATTCTGTTTATAAACCGAGCGTCTCATTGTCTGTCGTCTTTGGCTGCTTGTCTGGGTGACAAGCTCGTGCTACAGATACAATCAGGGCAAGAAGTGGGCTTGGGCAAAACACACACAGGGCAGACGCATTTGCGGTACGATACTCACACATCACACACCTCCCACACACACACGGACACACTCACATATATAGGAAAGATAGGCGTAATAAAGCACAGAAAAGCGAAGAAAATCGGGCGGACTGGTAAGGGAAATACACGAAGGCAAGTGCTATTACGTATCTTACAGATACATATAAGCATTCAGCTGGCAATAAGGCGCTGCAGAAGGTGTGCAAGAGTTTGATTGAGAATTGTTGTTGCCCCAAGCAAAAGCTAAGAACAGACACAAAAACACAGACACGCACACCCTCAAACACACACACACACACTTATCCAAACTAAACTGAAAGCAAGGGAGCAAAGACTCTTTGGCCCCGCATCTCTTCTTCATCCGCGCTCTATTCTTTACTTGTTTGAACGTTGGCAGCTGTTGCCAGGATGGAGCAACAGATACTTTTTATTTTCCTTCATAGCCTTCCTACTAAGCATGTGTGTGTGTGTGTGTGTGTGTGTGTGTGTGTGTATCTTTTTGGGCTTTATTTCAAGGAAACAAATGCGTTTTGGCGCACAAAGTAGAAAAGGAAGCATAAAATATAAATGAAATGAGATTGTCTGTGTCTTTGTCTGTCATTCTGTCCGTTTGTGTGTGTGTGTCTTGTCTGTCTTTTGGCAACATTGTTCTTGCAGAGCACAGCAGGCAACGTTACTAAGTATATACTATACTGTACATACATACCTACACACAAATATACATAAATATATTTGTCAGTGGAAGTATGCGGATGGCGTAGTCATGTGCCTTCGGAGCAAGGTCTTTTCGTGGCAACATCTTCGTCTGTAATTTATGTTAACGCAGATCGAAAAATAAATCTTTTGCCATAACGAAGGACGCTATAAATTTCAGCAGAACAACTTGCTTAAAGTGTATTGCCTGAGAAACAGCAGGAACTGCCAGTAAAAGGTAAATATGGGTGTTTGGGTGATTGGAGGATTCCGTTATTCAAAATATATACACAAAATCCTTCACTGAACTGTGCGATAAAAGCAGTGCAAGATAACAGCTAGGATTTATATTTTACTTTCAGGCTATACATGAACTAGCATTTATAGAACAAATCTAATTAGAACGGACTTTTACACTAGAAATACGAATGTACATTTAATCAAAAAGAGGCGTTCGTCCGTATGAGCCCCAGAATATTGAGAAAGTTCAAAGAGTTACTTGATTTTTATTTATATTTGTATATAACACCCAGAAGAAAGGATTTTCGAGAGTAACTAGAAAAAACGTAATCTCTAGCCATACCCTGTCGTTGCTATTGTTGGTATTGTTGCTGCAACTGGAAGCTAAATATTTATTTTGCGTAAATCAATATCTAAGAAATGTTGTGCTCTATGTATCATTATCAGACAATAACTATAACAAACTAACAAACAAATGTTGATCCAATTAAGCTTAATTTTCAATATGAATCATTCCTGCTATCCTACACAGATTCCTACAACTTAAATCCAATCTTAATCTTAACCAAATTAATAATAGTTTGAAATGGCATAGATTTTGTTTATATACATTGTATTCAGCACACATGGCTCAAATTTTTTCTTTGGACTTTATACTCAATGCGCAAACGTAAACATTTAAAAATCTTGAACTTGAACTCTTTTATCTGTGTTGCGCGCAAAACAAAATACTATACGTACTTATTTCACTTTTAAAAATTGAACGAAAAAGTGCTAAAAATCTTGACGGGTGAAAAAAGAAAAATGTATTTGCGATTTTGCATGAAATCTTATCTTAATACACACACACACACACGGGCGATAGCAGCAGACTCAAGCAATTAACACAAAAGCCTAATAAGCAATTATGTGTGTACATATGTATGTATGTATGTATATGTGTGTCCATTTTAGCCTAAGTACACAGTACAGTGCCCAAAGCAAGCACAAAGCACACAAGTCAAATAATGATAATCAGCAACGAAACGATAATAAAATGAAATGAAAACCACAGCTCCAGCAACAACTAAAACTACTACAGCACCACAACAGCAACAACAAAAAGTGTAATAAAACGCCAACGAGACTGTGACAAAATTGAATGCTTGAATACACATGCGAAAAGCTAAAAGTAAACAACAACAACAACAACAACAGCAGCAGCAACAGCAACAACAACAGTAACAATCGCACATTACAACGAACCACAATGAGCTAAACGTTTTGTGGGGAGACAAGACCAATACCAATACCAAGGCACGACCCAACCAACCTCAACAGGGAATTCCTCGCGCTCTCAAAAAGCGCGCGCGCCAACCAAATTGAATGAAAAATGGAACGTCGCTTTCAATCAAATTGAACGACAATGTTAAATGCCAGTCAGCAAGCCCAAGCGCATGTTCAATACAGTAACAGTGAGAGAGCGAGAGCCAGAGCGAGAGAGCCCGAGAGAGAGCGTGTCCACATGATGTATGAGCAACGAATAATTCATAGGAAATTAAGCATAAAAGTGAATAACTTTTAATAATTGTAGCCTCAGCGTATTCACAGTTTTACTTTGCTTTTTGCTTTCTGCTATCTGCTATCTCTGCATCGTTTAGAGCTCTTTGTGATGTGCTCGCATGTACAACTATGTATGTTGATTTCGTATGAGCAATAGGGATTGCCACACACAGACCGCCAATTGTTGATAAGGCGCACGAGATTAAGCTTAACTACATTAATCCAGCAGTAATACATTTAAGCAGACAACAACATACATTGGTACGCACATACATACAGAGCATATGTGCATGCAAACGAATATACGTAACCAAATTACAATTACAGCTCCCCATGAATGACTTCAATGTGTGTTTTGTTTTGTCGTATGTCTACGGTGTTGTACTGAATTAAAATCAAGCACTGAACTAACTACATATTTACATACTTATGTGGGAAATGTAATTAAGTCCAAAATATTAAGGCTCTCCCTATACACTGTTAAATACTACAAAATCCTTGTTAGTTATCTAGCATAGGTTTGTTGATCTACTATATAGCAAAAATATCACGACAATTTTTTTAATTATTAATAATACCATTTATTAGCTTTGTTTGTGGTACATTTTCTAAATTGAATAAAACGAAAAAATACCTAATGCTATTCATTTAATTACTGTCAATTAAATCCAGTTTAGTTGTATTTTCCGTTATCATAAAAATGAAATTTTAAAAGCTATGCTTCATTTGACCTATTTAAAATAAAATATTCTTATATTCTTCGATCAACCTCGCGCACGCACTACACATCCTGACCTTCCAAACCATTATACAGGCTTTGAATGGCTCATTTTCTTTTATTTCTGTCAATCATAAGCTTTACTAGAAACTTGATGTAGGCGATAGGGCTCTGCTATTTCAAGGGGGAAGTTGGGAATACAAAGGGAGTAAAATGGATCTTGAAAAGTAAGTCAATTGTTAAACATGTAGAGACATTAATTTACTGAAATTAATAAATTTAATTAATATCAATATGGATCAGGATTGGCAATAGTAGAATAAATTAATATTAATTAATTTATAATTTAATTTAACTAATAATAAGTAGAAAAACTTTGAAAATATTACACTTGGAAAACAATCAATATAGTAACAAAATCCAAGTCAGTGATGCTATTTGCGATTTTTGTTTTCTACAAAAGGTACTTTAACTAAGGATTTTGTACTTAAGGCTAGCATTTTTGCACTTATATATTGACACTATTCTTAGTTGGTTTTAGGACGCAACCACATGCTTCTTTAGAGTGTACTTCCAATATCTCTGTTATATACGTTTGGTAAGCTATTTGAGTAGCTGTTTAATTTTTGTGCTACTATCTAGAGGTGCGGACAGTTTAAGTTTTTAAACATATTACTTTAGGTAAATTTGTAAACGAACATAATATATCGCTTTCATTTTGCAAGTAATAACAAAAGTAACTTGAAGTGCAAAAATGTGAATAAAAAATAAATAAATTTGCACAACAATTTTCCGTTACACATATTCCGCATAGTTGCCTTCATGTTGGCGTTTCCTTCGCAGCTGGCTCAAGCGGTTTCCTACCACTTTAGCCTTCCCTTGCAATCATCCCCCACTCACTCATATTTCTTTTGCGCTTACACAAAACTATATACAAGTATGTATGTATGAACAATACATTAATAAAATGTGCAAGCAGCTGCAAAAAATAAAAACAAAAACAAAAATTGGTTAGCGGAGCAACAGGCAGACAAGAAATGCGCACATGCACGATTTGTATACCAACATTCCCATATACAAACATAAATTTTTAAGTAAATACATACATACATATGTATGTATGTATGTATGTACAAACATGTTGAATTCGTTTATATATAATTTGCATTATTAAAAATTCCGAAGCTCGTGTGTGAGATGCATGCAATATAAAAAGCAAAAAAAATAAATAAAAATAGAGAAACAAGATTAACAACAATTTGCAAATATTTTCCTATTTGTTTGCTTATATACATACATACATACATACATACCAGCACAATTTGCATTTGCAGTGCAAAAAATGAAAATCGAACAAAAATTTAACTGGCACAGAAATGCGCTCAAATAGCAAAAACAAAAAGCTAAGAATAAAGGGGGAAAAAGCGTAAAACAAAACACCACACACACAAAAAAGTCGACCGCCTAATTACGCAATCAACAGGCACATGCAAACGGTATTTATTCTGGTTATTGTCGCTGTTGCTGTCGTTGTTGTTGTCGTCGTAGCTAGTATGGCTGACGCTGATTTTTATTTCAATTGTTTCTCATTATTGCTTGACTTGCCACACACAAGCCCATATATAGTGTATGTATGTATGTAGATATTTGATTTTGGCCTTTTCGCTTGTTATACGTCACTTGTATGTACATTTATAAGAAACCGTTTAAAATGTGCAAATGGTACGACAATGGCCAATTGGAAACAAACTAAAAAGTGAAGCACAAAATGAAAATGAAATTTAAATACATCCTTGTGTTGTTATTATTGCTGTTGCGTTTATTTTCAGATTTTGTTTTGTTTTTCTTCTATATACTAAGTACATACTTGTACGTCTACATATTCCTTTATTGTTTTGTATACATTTTTCGTTTTTGTTCTCGTCATTTTATTTTTTAAACAACAAACCAAAACGTCGTCAAGTCAAGTGGTTTACAAATGCGTTCAATCGGTCAGTTGGTTAATGGCATGAGCTTCACGAAGGAGAGGCATATACGGACAGTTAAATATTTTATACGTCTTTTAAATTACCCATACTGAGAGATGTCAAGTGTTTTTCTCCCGCACAACACTGCGTATGAGTCATTGCGAGCCGAAGTCGAATAATGCCTGCACAGCCATAACTGGGAGGAGTGTGAGACAGTGTGCCAACAGCTGCACGCAAAGCCTGCACAGTAATAAAAGAAATTCAACTTACAACAACGGGCCCGCAAAATGCTCAAAATGTTCAGATTACTCATACGCCCAGTGAGCCAGGCAGTGCCAAAGTTCCGTTTAATTGCTGAATTGCCTAATAGCCATATTTATGTGTAGATACATATGTGCACACACGTAGCTACCCATATGTACAACAGTAGAGCATCGCTGTGGTAGCCCGGTGCGCAATAGCAAAATGAGAATTACTCCAGGCGAGCTTGTACGAACCACTCCAGCCAAATCTGAGTTGCGTCCGTCCTGCAGTCCAAATTGATTACAAGCCACACATAGCCAACAATATGTGCCATTGGTCCATTCAAATGCGAGATGAGCTTTGTGATGCAAAGTCAGAAAGCTGACTTAGGCTGCGTCAATGAATCTACCTAGTTCTTCAAATTAGCAATCCCTCAAGTGGCTGAAGAAGTGTGCTTGACAGTTTTTTTTGTCCTCCTAAGAACATCAGTGTAACATTTCGATGGGACCAATTGTATAATCAATTTTTCTAATTCTACCTTACCTTACTAAAATTTTTTGACTTGAAAATTTAATTGACTTTATAGATGCTTTAAAATAGAGCTGCACAAAATTCCAAAATTCAACGTTTTTCAAAACAGAATAACTTAATTTTTATAATTTTTTAATTTGATAAATTTGATAAATTTTTTTTGCAAAGACTGCCTCTTCCTATAAGCAGATGATTTGTTAAAGTAAACCCATACTTGCTACATGATTGCATGATAATGCCGATTCTCCATCTAATTCAATAATCAGTGCACCGCTCAGAATCTATTTGTTTATTTTTTATTTAGTAAGCTTGTCTTAGTTTAAGTAATGTTGAAATAGTTCAAATATTTGTTTGACTCTAGGTACTAAATTGATTTCTATTATTTATTTGCTTATCACTTTTGTAAACGAATTCTTTGTTTAGTGCGTAAAATTGATTTTTCATTGCAAAAAAAAAATGTGCTCAATCAAGTAAAAATAACACTACAATGTGAGTTAGAATAGATTAGAAAGATTATACACTAAAATAACTGCATTAAAATAATTGAAGATTCAATGCAAAGTTTTCAATTTGTTGGATGCTTACTGTCTATACGTGTATATGCATCGTTTGACTAGCGATGAGCTCACATGGCGTATGCGTAATGTGCTGTACAAATACACTATTGTTAATTGTGCTTTTAAACATTTGTACTGGCAATTAGCTGAGTATGGCGCGGCTGCGGCTTCCCCAAAACGAATAACAGCGCAAAATATCATGATACCTACATACATACTATACATATACGTGTCAATACATACAAACAAAGATACTAAGGTATACCAAAAACTGGTTAGCGGCGTCGGCGCCTGCGCAAAAGCGCGTGTAACCAGTTTTAAACTAAAGCAAATAAAATGAAGCAAAGTTTAAAAAAAAATATATAGGAAAAAGAAAACGAACAAGAAGAAGAAGCTGTTGGCAAAGAGTATGCGGCCACTGACGATGATGACGACGAAACTGTTGCCGATTTCCCCAGCTATTGCTGTTGTTGTGGCTGCAACAGCTCTCTGCTTGTTGCACTTTTTGTGCTTTGATGCGCTTGTTTCCGCTTTGAACGACGACAATCATGATAATGATGATGATGATTATGGCGATGACGATGACGATGACGATGACCGCAAAGCAACTTGGCCGCCTGTCTGCCATGTGAGTTTCTGGCGTCGCCAACAAGTCGCGTTCATAAACAAGTGCACACCACACTACACGGCAGGCAGCAGGTGGTAAAATAAAACTGAGGCTCAAGCTGAAACTGAGGCTGAAACTGAGGCTGAGACTGAGACTAAGGCTGAGGCTGAGGTGGTTAAGGCGCAGACACAGGCGGCGGCTTTTGCCGCTTATTCTTGCTGAATGATGCGTGCAAGCGTGCGATCGTTCCACGTTTTTACCTGCCTGTCTGCCTGTCTGTCTGCCTGTCTGCCTGAATGCTTCATGCCTGACTCTGACTCTGACGCTGGCTCTGACTTTTGTACCGCCATAAATTGCTGCGTGTGGTGCTGCTCTCTGCTGTGTGCCTGGTCGCCGCTTTAATTTGCATGCAATTTTTTGCCCGCTATACACTATATATAGTATGTATAAGTACGTACACGTATACACACATACATACTACACTTGTACACTGCACACCCGGGACTCTCGCTTGTCATCCAATCATTGCATATTTACCGGCGACCCTGTGAGACTTATCGCCTCTTCACTCAATTGCTTAAGCCAAAGCTTATCGCGGTTTGTACAAAGTACAATGCTTTAAAAGATTATGCACACACATACACACACACACACTTGTAGACTCACATCAGCAACGCTACTATATGGAGTGCATTTTTAGATGATAAGTGAGACGATTTCAGTGCACTGGACAGCCAGTCCATTGAATGTTTTATAATTAGTTTTTCTACACATGCTTATCAAATGTCTATACCATATTGTGCTTGCCAATTGCGCAAGCAATTTCAAATCTCAACAACAATTGTTGCTCCCAGCACTGCTCGGTAAAAAGCACGTCATTTGAATGCTACAATGTAATCGAAAATTCTTTATTTACGCATGCACAATAGCGGTCAACCGAGTAGACACACTTCCTTATTTTCTTCATCATTAAATTCAGAAAATTAGTTCAAGACAGCATCATCAGCAAGCGGGAATGTTGCTTCAAATTTTATGATGAATTAGTTTCATACTAAGCTCAAATAATCAAAAGCGCAGCATTCTAATCGATATTGGCAATCATGGATATGTATTCAGACTTAAGTCGATCAACCATATTGAAAGCTATTAGAAATTGCATAACTTCTGGAGAATTGATATTATTAAAAACATCCGTGCATCGAAAGTAGATCTAAAGTGAAGAATTTTTTGTTACGGAACTTCAGACGTTATATATTGATGTAGCCCGGGAAATGATATTTGACTCTATAACCATACCAAGCCAAGTAGAGTCAATATTTATTTCGCCAAGGTCAGGGAATGGACTTAACGGCTTCTAAAAAAGGGAATACAAAGACATTGATTTTAATTATTTTTGTTTAACGTAAAGTTTTGTACGATAAAAATTTTTTCGAATTTTACGAGTAAGTCAAGGATATATTGGGCGCTTTCAGCAGGTCGTAGCGATTTGCGATTTGTGATCGATCATTACAAATTTCACCTGCTGACCGCTGTGATTTATGATTTGGATAAGTAAAAATGTCAATCGAAATCACAAAACAAAAATCGAGAAAATATTATGATTACTTAATTTAGATTTTTCGATTTTGGCACTACATAGCCAGAATTAGGTCGAGACCTTTGCGGAAATATATAAAATGGCAAAATGCACCCCAGCAAGCTGTGACTTTTTGACCAAAAATCCTAAAATCAGATTATTTGATTAAAACAGTCGACCGCTTGTGGGTCGGCAGAGGCAACTCAACAATCGATAATCAAAAATCACAAATCGCACATCGCTACGACCTGCTGAACGCGCCCAATGTTGTTTAAATAAATGAGTATTATACTAAAACTAATACTAAAACAAATCATTTGCTATTCAAAGTCGTATATATCGTAGATCTCTTCGATTGAAAATGTAATATATTTCACGCATTAATTATTAATTATTTTTAGTGTCCCAAAATGTCAAAAGCCACCTTTAATACATCAATCCAAAGTGGAGCTTGATACCCTAAAATCTCTATTTAATGTTTTTATTTGAGTGGATTTATATTTTCATCAACGCTAGTATAAACAAACATTCAAGCAACATTTTTAAAATCAAGCAGTGCGCATTTGTTATGTTCAAAAACTAAATAAAGAATTAGAAAACTACGTATTTTTGGTTCCAACAAAACAAAAATACTTCGAGGGAATTTCGCCACATTTCGCGAGTGCTGCGATTTATTTTTAACACATCTATGAACTTTCTTTGGCGTAGACAAATTCTTCACTCACATTTCGCACAAGTGCTTAAAAATTTAACAAAAAGGAAGTTTTTAAAACGCACACACACACCTTTGGCTAAATATAGAAGCGACTGTGGCGCTGTAAACATTTCGCAGAAATGGTTTCTTTGCCGTACCTGCCCCCTCCATGGTCAGTCGCTTGCTCATAGAAAATGGCAAAAATTTTAATACTTTATTGACTGGATTGTTGCCATGAATACAAATATACGTATATGCCATATAACACATTGTACATACGTATGTATGTGTGGTTGGAATTTTCTTGGCCGCGCATTTGACGTCGCAAAATATGAAATGTCAGTGGCAATGCGTGGGGCCGATTGGAATAAATAAATAAAAGTGTAAATACTAGTATGTAGTACGAAACAAACATAGGAAATAACTATTTACATAAAAAATACGTCTATGAATTCCTTTGATATCTGTTTCAGAGACAAATAGCAATGAAAACCCAACACAAATGTTTGATATTGATAATTGTGTTGAGTTAAGATAATTGCATTTTATTACTCCCGCAATGGGCGAAATTAAAAGTCGGTGTTTATCTATCCATGATAATTCCTAGTACACCACAATGCATGATTTAAATTAAGTAATAGGGCAGTTACTATCTAAAAAGCAGTCCCTAATAAGTATGTGGAAGTATTAACTAAAAGCATGAAGAAAACATTAACATAATTTGAATAGACTAAACTCTTATAAGCAAATTTGTTAAGATATTTGGTTAGCCCTTCTACTAAATATTGATCTATAGTTTTCCACTTAGCTTACATATAAGACTATCATTAAAATTACTATAAAACATGTATATAATAGTTCATTTCCTTTTTCTTTTGCAGAATCCACGGTTAATTCTCGCAAGTCCGCCTTGGAAATGTCGCGGGAGAAACTCAAGGGTAAGCTTCAAAATAACAACTTCGGGCGCTCCTACTGCCATCAACAACAAGCAATTAGTATATCTTTTGAAATCGGTTATTTGTTTGGTCAACTTTGATTAGAATCGAATTTAGTTACCTTGACACACAATGGTATTTATTTTCAGTTTCGTAAATTCTTAGCGCGCTGACTCACAGGGAATGTCTTGTTCATACAAAACTAATATGCTTGATTTGCCAGTCAATCAGTCGCCGCAATAAATTATTAATATCTGTATTGTCACACATGTAAACACATCCGTGACCTTTGTGGCCGATGCAGCTGCAACTCTGACCAGCACAGAAGCTCTACATTGATATGAATGTACAGATACGAATATACTATATGTGTATATATATGTCATACTTTAATGTGTGTGTCTCGCCCCCACACGCACTCTCTCACACGCCTGTAGTAAGTCTAATGGAGCTTAAGGCAGCTATTAAGCTCTACTAGGTTCTATTTAAATTGTGTATATATATATACTTGTATATATATGAAAATATATGTATGATGTATGTATAAATAAAAGCTGTGTGTCCGCTTAAGCATTGCATGCTGATAAAAGCGATGGCGTGATTCATGACAGAGTACACGCAATCGCACAGGCACATACACACATACACACAGATATACATATATACAATCCGTATATACAAACAATAAATAAATAATATGCGTTGACAATAAAAACTAGAATAGAAGTGTACGCGTTGAATTTCATATCAGTGGAGATTATGGCATGTTTATACTCTCGCTTTCTTTTGGCGATATTTATGTACTTTTCACTTTCATTATCAGCTCTTATCGTATCGTAGGCATATAGTATTTATACATACATATACATGAACGTACGTGACGCAGATGTAGGTATGCTTAAGTAGATATTGTGTTTAAAGTGAAGCAGATTTATAATTGATTAAATTATGGAGAACAATTGGACAAGAAAACCTCCGACTGATTTGACGTTTATAAATTCCTCCGACCCTTTGGGGGAATTTTATTTGCCATTTGGCCAGCTATGCCCCGAATCACAGCCATATGTGGTCAGAGACAGCCATAATTTTTAATAAGTTTCTATCCGTTTAGGGCGTCTAAATTCTTATGACAGCTACTCGTCACATTTGGAAGACTATTTAATCGCAATAGTATATACTTGTAGAATAGACCAGGTGGCACCTTGGTTTTCAAAAATGTTGATGAAGGGAATCAGGAAATCAGGACGTTCATAAAAAGAGGCCCCTGTTTCTTTGCATTTTAAATTTCTTATTTATATTGAAATACATATTTTACATAGTTTGGTTTACGGAATAGTTCTTGTAATTACCTGAGCTGACGAACGCACCACATCTCGAGCCTAATTACAAAGGGTCCTCAAATCGCACACACGTGCTCTGCGACCGATGTACGAGTACTCATACCTACTGGTCCTATCCCGTCTATCCCTTTACTTTATACTCTGTATCCCGATCTACTTAAATTCGCTGCCATTTCGTAATTGCCTGCCTGAAGGTCTGCAACATGCATAAGTCAAGTGGCTGGCGGTGCCGTAAGCCCTCCTGTCTAGCATCCTTTGGCAAATATGTATGAAGTGATGGGCACTTGAACACAGTCGATGGTCTATTGATAGTTTTATGGGTTTTACCCGGGAAAAATCCCATTTTAATGATGCCATTCTGTCTGTGCTCAAGTTTTTGGGATTTCGCACAGGTAAGTGAATTGCTTCGCTAAGCAACTGAAAAACTCCATTGATTTTGAACAAGTCATTAAGGTGCCTTAAATCTTGTCTAGTAGCTGCCGACGATATTGCCAACGATTACGTTTACAACAAGAACAAAATATATAGTACACACTACGAGTAAAGAAAACAGCTGCTCAGTGCAAATACCCACGACCAGGCAACGACCATGATATAAGAATGTTGCAAAAACAAAATACATGCAAAAAAAATATAAAAAACGAAAATAAAATATATGTACGAGTACACGCATATTGAAGACAGCAACGGCGACTTCAGGCAGCCACAATCAGCGATTCAGAAGTGATGGCCAGCTCGACAGAACGACAGACAAATTTTCGGACCAGAACAGAGAGCAACATAAAAAAGAATCATGCAGAGCAGACTAAATGATACCCTGCTCCAATTAATTCTGTTTTTACACGGTAGATTGGTTCCAGAAACAACCGTCCAAAAAAAGACATTGATCATATGCAAAAATAGGTGATTGGTTCCTTATCTCTAAAGAAATATACATATATGCAATTTTTAAATTTCCCACCGTGTTATATCAAAATCGTGTAAAAAAGACCGTGTAAAAAAAGTACTTATACTTGTACTTATATTTCATAAAAGTTTCCAAAAAGTCTTAATGCAAATGACTCTACTGATTTGGTCATTTTTTCCAAATCTTTTGGGGACAACAAATATTCAGAAAATGTTAATTGTTTTAAAGGTATTTATTCAGAAAGAAATAAGCACAGATTTTGGATAGTTTTACTATCTTACATTTAGACGATCTTTGAAGTAAATTCATGGTGTATGCCACGTTCTATAGGGGTCTAGGTTAATCTTATATCGAGTGCCCTTTAAATACTCCAAAGAAAGCAAGTTTTTTACTGAGTTTACTTAAATTTATTCATCACCTTATACAGCAAACTTTTGGATAAATTATATCTTGCGTTCGCAATAAATATGTTCTCCATTTTTAAAACTGATATAAGTTTTTTTATTGAGCCCACACCACAAGTTGTTTGCACTATTTGCATCGTGGATTAAATATAAGTATATCAGAAATCAATATACTTACAAATGCCTTACTCAGTGCAATCTACAGAACACAGATACATATGTCAAGTGTTGACAGTTTTGTATTTATAGCCCACAATAAGAAGACACTATTCGAAAATTGTAAATCAATTCAGAAACAATCACAATTTGTTGTGTGGAGACAGTCATGAGTTTGTAGGCAAACCTTCATATGCACCGACTACTCTACTTTAGTTCAATGACGTTATTATTTCTGTAATAAAAAATGTTGGATGGTGTTTAAGAAAATCAATGAACTCATTGGGTGCAGGGCACTTTCAAGAACCAAACAGCAAAGAGCAGAACGTGAAGCACATTCACAGCATAGTTTCGTTGGCGACGCAAGTCTGCGATCGTCGACGCCAATATTGTTGTTGTTGTTGCTGCTGCTTAATATAAACTGATTTAATAGACGACGTTACACCGACAATACAAAAGCAGAAAAAGCCACGCCATAGCAGCAACAAGTACGTTGGCGTCGTCTACGTCTACGTCGCCGTCTCCGTCGATGTCGTTGTTGAGCGAAGTGGCAAAGAATGTGTATAAAAGTATCTGCGTGTCAGGCTACAGATACAGATACACTTAAGTATTGTATGTGTACCTTTCCATATACATACATACATATATATATACATATGTGTGTGTGTGTGTGTGTCTGCGCACAGTCGCCAAACTGGCGATTCCCAATCTATCGTCGACTAACTCACGAGGCAGTTGGAGTCGCCAACGTTATTTACACAAAACCAGCCACAACAACATGAACTCATGCTCTGTAGATACAGATACTCGTGCACGCAGAGGGGCAGATACACGTGTATACATACATACATACATACATACAGACAACGACTCATAGTGGAGCCAAAACTAAAAGACAGACGAGCCAAAAAAAAAAAAGAAAAAGAATTATAATCGAATGATAGACATGCGGCAAGAGCAAACAGACAGCAAAGTAAAGTATGAGCAATGTACAGCCATACATACCCTACACATACATACATACAAATACACATATATGTAAGTACTGTGTGTTTCTCCGTCTGTCTGTCTATCTGTCTATCTGTCTGTTAGTGCGTCTGTGGCGCATTGTAGCGATCGCTCGCAAACTATAAGATACTATACGATTTTTTTTTTCGAATTTTGTCTTATTTATTTTTTTGGTTTCTCAGATCTTTCAGTATTTGAATGATCATGACCACAGAGCGAAATAATTGCGCCACACACAATACCACTTAACGGAATAGTTCTTAGTGGACTTGCTTTTGACTTTTGCCGATAACTCTATGTATTAATAAGTCCGCCAACGGGAGAACAACTCCACATACATACCGACATTCCAATATACATAGTGTTGTGTTTTTGATTGCATAGTATACATATGTATATGTATGTATATATTTGTATATTCAAGTTTTTTGTTACTCATAGCTCGATTGCTGCCCACTTTTCAGCTGTGAGTGCGAGTGCGAGTGCGAGCGCTCGTGAGTTGTGCAAATATTAACTGAAAACTGACACTATTACTTTTGGCAGTTTTTGTTTTTGTTGTTGTTATTGCTATTGTGCCTTGTGCCTCTCAAGATGGTCGACTCATGGCAAGCGTTGCGTGTCAACAAATGAGCTATCAAAATACTGTACAAGTAATGGCTCGCATTTAGTTGCGGGACAGCCAACATTTTGGGGTGACTTTAAAAGCAACTTTGCACCCGTATCCATGGAGCTACATACATGCATTTACATATATAAACAAATGTATGTATGTATGTATGTCTGTGTGTGCATGTGCATGCTAAGTACCATATAAGTGTCTGACTTATTAGCTAATCCCGCTAAAGCTATGACGCATTCTAGCCATTATGACATTTAAAATATAAACAAGTAAAAAAGCTAAAGTCGGGTGTCCCGACTTTGAAATACTCTGTACATATGTTTACAATAATTATAGAAAATAAAAAAATTAAGAAAATAAAAAAAAAAATTTGATCGATTTTACCTCTCTCGGTATTCGAACTCACGTAAAGGGTGTATAATTGCACATTTACATAGCAATTGCGTCTGTGTGAGTGTATGTATGCCTATGCGCATCAATTCGTGTCTGTGTAAGCATTTTCGCAGTCAACCAAACAGCAACATCAACAACAGCCGCGGGCAGCGCTTGAGCAGCGCTTGAGCAGCGCTGCATCAGCAAATATATTTATGGCTATAACTTCTTGTTAAATCGGTCTATCATAATGAAGCATAATGAATTAGCATACGGACACATAATAACCAACTGGGGGTATTTCTAAAATTTTAGTTCGAAATTCCAAGAATTACGGGAGTTACGATTTGCGGGGTAGAGGGGGGAGGGAGGGGAATTCCAAAACATACATTTTCTGCGTATTCACATAAGGCATCTGGGACTAAAATTTGGTGTTCCTAGGTCTTATAGTCTCCGAGATATAGGCGATTATACGAATGGAAAATCGGGAAAACCCCCATAGGGGGGAAGTGGGGGGGAAAATCAAAAAAATAAAACAAACTCGTATAGAATACACACATAACGCATCTTCGTGCAAAATTTGGTGTCTCTATCTCTTATAGTCTCTGAGATCCAGGTGTTCATACGGACGGACAGACGGACAGACAGACAGACAGACAGGGCTAGATCGACTCGTCTCGTCATGCTGATCAAGAATATATATACTTTGTGGGGTCTGCCACGCCTCCTTCTGCCTGTTACATTTTTCAGCTCCCGCAAACCTAATATACTCTTGTACATTTCATGTACAGAGTATAAAAATGTAATCGAGTTAGTCAAGGCTTTGAAATAAATTCCCAAAGTCTATGATCATTTATTGTTTGTTTTAGAATTGGAGAAGATGTGGACATATCCAATTAATCTTTATCTTTTCATAAAATAATAAATAAAATCACTTTTATCACCTAATTCTGTTTTTACACGGTAGATTACTTCCAGAAACAACCGTGTTAAAAAAGACATAGATCAAATGCAAAAATATGTGATTTGTTCCTTATCACTAAAGAAATATATATGCAATTTTTAATTTTCAAACCGTGTTATATCAAAATCGTATAAAAAAGACCGTGTAAAAACAGAAATTCCTATACGAATAACTAAAATAAACATTTTAATGACCTATTTCTCTATATTACATCTTTTCTTGGTATGAAAAATTGTGTATTTTTACAATATATATTATTTTTGCAATTTTCAATCAGATCTTTTTTTGTTTTTTTTTAAATTCATTAAATTCACAAAAGAGACTTTAAAATTCTGCCCGTTTTGGAACTACTTATTTCTCGATTTTCGAATACAAGTATACTTGGATATTTGCGGTCATATTATCAGCTTGTTTTAACTACAAATACTAGACTAAGTGTATACTAATCAAACGTTCTTTGCAAACTTTCTTCATGCCTAAATTTAGAATATTAATAAATAACTAGTAGTATTTAAAAAATAAAATGACAGATCAATAAACAGAACAGCCTGCAGGAATTCGATGTGAACACATTTAATTGCGCAGCTTAGCGTTCATTGCCATTATCAAGGTCCAGCATAATACATATCTATGTCAGAAATAGCGCCACTAAAGCATCCATAATGAAATTTACTTCGCCGCTTGCTCTCATTCAATTAGCTTTGATTTAATTCAAGTGCATATTGTACTTGTAGTTGTTGTTGCTTCTGTTTCCTCACCGTCGTTGCTCAATTAAAAAAGTTCACTTATTGATTGCTTTTAATATCGACGTTGCGACTAAAGCCGCAACGTGCCACACACTGCCAAGACACGACACTGCGTCCAAGACAATGACGACAATGACGCCACCTTGCCCCGCGGCCAAATTGAGGATAGCTGGCATGAGTGTGGCTAAGGGTATGGTCGATCGACTCTGTTTGGTCGTCGGGGCTCGACGGCTTACAAAAAACGAGACGGAAAAACCTGTTTCAGTGGCAGATATGTATGTATGTACAACAACAAGTTGTGGGCGAACGTTGGGGGCACGAACAGCAATAACAAAGTTGGAGCCAACAACAGCAACAAAGACGATGATGAATCACAGTAGTTCGGATTTATAGTCTAACTAGACGAAGTAGAACTGCACTCGCATATTCAGTAATGTTTTCATTTCAAGATATTGGACACATTTCCTAATTAATAATACCACTTTTAAATAGAAATGAAATTAGACTCGTATAGTTTCGCTTTAAATCTACATTTGTTGGGGGCAACAGCTTGTCCAGCTTGAATATACAAATCAGTCCACTGTGCGCGATGTTGCCGACTCAGCTCAACAGCACAGACATGATCTTGTTGGTCTTGTGTTGCCCACGGTTGCATTGTCAGTTTGTCCGTTTGTCAGTTTGTCAGTCCCTCTCTTTAGCTGTCAGAGCAGCCGGTGCTGGTTCGGGAGTCGGGGCTTTGTCGTCACTTTGGCGGCGACGGCAACTCCATCGAAGCTCCGGCTTCTGGTTGCAATGTCTCCACGATGACGGCTGTTTTATGTTGTGCTTAATGGTTTCATTTGGCATGAATGTACAATACACACACATATGTGCATACACACATACATATGAACATTTATATGTATGTTATGGCAGTGTTAGTGTGCGTGTCTGAGTGTCTGTTTGTATCGATTACCCAATGCGTGAATGAGTAAGACGCCGTCAACAAAACAACGTTGTTGTCGATCGATCGCTCGTCGGATCCGTCGCGACTGCCACAATTTGGGGCCCAGTGTAATGCATGTGTATGCGTGTGTTGAGTGTTGAGTATTGACTACAGTCTACTTGCCGCCCGGCCTGGCCCGACGATGTCTCGTCGATTTCGAGTCAACTACTCATAGCATCGCGTATACGACGTGTGTGTATATTTTTAAATCAATCGATTCAAGAGACATTTTATTGCTTTAATCAATCGTCGTGTGCATTTAGACAAAGTTTTGCCTTGTGTCTTTGGCGCTTGCTTTCCTCCTCTTCTCTTCACACTCGTCCATTAATTGTTCATACAACCGGTATTATAGACAAACTGTGCGTGTTGCCTAGCACTCGTCATCGCATTACTCTGTTTATTGATTAGATTGTTTACCTTTTTTGTGATATCATCGGCATTATGTTATATTATCGCACGTCAGCGTCAACTGTCTAAATATGTACTGTACATGTCCACACACATTCTTACATATGCATGTATGTATGTATGTATGTAACCAGTTCGTATGCGGACTCCAATTGCTCATACATAGGATGTTCATATGTATGTATATTCCAGGCCTTATCGACTAGCTTCCGTTTCAGTTATCATACAAATGTAAAGTTCGATAACACCAACATTTACACATATATGAATGTAGATTTCATGGATTATATCATAAATAAACGTTTAATCGAAGTTTTATCATCATACACATATATGTATATATGAATGTGTGTATATTCCTCTAAAATGGTATTAAAATAGTACTACAAGTATAGCAGGGAAGGGATTTGTTACACTATACTCGTATTAGCCAAAAACTTAAATTTTTTACAAATAAAAAAAAATATAAATAAATAAAATCTCAAAAAATCTGTTTACCTAAACAATCTTAATGCCCTAATCAACAAAAGATCAATCACGGCCATACGCACACCCGGGTAGACTAAGACTTAAAAAAATAAGCAAATGGCGAAATAAATAAATAAAAGTAAATTAACAAATATTAGTGAACTAAAAAAGTATACAAAAGTTCGTTGGAAAAAAAACCGTATTCGTTGAACTGAAATTCAATATAAACATGTGGAAAAGCTTAGATCGGTTGCTCCGACTTTGAAATACTCTGTTCTGATGTATTTATAGGCGTGTCTGTGTGTGAGCATGGCACAACAACAACAACAGCTAAGGGCAGACATTACATTTGAGGCTATAAGTTCCTTGCAAAGTGACCTATGTTAAAACTTGACATACTCAGTAAGAGTATTTGTCAAATTGTATTTACAATTTCTACGATTTGCAGGATTTATGGAAAAACACTAATAGTGGGAAAGTGGGGGAAATGAGGGAAATTTTGAAATTTACTTGGCCTGCGTACTCATAAAAGGCATCTGGCACTAAAATTTGGTGTTTCTAGCTCTTATAGTCTCTGAGATCGAAGTGTTCATACTGACGGACAGGCAGGCAGTGCTTGATCGACTAGTCTTGTTTAGCTGCTCAAGAATATATAACTTTGTGGGGTCTGCCACGCCTCCTTCTGCCTGTTACAATTTACAGTTCCCGCAAACATATGTAAGTAATATGGTCTTGTACCTTTTAGGTACAGAGTATAATAAATTCAATTAGTCTAATAAGTGAGTGAGCGCCTCGTGCATTTTTTCGGTTCAGCAAAATCGAGCAAAAGCAAAGACAGAAAAATCGCACATTTCCGTTTCTGGCCCTGAACGCGGGGTGTTTTGGGGCTTCCCTCGCGCACATCTAAATACTAGAAATTATTTGGTACGGCTGTTTGAATTTCGCGGAATTGGCGCGCGCACAGTGGCCGCCATATGTCTGCCCCGGCAATGTGCACAATGTACAGTGGAGCCAGTTTATGTCTGACGAAACGGACAGACACAGTACAGACGCTCAGACGTCCAGACATATAGACGTGAGTGTGTTGATAGAGAAGCGAACTCAAAGATAACTGAATTGAAATAAAGCGCAAGCAACAAGCAAAGCATAAAGAACACACACACACAGACAAGCACTCAAACATCAAGGCGCAACAGCCAACGACTTGGCGACGCCATCGCACTTGCCATGTTGTTGTTATTGCTGCTGTGTTAGTGTTTTTGTTAACGGCGCGCACAGTTGCTGTTAACCATACATACATGCACACAAATGATATGGTTTTAAACAGTGCCGGTTCAAAGTAGGCGCGGTTAACGTGAGCTAACATTTGCAAACTTAATGTTGGGCATTCATTGTAAGTGTTTATGTTGAACTTTTAAGCACAAGACAAAAATCATTTATTTATATCTTAAAAGCATTTATGTATACATATGTTACCAGTTTTAAATCACTATATAGAGAAGTATAAATTTGTTGACAATACATACAATGTACTTATGTACGAGCGTAAAACTTGTAATTTTACAGATCAACTTAAACATAATTATTTATTATAAATGTTAAACTCGTGTGTATTATCATGAGCACTTGTTATTGTAAGTAGATTTTAACTTTTTCCAACCATGTTAAGAATTTAATTGTGGATATTTGATGGTTTTGCATTATTAAGTTACAACTTTGACATTTTGCACATGCAGCAGCAAACTTTATGCGATAGCATACAACATTCACTTGATTAAATGTTAGGTTGTAGAGATTTAAATTAGCTTCTTTAAGTTAATTAAACAAGTTTGAAATTTATATTTTCATTTTATCTAAATTATAAACGCAAGATAAAGTTCTTAACTTCGCTTTGTACGTCAAAGTTAGTTAGTAATTATGCGTATGTATGAAAATATTTACATTCATACCTACAAATTTACATTGCTAACTTTTTACTACACAGCAACCAAGTTGATCGCTATAGTGTTAACAGTAGCAGCAACAGTGCTCTGTTAACGCGCTGTCGGCCTTTGGCTCTGTTTCTGTGCATGGCTGCTGTCGAAACAGTCGAAGATCGTACGTCGTGCTGTTAAGTTGTTCGCATTCGTATGTGCGGGCGGGACAGGCGAACAATTCCAAATGAAAAGAATATAAACAAAACGCAATATCTAAGAATATAAAACAAGTGAGCAACAATACCAACAAAAATAAAACAGCGCAACTTCTATAGTTAAATAGTTTGAAAATAAATTTGAGCATGGAAATCAAAGCAAAACAAAATCGCAACGAACGAGTGTGAGATAATATGCTAATTAGTTGCCGTCTCAGTTGCTGTCCCTCTCTCTCTGTCGTGTGGGCAACTCAAATAGCCCAAATACAAAGTGCAAAAGTCGCAGTGCGGCCAACGCGCTTGTTTGTTGTTGTTTTAAACGAGTGTAAGTGAATTCAATTAGAATCTAATTGTTAAGAAAATCAAAGGCGTGGAAATAGCGCACCTAAATTAATGTATGTGCGTTTGTAGGTATGTAATGCTCAAGTGTTGCACGGAATACTAAATTCCAAGAAAATCTGTGAAAATTCAAAATAAACAAAGCCAAAGGCAAGGCAAAGCAGAGACGGGAACGTTGAATGTCGACAACGACGGCGACAGCGTAGCGCGCCACAAAAAGAAAAACAACAATCAGGGTACATTGTGGCAGGGCAACCCCCGCTGCCGGCCACTGCATACATATACATACATACATACATGCACGTATGTATGTATTTAGCTGCAGTTGCTTATGGCGTTGACTTTAAATATCTTTTAAGAGTTTAAGGCAACAGCAACGAATGTGCGCGGGTGAGTAACAGCAGCAAACAACAATGTGTTTGCCTACGTCAGCGACACTCACATTTGTGTATGTGTGAGGGTATGTGTGTGTGTGTGTGTGCTTGTAATGTGTTGTATGTGTTTTTGTAAGTGCGTGTCATGCTGCGCGCTCAATTTCACGTTAGAGCGGTGAGACGCAGCAGCAATAAGGAAAGAATCATATCCCATATCGGACTTGAACTACTTTGTGCCTAGTATGGTTAGTTGGTGTTGCATTTGGTTTTGTACCTGCGACGTAAATTAAGCCGGCGCCAGGATACCTGCCACAAACGGCGACGCAGACAACAACAATAACAACAGCATTGTTGTCTGAAGCCAAGTGAGCGAAACAGAAGCAGAAAGATAGAGAAAGAGAGAGAGACAAATAAGGCTAGCACGGCAACGTCATTGCCAAGAGCAACAACAAAAAACAAGCTGCAGCAATAACGGCTAAGAACAAAGCGCTAAGCGCTAAACAATGCGAGGAAAGGTGGAAATCCACTTAAGCGCACAAAAGGCCGCCATTCTGTTGGTGCATTTTGAAATGCTGCGCGCGGGTATCTAATAGCGACATCAACATTGAATGCTCATCTCACAGCGAAGAGAAACAAGAAAGAGCGTTAGACAAAAACAACTACAACAACGACGCGTCGGGGCATGCTGCGTAAGCGCAAGTGTGGAAGTGTGTATGTGTGTGTGTGTGTGTGTGTGTGTGGGCCTGTGAAAATGCGTTCAAGTGTAGGAACAACAATTAACATGCAACAGTTATGGGTCAAATTAATATAGCATACAAGAAAGATCTTCAAATGTACATATGTACATATGTATGTAGTAATGTATGTGTGTATGTACATATACATATGCATGGCTCTGTGTCTAAGGAATGCCCTGTCTGATTTACTGCCTATACACATGTACATATGTATGTATGTATGTACATAAATATATGTGTAGGTGTATTGCTGTATGAGGACACATTTAAGCGCACAACGCTCTTGACATTTGACATATGTTTATGGCATTTTCGCCCAAGCAGCCAATATATATTTTTAGACAACCCCCGCCAAGAGCGTCATGCGTGTACATGACCTTGACAACAAAGTGGATCTATGAGTTACATGTCGTCTGTGCCGCTCATCAATATCACCATAATAGTATGTAAAAACTGCGTTTCCATTTTGGAATCGAACCTCCAAATTTTAAAATATATATATCACTAATGGATGGCGAAATCTAAGTTTTTTTTTTGAAAGTAAGAGCAAATTTCTTTAATTAGATTCAACTTAAATATTTATTTAAAAAAAAAATGCAGTTGCTTATAAAATGACCTTTCTTTTCTGAGGAACAATTTTATAATTGTTGAGGCTAGCAATAAAGAAAGAACCCTTTTTTTAGTATTTTAATTGAAAATCTGAAGAGGTTAATAGTGCCTATGCAGCACCTCTAGGGTTGCTTCCTGTAATAATTTGGTTTTAGATGCGATTCCATCTCATATATAAAATGACATGAGACATGTTATTCATCGACTTGGCTCATCCCCGTCTACAAAACTGTTGAACATCTATTTGTTTATTTTTGAGTGCGTTCTCAACGCCTTGGTCAAATAGTACAACTAGTTTGGCAAGCGTTTCGTTTTGGCTACGTAAGCGCTTTTAATTTATCAAATATTATTATTTTGGTTTTTATTTTCGTATTTTCGCTAATATGCAAAAATTCACATTCATATGTATGTAGCTAATACGTATTTCCAGCCTTCAAATGCCACAAAAGCCATGCCAAAAGCAAAAAATTTATGAATATTATTATGTCTTCTGAATTTTTGGCTATGTCTGTATGTTCATATACACGTATATGTACATACTATACAACGATTTTTTCGGGTTTCTAACATTTCAAAAGCATTTTTGTTTGCGCTTGACTGCACGATCTGAGAAAATGTTTTCTAATTATTTGCTTGAAAATTCATGAAAACGTTTAGGTCGCACGCACGTAACGCGAATGACTTTGACTAAATATTTATAAACATTTAATTGGCCCAGAGCAGTTTTCATGACACTTTTCAGTTATTAAATGCAAATACCACATTTTTTAATAATTTATTGCTGCAAAAATTTAATTCAATATATGATAGAAAAATATTCAAATGCGATATATGCGAAAAGTCAAACATGATCATCCTATTTCTTTAGTTTTACTTAGTTTAAATTCTCTATTGTATTGTATTGATTTTTTTTATGTACATTGTTTGTTGATGGAAATAAATAAGTAAATAAATAAAATATATACAGTCAACAAAATCTACACCGCTTTGTTGTTGTCAAGAATAAGTCTCAACCATCCCAAAATTACGATTTTAAAGCCGAATTTTTTTAATACCTAAGGCTACTGAATTATTATAATAATTATTATACAATGTCTCCATAACTGCCAGAGTCTTCCACTAGCAGATTTTCTTTATTAATTCTTAAATTCCATAACAACTATTTGATATTTTTGCATTATTGAGAAGGAATATACAATCTCTGTCGGTTAGCAAAAAGTTTCTGTTGTTGAAAAGGAATGGACAGGGCGTTAGAAAATGATGTATGTATGTATAATGTTTGTAACAAAGTTCGCAAGTTTTTTATAAACTTTATTTGTTAGATTTGTGTGTCCAAGGATTTGGGCTTTGGTATTTGCTTAGAATATTTTTTCTGATACATCATTTTATTGCTTCACCACAGAAAACTCCTAAATAATCACGCTCATCTATTCAGTATTATGATTTGCAATGATTATTTTACCTATCTTAGCAATATACAGATCCAAACGGAAGTCCAGAAACCATCTTAAGCATACCGCCAAAGCGGATTGAAATAGCTATTGGCAGCTAAATATATATGTATGTATATCTTGTCAGTATTGTGTCATAAAATAAATAACAAAATATAAAAATATTTGGTGAGCTGAGGGATCGCAGAAGCCAATATAAATTTCTACATTTGAACTTGATGAGTGGCGCATACATGCGTCTGTATGTACATATGTATATCCCATATTTATATATGTATGTACGCACCTACATATATATGTACATATATGAAAATTCGCGCACTTGCTAAATAAAACATTTGAATGTCGTCTTACGTAGTTGTCGATTTAAAAATAAATTGCTAGCGCCCGATACAACTTAAAATAAAAAGAAAGGAAAAGTCAAAGACGAGACAAAAAACTCAAATAGCGATTTTCGCAGCCAGCGAAACACTGAAAATAAATACGAAATTAACAACAAAATATATTTCGGTATGTGCTCCCAAGTATGTAGGTATGTATGTTTGTATGCATATGTATTGTATAGTGTGGTACATAATCGAATGATTTTCGTTGTTAAATTGTGCGCTATTTTGTATGTAAACAAAAATTTGGCTGGCAATTATTTAACACTTCTTGGCGTGGCCAACAACGCGCTCGCTATTTTTATAATTTAACTGGGAGCGCTTTAGAGAGGGCACAGACGGAAGATTCGATATATTCTGTGTGTGTGGGATTCCGACGGATTGGCCTGGGCATTGGGCTGCTCAATGTGCTGACGTCGACAGCAAAGATGTAGATGTAAAAATAGCTTTTCATGTGCATACATATTATATATATGTACATACTTATGTATGTACATTAGTAGGTATTTGCATGTTCATAGAGAATACTTGTATCTAAAAAGTTAAAAAAGTGCTTGGAAGCCATGCACCCCACACTATTTCCCCTAATGGGGTTACCTACTAGTTACTAATGGAGCTGTGTACATGTGTACATATATTAGCAATATCTCAATACTCCATTCAGAGTCTCGTCGAAAGGGCGATCTATATTGTACATGCTGTTGTTCAACCGCTCACCGTTTTTAAATCACAATATTAAATTGATTTTTATTTCCATACATCAACTACAGTATACAGTATAGATTTATCCTATCGAAGAGAAGGGTATTATGAGACCATCTGTTTGCTTCGAACTTGTTGAAAATTATGTACGCAAATATTAACCATTAAAATAATTCAAATTCAAAACACATGGGCGCCTAATGTTTGCCCCTAATTTTCTATCTTTTGTTTCAATCACATGAAATGTGTGTTTTCTTCAAATGCTCGTATAGTGAATCACATATTTAAATGTTTAAATTTTTCATTGAATTTATTAAGCTCCTTCAGCATATCTACTAAAAACGTATAGTCATAATAAAAACTCACATATTCTTAAATTTTCTCAAATGGACGCCGTTTTGGCATGGACTCTTAATATTGTTCAGAAAACATTTAGATAGACACATGTATTTAAGTATGTACATACATACATACATACATACATATGCACATAAATCTGCATGCTGGTAGTATACGGACTGAGTTATACAATATTTTATTTTAGTGCCAAGAATTGCTAAATTGGTTATACATATGTACATGTGTGGATGTACGAATATCTGTGTATATGTATAATTTTACATATAAACTATTTAGAATCTTGACGTTTGTTGCGTTTTGCAGAAAATTTCTCATAAATTTTACAATTTTGCTGACGTCAAGAGCTGGGAATTTCCGCGAAGGAAAATTGTGGCCAGAAAAAATAAGAAACACAAACTTTGAAAATCAGATATAATCGAAATATAACATTTATGCTGACTCATTGTAGAAAAAATTTAAATAAAAAAGGCCTACCAATATTCTGTATAATACAAGTATACATATGTACGTAATGTATGTATATGTATATTTTTGATATTGTACATTACAAGCATTTTCATCGTCGTATTCACATCTTTGTTATGCCATCTTTTCTATTCTATAAAGACCCAAAGTTAGATAGTTCCGAAAAGCACCTCGACCTTTAATTGAATGGCCACTTTATAGAAATGTTTACTATCCAAAGTCAAAGCATTATCAGTATTGAATTGAAATTTATTACTTATTATTACTTGTACTAAGTTAAATGGGAATTCCATATGTTTGAAATTCTACGTAATGTTTACTTTTCGGCTTAAATCGGAAGCCCCTAAGTAATCACGCTACAATCGATGTATTGTTGTGCAATTGTGCAATAAAATTCAACCCGTTTAGGGTTATCAACACAATTGTCTTTTTTTATTCGGAGCATAATTTCTTTGTCTGCGCTTATCATTTGGCAACGCCAGCTTTTTTAATCGCATTAACTCGATTTCCTACAGCACTTGAAAATGAACGAACAGCACAGCACCACAATAATCAAGGCAGCAAGCAACAAGTACTCGTACTTTTGTGTCATGCTGACGACGTCATAGCATCGCAGCCAATAGCACTTGAATTGTTAATATATATGTATGTATGTTTGTACATCCATACATACGTAAATACACACAGTTGTATGTGCTGTGTGCAACAATAATAAAGGCAAGCAATTGAAAAGAGAAGCAAACGCTTATCAAACGCTCTAGAAAGCTCCAACTGTTTGATTTTGCATTTGTATATACACACAATACTTACATACATACACGTACGTATATACATATTAATGAATGTGTGTATTCGTAACATTATCGCTGCGACAGCAAAAACAAGTAGCTGTCCAAAATCCCAAACCCAGACCCAGACCCAATCCTAAAGCAACCGCACGACAATGAAAGCCCAACGAGTCAGCAACTCGCACACTCACAAACACACACACACACACCTCCATGTGGAACTCTCAGCACTCGTGAGCTCAACACGCGCTCATTTCAGCTCAACAAGCTAAACTTGTTTTCAGCAGCAACAATAACATCGAGCAAAATTATTAAAATTTTTAGCTTGATTCATGCACGCTCAATACACAAATACATGCACATCAACATGTATAAGCACAATACACACATACCAGCAATCGCACAACCAGCAATATGGCATACATACGTATGTATATGGATGTGTGTATTTGTGCACAAGAAAGACGGCGGGTTTCCTCGTTTCTTGTGAATTGACTCAATAATACACGAGTATACAAAAGCAAAAACGTTGGCGACGGCTCGACAGTGTTGTCAAGTCGTTTGGCTTAGTCATTTTGTTTATATGTATACATAGATGCCTGTATGTGTGTATTAAAAACAGGCTACGTCGATGGACGTAGCCACATGGCTGACGGCTCCAAGTTGTGTGGGGGGTGTGTATATGTGTGTGTACGAGTATGTGCGCTGACAGCTGCGGCAACTCTAGTTTCAAACTCACACATGCACATATGCATACAACAATTGCTTGCACAAAAGCGCGATCAGTAACAGCAGTACAATGGTGATGAGCAATACAGTGATTTTAATATTTGTGACCGTAATATTTAAAAACCATTGACAAATCAGTGACTGGATCTACCTATATTTCCCGATTTCCATATGATGGTGCATATGTATATATACATATGTATGTATGTCATTCTGGAGTATTAATTACTTATTATTATTTTTTTTTTCTGTTTAATCAAAGCATTGAAGCCGTGCATTCAGGTTATGTCCATACAATCATGAATGTCAGTAAAAAAATATATTTCCTACTATTAATTTGGTAATAAAAGATAAAAAGATATGCTAGAAAAATTTGAAATATGTTTTAACAAGTTGATCAAATATTTGTGGCAAAATAACAGTCATATAAATATCACTTTAAATAACTACATATACGTACCCAATTGTTGCCAGTGTATGTGTAGCAATTATTATTTTATTATCACTTCTTTTTGCTGTTATGTTTTGTGCTGTGCTTCTACATTTTTAAATGCTTTTGTTATTATCGCTTCGTGCGCTGGCGGCGTTGTTGTTGTTTTTGGTGCCGCTGCTGGTGCTCCCCAGACCTTCCTTAGTCAGCAAATTTTCGCATATTTATTAAAGCGCATGCTTGTGTGTGTGCGCGTGTTCATGGCGCTGTTTGTGTGTGTACGTGTGTACATATATTTATACATACATACGTAATCAACAATAGCAGCCCCACTTCACGTCACCTGTTGTTGTTTTTGTTGCTTTGCGGCTACGTTTTTGCTTGATTTGATCATTTCTCATGCGCAACGACGACAACAACAACAACAAGAGCAGCAGCGCCAAATGAACAAACGACCGACCGTCCAACGAACGAACGAACCAACAGACTGTTTATTTTTGATTAACAATTGCAACTGTGTGTGCGTATTGTGCCCTTCCCCCGCTTTACACTAACAACAATGAGTAAGTGCGAATTTTGCGGTATTCCAACGTACGTACCCGCTTGTCTTTTAGCCTCGGTGTCGTCGTCGCGTTGTCGACGCTGGCCCCAACGTGTCGCCCGTCGCCCCTTGCTCAATTATTTGATTATTGTACGAGTTTTTCATTTGGGTAGTTGTTGCTTGCTCATTTCTTATTGTAGTGCGCTTCGCTTCTGTCTTGTGCTTTTGTTTTTGCGCTGCTCGTTCGCCATTTCGTTCGTTTCATTTGCCGTTGCCGTTTGTCGCTTCTGCCTTTTTATTTTTTGCACTCACACTGATTTTTCTGCTTGTTGTTGCTGCTGCTGCTTTGCCACTTGGTTTCGTTGAGGTCTTTGAATGAATTTCGCTGCTTGCTTCGTCTAGTCGCATTTCGCATGCGAAGCTGTTGCCGTCGTCGTGCACGCGTCGATGTTTTCGTTATCAACATTAACATTCGATAGGCCATTACATGCTATTTTTTCGCATTTAATATTTTAGTTGTTGTCTTTTTTCATTCTTCAATGCGTGTTTGAACTTTTATAAGAAAAAAGAATAACAACTATTGCAGCGCGCGAATCAACAATATTTATGAAACGTACTTACGGTAACTTCTTCTTCATAGTGTGCGTGAGCGCTTTGTGTTCATTGTGTGCGCGTCGCTCTTGCTGTTAGTTACTACATTGCTTTCCTCTTTAAGTGTCTTTCTTATCTTACGTTTTGGTTGATTGGAATTTCGTATCATTTCCGCGAATTTTGAGCGTGCCTTGTTTTTTGCTGCCAAAGTCGCAACCATAGCCAACACAACCGCTAAACTTCGTATATTCGCAATGTACTATGCATATGTAAGTAAACAGTGCAATGTCAATGCTAATTTATTTATTTTGCCTGTAGGTAGCTTAAAAATAGTCAGGCATGCTACTAAATTTGTGATATACAATTCCAAAGTGCTTGTGTCAGCGCTCGCGTAACTGAGGCTTAACCTGTTTGATTGTCAAGTTAAACATACATACATATGTACATTGGTTTATACATGTGTGCATATACATATGTATGTATGAAAGTGCATCAATTACGGGCGATGACGTACTAGTCGTTGTAGTCAGCACTCAGCTCTAGCAAGCTAGCCTTTACAAATTTCTTTGGTTAGTTCGTCATGCACTTGAAGTGTAATAGCAGAGCGCAAACGGTGGATCGTTCAGTCGTTCAGACTGGCTGTCTGGCAGTGGACAGACAGATGTAGATGACAAACTGTTGCCAGTGGCGCTATCGAATAGTTGCCGCACCTTGTGCTCATTATATAAAGCTGTTTAGTGGGTGTGTTGCGGAAGGGAGGGGGTAGGAGATTATCGTTTCTCATGTCACTGAGTGGGGCACGCGTGTTTACGTTTACATACATACTTATGTATGTATGTACGTTTGTGAATTTATATGTGTGTGCGTGTTGCTGTCAATCAAATGGGCGCAGCGCATGCAAAACACTCGTGTGACGTAGGCGGAGTGCCAATTACCTCTCATTTTTGTTGTTGGCTTCTACTGTTTCTGTTTCTGCTGTTGTTCTTGTTGGGATCGACAATAGCGTTCATTGCATTGCCTTCATAGACAAGAGGCTCCCATGAGTCCGGGCCTGCACTCATGTTTGCGTTTACTTATCTAACACATACATACATACATATGTATGAATGTATGCACATCTGTCTGTATGTATGTATATGCGTGTGCGTATGTACATTTGTATGTATGTAGTACATATGTGTTAAGTGAACATGCAATACTTGAAGTACTCTTACAATTTTGTCTGATAATTTTGAACTGAATATGTAGACATACTATACTGTTATTTACTATACGTAGTACATACATATATGCAATTCAATGCATTTACTATATGTATGTATTAACACATGTGTGTATGCATTTTGCATACCCGACAGCTCGACGAGAATGCAAGCAAATCTATATTTGCATGAATGGACTCATATAAGTCATGTCCATACCCTGCAATTTAACAAATGTAGCAAAATTAGTCTTGTACATACTTATATCCAAAACAAAAATAACTATGCACTGCTGTTTGGACAATTAAACATTCTAATTAATTTTCTTTTAATATACATATGTATATCATATATTAATTAAATACCATTAAACTGTACTTTAAAGCTTTCTAGCTTTCTAATGAGCAGCTGCAATTGTGCTACAAAGCTTTTCTACTATATAGGCCTACTTGCTTACTTATGCATATGTACATATAAACAAACATATGTACATACATACATACATAAAAGTGCGCCTTAGTGAATGAAGTACAATAGAATTCAAAGGTTTGTGCCTTCTAAGTGACCTATTCTAGCTTTTCAACCTACATGCATGTGTTGTTCGGGTGTATGTATGCACATAAATAGTGAATTATAGCTTGTCATTTGATAAAGTTTGCGATTACTTTCATACTTGTACATATTGTACATACACATATGTATGTACATTCATATATGGCACATATGTATGTAAGTGCTGCCTAATCTCAAATGGTATGTACATATGGCACTTGAGATTTCCTTAATTACTACAACTGACGTCAACGCGTCTGCTTCATGACACATACACATACATATGCATTCATATGTACATACATTTCTATATTATAACAAATAAGGCGCGACTGCGAAAATGGCGCACTTATCATGCATTTAGATTCCCTGGTGTTGTTTGTGAGTAATACAATGGTAAATATAGCAATAGCAGCAGCAGTACTATCAACAACAAAAACAAGAACAACATCAATGTACCGCATTTAACTGATAGCACAAAACACACAACAACAAAAAAAGACAACAACAAATACGCGTCGCACGTATTTTCAATGGAATTTTTAGGCGATTTTTTTCGCACTGTTTAAAAGCATAGCATATAAATGATAAAGACATAAATAAACACAGGCAAACAAAAATATAGTAACGTTCAAATCGTTGCTAAAAGGCAACGCCAGCAGCCGGCCCGGCTCGGCGCACGTCCGTTGTCAATTAACGCTCCCGGGGTCTGGTGATGGTGGTGGCTGGTTGGTTGGTAATCGACATTTTTTTGAAGCGGTGAAGGTGTATTTAGACGGGTTGGCAACTGCTGCTGGAACTGCCTGCTGGCAGTTACTTAACTAACGCATTGGAAAGTCACACATATGCATACAAAAGCAAACAAATTACGAATGCATTATAGAGTATAGTATATTGGAATATAAAGTACAGCAAATAGTATTAGAAATAGTACATATGTATGTTTAGAAGCAAACATTTGCTGGGTATATATCAAAAAGCAATACTATATCAGAAATCAAATGCAACTTTGTTTTGCCATAAATCCAAAACATGATTCAAATATCGTATCAATTTTTGTTTTATCAGTTTTCAATTAGAAGTCAATTATGTTGTTTTTAAAGAGCAAAGATACACCATTTTTTGTCCGTGTACATCGCACGAACATACGAGGCCACACAGTGCGCCTTGCGGTGGGTCTCTCGGTCTCTCGGTCGTTCGATCTGCGTGTGGTGACCAACTGATAAGTCGGCAACAACTAGCCCATGAACTGTCTGTCTGTATGTGTGTTTGGCTATCAGCTGTGGGCGCCACGCTTGCCACCGAGAGCCATCAAAGTTTTGCCTAGTATCTGTGTATGATGAGTGTGCGTGTGTGTGTTTCTAAATATTTGCGTGCGTGTGCGCCGAGCAACAGGTTGGCTTAAATGCGAATTCGGCCCAAAACGAAGCATTTTTGTATTGTGGGGTGGGTGCGAGCGACAATAAAGCGAAATAGAAAGTTGATAAAAGCGGTTGAGCGTCTGAAATACGAACACATGTATTCACAAACATATGTACATGATGTGCATATGTACATACTCGTATTTATATACATATGTACATACTATGTACATATCTTATAATCATTTGACTGAAGCTACTTGACATGGATGCGGAATTTCAACGCCTTGTCGTGATTCATACGTGATTGGCTCAAATCGAATCAAAACATATTTGATAAGGTTGAGCCCAATTAGTGATGTTGATAATGACACCGGTCAACGGGCAACATTACGTATACGTGATGAAATAATAAAGCATTTTACGCAAATGAAAAATGCCGTAGTTAAACAATCAATTCAAAAAGTTGAATTTGACAAACAGGTTACTCTGACTGGGTCATGAAATGTACAAAATAAAGATGAGGATATTCCTGGAATTGGAAATAATATAATTATGATAAATCATTTTTGTTCTTCTATTTGGATAAATGATTAAATGGCACTGTTCAAGTTCGTGGGCAATAATGTCGTTGTAATGCAGGAACTGTCATTAAAATTGCATCTGTTATGCATCGCTTTAAAAAATTAAGTACATGTACATAGATAAACTTGCGTTTAAATTCCTCGTTGTGAGCTCAAAACAAGTGCACACATAATAAAGTTGGACAGTAAAGCTTTCCTTAGTCCCAAAGGTCAGCTGCCTAGCCTTGTATCTGCACACTCACAGACAGATTTCCATGCATACTAACTATGCATGTAAATATTTAATAAGCTCGGCTACTAACTTGTTAACGAGTAGAGCTCACAAACAATTTTTATTATGCCCCACTCGTCTAAAGTTTAAGTGCTGGTTTTATTTAAATTGTTAAACTGTTCAAATGCAATTAAACGCTGACACTCGCTTGAGGTTGCGCCTCACATGATTCTCCAACAAATTGGGGGTGTGCTCGGCTGACATTCCCCGTGCATGATGCACTTGTTATGGTTTAATTTCGTGTGCCTTAATATGCAAATATGTATAGTGAATTAGTAGTTACTACGTTTTGTTTAGTTATTGGGATTGGTTTTAGTAAGTGAACATAACTCTTAGATGTGGCTTTCATTGAGGTTGCTGCTTCGCCGTATTTCATATTTGCACTAATTTTAGCCTTTGTGCTAAAATATGTATTAATTAATACAGACTTGTTAATTGATAAAAAGAAACATTTCTCGATTATTTCGAACGCGTGTCGGTCATATTTTTTTAATTTTTAAAATTAATTCTAAAGTAGGCAATAACTAATATAGCATATGTTTTTCCTTTGTCATTGCAGAAGAGCCACAAGCAAGCAAATTTGATAATATGGAAAATGCAACAGCCACAGCAAAGCATTACAAGACCACAGCTAAACAATACAAAAGCAACAACAAAGTGAGTAACAATAACACACGCTTGGCGGATAAACGCGCAGCAACCACAGCAACAAGTGGCATCAACAACACCACTTCAGCAACAACAGCGACAGCAACAAAGAAGCAAACATATCGTTCGAGTGTTGAACCTGCAACAGCAGCAACAACAGCGCAGAAACAAACCCACAGCAAAGCCAACAGTAAAACAACAGGAGCAGCAACCACTGCTGAATCAGCAACAATAGTTTCTGGCGGCAATAACAACAAACCCAGTACAACGAGTGCAACAGAAAGTAAAGCACAGCAAAAGTCATTGGCTGCAGACAACAGCAACAATAGCAGCAACAATAACAACAAACAACACAGTGATAATAGTATTAGTGAAAATTATGAATTTAGGTCTAGAGATAAAACTCAAGCTAAGAATATAAGTGATAGCAAAATGACGCTACAGCATGTTGCAAGTGCGGCAAGCGTTGCTGCTGCCACCAGAGAGCCAAAAGCCTCCGATGCAGTAACAGTTGGCAATAGCATTTCAGCAACAACAGCAACAACAACGGATGAAGCCAATACTGCAGTTATGGCTGCAGCCGCTGCAGATTGGACGAATTCGCGTTATTTGCACAAAAAGTTTAAACGCTTGGCCAGCACAACGGAGACAGAGACTAGTGGAATAGCTGGCGATATAACAGCAGCAGCAGCAGCAGTAGCTGCAGCTACGACTTTGCAACGTACAACGTCGTTGTCACCCAGCAGTTCGTTGTCGCCACCGCCCACGACGCCGGCGCCCAATGCTGCACAGATTTTGACAAATGGCCATCATCATCAACAGCAGCAGCAGCAGCAGAAGCAACATGAGCAGCAACAGCCATTGCTGCAACAATCACAACAACAACAACAACAATCGACCAATGCAGAATTCAGTGCCAATTTGTTAAACAACAACGTTCATGCCTATGTGCAACAGCCGCAACAACAACAACACCCAGCAGAGCAGGCGATTCCAATCAATGCCATGGAAAGCAATAACAACAATAACACCAGCGGTACACACATACACAACAATAAAGCAGCCAATGCTGTAAGAACGCCTCTGAACAGTAATTACGCGCCCAATTCGTCAGTCTCGCCGGCGACATTTGCACAGCATCAGCAGCAGACACAGCCAACAATAACAACAGCCACAGCACCTCCAGTTCCAATTGGAGCAATAGTGGGAAATGGAGGAACTGGACGCTATGCATGTCCTTTTTGCAATCTGAATTGTGCCAAGCCTTCGGTGCTTCAAAAACATATACGCGCCCACACCAATGAGCGGCCATATCCCTGCGATACCTGCGGCATTGCTTTTAAGACAAAGAGCAATCTATACAAGCATTGCAGGTAAGCTAAAATAAAATCTCTATTAAAGTAAAGTATCACTCAATACATACGATTTGCAGATCCCGATCGCATGCAGCGCGCACCCGAGGTTTTGAAGTGCCTGCTGATGCTGATGATGGTCTATCCGATCAGGATGTGGATGCCGAGCTGAGCAATAGCAGTTCCGAGCTGGTAAGTAGTCGAAAAACATATCAGAATGTTAGAAGTCACATTATAACGTCTATTTATAATTCTCACAGCAGATCAGTCGATCGGGCTCCCCCTACGATGAGGCCGTTGCTTCACCCACGCCCTCACCCTCGACGCTTTCAGCTGCGAAGAGCACATATATGCAACAATCGATGCCGCAACACATACAACAATTGCCGCTTGGCTCGCCAGCTGCTGGCACTCTGCCACCTGCCACAGCAACCAATAATGCCGCAGCGGCGCACGATCAGCTGCACTCAGCCACGGCACAACATCGCCAGTCGATTGATTACAAGCCGTATAAGCCAAAATTTCATAATGCATCGCTATATGCTCCCGGCACCACCAAAGAGCAACAGCAACAACATTCGGCGACACTTGAAGCGGCACAACATCAGCTGCAAAAGCTGCCGACGGCATTGTCGATAGCGGCGGCCACACAACATCTGCCCCATCCAACACTTTCGCCCAGCACTCACCTGAAGCTTAATAATCACATTAATTCGCATCAACTGCAACTGCAGTTACAGCATCAAACGCTGCTGATGCCGGCCAGTCCAGTTGTGCTGCCACCGCCCACACCAGCTGCATTGTCAGTCGGTGGCGCTGCCTACTATATGGGGCTGCCGTATTCCGTCTCCAGTTTCCCCCCCAAGCAACCATACTACACCCCCGCCATGCATCCCCAGGTCTTCGCATTGCAGCTGCAGCACATGCAAGTGCAGCAGCAGCAGCAGCAACAACACCAGCAACAGCAACAGCAGCTTCATTCACCACTTCTGAAGACACCACCAGCGCCGCAAGTACAGTCGCGTCCAGTCAACAGTCAAGCGCAACCCACAGTAGCAACTTCACTGCCACAAGCCGCTCCAGTTGCAATAGGCGGTCGTGAGCAGCAACAGCAGCAGCCGCCGCCACCTTCACAACAACAGCAACATTACCTGCCAGCTCCACTGAGCGTAGCACCACCAACCCCACCAACTGCCAACCTGGGCAGTTTCGCTAGCGGCATGCAAGTGGTAAGCATTTAAAGCTCCCCTTAAGGCTTGAAATATACTATAACAGGACTATTAATTAAATTGAAATAACTCATTTTTAATTCGTTCATTCCTTTTATTATTTTGCAGAACGTGGAAAAGGTGCAGGAGCACATTAGCAAGCTCATCTCACAGAACGAGGCGATTGTGGAGAACAAAGAAATATTGCTTCAAAAGAAATATCCAAAGCAATTGAACCGTTCACGCAGCTTTAACAATGCCAACAACACGAGCAATACCAGCGGCAACACCACTAACAACAACATCTCCGCCAGCAATGCCAATTCTCTCAATCATGCAGGAGCAGCAGCTGGCGACACCAAAGTCAACCTGGCCCAGGCCATTGTGCAAAAGCAACAGCTGCAGCAACAGCAACAATATCAAATGTATTTTCAACAGCAGCAACAGCAGCAGCAGCAATTGCGGTTGGATGAGGCACAGCACGCACTATCCCACAATGGTTTGGTAAAGCGTAGCAACTCGAGCATTGCCTATGCCAGCAGCAAGCCAGCCGCACTGCCAGCTCCCCCACCGCCCACTCCCACGAAGCCGCAACAGCAGTCGCTACCACCGCCAATGCCCGTTCAGACGTTGCAATATCGTCAGGATCCAGCAGTCTCAATAACGAAGGCAGAGTTGCAATCTACGTCCGGAAACAACAACAATATGCCGCTCAATTTATCTGCTAAAGCTAAACCGGCCGTCGCCCTGCAATCACAACCTCAGCCCCAGCAGCCAAGCAATGCCAATCATGCGCCCAAGAAGCGGCAGTCTATTGACCAGCAACTGCAGCCGAATGTGACGTTCAATGCGACCGCCGTAGCTGCGCCTGGTGGAAAAATCATGCCACCCAACAACTCAATTATCAAGAACCTGCTGCTGAACGCACGCGGTCTGGCCGTTCCAATTGGCGAAGGGGACGATGCTGTCTACTCCTGCCCCATCTGCGCCAGCGAGTTCCGCAGCGCGGACGAGCTGAAGCTTCATAACAGCATATACTGCCAAGATGCATCATCCAGTGCACCTATGAGCCCTGCCTCCACACCGTCTACTATTTACTTGAGCCTGCCCGAACTAAAGAGTCACATGGCCAATTCCAAGAATCCGCTGTCGTTAGCAAAACTCGCGTGGTCCCAGTTGAAGATTAAGCCCAGCAGTCTGGTTTTGAGTCGTCTCAGTGCCGTTCAGTCGCCTACGCGCACCACTACTGTCACCGCTCCATCACCAAGCAGCACTACCAGCGTTAGTGTTGGTGCAACTACTGCCATGCCGGTCAGCGTTAATGTTGTGGTGGCACCCAGCATAGATGCCAACGCCTTGCGCTTTGTAGATGCCCCGCTGCCTTCACCCGGCCCGCTTCTCGGCAAGACGCCGCTAGTGGATTATGCGCAGCAAAGCACGCCCAGAAAAGAGGATGTTGTTGTCATAACCAAAATGCACGAAGATCGACATTTTTCTGGCCTGGATTCGCAGCCTTCGAATGCTAAGCGCCCAAGAAATATCAGTGATAACAGTTTTAGTTATGCATCTGGCATGCCGCTGCTCAACACCTCCACTGAACTACACGGCGCTTTTATGGCCGCCTCAAATGAGCTGCCGAGCAAGAAGGAGGAACGCCTGCGCCGATTTACCTCCTCCGGCGGCAGTATGATTCCCATCTCCGAGTGCACTGACCTGGACAAAAGTCCCAAGATGATACGCACACCTCTCCTATCGGGCGGTAGTTTTCAAGAGGTTTCGCCCAAGCAGAACGATGCCAAGGAGCGAAAATCAGCGAACGACATACTATCAAAGCTGCCGTCAAATGGCAGCAACAGCTTCCTAAACTCCCAACAACATTTTCAGTTTCCACCCATTAACTCCATCACTGCCTTTAACCCCCTGACGCTGCCGCCAATAAGCAGCACCACTTCGATTGGGTCCGATAAAGCCATACCTTATGTACCAGGTATCCCTGGTCCGGGCAGTTTAACGCCTCAACTGCCGCCATTGCTGCCACCGCCCCAGCAACTCCAGTTGGCAGTCCCATCACGAGGACGAAGTCCAAATCGCAAACAACCGAGCCCACTCCTCAACAATGCCATGGCTGCTGGCGACCTGAAGGCTCTCTCACCATTCGGCGGTGTTCAGAATTTGCCCAGCGAATTCAGTCGCATACCACCGACGCCGGCACAGCGCAGCGCGCTCCAATGGAACAGCAAAGTAATCAACAACAATACTCCAGAGGTGTCAAAGAAGCCCTTCAATTATTTACGCATAGCTGACAATGTTAGTCCTCGTAAAAGAGGCTCGTCGCCCATGAAGGGGTCACCACCGGAGCAGGAGGTGCGTCACTTTAATTTCGACAATATAAATAAAACAAATGAGACAACCAAACTGCCAGAGCAGGCACATGTATTGACGCCTCTCCATGTGGACACACCCACACCAGCTGCTGCCGTGCCCGTTACAGGTGTTGAGGAGTCCGTCTCAGCCAGCGAGCTCAAGTCGAAGAATAAGTTCTTACGTCCCACTAGTCTGCCTCTGAAGCCAGGCACCTTTACACCAAAACGCCATCACGGCATCACGCCCACCGCAAACACTCTACCTTTAATCTCGCCAGAGACGCCGCGACCCTCAAAATCGTGCGTGCAACTCTATCTAAATGGACATGCCTACACCTATTTGGGTCTGAAGTGTAGTACCAAAATGTTCTACTGCACTGTGAACTGCCCGCAGCCCTCCTACGTGGCCGGCATGCACAAGCTGTCCATGTACAGTGTGTGGCAGGTGTGCGAGGAGAACAATCCGCACCCGTTGGGCTTCAAGCCGAAGCACGTGATGGCCCTATACGACTCACGACCAAAGTTAAATGCCAGCTTCACGATGGCTGGAAACGCCAAATTGCACTACGCTCTAGTTAATATGCAGCAAACCGTGTGTAGCACCTCGTTTCCCAGCAACCAGCACAAACTCTATCAACAGCAGCTTAATCAATTGGCGGCTGTTGCGGCACCACCACCGAAAGCCCTGAACGAGGCCAATCTGGAGGTCAAGGCTGGCGAGGAGTCGGCATCAGGAAAAAAGGCTGTGGATGGCGCTGGCGCGCAGTTGCTGGTTGGTGGCTATGAATCGCACGAAGACTACACCTATATACGCGGTCGTGGTCGTGGACGTTACGTGTGCTCCGAATGCGGCATTCGTTGCAAAAAGCCGTCGATGCTGAAGAAGCACATTCGCACCCACACAGACGTGCGTCCATTTACGTGCAGTCACTGCAATTTCAGGTTAGTAAAGATTTGGATTAATTATATACAAATAAACAGGCTTTAATTAATTAACACTTTTTCATTATAGCTTTAAAACCAAAGGAAACCTGACCAAGCACATGCAATCGAAAACCCACTTCAAAAAATGCTACGAATTGGGCATTATGTCAGGTCCTATGCCCGCCGACAGCGAATTTTCGGAGGCTGATTTGGAATTTGATCAACAATCGTCTACCTCGGCTGGTGGGCGTACCTCGTCTATGGCGGGCGAGACAGATTCTGACGATTACAGTGACAATGAGTCTGAGAGTAGTGGTAAGTGTAAGAAATACACCTCACAGATCAGATTTAATTATAAACTGCTGCTTACAGACACGGATGAATCCAAGTCACGCCTCAAAGAGCACGAAGCAGCACGCGGACTGCTCTCGCTATCCATGACGCCGCCCATTCCACAGAGCGTGTCACCATACCCACCGACAAACGAGGCACCTGCGCCCGCAGCCAGTCCAGCCAATAGCATTGGCTCATCGGCCGGCTCCAGTGTCGCAGGAGGCTCACAGCCCAAGCGTCTGGTTTGCTCATTCACATCCCCCAAGCCGCCGTTTGATTATCAGAAGCAGGAACAGTATTACTCGAACCCTGAAGAGTCAAAGCCCAAGCGCAGCAGCACCATTGCCGGTCTAACCAGCGATGAGAGTGCGCCCATGGATTTGACTAAACCACGTCCAGCTGTGTCCACATCACAAGCAACTGCTGCTGAGCTGCCGCCCAGCCTCAGTGTGGCCAAGTCGCAGGCGCAGCAAATGCGTGATGTTATATTTGGAAATGAAGGCAATGAATGTGGTTTTATGAAGACCCTGATCTCGGTGTCGGATAAAGTGCGCATCTCTGCCGAAATGGAGGAGAAAGCTAAGCACGAAAGCGAGAATGTGTTGCTGCAAACATACCTCAAAGAGCAGGCACTTCAGCACGCTAAGATGAAGCAGAGCCAGTACAGTCGGAGCTACGTGCTGGAGGCGCCAACACCCAAAACGAACAATGTGCTAGTGAGTATGGCCAACAGCATGGCCATCACATCGAGCACAAACAGCAGCAGCGGCAGCTTAATTAGCAGTGTCATCATAAAACAAAATCCAGAGACCAGTAAACCGATGCCAGAGCTGCCGACCATTGAGGTGCATGAGGTTAAAACACCAGAGCCTGCGACGCCAATAGTGGAACCTTCGGTGGTCGCACCCAACAAAAGCAACGACGAGAGCGAGGAAAGTGAATCTCAGTCTGATCAAGAGCTTGGAGCTGTATCCAGTAAAAATAGTAAAGCTATCGTCACCACGGAAGCACCACACAATGCGAATCTGCCAGCAGCAGTTCAGCAACCAGATGCCAAGGATTTTAGCGGAGTGCTTACTAACACACCCACAATCACTGTCATCGTTGGTGAGGATGGATTCAAGAACGCAAGCAGCAAGAATCCGGACGTGCAGAATGTAGCATTTGGACGTGGTGGGCCACCCCCGCCCCCAATTGCCGGCGATGCGCGTCCAACGTGCACCATATGCTCGAAGACTTTCCAACGCCAGCATCAGCTAACTCTGCACATGAACATTCACTACATGGAGCGGAAGTTCAAGTGCGAGCCGTGCAGCATATCTTTCCGCACGCAGGGCCACCTGCAAAAGCACGAACGTTCTGAGGCGCACAAAAATAAGGTCATGATGACGTCCACATTTGGCGTACCCACCACCTCCAATCCGCGTCCATTTGAGTGCACCGATTGCAAGATTGCCTTTCGCATTCACGGACATCTGGCCAAGCATTTGCGCTCCAAGACCCATGTCCAGAAGCTTGAGTGTCTGCAAAAGCTGCCGTTCGGAACATACGCAGAAATTGAGCGTGCCGGCATAAGTCTGACGGAAATCGATACAAGCGATTGCGAAAATTCGCTCATCTCGCTTAAGCTGCTGGCCCAAAAGTTGCTCGAAAAGGATCCAAACAAGCTGAGTAGCTATACAACCCCATCAGGCATGGTGCAGTTGGCCCAGGATGCCGCCAGTTCGAGTCTGGCAATTGGCTCGCAAGACAGCGCCTCCGAAGATGGCTTTAGTGCGGCGAACAGTGCCGCAGCTTCGGCAATCGCCTCGCTGGATAACGACAGTGCGGGAAATACTCCTCAGCGTGCCAACTCAATGTCCGAAGATGAATCGCTTGGCAATGGAAACGCTCTGACAAACAGCCTGAAGCGACGACTACCCAGCAGTTTCAGCAGCAACGGCGACGAAAGCGACAATGCCCCCGAACGTGAAGCGAACGAAAAGCGTCCACGCTCAGATCTCTTGGTGCCCACCGGACCAGCCGCTGCATCGGCGGCGGCAGCAGCAGCAGCCAGCAACTGACAGTACATGTACATGTTGCAGCCCACCTGAGTGCGGCCAATGCTGCCACAGATGTGGCAGCAACAGTCATCCTATTCCATGGGCTTTCAATCACAATTCCAACAATTTCAAGATCAAAAGCAAGTTGTGATGATGCAGGAAACGCCGTTGGATTTTAGTCAAATACCACCACATAACAATTAGGCACTGCCTTGAGCGCACACACACACACAAACACAGACGCACATTTGCGCGGAAATATAGCGATGATTTGTAAAGAACGACCAAAACTCAAAAAACGAGCGCATATCAAATGTCTAAGCATATCGCATTTGGGCACACAACTCTACATACACTAAAATATACTTACACCATTACACATCTACATACATATGTACATACATATATAAACCTAAGCTATGTACATTATGCGCTTTTGTGCGTATGTGTGTGCGCTTCTCGGCATAAACCCAACGCTATATACCCCATAAATAAGTATATACACACAAGTGTTATTTGTATCTAAGTATTTAAGTAAAAGTCGTCGTCAACTCTGATCTACAACTACTGCAATCGTTATATGCATTCAATACATACGTATATACATATGTATGTATACTTAGGCTTTTATAAACATGTTCTACTCTGCCTCTATCTCAAGAAAAAACGTCACCTACATATACATAAAGTAGCATATACTATATGTATGTATGTACATCTACAGCGATTTTGAAAATTGTGAGCGTACATATTTCACATAGAATTTTCATTTTTTTGTTTTTCAATATGAAAACTCCTTAAGTGCTGTGAGTCTATCTAAAACAAAATACAAATATTTTGTTTAAAGGAAACTTATAATTTGTAAGATCCCTAAATCCACCAACTACCAAAAAAACACAAAAAACAAAAAAAATATAGAAGAAAAAAACAATGAAACCCCGTGCTTTCCTTTCGAAAAGTGCTTTGCATGAAGTGAAATCACATAGCCTTCCTAATTTTAAATTGCGATTATTGAAAAAAATTATATTGTTATTGTGCACGAAGCATTAACATGTGCATAAATATTTTCATTATTATGTTTTAATCTTAAAACACCGAGACCACGAGACTCTATGATTGTTTGTTTAATTTTTGTGTGTAATTAGCAGAAGAAGCCGCAAAACTAACTGAAAATTAACATTATGTTGTCATATTAATTAAGTTAGGATAGCAAAAACAGAGAAAAGAAAAACAAACAAAATAACTAAAAAAAAGATACATAAATTTATATAAAAGAAAATTGTTGTACAAACTGCGCTAAAGCATATTTAAGATATTAAATAAGTAATCGAAAAATCAGAATAGGCTTAGGTATAATATATTATATTATATATTAATATACAAAACAAGTTAATGTATATACAATATGTACGTGTTTAAACAAAAACAACAAAAATGAAGTGATTTATTACATTATTGTAAATGTATATGTGAAAGCATAAAATATATCAATCTTTGAAAACAACCGTGAAAACCTATACAAAAAGGAAAAAACCGACAAAAAAATAAATACAAAATAAAGAAATCAATGTAAAAATCAATTGCGAATTATTTCTCTCCAGCTTCCTTACCGCCATTCAAAAGCGCTTCTGAAAGAACATGTATTCCTGCAAAAACAAATTCCGTCAGATTCGTTTGAAAGCTATAAATGGACACTTTGCTCCGCTTACCAGCAAAAAAGCTGCTCCTAAAATCAATGCGCGTTCCTTGCTCGTCAGCTTCATGTCACTGAAGTAAATGTTGGTGGTATATTGGGATTTACTGGCCAGCCATTTGTGATCGATGGAAGCCCGCAAATCCCCGCCGGAATGAATCTGTATGATTGGAGCAAATTTCAGAAAACAAAATAATTAATCTGCGGTATTCAAATATAGATTCTTTTGTACAAAACAAAAGTTCAATCGGATGCCGAAAACAAAGTCCAATACACGAAAGAAGAACGGCCCAGAAAATTTAGTTTAAAGTAATTTTGAGGCTATATGAGGAACTATGTAGCCTTAGTTTCTGAGTCCCTTAGTTAAAAGAAGGCGTGACAGACCCAACACATATACACGATCAGTATGTCTGTCTATGCGTCTGTTTAGAATACTACTACTACAAGTAGAATAACCAAACTTGTTAACAAGGTTTTCCTTAGTCCGATGCACTTCTAAGCTGATTATTAAATTATTTCTTCCGTAATTCTTGAAACTGCTTACGTAAGTTTAAGGATTACAGAAGGATACAGAAGTCTATGCCTTACTTAAAATAAGACTTCAAAAGTTGGCGTGACAGACCCAACCGATCATATGTATTCTCGATCAATATATCTGTCTCTCCTCTCCGTCTGTGTGATAGCAACGATTTTTAGAAGCTACTAGACTAGCTAACCAAACTTGTTAACCAGGTTCTCCTTAGTCCGATGCACGTCTAAACTCCTGCCTATTGTTTCTCTCGTAATTCTTGCAACTACTTAAATAGGTTTAAGAATTACATCTCCCGAAGTCGATGCCTTACCTTAAAATAAGACTCCTTTGGCAAACAGAAGCAACAACATCCCGAATTCGACGGTCCGACTACACAGAAGATAGGCTCATTTGTATTGCCATCCTCAATAAAGAACTCGGGCTGCATAAATGTTGGCGATTCTACAACACGACCCAGTAAGTTTCCTGGAGGTATCCAAATTTCAAGATTTTTTGGTTTGCAGCAGACTACGCCTAGGGCCAATTTTTTGCGAAACACCAAAGCCTCCTGGTGCGTTTTGTCTAGCAGATGCATTTGGAATGGACGACCTGAGCCCCAAATTAAACGGCTATTCTCAGTGGAGCTTTCGGAGGCTGCGAAAATAGCATCGCCTAGTGGCGAGCGCACAACGTAACGATTTTCCGATGAGACAGCTGTGAGTGCTGCAAAAAAAATTACATTAACATATTTTTCTTAACTCGGGCGTCAATTATACAAACATTCATTTAATTCAAAAGTTTGTTCAATATGCACCGATGGCAAATCGGCTAGGCAATCGTAGCCAGACAGGGGTATTAATGTGCGTGTACCGCCAACTGTTGAGATCGGCAGGGGAATTCGTGGCGCCTCTGCAATATTGTTGTAATAAATCATAAAGGAAACTCCTTAAACACAAAAGCACTCACCCCGTGTGGGACGCGGCTGGGATGTTATGCTAATCGGACCGTTGAATACTAAAATGAGATATAAAACATTTTCTATATTAATAGATCTAAAAAAGATTGGTCTAAACATCCTTTTTTGGAACTACAAAGAAACAATTTGTTTTAGTCTTACATACGAGGTGTGTACTTTTTAATTAATTTAGATGTGGGCTGATAATAATTTTTGTACACCAAAAATTACGAAAACTATTCTAATATTTTAATACTATTCTTATATTTTATACTGCTAGTATTCATTCACAAATACGCCAATATGTTAAGAATGCTTTCTATGAAGCATACGAATTGGAATGTTTAATGTTTAATGTTTATATATTCCATCATTCTCTGGACTTGATTTGTCAGCAGACTGAATTATAAGTATTATAAGACTTTAAGTTGATTAGTTTCTAAGGGATCTTATTGTTTCAGCACAGTAGGACATTTTGGTTTTCTTTCTTGTACTTTTCTGTATTTAAATTTATTCATTGATTGTGTTTATTGACAGACCTAAGATCCAAAGACTCTTATTATTCTTCCACAAATATCTCGTTTTCTATATCTGAACCATTATCACATATTTGGATTATTATTTTTAAACCTTACTAGAACCACACACCTATAAATTATTACAAAATAATAAGACTGTGTAGATAGTTCGGAATGCTGTAGCCCGTTCCTCAACAGCAGACTCACTGCGAGTGTCAACCATGAATCGGTTCTGAATTATAGAGCTGGCTAGTTGTTTGTTAGTTGCCTAGATAGCTGCCCCTAAAGCAGTATGTATTCTCCCAGAATTAGCAGAATTATATTTTTAGTGTAATTATTCTATTAGACATGTTTGACCAACTGTGCTTCAAGTTTTTATAAATTAATTTGTAATCTTTTAATTGAAGTTCAAGAGAATTGAAATAATTTAAAATTGAAATGTATGGACTGACATTGATTTATTGTACAGAAAAAAAAGAATTATTTCAATGTTTTTATATTTATAGCAAATCTTATCAACTTATATTGCTTAAAAAAGCATTTCACAGAATAATGTTAGACAAATCACGTTCCTTTTAAAGGATCGTGTTTTCATTATAATTCTTTTTTACATGGCTTTGGGTAAAGTAAACTAAAGGGTCTTAAACACAAAGGCGTCGGTGTTGTTCGTAAAACCGCAGCTAAACATCTGCTGATAAGATATTGGTAATAGTCACATAGTTGTTGCCATTCACTCACACTTGTATGGGCCGCAAATAAATCCAAAAGCGGCAGCAGTTACTATACACAAACACACATAATTTATTTATCAGCTAGTAAAAATATAGCATTCACTTCTAGTTATGAATCATAGGTATGTATTGCTTATAAATGCCTTTTCACAGTTGATCAATATGAATTATACTTTAACTTTACCCCTCGGCTCCACAGGATCTGATTGCTGGGCCACGCGTATTTCGCTGTCATACTGCAGGTTTCGGACTGCATCGTTTTGAAGCATAATTTTACTGCGTTTTTAGTTTTTGAAATGCTTTCGACAGTAAAATAAGAATGATTCCAATTCGCGCGACGTTCTGATAACAACTGTGTTTTGACGGTAGACAATTGATTGCTGTGTGGTAGTAATTGCCTTTTGAGCGTTGTTATCGGTGCTTAAAGCTTTGAAAAATTCTGCGCTCAAAGTAAACGCAGGAAAATGGTGAAAATTACTCGTTTTTCAATTGTAAAAATTTTTTTTTTGCTCATTCCAAACGCATTTGATTTTCAGCGCACAGACGTTTCTGTAATGAAAAAGGATGATATTCGGTGATAAAAGTTAGTTGATAAATTATTATGACCAAGTTAATTATTATAAAAAAATGTACTCTAATTCTAAGTTGTTAAAAAAGTAACGGAGTGCCTCAAGCCTTTTAAAAGAAATAGTAAACTTTCGATACTGAGTAAATTGTTAGCCTTGCCATATCGCCCAATATGTTCCGAAAATAACAGCTGTTAATGCGCCGTACGGCACACGAAACATCTATATCCGAAGAAGTGGCAAGCTCTGATTAGTAATAATAAGAGCTGCAAGACAAGTGTAATAAATACATTTTTATCTAATTTGAATAAATAAATATTCGTTGTCGCTTAAAAGGAAAAAAGTTATGCTGGATTTTGTGTAATAAAACAGTTTATTTCGACCAAAAGGAGTAGTCAAAGAGGTGGAAGCGTGCAGCAGGTGAGTGAAAAGATAAAACTATGCGGATAACTATAAATATAAAGTTTATTTTAACAACTTTAACCCCTTTAATGGGGCTCTAAGGGCGCTCAAGTAATTGTCCATAGCCTAAATATGGAAATTATTATGTTGTGTCGCACTAATCTTTAATGTTTTGGTTGGAGGCTTTGTTGTTGCTGCTGCAAGCTTAGCCTCTCTCTCGTCTCGCGGGGAATGCGCAGGCGCTAGAGCGCCATATAAACAAATGCCTCCACTGGTTGGCAGTTGAGATGAGCTGAGCACGAAATAACGTCAGTTTTTGCTAGAGTTCGACGCGTGTTGATGGCCATCGCGATTTTTGGGCAACTACAGAGATAAAATTACTCGCTTTATTAGAATGCAGATAAGACGGCGTAGTGCAATAATCAATACTCAAACGCGCTAGTAGAACAATTAAAAATGCGATAGATTAGATCGAGTTGATTGGGCATTTTATGCTAGCTGAAAAAAGTATTGATATTTCAAAAAAAAACATAAGCCAGCTACAAATTTCAGTCCATGTAACGGTCACACAACCCCCCACGCACTCTGCTTACATACATATATTTTCTAACTTGCGTTATTTACCCCGTCATTGGGGGTAGATTTTCACGTTAAGTGTGAGCGGTTCCTGTGTGTGTGTGTGTGTGTGTGCTTGTGAAGAAAACCGTGGAGCACGAAAAAGAAAAATCCATGAAAATACAAATCAACTGCTTCTTCGTCTCACAAAAACCAATTTCCAGTAGAGCACTGTAAATTTCGTTGCGAAAAGTACGTGACAACGGGGGTCATGTCTCTGGAGGATCCATTTTTCGTTGTTAAGGAGTATGTCGGCAGACGTATATGCGGAGTGTATGCAATTTTGCTTACTCATTCTTTTGACTTCTTGCAGCGAGGTATTCAAAGCTTTGAACAAAACACGCGGACTCTACTTGCGTTGGCGTGAGCTTGGCGAGAGCGGTGGAGCTGAGGTTGAATGGACCACAACTGAGCTACGTAACTCGCTGCGTAGCATCGAATGGGATCTGGAGGATTTGGAGGACACTATCAATATCCTTTTTAAACAACAGATAAAAACATTTATGACCATGAGTGCGAAAAATCAATTTGGTTCACGCTCATGCCACATTAGCTTAGCGTTTTATGCATTTTACCGTTTGGTGGTTACATCAACCTCGTATAAATGAACAATTCAATACATATAAAGTAAATAGTCCGTCTGTGTCATGCCCTTTAAAAACCTAGCTTTTGTGTGAAAATTTTTCTTGATTGACTGATTGAGATTCGAAATATCTTACCAACTTTCATATCTGAAGAAGAATGAAGATTACAAGATATACTAAAGAGTGCTATTTTTAAATTGATATTTTACTGTGCATGCTCTATAAAATAATTCGATTTTTTTTCCTTAACTCAATCACTGTTAACTGAAAAATACGCATTGTTGAGAAAAACCCGAGCAAGTTTCGCATCGATAACCGTGAACTTTCCAGCCGGCGTCATTTCATCGACAATACTCGCGATGAGGTCAAACAGATGAAGGAGAAAATGAGCCTGAATCGGAGCAGGGACAGAGATATAACCGCACATCAGCCGCTACTCGACAACGAACACAAAGACAGCAACAATTCTACAGATCATCATCACACCAACGAATATCATAATCATCAATCGCACAACGATCGTACCTATCTCGTAGATTGCCCCACAGCAACCACAAATTCACTCATCAATAGCGGCAGTCAAGTGGTGGCCAATACCATAGCGGGAACCATGTCAGCAGCAGCGGCAGCCGCATCGCGCCATAGTGGTACCAAGTACTCTAAGCTGGAGAATGCATTGGACAGCCCCAGTCATTACGGACAACAATCGTACGGTGCCGGTCTCGATAGTCCCGGACATCGATATGTGGGGGAAACAGTGTCCATACAGCAGAGGATGATACAGGGACAGGATGAACAACTGGATATGATAAGTGATTCAATTGGAACGTTAAAGACTGTATCACGTCAGATTGGCGTTGAGTTGGATGAGCAGGCGGTGATGTTAGACGATTTTGGCAATGAGTTCGATACGACCGAGTCCAAGCTGGACACTACCATGAAGAAAGTTGCCAAAGTGCTGCACATGAATAATGGTAAGTACAAGCTTACATACATATGTACGTCCAATAATTATATAATTATATTAATTTACTATTTCAGATAAGCGTCAGTGGGCCGCCATTTTTATACTTTCTGCGCTTTTATTGATTGTGATAATTTTGTTTATTATTTTGTAATTTGCATTTGTTTTTGCCTAAACTTAAATTAGTGTAAATTCTTCAATTTCGATTCACATACATACATATTTGTATGAGTTTAATTGGAATTTTAACAATCTGGAATACTTATAACTCAACTTAGTATCAGCAAATTTCTTAGCTGTATATACACGGTTTTATTTTATAATACAAACTCGATTGTACATGCATACATACGTATATAGAATTGTATACATACACATATAACCCGTTTTCCCTTAAAGTTGCAGAATTAAATATTTATAGATTATGAGTGCTAGTGTCGGAATAAAGAAAAGAAAACGAAAGACATTTACGTACGTGTATGTGTTGTAGAAAAATAATAATGTTTGAACTCCGCAATAGCCCTCCCTATAAGCAAACACATTTGAAATGGTACAATTTATATGTACATAAATACAAAACTATATATGTATATCAAAAGAGAGTTATATAAAGATCGATTTTATGAAAATTCCAATGCAGTTGGACAAATACATATACATACATATATGCATATATAAAATTGAATTCTATTTTTTAATGTGTCAGCTTTTGAATGCAGCTGCTGCCGACTGCAGCTCCATAATTTGGTTTTTCAACACTGCAATCGTTGCCAGACAGTTCCAAATTTTTCAGTACAAAATTACAGGGCTGGATAAAAATATTTTGGATTTCTAATAGGCGCGTTGAGACGTGCGATCGATTAAACATTTACAGATTGTTGAGAAAGTGAGTTGTCAGAGTACTTCATAACATTTTATTTAATTGTATTACTAAAACAATTCTTGTACAGCTATTGCGCGTCGCCTTACAGCATGAAACGCTCAAAGGCCACGAGCTCCGGGACCGTAAAACAAGCCAAAAAGAAGCCGAAGCCTGGCGCCAAAGTCGAAACTAAAAATATTACTGGCGGTAATGATGAGAGCAGCAGTAGTGATGCTGAGCAAATCCCCGCGAAGGTGCTGTCCAAGCCCAATTACACAAATTTTGAACAGTTCCTCGAGCACATAGAAAATCAGCGTAGAAGCTGCGCTAGTAACGTCCAGGAATTTTCATTCAAAAAGAAGCGAGTGCGTATTCTCTCCGAAGCTAGAGATGTTAAGGATAAATGCACAGGTGGAGTCGTTTACTGGATGTCCCGCGATGCACGAGTCCAAGATAACTGGGCTCTGTTGTTCGCCCAACGTTTAGCTTTAAAGCTCGAGCTGCCGTTAAATGTCGTTTTCTGCTTAGTACCTAAGTTTCTTAACGCCACTCTGCGCCACTACAAGTTCATGATCGGTGGATTACAGGAGGTGGAACAGCAATGTAGGGCGCTCAATATTCCCTTCCATTTGCTGCTTGGCCCGGCTGTCGACCGTATACCAAAGTTTGTGCGGGAGCACGACGTAGGGGCTGTAGTATGCGATATGGCCCCTTTGCGTGTGCCTCGTCAATGGGTGGAAGCTGTGACGCAAGCATTGCCCGCCGAGGTGCCGCTTACACAGGTGGACGCTCACAACATTGTACCACTGTGGGTGGCATCCGAAAAGCAGGAATATGCCGCGCGCACCATACGAAACAAAATCAATTCGAAATTGGGGGAGTTCCTGTCAGAATTTCCACCTGTAATCAAACATCCGTATGGCAAAGGATGTGTGAAAGAGAGGCCCGTGGATTGGAAGGCAGCTTATGAAATGCTTGAGTGCGATAAATCAGTAGATGAAGTAGATTCCCGGCCGGGCTACCAAGCCGCCTGCCGTCAGCTTTTCGACTTTTGTACGCGCCGACTTGGCAAATTCAATGAGAAACGTAACGATCCTACAGTGGATGCGTTGTCGGGTCTCTCACCCTGGTTTCACTTTGGCCAGATCTCAGTGCAGCGATGCATACTGGAAGTCCAACGCTACCATACGCAACATAAAGCCTCCGTCGATGCCTTCTGTGAGGAGGCGATTGTACGCCGCGAGTTGGCCGACAATTTTTGCTATTACAATGAGCACTACGACAGCTTGAAAGGATTACAATCGTGGGCATTGCAAACATTGAACGATCATCGCAAGGACGAACGTAGTCCTTGCTACACCCTGGAGGAGTTGGAGAGGGCTCGTACCTATGATGATCTGTGGAACTCTGCGCAGTTGCAGCTGGTAAAGGAAGGCAAAATGCATGGATTTCTGCGAATGTATTGGGCCAAAAAGATTTTGGAATGGACCGCCTCACCAGAAGAAGCACTGGAGTTTACAATATTGCTAAACGATAAGTACAGCTTGGATGGGCGGGATCCTAATGGCTACGTGGGTTGCATGTGGTCTATTGGTGGGGTGCATGACCAAGGCTGGAAGGAACGATCTATCTTTGGAAAGATACGCTATATGAACTATCAGGGGTGCAAACGCAAATTCGATGTGACTGCGTATGTGATGCGGTATGGCGGAAAAGTGCACAAGAAGCAGTAAAAAGAAATTTAGTTTAAAATAAATGTATACGTGCTGAACAGGCCATGGGCATTGTTTACAATTGATAGCGAATCGCTGTTTTATTTTCCAACCTTTTATCATGTTTAAATGTTCATAAAGTAATAGTAGCTACATCTATGATCGTTGATCAAGCGTTAGTCCTTTTCGGCAATCTTGTTGAGATGTTCCTCGATCTCCTTTTCATCCAAAATGCGGAACGCTGGACAATCCTTGCTCACAACGCCAATCTCAATGCTGTTGGTCTTGAAGTCCACGGCCAGCACATTAGAGAGGCAAGTAATTGCCAGTTGAATGGCTTTCTCCTCAGATAGATTATTTTTGTATTTCTTTTCCAAATAGCTGGTGGCTTCCAGTGTCTTTGCACCAACGGAACAGGCGCGAAAGCCGCAATAGTAGCCAGCTGGATCGGTTTTGTACACGCCGGGTCCGTTCTCGTCGTCGTAGGCAATGAGCATCATGCTGCAGCCAAGCGGGCGCATTTCAGCGTTTTGAGTATAAACTTGATTAATATCCGCCATGCGACGACAGAGAATCTCGACTGGAATTGGATAGCCATATTTATACAGGAAATTCGATGCTTCGTAACGCGCCTTTTGCACCTGCGAGCGAGCGTCAGCTGGGAATGCAAATAATTTAAAGCTGGTAAAGAGGAATCAACTGCTTAGGCGCTTACCAATACGACCAGTCATGACGCATCCGATTTCCTTGGTGATCCCAAATAAATGAGTTACTGTCTCCGGGACAATGAGCTTCTCAGTCACTTTCTTTTGGGTGGCAATAACGGCACAGTCGCCGCTTTTTAATGCCACCGAAGTGATGTTCTCCTGGCTTATAGCCTTAAACGCATATTCTAAAACATAAATAGGGTAAGCCAACATCCTAAACATGCTGCGATTTGCGAACCACATTAATACTAACCCACTTGATAGAGTCGCCCTTCTGGCGAGAAAATCGTAATGTGCCTATCAAAGCCGGCTGAACTTCCGCGAGACATTGTAATTTTAGTATTAGGCTGTTGAAAAGTAAAGAAAACATATTACTATCAGCTGTATTACTGCATAACATCTTTTACCTTCTTAATAAACAAAAATTTCCAACTTTTTTAGAATTAGTAAAATATGCGTTTGGTTCGCTGTTCTGTTTAAAACAAAATTTCATATAGTCATGGTGCTGTCATGTAGCAGGCAGGGATGACAAAGAAATCGATTGTTGCTGATGTCGATTAGTATCGATAGCCTTGTTGTTTTCCAGCACTGGCGATTTATTATACATTAATTTTAAAGCAGGTGGCAAGACTGTATAAAGTTAGACGTCCAGCATTTGTTTTCTGCAGGACACAATACCTTAGGAATGGAAGGGAGTTCGCTATTATTCCAATCTGAGTTCTATTGTGCGGCGCAATCTAAATTTTAACACGAAGATCAGAGGTAGCAAGGACTGTTGTCTGTGGTTAGCAAATACCCTTGCCGGTGGCGCATGGCGATTGTAAATACTGCCAGCAAAAAGGTAAATATGTACATATGCATTGAGATACATACATATGTACATGTGTGCATAGCGCAGCGAATTAAATATTTATTTAAGCTTTTCTTAGCCTATGTTTAAGTTTAATTTTAAGTAGCAAACATGCACGAGGATGATTTGAAAAATCAATTGACGATTGCGCGGAACGAAATTAATAATTTGAGGTGCGTGGTATTGAAATTTGTATACATATGTATGTATGTACATACATATATTTCATATTGTATAAGTTCAAGTTCATGACAATGTTGCCTTCAGACAGCAAGTGCGCAACTTGCAGCATGTGCAGCGCAAGGACATCGAAACAATAACCCGTCTGCTGCAGGATTTTCGCTGCGAAGGGTGCAGCAGCTTACAACAACATCCAGCCAGTGGCAAGGGCAAGGTCAGTGTCGAGGAGGACATAGCGCAGGTGCGTTCTCATCGACTTGCAAATGTAACAGCATAATGACCTTTAAGCACGCTTTAGAGCACCAGCAGAAATGACATTGCTAACGGAGGCGACGATGATTTGGCAAACTTTCGACCCATAGGCGTCATACGTAGTGCCTTTCCGGAGAAGCGGGCAGTGCCTCGTCAATCGAGCGTGGGTGGTCGTCTGCGAAGCATCATACATCTGAACGATGGCGTCTTTACGAATCCAGAACACTCGTTGGACGGCCTGTCTGAGTTTTCCCACTTGTGGATCATCTACCATTTCCATCGCAACAATGCACACCCAAAGGCCAAAGTAGCTCCACCACGACTGGGGGGCGAACGTGTCGGTGTTTTCTCTACACGCTCACCGCATCGCCCGTGCCCCATTGGCCTATCGCTGGTCGAGATTGAGAAAATTGAAGGTTCTACGATCAGCTTTTATGGCACTGATATGGTAGATGGCACACCTGTGCTGGACATAAAACCATATATACCATTATATGATGCGCCCGCACTGAGCGTGGAATCAGGTATGTTTGGCAACCTGCACGATGCTGTGTAATACATTGTCTGAAGTCTTGCTGCCTATAGGTCACACAGCTGTTGGGCCAAATGACAACAGTGGTGCCGATTTCTATGGATCACGCCAAGAGCCCGATGGCGAGGAGTCCGATTTAGAGTTATATGGTGCTGCAGGCGGCCACACAGCTATCAGCATGAATAATGGCGATTTGAGTGGACATGGGATCTTGGCCCCACCGTTGCCGTCGGCTGTACGGGTTCCCAATTGGGTTGTGTCTTCGCATCGTCTAATGGTGTGCTTCAATGAGCATGCAGAAATGCAACTGCAGGAGCTGCAAGTGGAAAAGCAATGCATCGTTGACATCTTGGAGACGGATCCGCGCTCCGTTTATTTGCGCACAAAATACGGCTCTCAGATATTTACTTTTCAATTGAGCGAAGTCACAGTAACGTGTAAGTTCGATGACAAGGCAGCCACAGTGACTGTGGTGCAGGTGCGGCGCAATGAGAACGTGCAGGTGGCGACGTTGGACGAACCACGCGGCGCTTAGTTGGATCAGTTCTGTCTAGGCTTTGCAAAATACATTCTGTAATCAAAAAGCTTTGTAGTGGCATTTCTTGTGTTTTACTTATGTATGTATGCAGTGAACGTTTAATAGCTTTAAGCTTTGAAAACATTTTCAACTTATTCATAACAATTATCAATCATGAAATATACAAAAAATTAAGTGCAGGAAAATATGGTTTCTTTCAAATAGTGTGAGTCTGTACATAACATAAAGGATTAATAGGATGTTGTTAAAATGGATGAACACATTATTATTTTCTAGCACTATGGTTGATGGAACCTTGAGTTGGACAGATTTTCTTAGCGAGGCCAGAGAGTTTTTGCACTTGTCGGAACAGTTGGGTGATGGGTGGACGCTATGTGAAAAGGTGTGGGCACTGACCTAAACCAACTAACTAACTGATGAAAAATATTTGTAACACACATACATATTATTATTCAGGATGGGAATGAACCCAACACTTTTCTCAGCTGTAAGCGGAAAGTAAGAAGCAAAGATAATGGAACACTCTCCACGCTAATCAGTGTGGAATATCACGTGGTATTTAGTGTGTCGTACCAGGTGCCCATGTTGTTTTTTCAAGCGCACAGATCAGGTAGGCGAATATTTACAAAATTCCAATTTATTTTAAAGCTGCTCCCCACACAGACGGCAGCCTGCTGGATGTCGATGCAACGTGGCGCGCATTTATGCCAGAAGCGAGAGAGCGCAGTGATTTATTCCAGATGCTGACGCAGATGGATCATCCAGTTTTGTTTCGCCCCTTCATGGCTTTGCATCCTTGCCGCACCTCCGATGTTTTGGCCCAATTCGGCAAAAAGAGCGAAAACCGCATACTTACGTTTATAAGTGTTTATGGGCCGCATGTGCAATTGAATTTGCAAAATGCCTACGGAAATGCAATAAAGTGCAAATAAAAAACAGTTTCTTTGTTTTTAATGTAGACAGATACCGTATAAATACATATCATACATATATTTGCATGTATTTGCTTTATTTGAAGGATTTTCTATTAGTTAGACACTGGAGCATATGTGGGGTAGTATTTGGTTAGACCTACGAATGATATATACGAGTAGAAGACACTTATGTACAATATGTAGACACATATTTTTTCTTGGCACAAACAGAACTAAAACTCAATTTGTATTATAACAATAACATTGTATTGGTACTGGAGAAACGAATTTTAATAGCGACCAATAGAGTGTATTAAGCTACAATTTTAATCCAGCCCGAATATTCACAGGAGGAAGGAGCTGCTATGTATGAGTTGAGTTTTAATCATTCAATCATTCTCAAAATCAGAAAATATTTACTAATAACATATGTAGTTCCTTAGATTTTAATGTGTGGAGCGATATGAAGGGTGTATACGCTTTTCATAAACATTCATAGTGGTTTTCCTGTAATTAATTTCGGTTTGTAAGACATTTTTTCAAACAGTTGTTCAGTTGAAATAAACTCTAGGGCTCTTTTAAATTTGAACAATTCTACAATTTGGACATCTTTGTGGTTTGTTACAGATTTAACAAGCGAAGTGTTTTTGAGAGTGTCTAACAAAACACTTTCCACTTTCACTTTTGTCTGGTGTTCTATTGTTTTCTTGGCTCAAGGGATACCACTAATATTAACTCAGTGCAATCTAAAATTTGATCGGATTTCTTCAGGGCATATACTACGGTACACATTCAATATTTGGATTTTGACAATTCGAATTCTATTTGGCTGAATATCAATTTTCAGTTTAAGTCATCTTATAATAAATATTCTCTTTGTTCACTAATTATGTCTAGGACTTTTCCATGATGCTTCCCAAAAACTATACTTTCGAGAATATACTATATGCATATGTATGTTTTAGTATTTACATTGGCTTTCTTTAAATTTGTTTAAAATTGTATTTGTTCTTGGCATTTACTTTCTACATCTACGAGTGCTAAATATGCAATTTATTTTATGTTTCTTTCACTTCTCCGCCTATTAAGCTTAATCTAAGAGATACTCGCCTCTATGTATATATAGTATGTATATATTTTAGTAATCATTGTATTGGCACTTGGCCCATTACTCGTATGCTTAGGTTTTTCAATTATAATTAATGTTAACTGGCTACTGTGTGGTATTTGCAGCTCGACGCCAAGCCACAAAAGCTTCGCCCAAAGGGCAAATCCAATTTGTGGGCGTGAGCATTTGCATCAATAATGTACTTTGCAAAATTAAATAGATGTTTTTGTTTTAGATTTTGTTTTGCATTGTAATAGACAAAATATATGTAATACGTCGGTAAATACATACATTCATATACTTGTAGTACTTATATTTGACATTTATGTTTGTCGTCATTTAAATTGGTTTATTTTGTTTAAAAATCTATTGGACTACATGACATAGTTAGTGCATGATTATGATGCAGTGTAGCAGTAGTATGAGTTCCATGTACATACATACCTATACTAAATGCCTATTTTAATAACAATAATAATATCAATGGAAATGTTTAATCATATAAATGAAAGTGCTTTAACTTTTTCAATAAATATATTGTATACAACAGCCGACAAGGAATTACATTCCTACATGTTTAAATGTTTGGCATGACAACATTTGCAAATGAAATCTGTGCATAAATTAGATAACAAATAAATTACGTTGTAATTAAAATACACATTTATAGTAATCGGATTTTGACACTAGATTAAGGCTTTGAACTTCAATAAAAAAAACAAAAAGCAACCTATAATAGTGCTGCCTAATAATAGTAGCTTTATATATTTTTCTCAGCAGTTTTCAATCTAGTGTCATAAATCCACAATTAACTTAAGCAGTTAAATTCAATTTGGAAAGTTGTTGAACCTACTTCGATCTTACTATCTAGTTATGATATAGGTATAATATAAGTACAATATACGATCATATTTTGGTATCAGCAGTAGGTATAAGGGATATTATGTATTTGATATTTTTTATATTTGTTCATCTTAGTACACTAAATATTATATTTGTTAGGAATGTTTTTGAACTAAACGTCAAATAATGAACGTTAAAATACTTTATTTATAAGCGTGGGTTCGTCTGTGTTGAAAAGATGAAAACAAATCAATATTTTTCATCAAATCTTCGTTTTATTGTTGGCTACTTAATATCTTCATGTGTACTAATTTTATATGGGTTTTTCCTACTTGTGAATGTACTATATATATGAGTATTTCCCGGTTCGATAAAGTTATGTATATACAATTTCCATTTTTCAACAAAGTTTTGCTTTTATTTATATTTTCTCATTCTGATATTTGTTTTTGTGTAAAAAATTTCATTTAAAGCTGCACCATTTAATTGATATTTGTATATCAAGATACTTTTTTTATGTACACACAATATAAGTATAATAAATAAAGGATATATTTATGAATATCTGCTCAGTATTGAGAGCGCAGTGCCGTGAAAGCTCAATAAAATTATTTGGAAACATGACAATAAAAAAAGGAAATGCTATTATTTGAAAAACTGTAGCCAATGATATGCTTTGGTCAAATTCCAATACAATTTTATAATCATGTAGTCGCACAGCACCGAACAATCAAACGGACAAGATGATGGCTAAATATATTACTTGTATGTATGTACCTACACAGACATACGCTATAAGTTATAATTAAAATACATCGCACATAAATATGCGTTTATGTCTACAGCTAGTTTATTTAGTAGAACTCGTAGTAGAATTTGTCAACTATGTTAAAATTCGCACTACAATGTTTGGTCTCATTTTGGTTGCATTTTGGACAAGTTTCTTCAAGTGTTGTTAGCAAGCCTTACAACTAATTCATATCAATATCAATGTATTTGTCTTAACAATTGAAGTGTGTACACCTAAAGCTTTCACATGCGTCAACATACAGACATATAGATATTATATTAAATATATAAATATTAAGATATCTTTTTCAACAATTTCATTAAATGGCCTAAATGCATGGCATGCATATGTACATTTGATCTTTAAGTAATATCCACACAAACCATCTGGAATGCATATATATTTTTTTGTTTTTATATATATATATATATAGTAAAGTCATAAAGCTCTGCAACTCACTCAGTTTTATGTATACATTTACAAATATTTTTGAAATACTCGTAGGTAACAAAAAATGCAAAAGCAAATCTATGCAAGCCACTAGACAATTAAAGCTATATTAAATACACTAAGCTAAATTATGGACGGTGGTGCTTCTAGTTATTTGAAACTCATCATCCAACTCATCCGCGGAATAATCCGCAGCCAGTTCGTATTCGATTTGCTCCTCCTGCCGACTGCGAATGAAGTCCGTCGATGCGCTGCGCCTAAATCAGCTACAGAGCATATTGAAGAAACCACGTCCTTTCTCGGAACGCGGTGCCATTAACATAGGAACTTGATTTTTGTGTGTTACCTTGATCTAAAAAGACGGGAAAACCATATAATTATTGTGTATTCAATTAGGAATTGTTTAAGCTGTTGCTTAATAACAATAACATATTGGTATGTACTTATATAATAATAATTTATTTGTTTTATTTATTTTTTAATTTCTCCCCCACTCCCGGATAATGGGTGACAACTGTATCTCAGAGACTGTAAGACCTAGGACCACCCAATTTTATTCCAAGATGTCTTATTTCCCTCACTCCCCCCTCTCCACGCAATTAGCGATTTTCCATAACCGCCGCAATTCTTAGAATTTCCCTTGATCCTTTAATAAATTTAATAAAATTAATTTGTTGCTTTAAATAAACATTTTGAAAAATTACAAATGATCAACCAACAATTTCATGTGAGAAATTCACAATAAACAACATATGTACGTATGGCAGACGCGTGAGCGGATTTACAGTTATGCTTTTTGATTCCTTGCCTTCCCTTTCACATTCTTAAAGAGAGAGTTCTGCTTGCAGCTGCAATGCAAGGCTTAGTTTTTCTCGACCTGTTGAACGCGTCGCGCCGTTTGTATTTGGAGTTGCCGAAAACTCCGAGAAAAGGTTTAATTAATAGTTTAAACATTAGAAAAATTATGTAAAAGCATTTGTACATATTAAGTTGTGTGTGAAGTGTGCAAAATATGTGTTTATTAATGCGAAAATGCCGCGCGATTAATGTGCTGCGTACATACATACAATACTTATGTGTGTATGTGCGTGTTCGTGATTTCAAATAAATTGCGCAGTGCCTCAAATTTGGTTTTTATTTTTTAAGTGTATGTATATGTGATTTAAATAAGTAAATGTGTTCAATTTGAAAATGATTTTTTATTAAAGCGATCGCAGTTATTATGTACATATGTAAAAGTAAGTACGCAGCGATTTATATTCATGATTTTTTTTCATGTATGTATGAATTTATGTACACTTACAGTGCCCTTTATATTAACAGACAAATGTCACCATAACATAACAGATACACAAAAAAAACTCAATTAACAGAGCTTGCCTAATGTGTTGTATAACAGATTGATAACTTTCCTCCATTTCTGTATACAGTCTGTTGTATGAAGACATACCAACAAGTTGCGGTTTGGGTGGTCGAGCGCCCCAACGATCGCAGTTATTATGTATGTAAAAGTAAGTACGCAGCGATTTATATTCATGATTTTTTTTCATGTATGTATGAATTTATGTACACTTACAGTGCCCTTTATATTAACAGACAAATGTCACCATAACATAACAGATACACAAAAAAAAAACTCAATTAACAGAGCTTGCCTAATGTGTTGTATAACAGATTGATAACTTTCCTACATTTCTGTGTACAGTCTGTTGTATGAAGACATACTAACAAGTTGCGGTTTGGGTGGTCGAGCGCCCCAACTTGTCGCAAAGGACCAAGAGAGCGCAGTTAGATCAATCAGAAAAAACAGGAGAGCGTACGAATTCTCTTAAAAAAATGTAAGGTAATGAAGTAAGCATGGAAGACACAATTATTCTTAATAAATAATTAGCAAGTGGAGACGATTCCTTTTGTTCGGTTTTTTCACAATTAAAGAAATTAGCGCTCACTGTACTGCACAGATAGACACCCATATACGCTCATAGACACACATGCATATAAATGGACGCTTTTTGGACTTTATTTATTTTATTATAGCCTGTACCCAAAGGGTGTAGTTATAAACCCTTTACGTGCGTTCGAATACTGAAGGAGGTAAAACTGATCAAAATTCTTTTTACTGTTTTTTTTTTTAATTTTCCTACTTTTTTTAATTCTGTGATTATTCTACACATATGTACAGAGTATTTCATAGTAGGGACACCCGAATTAAGCTACTCCACATGCTTTATTTTTTGTTTTTTAGAAAACGCCTTTAAGCTTACCGTGCACGGAACTTGCATCCATGGCTCCCCATCGATTTGCATGGGAAATGTTTTCTTCGTTTTAATGATTACTTCACTGCACTGAGCCAGGCGGCGACCAGAGGCACGTAATCCCGTTCGCACTTGGCCCATGTGTAGGCAGTTCTCTAGCCCAATAACCTCGATCAATCGATCTCCAATGTCTGCAATGAAGTAGGGTTAAACATTTAATACGAATATAGTTGCATCTTGCTGTTTTAGGTCTAGAATGTTAGAATTAATGCATTAACAAATTTTTGGTCTTACCCTGTATGGCCACGGATAGATCCACGGATGTAAAGCTAGTGGCTGAGAGTTCCTTATCGCTCGACTTAAGCTTTTTGCTTTTGGCGAAGGGTCCAGTGCTTTTACGAATGCGCTTCTGGGATAAATGCTCGCCCCATAAATTTGAGCCGCCATGCGTGTAGGGTATATTCAAGAGCGCAATGCCTTGCAAATGCGGCCCATTCGCCAAATCCAAAGCAACGCCGTCGCACTGTAAAAAAACGTAAAATGATAGTAATCTCAGAAAAACACAGAAATTCCAAACAATTTGCATTTGACTTTTAATCCCTAATTGGCACTGGCGTTGAAACGTTGCAGATTCTACTTGATGCGCAAACACGTCCCACAAGTCACATTGAGGGACAATTTTTTGCATCAGCATTGAAACTCAGTACTCACCTCTATGTCAATGTTTTCGTGCAAATTTTTGCAGGATGCAGCAAATGTTTCTGACGTTGCGTACTCGAAATACCAAAGTTTGTTCTTCATTCGACTATTGAATTTATGCGGATTTTTCTCCCGCTCCAGATGAAATTTGACGCAAATGGCGGCATCCTGCAATGGGAAGTGACAATGCGGCAATCAATTTATGCAAAATGCAAAAGGTCAGTTATAAATGGATTTCATGACATTTTTTTTATACTCTTCTTGCGTATATCCACCATTTCATGGTCAAACAGTAATGCCATTGACAATTTTCACTGTCAATTGAAAGCCTTGTAAAAAGTTTTGTAGTTTTGATTAAATTTCTATGACATGTTGTGTAATCCAACCACTTCTGACAATTGCTAAGCAATACAATTTCTGTGCGGCTAAGAAAAACTTGTATAATTCAGTGTATTGAAAGCCAATTCTTTGACCTTTAAATAGGTTTCAGAAAAAAGGATTCAATGTGTTTTATGAAGGTACAATCCAAATTATTGAAATTTTTGGCAGCTCAGATCCACAGTTGGAGCGCAATGCTATCATCGCATTGGCTTGTCTAGTTTTTAATTAGAAAGAGCAATAATCTTTATGGTAGTTAGCTTAGCTTTGGCTTATGGAGACAATGGGAATCTCGTAATATAGTATTTGAAGGAGAGTTAATTTAATTTCAAGGATTTAGATAAATTTAATATAATATATAGTTTTAATAATACAATGTTAGAATAGACAAATTTTTATCTTTTTGTGCCCTATCATATTATGAACTTTCATTGAAATCGGTGCAGTATATCGAATTATATAGAAGCCAAAGGAATTGTTTCATTAAAGGTTATTTAGTAGTTCAAGGACTTGTGTCCAACTCAAGCAATTATTAGTTGAAAAGCAACTTCAATTAATTAAATGCCACACACAAAGAGAAACTAGCACATCTTCAAGCTACAAAAGCCTAGTGTATTGTTAAGGAAACAATAATAATTGTTTGCTTTAAACTTATTCGTAAGGTAATTACGTTGGTGATTAGGATGGTTTGAAATAGAAGCGAAACACGGCTCTGTGTTGTATGAAGTAATTAAATTCAACAAGAGCTCGTTAGGACTAAAAATGTCTACATAAACTCCTACGGTTGTATACTGACTAGATACGAACTTTTAAAATTGCGAATTGCAGAGCGTTTGGCTTAACAACAGCAATTATTATATTTCAAATTGTGGCCAAACTGAGATTAAGAAGCTTTTGTATGTGTTGCTTCTGGGAAAGTTTAATTATTCCACAAAAGGTGTTACATGACAAAAAAAAAAAAAAAAAGAAAAAACAAAGGACCGAAAAGAAAAGCAGACAGATAAACAAACAAACTCATAAAACAACGGTCAGAAGTTCAAGTAAGGTGTGTGTAAAGCCATCTAAGTAGCAAGGCAGGACTCCACAATTAACGTAATCAGCATACACATGAAAAAAGGAGAAGGTAGAGGTAAAAATAAGGAGAGAAACGAAAGCAATCCAAAAAGTGACAGAGCATGAAGATTACATGCGGCTGGCAAAAACAAACTGCAGACCGACTTGTTCAAATTGCTAGTTGGGGGACCTTTTACATTGAAAAGTTGAAAGGCACGAAAGGCATAGGAGTGAGTTGAGCTTGGCTTTGTTTGTGTGTGTGTGTGCGTACGTGTGGGCTGACATTGGCCTTCTGTCAGGACACATTGTGACTATGAGCTCCCACCTAGCTGCTGCCGTTTGATGCACGGAAATGCGTAAGCAAATGGGGATCGAAGTGTGTGGGAGCTGCACAGTGTGCGAGATTAAAGGTGTATACTTATAGCATATGAATTATTTCTTCTGAAAATAAAAATGTGTGGTAACTATCTATTTCCTTATATCAACTTTATATAAAGGTATTGCTTTCTGATTAGTTTATTAATGCACAGCCCAAGATCTGAGACCTACGCACACGTATCTTTAAGATGGGAAAGCTCAAAGTTCAAAGGAATGCTAATTAAACTCTACTGAACACAATCTAAGAAGCTATTTTCGTCCAGCTTTTAATGTCGTAATTCTTTCTGATATACTAAAAAATAAAGGATGCTGTCTAATTAATAGCAATATATCAGAAATGTTTATATAATAATTTAAAATTTTTCAATTTTTCTTCTGACCGACTCTTGAATATACGATTGATAGTGCTCTTCAGTTCAAATCTGATTATCAGCCATAGATATAGTTTTTTTTTTTTGCTAATAAACTACAAAAAGTTCGTTAATTAAAGAAACTAAACTTTCGGGCCGAAAAAAGCCGTTCCATGCTCAGCACTAGCATACTATACTATATATATATATAGAATGTGATGCGCTTACAGCTTCACTCAAGAATTTGAATTTTAACCTTTTTTCGAGATCTGTCCTAGGGTGGACAATTATTACATACATTTTATGATAACTTTGAAAATTGAATCATGCTTCGATTCGAGTGCCTACATGGCAACAAACTCACATTGTCGGATTCCTGAATTGATCAAATAGAGTTTTAAACAGTACTTCTTTGTATACAAATAATTGTTGTAGGCGATGTATGTACTTTAGTTAAAACTTTGGAACGGATATTTTAAAAACTCTATGCTGCATACACATTTTTGATTTATTTTATCTATATTTATTCACATTAGATGCTTTAGTTATTTTTCTGTAGCTGTTTAATTGATTTTTATTAATAAATGTCCTTACACTTTGCACAACGTTACTTTATACATTTTGTTCATATAGTATAGCATTGAATATTTACACTGTGCCCTGCTCTTTTATTCATGTACACCAATTGCAACGGCATGTACATACGTGCGTTTTTGCTACCGTGTGGGAGTGTGTGTGTGTGTGAGTGAGTGTGTGAGTGTGTGTCGGGGCTAGTTGGACCACCCGCACGTTCGTCTGTGTGGGCTTAAGTCCTTTTTATATTGCAAATGCCGCAGGCTGTGTGCACTGCACTGTTAATGCGCCTTATTGGGTAGCCCCGAAAGCTGTGCTGTGCTGTGCTGTGCTGTGCATATTGCAGTTGCTGACAACCGCACGCCCACCTCCCCTCCTTGCCACCTGCCCAAAGAACCAACAGAGCCCACACGGGCATTTTAATTTTTCTTATTTTCGACCCAAACATGGGTTGTTGCTGGGACAACTTTGTTGAATGCCTCGTTGCGTATACGACATGTTGGTCGTCCAACTTGCCAGTATGTGTGCGCGTCGGTGAGCTTCTGACGTATTTGTAGGCACATTTATTATTCATGCCACCACTTGGACGTGCCTAACATGTGGCGGCGACTGTGGCAACCTGCTTTAGTTATGCTTGTTGCTCTTACAGCAAATAAGATTAATTACCACTCGAGCGCAAATTGAATCGTTAACGGGAACATGAGGGGGAAAGGAAGCGCTTGAGTTCGTTAAAATTGTGTAAACTTTCTAATTAGCTTGTGTTAAAATGTCACTTTCAACTTTTGACCTTTGCAGCAGTGGAATTACTTAGTGACACACATCTGTCAGCGCTATCTACTTAGAGTGCGGGCATGGTTGCGGGTGCTTAGACAAACTATTAGCGTAATATGCTTGTCGAGCTTCAGAGCAATGCCTCGATCTGTTACATAATTTTGCAACTTTGTATCTTCCCTCCTCTACAACCTTGCAAAGAAAGAAAATTTCTAAATAAATGGATATAAACTGTTTGTAAAAAGGACGTGATTGACTCTTAGAAATGTATATAAAATATTACATAGAATATTATTTGATGATTCTGATTGTTTTAGAAACAGCATTAGATTTTATTATTTATTTAATTAACTTCATAGCAAATTCTCACTCTTCTATTAATTGTATGTTCGTGTGTTTTTTTTAGAGGAGCCAAGATTTTTTCCTTCTTTCTTTTCTGTTGTCAATCAATAAATATCCAATCTATAGATTGGACATATGCTTTATTTAATGGTAGAATAAGTTGGACAAAATTTGCGAAAATCATATGCTTTTGAAATGTCTATTAGGTCAATTTTTTATTATTTTGATGTCGTATATTTATGTGCAGCCAAACGATTCGTAATTAAAAGTTATAGCATGGAGGATCAAAGAAAAATTACACATTTCCTATTTCCCATTTTGTTTCGTGAAATTTATTCTGCGTTGTTCTTGTTATTTTATTTCGTTTTCTATGTATCAGCTTTTGCCATGACAAATGGTATGGACGCGTTATTACAGGCCTAACTCATTAAACCTGAAATTACTTTAAAATTGTTTTCAAATTGTCGCAGCTATAAAACTTTGAAGTGTATCTAAAAGTAGAATATATAGTATGTTGTTTACAAGTCGCACAAAAGTTGACAAATGAAGCAGCAACTCCTTAAAGTCGTATAGAGCACGAAATGGCATACAAATAAATACTCGTATAAAAACAAAACAGAAGTCAAGCCTCCAGAGCGGTCGCGGCCATAAAACTTGACTTAAAGCGAAAGAGCAGTGCACACAATTACACATGTACCCGCAGACAATATACAACCATGCCTACCCTCCATATACAAGCATGTACACGTATGTGTGTACGAGGACATATGTATGTACATACATGTACATAGAAACATTTGTTGGTACTGGCCCGCACTTTTATCTGCAGCGCACAAGTTCGCGCTTAGCGTCAATTGTTGACGTTAAACCAAAGCGTCAGCGTAAAATACTTTTCATGCTGTATTACGCCTGCCGAGACCTCACACCCCATACCTTTTGGCCACTGCCACAAAAGTGGAGCATGATGTTGAAAAGAGCAAAGTTTGGGAAGCTAGGCATGCCACCGACTCAAGTAGCTGTCTTGGCCCGATGCTCTGGGTCGACGGTCGGTCGTCACGCCACGACGATGCCACAGCGCATATGACAAGTCATTTGTGCGCAGTTTGGGGTCGACACGCACAGGCACGCATACACATACACATCCACACTCGCAGGACCACACACGTGTAAGCATGTACATAAGTGTTAAATGGATTTCATGTCGGCAGTGCGAAATGAAGCCGACAAGTGAAATCCAAGCAGCAGCTACAATAAGACGCAGTGTGCGAAATGGCATGAAAATCGTCGACAGTTTGCTGAAGACGCCTACTGTTTAAATAGACGCACACATCAAGTCATAAATAAACTAACAAACACACAAGCACACACACACACACACAATTCACACTCACACTCTGTTACGTGCATGGAACGCATACCGACATACTCGTACAGTGCCTCTCATAATAATAGTACACTTGACATTTTTAATTTAAGCGGATCTTGTTAAGCCAGAGCTTCGAATGCAGCGATAATCATAAAGACAATATTTGGAATAATACTTTGTGAATGACTTGTAAGAACAATCTTTACAGAGATATTTTTAGCAACTTTTCAAGCTTGTAGAGCTTATAAGTAATTCTAAGTTTCTTCTCTCTGCTAAATTTTTATTTTTTTTATATCGGTAGATCTATTGACGCCTCTGACATCACTGTGTGCTCATTTTGATTAGATTTCTCCTTCTTACGCTTTTCTAGCTTATAAGATGCTTTTTATAATTTTTTTATATCTTCCTCCTATGTCGACAGGCAATGTTTGTTGACATAAATAAATAAATAATTAACAAATAGCTGATAATTGACAAATACCACTTTCATCAAAAAAGTCGGGAAAGTTAATTCCACAGCCTAGATATTATCATTTACAAAGAATGTAAGAGCCGTTGAAATTGATCCTTCGTAATGTCTTATAAATAATTCTAAGTTTCTTCTCTCTGCCAAATTTTTATTTTTTTTATATCGGTAGATAGACTATTGACGCCTCTGACAACATTGTATTTTGATTAGATTTCTCCTTCTTACGCTTTTCTAGCTTATAAGATGCTTTTCATAATTTTTATATATCTTCCTCCTATGCCGACAGGCAATTGTTTGTTGACATAAATAAATTATTAACAAATAGCTAATAATTGACAAATACCACTTTCATCAAAAAAGTCGGGAAAGTTAATTCCACAGCCTAGATATTATCATTTACAAAGAATGTAAGAGCCGTTGAAATTGATCCTTCGTAATGTCTTATAAGTAATTCTAAGTTTCTTCTCTCTGCCAAATTTTTATTTTTTTATATCGGTAGATAGACTATTGACGCCTCTGACAACATTGTATTTTGATTAGATTTCTCCTTCTTACGCTTTTCTAGCTTATAAGATGCTTTTTATAATTTTTATATATCTTCCTCCTATGTCGACAGGCAATTGTTTGTTGACATAAATAAATAGATTATTAACAAATAGCTGATAATTGACAAATACCACTTTCATCAAAAAAGTCGGGAAATATAATTCCACTAGATATTATCATTTACAAAGAATGTAAGAGCCGTTGAAATTGATCCTTCGTAATGTCTTATATCTATGAATCGCACTGTACACGTACGAGTATGTATGTGTGTCGGTTTGTTTGTTGGGGTGTATTTAAGATCCAAGTAAATACGCAAAGGAAAAGCAAGAAAAACATATTTCACTTTACGGCATTTTTATTTTGGTTGCGGATTTGGTGGCCAAAAGCTGCGGCCTAACTTGCAATTGTGTTTGTTGCCGCCTAGTATTAGGCTGATTTCATTTCGGGCATAAAATGTTTGCACAAAAAGGATTTCAGCCTTAGCCGCACTTGACAAATGGTGTCTTTTACAAAACAGAAGCACACTATTACACATCCACACACACGCACACACCCATGTGTAGATATATTTAGTTGGAGGGGCAGTAAGATTGTCACTTGGGCTCGCCCTCCGCCCTTATGTGCTGATTTCGTAACGTTCTCATTTTGATCACACACAGGACACCATTCAAGTTGCGCCTTACTGATTTGTACAACATTTCCGTTTTATTTGCCGTTGATTTCATTCCATTTCTCTTTCGCTCTGCTCCATTTTGTTTTACGCTTTTTATTTCGCCTCCTTTTGCGGTTGCTGTAAATTTGTCACTTAACAATTCTTTATGGTCGCATTAAATCGTCGCCCAAGCGCCAGCTACTTAGTTCGTTCGTTGCCTAAAAACTCACACACAAACACTTTCAGCAGCAGCAACAATTTGTGAGTGCGTGTGTGTGTGTGTGTGTGTGTGTGTGTATGTGCGTGTGTGTGTGTGTCTGTGTTTTTCTTAGCCTCTTTCATATCTAAAATTATACTAAATTATTCAAAAGCCTTGCCTGCTGATATGAAACTTTTAAAAGTTTCATCCTTTCGCTGCGTCTCATTTCTATTTATTGCTTTGGCTTCGACTTCCTTGATGTCCCTGTGTACTACATGTATGTGTTAGTGTTAGTGTGGTCGTGTGTCTCTGGGGCACAATGTGTTACGTGGCTTGCTGTTGCCGGTGGCCATGGGATGCCGATCTCAAGTAGTTACTAATTTAACGCTCTCGTAAAATTATAATTAGACAAGCTGCTGCCAGTTAGTGGCTTGTTGGCAATATTAATGCCACCAGCCTTTCCTGTAAATTATTGAATCAAATTGAGCTATTTACGAGTTTATAAAATATTACGTTCTGCAGGCGCATAAAACACTTAGGTCTGTGTATATAAGAGAGTACATATTGTCCTAAGTAAATATTTAGTTTCATTTATATAATAGCCGGCGCATGTGTTCCTTTGTTCGATGAAATGAATACTTAATAACCAAATGAAGTGCTTTTCGGGCTAAAAAATAAGTTTTCTGCAGCTGCAAGCCTCTTAACTGAAAGCTAGTTGGGTAGCAAACAGCAACAAATGATGGCGAAAATATAGTCAACAAAGGCTAAGTAAAGAGCTCATCGAGTACTGAAGACAGAATAGCATTCAATTTTTAAAATCAATGGAAAGTATACTTCTTTAACGTTTATGAAAACGATTTATATACTTGGTCCTACACCTGGCATCTGAGCACTCTCTAATGATTGAACATAAAGTCATATATGTTCGTAACGAGGACAAATAACATCACATGGCTTTGATGTTATTACTATTTTATAGCACGATAATGCCTGTAAGTAATAAGGTAAGCTGTAGCAGTTAACAAAATTGAGGTTAACCTTATGGTCAATAAATGAGGTTAGGCACAAAACTAGTCCTTTAACTCCAGCTAAGGTTCAAGTTCAAGTTACACGCCATTTAAAGATAGACTTCAACTTTTTTTAAAAATTGTTTTTCTTTCTGGAATATACTTGAATGGGAAACGTTAAGCTTATCAAATAGTTGGTTAACGAAACTATTGTGCTTTTATTCAACACTATTAGCAATATTCAGAGACATGCCTTAGTTAAGTAATCTAAATACATTTGTATATATTTACTTGCTGTTTTTGCCATTCTCTTTAATAAAGCCACAAAGCTATGCACGTATCCACATACAATAAACAAAGTTCAACAATTTCATTCCTTAATGTATGCTTCTAAGTATTAGGGATATTGCGCAACTTATTCTCTTGGTCTTTGCTCTTGCGCGCATTTTTATTGTCCTCCTTACGTATTTCTACTAAAACCGTCATAAAACGACTCGGTACGAATGGCAGTTCACATTTTTGATAACGGCTGTAAAATATGCAAGCACGCATCACGCATACGCAATGTGGGCTGAGAAAAATGTATTACATTGAAATTTTCAGTTGCAGCGACTCACACGACTTGAGTTTGAATAACACCGATACATTTTAAATACATATTTGCACCGAGATTTCGTTTCGTCAGACAGTGATTTGTGTAGACGAACCCTCTCAGATCCCTAGCATCATATTGCTGTCATATGCATAATGTGATCTAAAAATGTTTTGTAATGCTAAAAATATTTGACTAAATGTTAAGATGAAAATTCGTTCTAATCAACAGCTCGGCACATGATCATAGATGATTATAGTTTTTGGCGCAGTGAAGCTTAGGCGAAGATAAAGATAACTTCTATTCAATTGTGATTTTTAATATCTATGCTTGATCGGGCCATTTCGATTAGAGATTAGATTAGGTAAGGCCATATCAGACCTGGGAAATTATGAACTTATTTGCAATTTCTTTGATATAATTTACGAAGCGTTGCAATGAATCTGGGTCTGCTAAGTGCTGGACAATAACTAAGAATATTTTTTTATTCCTCGTTAGCATTTTTCTACAGCTTCTACAGAAATCAATAAATGGTAGGCCAAGTCAGTTTTTTATTGTAAATGCTAATTTGCGATTTAACAGCGCTGCTGAGGGATTAGAGAATTTGGTAACCAGTTTGAAAGTTATTCAAAATTGTTTATACAGCAAATAGTTTGGGTTACTCACTACGGAATTTTACAGGCAATATTAATAAAACAAAAAACTTGGAAACTTGTAACTATCGCGCCACTAATCGGCATTCCTAGGTCTGACGCACCATTCGAGTGACGCAAAGTGGTAGAAGTGGAGACCATGAAGTAGTTGCGGGTCGTGCTCGTTTACTTCTTTTACTGACTTTTGTTTTCTGTTTGCCCTTTTTGTTTTCAGCATTGAAAGGCCATTGTTTGACTTCATTGTGGGGGTACGAATGTGTGCTTTGCATGCCTTGCGGTTTTGAATTCATTCCGCATGATTTGCATGCGAAAGGAGGGATTAAGAGACGTTTTGAGTTCCTCACTCTTTCACATTAATTTCATTTCATTTGCTGCGGTTTGGTTGAGTCGAGTTCTGCGGTCAACGCTTATGAATTTTCACATCATGCATTTGGAATATAACGGGGTTTGTTTGCTTATATTTATAAAATGGTGAATAAATTATAAGGTCAATTAATTTTAATAATTGAAGATCACTCGCAAATTGGCTTTCACTGCGGTAAGTGAAAATCATCAGGAAGGAGGAGATTCATTTAAAAAGATGTAATTTCTTGTGAATTTCAATTTCAAATAATCAAATATTGAATATGGGAAAGTAATCTTTTCGGTGAACGTGTATTTGTAAATTAAATAAAATTAAATAACACCTATAAAATAAAACTATAGAAGGTAATTAATTAATTAGATTTGTGATTATTTCTCGATAACCTTTCGATTAAATCTCTATATCCGAAATGCGGAAGAATGGGTTTATTTGGGGCTTTTTTTGAGTTTAAATTAAAATTAACTAATCAATAAGCATTCCTTAAGTTTAGAAAGCAGACATAAAGATGTTAGGAGTCTATCCTAGTGTGAGAGCGTTATCCTTATGTATATTTGACAACTTGATCTACGTTGAAAATAATATTGTAAAAATCGTATATTTCCCATAAATTAGCTTAAACGTATGGGTAATAATTTTTTGAAATGTTTTTAGTTCCTTCAGTTCAGTAAAACAAACGGATTATCGCAAGGAATGAACTTGAGATTATATTATATAATACTATATATACAAATATTAAACTATGCTGCCAAAGAGTCCATTGAAATATCATAATTTTATGTTAATACTAGAATATCCTACGTATTCCTTGCTTAAATTATATATTTGTATTGTGTCCAATTTCAGGAAAAATAACTAGGCAACAGCAAATTACAAATCAGCATCAAATCAGTCTAGATTTTCTGCAATTTAATTGAAAGCTTTATAGTGTGATTCAATTTTATTTCATTTAACTGTGCAGTTGAAGGCTATTTGAGGTTTTAATTTGCAGTAATTTACATAAGTAGTATGGAAAAAACTAAGCTTTAACATTTTCTACACATACTCATCAGTTTTCAGCATAACATGGGTTGCATGTTCCTCGCATATTCCCTGTCCTTGCACACACACATTTGTATATATAACACACACTCATAAAGGAGCTTATACGGCTTGTCATTTGTGAAGGACAGACGTGCGTGCTTTTGTTACAGACTCGCAGCTAATTAGGTTTCTGCACGGTTGCATACGAGTATGCATAATTCCAAGAGAACATCATCGGGCAATGAAAGCTAGCTGTTTATAATTTCTAAAGGCATAATCAAATAAAATATGCGGCCATGCCAGTGCAAATCCAGATGCAAATACAAAAGCTTGGGCATATGCTGTTCTTGGCATCATGTCAGTGCCACTGACGGCATCAACAAAGCCGCATGCAGCCTGACACGGCATTCATTACTGTAAAATGTTGCACTGCTTCTGCAGCTGTGACGCAACTTGTTGCTGTAAGCGCCCCATGACGTTGAATTAGCACCAAATTAGAGCCTAGTCAGCATCAAACAAGCCAATGCCACTCACATTTCCATGGCATGCCCTTTCTACGTATCGCCCGATGCGAATAGTTCCCATAATGCTGCATATAGGCACTGACTATATGGAATATAGATCTGACTTTAAAAATTTTCCTTCTACTAGTAAATACAAGAAGCGAAGGCATTACATAACTGGTGGATCAGTTGGTGGATCACTGACTATCTCTATATATAAAAAAGTTTGTCCTGACAGACTGATTGATTGGTGATCAATTCACAGCCCAAACGGTAAAAGCTGAAATTTGGACTTAAGTATCCTTTCATAGTGTATGTTGGCGATAAGATTTGGAAAATTCGAGCTCCAAAGGGGGAAAACAGGCTCTAAAGTTTGAATGAAAAATCCGAGTTTTTCAATCGATCGACTTAAAACTTAGTTTGTATACTCTCGGAAAACTTTCCAAGAAAAACTGCATACTTGGTTTTTTGAAATTTTTCTTGGGGCATTAAATTTAGGAGTTTCCTGTAAAAAATTATGGGGCACAAAAGGAAACCGCGTCAAAAGCCCACAGCTCAAACGGTAAGATCTAGAATGCCGAAATTTGGGCTCAAGTATCCAATCATAGTGAAGGTGCGCACTATGAAGGGATTCTGGAAAATTCGAGCTCCAAAGGGGGGAAAACGAGCTTCAAAGTTTGTTTGAAATATTTTCAGTTTTCCACCAATAAACTTCAATTTTGGTTTTTGTGATCTATAGGAGAATACAAATAAAACTGCATACTTGGTTTTTATATCCAGTACCCAAAGGGTGAAAGGGTATACAAGTGTGAAATATAGATATGACCTTAAAAATTTCTCCTTTACAAGAAGGGAACACATTAAATAACTAGTGGATCTGTTGTATCAAGTCTAGGTGATTTTAGTTTTTCTGGAGCACTAGTGTTCATTATCGGGATTGATTGGATTATTTTTTTTGTAAATCATCTCATCAATCATAATCCCCCCATTTTATTTAACCGCGTGTCAGCATCTAATTATTAATGCGAGTGTGTATGTACTTACCACGCCAACGGAAAAGTAATTATTGATAATATTGTAGGGTACTGTGCAGTCCTTGTCTGACTGCACTTTAATGGGTTTTGGCTGTTGTTGTTGTTGTTGTTGTTGCTGCTGCTGCTGTGATACTGCTGTGGGCGTTGTTGTACGCCCTTGGTTTTCTAAACTTGGCGTTAGGGGTGTTTGTGGAATACTGTTGTTGCCGTTGTTGTTGGTGTTGCTGTTGTGGTTGTTGTTGTTGCTATTGTTGGACATCATTGCTGGTGGTTGTGTTCTGCAGTCATCTGACAAATCCAATGACAATGTAATTTGCTGTTTAGCGATGTTGTTCTCTTTATTGCACTGACTATTATTATCCCTTTGATTATTCCCAAACGCAGTTGTTTCCTCTACAACTTCCGATTTGCCGGCTGCTGATTTTTGTTCTGCTTCTTGCTTATCCTGCTCCTGTGCCTGCTCCTCTTGTTGCTCTTGCTGTTGCTGTTGTCGTTGTTGATGCAGCTGCTGCTTGTGTTGCAGCAAAAGCGTCTCAAGTGATTGCTTTTCTGTTACATCTGTTGTTGCTATTGTAGTTGTTGTTGCTGATGCTGCCGTGGATGGCACTTGTACGTCTGCATGCTCCATCTCAGCGTCCTTAGCATCGTCCTGTTGCTGTTGCTGTTGGCATTGTTGTGTGACTAAACTGCTGCTTCCATTGCCACTGCCACTGGCGCTGCTCGCACTGCTGCCGCTCAACGTATTTGTCAATGTTGTTTTCTGCGAACGCTTCAACTCAAAGGTTGACATTGAAATGCTCTTCGTTGTTGTGGTGCGTGTACTGCAACTCATTGCTGTTGTTGTTGCTGTCGTTGCTGTCGTCATATCCTGGGTGTATTCCGATGCATTCATAATCGATGAGCTGGAGACTGCCGTAGCTGCTGGATGCTTGCCAGTTGCCATGTTGCCCATGCTGGTGCTGCTGGTCATGATGTTTTGACGCTGCATTTGCTCGAACCGTTCGATTAACGACTTGTCGACAACAACACTTTGCGACAATTCAATCACCTTCTGCATATTTGAGTGCAGGGTTACCTGTAATGAGACGGAAACATCGTTGAGCCATTACGGATGCAAAAGAGTCCAATTGTAGCAGACTCTTCACAATATTCAAATGATGATTACTAAGCTACACCTTTTTAGCTAGCAGTTGAAAGGAGTAGGAATTGTATGCTGTTGAAAACATTTCCAATAGAATTAATTCTCCTGTACATCCGATTAGTCAAATGTTACTGAGGAATTCTGATTAAATCTGATAGCTTATACTTATCTTATAAAACATTGTGTAATGCTGAGATTAACACGAGAACTGAAAATGTTTATAAATGTTAAATACAATAAACAATGTTGAGAATTCTTGGTTTGTCAGCCAATGTGTTTCTGAATGGAAACTAAACATTATCAATTCTATTAGGTATATTATTTCCAAATTGTTAAGCAATCGATTGCTGGCAAAGATGTCATAATCGGATTAAGAGACAAGTATGTACAAGGTTAGACCGATTCGTTCTCTATCTTCTGACTCCTAAAAAGTGCACCGAACTTTAAAGCGATGCATAAATCCCATTGCCTTATATTTAATGCATTTCATGTAGGTATATGGTAAATATTCAGGTTGCAGCTGCAACTAAATGGTGGAAAGGGAACGTCTACGCTGGCAATCTCAATTAAAAATTCGTTCCCAACAGCCATTTTGAAATTAGTTCGAATAATCTTCGAACGGCCGCATCGTTGCAAACCGCTGCGTGCGCCTTTTGTGGCAGATAATTGGATTTTTTCCAGGGGGCGCGCTGTTGCCACACATGCGTTGACCTGCTGACTTGACTCAATTTGGGGCATGTTGCCAGTTGCATGAACGCCCACCTACCGACCTATACATGCGTTACTGTTACTGCCACTGTGTTCTTACCTTTGGTCGCAACAGCTCGTCAACAGGCGCCGCATTTGTTACCTCAATACTCCAGCGATCCAGCATCACAGTCGAGGCACGTTTTATTTTCTCCATAAGTTTGGGAATGTTCTCGCCCTCGTAGCCCCCGCCCCAGCGCAGGCATCGCGCCAAATCGTTACCCGTGCCAAGCGGAATCACGCCAATGGCGGGTTGCGTGGCCAGCTCGATGGAGTCTGTGTAAAAAGTGCGTGAGATTACAAGTGTATGGTGTGTATAGGTTGGTGTGTGTGTGTGTGTGTGTGTATATGAGGCATAATTTAATGAGATACGCTTTTCAAATTGTTGTTGTTGCTCATTTTTCTTGCTTACCCATAGCCTCGAGCACCCATCCAACAGTGCCGTCGCCGCCGCAACAGATGACTTTGAAGTTGGGCAGGTCTTTAAAAAGCGTGAGTCCTGCGTAAAAAACAATATTTTAAAAAATCTTGCCAGACAGCTCATATTTAAGCCGAGGCTGTGATGAGCCTAATTGAAAGTTCAAATGTGGTTTTCCCTATAATTGTTAAATTGTTCTCATAACAAGTCGGTTGAGAATTCCAATCTTTAATGGTCTTTTCTCAATCAAGATTTTAACAAGAATCTTAAACATTTGATTTCAAAAATGAATAAATTTGTATATAACTATTTTAGAGTGAGTGTGATTCTGAGTGAGACGTGAACTGCCACACTTGGCTGCTTTTTTGCGGTTCTATTGACTGCAATTCCCAAGTCACTTTTCTGCAGAAGCATCGAGTTGTGAGTTCTTCTTTTGTGTGTGCGCAATGTAATAACAAATTTACTTGTAAATTAACGAATGTCAAGATTTCCTAGGTTAAAATAAAAACCTAAACAAACAAAAATGTCTTGGTACAAGAACTTTCGAGCTAAACGCTTTTCTTTGAAACTCTTTGGAATCGATTTAAGCACTAAAAAAACAATTAATAATTTTAATTATTATCAGCAGAAATGTATACATAAGCTATAAGGAATGTGGATTGACATTATTGTAGATTTTTAAATTCCATTTTCAACATTCAACTGATAACTATTGGCTGCAAGTTTTAATGATTGATTGCACAAACTTAAAGTACCCCTCTGTATCCTGTGGGTACAGGGTATACAAAAAATAAAATTAAAATAAAAAATTCTAACTTCGGTAATTAATGCGAGTTTTAAAAATATTTCACACAACAAATAATTTAAATATGATAAAAAAGTGACAAAAATATTCAAAACAGAATGGCGACGAGATTCTAAATTGAGTTTGAAATAAATTTCGTTTTTTTTTTTGTTTTTTGAAATGTATCAACAATAAAAAAATCAACATAATTATTAATATAACTATAACTTTAAATATTTTTTTTCACTTGAAGTGTAATCGTAATTTAAAGATTGGGAAAATGCTAGCTTAAAAACCATTTGTCACAGCCTCGACTTGAGAAGCGTAATTCGCAGTTGCTTACCTTCTTTGGGTCCACCTTTGGATAGATCGTAGACCTGACGCGGATTCAGCATATATTGAAACTTGCGCAATATGCGATCGCCCTGGCGGCCGCCACTCTTCGGATTCACAAACACCAGGAGTGGGCAGCTGTGCTCGTCCGGCGGCGTGATTTGGAAGTGTGTGGCCTGATGATGATGCATTTGTGATTTCTATTCTCGTTTCATTTCAATAAAATTGGAGCGCATGGTGCAGTAGTAGCAGGAGGGGTTTTTATTTTAGCGGAATTTTAGAGGCATTTTTGCAGTTAGGTAGCATTTGTGGTCATTTGATTGATTTGTGCCAATATCATGGTGATTGATAGCATTTTCATTTGAATTTTTGAAAATAGAGAGAGGGATTTTCAGACAAGCGAATGAATGGATTTAGTTTGTGCAATTGTTGCACAATGCATGTGTGCTTTATGTATTGAAGAGTGCAGGTCAGGCAATGAGAGCAACTCAATTGTGTTTGGCAGTTACTTACTTTGTTCGCCTGATTCACCGAACGCTGGCGATCCAACACAGCCGGACATATAGCCGTGGGGGGCACAATCAACTCTGCATTCTCACCCAGCGTGCATTCCTTCTTCACCGAGGAGGCGCAGCGGTTGTGTAACTGTTGGTTAGAGGAAAGCACAGTGAAGCAATCAAATTAGCCAGAGTGCAAAATATAAGTCGCGAAAAAGTTTAACGTCCGCGCCCCTCCAAAAAATGTAGCTCATACTAAATATTTCCCTAAATCCAATTTCCAGTTCATTGCTGCCCGCATGCCACTAATGGATAAGCGGTGACGACATTGGCCGGCCAGCTGCCCGCCCGACAGACTAGGCGTATACGTATTTATTTTGTGCGAGGCTTACGCTTACTTAAACGTTCATTTCACGCTAATGAATCCGATTAAAAGTTTGTTAGCGACCCAAATTGTTAATTTTTGCAGTTAAATGAGATTTTGTCGGGCTCTTAACCAAAACGCCTATCTGGGGGCTGGCTGCGCTTTAAGTTGTTCAACAGCAGCTATTAAAAAAATCATTTCTGAAGCTGAGCATCGCTCATTTTTATGCTAAATATTTCGTACAGTTGATAAATACAATTTGTGTGTGTAATCTATGACTAATAGAGAATAATCTTTATACATATAAACGAATCTAGTTTGCTTAATTAGCACGTCTCTTATATAGGTTTGAAAATAGATTGCGGGAAGTGGGAAAAATTCGTAGCTTCAAGCTTCAGAGCTTCAAAATTAATTCCTAGCTAGTCTCGGTATGCATGCTGAATTAATTTATAGTATAAAAGTATAGATAATATTTTATATAGTTCCATGCTATATACGAGTTATAGTTACAGTAATGAAAACTTTAAAGCAAATGAAATGCTAGGATTTTGATCTGCATTCATCAGTCCACGTATTTTCTATCATTAATTTTTAAGGCGTAGTAAACAATTTCTCACACACCAATTGCCTAACTCTAGGCTATACTATAGAGGTCAAAGAAAGCCATTATACATTGAGGGATTGCACCTCCAAGTTTGCTGCATTACGAAAGTTTCGCCATCTCTTCAATCTATAATTGTCACGGCCAAAACTGTGAAACTGCTCAAGCGAACTTTTGGCTTATCCAGACCACACTAGGACAAAAGAAAATGTACTTTACAAAATATTTGCATATATTGGCAGCCGAGAGCGCACAAAACGTTTAGGTTGCAAAATATTTTGCAGCAGTTGCACAAGTTTCCACAGCTTCTTGGCACTATTTGTCTGTTGGCCTCCGTTATTATTTTGTTGTTGCTTCTGTTTTTTCTTGTTTCTTGGAGTTGCTGTTGTGCATGCGTCTTTTGATAAAACAAATTCGACATTATCTCTGCTGCACTTGTCAAAGTCGGGAGACAAAGTTGTACTCGTATGCCAAGGCGAACGTGTGGCAGACGGGAAAGCGTCAGGCTTTTTGCGGTTGCCATTTGTCTGAGGCATGTGGGAGCATAATTTGCTCGAGACGTGACAATTTCCAAGCCATAACGAAGTCGATGCCAAAGTGCAAACAAGTGTGCGAGCTTGTCACTGTGTTTGTGCACGTGATGTAGTTAAAATCACTTGCGCATAACAAGTTGGCAACTAGAAGAGCACACACGAGTATTCCTACCATCACATGGCAGCACATACAAATAGTAGACATGTTTATAGTTATCCTTCCGGTATGTGTCGGAGCCTTTGTCTTACATCAGTTGAGCAAAGTAATTGGAATTCCGTACTGCAAAATTCGAACTCGCCTCACACACAAGCTATACATGAGTTCCTTGCATTGATTTAAGTGCAAATATATAAACATGTTTTCAACAGGCACAAATTGTAGCCTTGGGTCTGGCCACAGGAAATGTGATATTGAGTTACGATTCATTCTAGGAATTTTTCGCACATACTCGTACATACATTTATAACTACATCCCCTGGCATTGATTGCATTAAAAATAGAAGTTCATTTCATTTTCCTCACATATGTTTTAATGAACTAAAAAAAGTACGCCATAACTTTATCATCAGATTTGTTGCACGCAGATAAATGAGCTAAAAACGCATCGTCGTCTGTTTCGAAGCTGCATACTCTTCACTGTGTCTTATTTGTACAACCAAACATTATCCTTCCATGGTCATGGACTGCTTACAATTTACGGAAAGATATTATCAGACGATATTATATTTAATTGGAAAGCAATTTTATAGACAAGTAGTGTTCCATAAGAAAACAAGAAAGGAATGCTAAAGTCGAGCAGGGTATAGGGTATATCCCTGTACCACCCCACAAAAATGAAATTAAATTAATTAATTAATTTGTATCAGAAAAAATAAACAAACTCGATCTGTCTAGGGCTGATAGGAACCTTGATACCAATTTTGGTTATCCTTGCTCTGGTGCTTACTGAGATCCTTGCGCTCATAGAGACAGACGGACAGACGGACAGACAGACAGACAGACAGACAGACAGACAGACAGACAGACGGACATGGCTATATCGACTCGTCTTGTCATCCTGATCAAAAATATATATACTTTGTGGGGTCTGCCACGCCTCTTTCTGCCTGTTACATACATTCGCACAGAACTAGTATACCCTTTCACCCTTTGGGTACAGGGTATAATTATTTTTGAGTTATATACAGCTATATTAAAAAGAGTAATTTGATACTTTGGGTGTCGAAATATTATTTTTGTCCTTAAAAAAGAAATATATGTGCACGTTAGTTGTACAATTATGGGAAGAGTAGTGATTGAAATACACAAAACGTCGGACGGGCGAATGGGGGGACAGGAATACTGTTCTTTAAAGTGTGGCCCACCATTGTTCCTTTTTGGGGGCTACAACAATATACCCTGACAATTTACAGTGAGGGCCATAAAAACCAAAAATATTCATTTTAGTGGACGCCACAAAATTTAAAATTTCTCACACATGATATAAAAAAATAAAAACCTTAAGGAAAACTGTCAAATTTGGTGATAATAGAAATGTTAGGAAAAACTTCGCAGATAACTTGTCGTGGTGCTTTGTCATCTCTAAGAAAATAGAATTACATATTAAAAAATATTTTAAAAATTGTTAAATTGAAGTTTATTTATTTTTATAACAAGGCATGGCATGGACTTTATTCATTCGAGGTATATTTTTGTGGCTGGATCCGAATACAAAAGCTGATGGTCATGCAGAGTAGATGTTGCGTGGAAATGTTTGACTGTAAAAATGTATCACCTCTTCAGTAAGGCAGAAGAGATTTAAAACGTTAAGCCACCCTTTTCTATGCAACTTGTTCTAAGTCGCACAACAACTCTGTTACTGGCATATGCTAGCGCAACAATCATCTCTCTAGCTAAGCCGATCAATTGCAACAACTGACTGGCTGGTGTGGCTGCAACAACTCTTCATACACTTACGAGTGTATAACATATTTTGTTTATCATCACTTGTGGCTTTTCAAGGAATTCAATCATTTTTGTAAGCGCATTTCTGTCAACTGAATGACATTTCGTCTAACTCTGTCTAAACACAGCCCACATTTGACCTTCAGTCTGCTTGGGAGTATGAATACTTCATTAAGAGCCATAGACCGTCAAATGTCACGCAAATGTCCGTCAAATGTGGGCAGAAGGCAAACTCAATCAATTCATGTTCATGAAGCACGCTGCAACTAGTCCGAATACTCACCATCATGTGGCACCAACGACACGTCAGTCCCGTGATGCCGTGGTACGCCTTAATGCGTTTGCGGCACTTCGAACAGCGTCCGTAGCAGTTGCCTTCAACCCAGTGGTGCAATAAATCGCTGCCGCATTTGGGCTTTTTTGATTTCACGTACGTAGTAATGCAGGATGCGGGGGCATGTTGCACGCAGCGTTCATGCACTGTGTATTTGCATACTGGAGGCCAACCAGAGGCATTCAGTATGTGTGCGTGAAAAGATATCAAAGGACTAATTTAATAATATATTAATTAAAAAACCATTTGCTCCTCATTTCAAATGTACAATTTCAATTCAGTTCTTTACAACAATTATCCAATGCCAGCAAAGTCAACACTAAATTCAATTAAAATTTGACATGGAAATAGACGAGCAGAGGTCCGAAAGCTATTGCTAATTAAATATGTTTGTGGAAATAAGTGTGAACAATTTTAAGAAATTAGAGAAATGTAATCCCTTAATTGAAATGGGGTTTAATTTTTGTTGTTAACGGCCATTAAATTCTATATCAAATTTTTTAGAAAGATACTGATCTCCGGCTAAGCATTTCTGGCATTTGGCCCAAACTTTTGCACATTTGTGCCACAGACGAGTATTTGTTCTCGAGTGATAGATACTTACACACACAGCATAGACCCTTCTTGCCCAGGCCGACGAGCATGTTGAGGCAGAGGTTGCAATATGCCGGTTTGCTGAAGTGCTTCAAACGCCAAACGTGTATGCCGTCCTCCTTGAGTGTAGTGCTATCGACACCTGCGGCACGAAAATGAAGAACACACAACTTAAACTTCGATGCATGACAGGTAGAGCCATGCCTGAAATTTGCATAGTTTGCACACGCAGGCAAATCGAGCTCTAAGTAGAAGCATGAGTGGCAGCCACAACTGCAATTGCCACAATGCTGCATTTTTTTTTTTTTTTGCACTTGCAAATAACTTGATTATTACAGACAGAGAAGGAGTCTGAGACACAGACAAGCAGAAGTGTCCTTCCAAATGTTGTGTGGACTCGAACTAGCTCAGCGCAAACAATTTCACTTGTTATTGTTTTTATCGTTTATTTTACTTATAGACCCATAGTTGTTTTTCAACATTTACATACTAAAAACTTGTAGTATAACATATAATTTCAATCATATTAGTTAATGCATTTACTCTTTGCTAGCATACATAAATTTTGTTATTGTTTTAAAGGAAGTGAAAAGTCTGCTCCTAATTATATTTAATCATTTGTTAGATGTGAATGCCCATATACAAGTATACGTTCATTTCAGTTTTTATCGTTTATTTGACATAAACACATAAGTATATAGTTCCACCGTTTTTTCAGCATCTACATACTAAAAACTTTCAGTATAAAATATCGTTTAAGCCAATTTAGTTCATGCATTCATTCACTCCAATATTTGAAGCATATAGTAGGGAAATGGAATAACGCTAAGGGGTTGCTTTTAGTAATGTCGGATCCCGTGAAACCTATTGGAATATAATACACTATATTCAAACCTTTATTTGTGAATAATATTTAAGAAGAAAATATACTATATGAATATATATTAACCTCTAATAACAACGTTTGCAAACAACATTTGTGAGAGCTATATACATTTACGTTTTACATTAAAGAAAGTGAAAAGACTGCTTCTAGTATTAGTCACGAAATGACATCAAGGCCAGCAATATTTAAGTAGTGGAAAGCTCGTTTCAAGTTTGTTTAAGAACAATGAAACTATTTTGTTCTACAAGTATATGTAGTTTTTGTGCTTAGTTCATACTTGTATTGCAGCATTGTGTCACTCAAATAAACTGCACAGCTCTAGTTGACTTACCCAGCAGGACTAGTAGCGGAATCGTAGTCATGCCGCCCCTCTGCCATTCATCCAGGGACACGGTGCCATCGGCATCGTAGTCGATTTCAACCATCATCTCTTGCAGGATCTGCAAATATACGAGTACGAATATGGCAGTGAGAGCGTGAGAATAGTGACATGAACGCCTGCGGCATTGCTGGATTTTCTGATTGACATTCAGCGGTGTGTAAAGTAAAGTCGAGAAAATAAAGGTAATTTCGCATAAGAGGTTGCATTTTGCATGGGAAGCGATTTTATTGCCTTGTCTAAGCGCACAGCACAAGCATTTGGTAGAGCAAAACTGTATGGCTTTGCAGCTTGATTGTTCAGGTAGCAACAACATAGTTCTTGCTAATAAGCTATGAGACGACGGATAAAGTAAGGAACTTTTCAAATAGCAAGCAAGTGCGCTTACGTTTCTTTAAGCCGAATAGCAATTTAACAGATTAATAGACTAGCTTCTTCTACTTATGGCTACATAAATATTTTCTAACGTTATTATACCCAGAGGGTAAAAGGATATACTGGCTAACTGCGACGTATGTAACAGACAGAAGGAGGCGGAAGGAGGAGGAAGGTGGCAGACCCCACAAGGTATATAAATATTCTTCATCAGTCAATGTAGCAATGTTCGTCTGTCCGTCCGTCATTCCCTCCGTATGAACGCAACGATCTCAGAAATTTGGTATCAATATTCTCCTATATCCGAGAAAGAACGATTTTGAGCTTTTTTCTTTTTCTCCCTCACTTCCCCGTTATAAGTGATTTTCCTTTATTCCCGTAATTCTTTGAATTATCATAATGGGTCAATTACGAAGAAAATTATAGCTATAAATGTAATGTAATTTATTTAATTATTAAATATTTTAATATTTTTTTTAGTGTTTTACCACTGTATAGGGTATTTAGAAATTAAGCCTGCTCGGCTCCTTTCCTTTCTTGTTCTTGACTTTGAATTTGTGCATTTCATTTCCGCTGCCATTATAAATAAATTTATTATCTTTGCCGGCAGTTGCCCTGACTTTTCGACCAACGCAATTACAAATTTATATGTTGCGGAAATGAATGCCAGAAATATGCAATTCATTAAACGCTTTGATTATTTTACTGTGAAGGGGCGAAACCTCAGAAGTTCCGTCGACAGCAAATTATGGAATTCATAAGTTTGTGAAGCTAGTCGTTGTCGGAATCACAAATACAAAACTCAATGCCTGTCCAGCTTGAGTGTGTGTGTGTGCATTTGTTTTGGTTTTCGTGACTGTGCATGAGCACGAAAAAGGGAAAATATTTTTTGATTAAAATATCTGTGTGTATTTGTGCTCAGAATTTTAAATATGCAGCGCACAGTGAAGTTGTCATGATGGAAATAACAGGCATAGATACGAATATGGAAAAGGAGAGGCGTGGAAGGGGACCATTAGACCACAGTCGACGCGTGGCCCAAAGTATTTTTTGTTAATTGAGTTTTGCGGTGCTTTGACTTCATTTGTAAACGCGAAAAACGTTTACAACTCAGCCGAGCTTGGGCACTCAGTTGTGGGTTGTTTTTTTTTTTTGGTACTTTTTGTAGTTGGTGCTGTTTTTTCAACCAACTAATGAAAACTATTGCAACTGCTAAGCTGAATCAGGGCTTGGCTACAATTTGTGGTCGAAAAGAAAACTCAAACAAAGTGGAATTCCTAACTCAGCTTACAAGAAACTGAAATAACTTCGACTATTCTAAGGTTGTACTTGAATTTGTTGGAATGTACCTAACATTATCTAAGTAATTGAAAAAGTTCCGTGAGATAATTATCGCAAACGTTCTTTGTTTGAACACTTAGCGCCATCATATTTTGTATAATGACTAATGACAAGGTGATATATATAGTTTTAAAATCAATTTTAAATGCTGATTAGAAGGATAAAGGTACAGGAAATAACTTCCAAGCTATTGTATCGCTTACCGGTCTCAACTCGCTGACATCCCAGCCCAAATATTCGGCAACGGCCATCATTTGATTAACAATTGCATCCATTTCGGCTGTGTCCAGTACTCCGTTGCTATCCGTATCATACAAGCGGAACATAACTGCAATAAATTAATGCGAGAATACGGACATGAGTGCATGAAGCAGTGCACTGAAGGACAAGTCGTAATAAAGGGCGCCTTGAGCGCATTTCGTGCTGCATACTTTCCTGCGTTGTCGCAGAAACTGCACTTCATTGTCTTTGGCTACAGCTTTTGGCCTCACTTTCGTAAGCATTGTACACTCCGGAGTGCTAATACATACATATGTACAAGAGTACTTACATTCAAGCTTATCCTCCGGACGTCCAGCCTCGAGCAGTGATAAATAACAAACGACATCCTTGAGCGCAACCTTAAGTGTCAATGGATCAAAATGTGAGAGTTTACGCGCCAAGAGCTTAATGTCAGCTGCAAAAGTCGAAAGTGAAATAATGTTTAAGTTCTATATTGCTGTGGTTGTTGTTGTCTTTAAGTGAGTGTTTATGCTTCCTATTGATGTGGTTATTACTGTAAGTGACAGCAGTCGGTTTAAACCAAACACTTTTTGCGCGTTATGCACAATTTTAATTGGCTGGCTTTAAAGCAAAGTTGTTAATTAACCTAAGAGAATGTCATGATAATTGCACGGTGTTTTTCCATTGCTTTGCAGAAGTAAAATAATCAAAAGCACTGATAATAATTAACTTTTCTCATCATATGCTTCAACTACTTTGGATTAGCTACTTGTGTACTTTATATATGTACATTTTAATATCTAAATGTTATTAACAATAATAAGATCTATAAGAAGACATCGAATTGCATCAAATAAAATTCCTAGAATTTCAGCATTGACAGAAGCACGCGTTGACGACACATGAATATGAACGGATATTATTAATTCCTTGGAACTTCTATGAAGTGTAAAGAAAAAGACATACACGCACACACAACTACAACTATTGACATGCCATACAAAGCATTTTTCCTTCTATTAGTTTCAATTCATTTGCAATGCTTATTCGTTTCCGTTCAGGCTTCAATCATTTGTCATATATATAGTCGTATCTGCATTTAGTGCACATCTGAGTTTGTATCGAAAAGTTATGAACTCTATTATATTTCAACAGCCTATTTGCGGGTGTTGTTGATGTTGTACAAGTAAATTATATATTGATGGTAAAAGTCAGAATGTCATTATTTGTGCAAACAGTTTTTGTCTTACTCGTATGTAGGAAGCACTTTAGTTGGATTTTTTGTTTGTTTTAAACATCCAGATACCGATGATATATGTATATGTGATAGCAAACATAGTATGTGAGCTAATTATGTTTGCTAAACAATAAATTAAAATACATCCGCACATCATGTTAATATTTACACATAATATAGTATTAATAACTAAACTAAACGTTTTTTTTTGTCCTTCCACTTGCCTCCTTACAAATACCCAGAGCCATTTGTTTTGTGTACATTTGTAGCAAACAATTTGAGCTTGATGAATGCATGAATTATGTCAACATATACATACATAATAGCATAGGCATAAACAAAGCCAACGCGGCAATGTTGTAGCCTTGGCGCCTGAGATGATCAATGTCAATGTATTCCATGTATTTGCCTGGAAGCTTTTCAAACAATAAATTTAATTTGCAGAGCGAACAGAGCACGCAGCACAACACGCACAGCACACACTTATCGACAAACTAAATATACAGAGGCAGCAGCAGAAATTGTACAAAAAGCTAAGCAAAACTAATCCAATTAGCGCCTACAGTCAACACACACACACTCTCATACACAGAAGTGAAGGAACGGTCCGCCCACCAAAACAATACCCCAGACAAAGGGACAGCATTACAATGTTGTACTTAATATATTGTATAATGCTAATAGCAGTGGCCAAAAAAAGAAAAGTAACAAAAAACACCGTTCATGACTTGACTCGCTATGGTGCTTATACCCTATTTAAGGGTATCTCGAAATAAACCAATAAAGTCTGAAACGGACATCCAGAAGATTAAATGATGCTGCGATCAACCGATTAATTAAAGTCTTGCATTTCCACTAAGATTTGCATTTTGGCAAAAGTCGTATAATTTAAGAGCGCCTAATTAATAAACGTGTGTTCATGAAATGCTTTTGAATAAAATATAACATAATGCAAAAAGTATAAACCAAAAAAAATATGCCTCTCTGATGGCCACAAGGGATATTTTTAAGGGTATTTAATGGTCAGCGCGGCTCATTTGTTGGTCCTCCTTTACCCAGGTTTCATGAATTTTTCTGAAGGCAATTCTCGACCGACTGGCATACCAAACAACCAGCCTGACATTAATGAGTGCAAACAGAGTGCCGACGCTCGCATCCTTGCGACCGAAAACAATGAAAGCGCAGGGCACAATTGCAGACAAAATGCGTGAAACAGGCAACAGCAACACCAATACAAACACACAGAAAATGAGGGCAAAAATGAAATTTACGTTCATTAATCATTCGGGCGCATTTCAAACGAAACGAATGGATGGATGAAAGCAAATGGAAAAGCCAAGTAAAGGAAGTGCCTCTGCAAAGAAAGAAATGTGTATGCGTGTACAGAGAACTTCACTTTCCCGCGCATTTTTATTTCGAGTGTAGCATACTTTTCGGCCACAAGTGCACGACTTCTTGGGCTCAGCTGTAAGTAGTTGAACAGAGCACTTGACCTTCTTCACTTTTTTAATGATTAGTAAGTACTAGTTCTGTGTTGAGTTAAAGCAATTCTAAATTATTACATTTTATAACTCCTAGGAATATCACTCAATTAGCAGAATTTGGCTACAAATACAAAGCACTTTTCGTTTAAAAGCGACCAAAATATTTTATATTTTTATTTTGTGCCCTGTTTTCATATGGTAAATGGGAATACTAGCTTCTATGAAAACGACTATATACATAGTAAATGGGTAATATTCCTGTGACTCGAAGGCTGAGCCGGCTCCAGTTATTTCTTCGTGTTGTTTGTTTTTGTAAAAATATTTGTTAAGACGAGTGGCTTGCATGTTTTATTTTAGATGCGTTAATAAACCAGCTGCACTATTTAAATCAGGCTATGATGCCTGGCCGCGACATTTGGATCCAAATGACGGAGTTGAAGAAGTCAAGCCAACAAATCTTTGCATTCAAATGTTAGAATTGTTTTAGTTGTAGTCTTAAAACTTGCTTGGCTTGAAGTCTTTTGTTGTTTATTGAAACCAGCGTGAAACGCGAAAAGTTTTCAATTTAAAATGTTTTTTATAACCTTTATGCTATTTACTTTTTGAGATTTGTTTTTGTTTAATTATTAATATTGTTTCATTTTTGATTATTTGTATGATTTGTGAAAATCTGCTCATTTCATTGTTCGGACATATGTTCTTTTATATTTTTATAGAGTTATTTTTCATCAAAAAATAAAACATAGCAAAAAATTATGGTGATTATGCATTTAGCAAATTTCAAAAAAAAAAAGGAAGGATATTGGTATAATCAGAGTTTTTGCAAAGTTACTATAAGTGAATGGGGCTTTCGCGTTTAAAAATCATTATTTGCGGTCCCCGATTGAAATCAATTGAACAAACTTATATTAATATTTCCAACTTACAGTTTGTAAATTTGTTTAGTTCAGCTGTGTATGGCATAGGTGTGTCTCAACCTAGGAGTAAATTTTAATTTAACACTCCACGTTTGTTTTCTAAATGTATACAGGAGGGCAAAAATTTGTCTAAATATACATTGATTTACGGCGCAATCTAGCGAGTTAACCTTTCGGGTTTCGTGCCTTTTTGTAAACTTCTTGTATACTTTATTGTTATTTCCGTTTTTATGTAGCTTTGTTGCTTGTTTTCATTTTTTCACTTGGGCCTTCTTTTTACTCTCTTTTCATAATTTATGAAGTTCGTAAATTAGCGCATGCTGAGGATAACGGAAATGTCTACATTGTGCAAAAGATTCCTAATTTATTCTCTAATTAGTAAGTACATTGAATTTGCACAAGTTTTGACTTCATTAAATGGTTAGAGTAAACAAATAGTTGGCGAATGCTGCTATATAAGCAGTACAATGGAAATTTATGGCAACCGATATTAGTTTGGCGATTTTAAATGATGCATTCCTATTTGTTTAATTTGGATTGGATTATTGCTTTGCTTTGGCTGACATTTTATTGTGTAGTATATACTTAAATCAATTTTTATTTTTTTAAAGCCAAAATCATAGTATAATATTAGTTTCTGGTCAAAATGTCAAGTTTTCATAAAGGGAATATTTTCGTTGGATGCACCTGCTTAGCAAAAATCAATCGTTTTAAGTTTTACAAGCTCATCTCCCTATTATTCTGCGATAGAGTTTCCTCTTCCGTAATAATTGAAAACAATTAATTGTTTTTTTTTTTTACATTTAGAGCGGAGCAGGCGTCGTTCCACTGTATCACTGGAAACGCTCAGAAGTATATGGTTAAATTCTTATTCCGCGTCACAATATTGTGAAAGTGTCACAGTCTTTGACATTGTAATGCAATTTTGCATTCAGATCGAGCTGAGCCGAGCTGAGCTGCCTTGCATGTCTTATGCCAATGTAATCAGTTTACAAGTGACAGGAGTGTCGGCAAAGTGCTGCGCTGACAGTCACAAGTGAAGGCAATTGAAATTCCCTGGATGATAAGATGGGCTTACGGGCATGCATTCATCAAGTCGTGTGTGGGTGTGTATTCTGACAAGTTAATTGCAATTGGGTCTTTGGCTGTCAGATGCATTACATGCATCGTTGGCTGCCCGGCTGTTGCACAATGCGCGCCTAATTGCACGTTGGAAGGCACATGCAGGAACAGACATAGTCATTTTCATATCAGACTCATGGATGTACGTACACATTCCCATTTAGTACCTACACCATTATAATTACTCACTCTCTATTAATTAATACTCACGATCAATTTTGCAATTAACCGAATTGTTGCTCTTCTTCGACGAGTTGCGTGACATTTGTGAGTGGTTGGTTTGCGAGTGCGAGGGACTCGAATCGACAGAGCGACGCGCAGCATTGTTGGTCTGAAACATACTTGGACCGCTGGCCAGTGGACTGGGTGTTACTGTCAGCATGGGATGAACACTGCCTGTAGTAGAAAGAAAGGGAAAGATGGAGAGATAGAGAGAGAGAGAGAGATGGAGAGGATGGAGAAGGATGGCGAGTTATAAACGTTGAAAAATTGTTCACATTATATACTTGTATGAATGTGTGGGTATGCAATATACTTACCGGTCTTGCTCGGGTCATGCGTCAAGTGACCGCCCAGTGAGTGCTGTAATTTATCCGTGATGCCATGAATTTTGTCCACGAAGCTGCTGCGTGCCTCTGGGGCAGTGCCTGCACCATTGTTGTTGCACTGCGGCATCAGTTCGGCAATGCTATTGATGTTCGGTATAGAGCCTAATTACACGCACGCCCAAACACATAAACGGACAGAAAAAGCAGACCAAAACAGCAAATGAAATGTATTTGGCAATTATTCACATGCCCAAAAAAGCAGGCTACGCAAAACCACAGGAAAACTATCCAACCTACCCTTGGTGTGGGATGTCACAGGCGCACAGGCCGCTGTGCTGCTAATGGCCGCCATTTGATTGAGTGCTTTGCCGTGCAGTTGTGCTTGTGTGACATTCGGCTTGAGGAAGGACACAAACAAATGTTTGGCCAGATCCAGAGGGGTCTCGCAGTCCAGAAAGGCGTCCAAGAAACGCCGAAAGCCATCGAAATCGATGTCCTGCAAAAAAGAAAACAGATGCAGATAACAAACAAAAAATTCAAATGGCACATTTATAATGAAATTGAAATTAACATTTTATGAGGCGGTATTTATTGAAGCTTCGTCAATGTCACATTATCGACAGATCGATAATGTGACCCTTGAAACAAGGTACATTATTCTGATATACACTCCTCCATATGTCAATTTGTCAATCACAGTCAGTGAGGAATTGTCACAGACCCTAATAGACCTAATATGCAAATACTAAAAGCAGGTAAAAAGGATAATATCCAGCCCGTTGGTGGTAGATTTAAAAGCCAATTTAATAAAATAAATACATAGATTTTATATGCTGCATCATTGCTGACTAAATAACTTTCTATAAAGGCAAGTTAAAGTCCTCAACTGAACTATGTTTGGCATTTAAAAATGTGCATGAGTTGTGTAAGCGATATTTTTAATGGAAAAACTTTTTATGTCTGGCTTTATTTTAGTTGTCACCGCACACTGTACCATTTATATGTTCTACAAACACACTCGGTTTCCTTATTTTATTAAGGATATACTATTGCCTTGGCTTGGGCTTGGCTCTATTATAGCTGCTTATGCAAAACAATGTGACTGCTGTATTTTTAAGCATGTCTGTTATGTGGCTGACAGCTGAAAATCTCTCCGCATAGTCAAAGTAATTACTCTTGGGTATGTATCTAACAGAGCGTATAATTGATAATCACATTTCGAGCAATGTCGATTAAGCTTTGTACATTTCATGGACCAATGCATTTAGGCACAAACGAGTGAAAAGTCAATAAAGGAATGTGACAGTCATTGTTTTGATTTGTTTCATTTGCCTTTGCCTTTTAAAGCATACAAATTTGTGTGTACAAGTATGTAACAGTTTTTGGCTTCGCACGCTTCATGTGTAAATCATCAAGTTCAATTAAATTGGCGAAACATTTAATTGGTGTTGAAAGACAACTAGATATGGCCCGTTTGCCGAGTGTAGTCTTTACATAAGGGACAGCGGCTTCCGTTTAATTTTGTAAACGGATACCATTACCATTTTTTCTTTTGGTTTGCATTTCTCACGCGATCAATAGTATTTACAAATGTAGGGTCTGCGGCGCATATTGAATTTCTAATTATTTTGTCATTTATGTATGTATCCTTTTTACGGCCATTATATTTACATTTTGAAAATGGAAATGGAAACGTAATTCTGTGTATCTTTTATATATGTATGTATCGAAGTAATTTGTAAAGGTGTCACGCATACGTGCCTACAAATGCGGCCCAAGGATCTGTTTTGGGGCAAACTGCTCACGGTGTTTTATGAATAAACACGCACACGCCGCGACAGGGCAAATTACATGTCAACAATGTGTTATGCCAATATATTGGCATTGACAGGGGCCCTGGCAGTGGAAGTGGAAACTGCAGCGAGCCCGCAGACTGCCAATACCGTAGAGCACACATCCCTCGACATTTGAACAGTTAAATCAACAGTGTGTTGACGGGTGACATTGATGGACGTATGTGCGTTACGCAAATTGCGATTCGGCGGAGTGCCACATTTGGCACAAACACACTCACACACACACACTCACACACACACACACGACAAGTGGTTTTGTTTCACTTGAAAGAAAAATGTTATGGTTAATCAAGAGTGCATGGCAACTAGAGCAAGCGTCGGAAACAGCGGCCGTTAATTGGAAAATGAGCGAATGCAGCAGAAAAACTCATTAGCCGCAGAATGCTTAACAACTGCGAAGGCAGCTACGCCATTGGCTGTCGACATTATCATAATTATAAGCAGCTACTACTCGTAACAGACGATGGTTTCGTAACTGTGCATTTTCCGCTTAGTGGAGAATGCTGGATGTGGTGTTGCTGTCAAGGCTGCGTTTTAAATTTTGCACATAAAACAAACTCTGTGTCAGGAAAAATGCGCTAGAAGGCATTAAGTTTAAGCACAAGCTTCAGTTTGTTGTTGTAACCGACACTTTAGTGCTGCTACTCGTACTGTTGTTGCTGGTATTGAGTTGTTTGTTGTGGGCGTGTTGGTCATAATGAAACTTAATACAAGAAAATGGAAATTTATTCATTTTCCTAGTGAAAATGAAGCGCAAGGCGCTCTCAACACCAACAGCACAAAGACAGAGAGGCAAGGCGCTCGAGTTAAAAAAACGGTTCAGACATTTGACGCAACCAAGCGAAAATAGCAAGCACTGGCCTCAGAGAAACGGCATATTGTATGACTTACACATAGACGCATAGAACACACACACACACACTGAAGTATTAGAGTAATGTTTTGAGGCGAATTGTCTAAGCGTAAATTTATGCTTGTCAGCAACAAGATACGCGTGCGAAAGCAACACCAGCTACTGCCCTTATATTCGTACGCATGTACGAGTATGTATGTATGTACCTCATGTACAGATATGAGTTGCTTAATAAATAAATATTCAAGTTTACTCGTATGTGCATACGCAGTGGGTGTGTGTGTGTGTGTGTGTGTGTGTGTGAGATATTCATTATGGGCACGCGTATGTGATAATCATATTGCGCACATGGGCCATTTAATGCCCTGGATGTTTACCATTCTAGCGCTCGTAGTAGCTCGGGCGCGTAATCTCTGCTTTGCATTCATTATGCACTGCATACTTTTAGGGGCTGGATATGAGGCGTTGTCTGTATTATCTATCGCACATGCTGCGAGCGTTTCTTTGAGTGTGTGTGTGTGTGTATATGAACAATATATACCGAAACATATGGCCTAGCATATAAAGCATTATGTTGACACAAATAAATTTCTATTTTCAGAGCCATTTTGTAAATAAAGCAAAACAAAACGCACAAACGACAACAAAGTGCAAAATGAATTAGTAATGCACTAGTAGACCCATGTCCCATCCACACATCCACACATCTACACTGCAACACATACAGACAGACACAGAACGCCTCTTATACATATGCATGTGAGTTTACACTAATCAAGTTTTTATTGCACTAACTTTTGGCAACTACAGCTAGTACGAGCACATGAAGGAAAATTGCATTGCCATGTAGGCCTTTGCTTAGTATGCTCTTTGTTTGTGTTGTCCTGACTGCAGGAGTTTTCAATTTGAGTGCGTACAAATTGGAAGCAGTACAGGCGTACATAGCAAAGAAAACTAACATGCTTTCCAAAGGTTGTGTACGAAAGGAAAATTGCTTAATACAAGGCAATAGCTGCCATAGTTAAAGGAAAAGAAATTTGAACTAAAAACTATATTTTGGACAGTTGCTATTTCTTCACAGTTGAAAGCCTTAAATAAAATAATTATTAATTCGATTCCTGGTGTTGAGAGGGGATCTATATGGCTAAGCCTATTCACACTACCCGGCACGTTAACTTAATATTTGTTAACATTAAATATCTATTGATGATTAATCATATCGACTAAATGTCTTTAGTAATATGTATATATATTTAGAAGGTGATATTTGAAACATCGTTTGAGGGTATTCCCGCTACGACTTTAGTGATAAGCTTTTGTGAAATATTTGCCAAGTGCAAAAGAAAGCATCAAATTAAACAAAGAAAAATACACATTTGTTTATTTCGTTTTTATTTCTATTGTTGCTTTGCCAACTAAATATTTTGCACAGAAATTTACAAATGAAAAATACTCTTAAAGTGTGTGAATGAAGTACTTTGCATTCCTCGTTGGCCAATAAGTTTAGATACTTCGCAGCAAAATAAAAATAAAATAACAAAATATAGAGAAATTGAGGTACAACGTAATAAACACAAAGCGGAGTACACAACTTTCGAATACTGCTCCTATATAACATTTAGAGGAGCTCAAAAATATTTGTCAACTGACATTGAAATGCTGCTTTAATTACGCCCACGTAGAAATTGTAATGTTCAAATATAATTTTCAAAAAGTTTTCAAAGTGTTGAATGCATGTTTCGTAAAATAAAGGCTTTCTGAATAACTAAAACAAAATTTAGCAACATTATTTTTTATAAAAACTTGCAGTTACTAACTTGTTTAAGCGTTAAAAGCCGAAATTATAAATTGTTCACTAGCTGTTGCTCTGCCTGAAAACTTTTCAGCAGTCTCACAAAATAGCACAAAGGCAAACGAAATATGTTTGCACCGTTATAAATAAAAGTTTTGGAACTTCGTATTTATTGTTGTAGTCGTAGCTATTAAACACCTACATACATGCCAGAGTCAGAAACAGGAGAAACTTAAATTGAAAGCTCACAGCTTCGGTGAATTGTGGCTGCATATAAGTATTCGCTCACTATGCCAATCATTAGTGCCTTAATATAAAAAGATGCTTCGATAGACGACTAAATTAATTTGCAGCTCTCCGTTCGGATGCTGGCGACGACAGCATAAGTCGATGGAATAGCTAATGCCAACTCAAGCGTACGAACTCTCCCTCCAGCGTCATGTTGATTTGAGTCGAGTCGTGACGCTTAAGCATTTGCCTTTTAATTAAGTTAATTGAGGAGTCGCTGCTGCCGCTTTGAGGCCGTGGCCGTGGTGAAGAGGGGTCATTTGCTTGGTGACATGTAAGCAGCTTTTTATAAAAACAGAATGAAAGTGATTGCTGTTCATATACTTAAGTACACATCACTCTGGAACATTTCAATTCATTTCACATACTAAAATATTCTCACGAATTACGAGCAGCATGGCATCAAAGTACAAAATGCTGCAGAGGGTATGGCAAGAAAAACACAAAAACAACAACTACAACAGCAACATCTAAATCGATAAAAAAAATAAATAAATAAAGAAACAGAAGCGAGTTCAATATCAAAGTGAATAAGGTAAAAAATAAATTTCACATGCATGTAGAGGCCACAGAAGCAGAGGTGTTCGGCACGGCGCGGGTACGGCCAGTTCATGCAGGAAGAAAATATTTTAAAAGCTGACATGGTAAATTGAAACAAATTACATATCTATAGTAAGTATAGTATAAAGAAACTGAATAAATCCATTATTAAATTGGGACTTATTTTAATACAGATTGTTGTTACAGGGCTTCAAAATATATTGCTAAACAATAAAATAAGAATTAGGGCAGATAGACACAGACAGTTAGAAAAATAATTTTTAAGAAAACCGTTTCATAATGCAAAAAATAGTGACTCATTCCAAAAATGTATTGATGTATCATAAAAGTTAAAAGAGATTGGGATATTGTTTTACATAAATGTAGAGGATATTTAAGCTCCATTTCGAATTCGAGTCCGATCATGCGTGATCGTGAGTGCACACATTTTTTCACGTGCACAACAATCGGAGTTGCTCGCAAAAGCAAGCGAAGAAAGAACTTAATTATATTTTTTTCCATTTCGTTACGCTGGCATGCGCTTCATACCAATACCGCCAGAGGCAGCAGCAACACCCAGGACAATTCATGTGCATGTGTGTGTGTGTGTGTGTGTGTGTGTGTGTGTGTGTGTGTGTGTGTGTGTGTGTGTGTGCTTAAGTCGCTGCCACTAGTTACGGTATGTCTGTTTGCATATGTATTGAGGTTAAATGAGCATAGGTGAGTAGATTTGACAATAAATTGAAACTTGGCATACACACACGCATACACATACATGACAATAACTGCTACAGCAGTGCTCTTTGTATGTGTGTGAGCACAATCCTTAAATCCTTTGCTAAGCTTAAACGGAAATCAACATTTCATGCTTTACTTTTGCCCCGGAACGTACATATACATACATATGTACCGACATATACGAGTATATGTGTGTATATTTATGTATACTGCCATCTACATACATACATACCAACATAGATATATATCTACATATGTATGTATGTACTGTCAGACAGTACGCGTACGCTTGTCTTCGCTTATCTACTTGTTGGCACATGTTGAGCTTCTGCTCTTACTTCGCTCGATTTCATGGAAGGTTATTAATTTCGATTTGTACGTATTCGGGCATGTTTCGCTGACAGAAAAATATTGGGTTAGGATATAGACGGCCCGACTCAGATTCACACACACTCACTCAACACACCTACCTACATACAATGGTTGAAATTAATCCACAATCCGAGTGTAGACCTTGAGCTTTCTTCTGCCAACCTTTGCACACTTTGCACGTGTATGCGTCTTTATTTTAAATCAAGACATCCTTGATTTATTATAAGCGTGTGCGTGAATGCATAAGATTTACTTTCAATCTTTCACTTTCTTTGTCCATTCGTAACAGAAGCAGAAGCAAAATTCTGAATACCCCACGCACACACACGCACTCACACACCACAACTGCGCACACACATACATATCCATTCAGTACCGATTCGATGGAAGATGTGGGTGTGGGGCATCATCATTAAACCGGCATAGACGTTCTGGCTGTTGCCAAGGCAGAAAATTGACTTTTGTTGCATGCTAACATTCATGTGCAGGTTGTTCAAATCCACACAACATTAAGGCGAATATGAACTCAAATATTGGTTACAAACTATTAAGGCCGTTACTCACCCCATCTGGTATGCATTGCTTTGTTGCTGCTGTCGTCGTCTGATTGGGCGCACAAAACTCCTCCAGCACATCCTGTAACTTACGGGTGGAGTCTTTAAGAAAATAGAGGAATAAATATGGCAAATTTTCAATTTACTTGTTGGAGCAAGTTCAAGTCGGCTTAACCGCACAAGTTTAGATAGTTGGCCACAAAATTAAAACGAAGCACAACATTCTAATAATGGAAATAATTAATGGGATTGTGTGAAAATTATTTGTGAGAAGACATCAAATATATACTTATAATAGGAACAAGTTATAAGATATACTCTGCGCGTTAAAGGTTAGCACTCTTCTTTCAATTCTCACTTAATGTATAATTTTTGTCCATTAAACTTTTATCAATTCCCTTAAAAAAAAAAAGAAAAACAACGACTGCGACTGAAACATTTTATATACATTTTTTAATTCCTTTTTTTTAAAATTTATTTAATAAGAACTTTACTTAAATTAAATAAAAACTAAATTCAATTTCTTTTTCATTTTTGAGCTACAAAAGGTTGTCATAATGCTTTTATTTTATACTTTAAATATTTTTCAACAAAATCAATAAATCAAAAATCAATCATCACTAAATTAATCTCCATCGTTGAATTCAGGTACAAAGACTTTAATGTTTATATCAGCATTATCTTTCCAAACCAAATAGTTATTCTCTTCTATTCCAAGAGTGATATTTGATAGTTGCCTTTATGTTACGTTCTATTACTTTATAGTTATAAATAAAAATTTTTAATTGGGTGTGCATTGACAAAGGAACCATTGAATAGCGACAAAATTACATGCAAATAAAAATGTATAAATATTTTCCTCTACGTTTAGGCAAGAGCCTCTGTTGCTGATGCTATTTCCAGTGCCCAAGTGCAACTTGAGCTAAAAACAATGCAGCTTTTTCCATTTCCCCAGCTGACAGCCATAAATGCGGCAGTGGCGCCAGTTTAATCGACGTCTTGAACGTCTGCCCCCGCCCAAATGGGCAAATAGTTCATGCTCATGGCAGTCTAGGCAATCGTCCGTTTGGCTAGCACTTCCGTGACGGGCGATGCAAAGCTACTTTGGCAGGATTGGCAAAACGTATAATTAACTAATGGAAACAAACGCTACACGCATGGCCATTATTATAACTGTTGTTATTCCGGTTGACTTTATGGCAAGCGTTGATGCACAGGCGTTGGCGTTGTCGTCACTCAACACCAAAGTGCTTGCGGTTGCCAGTGAGCTCCTACTTGTATTTACCTGAAGTATGTGCCTCTGTTTCCCCATTTAGATACACTTAATCATGCTTCAACATGTTGCCATCGTGCAAGAGGCGCGAAAACAGTTGGTATGCAATTATATTAACTCGATGGTTGTGCGGGCCAACCTGCGGCTATAAGTGCGTGTGCGCTAGTGTGTGTGTAGTATGTATATGTTATGTGTATGTATTAGCTTAAGGCCATGCCCTAGACTGGCCCACTCATGTACCCGAAATGTGTTGGCCAGCAACCGCAATTCAGTGAAGCGTGCTTGAATACTTCACGCACGCATGCACGGGAGGCTGCTGGTGACACTCATGATGGGAACGACTGAGGAGCTAACTCTAACCACCTAGCAGCACCACACTAATGAAACCGAATACTCTAATTTACAGCATTTGCTGTTTTCATAGTGCTTCGTTCCTTGGAAACTGTCAGAAGCACACATCTCATATAGGACGTACTTTATCTTCTACTTCTATTGTCTACACCTAACATTTTAAATGCAAGTGATTTGCCAAGCACATGACATTAGGGAAAGGCAGATTAAAATCACACATGCACGACCTAGCACTTACTACACTATATACTATACTCGTACTATGTATTAGTTAAAACACTCATACATGTGTGTACTATACATAGTTGAAAGAAAATTAAAATCGCGGCGTTGCTTAAAAACTTGAAATTCATTTCATTTCTTCGGGAAAGTTTTAACTGCCCACATCAGGCTATCCTACGGCTGTAATGAAACGAATTATATAAGTTATTACTGAAACAAGAAATTAGCCAAGCACGAAACTATAAAATGTGCACTGATTTCTAAAAATACCAATCCAGCCAAACAATGTGCCGTGGAAACCAATTAGACATTTCAAAAATAAATAAACTAAAAAGAAAAATAAGGGAAACTTCTGAGCTTTGATTCTCTTTTTACCTGTTATGCTGATTGTTATCTAACGCTGCAGTAGAATAGAATACAGGGACAAAATACCGCTCACTTGTCATCCCATTTTCATTATTAAATCTAATATACTACACTCTCTTTGTAAATGAAGAAGGATTCTCAACAATATGAGAAAAGTGCATGTGGGTAGAAACTAATTATTTATAGTGTGCACGCGTGGCGAATATTCAAGGAAAATAAGGGTGCATTGACAATTTTTCTGACAATTTCTTAATTAAACAATTGCAATAAAAGTGCAATATAAAATGCGTACGAAAAAAAGTAATAAATGTAAAGTGAAAATTAATTGGTATTTCGCAGATTTCATTTATTTGTGTGCATGCGGATGGGTAAACAGGCCCAGAATTCTGGTTAAAAACAAAGGGCATATCAAAAAGCAATGCATGCAATAAATGAGAAATTGTCATGACAAACAAAAGTGTATGTACATAAAATAAAAAATTGTAATTATATTTCGACGAAAAAGGCAATTAAAATGAATGTGATGGCAATATTTGAGCTGTCAATCAAAATACATATTAATAGTCAACTGCAGAGGTGGATATGTGCTCTTGATTACATGTTAATAAATCTGACCGTCAATTGATCAATATTGCCAAGCAATGTGAATATACACTTACATGAGGCCAACTCCTGCAGCTGCAAGAACTCGCGCGGCGATAATTTGTCCCATTTCTGTGGAATGCCAATATTCATGTTGCCTAGAAGAAGGAAATGCGATAAAAATGGTCAGGGTCGGAATTTAACAGCACAATGATCCGCGACGTGCCCCTTTTCAGCATTGAACATATATAAAATATTATAAACATACGCTCAGAACTAAATCGTAGTACATATACTATATGTATAGTATATCTGAAAACAAAGCATATCAGAAGAAAAAGTCGTGACTATTTTTAGCCACAAACTACCCGCTCGTCAGTACATTATTCAAGCAGAAATGTTTTCGCATTGTGACAAAATACGAAACAACGCCCATTAGCTTGTCAATTTGTCAGTACATCAATGTGCCCCAATCGTGCCTTGGGTGCCCCTATATCATTGGCATGCGACAGACACGTCACCAATGCCTGCCAAAATGTAAAAAGAACCGAACAACAGCATCAGTCGCATCATCATCATCATCGTCATTATCGTCATGCTCATCATTGGCATAATCATAATGGGGTTGCGTTTCGTTCAACGTAAATTATACGTTTCTACCTCCGGCGTACTTAAGAAACAATTAGCCTAAGCGTTTTCCGTTTAGTCGTGAAGAATGTGAAGAATATTAGTAAATATCTGTTAGTCTATTTTTACTGTACATTAATGCATATTGAATGTTGAGGAACTACAAATAGTGCCGTCATATATCGCTCGTGTCATTTGTCATGTGTTCTTTGACGACATTTTGGAAAAGAAGACGCACACACTTAAATCCATGCACACTACAACATGACGCCCACACATAAAATACCGCATGCCATCAGGTAGATATACCAAGCGCCATCATCGGACTATCAGACATAGCGACAACAGCAGCAACATCAACAGCAACAACAACAACAATAGCCATTAAGAGCCCGTCGGCATTTGTATCTTGTATTTGCTTGGCGTTTATTTTTACTCTTGACTATTTAGCATTTTTATTTATTCATTTCGCAAATATTTTTATACGGCTTTTGTCTCTGTGCTCGTTTGTGTTTGTGTTTCGGTTTTGGCCAACAGCTATTTTCAGATCACGCGTGAAAATCATTTTGCCACTGCGATGGCGTTTGCTGTTTTAATTTTAGACAAAGTGGCAAGCATACATTTTTAAATAATATAGTAGCGTTGATTGACTGACTTATCAGCACGGCCTTGCGCTATTGTAGCGTTGTTATTGTGTCATGTGCAAAAATAATCCTATCAAATACTTATTTTCAAGAAAAGTCTGAAAACGACTGTCAACTCCTTGTGCAAAGTGGCATTCAAGCTGACGTAATTGTCTCTTAAGCCTTACATAATTGTCAAAACAATATATTTCCAAGAAACGTTCCAAACTGAGCTCCTTGGAACTGATGAGATGGTAAAAGAAGCTTTCTCATATGACATTAAATCATTTTATGTGTCACTAACTCTTCCTATTTCGTTTCTATAATTGTTTTCCCTTATCAAGAAAATTGACTCGTTATGGAGTTTTGTCTGTAGAATCGTCCTCTGAGTCTTCTTATTATAGCAACATTGCTAGTCAATTACTGTGTAGCTACAAGCGCCTGTTATAAGCGATGTGATTGATGTCTTCAATAAAGGAGTTATAATTAGAGTTTTGAACAAATTGGCATTCTATCGTTGTACAATCAAAAACTTCGTCTTAACATTTGAAGAACATAAAAGGGCGACATTTCCACAGAAACTTCTATAAAAACTTCTGTAGAAAGACGAAAGACTATTTTCCAGGGTATTTCTAAATTGCTCAGCTTACTGTACTGCATTATCTAAATGTAGCATAAGTATAAAATAATATATTTCTAATCGAATTTTATAAAATCTTAAGCATTACATTAATCATACTATTTGCAAAAAGTACTTTTTTTTTATTATTGGTGGACTGTTAATTCATTTTCATTAATTTAAACAATACGAATTCAACAAAATAATGAAGAATATGTGTTCTAGGATTGGTTTTGCCAACTGAAGGTGTACTTTGTGTAATAAATGCTTAAATGGAAACATTCATGTAATGGCATTTAATGGCATACCCAAGTGTTCCTTTTTTTATACGCGGTTTGGTTTTATGGGAAACCTCAACAATAACTACAAGCAATACAAGCACGTTTTAATATTATGTATGTATGTGTATCGTATTATCAATAGCTCCAAAAAGTGTGCTCGAGCTATTTTAACGAGCAGAAGATATTGTTGTAGATACAGATTATACTATTTGTAGTTGGCATCAGGGCATACACACATACACACATACACACACACACACATTATTCACAGATCATTTGGCGTTTATGGGCGCTCTTATAATGCGTGCATTAAAAACATTTTCCTACAGCGATAATAAACTAATGAAAATGCAAACAAGAATGGCAGAAGGCAATAAATATGCAGCACACATACAAACGTACGAGAGAAGAGTGGCTTGCCGGCAACGCGGCGTATGCGCAATGTGCCACGCGCCACTAAGGTCGCTGTTAATTGTGGCGTTAATGGGCTATACTGTCCTTTAGGATTTCGTTTTCTAGTTGTGGGAGGAATTCGCCCAAAAGGGCGTTACTTTGCCATAAAAATGTATGCCTGTATATCTGTATAAACATCCATAAATGGCCACAAAATGGCAAGAAAAAAAATCATGACCATGCCGATTATAATGCTGTGACGCGCACAAAATTTCAATAAAACAGGCATGGATTTCTTTTTACATATGGGCCCCTTTGTTTTCAAGGGCCCATCCAAGTTGAACGCACTGTTGAGTGCCTCTTGTGCTCGTCACATAAAATATTATTGGATTATGCACACTGGGTGTTTAATGTGTTGCTATGTGTGGGTCTACTATGTGTGTATGGGTGTGTGTTCGTGCTTATACAAAAAATGTAGTTCTCATATATACATAAAATACAATAAGCGCCAGCTTTAGCTTTAGCTTCAGCAAGATCATGATAAACGATAAATACACACACATACACGTGCTGTATGTCTCTTTACGAGCTGCCTGGATAAAACGTTATACGTTTATTGTTTTAGCCGAAACAAAGTAGCCATAAAATCTAGCATATTCCTAAATGTACAACACAAAATATACTTTATGTTTTAAATTTGCTCGGTAGATGAATTCTTGCGCTTTATTCTTTTATATTCAGCTTTTTGTTCCGGAAATGTTGCTGCTTTCTAAACAATAATTGGAAAATCCCCAGCACATTGTGATTTTTTTAATGGCATTTAGGAATTTTTGCATTTCTAATGGCAACCAAAGTCCAAAGGCCAACCAAGCCCATTAGTCTTGGTCAGTAATTATTTATTTGACTCTCTGTAGCAGTAATTGTCCGATTTTATTTTTTTCAGGGCGCGTAGTATATATATTTTTGTTGTTCTTTTCCATATTAGTTACATTCAATTAATTCGGAACACTGACTTTTTTGTCTAGAAATGGGCTAAGGTAGGGAATTCTTAGTGTGTTTTCGACTTTTTGGTCAATTATACCTGTAAATACAAAGTGTGGGCACTTAAGATATATGTTCGATGTAAGCTGTAGTTTTGCTGGTCTATTTAAAATAAAAGAAAGTGGAAAATGGCCCTCTAATAAAAGAATACATCTTGCAATATATGTAGTGGCCGAAATAAGTAGAACACATACAGTTGAAAAATTGAAAAGATCCTATAATTAATCTTTTAATACTCAAAAACGTTCTGAAATGTAGGATATTGTATTCCAAATAAGTATTTTCCCAACTATTGACAGCTGTCGTTCCTTGGTTTTAATTAAATCGAAAAGCTTGTTCTTTCTGACTGCAAACATGCAATTTTGATTTAAGGGTATGTTGAAAAGTATTATTTTGTTGGTATTAAGCAGAACTCATTTAAGAGACGTAAAATCATGCAATTCATCTAAATTTGAAAATAATAATAAAATGGTAACAAATTTGAAGGATTTTGTAAATACTTAATAAATAAATATAAAAAGCAATTCTTTATGAATATGACGACATGTTGTCATGAAAAACTCAAATGAATGAGCATTCGTGCTATCGGCGAGTGCAGCGGAATTTTGCCTCGATTAATCCCGAGCAGTATTCATTTATTTAACAAAACAAATAAATGGGACACAAACACAGACAAGCATTTGCGACGCTTCTGCCTTTTGTTGTGGCATGTGGATGCATGAGTGAAAAATGACATTTCACATTTATTTGCATACACGCTGCATGCAATTGGCATTCATTGTTTATCATACGCATTTCTATGGCTGTCTGCAGACCGTTTATGTACACATAAATACTCACATATTTATATTTGTGTGATATAGTGTGCAGGCATCAGATTGTCAATTGCTTCTGTTTCTATGCATACTCGTATGTACATACATATGTTCTGGTTTTATAGATGCAGTCTGTCATTTATAGTATCGCAAACAAATTGCAGAAATAAATTTGCGAGTAAAAGAACAATGTCAATAATTCATAATATCACAACGCCACAGATACAATTGATGTGGCATTTATCTGTGTTTTCGAAGCGGTGTCAAAAGATTACACACACCAGGCACCACATAGATCTTCAAAAGGCTGCTGCTTGCTAGACAATGGTGGGTTTATTTTAATAAGCGTAAAATGCTATTATTAATTATAAAGAAACATTTGTGCATTTGTGCAATAATTTTAATTGGGACATCAATAAAAGATAATGATAAAATGTATCAAAAACACATATCAACATTTAAGGTATAGCATTGTTATTAATTACTGAAGGGTTATGCAAATGGGGCAGCTTACAAACAAAGCAATTCAGTTCCATGTGCTTTATTTTTGTACTCCACCTTCAATATACAATCTAAATTTGTAAGTAAACTAAGCTTAAATTGGTTGACTCTCGCCATTGTAATAATAAAATATAACACATACATAGTACATTTTTGCTTGGATTTAAAATTTGATATTTATTCAAGCTGCATAATATTTGCATGAAAATTGTAAGCACAACATTCTAATCTCCGTGGATTGTCAGTTGTGTGCGACTTTTTATATATGGTCGTAATAATTCTTATTCCGCGCATATGTATATTCTTTTAACAATGTTGAGGGAATGGATTTATTAAAAGTTCGTGGTTTTTTGTAGCATACTTTTATGGTGTCCGTGGTTTTGTGGGGTGTAGACTGTGGCCGTTCGTTCGAAAGCGGATGTTAAATGGTTTCGGCTTCAGTTTATGCAAGAAACTGTTGGCCGTTTTTTTTCATTTACTTGTGCTAGCGGTATGGCCGCGGAAAAGATCATAACAAGGCTCAGAAGCGAAACACAGTAACTAACTGGGGCTTAAATCTGACGCTGCAATTAAAAAACGGGCGTGGCATGGCGAACTGCAAGCAGTTGCTCACAAAAAAAAAAAAAAAGAAGTGAGGCGCAAAGGGCGTCGCTTGGCAGCCATTCTCTTGCCACAGACCTTGTCTGCCTCGTTGTTAGTGGCGACGATTGTGGACAATGGTGAGATGCAAACGGGGCGGCGGTTCACAGGAAATGCGTTTTTAACATTGCGTCTGCTTGCCGCCTGCCGCCTGCTTCAGCACAGATTGCAATACACAGATACATGGACACAAAACAATCGCGCATGTCATGCGATAAGATCGAAGGGACAAACAGAGCGCTGCAAGACATCAAGGAGAAGCAGCACATTGTTACGATACTTCAGTTTTTTCTGCCTTGTCGTTTTTTTTTTTATTAAATGCTGGTCATGCACAATCATGCACTAATACTCACACTCACTCAAACATACACATACATACATAAACATCAGCAATAAGTACGAAGCAGACAAAGCCAGCGTGTCCCACAACGTTTTGCGTTTGTCACTTGAGGCAACTTTATGCGCTTGTGGACTGGCAGCAATTGAATTAAATTTATTGTCTACAGCTTTCACACAGACACTGATCGACATATGTATGTATACCGACAAGCACGATTTGAAGTAATTTCACAAAGCAATAATCTGACAGTAGTATAACAAGAATAACTCAATTTTGTAAACACGTTTGCTATTATTTTTACACCTAATTTTTTGACTAAATAATTTTGAACAAACTATGCCAAAATCGTAGTGAAATGAAATTTTCCAAAGCTCCTTTTTGTTTTAAACATTTATTTGATTGTAATGACCCATGGTGCTTTTGGTGGTAAGCTTAGGCAACAAATCCGAAAAGCGGTGCTGCACTCAATTAATTAGTATTTAATTTTATAGAATGTTAGCGATAGTTTAAAATTCTAGATGATCAGCTAAGCTTTCCTTCTCACTAGCTGTTGCGCTTTTACTAAAACCCTGAGCTGGCCTTCTCAGTCAGTTGCATCCAAAGCTAAGCTCGAATCAAACCAAAACTAAATTTATGGTTGCCTTTTTAAAAGTTCTGAAAAAATCAGATTAGGTGAAAATCTTTTTCAGTTAATATAAATGACTAAATATAGCATAGGAAGAACTTGTCACTTGACATCATACATATGACTACTACTATGTATAATTTTGTGCATCACAAGCATATATTCAGGCCAAAGTTCCGCTTCTGGTCAGCAGCTTGAGCGCGGGGTCGAATTCAAGCTCGCGTACTTGGCGTGTTATGTCACGTCCACGTACTGCTTTTACGAGGATCAAGTGGAAAGTGTGTCGCAAATGCTTCAAATGGAAAAATTAAATATAAATGAGATTTGCGCGCAGATTTTGTACTAAGTGCCATGAGACGTTGTTGACGCCAAATGCCGACCCGAACAAGCTGAGAGCCGGGCGATAAAAATGTCAATAGCCAGAGTGAAATGTGAATGGATGACGATAGAGCTATCCACACCCTCACAAACAATGGAGCATCGCCTCCACTCGAATAATGGCTTTTGTTTGCGTTGGATGTTTGGTCATTATGGAATATGCAAAAACAAAGAAGAGAAGAAAAATAGAGTTCGCAAAATGCAAAAATGCGAAAATGTGAAAATGCATTTTGTGCGACAGCAGCAATTGCCGCTGAATTCGTCTTCATTCCGATGCAGAGCGACCATAAAAGCAAGCTTAACTGATTTGGCGGCATATCGCGCTCAAAGTTCATTAATTTACGAGTAAGCCCGCACACAAACACATTTTTAATAGCATGAAATTAGGCGCCTAAACAGGCGATTTTTGGGCCACTTGTGCACGAATTCAAATCATAAACAAATTTCGCCTACTCATTTGTGAGTATATCTCTATGTGTGTGTGTGTGTGTGTGTGTGTGTGTGTGAGTGAGAGAGAGAGAGTGCCAGAGTGTGTAAGGGAGGTCCTGCGTGTTTATGCCTCAGCAGCCAGTTTTAATTTTATTTACGCAAAAGCCGCCAAATACGTGCTGTGAATTCGTAATTAATACTTCAAAAACGTTGCCAAAAATAGCAACACGCGTGCACGGCAACAAATTTTGCGGCCGTTGAAAACCCAATAACAGCAAAAGCAACAGCAAAAGCAGCAGCAACAATAACAACAACAAGAGTAAACGGAAGCACTGACAAAACTGTTGTTCTTGTAATAACTGACGGCTAAGAAAAGTGCTAAAACACATTTCCGCCCAACTGCGCGGTAATTTTGCATGGGTCTGAGGTTAGGGGTTGCTGAGGTTAGCCGTAGCTGGATGGACGGAAGGAGGGGGGGGGGGGGGGTGGGGGGTGTGGGCAATACTCTGACGTTATAGCCTTTACGGTCGCCTTTTGACTTTTCACTTTGATGGACAGCCGAACAGCCTCACGACTTCAGTGGAAATTTAATTGTGTAGCCGCTATTTATATGTATTTGTATCTGTGTGTGTTTAGTTTCTCTCGCTGGAAATCATTTGAACAATAAAAACTTTTGTGTCTTTCATAAACAGAAAGCGTGGCGGCAACACACAAGAGCAACAACAACAACAACAACAGGCGATCGTCAGCCACCTGAAAAGCAATGCACGCGTTCAATAGATACATATGTATACTCGTATAGTATACAGTACGTGTATGTGTATATAAATAGCTACACAAACAAATAAACAGACGAATAGAAAGATAGATAGATAGATAGATGGATAGGTCGATCGATAGGCAGGCAGATGTATGGCGGGCAATGGGTGGGAGGGTTATTTAGCAAAGACAAAAATACCAAATGATCTGATAGACAATGTTACACGATTGGCATCAAAACACCTGCCAGCCTCTTCACTAGACTGGCATTAATCAGTCGTCAGCCCTATTTTCATCATTGTCCAGCCTTTAGGAACATTTGCCTAATTAAAGTTATAGTAGGTTATAGAGATGGGCTCGGTACTTTGGTTCTGTATTTAATAGCTGATATGTATTGTGCGAATTACTGGATAGCAATTAATTTCCAAGCCTACCGTATTTGTGGTGCAATAGTTATAAGTTTTCCAATTCCTTCTAATCTTATTCTAACTTTTGATAAAATAATATTATAATTCTTATTTATTTATAAAAATATTAGAAAATACAACAAAATGCAATCTGTTTACAAATTTAAAAAAACAATGCAAAAGATTCTGGACATTAAAAACACATTTTATTGCCTTGGAAGTTCTCGCAGATTCGGCCAGGCTAACAAGCTATACCCTTGTTGAAAAGCAATAATAATTTGAATCTTGAACTTATATGTACACTTTACAAAGTATAGTATTTCAAAAATACAATACTAACATGAATAAATGAAATAAATTAAAATTGAGTTAATTAATTTAGAAGAGCTTACAATTAGAATTGGGATAAAAACTCTACTAATTGGCTTAACACACAAAAATGGGATTCCAATTTTTTTATATAATCTTTTTCATTGAAGTCAAAGTTGCTTTTTAATCATCTTAGCTACTGTATTTTTTTCAATTAAATTCGATTGCTAATTTTGATTGAAAGAAACTTGATTCTCTGCCATATACTTTGATAATAAAACTTCATTACACACTGCAGAGCTGTGGAAGCAAATTGCTTGAAATCAGAAAAGTGGAATTGCCAAAACTTATCCACACACACACACACATACACGCACAACAACAACAACAACAACTGAATGGTGTCCATGGTCACTCAGCACCATAAACTTTGGCGTCAGCAAAACGCTGGAAAATAAGAAACTTGTTTGCTGCCACAACGAATGGTGAAATGTTACAACACCCTGCACAGGCGTTGACGTGCATTTGTCTTTATATTTCCTATTTGTTTATCTGTTTGGATTGTGAGAATGGGAAACTGGCTAGTTTATGCAACTATTCGGAAATTGTTTATTCATTTAATAAGGATGTGAGAATTGAGTAATTGATTGCAAATGCATACAATGCGTTGATATGGGGATTAGTGAAGCAACGCAAATTATACTTTACACTCTAAAATTTGCCACTATTTAACAGCAGCAACAAATCAGTAATATTTTAAGCTCTGGAGCTTAATCTGTCACATATAATATGAGCTGTTGGATTTATATGCGGCACAAGTGGAAAGTGAAGAGTATATGCAGGACCTACAGGGACATTCATATAAGTATAAGCTGGGCTGGCCAATTATTCTGTTGCATTCAACACGATAGCAGCAAAGCACTGAAAGCTTCGCATTTGTATTTAATGGGCCAGGACGCCTGTTATGCTCCCTATTAAGCCCTTTAAGCCTTGCAAAGCTGTAGCTTCGAAACGATAATGATCTGCTAGCATTGCAAAAAATAAACGAGAAGTGCATCCAAAGCGTACCTTTCTGAGAAAAAGCATCTCAGATACAGACGAAAAGACTTAGGTAGTTAATCGCCAAAGGGGAACAAATTGGCTCGCCTTTTGGCCAGCCTCTGTCCTTGGGTATTTAAAAACGTACAAACGTGCTGTATCTATTCATTAAATGATATACTATATGTTCCCAGGAAGCCTTTATCCTTTTGGGCGTAGGGTATGGATGCAATAACTGTGTGAGTGATGTAAATCGTTACACTAGCGCCACCTACTCGATTTAAGCGGCTTACGCGTTGCCCCAAGCGATCAGTATTTTAACAGCAGCTTCAGCAGAATAGCAGTGTACTTGTATAGTCTACTCGTATCTATGAAATATTTATCTACAAACATCTGAGTGAGGCAAACACCTAGTGGCGAAACCGGAACAGAACCGAATCAATGCTTTAAAAATACTCGTATGGTGGATCGCTCTTCTTCAAATATACTTATAGTTAACATTTATTAAAGCAAAGTACAATTGGGGTAGTTTTTCTGGGATTAGTTTGGGCGCGAGAATAGATTAAATTTGATATAAAATTCTGCACTAGTTGCCTGATAAAATATTTATTTATAAACATATGTGTACTATAAAATAAATATGTGCCTGTCGGAAAATCATTCTTATATATTATTCCTACAAGATACATACACATGTATATACTCGTAGTTAGAGATAATAAATTATTAATGGTATATAACGGAAATCTGAAGACAAAAAAAGATAAATTTTGAAAATTGTAAGCGAAATAATAATATATATTTGTATAGACTGCGCCATTTTATCATAGTTTTTTTTTTTTTTTTTTTTTTAATTAAATTATCAGAACATTATCAATTTATGGACGGAGTTTGAAAACTGCACCTTTGCAAATAATGATAAAATGATTCCGATGCTTTAAACACATTAAATAGATCAGAAGTACACCCAATAACTTATTCAATGGAAAAGATAACACACAGCTGATTTGTAAAATGGGAATTGCGATAAGAAAGTCGAATGTGACGTTGCATAAATGGTCTATAGCCAGCAGATTTAAATTAAAATCTGACAATATTCTGGAATTGTCAGTAGCAGGCCACGCTGTGCGGCTTTCGCCACTGCATGCATAGTCCATCGTTTATGGTGATGAGGGGCTTACAAATGGAGGAATAATGCTGTGGATGTGTGTTGGTTTGTGCGACATGTGTGGCAATTTAAGCACTAGAAGTCGTATGGTATATAGAAAGTGCAATAAATTATAGCAAAGTACCAATACGCATGAGCAATAATAAAGAAAGGCGATTTGCCACTTAATTGGAATGTAAGGTGTTATTGTTGTGGTTTGTTGTTTGGCGCACAAAACTTTGGCAGGCACAATTGACTGCTGACACTGTAGCTATAAAAATAAATACAAACTAACAGAGGACAAGACAAAGGGCCAGACGAGCAACTACACGTGTACGTATACTCGTATACTAGTATCCTTGTATCCTTGTATAGCATTGACCTACACTGGCAACACTAATAGCTCTATTGGTCACACCAGTCACACCAGTCGTGGGCCATGGAGCACGGCCACGTTACGAGTCTTGTACGTGCCGGTGGTCGTTATATCGCAACTAGTGCAAATACAAGTATGTCGGTAGCCTCGACATATGGAAATGTGAATGTGCCAGAGTCCGTCAAAGCTGCGTCGCGCACATGAGCCTTATTTGCATCTCATTACTATTTGCATGGGCGATGGTTACAAAGCCACACAGCTGTGAAAATGGACAATTGCTGTCCTTGAATGTGAAAGCAATGTTGTTGGCGCCCATCCACATCAACGCCATCAAAGCCATCAACATCACAATCGCAATCACAATCAACACCATCATCATAGGCAACATTATCACCATCACCATCATCATCATCGTCGCCATCGTCGCCATCGTCGTCATCGTCATCATGAGGGCTGTCAATATAAAATGGCAAATTGGTTTGCAACAAATGGGAATGGCCCTTCAGTTCCTGTGCTATTTCCGTTTTTCAATATGCCGTAAATGAGACAATTATTGCACTAAAATGTATGCTTCATTTATTTGCATTTGTGACATAACCAATTCTGACATTTGGCCAGCTTAATGAGCATGTCACTTGTCGGACTCGCTTTGGATTCGCGGAGTCTCCTGCGCTAATGATTGATAGGCTGGCGCCTGTCTGAATATTGTATTATGTATGTACATAGTACTATACTACCTACGATTATATGGATTGCTATGCGTTCGTATGTGCAACGACGCGTCGTTTTGGTAGTTAATGTCAAATTTTGATAAATTGTTTTATGACCATAATTTGTGCAAGTTTTATTGACGCCATTTTTTTTTACGGCCGCCACTCGAACGCATTAAGTGTTTTATGTGAATTATGTGTCGCTATGTTCGCACACGCGCACCCATTTATGTAACAACTATGTTGATACTAATACTTGTAGGGTAGCTAGGCCTTCTCAATGAATGTGTGTGGCATCAGAATTGAATTTAATTATTTATACAACATTTCCGTTTGCATAAATTTTGCAGGCGCTATTTTCGTTATGGCAACACAAACATGCCACTTCTATTTATTAAACATTTTGTACAACATGAGCGCAAATTAATTTATGTTCACATTTTCACATTTTGAGGCTCCAAAGCTTAACCCAAACCAACACAAACATGTATCCAAACACACTTTTATATGGTCTTGACCCTAGGGTCAGCATTGTATTTACATTTTCTTAACATGATGATGCTCCAACTGAATTAAACAAATATAAATAGCTTGGTATGCTCGCCATCATATGCACGAGTACGTGTTTGATAAAAAGCACGAGTCGTGTTCTTTATATTTACACACCTGTTTTTTATTTATTTCTTCTCGGGCGGACTGGCAATTAGATATTCAATAAATTTCTTATTGTGGAACACCGCAGAAGTATGTGCTTGTCGCTCAATGCCACTGTTTAATGCATGCTGAAAATAAATAGATATAGACAGAATGAAATTATTTAAAGGGAACAAGGTAAAAGTATATTATTTTTCATGTATCTACTTGCTAAAAATACATTTAAGATCAAATGATGAGACGAATCCAAGTCTGTCTATCTATTTCAGTCACTTATCCTCCCCCAGTTGTGAGACCAGAGGCTTCTTTTACACGTGTATTATGTTGACCCCTAGCATGTCAGATAACTATGGCACATAGCTGGCATGAAAACGAAATTATTAAGAAGCTTGGTATAAAAGACTGTTTGGATTATAAAGATATTTAAACCAAATTAATACAGCGATACATTTATTTTGCGGCCCAAGTCCACGGACGAATTATGTTTTAAAAAATTTAAAGTACAGTAAAGGGTACATAGCTTCCTAGCTTGTGCCGAACCACTTCACATTTGTTTTCTTGTGAAAAGGGTATACGTATTAGGTTTCTGCTAAGTATGCAACATGTCCGTTCGCCCGTCTGTCTGAATGAAGGCCTGCATTTCGGAAACGACTGCGCTCACATTCACAAAGCTTTTCATGTATTCTCTCCTTGTCCCTAGGCATTAAAAATGTATTTTATTTTTTGATTTCAACCGCCTTCCCCCGTTACAGAAACTCGTCAATTCTGTCCATATTTCTAAGCCTAGAACTTTGCACACGTAATAAATACTACGACCACAAACTACAAGAGGGGGTTCACCCTTCTTCTTCTCTTTTTGTTTCTGCTATGGACCTCGGAGGCGGAAGTTTGTTTGTTGTACAGGGTATTTCACGGTCGGGCTTGCTTGACTGTGCAGCCTTCTCTCTTGTTTTTGTGTGTTTTCTATTTCAGCAAACCAAACAAATTGTTTTTTAGTTTTTTTACTGCTTGCGTGATCTTATCTTTTACGAATGAAAACGAGTTAAGCTCTTATTTCTACAATTTCATGTACATAAAACTTCCTGTTGCAGCAACGACATTTTTTTGTCTATACAGTAAGTGGCTAAACGGAATGGAACCTTTAATTTTTGGATCCATTTCAAATTATGACTTTGTGATTTGAAATGCTCAACATTTAAAGATCGACATATCAAGGTTCAACTTAACATGAGAACAAAGAAGCTCTAACATTCTGTTCTTCCTAAGAATTTCAAAAAAGAGAAGAATATAAGATATTAGTTGAAAAGATTTTTAACGAGTACATAAATCATAACAATAATAACAAAATATTGGTTAATTAACAAAAAAAATGGTTTTCCATTTATTTTCTTTTCTTTTTTTGTAATTATGCCTCGACAGCTCTGTTTGCTGACAAATAGTAAATAAATAAAATAAAACTTTTATTGATTGATTTAGAATATAAGCATAAAATAATAGTTTAAAGTTGGTTTTAAAAAAATTTTGTTTTTCAAAATAGAGCGCAGGTTACTTTTACACTATAGCAATACTGGTCACCCTGTCTATATTTGTGGCCCTGAATTCGGACAGATTAGTAGAATGAGAATATTTAGAGGCAAGACAAATTTGTCCATTATAGACATATATATTTGTGTGTGTATTGTATAAATAATGTGATACACAAAGGCAATAATAACAGCACTCCACATCCCAAGCCTTTACAAATACATACAAGTATGAAGTATAATTACCTTACAGCTAATCGATATGTGACGCTTTTATATTGATTGACAATAATTATTAAGAATTCATAAGATCTGACCAAAAAGGTTGAATAATGACGCCTTTTAATAATACAGAATGAGTATTAACAATATCTGATACACATTACTTAAATTTCCAACCGTTGACCTAATTATTGCTTAGGGAAATGCTAAGGCCAACACAACAATGTTTTCCCCGCATTCCTTTTGTTCTAAGTAGCTCAAGTGAAAGCCCTACGACCTACAGTTCATATCGTCTTAGCAAGAGCCACCACAACCTTAAAGTTTATTTATTGATATACTTATAATATATTTATTTAGAAGGACTTGCTTGCATTAAAGCATTTAAGTCTTGTGTAGTTTTATGCATAGGCATATAAATTTGACCGCCTAAGCGCATTTCCCATTGTATGTAATGGAGTCCTTTCGACAATGGCATAAATAAGTGGTACTCGTACTACTGCCAACAGTAGAAAATTACGTGCAGCGACATACGCAAACAAATGCCTTAGGGGCCAGAAACTTTTGCTTCTCAACGCTCTGCATAAATGTTTGTGTGTGTGTGTGTGTGTATGTGTGTTGGTGTTTTCGGGCATGTATGCTTGTGCAAACATATGTTTTGCATAATAAAAACTGCCAAGCAAAGCTGACAACAAGCAGGCAACAAGGTAATGGTGGCTATTTGCCCATTTCTAGCAAAAGTTTCAGCTGCGTGTAAATAATGTAAAATGTTTTTTATTGAATGTGTGAAATTGAAATTTCCCTGTGTCTCTAAAGAGCAGTGTGGCTAAGAGCTCGAAAGTATATATTTAATATTAATATTAAACCGTTTTGTTGTGTAGCCTTATGTAGATGACAACGTTGCGTATGCGTGATGTGCATAGTAAGTGCATTACAAGGTTTCGTTTCACACCCGTTTTAAAACCGATAAAGCTGTCACTACTTCCACTCACATACCCATAAAAAAATCGAGATAAAGGTACGTGACGTGGATTGATATCCGTGCAGGTTTGCATTGATCGATGGTACGGAATGGAAAAAGAGCGCAAGATTTCTGCCTCCGCGAAGATAAGAGTGATTTCTAGTAAGTAGATTTGTATAATTTAAGATTTCGATTTAAGTTGGTGCTCGCCTTTTGCTAAGTTGCCGTAATTTGTGCGCATTGAAGCGCAAAGAAATCTAAAAAAGTGTGCCCACATTAAATGCTCGTTAGCTGTCGAGATTTGGCTAGATTTGGTCTCATTTAGTCGCTACTTGATTCCAATGCAAATTATCAGCAGCGCGTCGTGTCCTAATCAGACAGACGCACAAAAACACAAGCCCACAAGCCTGAAGTGTTGTCATGAATGAAATTTACAGAGAACCAGAAATGAGACAACGAAAAAAAGCGTTGTCTGCAACCACACACTTAAACACTTGAACGTCCCAGCCAGCTACCAAGTTTCCTCTCATTTTCCGTTTCGCACTGTGGAGCGAATAAAGCTAGATGTTTAACAATACAACTGAATCGATGCGAAATAAACAAGTCTCTTCAAAATATTGCAGATCGGACAGTGAACTGATTTTGATTACTGGTGTTTTTTTTTTTATTATTTGTATTTGTGATCTCTCATAAAAATTTTGGCAAATACGTTTCCAAACTTTGTCTTTATCGACTTTATAAATAAATCTAAAAACTACAAAAACAAGAATTCAAAAACTTGATTTCTATCAAATCGTGATAGGAAATAGAAATAGGAAATAGAGTAAATTTTCCAGTTGACGGCCAAAGCTGGCAACTTTTGTACATTTTTCTACAGTTGCATTAAACAATAAATAAAATAAAACATAAATAATATAAAAAAAAATATATTCACGTAAAGCATTTTTAAAGAAAGACATTTATTTCGACGAAAGTTAATGTTATGTAAGATTTTTTTTTTACCACAATTCTTGACTAAAATCCCATGGTATACCGTCCTCCAATCGCACTGATTTTTTGTTCGTGACACACGCAATGGCGTTCTTTGTTGTTGCTCTCTTGTCTGTGTCACTTTTTTCACATTATAATTTTCGTTTTTGTTTTTTTTTTCGTCGTCGGTATTTTGTTTGCTTTACGGGTTGCGCGACGCAGCGGCTTATCACATAATTTGAATAAAGTAGCTGCAATCTTGTGTCAGTTTATCGCAAATTAGACTACAACAGCAGCAACAACAATGACAGCAGAGTCCCACAGATAAATAAAACAACGGCAGCAGCAAGAACAATTTGCTTGGAACCTCATAGTATGTAAAGCTGCTTTTGACTTCAACTTACATGCACAAAAAAAACGAAAAAAAAAACCGAAAATAAATGGAACAAATGACGAAAAGTTGAAAAAAAAAAACAACAACGAAAAACGTTGTGCAAAATGTAATTTGATTTGCCACATGGCGCATTTAGATTAGATATTTGCAATTGCAAGAAAATTTGCTTAAGCAAAATCTATAAGCGGCTTGTTATATGCCCGGATTTCGTATTTTGGATACGCCATGTTGTCTGGAAATGGAATTCCAAAAGTTTCTAAAGCGTCACACACACACATACGCACAGGTAGCTGCAGCAGCGGTCCGTCAGCCGTTATGCACTCTGTTGTTGTTGCTGTTGCTGTTGCTGTTGCTGTTTCTGTTTTATTTTCTCTTTTTTTTGCTCTTATTTGTCAAGCACATCAATTCAAAATTCATTTAATGCTTCGACGTCAGCGCTTGAAATGAAATTATGTATATGCGTGTGTGTGTGTGTGATAAAAGAGTGGAAAATGGAAAGCGTCGCTGTCGATGTGGATGTGCACAATAATTGAATCAGTCGCATATTGCAGCAACGTGTGGCTGCCACAGGCAGGCAGTTATGCTTCCCTCTCCTCAGCTCGAGTGTTGAGTAAATCACTTGACACTTTTAATTACAAGTAAGCTAATGTCTTCGAGCACAGAATGTGTTAACAACTGCAACATCGGGGAAATATGTACATACATAATTCAATTCGTTTTTCTTGTTCTTTTTAGATCGGGTGTGAAATGTTAATAATAAATGAAATTTTAATTTTAGTTTTCTTTTTTAACTGAGTCTAAAATATTGCTTTTATTGTTTAAAATCATCTTTTATTTTTATAATGTTTTAATTCTGTTCAAATATGCGTTTAATTGAAATTTACAGAAGCAATCCTAGTTTTAAAATTACATTTTAAACAAAAGTAATACTCTTGTGTGATTTTTATTACCTGCACCCGCCGGCTGAAATTAGTACATTGGGAATATTAATGCAGCATCTCCCAACCCAAAAAGTACACACATATTTTAATCAGCTTGTTTAGACAATTCAATCTACGAGCCCTAACCACTATTACTATAATTGGTACGGCTACATTTTTTTCGATAGTACAACTTTTAATGACTTACATTTCTTTTTAGATGATTATTGCCCAAACATATTTATACTTTTTAAAAAGGTCATTGAATTACCTTTAATTTTATACCAAAACATGCACACGTTCCACATGATAATAATGCAAGAAATCAATTTAAATAAGTCTACTTTTATAATACTCGTAGATATGCCCGTCCATCTGGATGAACGCTTCGATTAAAATTTCATCCAAATCTGGAATTTCTAATGAAAAGATTTTAACAAAGAAATTTTTTTTATTTTTCATTTTGTTAATTATGGAAAAAAGACTAGAAGAAAGATTAAAAAAATTAGTTCGAAATGAGGCTCTTCAATTTTAATTGAAATCTGTCGATTTTAGAACATTTGTACTCTTAAATTATCATGCAATTCAAGATTAATAATAATGAACTATTACTTTTTTTAAATTGCTTGCCTATATGTATTGCAGATAAATTCCTGCAACGCATTCTTTGTAAAGTATTTCCCATAATTTATCTCAAATAAGTAAATGTGTGGTGTATCTTCAGGAGCATAATACCGATAATGCCAGCTTCGACTTATAAATAATATCTTCAAAAGACGCCCAAATATGTATTTAATGTTTATTTCTTTTTATAAAAATATTAGTTCATATTTAGTACAGTCGTTTTATTTTGACTTATATTTTATTAGTATGGAAATCGTCCTTTGATCTAAATGGAAAACAACGGGAAAATAGGAAAACATTTCAAAGATGCTTTAATACTTATGTTCCATTGTTCCCCCAACAACCTGTTGTTGAATCGTATTTAAGAAATAAAAATTCGACAACTGCTTGCTTTAATACGATGATGAGTCTGTCATGTGTATTTATGTATGTACAAGTATCTGAGCTCTATTGGCATATATCTCATTATATAGTAGTATAGTATACTATAGTACTCTCACAAGTTTCTTTACTGAATTAAATGATATTTCAGCTTATGCTTTAACGATTTCGATCATTTCCATTATGCGTTTGCTTTGTGGTCACAAACTAATATATATTTTTGTGCACTCCTGCTATGCCGGATAGAGGAAGAGAACAACGAGAAAATGGTCAAAACGTAATCGTATTTTCTACGAATTGCCAAATAAAAAACGTATAATTGGAGAAAAATTCATCGCTTATGTTTTCTTTCCGCTCAACATGAAAATGCCGCACACGAATGCCTTGGCTGTTGCCTGTTGTCTGTACTCTGCCGTTATTTGGCCAACTGTCTCATTCCCGTCCCCATCCCCATCCCCAACCCCTACCTCGACGCCGACCCCATATCCCCATCTGGCTGACGACGTTTCGACTGATTGGCTCTCTGTTGTTGCTGGAGCTGTTGCTGTTGCCAGCGTAGAAGGTGTGTGCGCTTCGTGGAAACAGATGATGATGAGCACAAATACTCAAACATAGGTATATCGTGGATATATGTTTGTTTGTACATATGTGCATAGGTGTGTGTGTGTGTGTGCTTTGTAAAAAGTCATATTTCTGGCGTTTCCATTCCACTGCTTCAGTTTTCAGCATTACTGTGCACACATTATTGGCTCTTTGTTTTATTCTTTTAGTCTCTTCGTTTCATTTTAATGTTTTTGAGAAAAAATTAAATGCATTTAGTTGCTCGTCGATATGTCTGGCTGGTTTTGTTGTTATTATTTGCGAACTTGTGTTTTTAAGGCACTACCCGCATCTATTTGTATTATATGTATTGCTTTATGTATAATATTTGGTTTTATTTTGTGTTTGTGGTCTCTGAACTATAACTTATAAATTTGCAGACATATTCGTAACAACTCATGTTTACATTTGCATATGACCTCAAAGTTTAATATAATAACGAAAATTAAACCACAAAATGAAACTTGTTAAAATTTGATTGCAATATTTATTCAAGGTGCTTAATTATGACTCTGTTTATTTTGTAAGCTTTATATTGCATGTGTTTGTTTATTATTTCAAACACTTTTGCTGCCGCAATTGCTGTTTACAAATAACGCTCTGAGGGATTGTCTGCAAAAGCCCGTACACACCTACATACATACATACATACATACTAACTATATGTGTATATAGCATGTGCTTGTTTATATAGCTTTGTGTGTTGTGGATGTGTGATGTGCACAAGTAAATTAACATATTTCCTGGAAAATTTTCACTTCTTAGCCTAGTTAATTCGTTTAATGTCCATTGACACATGTTGTTCCCAGTTTATTAATGTAATGAACTGTCTGGGTGGGTGTGTGCCATTTTAAATGCCTTCCTTACCTTCTGCTTTTGATGTCACAGTTGTTGTTGTTCTACTTCTTGTTCTTGTTATTAATATTGCATTTGCAATCGTGTTGTTGCTGTTGTTGTTGATGTTTTTACTTGTGTTTATGTTTGTTTTTTATTTTATTGCTTGCATGTTTTGCTGCGCAGTTGAACTTTACTCGTTTGTTTTTTACTTACAAATATTTACACACTTTGGTGGTCAGTGCAGATGTTCAATGCATGACGCACAATTTGTTTGTTTTTGTTTGTCGTTCAGATAAAGTAAAATTTTTGTGGCGTATGTCTAGAGCTTTTCACACTTGGACAGTTGTTATTAATATAAAAAGTTGCATCAATTTTTTATATTTCTATGTATATTTTATTGTTGTAGAGTTTTGGAAAGTAATATGTGTCTCGAGTCAGGAGTTGCGGCGTTTGCATTCGCGCACCTTCTTAACTGCTTCGATAGTCCATATGTGTGTGTTTTGGTGTTATTGTTGTAGCTGCTGTTTTTTGCTGCTGCTGCTGCGGCTGCTGCTGCTTGTTCTGTTTCTGCTCTTTTTGTTGTTGTTGTTCTTATGCTGGTCGTTGCTGTTTTGAAGCCACTTATGTTATATCATACAGACACCGGCACTTTCACTTGAGAACTGAGCGCTTTTCGAATGTGCACAGCTTTTTATATGTGGCGCTCTCTTTTCAAACGATTTACAGCTGAAGGCGCCCGCTCTTTTGTGGATGCCAAGTGAGCGTTTTAAGAGCGCACAAATGTTGATGCTGCTTTGTTATCAGCATTGCGGTGTGTGTGTGTGTGTAAGTGTGAGTGTGTGTGGTATATGTCCGTGACGTCAGTGCATTTGCGAATTGCACGTGCTACTGTTTTTGGACCCTTGCCTGACTGTGTGTGCGTGTGGGGCTGTCTGTGTTTGTATGTGTGTGTGTGTGTGTGTGTGTGTGTGTGACTATAAATTAGCAAGCAACCTTTTGCGCTTCACTTCATTTTGGTTGATGGGCTGCTTGGTTGCTGGTCCGACTTGACTTGACTTGTTTATTTACATATTTCATCCACACTGCTTGATATTTCGCATTGCACGCTTAGCCGCAAGCGTTTTGCTGTTGCGATTGTTTCTATTGTTGCCGCAGCTCGCCCTCCTGCTCCATTTACCCTCTCCCTCTCTCTCTCTCTCTCTCTCTCTCTCTGCATCTTTCATTCGTCGTCTGGTTGCTGTGCACGGGCTGCGTGTTTATTTTGCTTTTCACATTTCTTGCTGAATTATCGCAAATGGCGCATAGCTTGAACTTCAATCTTTGAACTGCACTGCAATGCTGAAGATAAGTATTTGGGTCTATTATTCATTAGAATAATAGCCACAATAAATTAAATGCAATTAATATTAAAAATTACAGACAATAGTTAATAGAAGAAATTCGGAACTTAAATTGCACACGAAAGCTGGTTCTGTGGTAAGGAAAATTCTCCCGTTACATTATCCCTGACCTCAGCATTCTCTTACAAAATCCAGAAATGGATCATTTGACAAGCGGGATAAAATATCGAAATTTTTGATATTCCTGAAATATGTACTATAATTAGTATGCTTAATAATTTGAAGTGTGATTTGAAATGTCTAACATAAAAGTTGATGCTTAAATTGAAATTTGAGCCGATTTTGCTTTACAAAATAGTTTTTTTTATATATATACATACATATTTATATATCATAAATGAGATATTAAATCCCAAAAAAAATTGCAATGCATATCCAATAAAATTATTATTGTTATTGATAAAAGCAAAACATTCACTAAACATAAATATATACGATCCTTTGTGGCTACTAACTTCGTTTACTGATATTTATGAAGAAGAAAAAATGCAGCTCAGATAGAGAGCAGTCAGCACATTGCTATGCGCATCTTTAACAAATCCAACAACTTTTAAAATCAATATTAAATCCAAATGACATATAAATCTACTTCGCTATGTATTTGCGAATTTTATGGCTGCAAGCAATTCCATTTATCAGATGCATATTGTTTATCGGTTTTATGACGTTACTGCATTAAAATATGAATACTCTTAAAAAAAATGGGCATATGTTGAATAAATTAGGCAAATCATTAACTACAAGATTGCCTACCAGCAGCGCACAGTACAATCCTTCTTCCTTTTCCATTTGCCGGGCCGGAGATGAAATCAAAAACAAAGGCAAGACAAGAGTCATAAATTTGTAGCCATTTTTCTTACGCTTTACAACAGCTTGCCTCTCCAGATGCTCGCTTCATCAACAGCAGTCTGACAGGAAATGCTGCATGAGTTTCAAACGCACAAACACACAATCGCAGGCTCCAAAGCCACGCACGCACACATAAGCGACCCTTGCCATTTCGAGCGTTGCCTACTTTTAGGCAACAGCATCATGCTGTGCAAAATTTTTGGTCCATTTGTTGTGCTGTGTGTGTGAGTGTGTGCTTTATTTTTGGCAGCAACATAATTTTTTATTGATTGAATTTCAGTGAAAATCACTTCCGGCGATAAATTTGCTATGCAGCCCTCTTTTATTGGGGTACAAAAAAGGAAAACAGTCCGACACATTGCCACATCGCTGTCGCCTGGCTGGCTTGTTTCAACTCTTTCATTTCCATTTAATAGCCTGATTTGCTTTGCATCAATCGAATTTCAAGTTACATTTACATAGCAAAGCGTGTTTTGTCTGCTTGTTTGTTTGTTTGTTTGTTTATTTTGCTGTTTGGACCACTAATGGTGAATACATATTGAGAAAATAAGTTTATAAATATTTGCATTATACTTGTACTATACGTATATAAGATATAAGATTGTTCAGACTGTCTCCAGAAATATCCTTTATTACTGCTTCAAATTGTTCCAGCTCTGTGCATGTAATTTAATACTTTCATCGCGCATAAAATTGAAGTGGCTGAAATCTAATGATGTGGTACGATTTGTACGATTGGAGGTTAATGTCCTGACATTAATGCCATGACAACCAGTGACGAACATGTCATGGCAGTAGCAATAAACTCGCATAGATAGACAAGTCAAGCAAATAAATAAAGTCATACGCATGAGTTGCGACTGAATAAGAGCACTTTAAGATAAATATTTACACACGAACATCAGCAGCAGCCCCAGCAACAACAACAACAGCAACAGTAATAATGACAAGCGGCAAGATGGCAGGCAGCAAGAATCGAAGCAAATGAAGTACTAAAGCACATCATAACAACAGCTGCGTATGTTGCCGCAAGAGCCAAGACACACACACACACACACACACACAAATATGCATATTTACAAGTATATACCAACATTTCCATTTATATAAACACATACATATATTTATATAGATGTATATTTATATACAGAAAGATTGATGCTACAGACGAGCAATGCGCGAATAATAAAAGTCGACAACATTGCCAAATCAACGGCCTCACAGTTTGTGTGATTAAGAGAGTTATGACGTCACTTGGCCAAGAGCGAACTGCCGCTCCAACGAATGCTTCATGTGGCAGCCATTTTGTGTGCGCTTGCGTGAAACCCACCCACATGGATTTCCGGCGTCTTGAAACGTTCCGCCGTCGCAATCATATGACATCATTGAAAACAAACTTACAAACACACATTCCCAGCTCCTTGATAATGGAATTATGACTTTCGTTTTGTACTTGGCTTTGTTTTTGTATTTACTTTGGACTTTGGCTCGCCGTAGGCACGCATACACACACACACACACACTCACACATACACTTAAGCTTTTGCATGTATGTTTGTGTGTGCGAGTGTGTCAATGTGTTTGCATAGTTTTGGGCTTTCACTTCGGCGCCTTCACTTGCTCTGACGTCATTGTCATTTGCTGTGCACTCGCATGTAAAATTGGCAAATAAATAGGATTTTATATTTAACGTTTGCTTTCGTTCGTCGGCTGTCACTACCGCTGCCACTGTCGTTGCCACTGTCGTTGCCACTGTCGCTGTCGCTGCACAGGCTCAAGTACATACAGGCTCAGGCATTCACATTCGCATTAAAAGGAAGCCATGCGGGTACGTTCTTGATGACATAAGCGGCGCAAAATCCTTACACACACACACACACACCATTGATTGTGTGAATGTGTAAGTGCGCGAATTTGACAAGCTTAGGCAATTTATGCATACACCGCTTAGTTGAAAGAAAGGTCAAAGTGCTCGCATTTCGACTCCCTGTCGGCGCTGCCTGAGGTTTTATTTATGCGCTTACAAGGTCAACGCCAAGACAATGACACTGGACTTGCGTGTACATAGGTATATGTGAATGGCGGTGGGAGAGGGGTTATGTGCACTGCCTAATTAAATAGAATCACTTCAAAATATACGCAGCTGCATGTGTTTTTTAATCACTTTCGAAATCGCTTTCTGTATTTTAATTGCCATATTAGAGAGCCAACAAAAATCACTTAGCCATGGTCATAATGTTGCCGTTTTTTCAATAGAGTTTGTCCTGCCATTCGTTTTTAATACATGCTATTACACAATTTTAATGGCATTTTTTGTGCGCTTGCAGGATATTACAAGCTGCCGGCAGCCATAATTAAATGACGTCACAACACTCTTTGACTGTCTGGGCGCGTAATGCATTTATGTAACAATAAAGCGATAGCGACAGCGTCAGAGACAGCGCCAACAAATGACAAATACAACAACTATAGAACCGGCAACAACATCGCCTGTGTCCATGTCCTCTCATCGTTGTTGTTGGCGGTTGGCAGCTGTCAGCAGGCAGCTGTAACCATTTTTATGGCCCTGACTGTTCGTGTGGTAATTTTGCGAGACAAATGTGCCATAAATTTAAAGCATGCTTTTGGGCGCGCCTTTAAAACGCACTCGCATCCCAGTGCATTGGCATATTGTGACATCCACGGCTGGAGTTCTTTCTCGCAACTGCAGTTTTATGTGTCCCGCTCAAATCTCCAGTGTGACGATGTCAGCTCTAATAGGAAAATGCACTCGTATCCAGCATAAAGGTTGGACTTTTATTTGTGTGTACACATTTTATAGAGCAGATGTCCGTAAGTAGACATAAGGACCTTAATCGCTCAATTTGTCGACAAAGAATCTTGCCAAATGTCAGTACATAAACATATACGGGCCTGTTTTTATTTTGCGAATTGTAAAAACAGTTCGCTTGCAGATTAAACATAAATGTGTTGGGGGAGAAAATATGCATATAATTTTTCCATTGTATTGAATCCTTTTAAACTAATTAATTAATTTCATTTACATTCACTCAAAACATTTGTGACAATTCCAATTATTGTTTGTGCAAACAGAAATTTTTTAAATCGCAATAATCCAATTGCTCTTTTAATTACAAATTGCTAAAGTTAGTGAAATGCGATAATCGCATTATGTTCAGATTACTGCATAATGCGTAAATGTTCATGAAATGAAATAAACGTCTTCCTGGCTGAGACGCAAACAAATGGAGTTTTGACAGAGTAAGAAACATTTCAAAACACGTTTCTTTAATAAATAAATGATTTTAAATTACCAACATACTCCAACTTATATTAAGCTTTAACGTTTAATTGTGATAAATATTTGTCTTAATTGATTTCGGCTACTGGTTAAATACAGCAATAAATGAAAATACTTATTTCTTTCGAAACGTGATGCATCGTTTATGCTGGCTCGTTCTGTCCTCAATATTTGTTCTGCTGCTTAACGAATGTTGAAAAGACCAAAATGCATTAATTGTTCTTGTTTATTATTATTGATTATGTTTGTTTTTCACTATAACTTTAATTTATAATAATAAAATTGAGTGTGGCTTTTATATAAAGAAAGCAGCTAAAATATTAATAGCGATAAGTTCCACCCATCAACTTTTTTGTAAAAAATTTTTATACAATTTATTAAACTAGTATTCTGCTACCAATATGGTGGCGTAAGCTAGTTGAAAATACCATATACACAAGAGTTGTCCATAGTATGCATCCATAGGACACACATCTATGTATATATACAATGTATGTTATGTACATATATGTATATTTACTATTAAAACTTATTAGTTGCTTATTTTTTACTTCATTTCTATAAATGTTTATATTACATTCTTTTAGAAACAATTAGCAATTAATTTTAAAGTAATTGTGTCTGCTTACATGTGTGAAAAGTCATTCTTTTTTTTGGTCAAAATTGGAGCATCCTAAAAGTATGCAATGCATTTAATTTTTTAACAATTATAACATCAGACGGTTGGGTTGTTGCTGATGGCCTCTTGTCTCCAGTTTACTTTGGGAGAGCGACAGAGAGACGGCCAATTCGATCGCTTACTGTCGCGGACCGGCCTTATGCAGTGAGCGTTAAGATCTCCCAGTTCAGTTTCTTTACATCTGCGGTTCGTGTCGGTCGGGTTGCGCGCAGAATTCACGAGCCACGGCGCACGCATAAACTGAGCCGCTGCAGCAGCTCCAAAAGCCAGCATTTGCTAGCTTCGTGCAAAACATTGAGGTGTGCAAATTGCATTACAACAACAACACCAACAACAATGCCAGAAATAAAATAAAACATGAAGTGCTCATTTATTTGAACAGTACAGTAAATATTTAGACAACATTTTACTGACACAATTTTTCGGCCAAGAAACAGATACAGTTTGGAATATGTGTGAGAAATGTGCATTGTGCATTTTAAGCGTTTCTTGCGCATTACCAGACGAACGAAAGAAACCAAAAGCAAAAATATAAAAACGGCAAAAACAAAGAGTAAAAATTGAAAACAAACAAAAATAAATTGCATAAGTCGGTTTTAGCGTGTGCTTTTTGGCGCATCTTCTTTCTTCGCGCCTAACCATGCAATATGTGTTTTTGGTTTTAACATACATACATATTTAAGATGGTGGCCGAGGGAGGGAGGTAGAGGCAAAAACATCTTTAAAAAAACGTCGTAGTTGCTGCGCAAACCAGCGACTTTTTTCTATATTAATCAAAATCTTCATTTGCTTTAATTTTATCAAGTCTTCTGTTTTTATTTACAAATTATGCATTAATGTTGTCTTCATTTTTACTTTTTGTGATCTATCGCAAAAACCGTTGCCAGCGCAATTAAATTGTTGTTGTTTGCGGTTCCATTTAAGTCTTAACATATTTACCAAAACAAAAACCAAATCGCGAAGAAAGCCAACAAATTAAAAAAGCAAGTAATAAAGGAAAAAAGGCAATACTTTATGTAATTCTACAATTGATTTCCATATCAACGGATTTCATTTAATTACTGAGGTAAGTTTTATGTTGGTAATTAACATAAACTAATTACAAACAAATTAAAGGCATTAGGCAACACAACAAACACAAATCGTGCGCCTCCGCGTCCGCCTCCGGGCGCCATCTCGTATTCGCTTTAATGTGTCTATTGTGTCACTAAGCTGTAACGGAATTTGCATAAATTAGATAAGGCTTGAAGCACAGCTAGCATGAACAACAAGAACAACAACAGCAATTGAATATTTAGAACAGCAGTGTGTGCATGTGTGTGTGTGTGTGTAAATCCTGTACATTATGGTCCATTAAATGCGCGTCTGTTGCAATTAAAAATTGTTAAATGTAAACACAGCAGCAGCCGTGGCCTTTCCCCCTATCTTGCCAATTGTCACAATTTGTTTATGCCACTGATGTAACCGTAACACCACCACCAACAACAACAAAACCTCAATCAATCTGAACAATGATCATATTTGAAATTGTTAAATGTTCATGTTTTTGTAATTGATGCTTTGAGTTGAATGTGTCTGTCCCCCTCCCTCCTGGCTTTTTTCTCCCTTTGTGCAATTAACATTACATAAATTTGCGCACCTTTTGCATTATGATTAATGATAAACTTGTCAAAATTTGGCGAAAGTTCATTAGATACCCACAACGTTCACACATACCCCTACTATACATATGAACATATGTAGGTTGAATTATCTAAACACATTTACATGCCTGCACTTTTAAGGCTGCCTGCCAATTAATCAAGCAACTCACTGATGACTTAATTCACTAATATCTTGATTTCGCATTTTTGTCAGCTGCTTAAGCTAATTATATAATACTTGTATTGAACGTAAACATACCGGTTCTTGCAAATTTCTCAAAAACTCAATTTAAAATTCCCAAAGACATGTACATTGCCCAACTACTTATTCGCATTCTTATGCAAATCAATTGTGACAAGTAAATAAAAAAATAATTCATCAACTCACCGCCTTATATGGACACTTACGCATACATATGTATGTGTGTAAATTCAAGTAGTAGGTGTTGTGCATATTTTTAGAAAACTTCTAACGAATTAATGTGTTTAACATTAAACTCAATCTGGCAATTTGACAACTGCCACAAATTAAAGCCGCATTAATTGTGCATTTTAACATAATCCAAAAGTCATATACATGCGCTTAACAAGTCTGTTTAAGCAAATTCATCGCTACATGCTTGTTGTGGGCGTAGTTGGCAAACAGAAAACAAAATCAGAGGAAAGCCAAACGAGAGAACGAGTTGACCGACCCTGCTCTGCAATAAATAAAATATAATGAAAAAGAAATCAAATATTATAATGAATGCCACAAAAAGAGTTCAAATTAGATCATTTTTATGGACCACAGCGGCTTCTTCGCTTCACCTTACAACAGCTTTTGCTATTTTTGAATAGAAGTAGGCGGTTGTAGTGTGTGTATGTGTGTGTGTGGTGTGTGTGAGGTGTGCGCGATGCTAGCAGCCGTGGGATTGGATGAATAAATCATATTGGCATTAAGGTGTAGAATTATGAAGTGCAGTCTTTACGTGTTTATCTAATAAGAAATGCTAATAATATTTAATTTAGAAAAATTCAAAAAAAGAGCATCACAATCAACTAACATTTCCCATGGTAATATTTTAGTTTTTTTTTTTGACCTAGTGTGCATTAAATAATTAAATAAATGTTTATTCATTTTTTATACAAGAATTTCAGGTTCATGTTATTCTCCTCTTTCCGATGGTCTGGCGTTGATTATATCATATTTTACCAGGAAGTAGGCATGGCTTGGCCATCATTTAAATTCAAAATTCAAAATAATAATCCCTATCAAAAGTGTGAGCAAGCTGTTTGTATATTTGTTACAAAAAGCGACGACTAGTTGGGAGTTACAAATGATTGAAAATTTGTATATTTAAAGCTAATCTAAATTTAAAAACCGAAAAGATTTCTGAATTCTAAAAATACAAACTTGTACATTAATTATTTTTCAAGAAAAATTATTTCTTGGAATTCTTCCACTGACTCGGTCAGTCGAAAAAGTAAAGGCTGTCAGTAAAATCATTAAGTTTTTTAATTTAGCTTGTCTGTGCAGCACGCGTCACATTTTCTTCAATATTTGGCTAATTGGGGTGAGGAAAATCTAAATCTATTGAGACACCGATTCCTTAATCATAGCTAATACTTGCCTAACTCTCTTTTCAACGCTCGCTTATACGCGTATTGCTAAACATAGACATGCGTATTCGTCACGCAACAGTGCTCGTGGGTGTTAAGTTGACAAAGCTTCACAAGTCAGACAACAGTCAATGAGGCAACAAATGCAATAATTAATTAACAAGTGTGGTCAATGGGGCAACATAATATATTGCCTTATATGCCCAGATAGACAAACGATTGCTCAATGCACAAACAAACTGTCCAATTGTGTATATCTATTCATATTTTAATAATTACTAATTAGCCAAGCGACCGCGGACTATTTATTTAATTTTCCAATAAATATTCTAATTTAATTATGTGGTTTGAACAGCTCATTGCAGCTTAGGACAATTAAGCAATACAAATGCAAATAAATATTAAAAATCATTACCAAATGCATATGCAAAACACAATTAATAATTGTTATAAACGCCACACTGGCATTCAATGCGATAATGGGGTTACAAGTCCCCAAAACAAACAGCCCCACTTGAAATTGAACGAGGGCTTTTCAATTAGTACGAGCATTCTAGATTATAGACTTTTTTTGTTATAATTTACTCTTATAAAGATAGTTAAAAAGAAAATTTCGGTTGAGAAATGTGTTGAAAACTGGAGCCATAATATATATGTACTCTGAACTAGATAGAGGGATTATTTTTCATGATTTATTGTGGCACTATCTTTTGATTGGAAAATAAAAATAAATTTCCTTCCCCCGGTGAAAAAAAAACTTTACTTTCGCAAGCTACAAGAAACAATTTCTTTGAATAAGAACAACACTATTTTATTAAAAATTATTTCAACATTAATAACATAAATAAATGGCTGATCGACCCTCGAACAGCGTGTTGAAACCAAATGACTCTTCGTGCAATGCTTGTAGAAATATTTATTTGTTTGTTTCAGTCTTTCTTTTTTCTTTGCACTTTGCGTGTTACTGGTATTGATTTCATAGCTATTTAAAGTATTTTTTTCCCCAAAAAATATGTATCCAATATTTCATGGTGCATTGCTTTAATGCCATGACTTTGGCATGCGTCACATCAAAATTTTAGTAATTTATGCAGCCAATAGCCAAATGCGCACTTCTGCGAGTATTTGCTAAATAAAAGCTATTTAATATTTTGCCAAATTTGCTGCAAAAATTGATTGCTTGGATAAGTGAAAGGGTCGTCGAACCGGAATTAAAAAAAGCTAATACCAGCTATAATACAAAACAAATAAAATGCCAAAAGCAGCTACACATAACCGCCCTGACGTCTGTTTGTGCGAATATATGTACATATACATGTATGTGTGAACCATGCCCATATGTATAGGTAGAATTGAAACGTGTTTCTTGACATTATATCCACAAAAAAATATATCAATGACAGCAGATGCAAACAACAGCAACACGAAACTGGCTAGGAAACTATTTCTTGCTTGAACCGTTAGAAGTTCATCATCAAATTTAAAATATAGTATTATTCACGACGTGAAGGTGTTTTATTTATAAATAATATCTATCATTAAACAATAGACTAACTAATTTTGATTATCTTGATGACAGACATATTATTTGCATCGAAACCGTTTTAGTTATCAGTTTTTCAAGACTAGAATAGTTTTTTGAGAAGAGCTGCAAGAGGACCTGATTAGTATTTTCAGCTTAAATGATTCATAAATTAATCATCAATCCCTGCCAGCTGTGACAGCATTTTAAAGATGAAAAAATTAGGCATCCTAGCCTGACACAAATCCAATAAAGACTTAGAATTGGGTGAAGGAGGCTAAGAGGTCATAAAGAATAAATAATTAATAATTAAATCAAATAATTAATTAAAAAGTACCTAACTCCTAGTTTAAGCTGTATTTAAATTTTTCTATAAGTTGAATTGAAGTTATTGTAAATAATAACGGTATAATTAAAGTTTTAAAGAAAGAAAAAAAATAAAGACTTGACTAGATATGAACAGTATTCTAGTGTTTCTTGACAACAGAAAATGTGGTCATTTGATGTTACAAAGGTTATCTTTCAAGTCCTATGACAGTAGTATTATCTAATCTGAAAAATCAATTGTCGACTAGATACTAACATTCAAGCCCTGGGCTTCGGCCTACCACCAAACTAGCCATTTTGGAGCATCTATCTTTTTAATTGACTGACAAATTGCGGTTCAAATCGCGTGCTGTGCGTGCCTTTTGAAAAAATTACTGGTTATCTCATGATTGTACATTTTAAATTCAGTCTTTTCGAAGTGCCACAGGCTTCTTCCAATTTATCTTTTTGTGTAAGCATGCTCCGGTGATAAATTATTATTGTTCTATGCAAAAAGCGTGTCAACTAATTAAGCAGAATACAGAATACAATTAAAAACGAGTTCCCAACTCAAGCCAAATGGTTTCTTAAATGATATGCATTAACAGGCAAAAGACTGATGAAGCACAGAGTTTATATTGAATAACAATTAAACCATTAAGTGTGAGCAACAAAAACGCAGCGGAGCCAAATTAAACAAGCCAGTTCTGGTCTCAAGTTCAGGGCCCGTGACATCGACATCGATATCAATCAACTTTCAATTGATTTAAATTGTTTTAATTGTTTGGTTATTATATTAACTGACAATATATACCAGTAAGTATCAATGTATACATGAGATAATACATAGACTTGAACTAAAAACCCACTATTGAGCGTGAGCTTAATTATCATTATAATAAGAGCGGGTCGCTCGGCTCCGAAGCCATACAAACATGGGCATAAAAAGCGCAGCACGACCAACCATAACGTTCAGGGAGATAAAGAAAAATGAATTATCTCGCAGCAAACCAGTTCAAAGACTTCAACTTGCTGACAGTCGAAGACAAAGATATGAAGATCAAGACACAAATGCATGTCAAATGATGAATGACAAATATTGAGGGGCAAAGGCAAGAAGATTGCGATGCATTTACGGTTAAATCTAGTGCATACATACATATAAAGACGCATACTATATATTATATAGTATAGGACATAAGCTGAGTTATTTATTTCGGCATTTGTACGCATAAGAAACATAAGCCGTAACAAAACCAACACAGTGGCACTCTTTGCTTTTGTAGCTGACTAATTGCAGAGACCTCCTCTGCCCCTCCAAAGGCTTACAAATAAGTATATGTTAATCCTTTTACACATGCTGCCTAAGGGCAGCAAACTGGCCAAAAGACAAAGCTCACGCTAATTGGTAGTCGAAATTGATTGACCAGTTTTGATTAGCTGCCTCTTTGCCGCCGCTTGTCGTCTGGCATCTTTGTCTCGGAGTGGCGCAAATGCATATGCATATTTAATTTGGCATTGTTTTTCAAATTTGTTGCTTCTCCTCATTTCGGCAAGTTTGGACCAACTTGATCAGTGGCTCGCTGTTGACCCAAAAACGAGGATGTCCGGCCGGCATTTGTTCAGCATTGTATTTCTCTTTCCGCAACTGGTTACACAATTTCAAGTTCAAGCCGCAAGCGATCAATTTAAATGTGATGCACTTTAATTGAGAGCTATTTTCACTTTTAAAATAATAGATATTTGAAAATATTAGATCAAATCAGATGGACATTTAATCAAAATCAGTTCATCTGAGGTATTTCAATCACTACTCTGCTCAACAAATTGCTGTAATATTTTTAAAGGCTTTTCTAATATTTATTAGGTTTTTGCTTTACCTTACAAAAACATGTTTTTCCTCATATTCTTGTCTTTATTTAAAACTCCAAATGAGCAGTGAATTTTTAACATAAAATTCAAAAATAAGAATTATTCTTAGACGATTGCCAGATAATACCATTTGGAATAAAAACATCCTCTTTAGAGACTTCAGAAAATGACAATTGTAAATATCCTTCAACAATTGTTAAGCATCCTCTTTAGAGACTTATGTGTGGTGCCTTCAGAAAATGACAATTGTAAATATCCTTCAACAATTGTTAATTGTACCATTTCCTGTTATTAATAAGAATGAGTGAAGGAGTGTCCGCGTTCATTGCCCAGGATGTTTACGAAATGCACATTTCTTGGATAGAATGCCACAAAGTTAAATTAGGTTAAAACAGCTATGGCCCTCAAATAAGACTGTGTTTCTAATTGTAATAAAACCATTAACCATGCCAGAGTATCTAATATTTTCACAAATGGATCATTTAAAAATTCTTTCGTTGCATTCCTCAGCCAATTGGCTTCAACATTAATTTGTATTTGACAATTTTCGTGTTGTTTTCTTAGCCACCTATGCCCAGCCAACATTTGAAGTGACACAGTCAGGTCGGGCCAAATGTCAAAAGTGATGAGGCCTGTGCTGTGTACTGACCTTGGTGTTGTAAATGTATGTTATGTTGGAAAGACATATGAACATACAACATACTCATACATAATTCCATTTGAGTTATTGTAAAATAATTCATGTTGACTTGGAATTATTTTTTGATGAGACTCCTAATGAGTCTTCACCTTGTTTCTTATCTACTTTACAATGTCAAGTGCTTGATTGGTTTCTTGTATTGCAAAGGTCGCCTTCATTGCTTCAAGTTTATTTTTTAAGTATAAGAGTCACATGGGAGTTTAGGTGATGGTACTACATTCTGCAGTATTTAATTAAACTACTACATTGCACATAAGTAAATCATGAGCCCTGAGTTAAGGGTAATGGCTTGTTTTTCTCAAACGCTTATTTAAATTGCTTTACATTTTTTTGAGTGTTATAAAGTCGTGAGCTAATACGTTCCTTATTCTGCAGTAAACTCTATATGTTTAATTTTTTCTACATTTATTTCGACACATTTTTTAATCAAATAAATCTTTTGAAAAAATAACAGAAGTAATATAACTGAACCTTTTGGAAAAAAATAATATACAACCAGTTTCTTTTTAAAGTGTGCATTTAAGTCTCATACAAAACGTTGGGAATCTCTTTTGATTTCACATTTTTCATTCAACCGCTTTTTCATTTTGTATCTCTATTTACACATAAGCATATTCCTCAGAAGCTCTTATTTTTTTGCGTAAGCCAAATGTGTCGCAATTCAGTCTAGCACGGGGCAAGTACATGGCAGTACAGTAAACTGGTAAACAGGCATAATAAAACAGTTGGAGTGCTCCAAGTATGCTGCACACAAGTGGCTCTTCCCAACGACAAGAGGTACGAGTCGCACCCAGAGCTCAGACACTTCAATACAAAAATGTTGCACACACACACACACATGGGTATATATGTGTGTGTTTTGCACAAATATGCGACAGCGCTCATGCAGTTATCAACACACTTACATCAAACTGCAAGTTAAAGTCCTTTAATGTGCCTTCTTGTAGTTCCTTCTTTGTGTGTAGGCGAGCGGAGCTTTTGCTTTTCTGTTGAGAGACGCGTCACTATAATGAGTATAGTATATACATACATATATTCTAGATCAGTATGACAGGACGAGTCGTTGTAGCCATGCACGTTTATCTGTTTGTAGGAACGCAAGAATCTCCGAAAGTAAAGGAAAGCAAACTTGGTATGATTTTTCTTATTTGTTTTGTTTTCATTTTGTAAGTTCAAGCAATAAAATTTCTATACATAATTTTAATTAATTTCATTACTTATTGATCAAAAATTAAATAAAGATAATAATAAAATCCATTTAGGTTTCTTTTTTTACCTCCGAAATTTTTTATAGCGTTTTATACTAGGTTCGTCAAAATGACAAAATTGCAGGGTTAAAAAATTCTGTCATTCTTGAAATTTCACCTCTAAATCTAGCAGAACCTTTTCTCCTGGGTGCCAGTCTTAATCGTAATAAATATACATAAATACAAATGAAGTTTAAATATACAAATTGTATAATTTATGCAAATGAAGTTAAAAGAAAAGGATATTTTTAAATTAAATTAATACCTGAACGGGTACAGGGTATACTTGTATACTCGAAATAGACATTCTACTACTTACTCTTTTTTAAAATCGTGCTTAATTCAGCACTAAGACTAGCGTTATAAAGTCATGAATTTGTAGCTATTTCTTGTTGTTTCAGCTGCTAAGCTGGCCATCAGACATTAACAATGGATTCTTGTTTTTACGTAAGGAGGAGCTGCCACAACTTTGTATTTATTTTTTCTGGCAACGGCAACATTTTTGCATCGCTCTTTTTACATCGCCAAATGCAAATATAAATTCTGTCAGAGATATCGTGGCGGCCACATCGACTTTGCCACTTGCTAGCGGTTTATTGTGTTTGTGTGCCTGTGTGTGTGTATGTGTGTGTGAGCATCTCCAAAGCCCCCCCCCCCCCCACTAATCGTTTGATGCGCTTTGTGCATCGCTGCCACTTGTACGAGTATGTGGCTTTAAAAGCTAAACCAAAAAAAAAACAAAAAAAAAACAACTGCGCAAAAAGCACAAAATTTATGCACGCATGCAAAAGAGAGTGCCGGTTGAGCGCCAAGCAAGAGAGCGAAAGTTGTGAAATTGTAATAAAAGAAGAAAAAACAAAAATACTGGCGGGCTGGCTGGCAATGTTGTTAAAATAAACAGAAGCCGCCGCGAGGCTTGATGAAAAGGCAACAAAAAGAGCTTTGCATAAAAGGAAAACATCATAAAATAAGTAGCAGCGGCATTAAATATGCAACCGGTTGTTCAGTCGAGGAATTAAAAACTAAGTGATATTTTTGTCAAAACTTTGTAAATACTAAAATACTTATACATACGAGGTCTGTTCAAAAGAAAAGGTGAACACTTTTTTTGCACACTGTTTTCTACGACTCATGATTGTCATGAGTTCTTGCCAACAGGTCGTACGGCTAATAGGGAATACTACAAGGAAGTTATGCAACGTTTCCTACATATGTAAATATATTTATACCAGGTCTGTTCAAAAGAAATGGTGAATTTTGAATTCGTTTGAAAAGCATTTATTTATTCATCAATATCCATCTTGTCCCCTTCAAAGCAATCCCCCTCACAAATGCACTTATGCCATGGCACTTATGGCTCTCTGCAACTTTTTTATATTCCCAAAACTTAAGCGAAAGCGTTTTGCCACAATTGATGAGATGAAATCAAAATCGAAGAACAAGCTGATGGCCATACCGAAAAGCGCATTTCAGAAGTGCTTCGAGGATTGGCAGAAGCGCATAAATGCATTACATCTGAGGGGGGTTATTTTAAAGGGTACTAAATGCATTTTGATGGATAAACAAATAAATACTTTTCAAAAAAATTCAAAATTGCCCTTTTCTTTTGAACAGACCATGTATAGTACAAATATATGTACATACCATGTCGATCACATGGAGTATAGAAGACTTTTTCAATGCTTATACATTCTATTTTTAAACCAACGTTGCTTCTGCTTTTTAGAGCGTTATTGATGGTGGCTGCTCTGCGCTGCTGGCCACAAGGTTAATCGAAACCGTTCGCTAGCTACAGCAACAACAACACCAACAACAACAACAACAAAAGTCAACAGCTGAACGCATTACAGCTCGCGCTCAACATTCACAAATGAAAATCGATGATTGCTTTAGCGGAACCGCGGCACATCACCATCACCATCAAGTGGCAAGTGCTGGTCAAGAAGTGTTGGCCAACCCAGCTTAATGGTAGAATGCTGATCTTTGTTGTTGTTACTGCTGCTGCTGCTGCTTCTGTCATCGTCAACACTTCAAAGTCACAATGCGCTCAAGGGCAAGGTTCTGCTTTGCATAAATTTCAGCTGATTCGTTATATTGTATGGATAATGTACATAAGTAAATATGTATGTATGTATATTTGTTTCTCCACACACTATCTATCTGTCACAATCTGTCTTTATAACCGAATCGGTTCTAATGCCAGCTGTAAAAGTGCACAGTAGTTCGCTCTTGTTATGCCCTGAGGCCATTTACATAATCTATTCTGCTTTTGGTTGCCTTTGGCTTCTAAACAATTCTAGTATAAACTGTTTAGCGTTTAGCTGCGTCACATTTATAGCTTGCATTTAATCACTGGCATTAAATTTTATAACTTATTTACATGGCTCTGTTTGAAGGGAGATCATTGCGAGTGGGTTTTTATGCTTGTTAAGACAAATTAGTGTTTGGATTTATTATAGCCGTATCTATAATATTTCTGCTACTGCTGCCATGCAAGACTGTCTAATTTATTCATAAGTTTAAATTTAATAGCGAATATAAACACAAATCATATTTTTACAGCACGCACACATAACACTCAGTTGACGGTTTTATTCTTAAAGGGCTCCAAGTTGAACAATTCCTACTCTTGTTTGAAGAAGTTTGAATTTATTGTAAAGATATTAACCTTCGCTGCTAAACTGTCAATTGGCAACAGATGTTAAGATTATATAGTAAAAGTATATAGCCAGTGTGCTTTGGCCAGTGTGCTAGTATTTTATTGGTGGAACTTATTAAAAACCACATTTTCCATGACTGCCACACTTTCTTCAGTCGGTTATATAGAAGTATAGTACAAAATTCTTTAAAAATTTAGGAAGCTTGCAGAACTCAAATTTAAGAGAGGGTGTAGAACGCATGAGTCATAGATCATATGTTTAAGATCGATGTATGATCAGCAAAACAAATCCAAATAGTAAAGTCAATCACTAGTCATCCCGCAGTCTTTGAACTACTTGTATTACAATAAAACTTTGCAACGAGGCTTGTCAGATCACTATAACATATAGCCTGCCATAAAAACTATATCATTTAAAAGGAGCTTTCGTTTAAAAGGTCGTTCATTGCTAAATATATGGGAACCATATTTCATATTGAGAATCTTGTTGGAATATTATAATGGGGCTGCAGGGATGGCCAAATGCAAAATAAGTGAAAATTGCTCTATTAAATGGTATAAAAACAGTAGGATATAAAGCGTGGGTTCCATGACCAATAATAAGAATAATAATAAATACTTATAAAGTGACAAACAGAATTTAGCGATGGCAGAAAGATTATAGCATTTTAGCTCAATATTCAATTCAATTATCATATCGCTTTTAATGCTAATTATTCTCAATTCGAATTTAAACTTTGATAATTATTTGTATAAAAGCAATTGCCTATATATACTTTATATAAACTTTTTGAATACTTGTTGAGATAGAATTTAACATTCCTTGAAACTATGTTGCGCAATTAGCTGAACGAATCATATCGGGAATCAAAATTCTATTTATGTTAAAATAATAAAACTTTTTAAAACTTTAGTTAAAAATCTTTTATTTGGCCAGCCAGAAATGCGTACCAGAAAATGTTCTGTACAAATTGTATGACGATAAAATATAGAAAAGAAAATTGCTCACTTTTTAGCATTTTCATATTTGGAGTGAAGGTTTTCCACTTCAACTAGAAATTAAAAAGAAAAATGATTATTACAAGAGATTTCCTTATAAATATGATTTTCGTATGAGTATACAAGTTGCTGAGCGCTACAGAGGCGGCTCAGAAATGTGCTGGAAATCGGTCTGATATTTCCATAAGCTATTATATGCTTTTGACCTCGTTAACAGTTTACTTGGAAAGGTGTTTTATTTTTTCTTTTTTTGTAAATCATGATGCCTTTCACGTCCGCTGCAATGCAAGTCACCAATAGAGCCAATAAAAAGCCTAATGCGCATATAATTAGGTTGCACTCTTTTTAATGCCCCCACCCAACAGACACACAAACATACGAGTCGGACGCATACGAACAGGCTTTAACATTATTGGAGTTCAGTGGACAGTGGAGGCAGCGTCAATTGCAATGGTTGCCCCCCCCTTCCCCTTCCCCCTCCCCATACCACTTAGCGCAATAATTATTGCGAAATTTCTCATTGAGTCTAAAATAATGAAAGCCTTAGCGCGACAATGCGGGCCGCCATGTCAGTGTGTCAATAAATGAAGTTATTGCTGTCGCTATGTTTGTTGTAATTAATGTCGTCGCTTTTGCTGTTGTTGTTGTTGTAGACGCATGCATCGAGGCTTGACCAAGTGTGGCAACCGGACCATGTGTTGGGTGAACGAACACCTTGCCTGCCACATTTGTCAACTGAAGTTGTGGGGCGGCAACTAATTAAACAGAAATGCAAAAAACTGCCCAGAAAAATGAGAAGAAAACAAAGTAAATCGCTGAACAAAAAAGCCGCAAATTGCATAATCAGTTAGTCTTGTGGCACCTTTGACCTTTCTCTTAGCCACTCAGTGCTGCCGTTGCATCTTCAGTAACACAAGTACATACAATTTAAGATAAACGCGCAACAGAAAAAATAAAAACAGCAGCAACATCCACAATATTTAAACAACTCATTGTCTTAAAATCTCTTTAGTTGCTGTCTGGCTGACCAACTTTTTGTGGTTTGTTTTTTAGTTACGTGCATTAGGTTAAATCATAAAGTTGACGTTGCCTCAGTCGCTGCCACATGCCAAGGGAGGGCGTCGCTTATTTATTGCCGTTGATGCTGTTGTTGTTGTTGTCATTGTGCTGCCGGCTCTTTGGCGCTTTTTCGCTTTTTGCCCGCTACTTTGCAACCTCATTTTGCAATGTACTTGTATGTACGATTTTTTAGTTTGCTTCGTGTACTTGCTTTTCTGTGTTTATTTGCATGTTGATTTGCGATAACACTTTACAAAAGTTTGTCGTCTAAGTCCTTTGTTCGCGAAACACTGCAATCCCTTGCACTGATTCATTCAATAGGGCAACAAATATGTTATAGGTAGCAGCTAAAAATATATACTCATATCTGCTTGCTACTTAAAATAGCAAAATATTCCACAATTCCACAATAAAGTATTAATTTCCGCACACACGTTACGTTCGCTTTGAAGTGCGTTCTATAATGTCTTTATATAAATTGTCATTATGCGTCGACTCTCGTAGCAATTGACTCATTATAATATCAAAAGTGGCCGCAAGCAATCTACTTGTATGTATGTATGTATGTATTTATGTAGGGGAACTATAAATAAAAACGTCATGCTGATTGATTTTTACTAAGTACGCGTACGTGTACTCGTATTCGCATTTTCTATTTCGAACGCACACGCGCGCATCTCAAGAGGCTGGGCTGTCGAGCAACTTGAGCGCTCAAATAAATCTATTTTCGCTTCAATATTTGTGCTTTATTTAAAAATACAGCAGCATCGGTAGGCACAGCAACAGCAACAAAAACCTCTTCAAAGCTATTGACCTGCCGCCGAATGACAAAACATATTGTTTGCTTTTTTTATGTTTGCATATTTGTACGATCATAGATGAATTGCTATGCGAAATGCTGCTGCGAGCTTTATGTGTATTGGACGAGGTTAAAGAACTGCAAAAACATTTCAATTAATGTGAGATAAAATGTGATAATTTGAAAAGTCGCTGACATGCCATTGACTGCAGACAACAGACGGACTATGCTCAATCGCTGAAGGGATCGAGAGTGGAGTCCGCTGCGGGTCTGTTGCAGCAACAGCAAGTGCCAACAGCAACCACATCAAATGAAGATTGATGGGCCGTCATTCGAAGATATAAACATTGACTGACCATTGTTTGGCACACTGAACTACATACATAATAATAACTACAACCAAACTGACATTTCCCTCCACTTGTCGCCACTTTTGATATAACAATGATGATGATGATGAAGAATTGTTTTATCTTGTAATGTGCAGCAAGCATTTTTACCCAACTAAATCGTATATATTTTAGTTATTATTGTTATAATGAGTAGCGGCTATAGCGACAGCAACGGAAACCACCTGAAGCGTTTGAAGGTGTCTCAAAAGAAAACGCACCGTTACGGCCATCATACAGTACTCTGAGCAGCGCATTTGCAGACGATAAAATAAAAAAAAAATCGCAAGCGTTAAAGAAAAAGAAGAAAAACGAGAGAGAAAAATAAAACTAACTTTGAATTGTCGTTGTCACTTAATGCTGCATGTCTTGGCTGACAGAACTAGAAAAACCAACTTTGTTAGCATACATACGTGCATGTGTATAAGCAGGTAGAAATATGTGTCTGTGTATGTGTATGTGTGTGTGTGTGAGTGCATGTGTGTGTTTGTGGCTATGTGGGTTGACCATGGCATAGATGTGCACGGCGTTTCGTTTTGTGCAACTTTGATTTGTCGTCGCTTTTGATATGCACACCTATGGTAACACGAGCGTCGATAAATGCAGTCTTTTTTCGTTATTATTATTGTTATTGTTATTATCATTGGTGTTGCAGCTCAGCTTTAAGCAGAGGCAATCAACTAAGGTGTTTTGCGAATATGACTACACAATTATTTACATACACTCGCATATGTGCCGTATGCTGTCTGTGCACCATTTAAATGAAACTTTGCAGTCAGCACGTTGCAGTTGAGAAATTGCAGCTGCTATTTGCATAGCGATATTTCCCTGATGATAGTCCCACCCACAAGATAAATCTCAAGTCCCCTACAAACTGTGCACTACTCGGCTTCCACTTCAGTTGTGGATTACAACATCACACGCACATTACTCACACACGCAGTGGGCTGCACTGTGGAATAGATAGCTAAAAACCCTTCTCAAATATTGCATTCGCTTATCATCAGATCCCCAAAATACTATTCTGAGTAAAGATGCCATGCTCATGGGTTGCATTTGAAAGCCAATCTTTTCATTAATGGAAACATATCAAAGCTCTTAACCTCAGATAAGGTTAAGGGTAAGTTTACCAATTTACAAAATGATAATAATAGGCTCTAGTTTAAATTGGCCAAAGACAATCCACATTTTTGGTTATTGTTTTGGACTAAAAAAGGATTTGAATTGGAATATCACATATAGAAACATTTAACGAAGACTTCATGAAAATGATATCAGAAACTTCATTAGGGATGTAAGGATTCAAAATTAATATAAGTTTTTATATGAAATTTTTTGAAAATTTTCTATTTGGACATAAATTTTAACTCTGAAATAAAAGCTAAAAGAAAAATCTAAAATCTACACTATAACTTATGGGTAAAAGAGTGGGCTTATTCAAATGTATATATGCAGCAGATTGAAGTATATGAAATGTATTGTTGATCAGCAATACGTGAGAAATCAATCTAGACATTTCCGTCTGTTCTTTTGTACATAGGATCTCCTAGAATTTTGAAGAACTCATTCCATTGTAAACTCTTTTCATACATATTAATGTTTATAAATTCTAATTTTCTATACATTTAAAGTTTATACTTGTAGCACTCTCCCTTTAAAAAAAAAAAAAATATCAAATTGTTTTAAATAAGATATAAAATAATAATACCACCGAAATATTGAGTTATGTCCGAAAACGGGATTGAAATTTAAATCGAGACCATTTATTGTAATTAAGAAAGGCCACTGTAAAGAATTAAGTATGAGAAAAATAACAAGAGAGAACGCTACAGTCGAGCAAGCCCGACAGTGTAATACCCTGTACCCAGGTAAACTTCCGCCACTGAGTTATATGCGCCCAAAGCAGCAAAAAGAGGAAGAAGAAGAGCGAACTTGTTGCTGCAGTTTGGGGGGGTTGTACTGGCGAGAATTTGTTTCGCTAATAACTTTTCTTAGAATTGACCGAATTGAATAAAATTTTGAACAACAGTAGACAATTATATAGAAATTATGTGTGCAAAGTTTGGTTTAGGTAGCATTTGAAATGTGGACGCTATTGACGAAATTCTGTAGCGGGGGAAGGGGGGGAAAATTCAAAAAAATAAAATAAACTCGTCCTTTCTCGGACCTAGGAGAATCTGGATGCCAACTTTGGTTATTCTAGCTTTTATAGTTTCTGAGATCCTCGCGTTCATCCAGACGGACGGACAGACGGACAGACGGACGGACGGACATGTCTAGATCGATTTCTCTCGTCATGCTGATTCAGAATATATATACTTTATGGGGTCGGAGATGCTTCCTTCTGTATGTTACATACTTTGCACAAACCTAATATACCCTTTTTACCCTACGGGTACAGGGTATAAAAATAATCGAAGGAAGCAGTGAGATAATAAAAACCGGCTTAATAAATTCATTCATATCCATTCAATATTTTGGCTATTTGTCCCACTATGCAGATACGTTGCATTGATGATTACTGATGAGCCTGCCCAAATGCTGTTGTTGATGAGCCAGCCAGCGTAGTTTTTTTGTAATTTTTCCTGGCCGTAGGCCCGAAAGAGCGTCTGTTTATATTCAACCATCTATCATACGTTTTAACTGCGCATACAATGCGAGACTAAGACTGGCTCTTTACATAAACCCAATGCACCTTTTGCCGTGTGAATTTTCAATTTTCACAACGGCCGCTGCTCTGCCCCCACCAACCACAACAGCCAACACTTAGTTTATGTTTTCCATCGTGCATTTTCGTATTGTTGGGTCCAGTTATCAGGCGCGGGCTATTTGCAAATTACAGACGCGTTTGCCATTCAATGCCTGACATCTGATCATAATTTGTGATTTGGTGCTTTTCTGACTCCAAAGAAAGCGCGCAAATGCCGCATTGCGCAACCCTTTTGGAGGGGGGAGGGGGAGAAACGCCTTTGGGGCTTCGGTCATTGAAATTTAATGAGACATAGTTTCCGCTACATCGTGCTAAGCTGACATAACTCTCGCCAATGCTACTGTTGCAGAGTGAGATACGTGTGTCACACTTTTAGATACTATGTACTAGTTGGTTCCACTATGTATGCAAAAGGCTGCTAATTAATGCAGCAACATGTTCGCGCATGCAGGTTTAAAAACACGCAGTTGGCCAATAAAGTAAAGCACCATTCCAACAGATAGACTGCTCAAGCTAAATAGTAAAGCAATTTGAAATGTTCACTTGATGTTAAGGGGCTACCTTTAAACCAGTTTTCCAAAGCTAATATTTAAAACTGCGGAGGATAGTTAAAAAACCCGCTAAAACTACAGGTACAAATTGTGAAACTACAGGCAAACGTAAACACCGTATTTATGCATTCACTTCAATATACATATGAGCTCTTCTGTTTTGATTTCCAAACTAAAGAAACTGAGAAGAACCTAGACCTAGAATAGAGAGAATGTTACAGTCAAGTTAACCCGACCATGAAATACCTTGTGCCCAAAAGAAGCAAAAAGAAAAGCAAAAAGAAAAGCGAAAGTTGCTGCAGTTTGGCGTGCCATAGTATTGGTAATAATTATTTTTAATTATTTTGAAACGGTGGTAGGGAATTGATGGAATTTGCCGTCTTTTTTTTCATACATTTTCGATAAACTTGTCTTTTTTTAATGGGTGTCTCAACCGGTATTTCATTACGTGATCTAACTGTTTTGCAAAAAACTTTTTTTTACTTTATATTACTTTCATAAAATATTAATACAAATTATTATTATACATTACGCAAGTAGATAGAGAGGTCAAGATTATATTTGTTTACATGTGAGAGAGCTCAAAAGTTAACAAATATATTTGACCTCTCGAACATGTCAACAAACCCTTATCTCCTTTGACCTTTGGTCGTGAATCACATCCTGTTCCAAAACCTCCATCCTATACTACTAACAAAAGTTAGGCAATTTTTCTACTTTACTAGTTTCTTTCCATGTTGAGTTATAATTGTTAAGAATCTGTTGATTTTCATTATTCTAGAATTTGTGAAATAGCTATTATTTTAATCTTTCCAGCCTGCGGCCTCCACACAAATAGGCGCCTTTGTATTGAGGTGCCATGCCCATTTGCAAAAACTCGCCTACAACGGCGAGCAATAAGACGGCCGCAGATATATCCGCCGATCATGTAACCGAGGCGGCTCAGGTCAAGCGTCAACGCGAGCAAGCCTATTTCAATTCTTACGATTTCGATGCAATCGAAGTGCTGCCCTACGACGAGGACGATGAGGAACCAGCCGGAAGCAATGGAAATGCAAAAGTCAATAGGGGGAAGCATCAAGTGGCCCCCTCCTCGCTATGTGACTCCGCCAGTTCCAGCGCACGTGAAGAGGATGATCGCTGCAGCAGTCGGAGCAGCAGTGGTCGCTCCTACTTGCAACATCGCATTGTTGCTGGCAATCAAAAGTTTTCATACTTGCATCGTTTGGGCGCCTTCTTCACCGGTAGCCACAGTCAGCATCACCACCCCCGTCAGCAGCAGCTGAGCGAACGTGCCTTGCCTCCTGTCCCTACTCCTGTTGCGACACCTGTGGGTGCGGCTTTGGCTGCGACGCCAACAATGGAGCAACGCACCGATAACTTTTTATTGCCACGCGCCATGCTCAAGTATCAAAGGTGAGTTAGTCTCTAAATGTTATCTGTTACTCAAAAATTTCATTAAAAATTAGTTACCATAATAAGATGCAACCCATCCACTGAGAAGTTCACATTTCATCAAAATGATTTTAAAAATAATAAAGAAATCCGTAATAGAAATTGATGCAAGATCAAGAATACAAGACATCTCTAACAAACAAACATAATTTTCCCATTTTAATATTTGTATCTAAATATTGGATAACATAGGTTTTAGGGAGCTCTAGAAACATTTATATTGACCGCAACTAATTGTGTAACCGATAGACTTAAAAGTTGTGTTAAAAACATAAACGTACGCAGCATATAAATAAAATAGTTTCATTTGAAAACTTGTAAACATAAATTTTCTCGGATCCTGCCTTCTTTCGTCTATACAGTATTTAAAGGAGTCAGATATTTATAACATTATATATTTTTTCTAATCTTCTAAAATTGTCTCTGTATATTAGTTAGCCGATTTGTTTGTCACCTGTACTGCAAAAAAGTCTTCCTTATTTCTTGGATATGTCGAATATCCCAGCTTCAATAATACCCTCAAGTGGTTAACATCCGAAAGACCAACTGACTTGTTTGTCTATTTGCATTTTAGTAAGTCATCGTTTTCTAAAGAAAAGTCATTCAGTTTTTGAAGCATTTGTGTAAACAGTTTCCTTTAATATACAAAAGTGTCATAATGTTGAACAAATAAAATGAAATAACGTTGGTTTCTGAAAGTATAATCATTGCATTGCCTTCAATTGATTGCAGCCTTAATTAGGGCGCCGACAATTAACGTTAAATATTCCACATACTATGCGTATGTTTTTTGTTTATTTATGTACAAACTCTAAATGAAGGAGCGAGACAGCAGAGACAACGCGTGACCTTCACGACGACATTGAGAAGGGCCTATCGCTAGCCCAAAACAAATAAACAAATGGCTCGTGTTGCTGTTATTGTTGTTGTTGTTTTAAGCTGTTGATACTGCCGCCTTAATATTGTTGCTGCAATTTAATTATGTTTCATGCCTCTGCTGCTGCTCAAGACTTCATGCACGGCAGCACTTGAGCCGTCAAAGATGCGCGTTTCAATTATGTTGCCGCTGCTTGTGTTGCTCTTGTTGGACTGTCTTTTGCCTGCCTGCCCATCAATTAGCACGAACTTAAGCAGATTAAATCAACGCATGAATTAATTGTAAAGTGTTGCTTTAAATGCTTATGAAAATTGATTTTAAAGTGCTACAAATTGCAGGCATGACGCTTGGACACGTGCATCAAGCATACGCCACATATGCCACTCGATTGTGTGTATGAGCATATGTACGGGTGTGTGTATTTCAATTGTGTGTCAATATCATATCAAATGCAGCCACATGCAGCAGCTGTGGTCGCCACTTTTTTGCCCGCGCGTTAACTATGTAAATTATTGTTGCATTCGCCAAGCGAAGTTCAAGTTGCCGCTTGTCAGCAGCAGCAGCAGCACCGGCAGTGGCAGTGGCAGCAACGGGAGCGGCAGGGAGGCAGGCAAAATGCAATGCGGTTTTTGGCGCCTGTCGTCAGCCTTCACCTCTTTTTGGTGCTGCAGCCTAAGTGGCAACAACAGCAACAGCAGCACCAGAGGTAGTAGAAGTAGCAGAAGCGCTGGCCATGCCAACACCACTTGACTTGCCAAGCACTTGGCATGGTGGCGGTCAACATGACAGCAAAGCAACAACAACAAAAAACAACAACAGCAGCCAGCTGCAACAATTACGTTTATTAATTGAAATTAAAGAAGCCACATACTCATACAAGTATATATGTACATATGTATGTATGCATGCCTCTGAGCCTCTCTGTTCACATGTCTGCTTTGGAGGCCACAAACGCCACAGCCTGTTTGGGTTTGAAATATTTATTGATGAAATAAAATGTTCAAGCCGATCGAAAAACCAAAAACAAACAACAAACAAAAGAAAAACAGCAACAGCACAATAAAGACAATACGAGTATACTATACATATGGTTAAAATTGTTAAATTTATTATGCTATGCATGACAAAAATATTTTAATTGGTTAGCAAATATTTTGAATATTCATCATTTTTATTATACTTATTAGTTCTCTGTATGCCAATCTTTAATAGACACAAATATACATACTTGAATTGATTCAACATATTTCAGAGATGTTTCAGATGCACCTTTTCCATTGTTTGGCTATACTCGTACACGAAGAGCCAATTAAGAGCATCTTGTAAGAAATAAAATGTGCATGGCATTTTGTTACCATTGTCTATCAATATATTGAAAAAAAGAACAATTTGTTAATACATTAGTAAAATTAATTACTCACTTTTTTATTTTTATTGTTTTCATATTTATTTATTTTTGGTTCTAAATATTTGAAGCCAATAATATTGATTTAACATTTATGGCTATAGCTCCTTTAGACAGAACCTTACAAGTTTAAACTTGACATGACAGGAATTGGGCACTCACAGACATATAATGTGTTCCCAGAATTGATAAAAATGTTCTTAGGCTTACGAGACTTATAAAACAACACGAAGAAAGGCAAAAAAAACCTCAACTTACTGTTTCTCAGACATTGAGACATTTTTAGTATACTAAGTCAAATAAGTATCCTTCTGCATGTCAGGAACTAACATTCATTCATTTCATTTATTCATAAAAATTGGCATCATAAATTGGTGTGTATCTATAGCAAGTTAATAATAAAGAGTACAGGTAATAGAACCTTATCAACTTAATTATATATAAAGTGTTTTATGAGTGAACGGACAGTTTCTAATATGTAAAAAAGGGGGGAAACATTTAATCAAAAACCCATCAGGAACTAACATACGTTCATTATTATATCATCTAACTATCGCTTGAAAAAGGCTCTTATAGATTGGTGGCAAGAAATCGTGACTCCGAAACCAATCAGCAATCGGCCTCATTATTCCAAGGTTAAGTCTAAGTTCTTCTAAGCAAAAGATCGCCAGTTTATTCGAAAAACTGGTCATGTCTCCATTGTACTTTGGAAAGAATATAGAATGGTCGATTCTATATGGTACATAGCCCTTTGTTTCCTAGTTGATTTTATGCTTCTGAAATTGGTTCCAGCGAATACAAAAGTATATTGATATTCTCTTTTTGTCTCTGTCGTTCAGATAGTTGTGCCACTTATTTATACACTCTTTGTCCTCGTTAATGCAATCGAAAATTTGAACACTTTAAAAGGGGTTAGATTTTAAAACTTATTTTGTGTTTGTTCAGATCTTTTTTATGCATACACACAATCGGCAACATATCCAAATCGACAACAAAACCAAAAGGCTGAAAATGTCCCAAAATAAATTTGCAAAACAAAATATCAAAGCGCGATTAGTTCTTTATTATTAAAATAATTTATAAAAGGTATTCATTGAACACCACAATGGGGCTTGGACTGGTATTTATTGAAATCTTTGGAGCAATGCAAATTTTATGCCAAACATTTTTTCAGCCACCGTTCACCGCGTTGCCTTCCTTGTCGATTTGAATTGGTATTAAGAAGAAGGTGAAAAAATCCTCACAATGGCATGCGAGGTCATCGACGCAATCAACGCGATATGCCATATTATAATGCTAGCTACTGCTACTACATATTTTGTTTTTAAAACGTGCTGGTTATTACTATTATTGTTTTTGTTGTTGTTGTTGTTTGGCTGCCCTTTCCCAAACACGTTGGCCGACTTCATTGAAAGGCATGCAGTGTCGCTTCGAGGAGACTGCGGATTTTTGGCATGCATTTCATGTGCCTATTTAATGTTTGATTGCAGTCCATGAATTTTAACTTGAAATGTGCGTAATTATATATAAATGTTTAAAAAAAATGCTAGCAATTTTGCACGGCGCTGTCTGCCAATGGTACAATACTCGTTCAAGTGTGTGTGACCTTTACAAATGCGTTTTGTGGCCATTAATGGAAGCATTAAATTTCCGTTAGTCGCATGGTAAGTTGTTGATTATTAAATATTAGTCAAATTAACGTAACGTGTATTCAATATTTAATAAGCATCGCCAAGGCTAAATGTTAGTTATCCATCTTGGCTATTAAGTAGATGTGCCAGTGTCTGAACAACTAAGTAAATGCAGCCGCTATTAAACGCCTGCAGCACACAATCTTGATTGATTCGCATTAGTTGTTCGAAGGACGTTAAGTAATTTTTCATTTTCATATGCATGATACACATGTTAAACTAATTGTAAAGTTAAAAAATAGTTGGGAAAAAAATAAAAAATGCAAAAATTAAAGCATGTGTAATTTTTCTTGGCAACAAGTCAACAACAATTAGTGACCACACAGACTAAGCTAACGGTTCGACCAACGAGGCTTAACATTTTAATTAACACTGTCAAGTGAACAAAATTAAATACATGTGAAAATATTGCAAAATATATTTGTGTAACTATCTGCATACATTCGCACGAGTATCTGCGTGCATACTCAACGATATACTCAACAAGTATATATAAACTGTACGAATATATGCACATACATACATACATATGTATGTATATGATTGTGACAATGTGCTGATAACCTTGTCGATTACAACGAGCCACAACAAATTACAAAAAGCAAGCGCCAAGCCGGCGCTACGCATCGATAAATATCCACAGACTCGAGATTTGAACAAGCTGCCGAATTTAAGCGCCACGACTTGAACTTAATAGCAGACCCAACCCCAACCCCAGCCCCAGCCCGATCGCACCTTATCTTTCACCAGACTTGGCTAGAGCCGGTGCCGGTGCTGGTGCTGGCGCTGGCGCTAACGCGTACAAGAACGAACCGTTATTACGCAACTTGGTCATTGCTCTGAGGCCTGCAGCTTGACCTAGTACCGTGTTCATGTGTGTGTGTGTGTGTGCGTGTATGTGTGTGTGTGCGTGTGTTTTTCTTCAATAACGCCCAACCGACTTTAAGCTGAATGGTAGTGGTTAATAAGAATATAAAAAAACATAATTTCATAATGTCAATATATTATTAAACAAACGAAATATTCATTCACATATTCAAAAAACAACAATTTAAACAAAAATTAAATAGTATTAAATGGTATATTTTATTGATGTAAAGATTTTAAAGAACAACTACAAATATTTCTCTGACCTTAGGAAGTACAGTATGCTTGATTTAATCAAATTGGCAGAGCACTCATGGCCAAAGGGATGACTAAATTGATTATACTTGTTACAAATAATGATAATAGTAATTGATTAATATTTACTTTTAATATTATATCATTTATAACAAAGGTAGATGAATTAAGGTCCCAAAGTATTGCATAAATCCATTTCTATGTATTATTGACTATTTGTTAATATGAATAAAAACCTTATTATGACGTGGAGTTGCTGAATGCTATTTCTATTGAATACTTGATTTTTTGTTTAATAAAAATTACAATTATAAAATTATAAATAAAAAAAAACTTCCATATACTTAATAGTTTTCAATTAAGGCTATTTAATTGCTTGAACTAATTGGGGATGAACGATTAAGAATATTTGTATTACTTTTAGGTCTTTATTTTATTAGGCACTTGTATTGACCCTTAATTTTTACAACTATTAGATAATTATAAAGCTTGCAAAGGGCTCTACTTTATGCGTCCCCTCTTCCATATTTTTCTTAACTACGATCAACTTTATTGTACCAATTGTTCCTATGACAGCCATTTTGATGAAACCTTAGACTAAAGTACATCATAAAACTCCTAAAGATGTACTCATGATTTATAACAATAGGGCTATAAAAAAGTTAAAAAGTTATTTTGCTAAATATAAGCAATGCGGCTTTATATACATAATTTGCATTAAACTTGGACTGAAAGACATGTTAACATGCCAGCTTTAGTGTTCCTAGCTGCTAAGGTTCAAAAGCTTATGCTGACTTGATTATACAAGAATATAACTACCTGAGTAATAAAAATTAGAACAATAACAAACTTTTGTTTGCCTTTAAGCACTTTGTTTTGGCTCTATTTAGTTCGTGTTGAGAAAAAATATGTTGTTTACATAAAAATCCAATTTGTAATGTATGTACAATGGGGAATAACGTGGAATTTTATTTTAATGTTATAGGACGGCCACAAAAGTAGGACTCCACATACATAGGAAAACAGGCAGATGTTTTAAAATAACTAAAAAAGCTTTTTATTTTCCTATATACTCGTAATTGCCTACAATTTTTTAATACTTCTACGACTTGAGGGATATAGTGGATGTTTTAGCAATTCGAAGTGAAATTTCTACACAATAAGAACTCACTTCACATTGTAGCAAAGCCAATTCAAAGGAAGGACGCTATCAGGTCTCCACTTGGTTAAAACTCTGGTTAATCTGAAAAATACAAACTTTTAACAAGACTAGATCTAAAACAAATTTTCAAGGAAAATTCGGAGGTCCTGTCTCTATATTTTGTATTGATTACTAAACTTTACTGATCATTAGAATCAATTTTTTTAAAACTAGCTTTTTAACCAGGAATGTTTTTGAATATATGTAACATATATTTTGAATATTACATAATAAAAAAACTTAGTTTAAAAATACTTTTTCTTAATTTTCTGATTTTATTGATTTTCAATTGTTTATGTACGTTGAATAAATAAGATATGTATGTATATTAATAATTTTGCTGCATACCGACATCATAAGCTCATTTAATAAATTAAAAACCTACTCGTATAGAGTATTTAGCAGCTCTTTAACATACTAAGAATGGCATAAACTATATATTCAGGCATATGCTTATGCGAATTTGCTAAATTGACGAATTATCATAGTGAAAAATATAAATATTTAAAACTTGCGAAAGCTGTAAATAAACGTCTGCACAGAAATACACACGAACGCGTCAACAAATGCTAGCCCGAATTGAAATGCCGTTTAGAACGAGTTTTATTCGATTTTCAACTTCAAAATGTTTTCGTGTATTATTTATTCATAGCCCTCACTTTAAATTGAACATAAACAAATGCGACAAATGCAATCAAAGCATAGCTACACTGCAGCTACTCCTGCAGCAGCACCAGCAGAGTATTTGACAAAAATCAACAAACAACAAAAAATCGAATATTTGCAATGGAAAAATTTGACAAGTTCTCTCTTCTACAATTCAACGAAGAGTCCCGGCGACGGTATGCATAGCTTGTACAGCCGTGATTGAAAAATTAAATCGAATTGACTTTAAAACTACCCAGCACGGTACCTAGAAATAAAATAAACATAAACAAACTGTTAGCCCAATTTTTAAACATAAACAAATGAGATATGAACTGGAAAAACTAACCAAACCACTTTCATTACAAAAAATATAAACAAACATGTGCCATAAATGAAATTTCCCTTTCAACTGGTTGCAGCAACAGTTTTCAATGATTTTTCTTTCTCTCTCTTTCATCTTTTCACAGTGTTGGTCAGAGCGCAACTTCAATGCCATCGAGTGGCTTGAACAGCAACAGTAACAATAACAATAACAACAGTGGAAGTGGCAGTGGCAGTGGCAGCGGTCAGCTGCCGGTGATGTCCAATGCGAGCAAATCGCACGACTGCCCAAATGGCCATGACAGTCAGACGGGTTTCTCAAACGAAATCAAGCCGGGCGCAATATTGGCAGCGGCATCTGCAAATGTTGCAGCAACGGCGGCCGCAGTGGCAATCCCGAGTGCAGTTACTGCCGCTGCTGGCGCGACAGCAAAAATGGTGCCGCCGCCCCGCAACAAGAAACGCTCGATTGCTTCCACTAGCAGCAGCACGCACACCATCACCGACTCGGGACTCGGTAATGAAAGAGCAACAGCTGCCCCAACGGCAGCGGCAAATGCGCATGTGGCACGTCTAAGCTCCTCGCATCAGTCACACTATTCCACCGAAAAAAGCGGTTCGTCCGGTTACTATAGCTCCAATGTGTGCTCCACATACTCGCTGGATGAGCACATCTATTGCGAACCGGTCATAGACATCCTGGATGCCAGCGAGAAGAGTAAAAGTGTGCTGGGGTCCAAGGTGCGACCACAGCTGCAGCTGCCAACGAAAGCGACAACATCGGCCACGGCAGCGGCAGCGGCAGCGGCAACGACAACGGCAGCAACAACGATTAGTCAGCGAGTGGATATGTGCAGTCATGGTAGTCAGCTTGAGGCCGCTGCTGATGCCGAGGCTGATGACGATGACGCGGACGCGAACGCCGATGGCACCAACCACAACAAGTCTCGTGGGAAGCTGGAGCAGCAATCGCAACCCCGCTACAGCGACAAGCTGCGCATTTTGGAGAACAGCATTGAGAATTTGGACAGGCATCTGAAATCCTTTCCCTGCCTCTACGCACAGGAACAAATTACGGATTTTGTGCAAAGTACAGCCGCGCCTACGGCCGCACAGTCGTTGAGCATTGGAGAAAAGCTGCGCTCCTATAACCAGTTGCCCACCATCATGGAAGGCTTTGCTACGCAACAAAAGCAGCAGCAGCAGCGACGGCACAGCTGGCAGGAAGACATGGTGGATGATTCGCTGCTGGACATCGATCTGGATGCCTTTCTGTTGGCCAACGAGCGACGCGCCAGCAAAAGACGCTCCTCGAAAAGGAGCACCAAGGGGGGCCTGGATAATCCCAGCTTCCTGACCGACGAGCAGGTCGAGGAAAACAATTACAAATGTGCCAAATACATAAATTCTTGTCCCGACGATGCCTATCGCGTTGAGAGTGACATTGGGGCCAAGGACGCCGATGTCGAGAGAATGAATGTACCCGAGGAGCAGCCCTACGGCAAGCGGTATGAGGATCAGCTGCATTTCCAAAACACCCGCGAGCTTCTTGAGGATGTTCGTGATAAAATACGCCTGCTGTCACGCTCACGAACTGACCTGCACGACGAACGCTCCTCAGGCAGCTCTAGCTCTGGCTCCGAAATACCCAAGGAACTGGAGTGCATGATACAGACTCTGAAGCAGGAGCTGGAGTCCTACTTGCAGCGCATGAATCAGCACAGCGAGCTCGAGATTCGACAGCTTTGTAGTGGACTGGGGAAGAATCAACATGTTGTCAAAATTCAAAATGCTTTCGAGCGCCGTCGCAACTCCTTCAACCTGGGCACACTGACGACCATGCACGTGAATTCCTATGAATCGGTACACGATGGTGTGGCCATGTCTACGAACGGCGGGCCGGTGAGCCTGCGTGAGCAAATCACGACCATACGATGTTCAAGCGATAACAATTTCAAAATGAAACGGAAGTCCATAACAGAGGTGTTTCCCGCAGCCGAATGCTACATTGAATCCGAGCCAACTTCGAGAAGCGTGTCACGTAATGCCACGCCCACAACACATCTAAGTGTACCGCCTACCGTAGCATTGACGCAGATGCAACGCAACTTGTCCTTTCACAAGCCGGTGCTATCTCACGAGAGGGAAGACAGGAGCAAACAGGAGCGAGACAGCGCCTCCGAGTGGCATCGCAAGAAGCCCAGCATCTGGGAGATGTACTACGGCACTAATCGACTGCATCAGTCCTTGCTGGGAAAGCAACGCAATGGAGAACTTGTCATATCCAGCACGCAGCCCACATTGTCTTATGTGAGTATGGCGTTAATTAAATTCTTGATCATCTATTTTTCAAGCTTGTCGAGCTTCAAATCAAGTTAGACCAGCACGAACATCTAACATGTTTCCAAGAAATAAGTGCCAATATGCTTGATTAGTAGCTGTTTCTACAACTAAATATATCCTTAGTGAGATAAATTTGGGCACAACAGATTAGTCAGGAAAGCTTAGCACTAGTTATTTATTTGAATTAATTCTTTATGACCTGGGATTTTTTTAAGTATTTAGTATTTATTTAAGATCTGTCCCTGTTGCACAATTATTATTAAATTTATGATCGCTTTGAAATTTTCAATCATGCTCCTGTCCTTGTCCTGATGGTTGCGGTGTGCTTCAAACAAAATGCTTACTCAGGAACGAACTCCCATTGTGGGATTCCGGCTAGCTCGATGAGCTATGCCAGGCCCCAGCTTAGATATTTGAAGCTTCCTTTAGTTTTGTTTTTAAGTCAGACATACGCGTAGCATTGAAGAACTTGAAAGATCATAGGAAAGGAATTATTGATTTGTGATCGCTTTCCACTCAATGCATAAGTATCTAGTATCCTAGACCATACACATGTATGCCACCATTTTGAAGATATTGCCTTAAGATTCTTGTTGACATACACATAAATGCAAAACTCAAAGAGCATATATGACTCAAAAGAGCATATATGATTATTATAATTATCTGGCTGTCAACATATTTTGTCGCAACTCTTCATCAAATGACCAGGCTTGAATGAATTCTTAAATATACGAGTATTAGCCATTGTTTAACTTGACCCACCAAAGCAGACCGTAAATTACCAGCAATTTATCAAATTATCTTATTTAACTTAATGCATATTCGAAAAGGGGGTAACATGCCTCCAAATGATGCGCATCGACTCATCAATTTGCAATAAACATGCACTTGCTTATTTAAATGAAAATACAACGGCATCGATTTCTGCTTTTTGAGTTTTTTTTTTTTTTTCATTTAAGTCTCTTTCCAAGCACATGTGGCCGCGTATTCGTGCAAAATTTTATTAATTTTATCCTTGGCCGCATTGCGTCCGATTTTGGTAGCATTGGCAGCAGTAGCGATACCAGCAGCAGCAGCAGCAGTAGCGCTCAATTATTCAAGTGTACAAGTGTTTGTTATGCATTTCGTATTTGGAAGAGTGCTCGACACCCACACCCACACCTGCACAACGCAATGCAATGCGCTTAAAATGCACGTTGCGCATGCGCAGGTGAGTTCGCAACTCGAAGCACTCGCATTGACCGTCACTGTTAGCGTCGACGTCGCCGGATGAGTTGTGCTAGACGTCATCAGAGTTGACGCCATTGTACTTATTATTATTCGATGAGCGCTATTCTATATCTGTATACACACATGCACTTGTATGTAAATGTATGATTATAGCGTCGTTAAGGCCTTTTGATTTGGCAATACTTTGCCAGCATTATGATTAATGATGTGCGTGTGCCGAGTGCTACTGTGTTATTTGTTGCCAAGGCACGGGCATGACTTCTGAGGCTAAGCTTTGCACTCGCATGCCCAATTTATTCTTGGACATATGGCATCTACATATATCATAGTTAGTTAGCCATTTGACATAATTGAGGACAGACTCCAATTAATTTAAATAGTAAACTTGTAAAGCTGGAATTGTTTTTAGAAATTTAAAAATGTATCCATTTAATAAAGTAATATTCATGATTTCGTTGAAAAACATACTTTCTTTTGGCAGACTGATGTGAATGAATCCAAAATCTTGAGATTAACTTTACTCGTCTACATACATATATCTCTATATACATATGTATCTAAGTTAGTTATCATTTAAGTTAGTTATCAAAGACAGACTCGATTAATGTGAATAGAGATCTTATAATGCTTGCACAGTTTTTTGAAATTTAAAAATGTATGCATTTAATAAAGTAATATTCATGATTTCGTTGAAAAGCATACTTTCTTTTGGCAGACTGATGTGAATGAATCCAAAATCTTGAGATTAACTTTACTCGTTTTATTCTTGGACATATAGCATCTACAAACATATATCTCTATATACATATATATCTAAGTTAGTTATCATTTGATATAATTGAATCAAAAATCTTAAGATTGACTTTACTCGTTTTTGAAGGCTAGGATGTGCTATTTCATCTAGTTTATCTTCATGGCTACTCTGTTTATGTTTATCTTATATCCGTTTGGCGCCAACTTTAATAACCTGCAGGAATCTACCTCCATTAGTTTCATAAGAATAGAAAAGTTGAATTAAAAGATATTAACAATGTTTTGTGAACTAAATTGTGAAAAAACAAAAATACAGGAAGCGGAATGACGTACCTTTTATTTTAGATAATTATAATAATAGTATACTCTTTTACGACTTGTGATTTTTGAATGAAGCTGCAAAATACATACACGATAGAACTCGATATTTGTATTTGAATTGTCTCCCCCAAATTTATTATTTGTGATAGTGATGATTTGTTTATTATAACCATTAGTATTTTTAATCCTATTTTTTAATGCCTTTTTCTTAGACTGGTGTATACCCTTTCAAAAACAGAGTATAAGAATAGCATAATTAATCAAAACAAAAGTATAATTTAAATAAGAAGGCTGTTTTGTTTTTTAATTTAGTTTCATTGGGCTACTGTCAAGCATCCTCATTATCAGCTGCGCACTCGTTTGAATATTTGTATTTATTTGTTTATTTTGTTTCATCGTTAATAGTTAAAACTTAAATCCAGAAAAGTTTAATTGAGACTTAAAAATGTGAAGAGCCCCCGCCGGAAACAATTCCATAAAACGAGCTCTGTTTACTGTACACATTTGTTCAATTCATGCGAACTCTTATAAAACAGCAGCTGTTGTTACTGTTTGCCAAAACACTTAGACCATCAGGGTCGAGACGTGCAAGTGTTTGCATAGCTTCCGTTCTCCCCAAACAATTCAAATTATACATTATTAACACCTTAAACTGAACGGTTGGATTATGTAATATCCGTTAAGCAAACTAGGCAACTATTTGCATGCATGTCTAGAATCTTAATGAGTTTTCACTTTCAATGCCACGCATGCATATATGTACATATATGAACTACAAGTATATGTTTATACATATGTATATAAGTATATCTATTTTTGCTGAGTCACACAGTTTGCAAGCACGCGTCATCGGTTTATTCACCTTAGGTGGAATTGGTACAATTGTATTATGGCTCTATGGTCATACATATGTATATATGTATTTAATTTTCATACATATGTACATACATACTAGATGTAGATATGAATGCATTTATAAGCAGTGCATAAATGTGGGATTTGAACTTGAATACCATTTTCAATGCTTTCGGTGCAGACATTCGTATGATCACCCAGCCAGAAAGGGAAAGAGAAACTGTACTTGTTAACCTTTAAATTCCGTTAAAAATGCAGGCAAGCAGCATCTTGCTGTAGACAAAGCAGACTGACTAGCTGACTGACCGTCCGACTAACTAAAAAACTGTCTAGCTGACTAGCTGACGGACTGGTCAGTTGATTGGCCATTGATGTTGTTGCGCGATAAAATCCCAAGATAAAGCAGAGCCACAGACAGCCACAGCGGCATGCAACAAGTTGCGACCGCCACTGGGCTCTATATGAGTAGCTGGCCACAGAAACCGGTGTCGAGCTTGTTGTCCTACAGTCAACAACAGTAACAAGTCGTCTGACCTTTAAGGACGTTTGCAGCAAGGAAGATGCAAAAAAACAAGCTGCACAAAAGCAACAACAATAAAAGAAACAGAAGCTGCCTTACTGCCTTACTGGCTTTTCGCATGCCAGACCCGAAAAAAATAATACAGAAAACTCGTCCGATGGCAAATGGCCTGCGGCGTACTGCCGCTCGGCAAACAAGTTTTATATCATGAATGCCAAAATAAAAACGAAAACGAAATGTAAGCCGATATGGCCAAAAGGTAGCTGCATGTATTTATATAGAAGTTGTCGCTGCAACTGCTGCTGCTGAGGCTGGGGCAGCAACACAAACGCGCCACAAAGTGTTGCAATCGCAGCAAAATGCCAGCGCCAGCGCCAGTGCCAACGCAGTGGGCTGTTGCCTCCAACGAAACTGGGTTATGGCAATTTCCATTTGACCAGCAATCAGCAAAATCAGCGACCACCAAAAAGAAAAACCAGCGGGTAATCGCGGCCGTCTGGCCAAATTGTCACACAACTGGTCAGAACGGGCAGCCAAATTTATGGTGTGCTCTTCGTGGCCAGCAGGGACAAACAAACTTACCATGAGCACAAACGAGTCTACAAATAAAGTCAGATGTGTGTAAGGTGACCAGCTATAACCTAAACAATTATTTTCCAATTTTTCTTAAGCAAATACATTCTTTTTCAGATTATAATTGAATTATTGAAATAGTGCAAGGGTCACAAATAATAAGAATGGAGGCGCAAATGCAATGATGCTTTCCAAAACAAAAATTAATAGCACGGCAATGTTTAAGTTGTAAATATAACTTCGCAAAAAATTACAGATCATTATAAATTACTTTGAAATTTGAACGCCCACAGGCCTGCTGTGCCATTGTGGTAGTTCTTTGGTTTTTATATAAAGTGTATCTTGTGGAAAACCCAGGTCTTCATATAATGTTTCACCCAAGTGCTGGGTTTGTTTTCTAAGATATAGCAGGGCAGTCATATCGCTATCTGAATCCTGTACTTGGTAAAGTGGAGAAGATTGGATCTTACTTCATACCATCAAAGCATTAGTGGCTTCATAATATCTTTTTTCTAAAACGAGTATGCTGTGTAACTTTTTCGTAAAAGAATTTATTGCATTCTTTTCTAGTCGTTGGTCTTGGAGCTCCAATTTTAGGCAGCTTGTAATCTCTTGGTGAAAGGACGGACCTCCAGGATATATTCTTAGGTCTCATCTTTCTAATTTCCACAATTTTAAACATGTTTAAATTCTTTGTGTCTTTCTACATTTTGCCACGAATCTTGTCAAGATACAAGGAAAGTCTTAGGTTTAGCCTTTTCCTATTAACTAATTAATCTTTTCATTCATTTACTTGCCTTTCTGAAACTATTGTTTTCCATCCTTGTTGTCTGATACCCAGTGGATGGTTACTCTATTACTATTTTTATTTGTCCCTAATGGTAAAAACCAAATACTCCATCAATGATCTCAGAATGGTTGGTCACCTCCTCAGTTCTTTGGCTAACCCCTCAAAGCAGGCTGTGGGCCAGCCAGGCCACAATTTGTAGTTCAATGTGCGCTGCTGCCAAGCCATAACTTAGACATGGTAATAGAAATAGTAGCTGTAGTATTTAAAAAGTTTGTCAAGGCGCTGTAGTCAAGCACGTTAGCTGGCCAACTGGTTTAAACTGCAGTCTACAAAGTAGACATAGGCCCCGAAAAACAGTTCGGGCACTTGAAGTTTTTCTTATGCGCTGGAAGCCGACACTTTTATGGCCTTATATAATGCCGATGTCCGCAAGCCGATTGCTTTAATTTGCGTATGCTGCAAACGGAAGCTGTGTAATTACACCTATTCATACATACAAACATATATACTTAATACTATGAACGCACATAGGTATGTACATATATGCACGTGCTTATGTGAATGGCCAACATAACTTTTAGGTTTGCTCAAATTTTGGATAATTACTCATACGCCACCAACACATGCAATTCTGGGGGGCAGTGGAAAAGCAATAAAGCCATACATTGCGGCAAAACAAAGGCAACGAGCAAGACACTGCCTAAAAGCTGAGCTAATTATCCACCCAGAAAGTAGATTTCGCAATACGCCTCGTCTGTGAGTCTGCTACTCGTATTTTTTGCGAGTCTATATCCACTATATCCACTTGATTGACTGACTCACTGACACAGTGCAAGTTTCTGGTGCGCTAAGGCAGGCTATCGCTACTGTTCAGGTTCCCCCGGCCCCCTCCTTGAGTGCACTGCCCCCCAGATACCACCCGGCGGGACTGCAATGCCGGCAAGTCTCGTTCAAATGCCTACGAGGGATTATCCGACAACTGGCGTGCTGCTTTTCTTTTTGCTGTTTTTTGTCGACCAAAGTGTACGTGAGTTGTCGACTGTGTATGTATGTGTGGTTGGTTTTTCATGTTGCCACATGAATGCGTTTTCAATGATTCCAGAGAAGAAACAAAACCAACAAAAAAAGCAACAAAAAAACTTGTACGCCAATCTTATGCCTGACCGACCACTTGATCATCTACCACTGCTGTCATTCTTACCATAATTGCTTTCTAACCAATTCAAATAATTACACGGCAAAAATGTTTTTGTAGCAAACACAAAATACGATTATGCTTATTAAAATTCACTATTGCAATAGCTCTGTAATATATTTTCAATACTTCAAATATCTGTGCAACATTTTTTTATGTAACTTTAAAAGTAAACAAAGTATTAACGAAGTTCTGCAGTAGTGAAAAATTGAAATATTCTCAATTCCACGATTATCAACAATACCTACTATTCTGTATACATTTGAACCTATAAATTCCTTTTGTCTGTTTTTTCCGCCTGTTACTAAGATGGAGAAGTGCTCGAGCAATAAAATATGATGCTCTTCATAGGTACACGTATTTATAATTTCAAAAACTTCAATCACACGCTTTTCATTATCATTCAAATAACAATAAATAGCTAGGCAAATATATTTAAAACAAGTAGAGAAGCTAAAGTCGGGTGTGCCGACTTCGAAATACTCTGTACATATGTGTAGAAAATTTATAGAAATTAAAAAAATTTAAAAAAAAACTTTACATCCCTTGGTATTCAAACTCTCGTAAAAGGTGTATAATTAGACATTTACATAGGAGTGAGTGTATGCATGTCTATGCGTGTCTATTCGTGTCTGTGTGAGCATGTATGCATAACAATGTTGAAAGCATTAAGCATTAACAAGAACAACAACAACAGCCAAATATTATATATATGGACAGAGAGGCGGACAGACAGACATTTTAAGCCCAGAGTGTAAAAATATTGGGGCCGCCCTCCTCTGCGATTCTCATACCAAGTACCTAAGTGATGGCAAATCGAGCTTAAGGTTGTGAAATTTCTGATAAATTAAATTAAATAAAAAAAAAAAAGTAAAATTTCTGGTAAATTAAATTAAATAAAAAAATATTGCGGCCGCCCTTCTCTGCGATTCTCATACCAAGTACCTAAGTGATGGCAAATCGAGCTTTAAGTTGTGAAATTTCTGATAAATTAAATTAAATAAAAATAAATTGTACAATTTCTGGTAAATTAAATTAAATAAAAAAAATATTGTGGCCGCCCTCCTCTGCGATTCTCATACCAAGTACCTAAGTAATGGCAAATCGTGGGTTTAGTTGAAAAATTGAATTAAATTAAAAAAATAGTGAAATTTCTGATAAATTAAATTAAATATAAATGAATTTTTAAATTTCTGATAAATTAAATGAAACAAATACAAGTAGAGAAGCTAAAGTCGGGTGTACCTATGTTTAGAATAATTATAGAAATTTAAAAAATTAATAAAAAAAAAAATATAGTTTCTGAGATCCTTGCGTTCATACAGACGGACAGGCAGACGGACTCGACTCGGCTTATCACCCTGATCAAGAATATAAATACTTTGTGGGGTCTGCCACGCCTCCTACTGTGTGTTACATACATGCGCACAAAACTAGTATACTCTTTTACCCTTTGGGCACAGGGTATAATTACCTCTATATTAAGTACAGGCTATACTCGCAAATGTGAACAATTGCATATACGAATATTCAATTGAGTGAATTACTTATATTGTATTTCACCAATATTCCATATGCGGGTTTTCGAGCTTCATTTTTCGAGTTTAATTCCCACTTAAAACATAAAAGCAATAAGTTGCGTAAACTTTTAGGCTTACTATGCTTTAATTCATTAATTTAACTACTTAAGAGTGTTCTTCAGGAAACTATTATTTCGATTGTTTAGTAAGTTAATTGTAGTAATACTAAAAGTTTTCGTGGACAGTTTACTCTATCGAGGGTGCAATGTATTTGTATTTGCATTCAAGCATAATCCCAAATAATTGCGCAAAGAAGTAGGAAAACAGCAAGTGGCTTATTGCCACACTTCAGTTTAATTTGCACAGTCCCGCTAATTTGTAATCGCAGAAAACTGTATGCCTGTCGTACATACATATACTATATATATATATATATATATATATATACTCACAATCCATCTGTCCACAGAGGATGGCATGTTTGAGTCGAAGTCTCACAACTTAGTTTAGTTTAAGCTCAGCGGTCGAGCGCTTAGATGTAACCTAAACTCCACTAAATCTTCCAACAAATTTGATGATGGTGAGTGTTAGAAAAAATATATACATACTATATATATATATGCATATACTTATATATCCTACTATATGTATATACATACATATACATGTGTAGTGTTTTCAACTGCCATTTAAAGTCCGTAGTTAAATTTAAGCAAAAAGGCAGTCTATATTTAATAACAATTCACAATGCATCTTATATTACAGTGAAGTGAGTTAAAAATTTGGCAAAATTCGGCTTAAACTACAAACTAGCTCATAAGTTGCAGTCGAGTTTTTTACAAACTAATTTAATGAGTCGAAAATACTTGTAGTCAAGGCCCAGACCACCGAAAAAGTGATTTACCATACCCAATAACAACCATACCAGCCGCGTATACGTGCTTTAATTTGTTTTCTCTTTGGCTTTAGTTATTACTGCATTAAACTTGGCCAACTTCCATCTCTATAAAAAAAACGAAAAAAAAAAATAGAAAAAGTGTTTCAATGTCAGTGAAAAACGTGCGCGGCAAATTAAAAAGCAACAACGACGCGACTAGTAGAGTATCTGTAAATTTTCTTTGTCGCTTATTAGGCATGTCTTTATACTTATAGAGATGCCTTGTGAAATTAGCAAATAACATTTGTATTTCATCTAACCCCAACCCAATAGTTTTCAAGGTTACTCTTGTGGGAATTTACAGCAACTCATCATATTTATAACAACAAGTTTGATATGCTAAATGAACTATTATTTATTTATTTGTCGTTTTAATTTATTGCTACTACAATGTTTGTGGACTTGCACGCAACTTACAACACACATACATATGTATGTATATGCATACATATTTGTAAACTATGCGATATGGCATAATTTGCAAATTAGCTAAGACGAGCTATTGGCACGTTGTGTGAGTGTGTGCGTGTGCGAGTGCGAGTGCCCTCGAGCTTGGGCTGCGGCTGTCCATGAGTTAAATAGGGCTAATAAACTGCGCCTAATTTGCAAGTCTCTCAGTAAAGTTAAGTGTGAGTTGCGTGCAAGCCCCTAAACCGTTAAAAACGCACACCCACCCACGAAACACAGACACACACACACACGCGAGATATGTAAAAAACGCGCCTCTGCAGCTGCACGAGGTGTGTTCAAAAACTAAAGTTTCATTTCTCCAATTGCTAGAGCTCGTTGTAGTTTGGGTAAACATGTCCCGAAATTAAGTGTACATTGGTATGGCCGGAAATTGTAGATCGCCCAGAATTTATTTACCGGGCAAAGGGATCCACCAAAAAGTACGCATACGTGCGAATATTATAGCAAAACTTTTGTGCCACCACAGCAGAGGACAGAGAGATTGCTATTCCTCAGTAAAATTGATATATGTGTGTAGGTATGTATGTGCAAAATTTGGTTTTGATAGAGGTACTTATGTATAAAAGTCTTTACCCTTTTACTTTGTGTTGCTTTGTCATACAACCGTTTGTCATCAGCTCTTAATCTCAAGTACCGTTAGCATTAAAAAGTAACGCGTTTCATGCAAATTGATAAATATGTATGCATTTTATCCTTTTACATTTTAAATATGACACATGACACACGCTTCTTATCTGCAGAAAAAAATATATTTAATTGTCAAGCAGATTTATTGGAGGGCTATTCAAAGTCGTATCGTTGTGTTTTGGCGAACTTAAAATTAATCATTTTTTAAATGCCCCGCGGAAACGAGTTAAACATAGAAAATAAAATAAAAGACACTCTACCACAATAATAATAATTTCAAGAATTTATGTATTTCTATTTGGAAAACATATTTGAAAAGCGTTAAAATTGGCTCTAGCGATAACAGGAGTATATTTGCACAACCAGGAAAATTCTCATTGTTTCTCGAACGCACCTCGTAATCATCTTCGTACATGTCTGTGTGTATGTGTGTGCTTGCAGGTATATATTACCAGTCAAGTTATGCGGTAATTTCCCCACATCGATTACGTCGTTTTTTTGAGTACTTTGACTGATAAACAGCAAAAAAATAAAACTGTGTAAGCCCATAAAGCAGTCACAGCAACACAACAACAACAACAATAGCAGCAATAACAGCAACACAACAACAACAATAACAGCAACGACAGCATCACTAACCTCAGACAAGCTGTGCGCCGCAAACACAAAGGCAGCGAGAAAGAAAGAAAAAACAAAATTATCAAAATGAGCCGCACACAACGGCAGGCTGTAATGGCGAAAAAAGACGCAGTGAAGCAAAAAAGAAGCCGGAAGGCAAAAAAAACCGCAAAGTTGTTTTCATTTTAATTTCTTATTTCATCTTTCACGCCACTTCATAGGGTGTGTGTTTGTGTGTGTGAATATCCATTGACAAAAAGAAAAATATGCATGCAAAAAAAAAATCAATGTGTGTCTTTTGGCAACATGAAGACATTTGCCTTTACCTGAAGTAACTCAAAGTACATACATATATACACGCATATATGTATATACATACGTACACACACCACGGCAAACACACCCCAAAAGTTTTGGAAACACTTCAAAAATGAAACTAGACTTGAATGGTGTTTTAATAACTTCATTGCATATGCCCAACTTTCACTTGCTACGAATAGATATTTGATATCTGATATGTACTTCTGTTTATTTACAAAAAGCTGCAAGTTCCGTCACTTAGTTAACACAACAAAAATCTCTATAAAAGTAATATCCCTTGTCTTAATGTTTATGTGTACGAGTGTACTTTCATATGACAACATTCATATAGTTGAACTTCTTTATAATAGATCTTAAAAAAAATACAAAATTGTTAATAAATTTCTCTAGGCAAGTTCAAAACCACTTTACATTATAAGATATATTATCGTTCAAAAGACAAGTATATGGACGGATAGATAAACATGAATAGATAACATGTGCTCTGCCTGTTACGTTACATTTCCGTTTAGAATTTATAATATACCCTTTAAGTACAAAGTACTTAAAAAAGGACGAATTGTTGTCAACATAAAATGAATACGCGCAACAAAGACGAATTTAAACAAATTCTAAGTGCATTTTTTCAAGTAAATAAATAGTTAAAGTACTTTATCGGAAAGGTTAAGGCAAACTGTAATATGGGTACAGAAATTCTTCAAACACAGTAGTTCGGGGCCATATATTAAAAACAGACAATATTTAAGCCTATGTTTTAGTTTTATTGTTTTTTTTATTTGAAAATTGGCACATATTTTTTTCAAGATAAATTTAATAAACCCTTTTAGAGCCTTATATTGGAGTTCTAAACAGCAATCAGGAATATACTTCAATTTTTTATTTACTACTCAGTCATCTTAAATACATATGTGTGTACATAGTTTTGCCAATAGCTCAAAATTTTGTGTAATGTTGTGGCAATAAAACTAGCAAACAACTTTTTATATTTTGTTACACTTTTGACACGTTCAGCCTGCGCGTCAAAAACAAAATGAATGAACCCAACATTTCCCCACATGTAAAAAATAGAAGAAACTATTTTTGCGCGCCTAATGAGATGGAGTTATACATATTCTTTAGAAACTGATATAAATAGTGTATTCCTATTCCGCTTCGAATTATTTATAAAGATAGTTCACTGCATAAGTGCGAGAATGTATATTCAAATATCCTGCTGCACAAACACACACACACACACACACACACACACTCGACCACTACACACTTCAGCTTAAAAGGAAGTCACTTCGAGTTCCCTGGGAAGCAGATAAAGTGCCTTAATGCCGCAGTTCCGTTAGTGGCTTAAGAATTTATGACATGACATAAGTGTGAACTCCAAAGGATTCGCCTCAAGATGTGATAGCGTTCGTCTTTAATTATTGAATGTAAATTAAATATACATATGTACATAGTTACATAAATTGGCACTCATGGCGTATACGCAATGCAGCTTGCTCGCGCTTTCTGGAAAACAGACCCATAAAATTTCAATTATTATCAAGTGAAATTATAAATGCCTCGCCCTCTTCATATTTTGCATTTACTGAGAATTAATACTTGTATCTTACTATCACTTACATACAAGTATGTACATACATACCATAAATACATATGTGTTATGTCTGCTTTTTTTGTCCAGACTCAAGGTTACATACATACATACATACTCGTATATAGCTGTGACTTGCTTAAAATAAACAACGAAAACAACAGCTGAAGTACAACAAAAAACAACATCATCCGCTGAGAAGAAGTGATAAAGATGCAAAAATAAAATAAAAACATCAGAGAGAAGCGAGCAAACGCCAGTGGGTCAAATTTTTGTGCGTTGTCGCCTTTTCACATGTTGAGACCATTTTTTGAAGAATGCAAATTTTAAGATGCCACGCCTAACACTAGTATGACCTACATTTTGTAGACTGCACGAGTAGACCCAAGCCAAAATCGGTTTGCATTTATTTTAAAGAAGGAAAACTGACACCTTATTTGTGGAAAACGCTTTTACGATCTTTAGCATATGTATGTAGGGCAATGCATTTATGGAAAACGTTTCCCAGAGTATAAGTATTTAATTATAATAGTCATTGGAGTGGACCATTTTGATAACAGCAACCCACCAAATAAATGATTAAAGTATGGCCATTCGGCCGAAGCTGAAATAATTGTGTCACGAAATGAAGGATAAACGGCTTCTCAAAAAACTTTTCGTATCCATATTGTCTTTAAAGGATTCAGATAGTTTTTTTCATGACCATTGAGTTTGTTTTACCGGAAGTAAAATCACCATAGCATCCAAACTGAAACGCTTATTATTGTACTTGTACTGTTAAACAAATATACAAATCCACTACATATTCCTTTTAATGAATGTAGCTGAATTGGAAGCTTTCACAGACAAGGAATATAAAAATTTTGCCCATAATCGAATGTAATGTTTTAAGATAATCTAAACATATTCGTTCATGACCGCGAATTTCGTAGGCCCTTTATATATTATAATAATATTATTAATAATAATTATAACAATAGCAATAATAATTTTAATTTATGACTCCAAACTTGCCTGCCCTATTAAAGCGTTGACCGTCGCAACGATGCCTAGCGGAGGCATATCTGAAATGAATTAAATAAATTTAAAGTGAAATAGAAAAGGTGTTTGCTTTTAGGATCCATAAAAGTCTTCATCAATGTCAAAACAATGATATGAATGGGCAATGGTCAGTGGCCATCGTAGCTGCGCTCAGTCGAATAATTAGCTTGTGCATAGGCCATTTACATAAAGAGAGCCAAGCAACAAACGTTTAACACAATGATTTAAAGTGAAGAAGCGCTGATGGTGCTCATTAATTATAGCGCCAAATATTATGATCTTAATTACACTTTTAAAAATAAGAGAAAATGCGTTAAGGTTACTTGCAAAATAAAATAAAAAACACGGTTGTTAAGTACAGCTACTTCCAGTTTTGTTTTCTTAATTAATATCTGTATTTTGTCTTATATTTTAAAACTGCACAGCCTTCATCACGACCCGAATCGGATTTTACTCTCGATCTGCCGCGTGCCGAACAGTTACGTCTAAAAATGGAAAAGGAGAAGAAGTTCCGCCAAAGATGTCGCTTCATCACCACATTTCTAAGTCTGGTATTTTTTCTATTAACCGTAATGGTTGTAAGTTTGGTATTAACGCGAGGCAAACGTATGTTTGGCAGCATGATTTAGACTAGGAACATAATTGTTATATCTACATGTACGCCCTAGTTATAGAATTAATTCCCAAATAATTTAGCTAGCACTGGTATCTACTTATATTTAGAATTGCATATGGATTGAAACAGTGCCGTAGTAACTCATAGAAAGAACAACGAATGTCGTTAACTAATTAAACACGAACATATACCATACAAAAGGAATAATAATTTGTTAGCTCTATACACACTATGATACACTTTAGTTTTATATACTTGGTCCGAATCTGCATGAACAGCAGTACTGTAATTAAATTATTTTTTGTGATGTTAGCTCTTAAGTCGTAAGTGCATTTCAATTGCAAGTAGCAGGCTATTAACGCTTTTTTCTGTGCGCTCAAACTAGCATTTGTCATATTGTGGAAACAACTGAAAGTGTGCGTGTACTATATGGAATGTATTGTATTGTATAATTATGGTAGTTCTTCTGTAAATAAGCGAAATGTGTGTATATATAATAAAGTAACAAACAAATCGAGTTTACTATTTTATTTCAGTTAATGCTTAAACATTTACTATATTTAGCGTTTATTTTTATTTTTTAACGACAATCAGCTTGCAGTTCACAATATATAGTTTTGTATATTTGTATACAAAATTCGAAAGCGTCTATAGTCTGAGAATACCAACATGCTCAATTACTGAAACGCATTATTCCAGTTCGCATATGCAACTGCACCTTTTCGTTTTGACATCAACATATCATCTTTATCACAAATGGTTTTTTTTTGTTAGATTTGAACCAACTGATGGGAGGAAAAATGAGTAACATTTAGTTAACGCTACCATGTAAATTAAGGCAATATGATTAATTGTAGTATGCGGTAGGTAACTTAAAACTAATTCTACAATTGAATTCACAAAATGTATACGCAATAACTTGTTGAAGCGCATAATTAAATACAATTACAGAAATACTAATAGAGAGCTACTGAGAAGGCAAGACTATAAAATTAGGATTCAAAAGCAACTTTGGCAATGCTAATTTCTAATTTCATAATATGCGTATATTATGACGATTGACCTCAAACAGTGTGTGATCTTCTTCGTCGCTATTTACATCCTCAATGGCCATAGGCAATGGTGTCAATTCCTGATTGGCTCGATCGCCTTGTACACCATATTTACGCTCAGCTCGAGACAAACGCAAGCTGCAAGAATACAAACAAATATCATATATTATTATTAAGTAAACAATCTTGAGTTTGTGTACACATATGCACTGATAAGCAATCAGATGGCGCGTCAAGTCACGCTTCAAACTTATAAATAATTTCATAAATTAGCGAACATACGTACATACCTATATGTAAGTACATACATATATATATATATGTATATATACTTACCGATACACTCGCAATACCAATATCAATATGGCCGAGCTGGTAATGCCAACCATGATATAGAACACAGCTGTGTATGTTTCGGGAAAATCCATGTTATCGTTCAGCAAATTAAATTTGGATTGTTGGATGTGAACTTCGTCTACTGGTTCGATTCCAAGCTCCTTCGAAGCTGCGGGCTGCCGAATATGATCGACATCCTTGTGCTCATTTATTTCTTTATTTGCAGTAGCTGGAACCGGTGGACCCGGTCGTTCGCTTATGACCACCTCTTTTTCGCCTTCCACTGGCTTTGGTGGCGCCGCTACCGCTGCCGCATCATCAACAGTCAACGCCTTTTTCGCTGTTTTGTGCGCATCAGCTATTGCGCTTCCTTCGACATTTAAATTACGAGTAACATTTAAGTTTGTGGATAACTCCAATTTCTGCTGCTGGTCAGCTGCTGCAGCTACCGGGCAAGTTTGTTGCAATGCCAAGAACAACAAGGATACAGTCGCCACTGCGCGCGCCCAGTGCGGATAGTGCAATGTATTTGGCATGGCTTCCTTTAAAAATTGTGTTTTGTTATGGATAAATCGCCACACGGTGGGAAGTCGTATATAAAATACAATGCTATTGAACTATTGCCGTTTTTGTTTCAGTCATTTGCATTACTAGGGCTGAAATTTAGTCATTTTGACAGCAAATTCGATGTTTCCACAGAGCTGCCACCTGGCAGCAGAGCAAGTAATTATCGGTAGTATTAATCGATTACTCATATTTGTCGTATCACTGTTTTTTGTTAGTTGGAAAGTGAACAATTTTCACAACGCGAAAAACTCTAATTCCCCCTATAAAATAGATTACAATCTAATTTTAACACGATCTTAATATTAAAATACATCTGGCAACAGGTAATGTTTTATAAAAGTGTTTGTCCGTATGGTGTTTTGCAATTTGAGGTGTGATATAAAATGGCGTTGCACGGACAAAAGAAAAAGTGTGATCCAAACGAAGTTGCTTGCTGATCAAAGAAAAACGTTTATTAAAGAGCTTTGAGTATTCAATTTTATATTAAACTCAAAATTATTTAATGGTTTCTTTTAAATTGTACAAAATTAGCTTCCCATTGCATGAAAATGTTTAATTTGTGCTACATGTTACATACATCTGTATGTATGTATGTACTATACATACATGTACACATGTGCATGTAATTATATGCGTCTACATTTTTGCATTAGTGTGCGCGCATGTTTTTGCCAAACCAGGAAGTTGAATTATGTTGGTAGCAGCCATACACGAACAAACAAATGCGTGGTGTATACACTGAAATATTTAACCACTTTATGGCATAAATCGCTGGAATTAAATTTTCTACTGTTTGTATGACATTGACACTTTTTTGACGAGTGACTTCGAAGCTTTTTACTTTGTGGTGCGGGTGTGCCTGTGACGTGTTGGTACCTTATTGACGCGTACTACTGCTGTCTGTTCTTCATATTTTCAGATAAATCATTACATCCAAATTTTTTAGTATTTCATTTGCCAAAATTCCGACCAAAATAACTAAAACAAGAGCATCCAAACGACGTCATCTCGACAGCAACCCTCCGTCGTCGCAGTTGCCGTCGCCCGCTCCAGACCTCCCGCCAACATCACAGTTGCAACAACAACAGACCGACGGCAATCGACATTTGCCACCTGCTGCCAAGATGAATCGGTCAAATAATGGTTGTGCGCAAACCACACAAAAACCCGTAAATCTGGACGATATCTGGACTGAACTAGTCGATGGTATACGACAAGTTTTCGATCAAGATAAGTCATTAAACAGAAGCCAGTACATGAGATTTTACACGCATGTGTACGACTACTGTACAAATGTGACAGCAGCGCCCACTGGTCGTAGATCTGGTGGTGCACAGTTGGTGGGCAAGAAACTTTACGATCGTCTTGAGCAATTTCTGCAGGAGTATTTGGGCGATTTGCTTGACAAGTTCAAGTCAATCAGCGGCGAGGAAGTCCTTCTCTCGCGCTATACAAAACAATGGAAATCATACCAGTTCTCCAGCACTGTGCTCGACGGCATTTGCAATTACTTGAATCGCAATTGGGTAAAGCGCGAATGTGAAGAGGGTCAAAAGGGCATCTACAAGATTTACCGCCTGGCTCTAGTCACCTGGAAGATGCACCTGTTTCAAGTTCTTAACGAGCCGGTTACAAAGGCAGTCCTCAAGTCCATAGAGGAAGAGCGTCAGGGTAAACTTATTAACCGCTCACTAGTACGCGATGTAATCGAATGCTATGTGGAGTTGAGTTTTGACGAGGAGGAGACAGACAGCACTGAACGAAAATTATCGGTGTACAAGGACAACTTTGAACGAAAGTTTATTGCCGACACCTCCACTTTCTACGAGAAAGAATCTGAAGCGTTCCTATCAGCCAATACGGTGACTGAATACTTGAAGCATGTTGACAATCGTCTCGAGGAAGAGAAACAGCGCGTGCGCGGCCCAAACTCAACGAACGCCATGTCTTATTTGCACGAAAGCACAGCCGAGGCGCTTAAATCGACCTGCGAACAGGTGAGTTTTATGAAGCACATTGGCGGCTAATTTTACTATGAATGTACTTACATTTCGCTCTCCCAACTATAGGTATTGATCGAAAAGCATTTGAAAATATTCCAAACCGAGTTCCAGAATTTGCTAAACGCCGACCGTAATGATGATTTAAAACGCATGTATATGCTGGTGGCGCTATCTCCAAGAAATCTAAATGACTTTAAAATCATCCTGGAGATTCACATTTTGCAACAAGGAACCGATGCAATTGAGAAGTGCGGCACCACTGAAGCGGCCAATGATCCGAAGATCTATGTACAAACCATTTTGGATGTTCATAAAAAATATAATGCACTTGTTTTGACGGCTTTCAACAATGACAATGGTTTTGTAGCTTCCCTAGACAAGGCCTGCGGAAAATTCATCAACACAAATGTGGTAACCAATGCACATACCGCCAGTAAATCCCCCGAATTGCTTGCCAAATACTGCGATTTGTTGCTCAAGAAGTCTGCCAAAAATCCAGAAGACAAGGAGCTTGAAGATAATCTGAATCAGGTTATGGTGGTTTTCAAATATATTGAAGATAAGGATGTCTTCCAGAAATACTATTCAAAAATGTTGGCAAAGCGTTTAGTAAACCATACATCGGCATCGGACGATGCTGAAGCCATGATGATCTCTAAACTGAAACAGACGTGCGGCTATGAGTACACCATTAAGTTGCAGCGTATGTTCCAGGACATTGGTGTTTCCAAGGATTTAAATACAAGCTTTAAGCAGTACCTGCAAACGGAAAATATTACACCCGAAATTGACTTTGGCATCGAAGTGCTCTCTTCCGGCTCATGGCCATTTATGCAGAGCAATAATTTCCTATTGCCTTCAGAACTTGAGCGTTCCGTACAGCAATTCAATACATTTTACGCTGCTCGTCACTCCGGCCGCAAACTTAATTGGCTGTATCACATGTGCAAGGGTGAACTTATTATGAGCGTCAACCGTAACAATTCCTCAACCGTCTACACATTGCAAGCGAGCACGTTCCAAATGTCCGTGCTGCTGCAATTCAACGATCAGCTTAGCTTCACAGTGCAGCAGTTGCTGGACAACACACAGACCCAACTGGAAAATTTGATCCAGGTAAGCACGAAAACAATTTCGATATAGGACTATTAAACAATATTTGTATCCTTCTCAGGTACTGCAAATACTGCTCAAGGTGAAAGTACTCACCTCAACTGATAATGAGAATTCGCTGACACCAGAGTCGACAGTAGAACTATTCTTAGACTACAAGAATAAGAAACGTAGAATCAACATTAATCAACCGTTGAAGACTGAGCTTAAAGTGGAACAGGAGACTGTACATAAACACATCGAGGAAGACCGCAAACTGTTGATTCAAGCTGCAATTGTGCGCATCATGAAAATGCGCAAGCGTCTGAATCACACTAATCTTATCTCGGAAGTGCTCAATCAATTGTCAACGCGCTTTAAGCCCAAGGTGCCAGTCATCAAAAAATGCATTGATATATTGATCGAAAAAGAGTATCTGGAACGCATGGAGGGACAAAAGGACACCTATAGTTATCTCGCCTAATTTTTATGTTTAATTGAGATGTTCGCTTTTTTCATCTGGGATAGCCATTAGAAGTCATCAACATGATCATATCACAAACCCACGCACCAATATAAAAACAAAATAAACCTGCAGTTTCCCAATACCTTCCAGCATAAAAAAGCACCCCTACCCGAAATCATTTTCCCCTTGCCACTTGGAAACCTTTGTAATAGGCGTTACCGCTGAGGAAGCTTGAATCTCTTAAGCATACCGCCAGCAACGTATGTAAAAAGTAAAAAAAAAAACAAGTACATTTATACATACACACATACAAATTATGCAAGCACAGTTAAAATTCATTTAGACTTTTTTATTTTGTTCATCCTAATATTTGTTCGATGAAGATATGTTTTAGTATACTTTGTTCATAGTTTTGTTTACGCATACATACTTATTATTATATTAAAATATAAAAAAGAAGAAATATAAGTTTGATGCAGTTATAAATTGTAAAATGAATCAGTTTTTTGTACTCTTGTAGAAAACTTTTTCAAAAGCTATTATTTTCATGTGTATTCATTTTGTCCTCCAAATGAAATCCCTTGGCGATGGTGTACACAGTTAAAGCGAATTTGGCTACCTGCGGAAATATTTCAACGTTTCCTTAAAGTATGTTAGTACTATAGTGTGTGATTACTTTAACTCACATTGATATTTGTGGCCAAGTTAATGTTGAAAATGTTCATGGCCGTAAATGTCATGGGGTGTTGCAACTTTAGCATAAACTGTAATACCGCTTTCTTGTAGCGCTGACTTTGTTGATGCCACGGAGAGTGAAATAACTCATCAGCTAATATATTACAATCATGGATAAGGCAATCGCAATAGTAACAAAGTGGAAAAGATTGCAGGAGCACGCCCAGCACGTAGAGCACAATTGAAAATCGGTTTGATGGATCCGCAAATATTAGTAGATTAATAGTGGTGATGCCCAAAACCGAACCGCATATCAAGAACTGGGCAAAAATTGTTCGGGAAATTACTGGTCGGATTATTTTACACAATCTAATGGGAACAATAGATAATGATACATTACATTTCTAAAACGTCATAAACACTTTTCAACAGATGATGTTAATAATAAACAATTCAATTATTCGGTCCCAAGCAAGTTAATAGTGATAATTGTTAATCTTGTAGCAAAGTTCCGGATTGGTATAGACGATTCATGAACCGTCGGAATGGCTTGAGTGAAAGGGAAGCGCTATAAGAACGTCGAAATTATCGAAAATGCTTGTACCATTGTTTGGAAGGACATGTCGGCGAAGACTCTTTTGAAGTACTTCGTGCAAAGCGATTTATTGAATTAATGGAATATTATAAAATTCATTTTACCAAAATATCAGTCGCTCTATTTCAAAAAGTCTTCTGTACTTCGGAACCCAAATTTTATTGCCCTATACCCAAATGGTAAACTGGTATACTAGATTTGTTCGAACTTATGTAACACACAGAAGGAGGTATGGCAGACCCTGCAAAGTTGTCAGCATGACAAGACGAGTCGATATAGCTTGTCCGTCCGTCTGTCTGTCTGTATGAGCGCAAGGATCCCAGAAAGTACAAGAGCTAGAATAACCAAACATGGTATTCAGGTTCTCCCGAGTTTGTTTATTTTTTCTAAATATTTTGTATTTAATTAATTTATTAAATTATTTTTTTTATTTTTTCTTTTTTTGTGGAGAGCACAGGCTTTTTTGCTGTCAGGCTTGCGCGACTGTAGCGTTCTATCTTGTTTTATTTAATTTAATTAATTAATTAAAATTTTTTTTATTATCCTGTTTTGTGGAGATTACAAGGTATGTACCGTTGTTATGGCTTAAAGAGGTAAATCACCACAGTTTGATCTACATAAATAAAATGCATACATATGTATGTATATATGGATATACATGATCATGGGATCATATTGATATCACTTACTCCAACATTGTTTTGTGTGCCTCAATGCATTCTACGAGTGCTGCGTAGCTATCCTCTTCTGAAGTATGTGAGGCTGTATCCAGCTTCACCCCCATGTTTTGTCCGCCTAATTTCTGGACACGATCCTTAAGCAAGTTTACATGCTCACGCAGTGCCTCCACAAACATAACGCCGTAACAGTCGACTGCTGTGACCACTAAGATGGAGTAACCTATGAGCACGTACTCCACGAATGCATGGACGATTAATTGCGTGTGACCCTCACGCCAATTCACAAATGGATAATAGGTATTGAAGGCGACGCGGTTGTTCAAAAGTGCATCTAAAAAACTTGAAGTGGCATAACAGAAACATACCGTTGTGAATATCAGGTACAATTTATTGCACTTGGCCACTGTTCCACGAATTCGTAGTTGCTCCTCCTTGGAAACACAATACACATCAAGTGAGTCCAAACATTTATTAGCTTGTTCCATACGTTTCTCGTAAAAGACTACAGCTATGAACTTCAAAGTGAAGAACCAAGAGTTTAGGGCTAGTTGTAACGTTATGAGCAGACTAGCGGGTGTGAACTCGGAATAATACTTAATGAAACTTAACAAGAAACTAAGCGGTAGGTAGCACATAATGTAAAAATACGAGATGAGCCGCCAGAATAGTTTCCAGTAACTAATATCACCATTTAAATTCATTCCAGAAATCCGAAATATATTCATTGTGTAAATGTTCGAGTCCCGAGTACCAGTAGGAACGCTCAATGGCGCCGGATAGATGCGCTTGAAGAACATTTCTCAAACTAGTCAATTGCCCCCGGTATAAAAGGATCCTTATATAGTGGAATCCGTACTATTTGTTTTTCTTTTCATGTGCGTTTAGTTGTATAACCTTTTAATTAAGGGCTTAGCGATTAATTGCTGGGACGTCACCACAAATTATCTCCCAAAATATTTTGCATTATTTCCGAAACCGTTTATAATTGCACCAACCAACAAAATCGGAGCATTTTTATACCGCAAATATTTACATCGTATTTAAAAGCAACCAAATAGCAACAAATAATATCTTATTCAAAATATAAAATGTATTTTCCCGTTAACTGAATTGTTAAATGCGATTATTTCAATACCTTTTGTTTTATAATTATACCAGCAGTGGACCGCAGTTAATGGAAATTGGATGACGGTAGAACATACAGTTATTACAGAAAATAAAAGAAGAAACCAGGACGGTTTAGCTCTCCAAGCACCTTCAAATAGCTGTTGCCTAGTGTAATCAACACATTGCTGGGAAATCGCATGTGTCCACTTCTTTGATATGCACGGATTATGCATTCGCTGTACACATGAAACCCTAAAATGGGGCGTAACTACGCCCACAAACTGCAGCATCGGATTCGCTCTTCTTCTTTTTACTTCTGCTACGCACGCTATTCGCGTATATACATATATACATACTATACTATAGGTATGTATGTATATACATAACTCAACGTCAGCAATTTGTTTGGATACAGGGTATTTCACTGTCGGGCATGCTCGACTGTAGCATTTCTTCTTGTTTATTGTTGCATGTGTGGTAAAATGTACAGTCGTCGACAAAAGTATTGGCAACATGTTCATTAATTGTTAAGGACCAAATTAATCGAAATTATCGACGTGAACTTGATATTATTAATTATACTCTGTACATAAAATGTACAAGAGTATATTAGGTTTGCGGGAGCTGAAAATGTAACAGGCAGAAGGAGGCGTGGCAAACCCCACAAAGTATATATATTCTTCATATTCGATCTAGCCCTGTCTGTCTGTCCGTCTGTCCGTATGAACACCTGTATCTCAGAGACTATAAGAGGTAGAGACACCAAACTTTGCACAAAGATGCGTTATGTATGTACGCTGTGCAAGTTTGTTTTATTTTTTTGATTTTCCCCCCACTTCCCCCCTATGGGGGTTTTCCCGATGTTTCATCCGTATAATCGCCTATATATCGGAGACTATTAGACCTACGGACACCAAATTTTAGTCCCAGATGCCTTATGTGAATACGCAGAAAATGTGTGGAATTTCCCTCCATCCCCCCTCTCCCATGCAAATCGCGATTTTCTATAACTCCCGTAATTCTTAGAATTTCGAAATTTCAAATTTTGCAAATAGCCCCAGTTAGTAATTATGTATCCGTATGCCAAGTTTCATTATGATGGACCGATTTAACAAGAAGTTATATAAATATATTTGCTGCTGCAGCGCTGCCCGCTGCTGTTGATGTTGCTGTTTGGTTGACTGCTAACATGTTTACTCAGACACGAATATACGAGCATATACATACATACACTCACACAGACGCACTTGCTTTGTATATGTGCAATTATACACCCTTTACGTGAGTTCGAATACCAAAAGAGGTAAAATCAATCAAACAATTTTGTTTAATTTCTCTTACTTTTTATTTTTCTATATTTATTCTAAACATATGTACAGAGTATTTCAAAGTCGGGACACCCGACTTTAGCTCTTTTACTTGTTTTTAGCGGGTCTTGTCCGTCTTTAATGAGTTCAGTATTTTTGCGTACAACTATAAGTTTAATTTCAATCTGCTTATTCTATTCCGACATTCTCTAAAGTTTCCAATAGCAAATTATTTTAGTACGTTCCGAAAGCTATGTACAAATGTATGTAAATTTCTGAAAAATAAAAATTATAACAGTCTGAAATTAAATTAAGAAATGTCTAATAAATTAATCTGCGATTCTCAATCCAAGTACCTAAGCGCTGGCAAATCAAGAGTTAAATTTTGAAATTTCTGCAAAATTAAATATTAATAATATGCAACTAAATAGTGAAATTTCTGATAAATTATATAAAAATATTGTGGGCTCCCTCCTCTGCGATTCTCATACCAAGTACCTAAGCGCTGGCAAATCAAGAATTAAATTGTGAAATTACTGCAAAACGAAATATTAATATTGTGAAATTAAAAAGTGAAATTTCTGATAAATTATATAAAAATATTGTGGGCTCCCTCCTCTGCGATTCTCATACTAAGTATCTAAGCGCTGACAAATCGAGAATTAAATTGTGAAATTTCTGCAAAATTAAATATTAATAATATGGGATTAAATAGTGAAATTTCTGATAAATTAAATAAAAATATTGTGGGCTCCTTCCTCTGCGATTCTCATGCCAAGTACCTAGCACTGGCATATCGAGGATTAAATTGTGAAATTTCTGAAAAATGAAATATTAATATTGTGAAATTAAAAAGTGAAATTTCTGATAAATTATATAAAAATATTGTGGGCTCCCTCCTCTGCGATTCTCATACCAAGTACCTAGCACTGGCATATCGAGGATTAAATTGTGAAATTTCTGAAAAATTGAATAATAATATTGTGAAATTTCTGATAAATTAAATAAAAATATTGTGGGCTCCCTCCTCTGTGATTCTCATGACAAGTACCTAAGCGGTGGCAAATCAAGAATTAAATTGTGAAATTTCTGCAAAATTAAATATTAATAATATGCAACTAAATAGTGAAATTTCTGATAAATTATATAAAAATATTGTGGGCTCCCTCCTCTGCGATTCTCATACCAAGTACCTAGCACTGGCATATCGAGGATTAAATTGTGAAATTTCTGAAAAATTAAATAATAATATTGTGGGCGCCCTCCTCTGCGATTCTCATGTCAAGTACCTAAGCGCTGACAAATCGAGAATTAAATTGTGAAATTTCTGCAAAATTAAATATTAATAATATGGGATTAAATAGTGAAATTTCTGATAAATTAAATAAAAATATTGTGGGCTCCCTCCTCTGCGATTCTCATACCAAGTACCTAGCACTGGCATATCGAGGATTAAATTGTGAAATTTCTGAAAAATTGAATAATAATATTGTGAAATTTCTGATAAAATAAATGAAAATATTGTGGGCTCCCTCCTCTGCGATTCTCATACCAAGTACCTAGGCGCTGGAAAATCAAAAATTAAATTGTGAAATTTCTGCAAAATTAAATATTAATAATATGCAACTAAATAGTGAAATTTCTGATAAATTATATAAAAATATTGTGGGCTCCCTCCTCTGCGATTCTCATACCAAGTACCTAGCACTGGCATATCGAGGATTAAATTGTGAAATTTCTGAAAAATTAAATAATAATATTGTGGGCGCCCTCCTCTGCGATTCTCATGTCAAGTACCTAAGCGCTGACAAATCGAGAATTAAATTGTGAAATTTCTGCAAAATGAAATATTAATATTGTGAAATTAAAAAGTGAAATTTCTGATAAATTATATAAAAATATTGTGGGCTCCCTCCTCTGCGATTCTCATACCAAGTACCTAGCACTGGCATATCGAGGACTAAATTGTGAAATTTCTGAAAAATTGAATAATAATATTGTGAAATTTCTGATAAATTAAATAAAAATATTGTGGGCTCCCTCCTCTGCGATTCTCATGACAAGTACCTAAGCGGTGGCAAATCAAGAATTAAATTGTGAAATTTCTGCAAAATTAAATATTAATAATATGCAACTAAATAGTGAAATTTCTGATAAATTATATAAAAATATTGTGGGCTCCCTCCTCTGCGATTCTCATACCAAGTACCTAGCACTGGCATATCGAGGATTAAATTGTGAAATTTCTGAAAAATTGAATAATAATATTGTGAAATTTCTGATAAAATAAATGAAAATATTGTGGGCTCCCTCCTCTGCGATTCTCATACCAAGTACCTAGGCGCTGGAAAATCAAAAATTAAATTGTGAAATTTCTGCAAAATTAAATAATAATATTGTGAAATTAAAAAGTGAAATTTCTGATAAATTAAATAAAAATACTGCGATTCCCATGTCAAGTACCTAAGCGCTGGCAAATCAAGAATTAAATTGTGAAATTTCTGAAAAATTAAATAATAATATTGTGAAATTAAAAAGTGAAAATTCTGATAAATTAAATAAAAATATTGTGGGCGCCCTCCTCTGCGATTCTCATGTCAAGTACCTAAGCGCTGGCAAATCAAGAATTAAATTGTGAAATTTCTGAAAAATTAAATAATAATATTGTGAAATTAAAAAGTGAAAATTCTGATAAATTAAATAAAAATATTGTGGGCGCCCTCCTCTGCGATTCTCATGTCAAGTACCTAAGCGCTGGCACATCAAGAATTAAATTGTGAAATTTCTGAAAAATTAAATAATAATATTGTGAAATTAAAAAGTGAAATTTCTGATAAATTATATAAAAATATTGTGGGCTCCCTCCTTTGCGATTCTCATGCCAAGTACCTAAGCGCTGGCAAATCAAGAATTAAATTGTGAAATTTCTGAAAAATTAAATATTAATAATATGTAATTAAATTGTGAAATTTTTGAAAAACGAAATAAAAATATTGTGGGCTCCCTCCTCCGCGATTCTCATACTAAGTACCTAAGCGCTGACAAATCAAGAATTAAATTGTAAAATTACTGCAAAATGAAATATTAATATTGTGAAATTAAAAAGTGAAATTTCTGATAAATTATATAAAAATATTGTGGGCTCCCTCCTCTGCGATTCTCATACCAAGTACCTAGCACTGGCATATCGAGGATTAAATTGTGAAATTTCTGAAAAATTGAATAATAATATTGTGAAATTTCTGATAAATTAAATGAAAATATTGTGGGCTCCCTCCTCTGCGATTCTCATTCCAAGTACCTAAGCGCTGGAAAATCAAAAATTAAATTGTGAAATTTTTGAAAAATTAAATAATAATATTATGAAATTAAAAAGTGAAAATTCTGATAAATTAAATAAAAATATTGTGGGCGCCCTCCTCTGCGATTCTCATGTCAAGTACCTAAGCGCTGGCACATCAAGAATTAAATTGTGAAATTTCTGAAAAATTAAATAATAATATTGTGAAATTAAAAAGTGAAATTTCTGATAAATTAAATAAAAATATTGTGGGCGCCCTCCTCTGCGATTCTCATGTCAAGTACCTAAGCGCTGGCACATCAAGAATTAAATTGTGAAATTTCTGAAAAATTAAATAATAATATTGTGAAATTAAAAAGTGAAATTTCTGATAAATTAAATAAAAATATTGTGGGCGCCCTCCGCTGCGATTCTCATGTCAAGTACCTAAGCGCTGGCAAATCAAGAATTAAATTGTGAAATTTCTGAAAAATTAAATATTAATAATATGTAATTAAATTGTGAAATTTTTGAAAAACGAAATAAAAATATTGTGGGCTCCCTCCTCCGCGATTCTCATACTAAGTACCTAAGCGCTGACAAATCAAGAATTAAATTGTAAAATTACTGCAAAATGAAATATTAATATTGTGAAATTAAAAAGTGAAATTTCTGATAAATTATATAAAAATATTGTGGGCTCCCTCCTCTGCGATTCTCATACCAAGTACCTAGCACTGGCATATCGAGGATTAAATTGTGAAATTTCTGAAAAATTGAATAATAATATTGTGAAATTTCTGATAAATTAAATGAAAATATTGTGGGCTCCCTGCTCTGCGATTCTCATTCCAAGTACCTAAGCGCTGGAAAATCAAAAATTAAATTGTGAAATTTTTGCAAAATTAAATAATAATATTGTGAAATTAAAAAGTGAAATTTCTGATAAATTAAATAAAAATATTGTGGGCGCCCTCCTCTGCGATTCTCATGTCAAGTACCTAAGCGCTGGCACATCAAGAATTAAATTGTGAAATTTCTGAAAAATGAAATAATAATATTGTGAAATTAAAAAGTGAAATTTCTGATAAATTAAATAAAAATATTGTGGGCGCCCTCCTCTGCGATTCTCATACTAAGTACCTAAGCGCTGACAAATCGAGAAATAAATAGTGAAATTTCTGAAATATTAAATACAAATATTTAGCCAAAAGAAATACAGCAACTAATTGATTTTATTTAGTTTTTTAACAAAGGTAACATAACATCACCTATCCCTGCAACAGAGTCATGTCTTTGTTGGTAGATAATTATTTATCTAGGCGTCTTTATAATGTAGGAAAGAGGATTAGTTTGTAAACAATTTAAATGTCTTTAATGGTGTTACTATTTAGTTGCATTAAAGGTTTATTTCAGACCTTTTCCTCTTACTTTTTCTTTTTCCCGCCCTTCTCAGCGGCTCGGACAATATTATCCATGTTCTTAGTCAGATCATACAGAACTTGGTCGATCATATCAAGACGAGCATATAAGCTGAAAATAAAATATTAATTTACTGCAAATTGAACTAAAATGAAATACACACGTATCTAAGTCCTCATCTATATCCTCCAGCTCCTTTTGTTTACGCCTTCAGAAAGATACGCAAAAATTAACTAGATAAATACCGGGCATATATTAAACTTACAGATCTCTCAATTTCTCGGGGGTCAACGCAGCACCGTGTGATTTATTCTGTTTCCAACTGGGGTAAGCGGGCGGTTTAAATATGCCTCTCGATAAGCGAAACAAGTGTTTTTTTAAGACATAGCACAAAAAACTAGGCTTAAAAACCATTGTTGATTGAGACGTTCGATAGGCTAATACAATCACTGCAAGGAACATATTCTGAAAGAGATTTAAGTTAGGTGCCTCCAAAATGAACAGGGTTTTAGGTTATCCTCTCATAACATCGCTGTCATAGAACAAATTAACTTACCAGTAATATAAAAAACATGATCATTACATACGAAATAAAATATAATGGACCGAGAATAGGAAATTTTTGCTCTAACTGAAAATAACTGAAGTCTGCCACTAATATGCGGACCGTTGTAAGCACGGACCAGTTGAAATCTTTAAAGTTGATATTTTTGGTTCCAAAAAGCAACAAACCCAATACACCATAAGCAATGGAAACAATTGCAAACATTATAAAAAAGGCCGCCAAGTCAGTCGCAGCCTGAAAAGAAATTTTAAAGCCAATTAAGCTGCGGGAATACACACACACAGTTCCGTACATCGCTGATAGCATGTCCCAGTTTTTTCAATACTGGATTAAAATCCATAAACTTGAGAATACAGATCCAGGAGAGGCATACTAGTATAGCTAAATTGTACCGATTTATAATGTGCCAATAGGACAAATTATCCAAAGGGATGAATTCCGTTGTTGAACTGATTTTTTTGGCAAGATAAGAGATTTCCCTATAATGGTAAATGCAATAAACCAAGAATGCATAAACAATCTGAGGGAAGGTAGTTAAAGCATTTACGAGAAATCATTCCCTAGCATCTCTTAAACATACCATCGTTCTGGTTACATCTACATAGTTTGTGATATTTCGAATGAAATGGTAATTCCCAATCAAAATATACTTCTTAATATCAGCATAGGTATAGTATAAATTTATCACAAACATGCCTATTGCACAATAAAATACCCAACTGGAACTGGTGCCTTTTGCCTCGAGCGGATCTTCGTGGACAGTCTTAAAATACATGTTTGGGTTCACAAGTCCAGTGGGTAATATCTCTGCAATAAACCTGAAGAGTAATTGCGAGTAGATATGAGCCATGGGTTACATCTAGGCCATATGCCAGGGCGGTAACTTACTTTACGATCTGGAATTTGCGCATGTTCATATTATAAGTATTGAACTCGAGCACGGCCAAACGAGAACCACGGTCAAGCCAATTAATCTTTTTAAGTTCTCTCACAATCCTATAGTTTTCTTCCTTATCATAGGTCAAATTTTGAACATAGCCAGCACTAGAGTATGTGTGAACCGATCCCGTTAGTGTAGTGATCCCCAGCGCAGACGCTTGATAAAATTTTGTGCTGCAAAAGTACATATGAACTGAGCATTGAAAAAAGCTTCTGCTCGCAATTACCCTTTATATTCTGGGTCGGTCAATTCATCGAACGGAGAGTAGGATGCATAGCAATTATTGAAATATCTAATGAATGCATAGTTCATTAAACACGAATCGCTTCTTACACGAATCTGTCGTAGTCTTGGGGGTCCAAGCATTATGTTTTCGTTCAAAAATCTCGATCCACGCAGGGTTGGAGCCGTATTTACTAGAAATGTTTGATTTAATTCCATCCCTTCTATGCGCTCATCTGTGTAGTTTCCATACTCTTCAGTAAAGTTTCTGCCGTGAAAAAGCGGCAACGCCACTAGCTCTACGAAATACCAGAAATCTACTATAGTTGTTATATCGGAAAATTGCATTGGTTGGTTGGGCTTTATAAAAACCTTCCGTCCAAATAAGTGCATCATTCTGGAATTGCTATAGAAAACTGACTTTTCTGAAGCTGCATTGCAAACAACGGTGACACATATGAGGTATACTACGAAGATCGCCATTTGCCTTAAGGCGTTGTGTGTTTCCACCTCGCTGGTGTACCGGATGTGTCCATAGTTGGGCGGTTGATGGCGGTAGGAACTCATGTAGATTGGTTTCGTTTTTTGGGTGTATATTTGAGTGAATAATTTATACAAATATGAGTATGGAGTTGTAATTCAATGAAAAAATGTTTTCCTTAAATATTGTATACAATTTTTTTATTAAACATTTCTTAAAATTAATTACTAATATATAGCACGTACATTCGTATGCTTATATACACTGCAATGGCTTGCATTCAAAGTTGGTAAAATTATCTTGTATTTTCCCGGACTGCTAAAAACCCGTATACCCAGTTTCATGACTCGTAGCTCGTTTCATTTCAGAGATCCTTACTTTAATACATACAGGGCGGATGGGCATGTTTAGATTGACTCGTCCTGCTCTGTTGATCAAGAATTTCCATAAACAGAACAGCACATCTGCATAGACGCTGTAAGCCATGTCGTTTCTATTACAGCTATAAGTAAAATAATTATCAGTTCCAAAATAATATAACTGTACGCTTCAATACAGTCATAACGCGATTAAAACGGACAGGCAGGAAATCCGACGGAAGAATTTCCTTGTTTGTACCTTGTCCTTGAAAACGTTTACAATAGTATGTTCTCCATGATTCTTAACGAATTCTATTTAATTTTGAATTCAAAGAAATTGTATAGTAAATTTTATAATTTCAATCAAATTAATTAACAAATTAATTATCGAAGATACGTATATGAATCCCTCTTATGCGTACAAATTTGAAAGACCTATAAAACTCGTAGGATTACATAATTGATTAATATGCGCGTTTTGAAAAAAGACATGTGTTTTTGTACGATTAAAAACTAACAGACCTAAGCAACTTTTGTTCAAACAAAATACACAAAAAATAGGAACACGGAACAAGAACAAAAGCCGTACATACCGTACACTACGGCTGGCTATGTAAGCTATGGCTGCATTAAGGCTACTTTGATTATTCATTATTTAATTATTAGGTAGTATCATAAGACTATGTTGCGGAACACAGCGAGATCGGCAAACTAGGTGTTAATTTTACAAGGCAATTCAATCCTCATCGTCGAGGGTTAGCTCTTTTGTTTGGAATCGCATACGTTTCGTGTTCTTCACAATTCCATTCGTTAGCAAATTTGTACCAGGCTTATCACAAGGTAACTCGTTCCACGCGCGTTTAATTTGAGCGGCAGCAATAGAGTTGAAGTCGTACTTATTTCGTACTGAGGACGGTGATGGTGATACTGACGGGAGTTTGCGTAGCTTTACAACTGCTTTCTTTAAGCGCGAACTACTGGAGCTGCATACACTTGATTTATCTTCCTCATCATTTTCCACAGCTATAGTTTGCGCATTCATGGCGAGGGAACATCCACGCTTTTGTGGAGATATTTCTTTCGACTTAGCTGCTTGGCTGCTGAATGGATATTATTCATATAAAACATTTAAATAATTGCTTATATGTTTTCAATTACCTCGTTTGTTGGTCATATATATTTAGGGTTGGCGGAGCAGCTGCACAATTTTTTCCGGGCTCCTCCGGATGGCAGCCGTAGTCCTCGCCCTTTAGCCAGTTTTCATAGCGTTCCGGCTGGAACCGACGTACAAATGTCTCCATTGATATCTTAACCATATCACTGCGACACTTGCAAATACTCGCTCGTTTGCCATACTCGATCCAACGCTTCGATGCGAAATTTGTAGACTCCGCGCCATTAAAGCCATGATTAAATCCGGCATGATAGCCGAAAGGAAAGGTTATCATAATCTCACCCGCCTCCTGTGTGATTTTATTGTAAGGTATTTTATGCTGCCGCAAAACCTTTGGACTTATCATTGTCATTTTGTGGCGTAAGTATGCGTTGCATTCCTGATAGCTATCGGTGAAAGTCTCGTTGGCCAACTTCTCTAAGCGCCTACCATAGGCCGGAGGAATGGCATACCAGGTTTTCGGAGCACCAAAATGCAAATAATTTATGGAGTACAAGTCCATGTCTTCCGTGTGCCAAGCAAATGAGCTTTTCCACATGCCAAAATACAAATAAGCCGTGTTCACACCGTCAATCTCTATGCCGTAATCCGTGTTCACTAAATTGAGAATGGTGTCCAATCGATCAATGTTCCATGTATCTAAATCTTCATCACTTAGAGTTCCCTTTACGTCCGCCGCATACATAGGCGATATGTACGTTATATTTTTCCAGTATTTCCGCTCTAAATCCTCATAGTCCAAGTGACGTGGAGTCTAGTAACAAAATAAATACACTGTATCAATACACCGTACTAATAATGCAATCCTCTCATTCACCTGATGCAGCTCCGAGTTTGCTTTTTCCATAAACTGACGCAGCGTCATCTGACGTTGTTGTATGTTTATTTGCTGGTACATACCTTGCGTTCTATCCAGGCACAAAGTACACAACATTTTAATTATAATAATAAAAATCTTTGTAATAAGGCGTCAAAACTTACCCCGTTACCACTTGACATATCGGTGCCGGTATAGTCATATTAATGTTTTCGATGTCGTAACCAGATTTCCTCGGAACCCATTCCTTGGGTGGCTTTATTCGTGCAAGACCAGCAAGATGAGCTCCTCGCGACTCCATGTATTCAATGTACGAAGCAAAGTTCTTGAATTCTTCGTAGCTGGGGCGGAATGTCATTATTCGAGGTATTTTAGCTTGCTCGTCATCCCCAAATGCACAACGTGTAAACATATTGAGCGTTGAAATTATTATTTAATTTACTCTTTAAATTTCCGACCAGAGCTGAACCTGCGGCGAATTGACAACCCATGCAGCGTTAGGGATGCCAGAATTTTATGTTACTGAGTGGCAACGCTCTAAGGACCGGAGTTGCATTGTTAACTCAATTATTTAACCGCAGTATGATTTAAAAGAAAAAAAATTAACTTACAAATTATTGAGCTAAGGACCAGCTAATGGTTATAAATAAAATGTGTTTTTTTTACTTGTATGTAAACAGAGAAAATACTTCACCACGAAGTTCCTTTAAAAACGATATACATAAGTATGTATGTATATGTCGAAGGTATTATGATACCATAATGTATAAACAAATTATATAAATATATATTGAAGTATACTGGTTAGAGCTCAGAAAAAAAAAACATATTTAAACTTTACATAAAGAAAACGACAAATGTAATAAGAAGTTTTTACATACTTTTGTATTTTTTTTTTAGGAAATCACGTCCAGACAATCAGGACCCTTTGAAAAAATTATATATTTATTCGTCACGATTTGAACTTTGTTTTTTTATTTCCTTATTCAAAGAGTTTTTATACACACATAAGTGGCGAGCGAGCTTAAATAGCCCGTACACCATGCGTAAATGTACATAATATAGAGTACATAGTAGAGCATAGTATAGATAGCCCTTGGCAAACGGCTTGGCAAACAGACCCGACAAAGTTTATACATTATTTATTTATGTCTGCATTAACGGAAGGATCACGGGCAGTAGTAGAATAACTTAGTGTCCACCTACTCCAACACTCCATAATTTTTATTTCATTTTATTGGTTAACAAACATTATTAAGCAAACAAATGCCATATAAATGCCAGTTCCATTTAAATATATTTAAGCACACTTATTATTACGACACAACATTTAAATTCGAAAAATTGTAGTCGTACAGTCTGGGATACCAGGTTTGGGATTACTTCTGCGATAAATAGCTTTAGTGGGTACAGTAAGGAATTCTCTCTACCATTCATTTCATGCGTGCATATTAAAAAAACTAATGAATACCAATTCTGCCCTCGTTGTGTTCATAAACAAATTGTTACTCTAGTAAGATTCATTTTTAAACCGATCTGAGGCTTCTTTGGCTATATAAAGCTTATAACATTCTTAGTCTGCGTATAGATAACACAAGTCTGCATACCAAGTTTGGTGTCGTTGTTGTAGGTCAAAAGATCTCGATGTCTTTGTAGGTATAACATGCCGGCTACATATATACATACATTTTGTACATTGTGTATTTAGTCTTTCTAGTACAAGTATGCCCTTTTAATAATTTCAATTAAGTATGCCTAACTTTATATTCATTTATTTACAAAGTACAAACGCAATTACATATAACATTCAACTAAATATAACTAAGTGCCCTAAAATAACAACTTATAACAATTTTAATTCATCTTCTATGGAAAAGTAAACCGTCAACATTTTAATCAGACATTTCTATGAATTTTACAAAAACAACAAATTTATTAAAAGAAACTTAAACGATTAGTATACTGGTATCAGTAATAAAAAGGGTTTCTTCGCAATTTCCAGTTTAGATAGTAACAAATCAACAGATAAGAAGGCTGAGTTGGGGCTGCGTTGAACCCTAATCAAATATTAAGGGTTCAAACTAAAAACCACTTTTAAGACTAACCAAGGGATAAAACTCAATTAATTTGCGTATGATCGTATGATGAGCAAACTTCCCAAGAGTCAATTACTTTACGATTATTGTCGTGCGATAATGGGACTATAAACAGCGTCGTCTACGCTGAAGCACTGACACTTCACTTCGTTAATCGGCCCAAATTTGTATAAAAGCAACAGGTATACGCATAGTGCTGTTCAGTTTTCCATCAAAATTGCGCCGAAGTGGTTTACATGTGCATCACAAACCAATAAATTAGTATTTAACAAGAACCAAGTGTGTGTGAAGTGCCTTCGATAATTACATATACGTAATATTTGTTACAATTCGAAACGAGAACCATAAAATGGCTTTTGATAAAGCGGATAAATTAACAAGCGATTTCGAACAGCCTTCTAAACGTAAGTGCATTTTGGTTATGCTTCCTGTAGAGGTTTCAAAAAATTCCAAAAACTACCAACTTAAGACCTAAATAGAAAACTTCTAAGCAGTCACATTAAATTAAATCGGGATGAACTTTATAAAAATTGTAATGCTGAAAAGGAAATGTGAAAAGTAACATATTGGACACCCTTAATAAACACCATTATGTAGATAATCAACTGGAATTCGCGATTACATAAGGAAAAGTAAGCGCAGTCCGCATTCAAGGCAATACCTTGTATAATAGACTGTAATCAGCGCGAAGAGGTGCTTGATACCCGCCAAGCGCCCCATGAGAACAACATGCATAAAAGTGCTTATGTACTTACATATGTACATACATACTTGTACGTACATATGTATGTATATAAGTATGTATATGGACTAAGTATGGCGATAACTGCATGTCTTATATGTACCTACCTTCAAACAAACCTTTGGTTCTTCTCGATTACGAGTTTTTAATTGCAGAAAAATCCTTCATTCATAATGAGCAAACCAAAACAAATGACTCACTTTATAGATGTTTTTGTTTTCAAAATTAATGCCTTATTGACGTATCTTAGACGTCTTTTATTATTTGATAGGCATTCGCCCAAACATACATATGCATTATGTTTTTTCAAGAACACATATCAGTCAACTGTTTTATTGTTCGACATTGTACTTTTTAATGCATGAGATCTGTCGGATGATGCACTTTTATACATATGTACATATACATACGTATAAAGATAAGTACAAATTTGTCAATAGTATACGATATTGAAATATTGCGCCGTTAAATATTAACCTATATTTTAAATATCATCCCATAAACCCATTTAGCTTCATAAAGTAATCCATTTTCTGGCGTATAACCTTCGGTTTATCTTTGAAGACGTTTCTAAAAGCAGTTCAAATAATTTATTGAGTACGCAGTTACATACTTCTTCGAAACCCATGACTACACCACTGTTGCTTCAAACTTTTCCATTGAGAGTGATTTTTATTTTTTCCATTTGTTGTGTTAATGATAATGACACAGTATTTATTAATAAAGCAAAACCGCTCAGTAGAGCTGGTCGTCCGACAGACTATCAGAACATTCTTGGGAGGCAATCAAAATCTTAATTGAATAAAAAAAATCCTAGAAACCATCAGACAAACCAATAATTAGCACTGCAATTACATTGGTATAAAGCGGCGACACATTGCGATTCGCAGAAGACTAAGACATTTATTCAAACCGCTCAACCATGGTTTATTTAATAAGTAGTAATGAAAGGACACCGCTTTTACTCAGCATAGGTTCCATCCGTATACGAAATTGTGGGTTTTTTAAAGTTAATGAACAATATGTGCAACAATATGTGTAATTAATTTTATTAAATAGCAAATGGATTTGGAGCAAGACATGTGCAGGCGGTCCTCTTGTTTTTTGGAATGGTTTTCGGCTACTTCCTGCGCGTTAATATATCCGCTGCCATAGTGCCAATGACGAACCCGGTCTCCGACGCACCTTACTACGACTGGGACACTGATAAGAAATCCCTTATCCTGAGTAGCTTCTTCTGGGGCTATGTAGCTATACAAGTGCCCGCAGGTGAGTTTCTACATACTACAATATATAGTGCGATTTCAATTGTGTGAGTTTTCTACGTTAGGCTTGTTAGCGAAACGTTATGGTGCGAAAATTGTGCTCGGTGCAGCAACTGCCGGAGGTGGAGTCCTTGCATTTTTTCATCCACTTGCAGCTGCCACAAATGACGGCTGGATTGCCATTTGTGTTCTGCGAGTTTTAACTGGTATTTCTCAGGGTACTGTCTACCCTTGTGTTCACACATTATTGGCCAAGTGGGTGCCCTCAACCGAGCGTTCATTCCTTTCAACAACCATTTATTCTGGAGCCCAACTGGGCACGGCCATTATTTTGGCAACTAGTGGTGTGATATTTGATTCCAGCATGGGCTGGCCAGGACTTTATTATATCTCCGGTGGACTAAGCGTGGCCTGGGCCATTATATTCTTGTGGTTAGGCGCCAATGCCCCTGGAGACGTTGTCAGCATGAACAAAGTGGAACGCGAGTATATTGCAGCACTGACCGGCAGCGAAGGCAGCGGTCAGGTAAAGAATTATGATCTCCAATAAGTATGTATATGAGTAATAACCAAGAATATTTATTGCAGCCGATGGCCGTTCCTTGGAAATCCATCTTTACCTCACCGCCCTTCTATGGTCTGTTGGCTGCGCACTGTGGCTTCACCTGGGGCTTCTACACATTACTGACAGAAATGCCGACCTATATGAGTACTGTGCTGCAATTAAATGTTAAATCCAACGCGATGCTCTCGGCACTGCCCTACTTTGCCATGTGGATACTGTGTCTAGTGGTTAGTCCTATATCTGATCTGCTCATTAACCGGGGCACCCTAACGGTCACTACTGCACGCAAACTCTTTAACTCTATTGGTCAGTGGATACCAATGGTTTGTCTAATTGCGCTTGGCTACATGACTTCCGAAGAAAGAAACTTAGCTATAACCCTACTCACCATTGCGGTGGGCGTCAATGCGGGCTGCTCGTGTGGCTATCTTGTCAATCACATGGACTTGTCTCCAAATTTCGCGGGTCCTATGATGGGCATCACAAATGGGCTGGCTGGTGTTATGTCTATCCTGGCACCCCTTATCGTAGGCGCTATTGTAACAGTCGAGGAAAATCCTAGTCAGTGGCGAATCGTCTTCTGGATTACCGCTGCAATATATTTGGTGTGCAATTTAGTATTTGTGCTATTTGGCAAAGCCACAGTACAGACCTGGAACGACCCAAGTAACATGCCTAGCACTAGCACTATGACATTGCGGGACCATTCAGAATTGATTTCTAAAACGACAGCGCCAACGGAACGCAAGGAAAATCGTTTTTGATCCTACAACTGACATTATGATCTAATCTCAAATTTTAAGCTTAAATTTAGTTTTTTGTTAGCCACATAAGTTTGTGTAAATATGTATACCATTAAATGTGAATAAGTGCCAGATATTTCTTAAGTATGGGCTACCTGTGCTTTGACTTTATCATAAATATAGAGCCTTGGCCCTTGGAAGCTATTGTAAACTTGTGCACATTTTTAAAGCGCCTTAAATGCATAAAAATATGAAGATTAAGATTGTTTGTTCAGACAGTACGCCCTTAAAAGATAATGAGAGCGTCGCACGTGTCGAAAGGCAATATATAGTGTGTGGGGTCTCATGCTTCCTTCTGAGAATAACACACATTCGCATCACATTAGTATACCATTTTATGTTTTACAATTATCAGACTGTGAGAATTTTGTTTCGGCTTGTTTATTGTTACCAAGTAGAAAGCATGAGATAATCTTACGAGGACAGTTTTAATGGTTTTTAGTTTGTGTTTTTGATTCAAGCTATCAAAAATGTTCTTTCCGGCCTACATATACATACATATTTAATCTAATCTAATACAAACATGAATGAACAACTTAAGTTTGTTCTTATGGACGGATATATACTACATAATTTGGCAATTATTATTGGACTGCTTTGTTGGAAGGAGTAATAATCTGTGTGCTGTGCAGAGAAATGTTAAATGTATTTTTTATATAGTATTGTGTATTTGTTTGCAAAGAAATTATGAGTAGAGAAAAACACAACGTTCTGAAAATACTATTTTATTTTATTTATTTGTTGTTTTTTGCGGACACACAGTTTAGTTTACTTGCCGTGTGTCGGAAATTTAGTTGTAAGATTTTATGTACGCATAATGCATTAAAAGTGATATGATTAAACTACAACAAAAATTATGATATGATTCCCTGTTTACAAAGAATTTACATTTTACAATGGCTAATATAGTCATACGAAGCATGTGCCCCTTTATCTGTCGCTTGTGTGCCTTTCATGATTGACATGCGGCTTAGACCTAATACTGTTAAAACAATAGCATGTGTCAGTAGATGACTTACTGTCTGTTCAGACAATTGTTAGGTTAACAGACTTCTTAGTTATCAGACAGCTCGCATACTTGAAATAAAAATAATATACAAAAGTTATATACACAGTTTTATCTTGCACTGCGTCTTTCACATGAATCAGTGTTTATGACACAAACACTGCATTTTCTAACGAAAACGTCATTTGCCCATGATAAACCCTAACAAGTACCAGTCAGCCTCAACTCATTTGATTACACGTCACTACGATTTATCTAACAATATGCATACCCAAATAATTACTTCACTTTCTGCTGCAACAGTCGCTGATCATTCAATCTATAGTTAATGCGACGTGGCACTGACCTAGTCCTGATCACTGTCCAAATCGATAGTGCCCAACTGAGCGTGATTGTGGCATACAGAATTGGTGGAAAGGCTCTGCTATTTCCCACTGGAATTTCGGCTCTTAAAGCCGATTTTGGCTGATAGTCTGCGTGCAATTGTTTCCAACTGCATTGTTCGGTGTCTTTTTCTTCCCTGGCTAAATTCTCTTCGAAGCTAATTATCTCATAATTAAGGCAGAATAACTTATCTGGCTGTACAAGTAACTCATTTTTCATAAGCCCACGCTGAGTTGCTGGACAGTTGGCGTAAAGTACAGGTGTATCAATAACCACCGAAGCATAGGAGCTGAAAAATATTCGGTCTTTAAATGTGTCTAAAACAAGTAATATAGCGGAATAAACCCACCTATTATCACTTGGTGCGTGATAACGAAAATGTATCGGCAAGGTAAGTGTGTCCGTAATCTTTGGTGAGCCGCGCAACAAAACTGTAAAGGCATTGGCCTTCTCCGTTGGTTGTTCAATGTCCACGAATTTAGGGTAAACGGCAACTAGCTATATATTTAAGACAATGGATTATCCGCTCAGTCTGATGACATTAATATTACGCACCTTATTCAAACGTTGCAAGTCGTCTAATTCATCTGTGCTTACGAAGACAGCGGCAGGAAGTGACTGTTTCAGTATATATTTGCAATCCTTGTCCACCAAAGAAGGATGGAACTGTACGGTGTATGTGATAGTGCTATGGTGGAAAAAAAATATCGGAGTTATTTATTTCGCACTAACTTATTTTACAATACCGATGCATGCCGGCCTCTTCCATTTTAATGTCCACAATTGGAAGCTGAACTTGATCGCAATTTCCGCAGGTAGCCATCAGAATCAAAGCTTTCCATATCATAACATATTTTAATTTTGAACTTAATTCCATCTTGTTGCCTCTTTAATATGCATAACAGGCGGCGAAATCAATGTAAACAAACAATGAACTTGAATACCAGAGCTCTGTCGGTTCAGTTCCGCGAACTGGTATCACAATTGAACTACTGCCTCAAAATCGCCAAATCCCCTCCTAATAGACCATAAAGCGTTATTGCTTTATCGTTTCAGCAAATTATGATTAGAATTTAACTAAACCATCGTCCAAATTGTTTAATTTTTTATAAAGTACTGCCAACTGGTTCAGAAATAAACTTCCAATTTTTATTGTCTGATAACTTGTTCGTTTTAAACATTTGATCAATTATAAGTTGTTTTTTTTTTTAAATTTAAGTCTTAAACTCATACATCTATGAATGATTAGTTACGCGCTATTTAACTTCCTGTAGAGCTCTGATCCTTGGCGCGCTAATTTGTCGGCTATCTCATTCCCCTTAATACCTTTGTGTGCCTCAACGTAGTTCTGCATTGGAAATAAATAAAGTAATTTATTTGAATGTGTAGTTATTTTATTATAATACTCACCCATTTTACTTGGATGTCCCCTTTTTGCAGTAGCTCGTCCAGTTCCTTGAAATCAGCAATATTTTTTACTGGCTCATTATTTTTTAAACGCCAATTGTGACGTTTCCATCCTTTGACCCACAATGTTATAGAGTTTATTAAAAACTGTGAATCTGTGCTTATGCAAAGTTTGTGTATGCCCAAATCCCGGGCCGTTTTTATTGCATATATAGCTGCCTGTATTTCACCCACATTATTTGTGACGCGTCCCAACACGGGCTTTGCCGCATTTCTATAAATATAAGGAATTAATTTTATCAAGACTCTTACCTATAATATAATAAGGAAAATACATACAATTCGTGTTTTTCGCCAAAATAAACCCCAAAACCGGCTGCAGCATTAGACTGTCCATTGCGTAGGCATGAGCCATCCGTATAGACAATGACATAACCTTCGGCATCGATTTCAAACTCAAATGCCCCGATGCGTTTTAGCCCTGTTGCTTCTAGTACTGTGGAATTGTATCGTGGAATCTTTGTGTTGTAATTACCAGTACCGTCTACTTTCCGTTTCCTGCTGTCCGACTTCAATGGAAACCCTTCTACCTCATTCATCACCGAAATCTAATGGAAACGTAAGTTGTTAAAATTGTTTAAGACTTAGTAACAAACAACTAACCAAATCATCTTCTTTGATGTCGCTGAGCTCAAAATCATCTTCGACATCATCTGGCCAAAAATCTGTGGCTTCTGTTGCGGGCTGCTTGTTTTGTTTGGTGTGCCAACTTGCAGGCGGCGGCTCCTTACGACCAAGTGCTACTGCTACATTCGTTGGCACAAAATTTCTGCTGCATCCAGCTGCTCCAGGACCGATAAACTCCTCAGCCTCTTCTCGTGTTCTAAATTTTTTGTATAGGGCGCCTCTGAATCCTTTCACTTGCTCTTCGCATTGCGCCCACGATTCGTAAATACCAATTTTGCGTCCCTTTGAAACAGCATAATAAAACCCCATGGTACGAGCGCCAAGCTGCCGCAGGAGTTTTGGACGCAAAAAAAACATGCCGCAACTAGTATTTTTAACAGCTGCTCGTTTGTTTCTTTTCAGTGTTATAAAGTATTTGAAACTGTGCGCAGGGCCTTGCCAGACAGTGAGACCACTTCTGTGGTAATCAGGTGGACGTAGGAATAGTTTATTACTTTCTGTTGAAAAATGAATTACCCACAGCAACCGCCCTTGCCGCCTCCGCAGGATTTTTCAGCACCACCCCCTCCTCCCCCACCACCAGCAGATGCAGATGCAAACCGTTCACCGCCAGGAGTACACCCAGCCACTAACACATACAACTTTTCTCATCCGACAAGTGAAAATGCGGCTAACTACTCTGCCTACAGCTCGTCGAACTATTACAACTATGGAGCACCCCAATATTCTGCTGGGCCGCCGTCAGCAAATTACTATGCATCACCACCTGTGCCATCACCTTATACTGCCGGTGGCTACGATCCCGCAATGTCGTATGACCAGTATGGCCAAGGAAGCTACTCTTATGGTAGTTATAAATACCAAGAGAGCTACCCATCACAGAGTGGGTATGCCGCCCCCAATTACCGGCAACCAAGCCAGCGATATACGTCCCACAATCAAAGCTACAACAATTATTCCGGCTACAATAATGTGAACCGCTATGAAGCTAGACACAATTACTACCAACCACGGCCACCTCGGCCAACTCCACATAGCTATTACACTCCCAGAAGTGCAACAAACAACATTTCCTCCTACAATTCCACATCCAGAATCTATAGGGAACGGAGCGACCCCACGGAAAAGCAAAAAGCGAAACCCGAAACCGAGAGGGATCGACTTTTGCGACAGTGGTGTTCAAATTATTGTGAAAAACCAGAGGATTATATAAAGAAAATGAATGCTTTATGTGAGGCAGAGGCGCCAGCAGAGTCATGGGTACGTTCTTCGCCTGCTGAGCTCTATTATCAGCGCACCAAGAACGAAAATGAGGTGCAAAGTAAAGTTCGCCTGGAAAAGCTGTGCGATCTTTTCGACGAGGAATTGTTGCAGAGAGCTGGGCGCGTGCGAAAAAACTTGCCGCCTTATGTGCCACCACCACGAAAGGCGCGACGACGTGTGTGTAAGCATAAGTCAGAGGCATGCTCGTCTTCTAACGATGATTCGGATGACGAAGCTTTCAAAATTGAACAAGACTGCTGCATGGAGGAGCTTTCACGAAAGGTGCAGCACCCGCAGCGGATTCATGCCGATCTCTGGCACAACGATGAGGGGGAAATGAACGATGGGCCGCTATGTCGCTGCTCTGCAAAATCTAGGCGCATTGGTATACGCCATGGAATCTATCCCGGTGAGACGGGTTATAAGTTATGCGAAAAGGATTCAAACAATGCAGGCAGTTTGTATCACTACCGCATAACCATATCACCGCCTACTAATTTTTTGACAAAAACGCCAACCATTATAAAGCACGACGAGCACGAGTTCCTCTTCGAGGGATTCTCCTTGCTCTCGCATGTTCGGCTCACCGATCTGCCCGTGTGTAAGGTCATACGTTTCAATATTGAATACACTATTGAGTACGATGAAGAGAAAATGCCGGAAAACTTCACCATACGCGAGCTGGACTTGTTCTGTAAGTAGTTTATTTAAAACTTTATAATGATAATACATTTTGCATATAGAGTTTTAAAATTTTGGCTAGCATGGACTGTATATGTATGTACACACTTTCGTAAGCTATAATTAATTCCCCTTTTTTTGCAGTCAAGTATCTATTTCATGAGTTGTTGGAGCTAGTTGACTTTATGTTGTTGCCCAATGGCAATAGCAGTGCCGAGGAATCCTGTCCAGCATTTCACTTTCTGCCTCGATTTGTGCGGGAGCTGCCAGATAATGGCAAAGAGGTGCTGGCCATGTGCGAGGTGCTTAAGTATCTTCTCGATAATGCAGCTCCACTGGTCGATCGTCAACAGCTACTACATCTTAATGAAATCAGTCAGCACGAATGGCAGGACTATGTGGACTTCATAAAGGGGATGCTTGTCACCAAGCCTGGATACAAACCATGTTCGTTACGTGTCGATCAATTGGATCGCAATAACTCTGATCTGCCCGAATGCGTTGATCCAGAGACAGGCATTTCGCATCCGGCAATTGTGCATTTTGGAATTCGCCCGCCCCAACTTAGCTACGCTGGTAATCCAGAGTATCAAAAAGCTTGGCGAGAATATGTAAAGTTTCGTCATTTAATGGCCAACATGTCGAAGCCATCGTTCAAGGATAAACGCAAGTTGGAGGAGAAGGAGCTGCGCTTGCAAGAAATGCGTACTCAGGGACGTATGAAGCGCAATATTACGGTTGCAATTAGCTCTGAGGGCTTCTACCGCACTGGCATCATGTGTGATATGGTACAACACGCAATGCTCATACCTGTGCTTACAGGCCATTTGCGTTTCCACAAGTCGCTAGATTTGCTTGAGGAGAGTATTGGCTACAAGTTCAAGAACCGCTATCTTTTGCAACTGGCACTGACACATCCTTCGTATAAGGAGAACTATGGCACTAATCCGGACCATGCTCGCAACTCTCTGACCAATTGTGGCATTCGCCAGCCTGAGTATGGAGATCGCAAGATCCATTATATGAACACACGCAAGCGGGGCATTAACACACTCGTGAGCATAATGTCACGCTTTGGCAAGGATCATGAGACTCTTTCCAATATTACGCACAATGAACGCTTGGAGTTCTTGGGCGATGCCGTCGTCGAGTTTCTTAGCTCTATTCATTTGTTCTTTATGTTTCCGGAACTGGAAGAAGGTGGACTGGCTACCTATCGTGCGGCAATTGTACAAAATCAACACTTGGCATTGCTTGCCAAAAAGTTGCAGTTAGAAGAATTTATGTTGTACGCACACGGCTCCGATTTGTGCCACGAATTGGAACTGCGTCACGCCATGGCCAATTGCTTTGAGGCGTTGATGGGCTCCCTCCTTCTTGATGGTGGCATTAAGGTAGCGGATGAGGTGTTTACCGATGCACTCTTTAAGCAGGACGACAAACTGTTGAACATATGGAAAAATTTGCCCGAGCATCCGTTACAGGAACAAGAACCCCTGGGAGATAGGAACTGCATCGAGTCTTATCGTGTGCTGAAAGAGCTCACCAAGTTTGAAGAATCTATAGGCATAAAGTTTAAGCACATACGTCTGCTAGCGAGAGCGTTCACCGATCGCTCTATTGGGTTTACGCATCTCACGCTCGGATCGAATCAACGACTTGAGTTTTTGGGCGACACTGTCCTGCAATTGATTTGCTCAGAATATCTATATCGGCATTTTCCGGAGCACCACGAGGGTCATTTGTCGCTGTTGCGCTCCTCATTGGTCAACAACCGTACACAGGCCGTAGTATGCGATGATTTGGGGATGCCCACATATGCTGTCTATGCCAACCCTAAAGCTGACTTAAAGACCAAAGATCGAGCCGATTTGCTAGAGGCATTCCTGGGCGCCCTGTATGTGGACAAAGGTCTTTTATTTTGCGAGCAGTTCTGTCACGTCTGCTTGTTTCCGCGATTGCAGTTGTTCATTATGAATCAAGACTGGAATGATCCGAAATCTAAACTGCAGCAATGCTGTCTTACTTTGCGCACCATGGATGGCGGTGAGCCCGACATTCCCTACTACAAAGTAATCGAAGCGAGTGGACCCACGAATACGCGTGTCTACAAGGTGGCAGTTTATTTCCGATCCAAGCGTTTGGCCACCGCCAGCGGTTCTTCTATCCAGCAAGCCGAAATGAATGCCGCCAAACAGGCGCTGTGTGAGTCGCGTGAGCTTTTCCCTCAATTGGATCACCAGAAACGGGTGATTGCCAAAAGCATTAAACGGCAGACGGGCAGCGAAATGGATGCAGATGCGGATAAGCCACAAACAAGCCAAAATAATAAGAAGCCAAAGTATGCAGCGCCGTTTGAGGATGAATCTCATTTGCCCAAACAATACCGTATGCATGAGGACATATCGAGTGATGAGTTACCCGAGGATGATGACTTGGACAACGAGAGGACTAAAAGTCCTAACGGTACGTGAGATAATCTTTTTATTTCAGCATGACTGAACTTTTATATCTTTGTAACTTTGTATGTTAATCTTCAACTTTCAGATAAAATTCAACCAAGGAACCGCAATTCTAGTAGCAGCGACAGTGATGATGAGAGTGTGTCCAAGCGGCCAAAATGCTTTAAAAAGGATTCCATATCAACATCGTCGTCATTGTCAACGTCATCAGATGAGGACTAAAAGCATTTAGCACTTGGGATTGTGAATACAAAAATTAAGAAAAAGATCCTTAAATATTGGTTTGTTCAATTTTATTGAACATTATTGCATTTCCAAAATATAAAGAATCCAAATTTTGTTCTCCAAAAAAAAAAAAACAATGGACAATTGAATAAAATATGATGAAATTAGATTTTGGCATAATTTCTAATTTAAACAAACACCTGGCTGGTGTATGTACCCATGGTAATAAAAATGCAATACAAATTGAACAATGTGAAATGCTCTTCGTTGCTTATACGTTCGCATTTGTGAGGTTATTTGAAAAGCGACAGTCTCTGGCTCAGCGTGCGTCCCGCAACATTTAGTAAACTTGATATTTGGTTCATGTCGGGAAGGGTTCTGATGTTACCTCGAGCGGCGACGGAAGGGGGCGAACTGAGAATTCGCTGGGCCACCCGTTGGATGTCCGAAGCAGAGACTTTTTCTACAATTGCATAATGTATATAGTACTTATATATGGAGTGTAACGTGTTTTCTTACCAATCTCGTTGATGAAATGTTCTGGTCGCTTGCGTTTGCCAGTGACTAGCACTTGCCGGCCAACATCTTCGAATACAACCGGTCGCGATTCCAAATTCATAAGCAACATCGATTGCAACTGTATTTTCGAGCGCATTAATTCCTCCCGTCCAGGCTCACTGGCCATATTGACTAGCTCACGCGTTAGCACCTCCACCATGTCCCGCACATGCTGCGGCGGCGCACTTCCATGTATGCAAAACAGACCAGTGTCTGCATAGGCGTGATTATAAGCTGTTGCGCTGTACATCCAGTGATAGCGATTCAGTACTTTCGTATAAAGACGAGAGTACATTCCTTTGCCTGGTCCGCCGGCCGAAAAGGAACCACCGCCACCCATCATAATGTTTAGTACGCATAATGGCACGAAGTCCGAATCTTGATGGGAGCAGCCTTCAAAGCCGAGAACTACGTGTGCCAACTCTGGGAGGCCAGCTGCAGCATAGATTGGAATTTCGCATTCTTCCTAAAAATGAATTAATAATTTAATGCAAAACATGAAAGACGTTAGTATAATTGCTTTGGATGTTTTAGTTTTGTTGTTCTTACTTTAACGCAACCACCTGTATACTGCGCCACCGACGTGTCCACAAGCTTAGGTCCACCTTCTTGCATTGTTTCATTATCCCAAATCGCTGGATCCTCCACAAAATACTTTCTCACATAATGTACCAATTCATCATGATCAACCTAAAACAAAATTAATTATAATCGATTTTGTTTATATCTCGAAAAAATAGATGTCACTTACACCAACGCCAGCGATGACCATGCGCTCAGGCGTGTGATGATATTTCAAATAATTTAGAAGTACATTACGATCGATGTCGTCCAAATTTTGCTGCGGGCAGAGCTTCGGCAAACCCAGTGTGTTATCGCTGTAGGCAGCCGCGTGTATCATGTCCATGAGTATTGGTTCCTGCTCTGGCCGCATTCCCAACGTTTCCAGTTCAAAACTTACTGCCCGCCTGGCCAAATTCACCTCCTGCTCACTAAGCGTGGGTCGCAACGTAACATCCGCTAATAGACGTGTTACCGAGTCAATGGCACGACTGTCAATACTGGCAGCATATATTAACGTATCACGTGAACTTTGACAATCACAAATACCACCGTTCTTCTCCAACTCTTTTAGTATGGCATCTTTGTTTGGAAAGTTCACCGTGGACTGGACAAAGCAAAAGGCAACTATATTTAAGATTGTTTTGACACATATCAAAACCAACTCACATTAAACGCGAGCTTCTCGAGGAAATGCGAAACGCCACTAGGATAGGCTACCTCATAGCGTGGTCCTGAGTCCAGCACTAGACCTACGGTGCAGAACTGACCATAGCGCGGCTCAGACGCAATACGCAGGCCATTAATGAGAGTGGTAACTTTGGTAGCAGCGCTCTCAGCCATAGGCTTTGCATATATCGCTTCTGGTAAGTCAGGCAATGGCTCTGTCAGAGGCGGCAGTTGAGTAACCACTTCTTTCGAGGGCGTGTTTACTCGGTGTGGGCCATCGGTGTTACGTACGCGACCGGTGATTTTTCCAATACCGGTGCCGCTGCCAATCTCATCGCCACCAACCGTCGTCACCTTTGTGGCGAAGCGGCGTGGGAATCTGCGAAGAGGCAATCGGAAAATACATGAAATACCGGGTATAACATGCGAAATACACACGAGACTTACGTGCGCCAAGAGTGCTTCAGAAGGTTAATGCTCCGCACATTCATATTTGCAGGTAGTTTTTGTCAGGCCTTGAACGTTGAGAGCGATATTTACAATTTGTAAAGTTAAATTTGTGGGATGCGTTTAATGAATTTGTTTTAGAAACATATTTTTTGGCTGTTATAACGAAAATTTGCAACCAAAACGAAAAAAAGTGTAGTGCTCTTCCGCTTCTGACTTAAATGTCAAATACACTGACATTTACAGTGCTGTATTTCGACTAACTCTAGTAAGTGATACCAGACCTTATCAAATGTTTTGACCCGTTAAAGGCGAAAGAAAAACACGGGTTTTATCATTTGTTGCAGTTAATACGCTTAATATATATTTTCATAATTTTCCCTTATGTTGACATCTAATCAAAGTTGAATCGCCGTTTTCCATCAAAACGGTAACCATAGGCAGCTGCATTTTTAGTATCGACCAGCGCAGGATTGCGATGCTTGAAGAAACTTCCATGTGAATGTGCTGGACGGGAGGCGCTGTTGGGGACACCATCAACTTCTCGCGGATAGAAAGCCTCGAACATCCCAGCGGGCGGCAGACAACATTCTGCTATTTTGCTATCACTCGGATCGTAGCCCTCGACATTAGTAAGCTTTATTTGCGCGATAAAAAAAAGCGCAATTAATTTTAATAATATCGCAATGGTAAACATTTTAGAAAATCGTCTTTATTGCGCGCACAATGGTGCACTTTTACTTTTCGTTGTTGAACAAAACTAGTTTTCAGTCGCTACGCAACTTAAGCTGGCCACCGTTCACCGTGACTTACGTCTAAAATTTAACTGATTCGCTATTGTGACTCAATTGCGGCAGCGATGCTGTATATAAAAGCAAGCTAAGCTTATTATACTACAAACAAATGTAGAAAATTTGTATTATTATTTTTAAATTTTTTGCGCCAACTTTTCCAAAAGTAGTTTTTCAACACTTAGCGAACCATATCAAAATATGGCAGCCTTTTACTTGTATGATATGTTAATTTGTGTAGTATTTATACATATGCACATAAGTAGGAATGAATACTCCGTCGCCGCCAGTACGGATAGATTAACAAGTCGTAATTCGACTTATTCACTAGCCTGTTAAAAAATTGCAGAACGAGATAAGCCACTGGCTTTAATCAAATCAGGATGTCGTATAGCCGTATGACCGATTCGGAGAACAAATTGGAGAGTAAGTTTATGTGATTCTCTGAATGTGTCTATATGTTTTCGCTGAATTTTATAGACGTAATGTGTATATACATACATAAGTGCATTTGTACATACATATGTACATGTATTCACATTTGATAAATAGCACATCCCTGCGAATAAATTTACATGCCCACAATTCAGTTTGCAGAAAATAAAATCCCTTGTTTAGCGGTGATTTTTGTTGTAGATGTTATAATGCTCCCGATTAAAAAATTCTAGGCCACCGCTGGTTTAAACGGAAGAAAGCAAACGTATAAAGAAAATGTATAAATGATGCTGTGCAAAATGATGCTGTGCAAGATTCAAAAACTCTCATACACAGTCGGCATACAGGCATATGTTCATGCGTATTTATTGCGCACCTACATTAAAGGCAAACTTTCAGCTTTCTACCTCCTACCGTTTTGGGCTGTGCGTTGATCGCCAATCATTTAGTCAGTCAGGACAAAATCTTCTATACATACATACATATATACAGATTTAAAAAAGCCAGACTATTTTTCTTTCAGTGCCAATCCACAAGCAAGAGAATTTTCCTCAAATACCTCCGGTAGAACAATCCTCCACATCATTAGGATCACAGATGGGTCCACCAATGTTATATGTTAACCAAATAGTGATACACAACTCACCCGGCATTTTGATTGCACAGCCAGATGATGAACTGAAAAATATAATCTTCAATGATCAAACTATACGCAAGGGGTTCATACGTAAGGTTTATCTCATTGTTATGGTGAGTACTGGAAAATGTTAAAGAAGAGTTTCTATATTAGTATATTTATATTTATAGACGCAGCTTATCTTCACGTGTGGCATCATTGCACTCTTTGTATATCATAAGCCCACCAAATTGTTTGTCCAACAAAATCCAGTAGTCTTGGTTGTTGCGATCGTCATTAATATTATCGTAATGCTGTCTATGGCGTGCTGCGAAACAGCTCGTCGCACCTTCCCCGTTAACTTTGTCTGCCTCGGATTCTTCACAGTAACCATGTCACTCTTACTGGGTGCTATATCCAGCCAAATGGATGCCGATGTGGTGCTGCTAGCTGTCGGTATTACGGCACTGCTTGTCGCCGCATTATCGGTATATGCGATCCAAACTAAATATGACTTTACCACTTGGGGCGGTGTCCTAGTATGCTGCTTGATGTGCCTAATTATATTTGGAATGATGGCTATATTTTGGCTAGATACGTTCCTGTATACAGTCCATTCCTGCGTTGGAGCACTGCTTGCGAGTTTCTTGCTCATCTACGACACCCAATTGATTATGGGTGGTAATCATAGGTATCAATTTAGTCCAGAGGAATATATATTCGCCGCGTTGACTTTGTATGTCGATGTTGTGCGAATTTTTTTGTATGTCCTGCGCTTACTTAGAAGGTAAGAACACAATTGAATTAAAAGTATATACACGTACATATGTATAGTATATACAATACTGCTGCAGCCATTAAAATATAAAACAAAAGGTAATTTTGCTTTCAACAGGGGTATTTAAGAATTGTATGTATTGCTAAGAGTAAACATTCGAATATTTACTATATATGTATAACTGTTTTTTTGATCTATGCACAAAATTTGTATTCGGATTATTGTCGTTCCAAATTTGTTAGAACAAAAATAAAATGTAAGAATATCTCATATTATACAGACTCGAAATAATTTTATATGGCTTTTTTATACTTATGTCGTTTTATTCTACAATAAATATACTTAATATGAAGTGTACAGATCTTATGGGTTTTTATTTGGTCATAAGAGTTGTCCTTTAAATGTAGCTAATGTGTAATATAATCTGCAAATAAATATTTTAATTCCTCATATGTATATGTTGGTAGATATTACCTGCAAACTTTCTTAATCGGGGAAGATAAATATAACTGACAGTTACGTCCAAATGGGGCGTCCAATAAGAAAAAATGTAAACATAATTGTTAAGGTATTCCTTTATTAAGCTTATGTTTTTGGCTCTTTTTTCCAGCAATTTTCTTCTATAAAATATAATCACAAAATGTATGCAATTGTTTGTTTTTTCTTTCGTATATTTACAAAAATTTCAAATAAATAATCAGCATTTTTGTTCGACAACTACATAAAGTAAATTGGTTTTTAATTCAAAAACAAATTTGTCGATAAGTAATTGGTTTCAAAACAAAAATGAACATCTTTATCAATGCGCAAAAAATGTTCCAGTTCCTTACATAAAAATATGCAATTTTCTTTCATTCTTTTTCCTTATTTTACATAGTTAAGTGCTCCGATAGTTATAAGCTATCGTAAAGGTGTCGCATTAATACAATTCTACTATAGTTTAACCAAATTATTGTAAACACAATAAACTTAGTTTCTGGTGAACATTATTAATGAGTAGTTAGTTAGATATTTATGTATTTACGTGCTTGTGTGTTTAAGCTAGGGACTATTTCGCCATTTTAAATAAGCGATAAATCTTGCTTTGTTCCAGCGGCTCCTGGCTATGTATTATATAGCGACATATACAAAATATTATATCTAATTATTCATGTATGTAGTATTATGCCGCATTACTCCTCCGTAAATGGATGATCAGAAATTTCGCTGCTGTTGCGTCGTCGACTTTCAAGTATTTTAGTCGCTTGCTCCAGGGACTCCTTGTAAAACATGTTTGCAGATGGAGCATCACTTGGTAGCGAATATTTGGAGTCGTCCAAATGCCACGTAAGGCCCAGTACAATATTGAAAGCGGAGGCATCGTAACCATGGCAACCGGAATAGCGATAGAGCGGTTTCTTATTAAATTTACAGCCATTCGATTGAGCACCTGTGTAATGAAAATATACACATATTATTATAAATTTATCTATGGCCGTTATCAACACACAGTTATCATTTAATTGCCATAGAAACACCATTTTATCTGTCTGATGAATTATAGTGATCCCATTTCCTAATCAAAGCTAAACAAAGGGTCTCAATTGATGGAAGCTATTGCTGTTGAAAATGCGAAGAGAGGTTAATCATAAAGCATTATATATTCAAATTAAATACATATGTATGTATATTCCCAATCGAAATATCCTTTTAACTTTTTCAGAAGATATTGCTGTGCAATGCGACCTCTTAGTTGAGACGAATGGCCAATGTGTTCATGAGTTTGATATAAAGGATTTGTCGCTTAGGCGAGGACTTGTGCGCCGATGTTATGGAATTTTAATTGTAAGTACGAACCTTCAGCAATCAGTTTAACAAAATTAAAGCAAAATCAAATGTTCGGCCATATATTAACTTAAAAGCCCCTGCAGATTCACTTTGAGATTGCTTTGTCTTCATCGCAGCTCGACTATTTCCACTACACAATAAATGCCGTTTCCATTTTTTTTTTTACTTAATTGACATTTTTTTGTGCTATTGGAGAAGGATATCCTTGAACTAGTTTAATGCTCTTTATGTTTTGATTGTGATCGACTTAAAATTATTAACTTGTACCTGCCATCTCACAATACATATATATTTATATTTTGTTGTCAAATACAACCATAAAACTCCGCTGGAGAGTCCACATGTATCCTCATAACTTATAAACAAATTTTGAAGTTATAAGATTCATTGAATTTGAACAAATTTTTAGAATTGAAAGATTTTTTTATACCCCGATTGGAGATGTAGTTAACGGATCGGAAGAAACTAAAATGAGGTTTAGTTGATATGCACAAAACCACAATTAGTTTATGGTAGTACTTATAATCTAGTTTTGCTACCTAACGGGTTGAATTTGTTCAATTAGTCTCCTTTCACAGCATTTCGCTATCTGGGACTATGGCCGTACCACAAAGTGACTTTTAAGTATTGACGATACATTTTCGATGTGAATTTGATTTTTAAAAAAATTAGACGCTTTTAGTTTAATGAAAATTCAGATTGTTTGAATTTATTATTTAATGTTTAAATAATCTGAAATAAATATTCTATTGCCATTTTCTTAAGATTCAAATTGGATGCGTCATACCCAGCGTGGAATTTCTGCTGGCATTCCAATTTCCCCATGAAAAAATTGTGGAAGCTGGAACCTTGATGTTTAACCTAGCTGCCTACACGATTCTTTATATATTCAGGGACTGGCGTCGAGTTGCACCTTATAACTATCTCGTACTGCTGCTTACAACGGCTACGAGTGTTTTATTCAGAAGCGTTCATATCGTGCAACTATCAAGAAGCCGTTGGGTAAGCTCCGCAAAATATATTTAAGTAGGCAGACCTTACATATATGTACATATGCATATGCATTGTTTTTATTACAGGTGTACATCTATCCACTAGCTTTAATTCTGGAACTATTTGTGCTTGCATTATACACCAAACAGCAGCGATTAAAGATCACCAATAGTTGTGGGTTGGCCCTGATTAGTGGCACATTCGGACTTCTATTGCTGGGGGCATATGTTTTCAATATGTTCTTTGAGCTGCTCACAGGCATAGGTTGCGTTTTTGAGGCTTGGTATATAATCCACGATACGCATCTTATGCTGACCAGCCATCATGGCTATAATATTCAGGCACACGAGTATATTTTTGCCGCTTGTAATATTCATGCTGATCTAGCGAAATTTGTTTGGCTTTTGTTTAAGGAAACTATTTTGAGTAATTTAATTAGTATCTCAAGATGTTGTCGACACAGTTGCACGGCAGAACTTTGCTAAATAACTTTTTATACAAGTACAAGTATATTTGTAATTTTGGACAATTTGTAGAAGTCTTTAAAAAAAAGCTTTCATTTTTCGGACAACTATAGTAACTCCTCTTCCTTTTTTATGACACTTTTAAGAATTGTATTCGAAATAAGCCAACAACTTTAGAATAATTAAGCACCCCTTCCTTCCCATTCAATTGTTTTAAAGGCTCCTCCAAATTTGTAATTCCATTTATTTTAAATATTTTGATATACAAACTCTAAAGTTAGTTAACTACAAATCCGGTTGCTTGAAATGAGTTTTATGAATATATTACGCAAGACATAAGTTAATTGCTTCACTTGATTTGCACTTAAATTAGTGAAGCCCATAAAAAACTGGAATAAAAATTGAGATTTTGTATGAAGATTGAAATTTTAAAGCATTGGCATTATACAACAATAAATATATAATGAATGTGTACTAGATTTTAAATTCGGTTTTGGGGAACTCAGTTCGTTCTTCGTTCTGCAAAAGATAGTATCAAAGTTATGTTCAATCAACATGCAACTCTGGTCATACATACATATATCAAACGATTGGTAATGTGGTAATCACACACTTAACGATAACACATAATCTGGTAGACCCCATTAACTAAAGTATGTTTAGTAATTTGTGGAAGCACGTTGTGCTTGGTAGATTACGCTGAACAATTCAGGGCTATGGACACTACGACCGATTCAAGCATAGTGAAAGGTATATTAGGTATAAGTGTAAGCAAAATTGTGATATCTAAAAATACTTCAAAGTTTCGCAGGATACCAGCATACAATGTGATCTCTTGAGTGACGGGCAGCGTCCCTATTTGCCAGGATTTGACATAACTAATGCCTCAACTAGACGCAAACTTGTGCGTCGATGCTATGCGCTACTGATTGTGAGTAATCTAATTTTTAACGAGTGAAAGCACAGTTTTATAAATCAAACAAGTGGAAAAGCGCAAGTCGGGTGCCCCGACTTTGAAATACTCTGTACCTATGTCTATGCGTGGCTGTGTGTGAGCCTGTAGCAGTATAAAGAGCAGAGATGAAATTTTTTAAAACATTTTAAGAGTTATAGAAAATCAAAATAGAGGAAAATTCTGAAATACACATTTTCTGCGTATTCACATACTTGTATGCCATCTTAGATGTCTCTAGCTCTTATAGTCTCCGAGCTATAGGTGATTATGCGAACTGCGCAAACTCGTAATTAGTACACATCTACATACGGCATCTGTCTACAAAATTTGATGTCTCTATGTCTTATAGTTTCTGAGATCCAGGTGTTCATACAGACGGGCAGTATTACAATTCCATGTAAAAATTAATTTAAATATTTTTGTTGAAATAAAAATTAAGTTATTTATTCAATTAAATTATGCCAAATTATACATGCTTAGCATCACTACAGACATCGAGAATATATATACTTTTTTGGTCTGCCCCGCGTCCTTCTGTGTGTTACATACACTTGCACTAAACTAATATACCCTTGTGGATTTTGGGTACAACGCAATTGACCAAAACACGCGAAAAAGAAATACGTGTGAAAATATCGAATAGACAGCATTTTTGTGTGTGTAGCTATAACTATAGAAAACCATATATTTGAGACGTAATTTTGTTGCTTGATTTTTGTTTTTAGGTTCAAATAGCATGCGCTTTGCCTGGTGTGGCACTATTGCTTTTATATCCGTTGCCCGATATTAAAGGAATCGAAGCTATAGTCACAACAATAAATTTATCAATTTACGCAGCACTCTATGTGTTCAGAGAGTGGCGGCGAACTGCTCCTTTTAACTACCTAGTACTGCTTCTAACAACAATTACTAGTGTGTTTTTTAGAAGCCTCCATCTAATGCATCTTCCTGGAAGACAGTGGGTGAGTACCGGAATTCCCCCAAATCGATAGTATACATTCCAGTTGTGAAACATTCTATTTTAGGTGATCATATATCCATTGGCATTAATTGTAGAGTTGCTGGCACTTATAGCTTATAGCAAATTAGAGCGATTCAGGTTCACCAACAGACATGGCGCGGCCTTAATTGGCGGCATTTTTGGAATACTCTTGATGTTTAGCTATTTCGCAAACTATTTGCTTGAATTGCTTACGATCGGAGGATGCGTGTTTGAGGCTTGGTACATTATCTACGACACTCATCTTATGCTCACCGGTCGCCACAAGTACAATGTTAAGGCGGATGAATATGTATTTGCCGCGTGCAATATTCATGTTGACGTGGCTAAACTGGCTTGGGATTTGTTTAGGGACACTTTTTTAGCTGCTTTCACGGGGGTTTCAACGCTATGCTTCAAAAACTGCAAGGATGAGTTTTGTTAAACTCAAACCGAAGTTGCCTTTGAGAAATGAATTATTGTACAACAGTTTTGATTCATGATTAAATATCTTTAAGGTACATTTTGTAATTTGAGTTTCGCGACTCAAATTAAACACATTTTGGCCCAACAAATCAAAATTAACCATTCAGTGTATTTTCTCATGACATCTAAACTGCACAATGGATCCACCAAACTTCATGGACTACAACAGAGTTGCGGAAAAATGGATCTAGCAGGGGGTAGGCATCAAATTTCTAAGCAGCCACCGATGTCACATTCATATCTGTGCTTAGACCAGGCTCTCTCATGCTCGGACCACGAAGATATTCACGTACAAACGGATTGCAAAAAAACCGAAGCACAACCCTCGATAGCTTCCTCCCCTAGCCAAAAGTTGCTGATAGTAGATCGTTTGGCAGATGCCTATTTCAAAGAATGCCAGCTAAGAGAGCAGACACTCTATTCGAGCATTATAAAGAAAAATAACATTTTCGAAAAGGAAATGGGTATGAGGAGAAGAAGTGTTACGCCTAGATGGCCGAGCATATTGGAAGATATCAATGAAATAAATGAGAACCTGAACGCCATTCAAGGACCGAGGGAAAGTAAAAATTTTAGTAGAAAGAAAGTTGGATCGAAGAGACGACTTAAAATCGTAAATAAGAACAATAAAGCAGCAAAGCGTCATATTAACCCAAAACAGCCCGTTGAATATTCTTCGGCAATGCCTTGACCAAGCCAATTATGCCACTTTTTGTAATACCTATGGAGGTGTCTAGTTGAATTGGAAAACGTTAGCCACGAAAAAAATAAAAGTGAACAATTAAACTAGGAATTTATTTTCTTAACCATAGTTTTGTGGGATTCTGATTCTTCTGGCGTAATTAACGTACCATGCTTGGTCTCTTTCGCAACATAATTATAAGCTAATAAAGATATCGAAGCTCTTATCTTAAGATAAAAAAAAAAGTCTGCCCTTATAAACCATCTCACCGGTACTTGCACACTGCAGCTGCTCATCTACTTATCTTAATTACAATTTCAACAGGTTAGTTTTTTGTATTTGGTCTTATTCTTCTAATAATCTGATTACCTTTGAATTTCAGAATCGATTTCAGCTCTTAATTATAAATTCGTTAGCGCAAAAGAGGAGTGCATAAGAGGAATGCACAATTTCTATTGGTAATAGAGTCCCTTTTGATTATTAGTGCCATATTAAGTAATAGTAGTCGTAGGGTGCAGATGTCAATGTCAACAGATGCGTTTCGATGAAGGCCATTAGTGATTGCTGGGCCACACTATCGAATGTGTTTGTAGCTCTTGTTGCCAGTTGGTCAACAGGAGCGCAATATGAGTTTGATTGATTGATATTGAACGATGGCCCCGACAACCCCTTAACCCCACAACCCGACAACCCAACAATGGCAGGCTTTTAGTGCACATAATAGAGAAAGTGGATACCTTTCCCTTTGTTACATACGAGTACGTTGCGCTCTAATGAACTTAGCTATACTTGTATATTAGCATATGTGCATATATCAAGTTGCAATCGAATTAAAACCTAACAGCCATATTACACTAATGGAAAACCTTGAACTAACGTAACGCTTCTAATTACATTTTATTGCATTACATTTGCATTATACATATGCACAAATACGAATATGTATTTGTATATATATGTATGTATGATTGAACTCACCAATTGGATCGATGCATTCAAGCGTTAGCGAGCATTTCAGCCATGGCAACATAATCTTCTCAGTTACGAAGAGACTATCCGCAAAGAAGACAACATCGAGATCAACCATGCGTAAGAATATGAAATCGTCTGCATCCGATTCGAAATAGTCGAACATTTTGGGATGTGTCCGAGAGGAGACAGCCATAGGTGTATTCCAGCCCAGTACGCCGGATACCATGACACGACTCTGCAGATTCTGCACTTCATGCTGGCTGCCTCGTATCCGCATATAATTCTCTGCAAACAGTATGGACTTGGCACGCATAAGCGCATCCTTTATCACAATCGGGCGATATGCATGTGTGCGTTGGTCGGTCACGAATGAAGGAAACTCGGACAGATCATAGGTAACGACAGCGCAACGGCTGCTGTTGCAATAGGCGCTCAGGGCGCGCAATTGCTCCTCAGAGACGCCCAAATCATAGATGAGCAAATATTCATTGGGTAGCTTTGCGGCAATGTTCTGGGCAAGCAATATGACCGAGGGCGCCTGCCCTTCCAACACGTAGGTCACTATCGTAAAGTTGGCCTTTGTGCCATTATAGGGCGTGGTAATGCGCTTGCGCTGACTCTTTTGCTGCAGATCCGATTCTGGAGCAGCGCTTCCTTTGGAATCATGCGCTCCATGTAATTGACGCAACTCGATCAGCTCCAGCTCGGCTTTAATCGCCGATCCGGGCGTCTCTGTTAACTGCTGCTTCTGTGATGTTTGCTTATCTCGCTGGTGCTGCTGCTGCAGCTGCTGCTTTGGAGCAGGCTCCACATGATATTTGTGATATTGTTCTGTGTCCTTTGTGCTCAGCGGCGATGTGAAACCAAGCAAAGCCAAATATTTCGGCTCCAGCTCCAGCTTTTTGCGCTCCAGGCCAACTCGTAAATTTTCCTGTGAGTATAAGATGCAGAGAAAAAGATGTGAGAAAAATGCATTTAAATACAATCATTAACTATAGTAGTTGACCTAATTAAATTAATTTTAGGGCGTATTATATTTCTGCAAGTGGTACTTATTTGGTCCTTTCGAAAAGTTAAATGTGTACTTTTATTTATAAAAGTATGCGTGTGGCTTAAAGAAAAATATTGAAATGCGGAAAGTGTTTTGTTCTCACAATAAAACATATTTATTGAGTTATTTGAAACGCCCCTTTATAGTTCTACTACTTATATACCCGAGCACCTTTTGCAGCAGTTTACGATTCACGACTCTATTCTTGATGCATTTAGGGAGATAGTATAAGGCAATGTTCTTGTGCGAATGGCATTGGAGTTCAAATATAACTTTATTCTTAGTTATATATATTTAAAATTTAATTTGGCGCACGTATGTGCACTTCTGTAGGCCAGACATCTTGCAGTTCCGCTCTAGATATTGAATTTAAGAATATTGCACTATGTTCACGTAACTAATGTCTTCATAACATGTTGATTATCTAGGCCAGTCCCATTATTATTGGAATAGCCTTAGGTAAACACAATTTAGACCCCAATGAATTAAAATGTTTTGTTTTTGTCGTTAGTTCTTTGTGCAAAATGTTTTTGAAACACTTTTCAGGCTTGAAATGGAGTCATAATTCATTATTAATTATAATATTTAAGACTTGTACCCAGATAGGGAGGAAGCAACAAGACGATTTTATAATAATGTTTTGATTTTATAATACAGTGAAAACTCCCATAACGGGCACCTCTTTTATCCGGACACTCCCTTCGGCGGCCACTTTTTGTAAAACATTCGATCGGGGTATAAAGTATTTAAGTATCCCCTTAAGCGGACACTCCCCTTGGCCAGACAAAAATTGGCCGACCGTGAGTATCCGGTGAAGAGTTTTTCGTATTCAATATACATAATCGTGCTTCTGGAATTCCAATTGGCCTCTAGGGATCGCAAGCCTAGGCCTTTGAAGAAAAACCCTATGCTGGGAAATCTATCTAGAACTATACTTTATACATAGAAGTAAATTTTCAAACTACCGCAAACAATTTTGTCAACTTTAAGTAAAAATTATCTTAACTCTGATCCAAGTTTCAATTACACGCTATACTTGTATAATTATATTGACAGTCTTATTCGTTGGCACACACACACAAATAATTAATATGTGCAACAAAAACACCTTTTAAATATACTACGGGAAAGTACATCTATCCATTTGGCTGTTCGGACCAACTCTGTAAAAGCTCGTAGCCTTTAAATCATTTGTGCCAAGTGGTGCGAATGTGTGAATTAAGTTTCAAATTGTTGCCACAAATATTTTATTACTCCTACATAAATTGACTTCGAGAACGTTTCTCAAATACGAGTTGGCAGCAATAAAGGAAAAGCCACACATAACATGCCCGGAATGGCTTCTTTATGACAATGAGAAATATGAAGCTACCTGCAGCACAATCGATATTGAGTTTTCACACCTAGTACATAGGTAAATCGGGTAGTGTGGTAAGACACGCGCGAGTATTGTCTAGGATCCAAATTGCCAGCAACAGAGCAACAAAGCAAACTAGCTTAACACGTTACCAACCAAACAACCAACAAATTGTGTACGCAACCATGTATAATGAAAGATAATGCCGCCAGACACAAACATACGACAAAAATTAAATTTGTCTAGTCATTAGAGAGAAAAGTACGTAATTATTAGCTGACAGTACAGTAAATGACAATGGCAATGCCACGTGCAAGAAATCTGACTATTAACGTTCCCATGAGAATTAAATACACAAGGAACATTTTTGTCGAATCTGAAACCCTGTGGTGTTAGCTACTCACTCAAACTTTCGTCCAAGTATGCAAATACACACTCGTATTTATGTCTACAAATACATACAACACTACAAATATATCCTTTTGCTTACACTACTACGCTGAAAGCGTGTTTTTGTCACATTTTCCTTAATGTATCTCTCTGGGCCCCCACATAAGTAGACAACCAAAAACATCATATAATGAAATGAAATTAAAGCACGAGCTACCGGCAAAGCACACTAAAATGAATGCTTTTTGGTGGGCGTGTCCTACATTCCTGTAAGAATTCGTGTATGTATGTGTGTGTGTTTTTTTTGTAGTTGTGAGTGTGTGAGTGGGCTAATGTAGAATGCCAAAATACAAAGGATATGCGGAGAAAGGTGGCACCTGATATAGCACGCCAAGTTATGCATATAATAGCGAACGCCGCAAATCGCATGACAGGTGCTTCACTTCAATATACTACTTATATGGACACCCATTGCTATTGTTCAATTCTCGGGATACCTTGGCACAATGCACCTGTGTGCCAAGGACGAATTTGAGTACAGGACCATTAAGATTTTATAGCATTTTGTTAACATTGATTTTGTATTCTCTTAACCGCAGTAAAAGGGTATATTTAAATCATTTTGTTTTCTTGACTATACTACTTCATATGTCCGCCTGTCTGTCTGTATGAGCCCAAGGTAATCGGAGAAAACATGGACTAGAGTTACCGAACTTGCTATACAAGTATTGAGTGTACTTTTCTGTAACGATTTGTAATATCTTTTCCTATTTATATTGTAACGCAGCCTACAGTTGCTCGAGTGTTTGCAACCATTCAGTGTTGGTCCGCCTAAAAAAGTTAGTAACGAAGCAAATGAATCCAAATTTGTATGTTTATTCTCTAATCTATAATCATGTAAAACTTAACGTAGAAATATTAAAAACAAAAACAACTAGTATGTACTCTATTTGCCTCATTTTGGAACTTTCGCACAACGCTTATCAGAATCCAAGGAAACTTTTCTTTTTTCTACTTTGTCATTGTTATTTACGCTTTTAATTATATTTGGCATACTTTCGACTAAATTAAAATGCCATAATGCCACTCTTGCTGGATTCGCTCCCACGAATCCTGCTAGTTTGCTGAAAACGATTCGTGGCTCTTGCTTTTTTCTAAATATTTCCTAAACATTTCCGGCCTTTCAACATGTGTCTAAATTAATATTTACTGAAAATTCAGTATAACACACAAACTCCATAGAATCACACACACAGAAAATAAAAAAAATAAAAAACCCACACAAATACCATAAAACAAAATAAATAATATTCACGAAACGTACAAAAACAGTTTAAACATACCTAAGAAACAATACCCACTCCTCTTGTTCAGATCCGTATGAAGCATTTTTAGATCCTTAAGCCACCAAAAGAACACATAGACTCGCATAACAGAAATGGATAGCTCTGCCAATGAGTATTTGCCGTTGTTTCAGGATGTCTTTGAAATACTGAACAAGGAGGGCGATGGCAGTATTACTACCAAAGAACTGGGCACTGTAATACGGGCTCTTGGTCGGCAACCTTCGGATGCCGAGTTGCAGGACATGATAAATGAAGTGGACGCCGATGGCAATGGTTCGATAGAGTTTCCGGAGTTCTGCAAATTGCTTGAGACTAAATTAACGGATCTCGACAAAGAGGATGAATTACGCGAAGCGTTCCGCATCTACGATAAGGATAACAATGGCTACATTGGACTCTCAGAAATTCGCACAGTGATGACGGCATTGGGTGAGAAGATGTCCGATGAGGAAATTGATGATCTGATTCGCGAAGCGGATCTTGATCAGGATGGCCGAATCAGTTTCGATGAGTTCGTTAATATGATGACTTCGGGAGAAAGTTACATCTAAGATGTGAACGCATTTGCACATAACAATAAAACACATTAGGAATAAATCAATCAAAAAAAAAAAAATTCGACTTGTGGGAGGAATTTTATTTTGTTATTGTGTATTCTTAAATCGATAGAATAGCTTTACATAATGGTCAAGCATACGTAGAGCAAAAAAGGTGATACTATTTTGAATAGGGTGGTCATTAATGGGAGGAGTAAAGAATAAATGACCATAATGACTATATTGCAGTTAAAATAACATCAAAAGTCATTAAAAAACTTGCAATTTGCATTTCTATGAAAGCCATTGCCATGTTTCCCACGATCCTAAAAACTTTATTAAATCCAATTTAATACAAAAGCAAAACGAACCGTACATAAGGAGAGATATTTAAATTGTTTAATTGCAAAAAAAGTAGCCTTAAAAAACTTCTTAAATTAGTCAAAAATAGAAAAAGAGAACAATCTGAGGTGTTTTTTCTTAATTGCGCGTTTTTACTTTTATGTCTATTCTATTAAGCCCATTATTTAGTGCCACCAGCTTACCACAAACTATTATTCAAGGATAAAACTACTTGTAAATGTTGAAAACTGGAAATAGTCTGAAAAAAGCTCAAATGACAGCTATTTGAAGACACGTGATTCGTTAGCGAAATAGCAAAAAGTGCAATTGAAAATCCAATTTGATTGACAATTTGATTGATAAAGTAGGTGCTTGAAGTAGGTGGAATAAAACAAATGATTTTCTTTTGGATTACATGAATGAAAACAAAGCAATCAGTCAGAGATGGCCTTGTAATTTCTGCCCATTTGATGTTGGCTACAAATTGTTAACATTTAGAAACTCAAACATAAAGGAACTCCACTTTTATTTTCTCCACAAACTCAAAAAAAATTAAAACACAAAATGGAATGGACCGAAGACCAAGTGCAGGAATTTAGAGACGCTTTCTCAGTTTTCGATCGGGGTGGTACTGGGACTATTACCTCGACTGAGTTGGGCTCCGTAATGCGCAACCTTGGACAAAATCCAACTGAAGCGGAGCTTTACGATTTGATTGATGAAATAGACGTTGATGGGAATGGAGAAATTGATTTTATGGAATTTATTCAGGCCATGGCAAATCGCATGCAGGCATTGAACTCCGAAGAGGAGCTGAAGGAGGCTTTCAAGGTGTTTGATCGAGATGACGATGGATACATCTCACAAACGGAATTGCGATCCGTTATGATGAATTTAGGCGAACGTTTCTCCGATGAGGAATTTGATGAAATGATGAAGGAAATCGATTTGGATAACGACGGTAAAATAAGCTTTACGGAATTTGTTAACGCCATGAAATATTAAAACAAGCGAACTTCAATTCGAGCTGTTCGAAGAAGAGTTTGGCATTTCTATTTTGTTCGGAATGCCAGAATGCCTTTCTTGGCGAATCTTTATTTGGAATGTCAAAGAATAAAAAAATAAAAATAAAATTCAAGTTAAGATCAATACGTCTTTTTTTTTTATATTTAAGAAAATTACCCTTTTGTTGGAATTCACGAATGTATCTGATTTATACATAAACGGAACCTGAAATGATACGACGGCGGGAAATTATGAACTGCTTTGGCACTTGAAGCGAATTCCCCGACGCACAACATTGGTGGGTTAAATTTTACAGTAGTGTCTGAAAGTCTGCAATGGGTTTTCGCCCCTGGCCTCCACAGCGGCGCCTGCTTTTCTCCCAGTGGCGCGTGACTCTAATGCTTGCATGTGCTTAATGACGGCCTGTGATTGCCTTCACACACAAACCCCGGCAAAAACAGTAGCTCCCTTTGCGCAATTGCAAAAAGGAAAATTTAAATATGTTGATGTCTACTACGACTACGACGACACTGTATGCGCTTCACTCGCTATGTCCTTATAGAACATCAGAATGAGAATACAAGTCGATCTAGATACATGTATGTTTGTGTGTCCGACAACGATCGCATCTCTCAATCATAAAAAACACAAGCTTAGGAGTATCTAGAAATTAGTTTTGGTTTTTTAGCTCTTATATTTGCCAAGATCCTTGCGTTTATACAAACAGACAGTTGGTCATGGCTATTATGAATAAATATACTTTGGGTCTGACACCTCTTCTTCTCTGTATTACATATGTAAATTCGCACTAGACTAGTATACCGTTATAACATTTTTGTACAGGGTATAAAACATGACTATCGCTATCTAAAATCGTATCATTGAACGTACAAATATACGATAATCTGCTATGACTATTGCAGTAAAATATTTGATTTGAATATTGCATCAAAGACCTTAAAGATCGAAAATTCCAGCTGATTTAATGCATTGCGAAAAATCGTTGCAGCAGGCCTGTGCAGGCAGCTCAACCTTCATTGGACGACTCGTACTTTGACATGCTTTTGTTTTTTTAATAAGGCGATAGACCCAGTAACAACAGCAATATGGCGACAGAGTATGGCATGCCAAAGCTCATGGCGACAGTTATTAAATAGTGTGGTGCTGGGCTTTAAAGGTCACATGACAAAAACAACAACGCGACCAGCAACGACAACAACAAATAGGCAAGGAAATATGCCAGCATGTAAAAAAAGGCAGTCAGTTCTCAGTTTCTTTTCTTTCTATATTATAAGTATACCCTCGACCAGGCAGAAATCTAATTGGATATATCCTGCATTTTAAATGTACCTATTGTGAAGAACGTTTTGCCTGCCGCACAATTTTCTAGTCACATCGACAGCAGCGGTAATGAAAATAATACTGAATCATTTCTTACATGCCTAGTCATATCAATGTACAATGCATAACATTGTCTGAAGAGGGCCACCTTTGACATCCACCATTCAAAAAAATGATAATAATAAATGAATTCAAGAGCGCAGTCATTCGTGTCACTTGAGTACTACAAGTAGAGATAGATGAAGTTCTCAAACTTTTCTGCTACAGTTTTATTTCCCTAAATAATGATAGGAGCTAACTAACCAACTATGTATGTGAAGCATTAAGTGAGATATATAATAAACAAACTTTCATTTAACAAATTGTAGCAGCTCGTTAAAATGTGCTCACCATTCTAGCTTTCCTAATCAACAATGTGATTCATTCATTAGGCATTCTGTTATACAGATAGCAGGGGGCTTTACAACTAATTTATTTGTTAAGTCCGAGGGTCAAATGCCAATGGGTTCTTACAATGTTAATTGAATTATTCTCATTCACTAATGTATACATTACATACTCAGGGGGATCTGAATACAAAGATTGGTTATTCTAGCTTATATACTTTTAAAATCCTTGCCTTCCTATAGACAGAGGGAAGGACAGGGTATATAAATATTTATAATCAAATTTTTCTTTGATTTGGGGTATAGGGCATTAAAATAGGTTTGGTTAATAACTGACGTGCAACTTCAATAAAAAATAATTATAAATACGTTTGTACAAAAACCACTTTATATATAGAATGAAAAGTACAATTAAATTTTGTTGAGCATATGTGTTATTCTCAGTGAGTAATAAATAACTTATTTCCACAAAAGTGGTTGCTTTCAGGCAGGCATACTATTCGACAGCTAGTGGTTGAAATTAAAATGCATGCCTGCATGTAAATGCCTATTATATGGGTGGTACTTATCATACATATATACATACATATATATATAGATAAATATATAGATATGTATATGCCGACATGCCTTCCGCGGCATTTAGAAGCACTTGACAAGTTCTCAACATACATATGAACGCACAAACACTTGACACATTTGGAATGGCGCTGAGACGCAGATGTGACGTCGATTCAGATGAGGATGTACAGACATATATACATATATATATTTATGTGCTTACGTAGATAAGTACATACACATATGTAGATGCTGCTGCTTCACCTGTACATGGTTGTAAATAATAATCTTCATGTGCGCCACAAGTGCTGACAAATGTTCGAAACAATTTACAAGTGTTTAATTGTTAGAATGTCTTTTCGATCTGATACAATCTGTATACTCGTACAAATATATATGTATATAATACTGGCGCATATTAGTGCACATATTGTATTGTATTGTCTACGGACATAACTGTAATACGAGTCACATATATGTATGTACGAGTACATTTTGCAAACCAGTTTCGACTTAGATTGCAATGTACATATGTACATACATATATGTATGTATCTGTATACTCATTGCTTGGGAGGTTAATGAAATACATACAATAAGTGTGTTGTTTTCACCGATGTGGTTTTCACCTTTGTCGTGTTTTTGTTGTTTTCATTATTGTAGAGCACGTGAGAACGAGTTTATTGCGAAATGACAGCTACGAATCAGTCATGCAAAAATATTTGTTTTGCGCATTTAATTTGGAAATTCACTCAATCACAACGCTTTAAGGTATTCCCTAATTTCGGACACAAGAAGCTTATTCTACATGGGCACGTGATACCCTGAGTAGGAAAAGCAAGAATTATATATGACAAGTTTGGTGTCAGCTGTTTTTATGGTTGAAAAGTTAATGGTGTGCTGAGCAATTATTGGGTACAGGGTATACAAATCAAGAAATACAAGAATTTTGGTATAACTTTTATGATGGAATGATTTTCCCATGCATAATCCCATGAATTACAAACAACTGAATTTGCGGAATAATTGCTTTTTGCTGAAAAGGGAACGATCCCCACAGGCATTACGAGCTCAGAGCACAATCAAAATTTGGTTAATGCCATAGTTTGAAGATAATCTAATAAGAGATATTTAATTTATAATTTGCATTTTACTATATTAATACGCGTAAGTTAGATTCATATGAGATTTTTATTGCGTTTACTTTAGCAAATGCGTAATGAGCATTCACAAGGTCTAGGAAATACCCCCTAAACATGTTAACTTCAAAGTACGGGCAAGACTTCAAAGTCCGCAGCTCGTTAAAAAGGTTCACATTCAATTAAATTGCTGAAAATACCCGAAATGGAGTGGAGAGCTTGATTCCATAAAACCGCCTAAGTTTGCACTATAAAATCCTGTGCTGACAGCAAATTCAATGTTAAAATATTGTAAACACGAAATTCAATATGCACGTTCAACAACAACAACAACAAATATTTACAAACATACGAATATGGCCACCGAACTGTCTGGGCGATTACGTACAGGCGGTACAAATATTTACGTGCCAGAGCATAATTAAAGCAAACAGCAAAATTTGTGTGTGCAGTGCGCTTCAGATGTTGCAGATTTTCTTCTCTGTTCTGGGTTGAGCTCTGAATCCAATAGCAATACAGCCCGCATAAATGTGTGTTTAAGGGAAAATATTTTAAGCATATTAAATACTCTTTTGCGCTGACCACACCTAATGGCTGGCGAGTAATAAAACCGTAACGGGAACTATTTTGAATGCGTAGGATAAAGGAAAATATGATGGCAATGAATAGGCAAAGGCAAGCCTACAAATCCATAAACTTATATGTATTTGTATATGTAGTATGGACACTATACTATATGTGTTTGTAAGAGATGGGCCAGACAGTCTGGCATGCCATTTTGGACAAGTCACAACTTTGCCTTGCTTGAGAACAACAACGTGCTTCAATTTGCTAAAAGCATAAAAAGAGCGGAAAATAGGCACAAATGGTTCCATTAGAAACCATGGCCAGAAACTTTGCGTTCTTGTTGGTGTTGTTGCTGCTGCTGCTGTGTTACTGCTCTGCATGTGGGTGGGTGTGGGCGTGGCCGGCCTGCAGAGTTCAAGGGCATATGGGTCTGTTGCTGTCAATGGAAAAAAAATTGGCAAGTGTGGAAGAATTTTGGTGACAGCTAAATGGATCATTACTTTAAGGTATTGGTTGTTGACTTTAGACCACAATTTTAATATCAATTTTGAACTTTCTTTTTATGGCATTTCTTTCGACTTGTTGCTCTTTGAAAAAAAGATTTGTCTAATACATAAATATTAAATTCAATTTGCCAACGTTCGCCAGCAGTTATCAATTACTCCGCGAATTTTGATGCCCCCCAGTAGAAACGTAATTAAAGGCGATTGGGTACCAAGTTATCATTTCCCCATATGACGATTTGTACATAGACCCGTGCACAACGTAGTATATTAATATCTTGTTATATTACCACATAATATATCGACATCGGTTGAAATAAGTACACCACGCCTTCGGCACAGCTTTAAAATGGTATACAACATTTGTTGATAAGGAACTGTTAAGTAGATATGTCATAGGCATTGGAGGCGCTTTACGATACAGCTTAGTAAACGTAGGAGTCGGTTAGGTATGGCTGTGTGTGTGTTGTATCTTGTGCCATCTAACTTAAGCAGGGCAGATTACGCATATATTTGGACGTGTTGAAGAGATAAGGCCATATAAATGCCTGCAAATGCCTATGTACTTACGAGTATGATAAAATTGTTGAAACCTTACCTGAAACTCTTTCAGCTGTTGATGTGTCTGCACCACAATATTTTTGAAAGAGTCGTTTGGCTCACCGGCTGGTCCAAATATAATGAATATGATCGTAGCGAGTATCACACCGATTAATATTAGTATTAAGTGTTTCGTTCGCATGGCCGCTATAATTGATTTCGTATTGGTTTTATAGCCAATTTTGCGGGCAAAAATGCGCTTTAAAGTCAGTGAGGCCTCCAGAATTGCAGCTGTTCTGTTTTCTCAGGATATCAATAAAAAATCAACTGGTTTCTTTAATTAAGTTTGAAAGTAGACGGCAGCTTTAGTTTTAAGTACATATGCATACGCTTTCTATACTCTAGCAGCTCTGCGTTTGTTTGCATAACCCAAATTTAATTCTTGAGTTTTGTTTAGGCTTTATGTTTATTTAATTTTCTCTTTGTTGCCATTGTGCCTCACTCAGCCAGGTGCTTTTTATGGTTAACACAGTGCTATCAACATCGTTCTGTTTGATAAAATATAAATAAATAAAATTTTTGAAATGATTTTCTTAATGAAAACTAATTTATTTAACTATTCCGGAGTTGGTTAAATAATAACATAGTCAACTTATGAAATAATAAAGAAAATGTTGAATACATTTGTTTTTAATTAAAGTGTTTCAATAAATAACCAAGAATATTGGTTAAATATTAAATGTATTATTTATTTATAATAAATAAAATTGAATAATATGTTATTGCAATAAGCTCGTTCTCCCTCACAGTTGCAAACACCGGAAAATTCTGCTTTGATGATTTATTCACACACATACGGGTATATCACCTTATGTACACATACATATACATTTGTATGTAAGCATGTACAGTATACAAATGATGAGAATTTATGGCGCACAGCCAAAACTATTGTGCATTTTGCAAGGTGAGGGTGAGCGAATGTTAATGAAGAGCAGAGAAACACAGTCAGTTTTATGCAAATAACTGTTTTTCTGTTCAACTTACAATTTAAGTGGCAGTGGCGCCTAACATAAAGCGCCGACTAAATCCAGTACGATGTTTATGCGGCGCACGGCGTCTTACTCTTTGTTGTTGGTTTTGAGGGTGTAGATATAGCTGGCAATGCATTTGCCGGTGCTGCTCCATCAAATGGGAATGGGCGCTAGCGGTTTGATAAGCACGTTTTACACACAGGCAATTACGAACTCACAGACGCTTCTAACGTACATATACAAATAAAGAGAAACTCGTCACGTTTCGCTTTTACATAATTTTATGTTTTTGCACTTTTACTTTCGTTTTAAGCAAGGGTTTGGTTTTAATCATACCGACTACATTATTCAGCAGCAAAATCCGATACTGGAGCTGAAAGTCGAACAATAGACCAATAATCGGCAGTTCAACTGTGTAAAGTGCAGTCAGCGCAGAAGGCAATGTGCAAGGCTTTGTTATCAAGATTTGCAGCTTTTAGGTACACAGTATTGGCTATTAAAAAGTATCGCACAGAAGAAGCAAATATCTGGCTTTGTTTACAATAGACGCGAGACTTATGCGGTAGTTTATATTTTTGTTACACATGAGTCGGGTTGAAGTGGGTGGTAGCGGCACTTGAATAAACTTTTTTATTGCATCTTGCGTTACACGGAACCAAAACCGACGCGCCGAACAGCTGTACAAGACTGTAGCAACAACATTTATAGAACCGAAGAAGTGCTGCCATAAACTTTTTACAGTGCTACCAATATTTCAAAACCTAAGAGAAGTGCTGCCAATAACAATAAAGCTGAAGCAACGTTATTTAAATAAGTTATTCTTTTGATTATTTTTATTTTACAGTATGATTCAATTTTCAAATAGTAGTAATATTATATTTCAGCAAGTGATGTAGATTTTTATTAGATTACTCTAAAGACCATTGAAATAAGTATAGATGGGTTTTTTTTTGTTGAAAAATATAACATTGAAAGGAAACGCTGAATCGTAAACATAAAGCATACTCAAGTATACTCAATTACAAAATTGATTCGATGTAAGATAGATTCTGTAAGACAGATTCTTTTGCTTTTAAGCAATAAGTAATTTTAGTCGAAGCTCTTTATTTATTCATGATAATTGTGTTATTTTATGCCTTTTTTGCCTTTTTTCGAGCACAAAAACTTTTGCTATTGATAGAATGATGTCATCATTAACTTGTATTAAATTAGTTAGGCTTAAATATATAAATAAATTGCAGTGTTTAAGCCAGTCCTCAGTTAAAAGCCACCCAGCAAAATAAAATGTTATGCACAACTCTTCACAAATGTGTGTACTATTTGATTTGTTATAACTATACTATCAGAGTAGGTTTAATCAAATTTCTAATTAGCAATCAATTTGAAAATAAATAAATTGGAAGCTTATTTAAAATGTAATTAACTGACGCAAAATAATTATGTATATTTATATGTCCGCCCTTTTAAATGGTCGTTCCGTCAGTTTTTAAAATATCCAATACCCACGGTTTCAAAAGAACACAGCGTTGCCAGAAGGCGACACTGGCAGCTCCGCCTATTTAAGTAACAGCTGATGACTTCTATAACATTTAGGCGATTTTTGCAAAAATAAATTAGCGAGCAACGACATTCAATTGTTTAAAATGGAGGAAAATGAAACAAAGGCGGAATGCGCCAGTGACACGAATGGTAAGATAATAAATCAAACTTTTAATGCAATGTGTAATAACGCTTTCGTAGGAGAAAACAACATGACATGTCCAGAAGAATTGGCGCATCTACAGGCCGATATGAGAAAAATGCAAAATGAGTTCAACACACAACGTGCCAAGATGAAGGAGCTGTATATGCAGAAGGATAACGATTATAAGCAATGCTTGACTGAGCGCAAGCAGCTGCAACAGGAACTGGACGAGCTCAAGACACAATTGTATCTGAAAACTGAAAATGAAATTCAGCTTAAGGATTTGAAGGCACAAGAGGAGATATCATCACTGCAGCAATTGGTGCAGGACACAATTGAAGAATCGGCAATGTATAAGATGGAGGTGGAGCGTCTTAAAGAGCACATTGCCCGAGTTTGGTCGGAAAATAAGGAGCTGCGCGAGATGCGCCAGCATCAACAGGTGCAGGCACAACCCGAGTCTTCAGGTGGCTTGGCTCCGCAGGTTATAAATCAGGTAAAAAAAACACTAGGATCCGTGCGGAAGCTAGGCAGCGATTCTTTAAATAGCAGCTTTCAACAAGACAGTCTCGATGAGAATTTGCGCGGTGGCAGCAGGGGAAATGGAAAGTCTTACGTGAGTATCAATAGTAAGTGGTTTATGAACACGCACTTAATTGTTATTAACTCTTACTAACAGGCTCCTGAGGACGCTGAAATGTTGCATTCAATCGTTGAGCAATTGCAGGAGGAAATGAAAGCATTGAAAGAAAAGTTACGCGACGCCGACGAAAAGTTGCAAGTTAAAACAGCAATATTATCGCCGATGGAGGAGGCAGCCTTACCGATATCGAATGATACGGATGCCATTCATAAGTCTACATCAACAGATTTGCCCGACAACCTCTGTGAATCGTGCTCTAAGGTGGAAAAGAAATTTGAGGAGTTAACATCGCAGCGAATGGAGCAGCGAAAACAAATAGATTCATTACAGAAGCAACTAGACGAGTCGCGGGTAACTCTAGACAAGGAAGCAGTGCTCCGCAAAGACTTGGAGGATCAGTGGCAAGAGAAGCGGGAGGCTCACAAAAGTGAAGTACAAAATCTACGTCAACAAGTTAAAACCAATGAGCAACAACTGCTAGATATGCAACAAAAGTTCCTCGAGACCAAGGACGAGGTTATGAGACAGCTTCAACGGGTGTCCGATGATCGCGAACGTGTCAATAAGCAACTGGAAACGCTTCAAGCTGACAATGATTTTCTGTCTGGGCGTTATCTGGCTACATCAGAAGAGATTGAGAGTCAGTACATTAATCTGCCAAATACTGTGGTTGAGCTACAGGAATTAATACTGCAACAACAGAGCGAGCTTATACAGGCTCGAGTAAGTAGCGAATATGAGAAACAGAAGTGTGTCAGTTCGCTGGATGAAATCAAGATCCTTCGTGCTCAGCTCGGCGAGAGCAATAACGAACATCGCGCATACAAACGCAAGGTGCAATTAGATACTAAATCGTTACAGTAAGTACATAAGTCATGTATTAAATTTATAATCTTATAGTCTTTTTAACCATGTGTAGAGATCGAGTGACGGAATACCTGCTTACAGTGCAAACGCTGGAGACTACCCGCTTGCAATTAGAACGCAAAGAGGCTGAACTTAACAAACAACTATCTGAGTGCCGGGTGGAAATAATTGAGCTGCAGGAGGCGAATGTGAGTAAATGCGCTTTCTTTATTCTCTTAATTAAATAACTTACCGACCGACCTGCAGGAAAAGCTGACAAAAACGAATACGGACTACAAGTCAAAAATAAAAACACTGCAAGAAGAGTTGTCCACTATGGAAACAGTGCAGAAAGATTTTGTCAAATTGTCTCAAACTCTTCAGGTGAGAATTTACTTTTTTCTTAATAAAACGTATAAAACTATTTATATGTATCTTATTGGATAACATAAATTTATTGCAGATGTCTTTGGAAGAGCTGCGTCATGCCGACACGGAGGTACGCTGGCAAGACGATGACGATGTTAATATCTGTCCCACTTGTAATGCAAATTTTACGGTGACGGTGCGGAAAATCCATTGTCGCCACTGTGGGCATATTTACTGCGACAAATGCCTAACGAAAACAGTGCCATCGGGTCCCCGAAAACGCAACGCCAGAGTCTGTGATATCTGTCACACATTGCTCACACCCAACACAGCTCCATACTTCAGTCAAGAACCGCTGCAGTCCAACTAAGTTTCGCAACGAATTTTTGTTGCGGTTTTAAAATATTTATTACACATATATATTTCTAGGTAATTATGTCATTGATTTTTTAAATTCAGCAATGTATTCAGCTGGCTTGACTCATATTCGGTTTATAAACATATTTAATTTAACTGTGCGTGTCGCCATATACGAGTATTTGATGTATTCCATGTATGCTTATTATAGGCGATGAGTTTTCTATGTTAACTTTTTGTAGGTAAGGCTCCAAGATTGAATTTAATGCAAACGAAGGAAAAATTAAATTAAAGAACACTATATATAGAAAAAAATGACTAATTTCCTTTTTTATTATTTAAACCAGGTTCGCCTGAAAATTGAAAAAGGGGGAAAGCTATTATGCAATTAAAAGAAAAACAACACAAACAGGTTCATGCAACAAATAATAATGTTCCTTTTATTATTGAATTTAGTTCTTTGAAATTTCAACAATTCGCTCAAATTATGTAATCAATAAAAAACGAACAACTCTTGCAATTTGGCAAATAAAGCAAACAAATTGAAAACTTGGATGTTTTACATCATTTACAATTATGCCTTCATAAGGTTGCGAGGATATTTTCTAAGTATATACATAAAATAACAATTTGGGCATGCAAACTCATCACAGCTACATATTTGCCCCAGTAAATTCTAAACAATTCATTTCAACTAATTAGATTAACATTAACTTTAGATTGAACTCTAATACTGCAGACTCCGCATTCAAGTAAACAAAAAGTTTGGATTTAAGACACACACGCACATATAGTACATAGAAGAGGGAGGGAATCACATATCTTTTTAAATTGGTGGTATGAGCAAGCAAAATTGGCACATTTTGTTTTCTGAAATGGGAAGAAATTATAATTGTAATCAAGTAATCAGTTATATATATGCTTTATATCAAATTTGTATTAATGTGCTCTCTCCAACTCACCTCACCATATATACCGGCCGGCCACAGTAGCTATAAGGGCCACTGTTGCTACGCCCAGAAGACTAATGAGGCTTTTGCTTGGTGCTAAAATAATGAAATTAAAATAATGTTTAATTTATGTAAATATAAAACGAAGGGTTTCCTAAATATTCTCATTTCGCAATACTGACTACTATCTGAATACAATCAATATGATAAGCATTATAATATTGCAAAAACTATATACATATGTAGATAAAGAGAAAACTTAAAGTGTTTAAAGTTTGTATGCGGCATGCAATTGGTTATTAAATATCCATATTTGTCATATTATTATGAGTTTAAATTTATGTACATACATATAGGAATATGGAACATAAAATTAACGCAAGACGAACCAACTAAAAACTAAAAGACAAATGAAAGAGACACTTACGTAGCAGACTTGGTGTAGAACGAACGCTGCAGAAATGATACTCATTTCGAGCTTTTAGACAGGATAGATGCGAAACCGAGGACAATGCGAACACTTGTGATAGATCAGAAAAATGTGGACAGAGACAGTAGGGGTGCGTGTTTATAAGCGTGGACCGGACGACCTGGACGCCGTACAAATGGATGATTCGTTTGTAGTTGGGAGTCCGTTTTCTTGATTTGCGTGTTGCTGATTCAGATTGTTCATATTTTGGTTGGCGATGGTTCTTATTGTTGTTTTCGTCGTTGTCGATCGTTCAAGGCAGATGAAGAAATATAGAGGCTTAAATCGAGCTTAATAACTAGCGCGTTTGATGCTTCTGGTACACTAAATGTCGCTTAGGTCTAATGTATCTTCAATTAAGGTGACACTTCAAATTCAACGTTTGATGGAAACAAAGAGTCATACACATAAGTATAGTATTTAAATTTGCGAGTCAATGCAGATGGTGCTGGATGGGTACGTAGACACTTTGCGTTTGATGACAGAGTAGATAGACGGATGATTGTGACGTTTGGATTCGTTATTACGCATTTAACATATAGGATAAATTGATTCTATTGCGCGTTTTCACCTGCTCCGTCTGTATTGCCGCTTATGGAAAGCTCTCGTCCATATTTTGCCAACCATTCAATAATCACGCCATTGGTCCAGCCAAATCCCTTCTGCACGTCATACTCGCCGCCCCCACCATGACCACCGAATTTCTCTGCATCGTACTGAATTTGAATCGAATTAGAATTTGAAACTATTATATAGAATAAATATTACTCACTTTCTCAAACATACTGCGTGTCTCGCGATAAGCCTCAAAGTTCGACTTGACCCAACGTTGGCCCCAGCGGGCAGATAGGTTCTTTGCCTCGGGTGTGCCCAGATTATCCAGACCCTCGACCAATATGTACTGCATGGGTGGCCACACATTTGGATAGTCCCATTGCTCACCGGTTTGAATGAGAGTGTTTGGCACACCTCCTGGGAATGTGTCCAGATCGTTCTCCTCAATGTATTTCAATACTGCAGTTGAAATTTTCTGCGAATCGGAGATATTGTAGGCCTTAACCCATAATGGGGCCAAGTTGGTTGGCACAAAGCTGTTGCGCGGCTTATTATTGATTAGATCGTAATCCAACCATGCGCCCACATCCTCATTCCATAAGACTGCTTGAATGGCCTAGAAATATAGGTATTTTAAAAAATGATAATGCGTTCTTATTTAAGAGGCCCATAGGCACACGTACCTCTAATATTTTGTGCGCTTTTGCTTCGTACTCCTGAACTTTATCTACGTTATCGGCCTTCGAGTGGAACTCGGCAATCATTTTTGCATTCCAATATAATATTGCATTCAGCTCCACCGGCACAATAGAGCGTGTTTTCGTCTGAGTAAGATTTCCAGTGTTGGTGCCATCACTATTGATAAACCAACGTGAACTGAAGTCCATTCCGGACTCGGCTGCCGACTTAAGTTCACTGTAGTAGGCTTCTTTGGCTTCCTCGGTATCAAATATCTTTGCTGACTCCACGTCTTCGCGGTACGATTCTGGACGAGGACCTGTCGATGAATCGCGGTAGGCTACCAAATTGTGACCCTTGGCTTGTACTGTGTGATTGTTAATGAAATATTCAAACTCATGCTCTAGCACATCCAGCGCATTAATAGCGAACAGGTCGTCTTTGGTGAAATCCACATAGGCCTTGACCATGGCGGTCAGAAGAGGAGGCTGCGAGCGTCCCCAGTAGTAGACCCGACCACCATTTGGTATGAAGCCAATGCGCTGAACAATTGACAGAAAGTTTTCTATCATTCCACGCGCGGTGTCCTGCATTTCAGAGAGCAGCAATCCACGGATGATCCAGTACGAGTCCCAATAGTAAAACTCAATGAAGCGGCCGCCAGGAATTATCACGGGGTTGGGTACGGGAATAATGGAGTAGTAGTCCGGATTTTTGCTCACATCCTCTTTCATTTTGCGTCCCAAGTCTTTCCATATGGCATTTAAGTCAGCACCCCATTGCTTCAGGTCGGGGTCATGGACGTTATCGAGAAAACTGGGATTTTCCTTCCAATCAGTTGGGGTCCAGACTTCCAATTCCGTGCCCTTCTCATCAAAGTGATCCTGAAATAAAGAAAGTGCAATAAGTGTAAGTTATTCCTGTCCAAAAATATTAATTATTCCAGGACTCACATTGACAAACTGCAATACGTCATCATCGGATGGTGTGTTGTTTTTCGATTCCATAAACGCATCAAATTCCTCAATAGTCTTCTCTGGTGCTTTTTTCAATTTCATGTCAACAAAAGTCTTTGAATCACGAAATATGTTTGCCATTTGCACGGTATGGAGAAGAGGTCCATAGCAGTAGATTTGGCTAGAACGATAAGAATGCGCACATTTTTATAAAATTGTTACTGTTTGCACAAAGCAAAGAACAAATACAGCTGCTTTTATTCTTCAAGTTTAAGTCATTTATGTTACTGCTCTGTCCAAAAGAGCGCATACGGCTATTCCTATTAGTTGGTTGAAAATTCTAGAGTGAAGTTTGAATTTTTATTCACTGACAATCAATGGCTTTAATGATTTGGGATAATAAAATATCATACTTCTATAAGTATATAGTATTGAGTAGTCAAACAGGTCGGCCGAAGCCCTATTATTATTGAATATATCGGCGACTGTTTTGACCCTTAAACTTAAACTAAAATCAAATACATATTTAAACATTTATTAGTCCCATCATTGGTAGTGAATAGGCAATAAACATTATTCATTATGCATTTCTTGTGTCGTATTTATGGATAACAAATCAACTATTAAATGCAATCTAGACTACATAAACGCTATTGAAGCACCTGTTAATTGTTTTAACTGCCAAGGGAACTGAATGTATTAAATATTTTGCACGGCTAACCAAGTCACGTTTATGGTTTTGATCAGAGCCAAGATTGGGTTCCAGCTGTCAGACTTTTCATTTTTATTTAAATTTCGAATCAATGCAAACTCTACTTGCCTCCCAATATGTACTCAGACGAAAATGATTTACATTTTAACTCGTATCTCCCATTGTATCGCATTTCGTTCAGCAGAGGTGGCGGTTTAAAACTCGTCCGTATTATTGCATTCAATCGGATTTAATTAGTTAAATTAAGCAAATTTAACGCATTTGTATATATATTATTGTTACTGTGGGCATGCATGTACTTGATACAGGTTTTATATCAGAGATTTGGCTGGAGCTTATTCCCCTTTGATTTATAAAAATCAACGACAATTTCATATTTACTAGTTTTGTTTTAGCTCTAAATAATGTACTCTTATAAACTTATATTTGTTTTTGTGTTTTCAGTTTCATGACTTAAATTGGGAAACCTTAAATTTAGCATAAAAGTAAACCAATCCCAAGTCATAATTAAATATAACGTAATTTCTAGTGCTGACTAGTTTCTGTTCGGTACCAGCTTAATCAAAAAGTCACCTTTTAAATTTTCCATTATGATTAGTGTTTTCTTTGTCACTTTACTTTAAAATTAGATCTGAATAAAACTGGCTGTACTTATTCATCGCCCAGGCGAAAATATATATAATTCTTTATACAAAGCAATATTTTTAGGCAAAAAATCACAACCATTGAATAAATGAAATAAAATAATATACAATTAAAATTATACACTACATTTTACATTGACTAAAATATAGTTTTGCGTGACAGAAAACTTCTTTACGATGTATTTTTTAAAACCTAATTGTAAAATAACGCAATTTTGTTTGCATGTTAAAATAAAAAACAAGCAATTTGATTTTCTTCCAGGACTGATATGTTATTTATATTCATAAATGTACCAAAAATTTTATAACGGTGCTTCAGCTCTCCTTTACTGGCAAAGTTTAGACGTTCATAAATTATTAATCATTAAAAAAACATACAGTTTAGTAAAATTTATGCAGGAGCATTATTTTAAGAGATTCGTAATCCTTTTTAGATTTTAAGTCGGCGAAAATGAAAAAGCAGTTAACCATTTCTTTCCCAATATTTGGGTTAAAATTCTTTCTCCTAGTAATAACCACTGCGAATGAATATTTTGAGTTTAGTTTAGATTAGTTAATCAAAACTACACCTCTTGACCTTCAGTAGCTTACGCGGTTGAGCCGATAAGAAATTAAATTAAAAGTGCATTTTTATATTCACTGGATTTTAAAAGATGTATGTGTAAACAACTCCCTATATCAGAAAACAAATGAACAAACAATTGTAATATGTAAATTAAGTTCATTTCACCTAAACAACTTTTTGTTGGAAATCACATCCATTGGGTTAAACAAAAATATATCGCAGCTCTTAAATTGCAAACAACCATCGTCCATGAATTATACATGAGTGCAATTTAATTCACATTTTTATTTTATTCTGCCAATGGGAAACTTACCAGGCGGGAAAGTCGTAGGCTGTAACATCCTTCTCTATCGTGTTCTCGCTATCAGCAGCATATTCGATCACATTTCTCGCCTGCGAGACAATCGCGAAACAACTCAAAAGGAGCAGCAGGGGGGTGTACGATTTGTTCATTTTGACGAGGAACTATGTTTTCTGTCTGCCCAAGAACAGTTTGTGGCGCACTTAATTTTAAATACGCGATAAGTTGATAAGTACAAAATAAATCACACTTAGCTAGTTCGTTGGAACGTTAAAATATTGCACAATAAAATTGTTTAAACTGTAATCTTTTCGCTTGTAACGCCTTTATTATTATTTTATTTTTGTTTTTTTGTTTTTCATGCACTCGCTGCGATATTTCTGCGTAAAAATCCCTCCGAACTTATAGAATTGAAGCGGATTTGCGCCAACGACACAACCAGCGCCTGTCAGCGCAAGAATACTTCTATGTATCTGTATCGGGCGTTTCGATTTTTATAAAACAAATCGCCCAACGAAATCGTCGACGACGTCGAGCATTAAGCGAACGATCGGCTCACGAAGCTAACCAGCGCTCGAGCGCCAACCCCAAGCCCAACGCCCCATAGAGGAGGAAGTGGGCGGCATTGATACGCATTTGAAGTGCACGGGCTTGGAGGCCCGCCGCCACACGTTTTGTTTGCAGCCGGGGTTTACTTTTAAAGCGGGGCTTGAACATTTTATAAAATAGCAGTTGCGGTTGAAACGAGCTACGGTATTTTAGTCAGACCGTTCATAGTCATAGGTACTTGTATGTACAAGTATGTATGTAGTCTTTAGTCGTATCGGTATCAGAGTCTCGTGAACTGAACACCATCGTCGCTGGCATTTTAATCGCTCGTGCTTTTCGTATACATTTATTTAGTACAACGAATGCTTTGGCTATAATATGGTAATTAGTCTGGAATCAACAAGCGTTTCGAGCTAAGCCGGTTGGATTTCCAAACTCTGCGGCCCTTTTATTCACAGTAATACATTGCTTTCGATTTGCAATGCATTAGCAGAAGGGGCGTATATACTAAAGCTGATAATTTTTTTTATTACAGTCAGACCTGCCGGGAATTGACAAGAGAAGGTACATTCTACAATTATACACCCTTCACATAGTTTGTTTTTAAAGAGACCCCCACATCCTTTGCAAACAACAATATGTGTGTACTTATTTACAAATAAGTATACAGCTCTATAAATTAATTTGAAACCGAAAAAGCCTAAGTACCTACAAATATGCATATTGAAAAATCAGTTACTGTTAGGCATTACCGTAGTGTATATATTATGTTTGTGTTCCCCAACACAACTGATAAAAACACCCACTGTAATCCGAACAATGTAAATTTGAATTTAAAAGTATTTCATACCATATCATTGTTCCATTTAAAGCTTACACCAACTAGAAATAATGTATTTCACTTGAAAAGATAGCTAATTATCATGATAAGCTTATTTATTCGAATGCATTACCTGACAATTCGAAAAACTGAACCAGCACAATAATTTCAAAGGATAATGGTCAATAATGTTTGAAGGGAAAAGAGAAATAAAATAATGTTAATTATTAAGTAAATTTCAGACTTTCTCTTTCCCAGAGTATGTTTTACATTATGAGTAGAAAAGCTGGCTACTACTTGTATTTAGAATTTTTTGACAAATGGGAGGATAACCTTATTTATAGTAATATTCGATTAGTTCGCCTTGGAGGTCTTTTACCATCCATGTAGTATCTGTATACCAAGCTGGGAGAGATGGAGCCAAGCATCATAGTACTAAAGAGATAATTTCTTTTTAAATGGGGTCAATTAACTATGATGCAAATCTATATTTATACCACGTGTTTACAGTTAGTTCGCAATCAAAAATTGCGTCGTAAAAACGTCGCTTGAATTTTATAACGAGTCTTAATTGAACGGATTTGTCAAATAAGGATTTAGCTGTGAAGCCAAAATGAAAAGTATGGTCTCATACATGCATATGTATATCATCAATTCATCTCACAAATTGTACACTCTTTTGTACATATAAATCTGTCCATTTTGCGTCGTTTAAAAAAAAAAACAACAACAACAACAAATTTGCATGCGAATTTTCGACACTAGTATTGGTGGTGGTGGTGGTTGTGGCGGTGGTTGTGGTGGTGGTTGTGGCGGTGGTTGTGGTGGCGACTGTGACCAATGACCGAGAAATTGAAAATGAACAGCGCTGGTCGCACGCCAAGCGATTTAATTTAATACAATGCCAACATAGTATCTTATACATATAGTGTACGAGTATTATATTTAGTCAATCAAGTAAGTGATGAATTGTTTAGAATTTATTTTCGTCGCAGCGTTTTATAACGTATGTGCATCTGTTCCGAGTATTTGTATCTATTGTTATGGCAGAAGTTGATGTTTGAATTGACAAAAAAAAAAGCGGAATAGTTGTGCAATTTAATTGCACTTGTGGGATCCGAAAGACGTCGTCATTGTCTCGTAAACGTGGGGGCAGTCTAACGTATCTGGTGACGACAACAGCAGCTGAATCAATAATTCAATTAGAGTTGAATGCATTCATAGCTTGTTAACATTTTACACATACGAAGTCGTGATTGCATTAGTTGAGATAATGTTGTGATATTTGCAGCTGATGCTAAAAGACTAGTGCAATCAAGTTTCATAAATGCCAGCGTTCTGCCAAGAACCAATGATTCATAGCGAAATACATATATACTGTACTATACTTGTATGTATCAGTATGTGTAGTCCATTAGGCCTAGGATAGGTCATACACCTACAATTATAATTCATTCAGTACACACCCCGGTCCATAAATTGTTTTGAAAAGTGAAACTATTGATACAAAGATTTACATAAGAAACCATACAATGCCTAAGGTTAAATTTTTTGTTTTGATTCGTATTTATTGTTGTTGAGCAAATATTTAATGGGGTGTAATGGACTTTTCAATCATTAATTCGCCTGCCAGTGTTTTGTGATGACAAATAGAAGACAGTTGGTACGTGACAGACATTTTGAAAAGTTTTCATTTTTTGGCTTCCGATTCCGCCTTAAAGCAAATGTATAGTACACAACTAATTCCGGTTCAAGTTCTGGATTAATCATCATGAATGCACACAGACGCCGATCCCTATCTTTATTCGTGACAACGACAATTGCTACCAACAAGCTAAATATGCAAATTTATGGGTCTGAGGACTGCGCATTGCATAATGGAGTGTTTGATCGCAGAAACTGTCTAGTTCTACTTGTATTCTATTATACTTACACATGTATTTATGTGCAATAGCAATAACAATAGTCATTTATTAGCCCATTAGTTAACAGCCACAAGCACGATCAGCTCATAATTACAGTAAGTATTTACTATTGAAAGTGTTTATTGACTCCCGTAACGTCATCGCGATCCGTGCTAAATGATTTTATGGGATCGATTTCCGTGACGTCTGTGTACGCATCGTTGAGAGTGGTGATTTAATTAGCTTGACTATAAACTCTTATTCCTACGTCAGCCTGGAGGCCTATTGCCCAAATGGGTTGTGTTTTTTTGGCATACCTTATTACTTTAAATCGACCTTCGTTTTATTTCTGCACTTTTCTTTTGATCAAAGAACTTGTTTGAGCCATAATTGCAGCCCATGTTAAGCTACCAAACCGTTATTTATGTAGGTACACGTTTCAAGGTAATTTTTTGTATAACGCACAGTGTATTGCATATTTAATCATAGTTGCCAAATAAATAGCAGACCTGGTCCGGTAGACGCCTAATTTAAATATCGACGAACTAGAAGCAAGAAACGGAAATAAAAGGCCAGCGCCGGCCAACTAGCTGACTCAAAACAGTACTAATAATAAATTGAATTGAATTTTAAAATTGGGTATTAGTATCACGTTTATAATTTGGAACAATTTAGCCAAGCGTAATTAGTATGCCAGTGAATTAAAAAGCTTAATTTGCAGTGGCTTGCCAAGCCTACCGGAAAAATTAGCAACAAACAATTCCAATTAATGCTTAATTTAAAAATTTAATTAACTGCCCGACCCCTAATTTATTAATTAAATAGTTCTGGACACTTGTAAAAATCATAAGATGCGATCAGACGTGCAAATAAATTGTGATTTGAGATGTAAATCCGATATATTTTTTGTGGCATTAAACTATATTTTCGTATCGAATTTAAATGGGTTTTATTTGCAATAACATTGTGAACAGAACCCAATTCTAAGATAATTTTTTATTTTTATTGCTTTGAGGATTTCGAGGTCCTGTAAGCTTTTTAAACAAATCCAGGCACGAACATCTAACGAGCCTATCTGGCAGGATTTAACTAATAACTTTATGAGAGACTAATCTTTTTAAATATATAACATTGTTTTTATAACCTTTGTGTTGATTGAAATTCTATTTAGCAAAAAGTGAGAACCACCATTTAATTTCGTATTTGTTTTTTTTTTAATCAAATAAAATTAAGACCTTTAATGAAACCCCTGCTGGAAGACATCATTAGATTCAATGAAAACATAACCGAAGGACGAGAAGGGCATTATGTGGGGAGGATTTCCCTTGAACCAAATCCAAGCTCTACCCCAATTGTGGAATTATACGTACCCAGCCAAAAATGACTGCGGAAACTATAATTAAACTTGTTTATTGCTCACCGAGACATGCACACTTATTTTTGGAATAATTTCCGTTGGACTAATTTGAAAGATAACACAATGAGAAAATAATCAGAGAATATGGCAAATTTTAAAAAAATTTATGTATACTGCTTCTATTATAAATAGATAGCCTTAACTATCTTGCAATTAGCTATCAATCCTATGATTGGTATTCTAACGCGACCCTCGACTGTTAGATCACGGTTTTAACAGTTGCGTCTAAACATCAAGAAACTGATTTCAACTTCCTTGGCATATTTTGATGAACACTTGTTGATAACAAGCTCTCTTCTACTCTGCTACTTTTCTGGATTCGCAAAATAAGAGTGCATTCGTAATAATGGCTTTGACACACAAAGCTATCTTTATGAGCCTTTAATTAAGCTGCAACCAATGCAATTATGTTATTGACTTAATCCATCCATTAAAAGGAGTTGAAGTGCTTGGCTAACACTCGAACGTATAAATGTGAGTATTGTATTTAATTATGTATGTCAATGCCATTGTAGACGTTTTCCTTGGTAGAATTCTTATGGCTTCACCAGAATACTCAACTCCTGTTTGAAAAGTTATATACATATGTACATGAGTATTCATATTAAAAAAAAAGAAATATTAATTGACAATAACAACTGTCAAGTGCTTAGTAATAAATTCATTTTAGCGCAAAAGAACTAATAGCTTGTAGTTTTCATTGGCGTTGAAAAACCTTCTTCAATGTCAGTGAAGTCTTACTCGCATGTGTGACACTCAACTGATAATGTAATTTGAACAATGCCGAGTTCTGTCTCATTAGTCATTCTTATTACAAGTTCATGGCAACAATTTTGTCTTAACTGATAAGATATGTATAAAGTAAATATCAGTTGGTGATTCCCGTTGGAGAACCTTAAAAGAGCAAAACCTATTCGCCTTATTGTAATTATTATACGTTAAATATCGACTATCAGCATTCAATCGCACATCATGGAACGAATTAGTGCTCTATCGTTGCGAGCATTGAGATCTGTTTTTGACATGGAATTCGTGTTACATACCTATTTAATTGTAATGTGTTTCGCTTCTCTCAGGGGCTCGATTCTTATCTTGAGAGCCGAAAACGCGACATCAACATGGAAACCCAACTCTTTATTGTCAACTTCTGGCTCTGCGTGACAAAGCACAGTGGACGATTGTTGATTGAAATGTGTGCTTGAAAGAAGGGGTGACTAAGGAAGTAAGAATTACAGCATTTTGCCTGTTGTGCAAAAAATAAGCAAATATCCAATAATTGGAAAGATGAACATTTATTCTAATAACCAACTTACACAGTTATTTAACTAACTAACTAGATTCGTGATAAATTGTGCGCAATATTTATCCCACTCAACGTGTTTTAATGATCACAAAAAGTGAGTTTTGGATGTTTCAGTTAGGACTTAGTAAGTACAAAATGTATCTATCCTAATGGCATCGACATACATGCGTAGTTTCCACAGATTTTTGGACATTACACAATTACAATTCTGTTTTTACACGGTAGATTGGTTCCAGAAAGAGTCGTGTAAAATAAAACCGTGTAAACAAAGATCATATGCAAAAATAGATGATTGGTTTCTTATCTCTAAAGAAATATACATATATGAAATTTTTACTGTGTTATATCAAAATCGTGTAAAAAAGGACGCGTAAAAACAAAATTAGGTGTATGTTATTTTAAATCGTGCTAAATGGAATAATGTCGTGTATCCATATATAACATTTTTAAATTGCAAACCTTGCTTAATCAAGACCTTTTAAAAAAAGACCGTGTAAAAATAGAATTAGGTGTAGTTCAATTTAAGTTATAAGGAGCGAAACGCCCATACATTAAATATAGTGTCATATTTCAAATGTGCCCTCATATACTCCGCCCACTGTACAATGACAGAGCCCTTATACACTCTCTATCCGCTTTAGGTATGAGAAAAGCAATTGAGAGCGCAGATCACTGACACCGCATGCCATTGAAGAGGTGTTGCAAAAAAAAAAAACAACAACAATAACAACAACAAAATTACACAAGCCTCACGAAGTTTAAAAAACTTTTAACCGCAAAGCGAAACAACAGAACAAATGGCGATGGCGAGAAGAAAAAAAAACGTAATTTAATGCTTATGAAAAAATTATACATACATTAATTGTTTGGTATTTTTCGTAGTTGTGATTGTGTTTTTATGTTAATTGCAATTATTAATTTTAATTTTTCTTTTTTTTCCTAAGTTTTGCTTTTAGCTTTTCGTTGGTGACTAAAGTTGCTTTTGATGCGATATGGCGTTTGTTTTCGAAACAATATATACACATACATACATACAAGTACATACATACTTGTATATAAGCACATAGATAATGACAGAGGCTAGTGGTGTTTATACCCTTGACTGAAAAGGGTATGTCGTTCTTGGTGTAAATTGCTATAGCTATAGAAATAGTTATAGCAAATATATAACTTCTAATTAAGATAATATGGAAACAGCAGGGTATATAGTTATTCCGGAGAAATAAAGTTTTGTGAGGAGTATACAGTTTCGGCGCAGATGGAGATTATGTTTTTGGTCGTTTTACTCTCTGATTCAATCACTTCAATAGCTGTTATAGAAAATGTCTAACTTAGAAAGAGTTTTGTGTCAATAGCTTGTTCTTTTCTAAAGAGCCACATCTGGTGGTCTGGCGTCAATTCCATGAATGTTCAAATGCAATATAAGAACAAAACGCTTTCTAATTAATGTTAAGATAACAGCAGGGTACATAGTAAGTAGTTCTTGGCCCATGACCATGAAGAAACAAAGTTCTGTGAAGGGTATACAGTTTCGGCGCAGACAGAGATTACGTTTTGGCTCGTTGTTACTTTAAAAGTATTTATTTGTGGCTTAACTGATTATCCCACAGTTGGGCAGATATCTCTCTTTGTCACTTAATGCCCAGTTTATTCTTCTAATCAAAACGCGCGCGCAAATTTCAAAGTTCGCGATGTCGGTTTCGTTGTTTCGCGTTTGAAGGCAGTCGCAGCACTGCCGTCCGGTAAGCGTTGAGTATTCAATTTTATTTAAATTCTTACCCGAACAGCCACCACGACGGCTGTCAGAGGGTATGGAAATGCAAATGTCTGACTGAGCGTTTCATTTGCCTCAAGTGTTGAATTTTTCATTTCAGATTAGCCTATTTTATTTCGGGCAGTTGTTAATTTCATAAATGTCGATTAGTTATGAATTTAATTAGAATTGCAGAGAACTTTGATAAGCAATCTTTTTAATGTGCCCTTCAAATGCTCTAAAAAATTATCCTAGATCAAGCTCTTTAACTGTTTCTTTGGCTGATAAACAAACTTAGACTTCAAATTGAATTCAAATTAAATTCAATGTTGCTCTGCTTTTTTCCGAGCTACAACCAAGCTTGAAAGCCTTTCGGGAGCTGAGATTCAGATTGTATAAAGAGTTCTCCCACATAATTCTCAACCATTCAAAATATTTGAGTTGTTAGTTCAGTTTGTGTAGAGTTCATAAACTAAGCATAAAAGCAATTGAGAAAACAACACTTCGTATTAACTTTGACAATTTCTGTAAACAGTATAAAACAAAAGGACAAGGTTGTATAAATCATTTACACATGTATGTGGTATATGAATGTAACTATGTATATATATGTATACTAGCTTATAATTTCTAGAAATACGTCATTGCCAAAGCGTAAATAAGCTACTATACCTCCTATTTTGTGCTTATTGAGCTGACGATAAGATATAAATCGTCCGATTACCGCCAACACTTCTCTGTAATCATTGGCAATAAATTAAAGTGTGCTATTGATTTGACTAGCTCTTTAATTTTGAGTAAATAAAAAACTCAAGTCCCATCTCAAAATAGTGCACAAAAGAAAAAACATCTTGAAAAAACAATAAATTTAGGAAAGCACTATAATTTCTCGGTCAATGTTATACAATGTTAGCAGACAATATTTATAGCGTGCTCTGCCAATAGCTGTCACCTTATCTGCCAGCTATTCATATTTTCGCTGAGAGATCACTCATCCATGTTAGAGAAACACTTATCTAACTCTCAGGCCATATCTGCTGCATAATCACGAACCCGCTTATCGCACCATTACCTAAATATTATCATTTGCGCACTAACCTGTTGGCGTTTCTATTGCTCCGATTTACTGTCGAACTTTGCGAAATTGATTGAGCGGAAATGCTCCGATAGCGATAGCACGTGAATCGTAAATATAAGAGAGATATTTTGACGATGTGCATTGTATGAGATGTTTTACATATTATTTTAAGTATTCTAAACGGATTAAAATGGAAATGCGACTACGATTGTGGCAAGAGACTGCGCTGATAAGAATATTTGTACGACAGATAGCGTGCGCAGTTTTTTTATTTTGCCAAATAAATTATGAGTAGGTCGTATTTATTGTATGTACAGCAGATGTATAAAATGTACATAGACTGGTCACAATTTTTGCAGATCGCAAAATACATATTTAAGCTGAGCAAATATTCAAAAAAAAATCTAACCATGCATTTGAAAGATTAACTCAACAATCATAAATAATATATTAAAAAGTATGTTTGAGAAGTTAACTATACTATATCTATGAACATTATATTATTGGTGATGCTGATTATTGTAATGTGTATGACAACCGAAACTTTTCAATTTATTCAAAGTACACGTAGCGCCATCTATTGCACGCTAGCAGCGTTAGAAACGATAGCTGCAGTATTACGCGCAACCGTTGCTTTTGTGTTCATGTCGTAAAAACATAACATCACTTAAATAGATAACAGTAGATCCTTTCAACACCTACAAACAATGAATATTTTCTTAATTCAATCATATTTACATATATTAATAGCTGGTGCTGAAAAAATCACTTTTCAGAACGCAAGAATCAAGACACTAGTGATAACTTTTTATGATTCCAAGGATATTGTTCAGAAGCAATTTCTTCGGAGAAACTGTTAATGAAGAATACTATGAATTTACAAGTACAAGTTGTTCGTGATCTGATCTATTATCGTGGGTCTATTTTCGGAACCCAAAACTGAAAACTGCAATGAAAGATATTATGATGTTCCAGCGATTCCAGCAGCAAAGGTTAAAAAGTTTGTGGAGAAACTGGTTGATTGTTCCATACGTTGAATTCAGATCCATTTAGACTGATGGGATTGGGTTATTCAATAACTGTAAGTAGATACTTGAAGAAACCCCCATTGTAGGTATCAATCAATAAAATACATATGTATAATTATAATATTACAAGTAGCAGTGAAATGTAATAATGCCTAAGTGCAAATGCCCGTACAAATGTAATTAGCATAGTCTGATACAGGCAGATCAGTACATTTATACAACCGTCTACGTATTGGACACACCGCCAAGTGGCAGCCAATCGGAAAACAGTATCGAACAGACCCCCAGACAGGCAGACAGACTCAGATTGACAGCCAAATGCCACCATCCCCCAGGTGGAAAGTCCGCAATGTGACAATGTGTGCTGTTGCACTCTAATCGTGACTACCTCCAGCTACATGTGCATAGCAGGTGTACAATTTGTATGTATGTATGTACGTTCCAAGTGATTTGCATTTACTGCTGACAATATTACAGCGAACCTCAGATAGGTGCATTTAAATCAATTCTCTTTAAATGCATTTCTAAAATATGACTAGTTTCTATTTAAATGGATCGTATATATTAAAAAAATATAAATTATTGGCTTGAATGGATTCTAGTTATAAATCAATATTGTAATAGATATTTTGCTAAAACGGAGAGCAGATAATAAATAAACACCTAACTTTTGGCATTAAATGTTTTTAGTGAACAAAATCTCAAGAAACCACCACAAATATATACTACATACTACATAGATTTGTTGTCTTATCGTTACCACTTGAAATATTAAAAAAAATTGTTTTACGACTATACAATAATAAGTACATACATATAAATGTGGCTTCAGTGGTTCAAAAAAAGAGTAAAATGAAATCAATGTCGTTTCAATTCCATTTGTAAGAGTTATATTTAAAATGTAAACCAATTTCATGTAATACAGCAATTTCCGCTTTTGGTGTTTTAGCTTTTACACCAATTTTGTTGAGCTACAACTATATAACACACTAAGGCAATACTTTAATCCGCCGTGGGCCATGGATCAACTGTATTTTATTATATCTATAAACAAGAAGTTATTAATACTATAATTCTTTTTAAGTCACATCGTTTGTTTGACATTAATACGATACCTTATACATTTCAGTGAAGGGCTTACAAATAATAGAAATATTTATAATCCAAATATATTTTATATAATAAGATCATATACAAAAGCAGTTCGACCGAATCATTATCAGTAGGTAGCTTCAAAAGGGCCTAGATACGGAAATGAATTTGCAAAATCCCAAAAGGTATGCTACAATATTTTGAACTCTCATCAAACTTTAATGTAGCATACTTTTGCAAGCTATTTTTGTTGTTGCATTCGCAAAAAAATTATTATTTTAACAATTGGTCATATTTCTTATATAAGCGCATAAAACAAACTCAAAAATATATTAATACTTTATAAATAAACGCATACTTTAAAAATACAAAAAATACAAACATAATGTTGGAAGTGGAATACTTGAATATGGAAAATTTTTAACCTATTAAACTGCTATAGAGTATACATTGAGTATTCGTTTTACTGAATAGGCTGTAATGCCTTGTGTTTTGTCGCCTTGTCTGGTCGAAGATAACGGCAGTCTGCAGTCAGAAAGGGGCACGTTACTTTTGCAATTGATATGGGTTGGTAGACAACTTGTGCGATAACAATATTCGTTATATTAAGCATTAGTGATTCATTTTGTGTTCTGGTTAACCAGAATGTTCAGAAAATTAAAAATTGCAAATATAGTAAGTATTGAAAGCGTCTGGCCATCAATAATTAACAAATTCGTTTCGTTTGTAGGTGCTGCCGATAGCCGCTAATTAATTGCATCTGTGAATTTATTTTACTCAAGTCTGATCGAATCAAAGTAATTGTTAAAAATACGCTGAAGAATTCTCAAAAAATGTCACCTTGCGCTCTCGCCAAATTCTCAGATGCTTTTTACAGATTTTGGGATTTTAAACGAGTAAGGGACGTGTCGCAGATGTGCAAAAAACAGAACACCTGGGAGTAAACTTTCTTTTCAATTGCCAAATTCAACAATAAACTGATTTCACGATAAGATCGGTAAACAAATAAGATAAAATTGAGCGATACTTTGGCATGGTATATAAATATATTGGACTTTTATCGGCGGCGCTCTTTGAACTTATTTTCAGTATTTTGTTAAATTTAAACACCAAAGCCCAGATTAACTAATGGAAGTTGTGCATAAAATGTATCTACATACATATATTAAGATAAGCTTCTCGTAAGATTTTGACTTTGTACGATTTGTTAGCTTGAAATGGATTGTTAAATTTTAAATGACACAAAAGAGCGAGGCGTTATTTGCCGAATTCGCTGAGCTCCATTAAATAATGATTGACTTTCATTGAAATTTATGTTGTCTTCTTAATGTACTTTTAGAGAGGCTTATACAAGAATTAAGGAAGCATATTTTCAATAAAAAGGCAAAGATATTTGCTTCAAATATTTGCAGCAAATATATTTGGAAAGAGCTCTAGGCCCTGTAAATAAGGCGTTGTGTTCTGGAGTTGTCTATGAATGGAATGCTTTCGGCTCAGCAAAGGTTGCACCCAAAACCCGGCTACAATAGAGTATAACATTGAGGCTTCCTCGAGCAACCTTCATTAATGGCGACTCTGCATCTCGAGGGCCTAACATTTTTATAATGCGTTCGTTTTGGCCGAAAAGGGGAGTTATAATTATTTCATTCATATTTGACAAATTAAAAAAAAAAAAACTCTACAGGAAATACCCCTCACTTTAATCTAATCGAGTCCGAGGACTTTGAAATTGACAATCTGATAATATGCTTATGTGTATATTCATAAAAAAACTATTAGACCACAATTTACAAGCTTGTAAACATTCCTCTGATAAAGCTCTTTGAATTGCATTTCAATTATTGACTGATTGTTGAAATGTGCATCTTTATGATTTGTTAAATTCATCGATTTGGCACGATACAATACATGCTTATACTACTAATTTGTTCAGTAGTTCCAAAGTTTATTTTACTCGAAGCAATTCCAAAGCTAAAGCAGTTGAAAAAAAGCACGAGGTTGTCATTATGAAGCTCTAACACGTGCCTAGCAGTAGCAATAATCTATTGTAAAGAATTTACAAGGCATTTAAGAAGCTTTTCATTTTAAAATAGTACATTGAATATTGCTGTCAGCCGAGTTGTCAAATTATAAAGTCAATGAAAAGTGTTAATAATAAGTGTCGGAGCCTTTCCTCCAGCTATTGTGTTCCGCTTTCCTGTTTATGCAACTTCAACTGAGTCTGTGGGCAACACAAGATATTTTTGTAAACAGAAGACCTTGGCAATAGAAGCACGGTCAAATATACATACATACATACAAGCACCCATGTACATACTTGTATGTATGTGTGTTTAGTTGCTCTCTTTTCATGCAAGAGCGGCTGACTACGCAAAAATGTTTACAGTTTTATTTTTGTTTGACTCTTTTGAACGTAAAGAGACAGAATAATTTATAAACAATCAGTTTTACTTTTGCTGAAGTTCATATACCCTTTAAACCAATATTAAAAGTGCCCCAAGAATTGTTTATAAATTATAAATGCACCTACATTTATATTAATAATAATAGTACATTTTGATTGGCATTGTTCTTTAAGTTACAATTATTCTGTAGATGCATTGAAAGGAGAAGCAAGTTAGCCTTCAAGGTTATCCATGTTTATATCAAGCAGACCGAGAATATAGAACCTTGCCATTTCCCTCGACGCTACTTAACCATACAAAAATCATTTTGGAAAGTCATCTTAACATTAATTATTGCAGCGCTTTCTAAATACTTCATATACAAATGAGAGACTTCAATAAATCTATACATATACACGTATTTATATCAAGCATCTTCAGCCTAGCTAATTTTTGCACATTTTGTTTTTCTTCAAAATATTGTTAATTTTAAGGACTTTTCTTGCTTGGTATCAGTTGTGTCCTTCTTGTTTTTAGAGATGCGACCAATGTCATAAATATCTTATCTAGAAGATTTATAATTTCTAGTTTAGTTTTTTAAAACACTTGTGTTCTTACAGACACACAATCGACCTAATACATACATATATGTATAAATAATATTTTTCGGAGTTACTCGTACATTCATCCGGTAAAGAATATTCGAATTTATTTCGTCTACACACAGCTGGTCGATATCGAAAATGAGTAAAATCATTTAAAATAAAAGTCGTATTCATTTTAAAACGGACAAACTGCAACCACAAGAGTGCTAGCGATTCTTTGCTAAGTTTAAAAGTGAAAGCACCTGATAGATATTGGACTGTCTCGACAGCATACACAATACATATGTACATACATATGTAGGTAAGTATGTACGTGTATGTGCATAGGCGAGCACAAGAATTGCAACGCATCGGAATTATGCAACTTTTTGATAATTTGCAAACAAATACAAATACATACATAGTTCACTTTAATGTACTTACCCGTTGGCATTCATACTGCGGCTGCTGCAAGTGGTCGTTGGCTTCTCGAAATTGGACCTTCTGGTGGAAACTGTAGTCGTGGAACTGTAGCGATTACCTTTGCTGAGCAAAGTGCTGCTGCAAAGTTGCGCCACGCGACGTATTGGATAGAAAAAATGAATTGGCCTTTAATTGTTATGTCGGCCCCAAATCTTCTGCGGCCACTTTTATCAGAGTATTGTTTGTAAATAATTGAGAGCAAGGTGTTGGGGTTGTGCCTTCTTTTTGTTTTAAAGTTGAGGCATTGATAAATGATTATGGCTTTATCACTGTAAATTTTTTTCTAAAATACAATTCGCAATAGTACGAGCACATGCAAGTGGTACGAGCGCGAAACACGGCGAGACTGTAATGACAAAGACCGCGTATATTCCCATGTAAATAAATAGTTTTTCGCTCTCGACGAGCTCGAGCTGCTGACGAAACCAGCAGCGACAACGATATACAGAAGCACACTCACACACACACGTGTGTATGTTTTAGATATGCTTGTTGGGGGCAAGCGAACGAGCAGCTGCTGCTGATGTTGTTGTTGCCGTCGTGAGCGCCAACGCGCTGCTGGCGACTCTGATAAAATTCAAGAACACATACACACACGCACTCTCGTACACATCTACAGACAAACAGACCATGCAAAAAACGTGCTCCTGCGAAAACAACCAAGCGCAACAACAACAGAACTCGCCCTAGCGTGATTTACGTCATGCACCACTCGTTAGTGTGTACATACCTACATATGTATGTACATTCATATGAATAGTAGTAGAAGCAGGCAGCGCCTGCGCAGCTCTTGAATACTGTTGCTGCGCTGTAAATACTGATGCTGCTGTTGCAATTTTGCACACAACATTCGAAAAATAGCGCATTGACATCAACAACTGGCTGCTAATTTCAACAGAACCGAGCAAAGTGAGATAATGGGGGCGCGCTAAAATAATGTGTTTATCCATTTGACAATTGTCATACTTTGAAAGAAAAAAATATGAATAACAATCTAGTCGACGGATATACATATAAATAATTTCACATATTTGTCCGAAATGTGTTTTGCACGTTTTGAAGGTGCCCTTGGAAATGGTTTCCTTGCTATGTGTGCGTCTGCCGAACCGGTTCAAAATCAATGCATTTCAAATTGCCGGTTTTGTAAACAACAAACTTCAGCACTACACTTAAGTTTCTGGGCGAAGCACAACAGTGACCTTCAGCTTTGACCTTTATAATTTAAAACAAATAAAAGTACAAGCACACACACACACACATTCATAGCCACGCACGCTCAAAACGTCACGGAAAGGGAACAAAAAATTATTTTGCAAAAATGCTGCCAACTTTTAACTAAACATACGAGTATGTACGAGTATTCGTGTTAGTCAGCACCACGCATTGGTATGAACTGATGCGAGCGAAATTTATCAACAGAAGAGTGCTAAATTTATGGCTGGTGTGCTTTTGAAAAAAGCTTTTTTTGCCAACATTGTCGATGTTAACTGTTTTAACTTCAATAAAAACGAAAAAACAAACAAAAAGCTAAGCTAGCGAGTTGATAATCACGAAAAAAGTTAGACAACAGCATGGGAAACCGGTCTCAGTTTACAATCGCAACAAACCGGGCTTTTTCTCTGTGTGCCTATCCATACATACATACATAAATTGGTATGCATGTATGTACATATGTATATGTATATCCGTTTAAAATATTTTAAAATGTGTGTAGCACATGCTATTCATACATATACAGATGGAGGGGCTCGCCTAGCACACAGATACTCACCAGCGCACGTATCTATATCTGTATGTAAAAGTATGTACATACATACATACATATGTATGTATGTACGTATATCCATTCGCTACGTCGTTCAAATATGTATGAAAATGTTCAAAAAAGCTCATGTCCTAAAAATCTCGACTGACATGAAGGTAATTTTAATGTTCAGATTTTTTTAAATATATGACTTGCTACTAAAAAGCTAAGAAATTCAACCATCTTGGTGCGTTTCTTATCTTTCCTGCTTTTAATCTGCACAAATGCGTATAATTTTTTATTCAAGTATGCATTACTTTTTATTCAAGATAAGCGGAAAGGGTTAAGCATTTTAGAAAGTAAGTCTTATTTCTTTCTTTTATTCATTTTCTGATTTATATTTAGAATTAACGCATTTAATGAAAAATAATCATTTTAAGAAAAGGACCAAAGGACCGGCTAAGCTAATTGGAATAGCTTAGTCCAAATCAAAATATACTTATGTATGTATATGTGTAACCATGAATATATTGTAACTTTGAAGCCATTTGCAGAAAATCTGCTTCAAACCCTATCAACTGAAGCTTATAAGGATTTGTACTTTAATAAAAGGCACGCAACTTATTGATCAGCATAATCAATATCTATCATCAAGCGAATCGGATTGGATAATATACATGTTGTAAAAATTTGGATTTCGGTAACGTTTTGCTGTACTTCGATTGCATTTATTATTGAATAAATAAATAAATAAAGTAGGACAGCGAACCACTTGCTTCAATCTTATTGTACTTTTATTTGTTGTATTGAAGGAAGCTGCTGTTAAAGCTAAGATATGACACTTTACAATTGCGAATGTGGACAACTGATCGCTCAGTTCAGCATTTCTCAATAGTAGTCCACGTTGAAAATATGGTCTGGTCTACTAGTGGCAGATCATAAAGCTAAATTAGCGTAAATTGAATGCGGTAATCAGCATTGCGCACGAACAGACAGATTTTCCATTGTCTTTTTGCGTACACGAGTATCTGAAATCCGCAAAGCTGTAGCGGAAATCTTAATTGAATCGTGTGTTTTATTTAGTTAGAACAATATCACTTTGGGCTTGGTACGCGACACACTCAGTTTTAGTTCTATCCAAACATATGCCCACTAAGTGAAGTCAATTGGACAACATCATAGCACATGAAGCGTCAACACCAATTTGTTTTTCGCTGCTCGTTGATGCGACTGCCTTTTGTATGCAGCTGGAGCCGGTTACGCATAAAGCAATTCAATTTACTTTCATTGGAATTGCAAATCAAATGAATGCCTGCATATGCATGCAATAATTTCGAATAAATACTTCACAGTTACTGCAGTTCAACGAGTAAATAAGTCGCATTCCACAGACAATGGAATCAATCCAACTGGCTCTATCAACAATCATCAGCTTAGACCTCAAGTAGTAGTAGGTAGCTGAGGGCATTAACTGCCTTAACGACAGAGATATATATAGGCAATTGTAAGTAGTAGTAGACATTTAAACTAAACAGTCATTAACGAACTTACAAATATTAATAAAACATTTGAAATGATTGTATGTACTTGAGATGTAATCATGAACTTAAATATGACTTGTATTAAATAATTCGAATACTTTGTATGCGTGTACAAGAGTTGTATATAATCTATGCTTATTTGTATATGATTCTATGTACTATATGTCTACTTTTAATCTATCCTCGGTCATTTGTCTCTTCGTCGAAGTCGAGCATCGTCCGTTGCAGCCTGTTTCGGAGCAATTTGGCCTTTCTGTCTGGCATTGCTCGAAGTACACTAAGGATGAATTTTGTAAATGCAGTGTTCTCGTCGTCTTCCTTCTGAGCACATATTGCGGCGACTGCTTCTTGCACGCTGGCTATTAAGGCCGACTGCGTTGTGGATGTGGGGGCAGGACGTGGTGTTGACACTCTTAATTGGCTGGAGCTGGACTCGGAAAAGCATTCGGCGTCGGCAGTTTCGTTACATTCTTCAAAGAGAAATTGAGATGCGATTTCACTCCGTCTAGCAGCCTCGTTCCGTTTGGCATCCTCTACTTCCACGGGACCCACGAAGAACATATAGTCAAAAAACTTCCACTTCTGTATTACTTTTTCAGGGCTGGTCCTGGAGCGGCTCGCATTTTTACGGTATTGTATTCTCAAGTTAGTCCATTTAGTGCGTAAGTCTTCAACTTCGAAGGTTTCATAAAATTGCCCGGCTATAGACTCCCAGGCTCTGTTTCTAGCCATCTTATTGGAATATTCCTTGTTCCGTGCATTCCACAGTACCGGATGAGTCTCTACCAAGGAGATTAGTTTGATTGTGTTGGCATCACTCCAGCCTTTTGACAATTTTTGCTTCTTGGAAACATGACCAACAGATTCCGCATCATCGCTTTGTTCGTTTTTTAAACTCATCTGAAAAAGTACTTTGTTTTGTTTACCACACCAATACTTGAACAATAATTGGCAACATATATTTACAATTAAAATGAACAGCTGCTGCGTCGCAAACAAAAGTTTGACGTTTGTCGCTCAATGCAAGTTTGTGAAACTAGTTTGCCGGAACCAGAAGCGACGACAGATTTTACGATAAATGTTTCGATAAGAATCAATGCTGCCACTTGGTAACAAATAGTAACCGTTTGTTTTCAAAATCGGCACAAGCCCCCATTCTCTACTGCCAGTATTAATGATGTTAACAAAACGATTATCATTATTCCTGCAACTGTAATTAATATGTGGCATATATTTAATTCTTAAGAGCATGCAACCATGTGCTTTCTAGAAGTTTGCAGAGAATTAATAAGCGAATTATTAATAATACGAGAAACGTGTTTTCCCACTTATGGATGTAGATCTCAGAACTACAGTTATTACAATTATGTTTCTATACCCATCTAACCAAACCAGGGCGTATTAGCTTTTTAATATCCCTCAATAGCAGTTTAATTAAAATCTTTTTAAAAAATAATTCTGCTCAAAACCCATAAAAGTATGCAATACCGAGAGTTTTAGAATATTTTTTATTTTTTTTTTTACATATATACAATTTATTAAACTAGTTTATATTTTTTTAAAGTAGTTGAATGGCTCAAGAAGCGAACTCTTACGCTTTTAGTTGGGCTCATATAATTACCTGCTAAATTCTATTATAGTCGGTTGGTGGTGGGTATTCAAAGAAAAAGCTTTAATATTTCTATGAAATACTTATTCCTACTGCTCTAATTATGTTGCAAAAGTGGTCCCTTATCTTTACTTTAGTTCCATTAGTGTTTACAGTGGATTATTATTGTTTTTATTTTAAGCATAGAAGTTTTTCTGAGGTTTAGTCATTTTACCGGCGATTTCTAGTGACTTTGCAATCAGTATTGCATTTATTATATTTGCAAAATAAACAATCATATAGATATAGTGCTATATAAGATAATCGTTCCGATAACGACTTTATGAAAATGTTGGATCGTATAAAAGCAAGACCGAAAGTGTCTGCATAGACAAAACTTTCAAGACAATCATGGGCATGAGATTCGCAGTATTACTCGTATTCGTTTTTGTGGCATTACATCTAGTTAGCAGCGATCGTAAGTCCTTGCATCTGGTGCATGGGGTAATTTTTATTTAATAAAGAGTATGTATCTTCCCACAGAAATAATAAACTGCTATTGGGGAACTTGGGCCAACTATCGTCCTGGAGATGGAAAGTTTGAACCTTCAAACATCGACACCAGTCTGTGCACCCATATAAGTTATACTTTCTTCGGCATCAGCGAAAGCGGGGAATTCAAATCGTTGGATCCCTGGCTCGATTTGGATAGTGGGTTAGGTAGGTAATACTACGTGAAAAGATGGAATATAACTAAAGCAAACAGAGGTATATCTTTAAAGTACCAAAGATTCTTAACAACTTTAGCATGGGAATAAGATACGAATTATATCTATGTATGAATAGGTTTTATTAGCAAGACCATTGCCCTGAAGCAGAAAAACTCAAACCTAAAAATCATAGCCACTGTTGGCGGTTGGAATGAGGGATCCAATAAGTATTCCGCCATGGCTGCGGACCCAAACAAGCGTGCCTTATTTATTTCCTCTGCCTTGAGTTTCATTCAGGAGCATGGTTTTGATGGCTTGGATGTGGACTGGGAGTATCCCGTAGAACGTGGCGGCGTTCCTGAGGACCGGAATAACTTCGTAACACTCCTAAGCGAAATTAAACAAGTGTAAGTGTGATGATATTTCGCTAACTATATGTTTTGTTTTAAAATACATATGCTTGTTAGTTTTGATCAGCATGGCTTAGAGTTAAGTATAGCTGTAGGCGCATCCAAAGCCAGAGCAGAAATTTCATACGACATACCAGCCATTTCTCAGCATGTGTCCTATATAAATGTTATGACCTACGACTTCCATATGGCGAACGACGGGTACCTCGGTTTCAATACACCCTTGCCCGAGGTTCAGCAGGCCATCGATTATTGGCTTGAAAAAGGTGAGTCTGACACCAATAAAGGCTTCCAATATACATTTGTTCCTCGTTCACAGGTGCACCTGCTCAAAAGCTTGTACTAGGCCTTGCTTTTTATGGACACACCTACCAAATGGCGGACAGTTCTCAGAATGGGCCAGGGGATCGGTCTAGCGGCCCGGGGACCGCAGGGAAATACACACAACAAAGCGGCTTTCTTGGTTACAATGAGATCTGTTTGAATAATTGGGCCGCAGTGTTCAATGAGGAATATGGCGCACCATACGCTTTTCAGGACAATCAGTGGGTTTCCTACGACAACGTACAAAGCATTGAACGAAAAATGAAAATTGTGAATACTAAGTCATTGGCTGGTGCTATGGTCTGGTCCATTGAAACAGATGATTTTCGAGGCCGATGTGGTGAATCATATCCCTTATTGAAGGCCATAAGGAATGCGGTTAGCCTTGCTGAGGGTGACACTGAAAGCGTTGTAACCTCTAAGCCCTCTACACCAACAACTTCCGCAGCCACAACCGCCACCAGTGCTCCTGTGGCGCCCACACAGAGCAGCGCCTGCTCCAGCGATGGCTACTTTAGGCACAGTACTGATTGTCAACGCTTCTATCAATGTGTGGCGGGTAGGCGATTCGAGTTCACCTGCCCCAATGGGCTATATTTCGACCCCAATTTACTTGTCTGCAACTGGTCTTCCGCTGTTAGCTGTCCATAAAAAACCAAGTAGATTAAACAATTAAAACTTTTTCCTAATTTCTGTCTGGAAAATTAAACTGCGTTCGGAAAATTGTCGCTGCTCGAGTAATGTTAAAAAAACGTCATAAAACAATTGCAATTTTGGAGTGATAAGACAAAAGTGTGCAGCGAGTGCTGGCAGGTGTACTTACTAGGAGTATCTGATAACATTTCACAGAACCTGGCACACCTCTTAGAACAAATAGAAATTGTTGCATACACACATACAAGTATGTTTACAAAAACCTTCTCCGACTGATAAGGCACGATAATGATGATTCCCCTATTACGTTGAAAACTCATGAGTGTAATTTTCTATTTATATAAAGAATAACAAACTGAACCGCATCTCAAATAATAATTATACTTGTATGATTCAACAACTACTACTATGTAAGAAGTTACTCAATGCTTGCTAAATACTTATATTGAGCTTTTTTTCAGAATTGTCATTTACAAATAATAACTATTCAAAATTTAAAATTCCTAAACACGCTGGCCTGAAGACCGCTTTAAATTTAGAGTGGAGTTGAAAATAAAATATACTTCTATATCATGATTAGGCCGCTGATAATTTTTCTATTTGTTTCATTATTCATTTTTGGACATGGGGCAGACTGTAAGTGGGTTTGCAAATGAAACCTCATAATCCTGATTTGCGTGGATTTCAGATAATATTTTTTGCTATTGGGATATGGGCGCCTTTTACCGTAGGGGTCATGCCAACTTCCAATCCTGGGATGTGGATCCACGACTCTGTACCCATTTAGCTTGCGGATTCTTTGGAATCGATGAAAGGGGCGCCATCGAAATCGGAGTAGAGCTCCAGAACATATACTTGGGTGGGTCGGGGAGACATAACTAATTGGAGTTCTTCTAGCTAACCAAATCTTCCCAGATCTTATAAGCTATGCAATGCGCTTAAAGCAGACTTTTCCCCATTTGAAAGTATTTGCTGCCATAGGAGGCTGGAAGGAAGAGAAGGCCAGGAAGTTCTCGGACATGGCAGCAGATGCACGAAAACGCCATCGTTGTGTTTCCTCGATTACGGATTTTGTAAACCAGTGGAACTTTGACGGCGTGGATTTGGACTGGGAATTTCCGACCCAGCGAGGAGGCCGTACTAGGGATCGTTACAGTTTCGCAGTTCTATTGAAGAAATTGAAGACCAAGTAAGTCGAGCGTCCGCTAACAAGCAGGAGTTACAATATACATTGCATTCCAGACTAAAAGAGCACGGGCGTCAATTATCGGTTGGAGTTCTCGCGCGAGTCGATGCAACCACGCTTGCCTCCTATGATGTTCCAAAAATAGCTCAGCACGTAGACTTTATCAATATGTTGACACACGACTTTCGAACTCCCTATGCCCTGCGTCTGACTCACAACGCTCCACTAGGCAACAATAGCAACATAGAACTAGCGGTGATTCATTGGGCTAAGCACAGTGGAATGCCTTCGAAGCTGCTGCTAGGGATTCCCTTCTTTGCCAGCACTTACACGCTCCAGAACCCGAACCTGACGGCTGTAGGCTCTTACAGCAATGGTCCCGGATCGCTCACAGCATTATCGGGACAGGTGGGCTGCATGGGTTACAATGAGTTTTGCACGCAGGCCAGTCGTTGGACGCAAAAATATGATGCCAATGCTCAAGTAGCATATGCCTACTCGGGGAATCAGTGGCTGAGCTATGATAATGCTCGCAGCATTGCTGAAAAGATGCGACTGGTAAGGACACACAAGCTTGGCGGAGCCATGGTCTGGTCCATCGATACGGACGACTTTCGTGGCAATTGTGGGGAAAGATATGGGCTCCTTCGTACCATAAATGAGGCCATTGGCGATCCTTCTGTGTTTACATTGCCGGAATATACAACGCAGAATCCCGCCACATGTGTACAGGATGGTTTCTATCGCCGAAGGTTCGACTGCCAGTTGTACTACGAATGCAGAGGTGGAGAGCGCTTTGATTACAAATGCATCCAGGGACAATATTTTGATGAGCAATTGGGTTATTGCAGCCCCTCGAAGCTGGTGCGTTGTATACAAAACATGGGGACCTACCTGCGTAAATTTCCAGTGAACCTGAAAATTTGAAACCCCAATACCCCATAAAACATATTAAATAAAGTTTTCGCATGTAAATGGACGATTTTTATTAACGGAGAGGCGGGTGCTAACATTTTACTAATTCGGCATAATTGCAACTGCTCGATGCGTAGTCAAAACTAAGGCCGGTGGGGCAGTTAAATCGGAAGGTGGACCCCGAATCGCAGTAATAGAATTTTGAGCAATCGTGCGGATCCCGCACAAAACCCACGTCGGCAGTGCAAGTATAAGTGTTAAGGCTGTCGGAGGCATCATCCTTGGGACTGTCAGTCAGGCCAGTTGGCGTGTCGGTGCCAAACAAAGCCCGATTTATTGTGTGCAGTAGTGGGTTGCGACCTTCTCCGCATTTACCCAAGAAGTCATCTGACTCTAACGACCAGATCATAACGCCTGCTAAATTATGCTCGACGACATACTGAGCCTTTAGCTCAATGCTTCGAGTGTTTTCGTATCCCACCCATTGGCGGTCTTTGTAAGCATAGGGAACCTGCTGCTCCGACTCCCACTCGACTGTCCATGCTTCCTGTTGCATCTTTTCGCACAGTTCATTGTAGCCAAGTACACCAGGCTCCCGGGAATAAGGCCCGGCAATTCCCCGTCCTATATGTGGTGCGCCTAGATTATGATTATCTGCAGAAGCCAGAGTGAACGTGCGACCATAGAAAGGTACGCCCAGAACAAGCTTTTCTTTTGGCGCACCCGCACCTATCCAATACTTGGCAATGGCATCCACGTTCAGTTCTTTTTGCTCCTTGGTTTCGTTTGAACGGCCGTAAAGAGGTGCATTAATACCAACCTCCTCGTCCCAGGATCCATGCAAATCGTAGCTCATCACGTTTATCAAGTCCAGGTATTCCACCACCTTCGGTATATCATAAGAAATCCGCGCCGAAAACTCGGCGGAGCCTACAGCCGCGCTCAATATGTAACTAAAAGGCTGCAGTCTGAAAAAAAAGTAAAACCATCCAATAATTCGAATTGTAAAAGTTGGTAATCATTTAACATACCCTTCTTTGAGCTCCTTAAGCAGCGTTATGAAATTTTCTTGATCCTTATTGTCTAAGCTATGCCGCTGACCTGGGTACTCCCAATCCAAATCGATTCCATCAAAACCGTGTCGTTGTATAAGTTTAACAACGCCATTAACAAATCGAGCTCGTTTTTCGGCATCGGCAGCCACAATCGAAAACTTTTTCGAGCCCTCATTCCAGCCACCAATAGCGGCCAATGTTTTTAGGGTGGGATTTTTCAACTTTAGGGAATTAAATTTCTTAATGTTACCACGTCCGCTATTATCTTCCAGATCAAGATATGGATCGATTATGCGGACATCACCATTTTCCTCAATGCCAAGGAATGCGTAAACCAAATGTGTGCAAAGGAAGGGATCAATGTTCTCTACGTCGAACTTGCCCGGACTTGGGCGATATGTCGACCAGGTGCCGAAGTAACACACCACATGCTCTATAAATGTACAAGTAGAATAAATTTTATATTATTAATTAGATTAATTATTGGTCTAATTTAATAAAATATTTCGGTTTTACACTACTTACTGGATGCTGAAGCCTCAATGGGTGTTACAATGGAATAGACACCAACCAAGATGGTCAAGGCCAATAGATTCCTTGGCCATTTCGTCCACATTTTGTTTTTGTTTTTTTGCTTGTCAATATTGTGTGAAATACTTTCTTCGCCTTCTGCAAGCTTCTGTTCTACTGCTATTTTCTTGACGCATCTCCTCTTTATATAGTCATGCGTCTTGTCAGTCGAAGCGCGTTATTCATATACAAAAAGGTAACACGGTAATTGATAAGAAATCAGACATGCTGTAAGAGCTGTTTACTCTTTTGTTTCGAGCAAATACATAATCGAAATGTTTACTCTTCCACAAACAGCAACGCAAATATTATACACAAAGAACTAAGTTCACGCAAGCCCTGAAACGGCCTTGTTTCAAAGACAGAGTCATTTATTGGCTATTCCACTTTCATCATTATCTTCATTTGAGACACCAATGTTGGCATAACCATAACGGAATCACTTAAAGCTATTAATATGCCTGAGCAGCCGCCCACTCAGAATTTTTTCAGCTTGGAGAGCTGATTGTTTCGTCGCAACGCCATCTTGCGCAACCGTCGCCAGTACTGCTTGGTGTCTGGGTCCAATTCATCCAGCGGCACAATACGTTCCGTATTCAGCGTCCAAAGCCAATCGGGGTACTCGGCGTCTGGCTTCAGCTGAAAGAAAATTACAGGGAGTATGTTAATAGTAGGCAATAAGTAAAAGTATAGAACAGTAGAAGAATTCTGCTCACCTTGACGTCTTCGCCGGTTTTGAAATAGTTGCTGCCACACACATAGCTCACTAGTTTGTTAGCATCCGTTTCAACTGGTATGATCTTTTTCTCCATAATAGGTCCTAGCTTTCCCAGCTTCTTCTTCTTGGTGGCGGCTAAAATTAAACAATTAAATTTTATTAAAATCTACATCACTGTAGAAAGAAGTTGATGAAGTGTACCTGGAGCCGCGGGCTTTGCAGCGTAGTTGCGGGACTGAGGCTGCAACATTAGGGCCGGCACCACCAGTCGCTGCCTCAGCAGCAGGAAAGTATGTGTCAAGCTGCTCATTTCCAAAAGTGGGCTGTGATTTTTGTGTCAGTTCTACAATATACTTAAATTCATTCCAACGTTTAGGTAAAGCATGAGCGCCGAACACAGAGTTGTTGTATAACCTTAAAGCACACGCAAACGTCAAAATCAGCTGTTGCGGCCATCAGCTGTGCGCTTAAAAACAAACGGCAACTGTTGTCAGTGTTTGTGGGATTGCGTTTCGGCAGAAAATTATTTTATATTCATAAAATAAAATGCCGACTCTGAGATTGCGACTTCCGTCGAACCGGACACTGAGCAACATTTGCGTCTATGGCGCCGTTTTCTCCATCTCCGCTGTAATGTATATGCGATGGAAGCTGGAGGATCGTGTTCGTAACACCGAATACTATAAGCTGGCTATGCAAACTCTGCGGCGGCATAAGGGTAAGTGATGCCTTCAGTTAGTGACCATAAATATATGGATAACAACAGGGGCCGTCGGACTGCTCGGGGAGCCAATAAGAGAATCGGGATTTGACTTGTCTGATGCAAACAATACCTGCGATGCCCAGAATGCGAAGTTTGAAGTAAAGGTGCACGGCACCAAGGATAAAGGTAGGGGTCCCGGCGCTAGTAACTAGTCATTTATGAATTGAATTTTTGTTCTTCCACAGGCACTGTTTTCTTTTGGGCCACAAATAACAAGGAAAAGGGCTGGCTGATCGACCGATTGGAGCTGGAAACGAAACAACAGCCCAACAAACGTTTCTTGCTTAAAAAATCCACAGATTTTACGGTACCCAAGAATTTGGATCAGGAGTCGGTAAAAGGCGCATATGCAGCGAAAACAAAAACAAATTCTAGGCAAGCGCCATATGAGAAGGACTATCCCCAACCACATTACCCGCAACCAGACTATGACCGGTCCGGATACCAACAGCCCGCAGAGGAATACGCACAACACCCAGCATATGTGCCGCTGCAGCAAAATGAACCAGCCCCGTATATTGAGACTGCGGATGGCGGTCGTATGCTATAGATTTAATACCTACAACTCTGATTCGGCTATATGTATCAAAATTTCAACTGAATAAACAATTGTTTGGAAAATTTTTAATTAGTTTATTCTCATTAAATTTGACTATCCAAGCATCTGTTAATAAATCGTATTTTTTAAAACAAAGTATTTTGTTATTGTAAAAAATCTTATTAGACGCTGTGTGTTCTAAGTTTTCTGTTTTTATAATTTAGTTGTTTTAGTAAACTAATAAACGAACTATTGCAAAATATGTGTGTTTTTATTATTTAACGTTTATACAAATGTGGGTCTTAAAATATCAGAAAAGTGTGTGTTTAGCTTCAAAAATACTTAATACATATTGTTTGATTGTGCAACTGTAGTGATGCACTGGAACTCTCGAAGAATTTTGGGACATTTTTTTCGCTGGTTCAAAATGAAATGCAAGTTTCGAAAATTTGTTACATTTATGAAAAACACTCCTTCAGGTTTTTGGGGATTATTAACTGACTTCGGCCACATTTAAACAAAATTAGCGCACGATATACTCACATAACATATAAAATTGTCGGCCGAAAACAGATTCAACTGTTTAAAATTAATCATAATACATTATGTAAAGTATTAAAAACTGAGTTTTAATGCTTTAAAGGCGACAATTGGTGGCATGCGGGCTGGCAGCAATGCGTTGCTTCATAGCGACAATCATCTACATTTAATTAATTTATAATGTATATGTGTGTGTATATATGTCCACTTTTATCGTAATATAACACATAGTATATATATATGTATATGCATACTTCAAATTACAGTTAGTTATGTGTATTATAAAAAAGCGCTAACAGTGACGGTCATACTTGAATTGATTTATTTACTGCAAGTTCTGCCGTTCAGTTGTTATAATCGCTTTGCCATTGCAAGTGGAAGACTGTTGGGTCTTTTTGTCGACTGTGTTGCTTCCGCTTGCTGCTCTTGCTCTTATTGGGTCTTCAGCTCCTTACCAATACTGTACGATACAATTTTTCCCCAGTCGATTTTGGTCCTGGTAATGGGCAGTTGTCGACGCATTGCCTTAAATGTGGTATCGGACATAGTCTGGTAGTTCTCTGAAATGGCCAGCTGATATTCGTTCTCAGCTTCCTCGATTAGGCGGATGACCTCTTTGGCCAATTGTTGTTCGTTGGAAACCACGACACTTTCGCGGCACTCCTTTGATGATACCAATTGCACGTTGCCATCTTCGTAGTAGTGCACCTGCACTTTTAACACCCCCTTTAGCTCAGCATTGCCGCTACCTGCTTGGAAGCTAACGGTCCATTGCGAGCGCCACCGACCGTTCCAATAATTTTTCGGCTGGAACTGGTGATCCTCAATGCAAATGGTCAGCGTCACTTGGTTGCCCTGCGACTTACCGAAAACGGAGCTAACCTGTAAAGAATGGAGGTTGTAACACGTTTGTTATAATTATTGTTCACACATTTCACATTACCCCGTGCCTATAGTGGCTAGCTGTATACGCTATTGTTTCAATGTCTAATGCTGCACGCCATGGTTCCGCATTAGCATCAGCTTCTACATCCTGATATTCGGATGCCTCTTTTCGGAGGTGGTCGTATTTGAATGTTTGTTTTGTGCGAGGGTCGTAAAAGCGTCCGTTTCCTGAAAGATACACACAACAAATATATGATAATGGCTAGACAATACTATCCACAAATTTACAGAATTTCTGGGTACTACGTATCAGCGACTCATTGTGGATAAAGCAAACCACAGTGCATTGATTTACGCCACAATTTCAAAAGAGAAACTGTGTGTGGGGGTTTGTGGGAGGGTACAGAATTCGCATCAGCTGTTTAGCAGCACCAAGTTTATGCCCTTATATGGTAATGGCATATTTATGTGGCACAAACAATCAATGTTTCGCTGTAGCCAGAATGGATTGAAATCAAATCAAACAGCAGACGATGTAGTACGCACCTATATCATTATGTTCGGAAATAATTGCATTGTGTTCGCTGCCTTCAATGCGCACCGGCGTTAACTGATCCTTGTTGTATTGTGAGAAGGCGTGGCTAGCGCCGTCTTTCAACAGCGGGTCGTTCCTCAGCAATTCGCGCACATCGTTAAAGACCTCATTGAACTCGCCGGGCGGAGCGTGGAGTATAAAATCGGACACAATGCGCACCTTTTCTGCATCTGTTATCTGTGTTTGTTCCATAATTCCGCTGGTGATTCACGAATTTGGGGCAGTTGTTTTGCTTTTGTAGTTTTTGTCACAGCTGCGGCTACTTTTTCACTGTGTTAGGGATTGTGGGTGTGCAACAGAGTCAACTGGCATTAGCCGCCACAAGCTTGGGTTCGTTCAGGTAAATGTTTATCAAGTTTTTGAAAACTTTATGAACTATTAGCGGCACTTCTTTCCTTTAAGTAATTAAAGAAATCGCGACGATGACGAGTTTTTCGCTCTACTTCTGCCCTTTTTGCAATTCACTGATTTCTCGTTCATCATTCACAGAGATGGGCAACAATATTATTTTGATTTTGTATACAACAATATCGCTTTTCGATTATTTGTTATGTTCCTTCTCTTTCTTCGTCGATAGCGATATATTTTCGATCATTTTGGCAAAAGTATCGGCGTTTTAGAAGTGAAATTAGTTTGGAATTTAATTTCTTAATGTTAAAGGTTTTAAGGGCATTTTGAAAATGATTTAAGTACAGGTAAGTTCCCTTGCCTTTTTATTTGAAATGGAGTATTCGTTCATATGAAAAATGTTGGCCGTTGAATGAAAGCAACGAAAAGAAATTGTGCCGCTAAGTGCTTGTTTCTATGGAAAGCTGCACCAAGGTTGGTTGCGATTGTCCAGAGGCGAAAGTTTGTAATAAAGTCGCTGCCAGCTGCACTTGAGCCGGCTGAATGTTCCTATTTGCAAGAGATAGTGCCTCAAATACATAATCTCCACCTCAAAGCCTACTGACCATCTTGGCAGTGTACTTTGTTAATAATTTAATTTGTCAAGGCCAAAGGCTCCTATTTATCGCTGGCTTTGAATATGTATGTTTGTATGTAATGGGCGTGTTATTCAGGTACATGACTTCGGCACGTATTTGCGGCACAATGACTTTTTGCTACATTGCTCGAAATTCTGACCATTGGATTACCTTCCTTTAATCAAATGTGGGTACATACACATGTATGTATCTCATATGTATGTACATACATATGTATGTATATTTAAAAATACCCTTCTAGATCTAATCTGGTCCGTATCCATATTCGACATCAGCATCCACGTGCAGCTCCTTTCCATTTTGGACGGGTCCAAAGCTATAACAGTGTACTACTTTTAATTTTTCTAACTGTAATTAGTTGTCAATTTTGTGGAAACCGAACAAGCCCTGCCGCAAAGAACATTGCCAGAAAAATGTCGGAAGCTGAGACGGAAAGCCCCGAGTTCTCGGATGCACCATCACATGACTACATAGAACTGAAGAGCGTGGAAGAGGTGCAAGCCCTTGAGAAAAAGCAAATTGTTTCGTATATTGAAAAGTTGCACGGCATTATACGGAAATACGACATCAGATTTGCGAAATACAAACAGAAACTCACGCACCTAGTGAGTGGCAAGTAATGAGCGCAGGGATCACTAATGAAACCAAGACCTTTACAGTTAAAGGAGGCAAAAACACATTGCGATAAATCCACACAAATATCAGGATTGGAAGTCGAGGACGAACGACAGGACTTGCAGGCGGAACATCCATCGGCCACAGAGCGTGAGTATTATGATAACAATAACAAATTTATTAGCTAATAAATACATGTCATTTGCTTGTTGCCTACTTCTGTTTGCTAGCAACAGCAGCGACTAAAGCTGCGCCTCGTCCTGAACCATCCTCTGAGAGCATAATATCGTAGATCTTATCCTTCGCCAGTTTGTCAATTGTTTTACGCATGTAGGCATCGAACTTAGGATGGAACCTGTAAACAGAGCCGTCAATCCCAACTACTGTGTCCTTTTCCTCAATTCTGTTAAGAAGGACACTAATGCCAATGCCAATCAAGGTGGCGGCACGTTGAGCAACACATTCACAAATGTACTTTAGCTTCAGGCAATCCTCAATCGATGCCTTTTCTGTACCGAAGAGGTCCTGCAGAATTCCTCGTGTTATTGTGAACTCGGGGAATAAATCCGACTCTATTTCTGATATATATTTTGTGTGGAAGCTGTTGGGGTTAGCACGCAAGGCAGCCGCAAATTCCATACGCTTCGAGTCTCGTTTGAAGATAACATTATTCTCTAATGCACGAAGCAGCACCAAACCTACGATAGGACCCAGGTACATGCCTAGAAGCGATACAGAGGTCATATATATTGGAACGTAATAGTTTCTCATCGCTCACCAGAAACCATTTTTTCAAATAACTGTGACGAGACATTAAGAGACGTGCGGTCCACTTCGCGATCATATTCCGTGCGAACAAACTCCAGCTGTCCGCTCTCTCCGAATGCGCCCCACTCTGTATTCACAAGCACATGTTTTTTGTCGCGTTTAAATTCGGGTTTTAGTAAATCGACGCGGTCCACACGCTCCACATAGCATGCATTGCAGCCTGTGCCTACAATAACACCAATACGGCATTTGGGATTGCGATGAGCGCAGGACATTAACGTGCCTGTGGTATCGTTAAGAATGGCCACCACTGCGATATCCACGTCACCCCGTCGATGGATCGCTTCCCGCAAAAGGCGTCCCACATCCTCCTGAACTACGCCCGGACATTTAAATCCTTTGGTCCATCGGGCCAATATAGCCTCTTTAAGGCCCATCTGCACGCAGGGAAATGAAAATGTGAACCCGAGTGGTAGATACGCACTGCCCATGTCATGCTTCTCTACAAATTTCGCAAGACACTCGGCAATGTGGTCGAAAAGATCCACGCCTGGTCCAATCATCAGTTCCTTGGGTACAGCATAGATTTGAGACTCTACAGTATCTTCATGGTGACCCTTCAGAGTTACAAGCAGCACACGAAAATTTGTGCCTCCCAAGTCGAGGGCAAGATATTTGCCTATCTCATCACCCGTTGGCAAGTCCTGCACATAAGTGGGAAAGCATTTTGTGTTGGCCAATGCGTTTGTGGTTCGATTCAAGCCTTTGCTAATCTCATCATTGAATCTTTTGTACAACTCTTGCACCTGGTAATCGCTCAGCACAAAGGATTGCATAAGCTCCCTGATTTCCGCGTCGACCATTTTATATTACTATCTTCTGTAAAGACCGCTTGCTTCGAACGATGAGTAACGACTAAATCGCTGGCTGTACAATGGTGCACAATGCCTGGGTTTCTATACCTATATATGGTACACCTGATAAGAATTGCTCAAATATTGCAATGCAATATCCAGACGTAGAAACAACTGCAATTCGCTCGTTGCCTTTTAAATTAAAATCACTAGCGACACAGCATTATTTTCTAAACTATTCAACGTACTTGCCTTTAGACATTGTGGATCGTGCGAAATTTATCCGAAATCTAACACCCAGGGCAAACAATCTTATAGCTTAGTCGTATAATTATCTTTAAGTTTTATTACTGGCTTTAGACACCCACATATAGTTAGCATGATATTATTAAATATGATAAAGCATGGGCTATACATTACATGATTACCATATAGAAAATTGTATTCCATTGGGGTTTAAAAGAGAATTATTGCATTTACGAGTAAGTGACATTTGAGCGTAGAACGATGGGCATTATCAGGGTATTTGTTAGTCACAAGTCTTCATTTTCCGATTTCCCACTCATTATTACTAATTTAAACGAGTCGAATGCGTTCATAAGAGTCTTAATCGCACATAAAGCGCACTGAAAGCGTATGCTCTCTGACAAATTGTACGTCAACGTCAAGAATTGAGCCTATTAATGCCCAAGATTAGCGCCGAAAGTCGCACTCGACGACTTTTTCCATAAAGCCCCTCGTACTTTATGATGTAAATAGCTTTAATTTTGTGTGCCAATGTGTAGTTGGCGGTGTGTCTGTAGAGTTTAACAACCATGTGGCTTATAATTATAGATAAGTCCGAGTTTCTGTTATATAGCAACAATATTTTTTAGCTAATTCCATTTTTTTTTTTTTTTATTATTATTTTTTTATCAACGTATTTTCACAGTTTCGGCCACCGATGCCTTTAGTTTTGTGGATGAAATGCGTCAGGCGGCTAAACATGCGGAGAACTTGAACAATTTTGTGTATGAGCCCACGTCGGGCATGTACTACGATCCAAAGACCGGCTACTACTACAATGCGGTAAATACATATGACAGTGCAATCATTATGATGACGATTTGAATGTTATGCGCAAGTGCAGTTATGTATATGCGTTGTGAGTGACATGCAGGGGTTATCTCATAGGCTGCATTATTATACACATAACAATAAACCTACATCAATGTCAATTTGCAATCTCTTCCGCAGGAATATGGACTGTATTACGATGGCAATACGGGCTGCTACTACAGCTACGACCAAGCCAAAGACTCATACGAGTTCCATTCGAAGCCGCAAGTGCAGGTGAGAGCGTGTGTGCAATCCGATTTCAACATCTGCAGTATGAACAATAATCAAGTGTATTTCTTCTTCATATTCGCTTTAGTCTAGCAAGTGTGCGCAGAGAGTCGATCATTACGTAAATAGTAAACTCTTAGAACGTTTTACAAATCTAAGCATAGACCGAATGCGTAGCAATGCATTAGGTAAGAGTTGAGCCAACGAATGTGCCATAAAAACGCGGATTTCTTTTCTTAAATGGTTGCAGGCAAACAGCGCGGACAATGCTGCCGATGGTGGCTCAAATGCGGACGACGATGCTTTGGAAGAGGACGTTGAGTTTGACGAACTGGGCGGCGTAATAACGGACAAATCCAAGTTAAAGCAAATCAAAGCCGAAAAAGAAAAGGCTAAGAAGCGTGCGGCCAAAAGCAAACGCAAGGCAAAGAAAAATAGCAAGAAGAGCAAGAAGCACAAGTCGAAATCATTCAAAGAGAGGCGACATCACAAGGACAAAAAGCGTAAAAGGCAAGACGATGGCAGCAATGATGAAGAAAAGAGCCAGACTGCTGGAAAACATTCGCGTAAATTCCGCGATGTCGAGGATGGTGAACTGTCGCAGTCGAGCAGCGATAGAAGTTCCTCCAGTAGCAGTTCCGGCAGCGGCAGCTCTAGCAGTGATGCGGATGAAAACGATGACAGTGTACCGTTGTTTAAAGCGGGCGGTCGCTTTCAAGGTTTGTGCGTTTGCTGCCTTGCTTTAAGAATTCAAGAAGAAATTCGCGTTTTTGCCTATAACCCCATGCTTCAGGTATTTTACTTCAGATCTAACATCTGCTACATTTTTTAGATATTGCCAAGCAGTACCCGCCCTCGTTGCGAATCATTGTCCAGGAGACAAACGTACAGGAACTTACGGTGGGTAGCTTGCACCTGATCACTTACAAAGGCGGCACATTGGGGCGTGAAGGTGCACATGACGTCATCATACCGGATGTAAATGTTTCAAAGGTAAATGATTGTTCGATCCAATATCTGAAACGTTCAGTTGATAAATCTAGTTAACTCTTACAGTGCCATTTGAAGTTCCACTACGACACTAAGCGGAGCGTCTATAAGTGTAACGACATGGGATCACGTAATGGTACTATTCTGAATGGAAGTCGTTTGACTGACTCGAAGTCGGCGAGTGGAGAGCAGGATCTGGTCCACGGCAGTGTCTTGCAGATAGGGCAGACTAAGCTGCTTTGTCACGTCCACGAGGGCAATAGTACGTGCGGCCTCTGTGAGCCGGGCCTCTTGATTGAAACGCGCGAGGTGCGTGAAAGCGCAACGAGCAATGTGAAAGTATTGTCACACAAGGAGCAGTTGAAGAAGTTGCAGAAAAAGTACGGACTGGAAAATGAGAGTGAGTTCGTGGCCATTGGAGCTGTACCAATTAGTTTTAATCGTTTTGTCTTTGTTTAGAATTTGTGGAATCGAAGGGCACCGCACCTCATAACTACAACGATCGTGCGGCCACACGACGTACAAAGGTGGGAAGCAGCACCGACAAGGAAAAAACTGAGGTGGCCTGTGTAAACACGTACGTATAGCCTAATTCTCATTTAATTTGATTAATATTGAATAATTGTTTTATTGTTTTTGAAATCAGTGAAATAGGCAGTTCAAATAAAGGATTCAAAATGCTTAGCAAACTGGGCTGGCAGAAGGGCGAGACTTTGGGCAAAACAAATGCGAGTGCTGGTCTCCTGACACCAATCAATGTGGTGGCAAATGAGGGCACTACTGGCCTGGGAAGTGAACAAGTGAGCGCGACAAGCTCTCGCCCGATTGACAAACGCAAGTTGGCCAATTTGAAGATAACACAAGCACGCTACCAACGAGCGAATGATATTTTTGATGTGTCGGATGAAAGTGATTAAGAACTGAGTTTTTCATTTGAAACACATTTAATAAACAATCATGTATTCTATAGTTCTTTATGTATATTAATTCGAAAATCTTTCTATATAAGGTTAAGCTATCAGTCAATTAATTCATTTAGCTTCGAACATAAACAGGAAATATGCGTGTATATTATAAGTAGTTTAAAATAAATTAAACACATACATTATAATGCTTAGATTTTGTAAACTAATTTTAGGTTGAACGTGTTTTTTAATTGTTTTTCGCTAGAGAAGTATATAAATTAATTATAAAATAATTTATGTTTAATACAAAAGCCTCTTAAGATATGTGTTGTCTCATTCACTTGCAATTCTCTGTTGACATGTGCACGTACATATGTATGTATGTATGCATATATGTATGTTGGTAGCTATAGAATTGCAGGCCAGAAACTCACTAATATGAATATGTATTTATGTGTAGGTGCAAGTGTAGAAGGCTAATGTAATGCACAGTTTACAACATACAGACGCACAACGAGATTCTTTGGATGCTGGATCTACACATAAATATAAACGTATGCAGTAATTATGGGATATCGCCAGCCGCATATATGATGACAATTAGATATTGAATACCTATTATCTTGCCTGACCATGCTTGCATCGCTGACTGACGACATGCTTGGTAGTAAGTGAAACTTCTAGACCCGATATTTAACTAACAAGACAAGACATGCGATTTGAATACATAAGTATACATAATGTTGCTGCTTCTAAATATTTGTTCTAATAAATTTTCAATTATTTAGGTCAGAGATGTGACCTCAAGTACATCCGCCAGCTGACTTTATGCCTATAAAATAGCCCGTGGCACACGAATCCTTCCGCATTTCGCACCACGAATTGTAGGTGCGATTATTAACACCGCACAGATTGCCGCTTTGATGTTGCTGCAAATAAAAAAAAAATTATATGATCATTAAAATGGAACTCAAATTTGTTATTACAAATTGAAAAAGTAAAGTTTTCAATAAAAGAGAGCGCTAAATTAGGTTTGAAATTGATTTTTTATCAAAGAAGCCAATGTCAATTATAGATTTTATGTAAAGAAACCTACTGTGCTTAAAATTGTCAAAACCCACACACAAAGTGTTATATTGTTTATCACTTATTTGAAACTAAACTATGTATTTCAACATTTTAATAACTTGTGTTTAGTTTTCAAAGTTGTTAAGATTAATTAAACTGTTCCAACATTTTTGTTTTCTAAAATAATGTTTTTTATCTTGGCAATATCTTGGTTTCACCGAACGTAGAGTACGAAAATATTGATTTGGTTTTCAGTACAGACACTAATGTATTGATTAGATTAGTCGAGAAAACTTTATGGTTCCTTCCTTTGAAGCTAATGTTCGATTTTGTCAGTCACTATCTTTGATGTACATTTTTGGACCGGGGTATTTGATTACTTGTTAATATACTAGTATACTTAATAATACAAATTATTTTCAGTTCATTAAAACACCATTTCCTACATTTTTTGATCGAACTACATTTTTCAAATAGCCTTTCTATTATTTTGAGCACAGATGTACTTACATTAAGTTTACAAAATTAAATACCTTAATGGATTCATTCATATACTTATATACATATATGTTTGGATTCACTTACCATTTGCTGCTGTTTACGTGCACATTTGTAGCGGCAGGCGACGCATCGTGGCATATGGGTCTGCAAGTCCACCAGGCAAGTGTCCCTTGGTCCGCACTTGATGTCCGCACAGCTGACTCGGTCGGCTGTAAAAAGTTGAGGCATTAAGTCAGCGAACAGCGTAATAAACCGATTTTATATATTAAAGCTGCTAAAGTTTTCTTAATGTCTGACTTGGCGAATTCTGAGTAATGGCCTTGCAGTCCACATATCCTGTTCCTTGCATGTGAACTTTGGCAGGTGCTCTTGCCTCGCTGATTTTCTGCTGTGACTGAGACAGACTGGCAGGTGGAAAGTCAACAATTGGATACAATCCATATTTAAGTGTGTACATGCCTATACATACATATATACGAGGGCAGTTCGAAATGTTTCCAGCCTGACAAGATAAAACTTTTTAACTAGACAGTTCTTCTAGCGATGCTCCCTACTCTTCAACTTCATCAAAAAGTATTCGCGTCCTGCTCCTCAAAAAGGTTGTTATTTTATGAAAATGTCTGTCCCTCAAGATTTTAGTTTAAGGTATAGAAGGAATCGCTTGCGGCTAGGTCTGGAGAGTAAGGAGAGCAACAGCTGATGTATGGGATGGCGCATCTGATCGATCGCGGGGCTATCTCAGGTCCTTTTTTCTGTTCAAAATTTGCTGTCTTTAGAGAACTTCGCTATCTCAACTATCTCTTTACTTTGATTCGGTCGTCCAGAACCATTTTCAGAATTTTGGCGATGTTTTCGTCAGTGGTAGTTTATGGGCGTCCCGGTTGTCTCTAATATTTTAAGCTCGTACATCCACGTTTAAGTTCAGCTGCCCTGGACTTAACAGTTGCCAATAATAGAGAAGAGTTCTCTTAAACAACGGCCATCTTGTTTTTGGTTTGTGTAAGCCTATTGCCTTTCAAAAACAAATCTATTATGACAGCACGATTATCAAATTTTTATTTAACCACTGATATGGACCTAGTTAATCAATTATTGAACAACCAATCAATTTTGGTGGAAACATATAAAAAGATGCCTAATAAAAATGTAATAGTTTTGTTAATGTAGGAGAACGTCTCCGGGCAGAAACATTTCGGACTGCCTTCGTAAAAGTATATACAAGTATGTAAGTAAGTACAGTATATGCCCTTTGATTTTGATATTGGGCGATTTTATTGTTGATGCCTTACGAACGGATACACCGTCGGGGAAGTTGGACGCAGCAGTAAAGTGGAAAGAGCAATGTAATTCTCAACGCTGCCACATTATTCACACCACAGTCTGCGTCCGCCCCTTTTCCCGTGCAACGCATGCGCAAGACAGTAGCTGTGGCCAAACGAACGACGCAAGCACAAAGGGGCAGACACTCCAAACGCCACTTGCCTGCGTGTGCGTGTGTATAGTTATCGTTAACATGATCTTCAACTTGGCAACAATGTTGCAAAGCGCTTAGAGCGATCGGGTGCTGGAGCAGGAGCGGGAGTGGCATGGCGCGACGGGGAGATGTGGCGGCATGTCTGCAACTTCGAGGACGGCGCAGGAAAGGTCGATGTCGACAGTCTAGCAATTCGTAACAGTTAAAATTTATTAATTTCAACCGCGCCATTCGCCTCAAGCTTCCTTTGCAGGGTACACGCGCGCACACACACAAACATAAATATATGTGCAGTGTTTGTAGGTAGTGTTAAAAAGAATTCCCGCCAGTTTTAGGTCTTACTAGTTCACCAGCCACTAGGGAGAATTTGGTTGTTTAATTTGCAAACCGGATGATCTGCATCGAAACTAAGGTAACCAATATATATAAGATATATATGAAGTAGATGAAGTAAATGAAGAATATGTCTTAGTAACAATCAAATCGGAATAACCCATGTTGTTAAAAAGTTAACCAATAAAATATTATGGGGTTTCGAGAAGTAAACAAGAAAATTTAAATGGAGAATATGCCTTCATACCAAATAGATAAGTTAAAAGTACTTACACTTTCTTCTTAGTATTGACAGGAATAGTGAAGCTTCTTCTTTTTTTAAAGAACCTTTTGAATATTGTTAAAAAGCTAACCAATAAGAGATGATGGCGTTTCGAGCAGTAAACAACCAAGTTCAACCCAGTAGCTGTTTAAATGGAGAATATGCCTTTATACCAAATAGGTAAGCTAAAAGTATTAACACTTTCTTCTCTGTACTTACAGGAATGGTACAGCTCTTTCTTTTTTATTAAGATAGTTTCAATATTGCTAAAAAACTAACCAATAATAGATGATGGCGTTTTCAGAAGTAAAAAACAAAATTCAATCCAGTAGCTGGGATATAGAAATGGAGGAATATGCCTTAATAACAATCAAATAGGTATATAGAAGTACTAACTCTTTCTTCTTAGTATTGACAGGAATAGTGGAGCTTCTTCTTTTTTTAAAGAACCTTTTCAATAATGTTAAAAACTTAATCAAAAGCAGATGATGGCGTTTCGAGAAGTAAACAACAAAATTCAATCCAGTAGCTGGGATATATAAATGGAGAAATATGTCGTACTAACAATCAAATAGGTATATAGAATACTAACTCTTTCTTCTTAGTAGTAATAGGAATAGTAGAGCTTCTTCATTTTTTAAAGAAACTTTTCAATGATTGTTAAAATGGAAAAATGATTGTTCGAAAGCTGTCTTTGTTCTAACAACATTTGTTAAAATTCATAGAAAAAATACAGGCTATAAAAAAAATGTAAAGGGCCGATAAAAGCGCTTCGAGAAAAGCTCTACTGAGTTACGAATCCCAATATAATTATTGAATATGTGTTCAAATAAGTTTCGAAGTTGGTTCTGAAATATCTCCAATAAAGTCCTTTCACTTATTACTTTAAGAACAATCTCTTAATGGAAGAGTTATGTAATTTAGTAAATTAGTTTTCATCAGCTCTAAAGAACACACACAGGTGTGCTGATTAGAAAACTAGTTCAAGGTACTGGAACTTCGGAAGTAAGACTTGCAGCACTTGTTGATTTTGATGGATATGTCTGTGTGGTTGCGCCTGATAATGCCGTCACAATGCAACTCAGCTGTAATTTGTTATGTCGACGTGGTTTAATCAATGCCGACGACCGGTTGCCACATGCTACAGCAGTAACAACAACAACAACAACAACAAGAACGGCGGCAGCAGACGCATCTGAAAATGTCTGCTGTCCGCTAAATGTTGTTGTTTCTGTTGCTGTTTGAGGAACTTATTGCAACATTGTGTGGCAGGGCCGGATTCGTCGTGGGTCATGTGTGTGCGCCTGTGTGTGCGCCGGCTGTCTGGCCATTTTGGCATTGCGTGTTGTTTAAGGTGATTTTAATATGATCGTAAACTTCAGCGCAGCCAACCCAGCCCGACAGACGCGAAGCCAGACGAGAGTGACGTGTTGCCGTTGCCATTGCCATGTCCGACTGTCGTTCTGTCGTTCGGTCGCTGGTCGGTTGGTCAGATGGTCGGACGAGCCTTCAGTTGTAATCACGGCGTATGCTGTCGCCGTCGCCGTCGCGAAAATGGCGTTTTTAATGGTTTGTACGTGTAGTCATATTTCTTTGAGTAAGTTTTGTGCCTTCCTTCGTGGACTCTGGAACGTTTTTGTATGGGTTTTATAGGTTTGATCGCAGGTTCAAACCCAGACAGACACACACACACACACACACACACACACAAGTCTTAATGTGAAAGCACACACACACACACACACACATACATATTCATATATACAAAACAAAGACATAGTTATGTACATATGTAGGCATAAAAACCATAAAGTTACTAACCATAAAGATAAAATTCTCCAAAACCAAGCTCTGACACACAACAGACAGACACAGTAGTTTTTAGACAGACCTCTGCATATGTACATTTTAATTTATCGCCAGCGATCAGCATAAAGTAAAAGACTGGAAACTGGTAGCATGGTAGACAGATATTGCATGCGAGGATCATCAGAAGGCTAAACAAAGCCACACACAAACACGCGCACGCACGCACACGCATGCACACTCACGCACACACACGCACGCACTTTTGTGCTAAAAGCAAAAGTGAATAATTGTTAATGATCTTCATTTTTATTAATTTCCGGCTACCGTGCAGACGGATGACGGCATTTTCTTAGTTTGACGGGAAGGTAGGTTCCATTCACATTTTCCAAAGTTTCTAATTTAAGCTATTAAAATAGATAAAAACTTGTATAACCTTTAACCGCTTCGGTACAGGATAACAATATCATGACATACATATGTATTTTGTGATTAACTGAATTAAACGATTTCTAATTAAGCATACTTTGATTAAATTAATATTCGTATGCCTTTTTTTTTTTGAATATATACTACAATAGAATCAGCTAATATATATCGTCAAATAGATAAGGAAATTGTATTTAGAATGCATAAATTTTCTAAATCTAAGTTTCTTTCTATGAAAAATTTGTTTACGTTAATTTATTTGATAAAATAATTAAATATTAAATGATTTTACGGTTTCTTAAGTATCAATATTAATTACATATTAAAAAAAGGTAAACAGCTAAAATGCTATTGTTCCTAAGAAACTTAAATAAAACATTTTTCATATCATTTCTACTGATGTTACGATATCTAAATGAACAGAAAAATGCTTACTACTCAGATTGATTTTTGTAGGAATACCATATAGCGTGCACTGATTCTGATAACACTTTAAATTATTATGAGGCTTTCGTCAAAATCATAAGCAGAAGTGTATCCGAATTATTTTTCCACCAAACAACCATATTTGAACGACAAATATAAAAGTGTTGTTATTTTGTGGGCGAATGAATAGCAACAATAGTAGAAGAAAAAATATGCCATAAAAATATTCACACAGCCAACAAGGCGCAATTTTGTGAATGTTATCTCGAATATCGTAAAGAGCTCATCGTATTTTTATTTTACTGCAAAGTATTATTTATTAATCAATTGATCGCGTATTTTCAGCTGCTCTACTCCTGTGCTGGCAAAGGCAATTACGCCTTATGGGAAATCGTTTCGAAATGCAAAGACAAAGACAAAAGCACGGCCAGCACCCTATTATTAGAACACTCGTGAATTTAATTACAATACAGCTCAGGTAGTAGTAGTAGATGAGCGCTTTTCGTCAGTGTCTGACTTGGTGCTAGTGTTTTTTTTTTTTTTTTTTAATTACAGCTTGTAATTTGCGCGGAAACGTTGCAATTAGCACGCAATCGGGCAGTAGCTGGCCAAGTCTGGCACAGTAAACCAGTTCTGGCACCCGTCGACGCGTCGTTCTCCGCAAATATAAAGATACAGATATGGCGCGACAATGCAACTGTCAAATGCCGCATTTTATTGGGGTCTCAGATGTTTCGTGGGCGTAATTAGATAATGCCAAAGCGGTCACTGCACAGTGCGGCGAAGTCCACTGAACAGATTGATAAAGCGGGTTACGACGTGGCGTTCGAAGTCGCATTTAAAGCCAACGCCGCATCAATCCTTATAAAAGATTTTAAAGTTAGGTAAAGGGAAGAAGTTTTTGAAAATATGGGCGAGGTATTATTTTTCATCAAAGCTTAAAAATACCTAAAAAATACTCCACAAATAGTTAGTTTGAAAAATAAAAGAATACACCTAGCAATGTAAATTTAGACGTAAACAACGCCTTACATAAAGCTTTTGAAATTTCTTAGAGACCCTAAAAAATAAGCGATTTGTGCAATATGTTGTCTCAGTGTTTACATCTTCATTTGAGTTAATGTTTGTGGTGGGAGTCAAGTTTTCATATTTGGAAACAGATATAATGTCGCGGGTAGATAGGTTAATTATTAAAATATAAATTGCCATTCCCTGTAACTTAGCGAGAATCATGTCGTCGGGTGGGTTAGACCTACCACTTACTTGTAAGACCAGTCTCATATTCGTTGACCTTGCTCGTTGAAGATAGAAGGGGCCCTTCATCAACTTTGCCATTATTTCGCCCATAAATTAAAAGTGAATAACTGATCGATTTAGCTGCTTTCCATTAAAAGCTAACCTATTAATAGCAATTTTCTGAGGACAGAATTGAAATCGACTCTTTTATTCAACAAAGTGTTATACGCTCCTCCGAGAAAGGTAAACCATTGCATAACGAAGGTAAATATAGATCCGTATAGACCCCATTGTCAACCCATTGGCGTGTCTAAGTTATGATATTTTTGCAAAGAGATTACCTGCTGGAACTAGCTAGCTATATTGTGTGCATACGAGTATTTTTAAATCAGAAATATTATTATTATTATCAAAGTTTGAATATGTGGCAATTTTGAATATAAGAATGTGGGGATCCGTGGATTGTGCAAGATTTTAATAGGATTTATTGTGGGATTGAAAGAGAGAGAGAGAGTAATTTAAGATTAAGAAAAGTTAAATGTATTGGTGGCACAAAGATCTTGATCTTAGAGCGCTATCCATGAAATATTGTCAGGTGAGGAATCTTGACGCGTATGACCAAATCTGAGGGAAAAGGGCTTTTAGGAGTCGGGGCCAGATGGACCCCAGGATTCCTTTCTTGTTTTTCAGATAATACATGAATTTCAACAAATGTGTTTTTGGTCAGGTGAGGAATCTTGACGCGTATGACCAAATCTGAGGGAAAAGGGCTTTTAGGAGTCGGGGCCAGATGGACTCCAGGATTCCTTTCTTGTTTTTCAGATAATACATGAATTTCAACAAATATGTTTTTGACGCATATGACCTGATCTGAGGGAAAAGGGCTTTTAGGAGTCGGGGCCAGATGGACCCCAGGATTCCTTTCTTGTTTTTCAGATAATACATGAATTTCAACAAATGTGTTTTTGGTCAGGTGAGGAATTTTGACGCATATGACCAAATCTGAGGGAAAAGGGCTTTTAAGAGTCGGGGCCAGACTGTCGCCAGCATTCCTTTCCTGTTTTTTGCAGATAATATACGAATTTAATAAAAATATATGTGTTGCTAACTTCGGTGCAGGGCTGCCAATTTCGCTTTTTTCCCGTCAAATCTGGCTGTTTTGGAAGACCGATTGCGGGAAAAATTGGTGAATTGCGGGAAGCGGGAGTTCTGGATTTTTCGAAGTTCGGTGAATATTTTGTTTTTGAAATGCCAATCATGTGGGCCGGCGAAAATCAAAAAATTGTTCACTATGCACTGACAGCTGACGGTCGCTGCTGGTGCGGCTTTGTAATTAATTGGAAATATGAGTCGATCAATTGCATTGTCTTAGGCAGTGGTGGTGGTAGTGGTGGTGGTGGTGTGACCACAAAATGAATAAGCACGAATTAAGCCGAGACGATGCACGCCACTCAAAGTGGAGCACCACTGACAAGAGCTGAGGCTGTTGCTGCTGCTGCTGCTGTTGCTGATGATGGCAATCGCAGTCATGGAGCCGTATAAGCAAATGTAGCAATTTCAGGCAAACACCGAGCAACTTGATACGCCTGCCTCCGCCAACTCATGTTGTTGGTGTGGGCAAGAGTCAGTCGGCGATTGCAGACGGTAGCGCGACAATGACGGCCCAGCCGTGGCAACTGCAGCTTGTGGTTGGGAACGTACTCGTACCTACACATATCCACAAACTCCGTACCCGTAACAGCAGTAAACCTCAGTCAAGTCAATCAAATGTAAAATTGCGGTTGCGGTATGATTGTTGTTAAATGTGCTGCTGTTGCCGCCAACAACTCGACAGCAGCAGCAACAACAGCAGCAACAACAGCAGCAACAACAGCAGCAACAACAGCAGCAACAACAGCAGCAATTGGCATTGCCATTGCAATTGTAGGCAACCGCATAGCAAAGCAATGTAGCACTATACTTGTAATAGGCAGCGCAAGACTTTCAATTACAATTAATTTGATGGATTTTTAAAGCATAGGCAGAGCATATTGCCAATTGCAGAGCCATTAGACAACACCCCATCGACGGGCTTATTGCCCATTCCAAGATGTCTATCGCTAGCTTATATTTAGGAAAAGTACATACCACGACACGGTCCAGGATATGCCACGGCTATGGAACGTCCAATTTTGCAAATCATACGATTTATATCACATGTGCTCCTATATGTTTTGCCATCCACACCGCACACCGCATGCTCCCCATTAATGCCATCGTCATCGGGCTGGCCATCGCCGTCCAGATCTTGTGCCCCATCGGCCCAGGGACAATTAATATCGCATTCTATACAGTGTGGCATCATATTCTGATCTTCGACGCAGGTTAGTCCATTCAGACAACTGACTCCGTTACAACTGGCTGTTGATGATAAGCAATATAAAAATATATGATATACGAACTGGGAAAAACAAAAAGCACTGAATTTTAGGAAAACCTACAACTCGTATGTATGGAAATATCTGCCATGCGACATTTTTTACAACGCTTTAAAATCGGTATCTATGAGAACGCAGATTTTTTGCATTTTTTTGGGGTGTTCAAAATTAAAACGTTAAAATTTCACATTTTTGCAAAAGCTATATCATCATGGCGAGACGAATTAATATATCTTGATTTTTCCGTCATTATCTAAAATTTGAGATCCCTTTTCCGACCAAGTTAATAAGCCCTTTGGCATAACTTTTTGTAAAGAAAAATTTGATTAGTTTAAGTTCTTAAATTTCATTGTAATTGATACAGAGCGTATGAAAAAGGGTATACAAAACTACCAAGTTCTTCAGAATATTTATCGTCGATTAAGTAAAACTTGTAGTTGTGAAACACATTTTGGAACGACAAAATGTTATCCATTTGGAGATCAAAGTATTATGACTAGATACTTAACAGTCCAGGAATGAATAAAACGCATAAATAGTAAAGAAAAGTGAAATGTGCTTTGTGATAGTTTAATTAATATAGAAAATTTAAAAAGAAGGAAATACTAGGCAGTAAATGAAAAAATTGTAAGACCTATAATGAGGCGGGAATGCAATTCAATGCCAGGCAAGTCCTAGGGAATGGAATTGCTATTAAAGGTGAAGCAGAGAACAAATAATATAAATTAACCAATTACAGATTCACCAATAAGGATCTAAGTAGCTAATTCTCTTAAAATATAGTTAGAAGTACAACAGTTTCCTAGTAGCCTTTAAAATATTTTGTTTACGTTTCCATTCAACCGTGTCTTTCTATTACATTTTAAGCTATAAATAAATTGTTTTCCCATTTCTATGATTAGCGCCAATTCCACACACACACACATACACATTCTCAGAACTACAAGTAATCAGTATATAGTATGTATGTACGTGTATGTGGATATGGCTAGCAATAAACTGTCAAATTTATCATTGCACATTGCCTGTGATGCGAAACGCCTTGGCGCCAACCATGACACTCGCAAAAAATTGCATTCATTTTTCTGCACTAAAATATTATTGAATGCGAATTTTAGCTGCGACCAGCAGTCAGTTTGCATTCCAACATAGAGCAGGAGGGGGGCGGGGTAATCAAGTGCCATGCAGATTCCTTTCTACGACACACTGGTCCCAAAACAAACAAAAAAAAAACACTTTTAGAATGCGTTCGATTGTAAAACTTATTTTTCTTCCCTTCGGGGAATAGTACGTATCCAATAGAAAAGATAAACTGGTAAACCGTAGAACTTTGGAAAAACGTAATTGTTTTTTCTGTAAATTTTGAACCTTTTACTTAGATTAATTTACTTAATGTTGGAATGCATTGTTAAAATATAAATGAACTGCAAATTGAGGTTCCAATTGAATTTATTTAATGTGTGCCGATTAAAATCGATTAAAGATAGATTCCAAACCATATATTTAAGTATTCCATTTTCAACGATTGTTATTTTGTTTTTCGTTGAATAATTTACCAAAAGATAATTTACTTTAGAAAAAACGCACTTTTTGTAACTTTGAATATTGAATGTTTTACTAATAAGCTGCAAATCTAGGTTCTAAATGCATCGTCTCTTGTGGTCAATATTCCAATTTAATTTATTAAATCGATTAAAAATTAGATTCCTCTTTACAACACTTTTAAAATAATATTGTATGTCGACTGAATTAATTGTATTAGAACGAATGATGGGAAAACATATATTTCATTTTCAACGATTGTATTTTTTTTTTTTCGTTGAATAATTTACTAAAGGAAACAGATCAGAATAATTTCGAAACTGAATATACTAAATCAAGGGTGTACGTAGGGGGGCCAATTTGTTGATTAAATGAGTTTAAATAAGAATTTATGTGTATGATAAATAAAAAAAAACTTGAACAAATCCAACTCAGTTCCATTTCAGGGCGAAATAGTTCGCCATAATAATGAAGATAACAACTTTATATTACGAAATTTTTTTTAGGTGGAGCAACGGCCTCCTGATGCGGCCCCTGCGTACGTCCTTATACTACATTTTCGGAGTTAATGGGGTTTCGATCGTGCGAAATAAATGTTATTCGGTAACTTTTTTTTTAAGGAATGTTCTATATTCGACCGAATATTTGTAAGATCTCTACAAGTGTTTCCTTTAATGCTTATTAGTCATTTGTTTAACTAACTACATTACTATATTTTGGGTTTTGAAAAAAATATCCCACTAGAAAAACAAATCGGTTTTTGTTGTTTTGGCTCGAAAAAGCCATCAAGTGATTTCGTTTGCACATCATCATGCTGACTATGTTTTCATAAACTAACGTATTTTGCAGTTTGGGACCAATGTGCAGTCACCAATTGTGGCACGCGCCATCGTTATATGTAAGTATGTACATTGGCATTTTATGTGCCACCGTAGGCAGCGTGTCGGAGAACAAGCTAGCGATGAGCAGAACGATCGCTGCTAGCGGCTAATCCAACAAGTTTGAGCCAAACAGTTGGAAATTATGAACGAGCTGTTTGGTTATTGCCTGCCAAGCTGCCTGCCTGCCTAACTCAATGGCTGGATGGTTCTTTTGGTGCCTTGGACTCGCATCATGGCTTAGTCTTAGCTCATCGTTCTTGTCTGGCGCTGTGAATGCACGCTTTTATTGATCATTTGAGCATGTTTGCGAGTGCTTCCTGTATCATTAAATTATTACACAACATTTTCATGGCGCGCACTGTCAGCTGGATTTTTCATTCCACCATTGGCGACAAGTTGTTTTCAATAATTGAAATGTGCAATAATTTGTCTTCTAATCTAATTATTGCGGTTCTGCGGTTTTTGGCACGCGACCAGCAATCAACAGTCGACAGTTGTAACTACTCTACTCCTGCCTCTCCTACCTGTCCTACCTGTCCCATCTCTCAAAATCGCATTCATACCATATTTATGTATGTATATAGTATATGTATATAGTATAGTTACTTACTTTTGCAATGTCCGCGATAGGCGACTGTGACGGCACTGTTGGTGCGGCAGGCGCGCTTGCGCAGTTGGCATTCGGTATTGTAGGTGCGTCCATCGGTGCCACAAACCGGATTTGTGTGTTGCTGCATGCGAACATACATACATACATAATACATACATACATATTTGTGCATATGTGATTAAGTAGCCCTGAAGTATGCTACAACATTATTGCATGAAGACTTACCAATATGCCATTTGGCTGGGGCTGGGGCTGGGACTGCGCCAAAAAGCCAGACTCGTGATCATAAATTCCATCGAGAAATGCTAATTCATCGGCATTAGTGGGGCTCTGGCTATTATTATTATGGCTGTTGTGGCTGTTGTGGCTGCCCTGGCGGCCTTTGTGCCGTCGCCTGCCATCAGAAGTTGATGCTGTTGCAGCAGCAACAACAACAGCATCAGCATCACCACCACCAGACGTGGACGTTACCGATGACGTAGCTGTTTCACTTCCGCGTTCACTGTCGTATAAACGGCGACGTATGCCAGACATTGTGTTATTTGCAGGAATGCTCAGAGCTGTCACAGCTGCTGCTCTTGTTGTTGTTGCATTGCTCTTGCTGCTGCTGCTGCTGCTGCCCATTTGCTGATCCTTATGCTTACGCTGTTTATGCAGACGTTGTTGGTGTTTACGTTTTCGTTGACTATTGTGGCCGCCTCTGTTGCTGTTGCTGCTGTTGTTGTTGTTGCTCTGATCAGCATTGTCGTATTGTTGGTCGTGATTTGGAGCGTGCTCAACACGTCTGCCATGTTGATGCATGTGTCTGAGTCGGGCTCGGGCTCGAGCTCGAGCTTGAGCTTGAGCCTCAGTTCCAGCCAGCATGTTGGCATTGTCTTGCTCTTGCCCATACTCTTGCCTATTAATGTCGTTGGCGGGTTCATTAGCATTTGCCGTCTTATGTCTAGACGTAGCTGAATCTGCTGTCGCTCTGATGTGTGTTGGCGCTAATGTTGTTGCTGTTGCTGCTGTTGCTGCTGCTGGTGGCGGTGTTGACGAGTCATTGGCTCCTGTCGTCGATGTTGCCAACGTCGTCATTGATCTTGTTAAGTGTTTGCTGTTATTATTTTTATGTCTGCGTCGCTCGTTGCTCGCATGTGCCGTCATTGCCGGCATTGGCATCGTCATCGTCATCTCCATATCCATATCCATGTTGCTTTTGCTCTGAATATGCAGCCGTCTGGTTGTGGGTTGTTGGCGCTCCAGCTGTGTTCCCTCTTGCAAATTGCTGCTGTCTATAATCAAAAGTCTTCTATGTTTTGTTTCGCCCTGCACCTTTCTATGATTGTGGCGCGGCATTGGCTTCTCTTGGCTTTGTTTGTATTGTTGTTGCTGTTGTCTTCTTTGGTTATCAGCTTTGTTGCTGTTGTTGCTGTTGTTGCCACCACTGTGGATGTTGCTGCTGTCGTTCTGTTTATACTGGCGTTTGGCGCCATCTAAACCTAAATTGATGTTTGTTATTTCGCTACTTAGACTACGAGTATCGCGAGGCGACTTCTCATGCATATTGTGATGTTGTTTTTGTTGTTGTTGCTGTTGCTGCTGCTGCTTCTGCTGCTGTTGCTGTTGCTGTTGCTGTTGCTGCTTCCGGCGCAATGCCGCTCCACACTCGGGCGCACACACACATTTGGGTCGACCCTTGCGTTTGACGCACTTTTTATTTGGCCCACATTTGAAACTCTTGCAACTCTCTGAAATTCAGCACGAAAATTTGAATAGAAAATTGTTTAAGTAACATGCATCAATTTTTGTAGCAAGTTAAATATTCAGTTGTTGCTGTTGTTGCTAGAGAAAAAGAATAACAACAACGCCAAGTACACCAACACTGCATCGCTTGCATAAATTAGCACTTTTGATGCCAGCACCAGTCGAAGGCAAGTCCCCACAGAACACTCACCTATGCATGGCGCGCACTCAACACCGCCTCCGATGGCCGTGGCAAAAAAATACTCCACACTGCTCAGCTCGCGATCGGTGTAGGAGAAGGCTTGGTTGGCGCCACAACATTCCAACTTTGTGATGTTTGTTGAGAAGATTTGATTGCATTTGCCGCTGCCGAGTGCTGTTTGCCAGCAGGTTCCAGCTGTGTACGAGTATATACAAAAATTATTTGGATGATGGAAAATTTGCTAGCGATCGCAAAATAGTTTTACCAAAAATCCAAAGTCCCTTATAAATCAAAAATATATCCCATATAAAATGACATGAGATCCCTTTCTACATATGTATATACATACACTCCTATATGCTTAAATTATAATTATATAGCATATTTATGAAAATAAATCAGAATATATACCAGGGACCGCAAATAATGACTATTTTGTTTTTTGTTAACTCTGAGAAAGACAAAATTACAACTTGAGTTTTACTTTTGATTAAAAAAATAAAACTCAAAGAATAATCATTATTTTATGAGTTTGACTTTTGCTCAAAATATGATAATGGGTTAATTTTTAAAGTTTAGCTCAAAAATTAATCATTATATTGGGATTGTGACCAATAAAATTAAAAAATAATCATAATTTAGCAATTTTTATAATAACACTTGTAATGATTACAGTTCCAGATATATAGTATGTAAATACTTGTATATATAGGGATTGACTTGAAAGATAATTCAAAATGTTGCTTTTAAATGTACATTATTTTTTGAAACAAAAAAAAAGGAAAGTATAGAGTTGAGTTCCCACGAAGAAGCTTCGCGGCTCAAATATTCGTTTTGAAAGCTACGATCATTTATTTTTTCTACTTCTTTAGATCAGCCTGGCGAGATGGGTCGAACTCCCGATGCCCGTCTGTCTGTTTCAATCTCTTCTCCTATTTCACTACTATTACTATTTTATGGATACAGATACACGAATATGTATATTAGATCGCTTTATCAAATTGCTGTCACACCAAAGACACGATGAAAAAAGTCTATTTGTATACAAAAATCGTTGTTTATGTTAGAATCGAGTTGGATATTCAGAATGTTGTCGTCATACCCGATGACCAAATGCAGAATGAGTTTAGAATACTTTATAATGAATGGTTAGATTGTACAGTCACAGCAGGGTATCATAGAAATAGGGAATTAAATTATGAATGAACCAATAGCTGCCAAACTGAACTCAATTATAAAAAACTATCGCACAATATTTGTTCTGTTCTCACACTAATAAATTAAAATAATTCAGCTAAAAGACTATTCAGATAGCCACTTAATAAATTATTTATATGTCTATTATGTCTACTATTTGCAGAACATTTCTGAGAAATATTAAACAACTAGTTACAATCGCAGGTAAGCAACAACAACAAGAAAGCAGGGTAAATATTTTGTTGCCATAGTTATTGAATTGAAAAAATAAGCGCTAATAGATTTCAACGAAAGTCGTGCGCACAAAACTTAAAATCAAATTCGTTTGATATTTTATTTACAGTTGGATCCGAATCGTATTTTTGCCCTCGCCCTGACTCGCCAGAGTCCACATTCATGTGCGATAAACAAACAACTTTGTTGTGAGAAATTGCGTCATATTTGGTATAATGTGTCACATTTATCGTTCAATCACATCGGAGCGAATGAACGCACATTTGCACAGCGACAGCGACAGGGACAGCCACAGTCACATCCACAGATACAGATACAAAGATACCGATATCGAAAATGTATGCTAAGAGATACAGATACAGTGGAGGCAGAGACGCCTTTCGTGGGCACATGGCGCCACACTTTGAAGTTATTTATACATATACTCGTACGATTATATACTAAGTAATATATTCGTATATATAGTATGTGGCTCTTAAGTTGCCCAAAAGCTCTAAGACGCATATTTCTGATTTTGGGTCAGCTTGAAGGAGTATCTTAAAGTCGATAAACATATAAGTGTGAGTGTGTGTGTGTGTGTGTGGAATGCTTGTCTTACTCACCCGCCACAAGACGCATGCTCAGCATCAGGGCAATTAACAGAGTCGTCAAAGAACACCAGCTATGAATGGGCGACGATGACGATGATGACGATAGTGTTGGTGTTGGTGTTGGTGATGGTGATGTCGCCACTTGGCCAGACTTGACTGTTGTTGCTTTTGTTGGGCTTTTCATTGATGACGGCCACGAGGTGCTGCAGCGTCTGCTCTTTCCTGGACTAGAACTAGATAAATGTTGCCACTGCTGCCACTGCTGCTGCTGCTGCTGTTGCTGCTCACATGCCACTGACAACTTGTCATTAGCGTCAGCAACATCTGCGTTTTGTGCTGCTGGCTCCGTGTCTGCTGCTGCTGCTACTGCTGCTGCTGCGGCTTCTGTTGCTTCTGCTGCCGGTTGATGTCTTAGTTGAGACATGTTGCTACTGCGATTGACGTCATGGTTAACACTGTCACCGGCAATTTGGCGCGCAAGACATGCGAAGCGTTTTGGCTTTTCTTGCAGATACTTCCATGCGATTACTATAAATAAACTTAAAATTGGGCTACATTTGCGGCTACCAGTTGCTGTAGCTGTTGCTGTTGTTGTTGCTGTTGTTGCTGCTCCTGCTGCTGCTGCCGCCGCTTCTGATGCTGCTGACGTCTGTGACAATGTTGCCGCTAATTGGTTTGGCATACGCGCTTCCGCTTTGGCAGGAAGTGCGCGCATTGTGAACATGTCTCTACGCTTGTATTTGTAATTTGATTTTCGAAATGTCAAATTGTTCTGATTTTTTCTTTGGCTCATGACCAGGCGGCATGCGTTTGTTGGCAGTGGCATGCCACGCAATACTCGTACAAGCTGTGAGCTAAAACAAAGAATTAAAAGCAATTAAAATAAATGCCTACATATTCACGTATCTATATAGTATACATATATGTATGTATGTATATATGTATGTACCAGTAAGTAAGTACTCATGTTTTAGAAAGATATGTTATATGGGATCTTCAGCAAGTGTTCGCCAAGCCTTAGGCCAGACACTGATGGTGCATGCAACAAAAACAACAGCAAGGGGGGAGGGGGGAGAAAAAGAAAAGACATTGACAGCAAAGAGGCAACAATTAAGTCTCAAACGTTGAGTTGACATTGAGCAGGCGGTTTTCAAAATGTGACCACTAAAAATAAAGAACCTGTTGCTGCCAGCGACAACGACAACAACGACAACAACAACAGTCACAGAGACGTTGGCACTGTCTACCATGTTGTGGCAGCGGCGCGACCATCATCTAACACAACATGCAACACCGAGCCTTCAATGCTCTTCAACTTGTAAGAAGCTTTTAGCCAGAAATAAAATGTTGCGCAAAGATTTTAAACCATTTATTGGATCAACAATAATATGCGAACTCTATGGAAACAATGCCTCTAATGTGTGAGTTAGAAACCACAGATAACTAGGGAGGGGAAGCTTTATTCGTTACCAAACTCTTTAATAAGTGCATAAGACCCTTCTGCAACAACGCAGTTCAAGGCAAGACAGGTGCGCGCAACGGAGGCATGAGGTGTGTGTTTCTGCAGGTGAGTGAGTGTGTGTCTGGATTTGCAACTTGCAGTTTGTTTGGCGCACTGTTTGGATGTTTGTTTTGGGCTGCTGTCGTCTTCGTCGTCGTCGTCATCGTCATCATCGTCATCATCATCGTCATTGTCATCGTCATGACATTAAGGACGTGCTCAAGCAAACATATGCGAATGCGAGCGTAGGCCGCAGTCAGATAGACAAAGTGAGCCAGACATGCAACAATTGTTAGAAGCAGCAACGGCAACAGCAACAGCAACAGAGAGTCTCGCAAGCACACACATACGAGTACACACACATATGTACATATACAGTATATGTATGTATGTACTATACATGCTGGTCTACGATATTTATGTACGAGTATGGACAGCAACAGCGACAGCGATAGCGTGGGGCACGGGTACGTGACTCAAGTTGGCGTTGCCTGCATCTGTATTGGAGCACATGTGAAGTATCCTAATTTGGCTAACTTGCAACGTCCTTGAGCGAGATATACACGCCCATGCTGGCATATGTCAATGTCTGTGAAGCTCTTATCCGCTAGCCCTTTGGCTTTTGCTTAACCCTTTGTGTCTCCTGGGCACTTGTTAGCGTTAACTGTTTGCTCTGCTCGAATTAATAGTCTCATAGACTCAGCTGCAGAATCTGCGAGAGTCCACAAACAAATCAGAACAATATTGCACAGCCAGATTCTTGCACTAATGCGATGACGTCAGTTCTAGTTTAATTTTCCACTGTAGTATCTCTTACCAAAGGGAAACTGGGAACTTACTCTACTATACATCGTGTTTAAAATATTGAACTGCTAAATATATGCATATTTATTGCAGTTATGGGAAACTATTCAATAAGTATGGTATAACGTTCGTGTAAAGATTTGTCTGCAGGAATCGAGAAAATCATTAAGAATAATGCCGGATATTCAGGGTATTAAGTGTGCTCTAATATATTCGGTAAAATGCGGGACCTTAAATAACAAAATTTCAATATTTATTACTAATTTTGTTGGGCACACCTATTATTCTGTCCAACCGAAAACAATTGTAATTTATAAATTAACCAAACGCTAAGTTATTTTTTAAAGTTTTTAATTTTTAATTGTTGGTAAAGCCATTTATTATTTTTTTGTCGCTGAAGTATGTTTGCTTTAAAAACTAACCTTTTCTTTGAAAAACACTTAAATATGAAGAGAATTTTTTTTTTAAATATGCTCACACCTATTGCACTGTCCAGGTGTGTATTTAATTAATTGGATCTAAGATGATTGGTGGCTGAAGGGGCTGACAAATCTGTTATATATATATTTCTACATTTTTGCGATCTGGAACGATTCAGTATTGAATTGTGAATGCCCGAAATAAACGCTCTCTGGACATATGGGAGAAAAATGTCTTTGATTGCTTTGGCACACGCACTTGCACCTACATATGTATGTGTGTGTGTGTGTGTATCTGGCAATGATGTGTTGCATGTATAGAAGACCATTGATTGCAACGTCAACGGCTGGCTACCTGTCCAGTGCAGTGGTGGCAGAAGACATACAGACATACACGTGCATACATACATATGCATAAGAAATAAAATATCTGCACATGCGACAAGCAAAACAAAAACGCGCCAACTCACACACATAGTATTCGTATAAAAAAAAAACTCATACATACATATATGTAAGTATGTTTGTGTGTGTGTACGTGCACATTGCACATTTCCTCGTAAACAATTAATGACCTACTGCGTCATGGTTCATGGCATGCCACGATGGGACAGGACGGGAGGGGACGGGACGGGATGGGATGGGATGGGGTCGGACTGGAGACGGGACAGGACAGGACGGGACGGGATGGGACGGAACGGTCCGAGACCGGGCGGCAACTGCACCGAAAATTATTGCGTTAACATGCGTTGCGACATTTTATATGATGGTCGACCAGCTTGGCAGTCGGATGTTGACGTTGCTAGCCGGCTAGCCAGCTAGCTGGCTGGCAAGGTCCCCATCTCTCCCCATACTCCCTGCCGTTTGCCCAGCGCTTCGCTGTCCCGTCGGCGGCATGGCACTGACTTTCCAGGTTAACCGGCAGACGTCTGCGTGGACGTGCAAGCCATACGCACACACACGCACACACACGCACACACACACACACACACACACACGCACACTCAAATTCAAGCTGCATTCCTGTCGTGCCTCGTGCAAGACGCTTGGCTATTTTTAGACTTTGCAAAGTCAGTGGGTTTTTGTTGGCGGTTTCCACGCTTTTCCTTTGGTGCTGCTACCGCTGCCCCCAACCCCTGCTCCAGCCACTGCCTCTTTCGCTGCCGCTGTTATTATTGATTTAGTTTTTCCATGTCATATGTCCATGTCATGTGGCTGGTGGCTGGTGCCTTGTGGCTTGTGGCTTGTGGAGCGCTTAGTTGGCGCTCATTTGCTGGCATGGCCAGTGTTTACTGTACTTAATGGGACATGTTGCTAGCGAAGTGGCATTGCTCTGCCCTTGCCTCGAATTCCAGAAATTCTTTAATGTTCACAAAAATTGCTTTTGGGCTTGGATTTTGTGCAAGGAGCGGGCGAGAACAGAGCAGAGCTGCAACGAAAAATGCAAGGAGCAGCAGCAACAAAAACAACAACGGCATAAAATGCATTCGCTGAAGCAGCAGCAGCAGCAGCAGCACAAACAACAACAACAACAAGAGCACTAAGCTTTGCAACTGCATTGCCAAACTCAATAAGCAACACACACTCTTGAATATTGCAGCGTACCTGTGCTATGTATATACATACACACATACATACACACACATACTATATATGCACAAATATATATGTGTGTTTGTATGTATGTATTTTGTCCGTTGGCCGTTGCTTAAAATACCTGTTTTCATGTTTTTTGGGCATTTATTCTGGATTTTCGTTAAGATTTTTTTCTTCCACTACGCTTGTATTGAATTGCATCTCATCTTGTTGTTGTTGTTGTTGTTGTTGCTGTTGTTATTGCTGTTGTTATTATTATTGTTGTGTTATTCTTTTCATCATTTATTTAGTTTTTGCATTTGTGTTCCTGCAGTTCCTAATTTCAAATGCAATTTTTATTTGTACACATTGTATTTGAATTTGTAGCAACCCAGAGTTTTGCTGAAAAAGCAAAGAGAAGAAGGAGTCCCATACGCAAAGATAAAGTTCGTGAGCCCCAAACCGAGTGGGAACACTCACGAAGGTGCCTAATTACACTCTAGACTGTTATTTCAGCTTCAGATGAAGTGGCTAGATAATATAATAGAACTATATATCACGTTTCGGGGCATTCAGATCAAGAGATCTGGAGATCTACCATGTTTGTCACATGGCCACGTCATAAGCCTTTGCCACCTTCTGGACACACAATACGATGATTTTGAAAACATATTCGGTCTGTAAAAAACAAACTAAGTATTTAAATAGCAAGCAGAGCTCAAGCGACTCAAAGAAATACAGGCGCAATATCTATTTTGTGTCAGGCCCTATGTCAACTTACTACTCTAACAGTTTTTTTTTTTCATTGTCTAATAAAGGGCATATTTCTATTAACAAGAAGGAAGTATGTGTGTCTTTTGTGAATACTGTTCCTACCAGAGCTTTGAAAACTTTGCACAGAGTCGTCTAATAAATTATTTTCGTCTGTTTATCTGACATTGTTTCAGCGCTTGAGGACCCCAAATGAAGACAAACTTTTTTTTATAAAAGATTAGATTGTACAGAGATGCAGTAGATTTATATAGTTCGCAACTTATGACCATGGAGAAATATAGTTTTTGTTGCTAAGTACAGAGTACAGTGATGTACCCATATACACAGCCCTCGTGTAGACGAAAACACACTTAGGATGGTGCTTTTAAATTTTAATGTTTAGTAGTATTGAAGATGTAGATGACGATCTAACTTTTTCTTGGAAGCTGACATGAACAGCTGAAAACGGTCTTAGAAATAAATATTATTTGTAATCCTGCAAACGATTTGAATTAGAACAGAAAGCCACGAAACGAGGCATTTGAAAAATTAAATATAAAAAAGATTCGCTAGTTAGTTAGTTAAAAGATGAAAAAAATACTTTGCTTGTAAAATGTATTCAAACTATTATGTGACGGCATTTTTCGATCAAATCTGCTCGACAGATCTAAATTAGCTTCAGACATACCAAAATTTTTTCATTTTAAAGTCTCAAAGAGAAAAGCTTCCTTGGCTTAGACCTGATAATCTTCAATTACTTCTCAACCATAAGAACTTAGGAACAAATTCAAGAATTATTTTAATTTTGTTGCAGAAACAAGGCGACGGCATTCCGAATCAATCAGTACTTTATCAATAATTAATGAAAATTTGGGAAAGCCTTTAACTGTTTTGATAGTAGCCGGAAAATGTCCAGCTTGTTTCTCCACAGTTCTGTCTCAAGGGTGAAGACAAGGTTAAGACAATGTCAATTTTTCAAATTGTTGACCTTTTATTTCGCATGGCATTTCTAGACTTTCTATCAAAACTCTTACCAAAATAGATTGTGATTTATGAAAGTACTGAAAAATGAAAAACAAATATTTGCAATACAAGTATTCTGTGCACTAATAAATCACTGGGGCTTGTACAATATTTTCCAATGGTCGCGTTTGCGCAATAAATGAGTCTGAGGTCGACGAGAGCGCCGGAAGCGCAGCCTGAATTGGTTTTTGCTTGCCAGTTTGACTGTGTCAGCTAATAGGGTATAGATATCAGTCCCACGAATGAAAAAAGGGTCAGCGTGTCCGATTTCATAAATAACAACGAAAATCAAACGAATATTGTGTCAAAGACAAAGTATGTAGCAGCGCTTCTTAGGAAATTCCGTGAGGTCGCAAATTTGTCAACAGGAACAACAACAGGAAATTCCTTTCAGCACACTCATCAGCATGCCAGTCAGGCTGCCTGCCTGCCTTCAAAAGAAACTCATTTTTGGCGCGAGATTAATGACTTCTGGATTGCCGATGATGTGGAGAAGCCCCTGTCTGTCCGCCACTTATTTGCATATGCCATTGGCCAGTGCCAGCCGCTCGTTATGCAGGCAGTAAATTTTCAATAAATATACCAAAAACCAACAAACAAATCAAACAAATCAAGGCAGTTCGGACTGAGGGCTTGGGGTGGCGCACACCACTGCCGACAGACCAGACCCAGAAGCAGACTGAGTGCAGCCAGAGCCAATAGGCCACATCAACACCAGCATCCATGCACATCATGTGATCCAAGCGTTTGGTTGTCTGTTGGTGTTGCTGTTGGTGTTGCTGTTTGTTTGTCTTCTGTTAGATGAACGTCACGCATTCGCTTGCGTTGCACATACGCCGTGTTGCCCGAAAACGACACTCGAGCTTTGTGCACATATTTGCTGTTGTTGCCTGATGTGTCCGTCCCCCCCCTCCCCAGTGATCTGATGTGTATTGACAACGGCTCATTAACGGCAGCCGTCGGCAGCTCACCAGCTCAGCCGCTCACCAGCTAGCCAGAAAAACACATCGAAAAGTAAACAGGAAATCTGCAAGCTACAGGATTTCTTCAAATGCTTCAAGAGCGCGAGAGCGCGTGCGCGCAATATTCTTATTTGCTCGTCCATTGCGTGAAATTGTTATTTGCTTATTATGTTTCTTCTCATTTCTATCTCCTTTTCCACAGATTCTGTTTTCGTCTTCTAGTAGTTTTTGTCGCACTTGGAAAAACATATAAACAGAACGAATGAAGTCTAGAGAAAAAACAAATATCGGACGGAGCACATGAAATCTGAGCTGTTATTTAGTCTCTCGATATTTTTGTTGACAACTATGCAAGAATTTTGTTATTGTCTGAGTTTTTGCAATTATATGTATGTAAATACTTATGTATGTGGAAGCTTTGTGAAGATTTTTGGTGGCACACCCATTCTCAAGTTATACAGACAGACAGGCAACATTTAGGGATTAATACCATAATTAGGGATTATGTTGTTCACAAAAGACATTTTGGGAAAACCGAACTTGTATTGTATTGTATTGTATTTTTGCTAATTGTATTTTCAACTCAAAGTAAATGCAAGATTGGATAGTTTTTGAACTCTTAATATCTATTGAAGATTTCATTATGAAAATCCCTTTGCTTGCTAAAGAATGGAACTGAACAACCCTTTGAAGCTCCATAAAGTGAAATGCAAATATAACTAAAGCGTACAATCCAATTTTATAAATTAATATACGATTAAATTATACAATTATCAACATTAATAGCGACGCGATGATGATGCAGTTTGGCGATAAAAATTGTTCTAAACCGAACACCAAGAATGCAATTCAAGACAGAGAAGATATTACTGGCCTTCGGACGCTATGTTTAATCACTGATTTTGGCGACAATGGAGTATAAATAATAATTATTTTTTAATAGAACTCACCTTAGAAAATAATTCTTTTATGTTTGTTGCACGTTTTTTTTTTTCTTAATATTCAATGTTTGCCACACAGCTTACAGCAAAAAAATTAGTCTGTTGTTAATTGCTGCTGACAATTATTTGTATGGCCAAGTCATACGAGTAATGCGCTCTTCTCCACCCTTTTTCACATTCAGGCTACAACTTCTAGTAGGTACTGTATTTATTTAAGTATTTTATAGTTTGTTTTATAACTTAGCGGCCTTCAGAATGGTTGTCAAGCTAGTTTTTCAATATATACAAGAAATAATAATAAAAAAAATAATAATTTGAACAAAAAATTAATTTATAATAACAACAATTATTATTGCATAGATTGGCATTTATTTGCATGGCTATCTGTCTTTTCCGTTAGCGAACAACTGGCGCGATTTCTTGCTATGTTTCGCTGACTTTTCAATTTCACTTTAAATTATTTTAGTTCGAACGCTGAAGCAGAAGCCAATCATAAATTCATAAATGCATAAACAATTTCGACAACATTTTCCCCGAATTCTATCAGATTGCACTTTTTCTCACTCACTTAACGGCTGTCAAGTCTTTTTCAGTTAGCTTTTCACAACTTTTCAGCGCAAGAAGTCAAAAGTTTAGTTTCAGTTTCAGCTTCATCGGCCTTAGCCTTATCTGCTTCGCAATTTGATGAGCGTGCACCACAACTGATGGTCGAATGCCGACTGAATTTTGAAAACCAAAGTTCTCATTTAGGTAAGAAAAGAGGCAACTTTACACCAATACACTTGCACACTCACACACATACAAAGCAACGAAGGCAACAGCAACAGCAACAACAACCAACAGGCAGGCTGCGGCGACTGCCGGCCAGTGTTGCCAATCTAGCTTTTCTCCCGCGAGCTCCAGAGCCGAATGCCGAATGCCGATTGCGCGCAAAATATTAAACTGGCGACAGCGGGAATTCTAGCCTTTTTTAGAAGTGCACAGCAGGCAAAAAAGTAGCTAATGGACTTAGAAGTTTCGAAATTCGTGTGGCTAATTGCTGTGCCATAATATTCTTTCACTACTTGGAATATATATTTATTGTGAACTGGCCCGAATTACGCGGCAATATTCGAATGAATGGCGGGACATACTCAAATACACGGCCACTAAAATCTAAACAGTTCTTCGTAGCACGTTTGTTAGAAGTCTATTGCAAAAATAATAATTATATGTAAAACATTTTCAAATATTTTCAAATATGAGAAAAATAAATTTATTAACAATTTTTAAACGACAAACATGTTTTACTTTTTCTAAACGAAACTATTTAATTTATGCGGTTTATATTTAAAACCAATTTCACCACGCAGTCATTTTATAATAAGAACCACTACAGACTTCCCGAATGTAATATCTTATTTGAAAATATTGCAATTGCCACCACTAATAATATAAATATAACCAAATAGAAGCACAAACGCCACCGCATCGTGTCGTAATTTTCGATATTAAAAAAGTTAAAAGCAAGCGTCCCATTCTTCTTTGTTTTTATACAATTTATATAAACTAATATAAATTTTCATAGATAGAGCCACATAATTAGTAATAGCTTCTTTCTATGATTGAAGATCACATGTGAACTAAGAGATGATTGATTGATTTTTATTAGTTTTTTTTTTGGCTTTTTTTACTGTCTGTCCAACTACTTTATGTAATCGAAAGTTGGCAGCACTGCTGCTGGCTAGCGCTAACTTGGCTGCCTGCATGCGCGCTGGTAGTAGTGTGTGCGCGCGTGTGCGCGTGTGTGTGTGTGTGCGAGAGCACGTTGAAAACATGTAAATAACTTGCTCAACAGCTTTTTAGCAACATGTTGCCGGAAATGCATTTCCGGCTGTGTTGCGGCAACATTTTGGTGGCAGAGCGTCGGCAAAATGTTGCCCATGGAATAAACGCTCAAATATTTTGACATAAACAAAGTACGCCAAACAAAAGCAGTTCATTAAAAAGCGGCGAGCCGCGTAAAATCATGATGCGGCCATATACGAGTAGGTGCATACTCTATATGCAGGTTGTCTTGGAAATTGTCTATTGTTTTCAGGCACATTGCCGGAGCGGCAGCAACAAATAGCAACAGGCGGCTGTAATAGTCGTATATCGTACATACATACATACATACACACATGCATACATACATACAGGTACATATGCATGTGTGTATGTATTTGCAGGTAGGTTTATGTGTATGTGTGTTCTACAGCCGGGATGGAACGGCCGAGGCAAAAGAAAAGCGATTTCTTTATGGCACAACGACGTCATAAGTTAGATCTAATTGCTAGATATTTGAAAAGAAAAAAATAAAAATAAATACAAGAAAACAAACTGCGCGTCGTGGCCGGCATTCGCAGTGCTACTGGGCATGAGATGAACAAATGCGCAGCTTAAGCTTAGGGTTTGTAAAACGAACACATGGGGACATAGAGCTAACGCCGACGCGACGAGACGAGACGCGATGCGACGCGACTCTGCCATTGCTATGGAAGCGTTAAAGCGAAAATTAAGAAATTTGATGTGCACCGGCAACAACTGAAACTGCAAGCAGACAGCTTGCAACGTCAATTACGGCAAGAATTTTATTGGGCGATGGCGTGCCGAGCGCGTATTAAGCAATGTTGATGTTGCAATGCTTTCGCTGATAGCGCCTTGCAACTGCAACAGCAACAGCAGCAACAGCAGCAACATAAACAGCAGCAGCAGCAGCGCCTTACCTTAACTAATGACAGCGCACGATGGCGATATGCATGTAACTGCCACATTTGAGCGTATTTATTGAAAGTGCATGTGCATCGAATGAGTCGATGTTTTGTTCGCCGTCTGCTCTGATGAGCTTGACGTGCCACCAACGATTTGTCCAAGAAACTCTCACAATGGTGTTGACATGCTCATTGTGTTTGTTAAGATGGGGGCGTCCATATCACAGGCATTCAATGAGCATTGTCCTTTTCGTATTCCAATTGCAACTGCAACTGGGTATAGCCAATAAAAGCTGTTCCACAATCAAATTTGGCCCAATTAAGCAGCACATTTTGTAAAGTTCATTACCCATTTCCGCCAGAGCTCATTAATAATTTATGCAAATTTGAGCAAAGTGTAATATAAATTCGTGTTCTGGGGCTGCAAATGTAATCAAATATTTTTGATTTTAATTAAAATGCATGCACACTCGCAATCACACACACACACATACACATAAATTTGTGGTGCATTGCATTCGTATTGGTGTCCTAGTCGTATATCAATCTCATGGAAATTGCCATGAAATTGAAAATATTGTGGCTCACAAATACATGCTCTGTATGTCTGTATGTATGTGTTCGCAATCTAGGAAAAATAATGCAATTTCAGTTTGGATGCCTTCTTTAAAATTTTCATTTGCATTTGTATTTCTTTTTCGTATTGCTGGCGTATCGGCTTTTAATTTTGTGATTCAACATCATAGTTTGTGCAAAAATAAATAATTGAAAAGTGCATATAGTTGTGTGTTGTTGGACTTCCGTTTGTCCGAATAAATCAAAACAGTAAATACTTCAAAGCTAAATATTTGTTTTGGAAATAGATGACATTTGAACTAGCGGCTGGGCATAGGAAATGCGTCAGCCACATCTATCAAATGCACTTGAATGAATCATGAATGAATGGAATTATTGCGGCACTTGATTGTGCAACATCAACTCCTATTTCTTGCCACAAAGTTAATGTTAGCTAGACTACCCATTCTAAATAATATTCATTTGACTTCATCTTCCATTGACGGAAACGGAAATAGCTGCTTTAAAAATGTGCCTTAAAGCACGAACTAATTTAACGAATTCCTATATATAATAAAGCAAGCATGTAGGAGAAGGCATCGATCTTTATCTTCTAGTGTATGCACATTTTGAGAATTTTTCATTGAAAGCTGATTGCTTGACTGGCTCGACACATGATTAACACCAAAAAAGTCACGTAATATTCGAATCTAACGCATTGTTGCTGTGCTCCATAATAGTTTCTTATCGTCTGTTAAATGACAAATCATCGACTATATGTAGTACTAGCGATAGTTATAGTATAGAACATTGTTTTCTGGTTAATCGGATCCCTTTTGACATGTTTGAGGAACATTTCATAAAAGTTTTTCCATTGAGAATATATTTTTGTGGAGGTTAAGGGCTGCTTTGGTGATGAATGGAATGCTAGAATCCCAAAACCACTTTACCCATTTGCTTGCTTTGGGGTGCAGTGCAGAGTTGAACCAAAGATCTCATTTTTAGCTAATATACAGTAAAAACTACCTTAATGGACACCTCTTTTATCCGGACACTCTCTTCGGCGGACACTTTTTCTAAAACATTTAATCGGTGTATAAAGTATTTAAGTATTCCCTTAAGCTTAAGGATATTCCTCTTGGGCGGACAAAAATTGGCCGACCGTGAGTCATGAAGGCCAAGAGAGGTTTCACTGTACAGCTAATGTTGGGCAACAGTTACACTTTGAATAAAAGGAATGAATAACTAAAGATGAAGTTGTCGATTGAAGCAAATATTATATACCAATATACAGTGAAACCTCTCTTGGCCGGACACTCACCATCGACCAACTTTTGTCCGGCCAAGGGGAGCGTTCGTTTAAGAGGATACATCAAAATATTTGTATCTGTGCTTATTTGAATTGTTTTTCTATTGAGACGATTAACAGAAATTATCAATATAAAGAATTAAAAAAAAGAACTAAATTCATTAAATAGCTTTACGTAATACAGTGGCCTGACATTCACCGTCGGCCAACTTTTTTGTAATTTAATAATATAATAATAATAATCAAGAAATAATGGTAGAGAGAAATAATTAGAAATAAAAGGAATATGAAAAATATAAATACATAAACAAAACTTGATTATTTATCTTTGTGAAGATTATAACTACAATTATTTTATATATATATTATTTTATATATATATTATTTTATATATATATTATTTTATATATATATTATTTTATATATATATTATTTTATATATATATTATTTTATATTAGGTTTTCTTTCAAAATTGAATCGAAAAAAGTACCCGTGTCCGGTCAAGAGAGTGCCTGCACAAAAGAGTCGAACTTTCTCTAAAAAAAAAAAACAAAAAAAAGGGTTCAAAGAAGGTCCCTTGAAGGAGTTTTCACTGTATTCATTGCTTCATCATAGTATTTGTGTATCTTATAAGAATTAGTGAGCACATACACATAATTATATTTTCGAGCATTCACGAGCTTTCATCGGTTTGTTTTAAATGATAAACTTGAATGAGAATACTATATACTCGAATGTTTATGTCTTGTCTGAAATGCAACATTCACAAAAATATATTGTTTAGGAAATGTCTGGCACTGGGCTGGAGATGTTCCTCAGACCCCTCAGACAGATGGCGGGCTACTTTGTCGAGCATTTTAAGCCACGCACGCCACTCGACCATTGACCATTGTGACTGGGGCTGGGGTTGGGGCTGGGGCTGGGGTTGGGGGCTCCCACATGTCACGTGCATATCGGATATCAAATGAAATGGATGACCAAACAAAACCGATTATTGGTAAACATCAAAGTGACGGGCTAACAAGTTGTTGACATTTAAGTGCTTGCACTTCTGTTCAAGTGGTTGGCGGCGCTGTGGTTGCCTTCTGCATTTAATAAATAAGTACAAGTATGTGATCTGATGAAGTAAGGAGAGAGAGAGAGAGAGAGAGAGAGAGAGAGAGAGAGGGAGACTGAATGGTGTGTGCAAGTACATACTTGTATGCATATATCAATGCATATATGTGTATATTAGTCTGTATATTCCATAGTTCACACGCTAATTAGTATTGCACTTTCGGACGCAAGGACACAGGGACGCAAGGACGCAAGTGGCTGCAATTGTGGTGCGGCATTTGGCCAGCAACGTCAAGGGTATTCGATGACAAAAGGAAAACAAAAAATAGTTTACGTTAAGCTGTCTGGTTGCTGTCTCGTCTAGACTGATTTGCATGCATGTGTTGTATAAGTGTGTGTGTGAGTGTGTGGGTGTGTGTGTGTGTGTGTGTGTTTGTGTATCTAATAGTCCTCTTAGGCTTGTACTGCTGTCGGCGCTTCACATCAAAGCAAAAGCTAGTGCGATTGGCCAGACAGCTCCTGCTTTATAATCCTTCTTAGCTTGTTTGCTGGTTGGGGCCTTTGTTACTTGCATATTGTTTATACTTTTGTTTATTTCGAACTTGAGAAGCTAATACTTATTGTATGACATGGCATAAGACACAAAGTATATCGAGCTCTAATCGCTATATCGTAGACCATCGAAAGTTATATGAACAGATAGGAGCAGCATGACGATAAAAAATATACTGTCCGTTCCAGTTATTGGAACAAATGTTCCATCGCTTCTTCTGGCAGGCATATTATATAAAATATATCGAGACTAATATTTATAACTATCTTAGAAACAATGAAATGAATGAAAATTAAGTATTAATGAAGAAAATTTGCTTGGTGAGAAATAGCCTACGGGCAGGTAATCGAAGATTTGGAATGGATTTATTTTTCACACCAGATAATAAAATATCAAAAAGCACAATGAGTTTAAGAAAGTTAGAAAAACTCTCTAGTGAACGTTTTGAGATGTTTTTTTTAAACCAACCAGTGACTACATTCGAACTACCAAAGCGATTGCAAAATAATGTGATTCCACTGATTTTATATCTGTATTTAATTAATTTACTGTTCCCGTTTTCAAGTTCGATCAAATGTGTAGAAATAGTTTTGGCTTGAATATTAGATTTTCTACAGAATTTGTCAACTTTTCGATGTCATTTCAGTATCACTATACACTTGTAATTAAATTTCCCCTCGCATATGAAGCTAGAACATTATTCAATAAATTCTATGAAAATGCAGCCAAATAGGATTCGACAAAGCGTATATAACTTATAAATATACTCCTAATTAGCATGAAGGGACAATTGGTTTTACAAATTCCGTATGTCCGTAGGCTCTTCTAATCCTTAGGCCAGACAAGCTTATTTAAATTGTTTCTTGGCTTGCCCTTTACTCGGCTATAGAATTTCATAATTACGATCCCAGATTTCTAAACTACAGAATTGGTTATTATTTACTAATAATATACACCTAGTTCTGTTTTTACACGGTCTTTTTTTACACGATTTTGATATAACACGGTTTGAAAATGAAATAGTTCATATATATTTCTTTAGAGATAAGGACCCAATCACCTATTTTTGCATATGATCAATGTCTTTTTTACACGCTTGTTTCTAGAACCGATCTACCGTGTAAAAACAGAATTATACCTTAATATATTTTAAGTTCATTAAAACACAAATTCATATAATTTTTGATCGAACTACATTTTTAAAATAGCACTACTATTATTTTGAACACGACTGTAAGTTTAACACATATTTTTTATATAAGTATGTGTTTCTCTGCCTTTACAATATTTAATTAAGTTAATTCTAATAGAAGTTATAATTTCAAAAATGTTAAAATATTAAATGCCTTAAATTTTACAAAACAATTTCCTGCCTTGTTTGTTCTTCTTGCCAGCAGCTAATTTTTAAAGTCAACGGACGATTGTTTGAGCTGCCAACTCGGCAAATGTCGTACTCAACATTACACTGCGCTACCCACATGAACTGCTTGTCAGCGAAGACAACAACCGTTGCGTTCAAGCAGTGCACATTGTAATACGAATCATATTGTTTTATAATTTATTGAAAGAAAATAAAAACTAAATAAATAATGCCATTTAAATCAAGTTGACACTAAAGGTATAAAGGTATATCCTGTACCTGGTTTAGTAATTCAATTATTTTAATAAAGTTTTTCTCTTAATTTATTTGTGTTTTTCAATTGAAAATGTGCAAAATCTTGAGACTAAAAAATGGATAATTATGCGATTTGTCATAGACATATATACTTGGTGGAGTCTGCAACTCATTTTTTGGGTTGTTACAAAAACAATACGTTTTTTGCTATAATCTTTGCGTAGAAGGCATGAAATGTTTCAAGGAGCTGAACGATTTTTATGTTTTGAGAAATGATCGCTCAGTTTTGTAGCCCTATATAAGAGTATATAAGTCCCTACAGGGTCGCTATTACTGTAGGTATAATTCATTGTCGATGTTTGCGGCACAAATTTGTAAATGAATTCCCAATAAGTGCGTTAAACTTTGGAAAGTCTACCCTGTATAGTATTTAAAAGGATTTAAGAAATATTTAATATTTGCAAACATACGCTTGAGAAAACTTAAAAAAACTTCTTTATTCTAACGTAATGATCATTTATTCGTAGCTATACAAGCATCAGACCCAATGCAATAATATTTTTTATTGTCCCTTTCAGACCCTGATGCATCGTATTTTAAATTAAAAAAATATTTTATGTTTAAAACGAGTTTAAGTCATTTGTTGAAAAACAAAGAAATGATTTTCAGCTAGGATTTTAAACGGGTATCCTGAAAACCCATAAAGGATATTAAAATTGCGAAAACTAGACATTGAGAATATTTTGATAAGATAGAAAGACCATATATTTGAAAGGGTTATAGATATGGGTAAGACTTTTAAAAGTTTCTCGAGAAATGGGAGAAAGGGGGAAAACAAACGGGCACGCACATTCTGATTTCAGTGCATTTGCATAATACTATATTTATAAACCCCGTGCCTACACATCAGGTGGGTGGGGAAGCTTCTTAACAGCGAACTTTAAAATAAAATGAGGAGTTGAAGTAACAAGTTAATGTATTCATCGGTTTAGAGTTAAGAGTAAACGACTGCAATACCTTCGCCACATTCTCACTTCTGTCACTTTTCCAGCCGATTGCCAGCCTGATCTGAATAGCAATATCATGCACATTACTTTTATGTGATGTGTAGTGAGCGTTTAACAGATAGTTTGATAATTTTATGACGACAACGTGCCATCGTACCTCAAACGACTTCCACTGCCGTTGCACGTTGCACGCTCGTGCTAATGTGCCAGCCAGATGGGGGAATAAATAAAACATCTATTCAGCTGCAGAACAACTCCGCAATTTTATGAGCGCCAGAAACAATCGAACAATTTTATGAGCCAGCTATATTCTCGTTGGAGAATATGTTCTAACTACTTATGTATAGGGATGGCTTAGTTCCGACTTATTTCAAATTGGATTTTGCAGCAGAGTCTGGTTCTCAAAAGGTTTCATCAGCTCGTTAAATAATTTATTGGAAGACATTTTCAGGCACACTATTATTTATTATATTATTATATTAATTTAGTTTAGTAAAAAAGGCAAGAAGGTAGCCAAACCGATTATAAGATTGTGGGCTGATATGGAAATTGTATTACACCTTATTCTGTTTTTACACGGTACTTTGGTTCCAGAAACAACTGTGTAAAAAAAGACATTGATCAGATGAAAAAATAGGTGTTTGGTTCCTTATCTCTAAAGAAATATATATGAAATTTTTAATTGTTAAGCCGTGTTATATCAAAATCGTGTAAAAAAAGACCGTGTAAAAACATATTTAAAACAATTTGGGTTAATTAATTTGGGTGCCAACCATGCGGTGGAAGACTAGTTTTCCGCATCCTCCAGTGCAGCCTCATATCCTTTTAGAGCGCTGGATAGTGGCAGCGGAGATCATCCAGCGTTTTCATCGCTTCCGGTTCCTCGCATTTCCTTCATATGTTGTCTGTTGTGATGCCCAGCTTCTTGGCATAGAGCCACCAAGCCATGACTTCTGAGTCAGCATTCTTTTCTTATTAGTTGCAGGAGGAATTAAGTGAGGTTTTTGTCGCTCCCCTCCCTAACAATCTTGCAGTTGATAGTCCTTCCTCATTAGTCACCAGCCTTCACCCAGACTGTAGAGCGCCCTTAGTTAGAAATATTAAATGAAAATGTCGTTTACAATATTTATTTATAATTGCGCAAAACTCGAAGCAATTTGAGAAAACTTTAAGTAAAGTCAGCAATAAGCTTGTCAAGAAAGTGTTTTTGCATTTTGAACTAATTGCGGTTTATTGTACCTATTCAGAGCGTTATATCTGTATTCTTATATCATTGTTATTTGCATCTCTTTTTTTGAGAAACGTCCTAAATTTTTAACTAGGCTGTAGTCTGGCCTTTTTGCAGGACTGCTTATTACTTTGCCATAATTATCCTTCAGCGAAAGTTGTTTGGAGCTGCTGCTTTAATATCTTCACATGATTATCGAGAATTTTCCACTCCTATAACTTCTTGGAGCGAATTTTAGTTTAAGCTTTAGTTGCATGATCAAGCAATTTATAGATGTTTATTAATTATTAATTATCCATTACTTTGCCGTTATTATCCTTTACAAAAACAAGTAGAGCTTATGCTTGGAGCTGCTGCTTTAATATCTTCACATGATTATCGAGAATTTTCCACTCCTATAACTTCTTGGAGCGAATTTTAGTTTAAGCTTTAGTTGCATGATCAAGCAATTTATAGATGTTTATTAATTATTAATTATTCATTACTTTGCCGTTATTATCCTTTATAGAAACAAGTAGAGCTTATGCTTAAAGCTGCTGCTTTAATATCTTCACATGATTATCGAGAATTTCTCACTCCCACATGCTATAACTTATTGAATTAAATTTTAGTTTAAACTCTAGTTGCATGATCAAGCAATTTAAAGATGTTCATTAAAAATGTCAATGCCATCAGCTTTTAAGCACTTGGCGGAGATTGTCTCGGATTCTCAAGTGCTTTCATGTCATTTCATCTCTGATTGCACTCTTCCACTTACTATGTATGTATGTATGTGTGTACCCTTATGTATGTAAGTGTGTATATATGTATGTACATCATTCTCGAATTACGTTTTCTGACACAATTGCGCCGATTGCTGTGACGCCTGCGCATGACCGGAAAGCAAATTGAAAGCAATATCTATTGGCAGTTGTTGTATTTAGTTTTTTCTTCTCGTTTCCGTTGGCTGCGAGTATGTGTGTCAAGATGTTTTCGCTTGAAATGTGACATTAGTGGGCGTCTTGAGTTTGCCTTGGCCAAATGACAAATCACAAATGATTTGCCTGTTACGAGCCGTAATTAAAACACAAAACTTGCTACACTTTCAGTTTCAATACGGGCAGTGGCGGGTCTTTTAGTTTTTTGTTTGCGTTGCTACCCTTTTTAGTTTCGCTGGAAATGTCAAGGGACCTGTTCAGGGGCTGCACCTTCAGCCTTTTTAGCCACAGAGTGTGCAAAGGGTTGGCCATTTAGTTTTATGGCAAGGGTTAGACGCCGCGGCGCCTCGCTGATTGACAAGCCAGCTCTGTGTTGCATTCCCCGCCTCATTTATGAATTAAACAATGAGACAGACAGTGCCATGTTCCCGGCCATTTCTGTCTCCCTTCACGGCCCAGTGACGTAAAGCTGGCCTCCGTTGCGATGCACACCTGCATTGATTTGGCGGCGACGTCATCAGTGTTTGTTTCACTTCCTCCGGCAGTTGGGTCCGCTGCCCGAATACGGCGTCGCCTCCTTAATATACATACTTGTATAGCCACAGCTGCAAGAAAAACAACAATAATAACAACAACAACAAAAACAACACAACAAACAGCACTTTGACTCACGTAGTAGCTCCGATGCGAGCTTCTATTCGAGCTATCAAGCGACTCTATCGCTATGCTCGTAAATACGAGTGCGACCACAAAAAGTACAACAAAACGAAATAAATATTGTCGAAGAAATTGATAAATGCCTTTATACGAGTACTTATGTACTTATGTACGTATTGTGACAACAGTTTCTGTAGTGGAAAATGTGGATGGACTTCCGTTAAGTGGTCGTCGCCAGAGCCAGAGCCAGTGCCAGTGCCAGTGCCAGCCCCATCGCAGACTACAGATAACTAAGCGCTGGCAGATAATGCCGGCGATCCGTGGTGGGGGTGCACATCTGTAAAATCCAGCTATATACATTTCCATATATACATAGCATACAAAGAAGTGGCAGTTGAACAAGAACACCCAGTGGCTGCAAAACGACACTTGCAAGTTGCAACGCCCCAGCGCGTGCACTGTGGAGGAAAGACACAGTTTAATGCAAGCAATTAAAAATATTTAGAATTATTTAAACATCATTCATTTTTAGTTAATCTAAATTCAGAATAGCTTCTCCAAACGAAGCGCAGCTTCGTGAAAAACAGGGAAATGAGGAGCTGTTTGTAGAGTGTATTTATTGTTATTTGTGATTTGTAATAAAAGAAAAAAGAGAGAGAACCCAAATAGTTAGATCTTACCTGCTTGCTACACTAATCTGAAGAGTTTGTAGTTTTTAAAGCACTGTCTTACTACAAGAAGAGTATTTTATGGTTGTTTGTTTTCCACTTTGGAGATATACATAAATGTTTGCCCTCAAGAGTGATTTTTTTCAATGGCAACTCGTTTCCTGTAGGCTCGTTGAAAAATAGAACTCATCTGGAATTGGTAAACTCGTATAAACGCTCTCTATCGTGCTTGCACAGTTCACCTTCACCAGGCTTTGTGTCCAACTGCATCCCATCAGCAGTCCGTATAATGTAGATTAGATTGCGTATGCCTGCCAAGTCTGTTTTCTTAAAACTAGCTTTATCTAAAGACAACATATTTTGCAATATGCCTAGCTTTTCAATTTAATTCTAGTTAAAATACAATAATTAATATATCATAGCAACGTTAAAGGCGAAATTTCTACAAGTAGAACTGGAACTTTTTTGAGTCCATTTTAAGACTTTATTTCTGGCATTTACATTTAAAAATCGCTGATTTAAGAGCAAATATTTATCAATAAGCCGAGCTGTTCCATTTACTTTGGCTTTCCAATCATTTCTTGTTACACAATTCCATTAATGTAACCACCTCCAACACACATTCTCCCAAGAGAGGGAACAATTAATAAATCATAGTAACGTTATAGTATGCCAAATTTCTGGAACTGGAACTTGTTTTGAGTCCAATTTAGGACTTTATTTATTATATTAAAAAACTATATTGCATTCTCAATAGCACCAAAAGGAATCATTTAAAAATCGGCTGATTTAAGAGCAAATATTTATCAATAAGCGGAGCTGTTCCATTTACTTTGGCATTCCATTTGTTTCTAATTACAATTCCATTTATGTAGCCACCTCCTACACAAACACAAGAAAAAGAAACTATAACTTTGAATTTCGTACTGATCAGGCATTCTCCCAAGAGCAGGAACAATTAATAAATAATTTTTAAAAATTTCTGGAACTAAAATGCAATTTAAGACTTTATTTCTGGCATTAACAGCTCTAAGCAATAAACAAACTACAGTGTATTCCCCATAGTACCATAAGGAAACAGAAAAACAAAAACATGGCTCAGGGCTAAATTAAACAGAAAGGATGTGCATGCAAACAAATATACATAGTACATACATAAATAAAAGTACATACATATATAAAAGTACATACATACATAAATTCGAAACAAATACATATGTTTATTTGTATGTATGTTTCCCCTCTTTGGCGCTTGCTGCCGAGCCGATTTCTCGTTCCACTTTCAACATTTCAACAATTAGCGGACTTGTGTGTTATGCTAAATCCATATGTGCACATGTGTGTGTGTGCGTTTGTTTGGCTCTGTGTGTGTGTGTTTGTTTGTGCATGTGCTGCTGTTTCAAGTGCAGAGGCTCAATATCAAAAGGCAGACGCGTGCGAGGGCGTCTGTGGGTTCATGAACTTCAATTATGCAAGAGCAGCAACGATGTTGTTGTTGCCACCAATTGCTGCTGCCTCCAATTGCCGCCGCCTGCTGCCCTCACTGCAGGTGCAGCTACACTGACAAAAAAAAAAAACACGTGCATTTAAATATTTACACGTAGATTTAAATATTTCTAGTGTGTTTTAGTAGACTTAAGTCGTTTGAATATTAAAATATTAAATTCATAGTGTGACGGTATTAAATGATTAATGATGATGTGGAAGTGGGCTTGATTCAAGCCAAAGGTTTATTTTTTTTATAATTATAAAATATTTCTCCCATTCTTTTTCTACTCTACTGTATCTAATTCTTTCCAATAACGACATTTCCATATATCATATTTTATATACATATATATTTATATATACATATATTTTATATATTTATATATTTTGTTGTATGGGAAGTAATTTCAAATTTTTTTGATTATTAATTCTTATCAATTATCTTGACGTTTTTTGAAATTCTTTTAATTATCAATTCTTATAAATTATCTTGACGTTTTTTGTGCCTTTTATATAGTTTAGATCAATATTAATATTAAAAGTGGAGAGAAGCTGATTGAAAACCGACTTGAGAATTCTAGTCAATTATAGTTTAATATATTTCTATTATATTTAAATCGACTACAAACATTTAATTTACAAAATGTTCTATGGAATATAAATAAATAAATTTAACTATTGGTTATTTGAAGTGGGTCCATACTAAAATTAAATATGCTTTAACATTAAATTGAGAGCATGGTACACTTAAAGGACAAAGATTTACACTCTGTTTTGAATATTATTCATATTTCAAGTACTGAAATTGAATCTGTTTTTATTTTAATTTACGTTGTTTATATTTGATTGTTTTTTAATCCTTATCCTTTATTTAAGATCTGTCCTAGGTTGGACAATTATTAAATTTTATGATTTGAATATGAAATAGTAGAGCATTAAATTTATTATGAAAAGATTCATCTGTGCTATGCAACTATTTTTATCAGTGTACGCTTGTGCGTGCGTGTTGTGGAATGAGGGTTAATGGGCGTGCAGGGAAAGAGGGAGCTCGTGTTGCTTGCCACGCTCATGTGGCAGTGGCACATAATTGTTGTCAATTCAACTAGCCGGGGCATGATTATGCCTTGTGCCTAAGTACGATTTTCAACAGCAACCATATCTAGAGGAGACCACCCCTGCACTGCCGCTTCATGTGCCGCCAAAAGTTGCACGAACACTTTACAAGTTGTTGGGCCACATGTGGCGCTTGCCCCATTATTGTGCAGTGGCAAGTTGCATTTATGTTTACTTTAAGCTCGTAATTGTTTCGGTAACATGCGGCAGCCCGCCAATGAAAACAAATTATAAATGCTTAACAAAAGTTTGAAGCAGCTGCCACAGAAACAAAACCCATAGCAACCCATATGTACATGCATATGGACATATGTATGTGTGTAGTATGCCTTATGTAGTGTTATGGCTTTTTATTTATGCATTAAACGTGTGAAGTTTTATTAAGTAATTTACAAAAGCGAGAATTGATATAAGGATGCACGTTATCGTCAACTGCCACTGAAGTGAGTGGCTTAGTTGCCCTGCAATCGCGCATTATTCAATTATACGCGCTCATATACTACTCGTATATAGTACATGAGTTACATGCTTACTATACATGCATGTGTATATGGGTATTTATATATCTATCAATGCACTGAATGGGACGTCTCGCGGCTGCTCTTTACTTATCGGCAGTTGGCGTTGCGGTTTCATGTTCATGTGGCTCGACCGGCCGAGCACTTCAACTAGCCCCCTCGGCTCGACTAAAACTGCCCATAGAGAGGCCCCTTCCCCAACACGCTAGGGGGTCAGGGAGGCATGTCGACGTATAATTTGGTTCAATTTCATGTCAAGCCATCATTAGCTCTGCCCTATCCGGGTCGTGCGTGCCGCAGACCATACGAGTAATGCTGTTAATCGAGTTGGGGTAGGTCCATTTCGTAAAGCAAATAGCGCTGATAAGCGCAGTCGCATAAAAGCGCCTTACAAGTTCAATGGCATCGGCAAGCATTTAAACACTTTAACTAAATCAAACAATGATTATCGTGGCACACAAGAGCTCTTTGGTTTTATGACGACACATGCTTTTAATTTTCATTCCGCCCTGCCATAAAAAATGTCCAACAGTTCAATGATCATAACTCCATGCTCAATATAATTTTTAATTGCACGCAAACACGGACTTACTTATAGTATATTTATGTAAATGTGACTCGGGATGAGTGTGCACATGCCTTGGAAAAAAAAGAAATGCACGACACTGTGACGATTTCTTGATGCAAAACAAAACAGCCCCAGTCCCTTGTCGTCGTCGTTGTCGTCGTCGTCGTCGTTCTGGGCTGCTTGGTCACTTATATAGCGGGTGGCTGGCACACCCAACAAAACCATAGAAAGTGGTTTGCTCAGAATGCATTTTAAATTTACAATAACATTCATAACTACTTTAGCTGATTTGTGTTGCAATTTTAGAAAATATAGTTCATCTACATAAAATGAAAAATAAACTGCAACATCAAAGGCTTTAACTTTTAAAATTATGACCAATGCAAGCCATTATACCTAACATTATATTATGGAATGCATTTCAAGTGCTAGTTTAGAATACTAATTAGTTTAGGGAATGCAGCTTAATATCGATTTAACGATAAGACATATAGTTCCAAGCCCAGAATCGTTCAGATCCTCAGCACTTTTTCCAATTCAGGCAAGAAGATGGAAGATTTCAACGACGAGTTCTAAACTACGATACACATTAAATGGATAAAGAACAAATGCTTTTTAAGGTAGAACATCTTTGGCTTAAAAAATGTATAAAATTCGTATACCAATCATTGTTTCTTTAAGTATTTCATACTTTTAAATCAACCCTAATGGGAGTTATATTTACATTAAAATTGCCTATCAAACGAACTTTTAACTTCGAGTTTTTAGTACAAATTTGAAGAACTCTAAGGTTTGAAGAACGCAATTATGTATGAAGCGTTATAGACATATCCTGTCCGTCTGTATGAGCGCGATTAACTTTTCAACCAAAGCAGCTTGAGACACCAAACTTGGTAGTTAAACTTGATCGTTAAACTTAACTTATGTATATTAGAATCTATACTATTTTATATTGCGGCCAAAGGCCCGTTCGGAGTATCAATGAATGAAGACATCTCAAGCACATCGTGCATTTTTAGTCTTGTATTGTAAGTATCTCGCCATAATTTGGAGATTAATCAAAATCGGCTTATTATATTATATAGCTGTCATAGGAACGATCAGTGTAAAAATCAACAACTTTTTTGTTTCAGAATAAAGCAAATTTGTCATTTATAAATATTTTATAGTGCCTGTTCATTAATAAATCGAAATTAATTGGGAAAAGCGCAGAAAATGTGTGGTAAAGGGTATTCAAGAGTCGGGCTGGTACGACGTCATCTCTTCATACGTTACTAATGCAGAGATATAAATCATATCTCTATCATAAGTTTGCCCTGAGGTCAAATGTTTTCTGAATTTGCTGTGAATTTGTCAATAAAATAAGTTACATGTAAGATTAGTCTTCAACAAATCGGCTTATTATATTATATAGCTGTCATAGGAACGATCAGTATGAAAATCAACAACTTTTTTGTTTCAGAATTTAGAAAATTTGTCATTTATAAATATTATATAGTGCCTGTTCATGAACTCGATAAGCTATATCATATATCTACCAGTGAAAACACTGGCACCACAAAGTTATTTTAGTTAATTGGGAAAAGCGCAGAAAATGTGTGGTATAGGGTATTCAAAAGTCGGGCTGGTACGACATCAGAGATATAAATCATATCTCTATCATAAGTTTGCCCTGAGGTCAAATGTTTTCTGAATTTGCTGTGAATTTGTCAATAAAATAAGTTACATGTAAGATTAGTCTTCAACAAGCTTAAACAAATCATTGAAACTTTGTCGGGTGGCCGGCCACTAAATCACTCGCACACACACATATAGACATGCGTCGTCATCACACATACAGAGACGCAGACGCAGACACAGACACAGACACGCACACCCACATCCATATCCACGTTCATTCAATCCGAAGCCTGCCACACCGCCAGTCGTGTGCATCGTCAGTCTTCAGTCTCATTCCGTTTCGGGACACCGTTGAGGTTGCATGCTAGTCCGAGCTCTTGTTGCTGTGTTGCTGCAGTGGTTCTGGTGGTGCGATATCAGCGCTATAGATGGAAAATCGGAAGTGGTGCACACACAATACGCGTGGTAGATCTGTGCAATTAGGCGAAAGTGAAACGTTGCTTTGTCAGCTTGTAAACTAGATGTAGACTAGTTTTTTAAACGATAAACAAGCCAATTATGCAAATACACATATGTACAGAAAATCAAGTGTACATATACATATGTACGTATATATCTTTGTGTCGACGAGCTCAGCGTTCATGTGCCGGCCGGTTGTGAGCATAATTCAATTAAACAACAAAAAACTGAAAAACAGTCCAGCTTCTAAGGCGCCAATTTGTTGAAATAATCGTAAATACTTTTGCTGGAATTCTTTGGGCCTATGTGTGCGTGTTTTGCATAATTGTGATTTATTAGTTTAATTAAGTGGAGCTCGAACAACTAATTGAATAAGTGATTAAGTGAAATTCTGAATTACGCACGGGCGAAATTTTCATTTAAATTAATGACTGTGAATTAAGTGCAATTAGAATGCGGCTGATGCATTGGATGTTGCAGCTTCTGCGGCAGTTGGTGCTGCTGTTGCCCTCCCTGCCCATTGAGGAGGTGGCGGCATTCAACTACTCGCCACGTGCGAATCTCGTGATACGAGAGCCAACACCTATGAAGACATTTGGGACGAAAAGCCGCAGCTCCTATTTCGGATACACCCTGGTCATACGGCCGACGAGGTGAGTCAGAGGAAAATTGTCATATTATGAGAGGTGGGCGATTGTTTGTGGCACAGCAATGCGATAAGCAGACATACGGACACATCTGCTGACATTTTTTAAAAGGAAATCCTTGTAAACCGAGAGGTTCGCAGTGAGATATGAAACTCAGCCCTTTCTGGTTTTAAAACAAATATTGACAGTCGCTTACGATTTGATTTCGTATGCAATATCTATTGCAAATATTCATTTTTTTATTTACTTATATTTTTCTATTTACGATAAAACGATGGAAAAAGAACCCCTTCTATTCATATGTGTGTAATTCTGCTTTAATGCGGTTTCAACAGCTTAATAAATAGATAAATATTCATAAATAGAAGTGAAATATTTATGTCGCAAACGAGATTAATGTCTCACATACCAATAAAAAGAAGATATTTCACAAGAAGTGGATCAAAGATTCAATACATGAAATAACATTATTTGAAATATTTTTACATTTAGGTGGCTGCTATTAGAGAATTCAAGCAAACCACAGAACCTCTCTCTCTCACTCTCTCTGTGGAGTCCGCACCTAATTAGTGGGCCTTCGGCTTTTATTGGCGTTTACCGCAACAGTTAGCACATCGTATTGGTTTTATTTGGCAAATAATGAAATTTTTGTTTATGCTTCCACCGACTAATAGAAATGGTTTGTCAGTTTAGGTTAAAAACCACAAATATGTTGGCGTTATCGCGTTGTTGTTATTGTTGTTGTTATTATTGTTATGGTTGCTTTTGCTGTTACAACAAAAACTCGTTTCGCCATCATAAATTTGACTGACAGCTGCATAAATAGGAAAAAAGGCAAATAATAATACATAGTAAGAAACTTATATATATTTTTCGTTCAACTCCAAAGCCACTCGAGAGACACTGGAGCCATTTCTAAAAATAACAAAATAAAAACCCGACTTCAATTGCCTTCAATTCAAATAGCCCCAGCTCACTACTTGGAGCTCTACAGATACAGACACGGGTAATTGAAAAACTCTCGTTTCGGAGCGCTCAAATGGCTGGGCGACCTACATATGTATGTACACGTAGATATGTATGTAGATATGTACATATGTAGATATGTATGTAGTACATACATAGCGACGACAACGGCGGTTACTTTTGTTTAGAATGACATGACATCAGACTCACACCTAAATGCCGCAAATCAAATAAAACAGATCTAAAAAGATTTCTTCGGCTGCCTCTAAATCATATACCCTTTACTGTTCATGCCTTTTCCTTCAAGGCTTGCAATATAGACAAATTATTATTATTACACTTTCTTCAATTGATTTTGAAATAACACAAAAAGAAATCCCATTGTCGATTTCCATTTGAATTCAAAATTCTGGTTTCCCTGAGTGCCAAATATTTTTCTGTCTAGGCTAGGTGAAGCGTGCAAATAATTTGCATACGATCTTGAGTTATTTTCCAAGTAAGTTTTGAAGGGCTAATCCCGATATAGGCGTTTGTAGAAAGTTTTATTTTATTATACAACTCTTATTGATTTTAATTCAATTATCATTTATTTATGTCTGAGCACGCCTTTAAAGTGATTTTCCGATTTGAAGTGATTTTTCGAAACCTTTTAGATATTTAAGGGTATATCTTAATGGCTGCAAACACCCTTTCTGTTCATACACTATGTTTAAACTATGTTTTTCAAAATATTAGATGCTTGAAAAGTGAAACGAAAGCAAATGCTGCTTGAGAAGGAAATTGCGACTGTTTCACTCAAAAGTTACTTTTCATCGAAATTTTCGGAAAATATATCAAACATACTTGCATGTTATAATGGGATCAGCTTAGACGGTAATTTTTTTGAATTTCTTATCACGCTGAGCATTCAGAACATCTACAACATAGGCTCTGCGCTGCTACTTTCTGCCTGTCACATAATCGCATTATGCCCCTTCACTTGTACCATAGTGTAGGGTATATCAATAAACTATAGTATAGTCTCGTAAAAGTCGCGTGAAATTTCCTTCTATGGCTTGCAGAAAATTTCGTGTGTGTTTCTCTTTTATTTTTCGCACTTTCTGCATTTGGAATTGGAAGTCGCCGAGGCTTGTACGTGATCATAACAAGTTTTTCTGTCCAAGTGGTGTTAGCAGAGTTGTGTGTATGTTTTTTTTCATTATTTCGAATACATCTAATTGCTTCCTCTGCCATCAGAAATAGTACGAAACAAAAAATAACAACAACTCTTCGTTTTGTGTACTCGTTCTATTACTCATAAGCAAAGCTTACAACGCTCGACACAAATTTTAGTTTATTAGCTCGCTGGGCACTGTGCCCTGTAATTATGGCAAATTATTTTAGGAAATTAGGCATGAAATCACGACAAGCTGTAATTTATTTCACATCAATTGGAAGTAGTGCGGCAGCCGGAGTTGCTAAACAAATATGTTGGCGCCAAATCAATTTGCAGCTTCCTGTCACCTGCCGAGCTCCACTTCAATGCAAGTCACCAAGTATTGTGAAAAGTGGAAATCGTCCTCCACGCTTCTCTTCACTACTTCATCTACATCCTGTACATGCACTCCCAATCGAGAACTATCTCGTAATTGACAAGTTTTCACTGTCTTTTGTTACTTTACATTTAATTGAAACTAGTAGAATTTTAACAAACAAAAAAGAACCGACTTCAGGTCTTCGGTAATTTGTCATTTAAAGTGACTTAATGTTTCAGGTATAGAATTTTCAGCTATTTGAGGCATGTTTATGGTAGTTTTCTCAGAACTCGACGAAATTAAATGGGACCATTCGGGAAGCACCAGTTTTTAAAAGAAAAAAGAATCATTTATGGTAACAATCAAAAATACAGTAGAATTGAGAGCTTTCTTCTTTGCAGAACCTAACTAAACTCTCATAAAAATACTCTTGAACTACATCCTTTCCAATAATCAATCATCGAAATCGGTTGGCGTGATATTAAGTAATTATTCCATATCAAATTTAAGACTTCTATGTCTTTCCCATGGATGCCATTGTCAGTACTAGACAATTTTAAAATGGGACCAGCTTCAAATAGCTAAACAATCATAAAAATCGGCTCACCCAGTCAAATGTGCTGAGGTAACAAACTTAAAAAAAAGTACAGATGAATTGATAAACTACTTGTACTCATTATTTAAAGTCGGTTAGTAATTAAATTTGTAGCTGTTATTAATATTGCTATTCAGCGTTACACTTCTTATCAGTTAGGTCGGTCTAAAAAGGTATTTGATTGGTTAACTGATTCATTCGATATTATATATAATTGCAAATAATCGCTAATATCAGACTTTATTGTAGCTATAAATACTTAGTCGTAATTATTTTGATAACACAATTCAGTGGCAGTAGGTCTTTGTTCCATATAAGAAACTTAGAGACGAAAGTAAGGCAACTAAAGCAAAATGTCATGTCAATGTTAAGACGGATGTATATATTTCATTTGTCGATAAAATAAAATAAATAAATAAAAATAATTTAAGCTTTAATGTTTACAAAACATGACATTGTTCAAAATCGCTTTGAACAAAATGCTTTTATAAAAAATTGAAATTTCGCAAGCAATAATTTCAACTACCGACGACTGTTAAACAGAATAGGCTATAGCACCCATTAATGGTTATATGTATATGTAACTGCAAACTCTATAATCAAAGTGTATTAAAGCATGTAAATATCAGTTTGGCCAACAAATTATTCAAATTATAAGTACTATAGTATTTTTTCTGGAAGCCTTTTTAAAAACGACATTTAATTTCGATTTGTGAGTAAGACTTAAGGAAAATGAATGACGCGAAAATCAGAGCAGGTCCCAAGAAATTACAGAAAATGTGGTGACTATTTCGCAAACACTGGTTCAACTGAAACTTTTCACATACACGTGCATACCAGAACTTTATACATATTAGTCGTTCGTCTGCAGTTAATTACTAAGAAAATTTAATCATTGGGCTGATTTACTCGTAAGCTGCCTTGTCGTGTCGCATGGGCAGCGAAAATTCAAGCCCAGATGCTCGCATTCGTTTGCAGTGAGTCATAACTGTTTCCAAATCCCGTATCGAGCACACATACATATATACACACACACACATGCATACATGCGTGCGTGCGTATATGAGGCAACGTCTGCCCAACAACAAGAACAACAACAACAGCTGCATAATAATGCAGGCAGTCGAGACAGCTTAGCGCTTCTCAACTGTTTTTAGCCGCTTTTTCTCGTGGTCAATAAACTCGATGGCGGGCATAGCTTTTGTTCTTAAATATTTGTTGGCATTGTTGTGTGTGTGTTGCTGCTGTTGTTGTTGTTGCTGCTGCTGTTGTGTCGCCAATGTGGTCACAAAGATTTCTGAGTTCCATGCGTGCGGCCTCACTGCCCGCCCATTAGCTGCTGTCTGTCCGAGTTACATGCACACATACACAAGCGTACTCTCTGAGATATAAATATATATGCCATATATGTAAGTATATACTTATGTATTGAGTCGTATCTCTAAATTGAAACAGAGCACCTCCACTCGACCACCCACGCGCTGCAGACGAAGAAAGCTTTGCTGCACTCAGGCTGGCCATGCAATGCCACACATACAAACAAACATGCCGTTATGTAAGTGTGTTTGTGTGTGTGCGAATGCTCTGACACTTCACTTGGATGAATCATTCGTATGACTTTTTATTTATTTATTTATTTTTGGGAAATACCCAAGCTAGTGTTGGTGGGACGGTCAGTTACAATTATGTTTGTATGTATGTATATTTGTTTACTTGCTATTATTGCTGCTGTTGCTGCTCTTGTTGTTGTCATTGTTGTTGTTGAACGTATAAGTGAAAACAAATATTCGTTGATTGTTTTGGCATGAATTTCACATGTGGGACTAACAGGTAGCCATGACAATGTGCTTACTGTGGAAGTTTCGACCTTTAAAACACATACATATGTACATAAATATGTTTGCACATTTTTTTATATTGTTGTTATCGCGCCTCACACTTTTTTCAAGTGGCAAACTTCAACAATTTGTTTGTCAGAAGAATATAAGCCTTGTCTCATCTATTAGTCTTGTGACAGCTGAGTATTTGAGTTTCCAACAAGTTTCGAGTGCACTGCAGTTTCGAAAAGTCTCTCATATTACTACTACATACTTAGGTAGAATGATGTTTGAGAAAACTAAAAATTGATGATCGAATGGAGTTGAGTGAATTGTTTATTTTTGCGTCAAAAAAGACTTGTTATTTTAGTACTCGAATATTTGTTGAAAAGAATACAATTATGACTTTCCTATATTTACTTGAATAGATAAGCAGTAAAATAAATTAATTTGCATATTAGAGGGTTTTTATAAGTAAGTAAAGCATCGAATCTATTCTCTTTATCTGAGTGATAAGAATATTTGCAAAAACACAAAACGCTGTTTGCTATAATTATGTGTTTCTATATTTGATAAGCTACCTAATACTTTATCTCTCAGTACAGTGTAGTGCTATAAAATATTCAGAATGCTTGGCCTTAAATGTTTGTATTTATCATTTATTCTAGTATACTAAAATTATTCCTATCGATAACAGAAACATACTTGTACTTGAATTAGTCACTATTTGCAGTATTTTTTTGTGCTACCTATTGAAGGATTGACATTTATTTTATCCTAGATGCCGCCCACTAGGTACTATTTGACTTTTCGCTTACTCTCTTAAGGGGTGTGTTGAATTCGATTGCAGGCAAGGGCAACCAGTTGTTTCTTCCCATAAATGGTGAAGCGCCATAAACGGCGCTCTTATTAACACGCACACTTATACCCACACATAGGCAACGGTACTATGAGTAAGCAGGTGGCCGGTAGCTTCTCACAGTACGTCTCACTCTCTCTTCGCCCAGTGCAGCTCAACTCTCTCACTTATCACCGACGTCTACGAAGTCAAGAGTTGCTTCTGCCGCTCAGTTGCCTTGCGACACTCATTCAAGACGGTTGAAGCGCGTTCGCGATTCGTGTGGGTTGCGAGTGGCCAAGAGTTGGAGATAAATAAAATAATCGAAACGTTTAGTTTTCATTCGACGGCTTTGGCCGCAACATAAACCAGTTATTAATAAAATCGAAAAGCGATTCGTCGTTTAACACTCACGCCGCCAATATGGCAAGACGGCATTGTCAGTCCCGCCACTCTCGGCCCGGCACAATATTGATAACAACATTGTTAACAATCGGGCTATGGGGAAGCGCCTGCAGCTACAATTTATCACCCCGACCCAATAAAGTGATCAGAGATCCGCAATTTGTGACCTCTTTACCAAAAGGCCGTGCCTCATACTTCGGTTACACGATCAGTTTGCGGAAAAATGGGTAAGCCTGGGCTTTTGGGGTCCCCTGGTCGCTTGCCGTTACCACAAACAGGTTGTTGGAGTTGTTGATGATTCATGCATTCCCAGCGCCGAAGCGGCTGAAACTTAAAGTCCAGTTCAATGCGGTACTTGTGACGAATAAGCGCAATAAAATACATAAAACACATCATGTTAGACACACAAAATCTCAATAACTTGTTCACTCCAAATGATGAAGTCATGCCCCATGTACTACACACACACAAGTATCTACATCTTTTTGTATGTGTATGTGTATGGTTTGTAGATATAAGAGCATGTTGGGCGCTATCACTTTCTCGACTGCTCTGCTTTCGTGGGTGGTGTGTGATCGTGTGTGTGTGCGAGTGTGTTTGTGAATTATGCGAACCTGGAATTATGCAAATATTTGCGACATTCGCGCACGTTTACACATTATGTGAATAGTATTGCATTTGGGAATCGAGCGATATTCCTAGCTAACCTAATTCAATTGCCAACTGAAAGCACATAACGGTGTATTATGAGCACCAATGCCAACGGCAATTGTTATCGCCCGCAAGCGTTCCGTCACCTTTCGTTTCAGTCGATATTGCTCGATAAGATTACGAGGGTGATACTGTTCTTATTGTTGTTGTTGTTGCTGCTAGATACCAGTGTGTCTAAAAATGCCTTTGTATTAAATGCTGGTCACCTATTGCCAACGCCCTGAAAGTCACTTGTATTGTCTATGACTTCGTATTAAGTATACGCACCGTTCACAGATAATGCCCCGGTCTTTATCTGTTTAAGCCAATCAGCGATAAGTGCAACGAGCGCTCAATATTTTTCGAAGAAATCTAACAACTCACTTCCAATTTCGAAATGATGCATACCAGAAATTGGTTCAATGTATCATTCAATAAATGTAAATCTATTGATGTTACAATTGAGGGAAGTTCAAGGTTAAATTGGTCAAACGATTGAATATTGAAAGCATGAGACACTATATGCACTCGTAATTATGTGTGTGTGTGAGTGGGTGACTCAGGAACGTGTCTAACTATGTCTTTGTTCCATTACTGACGTTGCCTTCTCTTCTCTTCTCTTTGTTCCGTCGACATCGACAGCATTATAGTTGGAGCACCGCTGGCCCAATCCACCCTCGAGGCGCAGCGCAACGTGAACGAGACGGGGGCCATCTATAAGTGTTCCATTCAGAATGCCACCTGCATACCATATGTCCTCGACGCGAAAGGCAATGTTCGCATTGAGACGTCGGACTACACATTCGACTCGGAGATGCGAGATAACCAGTGGTTGGGCGCCTCAATGGACGGCGGCACCCAAGACACAGACAAATTGTTGGTGTGCGCGCCCCGATTTATAGCGCCGAGCATGTTCGACTACCATATGCACGGCATTTGCTACTGGGTGGCCGACACGTTGGGTGACACACCGCAGAATGTGAAGAAGATTTCACCGCTGCGGCTCAAAACGGATCAGGTTCAAACGGATGATACGGACCATAAGTTCTACTACTATATATTCGCAGAGCAAGGTCTCAGCGCTCACGTGTCAGACGACCAGGAGGAGTTCCTGATTGGTGCCCCCGGCATACACACGTGGAAGGGATCCGTCATACGCTACCGCAAGACGTTGCTGGTGGACGACCCATCGGCCAGTCGCCGCGATACAAGCAGCCTGCGTCGCAAACCACGCGCCAACGAAAACCAAGAGAACTCGCCTCAATTCACATACGAAACGAAAATTCCCAATCCCGCCCTGTGGGGGCAGTCTGATGATTCGTACTTCGGCTACTCTGTGAGTTCTGGCCACTTCGACAGCGACGATCTGAAGAAGCTGCTCTATGTGGCCACAGCACCTCAGGCCAATGAGCAGTCGGGCGAGGGATACATCTTCGATATACGCGACAAGACCATTAAGAAGTACCATGTGTTCCGGGGCGAGCAGTTCGGCGAGTATTTCGGATATGCGGTGTTGGCTGAAGATCTCAATGGCGATGGCCTCACTGACGTCATCATTTCGGCCCCACAGCACACGCTCGAAGACTCGAACGATAACGGTGCAATTTATGTATTCACTAACAAGGGTCAGGTGAGTAATGCCCGATATATGTTTGCCCGATTTGGCAATGTAATGCTTTGTCTCTGGTTCCCACCAACTGCAGTTCAACTTCGACTCAAAGCTGCTGAAATCACCGATTCCGACGAAGGCACGTTTCGGCACGACACTGACGAGACTGGGCGACATTAATCACGATGGCTACAATGGTGAGTGGTCCGCTATATATAGATAGCTCAGCTTACACTCGTACCGCTGCTTGCTAACAACACCTTGACACCTTCTGTCGCAATCCGATTGCTCAGACATTGCAGTGGGCGCACCCTTTGCGGGGAACGGCTCCGTTTTTATCTACCTGGGCAACGAGCAGGGGTTGCGCGATCAACCCAGCCAGCGGCTGGATGCACCCCAACTGGAACCCTCAAAGTATGGTGAGCACATGTTTGGTCACGGCCTGTCTCGTGGCTCTGACATTGACGGCAATGGCTTCAATGACTTTGCAATTGGTGCACCCAATGCCGAGGCCCTCTACCTGTATCGCGCCTATCCGGTGGTCAAGTTGCTGGCCACCATTAAGTCGCAAGCCCGTGAAATCAGGCCGGAGCAGACAAAGTTCCAAATCACAGCCTGCTACGGCTTGTCCAGCACATCCACGTTGCCCAGTGCACTGCAGCAGGATGTGGCAATACGCATCGTCGTCGATCCGCAGGTGAAGCGCGTCAGCTTTACGCAGACGCGCACCAACGAACTGTCCTTCAATGCCACGGCGGGCGCAACGCAACAGTGCCGGGTCTTCGAATGCAATGTGGTCTACAGCGTTAACGATATTTTCAAGCCCATCGATCTGGAGATGCACTACCAGCTGGTTAAGGGGGTGCCCGACTCGGAAGGTAGCTGCGAAAATTTAATTTGTTTTCGCACTTTTCATTAAATAGCAATTTCGTTTTAAATTTTACAGAGTTCTGCGAAACGTGCGTTGCCGTTGATCCCGCAGATCCCAAGGTTTTCACTGAAAGGATAATATTCAGCACAGGCTGTGTCTCAGAAATTTGCATTGCAGACCTCCAATTGGTCAGCAAAAATGTGGAGTAAGTAAAGCGTGGTTTCCCCAAATCATCGCATTCTTATATTTCAATCTTGCATCTTCAACAGCAACACATATACCCTGGGCAGTGACAACACCTTCCGAGTCAACTACGATATTACCAACAACGGCGAGGCAGCCTACTTGCCCCAGTTCAATGTGACTAGCTCGAGCCGCTTGAGATTTTCCCAAATTCCGTGGAATTGTAAGGTCAACGATGCAGTTATGGTCTGCGACCTGAACCGGGGACGTCCCTTGGCTAAGGGGGATAAGGACAGCATTTCCATTAGTTTCGATATGAGTAGCCTCAGGGACAGTTCTCTGATAATCAGCGCCGAGGTCTTCAGCACGGGCTACGAGAAAAATCCAATGGATAACAAGCTGACGAATGTAATCAGCCTGAGAGAGTACACCGAAATTGATGCCACGGGGTAAGTTTTGTCGCTAGTCTCTGCACTGCAAGGATACTAACAACGAATACCTATTAATTTTGTTTCAGGAGTCAAACGAACGAAGATATTAACTTGGAGCATTATAAAAACACGGCTGAAATAAACAACAATTACGAAATCAAGAGCAATGGGCCCAGCACTGTGGGAAAACTGGAGATAAGTTTCTTCATACCGATCGCCTATAAGGTGGCTGGCTCCACAGCTACTATACCCATCATCAATATAAACAATCTGACGATGCAAGCAACCTACGATTCGCAACTGGTGGCCATCGACCTGGTCGATCAAAATAACACGCAGATTCTAATGAACACTGTTGAGATCTCGACTAGCATTAATAAACAGTATGTGGAGAAGAATACGATCACCCAGAATGGAAACATCGGCCATGCCCATCAAACATGGCAAGTTTTGGACTCAGACTCAGTGGCCACTGCTTCAATGTCGCGTAAGCGCCGGGATCTAAAAGCTCTGACGGCCAACCGAGACCAATACGCACGTATCTCTAATGCCAAGACCCACGATCTACCCAGCGAATACAAAGAAAAACTGCCAGTTAATCGCACAATAGTGTTCAGCTGCTACGATCCCCAAATGACGATATGCGTCCGCGCCAAGCTCAACGTCTATAACTTTAGGCCCGAGAAACCAATAACAGTAAAAATGCGCTATAGCGTCGATCTCAATGAGGTCAACTCCATACTAATCGAGCCATGGGAGTACTTTGCTATATTCATTGACTTGGGAATACGCAAGGAAGGGGATCTACTTGGCAGCTCGATCTCTGTCAAACGCAAGATCGACGCGAATACTATCTCAAAGCATCAGAAGTCCTCACTCTCCATCTGGATCATTATCTTAGCCATCATTGGTGGCTTGCTGCTCCTAGCGGGCATTACATATCTAATGTACAAGGTGAGTCCGCAAGAACGCGAAATTGTAACAAATCCTTCTGATTCCTTGACATTACAGATGGGCTTCTTTGAGCGCAAGACGAAAGAGGAGCTGGACAAATTGGTTCAACAGAATCCAGTAGAGCCCGAGGCTGAGAACCTTAATAGCGACCATAATTAAGCTGACTTGTGTGATTTCCAGTGCTCGCAGAGCATTGGCTTAGGCTAAGTGTACGACATCACGTCCCAGGGAGGGTGCAACCGAACCCAACTCCTGCCTGCATCCTTCAATGTCAGTCAGTCAACAGGGTACTGTTTTGGCCAATTGTGTTCAATCAGAAACGAGTTGTAGAATGTAGAATGATTGTTCTCACCCGCGATGCATTCAATGTTTTTGCTGGTCAGAGTAATGCTCCAAGTCCTGTTTACATATTTTTATTTTTACAAATTATTTATGAATGTTACATTGCTCCTAAGTTTATAAGCCCTTTTTGCCATTGTAAGGGCCCCTTTTCCACTTATTCGCATTGCATTTTGGGCATCTCAAAGAAAACTTCACATCAGTTTCTAATGCATAACAAAAAGGAACCGCTTCCTGGGGGAACTAAGCTATTTGTATTACTATATATAGTTTTCCCTTGCAATAAAGATCTTTTGTGTTTGTATATGTAATGCGTTAGTTGCGGGCAGTGGAACTAGGGCCTAACTGTATATGTATAAGATATTTGTAAAATGAAAACGTTCTTCTGAATTATACCATAAAAGACTTTACATAACATTTGAAAACGTATTCGCTTTTTCATTGTGTGAAATCAAAGATCTTAGTATTATGTAAGCGAAAGTATTTAATAAACTCAAAGCAAGATAATGGCAAACAACAAAAGGTGTTTCTGGCTTCAAGAAATAATTACTAACCGGTATAGGAAAAACTGAAAGTAATCAAACTATTGGAATTTCATTAAGGACGTTACATTTATTTCTTAGAACAACATGTACAATACATTTGTAATAAAATGCTATAGGCTTTTCCTTCATCTATTTTGAAACAGTTTAAAACTAAGCAACTCCTAGTTGGGCATTTAAGAAGAAGCCGATCATTAACAAATATACCGAACTCTCTTTTTTTCCTTTTTTCTGCTCGATTAATATCTATATACAGAGTTATATGGCGGCATCTCGGAAATAATTTTGTTTATATGTATAAATGAGAAAAAAGGGACTAACTAATTACTTCATAAATATGTATGTGTGTATACTATAAGTTAAACAGACATTGATTTACACATTATTAAGCACATAGATATACAGATAACAATATATCGTATTAGTCTAGGAACATAGACACACATTCAAGACATGAAGTGTGCCATAGATTGGGGCAAGTGCATATGTATGTGGCATTAAATTGGCTTTGATAAACTGTTTGATAAAGTGTTTGTAGTGTTCTACAAGATATGTGAAGTTGCATGTAGTGTTTAATATGTAGAGTATTCTAATTCCTAAAATATTGTAAAATGGGGCATAATGTGCACGTGTAGTTGTCCTTAGTGTTTCGTTTTGTACCAAAGTTTGATTTGTGCTGACTTGATAGATTGGCGACAATTTTGTGCTGATATTTGAGAAGAACTGTTCCATTATTTGTTTGTTCAGATAAATGCATGCATTTTTCTCTATATAGTATGTCTGTATGTACCTTTGTATATTACTATATATGATAACAACAATAAACTGTGACTTGTAAATAAATACATTTATAAAAATACAGAGACTTTCTATCATATTGTCAAAAACATTAACACTTACTTGGCTTGCTAGGCCTTAAAGATTTCCCATTGATAATGCATATTGAACTAAGTATCGCCTGCCATTATTGTTACTATTATTTACTTTTATATTCCCCTCTTGTGTAAGTACTTTGGATTTAAGTTGCTCGAACCATTAAGCCATTGACTAGTAGCGTTGCTGAGCACAAGGTGGATTTAAATATGTATGCATACACTTTAAAGATACAAGTACAAATGGGCCTTTTACAGTCAGTTGATTATCAGAGAAGGAAAAATATTGCTGGTGTACTTTTAACAATCAGTGCAAACAGAGGACATATTAACCATCGGAAACTTATATACAATAATCAACGACCTGATAATCGATTGACCATAACTTCGCCATATGCGTTTAGAACTGTGTATAAATTGAAAGCCTTATATTCTAACATACAGATATAACTATACAGTTTTCAATCAAGCAAACAGTTATTTGAAAATTTGCGAAGAATCCCTAACACATGGTTTCATTATATGGCGGATCCTTTTCCGATTCCGTGCTGCTCTTGATGTTCGAGGACAGCTTCGCAATCTCGTCCTGCACCAGATGCGTGCTAATCTGGGGTATGGCGAGCGCCGTGGTGCTGCCCTTGGTCGAGGCTGTGGCGGAAAGCGTTTCGCCGTCGCGCGACTCCTCGGTGCTCGAGCTGCTCTCCTTGAGCACATTCATGCCCAGCCGGCTGGTGTAGGGCGGCTTGAGCGTGGAAATCAGTTTGGCGCCAACCTGGGTCGGCACGGCAGCTGCTGCACCCGAGCTTGAGCTTGTGCTCGCGCTGGCCTCCGCTGCTGTGTCAGCGATAGACTGCGCCTGCAACGGCTTGCCCTGGTCCATGCTAAACTGTTTCTTTAGCTGCATGGGACGCGTTGGCAGTGCTGGCGGTGCCTGCGTCATTACTGGCGCTGCGCTCAGGTCCAAGGAGCTGGAACTCTCGTCGCGCAAACGTCTGTTGTCGACTGCGCCCACGGATGCTGTGCGCTTAGGCTGGTAACGCGCTGTGGCACTGCCGCCAGCACCTCCAACGGTCATGCTGATGCCCGTTGCGGAGTGAGAGTCGCCGGCATCCAGCGAAGGCTCGGCCGTCAGCGAAGGGGTGTCCAGGTTGTAGGAGCCAGTAAGCGATGTGTTTGTCTCGTTAGAGCTTTGCTTGATGAAGCGATACGGATGCGCCGAGTAGTCCGTATCGGTGCTGGAGTTCTTTTGCAAGCTCTCGCTAGACTTCTTGTACAGGCGCCCGATGCTCTCGTAAGGTGGATTTAGAAAGTCACTGGTGGCTCGGGTGGGTCCCGAGGGTGATTGGAACGACTGCTGTTCCATGGATGAGTTGCGCTGCCAAGGACGTTCGTTCTTCAGCTGGAATGCCCCGGCACCTCCGAAGCTGCCAACGGCGCCAATCGCACTGCTGGTATCGCTGCTGTCGCAGCCAATGGCGCCCCCCTCGGCCGAAGGCTTCGATGGCGACAGCTCAATGGCGGTCTCCCGACGCAGCGGATAGCGATGGCTGTAGTCCACAGAGACGCCCACCTATGCGATTCAGGTGTGAATTATGAGAATAGAGTGGGAAAGAGGGCTCAGTACTCACCTCATATGCCTGAATGCTCGAATCGATCGAGCCACGCGCCTCGAATAGCCCTTCGAGTATTTTGTAGTCATTCTCTTCGCACTCCTTCAAGTGCATCTTCTCCTGAAGGGCCGCTTCCTCTGCCCGCGATCTTTCTGTCTTGGGCCGATCCAATGAGGCTGCGAACGAGACAAGAGACCGCATAAGTAATGAGGTAGTGGGGCGATGTGGATGTAAATGGTTGGTCTTGCGGCTTGGTTCGGTTTCGGGCATTTTGTACAGCTTTGATCGAATAATATAAGCACGGTTATAATTATATATTTTCAGGAATCAACTGAAAGCTATATATTTACAGATGCTGCGCCGCAATTGATGAAGGAGTTATTTGTGCCACATTGGACTTGCACTTGGATTTGTGCGACCTTGGGTACGTTGCAGCCCCTCCACTCGGCTACTCGGAAACTCACCCTTGTTGGTGCTCTGCAGCGACACCGTCGGCGACGCAATCATATGGCAAACGCTCTCCAGCTCGTCCGTTATCGATGTGTACTCGCTGTGCAGTTTCAGCAATATATTTCTGGAGGGTTTCGCATGCAATACTGATTTACCTAGATTCCGGTGTTAGGTGTTGAAATTATGCGTGTGAGATCAATTGTGTGCGAGTTGTGAAAACAGTATTACGATTATGTCATTGGCATGGTATTTATTATGGTAAGTATTCGAGTTGCTCGATCCTTGCTCGAAATCAATTCTCGCACGGATTGAAAAGGATAATCCGCTACGGCATAGAAGTGAGTGAACAGGACCCTACAACTCTAATCTGATTGCATGAATGGTGGGGTGAGGAAATGTTATAGAAACCGAGGCAACTAGTAGTCTGGCGACCAATTCTTGATTTTTGTTGTTGTGGAATGCTGGATTAGTGGGCCGGGTTAGGTAATTAATTAGGGACCTTTTTCAGGTGGGGAACTAGGTGCGTAAATTTCGACAAGAGTGCACAGGAATCTTATGGGAGCATGGATAACTTGTTGTTGTTCTAATGTACTCGTATTCTGTTTTCTAGTCGAACATACCCGCAGGGGCGGCGCCCGTCGCAGTGGGCACATCCTTGTCACTGTCTGGCTCGGACTGGGTGAGGCTCATCTGGCGGCGAGAGAGCACCAACTGGTTAAGACTAATGTGGGAGCGATTTATGAGCTCGGCGCCACTCATCGAACCAGTCTCTGAATTGCGACGGCACAGCGAAACAGTGCGTTGCCGCAGCGCCCGATGTCTGGCAGCTGTATGCGAAGAACACAGGATATATACAGTTTATATTAAGTACTCGTAAGATGTAAGAGAAAGATGCGAAGTCGCTTGGCAGTCACAGAAAATAACAGAGGGGAAACGGAAACGATATTAAACGTAACGAGGCACAGGACGGCTGAGTAAGCTAGTCAGACGCTTTTCGTAAGCAAATTACCCTCAAAGTTAATATCCGGCGCCGCATCGTCCGAATTCTCGCCCCCAACTAGCGTGTGATCATCGTCATTGTGGCCCAGCGGTGTAAGGGTGTCCTTGCTCTCCGTGCTGGCCCCCGTGTCCTGGCGAACGGTGACATATGGTGTGCGCTTCACTGTCTCGCACGTCGAGGGACGCTGCGACATTGGCAAATAGATGTCCGATTCCGTTTCCGACTGCATGGAGGCCTTGCGCATAACCTGCTCGTTGAGCGCCTCACGCGACTTCACCACCTCGTCCGGTTCCTCGGGCAGTGGCACCACCTCGAAATGTGTGCCCTCATCTAGGATGTAAGCGTCGGGACGCACCTCGGTAAGCGAGCGATTGAAGCGACGTCTATTGGTTACCTGCGGAGCGAACGAAATCAACTTGTCAGCGGTGACAGCTCCATTCACAGAGCAAATAATTAAGCGCACCTGTAGGGAATTTATGCTGAGATTGGCACCTAGCCCGAGTGCGCCAATAGCGCCACCAGCGCTAACACCACCGCCACCGCCACCACTGCCACTGACGCCGCCACCACCACCGCCTTCATTGTCCGACATGGAAATGGTGCGCATGCGATGCATTTCACCTGGAATGTTTGAGGTGGAGGCGTGTAATTCGTCGGTGCCTGCGGTGTGGGTCGACATGAAACGATGTATGACGGCCAGATGGGACAATATCTGCTCGGATGATTCCTCCATTTTGCGCAATCGGTATTCAATGTTCTGCAAAGAGTTGTACAAAGCAGAAGAAACATGAATTCACGCTTTCAGATTTATTTTTATATTGAGCTCGGAATTACATTTCCATAAGGATTTCTCTTCTGTGGAAACCAGCCATGCGAAAAATGCGAATACACCTACACTACTACACTAGTTTACGGGACTGTTGAACCCGAACAAATTTACATTTAAACGAGATAAAAAGATAACTTCGTCAGTTCACTGTATTTTAAAACAAAACTTTACTTCTCGGTGCTATTTTATTTTACTTCTTTAAAATAAGTTATTTTGTATTTCTAACAATATTAGGTTTTCCTACAAAAACTATTTCGTGACCATATCGTTTCGGTTTCCGTTTAAGAAAAGCCTGCGTGCAGAGTTTATTCGCGATTGAAATATAAATAAATACAAAGACCATATCGTTTCGGTTTCCGTTTAAGAGAAACCTGCGTGCAGAGTTTATTCGCGATTGAAATATAAATAAATACAAAGACGGACAGCGCGATTTGAATTCGATTTGTCTTCTTTCTTCTGAGAGTTACGAGCCTACACACCAAAAATAATATACCCATGCAATTTAGGGATATCCAGAAACCCCAACCATCCGATTTAAAAAGTATTAAATATATAGAAAAATATCCTTACTTAGAAGTGCTTGGACATTTTATAAAGATAAGTTTGTTATAGAAATGACTAGCTAGATCAGATTTTTCTTCGAAACCTTGTAAACAGGTGTTATTTAAAAAGAGCAGCAGTATTTTTGTCTTCTTCCTCAGTTCTATTTTTTATCTGCTTGTGAGCTTAAGTATGAGTTCATTTTAAATCGCATTCCCTCTTTTGAATTCGATGTGTTTGCAGGTGGTGCCAAAAAATTTGCATAACAAATCCCCACATACACCTATACTCGTACACTCACACACACACACACACACAGGCAAAAGATGCCTGCTTGCTGGCGGTTTACACACACCTGTACAGTGGCCGTCTGTAAGTTTTCCTTTTGATTGATATCCTCGATTTTTTGCGACATGGTCTCGACACGTTCCGTTGTGTTCTTGACACGCTCATCGGTCGACTGATTCAGAATGATTTCCTGCTCGTGGAAGAATCCCTCGACGCACTCCTCCTCGAAGTCGTACAGGCGCTCCAGATCGTCCTTTTCGAGAAACAACTTGAGACCGTTGTCCCTTTGCACCTCCAATCCTGTGGCAGTTGATTAGAAAGCATAGCCAGTTGAGTTTACATGAACAATGTGTTTTAGAAATGGGAAGCACAAATTTTGAGCTCGAGATGTGCACAGACCGAAATGTCAGTGTCAAAGTCAAAGTCCAGACAATTTCAGTTCGGTGTTTAGTGCACATCAAGCGTTGTCAGGCATACGACAACAAAACACGGCCAATCATGACAGTTAAAAACGTAAGGAGCAACGGAAGAGAATATAAATTCAATTGAAAAAAGTTCGAACGGAAAAGAAATACACGTATTTGGCAGCCACACGAATTGGAAATTGCCGCACAAAAGGAAAACAAAATATATATATATGCATATATATATATAAGTATATATTATTAGTAAGTTATCGTTGTTGAATGTTTTAGCAATCAAAGGCAGCAAGTAGGCACATATTTTATATTGATGTTGTATTAGTAGGTAATAATGTTGATGCAGTTGATTATTAAGTTGTGTTAGGGCAGGCACGCAAAAGAAAAAAGTATATATTTGTACATTATTGCTGTTAGATATTACATGAGCGCTCAGATGAAAACTCACAGGGAACAAAGCTAAACTTTCTCATTCCGGGCTCACCTTTCGCTTTGCGCACACAATACTTGAGCAGCGAATAGAAATGGCAAAAGGCTATGAAGGGCGGTGGCAGGACCGGCTTCTGCTGGTACTCCATGACGACGGTGAAGCGCTGGAACATCCACACCTAAACACAAAACCACATGGGTGGGAATCAAGACCACGCACTATTGAATGCTCGGCTACTTCTTAGCCATTTACTCACCTGATGAGACACCGAGTTAACTTCGTTGAATATGTTATTAAAGACGGCGATGAGAAGGTTAATTAGCAAAATATTGGCAATCAACAAGTACATGGACATCGTTATTGGCGTAACCCAATGACCTGCAATATCAGAACAGAGCATTTTCCACACAAACTTGTATTACGTCATTCTACTAGGATATTGAGATAGATTGCCGGCCATACGTACCCGTGACACAGGCGGGCTGACGCGGATCCTCGCCACAGGGTGGATCAATATCGTCCGCAAACACCTCACCGTACAACATAAAGTAGGGCTGGTAGGTGACCTGTGCAACGATAAATTAAGGGGAGCGATTAAAAGGCAGCAGGAAGGTAATATAATTCCGGTTGGCATAACATTTCTGTATGTTTGGGGGTATGGGTTCGTGTAGATATCGAGTTGGCAGCCAGTACTAGCCATATACATACAACTATATAGTATAAATGTACATACATACTAGACAGCTAGACAGCTATACAGCTATACTTGTGTGTGGCTGTTTATCAGTGTGTGTGTGGTGGAGATTTGTTTTCTTGGTTCAATTCTGATTTTAAAACACATGGACGCCAATCTGTGCCCCTATGGCTCGACTACCACAGTGTCCCAGCAGCAAGTGGCGCTATTTATTTCTCAGTTCATTACATACTCGTATGCATAATGAGCTTCTATCCAGCTGCTGCTGAAGATTTTCGGCTTATTAAAGAAATGGGAGAGCTAAAAGACAATTCACACTTTCAATTTATTCAAATTCCCAAGCTAATTGGGTTAAGGTCCAGCTGGTGGAATTTACTCTTAATTGTGTCTTTTGAAATCTTATTTCGAACTTCACTTTAAAGTTAGTCGTAAAGCAGAATAACGTTATAAAGAAGAAATTTTGGACACATATTAAATGACTTCATCTTATTCAATATTCACTTTTTCCAATTGTGTTGGCAAAAAAAGCTTTGATAGGTATACTATATGCCTCCAAATTGGAAGTTGGTCATGTTTTCTGAACACATTTATTTTAGAAACGTTTCTTGGAAATGCATTTTATTTTAAAATGTTTCGAAATATGACGAAGCAAGTATGGGAAGTTCTAATACAAACACCAATTTGTCAACATGCTAAGTAACTTAGAAATGTAAGCTCTTAATAGCTGATCCCTTCAGATCATTTATATAATGCTTTGCAGCATCGGTGTTCTATTATCAGAAGTTGTATTCGAGTTCTATTCTGCTGAATTGGATATATGTAGATGAACTATAACCTTTTGCTGCAGGACACTTTGGATCGTCTGAGCCACAAGATGCACAAGAATGCAGCAAGCCAGCGGCATTATGTAAGCGCTAATAGCATTTTGCATGCAAAATGTAAAATATTGCAAACGGTAAGAAAATAAACAACAAAAAAAAAAAAAAAAAAAAATCGAACAGAGTCAAGAGGTTGGTTGAAAGGAAAAGACAAATAAATCATTAATATTCGCGCTTGAAATGCAAAAAATAAGTCTTCATAAATATTCATAATAAGTAACAGAGTACACACATTTACTTCTCATACTAGTATGGATGCTAAAACAAGCATTTTACGTATCGAGTTTTTAAGAGTCATGCAACAATATCAACACACATTCTGCTATATATATATATACGAGTACTACACTAAAAAGGTACTATACATGTACACGTATATGATAAAAAATCAATGAAGGCTGCGAGCAGAAAACGAGATTATAGTCTCACGCTTATAAGTACTACACAGAATCAGGGGCACAGTTAATGCCCCTCGTAGAGGAAGGCTAGAGTTAAGAGCGTACAGATTGACAGCAAAGGAAGGAGACAGAGGGGGTCATTGAGTTAATATATACAGAGAGGATGAGCGAGAGAGAGAGAGAGAGAGAGGGAGAGAGAGCGAGACACACACAGACACACCTATAGGTAATTGCGAAATAAGGAATCCGCTGACAACAAATCAAGTAAGGAAAAGAATATGGAAAATTTAATTAAGGCACAACTATGTTGCATATATAGACATTGAGGCTGGTATCAGTATACGAGTAGGTGTATTTAAATAAATTCATAATACTAATTCGTTTTTGTTTTTTTTTTGTTTTGTTTTGTGTTAGCTAACGACGCCATATACTATGCCGATCTACGAGTACGAGTACTTTCTCTTTTTATATAGCAAACCAATTTGATTGTCATTTGGGTGTACATTTGTAAGATTTCCGCTCAACAAATTGTAAAGCTCGACTTTGTCGTTTGGGGTTGCTGTTGTTGTTGTTGTTGTTGCGTGCTCAGTGGCTGTTGCTGTTGGTGTTAGGGGCACTGATGTGCCCTCTGTCGTTGTTGTTGTAGTTGTGCTGGTTGTTGTTGTTGGTGGTGCTGTTGCCGCTGGATTGTGGCCACGATGATAGCCAGAAAAGACGCTGGGTCCAAAGCCAGCGCCGCGCGCATTGTGCGAACGACTGTTATGGCCCATGGCACCCAAGAATCCGGGCGCTACAATCGAGCCGGCGATAACCTGCCGATTTGCGATTTATTCAAGGAATTCGAATGTAGAAATGGAGCGTACAGTGGAGGTGCGTATTTAATGAAAATTCGACAGGTGAATGAGGAGGAAAGTGAAGCGAGGTGATCGAAGTGATTTGTTCAATGTTTTGAAAGTACAAAAGAAAGAAGAATACAGTACAATACAATGAAAATAGCTTTTAGTTTGTTATGCTCAGCATTGTTACATACATACGATTATATGACAACGAATAGGAAACTTGCTAAAAATGGACTGTGTGGTACGCAAAATGTCAATAGAACTAAGCTACATTACGGGTGTTTTCTTTATTATTATTTTGTATTAATAATATGTACTTATTATGCCAAAAATGAATGCTACTATCTACTACTCGTGGTGAGCATAGTGAGAGAGTTAGAGCCAAAAATGTTCTTTTCCTATTAAGTAAATGCATGTACTCCGTTTAAATACAATTTAACTGTCTTCTCATTTGTTTCAGCCGCTGCAAGGGAAGCTGTAGTCAGTGTAGGCACAAAATACATATTTAAATAAATGCAAATAACATAGACACACACACACACACACACACATACACATACTCGTACACACACGCACACACAAACAAATTAGCTCACACAATTACATACAGACGATAGCTCAGCAAATAGTCCAGACACAGTCTGTGCCACAACAGTTAAGGCTGCGTTCGTTTATTTAGCAGTTAAGAACATATTTTCATTGGTAACCAACAGAGCTTTTAAAGGTATATACGTACGAGTATATTTAAAGATCGCTATCAATTAAATTGTGCAGGAAAATCTTCTTTGTTTGTAGATATCGCATCATAATCAATTCATAGTATGGGGGACATATGAATATAACATTTGTCCAGGACAATGAAGGAATAATGTGTTTTTTCAAAATATCGACCACACTTAACATACACTTATAAATAAACGAAATTATCAAAGAGATTGTGATTTTCGTCATCTGGAATCCTTTAAGCATTGCTGGATGTCAATATGGAAATTAGTGTTCAAATATATAGCCATTTGAACAACGATTCCGAGTAGCCAGCCAAGATTAAATAGGACGGGTTCTATTTTTTTGTATAGCACAAATATTTTTGTGAATCATTTGAGATATTTTAAAGCAAATATCTGTCAACAATATTTGCTACTACTTACATATATGTATAGTGGATATATATTCTTTCACACACACACACGGACACACACTCTCGCGCATTAGTACATCAGAACTTATTAAAGGCTCGACTTACCTCGCGTATTAAACGCCACGTTGGCTCGTTGTTCGGATAGAGAATGGCCTGACGACTGACCCCGAAGCTCATCAATACCACCGCGAGCAGCACCACGAAGTAGATCATGTTCTTCACCATTTTGCCCATCATGGTCACCAGTGGACCTGCAAGTACACAGATGATGTATTTAATTAAGTGCCCCATCGATTCGATTTCAATATACGAGTACAGTGTGGGTGAAGAAAAATTGATATGAACGGGGAAAAGTGCATCGAGAACTTACCCAAATATTTGTTCACGCCAAGTATGTTCAATATACGAAGATACCAATAAATGCTGTCCACGCAGTAAATCACACGTCCAATGTCCATTGTGTTCGGTCGAAAACGAAATGCCAGTCCGATAAGAAATAGTATGATGGCCGCACCATCGCACGGATTCCACATGTTCCAGGCCCACACCGAAAATTTATGACTGCGGGAGGCGGAGGCGTAGGCGGAGGCGTAGGCGGAGGCGGGGGGACATGAGGCATATTTGAATTAATGAATAGTGCGTATAAATGGGTACAACACTCGAGTAAATCAAGTGTTCAAATTCAAGGGCGTTGGGACGAAATGTGGGAAATGTGGAGTGAAAAACGAATGAAATGGTAATGCAGGCAGGACGGAAGGAAGGAAGGCATATCTTTTTAATCAGAACACATCCGCACCCACTCTCCCATTCACACACTTTCATAAAGAATGCTCATTTATGCTCATTACACGTAATTAACAATCGACTTTAACTGTAATTCTTACGTAATTGCCACTGGCTCCGAGGATACAATTTCGCGCACTTTCTCAAACCCGAGCGTGGTTATGTAGGCAATCGAATACCATTCCTGCCAGCGGGGCGCAGGACCCATTTTGACGAGCACCGTGAACGAGAACATTATCAGAAAAAACATGTAGGCGATCTGCGAGAAAGGTGGAAATAGAAAATAGAACGAAACACCATCACGAACACAGATTAGGGCATAAAATAAATTACAGGCCAGAGCTTAAAACAAACAGAAAAATAAACTGTCAAGCAGCAGTCACGCTGGCCAGCGGTATGTGCCTGTCCAGCACAACTCTTCCGGCGGAAATTAAACACTAGCTACTTATTTCCGCTTGCTACTTACCGAATCGGCCCAGAACTTTGTAATGGGCGCCGTGTAAAATTCATAGAATTTTTTCTTCAATCGCAACGGCTGATGCTGCTTGATTTCATTATACTCCGACATGTGAAAGAATTCGCGAAACTGCGATGGATCCGAGTCGGTGAGCGAGACCTGTGCCAGTCGATAGAGACAAGACAAAAGATACATATTCGTTTGTCGACTCGTCGTATGCAAATGAATGATAAACATAAAGGTGCATATGCACATACTATATGTACATACTTGTATGTATGTTAGCTATATATGTAGTAATATATGTACAAAGTTACATACGAGTTTGTAGCAAAAATATTGAGCTTCAACTAAATTCAACTAGGTGCAATGGAACAGCGAGCTTCGTTTCATTAAAGAGCGAGGGCATTGTGAGAACATACTATACAACGTAATATTACGTATATGCAATGGTCTTCAATTAAACGTATAAATGTGCAACTTTCGGCATGTAGTTGGCGAGTATTTCTACTTAAATAATGCAATTATGAGCAAAAGCGGTCTTTAATGGAGATGGCATACATAGCATGCATAGGAGGAGTTGAGTAATTATGGCAGAATATTGCGCAGCATCCGATGGCATAGGGAAATGAGCTCTACTTGTGTATGGCAAGCATTGGACAAAAAGCAAAATACGAGTATGTACAGTACGAGTACTAATAATTAATTAATAAATTGAAACTACTTTAGTATTCCAATATGCCAAGTTATTCGAAAGATCCCCTTTCGATATGTTTTAGTAGTTAAAGTAAATGTATAAGTACGAGTATTAAAAGGTTGGTGGTGAGGTGCGCTAATTAATTAAATTAATGTATTGCATTTATTTATTCAGAAAGATTAAGTTCGAAATATGATAAACCAAAAGTGGGAGAACTAACTTTGGAGGGTGCTTCTTCCGCTCCAGCTGTGAGATTAACCTGAAAATTTATTATTACAAAAATTGTTGGTACTCAATACTCAATACTCAGGCGGATGTATAAAAGCGTTAGATGTCTAATACTATTGGATATCCATGTGAGAATGCAGAGCTAAAATTCTATTTTCAACTGTGATGGAGATGTTGGAATATATAGTATAGTTTATAGTATAAGACATTAGCACATGTTTCTCATATGCTTGCTGATGTTGTTGTTGCGATTGAATTGAATTTTTTGGTAAATAGTACGAGTGTGCGTCTACGGGGCGTATGCGTAACGTCGCAAGTTACATTGTAATACGTAATTGGAAGAAAAAGAAACCAGACAGCAATTATTCATTGCTGATGTTGTGATGCTAAAAATCTAATAAATCGCAAGAGATGCTTATTAATTGAATTGAATGAATTACTTTTGGAGAAGTTGCACTTTTCAGGGCCCAATGCCTATTTTTCAATGAATTATGCATAAGTAGGTAGGAAGATATGTATGTGTTTGGGTGTGTTTGTTTGTGTGTGTGCGTGTAGAATGGAACCATAGATCTTATATGCATTTGTCATTACGAGGTTGTTGTTGCAATTACTCACTTTGCCATTTTCGTGAACTTTTGTATCGCGCACTGAATAAGTATCCGCCAATAGAGCCTGTAACGGTTTATGCACATGTTTCGTATTTATAAGATAACACAATAATGCTTTTTGATTTACTCATTAGCTAAGAGCAATGCTGCCCGCAATATAAATACATATAAATAGTTTTTGTATACGATTATTTGATTCTAATCAATGCAGACACTCTAGATTAAATGTGTATCTAGGGACATTTTGAATATATACTTGTATGTAACAGGAAGATTTGCATTACGAGTAAGTGTAAAAACAAATATGACAGGTTATTGCCGTAGATATAGGGTTGAATGTGATATACAAAATAAGATTGAAAAGTGTCACTATGAACATTACAGTTGCCCCCAAAAATTAATTTTTAACATAAAAATAATTTCATTTTTATTAGATTTCTGCTTTTCAACTCACAATTAAATTGAGAGAATTAGAAAAAGTAGTAGAGTAAAATGTAAAATGATAAAATACCTATTATACTTTAGACTAATTAAGTTCACCTTTCGTTCAGTATAGAAACCAATAGGATCAAAGAAGTAACAAAAGCTGGCGACTATAGTCCACAGTTTCTGCCTAGCTATGCTTTGTAAAGTTCTCATCCCCACTATCCATAGATTTTGCTTGGATTTTCTGATTAAAGGATTTTCCCTATGTGTGAAAGCGTGTGTGTATGCGTCGATGCATGTGTCCTTCTATGTGTGTGTGCACACATCCGTATAAGTGAAAAACAATATTTTCACAAGTGCAGTGCTTTCTACTGAAGCTGCTACATTGCTACATACATACATACTATATAATATAGTGCATGGCTAAACAGTTAGAACAGTCATACATACAGACAAGTATTTGAAGCGTGCGTGCTTGTTTGTGTTTGTGTTTGTGTTTTCATGGCGTTCATCGAACGTTATTGCTTAATTGAACTTTAAACTAAATTATCATGAAATTAGCCTTACATTGATATATATAGTATGTATATATGCAGGTGGAAGCACCGCAACGAGTTATGACCGACATAATGGGGTTAGGCACTTAATTTATAATTACTTTGATTATAAATATATGTACATGGATGTTGCAATTGGGGGAAGCTACGGTGCTTAAAATTCCTGAAACTTACGTTTGTTGAATGCGTTAAACTGTTATTGGACGGCGAACTCTTTTCGAGCGCTATCAGTTTGCACTTTGATGGCCGAGATGTGTTGAAAGAAATAGATTGTTAAAAGAAAGTGTATCAAGTTACGGGCACCATCAGTGGATGGATAGAAGAAAATACAAGCAGACAAATGCGCACGGACCTCACTAATTAATCTGGGGCATATATGTTCGTGTGTGTCTGTAACCATAAACTGCACACTCTGATTTGAAGAGGAAATGTCATTGGGAAACAAAAACGTTTTTACTGCTAAGCCTATTTTACTATTCACATGAAACTGTTGCCTATGCACTAAACTAAAACCAAGAGCCAATTAAAGTCAATTACACATCACGTGTCGTTTAGCACAAGGGTACCCCCTCCCCCCTAGTCCTGCCTTTATACATAGGCAGACGCACATACACACACATATATATATATATATAGGTTGCAAGTTGGTCTAAAAACTTGATTAGCTGGGTGTAGCTGGCGCTACGGCTAAAAATATGAATGTAGTATACAGGCATGTATTACATGAAACGTCAGACGAAACGGCACAGAAATCAATAAAAACTAAACATGTATTTTACATAAATAACACGAATCTGTACGAAAGTATGTAGCACAGACAGTAGAGTATATATAGTATAGTAGTATAGCATACGGCAGAGAAACTGTTGACACAAAATTCAAAACTGTTGCTATTAATACAAAGAAGTACGAGTAGATAGTTATTTAGACAGATATAGTAGCACACAAGAGCTATGTTCAGAGATAGCTAAGAAATATTGCGCATTAGTAACGCATTTACGAGTATACGAGTATGTAGAACATTGACAGAAAGAGATTATAAATGGGAGTGTAGGCATACAGAGTAAGTTGTTTTATAGTAGATATGATAAGCACAGACAATAATTAAGTATTACATAGACATCGTTTACATAAAATATTGAAAGAACCTGTTGAGGCATATTACTACCTTGTCTCGATTACTTTGGCCCGAGTTCATCCTATATCTCAAGGAAATAGATCTTTTCGCTTTTAAGAGCGCATTCTAAAACAAACAGATTGATCGAGTTGGTAGTTGGTAGCGTTCGTTGTTACGGGTAGATATTAGGAAGCGCGATTCGCAGGATTTTGTTTGTTTTTGTTGCAAGTAAATGTAGTAAAGTTGATTAGTGGATAAATGGGTAAACAATTAGGAGCCAATTACAATTTATAAAGTTAGAAAAAAAGGGGAAAAATCAATAAAATTTTAATTTAAAGCCACTTAACTGATGCTTTGAATATACGTCGCGAATAAGTTCATAAAAAAATCAAACAAATAACAAATATTTCGAATAACAAATCAAACCAAATTGAACAATGAAAAAAAGAAGGCAAGGTGCTAGTGGTAAAGGCGATTGTGGGCTTTTACCTCTGCATCGGGCTGTGAACGGTCGGAGTCATCGTTATCCAGATTCTGGTTCTCCAAATGCTCCTCCTCGGTTTGTGGCATTTGCTGCAATTCCTCCTTGGACTTGAAATCCAGCTGCCTGATATAGAAAGGCAGTATCAAGCCCAGTATAACCTGCAATATGTATAGAGCGGAACTATTGAAAGGGGCTCGCAGTGTGCGCAGCTTTCTCTCGCACCTTGAAGTTTGTATTCTTGCGTGTACGCAGACCGCCCATCCAAAGATCAGCGAGGATAACCTGGCTGCAAGGATGTGCCAGCAGCGCGCGATGATTGGCGGCCACGGCCAATGAGAGACAGCTCTGGTTAGACCACGAGTGCAGCTCACAGGTGAGCAGCCGTTGGGCCTTCTCCGCATCCTGGCGGTAGCTGAAATCAAGTAATTTGTTGCCTGCAAAGCGCACAAAAGCTATTAGCCCCAGCCACGTAACTTCGTTAATTAGGCACGACATTTGATGGACAAATACCGCAATGTGGCCACATGTGGCACTCAGGCTCGCACGTGGCCGGCGAACAACGAGCAATCATCAATGCCCATTAAATGGGTTCGACCACGCTCAGACTTAATTTAATCAACAATTTATTTACATGAAAACGAAAATCTGAAAACGTTCAAGGCCTCAAAAAAATACTGGGAAACTGACTGTTAAATTTGCCACCGTTTTGTATTTTAATCGGTCAACAGAACAAAATGTATGTATATACATATGCAATCAATGTGATGTTTTTTATCTCAGATAGACCCAGGGCCCAGAAAAAAGTCCTCCTGTGACATTAACGCCTTTATTCAAGCAGATTACTTGATTGGCAATCAACTGTTGAATGGTTCTGAATTTATTGAAATACGATTAAAACTCGTGTAACTTTTTAAACAGCTCACTTCTGGCTTGTCGATGTAGAATGTAGTATGTCTAAATACCAGGTGTGGAAGAACAATACATATCTATAGGAATTCTCATAAGTTTTGATAAGACTCGTAGAAAATTGAACAGCACCTGAAACATTGTCTGATTTGCTTTTAAAAGAAGGCGTATCTAAAACTGCAAATACTTTTCCAAATGAATTCTTACAGCAGCAAAATTATTTCTCTTATTACGTTTATTTGTGCATCGTTTTTAATAATCATCGCAAAAAAGCTGTAAATAGAACAGTTCCACTAAAGGAAACTGGACATAAATACTAGATTGGCCGCTAAATGTGGGAAATTGTTTAAATAAACTTGGTATGATAACGTGCGTATCGATTTAATTTTGTTGGCAGCTTGCCCAGCACGATTGCTATTCATACAAATCAAAATTGTTTGCTGTCAAAAGAGGCACGTAATAGTATTCTAACAGAAGGGTACAGAAATTTATATATTTTCTGTGAAGGCAATCGCATTTAATCTTTAATGATTACGAGTATGAATTAAATATGAGAAACTGCGAAAAATTAAGTCTGTCTGCAATCAAAAAACCTTCAATTATGACTACTTTTTCCAGCGTTTATCATAGTAGCAGGTTTAAATTGAATAATACTGCAATTATTCGACCATTGGTGAAGAACTGTCAATTTAATAATTCAATGATTAATTGAATTGAAGCCATAATAAAAATAAAATATTTAACACTGAAACAGTTCTAGAATGGCCGCGAAACTCACTTACCTTTGCTCTCGAACTCTTTGGCGTAGGAGCGTAACTCCTCATAGATTTCAGTATCCAAGTCGTCCTCGGCGGCCTCGTGGGCCATCGCCTTGTACAGTTTGCAAGCAACTAGCGATTTGGCCAGGGCCTCCTCCCCGTGGGTCCACATGAGCAGCGCCATTTGCTGTCGTTTGGTGAGCACGGCCCAAATCTGAAGTGAGTGAGCGAGCGCAGATGTCTTAAACAGATGGTTTTCGGTTTTGGACAAGGAGGCTTAATAACTTACCAAGAGCTCGTTGAAGGGGAACTCAAAGAGCGCCATTTCCGAGGTGAATGGCAGCAAACCGGTAACTAAGCTCAGCGAATTGGCGCCCGCATAGCGTTGGTATTGATACGTCGAGGACTTCCGGCAGGCATTTGCATAGCTATTCATGACCTTGGCGTAGATGGGGCGAAACTTGCGGCGCGTATAATAAGATCTGCGGGCAGGGTATGTGCGTGAATAAAAACTCCAACCATTGGCATGCAAGAGGGGGCTTGCCGTGGCAAGAGAATAAATACAATACCAAGCTCGGTGGCAATTGTCAAGCGAAAATTCACAAGTGCGATGCCAAGTTTTTTCCATCAATTTGCATTTCAGTAAATTTATTTAAAGACACACACAGCACACAAAGCAGGCATGCATTTGTGTGTATGTGTGTGTGTGTGTGTGTGACAGACAAAATAAAAATGTCGCTTGGCGTGAATGCTTATTTCGCTTAAGGCTCATTTTGTATTTTATGTGCTTCCTTTCGGCCCCATTTTAAGGCCTTTTAGCCCTTTTGTCTGTCTGTCTGTCTGTTTGTTTATGCGAATGTGATTTCTATCTGGTCCGAAAATTGCACGTAATTGCGTTTGCTTTTTCCAATTGAATTTTTGCTTTTGTAATAACAGCAAATTGTTGATTCAACGGCAATAATGGGGGATGAGCAAAATCTCCAGCTATATTTAGAAGCAAAATTATTGCCTGTTTGTATCCTGTGGAGCAGCGTTACGTGTTCCCTCGTATGAGGGCACATTTAAGTACCTTCTCGGCGCTGCGACCTTTTACAAGAGCACGATTAAATGGCAAGGCGTTGGCGGCTTACAGAAATAAAACAATCTCGTTAAATTATTTATGAGATTTGGCAACAAGAACGACAAAAAATAAAAACGCCAGTAAATCAGTAAATGCGTAGCCTACAAAACAAATTTAATTTAATCGCAGAGCAAATCAAGGACTTAAACGTTTTTAATTGCGTCCAAATTGGCAAATTGGCAGCACCCTGCCCGAAAACAGTGCGCCTACTGTGGCAGCGAGGCTTAAACGGCTAGACGATGACAATCGTCCATAAAACAGCACGACTAAAGGAAAATCAACTTAAAGGAAAACAAAAGGTAGGCAGACCCCGACCCCTAGCCCGACCCCCCCGACTAAGCCTCCGAGAACCGAACGAAATATGCATTAGGACGACGACAGCAACAACAATCGCTTTGACGCCGGTTCAGCAAACCCATTCCCATCAATGGGCGATTGTCAGATAACTTTCGACTTTTGAATAGCTATTGTGCTTCACGCCGTACGGACACAAGGCCAAGAATGTGCGAGAGCGCAAATGTCAAATGCCAGAGATACGACAGCAAAAGATACAACAACATCAACAACAAAAAAGAAAAGCCACGACAAAATAGTTCTAAATTAGTATGTCTAGTAGCTCTGACACGTTGAAATAGGAACGACAACAGAGACAACATTATTAAGTGCTCCTTGAACGACAGGCAAGAGGCAACAGGCAACAGGCAAGGGAATCCTGAAAGCAACAGCAGGATTACCGAGTTAGAAGAAAATTGAAACAGAAAAGAATTCCAGAGCAAGAATGGCGAGCAAGGATGAAATTCGGTTTTTTTTTCTTAAATAGCTTCGCTTTTGTGGCAATCGCTTTTCCTTACCCTTCTAAGACAATTTAAACTTTTTCACAGGGTGTTTGGTTTTAATTTAGGTTGATTGATACTTTAAAGAAGTTGTTTTGACCGCAGCTAATGCTCTTTTCACGTTGTGCCATTGCGCCTTTGAGACCCAAAACTAAATTTCGGAGCGACCTTCCGTTTAAATATTCCCATTACAAAACAAAATAAAGCAACCGCAAAAGCCGCGTTAACTAAATTTGACCGCAAAAATGTATGCATCGTTGGCCAAAATGTTAATACGGCATAATTGCTACGCTTTTCCAGACATCGCCGAGGAACCAGCGAAAAAAAGTAAACCAAGGGCCCGCAAATAAAAGCTCAAGCACGCACCCAGCGCTCAAAGCTCGTGGCAACTTATTAAATTTTCATAAACAAATTTTGGCAACCGCATGCCGAAACGCGTAAAACGTATCCAGTAATCCTGCAGCAAGTCAAAGGCAGCAGTCGTCTGGACCCAACCATATGGCCGGAGTTAAAGGGAAAGGACTAAAGTGATAAACTAATTTGCACTATCCTGTTCCTAACCTTAAGGAATTGCTCGTCACTCAGGTTGACCGTTTCTTCGAGTCTCCCTGGCTTTCGTTCTAGCTTTTAATTGCCAGAATTTGTTTACTTTTTAAATTTTAAGTGTGAATATTTCCTGCCTTTAGCAGAGCATGTTGCATTCAATTTCATTGCCACTTTCTCCAGCTCTTGTGCTCTTACCTGTAGGCGCCACCCATTAGTTTATTGATTACCAGACCGATGTCGTGCAGCGTGTAAATGTAGCCTTTGGGTATATGCGGGCGCACGTCCCTCAATATGTACCTGCAAAGGTAGAAAATAAATAAAAACCAAATGTGACCGGTATATAGGCGTGCGTATCGAACTATGAGTTACCCTATACTGTGATTTTGTGATACGCAGTACAAAAGCTTAACAAAAACATGAGAAATAATTGGAATGCGGAGGTGTTCCCTTCTGCCTGTGACATACTTCTTCACTAACCTAATGTATCCCTTTTAAAACGTTAATTCACATCCATTGAAGATTACAGTTTCGGAAAATTGGAAAAACTCTTTTCTGATTTAAATAGTATAAGATCAATCAGTTTCAGTCAGTTTAAAATTGTTTAAAATATATGTGGATTTCAACAACTATTAGATTTTTAGCACTAATATTTCTGTAAATATCCCTTTTATTTTGTTATGGCATTGTAACACCAAAATTAATGCGAAAATATTGTAAGCTCCAAAATGTATATTTTTACATCTAAGAGTATTTTCCCACATTTCCTTGGAGTTTTTCAATGAGCCTTTGAATGCATTTATAAATATTTCATCCCAAATTGTTTTGAGTGTTGACTAGTTTTCCCGATTACTCATAAATAGTTCACAAAAAAGTCACGGTATTTTCACAGTTAACGCGGATAAGTGTAGAAGATAAGGGCAAATACTATACTTGTATTTCCTTGAGTATTACATATATACAAATGTTTAATGACGTAGACTAAGTCTTTCACCCTTTTGGGTAAAAGTTTGGAAAGCAATTTTAAAATTTTTGTTTTTTAACGGAATATTTAGTTATTCTCCCCCTACTTACCCCAACGTGTTCGCTGGACCATGCTTCGTATTGTAGAGCTCCTCGAGGCGGGGTATTGTTAGGAATTTCTTCATCGAAACGCCATTTTCCAAAAGTAATTTGACAAAATCTATTCTATCGTGTTCGAGTGCCTGCATCATGGCCTCATCCAGAGCGCCTGGAGGGATGCCACAAAATTAAAATACAAAGGCACAGTAAGTACACAAAGGAAGGCCAAATATTGAAAATAATGTGAGTGTTGCTTAGGTTTGGGATTTGGCGAATAAAAGCAGAATATAAATATGCATATCAATGTGTATACGAGTACGTACAGTATATCTTTTCTATTAGACTAAATATCCATACTTTGTTTGGGACCCGCACACACACGCAATACACACACACGCACACATAAAGGGAGACAGAGGCAAAGGCACTCACCATTGGGCCATTCCTGCCCATAGACAAATATCTCGCTGCGTGCTATGTCCACACGATTCCATGTCAACGCGAGACTCAACTGCTCTGGCGGACTGAGATGCTGCGACTTAAAGAGTGCCGTCAAAATGGTTTGATCCAGCTCCTGGGCCTCCCCCTCGGGTTTCTCTTGTATACGAAAGACGGTAATCTGGAAATAATGAAGGCGGGGGCCGGTGAAGAAATCAATGCGCAATATGGAAGATGGAGAGAAGAAGGAACGACATGGCCTTTCGTATATTTTCATTCCCCCCCACACCCCGGCGAAGAGACGGCTTCATTGCCTATGCTTGCTGGAAAACCAATTAAAATCTTAATAACCAAACGCAGCTTTGACAAAATGTCGCACAACACAATGAATTTCGTTAGCTTAAAAAACGTCTGCGGGACGTCTTCCCTCTCTTTATATTGCTGTGATTTGAAATTCATTACACGTTCAATTGAATTTTTGTAGCATCATTATTTGTCAAACTTCTTCAGCATCTAGCGCCTGCATAAATTACAAAATTTAAATCTACTCAAGAGGCAGTCTTAAGTGATTGAGAAGTTGAGCTCTGTTTCGAGCATGTGGCAGAAAAGTGTTGTTTAAGTTATTACAAGCTTTTTTAGCTGCCTCAAAAAGAGGGTAAGACATAAACCCCTTTGTGCTCGGCTTGAAAGCCTTTACAAATGACCAATGCCAGGTACATTTTTATAATTAATTGATTTGTGAAGTTGGCCAAGAAAAAGCCACCATAATCGGCAAGTATACGTAAAAGCTTCTGTTTTAATAAATAAAACTTAATCACACGCCGCTGAGCATTTTCAATACTATACTTGCTTATACCTTTTGCCCGTTTTATTCAATTTAAGCTAATGAAAAGTTGTACATTTATGCGTAAACTGCTGCGTCATTTGCATGAAAGACTTACAACGAAATATAGTAAAGAGCGATTACGAGGCATTTTTATTGCTGACCAAATTAAAGGGATTTTAAACAAAAGTGTTGTATCTTACCAAATTTTTGTTTCGTGTGCACTGTAAGAGCTCCTGGTAAAGTTTTTCCGCTTGATCAATGCCAACTTCGAATGTCTTCTGTATGGTGGGAATAAGATAATCACGCATGGACTCGAGCACTGGCTGTTCTTCTCCATCAGAGGCGTATCTTTAATTTAACAAGACATTAAGGGAAAAAATAAAGTTAGTTTGGAATTTTTAAGCAGTGGCTATATGGGGAGAGGGGGGGGGGGGGGGAAGAGAAAAATGTTGGGACCCAGAGCAAACCCAACCGAAGTGCTGTTACTGCGTCTAATTAAAATTAATGTAGCATACCAAATAGGGCAACAAGTATACGCCAAGCACATCGCCACCCACACAGTTAGAAAAATAAAACAAAAATATTGACACAGAAAGGGTAACATTGCGTATGCGCAATTATGTGCGGCACATTGTGCTCGTGTGCGTGTGTTGTCTGTGTGTGTGTGTGTGTGTGTGTGTGTGTGTGTGTGTGTGTGTGTGTGTGTGTTGGTGTAGGTGTAGGTCGCCTACGATGTACCCAAGATTTAAATATTCGCGCTGTGTCGTGTACCCAAAGAAGTTGATGCGGGCAAAGCCAGCAGTTGACTTTGGAATATTTACGGGTACGCAGGACAATTTGTCGTTGTGTGGAAAACTTGACGAAAAGTAGGAGCAGCAGCCGCACTAATAACAATATCAACAAGCAGCGTAAGCTCTGCAAATGAAACCAGCGAGAGCGTGAAGTGGAAAATAGTGGAAAGGAGGGACAATGAGAAACGGCAGTTTGCAGGGCAACGTGTCTTTAATTAAATTTACACAAACTGCGGTTACTCATTAATTGCGTTGGCATTAAGCGACCGCTACTCGTATTCCTATGGACCAATTATACCCCCTAGCTGCCAGGCCATCAGGCGCTATTAAAGCTCTGAAGGCTGCCTTCAGGACATGCATTCGCACAAATCATATTAAACGTTATTGTACTGAAGGCGACTTACTTGTGTACAAAGGCGAGCAGATCGGCAGCACGCCCGGATCCATCGCACACCACGACCGGCACCGGCGGGGAATCCGTCACGTACTCGAGCACCGCACGTATCGTGTTTGTGCCGCCCTCGATAACGAGGCAGACGACGGGTGTACTGGAATGTGTAACTGCAAAGAGAGCGGAGGCGAGGCGTTATTAAAATGAAACAATTCAGGCACAAGTAAATACTTTTTTATATGCGAATTTATATGGCATTGCTCAAATTAAATTAAACTTTGTCGTGCTAAAATGCAAGGTATACGCATGGATATTGTTTACAATTCTCATAATACTTGTATATCCTTTTCGCAGAAATGCTATTAAATTGTTTCGATTTGCCTTTAACAAACAATTATATCCGAGATTATATCTAATCGCACGAGGTCATAAAAGCAAAATGTTCGATAAGGAAGATAATTAAAAAAAACCAAAGGAATTAACGCTTGAGTTAAAAAAAAAAATCAAAATTCCTAAAAACAATTAAATTATAGGTTATTATTTGTTTTAATTTTAATATTTTGAGGCAATGTTGTAAGTTAAGCTGTTGCAGGAGTCAGATTCAATTATTTAAATTCTATTGCTTTATTAAATATGCCCAGGCTCATAAGCAGCTATATCGACATTTAAGAAATCAAAGAATTAAAAAAAATTAATTAATGCTTAATGGTTGAAAGGCAGCCCTGCCAGTTAATGCACCGTAGAGTATTTTAACAAGAGCATAACACTAATCATAATAATAATACTATTATTGCCAGGGCAACCATTGAAAGTGCCCTTCGGGGCGCAAACAAGTATGCATTACAAACGTGCCACAATGCGCTGGCCATAATAATAAACCTCTCAATAGGCGAGCATAAAAGCGACAAGAATCCGGGGTAATGGGAACCCGGAGCAGCTGTGGGAACGACATTTTTGTAAGAAAAACACAAATGATATTTCCACCTGTTATTGTGGTTAGGGAAATGCATTTCCTTGCCAACCGCAAACTGATTGCAGACAAGCCCGTCGAAAACAAGTGCATAAGCCAATGTGCACAATTGTTGGGGTCTAAGTCTGCATAAGTGTGTGTGTGTGTGTGTGTGTGTACTCGTATGTGTGTGAAAAGAAAATTGCACACTTGCAGAGAGCAGGGCAGTGTGGAGACTGCAAGTTGTCAGGTGCGCCGCACATCAGTCTCTGACAAGCTGCTGCTCGAAATGAAAATCCTCTTGAATGATTGCCTTTGTCACTGTTCGCATTCAGTCATCCACTGCCGATTCGTCCTTTTGGTAACACCTGCTCGGCTTTTTTCGACTACTATTTGACTGTAATTCGACGATTCGGTCATGCATCGCACTGCGTTTATTTGTTCCTCGGTTGTTTCTTTGATTTGCGATGCTGCACTTTGCTGTTCATTTAATTCGCTTATTTCGTGTACTTACATGGATGTAGCTTTAAATTCGAAATGAATTTCTCCAGTTTGCGCCGCAGAATCAATTCAGCGCCGTACTTGGCCTGTGTGCCATTGTCAACCAGCAAGAAATATGCGTGTCGATTGTTCAGGACAGCCAATTTCGACCTGAAATAATAACAACAACAAATGAAAGAAACTGATCTAAAACAAATACCCAAGTCGCTTTGGGAAAACAATCAGCTTGTCGTTTCATGCATAGTAGATGTTTGTTAAGTATTCCCGTACACTGGTCTCTGTGTCAAGAAATCGAAAATCTTTCCATTTTCCAAACACAATTCAATAGAATTTCATGTTATAATGCGAACCAAATTATGTAGAACTGTTGAATATTAAAATGTACCCTTCAAAAAATCAAATACGAGTACATATAAATTGATAAACATTAAACAGTATGCAAATTGATTTTCGAAAACAAACAGCCTGTGGTCCCGAAGGATAAAAGAGTTGCGTTTAAATGCGCCTGTAGAAAAAAAAAAAACTTTATGTATATTCACAAATGGTATGCCAAAATACAATTCATAGCATTTATATATGAATTTCCCGACCCCCCGAACAGTTTAAGCTTGAAGACAATATTTATTCAATTAAGCATCTGCAAAATATTTAAGAAATTGCAAACATTTAATACCATTACCATTATTTGTTATAATTGATGGGAATTAAAAAAACAATTATATCTAGTTAGAGTCTCAACTACTGCTTATTTACAAATATGTATGTAATTTTCAGTTGACATTCATTATTTAGCAAATGGTAAATGAAAATTCTCACGCACTTATGTATGTGATATGAAGAAGTTGGTTAATATTTAATGAACCATGGTATGATTGCTTTGTTGCACAGATACTCGTAGGTTTCTTGTCGATAACTCCATGTGGTTACATTCTTCATGAAATATGCAAGAAGGCCGCACTTATTGCGTTCTTTCGTATGAGTTCTCCTACACATGTGCCTATTCATATATGTATGTATGCGGACTGCTTGGCTAAATTCCTCAAAACACCCACATTAAAGAGCAAGCTAATTCCATATACGTATACGAGGAGTACACAGTTTATAACGCCAATTTTTGTGCGTGACCCACCTTGGTGAACTAATACTGTGGCAGGGCACTTCACGGTTGTGGCCCAAGAGCTCGTGATTGCGCTCGACAATGCCCCAGGGCGCAATGCCAATACTGACGACGCGTCCGGTGCGTTGCTGGCCCTCGAGAAGCAGAGCATCGCCCACTTGTTTGGTGACGCCTGAAAGTAGACAACAATGGCCAAGTAAATAACTTGAGTTTTTTTTGTTGTTTTTTTTTTTGTAATTTATTTTTTTATATTTTCAACTTAATTGAAGGCACAGCGTGGCGAAAAGTTAAATAACAACGTAGCCACAATAAACGTAAGAAAAATATCAACAAAATAAAATGGAATGAAAGCTTTAAAAAAAATGGCAAACATCATAGCAGAGTGATTTTTGGCTGATGTGTGACTTATTTGGTCTGTGGTTGACCGCTGACCTTTATTAGGGAGTAGCGTAACTTCAATGGCATTGTCTCTGACCTTTCTTGCAAAGTGTTGCTATCTTATATATACAATATATACATATTTTATGCGTATTTACATGAGAAAATAGAAGCACTCACCGGTGTTCGTTCCGCCCGTGAATATCCAAGCACCTGTGGTTTTTGCCGCTTTCAATAATCCCTTGCGTATCTCCTGCAAGTGTAATACAATGATTAGTTCGGCCGCATTTGGAAAAGTCGGAAAATCATGTGGTAGACAGGTTGAGAGAAGCAGGCAGCAGAATCATGATTATCTTCAGCCACTCCACTACTTGCCGCGGCGTGTGAAGCACGACACTTGCAGAGCCGCAAACTGAAGTTGTTTGCGCAAAGTTTTTGTATGCCCGCATGTGGGCGGGTGCTTACCTTTTTCAGCTTGGCCTGCAAATCAAAGTTGGCCTTGCCGCCTTGCACGGTTATCAAAAGTTTTGGCAATTCCAGATTCCATTCCTTTGTGAACAGCTGCACCAACAGTTCAGGCCTCGTGTCGAATGACAGACGCACATACTACAACAAAGTCAAAAGAGCGAATCAGTGAGTGAGTGAGTGAGTGAGTGAATGATTGAATGGCATCATCATCAGTTACACAAGCACACTAAGCAAAATTGACTTTAAAGATGTGGGCTGTCTGCCTAATAAATGTTGATGGCACGCACACGTGGCCCGGTCACTTGGTAAGTAATTCGGTACCAGCACTGGAGACAGTTGTGAGTTTTGCGGAACGGGGACCCGACTGTCGCTTAAATTTAAAAACTACGACATTGCTCTCTGCATCATCGAGTAACGTACTTGCGCCTTAGTGGGATGGGCTCCACCCTGAAACTCAATAGTGCCATAGGCGTCGGTGGGCTGGGGACGTGTGTGCTTCGTTGGCAGCCAGTTGTCGCCCGGCGAGCCGCTCTCGATGCCTGGAATAGTCTGATGGGTGACCTGTGCCTGGCCGCAGCAGCATCTGTACAAATGAAAAAAATATAATTTGATTGAACGTTCGGTTACAGCTGAACAAATTAATTGATTACAGAAATGGCAGTGCAAATAAAATTGGCAATTGTGACAAAAATTGTTTCACGGTTTTTATATAAAGTGTACTATTTTTACGAGCCACTGTTTGTTTCTTCTTTTAAATTACAAACAACACACAATTTAATAAATAAATCGGTAGATTGTGTAATTGCGTTAATTATCCTTTCGACTACTTAGAGCGTCCGAAGATGTCATAATTTGAGTATTCAAGGCAGTACTTCATGAGCAGTGCTCCTAAAACGTACACCAATAATTTCAGTTGCAGCACAGAAATTGATTTATATTATATTATTACTCTATAGAAATGAATACCTCCATCAATAGGGTTATATTTGTGGCAGAACCATCTAACGGTTCGACAATTACGTCAGGCACCACAGTACAGTGCATGGAATCTTTCCACTCAGAAGAAGCCTGCCCGGTAATGGACAATAGACATTCATGATGGTCATGCAGAGATTATTGCACTTCGAATGTCAGAAAGCCCTTGCAAATACATGGCTTAAAGCTGAGGGAGAAGGACAGAAAGACAGGCAACGACAGCCAAATGTTGGCTAGAATACTTTAGCTAGCTCGTATTTTGGGCTCGTGTTGCAGTTGGACGCATTCCGAGAAGCAAAAGCAAAAGGCAAAAGCTGAGAGCCAAATGTCATTTTCTCTTTAGCCGAATCGTACTCTGGCTGTCAGGGAATATTTCATATTTTCGGAATGCAACCTTTTGACAACCAAAGGTTGGCAGAGTTGGCAGTACGGCAAATACTTTGCCTTTGGTTCTCACATCTGGCCCATCATTTTTCTGCCAAAAAATTTCCGAAATGTGCCATCTTTTCACCATGCCTGTCCTTCAAAGGACGTATCTTCGTTGCTTTGGGCTTTCTATCTTCAAAACATGAAAATCAGCCTGTCTTATTGGCCCTCAATGGACAAAAACTAAAGTAACCTGAGCAAGTTATTATTTCGGAAAAATAAAAATGGTACAATTCGCAATTAAAAATATAGGGCGAAAATTGTTAATACTTATAAGCAATGTTTTCAGTTTTCATACCCAGTAACCAGAGCCTAAAATAGTATAATAGTGTAGATTAGATTAGATTATATACGAGTATGTACTCTTCTTCAGTATAAAATACCTAAGCTGAATATATGTATTTATGGACCCCCACCCCACTGCCAGCCTATTATTTTTGTGAAAATATTGTTCTACAGTATGAGGAGTGCCTTCATACAATAATAGGTCAACAGTGAAGGAAGCTTACGCACACAGCCCCCAAGTCACACTTGAATATCCGCTGAGCGGATCTTCAAACTGGTTTGCATGCTTAATTCCAACTTCAATTATTTGTTGCTTACCCTTTGTGCTTAGTGCATAATGGCTAATCAATTGGACAGCTGTGCTCTGCAGTTACGGACAAATTAAAAGCTGTATATACGAGTATGTAAATTGCTGCTGCGTGGCCTTTCAGGCAACATGGTGACTATCCACAACTAAGTTATTGTCAAAATTTCGCAATGTAAATGGGAGTTGGAAACACGCACACTCTTATAGACAAGCGAGTGACACCAATGCAAACCGACATTTTGTTGTGCCCACGTGTAATATAAACCGTTATTTATGCATGTGCGCTTTTGTGTTGTCGGCAGATGATGGTGACGATGATGCCGCTACTCTGGCGCTTTCTGTTTATTCCTTGTTGCTTGTTGTTTGTGCGTATGTTCACCGAATATGTCAAAATATGGTGGAAGCTTGTGCGCAGTCCCCCTCATTCGCCCTCCAGACATCGAGGGAATACGAATGCTAAACGTGCCCTCGCCAGTTTGTTTGTTTGCTTGTCTGTCTGTCTGTCTGTCTGACTGTCTGCCCTTTCTTATGTTTTTTTTTTTTTTTTTTTGTATTCTTTATTTTTAGAGTGGAAAAATAACAATATAGAATAGATAGAAATAACAATAGGAGTAATAATAATAATAATAAAAGTAAAAGTAATAATAATAATGATATACGCAGGTCAAAGTCCAGGCGGTACGGCCGTTAGGCATTGCTTCGCCCGGCCGATCAACCCGCTTATATCGCGCTCCTGTCCCGCTCCTGTTTCCTGAGCTTGCCCATAACGGAGGCCGCAAAGTTTGCGCTCGCAGCCCACGACTCTTCGTTAGCGAGCATGTTGGCCACAAAGTTCGACGCCGTTGGGGGTGATCCGGTTGTCGCCTCCAGTCTCCTTCTGTCCGCCCCAAACCTTGGGCAATGGAAGGCTACGTGGTTAGCATCTTCCGGTATCCCTCTGCAGGCCGGGCATTCCGCACTGGAGTCGTGCCCAAATCTATGAAGATAACTTCTGAAGCAACCGTGGCCGCTCAGAAGTTGGGTCAGGTGGAAGTCGACCTTGCCATGTGTTCTGCCGATCCACGATGCTACGTTAGTTATTAGCGTGTGGGTCCACCTGCCTTTTGACGAGGCATTCCATCGCTCTTGCCACTTGCTTACCGTCGTACGTCTAGCCGCCGCCCGCGCGTCCCTTCGAGGCCGCCCGGCAGCAAAACTGTGAAGGTAGTTCGCCTCCAGGACGAGGAGGTCGATAGGTGCCATCCCCGAGATCACCAGTACGGCATCGTCAGAAACCGTCCTGAATCCACTACAGACACGGAGAGCGCCAAGACGGTATGTAGCAGCGAGGTCGCGGATGTAGCTCCTCTTGTTCACCGCGGCAGCCCATATCGGTGCCGCGTACAGCATTATTGATTTGGTTACGCTCATAAGCAATAACCTCCGACCTTGCTTTGGGCCCCTAGTGTTGGCCATAATTCGGGCTAGCGCCCGTGTGGCCTCTGCAGCTTTATTATTCGTCTGCTCCAGATGCTCACGAAAGCACAATCTCGTATCCAATCTAACCCCAAGGTAGTTAATTGAACGTTTGGACCGCACGAGAGTACCGTCAATTGATATGTGCGCTTGCTCTACCGCCTTGCGGCTGCTGATTAGCACTGCCTCTGTTTTGCCCGCCGCTAGTTCCAGGCCCACGGTGTTCAGCCAGTCAATGATCGACCGGATGCAGCGGTTGCACGCGTCTTCCACGGTTTTGATATCCTTCGCAACGCCTACAATTGCGACGTCATCTGCGTACCCCACTAGCTCAGTACCGGGTGGGAGTTGGAGGCGGAGAATGCCGTCGTACATGACGTTCCAGAGCAGCGGCCCTAGGACCGACCCTTGGGGGACGCCAGCAACAACATTGAGGGATTTGGTGCCAGACAATGTGTGAAACCTAAGTATCCGATCGCTAAGGTAGCTTCTAATGGAGCGCACCAGGCACGTGGGTACGCCTTGATCCACCAGTGCGTTGAGAATGCATCCCCAGTCTGCCGAGTTGAATGCATTTTTGACGTCGAGGGTCACCACCAGGCAGTATTCTTTGGCACCTCCCTTCCATCTGCTACCTGATATTGCCTTCGACGCAAGATCCACCACTCTACTGATCGCGTCTATGGTGGACCTCGATTTCCGGAACCCGTACTGATTGGGGGATAGACCGATTGCTGTTTCGAGCCTCGAGCAGAGCAGTCTCTCCAGCACCTTACCGATCGAGTCCAGGAGACAAATCGGCCTGTAGGATGAGGGGTCTTCGAGTGGTTTTCCCGGTTTCGGCAGTAGAACCAGGTTCTGCACCTTCCAGCAGGCAGGGAATATGCCTTCCCTGATACACCTTCCGAACAGAGTAGCGAACGCCCCAGGGTGCATACAAAGTGCCAGTTTGAGTGCGCGGTTCGGTATAGAATCCGGGCCCGGCGCTTTGTTGAGCTGCAAGCTACGAGCAGCCAGCAGCACTTCCTCAGTGGTGACGTCGCCTAAGGCAGGCGATAACTCGTTTCTGGTAGGGATCATCGCAGGCGACTCGGGTCTCGAGGGGAATAGGGTATTAACGATTCGTGAGAGTTTCTCAGCATCCATGGGAGCATTGCGTCCGCCAGCGTAGATTCGCTTCACAATGAGCTTATATGCTTTCCCCCAGGGGTCGTGCTCGGCTGAGTCGCACATCTCGAAAAAGCATCGCCTCTTGCTTGCTGCTATCGCCCTTTTCAGAGATCGCCTAGACTCCCGATAGGCATCCTGTCTGAGGGGCGACGAGGATGTGCCGCGAGCTCTCTGCGCCATTCTTCTTGCCCTGATACAAGAGCTTCGCAGTTCCGCAGTGCCCTTTCTTATGTATGTCCATATGTGTGTAGCTGTGTGTGTGTGTGTGTGCATGCCGCTCTTGTCAGCTGTTCAAAAGTTTTTGCCTCTGCTAAATAATAAATTTCAATTACAGTCATCTCAGACCAGCGCCCGTGTGCATTCATCAACGAATTGTGCTCAGCCCTCGCACAATTTCTTAATGAATAAATCAGTTGAGTTCTTGTCAAATACGAATAAAATTAATCTCACATTTTTATGCAACATGCAACACGTGTGTTCAGCGCTAATGTTTTAATCCTAAGCCCCATTACGGATGCTACATACTTGTATGTATACGTAGGCGAGTATAAATTAATGTATATGTATGTGTTAATAAAGCAATTCATTTTGTCAACAAAATGGCAGGAAGCACGGCTGTCCTGGCTCAGCGCAAGTGATGTGCCAGCTTGAAATAAGCAACGAACTGGTTCATACAATTGGGTTAGAATGATTTAAATGAACCTCTTTTCTGATTGCGCCAACATCATCTTAGCATCATCTTAGCATACATATAGATTAAGTGAGAACTGTAGGATCGCTGAGAATGAATAGCTGAGCTTTTGGCCAAAAGACCTTGTACGGAACATCTCTGTCTGTTGGAAATGAATAAGTTTTTCACGGCAAGACAGCAAAATCGATATGCCAGGCCCAAACGTATGCTGTTCATGACTGCAATTGACAAAACTTTCGAAATTAGTTCGAAATTACTTCGAAATCACTTTCAAACATATAGAAAAACTTCTTTCCGTGGACTGACATTTTAATTAAATTTGACAAACACTAAAATATATTTGCAACAAATAATCATCGAACGGAAAGGCAAAGCACATCACTAGTGTGGTGTTTTTCTTTGTGAGCTTTGTTTGTTTATGTTGGCTGGTGTTTTCTTTTCCGCAGCTTGTATTTTTTCTTCATCCACCCTTCGCGTACAAATTTGAAATTTCTGTACTGTCAGCTTAATTATTGTTAATAATTCAGGTTGACAAACAATTCACTATATCGTAGAAAAACGGTACAATTTTTTGTACGCCATCATGCAAAATGATGATTTTTTCTTATTTACTACGCATTTGTAAGCTCTCCAACCACAAAGTTCTGCTGCAATGCCACTCAAAAAAATAAGATGCCAACAAACTCGTATAATATAGTATAACAAACGACTGGTAACAAAGAGCAAATATTTTTTTAGCAAAACACTGATAAAAAATATTGTACGTATATATTGTACAACAAACAGATATATATACTATATAAAATAGAAATCATAAACAATCATAAAGCGTATGAGCGCTTGCAGCTGAAAACTTTCACCCAACAACTAACCCGCGACCGACAGCCAAGTTTATAACGCATTTATCTCAATAGAGCAAGCTCGCTGCGTCAGGCAGCAGGAGCGCTTTGGAATAATAGCAAAAGCAAGACGACTGGCAACAACAACCCGTCATAATAATAAACAATAAAATGCCAACACCAACACCCCAAAATGAAACTAAATACAGCGCAAACAGCCCGGAGAGATTGGGGAACTAGGGCAAATACTTAGACTGCGCCTAAGTACAAACATATAGTATATAGCATTACTTGTCCATAGCTTATAAGCCAGACGTGTTTTGATATGCGAAATTGGGTCAAATTTACTTAAAGTTCCAAAAGGGCCAACATTTGACTTGGAAATTTGTGCGCCTCACCCTGGCTGCCAGACAGCATTAATCAAATGCACTTTAGTTGCTTAATTTTGCAATCAAGTTTAATTACTATAAAGTACACGGATAGTGCACAGGACGGTTCACGGACAGAAAACAGTCATCAAATCTAGGATAATTGTTTCGACACCAAACATAGGTCCCAATTTTCAAAAAATGTTTTGGATAGTTGCTCGTAATTGTTTGAATAGTGAAATTTTATGCTCTAAGACTTGAACTTGACACGAGGAAATTAAATGTCAAATGGATAAAAAAAAGATATGACAGTTATCAGATGCATCTGTGTTATCAATGTAAAGTAAATGACACAAGTCTGCTCGACTGTTTTTCTGCCTGTCTATGTCATTATAAAAGCAAACAGGAAGGAGACTATTAGAGCCATAGAAACAAAGAAGGGTGTGTAGCTTGTGATTTATCCTAAAAAGAACATTTTAATCTAATTTTTCCAAATCAATCAATGGTGCCTGAAATTCCTGTTGCATATATTCATTATTAATCATTATGTCGTTGTGTAATTCCGTCAAATGCGATAAAAAAGGGAGAATAAGTTTGAAATTATTGAAATATAGTAAATATAATCTTGAATCAGGTACTAAGTCAGGCTCTAAGTCACTTTCCATTCCAATTTTTTTTTTAGTATTGATTTTTTTCAAATTTATTTATTTTTTCGTAAAACCTATTTTAATTTTTTTTTTTAAATTTTAGTACAATATCAACCGGAAACCTATGCCATATGAGCAATCACGTTTAAACAAATTCATAGTATATATCATTTAATAATGTAATATATCATAAGCCAATGAATAGACAAAATTTAAGTCGGATTGACGTATTGCCATATGCTTGGAATTATCGGCATAATGATAGCTAGGAGTATGTGTCTTGCTTTTCCTACTCACCCACTATGGGATATCTGATTAGGATATCATTTGTGTATATGTATTATACTTACTTTGTGTCGTCCTTTGGGCATGGTATGAACTTGATGCATTCACGTTTCTGGAAATTTGTCTCAATCCAACTGCGCGGCTGATGCTAGGATTGGGCATACAAAGAGGAGAGTTTCATAATGGCAATAAAAGAGAAAGAGAGGCATATTAGTCTTGCATTTTATTAGGATGAACTTCAATGAATTGAATCTTATTATTACATCTTAGTTTGTACACTTTGATACATCAAAATGGTAAAATACCTTCAAGTAAAATAACTGAAAATTAAATCTGTACAGAGCGAACAAAAATAGAGCAAAGTCGCAGAGAAATATTGAAGTACATAGAAAAGAAGATGCGTGATTTTGGGGAAATTTATTTATTTATTGTCTTTTTACGCAATGTTCTACGTATAGAGTTGTTGTCATTGCAACAGACAAAGTGCTTTTTACAATTTATGAAGTATTTTGATTTAATTTTCTGGTTTTTTTTTTAGGTTATTGGTGAGTGCTTCAATAAAGAAACCTTTGGTTACGCAGTGAGAAGTCTACACAACAGCTATACAACGTTCATAAAGAATAAATCGAATAGGAGCATGAAATATTATTTTTCATTTTGGTACAAAATGATAATTGAATAAATATCAAAAAACATAAAATCCATTAATAAGGAAACCAAATAACAAGCTACAATAACGAAAAAAGCAACAAAAAATAATAAAAACATTAATTGATGAAAAACAACAATTAACATACATTATATTACAAGATTTGATTGGAAACACATTTTTTAAATGATAACGTTCACAAATGTAATTAATATGAGATAGATGCATTCATTTAATTTTATGATTGAATATAAATATATACATCATATAAATAACTAAAATGTTATATTTGACTGCGTCGTTTCATTTGTGGTTTTCCGGTCGGTTCATTCCATTTCATATTTGAAACCATACAGCATTGCACAACATAATCATCTCATTATCTTTAGCACATATCGGTCCTTATAGATTCGCAGAGTTTTAGAGTAGTGTATGCGTTCCTTTTTCTATCAGTTACATCCTTTTAATTGCAAAAAACAGCTATTCTTCATGAATATATACATGCTCTGACACACGTTTAAGCTCAATTGTGAACAATATTCTTAGACCTATCGAAACAAGCTTTTTATATGTATTACTAAATTATGCGGTACAGAATGCAAATAAATATTTCTAAGGTCCAATTTTAATTTAATTGGCTAATAATAATGATCATGTCCAGCACCAATTGTTTGAATTGTTTATTGAAATTTTAAATGCACAGAACTACGGTCATGATTGTAATTTTTTTTTGCTCGAAATGAATCCTTAAATGTGGCAAAAAGTAAGCAATTTAATTTAAAGAGCTTGCCAATTTATTATACGGAATATAACCTAGTTTCGAATAAAAATATTGAAGACTAACATCCGTTAGTTTCAGAAAAGTGTCAAAAATAAAATTAAGTTGAAGCAAGAGCTATTAGAAATTTCTTCTGATATTTGCCTTTCCTTGAAGCTGCTCAATAACAAAAGTTTAAAGTTTACTACAAACGCAATCAACAAATTAAAAAAGGAATGTATCAGATTTGATAGTTTGCAGAACACGGCACTATGAAAAACGGGAAAAAAGTGAAAATCAAATCAAACTTTGGGCTCAACATAAACACAAACTACAAATGTAACTTCAGTATTAACGCTGCCTGTGGCCTCACTATGCGCTTTCAAAGTTATAGGAATTTAAGACAGTGTAGAAAGTTTTAAGCACGAACTAACTGAGCAAGTCGACAAGAAGAAACCGAAAGCAATCTGGCTCAGAAGTAGGTCCTATGTACGAGTATGTACATAGGTTTACGTACGATGAGTCTGAACGTAGACGCAACAGTTTGTAAAGCAAACACGCCCGATTGCCAAGTAATTGGAACAATAACAACATGCCGACAGTAGGGATAAGGGGCTGATGAGTATGATGGGGTAGATCGGGGTGGTGTATGTTGGTGTGTACCTCATTCGATGGCTCAGGGCTGGCATGCGCCTTCAACAAATCACGCACATTGAGTATTAAAACTTTAGTTAGCGTCGACGAGACCGAGGAACGTTTACGAGGTCGCTGCCGCTTGCGAATCCCGCGCGGCGAACTGGGCACCTGAAGCTGCGACGGCAACTGTGCATCCGCCTCAGCTGCAAGGAACGTGGCCGATGCGGAAGTAACAGAGAGTGTGGATGCAGCTGGGGTGTTGCTATAGCGACGTACAGTTGAGAAATCTTTGGAGATGCGACGGAGATATTTTTGCGCCGGGAGTGGCGAATCGATTACAACCATGTTGGTTTATCAGGTTGACTTTTAAAACAACGCTAATTAGCTGTACCCGGCAGTTGTGTGGGCTTTGAGGCTACAGTCAGCATCTTATACAAGCTTGTTCATGGCGCAAATGAGCACTTCGGTATGTCACGGATTCAGATCGATTCAAATCATGGGCGGTTGGGCGGATAAGCTTCGCATTGCTTGTGCTTGCGGCGCGACGACAGAATCTCAACTGATACGCACCTGATGCTGGCACGTTGGCAATAGCTGGGTTAGTGGCTGTGGTTGCATCGCGGCTCACCCTCACCATGCTGTGGTTGTCTCCTGATAAAAACCGAGTTATTTACAATGTGTACCCCGAGAGGTTCTAGAGAGTGTGTGCGTTTGTCGCCAGCATGTGGTGATTAATACTAAACTAGCTGCATTAGGCAAAGCATTTTCCTCTTATTTTTATTCTCTCGTCAATTGCCCAACTGCGCTCAAATTAGATAAGCCATAAATAGAGCATCACATATGTAAATCCAAAGCGTTTTTGTCACACTGTGCCTACCAAGCCTTTGTTGCTGGATGGAGTAGCAGCTGGCCGGTTGGCTAACTATCTGCGGCGCATTGGGTTGCAACAAATCAATTAGGTTTGCGTGTCAGGGTTGTCATGCAACCTGCTTCTGCAACATCCTCACACACACACACACATACGTATAAATATATATAGTACACGGCTAAGTGCCCTTGGCGTAAATTTGTCGCTGGCCAAAGCCTATGCAAAGGTTATTTAGTGAAATTACGAAAGTTTCATGAGTGCACTGAGTTTATTTGAACAGGTTTTAAACTCTAACCAATAGCAACCCAACGATGCGCCTTATTTATTATTAAAGTTCAACAAGTAGTTTTTATTTTACAAATCGCAAGGTATACAAAGTGTGGACGGTTACAATCGATTTCATCAACTAATGGTTTTGTGGGCGCTCATTGGCAACATTTAATAAATTGCAACTATTCCTCGTGTAAATATTTATACGCTATTGTCGAAAAGTGCAAATTAAATGTGACAAATCATCAGTAAACTACTCGTACATATACTACGAACGCCGTTCAGTGATTGTTTTCGTTTCATAGTTATATAATGAAGCTAATGAGATGGAGTGGAAAAATCGTTCATTGGAATAAATTAAGACGCCATGATTCTGCAGTGCTGTTCTATTAATTTTTATACTTAATGTTCTTTCTCTTTAATACAATTTATCTTTACGTCAAAGAAAACGGTGCCAGACAAATCCACAAATCATCGGCCTATCATCTATCTGCCAATTAATCAAAGAAACACTGTAGTTTCTTATTTGATCACAATTATATAAGGTTCTTAAAGAGGGAAAGCATTCTAATATATGATATTACATTTACACTCTAATACATATGTACAGATGCAAAGTTTACAAATACAACTGGTATTACCATTTTACTATTTCAGCTGAGCTAGCACATATTCCAGAGTTATTGTACAGGATATATAGTATAATATTTTTGGAATTTTTGGGCCGCATACAGTAATGGTTAGGTTAGCAAAAAAAATGATTAATTATGAAATTTACACTTTTTGTGAACGATGCTTAATCATAACCAAACCAATTAAATCAATTTGAAAAGCTTAAAAAATAACAGATATAAACACAAACATAACATACATATATGTATATGCATAACAAACAGATAAATGAATTAAAAACATACATATATATGCTTAAATATACAAAATGAAACCATAACAAGTTGAACAACATAAAACAATTAAATGATTGACAAATTAAAGCTTAATGTTGATAGCTTACCCTGGGCACAGTAATATTTATCAGACCCCAACAGATTTTTTTCAGTCCCCATGGTATCTTTAATGTACATTTTCGTTTTTGTTGATTTAGTGTGTGTTTAATATTTTATGAAATTGTCAAAAATATTTGTTGTTGGTATTTGACACGTTGGTTTTGGTTTTTTATTTTTGTCGCGTGACACAACAAATTTGCAAGTGCATGTCATTGTAGTGTTTATTGTTGTCATTGTTGGTGTGCCGTGATGGAAAATGGCATGATTTTTATAGACATGTTTGGTATAAATGCATTTAAAGTCGTTGGGATATCATTTGTGAGCAATTTCAACAGCAAAATTGGTTGATTACACACAAACAAGAAGTGCACATAAATGTGTTTGCACACAAATTTACACATTTGTCGAAATGCGAATTTTTGTATTTTGTATGTGGAAGGAAAAAAGTTTAAAATAAAAAATAATAGTTAATTAAGTAATGTTAATGCATTCGAACATGTTGTTGTGGCATTATATTTAAACCAATTCGTGTGGGGAGATAGAAAGAGGAAATGTTGAAAAGTTAATGGAAATTAGGGGGACAGTATAAAGCATAGTAGTGTAGGTAAAGTTTGTACCATGTGTGTGTTTGTGGGTGTGTATGTTATGGAAGAGAGTATAGTTGTGTTTGTGCAAAGCAAATTTGAAAATAGAAGAAAACATTTGTATTGTAAAATTAGTTAAAGAGTTACAAATGAAATTCAGCTTTTACTTGCAAAAACCATTTTTGTTTTTCAAAAATTGATAATTTGCTATCGATTGGAAACAATTGAAAACGCATTTCAATAAATGACTTACTACCATACCACTTTGAGGGAGATCGCTAAATAGGCGTGCTTAAAACAAAAAAATATTCATATTAAAGTTAACAACTTTAAATGACAGGAGCAGAATTGTTCATTTAATTTTCAAGCTGTATATTTTTTGGCGTACAATTTATCGGGGATCATAACAAGCCAAAATCTAAGAAATCTGAAAAGCAACTAATACCTGTTTAATGTTTTCAGCCTTAAAGTATGCACTGCAAAAAGACGCATTCGCCTGGTCTCACCTAAAGCCGCTCCATAAAAGTATGCAACAAATTCTGTTTAAGACTTAAACAACATGTTGGCAACAACTTTCATCCACACCCACACCCACACACTCAGAGATGAACAGAATTGTGCTGCAATTTGTAGCATGTGCGCAGCTACTTGATCTTAAATTGAGTGGGACTGCTGCAGGCCCGACTGCCGGCTCTGACGCCAGGGCTCTGGTAGCAGTCAACAAGTTCACATTTTATTACCACACCTACATACATACATCGGTGCGGCAGTGGTTTTGTCTAAGTGCTGCAACCTGTGGGGCGCACATACATAGCTCATAGCCTTCGTGTGCAGACAAGTGCACTTGACGTGATTTTTAGTCGATGCTAGTGCAAATAAACAGTCACACAGACGACCGCAAATGCCACATCAACAGTTAAATGTATCTGCGACAAACACAAACACACACACACGCACACAAACTCACACATATTCAGCTCAGCTAAGTTTACACACAAACTGCTAATGAAAATAGCAGCCCCAAGTTCTAAGAACTTATACAAAATAAAAAAAAAATAATAAACAAATTTTAGTCATTTCCTAAGAACGAAATGAACACACATACTTTATACATAAGTACATTCGAGAATTTTTCTGAAAACTGTCATTAAACTAAAAGCTTTCATATTACATGCGCCTGCTTGAAGCACGGTACGACAACAGTAAAATTTCCCTTAAAGATACTTGGAGATAGCAACAGGTTTTTTTAAGTAAAATTTGGTAAACTTACTAGTCTAAAATTCAATTTGATTCTGTAATACTCAACTAGATATTGTATTGAATTTGCTTAATTTTTATACCCTGTACCCGTAGGGTAAAAAGGGTATATTAGGTTTGTGCAAAGTATGTAACATACAGAAGGAAGCATCTCCGACCCCATAAAGTATATATATTCTTGATCAGCATGACGAGAGAAATCGATCTAGACATGTCCGTCCGTCTGTCCGTCCGTCCGTCCGTCTGTCCGTCTGTCCGTTCGTCTGGATGAACGCGAGAATCTCAGAAACTATAAAAGCTAGAATAACCAAAGTTGGCATCCAGATTCTCCTAGGTCCGAGTAAGGACGAGTTTATTTTATTTTTTGGAATTTCCCCCCCCTTCCCCCGCTACAGAATTTCGTTAATAGCGTCCACATTTCAAATGCTACCTAAACCAAACTTTGCACACATAATTTATATATAATTGTCTACTGTTGTATTAAGAAAAGTTATTAGCAAAACAAATTGTCGCCAGTACAACCCCCCCAAACTGCAGCAACAAGTTCGCTCTTCTTCTTCCTCTTTTTGCTGCTGCTATAACTCTTATAACTGCTTATAACTCAGTTACGGAAGTTTACATGGGTACAGGGTATTACACTGTCGGGCTTGCTCGACTGTAGCGTTCTCTCTTGTTTAACTTGTAGTAAAATATACATACAAGAGTTAAGCCGAAATGTTTTCGTAGTATTATTGGGTTTCTGTTAATGAAGTCTGATAACCAAAACAATTGGTTGCAATTCGGATGGCCGACATTACTATAAAAGTAAAACTGTTGAAATTCCAGTTAATTAAAATGCACATAGCATTTATATAATTTTAAAATATCGAGAACAAGTATAACTTCAACGGCCGCAGGCAGCCATTTACAAGACTTGTTTTTATAGAAAACAGCCACTCTGCACCGCAAGCCCTGAATGCTGCCCACATAGTTTAAGCCATATGCGTGCCAAAGCCAACATGAATGCCGCAGAGCAAACTTAATGAAAGTTTTCCCCAGGAATTGAGCGGTAAAATGCACTTAATACACCCATTAAGTGCTGCAGTCTCTGCATAATGTAAGCAACTTTGCCATAAGCCAACTTTCCTGCGGTTCTCAAACACGCTTGTTTGTAGAGTTCAATGTGCGAGAAAGTCGAGAAAAAATGAGCATGAGTTGCAGGTTCTGTTATTGCAAGTTACTCCTTATTTTTTGTTTTAACACAGCTGCCACTGATTTACCTCTGATATCATCTTCTTGCCGCACAAATAAGTTCATCCGTGTTTTTAGATAGTCTATCGTTTAGTATAGTTTGCGTTTCATTCACTAATAAGATTAAATTTAATAAAGTATTTTGTGTAGAGTTTCTGAAAGGGGTTCTTTGGAGGTGCACATCGATTCGACATGGCTATCGAGAATAAATATTCTTTCTGGCTGTTACATTCGTTCGCATCAACCTATCTTTCACTAGGGTAAGATCATACTTTTACATCGACAAATTTTTGCTGCCAACCTGACGATCTCACGAAATATATATTATTTACGAGTGTTCGTTCCAGATACATACATATGTCCGCCTATTTGTCCATCTGTCCATCTACCTATATGGACGCACGGATCACCTTAAGTATTTACATATTATATGACCCGCGAAACCTTTGATTTTATTCGTTTTTTCACTTTACGGCAATCAATTAAAGAAGATTAAAGAAGCTTTCTTATAATTGTTTCTACAAGTAGTTGTTTTCAACAAGTACTATCTGACGCTTTAATAACTTATTTGCAATTTAACAAAGTTGTATTTAAATTTTATGTAGCTAAGACATTAAAGCGATTTACAAAAAGAATAATTGTTAGTTTGCATAATAACTTATTTTCACAGAGCTTTTCAAATTGGCGCGCATTCAAGTCAAAACAAACTCAGCTGTGCTTGTTTTTTTTTTAAGAGCGCATATGTGCTTATAAGAGCGAGAACCGCAAACAGATCTCTCTGCGGCCCAAAGAGTCATATTGCATCGACACTGGCTGAATCAAGTCAGAGAACTATTCACGAGAGCGCATTTGTTCGTGAAAAACAACAACGCAATGGATTGCTGATTAAATTCTGTACCAGAGAGGTTCAGTTGATGGCAATAACAAAAGCACTTATCGAGAAATAATAACAAAACATTAATGAAAATGACGTGTTTTCAATGGAGCAATATAAATCACCTGAGTAATTGTTCTTATTCTCAATAGGCACTTGTACGGCACTGCAGCCCTAAGCTGCAGCCAATTAGGCGAATATTGAGAGTCAATGAAGCAATTAATAATGGCTCTTTCTTTACTTACAAATATCCAATTGGTTTGGAAGAACATTGTGTGTCGCTGGACTGGCCTCGAGTTGAACTCGTTGTGAGTTGTCGCGAACTAATTAACAGCACACAAAATTTCTGTTTGTAACAATTACACACACTAGACGCTAACATATGACAACCGTCACCATTAAAATAAATACATATTGCTGTTTGTATGAGAGTGCGAGCGTTTGCAATAGCAACAAAATGTTGTGGGAGACAATAAAAAATTCACATCGCTCTTACTCAGAGTCGCGTTGTAGACTGAAAATGCCGCTGAACGGTTTAACCAGAAGCCAAGGCGAGCGATGTCAATTGGAATCGCAAATACTATATTATCGAGTATGTACTTCAGCGGTTCACGCATAGGCTCGATAATACTCCGACTATGTAATACACTCTAAGCACCTAATTGACACTTCTACATACATCCGCATATTAACAATACACCACTAGAAATTCAGTAATTAAATAATACTTTATTTTCTTATTCTTCTTTACTGTAGCATTAAATATATTTTTATATACCCTAAAAAATCGACTAACTATTGCATTTCTAAGTAAAATGTTCTCTTTTAAAATATTGATGTGTTACATAATGAAGCACGAAATTTATATTCTCCATGTAGACATTCGAATGGAAGTAAAGTAAAAAACGTCAACGCACCGATCGAATTGAGGGAACAGACAGAAAAGTGCGAGATAAGCAACGAAGAGAACAGAAGAGAAATATTTGAAGCGCCAGAATATATGGCGCTCTTGAATATAATATATTTCACAAAAATGCCACTACTCTTATTTTATTAAATCATAATCGCTTCCAATTTAATATAAACATTGTAAGCCACGTGAAGCCGTAAAAATTGTTAATTAAATAAAAATGGAAGGTTTTTTTATAATATTATATTATTTTAACTTTCAAACTACATAACAATGACCTCCGGCTGTTGCGACGAAAGCAATTAAGCCGCGTTGTGCCCTAAAAGTTTACTAGCAACAGCACCATTTAAGCAAACATTTAAACAAACCAAAAAATCAGACACGCTCTATCCGCTGAATGGATAAGTGCTTTAAACGAGAATGTTAAAACAGTTGAACCAAAAGATCTAAACACAAACAGACCAACATACGCACATCACACATACAAGTATTTCTACGATTAGAAATTCACACACACACACTCAGAAACGAGACTTTCCAGACGTAAACATAAACTAATTAAGGAGCAGCGCATACTTTAAGGATGCTCTTGGTATTTTTGGTGCTTTTTTAGAGACGCAACGGGCAGTACTACATTTCGTATATAGAATATGATTCACTTCAGCTTACCAGAACAGAAAGTAGTCAAAAAGTAAGCATTTAACTACTGTAGATTTGTAAACTACAATTGTAATGCCACAAATACATACACAGATAGTTGTCTACTAAATATGCTGGATTTAACAAAAGAAAGTTTGAAGGAAAGTGCCAGAATTGAGGCAGTTAGGAAGCGTAGGAAGAAATTAGAAAAGGCGGAAGTAGAGCGCACTTAGCAAAGAGTACTCGATAGTTGTAGTAAAGAGTTTCCATATTTTACTTTCAGTGATTCATTTTTCTTAACAAAGCAGTTTGGTAGTTAGTCAATGTAGTAGTTAATGGAAAGGGGTAAATTGAAGAATTAGCAAGAAGATTGAGAAGTAAAACCAGTCAAATAAATGGAAATGCCATGTGAAGCATTTCTTTAATTCCATTAGAGTAGCAATGCAATAAAACAAACTGGCTGGATTCGGTTTATTTGGGAAGTACGGGTACAAAGAGCAAGGATGTGAAAGTACGAGTGGGTTGTTGTGGTGAAGTTGTAGTTCTTATTCCAAGATAAGTTACACAATTATCTTACCGGTTTCGCTTTGGGCTTCTGCTTGGCCAAACGTTTCTGTTTCAACATAGTCCGTTATGGACGCACAGGCACACACAACAAATTCAAAGGATGACGTTTCGCTTTCTTGAACTGTTATTCTTGGTCTGTGTATGGGTGTTTTGTGTGCCTGGAGATTCCTTTTTCAATTGATTTTTAATGAATTCGTTGCTTGTGTTTGCCTTAATGTTTGTAGCTGGCAGCAAATCTGGCCTGCAGGCAAACATTGTGAAGAAAAAAGGCAAAAAAATGGGGAGAAAAGAGAAAAAGGTTATGAAATATATATTTCTAAATACATTTGATTTTGGTCTCGCTTGACCCTCATTTCAACTGAAAGCAAAACGTGCAGGCATGCACTGTCCGTGTTTGTCAAAAATTGCTTCATAAAAACTAAAGAAATAAAAACCAATTGAATAATAAACATTAATGCTCTCATGCAAGGGGTGAGCTAATAAAGTCCCGCACATAACACTTGCGTGCAAACATAGTATACATTTATAGCATATGCCCAGGCGCGCCACGCTTCGCTGTGCCACAAAGCGTGCACTCTATTTTAGCGTAAATCCCACTATGAAAGCAAATTTCTGGCCGGACTATTGTGAGCCATTGAATTAGTTATTTTTTTGTCATATTTTTGACACAACACAATGGGAAAGACAGCACTTGTGAAAGAGTTTGTGGGTGTGTAAGCAAATAATAAATGCGTAAACAAATACAAAAACACAAACAATAAAAAACAAGCGAAATCTTTTATGTCCCTTAGCAATTAAAACGCAAATGATGACAACAAAAAAAAAGTGTATATCGGTATGTACATATGCAAAGAAACATGTGATTCAACATGAGGGCCTGAACGGGCTTACATCAATCAGTTGTGTAAAAAGGGTTAACCGAACATTTCTTAATGCATACTAATTGTGTTTATTTAGGCACAAAGCAAATAAATCGCGCATGAAATATTTAAATGTGAGCCCAGCATAAAACAACATAGTAAGGCCCATAAAAATCGCAGGCATTCAAAGGAGGGCGGACGCACACAAACATACCTTAACGGGCTTCTTTATGGACACAGGGCGGCAATACTGATGGTAGACTTGCACATGGTTCGATGTGAATTTTCCCAACATGTAGAGGGATGAAGAGCTGGACGCCGGCAGGAATGCAGTACAAGTTGCCAGACAGCACAGGTTACTGTGGCCGTGGTTCGCTGAGGTGATGGCAAAGCAGCTGGAAAAGAGAGAGAGAGAGAGAGAGCAAAATAACTTTTAAGTACACATGTATGCTTCGACAAATGCAAGTTTACATAAGTACTGTTACAAAAATTTCGGCCACTGGCCAAATTGGCGGCCTGTTCCTTTCAGTGGGGCGCACATTTCACGGCCCATTGGGCAGCAAATTGAAGTGCGGAACAAATGTGCTAAGCACAGAGCACTAAGCATGTGGCATCATTCCAATCAATTTATTATGCCACGCACAACCCGGCGTATGAGCAATTCCACGTTCTTCATATTAAATTGCTTTGGCGGCAATTAAACACCATTTGGAAGTAATTAAACCTCACACATACCACAATAAATAAATAAATATGAGCCCGCTAAACATTCTTGGTATCCATAAAAATACTTTTTTATACAAGTACAACAAAAAGTGTTTACCTCTGTCAGTAATAGGAGAAAAACCAACAAAACAAATAATTGGTTTAAAGACTTAAAGCTGGTTTCATTTATCAATTTAACTTATTATTTAATTACATTTATTTATTTATTTATTTTGCTGGTAGAGTGTTAGAGTCAAGCGTATCAGACGGTCTAAGGACAAGGGAAAATATAATTACGCATACATATGTGGAATGCCGGAGCTTAGACCAGTGTGCACTGTTACAGTTGCCCTCCAACTTGTCAACGGCCATGTTTATAATGCACACGATAAGGCCAAGAATACAAAACGATGATGACGACAGCAATGCACAGCATAAAAAAAACTAAGCAAGTGGCAGGCAGCCGTGTCCCCAACACTAACGCTCACGCCAACACGATTTAATTCACAGAAATCTAAAGCTCTGGGCGCATTGTAAGGCGTCAGTGCCAAGGACAAGAAAGTGCGGCAACAGTACGTGCGTGTGTGTTGCCAGAATCCCTTCTGCCACCACCGCCACCACCGGCTCCTCGTGTAATTGAAATAAAAGAAATTCTGCAATGATATGCCCGTTGTGGCTGTAGTGCAAACGTAAACGCCATCGCTGGCCGTAGTTAAAAAGTTATTTCAAGTATTTGAGCACTAAGCTCGAATCATGAAGCGTCTTGAGGCGGAAACAGAGCGGCAAAGTCAAAGAAAACGTTAAATATGTTGATACTGCTGTGCCATAGCTGGCTGATGCTTTCTCTATCTTAATTTGTGGAATTCAAGCCATTTGCTTTCATTCGAGACTCGAGATTATGTGCGCGCGCGTTATAATCCGCTACTTAACCAAAGCAAACACAGAGATATATAAATAGAGGCAATAGCACACTCACACTACATCAAAAACCGAGTGGCAGGAAATGAAAAAGAAAAGAAGAGAAAAATGAAGTTACTTTAAGCCAAGGGAAAATCAATACTTAAATACGCTTCTGGGCATAAGTGATTAACTTTTGCGCAGTCAGCAAGGCACAAAATTGAGATAACGAGCTGTTAAATTTATGCATGAACAAAAGACATTTTAATTTTAATATTATGCAGACACGTACAAGAAGTTGTGTACAAATTGTGTAGCGCCAGGTTTGCCCTACTTCTGCCTTTCTTTTTCACTTTGCATGCAGCTTCTAATGATTGCGCAAAGTTATAATTTGTCTTTAATAAGCCATTGGGATGCGGCGATGTGGATGCGCAGCGCATATTAAAGTCTTATCGTGATCGATTTAAAGCGACCCCACAAATGCAAGTAAATAAGGAGGCGCTTAAAAGTATGCTACATTTTAAGCTGACTTCTCAATACGTGTATTGTGCGTGTACATGGGGCTGCGTAAGCCTAAGAAGCTTGCGCTCTGCAGTATGGCAATTGAGCCAATTGCAGAATAAGAAGTAAGAAGCACAATCAGTCAACGCCCACAGTTAACAATGCGACCAAAGAGTGTGGCGAGAGACAATCCTAACTTTTCGAGATTTTTTTTGAGCAATGCCAGTCGATAGCTGAGACACAAAGGCGCCCAGGCACGTCCGTGCCTCGTTTTCAAGCTCAAGCATGTGTTGTCAACTGTCTGTCATGTGCGCTCAACTGGCTATATGAATGAATTCCTAATTGGGCATGGGGCCGGGGGCGACCGAAATGAAAAATGTGTTCCGAGGGCAAACGTTTGTTTGTGTTTTTATCTCAGTCGCAGCAAGTTGGCAGCAAAAGATGCTTAAAATGAAATTAGTGAAGCAGACCCAAACGCAATGTGTTGCCCAAATATGATTACTAAGAGGACATTAAGTGAAAGTAAAAGGATAGCAGATAGCACACATATATACTATATGCAAGCAAACGTCTATATAGGAATATAAGTGATATTGGTAGGCAAGTAAAAAGTACACGAAAGAGCACACCACTGACCTCCAAGGACCATTGAAATAGGGCCAAGGCTTTGGCGTCCAACTCCACTCATTCAAGAGCAGACAAATGCTTTGACATTTGTTGATGTCACACAGCTCTTAGATACCCACATATATCATACATATTACATGGCTATGTGCTTTCATGTACATATTTGTGCTTGTACCTTGGCGTTCTTATGGGTGTGGTGTGTGGTCTGTACATAGTTAGTACACATAGGGTTCTTAGCCGTACCCGCGTATTGTCACTTGATTTGCAGTTTGCTCTTTTTCTTCCCCGACACATGCCCAAGCTCGTTTTCGTTTCACTGTGCCCCAGGCGGCCACTCAGCCATGCAACCATAATGGCTCTCATCAGCCACAAACACGCTGTAAATCTGTAGCAACTAACGATGGTGGCGACGACAACAACAACGACAGAAATGCCACATTGAATAAACGTTTACATTCTCCCACAAAGACATACATACAATATTTCAGACGGCCAATGCACAGTGGTCGGAAAGGGTTTGGAATTGGTCAACAATTTGTCTACTATCCTCCTATGCTCAGATTCATACTAACTCGATCGTTACCTTACTCTAATTACACCGTAATAGAAGCTGGCCAACAATAAATGAAGAACCTGACCTGTGTTAGTAAATTGTTGTGACACTGACTCGGTATCAAGAATAATAATAAATGATATTTAAAACAATTATACAAGTAATATAAGAGCTAGTCACGGTTAAGTGGTTCTTCTTTTCTTACTGTAGTAATAGAATTTGCAGTAAGCTGCCTCTCCACTGCACTTCTTACTATAATTACACCGTAATAGAAGCTGGCTGACAATAAATGAAGAACCCGACCTGAACTACTAAATTGTTGTGAGACTGACTTGGAATTTTCGGTGTCAAGAATAATAATAAATTGTATTTAAAACAATTATAATATAAGGTCTAGTCACGGTTTTTTTTTTTTTTTTTTCTACTAATAGAATTTGCAGGCGATTGCCATCGATCCACTGTACTTTGCCTTTTTCTATAGTGCCAAACAACATTGCTTGCTCTATTTTTGTTCAGATTGATTTTAATGCGGAAGCAACAGACTGAATGGCATCCGGTCGGGCCACGTGTGACATTCAAATGCCAGGAAGACACAATAAAACTATGCTGGACGAGCTTGCTACTGCGATATAGACAAATAGGTGTCCTGGCGACCATAATCAATAAGCAATTCAGATCAAATTTATTGAACAAACACTTGGAACGTGACCTGACGGACGCACACATATGTATATGTGTACATACATCATGGAGAAGGTGAGAGTATAAGTGTGTTAGTGGGTGTGCTTTCAAATGTGCCGCTCTGCGTCTGTGTAAATAGTGAATATTTGGGAATCATTCTCCGCCCTTGCAGTATGTCTCAATGCGCTTCATGATGACCTCTCTAAAATTTGTTATCATGCTTCTGGTCACATTCACTTGACTATCCGAGAGGGCGCAAATGGTCGTGCCCTCCATAGTTTTCAGAATGGTTGGCAGCCAGTCAACCTCCTCTGGCTGTGCCTCGCCCGTGTTAAATCGTTTGAATATCTCTGGAAGCCAAATGCTGCCTTCGCGGCATGGAGTACACTGCTTGCAGGTATGCTGTTTATAAAAGGTAATGGCGCGTAGCATGGTCATCAGCGGATCGCATTGTTTGTTCATCACAATGACGGCACCGGATCCTAAACTGCTGCCCTTAGATTCTAGGCAATCGTAATCCATACTAACATCATCTGCTGTCTGCTTATTGATAAGAGGAGTTGAGAGTCCGCCGGGAAATACAGCCAATAAATTATCCCAACCGCCACGCACGCCTCCCGCATGACATTCGATAAGTTGTCGCAACGGAATGGACATTTCCTCCTCAACGGTGCATGGCTGATTTACGTGGCCACTGATGTTGAAGAGCTTGGTGCCAGAATTATAGCTGCGTCCGAGACAGGCGAACCAGCCGGGGCCTCGTCGCAATAAAGTGGGCAGCACGGCAATCGACTCTGCATTGATGACCAAGCTAGGGTGGCCAAAGAGTCCCTTCTCTGAGAGGTAGGGTGGCCTGCGACGTGGCCTGCCCATCTTTCCTTCCAAGCAGTTGATCAGCGCTGTCTCCTCCCCACAAATATAGCGATCGCCGCGCTGTACATTGATGTCGAATTTCCAGCCCGTGTCGCAGGCATTGCTGCCCAAGAGGCCGTACTTGTACGCCTCGGCAATTGCAAACTGTAGGTTACAAGCCTCATTGTAGAACTTATTGCGCACATAGATAACGGCTCGTTCACAACCCATGGTGTACCCGGCTAGAACCAGTCCCTCAATCAACTTGTGCGGCTCATGGCGTATGATTTCCCGATCCTTGCACGTGCCCGGCTCGCCCTCTGCACAATTCATGACGAGCACTTTACCCTTCGCCTCGGTTGAGCGCAAATATTCCCATTTGTGACCCACATAGAAGCCAGCACCGCCACGTCCGCGTAGTCCACTTTTCTTTACTTGCGTCATGATCCAATCGGGTCCCATTTCAATTAGATCGGCGGTACGGTACCAATCACCACGCTGGCAAGCACCCTTTAGACGCCAATCATGTCGGCCATAGAGATTCTGAAATATACGATCACAGTCGTGAAGGCGTCCGAACTCCTTTTTGGTGTTTGTAATAATTCCCTCGGGTGGCGGCAGCTTCTCTTTTCGCGTGCTTGTAGGACCAGCCTTTGCCTTAGCTGCCGATGCAGCCGGTGGTGCCGTCGCACTAGCTTTCGCATCCGGAGGTGGTGCTGGAGGCTTACCCGACTGTTGGGCATTGCGCACGGGCGTACGGTATAAAAGGATCCGATAATTTGGACGCAAACATCGTGTGTACATTTTATACGAAAACTGACACACCTGATGAATTACAAAATGATCGATTTGTGTTCTGAAAGCTTGACTGGAAAATCTTTCCATACTATATATTTTTTTCCAGATACACGCATTTTCTTAAATGAAAAGTGCAAACAACTTTTTACGCTATATAGAGTCTACTTTTAAATTGGTTTAATTATAGGAAGTTCTGATATTTTAAGTCTAGTCCAAAATGAAGCTACATCTGTATAAATAGATAGAAGCTTCCTTTTTCACTTTTATTTCTCTTGTAATAGAAACTCAAATATTCAAAAAACCTTGTTTTATGCCCTCGATTTCTGTTGTCCTTAACATGTAGAGCTGTTTTCCTTTTTTATGTACAAAATCGATTTAGGCAGCGCTTTAAAAGTTTGCGAAACACAATCGCGAAGCAAACGCTTAAGCAAAGATGAATAAATTACAAAAATAAATAGGACCAGCAGAGACTGGAGAGGCGCAACTACGAGAAATAGAAAGACCCAATTCAAAACACATGCTGCAGGCGCGTCCCACACATACAATATGTACTCTATCAAATACTTATGTGTGCAGTAGGACTACCCAGAATACCTTTTACTATACACGCATACGTACGTACACAAGAGTGCGATGATATAATTACCCCGATGCTGCCGTGAATGAAAAAGTGAATAAATGCTTGGGAGCCCGCTGCGACGACATGTGCGTTTATATGCCTAAATATTTTATGAACATATATATTTTTTTTTTGTTTTTTTTTTTTTTTTTGAATCGACACCACGTTGACTGAAGCTGCCGACACACACAAACCCAAGTATGTCTGGAGTTTAATTTACGCACCCAAGTGTCGATGCGTACCGTAAGAGAAATTCGAGTTAATAAGCTGGCAAAAAGGGATGCGTGATAAAGGAACAAGTGAGGCGCAAATTGTGCGTGCATGTGACAGTTGTGAAGAGCACACATGCCTCCGTTTATAACATTTTACAGCTGCATGCGAGCCCAATTAGTAGACATTGCCTCAGCATTTTGGTTGCTTTCATTGAGCTTTCACACGCCATGAATGCGGCTAGACATTTATGGCACCATCCGTTGCATGCAAAATGTTAGTGTATCCTCTGGCTTTTAATTACTTACAGTGCAGTGACGGCAAGTACCAACAGCACTTTCATTATCATTCATATAAGACACTATTCTTGCCATTCGACTCGTCTAAACATTTCCATGCGAAGTCATTAGCTTGATGGCGAACTTTCTACAAGCAGCCACTATTTATGCTTCTTCTGCTTGTTCAGAAAATTAAATGCCGCATTTTAAAAACCTTAAGAAAACACTTTTGCATACTTCATTATATCGGGTCTCACTTCTTACTTGTTTTCTCATTAATTATTCGCCAGTACAATGAACTGCAAATGTCTCAACTTTAGTTTGTTTTACTATTCATACATCAAACTGAAAGACATCCAGACCCTGGTTCGCATAAAATAATTAATAATAAATATTTTTTGTCAAGAGATAAGTTGATTTACGCATCATTGTGGTTTTTGTGAGCTGACCTGTATCCAAATAGGAGATCAGAAATAGGACGAATTTATGTTAATTTTTAGCTACTTAGTGCCTTCTAAAGTTTTCTGACATTGACTTTGGTTTTTAATTGTTTCTGTCGTACCTCTGTTCTAGCTTTCTAGAGCAAATACGGAGCTTTTTAGTTAGATTATTATATATACGACTACTTATTGTAGAGATCCCTTAACTATATTGGCTACAGATGAGGTAAGTCGTCTTTACGTCTGCGCAAAGGCTATACTTTGCTGTAGCTTACAACACAAGCTGTACAGTGTCCACATTACATTTTTTTGGTACTCGTATCAAAGAGGTTAGTTATATAAAATATTTATTTATATTTACATAATCAAAACTGCTCTCATAAACGCAGTACAGAACGCTAAATCGTTGGTCTAACACTCACAAATCACACACAGTTTCTATTTCCAAAATTGACTGTAAAAGTTAATATTATGTAACTGTGTTTCTCTTAAATAATAATTTGTTACAGTCTTCAAGCAATAAATAAATTGTTCATGCTCTTTTAATTTAAATACGATTCTTCTTCTTATTTCAAAATAATATACAGAAAACCGAAACAAGTACCTAGTACGAGTAAGCAACAATTTCAGAACTTGGTGTACTTCGATATTTATTTTTAAATAACTACAAGACTTCCTTCGACTGCGTCCAATGCTCTTCAATGTATGTAGTACCAGAACTTTATTGCGCCCTGGTTTGGGTCAGGCACAACATGTGTTCAAACTATCTTATCTGTCATCATAAAGTAGTTTTTTGGTTTATTCGTGAACAATAATTGATATAAAGAGCCTTCAAACACCTAAATTCGGAATTTGGTTCCCACATCTTCCGAAATAAACCATTTTTTAATACAGGAACAATTTTTAAATCGAGCTATGTGTATGGTGGAGTGATCTCGACATATTATCTGTATCCCTTAAGAAGAAGAACTAAAATTAATCAATCAAGTAGTACCCTTTTTAGTGGTTACCCAAAAAGGACCTAATATATTGAATTTTTGAAATTGAATAAAATAATTGGTATTTTTAGGCACAGATTACTGTGTCGGGAGTACAAAAAGTGTTGCCTGCTTTTGGCTGCGCGCCAAACTGTAAACAGAACAGCGTTCGTGTTGCGTGCAACGCGCTTGGAGATTAAGCCCAGTCCAGCGAATGGACTAATATGAGGCAACGGGCCCAAATGCGCACTAAAAGGTAGTCCAATCTCAATTGAACTAAATACTATATGTACTCGTATATGCGGAACCCATTAAACGTTCTATGTTTGGTGAAGCTTATGGATGTATACGGAATTTGTTTGCTTTGGAAATGTTTGTTTCCATGAAAGCGAACATATGTATGACGATTTCTGCGAGTTTATCATGATTTTACACATAAAGGCATGTTTTTGTTTGCCCTTATTGCCTAGAATGCCCAATGTCCGGAACTTTATTGGAATATGTAACATTGATTTGTGTTGCGTTTATGGTTTGTGCGTCATAAAGCGAATGCGTGTTGTACTAAATGGTTCTGCAAATGAAATATAATACTTGTCGTTTACTCTATTCTGGTTAAACGTGGCCCATGTTTGTATAAGGATTTTATAGCAAACGGAGATAACGACAAGCGAAGTGGCAGGCGCATTAAAAAGTTTCATTTTCTATATGCCACACTGATCTCAACAAGAGACAAAGAAAAGCGCTGATGACAGTTTAAATGTGGAAATAAGAAGTAAACAAAAACGTTGTCAGCAAATCGCAAACGGTGGCAAACCACAAGAAAAAAGAGAACTGCATACATTTTAACGTTAATAAACTGTTTAATCTCATTACAGCGTCACTGTAAACTTTCTATTGTCTTATCCGGCAATCAAATGAAAAAAATAAAAGCGCCCAAGCTTAACGAAGGGAACTTATATTGTACTTCTTACTTAGCGAAAAGTAGCAGGTACACTTAATTTGGTTAAAATAATGAAATATTTCTGCTATAGGAATTGCTAAAATTATATCAAACTATTTTTGAGGCTTTGGTTTGCAATAAACTTTCTCTACATATGAACTAGACAAGTTTGGTGTTGGGATCAGTGTTCATACAGACGAACAAGCAAGCTATTTCTATTAATTCGTCTCGTCCTACATATGCACCTATACAAAAAAGACTGTCTTCCTCTATGCTGGCTTGTGCCTACTACTTGTATTTGTCGAATAATAAATAATAGTCGACATTTGTGTATTGCTTCAACTTAATTATCAAACTAAGAGGCAACAACTGCACGAATAACTTGCAGAAATTTAGCACCTAAAACAAAAGCAATGACTGTCAGATTCCAAACAAAACGTCAAACTCCAAGCAATTATACTCGTAAATACTCATCTACACTCACTACCCAGAGCCCCGCGAGGCTAAAGTTGCACCTTTTGTGACGCAATAGCGCCGTGCCGCGCATTAATGGCACATGTTGCCTTGGCAACGTGACAAGGCTGCGAGCTAAGCACACGTGTGCAAGGATACGTACCGTAAACAGGACACAGCGCTGCTAAATGTGTAGACTTGAATGCATTTGCAGCGCATTTATGCGCACCTTTGACTCTGCGCTTACCTGCCTGAGTGCGTGTGCTCACATGCACATAAACCGCGTAGGTGTGGCATGTGGCAAGTGGCACGCATCCCTGAATCTTATGGAAACTAAATGAATTACCACGACATCTTCTGCGGTTTCTGCTGGTGACAATATCCGTAAACAGCAATCAATAGTATGTATGTATATCGCAAATAAATGCCCAAAGTTCATGGAGGTGCAGTCAAGGACGCTAACTGAAGGAAGCTAATTTGCATGCAACTACTATACGAGTGGAACAAATAAGTTCGAAGTTGGCTGACTAAGTGCTGTGACGCTTACAACCATCGTTTGGTTGCACAGTTGGGTTTGCTAATAAGGACACACACACACACATCAGCAACTTCCAGGAATAATGTTAGTGTAACATAAGTCTAAGCGGACATTGAATGCACTTTAAAATCGTTCACTTACTCATATACATAGACAAACTTTTTGGCAATTGTTCTTAAGTCCTTCAACCTTAATTGCTTTGGTTTATATAGAACGAGAAATGTACTATCAGACAATGTCAAAGTGTTTAACCAAAGACACCATTTTACACAAAGAATTTATTGAAATAAGTAGGTTTCATGTGCTACTGAAATGTAAACTTCAATTCAAGCTTCCTATTCTAAAGCATGTATTTAAAGTCGAATGATTTAAACATAGTGAAGAGTTTTTTATGCAGACAGTTCTTTATCGCTGCATTTTCTTGATATATTCCCCGACTTGCCTTTTAAAAAGGGGATGTAACGGCTATAACAATCGTCTCAGCACGCTTGTAATAAATGGCAATTTCCGTCGCTAACAAACGCACACTGTTGCACGTTAATAGCCGGCTTGCTCAAACATACGTGGCGCCCCCTCATCGGGCACTTAACTAGCGCCTGCAACACACTTAACCACCCGCCACTGGCACGGCCACGCAGCGACGCTTTTACTCTCAATTAAGCCGGACACAAATGTCTCTCCCCACACGTCCTGCCTTGGAGCTCATGGCTGTTCCATCGTGTTGGGGCATTGTTTCCCAGCCAGTCGCTGTGACACTTTGTTTTCGTCAATTATCTATAATTTTGCGCTCATTTTTTCTTTCTTTTCTGCTGGCTTGTTGCCTGTTGAGCTCGATGTTGCATGTTAAGCATCACTTAAATGTTGTAAGTGTTGCCATTTCAAAGTGTTGCTTTGATTCGAAGTGACATTATTGAATAAAACATGATTGCTTTACTTTCCCAAAACTACTACAAATAATAATGACACCAAGAACGCAACGCAACTGAATTTATTTATCAATTAAGCCTGCAAATGAATTCGCGCTGTTTGCTTGTTTATTTGTCAAACTACAAAAATAAATTATAACATCCAAACTGACTGTTTAGCAGCAGCATATGCAAGCATATTAATTTCAATGATAAATATCGGAAAAAAATGTAATTTTATAAAATAATTAAAACTACAAAGCCATCCAAAAGTGGTAAATCATTTTGATAATTTTCCCACATTTTACACTTCCCAATAGCCTGTAATAGATAATCGAATTTGGTGGCATAATTTGTCATTTTCATAACAATATTCTCAATAAACTTACAGTCGTATCTATCGCGCTTTTATGCGTATTTTCAATGTGCAATAGCGCCGAAGGCTAGAATGTACAGCACATGTAACTCGAGTTCACACAATTTAACAAAAAGCGCTTATAGCACTACTGCTCATTTGAATTGAGTTGAATGAAAACAGAAAGTTTCTGCAGTTCGTAATCGCGGCAATGGAAAGCGTGGAGGTGGAAAGGCTGCACGTGAAAAGCGTAAAATTCACAAGGAAGAGAGGCTTAAACAGGCGTTGGGGTTGGCAGCTACAAAAATGTAATGTACAAGTTGTTGTGGCCATAAACAAAAGTCAAAGTATTTATAACATGCAAACATGCGGTGCGGTGTGCCATTTGCGACCCATAGTCATTTGCATGGCCCAGTCTCAATGCTAGGCCCAGGCAGGACGGGGCGGGCGATGCAAACACCCGACGGCATGTTCACATTCATGGGCGCAACATTCATTCACACACACACACATACACACACATATATATATATAAAGCTGTGAAAGTTAATCACGTGCCGCGCCCGGTATGAAAAGTCACGCATAAAGCTGACCCAACCATGCAGGGCAGCATGAGCGCCTGAAAGTCCCTACAGACAACACTCTACTTACACACAAACATACATACATAAATGTATGCAAATCCAAACTTGGTCACACACACACATACACACACGAATGCACAAGCAGAGCAAGCTGAACATTCTGTAATAAAATTGTAATGAAATGCACGAAACTGACCAAAAGCACGCAAAAATAGGTAATACAGTGCCAAAGTTTCTGAGTTTTAAAGTTTTGGAGGTCAGCAAAGCACATAACCCAACTGAAAATTTGTTAAACGGGAACAACAAATAGCGGTGATTGTGGCGAAAAGTTCAAACACACCGAGTAAATTTCCAATATTTTATTTAGGCATTAAGTCCATTCCCTTTAAAACACTTTACACTATCTTAATGTCTTATATTTGTATTAGATTTAAAAGCCTAATAAAATTTTACAAAATTACAGTTATTTCTCGCTAATCCAGCTTTCATTTGGCATTGTTGCCATTTAAAGCTCTTAAAGTATTAACTTTTCCTGTCACTGAAATAATTCAACTGGGTTGGGATTTATATTAAAAACTGAGTATCAAAGTGGATATTTCCTCGCCATTTGAATAACAGCAATAAACAAATAGAAGAAGTTCTGATATTACAGTTACAAGTACTTGAAATATAAAGTTTCGCTGAGTTCCTTTATATATGTACAAGAAAAATTAGAAAGAAACAAGATATTTGCCTTAGGGAGAAATATAATCCTTATATTTTTTTAAATAATTCGGATTTTAAAGTGAACAGGTAGATGTTCTTTCCACATATGTATTTTTATACTACAGGATTACATATAACACTAATTAACCTAATTAACGCAACAACTTTAAACAAGGATCTGAGGCGAAGAAACATGTAATCTTCGCACTAAAATTTGTTCAAAGATGAATATTATATGCAACTTTTTATCCCGCTAACTACTGAAAGAGTATACCTTAAATATATAAACGAGGCAAAAACATTTTCAGAACAACTGAACTGACTGTAATTAAAAACCAAGGGCTTAAGTAGTTTAATTTGAGAACAAGTTTTTCATTTAGTGGTAATTGAATATACACATGTATAAAATACCGGAGAAAAGTGGAAAGACTGATTTGCCATTGCTTTTAGTTTCATGTTGCAATAATTTCGTACAAATTAAATTAAATTACATCTCATTTAGTCAGCTTTATTGTTAAACTTTCGCAGATATGTACATATATTAGTTGCATATTATTGTTGGGTCTGAATTTAATTTTGGAGCAGTTCAACGGCACAGAAGTAAAATAGATGGCCAGATGGGACAACAAAGGCCAGAAAACTGCACCCAATGGGCAAGTCTGGAACTCAGCACGCCATTTTATGAGCAACATGCCATATAGTACATAAGGCATGTACCTTTATTTTTGAAGCAATATATACAAATGTATGTACTTGTATGTACATACATATGTATGCTAACAATACAAGTAATTTGTCGTTTGCTCAGGCAAGCGTGCGTGCTCTTGGAGCTTCCATTGCTGCCGCATTCACAAAAGGCACATACACACACACACATGTTTAGCCAAGGCAGATACTTAGGTCCAACACATTTCTCATTCATTAAAAATTTAAGACATGCGAAATGGAAGAGAGAAAAAATCAAGGCACATGTTTATGACAAGCGACAAATTTTTTAGCCCACACATGCAATGAAAAGTTGTTGGGGCATTAAAAAATGATAAAGAGGCAAATGATCATAAAATAAGCCACAGAGTAAAAGTAAATAGCGAAGAATTAAGAAAAAAGATTATGCGTCTAGGTCAGATAGTCGGGCACATTACAAGAGCCCACATTGTCAACTGCTTTTTATTGTTTATAGCCTATATTGTGGGGCGCATCTCCATGTGTTCACATTTTTGGCAAGGCTCTGATGTCTGATGTTGGCCTCCAAATGCCAACCACATGCTTACGAAGTCGTGTGTATGTATTATAGGGGCTTGGCTGCAATTCAAAATCAATATAAATAGGGGTCTTACGTGCATAAACAGCCACACAGCAGTTGCCTACCAAACAACATAAATGATATGAGAAGCTAAACGAACTTGGTCGGATCATAAATCGCCAGCGCATGCTTTGATGGCACGACTACATAATATCAGCTTAAAAATTTCAGCAAACACAAATAGCAAATGGGCAATTCACTGAAATTTCAATTCGAGAAATCTAATTTTTCTCTGCAATTGAAACGTTGAAAAAGGCTGCCTTTACGAAAATATTGGTAAATTATCACAAGGAAAACAAACAAGTATATTACTTTTTTATGCTTTCGATATACTCTTAAAAGGGTACATAGTATACGGTTTTGTAGGATGTTCTTAGCGCCCAATAGAATGCGTTACAGACTTTAATTCTTCAATTGCTAAGATGCGAATGGTCTACGATAGGAAAAACTAATTTATCTATCGACAAACAGATTAACCAATGTCCCAAAAACAATTTGAAGAGAATTCGTGAAGTAAAAAGTCAGAAAGCCTATAATATTACAATATTATCTAATAACGAATCCGACTCTTTTGGGGAAAGCACAAGTAATTGAGACACAAAAATAAATTAAGAATGGACACAAATTATGTGAAAAGATAGATCCTATTCTTTTAAACAACAAATAATTATTTATAATTTAAATTAAAATTAATTTAATTTAATGACAAATCAACACGAATAAATTTAAGAGTATTCTCTTCCGCTCTCTAGGACTTCCACCCAAATCTACCATAACTTTTCACTTCTCGATGCATCAATGTACCTGTTCAGATTTGATAACATAAATAGTAGAGTAAACGTAAGGATGTATTGAAAGAACACAAAAATGCGAGAGCATAATTATTAGAGCGTTTATATACTTAGTTATCCAAAGAGTTACAAAATTGAATTAATTTCCATAGCCCAATTTTTGCAACACGAATCGATTACCATCTCATTAATCCAGCCAGGCAACATGCTCAAGGTTGCTTGAACATTCTGATAAAATTACATTTCTATAAAAGTGATGAATATTTAAAATATTATTAAATGGCTTCACCCCCCAGGAATGTTTCTTATTTTTATTAAATTTTTTGAAGCCTTGTTAATTTATTTCTTAAAATCTCAGAAGACACCACTTCTATATATTTACTCACACAAACTAAATACATACGCAGACTGTGTAATGGTCGCCATCACTCGGGGCCAAGACCATTAGGCACAAGTGTCAGATGTTACATGTACGTGTGCATGTATGTGTGTACGTGTATTCCATATAGTATGTCAGATGTTTGTGATGGGGGGCCGGTAAATTGTGAAGAATGGTATTATTGTAGTTTTGACTTTTGGAATAAAGCAGACCTAGGTAGCAATTCATTTCAGTCAGCAAAAGTCAATTGATTTTTTCCTCTGCTTGTCACACTTGGAAAGTATTTTGTGCCGCATCAGCGACATCTGCACCCTACACACACATAGCAGGCAGCATGCAGCACCATCGAGTCATAATCATTAACACAAATGGTCATCAATATTTATGCGACTTACATTTATTTTCGACGGATTTGGCACTTTCTGTTTTTTTTTTCCGTTTTATTCGGTTTGGCCTTCTATCGTCCCAATATATGCTACCATAGGAGCAGTGGCAGTGGCATAAAATGCTAGCTGGTCATAAAACTTAGCAAAGAGATTGGCAACATGTGATAGAATTCTCTGCATTATTTATGTGGTCAGCAGGAGTTGTACTTTGTATGTGTGTCTGTCTGGGAAGACCGTGCGTATACTTATTATGCAAATAAACCAAAATTAAATTTAATTACTCATACGCCATGCACGACAAACAAAAAGTCGATTTTCGTTTTCAGTCAAAAAGAAGCAAAACTTTGCATCTCACATTTCGCATCATTCGTTGCGCTTCACATTTCTTCCACTTGACTTCGACTTGATTTTAAATGTTGACGCAATGGAGCGGAGCAAACACCCACGAGCTCTTGCTTAATATTTGCCTTAGGGCGCATTACACAATTTTTTTATCGCTCTGCTTCTTATATCGGATAAATGAACTTTTATCAGGTTGCACTATAAACAAACGTTTTATATTGTACTCTGGCCCGTTGACGTTAGCAGCAGATTTATGCTGTTTCTTTTTACTCTTGCCTTTTTATCATCTTGTGACTTGAACAGTAAACATCAGACAAATTTTATGGCTTAAACTGGTGGCGCTACAGTGCGTATGCGCGATATTAATTAGCTGCTCAACTGTGTATATTTCAAAACTTGATTAAGTGTACATTCAATGCATACAGGGCTTTTATACATTTAATTGTGACTCGCTGTATTGTTACCATTCCATAGTTGCCCTTTTCTAGTAACAAATATTTGCTTTAATTCCTTAAATTTCCATGGAAATTGTAAGGCATATTGTTTTAGATTCGAAATCATTTCAATCTGTTAGACTTCCTCTTTTTGTGGCAGCTATATGATACAGTTGTAGAGTTGGGAATTTATAAAAGTACAATTCCTGGTATAAAATACCCTGCACCCAAGAAGTAAAGGGGAGATATGAAAAGGTTCCGTTTTTGTACCTTCTTAAAGTATATAGTATATTCTTGAAGCGCATGGCGTCCATGGGTTGTCCAACCATTTGTATGAACGCAAGGATGTTCGGAGGGTATATAAAAGTCGGCCCGCATTCTACTCCTCTGTAGTAGGAAATATTTTCTTTATTGTGAAAACGTGACATTATGAAAACAGCTGGTCTTACAGTTCAATCTTTGGCTAGAAGACTTAAATTCGGGTTCGGATACTCATGCTATGTTTAATTTAAGCCGTTATTCAGTTATCAGCAATAAAAAGGGGTACATTACTTGTATTAGTTCCAGTGCTGACGCAATTTAGTCTGGCACTGACAGTGAAAACACGCTTCAAGTTAAACAAGTAGATCCACTAAATACTTTATCTAAATCACAAAACAGAAAATAAAAAGCTGAACCCACCTCTACCGTGTGCCAGCATTGAGCTGAGCACCTTGAAATTTGTTTGTCTTGTCAGCGCGATTGGTGTTCTCCGTGTATGTGTGTCTAGGGGTGTGCGTACGAGTGCTGTTTGTTTTTATTGTGGCTTGTGGGTGTTTAGGTTGTTGTCGTTTGCAGTCTATCTATCTGCCCGAATAGAAATGAAGCTGTACAATCATGTGCGGTTGCCTCAGTGCGACTTCGGTGCCACTCACACACACTCGCAAATGTGCAATTACTTGCGCTGGTTGTTGAGCTTTTAAGCCACACGAGCGACGAGTCATCAGTTGCAGTTTGAAGCAAGTTGTGCATTGTGGCATTTAAGAAATAAGTGGAAATTGGTGGACATTCGGAAGCTGTAATCCCACCTATTTCACATTTAGACTTGATAAGCCTTGTCTGTATTTCAATTCAAATCACATCATAATGTCGCTGTAGATGTAAATTGATATTTCCACAATATGTATTATTAACATTATTTGCTGTCTGCTTCACATTCGTATAGAATTCAATTGCTAAATTATGAATTGAGTCTCATGAAGCGCAAGTTTTCAAATTTGCACATTATTACTAAAGTATGTAGAGACCAACGTCACAGTCAACAGTCAAAAGCAGTTAATTTTCAATTTTCTTTACAAAACTATGCTTCTATTGATCCGTATGTCATAGTTTTAAATGCTAGCTCCGAAACAATAGACATTGAAAGACAGCTTTGTGCGTACACATGTGTAGGATTGTGAGAGCAAAAATATAAGCACGACTGCACAGACTTTTTTAGCACTTCTTTCCACAACACTTCTCGCATAAGCCACAAATGGTTGCTTTCCGTGCCTTCCTGTGCTTATTTGTGTTTTTGTGCTTTTGCCCGAGGCTTCTGCTTCTTCTAGTCTAATGCATTAAGTCGATTTTGCACTTGAATAGCTTTTGTTTCTCTAACTTTGACATTTTCGACTTGGCTTTTGGCTATAGCTTCTGCACTACTACGCCTTGCTGACGAATATTTTCTCCTTTGAGGCTTTTCTTTACTAGGCCGTAAGCCACTTTTGTACGCTCAATAAAATACTTTCACTTCTCGTACGAAGTAGCATTATTAGTTCTACTCGACGACGGAAAACTTGTGCCGAAAATCAATCGAACGTTAATAAAATGGCCAATTCGATTAAATATGTACTTTTTTGTGTGTACAATTTTCGTACAGGATTCAACACTCACCCAATTTTTTGTATCAAGCCGACAACAACATGAGCTAAATGAATTCATAAAAATAAAAAACAAAAGGAAAAGCCAATCCTTAACAACTGGCTTCTCATATAATGGTTGCCCCTTTCATTTCATTATTTCGTGCAACACAATGTTTATAAGTTTTACAACAACTCTAAAAATGAAAACTAATTAAATTCAAGCCAGCTAATCGAAATGTAACAAAAATAATAAAACCTGAGGCTTGTAAGGAAAAGATTATGCTTAAGATAATATCAGGCACCAAGCCGCAAGGAGACAGGTTGGAAATTAAAGGGAAAAAGTCAAAAGGCAAGCCTAATTAAATTACAAGCATTTCGTTGTTGCCTTTATGTCTAACCTGAATGCCCCCCACTTCATAAAGCAATTAAAATCATTGCCAAATATTGACACAGGGGAGGGAACTTAAATTTGAACTTTAACAAGATTGGTGGGCAAAGTTTGGGTCCTTACCGTAAGGCGTAAACACACAGAGACGCCTTTACAAACATACACACAAGTGCGGGTTACTGTAGACACACACACAGATACATACTTGTACATATTTATATTTAACAACTGGCAAGTTTTTCCATGACTTTTAATGAAGTTGTCATTAAGAGGCAAATTATACCAGAAACACGCCCGAAATTTCAACACAACTGTCAGCAGGTCAACAGTGCTTCTGATTTATTTTGCAATTCGCGGCCTTGTACTTAAGTATTAGAAGAGCTTGAGTGGCGACAAGGCGCCATGTCTAAATTACATGTCTCTCTGTCTAGATATGGGTCTTTGCGTGTCTACATGTGTATTACGCACTAGCTTACACGTTATTAATGTTAATTACTTGTGTAGTAGCACAGCTCTTTATCCCTTTAAGCCGCAAAACACTTTCAAGCTTGGCAACAAACTTCAAGTGTAATTTCAGTTAATTTTTTTGTATTTCAGCACACAGAAATATACATACATTAGAGCATAGAGATATACACATACTCGTACATAATTGAACAAGGGTGTGGACGTGCGACAAATGGCTAAATGCTGCTCAACAACTTAGACTTGGGCATCTATACACCCAGAACAATTTTTTCTTGCATTCTTTTCGTGCCTGTGCTATTTGATTAATTAGTGATGAGTTGGCTCACTTATCCTGAAATAATAATTAAAGAGTTACATCGTGATGCCGATTCGTGGACAGCGCTAACTAAGCACCGTTTGAGTAACAAAAGTTCCAGCAAAAGTCACTGTTAAGGCTGTTTCTATTCATCACCTCTTATGCCGGAGAAGAGTGGTCTCCAGTATTGGTACTATTTAGATATTTTTTGTTAATAGTTTAATTCCTTAAAAGCGTTCAAAACCATTTCGAAAAATTAGAATCGTCTCTCAGTCGGTACCACTATATCTGTCACGTATAGTAAATGGCATTCGGCATTGCCCTTGGCTGAAGGAAGGAGATTGTAAAAAAGAAATTTGAGTCACGTTGCCAAACAATTTAGGTAATTTTTTTCTGTGTACTTATATACGGATACATATTAGGTGTGAGAGTGCGTGTGTGCTTGTATTCGTGAGCCTAATTGTATGCAGTAATTTATGTTAAAAGTTTGGAAAATTTCTCATTTCATGCGCCATTTGGTAGGCAACACTTTCCGTGTTATTAGAAAATTCCACCAGGTATTTGGTATACAAGTATAGTAAGTATATATGTATATACGCCAGCAAGTGAATCAAAAGATTTATGCCAACCATTTGAGTACCAAAACATCACCGAGGGAAGACAGCCCAAATTCCACCTCGCCTTGTGTGCGCTATTTATAGTTAAATTTTCAAGGTGCTGTTGACTTTAGTTTACTTAAAATTTGACTTACCTTTAATAAATGCGAGGCATTTAGTTGGTAAGCCGGTCTAAACAACGTTTTCCAATGTTCTGTGGCGAATATATGGAGAAATTCCTGTTCAAATTCACGAATTTTTGTAGCTGTTGTTATTTTTCTCTGATTTTTTAATACTTTCACAGACGCGGCTGTAGATATGAGAGGTGTTGTATTTATGCAGGTTTGCTTTTAATTTTGTAAATGTTCAATACAGTTCTTTTGCAAACAATAGCTAGATATTATTGTAATCGTTTTTATTGTTATTTTCGCACTTTTCAATGTAGTTAATGTAAACAATGTGGCTTTTGATTTCGAATCGAAAATATTGCATGAAATGAGACTTTGATGTCTAATGACTCGATTTTCCGTTCATTCTTTCAGCGTCAGTATTTTATCGTCAGTTTTTTGCTATTTGGAGTAAATTGGCTTCATGAATGGTTTTCTATCGCTGTGTGCTTAAAATAATGATTTTTACTTGCAGGAACTAAATATATCCGTGCCAGGCGGACCTTGCTTTAAAAAAAACATACAAAATGCCGATTCATCTCATCATGATGCACATATGTATGTCTATAAGTTCAAAATTATATTGATTTTACTTGCAATTGTATTAAAAAAGTTCACTCTATTCTGCATGGTGCTTAATTAAAGTTTTTCCGCATATGGAAACCAAACATTCAAATATACTATAGTATGTACATAAATACATATTGCTCTTTTCCTTCCCTTTACGCTCAAGTGTCTTGTGAAATGCAAGAACATTTCAATTGAAGTGCTTGAAAATAAGGCCAACAAAACAAAAATTCCAAATGATGTGCGGGGGCACGAGGCCATAGGCAATGACCCGGAAATTTTTACCAAAATATTTATCTTACTTTGGAAGCCGCTTTTAAGTGTTTTTTCGCTATACCTGATGAAAGTACATACATATTATATGTATGTGAACATTCATAAAGACAAGTTCTAGTTATTTTTGCTGTTCCGTGTGCCTGCAATTTGTTTCGTTACAACAAATGTAAACAAAATCGTATACATTTCGTGTTTCCTTTTTATTTGCTGTTTCGCTTACAACTTTGAACATTAACTAAATTTCCTTCGAGTATGTACTCGTACATAGGCAAGAAATATATGAACTTAAGAGACTAACTACATACATATGTATGTATGTACATCTAGTTAATGAGCACATAAAGGCATTTATTGAGTGGCCATTCAAAGAATAAAAACACAAATTAAACAAATAAACAAGCTGTTGATGGCAATAATTTACAACAAAACATTTATGAGATTTTTTTATATACTCCTACGTATATGTGTTCCAATTGTTGCTGTTGTTGCTCTAAGCGCATCAATTTATGGTTGAATATAAATTTCGATACGAAACAATTGTGAGAATGCCAATTTATAACAGTAGTAATCACAATCCGTAAAATTATGGCAAATGAAAATGAACAACAATAAATCCCAATACAAATATATTCCAAACGCTGCAAACGACAGACAGCAGACACATTGCCTCTCACCCTGCCCTAAAGTAGAAGTCGCATTACATTTATTTTTTATGCAAATAATCAAATCAAATCGTTACGTGAGCGTCTGGTTTTACAGTAACTTAGAGGGGAGAGATATCGCAGAACTCGAGACATGTTTGCACATCAAGATCAACAAAACGGAAGGGGTAACCTTGTAGAACAGTGCATTTCTCAGTAGATGGTTCAAACGGGTGAAAAATGCTGCTGGATGCTGTGACGAGCGGAATAAACAAAACAGTCGAGGAAAGAGCACTCAAAATCACACACACACACACACACGTTCATATATAAAATATACAGGCGCTCTGAGAGACTGCACGATTATACTATGTTAACATTTTTAATGTAAGCCAAACAAATCACAGAAATAAATGCTGCATGGCTGGTTGTTTGCTACAAAAATAAACCATATACTATTCTATATACATATGTGCATACGTATGTATATATGTAGATATTAACGAGAAGGAAAAAGTAAAAGCACAATAAATATTCAAAATGTTTATTTAATTAAAGACTTTTCAATTGTTCTCATGTTCACAAAAAACCACATGGCGCCATGGTCAAGCCTGGCAACTGAGTATTATACTTTTTGCATACAGATGCAGATGTAAAGATAATGCAAATTGCCCAGCTTTACTAATTCTGATAATATAATTATAATGCATATTTCTACGTAATATTGTTACACTCGTACTTCGTTATTTTATTATGAACTTCCTTGCAGTTTAATTTGCGCCAAGCACAACACACTTTTACTTGTACAAAGCAACAAAAACACACGGAAACACTTTAAAAGCGCGTTTTTGCATCGCATACAATATTTTTAATTAGTTAAAATAAATTTATGTACAAAAAATGCGTCGCAAGCGCAAAATACACCGAACACGTTGAACAATTAAGAACGAATGCGACGCCGACCCTACAGCTCTTTGCAATCAACAGCTGTTGATCCGCAGCCGAAGAGAGCCCACAAGTTATGGTAAGAGTACAACCGCTAAAACACGAACTCTCTCGGAGCAGTGTTGCCCCTATTTAGAAAAATTCGGAATATGTATTTAACTGTTTCTTTTTGAATTTCACTTTCAGCCTTCAAGTTAAATTAATTTCTTCAAGATTCCATATCACTCTTTTATACAAAAGCATATGCTGCACATATAAATTATTTCTGAAATTTAGTTGGTCAAAGGCTGACCTCGATGTGATGTAGGCAATGTTTTATTTTATTCGTTTTTGCTTCTACAATTTGAAACACGAACACGGAATTCGATTATTTTTTATGAGCACAATGCAGTTGCATTTGAAGATGTTGAACAGCCGACACCAGCCAAGCGTCTTGCCACGTCTAAGCATTACCACAGTCCGAACGTGACTGAGTGCCAAAATTAGGAATCACCCTTTAAATACAAGTTGGAAGCTTCGGTTTTGAGGGGGAAAGTTGGTCTGCGCAGGCGCAAAAACCGAAATTGGTGTCACTGTCACTCGTTGCTCCAGGGTGAGAGTGTCCTGCTTCCTTTAAAACTTCAAAGGAAACTCCGGAACAGTCAATTTCCCGCATCGACAGTTATTGGAGCACTCACAATATTGAATCGGTATCGGCACCAATTTGTCAGTGGGTCAGAGTTTTATTTACATATAAGCTCGTACGTATACCTTTGAAGCACGTGGCTTTGCGCAACAGGGGGTGTGTGCATATATATGTGTGTGTGTGTGGTAGTTTATCTACCATGACCTATCACAACCGCCAAAATGTTGACCTCATACTTTTATGGGCAGTCCAAGTCAACAAAAAAATACTATTGATTTTATAATAGTAGTTGCATAAGCTGCAATTCCCATTTGCATATATTTATGAATAACTTACACATACCTATTTAAGAAATTCAAAACAAATTCTTAAATTTCAACATAAAATGCCCTAACTTATATACCATTGTCTCAGTCTTTAACTTAATTCATTGCGTAAACGTCGCTCACGTTTTCTTTCACGCACCTTCTCACGTTGCATATCGTTACGAGTACGTCTCTGCTCCCGCGGAACAGGATTCCGGCGCTTTGTTGCATTTGTATCGAATGCCGAGAAGTGTGTTACGCGCGCAGGAGATTGCTCAATGCCTAAGCCGTTCCGCTCTTTGCGCAAGACCGTCTTTATAGGATATAGACGTCCATTTTGCTGGGGCCCCAAACCGTGTTCGCGATCCCAGCCCTGCTTTACCATTATGCGCAGGCCACGATTCTTCGTGGATATATTGAATTTTTGCAGTTTGTTAAAAATAGCCGGATTAGCATTGAACTGGTGCACAGTAGAGGTCTGATGAGCTCGCCACGTGGATTCACAGTAACTCCTTTGGCAAATATCACAGTAGAAGGGCGTCACAGATGCTTCAGAGGCTTCAGATGCAACTTCCTCATCTTCCATTTCTAAATCATTGCGCTCCTTCTCTAGTAGTTCTACTATGGCTGCGTGTCCCTTTCGTCTAGCCAGCGTTAATGCTGTGTGGCCACTTTTGTCAGCTACTCCGATGTCCGCGCCCATTTCAAGCAACCATGCAGCGATTGTGTCCGCGCCCTCACACGCGGCCATCATTAAAGCCGTCCAGCCGTAACTATCCTGTACATTTAGCTCTGCACTGCTGATGCTCATCTTAGACAGCTCCTCTAGATTGCTGTTGGCCGTTGCTAGGCGGAAAAATTTATTCTTGTCGAAGGGTAGCTGCGGCGACGCTTTCGCTCTCGTTGTGCTTACCGATTGAGGTTTTGGCCGACTCCGACTTGTTGCAGGACTCTCCAGAACTTCCTGGTAAAACTTTTGCACCTCTTCACCATTGACACCGTCTATTTCGTATTTTTGCTGAATACTTTTGGGCTCCTGTCCATTTTCGGCTGCGTGGGTGAAGCGTATAAACGGAATATGGACTTTGGCCAAGCCCTGCCAGTTTGGATGCAACCGCTCACCACTGGAGTCCATTAGCTCGCAATTAAGTTGTCAACTGCAATGTAAATACACAAATGTTAACAAAATGTGATGCTTGTTATTTTAGCTAACCAGTGCTGTACCAACCGAATTTATTATCGGGCTACCGGAGGTTGCACTGAAGTGAGATTTTAACTACTGTTACAATTAGGCGCATAACTTACTTTCTTATTATTCTTAATTAAAATATGGTGCTATGTTATGAATTACAGATAAAACAATATTAGTTTTATGTCGACTTGTAAGCACTGTATGTCAGCTGGGCTGGAATAAAAATTTCTTTCATTTATCAACACTGTATTCGCAACAGAGTTTGCCACGCAAATCAGCTGTTGAGTCAATGGACCAAAAATATAAAATTTGTTTATTTGGATAAATAATAGAATTTAACCTTCAGGAGGCAGCAGTGTCTGCCTGTAAGTTCTGTTAATTCCTATATCATGAATGTGGATGAAGTAGATGATTATATTCATGAAAAATTTCATCGAGGAAGAGGAAAATGCGGCAAGCTTTAAAAATTTATTTTTAGTCCGGGCAATATTTAAAATCGTTTGCTTTTATTTCCAACAGGAATATACGCTCGCGAATCAGATGTCTACGTCGTGGTGAAACAAAAAATCACTGCTGCCCACAGTCCACCTGTTACCACCGTGCTGGCTCAAAGCATGGACTCGGTTCACATAAAACATGATATTTGGTTTCACATATCCATGTATATTGCCCCTGAAGACGTCCAGTCCTTCGCTCTGATTTGCAAGCAGACAGCCAAGTTAGTCAATACACGAGCATTCTGGCGCAATTTGTACACCCGATACTGCCTTTCTGCTACGGGAACAGCCTGGAATCTGGAGCTACCCACTCAACTCCAGCTGGACCAGCTCCGTAACTGTGATACTAAAGCTTTGCGGTCGCTTGTTGTCGAATCACTCTATCATTGCTACCGCCCCTTAAAAGAGCGCATGGATCTAGGCTATAGCCTCGATTGGTTGCTGCAACGTCAGTTTATGTCCTGCTGGCAAATACAGTACCAATGTCTGTGGATTGTGTGTTACAAGTTGTGGAATCAAGAGACGAGACTTGAGGAAATCCCTCTGGAGCAAAATGTGGCTGCGGATATTGTGAGCGATTGGGAAACTCTTGTAGATAATTCTGAGCCCATTGTTAAAACTACTGGCAATTTGAACGAAGGTGTTGTTCTATTAATTGTTTTATGCCGCCAATTTGTGCCCATACCAGCACAGCTTTCTTACAGTTCCCATCAAGCTCGTTACTTTCTAAAGGCAACCCGTGAGCTACTTTCCACCGATATGCGTGCCACAAACCTGGAACTGGACTTTGCCGAAGGCGGCACCAGCAATAACTTCAATAGTAACGTGACTGTGAAATACACGAAAATAGCCAAGTACAGAGTTCTGCCCTGGTGGCATCCAGACTTTAAAAGATTTGTCAAATGATAATATGGTCCAGATTTATGTGAAAATTACAGTTTTAAGACGCAAAACGTTATACAAATTCAGAAAATGTAACATACCCGCTACATTAGCTGGCTAATTCTAATTTATGTAAATAAATTCACTTTTTCAATTTTCCGATTTGCTTTTATACTTTATGCACTAAGGGTAAAATTAATTAAGTATGTAAAACATGTAAAACACTGAAGAAGGCGTGGCAGACCAGTCGAGTCGGTATAGTCATGTCCGTCCGAATGCAACATGCATTTACGATCAATCGAATCTGAACGTGTGAACACCGAAATCACATAAACTTAAGACAACGATATATCTAACTATATTCGGAAACGGATGAAGGGTATACAAGAGTCTGGTGAACGAAACTCTTAACGCTCATTATTCTTACACTTTTATTGCTTTTAAGTCCATTTGCGATTTCTCTCCTCATGGTTAGCTGCTTATTAAGTTCAAGACGTCCGTGCTCTGTCATAATTATAGCAAATAAAATTGTGCATTTATATGGGAATAATATTTGTTGGTTCACTTACAACTTTTAACAATTCTCTATGGTGGGAGGAGTTTCATGGTAATTGTTATCTAGGCGTATGTATCATCATGTTCTCACGATTGTTATCTCTTATCTCGACTACTCACTACACTGTGATTGACAAGTAGCGACATATGTTTATGGCTAGAAACTACTGAATATAAATTCTTGTAACTGCAGATAAACGGACACAGAGGTATTTCATTTATCGATGGTGTATATTTATATGTATGTATGTATATATTTGCGACGCATAGTAAAACAAATCTAATGAGGAAAATAATCACATTTGCGTACATAAAAATCGAATGTCATTGTCATATTATTAATAATACAAAGATCAAAACTGGAAGAATATTATGCATATATGTATGTATGTATGTACACTTTTATCTTAACTATATGTATAATTGCATGTACAACATATGTAAAAACGTTCATAGGTGGTCGTTGTAAATAGCGAATACCAATAGCTGTTGTTCATATGTATGTAGTCGTCGGTGTGCTTGTCTCAGTTGCTTTTGTGATTAAAACTATAAACAATAAAATCCCCATAAAATTGTAGCCGTAATCACACCTTTCCGAGCAGATCGTGTCCGTAAGGCTTCTTGCGGTAGCCCTTGAATGCGAATAGCTTGAACGCAATGACCATCATCACTATGCAGAAGCCATATAGGAGCATTCCCATGCGCATGTCGATGTCCGAGAACACGTTAGCGATTTGACGTTTCTGCCTCAGCTTTTCCGCCGTGGCATGCAACAGTTCCTCACGTTGCAGGCCGTATCGGCTGATGAACTCCGGATTGTATATGTTGTTCAGGAATCCTAGCACAGCATCCTTATTCCAACTGATGTCTAGGTGGGAAGTTGTCGAGCTGGGACCGCGATAGCATTGCGCGCAACTACTGCGAGTGGGAAATTGAGTTTTTGGAAATTCAGGATCCTCTGTGGAATCGCCTGCCAGTCGTTGATTTACTTCGTTGTGGGCTTGCCAGAGCCAGAGTATTGCCTCCTCTTTACTTGGCACGCTCCAGATTTTGCGACGCGAGGCCATTGCCTAGAATCAAAAACAAAAACAAGAGCACGCGTTACAGAAGTATAGCTGTGGGTTGTTGGAACAGCTGCTGAGACAGCGCAACGTTCCGGTTTTCTAAATAGTAAATACAAATGTATGTATGCACATACTTGTTCATACATTCATACATACATATGTTTGTATGTATATATGTATTTTTTATTGCAAGAAGGGGTAAATAAACCGAATATGGCACAAACCCAGACCTATAAGAGGGCTGATTGAAATGTTGTGGCTGTAGAAAAATGTTGAGTCTACAAAAGTTAATACTTTGAGAATGTTTTGACATTATCATACTGTTGTTATCACTGTTGTTTGTGATGTTAAAGAATCTACGGAAACCGATTGATTAAAAAATGCTGTACTGTATGTTTTATCTGAAAAAATTGCAAGCAACGAAAAGTTTGCTGTTCAATCAGGTTCGGCTCTTACTTGTATATTAAAATTATGATCTTTTTCGCCCACTCTTTTCAGAAGTATGTTTTTTATCCCCGTTGTTTTTTATAGACTATTGTACTTATTCTTTCTATGACAGCTATATAACATAGTTTACCTCAGATTATGATGTCGAAATGAACAAGCATCGATTTTAATATTACTGCAGATTATGGAGTGACATTTTTGTTTCCGGTACGAAATTTGATGGTCGCGCTAATCATTCCTATGTTTTAACCTAAATAGGATCTATGAAACCACATAGTTTTGACTTTCAATGTCATGTTTTTGCAAATGTAACAATCGATCCAGCACAAGTCAAGGCAAATATCGAAAATATATAAACGCTCCGCTCCATTGAACTTAGTTTATACTTGTACTTGCGCTATTTTGCAATTCATGTAGATATGTGTGTACATAAATAAATATCTGGTCAGTAAAGTAACAGACGCGAAATAGGCAATACTTATAAGGCTGATTGCGTAATTGAAATGAGCAAAATGAAAAGTTTTGGAACAAAACAAGTTTATGTGTTGCCTTTGTTTTGCTCTGAAAATAGCTCCGAATTCGTATTATTATCAGCCTCCGTGAGCTATTAGCAATTGAGGGTCGCACTGATGTCAGAAATGTGAAAGCCCCGGCGTGAAAATAGTCACAATGCAAACCATTAGCACGTAGCAAAAGCACCCGAGATCTGCCAACGTCTGTCCCCAGCCCCCACAGTCTTTCCTTAATTCAACGATAACCGGTTTTTGAATGGGTCTAGTAGAATTCATGACTCACCTGAAAATGTTCGGCACAATCGGTGCAACCGAAGAAGCCCTTGATGTACCCATGCATGGCTTGCAACACTTCGAGGGGATCTTGTGATTGATCGTTCTGGGCCGCTTGCACCGTCATATAATGGAAGAGCGTCCAGAGCGAGCAGCTAAAGCCGCGGTAATGCTGTTGAGAGCCAGCGCAGCCGATAAACTGAGTGGATGAGTATATGGGGGAATACTGGTGTTCCAGACGCTGCAGTTCTTGTTCGAACTGTTTGCCTGTAATCTGCTGATTAAACTGCACCACAAAGCTACTGAGTTTGGCCACCAGTTCTTGGCCATTGGCGCCCAAGGGATTGTAGCGCTGTAGTACTGCCAAAAAACGTTGCAGCGCCAGCAGACGCTCACCACTAATCTCGTTAATCTTGGGCACTTCGTTGTGCAACACGGTGCGTATGGCCTGCTCCAAATCGGCCTGGTAAACAAAATGTTTGTTCCTATGCACTTCATCAATAATTTTCTTGTGCTCGGCTCCGAATTCATTTAACTTTTCACTGCTTGTCGAGTGTGCGGTTTCAATTAGCTCTGGTCTCGGCGTAAAATGATGTGCCCTCAGAAAATCTTCAATGGTCTTGGAATAGGAGTCACTAGTTTCCTCCGATGGCGCAAAAGGTGTTGCGTTTCCCTTGCGATCGATGAGGGCCAACTTATTTTGAATAGTGTCGATTTTGAATTTTTCGGCTGTTGCAGCATCGTGGACAATACGCACTTGGACAGCTGGCCAATGAAGTAGGAATAGTGCCGTTTCGATGGCAACCGTTGAATTTTCTGGCTCATACACCAGTGCTATGTATTCTCGCTGACTGCTTAGGCCCTCGAAGAGGGAGGACGCACTGTCGTTATCTGTCACCTGCTGGAAGTTCGGCCAGAAGCTGTTGTTGGTGGTCGCTGTCTGATTCTCGGCTGCCACAAATTTGGCCAGCTGTGAGCGAATCTCGTCGGGATTTTGGGTTTGCAAATTTTGGCCATATTGCTTCACGCCAGGCTGGAATCCGGGTCCCATATACCGCATTGTAGGATATCCCATTACCTCGTACATGCGGCATACACCGTTGTTTTCTTCAGCTGCACAATCAATGGCACTAATGAGGACCACATCACGCCATGGTAACAGCTGCTCGGCCACCGCCTTATAAATGGGAGCAAACCTTCGGCAATGTCCACAATACGTATTGTAGAACTCGACCAGAACTGAACGATTCTGCTCCAGCACCGTCTCATTAAAATTTGCACTGGTCATTATAAAAACCTTGTCCTCAACACTATACAGCCCCATGTCTTCGTCAGTTGATTGTTGCTTCATTAACGCCTCATATCGTCCAGGAACGGCAGCCGTTGCCAAATTGGCAATCAGCAATATTAATTGAACTTTTAAAAGTGCCACCTGCGCACGTCGCTGGGTAATCATCTTGTGCTCGTTCCCGATGTACTACAAGACTGAGACGATAACTTCTTAACACATTTGGAATGTGTTGACGGCTTGATTTGCTTTATCGCCTCTCACTTTCTGTTTGTCATTCGCTCGCGGAGCTCTGCTAGTGGAAGATATGCTCAATAATGCTTAGGCAGTCATTTACACGGACTTGCTGCTGTTGTCGCACAGCGGGTTGCTAATAATACCAGTGGACTGCGCTTTCGTCAAATAAGCTGCGTATCTGCTTTTCATTCTCACCAGGTCTCACAGAAATTGTTTAATTACATACATAGTCGCTCTAATAATATGGCTACTCTAGTTTCTTGAGTTGCTGTTGCCAGATCTTCAAATATAGAAACAAAATACAGTTCGCAATGGCCTTGCCAGATAAGTTGCCATAGTATTTGATATTGTAAACACTAGTCAAACCAAACAAATTATGTTATATTTTTAAATTGAAAAACTATGATTTTGCGTCCGTTGAATCGCGTCTTGCCGCGCCGCGTTTCCGATTTGGCATGTTTCCTGCTCGTGGCCATATTCGTGCCGGTAACATATATCTTTCAAACAACAATTGTTTTGCCAGAGCTTCATGATGTCGGAGGATTTTGGTATAGCGCTATATGGGTGGCCGGCCTCTTTCTCGTATTCAACCTGACATCCAATATGCTGGCTTGCATGCTTGTGGACACAACCATAAAGAGCAAGTTTATAATCAGTGCATCACTTACTGGTGATTAAATATTTCCGTTTACAGTTGTTATCCTGAAGCCGCCCATGGAGCCTGACCTGCGCTGCCGCTGGCGCATGTGTGAGGAGTGCCAGGCATTGGTGCCGCCGCGATCGCAACACTGCGATGTGTGCAAGATTTGCGTTCTGAAGCGGGACCATCATTGTCTCTTCACCTGCTGTTGCATTGGCCACTATAATTATCGATATTTCTTCTATTTTCTGGTCTACATGGCGATTGGGTCCCTCTATGTGAGCATAAACACGAGCATCTATTTGTGGTATTTGCATGCTGATGTGTACTGGAGGTTGTACACCTTACTAAAATTAATATTCCCGGCATTGCTGCTTGTCATTGACTCGTCGTGGGCGAATTTTTATCTATTCGTATACGAGCTGAATCTGTTGGCGTTCTCCATGAGCACGCTCTTGCTTCTATTCCATTGGCCGGTGATAGCACATGGGGCGACAGCGAAACAACGACGAGGCAAGGATTTTGATCTCGGCCTACGGGGAAATTTGGAAATGGTGCTGGGCAAGCGCATGTTCTTGACATGGCTGTCGCCCTTCGTGCGCAGCGAGTTGCCTCACGACGGCATAAATTGGATGCCTAATGCTAAAGAAAACTGAATCATCATTTATAGAACTAGTCACCTTTTGGATTTAGTGTTAGTCTTAGAATTGGGAGGGGAAGGCTTTAAATCTAATGCATTAATTAATTCCATTAATTGCATTATATAGCCTGTTGTCTCTTGCGATTTTTGGGCTTTGAGTAAACATAGTCATTAGACATAAGTTGCATCTTGTGGATGTGTAGGAATTTATTTAGATGTACAACAAATATTGCAATATTAAACGTATGTATGTATTGTGTAGCTGTATAAAACTCATTTGTCTAGAAAACTGTCGCCGACCAGCGACTTCAGCTTGGCCAAGTGCCCCTCGTTGAGTGTGAATCCACCATTAATACGTTTTGCTAGTGTAATGGATTCCATGTTATTTTCCACAACATATTGCAGTGCAATGAGCGACTGACTAGGTGATTTGTTCAGTACACACGCATCCACGAATTCCTGTAAGGCGGTCTCGGCGGGCGTTCCAGGTATGCGATGTTGGTTTTTGTCAATGTATGTAAACACTTCGGAAGCCTTCTCGAAATTATCGCCGCGGACCAGCAGCGTCAGAATGTCGCCCAGCATTTGGCCAGTGAATGAGACCTTTTTGATGCGATGTGAAGACTCTTCAATTTTTTTGTACATGTCCAAAGCCACTGAGGCGAATTGGGCAGGCAATTGCTGCTGTTCTGTATTCTCTTTTGGACGATTCTCGATCATAATGCGCAGGAGAATTAGCAACAGACTTTCACGCTGCGTGAGATCGAAGATGACCATATCAGACCACATTCGAGGAACATGTTCCGCCGCAGCATTGATCTCAATTGCCTTTAGTATTTCTTCCATGATGCCCGGTTCAGGAATGTAAATGTTGGGCACTAACAAATCGTAGGTACGCATAAAGTCCTCGATGGCCTCAGTCTGACAGAGCAGCGCTAAATAATTACGATAGTAGATCGACTCTTTGAAAGAGTCACCTATCAGATCGTAGTTCTTGCCAAAGTGTAGTAGCTCGTCGACCTTTTTAGCCAGTGATTTATCGTGCAAGTGATTACGGCACACGTCCATCGCAGTGGCAAAGAAAAAGGTGTCTTTTGGATGTGCAATGCTAAACTCTTTTCCGGCAATATCATTTAAAATGTCCACAATCACGTGTGACACTGGTCCGCGGTCGCGGCAAAATATGATAAGCAGATAATAATATGTGCCCAAGCTAGGGCTCACGCCCAGTTTCTTAAACTCGCTGAGAACCCTCAAGGCATGACTGCGTGCCATTTTAAAGTTGCCAAAGGTGCTAATGCAACCCAGCAATGCATTCAATGTTCCCAGATTGGGGCGGATTTGTTGTTCCGACATTTGCTGGAGTAATTGGGCGCACAACTGCCACCGCTGATCTGCTGTTTCCTTTAGAAAATTAGCAATGCTGATGATGGCATTGAAAGTGTTTGCATCTAGTTCCAATCGCTTTTCGCCAGCTTCTTGAAACAGTGCGTAAGCGCGTTCACACTGGTGATATTTTGCCATGCCACGAATAAGGGCCGCATAAGACTGCGGGGTCTTTGGTTCGATGGCAGCAAAAAGTTTCTCAGCTAAATCACCGTCCTTCCAAGTCTTGCCATGACGTTCGCGTCGCCGACTGTTCTCCATGAACCAGCGCTCTTCTATATATTCTTCTTCCAGAGGCTCCTGATTGTTGTAAAAGCAGACGAGCTCTAGCAGGCTCTGCTTCAGCGACTCACTGATTTCCATGCCCTTCTCTTCCATCACATTGTATACCAAAACTGCGTCCGATAGTTCTCCCTGAGCAATAAGTTGCTCCAGAGTGCTCGCATCCACTTCCGAATTCTCATTGTAGATTACGTTTGGTGCGAACTTCTCAATCGGAGGCTGGGCTTCTTCATGCTACAATGACAGTCAAGTATTGGTGTTGGTTTTAGTAAATAAGGACTCTTTTTACCATAAAAAGTTCTCGGTGTTCCTCCTTGATCCAGCTAGCTGCTTTTCGTCCTGCTTCTTGTGACATGGCGAATGTACGCTTCGCTGCATTGGACATGGGTATCAAGTAGGGATCGTCATGGTATTTGTAGTGCGGGGCGGTTGGATCGCGGCCCACAGTGCTGGCTAGGGCTTGCAGTATGTCTGTGGGCGAGCGCTCTATCCGCTTGGGTATTTCGATCCGCTCTTCCGCAGAATTGGTTGTGTAATGCTTGCGGCACGCGAGTCCACGCACGATGGTAGACTTGGGCAGCTGTCTCAACTGGCGCGAAAGGTACATGGTCAATGTGTTGAGGTCCTATATCTGTTGTAGTTTCAGTTATAATTCCTTGATTCCTCAACTTCAGTTTTAACGCATGGAAACAGGAAAAGTGGCCGTACCTTGCTTACACCAACCACAAAACAGCTGTTACAGAGCTTGCCATAATACGAAAAGATGTTAGCAACGAGACAGTGTTGCCGTACCTTCGTAATTTAATCTATAAAACGTCTGAGAATTCAATTTATTTGAGAGACACCGGTGTTGTTTTAAAAGCAGATTACGTCTTAAACTAAGCAGATGAACAATATATAGAACACCATCACAACGCAATCAGTATCAAATAATGAGTTCATCGCTTGCTTTCGTTTTTATAGAATAACAGAATTCAGTTTCACTTTGTGTGTAGTCCTAAACTGGATTTTAATGTGTAATATACTTATTAGTGTGCCCGCATTTCAGGACGTTGGCTTGATCACACTGCATAATTTGTTCGATAAAGTTTTTTAAAAACACAAATCAGTTGGAGGTATTACATTATTGATATGGAATGGAATACCGTCTGATTGTTCTACATAACTGATATGTTCATTCTAGCTATGCATACCTGTGCAGTTGCCGTTTGTGGGCCTTCGGTTTAGTTGGACGAGGCAAGCCGAGGTAATCAAACGCTTTGCATTTTACCTGAAGCCCCTTTTGTGTGCGAAATAAGCATGTCTAAGCCGCTTTTATATTACGACGATCGTAGTCCACCCGTGCGCAGTTGTCTTATGCTTATAAAAATTCTAAACATTGACGTTGATCTGCATTTTATTGACCTTTTCAAGGGTGCTCAGTTTGAAGCAGAGTTTTTAGCGGTGAGTTGGAATTGTATAGATGGTGTATATATGTATGTACATGATAATATATAAGACGGTTGCAGTTAAATCCGCAACATAGCGTCCCAACTCTAGTGCATGGAGACATTGTGCTTACTGATAGCCATGCTATTCTTATACATTTGGCGGAACTCTACGATGAAGCAGGTACATTGTGGCCCAAAGATCATCGCCGTCGCATGGAGGTGTTGAATCGGTTACTCTTCGAGTGTTCCTTTTTGTTTCGGCGCGATAGTGATTTTATGGTACGTACATACATATATTTCAAGGCAATGTTTCTATTAAAACTAGTGCAGATTTTGGCTTTGAATTACTTACTTTATATGGCATATACATTTTTTAATTAAATAAACGATATAAGACCTAATTTTTCCTATTTTAGTCCGAAATTGTGCGTAAAGGATTTACAAACGTCGATGTCAGTTATCACGAACGTAAGCTATGCGAGGCCTACGGCATCATGGAACAGTACTTGGCAAAGCAACAACACATGGCTGGAGACCAGGTAGGAGGAATCGAAACCGCAAAACCCAAATGCATGTTCCGTAGTTGTTTAATAACGTTTCAAATTTCTGCTTCGGTGTTTTTAGCTGACTATTGCAGATGTTTCCATTGTGACCACATTGAGTACTGTGAATCTCATGTTTCCGGTAACAGGCGCACGTTGGCCAAGGCTGCAGATCTGGTTTGCCGCAATGCAACAATTGGAGGCGTACGAAGTTAATCAGACCGGCTTGAATAAATTGCGGCAAGTAATGGAACACGTTGGCAAGTTCAAGTTTCCCAATCCAGGCAATGACAAAGAAGTCGATATTTAAAGTTCCATTGGCAGGCAATTGATAGAAGTACCAAACATTTGAAATCAATTTTGCTGTAATCGAAACAAGTATTTAAAATAACCTTTGCATATTTTATACATACTACTTATATACACAGATGATATTTAAAGAAATTGATATACCCAAATTGTATAACATCCATCAATTTGTTATTATGCCAACAAGCTTCCTAATAGCACACAATTTGTTTCCGGAAAACTAATAAACGCAAACATTTTGTTACTAAATGTTTTGCGACAGCTTATATGTTATAGTAGTCCGCTTTGGTTTGAATTAAAGTATATTTTGTCTAAATAAGTATCATTAATAAATAATTTTACTATCTGGTATAGGCTATAGATTGTTTATCTATGTGTATCTGCAATGTGGATTCAGCCATGCCTCCTGCTGTGCTTTTCAAACATTAGAGACAGAAAAAGGGCAAAACATATCTATGGGTTGATTAAAAAGAGTTTAATTTTAAAAACTTACCATTATAACTAAATAACCTGTGCACACCCTTATCCCAGCTACATCCATCCAATTAAACAATAGGGTCCGCCACGACCCTTTTTACGTTAAGTTAGCTCTTAGACTTTCTAGTATACCCTTGACCCTTCGGGTACAGTACATAAAATGCTTTATCCACCTCATATGAAATGTATGTTCGATGAGTTTTATATGTTTGACATATTTACGTAGGATAATTATATGCCCAGCCCATTGGAAGCGCGAAGTGCGTTTGTAATCTAAAAGCCGCTAATGATATATCAAACAAATTGTAAACGTTCGCGCCCCTTTCAAGGGTCGTGAAAGCGTTTGTTGGTTTTGACGGTTTCGGGTATTGTTTGCACTTCAAAATGCGTACAGGCCCTTACTAATGACACATGCCACATACCTACCTAATGGCCTAAACGGGCGCCTAGGCAAGGGTAATCAAATCGTTTGACATCACTTGGTGACTACGTTGTTAATTGCATGGACAGTCTAAACAATTTAATGGCTTTCCCAAATACGCCAAACTCAAACAAAGTTATAAGGCACGCATTTCACTGAAGTTGTTCCATTTCCACATAATTCTTGAGGCAAACTTTTCGCGTACGTGCGTTGGATGCAGCAGATCCGTCAGCGGCTGCTCCCCCGACCAGCTAAGGAAATTGCAACAAATGCAGCAACAATTGTTTTCCTAACGACGCGGTGGGCACATGGAAGCAACTTGGCAAGCTGCAAGTTTTTCAATTTTCTTATCAACTTCCCAATACTTTTTCGTATCCAAACGAACCCTGGCGGTGGCAGGACCTTTTCAGATTTGCGCTCTGACATGCAATGTGACAGCTTAGCTTTTCCTGGCAATGTTATTATACCTTGTGTCCAAAAGGCAAGATGGGTGTCAATTTGTTAGATGAAACCTTCCAATGCGGACAGACCAAACAAAATACACCTAATTCTGTGTTTTCACGGTAGATCGGTTCCAGAAACAACCGTGTAAAATAGGTATATAGTATATGCAATTTTTAATTTTCAAACCAAGTTATATCAAAATTGTGTACAAAAAGCTCGTGTAGAAACAAAATTAGGTTTGTTGTATACATATGTATATACGAATATATGAATTCCTTATCTTGAAAATAATTAAAGTACGCAAATTCAAAAAAAAATAAAATAAAATAAATAAAACATAATTTTTTGCAAGACGTTTGAATGAGGTGTTTTTGTTTCAAGATTCCTTTATTGATATCTCGATAAATATTAACAAGAAAATATTGATAAGTGGGGGATAGGTGGGGGAAACATTTGGCAACCCACGTTAAAAAGAGAGCTGGATATAAGAAGAAAAATATATATCTATTAAAGTGGCCAAAATTTTGTGCTGTGTATAAAGTTTATTCGTTTATTTTGTCAACTTTAAACATTTTAAATAAGAAGAAGATAAGATATGTATATGCTGTAATTGTAAAAATGTTGCGATTGCAATTAAAAATTTTTAAAGCTTAGTTGCTTCAAGTATTTGCATGATTTTATCGTAATTTTCGACGAAGGGTCTACCTCGGCGACGACCTTTAACTTAGAAATTCCCGGATCATAATTGTTTAAATCCAAATTGCGCATAATTAGCAGAGACAGTATCGGGGCCATTAACATTTTTCACAAATTCCGCCGCTTTAGTTGCATTTTCTCCCTTATCAAAAAACCATTTGTAAACTATACCAGTTTTTGCTCTTCAAGCTTAACATTTCAAAAATGCCCAAACATGATAGCACACTAATTAAATTAAAGTTGGCTAATTAAAAGAACTGTATGTGTGGAGTAACAACTGCTGATTTAATTTGATTCACATTTGCATTTTGTTTCGAATTTGACTAAAAACATGACAATTTTGATGAATAGCATTACTTCCGTTAATGTGATTTAAATATAAATGTTTAATTCATTCTCGCTATATTTATTAATGAAGTGCTCAGTGCATTTAGGACCAAAGAAAAGATCTATTTTTTACTAAATTGCTGCAATTGGAAACAAAATAAGCATGCGTATATTTTGCAAAAATGCACAGGGCCCATGAATTACAGCCTATTACGAGAACAATGGTACAATGAGGTCGTCATGAAAACAATTGCTGAGTGGGGAAGACGAAAATTTGGCAGCAGGCAAGTCATTGATGTTGCTAATTAGACACATAATGAGGCAAATTAGCATAGCTGTTAAAAATTAGCTGCGTGTGCATACATTAAAACCTAAACAAGTAATCAAGTTATAATGACAAATTTTTAACTTCGGGCCCCGCTTTGGGTCCAAGGAATATAATTTGGCAGCGCAAAACGTTGACGCTCTACAAACTTTTTGGCTACAAAGTTTTTAGCGCTGTTGTCAACGTGAGTTTGAAAAATCTTTGTTTTGATATGCACGCTACCCATGGTGAGTGATTGGGAGGGGAGCGGTTCGGATTGCCATGGCCAGCCTTGTCAATCTATGGCGGCCTGGTTGGGTGTTGAGTTGCGAATGTTGGAAAATACTTTGCACAAATTGATTTACAGAAAATGTTTCTTTGAACTTGGTAGTGCCTGCGCTGATGAAAATGATAGGCTAAAGCTGTATCGCCCCGCATTTGAGCGCTGTCAATCAATTTGCTAAAATTGAAAGTTTTAGCCACTTTTGGAGCGAACGCTTCGGGGCCCAAGTCGGCTGCGAAATCTCATTATGCGCTGCCACAACTAAACACTTAAGTAGCAGAATAGAGGCCAGATTTAAAGTGTTAGCAGGCAAATTAAATTAGAGCGCGCATCCACAGCAGACTACAGATATGGATCGGCAACTGGGCAACTGGGAAGTTCTCCTTGTTTGTTCTGGCCTGTTATTATTACTTTTGGCAATTCTGTGTGTTTCATTTCATGTTCAGTTTTGTCATGGGTCGGATAGGTTTTTCAATTTTTTTTTTTTTCAACAAAAACATTTTCAATGTGGACACAATTTCAGGCACACACATACATATGTACGTACAAGTGCACCAAGAAAAAAAAGTGCGATAAAACTAAGTGGAATGCATTTGCCATTTTTAAAAGTTAAAGCAAAAAAAAAAATGTAAAAAAAAGTTTGAATCGAACATCTCTTATGGTATAATATATATGTAATATATATATATATATATGTAATATATATGTATAATATATATGTACCCACTAATCAAAAAACAATTAATATATTTTTTAACTTATTAAAAATGTAAGCAATTAAATAAAATACCATATAATTATATTTGCATAAGGAAGCATCTCCCTCCCCACGCAGTACAATTTCGACACCATTATCCATAATGCCAAAGCCACATAGACCTCATATTGCACTTGTAATTAATATAGAATTCTCGAGTATAGTCTACAATTTTATCCAAATTAAAAAAATATGTTTTGATTTTGGTAGCTGAACACAAGAAAAAAATAAATAAATGGAATGCAATTCGGAATAGCAAAGAAAAGAGAGTTTATATGATTTTTTTCTGGGTGTATGAGCTGGAAGTGCCAGACATCGTTGAACGAAATTGAAATCGAGGCAGAATTGAATTATTTATTAAACATACGAATGAAATTCAAAGCATTTTACATTTTAGGCTCGTTGTTGGTGTTTCAATTTGCTTTTCGGTTCGGTTTTGTTATCTGCTCGTTTGGTTGGTTAATATACACACTTTTTTGTTCTGCTCTTTGTGGTTTTCCTTCTGTGGACTCCCCCCAACGACTCCAATGTTTTTCAAGGCTGCCTCGTAGACCCTTTTTAAGTGCTTCTATCTGCCGTAGCTGAATTTCTAATTAACCGTTGCTGTTAAGTAAAAGATGAAATAAAAATAACTGGGTCTGATCATTGACGTGAGTGCGAATTTGATGTAAAACGATTTTACCAGTCAAGGGCTTGAGAAGTTGAATGGATTCATGAAGGGTGATGCAAATAAAAAAGAACCTTAAACCGAATTTTGCCAAAAATGGCAAACAGCTCACAAGAAACAAAGAGTACAATATAGTAGAAAAATAATTAATGTAAATAAACGAATGCAAATGAGAGGTGCACGGCTCTTCAAAGTAGCGCCATTAACTTTTTGTTTGGCCCTGGCTCGCTTTTATATTTCGGGCCATTAAAGCTTATACAAATAATTTGTGAAAAATTCAGGCAACTAATGATTGGCCGCAATTAGATATAACCGATGTTATTCATAGGGCCACGTGGCATTTTCAAATTGGAAATTTAATTTGGGCGAGATGTCAATATTCTTTAATTGATTTTTTTTTACATATACTTATGCTGCAAAACGACACAAATGACAAAACAGCAGACCCACGCTATGTCGTCTGTCTAGAAAATGGTGCGAAAATTGTATATAGGTATATGAACATCACATCACACAAACAAAATATAAAGATTAGACATGTTTTCATTTGTTTCGAAGCTGCCGCCAATATTATATAACAAAATGACGACATTGACGCGTGATTTTCCAATTAAATTTTTAAGCTTTTCGCTTTAAGAAATAAATAACATATATAAATGTACGTACGTGTATGTACACATATACACAAATAGTTATTTTTAGACTCTTTCGCACACTATAAAAACTATTTAGACGCTTAAGAGTGGAAAAATTTGGTATTTATAAATAAATGATGTATATACTTGTAATCAATTGAAGATTGCAAAGTCTCTCTCGGTGAGCTAAACTCAATGCTTGACTTAATTTCCGCTTCCGCATAGTCTCTTCCCAAGTTTGTCGCTCTTGTCTGCTCGTGAAGAAAAACGGATATGAAAATGTTAGCATCATTCTCAATCGCGTTGCTTTACAGCTAAGGCATGACTCCGAGGCATGTAGCAAGCTATTACGATTGCAACAACAACAGCTACAAGTGAACCTAAAACTCCAAACGAATCCTTGCTCACTTTCATTTAAATAGGGGCTGTTGAACGACAGCATTTTCGCTTGACCTCATTCTTATATCCGTTGCCATTTTGGTCTCCGCTGCTCGCTTCTGTTGTTGTGTTTTTTTTTTTTTTTTTTTTTTTGTTCATTCTGTGTGTCCTATTGGCATTCATATGAAAACGAACATTTCAATGCCCACCTACTTCTCATTGTGCTTTTTCTCTATTTAAGTACGTCTAGGCCTCGGTGGCCTTTGTTGCGTTTCTGTGTTAATTTATGCGAAAATAATCCTGCCGAATTTAGCATCAAGTGGCTCGACACATTGTTGTCGAGTGCGTCTGCTTGGATGAAGTGCTTCTTATATATATATGTGTGTACATTTACGAACATATACAAGTAGAGTATGCATTATACATAGGGGCTAGTTTGCTTGCTGGCTTTCAGCTTGTAAGTGTAGTATTCACATACATTGCTTGATTCCAGAAAATCAAAATTCCGCCAGCAAACATAAAAGTGTTGAGACTATGTGTAAACATGCAATTTACTTGAACGACATCATAATATTTGATGATGATGATGCACGACTATGTCTGACCTCTCCGAACATGCTCCATTACGAGCTCTCTTTTAGATGAGGGCTTGAGTGGCCGGTCCAGTGTTTGCTTAAATACATCATGAATATAAACAAAGACCGTTGTTTACTCAAAGCATTTTCTCGATTCTATATACGAAAATACCGCACATGGAATGTTTTGTGTGCAGTTTGCCTTCATGCTGCGTATGGGCACACCCCACATACATACATATTTACAAGTACATACATATGTACATTCATATGCACATATGTTCACGCGTGCTAAATAAAATGGCATCATATTGTTTCATATGCCTTTTGTTTATGTTCAAATTACAGTTTCGTTTTGCATTTTCTTGTTCTTTTTCCTTCGAAAATTTAACCTTGTACATTTAGTGCACAACATGGGGGAAAGGAGGACTATACTTTAACGCGATCATTCATAATATAGACCAATAGCTTTATGATGGAGTTATTCTATATGTAACACCTCAAAGAATTCGGCGTAGATTCCACAGGGAATTGTAGATTTGCCTTTCTTTAGTAAGCAAACGATGTCCTTACATTAATTTTACATAAACTAGCTACTTTTCTATATACATAAATTCTCTGGGTTTCATAACAAATATTTACTCCTCCATTATCGTGGCTCGCGAACTATACTTGTATTATCTTCAGTTTTTAACCCACAAGTGGTACAAGTCTAGTCTAATTAGTTATAACTACAATTTTCTCAATATGCAAATATGTTCTTTCTGTAATTTTCGAATTTGCACTTTTAATCAGCTTCTGATTCTTATTCATACGTATTTTATTCGATTTAAACATCAAATTGGATATCTAAACATGGGACAACTACGGATAAAATTTTGGTGATGATTGTTAAAACTTTTTTTTTGGTTTGGTTTTAAGTTTAAAGACTTATACAAGTATACTTAAGCCAACGCTAATGAGACTGATATGCACCATTTTTTTCTGGTCAATTTTTAAACTTTTAAGTCCATTGGTTGACTTAATCTATTTTGTAATACCTTGCCCATTGAAATCTGCAACCATATTATTAAAGTCTCCTATTGGCCATACAGTTTTTCTATGCATAAGTCCTGGCTCATTTTGAATTTATAATAAGTAATATTTAATAATAAGTTTTGCAAATTTAAAATCCCCTTTTCCAATCCTCAATCGTTAAAAAATGCTACGCAAAACACTGTGATCTTGGATGCACCATTTGCTCACAGTGGTGGCCGTTTTGTTAAGGCAAAAATTACTTCAGGTTTTTTTGAAAAAATAAATTTAAAAATGTTTCGCTAGTTGTTTTTTTTTACAATTGTGTATTGGAATAATTTTAGTATAATAAGTGGTGTGCCTGTTTGAATGCATACCATACTTTGTCTGAATTAAGAAAAGGAAATGCAAATTAAATTGTTTCAATTATAATGCTGTGGGCGATTATGAAAAGGAAATCGTCCTTATTCTATGCGGGTGCCGAAACAAAAAAGGACACGAAGAAATTTTAGTTCTGTCACAATGATAGGCCAAATTTTGTTAATTAAAAAATGGCTGCTGTGGGCACTTTTTCATGTCAATCACTGGCCTCTTGCCTTGCTGCTGTCAGAACGCGCTCTTTTAAAAATAAAACAACACGCCATGCTAAGAAAATGCGAAAATGCGGGCAACAACAACACACCGCCACGTTCTGGAAAGTCTCACGTAGTGACGCAGCGCAGCGAATTTCATTTGCCTTTCCACCTGTTCAATGCCTTGAGACTGTGGCATAAAAATAGGCATTACCCAGTCCACATTTTGCGCGAAACGTCGGACGCCCATTTAAGTCGAGCACTGGCCTGCTGATATCGAAATTGTATCTGCTCTAGCGCGAGTTATCGATCACATCTTTCAGAATTTCACATTTTTAGAATGCCATCTGGGTAGTTTTGTCTTGGCAATGCGCGTGTACTTATGTATGCCTGAGTGTTTGTACTTATTTGTTTATGCTTTTCTCGACTGTTAGCCTTAATAATAAATTTGCTGCTTGCTAAGGACAGATGGTTGGCTGGTTCCCCAACATTGAAAATTGTCGTAGTCAGACATGTTTTCAGCTTGTTGTGCTTGTTGCCTTTGGTCATAATTTAAATTTGATGCGCGCTTCATGTCTTTTAGCTGACGTTCCAAATGCCCCGAAGTGGGTTTTGGTATATTAAGGCAGGCATGAAGAGAAAAATAACGCATAAATTTAATTAATAGTATAAAATGAAAAGTGGTTTTGACCTTGCATATCTTAATGTTAATTTATTGAAAATGTGTAGTAATTAAGATAGAATTTAGTTGGTTTCGCCATCAAAGGCCTGGAGAATTTTTTTCACAACTTCATTTCAAATAAACAATTATGCCTGTCTTGGTAAATCATGCTCTTTCCATTGATTCATAAAAACGTGTTGTTTGGGTTCGAAAATTGATGGACGGCATATGTTTGTTAAATGGAATTTGATTGAATGGAATAACATTAAAAATATACCCAAGCAGCCTACTAACACTCTCATGCTAAATTTGATGAGATATTATTAATTGGATTATTGATTAAGTGAATATCTTTCGCTACGTGTTTGTTGGGAATCCATTTTGTTAATAATGGCATTACATCTACATTTTTCACTCTTACGCTTACAGAACTGATCCCAAATATATAACGATCTTGAATATAGTAACCCACACACATGCGACTAGTACTTAGTAGTACATGCAATGCCATTTTTAATTGTGACACACTGCATTCCAATGGAAATAACGAGCCACATTTGCACGCGCAGTGCAAAAATGCATGCCAGCAGCTGTTCGTGGCCAAAGAATAAAGTACAGAATTGGAAAAATGGCACATTTTGTACACAAAATTAATGTGTAACGCATGATGAAATTATGAAATGGACAGCAACGCAAAAAGGATTGTAAAAATTTACTTAGCCAGGCGCGCGCTTCTTGTTTATTATTTTTTTCTTTGCAATATGTGTGAGAATTATTATAAATTTTTGTTGTGGATAGATGGGCTAAAATTAAAACGCACGACTCATTCGCAGAAGCCGTAATGACCAAAATCCCGACGGCGACGACGACGACGACGACGACGACTGCAAAGACGAAGAAGGCGGCCGCACCTATGGCGGATGTATTGCTGCTGCTGAGAAAAAATCATAACACCCACGCCCATAGCGTGAAAATCTCACAGCCTCCAATTTTCACACTACGAGTGCCTATGTATGTATGTGTACAGATGACTCCGAATTCGGAATTATTTTTGGAAAATTCGTGAATATACTGATCGTGCGTTATGCTCTCGCGCTTTAAAAGCGCCATACGCCCCCTAGTCAGGCATCAGTGTAGGCTAGCCATAGCTCTGGTGAAGATCACAAATCCGAAAAAAAAAACAACAACTAAACAAAATGTCTCTTGAGCGTGCTATTCGTGCCAAGGTAAATACAAGTGGTCAACAAAGTGCATTGAAAATGAATAAAATATTAAAGTGAATCAAATAAAAAAAAAACTATAACGTGGAAAGCTTAAAACTTATTGTAATGGGTGGTTGTATGTTTCTGTGTCTAGATTGCCGGCAAGCGCAATCCCGAGATGGACAAGGAAGCCCAGGAATGGATTGAGGCTATTATCGGTGAGAAATTCCCCGCTGGTCAGTTGTATGAGGATGTGTTGAAGGACGGTCAGGTTCTGTGCAGACTCATCAACACTCTGCAGCCCAATGCCGTGCCAAAGGTCAACTCATCTGGCGGCCAGTTCAAGTTCATGGAGAACATCAACAACTTCCAGAAGGCGCTGAAGGAATACGGCGTGCCCGATATTGATGTCTTCCAGACCGTCGACTTGTACGAAAAGAAGGATATCGCCCAAGTTACCAACACCATTTTCGCCCTGGGCCGTGCTGTAAGTAATAAATAGCCATGTGATTGTTCCACTCCTAACTTCAACCCACGTTTGCAGACCTACAAGCATGATGAATTCAAGGGACCCTTCCTGGGCCCCAAGCCTGCCGATGAGTGCAAGCGCGATTTCACCGAGGAGCAGCTGAAGGCTGGCCAAACTGTTATTGGTCTGCAGGCTGGCTCCAACAAGGGTGCCACCCAGGCTGGTCAGAATATTGGCGCTGGCCGCAAAATCTTGATCGGCAAGTAAATTTGGAAGCGCATGTGCGCCAGCAGATCTTGGACTTGTCATTCTTTCATAATTTATTTTAAATATTTTTGTAAAAGAACTAAATATTTTTAAGTTTACAAAACCACATTAAAAAACAACAAAAATATTCCCAATACACCCACACATAAACACAAACACAAAAGGAAAAAAACCGCACACTATAATTACATTAAGTATACGCATAAGTTAATTTATAAAATAAAAAAGATATTGGAGAAAAACGCTTGAAGGAATTAAAAGTTTGTGAAAACATCTATCAAATTGAGAACCAATTAAATATTTTATATTTTTGAATATAATTCATAAAGTTAAACTCTTCTCCGAATGAGCCCCTTAATTGAATTGAATCTTTAGAGTAATGCTAATCACCTCTTTAACCTTCAGCTGCCGCCATATTTTTGCCTTTTGTGTGGGTGTGCTTTTTATTTATAATCATGTCTGATTTTATTTAGAGGCCAGCAACATAAACAACTAATGTGCGCGATTTCGACTGCACGTCGAAGCGATACATATAAACAGATCTAGATAATACATATATTTCTCTTTCATTATACTTATAGTATGTATGTAAGCGTGTATAATGAAATGTTTATTATGAACATCGGCACTTTTTACAAGCGAGTGGGAAAATTTCTACTGTAGCGGGTCGAGGTCATTTTTACCAGCGGAAAAATGCCAATAGAATGCTACAAATTCAACAGAGCTATTCATATGCAAAAGTTATTAAGAAGAAAATTGAATATTTCATTAAAAATAGCCCAAAAGCATTAGTTCTCTGCCCATTCTGACGGCATTTTGCAGGACAATATTTTAGAAAGTACAGGTACTATTTTCGAAATTAAGAGCTGAGACAAATTTTCCACCTGACGTTTATTTCTGTATTTCTTTTTTTGTGATTAATACGCGAGTATTTCTCACATGTGTTTTATTTTTGGCTAATTGAAATGAATTTCAAACGATAATTTCCACAACAAATTTTAAGTCTGTGAAATATTGCTAATTTGAATTTCAAAAATTGAAAATTCATTTTCCACAAATATAAACAAGGAATATTTATAATAAATAGAATGAGACACAACTCTTCGCTTCAAATTCGAACTAATTATTCGGTTTCCCACATAGGACGTTGCGAGAAGATATTTAAAAAGGGGTTTATCTCAATTATGATACATTTATTTGATTTATATTTCTGTTCACCAAGCCTTTCCTATTCATTTAGATACCACTGAGAACTATTTGTATTTTTTTAGTGTACCTGCTTAAAAGGCAGCGCATGCACCTATCTGGAAGTGAGCTTCTTCAGGTTTGAATATGTGTCCTTAGCTTTCAATTATACTCCTTTTATTTATAGTATAACTAAGTTAGAAAATCTTGTCGATTTTTTGTGTAACTTTTTTACAGAAAATATGTAAAGTTTGCTGTGCTTTAAACAGCTGCCAAATATAATTATACATATTATTTTTCAATTTTAATCTAATCAACAATTTCAAATCTAGTGACTTACTAATAAAATATATTTATTATACGATAGTATTTGTATGTTTTATTAATGTATAAATAGTTGTTTTTTTGGTACATAGTTTTTGTGCATTTAATTGTATTAGGGGGAAACTTGATATAAATAAGACTGACACTAATATCACTTTTTATGAAAATCTTTTAGACTGTAAGAAAACTTGAAATTGAACCTCCGCTATCATTCTCATAGCGATTGAAAAATAATGCTATGTAGATGACTTATCTATAATTTGTTTGCTCAACATCTCGGCTCTATTAACACGCTCTATTAATTGCTTCTGTTGCTTCTTTAGTTTCTTCACTATTTCGTACTTTTTTTTTAACTTTTCCACAGTATGGTCGTAGTCGTACATTAGTGAGGGATTGGACAGCAGCCCGCCATTATAGGCTATATCCTGAGATTCATGTCGAGTCTTGCCACGCTCCACTTTCAACTTGAACAGTGTTTCGCGCAATTTGCGTTCATCATTAACAGCCCGATCATATACACCTTTGGCATGCTCCAGAGAGCTCGCGAGCATTGACGATTTTTCCCTCATATGTGCCAAGGCATGCAACTCATTGGTATAGTTGGTACGCATTTTCCTGAGTTCAGTGCTCCGTTCTGAGTTGAACGTGTGATGGGATTATAAATAACATACTAATAATATATTAATTCTTACCCTCTATTTTTTTACTTAAGCTTAGCACTTCAGTTTGTTTAGAAATGAATTGGCTCATTTCGAGTTCATCATTAATATATTCAAATTTTGCAATGCGCTGAGTAATAGAACAAGTTATTTTGAGTAGGAAAAGAAAGCCAATCCGTAATAGAAGTTACCTCATTAAGTCGACCCAAAGTGTGTTTTCTTATAAGAAGATCGTAGCGTGCGTCGCTTATTTCATTACGTACATTGTTCATAAGCCTTAGTTCTCGGTTGACTATTCGACTTAAAAACTCCGAGTCCTTGCGAATTAAGTTCTTGCGAATTGTATTCTCTAAGTCTACTTCGGTGGACATGGCTACGCTTCGTACGGCTGCAAGATCCATTAGTACACTAGACATGAGATAAGAGTTCATTTTCTTAGCCATAGCGGCACATTTTTTAAAATGGTCAAGGGAATTTAGAGCTGAATTGAATCTATCTAACTCCACTCGTTCCTTTTGTTCTGCATTCTTCGATAGCAATCGGAACGATTTTGTCCGTTTGCAATAATCAATAATCTTTGAATGGAGATTTTCATTTATTTGTTTCTCGCAAATAAATAACTGTAATTCCCTAATGAGATTCTTCATTAGTTTCGACTTATCAAGGTTTTTTAAAGCAAACATTTTGGGATCAATACGTTCAGCTCGATCAACAACCTCATTAATAATCCTCTGAAGTAAATCGTTCGCAAGTCTTGCATTCTCTCTGGCTATTCTTCTACTTTCCAAGTCTGTCGTCGATACATATGTAAATTCAACAAAAGATTTGGCCATCATATCAAGAAAATCTTCTGCAGTTTCTTCTGTAGCGACAGGAACTTCAATCTCATCTGGCATAAGTTCCAACTCAGAGCTTTCCTGAACTTGCTCCTCTTCGACTATTTCGGTGACGATTTGTACTTCCACGCTTTCTGAAGATGATGAAGATTCCTGCATACCGGTTAAGGGGTCCACAAAATGGCCGACGTCTACATTTTGAGTTGGCCGTTCTTCTTCGACTTTCAAAATAATAGATTGTGCTGTGTCTAAAACAATTTCTTCTTCAGATATATCTTTCATTTCAGGAAGTTCTGCAAAATCTGTTAAAAATTGTGTCTTAGCTGCAACAGTACATATTTCAGAGTCGGTGGACGAAATAGTCGAAGAAGTTGAAAGTAATGACATTTCTTCCAGTTCTCGCATGAGCTGTTCATCATATGTACCACGAAGAAGCAATTTCCCTCTTTCTTTTAGGAGCTGGTCCTCATCATAATCTTCCTCCATGAGTAGGCTCTTTGTTGTTAAAACTATTGGTTTACTTTTGCGTTCTTTCGACTCTAAATATTTTTGACGGTCTTCGCGTTTCTTTTGCCGAGCTTCTTTACGTTTTTGACGATTTATCTTTTCTACGTACTCAACTGTGATTCTTTCCGGTTCCCCTGTACCTTCTGATAATCCATGATCAGAGGTATTTACCAACTCAGTACTTGTGTTAAACCCCGAAGATCCCTCAACATCGGCCCTGGATTCTGTGGTGGTTTGTGAGGTCGCATCATCCGTGGATGCATCCGTAGATATTCCCACAGTGTCATTTTGCTGAAGGGGAGGATCTCCTCTGGTTTCGACTGTTTCTTCTTGCACTATGGTTTCATTAAATTCTACCTCCCTAATAAATTCAGTACCATCTGAACCTTCTGCTACCTCATCATCCTCTTCTGTTGGCTGCATTTGTTCTTCTTCCATTTCTTTGTGTAGATTGGTTTTTTGTTATATGTTTGTATGTTTGTTTATGTGTATCCTTTGTTTGTAAATGTATTCATTCGATATGTGTTGAGTTTGACATGAAATATATATATGCCCTAAAGCACTTCTCTTGGGTATCTTAGAATATTAAAAAAACCGAAATAACCTCTTCTGCACTTAAACTACACATGGAATCAGTTGCATTTTATTGTGGTCTGTAATGAAACGTTTATGTTGATAAACCACTAACATATACAGTTGTAATAAAGTTACTTTATACTGAAAAAGTAGCTTAAACAAAAATCTATCCCATTCCCATCACTATAATGACAGCTAGTCCCATTGGCCAAATGGTTAAAGCCAACGGCAAAAATATGCAGTTCAAGAAGAGGCTTATCCTACAAAAATCCACACCTACCTGTTTCTGTTTTTTTTACATCACATACAAGTATTGCATCGATGTGGCAAAATTTTCCAAATGGGAGCTTACTATCAATGCATTGCAAATGCGATGCATTTTTCTAACTACTTGTAGTGTTGAAACTTCGAATTGAATGAACCATGTTCAGTTTATTGTCATTGTCACAGTGCCAACACGTTTGGATAGATCTTTGAATGTGTCCCTAAGTTTCTGCACGGAAGCATGCTTCACCTTTAATTTATCCACAGTGTCATCGTAATCGAACATCAGTGTTGGCATGGCCAGTAGGCCGCCCTGATATGTTAGCTCGTTGCATTTTCTTCGAATATCTCCCCGTTCCAATTTTAATTTGAAGAGCATGTCACGCAAGTCGTGTTGTCGTTTTTTCTTCACTTTCAACTCTTCTCTTAGTAGCTGTAGTTTGTTTTCAAATGATAGGGTCTTTTCTCTGTTGTGTGCCAAAAAGTGTAACTCCATATGATAGTTTGAGTGCAGTTTCTTCAACTCAGCGTTTCGCTCTGTAATGGTATGTAAAATAGTTATATTATTTGGATTGCATGACGTAGGCACGTACCTTCGATTTTTTTGTCCAAGGCCTGAACCTCATTCTGTATGCTAATAAAATGGGTCATGCTGAGATCTTCAGTGATTTGCTCAAAGTGTTCAATGCGCTGCGAAATAAATAAATTATACTTTATAGCATTTAACAAATTCCAGCTCAAAACTTACCTCATCCAGACGTCCCAGCGTGTGCTTCCTTGTGATTAAAGCCAATCGCGTATCACTTATCTCGTTGCGCATATCGGCCATCAGCTTGAATTCACGATTAAGCACACGCTTCAAGAAATCGGAGTCTTTTCTTAAGATGCCGTTTCGCATCGCTACTTCAAGATCGACTTCAGTGGACATGGCTATATTTTGAACATATTGTAGATCCATTAGAGTAGCGGAATTAAGGTAGGCGTTGTTCTTCTTGGCAGCTGCTGCTATTTTTTTTGCGTGGTCCACTCGTTGCAATGCATGTATGTATCTGAGTTTTTCGGTGTGCTCTATATCGGGCGGCAGCTTCATAAGTGTTCGGGTGGACTTAATTCTCTTGAAGTAGTCAGTTATCTTTGATAGAATAGCAATATTGATATGTTTTTCAACAATATAGCGCTCTACCACCAGACTTAGTTCATTTATAAGCTTTACTTTATCTAGATTTTTACGTAGACGATTTTGGGGTGCAACTGATTCGGACTTTTTAACAATTTGATCTATAAGTTGTTCTACAGTTTGGTGTGCTATTTCATACAGTTCGAATTCATACTTTAAATCAAGGTTGACGTGTTTCTTTTGTTCGGTTGTTTCCAAAAGACTTTGTGTAAAATTAGTAAAAACATTGAAGTCGTCCTCCTTTTCTATAATGGGCATTGCATGAACGGATTCGGTTTCAGGCTCGAAGAAATCATCTTGCTCCTCAGTTTCCTCTTCCATTTCCTCGAAATGGTGGTCTGATATTTCTGCAGTGGAGTCTGTTGAATCACTCAATATATCTCCAGTCAAAGGATCCACAAATGCACCTTTATCTTCATCTACCTGTTCCGAGTTTCGGTTGGGGCTGGACGGCTTTGATACTGTAAAATCTATACCAATTTCTTCTTCCTCTTCAGATATTTCGGATAAATGAGGGAGCTCTTCAAAGTTGGTTAAGAAATGTTTTTTCATACCGACCGTATCTACTGCTTTATGAGAGTTCGTTGAGTCTGTTGTTTCAGTATTGCTATAGTCTGTTTCTTCAAATGCATCTAAAGCATCATGGGCTACAATATCATTATAATTTTCGTCAAATATCTTAGTATGCCGTGCTTCTTCCATGGCCGAACTCTCAGACCTGATATAGTTTTGACTATCTTCTTCAAACTCTTCGTCCTCGTAATCGCTGTGCACCTTGTGGACTATATTTTTTTTTTCTGAATAACCAACTGAGAATCGAGATTTCAGTGCATCCTTTAAATGGTATCGACGTTTAGGCTTTTCTAGTGTTACATCTTCTTCCATAGGGATATCCATGTAAGTCACCATTTCCGCCGGTGCTTCTTCTTCAATGCCTTCTACCGGCTCAACACTCTCATTTGTAGTTTCTTGTTGTGTTGCCGCCGGTGTATCTTCAATCGGAGTAACTTCCATTGCCAAATTTTCATCCAAATCATTACTTCTAGCATTCGCATCTTCCGTGTTGGTGTCCATGTTGCTGTTGGTGTGCTTGGTTGTCAGTTATGTGTATAACTTCGCCGGATTTTAATGGTGTTTTTATTGTTTTTGTTTTGTTTTTTTTGTGTTTTGTTTTTGTGTACCTAAGTATAAGAAAACTTTAACTTCGAACTAGACATCAAAAACAAAACTATTTGCTGTGTTCATCTACTGTCAACATCAAGCTTTAATAAAAAAATAAAAACTTCTAGCAACGTTGTCGATTTACCAGAAAAAGCAACTCCTACACCTATTTCGCATCTCGCACGAATTGTGGCCAGAATCAATGACATGACGAATGTGTTTTCAGTTCTGTCGATTGCCTGTGCTTGTTCTTCTACTTGTATTTGTGAAACGCGAATCCGGGCCGAATTACATATCTTCTGAAGTCGATTTGCATTACAGCTTCGTTGTGAAATATTCAATCTTCTAAAAATGTTAGAAATATATAACTTTTGCATTGCGCGAGGAAACTTTTTGAGGTCGAGGCGATAAAGAAAAGATATCATAAATAAGACTTTCCATACAAAATGTATGACAAAATGAATTTTCTTCATAAAATTTATTTAAAGAGATTTTCTCATGTTTTTATAGGTTTTCTGCTATTCGAGATGGAGATAAATCCATCGAATCAAAGATCAAGATCAACTGGTTGCGCGATTCTTAGCTTATAAGTGGTTTAACTAACACGAATTTTTGTATATTTATATATACTTAGATTACAAATAATAAAAAAAATAATACCAAAGCCTTGTTTACTTTTGAAAGCTTTTTGTAAAAACGTTTGTTTTGTTTAACGAACAATTAGTTTGGCCAAGTGTGCTTCATACTAAGCTTTCCTCAGAGCTCAGAGAAATTAAAATACATTTAGGGGTTTGATGTTAAAAAATTGTGTTTTTCTGTTATTTCTTTATTTTATATTGTCGTTCGCACAGTACCCACACGTTTGGATATGTCTTTGAATGTATCTCTGAGATTCTGGACGGTAGCTCGCTTTTCTTTTAATTTTTTAATAGTGGCATCATAATCGAACATCAGTGTTGGCATGGCCAGTAGGCCGCCCTGATATGTTAGTTCGTTGCATTTTCTCCGAATAACTCCCCGTTCCAATTTCAGTTTGTAAAGTTTGTCCCGTAAGTCGTGTTGACGTGCCTTCTTGATTTGCAATTCATCTCTAATTAGCTCCAGTTTGTTTTGGAATGAGAGTGTCTTTTCCTTGTTGTGTGCCAATATGTGGAGCTCCCTGTGATAGTTTGAGTGCAGTTTCTTCAAATCAGCGTTTCGCTCTGTTCGTAATTACACCGGATTTATGAATGTATGTTAAATCGTTTAAGTACTGTAATTAAATATGTATGTACCTTCGAGTTTTTTGTCCAAGGCCTGAACCTCATTCTGTATGCTAATAAAATGGGTCATGCTGAGATCTTCAGTGATTTGCTCAAAGTGTTCAATGCGCTGCGAAGTAAAAATTATTATACTATATAGCATGTACTTTAACTTTTTAACTGTACTATATAGCATGTATTTTTCCAGCTCGAAACTTACCTCATCCAGACGTCCCAGCGTGTGCTTCCTTGTGATTAAAGACAAACGTGTATCACTTATCTCGTTGCGCATATCGGCCATCAGCTTAATTTCACGATTAATCATACGCTTCAAGAAATCGGAGTCTTTTCTTAAGATGCCGTTTCGCATCGCTACTTCAAGATCGACTTCAGTGGACATGGCTATATTTTGCACATATTGTAGATCCATTAGAGTAGCGGAATTAAGGTAGGCGTTGTTCTTCTTGGCAGCTGCTGCTATTTTTTTTGCGTGGTCCATTCGTTTCAAGGCAGTTATGTACCTGAGCTTTTCTATGTATTCTACATCAGGCGGTAGCTTCATAAGTGAACGGGTGGATTTTACTCTCTTTAAGTATTCGGTAATCTTGGATAGAGTAGCAATATTGATATGTTTTTCAACAATATAGCGCTCTACCACCCGGCTTAGTTGATATATAAGCTTTTCTTTATCCAGACTACGACGCAGACGATTTTGGGGCTCAACTAATTCGGATCTTTGAACAACGTGTTCAATAAGTTGGGCTACCAGTTGATATACTACAACTCGCAGCTCGTGCTCATGTCTGAACGCTAAGTTTTCTAGTTTCTTTTCTTCGGTTGGCTCCAATAGACTTTGTGTGAAATCGCTAAATAAATTGTATTCGTCTTCAGTGGGAATTGTAGGGGCTACTTCAATATCAGCGTCCAATAAATCATCTTGATCCTCATCTTCCGCTTCCTCTTCCTCGACAACGTGGTCTGAAATTTCCTTACAGCTTTCTGATGATGATGAAGTCAATACATCTCCGGTCAAAGGATCTACAAAGTCGCCTTTATCTTCATCAGGATATTGTGAAACTCGCGTGGAGCTTGCAGCCCTTGACATCAATTTCATATCTGTCTCATCTTCCTCTTCGGAGATCTCGGATATATCAGGGATCTCTTCAAAGTTAATTAAGAATTGTTTTTTCAAATTGACCGTGTCTGCTGGTTTCTCATAATGAATTGAACCTTCTGATTCACTATCGCTGTACATTTCTTCTCCATCGTCTGCTAAAGCGTCATGGGCTAAGATTTCATCATAGTCCTTGTCGAATAACTTGGTGTGTCGTGAATCTTGCCTTGACAAGCTGCCAGTCCTAACATCGTTCCGAGTTTCTTCTTCCACAAAGTCTTCTTCGTCGCACTCTGTATCAAGTGGGGTTCTTACTTCGCTTTTTGAGTCTCCAACTGTGAATCGAGCTTTCAGCGCATCCTTTAAATGATACCGACGTTTGGGTTTTAATATTTTATGGGCACTGTTTTCGTCTTCGCCTTCTCCTTCTTCTTCTTGTTCTTCTTCTGCATTCTTAGGGACATCTGAATCAGTCAACATATCCGTCGTCGGTGGTGCGATTTCTTCAGTGCCTTCCACCTGTTCCACATCTTCAGTTGCAGTTTCTTGTTGTGTTGCTGATGGTGTATCCTTAATCGGAGTAACTTCGACTGCCAAATTTTCATCCAAATCAGTGGTCTTAGCGTTTGTATTCTCCGTGTCCTCTGTGTTAGTATCCATATTGTAAAAGGTGTGTCTTATTGTGGGTTCTAAGTGTAACTTAAGTGTTTTTTAACCTTTTTTTGTTGTGTTATTTTTTATGTTGTGTTTTTTTGTTTTGCTTGTGTACCTAAGCACTGGAATGTACCTAATAATGGAATGACATTATGTACAGAGTTTACTTATACTCTTTTTGGTATCATTGAAAGAATTACGTTACTTTCAAGATACTTCTGAAACAATATGGACTAGCTACATTATTTTAAATCACATATTGCTGAAAATTATTACACCTTCTTGCAAGTTCATTAAAAATCAATAATCGTTTCATTCATAAGGTGTAAATTATAATTGTATTGTACTCCATTGACTTGGAACATAAGTCGGACCTTAATTTTGAACCGATTTCAATATTGAGGGCAGAAAATATTCTGGCACAGTACTAATAGAAAGATAATGCGCAATTAATCGTTGCATACTCTACGGCGGGGGAATAAATTGTATGAACTGCTAAGAAATTTGAATTTGCTGAACCAAGATAACAAATGAGTGTAAAAAATACATCAGGTTAACAAATATGTTTCACCACAATTAATTACAATAACATTGATTGGTGACGCTGTCGAAAACTCTGTGGCATTGGTTAATATTTGATATTTGAATAAAAGCCACACCCATACTTAATATTTTTATTCTTTTCTGTATGTTTTTGTTTTTACTTTTTAGTTATTTTTGCATATTTTGGCAGCAGTTGTCGACTTTGATTCAACTCCTCAGCCAACTGATTTGAATAAAATGCTGCAATGCCGTACCCAGGCTAAAAATCTACTAACGAAATTCGTTTTTGTTTCATAAAAAGAAAATAAGTTGAAGTGTGTATTTAAGCTGTGGGGCCGTGTTACCTTTCGTGTGTTTAAAGTTCAGCTGCTTTGATTTGCGACCTGGCTTAAGAAAGACAAATGCTGTGGTCTCTTTTGTGTCCAATGCCATTGATCCTAATGCTAAGCCTGCCAAGCGTAAAATGTGTAAATTCACTTAAATTATGCATGCGCTTTTGTGTTGCTTAGCTCTCGACTTTGATGTTGCTCCTATAAAATGGAAATATGTATTTGGAGTGAATAACAAACGATTTCAATGAAGCTGCTTATGGAATATAGAGCTTGTGCGTTCATAAATTGGCTTGATTTGACTTATTTCAGCAAACTTACCCTTTCAGTAAAATACTTTTAACAAGTTGCTTTAATTCAAAGAAAAATTTCATATGCATTTCTTTGCTTCATTTTATTGGGCACAATGTATTTTTTTTGACGGCCCATAGTCACAAAAATTTCAGTGCGTTTCGCAAATATAAGCCGCTTGTTATTATTCTGTGCGTCTGTTATTCTTGCCTTCTAAGCGCTTTTGCATTTTACTGGCACTTCCATTCAACACAATGGTGTTGTGCAAAAGGCGTAAAGCTGTAAAATATATTGCGTGCGCAACCAAATAACAATAAAAAGCAACAATGCTCTATGCAGTAGAAGCAAGACACTTGAAACCTTTGCTCCCAATTAAAGTGTTTCACTTAGAGTACAGCTTTGAGTTCTGTCGCCAACGGCACATTAACTGATGTAAGACGTTGAATAAACTGACATATTCCTCGCCATTTTGCATGCACATGTGACCAACTTGAATTTGGCAGGCTGCTCACGTTTTGCATTAAGCTCGCGTTATTTATAATCATTGTGCGCAGGATTGTGTATCCTTTTAGTTTTGTTTTCATTGTGCTCTCGCGCATTATTTCGTTGCCCTTCTCCATGCATTTGACGCCACTGTGTATTAAGTGGTATTTATGGCTTAACAGACTTCCTCTGTTGATGCGTACGAGCTCCGACGAGTTAAGATTGCTATTGGGCTGGCCCATTCAATGTGAACATCGTTCATACGCCCTGTTGCGCAGACATGATAAATTTCGCCTTAAGCTTCATTACAAATATTGTGGCATCTACATGCAAATATTGAGGCACATTTCGCCATTTACAAGGAAGTAGTTCAACCGGCCTTGGATGCTGAAATATTAAAATTATAAATTGCTTTTTATGTTTGATTGTCATAAGCTAGAAAGGCAATTGACGCCAGTTATAAAACGTATTTTTCTCTCTTTGCGGTTTAATTTATATTTTCGTTATTTTTCTTCTTTTTTGTTGTCAATAAGCACAAATTACGCGTCAGACGTTGCTGATCATGTGGATTACAACTGTGCACTGCACAGTGTGAAATTTCTATAAATCCAAGTTGTTATGCTAGGAATATATCTTCTTTTTTTTGCCCAGCTTAAATAGGACCGTGGCTTTTTTTCTTGCAGCATCAACTGCTTGTTACTTAAATCAGTATTAAGAAGTTGAATTTAGCGCGGGCAAGGACTGGCAGAAGGATGCAAATGCAGAGCAGATCCAATCATTTAATCCAATGTTTCTGTTATTATATCTCATTAAAGGAATGTGACTTGATTATCTGAATAACTATTTATTTTTATGTAGACCATGTTATTGTAAGGTGAGATATTTGCCACAGTTTACTTTCTTTTACTCCACATCCACAAAAAAAGAAGAAAAATGTATTTTTTCCATTAGAATATATTTAGAACAAAAACTTGTATAATCGATCTGGAAATCTAGAGGGGAATTCAATGCGCTGTAATCTGGGATGAATGCTTATCAGCTTTGTTTTTCAATGTACGACTATGTGTTTCGCAGAATCCAATTTGTGATAATTATACATACATGTGATTTAATTTGAATAATTTTGCAATCAGAGCCAACTAAATTGCGCAGTCTATAAAAATATGCAAATAAATAAATTGTTCCTACTTAAATTGGGCATGACTGGCACGCAAGTGTTAAATTTAGTTTAAATATAATTTCAGCTTAATTTACACAAATGGCTATCACGTTGTAAGGCCCTTTCTCAACGTTAAAACGTCGGCTTGTGGCAAAATACAAGTATAAATATGTATGTATTTATATGCACGCAATCATGCACCGCATACATATTTGCTTATCAAGAATGATTTGATTTTATAATTACACTTAAAGCCGTCCGCCAGTACGGACTGCTACAACAACAACAACAACAGCTAAATACTACGGAGTGATAATTTGCAAAGCGATTGAGATAGTTCATAAGAAAACGTAGACGACGGCAACGATCGCCAGTTCAAAAACACAAATCGCCGAGCGAGGTTATGAAGAGTGTGCTTAAATAAAAGAAATAACGACATACGAGTAATCATCAGCCGTGACCCACAAACGCAAAATCCAAGGATTAGAAAATAAACGTCATTGTGCAATATAAAACAGTTGCAGCAGCAATTAAAATGCCTAATACTTGGCCCAAGGTGTGGCTGGCAATAGTCCTGCTGGTGGGTGTTGCTTCCACTCTGCCCCTAGGCGGGGACTCCGGGTCCACGGATGCTGCGGAAAGTGATGAACAGCTCTTGGAGCAGTTAGATGGTGCCGCCCCATTGGAATTGGTGGACCAAACTGAGAAAGTTGCGTTAGTTGAATCAGAAGAGGTACTCCATAGAGATGAGGAAGCGCTGAACAGTAGCAGCGGCAGTAGTGATGAGCAAACAGAAGCGAAACGGGATAAAATATATGCCAGCTTGGACCAAATTCGTCGCAAACGCTTCATAGAATTCAAGAAAGTGGACGATGAGTTACGACGCGCAAGGCGCAACCCAATTGAGGATCCTGATCCAGTGTCGACGCACAATCACAATGAGCCTGGTGATCATCCAGACCAAGTGGCACATGAACATCTAGGAGATAAGCATGTGCTAAGATTGCGCCGTGGATCTGATAAAGATGAAAGCGGGTCTTCTGAGGAAAAGGGTGAAAAGAAAAATAAGGATGAAAGCGGGTCTTCTGAGAAAAAGGGTGAGAAGAAAAGTAAAGAACAGGACTCATCAGAGGAGCAAAAGAAGGACGAACACGAACAGGCCAGACGCAGGCGTGCAGCTGAATCAAATGCCAGTGGCTCATCCGAGGAGCCAAGTGACAAGAAAGAAAAGTCGCATAACTCTTCAGAGGAGCAAAATAAGGGGGAATCGGGACAGGCCAGAAGCAGACGTGCGGCTGCAGCAAATGTCAGGGGCTCATCTGAGGAGGTCGATGAAAAGAAAGAAAAGCCGCAGGACTCATCAGAGGAGCAAAAGAAGGATGAGCCTGAGCAGGCCAAGAGCAGGCGTGCAGTCCCAGATCATGCAAGGGGCTCATCTGAAGAACGAGATGACAAGAAAAGTGCCCGTCCTAAACGTGTACCTGATCAGGACTCCAGTAGCTCATCGGAGGAGAATGCTGAGAAAAAAAATAAATCTAATTCAGCAGATTCGTCCGAGGAGCAGCAGAAGCCACAGCAGTTGCAACCAGAAACCGAGGCAGAGACTGAAACTCCGGCCCGACGCAGACGCAGCGTTGAAGTCCAGGATGAACCGGACACACAGACAGACGAAGAAATGCTGAAGGCAATTGGAGAGCCGGGCCATGCCGCAGACGATGAAGAAAAAATGAAGACAAGCATTGAGGACTATGCACAGGGCTGTGAAGTCATGGAGGTGAACTCCAAGGAAGCCAATGAGGCAACCTACATGGAGTAAAAAAAAAGCTACAGGGAACACAATTTTTTATTTTTATTGAGGCAAGAAAATCGCGCAGCTGTACACTTTTGTAAATAAACGAAATAAAAACAAAACCAAATTATGCATATACTCGCACATAACAATGTATATATACTCGTATATATACATACATACATAAACAAATATCAAGCGTTTCGCATCTTTACATTTTGTTTGGCGTACCTTGCTCCTGGGTCTTATCAGTAAATGCCTTTCTGACATGTCTCACCTTTGCAAAGTTTCGGCGTCGTCTTTCGTTTGTTACGAACACAGCGCCCAGAACATTGCTGGGTTATGCTTATCAGCAGCGGCTTTGTCTGTCTGCCTGCAAGGGCTGACAGCCAATTTGATAAAGAGTTTGGCCTTCCTCACTGTACTCTTGCCTTTCAGTGGACAACGTTGAAACTGACATCGACGTTGGCTCCGTATGCGTGTCTGACTCACACCTGTGAACCAAATAATTGTGAAGATGGTCATATAAAAGACACGCTTGTATAATCGAAGTATGCTAGGGCTATTGTTGGCGATATTAGTGCAGTACTGATTGTTAAGATTGAGGAGTACACTTTGATAGCTTATAGCATTATACGTTATAATAACTTAAATGCGGTTAACGAAAGAATCGAATGCTAATTTATTACCATGGACGCTGTATTGTTAACAGAATTAAGAAGGAACTATAGAGCTATTGGTAGAGACTATATATGGGCATTTCTCTAATGTCGATTGAAACATTCGTACGCATTCGAAGTGAAAAAAACATAATTTTATTTTGACAAAAGGCGAAAGTTGTAGCTCTTGACTAGATCTTCTATATAAAAGTAATTGGTGCTTAGTTGGATTATTCCAGATAATTTTAATTCACACGACAAAAACAGAAGTTGCTTTCACGGCGAACACTTCAAACAATGATATCAGCGAAGGAATATTTTAAAAATATATGTGAATATTTTTATGTTATGCATTGACGTATCTTATATAATTTGTTTTATAATTTTTATATATTTTCCTCTTATGTCGACCATCAATTTTTGTCTACATAAAGAAATAAATAATAATATTTTTTATCTTATTCAAAAATATTAAGTAGTTTAATTATTATTTAATTTTAATCACTGTCGCACGTGACATTTTATGTATTTTTTTACTTTACTTGTATATGCAATTAGATGATTATAAATGATTTTAAATATGGCATATATGTAATTAATTTATTTTATCGGAACAGAACGAATGAAACTGGGTTATCGCCTGAAATAATATTTTTTATTTGCCATACCATTACGCTATTTACGAGAAAACTTGTCCAAAATTTTAATCCATATATATATATATTAAATTTGTTTAATAATCTCAGTAAAATGAAAATTTTTGAAACAAGTTTTTTTTTTATACAATTTCCACTAATGATGTCGCATGCGACAAACTTTTAAAATGAGCCAATAGCGAAGCGTTGATTGTTTTTCATTTATTTATAATTTGCAATAAAGATAAATAATAAAAAAATGCGTTTGTAACCAATATTTGGCAGTCTTATACAAATAACTTTGACGCCCTGATAAAAAATGCAACTTTTCATTCCCATTATGAAAACAAAACAAAACGTGTAACAGAAATGTTGAAAACAGAAATTTTGTTCGACTTTCCATTTGAATTTTTCGAAATCTGTTTTGAATTATTGTGCAATTTGTTTACATTAATTAAATTTGATAGATTGTTAAAACATCATACTTTTATAGACTTTGAGTTTCTTTCTGTGGAACTGCCCATATACTTTAATTTAGCAATATAGTATTACAAGTATGTTAGTCCCCATTTATTTTTATTTCGCTGGGTATTGTAAAAAATAACAGACACTATATTTGTTTCCGATGAACAGCGTTTTTCTCCAACTTCAACAAACAATTTACACGCCACGCTGAATTGTAGGAACCAAGGTTCGAAGATTTTACGCCAGCACTGTGAAATGAATAAAAATACACAATCACATAGTACGTACTTATACTATATTTAACCATAATATTTCGTAAAAAGCAGCCACAGCCGGCAAACTTTTCATGGACCTATCCCAATGCCTGGGATGGAGCACGACAAAAAACAGAAACCGCATGCCAACTACAAGTATGAGAACATGCAGCTGAGGAGAACAAAGGCAAACTTCTCGAAATTATTTTGGTTGTGCTTTTTAGTCGCCCGAGTCGAGTGCAGTCGTGTGGAAGCCCAATAAACTGAGTCCGAGGCGTGCCTTTACTTCAGCAAAATAGCTGCTCCAAATATATACATTAAATTTATTTTATGTGTGAAAAAAGGGCTAAATAGTTTTTATCGCCTAATTGAAAGTGCACTTTAATTTAGTTGGGGCGTTATATCTTGAAAATATCTCATGCTCGCCCGTTTTTTTGTTAACAACTAATTCGAATTGTGCAATGCATGACTGATTATATAAGTTGATCACAAAAAACTGAAAGCTTCAACAAAAACTATACCATTGGTGTACTATTCAAATAAAATACTGTTCAACATTTGTGCATCGATGTGTTCGACAAGCCGGCAAATACAAAAATATTTGTGTATACTCGTATGCAAATTTATACAAAAATTTTGACAGCCAGGAAAAAGTTGTGTTGCTGCAAAATAAGATTTGACGCAACAAAGTTGAGAGAGTTGAAGAAGAGAAAAAGAGAAAGAGTATATTATTCAAATTTAAAAATAAAACAAGCAAGAGCGCAGAGCAAGAGCTGCGAACGAAGCAAAAACTTACTTGTACACCTAAGAGCAGCGGAGAAAACATTCTGAAGTAAATATAAGAAAAAACATAAACAAACAGTAAACAGCAGTCAGCCAAAATGCCGGAGCCTTTGGGCCAACTGTGGTCGGTGCCAGAGACGAAAAAGAAAGCGCCCATAATCAAGGTATCCTGCGGAATTGGCGACACCGATGGTTTTCCAGCGTTCGATGTTGACTCTGATGCTTATGCGACAAAGGATGATAGCAAATGGGGATTTCTGATAACTGGTGGCGCCGAATTTCATATGCCTCTAACCGTATTTCAGGTGAGTTAACAATTGGGGTGTGCGTGAGCTCAATTTATAATTTTCATTTATATTTTAATATATATTATAATTTATTTGTAATTTGTTATTGCTACTAACAGGAAATGGCCAACGATGGTCACAATTTAATTTGACTTGAATTTCGGATTCCATGCAATGTAAAAGAAATAACAACTTGGGGCTTCAGTGAACATGCATTATCAGTTTCTTTTTTTGGAGTTTTTGCTGCGAAATCGGCCTGCAGATTTGGCCATAACATGACAGTTTGAATTTTTTTTTTTAGATAAGAGACCACTCTCACAGAATTTTTTTAAGCTGTTAGTAATACTGATTTCTATGATAAGTACTTGGGAACGAACTCACCTTGTAAGGTTCCTAGCAAAAAACACAAACCTTATTTAATATTAGCATTAACAATAAGTTAAATAAATCAATGAAATAGCTATACAGGGTTTGAAAAATGTTGACACTGAATAACAAAAAACACATTAAATAATCGTGCAATGCTTGCTTGAAAGAATTTGCTCACGCCACATCTCTATTGTACAGGGATAAGCGCCATGGCGTACAGCAACAAGAACAACAACTATAAACAAAAGCAAAGCAACAGTTATGAGCGATTTCTTTACGCGCGGTTAAATATGCATGAAGGGCCCGTTGGCTGTGCCACTCCCCTCCAACAGGAGCGTGTGAGCTGCGGCATGTGGCGCTGAAATTAAAAATTGATAAAAAGTCATAATGAAATCTATTTATAAGATATGCACTATACATTGGTACGAGTATGTGTGTAGAAGCTCGTGTACAAGTACATGGGCATGGCAGCTGCATGATTTGTAAACAATTTAAATAAAATTATACACTGCTCTTATAGCCAAAATGTAATATTTGGTTGTTGACGTAGGCAACAGCTGCCACCATTTGCCATCGTCATTGTTAGCGACAGACGCCCCACATAGCCGCACCCGCATCCACACCCGCACCCCGACCCGCATCCGCATCCGCAACAGTGCTCATAAGCATGGGTGGGCCCGAAGCCAATGGCCAATTTGAAATATGCCGTGACGAAAGCGCGCTCTGAAAATTTGTGGGCAATGCGAATGGAAGCGAAGTGAAATGCATGCATATTGGATTATTTTGTGGCTAATGCAACAGGGCGTATGAGTAACAATTGCTGACTTGCGTTTGACAGCCTGCCTGCCGCTCGGGCATTTTTTTCAACTACTGTCGAGTGAATGTACAATATTTGGGTTAGAAAAGTTCTCTATATTTGAAAATATATATATACATATGTGTGCATATGTATTGGTCTTATGTACATATAGATATAAATGTGTAAAAATATATGTAGGCTTGTGGGTATTGCTTTCGGTTTTGTTAAATTTTACTTTTGACGTCTGTGCCATTTGTTTGCTTTTAAGACACACAATTCGTATTTTTTTCTGGGCTAAAAGGCATTGTCGAACGGACATGGTCGACTTCACAAACACTTAGCTATTTGAAGAAAATCGTACTAAACATTTTAGATAGACGATCAACTGATGGTTTTTATTCAGTTATTTTATTCAGTTTCTTGCAGCACTTTAATAATCGTTCATTGTTGGGGGCTAACATTATTGGCTTACATTAGTTTAGCTTAAATGATAACTAGATGTTAAGCAGATGTGAATAATCATAATGAATAATAATAACAAAAACAACAAACAACAATAATTTTATTGTTAAGTATACCTAAATTTTGATAAACAAAAAATAGTAAAAATTAATAATGAATATAATGAACATTTAACTAGAATCTTCAGTCAGTTCTAAGACCGAATAGTTCTCGAGGGAATACATTTGTTTGTGGAAAGCAATTTTCTTTGTAGACATTTTGCATATTCATATATACTGTAGGGTGATCTGCGAGAATATATGACATGATATCGCGCATATGCGTAGCCACTAGCTTGATTCTTTTATATATACATTTTTACATATATATCCACACATTAATCTGTGACTGTCGTTTTCATGTATATATAGTTATGTATATACGAGTATCTATATATATATATAAGTATATATATGTGTTCATATGTACTTTGTTCAATTCGAACTACACAATATTTTGGTCAATTGCGCGTCGACACTCGCGTCGTCTGGTGATCGGTCAGTAAAGCAAGCAAGAAAAGTGAATGACGGCCGAACTTAATATTTAAAATTTAAATAATTTTAAAAATTTAACTATTAGTTATTGTAACTAATATGGCATATTATAACACCTATCGGTTTTCATTGTATGGCAGGTAACACCTGATGGTCTAGCCGATAAATCGGGCATACGTCTGGGCGACATAATTCTCGAAATAAACGAAGAGGACGCCACGCATCTGACGTTGGCCCAGGCACACGAGAAAATCAACGCATCGCCCAAGAAAATACACTTCCTTCTGCGAAAGTAGGTTGCACTTGCACTTATTTGTTGTGTGAGATTCAAATGCGCTTTTTGCTTATATAATGTACTTATCACAGCATGGAGGAGGACGATCCATTGGGAATGTATGAGGCCGGTGAGGAGAAATCGATTGTGATGCGCGTGCCGAAACCAATGCCACCACCTAGTGGTAAGTGTTGCATTTACATACTCCATTTGCATGTGGCCGTTGCCATTGCCATTGCCATTGTCATTTCGATTTCCCATTTTCCATCAACCATATTCAAGTAAGGATCCATGTCTCAGCTAACCGTTTGAATGCCTTATCAGCTTGTCTGAAGCACTAACAAATCGTTATCTCTTTGCACATGCATTTCTCTCTGTACTCACTCGATTGTTATTTCTTTTTGTAGACTTCCACCCAACCCCATTGCTTGGCTCCCGTTGTTGGCATCCAATAATGTGGCAAGAGCCACCAGAGCCACCCAAGCCCAAGAAAAAGAAAACTAAAACCGAAATCGATGAAGAGGGCAACGAAGTGGTGGTCGAATTAAGCGAGGATGAGTCCTCGGACGAGGAAGAGAAGGTGATTGAAATGATATTGCAGTCTATCTGCTACTGCCATTCGCTTACTTGCACACACTCGCTGGCAGCATTTGGCGCTTAACTTAAGTGTTTGGCCAATAACTGCAAGCCCTTTCAGCAACATATTTCATGCCAACAACATTGGAAAGCAATTGAATCAAGCACTCAACCAACTAACACCTTCTTTTCGTTCGTTTCTCATTTCTTGATTTACCAAACCCAACAAACACTTCACCAATCACGATTGGAACCGTCCCAGGAGCTGCCACATCATCGCATTATTAGGAACATAAGGCGCTTCTTTGCGGAGGTCGGCGATAACCAAGAGTTGCGTAGCAGTACCATTGAGAACATGCTTCTCGCCTTGCCCAGTGCCTCGAAGTCGAAGTGATGTGGCGTGCATTGAATCCATTAACCCATTATGCCTGCATAATTAACGTTTCTTTTATATGTACATACTTTGTGCTTAAACCCAAAATGTTTAATAATAAATATCGGAAATGAATATATTGCCATTTGACTATTTAGCCTATGCGCTGAATGAAATGAATATAAATGTACCTAATTCTGTTTTTACGCGGTAGATTGGTTCCGGAAACAACCGTGTAAAAAAAGACGTTGTAAATATGCGTAAATAGGTGATTGGTTCTTTATCTCTACAGAAATATATATGCAAGTTTTAATTTTCAAGCCGTGTTATATCAAAATAGTGTAAAAAAAGACCGTGATGAAAATTAAAAATTGTATATATGGTTGCACGACTTTATTCCATTTAGCACGATTCAAAATAACATATGATCAAGGTTTTTTTACACGACTTTTTCTGGAACCAATATACAGTGTAAAAGCAGAATTAGGTGTAATTCATGTATTTAGAAGAAGCTAGAGTCATTTCATTACATTGAGAGTTGTTGATCAAATTTCATTGGAGCTTAATAATACCCAGTCCTAATAGGAAAACAACAAAGGAAGTTGCAGCAAGAAGTTAAATCTCTGCCAGCAGTTTTGTTACTGCTGCTTTGGTTCAAGTTTGTTCTCCACATATAGGGCTTTAATGTAGCATTCCCTTCTTGTTTAACTACTATTTCTTCAGAAATAATAAATAATAATGGAGAAAGGGGTGCGTATTCGCATGCTGATGTTATATGTAAATACAAGTATGTAAATGTGTTGCATGATGAAACTTATAATCGTTTTGCTTGATTAATCCATGATCTTACTATTTGAAAGGCATAGCAGCTCTTGCATCCCCAGCACTGAAAACAGCACAGTCGGTTCGCGTGACAGCCAGCTCGATTGAGTTTCGGCTCCTTGAGATGCAGCGCAAGTTGTCGCAAATTGCCGAAATACCGAAAATATTGTCGTCAACGTTAGCCACCGTGTCGCAGACCTTCGACAAGTTAACAGCAACGGAACTGGAGGCAGCTGCTTACGTGCGACGCAAGTGCTCCTACGATGAGGATGTCATAGACTATGAACTGAGCGATGTCACGCAAACGGATGTTGAGGCAGCGGAGGACACGGACACGGGCACGGACACGGGCACGGATATGAACACAGATGTGGATGGCAACGACGATGACAACGAAAACGAGCTGAAACAAATCAAGCTGCTAAAGGATGTTACACCGGAATCGGATTATGCATCGGAAGCCAATTACGCGACAAATGAGTCACTGAGCGAGGAGCCAGACACCGCAAGCAGCCTGGCGGGCGACCATGATGTGGACGTCGAAGCGGACGATGTTGACAGTGATAATGCGGTTTACTATATGAAGCTGCCTGCAGTGCCCGCTAATCACGAGGCGGCTTATAGCTCCAACGACGACGAGCATGTGGACTTTGACGATGATGAGGAAGGTGAGAATGATGACTGCGATTTCTTGAGCACCACTTACACGTGGAACCTGCGCAATGTTCCCAAATTGCGTGTAAGCGATGCTGACGAGTACGACGTGTACGATTTGACACTGAGGCCAACAACGCCACCACAAGAGGAGCATCAGACACAGCGGAGCGTTGACAATAGCGCCATCAATGCCGGTGTTCATGACACTTCAAAGGTGCGCGCCGCCACGCCTCTGGCAAGTGACAGCCACGCGCCGCTGGAGACCGAGGTGCCGACGCAGAAGGTAAAGCATAAGGCATTATTATTATAAATCCTGCCATTGACATATTTGTTCGTATGTGTGCACAGCTGCTGTTCAAGCTGGATAACTTGGAACGCAAATGGCCCTGGGCGGACCGTGAGAAAATCATCTACAAGTAAGTGGCGCTATCCAATTGCCATTGATTCATTAATTGTTTCCATTCCTTCTTTGCAGACAATCTACTTGTCATTTGGTGCCTCGCCAGCCCTTGGGTCTTGTAGGACAACGCATTCAGCTACTGGCCAAGAAGAAGTTGTTCGTAGAGCCTAAGACACAATGAGATAAGTGCTATGTTGAAGAATTTTAATGTAGTTCATTAAACATCACATTTTACCTTAATTTATTATTACTTTTGGGAAGATCGATCGTGAATGAGTTTTTAAAATTAAATTTTAAAACATTTGACACCTTTGCTATTTTAACTGTTTTATATTATTACTTGTTAGTGACACAAATACAGGGTGCGCCATCTTTTATGTCGTTATTAGTGAACCGATTGACTTGAGTAGACCAGTGTTGAAAACCTCAGTTCAAGAAATTGTACAGAACCAAATTAAATAAAAATATCTCATACTTGAAAATCGGTTGTTTATTTTCAAAGATATTCAATGTTTACATATCGACATAAAAGATGGCGCACCCTATACTTTTTATTGATTTGTACTCGTATTCTAGAATGTGTTTATTACTTGTATACGCAAAAAGTTTATTAAAAAAATTGAAACTATTTGCTGGTGCTAGGATCATGCAACTGGAATCACACATGTAGTTATGATGGACGCACCTGTAATCTAAATTAAAGCAATGCAAAGCAAAGCAAGGTGTGTGGATGTGAAAAGAGCTGGAAGAATATACATTTCGGTTTCATAATGCGTTTAAAACTTTTGTGTGGAAGATGCTGAGCTGCTTAAAAGTTTCAGTTCTAGTTATTGTTGCCATGTTGAGTGTCTTTTTATGAGCCGAGCCCTGAAGTATGCAACAGTCTCTTGCAGTGCTCGGGTATTTTCTGGAATGAAAGGAGGAATTCACACAAAAATGCGCATCAGAGCGGCAGGCAAGCAAAAGGAATAAAATATGTGTATAAAAGAAACACAAAGGTGCCATGCCAAGTTGCTCAAGTGTAAAGGGGAGTCGCACTTATTGCAATCTGTGTCAATGCTTTGCTATGAAATATACATTTTCTCCTGGTCTTTGAGTAAATCGTCTGATTGCACGCAATTACTTGTAGGCAGCTTAAAGTGCTTAAATATGTGTCTTTTCATGAATAACAAGGCGTGAAAATTATAATTAAGCAGCTCATTTGACGTCTGCCACTTGTGATGAGTACATTTTGCTTGTTACCTACCCAGTTATCCTGCAGTTATCTTTATGAGCTGTGTTGCAGGCAATACAGCCGCTTAAGAAGCACGTAACAGCAATATTTACAAAATATGAAGCTGGCGGCTTGCCTGCTGGTGCTCCTTAAGTACTCATAAACTGCCACTTATCGCACAACTGTACATGCATAAAACATGGCGTCATTTTGTAAGCGTCGCCGACTGCCGTAAAAGCCAAAGTAAGTGAGGCATGCTGCAAAAAACAGAGGCAGCTAGTGGCATATTTCATGTGCCATCTAGAAAAAATTGCATGAGAATGCCACTGCCAAGCTGCAAGAAAAACCATGATGTGCAATAAAAGGCGTTCCTGTGGGGAGCAATGAGGTTGACGCATAGTTGTACTTTAAAATAATGTTGCTTAAGCAAAGTATTCCACATTTGTAGGATCATGCCTTACTTCAGGAGAAAGTTCATATTTTGGAGGTTAAATTAAAATTGCTTTCAATATATTGCTCCATATTGAAATAAAGTATATGATTTTCTAATGTCTCTGTTAAGAGGTCGTGTGTATAGGTCTCAATTCTGATAAATTAAGAAGCTTGCAGCAGAAATCCCTTGGAAAACTTAAGAAGCGGATAACCAGCTATCTTTAGTTGAATTAAGTCGAACTAATAGTCCAAATTTGTAGCCACTTATATGAAAAGTGTTTAGACCGTTGTTTATATTTATATGAGAAATAGAAGATTATCTGCTATTACAAATTTAAAAATTAATTTTTACTTTACAACTTCAACTAATCATTACTTGAGAGCAAAAAAATGAAACTCATAAAATAATGATTATTCTGGGAGTTGTATGATTTTTGATTAAAATTTGAAACAAAACTAAAGCTGTAATTTTGCCTAAAATTTTGTTTAAGGACTTTTTTTTTTAGCAGGGAACTCCATTCTAGTGGTTCGTCTTGGCGTTTTGTTATATGATGTAAATAAATGTTGTCCCTATTCCCTATAAAAAAGGCAGGTACAATTACAAATTCAGGTTTATTTTTGATAAAAAAAAACAAAATTTAAAGAATATTCATTATTTAATGAGTTTTATTTTGTTTGCTCAAATAAACGATTGTTAGTTAAGTTGAAAAGTAAAACCCAAAGTAATTATTATATTGTGAGCGAATGAATAAGATTAAAAAATAACCATTGTTTTGTTACTTTTATAATAGCATTTATAATGATTACAGTTACTAGAATTTTGTGCTCATGGCGACTTAAAAAATACTTTTTGAATGTCACCGGCAATACATATATATTTATTTGCAATTTTTGATTAATAATAGAATCTGGAAAAGAGTTATGTGCTACAAGGCCTTGTACTTCATGAGTACTATACATTCGCGTGAGTTTAAAGCCCTGTTGAAAATAAGTGCTTTAACACAATTCAATGCAGCCTTCTCGCAAACTTTTTTGCTGGCTTTTATATGTGAAGTAGCAAAAGTGGCAGCTGGAAAATGTTGTTGGCGAATTGCAACACAACATCATTAAAATTGCACGTTCAGCCATCCAGGTTGTTATTGTCGCAGTAGTATAATAAAAACAGGTTGAACAGTCGCCGTCAAAGTGGCAAGTGCCAACTTATAGGACAACAAATTTCGCTCAATAAATGTCAACAAATGTCGAGTGGTGCCCATTGTTGTGGTTATCGCTGCCGCCACTGTCGCTTCATTCCCTACTCCCACTACTGTCCTTTTGTTCATTCAACACGAACCTGTTAACAGGAGTCAAATACAGGCTGAATTTATCACTCGTTCATAATAGCGGGCAGCCAACCGGCGAATATCGTTGGGTTGATAGCGCATTGAGATTGTCGAAACAAAAGCTGTAGAGTTCTCGAAACGGCATTCATTAAATCTACATGTGACGCAATTAGCTCGGCGTGCCTGCAACTGCCACCGCCACAAATGTTGGCCTCTGCTCATGAAACCATTTCGTACAGACTCGCCGACCTATACTCGTATATATGTACATGGGATGTATAAATAAAAACATAGACAAACAAACAAAGGAGCATGCTAATTAGCAACAAGCCGCTGTCTGCGACAACTTTTGTGCAAGTTTGTAGCACCGGAATGGAAGTTGACAAAACCAAGCAGACGGCATTGAAGATACATTTTTGGATATGTTTATAACCGCTTATGAGCTGTTAACAACTGTTTTTGTCGCAAAGTCTGCAAAGTATTAAGTGGCTCATAATTAATTAACAGAGACCGTAAAATTTGTTGTAGGATTGCAAGCAAAATAACTTTTCCAAACTACTTAGGTGTAAAGTAACTGATAGAAATGGTAAATTAAATATCATTAAGTTAACGAAAACTGTATTAAATAAAGCAATGCTGTGGATAAATTTAAAAACCTGATTTTCTAGGTAGCAGCTGTTGGGTTCCATAGTAAATTTAAGCTGGTGAACGCTGTGAATGAACTTATTCCCATTGTTGTTGGTTACAAAAGTAATACACAATTTTAATACTTTAACAATTATTTAATGCTCAGAGTTTCTACTTTTTTACGAGCATCAAAAGTTCTTGATAAAAGAATTACTGATTTATTTTATGGGTAGCCGGTTTAAAGGTGCTGTTGGCCTAACTTTTATAGTAGAAAGGATTCACAACCAAATGTGAATTTTTCAATACAAGCTCGTATACACCAGCAGAAGTTACGAATTTCAGGTAGCCTCAAAAACTCAAAACTAACTGCTGATACATTTATTACATTGCAAGAACTGGAACACTGAATGAACAAAGTTGCAAGAGGGTGTTTTGGTTTGAAATAGTCATAAATACAATCCTTTTAATCATGATATTTAAAAAACAAAAAATATATATATATATTCTGGCTTATCTACCCTATGATGGAAAAAATATTATTTTAGCTTACCGTAGGATTTCAAAAAAGAACAATTTTGTTTTTATACATTTATTATTAAAGTGTATTCGTAGTTACATTTCAGCATTTTCTTAAGCGGTCTACTTGTCAGTTTCTTAAGGAGGTGGATCAAGTTGAAATGTGAGAAAGCTAAGCTTACATATCGTAGAAACATGCATGATACTCAAGACGACAACAACATTGATATTTAATATCCACATAAATTCTTAATTTTAACATTTTCATACATTTGGAAAATTCCGCCGTCTGCCCTTATGGGAGGTTCTCTTTAAATACTTGTATTCTGCTAGTGAGTTGTTGAATGGCCTAATTTGTTCTTCATAATGGATAGTTTTATGAGCATGTGCTGTTTCTGGGTCGCCTAGCCTAGCCATTTTGACTTGATTCTGCACTTACACTATGAGATTTCATTGCTGCTTTGTGATTTCATCTAAATGGGCAACGCAAATTAAATATTACATACTATATACGAATATACATATACTACATCTATGTACACAGACATATATAAGAAGTGGAAAAAATTAAAGATGAATTTGTATCTGTGCTGCTTGTTGAGTTAGCTAAGCTAGTTAAAGCGCTTCGTCGGCCATGTGCTGGCCCATTGGCTGTGTGCTGACAATGACAACGCCACTGGGCTGTCGCAATCCATTGTTAATGCTAATCTGTTGGCCAATATGATGCTGTGTCGTTGTTGTTCCTGTTTCAGTTGTTGTGGTTGGGGTTGTTGTAGTTGTGTTGGTTGGTGCCGCTAAAATTTCAGCAGTATCCTCTGCTATTGTCATCATCATTGTCGGCCCGTCTGCGCCCTCTTCGCCATTTCTTACTGTTGGCAATGCATCGGCGGAAGTGGAGCCGCCGCCGGCTGTCAGCGACATGGCCGCTTCCTCCATAAGCGGCTGTCGTATGCGCGAGTTGTCAATGGTCTTGCGGCGCAGTAAATGCATTTTGTTTCGCAAACCATCGATTATGGCGGACGAAGTGGAGGCTGCAGCTCCTCCAGCCCCTGTTGCCATGCTCTGACTCCGCACACGTTTCTGCGTCTGCTGGGACTGCTGTTGATGTTGATGGTGGTGCTGGTGCTGGTGCGAGGCACGCCGTTTGGCCGACAATTCTTTTAGTCATACCTTTTCCTCACCAGGCAGGGGTGGTCCGCAGCGAACGAACTAAAATCAGAAGAACTGAGAATTTGCTATCATGGTGGTATGGTTGGCAAACGGTGCGCTGAATTTATTGGTAGTGTTCTCCACAATTTTGAGGCATATAAGCATACATAAATGCATATACATAATTAAGCGTAAGGTGTTTATGCTTAAGTAAAAGCCACAAGGGCTGCGAAGCACGACGTATGCCTTATATAGTATGGTGTTGCTAACTATGGTCACGTGCGCCCAACAAATGCGCCTGCCAGTTAATTTCGTTTTAATTAAACGCAAATATTTCACCCCCTAGCATCCAATTTAAGCAGAGCAAATAGCAATAACAATATTAGTGTGCAAGCTTGTGAGCCAATTATTTTGTTTTGTGTATGTGTGCGTGTGCGTGTGAGTGTGAGTGTAAGTGTGTGTCAATTTGTTTGCTTCGATGCATTCATTAGTTTGCATTACTCATACGCGCCGTAACCCAGAGAATAGGAAAAATACGCCAAGCACGAAGCACATAAAATCTTACCGAGACCTGAGTAGCTGTGTAGGAGTTCGTACGCGGCCGATTACTGAAGCACAACATTCTCCACTTGCGCTTCACTTGCGCAATCACCTCGCCGTTGAAGAAGCAGAACAGAGTCGCCACACAGAGACCCTGCAATGAGAATGCCACAGTACTTATGTATAGTATAGAGTGCACAATTATAGTTGACTGTGTGTTTATTGGCCTGTCCAGTCCAATGTCTGGCTATCTGGAGGACCAAGGCAAATAATGTAATTTTGTTTATTTTTCATTTGCAGCCTAGCTCAGCACTCAAATAGTACATATAGTCCATGCTTTCCAATTCATTTTATTTCGGTCTGACCAATTCGAAGGACATGACTTTCTGCAGGGTCTAAGCAATGTCACAGCACTACCAATTGACTGGCAAACCCAATTTGCAGCCATTATGAGTGGAACGTGCGTCTAGGATTATCTCTCTCTCTCTCTCTCTCTGTGTGTGTTCCTATTTCTTTTTGGATGACTGCTTTGTTGCATACTATGTCTGGGCTAAGTGTTAGTGCTGCTCATACGCATCTTTACACAGAAAAAAAAAGTTTAAAAAAATAGAAAATGCACTCAAGTTTAAAGCTAAGACATACATTTTTAAAGGAGTAAAGTTGACGCTAAGCCAAATACAAATGATATTGCTGTCTTTTGTAAATAGATGGAAAACATTTTTGTTCGACTTTGTTAGCTTGACAAAATGTTTTTATACTACAAATATATAGCTTACTACCACCACTCTATGTTTATATAGTATACTAGCGTCCTGCTCCTGCGTTTTTTCTTTGCTATTACTTACTAAGAAGGAGTAAAATTTATGTTGGATATTATTATTTTATTGATTTTTTGTTAATTTTTTGTTTTTTTGTTATTCATTATTAGGTCATTCTTTTGTGTCTTGTAAAAGATATTTGATGTTTTATTTTGTGGTAGCAAAATAAATTGATTTTCAGGAGCTCCGACCCTTGATAGGTCAAGATACAGTAAAACGTTGCTTTCGTATGTCGATTCCTACTAATTCGAAGGCTTGGCCTTGGGACTACCGGAAATTGAACCATATAAATGATCAAATGGGATCATCGGTATCCTCGGTATCCTGGTTATATGAGCTAGTTGACCAGTTGCTGGGCCGTTGATAATAGTTGCTACACTTAAATTGTCCTGCAATTCCTTAATAAGCAGTCTCGTCCCATTGCACATACTTGGAAATCTTTAATTTCTCAAAAACATGATTGCAATTCCGAATTTTACCGTGAATTCATGTGGCGGCAGTCCAGAACGGTTTAGTGAATTTAAATGTCTTCAATATCGGTGTCGATCGACTTGTATTTTTTTATTTGGCTGGGAGCTTTTGAATAATATTTAATATTTAAAGTGACAATGTTTCGAGGATGATTATGAACTAACAACATGCTATTCAGGAGTTTTTTAAGGTCATTTTTTTACACCTTTAGTTACATTATTGGCGTTTGAGTAAGGATTCCATTCTTTTTGCAAATATAATATAGCCCATGTTCACCGTCGATAGTGTAGCTTCCCAACAGTGAAAGAATCCATTAAATCCGTCCAGTAGATTCAAACAAACAAACATACAAACAAACAAAGAATCAAATCTTTCCTCTTTATAATATGAGTATAGATTAACTATATATACCAAACAGAGGAATGTGCGACAGCCGAAAACTTTGCCGCAGCTATCAGTCAGTGTTGGCTTTGAAATAAATTTAAATTTTCACCATTCCTAAATTTTTCACAATCAAGACTTTTTTTGGGATTTCCAGTGTACTATATACCTGCAAATATTTGTCGAATCCTATGGCACATTTGTGTCTTGGCCAAATTTAGTTTCGGCTGCTGATTGTGTCTTCTGCGCAAACTTTACATGCATATCAATTGGAATAGGGCTCTTTTGATTGGCAATGCACAAATGGTTTCTTTTTTTGGCATTTTTTATTTACCACAAACAGCTAAAATAAACTTTCGCACATTTACTTGATGCCGCTTTAAGCATTTAAAGCAGACTACTTTGCATTTTTTGTTAGTAGTTGCTAGCAATTTACTTTGTTTTCATTTAATGCTTCTCATGCTGCACACATTTATTTTATTAGCTTGTGCTTTTGTGTTTCTGTCTTAGTTTTAATAATACTGCCAGCTGTGCCCGCTGAGCTCCACGTTTTTGTTATTGTACTCGTATCTGTGGGGCTTAGCAGCATTCTGCATGCATTGTTGTGGTCAGCAGCTGTGCACAGCAGCTATCCAAGGCGGTCAGCACTGACTGCGAGTTGTCTATGCTTGACAGACTTAAGTGTTATAAACCAATTTTTTGCTGCTTGTTAACTATACGTTTCTGAACAACAGAATGGAAATGATATTTAAGAAAGTGCACTGAATATTTTTCAACTAAACACATGCCGTTTATTGCACTTTGGACTTAGGTTACAAATTCTGCGTGTAAATTAACAGATTGCTAAACGGTTTGAAGAAATCATGATGTTTACAGGATATTAGTGCTATAGGTACAAAAATGACGATGGAATAAAGAGCGATGTGCTTATGCTCTCACATGTTTATGTTTCTCACAAGTTGACCAAAAATTGCTCAGAATTCAACTTTTAAAATATATTAGGAAGACAAAAAAGATCAAAGTTTTTTAAACACTATTGTGACTGTTGTTGGATTGTTTTGTTTTCAATTTGAATCAATTTTGAAACCAAGCAACAAAGTGGAAAAACTTGATGAAAAGTCGTTTGTAGAAATCAAAAATGAAGACATAGTTGAAGATTCCTTTATTTTTCAGGAATTCATTCCCCCTGACCAGTTGCTTTATTTTACGTTGGTGGATTGCTTTTGTATAAAGGCTTATACCACCATACTGAAAAAACATTCTAAAACCTCGAACGAAATGCTTTTGTATCGTAAAGAATATTGCATTGCATCGGAATGTCGTTGTTTTAATGAAATTAGTTTAGTTAAAATGTTGAGAAACTAATTAGCAAGACAAACATACGAGTTTGTAGTCTCAGAAATTGAATCGACCTCAAATCACGTCTGTTTTCATTTAAACTTGAAGTCTAAAGCAAATTTCGAGTGTGTGCGTGTGTGTGTTGTGGTGTGAAAATTGCCAGAACATGCTCCTATATTAAAAGTTTGAAAAAGTTGAATTTTAAATTTAATTTAAGCAAGTTATTGTGGCTGCTGAGATGACAAAATGTGTGCTCCCAGTGCTGATGCTTAAAATGTGCACTCCATTTAAAGAAATAGCTTTTTCTTAGAGCGTCGAAAAAGTAGAGCAAATATATTTCTCAATGTTAGTCGGTGCCGTTTTATTAAAATTCCCAGAAGCTGAGGCATTTCATTTGTTAGGCTGCAGAAAATAAATTGAATTTTATTTGTGCAATGCTAGGCAGCAGAATGCGTCGTGGTCAGGATGTTGCCCTCCAGCAGGCTAAGCGCTTCGGGCCAATCTCTTTGTCAGCAAAAATGTCATATCGTTTATTTATCAGTAGTTTACTGCCAATGCCAATTGGCATGTAACCTGCAGCCATTTGCCAATTGCAGAAGAAGATGTGGCAGTAGAAGCAGAAGCCATAAGCATGTTGTCATTGCCAACTTGTTGGGTCTGCCTTCAATTACTGGCGACAAAAGCAGCAGATGCTCTCAACAACAATGACAAGAGCAACAGGAACGACATGTTTGGCTTTTATGTGCACACCAAAACAAAAACATAAATACATAAAAACATAAATTTTCATTTGTCCTAAGCAGAGCTCGGTTTTTCTTTTATTAATGCATTCCGAGCTCAAATTATTTGACATTCGTAGTTATGCCTTTAAGCATCTGCAGATCTTTTTATGACTGCACAATAAAAGCAAATTATATGCGTGACTGAGAATATGCCAAGTTGTTGTTGTTTTTGGCTTTCGTGGGGCGTGACAAACTTTTCACTTTTGTCGTGACGAAAGCTTATTGGATTTTAAATAATTTAAGGGCTTTTCCATTAATTTTTCGCTTTCTCCTGGTCGTTAAAGGGCAAGTTTCTTTTGCCTGCCGCAACAACTGTGGCTGTCGATTTCAAAATGGTTACCAAACTCACAATTTTCGGGCTCGTAGTGCAGTCTGGGTGTGTACGTTTATAGCATTCGTAAAATAATAATTCAACTGCAGCTTAACCACACCCATGTGCCCACAAAACATGCCAGTTTATATTTTTGCATAAACCGTAGCCATAACTCTGCTGTTAGAAGTCAGTTTAGGATTCTCTGCTCTGGTTCTTGTCCTATATAGTATACTCTTTTGTGGCGAAATGGCGGAATGACGAAAGGGCTGGAGTGAGGAAGTAAAATAGTCGCTTTTATGCGCTTACGTTTATTTGCGCTCTTTGCGCTTTGAACTGCTCTTCCCTGCTTTTGTTAGAACTGCATTTTACGCTCAAGTTGTTTGTGGCGTCTTTAGTTTTAAGCGGCAAATTGCACAATGGTGGCTATTTGGAGCGCAAATTGCGCATACGCCATGTTTTGTTTGGAGCAACTTCTTGCAGCACGTGGAAGTAATTTCAGCGTTTTTTATTCGTCAAGGCTCTACTATACTATATACACACATGTTTTTGTGAGCTTTCACTTATTGATTAAATCATTTTGATGTACAAGCATGAGCATTTCAGGACTCTGTTATACGACAGCATGCTGTGCTGCTCTGTGCTGTGTTGTGGGTGATCAGTGTATGTGCCTGGCATTCTAATTAAGTGGCTGTTGCGTATATGATGCCCTGAAAGCTTTCAAATTATCATACCGTACATAGGCTCGAACATATTTATCATAAGGCATAGTGATGGGTATATAGCTTTAGTGCAGACTAAGATCTATCTCGCTTGTAAATTAGATTCAAGTACACAATGTATGGATGCATATAAATAAGGACTTCGTTCGCCGAAAAGCTTCTTCTTTATGCTTCTAAAACTAGGGCCTCCATAGTCACCAATGGATGATTACCAACCTTTGTCCATGACCAAATATGCTAGCACAAAACTATTTCACTGTGCAAACCATTCATGTTAACTATTAATGCCGCACAAGTAGTTCTTGTTGAAGTACTCAGATCATTATATGTTACCAATAAAGTCTATAGGTGCTTGTATTTCTAGAGTATTAACCAGGAACAACAATGTTGGGTATTTAAAAGGTTATTTGTTATAAAAGATTGATAGAATAGATACAATTGTACAGGTGTATAGTTATTGACGAGGGAGAAAACAATTTATATTTTGTTTATTTTGTTATACTAAAAAATATTTTTATAAATACAAATATTCTAAGCCATATCATATTATTTAATAATTTAATAAAATGTTCATCAATGGAACAAAATTAACCTATCAGTTTAATGTAATTAATCTAACAAAATCCACATATATAGTACACAAATATACAAAAATTGTCTCTGATGCTCGTACAACTTCGCCATCCTTATGTCATTTATTTATTTCTGTACAAATAACTACTACTGACATAAAAAAAAGACGAATGCTTTGAAAGCAGGCTTAAGTTGTAAAATAATTTTTTAAAGCGCATTATACTCACTTGAAATGAGGCCGTAAATGCTGAAATGATTTCGTATGTATTCTCCCAGGGATGACCGGGCGCAGGACGAAATGGCGTCACAATGTACTGAAGACCCAGAAGCGGTACCAGAAGCAATGTGGCCCTGTAACAATACTTATGTTGAAAGCGTTGTTGCTGTTGTTGTTGCGTTTATTGCTGCTGTTTTCGTATTAAAATGCAAGTCGACCCGGCGTATGCGTAATTTAAAATGTAAAAACGTAAAATTAAGTAAATTTGTAAGCGAAATGTCGACAGCAAAGCGCCCGTGCGAGCTGTTTGTGAAAGTAAAATAAAATGAATATAATTACGTATACGCCTTGTGGGCCATTATTTTCATTCTTGTTTTTGGTTTTTGTTTCTGTCGCTGTTCAAACTCTTGTTATTGAATTTGCTTTTTGTTTTTAACATGGCTTCCATTCGTGTTGTTCTGCATGTTTTCTCCTATTATATTCGCTTTATCCTGGCCTTGTTGCGATTTCCCATTGTTTTCGAGTTGCTTTTGCTTTTGAATCTGCAATTCACAGTTTCCTTTCATGGAGTAACTTACCGAAATGCCTGCAGCACAGTACGGGAGGGTCCGCAGCTGCCCTGAATGCTGGCTGGTGCATTGAGCTTCAGTAGCACCACACGCACAATGTTGCACAAAAAGAGCAAATTAAGGAACATTGAGATGCAAACGGGCACGACCAGAATGTTGTCAAAGTCCGTGCTGCTCATCCAACAGCTATAGAACAGATATTGCATATGAATGCGGGCATGATTCGATTGTGGCTCGGTTGGGCTAATACTTACTGAACTTTTTGTTCGAGCGTACCGCTCAGTCCACGTGCCATACTGTAGATAAATATGACGATGGCCGGTGAGCCCCAGCCAAAGGCAATCAGCCATTTGACCAGCTTCTTTTCCGAAATAAATGCAGAGACGAGCACTGTATGCAAATAGAAACCCTCACACAGCATCCACGAGTAATTGGTCAGCAGGAAATAGTGCAGGATGATATGAAGCGTCACGCACGAGGCCTATCAAGAGTGAGATGAAATAAACGAATTTTCGTGTGCAATCTAAGCGCCGCTCTTACCGGACTCCGCTGCAGTAACTCAGTGTCCGGCATGACTACCAGATACCATATCAGCCACAGTGAATTGTTTGCGGCAAACGAGGTGAAAAGATTCATGTGAAGCGTAATACGCGCACATTTCAAGGATCTGAAAAATGTAAAGGACATTAGAGTGGTGGTATCCGAGTGAGTAATGTGAAGGTAATTGTGAATACTATGTTTAAAGATGCTGAAGACGAGCTATAATTTCTTTCGGCAATGGGTGTATATTAAATCCACCCGGAGCTTGGGAGAACACAGTTCAGAAGTCGACTCCCCACACACATAACTGCCTATATGTGAGACTTTAGTTGGCCCTCAGGGACGTTGCATAAATTTTGGAAATGAAATGAGTCGAACGTGCAACCATAAACTAAAACACATGCATATGTACATTAATTAATTAAGTGATTATCAGTTGGTACTTGATTAAAATAATGAAAGTAAAACTATGTTATTAAGTTAACATGAACCAAGACAATCATAAAGCTAAAATAGGATCAATAAAAAGTAGGCAAGTTCTTAAGAAAGTTTTTAAGATATCCCAAAAAATAATTTATAGTGAAGAGTTTCTTGATTTAAATAAGGATGCCGTGGACTATGCTAACAATTCTGTTTTCCAATTTCATCTTCATTTACGGAACAAATATTGAAATGCGGATAAGTACATTGATAAGCTACTAACGCAGTAGTTAACGTACGGAACTGCATTTAATTAAAATATAACAGACTGTAAACCAACCGAAAGTGTTTTCCCTGACCGGTAAGAAATGAAATTGTATTTTGAATTACGATGGCTATCAAAGTGCGGTATAAAATCACTTCGAACACTTAATTACTGCAACCGAACAATTTTATTTGCGTTGTCGCACAAACGACTACCAATAAAAAACACTTTCGTTTTATTTCAATGCCACACGTAGACACCTCATCAGTTAAAATGTCACTTGAATGGCTGTCTCCTCTATTTGTTTTTCTGTCTCTATCTCCACCATTGGGCGGTTCTTTTTGTCGAGCTCGATAATAAACAAACCGAAAGCGTACTAATTGCGCTTCAAGCAAGTGGAAATTAATCGATATCCTGCTCGAAGTACTATTACATACACACACTAACACCAACCGATTCCCGCTCGTAAAAAACAATGGCGAAAAACAGCTGCTGCCTGTAGAAAAATACTATTTTCTCATTTCCGTAAACACTCAGACGTCAAATGTGCTCGACTTACTAGCAGATTAAATGCTCGCAAGTAAAAGTCTAATGAAAGTCGAGAGGTGTGACGACACATTCGCACAAATACACACACACACATATATATATATATATTGATTAGATCGCTTGGATATTTGCTGAACAATAAATTTTGGCGCCTCATTTGGCGCCTTTACGGAGCCCGCGGCTTTTTAGTCGTACGTCTCAAACAAATGTCATTCTTCATTACGGCTAAGTGCCATACTACCATGTATGTATATATATAGTATATGAATGTGTGTGTGTGTGTGTGCCAATTTGTAAGCCTGGCAGCTAATTTGTGCAACAGTCTGTTTGCATTCAGCTTGCGTTTGTGCGTTCAAGAGCAAAGATTTTGCATTAATTTTAGTTTAGAGAGTTGCACTTTATTGATGAGTGGATGAGTGGGTGGGAAAATGTATGACTTACTTGAAATAGCCCAGTATGGCAAGCGACAGTAAAATGGCCAAGAGTGAAATACCATAGCCAACCTCATAGATCAAGTTCACGTTGTGTTTAAACTGGCAAGCGAAGCAATTGAGTTAGTTAAGTTGTGAGTCTCTACACGACTCCTTGACTTACCTCCAAGTCATCTAAATTAATGCAGGTCGTGTAATTGGACCAGGTCTTGTTGGTCAGTGGATGCTTGTACCACTCGCCATCAATGCCGCACTCCTTGTGTGCCTCTCCTGCAAATTAAAATGTGGAGTTATTATCGTGATGTTCAGCAATTGATGAGCCATTACATTTGCATACACAATCACAATGTATATTTTAAACAAGAATTTGCATTTTCTGAAACCACAATTTCATTTACAAATAATGAGGTTATACATCCAATTAAAATTGCGAGTGCGTCGTAGCACAATCAAATTTGTTATCAATTTTCATGTTTGGGTGCAATAATAATTACTTTCCATGCCTTGCCACCATCAGAAATAATAACTTTGTGCAAACTTGCGTATATAAACATGGCGCTAGTACGGTTTCACTAATTGAAAATTGGGTCCTGATATATGTTATCGTTATAATTAATTTGTGTGTAAAGGATGTTTTCATAAGACATGTAGGACTGAAAAGGTCTGACGCTAGTTTGACAGCTGTCGATATTTTAACTCGATAAGCTTAGAATATTAACAATGGAGTGCTAGTAAGTAAATTACAAAAAATAAATCGTTCTTGGAAGCAGTGGTTTATGAGCGTCAATTGATGGAGAAAACACACTACCAACAGCATGGAGCCACGTGCCACGGCTACGTAATTTCCTGATTCGAAGATACCAATTGCTGCCAAGATTGAATTTCCTTGTTTGGGGACATTCTTACCCCTTATTAAGGACAACCATACACAAACAAAAGGCTAACAAAAAACGAAAAATAAGCCAAATAGAGGAAGAGTAATCAAAAAGTTCTGTTATGTTTCATAAAAGAAATTTCATCCAAAATAATGATAATCACTTGTTTTCTCTATTCAATAAAAATACCTTGATGCTAAAGCAACTTTTTTAAAGCTGCGGAAATTGGTTCTCTGACAGCGCTTAAAAATAGGCCAAGCGTGCCAAAAACATGAAATACTAAGAATATATGTAAGTATGCATTGGCCGTATTTGTGCTGTTCTTGACAGTTCGTGTGTGGCAAATGCATTAAAGTCTGTTATAAAATCAATGCTGAACATTTGAATTATTCGAAAGGGCTGTCAAAGAAATGAACGTAGACTGCAATTCACTCGCGAACAGCTCAATATAAGTCAATGGGGACAGCAGAGTGTGTCTGCGATTTGTGAGCCATTTGAAAGGTAAAGTTCTTATTGCTTCATTTTGGCACTTTTAAGTTTTTATCGGCAATTGACACGCAAGGCGGTCAGCATTAATGCAACGCGAACGTGGCTGCTGCTATAGTACTATAGAGCACAAAAGCGAAAGCATGCTAGAAAACATCACGTATATGCTCCTTTGTGGGGAGATAAGTACAAGTAGCTACGGAACAGCATGGCTGAAACTCGTCCGTATACATACATACGTGTTTGTACATATGTATTCACAAATACGTATACGAAATCACGCCGCACCACAAACGGCAGCAGTGAGAACCGCTGCCAGTGCTCCACATCCGCCAAGCGGAAGTGCCATAAAAGTTAATGGTGGCACAGTGCAAAGCATATAATCTTGTACAAGTTGGCGACTCGAAGACGTTGGCGCCGACTGTTGAAGAGGACGGACGCGTGGGGTATATGAGAATGTGAAAGTGAACGCATGGCAAAAACGAAAATAAGGCTAACTCTAGTGAAAGCAGGGCTGCAATCCATTTCATTTTTACCAGACTTGGGCTCAGTCGATCCATTCAATTGCCTATCAAAACTACAAGTATACTTGTAATACAAATATTGGTGGGCGAATGCGCAGCATTATTCGTATATTTCAATTGTAACTTTAACCGTTTAGTATTTAGTAGTGAATTTGTAAGCATCTATTAATATTATTTGTTTAATATTTAAATAAAACTGTAGTATTTCATTTAAAAGCTGTTAACAGATAAGATCCGTTGCAAATAGCTGTGATAGCAGCCCTGATTACAATGTTTTAGAATGGAAGCTCTTGTTCAGCGCGTTTGACCCATTTTGTCAACTTTATGCCCTGCAATCGAGCACTAAAAAGTTATATTAGTTATATGCAACTGTTTGTGCTATTAAGAAAGCGTGACTGCACGACAACAGCTAGAATTTATAAGGAATTGGCTTGATGGTAAGCCATTGTGGACATACCTACATTCTTCTTTAACCCAATGAAATGGTGATTTCACTTAAAAATTTTCAAGTTATAATGGTTTTGGTATCTTTGAACATTTTAGAAAGGAAGCTTCTAAGCAGATATTAAATTATATTGTTAAACAACTTTACTTTTAGTTAATACTGTTTGAATTCAAGCTGGCCTTTGGTATTAATTACTGTTCTCTTATAGTTCAAATTTTTTGTTTACGAAATTAATAGTAGTTTGTACCAAAAGACTAAAAGAGGTGACAAGACTTGCCCATCAGTTCAAGCGTTTTCTTTTCATTTGTATCTGTCTAGCACAATGATCTCTGGTATACAGCATCCGTTCACTCAAGAGAAGATTGAGCTTACGATTTTATGAGTCTCTTTTTCAAAGTTATAAACTTGAAATCATTAATTTTTTTTCCTTTATGTTGTACTTGTGTAAAATAAAATAGCACTTTAAGGAACAAAGGATTCCGTGTATCTTTAAAATGGCAACCGGGTACAGGGAGTTCCCTAGTCGGTTTAGTCTAATTTAAGCAAAAATACAATATTTTTTTAGCACGCTCTTAGAACTTTTGTCATTCTGTTGTAATTGTGTTAAAGTTTAATGTTTTGCCATTGTAGAGACAATAATGGATGGGGGCGCTGTGCTGTCCATGATGGTTTTCATTGCATGTAAGCGACATGTTTGCACGTGGCCGCCGACTTCCGGCAGCCATCAATATAACATTGACATGCATGACAGGGCAAATGATTGTTGTTGCTTATATTTAGACATTCAGCCATTTGAATTTTTCGTGGGTGGGCTGTAAAAACAGTCAGCCTTTTAAATGCCCGCTCTAGTCAGCCCTTACGATAACATGGTTATTTTTTCACAATTTATGTATGCTTCGCGAAATAAATATTTTCTTTCTGTAGTGCATGCATGAACAATTACAAACAGTTTGAATAATTGATTGTTTTGAGTGAGTCATGAGCGTCAATTAGCAGCAGCTTTACCGCAAGCCATCAGCGGGAATTGGATAATTCATTGAAATTTACATACAACTCATATTATGTGCAAATTATGTGTATACAATTTGTTTTTTGGGCTTTGCTCTCGGAAGTTTGCGGATAATGATGTTGTTGGAATGAAATAACATTTTAAATAGTAGGTCTCCAGGCTTACAACCGCCCAGTGCAAAGAATTGCTCATTAAATAAAGTTTCATTCAACACTGCTACTAAAAATCTAGAGTTATCATTTCTTTTCAACAGACACCGATATGAGAGTAGAAACAAATAAATAGGGCTTTAAATGCTATACGTATTAGTTGAGTAAAGCTATCAGTTGTAGGTAAATCTAAATTTAAATTGAGTTTCTTTAAAAGAAATTTATATTAAGGATATATGTACTACAACAGGACGATTACTGACAAAGTGTTGTAAAAGAAACAGTAATCAGTGGACACGTCTAATTGATAACTCTGTGACGTCTCACAGCAGCAGTTAAAAACACGCACATACTAGTATGTATAGTATAAGTATACCTGTAACATATAGCTTCTTGTTTCCCCTTGTTGTGTTTTATTTCAAAGTCAAGTATCATAATATATTTTCCAATTGAATTGCCTTAGCTTCAAGCATTTTCCGATTACGTAAAAGTTAGAGAAGACCCTTGGAAACTTCACCAATGAATAAACGGCCAAAGCTACGCACAAGGTGTATAGATGTATTTGTATTACAAGTATGTATGAACACAGCATGGCCAATTAGAGCGGTGCTCGAAAGGCCTGCGGGCCTTGGGTCGCAGCATCAGCATAAAGGAGAGCAAGGAAAGCTGGGTTGGCTTTCATTAGGAGGGTGTTCGTTTCCCTTCCGTTGCCATTTTTGACATTACTGAGAAATGCGCTTGACATTTACTTGCTGCCTTATTTATAGGCATGTTTTTTGAACAAACAAACAGCAGTTACAACAACAGCAACAGCAATAACATGTTTTTGTGGAGGAACTTTAGCTAAAATCATTTTTGGCGTTTGCCTTATTTAATTGTCATGTCAAATGCAGATTATGATATCCCTCAAGCGGAAGCGCTTAGTTGTTGTCGTCACTTTGCATTTTTTGTGACTTGATCACACAATTATACTCACTTGTAGGATCAAAGCCGGTTATGAAGTCCGGACAACGTTCGTAGGCGGATTTACCAGCCATGGTATCTGGCCAACAGAGCCAGCCATCGAAGGTGCCGGCACAATATTTTCCTGCAAGTTATATTGGTTGAGTGTGCTGTTAATCCGTGAATTTTTTTGCATTTCCTTACCTCCTACCAAATTATTGCTACTGCTGTTTAAACGTGCATAGCAGGCAGCGCGCAAGGAATCAAAATCTGGACCGCTTTCAGCTACGCTCTCGGCAGCCGTTGTGCTGCTGTTTCGTTGCTCACTCATCGTTGGGGCTTTCAGCTGAAGTTGCTATCCTCGCCAGCTGCATTCAAAATGTCTGCATGTGTTGGTGGTTAAGCGACGTGATTTTTATTGGTTTGTAGTAGCTGAAAAGCACAAAAATTAATATTGTTATCTTTTTGTAACTTTTTTTTTATGGGATTAAAGCGCTATTGTGTATAACATTTTGGAAAAACACTTTAATATTTATTGTAATTGCTTTTATGCTGGTTTTCGTATTGGGTCTTTGTACGAGTATGTGGGTCTTGTATGTATATTGTGTTGCCAGCCTTCCATTTCATTGCACTTCATATGTGAACGTTTGTATGTATATATTTTGTATTACATAGTTCGCTAGAGCCGAAATATAATTGGTTTCACACAAAGCCGTCGGCACACATATGGACACACGCTCTGGCAAATTGTCATGCATGTACATGCATGCATACGGACATACATATACATATGTGTAGTTATTTTATTTCCATGTACTTACTACAACTATTTCAATTTACGAGAGCAGACTAACAAATTAAAGGGAACGCCCAAAAGTATGCACCAGTTTTTATAGCATTAAAATGCTAGCAGTTTATAGAGATGGGCAAGAGTCGTGACCGTGAGCGGTAGTGGAAGACATTAAAGAAATCTAATATTTTTATTTTTTTTTTTTTTTTTTTTTTTTTTTTTTTTTTTTTTTTTTTTACATATATACAATTTATTAAACTAGTTTTCTACTACCAATATGGCAGCTTAAGCTAGTTGAAAGTTAGGGAATACAAAAGTTGTCTATAGTAAGCATCTATAGGACGCACTTATATCTATGTACATATATACAATATTTACAATGTTTTACATGAAAAATGATTATATTTTATGATATATACTATGTATTTTATACAAGGGCTCTTGTGGGGAGATCCTTTGGATGGCACTTCTTCAGTCTTCTCTTCTTAGGTTTGGACAGGAGCCGCCTCGCTAGTGCGTTGGGGTGACTGCCGAGTCGCTTCTCGTAATTGCTTGCGTGCATTTGAATGACATCGCCAACCTTGGGGACACATAAGTCTCTTTCGATGTCCCTAGTGCGCATATACCAGGGAGCGTTGCATATTTTTCTAAGTATTTTAGCTTGCGCAACTCTTATTTTGTTTAGGTTTGAAGCAGCGGCAATGCCATAAATTGGTAGCGCATACTTCCATATTGGACTTAATATGGACTTGTATACTGTCACCTTACTGTGCAGGGACAGCTTGTTGCATGGTGCAAGCAGCCATGCCATCTTTCCGGCTTTCGCCATGACCGATCGCTTCACCATTGTTGTATGCTTGCTGAAGTTGAGTCTTCTGTCCAGAATTACACCAAGATATTTGTGCGAATTTGTATGACTGAGCGTGGACCCCAACATTGTGATATCTCCGCATGACGACGGCCTTGTTGTAAATGTGACATTCGCACACTTGCTGGCGTTGATACCAATGTTCCAATTCAGAGCCCACTTCTCGAAACTACTTACATACTGCTGTAAGGCTTCCGAAGCTACATCGATATCTCTGCTTCTGGTAAGCACCGCAGTGTCGTCTGCGTAAGTAGCTATTAGTGCGTCATCCTCGTCTACTCCAATGATCTCTTGCGGTGCAGGCATATCAGCAGTAAATAATGTATACAGGGTAGGACCGAGAACACTGCCTTGGGGCACCCCTGCACAAATTGAGCGCCTCGTGGATTTCACTCCATCAACAGCAACTCTGAAGCTTCTGTCCCTTAGAAAGCTTTCGATGAGTTGAAACAATTGAGGAGTTAGCATGCCTTTCAATTTGCAGAGGAGACCATCATGCCACACTCTATCAAAAGCTTGTTTAATATCCATAAACACAGCCACTGAGTACATCTTTTGCTCCATGGCTTCCAGGGCGAAGTTGACCACACGGTGGAGCTGTTCCGGTGTTCCGTGACTTCTTCGAAAACCAAATTGCCATTTTGGAATTCTGCGCGTCACGGCTTCGAGCTGGAGAATCCGGTCCAGAATCACGCGTTCCATCATCTTCCCGAGGGCAGGTAGCAGACTAATCGGCCTATATCCATCTACTTCAGTATGCTGTTTCTCTGGCTTTGGAATCATCGTAATTAGCGCCATTTTCCAGCAGTTTGGAAAGTGCCTCAGCCTGAGTATGTTATTCATGAGCAAGACAATATACAGCAGAGCCCTTGTGGGGAGCAGTTTCAGCGTCCTGTTGTCTAAAAGGTCTTCTCCAGGCGCTTTTTTTACCTTTAGATTTTTTATCTGCTGTACCACTTCTTGAAGTGTAACTGGGCTTGCAGGCAAGGCCATTTGGAATGGCATCTCCAGCCTAAGCTCGACTACCCTTCGCCTATCTGCTGTTGTAAAGTCAAAAGGCTTAAATCTTTCCTCTAGGCTGTTTGCAAAGATTTCAGCTTTCTGCTGACTGGAGTAGCTCCATCCACCTGTAGGATCCTTAATTGGAGTCTTAGGGATGACCAGCCTCTTAAATCGCCTCGTAAGCTTCCAGAGCGAGTAATTAAATGATGCATCTGGACCAGCACTTTCCAATATGTCATCAATTCTGCCTTGTCTGATTTTAGCAAGCTCTTTTTGCAGTCGATTGGACAGTCTTTTGTAGATTTGATGAATGCGAGTATCTCCAGTTCTTGCATATTCTTTCCTGACTCTTCTTTTCAGGCTTAAGAGCGCAGCAGCCGTTGGTGGTAGACTAGCTTGACTATGTTGGGTTGGCAAGCGTAAAGTTTTCGGTGCAGCAGAAGACGCAGCCAGTGAAATGTTCTTCATGAGGATTGATATCGCGTCTTCGATATCCTCTGGGCTGTTAATTTCGACGTTCAGGTTAATTCTTCTTTCGAGATCGGCTTTAAAAACATCAATACGGGAGCCAGGTGGTAGAATATATTCCCTCTTGGGATTATATTGCGGTGCATGATGTAGCGTCGCTACTACTGGAAGGTGATCCGATGCGAGCTCATATTTTGTTTCAACGGTGAGTCTGTTTAGGGCAATCCTGTTGACAATAAAGAAGTCTAGTGCAGAGGGGTTAAGTCGTGTGTTGTAAGAGTAGAAAGTTGGCTCTCCAGTAGCAAGAACTTGGCAAGTAGTACTAGCTATGGCCTCTTGCAAACACCTTCCTCGCCTGCAAGATCTGGAATTACCCCACCATTGGTGTTTTGCATTAAAATCACCGCCTACAATAAACTTATCTCCTAAGGTTGCAAGCAATAGATCAAAGTCGGCCCTGCACCAAGCTTCATTGGGAGGAAGATATAGGGAGGAGACTTTGATGCTTCCACCATTCGTCGGTATAGTTACGCTGGCCGCTTGGATGCTTGTTTTTAGAATTGGCTCATTCTGTGAATGAGCGATACTTGATCTAATGATGACTGCAGAACCACTTTTAGCGGTGCCACTAGGATGATTAGCGTAGTACTGGTCGTATCCTGGCAAATATGCGTTCAAGCCAGGACGCATATGCGTTTCGGTTATTAACATGATATCGATCGAGTTTGAACTTAGGAAAAGCCTGAGTTCATCATTGTTTTTGACCAGGCCCCGTGCGTTCCATAATCCGATTTTTAACAGCGGATTTAACATTTGGATATTAGTTTTTGTACCAAGTCACGGAAGGCTCTATTGGAATCCATATTTTCCTGTATGAGCTTATACATTTGATCCATTCTTGCGTTTAGATCTAAAATCGCCTTTTCCAGCATACTAAATTTGTTGTTTAGATGCCAATCTTCGGCGGAACTGTGTGATCGGGGCGAGTTTTGGTTTGTTGGCGCGCTGGTACGTTTTTCTCCAATTGGCCTAGCTGCATCAGCATAAGAGAAGCCACTCTTAACAGTAGAGTTTGAGATAAACTGTACTTTAGTGCCTTGGTTATTTGGGTAACTCCTATTGCTACCGATAACTAGTCCATCTTTCGGCAACCTCACAGCTGGCTTAAGTTTTTTGGCTAGATCAATTCTTACCTTGCAGCCTCTGAAGCTCGACATGTGGTCTTCGCCGCAATTAGCGCATATAAATTCCCCATTATCATTCAGGTTACATGATTTTGAGCCAGTATCATGGTCCCCCGAGCATTTACCGCAAACCGGCTTTTTAAGGCAATAGTTCCTCGTGTGCCCGAAATCTTGGCATCTGAAGCATTGTACCAGCTCTTTACTCTGTTTGGCCTTTGATATTGTAACCCTGTGTCTACCAATTTGAGTTATTTTTAGTGCCTCAGCAACGTTGGGTGCGTTCTGGAGGTTAACGTAAAACATATTTTGTCTTGTTTTAACATTATTTATGTCCTCACCATCCTCCTCATTAATTTGAATGTTACGCCAGTCCGGTTTTCTGGGGCAATATATATTCAAAACTGTAAAGCCCTTGTCGGTAAAGGTGCGCTCTATTAATTGCCTGGGTACATTGGGATGAATATCTCTGAGCACCAATCTGCAGGGTTTGTTCTCCTTCAACTGGTGGTGCCAGAATTGACAATTTTGATTGGACAATAATTTGATTATTGCACGAAACGCATTCGAATTCTTCGTATAAATACGCGAGATCCCAGATTTCGATGTGCGTATGTCGTAATCGTTAGGGGAGACAGCAGAATTGAGCGCCACCTCCAGCTTATCCAATTTGTTGACTTGTGGCACACATATAGCAGGAGGCTTAGGAATACTACTTCCCTGCTGGAAACGGCTGGCTTCATTTTGCTGGCTCGATGGATCTTCGGAATCTGGCTCTTCCATTTCCATAATGGAATCAGCTTCTTCCGAAAGGGCTGCAAATCTATTATTTTGAAGCGCTGGCGGAGAGGAGGACGCAGTTCGTTGTCCCTGGGTTGTATTGACAGGAGTTGGCTTATTTTTTTGAGCCGATTTTAGTGACTCGACGGCTCCTTTCCGCTTCCTATTAATACCGGGTACTGGCATTTGAAACGAGCAAAATTTGTCCAGAGTTGGATTTGCAACTAAGTTTGTCATTGAAGCCGGTGTACTCACAACGGCGGGTGTGGAGCACAAACTGCCATTTGATGTCGCTACTGTAGTATACATTGATTGAGAGTTCACCACAGAAAATGTTAGGGTACTTGTAGTCGATGTACAAGTGGTTGAGGCAATCCAGTTACTGGTTGAGATTGACGGCTTTAAGTATGGTTTTCCCATTGACATATGCAAGTCCTTGGTTATTTTTGCTCTCAGCTCCGAAGGTGATTTACCAGAAATTTTTCTCATCTCCACGTACTTCGGCAGCTTATTGACTACTTCCTCAGCTGCTCCGAGAGCGGCCGAGTCTTCATCAGCATTCATTTACGTGAGATAAGATGACTTGCAAAACAAGCAAAGAAGAAAAATTCTGGGCTGTCTCTGCTCCGATGACGTGTATACGTCAGCAGAGCAGCCCCATACAGCAGATTAATTGTTGATTGGAATCCAAGAAAATAAGGATACTAAACGATTGCCAAAAAGCCAAGGTGAAACTAGGTTTCCGGGTGGTTTTTTTTTTTTTTTTAACGCACTATACGCGAAATAATTGAAAAAGAGGAATTTATTACAATTTTTCACGGAGCGCACAATGAATATTTTTATAAAACAACTAAATCAATGTTACTATTTATATTATTTAGCCATACTTCATAATATAACTATTCATTACAATTACTATTTAGTGAAAGATATATAATTTAGGTCCTCAAATATAAGGCCATTTGAACTCAATTATCGAAAGTAGCGGTCTCAGTACCTGACACGATTATTTGTATTTACGAGTAGATTTTGGGGACGAAAGTTATAAAAATCTAAAGTGGTTCCAAAGAAGATCGTTTTGTTGCTAGGTTTGGTCAGTTTAATTTGTACAAAGATATCTTTTCCTTTTAAAGCATAGGAAAAGATGTGCAGCATGGTAGTTTATATATTCTTTTTATACTTTTTGGCATCAGCCCTGCTTCCTCATTGGTTGTTACAGAACCTTAAACTAGTTTTTGGGTACAGGCTATTCAAATGTTACAGAGAAAATTTGCTTGAAAGTATTTTTATGAAAAGTGCATTTAATTTACTAGCACGTAGACGTTGTATTTGCTTTCCATTCGTATTTTGCTTTGCCTACCCTTTACTGCTATTCCATTCCATTGCCCAACAGTATGATTTGCATTTAAATATTTAGTTTACACGATTTATAGAAATATGTTGATTTTTGCTCAATAGGAATACAATCGATTTAAATCATACAAATATGTTGTTTGTTGAGCCAATTTTGCACTAAGGATTCCGTTTGTAATTCTCTGTTGTTTTATTTTCTTGTTGTTTTATTTTTGTCCTCTTAGTCCTTGCCGAAATGCTAAAATATGTATTGCATTGGCATTGCCATTGATTTGTAATGCTATGAATGCATTTGTTGACCATAAAGCACTGCATACTCGTACACTTCAGTGCCGGTCATGTCCAATAAATATTTGCATACAAATATTTGTAGAATATTTGCTTCGACAAAATGCTGGAGCCCTTGCGAGTATTCTGGTCATATATGAGCCGGTTGATTCAATAACAGCCAACTGCACTCAACTCAATAAGCATAAAAACGCACTCATGTAGAAAGGACCAAAACAAGCAAGCTTGATGCCATTCAAGCTGACCACTAGTCCATTCGAACTGCGAGGCCAGGGGAGATGACGCCTCATAGTGGCCTACAAAATATATTTATTGTTTTTAAATTTGATTATTAACAAAACATATGTTATATTATTAATAGACTTTTAAAAGTAAAATAATTATTCATTATCTGGTTCTAGGTTGTTACATTCTGGCGATGTACTTGTACTCTTGAACTACTGTGCGGCGTGGCTAGCCGAGCACTCATGCGTGTCATGATAAAGCAGATACATACTTGTATATACAACAACAGCTGTCAATGGACACATGCTCTTTGATTATTTGCTGGCTGGTGTAATTCAATAGACAACAAACTTGACCGCACACGTCTATTGAATGCACTGAAAAGTTTTTTGCATGAGAATATTCATATATTGCAAAAATATATTTTTTTTCATAGATTGTAAAAAATGTTATATAACTCATTTCCAGAAGGTCCATGATTTCTTTAAAGAATATTTTGTACTTAAAACCAATTAAATGCAGGCTAGAATTTCGTTAATAATTCATCAGTAACTAAAAGTCTAAAGGCAACAGTTTTCTAAATATAACAAAGTAATCTGTTTAGTTTATATTCTTTTTAAAATTAAAAAAAGAAGTGAAATCAGTCTTGTTTTCTGTTTCGAATGACCGCCGGCGCTCCCCCCAAATCGACAGATAAATCCATAAAACTGATAATAAGAAATGTTCACAAGCGAAACTATATTTGACATAAGCGTGGGTGTCACCCTTCTAGCTATAATGTTTGGTTACTGCATTGTTTTCGATCCCGAATACTCTGATGATTCTAATACAAGAAGCAGTGTGGGGGAGCGTCAAAATAAATCGAAAGCACAACAGGGAAATTTGGTCGCAAGCGCATCCAGGCAGCACATAAACCAAAGCACCACACGATTGGTCGATGAGCCGGACACGGGCCGGAATCGCATATTGGCCGAACGGTATATACCTTTCTGAATGATACTCATACGATTGTCCAACAACGGAAACCAGTGCCGCTCAGAAAATACTTTTTTTCCGATTTTTTCACTATACTTGAGCACATGTAAGTGTCGCGGGTCAATTTTCTGTTCTATTGACGAATTTTGATTACCACTGCGACCAATAAAATATTCCGTTTTTTTTCAATAATATTTACATAAAACATTAATTTATTTATTAAAGGTGCAATGCTGACTTCTTGTAGCCCTGTTAGCACAACAGGATTATGCCAATTAAATATAAAATCCGCAGACAAATTTCTATAATAAATGGCTTAAGTCATAAATACGAAGGCAATTCAAGTCGCAGCCACTGTAACGACTTTGTGCGCGCAGCCTCGTCATTCAATTTTGAATGCTGCAGTGGTATTCGCCACTTTACTTTTATGACGCTCCAGACAAACTTGTCGTAAATCTTGGGTTGACATTGAACTCGGTCGCTTTTGACTTTGACTTTTAGCGAAGAGAACACTCACATGAGGGCAAGTTAATAAGTTGTGCAAAAACTCGAAGTTGTTTATAAATTTATATGAAGTTAACAATTTATAAGTAAAATGAAAGATCGTATAAACATACACTACACATTCTCACTAATTTTGATGCAAAAATTGCTGAGAAGAGATATTGGAGAAACTAGTTTGTTATATGTTTAACTTTAAATTTATTGCTTTTGTATGTGAAGCGTATATGGTTATATTTAAAACCCGAATAGATTTTAAAATTTAATGGTTCCATAGCCAGTTGCCATTTAAAAATAAAGTGCGCGAGTTCTGATCTATGGGTATGTGAGGGTCATTAAATGCATTGATATTGAATAAAACCCTATGTTCATACATCTACTTATAATACAGATATTGCCAATGAATTCTAAAATTGTGCCTTGTTTTATGCTGAAGTGTTTTAGCCAACCCTCGCAACCCAGGCCAATGTAGCGAGGCAATATACATAAGTGGCTCTTCCATATGTGTTTGTCTGACAAGCAGTTTTGCATGTAAGAGTGAAATTGAAGGTGTCCTACTCAAGATATCATAGCATACTTTCTAGCGCTGCAATTGAATGCGATTTTATTTAATTTTTCATTCGCAGAGTACGTTTGTTTGTGTCTACTTATGTATATATGTACACATGACCGTTGTAGCACGTGCCTTAAGATAATAAAAATATTTTTACGACAACGCGAGTGTTACACACAAAGCGCAAGCAATAACAGCAATTAGCAATAAAAAGCCTAAAGTGTACGTATGTGGGCCTATGTGTGTGTATATGTGTGTGTATATGTGTGTGTATATGTGTGTGTATATGTGTGTGTATATGTGTGTGTATATGTGTGCGTATATGTGTGTGTATATGTGTGTGTATATGTGTGTGTATATGTGTGCGTATATGTGTGTGTGTTCGCTGGGAAATATGCCAAGGCGAACAGTAAGCGAGCGAATGGCAAGTAACGTTCGCGTTAGGCACGCGAGTCGCGCGCAGCACTTAAATTAGCTCGGCATTTTATTTGTAGGCTGCTGTTGCCGGTAAAATGGGGACGGGATGGTAGACGGTGGTGATAATGTGTTTGCTGTAAGGCGGCGCACAAATTGCATTTGATAGAAGAAAGTAGGCAAAGCAATACGCAATGCCAACACACTCTAATAAAAATGGCAGGCCAACATCAAATGAAAATGTGCTTCTGGTGCTTCTGGTGGGTATATGTGTGGGTGTGCATCCAACACCCACATTCATTGCACGTAGCATAGTGAAAAACTTTGTTGTATTACTGTGTGATTTTTTATGACCGTCGAGCCGTCGCAAAATCGCAGACAAGCGCAACATTTGCCACAGAAGAACATAAAATGAAGAAAATAACAATGCGCACAAAATGAAAATTTTTCGCGTTTTAGAGATGTGGCTATGACCTGCATACACCTGCCAACAAATCATCGACGTTTGTGACAGCGTATTTTTGCTTGACAGCGCCAACGTGGCGTATGCGTAATGAAAATGCCATTTCAATGCGCCGATTTCAATTTGAATTTCTTTTCGCTGAATTGATTTCTTCACCTTTAACTCATAGAGTTGAATGCACATACTTAAAAGTTTTCCCATAAGCAAATAAATACAAGAAACTGCTATAAGATTTTCCTTTAGAGTATATGGATCATTAATCACATCGGTTTGCCATAATAAATTGTATGTTAGCTTGAATTTATCTTCATGCTTCAGCACTGTATTTAAAAGCTTTTTTCTGATTTATGCAGCATTCCACGAGCTATCACATTTGTTTGATTTTCATGATGGGCCTCTAAACAAACTGATAATACAAAATTAAATTTTATTGTTTATGCGGGCATGTGGCAACAATATCCATAACAATTAACACTGCTGTAAAACGCAAATAAAAGAGAGTATAAATCTCTTCATGTTGTGTTTTTGAAAACAGCATTAAAACAAATACTTGTATATCCTCCCGCATTCCTTATTCGAATTATTTTACTACCGAGCCGCATCTGTTTATTTTTATGATATTTTGTTTATTTACTTGTGCGGCTGATTGTTTTCATTTTATATGCAAATTTTTACAAACGAATTTGTTTGTAAAGCTGCCGTAGGTACGGGTATGTCAATATTCCTGCAGTCATATTTTCACCTCGTCTCTAGTTTAAAGCTCTAGCCGTGTTTTTAATACTTTTAAGTTTACTTGTATGCTGAATATTTATGGATATGGATATGTAGAATGCATTGGTTCGAGGTTTTGTTTAGTATGCATGCGAAGAGCCAGAGGTAAGCAAATTTTATTTGCTTTTCAGCAACCTTGTGAATTATTGCAGCATTTGTGCACTCGCAATGGTGCGAATAAATGGACTTTCAGGCTTGTTGAATTGCAATACTTACTAAAAGGATTTGGTAAAGCATTTTGGTAACAGCAAAATGTAATTTATGGGTTAAAGCTTCGGCTTAATCGCACGGATGCTACTCGTAACGACCAAACTAATGGCTGCTATTAAAAAAAAGTATCTGTGCAGATCGATTTGAAATTTTTATTTAGTTTGAACAATCTACAATCAATAGCTAAAATGGAATGCTGGGGTCGGCTGGGTTCAACTCTTGAAAACCCTATCAGTGCATGGACAGAGATTTTATTTAAGGCTTTAGGGTTGACATGTAACTATGAAAATTGACTTTAATCCACACCAATTCTATCAAATTTTCAATTTAAAGATCGTATTGAATAAAGGTGTATATGGGGTTGCACATGCCGTCTTCTGCTCGTAACATTCTTCGGACCAACAAATATTTGTTGAAAATATTGTTCTTGTTGATATTTGAAATATGGTCTATATGCATTTATACGTACGTATACGTAATACTTGTATATGATTCGTAAAATCAGTTTCACCATTGGGCTGTGTTTAGATGGGCGTTATAAGCCAATCCTGTTTGCACTAACCTATAGAAGAAAGAAAATCCCAAAATCCCTTAGAGTCTACCAGGTCTATACGTTACAACAAATAAAACTATAATAATTTTGTAATTTTGTGTAAAACGTAAAGCAATATATGAAAGATGCTTGGTGCCACTTTGCACTAGCAAAGCTACAGAGTCTTTAAACTGTTATAAATGATGCAAAATATGAGGCCAATTAGTTGCACCCAAATAAAATGTAGAAAAGTGAAGCAGAATTATATTGAAAAAATAAGAATTAAAATGAACTATTTATCATATCAGATGCTGCCAAAAGAAGCATTATGTTTGAATGTTATTTAAAAACAGTATACTCGTATAAATTTCAGCACGACGTACTTAGTAACTTATTTGTTCCTTATTTTCGAGTCAAAGGGTAAGCTGTAAATGTAACACTTTAAGTGCTTGTCAAAGTATTTGTTTCTTACATGATATCTTTCAGCCTTCTGCGTTGCCAAGCCCTTCAATTACATCCCAAATCGTTTTAATGTCGTCATATTTGAGCATTAAACTCAGCAGGAGTGCTATGCGTGGTCTAATAAATCATGCTATTTCCCATTTAGCAACAAATCATTTGCCATGCGCGCATTTCCAGTGGCTGAGACGATAATGCTAACAGATAGCTGCCATAGCTACAATTTAAAAGCGTGTTGATGATTTATTTCAAAAGTGCACATGAAGTAGCTCGTATATCAAAGAGGCAGCATGTAAATAAATACCAAGTGCAAATATGAAATAACTCACAAAGAGCAGGATATCCGGTGCGCTCAGTGTGGGATCCCAGCCCAATGTCACTGGAGCACAAAATATATATATATTACACATGCCCTTTATTACCAACGCAGTGCCTCGGGTGCGGATGCGCTCATGGATTATGACCGTAGGGCTTCATAAATATGCAGAGCGAATGGGTGAATGGCTAAAATAGAGCGTGGGGGGGAGAGACCATAGCCTGCGAGGTAAAATTGATAAAAATGTTGTTGCAGATTATGTGTACAAGCAATGCGATTTATATATCTCATCATGTTTTTTGTACATACGAACCACGCAGACTTCACAGCAAACGAATCATAAAAAGCAAATGTTGAATTTAAATAGCATATTTTTCAAAAAAGGACTTCACCTTGACTCTTTGTGGGCGTCTATATAAACTCGAGCGTGACAGCCAAAAGGGAAAGGTCAATCAAAAAAGGACCAATGTGAAACACTCAAAGGATTAATGAACCGCATTTGCTTCACTCTTCTGCATGAGTGTCTCGTGTGCGTTCGTCAAAAACTGAAAGGTAGTTCTTTTTTTGGTTTTCTTTTTTTGTGTCAGAGCAGCAAATGAACATCATGAAGTTGTGGCCAACAGCCAAGTTGCACTATAAACTCAAAAAGGGGGAAGGAGCATTTCGAGCAGCTACACTGCTCAAATGATCCGGATTTTCACCAATTCAGATGCTTTTTCATTTGTAACTTGAGCAACTGAGTATTACTTTGCTTAAGCAAACAATAAATTTGTTTACTTTTCACTCAAATTTTTAAAGCTTAAAGCGACAAATGCTGCTACAAAGCAGAATACTAAGATTATTCAGTAGTTGATAAATAGTTATTCGTACTCTTGATAAGTATATAAGGGAGCTTAAGTAAAGACTTAGACAATACTCAATATTAGTAGTCTTTAAGCACTTGCTGGGGGGTACTGGATAGAACTTGTTTTCAGAGTATATGATCCAATTTATTTGGCTTCTGGGTAAACTGGCTGATGATTTCATTAGTTTGTGAGAAGACCTCCCTACCAAACCTTTTAAAAATAGCCCATGATTCAATTGAAGAAAAAAGTAAATCGTGCTTCCTGTTATTGTCTCAGTTTTATTTTTACATAAACAACAATTTTGATTGGGAAAAGCTCTGACTTGGCAGGAATTGCATGTCATTTCAAAAATGATCACATCGATCAACAAATCTAGATTTAATCTTAACCGTACTGTTCCTTCTGTGCAACACAAAGTATGAAATATTTAAGTTTTGCTTTGTTCTTTAGTTTGATGCCTCATTTCCTTTGAATTTTACTTGGCGCTGAAACTAAGGAATATGCACAACTATATTATGTGCTTCTCTGGTTTTGGCTTTAGCTTTGGCTTTTCACTCGTCACTCTGTTGGGTTGAGGCACATTGTTAAGCATACGCCGTGCTGGCCCAAGGTTCATTGCCTGTTGCCAAACGAAGCGTCATCTCGCCAGACCACCAAGGTGCCTGCCTGACTGGGTGCCAGGTTGGCGGGCTGCCTGACTGTGTTTAGAATGAAATACGTGCCACACGTGATAAATGCTTGTTGCGGTTACATTTTTGCTGTCGGTGTTTGCTTTCACGCAACAATTGCACAATTTGTTCAACAAAAAAATTTTGCACATATTCCCCGTCTTCTACAAGCTGGCACCTTCATTTGGCGTTTTTTGTGTGTATGTGTGTGTGTGTGTGTGTGTGTGTGTTGTAAGCGTTGTGATGAAAGCCTCTGAGCTGTGTGTGTGTTTGTGTGTGTCTGTTTGTTTCTGTTGTTGTTGTTGTTTTGTTTGTTTCTCTTTGCTGTTTGTTCCTTTAAATGTCTTGCGGTTACAAAACAGCGATGTACTTAAATGCGCTCAACACGTTCTACACAAAAGGCATTTTATGTGTATCCTTTTCAAAGTGTGACAGTTTTAGCAACAAATACACGCACCCATACACACACACACACACACACACATACTAAACCAACCCACACACAGATAAGCGCACAGATACAGAAACTTTTGTTAAAAGGCCGGCCTACACTTGTGTTAAGTTTTTTATGCTTTAGCAAAAACTGTCATCGCAGTTAAGCGAAAATTTGGCAAACAATACGATCGACTTAACAATATTTACTTGTTTGTACGTTTGCTTTATTTATCAGCTGCCAGGCATAATGTGAAAAGTTTTATGCTATGCTGTTTGCGTCTCAAAGCGTTGAGCAAAATTGGTAACACTTCGTAGATTATTTCACAATAGAACGCTTAAGTAAAAGTATTGATTGCAAAAATTGTTCTTAAACTTTTTTTTTTTTAACTTCTTAAAACAACTTTTTAGAAGTCTTCGGCGAAGCTGTCTTTGATTGGTCAACCTTTCATAAAATTAGGAAACATTTCGAAAATATTTATATTAAACAATCCATGGTCATTATTTCCGTCTAACAATAAAGTAGGAAGTAAATTCATTTTACACCTATAATGACTCAAATGCTAAGACTTATTGAACTATCTTTTTAATAAAGAGTAAGGTTTTACGATAACTTTACAAAAATTTAAAAATGGCATGCGCTCAATGCATTATGATGACAAATAATTATGAGACTGAATAGCATAATAGCATTTATAAAGCAAAGAATTTAAATTTGATAAATAGTTTTTACTTTTGAATTAAGTTAGTTTTACTCTACTTTTAAGTTTTAATTCTGATTACTTTTTAAATGCATAGAAATTAGAAACTATTTTGATGAAACAAACTCCATAGTGACAAAGGCAGGGCTACAACTAATAAACAATATTATACTTCTCATATCAATTTCCATTCTAACAGCGATATGTGAAAAGCTCAGAAGCTCGAACTAGTTATAATTAAAAGAGATGTAAGCCTTTGTTTGATCTGCTACAAGAAATACTCTGGAAACGTTTTGTAAGCAACCTAAACGTGAATTATACGTTACTATATAGTTAAAAACTTGTTTATGTCAAATGTGTTCCTCTTCTAATTTTAAATTCCTTTGCTGTACAAAAACCAAAATTTGTATCAATTTCTTAGATACTCCGAGTATGCGAAAATAAATATTTTTATGTCTTGTACCAGAAGTATCTTAATGTGTTAATATATTAATCGCCGGCATTGAAATGTATCTGCGACCTCAAATTGTGACTTTGGAATCATGGTTGATTAATAACCCACAGAGCATGCGCTTCAATTTGGCATGAACACGCGTTTCCACTTCCGATAATGCCAATACCACCGTAATGAAGTCAATTCATATCAATAGCATTATTTGGTGGCATTATATAGAAGTAGGCGCCCAGTACACAGCATACTCTTACCTACACACACACACACACACCCTCAACACCTACCCCCGACGCCTTGGCAATACAAACAAACTGGGCCTCTTACGAGTACGCACTTTTCTCTACTCGTATTATCAGCAATTTTACGCACGTTTCAGTGAATTTTGTTTAAAATGTGTTTACAATTGACTACACTGTTGTGGACTGGGTTCGTTGTGGGGTCTAAGGCGCAGGCTCTGGGCGCCGTAGACAACACCAGACGGTCCCTGCTTGACAATCAGCCAGTCAATCACCCAGACTGAGCTTCGATAGCATTTCAACAGTTCGCAGCTAAACACCCTTGTTCGATTGCCAAGCATCATTGGTCCTACATTGAAACACCTACCCGAACCGACGCCCGCCTCCCCTACCATCTCTATTAATTTTACCAACACTTCCAAGAACATTTTCATATTTCAATTCATTTCACTTGCCCTTCTCCACTGCGTCCTGCTGAATTTTCTTCAGTGAACAATTGCTGCCATTCATATGGAAATGTTGAATGTGGCCTTCCCGTCGATGTCAGAGTGTCTGTAGAGCTCTGGCATACTCGTAGATGATGTTCAGCTTTTGTTGTTGTTGCTGCTGCTTACTTAATAGGCTCAACGCCCGCTCGATAGTTTCAACAATAAGAGGCGGCTGTCGTTCAATAATTTTCAATGATTTCTTTGCAACCTTTTGTGTCTCCGTCTGTGTGTGTTTAGCTTATTGCCTTTTCGCACTTTGGGTAGCAAACTTTGTTCATCTTTGCTCTTGTTGTGGCACAACAAAAATGTTTAGCTAATTTTGCATAAGTGCACGAAGTATCTATATATTTGTAAACAAAAAGAACTGTACAAAAACTCAAAAGTTTTTGCATTGTCTGATGTAGCTATTTTGTTTTGTATTTTTTTTTTCATTTTGTTGCTTTGTTGACTAAACTTTTTATTCGCTTAGAATATTTAAATTTATTTATGAGTTATTGCAATTTTCTGAGCTTTAAGCAGTTTTTGTTATTGTTGTGGTTGCCATGTTTGCATACTTTCTGAATTTATGCAGAGCTCCTAAGCGTCTTACAAGCTTGTTGAAGCTTTTGTGCAAACAATTGCCATGTTTTTATTAAGTAGAGCATGCAAGGTAATATTTATTTACAGTAGACATAACTAGCTTTTATGAATTGTGATTGATGACAATGCTTTTAATTCTGCCTAATGTGCTTTTAATTCTAGTCTCTAGCCTCTCGAAACTATTGTATAGATACAATTAAACTATTAAACAAAGTTCTCTCCGAGTTAGTTTGTAATTATTTGACTTAGGCTGTACAACTTTTTAATTAAAGTCGAGAGTTGTGTGGTGTTTTGTGCCCAGACAAAGTCGGTTCAAGTGTGTCAGAGTAGAGACAACTGTCCACTGGAATTTGCTGTGAAGTTTTACAGTTTTGTTGCATTTGTTTTATGCATGTAAGTGTGTGTATAAATATACAAGCATTAAAAAAGATAATCTAATCAACAGCAGTGCCATTGTTAACGAGTTGCTTGCCATTGTTAAGATGTCAGTGTTCGAGAGTTAATTAGATAGTGCAGTAAACGGGAATATTCTAGAATAGGATGCCCTGCACTCTATTTTCAATTTTAATTGATCATACTTGTATATATATATTATAAATAAAAATAAAAATTATGCGATTAATTCCGAACGTAATATGGGAGGATTGTAGAAATAACAAACAGATTAAATTTGGACATATTAAATATTATGCTAAAAAAGATAATGCTAAAAAAACAGCATTATTTACATTTTTGTTTTTTAATAGGTATATCTAAGAAACAATTTTGAACATGATTATTTATGTTACGGCTTAAATAATAATTTCGCTTTGCAATCGTTAAGTAAAAGATAATACCTTCATTATTTTTTTCATTATTTATTTTTGTAAACATTTTCTCAGCGTCTGACTGCTGAAGAACTTGATCTGAAAAATGAATAAAATTTATCTTTGGCTGTGACAGCGAAAACTGGAAAAGTGTTTTTAGAACCATGGGCTTTGTAGATTGATATATTGGTTTAAATTAATTTTGATTATAAACATTTCCATTTGCAGTTGTTTATTTTTCTGCAGGTATTGCAATCGAAAATTGAATATACATGTTATAGGTATAGGAAATAAAATGGCGCGATCATTTTAAAATATTATTGCTGATGTACTAGTTCATACTTAAGCAGATTAAAATAGTTGGGTATGGGAATTTTAAAACATGTTTTTTGCTTTTTCCCGTAAGTAACATAATAACTTATCAATTAGTATTAAGTGTTTCGCTTCTATTTACTATTTTTTGGGTAACAATTTTGGTTTTATTGGGTCTAATAATGTCCCTTCAATGTACCGAAGACATTAATAAACATTATTTTAGAATTTGATTTTCCTTAACTATTAATAGTCATACCTTCTTCATGGATGGCAATTGAAAGGGCGCTTGTTCTACACCAAAATTATTAGTGCTTCGTTTTCCAGTTTTTCGTATTAAGTGTTTTTGTAAAGTAATATTAAATGAATACAATTCTTTCGTTCAGAACTTTTTATTTATTTCTTAAATTTATTTATTATATAGAATTATAGGCAAGCTCGCACTATAATACAAAAATTGCCCAGTTTTCTGTTTAACTTAAAGTGAATGAAAAAACTATTTAACTTTGAGTGTGGGGTATAAGTAACGATGACAATTAGATAAACTATCACGAGCAGAAATTGAGCATTTAGTGAGATTGCGTTACAAATTATAAGTGTGCACACTTAAAATTTAATTAAAGATGGGCGTGCTTTGATTTCGTGATCACAGTTAGTGGCCAAGTGGCCGATGCACAGGTTCGCTCAATATATGTACTATATAGCCATGAACTTGAACTTGGCACGTGCTGAATGGCGGACAAGCTATGCATTTCTTTGCAACTTTTCCTCCTGAGGAGCACGTGTGCAGGACATTGTGGAAGGGGAAGGGGGAGCAAATGAATTGTTGTTCTGAAACCGCCAGAACTTTAACGAAAGCGTACTACTTCATTCGACAAATATTGTGTCTTTCTTTCATTGAGTTAATTAATTATCTCGCACTGTGACTTTCTCTGCAGAGTAGCAAACAAACTAAGGCAAATGAAAACATATATTTATATGCTTGCTTCCAGCTAAATATTTAATTAAATAAGTTAGAGTACGCTGTGGCTGAAGGCAACAATAACAACAACATCAGCGACAGCATTACATTAAAGCAATGGGAAATGAGGCAAAATGGGAAAAGATACATGAGCACAAATTGGTTAAAGGGGAGAAACACAAATGTATCTCGCAGATGGTATCACAACTTCATTACCAATATATAGCAATTGTCGTACACATGGCTACATATACAGTAGAGATGTGTATATGTGCATACATAGTGTGCTAAATCATGTGTGTGTGAGGCCATCCAGCTATGCGCTTTGGAGTCTTTGGCCAGAAGCCCGGTTTGTGAATGGGACGCGGTCACTTTAGTTATTTGCTTAGCCCGGGGCATTGTGAGTATTTTTTGCTTTTATCAGATTTGCGTTTACACACACAGACAAACCTACCTACATATGGACATGTGTGCATACATACATACATATACCTACATTCCCTGGGCCGCAGGCATCTGGCTGCGCATTTCAAAGGAAGTTTGCTTTTCGAATATGTTGGGGTCTGCGCTTTGAAGCCGCCTGTACATGTTTGGCTTTTTGCGCTCTTATCGAAATTGCTTTGATTATGCGCTTTCATGCCAATTAAAATAACGTGCCCGATGGTATCGCAGCAGAATTCGTGTGGCCTGCAAACGCAAACTGAGGACACAACATAACATTGAATATTCAATGAGTGGGACACAGGAGGCCAGTAATACAATTAGCCAAATTCACGAGGCTCATCCGTTTTGGCCGGGCTAGTTGAATAAATTCAACAACTTATGAGCCATGAGGTAACTGAGAAGAACACGAATATTTCGACCATACAAAAAAAATACAATATACTCGCACATACATTGAAACTCTAAGAAAATGTATCTGTTTAGTTTAGAAGCCTTTTCAATTAGCTATCTTTGTGTCAAAAAAAGTGGCTAGTAAATACCTTATTTAAAATAAATTGCATATTAATTGCTTGGTTTTTGTTCATTTTTTGCGGTTTATTAAACAATTTTGAGCAAAACTTAATTGGTTTTTGGTATATAGTAGAGTTTTCGATTTAATAAAATTCATTTCAAATCGAACAAATTAGGCCTGTGGGAAAATATTTATTAAAGTATTTCATTTTCCGTATTTTCAGTGTTGACAGTGCGTTTATGTCTAAACGCTAAGGTCGCACTAAACCAATTATCCAATTATTTTATCTATTTTAAGTTCGTTGTATTGCCAATTTATAATTAATATATGACTATAAATTGTTATCTTTCAATGGCTGAACGTATTCGTTTGCTACACATTATATATGCCTTTTTCCCCTTCAGATAATCGCCCGGGCTAAGCCATAGATGCGTAGGAGTTTATAATTTTCTGTAATTTTGTAGAAGACCGATGTTTTGCAAGAATAAGAATACCATTAGCTCGCTTTATTGCATTTGTGTGGTTAGCAGAGATTGCCGGATGAATGCATATTGCCTTCAATTTATTTATCTGCTGGTGGTCAGGCCACCTCCACATTGCGTGTGCGGTTTAGCAAATTATGGCTATTATGCTAAATGGCTATAACATGGCCACAAATTCCAATAACAATATACGCCACGCAAACGTGGAGCATGGCAGAATATGCGAAATGTCTGCAATGCAGCTTGATTTTATGCATACCTGTAGTTATGTATAGAATGTACAATGTACGTACAAGTATAAAGGATAGTTCTATCAAGGCGATAAGCAATGCAATTTCTGCGCAACGGCTTGAAATGGGAGACAGCGTTGCTGGATGGGAAGAGTTGGGGGGAAGGGAGGGGTGGGGGGTGGGGCAGGAAGTGTTTTTTTTCCTATTGTGCTGCATAATTCTGCATATTTCATGTTGCATGCAATAACCGGGTAGTGGCAGTGGCACACCACGAAGTAGGTTAACTAAATGCGCCATTTGCTAATATGCATCAGATTTTGATTGGTTATTTTTGCAGCGGTTGCGATATTTTTATGCAACAGAACATTTATTTATGATAATGGAATATTAAGGTTGGGGCTGTTGTATTAAAGATACGTCGGCATGCATGTGGAATGCGTTGACAAACAAACTAGGCACATAGCACTTAGCAAGTTACCTTGAAGACTTGTCACAGGTGTGGGGAATCTGAAGAAAAATTCACTGAAACTATATTTCGACAAAAAAAAAACTATTGTAATGTTCCCTAAAAATTATTATCTCAATTGCCAAAAAATTTCTAAAAAGAAACCATACATGTCTTGCGAGTTGATCGTGTTACATGAGCTTAATGAACTGCTTAATAAACAATTTTTGCGAACCCAGCTTTTAAACTTATACCACGAGATAATTGATTCAATAAAGGCATATGGCATCGAGTCGAAAAATAAATTTCGTTTCAAAATTATTGACGTCTTCATCAAATAAACTAAAATAAATTAGCTGTTATCGAAAGGTTAATCTTAATATTTATTTTTAGTCTATTTTACTTTTTGATAAGATCTATTTTTTGTTATAATTGTAGAATAAACTTATTGGCATATGTAGGAGTTGAAAAATTAAACAACGCTTTATTTGCAATTCCTATTCTCGAAATACTGAGATATACTAATGAAAAACCGATCTATTATTATTATATAATAGTTATTAGTTTTGAATAAATATTTTGATGAAAAACCGATCTATTATTTTTATATATTAGTTATTAGTTTTGAATAAATATTTTGATATTATAATTTGAAATTTGTATTTCTTAGGGGAACAATTTAATGTTATATTTGTTTATTAGCCATCTCATGCAATAAATAGTATCATTTGTACTCAAACCAAAGAGCATTTTTCTCGAGACAGCTTTCCCCTCGTTAAGAATGTGACTCGGCTTGGGCGACCCAGCGCTTTCTAATTAATACTATGTAGATGAATTGTTTGTAGGCTCACAAATCTTTTGCACGTACTTAATCACGTCATTCCAAAGCCGAAAGAAATCAAACTGATGAGTACACGTGCCACTGTATCCGCCATTTACATTTTTCTCGAAGCTTTGCGTGAAAGTATGTGGAAGATGCCAAAAACTCCGACGACAGACGACAGACGACAGGAACGGCGCAAGTCTTGGGCGTTTGAAAACACTCAACAAATTGTTGATAATTTTAAATGAAATGAATGTAAATACCTTACACGCTGCCTGCCAAGCTGTTCATTAAATTCAACAACTCGCCCAGACAGGACGCCACCTTTTGCGTGTCAAAAGGAAGCATTTAAATGAAATTTTGAACAGAGCTCGTAAATTATGTTGAATTTTCGTGGCTGTACGAGTATCTTAATTACCTGCAATTTTGCAACCACAATATAATACGGTAAGTAAAAAGGAAAAGAATTGAGCACACAAACAAGGACAACAAGAGAAAAGGGCTCTGCCATTTCAAAGGCGAAGATAATGCGGCGACCTAGACAACGGCGCATCCTTTCTCTCGCCTTCAATTAAGCGTTTTAATTTCAATGCTTGATGTGGGTGGCAACTGTAACCAGGATCGAGTATGCTGGACATGCTTAGTCCATAGATTTTTTTGCTGCCTGCAGTGTTGTAATAAAAGTCAGAAACTGGCTCCAATAGATATAATAAGTAATAATTTTGCCATAAATTACGTAGGCGAACGCGGTAATGCCATAAGGATGCTGGCCATAATTGTTGCCATTTTGTTTATGCATATTTAATAAGCTCAGGCAGCAATGTTCAAGGGTAGCCTTAAGCGTGGGCATAGAATTAATTAAAGTGGGCTAACAAAACGCCTTTTTGGCTAGTAAAAGATTGATTAAACGAGTACTTCACGGTCTTCAATATGACCACCATTGTAAGTGATGGCTTCGAATAGCCATAACAATGTATATTTGTTTTTACAGTACATAATTGCAGAGTACATTGTCCTGCATAGAAAACTAAATCACTATTTTTGGTAAGGACTGTAGGTGTGCTGTTAGCTTAATCAGTATAAATTAAAAGTTATTAAATTATTACTTCAATTTGCACATGTTGTTCATTTTGAAAAAGTGAAAAGTCCACATTTTTATAAAGAGCATTTAAAGTTATTTGCAACTAAAGCCTCGTTAAATATAATATGCATGAATTTCAAAGTCTTCTACTTAATGTTCCTGCGCAACAGATCCAGCTGCTACCATATAAGTCCATCTATTTATAATTTTGAATAGTGGGTTGGCAGTTGCGGGCGCCGCCTTAAGTGTTGCTTCTTTGTATATTTAACAAACAAGACGACGTTTACAATTTTAGTTACAATCGACAATATCGTGTTGCTAAAAATACAAGTATATGTCTGGCAAGTAGACGCTGCCCTTGTTGACTGGTGGGCTCATGTTACTGCGAGTAAAGGATATTCATGGCAACGTAAAACGTTAGTGGTCGGAGACAGATTTTCAACTACTCGGCCGTCCAAACAATTTGTCTGCGGGCCCGAACAGCAACAACAAGCATTAACAAATGACAGTCGTCAGGCAACGTGCCCCAATGTATTGTCATGTGAAGGGAGACATTTGTTAAAAACCAAAAAAAACCCAAGAAATATAACTTTTCCTCGAATCGAAGATGAAATACTCTCTCTTCTGCAGCTTCATAATAAGTATAAACAATTCGAAAGTCTTCATTTTATAAATAACTATAGTATATTTATCAGACAAGAAGAATATTTAATTATAAGAATATTTAATTATAGTTGGATGAGAGGTCTCTGATATGTGCTAGCAACAACAATCACAAATGCGGAACATATTGGTTTGCGTTACCAACTCCAGACTAAAGCTATAATGCTCGGCAAGGGTATGAATATGAAGGCGGCAGACCATCGTGGCGAATAAATTTGTTCAGTTTCTTGGGCTTATGTATTCATTTGGCTAACGCACTCTCTGTCGCTCAATTTCGTTTGCTCTGGTTGTTGGCATTTGTTATCATTTCGTGGTGTCTTTCGGGCCCAGTTGGCTTGGTCGCCCTCTGGGTGTGTATTTATGAAACGCTTTGCATTATTTATGTGCAAAAATTTGATGTGGTCTACGTTTTGCCGGGACTCATTAGCTCCAGTTTAATGTAGTTACTCTGCTTGAGTATTCCAGCCACAAGTCACAGAGTCAAAGACAAATTTTGGCCAAGTTTGTGCTGGAATGGCTTTCAGTCTGGTCGAGTTGGTTTGCACATTAAGTGCAGCTGGCGAACTTTTGGCACGACCTTTGCAGCTTTAATCCAATTGCCGTTTCAAAGCATGCCCAGCATACTTTTAGTTTTTAATTTAGTAGCCACTTGTCAGCCCCACAAGCCCGCATTCTGTCACTTGGCTTATCGTTGCCGAACGCCAAACAAATGGTCAAACGAACAAATGGGCTAATTTCTTAGGCTGGCAAGTGGGGTGCTCTGTGCCTTCAGATCGACGCTTTAACTCGCTTTGCATTTCGAGTTTAAATTGATTCGGGTCCTTGTCTGCTCTTAACTTTAATCGGGTGCGGGAGAGCTTTTATTGAATTTTCATTTGGGTTGTTGGGGACCCGTTTGATTAATGGTCCAACCGTATGCGCAAAATGTCTTCTCCTTTCGCCTGTTAACTGAGCCAGCACAATTGCAAGTAAATTCTTTGCAAATGGTTTTCTGTTTTTTGTTGCTCTTTTGGGCTCACAATACTTACTGATTTGCCTGCCTGCCAGCTCCTAGTACTTTTGTCGCTTTAATTAATGTAACATTCGTTGCTAGTTTTGGGCCACAGAAGTTGCTTGTTGGTTTCCTCCTGTTTACAAGTGGCTGACATGTTCTAATACTTGTTGTGACCGCACACTAATTAGCGGTTGTCAAAAAGAGGGAAACTCATTTCCATTTAACGTCGAGCTTGACTCGGGGGCTGCCATAAAACACCATTCTAATACGCTAATGAAGATAAAATGAAATTTGCGAAGAAACACAGATGTGGTCGAGGTATATGCAAAGTGCTTAGTCCAACAACAAATTGGCAATTGAGAGTGAATATAGGATACTCTACAAAGGGTACTATAACTACTCGAAACAACATAGTTCGCAAAATAGTACATCAAAATTATATTTGAAGTCAGAATACAATTTTATTAAATTTATTTGTAGTTTTTTAAATAATTACATTTGCTAATAGATCAAGTTTTAAATGAGCGAACCTTGAATCTTATCTATAAATTAATAAATTGTTACCAATTCTGTTGGGGTTGCTTACCGGGAGTCGGTAACAAAGTCTGCTATTGACGACTGAATGGGAGCTGGCCCAAATAGCTACACAGACATCCTGTAGTTGGCTATCAAATGAATCCTTCGCGCCTGCCAATCTGAGCAAACAATATTTTCACAGAAAGCTAAAGCCAGCCCGGGTTGGTGTGACTAGATTTATTGAAGTATAGGGCTTAAAGCAAGTTCCAGGTTCTCGATCTTTTTAAGTTTTTATAACCTCGGCGAAGAAAGCACAACCGATCTAATTAAGTATATATATTCTGAATTAGTAATACGAGATAATTCGATACAATCAAGTCCAACTGTCTGAATGACCTCCTGGATTTTGGAAAGGGCTGGGCCCACATTGACCAAACTTGGCATAAAGGCAATCCTTAACCTCAGACAATATGAGTTTATTTTATTTTTTCAACATAAATAAGTGCAATTGACAAGCATTTTGATAGGCACTCGACCAAATTTGTTTGAGTGGCAGCAATGCGCGTTCTGATTTTATTTTCTCTACCAGCCGGGGACGTTTATTATGCACTTTTAATTAAGTTACGCAAGGCTCTTAATTGCTCATTGAAAAAAAAAAAAAAAAAAACAAATGAAAAGACAGCGTTATGAATCGCCAGCAGGCAGCCCATTTCGCATACCTCTGAGTACAGTGGTGCCTCTGTAGTTGTGATGATTTATTTATTTATTTATCGACAAAAAGAGCTGTCAATGTAAAAAAAAATCAAAACAATACAGAACTTATACTAGATAAAACTAAATAAAAACAACGCCTATAGAAATAACAAAAACGTCTAATGACGAAGCCGACTCGGTGGGGGAATAGAGAGAGAGAGTAGGAGACGTTATTAGACATAACAAAAATTAAATGGAGAGGAAGAAATAGCAAAAAGAAAAGGAAGTTAGAAAAGAACGATAAAAAATAAATAAAAGCTAAAGGTGGAGAATCGCTGACCCGTAATAATGGTGCCGATTGTTCTTAAATGTTTGCTTTATTTGCTATATCTGATATATATATCTGTATCTATATTATCTGGAAACATTCTAAAATATTAAAGTAAGAGTACAGACATGCAAATTACACTTCGATGCAACATTATTTAAATATTTAATTATTAATATTTATAATTATTGAGTGGGATAAAACAGGTGTATAAAGAATCACTTATTTTTAAATATTGAGAAAAGTTTCTATTGGTCATGTGTAGTTTCCAAACTTTTAAGAGACAATTATAGATCCAACCAATAGTATAAAGACTGTTTTAAATATCGCTGTTTGAATTGGTGCCAAACATTGCTCCAAAATTGCACATATAGTAATACTTCATAAGAAAAAGTTTAAGCATTAATAGCATTAATAGAGAGATGGGTATGAGGGTGGCCAACTGAGGAGGCTTCACTGTATTAAATTGTGAGTGGGTGCCATAGAGTGTGTGGCCCAGAAGTTCTAATGCAATTCTCATGTACAAGTATGTCGGAATAAGAATTCGTACGTTGGCATAGAAATGATGACGAACGCAAAGAGGCAACGCACCCGCCAACACCAACACCAACACCAATTCCGATGCCTATGCCGCTGCCAATGCAGGCGTAGTGGCATGCATCTTGAAGAAGCGGCAACAATACACAATGTGTGTTTATTTATGCCACGCGCTAGGTGCACTTGGACCATTGCCACATGTGCCGAAAGCTGAAAGCGGCGGCAAATAAATCGCGCATATGTCGCCTCGCCGCCTAACCTGATTTGCATATGAAAATGCTTAAGATATGCATTGGCAGCCAGCTGAGAGACAGAAGACAGAGCCCCAGACACATATGCAAGCAGTCCGCACATACACACGAGAACGAGCGTCTAAAGACAAATGTTTCAATTTGTCAGGCGGTCTGGGAGGCGGACAGTGGGACAACGCCCACGCACTTTTCCAAACGTCGAACTTTTCAGTTGTTGCTTCTCGTGTGTGTAAGAAATTGTCGCTCAGCTGCCATTTGGGAAACGCTTCAAACTATGCCCAAGCACTTGGGCATGCTTTGACTTTCTCGCAATCGCAGTTCATTTATAGTAATTGCAAGTGTTTTTCCCCCTCAAGTACTGGGGTAGCTGGAAAATTGTCGCAAACTTAGTATAGAGCGCTTGAACTTATTTTTAGTAGAAATATCGAACACTTTCACACTTATCGCTAATCGCTTACCTCGGTGTTATATTTGGCAAATTTATTTTAGTTTATTTATGGGAGCAAGTCGAGCGTGGCGTTGTTTGTTTTGCGTTTAATGTCTTCGCACTTGGTTCTGATTTGTGCTGTCAACGATTTAGGCCAAGATGCTAATGACGATTGACATGCCACTTCCGTTGGGTTGCGCTTCAGTGATAACAGCGATAAGTATGTAAATGGTGATTGTACATATATACGCGTATGTATGTACTTGTATATATATGTTTTGCCTGATGTGCCAATCAAGTGAAAAGTCGATGGCTTTGTGCCGACAAATTGTACAAAGATTTCTTGCTGTCTCGCTGGGCTTAATGTGTCTTAGAGGTTTTCCGCTAAACCTAATGGCAACAAGTGTGCGGCAGGTGTGCCAGTGTGAGAATTCATGATTTATGAGCCGCCACCGGTTAGAGTATATGAGGAACAACAGCAACATAATGTACTACATTTTCTCTCAAGTGTCGTGGAAATCTCTGCCAGTCGCTGAACTGTAAAAAAATTATGAACTGCTGAGATGCCTTCTAGAATGCTGCTAAGAAGCACTTCCTTTTTATTTCTAATTTGTAAAAATCTGGCAAATTAAGTGTAGAGAAGTTTTCTACCGTCAACCGAATTGCATTTTCGAGTTCTCGTAGTAAACATTCATTTAATATTTTTTCATAGGCTGAATTTAGATAACAATCGGTGATTATTTCAACATTTTTATACAATAATTTTTATAGATTTGATCAAAGATGACACCTCAGTTCGGACCCCAAGGAACTCTGAACTGCTTTAAGGCATTAAATAGGGTTGGCGTTTATTGTTGTGAGCATTTTTAATTTTTAGTACGTGTTAATTCATATAATTTTAAAAATTTCGACGAGGTAAAAAAATTAATGGCGAAAGTATGGCATATCACAAAATGTCTAAAAATTTAATTTTCGATGTCCGAAATTTGTTCGCCCCGTAACAAAATCTTGTTAATATCTTTTGAATATGGCTATTATAAATAAACAGAGAAATTTCGCATTGAAAGTAAAATACAAATTCTAAAGCGGTGTTTCATTTCCTTCAGTTTGACAGCCTTATCGATCATAGTACAGTCAATACTATATATACATATGTAATATACAAGTCCTAGAATGAAACCTTCTTTATTTTAGGAGTTCCCCTAATGTTCCTAAGTTTCTCAAACAAAATAAAAGAAGTAAACATTAACAATCTACAGACTACATCCATGGTTTCAATTTAATTGTAATATAATTGTATATTTCAGTTCCTATTCCAAATGAATATAATTTAAATATAGCTGTAATCTGCTCTTAAAAGTAGGTGTTTTATGTTGATATTTTTATTTTTATTATTATAAGAAGAGAAACCTCAATACATTTTTCTTATTATGTTTTGCTCAAGCATAATGGATACTTTTGGTAAAAATTAGAGGTCAGGAAGAATCAAAACAAATAATGGCACAAAGAAAATGTTCTTAGTAAAAAAAAGTTCTTATGTAAAATGCAGTATAGAGTATGATTAGTAAGATTGTATGATTTTATTTATTATTTTACATAAGTACTTGGGCAAAAAAACAAATGATACAAATTATTTAGTAAAAATAGTTTGCTATTGTGTCCAATATATGGGGTTATTTGTGGATATTCTGAGAGTGTTAACTCTTGATTTCGCCTTAAGTTGTTAGAGAACAGTTATGAACTGGTAGAGCCAGATGGCGTAAGGCACGTGTGTGTATCGGCATTTCCGTTTGTTAATTGTATCTAAAAAGCATATCAATGTACTTTTGAAGCGATATCGCAAGGCGTATTTATGAATGCCAAGCATTATTGTGCGGCGCGCTGTTCGCATCGAAAGTGTCAAAACCACTAAGTGTGGGGCAAAGTCAAGGCACTAGTTGCAGGTGTTGCCTCCGGCACTTGCTCTTAATTTATGACCAACTGTTTTTGTGTGCGGCTCGTGGCAGATGCGACAGCGCTCGCCGCAAAATATGAAAATCCATGGGAGCCTCTGTTGGCCAATATCCTGCTGTGCGCACATATTGCAATTGATTAATGTCAACGACACGGCGTGCGGCCCAAATTGAGGATGGCAGCAGCTGAGCTCGGCTCAGATGAGGCTAAACATCAGCCGTAGGCGTTTTTTGTTTGTTTTGTTTCGAGCTGATTGTTTTTGGCAAGTGAACAAACGGGTTTGGCTGCCTCTGTGCTTATCAAAGCAGGCGCATGCCGCACGATTAAGCCAAGCCTCACAACTTGGCCAACGGCACGTGTGGCATGTACGAGTACAACCATGGCCTTGCCTCAGAGTTGCTGTCGCCGCTTCATTAGCGTTGACAGCGGCACAAAGGTGCGCGAGATCTGCCGCTCTGTGTGCCAGCGGTGTGGGTCATGTGTGTGCTTGTCACAAAAGAGCTAGAAAAGGCAACATGGCCATTATGGCGTTGCCTGTCAGCAGCAAAGGAACAAAGGCCAGGCACAAAGTATTACAGAGTGTTGATGTTGCCGCTGATTGAATGCGAAACCGAGTGCGCAACAAAATCATAGCTTCCATTATCTCTCTAAAGCGACCGTCAAGCAAGATGATTATAGATGTTTTTTATTTATTTATTTTTAATTTTTAAATTCCAGAGCCTTGAAGCCTGTTAAAACTATAAATAGAAAATAATTTAATGAAATTAACGCCTTCAAATTGTTCGGGGGAATTTTATTTGCCTTCCTGCTTTGCCTCAATTCACAGCCAAATGGGGTCGTTGACTCTAATAGACTAAGAATAAGTCTTTTTAATGTATCATAAGTTGTTTGTCATACAAGTATATACGGGTATGTTAAAAAATGTTGTAAGGAGTAGAAATAGCAATGCGTGGATTAACCAGCTTCAGGCACATTTGAAGAACGAACTATTTTTGGCAAATATTATTGAAATACTATTGCCATTATATTATTATAAAGGCAATTTCCAATCTGTTTGTGTTAAGCGAGAAGTCGGCTATCAGTCTGCACAGCTTGTAAAAATTGTTGTAGCATTTAAACGAAATATTGAATGCCGACTGATTGACTGACAAACAGCGGCGTGGCATGCTGTTCATCTGCCAGATATGGACATGGCCTCCGCTATACTTGTAGGCATATCTTGGCTCTCCTGTGAGTCTGCTTTCAGCTGGTTTTCTTGACAGTTCACTTTGCACGACAAATAAGCGAATTGTTTAAAGCTGGACGGAACGTAAATGATACTGACAGCGCCCAGTGGCGGTTTCTCTGGCATTCAGGAAAGATGGGCAAACTTAATTTCTACATTTGCTGACGATAAAAGAGATGATTGTGCTGCTGCTGCTGCTCCTGCTGATGCATCGAATTATTGAACCTGGATGAGTGGGAAAACTGGTAAGGCGGAAAATGAGAAGTAGCTGCAAACAGCTGAAGGCCGCATGCCACGTAGCACGCATATGCGTACATACATACGAATATAGTACTATATATTCCATTAGACGCTTTTAGTGCTTGTTAAATTCCAATTAACAACTTTTGCTGCTGCCACTGCAACTGCAACTGCTGCTGCTGCTGCTGCTCTGCCTTTTAAGGCGGCCATGTGTCCAGTTGCATGTTGCCCGCTGTCTGTTGCCTGTTGGACTGTCAACGAGATGTCTGAGCGTTAATTGAACCCGCACACAGTTGGCCATGTAAGACGCGCATTAGTTGTGTAGTTTGTTGGTTTGTTGGTTTGTCGGTTTATTTATCTGTTTCTCTGTTCGATGCAGCATCCCAGAGTTGCAGACCTGCAATCTGTGCACGTTTCCTACACGTTTCAGCTCCCTGTGGCCATTAATCTTGGCTGAAAAACCGGCAAGAGTAACGTGACTCACATGTGTGGAAAACGCGTGCGCGTTTTGCGAACGTTTTGCGCGCGTTTTTCTATTAATATGCTCGTGTGTGAACGTTTTCATTGCCAATAATAACAATTAATTTTAATTTGCCTATGACTTAGAGCAGAACATCACAGCCAGCTGTTGCGTAGTTATGGCTGCTCAGGCCGATTAAGCTTATTTAATGCCTCGTTCTCCAAATATACCAGAATAATGAAAATTAATTGAGAAAACCGCACACAAAATTGATTGAATTTGTACGCTCTTACAGCTCAATCAACACGCCCAGTTTTCGCTTTTGTTTTTGTTATTGTAATCATTTATACTTGATGCGTTTGCTTTGTTGTTGCCTGTTTGGAATTTTCGCGCCGCTTTCCCATCGTCTGCCGTTTTAGCTAACATTTTAATGTATGAAAATTGCGGTTGTACTCGTAAATGGTGCTCTAAATAAAGGCGCGAACTTGCTTTTGATTGAAATGCCCAACAAAACAAACAGATTGAAAGGAAATTGATGAAAAGTTGTTAATGGCCATAAGTCTAGTACTCAGCTGGATGAAAGGAGACTACGACGTGCCTTTATTTTTGTGCTGTGAGGCATAGCTAAATATAAGTGTGTCCTGATATCGAAATTAAAGAGTATTTCAATTTGAAGAGCTGGTATTTGGTGTGAATAATTGAAATGGTTTCTTTTTTTCTGCAGGAATTTCGGTACTGATTACAAAGACTTAATTAAAACTGCATCTCATCTTTTGATCTTTTAATTTTTGCTTTTTCCACGACATTTTAGCGCAACACAACTATAGTGAAATCGTATAACCATACAGATGTTCCCTTTTTATAAAGTGACACTTTTTATAATAGCTTTTATAATTTAAACACATCTTTATTCATTTATAAATATGCATGCAATATTATATTTGTTAATAAAAGTTCCTTCGCACAGATTTTGACGAATTTTATAAAAAATTTCTTTGCACAATGAATGTTTTGTACATGCAAAGCAACACTATAATTTTCGGTGAGATATATTTTTCGCCTGTCAATTGAAATAAAAGTTTGTGACGGTGGACAACAACCTTGAAATTTTCGTCCTTTTCCTCTTCCCACACTGATGAAAATAAAATAACATATTTTCAACAACGCAAACTCTAGCAAACAAAAAAAGGACAATGAAAAGTTGTTATGAAAACGGTTAAGTATGGAAGTAAATAAAATAGTCTTTAGAAACTCTAGACATCAATATAAATTCACTTTATGCATGTGTACACTAATTATGCGATAATTTATTATAGAGATAATTGCAGGTCTAGCTTAATTGAAGCCTTTTATAAATTCTTTAAAGGACTTATACTTGCATAATACTTAATGCAGTATTAACATAAAGGGGTAGATATATAAATAGGTACATAGATAGATAGACAGGGAATTAAGTCAGTTTTTTTTTTTGGTATTCTATATTATATTATATATTCTTTGAAATCTTTCCCATTTGTTTTTGCAGTGCATTTTTTCTACGAATAAATTATATTTATATTTGCCATCGAGCTGTAGAAAATAGTTCATCTCAGCATTTAATACATATATGAACGATTAGGAGCGTAAATTATTCCTGACTTTTATTTTGTTATTGCTCTTGGATTTATAACCTCATACTTGTATTGTTTCAAAAATATAACAACAATACCCGCCGCTTATACCATGGAACTATCGCACTAGTATATGTATTTGCGTATGGTTGCGGTTTCCCTGTGTACTGAGCCAACAGGCTTATTATCTAAACGAAATAGTAAATGCATTTAACTGATAAAAATTTTAAAGTGAAGCCACAATAACAGCAGGAAAGCCGACACGTAAGCGTCTAATAACAAATAGACAATAAACGGAATGTTAACGTGCAAAATGTTTGTTTTAGCCACACGTTAGGCTTAACTTGTTAGCCAGTGCGAATGACAAATTGCTGTAGATTTATCATGTCGTTCGTGTTACATAATCACCTAAAGAAAATATGAGAAATAATGAAAAAGTAAAAAAAAGTCACACACACTACAATACGAAATCGGTTTGTCTCTTCGATTATTGCTTGATGCTATCTAAACAATTAAAGACATTTGTCGAAGATTTATGGCTTTGTTGCGTGCGTCAGCTTTAGCTTTGATCGGGGGTCGCCTTAATTTTGGCGTCACTGTGAAACGCACTGAGGGGAGCCGAGAGTTTGCGAATTTGCATGCAAAAGGCAACAAAGTATGTTGATTATTTGGAAGCCGAGGAAAGCACATAATGCTAACAAAGTATAAAGCACAGATTTGGGCACTGCATAATACAGCAATAAAAAGCTAAAAAACAAAAGCTAATTTACAAGTTGACCCTTGACATACGCATGGCTTTGCCAACATTCCTGTGTGTACACGTATACATGTGTTTGTGAAAATATGAATTCCTTTGGGCCTTACTGCCAGCTGCTTGTGGAAAACTGCTCGCATTAATCTTTATACCAGTGACATTCGCATAAACTTTTAATCCTGCAGACCAAGAGCTGTTTCAGTTTTTGGATGGCAGATTTAAGCATTTCCACTTTAAGATGCAATTAAAGTCAACAGCGCGAAAGCACAAAGCGGTAGAGGCCAACCCTTTAAAACACTTACTAACGAACTTTGTTTAATTTACTTCAAAATGCTTAGAGTGTCTTACAAAGACCATAAACTGATTCCCACTCTCTGCGCTTGCCGTTGATAATTTCCGGTTTCATAATTGAGGCACAGCACGCAGACCCAGACAGTCGAGAGGGCTAGAAATGCCGGAACATTTGAAAAATCCGTAGACACACATATACTCGTACACACACTCTTTTATTCGCACACACAAACACACACACACACACTCTTGATATGTATGTCGAGCGTGTGGAAGTGCCTTTAAAAAACAATTTTATTATTGTATGAACTTACCAAGCTGTTGACGATGTCGGGCGACTTTCTTGTTGCCTTTAAGCTACACACCGCATATCCTGCGGCACTGCAGCACAGGCAGCTCCTTGGCTTTACTGTCCCTTTACTGCAGTGGCTGCCGGATCGCTCTGGAATCTGCTGCTACCTCGCCCGTTGACGCTGTCAGCATTTAATTGAATTAGTTGTTAATTTATGGGTATGTTTTCACTGGGAATTTTCGAATGTGCCTGAAGTGTATGAGAAATGCGGCACGCGCACTTGGGCGTTGAGGACGCCGCAAACTTGCTGCTCTCTTTTGTGACAAAGTTGCGCTGCTGGCAACTTGATTAAATGCTGGACACTTTAATTGGCTTTTGAAAAGAACGCACTGCAGCCACAGATAACAATAGGAACATCACAAGCGACGAGAAAAACGACATAAGCTATACCAACTACCCGATTAACGACTGCACGATTAACGGCTGCCCATAGAGCACAAAACGGGCGTATACGTAATTTTTAATGTCTTTTATGTGCACTTGAACATATAAAAACTTTTAATGTATGTATTTGAAACAAATCGCTATTTTAAACTTTTTTTAAAAATGTTTTCAAAATTTTGTTTTTATTTTATTTTCGCGTGTGCTTATCGCTAGCATTTGGCGCGCTGTTCCATTTTCGTTCCTATGTTTGAAAAACTCATAACATATACGTCTTGTGTGGAATCATGCGCGCTTCTCGTTTTCAAATCGCGGCGGTTGAATGCCAACTGAAGTCAGCGTGCCACAAAACACACAGCAAAGCGCCGGCTGACGCAACATTGTTGCCAACGTGTTGTGGCTGCAGCAACATACGGTATGCTCAACATCTGCGTGTTGCGAGACCCTTTATCAATAGTGATATTTGCGTTGCGTTGAGTATCAGCTGATATTTTGCTCTTTTCTTACTTTGATTAATTGTACTTACTTATTCCGACAATTTCCAATGGGTATTGTGTCGTTTTTGTTGCGTTTGACTGTTGCCGTCGACTTCGCAACATGCTGCGCGCAACATGCTGTGTTGCGCCTGAGCTGTTGATAAGCATTTTTCTAAGCTCTGAATATTTTTAGCGTTTTGCAGTTCATAGTTCACAACAAATATAATTTATGACCCAAAAAATCTTTTTTTAAATTGTTTTTTGCACTATAATATTTACCGATTGGTAGCAAAAAGGGGCTCGCATTCAACATTTCTTATCTGTATAATCTGCATTGCCAATTAAAAAACCTGTTGCTTTTTGAGCTGAATTAACAATTAAGTTTTCCCATAAGCCCACTTGCACATTTTGATACTGTCCTGGATAAAGGCACTGTAAGCTTCATGCTATAGAAAGCTTTAAAGCTTACACCAAATACTTTTTCTACAGGTTGTTCAACCCACCAAAACCGTTCTAAAGGCATTCGGCTCCATACATTCCATGTGATTGTTATTTGTTAAATAATTTGCAAACAGATAGTATGACATGTTGACAAACAAATTGTAAAGTTGCAGAAGATAATAATTACCTAGGCGCTGCTATTATCAATGATAAGTATTGTCAACACAAAGACAAACTTTGTAAGCACTTGTACAGCTCACATTTGATAAGAGTTTTGCAATAGCAAGTAAGCAGAAAGACATGATCATTATAAAATAATAAAATAATTCATTCTTATTGCTATTTTTTTACAATTGTTCGGTTATTGAATTGACAATCGTCTTTTTCTGCTGGCATTTGTGGAACCAACTGATATACAAGTTTTTAAAATTTTATATCTAAATGCTCAACTTAACCACCGTGAAGGCCTGCGATCCATGTGGTTTATAAGCTACGCAGTTAAAATCTATTATAAGCTCTTTTGGCGCGGAATTTGTGTAAATTTAAATTTTTTGCATAATGAAAACGCATGCATATTACTCGTAGTTTTATATATATTTTAAGACAGTTGGAAATAAAGTGAAACGTTCGCCATATTGAAAGACTACCAAGCTTTTGAAGAGTTGAAAAATTAGTGAGTCAAATAGTTAGGTACATATATGTTTATTTATTGTATTTCATAGAAACCTGTGTAAGCTTCACAAGCTTCATAAGCTTTACAACACAAAAGCTCTATTCAACGGTATAGGTGAAAGCAAATCCTGCTTCTTTTGCCTTGTAGATTTCGTCACTCTTGAAAAGCACCACCAGCGGTCCAGGGTTGTTACCTAAGCGAAAGCTTTTAATATAGCAGGCCTTACATTATGGCAAAAGCTTTGGCCGAACTTACTGGTTATGACCGCATCCTTCTGAATGGCGCCACAGAAATATGTGGCGGCTTCGTTGCTCTCAGTTAGCACAGCCTCGGGGACCATCAGGAAATCATCGCCTGGATTGCTGGCAGCTCCACTGTGGTAGCAAGAGTTGTCCGTCAAAAGATTACCAGAAACTTCTTCAGCGCCTACGTGGAAGTAGTACATGCGAATTCTACAAAAAGAAGAACGATGTGTTTTCCCATTTAAATGCCTTCAACTGTTCACCCACCTGAGAGCGTTGGTGGCCGTAGTGCGTCGGAAACAAATGGCATAATTCAGGTTTGAGGGGTAAATTCCAGCGCCGTCATTATAGTTGAAGGATTTGACAGCGCCTGAGGCTTGTGGGAAGTACTGCAGACAGCCAGGTGGTGCCACAAAGAAGCCATCAGTGATAGTGGCACGCGCCTGTGGATGCAGTGGCTCCTCATCGACTGTCTCGGTCTCCTCAGCCACAGAGCGCACAGAGCTGCCGGCGGGACATTCTAGTTGTGTGACTGTCATGTCCCACTCAGGTGTAGGCAGACCCGTAGAACCAGCACGGTTGGCCAGCGAGATCAGCAGATCGATGCGCGAGACTCCCGACGTGGCATTGAAGGGCACATAGATGTGCTGCCATGTCTCCACGCCACACAAACGCAGGCCATTGACCTCGAAGAAGTCCTGCGTGCACTCGACGTATCTCTGGTCTGTGCCCTCCCTTTCCTGCACCGTCGGCTGAGCCAGGGTCATGGCAAAGTCAATGCGCAGCTGGCACACGTTCTTGCTGTACGCATTGATGTGATACTCGCACTCACGTGGCGGATTCGTTGGCTGCACCAGATTGATGTTCTTCGACGAGGTGGTGCCACCACAGGTGGGCTTCGCCACAGAGGCGGCATACGTGCCGACCACGCCTAGGGCGGCGACGATGACAAGAGCGCTAGCAATATGGCCGTTCATCATGAAAACTTACTGTTGGCTACGCCCTTGTGCTGCTGCTTATATATCGGAAAAATTGCACACTTTCGACGCTTTTTGTTATTATTTTTACATGCCTTCAACCGAGCGCCTAATTAGCATTGTCAACAAGCGCTGATACGCAATCGATAAGTTTTATCTAAGCGCATAATGACAGTGGGGGTCTCTTATCAATTGGCAACTTGGCACTTTTGCAGACATTTTAATTGGAATATTTGCGGCTGCATCAACATCAAGTAATATTTTATGAAAGCGCTTCTATATTTAGAGAGCTTTCAGTTTATCTCTAATGGCGGAGTATATGAAAGGTACTGATTAAAAAGAGAGTGACAAACAGAAGGCAAAAAAGTAGCCAGATTATTTCTTTGCTTAAATATAGAAGTATATTAATTCCTCTTAGAGAGTGATCATGGATCGATGCATTTATAGGCATATTTCAAGGGCATTTTAAGCTTTTAAATCTCGCAGCTATGGAAAAGTATGGCTATATTCTAAATTGCCCGAAATTTCGTTCTTAATGCCTTCAGAATGTTTTAATAATAAAAATTAATAATTAATAATAAACCAAAATATATCTCGAATTAGGGAGATAGAAAGTCTTGGAAATAATTATAAAAAAAGATGCCTTTTTTTGCCTAGAAATTCCAATAAGCAATGTGGTTCTAAAAATTGTTATTGTTGACTTGTGCAGAGCTTTTAAATTTGAATCGAAACTGTGTTCCTGATCATATTTGTGATGAGCTCAGCTCTGTTAGAATTTAGAAAATGCGCAAACATAAATACTTTGAAAATAGTGGAGAATTTAACACTACCGTCGCAGATTAATGTTAAATAATACATATTCAATCAGTCTGCCTGCCTGAGATATTAGCGCACATGTATTTTGTATTTTAAAAAAGTTTTTAATTTTATTATGCAAAAATCGAGGTACGAGCACTCAAATCATTTATGCCAGCTACCTGTTGTCTTAATTCCTTTTGCTAAGCTCTGAAATCGAAAAAATACGATATTTGTTCGCCTTCGAGTTAATCAGAAACCTTATATTTGCTTTCGTTTTGTGCTATTCCATTAATTATAAACGATATTGCGCTATGACTGAAGCGAGGGTGGTTTCGTTAGTGGTTTTGTTGAGTGGTAAATTTGCTTTTTGGATGAATTAGCACAAAATTAGTAATAAAATGCGACACATATACTCCTGTATATTTTGAAACTATTTCAAATCTCATTCTACAACATATGTCTGGCAACCTTTCCATACATCAATGAAAGCAAAGGAGTTCCACACTTTATTTAAACAACGATGGTTGACAGAATGTTTTATTGATGTTCTAACAAAGCTATTTAAGATTTGATTCGGCGAGAATGTAATTTGTTGAAATGTCATTTATCTTTCAAGTTGGTCGTTTCTTGCACCTCTGCATTGATAGCAGGTGTTTCTAGGCCCAGTTGTGGTGCAATTCCTTATCAGTTAAACCTAATTGAATGTTTGTAATTTTCACACACTTACCCACACACACACACACACACACACACACACACACACACAAGCAGACTGTTCAAAATCATCGATACCGTCATCATGATAGTCTGCTCAAAATAAGAAGTTAACAATAATGATCATTGAGGCAATGTGCGCAAACATAACCCAGTTTAAAATTTCAGACACTCTAAAAGAGTACACGCCCTGCACTAATTGTGCGCCATGATTATGGCGGTGTTGACGAATTAGTTAGGTTCAATGACTTGCTATGGACATATAGAAAATTAATATGCACAACTATTTAAAATATTCGAACCCGTTTGGTCCAATCGCCTTGCTGCGTCTTCTTCGAATTCTTACCAAATATTGACTCGGTATGGGTTCAACACGAAAATCACATCAGCATGGGCTTGACAAAGACATCATCATCGTCCCAATCGTAACAACAACAATGTACCAGCAACATCATCATCATCATCATCATCATCATCACGATCAGCAATGCCGCTTAGTCTACGAGTTTGTTGGTATAAAAGCGGCCCGTTACCGAGCAAATGGCTCAGAGTTTTTGTGAAAGCGGTGGCGCAAACAACGCGCAACAGGAGGAACTAAAGTAGCATCTGGAAAGAAAGTTTACGAATAAAGCAAGGATTATGCAAACGCTCAACAATGTATCAGTGTTGCTCGCTCTGGGCTCCCTCATCGCCTTGCTGCCACAAGGGGCGCACACGGAGTCCGACCTGCCACAGACAATCAATCGTACAGAAGCGGACGGAGGAATGTGGCGCCAGGGTCGCCGTCGGAATATTTTGGCCGACACCTGCCTCACCAACAATGGCGAGACGGGCACCTGCCTGACGCGCTTCAAGTGCATGCGTCAGAGTGGCACCGTGAACGGCTATTGCGGCACGTACGGAGTGTGTTGCGAAAGTGAGTTAAGGGTTTTTCAAATGAAGTGCAATTGGTAATTAAACGAAATATTAAGATATGCCAAAACGAACTCCCCAGTCCGTGTTCACATGATCGACTTTCTTTATAAGCCATAAGCTTAAGAAGAATATTGTTTCTGGTTTGAAAAATGCATAGGAAATTATTCCTGTTATCAGCAATTTTTTTTTAATCTTTCTTCTTTATTCAAGATCTGTCATAAGGATTATTAAATTATATGGTAGCATTGGATTGGTTCAATCATGCGTTCTGTCAGCTAATTTGAAATTAGGATAATATCTCCAGGTTAAAAATAGGTTTCCAGAACTTTAATTCGAATCTATCGTAGTGATGATTGAATTGAATTTATTTAGGACTTAGGGGTTTCTGCAAATAATTAATTATAATTAATTACATAATAATCTTGTTTCCTGAAGCCAATATGCAATGCGGTACGACGTCGCGACAAAAACGCACCATCATTAAGAATCCCGCCCAGTTGGCCAGCGACGTTTGTACATATACCATTGAGGCATTCAGCACCAACGTGCAACAGTTGCGAATTGATTTTGAGCAATTCAATTTGCCACAGCCAACCGTATCGGCCGATGATGAAACCGTGTACGAGTGTAAGGACTATTTCGAGGCGGGAGGATTTAAGCTGTGCGGCGTCAACTCCGGCCAGCACATCTATTTGCCTTTTAATGTGGCATCTGGCATTGATCAGATCACGATAACATTCAACATGGCCAGCCGGATGACGGGATCCAGTTGGCGTCTGATAGTTACACAGCTCGAAGGTCCGGGCACCGTACGCAAGACGAGCGCACTTAGCGGCTTTGGAGCTGCCACCAATAGCCTGCAGGACCTGCGCACCATGTTTGCCTTCCACCATGCAGACTACGATCTATTGGCGCCCGCCGGTTGTCAGCAGTATTATACGGAGCCCACGGGCACTATTCGCAGCTTCAACCATCAGTCGACCATAGGTACCATGTACATGCCCGATACCAGCTACACGATCTGCATCAAGTCTGTGGCAACTGCCAGCATGATTGAGTGAGTTGTGGAGAGGAGAGAGTGGGGAGAGTTATCTAAGCGACTGCTGGCAATTGTCCTTTTACAGATATACATTCAGCAAATTTTCCATGTCTCAAACAATGGATGTCGGTGGCACCCCTGAAGGCTATGATGAAGCTTGTCATAGCACCATACACACGACTGGCAGGGCGGAGGATTACCTTTTGATCCCACAATCTATACTGGCACGACACATAGAATACCAGCCGACCTACTATTGTGGTGTTAATGATAACCTAATTGTCTATGGTAAGCACTGTTGAGCCTCAATGATAGCATCCTGATTCTAACCTATAATACGCACAGCTTCGCCGCCCTATTTTATGCACTTCTCCAGTGACGATATGGTCCATGATCCAACAGAAGAGACCGGTTTCATGATGACTTACCGCCTGCGTACGTCAATTTACTGAATAGAGTAAGGATTGAGGAGAGATTCACACTTAGTAGCGTATTTGAAATAAGTTCTTATAAAGTATATGCTTAGATTATCAGATGTTGATTAAAGTGAAATTTGATTGGCGACTTAAGTATTCAAGTCTTGGGAATTTCCAGCAAAACCCGTACAGATTGAAGCACGGTGTGATTGATGATTTAAGCAGCTAGCAAACATCATTTGGGCACCAACTCTGGCCTTAATTTAATATTGCTGTTTAATATTGCTGTCCATGCTCCAGTTCCTGTGCTTTTGCCTTTGCCTTTGCCTTTGCCGCTGCTTGTTCCCGCCGCTGTCGTGGATTAGTGAGCTGATGCTGTTGGAGTTTGTTTGACAGCTAAAAGCTAAGCGCACATATTGAAGGATTTCTTTGGAGCGGGCAAATACAAAAATACTCGCTGCTTAAATTAGAGAAACGCATTAACGACATTTTGCGGTCAGCGACACGATTATCCTTTTAGTTGCGTAATTAGTGTGATTAAAGTTAAGCGCAGGACACACGCTGCGTCCAAGAATGGCAGGCGGCAGGAGGTATCCAGTCGCTGCTCCAGTTGCCCTCGGGCCAACATAAAACACAATGTGCACAACTCACTCACAGCGAGTGCTTAAAATTTACGCACATTGTCGCTTAAGGTGCTTAATTTGCATTTAATCAAGCACTCACCACCTTTCACTTGAAACCAGGTGTGAGATTTTTGGACAACGTGTTCCATCCATCCAATTGATGTGCGAGAGCCGCCAATGAGTGAGTGCCCATGGTATTTGTTGGTACACGTTTCCCAGTTCATTGGAACTACATAAATAGATAATAGATAATTGAGTTGTCCTGTTCTTGAGCATGCCCCTCTTTAGCGCTTTCTTTTTATGTACTTAGGTCGCTACTTCAATTGTGTAAACACACACTTGTAATTCTTGACGCTCGCTGGGCGTCAGTCTGTGACGGGGACGGTGACGGTGACGGAACAAGTCAATCAATATGTTTGCCTTTAATATCAGCACCCAGTACTTAGCTGCCGCTTTTTTTTTTTTTTTTTTTGCCCCGTGTGGTCAATAAAGACACACTAGTAGTCGCACAAGTAGCCGCTACTTATTTAGTCATATAACGGATGATCGTTTTAGCACTTTGTGCCAGAAAAGTGGCCTAAGCAAATAGTAGGCGGATCATTGGTGCTTTTAGTATCGGTAGCGGTGTAAATCTTTTGATTTGCTTTATGATCTTAGCAGTTGGTAATTAACTTGGTCGTTAACAAAGCAATGCCAAATTATTAGTACATTAGCATCCATTCTCTCTCTCGCTCTCTCTCTTGCTCTAACCCCCACTCTACAGGTTTTATGAAACTAATTCTTAGCAACTAGAAACTGTTTTCATTCCCACAATCACACTATTTGTTGAGCCACTGGCACTTAAGCATTATTTGCATATCCAGCTTCACAGTTATAGGCCAAAGCTTTCTGCTCATTGGTGGTTTCTGTTTGGCGTTTTAATCAAATCAACTAGGGAACTAATTTGTCGGTGATACCTAAAACCCATAATTGGTTTCTATTTGCCTATTTACCTTTAAAATGCTAACGCCTGGTGATGAAAGCGTAGCGTTTCCTACAAGTATAACCACCCACTTGATGTCAATATGGTGAAATCTCTATCATGAATATAACGGTTTAAATATTGTGTGTTTGTGGGACTTGTTCTGAATCATGGGCTAAAAATTGCTCAAATAGCAAATCTGCAAATTGTTGGTTTACAGCGAATTTTTTTGGTTTAAGGTGTTCTTTTGTAAATTAAACATTTCAGCCGCATAGAATAGAAAGAATAGCAGGGCCTAACTTATCGAAGTAAAGAAATTTATTAAAACAAAGCACAAACACTTCTAGGGACATAGAATGAAGTATTGTAAGGTCTTTAAAACGCACAAAAAAATAAATAAATAACAAAAAATTTAAAAAAAAAATGGTTTTCATAAATTTGTCAATGAACTTTAAAATTATACCTCAACAAGTTTAGATTTTATTCTAAAATATTACTGTTTAGTTTAATTGAGCCTTAAATATTGTGCAAAGCATAGTTAATTGTGAATCTAATCAAGATATAGATTCTTAAAAAAGAATTCGACCATAATGTCAGGTGTAACGCTGGTAGGAGCCTGTGTATTTCATTTGTAAAGTATGCAAATATGTTAAGCATTAAGTCCTCGGAATATCTCTGTCTTTACTGTGTTAATCTGGAGGTCGTCCTTCAAAAATTCATTGCAAGGGTAGCTTTGTCTGAGAACTTTAGTTTAGGCTCCTTGAAAATTGGCTTTTCGGTGAAACTATATACTTGTATGAAATACAAGTAGGACTTTATTATGCAGACTGAAATCAGAATTTTTTTTTGGTAACGCTTTCTACATTCTGGAACTTCATTAAAATTTTTTATCATATCTTGAAGGTCAAATAACAACGATCACCTAAGATATAACTTTTAGTACGAAATCATTTTTGGTTAATCAATAACTTTCGATTCTTTTCTATATTGTGAGCTTCCATCGAAAACATAGCAATCACTGGAACGATTGGCACAAGAAAGTATTATTAAGGTGCAGGATTGTGGAAGAGCCCGTACCTACATGGTGTACAAGAGTCGGACTCGCACCACTTTAACGTTTCAACTATTTTTGACTTTAATTATTTTTGAAAAATAATTTTCTTGCTACCTTCTATCTGCCTATGTTTCTCTAAAAATATGTACTGTAATTGATGTGATGACGGAATAACAAAAAAGAAAATCTGATTACCAATTTAGTTGCTTTTCCATCCTTAGAGGGTTGGGTGCGGTAGATATATAAGCAGGAATTAATAGATCAGAGCGTATATATAGCTTGTACATATTTTTTGTACATGACACATCCAAGAATCAAACTACTTTAAAACCGTAATAAAGAATGCTTTAAGGGCCATAAAAAGAAGCAGGCAAATAGACTTACAACGAACAAATCGTTTAGCAATCGACAGCTTTGGAATTATAGGAATTTGCACGAAATGCAGTACATATAGTACGTACACGAATCGGATGATATTATTTGAATTTGTAGCAGCACCAGCTACTAAAATATGTTAACTGCTTGCAACATGTAAAAAAAAAACATGGTACTCGCATATAACTCACTTATTATATGTACATCACAAGGGTGAACAAGAAAGGCAAAGTAATAGTTTAAAGACAGACAGAGGGTTGCCCAGGTACAAAACTACTAAATGTTCTCATAAATTAACAACTAAACTGCAACAAAGCAAAAGGAAAAAGAGTGAAAAACCGGAAAATGTGAGCGAGAAAGATAGAAAGCGTTAAGGCTAAATGCTGGCTAGTCAAAGATCGACGACAGGCAAGCGACGCAGCTGCAGTGAAAAGAACGAAAATGCATTTTTTAACCGAAAAACAACGAAAGTGCAGAATATGGGATGGCGCTGGGAGCACGTAGGATAAGAGGCAGAGAAGAATGCCAATGGCAATGGCGGCGAAGGCGAAGCGTGCCAGTTGACTGGCCAGCCAGCCACTTTCTGGACTCGAACCGTTGCGGCAGCGGAGCTAGTCGAGAGGCGCTAGCCGTGGACAGTGCTTGCTGACTGGTTGGCTGGACGGCTGGTCGGCTGGGTGCCTGCCCGGAGAGTGTGTATTTAAGTAATGATTTTGCAAAATATGCGCAAAAGTGCCAACACCACAATATGGTGCCCTAAATGGACTGTAACCGGAAGTGCGAAAAGTGCACAGCTGGGCCAGAACAACGGGAGCGAAGCCTGACCCCAAGATGCTGGCTCGAAAGTGTGACAAAGTGTAACGAAGCGCAGCAGAGGAAACACCGACGACTGTCAAGTTTAAAGACAGCTAACCTTAAGCCAAAACGCATTTCCCTCGCTCTATGTATTAGGTAGTGTGTAGGGTATGTGCTTAGTGTATATACTACATAGCTAATAAGCGTTTGCCAACTCAGCGAGTGTGTCACACAAATGCCGTGCGGCGTTCGCCAATTTGTCATGGTCATGCAGGCCCACACATACACACACACACACACACACACACAAACTCACAGCTAAGCATTAAGTGTGAAAATGTATGCAAAAGTGGATCAGAGTTGACAATAGCAGCAGCAACAACAACAACAACAACAGCAGAAGCGATGAACAGAGCAAAGCTCAGTGTAAGCGCCACAAACGAAAATGAGTTGGCTGCGGGCATATGCCTGCCTCTATGTACATACTTGCATATCTGCATGTATTAGAGATGGCCAAGTAGTCGTTTTTTTTTGCGGCCAACACGACACCAAACATCTAAGCTAGTAAATTATAAAAGATTCAATTTAAATGATCAATATTTAATTATTTTTCTACATTGAATTGATCTTTACTACTGTTAGAAAATAAATTAATGTACAAGTAACAGAACCTGGAACATATTAAATTACGATATGAATTATGATAAATGGATTTTAAATATACTACGTGTAGACATACAAAAGGAAAGCATTTTCTAAGTATATTTATATATCCTGTTGAATCCTATTGAATATTTTTTAAAATTAAATTTATTTAATATCAATTAATAATCAATTTAATATTCTTTTAATGTATTGAAGAAAATATCATTTCTTTCTTGTTAATGGATGGTATTAACTGCTTGGTAGATTACTTGAGAATCTACTTACTTTTTAAGGGCTGATTTAGTTTGTTTTAAATTCAACACGCATATCCGGGTTCTCTACAAGTATATCCGCAATAATTTCGATGTGCCAGTTTTTTTCTTTTCTTTATGACCACCTCTAGAATGTAAATGTGTATGTGGCTGTTTGAGTGTGTGTGCGAAGTTTTGGTGCGTGCAAGCGGCCGGAAGTGGAAATTGTAACAACCATGTAAGGCAGCATGCATGAGAGCATCAATGAGTGTTTGTGTGTCTGCCTGTATACGATGTGTGAGCGTTTCGTCGTTGCCTTATCAACACATTGTCGTCGACAGCAGCCAAGCGACACACATACATACACACATGCACATACATGCACTGTAAATACAGACATATGTATGTATGGACTTGTGTGACTGTGGCCATGAAATGAAATGAAAATATTGAAGCTGTCCTTTGTGGCGCGCCTTTTATCGGCCTTTGCTTGCGATTGTGTTGTATTTTTCCTTTTTTTTATAGAATCACATGTATCTATCTACATTCTATACCCAAAACGCGTTCGCATAACATTTCTAAAGACACAAACAATAAAATCGAAATATTCTCCCATTCAAATATGGAATCCAGCATCCCTGCATGTGCATGTGTGTGAATTTTGTGAATTGGGCGAATCGGCCAGGTCGAAGGAATACTCACGTGTTGGGGGTGCCTACGAGTATGTGAATTTCTGTTGATTTTCATGGCATATTTTCTGGTGCATGTAACTGCATGTGCATGCATGTGGTCGCCTGTATGTGTGTGTTTGTGTGTTTGGATGAGTGTGGTTGCCAGAAAGAAATAAAATTGAAATGAAATATGCAAACATGAAAAATATGCGCCAGCCTGAAAATATGCTACGAAAAAATTGCCAAACACATGCAGCTGCAAAGGCAGACCGAACTCACACATACATTGCAATCACCCACACATGCAGACGTGCCGTTGCCATAACGCACACACAAATAAAGCCCCCCTACACTCACATTGGCCGCGATTTATTGCATTATCAATAAAGTGAATAAATTTTGAGGTTATTGTGGCGTGATAACGGCCATATTTTTTTCCCTTCGTTCATGTATTGTTTAAAGTCGTTATATGTCAGTCAAAGTGCCTTTCTGGGTAAGGGTGTGCAGGGTGTGCAGGGTGTACAGGGCGTGCTGTGCTGCTTTTAATACTGTGTAAATGACGATGTTAATTAAAAAATCTCGTCCACGCATGCCACGTTTGCTTAAGCGCTGGTAATACCAACAATTAACTGATTAAATGCTTGAGCTGTGCCATGAATCCGAAAGTCAAGTCGAAATTTGTATGCGGCTTGCAGTTGAACACTTTATATAGGCCTCATATTTCCGTTGTTTCGCACAAAAGTGATTACGTTTTTGAAACCATTACGAAAAAACGATACAAATAGAAGTTGTCGAAGTTCATTTTACTAGTAATATAAGCGAAAAAAATTCAGAATATAAATATTAGTATTATGTAGTTCATTGGCTTGAAAGAAAACACATCGCGTGAATAATTTAAAATAATTGTTGTACATGAAGCGTAAATGGCAATCGTAAAAAATGTAAAAATTAATTAATATGGCATCTTTAAAAATATGACGAAGCAAACATTGATCCTGTCGCTTAACTAAGAAAAAGTTCCTCAATGTTTTGAGATCAAAATAATTATATTAAAAAGGTCCGATGTGTGAATGGTATACTAGAAAATATAATCGTCAAATGTATGTATATTTTTAGGTGCAAATTCGTTAGATACAACATATTCTCAGGGTCAACTATTGAGCCACACATACACAAAAATTTATGTGTAGACTTGTCTTTGCTATGCATTTGTTTTCTCATTTTTATTTATTCAAATTTGTAAATGCACGTAAAAACAGACTTATCCATAAAATGACGGATGGACGCATTCAATCTGTAGGGTGTTCTTTGATAAAGCTTCTCAATGGAATGATGGAAAAAACAAATAAATTTCGGAAAACTTTTACTTCATTGAAAGAGGAAAAAAAGTTATCGACAAATAAACATGAATGAAAAATTGTGGTACTCTTTTTTCAAAAATTTTAATAAAATTCTTATTATCTTAAAACTTGAATTTGAGTTCTAAAGACGTTTGAATGTTTAATAAGATTTTTTACACTAATGCATTAGTAAAATTTCAAAATATTTGTTCGCGACCAATTGAATTCATCCGCAACGTCTTTTAAATTCGATATTTAAAAGGTGACTATTTTTTCTGATTTCCTTTACCAGATGTTGGTTGTTGTAGCAAAAGATGCTATTGGTTTTTGAAATATTGATGCGCTCATTTATAGGCAAACAAATGCAAATAGGCGATGACTAATTAGTATAGTTTACACACTTGAACACATACACGTATATACTTGTATATGTATGTATATAGCTGAGCATATACAATGTAAACAACCTAACTACACATACATAAAAACACTAATGTACCATATAGTACGTATAGTATGTATGTGCATGTACAAACAATGACAGGTTCATGAATATTTGGACACCTTCTGTGCATGTTGCAATCATACGTAGCTATGTCTGTTTGTATGCTTGTTTGTTTGTTTGTTTGTTTCTCTGTATGAGTTATAATATGTTAATCGCCTCAATTTGCATGTTTGTGTTTGTATTGTGAATAATTACCGTTACGTGAGTTGCTGCCGCCATAGAGATTTTCATTGTGACACTAGTACTCGTAAATAGTGCAACAGTTCATGGCAATGGAATTGTCGTGCGACAGCACGGTAATCAACACTTGCCAGCAACATCAATGTCAGCCAGCTGGCTTTCAAAAAATAGCTACATTCGACAAGCGATGGCAGGAGTAACAGCATAAATGTCGTCATCATTGCCACAGCCATCAACATCATGTGAAACTCTCAAAGGGGGGGTTGCAGGGGGATGCAGAAACGAGTGGAAGTCTGCTGTCTGCATGGGGCGAAAGTGGATGACATCAACCACAGCCACGACATAGACACACAAACACACACCCACACACACACACCTTGTTGCTTTCGCACCACACATATACACACGCACACACCAGCCCATCATCCTGCTGGTAACCTCAGCCACCCGCCGAGCACAAGGCAAAAGAGCGAAGTGAGCAGCGTTTTAATAAATTTGTAAACAGATTTGTTAATTTTACCATAAAATTTTGATGAGAATTTGGCCATGTTGTAGCGTGACTTGTAGCCTGTACGTTAAATTTAATTATTTTTAAAATTTAACGACTCGCCATCTGTTGGTCAAGCTAAACAGTAGCCTTTAACAGGTACAAGGTGAAAGTGAAATAGCAGCAGCAAACGTCAACAAAAGGAAGAAATTGGCGCCTTTCACTGACGCTATGTTAAAAGCTTTCGTTCGCGCCAGCGGTAGTACGTTCGCTCTTTTTTATTCCGAACGTCGATCAAGCCAGAAGTGTATGAAGTGTTAAGTTCAACTTGCCGAAATAAAAAAAAAAAAAAAAAAAAAGTCAAATTTTCTTCCGCTGGCAAGAAAGCAAATGCTTGTGCCTTTTGTGGGAAAAAAAATAAAGTTCACAAATTAAATTCAAAAGAGTGTAATTGTTCTGTTGAACCGCTTTGAAGGGTACAACCATCAAAGCCGCTAAAATATTTGCGGAAGAAGTATCAGACCTCGGTAAGTTGCAGATTGCGTGATTTTTTTTTTGCAACAAGTGTTTAGGCAAGGCAGTCTGATAGGCATTAAATTAATTTGCAGGGCCTTGATCAGCTGCCTGCAACAACAAACCTTGCCTGGGACTTCCACTCGGTCGGCCGCAGTGCCTAGAGGGAGAATAAACGGCAGAAAAAAAAGAAGAGAGCAACTTCCAGGCTAGCTTTCCCGTCCACTCAACACCCGGCAGCTTCTACTTTAATTTGGGAGTGTAGAAAAGGCGGCTATAGCGACCAAACAACGGCGGGGGCGCGACCCTTTTTAAATCGGCGACCAAACGTTAAAATAAGTATCGGAACTCGCCCGGAGGTGTTACCCATTTTTTTTTCTTAATTTTTGTTGTTGTTGGTGTCGGTTTAGTGCCCGAAAAAAAGAAAAAAAACCCGAGTAAATTCGGGTAAGATTGCAGTGGCGCGCAAGCGCCGAAGAAGCCGTATGCCGGCGTATTAGTATTTATAAGGTTAGGCTAGTTTTTTTTATATATGTTAATTTGTCCAAATCAGTGGCAAAATTTTATTTGAAGTGCTCGTGATATGTATGGTTTTAATTGTTAAGCCACTGTTTTATTTTTTTTGCATTTTTTTTTCTTGTTGCCTTATTCCGTAATTCGGAAGGCACCAATTTTTTTTAGTGAGAACGTGAGAGCGATTATTGGTTCTCTCTCGCGCTTGTGCGCTTTACTTTGCTTCCCGCGGTTTTTTTTTGTTTGCGCGCTCTTATTCCAGCGCGGTGTCTTTTTTACAGCTACGCTCGTTCCAGACGGAAAGCGCTTTCTGCGTGGGATCAGCAGCCCAGCCGTAAGTAGACAGCTGTTTATTTATTCTTTTATTTGCATTTGATTTCAAAAAATGGGTCATTGGAAGCGCAATACTCACTAAAGAAAGTTTATATTTATTTTTATTCTCTACGCCACTGAACGGCTGTTTAATGAATTTTTTTTTCTTCGAGCAATATTTATTTTTATTTTAAAAGGTTCAATTTTTTTAATATTGTAATTTTTTTTTCTCTTTTATTATTTTTCGATTTATTGAATTTGTTAGTAATATTGCTGAACATACCAATTTGTTTTATGTTTTCCTTTAACACTCTAATTTTTATTCCCATTTAAATAAATTATAATGTGTTACTAATTTATCATTTTTTTGATTTCACGCCAAACCCAATGCCTTCGTAAGTTTTTGTTTCCAGCAAAGGGGTCATTGTTAATATTCTTTTTTTTTTGTTCTGTATGTGGCTTTTAGTAATGACCAAGGTAGGGAGGGCGTATTCAGACTCGCCAACATCTGAGTTCTGATCATGTGTGTGCAGTTTAGTGTAGGTGCAAGTCCGTCCGAAGTCAGTTTAAGTGTTTCTCTTCCGGTTTTGTTTTCTCGTCTTATGCACGCTTATTTAAAATAAATAATAAGCATGGGACATACATGACGTAGGAGGTAAAGAACACCACCCAATTGCCGACGAGCCAGAGCCGGAACTCTAAGCGTGCCGCTCCTACTCATGTCGACCACCTAGTCCCAAATTCCTTCTGTAACCGTTACAGATATTATTATTATTATTATTTTTGGCGCCCAACGTGATGGCCTCACTTAGTTTGGAGCTATTAGTAAAATTCGTTTATTAATTTTTCCATCTAACTTAGTGTGACTCACAAAACTTAAAACATGACTTCACTTCTTTTCTCAATCCTAATTTCTTTTTTTTAATCTTCGTTTTACTGTTTAGTAAAACAACATATACTATGTATTTTCTTTCTACAATTTAGTCCCAGCAAATCGAATCCAGACGCATAGGATTGCAGCGATGAATTTTTAGAAATTGTCGTCTGACCACGGCTGATGCGTTTTGATGTGACTAAAACTTGTCTTCTAATTACCAACCTGGCAAACAAACGCATAGGATTACAGTATGAATAGCTTTTAGAAGTAATCAGCTGTCCACGGTGGTTTGCAAAGTTGAAATCTTAATTCTCCTCTCCATGATTGGATGTAATTAGCTTATGAGGCGCATAGGACTGCAGATAGGGCAGATTTTTTTTATCTCCTACTGACCACGTTTAATAAGCTAATATAAATCGTTCAAAACCATAAGCAGTTACGGCTGTTCACTTACGGCTGCGTAATGTCTACATTCTTTCATCTATACATTCTTATATATGGCACACACTAGGAAATAAACCTTGTTAAGGCTAGGGTGAAGCGTGAAATCAAATTATATATTTATGTACCTTGTTTAAAAATTGCGAAGAAATTATTTGAAATTAATTTAATTATTTACTGTTCTTATAAAGTGTTCAATGCTTACACTTTTGAAAGTACCGAATTAATAAAAAGGTGTGTTTTAAATTTCTTGCCGACCGAAACAGTAGGTCAAATCGTATAAACTTTATTGATATTTTTCTGTCTAAAATTGTTGCGGTTTGGTACAATTTATTCAATTACTAATAGCTAAAACCAACCGCTTATAAGCATTTACGAAAAGCTAATTAATATACTTATTTTTATTTCTAAAATTATTTATACATTCTTATTATTACTTTTGTTTAATCTTCTGCACATTTTGTTGTTTTGCGTTTTCAATTCAGCTGCCTTATTATTGGGAGGGATTGAGCGTAAAATTTTTTTGTGTCAACGTAAACATTCTCGGCTATTAATCTAAAGTAAAAAAAAAAAAAAAAGTACAAACAAAATGGGGCTAAATCGATCAGAAGAGCAAGCCGCACAGAATTTAAATTGTGTTTTGTGTAATGCGGAAATTTTACCAAGCGACGGTTGTAAAACTAAATGTGGACATACATTTCATAAACTTTGCATAAAGACACATTTTCGTAGTGACAATACATGTCCGGTTTGCAAAGCCATTTGTCTAGATCCTCCAGGCCCCTCAACACGTCAACAAACTCGAAATCAAACTAAAGCAACTGAAAATACTGCAATCCAACCGGAAATCCCCAGACCATCTAGTGTAGCTTCAAATTCTGATACAAATCGAGAAGGTTATCCATCTGGCATTAATATGGAACTAAGTTCTTTTATTAGCAATTCCCTACAAGTTATGCAAAATGACTTGCTTCTTCAATTGACCGAAAGGTTGGCAGCGGCAGTTGAAACTAGTGTTTCCACACATTTGAGTCGACACAACAGTGTTACTCAGCAATCACGCTCGCAAAGTGCAACCAATAGTTCACGCTCGCCTGATCAGTTATTGAGATTGGCCCCAGGTACAACTGAAACTAATTATGTTCCAATAGGGCGATCTGTCAGCAATAATGGCTCAGAGTTGGAAAATAGGCCGGAAAAGATTGGTCAAATAATAAATAATTGGAAGCTTCGTTTTAGCGGGGGCACAGAAGGATTAAGCGTCGATAATTTTATCTACCGGGTCGAAGCGCTTACTCACCAAACGCTTGGTGGAAATTTCGCTTTGTTGTGCGATAACGCTAGTCTTTTGTTTGAGGGAAAAGCTAATGATTTTTATTGGAGATTCCATAAATCAGAGCAAACGGTGCGATGGAACTCATTATGCATGGCCCTCAGAAAGCAATTTCGAGACACGCGCTCTGATGTGGACATTAGAGAACTCATTCGCAATAGAAAGCAAAAAGAAAAAGAGAACTTTGATGGTTTTTATGACGCAGTAGTTCAGTTAGTTGACCGTTTGGAACAAACTTTGGACGAAACCACATTAGTTGAAATTTTAAGGCGCAATCTACGGCCAGAGGTACAACACGAAATCCTTAATATTGAAACGAGGTCAGTTTCTAAGTTGAGGGAAGTTTGTCGAAAGCGAGAATGTTTCTTGGACGAAGCCAGACGTGTACATGGGTATCAAAAATCCACTCCATTTAAAAGAAATGTGGCTGAGGTATTTGAAGAGAATAATTCTGATATTTTCTCAGAGTCCGATTCTGATGGCAACGAAGAAATAGGGGCAATGTCTCTTATCTGCTGGAATTGTCGCAGAGAAGGGCATCGTTACCAAGATTGTGTAGCCAAACGTAAAGTATTTTGCTACGGTTGTGGCACTAAAAACACTTACAAGCCTGCTTGCCCCAAATGTCAAAAAAACTTGAAGGTGAGCACTCAAGGCACTCGTCGTCCTTCGTGTGTTCAGATAAATCAGGCGACGAACACAGATTAAATAAGCCAATTTTAACCAATAACGTCGGCAAAAAGCTAGACGTTGCCAATGAAAATAACATTAACGACTTTTTACACTGGCCACAGAAAATAAATTACTTTCAATCCCTATGTAAAAACTTAAAGCCCGATACATTCCTATCGCAGTCCAGAAATAGCAATAGGCACAAATCATATTGGCGGGCAATCAAAACCATAAATGCAATTCGTAAAAAGAAAAGCGACAAAAGACCTTATGCTTTAATTAAATTATTAAACCGTGAAGTGTGTGGTCTTTTAGATACCGGTGCTGCAGTTAGCTGTATAGGAGGACATTTGGCTGAAGAAATTATTAAAAGTAGGATTCCAATAAAGCGTGTATCATCTAATGTGAGCACTGCAGATGGTAGCCCTCAACAAATTGTAGGTCGTATCACGACTGAAGTTGAGTACGAACACAAAACGCGCGACATGGACTTTTACATCATTCCCACCTTGTCCCAAGAACTATATTTAGGAATAGATTTTTGGAATTTATATGATCTCTTGCCACCTGAATTACAAGTGTCCGAATTAAAAATAGATAGCAGTCAGCATAAATTATCAATGGCACAAAATGAAAGGTTACAAAAAGTGATCGAACAGTTTCCCTCATTTGCTCTGGTTGGGCTAGGTAAGACAAATTTTATTACTCACATTATTAATGTGGGGGACGCAACACCTATAAAACAGCGTCATTTTCCCGTCTCTCCCGCCGTGGAAAAATTGCTTTATGCGGAAGTAGATCGCATGCTTAAGCTGGGGGTGATAGAGGAATCAGACAGCGCATGGTCTTCGCCAGTTGTACTTGTTCAAAAACCAGGAAAGATAAGATTATGCTTAGACAGCCGTAAGGTAAATGCAGTGACACAAAAAGATGCCTATCCTCTCCCACAAATTGATGGTATCTTGAGTCGGTTGCCAAAAGCCATGTTTATTTCTAGTTTAGATCTGAAAGATGCTTTTTGGCAGATACCGCTTGACCCAGCCTCGCGAGACAAAACTGCGTTTACAATTCCTGGTAGGCCATTGTATCAATATAGAGTTATGCCTTTTGGTTTGTGCAATGCTCCTCAGACTATGTCGCGGCTGATGGATAAAGTCATACCACCAGCGTTGAGAAATGAGGTTTTTGTTTATTTGGACGATTTGATTATTGTTTCAGATAGCTTTGAGCCACATCTAGAAGTTCTGCAAACGGTAGCATCACACATACGAGCAGCCGGTTTGACCATTAACGTAGAGAAGAGCCATTTCTGCATGCGCTCTGTAAAATATCTTGGTCATATTGTGGGGGAAGGCGTCATACGAACCGATCCCGAAAAAGTGTCCGCCATCACCAACTTTCCGCTTCCGAAAAATATAAAAGCCCTACGAAGCTTTTTGGGAATGGCTGGCTGGTACAGGAAATTTATCCACAATTTTGCTTCTGTGACTGCGCCATTGACTGACTTGCTAAAAACCAAGAAAAAATTTGCCATGTCCGAAGAGGGAAAGAGGGCCTTTGAAAACTTGAAAGAAATGCTAAGCACCGCACCACTATTACGTAGTCCAGATTTTACTAAGCCTTTTTATATTCATTGCGATGCCAGTAAAACTGGAGTAGGTGGAGTCCTCGTTCAGAAAACAGAGACAGGAGATGAATATCCTATAGCTTTTGTATCAAAAAAACTAAATCCAGCACAAAGGAATTATTCCGTCACGGAACAAGAATGCCTGGCAGCTATAATTTGTCTGAAACGCTTTAGGGCTTATATAGAAGGCTTGGAATTTACCATAATTACAGACCATGCCTCTCTAAAGTGGCTCATGTCGCAAAGTGATTTGCATTCGCGGTTGGCAAGATGGGCACTAAAACTACAAAGTTTTAAATTTAGAATTGAGCACCGCAAGGGAAAGCTTAATGTAGTCCCAGATGCCTTGTCGAGAATAAACGAGGATGAGATTGCTGCCGTTGACTTGAACAATGGGTTATTGGTTGATTTGGAATCGCCAGAGTTTAAGGGCGAAGAATATTCGGATTTGGTGGAACGTGTTAAAGCCAATCTGGATCAATTTCCTGACCTAAAAATCGCCGATGATTTGGTTTATAGGCGCTCAGACTATTCAAATGGGGACAGGTTGCATGATACGTATACTTGGAAGCTATGGGTGCCCAAATCCTTGGTAGAAACGGTTTTAAAAAATGCTCACGACCATCCTTTAGCATCCCATGGGGGAATTCATAAAACATTGGAGCGCATTCGTCGGTATTATTACTGGCCTAATTTGGTAAACGACGTGCGAAAATATATTAATGCATGCGAAACTTGTAAGTCTACAAAATCTGTAAACTGTACTTTGCGACCTCCACTTGGTAAACCGCACGAAACGCAACGCTTCTTTCAACGGTTGTACGTGGATTTCTTAGGTCCATATCCACGTTCTAAAAGTGGTCACGTGGGAGTTTTCATAGTGCTGGATCACTTCTCAAAATTCGTTTTCCTCAAAGCAGTCAAAAAACTGAATGCTGAGGTGGTGATCAAGTATTTGCAAAATGAGCTATTCCACACTTTTGGGGTACCAGAGTGTATTGTGTCAGATAATGGGTCCCAATTTAAATCTATTGCCTTTAGGAATTTGTTGCAAGAACACAAAATTTTCCAGATGTTCACAGCCGTACATTCACCGCAAGCAAATGCTTCTGAACGAGTTAATCGGTCAGTGATTGCCGCAATTCGTTCATACATACGGCCTGATCAGCGAGATTGGGACGAAAATTTAAGCAGAATTTCTTGTGCTTTGCGTTCTGCAGTACATGCTGCATTAAATACGAGTCCTTATTATATGGTATTTGGGCAGCATATGGTGACTTCTGGAGCCACTTATAAGCTGTTGAAATCGCTAGATCTATTAGAAGATAGAGCCATTGCATTTTCAAAAACGGATTCTTTCGACATTGTTAAAAGTAAGGCAGCTGAAGTCTCGAAAAGGCAAAATGATAAAAATGAACGAAATTATAACCTGAGGTCACGCGAAGTCAGCTACCAGGTAGGGCAAGAAATTTATCATCGCAATTTCAAGCAGAGCTCTTTTCAAACCGGTTATAGTGCAAAACTTGGTCCAACTTTTATTAAAGCAAGAATTCGAAGCAAACTCGGAAACTCATATTATGATGTCGAAGACTTGCAAGGGCGACTGATAGGGCGTTATCATGCCAAAGATTTGCGCCAATAAGCATACGCGATTTGCAGGACAAAAAGCTACAAGTCAGATCAGCCTTGTGTGCATTAAGCCCGCTTTATTCCCCAAGTCTGATTTTGGTGAGGGGGTGTTTGTAGCGTGACTTGTAGCCTGTACGTTAAATTTAATTATTTTTAAAATTTAACGACTCGCCATCTGTTGGTCAAGCTAAACAGTAGCCTTTAACAGGTACAAGGTGAAAGTGAAATAGCAGCAGCAAACGTCAACAAAAGGAAGAAATTGGCGCCTTTCACTGACGCTATGTTAAAAGCTTTCGTTCGCGCCAGCGGTAGTACGTTCGCTCTTTTTTATTCCGAACGTCGATCAAGCCAGAAGTGTATGAAGTGTTAAGTTCAACTTGCCGAAATAAAAAAAAAAAAAAAAAAAAAAGTCAAATTTTCTTCCGCTGGCAAGAAAGCAAATGCTTGTGCCTTTTGTGGGAAAAAAATAAAGTTCACAAATTAAATTCAAAAGAGTGTAATTGTTCTGTTGAACCGCTTTGAAGGGTACAACCATCAAAGCCGCTAAAATATTTGCGGAAGAAGTATCAGACCTCGGTAAGTTGCAGATTGCGTGATTTTTTTTTTGCAACAAGTGTTTAGGCAAGGCAGTCTGATAGGCATTAAATTAATTTGCAGGGCCTTGATCAGCTGCCTGCAACAACAAACCTTGCCTGGGACTTCCACTCGGTCGGCCGCAGTGCCTAGAGGGAGAATAAACGGCAGAAAAAAAAGAAGAGAGCAACTTCCAGGCTAGCTTTCCCGTCCACTCAACACCCGGCAGCTTCTACTTTAATTTGGGAGTGTAGAAAAGGCGGCTATAGCGACCAAACGTCGGCGGGGGCGCGACCCTTTTTAAATCGGCGACCAAACGTTAAAATAAGTATCGGAACTCGCCCGGAGGTGTTACCCATTTTTTTTTCTTAATTTTTGTTGTTGTTGGTGTCGGTTTAGTGCCCGAAAAAAAGAAAAAAAACCCGAGTAAATTCGGGTAAGATTGCAGTGGCGCGCAAGCGCCGAAGAAGCCGTATGCCGGCGTATTAGTATTTATAAGGTTAGGCTAGTTTTTTTTATATATGTTAATTTGTCCAAATCAGTGGCAAAATTTTATTTGAAGTGCTCGTGATATGTATGGTTTTAATTGTTAAGCCACTGTTTTATTTTTTTTGCATTTTTTTTTCTTGTTGCCTTATTCCGTAATTCGGAAGGCACCAATTTTTTTTAGTGAGAACGTGAGAGCGATTATTGGTTCTCTCTCGCGCTTGTGCGCTTTACTTTGCTTCCCGCGGTTTTTTTTTGTTTGCGCGCTCTTATTCCAGCGCGGTGTCTTTTTTACAGCTACGCTCGTTCCAGACGGAAAGCGCTTTCTGCGTGGGATCAGCAGCCCAGCCGTAAGTAGACAGCTGTTTATTTATTCTTTTATTTGCATTTGATTTCAAAAAATGGGTCATTGGAAGCGCAATACTCACTAAAGAAAGTTTATATTTATTTTTATTCTCTACGCCACTGAACGGCTGTTTAATGAATTTTTTTTTCTTCGAGCAATATTTATTTTTATTTTAAAAGGTTCAATTTTTTTAATATTGTAATTTTTTTTTCTCTTTTATTATTTTTCGATTTATTGAATTTGTTAGTAATAGTATGTTCAGCAATTTGTTTTATGTTTTCCTTTAACACTCTAATTTTTATTCCCATTTAAATAAATTATAATGTGTTACTAATTTATCATTTTTTTGATTTCACGCCAAACCCAATGCCTTCGTAAGTTTTTGTTTCCAGCAAAGGGGTCATTGTTAATATTCTTTTTTTTTTGTTCTGTATGTGGCTTTTAGTAATGACCAAGGTAGGGAGGGCGTATTCAGACTCGCCAACATCTGAGTTCTGATCATGTGTGTGCAGTTTAGTGTAGGTGCAAGTCCGTCCGAAGTCAGTTTAAGTGTTTCTCTTCCGGTTTTGTTTTCTCGTCTTATGCACGCTTATTTAAAATAAATAATAAGCATGGGACATACATGACGTAGGAGGTAAAGAACACCACCCAATTGCCGACGAGCCAGAGCCGGAACTCTAAGCGTGCCGCTCCTACTCATGTCGACCACCTAGTCCCAAATTCCTTCTGTAACCGTTACAATGTTGCGCTGAAGCAGAAGTTGGAGCAAAAGCCGAGGCACAATTCTTGTTAACCAGGCAGCATACGATGCTAGGGAGCTGTGCGTGTATCTGTGGTGTTAAGTATGCGTGTTCAACACAAATACCGATAAAAATACAACGTTAACTGCAGTTTGACGGACAGACAACAGACAGGCAGGCAGTGCCAGAGCCTGAGCCTGAGACTAAGACCGAGAGGTAAAGAACAGGCAGACGCGACAGATTTTAAATGCTCTTAAAAGCGACAGGCAAATGAAGCTCAGACCATTTGTACAACAACAACAAGAACAACAACAATGACAACGACAACGACAAGGACGAGGACGTGGACGAAGTGCGCAACAAAAGGCGTAAGAATTTAATGAAAATCATCAACAAAGTGAAAGCCACATACACGCCCACACATACTCAAACAAAGTGCGTGCGACCGTGTGCGGCGACAAACCTTAAGGGCGGAGCACACGACACGACAGTGGGCGTGCGGTGTCGGAAATGTAACCAAGTTTATGATCAGCCCCAAAAATTAAGACTACAAATGTTTGTTTGGCTTTAATGAGTTTTTCCTGCATTAAAGCAAATGCTTTTTTCTCTCCCATCCTCTTGAAATAGAGCCCGATTTTGGCCAAGCTGGTGGGTAACAACTTTTAAATACCAACAACAGTTTACATAATGAATGAAGCGGGTGGTCGTGATGCGTCGGGGGTGGTGCCGGGCTTTTACTGTGGGCAGTGCCAGTGTGCGTTTTATAGGCATGTTAATTATTAGATTGAATGCAAAATGAGCTTGTGGAATGTTGCGCTTTCAAAAAATCAAATGGTCAGCCAAATGGTCCTCAACTTTGCCTTCGTCGTCGTCATACCGATTTAACGATTATGTGTATGGCTATAGTGGACAAAACAGCAGGCACAGTAAAGGTCAAGCGTAGGAAATGCTGCTTTAGCCTTGGTATTCTGAAAATGTGGGCAACTGTGGCGCTCAGTCATGGTTGACTCGGTGGTGCGAAAAAAAATATATATGTAATAATGCGCGCTGCAGATAAAACAAACACATGCAGGTGTCGTTGGAAAGTGTTGCATACTTGTAGGCCGTTTGGAAAACACCTGCAATAGAGATGAACCAACGCAAAAATGATTCAAATTAATTACTATAGATGAATACTGCGAAACGCCTCCACTTAATCTGTAAAATATAGTATATAATGGATAGTTTTTTGTATTCCCTATTTTTAATAAATTTTTTATATTCTTTACAAATTAATTAAATGAAATAAATAATTAAATAAGACTAAACTCCTAGTTTAAGCTGTATTTGTATATTTTTATAAGTTTAATTTAAGTTGTTGTAAATAATAACAGTAAAATTAAAGTTTTATCAAAAAAAAAAAAAAAAAAAAAAAAAATAATTACAAATCATTTTAGAATTCAAATGTGTGCATAGCTAAGTGGATGGTATTTCAAACCAAAAGCAATCAAAAATTGTATGCTTAACAATTCTGTTTTGGATTATCTTTACGTTTTCAACTTTAATAATTGTAGGACTATCAGACGGGATGCTTCGAACATAATACAATTTATACGGAAAAAATTAATAAAGGCTGCGAGCTTTCCTAATTAAAAATTTTAATTGAACATATGCCTAATTTAATGATGAACGTTTAATTTGTTTAATTTGAGTTTTTAATAATCTGTTCCATATAACTTTTTTATTATTTATATTATATCACTTGCTTGTTATGTTGCCAGTTCCAGATGCATATATCTACAGACATCATCCGACATGTCAAGCAGTCTCGTTCTGCCGCTTTCTTTATTTAATTGTATTTACGCACTATATCACTCGCTATGTTTCGTGCCACTTCTGAAACTTTCGCTTCTTCGTTAATCTTCAACAGCTAATCGTCTCTTATTCTCCAGCGCACAAATGTAGGCAATAATCGTCTAATTGAAGTACATTTTGTTTTAATTAGTATGATGAACCAGAAAATGTTTGCTTTGCTTCATTTTTTATGCGCCATGATGTTTGCGATTTAAATATGCTGAGCAATTAAATTTACTTTCTTGTGTTGAAGTCGTGGTAGTTGTTGTTTTGACCGCTGTTTTTGTTTACATTTTTTTGGGCTGTGTTCGAAGAAGTTGACAGTTTCGTTCGCTTCGTTTCAATTTGTTTGCTACTATGTTGACTTGTTAGCTGCCCGCTGGCTATTCAGGACGAAACTGGCAGTGTTCCCGCTTGTCCGTACATACATATGTATACATACACTCGTATATAAAGCCCTTAAATGCTGCTTGCGGTCGTCCATCTGTCTGTCAGCAAGTTGTTGTTGTTGTGTGCGTGTTTCCGTTTTTTGACAGAGATTAAAATTTTCCAATTTTAGAGGCATAAGCGCGAGACCATGTCAAATGCGAAGCCTGTTGTTTGCTTACAAAGGACCAGCAGCATATTAGCAATCAACCGGGCGACCGGATGTGCCTGTCCTGTGTGCGTGTGTGTCTGTATGTGTTTGGGTTTTAAAGTGTGGGTGTGTGCACATTAGGCCACTATGCGATAATTTTTGCGGCTGCCCTGTGGTGGTTGTCATTGCTGCTGTAACCAAATGGCAAACGGAGATTAATGTTTTTTGACTGTGGCGCCAACAAAGCAAACAAAAGCGTCCGACCATTGACTAGAGCTGAGCAATGCTGTCCCTTGCTATGTCGTAAAGCTGAAGCTTGTAACCGTAAGTAGCGTAATTTAAGCTCCTAAATCTGAAACATTCTTGAAAATTTAAGCTGACTGCTGAATGCCTATCATCCTGGTAACTGGCTCAATCAGAAAAGTGGGGAGGATGGAGCGATGAAACAAGTCAACAGTCAAATGGCCCCGCTCTGGCTCAGCTTCGTTACGCATTTTTCAATTAACTTAATGTGCATAAAAACAACACTATAAAAATGACACGACTCGACACGGTGTACCAAAAAATATAAAGCACGCTTAAAATGTAAAACGAGCGAGCGATTCGGCAAAAAAGCAACAAAAAACGAACGAAAAAAATGCGTTCGCAAATTTATGACATCTGGTTTTTTTATGGCCAGCTTGGCCATGCCATGGCAAATGAAACACGATACGATATGTGTTCTACCTTTTCCAACTGTACGTGTGTGCGTATCAGTATATTTGCACATGTATACAAACATGCATGTGAGTGTTTTGTTCGCTGCTGTCAATTCAATAAAATGCTTCATACATCAGCGTTGCTGAACGTCCCTTCAGGCAATACTGCATATTTGCTTAACCCTTCACGCACAAGCCGAAGCAACAACGGCAACAACGGCAACAACGACAACAACTGCAAAAACAGTAATAACCAGAACAGCAACAAAGGCAACAACAGAGACTAATACTAACCAAACACGAACGATGCCACTAAGCGCCAGTAAAGTGCAAAAATTCGTGCAAAAGTGCATGAAATACCGATGAAATTCATAAAAACTGCTCACGTTTTATTGAAATAAAATATTTATGTAATGGACAGTGAATACATTGGCTGCGTGCCGGGGGCATTTTGGGGTTAACATTCGCTTAAAAGTCTACCTACACAGCCACAACACACAACACCCGTCCGCAACAACAAACAGCAGCAACGGGGATGAGAAAACAAAACCAAGTTACAGTTCGACATGCAGATGTGCACACCATTATGTGTGTGTGTCTCTCTTTCTCTGTGTGTGTGTGTGTGTGTGTGTAATATGAGCATATGTGCCCATTACCTGGCCAAAAAAAAAAAAAAAAAAAAACAGGGAAAAATAAAGTGTGTAGCGCCAAAGATGGCGCCGCCTGCTGGCAACAAAATGTGCTCCTGCAAAAGCAATTGCAGGTCCAAGACCAAGAAGAGGACAGAAATCCAAAGCAACAGCAACTAAGCGCAAGTGTTGTTCTTGCTGTTGTTGCGGTCACATTATACGTCGTAAATTTGTCGCACGTAAAGGTTTAAGCAGCCAGCCAACCCCCCTTATGGTGCCCAATCCCAACGTTGACTAAAAGGTTCATCAGATAGCAAAAATTATGTATTTTGGCACTGTTTCCCATTGTGTTCTGTGCGCTCTGTTGCTCTGTTTGTCGGGGTAGAAAAGTCAAAAATTCATTGAATTGCGGCCACTGCATTATTAATAAGCCCAAAAATGCTTGCCTGCTACTTTCAGCGTCGGGCAATGTTGGTCGGGTCGGGAAAAGTTCGTCGGCTTAAGGACAAACAGCGAGAGCAATTGAAACGTGCGACGGCTGGCAACTTTTACAGTCGTCCCTGCATTTATTTCAATTTGTTGTCTGCTTTGCTTTCCCCTCCCCCACCCACCTGCTCACATCTAGTTGTGTGTCCTTCCTGCGAGTATACCATATTCCTTTGTCTTAGCTACCGCTTGACTCCTTCCAAATTCTGCTCGCACTGAATTTCCCTAACACACGAAATGTTGCATGCCTTAGTTCGTGGAGACTCTGCGACTAATCCTAAGCTGAGTGGGTTGAAAATGTTGCTGTTCTTGTGTTTTGCGCTAAGTGCACTTGTCATTGGCTGAGCGACACAAAAACCCATGGCGACCTATCACGCATATCTGCATTACATATAAAAAGAAAATCAAGTTCTTTTTCAGACAGTCCGAATAATCGAACGATTAATGCTGCGAAAGTGTCAAGCAGCAGGATTGGACAAGATATTGCCAATTACACACTATTTTGAGGGTTTCTCAATAAGATTTTGCCGTCAGAGTTTTATTCACCATATATATATTAATATTGAGTATGAATAGTTTAATTGCAGATTGAGATTAAGGTTAAGATTTAAATTGTAAATTGTTTTGAGTTAGATTGTAACGCTGGCAAGGAGGAAAGGACAGGTACATTTATGGATAGCTCGATGTAACAAATTCAAAACCGGCCACAGTTTTAGAGCGATTGCCAAAAAACCTTAGTTTAATCCACGAAGATTTAACAGTTATATTTGTTTTTACACCGATTCAATGAGGACACAAAACAAACAAGAAGTATTCCAGCGCAGAACACGCTGATTCTGTTTTCTTTCGACCTCAGTTTTAATAATTCAGATTAAGATTAAGAAAGATATTGAGGATATTGAGACGGATATAAAGATATCGAAAAGGAGATAGATCGTATATAATATTCTTTAAAGTAGCTTCGTAGTAGAAGATAGTCAAAGATTTGTCATTAAAACCATTTAGATTTTATCTAAAAGAGAAGGCAAAGTTTACCAAATATCTGAGAATTGTTGTGTCATAATTAAATTAGATGCGGAAACTGCTTTATGCTTTTAAGTGTATCTTAAAAATATAACCAAGTTTGGATAAATTTTGCTATATCGTAAGAATGTCTCAAAGGCGTAATGATTTAACATTCTTGATCGAGTAAATAAATTTCGCACATTGCTTTTTCAGGACTTGTTGTGGCTAAATCTATTAAATGCAGTTGTCGAATATTGAAGTTTGTTCGCATTGTGTTCAGATAAATTAAAGTCATGTCGTGCCGACATTTTATACATACATGTCACAATCGAAAATGCAGTGCGACTGTTTCGAATTGATTGATTTTTCATTACGTATGAGCGACATCCGGTCGTTAAGGCCATGCGCCAGGCCATTTGAGCGGCATGTGCATTGCATCTTGGCAGGCATGTTTACCACTTCCGCTTGCCGCAGCTAACAGTAGCAACAACAACAACAGCAACAGCAGCATCAGCAATGGCGACCACGATGGAGCCCAAAGAAACGCAAGTGCCAGGGCCCCGGCAGCAGCAGCAGAAGCGACAACAACAGCAACTGTGGCAATGGAACAAGTGCATTTTTGGAGGTCCACACAGACAAACAAGGCATACACTCGCTCTGTGGCTGTTGCCCGATTTCCGCTCGTTTCACATTTCCTTCAATGACCGCCCTTCCCCCCAACTCTCGCCCGCATCTCACAGGACAAGTGCACTGTGCACTTCAGGAGCGTGTGTGCCTTCGATGATGCGCCCATGCCAACTGACTGAACGTAGGCAAACATTTGGCGTTTGCCGTTTGGCGTTTGGGCCATTGCCACTTGACACGCGATTCAGGCTTCTCCTCGACTAGGACGTCAGTGTTCCATTGGTACAGTAATACTCCAATTACCAATTGCATTATTATGGATATGGCGTAATAGTCCGTTCGGAAAGTAGGTCATTTTTACACCATTCATTGAAAGGGGTGTAGTTGAGTGTCACTTATTATCGGTCCATCAGTCCGTCCTTTCGATCGTTTATCTGTGTCTCCTGTTTCAATTCTCCTCCTCCAGTTTTAGAGCTATAGCGATTGGATGACCTGAAGATGTTGCATCACAAGTAGGTCCCGAATTGTGACCATGGATGACCGAATTTATTTATTTATTTAATTATTTACTTACTTAATTATCTATTTCTTTATTTATATTTATTTCAACCAAAATTGACTGTCGACATAGGAAAGAATATATAGAAACTTATTTTATAAAATATACATATATGTATAAGTTAGGGAAGTCTAAGTAGGAGAAATCTAATTACATTACAAAAATATTTAATAAGCGCCTCCGCCCCGGTGGGGGGCCTTTCGGCCCGACGAAGAAGCTTAGGATTAATTAAAATATAATTTATTAAAAAAAAAAAACAAATGGAATGCAATATAGGATGGAACTTCAGCATAAGGGCATACAGTTTAAAAAACAAATGAAAAAAAATAATGAGACTTTTAAAAGACTAGAAGAGATAAAAGAGAAAAGAGGAGACGCCTTAAATAAATACTTTACCTATGTTCGTTAAACAGCAGTACTGTATACATCATAATCTTAGAGAAAAAGGATACAAAAATGTGACTTCTTAGGCTCTGAATTAAGAACTAAATCAACTACTTTGGGCTGCACAAGCAATAGAATTAATCGTGTTATTCCCTTCCTGGTTTTACCGAAATGTGGGTTCAATCATTATTTCTGCATATTTAAGGCCATTCTGTTACCGAAAAATTTATAATTTTGCGTAAATTAATTGAAAAAAGCTTTTCTGTAGATGAAATAAACCAATTACCAGCACAAAAATATTTTCGAAGCTACTTGTAAACAAAAAGTAAAGACTTGTTTTGTATGAATTTTAAAAATAATTGAGTTTTTCGTTGTAGCTTAGATTAAATTTTGATTTGAATTAAAGTTTCTTTTAGTTTCTTATAGAGTTTTGACTGCAGTTCGAATGTAAGAATATGGTTGGCCGCTCACATACAATGGCCAGTGTGTGTGTAGGCCTTTGGCCCGGCATTGCTCGAATGTGTGGCAGGCCAATGCCTATGTACATATGTACTTGCGACACGCGGCGTATACGCAATGTGAAGGCGACATCGGGCATTTTAGGCCACATTTGGCTTAAAGTAACAGTTTGCCTTTCGCTCTTTACGTTTCTGCTTTGCTGTGTGTGTATGTATGTGTGTGTGCTTATGCACAATTGCGTCTCGGCACTGATTCTGATTCGGATTGCGATTCTGAGGCTGATGGTGGGTGTGCTTCTGAATTTGGTCCTGCAATATCCTGTGCGGCAGGCAGCCCAAAGCTTGTCGATCGAGTTGAGAGCAAGTGCCAATGTTTGTCATTTTGAGGGCTGTTAATTTAAAACAAAAATCGATTTTTCATTCAACCTCCATCATTCACCTCAATCCCCTCCCCATGGCATATGGCCATGACTCACAGCTTAGAAATTGCTGGCTTGAAAATTTGCCGGGAAATATTGAATGCACATGAATATGGCCCTGGTTCCAGCTCCCATGTGTCTATGCTCTTATAGTACTACAAGTATACGAGTATGTGTACTATGTCTGTCTCTGTGTGTGTAGGGTGTATGAGTGTTTTGAGTGTGTGCGGCATGTTTAACCTCGTTTGCAGCAGACACTTGTTCCATGTCCAATGTGCTATGTCTAATGTTTTATTGCTATTTGCCAGTTGGTCTGCCTCCACACAATTGCCATTGCAACAGCCATAGCAATTGTATAAGACTTAAATTAATTAGTTTGCCCATTGCACCACACAAGGAAAATCCGTTGGAAAGTGTTCGCCTAATGAGTTGCATTGCTCGATATGCAATGCGCCAAGTGGCAGGAATCGACTTAGGTTGCACTGCCAAAAGTGTTGCAGAATTGTGCCAGAAAGCAATGCCGCGTGGCTTCCGTGGCAGCTACGGCTGCTGCTGCTGCTGCTGCCAACCAGATAAAAACTCATTCGTGAAAAGTCATTGCAAATGAGCGGGCAGTCGAGACAGTTACAGACACAGACACACTGCCACAAAAACGGACGCGGACGCCGATACGGCCACGGACTGCGCTCAATTACAGCGCCTGGGGGGCGAGTTAAGTTGCCTGGCATGGGTCTGACTCTTACTCTGACTCTGAATCTGAGTTGCTTTCTTGCGCTGACAGCCGAGCTCCACTATTTACTGCTCCACCAAAAAATGCCCCTCAGAGCAATTTGTGGCAATCAACAAATGGCCAAGAGAGCTGGGAAATGTGACCATATTTGTGTGTGTGGGGCTCGGCAGACGCCTTTCGAACATTAGCTGAAAATGTGTCCAGGCGACACTTTTGCGTTTTCGTAATTAAATTAGTGCTGCGCATTAGTTACACTTTCTACACACCCATTCATTCCCACACACACACACGAACACAAGTGCTTGCCACACACACATAACACAAACTACTTCGGCTTTAACCTCTCCCATTCCCATTCCTTCAAATAAAAAACCTCAAACGTCGTGCCCAGTTCATTGTCAGCCACTGATTTTGCACACTTTTGTGAACATTTTAAACATTTCATTTGGATTTTGGATTTCCAGTTTTATTTGGCAGCTTAGTTTTGTGGCATTTTGCGGTCTGTTCTCTCGTTTCTTGAATAATGTTTGCCTTTTGGCAACCATTTGCGGCCCACATACCTATACGATTCCTTAGGGTGACTTCAGTCTGTGCGCATGCATGGATTTTCTATTCTAGCACTTAATGTGGACATGTCTTCTCGGAATTTAAATTAAACACACGCCCACTTTGTTGTGGCATTCAATTCACCTGAAGTTTGTGGAGCAAGACTCCGAATGTCCTTTGCATGATTGTTAACATGTCGTCTTACAGATAGTTTTTGATTTTGTTAAGCATAAAAAACATTTATGAACATTTATTCAAATAGACAATGTAGTAAATGATTGAACAATTGGTTTGTACAAGTATATCAAAAAGTTGTGGCATAATTTGTGGGTCATGGATGCAGGCAAGAGATGAATAAAAATGATGAATACATGCTCGTCGGCAATTGGGTGGCATTAATGTACTTTACTATTTATGGCAATTATTTTATGATGGAGGAAGGATGGAGGAATCTAAGAAGGATGTCTGAGGCTTTTATGGATATTTTAGACAAACCCATAGATAAATAAATTAAGGACATTCCTATTTTTGTTGCACTCAATTCTCTATCTGTTGATAGTCCTGTTTCCCGAAAAAGGATTCTAAAGGGTGCTTCTCGGCCAACTATCCTGTTTCATTTCGGTAGTCCATGGTCCCTATGGTTGCATATCTTAAATTTCACATTCAATTTATTTAATCAATATTATACTCGTATAACTAATGCGTATTGAAACTAACTTAAGCTCATAACAATACTGTTTTTTGTTGTCATTAGCCAATTAGAATATTGGAGCCTGTGAGTGGAATACGGGATATAAAAATATAGCAATGGTAATAACATTGATTTCTAATCAAAACATGCTTCTTATAAAATGAAATAAAGGCAAATTGAGTGAACAAACTAAAGTTTTAATTTCATACTTTAAAATCTGGATTTTTGTGTTCCCTAGGTATTGCATTTTAGTTAAGCGATTACTTTACACTGTAATTTCTAGAGCAACCACTAGGAGAGGGACAACCAATCATTATTGGCAGGAGCCAAGGAAGGTATCTGAACTGTATACGACTTATAATCTAGATTTTCCATGATAAGCCCCCTCAAAATTAAATATGGCTTGGCAAAATATATAACTCTAAGCTCTGCTTTTTATACCCTGTACCCAAAGGGTGAAAGGGTATACTAGCTTGGAAACTGCAAAGTTAATAGCAAACGGAAGGAGGCCTGCTAGGGCTACATGATATTGTGCTCTGATCTGCTCTATATATATTTTTATCATTTAGATACCTACCTATACGTATATTTTTGTTCTCTAAGTGTACGATTCTTCCTATTGGGTGTTACAAACTTAAGAGGAACTCTTTTAATTTTCTCGGCAATTTGGTTTGTGATATGAAGAACTAATTCAGGACTATTCATCTGCAAAGTTTTTTCCTTTCTTGCTACTGTAGATGACTTTTCGTTTTGGTTGTGCATTTCGTTCCGTGGATTCCACTCCACCCTCTGGCTGTCTGACTTCTCGTGGCACTTTAGCGTTGCATCGTTGAAATGCGCATACAAATTTCACTAAGCTCAATTTCATTTGCTTGCGCTGACCCAGGCAATGTCCTTGTCGACCATGCACACACATACCTATATTCAGCGGGCATACATACAAACAAACAAACAGAGAAACAGAGGCGGCGAGTGTGCACAGCTCTGTTTGTTTGGCAGCGCGCTTGTGTTAAACTATTTTCGAAGATTTACGACGAAATTGTTTCAAACTTTTTGATTTCGTCGCACGTTGTGCTTTTCGTTGCTTTTGTCGCTGCTGCTCCTGCCGCCACCCTAGTGCCCACTATGTAGGAGCAGTCCTTTGGCCGGCTATGTTGGTCAATTTGTTTGTTCGGCTTGACTTTTTTCGGCTCTCTCGGCACTGCGACCCGCATGCATACTCGTAAAGGGAGCGGACGTAACAGCTCGAGGTTCCGAGCAGGACACAAAAAGGATTAGGAAGTACGTGCATGTAGCCGATGCACAATCGAGGGGGACAAGTTTGAGGGGCCTGCACAGCGTGTTGTGGTCCTCGGCCATTTGTTTTTTTTTGGCGCGCATGGCGAGCACAATTTAAAGGGCCACGAAGCGTATACACTTGGCATGACATTTAAAGCACGCTCGCGCACTGGCTTACAATCCTGAAAATACATCTAAGTGTGTATAGTTATGTAGGTATGTGAACACACTTGCCGAGCATTGAAGTGTCTAATGCGTGTGTTTGTGTCCTTGATGCCAACTTAATTACACGTGCATAAGCCCAAACAGTCAGCCAGGCAGGCAGGCATTCAGTCAGGCATGGCAAGGCATGGTAGGAGTAGGGCAAGACAGAATGCACTTTTTGTGATGCGCTTAAGTCCTGGCGCCCTATGGGTATGGGTAACTATTATCTGCTATTTGCCGTTATGCTTACACATTGAATAGGAACTTGGAGAGCTGTTCGTCGCCGTTGTCGCTCTTACTGTAATGCGCTTAAGTGCACTGGGCCAGCCCTAAAAAACTATGCAATAAAAAATAGTTCAACAACTTTATTATGAACTTTTTTCGAGCCACGGCACTTGCAAGGACGACGACGACAACAACAACAACAACAGCTACAGCTACAGCAACAACGAACAAACAGAAACAGAAACAGAAACAGCATTCATACTTGTACATATGTGAGTGGAGGCAGATGAAGCGCTAGACAAATAAAACAGCAAAACAAAGCATAATGAAACACAAGACTTGCTGACAAGGATGCGCAGTGTAGTGCAAAGAAGCTTCTCAAAGCGCCACAAAGAAACGTAGACAAGGATTCTCGTCTGTAAGTAAGGCTGCCAAGCTTAAAATCAGAATAATACTTTGATTGTATTGACACCACAGGCCAGTTCAAATGAATACAGTTTCCACTGAGCCCGTTAACATACTGCTCTACTCATAAATTGTCTTAATTGCCAGAATATTGTCATATATACAAGTATTCGTAGTATTTCCCCTTACAAAGTCGTCGATATCACATCTATGTTATACGGGTAGAGATATCCTTGTTCGTTTATTCCTATATAAGTTATGCTATATATTAGTTCTGCAATAGTAAAATATTGGTAAACAAGTTCTAACAAAAAGGCATATCAATGCTGCAGTTTTGGAGGTGGTCGAAATGTCGTCTTTAATAATAACTGTAGTATAATATAGTAGTGATTAAAAAGTTAACTGATTAAGAGAATAGACATAGTGGCGGCCATAGAAAGGATATGATTTAAGTAATGGTTGTGTATATAGCATGTTGTTTTCATATCTGATGATATTGAATGGAGATCAAAAGCAAAACGAGTTCCGAAAGTGCAAATTAATGAAATTTGAAGAAGAATGGGATGCTGGAGTTGTCCGAGCTTAACCCTCGAAAGCGCTGTAATCTGCTTAAATGTATAAATACTTTGTGGAGTTTATACTTTCTGGTTTGCTTACAGGCATTCAAATGCTCTGAAATTTTAGTTGAAAACCTTCTGTTATTTAAAATACTCTTTTCTATTAAGAATTACCATAATACTATAATTTCTTTTTTGCCACTGACCTGAAATTTTAACTTTTGGCAAAATATATATTTACATTAAGCTTAATGGGCTGATGTTGTGGTGGCAATTCGTGTCACGGAAGCTATCATGAATCTCTCATTTCAATGATTAGATTAGGAAAGACATTTCAAAGAACTGTTGAACCATTTGGTATTTATTATTTATATTCTGTAATTCCTTTGATATCGGTGCACTGCAGGCAAATACGACTCGACTGAATTGAAGAGACTTAGTATACGTGTAGCTTTGGTGAAGACAAAGATAACTTCTTAACTAGTTTTGTCTAATGTCGATGTCATCGACGTATCCAGTTAATAAATTTTAGGTTGGGGCTTGGAAACAGCTTTTCGCTTTTACTTGGCATTAAAGAACCTGTGCTCTCTCCGCCAGAGTTAGCATTAGCCATCGTCTCTTTTAGAAAAATGATCCTGTTTGAAGCAGTTTTACGAAATGTAATCGCTCTGCACTATAAAAAATCCATTTGCGTAATATTTCTTTGAACAATGCGGCTGAAGAGTGTGTCTACCACCTATTTAAAATATCAAATTGTCTATACCTTCATGTTCTATTCAGCCATTAAAGCGCAAGCAGAAATTTACAGACACACACACAAATACAAGTATATACACACATCGCTAATGTGGTTGGTGGTTCGTGGCAAGGGTTGGGATGGGCGGGAGGTAGGGTGGTGTTTGGGTTTGGGTTTATGGCCGGAGCTGGAGGTGGAGGTGGAGGTGGAGCTGGGTTGGCGATGAGCGTGTGTTGCCTTTCGCTTGCGCTTAATGCAAATCCTTGAAACCACTTGCGGCCCACTCGAAATTTTTAATTTTTCCCACAAAAGCCGCACTCGACAGAACTCGAGGCGCATCAACCAACATCAGCCAACAACTCAACGTGTGTGCATCTGCAGTATACGAGTATGTATATGCATACGAGTATACAAATATACGAGTATATATGCCTATATGAGATCCGCCGGCGTGGCGTTAGTTGCGCTGCTCTCGGAATGTTGTAACTGTTGCAATAGGCATAAAACACTTTTGCCTGGCATGCAACTAGGAGGCATTAAAAGTGTGTGCGTCTGTCCGTTTTTCCGGCTGTCTGTCTGTGTGTTTGTGTGTTTGTTTATGTGTTTGTTTGTGTGTTTGTTTGTATGTTGGCTTGTACGCTTGAAATGCATTCGCAACCTTAACAGATATCCTCGGCAATGCGTCAGGCTGTGGTAACTGAAACGGCTTCGGCACAAATTGCATGCCCTGACTTACTCGTGTGTGTGTGTGTATGTGTATATATATAGTACGTGTATATGTATGTAGATGTGTGCGTAATGAGTTTGTGCGCGAGTCTGTGTGTGTGGTGTGTTTGCAACTCACTCATAACGCGCACGTTGCGGCGCTCATTGCATTCGTGAACTTTATTAATAATGGCGCCAAACAACATGAACGCGCATCAGCCGTGGACTTCGTCCTGTCTCTGTGTCTGTATGTGTGTCTGTGTCTGTATGCTTGTGCTTGTGCGGTTGCCACCCAACGCTCGAGAAAGAAACTTCAGAGCGGAAAAAAACTGCAAGTCGAGTTGAAACACATTTGTATAATAACACATAAAAAGGCACGTTGGTGTGGTTGAGATATGCAGCATAAAAATGCCCACAAGTTGCACATAAAAATGTACTGGAAATTATTAGTATTTATTTTTTGCAGGCGTTAGTGTTGACGCCAACTTTATTGGCGGTCCCTGTGGTTCCCGACAGACGCCACTTGTACTGCAAATTCTTCAAGCTGCTGCTCTCTTAACGGACTGAAAGCCATTTGAACCCGACCTAATATCTTGCAGCAATATTTGATGGGTTTATCATCGACACGTTTATAATAACTGAAAGCTTGGAGAGTAATCATAAAAAAAACAAATGCCATTAGCAGGGATAGATAATCACACACATAAGTATTGTAGCTGAAACTGTATAAATTGCAATTCAATTTCAATTCGAAGCTAGCTTTCGAATAACACTGGCAAACGAATTAACAAAATATTGATTTATTTTCAAACTACCTTATATTAACAAAGAATTATTGTCAATCATCGTACATTTCTGTGTACTTGTATATCTACGTTTATTTCGATAGAGGAGTAACCAAAAAACCTAAGACTTTTACCTGTGTTTAGAAAATAATAGCGTCAGTTTGCTCCGCCACTGAATTGTTGTGCTTTTTAAGCTTTCTGACATCACATCTTTCCTAATACCTTCTCCCTATTCCTTCCACGGTCGACAACCTTTCTACGTATCTGCAAAGAATATCCATCGCCTCCAGTTTGTGTTTCTTGAATCATGGTTCCGTTTCTATGGCTCTAGACGTAGATGCACTTTCGCGAAGATCTTGCAAACGTGATTCGCGTTCATCGGCATTTTTAGCTGCTCTTTTTTCGATCATCTTTTTTGATTGTGTTGTTTTTTTTTTGTTTACCAATACATGATTTTATTGGTGTCACTTTCTTGTTTTCGATCTTACAATTATATATACATATTTAAGATTGAAATACTGGCAAACAGAGTAAAAAGTGACTGTCAAACAAATGAAAATGAGCAAAAATATGCCAGAGAGCGATTGCTGATCGCTTTAAAAAATCACCACGAAACTTCACATATTGCCACAAAATTTAATCAAATTATGTTGACTGGCTTACTAGTCTATAGGGAACACATATACATACTTCCATTTTTATAAGTATATATAGATTCCTACCCAGTCATTTCAATTTAAAACCCCACAATATTTTTCAATCAACTATACATAGACAACTTATATATTGTACATAGCTGTGGCATTCACAGCATTGACATTTCGAATTGACAGTTTAAATCACATATCGAACGCATCAAAAAATGCACGCGAGCTTTTCGAGATAGTCATTTCCCCAACAAATGCAAGTGGAATAGACAGACAACAGATGATTAATATCATATTCGATATTTTGCTATTTAAAAGCACAAATCAATAATTCTTAAAATGGAATATTTGAATTCGTGGATATAAGAATTTAAATCGCCCTGCAGCACACACTTCCCGCAGACACGCTCATATTGTCAACAGCATTATCATTAACAGTAATTACGTATTTAGACATATTTTCTTGTTGCCGTCAAAAAATGCTGCCAGAGGCGTCGACACAGTGCACATGTGTGTGTGTGTGTGTGTGTGTGTGTTGTGTGTGCCTGTGTGGATGTGGAAGCATTCATCTTTTGGCCACGGCACCACATGATGCTATAGTAGGAGTAACAATGAGCGATAATGGCCCCGCCCACCCATAAGTTGGAGAAGAAGCATCACTCACTCAAAATTTTGGTGCGTCATGTTGTGTTAGCGTGGAAAATGTTCAGCTAAGCGATAGCGAAGAGTGGAAAACACAAACCGAGACAAACAAGCACATACAAACACACACACACAAACTCACTCGCACTCGCACACACACATGCAGCTTGTGTGACACTAAACTCGTTCTGCTTTTGCTCAGCCGTGCTAATTACAGTTGACAGTCTTTTTTTTTATACTTAACTGCTGCACAACGTGACGTATGAGCAATGTACGTGCTGCAATTAATAAACGAAATTGGGACCGCTGAGTGCGGGTAGCGCTGAAGGGGGTGGGGGGGGGGTGGGTAGCTCAAATTACGCTGCTATTGATTTTTACTTCTTTCTGAAATTGAATTTACTTCTCAACCCGCCACTCACGACTCACAATGCTTAGAAATGTCGCCCCATTAATTAAGCTAAGATTGGAACTACGCTCGGCGCTTTCAAAATATGCTCTGACCTGAAAATTCAAAAAAGTTAACATTATAAATTACAAAATAGCTACAAGAACAACAGGAGAAACAGCAACGGGGACAACATAAACACAGTAGAAGCAAACAGCGGGACAACTCGAATGCCAACATTAAGCAGAAAGAAAAGCGCAAAAGGAAAAAAGCAAGCGCAGCAGTGGAAAACTGTCAAGAGTCTCATTAATTGAACAAAGCATTCGAGTGCGCGGCATAGTTGCAATGGCCTTTGGTGGATAGAATCGGTTAGAGGCAGGGAAATAGCGTTTGCTGCAAATTACTAGCGGTTTGAGTGGCCAACTGACCAGCAGAAGCAGAAGCAGAAGCAGCAGCAGCCGCGGCAACAACAACAGAAACAGCAACAGCAACAATAAAAACAACAAATGAGCAACAAATTTTATAGAAATGACAAGAAGAAAATTGTGGCAACTTTTGCTGCTGAAAATTGCTGTAGCAATTTTTTGTGTTGTGCCTTTTTTTCTTATTTTGATGCTCACTGTTTACTGTTTGCACAAACTTTTGGAGCGACTTTTAAGCAGTTCTCAGGCAGTCAGCGAAGCGACAATGATGATGACGGTGCTGTTGCTTTTGGTGCTGTTGGAGCTCGTTCTTTTAGTTTTTGCCCGGAACGTCACGGCCATGGCGCTTTGTGTGTTTCCGTTTCCGATTTCGTTAGTTTCTGACTTGCTGCATGGCGGACTGAGGCGGACGGACGTTTGTGACTTTCGCTGCTACACGATTCCACTGCTTCCAACCCACCGCTAAACAAAAGCAACGCACCACCACTTAAACGCAATTTTTGCCGCTGCAAATATTTGAGTTCCCCTCCTTAGTTCCTGCCCCCTACTAAATGGGCTGGCGCAGGGGACTATGCAATTTAATTTGCAGTTGCTCATGGTTTATTGTTTCCATTGCCTGAACTTCGGCGTAATTGCGGTTATTTCACCTGTCGCAAATAAAACAAAATGCAGCCGTCCAAATACAAGTTGCAATTTGTAGTTGCAAACAGTTCAATTTCGCTACATTTGCCATTGCCAGGACACGACTACGACTCAATTTCGTTGACAACTTGGGCATGTGCAATGGACGCGAACTGGATGCTGGATACTGGATGCTGGTCGTGCCACTCAATGCCACATATACGTGTATAAATTGCTTTGCACTTCAGTGACGTGTTTCGCCAGTAATTTCTTCTTCGAACTTATTTTGCTTCTTTTGCTCTTTTCCGCCTTTTTTCATACTTTAATTTCGAAGAGAAAAAGTCAATTTTCTGGTAAATTTGTATGACTTGTTATAACTCTCTCAATCACTTAGTTTGCTATTTCCTATGAATCGAGGCCGCTTGAATTCAAACAGAAGCTGTCATACACACATGCAAGGCCACTTACCTCCATAGTATGTGTACGTGTGTGTGTGTTTACTTGATCTCCCTTTTTCATGTTCCTTTATTGGCTGGCATTTTCTTTGGGCCATTTCATAAAGGCAGTTGCCATAAATCAGCTTTCAGTTTGCCACGAATTGATTTTTAACTTTTGTCGTGTCTCCTTTTCATTTCCGCCCATTTTCCACCGAACTCTCCCCTTGTATTCACAGTTGCTATTTGGGCCGCATTCTTTTTTCATTTGTGTGCTTTCGCATTCTTATCGCATCCCTTGCTGTCCTGCTTGTTAGCCGTTTGCTTTAAAGTAAATGTTGTTGTATTAATGTGTGTGTGTGGGTGTGTGTTATACAATGTATCATGTCCATATGCTTTGTTTTCTTTCTCATGGAGATTTTAATCAATTCCAACAATGCTGCACCAATTATTTTGCTTGACATCTGTAATATCGGACTATAATGCTCCTTGCTGTCGCTGTGTTTTTGTTTGTTGCTAAATCGACAGAACGACTGCATCAACTATTTTGCAACTTATTTAGTTTTTGCTCTTCGGAATGTTTTGTTGGAATATGTCAGTTTCTAGAATGTCTTTATGGCTTTTGTTTTGACAGGTGATGTAAATCTTTTAATAGAATGAAAGCTAACTTATGGTAAATTTTATAATTACAAGGGCTTTTATACTGAAGACAAACGAAATTTAAACAAAGATGCTTAGCCGCTCTCTTTCTCTTCCCATTTCCCTTAGTCTAAGATGCTTAGTATAAAATTTAAGCACGTTGCGGCAACACTTGGCTGCCTGCCCACTTAACAAACCAAATAAGTATGTGCAGCCTGCACATAACTGCAGGATTTTATTTCCCAGTCCATTGCTATATCGGCGCACTTTCATTTTCTTCAACGCATTATTGTGTGTCCCATAAAAGATGACAAAGATGTGCTTGCTTTTTTCTATACGCCTGTTTACCAGCATTGTCTCTCATATTTCGACTGCTTGGCTGCTCTGGCCAGCTGTTCAACACTCGACAACCCTTGACTGGCAGTGAAGTAGCACAGCTAGTAGAGCCATACAACTCATACGAATTGTGCGTTAAGGGCTAGAATACCTTACACTCGAAAAAGTGTCCCACACAGATGTTTGGAACTTAAAGGGTATTCTACGAAATCAAGCTAAAAAGTATAGCTTAAAAAACAGAAATTGTAAATAGCTACTGACTGCTCGTTGGTAGTTGGCGTTGGCGTTGGTAGAAAGAAGTTTTATATTATTAAGAATTAACACAGAAATACGTGGAAGAAAGAAGTTTGATATTATTTAGAATTAACACAGAAATAGGTGGAAGACATCACAAGACATATGGACAGTACTACTTATAATGTCTCATGAAAGACAGTTACTAAACCTATACAGACTTTATTCTTAGATTACACCCAATAGTTGAAAAATGTATGATCTCGCTGTAAATTCCTCTTATTCTTGGAACTTTTCTCAAATAACCTTTAAATCAGTGCAGCCTTTATAGCGGAACACTTAAGGAAGTCATAACAATTAACACGAATGGAGTGTTTCATAAAATCAAAGCCATTTAATTATCTCGAACTCAACATTATCGCTGAGTGCAGACTCTCCAAAATGCATTAAATGCACAATACCGCCGTAGATACCCTTTGGATTTGCTGCGTTCGCGTGTGCCTCGCTGCCGCATTTTTCGACTATTGACTGCCAACTTGGCATGGCGGGCCTTTTATGTCTTCCGGCTAACATAAACACTTTGGCAAGAAAAGGAAAAGCGAGAGCAAAGTGAAGCAGAGCGCACTAAAGTAAAGTTTCGTTGACAGTCATGGCCGCAAAGAAAATAGAAAGCCATGTGACAAATGCGTCTGTGCATGCCACTTGCCTGCTATTCTTTCTCCGTTTTCCCATTCCTCCCTCTGCTCCTTCTCCTGCGCCTTCTCAAACAGTACGTCCTTCATGTGTGAGTGTATGTGTGTGTGGTACAAAGTTGTTGCTGTTCTCTGACACCATTCTACAAGCTAAGTAAAAGTTAGCATTGGCATTGCACAAGTTTTAAAACTTTTACAGCTAAACGCCTTGCAATTGCCGCATGTCTTTCTACCTGTCTGCTCCTTAAGTGGCAACACGCACTTGCGTTTGAGTGTGCATTGGTTGTGTGCTTGTGTGTGTGAGTGCGTCACTTGCTGCCATTATTGAGTTTATTGGCTTAAAGTGTTTGACAATTCATTAAGGCTTGAAAATCACATCGCCGTACTTGTATGTAGTGGTGTGAAACGTGTTGTTGGCATTCGAAGGGATTCACGCAGTTCAGGCAATCGCTGTCAAAATCGGAGAGTATACTACATGCCTTAATTTAAGCTAATTGTGATGAGAATTGGTGGCATGTGGCAGTAAGCTAGAAGCAACGGAAAGGGGTGAGATGAATGCCAACAAGCCACTTGCATTAAATTGGTTTTGCATAAACACTTAATAAGCCTGAATGGCTGTTTGTTCAACTTTCGCCTTAAAGTATGCAACACAAAATTTGTATTTATTTTTATACTCCCTACTAAAAGGTATTCTAGTTTCGTGAGAATATATATAACACCCAGAAGGGATATGAAGAGATGGGAATAATTGAGCAAAACAATTGTTTACGTTTGTCTGTATTCATTTTATTTTTTCATTTTATGGTTAAACATTTTTACTGAATTTTATTAACTGGTGTACTGCTACCTAATCGATGTAACTAAATCAAATACAGTTTACATTTTATTGAAATCACTATAGAATATGCTTTTTTTGAAATTTGTGTGCAATTTATTAAACTAGTATTCTGCTACCAATATAGCAGCTTAAGCTAGTAGCAAATTAATATTTATTTATTTTTTTATTATTATTTTTATTTATTTGGAATACAAATATTGACCATAGGTATACATCTATAGGAAACACTTAAATCTGTGTAAATATACAATGCAATATTTACAATATGTTTAAATTAAATATGAAATATATTTTATGAAATTCTACATTTTACATAAGGGATCTTGTGGGAAGATCCTTCTGATGGCACTTCTTAAATAGAATTTGCTAGAAAATTATGATTTGCCAATTGGCAAATAAAATTCCCCCAACGTGTCGGAGGCATTAATAGACGTCATTGTACAGCTTTGTTTCTTTTATCTTTTATTTTGATTAGTTTAATTTGTTATATTAAGTTTTATAATATAATCGACAGTAGTATTGTTGATATTATGAATAAAATAAAAATAAAATAAAAATGTATATATGTAATTTAAATTTGTCTGTATTTAACAAATTAATTTTAAAATCTAATTAATAGTAAATATATTTTATTTGCTTATTCTACTTTTATTTTGTCCCTTACAAGTGAGTACAGTTTTTTTATTAGTTGGGCTTGCACGACTCTATCATTCTAAATAGAAAGCAAAGTGCTGAGCTTAGCAGAAATTGCAAGTAAAATTACGAACATATTAAGGGAAATCCACATGCTTAGTCACACATACAGAGACACACACACTCAAGTCATCACACACACATGTACATTCTATAAAATAATAAACCAAATTTCTTGTGCAAGTTTAAGTGAAAATGTTAAGAGTAAAGTTTTTGTTGAAAATAAAGACAAACATTGTTATCACCTACAAAACAGTCAGGCTGGTTGGCAGACTGGCAGACTGGAGGACAGGCAGACAGGCAACAACATAACCAAACGAGGCCATCAATGTGGGCGGGGCTGGTTGACTTACAAGACGAAGACGTGAGCAACGTGCACAAAAGTAAAAATAAGTTGCGAAGTTGAGAAACGGAGCGCCAGAAAGCAGGCAAAATATTTATACAAATAGATTATGCAAACAAACTTAGACGACAGACAAACGCGTCGACACACACGACAGAGCCCCCCCACACATTCAGCTACCGCAGCAAAGGGGAGATGGGGCAGGGCATGCAGGCACGCACGCTAAAAGGAGCAACAGTGGCAAATGCTGGGTCTAAGGCTGAGTCATAAGAGTTTGGCGTAAAGCAGCCATACAACACGTTCCACACAGCCAGTAAGGCAGTCAGTTAGTCAGGCAATCCGTCCATCTGTCCGTTGGTGTGTGCTTCCGGCGCCAGTCCTGCACGGCATAATGAAGTTTGAGTTTAACTCAATGAAATGTCAACAACGCCTTGTATTTCGTCTGACGGTGGCTTCAATTGCTCTGCCTCTACCCCCGCATCCTAAAAAGAGACGACTCGCCCGACAAGACCAAATATGATGCCACGTCCGACCCATGTTGCTGCATATTGCATTTGAAAGCGCAACATATCAACATTACCGGCACATAGACAGACGCAACAATCATGGTTGACAATAAATTACAATAGCAACAAAAAGGAGTGGAATAAAACCAGAAGCCAAATGGGATCGCCCCATTTGCGTATTTGCTTCATTTCATTAAAATTAATTAATTATGAGTCAAATGGAAGGACCTCTGCCCCTCCACACCACGTGTAGGCACAGAGAAAAACGCATTGCAAGTTATTGTATTTAATCGATCTCATATATACTGAAGCAAGAACAAATTTACTTAATAGCTGAAGACGAAACTGACTAACAGGAAATTAAAAATAGTTCTTAAAACAAATAGATGCCGCTGGCAAGTCCGATTGCTGATTTTTGAATTAACTTTCTTCAATTGTTCGACGCTTAAACGTACTATAAAATCAAACGAAATATCTTTTCGCTCTAAGGTTGCAGGAGCATTCAAAAAATTGTTTACAAGCTCAATTTGTTGACTGAAATAAATGCTTGCACATTATATAAACATTATTTTATATAATAATTTGCATATATTTTCAAAACGTATAATTGCTATAATAATTAGATGATACGGTGAGTTGACATTGTAAGTATTTATCCATTTTCTTTGTCCATTAAAAATAGCCCTTTAAGCCTAGTCTTTGCACTAGAACTGAAAAACCGATGGACAGACGAACTGATATCGGGTACCTTATATATGTACCTTTTGCACTCGTTTATGGTCTGCCATCATTCTTAATGGATGTTACAAAGTTCCACTTTTTTATACAATAGTAATATATTTATCGACAATTTCATACCCATAATTAGCACTATATATAGGGTACGAGTCGCTCTTTATTGTATTGTTACTGGTTGCATCCTTGCTTGAAAAAGAATTTAAGAAGAAATGTAATTGGAAATGAGAAATTAAAAGAGAAGTTATTACAAGTTATTCTACTTTGTGGCTAAAAGGTACAAGATTATGCAGACTAGACGAGCTAGAGACACCAAATTTACACACAGATGAGCTATGTGAGTACAAATTCCAAGTGTATTTAAAAATATTCCTTCCACACCCAATTCCCACCAAATTAGTGATAAATCTTCTCCCATAATTCTTGGAATTGTTCAATCTATTTTGGCAGAGAGCATGATAGGTACATCCTAAAAGAAGTTATAGCTATAAATGTAATCTGTGGTCAAGCTCTGCCCGCATAGATACGCATACACATATATACACATCATTCCGATATATATATGTGCTTCTTTACGTGAGCTTGAATTAGTTTTTATGTACATTTTTTATTTAATTTAACACAAAGGCTTAGAGTATTTCCAATTCGAGCCATCCGACTCTAGCTCTTCCATTTGTTTTTCTCTGAATGTGTTTACATGATGCAAGTACATACTATATGTGGTGTGTGTCTGTGTGTCTGTGCTTGCATCTGTGTGGGTAACTTCTAAAATACTTGCATATACATGCATATAAAACATGAAACCGCAAAAGATATTAAATTTACTATCAATAAATTTTCATTAGCTCGGTGTCTGTGTCAATGTAGATGGGATGGCGGATAGGAAGAGAGAGAAAGGCTGTTGACATAATTCACAATTTCGGACCATATACTCGTACATATATATGTATATACATATACAAGCACAACTTTCTCTGGTGCAGCTCGCCTGGGTGGCAGCCACACAAAAATGATTATGCGCCTTTATATCAACAGCTAGAAAAGTTTGTTGTTGTTGCTGCTGTTGTTGGCTCTACTGCTTTTACTGCTGGTAATCAAATGAAGTTTACAATTTATTGAGTAAAAATTGTAAGCTGAAACTTTTGCCGCATTTTCTTTTCTCTTTGTACACAAGCGTTGTCAACTTTTGCCTCTGTTTTTCATTTTAAGTTTTTTTTTATGCCAACTCATATTGCGCTCGTTATCCTTTAGTACGTTTGTTTGTGTGTCTGTGTGTCTGTGTCGTGGCATGAAATTGACCCTTTTTGTAGCCCAGAGGTAACACATTGTGCCACTGCTGCTAAGGCATCAACAGTGATGGATGACAGGTTAATATGCGGCGACATTTTCATGCTGATGCTGATAAAAGTTTCGTTTGTGCACGTACCCAACCGCTCGGCATCGCTCGGCATCGCTCCCCAACAATGCAATGATGGAGCCTGCCGACCTCCCCGGCCACGATGTGGTGACATTTTGAATGCGCGGCAGACAAGTTTAATTTAACAAAAGCGCGCAACGTGCAAACAAATTAAGCGTAACACAGACAATTGCATTAAATTTGCACACCACCGCGTATGCGTAATGTTTAATTGCTAAGGTTGCCCGATGGCTTCATTTCAGAAAAGAGCGAGTGTTTTAAAATGTGCTAAATAACTGCCAACGACAATGGAAACAATAACAATATCAACAGCAGCAACAACAACAACGACAATAACAACAACAACAACAACAACAAAAGCAGCTCATCTGCATGCACTTTGAATTGCAGCAAAATATGTGAATGGAGAGCTGAATGGCTAAGCCCATGTACATGCACATACACACATGCAAATGCATGACTGACTGACGAACTGAATAAATGACTGACTGACTGACTGACTGACTGATTGACTGACCGACTGACTAAACGTTGGAGTGCATGGGACGATGAAATGGCAGCTCGTGTGCATGAAAGGGGCGTGCGTCATTCGAATGCTTTGGAAAAACTTCCGCTCCATTAGTCTGGCTGTTTCCGGCACCGCTTTTCCTAGCACAATTTACGCAAATTGATGTCATCAACAGCAGCACTGTTGGCTGCGACAGTGGCAGCGACAGTGGCAGAGGCTGTGGCAGCGACGCCAGCAGTGCCGGTCCACAGTCTACAGAATTCTACAGGGTGAGCGTGCGTAACTCGACAAATGAAGTGAATGAATGAGTGCATGTTGCAGCATTGCAGGCCGGATGCCTACATAGATGCTTGGATACTTGGATGGTTGGCTGCCTTGCCGCCTTGCCGCCTTGCTGCTCTGGGTCAATGCGGGCTGGGCGGACGGAGCGCTCTTAGCAGCTATGTATAAGCCTGCCTGGCCCATTCGGCTAAGCTCGAGCCCCACTGACTGCCTGTGTGACACGTTAACATGTGGCTATGGAGCCGGTGGGTGGTTGACAGTGCTGACAGAAAATCACAGCTTAATCGCTAAAAGATATGCTACAAGTAACGTCAACTCGTTGTTCCTATTATATTTAACAAACTCTTTTTGGCATATTATTATTTTAATACATAAATGAATCATTTATAATGCACTAGCTAATGCTCAAAAATTTACAAATTGTGTTTTAATTGGTTTTTAAAAGTATACATTTTCCATCTTCATAAATGCATTAACTTAAAAATGAATTAATTATAATGCATAAGTGGGGCTTACCTGCTTGTTCAGTTGATAAAATTTGTTTCCTTAATTTATTATTAAAAACTATAGAATTTATAATATATATGTTATTTGTTATGAAAACATTTAGCTCAAATCATTTAACACAAATCATGGACAAAATTAACTCTATTTGAATTTTACTTCCAATTTGAGTAATTCATATCGGAATTTAGTCTATAACTAATTTAATTTAGCTAAGGAAACTATCTTTTTATGTCAATAAGTGATCAATCGCTACAATTATCTTATTGCATTGCATGTAAAAAACTTGAATTATGCCCAGACAGGCAAGATGAAATAATCTCTAATTGTGGTTTGCAATTGATTTTTCTTTAGATTAATTTTATGGAAATACTGATGTTTATCAGCGTCGTGCTACACTTTTGTATTTTACGCAAAACTAAGAAATTGTAGAAATGTTAATACAAACATTTTTTCTAATATACAACATCTTCAGAAATCTATCTTAATAAATCAATAATTAAGCAGAGTCTTTTGTTGTGATTTAAATACACTCCGAGGTCCTTGTGCCTGTTACATACTTTGTGCGCAAGCCTTAGAAACTCTTCTTTAAAATTATTTGAAATATTAATTTGAAAAAATTTTAATTCTCTTTGTAAAATGCTCTGTGAACTTTTATAACTTTAATAGCAATACTATGTGATAAGAATTGATAAATGAATAATGAATCGCAGTTCATATATACATATCGCAGTTTTAAAACATAAATTATTCAGTATCTTCATCAAAATACGGGAAAATTTTATTTTTATATTTTATAAAACTTTAATCTTTATTTAAATTTTATGATAACCTTAGCATTTTTTAAAATCGTGAGTTCTGTCTTGATGGTTCGACGTGATTCGATCAGAGTACCTACTGAGCAACAAACTCACATTGTGGGATTCCTGTTATCCCGATGTGCTATGCCAGCGTCCGAAATTTTGATTTACAATTAAAAATAAGCTGTAATCAGCTTCTGTTGACAATTTCTCGGTTGAGGTGAGCAAATTATGAATCCCATGGTATGGACAGAAAATGGCTATATAGGCAGCACTAACGATTGTCTCTGAGCTCCCCCGTTGGTTGTACCGTGAGTTTCCGCTTGAGACGCGCTTTGCTCATTTAACGCTTGCCAGCCTTGCAATTTCGCTGCGGGTGCTTTAAATGCACACGGCCTGATGCAATCTCAACAACAACAACAACGACAATAAGCAGGCTGTGCATTTAAAGTGCTCTGCTGGGCATCTGAGGAACAAAACAACCCGCCGAGTTGGACAGCGATGACGATGATGATGACGATGACGATGCCGAGTGTTCTGCCATGGCTCTCACCTGCTCTGGTAGACGGCATTAGCTCAATTTGGCTGACGTCCTAATGAAGTTGTGCAGCTGACATGCTTAACCCATTTTAGCCATGATTTAACATGATTTGCACCGGCAGCCAAAAAGCAACGCCCAATGTGTTGACGCTGCGATGGCTGTAATGAAAACAACTTCATTCACAGCTCGTGCAAGTGTGGTTGAGTGTGTGGAAGACTGAGAGACAAAAACTAACAACCAACTCAACTTGAGCTCTGCAAACAAACAAACATACAAACAAACATACAAACAAACGGACGAACAGACAGACAGCCAGGCAGTGAAAAACTGAACTCAACTAAACTAAACTTCACTGCACTTGAGCTGATCTCGGCGTGACTTCAAGTGAGCTTCGAAAGTCAAGTGCGTGTTGCTATCTAACCGCCCCCCCCCCCCCCCCCTCCCATTGCCTGCTCCAACTCTCTTCAGCTAGCCCGACAATGTTTGCATGTGTTTGTGTCGATTTCCAAATATTTGCCCCCAACTTCCAAATGTCGTCCGCAGCACCGTTAATGCCGAAACTCGCGTCGTGCTCCAGCCCGCTCCAGCCAGCCCCTGTCACCCTCTCTAGGTATATGTATATGTCCATCACCAAGTGGCGCACAAATATTTTGTCAAAATAGTTGCAAAGTCCTGAAAATCTTCTGCTCTCTGTTCACTGCTGCCGCGTCTGGCAAAACTTAATATAGAAAATTAGCTGCCGAAAAGTGTTGCCGCACTTTTGTTTGAACTTTCAACTTTGCCAGTTACTACGAGTAGCTACCAACTGCCAGTATAGTAGTAGTAGTTGCTTCCAAGCACCGAAACTCTCAACGCCAAGTTCATTTTCAACTCCGCAAATCTCTGTCAGGCCACCTTTTTGCTGCAGTTCATAAACCAAATTGCATTTCATTGCCAAAAAGATTACGAAAAAACACGACACAAACGTAAATTTGCCAGCATTTGAAAGTGGCAACTTGCTAAAGTTTTAGCCGCATAATCTGCACGGGCAATGCCATAAATATTCAATGGCTTTGTCTGTCTGCCTTGCCGTGTGTCTTGCACCTTGCGTCGAACTGAGAAATCTGAGAAAGTAAAGCAGGTTAGTGGTTTACTCGTTGTGTTGTGTGGCGGCAGCAAGTATCCGAGTAATGGCCAAAAAGTTGTGCGATTGAACTTTGAAGGGGCTTAGTAAACAATGCTAGCTATTAAAATAACTTTTTAGAAGGGATAACATGAAAATGCTGATATTAGATTACGATAGTTTCAAAGCTAAATTAAAATTATGAATAAATGAACTGCACATCACTCTATAATAATAAATAATGCTGCTGAGAATTTACTATGGAGTTAGATCGTATTAAATAGTTATAAACATGGCCTGGCTTCTTATTCCAAATGTATCCCAACGGATACAAAGATTAATGGTATACAAGACTTCTTTTTATTTATTTTTATTTCTTATAATCATATTTTAACAGTTTGACATTTATTTTAACCACACTTACAGTAATTAGGAGTGCAAGTATTTTATTTGTAATTTAAATCAGGATTCTGCAATGATGGAACGCGCCGTGATTCGAATCAGAGCCTACTCTGGAACAAACTCACATTGCTCATCAGTTCAGTTCAGTTCAGCAACCAATACCCAGATGAAAACCTAGACAGGCGGATGAAAAAAAGGAAAACACAGCTAGTAGAAACTTTATTGTTCGGCATCAAAACCAAAAGTACAACTTATCTGGAAATATTTCTAGCAACAGCTGCTGGAACAGAAGAACACAAATATTGATATTTGTTTTTATTTTTAATAGTTTGGCTTGGAATTTTACGAATTGCTAGGCCGATCATCGAGAACGGACAGGACCGAGATCTCTGGGTTTGTCTTAAATGTAAGTTATAATAATTATAATAATTAATTAAATTGCGCCAGGCACGGTTGAGGATTTTCGAGTAGAACTGAGTGACCTTCTCATAAATACTTAGTAATTTAGTTTTGGCAAATGTCTTTCTTTAAAATTAGTCGAATTTACAAGCCAGCAAATTGGTATTGAACTCTTCTTAAGTTCAGCAGCCATTTATGTAGTCAGATATAAGTAGTACTGCAATTTGATGAAGTGTGCAAAAGTTGTTTAAGCCACTGCTTGAGTCCTTCCACCTTTATCTGGCAGGACCCGCCGTTGTACCAGGTTCAGAGGATGCTCATTCGACTGTGAACCAGCGCACAAGGGCACCGATTAAATGGGAAGCTACGCTTGCAGTACAGATACTACCAGCAGCGTGAAAGCAATGAGCTTTGCACTTCACACCTGGCACATGTTCAATTCTTTAAGCGACTGCACCGAGTTCTCGGTTGGCTCTCATTTCGCATTTTATTTGCACATAGTGCGATAAGTTTTGGGGTCCCACAGGACGCCTGTTGCCGGCAATAGCTGAAGGAGGAGCCAGCGTAGCACTTTCAATTGAGAGACAAAGCAAGCAGCAAAACACTTTACGCGACACCAGACCCCAACTCGGAGAATTGTATGCTCTGTTTAGGTAATGGCTGCCCCCATGACAGAGAATCCGATGCCGTGTGCTACGTTTTCTTTTCACTTCAATTGCTGCCTCGCCGATTGCACGTAGTTGGAGCAGCCGGCACAGGTTGTAATAAACAAAATGCTGGAGCAGGGCGAGCCCAGCCGGCTGAGGAAGGCAAACAAACAAAAGCAAAGCGCACTATTCCTTGGCGATTACTAGTTGGACAAGCTACACACACACACACACACACCTACATACCTACACACTTACTATAAATGTTTGAATGTACAGTTGAACTTGACAAAGCGGGAAGAATGGAATATGTGTAGCTGAAAGATCAATTACGATTCAAAGCATTATTGATCTTAATAAACTAACAATGAGGTGAACTGTTGATGATGTCATGGAACATATATTAGGAATAGCTATAAATTACAACAATTTGTAATATCAACTTTTAACTTTTATGTGAACTCCTCTACAGCCTTGTACTTGACGCTTTCCCCATTTAGGTGGCTTGAAATCTAAAGGTATTTTTAAATACATACCTACATTCATGTTACCTTCACCTTATTTGCATTGAGTTGCACATTTAAATGATTTCCAGCATTTGACACTCAGATAAAATACCCTGAAGGTAATTAAGGCAAATCAAATATTTGCTGTTCATTCGTGCAGTAAAATGCCAGAATATTTTTCTGTGCTTTTCGATGTATTTTATACTATACCAACAAAATAATTTCGAACATTTATTGAACACGTTTACCATACGTTCTAAGCAAGCCTACACCTAATAGTGTATCAATAGAAATGCAAAACAAAGCGTGTTATAATTCTTTAACATTGGCTTGAAACGATTTTTTCGCTTAAATAGGGCTTAAGCGAGTTTTATCTTTAAAAAAAAAAAAAAAAAATGAATAAGTAACACAAATACCTGTTACGAGTAACTACTTGTATCTCTATAGATACCGGTTTAATGGCTGTAGAGTTGAGTGCGAGTTCATTTTAGTTAATTGTAAGAAGCAGCTTCCTTGCATTTTGAGAGGACGGACTGTTTAAGTTGAAGTTTGATTTCGACGAACGCTTTCAGCCCCTCCAGTCTCGATTGCACTCAATGGCGCTACTGGCGGTGTCGGTGACTTCCCCTTAACTTGCTGCGGCATTGTTTTTAATTTATCTAAATTGAGAAGTGCAACAAATCGCACAACCTGAGCAGGCAGTGCGAGTGATAACTACACTGGCTGAGTGCCCGAAAATAAAGAGGCCAAAAGTGCTCGGGCAGGCAGGCAGGCTGGCATTCAGGAGTGCTGGAGGGGAGCGGACTTGTAGACGCAGGTACAAAGAGCCGGAGAGGGCAGGGACCTGGAGAGCAAGACATTTGCTGAAATAAAATTTCAATTTGCTTGAATTTCACTTGTCTGTGGGTGGAGGAGGTTGGAGTGGGTGTGTACGTGTATATGTGTGTCTCGGGTCTAGCTGAGCTGCCTCTCCCCGCCCCGCCTGCCCCGCCCGCCCCGTTCCAGCCACACAGCCTTGCCAGTTAACGTCAGCTTGGTTTACCGTTATGCTTTGCTGCGTGTGCGTTGCGCCGCAAGCCACTCGAAGAAAGCCAAGGCACAGGGACGACGATAGCGACAGAGCTTGCTGAGGATGTAGACGACGACACAGAACCAACTATTTCTTCTCCTTGTATGAGTGTGTATTTGTGTGTGTCTGTATGTGTGTGTATGTGTGTGTGTGAGCGGGTGTATGTGCGACTCTCATGGGGTAAGTTTGGCAAGACACTGGAGCTGCTTGGTCACCATTCTCTATCCGCCTCATCCCCGCCCCTTGGCAATCGCAATTCCCGCTGGTGACGTTTGTTGATGGTTTCCAGGTGAATGCACGAATTGCGTTTTCGTATTAAATAATAAATGAATGTAGGACTGCTGCTATATGGTTGTTGTTGTTGCTGTTGTTGCTGTTGTTGCTGATGCTGCTGCTGCTGCTACTGCTGATGTTGTAAATGTCGCTGCTCCTGGCTGCCATAATTCCAGCTGGCCCTCAACTTTTTCTTCGCCGTTGCTTTTTCCGCTGATTGCTCTTGTTGGACATTAAATGTGTATTGCTTATTTCTTAAGTGGCAATGGTTTGTTTATTAAAGGTCGTCCAATGTCGCCTCGGGGAATTGCGTAAATTTTTCACGAATTGGAATGGCTCGGCAGTAATTAAGGCCCATGATATGTTTATAGACAGCCCAAGCGAGCAGAGCGTGATTGGAGTGCTCGCTGAGTGATTTCATGAATTAGGTCTTTGGATTCCACTTTTTTTGCTTTGAGCTTCGATGTGTTCACAAGTAATGCACAGTCTTTTCACAGTTCAATGAACATCAACATAAAAGATACGACGGGTGTGCTGCTGTTAGAGAATAATGTGCTTCAGTTATTTAGAAATCAGCCTTTTATAGTATATAAAACGAAATATTTTTGAAGTTACGTGGCACGGAAACATGTGTGTCTTATTAAAATCTTATATCTTAGTTTCACTTTAAGTGTAAAAGGGTCAAATTGTTATATTCATGTGCATCCGACAACTGAAATACTGAAAATAATACTTACAAATATTTTTATTTATTGGTATGTCGTTGTCGGCACAAATCTAAAATCAGTAAAAGTATACTTTTGAACTGAGGGCTAGAGCTAGTCTTCTAAATTAATTCAAGAATTTGTGAGGTTGCACAAAATATTTGTTAATTCATAACAGTTATAAAAACAGCCATAAAAGAGCAATTGATAGTTGGTTTTATCTTGTGAAACAATATTTTCTGAATCATCTGAGAATTAAAGCACTTTCAAGGCTCTTATCATGCGGTCTTCATTTTACATTAATACATATCTATTTAGGCAATAAATTGTTAAATTTCTTAACTTATCTTCATCGATTTGTAATAATAGTTTTTGAAATGAAAGCTCCAAAGTCCCACTGCTCTTACCGCAGTTCTTTCGTCTCGCAAAAACTGGAGGCCCCACATTTGTTGGGTATATTTTAAAATCACTAACATTGTCGCAATCGTAATGAAAATAAATGAATGAAATGCCAATGTCCATTATTACTTCATGTAGAATCACATTCAAAATCACAATTATTGAAATATATTCAAATCATGCAGCTGAGTGGGAATTTGTATTCAATAGACAGCTGCTATTAATAAATTTTGTCTGCATAAAATAATATTTAAAATATTTATTTGCCGCGCATAAAATCGTTTGGAAAACATTACAAATTTATTTATTAAAATTTTTTGTCCGGCACCTCTCTTTCTGATCATTTGCGAATGTATGTAGAATGTGTACAGAACTTTTTCACACTTTCCCTTCAGGCTATACAAACATATAAACAAGTAATGGTACACGAACATGACTTTTTTCTCCCGCAGTTTTTCAATGTAATTTAATTTTTGTTTTTTTTTTGCAGAATTTTCCACATCAAGCGACAAATTTCACGCTTGCGTTCTAACTAACATGCCCGCAGCTTTTAACACACATACAGATGTTCTCACCTGTTTTTTTTTTTCTCTGCATATGTAAGCATATATCTATATCTGAACGCATGTGTATTTCTATGCGGACGTTTTGAATGGCGTGGAACGACAGCATGCAGTGGAGTTGCAGAGCAGGTGCTGTGTTAATTCGCACTTGTAGAGTTCCCATTGGGCTGCAAGTTATATATATATATGCAAGTACACGAGCATGAGAATAGAGTAATAAGCCATTATCCTTGGGTGCAGAGGTGCGGCTGACTTTCAAGCCAGCGGCTGCAGCTTGAGAGCTTAGTGCGCTTATTATGCCCAATAGGATTAGAGCACATTAGTCGACCGCAGCCTCCCTGAAATCAGCTTTGGGCACACCCAAACACAGAAACACACACACACACACACACACATACGCACAACCACCCATATTCACTTTACTTAACTGATGTTGCGATGATTGCTGAGTTGGTGATACGAGCCCTTATCAGTTCTCCGTCCAGTTGTCTAGAAATGCACACGGGGCGCGAGAATGATAAGGGTACGAATGCACCGGCAAACCAATGCATTTTTCAGCACTGGCTGCCCACAAATTGTAACATTGCAACTAGGTACACTCTTAATTACACTTCCATTTGGCGTTTTACATGTAAATCATTTAAATAAAAGGACATTGGCCCTTTTCAGCTGTGTGAGCAATTCGACCAATACAACCAACAGCAGCGTCAAATGCGATACACATATATCCATTCGTTAAGCTATTATTTGTATTTAATCAACACGGCCACATTGGAAACATACTCTCACAAAACACTTGCCATATGTATGCAAGTGTCCATGGATGTATATACGTTACTTACCATTGTCATTACTGCCACCATTGTTGTTTTCGTTGCAGTTTTTATCGGCGTTGCCGCCCCGGCCATTATTTGGCTTTCAACTGTCAATCAATCATTTGGGTCAACAGTCGTACGCGGTGGAGGCGCCAAATGGCTTTGAAATGGCCGCGATGCTCTGCCAACACAACAAAAAAAAAAATGAAAAAAGAAGCTGTAAAACGAGACAATTGCTACAAATTGTGTGTGGGTGAACTGTTAAATAAAACGTTAAACGACTGAAAATATTTGCATCGCGCATCAAACTACAAACTCTGCGTGTGTGTGTGTGGGTGCAAAGAGTTTAAGCTGCTTGTGTGTTTACGATAATGGCCAAAGCCGATCCATTCAACTGACGACAATGCAAATAGGCACATCATGAGAGCCGTATAGAATAGAGGCCAGAAAAAATTCATAAAACATTCTGCACCCAAACACTTATTTGCAACTTTGAATGCAGAAACGCAAGAGTATGTATAAAGAGTAAATAGCGAGCAATAGCCGGCTGCTAATATCGGGGAAATTCGAATAAATTTCATGAGATACAGTGCCCACAAATGAAATAGATTCATGGAAACAATTACTCCAATCAAGGGCCTAAATAGCTACTTACAACTTATATAATTCCAACTGAAATATTTCCAACTGAAATATTTCCAACTGAAATATTTCCAAAATGTGTTACCTTTTCAATAACCATAATAATATGCTACGACACGATGCACTGCAGTTATTTGCATTCACCGGAGATGTGTATAAATAATTCAGGAATCAGCGAGAGCGCTCACACTCAAATGCAAGCACATGAAACATGCTCTAACACACACACACACACACACACAATTTCAAGTGGCATTATTCATATGATGCACGAAACTGGCAAACAAAATATGCGAGTGTGCCTAGTTATATTTAGATATTTTTTTCGAACAAGCATAGCTTTTGAACAACAACAACAAAATGTTCTCAACAAAGTGCTTTCCCATTTTCGGAGAGCAGAAACACTAGAAAAATTCACAGTTGGGAAAACTCTGGCTTCAAAAATGTGTTGCCTACTTCGGTGCGCATGCAATTAAATGCACATTTTTTTGGTGTTGAGGAGGCAAGCTATATGGTTCTTGATGCGAATAAAAATCAAAGCATTATTCAAGTATATGCCATTGGCCAATACAGCTCGCCGTTGAGTGTGATGAAAATGTTTTCGACCGCTAATTGATTTAGTCTGCATAGTTCAGGCGGCAGAAACCATTTAGTTCGGTTTTGTTGCGTCTAAACGCTTTCACATGCTCAATGAATTTTATTACCAAAACGCGCTCTTTGTCGGCTTCTCGCCGTTATTGCAGAAAAGCATGCAGCCAAATTGTCAATGAGCTGGCGTCTGCTCGCTTTTGAAGAACCGCTGCCCGCATTGTTGCACATCGGGCTTTAGTTTGGTTTCGATTTCAGTCACCGCCTGCATGGCTGGGCTCTTTTTCGAGAGCCTCGCGGGAGCGCCTTTGTGTCTCTTGTCTTTTATTATTAGCAGTCTGGCATTCCTGACAGCGTTTCGCATTTCAGACCGACTGCTGGCTGGCTGCAATAGCAGGCAAAGTATTTCGCATGATAGCATTAGTGTTGACAAAGTTGTTCCCCGGTCTGCGAAATCTACTGGCCAGGCATGGGAGTTGCTGTAGCTGAAATTTTGCCGCATTGGGAATTGTGCCGAGCACCAGTTTCCTGAGCAAACATTCATGCAGTTGCAAGTATGTGCATATGTGGCATCATATGAACTGCCATAATGTGTATGCGCCGTCTTATTATTATTCCTTTTACTATTTGCCATGAGTCTTGAGATGCGGCAGCATTGGAATTTGAAATTAGACGGTCGAGCATGGCAGTTCTAGGAAAAAACTACTTTGGTATATAACAAGCATTTATATCGCAGATGAAACATTCCCTCATCTTGCTATTGTTAAGCACGTGTACGTGTACAGTGAATGTTGCCTAAACAGAAAATTGACAACCAGAGAAAACTTGAGGATCGAAATACAAGTAGTGGATTTCTCCCAAACATGCCAGATTTATGCAAACATTTTCCCATTCTTCAAATAATTCCCAGAGACCATATGGCAAGCGATTATTGATACATTAAAGAAATATACGAAATTTGTTAAAGAAATTACATTTTGGAGCTTTCGCTTTATCTCGAATTGTAAATAAATATTTCATCCCCACCTTACAAAATATATGGCACATAAAAATACAAGTATATCTGACTAGAAACAAAAAGTTGGAGTAAGTCATTTACCCGATTCGTTCATCTTTGCAAATAACTATTGCTTACATTTATTGAACATAAATCGTATACTATTTAAAATTGTATCTCCTGCTGGTATATTAAGATATGTTGGCTTACACTATCCCTAACTAGTGATCAAGTTTAAATAGTATGTGAAATATTCTTGATAAATTTCAAAGTTGGAAGTTTTTGTTGCCTTCCTTTATTGAAACCGATTTAGAGAATATAAAGGGAATCTACAAAGGCTTTCTGATAAATATTATGTCCATTATATTATGTATTATGCAATTCAATATTACTTAAGAAGTGATTTCAGTAACCACCTATACTTCAATATTACTTAAGAAGTGATTTCAGTAACCACCTATCCCGTACTTGTGTTACTCAAAACCTTGCACCTACTTTATTGCCTGCCTTGCGAAGCAGATAACCAGCCACCTATCGAGCATGTTGTTAATATTGCGCTGATCCCTGCTCTCATGCACGTGCTCGATCATAAGTATTTGGTCCACTCGAGCATGCTCGGCTCTATTTTGTCTGTGAGGCAGTTCCATTTATATGAAAAGTATGCGCTGCTACGAGTATAGCGACATAAGCTATCACAACTCACACTTCTAGTGCTCACCTTTATGCCGTGCACGTACAACTTTATGTATTTCGTTATGAATCTGGAAATGGAATTTTTATTTTGTTGTTGTTGCTGTTTTGGTTGCTGCTGCTTCTGCTGCTACTGCTGTTGCTGCTGTTGCTGTTGCTGATGTTGGTCATGTGTAATAAATCAAAACTATGCGCCATTGGTGCAACAAAACTCACAGCCATGCCAAAGGACTTATCTTGGCTGTTATTGTAGTTGTTGTTGTTGCTGTTGCTGTTGTTGCCGTGTGTGTGCGCCAGCAGCTGGTTTACCTCGACAGGCGACACCCACAAAACCAACAACAGCGGCTTCAAAAATAGCAAGAATAGCAAGCATGTGCCCTTTTGGCGTAGTGTTTTTTCACTGTTGCACTTTTACGGCTATAAATTTTATCACACACACACAAACACAAAGATGCTATGTATACATGTGTATGTGTGTGTATGTGCAGCACATAAAACCGGACACATGCTTTTAATCTTCAGAGCAAACATGCTCACTACTCACCGATGCATGCCCAAGCATCGACTCCCTGGGCGAAGTGTCTCCGTCTCCGTCTCCGCTTAAAGCCGCGTGTATGAGTGTGTGTGTATACCTATATGTATGTATACTATATATGTGATTTGCTCTATGCGCTTGACGGCTTATGCTCTGATGCTGCGGCAGCTTCAACGTTGGCTGCTAAGCTCGCCATGCATAAATTCTTCCGGCGGAAGTTAAAGAGTTGAAGCAACAACATCAGCTGAAAGCGATGTGCGCAGCTTGGGCAGCATTTATAATGAGAACAACAACAACACAACTATATACGTGTATGTAGCCATGCATGCATGTATAATGCAAATACAGGCAAGTGGCGCTTCATTTTAGACCAACCCTAAAAGTATGCTAGGGAAAATTTACATCGCGCGCGCCTTTCAATTAAATAAAGAATGGCAAATTTTGAAAATTGGCTGCGCTTAGTGGCGGCAAACATTCAATTTTTGCGCACTTTGCACAAGCCGTGTTAAAAGTTTTCGATATTCAAACGATTTTTCGCACAAATGTCGCTTATCGGCTTTTATGCACTTTTTATGTGTCGACATTTTGCGATGGCCATGTCCATGTCCATGGCCAGGCTATTGTTGGCCTGCATGTACACGCGTACATGTCAGTGTGTGTGTGTGTGTGTGTGTGTGTGTGTGTGTGTGTGTGTGGCTAACCAATAATGGCAATTGGCTGGGCTGCTGCTATCGCTTTGGGCCATGCGCTGGTTGGCAAACAACGGGGAACAACAACAACAACATTGAGAGCGACTGGCCCCGTTGTGTTTTGGCCTTTGCCTTGCGCCCTCGACTGTTATCAGGCCAGCAGGCAGCGCAGGTGCTTTGAATTTCAACCATGTTGACCAACACACACGCACACCCATGCATGCATACATACATATAGCCACAGGCGCACATTTAGCAAGTGACAAAAAGCAAGCAAACGGACAACAGAACCCCAACAACAACAAAAAATGGGGAAAAGGGACAAGCAAAACTGTAACGCAGAGTATCGAACTACGTAACTTTTATGTGCTTCCTGTTCGGCCGTTGCTTTGCATACAGGATCGTGTATGCATGTGTGTGTAAAAAACGGACATTTACGTGCGCTTGTGTGCATTTAGCGCTAACGTTATGAATATTGAAACAATTTTGCGCTTTAAACTTTGCATTTTGAATAGATTTTGCCTGCGGTCTATCACTGTATTTGTTTACCTCACCCCTTCCTCTTCCTCATCCTCTGCGTCGTTCGCCTTTTAGGTATATACTATAGTATGTATGTATGTGTGTTCTGTGCGTAAAAGTTTCAGAAACTTCTGAACAAAGACCGCCACAATCTGTACCTAATGCGAAGCATGAGTTAATGCCAATGGAGCTCAAGTCGCTGCCTGATGTGGGAGCACATCTAAATGAAGTGTCATATTTGCAAAGAAGCTTAAGCTTCTTAGCTCTTGAGCGTTCCGGTCTGTCTATAGAAGGAGACTTTGGCAAACAGAAGCAATAAACTGCGAATGGCTTTGCTGGCTTTCCTTCAAATGCAAAATGCTCTAAGCATTCGCTACTACAACTACAACTATGTATCTATATTTATGAACATATAGTATGTTCAGAGAAGGGGCGTTTTTGTTCTCGCTTGTTGTTCGTTCTCTTATTGGCAAGGCTTCAACTTTTTTGATTCAGCAGTGAACAAATTATTTCGAGTCTATTAATGAATTGCTCGTCATGTATACTCGTATGTTAATACACATGCATGCATACATAAGTAAATAAATATGAATGTATAGTTGAAAGAAAGCAGCATCAAAAATTGTTGCTGCATCAGCTGATTTGATTTTCGACAATTTTAAGTAAATTGCGTGTTTTATTTATTTGTTTGCCTTTATTGTCTTTGTTTGCTGCTTACCAATCAATGAAAATGTATTTTATTTGTCTAGCCTCCACTTACCACCCGGCATTGAAGATAACATCATAGTCCTGCGGCTCAAGCGTCGCTTCTCTGCAAGAAAATCGAAATAAATACAAACACGAATTATTTCAATTGAAAATATGTGCAAAGTCGTAAGTTGTTAGAGTCCTGCATGAGTAGAGTCGAAGGTTACAGTCGATTACAATTGTTTGAGAAATATTAGACTAAATAATTCGATCTAATGAAGAACATTCTTGAATATACAACGTTCAGTGTAAGGACCTGTGCAGGTTGTTAATTCTAATAAGACGGTGACTGAAAAGAAAATAGTTTATGTTCTTGCAACATAACCCGAACAAAACTTTTTGAAGCAATCAAATAAAGTTCTTTGGTCATCCCCTGAATTCTTTTGTGGTCCCTCGACAGTTATGGAAAATTGAAAAGAAATATGTTGAGAAAAAGAATAAGTTAAAGTCAAATGGGTCACAGATATTTCTGATTCTTTGGAGCCCTGCAATCTCATACGTAATCTATATACATATGTGTATTCAAACATTGGACAAACAGCTTGATGACATTTTTGTTCAAAGTACAAAGCAGTCTGTTGACGGCTTCAAGTGTCGCTTAAGGTCTGGAGGCCACGAACGCAAGACCATGCATTTGCATGTACATGCTCTAGTACTCGTATGTACATATGTATGTATGTATGTGCATATCAGTGCTCGATTGCCTCTGTCTATGTGTGTGTGTGTGTGGGTATTGAACGGAAAAATGCAAATGCTTTCGCATTTGAAATGAATTTCATATGCAAATAGCTAAAACGGTACAAAAATCGAGGCAAAAATGCCGAAATCAAAACAAAATCAAATGAAGCGTTTAGGCAGCCAACGCACAAACGGACAATAAGGCTACACAAAAGCGAAACAAATGTCATAAATATAAAATCAAATGCAAATTGAAACGTACCGATACAGACAGACAGACAGACAGACACACACACACACACACACACACATCACATACTTGTATACACTATAAATGTATACAAAATGGACAGATGGAATCAGGCTGCAGATTTCGAAAAAGGATTTACAAAACATGCGAACGAGCGTGTGTATGTAAATTCCATGTGAGTGTGTGTGTGTGTATTATTCTCTGTGTTTAATTAGCAAAAAACTATCGATAGATAACGAAGTATATGTGTGTTGATGCGTGCATGTGTGTGTGTGTGTGTCCGTATTTGTTTGGCCTGTTTGATCAGCAATTTGGGCAGCAGAGCTAATTTGTTTATGAACAACTATTAAAATTTTCAATTAAACGTAACTGTCATAAATTATGCAATACATACACATATGAATTTAGCAACTTTTCAATTGTCGCTGTCTGCTTTTGTGCATATAAATATCCATGCATGTGTGCATGTGGGTTTTGTATTTAATTAAGCGAAATTATGCAAACTTTCAACGACTCATTGGTGCCGATGTGTACAGTAAAAAATGATTACAAGTGCCGAGTTTCTTCCCCCCAAACCATATCAGTGTATAAATATAATTGCATATATTCCTATAAATATAAAAGAGAATATGAATTTAGTTAGAACAACGTACGATGTATCTAATTCTTGGATATTATTGTGACAATCTTTAATAATTAATATCCATATAATGATATATAACAGAAAAATTGTGAATATTTGCAAAAGCATTTAAAGAATTCTCAATGCATTTGCGTTCATTATAATTTTGATATCAGCAATACTGTATGATGTACCTTAATAATTAATCTGTATTGAGAGAACTAGACCAGTTTTTGTTCAGCACAGTTCAATACTCATTAGGCAACGCATTTGCAATATCGATGGCACACTGTTCGGATATGTGTTGACAAAATCTCACACGCAACACAGTAAATAAGTGAATGGCGACCCTTCGCCCCACTGTATAGTTTCACAGAATTTTCAAAATTTGCATGCGTTCGCAATTTGCATGTGAATGCGAGTGTCCGGAAATGTGCAATTGATTGTTGTTTAATGATAATTCGAATTGTTTTATGCTCATTCACAAAAAGTGAAGAACAGGGCATAGCTAAGGCATGACCGAGAGTGCAGTTAGCAGGCAGCTTGAAAAACTGACGAAATACAAAGCCTGTGCAACCTCAGCAAATAGTTTTCGACTCGGGCTCGAACTCGAACATTCAGGAATTGTTTTTGTTTATGTTGCTGGGCAACAACATTGTTGGGCAGTTGCCACAATTTTTATAAAATTCGCATCGGCAGCAAAATTTAAAAAGAATAGCGATAAGCAATATAAAGTGTACATATGTATGTACCAGTAGCTTGATACTTCAAATGACATCATATACATATATGGAATGTGTGAGCTTCGAGAGACGCTTTTGGAGCTATGCAGTTTATATTTCGTCAAAAGAAACCCTAAAGCTTCCTTCTTAAATTAAAACACTTATATTTGTTTATGTCTTCTTTATAAAAAATAATTAGTTTAGCAGTTTGCAAGAGATGAACAAATATATTTTTAAAGCCATACATGTAGTTATAAAGAGATCTAAAACTACAGCTAAGGTCGGAGTTTATGCCGTTGAACTGATTTGTCGGAATCCTTATATTTGTGTACAGCATGCAAAGTCGGTCTATAAGGAATTCTACGCAATACTTGATGGTGGGGCTTTTCGGTCTTAAAACGGTTGTTGGCGATAACATATTATTTCTTCGTGTTGGGTTTTGCCATTAATGTTCTGATAATGTGCCATAACTTTAAGTTTATGGACTTAGTGACAAAGAAATTGTACACTTGGGAACATAAACCAGTACGGCTTATGCTTATCAGCATAACCACCAAGAGGGAATCAAATGCTTGTACATACTTTATGTAAGTGTATGAACACAGCGATAAGAAAGTACTCTTATGTAGTTTCATTGTACATATGTTATATACATCTGTACATAAGAGTGCATTACAATATTTATGCTTATCGCCACTCGCTCACACACAGAGTTTAAAGCGCAAATAGTAGAAATTGTATTACAAATAGGAGAGTGGAACGAGTGCTTCGTTAGGACTGCGGACTGTTCAAATAACCAAGTCCCATAGCAGTCGGCAAATATGCATAACGATTAGGTGGCACAGACAGAGTGAGAGAGGGAGGGAGGGAGGGGGAGAGAGAGATGGAAGAAGGCGGAGATAATGTGGAATGGCTGTAGCTTATGCTGGCGCTGGAACTGCAGATAAGCTGAATTTAAATCAATTGAAGATATTGTATGCATGTGTATGGAGATCTCCGCCAGACTGGAGTCTGGCCAGATGCTAAGCTGCATATAATTGCGCTCGGGAGTGCTCATTTAAATCGCAAATGGAAAGGAAATGAACGAAAGAGCGGCCAATCAATTCGAAGTGTTTCAATGGCCATGAACATACATAAAACGCTGCATGGAGGGTAAGTAGAAGACAGCCTAAGACGCTAATTAATCATAGAGACCGTGACGTGGATATGTGGCATGCAACAACAATGACAACAACAGCAACAACAACAACAACAACAACGACAATGCCCGACCGCACGCTTGCAGAGTCAATTTAATTGATGGCATGCGTGGCAGACCCAAAGATGAGGAAAAGGACATTAAACAGGAGGCCGCAAGCAGGAGCAGGATCTGTAAAGCACAGCACAGCAGAGTAGAGCAGAGCAGAGCAGAGCACAATACAACCACAGGCTCAATCACATGCACCACAATAACAGCATCATATCATGGATTTCACTCTCCGCCTCCATTGTACTCGTTCTCATGTGATTTGCATGAATAATTTGACAGATTACACAACAGAGCCGAGAGTCGAGAATGTGGCAAATGTGTCTAGCATTGCGCAAATTACAATTCCTCCCAGCGTGGGGCAAAGTGGAAGTTTCTGCTAAATTTGATTAATTGCATTTAATGACATGAAAATGCTCGAGTCCACAGATGAAGTCATGCCGCCATTCGCCAAAGTAATTAGGAAAAAGCAAAACAAAAAAAAACAAAAAATTGAATCGACTTGGCAAGAAGATGCTAGTTTTAAGCAAAATGTGTGCTTTGCTCTGCAAATGGAAGCAGCAGCTGCCTTAAATTAAACAGCGACCATCAACAACAACTACAACAATAATAAAAACAATAACAACATCAGCAGCAGCAACCAACTGTTGAAAGTGCCCCGTTCTTCAGATTACTGGCTGAGCGTGTGCGCAGGCCAATAAAAAATGATTAGAAATTCACAAATAAACGCGCGCCGCAAAGCCAGACTGTGCCTAAGCGCCCCTTCCCCTCCCTTCCCTTCCCTCCTTTCCAACTAGGCATATGTCTATGTATATATGTATGTATGTATGTATATACATACATATGTTGTATGTATGAGCGAGTGCTTAACTGTCCACTTCCTGGCCCGCATGAACGGAAGCGACAACCCAACCAAGCAACGCAACTCAACTAAACTCAATGTGGGGCATATGCGCATTTCTAGACCCTAGACGCCTTCAATTGAGCGTTCATACATGAATACATACATATGTACATACATACATATATGCCGCTATTTGCTGGCGATAAGCTACATACATACATACGAGTAGTCGTACATACAGATGAAGACGCCAACAACGCGAAGGCGACGCACATTTGAATTTCAATTAGAATTTTAATAATCGAAGCAATGTTTAGGCATTATACATACACACATACATACATATATGTACACTCGTATGTGTACATGTGTGTATTCCGAGCGTCAGGCCAACGCGTTAAATGTGCGCATAAATTTCGCTTCCGCCTGACGTCTCCTCTACCGCCATTCCGGTGCCCCTGCACAGTGTGATGTTTTAGCAAAAGAACTGAACAAAAAAAGAAGCTAGACACACTGATTCATGTCTGGCATTATATAAAAAGTGAAAAATTTGCATTCAGTGGAGTACTCTGAAAATTGGTTGGTCAAGTTTTCAGCAGAGAGCTTCAAAATCTTGTAGTGGAGATGAATTTTGAATCTATCCTCAAAACGACAACAAGTCCTTAAACAAAATGGATAACCTATCAGAATTCCCTTCTACTCAATCTAATATTGAAAAATGAAACTAAATTCCTCATGAGTTGCTTTGCCACTTTTCCAACCATTTTAGGCACCAGATGGAATAAAGTCCCCACTGTGCGCTGCCAGGCGAATGAAAAGTATTAAATTGTGGGGCCATGCTTGGCGTTTATTTATTTAATGCTTTAAAGCATTTATCAAAACGCTTGCAAGTGTTGATGGATATGGGCTGAGGCCCTCCGCACGATCCATCTGGACAGGCAAGGCATGGCCTGCAGCCAAATGAAAACATAAATAAAATTAGCTATGGTCATGTGGGGTGAGGGGCGGTGGGGCTAGATGAGGGGTTGTTGGAGCTCCAAAAGCAAGGGCAACTTGTCTTCGTGTGGTGAGGAGGGCTGCGGCAGGGTGTGGCACATAAAATTAGCACAAGGACAAAGCCGCATCGCATGTTGTGTGACATGCTGTTGTTGTAATGTCTGTGCGTTGTTGTTGTTGTTGTTGTTGTTGCTGTTGCTGTGTTGGTGCGAGCTGAATCCCACAAGGATTTAAAAAGTATGCCAGGCAGCGCAGGACAATGCACAAACATGCCGCTTACGACATGTTGCTAATTTTTTTCTCCTCTTCCTTTTTATTTTATTCTGGCTGTTGGTAATATAATGAAAAAGTGTCTGTCTGTGTGTGTCTGCAAAAGTGTGCTTGTGTGTGCCTTGTGCATATAAATTTAGCGACAAGGCTGCTGACGTTGTCAACAACAACAACAACAACAAAAGTAACAGTAACAACAAAAGGACAGACAGACAGACAGACGAACAGACAAAAACAACAATAGTGCCAACCAAAACCCAAAAGGCAAACAGTTCAGGATAGAATGAGAGAAAGAGAGAGAGAGAGAGAGAGAGAGAGAGAGAGAGAGAGAGAGAGTGATAGAGAGTGGCAGGGGGGAGAGAGCCCATGCAAGGTAGTTGTAGTGTCAGTGGGGCCTGGTCATATTCAACAGGAAAATCCCTTAATTGGAATAAATTAACTGTTATTGCACTGGCATGCACACGCACACACACACACACACACACACAGATAAACAGATACACACATAAGCAGGCCGCTGTGCAGCTGCAAAAATGTACACACATACATACAAACATACAAACTCGTCCGTACAAATGAGTGAATTTTTCATGTCTGTGTATTCGCAGTCTCTGGTACCGTTGCTATCATTTGTACTCCCACTGGAGCTTGTTTATTTTATTTATCTACTATATATGTATGTATACATGTATATGTACATACATACATATGTATTTATATATTTTTGTATGTACAATGAATTTTCGACGCTTTCTTTTGCGCGCTGCATAAAACGCGCCGAAAAACTGAGCAAAATTAAATAATATGATAAAAATAAATTTATGGCGCATAAAGAGTGGAAAAAATACTTTGAGAATGAGAGATTGTAAAAAATAAAGCCGCTTACGAAAAGTTAAACAGCATTAAATAAATAAAAAAAAAAACAACAGTTAAGTCCGTTTGAAAGCACAGAGCTAGGCAAACAGTTTTAAATGCACTGCAAACCCCCTCTACCCTCTCTAACCAAACGAGTTCCAAGTTCGTGGCTCGTAGTAGAGTTGAAAGGCGACAATTTGCTGCCTGTCTAATGAGCAACTTGAAAATCCTGTTTGGCCCAAGGATGTAGCCTCGAAGTTCCAAATTACAGTGTGCAGGGTGCTCGAAAAATAAAAAGAACCTCCGAGGCCCGTCGAGTAATGCGCACTTCAAAGTCTAGCTGACTGGTGAAATAACATGAGCATTAAAGGCAGGCACAAAAGGCGCGGCGAGCAACTCTATCAGCACTCGTTTCGTTATATTCTGTTCTTGTCTTATCAGTTGTTTGGAATATATGTATGTATGTATATGTTTTTATTTTTACCGATAAGCGCGCCAAATAAGTTAAACAAGCTGTACAATATGTGGCCATATGTGGTTCTAGAGATGTGCGTCATTATCGACTCTAGCAAAAAAGGGTTCTATATCAACTTAAACTAAAAGCTTTGTATCAATATTTCTGTACTTCAACAACAATTCTAATATATATCACTGAAGAGAATGCCTGGCACTTTACTTTACCATTTAAAATGTATTTGGAATTGCTAAATAAACAATTTTAGAAATAGTTTTGGAACTGTTGTATAAGTTTTTAAATTTATCAATATGTTACTAATATTTCAATTGTTTTAATCGTTAAAAACCCTATTCGAACTGGACAACTAATAGGAACGCCCATTGCGGTTATTTAAGGTCACGACTAATGCTCATCTCTAGTATGCACATAAATATGTTTATCTATGAATGTATGTATGCCTATAGTTTATAGCTGTGCGTATATACTTATGTATGTAAGAATGTATGGTTTATGAGGGCCATGCGGCAAATTTAAAGCAAATTGAAGGAAAAATAATTTGTCATGTAAGGTTTCTTCTCTTCTGACATTGAACTTCGACCCCGGCTCAAATTCCATAGGCTTTCACCACAGTCACTTACCTTATGTGTGTACGTATGTATGTAGCACATATTTTGATGTGTAATTCGACTAAGGAGTAATCAAATATCCAGCCATTTTTCACGCATTTGCACTCGGGCGACGGTTTGATTGGTTCGCCCTAAAACATTTCAATTAACTCTGCGGCATATCAATATTGTTAATTGTTATATCGTCGCTAGCGTCATCGTTTGATGTTGTTTTTTGTTTTAATTAAAAGCGATTGAGGCCAATTATGTGCCTTGTGCCAAGATAACAGACTGTTACGTACATACTTGTATATACATACATACAAAGGTATGTACATACGTTTATCTCCTTTTAATGCATGTATACCAAAGCACATGATCAAGACGCAGTTGGAGACATATTGTACTATTTAACGGTTCATGTCCTGGCGCGTTTATTTCTTTAACATATTCCTACTATGTATGTATGTACATTATGTGTCACCACCAATATGAACGCCTTCTATAAAACTGAGCGTGTCACCCGCAAATGCGCACGCCAGCGTCGACGACCCACGACTAACTGACAGACGGCGAAAAAAAAAGAAAACAGAAAAGGAAAAATCGAAAAACAACTACAAACACAATATAGTTTTGAAAACCAAATGCGAACGTAATGAAATGAAACAGTGCGAATGAGTTCAGCATTGAGAACGAAGAGCGCTCAGAAGTTTTGTGTACCATTTCCACTGTTGCGTATAAATCAGCCCCTTATCAGCAGAACTCAGCGCTGCGACGCTGACGCCAAGGTTGACGTCGCAGCGATCGCTTGTTGCTGTTGCTGTGCGAAAGAGACGGACTAAGCCTGAGCATTCATAATTTTTTTAGCGCAAATTTTTAATATTCTTATGAATTTTGATTTGTATATTTAATAAAACAATTTAAAAAATCGTAAAAAAAGGGAATTCATATGAAATAACTGTTTGTTCAAAGCGCTTTATCCGAGAATGTAAAACACTGGAGGCGAAGCACCGAAAATACAGAGCCAGTAAAGGTAGTTAAGTATGTTTTTTAATTAAATTTAAATAAATAAGACTAATGGTAGTACTAATACGAAGGTATGTGTGTTTAAGCATACAAAAATATACTTACATAAAAGTACATATATACATATACATATGTATATGTATGGGTTAGTATGTGTGTAGAATTTCAAGAGACCTTCGCCTGAATATCCGCACGTTTAACATTTGCAAAACACATGTCAATGGCATGTTCCTCGCACAAAATGTATAAAAAATATGCAGTACAATACTAAATGCTGCAGTCCTGCAGTTTATTTGTCGCTGCCAGAGCCCGAACCGAGCCTAGAGCCCGGAGGATCTACGACAATGCACAAAAATTAGTCGGAAACAGCGGCGCCAACATTTGAAATTTCAAAGCTCAAAGCCAAAAGTTGAGCACATTGTATATATGTATGTATGTTTACATATGTATGTATATGTATGTATGTGTGTACATGCATACATATGCAGAATGCGAAGAAAAAGGAATAATGTACAAAAGAGATGAGCACATGCAAATTTGCTTAAACATGCACACACATACATACATATATGTACATGTCATACATATGTATTTATCTATATGCATATACCAAAATATAGATATGTGTGTGTGTGAATGACGTATGAATTTTGATGTCAAGCAACTCGTTGACGACGCGCACGCTGCTCTGGTTTCCACAAAAGCAAAGCCAACAACGAGCGGCGAGTACGATACATACATACATATCTACATCTTTAAATACAATTTATATCTATAAAACAGACGCACACATACGGGAATATGCAAAATTTATATACATATGTACATATATAAACGTTTTGCTCATCGCTTTGTTGTTTGTTTGTGGCTGAAGTTGTTGTTGTTGTTTTAAACGGGGCAGCGTCATCAACTTTTATGAGCAATTACAACATCTGTTGAATATCGCCAGCCACAGCTAAAGAGACAGAGCAACAACTATCATACATTCCTACAAACATATATGTATTTAGGAACATGGAAGGCAAAGAGAGCAAACACATGTATACTGCGAGCTGCTGTGCTGTCAGAATCAGAGCACAAGCATACATATAGTTTGTACATACATACATACATACCTACTCGTACAGATGTGTGCACGAAAAGATTTTTGTGAGTATTGTAAAGAGCGTTTGCTATCATTTGTGTTCGCATTTTTCATTCAACGAGCGCACAAAGCACCAAACTGATAAAATACACATCCAGGCATAGACAATGGGAAATACTCAAGACAAGTAGGGGCTCGAAAGAACAAAACAGAAAAGCCCCCGACCACGTCCTTGCCCCAGCGCCAATTTCAGTTTCAGTCGACGACGAAGAGCCCAACCAGGAGCAGGCCAATAGCTCTTTGCATTGAACTTAGAGGCGTACTCGCGTTCCTTTGGGTTCTTCGTTTGCTGGCTTTGGTTTCATCGCGTAGCGGCATTGATTGAGCGATTGAATTAACATTTGAGTTGAGTTCCAAAACAATAGGAATCGCACACGCGGAACATGGGCAGATCGAGCTCTTGAAAGCAAAGCTGCTTGATTACTGTTTATCTCTAGTTTTTGAATGGACTGAGGCCTACAGCATAGATACATATCGCATCATCAGGAATTACACCGCTTGCATTAATAGTTAATTAATAATGAAACAAAATTCGAAGTATGTACATGTAATTCCCTAATATTTGCATAATTATTAATATAAAATAAGAAAAAGCTGGCATATGAAGTACATTTAATTTTAATTTAAATTTTCTTTCCGTTTAATGTGACATCAATTGAAAAATTTTAAAAATTAAATTTCTACTCGAAAGTACAGGTTGAGTAAAACTGAACATTTCACCCTAGAATAGCGTGTTGTCAGTCATTTATATTCTTATCCAATAGATTTTAGCATGATATAAGGTGCGCTGCTATATCTTCTAAAGCATAATTTCGTAATATGTTGTTAACATAGGATAGGCTTAAAACAGATATTGTTTTCTCTTACACCTACAATATTAAGGAGACAGCGAATTTCGTCCCATATTCTATATAGCTGTCATGGTAATAATAGTTTCGTTTGATCCAACTCTAATTGGCTTGGCCACTTACAAATATAAGTTCTAAAATATTGTAGGTAAATTTTCTTTCTACCTTTATCAAAATAAGACAAAGATAGAGGGAGAGACAGTCTCGAAAAGTTGTTAATATAAGCTATTTGAAAACACAGAGACGGCTTAATGGCGTATAAAATTTTCACATTGGTTTTTCAAGTCTATGCTTTTGCTGTCTACAATGCATTTTTTAATCACGGATATATTGAACAGAATCCCATATTCGGGCGAGGCTACACTTGCAAAGGTTAGCTCATACCCTTAAAATCGAAAGCTCCCAGAATACGAGCAACTTGCATTAGCAATAGAACCAAGCTCCAGGGATGGCAGCAATCAATAGGTATACGAAAAATCTGAGACAATAGAGAGGCAAAAACGTGCCTGCAAAAATCTGTCAAAAAGTGGTAAATGAAACTCTTCAGATGTCAGTGAGCCATAAAATTATGCGATAATTAATTTCTCATACAACATTTCTAGAGGCGAACACAAAGAGCAATAAGCACACACACACACACACACACACACACACACACTCACGCACATAAACGCATAGTGCATTGTTTGCCAAGTACTTGCGCCTCCTTTTTTGAACAATTTTTGTACATACTTTTACCCCTCGGTGCTGCAACTTCCTCAATTACGATTGTCCTTCGTCACTCGTTTAATGGGTTTTTTTTGTGGATTTTTCGTTGCCCTCCGCTTAGAGCTCTTCACGTTTGTGTGTTTTTTTTTTTTGCAGTGGATGGAATGTCAAGGATTTTTGTGTTTGGTCTCTGACCGCAACAGCAGCAGCCTTAATTAAATGCTATACAAATTTGGCCTGCAAATTGCCGATATGCGCACCACTGTGCAGACAAACCATATCGCAAGGACAACGGTCTGACATTTTGTGGGTATTCGCGCGAAAGGTTGACTAAAACAAAGCGCACAGATTTCAATTGTGTGTTGCCATTGTTTTTCAAAAGGAGGAGGTGAGAGGTAGCAGAGGCTGAAGCATGCTGTAAGTCCTTTTGTCTCAAACCGAATTGAACAGGGCGGAAAAAATAGAATACGAAAAAATGCAGAGTGCCGAAAGTGTTAAAAAGCCAAGCCAAAGGCATGCCAAATGAATAGTTTTTATTAGAGAGAGTCCCATGGTCGGTATTTATTAAGTCAAACAAAGAAATGATGAAAACTGCGGCAAAACTTTAGAAACCAATAAAAACATTCCTTATTACTTTTAATTGCATTTATTAATAAACATGTGTATGTATATGGTATACGTATATATAAAATTTTTGGCGAGCTCCGTAATAAATATAAACATCAGACTTACTAGATTAATTGCAATTTGCATAAGTCGTCCTTTTATTTTCTTAATTAATCATGGTAGCTGGGAAACAATGCAGTTTTTAACAACGCTAACGTTAACAATTAAGAAGACATTTTAATGGGAATCGAATCAATTAGAAAAGTGCTGTTATTTTAAATAAATTGTATTCAATTTGTACTGAGCGGGTACCACAGAATCGTTCCCACATCCCTTTTGAAACATCGTTTTTGAAACATCGCTGCCATTTAAAATTGGCGCAAATTTTCCCTCGTTTCAGTGCCTATTTGCTTTAAAAGGTCGTCAAAGTTTTTTAGGTTCAACAAAAATTTGTTTTTTTTTTTGAAAACCTGAAATCTAGTTCAACGGATAGAACTGAAATTACAAAACTTGGCAGACGAGCAGCTGCCAATCCACGCCCTTGCCAGGCCGCAAGTTGGCTAATTTGCAGACGGCAACCACTTCAAGTGACAGTTTTAATGAGGCGAGGGGTGGTGGAAAGGGGAGAGGAAAGATGAAGAGGGTATCTGGAGTCGAGGAGGCATCTGCGCGCCGCAACACCTGTGCTCGTCTGCCACGTCAGAGTGTTGCAGCTTTGGTTTCAACCTCGACTCGGGCTGAGCCACTTTGCTGAGCACTTTACAAAAACTTCCGTTAATTAACGTTAATTTACTCGAAATTCAACATCCGGATGATGTTGCAAGGCCGGAAATGTTTCCGCTTCAGTGTGAAAAGTGGAAAGCTTGGAGAGACGCGAAAACGAAACTCTAGGCGATTTCGAATTGAAAGCAAAACAGCAAGTCAGCTGCGAACTTTAGACAAACTGCATTTTGCATTGCTGCACGCTGCTCCCCAGAAACAGAAATGTGGAGCAAGCAAAGGACTAAGCGTGCTCCAGCTTCTGCTTTCCTTACTGCCTCTGTCCAAGACATCATTATATTGAAGTAACATCAAATTTGCTCCTGACCAGCACCATTTTTGCCCCGATAAGATTGCAGCTGCTTCGTTTGGTGGAAGGGTGGCAGAGATAAAATGGCTGGGGGCATGTTCTTTCGCATTTGCTATTCATACGCGACGCCATTTTGATTTCGCTGACTGCCTGCCGGTATTGTTGCTGCCACTCCATCCTCGTGCTGTCGTTTTTTTGCAGCTTCATGCTTTTTAAGAATTTCCTGGCATTTTGTGCATTGACTGTATGACTTCGTTGCCCAGTCGCTGACTTAGTAGTGGAGTCAAGGAGTCGATTCCGTCAACTATAGAAACAACAATGCCTCTGCCCCTTTCAAGGACAAGCGCCAGCATAAGAAATGTCGACAATTCATGGGTCAGAGCGACTCATCTACAGCAGAGCTTCTATATCACGAACTTCTACGACAAGCGACTAAGTTCTCTATCAACAAAGTCTCCTAAGTTCGTGAATTGTGGCGATCATTCCATGAACAGAGCCAGCTTATAACTTGTACGATTTCAATTTAGTAATTTTGTTTAACACGGCTTAAAATCTAACTAACTAATAATAACTAATACGCACAACCACTTTATTTTTAAATTAGTTTTTCAATTCACAATACAAGCTTTGCTAAGATCCTTTCAAATTTATTAGTTTATCACTTGATGCATCATTTGTTTCAAATATCCGAGTTTATTATTTTAAATTCCAGGTTTCTTATTTAGATTTGTTAACCTGTGGAATTTTCTAAAGAGCTTACAATTTTATCGTTGGGTCTCTAAAATTATATACGAAATATCCTACGAAGTAATAAGCTTAATATTCAACTTTCGACACGACAAAAATAAATACAAGTGCATATATTTATGCAAATTGATGCTTATTGTCTGCAAAGGTCTTGACTGTAGAGCACTCATCTGACCCAAGAACGGAGTTTAAGAAAAAAAAAACTAATAATGACAAACCAACACCGGCAGTCAACCAAAGTTAGCCAAGTTGCAGGAAAAGCTATTGACAGGACACACAGCTTGCACAACATCCTGGCGCTAATGTCTGTGTATTAGTCTGTGTACTATTGGCTGCCACTGTTGTCGTTGCTTTTGCCTTTGCTATTGCCATTGCCGGCTAATCAATATGCGCAACGTGTTCATGATGGAAATATGATTAAAGTCAAGGCGAAAACGAGGAGAACGGCAGCAATAACAAACGAAGACGTGCTGAGAAAAACGGACTTCTGGCCGCTGACCATGCCGCGGGCGGCTGGGAAGGCAACTGCAAGGATTATGCAAAGGCCCGTCAAAAGTTGTTTGATGTTTGTGCAGGATAGAAAAATGAAAACGAGAGATGAAGGCGTGCGGCAAATCAAGTGGAAAAAATATCGGAAAAAGCTATTTTTGTTTCGTTTTCCATGCATCGGGTGGCAGCTGTTGGCAATTTATCGATGCAGCCTCGAAGTATGCAACACTTCTCTCCCACTTTTTTGCAAGCAAGTCCAGCCAAGGTGGAAATATGGCCGCAAGTTGTTGATGGCCGCCCAACAACGATAAAAAGAATGCAACAACTACAAACTACAACATCAAAAATAATTTGAAACTTAAACAATGGTGATGAGCTAAAAATAGCAAAACTTTTTCTTACACATTATGCTTATATTCCACAATATTATTGATGTTCTTGCATTTTATTTTTGCGTGTTTTCCTAAAAAAGTTATGAAAATTCATAATATATTTGCCAATATATGCATAAATATGTGTACCGAACTCAAACAGGCTATCTCTCTCTCACTCTCTCTGTCTGTGTCTCTGTCTCTGTCTCACGCTGTATGCGATAGCTACACACATATATGGATAATAGTGGCGTGCAACTATGCGGTCTTTTAAAAGATTGTTTGCATTATTTGTGGTTGCCGCCATTGTTGTTGTTGGTGTTGCTGTTGTTTTTGTTGCCGTTGTTGCTGCTACTGTTGCTGATGCCGTTGATGTTTCTACTGGCATCAGAAGCTCGAAAAGCCAAACATTTTCTGAGCTGTTAACAAAGTGAAACCGCAGAGTTTGTTGCGCAAAAGTTTGGAAAAAACGATAACGGTATTTAGTTTGCATGAGCATCGGTTTCTGAGGGCTTGGGTTTTTGTGGGGCCTTTGGCTGTTGGTATTAATATTATTGTTGTTGTTGTGTTTGTTGTTGCTGCTGCTGCTGATGCTGATGCTGCTACTACTGCGGCTTGCTGTTGTTGTGGATTAGTAACAGATATGGTAAGGTTTTTGATTTAAAGCCACTGAGAGCTCACTTTGGACGTGAGTGGAGCTGAGGGAGACTTGCAACTTTAAAAGTTTGGTAGTTTGTTGCTTTATTGAAAACTCTGTTTGGTGTTCACTTGCTAGGTGAGGCATTAAAGGCAGTGCTTGTTATGAAAAGAGAGATTAAGATGAATATTTCAGTGCGCAGGTGTGCGATAACAATTCTCATTTCATCGTTTTACACTTAAACTTGGAACTGACTAAAGCTTACTTATTAAATGCTAAAATAATTATTTATAATACCATTAATGTAAATTATATTGATCGAGTAAGCATTATTCTTCCTTGTTACTAATTCCCCAATAAACTTACTTATTCATGAATAGGAACTGATATTTCCCGGACCATAAGCTTTCTCGTGATATAAATTAAAATGAATATGTATGGATTGAAGCTTCTCTACTAATACACATATTAAGTGTGGACATTTTCTTCTGTAAACTTAATATTAACGTATTTAAATATTACATATTTCAATAAATATTTAGAAGCGCTTAAGCTCCTGAGCTCCTTTTTGAGCTCGACACAATTTCTATATTTAGCTGCCAAAAACAAAAGCATCCAAAGTTAAAGGCACAAACCTTTCGTACTTTAATGCCACAACATCTGTAGAGGGTTCGCTCGAGCACACACCAAGAGTCAATTTGCTTTATGCGTGAACATAATTTTGTTGTGGGCTGTTTTTGGCGGCTGGCAGAATGAGCGAGCAAATCGATTGTGGCTAATTCGTGGCAGTCACGGCAAGAGGCAGTGCAGTGATTTAGAAAACGGCACTGATTTCCTGTGCGCCAAAAGCTAAATTGTTTAACGGGCAACAACATCAAAAAACAAAGCGAGCACAAACCAACAACAAATGCAAATAAACAATAAATAAATAAATAAAGAAAAGAGAAAAAAAAAACAACTACCAGCACATTGTTATTAAAATATTAAAGACAATTCAATTGGAAAATTGGGAGCAACACAGCAACACAGCAACACGACAGACACACACACACATTCACACTCACACACACTTACAAGTAGTGCATTGCAGTGTCGATGGCAGCAGCAGTTGTATGAAGTAATTGAAATAAATGGGCCAGCTAGAGCAGGAGAATGTGCCATAGAGAGGAAAAGAGGCGCAAATCAGTGACTAGCGATAGAGTTGACGGCGTTGCTATTTAATAAATCATTTCCGCCACTGAATTTCTCACATGCGAGTTGTATGTGAAAAATCTGAGCGCACAACTGCTGGCAGCCAGAAGTAGAAACAGTCTGTTCAAACTTTTCGAGTTCAGCTCATTGCTAATGCACGGGCAGATTGATATGTATTTGGGAGTAGAGAAAAATAATAATAAAGAATTCTGAACTTAAATCGAGTGGTCGGTCAAAGTCTTTTGGGATAAAAGCAGAGGAGAGTGAACTTAAAATGGAATATCATCGGCAGTGGACTAATAAAGTATTCGCTTTCTTACCATAAATGTTTATATTTAGTTTATATTTTAAGCTCATTTATTTTTATTTTTAAAAGTTATTGTTTCTCGACTTGTTGGGTGGCTTTTTTAAATTTTATTATCGCACTTACATTACGGGAACTTTACTTAAGCAGAAATTAAAGTAAAAAGTACAAATATTTCCACATAAACGATCATTACTCTATTTTAGGAACTCCTTTTTGAATACTTTCTTAGCACCACATGATGACAAAAAAAAGAAATACTTTCATTTGTACCACATTTATTCAATTAAAAATAATCATAAATAGACGATTACAAACAAAAAGTGAAGTACTGATCGATTCTTTATCGGAAGGGAAACTTATCATTATATTTTCATCAAATAGTAAATTTTGTAAAGCTTACAAATTTACATGAAATATCGCATTTTCAAATATGTAGAGTCACTAATTTTACTATTCTATATACGTTCAGATTTAGCCTTGAAATCAGGTCTCTTGACTTTAATATTATTTGCAATTCTGTTTCAGTCCAGACTTGAGAGAGAACTCGCCGCTCTATTCTGTGCATGTCCTTCCCTACCTAATCGAGATTACAGTAGAAGCATGCTTATGATTCTCAAAGTGCCTGCATGGCAACAATTTCCATTCAAATTTAAATCAGAAACTCAGCAATTGTGTGTGTGTGTGTGTGTGTGTGTGTGTGTGTGTGCGTGTATGTGACAATGAACGCGCTTTGTTGTCAATTTTTGTGCGGGCGACAGACAGTTCGCATGGATGGGACAGTCAGCTCTCATTATCAAAATATGCACTATTGCCGCAATAATAAGATAGAGGAGCATGACGATGACTACGACTATGATAATGATGCTGTTGATGCATTGATGCGATGATGATGACGATGATGATGTGCGGCTGTAATGATGAGGGCTTATCACGCCGTTACGCCCAAGCGGAAGTGGCTGAAGAAAAACAACACTCTCTGCTCATAAATGAAAATAAAATCAAATAAACCGAGGAGCAACATATCAAAGCAAATAAGTTTAGTTTAAAGCCCCAAGCATCGCCCTGTCGCCTTGTCGTGCCAATCTCAGAGCAAATAAAAAGGCGTCACTATGAAGGAAACATAAAATAAGAAAAGCAGAAAATCGCCATAAATAAATAAAATCAATCAACAAGTGGGCAAACAGAATGCCAAGCCATTCCAGGCCAGCACAGCCCAGCCCAGCCCAGCCCAGGCCAGACTCGACCCGACCCTACCCGACCAGATCCGTGGCAGCACGGAACAGAAAAGAACACAACTGAACCGAACCGAATGGCAGGCGATGAATGACGATGAAAAAGGCTGGCAGATAACAAAAGTGTCGTCTATGTGTTTGTGTACTCGTATTTGTGAAGGCTGGCGGGCACATTAAATACAAATAGCAGGACAGATGGCCAGGGAAGCCATCCAGTTGGGCAATCGAGCAATGAAAATGACACTGGGGTGCCACAAAGGGGAGGCTCAGGCATCCACCCCACAATTTGTGAGCTATGTACCAACGTACGTCCTACTTGTACAATGATTTTAGCAACTGACGTCAAAGGTTGCTGCTTAATATGCATGGCCCGAGCATTGGCAGGACATGGCTAACAAATCGCATGCATCGGCTATGAGAGCACGTGCCTCTCAATGTATGTATGTACTTATTGCAAGGTTTGCAGACTACATGGGAGCAGCATGTGCACGCGTGGATGTAAGTGTGTATGCATTGGCAAGTATTCCGAGCAGCAATTCTTCAATAATTAATTTAATTAAACTATGTCAATGTAAGCTGCACAAATTGCTACAGCATATTTGAGTAAAGCACTAAATGTGTGTTGGAATGACAGGTGGGGGAAGCTGATAATCAGCGCACATTATCAAACAAACACGCACTCGCACACACACACACACACATGCTCGCACACATACTAGCAATTGCACTGGGAGAAAATCTTCACATCTAAGTAAGACTTTAATAAAGCCATCTAAGTGAGCGGAGGTTTGTCTTTCTTTAAAAGCAAACATAACCTGATATAAGAAAAAAAATGGTTCATAATTGCACGAAGCATTTAAAACTTTTGATTAAATAATTGTCAACAAAAAAGGTTTGTCCTCTTCTGAATAAATAGATACATGTCTTTATACAAGTATATCGAAAAAAATGTAGAAATAAAAATAGCGTTGCCCATACAAACTATTGTAAAAAAATTATATATTTTATAAGAAAATAATGTTTTTTATGTTTGCTCTCAAATTTTGTTGAGCCCATTTAGAGTAGAATTTAAAAAAAAAAATCCAAATTCAAGCACGTTTTTTCGAGTGCAAACTCAGTTACGAATATGTGGCATCTTTGAGGGCAGGTAAGCAAACATGTGTAACAGGATGTGACTCAGCCGCTGTCTGCACGCAGTCTCACGCACAAATGTAATAAAATAATCATAAATAAATAATGATGTGCCTGTAGAGGCCTGCAAGCCTATGCGAGTCGAGTCCCGGGCCCCAGCCAGAGCTGAGCAGACACAAAAGCTGGCAAGTAGCCGTGTGGCATTTGCCGTTTTGTTGCCTGATGCTGTTGTTGCTGTTGCTTAATGCACACACAAACGCATGTGAGCGTGTGTGTGTGTGTGTGTATGGGTATGCAAATACACTTTAAGTGCACAGGCATTTATCTGCCCCAAAAGTGTAGAACCAAAAGCCGAAAGCAGCTTGAGGCACAGGCACAGCAGCAGGAGCACAAGCAGGAGCAGGCGAACGCACACAAACACACCCAAAACACACACTGCTCGGCAATGTCTCGACATGGAATTGTAATGAAGGAGCTGCGAGGCCGGCGACGGCAGCGAAGGCAGCGCAGGATGAAAATGTGCCAAGATGTACATACAAAGATACCAGAGAGGAGCACAAATAAATTGCTATAAAATTCTACCCAAAAGTCGCATTCAAGTCGCCGTCGTGATCGTCGCCGCGGAGGGAAGTTTGCGAGTAGTAGTATGCGTTTTGCGTGTGTGTGAATATAAATGATTATGTATGTGTGTCGCGTTGCCTACAGCTGCTTTCAATGGCATAACCAGACGCGATGCTAAAGCTGATGATGATGCTGAATCTGGAACTGAAGCTGAAGCTGAAGCTGATGTTGATACTGGGACAGAGGCTGTGGCTGTGGCTGTGGCAGTGGCAGGGGTAGTGTCTGTGGGGCATGTCGTCATGTCAAGCAATTCAATTCAATTTGGATTCTCACGCGTTTGTTTGCCAGTTTTTTCGGAAATGCTCATGGGCGTGTTATTGTGCGAGTGTTGTGCGTTGTTTATTTTATTTTTATTTAATACATTTTCATGCCGCCGCTCGACGCACTGCTTGTGCTGACGTCTTCTTCCCAAAGTATGTTTATTTGAATTGTATGGTGTATAAATATGCCATTTTATTGTGCATGCACATATGTGTGTGTTGGCATGTTTGGTAATAGATGTTACAGACGTAATGCATGTTTGAACACACAAAATACACAAATGCTGTGAATCAAAAAGTTGACTGACAAATTTACGAAATAACTTGAACAGCAAACAAACAATATACATATATATTAGATATAGAACGAACGAACTTGTGTGTTGAAGGAGAAGTGGCAATAAAATACAAATTCCATAAAAGTTATCAGATTAATATTTAAATAGAGAGCAGAACTTTGACAAGCCACATAAGCGCACACACACTCTCTACAATGTAAGTACGAGCAGGGCATTCATCAAGCGACGCTCAAAGCACACCACTGAAACGCACACACACACGTCCATACTCGTGTACTCATACAAAAACATATTTTCGGTCACGGCTTAAAAGTATGCTACACTTCAGAGCTTAAGCACACACAGCCACACATGCTCGTCCATGGTCAAATACGTAGGAGTATGTGTGTGTGTGTGTAGAGAAGAAATAAGTAACGGCACACACGCTTCTTGCGGCACACCCACACAATCACAGGACATTTTTCTTAAAGTTTTCACTTAGCACTGACACTTTTACTTACTTGTCGGTTACGTATTTGTTGTTGTCGCTTAAGCTGCATCAGCACTTGGCATTTCCTTGCACACATTTTCAATTTCCGCCTCGATGCATCTTTGACTTTAAGTGGCCAGTGGCGGCAACGGAAATGCAATAACATCGAACTGCAGCTTTCGCTTCAAACGTGCATTCGTTGGCATTTCTTTTTGGTCTAAGCAAATTGAAAACTGCCACAAACTGCCGGCGGCTGTTGCTTCGACGTCAACGTTCAGCGCCAACAGCAACGATATCGTGTAAAGCGTTGAAAAGGCAAAATCCGTTGACGTGCAATTTCGTTTACATGCCGTCGTCTCGTATTGATTGTTTGTCTATCGCACTCTCTCTCTCTCTCTCTCTCTCTCTCTCTCGCTTTCTGTGTCTCTCAGACACACACACGTACACACATTTAGACACGAATACTTTTTGTAAATAACTGTAACTGCTAACACAATTTATTGTGGTCCATGAAAACTTGTGCGCTCTGCCGAGCCAACAACCTAACACGAGCGAGTTCTGCAGCTAAATGAATCAGAGCGAATCTAAGAAGATGCTGCGAAGGGCTCGAGATAAGCAGCAGCTTCGTGTTCTACGCACGAAGTGCTTAAAATGGGACAGAGCGCGAATGAGACAGAGAGCGATGAACAAAAGTGGGGAAATGACTTCCTCGGGTGTGGGTGGTTACACGACAGCACGTGTTCTCTTGAACAGCAAAGAACAGCAAAGAACAGCAGAGAGCGAGAGAGAGAGAGAGAGAGCGAGTGAGTGGAGGGGAAATGTAAACAAAAAATTTGCCGTTTAATTACGTGTGGTGCTCGACGAAGTGGGTGGTCAACCGTTGGCGGGTAAGTTTGGCAGGGGAACAGGCGCTTAATTAGCCACCGTTTGCATATTTGAGCAGTCGCCGAAAGAGCGCAACTCTTAAGAGAGCACACAGCATGCTTAAAGAGCAGCTGCAGCAGTATGTGGGTGGAACATCGAACGAAACTAACGGCTGGTGCTGGCTGCTGACAAGGCTACTGACCTTTGGCGTGTGCAGCCAAGCTCTGGAACTTTGGAACTGGAGCCAGAGCCAGAGCCGGAGCCGAAGCCGAAACCAGAGCCTGAACGGCAAACACATCATCATGCAACGGCTGGAAGACGAGTGCTACACAAATCAGGTTGGCAGCATCGTCAGCATCATCAGCAATGTCAACATCGGTTAATGTTTTGGAGTGTTTTATAAATAAGTTGCATTTACACAAATTTCAAAGTCTCTGCTGGACGACGTTGCTTGGCCTTTTAATTAAATTAATGCATTGTCCACAGAACGACCACCGCACTAAGCGCTACATGGAGTCGCTTTTTAATTGTTCACATTTTTCTTCCCAACCAGCTGTGCCGTTAAGCGCATAGATTACACAACAAACAAAGAACGAACGGCCATATGGACGAGGGACAGGCAGCAGCAAATGCGACCACAGCCGCCCATTCATGAGGCATGCAACGGTCTGGCAGTAATGTGCCACGCCTCCGCCCCATTGAAATCTGAGCAGTTTTCTTTTGAGCCACCAACATACGTCAAACGTTAAATGGACGCAAATTTGTTTGCCCAAAATGTGCCGGCCAGCCTGCAATGAAAACAACAGCTACACTCGGAAAATAATCCAAAATCCATCCACTTGTTTTGAAATTATTCCTAATTTACAGATGCAAGTTGATTTCATTTTACGCTCTCCCAATCGGATCAAATGTATTTTAATTCCATCCATAATCAATCCCAGCACTTGCTAAAACAAAATCTGCAGCTTTTTATTCATCTGAAGAGTTTTTTTTTTTTGGTTTTTTCTTCATTTTTTCAACTTTCAACTTGTTGTCCAAATATACACATTTTCAGCAAGCAGAAAGGAGAAATTGAAACAAAAAGTTAAGTAAAAAAGATAGAGCAATGGAATAATTATTTGTATTTGTATATTTATGAATTACAATTCATGTTAAATATAAGTTCCACTTTGTTTTATGCATTTCTCTGGGTGTATTTGCCATTATATGTAGCAACGCCTATTAATCAAAGCCATATCACTTTGGCTTTTTTTTGTCTTTGTCTCGGTTGCTGCCTAATTGGTGTCCGTCCGCCCCCCTCCCCACTTCACCAGCAGCTGCAACTTTTATTGTTTTGTGTTCGATATCCTTTTGAATAAAATGCGTGGAAGTAGAATCGTGTCCATAATCGATCACCAGCCAATGACAATTACTGAAAGACGAAGACAACGTGTGAGAATGCCCGACCAACTAATTTGGGTTAAATTGTGCTTTTACCCTAACTGGACATGGACATGGACTGGAGCACAAGAATATATGGCCGGAGTTCAGGGGTCGCCAGGAGGGAACTTTGAAGCTTGTGTCAACGTTTGGAGCACGTAGTTAATGTTTTCGTGCGATGAAGCATTGCTTTTCCAGCACATATTTCTATGCTATTTTACTATACTTTTATATTTGCTCCACACACACACACCCACACACACACACACACACGGGCACAAGCGCAGGCACACAACCATAGTCCACATGATTAATGACCATTTTTCTTTGGCATTATTTTGTTGCATATTTTTTGGGGCGCAGAAAGTTATTGTTGTTGTCAACCAACGTGGATTGGGAAAAAGGAATGAGGTGTGTGCCGAATGAAAAAGTAAAACTGAAGGGCTAAGTTTGTTTTGTAACAGCGTACGAAGTCGATAGAAAGTCGCACAGATTTCAGACTCAAGGTAATAGTGGAAACTGCACAGCTGATTGGGGTTAATAGAAAGCTTTGGAACCCTTTGCAACGAAACCCAACCGAATTGCAAGCAAGGCTGCCAAAATTGAATGAGCAACTGCAAAAGCCGCACAAAAACCTAAAGGACATTCGCCTTGACTCTGAGCTGCAGCAGTAATAGAAGCGAGTAACAGAAAAAGCTACAACCGAAGGGAAAGTATAAAAACGCACACAAATACACACACACACACACACACAGACAAATAGCCACACATACATATGGGTTTGTATGTAGTATAGGTGAATGAATGCTTTGAAAGACGCTTGGATTATCGATGAAATGGTGAAGAAGTGGAACAACTGACGGGTCTGGAGTTGCTGCCAAAGCCAAAGCTAAAACAAGATGAAGCTGAAGCTGAGCTGGATCTGATGCTGATGATGAAGCTGATGCTGATGCTGAAGCTGAAGCCGAGCAGGCGACAGGCAAAGTGTTGATGATGTTAAGATGTGATATGCGTGATAAAAAAAACGACCGAGCGCTCGAAAAGTGATGCAGCAAAAAGCCAACAAGGATGACAGCAAAAGAAAAGTAGTGGAAACCTCTGATGATGATGATGCTGTTCGTGTGGGGGAGTGCTGTTGCCAATGGCGTAATGACAATTATGTTGAGTTATATCGTGGACCGGGTTGGACGGGTGCTGATGGAAGACCAGAAATTATGCCCAGTTTTAGGAACAATCATTGGAGCAACACTTTGTGGCTTCTCCTGAGACATGGAAGCGCAAAGTAAACGAGCTAACGACTAAATGACAAATGAAAAATGTGTCAGGCATATTAAAAAGGATTTCCATTCATGGCCCCAACCATGCCCGACCGTCAACCCATCAAATAAATTGCGTGTCGAGCGTGCACATTATTTAAATTAATTTCATTTTAAAGCAAATCCACAAAAAGGCCTTTGCCTTTGCAAGTAAAAAATAAAATACGAATATCCTAGGCAAAAGAAATGCCACACTTTTGAAATAAATGTTGGGAGCAAGCCCTCTGTAAATATTTAAATGAGAGTGTTTAAAGTGTTGGTAATTCATACCAGCTGGCTAAAAACAAATGACATGCAGTGCAACACCAAAATGAAAGAAAAATAAATAAAGGACCAACACGTCGAACGCATTAAACATGTGCAAATATTTGTGTGGACCCTTCACTCCACGAACGGAAGGTGTTACAAAAGCCGGCACAGTGGCAAAAAACGCATAATGAACACCCACAAAGGATCGCTCATAAACGTGCTCATCACACATACACACATACTCGTACACGAGTACATACATGCACGCATATGCATACATATTTTTAAGTGTATTTATGTATGCGTATGCTTGTACGGGCTGCAACAAACAAAGCCCGAGAAAATTATGTCAAAAGTTGTGCACACAGAACTTACCGGCACTTTAGAAACGCTCTTTTAATTAGCCAGTCCAGTTAGGCTCCGCAGAATCCTCGCTGCCGCTCCCGCTCCCACACACTAACACATTCACATACAGCTGCGCATTTGACTGTAAAATAAACAGAAGTGAGAAGATATTTAGATTAGCTTTGACAACATTTTTTCTCATTGTAGAAAGTAGGTTACACAATTCTGCCCCAGGTAGAGCAACCAATTAAAGCTTTAAAACGAAGCACAGTGGTACACTTAACAGCTTGAGTGGACAAATATTCGAGTCTTCATATGTGAGGCAAGCGGATGAGGTAAGTTAGTTTTGCCAAAACTTTTTATTTAAATCGAGAGTAGGGTCGTTTTCTAAAGTAAAACAAATCATAATAGTAATCCATCGATATTTGAAATTTACAAATCTTCAGTTTTAGAATCAGGAGTTAATATTTAGCTTAACTCCATTTAACTCCATTGAATATTTTTATTCTTCATTATTATATTTGAGTTTGCGAATAAATTAATTGTTTAATAGTTTAGTACAAATTAAAGTGCTTCGCCTGTATTACATACTTAGTACTTAGTACTTCTTAAATCTTTGGCGACCCAAAATATTTGAATTAAATTATTTGATTCGATTTCTCCCATTTGGTGATTTCCAAAAGATTACAGTAATAAATAGTATTGATACTGTAATCGAAATAAGACCGAACAACTTGTATACATTAATATGTTATTTTGTTTGTCATTTTAAGTATTGAAATGCAGTTTTTTAAGTTCCCTTTGACAAAATACCACACTGTGCTGTAAGACTAGCAGGGCGTGGCATGTTGGCCGCACCTGTCTTGACAACGAAAACGACGAAGCTAGGGTTGGGTGGGGGCTGTGGCTGCTGCACAAAATCTTTTGTGGTTGCATCTAATTAAAAAGCGCAGCCTTTGGTTCGAGCAGCCGCTGGCACGGCCTTGCGCTTGGCCAGCCCAATGGAGTGTGGCGCGCAAAAATCCGTGGCATACTTTTGAGCGCAGCGCATATTTTTACTACAGCATAATTAATTAAAAATATTTGCCATGCAAAATTGCATACAATAATAAATTTTGAGAGCGTGCGCATGTGTGTAAGTGGGTGTGTGTGTGAATTAAATGCCCCAAGTGTAAAAGTTTTAAATAAATGAATTTTTGGCGCAAAACATAAACCAAAATAACTGACATCATTAGCAAACTTTAATACACTTTGCGCCTTACTTGCTTGCGCTCTGGCGCCCTCAGCGCGTGCCAAAAAGAGCAGCCGAAGGAGACAAGGAGCAGAAGGGAAAATAAATGCATAAATAAATAAACGGCATGAAATGCGTACAATGAAATTTACGTGAAGGCAAAGCCGGCAAGAGCAACAACAACCAAGACAGAGTCAGAAACGCTTAAAATGCAAGCAGGACAAGAAATAAAAAATGCAAGCAGTTCTGTTTGTGTGTCAGTTTGTCTGTTTGTGTATTTGTATATTTGCATGTATGTATGTGTGTACTACTGCTGCTCCTGTCGCTGCTGTTTCTCCTTTGTGTATGAAAATTTATTTTGAAAACAATTTAAACTTTGCACATTTGTTTCAAATATGCAGTGTCCATGCTGCTTTCTGCAATGCCTGTCGGCTTGTCGGCTTCGTCGGCCCAGCTTGGCTTGGCTTGGCTTGGCTTATGTAAATTATGCAACGGCCAAGTGGCTTAGATTTTCTCTATATCGTATATATGGTACATAATAGAAACGCTTGCCAAATGACAAAGTTTTTAAGTTAGGCGGCATCCGCAAAAAAAAAACAAGACGTCAAAAAACCTTGAAAAAATTGAAACGAAACTATGTGGATTAGACAATTTGTATGAGTCCATGTGCGGTTAGAAACTTTGCTAAGACACTGCGGTTGCGGACTCTGCCATCAGAGCAGTTAAGCAGGCGACCCATAGAACTGGCGACTCCGCCAACACCCGCATCCGCATTAAGCCACAACTGATGTTTACATTTTTAACTACGGCAAAGAAAAGTTTGCGCTGTCCGCACACAGATACACCCGCACCCCCCACCACCAGGACACACATAGAGAGCGAAGATACTCAGATACAAAAAGTGTGGCAACAAAAGCGAGCGGGCGAACACCCAACACAAAACGGCCCAAGGAAAATTACCAGTGAGTAAGCGAGCGAGTTTCAGTATAAAATTTAATGCATATAATATTGGCTAATGATGTTTACAGTGGGGATTAGAAGGGCATTAAAATTGTCGAGCAATGCCGCAACTACCACCTGCTGTGCGAGCGTCAGCGCCCCGGGAGGGCTGCCATGTGTCTGTGCTATATATGTATGTATATACATACATATATACCAGCATGTACATACATATGTATAAGTGTTGACTGTGTCTATGTATGTATACTAGCATGTGGTCTACTTGGGAGTGTGGCTGTGTGTACCAAACGAACAAAGATGGCCGTTTTACGCTGCATGCGACTAATGTTTGTCTCCTGTGCTGCTTATGTACAAATGGTTAGTGTTGATGCTACCAATTAAGCCAAGGTCCGTGCTTCATATTGAGCCAAAGCTGTTAATTGAATGCGCTTCTTTCGTTTTTCTCACGATATTAAACAGGCGGCATCAAACGATCCAACTGCGCATTTCGAAAGATCGCTATATATATATATATATATATAATCAATTTAAATGGAATTATTAAAGATAACAATTAATAAGGTGAGCTTTATATAAATCTAACTAAGTCTACACCTATCAATCTTTATAAATAACTGTGTGTATGCTTGTCTAACTATCTGTCAATCCATTAATCTGTATATCGAAATATATCTAAAGCATCCCAACCGAAAACTAAAATTAACGCGATTTACATTTTTGAGATGTACAACAAAGATTAAATATATATTTGTATGTATATACTTGTATATAATAGCGTATGCATTTTTATGTGATTTCATGTGATAAGCTTAAAACTCCAGCAAAACGTGTATATATAGTGCATATTTATATAAAAATACTGATAAGTCAGTCACACACAAAAGCACAACACAAAAGCAGCAGCAATAGGCAGTTAACATTTTAAAGCATACTTTTGGGGTTGTTCCAAAATTAACTTCCTCTGACTCTGTGTGGATGTGTACTCGTATATTATATATGCATGTGTGTGTATGTGTGTTTGAGCGCGCATATAAAATACCAAGAAACAATTTCAAACTCATTAAAAATTGATAGCTCATGTTTGCTGCTGCTTGGCCAGTAACTATCTGAGGCAGCAAATTAGTTACGCACACACACACATGTACACATGAATACCTGTACACTCACACACACAGATACACATGCATAGCTTTTTGTTATTATTTGTTGGAAGTGAAATCTGCTGGCAAAACTTAATTGGATATTTGATGGCCGCAACACTTTGGGGCTGGCAAAAGGCAAGACCTCAACGCTTGCCACTGACCGAGGGAGCAATTGTGACGCATATTTGATGAATTTGCGTTGACACCCAACACCAACACCCACACCCACAGCTACAAATTAAAAGCGCACAAACATATGTCAACATAACGCCACGCACAGAGAGCCATGCAAAAAACGCTTATGCTGATGATATTGATGCTAATGATGAGCACAGCAATGATCATTTTGATGGTAATGGTAATTATGGCGATGACGATGACGATGACAACGCTGAGTGTGCGACATAATTAAACGCCAGCGGCGCATTTTCATTGCCTCTCGTCCTTTCGTTTCGCACGGTGTGAAAATGAAACTGATGCTGGTAATGAGCCCCATCATATGATACATCGAGGTCTATGCGATGGTAAAATTTTCACAGCTGTGACATCCATTGAAATAACAGGCAGACAGACGGCTATCGTAAGCAGCAAAATGTAGGTTAATGTGAAATTATGACAACGACTGCTTGCCGCTTCTATCAGAGTGTTTGTGTGTGTGTCTCTGTTTGGATTTTAAACATTTTCATAAATACGTAATTACTTGAATTTCGTGCAATTACATAAAAGTGAAGGAATCCTTGGCATACACGTACGAATAAAAAATGCAATTAATAGGCCAATCAATGTGTCTCCAAAAGTTTTATAGCAACTGACAGACGGAAGCATGCTGCCAAAAGCAAACGAAATTAGAGGCACACATATGTATGTCCGACCCTAATGACCGGAAATTGTGTGGCGAGAAACACACAAACGTAGATTCAAGTACACACATACTATACATTTCCCAGCCGCAACCACATAAACAAATCATTATAGCCACAAAATCATCAAAATGTGGCAAACAGCAGCAGCAGCTGCTGCTGCTGCAGTAACACCAGCAACAACAACAACAACAAATTGCGTTGAAGCATTTAATTTGCAAAAATCACTTACACAAATTTGCATAATTGAAAGTCAAATCTAAAGCAAAACAATACGGCATTGATGCCAACCCTCGATGAACTTTTGTTGATGTTGATCCGTCAGCCAAAATTAACAAGAAAGCCAGTCAGTGTATTGAATGCCTCTTGTCGAAAATGTGTTGCACTAACTGTAAGGTAAGTTTTGATTGACTGGTAATCAAATATGTAGGCGAGATTCTCAAAGAAACGATAGCACACAAATGGCCTTTGCGGCGAAACATTTATAAATATATGTATGTATATTACATAAGCCCTCAGCTGTGTATTCCAAAAGAAATTTATTATATTTTTACTATACACCTCATACCTCACCCTTACTGAATAATGTGCTGGTGTATTATTTTTGCTTATGTTTGTTGGTCTATTTGCTTGCTTTAACCATAATTCCTCTGTCAGTTTTCAGTTATTGCCGATCAGATCGCAGTCTTTTGATATAAATATGATGAAAACTATATATAGTTTAAGAAGAAAGATTATTGCATCTCTCGCGACCCTCAAAAAGTAGCAATGGATGATCAAAAAAATTTAAAAAAAATAAAAATTTCTTGTGAATAAATAGATAGAACGGTTGCAGTGGAATATTTAATGCACAGTTCAAGACATTGCAGCCTTTGGATAAGGCATAGTGAAGGGTATTTCGATTCTGAACTAACAAAGCAGACCTAAATCTAAATTGAAGTATCATTTTTATTATAGCATACCACTTAGGGACAACAGTTCTTTATAAAGCTATATGCGCTGTGAGCACACCATTAAACAAAAGCAGCTTATAGTTTTTTGTAAACTTCAATATTTAGAGTTTCTCCGTCGTTTTGTTATTGGACCTATCCTTGGAGAGACACTTAAGGGGTTTAATTTTGCACACCTCGTTCCTATTAGAAAATGCTGGACACGACAAGAAAGCGCCACAATCTGAGTATTTGTATCAATTTTGCTTGAAACATGATTTCCTAAGCCGACATACAATCCGCCTGTATAGAGAGTAATATATAGAGTACAAGTAATATAAATCAAAATAGGGTTAATTCGTACACCATCTATCTAAATAGAAGTCAATAGAATTGCGAAGAAGAGTACCAATATTTGGATATTTAAAGGAAATTGCGATTGAAAAGTATTTGTATTTGAAATATATATAGCCATGATCAACTCGATAAGAGTAAAATGATCCTTTTGTATGCAGTTAAGTGGATATACGGGTTTCCAGCAGAAATTCATCAAAGAGCGACTTGAATAAACGTGCTGAAAACTTCATTTGCGCCCAAAAACCAATTGTGCCATCTATCTTTGGAGGCATTTGTCTCTTTCACATGCACAAACGGACGCAGACAGACTCACGGCGAGTGCGTCTGGCAAATAACTATCCGGTACGGTTGTCCGGCCGGACTGGCACTTTAGTCCTTGGGTGAGACAACAAACACATTTACTAAATTAAAACTGAATTTATTGCGCACTAAATGCATTGTAGGGCTAACAGCCGAAGAGCAATTGACAGTGCCCGTACATACACGTGTGTGTGACTAACGTGTGTGTGTGTGTGTGTGCGTGTGTGCGTGTGTGTATGGGAGTGTTGGAGTGTGTGCTACCTGTGCCCTCAAGTGCGTGTTTGTTTGTCAGCCTGTGTTAGTTTGCTTAATCTTTGACAAGCAGCCAGAGGTCGTCGGCATGTTGCTGCAGCTTCATGTGGCATGCAGCAGGCGACGTGTGGCATGCAGTAATCAGTGGCAACTCTCTCAGAGCCACACCGATGCAGGGTGAATGGCAAGCGAGCAAGCTACAATATTAGCTACCAGTGCATAGGTCAAGCAAATGTGCAACCCGAGCGCTTGTGTGTGTGCCCTGAGGTGAGTGGGAGATGTGTGGGGGGTGTATTTGTGTGTGTGTGTGTGTGGGGTGTGCTTGTGTGTTTGTGTGTATTGAGGAGAAGAGCACTTTCAGCTAATTTGTAAGCACGTGTGAGCACGACTGCAAGCAGTTTAAGGTATATATTTATAAGTATACATATGTACAAGTATGTATGTCTGCAGTATTAAATGACAGCCAGCGACTGACTGCCTAATTAATTAATTAAAATGCGGGTGGCCGTGGCAAGCGGGGCAACTTAAAAGCAGTTAAAAGTAACTTGGCAGCTGCATATCAAGGGAACTCACAGATAAAACGGCAAACGTCACACAAATGCTCAAAAATTTATCAGGCGTTTGTTTGTTTGCCAGTAACAGCGTCCCTTTGTCTGTTCGCCCCTCAATCGCCTGTGGCTTGGTCTATCTAAACAAATAGCCGCATTTATGTTAGCCAACAGGATATTAAACATTCTGCGCAACACCTAGGAAACCAGCAACAACAATGGGGTGCCAGATTGGTATGGGCAGAGCGCTGAGCTCAGGAACCAGTGCCGGAAGCCAAGCACAAATAGTCGAGGCGCACATAAAAACACACACACACTCGCACAATAACCCCACATACACACACTCCTCCATATAGAGAAGACAAGACAGCGCTAGAGCGAGCCAAAAAATCATATATAGACATTATTATACTTCTATATATGTACATATAGCTATGTGCATCTATACAGTAAAATCGCCTGCATAGAAGTTGGCTTGAAAGCATTTCCAAACATAGCTCTCAATAAAAATATTTAACATATTATTCGAATTCTGCGACACTTTATTGTAAAAGCTCGAAGTTAAGTTAAACACAATAGTTTGAATTGAATAACTAATAGTCCACAAAGCATTCATTCAACCCAAAAATATTCAATATATTTTTAACAGTTTAACTGCCTTGTAGAACCAATTGGGATATCCGTTTCTGAAAATAATTATTAGATTAACTTAAAATAATCAAACTATTTTTTTGGATATGTATTGTATTGTTCTTTTCACAAAAAATTGAAGGAAATAAACGAATTAAAGGCTGTAGTACAAATATGAGCTAAAATAAATCCAATTAAAACCATAAAGTGTTACTTCATCTGCTTTAATATCGCGTTCAGAATGATTATATGCATCGATAAATTCACCATTATACGATGTTGATTTGTACGCAAGAGGGAGTGGCAAAGGATTAATCCAATTTAATTCGGTTTAACAATGTCTTCGTATCTACTTAGTTGAGTTTTCGTTAAGCATCGCATGCTGTTTACGAAACAAGTCGATGGGCACATGCACTGCAAGAAATAAATTGGTAATTTTATGCGCCAAACGCTTTTAATGAAATGAAACAAGGCACATGGAACCGAACCCGAAGCCAGGACCAAAGCCATAGCCATGCCAACGGTGACATAATGAATAGGATTGTGGGTTTTTGCGGCACGACGCAAGCAATCATGCCAAAAGGAACAACAGCAACAGCAACAGCAAAAGCAAAAGCAACAACACCATCTGGGTGCCAGCCAACACACATGCAATTGAGGCTAGCAATTTGTGGAGGGCCAGGATATGCAGAGGAGCAATGCAAAGGAGCTGCACGAAACAGATGTTGCATTTTTGTTGAAGAGCAGCCAATTTAGACTGACTCGATGGTGGGGCGAGGCGAAGAGGAGGATGCAATGCAAGGCGCAAAGGACACGCGTCTGGCGAAAACCGAAAGAGAAAAAATGTTATATGAAAAATAAAACAAGGAAATGTAACTGAGAAAAGTTGCCATCAAAAATGGGCGGCACATGCAACGAGCGAAATAAACGGCAAAATAATCGCACACAATGCATTGGCAATGAGCCAAGCAGCACCAGCACCAGCACCAGCAGCTTATGCGTGTATCTGTGTCTGTGTGTGTGCCTGTGTGTTTGTAAAGTTTACGCCTGCTATCGATGAAATGGCGGCCGCCATAGCTCACAAATACATATACAAGTACATACATGCACAGTTACAGTCACAGTTGAAAGTCGCGCCTGTCCCCGTAGCGATAAAGCCGCTTTGGAGCAGCGAGCGGAGCGGAGCGGAGCGGACAAGCGGTAATGACAAACAAGCCCGGCAGTTGAGCAGAACAGGTGCACTTTGCGTGTGTGTGTGTGTGTGTGTGTGTGGGATGCTCGTGCACTGATAAGCATTACGAGAAATGCAAAATGTGACAACGACAACAAGTTTAAAATTAAAATAATAAAGGAGAAAAGGGCGAAAGCGGAGGATGATGGACGGAAGAGAATAAAGACCACAAGGGCGGCTTGTAAAAATTAATTAGGCGAGTGTCTCTTCAATTAAATGGATTAATTCTCATAGTGAAATGACTTTCCATTACAAATGTACTTAAATGCCAAAATTAAATGTATCACATAATGGAATAAAAGTCTCGTAATATAATATAAGAAATGTTGCCCCTCTCTTCAATACTTTCTCAAAACTTTAAGCCAATCAGAGCAACCGAAAGCCCTGAGGACAATTTATAATTTGAAAATGCAGTGAAAAGGGTTTTAAGCTCAATAAAAGGTAAGTTTTGTTCAAAACTAGACTAAAATGACAAAGTGAATTGAATGAAGTTAACAATCTAATTATTGACTGATGGCTGGAAAAACAAAAACACAAAAACATAAATTCCGCATTTGTCCGCCAGTCTAACGATTTCAACGACAATAGGTACTACAGCAAAATAATTGCTCAACAATTTAGCAAGAAAAAGTCAATTTCAACTGCGAGTGCTGAAGATGTGCATAGACAGACAGATAGACAGACAGACAGACAGACAGAGCGAAGGCAACATTGTATCGAATAGCACACCGAGCACGCCTGGCAATATGCCATAGATTTTGTTATTGGATTCTGCGGCTCAAATGTACGCACAAAACTTCCAATTACATAGTGTCAAAGATCAACATCAACATCACCAGCAGCGGACGACGGACGACGGACGACGGACGATGGACAGCGGACAATGGCAGAAAAAAGCTGAAATGGAGATAAAAAGTTGCCGCATGTTGAACATTTGTGAACTGCTGCCAGTTGAAGCACTACAAACATTTCAATTTGCATGCCGACAGGCGCTGACACGTAACACAAAAGAGCCCCGCCAAGTCGAACGGAAAACCAAACCAAACCAAACCGAAACCCAAAACGAAACGAAACGAAACGCTGCGAATGAAAAGTAAGCTGCAAAAAAGACAAAAACAAATGCAAAGAGAAATGGGCCACAAATCGGACAAATGGCGCACAAAAACGCTTTTTCATATCCTGTGCACCAGGACCCAGACAAAGAGTATATCGTGGACAACCACATGCAGCAGCAACTGCAGTTCGAAAACAACTACGTCGGCACACAGCATACAAAGTCCCCGAGCGCAGTTCAAAATGTGATATAAAAGGCTTGACTTTTCTGCTGCGCCATGATGTGGGTCTTGAGATTATGTATCCAATTAAAGCAGTACCAGTCTTCACAAAACCCATAAACCATAAGCTATAATTATACAAAATGTAACTTATTTTGTTATTGATTTGCATTTTTAATTGTTGAGCAACTATGAATGTTTATTTTTTATTTTTTACCTGGTGTTTTGATAGTCCATGGGCAACTATTTTATTCTACGAACCAAGTCATCATCTCGTTAAATAATTTCAGTTGATAATTCGAGAGGTAAAGTGTGACAAAGTTTAATTATTTCATGACATGTGTACACATGAACTCACCCTCTCATCATACTAGTAAATTATTCAAAATTATATAGCTGTCAATATTATTGGCTGCAAATATACAAGTATTATCCAAACATCATCCATCTGTCTAACAACAAGATACACATTTCCAGCCTTGCAGCTTGACAACAGAAAGCTAAGTAAACAAAGTAATTAAACTGTTTGGAAGGAATACATTTATTGACATAGAGATATACACATGTTCCGCATTTGAGAGCAAGTTGCAGTTTTCATTCAATAGAACCTTAAATAACTCCCACAATTCTATATCGCCAATATTATCAATTGTTGCAAAAGCTGCGACGGCCAATGTAGTTTTCGTTGCAAAACAAAAATATGCATTTGCATAATATTTACCAAGGTACCCAGATATGTAAATTTAAAAATAGGTGTTCATATCTCACTTTCAATGCATAGAGATAGTCGTATAAATGCATTTAGAATGCCCGTGATGCGCCAGCTGGCAGGCAGCATTAATGCCACAAAGCTGCCAAAAAGGGTAAAAAACCACACACACACACACACACACACAATATTGTGCAATATTTACACAGATAAACAACAACAAATGGTAGGTGGCTATACAAATAGTAGCCACAGTTGCGGCCAATCAAAATAACAAAATGTAAAAGCATTGCGGCAACCATATATCGTTTTATTCTGTTTTGTTTCCTCTTCTAGGCAGACTAGGATATTATAGCCCAGCAGCACGAGCAACAACAAACAACAACAAACATGGAAACAGTCCACCATCATAGCAATTGTGGCACATATGTGCGCCATTGCTCAAAACCATTTTCGAGTTTTCATTTTGTGGTCACTTTTGGCGGAGCTCGAAACAGTGTCCTGCACAAGCGAAGAGATTCGCACTGGAAATGTGAAATTACAATTATATTTGTATAAATGCAAAACATATACAAATAACTAAAAATTACAATAAACGCCTCACAGAGAACATCGATTCATTTCAGAAAATTTCAACCACAAAAGGCCGCAGGTGGCTAGATTGACGAAACCAGGCAGCCATAAATAATTACAAACATGAAAACCATGTTCAAAAATGTTGTTTCTTTTTCAATGGAAAGTTCAAAACAAAAATTAGGTTAAATTCAAAATTCCATTAAGTGTAAATTTTCAATAGAAAATATGTGGACAGAACTCTTTCATGGGTTTTAGGAGGCAGCACTGTTCTCTAAATAAATAATAAATAAGATAATTGTGTAAAATTTTGGGTAAAACAAACATGAGTGAACAACTTTGATTCCGCAAGTTTCCAAAATATATTTATGGTTTTTGCAAGCGTCTTTTGTATGGGAAATTATATAGAAATCGTTTTGCTTATAGGTGCCAGCATTCCATTGCATTTTCTTCCCTCTAGGTTTGTGCTTTGTGAACATCTAAGGTTGCTTTTATTTTCACTTCAAGTAAATATTGAATAGACTGGTACTTCTGAAGACGAAATTTTAAGATTGTTGCAGAAGACGATCGGCTTTGTCAAAACCGCATATTTATGAAGGGCATATAATTTTAAAAAGCGAAGAGAAAGCTTTGAATAAAAGAATTGGAATCATTGCTGTTGCTGTTTGCATTTCTAATGGATAAGCCAACATCCGAAGTTTTTTGTTTTGGTTAAAAAACTCTGGCCACTACATTGAAAACACCCGCTTGATTTTAGGGCCTTATTTCCGAGTAATTTTTGTACACAGTACTAGTATGATAATGAGAATTCTCTACCCTCAAAGGCGCAAAAATGTCATATTTATTACACATAATATTGCTTTTATTACAGTGCGTTGCATGGTTTCTGGTATTCTCTTATTTTTTTAAGTGAAAATTTCACTTTGAAACGCGTTGTTTCGCCTGCTGGCAAATGAATTTGATTTACTACGTAAATAAAAATAAAAAATAAATTAATATTGCAGTCCACCATCATAGCACTTGGGCGTTGTTTGCCTTCGGCCTGGATTTAGATTTATATGCATTTTAAATAATAAATACCTACTAGGTACAGATTGCGCTTTGTTTATCAACATTTTGAGCGCCACGCATGCATGATTTATGCCCATAAACTGGCGGTCAACTGCCATATTGCTAACTGATGGATTTATTCGCATAGAAAATTGCATTGCCATGAATATATTGTACTTGTAGGTGAATACGATGCCCCACCGATAAAGTTAACCTGTTTATTTAATATACAGACAATAATTGTAATCGTGTTATTTGGCTAAAAAAACTTGCTTTGAAGAGCTCAAGTTAAAAGTAGGAAATAAGCGAATATTTAAATCACATGTATAGCTGAGTCGCTTATTCAATACAAGTATACTTGTATGAGCATGAAATTTGGAAAAATTCGACGCATAAGTGGGTCGTTGCTTCGGTTGAAATGTATTTGGAAAACTAATTTTCATAGATTTTTGTTAATCTCAAGGTACGAGACCAAAAATTTATTAATATGATGCTGTTTTTTTTTTTTGGACTTGCCTAGCTGCGATGCTTAGTTTAAAATTACTTTTCTCGTTTTTGCTGTACCTTCTAATTAAGAGTATAGACATATAATTGTTAAAGTCAATACCAATAGGGGCAGTGTTCTCCTTGAAATATGTTTAAAAATTTCCGAAAAAAGGAGTGATTGAGAATATGAGGCAGAGACAAAAACATTAAAGTTTTACAATATGTTCCCCTACAGAGCACTCAATTATAAGAAACAAATGTTTTGCTCGCTCTCATCCGAAAACTATAATACTTGTATATAATATGTTTTCAACTCTCTTGGGCTTCCACTGTATCTACTTGTCGCGCAATTCATTCACTGATATGCCGCAAAGTACGCAATTAACAGTGTTGTCCGATAATTTGATTATTACATTCCCCAGACTGGGGGCCAACCTGCAATTGTGGAATTGTGGAATTGTGCATTGTCAGTTGAAGCGGACTGCGAAAGGACAGCCAGCCCGGTTGTCCCGAGCATTGATGCACATGCAGGCAGGCAGTCATCAGAATTGCAGGCATGCACGGATAAAGGGAAGCTGCAGCTCTCGGCCAAGGTAAGTGAAAAAGCAGAGCAGGGCGAAAGAAAATAAAAGAGGTGTGCAAAGGAATGGGAAAAGGGAAGGCAAAAAAGGACAGCAAACTTTTCTTTTAACACAATGGGCTATGCAGGCTGCTTAAGCATATAGTTTACAGTTATGCTTGGGCTCCTTCCTCGACACTTGCCCACTCACCCACTCACCCACTTACCCGTACTTGCCATTTTATCTCTTGGACTCGTGTATACATATAGTATGTGAATCTGTATATAGCCACCCACTAACTACAGTATAAATCCACTTACAAAACTAATTACGTTGGCAAAGTTTTGCGTTTGTTCGCGTTCAAATGTAAAAGGCAGCTCAGATCTGCAGATCTGCATACAATATAGTGCACGGTGGCAGCGGTAGTTGAAGTTACTAACAAAGACGGCCTGGACAGCAAACAGTACATGCAAACAGTATATGCCCAAAGGCATGTGAAAGCGGCAAATGGAAGAGCAATGCACACAAAAGCTCCTGGACATGGGCTGTGTTGCAATTACATATTTATTACTGGTCTCTCATCTTTGCTCTTATCTTTGTGTTGCATTAACATTTAATTAAAATTTCATATCAAATAAGCGCCCACATCATTTGAAAGCGGACAGGTGCATTCGCATACATGTAGATATGTATGTATATACTCGTATGTATGCTGCCATGAATACAAGTTGTTTGCATTCCCATATTCTTATAATCTTATGCTTATGAGAATACTCGTAAGGAGTACACGTTTGTTAACTTGTGTGAGAATGTCGTCAATGACGATGCTGGCCATCAAATGCAGGGACATCAAATGAACGGAATGCATTCGAAATTTGCAAACGGCTTGATTTGAACATTATGCAGGTAATCTAACAGAAATAAAAAATGTAAAATATTCAAAACAGAAAAAAATGTGGATGCAAATACTCAAGGCCATTGAATATGAGAATAATTGTGCGATTGCTCTAGAGACGAACATTGCTTTGAATACTCGTGGCTGCTTTGAATAAATGGCTTTAGTTTAAAACAACTTTGTCTGAGCTTTAATTTGAGAAATTTTTGTCTGAACAGACACAATTTTCGATCCCCTTATATGAATGGAACAATGTTGTATCCAACATTTTGCACAACTAAATAGTTTTCTCATCATCAATTCAATAGGTTCACAATATATGTACATACACTGATTTGATATAAGGAGATAATAAATTACAAGAGTGCAGAAGTGTTGGCAGTTTTCCCGTTATAGACTGTCATTCTTGATTTATTTGATTGATTTATATATATTTAATATAATTAATATTTCACAAATCATAGAAATGCTGTTGGATATTGATAGCGAAATGACAAAACTAAACAAAGAGTGTGAAAGGTTGCACGCTTTTCAATAGCAATAAAAAAATAAAATTAAAAAAAAAAACACTCAGTAATAGTCACCAGTTATACTAGAGGTACTCTTTCTATTTACGTTAGAGTCTTCTGCAGTAATTTCTGGTAGAGTTGTCTTTGTTTTTCTCATTCAGAAATCAAGTTCTTTAAACATACAATGTTTAATGTTTAATCAAAAGCCTTTGTGACTTGAACGATTTTCTATTTATTGGACAAACGAATACAATGAACAACAATCACATAACCAAAACATTTTAAGGAGCTCTTCATAAAATATATACGAATATACCTGTACTCTGAGAAACACAACAAGCTCTGGAATGAACGCCCCAATCTGTGTACTACCAATAGAGTAGCAGCAAATAGAATGGCCCCAAACTGAAGAGCAGAACAACCAGCAAAATGCATAAAAACATGGTCCAGCTCTATAAATAAACCAAAACGAATGCTTTCATATCTTATTAATATCGATTAGCATCGACTTACGCTCGGCTTATCAGAGCCGCTCAAGCTGCGTCGGCACAGTGGACAGAACTTGGCCACCCAGTTACGTTCCTCGCGATAGATGTCCAAACAAGTTCTGCAAAAGGAATGCTTGCAGGGCAAGTGGACAGGATCCTGTTTGCGATCCAAGCAGAAGGCGCACAGCTCGACATCCAGATTATAAATGGAACGACGTCGCAAACTGCTGCTCGATGAGCTGCTGGCGCAGCAGCTACTAATTTGATTATCCATGCGGCTTTTTATTTTCAGTTGTTTTTGTGTGTGTGTGTGTGGCGGTTTGATCTATTTTGTACAAAAAATTTTGATTCGGTTCTAGCTAAAATCTAAACTAAAATAAAACTGACAACTAATGAAAGGGTCGAGCGCTTGTACACATTTTGCAGTTTATGTATTTCTATACCATGTTAGTAAAAGTAATACCCAAAATAGCCCCACTATTAATTTATAGATGCATTCGAAAGAAACCCATTCTTTGAAGCCAGATTTAATCATTTTTGAATAGCATCTTCAGCTTTTGAACATTCTCCTTCAATGCTTATGGGCCTTTAATAGTAGTGTCTGTGGTAATGGAAGCTAAGCAATTAAAATCAATACGAATATTCCCAGACAAGACCATTCTGCTTCCTATTTCTGCTGATGGAGGCGACGTTTGCTTGGAGATTAGTCCTACTGGCTTGGGATTTTCTTTATAATCTAAGTATAGCGCAGCTGTCATGTAAAACTGATGTGCTGGCGACACTCTATTCATGAAGGTTCTTTAAATATATAATGGCATAGAAGAATTATTCTTCATTATCAGAAAAATGTAGCGCTCGAAAAATTCTCTTTGCATATTTTTAGCGTAGCAGAAAGAGTCCATCTAGACAAAATTATCGATCTATACCTCTATCTATAATATAAGAAGGGTTCATTTCAAAGTTCTGCTAATCAGCAACCTTAGCAGAGTACACTATTTGGGGGCTCTGTGAATGTTGGATACAGAAACGCCCCGCACGATTCTAGCATTCGGTTTTCTTTATTTTTGAATCGCAAGCGCATAGCTTGCTCTGATTTAATGATTATTTTTTAATTAAAAACAGCGTGCGATAAATTGCGACTAAGTTGTCGTTGCAGCTGCGCCAAAAAGCAGGCTACGGTCTACATGCAGGTTAAGGCGCCTAACGATGGCGACGTCGTGTTCATTTAGCGCAATAAAATTTAATTATATGAAGCGATGCCGCCATTTCTCAGTCAACCGACCCCTTCCCCCTCCCCCAGCCCCTCCCCTTCCAGCCCAAATACTACCTGTAAGGCGAAAAATTTCTTTTTCGCTCATCGTCATCTTCGTCGCCATCAGCGTCGCAGCTCAACCAGAAGAATCGAATGCAATTAGCAGCTTGTACAACTCAATTAGACGGTGGCAGAGGGCAGGGAACAAGCAAGAAGTAGGACTGGTTCTGGCCAAGTGCCGCTTTTTGGCTGTACTTACCACTTAACATGTGTGTGACTTTGTGTTTCTGTGTGTGGGTGTGGGTGCGGTGTCTTAGGCGTCGCGTCAGGCTTATTTATAAGAGGGTGAGATGAGGTGACGTTGACCTCCACCCTCCCAAGCCTCTCAAGCCCCCCAAGCATGTCTAGCTGCGCTTTTTCCTGCCATCTTTGCTCGTGTCAAGTAGTAGACAAAACAACGCTTTGCACTTTGAGACAAAGACCGCAGAGCAGACGCGAAATAAATCGAACTTTACAGCTGCATACTCGTACTCGTATATTCGGGCGCCGGCAACGACAACGGCAATAACGATCAAGTTTCTGACACCCCGCATCCCCTCCGCTCTACGTAATGTTTTTAATTAAGTTCAAATGGCTACAGCACTAAAAGTCACATCATTTTTGTGCCGCCATCAACTCGTTGTGGCAGAGGGCGGCCGTGGAAAAGTGCAAGCAGATAGGGGAAAAACTTGATGCTGGACGCAGCATGTTGGCCATGTTTTAACTTAGTTAGTGACTAACAACCACACAAATTGAATCACTGTCAGCAACTGCGTTGCCTGCTTTGTAATTTAACGTGTCGGTCAAACATACACACACACACACATTATTGACGCCTCCATTAGCACTCTCACCTCGTCGCCCCCCACCCACATCCCGACTATATACCACCAACTCATCATAGTTGTGCTATATTTACAGTTGCAGCAGCTCCATCAATGGCCATACTCGAATAAAGTCGCTTGCATAATGAGCACGTTGTGCTGCTGCTAAAAAAAAAAACTTGATTAAAAAGTTGCCAATTCAACTCGAATGTCCGACTCGAATGCCCAGCTCGATTTTCAGTGCCATAGTTTTCAGCTCATTCCTAGCATCCTTGCGTCCCCCCTTCCCCCCTCCTGCTTTTCATCCGCAACGTGATGTTGTGCATTCGCATTGAATTCGAGTTGATTGTTTATTGTTTGGCACGAAAAGTGATTTTCCCGACTACAAAAATATTGTGATTGTTGTTGTCGAGCAACTTGTTTTTGTTGTTGTCGTTGCTGCTGCTGCTGCCGTTGCCGTTGCCGTTGCGGCAAAAGTTTATGTTGATTTGAAGTTAAATTAAATTGTAGAGTTTCTTTAATTATGTTTATAAATGGCTGTAAAATTGTTAAACTAGTTTTCGACCAAATGTTGGAGCAACTATTTATACGGCAAGGGATACAGCAGGGATTGAGGGCCAGGTACTTGTGTAATAAACAGCATAAATCAGGAATTATAAAATGTTCAAGTGTAAGTATTAAATGGTTAGATAGCACAAAAGAAGGGAGAACTTTGTTTAATGGAATATTGATTGTTTCTTTTTATTTTGCGATTGCAATAGGGTTTAAAATCAATCAAAGGCTTACAGTTGAAGGATACATTTGCGAGGCTTGAAGTGATTACAAAATTACCTGTAATGACAGGTCTATCACTATTTCAATATTGTTTAAGCATAGTACTCGTAGTGCAGTATACGCGTATTACTTACTGTTTCACTTTCATTTCGAAAAATATGTTAATTAAAATTAAGTGTAAGTTCCATATAGTATTTCTTAAATACGGCAAGTTCAATATTTCTGGTTGCAGAAAATTAATTACTGAACTAATAATTTAATCTGAACTAATCTGAACTTTATAAATACTATACTATACATTTCGCAAAGAAAAAGGCATCTGTTGTCGTCTGCTTCCATGATCATTACTTATGAAATTCGTATAATAGTCGAGTGACTGAAAGGAAGAATTTTAAATACACGAAACTCTGGACTAATCTAATCTGAACTAATCTGAACTTTATAAAAACTATACTAGACATTTCGCAAAGAAAAAGGCATCTGTTGTAGTCTGCTTTCTTGATCGTTACTTATGAAATTCGTATAGTCGAGTGACTGAATAAAGGATATACTGATGTTTAGCTCGACTTGGAATGCTTGAAAATACTGAAGTGTATTTAGAATTTAAGCTTTTCGCTTTTGTATTAGACCCCAATAGCAGCTGTGTTTGTATTTCAAATGCAATCCGACATTCAGCATGAGATTTGCAGCTCCCCAAGCACGCTTTGTTGCATATTCAATGCATTTGATGGCGCGTTGCACTGAAACCAAGCCGTGCCGCATTTCCTGTGGCAGCAACAAGGCAGGCACGCTAGATGGCGCTGCCGTGCCATTTTAAAACACTGAGCTCTGTGCTAATGAGCTTTGTTACCGGACACGCCATCCAAACACGCCGACATCATTTATGCTAAGCTTTTTCTGCGTTTATCCAAACAACAAAAGCAACATCAGCGAAAACTAGATGATGATGAAGAAGAAGAAGAAGTAGTAGTAGTAGTGGAGCATTGTAAGCCCGGCACCGTGGCTTAATGGGTTAACGTGACACTAAATGAATCATCTTTAGAGCCAGTGGTTCGCATTTGTGGGTTAATATTTCATTAGTGCCGGATGCGCCTTCCCACACTTCCGCAGCCAGCGAAACTTTTATGGAGCTTACAATGCTATCGCAGTCCCATAGTTGAGCACCTAATTAAATTGGGGGCGGGCAGGGCACCTGGCATGGGTCGGGCTTCTTCAGAGATGCAATTTGATTCTCTTTCTAAATTTGAACTAAATGCACAACTAATTAGACTTGCATCAAATGGTAAGTCAAATAAATTATGAAAATTTAATTTTAATTGAGAGCTGCAAACGAAAATGAGCAACTTTTTGATGTTGCGTTTAGTTTGCTAATTTTCACAGCTTGCCAAATGAATGAAGTGCCCCCAAATGAAAAGCGTCTGCCATGAATGCAATTCAGCCAAGGCAGCATCATATCCTGTAGTTGTTGCTATTGTTGGTGTTGTGTGGATGATGTTGGCCTTTTGCAAAGCACTTGCCAAACCACTTAGTATGGCATTGAGTGGCTTTTTTTCGGAACATATATGTATAATGGGTGTACACAAGACAGGCCGAGCATGCAGCGCAACCAACAACCAACGGTGACACACACACACACACACACCCACACACACACACATACACGCGTAAGTGAACGCATACACATAAATGAATGGAGACAATTGCACAAAAGACGAGCCTGCCTTTCAAACTGGCTGAGATGAGCACGTGAATAAAATATCAAAATGTATAAGATATGAAATACTTTGCACATGAAATATGTTAACTAAATAAATCCACTTCATATTAAGATAGGGGAGGATATGGCTCACAACCCCTTCAACTAAAACAAACTTTGTTGCATCAGTCATGGCAACTATGGCGAACTCTCAGCAATATCGTGTTAATCAAAAGACTCTTGATAAGAGAAGTATATGTTTCTCAAAATGTGTTGACGGTTACACAGAAGATATCTCTATATCGATTTATCTCGTCATGCTGATTCAGTCTTTCAAATGCATTTCGAAGCATTCTATATGTGTTTGTAACTTGGCGAACATTCTCAAGTTAAATTGGAGATCACTTTCAAGTCAAGATGGGTGTAATGCATTGAAAGTTGTTCAGCATCATACACAGTATCTAAATAGTTAATAGAATTATTTAACTTAGCTATGATGTTAAAAACCAATTCATTTCCTTTATTTAATAACTTCTGTTAGTTTAAGTTTAACATAAGCATAGTTTAACATAAATGTTAAGCTTTAAAAAAATATACTTTTGAATTCGATTAGCAATTAACTATTGTATTGTAGAGGACGCTTTACTTTCTCGAATGTGGCATTTCGAGCCACAATTATTTGATTCAGATAATATTGCGGAATTGCAAAAAAAAAAAAAAAAATCAAATTGCTTGGCACATCCATATAATAATTTATTTAAGGGAATATTACATTTTTTGCAATAATTAGAGCATGTGGCTTGTTTTCAATTTATATTAGAAGCTTTTAGAACACGCACTGATATACGCGATACTCTTAGAGAAAGAGAGAGAGAGATGAGCTTGAGATATGACATTAATTTATTTGCGTGATAGGCGGGTGTAAATACTATTAAGCCGCCCATCTCTAGAGGAGAGTAGGCCTTCACCCACTTCACTTCAATGCAGTTCACTTCACCCATTCAAGCGGGTGAGAGACGGACAGAGATAGAGAAAGAGACAGTGTGTGCTCACGGGCACTCAAGCGCGCCCTCACGTATGCAGCAATGGACCTGCATGCTTGTACACACACACGCACATACATACATGCATAGGTGAATGGGTTGCCTTTGTGTGCGCTGTTGCTTCAAGGTGCAGGCCTTGCACATGCAAAGCTAAATGAAAAACTTGCCGTTATTCAGCTAAATGCACTCACCAGCTGGCCCATTGTCTGGCAACGTGCATTGTGCTTTCTTCTTCTTCATCATCATCATCTTCTGCCACTGCATCTTCTGCTGCTTCTTCTGATGGTGGTGCTGCTTCTTTTCCTTTATGCTGGTCGATGGTGACGATAGGTGGCTGCGTTTGCCGTTGCCGTTGCTGTTGCCGTTGCGGTCGAGGGCTCTTGTTCTTGCTATTATTGTTGGTGCAGCTTGCAGGTTGCAGGTTGCGGCTGTTGTTGCGGCGGAGTCCAAACGGCAGGTGTGACAGCCATAGACATAGATACGGTGCTCACTGCAAAAGGTATAATTGAAAAGTAGGTTGTGCATTTAGTCGCATTGTTTCCATTTGTCTCTGTATGCAAAGGTATGTGTGTGTGTGCGTGTGTGTGTGTGTGTGTGTGCGTGGGCATGTGACTTGTTCTTGTGCATTTGCATGCAATGGCCCATATTTCGGAACGCTATTATTGTTGTTGTTGCTGGTGGGGGTGCTGGGGGGGGAGAGCTGGCGGCCACCCATAAACATAAATCTGTCATTGTTTTGTTGTGCAGACAAACATGCAGCTAGTACATACCTACAAGTATTGAGAAAGTAAACTCCAATTTAAATAAATGAACAATGTTTGCACTAATTTGTCAGCTTGCCCTCGATTAACAGCCTATGCAAATTGTCCAAATCAAATATTTATGTGTTTTCGTATCTATTGCCAGTTGCCATTGCAAAACAACGCAACTCGAGTGGAATGCCTCTGATATCTGAGAATATGGCCGAACGTCTGTCTAAAGTTTGAAAATTGAATTGGAAACTAGCAGCATCAAATACATTTGCCGAATTGCCAGCAGATAAAACATACATACATATGTACATATATACACGTGCATATAACAATCCAGCAGGCAAGTTCTGGAGCCGGCAGCTGTAACTATGCAAATGACATGCTTGGCTTTTTGTTGCAAACTATCTAAAGTTTGTGCATGGACAATTTGTAAATAGTTGCATTTATTTTTCTCCTACCATTGAGCCAGGCAACATGATTTCTGATTGTTTAAGTCGATAGTAATGTTTCTAGGATGCATTGATGAAATGAAAAAAACTGTTATCAAGGCAAAGATGTTACTAATATCACTTAAAATTTTGAAGAGGAGAGAAAATGGATACAAGAGTCTGCAATATTTTATAGCAATCGTTTTTATTTAAAGCTGATAAAGTTAAAGAAATACATTTTCTTAAAGTGTCGATTCAATTTCGTTGAAAAGGGGGGTGAGAGGTGATGTGAAATTGATTCTGCACATATCTCTTTGATGGCAATCTCTTCTTCAATTTAAGCCAGTTACTTCCACGGACCAGAGCTAGCTAATGGGAAACTTAAGTAGCTATACCTATACCGATATCTTATTGGAGTTATTTCCAAGCATTTTGTTAAAGTGTGCAAAGACTTTTGTTTTGTATTAAAAAGAAATACTATAGTTCTACTTATTGTACCGCACAGTCCGCAAAAACGAGTGACAAAAGCCAAAAGTTGGACTCACACTTATGCCTACTCTTGGGCAGGCACTTCAGCATTTTTTATTTAAACAATTCACTTTATGCACAGCACTGTGCATTAATTCTTACCTTTTAAAATGCAGAGAGTTGAAATATAAAAAAATGCACTTATGCAAAAAGGAAAAGGAGAGCAAAGAGGATGAAACTGAGCTAAACCCAGGCATAAAGCAAAGCAAAGTAAATTCCAAGCATGCCTAGAAGGACGAGGATGACGACGTCAAGAGCACATGGCAGTAGCAAAAAATGGAAGAAAACACATAGTAAAGAAAGAAAGCACACAACTCATGTTTTTCAGAGCCCAAAATTTATTTTTCGTTTCTTGTGATCTACAGCCGGCAAGAAGCAAAAACAAAGGCTGCGCGAAGTTCCCAACTGCGACTACAACATTTAACAGTTAAAGTGTCTGCCAGGCTTTGCTTTATTTTAATTTATTATTTTAATTTGTTCTTTGGCAAGTTGGAAAATTTCATCTCGCCAGCTTCTAATTGCGGAGACGAGAGCGCGCACAAAGTTACAGCTGCACGGATTACTTTTACATACTTACTTGCTTACACTTACTTACTTACTTACTTATAAAATGAGTGCCTCAGCACAGTGGCAGCATACTTATAAACAGTAGTGTACGTTACTATTGCACAATTGCCATTGCACTTAAGCAGTAAGCAAGCTTACTTTATTATCGCTCTGCTTTTGCTTTTGTCGCTTGTGTTTGTGTTGCCCCTCCCTGCCGAAGCTTTGCTCGGGATTTTCACTCAGCACGGAAATAAACGTAGTTTGTATGTAGATGTACCGAAACACACACACATATATGTATTGTATGTGTATGTGTATGTATGTATGCGTCAGTATGCATGTGGGTATGTATGTATGCGAGAGAAGAAGGCAGGAAGGCAGCGTTTTTCAACTTTTCTGCTTTTGCCTTTTTCATTCTGTTATACACTTGGCTTTTCCACTTTGCAGCTTCAAGTTGCAAGTCGCAAGTTGCAAGAATTGCTAGCAAGTTGTTGCTGTTGTTTCTGTTGTTATTACTTAAACAAATTTTTGATTAGACTGCACAACATTGCCGGCCATTGTTATATCATTTCCCTTTTCGACTAACAGGTGAAAAGAGTTGAAAGGCGAATTATCTGCTAATGAGCTCAGTTGCCCTCTGGGACTGAACTGGCAAATAACTCTGAAAGCCGCATGTTCAATTTTCAGCATCACAAATATTTAAGCAGCACTTCTGAAGAGTGTCGCGACATTTTCCAAATAACTTTAAAGTATTCAAGCTCCGTTGCAATTCTTGTGGCCAACGAGTTTATATCATTTTGTCGCTCATGATAAACTGCTCGCTGGAAAGTCTTGACAGACGCGCCACAAACTATGTGGCATAGTGGCAGGCACAGACACAGACACCCATACACCCAGCTACAGTGGAACATTGGTAAGCTGAATCCAGAAAATATTTCAAGTTAAAGCTCTTAATATTTTTAAAGGCAAAAACATTTCAAGGGACAATAAAACTCTTGCATTCACAAAACAAAATTAATATAAAAATTCAAATTTCTTCATTACTTTGAATTTGTGCAGAATATATCAAGAAATTGTAGTTTATTAAGCTATACTTTTAGTATTAAATAATTGAATATTTTGTTATGCCTAACTGTTTTATTTCGAATACTAATTGGCCTTACTTGTATAGCTTCCTTGATATAGATGTTGCTTCAAAATTCTTTTGTGACGCCACTAGATTAATTTCCATTCACTTTCGAATATAGAATATTATATCTTTACAGAATATATCAAGAAATTGTAGTTTATTAAGCTATACTTTTAGTATTAAATATTTGAATATTTTGTTATGCCTATGCCTGTTTGATTTCGAATACTAATTGGCCTTTCTTGTATAGCTCCCTTGATATAGATGTTGCTTCAAAATTCTTTTGTGAATATAGAATATTATATGGACTTTTCACTGTTTGTGTGAAGCCGACAAGAGCGGCTGTTTGCAATGCTTGAAGTGTATTTGCAATCATAACAAAATGACATCACTTACATCCGAACGGCTTAGAACGAAGAGCAACAAGAGGGACAGAAGCACGAATGCAGAGTATACTATAGCCTATATACTTGTAGTGTGGGAGATAGGGCGTGTGCTGGAGTGTGCAGCTTAGGCGCGAAATGCATTGAAATTTATATGGCAAAAATTGCAGGCCACTCGAGCGACTACTTTCATCATAATCCAATAAGCAAAGCAAACATACTCACTCCCAGATGCAAACACATATTCAAGTGCTTGTACAAATGCGCGCAGACACACATATATACAAGTATATATGTGCTCTGCTGAATTAAATTGGCTGGATTGCGTAAGGAATACATATGCATCGCAATTGCGCTCAATATGTATGGCAATATTTATGACTATCCGTTTGGGCAACCATTTAGCTCGTGTGCCAGATCAAACATGCATATATTTCATTTAAATTATAATTTCATGACATTGTGAATTAAATTTAATCCTAACTGAGCTGCTAACCATGTATTCAAATTAATGGAAAAAGTAATGAACTGCCTGTTCTCAAAACTAATTATGAGAAGCTCCAAGGGTGTCAAGTTACTAAATATTTAATACCAATTAAAGAAAAGATCAATAGATCGTGCTGCAAAGGAATGGGACTCGGTACGAGAGATGTAAGAAGCACCAGAGGCAAGCATATGTGTATATTAATATCTGACTTTATTCCTATCCACACAATTGTCTTAATTGCTTATAATGTTTAACTTGAATGCACAAATTCAATTTGTTAGTAAACATTGTATTTCACTACTATTGCACTACAGTTGCATAAATATAGTGTACTATAAATAACTTCTGTTAAACTATCTTCTCTTGTTCAATCTTAAATTTAACTAATTACCTCACTCTGCACAAATACAACAAGGCACTAACTTAAAACAAGCCTTAGCCAATATTGTTGTACAGCTAATTTCAACTGAGGATTCATAAAATATTAGGGCTATATCCAATTCCCAAAAAGCTTTCCCTGCTCATAGGTTAGTCTAATCTACATTGCCCAGCTGTACAAGTTTACATCTACTTCGATCTAGTACATGCATTATCTGTCTCTTACAATCTGTCCATACTATGGTTTTATGTGCCCCTTTTTCCATTAAACAAGCAACTTGGCGAATCTTGTCTAGCTTAAGCCAAATCTAAAGCCAGTTTACCTTAATCGCCTATTTGGCCAAATTGTAAGTACAACGAGGATGTGCTATACATCATCCACACACACACACACACGCACACGCACACACACACACACAGACACCCAAGCCTGTCACATTTCTGAAGAGCTGCCTGAACATATGCAGCAAAAAACCCCCAAATGACGTGTCCCAGCGAACCAAACCAAACGAAACAAAACCAAAGCAAAGCAAACACAAACATAACAAACTCTCTCCGAGCGAGTCACGACTGACTAACGAAATAAATTGCTGTATCAGCTGCAGCGTCTGCATTAAAATCAACTACGAAAAGTAGTTGGCAAAAAGTGCGACACACACACACACACACACGCACGCCCGAACACAGCCAGCAACCGTCGCTTGGAGGCCAACATGTGGCAGTCTGCAAGCAGCTCCTTAGTTGGCCAAATGCGTTATGTGTTTGTGTCTGTGTGTGTCTGTGTGTGTGCGTGTGCCATGCTAATGTGCATTGTGGGGCACATGCACGTGTGTTTGTGTCAACACATTACGTATACGCGAACGCGGCCGCGTGGTTTTTTGCCATTTTTATGCTTCGCCGCGGTTTGTTTGACTGCTCAACACCACCCCTCCCCCACCCACTAGCCCACTAGCCCTTTCTCCTCGTCCCCTGGTCTCTGGCTGACTCTCCGACTCCATGCCATGTCGTGCCCTGTGTTACCTGTTTGTGGTCCGTCGTTAGTTCTTTGCGTATTTATTTTAGGCGCGCTCGAACGCCACGCAGCATGCAACACATAATTTATGCCCAGAGTGTGTGTGTAATTGTTTGCATGACTGCGTGCAACAGCAGAAGCTGAAGCAGAAGCCAAAGCAGCAGCCGAAGCCGAAGCAGAGTTAGAGGTAGAACCAGAAACAAAAACAGTATAGAAGAAATGCCGTCGCCAAGGTGTGCCCAGGTGTGCGACAAGGCGGTGCTGCATTGTCGGTGGTGCATGTATCGGTTTCGCAAAGTCGCCACATAGCATGGCCAACATCACACACACACATGTACCCACGCACACACACACACAGGCATCGTTACATACCGTGCTTGCGTTTTTCTGCTAGCTCAGTCAAACAAATGAATTTATAAAAAGCAAATCTCCGTGGGCCACATTTGAGCTGCCCTGATGCTCGCACACGTTTTTGCTAATTCATGGAATTCTGTTCCCATGGCAGCATGACTTTTAGCGATGTATACGTGTTATCTGTGTGTGCGTGTGTGTGTGCGTGTTGCCTTAATAACGGATCTAAAAACTGCAAATTTGATAAGCCCGCCTTGGTCAGCAGAGCGCGTTTTGTTTGCTCCAACTTGTCCTTTCAGCTATTTCGAGTTGTCACCCGCAAAGCTGCAAAAATAACATTTGCAAATGCGTCCCATATTTAAATAATGTAAATTACATAAAGTCTAATTGCTGGGCAGGTGCAAGGATGAGCAACGGTCCCCAGTCTCATTTGCATAATGAGTTGCTGGCATCTCTGGCTGTATGCAGTTTCGTCTCTCACATCTTATGCGTATATGTATGATAAATATGTTTACAATAGAACTATATATCGCCCACTTCCTCACCTTCCCCTTTGCAATTGAATGATTAATTGAAATAAACCACAGAGCTTATTTACTCTCTCTTCTTTAATACCGTCTACCTGCTTGTTTCTTCTTTTGTGTATGACGTCGCTCAAATTTAAGAAAATAATGTCCCAGATAATTAGATAATATCCAAATCATTAATCAAATAAACAATTAAATTAAACCGCCCATGAAAAAAAAAACAATATAATAATGATTTGGATCACAGCTAATTTAATGAATTTAAATGACTCTGTAGCTAGTACTCTGATGTGTGACAAAATCGGGGTATAGCTGGCCATTGAAAGAATGAAATTCTTCCAACGAGATATTATACTACATGGTTGAACAAATTTCTTCACTTTCCTACGTTTTATATTTATTCTTTAGATTACAACCTTGTTTCTCCTTAAATAAATTAATATACAAAACTGCTTTTTAGCACTAAGGGGAAATGTTTAAAAAATCCAGCCCCATTCGGTCAGAATATATTCCGTTTTGTCATTTAAATGTGTTAGTAAATTGTGAATTAAAGTCAAAATCGGCATGCAATTCAAATACGGTGCAATTATAGCTTTAATATAGAAAAATCTTAAGAAATTTTGATATCATTGTAGTCCTATAATGAATCCAGCAATCAGATGATTAAGTATATGCTCAAGAATGTAAAGAATTTGTACTCCGTTTTCTCAGTTTTTATAGAGTATACAGTGTATAGTACATAAGGTTTGTATTTAGCAGGCGGAAGGAATGCATGACATGATAAATCATATCCGATTAATGCCTCGGATAAATGCCTCGATTTTAAGAAATGGCTTAGACCACATTAATAGAACTCCATCTACAAACTGTCCTAGAATCTCGACAATACTATTTACAACCCTGAAGGTACAAAACTAAGCTTAGCAGATGTAATTCATGTATATTACTTCTTCATTTCGGTTGATTGTAAGATAAGTTATAAGCGAATGAATCTTACTCGAATCGAATAAAACAACTTTTTATGGCTTACAACAAAATCAATATTCACTAAATTGCTTGTTTTATTTAAACGCATAGAAAGTCTATTGACGCTTCATCTGTCGTAGAAATATGTTAATGAAATAAGTTATTATTCAATTTGGAACATTATAAGTATTTTTAGGTGTGTATAATTACTTACTGATTTCTGCGAGTGTATTAAAGTACGCAGACCGTAAGGTATGCACTAGAAACGAAGCCTCATCAAGTGTTTGTGCGTCGCATTCATTTTTTTGAATTTTATTGACGCTGGCAGACAAAAAGTTGGGGCAAAAATTGTGGCAATTATGCCAAAAAAAAAACATACTCGAAAAAACTTTGTGTGTAGAAAAACAAAAAAATGAAATGGAGAGGCTGCACATGGAACGGAAAGAAAGTATGAGCAGCGCACGAGCGTACGAATAATTAACAAAATTTGCACTTTATCGCTACGAGTGCAGCCCAAGCTCCGGCAGTCAAGGCAAACTTTAACGAGCACACGCGACTGCGAGGACGAAGAGTCCTAGTGACTGTAGCAAGGACTGCTCCTTTCGGTTCGTTGCCATTGCCCCTGCGTTTTCTGTTTATTTTCGCCATATGACATGTGACGGAAGCTGATTTGAGGCAAACACAGCAGCAGCAGCAGCAGCAATGGCTGCAGTAACAGTAACACATTTAGCTGCAAACAACATGCTGCAGACATGGCCGGATGCCATGTGACGGGATTTAGATGGGAAATCGAAAAATAACTGAAAATGTCAACGGAAAGTGCCGTTTGAAAAAAAAAACAGCACCAAATCAAGGAGGCAACGAAGCAGCAACCGCGGTAAGTGTGTGCGCGACTGCCTGGCTACAATTCAACTGCGCTTGCTGCATGCCACGACTCACACATTTGCAACTAAAATGCAATTAAGCCAAGTTGAATGCATGAGCATTTTGATGCCTTAAAGCATTTTCAAAGTAGTAAGCACTTTTTGCAATTATTCACATTTTCCTTTTAATTGGAATTTAAAGTGCAGGCTGAAATATTTCGCCACCCTCTCCCCCCACACACATGCCAAGGGCGTATCCTTCATGACTCTTTCCACCTCTTTCTCTTTTCTTCTTTCTGCCATTTTCTAATGGGCAACACCTTTGTGCTCAACCCATGTTGCCTTCTTAAATCCATTGACATTTTTGCATCGTAAAGCGGATAATTTTCTACTGACGCTAACCGATTGTCACGAGGACATGCAAAGAAGGATGATTGTGTGTGCTTGTATCTGTATTTGGGTTGGGGATGTATACCTAGTGTGTGTGTTGCGTCAATATTTGCTGCTGTAATTATAATTGCGTTTGAATTAATTCAATTTCTTATAATTAAAAAATTGTTGCATACTTTCGTGCTGCAGTTAAATAAACATCACCCATACGCACAAACATTTTGAATTTACGGCGGGGCTCGTTACACTGCACACTGCATAGTGGTGGGCCGTAATTGTAAATATTTTACGGATTTTATTGCATTTTACAAGCGTTTACCATCGCATTATTTAATTATTTGCATTGCAACATAAAACAAATGAGCAGGCATTATCCTTCGCATAACTCGCGTGTGCTGTCCTTAAATATGGTAAGTGAGCCATTTCATTTATTTCATTATTACATTTGAATGGTGTATTTTGACTTTATTTTTATTGAATTGAAACAATTATGATAGGTTTCCATAACTTCAAATGTATAAGCGAGCAACTCCTTTTATATATAGTCGGTTACAGTCACAATATTTTGTAAAAGTAACAAAATATATCTGACAATACTATTTACATTTAATGACTAATTCTCAAATTTCCAATATCATTTGAATAAAGAACGATGAAAAAGCTGCCATTTGAGAAAGAATTGTTTATTAAAGTAGCAACATTTTTGACATTTAACTTTTTAGAAAACTGAAATAACATTGATCAAGGTCTCTGCATCGTTAGAAAATGGTAATCAACAAATATGATTTATAACCCATACAAAAGAGTGGGTTTTTTAACAAAAACTTGATCAAACGGCATGATATACTTATCTTACTACAACAAAACATGCAGAAGTCTATACGAACATTTTGCAATGACCCAAATGTTTCCTGATCATCAGCTTTCTCAATATACCATAAATAATCTGATTCTCTTCTAATGTAATACAAATTTGGTTAGCTTCAAAGCAAGCAAACCTTTTCTAAATAAAATTTAAAAAATTGGAATTTGTAAGTCTTGATTGAAAGCAGAAATTTCAATGAATTATTTTTAATAACTTATGACGCATGTCTTTCAATATTCTCTAATATCAAATCTAAAAAGACCATCAGCAACTATTTCACATTGTTCCACAAGTGTAGCTTATCATATAATATTGCATATCATTATAAAATACAAATGTAGCAATTATTATATTATAATATATATATATGAATTATATTATTGTGCATTTTTTAAATGAAACGAAAATCTTGTGCTCTTTTGCCAGTAATCGAGCATTTCATAGTTGGTGGGACACGTTAATTAATGCAATCAATGATGCCCACAGCCACACGTGTATTCATGTTGTGTTTTATTCAAGGCACTAGTATTTATTTATTTAAATGTGTGGTGCGTTATGATGTTCGCATTAAATGTTTTATTGGAATTTTTTCTAAAGCATTTATTTGCCATTTAAATATAGGAATTGAATATAACTATTTACTCACCATATTATGAGAACAATCGGCACATCAATTTGTATTTTTATGATTGAGTGAATGGCAATTGCAGCGGGGTTTTTCGCATAATTAACAAACGATGTTCAATGGCAGCCAAATGTCAATTTAATTATTTTCAATGCATTTCTGCATTTTTCATTTGCGAATTAAATAACAATTCTTTTTTTTATTGCTTTACTTATTTGTCCCTCCCAGGATCGGCCATCATGTACGGTCCGATTCAGTCAGTTCAGTCAGCTCGGGTCCAGGCGGGTCGGGTCAGATCGGCGGCCCGGAGTGTTGGTGGCTCTGTGGCCGCTTTTATATTTGCATTTTATATTTAATTGCTAGTGTAATTGCGTGTTAAAGGTGTAAATGTTGTTCAACAGCGCCAAATAATATAAATAATAAAAACAATTGTGTGCAAACAAATTAAACAATAAATGTCCCCAACACTACAAGTATATTTTATGCTCGTCCACACAAATTATGCAAATTGCTTTGGCACAAAAACGAATTACAATAACAGTAAAAGCAACAAAAACAGCAAGTTTATGCAGCGGATTTGGACGAAACAGCAGAAATGTTGTTCTATGTAAATGTTGTTGTGCGATACAACAATCAACAAAAACAATTTAGCGAGCAGCAACAACAAATCGGGATCCGAAAGCCCATCATCGTGCACAACAAGGTTAACTAAATGTTTAATTATTAAACAATCCGCACTTTAAATAAATAAAGGATTGCAACTCCAGCGCCAGCGCCAGCGCCACAGTCCAGTCACAGTCGCAGTACGAGTCGAAGTTTAGTTTCAATTGTGATTAGATTTTCACTTTTTTTTTTTTTGGGAGAGAGATTGTTCTTTAATCGTTCGGCAGCTTTGTTTTTGTTAATGATTCTTATAATGCACTTTGTTTAATAGTGTGATGTGATTTACAGTTACAGCGGCCTCAGTGGCCAACTACGTGTACAATTTTGTGCCACATGCGACGCTGGTGAGCACAGGACACACACAGGACGCAATGATTTCAACTTATGAGCAACGAAATGCGTTGCGGGGGTTTTTATACCGCGCCGTCGACGTTGCACGATGAATTTTCCGGGTGGGGATATGCAAAAGGAACCCAACAAAAACGAACGAGCACAAAAAAAAAGAACAGTACGGAGCAGAACAGAACAGATGAAGTAAAGCAAACGAGTCGAGTATCATGCAGCAAGCGGCAGAAGAAAGGCAAGCAGCAGACGCACGTATGTACGAGCGCCAGTCTGGGCCATGCAAAGAGTGCAACACTGAGGAGAGCAAGAGTCAAGATGAAGCAAACGACAGCTCTGCTCACACACAGCAGCCAGCCGCAGCAACAACAGCAACAATAGCAACTACAAAAGCATCATCAGCAGCAGCAGGAGGGGAAATTGCGTCTGGCAGCATCTCACGCACAGTGTAACAGCCTTTGAGGCACTGCAGAAACTTTAGTCGTGGCTGCTGCGCATTGGCCTTGCTCTTCAAAAGCTCACTCTTTGTCTCTCTTTCTCGCGCTCTCTCTCTTTCTGCTGCTCTCTCGTCCCAAAAAGCTGTCACAATTGAACGCGCACTCGTTTCAGGAAGTTCGGGCTTTCGCGCTCGGCCCGTTTCGTTGTAGCGGTCGTGTCTGTCGGCCTTTGTCGTGCCTCGCACTGCTTCGTGCCCTAGCGTTCATTCTCACAGTTATGTTCATCGGCCCTGCTAAATCCATTTCCCCTTCGTCTAGCTGCAGCGCTGCCGCTGCCGTTGCCGTTGCCGTTGCCGCTGCCACAGCCACAGCCACATCCACTGATGGTGCTGCTTTTAGGCGCCGTTGGCTGCGCTTTGATTATGCTTTTTTCGTTTAGTTAGTCATTTTTTTTTTCGACGTTATTATTATTTGCGCTGGCTTTGTCTAGTTGGCCGTTGTATGTTTGTTACTTGTGTTTCTAATTTACAGTTTCATTTGGCTGAGGTCAGACCATAAATAGTCGCGCTCATTTAAGGTCTCTAAATGTAGATGTATATGTGCGTGTGTGTGTGTGTGGGTGTGTGTGTGTGTGTCTGTGTCTGTGTCTGTGTGGCAAACATTGAACTCATCCACAATAGCAGTGGTGTGTGTGCTGAAAATCACTTTCGCAGCTTAACAAACGACACAGCTTATAAGCTTTTATGTCACCTGTTCCCACTTCTTCGCACGCTCCCGCCATCGCCATCGCCATCACCATCGCCGTCGTTCTTTTCACGCCCCAACAACAAAAACAACAACAACAACAACAGCAGCAGGAGCAACGACGCAAATCAAACACGAAATCCAAATTTGTAAACAGCGTAAAAGTGGCGCGATTTCACAAATATACACAAAAGCCGCCAAATTTAAGCAAATTTACCTGTAAACGAGTGGCAAGGGGATGGGGCGAGTGTCTGGCGTGCGGCGTGTGGCAAGCGGCAAGCAGCCAGCAGCAAGCAGCCAGCAGCCAGCAGCAGGCAGCAAGTTGCGGCGTGTGGCGCTTGTCTTTGCGTGTCGGCGACATGGCGTGTGCGGAAATGCATAAATTGTTGTTGTAGCCATTAAAATAAACCGCTAAACTGGCAATTTTCGCGGCCTGGCAGTCAATGCTGCCAACAGCCAGTCAATGGGCGGTTGAGGTGGCATTAGTGGGTGGCACGCTCTTGAGTCAAGTGCAAATGCTGCGTCGTCAGCTTCTTCTTTTTTCACTTTGGATTCGTGCTGTTTTGCATATGAAAGGAAAAAATCACTTAAAGCCCAGCGCGTCGCCTTCCACTGGCAACCGCAACCATAGCAATACAGCACCACCAACACCAACGCCACCACCAACAACAACAACAACAACAATAGCAGCCACTAAACAATATCATGATGGTGGGCAAACGAATCCACAGGCCACATCGAAGTCGCAACGGCGCTTACGGCTTCGAGACGTCTTTTGTATTTCCAATTTGAAGTTTGCCGTGTCGCGATAAGCGGAAAAGGCCGTTAGCTGGCAAATTGACTAACTGCATGGCTGACTGGCTGGCTACAAAAGCCAAAAAAATATATATTTGTAAGCATCGAAGAAAGCAACAATGCTTGATCAATTTTGCACTTGAGCGTAAAATATTCAGCGACGAATTTCAATGCTCGATTATTGTGTTGCAAGTTCATCTGGCGTGCGCCCCTCAAAGTATGCAACACATTCAATTAGCTGCAATTGTCCAACACACAAAACATTGGCATTGTTGTTATACTACATACAAGTACTATACTCTAACTAGTATGTGCTGCCTCAGTTATTGGCATTTTGGCATTTCAATAGCCGCGCTGGGCGATTTCTAATTTTGATCTGTCAAATGCAATGCAAAAGATCGATGGCCCCGATAAAAACAACACAGGCACACACACACACTCTCACACACACACAGCCACGGTTTTGCACGTTACACAAAAATAGGAAAAATCCTTGCTACATTGGCAAATCATTTCTCATTCATGTGGAAAATTTCGTCTACAGCATTGTGCACGAATTTATTTTTAAATAAACCTCTGCCAAAAATTCACTTATGTCCGGCAAGCTGCTAAAATGCAGCCATAACTTGCTTTGTATTAACTTGCAACACGTGAAAATCGCAACCAACACTGGTCTGTTGTGTGGCAAATGGACTCGCCACTACCTGATCACAAGCCCACACACACACACACACACACACACTCACACACACAAACACGCAAGCCGCATTACGCCCACACAGCCACACACACACACACACACCCTCACACTTGCAATGCTCAGTTTGTCGATGTCTCGGCTGGCGTAGTCGTTGTTTGTGTTGCGCTGCCGCTGCCTCTGCCACTGCCACTGCCACTGCGGTTGATGATGACGTTTGAGGTCCGAACAAATGAAGCGAACATCGTGTGTCGAAGGACACTCAAAGTGCCACACACGAAGTGGCTTGCACTCACATATGGGAAGGTGGCAGTAGATTTGGGGGCACGGAAAACACATCTGCCATACGCAACTATTGACGTTGAGGCGGGAAAGTAAGTTCTAACAAAAAAAAAAAAAAAACAGTATATCAGGAATGGTTATATCTGAGCTAAGCACATTTGGATATTTTTGATCCAAAAACAAATCGACCTAAGGAAGTAATAGTAATTATATGAAAGCACATCAAAATGATGCCCCATTCTTTTTTTCATGCAAAGCGGAGCTTTAAATTCTAATTAAGTTGGCTGGGCAATAAATAAAATAGTAGTGGAACATTGGTATTTTTATATACATATGTACATGAATTCTCAAGTCAATTAATTGTTTTGAATTTATACAATATATTGATCCATTTATGCGATCTACAACAACAACTCATGCCTTTAAGAAAGGAAAACGTCCGAAGATAAAAATCATATTCAAGTTGAAAAGTAAGAAATACTGAGACACAAATGATTAAACAGAAAAACTGATCTATAAAGAAACAAAAAAATGTATATACTTGTATATGTATATATAAAGCCAAAAATATGAATGTTTAGTCCGCTGCAAATAAAACACAACTTGTAGTAAATATTGATTTGGATTTGATTTTGGAATTCAGCAGTTTCTAAAATCCAAGCGGTTTCGACAAGCGGTCTATGTCGATTAGAACGTGTTACTGCATCAGAATATCATATCAATATCAGAATTTTGAACTCAATTTATTTTTTAAAATACTGATATTATATACTAACAGTCGCATCTCATTTCTAGTGCTTATCTATACAATTCCGTGCTAGTCTAAGAACTTTAAATTAGTGCTGTGGCTTCCTTAAAAATTTCAATTCGTAGACAATTTTTCAACGAGTTCTTAAAGTAAGCTCTAATGCCATTTTCTAAAATGTGAGCATTATTTTTCTAAGTGCATGTATGTAAAGGGGCTGCAACAATCTTCAATCTTCGACAACTCCCAATAGCACTTTGCGTAATAGCCCATCACTAATTACCGAAATTATTTCTGCTTCATATTCACATTTTCTCATGTGCCTCTGACTTCCATTGCCTCACCCCTGAATTCTGTGAAATATCGAGAGTTACTTTAACACTGGCATCACTAAGAACTTGGCCCGATGTTGTTTTTACAGCAACAGTAACACACACAAAAAAAACTGCAAATTCAATTTGTTTGACACAATCTAAACCAATATTTTAGCAACGCACAGAAGTTGGCAAGTGCCCGCCAAATGCCATAGAAGTAGAGTCGAGTCGAGCCAACAGCAACAAAAACAACAGGAACAGCAACAAAAACAACATCGGCAAATTATGACCACGAAAATAAACGAGTTACGCAGCACAAAACTCTGAAACTGAGCTCAGCTCAGCTCAACTATGCCGTGCACTGACAAGAGAAACCAAAAATTTTGATTTATAGCCAGGCATAAACTGCATTTGACGCGAGGGACAGACAGTGGGGCGGGGCGGGGAGAGGGCGGGAAGGACACACGGTGTGGTCGCAGCTTGAATGTGGACACGGATATGGATATGGATATGGGTATGGTTGGCTGCGTGCAACGCATATAGGTACATATGTATATAATCAAATAGTAACGACAAATACACAGCAGAGGGAGCGGACATGCACGCTGAGGGATATGGACAATGGGGTAGGGACTATGACTATGACTGTGACTGTGACTGTGCCAGGACATGGGACACGGGACACACAGCACTCGAAATTGCAGTGAAAATGTCATTTTTTGGCGCGATTTTTATTGTGGAACGGAAGTGCGTGCTGTATATGTTGTAGGCCTATGTACTTGTACACAGATTTGTGGGCCTATATGGAAAAGTCCCCACAAGTAATGATGATTGAGTATTGTAATGAAATTGCAAATTGGCGGCGCAATGGCAACGCGTGTTAGGCAACGGTTGACTGACAACATCATGGCAACTGCCAGAGAGGCGACTACGGGTCTATATGAGTGCGTAATCACACAAGAACCAATCCCCGCATTCGTATGTGTTTGTGAGTGTGTCAGCGGTATTCCATTGTAGTTGACCATAGCGAGGCAAACGCAACTACATTAGGCCAATAATCAGACATTCTGGTATCGCAGGTTAGGCCTGGTAATGAGTTCAACTCGGCCTTCTTCAAATATTGTTACCCGAAAAGGGACACAAATATTTCTAAAGTAATTTAATTGATTGGTGAAAACTCAATAAAAGATAAATATAGAAAATATTTTATTGCTTTCAAAATATTGCTAGTAGACAAGGGATCAAAATATTTATAATTCTATTTTATTGATTGGTGAACAATTAAATAATAAATAGATATAGAAAAAAAGAATGACCAGATGGATAGATATATAGTTAGGTAGATGTTTTAATGGATAGAATGCTAGAATCATTGAAACACAGCAACCCAATTAAAAATGTTAAGCTACGCAGCCAAGTGGACAGATCCAAGTGGATACACAGCAGATAATCAGGAAGTAACTATATACCAAGAGGCCATATCTTACTTGAACCTTCTTTTTAGTGCCTAAGGGCACAAACATGAGACAAAGATGAAGACTGATTTCAACTCAAATTTTTGAAATGTAAAGTTATGAATTGAAGTAAACGTTTCCTTGGTCTCGGGAATTACTGGATAACTACACATTATACAAATTGAAGTCCAGACCAAACTTTAAAAAAGAAGCCAATTTTGCGCTAAAAATTTAAATGAAACTTTTCAGTCTTTTTGATAACGACGAACTCTCTAGCAGCTGCATTGTTTTAGAAAGTCTAGTATGATGAGAAATCTTTTGAGCACTAACATTACTATTTCATCAATTTTTTCCACCTTCAGACTGGTACAATCTTGAATCACTTTAAAACTACGCATTAAGACAAAGTGTATCTTCAGAAGTGCCGAAAATAAAACTAAAAGTAATGAAACTTTAATACAAAATAAGTTTTAATGAGTTGAGCGAATTTTGGTAAACGCAATAATACACCGAAAAAAGTGTTGGAGGAGAAGGAGTTGCAATTAAGAGTAAATAGAGTTTTCTCGCACTCTGCCGCACTACTAATGATATCCGAGAGGCATCGATTAAAGCGTGGAGGAGACTGCGCGCCAAACATTGCCCCAAGGCTTTTTGCATATTGCATTCCAGGACGAGCATGTGCTGGCCCATTTCAGTGCAGTCAGATGTAAAGAACGAGCGCATTTATGACAGCCTCGCGCAGTCATTTAATTTGTCTAAAAATTCCTTACTAATTTTGCTTGGGCTGTGCACTGAGCGGGCACTGAAATCAGAGGGCGGAGCACATTAAGCCACATTTTTTGTAATATTTTAAAATACAAATAAAAATAAAAAGGAGAACTCAGAGCTCAGAATGCCAGACAATGGCGCATTGCCAATGACAAAGCAAGCAACTGCCAGCAGCAAAATAATCAGACGCAAGCTTATGGATGGGGCAAGGAGTGGCATGAGTATTGTGGCAGGTAACGCAAGGCAAACAAACTGTCAAAAAACGAAGGCAGCAAACGACAAAAAGTTAAATAATCAAAATAATGCGCACGAAATGACTGAATGAGCGAATGAATGAGTGACTGAGTGAGTGAGTGAGTGGTTGGGTTGGTGGCTGGTGGCTGGTGGCTTGTTGGCTTGTTGGTTTGGTGGAAGCTGCTTCTAAGCCAAGAAATAGAAGACAACACAATAATAATACAACAGCAAGAAAAGCGAAAAAAAAAACAACATGATGACAAAAATAAATAAAAGCAAATGACAAAAGTAAATTTGCAAATGCAGACGTTGTTGGGCTGCCCTTGCCAAGTAGCAGGACTGCAGGTTGTGGGTATGGCTGGATGTTCATACTACAGATGGGTATGGATGGCTCTACTTGGGCTAATCTCTCAAGTGCCTGGCAGCCGGAACAATCGACTAGAAGCAACTGCATGTGCACAATTCAAATTCAAATGTCATGTCGTCATCAGCACATCACATTGAGCCACTTTATTTTTTGCGCTGATGCGGCTCGGGCAAGGACATCCGCGCTTTTCAATGGCAGGTCGACGGAATAGTGCACGGGCCCCCAAATGAAGCCGAACCGACACATGTACTTGAAATTTAATATCGCAGGCAGTGGCAGGACTTAGCTGCATTTTATTATACCGTACTTTGCAGCAGGCTGCACATCCCCACAACCCCTACCCCACCCCCACCCCACCAGGCCCATACACTCACACAAACACAATGAACATAATCCCTCATATTTATTTTTGCAAAATTATTTGTTTTGTCTGATTGCGGATTTGTGCAGCTGCAACGTTTGCACAGTTGCTTGTTCAGATCAGTAGCCCGAGCAACCGAGGCAATGAATGAAAGTTCTTTATATGCCATCGGCCAGCAGACTTATACGAATATATATGTATATATGGCAGACTCGGGCGGAATGTGCTCCAAGCTCACTGGCAAGCCCTGCCTGCCACTCATTTAATATGGAAGCAAATTGTATAAAATCACACCTGCAAGGCAACTAAGCAGCAGCTTGTCTCTGGCTCCTTGGCAACTTGTTTACTAACTGCCTTTAAGCTACGATCAGACAGTATCATAAGTTTGTCGCTTTATCGGCAAACTTTAATTTGGTATTCGGGAACACGATACAAACACTTTTGACTACAATTTAACGGTCGTTGCAAAACAATTAGGAGTGCTGCCGCCTAGCATTAAAAAGTTTCACTTTAAACAATTAATGAATAGTCGAAATATATGTATAACTAATTTGTTGTGAAGAATTCATCATTATATTTCGGCAAGAATGGGACGACAGGACAGTTATCCAATGCCAAATAGTGGCAATAAAATATTCGAATTTCAAATTGATGTTATTCATATTTTAATCCTGTCTTCTATCAATGGCCATCTGAGCAAAGGAGTTTGCACCTCGGTTAGGGAGTAGTGCAAATAACTAATCAAGTGGTTAGCTCAAGGAGTACTTACTACTTGTATTTACCAAAGTAACCTGCGCTCTCTGTGCAACCTTACCCTTAGCTCACCCGACTTGGGTGCATTGGACACGGGCGGGATGACAGCGCCTGACATGGCCGTGTAAATATCTTGTGAGGGTCTCAAACGACAAACAACATGCCTGGCTCCCAATGCCTGCAGTCCGGATGGCATAGCTGAAGGCGCCTTGTCTGTTGCCATGCCAATGTTCAGGATGCGCTGCAAAGAAACCGTTTATGGCCCCCAACAATTTGGCCATGGCTGCAGCAGCTGACAAAGCTGCACTTGACTGTCACCAAGTTTATGATCTTGCCTTAAATGTGAATCAGAAATAAAGCAGCGCAATGTGCAGTCACCAATTTGAGACTATAACAGGGAAGAGTCATCTGACTCGTGCAAAAATAAAGTACTTTAAGCTTCAGCAGAAGCGCCAAAATTATGAAGCAAGCAAACAACATTTATCCAAATACAACGCGCATCAAATTATTTACAAGTAATACGTTCGTAAAAATGTATTGATTTAAACATCAGCTTACAAGAAAATGCAAAAACAGCGATTCAATATAGAAAACAGCAAGAAAAGCAAGGTTATTAAAAAAAACCCTACCTTTTAGCCATGATTTGGATAGTCAATTTTATGTTGGATTTTTATAATAGGAAAGATGTAGAGCTATTACAGCCTGCCTAACTTTTATGGTAAGAGGAAGTCATTTTAAGATAGAGTTCAAAAACGTATTACTAAGTGACAATTGAAAGCTGTCAACGAACTCTGTAATCGATTTCAGAAGAAAACTGCCTCACTTAATTATATAAAATTGAAATAAGAGATACACTGTATGTATTATTATTATAATTATTTCATGAAGCCAACGAGGCATCGCTGTCTCTACTATACTCGTATAAAAGTTTCATAATTTATGTTGAGACTAAATATTAAAATACGATGCCAGACTGCAAGAAATGAATTTCATAAGCAAGATTTTTATTTTTTACTATTTGACCCGCTCTCAGAAGTATATACGACACAAGTAAGAAGAGAGAAAATCATTGTTTTATAATTCGGGATTATCCCTGGAAGACCTTAATCTGAACTGCCAGGATTAAAAGGATTGAAATAAACTGACTCGACTACTTATTTAGTATTAAGATATGATGATCATCTACCTTATTTATGCGCATGATTCTTTTAAACACTTTATGCTTTTCACACTTTAATTTCTATTTCAATTCCATGATGGCCGACAGCTAAATTGTCGTTGCACACTTATATTTGTTTCAATCATTGCGATAACATGTAGTTCCATTTCTAGGCACACGTATAGCCAGTACCGCTGTAGGATCTGTTCATGAATAGTGGTAGTGCCGGCAATTTTCAATTAAAAACGCTGGCAAGTCCAACCATGGATTTCTACCGGCTGAAAATGTTCAACTAACTGTGCAATCCGCTAGCCTTGCATTGCATCCAGTCTTAACAAATGCAATGCGTGTTGCATACGTTTAGGCGTTGCACTTTGCATGTTGCGCGAATGCGCTCCACACACTTCATATGCGTATGTATGTATGTATGTATGTGTGCACGTGTGTGCGTTCGTGTATGTGTAACTGTCAGAGCCACGCCTTGTCGCACTTGGCTCATGAACTAAACGCCCATGCTGCATTTTCCAGTTGCTGCTCTTGCTGTTGTTGCTGTTGTTGTTGTTGTTGCAGTTGTTCCTGGTGCTGTTGCTCTTACTTTTGTTGTTGTAGTTGTTGTCAACGCTTCGATTTTGCCGTTGTAGACAATAAATTTGTGCCTGCTCATTGTCAACTAAAATCAAAAACATAATTCAGAGACACAGACGCAGACGCAGACAGACGGAGGCAGGCAGACCGCAGGATAGTCAAAACAATGTAAGGCAGAATGTTGTGTATGCATGCATATGTATGTGTGTGTGTGTGTGTGTGTGTGTGTGTGTGTGTGTGTGTGTGTGTGTGTGAGTGCGTGTGTGACAACAACGTTGACGCTGCTTGCCATGAAATTAACACAAATGCCAAAACAGCAGTAACAGCAACAACAGTCGTTCTCCTTTCTGTCGCCCCGCCCCGACCGTTCAAGTCCACCAACTTAGCAAGTTGCACAGTTTATGCTGCCGTTTAATGCATTTGCAGTTCGGGCCACAATTCCACAAATCCATCTAAATATGCAGAGCGACACAGGCACACATACACTGAGAGAATAGCCAGAACAAATAAAAATATACGCCTAATTGGGAGTAAGCCCACAATTATTAATTCGCAAAACCGCACCCACAAGTATTTAAGACATATTATTCAATGAAAATTAGATCTAGTCCGAGAACATAATGCAGACTTGTCTGGCTGTATGTGAAGAAGTAAACTAATTAAATTTAAATAAATTTGTGACCATATTTCTAGGTACAACGTTGTTCACTTTCTAGAAACGCTTAAGCTATAAAAATAAATGAAAAGTTGAATACATGGTACGAATAAAGGTGTTTTTTTTTTTTTTTAATTATACTGCAATATTTATAACTTAAATTAAGCTTACAGTTAAATACAAATACAACGTAAACTAGGTATTAAGGCTTAATTGTTTATTAGTTTAAGTCATAAATATAGAACGTACATTAAAGATAAAGGAGTTTTTAAATATGACCGATTTTAGTATGAAGTAGGTTTTTTTTTTCTGAGATTTGTGTACTAGTTTAACTCGCTCTTATAAAGTTGTATTTATTTTTGTAAAAAATACTTTACCAATAAAATTAGACAAATTGAAATAATCCCATAGCTTAACTATCAAGAATCTGGTCGTTAGCCTTTTCTCCAGGTGTAAACACATGCAATCACATACGGTGGCAAGCAGTGCGACATGCATGCAAATGACTTCCGGTATTTTGTAGTTGTTTGTTTAAAGCAAATAACTGAATATGGGCTTTAAGTTTTGTCAGCGTCGAGCTTGCCCAGTAATGTGCCGCCCTCCTCAGATCGTCTTTATATCGCCTGCTAATGGCCCACTGGGCAGCCACTAATCTACACGTGTATTGACATTATAAGGACATTTGTAATTTCCGGCCAGCTCTCGGCCCTTTTTATAACCCCTTGAAAAGTTATAAAAGAAATTTTCAACAATACCTAGAGCACAACTCTGGACAATAAAATAATGTAGCCTATCATGAAACTGTCCATTTTCAAGAGGGACTGTACGGGGATACTGTCAGGATATGGGCTGGCAGCGAACTTTAGCTCGTTAACTATTAAGCAGGCAAGCAAATGGCCTATACAAAAAAACAGCAACACACACTTCGCCCTCACATGAGTGTGCATAAAAAGTAGTTAAACGCATACATGGCAGATAGGTACACACACACCCTCACACACACACACACACACACACATGTGAACATACTATATAAACTTCCTTTAGCTCGGGCTGCTGGCAATTCAATTCTGTTTACGAGCGCACATAAAAACTTGAATTTTATTTTGTCGAAAATTGTTGCCGCAATCCAACGCCCATGTAATGCCAATGTCGTCTAATGAGGCCGTGCAGCGTGTAAAGGGTTAAGCACACACTCACTCACAAACACATCCACAACAATAACAACAACAACGGCATTCGTGTGTGCGTTGCTTCTGGAAACGTTTGCTTAACTGCTTATTAAGTTCCCAGTACGATATACTCCAGTATTTAATTGCAAACTGAAAATATGAAATTATGCATTGGCGCAAACACCTGCACACCCACACACACACACACACACACACACACACATACACACACATACATATACATACGAGTATGTCTATGTTTAGCTGCCATTGAGCTGCCAGGCTGGCATAAAGCAATTAGATAAATTGCACTTAAAATTGTCGGCTTATGAAGCGCCCCCATCAAGAGCACTTGCGGCGTTTTGAGAAAATCAATGTATAATAATACTTGGATGTAAGCAGCTCAGAGAACTCATGAGAATTTAGGGCAATACCAACTGGCAATAAAATTTGTTAATTTGTGAGTCAAGTGTTTGACTGTACGTGTGTCTGTCTATGTGTGTGAGGGCTATACACACCTATAGCCATTTCACCTTAATATAATTAGGAGAGTAATCAGTTGAAGTTGACATGTCCTTCTGTACCTAATCAATAGATTGCGGGGCTCGTAAGGTACAGTACAAATGCCGCCCAAACAAAAAGCCAAGGAACCGACACAGATATTGTGTCGAGACAGAGCCTGTCAGTTCATTAGAAGAAACGATTGAATCGACAAAAAAAGAATTCTTCTATCAACTATAGACTTCTATATGACCTTATTATAATTAGGAGAGTAATCAGTTGAAGTTCACATGTCCTTCTGTACCTAATCAATAGATTGCGGGGCTCGTAAGGTACAGTACAAATGCCGCCCAAACAAAAAGCCAAGGAACCGACACAGATATTGTGTCGAGACAGAGCCTGTCAGTTCATTAGAAGAAACGATTGAATCGACAAAAAAAGAATTCTTCTATCAACTATAGACTTCTATATGACCTTATTATAATTAGGAGAGTAATCAGTTGAAGTTCACATGTCCTTCTGTACCTAATCAATAGATTGCGGGGCTCGTAAGGTACAGTACAAATGCCGCCCAAACAAAAAGCCAAGGAACCGACACAGATATTGTGTCGAGACAGAGCCTGTCAGTTCATTAGAAGAAACGATTGAATCGACAAAAAAAGAATTCTTCTATCAACTATAGACTTCTATATGACCTTATTATAATTAGGAGAGTAATCAGTTGAAGTTCACATGTCCTTCTGTACCTAATCAATAGATTGCGGGGCTCGTAAGGTACAGTACAAATGCCGCCCAAACAAAAAGCCAAGGAACCGACACAGATATTGTGTCGTGACAGAGCCTGTCAGTTCATTAGAAGAAACGATTGAATCGACAAAAAAAGAATTCTTCCATCAACTATAGACTTCTATATGACCTTATTATAATTAGGAGAGTAATCAGTTGAAGTTCACATGTCCTTCTGTACCTAATCAATAGATTGCGGGGCTCGTAAGGTACAGTACAAATGCTGCCCAAACAAAAAGCCAAGGAACCGACACAGATATTGTGTCGAGACAGAGCCTGTCAGTTCATTAGAAGAAACGATTGAATCGACAAAAAAAGAATTCTTCCATCAACTATAGACTTCTATATGACCTTATTATAATTAGGAGAGTAATCAGTTGAAGTTGACTTTATATAGAGGCTGTAGATAACATACATTTCAACGAAGGCACTGAAGAGTTTACTTGGCAGACCCTTCAGTACAAGTATGAATAAATACCTTAATCAATACCTTAATAAATATAATTTATGTACACAAATTTTAAATATTCCTTTTACTACTTTGATAGGGCTGATTTTTTGGTATAATATTCTCAGCTGAGTCGATCGTCTACAAACCAACCATTTTTTTAAAAGTGCTCAAATGCTAAGCGACTACGCAATAACAGGATATTTATTGAAGGCAACTTATTTGAGTTATTCACACACACAGGGACTTAGACGACTCTGTTTGTTTGCAAAACTTTGGCCACTAAATAACATTCCGATTTCAAAAGTCTTTCTCACTTACTCAGAGCCGGCTAAGCCGGAATTATTTAGAAGCTAGTAAATAAATATTCTGACAATATTCTATCTTTCTTCCATTTTCAAATTTCCATTTGTTGTTAAAGAGTGTAAAGAGTTTTTGGCAGGCATTAGACTGACATTGATGTGCATGCAAATAAATGTTCGAGAGGTAGTTTTCTGGGTGGATCTGGGTTGCCCGCATACAACACAGCACTGTATTGTTGTACGGCTATTAGCTAGCTGGTTCTACCTGTGGCCAACTGCCATATTGCACATATTTCACCTTCGGCAACAACAACCGTAATTGGGAAATCATCAGTAGCAGCAAATGGGAGAATTCAATGTAAACTGCTAGTATGCAAGGTAATCGTTTGTCTACTATGTATGTATAGGTGGCCCTCTGTCTATCTTAAAATAGTGTGTATATCTATACTCGTGTGTATGGGTGGGATGCAAGTTTGAACGCATTGTTATTTGTACATTGGAGCATATCCTGTGTTGGCATATGGAGTAATTTACCGGAACAAAAGATTTTTGCCAAACTGCATTTGAACTCGAACCACCAAATTGCTGTCTAAATGCATGAGTGATCCAAATAGGGCAAGGTGAACAAGTCAATATTGTTCCAGTCGCAATTGTTGCTCAAATATTACGTGACTGTGCTTGCAACTAATAATGTTCGGCTGCTGCGGGCTCAGTCCTCAATCCATACAAATATTTGAATTCAGTCTCAATAAAATACTTAAATAATCAAAGTAATGTGCAGTTGAGCACAACAGCCGGCAGACAAGGTGCGAGTAGTTAGCTGCTTAGTAAACATCAACACCTGCTAACGGTTACACTCGAGCTCGAAACCAACACCTACAAAACAACAAAAGCCACAAATACAAATTAGCTGCTTGGTTGAAGCTGTTGGCAGAGCAGCCGCAGTAGCTCTAATCAATTTTACAGCAAAGCATCGCATTTAGAGAGTGAGAAATGAGTTAGAGGTAAGAGAGATCGAATGAAAGACTGAGCAAACGCTTGCTGACCGCAGGCGGAAACTTTTGTTGGCTTCCCTTTTAAAGGACTGCACGTTCTGCTTCTGTATTCTAACTTCATCATGCGGTTTGTGGAATTGTTAACAAATTTGCCGTAACATATTACACACTACAATATACAAGGGCACAATGCAAACAAGGCTGCCGGCGACGCCATTAATAGTCAGGATATACTTGTATACTCGTATATAGTAGGTACGTATGGATACGTAAATGTAATTATTTTAAGCAGCTTCTCAATTAACACCAATTACTGAAATCTAGGATTGCGGCTGCATGCAAACAAGCGCACTGACTTTTTTAGTAAGCTAATCAAAATCTACAGAGACTGAAAACAGGTATTCTGATTTTGAAAGGAGATAAGGCCGTAATCTGGACTCAACGCTTCTTTTAAAGATATACTACATCGAGCAAATAAATAAAACACTGATTACCAATATCACATCCAATCTTAAATGCCTCCACAGAGCACAAATATTGGCGTGCTTAGATGAACCACGATTTACTTGTATATCCCCGACCGCTGCCCATTTACCACACATGCCCTTCAGATAGGCCTCGTCTAGATATTATTATATAAGCTGGCAAGACTTAGGAAGCAAGATGCTAGGATATCCATAGAATAAGAATAGAATTACACAGACCTTAACAGATATGCCGATCACCTTCTTGTAGGGACTTATTCAAAAACTACAGATTCAAACACTTAAACATTTCCATAACTGGGCCCAACTGAGCCTAGTTTTGCTTGAAGAGTGAGTTTGAACACAAAATATGCAGCTGGTTTTGAAAATTTATTTAAGGAAAATGTTTTATATCTTACCACTTTTTCAGCAAAATGTTCTGTAATATCCAAAGTATAAGCTACAACTTTTGAAATTATTATGTAAAAATAAATATTGCCTTTGGCTAAGTTTTTGCGAGCTATTCATTATTCTTTTGAGAAAAGTTACTACCCTTACTTTTTTTTTCATTGATAATATAATTCGACTATAGAGTGGTTAACACCATCTTTCTTGATCCTTTTCGTTAAAGACACGAATTTGTTAAGGCAACTTTGAGTCTTTTGTCCTTTCTGCTTAAATACTGTACTTACTCCTTGACGCTTTCTGAACAGATTATGAATACGCCACACATTATCATTGATTTTTGAAATTAAATTTTCACATAATTAATAAATTCTAGGTTGCGATCAGCAAAATTAAGGATAAAGAAAATAAATAAATAATAATTATTACTATAGAAAACTATTTGTGAATATAAACGATGACTAATCGTACCTTTCACCAAAACAAATAAACCTGAACAACCTTTGAAATCAGTTTAATTATAATTTAATGCCATTCAGGAGAGACTAGTCAGCAAATACAAATTAAATGGCAGCTACTACTTGTATTTAAAAGTATCTGCTGATTGGGCTCATTGGCTTGCTTGCCGAGGGGGTGGCAAGGAGTCTCTTGTTGAATCCACTCTTATTTTGTGAAAAATTGTAATAATTATACAAAATCATCACTTTGCGATTACAAAACGGGCACATCCAGTCGGATTGTCAGTGTAGTGCCAGTGCCAGTGCCAGTGCAGTCAACCTGAAGCACACACAAAAGTGTGCTGCAATTGTTGGACTGTGAAAATGTTGGCTCGCATGCTCCACTTTTCACTTTCATACGCAGACAGATAGACAGACAGAGGGACAGGGGGACAGAGAGAGATACTTACTCTTGTGTGCTGCCTGTGTTAGCCTAATTAAAAAATAAATGTGCAGAGCTTTGGGCATATATGCGAGTACAGTGTTTATTGTTGAGCACAATGCACACACGCACACACACACACACACACACATACACACATGCGTACATACTCATATAGATTTGTAGATTTGTATGGACGGATCGGACACTTTATGTCGCCAGTGTTTGTGCAAATTAATGCACGTCATGAAAGTCAACTAATGCTAAATTAAAATAACGTTTATGCTTCGGCTGATTATCATAATGGGCCGTGGGTGTATGGATGTATGGGTGTGTGTGTAGGTGTCTAGGTGCATGTGTATGTGTGGGTTTTGGGGCTATGTTGAGCTGATGTCGCACATTCAGTCATTTGTTTGCTCGACATAATTTAAAACGGCAGTTAAACAAAAACCCAGGCCGCATGCCGCATGCCACAAAATTTATGATGACCTTTAATTTCCCTATTATTTTAAGCACGCTACGAGGCCGAGCGCCATAAACGCTCGAAATGCTCGGTGGCCTCGGTGGCCTCGGTGTCCGTGCAGTGCAGCAGATGAAAACCACTTTCGTTTATTGAAAAATGCAACCCGACCCGTCAACGGCTGCTGAGAGGGGTGGGGGGGGAAAGTGTGCATGTTTATTGAGCGGCACTTTTAAGATGCTCGGCGGCAGCATCGCAAGCAACATAAAAATAATAATGATGCAAAAGTATGACGGCATCCACGCACACACACACACACACACACACACCTGCAGAAACAACACACACATACACAGAAATAAATATTTATACGCGCGCCATCTATAAATTGAATCGCAATGGGAATGGCGGCCCGACAAACCAGCAGAGGCTGTTGCTTTCTGGTTCTGGTATTGATATTGGTCTTCCCCCATCCCCCCTCCCCTTGTAGTCAGCAACAGACAAAAAGGGTTGCCCTAAAGCCACGACAGGTGAGACGCAACCACCGACGACAAAGACGATGACGACGACGACGACGACGACGACTTATGAGCTTTGCTCAGCACAACATTTGGACATTTTTACGATGTGATTTCACATAACCACAACAGACGTGTTTTTCGCTGAAGGTGTTTAGGTATAGGTGTGTGTGTGTGTGTGAGTGTGTGCAGACACAAGCCTCCGACTTGGGGAGGTGGTGGGGAAGGGGAGTGCGTGGAAATCCTACACATGCAGCAAATGGAAAATGGCAAAAACGTCCTCAACGACTGAGACTCGCAAACATAAGTTGCAGACGCTGGGTGATAAACTTTGAAATTGCAGCTAAGCAATGTGTATGTGTGTTAGTCGCACACACACACACACACAGCTATATACACAGAGTAAAATTTATTACACTCAAGCGGCAGCGGCAGCGGCACACAAACGAATTCTAATAAGCAAAATGCGCAGTTGAGCCGCGCTAATGTCGTATATCGAAATCAAGCGGAATTATGGGCATTATGCCAAAGTGAAAGGGTTGGCATGCCAGCCCACACATACACATGCACATACAAATAGAAATACAAACACAGCCACATACACCCCCGCATTCACACTCCCACACGGCGAACGCAAATCAATAGTCTAACTTAAGGCGTCGTTTCTAAAATTGCCAGGCAGACTAGCAACAAAATAAAAAAATTTACAAAACACATAATAGATTGTACACACACACACACACACACAGATATACAAAATCAGAAACAAGCGTGTGTATGTTGGCATCATTTGTATATACAAGTATACACTTGTGAGCATCAAGCTTATGATAGCCATTATTCCATAAGCGCAGCCCACTTTCTTTTTGCCATCAACATCAAGCAACAAGCATGACCAAGTCATTAATTTTGACACACACACTCACACACACACATACATCCATAGGAAGGAGAAAAAGTGATACTATGTGTACCCTTTCACGTATGAGAGTGTGCGCTAGCCCGTCTGTAACGCCTATTTTGTGCGAATGTCAGCGCAAAAGTTGCCAGCACATGTAATGCGACATCCCCATCCTTATTGCCATCCCCATCCTTTTCCGCAGGCTGCTTGGACTCATCCTCGTGCATCCTCGTTGTTGTCGCACTCGAGTTGATTTAATTCAATTCATGAAGGCACAACAAAGACGGAGCGGCGGAGGGGCGGACGGCGGGAGAGATGAACGAACTGACAGGCCGAACCGACGGACAAACAGACGTACAATGATTGCGTCAATTGCCACATGTTTATCATTGTGTCAGTTTGAACGACAGCCAAGTACTACTTAGATGTACGATATGTGAGTGTTCCCAAATCTTAGCACGCTTATAACGTATGCAAGTCGCAGCCTCGCATATCTCAAGGCGGGCGGCAAATGTGTGCCACAACTACAACAACTACAACAACCACAGCAACACAGCACAACGCAACAACAACAAGAACAACAACAACAACAGCTGCGATGTGGACGTACGGGTAGCAAGCGGCCCGCCACTTGACTGAACTCTAATAAGAAACCAAAAGCTTTTGGCAAACCGCCTCTGTCTTCGTTTGTTGGCGTGTGGACTCCGCCATGGCAACCCGAACCGGAAATTGTGGAAATTGTATGTAAGCGTATTAGTTGGCAATTGTGTAAGTGTTTGTCTGCCTGTCCGCCCGTCCATCCGTCCCTCCTATTGGCCCGTCTATCTACAAATTGAGCGCATTATTTGCAACAAGAGAGGTTTTTGGCAACCGCATAGATCTTGCAGTGAAAAGGGTTTATCTTGTTTACATAATGATAACCATGGCGGCTGTCACACAAATTTGTGCCCATTGTGGGAGCCATGGGGACAATATATTTATAAATTCTTGGTAGCGCTAGTCTGATAATAATATCAGAAATGGCTTACATTTTTTTTACAATTGTATGCAGTCGGAAAGATACTAATTTGTGATTGCCTAGAAACCTTAAAAACTTTTTATATCGTTTAGAAAAATAGTATTGGAACGTCTTAATCTCATTGGACCGATTAGCCTATTTGGTATTATATATTGTTTGCTTGTATACCTAAATCACACTTGAAAATTATAACGATACAAGGCTGGTTAAAGTTACAGAAATTTCTGACCAACCTTCGGCGATTCGAATGCTCTTAAAATTTAATTTGTCACCAAGACGTTGTCGAATTATTAGGTGACTAAACAACGAATATTGCACATATTTCTGGACTTGTCGATTTATAATAAGACGGTTATTTAATATTTAAAAGGTGTACATAAATTCTTAAAAGTAGCGCTTCTATTATATTAATTTAAACTCTAAATTTAATAAAATAGGCTAAGTAGGTTAAATCCTCTTAAGTTTGTCCAATGAAAATTGTAAGTTTCTTGTAATTTATAAGAATATTTTCTTGTAGTACTTGGAAATAATAAATTCTTAAAACTAGCGCTTCTGTTCGGATAAATCGGATAAATAATCGAGATATTCTATTAAATTAAACTCTACATTATATAAAATAGGTTAAGTGGGTTAAATCGTCTTAAGAGTGTCCAACGAAAATTGTCTGTTTCTTGTGGCTAGTGCATTAATATTTACGAATTTGTTCTTGTAGCACTAGGAAATAATAATAACAAAATAAATAAATAAATACTACAGATGTGGGTCATTTTCTAAGTACACAGCTAAGCTGAACATTGGTCCATGAAAATTATGTAACACAGAACTGGAAACGAACTGTGCCAATTAAGACGAGCCGCACGAAACTTTCAAGAACTGGGCGCTGGTCCACGCAACAGAAAACGCCACCCAGGGGTGCGATTCAGAGCAGGTTTTCAATTACACATTATGGCTGATGCTGCAAGGCAGTACGTAGCTTGTTGCAGGAAAAGAAACCACCACCGTGCTCTGCTCAAGAAATTGGATTTGCAACACAAGGCAGCAGGCGAATGTCGCATTTTTCGGCTGTTTGGTTGGTGTGTTGTTGTTGTTGTACATGAAACATCCTGCCACCTTCAAGGCGTTTACTTGCTCGTTTTTTATGCCCTCACGGCTGCGGCTCGTTGACTTTTATGAACTTATAAACAAGCCGGGTGACTCTGTGGCAGTAACCCTTTCGTGAGCTGCCTGGCAGTTGTTTTGCCTGTTGCCCCGTTGTTTGCTACGTTTGCTTATTATGTGGATTATTAGAGGGATTTACTCGCTGCCATGCGCAAAATCATGTGCTATGTGTTTGTGGACGGGCTGTGGACGGGCTGTGGACGGGCTGTGGAATGGCTGTGCGAGTGTGTATTTTTGGTAGCACAAATGACATAAATAAAAAGATTTGCAAAGGATTTACCTGTGGGTAACCTCAGCCAGTGCAACAAGCAGCGCCACAACTTCCGCTCATAAAACTGTTTCTATTTTACCTTTTTTCCCCCTTACTCAGGCATACCTCTTCTTTCTGGGTGTGAGACTGTCTGCCAAGTAGTTTGTTCATATTGTGATTTGATGTGTTGCAAAAAAAAAAAAAGAAAAACAGTCATCGTTTGTTTAACAATGAAATAAATTTGCCAAACACCTAATAATGACAACAACTATAATAATTGACTCATGTGCCGACTGATAAGCAAACATTTTTTGGACATAAACAATGACGACGTGTGTCAGACCATCGCTAATGGCCAGTTTTTCATTGATAATGACAATGTTTTGACACTGAAATCAAAAGCAAAAATCACAAGTGTAATCCTCCAGTCGGATTACTATATATAGGAAAAGACACAATCTTGTTATGGCTAAAGTTTCTTAAACAAAACAAGAACCTTGCACTTATACAAAGGTTAAGATGGACGGACAAATGAACAGACGTATATAGCTATATTGACTTGTCTCATTAAGCATATTAAGAATATATATACTCTCTGTGATCTGTCACATCTCTTTCTGGCCTATACATACATTCTCTCTTAACAAGTCTACCCTTTATGGGGCATACAAATTACTTACTCTTTTTAAATATTTTGCGATCGAGAGAACATACGTAATTTAACTATTTTGCTCCTAAGCAAGTGTATTTTCTGTTTCCTGAGTGTATTTGCTGATAATCGGCAATAGTATTTTATTTTTATGTTAATCCTAAAGAAGATTTATGTCACTAATATTAAGCTCCAAAACTTTATTTGGAAAAAAGGCGAACAATCTTTTTGAAGGTGGGTTACATGTTTATTTTGGGTATAGAGAAATTAGGTTATAACTAACGTAATGAGTTAAGTGTACAATCACTGGACCTGACTCAGCAATTTACTCTCGACTTGTTTCTGGCCTTGCAGTTGCTGCTGCTGCCGAAGTCTTTGTTGTTGTTGTTGCTGCTGCTGTTTCTGGAGCACACGCAACCGTGAATAGGCAATATCCCAGTCCACAAATCCGCCAACAATGTGACGCACATTCAGCTCGGTATCATCGTATCCAGTGCGTCCATGCACCATGCGCAGATTATTGAATGTCAGCACATCTCCGGGCGTGGTTTTAAAACTGACTGCCTGTTCCTGTGCCAGGCGCACGAAGAGCGCGTTCGCCTCATACCAGGGCTGAACTCTCTGCACAGGTATGCTGAAGTGACTATCTCGCTGGGGAACACTATGATTGATGCGTGCATAGTTGCCATCGGCGTCCAGGCTGCCAAACAAATGACAAAAAAATGAATATTTTTGCGCATAAAACTATTCGGACTTCAAAACCCTTCATTTGAAAAGTATTAATGGTTTTTTTTTTTGTGGTGTGCAACTGTCGGAAAGAATAAGGATTTTAGATATGATCAGTACGACGAGATGAATTCCAATCACAATGTCCGCCTATCTACTGCTTTTAAAAATAAAACTCCCTTTTAAAAATTCCAAACCTTCTCAATATCCCCTCCACGTTTAATCAGTAGACTAAGTAATATAGTGAAGAGCTAATGATTGTATTTGAAATATTCAAATTCGAAATTCAAATTCTGTCGAAATATGTGAGTCCAGTACACCCATTAATGCTGAAAATTCCTTACTTACTTAATGACTGGTGCCCGCCATATATTGTGAAAGGACACTCCATTGTCCATGCCAATATCCGCCCAGTCGACTCGTGTCCGAGACAGTACCTCAAACTCTTCTGGATGTTTCTCGCGCAGCAAATCGGCCACATAAAAGGCATCGGCTAGCAGATTCCAACCGCCTTGCGAGACCGATTGCTCCAATGTATGAAGGATTGTCAAACTAGGCTTGTACTCGAAGTATGGCATGTCTGTGTGCAGGGGCAGTGGTTCCGCCAAATATGAATAGTTTTTGGCGCCCGGCTGCGACTTCACACTGAACTCTTCCCCATAGGTGGTGCGCCGAATGAAACCAACACGATTGCACAGTGTTTTTACCACTCCAATGTCCAGTGGTGAGTTCTTTATCAGAGCCACGCCATAAATGGCCAACGTGCGCAGCCACTCAGCCAGAGTGTCATCACGACTTACCAGATCCCTGTACTCGAATTTTTGCAAAATATTCTGGAACTGATCGCCCGACCAATGTTGTGATTCAGGACGATAAGAGTGGCTTAAATACCGTTGTCGGTTTGCTGAGGAGAAGTCGCGTTCTCGCAACCATTCCAAAGGATATTCGGATCTGTGAGCATCCGACCAGTTGATGTGAAGGGTCTCCTGCTCCACATTTACGCTGAGATCTTGGACCTTGACTTTGGTATCAAAGTTGTTCCATCCGTGCGGCAGACGACTGAGTGAGTTTCTGTGAAAGCAAGCGTCGCACAAGCAATTGTCGCGAAGCCAAATTCCTGGAAACTGCATGGTCGGTCCATTATGGTCCTGCTTCTCGCGGACTAGCACGATCTGCTCGACGGGCTGCAGCTCGACCATAAAGGAGCGCACCCATTGCTCGCGTACGCGGCGAGTGCAGAGCACTTGAGTCTTTCTACATAGGCTTTGAAACATTTTACAAAGTCCGACAATCAGAAAAACTGACGTCGACACGTTCACCCAGCCACACAACTGAGCTGCGAATGATCTGTGCCTGGCCCTAAACTGCTGACGCTGGCTTTAACTTTCGCTTGGCTTTCGGATCAGGCCATTGCAGTGCACCATTCTTCGTCGAACACGTAGCCTGAACCGCTCGCAGCCAGACGCTGTAGCTGTTGTTTATTTGTCATCCGATTAACAACCTACGAGAGGACGTTCAGACGTTCAAACATTCTATATAAGCTCAACATCATAAAATATTTTCAACTCAGTAAATTCAATATTTGGGAGTCCAGAATTACAATTGCAACAAATGTGTATTCGTTATAATCTTGCAATGGATTGTGCAGCTAAAAACTTGTATAAAAGAATCATTACTCTCTGTCACAATGAAGCGTCAAATACTTCTTTGATTCTTCTATAAATAAATTTATTTTATGAAATTTTTTGCTGCGTCTGAACGCTTCTTAAATCGTCAAAGCGTAGTGATTTAAACAGCTCGAATACATTGTAAGAATTCTTATCAACCCATTGGGTGAAGCGTCGTCACCGTCGACGAAACAAATTAGCTCAAGCGAACAAAGTTTGTATATAACATACATACATACATGTATTTATGTATATATGTAGATGTAAATTTATAAATATGTGATTAATCTTTAGATTTTGCTTGTGCGCTGAGTTCGTTGGCATCACTTAGCCACTAAATCGTTAGATCTTACCTATTACAAACGACAAGCCTATTATTTAGAAATGTTTAAATTTTACTTTCAATTTCAAACTAATCTATAATCTGGCTGCCTTATCTGTCACTTACATTAATCCAGCAACTCGTGAAGGTCATAGTGAAGATAGATGTCTAGATATTTCTATAATTTATTGGGCGTGAATAGAATATTTATTTTTGCACTTCATAGAGAAAATGCAAAACAATCCAAAGCGTAGAATAACAGCCCTTTTGAACTTATAAAGATAAGAAATGCCCTAACCCTAACCACATTAGGACGAACCTGAATGAACAGAAAAATTACACTCTTTCTAAGACGAAAAGATGATACCTTAATATACAATAATTATGAACAAGTGCATAAAAAATAGTCATAAATATAAATCATGTCTGTGTGGCTACTTCTATACTAGAAAATATAAAGATAAGAGATGTCCTAACCCTAACGACATTGGGACGAACCTGAATGAACAGAAAAAGACGAAAAGATGAGACCTTAATATACAATAACTATGAAGAAGTGCTAAAAAATATATATACTTTATTGAGCCTGTCTAGAATATAAAACAATCAAGAGCATAAAATAATTGTTGACAGGTCTTTTAAAATGATTAAGATAAGAGATGCCCTAACCACATGATTTATCGATTTACAGAGAAGAACGCCTCATCTTCAGTTTTTCCATCGACTGCATTTCTTCTCCAGCGCACAACATTAAAATGCAAAATTAATTTTGCACAAAATTGCAAGCTTCAGCGATTTTATATAATTGTTTGTCAACGGGCATGTCAATGGAAGTCCCCGCCTATACTCGCATATGTAGAGGCGCAAGGCTTCATCGGCAGGCGAGCCCCCATCCTTTGAGCAGATGCATCGTTTCACTTGACTGTTTTGTTTGTGATTCGCTCGATGCTCATTTAAATGCCGTCAATCATTGTTATGTGCATTGATCGCTTCATTCGTACACAATCAATGCTGATTGCAATATCCTACATCAGCAAAGCCCGACCCATTTCCCTTGCGCCTCAACCATTACACGCATTGACTACAGAAATAACAACGGTAACAACAATATCGGGTGCATGTCTATAGCACGATTTTTAATTATCACTTTCGTACTTTTGTTGTTAGTATGTACATAGAGAGAGATATATCTATATATCCCATATATTGCTACAGTTCCATTTGCTTGATGTTCGCTTTCACGCCAGAAACAATGCGCCAGAATCTGTGAATGCTCAGCTTTTAGCTCGACTTGCATTTGTGCTCTAACGCCGCGTTCGGGCATATCAGCTCACCCTTACAGCATGTAACCAACAAAATTAGTAACGAAATGGACAGTTAGGGGTTACGGACTTATTGTTGATAGCTACTGAATAGAAGTCTCAAAGCCTTTGCCGCGTTATTATAAAATATGTGAATTTTCTGTCCAATCTAATGACAAAACATTTATAAAGGGCATCTAAGACTCGACCTGTCACATTATCATCATTTTACTCGCTTTTCATTTCATATTTCTATGGGATGTTTTGTACGTAGTATCAACAGCAACAACAAAAACAACAACAACAACAACAGCCGCACCAGCAACTTTATTGTTTTCAATTAAAAACATTTTACATGCAAAACATTCAGCAAAAACATCGCCTCGCATTCAGAAGACGAACAACGAAAACATCAACGGCACACAATTGAAAACCTGGTGCAATGAAGTGAAATGTAATGAGGTGTAATGAAAAAGCATTGAGGCATTGCAGTATCTGGCACTGTAACTCTGCCTGAAAGTGTCTGTTGCACTTAACAATAATACTTGTAGTAACAATGAAAATAATGATAAAACTTACCATTGACAGAATGTTACAAATGCTGAGATGTGCAATATAAGCGGATCCAAAGGCTCGAGAAACTGACTTAAGTTCGTCGGTGGTCTGATTTGAATTGGAATTGGACAGAAAAATAATCTTACCGAGCCTGATATGTATTTTCAGAGCCTAACAAATTAATGTTTTTATCCGTAGTCATTCCAAATCGATTTGTATATTTTTAACTATTTTTCCTCTTCCGGTTTTCACAATGTATTCCAAAGAAGATAACTTTAACTTTCAAAATGAGCATTCCGCAATAAGCTCTTGTTCTATAAACTACATAGCAGATCTCACCTGTATATATGAAATAACATTTATTGTAAAATAGTGTATTATTCATATATACAAGCTCGTATGAAGAAACAAGGAAAAAGACTTTATTTTCTTGCTATTATTTTACGTTAAGTGAGCCATCGTTTTGTAAATTGTAAATATTCCAGCTAACATGACAATATTTTAAAATTTGGAACTAATCCGTCAAGCGGATTATATATGCTATACTCAAGGGCGTACGCAGGGGTGGGCAGGGGGGGTCCGTTGGCCCCCCCCCCCCCCCTAGAAAAAATTTTTCCATATAAAGTCGACCACACGTTCAATATTATGACGCACTATTTCGCGTTCAGATGGATCTGCGTTGGATTTTTTGAAGTTTTTTCATCGATCATATGCATAAATTATTTTTTAAATGCATCGGGCATTATTTAATCAAAATTTTAATTTTTTGGCCTCCCCTTTGGTAAAAGCTGGCTACGCCCTTGGCTATACTTGTATATACTTTGTCAATAAAGGACTTTCTTTTTTATACAAAGAATGTGCAAAATAAGAACATATATGTTGCCAATTACACACTGTCATATTAACTTTTCCACTTCACATTTACTAACCGGAAATAAATTCAAAATTTAGCATTTAAAAATGTATGGATTGCCAACTGACCCAGTTAAGAGCAGGGGAAGCCAAGTTTCTTATTGGTTGTAAATTACTAATGTTGATCTTAATTCCTCATGACAATGGGACAATTATTTCCATAAATAAGTAATTGCATTCACTTTCAAAACATTTTTCAAATTACAAGCCAACATTGAATTCTAATATCGAAATATGTTTATAAGCCTGATTGCATACTGAAAGCAATAATATATGGTTGATTGGACGCAGCAAGAATTATTGTTGCTTAATTCTTAGAATTCAATTGTGATGGCGATTTGCCAAATTGTTTCTCATTTAAATGTATACATTAAATATTCAATTATATTAATAAAAGCAATTAACTCAATAGCCCGTAATCTTTGTTGCCCGTAATATTTTCCAGAAATATGTATGTTAAAATGCCAAAAATATCATTGGATTGGCCATCAATGCGATAAATAATTGAATGAACCCCGAATTAAACTAAATCAACGTAAATGAATGTGCCACAGAACACATTCGCACATCACTTCTGCCAATTAAATTAAAAGCCAAAGTGTGTATTTTCAGTTTTATAAACCGCAAACAGCAAGAATCCAACTGTGAAATATAAACTGCCCGAAATCCCGGAATGGAAACGCAAATTTTGCGATTATTTGTGCAGAACAATGAAAATGGGATAAATGCTTTATTAATTGCAAATCGAGTGCGGCGATGATGGCAAACAAATTGAAATAAATCAGCTAGTTGGGCTTTGCTCGGCATAAGGCTGAGGGAGGGGAGAGTGCGGCTAAGGGAGCATTGGCTGGTGACATTTTATTTTGTAAACGCTTAAATTATTAATGGGCGCTAAAAACGCAACGGAGCGGAAATGAGCGGACGAGGATGTAAGCCAACAATAGCAAGCCAAATGGCTAACAGGCAACGCTATAATGGCAACATCATCACCGCCACTACCTGCAGCTATAAATACAACAACAACAACTAGTATTACAAACAGCATAACAACGGTGTGTTTTGTCACAATGGGCACGCTTAAGGCCTAATTAGCCTCATGGGCAGCATCAAAAACGGCAGCGAAAACTCCAAAAACGACGCAGGCATACACACACACACACACACACACTCACACTCACACACCGAAGGCAATGCACACGGATTCTCCCTATAAATAACAAAGGCTAAAACGCATAATTAGGCGACTGTGCCTCATGCAAATGCCACGGCCTCGTTAATGTTGCCCTTCTCAGCTCTCCCATTTGTTGTTGTTCCTGCGTTGTTGCCACACTTGAAATGGCGCAAATTGGCGGGCTTGTGGCACACCCACATTGTTACCAAGACTTGAGCACCAGCCTCGGCTTCAGATTCAGCTTCAGATTCAGCTTCAGATTGTCGCTGCATTTCCGCTGCGGAAGCAACAAATGCCAAAGAAACCGAAATTCCAGCAATGCCCGCAGCAACTGAGCCACCAACGGGTCGCTTTTTCAACCGCCGACATCTCAAGGTACCAGAGCGTGTAAATTGTTCAAATATACTATACGTGTACGGCACTGCGGGGCCCATAAATAAGCCGCACAAATACAGAACATAACTGCGACCGGCACAAATCCGTAAATATGATTAAGTGCCAAATTTATTTACAGCTCCCTGGTTGCCTTTAAAAATGCGCGAGAGCGCCAATCCGTGCAACTCCTTTTAAAACCGCCTCTGGCCACAGCGCGACGTAAGCCACCTGCCGGAAGTGCGCTCGACAGCCGCCGTGGGCTTAACGTCCCGTCCCGTTCCGTCCTCGTTCAGTGGTGACGGCGTCCACCAACTCGATTCCAGTAACGCGCTAATTGCACTTTAAGTGGCGCGATCTCGAGTCCGACTCCAACTCCAACTCCGACTCCAAGTCCAAGTCCGTTTGTCGCCCAGATAGACGGCCTGACAACTCACCAGTCCACTAGCCCGCATATTTCTCTCCTATTTTTCATATCTTCCCTTTTGATTTTTCACATGTTCATTTTACATTTTATGGCATTTCCTTTGCTAAAACTTCCAACTTACAACTACATAAATTTGCAAACATGATGTCGACGTTCCGGCACATTATACTATATTGTATGTAATGCTCGTTCCTAGAGGTACACGTCCTTTTCAACATCGTCCCGCTTGCTGTAATTTAAAGTGACGCTAAATTTAGTTTAATACACAGCGATAATGGTTGTAGTGGAGGTTATTGTGATCAAAATTTGTCACTCTAACGTGGAAAACAACCTGAAGGATTGCTCGAGATTTTCCATTTGTATGTTGCTTAATAAATAACCAATGAATGAATGTATTAATTTTTCTTTTATCCAATTGTTATCGATTTACTTTTGGTTGTGAATATACATTAACAGACCCACAGTTTCTCTGACAACACATATGAAATTCTGTGCAGCTATCAGATATAATTACAATTGTGTTTGATTTTCTTTTCAGACTTGACCTAAGAAATCGTCAATGAAAAGCGCTTTAACAAATAAAGAGAAAGACTTCTCAGTTATACGCCATAATGTTTAATTTGTAACGAATCATGTAAAGAATTTATATTAAAAAAAAAATCGGTTAACCAACGACTATGTGCATCGATAGGGCTGATGAAAGCTTATATAATTACATATTTTCCAAATGTGCTTATTATAGACACATCTATATTCAATTGGAATTTAGTCTAATATGTATTTTTTTAAACCGTGTGGTCTTCCTAGATATGTCCGCCCGCCGCTGTCTGCCTAAAGGTAAGGATCTCCGGAAGTAAAAGCGCTACCATCGTAACGCTTGGTTTTAGACTCTGACGATGGAAACATTTTTTAAAAATCCCGTAATTCTTGGATTTTTCTTATTATATTTCTCTTTAAAAGACTACACGTGTCTTTATATAATTTTGACAGGCAATTATAAAAATTATAATTAATAATCATTGAGCATGGAAAGTGTGCCAAATAAAATACAGAAAATTAAGTAAAATCCCTGAGGACTATTTTATAGCTTTTACGTAAGAGATAGTTCATTTATAGTTTATTTAATTTATTTTCTACGAAATGTGGGACTGAATTTTCCGACAGCAGAATTAAGAAGTAAGAAAAATCTATTATATTAATATTGATGGCAGCCAATATTTGATTTAAACTCAGTTTTAGGATGTCAAGATGTGCGTTTATAGGATTTCAATTAGTTTTAATGGAACATATTATTTGTGTTACTAAATGGCTTCCAGCTTATGCCAATGGGATATTTTCTGGCGTTCATAAGATCATTAATTTCATGCCTTCATTTAAGGTTAGTTTTACGTAGTCATTCCCATTATGCGCCTCCAATATCCACAGCCGACAGGGCGCCTTTAGCGGCAATGCAGGCTGTTGGCTGCCAGGTGGACAGGCAGCAAGTGGCCATTATAATGAGAAGGGCAGCTGTGGCTGCTTCCGTGCTGTCCTCCAGCTAGCTTTCTGCCTGCTGGCTTTCTTGCTCATTTACACCTTTTATTACTTATGCGTGCGCGCTGCTGTCGAGCAAAGTTTGCAGTTTAGTTTCCCATTAACGTGGCCGTAAGCTTGTGCCAGACTTCTACACATGCTGGCGGTATGGTGTTACCTTTCTACCTGCCCGCCCGACTGCTTACTTGCTATTCATATGCAGAACTGCGTTGATTGCGCTTGATGGTCGCGCCTTCATATAAGCTACAGAAAAGAGACTGCGTTGACGAGGTGCGCTCGAATAGTTTGGAATTAATCGCAATGTTGCCCGACTACTTGTCTAGAAACCCGCGAATAGTGCTGTCCAAGTGAGTGCGTTTATTGCTAAATGTGTGTTCGTGTGCATGTCTGTGCATGTCTTCGCGTGATGTCAAAATAGAAGTTCAGTTGCCACTCCGCACTTGCAGCTTGCGGGCACAACTTTTTAATGTGAAAAGTGCAAAGAAAGTGCACAAGCACACAAATCCATGTGCCACCCACAAGCAACACACACACACACACACACGCACAGGAATACACGCACTCACATACGCGTACGTGCATGTCATTTGGCTGGTGTGCTGCCACCCCTCCCCTCGTGACACTGCATTTTAATTTACTGCATACCTTGAGGTGTTTTTCGTTCGCATGCCAAGTGGCAAAGTCCGACGTACGCTGACTTGTTGCCTTCTTGCTTGCAGCAAACACAGTCACAAACACACACACACACACACACACACCCACACCCACACACATGCGAGTACACTCTTCACTCCATGCGCCCCCACCGCCGCCCCTTACCCGTCTATACCCCTGGCTGAGGGCATGTGACAAAGTAGCGTTGCGTTTTGCATTTTACTGCAAATTAAAGGATTTCTTTGCGTTTTCGAGTTGACAACTTAAGATACTTAGGCATAAAAAGCCTGTCATACATGACTTCGTCTGGCATGTGTGTCCGTATGTACACACACACAAGCATGCACGTACACACTCGTCTGTACGTGTATGAGCACGAGTGTGTAAGTGCTTAAAGAGAATTAAGTGCGCCGCGCTTTGTTGAAAATCACTCGACACAAAGCCGCAATGCTGCAAGGGGGGAAAAGCGGAGACTCGTTACTCGGTTGGTTGGTCGGTTGGTGGGTTGGTCGGTTGGGGGGTTGGTCGGTTGGGGGGTTGCTTGCTTGGGGTCGCATACTTACCAACCCCCTTGACAGCCTTGTCTGCACTGCTTTTATTTGTTGCGAGTGCCAACACCTTTTCGCCTGCGTCCATTTTATTATTTGTCTTGATTATTATTTTCCATTTGCACAAAATTAAAATACAAAAAAAAAAAAAGAATTCTTGTAAAAAATGCAAGCGCCATTCAACCGCAAAGCCTCTGCCTCTGCCTCCGCAACAGCAACAACAGCAACAACAATAACATCACGCGCACATCAACATGGAGGGGAGTGTGCATGAATAATGTGAAACTGAAAACTTTTCATCAAAAATCAGCCAACGGCTAAACTGGACGTGGAACAGTCGGACATGCACACAAACAGCGCGCCCAACGACTGCGACAATCTCTGGCAGGCTAGCAGAGTGGGGCTGCAGGACTGCAGGACTGCCACACAGACAGACGGACAGATAGGCAGTCAGTAAGATAGACGGGCGGCCGGGCAGATAGAAAAACTCTGACAGCATACCATAAAAAGACCGCTTTGGTGTGACAAATCAAAGACTAACACTGCGCTTTGGCTAAGGCACAAGCGCATAGTCCAATGGACTGGACGGCCACGTTAGGTAGGGGAGGAGGGAGCCGACACAGCACATCTGAAAGGCGCTGACAGTTACAGCTGCTATGACAAAGTTAGGCAAGTTAGCAAACAAAGACGACTGCTCGTCTATTATACTTATATTTTAAACATTGCCTGAGATCATTGTCTGCATCAAGGCATCAATAAAATGATCTGGTTAATCCTGGTCCATAATAAGGATATATGTTATGTGCTGTCAAAAACTGTCTAATTTTTGAGGCATTAACGCAGAGTTGCAAATACTGCGACAACTTTGTCGAATTTGAATTTTTAATGTTTTGTTTTATTCCCTTAGATGGTAGATAGATAGATACTTCAGTCCGCAGACACTTTTAAAATATATATATTTAATAAATAAAGCTGCCGATTGACGAAGAAAACATTGCGAATATAAAAACATTATAATAAACAAAATAGTCAATCAATCAATATCATCTAATAACGACTTGGCCTCGTTGGTCAGAGTTGGCTCTAAAGTGAAATCTTCGGATCCACATGCTATATCTTTTTAAGTATTTTGGTAATAATATCGTTGTTCCTCATAAAGCTTAGCTAGCCACCAAATTGATCGTTTTCGAACAAACAGGCGGGACAAGCTTTGACAATCAGCATGATATGCCAAAATATCACCAAATTAGTGTAGCTTCAGATTTTACTTTAATTAAAGAATTTTACAGTACTTTAATTATTTTACATTTTTTACAGAAATGAGTGGGAACAAGATTTGACATAAATCAGCAGGATATGTCAATATATCACAAAATCTATCTAGTTTTAGATTTTACATTATAGTAATTAAAGAATTTTACATTAATTAAAGAGTTTTACATTAATTACAGAATTTTAATTTAATTAAAGAAATGAGTGGGAACAAGATTTGACATAAATCAGCGGGATTTGCCAAAATATTACAAAATCTATATAGGTTCAGATTTTACATTATAGTAATTAAAAAATTTTACATTAATTAAAGAATTGAATAGGAACAAGATTTGACATAAATCAGCAGGATTTGCCAAAATATCACAAAATTTGTGTAGCTTCAGATTTTACATTAATTAAAGAGCTTTACATTAATTAAAGAATTTTACATTAATTAAAGAAATGAGTGGGAACAAGCTCTGACATAAATCAGCAGAATATGACAAAACATCACCAAATATTGTGTAGCTTCAGATCTCCCTTTAATTAAAGAAATTTACATTAATTAAAGAAATGCTCAGCAGCACAATTGACTTCAGTTTCATAGAAATCCCTAAAAAAAAAAACAACATACTGTTGTTACATTGTCAATCGGACAGTATTTTCATCTCCTCATGTACTTCACATACTATATTTATTTGTTAATCAGCAACACCACACACACACAGACACACGTATACACCTAATCATACTTATATACGAGTAGTTGCGAGTATTTTTAAGCTAAATATTGTATTTCAAGTTCCATGCCCACGACCCAGAGTTAAAACAAAAAAAGTATGCCTATTTCATAGCCGTAGCACGCGTCTCTAATCAGAGCGCGCCTGCAAACAATGGCGCAGCAATCCTCTTTCCACCCACCGGCAAGCAAGTGGGGGGCGGGGCTGTAATGAAAAAAGGCGCAGTGGCTCGTGCTTGTTGCTTGTGGCATTGTTCTTGTGGTTGGCTTTGCTTTTTATGCGAGCACAGCATATATGCCAGGCTCTTGCTTTATGTTTTCCGATTTTATATTTTTTTTATATACTACATACATACTCGTATATAGTACTATACGAGTGTATACACCAAGTATATTCCAGTGGTGCACATTCGTATTTGTACAAATTTATTTGTGGCTGCAATTCCACTCCCTACTGCTGCAGCTGTTGTAGTTGCTATTGTTGCAGTTGTTATTACTGCAGCAGTAGCTCTGCTTAATGCTTTGCATTCTGTGGCCACAAAGCGCAACCGGCAGAAGATGCCACAGCACTCGGCACGGCGCCCGCCCATTTGCCACAGCAGGAAAGGTGGTGGGCGGCGGCCTGCTTTGGCTTGCGGGCGGCCTCGGCTCTGACAAATAAATTTAAAGTGAAATTTCAGCAATTTGTCAGCGAGATGCGTTTTTACAAATTGCTTTAAAACGTTTTGTCGCAAGTCCGGAAGTGCTAGCCATTTGACTTGACTTTGCCAGCTGGCTGTGTTAATTGTTTTTGTAAACTTTTTAATAACTCAAGACAGGCCTTCTCACTTATCCACTCACACTCACACACACACACTAATCCACTCGCTCACCCATTTGCCCCCTGAGTGCGGCGCCTTCAGACTCATTATTTATTTGTAATTAAATAAACAAAACGCCGAAGCCTGCGCAAATATGCGATATAGGCATAGGCGAGCGAAAGCGAACGGAAGCTGTGCCCATCAAACTGCTCTCGGCTAAATGCTGAGTATCCCCACCCCCTGTCCCCGGCAATCCTTTCCACTGGCAGTCCTGAAACACGTTAACGGGCTTTAGCGCTGACTATTATTTGTCAGCAATTTATTTTATGTGAAAACTTTGGTATGACTGCTTTAGATTTTTATGACGTGGCTGCCGCATGACGCCATTGTCGATGCCATAGACGTTGCACATTTTGCCTCTTAGCGTCAATTCTTGAACTTTTCAATATGGGCGTCAGGTTGAATTTATTGCTGTGAATATTTTAATGAAGCATTAAAGCTAGATTTTATAAGCACTCCCGCACACATGCGCATGCACACTAATTTATGAACAACTAAATATTTGCATGTCAACACCCACACACGCACACACGCACTCACACACACACATCCACACAGCCAGCTTCATCTGTTTGCACTTCCTTGACTGTGTTTGCCTGTGGTTGCCGTTTTTAACACTCGATTACTTTAAATGCTCTCCCTTCATTTGACTGTGCCGTCAATATTTACATTTAGCTTAACTAGCTTGCACACACACACACACACACACGCATTCACCCACTCACACAGGGAGGCTTCCACCCTGTGCTCTAGCTGAAATTTGCTTAGTTGCAGGTCCCCCTAAAAGTATGCTACCGATTCACAACATCAGCATATTTTTCAAGCATTGCTCGCACATTTGTTTGCTTACCAGCTTCCTCTGATTCCTTATTATGTAATGAGTATTTAGTTACACAAATCTCTTGGGTGGCACCCAACCAGCTAGGCAGGGCCGTCTGTCCGCCAACCAACCCGGAAGCAGGCAACCACTAAGTGATCTATAGTAAGCGATGGTGGCCCCTTGAAATAATGCTTAAATTACTAAGCAAATGTTGCGGCATACAGAACGTCTCATTTATCAACTAGCCCAGCAACGGACAGTTGAAGCAAAACATTGACAAGTTGCCAAGTTGTCCAAAGTCGCAATTATGCGCATTCGACGCGTTCTAACAAGTCCGCGAACCATCACCGCACTCGACAGCAATGGCGCCTCACAGAGACAGACTCAAATGCTCACACACACACACACACACACACACACACACACACACGAACACATATCCATAGATACGCATTGATGAGTTAGGAGTGCTGTCAGTGCCCCAAACATGATGTTCGCGCCATGTCGTGCTCGTCCTTTCAGCGTTCGCCGTTTTGCAATGGAAATTTCATTAAAAATGATTTAAGGCAATTTGCTTCGGCCACTGTTGCGCTCCATGTGCGGCAGCCGCGCATAAATTAAAATGTTTGCGCAACCAGTTGAGTGTTGATTGGCGTGGTGATGATGTCCGCCGGTGCACTGCATCATCCGTCCTCTGCAGTGCCTATCGTTGTGGCTAATTGCGCTTAATCGATAGACCGATTTTTATATGGCTTTTGTGATTAAAGGAGTTATTCAACACCTGTTGGGTGTGATTTAAAAGTATGTCTACATATATTAATCACTCCAAGGCGAATACATTTTCAAGCAGTCTCTGTATTTTCGTCTGTCCATCTATCTGAATAAACAAACTTGGTATGTAGCCTCTCCTTTGTCAAAGGCAACGTTAGTTTTCTTTCTAAATTTAACATTAAACGTAGCTTTGATGTAGATTTCAGTCTATCTAAATAAATGCAAATATACTAGGAGGAAGTCTAAGAGCTAGAATCAGCAAACCCTTTATCATATTAATTGAATATTTTATGTTATTTGAATTATATTTTAAGCAGCAATAATTGTAGAATCCGCCTCACCTTTATCTGTAAATGATTTCAAACCGTTAAAAATTTGCACTTAAATTAAATACCTAAAGCAGACTAAAAGCTAATTGGACGCCTAGAAATAAAAATTAATCAAGCAGAAAACAAAATAGCGCTTACCAACGAATATATTCCAAAATCTGGCAAAATTATTAATATGGCAACGAATTCCGTACAACACAAATCTTTGTATGCAGCACGTGTGTGTTTAAAAAATGTCTGTCATATCAAGAGCCGCCGTTCACTTCGTCAGTTCCTTCGCCTCCATTTGATGTCCTTTCATTTTGTGGAGTTGCTTTAAAAGCGCGTCCTTTTGCGCAGCTGCAACGGCGACAAATAATAATTTTATGCTATATACTAAAAATAAATTGTACAACAACAACAACAACTGTATGGAGTACCCTTCGTCATGTCTCTGGGCGAGTGCATGGTTGGGTGTGTAAACAAATCGTTACCCCCGCTGTTACCTTCTGGAGCCTTAAGTCGATCCGCCTGGTTCCTGCCTCTTATATTTATCGTTGTATGCAATGCGCGTTTAATGTCGCTTGATTTACATTAGTTTGTGCCGAGGAAGAAACAAAAAGAGAAAGAAAATAAAGCAGCAAATTGAATTTCTTGCGCTTTTGTTACAGAATTAAACAGAAACAACTACAACGGCGTTTGGTTGAGGCACCAAATGCGTCGCGCAATATGCAAATAATCTGCAAATTTATAGGCTTTTATTGTGCCGCGCGAGCTTGGATTGTGTGTGTACGTTTGTGTGTGTGTACGTTTCTGTGTGTGTGTGAGCAGCTGGGCCTCTGCGTAAAGTTTGAGTGACATGCGGGTAAGCCAGCCTATTATCTTTTTATGAACTGAACTTCTTATGATTGGCTTAAGGCTTAGATTGTCGACCACACCAGAGCAGACTTGCAAGCATGCCACAATAAGTATTTTGGCGCTATGATTGATGCGGTGAATATTGTTTGGGGCATATATTGTACATGTTCCATTCTATATGTGGGCGCGGTCGGATACGGCTTTGCCTTGACAGCTGTTTGATTGCGGACAAATGCTAAAAGCAAACTTGACATTTCTCCTACCGCTCAAAAGTTCATTTCTTGCCACACATGGATGCATGTTAAAAATCCATTAAAACACTTCAGCATACCAGTTAGGCAGACATGCTGATGTAGCCGCGACGCGCCGTAAGCTGCTCTCCAACAACAACAGCAGCAACAGCAGCAACAACAACAATAACAACAAAATGCATTTCCGATCCCAGTGGCTGGAATGGCGGCGGCAACTGTTGCAGATTTGAAGCAGCAGCAACACTTAGACTTTGCCTTTCTTTTGGGTGCAGCAAGCACTTTCCTACTTCTACCCTGCCCTTACCCTTACCCTTACCCCCCTTAGTTCTACGTTAAATGTTATTGATATTGAAATTTTCAACATTTTGTAATTGACGCACAAGTTTAGGGGCTGAGAAAAATCTCACATAGCCATCAATTGTCTGGCTAAAAGTCAAAAGGCACGAGAAGGACGATGATGATAACGATGGCAATGTTGTTGCTGCCAAGCAGATAACTGTCTAAATGACTTTTAAGGATGTGTTTAAACATGCTAAGCACTTGGCTCACTCGAACTATGAAGCACACACACACACACACACACACAGACAGCATAAATACACTTGCGTGTTGACAACGCAGCCGCCAAAGTTAAGGGGATTTTTAACTCAAAGCAGACGTGCCCTTTTTTCATTGACGCTGTTTTTCTTGTTGTTGTTGCTGATGTTGCTGATGTTGGTGTTGGTGTCACTGTCGATGCGTTGATAAGTCTTTGACTCAGTCTTCGCCTGAGTTTCGTTCTCGGTCTTGGTCTCGGTCTCGGTCTCGCTCTCGGTCTGGTTCTAGTTCTGGGTCTCCGTCTTGTGCTTGTCTCGAGTTGAGGTTGCATCGAAGCCAATGTTGCTTGTGAGCTCATAATTGGAATTAATTATGCATTCGCACTTTGTGGCATTCCTTGAAGAGGTTGGAGTGCCGTCTAGTGTAGAGCACAGACACACACACACACACACACACACACACGAGTATACTATAAACGAGTATGTGTGTTAGTTGTCTGTAATTGCCGAAGGGCTACTTGTGCACCACAAAGTTGGAGTGGGAGTGGATGTGGATGTGTGTGGCATTTGACTTCAGTTGAAGCCCTAAGCACACAAGACAACAATGCCTAGAGACAGAGCACGCACATGGCAAGAAAAACCGCTCGAGACCGACGAATTTTGTTGCAGTTCATTTGCACGGGTTAAGTGCAAACTGCAGTTATCGTTACTTTTTTTCTCTGGAACCCACCATCCCCAGCCAGCTTTGGTGCTCATTTGCTGTGGCACAATATCCTGCCACTTTGGCTATTCACATTTAAGCTGGCTAATTTATCTTTGTGCTTTTTTTACATCCTTTTTTTATGCTTACGCAATCTTGTTCGCCGCTTCTCATCCTCATTTTCTTTGCCATGCCCACACCTGAGGCCAATAATTACCAAGCACTTTAGAGACATGTATTTAGAATTCTATAGTGTTCGTATGCTTGCCTTCTGCTAGATACTCTAATTATTATTAGTTTACAAAAGCCAAGGTATTCCTGCAAGTGACTTCGATTTGTAAATGAAAGTGTCGGCCAATTGTTCACAGATGCTCCATAAAGGCTCAAAATTGTGACACACAGCCCTTGAAAAATACGATCAGGCAATTTGTAAACACGAACTCAATTAAAAACTTATTTATTTCTTGCAACAAATACTACTATTTTCTCAGTGGTTTTATTAGGTTTTACGCACACAGTATTCGCGAAGATATTTAACTAATCATTATCAACGCTTTATTCCTGTGTTTTGTTTTATATCTCGACCTTCTGAAATGGTTATTCCTTATATACATAACTATACCTTATTTATGTTCTTTTATTTTTCATTTTTATTAAATCAACAAAATATATGTGGACTAAAATATAAATAAGAATTATAAAGAAATGATTTGTTTTTTAATGAAACGAGGAAAATGTAACACTTTCTTCTGCCACTTTTTAATTTTTGTATTATTGCATTTTATTAATTTGTTTAATATTTAATATAATTATAATTATTTGATATTTTTTAAATATCTTTTAAATATCAATTTAATGACATGGTACTTTGTCGTAGCAGCCACTAATATAGTATGTGCGACTGCCACGATTGTCCGTCAAAGCTCTTGAAAATACAACCAGAATAAATGGAAATATTTGAATAATAATAATAACGAGCACAATGCAATTACAGAGCTTCAATTGAATTACAAGTTGGCGTGACAATGCTGTTATTACAAGCTTCATAAATGCCAAAAACCAATGATGTCGATGCCGCGACGAAGAGACGGGAACGGCTGGCAGTCGTCGCTGGCAGTCATTTCAACGCTTCATTTCGTTTGTTTTGACAAGTCAAAGAATTACGAGTAAATCACAAATGACTTGGGAAGACAAGAGAGAAAAAAGAGCAGAGACGAAGAAAAATTACAAAAACGCACAGCCAAGACAAGGCATAACCAAGCAAGCAACCAAGCAAAAGCAAAGAAATTCATTTTGCGCAAGCAAGTGAGTGAAATGCCAAAGCTGGACAATGCCGAAGCCACTAAAATGGCCAAATGGCTGACTAGATGGCTGGCTGCCTGCCTGCCTGACTAGCTGGGCGGCCATGAGGCGTGTGTCATGAGCAAACAAGGTAATGTTACAGCAGTCAGCGCAAATTGAGCAGCGCGATGGGCGATATGGGGCGGGACGCTCAACCGACGCAACTGACGCAAAACCGCATTCATTTATTTTTTTTTTTTTTTTTGCCATGGAAAGTTGCACGCCCCATGCAGCATTTTCGATTTGTACAAAATGCAAATGAAATTTCAAACGTCTCAGCTTACGCCCCGACTTGGGTTGCCCGTATGCGAGTCTGTTCTGCGAGGGGAGTGTGTCAGGGCAGTCGGGTTGGTGGAGTGTCGCTGGTGTCTGAAGACCAGCTTAATGAAATCGCCATATCCTCCACTCGAGTGTTTTTGTGTGCTGGTGCCAGCCTAGGGAAATGATTGATCACAAGCATCAATTTTCATGTTTATTGCTATGTTTTCGACAGCTCTTCGTTCTGAGCGAAGTTGGGCAAAGTTTACTTTAACTTTCCCCCATTTCAAGTAATACTCGTACGATTTTATAGTAATGGCAAGTTGTGGCCATGTGGCAATTAAATCAATTCTCAATCTCCGGCAATTTATGCTGCATTCACATCCATAGCAAAAACCTCTCCTGCCGTCGACTGCAGCTGAGCAAAAACGTTTATGAAAATGTCTGCTACATGTTTCGCTTACGCAAATAGAATGTTCGGCAATAAAATTCCATTACATGGCTCCAACAGTTTTATTTTTGCATTTGTGCAGCTTTAAAACTTAACCAAAAATTTGTTGCACACGCTCCAGGCGCAAGTGTATTAAAAGCCAGGCATCACGTGAGTGCATTTGTGTGTGAGCTGCTGCATTTTTAATGAAACTGGCTCGCTATGCCAGGCATTTAACGTTTACAGCCCACACTCACACTGCGTATGCGCAACGTAGACGTTGCAAACTCATTACTTGCTACCTGAATTTATTTTGCACTTAAACAGAATGTTTCAGGGCAGGCGCCTTATCTGCGACTCGCTCTGCTGTGTCTTGCCTCTGCAGATCCAAAACAGTTTGCCCGCACACACATCACCCATTTAAAGCTCTTCTGCCACAGCAAAGGGAAAATTGGGCTTAGTCTGTGGTTTGTAAGGCCAGATCCCGAATTTGTAAATAATCCTAAATTATCTGCAAATGATCCGAAACGAATCATATTTGTCTGCTCTGCAGTCCCTTGCTGTAAGCTGATCTCTTAATTTGAAAACTTGTTGCAGAATGTATTTGAACAGAAACGAACAACTAGGAAGACTCCTTGCTAGTAATTACCAAAATTTAATTGGTAAAATATTGAGAGATAGATTAGTACTAATTGATTTCATTTGATTTCAATTTCCCCGTTTTGCCTTTTTATTTAATAATCTAAAACCTTTAAATAAATGCATTTTGCAGCGTAACATTTCTCGGCTTCGACGTCCGTTAGGAACGACTTCGATAAGCAAATGGGGGGGCCACCTTTCCTCAAAGACGGGTACATATTAGTTTTTATGATTCTTTGGATTGGTTTGCACGAGAATGATTATAAAACTGCATATATATAAGGATACAAACTTTTAAAATGTCATACTACACAAGTACTTAATTTATTATTAAAGATTTAGGAAACAACTAGCTCCAATTTAAAGGTTTTGCGATATATCCACAAGCCAGAATAACATCCATTTTGAGGTAAGTTAATGAATGCTCAGATTAAAGCTGAAAGATGACTAACTGATGAGGCATAACGACATCGATCATGCCGCTGCGGCACGCATAGGAGCATAGGGTTATTCCCTCGTCCTGCATTAAGCAACCGCTCCTTTAAAATTTGCGAGGAAGTTGTAGTCATGGCGCTAGGAAAGTCATCATTTGGCACGAGCTGACAATTTTCTTCAAGACTGCTTGATATATCGGCATGGTGCCATCGTCTATTACAGTTTCCATTTGTATCTATCGAGCTGCAACTATACTCCAGACAAATTTCGGGTAGACATGACTTGTCTTGTGAATGTCCATAGCCACAATGTGCACATAGTTCGGCCTCGTTCTCATGAAATAGTTGTGTCTCTGAACTATCATCTGTGGGATTTCTAAAGTCCAGATTTGGTAATGATTGGCCGTAATTTGGTGGCACAGAGGCGACTTTAATGCAGCAACGCGGGCACTTTGGCAACGCCGGCTTGTTTTGCCTTTTCTTTTTGAGCCGCAAAGAGGTATTATTGTCGTCCACATGATTACAGCTTTCCAGCTCATTAAGGTACAGAATACTTTCCATACGCTTTGTCTGACGCGGAGCATAATACAATTGGTCAAGTTTTCGATGCCTATGTTTTCGCACTGTTTGCCTGCCCTCTCCCTGCTGGACTTTGCGCTTTTTCATTTCACATCTCAACTTGGCTTCTAAGACCCTTTTCTCTCTGCCTTTGAAAAACCAAGTCCAGTTGTCCACAATTTCATTTACATTACCCGTTGAGTAACGTGACTCGCAATCGAAAGTTGGCGGTTCATTTATGAAATGGGAAGAGTCGGAGAGTGCAGCATTGGAAAATCTATTTGAGGCTGAATACCCGGAAGTTAAGGTCGCCGACTCAATCGACTCGTGCTTCATAAAATTGTTGTGCTTGCAGCATTGGTCTGTCTGAAGCTCATTGTTAAATTGATTATCCTGCTTTAAGTCCCTGCCAAGTTGACTTACTAGCGTTATACCTCTCATCCGCGAAGTATAAGTAAAGTGTTTTGCTTGATTTATGACAACTTTGGCAGTTTCCAAACTTTCCGGTTGAGTGCATTTGTTTTGATGATCCCTCTTTATAACCGAACGTTTTTTAAGACCCACATAGTTTTCTGACAATGTCTTTTGCTTTCCATATTTATCAAAAGTTAGCTCCTCATCAACGTAATTTGGGTCAAAATATGTCCCTATTTGATTCATATCTGAGGTTTGTTTTGCAGGTCCCCATACCCATGTATTATGCACAGCTATTTTGGAGGTCTTCACATAGCTTTTCTCGCTATAATCCATCAGTTTACTTTTGATATTGTTGTAATCTACAAAACCATCTTCTGTCCCAAGTTGCTTTTTTGTGGAGTCATTATTGCTATAGAACGCCTCGTTGGTCTCTACAATTGGCTCTTTAAGTTGTTCCTCTAGATCCTCGCTAGTTTTGTTTTGAGCCGTTTGGGATACTTCAGAGATTTCTAGAGCTTCAATATTTTTAAAATCTTCTGCATCCAGCGCTGCATTTGCTTCGTTAATATCAACAAGTTCTGTTATTATGTTGTGGTCTTTCATGTTATCGCCTTCTTTCAAACAATTTTCTTTATCTATTTTACAATTTTGTTCCGCTCCTTCCACTGTAAAATCTCTGCTTCTCTTTAATACAACATTATTGGTTTGTGGTTTGTTTTTTTCGTTTAATTCCGAAACGCTCTTCTTTAATTTATATTTGGATGTTATATTTTTCTGCTTTATACCTTTCGTAATTTTGTTTTTATTTTTAAAAACTTTAATTTTCTCATTCGGTAGCGTTGGTTCTGACTTTGCCCTTTCCCTTCCAAGTCTTTTGCATGAAGTGGAACTTCTAATAGTTTTCAAATAATAATTACCAACCATTGGTCCAGCTGACATAGATTTTGATTTACGTGTTGCAGCTAAATTTGGGTTGTAGCTAACGCTAAGATGGTTTCCGGAGCTTTTTGGGGAAACAGCACAGTTTTCATCTATTTCATCATTTCTAAAAACAAATGAAGCCAAAGAAACTGTTTTAATTGTTTCTTTTCTAATGCCGAGCTTGCACTTTTGCGATTTTCTTAACTGTTTGGACTTTGTTTTTTCATTCAGAACTTTAGCTTTTTCCACCTTTCCTTTGGGCTCTCGCTCCACTATTTCTGGAGACGTCGATTTCATTTTTTCGCCTTTCCAAAATTGGCTTTTTGTTTTCCCTCCCTGGTCAGCAGTTTTTTTCCGAAGGCTTCTTGGCTTTATAATTTTCCTACAATGTTCCAGCTGCTTTATTTGTTCTTCCAATGCGACAGACTGACTCTCGAGCATTGTGTCCAATTTGTTCAAGACCCTGCATTGAGAGCTCTGGTGCAAAATTCGAATAGACCGGTCAAACTTTGTTGCGTACTTATCGACTATGTAGCGAGAAAGGATATGTTTGCCCTTTCGTCCTCGTTGTAATTGTTTTAGTAAAAGGCACAGTTTTTGATTTAAATGTTCCTTTTGCCGCAATTTTGCCGCTATACAATGTCGCTGTCTAGACAAGAATTTAAACCAATGTAAAAGCCATCTCTTGAACTGCAGAAGCATTTTCGCAACCGCTTTTAAATTGCGCTTATTCTTCGTTGCCTGACCTGTCTTTTCATTGGAGAATAGCCGATTTTGGATGTCCTGCAGCATCTTCTCACGCTTTTGATACATCAGTCGCAAACGTTCCAACAACTGCCATTCGTATAATTTCAGCTGCTTACAATGTTTTTTGATAATTTGTCCATGCGAAAAAATCTGCGCTAAACGATGCTCCAATGATAAACTCATTATTTTATGTACAAAAATAAAATGGAATTTCGACTGAGATTAAGAATTAATCAACGTACGATTTTTTATTACAAGTAAATGTTACTCGATGTGTGTTTTCTAATAAAAAATTGTTAAAATTGATGAAAGAGTCGTAGAGTAGTTTTTAGACAAAATTACAAACGATAAATTAAGCGAGAGTTTTCTCACTCTCTGCCAAGACCGGTTTGGCTTAAACGCAGACCGGCCAAGCGCAAACAGTCTTAGTCATATTCGAAACAGAAACAGCAGAAATAATGGGGCGAACAAACTTCATGAGGAAATCACCTGTGGGATTTTTATTCACAACACACAATTTTTAATCATTCACCGAATGCTGATAAGACAGACATTTGGGCATGAGATTGACCCAAAGATCCCGCTTTGTAAATCACTCGTCGCTTGGCACGCACGGGAACCCCAGCACAGAATCTGTTGCATTATCGCTACGGCTATATAAAACATCTGTCGAGCACGAACAGCATTATCAGTCTGCTTAGAGCTCAGAACAAGTACAATACAACATGAGGAACCTATTTGTTGCCATTATCGTTAGCATTGCTGTGCTCGGAGCCGTTGCCACGGCCATGCCACAACGTGTTACCGCCCAGCACCTAGTCTACTATCCACCACCACCGCCGCCACCAACCTATATACGTGTACGACGCCAATCGTTGGGCGGCTCATTGACTTCAAATCCTGCCGGTGGTGCCGATGCTCGAGTGGACCTGACCAAGGCTATTGGCACGGAACAGCACAATTTGGTGGGACAGGTATTTGCCGCGGGCAACACATTAGGAAAGGGACCCATTACCACCGGTGGCACTCTGGCCTACAATAAGTAAGTTGGGCAAGCACTCGATATTCCGGCCTTAGCTTAACCAGATCGATTTTTCCATATAGCAATGGCCATGGTCTGCAGCTCACCAAGACGCACACGCCCGGGGTGCGGGATAGCTTCACCCAATCGGCCAACGCCAATCTTTTCAACAATGGAGTGCATAAATTGGATGCCAAGGCGTTTGCCTCTCAAAATCAACTCGCCAACGGCCTTAAGTTTGAACGCAATGGCGCAGGCTTGGACTACTCGCACATCAATGGGCATGGAGCCAGTCTGACACACAGTAATATTCCTGGCTTTGGCAAGCAGCTGGAATTGGGTGGCCGAGCTAATCTCTGGCAATCGCAAGATCGCAATACCCGACTGGATTTAGGAGGCACCGCCTCGAAGTGGATGAGTGGCCCTCTGAGCGGACAAAAAGACTTTGGCGCCAATTTGGGCCTAACGCATTATTTTGGTTAATTTATTTATTTAAACTCGATTTATTTATACTTGTAAAAAACTGATTAACAATTATAGGATACTAAAGATATTTTGCAATTGCACTAAATAAAATATACATAAACAAACGCAAGAAGAAACATCTCAGAGCATATCCATAGGTTTCTGCTGCTGCTCCCTAAACAGTTCAGCTGTCTTGAGTAATTTGATGAACCGGGGCGAGTACTCTTCAGACAGACTGTGCTCAAATTCTGGATCGTTACGTGTCCTTAGCAGCACCTCCTGCAGCTGAGCATTGCGACGATTTCGTTCGACAGCATCTGCCATTTTTCGCAAATAGATAAGCTCCATTAGCAGCTCGTCCCGGACGCCGGCCACTGCACTCTGGTCCTCTTGAGGAAGGTCGTCGTACTGTCGCAACAACTTTTTCACAACTCGTGACTTTTGCTCGATTTTATTAGGATCCAGTGCCTGCACATCCTGATCGATATCCTCATCCAGACCACGCAATGAGTCCTCCCGCTTCTCGCGACATTTCTCTTGCTCCTCCATTGTCTTGACAATAAGATCGTAAAACTCCATGAGATCGGGTCGAAGAGGAATACAGGCACGTTGGTGCATCTGCTTGTCGATGATGTCACTGATGGCTTGCATAGTTTGTTTAATCATATCTTCGGCTTGTTGCATACGCTGCTCGTTGCTATCGCCACGTATCTGATATAGATTCTTACTTTTCTTGCGCATACACTTGCGATTCTTCTCAAGCACGCCCATCAAACGATCGAAGCTGGGATCATTGTTAACCATTTCAAAGACAGCTTCTACAATTTGGGCAGACATTTTGCCCGCTATCAATTTGTCAAAGCTGTCTGAGCAGGGCTCCTTCATGGTATCGTCGCTGCCACTTCGATGGGGAGGGCTAACAAAGATAATAAAATGAAGAGAACACTGCGCCAATGGCAATACAAATAACTTACCAGACGGCCATATACTTGTCCTCTTTAGCTGCGCTTTTCTCCTTTTCCTTAGCAATTTCTTTATCCTTATCCACCGCCTCTTGGTCTTTGACATTGCTTTTGGCTTTTTTTCCCTTATTTTTGGAATCTTTCTGTGTTGACTTTTTCGGCTTCTTTCCTCTTGCCTTTCGATCACGCTTATCAGATTTCTTGGACTTCTTAGGATCGCTTTCTGCAGCGCCTTCAGTCGCACGTGCCACTCTCTCCTCACCAGTCAGCTGGGCAAATTCCTCTGGAGTTACGTATAAATACTTACTGTCGCTGCTGTCGTCATCGCCAGAGTTCTCAAGACCCGGCTGCATGCTAATCGAGCCATTGCCAAAGAACTGTTTGGTCTTTGGATCTCCACAGACAGTGGCGTTCACGGTAACATTGAGCTTCATCATGTCCGGATTGTTGCACATATCATTATGGGGCTCAGTCGGTGCTAAACTACTGGCGGATCCGGCTGGCTTCGCAGTCGTGCTGGCATTTATTAAAGGTATGCAGTCTGGATTTATGGTAGTTGGTGATAAGGGTGAGGAAGTCATCTGTGACGGCGGCGGTGGGGATGATTGTGACGAAGGTGTCGACGCCGGCTGTACGTCTCCGGTGGCAACTGTCGATGTTGTGAGGCAAGGATCGGCTACCATATTGGGCTGAAAGGCGTTCTGAAAGGTCGAAATTGAATAGAAAGTTTGAAGATAAAGAATTTCTTAGCTACATTTCCATTATTCTGCTGCTTTCCCTGTTGCTGGGCCTTGTTGAAGAGTGGCTCAAAGTAACGATGGGAACCATACATGGTATTCTGGCGGTTGGGCAGTTGCACCTTATTCGCATTAAGATTGCCTTTATGGTTCATATTTAACTGCTGGTTATTTGGCTGTTGCTGTTGCACTTGTTGCCCCTGTTGCCCTTGCTGCCCCTGTTGCAGCTGCTGAGGCTGATGATTCTTCTGCAGCTTTGCGATCTCGTTTAGAAAGTTAGTCAAATTAAAGGTCGCCTTAAAATGCGATGGTGCTGCTTGCTGTGTTTGTTGCTGTTGTTGCTGTTGTTGCTGTTGTTGTTGCACGGGTAGTTGTTGCATTGGTTGCTGTTGCACGGGTAGTTGTTGCTGCTGTTGTTGCATTGGTTGCTGTTGCACGGGTAGTTGTTGTTGCTGCTGCTGCTGCTGTTGCTGAATCACATTGATGTTTCGATTATTTAGCATGGGGACAGCATGCTGAGCATTTACAAAATGATTCTCATCGTATCCACGGGAAAATCCATCCCAGTCATGCTCATCTTCCGTATCATCATCATAGCCTATCTGCTGTCGCTTCGGATACCCCGAATCTTCCACTTCACGGGCCACAACATCGTCTGCATGCATTGTCAGAAGCCCGTTCCCCAATGAGCCGAAAGGAACGCGATTGCCATTATGATCGTCCAATTCATCAAGTGGTCGGGCGATGCGTTTTGTTTTTGATTCACTTTCTGGACGTCTCTCATCAATGGATCGACGTTGACGTCGCCGCACCGAGGACCCACATTCTCCCTGGTTACTGTCCTGATCGCAGCTACAACGCTTTTGGCGGTGGAACTTACGTCGATATAACCGCCTGATGTGCCGTTTCCCACGCTCCTTATCGTTAAGGGAAATCTCATTTGCTAGCAACTTAACTACAGCATCAGGATTGAGCGATGTATTGGCATCCACTGACGTTTTGCCTAATAAAAGGATCTCATCCTTGTGCTCGAGTTTGGAATCCTCAACTACTGGCTTCACAACGTCCTCCTTAAGTTTTATATTTAGCTTAATAGCAGCATCAGAGTTTCCTTCGGAATCAACTTTCTCATGGTCCTCTGTCTTTGTGGCCACCTCACATGCATGAGCTTCGTCCAGAGATAAATTCTCATTCCCCGGCTTGATTTCATTTTCGATTTTGCTCATAGGCCCAGAAATTGGCTCATTGCTATTATTAAGCTCACTGCTACTTGACTTCCTTTCACCATCTATATTTTTGTCTACTGCCTTCGTTTTTTCAACCAAGTTGGCTTCGACCTGGCCACTCTCTTGTAGCTTACTTTCCGACTCCAACTTCACCGCAGAGTTACTATTGGCTATTGCTGAATCGTGTTCCACATTTTCTATCTTGATGTTACCTTCCAGCTTAATGGGCAACTCCAACTTGGCCGGATTTTCCAATTTGATGTCGTCAGTTTCTGATTTGACGTTTCTCTCGATTTCCCCCTTTATTTCCGGAGCTATTTTGCCGTGTTCTTCGAGCCCGGAAGCTGGCGCAGCTTCTTTACCTTCCTCCAATTTTAGGTCGGCTCTGGTGTTCGGCTCTCGCTTAAAACGCTCGAAGTCGGCAGCAATACGCTTAATACGAGCGTAGTCGGGAAGCTGTTGATTTGTCGGGGTCTTGAACTGTTCGTAATTTGGCATCAGAAAGTCATAGCCTTGTTGTATCTCAAAATCAGGGTTCTGCGAAGAATCCATAGAATTGTCTGGCATAGTGTCTATAGTCTGCATGTTACCCAAGCTATCGTATTGTGGCAACATTTGATCCATACCTGTATCTTCAAATTCTCCTTGCTGCTGTCTCTCATGCTGTTCTTGTTCGAGTGCCATGTTCCGTTCCCGCCTCTTAATCATATCATCGACATATTGCAGACGTCGGTTATCTATCAGCCCATTACTAGGCAGCGATGGACCCAAGCCTTTCCGCATTAGGCGATGACTGGTCTTCAACTTAATTTCGTTCATAGGGTTAAAGCCTGTACTCCGTTTGTCCAAGTTGCTTGAGGGAAAGCGGGCCATCTTTGTGCTTTGCTGCTCCGAAGCTTCCTGCTCCATTTTGGACAACTTGTAGTTGGCCTCGTGCGATAAATTGTTCTTGATTGGTTCAAAATTCTTTTGTGGCATGTGGGGATAGTTAAGTCGAGCCATTGTTTGCTCGTATACGCCATCCGGCACAACGCCATCTTCGAATGTAGGCGCATTCGATTTCTTTTCGCTTAGCTCCGTGTTAGTTCCTTTGTCAAACTTACGCGGCTTGTAATCGTCCGCATGTAGTACTTGCTGTATACGATTTAGCTTTATGTCCAAAGGGGAGGCGTTGCCATCATAGCCGCCTTTGCGATCCGTGGGCATTCGCATTACCATTGTGTCCACTGGCTGGTCCTTGTACTTTTGCTTCACCTTAGCCAGCTCTGTATTCTCCATCGCCCTGGAGTAGTCACTCATCGTATTTTTATTCTTTTTACATGCACGCTCCGACTTGTCGTTTGCACTCACGCCCGAGTCTGCAGCAGCCGCCTGAAAATTTTTAAACCAAGCATCGGCAGCGTTTTGCAACGATTTGTTCTCATCCTCTGTTCCACCTTCATTCGGCTGAGCAAAACTTGCCAGCATGTCGTCAATGGTGTTACGTCTGTGCCGAAATAGTTGATCACTTTCCCGATTCATCTGGCCATATGTGGGCTTAATACCGTGGAGCTCCAACCGCGCATCCTCAACAGCTCGCTGAAAGCTGCGTAGCTGCTCGCCATCGTCCTCTTGCGTGGGCAGCGAACTGCCTCCACTCAAAACCATCAGCGTCCACCACAATTGCAGAAAGATCATGACTAGCCAGCAAAGTTTTGTTTCGTTACAAAATAAACATATCTATATCAAAATCGATTGACTTAAAACCCTTGTACAAATTGTAACACTCTGGGGCATTGCGAAAGAAGTTAAGTTCTATACTGAGGATCATTTAAAATGCCTTCGAATTGAATGGATTTGACACCAGTGCGTTGCACAAATCCAACTCAGGTAGATAGTACGAGTACCCTTTTCGAGTCTTCTAGCACAAATCATTGTTAGCCAAATTTCTTACTTAATTCGAGATGTAAGAGAAGAGTCTATATGGATATTAATAAAAGTAATCAAATGTAGAGAAATTTGATCTGATGTGCCTCTCCGTTTGGAGATCTGTTGAAAAGACAGATATTATAGTAAGTACATACTTAGGTAGCCCACCTCTGGTTCTTGCTCACCCTGCATTCGAAGGGAAAACGGGTGTTATAAAATCCTTCTTGTTCAGCATGACCATTTTTTCCAGGCATGCTCGTCTTTTAAATTAAAAATTCTACCAATTAATAATAATATAAATGTTGGAGCGACTGACTCGCTTTTATTCTTTTTAGGGAAATAATATCTGTGTTTCTCTTTGTACATTAATGCGAGCTTAGCTGTGGAGGTGCACTTCATGTTAATAAATAGAATACATATCTGCTTTATCAACTCTGCGAAAATATCAGCACTGATTATTTCCCAATTCGAAGTATAATCAATGCAAATTATCTCATCTGCATCAAAAACAAAAACGGGCAACATGTCTTCTCTTCCATTAAAGTCGTTTCTCCTTCTGCCACCCGAAGGGTCTCCCCACAAGTTCCCTTGAATTTCATAACATTAATTTCATATTTAATTTAAACATATTGTAAATATTTCATTGTATATTTACATAGATTTAAGTGTTTCCTATAGATGTGTACCTATGGACAATATTGGTGTTCCATATTAACTTGCAACTAGCTTAAGCTGCCCTATTGATAGCAGAATACTAGTTTAATAAGTTGTAAATAATTTATTTTTTTTATAAAAAACAGTTATTTTTGCTCAAATATGAAGTATATACATACCCATTACATAATTAGTATTGAACTTCTTTTGGTATGGCAGCCAATAGTTTAATAATATGCTCTGAGTACTGTATAAGAGTATATTATATATTACATTATATATACAAGTATATTCCTCACTTTTGATTTAGCAATTTCTAGAAATTGAATTAAATTTGATCTTGGTGGCGCTTTGTTTTTGCCACCTCGAGTGCACTGATTGAGTTTTCATTGAGCAACAGGCGTCTGTATAGGATACCTGCACCTCAGACCTCAGGAAAAGTTGCGACTGACATTTTGTACGCAAAACTTTGACAAGGCGCTTTCGCTCCTGATAAGAGCGCGTTGTCTGCCTGCCAGTCTTGTTGGCTCCTAGGCCAAGCCATTGTGCAAGCTCTCCATGGGCTGCGCCGCCGACTTCCGACATGCGACGCCAACTGACAGCATTTGCTGTTGCCAGTACGAGGACGCGTATGTATTACAGTTGCTGTTGCGCATGTTTAACATGAAATGGTTTTTGTTGGCAATTCAACAACGGCCCCTGCTCCATGTGGCGCAAGTCTGGGCTGCCTGCCCCGGCATTGTTTGCGCGTGCCACGTTACATTTTCAATGTAAATCAAATTTTTGTTTTATGCGAAACTTTTGCAAAACTGTCGTAGGCGCTCCCGTACAAGGGGACGTACGTATGCGCAACGACAATAACATTTCCTATTTCCGACTGTATGTTGTTCTGTGGTGCCTGCGAGTGTGTGGGTCTGCGATAACGCACACACGCCCACACGCCCACCCACACACGAGCGACTCATTGTCAATGCAACAATGCGCTTCGCAGCATAATTGAAAATAATCAACATGCAGAGTTAACAAAACTAATGTTATTAGCTCGCTTTAGATTGAAAAGTTTTGCGGCTTAGCTGCCGTTTATATCTATAAACGATACATTGTGAACGTATAGTAGATGCTCTACAAGTACAATGCCTACAATGTATGTGGGCATTGTCTTTACCTCAAAGTTTGCAGCGCCCCAAAGTTGGTAGCTATAGTACAACAATATCTACTTTTTGCCTAATGCAGCCTTGTCACGATGTCTTCTAGCGAAAGGAAAAAAGGAATAATGAAAGGAACAAACAACTAAAAACAAAAACGATGCGACATGACAAAGAGAAAAACCTTTTCGGACAGATGTCTGTCGTCCGGCAGGGACAAACATGACAAGGCACGCGCCATTAGTTCGGGTAGTTTATACTCGTATTTCTTTCTTTTCTCCTTGCGCGTTTTCTCCTTGCGCGCTTTTGAGTAAAATATTATGTTACCACTAAACTTTTTCAGCATTTATTGTAGTTAATGCTTTTGTTGCAATTTTAGCCAGCGGCTGGACCCGAAATAAATATAAAATGATATGTAAACTTATTCAAATGCACTTCTGCTCATTTTTGCCTTTGCATATTCAAATAGATACTTGTATTTGTACGTCTAGGGTTGCCACACAAGCAATTCATTAAGCATGCTTCACCCCCAGCGCCAACCCTATCCTATCATGTGCAATGTTGCAATAGAAAATTACTGACAAAATGCCCGACAGTTTACGAGCCGCAGACGCAGACACAAAAGCGGCAACAAACGCCAGCCACCGACCATCGAGCAGCAACCACACGTTTTTTGTCGAGAGCCACACACGGTGAATGGCAGCATATTTACTACTTCAGAACATTTCATTTTATTGGTCTCGAAATGAACAAATGGCGCACACGCTTCGACAGAACACAAACTCACAAATACACAAACACACAAACACACACACACACACACACAAATAATGTACACATACAAGCAAAATGTTTCCTTGCAAATTTTTGCATAATTTATGAGCGCAACAAAACGGCAGCAGCACATGAAGCACAAGGCCACGACTCACAGTCCTGGCCAAGTGATTTAAATGCAATTGCATTGAAACTCAGAGCTGTGGTGGCAGAAAGACCAAACAATTTTCGAGCAGTCGAACCTGCTGTTCATAAAAATGGGCATTTGTGCCTAAGACGTTGCTGCATCTATCGCCGATGCCTTTTCGCTAGCTTGGTCATTTTTTCAGTGACCAAGGTGTTGAAATGTTATGTAGCATCAAATAGAAACTGAACACTGGTTTGCCTCTTATTGCCGGACTAATCCAAAATACTTTGTCGGGTCTGTCACCACCCTTTGGGTAGATTGTAAAACAAAACGCAACATCATTCAGCCATCGATACGCAATAAAAAAAATAAAAAATTAAAAAACAAGTCTCTCAGAAAATTAACATACATATGTATGTATGTATTTATTGCCTATAAACAATAGTCTTTTATGTTTCTACTACATATGTATATAATTATTTGAATCGCAAAATCTATTTGTACAATACAATACAATACAATACATTGTATTATATATGTCCACTTAAGAGACATTGCAATATTTTCTGTGGTTGTGTCAGTGTGCAGAGCATTGGTCACAAATGTCATTTATTTGTTCGCTACGTTTCCGAAAGACACTACAACTTCAGTACATTTTAAAAACGAAATTTATGTGACATGCTGCGCCACTTGATCAAATTAAATAATCATGAGCTCTAAATAAAATCGAATTTGCCTGACAAGGAGAACAAGGAAAACAGTGGACACTTTAAAGAACTTATAGTTGCAGATGCACAAGTCCAACTTCGATATCTTTATTATTAATTTTTGCACGTTGCAACAACCCTAATTAGTCAAATGATTAACGTTGGCTATAGTGCCTTCTAATAGTCTCGCACGTGCTCTTACTGCCAATTCAGTTCATCTAAAGCCCATAAACAAATCATATGCACTTGCACAACTATAAAAAAAAAGCATTTGTGCCATGCTTGTATGCACAATTTACTCCAACACAGGACAACTACAACCTTTTGCCTTCCGCTTAAGAATTTTTTGCTGCCTGTCCTGCCATTACCAACCATTGCCTTCTTTGCGCTTTCTTTGCTTGCTCTGCCTTTGAGTTTCTTTTTGGCAATTTTCCATATGCAACACGCAACAGACGTTTTTATGTTCTGTGTGCGCCGCACATAAAAAAATAAACGAGCCAACGTGAAGTCAGCCAAAAGGGCGGCAGTAAGCAGCCCAAATAGCCAGGACAACAGTCGGCATCAACAGTTGCCGCCAATGCCATGGCCAGGGGCCAAGAAGGGCGACAAAATAACGAATGCGTAAAAGTAGACGACGAAAAAATAAGCTGACCGACCAGCCAGCCAGGAGTGGAAGTCAATTATCGAATTAATTTAGTTGCTTGTGACCTGACTAGATGGCGTTAGGGTTTTTATGAGCGCATAAATGTGAATGCTCATAGAAATGGCGCATGGTGGTGTGTGGATGGTGTGGATGGTTTGGATGGCTGGCCGTCAATTCGTGCGACTAAAATGAAATTACAATTGTGTTTCAGAAGTGCCAGAGACTGGGAAACCCCTATTTACTGGTATACTCTGGTACATATGGATGTGTAAAGTGGTGAGGAGCGTGGCTGAGAAGGGGCTTCTTTCTGAATTCCCAATTAATTAAATTACTGTATAAATGACATTTTTTCCACATAAGGCATGCACTACCGCACACACACACACTCACGTATGTGTGCGCACGCAAATTAATAAACGCCCATCTGCATGACCAGCGATTGCAAAACGGCAGCAACACCCATGTTGTTGGCGTCGGCAGCTCTTGTAATTGATGCGTTAATCCGCATATTGACAGCGGTTTTTGTGGCGGCTTTATGGAATATGCCGCCGTTGACTCCCATGCCCATACCCTTACCCGGCCAGTGGCGCAGACGGCCAGTTAAAGGATTATGCACTGCGTGTTTTTGTCATGTTCGCCCCATGTTTCGCATGCAGCCAGGCTAAGTAATTTAATTACATTGCAGCCACAGAATTATTCCAATATATGCTTTATTGGCCGCCGACACTGACGCTGACGCCAACGCCGCCTCCGGCAGATGCGTCTGTTGTCAAAATTGTATTTAATTTGTGCTCGTGTTGTTGATACGTTAGATGTAAACGTGCAAGAAAATACATTTACTAGATTTTAGAAAATCGCTCTAAATCTAAAACGCAATTGAGCTTAGAACAATTTTCTGAAATACTACGCTTTGTAATAGTTTAAAATTGTTTAAAAATGAGTGCACAATAAATATAGATATAATTCTGCATCAAAATTACGATAAAAGAAAGAACTCTTCGAAACATAATTCCTAGTTTGATGGCTTTAGAGCGAAGAGCTCTTGCTTGGAATAAGATTTAGTAGCTTCTGTGCTGCCTAAAAGTATGCAGAGATTTCCTGCTCAGCTTGAACGTGTCTGTGCGGCGCATCTAACGTTTAGTTCGCGCTTCTGGAGGGTAACATTTATCTTATCGCCACACACATGCTGCACACTATGTCACGTGTACAAGTGCGTGTATGTGTGGCTGTGTGTGTGTGAGTGTGTGTGTGCTGCGCACTATTTTTCAATTTATTACGCGCACATAACAAAACTTTATTGTTAAGCTTGCCCTGCCGCAGTTCAATGCTCATAGGGAATTTGCCAATGTGACGTGCATTAGATTGCCAATGTGTGCCCCATATGAGTGGCTCCGTGTGTGTGCGTGTGTCTCTCTCTCTGTATGTGTGTGTGTGTGCGAAAGATGATGTATGTATGTATGGATATGAGTGTGGCAGAATTAGCTAAACACACACAGGCGATGCCTGGTAGTAATGTACACATCCACCTCCTGTTGTAAGCATCAGGTGCTTGTCGTTTGTTAACGGATTTATGCGGCAATAATAAAACTTGCCAACTAACTGCGTGCCAAATTGATTTATGTGAGAAAACAATGCGAAACAGACAGAGCCAAACACCCACAGCTTTGTATTGGCAAAGTTGCCTTACGGTAAAAAAAAAAAAAAAAAATAGCCGCGGAAACTTTTAATTTTCTAAATGTATCTCGCCCCTGCTCGAACCTGATACGAGTATTACGATAACTGCACACGCACATAAAAAACGTGTCCAACTGGAGAGCGCTAAAAAAGGCGCACTTTGCCGCCGGCGACTGGCCATGGCAGACAGCAGACGGCAACACTCAAGAGGAGCTGCAATTTAATGCTACACCAAACGTAAAAACGGCAAAATTATGACCAAAATGAGAATTTAATCGAAATACGTGAGCGGAAAAATGAAAATTTGACTGCAACTTGGGAACGAGATGTTGCAGCAATAGCGGCGAAAGCAACATCTTCGTCTATTCGCCAAAGCAGGCACTAGCAGGCAGCATCAGCATCAGCAGAAGCAGAAGCAGCAGCATAAAATGCGAAGTGCAACCTCATGCAATTTTCATCATGGCCACAAAGAAAGCGACGAAGAGCTGTTCTTTCATCCTCGGCATCATCAACACTGCCACCGCTGCTCATGCGTTTCTGTTACCTTGACGCCCGCTCAGTGGGCGTGGCTGACAGTCAGCAGCGACAGCAACAGCCCAGGCAATTGCACAAATTAATGTCTTTGGCGCTGACGGCGCTTACAACTCCACGGCTTTCGCACTCCTGGAGAACTGTTGCACGTTTGCCATGCGCACGGATCTACGCGGCAGGAGCAATGGTAGAGATAACACTGCAAGGAAAGTCCACAGGCCACCAACGACTTTGCAGCAGACAATTCTCAAATGAGTCAACAACAGTAAACTTGTTTATTTTATTAGCGCCGCATTCTGTTTTCTTCTTATAAGCCAAGTTCACGATATATTTCTATAAAGTGGCAGGCAGAGGCAATCATCATATTTTGCCAAAGTACAAACTTAAAATATTTAAGACACCCGAATCACTCTTGAAGTGGACGTTACATCATGATACATGCAAAGAGTGTTTTACACGTTCTTTAACTTTACAACCCTTTTTTAATTTGTTTTATTTTGTAGGTTTTATGAGCGTAAGCCTTTATGGCAAAACACATTTGCAAATAGTCATATTTTACGGCGAAACATTATACTTTCATAGATAATAAAAGCCCATCCAACTTACAGAATACAAAATCTAAGACAATTTAAATGGTTTTACAATAACTTCATTAGCACATCCAGTCGATTGGAGAAACTTTTTTAAAAATTAAATAAAATATTTTTATTTTTATCTACATATGTTATTATATACATACATGTGTAATACATTTGAGCAAATACAGGCAATTACCAAATTCTTAAAAATGTAAAATCAAGACTGAAAAGGGATATAAATGCTGATATACTGTTTTGTAGTAACTAACTGCTCCACTTTTCCAAGTTTAAGACTTGCAATTACTTATTAAACTAATTTTAAATAAAGTTGCAATTAAAAACAAAAAATGTGTGGAATCGTTTACTCCAATCCATAATATAAGTTTTGAGTATTTGTTTTATTAAAATTCACTTCATTCACTGATATTTCCATACGTGTTTTCAGCATCAGATATTATTAAAAATGTATGGCTTGTTAATATGATTTAAATAAACATGTCAAAATTGAAAACAAAATTTTCAGCCAACACATTAATGTGAGTCATTGTAATAATAACTGTAAAATTGATTCAGAAAAAAATAATTTATTTTATGTAACCCCCAAACTAATAAATCATCAGCCTGAAAATATCACTTTTACAATTTCAAAAATATATTTGTAAGGCTACGCAAAAGTTTCAAGTCGGCGGTTACTTTTGATAAAATGAATACTGCAAATCATCTGGCAACGCTTGGTTCAAAATCGAACAAGAGCGACTTGGGCGAAAAATGAGTTATAGCGAGCTGAGCGATCGATAGTTGGCGTTGACGCTGCGAGCCAACAGTCACGTTCCTTGTATAAAACATAAAGCAACTCTTGAAATGCAATCAGTTGGTTGCCGCAAGCCGTCAGGTGAACAAGAGTCCCGAGTAGAAGTCGAAAGTGAAAGAAAGCTGAAAGAAAACGCAAATAGAAACCCGAAACTCGCGTCGAATATTGACAAACAATTGCAAGTTGTTGGAGTGTGTGTGTTTAAAGTGCAGAACGAACATTGTCCAGCCCACCATGTACGCCCCTTCATTAAAAGTCTTGGGCATTGGCGGTCTATTGTTGTTGGCCCTAACCCTGCTGCTGGCGGTGCCACCAAGCCAAGCGCGTCCCATGGATCTGTATGACGATGTGAGTGACTTTTTTGACGCCATCTCACTGGACGAGGTAGCCAACACCGGTCGCAATACGCATCCCGAGCAGTTCTGTCTGATGCCAGCACGCAAGGGCGTCTGTCGGGCCCTTATACCGCGCTGGCGCTACGATCCGGAGCAGAAGAAGTGCGTCGAGTTCAAATTCGGCGGCTGTGATGGCAATGAAAACAACTTCCCCAGCTACAAGCAGTGCATGGCCACCTGCGAAGGCATGTAGGTTGTGGAGAATCCTCTGCTGATCGACCTCGTTGAGGGTCCAGCGTTGCCAAAGGCGCGTGTTTTTCCCAGACCCTTCCACTGGAGCTGGGAAGGCAGCATTTACATTTACGCCCATCACAATCATATAATTATAAATACCGATTTTTTTACAAAATAATATTTATACAGTTTTGTAATGTCATTCATCATATGGTTTAGTTTCTAAGGCGCACAGCTGTACTTACTGTGGTGTTCAAAACACACACTTAGCATTAAGTTAATGTGATAAATTTTATGCTGAAATAAAGAACTTTTATACAAGACCTTACCACTTAAAGTGATTTTGTTTTCTGATGTTTTTTTTATTTCACAATCATTCTTAAACATATATATACATATAGGACATGTAAAATATGTTAAGTTCTGCTCATTTCATTAATTCTTTCCACAGAAAGTATAATTTTTTTCTGAGTAAATCAATTTATTAAATCAAGTTATTTAATTCCAAACAAAATCATTCAAACAATATTAATTACCGGAATCATAAAAATCGACCTCTCCATGTACAATTTTATATCAAGCCTAGCTCAACACATTATAAATTTTAAAACATACGAATATGTATCGTCAATAAGGTTTTGCTGAAATAGGCTGTGAACAATTTATTTTGTAAAATAACTATAACATTTGCTTATAAGGAACAAACGAGGGATATATTTCGGTTCTGATTGCGCTTTTGGAACGGTCTAAGAATTGAATTTATATTCATTAACGGTTTTAACTGAAAAATTATCTTCAAAATAAAAGCTCTTGGTTGTGCTGTGTTTTTAAACATTATTATTTCACCTTCCCGGGAGCTGGTAAATAAAACAATAAATCAATATGAGAACCGAAACTGTTTCGGTTTTAATTAACCGTTTTCGGTCTTAGAAAATATATATTTTGGTTCCGGTTCCGTCTAAAATATTGAATTGAATTTCATTTTAAAAAAAATCATCTCTGAATAATCTGTGGACATCATGATTTATGTTTAACTGCAAGTATTCAATAAGATAATACATATGTAAATTAACTCAAATCTGAATCGTCACCTTCATTGCACATGAATGAAATAAATGTCTTGCTATGTACAAATATGTCATTGAGATTTGTATTTATTAGGCGATATTAAATATACAATTACATAGCCGCAGCCGCAGCCACAGCCAAGCCCGACAAATGCGTTTCATTCATCATCGCTCGCCCCGATGTCAAACTACAACTTTCATTATAGATTTCACTTGGAAATTGCCCAAGTATGCATCTAGAAATTTCCAGCATACATAGCAACCGATCGGCAGTAAACAGACTGCCCAATTGGCAAATCAACAAACAAATGCAAACAAGATCAGCATTTTGCAAAGGTCACTGACGATGACTACGTCAAACGGCGCCTAGTTGGGTCTAGGCAAACCACTATGACGCGAGCGGTAAAAATACGCACAAACACTTCAGGCCCACAAAAAAAAAAACCGGGCCAAAACTACATAGTATAGCCGACAAAAAAGATGAAATAATAATATAGTCAACAAGCAGGTAAACATAAACAATTGAAAGGTGCCAATTTATGTTAAATAGATATGCAGTAAAAATCACAAATTCGCGCTGGCACACAACTTAACAATATGCATAATTTTACTGCTATCTGTGTGTCTGGGTCTCTTCAAGTCGAATTGGAGACATAACGAGGGCCGCTGGGACAATAGCTGCTCAAGAGATAGGCTGGCATTTTTGCATTTTACCATTTTTGTCTTGGCTTCAGGCCAAGTCAAGTCAATTCAAAACAAAACAAATTTTTACTTAATGTGCGGGCTAACGTTTGATGTTCGCTTTTGTACGTTTGTATTTATGTACGAGCATATGTATCTATGTACTAGTGTGAGTACGTTGGATCAATGACCGGCAAGCCAATCGAAATGCGGGCCCACTAGCTGTATAACTATTGCCGTTAACAAATTGCAACATCACCATCTATGGCTACCGGCGACCGGCAGCTAATGCGCTGTTTTCTGTTGTTTTATTTTTTTGCTCTAAACACAAAATTTATGTCATAATTTTGTTGTTAGTTTTATTAATGCACAATGGGGAGGCAAACTTTGCACAATACAATTCGTAATTTGTAATTTGTAATTTAAAGATATCGAATGCGAATGCGAAAAGGCGCCAGCTTCAACATATTTGGTGCGCACGTTTTGTGCAAGCAGCCGTTAGTCTCGCATTTGGTCTTTGGCTTTGGGGCGCATGCGCAACATCGAAACAAATTCGAGGGAAGTCGAATTCGAAAACATTTTCGCACGCAAGCGCAGCGGCGCGTAATTGGGTTGCGAACTTGGCTAACCGCGATGGCGACGTTGACCGTTCTAGAGCATTCTACAGACTTGTATACTCGTACTTAGTATGCATACGTATGTGTGTATGTATGTATGTACATATATTACACATGTATGTATGCTCGTAATTTTCAAATTCATGCCATTCGACAAGCGAATGTTGTTGCAACGTCAACGCCTGATACATGCATGTATGTATGTGTGTGTATGTGTGGATGTTGTTGGGAAATACTTAGCCCAGCAAATGAAAAACAAATAGACAACAAAATGCAGGCGCTAAAAGTCAATAAACTTTTTTAACCTGCATATGCGCCGACGGCAACAACAACAGCCACAAGAACTGCAATAGTACCAACCCAGTCAGCATCGAATGCATCGAATTGCTACAAAAACAACAAATTTTGAAAAAATGTTGAGGCAAAATTAATTAAAATGCGCTAAGCGCACGCAGTCACCCAATAAAAACAACAACAACAACAGAAAAACAACAACAATAGCAACATACCGTGCGAAAATCAAATGAAAATTTTCCGCATTCACCAAAAGCAGCAACAACAACAAGCATACGCATCGTAAGCAGCTTCAATATATACATATACATACATATGTATATAAAAAAAAGAAATAAACAATAAATATAAATTAATTTTATTAGTTGGTATTGCTTTTCATTTTTGCTGCTATTTGGTTTGTTTATTTAAAGCACGTAGCACGCGCAAACTGAAAACTGCAAATTGCAATAAAACACCAACAACAACAGCAAGAGCAACAAAAAGTCAGCCAACCACAATTAAAAACCCAATGTTGTTGTTGCAGTTGTTGTGTTGATTGTGCCTCTATGTCTATTTTAAAGCCAGAGTGCTCGACTCCGCATCGAATGTCAATGAACCTCGCGTGGTAGGCAGTAAAAGTCCCTTCTTTGTCCCATTGTTGTGGGTTTGTTTTTTTTTTTGTCAGTCACCGCAACGGGGGGAAATAACACAACATACTTATACTTATTTTTGTTGTTTTTTCTGCTGCTGCTGTCCTATAGTGTGCACAGTGTAAATATCTGCCTTCATGAGCAAAGATCAATGGACGTCGCCAAATGGACACGATGACGTTTTAACTGTTCAGGAGCTGAAGACAACCTCTTGCACATATGCCATGGCATGGGCGTCGCTAGGATCTTATTTGCGAGAGTCAAGAATGTTTATATCTCTAATCTCCCTGAAATGGCGTCAAAATATGATTTGGGAAAAAGGAAACAAAACAAAAACAATTAATTGACTTCCCTTAACAATTTACCAAATTTCTTAAAAATTTATAATAAAATGATCGATATATCATATCATAACTAAATTGTAAATCACATAATCAGAAATTGTAAATCTGTTTGATAATTTTCTTCAAATCAATTTTTGCAAATCATTTAATATCTGAAATATATCCTAATAAAAATAAAATGAACATATTTATTGAATCAATTTATTTATTCAATAACTATTTTTTATAATCTGCGATCTGTTCAAATTCAGAAGAGTCTAGTCTTCAGACTATAATCGTCTAATCGTAACAGACGGAACGGTGCTTCTCCTACCCTTTAAATAAATTTTTCATTAATTTACGATATACTACTTCAAAGATAAGATAGTACGGAATCTTTACTCTATAAAGCGTCAGACTCATTATTATGAAAAATATTTTGATGTCAGATACAGTGGATGAGTATATATTCGGGGCAGCTGAAGATAATTTTATCAAGAAGTGAGGGTGTCAAGTCTCAGAAAAAAGGAGTTCTACTCTTATAGGCAGAGCTTGCATAGTTCAACATACTTGTATAATATTTTTCACGTTCCGTTCACGCAAACCTATTATACGAATAGTGTGTACTCGTTTAGCCTTTCAATAGTATTAAGAAACCACAAAGCCAACTCAATATCACGACTAGCCAGTTCTAGTAATCAATCAATAACAAAAAAGCAACTATAAATGCTGTGACTGACGATAATTAATGTTCCAAATCATCGACCATAAAATAATACTCTCCATAATGGTCCCTTATTTACTGCAGCACAACAGTCCAACTATTAAATACCCTCTACCCATCCTTTTCATCGCCTCAGCCATTTATCCAAAATAAACTTTGCTCTTCCAATCATTCCTATTGAAGACAGCATGATCGACTCAGTCATTCAGTAAAATACAAAGCCCCTGACTTGCATTCATCAGTTTTGTTAATATTTAATTTATGAATTTTCCAATTTCTAAATACAATAATAATTTATATATTAAACTAACATACACTGTGTAAATATATATATATATATAATATGTATATATATTTTGTTTATTTAATATGTTTTGTATAGTTGTTGATTATTACAATCGTTTGATAGGCGTTTGGAGCTTAACATTTTCTTCACTATATACTCGTTTGTTTGTAATTAGCGTAGCAAAATAATTATTTTGTTATTATCTTGAACATTTCCCATATGGATTTGTTTAAAACTATGATAGGTAATAAGTATTTTTTAACATGTATGTTTTTTATCGTCAACGTACAAGCTGCTTAAAGTGTGACCTTTTGGCTTCAATCAGTGTGTAATTTGAAAACAGCGCACAACTACCACGTATGCCAACTGTTAAATAAATATTTAGAATATAAAGGGCGCAGACTTAAACGAAAAGTATGTGTTTGTGTGTGCATGCTCCAGCAAAAAGCTGAACTTTTTCATATTGCAAATTAAAGTGAATCCTTCCGACCACAATCCGTGTATGGGGCCAATATTAGCAGGCAATATCTGTTGTGACACTTTTGATGCTCTCGGAGCTAAAGTGTACACAGCCGTACTTGCAGACCAACGTCCAGACATATGGAATGAAAAACTCCTCGGGTGCATCCTCCTCAACATATTTAAACTTAAGGTCGGGAAATTTCTGCAGCAAATTTTAAAATGTATTCGATTTAAAGCTATAGTACATAATGCCAGGAGCTTACTCTCAATCGATCGCTGGACCATTGGCTAGCGCCCTTTGATATCACTTCTAGCACTTCATTAACGCCAAGCTCTCCCCGTTGCTCCTGCACGCGTTGCAGTCGAGACGAGAAGAATCCAACAACCTGTAAGATATATACCACAATTTACAGATTGATCAGATTTTGGGCGCATTTCTGAGCAATGGGCTTCTACTAAGCCGCCTAACTAAGCAAAAATTCAAAACTAATGTATATATTTAGGGGAATTAATAATGCTGAGGAATCGTGCTTCTTAACAATATGGATTGGAAAATATTCTGGCTAAGTTTTCGGATTGTATTGCTTATATCTGCACTCTAAACAAATTTCTTACTTTTCCAATGTGACTTACGAGCATTTGAAACACGCAAATGGTTTTAGTAACAAATTTTTTAAAACAATAAACCATTTGGAAACGCTAAATTTACTAAGTTCTTAATCTAGGGTAACTTTTAATTGAATTCTACTCACCATGTCAATGTTCTGTATAACATCTTGAAAGGCATGATGACTGCGGAAGCCCTCGAAAACGCTGCGCTTGTACAACAATGTATAGACCAAATTGGGGCAATAGACAAGCTGGTTGGTCAGACAGGAATTTAGAATTTCCAATACCATGCGCAGCACCTCCTCCAGCACACTGAGATCCTGCATCATATCCTCAGGAGTGGTGGATACATTCACGAAGACGGCACTATCGGCAGGCTCCTTCAATTGCGCATCCAGGCGCGTATGCTTGCGTGCTAGCGTTTCAAACAGCGAAACTAGACGCTGAGCAACATACGGGTGAAGCGCTCGGAAGTGGCCGGACATGTTGGCCAAAGCGGCCAAGCAATTCGTATGCAAGTACTTGTCGCGCATTTTTAGCATGTTGTACTGTATGGTGCGTATGACGATCAAAATAAGAATGCCACCAAGCGATATTTCCGATATTGTGCGCTCTGTATACCACGTGATGTTCTTTAGCATCTGTAATGGGCAAAATGTGATAAAGAGAAGCGTATCAAATGTCGGGCAAAATTTATCACTCACAATTGTGTGCACGTTCTTGTTAAAGCCTTCGTCTTCGCTTAGAATTAGCAGTACAATGAGGGACATATAGATGTGATGCGAATTGCTGTCTGGTGCGTTGTATAGAGTTTGCAATATAGGAATAACTAACTGTTCCAGATCATTCTGCTGCATGACAAACCGATAGAAACGCTCATTGCGATGAAGCAGCAGGTAGAGCAGTAGCGTGGCCTGATCGATGGTAACAATGCGACAGAGCGTGTCATAGACTGCCGAGAAATCTATTTGGAAGGAAACAGCCTGACTGCCCTCCTTCGGCGAATCCTTGGAATCTGCACAGCTAAAAAGACTCGTGCGATAGGCATTATCTTGGGCCGTGTAGTGATTAGTGAGGACCAGGATGAGAAGCAGGCTCTGATTAGCTAACGGATAGTGTGTTCGAAACTGCTGTGAGAGCTCTGCGCCAGTAGCATTGTTCGCCTTAAGCACATCCTGCTGTTTGCGAAACGTGAACATGGACAGCAGTGACTCGGCAATGCCAAACACAAAGGAGCCTGCTGAACTGGACCCAAACATGGTGTGCGGCACCTCAACCATGCGCGACACAAAATGCAATAGCGCAGACATCAACACATTAGCATGCTGGCACTTGTAAATGGTTCGAAAGACGATGGACTTCTCCGTTGGCTGTTGTGCAAACAGATGAACCGACAGCAGTGTGATGATGGAGTTGACTGCCTCCATATGCAGGTGATAAGTGAACTCCTTGACAGGTATCACAACAATAAGATTCACTAGCGCATCAATAAAAGTCTCGAATTTCGCCCCATCTACAATAACCGGAGGCCCCAACTTTTCCGTAGCTTCAATGGCTATAGTTGCGCTTTCGGGTGGTGCAGACGGCTGTTCCTGCTCCGCCCGTAACATGTCCTCGCTGGGCATAGCCTCGAAATGCTGCAACAGTTGAAACTCCGAGCCCGTCTCATTAATATACTTCACGAGCGTCCGTATTATGAAGAGCGCATTAAAGGTCTGCCACACATGCATATTACTCTCTTGATCTGACAGTGACAACAGCTCGGTGGCCTTCTCTAGAAACACAGTAATCAACGAGCCAAAGTTTCCCGTCTTCAGATTATTGCTTATGAACGATTGACACAGCGACTCTAGCCGCGAGTCCAGATTCAGCTGATCTTGGCTGTAAAGGGCATAAATTGCGAGTCAGCCACCAACAATGCGAAATACAACTTACCTGTTTTCCGGCATGACAATGTTGTAGTTGAGCAAGCCGTTCCAATAGGGCTCGTCATCAGCAGCTATGTGCCTCCTCCCAACGAGGCGGCACAGCAAATCATTGGAAGCCAAATCGGCATTTCTGCTTACGTTGATGCCCATTTCCTACTTAAATGTGCTCGATGACGCCGACCACGAACTCTATGCACTCGGCTCCTTGCTTAGCAGATATGTATCCCGTTTACCGCATTTGTTGTGCTGTTCTACAGCGAGGACACAATTTTTTTCGGTTCAAAAACAATAACAATTCCCTGTCGGTGGCACGGGCACGTCATCCATTTGTAAGGTTTTTTTCATCATATGGTAATGTGGGTGCGTTCATCAACACTGGGCATGCGACAGGTGGCAACTCTGGACGTACCATATGATTACAATTTGTTTTGTTTTGCTTCGGAATCCTATCCATGTGAGGCGTGCGAGAATATTTAGAATAAAATGCTTTGTGCTGTTTCAGACTGTCTGAATCACTTTCAAGAGGTACCCAATTTGGGTACTTTTGAATTCCCCAAAGATCCGGAGGTGCAGGAACAATGGGTGCTTTTCTGTAATCGAGAAGTCGACACGGAAGTTGAGCGCGTATGCGAAGAGCACTTCACACCCGTCGACTTCGACCGCGATTCAAAGTGTGTTCTCCTTGCCAATGCAGTACCTAGTGTATACAAAGATGATGGTCAGGAGCATGAAGATGAGTTTTTACAGACAGGCGAATGTGATCCGGAACCTAAGATAAAACACTCGCCCAATAATGACATGGTCACTGGGATATCAGACTCTCCATTACCAGATCAATACGAAAATGGTCACGAAACTGCAATTGAAAACGAAGAATGTGGCTCAACACTTGCAGAGGAGTATGAACAGGAGCGACAGGCAATTCTTGTATCTAAAAGAAAGCAGATTGTCAATGCGCTCCTGGACGAGTACGATAGAAAGCAGGGAAAAACTCAGACTCAGAATACCTCCGGTTCCCATGAAGTCTACGACGAAGTCGAGAGTACAAAGACAGTTGTGATAGATGCAGATGCCTATCTCAGTGCACTTGAACAAGAGAAGTATGTCGAATGTGAAAAGAAGTATATCCAATTTCTCATACTAATGCTTTATTTTCAGCACTGAGCTAAAACGAATAAACTTTAAAATGAAACTCGCTGAGGAAGACAATGTAAAAGCAATGGGGAAGCTGCAAAAGAAGCTGGAGAAGGCGGAAGGACAGTATAGTCAGCTGTGTAATCGTTTGCAGACCATATTCTCATCAGCTCAGATCGATAAAATACAACACAACAAACGGATTGTTTGGCCAGAATCAGATTTGGTGGATGCTTGTGCCTTGTATGCAGCTAGCAGCAGGGTGTACGATATGTTGCTTCGCAAAAATTTTCCACTACCATCAATAAGGACGCTCCAGTTCTGGGATGCCCGACAACGAGAGCGTTTGGTTGACGACAACGATCCGGATGCCGATTGTACCATCCATCACTGGCGCTGCACACATCGTGCACAGAAGGCAGCACATCGAAAGGATTTACGCATGCAGGAGCAGCAAAAGCATCGAGACTCTCATAGTAAACCGTCATAATGATTCTTCCATAATAGATTTACATTATATGAATTAATTTATGTAGGCACAATATTTAAAGTAGGCAAGTGAGAAACAATACACAAAGTCAGGCCTTTTTATCAAGATACATGAAGATCAAGATACATTGCAGAAGACTGTCCCGGGTAAAATAGGCCTGACTTTGATATGCGAATACTTATTCATAGTCCGATTCTAAATTAAAGTAATAGCGTTTTTTCTTTCAATAAGTTTATTTTTGAATTCAACTAAAACTAAATTATTTGTTGTATACTGCGTACATTTGCTCATCGTACTCGACAGACTACCGCTCAGTTTTGTTATTGATTATGCTATTATGCTCTTTTGGATTTCCCCTTAGTCGTTTTCAGATCCTTCTCAAATGTATTTAGACTTCACATAAAATTCATAGCTAAGTATTTAGGGTTTGTTCACATTCATAGATGTACGACAAAATAAAACTAAAAAGCAATCACATCATTTTTGATTGCGCAGACAGTTGCAAATCGAAATTAATTTTGGCGTGTTCTCTTGTCACATAATACGTACACTCATGCAGAATTATCACAAATTTATTCCTTTTAGTTAAGGGCGTTGCGGAAATATGCAAAACCGATGCGTGTGTGCGTGAGTGTTTGTGGAAGTTATTAATAACTAAATATGCGTATGCAGATGGGAAACACAAATCGGTTTTCAATATTTCAAAATAAAATATAATGTTTTATATAAAACAAGCGCGGCAAGACGCAATGCTGGAGAGCTTGTGGTCACGACCCTGTAGTTGATTTTCGTAGCGTGTGTGTGTGTGTGTGTATGTGTGCGATATGCTGACCTAAACTTAAACAAATATACACTATAATGATTAAGATGAATGGATGTTATGCTACAGTTCATGACTACGCATCGACTTTTTCTGCGGATGTTGTGGCTTTGTCGTTGCTCGCCTGCATTTACCAGAGCCGCGATCAGTGCCGCTTAAAGTTTGCGGAGTGCATTGTGTTTGTTGTGCTTCTTGGCTAGCAGCTGCTTAAGACTGAACGAAGACAGTGCAATTCCAAAGAGCGCCAACATGGTAGCGGAACGCGTCACCACACGATTGGGCCTCGACGAATTTGTGGTGAAAGCATGGCTGCTGTGTGTGGAGGCCTGCGCAGCTAGGTGCGGCGTCTGAAACAGAAAAAAAAACGTTTTATTAGTTAGTGAGTAGTTATCAGATTTTCCAGTGTTTTCCATATATTAAAATCTTATATCTATTTGACCTTTTCTTTTCTTTGCTGTACACAATGATTTAGCGAGAAAAGTTCTGGGTTGTTGATAATTCATTTTAATAATCTCGTCAGACTCAATAGCCATGCTTTTTGTTAACTATACTCAGAGACCTATTCGTATAACCTCCAAAGCTCCCTCCCTACGATACTTAATTCCATTGTCTCAATGGATATGTTATGATTTATATTTGTTAATGCGCACTGAGTGTGTTTTCAACAAACGCACAACCCCAGGCAAAATATTTGTCAACAAATCAAAATATACATATGTATGTATAAACCGCATACATACATAGATGCAAACTATTATTTTCAAACTAAAAACACAAATTTAAATCAAAAACATACACTTTTCAGCACACCTAGATATGGATTGCGTTTAACTTTAGCATTCTGTTTATTTACAAGTTCTATTTTAGACGGATCGGACAAGGAAAAAACTTGGCCCACTGCCCACTTGTCGTAATTGCCGGCGACGTCAACTACGCAGCACATTTTGTGCTTAGCAACGGAAAGTGGAACACCCTCGAACCAAAGGGGTAATACTCGTACTGTCTACGTTCAACGAACTGTAGGCGATTGGAATTGATAAGATGTTATGCGAGTTCTTGCGCCACCGTCAATCATCAATTGATAGACGTACGCCTTTAATAAACGGCCTACTATACCCATAATATGGGTGTTGCATTCTTTTTAATCAAAGCATTGCCCTACGCACATAATAAAGTATGTATGTATGCACATACATATTTACATGCCATTGTCAAAGTCGCAATAAGTTTTTACGTCGGAATGTGTGACGTATCAGCGCACCGCGGTAAGCCACATTGTTGATAAGCCGAGTACGTGTGTTTTCATCCCATTGTGCATGTTTTGATATCTCATCATAACCAGGTAGATAAGGGTATTAGATCCTAGCGTATTCAATTTTTACATTAAGAGTCAATTAGTAATATAACTGTAACACCCGGGATCTATAGCTTAAATCTATTCGAACAGGTTGTCCCAACATTGATCGTGAATTGGTTTCAATGTCCAGAGCTGTCTGATAGCTTTATCTACGCAGCATTTATTTAAATCAGATCCGACATCATGCCATGGACGCGTGCCATAATGTACATATATGTATATATACATATATTATCAGTCGCAACCATTCTCTAATATATAGTACGAGAATAATAAACAGTCCAACTTCGATAACTCGAAATTCCATTCCATTCTAAGCACCATATCAAATTGCTCAGTAGATTTATTAAGTCTCCCAAGATAATCAATATAAAGCGCATTCTAAATTTGAAGGTATTTTTATTTAAGGAATGCTAACTAAACAATTGTTATGGAAAATTGCTCATTAATTTAAGTGACTCAATTTAATTAGGTTCGACTATTTTAAAATACAATTTCTATTTAATGTTCTCATTATAGAATTGTATATACTCACACACATTTAAAATGAAATGCGCGGAAATTTCTTTCTTTTAAATTAAACCTATTTTTGAACGCTCTTGGTCTGTTGGGCAGCCGCTTGTCTGGTACTTTCGATGTCATTTATCAGACTCTTTAGCGCCGCTGCGCCGACAGGATTGTTGCCTCTATTGAAGCTATGTTTGCGTCGATTGCTAATTTTACGACGGGTATTTTCAGATTGTCGATTTATGGCGGCCATAAAAGGCGTCAGATCGGTCCCAGGCATATCTGAAGGATTCGCCTTAGACGATGCCTCTGATTCATCTTTGATTAAGCTTACAGAGTCATCTCCTTCTGTTTCAGTGGGATTAGATGATTTCAACACCACGTTTATGTTTAAGTTATCTCTTGTCGGTTTTTTCTCCTTTTTTGTCAAAGTCGACGCCTTTCGCGGCTTTACGAATATGTTTGACCTAGAAGAACCGTGCCGAGGGATTATTGATGCCGGTTCTATTATAAGCTCTTTGTCGATTTCGGTTTTGGCAGGCGATGGTGGTTGTTTCAGGGGTGAGCTTGCCGTAAGCAGTTCTATTATATCTCGCAGACTTTCTTGATGATCCAGTGCGGAATTATCAGAAGACTCGGGCAAAGCGAGTATATCTTCAATGTCCAATTCTGTAATAGGAATGTCGTAATTTGAGCTGCTTTCCGGTTCCGGTTGCTTTTCGGCCGATAGGTTTGGATTTAACCATTTCAAATTATCTATTGATTGCTCCGCCACAGCCGTGTCCGCACATTCAGGTGTAGCTGATGTGGACGGCATTGCATATAAGGCTGGCAAAGATGTGGAAATGGGTTTAATTCGCTTTTCATCTTTACTTTTAGTAGAAGGAGAGGACGGCGAAACGCGTAAGTCATTTAGGGAACACTGCTTTCGTGATGGCGTCACAGGGAATGCTTTAGCAGTTTCATTGCCGGTTGCTGCAAGCAGTTCCATTATTTCTCGCAGGCTTTCTTGACGATCCAGTGAGGAATTATCAGAAGACTCGGGCAAAGCGAGTATATCTTCAATGTCAAATTCTGTAATAGGAATGTCGTAATTTGTGTTGCTTCCCGGTTCCGGTTGCTTTTCGGCCGATAGGTTTGGATTTAACCATTTAAAATTATCTATTGATTGCTCCGCCACAGAAGTGTCCGCACATTCATTTGCATAAAGGGCTGACAACGATTTGGAAATGGGTTTGATTCGCTTTTCATCTTTACTTTTAGTAGAAGGAGAGGACGGCGAAATGCGTAAGTCATTTAGGGAACACTGCTTCTCTGGTGGCGTCACAGGCAATGCATTAGCAGTTTCATTGCATGCTGGCAGAGGTGGTGAGATAAAGTTATTAAATACTGCAATCGCGGGTGATTCGTCCTCATCTGACGAGATTTCGTCGTTGTGCGGCCAAAGACAAGTTCTGGATTCGCATTTTAGAACCTGCTCCTCGAGACTGATGTAGAAGAAGCGTAGCTTGTTGTCTACACCTTGCTCCTTGCAATCCAAACATAAATCGCCGGGCTTATAATTATCTAAGCTGGATTCCATTACATTAACACGATCAAGCATATGCGTATTTTCACAAATCATTTGGAAAATTCCCAGTACTCACAAAATATCCCCAAAATTTCCCTGCATAATATTGCAGTTATGTTGTCGCTTTTTTATTTTTTGCTCACCTGACCGAAGGTTAAACGGAAAGCATACAATCCGATATTAGTTGTTTTCATGGTCCGTTCAAGCAAAAATTTACTGCAAGTAAACATATTTCGATTGATTTAAAATGTTAGCCAGCTTACATAATAAAAATTGATTATTCTTTTTCATTGTTTCATGTCAGCGGCGAGAAAGTTGATTGTGTTTTCTTATCACTTACGTTATTTGATTGGGGAAAGTGTTTGCTTTGTGTGTCTGCCGCTGCAGTTATTTATGTTCTGCGTAGAGAAATGTTACAGGTTTGCAAATAAATAAAATTAAAATATGTTCGCAAGAACGCGTGCCACACACGGACTGACAGGGCTGAAAAGAACGTTGGGCACCTATGGTTGCATGGCCACATGTTTACAAAAAAATGTTGATCTGGCAGCACTAACGTTATTTTGCCTGAACTGGCGATTTTACGAATTTATTGCTTTTAGTGTGCTGTGAAAAAGTTGGGATTTAAAACAAACCTCCCAATTGTCATAAACCTAATTTTTAAACGATTCACATATTATAAGAATCTGATATGTAAGTTTGTTTTATGCTCTGTGTTCTTGCATTTATCAACACTATCTTTTTAGTCCGTGCCGAGCATCGCTGTTGTGCATTTATTATTCCATAAAGAAATTGTCCAAGAGCACAGAATTACAATGGTTCTATCGGATGGAGTTAAGGAACGCCTTGGCGTTGTAGTAAGTGCTGTGCAAACAGTATTTCATTGGGGATTCGTGCCGATGGTGCTATACCTAGGTAAGTGTTTTCTTTTGGCAGAACATGTGCAACAGAAGAAGAAGCAGCTGCTAACTTCGTTTTTATTGATTACCCTATGTGTGTACATATGAACATGTGCGTATGTTTTATGTAATTTTAGGTTTCTCCAAAGGTGCCGAACCTGGCATGCCACCGCTTACCATTCTGAGCCTCCTATGGCAGTAAAATCTTAAGTCAATTCGTCATGTTGTGGATTCGACACTGAGACGTCGTGGGCTGCTGACTGGATGTGGTTTTGTTAATTCTTTGGCAGTTTCATAGTACCTGCAGTTATTGAAAATAAATTTCTGTCATATTAAAAAATAACGTTGTTGGCTTCAATATGATAAAAGTACAGTTCTTGAATTACGAAAGAGTCCAAGAACAGTACAGTTAGACCATATTCAAATAGATGTATTGCAAAATAATACATATAATGTGATTTGGATCACACTGAATTTAAATGTGTATATATTTATACAAATATCAAGATTGATTGAGGAATGCAGCATGTATTATTTCACTGGTGGATAAACTTCCTACTTTATATCATAATTTCGTTTAATCATCCTTAAACATATTAATAAAATTCAGTCAACGTGTCACGAGTCGAATCACGACATTCCTTAAAGTCAAATCAGGTGGCAAGCTTTCGTACGTTCGCGGCTGTTATCGAGGTATTGAGCTAGAGCGATAAGCTTTTGGTTCATTTGAGCTAAATCGTTCGCAAACTATACGCAAGTTCTGACTTATTTCGGTATGCAAAATTGCACATTTAACACAAAAATAAAGCAAAATAATACATATAAATTGGTGAAAATTGCAAATCAAAGTGCCGGGCACTATTTGAAATAAAAGTTTTTTGCCGAACAAACCGCTGAAGTCCAAATATTGCGCGATGAAAACCCTATGAAAAATTTCTGCCGTGCGTGAAGTGGGGACGAGTTTTTCCAATTGGGTGTATGATTTTATTGGTGCAAGAAGTAGCGAACAACGCGTAAAATATGTGCTAAAAGGCATAAAGTGCTCTTATTAATTAATAAAGAATGTACAAACAAAATGTAACCTTGTTGCTGCGCGAGCAGCGCGAGTCCTCAACATTAAATGCGCAATACAAAGCAAATTAGTCGTTGTTGGGAGCTCCGCCATCGCCACCACTGCCGCCGCCTCCTTTGCGTATTTTTGTTTGTGGCGTAAACGCAAGTAAATAAATTGCAACTCGTTGAGACGCCGCCGTCGTTGTCGTCTTCTCCTTTGTCGCCACTGCCACAGCTCCTAGACTTTGAACTTGTGATTGTGTGTGCGTGCGTGTGCATGGGTGTGTGTTGTTGTTATTGTAAGCGTGTGTAGTGCGGAAAATAAAAGAAAAGTCCCAAAGTAGAAGGGAGAATACGAAACGAATCAAATACATATACATACGTACATAAGTAAACAAGCGATTGCGATTACCAAAAACAATTAAAATGTCGCAGCACGTTTTAGAGCCTCTGTTGTGGCTGCTCTGCTTCAGCGTGCTCCTCAATGCTGTTTGTGGTAAGTTCATAGGCGATAAAGACGACGTGTAGCAGCTCTGGCCTAGGTGCGAAACTAACCTATTATTTTCAATTAAATTTAGGCACACCAATCGAAATAGTCATAAATACCACAAATGTGACTGGGCAAAGCTCCAAAGATGCATGGTTCCAGTCACTAAATGAAAAACCAGCTACAGTGGCAGCTGCAACAAAGAAAGCCGCCGAGATTGGCGCGCAACATGCCAACGAATCAGCTGCGGCTTATCTAACAACATCGATGTCGGCGCCACCGACTGATAACAGCAGCCATAGCACCTACAACAATAATAGTAATAAAAACAATAATAACAACAATAGCAACAATAGCAACAATAACAATAGTGCAGTTCCAATTATGTTGGCCCATTCCCAAGCGCCAGCTGCCACACAGACGCAAATGTCATCGCCCACATTTGGACCGACACATCTGAAAAAACTCGATAGTAAGTTGAAAAAAAAAAACCGCCACGAGATCAGGCCAGACGCTTAATGAATAGACAGACCAATGCTCGCGTGACTTTAACACCTCAAAGACTTTGAATGAAAACGGACTAAGCGTTGCGGCTCTTCCCGCCTCGTGTCGTCTCCTCTTGGTTGGTCTTGCCTGGTCCCGTCTTGTCGGTTCTGAGAACGTGTTAAAGTGCAGCCAGGCGGACCAGCCGGCAGCCGCAGCAGACGATGAGTGACGTCAGTGATGTCAATGTGCCAGACAACTCACAAACACACACACAAACAAAAAACGCATACACGAGTAAACATGCACCTAAATAGACACCCCCACTTGTATGCATTTTATGCACTTGTGGTTGCAAGTGCAGCTCAGACGCTGCCGCATGGTTCGACGGTCGTCTGGCAAACAAAACTGGTCTTAGTCTTATTGTCTTTACCCGCAAACGGCGCGCGCTCCGTCTGGTTTTCTGCCCTCCATCTCTATACATTTGTTTTCGTCTTTGCACTTGTTCGCTCGTCCGCTTTGTTTCTCCATGTTTTGTTTTTGCACGTTTCACACGTTGGCGGGCGCGCTTCAAAAAACCTGCCATATGCCTTGGAAAAAGCAGGGCAACATAACTTGTCAAAGACGATTTTGAAATTGGTTTTATAGATGAATGGGGATACCTTTTAAAATGACGATGTTTCTTATTGTACATTTGCATTTACTACAAACTATAGTGATAGACGATTATTAAACAACTTAAATAATGCAAATCTATGGTAAAGTTCATACAGAACAAGACTTCCGAAAGCCAGCTATTTGGCTATGTTTTTCAGGCCACACACATTTGTACGTATATTAATTAACAATCCCGAACAAATAGTTAAATATATAGGGAACATAAAAACCAAGTTTTCAGCCTTATATAAATTGATTTGAATATTAGAATGGAAGGACTTGTAGAACGTATACGTAATGTTATAAATTCACTTTAAGCTGGAATTTCATTAACTTTAACTACAGCGGTTTCATCAATAATTTTAGAACGAGAAGGCACCATATGTAATCATGTTTCGTTAAAAAATATTAAGCAAAGCGAGAAAAAAACAATTTATTTCAATGACCAAATCCTTAATTATTTTTAGGAAAAATTAAATGCCACTGCGACATTTGCAAGGATAGCAATCACATTTGCGAAACCGATGGCTATTGTTTTACGTCTGTGGAAAAGGATGTTGATAGCAAGATTCTCTTCAGTTTTAGGTAAGTTTCATAAAATATACTCTTATGTTACAATGTCCCGTTATAAGAACTCCGAACGACCAATCGATTAACAATTAACTTAATTTACGCGCACACAAAAATACCATAAAAATGTGATTTCTTTATGGTTTATGGTCGCCTTTGTGGCCTTGTGTTGTGCACACACGCAGCTGTCTCAACATGTCGCAGAGTTTTCCACCTGGTCGCTTCATTTGGTGCAACGATGGTCGCCATGGTGGGCCGACCGCAAGGCCAGCCGCCAGACGAGGTGGTCATGCCTGTTGCAATGATCGGGACTTTTGCAATCGAGAACTGCGACCCATTATTAAGTACTATGCGCTGCGCAACGCAACGTCATCATCATCGTCGTCGTCGTTCTCGTCGTCTTCATTTCCAGACCAGCAGCAGACCTACTACGAAGGTGCGCAAAAATGCACGCCAGCCCAGATCTCACTACAAAACATACATTTGTGCATACTACTACTACTACTGCCCCCTCTCTCCTCACCTATCAAATAACGCACGCCGTTGAAGTTTCTGCGTTAATTCGTTAGTTCGTTCGTTTGTTTGTTCGACTGTTTCCATGCTCGTTGAGTTGATAAAACAACAAAAGAGATCAACAATGAATTGTTTAACTTAAATGCAGAGCCTTACTAAACCCAACAACAGCTTGCAAAGTTTTTAATAATTTTGCACATGTTGATAAAAAAACAAAAAAATACCACCATATCCAACAACAATTTAAGTTTTATATATTTTTGATTGCTACTAACCAGACTGAATTTCAATTAGCGAGTAGTCAAAAAGCAGCAACAACAGAGGCTACAACAACAATAGCAACAACAACAAATTCTGTAGCAGTGTTCATGCATTTTTACTAATTTGTTTTAATTGTTATATTTTATCTCTTTCCCTCTCTCTTTCTCTCTTTTGTGCTACTCTTGCCACCCTACTTCTCGCTCTTTCGTACGTTCCAAACGATAAACGAACATATTACAAAAAAAAAAAAAAAACAAAAACCACCCACGACTTGCCCGTTCGCTCATGCGCTCTCCTTTGCTCACTGTTTCTGTATTTACCGTTACAAACGCCGCCTCTCTTTTCATAGTTGCCTCGATAAGAAATACGATTTGCATCGCGAGCCGCTCGAATGCCTCACCAGTCTCTACAAAATGCCCACGTATAGAATTAATTGTTGTAGAGATGATTTCTGCAATAAAGACGAGCTAATGAAAAGGATATTTGAAAAAGGTACCTATATCACAACATATCAATCAATCAATCAAGCAAAACAAAAACACAAAAACCCTAAAACCAAACAACCAAAAACAATCCCAAAATCAATCAGATGGACAAACTCTATGCTCCTAATCTATTAGCGCACTCTTTCACGCTCTTTAATTTTTGCTAATTATGCACTACAACAACAGCAACAAGAACACTCTTGTCTGGCCACAACAACAGCAACAACAACAAAAACAATTTCACAACTTAACATTAACTATAGCCTTTTTGGTTTTTACAGCAATTTAGTATGTGTACTATAAATTAAATATTATATTTTTAATTTTGATCTTCCCCCCACATGCACTTAGTTTGCTTTTACTTTATACATACATGCATATCTCTATATGTTTGTGCCGCCTCTTTCTGCTCTGCTCGGCCCCCTTTTGTTTGTTTGATAATCAAGGCTAATTTTATTTTAATTTAATTTTTTGCACGGCTTGCCTGCCTATTTCTGTCTTTCTAACTGCACATTTAGCTCAACAACACACAAACACATACACGTAAACACTAGTACGCAAACAATCACAATACATTTTTTGGCTATTAGTACGATAAAACAAAAAAAACAAAATTTTTTGCATGCAAATTATTTTTGCGATTTTTGGATTTGTAGTCACGAATTTTGAAGTCCATATAAGAATGTATGAGACGATATTTGGGCCTTATTGTAGATACATTTTTTCTTGTACAAAGTGTAGAAATGTGTACACTAGATGGAAAAAGTATTTTAACAAGGTATATTGATTGAATAATACTTTCTCCATATACTACATTCCGACCAGGGGTTGAATTCAGCCGTTTGATATGAAGAACAAGAATTAACAATTTTTAAAGCCATAATTGCATCAAAGGAAACTCCCAATACAAAACAAAACAAAACATTGCGCTATGGTTTTGAATTTATTGAAAATAATACTTATCTTCGATTGGTTCTAATGCTAAAGCCATCTAGTGTACAATATACGCTGAATAGTAGGGCTATTCACTCTTGTCTGGTGGAATTTACTGATTGGATTTTTATCGTTTCCTCATTTTGTGTGTAAGACTTCGTTTCTTTTAGTCGAATTTTTTGCCGAAGTCCAGTCCCCGGTCCTTGCCTCTTATGCTGATTCCCGAGGAATGTTTTTCTAAAAACTTTTTGAGAGTTGCTATAACTCGTCTCATACTCGATCTTTGGTGAAGGACAGATTAGGGAGACAATACACAGGCTGCCGAAACTGCTTTTCACTTGTAATATTGCTCGCTTATAGTCTTATACCCTCTATACACCATTCCCTGCAAATATTCCAACTTCTCGAACGAATTGTCGCCGGCTTTACAAATACACTAATACTTCCCCCGCCAACCCACTGCTCAAATAGCTGCTCAATATATAGCTACGATATTCGCTGCTTTCCAACTGCACTGATCAACAGCAAAACAACAGCAACAGCCACAATAATAGCAACAACTAGTGCGTCTTAATCTTGCTGCTATTTGTACTTTATTAATTATAACTACAACTACCAACTACTATAGTTCTACATAACATAGCTTATTATACTACCTACTCAAAATACTACTACTATTACTACCAACAAAACCAACAACAATAATTGTGTATGTAGATGCCTGCACCTAGAAAACCACTTACCACCCGAAGATCCCGCCTGGTGTCATGATAAAACACCGACCTCTTCCACAAAGTGTTGCGAAGATGATTTTTGCAATACGCGTGATAATTACAATGGTGTCATACCAGGTGAGAGTTGCTTACCACAACAAGCACAAAAACAACACCAACAACGAATACCCCACACACGCTCACACACACATCCCACATACCCATTACCTGCCACGCCCATGTCATTGCACCATTTGCATTTTGTTAAGCATTGCCAAAAAAGAAAACTTTGTAGCAAAACAAAGCCGCGCACAACACTAATGCGCACACATACGAACGCATACACACACACATACACATTCGCACACGCACAAATGCATTTGCGCAGTGCTTATCATGCTTTAACGCCCTTCCCCCTTACCATCCACTTTGGCGTTGTTCGTCCTCAAAACATTTCTCTGCCCTCCTTCGTGTTGTTTCTTGTTCTCTTTCAAAGGGTATCACACATCTACCATGATGTTTGTATCGCATGGATGGAAACAAATCCATGTTACAAGAATTGGTATTTCCGGAGAGCGCTCATACAGTTTATGAATTTGATTTATTTATCATTTTCATAATCAAACATTTGCATTACAAACACTTAAGTTCGAAGGAATGAAAAGCCATTAGTGATAATGTTTATAGGCGGTATACAGTTAAATGAATGGAATAAAATTGGCTACATTAGGCTATAAACTAAACTTGCAAAATTGCAATTTTTAAAGAGGTCAGTAATCCACTTGGCAAAGATTAATTTAGCCAATACTCACAAGCGTGAGGTACATCGAGCTTGTTCTAAGGAAGTATGGTGTATGGACTACATACATACTACTCGTATATAAACTATATATATAAAATTAGCTTGATAAAACCAGTCGAAATTGCAATGTCCATCCGTCTACTTTAATTACAATTTCTTCCAAAGCTTTAAAACTATCGCGGTTAAACATTGAACCAAGTCTTCTAGTATACGTGCGGGTATCCAACTTCTTAGCTCGTTTTTGAACTACATTTGTCAAATATTTTTCAGTACTCTTACTATGTATCATACGTAAGTGTTAAACAACTTACAAGTAAAACTTTTCAAAGTGGTCTCCCGAAAATTAATTGACAATTGATAATTAAATTTCGTTTGTAATAATATAAATTGCATTCCGTTATTAAATGCGCGATTCAGGTTTGAATTATACCCTAAATGTTTGTTTGAACCAATAACATTGCATTTCCATTAATTAATGAAAATATTATGAATGTTAAAATGAAGAGAGAAAATTAGACGTGAAAGTTTTAAAATAACGCACTGTTACAGACTGTAAATGTCTTATGTTTGTTTATACGGTAAAACGCCACAATATACGAAGAAATTGAAGAAAACTGTAACATCGTCCATCAACATTACTAACTCGCATTGTATGTTTGAATATCATATTACCAGCTAATTACGGAGCTATTTATGTTGAAATTGAACAAGTGATCGACAACATTGAGCAACAGACTAGTGTGGTATCAATGAATATTGGTCAGTTTATATTCAATATTTTTATTATAATTATTTATTTTAGTTACAATACAGTAAACGTGCATTTATGCATTTATGTATATAATTAAAATGCGATTCATTATTTTTATAGTCATGCCGAAAATATACTCGTATTTTGAATTCCTGCCATTAATTTGTAGAAAAGTTAAAGGGTACTGGATGGACTCAATAGTTATTTGTGATTTAACCCTTTATTTTGAGGATTATCCTATTTGGCGACTGCACCTAAAAAAATATCGCATTGAGAATCTAAAATCGCTCCTCCCATCGTCAACCGATCTCACCTGTCGCTCGTGCGTTTGAGTCGTCTGCTGACCTTTACCATTGACTTGTTAAAAACGCACAAAAATAAAAACGCGCAAAAACAAAGGCAGAAAAGGAAGTAGGCTCGTCTGGAACGGCACTTGAGTGCCATAGACACCAGCCCCACTTCCACCCCGCAATCTCTCGCTCCCTCCCCTCCCTCGCTCTTACAAAAAGCAGCGGGAGCACTGCAGTCAGTCAGACAGTGCAATGTATGTATGTAATTGTGTTTATAAGTAAATGTATGTGTTTATGCGTTTGTGCCTGTGTCTGTGTCTGCCTCTATTTATGCATCTCATTCATTCATGCCACTGCTGGTAGCCCCATTCATGTGCACTGCAGCGTCTCTGCCGTCAGCGCCGTCATCAACGTTTCATTCATTTATTGCGAAATTTTTGTGCTCAGTCGTCGTCATCGTCGTCGTCGCCGCTGACGCGACGTCTGAAGCATTTTTTCATATATTTTGCATTTTCATTTTTGCTTTGCTTCTTGTTTGTGCTCATTTGCATTGCACATTTTTCTATGTATTTGTGTGTGGGTGCACTTTACAGAGTGTATGAATGTATGACCATTTGGGCGCAATCAGAGATTTGTGTGTTTGTTTGTTTGCTTGCGTGTCTGTTGTCAAGTGCGTTCAAATTTGAGGCTAGGTTGTCTGGGCAGCGTTACGGCCATTGCCATTTGACTGTACTCTGTAGTATATATGTATGTATGTATGCATATTTTGTTGATTCCCTTATATAGCTATTTTGGTATTTAGTTATTGTGTCTATATATGTATGTGTAGTCCTAAGTTTATGGTGCGCTGAATGGTAAAGCGGAGTGCGCTGCAAAGTATGCTAAGGTTTGTAAATAACTACGCCGACACAACACATACCACGCCCGCACGCTTCTAGGTGCGCTGAGAGCTCATTCGGACTATTTCCAATGATTATATTTATATTCACTCTACCCGAAGCGTTTTGGATACCAACGCTACTAATTAGCAGGTAGAAAAGGATTTGGCATAGTCATGAGAGATCTTGAAGGCTATCACCAAACTTGACAAATAGACTCATCTCATCCATTCAACCAAGATTAGTTTCAAACACTGCATAGTTTAATTTTTTATATAGCTGCCATTTGAATGGTTTAATGATTCTTTTTGATTTTCAGATTAAATTGGCAGGTTTTCCGTAAAATTGAAAATCAAATTATTTTATTATATTAAGATAGAGAAACTAGTACATTTGTCAACATCTTCCATTAGTCGAAAGCTTTTCAACCACTTACGAAATTAGTTTTGAAGTAATATAAATGTTTATGCAGGTGTATTTATAGCGAATTCTTCTCAATAATATTTTCCTAAGCATAAATTTAGGATAATAGTTATTCACACAACTTAATGACAAAAAGTCTAGGTCGCGTCACGCTAATCCAAAATATCATAAGTATGTATGTACTTTTAATGAAATCTGCTTTTGCTTTTTTAAATAGACTTACACTTTTTATTACCTAGAGATAATTATGCTTAGGTTTTGTAAAGGCATAGCATTAGACTGTAATGTACATATAAATGTTCTGCACTTCAAACTAAACGCACGTAACTATATTTTAATCTTAACACCGGCTACCACTTGTTGTTATTTATGCTTTCTTTGGATGTGATTGGTTTGTGCCTTTTTATCATGATGGTTCACACATCTTGACACGCTGTATAATATTTTGCCTTGGCATGCCTCACACTCACACACCAACTAATGTTTTCGTATTCTACATTTTCAATTTTCCATTAATTTTCACTGAAATAAACACGCTCTCCAACGTCTGTAAATTAGTATTTTTCTAATGTCTCTCTTGTGTTAACGCCGCTCTAGATTTTCTGCCCAGTCATCAGCTTAATAGTTGGGTACTGGTCGCTATCATAGTGGGCGCCACTCTGATCATCTGCCTGTTGGGCACTCTCTCTTGGTACTATTGTCAGCGCAGGAAGCGTTTGGCCAGTGGTCGGCCATTTGCGAAGGAGGATTCAGTTTATGATCCCATACTCAATGGCAATACGACCATACACGACATTATTGAGATGACCACTTCAGGGTCGGGATCAGGTAAGTAATTAAGAACGTTTACGACTGCAATGGTGATTGAAATTTTATGAAAAAAGAGATTAAAACATTAAGCATTGCAAAATGTATAGTTCGAACTTTTTCGTTCGTTAATTGAAAAATACAATAATAAATACCAAAACGAAATTCATTTAGTGATATCTGAACTGTTACTGATTAAATGATAAATCTAATCCAAAATTCTGTTCTGTGTAGCTGGTCTGCCGCTCCTTGTGCAGCGTTCGATCGCCCGTCAGGTGCAGCTGTGCCATGTTATTGGTAAGGGTCGCTTTGGTGAGGTCTGGCGGGGTCGTTGGCGCGGTGAGAATGTCGCTGTTAAAATATTCTCCAGTCGCGAGGAGTGTTCGTGGTTTCGAGAGGCAGAAATCTATCAAACAGTCATGTTGCGGCACGAGAACATTTTGGGCTTCATTGCTGCGGATAATAAAGGTGGGCGAACTATTGTTAATGCCACAATTTTGGATGATAAGACTTGCAAACTACTTTTCTTTACAGACAATGGCACCTGGACACAGCTTTGGCTTGTAACAGACTACCATGAGAATGGATCCCTCTTTGATTACCTAACTACCCACACGGTGGATACGAAGACTATGCTGAATATGTCGCTGAGCATAGCCACAGGTCTGGCTCATCTGCATATGGATATTGTGGGTACACGCGGAAAACCAGCTATTGCTCATCGAGACCTGAAGTCGAAGAACATTCTGGTGAAGTCGAATCTGAGCTGCGCCATCGGGGACCTGGGCCTGGCTGTGCGTCACGTGGAGAAGGATGACTCTGTAGACATACCCTCCACTCATCGTGTGGGCACCAAACGTTATATGGCGCCCGAAGTATTGGACGAGAGCATGAATGCCCAGCACTTTGATTCGTACAAGCGCGCCGATGTTTACGCCTTTGGGCTAATATTGTGGGAGATTGCGCGTCGCTGCAATATGGGAATGATTTACGATGAGTATCAATTACCATACTATGATGTAGTCCAGCCCGATCCGAGCATTGAGGAAATGAAAAAGGTCCGGTTTAATATTTGGAAATCAACATATTTAAAAACTAATATTATGGCAGTCGTTTTCTTGAAAATATGTAGATAACATAGATCTATTTATGAGTCGTTATGTTTGTGATATCGATTGTCGGATTTTGATGGCAGAAAAAGCAATTAGTATTACGTGAAGGCACATTTTAATTCTTATATGATAAGTAATAAGAGTCTTCTAATAATATGTTGTCACTATGTTGCAGGTTGTGTGCATCGAGAAATGCCGCCCCAATATACCAAATCGCTGGCACGCCTCCGATGTGTTGCACAACATGGCCAAGGTGATGAAAGAATGCTGGTATCCAAATCCTGTGGCCCGCTTGACTGCGCTACGCATTAAGAAAACATTGGCGAGCATCAATGCCGAGGATAAGGTCAAGAACTGATTGTGACTCTAATGTGCATGCCACCTGATAGTCATCAATAAATTCAGCAGGAGGTCGAGCCTTCAGCGTTTGTTGTACATAAGTACCCTGTAACCTGGCCCCGTGTTACCTTAAACGACTTGCAACAAGCAAACCGCTAAAGAGAGCAGAAAAGAAGAAATACTGATCCCAACTATTCAAACACACACTACGAGTACTTTGTATATAACTAGCTGTAAGGTGCTCCTAAGCTTTTGACTTTGCTTCTTTTGGTTTGATTTGCGATCGGAAGCGGTCCCAAGCAGCTATCGTTAATTAGTTTAGTTTAGTTTTTGCCTTTTGTATATAACTTTCGTTGTACTTTCTTGCTGAGATTTTCCCCAATTCCCGAGCAGCCAGCGCGGGCGTGGCTTGCGTGTGCGAATGTAAACAAATAATAATATTAAAATAAAAAAATAAAAAAAAGACCGTTGCACTGCCGTTAGTGCTATCAATTAGGGTACTATACGTTTTATACATACATACTATTTTTATATCAAACTGTTCACAAATAATGGAAAACGATGAAAACGAAACGAAAATACAAAATACAGTAAAAGACTTCGACAAGACTGAGCAGCAGCAAAACAGTAAAAATAAATCTAGAAACGAAAAACTAAACTATAAAAGTAATATATTAAATAAAACGAGAATGAACGCCGCATGTAATATGCGTTGCCTTTTGACCTGTAATATCAATGTGCACCGAAAATAACAACACCAACCATATACATTAATGTACGATTAAAGAGACAAATTTTTAGGAATACACATCAATAACAAGAACTACCACATAATCCTCGACGTTTTATATGAAAACATCAACTTTTTCATTGACATGCGTCCCTTGCCACGCCCAAGCTGCTGTGTAATTGTTGTCTCCCTAGCCGAGCTATAATCTTTAATTGTATCCTAGTTATTTTTAGTTATCCTTTCGTATCGATCTGCATGAAACTCACAAATCCACACACATACACACACTGATTGCAGAAAATCGTCGTAAACTTGTCAAACACCACCCGCATAATTTCACACAAGCACACACACACACACACACACAACATATATTGCCAATACTACCTGTATTTGAAATAATATTCAGACCGCACCCCATTAACGTTCCAACTTTTGTTCTGTTATAACCAAAGCTTGTTCTTCCTATTTTACGTAGTCATAAGTGAAAGTATCTTAAATTAAAAGTCGTCTAAGGAATTACAAAGAAACAATTGTAATGAACATGGAAATTGTGTTCTTTTTAAAATAAAACATTCATTAAAAGGAATTAAAGGTTTATCAATATTTGTTATGTATGTATTGTAATAAACAAGCCAATTGACGATCAGAGCAAACCATATTCCGTATTCCATAGTTAAGCATAAAGGTTACTGTCAGTTTCCTTAAATTATTCTCTCACACACGCACACACACAACCGAGATTATCGCAATATTAAAGCAAAGCAAAACCAAAACCAAACATTCAAAACATCACACATTACAGAACGATTAAATGATGTGAGGAAGCAACTTCTAATTACAATGCCAACAACAAATGTGCGAGAGATTATCACACAATTTTCAAGCAACATTACTCATAGGTATGTTACTTTAAAGTTTAAACGCATTAACTACAAGTAAGCATTTTAAATTGCGTCGGCAAATAACGATATATATGTATATGTCTGTATGTATGTATGTGTATGCTGAATGTATTGTTATTTTAGCTTACAATCAACTAAACGTGCAATTTCGGCCTGCAAAATTGATTTTCCTATTAATTTAGGCAAACAAAACAGACAACATTAAGTTAAACCTAATTTAACGAACACGCATACGCGCCATTTCCTCTAATTTAAATATTTAAAAATATAAATTATATTCCTGTAATTGTAAACGATTGTAAATAGCATTCAATTCATTAATGTCGTACGAAAAATCTAACTGTAACGCGCTTAACGATAATGTTTTTACTTAGTTGGCCTTAGTCTCTTTGTACATCAACACGAAGCAACCTATTGGAAAAGTTTCATGAGTCAATGGAAATTTAATATTTACATAGATTCCTGAAAATTGTTTAACGGCAATACGCTTAAGCTCAATCAATATCTGAATTAATAAATGAATGTTTTATTAAGTTGCAGACTACGTTGAGATTAAAGCGCTTTTCGCATGGGCCAGCAAACTATTGATTAATTAATTAATTGATTGATTGATTTGATTGTACAACCCCAACTATAAATCGGAAATTGAATCTAATTGTTGAAAAGTGTCAGTTTCCAACCAACCATTATATTCAAAGCGCAAATGAATGAACAATGGCTATCTCCTCTCGATTAAGCTGGTGAACATATGTACGCTAAATATTGTGCTTTTTGTTTTGTGTAACGAGAAAAATATAACAGTTTAAATGGTTAAGTCATATGGCTCAAGTGTGGGAAACCTCTCTATTGGGGTCATTTTAAGATAGAAATGAGATGGACAGGCGGTAGATATATGTATACATAGATATGCCAATAAGAGAAAGGAAACAATTTTTGTATTGGGCAGTAATTGAATTTGAAAGGACGAGATGAAAACTTGGAAATGAGCATGGCAGGCAATAAGATTTGCTTTGCATGTGTTTGTATGTATGTGAGGTGTACTGTTAAAAACAAAAGCGTTGAAAGTGTAAACAGAGTCTAACTTTTAGCTTTAAGCAGCGTTTTTACTGGCACTTTAAATAAAAAAATATTTGTAAAAACATAACTTTCGGCGTTTTATTTCATAAAATTAATGGATGGATATAGGCATGCCATGAGGAGTACCTTAACTTTGGATCGTCGTTCTGATTAATCTTGTCGTTCCACGTAAAAAACATCTAATTAAGGCCAGTCTCTTGGTATAGCAGGGCCCAGACGGCCCATTTCCCGTTCATATTTTCAACTTAAGCTGCCTCTGAGCTGCGCATCTGAACAATTTAAAGAGTAGTACAGTCAAAGGATTGTGATCTTCGAATAAACATTATGGCTATAAATTCTTTTTGAAGGATCGTAGCGTTGACAGCTATCTAAAATAATACGGCTATATCGTTTGTAAGCCTAGCTGGATAAGAAGATCGCAGTGTTCATGCATAGAGGACAAGTGTCTTTGTCGATTTGTATCGAGCATTGGAAAAAATCGTTTACTGTAGAAAACAAGTAAACGTTATAATCATGTCCTCAACATATGATGAGCGGAAAAGGGCATTCAAATTAATTATTGATGGAGTCAAAATATCCTTTAACTAACTTCTTAGTTTCACATTGAGTACTAACAAGTAAACAAAATATATATTATCAAAAACGACCTTGTTATTCATGAAGATCATTAGGCTTTTTCTAACCTTCCTAATGCATGTAATGCAATAAAAAGATATCATTGGAAGCTACGTTAATTGGACGCGGTTAATCAATGATTGTTAAATCAGTTAGCTTTTTTACCTCCCCTCCAAAAATGAATGAGAATATGTTCGAATATATTTATCATCTTCATTTAAGGGAGAGGTCCATTTATTTCTTTTTTTTCCCCCAATACCTATAATTTAAGTCACTGAAAACATTTGGCACTTAAATGGACAACGATTTTGAGGTTTGAGTTTAATGTTGTTAGATTTTAACTTGAATGTTTCATATAAGATTATCATTACATGTATATTTAATGGCCTTTTATTTAATTAAATTTTTTTAGTAGTATCACATAAAAAGATTGTATACTGTTTTTTTTTTATAATTCTATGTTAGTATTCATTAAGTTTTTTTTTTATTATTTTTTTATTGTTAAAAAATACTGCGAATATGAATAAATAAAAAAAACTTGCGGGTAACATGATGCCATAAATGAAATATATTTATTTCAAAGTGCACTGCAGTTGCTTATAGTATAGTATACGTTTTGTTTAGCTGATGATTAATGTGTTTCAACAATGGCTTATTTTGTCTTACCTTTGTTTATCGCAACAAAAGAAATCCACACACTTATTGTTTGTTGTTTTGCGGGTGCTTACCCTTTGCACCTTTTTCGTGCATTATATTTTATTTATGAGTTTTAAAATGTACATTACAATAACATTAAATATCATGTTTGTCGGCTTAGCTTGACTTGACTTGATTTAACTGAAAGCAGCGCAACTCAAAGCTTACAGTTCTCTTTTGGTTATGGGCCTTGCTACATGATTGAATATTTATATATAGTACATAATACATTTAATAGATTTGCTTGTCGACAGCATTTGACATTTAGATGTGAAAAGCACATAATACTTTCTGTAGTAACATTGAATGCCTCAGTCAGTATTTAATTTTTGATTGCAATTAGTTTTCATCTTTTCTAAATAACATGTTTCTAAAAACACATGCGAGTAAAATATTAATTGAGATAAGTATTTATTGTTTAATTACCAAAATTTGATATGCACGTATATTGAAGAAAACCCATTTACTTATATTAATAATTTCTCCTTTTTCTCATTTCTAATATTGGTACAATGTTTAACTTTAAGAATGATATGTATGTTTTATTTGCACTTGAAATGTTCAAAATTTAGGTCAGTGTTCAATATTGTTGTCGAAATAAGTTTTTATTTTTTTATATATTTTTTTAGGTCGCTTGTGTTGCTTTCATTCGCAATTCGAGATTCTGGAGTCTCTGCCGGCCCTTAGTTTCGACGATGTTTAAAGACTTCCTGAAGGTGCTGGCCAACAAACCAAGTGGAATCTATTAGATCAAAAGGACTTCAATTTCTTACCTCCACACCCACCTCCAACATGTCAATGCAGTCAAAGGCATCGCGAAAATATGCGCAGCTAAACTTTGCTCTGACTCGATGATGAATTCGTTGCTGCTGGCAACACATGCCCCTGAAAGTTTGAAGAACGCATAACTAAGCTCTCGATGTCAACAATTTCACACTTACTTTGCGACTTGACACTCAGCCGAGCTACTGCAATCGCCGCCCAGTGGTCTCTTTAGCCCAAAAACGTCCTGCAGGAAGGATGGTGGTGCGGCAGAAGTGGCCTGACAACGCCAGGAGCTTCCATCTGGCATGCAGGCGCTACCAGGCGCGCAGTCCGCATTGTGCTGGCACTCATCTCGTTTGCGTCCGTACACGTAGATGCACTTCCCCTCTGCAATGGAAATAAGTGTTTTCAATTGGCAATCAACAAGTATTTGACCGTAAGGGTTAACGCACCACCATACGTATTGACGCAGACGCCCGTGGGGCAGCAATCATCGTTCACAAGGCAGGCTCGATTGGCACAGGGCGTGTCCTCAATCAGCGGCTCTACAATTCCGTACACTTCGGGCTGCTCCTGCAGCTGCGGCTGAAAAAGGGGGCAGAATACTATGCGTATGAGTATTATGTTGACGGAGCTCTTATTGACTGTTAGCTGGGCTTTCTGACTCCCTCTAAAAACCACACGTAATCAAACGTCTATTGTTAAAACGCTACGCGCAAACTTTGAACTTTAGCTGGCTTTGCGAAATTAATTGAAAACAAATGGCGACCCGGACACAACGCACGAGTTCATGGCACTTCCAATTTGCGCTCACAGCATGTGGACAGAAGTGTGTGCCTTTATATATGGCTCACATATACATACATACATACATACATACATATACATATACATATACATATACATATACATATACATATACATATATATGTATGGTTTGGATAATTGCAACTCGTTGGTATGCAAATGACACATTAAAAATGAAATGCCATTTGACAAAGTATTCATTAAGTGAAAACAAAATGCAAATGCTCTTAAAATTTGTATTATTCCTTTGAAGATAGCAAACAGCTCATTAAAAAAAGGACTCTGACAATTTGTTATTTCAGTCTAATTTAAGCATTACAATTTTTTCGTCGCTAAATGAAAATGATATTCACTTTTTTGTAGCATCGTTAGTGATAACAACATCGTGCAGTTTCTCGAGGCAAGCAGCCACAACGACATCAGCAACTTTATATGAAAAGTCGGGCGTATGAAAGTATTACCCTTTTCCGATTCATTACCCCACCATATCTATTCCACATTACTATCAGTAATCAAAAAGAGAAGCACAGTTTATGTGGAAATACTTCGGGAATAGCTTTCAATTGAATTGCATAAATATAGAGCAACTTTTTCTTACCTGCTTTTCCACTGCATATGGCTCAAAGAGCTCGGTATATCCATTGTTTTTCAAATTATCAGCGATTACTTCGTAGGCGCCCACATTGCCAGTCTCATCAGCATCGAACCCGCCAGCCACCTTTCCTGCCAAACTATGTTGTCCCAGAAAGTTCCGTGAATTGCGATTGAACAAGGCCCGAGGCCAGCTTGACGTTGAGTCACCCGGCTGTGCTGCAAGGCCGAGGAGCAAAGCAGCCCAAACCAAAATGGTTTTCATAATTGCAATGTTGCCAATCTAGGACTTCAGTACGTCATCGGGGGAGGGTCTGTGTGAGCTATACAAGAAAGCATAGCCTTTAATTAAAGTGCATTAAAAGGTAAAGCTCACGATGCCACAGCTGGAAGCTGCTTTAATAGCCTCATTTAAATTAAGCGTAAAACGCGTAAAATATTGTTTGATGCTTCATTAAAACGCGGTCGTATAGTCATCTTTATTACCACTGTGAGTTCACTTGTTATATATGAACGTAAGTGAATATTGCACTTTGCAGGAAATCGCCATTAAAAGTGCTGGCATAGTGTAAAGTGTAGCATACATTTTAGGGCACTTCTCTGTATGTATCAGAGAAGAGCAAGTGTCGACTCGTATTCGTTATGATTATACCATTTTGGTTGACGCACAAGGTTGGTCGTTTGAGAATGAGATCAAAACGAGGTAGAAGTTCGATTCACTACTTCCAAAATCATATATGATCGTTAATTATTGTGAGTTTTTTTACAGGTATTCATAAACATACATACAAACATACTCGCACATGATAAAAATGTTTGCTAGAGCTCGAGTCGGTCATGACACCAGAGCCAAGATCTACTCTGACCAGAATAGCTTGCTTCGTAAATTTGGTTTATAGAAATGGACATTTATAAGTCAGATATATCTACATACATTTAAAAAATATTTTGTAATTTGTTTAGTGGAGGGAATTTTGAAATGCACGGAAATGAATTATATAAGATATTTTCTTTAAGAAAAGGATTATGTAATTTAGTAAACAAAATTTGGAATTGTTAGAAAAAAATTAATAAATATATACTTTTAATTCTGAGCCTCTCTCTATACATTTAAAATACTTAAAAAGCTATACATATGTATTACATGTGTTTGCATTGCAAGCAAATCATGCACTCATAAATATGTATGTACTGTTCATATTGATACGAACAGACTCGAATACATACATAGAATCGAGTAGTATTCGATTTTGGTACTTTCTCCAACATTTTGGATTTTGTCACAGTAACTGATGCATCCATATCGCGATGTTTGCCAGCCTGCTTCAATAACAATTCCTCCCAAAATTTGAATGCGTTGTCCAGACCCATCGTGACGGATCAGTGCACCATTAAGCTGTCATTGACACAATGTGATTGAAAAATAAGATTTGGATAAAAAGCAAAATCAAAATCTTATTTATTTGTACAACAATTTCAAGCTAATGTCATATTGAAAGTGTTGTTGTCACACTTAACGAAGTTATTGTTTTGGTTTGAGTTTTTCCAAATGCTTTAATCGTTCTCTAAAGCGTCAACTAATTTTCGTTCTTCGATTACAGTTGACGTATCTAATGGATATTTTTATTCCAACCAACTAATTATTTTAAAAGCCTGTTTTGTCTTCATCAATGTCGGACAGGAAGTTAGTTAAAAATAATAATAATGGGAGTGCTTCGTACTATAAATGGTACCACGTTTGCCACATACTACAACTATAAATAGTAGCACGTTCGGTGGGCTGGCCAGCGACACGTATACCTACATCTTTATTTATAGAATGTTGACAAAGTGGTAAACAGTGCTGTAATAACGTCCCTTGTAGCTTAAAGTGTGCGTTGTACACACAACCACAATCTGCACTTCCGCGTCAAAATCCTGCCCATCACGTGCCTTCTGGCAAAGAAAATTACATTCATGCTGTGTATGTGTAGTACACGCCAAGAATATATTACTTGTGAGTACAAATTAGGATAATTAAATCTAAGCTGCAGTGATTTTGTCGACATTTTTTTTACTAGAATTTAATGCATACAAGTATAGTATTCGTTTAAGATATAACACTATGTAGGCTTTATACGAAATTTAATTTTTATTCTTCTATCGATTTAGTAAAAAGGAACACATTTATTTTAAAACTCTTCATAGGTAAATGTTGACGGCTAAACATTTCCAGTGAACTTAATTTTGATTATAAAAACTATTTTGAAAACATATCGTATCAATGACTACATTGTTATATCAGAGCAGAAAGTCTCTTTTTATACCATGTACCCAAAGGATCTCAGAATGTATAAGAGCTAGAATAAACAAACTTGGTATCCAGATTGTCCTGAGCTCGAAAAAGGACGAGTTTGTTAATTTTTTCTGATCTCACGCATAGACACGATTCTGCTGTAAATGTAAATGTATGTATGGTATATTTTATATTGAATTTAATTAATTAATTAAATTAATTTCATTTTTTTAATACATTTTTTTGTTGTGGGGTGGTACAGGGTATTGAAGAGTTGAGTCTGCTCGACTTTAGCATTGCATTCTTGTTCATACTTCGATTTTTGTTGCTATAGGACTGTGAAAAAGTTGTAAATCAAACAGAGAGAGACAGATAGGTCCATAAGGGCTTATTTAGGGTACTTTTTTCATTTCTACAGCATCTACAATATTTTTCTTGGTATGAAACGAATCGTAGTGTAGGCAGTCTTTTAAAGTAAAAAGTTAATTTGTTGAGTGCTCTTCGAAATGGATTATGATTAATAATAATAATGTTGCGAGAAAACATTCTCATTGCTTGGCCAATTATAAAATGTCAATTAATTACAATTTAAAATGAAACAGTGGCTTAGAACGCAATCAATTTCTTTGAACTCAACCAGTTACAGCCAACCTGAAGTCTTTTTTTTTTCTTTTTGGGTTTTTGGTATGCCGTTCAACTGTTGCTGCCTATTCTGGGACCCTTTGAACCCAAGCGTAATGAACAGGTCGTGCGGAAAATGTGATTTCTCTAATTTCGGTGGACGCCTGTTAAATATAAATGAATAAAAACTTCGCAATACTCTTATTTGTCTGCCGAAAGCGCCACTATTGCCATTTTATTGTGGCTTTTTATTATTTTTGCGTTTGCTTTTGAATATTAACAGTCTGTACTTAGACATCTCCTTTTGCTAGCTTTTAACTGTTTGTCGCATAACTTTTCCAATTAGGAAGTTTCTGTTTTCATGTTGCCCGCTAGCACAATTAAAATTGTTTGTGCCATGCACACTGCACCATTTTTAGTTTTTTTTTTCTTTTTTGTTTTGTACATAAAGCCCTAAATCGAAGCATGGTTATTATTCTGTATGTGTTAGTTAAGGGAATGCTGAAAAGTATACCTTTTTCATTTACCTTTCACATTTGACAACCTTCAATTGAAAAATGTCCGTCAATTATGCCTACCCGTCAAATATTGCTTTATGTAGAGTGCTTTTGATTTAATTAATATAGTTCTTGTTAGGAACATGCGAAACATATTGGAGAAATAGATTCGTGACTCAGAACTACCTTTTTTTTATGCCGAACTAATGCCGAATCGTGGACTAGCCAAATATCTATTAAGAGCTTTAACAGTGAAAGTTATATAATTTTCCAACAATCTTTAACATAATTAGCAAAGAAGTTATCTCTGTGTAGACGCATCAGACTCTAATTTTGCATAGCTTCTCAAAAACGAAATAAGTAGATTATTGCATATTATAAAACAAAAATAGTTATTGTACTCGTACACTACAACCACTATAACAATAACTTTCCTAATTTACATAAAAACAGACTTATATACTTACTATATCAATTGGTTTGATCACTTTTGTACATTTATCTTAGGCGCCCCATTTGGACGCTTTAACTATCAAATAAAACGATATGTATCCGTTGCAAGGGCTTAATAAGACATTAATAAAATACAAGTAGGACGTTCAAATTCATAGCCATAAAATGCAAGTATTTTCCTACGACATAATTAAATGCCAGACCTTCAAAGCTACTTTGATGGTGGCTTCTTTGGTTCCAGTCTAAGAAAGATAAAGTTGTGAGAAGTAGACCCCTCTCGCCACCATAGTCGTGGAAATACTTTTATTGCACTAATGGTTTTTTTTTGGCAGCAATACTTGTATAATAAAATCAAATACAAAAAATAGTATCATATGAGATACGTTATCGTAGTAAGCAAATAATTTGTTCAACTAACTGTGATTTTTTAAATGATCGTTCCTATAGCAGCTGAATCAATTGTTGAAACTTGGCAACAAAGTTATTACTTATTGAAATGAAAAACCACAAACATTTTCAATAGGCAACAAAAATGTATCTAAAGCTTTAGAGAACAGTAAGATGAAAAAATCAACAAAAATGTCATTTAATATTTACACCGCGTCATCGCAGATAACACCAATGATAGAATAAATGAATGTTAAATTTTATTTGTTTTCATCATTCTATGTGATGGTCCTTTTCTCTTCTCTTATTATAATTAGACTGTACAAGTATAAATTGCCATATTTGTGAGATAATGGCCAAATATCTATTGCAATGATGACTCGTTTTCACCTTAAGGGGCTTAAAGTTTCAAGGTACTAGAATGGGAGAACAAGTGTTGCAAGCTCAGTTGCCTTTTTTGGTAGCAGCTCTTAAGCAGCTCATTAACGCGGTTTCAGCTTTCAACGCTGGCAGTGTAATGGACAACTTAGCCATCACAATGCGAGCCTTAATATACCCGGCAAATGACTATGAGGCGAAGAAGGCGCTAACTGCATGAGAGCAACAGAAACATAAGGCCACACAGGCACTTCAATATTAAGAAATTGGATAAGTTTTTAAAAATACCTCGCAACTGTGGGCTGTTCATAAAATATGTATGTATGTATATGTGTATGTGTATGTGTATGTAGGCGTTTGGGTGCGTTTGTTCACACGCCCACATTGCCACATGTTGTGGGAAAAGCGACAGGAGGAAGGTTGCTGTCCACAAATGAGTTTTCAGTTGCGTCCTTCTGACGGGCTGTCGAATGAGTTTTCATTTGCAAAAGTTAATTGAGGCGGCTTTAATTATGAGGCCATAAGTACTCGTGTACTGCCTGACAGGTATTTGTGGCCATTGCTGCTGGTGTCGCATAAATTGAAGTGCTGGCTCTAGAGCGCATAGGCGTGGCATCGCCTGCAGCGACATACCCATCCACCACAAACAGCGTCCGCTGTCAGGCAGATGCAACACAGTGCTTGTTTTATGCATAATTATGCAAATGGATGTGTAATTAGGAACTAAATATGCGCACGTCAGCACTGCACGTGCATCCTGCGCGCACATACATTTAGCAGCAGAATAACTATATGGAGGGGGAGAGGGGCTGGGATACTCAATGAACGCCACATTCACTTACATGCTCGGCTAACTGTGCTAGGACAATAGCTTCCAATTTCACAAGCTGCACCCTTTTGATTGCTACACACAGTTTGTTCGCGTTGCGCGGCGCCGTCGGCACAACGGGTCAGAGTTCGAGCGTCAACACGTACCTTGCGCGTGCTCGTCCTTTCCGCAACTGCCACAGAGCACAACTGCGAGGAGCCAAACAGGCATACAGGCGGAATTTCGCAGGCAACACCTGTCGGCTGGCTATGCAAAAAGCTTTCGCGGCCAAGCTTTTTGCGCCGAACATTTTTATGAATTAAAAGCTTTACGCTTCTTCCTAATCTCTAACTCTTGCATTCCGTTTTCGGCCCACAATGATGTCTAAGTGTTTGTGTGTGTGTGTGTGTATGTGTGAGAAGTGTCGTCTGTGAATCAATTTAAAAAGGCACAAAATTTATGTACAAGTACTATATACATACATATACGAACCTATACTGGCTACTTTCTGGCTGACGTCACGCGGATTGCGGTTCGCGGTCGTTGGTTCTGTTGTTGCCGTCGCTGTTTTTATCCTTGAAGCAACAATAATATCAACAAAGTAAAACAAACTCGTGCTGAATACGCACATAAGGCATCTGTATATAAAATGAACATGCAGACAGAGCTAGTTCGACTCGTCTTGTCATGCTGATCAAGAATATACGTGTATATACTTTGTGGGTTCGGCTTTTTCTGCCTGTTACATTTTTGACTTTCCGCAAACCTAATGAACTCTTTCAGGTACAGGGTATAATGACAACAAATTAATATAATTATTTTGTAAGTTTGAGTTGTTTATCAAATATTTATATTTATATTATACTACTAGTTCAGTAGAACAAAATAATTCCAATTAAGTAAAAGCTGCAATGGCGAAGAAGGAATATTAAATGAATCTGCAGGGTTAATATTAACTCGTCGCCTAAGCGATAAATTGCGTTCATCAAACTAGTAAAGCCATTCGACATTCGTCTCAACTAATAGTACGCATTGTACAGCAATATCTTCTGAAAATGTTTAAAGGTTATTTCGATTAGATTAACCCCTTTTCGCCTTTTCAGCAGCAATTGCTACTATCAATTGAGACCGTTTGTTTAGCATTGAATGGGAAATATTCATAAAACAGATAGAATGGGGGTTTTAATGGCAATTCTATGACAATTGTCTACTGATAACGACCAATGATAAATTTATAATAATATACATATATAGATTACGATTTTTTCCAAAGGGTAGTGGGTTGTAGAAAATCCTGTAATACGCATAAAGTTGCTTGCATTCACCTGAGCTTATATCCTGTTAACCAAACTCCATTTCTCCCCACGGCGCATCTGTTTGTCAAACAATAACTGACCAAAGCGAAGCTACCTTGGCACGGCACTAACTAAAAACTTTTTTAATATGAGATGTAGTTGAAACTTTATTGTTGCAACTTTACATGCGCATTTTCAAAAGTTTATGTTGCTGTTGCATGTATACATACGTTGTATATATACGTATGCATAAAAGACATTGCAAACGACAGTGCCGGCATTTGCAAACCATGCAGAACATATTTATGAGCTTTTCTCCTGGTCGCCCAGCTGCGGAAACGTTGTCAGGGGATGCTTTATGAGCTGAAAAGTTGGCTGTTCGTGGAAACTGTTGCCCCAAGCCCATAAAAGTCGAAGCGATTAGTGCAGTGTAGCGCTCAAGGTTGTGCTTCAATGTCTAAAACTTTGATGAGGTATGTGTAAATAATAAGAGGTTTTTAAAGTTGTTTCTGCGCAATTTTTGCAAAACTAGCCATTTGATAGACATAACGCATACGCAACGTTGCCCAAGCAGAACAATGCAGCTAAAATCCGCACCTGTGCGTGTAGGGAACTACTTCCCTTATTATGACGCAGAAGTGAAGGTCGGAAAAACTGTAGCGCAGCGCATAGAAAATGCACGCTGTAGATGAGTTTCAGTGCTTGAGCTGGGGGGTCAGGAAGCTGCAAGAATGCAATTTTCCTGCTAACTAACGGATATTTTGACATTGGGAAAAGAGTTTGTATGAGACAAGCGGAAATTGTATAAAGTAGCTGGTGGGAAATTGCTGCCATGATACAAAACGCGAATTCCCCGACGCGTCGATATAACGTGCAGCGCGTGAGTACTTTATATTGATTTTAAGTTTTTGTTGCAAATGGCAATGAAAGATTTATGGTCCGACCACCCGCAGACCACCCGCAGACCACCCGCAGGCCACCCGCAGACCAACCTTGCAAATGAAATCCAACTCTATTTGTACATTGCCACAGAAGCAAAAATTGGCTGTATGCAATACATTGAAATTATCCTTTTACAATTTTGATTGTTCGTGTTGGACTGCCAGGCCATTTCAAATGCATGGCATGTACAATATGCAATGCAATCATATACTCGTAGTATAGATTTTGTTTGATTAACGTTGAGCACAATGTATTCTCCTTGTTTGATATCCTGTGCCCCAGTTACATACACTTATAAGTATATATAGATAAATAGAGGTTTAGATAGTTTACTAATTTACGTACATTTATTTCGGTTTCGTTGCTTATTCGCATTTTGATCGTTGCACTTCAATTCTATACATAGATAAATAATTACAACTAACAATAAATTCAATAATCAGTAAATTCAATTGAACTAAAAACATTTTCTCTTTAATTTAATATAACAACAATTTGCCTATGACAGAAAATTAACAATTTTTCATGCCTGAAGCATTACTCGCATTAATATTCGTGTGTAGTTTTTAGTCGAATTAAAAGTGAGGGGCGCACAAAACAGTTACAAATAAATCAATAATAAATTAATAAATAGCCTTAGCACTAAAATAAATATGCCTTAAATTAATTTACATTCAGACTACATACTTAGGCACGCATACGAAAAAAACATATGTTATAGTTAAGAAAACGCCCGTAATCAGTCAGGCGATCGAATTTTCCTTAATTCTATCATCAGACAAGTTATGTGACAAACTTGACGATGTAGCTTTGTGTGGGCGTGTGGGCGTGTGGGCGTGTGGATGCGGGTCGGATTAAGCTAAATGTTTGAGTGCCTGAAAGGAAAGGGAAGGTGCCAGTATGGAGGAGAAGGGATTGCTTTGAAATGCAAGGAAATGTGATGTAAAAGAAAAGTGACAAGGCTTTGCTCCCATCTTGCTCACTTCGATGTATCCGTTGCCATGACCATTCCTAGCTCTACGTATTTACAATTGGGTTCCGTGAATGTGCCTACTCATCTATTTCACACCCGTTATGCTTCGCAGCCAGGGCTTGTAGAATGTGGTGCGCATGTAAACGCCAGGAAGATAGGGCGCCGCGCATTTAATGCCATGAGAAACGGTGCCGGCAAGCTCGTACCGCCCGTCCGGACGTTGTAATACCAAGGGACCACCGCTGTCGCCCTATATCGGACGCAAAAGTTTGATTAGTTGAGTCGTTACATTAGAGAAAAAATAAAACTAAGTACCTCGCACGAGTCCTTCTGTCCGTTGGCGTAGCCGGCGCACAGGAAGGAGTTGAGTATTTTCTTATTATGACCAGCGGTGTGGAACATTTCCTGGCAGACGCTATTTTCGATAATTGGCACCTGTTGCGTGACACATCAAGTTTTAATTAACTAAGTGTGCGACTGCTGATTGCTTGCTTAGACTCACCTGCACCTCCTGCAAAACGGAGGGCACGCCGCCGCCGTACTTCAGACGACCCCATCCTGTTACTGTGGCCATTCGGCCCGTGAAGTCCGCGTGATCGTTGGGCATGCAAATGGGCACTAAAGTAAAACGGAAGCCATCAAATGTGAGTGTCAGTTTTATTTTTATAAAATGCAAAAATAAACCAGAATTTTTAAGGTATTTTAAATATGCTCAGCGACGCCTCCTGAAATATTCAGACTTCAATGGAAGCCTTCTGCTCAACTAATCATAAAAAATCCCGCAACATGAATTTGTGTAGCTGTGTGCCTAAATCGTTTTCCCATATGATTTATGCGCGACAGGAGCTCTGAGCACACGTTTCGCGTAGGCAGCGATTTGCCAGGACCAGGAGCTGAGCTGCTCCTGCCAAGTGCCTGTTGTCAAGTCATGTGTATTTGCAAAGCTAGATAAAATGTACGCTCTTTAAATCAATGCTGAGTAAATACTTGAATCTTTACCGCAAAGTGCGTTGAACTTTTGTAAAATTCTAGAATAGGAAGCTTTAATACAAGTATATACTTTATTTTGGTTTTGTGTGCTTATGTCCTTCAAGATTATATACGCAGTTACATTTAAAATGATTTATTATTATTGATTTTCTCATTTTCAATAAATAGTTTTATGAACTTAAACTAGAATGCGTTTTTCTTTTAACTAAACAAAACCTGTTATACAATGTCTGGGAAAATCAAGGGAATGGATCCAAAACATCGCAGCCGCCTTTACAATAATTGGAAGGTGCAAAATGGCATCGTCACTATAAATTGACCTTTACAGACCCCGAATGCCACTCCAATTGAAAATGTTTGGGCAATAGGCTTCAGGGAAAACGAATATTTACTCTTCAGAAACTTTTCTGTCAAAATTAGCAAATTTAGGAGTCGCTTCCAATCGAATATGCTGAAGATTTGGTGGAAAGCATGCCAAGCGATTATTGACTCTGGGTGTGAATCAATAATTATTAGAATTATGTGCAAAAAGTTGTTTAAAAAGCACAATTACTCGTATATATATTATAATACTAAGAAGAAGATACTTAATTACTTAATGCACTTTTTTTCCATAAAGCTTTAATTTAAGTTTATGCTATTTTAATTTGTTTGCAAATCGAAATTGAGCGTGTTAAATATTTGCTGAATTTTAACCGGAAAGAAATTCACCAAAAATGGATTTTGTATATAGATATACTCTATAGTTATTATAGTATTATATAAGTCTACAAGTATATTATTATCGAAGCTAATTATATAGACTTACCTATATGTGTGTCGAATTGCACTGGACTGTCCAGCTCGAGTAGAGCCAAATCGTTTTCGAAGGTGGCCGGATTGTATTGAATATGAACAATGACGCTTTTGACATTTTTCGTAATTGGACGTTTACTCTCCAAATCACCGGAAATATCAAACTCGCCCATAACAGCCACCAGTGAGGCCAGAAAACTAAATTAAATATTACATGTTATGGATTGCGAAATACTCAAGGATGGCGCGTACTTACCCCGGTTGGCAATGCGCGGCTGTTATGACATAGCGACTGGTGATCAGGACGCCGCCACATTTGTTCTTCGTAAAGAGTCCGAGCCAAGTGGACTCGCGCACCAGCACTTGCCAGGGAAAGGCGCCAAAAGTTGAGCCTTTGCCCCCGACAATACGGCCGGACTTGACATGTGGACGTACGCCGCATTCTGCAGATGGGGAGTGAAATGTGAGGTTAGGAGTAGGGAGTGTTTAGAGAGAGAGAGAGAGAGAAAGATAGAAAGCGAGTGAGAGACAAGAAGAGTGAGCGGCAGCGTGAGGGCTTAAGCATTATAGAGCCATTTGTGTGTGAGAGATTTGCGTGTTGGTTCTTCGGGGTGGGTGGTTGATTCAAGGATTGATGACTAGGGCTGGGTGACGATAAGGGTTCAATGACTACGCTAGGGAATGGATGTAAGGAATTTGGATGACATGTGCTATTATTGGTGCCTGTGCGCAGGTCTCTTGCGACGTCGCGCTACATTTTTGTTGAACAATTGGGAAGAATTGGGATTTGGATACGTTTTGTAATGTGCATGAAGGGTTAAGAACAAGAGAAAACAAGAGAGAGAGAGAGAGAGAGAGTGAGAGAGACAGTTGTTTCGGGTCTATGCTTGTCTATGCTTCATTCACTCAACACTTACGGATTTTACGTCCGTTGGCACCGCCATACGAGCTGAGTGTGGCACCCTGATCGATTTCATTTTCCTGAGGATTAGGATTGACATCCTCTTCATCCTCCTCGTCCACAATTTCATCATCAGCGGGTCGCGCGGAGCTTATAGTTGTCGAGCTAACGCGGCGCGTAGGTTTTCGAGAAGCGGGTCTGCGAGTAGTGGAAGGTACGACGGTGGTTCGACGTGTTGCAGGCTTGCGGGTTGTCACTGTTGTCTTCTTGTTGGGCGCTTTAGTCGACACTCGTGTCACAGGTTTTTTGGTTGTTGCTTTGGGCCTACTTGTCGATGCCACGCGCACCGGCTTACGGGTGGGCTTGCGTGTACCGGTCGTGCTACCGCCTCCTGCCTGGTACGTAGAGGCCGTGTTGTTTGCATCGTCAATCATATCAGCCAGAGCTTCGAAGTTGCCCTGCAAAGAGGCAACCAGTTTGTGCACCAGGGTGTTCATTTTATCCTTCAGCACAATATCCTCGACAAAAGCGGGCGTGGATAGCTCAAGGTCGCTAGTCACAGCGCTTGATACTGCGGACATGTTTAGATTTGGATTGCGCACGGGCGGGAAGTTGACGAAGTCGTTGGGTGAGGTGTAGGTTTCTTCTTCAATGTTTGCACCGATCTTTTCACCGGGCACAGAGAATGCCGGATAGGTGGGTGTGGGCCCGTAGTAGCCAGGGAAGGCGGGTTTGTCATCGGCAGGCACCGCAAATACCGCTTCTGTGGTGGATTGTGTAAAGGCCGGGTGTACGTTGCTTTGCATGCCAAAGTAGCCCGGATCCTCGAAATCGTTGGAGCTTACCGGCTGCTGTTGGGTGTACGATACTGAACTGACACCACCGTTGCCTGGTCGTCCTGTCGCCATAGAGCTGTATATATAGGATGTGCTACCATACGCTGGAATAGGAGTGGTCGATGGGTATCCATTATTGGAATCAATCTTGCTGCCTCCGATTCCGTGTATCTGGGTCCAGGAGCTGGACGTGACTAGATTTATAGCTGTAGGCTTGGGAGTAATGAGCACAGTGGGCCTGGGTGGCTTTGGTGTGCCATTTATTTGCACAAAACCGGGCTTCTTGTGCGCACTGTAGTTATTGGTGGGGCGCTGGACATGAATTGGTGTCGAGGCGGTGGCATATATTGGAGGCTGGTAATTAGCCGGCGTGGAACCAATAATGTTCTCTGCTGTACTTTGAATGAAGGCGTCCATCTTATCATCAGCCATGAATAGAGGTGGCACTTTATCGTAGTGATAGTCGACGGTAGGTGCTGGACGCGGCGTACTAGGACCAGTAACATAGCTTGTGGATACTGGCTTTTTACCTCCCGGTTTTTTCGTACTGGTGCGACGAGTGGGAGAGCTAGCGATTTCCTGATTATAGCTGAGAGAGGGTTGCACACCTGTGTCCTCGTTATAGCTCAGGGCGGGTTGTGCAAGCTTTTGTGGTTTGTTATAAGTTGCGACTGGCGCTGTTGGCGGTTCCTGGTAAACCTGTTGATCCTCAGGTTCATCGTTATAATTGGCAGCAGGCTGGTTAAAGACATCTCCCACATTAAAGTTATTGGCCGGCTGCGTCGCAGGTCGCCTCGTTATATTTTCTGTCGTGCTATAGGAAGCAGTTGATTGAGCTTCTTGATTGTAGTTATTACTTGGTTGCTTAGCGACCTGTGGCTTGGGTGTTTTTTTCTTCGTATTACTATTGTTAGAGGGTCTCTTAACACCTGGCCGCTTGGTACTCGGCCTTGGGCGTGGCTTCGGGCTTGCAGTCACCAGTACAGGGCGCGCAGATGAAGTTTCGTACACCACGTTGTCGTATTGAGGTTGAGATACCGGAAACGCTGCAGTCGAAGGAAGGTAACTAGCCGTTGAGGCAGGTCGTGTATATGCAGGAACTGGTGTGGTCTCAGAACCTACACCGTAACTAGCCAATTTGTCCGGCTGCTGTGGTGAAGTCTGCTGCTGGTAGCTATCTGAAGTTCCATCGGCATACTGTTCCTGGACTTTTGTCGTATGCGAGGACACAGAAACCTCTGCGGGCACCTGGCTGTATTGGCTGGATGGTTGCTTGTTGTAGTTCTGCATTGTGATCATGCCTATGTAGGATGCTACAGGTCTATTCGGCTTGTTTGCGTTGGTAGTTGGCCGCAGGTATACAGGTGGAGATTGAGGTTCTTCAGGGTATGATGGTGTTGAAATCTTCTGATAGGTGGCCTCGGTGCTGGCAGGGGCAGCGGATTCCAATGAACTGACAGACTGTTGACCATATGCCGCAGGTTCGCTAGACTCTTCTTCAACGTAGGAAATGTCAACGGGGTATGCTATGCCTACAGCCGGCATTTTGTTGAATTGCGAGGTTTGTGGAGCCACTTCAGCAGCTGCGTCATTGTAACCATTTGAGGGAATTGTATGCTCATCCAGTACCAACGACGAATCTTCGCTATAGCTGGGCCGGGCTGTAGGCTGTTCAGCAGCTTGTAGCGCTGCGTATTCGCTAGATTGGGCCGACGTTTCCAAAGCCTCTTGTTCTTCCGAATGTTTATTGTACACCGCATTCGAATTAACGCTGGTCGTATAGTCGCTAGATTCTTGCGTCTTATCAGCTTCGGAATTATAGTAGTTGTCCATTGGACGATTGGTATCGCTTTCCTGATAGTAACTGGCTGTCGATGCTGGTGGGGCAGGCCTTAAAGTAGTGGTGTCTTCTGCGTATGCGTTTTGTGGTGCAGTCTGACTGACTAAATTGTAGCTGGGTCCATGGCTGGTATTGTTCAGTTGCAGTATGATGGACTCAATTGAATCTACGTGCGTGGTAATTGAAGACACAGTTGTTGGGCTGCTCTGGACATTAGATGGACGCTTTTCACTGGTAAAAGTCTGCACCAATACATATTTGTCCTCGGCGGAGGAAGCGGGAGAGGAAGAGGAGACGTAGCTTTGTTCGGAAGGGTGTTTAGGTGGGTCCGCGAATACCGGTTGCGGCCCATAGCCAGTGGAGAACTGCAGATCCTCTACAAGGTCGGCATCAGCGCCTGGATGTGTTATGTCGCTGTGTGTGAATTCGCCGCCGTCTAGTATCAAATGGTTATGGTGGTGCATATTCGTGTGCTCCGACTGATGAGTGGGGGCTGGTGATACCGGCTTAGGCTTCTGTTGATGAACTGGGCGTTTCATGGTTTCGGCTAGCTTCTGTGTCTCAGGCAGTAAAGGCTTTGGCTTTGAAGGCGCTTGTGTTGCTGGTGGCTCTTCTTCAAACGAACTCGACTCGGAGCTGGTTTGTTCGACAATACTGCTGGCAATCTTGGTGGGTACCTCTGTCGTAAACACGATATGGTCGTTCTCATGCTCTGGAGGCAGAGTGCTCAGTACTTGCATGACAAAATCATCGTTGTGCGGCGGTGACGATGGTGATGAGATCTTCACCGAATGCTTGTGCACATGAATGGCGGGCGGTTGCTTCTTTTGGGTGTCTACGGCATTGGAACTCGACGCTTCGTTGTCCGTATTTAGAGTCGCCTCGTTCTCCAGCTCGGCAGTGGTGCCAGCCTGAGTGACACCGTAAGAATCTTGCTGCGACTGACTGGCGTGCTCCACCACATATCCATTGCTCGTTGTGCTGCTGCTTAGTTGCTGATAGACCTTGTCAATGTTCTGCTTATCGTAGATGCTATCCTGTTGCGGTTGCTGTGCCGATGCCGACGGATACTTTTGTTCCTGGGACTGGCTCTCACTCAACTGCTGCTGCTCCCCATAGCTCTCATAGGACTGTGAGACGGCTGCAGCAGAATTTTGCATATGGAGCTTCTGTTGCTGCTGCTGTTGGAAGTACGAGTTCTGCGCATCGTTGATTAGCGTGCTGGCCAGTTCGTTTGTCTGTGGTATTTGGCAGCAAGCCCCGAACAAAAAGCCATCCATACAGGCTCCGACCACTTCGCCACCGCGTTGGGCGCATTCGTGATTGAACATGCAGATTGTGGGTCCATTGGATCGGGGGTCCGAGCTGGGTAGTGTCTTCGTAGCGCGACAATGCTTTGGTGTTATTCGATAGCCGCCAAACAGTTTGCGTCCACCTGCAACACAGACGGGAAATTTCCGTTAATTAGTTAGTCGGTCATTAAAAAACGCAAAGATAAAGGCAAAGAGAGTTAACTGGGGTAAGTTCGATTTAAACGCATCTTAATTACGATGTCACTCAACTTCAGCATGGCACAGTCAAGTGGTCTTAATTGGCTTTTCCCTTGAAGCAGGTGAAAATGTGCAAAGTGCATAAAATTCTTGAAACGAAAGTGACACTTTTGGCCAGCAGTGACAGTTTGAAGTTACCTTTTTGTATACTATGTATTGTTTTTTGCCGCTTCTTTTATTACTTTGTGCGATGTTTTATATTTTTTCTGCGTTTGACATTTTAATTGTGCATTTCAATGTTAATTATGACAACAGAGACAACCAAAGACAGCCAACAGCCACAACAAGATTCAATTTACATACTCGCACTGGAGGCAACGTTCGTTGCTCTGCGAGCCCACAAAAAACTGCGGAGGGCACTTGAAAAGGCAGTCAAGTGAAAGTGCCCTCCAACTGGCAGAGCTTGCTGTTGTTGCCACTCGTACTGCCATGGCTGATGTCAAAGTTCACGGCAGCTAGTGGCATTGCTTGCGTCGCAGTGCAGTTTCCTAGGCAACCGTAAACGGCTAAATTTGACTTGGTTGCATTTCTGCTTTCCAGTTCAATTAACAATTTCCCAACAGGAGGAGAAAAGGTAGCAGCACAGCTTGCAATTGAATTTACTTGGCATTCATTTAGTTGGCTCGAATAGATTTTCGGCTCAATTAACGAGGCATCTTGCACGACCACCACAGCCAACTGGCTGTAGTGTGTAAAATCCAGAGTCAGTGAGCTAGCTAAGCAATCGACCAGATACAAGTATTTTAGCCAGAATCGACCACATCTACAATTTCGGCTAATAGCCAAGAGTTTATGCTGACAATTAACACTTCAGGCGCTCTGTGCTCCACTTTGACGGCCGTGCGTGCCCCCATTTGTTGTGGTCAAGGCGTCTCGAGGCTGTGTCAATGTTTGTATGTTTTAAGAAATGCCAGAAATTGGAGCAGAGAACACGCACACATTTTTCTGTCGATTTGCTATTTGCTGAGCTCTCTATGGACGGCGAAATCAATTAACTGCACGTTAATTAAATGAAAATCGAGCGATATCGAAAATGAAATGCGTGTATGCTGAGCAACTTACTTAAAATAAATATGAAAAATCAAATGATTCATTTTTACTTATAAAACACTACAGTCCACAATCATTTAATTCAGAAAGCGCAGAAATCATAAAAAGAATCAAGTGAAAGTAAATATCGGCAACTTTGAAAGCGAGCAGAAAACAAAATAGTATCTGAAGCACCAATTAGAAGGTCTGCTTCAACACTCGGACACTTTTAAACAATACTATAAAACGTAACGCATAATTGAGAAAAGTGACAGTGTTTGTATTTATTGCGGCACTTTTCGATTTTACCTGCTCGGTCGCACGCACTTTTTTCCTGTTCTTGCTTAATAAATATATATGTTGTCTCATTATTTTAGAGAGTTCGCATTTTAATGCTTAGACAGTCAAGTGCTCTCAAGTGTTCTTCCGCAAATCGTTAAAGCCGTGTAAACAAAAGAAAGACAGCCATTCACAAAGCACTGAGCAGATAACATGAGAAAATGACCGAGGCTGCTCTTTTGGAGGCAACCGCTCTGTTAAGATAACAGCGACTTAACAGTCGTATGTATTAGCTCTGCGCAGCGCCATGTGAGCGTTGCTGTTGTTACTGTAAACGCCTTCGGGCACTAATTATAGAGTTTACCATAATTTGTTTCCTTAATACAAACAAATTGGTATAGGCTCTCATTAAAATCTTAGGGCATTTGAATTGAGGTTGGAGTGAAGTAAGCCATCGCTCCCCTGTTCACAAAATAATCATAGCATTTTATTGTATTACAGAAAAGCAAGCATTTTACATTAATATTTTTCACATCATATTTTTTTTTACCATTTTTTGAAAAGGTAATGCGGGAAGTAAGTACTTGCAACATCCGCTGTAATAATTTGACCTTCACAGCTTATTAAAAAAAATTCCTTAATCCGAACATTCAGCTACTTGGCTGAATAAGGTTCATTAAATATGCTAAGAATGTTCATGTGCACTTCGGCACGAGCAGTTTGTAAGAGATTTGGGGGAACACCTGCTTGTTCAGCATTATAAATAACAACATCAGCTATAGCGTGAATAACCTACCAATGTAGCTGACGCAGACGCAGCTATGTGTGTATGGAGGAGACCATGCACGTGACTTTTTTATTTTCATACTCTACATCCATACGTTAGGGTGAGTATCTTTATTTTCTAATCATGCACCTATCATCGAAATATGAATCTAGAAAAGCATTGAATCAGTCAACTATAAGACAATTAACTTCGCGCGGGCATTCCACAGACGTCTAAGCATATTAGGCTTGTTTCCAATTTCCGTTATATTCAATCCTATAAAGCACCAAGATATGTTTTTAAGAAGCATTGTTATTATTTAGAGAAAGGCCAGGTATTATACAGAGTATCCCATGGTCAGGGCAGCTCAGCTTCAACGTTCTTTTTTATCATAAATGCTTATGACTTCATTTTGTTTCTATCTGCCTATAGCCGCCCGCAGGTATTTTCTAATTCAAATCAATTTCTTAAAGCGGTAAGCAATCAGTGGCAAAGAGTAGTAGCAGTTTTCGGATTTTATCACAGGTTAATACCTCGTGTCTTTGACCCTAATTAAGGTAGAGCAAGCAACGAGAAATTCAAGTCAATGTAATAATCACCAAATCGCATGCAAAATAGGTTACAGCATCGCATACGAAGCACACATACATACATATGTAACATACAAGCACAGATGCGGAGATACAAAGATACATATGCAAATACAAAAACAACAAGACGGCACGCACTCATATCCACATCCATACAGATGCTCAGGTGAACGAAAGTGTGTCAAACGCCTGAATAAATTCGCACAGCGTTAAAGATTTTTTGGTATTTATTGGAGGAAAAAGTGCTGCAAAGTGGCTAAGAAATGAGATAACAAGTTTGTCTCCAAAAAATATTTGCAACAAAAACAACAGCCATGCAAAATTGTAAGCCAGTGGTCGTTGGCGTCGTCTCGATAGGTCGGAACATCATTAATCATGCTTGGAAATTGGCTCAATAGCCAAATATGGTATGTTGCATGCTGCGTTTGCAGCCGCTTATTTGCTGGTTGGTGGCAATTGACTCATCAACAAAATACATAATTTATGTGTCCGCATAAGAGAATCTCCAAGACAGGGCATCTACTGGTCCACTGTGGAACCCTTGGGGCAATGTTTGGTCAAGGCATTTAACAGTTATAAACAGTTTGCGTTGAAATTGCAGTGAAATTCATGAAACGAGAAATGGAAATTAATTATAAATATGAAACATGCTGCACACCATACAGAGTGGAGAGCTGCTGAGCACAGTTTTTAAGATCTTTACAGAACTTGTTTTCATGCCGTGCTCCCAAAATCTCAGACACACACACACACACACACACACACACACACACACACACGGGCACAAATGAGAGCGCTTAAGAGCGCACACATGCCAACACTTGAGCTGCTCGCGCTCTCTACAAGAATGTAAACAAACGAGGCGGTTTAACGGTAAATTGGAAAATATTATCGATCAATTAGCTCAATGCTGCAAAAATACATACACACACACACACTCACACATATATATACTCGTACAAGCATGCAACGTCTCATGTATGAAGTAGGCTCGCGATGTATTCACGTGCGTGCTCGTGTGTTTGTGCCAAGCACGAAGTGCTCGAAAACGTTCTGGCCAGTTTGCATTTTAAGAAATCTTGCTCAGATTGCATTGTGAAAGTGTTAAATGTTTCACGGCATACATACTTATTTATGGCCAATTATAATTAACGGAAATGTTCAGCATTTTTGTATGTTAGTGTTTAAGAAAAACCATTTAATAAACTGGGCCATTTGTTATAACTTCATTAGGTTTTTAAAGTATACTCATATTTTGTGGAAAATATATACCAACGTTTTTTAATACATTTCCATATGCAATATTTACATTCTGTTGTAAATACCCTTTATTAAATTAAAATGTTATAGGTAAATACTATATGTATACATATGTATATGATCAGTATGACAATATAAAACGATAGAAACAAATACAACTGCCCGCCTGTATGAAATGCGATAACTTTTGAATCCAAACAGCTAGTTGCTATAGGATCGATCGGTACACAAAATCTTTATTAGAAGGATAACTTTCGTTTATGGGGATATCTTAAGCAAATCTAGTTTTCAGAGGTTTTTATAATGCCTCGTAGTATCTTGAATGGGTGACAAAGGGTCGAAAAACTTTAGTGCTTTTAAAAATATTTCAAAAAAATATGGTTCAACTGGTAGGACTTTATCGTTCTACGGGTTCTTCATTATTTTATAGAAATAGTACATGCATACATTTATTATTCTGAAAGCTAAAACATAATTTATTATTATGCTTTTATGTTTTTTTATCTCCCAAGCCTATTTCCTAATATATCGAAATAGTTTCCCTTATTGTTTTACGAAATTTTTGACCATTTCTTCTATGACAGGAAGTAGGTTCACGCTTCTCTTGCGCTAAGAAGGTTTCGTTGTAGCTCAATTCATCAATCTAACTAAGCAGAGAGGCAAAGTTATATGCTTTTTCTAACTTCTTTGTAAACTCTTGCATTAAAGTTGAATTTTCTCATTAGTTTGCTTTTCTACAGAAATACAGGCTTCTCAGAATTAAAAAAAGATAGTCAGAGTCTTGGTGGTTGCATTTAAATAATTACATGTATTCTTCATTTTTATTCAGTAAATATTTTAACAATTTGCAATAATAAGCATGTTAGCATTTTTATTACAATGCATTAACATATCTTTTGCTCATTAAATTGAATTGTGAATTTTCACACACCAATTTTCCTGCCACATTAGTAAAGTCATGCATGGAAAATGAATGTGAATCTGGTACGGGTAGTGTGAGTGACTGTTGACTTGTGGCTCATAAATCGTTGAGGGAAATCGTCGAAGTCGATACAACAATCAGGTGTATAAAAGAACTTGTCGCTTGACTTTGAATTAACATAAATCATTTGCGTACAAAAAGCCAAATACAGGTAATTTCACTTTTCATAGAAAAACTGTTTAGCCCATTGTCTTTGCGATGAATCGCTTGATTTAAGCCACTAATTATGAGCCGTAAGCGAGAGTGCTCAGTTTTTCAGGTGCTTGTCTTGCCAGTTGTTCGTTGTTTTTCATCTATCGTGCGCAAGATAATTTCAATTTGTTTGTATTTTTTGTTATTCATTTGGCTTTTTATTAATTTTAATGGGAAGTCGTCGCATTTGTTCGCTTTTCTTTGTGAGCAGAAGTTTTTCCCTCTCGCATCATATGTTTGTTGTTTGTGTGGCTGTAACTGCGTGACAGAAATGGAAAGTTTCTCGACTTCTCTGTGCAACAAAATGAATGTGACCTTTGTTGTTGTTTCATGTTTTGTTTCGGCAGCATCGCTTATACTGTTTAGCATTGGTGCTTCTACTACATGGTATTTAATAAAGGCAACCATATGTATGCTCATAATGTGGTCCGAGCGATAGAGCAAATAGAGTGCAACGCTCCAATGCTGCAGCTGAGGCGCAACAAAACATTTTTATTAATCATGTAATAGAAATGTTCAGCATGATGCATAACTGGCTATAGAGCTGTTGCACGCTCTACTACGCGCTCTGCGAATTGGACTGTGGCATGTTTGGACTATATAGTGATGTGCATAGGCGAGCTGCACTTGAATTACATAAAATTGCATTTGAAAGTCGCTGCATACTCGTCGTACACGCACATACTTCCTGTCGTTGATTCCAATTGCAATTGGTCTGGGACTGTTTTGCTGGCTGACTTTTCTTGGCTTGCTGTCGCCGGCAAATTGGCACACAGCGCCAGCACCAGCACCAGCGTCAGCATCGGCATCGGCAGCAGAGACGCCAGTGCCGGCAGCGACGTTGGCGTCGATTTGGACATGGCCTACAGCATCGTCAGCATCTTGTCCATTGGCTCGACATTGCTATTTGTGCTTTGTCGCCATTTACTGAACAACGTCGTCGTCGCCGTCGTCGTCGTCGTCGTCAGTGTAAATTGTAACAGTGACCCAAATAAAAAGTGGCAACCAAAAAGACCGGTAAAGTAACAGTAACAGTGAATGTGCAAGTGCCGCGGCAGTCTGGCCAACTCGGAGGCGATCTTGTGCGTTCGCTGGGTGTATATTTTATACACATTCCTATACAGACACACACACACACATACATATCTGCACTTAAGCTTTTACGCATGTATGTATGATCGAGCATAGTATCGTATGTACACGGGCAATTGTAATAAGAACTGTAATTTTTGTTGCTGCCAAACCAGAACTCCGCACGAGAGCCATGAGAATGGTAATCATAGTGTCAACTAAAGTAGTAGCCACAAAACCAGCAGCAACAACAATAACATGTGCCGAGAACGTTTTATTACAAGTTACATATAAGACATACATAGTATACAAGTATATGAATATGTACCTCTGCCGTTTTCTTTGTATAACATGCGGTCCAAATTTTCTCGCTTTTTATTATTGTTATTATTTTCTGTAGACTTTTACCAAGTCATGTGTTTGGGAGCACTTGAATTCGCTTTGAATGCATGGTGAGAGCTCTTCTTTTGTACGCATAGCTACCAACATGATTGTAATTTGTTGTTTCTATAGAGTTTATTGTGAATTGCATAAAGAGGTGGAGGTGTAATTGAAGTAATTGAAAAAAGGACAAGGAAACTCTTCAACTCTCAAAATTATTTTGATTAATTCATTAATGATTAAAAAACTAAAAACTAAAACTAAACTAATCCTTTTATAGATTTCTGGAGATCGGGGCTCTATATTGTCTATATACAGGTTGTGTACTTACGATTAGTTAGCGAAAACTCATTTTAGTTAATGGGAACGGGAACAGTATATTTCTTATATTTATTTTCATTAAACACGAATAGTGGTTTTTATTTTCAATTCCATTCGATTTTGAAACGCAAACCCTATGGCGTAATGGAAGAAAAAATTAAATCCTCATATCAAAGAGCTCAGTAAAAGAGATTGCATACTTCCAACAAGAACCAAAATTATTTTTTAAAACTTGTTTTTTAATAACAACTAAGACTGAGAAAGATGATGTCTTGGAAAAAGGTCTTTTTTCCTTTTCTAAGATTATCTCTATGATGGAATATTTGGAATAAAGCATGTGGTCTTTAATTTATAGCTAAATAGTTAGCGTTATAAATGATCGCTTTATAATGTATATAAAAATTGCTTTTGCCATTGTAAAATGTAAATAGCTTGAAACAAAAGAAAGTGAATCTATGTCGGTTGAAGCTTTTAACTAGTTAAATAGATTGCATTGGAATTAAAACTGACAAAACAATAGTGTTATTGATTGAAGTTAAGCGATGGTCACATTTTTTGACTGAATTTTAGCATTTATTTATGGGACTTTTACTGTCACTCGTTTCTTTCAATTTAAGTGACAGTTTAGTTGTTGTGCTAATATCAAAAGCAATTAAAAACAAATAAAAATATCATCAAAATATCAATTGATTGAAAATCCAACGATGCTCATCGCTACTCAACGCACAAATTGTGCAAACGAGCAGTGAAAGTTGTGCGGCCGCAATAAATGACATCATTTTGGCAATAGCCCCGATTCCAATCGATTCCAATACGCGCTCCACTCACAAAAACCAAACACACACAACGAGCATTTAACGATGAGAATGTGGCCGGCCGTAAAGGAAGTCGCTGCACAATGAAATCAAATGAAATGAATGAAAAGTCTAGAAATGCACATGAAAATAAACACGAACGCGAATCCGAATTCGAATGCGAATGCTGTGTCCGCTCAGAGAGGGAAGATAAACAGCCAATAATGTGTACATATGTATGTATTTATGTATGTAAACTAGCATTCACATGCGAAAACAAAAGCCAAAGAATGTGTGGAGTCATGCAGCGGAAGCGACGGCGGCAGCAGCAGCAGCAGCCGCAGAGGCAGCGGCAGCGGCAGCGGCGCTTACTGAAAACAGAATTTCACTTTCACCGCCAAACATGTCAAAACAAATTTGACGTTTGCTATGTATTTCCTGTTAGATGTTGCCATAACAAAACGCATAGGCGCGCTGCTCTTAACTCTTTCTAATGGGTTTCTGTGCCGCCGCCATCGTCGATGTGTTGACAGCCGATAATTTGTAACTGCCACAAGTGTAGCTGCCACTGCTGCTGCTGTCGATAAAAGGAAGCAGTAGAAAAGCACAAGAGCCAACAAGCTACCAAAGCGGACAAGCAAGCCGTAATAATAGCACTTGAAACAATGCTGATGAGCTTAAAAGATAAACTTACAGACAACACAAGATCCACACACACATTACACATGTCTGCGTTCTCATGCACTAATAGTTTCAACTTCAAAACCGACACCAAATCGAGTTAAATCGAGTCGAGTCGAGTCGAGTCGGCTCGGGTCGGATCTTAATCACGAGCTTAAGTCAATGCCTGTGAGTGTAGGAAGTGCAGTTGCAACAATTGGTGGCGTGGATTATTTTGTCGAAGGTGAAATGTCGCCTTGTCGCGACAATTATATCTTTGCTGTTGTCTCTTTCGGCGCTGGTGTTGTTGATGGCGGCACTTGATGTTCATGATCTGCCACTTTTGTTACAGTTTTAATGTGATTGAATTAAGTTTATGAAGTGTAAAACGACCTGTGAGAAAAATGTACAAGTACCAGCCGCTCAAAGTGAGCCGAAAATGAAATTAAAGAAAGTAAAGAAATGTAGCTTTCACATTAATTTTGTTTGTGTTTGTAGAAATGTTATGTGGCTCTTATGAAATAAAACATCAGTGCGAAACCTAGCAAATGATTTAAATTCTATTTTGAAAAAGCTATGGTTGTACACCACAGTTTAGGCGTGTCAATCGATTAGTTTTAATAATATACATTCTGACGAATTTTTGAAGACCAACGAATATGACCATGGAAGAATAGCTTTTGTTATTCAATCTAATGGTTGCGCTACAAACTTTAAATCCTAATACCTGTTACTTTTTGATAAGCATTTAAACAACAATTCAATTTAAAAAGCACTGAATTGCAAAAAAAAAATAGAAAGGTATAAGAGAAGGAACTGTCATCAGTGTGATTATTATTGATTGAATTCTGTAATGCTTTTTCTTTAACAAATTTATCGTTTATTGATTAATATTTACACATGCATGTAAAGCTAAGGAACATTGTGCGTACTCGTATTTCAATATCAATACATGGCTCTTTAAATCGGGATAAGCTCTAAACAGACAAATATACTACATACGAGCATATTTCATTCTTCTCATTAACATTTTAAATCGGTAATATATGAGTATATTTCATTTTTCTCATAAATATTTCAACAAATAGGAGGCGTCAGTATGTCTGAGTAAACAAGAGACTTGTGCAGATGACTTGAACAAGCATTTCATTTGAAACATTGCTTTTTAACTAAGGAAAATCGGTAAATTGCACAACAATTTGCCAACAGCTATAGATAGCAGTGCTTAAATATGCATACAAAATGCAAGACAGTTGGCTGAAGCATTGGTAACAGCAACAACAACAACAAGAAGAAGAGTATTTGCTCTAATGACAAGCAACTGCAACTGCAGCAGCGTTCAGCTGGAAGAGCGGTAAAAACGTGATTTAGAAATTATATTGACGCCGCGCAGAAATGCTGACAGACTATCTGACCGAGCGCCTGACTGGCATAAGCTTCCTCTGGCCAAATTACCGCAAAGTCAGCCCAGTCAGCCAGTCAGCCAGCCAAGCAACCGGCCATTCAGCCATTCAGGCATTCAGGCGGGCAGCCGACAAGTGCAAGACATGGCCACAAACTGGCACACGCTTCTTGCCCAGAACTTGTTCGCTCTTTGCCAAGTCTCTTGTTTATTTGGTATATCATAGTGCCAGCGCTACTGGCCAAGACATTTTCATTTCGCAGGCAGGCAAGCAGCCAACGGCCCTCGGCCAACTCAGCGCTCTGAAGGTGCAACGTGCCAAGTTTTTTCAAATCGAATAGAAATTGAAAATTGTTGTTCGTGGCACATTGTACTTTGCCTGGTGCCTGTGTTGTTGCTGCTTTTGTTGCATTTTGTATTTACGATTAATGAAGCTGCCTGCGTATGCGATGATTGCCATTTGTGGCACTGCCAGTTTGTATCGCTGACACAGCAACTTGCAAAGCAAACGGAAGCTGTCATTTTTCCTTACCGAACCAACCTAGTAAAGTGTTTGTTATACTACTATATATAGAATGTTTTGATTTTATCTGGTGGTACGTTTTTATAGGCTAAGATCTACAAATAAAACTAAAGGATAATATTGAATCGAAAATTAGAATCTCATTCGAATACTCGCAAACGAAAAGAAACGGTTCAACTTCATATTTTCTACACAAAGTTCAAAACTGTCTAACACGATTCAAATATTTGTTGACATACATTTGACATAAAATAAATATGGAATTTTGGAAGTCTGCTCTTTGTTTTAGTAATGTAAAACAAATAACGTATTCATTAATTGATTAATTTAGAATGTTGGTTAGGTATTTAAAGACATTCTTTAATGAAGAGTCTTGCTCACAATACCATTTAAAAAATTACATTTGTATTCGATTTGTCTCTAAATCAAGCACTGAATTTGCTGAACTGAAGAGAAATTTAATTTGTTTTCTATTGCACTTTTGCAAATAGAATGGCATTTGAACAAGTGATTAAGGCATTGTTGTTGAAATTTAAAATACTCAAAATATTTTTAAATTCAAATTAATATGTTAAAATGAATGAAGTGATTTGTCAGCCCGATGTGTACAACTTCTAATCATACAATTATATAACAATTTTGGCAACCTTTCTATATTACTTTATCAAATTTGCACACATATAAGTAATACATTTTCTTTTTAAATAATTCCCATGCAAAGTTACTGGCTTATTACTCTCATGCGAGGTATTATTTTATTTTGTTTTAGATGCGCTAACTCATCCCATCATCATTAAAAGCATAATCGTTACTTGTCGTCGTTATTTTTTCTTTCTGTACAAGTATCAGGCGCGTGTGTGCCAGTGCCTTTGATTTGAACTAATAACCTGGCACATTAAAAATTTGTTTCACTTTTTAAATCGTGGACGGCGACAATTAGTACGAAAGCAGCACATCATCTGCAAACAAACAAATAAGCGAACGAGCGAACAAAAAAAAGTGTCACAAGAAAGCGTGTGTGGCTGTGCTTAGACTTATCTTTTTGCCAATTTCATAAAGTTTCTACTTTTCTGCTGCTCTTGCTGTTGTTAGTAGTGTTGTTATTGTTGTTATTATTGAAGGTAAAAATGGCATAAAAGATGTGCCATAAAGAAAGGCAGCCTCACAAATGTAGCATAAAATGAACTAAATAATTGCCAAGTGCGTACAGGTGTGTGTGTGTGTGTCGGTGAGGAAAGCGAAAAAAATTTCCTAACGATATGTTTTTGCACCTAAGATTTTCATGAGTACACTATACGTGGTTGTAGTTGTTGTTGGTGGTGTTGATGATGCTGGCTTATTTGTTCATTTATTGACACAAAGGCACAATTTATGTTTTTGCTTTTTGCTATTTGTGAATATGCGTATGTGTGTGTGTGTTTGTGGTGGTGTGTGCGTTGGGCTTTCACTCATGCCAAGAATCAAGTGCGGCACACACACGCACACACACACACAGCACAGCACCTGACATGATTTGAGCCGCCAATGAGAACGAGCCGTAACATGAGCTTGCAATTTGCCAAATTGATTTTCTTTCATCGAGCGACAAATGTGCGCGCAGTCTATAATTCTACATTTTTCAATTATTGTGCCCCATGACTTTCCTCGACCAGCTTTGCCTTGAATTGATGGAAATCAATGGAACAATGTCTGCCATTGTCGTCGCACACTTACCGCCACTCGTTTCAATTGATCTAAATCCACTTGTTGTCTGCACAAATAATGCGCCTATTATTATTAAAGTTGTTAAAGCGATGGAAAGTAGTTGACGTTGTGGTCTTCGTAGCGCACTTCTTTTTGCTGCTGCTGTTGTTGTTGTTGCTGTTATTGTGGTAGTTGTTGTCACCAAGAATAAATGCGACCGCGACAGCGACGTCGACGTCGACACCGACGCTAACGTCGACGTAACCCACTTAAACATGTTTTCAGTTATTTCAATGTACACACTGGATACACTCACAGCTAGACCGAATGGCAGCAATAATTGTTGTTGTTGAAATTGCTGTTTCTTGTTGTTGCTGTTGTCGTTTTATGGCCTTCTTAAAATTCGGTTGTTTTAATTTGTTGTAAATATGTTTCGTAAAAGACCCGACTAGTTGACAGATTAGTGCAAAATGTTGTTGTAGTGGCGAGGGTTGCGCGCGCTTTAGTTTTACCGCTATGCTCAACTTGGTTAAGCACAAAACGAAAGACTTAGGCAACGAACGCGTCTGGCTTAGCGCGCAACAATTGAAATGTTACTATATTTTTCAAGAAACAATTCTTGAAATCTTTTCTAGTCTTCAGACTGGCCGAACTTTAAGGCCAAGCTGTAACACGCGCACTTAATTACGTAGAATTGGAATTTTGTTTATTGAAAATAATAACAATAAAGTGATTTGTTTGGTGCACTTCATAAATCTTTTGTTTTTGTTTTAGTTTCTTTTGTGGACTTGACGAATTTACAGTTGCTCATCGTCCGTTGTGTTGTGAAAAGTCTATCAAGCTAACGCGCTAGCCAGCCAGTTAATAAAAATCCGCGCATGCGTCCGGTCAGCTGAACGCTCAACGTTTGTCTGATTGTGGACAAGCGTCGCCAACTGCGGCAAAGATAACGGACCTTCGCCACTGCCACTTTTGTACGAAAACTTTCACTTTAGCGCACAACGGTCGTCACTCTAGCTAGCCCGTGATAGCTCGTGAGCGCGTCGAGCACACGATTGTGTGAAGTGGCGCTGGTGAGAGAATTTGTGGTGAGTGACTGGAGAGTGCGCTCACTGTACAGTACGTGTGAGTATTTCTATGACGCGCTTAAATGGTAAACATTTCTATTTCTACTTCTTGTGCCACCGAAAACCGATCACCGATTCCTGTTTTCTTACAGCTTTCTTTCTGTTCTGTTCTGCACCACACACTGGCTCGCACACTCAGCTCGCAACGACCGCACGCGTGCACATTTCAAACTCAACTGAAACGGTTGGCAGCCTGGCGTTGCGGTTAAGAGCTGTTGTCCGCTAACATACGCCCGCTGTTAATGTTACGCTCATGTTACGATCATGTTAATGGGATGTAGTAATTGTTGTGATGTTGCTGTCATTTGATGCAGTGACATGCGTTTATTTGCTTGTTTGCTAGAGTTATGTGCGAATATGTCTTGCCAAAACAATAAGCCAGATTATGTACAAAGTGTACAATTATTGCAACTGTCGCCATACTACCAACTATAACAATGCTGGCTAGCCAAAGCGTAGCTTTCTTAACTTACTTTCGCTTGGTCAAAGATAACAATATCGCCAACTACAATAATCTGCTCATATAAATGTACATTGACACAGCGCCATCATCAACGTCAAGTTCCCAAAAACAAATAAACATACACATGGCGTATGCGCGATTTACGTGCTCGATATGTGCGGCATATTAAGCAAGGTTATCAGAAACACAGATCCACCGGCTCACTGCACCGGCATTTTTGTTTTGTCGCAGAGCACACATTTCGATGGTGCACTTACACTGTACAAAAACTGTTGGCGATTCTTATCAGAAATGTTGCATGTTTATCACTCATTTAATATTATTATTTTAGAATTAAAAAAAATATCAAATTTCCGCTTTTATTACTCCTTTTATGCTTTTATACAAAATATAATTTAATGAGGAACTGATTTCACACACAGAATTGCATTTTTATATACTGATACTTAGTTATATTTAATTTTAAGTTGAATATTTTAGTAACAGATTAGCTTTTCTATATACTGATAGTTATATTTACGACATTTGTAATATATTTTAACGTTGCTACATTTTTGCTTCTGTTTATTTAATTTTAAGGTGAATATTTTAGTAATAGGTTGGTCTTAGATCGCAGATTATAGGTTTAAAATAAATAAATATGCAGTATAAATTTATATTTGTTAAATGATGAAACATTATACAAAATTTAACTTAATGAAGAAACTGATTTTACACACAGAATATATTATATGGTTATATTTACGACATTTGTAATATATTTTAACTTTGCTACATTTTTGTTTCTGTTTATTAAATTATAATGTGAATATTTTAGTTATAGGTTGGTCTTAGATCGCAGGATTACTTTCTTTGATATAGGTTTAAAATAAATAAATATGCAGTATAAATGTCTATTTGGTAAATGATGAAACATTGCGGGCATGGTATTATTAAACAGTAAGAGTGTTCCAGTGGTATCGCATCAAGATCTCTAGCATGAAAAAAGCAAGAGTTGCAACAACCACACATTAAAATCTGTCCGTGGCAGGCGACATGGGACAGCCAACCTGTCGTTAGCATTTGCTATTTCCTTGACCCAAATTTCACTAGTGTGTGGCTTTGCTTGCCACTGCCATTAGTTGTCACGCGGCGCCTTTGCGCCGTAGAAAATTTGCGGGAAGGCAGCCAGTTTGGGCTTGGCCTGCTCTTGGTGTGGACATGCGCGAAAAAACATTAACTTAAACGGCTTTTGTGCGCTTGGTCAAGCGTGGCGAGCTGTTGGCTGGCTCCGTTCGTTCCCTACCAAGCCAGCCAAGCCGCTGCGCCTCGCTGCTCACTCTACCTAGAGTAGACAACAATGTACTCGTATGTGTGTGTGGAAGAATTTCACTTTCGATATTGTCGTGGTTGTGATTGTTTTCTTTTCGTGTTTGCCTTTTGGGTTTTGTCTTGTGGCCGTTCAATGACAGTATCGACCGCCACAGTGGCAACTATGTATTGAAATGGAAACCGTTTAGAGTGCTGGAAAACAGTTGTAGTGGACACGTGTGTGGCAACAGGCTCTCGCTGTTCGCTGCTTAGAGAACACTCCGTCATTTTCATCTTTCTAATCTCTGCCGACACTTTATGGTGCACCTTTTTATGGGCTCGAGAGTCGGTGCATTTGTAAAAGTTTTTTCACACCTGGGCTGCTATAAAAAATGAAATTAAACCGACACATGCTTCTAATGGCGTTTTAGTGCACATAATGAGCCGACAATGTGCCATGCAATATTCCCATGACATTTCGTATAAATGTGCGTGGGATGATTGAATTAGACTCGCTTGAGCGCTGGATTAGAAAGAAGAAAAATGTGTATTATAATTTGAATGATTTTGCCTAAAACAGAGCCCTGCCCAAAACGACAAATCGCATGTTAAATGAAATGCCGAAACACTTTCACTTGACCAGTTGACCAGTTGGCCAGTTAGCCAGTTAGGCAGTGAGGTGTGCACATTTACAGCGAAGCTCGCACAAACTCCATAGTCGGCTGCTCTACTGCCTGCCTGCAAAGAAGATGCCAAAAACTCGGACTCGACCCATAATCAAAGCTGAAATAATGAAAAATGCTGCGCCATTCTTCGCATAAAAATCTTTGCTTGGCCAGTCGTGTGGTTTTGTGAAATTACGTAAGCAAAACCATATAAGGTGCATAATAATGCCGCCTCGATCCGCTGACAATTTGAATATATGGCATCAAAGTGAAAAAAGAAAACAAACCACATTCGAATCAATAAAAGAGCTACAGTTTCTACTTTGAACTCCAATATGCAGACGTAGACCGATCGGCATTTTAATTAATCTATTGAATTAGCATAGCATTTAGTAACGAACATGTTCGCTGCGGACTCTAGCCTAAGAGAAAATGCACCCGAGTTCAATTGTTATTATTGCCTTTGTTTTCCTCCGCACACACGATCGAGTATCGAACTTAAATCTCACACAAATCATGTTGGTGATCCATCAAAATGTGATTGAATGAAACTTTTATTTAACACATCTGTACAAATATTTTGCGCATAAGTAGCGGGGGGCCGTCGAAACGATAAAATCATCAACAAAATTAACGACGAGTGAGCGACAAGTGTGTAAAATTGGCTTTCTTAGGCTTTGCCGCCTGTTGGGATTGCCGCACACCATATTATCATTCACACCAGATCGGCTAAAATTGAAAGGGAGAAGCCAAGTTGTAACTGACTTACGAAATTTGTATTTCTAATTTTGACTTAGTTTGACTTTATCAATATTACACAACAAATAAAAATAACTAATTAATTAAATATGAATGGATAAGTATTATTGTGTAGCTGAAGGATTAATGGATTGTAAATGATATTGCTATTGATTCTGAGTGTTTAATACCCATTGGATGACTATACTTTACTGAAAAACGAAACCACCTTTTAATACTTTAAATATTTCTTTGTCTCATTGTAAATAATTTTTAGATATATAGTACTAAGTAAAAAAAAAATTTTAATTATATATGATTTAATTTGAAGATCTATACATATGTATTAAGTCTTAATATTAAGACTTATTAATAATTAGGACCGAATTTTTGCTGGTTTATAAGTGCGGGTAAATATTACGTGTGCCTGATAAGAAATCAGTGGTTGGCTTTATTTGAACACGACGGCAATAAAATGTGTATAAGGCGCCATTAAAATTAAAACCTCAAACACAGCCAACAAATTTGCATTTAAATAAATACAGCGTTACATGATTTAATCGAAATTCGTTTGTTTTATTGCGCCCCTGCCTGTTGAACAAATTTCGCAGCTTAGGCATTATTAGTTCGATTAATTTGTTTTCGTCGGTCTAGCCGCCTTTCACACTCTTTGGTGCTTTTGCGTCGCCATTCGTTGAAAACGAAAGTTCATTACGTTGAATGGCCGACTCGGACTTAATCTAGACCTGGGTCTGCCCTGCGATCGTGGCATATAATTTTTTGCTCGCTCACGACTTTCGTGCCATCGAACGTTGGTCGGCGAACCTTGTAGTTGCACATGGTGTGCAGACCTGCTGGCTAATCAATCATATTGATGAGCCGAGTTTTGATTTATTGGTTTCAAATTAGGGATTAATTTTTTTTATTTTTTTGAGCATGTGTGCGTAGTGTTTTTGATTAATTAAGACAGTTTAACGGCGAATGCCTGGCGAGTAAGTAATTTGAAATATTTCTTTCAACTTATTGCGATTTAGACAGGCCCATTATCTATTGAGCTTTCCATTTGCATGCAGAGTTCAGTTGCCGGAGCTACGATTGGTAAGCCGAAGGCCTTCACATTGGCTATGACTATTTCAAATACAGTTTGATCTACAGAAGTTACTAAGAGTTCACACACACCTAAGTAAAACAGCAATAATTTCACTTTTAGCAAGTGGCCATGTTTACATTAACAAGAGCAGCAGCAACAATAAAGAAAAGAAATTTCAGCAGCACATTAGAAATGAAAGTGACCAACAACAAGTACATACTTGTATGTATGTATGTCTACGTACACACGCACATGAAGCGCCAAACAACCGTTAACTAAATAATGTATGACACGTTAACGAAATGCAAACACAACAGCCCGCCTTACAGTGGTCCCAAATTCCAAACTATCTCAACAATAGATGACAATGCTGGCCACTTGTCAAGCAGTGTAAAAATATCATAGAACTTGTAGATACACCTATTGGTGTCCAAATTGTTCAATTAAATTGAATAAATATTATTGAGGGGACAACAAAGGCGTTTAAAATTGAATTCGTGCATCGGTTTGCACTTCTTATTGACTTAAAAGTTGATTTATACTTTATTCCTTTATTCACGTAAACTCTGCATGAACAATACTTGAAAATGGTCTAAAACAACGAAAGAAATGTAAACTATTTCACTCAAAGAAATTTTCTTTTACCACTAAAAGTAATTTTCGTTCTGAACTCTTTCGAAATGAACCATGTTTTCGGCTTACTTGTTGCTTAGCATATGTCAAAAATCCGTTGCCTAGTTAAACCAATTTGTGTCAAGTAAGTATATTTTGCTATAATGAACATGTAGATTTAGCAGAAACTGCAAAATGTAATTTTTGTATTTCAGTTGGCGTAAATGGCCTAAAATTGTTATTACCTGAAAAAAGTTCACAATGACTTGAAACTATGGACTAGGACAGATCTGCTAAGATGGGTTAGCATAAAAAAAAATCATTAACAATGTTGTTATACCTCATACTCAATGAATAGTAGACAATTTAAAGTTTTTATTTTATTTATGTTGTTCTGAAAAATTTCAAAGGGCCTATGTTCAATGAACAAGTAATTTAATTCAATTTAAGGACATTATAGTATAAGGTTTGACTTTTCTCTATTGAATTCAATTTAAGGACATTATAGTATAAGGTTTTACTTTTCTCTACGACGCAGTCAAGTCAAAAATGGATGACAACACCAAAAAGAAACTATCAATACTACTTCTATTTAAAAGAAAATACAATGCTTAGCAATAGTTATGATAACTTCACAGCCTTTAAATTATTGTTTTTTGCTCTATAGCTTTTTACTGCAAAAACATTATTTATAACATAAAATTTTTGACTTTGAAACATATATCCTTTTTGAACAGATTGTATAATTTAAATAATGTGACTAACATTCCAGATCAATGCAGTTTAAGTTGAAATCATGTATGCACCTATTTTGTTTATTAATTTGAAACCACTGTGCTAGCGTCTGAAAGTTCAAACCTAACAGCAGCCTTCGTTGGTATCGTAGTGGAAATTATTTAAAAAAAAAAACGCGCTTATGCCTTGTCGTTGCTCATTGATGTCTTACACTTCCAATTAGCACATGTCATTGGCCGTTGGGGTTTTCATGTCACGCAGAGGACCGACCAAGTTGTAACCGCATAATTTAGTTTGCTCCCCTGACATCCAAACGTTATTTAATTACGCAAAAGTTATACAATAGAGCGTACAGAGGCAAGCCATTAAATGGGCGAAATTTTCAACGGTGCGCCATTAGATGGTGTTTTGCTGTTGATATTTGTCGGGGGCTCTGCTTTTAACTAATTGCACTATGATTTCATTTTTAAGCCATTTCAATGTAATTTTATTTTGCGCAACGACTTTCATCTTCATTGGCCAGCGAGGTGTTCGCACATACATATTTTTACACCTTTCCCTGGCCAGCAGAATACACATCTTGGCGTTTTCTTTACTTTGGCAACTACTTCCTCCTTCTCGGCAATTTACAGGTATAGTGTACTCGTAGTTGGTATTTACACAGCAATCATCGTTTTATTGTGCGGTTGTTTGGGATGCCGCCTTCCGCTTAATTGGCGAAAATTAAAAGGGAAAATATTTTTATTATGCAGCTCGTTTTCCTCTTCTTCTTTTTGCCATTTATCTGCGACTCGATGACGTTCACTTTGTGTAGGTGGGCCATGCAATTAATTAGAAAATAGAAAGTGAAATTGCATTTAGAAAAATATATATCTAGTTATTCAAAAAGAAGAGGGCATAAACGTTCATATTTTTCACTGGGAACCTGTGCAATTATTTCTGGTTTTCGCTTTACAATTTCAAACACTCATTTTTTCAGGGCGTCATCCAGCTGCAGGCTACAAATACTAATTGCGGATTGTTTATCTGCTTGTTTGTTAGTGCGCCAATAGATGGATTATAATTGCGCTCCAAGCGAGATGATCGAATATAAGAACTTATCGGCGACGCATCGATGTTCCTCAATCTTCTATAATGACTTTCTAAGTACCTTTTTAATAGACCCGAACACTAGTGGCACTTCATCATCAATAAAATTATAAATCTGACGCACATATTAACAACATTAGATGCACCTGTAGACAATGAGAAATCCATCGCCCGCTTTGGCCGGGGGCATTGAAAAAAAAGCTGGCGGCTTATAAAGGTTGTCTAGACAAACCTAAGAGGTAGCGATGATCGACTTACTTGGCCGAAAACTTCATCGCCTCAATAATTACCGGATGAAGTGTAATTCATTGTGGCACATTTTCGAGCGATGCGATCAAATTAATGATCTATTAGGCCAAGGGGGCTGCCCTTAACTAACTGTTTTGTGTTGTTTACTATGTGTTTTTTTTTAAAATCGGTGCGATTTCATCAAACGATACGACTATTGATGCCATTGGGCAGCGCCAGTTAGTTAGTTAGTTGCTTGGCTGCGGGTGCTGGTGATGGTGATGGTGCAGACCTGCAGAAGAATGGCTATGGCGTCTATGGTGGAAACGACGACGGTTGCTTTTCAGGCTGCAGATGACTTTTCCCTTCAAAAGCTGGACAAGAGTACTTTTCGATTGTTTTTGTACACATTTTATTTATTCGGAGAGAGAAAATAATGTTGATCTGGCCCAGCTGGACGGGCACTTGCAATGCTGAACTTGTTATGGAACTTTCGTTTCTTTTTCTTTGCTGGGTTTTTGGTTTTCTCAAGTGGACGGTGCGGCACTTCCTATAAATCTTTGGCTTGCACAAAATCTGGCTAGAAAATAAATAATTGTAAGAGCAGCAGTCCCCCTCCAAATAGAAAAAAAAAACATTTCCATTGTACTTGGTACTTGGGAAAGTCTGTTCAAATTGTTGTGCATTCGGAGCACATGGCCCAGCGCCAGCGCCATCGCCATCGCCATCGCCATGCTTAAATGACCGAACGGCTGGAAGGGAGACATAGCTGACATTTTTCAGTAACTCTTCGCCTACTTTGTTTTTGTTGCTGACTCTTGTAGTGGCCGTGAAGTGCAGAGCTATTAATAATTCTTTGTAATGCTGCTTTAAAGGTTTTAATTGTGCAACTTCTCTGTAGAAATTAATTCCACCCCAGAGGCTTTGGTTACTTCATCGCTTTCGTTTTTCACACAATTTCTGTGGGAAGTTGCCTACATACTAGTATTGTCTGCTGGCATTTTGTATTGTAAGCGTGACGCTATTGTTGCTTGCTTATCGGGGTGTCTTTTATGGCATTTCACTGCACATGATCTTACTCTAAATAATCCTGTTACTAGACTATAGCAAAAATGATGTAATAGCCAATAAAATTTCACCTTTCCCAAACACATACCTGCATTGCATAAAATTATATTTAAAAAACCGATCCAACACAATAATGACATCGAAGTCATAAATCGCCCAAATTGGCAAATTGCTTGCATGCCCGACAATAAACCGATTGACAAAAGAAAAACGATGTATATCATATTTCGATTGAACTGAAAGCGCAAACACTGAACGAAAAACTTGCTTCCCGAAGCTACAAGTTTTTATTTAAGTTTACATATTTAAACTCTTTTACACTTTTTTAATACCTTAGAAGAAAACCGAAGAACATTTCTAAAAACTTAACTGATTTGACGGCAGTCAAGAAAATAAATATAAACATTTATAACATTTATAATAACATTTATAATAATAACATATATAATCATTCATCTTTCCGTCTGTGGAATAAAGTCGGCTTTTATTTTCTGATTTGCCATAAACAAACAGCATTCATGCCTTGTAGTCCATTTTGCTTTTCCAAGCAACACAAAACTGTTTCTTTTCAAATATATAATATAAATAATTTTTTTTAATAGATAGCTAAGTAATACACAAAATAAAAATTTCACTCAGAAATTTGGTTTAAAAATAACTTTTAATTTCAACTTGTCCTGCTTGGTATTTGTGAGCTTAGAGTCCTTGGCAACATTTTTTTTTTTGATTTTCTTGGTATTTGTGTACTTTGAGTCTGTAGTAATTTTTTTTCTTCCAGATTATTTCTTAGTCTAGTCAATAGTTGAGTTGTTCTGAAACAAATTCGGATTAGTTTTTAAAGCTAAAGCTTCGATCATCCAATAGGAATTGTTCATCACACACATTTCAATTTTTGTTTAGTGTAGTAAAGGCACTTGATTGAGTTGGAAACAACGGCTTTCGCTAGTTGTATTATACTAGTATGAATATGTAGCAAAATCATGATGGTAGATTAGGCGCTGTAAGCTGTGATCTCTGGCAATCGTTAGCATATTGTTTGCATGCACATTAGCGGCACGTTTCAATTTGCCAAATCTCATAATCTGCACCTGCCCATTGGCTATCATTTGGTACTAAACTCGGCTCATTAGGCACACGAAGGCATGTGAAAGTGCATGCATGGGGCATGGATGCCACAATTGATGTTCGGCTATTCAAGAAACATCTGTCAAGTGGTGGCTAGGGAAAGGTAACCCGCTTCTCCTCAAGAGCGCACTCTTCATGATTGTAGCCGTTGATAATCTTTAACTGGCAGCGAACGAACGACATATGAACCCCCCGTGAGCAGCCTTCAAAAACGCAAAGCTAAACGTGAACGCCATACAAAATTATGATATCGCCGCAAAAGAAACAAAAAGCATGTTTTTATTTTTTTGTTGCTTATGTTGTTTGTTATAATCTTCAGTGCATGGCACGACATGCACTTCTGTTGCATTCGAGTGGCCGAAAACCCACCAAAGCGCTGCTCCCACACGCCGCCAACCAAACGTCTCCGAAATCTTCCTCCACACTTCTTTGTCTCACGAAAACGCCGTCTGTCATGGGCTTCTCTCTATGTAGATAGTATGTACATGTAAATGGTCAGAAATTACTGCCGGACAAGCGACACCGAAAGCGAAAGCTGTTGGCAATGCGCAGGCCGGCAATAATTAAAGGTTGTCCACAGACCGGAGACGGCGTTATGCATTTTTCTTTTCCACATTATCATGACAAATAACTGCATCATGCAGAACCCAAGACTCCAGCACTCGAGTGAGTGAGAAAAGAAATGCCAACAGCCCAACATTTTAAATATCCCAGCCCACTGTCCAGTGCGATGAGTCGTCGAGTTTGGTGTTTCGTGTTTGCTACATGCTCGGCATATATAATAATTGTCGCTTATGCGAAATATACGTGCATTTGGGAATTTGTTTATGTATTTGTTTTTCGTTTGCGCAAGTCGCAAAGAAAGTTTTTACTTTTGTCGCAGCACCTCGAATGTTGGACACCGTCGGTCAATACACGTCGTTGCCTGCAGATAATCTGTGGCACCTGCCAAATAATGTTGGGTTGGAATAGTTGCGACGTGTTGATCATGCATTATGCATATAAATGTGCCATTTGAAGGGTCCATGCGCCAGCTTGTATATGCAGTTGAGTGTTTATTGTTGAGTTGCCTGGTACGCGGATGTCTGGCGAGCTTTATTTATGGCTGTGACTTTGCAACATTGCATATTTTACTGACTCCATTAATACAAGTACAAGAGCATGAAGTTCAGTTTTAGTTTTAAGATACCTGAAGAGACTGCCTTTTTAGTTGACAGAGTGCTGCATGCTTTTAGGATTCCATGTGGTGAGTTTTTAAGACCATGTGGTGAGTTTCCATTTCAGAAAGGTACCCCTGTAAGTATGCTAATGATTACGCACTTTGTAACTAGGAGTAACCATTTAATAAAACCTACATCCAAATCGATGGGTTATTCAGGTAAAATTATTTTGATTTCAAAAAGGAATAATGGCTGGCTTGTAATTCCATCAACGGTTCGTAAGACTCGAATTGTACGAGTATCATCATCCACTATTTACTAGTAATACCGACGATTATACCCTAATGAGGCACATTCATACCCTTCACTAAAAAGTGTAAGGGTATATTGTTTGCACACTTCTGCAACTTATGGAGAAAAGTATGGTAAGCAACAGCCCTCATACTTGTATCATTCGTCCAACTATGCTGATCAACCATATACTTGTATGTATGGCCAGAGATGATTCCTTCTCCTTACTACATACATTCTTTTGCAAAAACATAATATTTTTACTGAGCTGGTAAGTGTATGAGCAGTTTTATATGAATAAAAAGAGATGGAAGTGTACATATAAGTATATTTCCCATCTATTTTCCCAAGATGTGTGAAGATCTTACTTGTCTATATAAATACTTGAATAAGTAATCTGCTGCATATTCCTTTGCCGTTTGTTGTTATAACAAAATATGTTTTGTGTTCTTTAATCCATAGCTGATTTTCAATCAAATACGCAATCAATTCAAGAAGAATAAATAAATAAAATGGTTGGGTACTGTCCACTTGGATTCGGGATAAAAAAAAAGTATGTTATTTATGTCATGTTTTTTGTAATACAAGTAAGTAGTCCATCAATATTTATTTCACGAAACCTTCAATTTGTATCAAATAAACGATCTCGTTCACTAAAATGCATTGAGCTGCATTCTCAGAGTTTCCAATATAAGAGCTCTTGTTTTAAACATTTTTATTTTATTACTTTTGTGTATTTTCGTTTTTTTTGTTGTTTTTAAATAAATAATTACAATACGTTTTTAATTTAATTACAATAGCTTCATTGAATAGAAGCGCTTAGTGCCTACATACACGAAGATGACATTTTCGGATTTCACTTAAACGTACCTATAACTAGAAATATTATGCAATAATTTAGAAAATTATTTACAGCAAAATTGAAATAAATTAAAATAAAATTGATAAATACGTTACATGCTTCTTCTCTTTTAGTGTGTTTGTTAATCACATTCACTAACTAGCTTAAGGCATTTAAGCTACGCACTTTAAAATTAAAATTATGACGATGGAGTGGTGTTTGTTTTTAATATCTTCTTATTGGGAAATTGCATTTGTTATTGCTCGAGCGTATGAAGGTAGCTGAAATCGTTGCTCGGGTTATGGCCGACTTCAGCCATCCGGTCATCAGCCAGTCATAACCGAAGCACGAGTCGAGTACCGAGGCATAAGGGTAACATGGAATGCTCTAGACATTCACTGAGCCGGCGGTATGGACGAGCGCGCAGCATTAAGATTAGTATTAAGCATAATACACAGGCGACGCCGTCGCTTGAACTAAAACTGTAAAATCTGATTGATCCAGTCTCGAAATTCGGAGATACGTGTGTACACGCCCGGCTGATTGGCCTCTGCGCAGCCAATGCCCCACGAAATAACGCCGCCGAGTTGAAACCGCTTGTCCTTCTCGCGCTGCAGCACCATCGGACCACCCGAGTCACCTGCACAGATAAAAAAGCAAAACAAATCAGTCCCAAATGTTCCGATATGGTCGGTATTCGGTTTCACAACACACACCTTCGCACGAATCGTAGCCGCCCTTCTTCCAGCCAGCACAGATGAATATGTGTGGTATGTGCTCGATATAGCCAGCGACACGATACATGGACTCGCAAATGGTGTTGTTGATGACGGGCACTGCGACCTCCTGCAGCACACTGGGCAGTGGCCCATCCTCGTACAGGCGTCCCCAGCCGGTGACAAAGGCCGTCTGTCCAATAAAGTTTTCATCGTTTTCTGGCACGCAAACAGGAATAATGTTCGGCTGGAAGACCACTGGCTCGTAGAACCTGCAAGGGGTCAATGGCACGTGAGGTCACAACTTTAACTGTCAATAATCGCAAACACACACCTCAGCAGCGCTAAATCGTATTCGAAGGTTCGTGGGTCGAATTGCGGATGGGAAGCCACGATTTGCACACGTCGCTCCTGATACCCGTAGGGCTCCTCCTCCTCTGCCAGATCGTACTCGCCCAAACGCAGCAACAGATCCGATGGCGGAACACTGGAAAGCACAAGTTATAGTTCAGTTGGCAGTCCACATCGACGCGGATCGTCACTTACTTGTCAACACAATGCGCCGCGGTTATTGCCCAATTCTCGTTGAGGAGCGCTGCGCCGCATTTGTGCAGATAGGTGGAGGTGCGCCATTGCCGCAGCGAGATCTGCCAGGGCCAGCGGCCGAAGGCTGCATTCGCCCCGCCAACGATGCGCGGCTCGGGGAACATGCGCCGGCCACAGACTGCAAAAGACGTAAAAATACAATAAGTGTCGAGTTAATAGACGATCCGCCAAGAGGATCACCACTGCACTATGGGCCAGAACTGAAATAATTAACTAGGACACTACTTGCGTTTCTTAGCCTAACAACTGAACTGAACAACTAAATATATTTTCAATATGATCAATAGACTTCAAGTTAAATAAAGCAAATAAAACTTGTGAAAATATAATTAAAAAATTAAACAAAATATTTTCAAATGAAATAATTAACTGGGACAAATTCATTGTTTATATATTAAAACTAAATAAGAGCAAACCAAAGAATATATTTGAAAGGGAAACTTCGTTATTCAAGCTGGCGTTGAATTCACCAAGTTTTGGAGCATTTGAATGTCAAATTTCTCCCATTCTCGAACTCTTTTAGAATTCCAAATTGCCTTCAGTTGGCTTAAACCCGTTTAGGCAAGACATTGTATCGGATTTAAGTTGGGGCCGGGTGCTGGCCACCTTAAAAGGGGAAATTTTGAATCTCAAAAAATCTTAAAAGCCTTATGTTGCTAACAATTGGCTACAAACAATTAAAAAATATAAGGGTTTTTTATTGTAGCTAAATAACTTGGTATTATTATTTGAAAGGAAATCTTTAAATTTCTTTAAATTCTGTAATATATGTATATATTACTAATACTATAAAATTGTTTTTCATTTCATATGTTTTCATTTATAATATTCAATATATTTTGTTTTATTTAATAGATTAAATGTTTGGAAAGAATGTGTAAAAATGATAATAATTTGAAAATAAATAAAATAAAATAAAATATAATTATGCAGTATTCGGGAATAGTGGCACAAATTATAAGATTGGAATACAAATATTTCTTGAATATGCAATTTTGTTGGTAAAATTGTTGGCAACTCTTGTTAATTGCTGTTAAAACGTTGAACTTAGCTGACTGCACAGCATATTCTATATTCTATATTTTCAGATCGGCCCACTGTCTGTGGCTCAATTAAAATAATGGGCCCAAAAGGCTTTTAAACATTTTAATCACTGCGCCGGCCACTCAGTCATGTGGCAAATGTAATATGATTTGGCCTATTGGACGGAGACACGGACAAACCTTGACTTTGGCCAACCAGCGCATGCTCACGAGCATAAAAATTGCCTGGAAGTCAACGGCCTACTTTACGAGCCGCCACATGCAGCCACAGCCTCGGCTGCATCCACAGCACATGAGCGCGCAAATTGTTGAGCAGCATCGTCGTCGACTCGTTTCGTGCATCAAGATTTTAACCTGAAAACACAAATCGGTCAACAGGCGTGCGCTGCGCCTGCGCGACTGCTTGCCTGTCTTCCTTGGAGCTGAGTCTGGCTGCCTGACTCATTTGTTGCAGATAAGCGCAGACGTGACCCAAGCGGCACAATGACCATGCTGCATGGTGCATGCTGCATGCCGCACGTTGTAGTCATTATTGTAAATTATTGCTGTAAAAATTATGCTGGACATGGGGCAAGGGGCATTCGTCGGCGCAGTAAAAGCTTTGGCAAACTTTCTAAAGCTGCTGGCGAAATGCAGTCAATGATGGGGCTGTGCATGCCTCTCCCTTTTTATGGCCCTGCCGCCGACCGTTAATGACGCGTACACCATTAACACAAAGTTGGATTCAAGGCCAACATTTAGCCTTCAAATTGAATTTAATGGCCACATGGCATCTTTGTCTTGTGGCCAAAGTCTGGTGTATTAATAGAATTCTGCACGAGGAACAAGTTTTTCTCACTCACCTTCTCTGTAATCGACGCCCTCCAGTGCATTGGAGGGCGCTACGGTTGTGGACCCCGCCTCTGCGGTTGTATTGTAGTCCTCGCTGCTTCCAGTGCCGCTATAATCCACAGTACTGGACCCGGTACCGCTGCCGGTGTCGGTGTCGGTGTCAGTGTCAGTGCCAGTGCCGCTGTCGGTGCTGATGTAGCTCTCTGTGCTCATCTCAGGGTATGATAACGTGGAGGACTCTAATTCTTCAATGCTGCCACTGGTCGATGCAACTCCTGCTGCTGCTGATGCTGCGGCTGTTGTTGTTGTTGTTGCTTTCGTGGTTGTTGTGGTCTTTCTGGTAGTTGTTGTAGCTGCTTTCGCTGTGGTGCTCGTTGGCGCTCGCGTGGTTGTTGTTGTTGTTGTTGTTATTCTTGATGTCGAGCTGTCTGGCGTTGATGTTATTGTCGCTGCTTTCGTTGGCTTTGTGGTTCTATGCGGCTTGGTGGTTGTTGTGGAATTGCTCGCGCCTGGCTTTGATTCGCTGGTACTTACGCTTGTAGCCACCGAGATAATCACCTTATCTGTGGCATTAGCCATAGAGTTGTTGCTGGCTGTAAGTTAAATATTACAAGGTCATTCCGAGCTACAAATTTACCGGCAGCGACTCACCTGCTGTGGTTGTTGTTGTTGTTGTCGTTTTGTTCGCCACATGTGGCACTAGGGTGGGCAGAGGTATCCAATCGGCGGGTTGCCAGGCACTGGGCACGGTGGCATTCGTGTGCGGCTCAGCATCCACGTCGGTCCAGGTGATTAGACCTGGCTTTTTGGTAGAAGACACCTCGGTGGTGGTTAGTGTGTGCGTTTGTGTGGTAGTGGGGGTGGAGGTGGTACTCCTAGGTGGTGCTGCGGTGCTAACGGTTGTGGTGTGGCGACGCGTTGGTTTGGTCGTTGTAGTTGTTCCAGAGCTGCTGCTCGGTTGCTTTTTCGTCTCCACCGTGGTGGTGGTGGTTGTGGTGCTTGGTGTTTTTGTTGGCCGGCGCGTAGCTTTCGTTGTTGCTGGAGTTGTTGCTGCATCGGCCAGTACAGCAGGCACTTTTACGATATCGGCCGTTGGCTGCGGACGCGGACGTGGCGCATGGGTAGGCCGCTGTGGTTGCTTCGTTTCCGTGAAGGTGGTGCTTGTATCATCGCTAGTAGCTGTCGCTACTGCTGGCGCCGGGCGGCGTGCAGGTGCAGCTATCGTTGTTGCCGTTTCTGTGGCTGTGGCATTTGAAGAGGTTCCGCCGCTTTCTATGGGCCTACGCGTAGGCCTGCTATGCGTTGGCAGTGGCTGCTTGCTATTCATTGTGGCGGTGCTGATAGGAGCTGTTGTTGTTGTTGTTGTTATTGGCGCTGGTTTCTTTGCAGGCGTGGGTCGCCTGCTAGAGTGCGTCTTTTGTGGCTTTGTTGTTGTGGTGGTGCGCAGCGGTGGTGTCGGTCGCGTTGTGCTAGAAGCGACTGTTGTTAATGTTGCCGTTGTTGGCCTTCTGGTTGTGGTTGTTGTTATTTTGGCGGCGGTCGTGTTCATTGATGTCGCTGTTGTTATAGGAACGCGTTGTCTCGTCGGCTTTGTGTGCCTCCTGGTGGTGGTCTCAAACGAGCTACTGGGTTCCGTCACTGGTGGAGTGGTTGTCTCCACAATTTGGAAGGTCACAAACTTGGTCGGTGCTGTGGTGGTCTCAATGCGCTGTTCGATCGCTGGCGCTGTGGTGTGCACAGGCCTGGGGCTGGTGGTGGTGCGTCGTCGCGGCGGCTTGACAGTGGTTGGTGCTGTGGTAGGTTTTCCGGCAGCTCCAAGGACGGCCGCATTGAGGACCGGCTTCACTGTGGTGCGCACCACAAAGTGCGATGGCTTATGTGTGGTTTGTGCAGGCGTAGTGCGGTGGATGGTTGTCGTAGATGCACTAATCATCGGCTTCGAGGTGCTCAGATAACTTTGTGTTACATTTTTGAGCAGCTCGTTGGCATGATTCTGCTGCTGCTGTTGTTGCTGGTGGTGCTGCTGCTGGTGGTGCTTTGAGGTGCTGCTCTCAGTGGTGAGCTTGAAAAGCGCACTAGTGGGCAACGTGGTGGACTCGTGGGAGAAATGGGATATGGTATTCTGATCGATGCTGTTGTCGTTAATGTCTGGCGCAAATAGCGATGCCTCGTCCTGAAAAATAAAGTAGGTACTGAAAATACACTGAAAGGAAATGTGCGACTTACCTTTAAAGCACAGCAAGATCCAAAGTAGAAGCGGTCTATGCAAGTACCCAAATGCGTTCCATTCTGTTTGATGCAGTCGATGGCAAACATGCACACACCTGAGCGGCCAGATTTACGCACAATACAGGGCAAATGTCGGATATTGCGGCCAGACTGAACTATAAGCGAATAGAATGAGAATAAGATTGTATTATTTACATTTCAAACTACTGCGAATCTATGTACATACATATATTTTATGTGTTTATTTTGTAGTAATCCATCATTTTTGAATTATTCATATGAGTACGATAATTTAAATACACAAACCCGCTCTTAGCTTAATAATATTTTAATAATACCTTCAATGACTCCCACAATCAGTTATAATGCAATCAATTGCAATTCGGTACTAAAGAATATAACGCCTGTCTACGCCGTATACTTGAACTCGAGAATATTGAATGACAGACAAACTTGGTCATCATATTTTCCCAGGAGACGCCTGATGGTTTTTACATTTCATAAGTGCTTATGCCATGCTAGGTCTAAAACCTCCTAAACGAAATTATAGACATAAGTAAATGTGAACTCTGTACATGCTATGCCAGCAGCTTGCTTTCGTGGAACACTATACTGTATAAAAAATTTAAAAATGATATTCAAAACAATCATACAAATTCTTTTGAGATAAGTACATGATTTTAGAAGATGAAGAAATGGGGCTAAAATCGGGATTACAATTATTTCAAAAACTACAATCTTTGTACTGTCTTAGAGATTAATATATATATATATATATATATATATATATATACAACTAACTGAATCGGATGGTTCAATAATGGAGGTTCTGCTTGACTAAACCATTTCTACAGTTTCCGTTTGTTACCGCGACTATTTCTGTTGTGCGTGTTCTAGCTAGGTGTTCCATGCCGTTGCCTTCGCAGCGATTATCGCCTTCAATTTGAACGCCAATTTGAACAGAGTTGTACCGTTAGGCAAACAGTTAACATAAGTGAAAATGAAGTGGCACCAAAATGGGTTGCGACAAAAGCCGCGTCGCTGAAGGGCAACAGCGGCAGCAAGTTTAACAACGGCTTCGCCAACGGCAGAGCAAGTCCGATGAGGCAACAGTAGCGGCGCACTTGTTTGTTGTTCTCTCTATTTATTTATTTTTTCTCGTTTTGCCTTTTTCAAGAATCATCGCGGAGTTTTGTAATCGAGCCGCCGGTCGTTAAGCATTAGCACTTGTCGCTGCTTCTGTCTGGCATTCATTTTGGTGCTTGTAAAGTTATGTAATTGCATCTAAAAACGAGAGACTTAGGCAACGAACTCGCCCGAAACGTGTTACTTATCACGCCATGCTGCACAGAATGAGACCGTGTGTCAGACTGTGGTAACTGGCCTGGTGGCTGCACGCTATGCCGGCGTATACCGAAGACTAATGTTAGCTTGGCAGAGAGTACTGTCCCCGGCCAAATCCAGGGCAGGGCATATCCTTTGTTTACTGATCGTGCACAAACAGGGAGCCATAAAACAATGGTTCGTCTTCATAAATTCAATATTTACATTGTCTATATGAGGTTTTCCATGCCTACTATATTTTAGATTTTTACAAATATTATGCAATTTATAGTAGTGTTATCTTTCGGATAATAAAGGTTTACCATTATTATGGCACAAAAATGATTGTTTATTTAATGTATTTATTTTCAATGTATTTATATAATAATATATTATTTTTTATAAATTGGATATTGTTTTTATTGATAATAAATTATTTGTAATAAATTATTCGTATTTGTTTTATTATTTATATAATAATATATTATTTTTTATAAATTGGATATTGTTTTTATTGATAATAAATTATTCGTATTTGTTTAATTATTTATTATTATTTCAATTTGTATACTAAATAATATTGAAAATGTATTAAATGTTTCTCATTATTCATTAAATTTGAATTTAATAAATTATACAGAAGTGCTCTATATGTACCTATTTATATATTGACCTATATAATATGATAGCGAATTTATTTCGTTGTGCAATTCCCTTTTTTTAAGAATATCCCTCAGAATCGTAAGTAAAATAGAGTTGTTGATATTTTACATACTCGTTGGTACGCCACTTTTGATCAGTATTATTTTCAATGTATGATGTGCAGTATTTGCAAAAATAATAAAAAAAAGTTCATTATTTTATTGTGAATTTCTGTTATAGCCCTCGCAACTTTGAATACTGCCTGAGTGTGTTTCTGTTGATGTTGGTGTCCACTCTGCGTGTTTCGCGTTTATTGAACCTTTCGTGATGTTTAACGGTTTCTGCGTTATGTAATTAATACGACAATCCTGACAACTCGCAAATTGTCACGTTCTCATAAACTAATTTGATGGCGTCGCTTTTCGTAAGCATTTTCTAGTGAAAGAGGCAGCCCAAATCGAAAGACTTAAGGCACAAACTTGCTCTTAGCTGTGCCTTCTGCAATGCTGACAACTAAAACCGAAACATAAATAAATAACAACAAGCGTGAGAGTGCCAGAGAGAAGCAAACAAACTCACATAAGTTATATTTAAGGCTAAACGTTGTCACGTTTCATAAAAGGCAGCGACGCCAGCGTCGGCACGACGTCGGCTTGGACGGTGACGGTGGCGGTGGCGCAGACGCAGACGACGACTGCGGCAGACTGAACTGGCAGCTTTTTCTCTTTCTGCTTCTTCTATTGCTTTTATTGTTGCTGTTGACGAAGCGGGTGGATCGTTGGTGCTGGTGCTTGTATTTGTATTTGTGGTGCTATCGTCAGCGTAGTTGTCGCTCTGTTTGCATTTCGTGTTGTGGTTTTTGGGTCAACCTCTTAGCATACTCGTATGTATGTATGTATGTATGTTTCGCTAGCCAACAACACTTGCAGAGCCCGGACAAGCGCCCGGCCCGCACATTCGGCGCATTGCATGTACATACATATTTACATACTCGTATGTAGGAAATTCGTTTTTGGCATCCAAATGCGCGGCTCGCTCTTCTTCATCCGTCCGACATTCTGTTTGACAATTTTAAGTTGTGGGTGAAGAACAAAAAGTGGGTCGCTGGGTCCGCAACGACCTCAAGCATTATATTAGACTGACCACGCGGGCAGCTCCTGAGAATGAGTTCAGCGTCAGGCTACAATTCATTTCTTATTGTTGCTGCAACAACAACGACAGCAGCAACAATAACATTTGTTGATGTGCCATGTTTGCGCAGTCGTTGGTGTTGTTTTTATTTATTTCCCTTTCACTTGGCGTCAATTTACTTTCCGCTTTCTGCAGCCGCCTGGCTGCTTCTTCCCATCATCACAGCCATGTATGTACGGGTATACTTTGTGCCTTTTTTGTTTTTGGTCGGTCCAGTCATAAAAATGAAATTCTCGCCACCGCAGCCGCAGCCACCGCCACGCCACGGCACGGCACGGCACGCTTTCTTGTTGCTGCCTAGCCAGGCAGCCGACTGACTTGGCCAGCGATTGCTTGCTTGCTCATTTTATGGCAACATTCTTTGACGGTTGACCTCAATTGCTTTTGCTCGCTTACACTGACAACGCGTCTGATGTTGGGTTGTTTGACGCTTCGGCTCATTGACGATCTGACGGTTAGACTGTTTGACGGTGCGGCTTGGCTGGCTTTTATAAGAAAGTTTTGTAGTTTTATTTTCATCTCTCACTCGCATATGCCCATTGTTGCCATTGTCGCCGTTGCCATGGCTTTTATTTCTGTTGTTGTTGTTATAATACTCCTTAAATGGTATTTCTACAAAAATATTCTGGGTTTTTTTGTGTGTCTTCAGTGTCCGTGCTTGGCTTTTTTCACAGACAAATTGGCAGCTGAGATGAGTGCAAGTGTGAGAGTTTGTCTTTGGTGCTGGTGTCATAAGCGGTAGGAAGTTGTAATCGCGTATAAATTTGATTCTTAATGACTGTGACCCAATTAATCTATGAACGGTGCACCGACAGGCTGCTTCTATTCATTATTTTTGATTACTTTCATTAGAAACGCACGGGGGATGTGCGTGTGTGTGTTTGTTCAAGTTGTATCGAATGGGAAGCTTGTGCAATGCTTAAATGGACTTATAATCGAATTGAATTCGTCGTAAGGGTTATGACTTTAAAATGAATTCTTAATTAAAACAATTATTTGTAGATTTTTGATATTGAAGTGATCTAATAATAAAGGTAATTAATGCACTTTAACTTTAGATTTGAAAATAGGACTAAATATTAATTGGGACAGGTAGATAATTTCACAAATACAATTTAAAATGTGCGTCTTCAGTTTTATAGTCATGTATTAGCATTTAAAATGTATCTTCAAATTGAAGTTAATAATAATTAATTGAACTTTAGAATATTCTTAGGCTTAAGACAAACTGTATTATTATTTCTAGCAAGTAAGGTAAAAATATTGAACCAACTTGAAGATTTTACACTCATTTCTAAAAATATATATGAAGACTCAAGTGTTGCTTTGAATTTACAAGTAAAATAGAATCCTTAGCCAATTCGAAGATTTTCTAAAGTATGAATTTTTTTGGTGTAGACTTTTCCTTATCGTTGTCTGTTAAAGGTTTCGAGATCGAGCCTAACTTGTATACCTTACTCAAAGGCTAAGGCTTTGATTTCTTTTTGTATTTTTACTTAACTAATTTTGAAATAAAATCCAATATTATCTTCATAATATCTAGTTTTTCTGAAGCTGGACTTATAATTTGTATAGGTAAACTGAAAACCTGAGATATTAATCTACTTCAATATTTCAATTATATTTTTTTAGGTGAAAACTTCTATTCAGAGTTTCTTACAGAATTCATCTTAAATATAAGCACGAACTGCCTCAACCACTTTTAATAGCGTACGTGAGAGAAAGTGCAGTGATTCTAAGGAAAAATCTTTTTATAGCAGTGCTGGCGTTGATGAGATGTCAGATTTACTGCGCAATATGCAGACAGATATGAAAGCGCGCTCTAAACTAAAATTATCTTTTGTAGATTTCCAGCAATTTACCCATTGCTAGTTGGCCTATAACCGAACACTTGAAAGCATCAGAGTGGAATAAACAAACTGTTTGGTGGAAAGAAGTGCTTAATACTTACACTGAGCTAGGCTAGGATTATCCACAAATACCGGATTGGCGAGCGTGGCTGTCAGCAGCAGGCTGGTGACCACCAACAGGCCAATTTGAAGAGTGTGGGAAGCCGTCATTTGTGGGGCGGAGGAGCAGCTCCGTGCTCTACTTTTGTGCGGTGTTTGACTTCTGTGAGGCTGTGGCGACCTGTCCATCTGCAAAGGTATGGAAACTGCCAAGTGAGTCATCGAATGTAAAACGTTTTACGGCAAATGCAAATTAAACTAATATCTCGGCCACTTAAATAATATCACGGAATTTCTACAACAACAGACAGAAAATTGAAATTTGGATATGGGCATGGGCATGGCAATAACAACAACAAAAGCAATTCACAGCAAGTGCGTCGTAGTTTTGGGTGAGTGTGTCGCTCGAGACCGACATCGACGCCGTCGCCAATGACTCAAGTGGGTGAAAGTCAAAAGTGGATTTTTCGGTTTGTGCCAAGATATGAGTATATGATGGCGATGCCGCTTGAGTGACTTGCATATGCAAAAATAAAGATACATAAACAATTTGTAGTTGGGTTCACCAGTGCGTATGTGTAATATGTTTGTGTGTGTTAGTCATGCCTAAAATGCTTATAGAAAGCAAAAGTAACCCAAACAGGCAATAGAAAGCTGCAGTTCGGTGCTTGTCTTAAGCCCAACATGCTAACGACTCACACGGTTGTATAACTTTAAATCCGTTTACATAACTGTTTGAAAATGCATCGATATGCATGTGTATGTGTGTGTGTGTGTGTGTGTGTGTGTGTGTGTGTGTTGTTCTCAGCTAGCCAAAGTTCAATACACGCCTAATTGATGAATGAAGAAAGTTGAAAATGTACAGATATGATGATGACATAAACTGTAACAATGAAAGAAAGCGCAGCGACAAAAAGTAGGCGTTGCTAATGCCCAGCTGGGAAGCAACAATAACATAACAACAACAACGGCAATTACTTAAAGAACTACAATCTCACTAAAAAGCCAGCGAGTCCGGGTAAGGCACAGTGGATGAAGTTTTCACTATAGCTATAAAAATGGCTTTGAAATAGTCCAAATTCAAAGTACATCGAAATTCAAGTTTCAATATTTTGTGTATTAAAATTTCCCTAACTCTATTTAAAAAATAGCCTTTAAATTAAAACTTTTTGATTTCAGTTGGTTTTGTAGCCAATGGGATGTAGAAATGAGTGGGCAAGCAATTAAGAATTAGTATGTAAATGTTTATTATAAAAATAAATTGCATATACATATTTAGTTGATATAGGAACGGCAGTTATTGTGATTGCTGTTATAAATCGTTTTTACGAGCTGCTTAATATGCATGTATATTATTTTAATTCTCACTTCCAACAAAAATGTTTTAAAAACAATAAACTTTGTAGACTACTAAAACTAGCAGTAAGGTTAAGAAAAAGTTTGAGGTCCACCTAATTTATCCCACTGTGCAGGGCCATGTTGTTTAGTCGCTCCGCGCTCTACGCTGATGACAGTGCGACTATATAACGCATACTTATTTTTATCACATTTTTTGTTACCTACACTTGGCATGTATATGTGTATATGCGTGTGTGTGTGTGAGACGTTTTCATTGATCCATTGGCTCGGAGCTGGAGCTGGAGCTGACAAATGAGGCAGATTACTGAAAGCGGTAGAGGAAACGCTATCTGTTCTTCTTGGGGAAGCTTGCGATGCTCTGTGATCTGCAGCGTTGAGAAATTTGCTGCGTTTAGAGTTTCTTTCTTAGAGTCTGAGAATATGTGATCATACATATAGAACCGTGCGTGTTCGTGTCTGTGTGACGAGAGTGAAGCCCAACTGTTGCGTGCGTTGCGTAATACGGTCATTGACATTGGACTTGTCGGCGTTGAGTTGGTCGCTATCGTCGGACCGTTGCTTGTGGTCGGCGTTAGAACGGTTCCAGGCATTTTAATGCTGCGCTTTGCAAAAAAAAAAAAGTACTAACTTGTACATATAGTATGTATATAAGAAGAAGGCACAGCCTCCGTTGCTATTAAAATAATTTTAATTAATTTCAAGCGACCGTAAACTGTATTTTCTTAAGTGGCCCGGCTCTTTTGACTCTCTAATGGGTGTTGCGTTCTTTGTAACTCATTCGAAGCCACTCCAATCTCATGCTGTGCAATTAAATGTTATTTATGTGGCAGTCATTTGGCCGGAATCTGATGCGGAGCACAAAAACCAGAACGGAAGCAATAAAATATTTCCGCAGCTTTGAGTTGATTGCTTTAATTAAGTGTTAGAATCGAACACTAATTGTCGGCTCTTAATTTTGATCGTGTTCATTGCTGCTGCTACAGAAGCTGCTACTACCAGTATTCTATTCAAGTCTTTCTCAACCCAAAAAAATGGGGTACGAGTATTGTCATTTGCGTATTTAGGTCACGTTCTGGCCAAATATATAATTGTGTTGCCGCATTCCATTTTACTGCTGTTACTGCTGCTTACTGGGAGCCTCATTTCTCGTTTAATATGTGCAAATTAACACGATTGTTCAGCTTCTGGCCCGCAAGATAACTTGACATGGCCAAATGGCGAGTAGAGCGGCAAATGAGCGGACGGGAGATCGGCACGTGAGTCGCAGAATTTCGAGAGTGGGCAAAAGTGGGTCACAAACAAATGATTTGCATATTAAGGCATGATATTGCGACTCAGCATGCTGTGCGGTTCGTATTGCGGCCATGTATGGAAAACTTCTGAGCTTCTCGCCCAGTCGCGTCGACAATTAAGTAATTTCTCGCGCAATTTCAAATGTCATACAAATCACAAATGGCAATGAAGTTGCCACTTGCTTGTTAAAAGTGAAATTAATAGTCTCGTTTTTATTTGTCGCTTATTAAAAATACCTTTTGTGTATGAGTATTGTAAGTGTGCGAGTGTGTGCTTATTTGAGCTTCAATAAAAGCGAAAGCCCCACACCGCAGCTAAATGCAAGCCCTTTTGTAGTTTTACGCATCAAGTTTAATATTTATTTAAATGAAAAGTGAAATGCGGTGCAGAAAGTAAAATACCTTTATTTAAAATTAGCCAAAAAGAGACGAGAGCTCAAATGCCGGTCGAACAATAGAATTATGCCATTTGCGAGCAGTCGAAAATGTATTCGAGTATACGATAATAATAAACAAGACCATTTTGGACTTGAATCGCGGACATTAAGAAAAAGTATAAGAAGAAGCACTAGCAGTAGCAACAGTTCGAGGCTGTTGCGCATCAAGTTGCTCGCCTTTTCGAAGTCTTGCTTTCATTTCTGCTTACCAAAAACGGCTTGGAGAAATTTCATGTTTATTGTTGCTGCTAAAATTGTCGCCACAGCTGCTGCCGTTATTACCATTATTATTATTGTTGTTGTTGTTGCTGTCCGAGAGCGAGCTCACTAGATCAAAACGAATTCAAGTAGCTCCGACTAATTAGATGCGTACTTAGAAAGCACATGCATGTACATACATTTAAAATGTGCAGCCACAAAACAATGAGCAGCTCGTTAATTACACAAGCCTCAAGCTTCAGCTGAATTTCATTTCAAACAAAAGACTTAAGGCACAAACTTGAGCAGCAATTATGCTTGTACACAGAGAAAAAAGCTTACGGATTTGTTTGGAATCATAATTTTGCGCTCTCTAAACTTGAGAAGACGCAAATATTTTAAAGATCATTCTAAAATGATTTTATATTACAAGTATTTATACATTACTTGTAGATATTAAAATAAATTAAATTTTAATGTTGATAGCATCCTCATCCGATTACATGAGACTTTGTTTTTTATGGCTTATGTACTCTTTTTTCGCATAGATAAATATTAAAACGAACTCTTTTTATACTGCCCCTGTAACACCCAAAAGAAAGCTTTTAACCAATTCTGTCTGATTATTTCCAAATTATAGAGTTCACTAGATGCACAGGGGCACCCCACAAGCATACGTATCATTAGTATTCTTGAATTCCAATTATAAATAGAATTTGAATGAATTTGAATTGATTTTAAAATAGATTTAAATAAATTTTATAAAAATTAAAATACCTTTAAAGCCGTTTCATACTATATTTGAAGAGTTTTAAGCAAATAATATGACATGTCCATTGGATTGGACTTTGATAATATTTTATCAAATTGAATTAAGCTTGTTTTTCTGTGTGTATCTAAGTATCACAAAGCACAAACAGAGGAAACGAACAATTTGTGAGCATTAAACACAATGGCAGCTCATAATGATAATGAAAGATAGGCGCACGGCATGTCGAGGGTCAGCTAATTGATGATTTCACGTCTCGTGTTCGAGTGTTCGAAGAGCTGAGGTGAAGTGTAAACAAATGAGTGTTAAAGAGATATACGTTCGTGTCACAAAGCTGCAGAAACCTCAATACACCTCCAATAGAGCAGAGAGCAGCAGCAGAGATTATACAAATTATAATAATTATCGTGAATTTAAACGCTACCATGTCGTTGCCTGTCGCTCCAGAGGCATTGCCACGCCAGATTGGAATAATGATGGCAAACCTGTAGTCTTGTGTGCTACAAATAAGCGGCAGCAGCAACCAAAACATGAAATGCAAATAATGCAAGGCGCGGTTCCCGTCAGCTAAATGCGCCGACTTTGACTTTGGCTGCAACTGCAACAGCTTGCGTTTTAGACCAAAGCTCGTCAGCAAGTACAACACACACACACACACACACTACTCACGACTCACCACACATACACACACACACACACGCACACAGAGAGAGAAAGACACACACAGACGCACACATGCAGACGGACCAGTTCTGCTCAAGCCCAAAAGCAAAATCTTTGCCATGGACATGGAAGACATGGAAGAAGTTGGCTGTTGTGGCTGCTGCGGCAGCCGCAATTGAAACACTTGTACTAAGCTGCCTCTCTTATTGTAGTTGTAGTTGTTGTTGTTGTTGTTGTTGCTCCTTCTGCTGCTGCAAGAATTTCAATAAATTTGCAGCAGCAGGCAGCAGCAACTTTTGCTGCTGGTTTGACTTTGATTTGGACTTGTTTGACTTTGGCTGATGCGGCTGTTGATAAAAATCGAGGCGCTTGAACTTGTTGCTCTTGTTTTTCCAACCACTGCTATTCTTGTAGCTGTTGTTGTTGTTGTTGCTTTTGCTGTTGGATTTGTTGTGGTTCTTGTTGCACTGCCAGCGCAGTTAGTTGCAGTTATGTGCATGTGTGCATGTGTGTGTGTGTGTATTTTTGCGCTCATTTGGCTTTGCGTGTGCCAGGCTTAATTGACTTGTACGATGATGGTGCGGGTAGAAAGTGCGCCAGCTACTAAAATACAAACGCACACACGCATACGAGTACACACGCAAACACACACACACACACACTTTTTGATGCCGGCATAGCTTACGGATGCTCGTATCTTTCGAATCTGCTTGCGGTAGCAGATAGTATTTGGTTACATCCGAAGTTCTTTTCTAAGTTGTTATTGCACTGCTTCTGTGTTTGAATGTATCTCACTGGGGAATATTTTGGGTCATTTCTTTTAATTTGCTTGCCGCGTCTGTTTTCTTTTTCTCCTTTTTTAATGCTACACTGTTATTATTATGTTTATTGTTTTGTGCTTACTGTGCTCTTGTACTTTTTTGTGTTGCTGCAAGAATAGTGTTTATTAATTTTTTTTTATGGGTTTCTTAACTTTTGTTTGTCACTCTTTTGCGTCGATTCTCTGTTGTTGCTTTGTTATGAATGTGTGTATCTGTACATAAATATATTTGTTAATGGCATCCCAAGGTTTTTTTTTTTATAACTATTGTTTGCATTCGTTTGTGCATTGAATGTTTATGCAAATCGTTTATTTGATTTTTCCTGCGTCACTTACACTTGATTTTCCGATTCCTACCAATAATGGGCACACGAAAAAAATTGCACTTGTAATAAATTATGAACACATTGACTTCAGCTGTTGGCCAATTTAAGAGAAATAACTAAGGTTCTACAAACGCACACACACGCACACGCACACACGGGGAAACAAACGCACCAAAGCGTGCTGGTGCTGGGAGCTCTGGCAAAGATCGAGCCAAAGAACGAACAACCGAAGCGGACGACCAGTTAGCGAGCAAGCGAATAAGCGAGCGAGCGAGTGAGGTGCGCACGTCTGGACAGAAACGCGCATACAAAAGATCCACACACCAGGCGATGGCTGGCGAGGCCAAAGACAAAGCCACGCTGCTGAGATTTCGCCAAAGCGTCACCGTCGACGTCGGCTGCGGTGGCGACGCAGCTAAAGAACCACAAAGCAAAATTGGTAGAAGACAACAAGCCACTGGGAGGCAGACAGGCAACAAAAATTATTACATGCACACACACACACACGTACTACACTCACATGCATGTTCACACTAATGCACGCGCGAAGCTTCCACATGTGCGCATGCGTGCTGGTGCTGAGGCTGAGGCTGCCACTGCCGCTGCCACTGTCGCCGTCGCCGTCGCCGTCGCTGTTGACGCCGACGCTAGTTAACAGCTTGGTTGGCCGGCCATAACGTTTGAATGCTACGACCAACGCTGCTACGCGCATAACGGTTTCCATTAAGGCCAACACATTGCCGAGCAATAGCGGCGAGAACAGCAACAGCAACAGCAACAACAAAGCTCTAGCTCTGGTTATTCAAATGAATACACACTAACATATACGCACACACACACACACACACACACACTCGCATATGGACTTGGACACTCTCTCACGACGCGTCGCCACAGCTGATTGGCGGCATTTGTGAGCGAGCGCGGTCATAACATTTGGTGGCGGGGAACGGGGCCCGTAGTTTGGGGTTTGGGGTTAACAGCGCTTTCACATTAAAATAGCAAGAAGCAGAAGCCAAAGTCGCGCTAGCTTTTTCTTTAATGCTTTTTTATTTTTGTTGTTTTTTTTTTTTGTGGTGCAAATGAGTTAGTCGGCAGCTTGTTCGACGTTGTTGTCGCTCCTCCGTGCCATTCTTGGTTAGTAGATATACACACACACACACACGCACACACTCGAGCTCGCATTCACACAATATGCATATGCATATGTAAGTAAGTAAGCTTGGCTTTTGTTTGTGTTTTAATTTATGCACGTCTTCAGGTTAAGAAAGTCAATCTTTACTATCGCTTCGCTGAATGTCTGCGCTAGCGTGTGGTACCTGTTGTATCAAATTAATTTTTTTTTGTTTCACATTTAACCAGATTTGTGATAAGAATTGCATAAATTGTTACAACGCACAACAAAACTTAATTGCATTGATTAAGAGTAAACCGTTCATTTGACTAGTTAAGGGCATGTCTCCTGGGCTGATAATTTATTTACAAGCTCTGAATTCGAATGGCAAATTATACATTTTCTGGATTTAAGCTATTTATGAATTTCTACATGATTCTCAAAATACATTCGAATAGTCAATCGTATTGAGGGGCATTCAATATAGACCAAATCAATTTAAATTGCAGATTCTTTTATTATTATACTCGCATTACATCACACGGTCAGCTCAACCGTCTTTGTTGAATTTAATTGTGGTCCCCCAATGAAGCAATTTTTGTCTCTAACCATATTAGAGCACTTATTATACAATTTTTAATATTTCTTAAAAGTTCTTCATACTGTTATCATGCGTACAAGCTTTCGGATTCTTGAATTTATTTTTAATCAAATACACACTGCACTTTCTTTTTTGAAAAATCGCAGCTTTGCATTGCATTTCTTGTTTACTTCCAACTGAGATTAATCGGATACAATTTACTTATTATTAATAAAACAGTTCTTCTTTGTTGATTGTTTTTTATACACACTTTACGTCGCTGACTTTCAACAAGAGGCAAACAAGAAGTCGCACAGATAGGTACAAGTAATCAACAAATCATTCAAATCAACAAACCATTAAATGTCAGATAACTAAAAATGAGTTATGATCTATGCACAGAGATATTAAAAAAACGCGGCTCTCATAGCATTTCCAGTATCGATAGCTTTGTTTCAAAAACGTTACGAAGACAGCGAGCAAAAGGGGACCAAGCAAACAGATTCGATTAGCGATACCGACTATATAACGCGTTTCGATGTGGTGGCGTCTTAAGCCGTTTCTTGAACTTGAGAGACCTTGACACTGGCGCTGCTCCACACCAACTGAGACCAAACGACAAGTTGTAGCAAGTTCTTTGGTCAATTACAACTGAAAGCAGAAGCGGCCAAGTGTGCAGGAAGTGGATGGTAGTTGCCAATTGTGGATGCTAAGAGATAAGAGCGTGTGTTTGGTCACAGAGAGAGGAAAAAACAGAGACACACAATCGCACATAATGATGCTGCTGTTTGTTGATAGCCATCTCGGCTGATAAGCCCAACGAAAGCGCTTAATTAAGTGTTTGGTCTTTAAAAGGCTGCCACTTTGTTTACATTTAGGGCTCTATTTGTTTCGGGCTCTGATGCAATCCACACAAATTTATTTATGGCTGATGTTGTATTTGGTTTTTGTGTGCAGCCACTATGAGGAGCGGAAATGAAGTCATTAGAGATTCTGAACAGGCACCATGCACTTGTTCCCTCGGCCCGTTGTGTTAAGGATCAAGACATGGGGAGCAAATAACGCTGCATAGGTAAAGAGCTCTTTCGTTCACATTTTCATTTTCACTTTCCCTTTATTCTTATCATTGTTTGTTTACTCTTTTCTGTTGACATCTTGTGGATGCCTATCCAGCGCTTACATTGTTTACAAAGAAATATTTGCTTGAACCTGTTGTTGCTGGAATTTGAGCTCGCGCAGTGCTGCCAGCCTAACAAAAAAATATTTCAATGAGTGCGCAGCTGGTTTTTCTGCACGCTGATAAGTATGCAATAGATTTTGTTTAGTTCATTTGAAACAAGTTTGTGGCTTAAGTCTTTCGTTGAAATCTGTTGCCACGCAAAGGGAATGTTTGCTTCATTAAGGGATTAAAATAAAGAACTGCTTCTGATAAATGTACATGTAGGTAATGGACTATATGGGTCTAATAATTGATTAACATAAAAATTCAACAAATAATATATAACACACACATTGACATCTACAAGTAGTACGGACTCGATCCAGAGCAACAACAACAATGACAAAACGATGCATCATCACCAAGCATGTATTTAAAAAATCTATGATAATCATATCATTTCTATGAGAGCTATAATATTTTGTTTCTGCTGAATTGGCCTGCTGATTAGACCATCACACAACAAATTGACATTTATTAGATATAAGACCACTCCTACAGAATTTTTGTGTAATTTTGTAATCATGCTTTACTATATGCATGATGGTAGTAATTCAAACCAAGTCACACTCCAGAAACGAACTCACATTATGGGATTCCTGTTATAACATATAGTCGTCTGATCTAAACGGTGTCTAAATATCGTCTGGATGCAACTAATTATAGTAGAAGCTACGGCGTTTCAAGTCAACTTGTTTTCAAAAGTAGATCCTGCATACACTTGAGTTGAATTAAAATATTCCTTTAATATTATTATTAATATATTTTTGTTTTTTATTTCGTTGTTAAAAAATAATGAGAGCTATTTATAGAATAAAAATTTTTTTTTTTTTAAATAATACAATAAATATCAATGGGAGACGTTCTACACGCTAGAATCGGTTGGAACAACTCAATCGAACTGAAACACAATAAATACAAGATAAGTACATGCAATTACGTTTATGCGTCTTAGTGCAAGTACTACTTATAGGCTTAAACACTAGCAACCCCGAGTGGTAGAGGAATCACATGGCCAGGCAACGGACTGTGATGCCAATTGCAATTGCAGCCGGAACAGGCCGACATGCACATTTGTAACTGCAGAACTACTCGAGCGGTGACTGCAGTCTTCCAATTTGTTGGAGTATAGACCCCCACAGGTCTGCTCCTCACTACGTATTGTTGTCATTGGCCATGACCTTGTTGATCCAAGGCACGAAGCGCTGAATATTCGTGTAGACGCCGGGCAAGTGCTCGCGCCCGCATCCAATACCCCAGGAGACAAGGCCGATCAGCGTTTTTCGCCCCTCCAGCGTCAACGTGAGAGGGCCGCCTGAATCCCCTTGACAGGAATCACGTCCACCCTCCTTATAGCCAGCGCAGAGGAAGACATCATGGATCGCCTCTCGTCTGCCGGCTGCACGAAACCAGCGCTGGCACCGATCATTCGATATGACCTCAACATCGACTTCCTGCAACACCGAAGGAACTGTGCTCTGGCCATGCCGCGTGCGTCCCCAGCCCGCTACTGTTGCCATTTTTCCAGTTAACTTTGTGCTTGGTGGGGGCAGGCAGACGGGTATGATATGCTGCTTGTACACCACATTGCGATCCAAGCGTATGAGCGCCACATCGTTCTTGAAATCTGCTGGATTATAGTGTGGATGCACCTCCTTGCGCTCAATGCCGTACTCCTCGTGATTCAGACGCTCCTCTTGACCGCGCACATCCCACTCTCCCAAACGTATCTTCATGTTGGAATTTGTGGTGCTGTAATGCAAGAAGAATTTATAATTCACTGAAAGAATTGTGCTCAAAAAACAGAATCGGAGCATAGATAGAAACAAACAGAAAATAAAAACTCAAAGATAGAAAAGACCCGAAACTTCGAGATGCAAATAAATGTTCACAATTAAAACGAGAACATTGGTTTTTGAAAACATTGTAATTTCTCGATTGTTATAAATATAAAGTGTTCCACTAATTGTATTTTATAAGAATCGCAAGGCTTAATTTCAATTTGACTTTCTGGTTCCGATTCAATAAAGGATCGTTTACTTACGTGGCTACGCAATGGGCCGCTGTAACCACCCAGCGATTGGATATCAGTGCACCACCGCAGCTCAGCTTGCGCGTGAGAAATCCACTCTTAATGAGCGCCACCTGCCAGGGATGTGAGCCAAAGCCCGTTGAGTGACCGCCCACGATGCGATTGGAACGCGCAAAGACCTCGCCGCAGCCTGTTGATAGAAGAAGAGCGCGCCATTAGTTGAGATTATGGTGAAATGCAAATGGAAAAAGAGCAACTCATAAATCAAAGTGCGCCAGACAATAAAAAGAAAAACAAAACATGCCAAAATGCTACAAGAAAGTGAGTGTGCGTGTGTGTGTCAGAGTAGATGTTTGCGTGATTGCTGTGCAGTACAATATTTACAAAATATAAAAAATAAACAAATTATCTGCTTATATAGTAGTGCTGTTGAGAAAGATATAAAGAGAATGAGAGAGAGAGAGAAAGACAGGAGTATATGTTTATAGAAATCATGTGATTGGTAGTACCCGGGACTGGACGATAGGCGCTGCTCGTGTACTCATCGGCTGCCTCGCCCGCATTTAAATCGAGCACATTGCCCACGGCGAAGGGCTGTGGTGCATCGTGAGCAGATGACGGTGGTGCTGGAGGTGGTAGACCGTTCTCGGCTGGCCCATCGACATCGAAGAAACCATCCACATGATTCGTTATGCCATTAATACCACCCAAGCCCAAATGATTCGAATCATGCTCCCAGCTATTCAGACTCGACGATGGAGGTCTGTGCGCAGATGGAATGGGCTTGTAGGGATTTCCGGTTCCACTATAATGGGGTCGCTTCGTGGTGTATAGTGACGAGCCATGTGTGTAGGCATGATTGTTGTAGTGCGAGGGCGCTGGCCGAGCAGAAGAGGACACGGACGATGCTGCCGACAGACCGATGTGCTGTTGCTGCTGCGATTGCTGATGTTGTTGTTGATGATGATGATGATGATGCTTGTTGGCATTCGGCGCCAAGTCGGGATAAATGTCATGCAAGTGTATTATGTCACCTGTGTGAGAATTTTCGTTCATGATTTGGCACTTTTTGTTATTTACAGCAATGGGTTTAGCGTGCATTTGGAAGCATATGTGTGACCCTTGGCTGGGGTTAAACTTTCGCTGTGAAACTTTTCACTTAGTCACAGTGGAGTGAACAATTTTATTAGCAAACCTTAACGGCGACAAAAATAAGAGTATACAAAGTAATATGCAATAATAAACAAACGACCAAGGTGTAATTAAGCCACCAGCACGACTTTATTATGTCACAAAACAGTGGCTGGACAGTTGAGCCGCTATTTTGGTGACGAGACGTGACGACAAACGCCCAAGAAAATACTAGTAAAGACAATGCCGAACCAGCGGCTATGAGATAACTTTTCGCACGTTATTCAAACAAATCAAATATAACAACGATAACAAAAGTGAGACACCGTCGTGCAGGCAACAAGAGCACCCAGAAAATTTAATCTTCATTAACACTTTCCATTGGTTGTCCGAGTTTCGTTGCTCGTCTCTGGGCACTCACGAAAATGCTGTAACTTTTACGCTGTGATTTTTCCCACATTTTGTGGGGCGCATTGCATGCAACAGAAACAAATAAATTAAAAAACAAACCAAAACCAAATAAAAGCTGAAGTTTGCAGGGGCAAATCTCGATTTGAGACAAAGGAAATTTCACTTTTAAATGCAAAAAACGTTCACCTTCGTTTATTTCCGCAAGCGCCCACTTCAGACTGCTTTTTCTTGGGAACCTTGGAAGTCTGGTAGTCTCGCAGTCCGACAGTCTGGATGTCGTGGCAAGAAATTTTACACTTGAGCGAGAAGTAGCCGAAAAAGAGTACGACATTGCGCAAAAGAAAGTGAACTCTGAGCTGCCTACTAACCAGAATAGGTCTGCTAAGCACATCGCAAAGAAAACGACTTCTGCTGGGGCCTACGCCTTCAAAATAATGTGCGTGTGTTTTCTTTTTTGGCCGCCGAAATGTACCATGTTTTCTGTTTTTCTTCAAGAATTATGTTGTAATGTTGTTGTTTTGTTGCTCTTGTTGTTACATGCATAGTGAGCCAGGCTAGTAAGGAGGTCTAGAAAAATAAACAGAGCACATCAAAATGCCAGAGCGCACACAAGACTGCTGCGCGGTTACTAAAAAAAGACTGCCTAATTCATGTGTGTATATAAATGTGTGTGTGTGTGTGTGTGTAGATAAGTGGCATACAACTATATATATAGTAAATGCTTTGATTTACTTAATTGAATTTACAATACCAATTGCGGAACTTTTCACACCAAATGCACTTCAAGGTAAATGAATGCCCAAAAACATTAACTGAGCGCTCGAAACTGAAGCTAACAAGAAAATACTTACGAGTATAACTAAAACTACAGAGGAAGACTCAGAGAGTTGTAAAACTCATCTGTTAACAATAACTCTGTAGATTGATTAAAAAGAGGTTATTCGCGATTTCTTTGAAGTTAAAATACATGTCTTAGATATAAACTTAATTTGTCAGCTTAATCAAAAAACTAATCACTTGAAATGTGTTATCTTGAACTAAAAGTTTAAAATTTGTATTGCAATATCTAATTAAGCTGGATTGAAAGGAAATATTATAACATATTTTCAACAATTCTCTTGAATTGAAAAATTGGTATGCCACTGGAAATGCATTTAATTGTTTTGTAATATGTGGTGATATTTGTCACTCGTATTTATACATATTTGAAATACTTGAACAAATACAAATGGATACTATTAGGAAAATTGCGAAAAAGGGGCAATGGTGTAGTAATTCTTTTAACTTAATATGTAATTACACAGCAGATAGTGTGAGAAGCTAGATCATTTACTTATTCAAATTTAATTTTTCTCTTTAAATGTATTTATTTGCTAATATAGACAACTCGGGCATAAATAGTCTTTAAAGAATAGCTAATATTTATTTTTAAGCACTTTACTCTCAAGAGAATAATCTACATTACCGAACTTTGCAACGATGTTTGAAGTTTAATTTTTAGTGAATAACTTTCAATATTTTATGTGTTGGTGCGTATTTTTCTGGCTAATTCCATATATTTTTCAGTATTTTGATCTACATTTGACTGACAAAAAACTCTTCTCTCTTATAGTAAAGCAGTCGCTTTACGCCTGCCTAATAAATTGGCACCCACAAATTTGCGCATGCGCGGCTTTGGCACACGAACCGAATTGTTGTATGTCTTAAGCAGCCTTTGGGGCACTACAACTCTGTTTATCTGTGTGTGTTTGTTTTGGGCCGGCGAAGCAATTGTTTGTCATTTTCGAAATGCGAACTAATTTATTGCGCTATTATACACGAATTACATAACAGAAAGCGCAGCAATTTGCAATTTCGAGGAGAAGCAGAAACAAATGCAAGCCCATGCTCGCAAGTTGCAGTGAAAGGGGTAGGAAAGGGCAACGGAATGGTAAAGAAGTTGGCAATGGGTATGACAATGGCTATAGCTTTTATAAAAGGCAAAGGCGAAATGCTTTTTACAAGTAGAATTGGCACTGCATTGTGTTTGGCCCTCGTTTTGTTTGCTTCACCAATGGGCTGAGTTGGCTCGATACTTACTTGTATTGTTCACCGGCGCCGCATGCCCTGCATTGTCCTCTGCGTCGAGGTCTTTGTCCACGCAGCATGACCAAATCATGCCGCCGGAGCAGAGATCAAGCGGCTTGCCGCCGCCCAAGACGCAGGAGATGGACAGCCCGCACTCGAATTTGTGGCCACGAAAGCGGCACGATTGTGGGATCACTGTAAAAGACCAAGAAAATTGCGTTAATTTCGTTTAGAAAATTACATAAACAGCGCGATGGGAAAGGTTTAGATTGTTCTATTTTATTTATACTTCTCGATAGCATCTCCATGACGGAGTTCTCGCCATAGTAGCCCGTGCCACTGCGACGCGACAGCGCGTCCAGGATGAGCATGTCATGTTCTTGCTGGGCGCTGGGATAATTCAGGGCTAGGGAGTAGGGCGCCAGCGCAAACACTAGATATAACACCTGACCTATTCTCAGCCAGGTGTCCTTTTTGCACGAATGTCTTCTTCTGCCACGCAACAATGACATTATTGTGGTTACTTTGACAGTATATGTGAGTGTGTGTGTGTGTGTGTGTTGAACACACGATAGAGCAAGGTGAGTGGCGATGATGGCTACGTTGAACGACCGACTGACTCCTGACGAGGAGCGGACTTTCACTTTCCGCACTGCTCTTATTGTTTTCGCTTGCTAATACAGAGCACTTTCTTTTTTTTTTTTTTTGTTGTGGTATTTATTGAGTTGAGTTGACTTGAAGAATTTATTGAGCACAATTATTAGCACAATCCTTGCATTAAATTAAATCATATTTCGCCATGCCCAAGGATTTCACTTTTAATTTCAGCCGCTGGCTTTCGTTTGAGTTACGCATGCGCAACGACAACAGCAACGGTAACAATTTTCACGGCACTTGGCGCACGAAAAGAAAATTTTTAATTTTTATTTCATATAATGAAGCTTGCTCATTTCTACGCCTCGCAATGCAGACGCGTAACAAGAGCGACCGCACGTCGGGAAATTCAACTCAGAACTAAGCCAATATTTCGTGGCCAACTTGTGTTCAAGCTGCGACGAGCAAACAAAAGCCACCGTCGCGGCTCTGCCGATGTCTTGGCCGAGAGCGAAGACGAAGAGCGCCTGAAAGTGTAAAGAGCAGAGAGATTTGGCATTTCAGTCGAAAGCCACCGGGAGAGAGACTCAACTTTTGGCTTAAGCATTGGAAATGTTTCTGCTCTGGCATTTGATTTTTTTAATTCAAGAGTGTGGCAGTAGCTTTGCAAATTGACCTTAAGTGTGGCTCAAACACCAAATTTACTGCCAATTCCAGCCACTTCAGTGCTTTAACAACATGTTGCCAGCAAATTGGCGCGAAATATTTTGAAACATTCCCACTGAATCTAAATAATTGCAAATAATTACATGCTTAGCAATATAATTTATCGGATATATAAAACAATTTAAAACATTCTGGTCTCTTTGAAGTCACATTAGGTTGTGCCAGGTTAGACGTAAAACTTTCATAGAAACAATATGATTAAAAATATCACAATTGATAAAACTAAATTGTATTTTGGGAATGATAAGATAGTATGCATACAGAGTATATCTTCGGCATAGGAAGATTAATTTCAAGGCTACATTGGTTTGCAGATTTTTGTGAATAACAAAAGAAAATGTATTTACTTGCTGTAGAATTTTAGCAAGTATTACAAATACTATAGATTTTAGCTGAAAAGTATTGCTTTTGGTGTGCTTTAGCTATATTCCTAATAAAGATCAGACGATGTCAAACCCTCAGAATTTTATATTTAACAAACACAGATAACACACAAACAATTGGACCTAGAAAACGTTTTTGTATGAAATGTTTGCTGTTTATAAGATAAAGGAAGCAAATTGTAAATTGAAAATTATGTTGGCATACCTCGTGGAATGACCAAATGCAAAGTTATAAAAAGCTTTGTGATGATGTTTTTTGTAAGACACAGTAAAGCTTATATATAAGCGCAGTTAGAAGAGACTTCTAAAAAGTTGAGCAGATGCTGCCGGCTTCAAACAATTGAACTTTCAGCTTCTTCGTTAAAATGGGTATGGAAGGACCAATAAAGTGCAAAAGTAAGCGTGGTGATCATAAATGTTATAAAAGCGTAAATACTCTGCATTATTAGGAATTTGTGTGCTTCAAGTTAATGGAAGATTTGATGCCCAATAATGCAGTAATTTATTTTTATTGTAATTTCGAATTTGTTTTAATGATATATTGATATTAAGTTTAACAATGTACATACATGAAACAGCCAGTAAAACTTCTGGAAAAGCCCTCATATTACTAATATACAAAACAATCCAATACTGGAATCGGCTGATTTGGTATGTTTTTTATTTTGTCCAATGCCCTCACCACTCTCTGTAATTATTGCTTATTATTTCTGATGCTATTTATATATATGTATGTATATTTGTGTATTCCCAAGTCAAGTTTCAGGGAGTATAATTTTTGGTGTTGCTATTAGGTTGGCAAAGCATACATACATACAAAAGCATATACATGAATATATTTTTATACACTGCCAAAAAAATCAAGTTATTAAATTCTTTTCATCATAAATATGTTCGACTTGTATTTAGATAACGTGTTAGCTCGACTTTTTGAAATCTTTGCTCTTATATAAGCAGACACCAGTCATGTTTCTATCCACTGATCAAGAATATCGAATACCTATATCCCACAATTTCATACATTTAATAAATTGTGAACAGTTTTTCACTGAATATTTTGGTTTACAACTATATCGCTGTTGATGTTCCAGGTGATTTAAATTGATACAAAATATTATAGTGATGCTCACACGATTCTGATATGGAAAATATACTTGTAAAAGTGCATGCAAATACGTATGTTGATAAACTTTAAGCTGCACCCTTTGCCACCGATAACTTGCTGTTAAAGATAATTACAGCTTTTTTTCTGAGTTTCCAGCAAATGTGTCGTACTCCATCTCGCTTGGGGGTTTTTGTCGGTATATTTGTGAGTGCGAGAGTGCACCCTTATACGTATGAATGTATGTATTTATATGTGTATGTCTATCACTTTTGCTTTTTTGCTTGCTTTAAGCTGCTGTTGTTGTTTTTGTTGATTTTTCAAACATGTGTTGCATGCCATTGAACTTGTGCAGCAATTTGCGCTCGTTTTGTGTTGCCACCAACAGCAGCATGTGGTTGCTAGAGATGTGGACTTGTTGCTGTTGCTGTTATTGGTGGCTGCTGGCCGGATTTGTGGCTGTGTGTGTAATTTGTAATAATTTTTGGGGTTTGCTTTTAATCATTAATTACTTTAATGGCCGCACAAAATTTTCCATGATGACGATGGGCGACCTGTGCCTTAACAGCTTTCTTTTGTTCAGCAATGCAGTCGAGAAAAAAAATGTAAAAATCTTTGAGTTTTGCGCGTCAGTTGGTTGCCCAATTTCGGCAGAATACGCGTATGTTAATAGCTTGTTGGTTGGCTGCTGTCTGGGTTACCGCTATCTAAAGAAGTTGTTAACATATCCAGCGTTTATTGGTGTGTTTTCGTGTTTGAGCCGACAACCAGCATTAGCGCGTGCAACTCTTCTTTTTTGCTGTTACTACTTCATTTCGAAAGTCCAATTTTATTGCGCCGGACCACATTAACAAGATAAATGGGCTTGATGGGCGCTAAGAACATGTACAGAAACACAAAAGGGTTAATAAAAGATCGCGCGATTTGCACACTTTCGCTGCATTTAGTCTGAAATAAGTCGCGAATAGAAAGCCAAAGTCATGCGTGACTCACAACCAGCCGAACCTAATGAACTTGACACCAAATACAAATACACTATTCGATATTCAAGGTTGCAGCAAAGACGGGTATGCATATACGTGGAAGTATGCAAATTGCATAACACACGCAATTTTGCTGACTCATACGAAAGACTTAGGCAACAAACTGGCAGAAACTCGTACTTACAGTCTAGTTCGTCGAAGAATTTGGCCTGCTTAGGCAAGTCCTTGCTAATGGCCTGCTTTAGCTCGGGCGTTATCGCATCGTTATATACCGAATTGTAATTGGAGCTGGCCAGGCTAAAGCGCAGGCAGATGACGACAAACAGCGACGCCAGTGACGACAGAGACGACAATGCAACTGCGCGTGTAGCCCGCATCTTGCAATACACTTTCGTTTTCAGAGCGTCGCGTTTTTGGTTTTCTTTTAACTTTTGCACTTTGTTTTGCCGATTGCTGCAATCACTTTGCTCACTTCACGTACCAGCGCGGGTTTCGATTGAATAATCGTCGGTGGGCTCGTTTGCATAGCCGTCGAGCAAATTGAATTAAATATAAGAAAAACAGGCAGCAACAGCAGCACGATTAGCGTGCAACGAGGCGCGTCGCGACAGTTGTTTTAAAATTTTGGGCAATTTGAATGTGAATATTTTGCACTCATAATTGCGTTGGCTGACATTTTCTTCGGCCTGCTCTGCTCCAGTATATAGTACTTGTATGTACTCGTATACTACTTGTATATATTTGTAACCTTATGCTATACTTTTCTCTGTTGTGTTTTGTCACACTTTTCCTTTTACGTTTACGCTTTACTCGTTGTTGCACTCGCCCGTCTGAAGCGGCCGCGGTGTTCACGAAACGATGGCGGACTGTTGTCGCCGATTTTTGCGTGGCGCGAACAGTTGGCGGTAACGACAAGACACTTAATAAACAGTTGGCTGACAAATTCAAAATCAAAAGCCCATAAACACGCTCACTAACACGCACGCATGTGCAGAGCAGAGCAGCGCTGCGCCGTACAGCTCAGTCCGCTATTGAGTAATAAGCGCCAAAGCGTCTGTCTATTCAAAACGTATGTGTGTGCGTGTGTGAGTGTGTGTGTGTGTGTGTGAGCCCATTGGGGAGAGGCACAACTTGCTATGCTCGCATGAAATCGAAAGTGAAAAGTGCGACTGGGACTGCGCCCGCGACCGCGACCGCGACTGTGTGTGCATACGCAGAGGCTTTGAGAGCAGCTGCTGGGCAACAAATGTGGAAATTGCATGTTGTTGTGACTAATGTCGAGTTTTGCCAAATACAACAACACTACATATTACATGGAGGAAGACTTCCTAACTGCGATTTCTGCTGCAAATGCTGGTATGCAGCTGCAGCGCCAACTCAAGACGACAAATTTGTTATTGTTGATTATTTATGTTGCCAGCTTTGTTTTATTAAACATACATACATATATGTACACAAAGAGCGCTAACTTTGTTTTTTCTTCATTAAACAATGCGCACAGTAACAATTTTAGCGTTTTAAGCAAATTGCAACAGGAAAAACCAGGTGAGCAGTCAAGCGAAAGCCAAGCAAATAAAACATCTTATTTCGAGTTTTTCTGATGCGTGAAAAGCTCACAAAGCTAGCTACACCCAGAGAAAAGAGCATCTTAAATTTAACTAATTACTTGCACACTTAATCAATTCTATTCACCAATGCCTTGGCACCCAATCAAAATGTTTAACGCTTGGTTATTCTTAGTCGCACAATGTGTTCGTTAATACACGCTTCAATAATACAGTCGCTCAAATAATATGCAACATGGACACCAGGTGGAAAAAAAATATTTGTTTACATTGCAGAGCATGAATTAACATAAATAAATAGGGGATGCATTTTGTTCTTTATGATTAAATTTAAAAAATCAAAAGGGTACAGATGCATGGATTTCTACGTTCATGACAAAACACCTGACATTCGAAATATTGTTTCAGTTTTTTATTTTTCTCTGGGTGTATCTTGAAAGCATGCGTGTGTAGCTAAAAACTATAGCTATTGATATTTCATTGCCAGTTCATGGAAACTATTGAAGGCAGCATCTGCCCACATGCAATTAATAGACATTGATTTAATAAACAATAGACTCTGGCACTTCAATTGACACTAGCCACAGTTCAAGCAAAAATTGTGACTGAGGCAACAAACTCTGAATACAAGAAAATTGTGTCACAGCATGCGAAGCTTAAGAAACTAAAAATAACAAACGAGGCTTACGCCAATTTTGATAGCTGGGAACAAAAATTGAACAATTGCGAGGGCTAAAAAGGTAAACAACAACAATGAGAGTAATCAAAACAAAGTGCACAGCGTAACAAATTTAAAATTGAAGATATTGCACAATTCGAGTGCTTTTTACCAACGGCTTTATGTGTTTAATGAACAAATTATGATTAATGTGTTAGCTTTGCCGTCTCCGCTGCCAAGTTGAATGCAGTTGCTTGTGCCATTTACGCTCGAGCCAAAGCCGTCAACGGTAAATAGGCTAAAACGCAATGACATAACAATTCCAAAACAAAGCTTGCCGGCTCCGAAAGCGCGAGCTAGTACGTGTGATTTCGCCGACGTTTCTAGCCACATTCGAATTGCTAAAGTGCGTAACTTTAGCATTGGCATGTGCGTTGGCAGCCAAATGTGCAACCCGATTTGGTAAAGCTTCCGAACTTAGCAAACAGCAATAGCAATAGCAATGCGTTCAAGGTCGGGCACCCACATCGACATCGACATCGTCATCGACATCGACGCCGATGTCAAAATAAATAGCAGTCTTTATCATTTTTAATTTAATTGTCTATATTAAATGTAAATGTAATAATGGGTATTGCACATGGCTATCGCTTAATACTAGTTACGAGTCATAAACTAATGAGATTGCTGACTGCAGTGCTAGACATTTAAGATAAAGGTGCTTCATAACTCCCTATAATTGCAGCTCGTTGTGTGCCACCACGTCCTGTATCCATTTGACAGTCTTTTGTATATTGTGATAGATGCCCGGCTGATGGTCGACTCCACAGCCGAAGCCGGCGCTGGTTATTCCCACGAGTACGAACCGACCGCGCTCCTTGATCACCAGCGGGCCGCCCGAGTCCCCTGCAACACACCAATGGAAATCAATCATCGCAGGGTTTAACAGAGAAACCTTAACAGTGCAATATCAATGACAGCCTAAAAGTATGCTATAAATATAATATACATGCGTATTTTGCTAAGACTGTTATTTCAAACCAAAAATGTAAAACCTAAAGTAAATCTGTAGTTAATAAACAAAGTGTTTATTAATTTTTTATTTTTGATCTTTCTTAAATCTTTTAACGAACCAAAAAATTGTATCATTTACCCTCGCAACGGATTTAAGCATTACTTTTGCTTTGTTATTTGCGGCCGGTATGGACTTATGTATTTGTTTATTACGTCAACGTAGCTTCAAAATGTTAAAAGGTGTGACCAACGAAAGATGCACTTATTTTCGAATTGAAAGCAATACGTAAATATCGAACATTCCGATGTTTGCCGCTATCGCATTTTTTTTTTTTTTTTTGCAGAAAACCGTACCGGCTTATTTATTGTATACTTGGTACTTGATTAAATGCTTAGTGATATTACTTTTTTTCTACATACATCACTATTATAACACGCAAGTAGCTTACCCAAGCACGCATCCTGATGGCCATCCGAGTGGCCCGCACAGAAATGATCTGCCAAGAAAATTTCCACATTGATCTGCTTGCTTTCGTGCCAACGGATGCAGTCTAAGGTGGCTGTAGTCGAAAAAAAATTATAACTATATTAATTAAGTACTATATTAGATTTCAATCTCATTAAAGCAAGCATGAGATATCCATATTTGTTTCAACTGTGGCAAATATTTCCACCATCAAATGTATGTGCAGACGTTGTTTTATGGAATTTCTGTTCTAATACTGGTATCTAATATTTGCTTGCGAAGAGGCTGCTAACCCCTGCTACTCACATATGATTGGCACACTGGCTACCTGGAGCATATTGGTACCAGCGTGTCCCTGATGGGCCTCTGTCTTGCCCCACCCAGCTATCAGACCCTTGCGTCCAACCAATCGAATGGGATATTGAGGCAAGCATATCGGCAAAATGTGTTCGCTATAACGAGCAATTAATGATACATTATGTTTTGGATAAACAAACTCACTCACCTAAAGCTCGTTGGTCTGGCTAGTTTGAGGAGAGCCAAGTCATAGCGATCTGGCTGTGTCATGCGAAACTGGAAGCGCGGGTGAATAATCTTTTGCAGCACACTGTGCTTTTCCACTGGCAGTGGTTCGTGAATGTGGCCCAAGTTCTGCGTATCGAGTTCTCCCAGATACACTGTGATGTCCTGGAGGCGCGCCTGCTGAATGCAATGAGCAGCCGTGGCGACCATGTTCGCTGATATGAGCACGCCGCCGCATTGGTACTCGGCAATTCGAATGTGCGCTTGCCAAGGATACTCCGCGAATTGAGCCGGCCGGCCGCCAATGATGCGCTTTTGCAGCGTATTCTGCTGTGTACGTGACAGTCCGCATTCCGGCTGTACATAAAGATAAAATCTATAATGTTGTAAATATTTTCAGCTTATGTACCAACCTTAGCAAACAACTCATTGTCATCGCGACGGCGCAACATGACGCGCTTTGGTAAACTGTTGAGGCTCAGCTTTAGCTTGCCATACTCGTTGAAAGCACTGCCAACAAAATTGTCCAATGGCGACGCATGTTGCGGCTCACTTATGCAGCAGGAGAAGAGCCACTTGTTGCTGCCACAGCCCTTGGCATGCTTTCCGCCCTGCAACCAGCAGGAGAACGACAACTTACATGGCCAGACGCCACTCTGATGGACGCACTCGGCTGGTACGCCCAGCAAGGAGTTAAGTAAGCCTATAAAGCCAGAGAAAGCATGTGATTTATTTTACTACAACTATGCTTATAACTTCTACTAAAAAGCTTATAACTAACACTAAAAAAATAATCTACCAAAAATACAATAGGGGAATTTCTAAAACAACAGGGGATTGTGTGTAGAACGCCATTAAAGAAAGTGGAAAGCGGGTAAAGACAACACCAACGACAGATTTACAAATTGCTTACGAAGATTTATAAGCAGAAGCCGTTCTAAGTACAATGGCATATAAAGGTTGAGGTAGCAGCTGTTCTTAAATTTATGAAAAACTTAGTAACTGAAGGTTTGAGTATTTCCGTACGTAGTACTAAGCTAGAAAGAAACGAACTAAAAATAAAACAAATATTCCCAGAGATTTATTGCAATTATAATTAATTTTTGTGTGCTTTGCTTAAAACGCGACAGTTTGACATTTTTAATAAGAGACCACACAGGCAGAGCGTACTCTGGAACTGAGGCTTCCAAAGATTGATATTTTGAGTATGTAATAAGTAAACCTTAATCCAACATACAGAGGTAAACGACAATTATTATTATGGAAGTGGGTAAGCTTTGTATGCAGTTGTATTCTCTTGCATTAACCAAGCACTTATTTTAATAACAAATAGGTTTTATCAAAAACAAGAACTCAGAACGTGCATTTGGAATTTTATATCATATCAAAATATACAAGTATATTGTGAATTAAGTATGTCTATAAATTCAATGAAATGCTTATTAACGTGAAGCCACAGAGATTATTTCAAGATTGTAAGCCAAACGTGTTTACACATTAATTTAATTTATATTTGTCACTCTATCCTCAGATCAATCACAATTCCACAAAAAAGAAGTGAAGCTAGAACTTAGGAATTAAAAACTGTGCACGAATATAAATAAAAAAGATAACTTAAACTGACAGGTGGCTGCATTTACTTGCTTGTGTGGTGTCCAGCTGGCAGAGCAGGCAGAGACCGAGACAGATCAGGGAGAGGAGATCGCATGATGGATGCTGCATTTTTCTCAGGAGGTGTCACTCACTCAAGCGCTGTCAGAGTCGGCACATGGCTGCAAGGGAGTTGATGTTGATGTGTTTAATACGTAATTATGAATTTACTGGGTGCTTAAATTTGTTGGGGACAAAGCAAATGGCGACATCTGTTGTCATTGCTATTGTTGTTGCTATTGTTGCTGTTGTTGTTGGTGTGCCAATGAAAGCATGACAGTTTCTTATTCACTTTTATGTCGTCTTTGGCGCTGTGTTTTTTGTGCCTGGTATCTTCTGCTTTTCCATTTTAAGTCTCGGCGTCTTCTACTTAGATTTCTTATTATTGCTGCTCTACTTTTACTGTCGTCACTCGTATTGTGGCGCGTCTTTAAGTGCTTGGCTCGGTGGCTTGGGGCTTTGGTGTGGGGCGTAAGGTGGCTTTGGCGCATGAGTAAAAGTTTTGGCACCGTTAGATGGTCGGACATGTCCTTGGCATTAAGAACATGTTGGGGCACTGGCACTGGTGCCCCACCTGACAGTTTCACTTTGCGATTGTCGCTGCTTATTGGGCACATTGCGTCGCAACTAAATGGGTTAACAGCACACACAAATAGAAACCCCAGACAGACACGTTCCGTGCTCATGCCTACTAATCATTTTTATATAATAACTGTGCCAACAATTCTGCAACAGTTGCAACTGCAGACGAACCGTTGAACCTGCAGCTGGCAGTGCCATGGCACAGATTCTTAATATTGCCACACGTACCAGCTCGCAAAGAGTTTCACACATTTTAAGCACGCCTCTGCCACTGCAGCATTTATGACATCTACAATTTCCACAACGCGACTTTGGTGGCTCCCGGACGACGACGCGTAGTTTAAAAATGGTTAGATGGTTAGAGGGGCGATATTATTGCTACTGCCGCCGATATTACAAGTACTGTGGTTGCCGCCGCCTTCAAGCAACAACCGCACACGCCGATCGTCAGAATCACACTGCGTCTGAGCTTCGCTTGGTGCCATTAACTAGGCGCTGTCGTGGATCTGAGAGATCTCGCAATTAGCGGCAACTGGTTGGGCTCTCCGCAGCTCTGGTGGCGGCATCTTCTCGACGCTGTTCTTGTTTCCGAGGTCTCAGAAGACGCGCTGCTCTTTGTGTTGCTGCTGCTCGAGTTCACTAATTATTACGAAATGGCGCCGCGTGTTTGTTTGCTCAGGAAATGTTTCCCAACTCTGGCTTAATTGTTTGCGAGCGACATAATTGCAAGATCTGCAGCTTGCACTCAACTATTTGGAGCCGTGCGAAGAGCTATGCGTTCCGAAAACACAAATCTACAAATAATAAACAATGCTTAAATATACTGTTAAAAAGTTAACTTCACACATCTTAAGTTATTGTAATGATACTGTTTGGAAATTGCGATTCTCTCTCTCTACATTAGACACACAACACAATAAATAACAATTAGTCAATTGTCATTTTCCTAGCAGTCTTCTGTTTATGGATATAATCGATATATAATGGATTCGATATCAAATAACTTCTTGATCTGAGTAACTGCAAATCTTTTGCGTGTTATTTTCATTTATGAGAAGTCAAGTGTAGTGTTAATTTTATTGCGAAAACGTGTGCGATCGATCAGGCAAGAAATAAAGAATTTTTACACCGTTTCTTATGGCTAGCAGATCACTGAAGTGTATAATAACGAAAAATGCTGCTATCGACGTTCAATTAAATAAATGGAACTACCTTTTTGGGATTTCATTGAGACACCGGATCTAAGAAGTATAAAAACAATCAATCGGTAAATGTATTCTGTTCTATACATAGTATGTGTCGTTTGTAGAAGACATAGAGAGCTTGTCAGAAAGCCTCCTTTTACCTTGATAAATTATATAAAAGAAATAAATTGTATGCACTTATTTTCTAATCACAATCGGCTAACCTATCAATTAACGAAAATAAAAACAAACATACCTTAAACACCAGCTACGACGTAGTACTTTTTGTATGCATCGTTTCCCTTAAAGCTATAAACTAGATCTCTCGAATGGGCGTGCACATGTGTGCGTGAATGGGGCTTCATATTTGGGTTAGAAGACCTATTCAATAAGAAAAAGTTAATCTGCCCTTTCATTTGTGCGACTTTCTAAATATTTTGTTCTTTATTATTGCTGAATGCGCATTAGCATATCAGAAAGTGGCTAAAAGTGTGGGCTATTTTTTCGGAATAAGAAAAAGAAACAACAACAAATTGTGTTCTAGACAATTGTTTGTTATGTCGAAGCTAACATTGATGTGAATGTCAGTTTCAAAGACACTTCACAACACAAACAGTTGTTCATTCCTCGTTGCTTGTTGCCTTTATTTTTTGTTTGGATTACACAAACAGCTGGAAGAGAGACTCCCTCTTCAGAACATTGTTAGCAAGTGAACGCGACTATAAACACAGGCAACTATGACACCGAATGCAACGTCACCTGCCAACGCAGCCACTGTAGTCTCGGCCCTAAGCCATTCCACAAACATTTCCTACGTTCAATGCCAGAACCTCAAGTACAACGTCATCATTGTGGGTTGGCTGGGCGTCATCATATCGACCGTAGTCCTCTGCAGCTCCATGCTCACCATGCACATGCAGACCGACATTGAGGAGCTGGTGAGCGCTTGGCTACTCAAGGGCGCTCACAGCAATGAGCAGCAGTATCTGATGACTTGTAAGTACTCTTAATAATGAACTAATGATTTGAACTTTTCGGACCTTTCGTTCGCTCAGTGTTGGGCATCTTCAGCACTATTGCGTATGGACTGTCGTTGATCAATACGGGCGTCAGCCTATTGTTGCTCATTGGTGTGGCCAGAGTGAGTTCGGGCGTCAACTTCTATTTGGGGTGGGATGGGAGTTCAGTTCATTTTCTGTTCCTTGCAGGACTCCAGTGCGCTGCTCTATCCCTGGCTAATATACCATGGCGTCGTCTTCGGCTTTGGACTCTATTTGGGCGTGTTCTACGCCACAGCTGGCCTCTTCATAGACTTGTCCCATTTCCTGCTATGCTTGCTGGTGTTCGCCCTAGTTTTGGGTAAATACTATATGAGTACAACATGGAATCTTTTCACTAAGAAATCCCCCCCGTTTCTCAGTGATTTTCTACAAGATCTACCACGAGGTCTTCACTCTGTTCCGTGTCATGGAGCAGCAGGCGCGTTATGGCGGAGCCTATTATGCAGATGCTGAGCATGCTGCTTGGGCCAATGTTCCCTATCAGGCTGTCTATATGCCGCGAGTGCCGATGAAGCAGTAAAAACAATCCAATCAGAAAGAGTTTTCACGCAATAAAGGTCAACTACGTTACTGAATAGCATTTTAACATTTACATAATTTATTTACACGAATTAGTTCATAAATAGTTTAAAATTACATAACAGCGCATATGACTAATTATACATTAACATTAAATTGAAAATCGTGTGTACTGTGTATTGCAGAAGTACATAAGCAGCCTATGCTTGCAGATACAAATAGATTTCGTAGATACTAAAGAGCTTGGCGCGCACATTGTACATTGTACTTGTTGCAGCCTCGTGCCTTAAGAACACAACGCTGCGCTAATTTGTTAGAGATTACAATATATAGTATACATATACATATATAGTACATATACAGATATATAGTTTAATACATACAAATATAAATACAATACAAAACGAAGAAGATATTAAGAGCTTTGAAATATATAGAAGATATTTACAAAACGTGGCTCGTTTAGCATCCAGGTGCAAACTACTATATAGTACTTGTGAGTGAGTGACGTGAAAATAAATAAATGGGCGATAGGGGAGAGTAGCGGCAGTGGTGAGCTTAAATATTTGCCGTCAGACCGACGACATAGGATATCCAGTCCACGGTGTAGGGCACTCGATGATAGATGCCTGGCTGGCCGCGTGAGGCGCACGAATAGCCCGCGGAAACGACACCTGACATATTAGAGTTAGAGTTGTGAGCACAAGTTTTGGACATATGTAGGCGAAGGGAAGACTCACCTATCAAGTACCACCGTCCATTCTTCTCATGCATCAGCGGCCCACCGCTGTCGCCCTGGCATGAGTCCTTGCCGCCATTTCGATAGCCGGCGCACATCATTTCCTGATAGATGACCACATTGATGCCATTCTGGCGATGCCAGCGCTCACAAATGCGATTCTCAATCACGGGCACATCGACAGCCTGCAGCGTCTTGGGGCGCAGACGTGAGCCGGGATTGAGGGCGCCCCAACCAGCGGCCCAGCCAAATTTTCCCAGAAAGTCTTCGTTTTTCTCGGGCAAACAAATGGGCGCTGCAAATGTGAGAGCCTAAGCACCGATGCTTTATCCGAATCCAAATCAAATCACCTACCTATATGTGGCATAAAGTGCACTGTACGCTCCAGAGTCAGCACGGAAACATCGAAGCGGTCCGCCTGCGGTGTAAACTTGAAGTACGGATGCACATCTATACGACGCACACCAAATGTGTAGGCGGACAGCGGCTCCACGGCCGAGTTGATGACGTAGTCTCCCAATGTTACGTGCACCTGACGGGGCGTGGCACGTGCCACACAATGGCCAGCGGTGACAACGTGGCGACGAGAGATTAAGGAACCGCCGCATCTGGAAAACGTACTTTTTAATACACTGCAATAGAAGGTAACTTTGTGACGTACCTGGAGGAGCCAATGCGTATATAGGCCTGCCATGGGAACGAACCAAAACCTGCATCATCACCACCCACGATGCGCCGCTGAGCGGTTTGTTTGGCCAGCGAGATGCCGCAACCTAAAAATGAACGATTGGCGAGAGCGGGTTTAGATACAATTACATGCATATAAGGCATAAAGCGATTAGTATCAAGACGACATAAAATAAGATACGGCTACAAATGCAAAATAGAGACAAAGGCAAGCATTAACAAAAACGAATTCACAGAAATTCCCTGTTTAAAGGTTGTCTTGAGAAATATTCCAACGCAAATTCAAATAACATAGTAAGGTTTTGAAAAACTATTTTCGCATGCTTCGAAACGGAATTTAACACAAGTCGAATTTCAAATCAAATCCACTTAAATACCACAAAAATGAAGGAGCATATAAACAGATTGAAATTGAAATATCTTTTTTTAAACACTTTAGCACCATTATACAAGTACTTTCGCTCTTTTTATGATAATCGAATATAGATTACTTCGCATACCCTGTTCCATTGAAAGCGAAATTTTCGAATCATTTTATTATTTATTTTGCGAAAAAGTGTTATCATATCATTTTTTACTTTTTAAAGAAGTGTGTACTAAGTTGTTATAAATTTTTAAGTCCTGAAAGCCACATAAAATAAAAGTTAAAAATGAAATGATAGTCTTGGTAACACCGCTGGCTGATCTTCCGCAATTCGTTTAGTCTGCAGCCTCACTACAAGTAGTTCTCTGAGCTTGGATCTCAGTTTAAGTCATGGTCTGATCTGTGTTCGTTCAGGCACCTTTGCCAAGAGTTCCGGTAATATGTCTTAATTATCATTATGGAGTTGTAGTAATTAACATGCACATGCTTGGCTATGAATTTTTTTATATTTTTATCATTCCATTGTCACTTGCTTCTCTCTTTATCTCTTGTTTAGTACCATGCACGATATCGGGTTATTTTATTGTTTTTTGTTTTTGTGATGTTTGTGAAATAATTACAAGAAATTGCAATTTATTAAAGCACTGTTAGAAGTACTAAGCAATTGGTGCAGAACTACGAACTACAAATGTTAAGTTAAAGGCATGCAAATTAATTAGCTCTCCAGGCCGACTCTTTACACCCGCCTCCGGGCCAACTGGGAGCACCAACCGGTTCAGTTTTTAGTGTGCACGTGCTTGGACTGATTTGCTTTTTTTTTGTATTTTTCTTGGTTTGGCCGCCACTCGGCTCGGCTCAGACACTCACTGGGTTCGTTGTTCACCGGTCCGAAGTTCTTTTGCGGAAGATCAGTCAGATCGATCGTATTGCCGATATAGTCCGAGCTGCGCAGATTCGCCGACTTGGCTGTGCGATGGCAACAGCCACGCAGCAGTCCGTTGCAGGTTCCCTGTATCAGACCCCCGGATAGCCAACAGCCTAAAAAGAACTCACAAGTGCCGCCGCGATGTTGACACTCCATGTCCGATGTGATGTCGACTGCCGGTGGGTCGAGGAATGGAATGAGCAACAATGTGTGAGTATGTGGGTAAGTGTATCAGCCTATCTGTTTGTCTTTCTGTATGGGTGTGAGTGAGAGAGTGTGTGTGTGTGTGTGTGTGTGTGTGTTTGGGGGGTTATGGTTATGCATAAAGTGCAAGAAGAGATGCCCGCGACCGCACCAAGCAAACACACTGTTCGGGGCACATCACCTCAGGATGTGCCATGCTTACAATCTAGCAGAGTTGCAGTAAATGGGACTTACCCTTCTCCTTGAACGTGCTCGCCGATTGCGGACTGCTGGTTGCCTCAGAGGCGCTGTCCAGATCCTGTAGACTGAAGTCATTGCGCACATCCTGTACAGCAGCTAGTTCGTTAATTCCAAAATTCTGGTCTCTGTGGAGCACAAAATGGGAGAAATTAATACTGCTTAACAATTATTTCTCTCGGAAAATTTTTGAGGGGATTAGTATTGGATTACTGTTTGCTTCTTAGGTGCCAGTATTTATGGGAGCCTCACTTTTTTTATGGCAGTTTCATACAAAATTCAATTTATATACTCGTTGTATATCGATTTAAATCAACAAAAGGCATACGTAAATATGCTGATATACTTTGTATTTTGAAACTGGTTTTTAAAACTGATGCTAAGAATACTGTTGGGTACTTAGTTCTTTTTGGAAATCTTTAATCTTTATTTAATATCTGTCCTAGGCTGGACAGTTATTCAATTTCAGGATAATTTTGACATTTTTTAATCATTCATTTAATGATTCGAGCTAAGTGCCTACTCAAGGAACGAACTCACATTGTGGGATTGTTATGTCAGGCCCGTTTAATATAGTGAGCTTGAATACATTCTCTAGTTAATAATTTAATTAATTTTGACTCACCTGAAGGCAATATTGTCGCTGAAGTAAACTCCGTTGCCGGAGGGCCCGCTGCCGCTACTCGGACCTGTCGTGCCCACATTGTCATTGCTGGGAAAGACGACTCGCGGACTGCGGGACGACTTGTAGGGATAGTAACGGCTCTTGCGCGATCCCTGGTAGTCGCTGGGGCCCACGTACTCGTTGAAGTTCTTCTGTGGGCCAAACTGACGCATGGGACCCGTACGGAAGTCCGTATCGCTGAAGTACAGACCACGCTGAGGCCGCTGTGGCAGGGCTGTAATCGGTCCGTTTATGTCTCCGAACTTTGTGACCTCATCACGATAGATCTTGCCCCCCGCTACGGCAGAGTTAAGCGTGTGCGGCTTCGTGTTGGCCACCAAGCCGGGGAACTCAAAGGTCGTGGGCGTCACATCTGGATCGTAGAAAAGCTGACGCGTGTGGCGTGTCTCATGAGTCTCGTAATGCGTGGGTGTGGCATCTTCGCTGTACGGCTGCTCGAAGGCACTAGTCTCGGCGAAGATCGGGTTATCTTCGCGATAGGACTGCGGATGAAAGAGACTGGGACTGGCGGGCTTGAGGCTATAGCTGGGAAATTGAAAGCCCACACGTCGGCTTGTGTTCTCAGGCTCAGCGAGCTCCAGCTGTTGCTTGTCGGTGGAGCTGGCAGCAGCCACCAGCACATCACTGCGTTCTGTGCGATCCCGCTGCTGCGTCCGATCGGCCACCAGGTCGGAGCCAAACTCATGGGCAATGGCTGCAACGCCATCGGCCGGCGGTCCCAGCTGCCCGAGTGTGGCATTCCGACTGGGTCGCAGTTGCAGCAATGCTGGTGACTCACTCGCCTCCTGCTGCAGTGGAATGTACACGTAGTTGCGCTTACGACCCGTACGCGTCACATTTTCCGGCGTAGTGGGCACCAGCTGCTTTGGTATGGTGATGAGCTCGCTCTGCGGCAGTTCCACTGATGGCGCCGGTATCACCTCCACAGCTACATCGGCTCGACGCTGCGCCGTCGGCGATTGACGTGCCGTACGATAGGAACCAAAGGACTGCACAATGCTGCCGTCCGTGCGCTGACGCACATCCTTAAAGCTGATGTCGTCCTGCTGACTGAAGCTCTGATAGGGCGCATACAAATTGCGGGCGGTGCGCGGCGGTGCTGGAGCCGAGGTTACGCCTCCTGTCGATTTTGTGGCTGCTGTCAGCCAGGGCGGCAGCTGCTGGCCTGTGAGCAGCGCCGTCGAGACTGTGGAGGGTGCAGCCGCTTGTGCGCAAGGCAGACTCGCTAGCGAGACGATGCTGATGGTGAGGCTGATGCTGATGGTGATGATGATGGTGAACGTAAGCGTCAATTGACTCCATCTGTTGGCCACTAACATTTTACATTGAGCGTGAGGCAGGATGCACGGTTTTCTGCAACGCTCTGAGGCGGTGATAATGACACTGCGACCAATTAAGGTGCAGTCGTGCAACTTCCTGCTTGACGATGTTATTTTTTGTAGCTTGTGACTTGTTGCTTGTTGCTTGTTGCTATTGCTGTTGCAGTGGTTGTTGCAGCGATTTTGGACTGTGCCTGATTGGTGCTTGAACTTGCACCAAAGCCAAGTCAAGTCAAGCCGATCCAAGCCAAATAATGTTTGCCTCTTTCGCTTTTCGTATTATTTTCTGCTTCGATGTTGGCAGCTGCGTGTCGCGTTCATTGATCCCCACTGGTTGTTGTTGTTGTTGCTGTTGCTGCTGCTGCTGCTATTGGGATTTTCCGTTGCGTTCGGGCTGTTACAATTCAGCTGGAGCTGAAGCTGAATCCGAAACGATACGCTTCGATTTGTACCTGCCGCGGATATCTCGTACGACTTGGCGAGTTTCTTTTGCAAGTTAAGGAACTCGACCGAACACACTCTATATGGTGGGAGATACCTCTGTGTGTGTGTGTGCGTGTGTGTGTGTGTGTGTGTGTGTATGTCTGTGTGTATGTGTGTGTATTATAAGTAAGCTTTTTAAGCTCTTGGTGAATGAGCGGTTATTGGACTCCTTGATAGCTAAATGACTGGCTACTGATGTGCGAGTAACTTGCTTTCTATGTATATTTATATATATATGTGTGTGTTGGAGTAAGTGTGTTTTATTTTATGTGTGTGTGTGTGTGTTGTTGTGCGGGGTGTGTTGGCTTTGGTCCAATGGCAATTATGGCAATTGCTTTTGATGCTTTAGCAGCGAAGTTTCATGTTGTTACTGTTGTTGTTGTTGTTGTTTCCGCTCTTCACTCTGGCGCCTTGCTGATGATTTTGCCAAACGAATGCTAGTAAATGTTACTGTTGTTGTTGTTGTTGTTGTTGGTGCTCTTGCTGTTGCTATGCCGGTTGTCAGCAGCAGTGGCAACATCCACAACAACTTTGGCCACAAATTACTTCCTTAATTGCCTGCAAAAGATAAAATGAAAAACGAGTTTTGTATTTAAAGGCACATTTGGAAAATAAAATAATAGGCGCGTAGGCGTTTAGTCATTTAACCGATCCAACCCCTTCCAGCTGCTTATCCAACCCCAGACCAGACCCCAACTGATAATTGCGCAAACGAGCTTTCATTTCACAGACGCTGCCTTTTGAATGCGCATGCGTGCGAAATGCGCTTTAAGACATTAAATGTACATTACGGGTAAGCCGCAAACAAATTAATTATAAATCGTCAATTTGCACTGCAAATGAAAACGAGCTGTGCCTGCCACAACATTTCCTCGCTCACATTGCGGATTGTGGATTGCGGATTGCAAAATGCCCCAACCGCAAATAATTTTGAAACGGGCGCCAACCAACCAGTTGCAACTTGCAACAAATGCGTTTAAGTGGACGAAATACTGCAAGCTGTCAAATAAAAGCGTGGCACAGCAGCTAAGTATACGAAAATTTATATAAGGACACACTCATACATATATGAACATGCTATTCAATCGAGATACTTCTGAAGCCACATTACTAGATGGCTGCGGCTGATCTTGACCTTGAGCATTGATTTTGGTCCGTTTAAGAAACTTCCTTAAAGTTTGTGACTGTCATACTTGTATGCTGTGAGAAGTCGTTTAGATAATCCATTTGATTTTTGTGTTAAAATTAATTAAATAAAGAACATGACATTTTAAAGTTGATGCTACGTTTTGAACCAATCTTTGTTAATCACATCGAACAATGAAAAACAATCTAGTTGAGACTGGTTAAAATTTGTCATTATATGACTCCATTAAAATATTTTATATTATAAGAACCGCCCCACTCAATAAGATTTTGTTTTATATTTTGTCCTTTCCGCCCTCTTTTAAATTCAAATAAAAAGTAGAGCTATCAAATTACACTATTAATTCGCAATCATAAGTCTAATTATGCAAGATACTTACTTTACATAATTTTCGGTTTGGTTTTTTATTTTGTCTAGAAAATTTCCCCTTTTTGAATTCTATTTGGCAAAATTAATCTCTAGTTTTGTCTACTTAATAAAAACTACTAAAGGTATTTCCCCAGCAGAGTTCATGAAAAAGTTGGCTACGGAACATGCGACAACATTCTTGGGAACAAAGACAACTGAATAACAGTAGTGCTATAGGTCAAAGGGTCCTAAGACAGTACAAGCTTGATCTTGACTCTATAGAGGCACAGGAAGAGTCAACTTCAAATGCCGGAAGGTACATATATGGCCTGGACTCAGGCATTAAACTTGGAAAGCGCATGCTCGGTAAAATATGACTCCACTCTTAAGTAATACCAAAGCAGTCCTAGAGTGGAATGCAGTCCTGGGAGCAGGGGTGTTAGTGGGTGCGAGTCCCACATATCTCTCTGCGACGGCAGATCTAGAGATGCACCAAAAAAAATGGTATTCCCCATTTTGAAAGCAACATATTCTATAAACTCCTTATTTGATCGCACAGGGCGCGCTCTTCTTCAGTGTCAGCATTAAACAAAAATCTCGCCAAAAAAGGAATCAATTGCAACGAACGTTAAAAATAATGAAAGAGCATTTTATTTAGGTTTCAAAAAAGCGCCTAAGATAATAGTGTGTTTATTTTGCTTGGATTTCTTCAGTAGTAGCATAATGTTTGAACATAAAATGCAATGTGTATTTGGTTTGCAATTTCAATGCGTCTTTTTATCATTTCGCTTTAACGATAGAAGGAAATGAATGACTGCAATGAAAAACTGCAATAAAAACAGCAGCACTTTGTTGTTGCAGTGGAAGTTGTTATTGTTGTTGTTGTTATTGTTGTTGTGGCATGGTCAAACAACAAACACGAAACAACTTTACAAAAGTAAGAGTTGGCAAGCGGGCTCAGCTGTTGGCGTTGCTTCGAAGCCGAAGCCGAAGCTGAAGCTGAAGCTGCGCAGTCAGTCGTACATTTTCACTTTCATTTCGAGTTCAAGCACCACCATCAAGCAGGCGGACTTCGAGCTGACAACAACGTTGTTGTTTTGTTGATGCCTGGTTGTGTGTACATACATACATACATACATACATACATACATACTCGTATGCTGTAATGGCAGCGCTGGCCCTCACTTCGCTTCGATGTTGCTTCCTTAAGCAGACGCATAGTTGCTCGTGCTGTTTGGATTTTCGACTCTTTGAACTTGATTTGCGAGCCGTGGACAATAATTTTTTGTTTTTGTTTTTGTTTTTGGTTTTACTCGTAAGGAGCGTGCACCAGGAAGTTTGTTTGGTAAACGTGACTATAGTATTTACACTTCCTTCTACATATCTCATGGCTATCTGTTTTTTGTCATTTGCCAATTCGCAAAACATGGTTAACACTTTTTTTTCTTTTAGCGCATATCTTCATGCACTGCCAATTAATCAATTGGATTTATTTAAATAATTTAGCAAGTTGCCGTGGGCTCTACCTGATTGACAACTGATCGGTCAGAGCTTGTCGTGTGACGTAACTCTGGCAAGCAATTAGCACGCTTTGAAAATGCATAATAAAATAAATGTGCAAAAATATGCAAATTGTGAAGAAAAGGCGAAAATTCGCGGCTTAAATTACATAAATTTACTCTCAACTCTTTTAAGCAGACGTCAATCATCGTCATGAGGAGCAGCAGCAGCAGCAGCAGCGGCAATAACAACAACAACAACAACAGCAGCAACAGCAGCATCCACAATGAAGCGCCATTATTGTTTGTGTTTTGCTTTACGCTCTCATTGTGGCTGTTGTTGTTGACTTTGTTGTTGTTTCAGCCGCCATGCAATGGCCTTGAGTGAAGGACGCCGGAAACTGGCTTTGCTTCTTTCATTTTCTGTCTTGTGTGCGTCTCTTTCTTTAACGTACATATTTATATACACACATACATATATACAAATTAATGAATATGTACGGATGCCGCTTCTTTCCACACTTCTGTTGCACGAATAATTTATAGCATTTTATTTTTGTTGGTTTGCTATTTTATTTGTTTTAATTAACAATAAACCCTTTTTCGCCCTCCTTCTCACTGCCGCTCGCACTTCTGCACTCTTGTTTATTTGCCTTTCCTTTTTGTTTTTTGCGTTCCAGTGAAAGTTTTGTTTTGTTGCAAACAATGTGTTGTAGGCAAGCGATTTTTGTTTTCTTGCTCTCCGTAATTGAGATAAATGCATTTAAATGCACAGCAAAGCAACAACAACAACAGCAACAGCAGATGGAAAAAACCTTTGAATTTGGCCCATGTACCACTGCCATAAGACACGGCGCATTGCGTATAAGAAACCCGGCAACAAAACAAAACATTAACGACACCAATTCAACAACAACAACAACAACAACTGTCGCATCCAAGCTTTATGCATCGTAAATTTGTTGATCCCTGCCATTGTGCGGTTATTTTTCTGCTCTACGCATAATTCAATGCGAATTAAAATGCATTTCTTCTCCATACAATAGGCAATCAAATTAGAGACCTTGTCTAAAGCGCAATGACAATGGCACCGACAGCACAAAAGCGCATAAATAAATAACCGATTTTGAGGACAAAGTACCCTATATAGTGTGGGGGAAACTTACAAAGACTCACAGTGAAGAAAAACCCACACTCTACAACAAAATTATCGACAAAAAATATCGAATACTAGGATTTACATAAACATTAATATTCCATGCAAGGAATAAGAAAATTAGCCAACGTGGCAAACTGTATTCTCCTTTTGGTGTCCCAGGGTAAGTTTTCCAAATGTAAAATTATTTTATTTTAATTACTTTTAAATTTAGTTCATCAGAGTTCCAAAATGTATAAGCAGCGTCTTAAACGGCTACAAAATCGCCACATTTCTATTAAACATTTGTAATTTGAAGAAAATAAGCGACTAAGTAACAGATAATAATTACTAAATATGTTGGAGGGATGGAAAATGTTGTTTTTACAGCTAGTCATTGTAACGGCTAGACTGTACCCACATTAAAGCCTCCCTGCGATGTTAAAATAGCATTTTGAACACAAAAACATCTTTCCTGCGAAAAGAGAAATCAAAAATGTGTGGTTTCCACAATACTTGCTGTTTAAAATGATGAAAATGGTATTTTGAAGCTTCAGTAAATTTTTTCTAAATTCATGTTATGATGAAGCTTGTTTCTTTTTTCAAATTTTCTATTGATTTTATTTTATTCATATAAATTTCACATATTAGCCGACATTGCTACCGACTCCAAAATGTTACCAATTTAAAATAAACTAACAGGTTTCAAATCATTTTTACATTAAACTCAACAAGTGTATTATTACTTCTATTGCAATTGAGATCACAGATCTTGAAAATAATCATGTAGTTGTATGTATCAAGGATAGTTAGTATATAAGCATTACACAAATTCGCAAAAAAGTATGTGAGTGATTGTAGAAAACCAGTAGAATAAATAATAAGAAGGAACATAATTCAATTTTATTTTTAAATTAAAAATATTACCCTTTATTCATTTAAAGTTTAAAGTATATGTGAACATGTTTGAAATATAAAATAATGATCAAATACAGGGTGCGCCATCTTTTATGTCGGTATGTAAATATTGAATAACTTTGTCATTAGTGAACCGATTGACTTGATTGATGTTGTTTTCAAAAATGAGTCTGACGAAATTGTACAGAACCAAATTAAATAAATATATCTCATACTTGAAAATCGGTTGTTTATTTTCAAAGATATTCAATGTTTATATACCGACATAAAAGATGGCGCACCCTGTATTTAAATATAAATTTGGATCATTATCTTCAATTTTCTCAACTCAAATATTTACAATTTTATTTTTGTAATACCTTTATATCTTCGGGCACTTGAATGCTGGAAAAGTTGAGGAGTATAGTATACTAGGAAGCCTTAATGCCAATGTCTATATAACAGACAGAAAGACGTATATGTATGTGCACATGTGTAGTATGATGAGCAGGCGGAGAGGTCTATCCTTTCTCAAGTAAATTTTGTTGATCAAGTCGCGTTCCGTGTCTAAATCTGATCCAAATATCCCAAATGCCGATAACTTTTACCCGACAAGTGCTTGGAACATAAACATCTAAATGTCTTTTCCACAATCAGAGCAAGATTATTTATGACTTTATATAGAACCGATCGCTGCAAAAATCAATCTTCATACCAAAAGCTGTTTTATTTATTACGATATCATAACCAAAATTTGTGTTTTTATGTTTTTTCTAGTGCCCGACCATATTTTTAAGTTGTATTGAAATCGATGCCATAAAACTGATTCATGCAACAATGTTTAGTGGAAGGATGGTGAAAGAAGGAGGGGAAGCTATATAAATTAGCAATTTTCCTAAGTGATTTTTGGACAACTTACAAATTTCTTACTACTTAGCTGCCGAGAATAGCATTGTTAATTGGAGGTAGGCACATAGCTCGATGTTTACTCAAGCTGTTGGCACCATCTAAGGCTAATGACCGCAATGCTTTACACTGTTTAGGCAAAAAAATTGCTACATACTACAAAATTGTATTACACTTATTAGATAAGCGCAGGCGCAAAAATAAAGCGTAAAATGAAAAAAGCAGCTTACTATAAAGAAATTATATACGGCGCCTGTCTCAATATAGAGTTATATGCTCTCTTACGTTTATTATTATTGCTCAAACGCCCAAGTAGCGCTAATTGCATAATCATTATCGATATAAAAACGTAAAGTCGACGACGATAGCGTCGTTGTTGTTGCTATTATGATTTGCATGCATCGCTTATGCCATCAGTTGTTGCTGTACAACAACAATACTGCTGTGTTAGATGTTGCCAATGCTTCTTAACACTTTTTTGTTGTTGCTGCTGTCGCTACCAGAGTTGTTGTTGCTTCTGCTGTTGATGTTGGCTTCACACATTCGTAACAAGTGCGCAGCTGCCGCGTGGACTGAATATTAATTAACGCGTACTTGTATGTGTGTACGTATGTATGTTTGTGCGTGTGTGTGTGTGTGTGTGTGTGTGTAACAACAACCACATTGTACTGTATTTGTTGCTGTGCTTGATATTGGCAATCTATTGATTTTGTGCTCGGGTGTTCGTTGGCCATCCAGCAATGTGGCAACAACACTTAACTCGACGCGACTCTTACACCGGCACTTACCTTACTCAACTGATTCGGGCTAGCCCGGCGACCGATCGTTGCGTTTGTTTGGCTTTCGGCACCAAGTATTTTGGCCCATCGCATTGTTGTAACAAAATGTGCCAATGGCATGACACCAATTTCGTTATTCAATTCCAATTCATTTATTTGTGGTTGTTGCTGTTTGTTGTTTTCCAAATTGTCTTTGGCGCGAGTTCAACATACAAGTAACTACATATATAAATATGTAAGTACGAGTATGTAGTGTGAGCGCCAAGACAAAAGAAACTGATTGAGTAGTGACCCACTTGGGCATGTTGGCAAGTCAAACGGTTTAACCTTTTCAGTAGTTTTGCAATCATCATTAAGTTGGTTGTTTGTTTACATGTTTTGCGTTGAAAAGCAAATCTGCTGGATTATTTGGATATTGCTTTGAGCTACCATTTAGAAGCGCAATGAAGCGTATTGAAGAATAGAAACTAATTGAGACTTTACAAAATTAACGAAAACTAGTTGAGTCGCAGAGTTTTGCAATTGTAGGTTGGAACAAACATTTCAAAGGCAATATAAAACCCGAGGAAACCCATCTAATCAAACATAATGTCATATCAAATATTCAAGTAAGCCGTAAACAGAAAGAGGAAACTGCAGTCCCACAAGTGTGCATATTCTAAAGAGTTCCAGCCCGTTCCCAGTAATATATAACTATAATATACATATATTTAAAAGAACTAATAGGCTTTAAATATTTCGATTCAATTAGCTAAGCTGCAGTTTCCAAATAGTTACTCTCCACCCACCCGTGCGCGTATCACGGCGTGGCAATTTAAGGCACAAAGTGTCTGCATAATCGATTGCCACAAAATAAAAAAGCATTGAGAAATCATTTACATTTTCCCGTCAATTTAAAACATTTTGATTGCTTTATGTAATACCAAGTTGCAGGCAAGCAAAGCGCGGCAGACTAAAAGATGTGCAATACGCCAAAAGTTAATGATAAATAACAAGACAATGGCGCCAATGCCAATCTAAAGGCATGAGTGGCAACAAAACTAAGGCAAAGTCATTTACATAAATACAGATACAATAATGCAAAAGAAACGCAGAAAGAAAAAAGAAAGAAAGAAGCAGCGTCCAAAATCCAAAAATCCATTGCCATGGTCACAATTTGGCGGAACTTGTTTCTCCAAACGGACCGTCTGCGCGCATACTGGTATGCCCAAAACTCTTTTGGGTCGATTACATGATTTTCAACGCTCAAAGGGACGGGCTGCTGCTGCTGCTGCTGCGGTGCAACCGAAAGAAGATTAAGAAAAACGTTCCAAAAAACTAAACCGGATTTCAGTTTGCATAAAATGAAGTCATTTGTGTCAGCTGCCCCAAGCAATTTACGCATCAAAAGAAAGTTCTCAAGTTTGTGCCTTAAGTCTTTTGTTTATGGACATGGATCAGACAACATGCTGCAAAAAGCACACTCCACTCAATACAAGCATATGCACATAATATGCTCGAAAGGCCAATATTAGCAGCCTCGACACTCAAGTTTCTCCGCTTATGCAATAAGCGAGCCCTAAATAAAAAATAAAACCACTTGCGAGCGTTCAGGAAAACAAAAAAAAAAAAAAGATGTTACCAAAACAACGGCAATGGCGTCAACGCCAGCAGAGATCGCAACAGAGACTGATAATGAAGTTCATGTCATATCGTATGGTCTACACAATACGTCGATGGCTATAAAACGTTGCCAAATAATTTGTTGTTGCTGCAGTTAACCTAAATTTGGGTTAAGTTTCCGTCGGAGTGTCTGCGCTTACTTTGCTTTGCTTTGTTTCATTTCACATTTCGTTTGCCCTTCTTTCACGCACTTTTAGTTGTGTGTGTATGTGTGTCTGTGTGCATTTATTTTGTTATTTATTTAACCAGCTTTTTTGCATTTGAGTCTGTTGGCTTTTTCGGTAGATATTTTATAGGCGACTTGACATACTTTTTTTTCCAGCCATCCGTTTTGTTAATTATTCCATGTTTGTATGCATTTATTATATAAGAAATAAAAGCTTTAAACACTTTTCATTGTGAAGCATTCGGATTATGCTTTAACTGCAATTGAACCGAATTGAATATGGCACTAAAGACAATCATAATTGTTTTGTGTCAAGCAATAAATACATATTTATTGCTTGTATGTATTTATTGTAAAACCATGACAGGCAGTGTATTTATTTAGGTTTTTTGGGAACAAAGTTGTATCGTCCAAAACAAATCGGAAATGACTTCCCTTTCAGAACATTAGCGCTTCATTTAATTGTCAAGTTTCGTTGAAAATTCATGTTCTCTCGTATTGATGGTGTTTTAAAAATGCAATCACACATAATAAATAAATAAACAAATAAATAAATAAATAAATAAATAAATAAATAAATACATAAATAAATAAATAAATAAAATAAATAAAAATAATGTATTAAAGAAGAAAACACATCCCAATAAAATATTCTACGACGAGCAGTGAAGTTGTATTCAGTAGAATTATTTCAAAAACTAAAATAAACAATCATACAATAAATTGTCCTAAGTTTTCTTCATCTCCATCTAAAAATAGTTTATGTTCAGTCGAGCCTTTCAGAAATAATTTTCAACTCGAAACAATGTCCATCTAATAGCACATATTTTTTTAAATAAATGTAAAGATTTCTAGCTAAATTTTAGCTTAGATACAAATTGAACATTTTCTTCCAACTGGTGAAAAATCAAAACTAGTTATTATCGCGACCGAAAGGTATTATTGTATAAATATTTATATAAAATATTGGTATTAAGCATTACTTACTTTGCAGCTGAGTGCAGGATTAATCCAAATGAAATGTGTTTTCAACTGGAGCAGAATTGGAGGTGTATTAATTGATTATTACTTTGTTGTTCGTCGTGATTTTATTCATTGGTGTTAGCTACAAGAAGGCACAGAGAAAACACAAATGTATTGAAAAACTTATTGCATTTCGACATCAATTTGTATGCTTTCGTTTTACAATTTGTGCTGCTGTTTTATTTACGGATTGCACGCTTTTTATTATTGTTATTTTTATTATTATTTATTGTTTGGCTTGCTGATTTTTGTTTTTGCTATCTTAGCCGAGCGGCCCAGCAATGCCCAATAAGATGAATGCTATAAAAAATTGAAATAATAAAAACAAAGTAAGACTTGTGTTTGCAGAAAAGATCGAATGTGGCTGCTGTTGTTGTTACTTGTATTTGTTTTTCGTTATTCGTTGGTGTGTCGTAGTGGGCAAAAATATTGTTCAAAGTTGTTCGCGAACAGACAACGACTCTGACTCCAATTGCAAAATCAAATCACTTTCACTGTCAGGCGCGCAGCCGCAACGAAAACGAAATGGCCGTCGAGCAACTGGGGGAAAAATTACAGCTCGCAAACGATTCGCGGGCCAGAAAATAAACAAACAACAAACAAAGCACACTCCACGCTACGCCAATCCAATCCAATCCACTACACTGCAATACACTACACTGCACTGCACTACACTCTGCTACAAGTACACTATCCAATTGTTATTTATTTTGTTTTTTTTTTTTTGGGGTTTCAACGAATACAGCTTCAATTATCAGTTGCGATCTGCCAAACATTTGATTTTGTCTTTTCCGAACTGATTGCAGAGTAACAAATTTGTTGTCGTTGTTAAAACTGAATGCTATAGCATTTGCAGATTGCTGATTGTTGTTATTATTTGGCTACCCTAAGCTTAAATCCTTCGGCTGATCCTCTGTGAGTGCGCAGCCGAGGCTGATTGACTTACGGTTGAAGAGACGCGCGCGATTCACAATCTTGGGCTAACGTGGAAAAAGACGCCGACACGAAGCGTACGGAACCAAGCGCAGTGCCGAGCGAATACGTACAAGCGAGACGAATGAGCGCACGACCTTCTTGAGCGAAGTCTCAAAGAAGTCTGAACGCAAGCGCAAACGCAAAAGCTGAGCGAAGTTAAGACTGAAGCTGTGTGTTGCGCCTTCGAAGCTTTGCGGCCAAAAGTTTTTCATCGACGTTGCTGCTGCTGCTGCTGCTGTTGGCGTTGGCGTTTCGTCTTCCTACTCTTTTGCGCTTTTTTTCGGCCGTTTGTTTTGTGCAAAACAAAAGCAAAGCATGGAAAATACGTACAAGTTGTAAGAAAACAGCTGTCGCTGACGATTAGGCAACGATAAATACAGAGACAGCGACCGAGTACGGAGAGATGGGAAGTGCGCGGAGGGTCGAGGAAAATACAAGTATACGTGTGCGCATACAATAAAAAGCAGTAACAGCCACCGCTTTTTACAAACAAATGCTACAAATTATTTCCCAATGTCGACGCCGCTCCAGCCCCCACATCCTGCTCGCCCCCTTCGACTGCCGCTCGCCATCATCGGGCGCCCATTTTGTTGGCTGTAATTATGATATGAAGTCGTAAAGCATCATTGACCGCCATGGTCAGCAGTACTGAATAGCTTTTTTCATTTTTTTTTTTTTGTTTTTTTTTTTGTTTTTGTTAACCAACTGCAGCGCTTAGTGCCCATAATGCCTGTAATGCGTTTTGGCAGCCGGCAAGGCGAACGACATGACATGCGCCAATTAAACATTTTTCAGTTGATACACACTTACATACATAGTACAAGTATGTACAAATATACGTACATATACATGTATTTTGGAGCCACCAAGCAACAAACAGACAAACAAGAATCACAATACGAGTAGTGGCGTAGCTTAAATGCCTTTTGACAGACTTTGACACGATTTGGTTTGGCTTTGACAGCTAATTGCAGTTGGGAGCGTGTGGTGTGATTGAAATGTAAGCAAACACCTTGTTAAATCGTTCAGCTCCGAGGGGAGTATCAAGCTGGCAAGAGAGATTGCATTTTGAAAACCATGTCGAAATAAACAGAAATTTTGTATCTAGGTAAGAAATATTTCTTAATAAAAAGAAAGAACAAGATATTACAAGTAATTTGGGAATAATTTAGAAAGCTTTCAACAATTTTAATTTGGTCCCAAAATTAATTTATTAACTTAAAAATAACAATATAGAACTAATAAATGTTGGAGTATTTGTTTGATTAATTCTTGCCACTTTAATGATTTAATTAACACACCTTTGAGCGCGCAGTTGGAAAAAACATTTTTTTAATTTTTTCAGAAAATAGGCTATACTTGTTTGTTGTTCATAAACGCATAAATGTAATTATAATTTAAATAATTTATATAATTTCATTTAGTGGACAATCGTTGATGTTTCAATAGTAACTTTTAATTTAACTTGAGACCGATGTTGGAAGGAGAGGCGAGCAGAAAAGTTACACACTGAACATAAATTTTAAATGATTTAGAACAAGTTGTATAATTGTACCTGAGCATGCTAAAGTAAAATATAATATAAAGATCTATTTAAAAAAATAAAAAAAAAATAAAAATAGTAAAATATTTCCTTTTAACGACAATAAATGCGAGAACATAATATATATTTACCCAGATTTTCTTAAATATTTCATATAAACAATTAATTAGTATAATAAATAATATTATTGATTTCTAAAAATAAATATACTTTAATGTTTTTTTTGTATTACTAGGCATAATAAGTATATTCATAGTTTTTAATCTTTAAGTAAATGTTTATAAATATGAAAGCACGCATAACTTTATAAATAGCCACACAAAAGAGAAAAACTGTTGCTGCCGAATGTTATACTGTTCAAATACACTTGCAAACTTTTTAGCATAGATCAATCAAAATTTAGTTGATAATATTATGTTGGGAATTTGGTGTAAATATGGATGTTTATATTTCAGCTCTGAGCATAAATATTCAATAATTAGGTATGAACATCTCAATAAAATGAATAATATAATCGACCAATCGGTTGTTTCATTTATGCAGCTCAAATTTTTGCCAGATCGCAGAACCTATTTTATCAACAATTTCTGTATTTCAATAGTTCACATTTAAGCAGAAAAAGTTGAAAAGTATTTATTTCATTATTTTATTTATTTATTTATTTAGCTTAATTTTTTGCCAGATCGTAGAACTTATCTGTCAAAAATTTCTCAAGGCTTGTATTTCAATAGTTCACATTTAAGTTCAAAAGTATTTATTCGAAACAGTAGGTCAGTTTAAAGCATCCACTTTTGCATTCAAGAGTGATAAAACGAAAGACTTAAGCAACGAACTCAACACTTAACAATTCAACGTCAAGGCTGTGCGGGAGCCTTCATTAGCGCGACAAACGCTTCGTTGGAAACTCCCAAAGATGAAAACAAAAAGCGGTTCACATGTGCACGGCCTTTGGAAAACCACCGACCAGAGTCACGGCCGCCACAGCAGTAGCGACAACTGACGCGTCAACAGCGTCGCCACCATTACCATGATGATCAGTTATGTACTCGTATGAATCATCAAAGCGCAGCCACAGACAACTTTTTCGCATTCTTCTCTGGCCGGATTGTTATTGGTAATGTGTTTGGATTTATTTATTTATTATTGCATTTGGCTGTCCAACACTCTTTTCAATATCATGATGCTGTTCAACAACGGGCCGCTTTTCAGGCGGCCATCGCTTTTGGCTATTGGCGAGTTCAAGTCCGTTTTGCTCTCATTTCATGCGATTGCGAATTGAAAGTGAAAGGAGCAGCAGCATTTCTTTAACTGTTCGACTGTTACTGGCGGGCATTGGTGCGGGTGCTGGCGGATGCGAGCAACAGCACACCCGAGCCACCGAGCCACCGAACCAACGAGCCACCGCAATGCGACAGTTCGAAAGTGTTTTGTGGCTGGACTGCGTTTTGTGGCAAATATTTGCATATACAAGCACTCGTACCCGTACACTCTCAGCCCCTGGCAACAGCCACAAAGTCGAGTAGCAATTGCTCTTAATTTCGTTGGCACAATTTCAACGCTGAAGCAACAGCTGCACAATAATAACAACAACAACAGCAACAGCAACTACTACTACAGCAATGGCGATGACGCCGGCGACCACATTCATTTATTTATGACTGCTCATAATTATGAATATTCATTTGAGGTGCTTCTTAATTGATGACTGACACTTTATTTACGACTCTGCATGAAGGCAAGCTTTTGTTTGTGTTGCCACTTTGACAATATCTTTTAGATTTCACTGCCGCAATATGACTTACATAAAGCTAAATCGGACAAAAAAATTCATAAAGTAAATGCAAATAAGTAAAACGATTTCCGTTTTGCAACTACCACCCATTTGTATGCAAATATGCGACCTAAAGTCAATTCGATCTGACGCGGATCGCGATAAGTGAGAACCATCGACTCAACATTGAGGGTGCTCTCCAGCATTATGTATGAGACTATGCCAGGTATTATGTATAATGTCCACTTATGGAAAGCCTGCAGCATGCGAGCATTCGTCTATTTCTTGGCTCCATTAAATCTCTGTCACACTTTCCTCGAAAGAAAGGCGGCAAGAGAGCGCTGCAAATTGTTGCATACATAACGAGCTCGCGCAATGAGGAAGTCTTGTGACTTGCGACTTGAGACTTACGACTTGAGCTTCACACCTCAACGTCGAACGCAAATAAAAAAAATCAATAATTGAAAAATGGCAACACAAATATTTGCAGGCAGCACAAAAATGCAACAACGCCACACACATATATTTGCACATACACATTAGCATACATTGACTGGCAAAATTCCATGGGCGTGAATACTGATAGCTGGGAAAATGATTTTTTTAAGGATATAGGGTGCTTTTAACGAGCCTCTAACAGCTAATCAAGTATCAGGATGTGCAATTGCTTTTTGTTTAAATACTTCGTCGCACTAATTATATCAAAGTTAGCATGCAATTTAATAATTTTCCAACCTAGGACAGATTTTAAATAAAGATTGAAGAAAAATTGTGAAGAAACAGTAATTTACCATTTTCTTCACATTCGTTTAATTTAGGAGAAACTTTAAATGCTATTTCTCTGTAAGTTGTGTTATTTAATTCAATCTCTACTATTATGAATTTAAATTGCACAAAAATATATAAAATAAACATATCAATAGTCTAAATTGAAATTAATATATCTCCTGATACTCCAAATATTACACAACAATTAGACCTAGCAACAGTATGCTGTTTATCAACGAATTTAATCGTAAGTCTAAAACGCATCGCAAAACACCTTTCTGCGTCTATTTAAGAGAGCAGTCGAAAACTTTTTCCCTCCGGATATAAAGCACATATCCTTTTTTTTGGAAGCAAAACACACGACTTAACTTGCCAAATCGGACTAATATTTCACTGTTTCATTCATTGTTTTTAAATTATTAAATGAACATTAGATAATTAGACTTATTATTTATCTGATAAATGCATTTGCAAGCTTCGGAGCACCACACCAATTCTTTTACATGTGTTAGTTACTCATATTTAGACCTTTTATACCACAGATAACCACATCATGAAGACATACTCTTGGTCAGTATAATAATATGAGTCGATACAGCCATGTCCATCTGTGTAAACGCATCTAATTAGTGTACGAGTATATGTGTCCTCATGTCAAGCTTCATCGTGATGGGTCAACTCCAAAGAAAGTTGTAGCCAAAAGTGTACTTTCTACCCATGCTTTGGCAGCAGCTGTTGTTGTTGTTGCTGCTTAGACTCAACTCGGAACTGCACACAAAAGTTGAGACACAAACCTGATGCACTTTTGTGCATTTGAAAACGTTTATTTATAAAAAATTAATTAAATCAAAAAAGTAATGTATATAAATTTTTTTTCTTCTTTAAGATAGTAAGAGATTTTTGTAGAGTTCATCTTGTTTTGTATTCTGTAATTGGCTAATCGGGTTGTGTTTAGAACTACTTGCATGGCTGACCCTACTTAATACATAATTACTTTTTAAATCTCAGAAATTGTTTGCTTTATGGGATTTTAGTTGCATTAATAAATTTATTTATTTTTTTTTTCATTTACTTGTACATACATTCGGTTGGCGACTTCATAAATAGACATTTTACGAAAAATATTTTTCTCTAAGGATGGTCAACTGGTATTTATGAATAGTCAAATCTTTTTGCGTATCAATCACAAAATCTATAATGTTATCTCTACATCTCACGAATTTGATTATGTAAAGTCATCAAAATTAAAAAATAAATAAATTTCTGAAAATGTTATATTTACATTTAGATTATTTGAATTAATATGTAAGTAAAACTATACATGGGGTAGGTTGATTAGATTATTGGTTACAACTTCCTCTCCCATTAAGATTAAACTTGATGTCAAATTAAAAGGCACTAATAATAATAAAATTAAAACCATAATATTTGAAGAAAAACATATAAGTTCTTTACAACAAAATAGTTAATTTGAAAAAGATTTTATTTAAATTGTGCATAGTAAGTACTAAATATTATGTAGATTTATTTATATACTTTGAAATATTTGTAATTTTTTGGAGTGGGAGAAGAAAATGTGTTTCGTGCCCATTTCTATCTTGGATACACCCGTTATTTGTTGATGCTTGCTTTTCATTTATCAGTCGCTTGACCCAAACTTGCAACCAGTATGAGGTAGCGGCAGTGGCGATGCAGGAAAATATATACATATTGCTATATACATACATCAGCACACGTATAAATACATTCATATGTAGTATTTAGGTACTGAGAGTATGAAAATCAGCAAACTGGCGAGCAAGACACAACCGGCCAGCTACTTGGAGTATGAGTGTGAGTATGGCGCACGGCGTACGAATGCCATCATCACTTTCACTTAAAGGTGATATAATGGACTACCGCCTGCGAGCTAAACCAAGTCAAACCATGTCGAGTCACCGGCAGTACGCGTTGACTTGAACAACTCGAGCCTGACCAGCATCGTCTACGTTGACGGTAGCGTAGTATGTTAGTGACCAACAGCTGGCCAAAATAAATTTTCAATTTTCTGCAGATGAGCTTTTTTTGCCAGGCACATTTTATTGTGTGTTTTTGTTGAACCCGCTGTTTTTTTGTTGGTGCTGTTTTTTTTTTTTTTTAATTATATCTGTCTGTCTGTGTTTCTGTCATGGTCTGTTTGTTTTTAGTTGTGCGGCACTGAATAGCTCGTGATCGCATTTAGCACCCTAATTTTTTAATAAAGTTTTTGTCAATATAAAGTTCGTGCCTTGGATCCTTTGTTTCGATGCCACCTTCATTAGCACCAAATCACTTGAAGGCACGGGACAAATATTTGTTGAATGGCTGAACTCTAAATTCATTAACAACACTTAGCAAGAATTGTTTGCATATTTATTAGAAATTTAACTGCTTACGTACATAAAGAATTCTGAAAAAACCGAAGAAAATTATTTAAAACACTTCTCAGCATTTGATCAATGGAGCTAACATATGAGCTTCATTCAGCACGTGGCTGGGATATTACATGTTTATCGTTTAGGCTGTAGATATTAATTAGTCTGCAACAGCCCAGACTATTGAAATGCAAGCGCACGTGACAACAAAAAAAAGTCATACTTAATGATTTACATTGCACAAAAGCCGAGAGCCAATTAGTATGTATAAGCGAAAAATAATCATCTGGAATAAATGAAATCTTCATAGGAGCTCCTAAAAAGGTGTAATCAATCAATTTGTTTGCGCGTAATTAAGGAAAACGAGGCTTAAAGTGGAAGAATGTGTCAACCAGAGAGAGCCTCAGCCTGACGGCCACTGCTACTGCTGTTTGTCGATTGCCAAATATTGAAATGAAGCTGAGAAGCCATTGTGGCCTACTCAGGCAGATGGGCGGCTTTTAGGGCTCACATATAAGCACAAAATTAATATGTAAAGCTGGCGAGTCGCTCAGATCTCTCGAATGGGTGCCTATTGTAATATTCAGACAAACACACATTCACTACGAACTCTGATTGTCTGTCTGCCTTTTAGCTCTTTTTGGCTAATTACACAATTGTCTCTGGCGCGCTTTTTCTCTGTTTTTCTTCGAGACAACAGCGACATCAACGTTTTACATTTGGGTATGTGTGTATATGTGTGCGTGGGGCGGGAGAGCGGGGAAGGTGTAGGCTTATACAACACGCAGCTCCAAATAGATCGGCGCGGCGTGGCAAGCGAACGCGAAGCGATGAGGCAGCGACGCATGCGTAACAGGGAACAGGGCGGCAAAATGAGCTTCATAAGCGCCTCACACCATACACATGCTTACTCGCATATAAAGAAATGTAAACACAAGCACATACATATGTATATATTGCCTCATGTCTTTGATTGTGGCAGTGGTGTTCCCAAACAGGGTTTTTGCAAATAAAAAATCACAACAAAAGTATTAAGTAGTTTTCTAGATGCAAAGAATTTTCGGTTCATTGTGGCTTCAATCAATCAACAACCAAAATTAAACAACCACGAAATATTATTGCATATTAATTTCAAAATAAATAAACAAATTTTAACTAAGAGAACACATTTTTGCTTTGAAAAAATATTTTTATTATAAATTGAGCAAAGAAACTTTGTCCATACCGAAAAGGAAAAACCCTCCTCTTCGATGGTTATAGATCACCCGTCTTTTGATTTGATTGATTCGTTAGAAAGTATTTTTTAGCATCCATTGTCGCTATTCGCACCTCACGAGTTATGCGACCCCATTATATTCATTAACAATTTCCCTAATACGCTTTTCGGCTGAACAATTTTTTAAATGAACTTGTTCTTGGTACATAACTCTTTTCCTAAAACATATTGGGTCTGTGGCCTAGCTAGCTTAGATTTCTAAGACTCCAAAGAAAGCAAGATACTATAAAACCTATGATTTGAGTAAAAATTGAAGAAGATCGCCTCGTCATGCTGATGAATTTTTATATGTATTTATAATATGTATGTGGTCGAGCCATATTTCATTTCCCTTCTGATCCTTTTTTAAACTAACAATTAGATGCAAATCTTTAAATAGTTAGCATAATATAAGAATGTACTAGATATTAAGGAATTGAATAATCTCGTCTGTTTTTGTTCTTTTTGATATTTTTTTCATGTATTTTTTGAGTCACTGCTGGAGCGAGCAGTCTTAAAAAACTTATGAACAGACATGCATATATTCAATGCGAAAAACAGCCACAATTATTTAGAGAAAGTAATTAAAAAGACGTTGGAGTACACCTTTCTGCATCAAAAAGCGTGGGGTCAGTCGAAAATAAAAAAGAGTTTTGTCTTCCAAATAGTCACGGATTGTCAAAAGGAAAAGCAAACTGCAATGGCTAGATCTTCTGTTTTAAGGCTACACTCTGTGGCAGACTCTCCCCCTCTGACTACGCCTCTGTTTCACATCTGGCCATAAATGCAGCCTAAATGCTTTTGCTGCATGCGGCGCTTTGCGGTCTTTGAACAAACTAAAGAGCGCACGAAGCCAAAGCAAAACGACAGCAATGCTCGTAAATAACTGCAAGAAATTAAGTTGAAAATGTAATTGTCAAAAAAGACGCGCAGCTGTTACCCACGTTATCCACGATGAACATATTATAAGTTTCCACATACATATATATACGGTGTATCTACATACTCGTATATGTATAGTATGTTCATGAAACAGCGTAATTTTCGCATTAGAGCGCATAATTTCTGTTGTCTTTTTTCTTGTTGTTTTTGTTGTTGGCTGCATTCATTGTCTTGCACGGCTGCACCTGACAGGTGCCCAGCCAAAAGCTAATGAAATGAAATTTTGTTGTCAAAGGCGCTGACAGCTTGTCGGCTGCTGTCGAAGCAGCCGAGCCCACAAATTGGCAAGCCGCCTACTCGCAGAAGCAATTGGCGCGGGAGTTGCTTCACTTAATTAAATATTTATACAAATTTTGTGTTTTTCGATGCGCCCTGCGATTTACATTCTCTTCACCCACACAAAATAAATTAGAGTGATGTTATCCTAACCAAAACATCCAGCAGTTACAATAAAATCAAGCTATACTGGGTTGAAGAAGACTAGAAACAAACCGCTTTACTGTTGAAAAATAAAACAAATGATATTAAAGCTTCTTAAATAATAATAAATAATAAATAATAATAATAATAATAATAAATATTTCTTGCTGATAATCAAAAATGTGTAATATTTATCAAGTTTATAGAATGCTAGTTTACATACAAGTTATTACTACAAAGAGTTTCTATACGATACGATACGTACCAGTAAATCAAAGAGGAGGGAGACACGAAAAGGACTAAATAGAAGACTTTCGGGTTCAGGTTCCAGTTACGGGAGAACTCCACAATTTCGATAAAATGAGACGTGTTTCAATTTAAACCGATCTACAAAAATTTTGACTTAGCAAAGCTTGACTGTATTTCGGCAAGCAGCGGCAATTTTCATTTAAATAAGGCGCCAATTTTTGAGTGACCTAGAAAAATGTTACGAGCGACTTACAAGCTGACAATGCCAAGTGTTTCAAAAGTTTCATAAGCGGCAATATGAGTTTGACAATAAAATTGGCAAGAGGCTTTTCACAATCACCATACGAGTTAGTTACTATTTGAAAGCGGTTCAGGAAATTTCGTTTGGCATATTAAAAGACAATTTGAAATGGAAAAACTGTAACCGCTTTTGACTTTCGTTGTCTTTTGCAAGATAAATGGAAACACGAGATAAAATTGCGTCGCTTTGATTATGATTAAGCTTCAAGAGCCTATAAGCAAGCATTTCCTCATTGCAAGCGCAGTGCCTCTCACTCGCCAGCGTCATAGCCATTCATCAGTCAGTCATTTAACCAGCTAGTCAGTCAGTCAATTGCCGCACAATTTGTATTGCGGTGCATCATTGCAAAACTGGTGAAGAGGCTCATTCGTGTTTCGCGTCAACATCAATCTGCGCTTATTACTTTGTGGCTCGTGTGGCAGAAAGCTGTACCACAAGATCCAATATCGATCGGGGAGATTATGCAAAAGTTTTTCATTATAATTGTTATTTTGTTGCAGTAATGCCGCGAGTCCAATTATCCACCAAATTTGATTTTTTCCATAAGCCCATCAATATCCAGGCTCTGTTAATTTCGTTGGGATATCAAAGCAACTCTCTGACTAGATTTATCTTCCAAATTACAGATCCTTTTCTTTCCTTGACTTTCTAGATTAGGCAAAATACTTATAGAATTTCATTTTGTTGCCAAGAACACTTTCCTATAATCTGTTTAATTAATTAGAGCCGAGTAAATATTAGTATATACGGACAACCCATTTGGCTTAGTACTATAATTATTAAACAACTCCCTTGAGCACAGAACTCTACTTCTCCAAAGCTAAAAAGATATGTCGAAATTCGTTTAGAAGCTACAGATTTTTACCACCACTTTATGGCAAACGTGCTACTGTATGGCTGGTGTGTTGGTTGTGGTTGCTCTTGCGGTTGACGAATCGAATATTGCGGCCGTTACAAATTACAATTACATTTAAAAATCGTAATTACAATAGCGGCGATGTTTTTGTCGCTGTTGAGGTGAAAAGCTTCCTGCCTGCCAGCTCCAATAAATTTGATTATGGCGCCAACGTGATGTCTTGTTTGTTCAAAGTGAATGGCTTTTCATATTATACGACTGTGTCTGTATCTGTCTGTTTGTCTGGCTCTGTGTGTTCGTGTCTGTGTGTGTGTGTGCATCTTTATCAATATTAGGTGGCCTTTGTTTTTGCATAATATCCAAGCACCCATTCGTAGACGGAATCGAACAACATAATCAATGGCAACCACAGCCAGCTTGCCAAATCCCATAATAGAGGGGCAGTGGTGGCGGCAGCTTCCAAAATGGTACAGCTGAAATGAGCTTCCAAAATAGGAGAGATGCTTTTCAAAATATTCATTACACAAAACAACAGCAGCAGCAGCAACAACAGCAACAACAGCAACAACAACAACTGCAACAATACAAAACAGCAAGTAAAAGAAATGAACGCTTATGCTGGCGAAAATGAAAGTAAAATTAATTTTATTTTGATATTTTTTTCAAGTCGTGCTGCTTTTTGCCTCTCATTATGCCCGCCACTGCGGCTTCTTGGCCATTTTTTGGCGATGATGTCAACATAATTTCTCCACCTACACAGCAGGTCGCATGCCAAGCGGCCCGACCCGGCCCGAGTCAATCCGACCCCGTCAGCCGATGGTTAAACATGCTTATAGCTTTTAATTTAGGGCTCGGACTCTCTTATATAAGCACGTCTCTGCTCCAATAACAACAATTTGTTTGGTGGACCAAAAGACAATTTCTGATTGCGTTCGTGCCTTCGGTCTTTTGTTTTGCATGGAGCCTCGGCAGGAAGTGGGCCGTGAGCGAAATAAAAAGATCTGATTTCCATCAAAACCACATAAAAATAAATAAATGTAAGTGGTAAGAAAAAAGGTAAAGAGTTTCGTGAAAATTCGTAGCACAATGGAAAAAGATAATAGAAGTGTGAAAGATTTACAAGACAGCGACTTGGCAGTAACTTCATTTACAACCAAACCCACTCCGCCCCAACTGACATAACCGAGGGGCGAACAAATGATTTACAAGCCAAACGCCGACATAAAAACCAAAGTGAAGCCAAAACCCGCTGCAAGTGGTCATCAGAAAGTCTACGAGCATCCCAAACAAAAATGAAATGCAACAAATGATAATTATGAGCACGCTGTATCATTGTGTTATGGCTGCTGTTGTTGTTGGTGCTGCTACTAATAAAGAAAAGCTAAAAAGGTAAAACTCTGAAGAAAAGAGTGAAACAGGGAGCATTACAGCGCACAGCTGTGCCAACCAGCAACACGTCCGTAAAAATTTACTATACTTGTATATACACACCATAGGTATAGTGTCTATTTCGACGGCCTGACTTTTTGTTTTTGCATCTCTGCTGCTATTTTGGTTTTATGGCCCGGCTGTTTCTTTATTTTTTTCCTTAATTTTCTTGTGGTGCCATCGCAACGCGCGTCATAACATAATTTCTTAATTGCTTGGGGTCAGCCCGGAGCTTGAGTTTGGGGCGCGCAACACAGCGTGAGATTTCGTCAAATAAATAGGCACGCATGACGTGACGTTGTGGATTATAGTATGATGATGATTAAGATGATGACGATTACGATGATTTGTTGCTTTTGACTTCCATCTCTTACATACAAGTACATGCACGAGTATAATATATCGAGCTATTTACTAAATGCATCAGTGAACTGAATCAAATACAAGTATTATATAAACTTTACGACCTCAAACCTATCATAAGCAGCTAATTGTAAATCAAGCTAAAGTCTACTCTTCCTTTCATAATTATTCATAAATATAATAAAAGTTATAGAAATAAAATTCAAAGTGAAGTTATGTACACTTTGGTGTATCTCCTAAGGCAAGTTTCTCTCTTCAAGGTCGTGGTTCATCAATCCCTGATCCCAATCGCTTATCTTGGCGATCTGCATTAAAAGCCTGTATTTTTCCAAAATCGTCGTGTAAAAACTTCTTCCTAAAAAGATTCTTCTAAAAAACACACTTATTATGACCAGGTAATGATAAAAGTGTGAAATCTGGTGAATATAAAAAGATTATCTGTGCGCGGCAATATAAAGATTCGGGTCGAAGAAAGATTTGGATGAAAGAATATGGTTTATAGAGTTTATCTGTAATTTTAAATATTTTTCATCTCCAACGTAATTAGAAGCGCGATATAGCAAACAATCTCTATATATATAAAACAGTTTGTCCTGACTGACTGATTGGCGATCAATGCACAGCTCAAACGGTAAAAGGATTGGATTGGTATGACAATCCCAGAGGAGGAAGCCAAAAATATTTGTATTTAATATTTCAGAAATTTCAAAATTTAATTCCACAATTTTATTATTTAATTTTTCAGAAATTTCACAATTTATTTTTCGTTTTGCCAGCGCTTAGGTACTTGGTACGAGAATCGCAGATGAGGGCGGCCACAATATTTTTATTTAATTTAGCAGGGATTTCACAATTTAAATCCACAATGTTATTATTATATTTTAAAGAAATTTCAGGAAACTTCCCCATTTAATTTCAGAATATTATATTTTTTATCCCCTGTACCCGTAGGGTAAAAATGGTATATTAGGTTTGTGCAAAGTATGTAACATGCAGAAGGAAGCATCTCCGACCCCATAAAGAATATATATTCTGAATCAGCATGACGAGAGAAATCGATCTAGACATGTCCGTCCGTCCGTCCGTCCGTCTGTTCATCTGTCCGCCCGTCTGGATGAACGCAAGGATCTCAGAAACTATAAAAGCTAGAATAACCAAAGTTGGCATCCAGATTCTCCTAGGTCCGAGAAAGGACGAGTTTATTTAACTTTTTGGAATTCCCCCCCCCCCTTTCCCCTGCTACAGAATTTCGTCAATAGCACACATTTGAAATGCCACCTAAACCAAACTTTGCACTCATCATATATATATAATTATCTATCTGTTGTTTAATTCTGTTAATTCTAAGAAAAGTTATTATTACACTGTCGGGCTTGCTCGACTGTAGCGTTCTCTCTTGTTATTTTACAGAAATTTGCATACATGCATATAATATACATACATACATATGTATGTAAATAGTACATGTATGGTTGTACTATATGCCCTAGTTTTCGAAACGTAACAAAGTAAAAACTTTAGAGAGTATCGGAAGAAAAAGGGCATATTGTAAATAAACTTATAATTGTAAAATACTGAGCCCTTCAAAGGCGGGCAAGACCTGCTAGTCTTAAATATTTAAGCGGACTTCAGATAATTCAATTCATAGGAGCTTGCATTGGCTTTTTTTCAAATTTTGAAGGATGATAAATAATATTGAATATAATAAATAATGTTATAGTATGACTGGAATGAGCTGCGTCATGACCTTCAGATGAAGCCCAAAGTCTATTGGACAAGGTGCAGACACATCTTACGAGTCTGGTAGCTTTTACAGGGTGTGTTGTAGGACAGATGGATGTAGGTCCCATTCAAGGCGTAGGTGCCAATTGGAGTCGGGTGGGGGCAGTTATAATGCATGTATGCGGATATTTTGGATTGCTTACGCAAGTTGAATTTCAATAAGAAAGGCGTACAAATTTACCAAATGCGTGTATTTATTAAATCATTGCGCATGCACAGTTTTATGGGTTAATGCTTTTATATATGGACAATTTAAAAAAGTTCACCAAATTGGTTGATGGCCGCATGGAAATTTAAATTAATTTGTTTTCTTCTCGCAAACTGCTCTGTGTGTCTGTGTGTGTGTATACAAGTAATTCGGGCATTTACATTTTTGCATAAATGGCAGTAGCCGCAACCCGAATGAAGATAGCGGGTAAACAGAAATGGTAAAATTATAACAACGATGTGGGTGCCTTTCACTCACACGGCCAATGGCTTGGCTAGCTTTCAACATACTAGTAGGTACTTCTACAAGTACGAGTACGTCCGGCAACTGGGCAACGAGCCGGACCATGACGTGCCATGTCAAAGTTGGACTCGCAGCGAAATGATTTTATTTCATAAGCATTCCGCCGCTCGTTTAGGGGAGCTCTTTACGGCCACAATTTGGTGCAATTAGCGGCAGTTGCACATTTCTGCGCACTTAGCGTCATTACGAGTCGCTCGAGCTGCACACAATGTTTCTGACTGCAACGCCCACAACAACTAGCTGCCGGCTGGGGCGGAAGGCGGGCAGGCCGGCCTGTCTGCCTGTCTGCAGGCATACTCTAAAGTAGCTAAAATAAATCCAAATGAGTGAAAGAGCCTTCGTCCAACTTAGAGCAGCAACAGCTCCAATATTGCTGCACTCTGGAGACCGTAATAGCCGCCTGTGGTGGCATATCACGCACACAGCTCTCTACAAATCGTTGCCAAATCGATGGGCCTAAAATGTGCGCACCAAAAAAAAAAATTACAGTTCCTAAATCCATTTGAAGAAAAATAGCCTAAGTTTCGAATGTAGATTATTTGCTTCCCCCCGTACTTCCACAGCATAACTATGTTATCTATTGTGGTTGCGGTTTTCAAATATTGGGCTAATATTTTGCACAAATAAACATTTTGGTTAAAACGATTTCTTTATATAACTAGATCAGCATATCTACTATATAAATAACAACTTTTTCGAGAAGCCTCATGATTGAACCGATCGTTCCTATGTCAACAAGATAATAGAACTATTTCATGCATATCATAAACGAAATAGTCAAAAGTAATGTCTCTATTATAAGAGAGAGCAATTTATCTGAGGGGGATGATTACTTTAAAGGGGACAAAATGGATATTGATGAATAAATAAATACTTTTCGAAAAATTCAAAATTCGCCTTTTCTGATAAAAAAAAGTTGCATAGTACAGATGAATACTTTCATATTAAATTTAATGTTCTACTATTTCACATTCAAATCGGAAAGTAAACATCGTATATTTAAATAAAAACATATTGAATTACTTATTTAAATATGAGTAATATTCAAAACAAAGTGTAAATCTGGACCATATTTAATTTTAAAATTGCTATATTCCACAGTAAATGTTAATAATTTCCTCAACGTCTTTTGTAGTCGATTTAAATATACTAGATATATATTAAACTTTAATTGACAAGAGTTCTGAAGTCGGTTTTCAGCGGTTGTGTGGTATAAAGACAAAATGTAACCCATTGATATACATATATGGACATTTGGTATGTGTCAAGTAAGTGTATTCAATCAGATTTTCTTCACTTTTAATATTAATATTGATCTCAACTATATAAAAGGCATAAAAAGATAATTAATTAATAAGAATTAATAATCAAAAGAATTTGGAAATTGCTTTCCGCTAAAAATGTTTCTATACAAAATATGAATGTGTAAGTATTTAAAATTAAGTGGGTTTTTTTATCATTGTACAGCAAATATAAACAATTTTATAATATGTTTTCCAAAACATGGAATAACATCGAATTACGATTTCATCTACCCATGTCGGTCTGTCATTCTGTCTGGATTAACTTCTGTATTTACCTTCAATCTTTTTGATTCTGATTCCCAACAGCAGTAGAACTTATGTATAGTTATTTTTTATTTGTATTTATGTTGTAATTATTTGTATTTTGTTTTACTTTTGTTATTTATTCTTATTTTTAATTTATGTTATAATTATTTGAACAGATTCTTTCTTTTTAAATGCATGCCTTTTCCACAGCCGACTCGTGATTATATGTTGCCATACGGTGCGGCATGCATTCGCAGAAGACAACTTGCAGCTTGCTATGGCGGCCACGCCGATGACCTTGCAACAGCTGCGTTCAGCTTGACTAATGGCCGCCACATCCGCCGCCGCCTTCATGGCATAACGCATAAAGCCCTGTGACAGAATCGCTGACCCTTCACCAGATGCTGTCCACGAGCCGTCGCACAGCAAGTGAAGCGTTTAGTGGCACGACAGGCAAGTCCGGCTGGCCATGTTGCCCAAAACTGACTTTCTGCGCCACAACGAAACTCAAACTCCCTGCACCAATACTACCATAAATATTCGCCATGGCTGCAGTCTTTGATGAAAGTCGATATGCTCCATTTTGGAGGAGGGCGCAATAAAAGGAAAAGTGTTGCACGTCACGTTGTCTAGCGTCGTCGCCGCGCAGACAATGCGGTAAGACTCGGCGAAGTTGCCAACATCGCCCTCGTGGTTGTTGTTGCTGTTATTGTTGTTGTTGTAGTGCTTGCCAATGGATGCAATCGAGCGACGAGCGACGAGCGTCGAACGCACAAAGCGCGTGCTGCGCTTCGCTGAGCTTCGACTTAAGATTGCGACACTTTAGCGGACGTCTGGCCAGCTGTCGAATATTGCTGTAAACACTTTCGAGGGCTCCAAAGCTCGAGGTTGAGCCGCCGCCATGCCTCTGCAACAGGCCCAGCCGTCATTTGTGGTTTAACTAAGCCTTAAAATAATGAACTCGTATGTAAATGTACCAAACAAAAATGACTTCAGTGGCTTATATACTCGCTTACTGTTCAGGTAATTAGGCCTACGGGATCGTGCTACCTTTTTGGGGCATCGGATGCCGACTCCACAAATATAGAAACTACTCTGCAGAAATACAGATGCTCCAGAAATAAAGATACTCCAGAAATATAAAAACTACTCTGCAAACAGCTCATCATCCAACCTTTTTTGATTTATAGTTCATTCTTTTTACTTACAATTTCACTCAAAGGAAGCTAAGAAAAATACAAATACTCAAAGATCGCACCCTAACACACATCTTTACAAGTAGTGTCTAGTTTTTAATAAACTCACCTTTTTCTTAAAATAATTGTATTTCTATTTTGTTGTGCACATGTTAATTAAATTTATTGTAATAATAACAGAAAAATTAATAAAGAGAATATAATATTTTCTGTAACACCTGAAAACACACAAAATATAAAAGAGCCCGTTTAAAAACACAAGACTTGGAACAAATCTGAAATAAGACTTAGCGAGAAAGAGATTATTTTAAGGTTTTCCCATAAGCAGCTAATAGTAGCTAAAAAATTAAATGGAAATTTTAGAATTTTCTTTACTTTTATTTAAAATGTTTACCCTTTAGTCTTCATGTTTTCAATTTTATTTGGGGGATTTACGTTAGGAAGCTAATGTAATGCATGGGTAGGCAGAAATGGAACACAATGGAACACAGCGACTGCAAAAGCTGTCTGCTGCCTATTACCGGAACAGATTATGCGCCTGACTGCAGACCAATAAGAAATTTGCCCAGTCATTAAATTTTAAATTTTGCAATGAATGTTGCTATAATTGCTTGTTGGTAAATATCTTGCGGTAGATTGCTTCTCGTGCGAATAACTTGTAGCTAAGTTTTGTAAATTTAATTATTTCTATACTTCGCTTACCAAGTGCAAGTAATTTAAATTTACTTTTGAATGCCTTGGTTCGCGCCCCAAGACCACATATATCTGTTGCACTCGCACTAACAGGTGCATTCGTATTTATGTTACACCCCTTTGCCGAATGTAAGTGCGAAAGAGACAAATATTGCATAACAAGCTAGTTCATTTCTGTACACATAACTAGTTCTTTTCAGTGCTGTAAAAAGCTTTGAATACAAATAAAACGATTTTTATTCAAACGTATAGACACACATTTTAAAATACATTCAATTTGATAATATTATTATTGAACATACGTACGTTATTGGTCTTGGAAATACGCTTATACAATTTCTGCAAGGAAAGAAATGTGAGAATTATTGATATTTGAAATTTGTGTTTACAAATTACTTCTCTTGGTTGAGGTCCAACCAATCTTGGCATTGGTCTCCTTATTGTGTGCGTTCAGCCAATTTAAAATGGGTTGATAGTATTCCAAAAGTGCCAGACTGCTCAAATTAGCATTATCGGGAAGTAGTATCTTGGCTATAACTTCCTGCCAAGGCTTTGATGAACCCAACGACATCATAGACCTAATATTTCATATAGAGCAGGTGTATAGTTAATAAATCACAATACTGAATTGTTTTCATACTCACTTTAAGTCGCTCCCGACAGCATAATTACCGTAGAAGTCGCAATTGTGTAGCAATCCACGGTGCCCGGTCTTTTGGCACAGGGCGCGGTAGAACTGATAACCCAAAATTTCGGAGACGAATTTCCTACAACAAATGCGTAGTTTGTACAGATTAAAAATCTATTGTCTATAATGAATGTGATGACGTACTTTGTTTGATGATTCTGCTCAATATTCACGTAGAATTTATAGGGGAAGTCGATGGCGTTTTCCGGGCGGTCAGTTGGCGGCTCAATACCAGCATGTTGCTCCATCAGCTTCCAGTAGAGTCTATTAACAGTATCCATGTCGACAGTGCCGTTTAGTAGATCGTTCATTACTTTGGTGTGCACATAATACATCGGTATTTTCAATATTGTGTGAATGCCCTTAATTTTAATAAACAATAAATAAATTATTAGATTTTGCTCATTAATAAAGGACATTCCTCACCATTCGGAACAGACGATTCATCAGAGACTTGTCCGTAAACTGCACGCCCTTTGCCAAGCCAATGGACGTGAGATGGGTCGGGGAAGCCGCGGAAAGGATTACAGCCTCTCCAACGGAATACTCTAAGTCGTAAGAGTTAAAGTAATATGCTGGCAACTGATTCTTTTGCTGAGCATAATAGACACGAGCCATGTGGCCGTGATTTTGCATCAACTTTCTAAAGTTCACCTTTTCGCAGTACTTCAGGTAGACATGAGGTGTCAAATCAAAAATGGCTGCCCGGCAGTCATCGTTTTGTTGGCTTTCATCCGGCTCCTTTAATTGCTGCTCTCTGAACTCCTTGCTGAGCGGGTCGAAGCCCAATGATGTGTAAAAGCGCTCGGACTCGTTTATCAAATCCTTCGCACTCAGATCCTTCACAAAGTCATCGTACTGGGGCAGTTCTATGCGTGGAAAGTACGACTCAATAATGCTGCCCTGCTCCCAGGCCTGCTCCAGCACCTGCTGGAACAGATGATCTGGAATGGGCCCATTGACATCGACGACATCGGCACCATACTTCCTGTACAGCTCCTGGCGCACAAACGCATGAAGCTGCTTATAGGCAGGCATGAGTTCCGTCATAGCCTGCTCCATCTGCTTCAGAAAATCGTCGTTATTGTAGCGATACCAAAGCTGCAGAACCGGTATATCTAATATTTTTGCTGCGCTTTGGAAGGACTCCACAATCGTGTAGAAATTCACCGACGCCCATAGCGAGTTCTTCTCACGCCAAGCCTCCCAATAGTATTGAAGCTCTGCAGAGCTATTGCTTGTCTGTACGATCTTCTGTATGTCGGGATAGTAAGCCAGCGGACTGTCATCCCCGTTGGGCATATAAGCACCATTCAGATAGGGCTCGATATCCTTGTCGGATGCCAGTTCCTGCAGTGCCACCAAATTAATAAGAACCGACTCAAAGTAGTCATCACCCAGCACGAAAAGGTCGCCCACACTGCGCAGCTCCTGAAGCGCATGCTTGATCTGTGCATCTTGGATTTTGTTTTGGTCAAAGGTGCTGGCCTCTCGCGAGATCTGCACCAGCTCGTTGGCAATCCGCTTGACTGTTGTTAGCTTGGAAAAGACCGCCTCAAAATCATCATCGTCTTTAATGGAAGCATACGTTTCAGCTGCAATCTGGTTGTAGAGTCTATAGTATCGCTCACTGGACTGATCGATAAACTTCTTGGCCTCTACATCATAGCTGGAAGCAGCAGCGGCCCACTAATTCCAAAAGATCCGATTAAGACTTAGTACCTTCATCTGGTTCTTACACTTACCCCAATTGCCGCTATCAGCACTATATAGTAGTAGAGTGCCCGCATTGTTGTCCACAACCAAGTTCCCTGACAGCTCTTCTCAAACTAAGTTGTGTGCGGAACGCACTCTCGCTTTTAAGCCCCGCTGCTCGATAAGATTGTTTTACTTTTGACACTGAGCTACTGATAAGCCAGCCGATCAATGCGAATCTCGTCAATTGGGCCGCACGTCAAGCTGAAATGCGAGTACGCATGTATTGAGTACAAAAGTAAGTGTTCATATTTTTTTGCTTGAAATGCCTTGCGGTGTTTATTGTTCGCTTAATAAAGATGCAATATATTGTCTAGAAGTAACGATTCTTAAAGTGGTTGTAATTCGCAGTGTCATACTGCTGTGGAGGCCGGGGTCGTAGCATTGCAGCAACATCAGGAGCGGTTCAGACAGTCGTGCACAATCTAGCGGTTTTGCCGAGTAACAACACGGTTGTCGTGGCGAATAGTCACATCAACGATGCTCATGTTGGGTGTCAGGAAGTTAACCAACCGATCAGCACCAGCGCGGGGAAGACGGTCGAATGGGAAGCCCATGGCTTGGCGATCGGGATAGAGACGATCGCGCACACCACAATATGAAGCCGCATCACTGCAAATGCCCACCAATTGCTGGTTGACCTGTGAGGAAGAGAAACCACCTCCAGTTTTATGTCGTCTTGGCATTTATAGCATGTATATTGAACTTACCCGATCGTTCTCATAGTCGGACACCATGACAAAAAGTTCGCAGCGCATGCCTTCGGGCAGACCCTTGGGAATCAGCATGTGATTGGGCCAACCACAGCCGCAGAAGTTGAACTCGAGCTCCTCGGCACTGCCAGCTGCGGGGCGGTTAGCATCCAGATTGCGGAAGGTGCGCTCAAAGGGAATGGTTACACTAGACTCAGTCGAGCGGCGACGAATGCTGTTGGGGCCAGGATTCAGTGTAACAACGAACTTGTCCAGCTCAACCATCAGCAGGCGCTGGTCACGCAGCAGCATTGGCTGGCCACGTTCGTCGGTCTTGGGTCCCAGGAAGATGCGAACGTAGCCGAAGCGCTGGGCGCCCGCATCATTGTTCACATTGATGGTGTAGGTGAAAGGCAGATGCTGCAAGTGCGTAAAACGTGCAAACACATTGCCTCGTGGCACGAAGTCCATGCCGCGGGAGAGATTCACGTCGGACTGCTGCCAGAAAGTGGTTAACGCATTCGGCTGGCTACCATCGCTGGCCACTTGAATGCCCGTAATGGAGATGCCCGAGTAGGTCAGCTGCTGGGTGTTGTAGGCAGGCAGACTGGTTTTGTGCTCCTGGAAGATGTCGTCGATGTATGCGTGCCATCTATAGAAGACTGGATCACGCATAGCCGTGGCAGAGTCGCCCATCACACCAAACGATTCCAAATGGCGATGGTCAGGATCGTGAGAGTACGAGATGAAAACGTGGCCTGAAATGAAGGTGATTAATATATTGAGTTCTCAAGCGATAAAAACAATTAATAATACTAATTGCACATAACTCAGATGTCTCTTAAAATACTTGTATGACCCCAATATTGTCAATTTAAATACAAGTATTGTAATACAATTTCTGAGGATCACTTTTACGTTAACAACTTACCCATATTGTGGAAGTCACCGTAGAGTGTGCGATTCGGCGATACAATAGAGGACTCAATCATATTGCCCAGAATGTCTATGCCACGAGTTTCATCCAGATTAATGCGGTTACCACGCTCCTTCAAACGATTCATGAATCGATAAGCAGTGCAATTATAGGATGTTGTTCCTTTTACTTACATCGACAACGAATCCTTGGTTTATGGCCTCAAAGATGCGGTCCCTCCAGCGCTCCAAGTCTGCAACATCCAAGTTAATCTGGTCAGCCTCGCGGTTTAAGTCGTTCAACTTAGTGTCGTCAAAGCGTGGGGGCCAGGCACGGCTAGCCACTAGGGAGTCCATCTTGGGGAAATAGCCCTCGGCTATTGGCTCACGCAAATTGTTGAAACGCTGAACGCGCGCCAAGTTGTTGCTGAAGCGTTCGAGATTATAGCGCGCAATGACCTGCTCATGCATATAGTAGAAGAGCTCGCCACGGCGATCTTTGTCGACAATGCTGCGATCGGAGGCCTCAAAAGGATAGACCAAGTGCCAATGCCAGTGATGGAGATTGATGCCCATATCCTCGCGGAAGTACCACAAACGGTGCTCCGGGTCCAAATCGGAGGCAGTGTAATCACGTGGAATAACAATGGGCATGCGGGATCCGGGCGAGACAACGAAAGACTCCTCACGCATTTGCCGGAATACCTGCGAGTCGACAAATCGGTCGGGGAAACTCTGCGAAAACGATGGCAAATCCAAGCCCTTGGTGTCCGGACGATGCAACAGGGCCACCGAGAGCGCATAGTTGAACAGTAGAGGATTGACGCGATCACGGGCGTACACAGCCACGCTCTGCAGATCGTCGATGGTGCGCATGTTCATGAAAATATCGATGAGCCGGCCGGCAATACGGCGATGCTTGGGTATGAACAGTGAGAACTGCTCATCGCGACCCAAAGACATTGGTATGCGCAGGTCCGGAATGGAGATCTCGCGCACTGGAATGCGTTGCTCCACATTCGCGCCGGCACGGTTTTGTACCTCGGCGCTGATCGGCTTGTAGCGATCGATCAAATAGTTGTCGGGCACATCGAACACGGTCGGAGTCTTGCCCTTGTCCATGAAGACCGGCTCGTTGGGATGCTCGAAGAGCAGCAGCAAGTTGTTTCGGTTGGCCATGTCGGGAGAGTGAGGACTAAGGATTGGAAATAAACGAATTTAAAGCCGCGTTCTGTTGTCGATCGAAGTAGGAACACTTCACAACTGTTGCTTCTCTTCAACGACCCAAGGCTTTTATACCCAATGGCAAGCGATGCAATATGGGAAAAGAATGCATGCGAGTTATCACAAACCACAAGGCACTGCTGAGCTAAAGTATTCGAACGATAAAACAATAGCAACCACAACCCAAAACAACAGTATGTGGCAAACAAAAATTAGTGATAGCCCCAACGTTGGATTATTTTTACTTAATTTATAAGTTCTACTAAATCGTAAGAAAGTTTGAGACCAATATAAAATCAATCTACAAGGCATCTGAATGGGAGCTAAGTTTTTCCCGAAAACTACCGGCTTGTCCGAATCTTCATTGCCCATAGGAGAACTATGCTATTAATGGAAATAATAATAATAATATTGCTATATGGTTTTTTATTTCAAACGCAATTGAAAGCAATAGTTTTTATGAATTTAACAATCATTCTTTATCATACTGGAATTGAAAAGCTATAGTCGGAATACTTGTCGAAAGATAACATCAAATATATAGTGGATATCCAAAATTGATTGTGAAACAAAGTAAAGGAATTGGATTGGGGAATAGCAAAAGAAAACTTGGTGTGCAATATTTATTGGGTAATATACGAGTATAGTGTAAATAATTTGTATAATATATCAGAGTACAGAAGTTTTGTGCTTAGAGAATATTTCAACTGGGTCAGATATCGGATATCAGTGGTCGTTGCTTTAAGCAGATGTTTAATGAGCAGATTCCGAAATTGTTCATGATTCGTTGGGGCGCACTACAGTGCGATCCTGATGGCGTATGCTGACATCCACAATGCTCATATTCGGAGTCAGGAAATTGACCAAGGTGTCGGCTCCGGCGCGAGGAATGCGATCGAATGGATAGCCCATGGAACGGCGATCTGGGTAACGACGATCACGCACACCACAATAGGAGGCGGCTGTGCTGCAGCCACCCACAAGATCTTGATCCACCTGAGCGATGATTCAGAACAAATTCAATAAATGGTTGCCTATTAAGTAGGGGAATCCAAAACTTACTCTGTCCTCTTCGTAGTTGGAAACCATAACGAACAGCTGGAATTGCATTCCCTCGAGCTTACCCTTAGGTATGAGCATGTGCTGTGGCCAGCCGCAAATGCAGAAATAGAACTCCAGCTCTTCGGCTGAGCCAGCCGCAGGACGATTCTCGTCGAGATTGCGGAAAGTGCGCTCGAAAGGAACTGTAACGCTTGATTGGGTGGAGCGGCGCATAATCGTGTTTTGCCCCGGGTTAACTAAGGGAATAAATATATTTATAGCCATAGAAGTTAGCCTACACACAACCACTCACGCGACACCACAAACTTGTCCAGCTCAATCATGAGCAGACGCTGGTCCCGCAGCTGCATGGGCAAGCCTCGCTCATCGAACTTGGTGCCCAAGAAGATGCGAACGTAGCCGAAGCGCTGGGCGCCTCCATCGTTGTTCACATTGATGGTGTAGGTGAAGGGCTCGTGTTGCAAGTGTGTGAAGCGAGCAAAGACATTGCCACGTGGCACAAAGTCCATGCCACGGGAGAGATTTACATCGGACTGCTGCCAGAAGGTGTTGAGCATATTCGGCTGACTGCCAGCACTTGCCACTTGGATACCAGTTATGGAAACTCCCGGATAGTTGAGCTGTTGCGGCGTATAGGCAGGCAGACGGGACTTGTGCTCCTGGAAGATATCGTCGACATACGAGTGCCATCTATAGAAGGCTGGGTCTCTCATGGTAGTGCTCAAATCTCCCATAGCACTAACTCCTTCCAAGTGGCGCTCATCGGGATCATGAACCTGCAATATGGCACAGATATAATAAAAAAACTGAAAGCTATAAGCACGGGGGTCCAACCAGCGAGATAAAAATGTGTCCCATGTTGTGCAGATCGCCGTAGAGATTACGGTTCGGCGAGAGCTGCGACGCCTCAAGCACATTGCCCAGCACATCGATGCCATTTGTCTCGTCCAGCATTATGCGTTCGCCACGGTCCTGCAAAATAGACATTTTTCGATTGAGGGGTTGGGCATAGATACCGCCGTTCTTTCCAACTGACAACACTTACACTCATTACAAATCCCTGATGTATGGCTTCATAGATACGATCGCGCCAGCGCTCCAAGTCAGCAATATCAACAATTATCTGGTCTTGTTCTCTGCGCAGATCAGAGAGGGGAGTGTTCTTCTGCCTGGGTGAATAGGCGCGACTGGCTACCAGCGAGTCCATCTTCGGGAAGTAGGCCTCAGCTATGGGTTCACGCAGATTGTTGAAGCGCCGCACCCTGGGCAAGGCATTAGACAGACGCTCAAGATTGTATCGGGCAATAATTTGCTGGTGCTGGTAATAAAAAAGCTCGCCTCGACGGTCCTTGGCCACAATGCTGCGATCGGCAGCTTCAAAGGGATATACCAAGTGCCAATGCCAATGATGAATGTTCACGCCCATGTCCTCTCGGAAGTACCACAGGCGGTGTTCTGGTTCCAAATCCGAAGCGGTGTAATCGCGAGGAATAACAATCGGCATGCGCGATCCAGGCGATACAACGAACGATTCCTCTCGCAATTGGCGGAACACCTGGGAGTCCACAAACTTTTCGGGAAAACGTTCGGCAATGTTTGGCACACCAAGGTCCTTGGTGTCAGGACGATGCATGAGTGCCACCGATAGGCAGTAGTTGAAAAGCAATGGATTCACGCGATCTCGGGCATAGGCTGCGACACTCTGCAGATCCTCCACATCGCGCATACCCATAAAAATGTCAATCAGGCGACTTGCAATTTTGCGATGACGCGGAATAAAGGTGGTGAAAATGTCGTTGCGACCCAAGGACATGGGAATGCGTAGATCAGGTATTGAAATATCCTTCACTGGAATGCGACGATCGATGTTCGCAGTGCTGGCGGCTCTCTGCTGCACCTCGTTGCTGATCGGTTTGTAACGCTCGATAAGGAATTTGTCGGGCACATCGAAAACCGCTGGTTTCCTGCCCTTGTCCATGAACACCGGCTCGTTGGGGTGGTCGAAGAGCAACAACAAATTCTGCTTGGTGGTCATGATTGCACAATTATTGACTGTTTGAAGCTGAAAAAACTGAATGACTTGGAGTGATGGGTGTACTGTGTCCGATCCATGGCAGACCAACGCTTTTATACGCTAGGAAATTGTGGGGAAAATCCAAAGTTGGTTAAGGGAAAATAAAAACCATGGCTGTCTTATCAAGCTTCAACCGCCTCGAGCGTTTTTCCTTGACAAGTGGTTGCCACGTTTATCTTCAACTGCTTAATCCGACTGAGGGGGAGCTCGAAGAGGTGCGAAGAGGTACATACGTATAATCGTATAATCGCATAGAAAACCACAGCTATTTGTATGTTTTTAAAATACGTTCTTTATTACATTTACTTGCAATTTGATTTAAAGTATATAATTTTGTTACACATAGTATGCACTAGACGAATGAAATTTGATTAGACCATTTGCATTAATATTATTACAATGCACATACTATACATGCACAATTATGTATGTATACTATATGTCTGTATGCACTTGTATGTATATGATAATATTCGAATATAAGCTAATGTATGTGTATGTAACAAGTGCTATGCCGTTCATACATACACAATATTCACTCTATATATGTATGTATATGTATTAATAAATATACTATATTGCATTAACGGTCAAACATTTAAATACTCGCACATAGTACCCAAGTACTATATATGTATGTCCACTTGTTTTTAAAACTTGTCTTGGTTCAATTTGATCAATCATATGTATGTAAATATTATACTTGTATGCAAATATTATTAGCAAATTTAGTTATATACGAGTATAGTAGTATAGTGTGTGTGTAAACATTTACCACAGTTACATGTGTATTTAACACATTTTTAAAGTAGCGCCTTGCAACTAAACACACAATGTCAGATTTATCAGATCTATAAGTATATACCTATTCATGCCCCACATAGCATTTAAATATGTATTTACAAGTGTTTCGTTTTGTTTTGTTTTGTTTTGTTTTCGGAAACAGTTTCCCGCTTGTTCGTGTATAAGCGATAGTTTTTGTAAAAAGTGTCATAGAAAAAAACCCTTAGGTATGTCCTGTGTTTGTTTAGCCTTAGTCATGTCATGATATGTTATGTTTAAGCTCTTAGGAGAGAGATAGAGATAGATTGGGGCTAATGCTGGATACTAACCACAATAAAAATCCGCTCTACGAGTGAAACAAATGGTATCAGGTGGGATCATCGCAATCAGAGAGACAGAACGAAACGGACGAGCTATGTTTCTCAGAAATTCAAATAAATAAGTTTAGTACTTCCCATTTGATTAGGACTTTCAAAGAATAAAACTATTCTAGCTGCGCCTTCCTACAGATATTCAACTAAAATGAACTTTTTTGTAACAATCAAAGAATGTTTAAATTATGGGTACTCAGTATATCTTTATAAACAACTTATATCTGCACCGATCAATCCTGTTGTTGAAATATAAAAAAAGAGCTTTACAGATTTAGTTGATCATTGACTTCTTTGAGTCTGGATAAGATCATATATGGTGTCTCTAGCTGTTATGATACAGATGAATATATATGGCGCATATGTCTACATCATATACTATATGTATCTATAAGATGGGTGCTGCTACGCTTTCATCTGCCTGTTCAATACATTTGGTCGTTCTGTTCTTTCTATTAGGTCCTTTAACCCGTCGAATAGAGGGTATAAAATACAAGTATTTCTGTATATTTTCAGATAATTCACAAATAAATTTTAGAAAACATGAGCATGTTTGGCTGAGTGAAATGGGTTTCGAAAACTTTTGTTCATGATCAATTTAAATATTGACCGGATTGTGACCAGGATCCATTTAGTTTGTGTTCACTAATTTCTGCACTCAATGGCATCTGGACTGAGTAAGTATAGTATGTGGTATTAGAATTCCACAAGCTATAGACTTGGAGAGCTAATCATTGATAAGGAAATGACATTTTAACACTGAAGATATTTTTGTTGAGGTTTGTATCCAGCACTTAAAAAAAAATAGAAAGTCAACAAAAATGTTGAAACATTTGTGCCAAACTAAACGAAAATCTTTGCTTCCCATAATTATCAAATACCCTTTTATAATCATATATAAAAATACAGAATCGTAAATATTTACATAAAACGTGCATTTTAAATTAGTTTTTACCACAGAGAGAAAAAGTGTACAAAAATATCGGCATGCAGCTCACAATTGATTCAGAGTGCCTTTTTTAAACTTAAATGAATTTAAGCTTAAATGCAACGTGTACTTTTCTTAAATACTTGTAGATTCATGTTTCATTTGTCGCGGTGTCGTTTCATTTCTTTTTTGATTTGCAAGAATCGCAAGTTTTAACATTTAATATTGGTTGGTACTCAAGTGGCTTGGCTCTTTGTTCAAAGCAATTTCCTACAGCTGTATACATGTATATAGTATATACGAGTATATAAAACGAGTTCGAGTATGATTTAATAAGAATATGCCATAGTATAGGTTATATAAGTATATCTATGTATCTAGTTGTAAATAACACTTAGCTAGCTCTCATCGATTTTTGCGAATGTAAACATAACATTTTGATTAGCTTGAACCCCATTGCCTCTACTTGTATATATGTATGTATGCATGTATGTATATTGGTGCCCAAATATTTTTTCAGACTACTCTAATGCTAATTACAGTAACATCTATGCGAAAATTTCATGCATTACATCGACATCGACGATCGTTTAAATTGTAAGGAACTTGCTCTTCACACTCACAGGCGCTCAATCGTTCCAAATAAAAGTTGGCTAACAGGAATGTGGCTAATGCTCGTAAATTCAACTACCTGTCTTATTTATATGGAACAAAGAAAATGTTATGGTGCATATAAGAATTTGTTGTTTGTACTGAGGTTCAGGTTTTCAATAACTCGTATCACTTGCCAAGTTTCTGCTCTACAAATACCCTAGAAATGTACCTAATAGACACGCGCACACACACACACACACCTTCTTTGAACATCAGAGACTCAGGTACAAGTTTTCGTTTGCCAGAACATAGCTATGTACATATATATATTACATATATATACGATTTTGTGTGTAAGAGTGCAGCAAAAGAAATTCAGACAGCAACTTATATTGTAAAATGCATCCAACAATCAAACCAGCTCGCACCCATCCTTATGTCTAAGCTAATGACTTTGACTTTGGCTTCGATTTTGTGTTAATAGCTCACTCTGTGGCCGACATCTAATTCACCAATTTGCTAGCCGCCACATCCATAGTGCCATTCTGATACTCCCGCCTACAATAGCTCATTACTACGTCCGCGCGACAATCGCCGCCCATGAGGCCGGGCAGCAGGACAGCGGCGCCCAATATAGTGACCAATGCCCCGAATACAACGAGTCCCAATGCTGGCAGTTTCTCGCGGCTGAAGAGCGCATGCGGTTCCATTTGTATATACGCCAGACCCGGCAGTATATATGCCAAGGGTATGGCTGCCAGGAGGCCCTAAATTATGAGAAAATGTACACTGAATTAAGTACTGCTTACTTTTGTTGATAATACATTGGTATGTGTGTGTTTGTGTGTGTGTGTGTGTGTGTGTGTGTGTGTGTATGGGAGTACTAGTGTGCATATTAAACGACCTACATTCAATTCCAGCACCGAACCCAAGCAATCGGTCATGGGTGATATAACGAAAGCGCTGAACACAATGGCTAATGTTATGGCTTTCGAATACTCATCGATTTCGGCCCCCTTCTCCAGACTGGGGTCCTTGTCCTGCGTAAACTCGCTTATGGGCTCCTTTAGCACAAAACGGTGCACAAGTGCGCGCACAATCTGCAAACGAAATCCAGAAATAATGCTTAAATATAGAAGGGGCTTCTGTGCAAACATTATAACATGTAGTTAAATAAATTGCTTGGAATAAGTTTGAAACTAATTCTTTATAACAAAATCAAGGGAATGCTTTTCTGTCTATAATAATATGAATCCGATATTAAAGTTGAAACAAACGATCATGCCTCTTTAAAGAATTCAATGAAAAGTCTAGCAACTTTTCATATAAATAACGATTTAAAATATTTAAATAAACATTCAAAGTATGTAAATAATTTAGCTCTTAAGCTTTCTCTCAGAAAAAAGACCAAGTTTTAAAACCAATGAAGTTCAATGAAGTTTTTTAATTTTTAGGACTACAATTTTTAAATAATAAAAAGTCTAGCAACTTTTTGCATAAATAACGATTTAAAATATTTAAATAAACATTCAAAGTATGTAAATAATTTAGCTCTTAGGCTTTCTCTCAGAAAAAAGATTAAGTTTTAAGACCAATGAAGTTCCATGAATACTTTTATTTTTAAAACTAAAATGTTTAAGTAATAAAAAGTCTAGCAACTTTTCGCATAAATAACGATTTAAAATATTTAAGTAAACATTCAAAGTATGTAAATAATTTAGCTCTTAAGCTTTCTCTCAGAAAAAAGACCAAGTTTTAAAACCAATGAAGTTCAATGAAGTTTTTTAATTTTTAGGACTACAATTTTTAAATAATTAAAAGTCTAGCAACTTTTCGCAAAAATAACGATTTAAAATATTTAAGTAAACATTCAAAGTATGTAAATAATTTAGCTCTTAAGCTTTCTCTCAGAAAAAAGATTAAGTTTTAAAACCAATGAAGTTTTTTAATTTTTAGGACTACAATTTTTAAATAATAAAAAGTCTAGCAACTTTTCGCATAAATAACGATTTAAAATATTTAAGTAAACATTCAAAGTATGTAAATAATTTAGCTCTTAAGCTTTCTCTCAGAAAAAAGATAAATTTTTAAAACCAATGAAGTTCCACGAATTCTTTTATTTTTAAAACTAAAATTTTTAAGTAATAAAAAGTCTAGCAACTTTTCGCATAAATACCAATTTAAAATTTTAAAATAAACATTCAAAATATGTAAATAATTTAGCTCTTAAGCTTTCTCTCTGAAAAAATAGATAAAGTCGTAAAACTTGTGTTTCCCCATTGAAGAATTATATGAAAACTAGACTGATGAAATATTCGTCTCTTAGCTATTATTTTGATTCCAATATAGTATTTGCCTTAATATTGGTTTATTGGGCATATTTTAAACGTAGTTGAAATTCTTTAAAAATACACAATTTATAAATGTTTTTTTTTTTTTTTTTTTTGTGTAGAATGAGTGTGAAAGTGTACATATATAACAGCAGTAAAATGATTTCATGGGCATAATAAAAAGTTTCATTTCAACAGCTAAGTGGACGCCTGTCCGGCAGGCCAAAACAAGAAAAAAATACGATTTCAAACATACTTCACGTGAAACGAAGCACTCAATGGGGAAAGTTAGCAGTATGGATATGGAGAAGAGTACACGCGAGAAGTTCATCAAGTCATCATCCCAGCAATAGTTCTCCAACAAGTCGCCTGGAAGGAAACAGAAAACAACACACAAACATACTATATACTCGTACATATACATACACATACACATACTATACATGTATGCTCGTTTATTTTTTAGATAAAAATGCAGAAGGCAGCACTCGAAATGTATGAAGCGTAAAAAACCGGCTGTTATATTAGTGCAAACATACAAACAAGTACAAGTATATACAGATACAGCTACATACAAGTATATACAGATGTGCTTGTGTCTGTGATAAGCGTGTGAACAGTCGAACCGCAATTTTTGCATAAACATCAGAGCCCACCACAAATATGATAAAAATGTATATTTTTGTGCCAGTTGTTGTTCTCCAATTTGAATTTAGATGGACTGTTTATCCAAGTCCGACGCCCAACACTAACAATGGTGATGGTGCTGGCGATGGCGATTGTGTCGAGGTGGCCCGGACTGCCTGACGGCCTGCTAGGCCATCCGGCTTTGACAATGTGATGTGTGGGTGCTCCAATCAAATTGATGGCTTTTAGATTTACAAAATCCATTTGGCTAATGCAATTAGTTTTGCTTTGCTGCGTACCTTGTGACAGAGCGCGGAAAGTGGAATAGCCGGCGATTCCAAATAGCGCTGCAACTGTCCAGGCGAAACCAATCGAAATGTGTGTGACCTTCTCCCAACGCTCCATGGTCGCATCGCGCATCGATTGATAGACGAGGAAAGTATTGTGATGACACATGAAAGCTGTGCAAAACGAGAGAACAAGAAACAAAGCAAAAAAAAAGGTAGTTAGATAAAAACTCGATTGACATCAGACTAGAAAATGCAATTTTATTAAGTGTCGGCGGCGCCGCCTGGCTTGCTCCGTGGCTAGAGTACTGCCAAGTATATCCTTGTTCATCCTTGCTCATCCTCGCCCACAGCTGCTTGACACACTTTGCAGAGCAACTGTGCCTTAATGCGCAATGCTTTATTATGATGCATAAGTAAAGATTTCCTGAAATCTTCTCTGTTACAAGTGGCGTTTAGGATACTCACCAAACACCATGATGCCAGTGGCGGGTATTAGATCCGTGTTGGCAAAGCGCCAGGACTCCGTAGTGTCCGTGCTGGTGGGACAGCACAACAAAGAAAACAACAAATAACAAAAAGGTGTGCACAAAGAGTCATGGGAGAGAAAAAATTACACAAAGTTAACACCAAATTAACATTTCCTTGGGCTTTCAACTTGTGAAATAAAATATCGCACAACTGAACAAAAGTAAGGGCAAATGGTTTAACACCCCGCCAGCCATAACGTAACGTAATATGCATGAGATAAGACAAACTCTCGACAAAATAAACCAAAAAGGTGAGCAGAAAAGTGCGCTACATAAACCGCAAATTGGAAATTTATTTAAATTTTATGCGCATGGGTTGCGCGCCAACAGGCGGGGGCGTAGCCAGGATCGTCTGACGATGGCAACAACAAGCGAAGCAACAGTGAAAGGCTTCGCACTCGCGACCGTGAAAAGCTCCAGAATGTAGGGAAAGTGTTGGCATACACACACACACACCCATATTTAGGCAACAGCAGAACTGCCCCCCGATTTGCATAGCAACGAAGGGTAAGCTATTAAATGCACAACCAAATACCGACACCACCACTGCAGGGCCACCATGAGGCGGCTACATAGTTGCATGAGACCCCCTCCCCCGGCCTGTCTCACGGACTGAAAAACTAATGAAAACCGTAAAAGGCAAACAAGTAGCGCACTAAATTTTATGCGCTTGCAAGAATCGCACACACAGGTCAGCCCTTGGCCAGGCAGCCCCTCTGCCCCCCTGCCCCCTGCCTCCCTCTCGACACCCGCGTTGTCACAGTGCACCACTTGGACGCGATTTGCAGGCAGTAAAGCACCACTTAGCACTAAAGCGCCACCGTTGAAGTGGAAAGTCAAGACCAGGCGGACGATGTACTTGTACTTGTAGTTGCCGCCAACTACCAACCAAAATGAAATGGTTTTATGGCGCCCTGTGGCAGCTCCTGGCTTTGGACACAGAGAGACAGACAGACGACCACATAATTTGTAATTAAAATGTAAATAAATCATTGCGTGTCATTAGCCGCAACAAACAATTTGAAAAATCATTTGTTGTTTATTTTTAATTTATATAAATTGGCTAGAAAACTCAAAAATAGAACAGACAATGGCTGTCAGGGCCTAATTAAATGAGTAAACGCCTATAAACAAAACATAATTACTGTAACAAATAATGATAGACTTGCTATTCATCGACTAGAAAGTATCTACTTAGAATAAATAAATATACGTATGTACGCAGAAAAACGATTCAATGTTCCGACTAAAGCTTCACTTAATAACTGGCTTCTAATAAGTAGAAACAAATGATATTTACTCACATATGTATATGTATCTAACCTAGAGAACAACATATTTCAATCATTTTCAGCGTATTTCAAATGATGACCATTTAATAAATAAAATATAGATAGCTTAGGAATATTAAAACACACAACAAATGATAAAGAGATCGTGAGCGTCAAAAATGTTTCGCATCTGGATAATAATTACACAAATTTGCTTCCGGTACCGTATAAATTACCAGCAACTTTTTAATTAATAATTTTTTTACTCTTTAGTTACGGTTTTTAAAAAAATCTTTTTTTGACATACTATTTATATATATGTAGAAAAATTTATGAAAAATTGTGTATAAATTATAAAACTTTAATATTATCCTAAAATTCTGGAAGCTGTTTGCTCATAAAATTAAATTCTTTTTTAAATAATATTTGATTTATCAATGTTTTATAAATTAAAAGTTAACAACACAATTTTGGTATATTGGAATATTTATTTATCATAAAACAATTTTGTATAAACTCTAAAACTTTTATAATATCCAAATATTCTGGAACCTGTTTGCTTAAATAAAACTGTATGTACATACTTGTATATAAAATTTAATTCTTTATTAAATAATATATAATTGATAAAGTATATATCACACAATGTTATATAAATTAAAAGTCAACAAAATAATCTTGGAATATTTATTTATTTTAACAGTTGAATATTATTCAAATATTCTAAAAATTGTTGGCTTTAATAAAATTAATGAAATCACTAGTTAATTAATATTAATATTTGATTAACATAAAGTAATAATATCAATGTTATTTAAATTAAAAGTAACAAGAATAGTATTATAAATTGTTGTTTAAATTTTGTTTTGGAATATGTATTTATTCACCTGATATCTGATATCTGATTCAACAGATTTCGTTATTTTATAACCTATATGAAATGCCTACTATTTGATTTCAAAAATATTTTGTAGTTCATATCAAAGACTGTTTAATTTAGGAATATAATATTTGTAATTTCTAATCTGTGGAATCTCATCCTTCACTCTGTCTTCATATTGCTTGTGCATCAGCTTTAATTAACCCTATGCGCATTTTATGGAAACATAAACAAAACCCCGCCTTCATGGGCCTTGACTGTCGCAGCTGCTCAACTCCCACGGAACTGTAGCTTTATATTCAGCCACCTATCATGTGGCAGGCTCCTTCGACAGCATCAGCACAACCCTATACTTTGCCAAATGCCCCAGAGCGCAACATAATTTATTGTGATAAATAACATGAAACACAAACAAGTGAGCGCTGGCTTGGGCAATGGCCACAAGTCCTGCGGCCAGGTGGAAAGAAAAAAAAGACAAACACAACAACACTTAAATACTTACACTTTATAATCACCCGACATGAGCTTCACTATAACGGCGAAGAGTATGAAGACCACACACGCCAGGCTAATGAAGCTGGCACGGGCCAGCCGGGAGACATTTTTGTAGAGGCACAAGGGCACCACGACGCCTACGGTGACGAAAAACACAACGCCCAATCGAACAGCACCCATCGAGTCGCCCCAGGATGGGAAGAAGCGCACGAGCACTTTGGATAGAGTATCGCCCACGACGACATTGTACGATATCATGGCTGGAAACGTAAAGTACTTGTGTATGTAAGTCTGTTGTAATGTCAAGCGCCTAGGCACACGCCAAGTGCCGTATAAATTTCGCTCAACTGGCAACTTTCTGCATACATAGTTGTGTTTAACTTTTAACTAAACGCGAATGCCAGAGTTTGGGCTTAACAACAATTTTTGTTTTTTGTTTTGCCTCGTTCATGGCGCGCACTGATGGGATTTGCGATAAGCGCTTTAACTCGAGCGCGTGCAAATAGCAACTTACCCAGGAAGGGATACATAAACTGCAACAGCGATAGCAAGTAGTAGCCGTATTTGCCATATGCCGCCTCCATAATGCCAGGATAACTGAAGCGTCCGCAAATGTGACCGCATCGGACCTGTGTATGAAATGCGGCTTTTATCAAATGAGTGGCCTGTTTAGTGTGCATAAACATTAATTATTCAATAATTTTGCATGTTGAGAGGGTATTTACATGATTGCATTTTCAAAAGGTAGCAACGCACACTCCCAAACACATATGCTCTACTAAACAGCAACGATAATTTAACGGCATTGTAATTTCCGCTTCAAATCCAATTGCTGTCCCAGACCCATACACCAAAATGCTTTCAATTTCTCGCCAGCTTTAGCAGCAAGTGCCCCACATTATGTTGCAGAACGAAGCTGGGGCCAAACCATCAGGGTCAGTCCACAGTGGAATACGAGTAATTTGCAAACACTACTATTTACTTAAAGAGTAGGGAAAGGAATATTTTTGTGTTTTTCTGATTGCGTGCTGCTTCCCTCTCGCCGTTGTCTGAACACAAAAAGTGCTTTTAATGTCAGCACCAGCAGCTCTAGAAAATAATAGATGTTGATGGATATAAAGATTCAAATACTATATCGATTGTCTTTAATGAGACATCCAAATTATTAAATTTGTGCAGATCGAATCGGGCCCGATGGGAGAGCATTTTATTTGCTCAACGGACAGCCAAGCCCCGACTCACAGCTATATGGAGGTAGTTGAAAAAGTTTTGCTTAAGTGAGAAAGTAGAGCTCGATTAAAATTAACTTTGAAAAATATCAATAGCATTAATGGTTGCAATACTTAATAAAACCTATAACAAATGCAATTAAGTTAACTGCAGAAGAAGCTATTTATATTTCTTGTAATAAAAAACTTCTTCCTAAGGAAAGAATTTTGTAAAAATTTGCATCGATATACAATTTCATTACATAGATTTTAACCATCAGAAATATTTGATTCCAATGTATGAAATCTATGTTGATTTTGGAAAAACTTCAATAGTTAAAGCACTCAGACTGAATACGATTAAAAATTTTGTCAAATTCTTATTCTTATCTTATATTGTAATAGCCCATAATTTAGAAACCTAAACTCTTTAATGTATTTAAGGTTATCTGGCGCCTCCGTTAACATTTTTAAGGAAGAATCTGAGAATAAGAAAAAACTCTACTCTGTTGAAGGAAAATCTATCACATGTTAACTATTGTTTTATAAACACTTGGAGCTTAAAACAGTTGATATACTCTATAATAATTGTAAATTGATTTTATCTCAGTACTTATTTAAAGTCTAGAAGCAAATATTTCTACACAAAAAGTGGAAAAAATAAATACAAATGTTTCGAATAAAAACCACTTTAAAAATGTCGAGGATGTTGAAAAATTTGAATTTTGTGACAAATTTAATTATTAACATTAATTTTTTATTTCATATAAGCATTAATAAAGAAGAAGCCCTCTAACATTGACCCTAAACAAGACAATTTTTTTTCTTGAGGTCTTTCTAAATTTTGAAGTATCCCAAGAGGGTAGAACAACCTTTACTATTTATTATGATTATTAAATTTACAAATTACAGCAAATACAGGCAGTGTCTAACTTTTTTTTATTTGAATAAAAGCCCTATTAGGTAAAAAAGGCTTGTGACACTGTGCGGCTGCTTGGGTCAAATCAACTCATTGGCCTGTTCACATTTTGCAAGTGGACGCGCAATATATTGGCCTTTGAGCAGAAAATTTCATCAAATGTGATCAAATCAAGCCGGGACCAACGCTTCGTTGAACCAACGCTCATTTGCATGGCAAAGACCCCCTAAGCTCGCAGCCCACCCTCATGGCCCTTAGACCACGTTTACTTACCATCAGTATCAGCGAGTAGTCCGTTATGTAGGCGACCAAAATCAAAAGTGCCAGGCCGAGTCCAAAACCGGCGCGATGCAGAGCGTAGGGTATGCCGATGACACCGCTGCCCACGATGGAGTTAATATAGTTGAAGGATGCTTGTGGTAATGACGAAAGCGCGTCGGCAAGTGTGCCATCGGGATGTCGTTGTTGTTGTTGTTGCTGTTGTTGTTGCTGCTGCTGGCTTTGTTGTTGCAACGACTGCGAAAGCTGTCGCTGCTGTTGCTGGCCATGTTGCTGATGTGTTTGGTGGTCATTCTGGGCGGCATAAAACATGAAAAACAGACACAAAACATACACTCTTAAAAAATACACGTAGATTTAAATATTTGCACGTAAATTCAACTATTTTTATCATCGATTTTGATCAAAGTTTGTTTGTCGAAGACATAAAATACACGCACTCCAAATTTCCTAATTAATTATTTAAATATTGAATTTAAAGTGTGACTATATTTAATTAAAAGTTATTTTTTTCATTATTAATTGATTTTTATTTATATGCATATTTAAAGACATTTATTTTAATGACAAAGATGTTGTTTTGCATATTATTCATATTTGTATCAGTAATTGAAAATGTTTTTTTGCTTATATTTAATTGGAATATATGCATTTTTACTATGCATTTTTATATTCCTTCTTTTTTTTTTTTGAGTGTACACATTTGAGCCAAAGAGTAATTGTGTGTCAGATCGTCCACTCTGTCGGCCAGTTGATTATTACAGGTTGATTGGGATGGGATGAGGCGAAAATAGCCTCGAGTGCCTCTTTATACCAAAAGCAAAGCGTTTCGTCCGGTGCTCGGAATGTCCCTGCCAGTACACCATTGCGTATACGCAATGTGCAGGTGTACAAGTATCGCAAAATTGTGGTTGCCACCAAACGTACACAACCGGTTGCCGTTACGTGCCCCAATTACTAACGGAAATGTGCTGATATGTATGTGCATAGCTATTGTTCTTGGCATTTTCATTGTCATTTTTATGAGGGCCCCCGGCCGATGTGCAAACAAAATTACATAAAAGACAACTTTCATGTGTAGATATCAAATGTCTGAGTTTGAAGCAAATAAATGGCCGAAACAACAATACTCGTAGTCAGTCAGTCAGTCACATGTCACTCCCGCAAGTCCTAACCATACGGGTGTATAGGCCAGACTGATGTAATAAGCCGGGCCGCATCCATTTATGCGTCGCCTTCAACGTTTACGGCATTGAGTGAAAAGTTTTACAGCAGCTCGCAATTAAATAAGTTTACCGACCAACTTCCACGCATACACAATCACCAGAGCACGCCAACGCAGACGAGAAGCAAGCCAAATGAAAAACGGGAAACGGAAAACACAAACCAGAACAACTTCCACGGACACTCAACCTTCTGCTGCTGCTGCTATTGCAAAAACAAAAATTCCTTGCGCTTGTATTTGAGTTGAAGTTAAAGTTCGCTTTGCCCTTGCTTCGAAAACTGTAAGTAAATATTGTGCCAAGTTTAAGAGCTTCTGAGTAGGTGTTAGGGCATGAGCTGGTGAAATGAAAATGAGAATGAAAATTCATAAAACCAAATTACGTGCGACTCCATTTTCTAATTTAATCAACCGGCGTTGGCAGGTGGCAAGAAAGGTTGTACGAGTATGTAGCATACTTGCGGCCTTTCAACGGCCGCGTTTCAAAAGCGTTAACTGCTTTCAAGTGCGAGTGCCACACTCTAACGACATTAAAATTTCACTCTACTATATATTGTTATCAATAGCGCATATAGACAATTACACTACGCAACATATACCAGATTCCCCAGAAATTCAAGCTGGCAGCTATATCGCAAATCACATTCCATTAATGGTTAAGCTAGCTATACTATTTTTCACAGATATTCTAAACAGAAGCAGAAGCAAACTTCTTAATTAATCGGTAATCTTCTTTGAACATCTTTCAAATGACAAACAGATGCCTTATATACTTAAATGGCGGGAATTACTTTAAGGTTGATTAACTCAGGTTTAAGGAAACAATATGTCAGTTGATGTTTTCGACTTAAAATAAGAAGTGAATATCAGTAAAAAAAAAAAGCATTAATAAGTGCTCTGATATAATACGTTGATGGCTAGAAGTGTAGGTTATCCTGAAGAAACAATTGATTTTAACAGTATATGTGCGCTGATTGGAATAAGAAAAGATTATAAAATATATACACCAGCGTCCCGCGAATGGTGCAACACCATCAACTATATATATGTATGTAGGTTGACTGTTTAATGGGGTTGTTCTCCCTATTTTTCACCTTGGTTTTCCTTAGGGGGAAATAAACACTTGGTTTAAGGTTCAAATAATATAGTCTTAATAGTTTAAATTTAACAAAATCCATGTGACAATTTCTTTCTGTCCTTTCAACGCAACTTCTCTTTTCGATCTCTTCTTACAATCGATAATTCATCTTAAAGTTAGGGCTGGACGAACATTCGCGTACCAGGGCTACATAATCTTAAATAATACCTTTTTCCTACATATAATATATAACAAGACAAGTTTTTCTAAAAACTTGCTTAAGATCATATAGTTTTTGTGACAGCTATGATAATGATGATCATATTTGTACCTATAATATGAGGTCTAAAAAACACAATATACCCTTATACTGTGGACAAAATGTTGTAAATTATACAATGTTCTCAAAAGTTCATAACATTTGAAATGCAAGTGCTTGGATAGTTGTTGTTCAAGATCTTGAGATACGGGGAATTACTTAAGACTTAAGGATGATGCTCTCACAAGGGGCCTCGTCCTTTCAAATATTACTATATTCCTTCATTTCTAAGCTATTATTTTTAAATAATGATCAGAGTTTGTGCAGAGATATATGTTGAAAAGCTTAAAAATTTTTGTAGTTTAGTGTAATGGGCGACAACATCAAAGAAGCACCCATAAAGTCCCTTTTGTGTTTGGCAAAAATTAAACAAGTCCATTAGTGGAAGCGTTGAAACTATTAGGGCTTAAGTCGGTCGACGGTTTTCGCTCGATGCTTTCAGACTATACAACAAAGCCAGGGCCAAACCACACGTACATACTCGCACATACTATATGTATGTACATACAACTCGAAGTCCAATGGCAAAGTCAACATTAACGTCTATAACCCACAGCTAAGTGCTTGCAGGCTCAAAGCCCAGTCCTTACCCCGCCGCCAACTGCAGACATCAAAAGACAATGCCAGAGACCCTGTCAAGGCTGCGAGGACATTGCAGCGTTCGCTGTCTCCATTTGTGTGGCCAACTGTGCAAGACAAATGAAATTCCATTGCGTCCTTCAAGCTGCACAGAACCAGGGCACATGAAAAACCAGCCAAAAAAAAGCGTACAAAGAAAGGAATTGCCACTTGGAAGGACGACGCACATTAATGTGCCAGAACAGCATTGGAAGCCTTTGCTTGACCACTTCCGCCCCTTTTTGGGCCTTGTGCGATTCGATGTGTAGCCACTGCTGCAATATTTTATTTTTTCTTTTCTTTACCAGACTTAGTTGTGGGACATCAATAAAAACAGGGCTACTATACCTGAAGGAGGTTGGAGGAAAATGTCACATTTAACTACCTCATTTATTTTATTTGCCATCTCTTTTGGCCACTCAAAGGGAAAAACAAGCAAATACAGGGCAGAAAAACTTTGCTTGTTCTCTCATTTCTGCTATTTGTTCCCTGATTGCAAATGTTGCACTGTGTTGCTAAATTAGTTTGGCGAATTAAGGTGCTGCACCCACACACTGTGTGTTTCGAGAAAACAAAAATTGTTATGAAACATAGCTATTTAATTACAAAAGTAAACTTTATGGCCCGTGCTCCCATTAAAGAGGCAGCGATTCGATATTAAATAATGCTCGGCCCAAATCAACGAAGCGCATGGAAGCCTATTTGATATGAACATAAATAAAAAATGTAAAGCACACAGAATATATAATATATGAAAACTTTACCATCCCATGGGCATGCTGAGCACAATTCCAGCAAATTTTTACATAAAATGAAATTTTATATTGTCAACAGGCCCTTTTTTGTAACACACCGTTGCCTGTTCTGGCCACATCGAGTTTAAATTCGTCTGACAAATGCAAGGGCAAACAAGGGGGCGGCGACGCCAATAAAAATGGAACCGAACGACACTGTTAAGCGCATACGACAATTGTATACACTTTTGTTTAAAGGGAGATGAAATAGGAATATATTGTATAGTCGAAATTGTTCGCAACAATACAAACAAGTTTTCTTGCACACTTGATGTTTCAAATGAAAGGAAAAGAAGAAATAAATCCTGAACTAAATAAATAGTGGAAATAAATAAAGTAAATAAATAAAAAGTACACAAAGAATTTAGTATTAACTTCAATTAAAAGTCAATCAGCCCTTCATTGATTTTGTTTATACTAGAAAGTATCCTTTTGGGATTTATGTGTAGTCCTTACTTGTAGCCTGTCTGGCCAATGCATAAGCTTCAAATATACAATATTATATCGTTTAGTATGAAGTACAAGAGCTTAAATAGCATACAAATACAGGAAACAACAGCAAACAAAACAGACATTCCAGATATACACCAGCAAATTTTAAAAATACAACCAGAGAAAATTAAATATGCAATATTTTTAAATCGCGAGGGAAGTGTTTCAATATGATGAAAGATTCAAAAGAAACAAAAAACAAATTTGTATTAAAAGCGCTAAATTGCAATATAAACTTTAAATTAATCATAAAATAAATTCTAACACCTACTTCTGAAGAGAAATAGTTCTTATGTATGTAGATGATCATAGCTAAAGGGACCCAAAAAAAAAAAAAATATATATATTTGATGACACGCTCATTTAAATACTACAGAAAATAAATAAAATTATGAATGTTTATTCAAGTGTTTTTACGTTTGATGTAGGCTTTATCAAATGCTGTTGTGGATTCTGGTTCCATCTCCTTTTTTCTGCATAAATAAGTAGGTTAATGCTTACAGTTGTGCCAAGCACAGAAGAGATAAATATGTGTCCACAACAAAATGAAATGTTGGCACATCCTATTTATACGAGTGAATTATTAATTAGCCTTTCCTCTCCAACATATTATCCGTAATTGTGGTTGAGTCCAATTGGTGCCTTTTGGAAAGTTGACCCTAATATCTGCACATGCATTTATTTCGATTAGATATGCCTTTAATAATTCATTTGATTTAGGAGTAGAGAATGCCAAGCTTGGCAATTAAAAGGCACACTCCAATTTACTTATCAGAGGCATGGGTAACAACAAGAAAAAAATCTTTATTTGCGAATGAAATTGGAATTGAAAAGAAGAAAAGTGTGAAAAAACAGTGAGCTTTTCCATCCATTCACACCTTTCCGTTTGGGCAGCAGGCAACGAAGCGTTTCTAATAAAAGGCAAATATGGCAGCTCAAACGCAAACAAAAATACAAACGCAAGCACAAATATGTACATAGGCACACACACATACTAACGTATTCGGATACATATACGAGTAAGCTGCAGGGGCAGTAATCCTGTTTACCAACAACAAACCTTTATCATGCACCGCACGATTTTAATTAATAATATTCGTGTTATCCCAATGCTCCGTTGCCTCAACACATGTCCAAGGCCACTCATAAGGATTGCACATGAGTGCTAAAAAAAGCGAAATAGCCTGGATAGGAAAAAGAGGCTGGACCAGCAAAGGGCAGTCCGACACAGGTGGCATGGCTTGGTGGTATTGCTCCTGCCCGACCTTGTCCCCGCTCGCATCGTTACGTGCAAGTGGTTTGTTTGTTTAATGAAATTAGACGCCCCAAAGGAACAGCAAAACATGTTGTAGCACGTGTTTCTGTACATTTCAAATAAAAATAATAATAAATAAATAAAAAAAAAAAGATGAAGCAGCCAACTCCCGCTCTTAACCCGTGGGCAAAACGTTTTAATTTGTTCGCAATGTAAGCGTCATTTAAGCTGCTGCCTACTCGCCTGCCAACAGCCTTTAAAAAACGCATACTCTCTGCAATATTAAACAGGTAAACACGAAAAGTTGTCGCCATGCGGCACACACTCACACAGAGGGACTCGCAATTAACATGCCGCAATTATGCGCATGGCAAATGCTGAGGTGTGCTTCCTGGCAGGGGGGATTGTGGCCTACGGGACAGGCGCGGGGTAAAAACTGCACGCCCTGCTGCGCTTTTGAATTGTGTTGACTGTTCACTATTGACATAACCGTCGACATCTCGACAAGGGCGACAAGGAGAACGACGTCGAGAACGGAGCGCCCCCAGGCTGTCGGCCTTGTTGTTGTCGCTCTGCACAAACACAGACGCACACGTGTACAAGAACATTCAAACAGACACATGCATACAGTTAGCAAAAGCAAAAACAAACACAAATACTTGTACAAACAAACGATCTGCCATTTTGGCAAAAGTTTTTGCTCTTTTTGCTTCATCCTTTGTCTTGTATCTCTTTGGAAAAACAGCAATGTCTGCTCTTTTCCCCGAAAAACTATTTAATTAGTTATTTAATTAGATTTTTGCATATTTCTCCATTTTTGTCGGACTTCTGCTTGTAATTATTTCTTCGTAAATAAGTTATATTCAGTTGCCAAAAGAACGGAAATTAAAAAAAATAACGGCAGCAAACAGCACGATTTAAGAAGATTTTATTTAAATACAGTGAAGCCTTTGAAGTTGACAGTCTTTTACAGAAAATAGCATTGTGACAAAATGTTTCTTGTCTAAAATAAATTATTAAATTATTACACAATTGCTATAGCAACACTGCTCTGTTATTAACATAATGTAAATTGGCTGCTTCTGCAGCGCTCTCTTGATCTCGATAACATAATGTAAATGGCAGCGCTCTCCTGCTCTCAAGCTACAGTGTTAGGGCCTTGCTTTAACCGAAAAAGTTTTGAAGTCACTATCGACTTACACAGCCTAGAAGTTGTTGCTGTTCTAACTCCACGCACGGTAACTTCATTGTTGTTCACAGCGAAGTAAAGACAGTCGATGGAAGCCACAGCTAATAGACATTAATTTACAGCTGCCCTAAAAGCTTGTTAGCTCAACACTGTAAACTTTAATGTTAATGATAATTGACTTAACAAATTTTGTGAGTTGCAGTCTTACTTTCGCCACTAACTTTTTATCTCATCAACATGTTTTTTTTATCAAATCGTTTAAGGGAAAAAAGTATTTTTTATACAAATACTGTAAAATTTCGTAACTATAGTTCCAATACGAGCATATTATTTTGACAGACAAATAGATCGAAACGCCTCACTTCATATAGTACATACCCACCTATAAACTTAGAAGTAAATATGTGTCTACCTAAATATAGGTCAGTTGGGCCACAAACAAGACACGAGCAGCTATTCGAAGTGTAAATTAAATTACTTTCCAAGCAGTTTGGTATGCTGTCAAGAAGGCCATAACATTTATGGAATAAAAGGAATACAGAAATGCACAATCTACGATCTAGAATTGTTCCTGGACTTGTATCGAAACCACTTTGTATTGGTTACTTGACCTTAATCTTTATTTTAGTTTCGAAAATTTAATCAAACCTCCTGTAAAATAGTATGTAGGCTTTTCTTTCAAAATTAACATTAATTTGCACCCTATTTCATGATTTATATGTCGTTTGAAGCGGAACCAAATGTATATTTTAAAGATGTTAGCCCCTACTTCGAAAGGCCAGCAGAATTCTTCTGATGCTATTGAAAATCGTTTTTCAAATTGCTTCTGGGTATTCTATTCTTAACTCTGAAAGTGTATTTTAATTTGACATTGACCATCAAATAAGCTTTAATATTGCTTTCGCCACTTAATAGGCGTCCGTAATTCGTGTTTACTGTAGGAGTTATTCAAAGCCCTCAAGCAATGTTTGCCGCTGCATTCTTAATTGCCAACGTCCAGCGGCCTAAAAGACCAAGAAAAACTTTGCCATGAATATTTAATTGAACAGAAATGTAGTAATATCATTGCAAGCATTTATCAACCCATTGTGTGGGCATAAGTTTTTTGTTTTTTTTTCCCCTTTTTTTTGCTGTCTTCAATCTTTTCATTGCTTCCATTAGCTAAGCAAACAAGCTGTCGCCTTCACTGTGCATAGGCAAGCAAAACATTGCGGAGGGTTTCTGTTTGCAAGCCCAAAATGTCCAGACCTTAATATACTTGTATGTTTTCGTCATGCTTTTGTGACTAATGGATGAGCCAACACTCCAGTCAGCTGGGAAAATGAAACAACACATTAACACATCTGTCAATTATCATCGCTCAGAACTTCAATTATGCAATTTCACTTGCAGAATGCAGCGGCAAAATCGATTTCATGTAATAGTGACACAAGCACATTTCTCTTCATATCAACTTCCGACGTTTTAATAAATTAAAATGAAATTGAATAGCAGGCGCGTGCGCCTCCCGCTGTGCTATGCGGAGATGTGCGAGACAGAAGCGGCGCGAAAATATTTTTTAATAGAAAAAATTCTTTTGATGCCAGAGACCATAAGACAAGAAAATGCAATGCCATGCCGGAAATTGACAGAGCAAGTGATTGTGTCTCTCTGTGTGTGACTTCAGTGGCCCGGAATTCCAAAAGTGTTGTGCGTAAAATGCACTTTTACCCTTGTATACTATGTATGTATATAAGTATGTTAAGCACATATGAAGTCACCATTTACTCTTATATACTATGTATGTACATAACAATGTTAAGCACATATAAAAATAAATTCAAAAAAATATCGTTGTTTTCGTTAAAAATATGTTAAAATAATCATACGGTTTTATAGTGAAAATACTTTTTATGGGTATTGGCATTAAAATTAAGTGCAAAACTATTGAATGGCCATGGAGCAATTTGAAAACATATTTGCAAGGGCATAAGAAGTTGTTACTCAATCATTCTCCATATTGTTGTAGAACACTTGTTCCATGTTTTTAGAAATCAATATTTATAATTACACATAAGTTACTATATGGTATTCATTTCTGCTCCAATTAAAATATATATTTCTGATATGCAATAGCGTCGATCTTATTTGAAACTTAACATGTGGATGGCGACCTTTTGTGTGCGAGCTTAAAGACAGTCAAGGGAACTACAGTCTAAGGTGTTGCTACGTTTTACCTTCATTATGTTGTTAAAGTCATCAAATGCATAGGCCTCGGCGGCAGAAACATCGCTGCCCTGGAAGCGGTACGGGGCGGATGGAATTGGCAGAATTGCAGTTTTGAATTTTATGAAATTGAAAATCAAACGGTTAGCATTTTAATTTATTTCGTGTTAAGTGCTTCGGTTTTGTGGTGCGCTTGTTAAATTTCAAGTGATGTGCACTTTAATTGGTGACGTTTCGTATTTAGTATACAACAACAACAAAAGGAAACAAATGAAATACACATACGCGTAAATATTGAAATTGGTGGTCATAAAAAAACATGCGCTATAAAAATATGGCCTCTGTCTGCATACTAAATACCAAAAGTAACATTTTTGAAAGGCAATTGTGTACGGAGCGAGTGGGAGCGTGCTAGGGCTTGAGTAACATCGTCCTATGGCAAGCGAACACGTGTTTTTATTGCTTTAGCTTACCGTCATCAGGGAAAATGCGCATCGTTTTTGCTTTCGTCTCTTTTATGATGCCACTTCTGCTTCCGTCAATTTCTTACCAGCGGCTGGTTGTACACAACGCACTACAGACTTGAGGAAAAATGCTCACTTTCATTTGCCTTGAATTCATCGCTTGAGCATGAAATATAAACGCACACTCACACACACACACGTATACAAACATAAAACAAGCGCCAGTGCCATTTGTATAGCTTTGTGTCAAAACAGGAAAACAAAAATCGCCACGAGAATAAAGAATGATGAAGAAAGAAAAGCAAGAAATCGAAAAACGCGATATGTGGCAGAAAAACCATTTAAACTCGTCATAGTCATGTAAGTCCCGGATGGCACACGCACACACACACACACAGACACAGAGTATCAAACGCAGCAATGAGCTTGTGAGTGCCAGAAAGAGGAAGTAAGAGATAGCGCACCTTTACAGCTAAGCTGGCACGCATTTGTTTGCCATTTTTTATGTGTTGCAAGAGATTTTTATTGCACACAGCTCAGCACAGCAGCAGAAGCAACAACCACGAGTAATGGTGCCGCAAGTCTTTCGCTCAGCCTCCTATGCTTTGTCGGCTCGCGTTGGCACTGATAATATTTTATTTCGGTTGCCAAATACACGATGCCATGGCCATACATAAAATAATGGCTCACATCAAATCAGCGCACACACATGCAACATTTTATGTTGTCATATTTCTAGCACAGCAGAGCCAACAACAGCAACAGCAGCAGCAGAAACGATACGAACGACAGCAACGCTTTTCAATTTCTTTAGCAGCGCCGTAGCGTATGCAACAATATTTCACAAACATTGCATTGACACAGCCATATTGGCAAGAGAGTACACACACACACACAGCAACAGCAACAACGAAACCCCCGTTGCCAATGCCCCCCACGTCGTTACTGCGTGCACTCGTGAAAACCTCTATGCAATGCTTATTCAACAGTTTTCCTTACTTTTACGCACACTATGCAACAAAAGCTTGTATTTTCTTTTGTATTCTCTTTTTTTTCCGACCCTGTTTTTATCATGAAAGTTCTTGGAAAATATCAGAAAAAATTTATATATTACGTATAGTGGGGGTTTGTTTAAAGTCCGAACCAGTTTTATACTTCAAATACTATAAAAATCTACGTAGAGAGAAAAGGAAATAGTGGCCAATAAGAAGGGACTATATATTTATTTATTTTTTTAAACTTCTACCATTTTTTTTAACAGGTGTGGCAGCTTAATAAATTGTTCATAGAATATAACTGTACAAGTAGGATTACACTTAAATGTATGAAACTAAAAAAAACTAAAAATTATTTACAATATTTTAAAAATGAATGTAGTTTAAGTATAAAATCTCGTGGGAAGATGTTTATTTTTTATTTATTTACAAACAAACATTGACTATCCACATAGAAGGAAAATATATAAAAATTATAAAAGGCATCTTATAAGCTATAAAAGCCTAAGAAGCAGAAATCAAATAAATTACAATAATGTTTTATTAACGCTTCCGTCCATCCTGTGGGGGATACTTTTTAAGTCTTCCTTTTCTCGGTCTTGAAAGCAGTTTTCTCGCAAGTGCGTTTCTCATAGCTTTCTGCGTGAGCTTGAATGGCATCACCAATCTTAAGAATATTGTATTGTGGTCCCAAAAGTTGTATAGAGCTTAAACAGTTATACATATATGACAAACAGCCCTGACGTTAGGCCTGATTTAAAGCATATGATAAACCGCAGAAGATGACCAGCTACAAATTACTTTTTTCTCCCACCTGTTTAACTTAACACAAAAGTTTTTGTTTGGTGTCTCAATTTAGTTGCATAGTGTTTTATTTATTTTTGTGTCGAGATAGCACAAGGAGACGTTTGCATTTAAATGTGCCATATGTTGCTGCCAAGCAGCTGCAAGTGGCATGTCATGCATTGGAATTACATAACGTGCGAGGGACTTGCACAGATATTACGCATACGCAACAACAACAAGAACAACAACAACAACAGAAGCCATTGCCGTAGTCGACATAAAAGCACTCACAATATCCACTTAGGAACCAAAACAATCACGCATACGACACACATCTAGGCGCATGTAGGTTCGGTAGTGTGCTTATAATGTGATTTTTGCTTGAATTGCGCTCGTTCACACCTTATACGAAGGCAACAGCTCGACAACTGCCAGCCCAATCAGCGGACACGTGTCCTCAGACAAACGCACGCAAATATATCCATTTAATCACTGTCACTGTCATGGCGGGGTCAACAGCATTGGCCTTCAATTTGTTTAAACAGGTTTCTTTTTTCTACTGACAGCAAAGCAATTACGTTCACGTATTTCCAATTCATAATAGTCCCAAGCATGCACAGGAAAATGTTTTATTTTCAATTAACTAGGTCAATTGTGATTGAATTAATTCAACGATGCAAATCTGCTGGATAGCATTAAATCAATTATTTACTATAAAACAACGTGCGATTACAGAATTATTTGTCAATTTCATTTGAAAATGAGTACTGTTTTGTTCGTTTGTTTTTTTTAAAAGGGAGCTGCTTCATAATAAGGACACCTTCATTTGTTAGAAAACCATGGGGTTAGAAATTAATTTATGAATTGCCAAAATCTGGAGAATTACTGCACCTTCTATGATCTCTCTAAAATAAAATAAACACTTTTCAACGACTTTATTTAGCTAAAGTATTGGTAATGCTGTTTCGTGTGTTAAAATTATATTCATTGTAGATTCTGCTACCCGAAAAGATATATATCGTTCATTAATATATGTTGTTACTACAAATTAGTCTTTTTTTATATATTCTTGTAATACAAAAATATCCGAACCAATCTCAAACACACTTCTCAGAAATTTTGATGTAACAAATACGATTTCCTTTGATTTATAGTTCGTCTTGGCGGTACTAAGCTATAGCAAGCCATATTTATAATATGATTTGTAAGTGAATTACGGTTTTATGGAGGCTATTGGATCGTCGTCGGAGATATGTCAGCACATATAGAAATCGTTATCTATACTAAACAGTTTAGCTGCTGTTGTCCATATTTCTGGCTCTTGTAAGAAACACGATGGGGCAGAAATATTTAACGCTTTACATTTAATATTTCAGCTAAAAATTCGCAACAAACTACGAAACAGAAGTTCCCCAGCAGGTCCTTGACTTTCACCATCCTTTCACAGTATTTTTCCAAGAGCTATTGCCACGCACAAGAGACTGTTATTTATAAAATTGGTAATTGTCAGGAAGACTTGTTGCAAGGCTTGCCCTGCAACCTGCTCATTACACAGTGCAGGCAGCGGCCACAATATCACGTATACGCCATGTGTGCTCTTATTGCTGTTGCCAAACGAATGCAAATAGTACGAAATGGGAGTGCCCAAACAGTAATGATGGATTGCAGCCAAATAAAGTCTGGATATCAGTGCCATAGCGACGACGACCAGTTCAATGTTGAACCCCTTACACGCTGCTCGACACTACTCGGAATTGGTGCGCAAATTGAAGAGCATACATGAAATCGATTTCTGGGCCAAGCATGAAGGATAAGGGGAAAAAAGTGCGCGGGGCCTGTTTGTAAATAATTGTGATGCACTTACACATTTTGCCGCGATTGTGCCCGCAACATGATTGCACACGCCCACACAGCTTAAGCTCGACATTGATTTCTCTTATCTCGCCGAGGCGCAACTTCGTTGCCCGCCATTGTGGCATGTCGCGTATACGCGTGCCTATGTGCGGTTCATGTGGCACGTGCAGGCGCAGGCGAACTTTAGCAGGACTCTTTGCGCTGTGTGTTGTCATCTGTCGCGCTTGCTGCAGACGTTTTTATTTGCTATTTAAACAATGCCGACGCTATGTGAGCCTTCGCTTTATAGTTGAAGCGCAACTGCGACCCCGAGAAGAAGAAAGTCAGGCATGGTGTCAGGCATGGTGCCTGTGCCTGGCATACATAAGGCCATACATGCCATGCATATTAAACTGTGATTAAATGCGCTATAAAGAGCAAAGTGAGCACAAAGTAATAATCATAACAATGCCGACCGTCTCATCAGTATGTCGAGCGTGATGGCACTATGAGGTTGCACTAAGAAGTAGGAAAAGTTCCATAAATCACGAGCAATAACCGCGAGCTTTTAGTACCCATTTGAACGCTGTGTGTAATAAAAGTTGTAAAAGATGTGGTAAATGCTTAGCTAACATGAAATCTATCCAACAAAATTAATTGTCCCTAGACTATTTAAACAAAGGATACCCGAAATAGTTATATTTTCTTCTTAACTTAAGGATGCTGCCAAACATGCTTTGCAGCATTGTTTTCATTAAAGCTGATGATATTTCAATAGAAACCTCATATGCTTTGGGTGCTATGTTGAGATATTCTCATAATTACTTCTTATTAGCAATTTGTTTTTCCTCAATTTGAATGTGAGTGCCGGTTGCTCTTTACTTCCAAATGCAAAACCAGTGTGTTTCTGTTCACTATTCTTTCCCTTTTGTGTGTTTCTCGAAATGGAATGGTGTTCGTACATTGTAAATATGTTATTAATTTTTAAATACTACGAACAATTTCTTGTTTTTATGTCCCCAAAAAATAAAACTAAAGAAGTTGTACGAAAATTGGAAACTATTTACTATTTATTTAGCTGATAGATACTATTTACTTCACTTGTTACTCACTAAGCTGGCGGAAGTCATGAATAAAGCAGACGCCCAATGTTAGAGCATTGCCTCATAGATTTGCTGGGAAACCCCAAGCACTCTCCCATTACATACTTGTTGTGAACAATACATATTAGTAATCACATTTTTAAACGCGTACCCAGAACTTTGACGACGATAAGATTACTTTAGTCAATAGCTATAAAACTTTATCAATGCTAGTTATAAAACATATGTAGGTATGACATCGATAACGTTTACACCCCATATGCACTATATTTGCAGCGACACAGCCAAATGTTCGAACAGTCTGAAATTCGAAGCCAGTGAGTGTAGATCTGTCGAAATTAGCTACGAAAATGCCGCACCACCACGGACCACCTCCACCACATCACCATGGGCCACCACATCACGGTCCTCCCCATCATGGACCTCCACACCATGGACCCCCACATCATGGACCTCCACACCATGGACCTCCACACCATGGACCTCCACACCATGGGCCCCCACACCATGGCCCTCCACACCACGGACCTCCCCATCATCATTACTAATGGAAAATAATTCGACGCGCTAAAAAATTGTCCTTATCTATTTAAGCTAGGATACTAATATTGTTAAGTGATTAATGGAAATTTTTTGGAAGGATCCTATTGAAAAATGGTGTAAGGAATAAATAATACATTTTATATAAATAATCTGAAATTCATGAGCAATAAATATTCTGTGCACTAAAAACTGACAAATCTATATGCAGTGCAGGTAAGTGTAATGTTTTTCTGACTGTTTTATAACAAAACAGCAGCTCTCAGAATGTCAGCTCTTAGTGGGGACAATTCGTATTAGAAGTGGAAAAAAACAACTATACCTAACAATGGTTTTAAGGGAACTAAGTGTAAATGCTTCGATATACCCCTCGACTTTATGGTGTTCTGCTTAATTCTATATATGCTATCATTTGAGCAGGAAGATAAGCTATCAGGCAAATAATATTGATAAAGTATTTACTTAGACAGGCATATCTCTGACGCCGCCCACAGCGATAGCTGAAGTTTCTTTTCTATTATATTTCGACAATACTGCGAATAGAATATTTCTCGGCTTTATCTGTTGTAGTTCATATTCGAAATACTTCTTCTTCACGTTTTTTTCATGTCTTTGTCGGTTTTTTCGTATTTTAATGTGGATTTATTGTGTTAGCTGTGTGTTAAAGTTGTGTTTCATAAATTGTATAGCCTTTACCGAGCATTCTTATTGTTAGATTTCGACTTTGTAGATGCACATTTTTATCTTTATTGAAAATAATTATCATTTTACGCGATATGTTAAAATAAATTTCTTTTAGAGAGCCAAGAAATATACATACTTGTATATCAATGACTTGTGAATTTTTCTATGAAGCACTATATTGCTTAGATAAGTTTATAAGCGTATTTTCCAAAATCCATATATACACACATGTTAAAATTTTGTACTTTATGATGTACTGCTATAGATTTAAAAGAAAGTATCCAGGGGGAAAAGATACTTTCTTTTAAATCTAAAGTATCTTTTCCCCCTGGATATTCAGAACTATCTTTCTTTGCATACAAATATTTTAACTTATGCACGCTAATCGTTTTCACTAGTTTTAAAGTTATAATTACAAATATATGTGAGAGCCCTTAAATGTTAACGCAATTTTCAATTTCTGTTTGTTGGATCCATAATTGTACTCGCTTTTAATTTCACATTCTAGAGTCTGGTCTGAATTATTTAAAAGCCTAAATGCCATATAAAAAAGCATAATATTGGCACATATAATGGTCGATTTGAACTCCACAATCAGCATTCAAATAGGAAGCACTGTAATATATGCAAAATTTATTCTAAAATCTAAGGCACTCACCAATGAAGACTGTATTGAAATGCAGTTTGGAGTACAATGTTTCATGTAACTTGATCGATTATGCAATAAACAATCATTGCATACCTCAGGGCGCGCCATAATATTTTGCATGTCGTGGCATTACGTTGTATAATTAATATTTTATACAAAATTTGCATGATTAAGTATTCAACATAGATCCAACGATGTTGCAAAGTTTAAGCTCGAGGGACTGCAAGTGTTGAAACCCCAAGTAAGCTGGTATGGTGCACAGCTACTCACACAAACACACACATAGACTCACAGAGTAATGTGTACATATAAATTACTTTGCCGTACAAAGGTCAGGAAACAAATAATATATAACTAAATTTCATATTGCATCCGCAACGAGCGCCGTCAGCGAAGGGCAAGTAAACAGCTTGTTGCCAAGCAGCAGGTTCAGGTTCATTTATAAGTCTTACACTTTTCATCAATCATGAAAAATTTAACAGCAACAGCAGACAGACAACAAACCACATTCTCGTGTGCACGTGAAAGTTTCCTTCCCCGCGTTGCCTACACACGCGTGCCTTGTGTCTTTCATTTATTGAATTATCACTCAATCAAGCTGTGTTAGAACTCATGGGCCAGGACTACAGCGTGTGTCATTATTTCAAGGCGTGCGTGTGTCCTAGATGGGCGGTATTTAGTCCCACCCCTGCCGAGTCGAGCCAATTTGCCTGTCTGGCGCATTTGTCATTAAAGCGCGCTACAAATTGATTTCATACATGATTTAACAGTTTCTGTGATTTGCACGCAACGCAATTCGGGCAAATTAATTGTGGGTTTTTGCCAGTGCAGCAAATTTAACGAGCCAGAGGCATCGAAGCAACCTCCCTTTGTCTACTCTGGCGTATGTAGCTGGTCCTGAAATGTTGCGGTCGACCACAGAACTGCCCTTTGGCAAATTGATTTTTGTCTCGCCCAAACGTTTCAGCATGGCTCCAAGCTTGCCATTTATTTTTCATAACAAGCTTAAAGGATTATAGACACGTCAAACATTTTTCAGTCATGCGCGCACACACACACACACACACGCACACGCAACTGTACAAATAAACCCTTGTAAATTTGTATTTGTTATATACGAGTACATATACAACGAAATGGCTTTACAAATTAAATATATCAGCCGTCCCACAAACATACACACAAGCCATTGACTAAGAATGGGATAAATATTTGATTGATTACCCGAGAACTAATCGTTCAGTTGACAGTTGTCAATCGTTTTGGAGCTAATACGTAGTTGACAAACTGTCAATTGTGACAATTATATAGTAACTAGTAGTGTGTATTATACTTTCAAAAACACTTTGCTGCCTCTAACATATCTTTCTTACAGATCCGTTGACTCCGTTTTCTTTGTCAACTCATTAACTCATTATTAAGAAAAAATTGAGCGAGAACGATTCCAAGAATATAATAAAGCTATATAATTTTCATCTACATGTGGAGACCAATTAGAATTTTGTATGGACATTTGGAATAGCTTCCAACATTATATCTAGGTGGATATGATGAGACAGAATTCTTCTGATTCTATCGAATTCTCTTTTTCTCTCTCCAAACTTCGAATACTGCTCATGCATTACCTTTTATTTTATAAAACAAAGTTTAGCAATAGACATGAAGACATCTGGTATTAAAAATGGTATTAAATGGTATTAAATAAATAATTATTCTACAAGTATGGAAGGCAAATCATATTTTAACCAATGGCGTAACATTTTGTTTGCCTATTTATTTAAACATTTGGCATCACGTAACGAAGAAAGCCAAGAAAACAAGGATAATTACATCTAGAATCTTTAGTTTGAATTGTGTCTGAAGTCCTTTTGTACATAAAACGAAAAAAATGATTGAAATAGTTTGCCATTAAAACAGAGATAAAATGGGGAATTATAGTATTTCCCCTTTTAGTCTAGGGTAGTTCTCAAATTCCAGTTTTGCTTTAAATTTTAGCTAATCGATTCATTCCAATATTCAAAAACAGGTTATCATTTAACAAATCCATCACAAACAAACAACTACTGAGCAGCACTTTAATTGCGTTCAATTCAGTGGATATGGGCAACATGAATATTTTAGATTATAAATTGATATATTCGCAAAGATAACCTGAAACTCAATTTCTGGCGCTTTCATACTGCAATCGCCATTTAATATACATCATGCAAAACCAATTAAAAGTTTCGAGCCATTGAATAAAAAGTAAATACATAAAATCACAATAGATACTCGCATGCATTTGAACGCATCCATATCTATGTACATACTATATGTATATAGTATGTTGATGACAGATTAAACACTCATACACACACATTTATATGCATGTACATGTGTGTAGTTAAAACTGGCGTACATACTCGAATTCCCATTTGCAAAGTTATTCAATAAAAGACAAATGCTTTTATATAATGGCTAAAGTTTTAGTTACATGCGGCTAGTTGTGTGCTGGGAGTCCCTCGATATAGGCGCTAACTACCCCTCACACACACACACACACGCACTCACACACTCACGCACTACGCACTCAAGGCTGTGGCAAGTTCGCAAGGTGCAATTAAACCATTGTGTGATAAGTAAATGAGCGCAATTGCTCGCAATTAAAGCGAAACAAAGAAATGTGCACGGAAATGTGAAAAAGAGTTAACAACTACAGAGGCAAATAACATTGGCTAAAGTGTCTGGGCGGTGTACTGTACATTGTGGCATACTAGTGAGTATGTGAGTGGACAGGTATGTACATAGTGCACTGGGGAATGGGGATGCTTACCTGTCGCTGCAGAATGTAGCTGAATTCGGTAGCTGTGTTCCGGCGGCTGTCGCTCATTTTGTTAGTTTGGAGTTGCAGGTGTTTTTTTTTTTTTTTTTTTTTTTTGCTAATTCACACGTTCTAGAGCAAACTGTAACTGTTTTTTTGATCAGGTGGGTTGGTGACTTGTTTCTTTATCCGCACTCAAGTGTTACTTAGATTATGTACGAGAAGCAGCAGTGGACTGAAATGCAGGAGAAGAGCAAACAAAAAACAAGTAGTATGGTGCCAAGTTTAACTTTTTACGCATGCCAATCGAATTTTGCACCGCCATGGCAAACCGTGACCGTCTCGCTTCGTTATGGATGCAAACAAATAACATTTTCTTTTAGTACTACAATCCCTCTCTACCAGATATGTTGCTCCTAATTTTCCTACTCTGCGTCGCTTCATCACTTGGTAAGTAATAACCTGTTTTTAGTTGTTATACGTATTGGCTAATAGCTGCAATCTTTTCACACCACAGCAGACGACTTTAGATGCTTTCATGACCAATCCAACACTGATCTGCGTTGTAAACTTATGACCGTATATTCAACCTTTTGGATTCCCGTACATAAAAAATGTGTTCCAAGAACGTTGAGCATTTGTTTTCGAGGACACAACGCAAAGCCCAAGTATTCAAGAGCGTTTTCCAAAAAGGAATGTGAAGCGATATGCCTGAAACGAAAAGCCAAACCAAAAGCTACCAAGGCTCCTTCAGTAACTAGTACTCCCAATGCATAAGAAATTAAACATTTATGAAATCTAAGCATATCGACAGTTTTTGTAATTCTTTTCATCACCATTTTTACTGAGTCCAAATGGAAATCATTTACCTTGACAAAATAGAAAATCATTATGTATACGACGTTATTATATATTGCGATTAGAACCAATCGTTTGAATAGATTATTGAACTTATTTAGCATTTATTCACTTATTAATTTTGATTCGCTTTTTGTTTTTGTTCACCTATTACTATTTCATTGAAAATTAAAAGAACTATTGAATAAATTTAAATTATTTGTAATAGAGTGAGGAACACATTAAAAAGTAAATAGCCAAAAAGAACTGTCGAGTTAAATGAAGTTCATTCCACAACTCCGAAGAGGACACTTCATGTTCTTGATTAAGAACTTAGCTCTTATGATAAGCAAGTATTGTTAACGTTATTTCCCATCGGATTTACTCTACACACAATTGTATATATGTACATATGTATGTCTATAGCTTATTTACATTTTCCTTTAAGTCGATAACACATTGCAATGTGGGAGATTTTATTGTGTCGATAGCAAAAGTAAATTGGAAAATACATATTGTCTTGCAAGGACATCCGGTTTTGTGGCAAGGAATCTCAACTCAGCGTCTAACTCAACCCAATGAACACAAATGTTTCACCAATTGCAGCTTAACTTTCAAAATATGCAGATTCAATTATCAAACACTAAGAAAACCATATGGAGCAATCGAAAAAGCATTTCGATTAAAAGTTTTGTGTTTATTGGCACTTTTGACAAAGTGTTTCCATGAAATGCATGTTTTATGTTTTTGCACAAATTAAAAACCTTTAAATTATTTGTAAAACATATTTCGAATGGGTGTCCAAAGGATATTTTTCACAATGAGATTAAGCTGAAAAATGTTCATTTGAAGTGTTTGTTTCAATGAATGTATAACGTTTTTCAAATTGGATGAATAGTTAAGCTATAAACATTGGCTGAGCTGCTTAACATTGCAACTTTAAATGCATAATTCCATTCAATTCAACTCGCTCAGCTTGACTTTAAATGGATAATTTGTCTCACTCATTTGTCTGCTCACGTGTCCACAACAATTGACAGACAAAATACACACAGCGAAACACACGCAAGAAACTATTCAAGATAGTATGTAGTTTAGTTCGATTTTGAGTTATTGTTGCTTGCATAATACATTTAATTGCATTTATAAAATATTTGCCTTAATTTTTGCGCACACACTTTGAATTCTACAATTTGATAATCCGTATCTAGCGACTTCGTTGCCACGACGCTTTCGTTAAGACTGCTGCAATAAAAATATATTGCGAAACACTCAACAAGGATAACATTGGCGGTGTCCTGTCGTCTGTTGTTGGCGCTTCGTCCTAGTCGCGCCGCCGTCGTCGTCGTCCTCGTCGTGTTCTGTTTGCTGTTGAAGTTTTCTGCTCATTGCTTCGCAGCTGTTTGCTGCACGTTTTGTTGTTGTAGTTGCCTTTTGACTTTGAATTTGCCAACAACAATGCGCACACATATACGAGCGTTCTCTCATACACACACACACACACACATACCAATGAATACCCTCATCACGCTCTGCTCTCAGCTTTCTCACAATAACAAAACAGAAGCCGGAACTGACCCCAAGTTGCCACATGGTCCATATTGCTTTAAGATGCTAAGAAATGGAAAGAAAACAAAAATGAATTACAAACAATTTAAGAATGAACTTTAGTTTCGTTATATTTCCCTTTACTTTGAAATGTGAGTGTAAAGCATATTTGTATTTTAATAAAGATTGCATAAAACAGGGGCCATCTGGCAACACACGGCTTATAATTTCATTCATGCTTTTTTGGCAAAACAACTTGAGCGAACGGGAGAGAGTGTTTAAAGCGCGAGTGACGAAAGCTTGCGCACGTGTTATTGTGTTGCGAAAAGCTTTTCTTAGAGGGCCGTTGTAACATTAGAGATGGGCAATATTATCTAACAAGTCTAGCTGCGAGTCGAAAATTTTGCCTTTTAAGAGATCGTATGTACTACAAAGAAAAAGAACAAAAGTACAGGTAGCTAAAACAACCAAAAGACCTAACAAATACAGTAAAAACAGACTTTACAGTTTTGTCGCCGTATAAATGTTATGCTATTCGTGGGAAATAAATGTCCTCTAATTAGCTTATTTCATCGCTCTTAAATATTATGTGTTATTTCAATTATAACTGTTCAGTCTTTCTTTAAAAGAAACTAACTAATCAATGAAACTTTACATATTTTTTTATTCAACTTAATTATTACAACTACTTAAAATGGTAAATAAATAATAATATCCTAAATGCTAGTTACCTCTAACGCCAAGGGACCACGCGATAGTTCTGAAGAGCCTCGTCATATGTATAACTGAGATCAATTTCCTCGTGACGCAACACCCCCGAATCCAGAAGTCGACGCAGGATCATGGCAGTGCGCGCATTAAATGTATTGCCATACAAATTTAATTTCAACACACGCGATGGCTTCTTGATGGTCAGGAGGATGAGATTAATAGCGCTCGCATCGATATCATTGTAGTTCAAAATCAATTCCCTTAGCATCCTGCACGAACTAAAGCGCATGGCGATCCAGCCTCCACCATGCCTCCCAATGCCATTGCCACTGATGTTCAAATAACTGAGCATGCCTCCCTTGGCAATCGCGCGCATAAGGAAGAGCGTTCCGTCGGCACCAATGCGATTATAGGCCACATCCAATTTGCGGAGTGAGCTCTTCTTGCTGCTCAGGTACTCAGCGATTGGTTCCATATCGTGGGCCACAAACTCGCAGTGCTGCAGAGTCAGATTCACCAGTTGGTTCTGCATCAGAAGCGTGCCAACCAACGACATTATCTTCTCTGTGTCCAGCGTCAGCTTCAGACCCAATATACGACTAGCATTCAAGCTGATTATGTTCTCCGCCTTGTGCACTCCGTCGGCAATCAGAGCAAAGTTGTACTGCGTTATGTTGCAACACGCAACGTTCAGATGCCGCAGCGTCTTCGTGGCCACAAGGAACTTGTGCAGCATGCGCACATCGTACTCGCTGAGCTGAGTGCCTGGCAAGATATCGCATTGAAATCAATTGAACAAGAATGCGTTAAAATGTAAGTATTCAAAAACTATCAAGTTGATAACTTGTTGTGTAACAGCTCTTATGTACTTGTATATTATAATAATATTCATATAATACATATTATGCTTAAACTAGATACTGATATAATCTTAATCTATATATTCGACTCATGTAGTGTGCAGCTGCGTCTATCAAAAAGAAAACCAAGAAAGGAATGCTAACGTCGAGCAGGCCCAACTCTTAAATACCCTTAACCAGGCCACAAACGGGAGTTATAGAAAATCGCGAATAGCGGAAAAATGGGGCGGTGCATCGGGATAAATTAAGAAACTTGCCCTTTCTCGGGCGTAGTTGGTTATTCTAGCTCTTATACTTTCTGAGATCCTTGCGTTCATACAGGCAGACAGATGGACAGACAGACGGACATTGACTCGGCTTGTCATCTTGATCAAGTATATATATACTTTGTGGGGTCTGCCACGCCTCCTTCTGTGTGTTACATGTACTCTCGCATAAAACTAATATACCCTTTTACCCTTTGGGTACAGGGTATAAAAATGTGATTATAATTTCTAAATATTATAGATTCTAAAATGAATGTCCAAGCTAACTACACATATAGCAGATTGCAACAAAATGTGTAGCCTATTTGGTAGCCAAATGGTAGAAGAGCTCTTCTATATATGTTTGTACTTATATACTTAAAAAGTCTGTATTAATGCAGATAATAATAAACTACATGCAATAACAAATTGCCACCTTCTTGTATGTTTAGAAATTTAAATTTGGCATTATTGCTTATTGTATGTGTAGAAATTACATTTTTATTTTATTAATTCCATTGCTTTTGTCTTACCTTCCAGGTTCAGGTCTACCACCATCATTTTGCGTACATTCAGTCGAAGCATTACGAAAAACTCACGAGGCAACTGCATAAGTCTTAGCTCTATTTTATGCAGCGGTATGAGGGATCGCACAAAATCCCGCAGCAGCGTTACATCCCAATTACTAACCACAGTGCTGGAAATCGAGGCCGAAAACAAATGGCGACGCAGCATAAAATTTACCACCGTGCGGAAGTCGCGAATGCAATGATATTTCCGGTTCATGCGCTCTTCAAAGTCCAGCCGACTAAACCGGAAGTGGCGATAGGGCCGCTTATCGTACTCGGTTTGCCAACAATATAGTAGCATGATCGTAAACAGGCGACCCTTGACTGGTGGCGGTGCAAGACAGCAGCAAGGATCGTAGTCACATGGCATATCACACATTTTGCGTTTGTGTTAGTGTATTTTAAAATGAAATCAAAATTTAGACAAGAGTTCTAGGTGAAACGTACAATCCTATGGCTACTATACAAAATTGGTAATTACAGCATAATGTTCGATATAACATCCAACAGTCGAGCTTTAAAAACATAAACAGGACAAATAATCAGCCAATTAGTTGCATTCCCTGAAGAACAACAAGATTATAAATCATTTTTGTTGCCTTTTACTTATGTGACTTTGTTTTAAAATTAATAAAAATATTAAATAACAACTGGCACCTATTTTTAGTTTTTAAATACGAAAGATGTTTCTTAATTATTTTTGTTTTTACTTGATCGAAGCCCTCCATTCTGGGAGTCATTTCCATAAAATGTTGCTAAGTTCTTGCATGGAATTCTTCGAAACCTGAATTTATACCGTTAGTTAGTTTCTAGAAGTTAGAAATTTGAGCTCTAAGACACTTATATATTGCAGTATTTAAGGCACGGTTCGCTTTTAAAAATTTTAATATTTGACATTCTTGCATAAATACAGATGAATACTGATACGCTGACAACAACGAAAATCTTACATTAAAACTAGTATACCCTTTATCCTTTGGGTAGACAGGTAATAAATACAAATTATGAATTCTGTTTTTACACGGTAGATTAGTTCCAGAAACAACCGTGTAAAAAAGACACTGATCATATGCAAAAATAGGTGATTGGCTGCTTATCTCTAATGAAATATATATGCAATTTTTAATTTTCACACCGTGTTATATCCAAATCGTGTAAAAACAGAATTAGGTGTATACTGCTCATCTCATATGTATGTATGTTTGTTTGTATGTATCATTAGTGCGGCCGCAGGTCCACATTTTAGAGAGCGAAGCAGCATAAAAGCACGCGCCCGAAAGTATGCCACATAAAATGTGTACCGCACTGCTAATGGCACCAACTTAATCGGCCTCCAGGCCCAAGTATTCAAGCCATGCGAGCGAACACACCACAAAAGACAGACTAATATATAAAAGGTTACTGACTGACTCGCGAGACGACTGATTCAAGTTATTAGCATAGTTTGGCGAGCAGCAGAAGCAAAAAACGCGCACACATATAAGGGCGGAAATTACCATAAACGATATTTCATTCATTTATATGCCATTTTCATGGCTGCTCCAGAATGAATTCATTCTAAACGAGCACGTGACACAGACAGTCGGAGCTTAAGCACTAACTCGACATGTTGCACAATTTAATTGGCCGGCCTGCAACGTTCCAGCACGTGCTGACTGCCCTATAAATGCGTAGCGACTTCAACTGCAACTGCAACACCCAACAACCCAAAACTGATATTTTTATTTATATACCCGTAGCAGCAACTGAAGCAACTGAGACATAGGTAGAGACTCTTGGCTCATTATGCAGGCATGTATGATATTTTCACCATTTAAGGACTTGAAGCATCTTCATTTATTTTATTGCCATTTTCAGTTCGAACATGCGCTGCAATAAATTGCGACAATTCTTAAAATAAACATGCTTTGATGGCACTGAGTTGAAGTAATGCAGTTAAGATTTTCCGGTTGACTTACGAGCGCGCGCGCACACAACAACATACACACACACACACACACAAACACATACTACATATGTATAAATATATACATATTAGCTCATCAATGTGCCTGTTAAGTTGAAAATTCTAGTGCAACAGGTGCCATTCAATAGACAAATGCAGCCATTTGCAATGGTACGTAGAAAAAGCTGAAAAATGCAACGTAATGAAATATTTTTCACTTTTACTACCACCCTGTTAACTGGTTGATTTCTATACACGCACATACGTACATATGTATGTATATGCAGTCTACCGAAGACTCGCACTCAGAATGGACATGACGACAGCAGTAATTATGCATTAATTTATGGCAGCATTCAGCAGACAAGAGACAGACAGCCAGGAGCCAGGCAAAAACAACTAAAAACAAGTAGAATGAAAACTTTATACCGTAGACAGTATAGAGTTGTCTGTAGCTTGTCTGCACACATTCGCCAGACCGTTTATGATTGCTCTTGTGCGAGCGTTCTCGTGCAAAATGGACATGCAAGAGCTGAAGGTGTTTAATTATCGACTGTAGAAACAATTATACAGAAATGGCTACTGTTGGTTGGCAAGAGAAAAAAATGCCTTCAGCGAATGTCAGCCTTCAATGGTTGTTGAAAATATGCACTTTCGCAGCGTTTGGGAATTTTCATCACATCGCATTGTTTCCAAATAGAATAATTATTAGATTCCGTATAGCTACTTAACTGAATTGCATTTAGAAGGCAAATAATAATAAAAACCATACCGACACATTGGAAAACATAAATACTTGAGCATGTCTCTATGTATTTGTGGGTATTTATATGTGATGGCCAGACGCTTATAATTGCAGTGCTGCAGTCTCAGTTTACAGCTACTGTGCAGCAGACGACGACGACGACGACAACAACAGCAACAACAACAACAACAGCTATAACCAGAGGTAGACAACAACAACAACAACAGCAACTGCAACAGCAAATCGCATGTGCATATAATTTAAATAATTTTTAGAAACGCAAAGTGTGAAGCAAACTATATAGAAAACAAAAACAAGGAGGATAGAGAAAAAAGAACACAACTCATGTTTGGAACGCGCCTTGCAGCGCGAGCAGCCAAAGCGTCTGGGCCGTTTGTCTGCGCCTTATTCACCTGCTATAATGCATCCCGATCCAGCCAGGCCTACAGTCTATAGTCTACAGTCTGCAGTCTGCAGTCTGCTGCCAGACAGTCAAGTTTGGTCCATATTTGGATGCAGGCGTGCATTGAAGCGACGCACACGTCTCTACATACTCGCATACATAACTTAAGGACAAGCATCAACAGTAGCAGCAACAACAACAACAACAACAACACCAGCAACAACCGGCAACAGCATCGACATGAACATCGTCAACAACATGAGCCAATGCCTGCGATACTAAACGGTGAAGGGGACATTGAGGATGAGGATGAGGACGATGGTGCCCAACGATGACGGTGACAGTGACGGTGATGGGGACGACAGCGGCCTCGGCCTCCAGACAAACAGCAGACATGCACTTGTCTCCTACGGCTGGCTGGGTCAGCCGACGTTAATATGTACGCATGCATATACATACATACATATATGTGTGTGTGTATGAGGAGCGCATTCACTGTCAATTTGGACAATCAAGAAGAAGCGATACGCGTCTGCTCCATCCACGTCCCCGTCTGCGTCTGTGTCTCAATTTCTGGGCAGAAGAAGAAGCCAAACGATGGCACGCGAAAGGCCTAAAAACCGAAAACGAAAATGCACATGCGAAAATTAATATAAATACGCAACAAAAAAAAAAAAGAAGAAGAATTAAATAAATTAAAACAGCAACACAAGCCACTGCAACGGTAGCAGCCAACGGCAGACAACAACAATAACAAATTGGCTCCTGGTCTTTGCATTCCACATGCAATCTCAGACTACAATCACGACAACTGCATTCGGTGGCTGCAACGGCAACACCCTCGGTGCTTGGACACCAACAGCCAGCCAGCCAGCCAGCCAGTCAGCCAGCCAGCCAGGTAGCCTAGCAGACAGGCAGTCGACCAACAACCACAACAACAACAACAACAACCGGCTAACTAACCAAGTTATACGCTTGGCCAACGTCTGGTCTGCACTTGTGTTGTCTTGACACGTCTGGTTCGCTACTGATCTTATGCTGGACACACACACACACACACACACACACACACTGAACTGACTGACTGTATGACTGTATGACTGTATGACTGACTGACAAAGCTACACACATCGTGTATCTTTAATAGACTCTGCTTCTTCTTTTGGGCAAGCTTGCATGCCTGCCTCTGTGTGAATGCTGTCTGCAAGCTGCTTGTTATTTTGTGATCTCATGCATCGCCTTCTTTACATATGTATGTATATATGTACGTATGTACGTATGTAAGCATGTATGTATATGCATACCTTGCTGACTGCTTCCAACACAATTATGTTAATTATGTGTTTTATTGGTGCTTCAAAACATTTTTGGTACTTCACGTGTCCCCTCCCAGGGTATATTGAACTGCCTGGTACTCGACATGCTCGCGTGTAACATATTAATATAAGCCTATTCCATAATGCCTGAATTAATATGCATTTAACTAATTATGCTGTACCCGATCGCACAGTTAATTGGTATGTTAACATATTTCAGAATTCGCCTTTTTATCTTAACTTAAATCAGTACCACTAGTCAAGATTGTTTGTTGCTCTTGTCAGTTTATTATAAATCAATAGCTCTATCTTAAGTCATACATTAAATGGAATTTTTAGAAACATTACTATATTCGTTTTAACGGAAATAGTTTCCAACAACTTACAATATTTTGAATATGTTTCGTTTACTTTTCCTGAGCACGTTTTTAGAAACTAGTGAGCGATCCATGCAAGCTTGTTTATATTATAGAAAATATTAAGTTGATTTTCTAAAATAGAGATAAAGAATTCGGAATATATTTCGTACATTTATATGAGTTTCTTTTTCTAAGCCATTTTGAATATTGAAGCATCTAATAGCAGCTTTATTTGCAACTAATATTTAAATACTTTTTAATTACTTACATGTTTCAGGCAAGCCATAAACCAACAGAAGAAATTTAAATAATTTTTTCCTTGGTGTCAGCATATCAATGAGACAACCCGCAATGAATAATCAATATAAATGACTCGCAATAAAATGGATACAGGAAGATATGCGGATTAAAGAAACTGATTACCTGATTACTGATTAATGGCTACGACAAACAAAAAAAGACGTTGCATGCACTTCAAATAGAGAAAGGACGAGCTAGAAAAATATATCCTGTCTAGCTCAATCTAAAGTTTTGTTTATTAATATTATGAAGTAATTTTTAAATCATCCTCTCACATTGCGGGATTGCTATTAGGATATTAAGCTATGTAAGTATTTTAAGATTTTGAGATAAAAGTAATTGAAATTGGCTAGAATTCAATCAAGTCAGGAGCGGCAGGAACTTTCTACTGGCCACTGCAATATACCCAGATAAATAGATATACTATAAATAAGATAAGATAAGAGGAATTGGTTTCAACCTATGCTGTATATGTGGCATCATTGCATGCAAAACTTTCTTTTCTAATGCAACGAACAATTAATATTCTATATAAACAAACTGTAAAGTTGAGATATCATGAACGGCACCTGTTTCTGTGCTCGAACAATCCGGTTAAGACATGTTTATCTTATTTGATTTCAAGCAAATGCTGATAGCATAATTATTGATATAATACAAATCAATTAAAAATGAAATAGGCTTGCTAGCAAAATATTTTTGTATTTAAGCGTGTTTGAACTTCTAGCAACTCTTATAAGTTTCAGTACCTATGGAAACGTTGGTACAGTTATCGACAAAAAATATAAATTATCTAGCATTTTTAGGGTGTTTCTTGTGAATTTTAATTAATTTATTATCCTTTGGTTTTAGCATCATTTCTGTTGTCATTGTACATTGACTTCACAAACTTATTTCAAATAGTTGTGTAATTGATTTAAAAAATAATTCATTGTTATTTCAATTACAAATATAATCATTCTTTTGATTATTTGAATAACTACATTCCAAGTAGTCGGGTCGTTGATAAAAATGATTGCGTTGAATTGCGGTTGGTCAGGCTATTAAAGCAACATCTAACCTTTGGTTTATAAGTACTCCCGTTTAAATCATGATGTAATATTATAAGCATGATCTAGATAACAAATCTATAAATAGCAAATAAACAGCTATATGGTTCGATCGTAAAGAACTAATTTGTGTATCAAAAGCAATCTATCGCATTTGGAAATAATCTCTGATAGTTGGCAATAAATGTTTAAATGTTTAAAGCTGTGTTCCCTCTTATCGGCCATTATTTTGTTTTGTTTTTGTTTGCTTCCCCATTTAATTGCTTTCCATAACTATACCAAGAACGATGATAATGAGCAATGCCTTCCTTCAACACAGCTACTTGTATGAGCCCAGCAAGTCTTAAAACTATTTCGACAGGTAGGAGACGAACGCACGTGTCGGCACGCAGATGTTAACTTGCTGTTCAATTTTTCTTAAAATAAATTTAAAGCAATTGCTGCCAGCGTATTTTAAAATAAAATTAATTCCTAACTGGCACGAGCGTGAGCAATTTAGGTTTGTCAAGCCGCTAAAAACAGACGTATTGTTTATAAGAATAAGTGTCACATCCACTTTAACATGCCAACATCTGTACACATGCCATACATACCTACATACATATATACTAAAAGCAAGTAGCTACTGTTTTTCCCAAGTTTCACTTTCTTTAGGAGATCAAAGAAAACTAACTGCCAATTATTCTGGCACTAGAACAACCTTGAAAATAATAATGACAAATCGAAAATGATTTTCGCCAACAAGTTATGCGGTTTGACTCACGCCGAATTTCAATTGTCTGCATAACTTTGGAGGACTGAGTGTCTGACTCTGACTGTCTGTCTGTCCCACTGTCTGTCTGAGTGTCTGTTTATTTGATTTTATTTATTTTTTCTGCTTCCTCTATATATGTATGCACGTTCTCACACAAAGTGGGGCAAATGTTATGCAGATTGGCCAAAAAAAAAAAACAACAACAACAACAACACACACATATGTACATACAGAAAGAAGAAATAACAAAAATATGTACAATAAATAAACAGTATTATATAAACGTCTCGCGAATGTCGCGTTTGCCGCGCAAAAAAGTTTTCTTCCTTTTTTAGATGATTTCGATTAAAAAAGCTCATTCCGCTTTTTTCGACGACTGTTCCAATTGTGAGCTATAGCAGAAGATTAAACTGAAGCTGAGCATTTGATGCGGTTGCAACTTTTCACGGCAACAGCAACTGCTCTAAATCCACAACACCCCCCCCCCTTCTCCCCGCGCCTCCACACCCACCCCAAGACCACTCTGTGGTGTTGTATTACTTGCGACTCACGTACACAGTTAAACGATGTGTAGACATATAATATACATATATCAACAGATAGATCCCCAGACAGACAGTCATATGGTGAGAAAACCAGACTTCATAAAGTGCTTCAAATTATACAATCATTTTTTTGAAATTCAATTTGGTCCAGACGCTTAAAAAATTAGAAAAAAAAAGAGGGAATAACATCCAGATTTTGATGCGGATGATGATGATGATGTTGATGAAATGAGAAGCGTGTGTGCTTTATTTTAGAATTAACAACAAAAGCAACAACAAGAAGAAAACGTAAATAAATAAATCAGATGCGGCGACAGCAGCGTCCTTGAGAACTCAATGTTGATTTCCGTATGCAAATTGAATAAAATGGTTACGTATTTAGGCACAACAATTATGCAACATAGTATTTGTTTTCTGGAGCCACAACAGTTGCGATTAAAATTTTCGAGCTGTGAAAGTGAAAGTGAAATTACGTAGCAAAAACGGAAAAAATCTATGATCTTTCTGGGGTTAACAAAAGCCGTACCGTACCAGGCACCAACTATATTTGTCCCATAATAAGTTATATCCGCCTATTTTCTTTGAAAGCATGAATTCCTATTAGGCCTATTTTATGCAAAGCAAACAATGTGCAATTTTCTAACTACGCACTTTTTATCAATCATTACGCATATATCCATATACTATACTATATCGCTCAAGAGCCAGTAAACTACAAGTAGACAACAATTCCGAAAACCAATCCTGAGAACCAAACATTTGCTTACATGTTCCAAGCAGCGACTAAATTAAGTGCCACAATACACCAACAATTGTCGCAACAACAGCAACAACAACTGCGATAAAAATCAAAAGAAACAAATTTGTATAAAACTATGAAAACATCAGTAGATTAAAGCATAGTCACATGCGTACAATACAATTTGTGCATCTAATTTGGGACTTATGATTTGATAACAGAGGCGTCTTGAGTATCAAAACAGTTTTATTAAAGGCAAGATAGTAACACTAACTAACTACAATACGTCATCAGCGAACGCATGATTCTGGAAGTAGTTGTGAGCATTATCATTATCATGATCGGTTGCAACTGTAAGATAGTTGTTCCAAACTCCACTCTCTTTCAATTGATAAATTCCACTGTCTCGCTGAATTATTGATAATTCTATTTAGCAATACATACATACATGTTCAAAAAATTCATCAAAATAAAACAATGAGCTAATCTAAAGCAATCACAAGCTGTCATTATAGTATTATCTAAGAGAACGCGTGCTCAGGACTTGGACGGCCGGCAGAGCTAATTAAGGGAAAGAGGCATGTTAGTAATAACAAAATCATTTTGCGAGCCAGCGTCTCCTTCTCTCTTCCCTTCCCTTCCCTTCTCTTCTCTTCTTTTCGCTCCTCTTCCTCCAGCGTCCTCGCCATGAATATCACTTTCTTTTGCAGTTGGCGCTGGCTAGCTGGCTCGCTGTTGCCTGCCTGGCTGACTGCCCTCCTGCCTGCCTGCCCGCCTGCCCGCCCGACTGCCTGCCTGCCTGCCTTCCTGCCCGCCCGACTTGTGGACTCCATAAAAGAAACGAGCTTCCTATGCGTACCAACAGCGAGCAGTGACAGCGTCGTTGATTGGTCGACGACGGCACGACGACGAAGCTAGCAACGACAACAAGACAAAAACCGAACTATCGGCCGAAGCGGTCTCAGTACACTGAGAACAATGTGCGTGTACCTGCTTTCACATATGCATAAATAAATGACTACAATTAAGAGATTGTTAGTGTTGCAAAGAAAAAGAAATATCGAATCGCGTTACAAACAATAACCTCTACTGCCTTTTGTGAATGTTTAGTACCATTTAGTGCCTAATAAATATTAAACAATTATTCACTGTTGAGAGTAGGGGCATAGCTTCCCCCCATGGCTCAGTGATTCTTTACCTTTACCTTTAAATTATATTGTGTCTTTTATTATTTAAGTTTTTTAATTTTAATTTGTTATTTGAATAATAGGTTACTTCTTTATTTGTATTGCCATTACTTCATCTTAATTACTTTTTTTTTCTAGGTCTAATAACGTCTCTGGCTACCCTTTGCGGTGAATCGGGGCATAGCTGGACGTTTGGCAAATATTCGTTATTAGATATTTTTATACTTTCTATAGGCTCTTTTATTCCTTAGTTTTATGGAGTTGAATATTTATTGTAAAGATCGACAGCTTTGTTAGTCGATGAAATAAATAGATACAAATAAATAAATAGAATAAATATTTTTGAATGCATACCCTTCAGGTCATAAGAAAGATGATAAATAATGTATTACATTGTGAAATGCAATAAAGTGAATATGTATAGTATATGTATCGTTAGAAAATAATGCCAATGAATATACAAAGATATGTTTTTTCCTTCTTTTTATAAACTTTCAAATCAAACCCTTAGCTTAAGCCCTTAATTTCGGTGAGCGTTCCAAAAGTCTGCTTTTATTTTAGTTCTTCAAATAAAATGTGAAATTGTGATCTTTGTCCGAGAATATATATTGTGTAAGCATTTTATGGAAGTAACTGTAACTGTAATTCCTTGCTATATCTTACCAAATTGGACAACAACGTATAAACCGATCAACGAAAATTAAATATTCATACAAGTACTATACATACTCGTACATATAATAAAAAATATCCTGCACTTTGCCGTTCAACCGGTTGCAGCTCCAAATTTCGTTCAGTGCACAACGCAGTGTTTACGAACATAACAAAGTAGATATGGCAGCCACAACCAAATATTTTCTTATTTAAGACTTAAAAACGACTCGCGCAAATCACTTCATACTTGGTTCTTAGAGTGAACACATCGACCAGTCAAAAAAGAACAGAAAAATGCACAGATAAAAATTCATTCGGCAGCGATTTTTGAAAATATACCGAATCTTTTCAAGTTAGCCAAGCAAAAAATTGCAATTCAAAAACATTTGACCGTGTGTGTTTTCGTATAAGCGGTCATAAAAAAAAAAACATTCAAAACATTAAAAACAATAAATTGTGGGTTAAAAAAGTTTACATTTAATGAAAATGTTCAAACCTGTGAATATTGCCTACTAGAGCTATATTGCACGTTATTGAAGAAAAACGAGTCGAATATAGTAGACACTTGTAATTGTAATTAGAATTGCAATCAGAAAATAAACTTTTGAAAAATGTCAAGTGCGAGCTGGACGAGCTACGGCCGAGCGAATCTTTTGCTTCTGCTTAGTCTCCTGCTGCTGTGGTTGGTTGATGGAGGCGATGGCGCTCGCATCAATCGCTCAGCCCTGCTGGACAATGTTCGCTCTGAATACATTGACCCCAACAACCGCACCATCTGGACCATGTTCAATCTGACGGAGGCACAGGTGAGCCGCATCAGAGCCGGCAGCAATGTCAGTGGCAAGGAGGAGACCACACAGGCCATCAACAATCAGCTGCTGAATCATATTCGCTCCCAACGGTGAGTAGCACGCGTCTCTGTGTCTGCCTCTGCCTCTATCTCTGTCTCAGTGCCATTCTCTAAATATTTCCATTGCCCATCATGTCGAGCCGCTGACAGTCTTTTCGCTTGTCCACGACACAGAAAAAAAAAATGTGTTTGCACTGTGCCAAGCAACTGCCAATCATCGTAAATAGAAGGCGCTGCACTAAAAATAAACGCTCTATAAAAATGTGCGCCCCAAAAAATCAGTGACCAGTGACCGCTAAGAGAGAGATCACACAAAGTACAGAAAAGCCGTTGCAAATTCGCAAAATAAAATAGATACACTACACATTTGTATTTGTATGTACATACATATATATGTATGTATATATACTATATATGCATATATAAACAAAGTGAAGTGGAATCTTTTCCAGATAAAAGCAAAAGAGCCAATACTGCACTTCACAGCCTGTTTGAAGGCTAATAAATGACTTGTGTACTTGTGTACTGCGATATAAACAGAATTTCGCATGCCCGCAGATTTGCGCTGTATGGGTTTTAGTCCAAAAACAAAATCAAATCAAGCATTCTCTATAGCTTTTCAAGGCTAACACTTTGTATGCATTTCAAAAATGTGGCCAAACACCCGAGACTAATATACTCGTACATTTCTATATATCTATGCGTTCCGTTTCGATTCGTTCGGTATTGTTCAGAACAATCAAATATTTTTCAAATACGTATGTATATTTCAAATAAACAACCACATGGAAATCGGGCAGCTAGCACGTGTTGCATGCATCAAAGTAAGAATTATTACAAAATTATTAGTAAGGAGAGCGCATTATCTAATAATTCATAATATTTTTATTTTCGTTTTCAATATTATTATTTCAAGCTAAAATTATTATGTGAATTGAATACAGATTTTATTTACACAAAAATATGTGTCCATTTGAAATCATGACCCATATTTGATCGTTGTTGATTAATTGCCAAAAATGACTCAAACATTTTATCAACCAGCAAGTCATCTACCGATCAGCTTGGCATCAATAATCAAAAACTATTCCGAAATAAACTGTAGATAGCTTTATCGGCAATCAAGCACCTGCCGATGCCGGTGTGTGTGTGTGTGTGCATTGCCAGCACCTTAGAGTTCAAAGTGACTCGAAAATTGTTTAGATTCACGGCTCATAGCACGGCTCACTTAACTTAACTTGGCTTCTTCGGGGAGCGGCATCGATGGCTCAGCAGCAGACAAACTGACGGGCCTGTTGGGCGATGGTGGAGCAGCGTCTTTGTGTGCCTATCAGATATTATATATACACACTTACATATATAAGCAAAACTGGCGCTGCACAAAACATTCAGTCGCGCATACACAGATACATAATACAGACACAGCCACACACACACACGCACACATACAGACATAAAAATGCTGCTGCAATTGCAACGAATTCCGTCGGCCCCACTGTTTGTCTTTGTATGTCTGTGTGTCCGACATCAGTCTGGAAAATGTCTGGGAACAGTCTGGGCCATGTCTAGCGGCTCCGTTAATGAACTTTTTGTAGGTCGTTGCTATGCACGACAATCAAGTAGTAGTAGTAGTAGTAGTATATACTATTACCATTTGTTTTCATGTGTAATAACAATAACAAATGCCGCAATGATATGACAAAAAAAAACAAAACAACTAAAAGACTATAAAATATATGGATAGCCAGATATGGCCAACTATAGTTATTCTTTCTTATTTATTTATTTTTTTGTGTTTCTTTTGATTTATGTCGTATGCGCTTTATTTACGGCTATATCGAAATTGTTTCATCTTGTTGAACATAGTGTCCCAGGAAAGTTCTTGCTTGTACAAGCATAAGTACTACAAATACATATAAATATACATACATACATATGTATGTGTAAACACATTAATAATTATGACGTATGAGTAATATCGAGCACAGATTCATACACACACGCACACGCACACGATACAGTCTTGTAAATCATATGTTATTGCCATCAGTCGTGGTTATGTTTGCCCAAGCGGCATGTTTGTACATACATACTGGGTATATATTTACATACAAATCCGTGTGTGTGTGTGTGTTTGTGAGAGTACAAACAGATGTAGGAGTATGTTTGTGGCTACTAAACGACTCTGTGTCTGAGTGGCGCGGCCGGACTCGTTCACTGACTGACTGACTGACTGACTACTGTTCGCATGATAATGAAGTGCAGCCGGCGAGACACTGTCTAGCCGCGCATTGTATATGCAGAGACGACAGAGACTGCAGGGGCCGAGTGCCAGAAAGACAGAGACTGCACTGAGCACGCAGACAGATACGCAGACGACAGGCGGGCTGACGGGCAGATATAGGCAACAAGACGCATGCTGTGCTGCTAAAGCCAAAGAGCCAAAAGGCAACTGACTGCAAAACCACAAAAGCAGCAGTGGCAACCAGCTCAGAAGCAGACAGAAGCAGCAGCAGACACACACAAACGCACACACACACACACACACACACACTACACTCACTAGTATTGACGGCTATGCTAAAGAAGCCGTGTAACACAGATAAAACCAATTGGCTGAGTAAACGCCCAATTTAAATGCTGGCCAAATAGAGTTAGATCTTAATCAAAATTTCATTACTTCTTGTCGCTTGACCTTTTGCGCATGCTCACCAGCTGCTGGCACGAGACAAACAAACAAACAAACAACAACGTGACTCACGAATGCTCGCCGGCGGCCGGCTGGTTCTTTTGGCCACGGTGCGTAGGAAATGGCAAAAAATAAATGGAAAAATACCAAATCGTATGCAACTGCAACTGCAACTAAGACTCGCTGCGGCTGCCCAGCCGTGCAGCTCAGGAGAATGTCAAGAAAAAAAAAAGAAGAAAAAAAACATGTAAAAGGAAAAAAAAGAAGCATTACACACACACACAGAATCGCACACATACGCGCACAGCCGTGAACATAAGCGTCTAGACAGGCCCCAGACAGACAACTCAGAAGTCACACAATCGGTAGCTAGCAACGAGTTTTCAAGTTCACGACACGGCACCAGTGGCAGACACAGACTTTTCGAAGTTGTAACCAGACACACAAGCCCATACAATACCCTCATTTGATAACCGTAGAATCCCTTTCACAGGCATATCAAATTGTCCAAAGGAGCCCAAATGAAATAATACTTGGTATTTGCTTTGGGAAATGGAATGATATAACTTCCAGATCCATTCAAAAACAATACAAATAACAAACACTAACTTTACCAAAATTCTGATACAAGTATATCTGAAGTATTTCCATTCAAATAGCAATGTCTCTTGTAATTCTGACTCTGACTATTTAATCGTAAGATTTGATGTCCGTCTCTCCGACTGCCCGTCCTCTGTATACTTCCTCGAAAACTTTTATGGCTAACGCGCTGAAATTGTGCACCGAGCGTTTATTTTGATGAGCACAGACAATATGTCGAGACCGACACAACAACGATATGATTATTGTCAACAAATGCGTTTGTTTTTAGAGATATTGGATCCAAATGGCGTATTGGGAAGGCTGTGACAGTTTTTCATCATCATTTGTCGGTCACGTATACATAGTGACTCTGAATGACCAAAACAAATGAGGTGTGATGCAACATTTTGCAGTAAAGATAATGAAGAATATGTAATTAAATTGAATTACAGCGGATTAAACATTTCTAAGTCAAATGTAGATGTGAAGAGTAATTATCAATATGTGTGTTAAGGACTTTTTTCAAGGAGTGTGTGCTAGTCTTTTAGAAAACTTTTCTACTCTTCACAAAGCAATTCCGTATCCATTTCGTTTAACAGATTCGCGTACTTAGTGTATAGATTTGTTCTAGCCTTCAATAAAACAAAAACTTGGCACATTTCTTCTTCGGTTACTTTTTAATTTCATACTGATCAGTCAGACATAACTACAAGTACATATATATGTATATGTATATGCAAAAGTTTCGTACGCCACGCCCCCAAAAAAACACATAACGCTACAAAAATAAACAGTCTTTTTAAAAAACCCCGATCTCGGAATATAAGTGCGCGCGCTGCACAAAAATATGTTCGCTTGTTCGCCGAATTTCGAGCTGGCTAGACAAAAAGCGCCGCTAGGTGCAATTAGCAATGACAACAACAAACAAAGCAACAACAATAACAACAACAACAACAACGTTAACGACTTAAAGCCAGACGGTATTGGCATTTGTGTTTCTATTTACATACTGCCTGATCGACAATTAATCTCGTCTTGTATTGTTTGGAATTTGTTTTTATTCGAGTTTGGGTGTCTTTGGGGCATGCGCAAAAATTTTAGCAACTTGGAGTGCGAGTCGTCGCGTGTGTCTCAATTACCGATCCAGACAGATTTAATACAATAAATTGTACATACATACATATGTACATACATACATATGAGTACTTATGTCTCTCAGCATTAATATGTGTCTGGCGAGATTAGATCATAGCTACAAACTGAACACGTTAACTATTGTTGTCTGCGCCTGTCATTCATTTATGACAATGATTCGGCACACACACACACACATACTCGTATATATCGTACATGTATCTCGATGGGTTTTTAAGTGACACGGACCGCATTTGCGCTGGTCACATCCCAGGCTATACAGCACATAAGTACATATGTACACTAATGTTGCCTATGCGACATGTGACATGCTTTAAGTACTAGACTAAAAAAAAACTACGAAATGCTATTCTTGAAAGCGCCTAATCAGTGCCTCGGTTGATTGTCAAACTCAAACTAGCTGCAATATACAAATGTATATTCGTAGTAAGTATGCCACACTTAGATAGTTGGATGTCACGCTTGATTAAAGCAGACAATGAACTACATGCTCCTCCAATGGATACCGTACGCTGAAAGAAATAACGCTTTCTTGTCTTCTAGATTTTTCAAGATTATTCTTCTATTCGTAGAAATCAGGCATGAGTTGCTTATTGAAATATAGACGCTGAAAGAAATAACGCTTTCTTGTCTTCTAGATGTTTCAAGATTATTCTTCTATTCGTAGAAATCAGGCATGAGCTGAATATTGAAATATAGACGCTGAAAGAAATAACGCTTTCTTGTCTTCTAGATGTTTCAAGATTATTCTTGTATTCGTAGAAATCAGGCATGAGCTGATTATTGAAGTATATAAGCTGAAAGAAATAAAGCTTTCTCGTCTTCTAGATGTTTCAAGATTATTCTTCTATTCGTAGAAATCAGGCATGAGCTGATTATTGAAATATAGACGCTGAAAGAAATAACGCTTTCTTGTCTTCTAGATGTTTCAAGATTATTCTTCTATTCGTAGAAATCAGGCATGAGCTGATTATTGAAGTATATACGCTGAAAGAAATAACGCTTTCTTGTCTTCTAGATGTTTCAAGATTATTCTTGTACTCTTAGAAATCAGACATGAGCTGAGTAATGAAATATATATTATTGAAATATATACGCTGAAAGAAATAACGCTTTCTTGTCTTCTAGATGTTTCAAGATTATTCTTCTATTCGTAAAAATCAGTCATTGATTATTGAAATATAGACGCTGAAAGAAATAACGCTTTCTTGTCTTCTAAATGTTTCAAGATTATTCTGGTATTCGTGAAAACATCTCATGCCTAATTATTGATATATCACTGATTCGCCCCGACTTTAAAAAGGTTTCTGTTCCTATACCTTATACTATAAGTGTCACTAAGCACATACAATTTATTAATTGTCCAACCTAGAAGAGATCTTAAATAAAGATTGAAGATTTACAAGGAAAGAAGAAAAAACTGAACACAAATTGTATTTTGTTTCATATAAAATGAAATTAAAGAAAGCTAATCTCTATAAAATCACTGCACGATCATTATAGGAATCCAGAATGTCTCTATAATTAATACATGTGCAGAGCGTTCTTAAATCGAGAATGTACATCGCTTGAGGCACCTTTATTTTTCGTATTTCATGTTATATTTGAGTTTTTTAGTGAAATAAATTTACTGAACTTATTTGAATGTTCAACTAGCAGTGTAGTTGTTGAAAGTTAAATAAAACTCAACCCAATTTTTGCGAAAATCTTCTAACGCATCACTTGATAAAGAACTAGACGAGTGGCATTAAATTGAATCAAAGCGCCATAAAGCTGAGCCCACGGCACGACATGGTTGTTGCTTTTGTTGGGCTAGTTACGACGTCAAATGTCAATTAAGTGGCCATTTCATGTGCCAACAACTTACACAAATGTTGAAACTATAAATTAGTTAGTCGCAACTGTGATGCATTTAAATGAGCCCATTTCAAGCAATTGTGTTTTACAAATTTGAATTTCAGCCTGAACGAGATACGTAACCAAATTGAGAACGCCGTCTCCAACAAATCCGATGACAAGGAGGAGAAGCCCACATCCCATGAGGTGGCCGGCTATCCTGTCTGCAATGCCGAGACAAGCGCCTGGCAGCACTCGAACAATGTAACGCTGGAGTTTAGCAGCAGTGTGTTCGAGTGTCGCAGCCCAAATCTGACCTTGGAGAGCGCGACGCTGCGGCTCTTCAAACTGAATCCCAAAGGCAGCTCAGGAAGCCCGCCGAGCGAGGAGAGTGCGAGCAAGCCAACGACAGGCTGTGCAAGTCCTTTGCTCGAATCGCAAATACGCATCACCGTGTCCGTTGTGCTTCAGCTGAAGAAGAAACGTAAGCAAGGTTGGTAAACAGAAAACTGAAGAATCTGAACATAGATCGAAGATTAGGTTTTCAATTAAGGCAGAAACGAGCAGCTTGAAAGCATTTTAAATAATTAGACATTATTCTTAGATGAACATGTTTTCAATAAATAATTACTATCTATCTATCTATTATCAAAATAAAATTATATATTTTGATTATCCATACAACTCACATTGAAAAGATAATGTTCCGCTCTTCAAATATGTACAAATAAATAAGTGAATTAACTTGTTTTGGAAAGCAAAAAAGTTAGACATATTCTAGAGATCAATTGTTAAAAATACACATTATTTGTATCTTGTATTTCGACAGAGCGCAAGAAGCGCATTTGCAATACGATGATGCTGAGCAGCAGTAAATCGGGCTGGGTGGAAATCGACATCAAGTGCGCCATCCAGTATTGGGAGCAACAGCAATCACAGCCCCAGCACGCACAGCCACCCTTCGTGATTGGCCTGCTGATGATCGAGGTGCATGACGATGAGGAGAATCCGCTGAAGCCAGGCCTATACTTTCAGCCACCGAAATGCGAGCAGGCAGGTAAGCGTGTTGTTTGCCAAGCTTAACTAACGCTCTAGTACACACAAACAAATTATATTCCTATATACACATTTACGGAATCATATAAACATATATATGCCATTGGGCACTTTTCAGTATCATCTAAATGAGTAGGGAACTGAGCACAGCCATTTTCTCTAGTACACTTTAATAAATAAATAAACTATATATACACGATATATATTCTTCGTTTCGCACGTTTGCAACCATTTCGAACGTTGGACTTGATTATGACAAAACAGGCATTGCTATTTAACATACGATTATGTAGGCACAATCGGGGGTCAATATTCAATATTCGGTTATGTGGCAAACACACCCCGTTCTCGATTGATTTTTTTGGGGGCCGGACACAAGCGAGACGACAACGACGCTGCTGACGATTGCACGCAAAACGCGTTGGCTGGCAAAAATCTAAAAAAAAAAAAAAACGAAAAATATTGACTGTCTGTAAGTTTTTGCACAGCACAGCGAATGATTTTCGCGCCAAGCGTCAGCTATAACGACAGAATGTAGAAATATTTTTACAAGCTACTACACTACTTAAACATAATTACCGGAAAAGTTTCATTTTCTTTTCAAATATAATTTGGCGTCTGTGACTTAGATTATGCGGTGGGTCACTTTTGATTTGTATTTATTGAGCTATTGAACAGTGGGAGAGACAGAAAAGGTCAGAGTTGCAGGGTCAATTGACATTTACATTAGTTCTGAGTTAGCCAAATACAAGGACGGGTAAGAATATGAAAATATGAAAACATGCGCTAACACAAAAGCTGATGCTGTTGCTGTTGCTTACGCTTATTGCTCATACGCACCGTTGTGTGTTTGTAATTATCGATAGATTGCGCAATTTCTCAATGTGTTTTTGAAAACATTTCGTTTTTCCCTGTCGCACTTTTATTACGTAGCACAATTTTAATTTTGCATGCGCCACATACACACATGTTGCCAAAAGCCGTATCCAATTCATGTGCATTTCGAAACGTTTTATTTGTTTATTTTCTTGTTTCTGTTGCTCTTTCATCATTTGTTTTGCATGCCGCAACAATTGAAGTATATTATTTGTCTAATGGCCACATGTATATGTATTTTACAGGTACAGCAATCCCATGGGGCTTCTACAGATCGGGAACGTTTATGCCTGATGATAAAAAAATCGTCATGCCAAGGTGTGTATATGGAAAAAAGTATGGCCTACTTTTAGGCTCCTTCGGAATATACTTGTGTATACATATTGAAACATTAACCCTTGTGTTTGTATTGCAGAAGCCCAAGGCTAGACATACGTTTCAGTGGCGCTGGATCCTTTGTGGATAATAATGCTAACCCTGAAATCTATAGAGTTCTAACCGAAAATGTAAAACGAGAAATCAACGACCAGTACATTGATATCGAATCAACCACTCTAAGTTCGCCAACTGCTGATAATTTACTAGACAATAGTGAGCACGAGAGTAAGGAGAGGGAACATATTCATCAGCATCGTAAGCGTCATCATCACAGCCCAGCAACGGAATCCGAATCAGTAGACACTGAAGAGTCCAGCAATAGCAGCAGCGGCGATCAAGCGGAGCCCCATCGCACACACCATCACACGAGCCGACATCATCATCATCATCATCCCCACCATAGTCATCCTTACAAGCATCGTCATGCCAAACAGCAACAGGAGTAATCGCTCGCAATTAGTTCTCATGCGCGCCATTATCAGATCGGCATATCAATAGCTATTAACAGCAGCGCTCACAATATCTAGCAAAGGATAATTACACACACACACTCTCACACACACACAATCATGTAGTCACACAACCGCAAACCCAAAAGCATACTGCACATGTCCAACACTCTGATTATCATCAGATTTTTTTCTCATTTTTTTGTGTTTATAATTTAGTGCCAGTTGACTTAATTAGTTTCTAAATTGTGTAAACTATTCTAAATTAAGTTATAGTTTCGTTTTAAGTTAAGCGTATTGACAAGTTTTTACAAACAAAAATTTGTTTCAAATATTATTTTATAAAATCTCTCTTATATTAGGAGTCTGTGATTTAGATGTGGTTGCGAACTTGCAAACTTGTTTGGGTTTAAATTATTTGGAAACCTTGAAACTAATACATTAGTCTAGTAGTATTTACTAAACAGAGCCATTTGCTCGCTTGCCCATCACCATACTATTTAGATGTTAATTACAAATTGTACAAACACAATATTTCGAGACCATTCATACACACACTGCACAGCACAAAGTCCATAGCTCAAAACCCAAGTGCATTTCAACTTTGTTAAACAAAATCAATCAAATGCTAACTTTTTCGTTTTTGAATCCCCTGTCAAAGCTAAAAAGTGCCTTCCTGCTTTTAAGCTGTTACATTTGAAAGTTACAACTTCTTAACCCTATTTGTGTGGTTCATTAACCTCGTCGAATTGCGAATATAAACTCAAGCTGAAGATCAGCTTGTGTACATAACGTATACAATATAATTGGGCAAGAAGTCAAATGGAATAAAATACATACGTGCTTGCATATTGCATTCATACTCATATCTTACTTAATTATATTTAAAGGCTTTCAATAAAGGTACATGCATACATACATACGTATATACTATAAATACGTATACTTACATTTATTATCAACTAATATGAGTGGCAATTAGATCTATAGTATAAAACCCTAGTTACATAATACATTTAAAAAATACAATAAAAATACAATGACATACATACATACTAAAACGAATTTTATACTTTAACCGTATTTCATTGAGATTAATTGAGCTTTAAAGGCTCGACATTATCGCCCATATACCATATACCCGTACTCGCATGTAGTTCCGGGGGAGGTTTCAAGTGACTGCTGATTGGAGCTCTTTTACTTTGATTATAAAATATGCGATTAGCGCAGAAATGTTACTCACGATCAAATGCCGATGAAATACAAACGTGCCAGTTTGTTGAAGATTTTATGGTTTTTTTCCAAATTCCTATTGCTGTTAGTTTGTAGATTGAAATCTCTGCTATGGTTTCGCAGCCTTGTTAGAAGAGTATAGGAGTACTACTTAGTTATCAATTCGGCATTGCTGGAATTACGATCTTCTTTGAATGTTTAATATTTTCTATAACAACAAATACGGTTTTGCTAGCTAAATGATTCAAACAAGCAGGACAACAGCAAATACATACGAGTATGTTGATTAATTTCAATATCAGCAAACAACAATGTTCGTACTAATATAAAATCTTTCAATTTTTGTAAAGAAGATAGTGACATGTCAAGTCGTGCTAGACAAGTCCGTCCACTCGTGGCATTATGCGTTCTACAGACAACAAACTTATTTTAAATATTGTCCGGTGAGTGTGTTTTTTACGATTTAAAGCTTAGGTATACATGTTCCAATTTTTGTCTTAATAGCACAACATTAAAAGAAGTTATAGTTGTAAATATAAATTATATATATGTATTTCTGTCAATGACAATACGCGATTTGAATTTATGAAAGTAAAATCTACATGAGCATTAGTCATTCAGTTCATTATATTATTTAAATTGAACTCCGCAAAGCGTTCAAACGTGTCGGGCGCGCGTGCTATAAGTGTGCTTAATTTTATTTCTAAATCATTTGTTACATTTTAAAAACTAAAATTAATAAAATACAAATAACATATGCTACATACATACATATGTACATATATAAATATTCATCTAATTTTCCGACGGCATTAATTTTAAACGGGGTTACAACAAAATTATTGTAATTATAATACTGAGAGAGAGAGAGACAGAGAGAGAGAGACAGAGAGAGAGAGACAGAGAGAGAGAGACAGAGAGAGAGAGAGAGAGTGAATAAAGGTTGGAACGAAAAATTGCATAAGCTTGCTCTTTTTCGTATTTAGGAGAACATATTCTACCAGGTTTAATGATTCTAGCTCTTACACTCTTTGCAATTCCAATACAGGCTGTTGAACAGACACGACTATATTGGCAAACTTAGCAGGAATATATAGTATGTATATTGTATGTCTGCCACGGCTTGTTCTAAGTTCACATTGATTATGCTATATTAAATGTATCCATACTAGGTCAAACCATCACTTATTTGTATACAAATCAAACCAAATTCACACTATTCTGAAAAGTATTAATAACATAATCATGTATTCTGAACAGACTTTATTATTTGTCAATTTATTTGTCAACATTCTGTTGCTCAACTCGATCAATAAAGAACCCAAACCGGCTAATGATAATGCTGATAAAGTTGATTTAAAACATTCACAAGTCCATTCCACACATCATTTACTTAAGCTACGATTAATTTATGGAGAAGTATACCCGTACATTGAATTTAACGATCACTTTCATGGGTTCACATTAATTTGTAACTTCAAGCACAAACGCTTCTCTCCAAGTACTTTAAAATCATTCTGAATTCGACTGCGATCCAAATATTGTGCAATTTCATGTTATCGCTCGTCATTTGACGAGTTATATGAGCGTTATACCTTTATCTCATATACAAATAAAAATTTGTACGCACTCGTTCCACGAACCATATGAATACGAAAGGTATATTGTACAAGCGTGTTTGCGAGCTTCATTTTATATGTACATACATACTATATGTACATATATAAGGCAGAGAAACATGTTAACAACGTTCACAAAACACTCAAAAAAATTCAAGTTCTATTGAGTTTATTATAAATTTAGAACAACAGCAAAACATCACACATACACAGAAGCTCAACTTTTGAGATTCTACAAACATACTTACATATTTAGGTTTTGATTTCTGCCATTGCAAGGCGCTCGTAATACTTATGAGTTTGGTTATTGCAAGTCCTGAGACCCTTGCTCTCATACAGACGAATGAGTATGGATATTTATTTATTAATTATATTTGTCAACAAAATTGACTGTCGACAATATAAAACTATATATAATTATTATAAAAAAAACCATATAAACTAAGAAAGCCTAAGGAAAATTCTAATCAAATTACAATATGATCTATATAGAATCATCTTATCATACTGATTAAGAATACTTGTGTACATATATACTTATACATATATACTTTTTGCAGTCTTCCACAACTCCTTTTATGTATTGATGAAGAAAATCCCGTCCCTAAGAAGATAAAAGAGAGTTTTTTAACAAAAGAAAAAAGACAGAACGAATAGAGATTTTTTTAAATGGTCGGTCCTGTGTCACTCGTATGATATAGTAAGCCGATTGTAATTAAGTTTTAGTTTATAGTGCCTATTACATTTGATACAGTTCATATTTAGACTGTCTAGTATGCAGTTTAGTCTTTATATCTTTTCATCTGTCCATCTATCGATCTATCTATCTATCTATCTATCTACCTACCTATCTATCTATCTATCTATCTATCTATCTATCTATCTATCTATCTATCTATCTATCTATCTATCTATCTATCTATCTATCTATATATCTATCTATCTAGCTATCTATCTATCATCTTTCGCACGTTGCTTTCAATTACTTTTTAGCTGAACTGTTAATTGAACATCATGAGAATTAATTATTGTCTTCAAAGTGAAATACAAGTTTCTTACAGTGTAGCGTTCATCAAAGCCAAAAAATACTCATTATAAACACCTTTGAAGCAGTCACTCGGTTTTAGTCTTGCCCCAGCTTTCAACCAGCTATAATGGCAACCAAACGTTAGTGACCAACTAACAATTTAACATACGCACGCGTCAAGGTTTATAATTAGCAGCGGCTTTGAAATATAAACGTGTTTGCTCCGCTAGTAAATTAAAAGCTACAAAAAAAGGTGAATTACCTCAGAATGTCAACAAAAAACCAGTTAATTGAGAGAAGTCCAAACAAATAAACAATTCATAATTACAAGTATATATCAGTGAATGAAAACAAAAGGTTGTACAAGTATATGCACAAGTGATATTCGGTGCGATATCGTTATACCTAAAAATTTTCATAAATAATCCGCCTTGTACTTAAAATTGAATGAAGCCCATAAAAACAAAACGACGAAAACTAAACGAAGTAAAACACACGTCCCAAATAAAAAAAGCATACTTTTGAAAAGTTATTTACTTGTATAATATTTCAAGTAAACAAGCTGGCAATAAAAACGAAAATTATGGCTTCATTTCTAGTCGGTAAAAGCGAATACTCCGATGGTTATAAATACTGGGGGGCTGGTATTTCTATTGAATCATTTACAATATCTTTTCAATGGCAGTTGTGTTAACTTTTATTGGCCTTTGACTCACGTTCCTCAATGGCCGATTACTGGATGTTGACGTGAATGAGATTGCGTTATCACTTGAAGTGATTAGAAAACGATAATCTCTAATGTACAACAAAACCAAAGCTGCAAAACGGCATCTATAGAAGTTTTTTTGGTAATCGAATACTGCGGTCTCAAGAAAATAAAGGCTTGCCATGAAGGGCGTTCAAAGGGCCATAAGATTAAATCGCCATATACTTATAGTAGGATGATTGCAATTCAGCAGGGAATGTTACATACGAATTTGTCAAACATGTTGCCAAAACTTGTAAAAACTTTTTACCGAATTAACAATTAAGACAGCACAAAATTCAATGAATGGACAAGGCTCTAACATAAGCTTAGGATATTAAAGAGCTTACATTTTGAAGCGGAGATGGAATTATTAAAGACGAATAAATTGAAATATTTTTTATAAAACAAATGAAGTGTATAATGCCATGCTCTTCTTAAATTACTTTAAACTGAAGCCAAAATGTGAGAAAAATGAAGCACGAAAAGCATTTCGCCAATAAAACAACTTTCAAACGACAAACATCGACCCACGTGTGGCGCAGAGTTAAGAACTAGTCAACGTGCCTCCATGTGCTTATCACTTCGAGTGGGCCAGCGGGTTAAACGACATCAAATTCCCAGAGATTCAGTAAATAAGAGTCATAAAAAAAAAAAAACGCTTGACGTATCGAGGGCACTTGAACAGTTAATGCCAAAACTAAAGCAATTGAACACAAAACGAGCCAAAGCCAGTGTTCTTCACATTACAGCCAAAAGATTACGTGTATATATGACCACATCAAGATGGATTTTGCACCAATATATTAGAACAGTATAGTTTTTACCTTATCAAGTTGCTGGAAAAACTTGTGATAATCAATAAAATAAAATATGTACCCTTACAGATGGCCACACAAACGTCAAAAGGTGTTAGTAACAACTCATACGAGTTGGATCAAGTACGTACGAATAAATGAAATATCAAAATAAATGTATATAAGAATTATAACAGATTTAATTGAAGTGGTATTGTTATATTGTCATAAATACAAGTATATTATGATGTTATAAGGACTTCCTAATCTTTCAGCTCCCAACAAATAACATTAGTTTTCAATTTCATTAATGATCATGTCATACTATTACTAACTGAAAATAAGCGTTATTTTTAGAAATCAGTACTGAAATACAACGCTGAGTGCTTTTGAAGGTGATTTATGCGTGGACACTAAAACGACTTCTTAACCCATTTTATTGGGACTTAGACAAATTTTTGGAATAAATAAATGTACGCCATAAAGCATTAAAAAATGTGCAAATTACAGAAGTTCTGAAAATCACTAATATTAGAGTAATTGGGGAATATGTTCACCTAGTTAGGTTGTTCTTTTGATATTCTACTCTCGAAGTTCTTCGTTCTTATACAAACTGATAATACACTGATTATACCTGTCTGCTGTGTCTTATGTACATTCGTTCTAAATAGCGCAAGGCTACCCTGTTAGTAATTATCTGTAATAATTTACCAGCATCCTTAAATGAGAATGGTAGACCACATTGTATATCATAGCGCGCAGACAATTGAATTAAAAACTAAGCACAAAATAGAGTACATAGTATCACCATGGAGATAAAGATAAAATTTGTTATAAAGTGGAGTGTTCTTCAGCGCAGACAAAAATAACTTTTAAGCTAGCTTTTGAGTTGGTTATAAATACTTAAAATGCACATCCAGTCTTCTTAAATACGGAACACCTTCTATATTTTAAATGATCTATTTTTCTTTACCTAAAATCTTAGCACAAATTAATCAAACACGCAGCCTCATGAAACCCTTAGCCCTATTAACACTTCGTTTTAATATAAAACTGCCCATTTTTGATTGCATTTTTTAATGCCAATATTATGAATTGAAAACTATGCACGAAATAGAGTATATAGTTAGCGGACCATCACCATGGAGATAAAGAGTATTTTTTATAAAATGGAGAGTATATTTCTTAATCGCAGACAAAGATAACTTTTAAACTAGCTTTTGAGTTGGTTATCATCATTACTAATAATTACCTAAAATCTTAACACAAATTAATCAAAAACTCAACATCCTGAAACCTTTAGCACTATTAACACTTCGTTTTAATATTAAACTGCCCATTTGTGATTTCATTTTTTAATCCCCATATTATTATGCTTTTAATTTTATCCAACTTTTAGGATATGGATGCACTAGAACCACCAAATCCTGCAAATAACAAGGTACATGCTAGACTATATATCCATCAGTAAAATCGGTTTGTAAATAACATGCCATTTATGTTGTTAGACTGATTTTCAACTCGCCAATATGACTGAAGTCTGGTCGGATGGCAAACTCGATGCGATAGATCAACCGGAGAGCAAATATAAGCGCTTAGTAAGAAGGCTGCTCATATTTCTGATACACGTTGCCGTTGTGGGTTACTTTTCCTATGCCACCTATCACTATCATGATCTCAGTAAGTGACTGATTTCTCATCCTTGAGTTCCGATCATAATATTATCCCTGCTTATTCAAATAGCTCACTACCATTGCAAATATTTCATTGATGAGACGGTGTGTGGCATACAATTTTGTACCGGATATGGTATGCTGGTGCTTCTGTTTGGCTTCATCTACCTGGGCCTGTTCTACTTCTACATATTTAAGCCCACAGTGGGCAGGCGACTGCACCGGAAATTCCTGCAGCCGGCGTCAAGAATATGGCACAAGATCAGCAGAATGCGGTAAATACTATAAAACATTGAAGTTTCCATTTCGATTATATTTTGAAAACCTTTCTCATTACAGCATCGTGTCAGCAGCTATAATAAGCCTTCTACTAGCAGGTCTTGCGGTTTTCCTCTATTTCGAAACCAGAGATGAGCCACAAAAACTGATGTCCCTCGTGGCTCCCTGCGTGTTTATCCTCATCGGCTATATCTTCTCGACAAAACGCAGTGCTATTAAATGGCGCATTGTGATTACAGGCATTACGTGCCAGTTCCTCCTTGGGATTTTATGCATACGCTGGGAAGTTGGTCGGGCGATTTTTAGATGTCTCGGCGATAAGGTGGCCACCTTTCTGGGCTATGCGACGGATGGCGCCCGATTTGTGTTTGGCGATACCCTCATCAATGAAAATGTGTTCGCCTTTGCCATACTGCCGGTCATCTTCTTTTGCAGCTTCTTCATCTCAGTTCTTTATTATTTGGGCGCTATGCAGTGGATTGTAATGAAGCTCGGATGGATATTGCAGTCGATATTGGGTACCACGGTATGCGAGAGCGTGATTGCCGCAGCGAATATCTTTCTGGGAATGTCCGAGAGCCCATTGCTTATACGGCCATACATAGTTAAGCTGACGCATAGCGAGATACATGCCATTATGGTTTCGGGCTTCTGTACAGTCTCAGGCACTGTCCTGGCAGCTTATCTGTCATTTGGAGCTTCCACTGCTCATTTGATAACATCTTCAGTAATGGCTGCACCGGCTGCTCTGGCTTTTGCAAAGCTCTACATGCCCGAAACCGAGAAGAGTCAAACGTCCAGCGACTCGATACAACTCGAGAAATCGTAAGTATTCCGAAATTTGTTGACATATTAGTTGGACTCAACAAAAAGTTCAAAATTATTTCATGAAATACTTAACAATAGGGGCAATAATCTTCCTCTGAGTAAATATTTTTTGTAATGCTCACAATTACATATTTAGAATTTTTTAGCAGATAGGCAATCCATTGGGTTTGATTTAAATGCATTTCACCTTGAAATAATCACTTATTTATTATTTCAAAATTTTTATGCTAATGAATGTCGATGGGTAGTATACTTTCTTACTCAATTCAATAGTTGAAGTACTGAAGATAGATACGTAGCATGCTTGGGAACATAAACGATCGATTTTGAATGTGAGCTTTATTCCGATTGGATTGAACGGAACTCCAGATTGATAAAGACCTTCAAATTCAAATCCCGATCTGTATAGAGACCGTTCTCATATTTTTCGCGTCTTGCTAAATTTTTTCGTTTTTATAAGATCGACGACATTTTTATGAATATTGAAAACTTTTAATCCACTTTAGTACTTAATTGTATTTTATACCTCACCATAATCTGAAATTTCTTCATATAGCTGCCAAGGAACGATTAAAGTAAAGTAGTTTAAAAGTGCAATTCGTTTTTATTTACAGTACCGACTCATCTCTACTGGATGCTGCCTCCAATGGTGCCACCAATGCTATACAAATTGTCCTTGGAATTATAGCTAATATTGTTGCTTTTATCGCCTTCGTTGCTTTCCTGAATGGCTTAGTCAACTGGTTGGGTGAACGTGTAGGGCTTGAAGACATTGATTTTGAATGGATTTTTTCAAAATTATTTATTCCTCTAGCATGGGCAATGGGTAAGTCATTCCAAAAAACGAATTCCAATAATTCCATTAAACTTGGACTTGCCTTTTTCTTCCCCTAAGGTGTTCCTAACCAGGACTGTGACAAAATAGCGAAGGTGGTAGCCACCAAGACCATCATCAACGAGTTTGTGGCCTACGAGAGGCTGGGCGAGTATATAAAAAACAATCAAATTACCGCACGGAGTGCTGGCATTGCCACTTTTGCCATTTGCGGCTTCGCCAATCCCAGCTCCTTGGGGATTCTGATTGGCTCCCTGAGCGCAATGGCACCCACTAGACGATTATCAATAACAACGGTCGCCATACGGGCCTTCATTGTAGGCAGCATTGTTTGCTTTATATCTGCAAGTTTTGCTGGTAGGTATCTGTATTTAAAGCTAGCAGCGAATACCCTTTGTACGATTTTCCCAAAATTCTTCCCAGGTATACTCATACAAGAGGAGGAAGAAAGCGAGTCCTATGCGAAAATAATACAACAATTGTCCATGAAAAACGCCACAAAAGCAATGGGGTAGCACCATATTTTTAATGTCTAAGAGCTATATAAATCACAATCCTGAAAATACATATATTTATAAAAATCGACAAACAAACAAATAATCGATCTTTCTTAACACTTAGGGAATTCTGCCAATAAAGATTAGTAAACAAGGCAGGTTAACAAAAAAAAATGGGCAGCCCTTTGAATACACAGATATCCTTCGATTCTCACATCAGATTTGTTCGTACTATTGTTTTGTATAAACACTCATACACATACACGTATACAAATCATATTAGAATAGTCATCAATGGCAGAGCCAGTTACAGAAACCGAGACTGAGCCCGAGGAGGAATCTCCAAGGAAGAAGCTTATCAAAAGAATTCTACTAATTATATTCCATATATTATTTATATCATATTTTATTTGGTGCACTGTCGTGTTTATTCGTTACGGTAAGTTTTAAGCTTAAAAATATAGTTTTATTAGTTATATTTCCTGCCCTACTTGTATAGACAAGAAATCAGATAATTGCAAAACGGCAGTTAAAGACTTGTCAAAAAGCTGGCAATATCGCGATGAAAGCGAAGGCGAAAGCGTAATCGTAAGCGATAAGGATAACGAAACGATCGCGAATATAACAAATTTCCAGCCCCACATACTTTGTAAAATTAATTGGTGCACAGGCTTTGGCTTTCTCACTTTGATATTTACAATTTTCTATATCTTTACTATTTACTATTTCCTTTTCAAGCCGTACATTGGACAAAAGCTATATGACAACACCATCGAACCCATCATCGACAAATGGATGGAGTTCAGTCGGCAATTGTACGTTAAGTATACTCTCAGGGTAAAGGCAAACAAAAAAATACCCTAAAGATGTAGAAAATATTTTATATTTTCTTTTGTATACTTTTTGTATACCCTTCCCTCAAAAGTGTAAGCGTACATTGTATATTGTTTTTGGTGTGTAAGTCTATAACACTGGTTGTTAGATAGAAATGTAAATACACGAATAACATATAGTATGTTAAATGTACATGTTGGATCAGCAAGAAATGACGAATCGAAATTGTGATGTCCGCCCGTCCGTCTGCCCGTTTTAATTCTACCTCCTTTCTCAGTTTCAAATCTATTGCGATGACAAACTTTTACCTCAAGCATGTCTCAGCAATATGCAAGGGCGTACGCAGCTTTTACAAAAGGATGGGGGCTAAAAAATTAAAATGTTGATTAAATAATGCACGATGATTTAAAAAATTATTTATGCATATAATCAGTGTAAAAACTAAAAAAAAAAACCAACTCAGTTCCATTTTAAGCCGAGATAGTGCGTCATAAGTGACCCCTCCCCCCCCCCCCCCCAGCGTACGCCCTTGGCAATATGTAAAAAAGTATAGAAATCATTTTAAAAAATATAAGATAGTATCTGTTACTAGATAGCCAGAATTGGTTATATTTGAAGTTAAAAAGTTTTGTTGTAAAACACATTGAAAGGTATATTGTATATAGCTTCGGCACCGACGAAGATAACGTTTGAGCTCGTTTCTTGAATGCATGTCTTTATTTCCTGTTTCGAAATATTTCCAGAGTGGTGTCAATCGTGATGCTGATACTTGTTATACTATTTATGGCCGCGGTGTTGGGGTTCGAGTCCAGGAAGGAGCCGGCTAAGTTAATTGGTGTGATAGGACCAATACTATTCATACTTTTTGGATTTGCCGTGTGTCCGTATCGGAAAGAAATACCATGGCGGATTGTTGTGACTGGGATACTAGCTCAGTTCCTTCTATGTCTCTTCTGTGTGCGTTGGTCCTTTGGAAGATCTATCTTTCAGTGTGCTGGGGATAAAGTGGCAGTCTTTTTGGGGTTCACATCACATGGCGCGCGCTTTGTATACGGCGATCGAATTTGCAATGAATTTGTCTTCGCGTTTGCCATCTTGGCAGTCATATTCTTTTTCAGTGTGGTCACCTCGTGCCTTTATTATTTGGGTGTGATGCAGTTCATCCTGAACGTATTCGGCTGGCTCCTACAGGCGCTGATTGGAACGACAGTGTGTGAGAGCGTCAATGCGGCCGGAAATGTATTCTTGGGCATGACAGAGAGTCCGCTGATCATTCGGCCCTATATTGAACGTTTGACTAAGAGCGAACTACATACGATATGTGTATCTGGGTATGCCACCGTGGCTGGCACTGTTCTGGGAGCCTATATATCCTTTGGAGCGTCCCCAGCATATTTGATAACTGCCAGCGTTATGGCGGCACCTGCCTCCTTGGCCTTTGCTAAGCTATTTTTACCCGAAATTGAAGAGTCTCAGACCAAGGCAGACAATATTCAACTGGAAAAATCGTAAGCGCATTTTATTATTAGCTATTCAGTGTAGCGACTAGCATTATTTATTGCAGAACAGACTCTTCCATATTGGACGCAGCTGCCAGTGGGGCTGCAAATGGTGTTGCAATTGTGCTCGGAATTGTTTCGAATATAATTGCCTTTATAGCCATCATAGCGTTCTTCAACGCCGTCGTAGAGTGGTTGTTTCAATTGGGTGGCAAAGAGGACGTCACCTTTCTGTGGCTCCTAAGCCAAGCGTTTATACCCCTTGTCTTTGTCATGGGTGTACCATGGCATGATTGCGAAAAAGTTGCACTGGTCGTTGCAAAGAAAACGCTAATAAACGAGTTCCTAGGCTACATGGATTTAGGCGCCATGATAAGGAACAACGAGATTGGTGTTAGTAGCATGTACCCTGGAAGGGTTCGAATATGAAAATAATTGTTTTTGTATTCAACAGGCACGCAGTGCTGGAATTGCTACATTTGCTCTTTGTGGATTCGCCAATCCTGGCTCATTGGGCATTATGATTGCTGGACTGAGTGCAATGGCTCCCTCACGCCGGCCTGACATAACTCGAGTTGCTGTACGCGCATTTTTTGCTGGCAGTATAGTGAGCTTCACATCGGCTTCTTTTGCGGGTTAGTTGGGAGGATTGTATACGCATTTGACGTTATTTGTTTGTACTAACAAGATTCTCTTCTACCAGGCATCCTAATTCAACCCGACGAATTGGATGACATATCGAATAAGTTATTGGACGCTGTCGGAGTAAATCGAGAGGATGTGTCTGATTATTTTTTTAACGCCTAATACTACATAACACATACATATACATATATAAATATACTAAAATTTACTCTTGCAAATATCGTTGAATATTGGTTATTATGCTTTTCAGCTTCTCCTTATCCATGCGATCGAGAGACTGTGCGTCGCACTGATCGAGCTCCACCGATTTGGTGTAAAGCTCATTGATTATATGTTTGGGTGTAATGGTGTCCCGCTTGCGCTTTAAACAGGATTTGTTGCAGCGATGGTTTCGACTCCGCGTATAGCATAATTTTCTGTACATATTGTCTACGCCTTTGTTATTGTAGCAACGGTTTTCCGAATTAAGCAGTGTGTCCAACAATGTAGTGCAGTCAGTTTTTTGCACAACCACATCTGAGGACAAAGACTTTAGGGTTTCATTGTCAGAATGTCGGCATTTATGGATAAACTTTTGAAAATGCCAGCTTGCAACAGCAGCAGTGCGTGCAAATTTTTGCAACACGCCAAACTGCGTGAATCGATTCGATTTCAAAGCCAGCTTTGCAATCACATTAATCAGAAGTATGCACTTGTCGCTTTCCAGAAGACTCTTAAGTTTAATTAACGATTGTTCCAAGATCTTTAAGTCCCTCTGCCCAATTTTGTGCACAATTAAAATCTCTACAAGTGCAATCTGTAATAAAAATTTGAGGTGAGTTAGTAGGAAGGCTCTAAAGAGAACGTTAAAATTATTCACCATCTCATAATATTGTTCAGCTTGTTTTATTGGCGTCATTGATAGTTTTTGTAGACCTTCCACCAACACTTTACTTTTTCCACCGTCACTGCCTGCCGAGATGCATCGGAGAAGCCTATAGTTGTTTAAATTGAACATTGGCAGTTGATTTGATATTTTGATTGTATACAAATAATTCAAAATGCGTCGCACATGCCACTGACTGCAATTGTGTGACCACATTGCATAGGAATTATTGCATTGGTTCCAATAATCAATGGCTGGCTGCATTCTACCATTGTTCCAACCATTGTTCGCCTCCACTATTTTGAAGCTGCAAAGCAGGACATCGGCAGAAGCTTGCGATTTGAGGACATCGTCTTGAAAAACTCCAGCGCAAAAATAGTTGCACAATTGCAAAGAGTTTCCTACATAAACCAATGTGCCATATGCCTCAATGATGCGATCATAGTGCTTTCGATTTATGAATTGCCACTCGTCTGTTTGCATGAATTAAAATAAGAATTAGCGTATGTAAACACAGCTAGGCAAAACTCACCTTTAAAAACAAATTCAAATACCATCTGCACAGTCTCACAAGTAGATGGCGTTATTATTTTATCGTCCATTATGACGACAGTGACAAAATCCAAACATAGTTGAAAAAAATCAATCGTAGACGCCTCTGGCTGAGATAAGGCATCAAGCATGTACTAAAATGAGGCCAGTGATTTATATACAATAATATTTATGGAACTTCTTATAAATGCATACCTTTTGAAACGCGCCAACGTGATAGATCAGCTCAAAAATTTTCATTGTAGGCAATCGAACAAACTTATTCAAAAGTGCTGGAACGTCTTTTCCCAGATCATGCGTTGGTTTGCTACAAAGTATAACTAATAATTATACAACACACAGAGTACATAGACAAATAAACATACGTATCTCCGCCCATTAATACCGCTAAAAGGACTTCCAAAACGGATTCCTCCACATTCTTAACACCAGTGCTAAAGATGTTGTGTAGCATTATTAAATACGCCTGAGTCATTTTCAAAAAATCTTCAACTTTCTCAAGTGAAACAGTCAGCGTTTCCTAAGAGAAAAAATTGTAATTTACCATTATACAACCATTATCGGGGCTTACCTTCTTTTTAATAGTTTCTAAGTTATTAAGCACTGTGTCGCACAAGTGTAGTTGTGTTTCGTTTAACCATTCGGGATTACTTTCATATTCACTGAGCCGGCAGTAATGAATGCAGATATAGGTCATGATCTTACTGGTTTTAAGAAACACAGTCATGTGAATGATTTTCGTGCTCAATAATTCGCAGATTTCGCATAACTGCCTGATTACTGCAAGACGAGGTACAGCCAATAAAAAGAATATGAAAATATATACAAACTTAAATAAAATAGCAGAATAAACTTACAAATAGTAACTCGACCATCGTTTACTTTCACAGAACGTGCTGTAACTTCTTTTAGTAAGGAAATCACTAGCAAGTGTAATTTGATTGCATTCGGCAAATGCTCTTTCAAGTCCTGAATATTATGTTCTACGTAAAACTGCAGAATGCAATGTACGATGGCTAGCAGAAAATAGGATGCAGTATGCACCAAGGTCTCCTCAGCATTTAGCAGCAGATTATTAGCCCAATCGGCAAATTCTATTGCATCTACTAGTATATTAATAATATCCCCATAGACAGCTTGTTCTTTCTAAAAGAGAAGGTTAACTTGTTATTAATTTATCCAACTGAGAAACTGAGAAGTGTTACTCACTAGCCTTTGAAACCACTCGTGCATAGACTTGAAAACGTCGGTTAAATCACAATGCGGTGCGCTTATATAAGCCCTTAGCAGTTTTTTTAACCATAAGCTTAAAACATCCACCGGAGCCTTATTTAAATCAAGACTTCGGATGCATATGTTAAGTGCCAAATTCTTTGAAACAGAAGCTTCAATTTTATCAAAATCCATATGCAGCAGCTCATCAAATGTAACATAGGCCATTTTTGGTGATTTCCCCTCCACGTCTTTTTCCATTATGCCTATTTTTAATTTATCTCTAATTGCAAAATTATTAAAAATAAATACTTCTACGAACGCAACAGCTGTTTTTGTATATACGCGCCATTACGCGTTTGATTGCTTGTTTTTTTTAAATCAAAGCAACACTGCCCTTTACGGAACATGTGGCAACGTAAAGCAAAAATATCGATTGGGAGGAATAAAAGTATCGACTAAAAACACTTCAAGTACACATCGCTACTGCTGTAGCTCGTCCATTTCGTTTTCTATATCACCGAAGAAGGTTGGGAAATGCTGCTCATAGAGAGGATGAATAGAATTATTGAATTAAACGTTTATAATAAAGCGGTAAGTTTGCTAGATCTTATTCAATAATACCCCAGCATGTGCTTCAGTGATGTTTTTTTATACCGCCCCAGTCTGAAAACTGTGTTGATTGGTTTTACATATAACTGAGTAATACATACACATGTACGTGTGTATGTATGTACGTATAACTAAAAGCACGTTTTCTTTAATTTTAATTGCAACTAATTATAACACATGTCTTTACAGGATAAATGTGAACCGAAGTAAATACCGGTATCGTACTGTACAGCGAAAATTCCGTGTGGCAGCAGCCATGTGCACGTGTTCCTATGGTGGTGGCAGCAAAAGTAAGGTTAGTTTTCCCCCCCTGTAATTTATACTTACATGTCTTCAAATACTTTAATGATGTTCTGAAATACCGCCCCAGTCTGAAAAACTGTGTTGATTGGTTAAACATATATCTGAAAAACTACAAGTTAACGCACGTTTTCTTTCATTTTGGTCGCAACTAATTGTAATATATGTATGTACGTATGTATGCCATTACAGAAAAAATGGAAACCAAAGGAAATGCCGGTATAGAACATATAAAGGCGATGTACAATACAAATTACGTGTGGCGGCAACCGAATACACGTGTTCCTTTACTGATGGCTGCCAAAGTTAGGTTAGTTTTTATTTCCAATATTTTTATCTTTGTAAACTCAACTTCATGATGTTCTTTAATACCGCCCCAGTCGGATGAATAATGTCGATCGGTTTAGCTTGCTGATATTTAATTAATTATCATTGCTTATTTATCTTAGTTTTGATTGCATTTAACGAATGTTTTCCTTCTTTTTTTTTCAATAGTTGCAATAACCGCGTGGGCTAAAATGGAGACGCGTAAGGTAAGCAACAATCCAATAATTGATAGTGGTTTTTTTGGCCTTAAATTTTTGAATGATGCCGATTTTGAATAGACAAGCATATAGCTGAATCATATTTTGAAGATTTTCTTCTGTCTGACTACAAAATAATAAATTTAAAAAAAATGTCGCTGCAACAATTTATTATAATAAATTCTCAATTTTGCAGATCGAACCACGAAAAAATAAAATGGGCCTGTGTTTATCGACGAATCAATGGTATGTATAAATACTAATATCTTGAGAATTCATTTAAATAAGAAATTTTAATAAAATAAAACATCCAATTTTCTAATTCATTTATAATTATAAGACATGATGAACATTACATTTATTGCCAGTTATCCCTTTCATAACTATTTTTGATGATTTGTTGTTCTGATATTTCAAAACATAGCTCATTACAACGTGTCTGTACCCACGAATACTAATCTAAACGATTTTCCCCCATTTCAGGTGCCGAGCAATCCTTAGGCATGTAGGAAACACCGACTATAATTAAGGTTTGTTTCACCTTCTGGTTTTAAGCAAATAGTTTAAATAAATTTATCAATTGTAATTCCGTTCTCCAAAACTCAAGTTTTTATTTCACTGATGAAGGAAATTTAAAAGACAAGCATATAACTGATTCTTATTTTGAAGAATTCATTGTGCCTGAATAAATAAAATCAGTGCTGATGCACTTGAATTGCAACAATTAGTATAAAAAGTTTTTCATTTTGCAGATTGTACCACGTATGAAGAAAATGTGCTTCTTGGACCGTACAAGTCAGCAATTATAAAAGCTTCTATGCAAATCTCTTGAGAATGCACCCAAAGATGGTTTTCAATTTTAAGCTTTCCGTATACAAAATGATTATTTGTCCAAAATGGTGACAAAGGTAGGCACTACTATTAAACCTATTAATAAAATATATTCGTTGTGATGAAAATTATATTTATTGCCAGTTATCCCTGTCATAAACATATTTGATGATTTTGATTTGCTGATATTTTATTGCATCACTAAAAAATTATTTGTAAGCAAGAATTTTTACCATATATTTTTACTATTTCAGGCTACTTGAATAATGCTGAGACGATAAGGGATTCTTATAAAATAGTTGTTCTAAAAGGTGGGTATTTTAACTAAATTTAGAAATATTTTTTTCAATGTGATGAACACATAACAGTTATCCCTGTCATAAAAAGCGTTGATGAGATCCATATGCTGATTTTTGAATGCATACATAAAAATATTCTTTTTGCGTGTAAATGTTAACCTTTGTCCATTTTATTATTTCAGGTGAAATATTTGATGCTGGACAAAGTCATTTCCTGCTATAATCAAGGTTGGTTTCACCATCTGGTTGGCTTAACAGTATAGCTTAGATTTGTTTTTATATGATGTCAAAATATACCGCCCCAGTCGGAAGAATAATGTCGATTGGTTTGCTTTACTGATATTTATGCAGTTCAAATCTTAGACAACTCATATACATAAGTACAACTTGATATTTTACAGTAATTTATCTTTGCAGAAACTTTGGCTTGGAAATGGATTCATCTGCGTTCTTCACCTTTTCACTGCCATTAAAGGTGAGCAAAGGGAAATGCTCTGATTTCTTATACCCTTCACTGGAAGATAAAACTGGATATTATTTCGATTATCGTGGTGCTTGTGAATTGTGAATTCCTTCCGTAAGACGCATATCGTTCCAAAACCACCGTATTCACTCCGTGTGACTTCTGCCTGCCTATTCAATACACCAGTCCAGAAAAAAAATGTTCGAGCTCCTTTGAGGATTGACAAAAGCTTTGTATGCATTGCATTGATTAAATAAAGATTTTGAAAGTTAAAACCAATTTCCGGGTCATATTTGACCGTCTTTCTTGTTTAAGCTATCGCGATAAAACTAATATGTCCATACCAACCATTGCGGCATGTAGCTGTCATATGTAGAAGCGAACATTTATTAGACTAGGGTAGAGCTGGGGAAACATCGATGTTTGCCAACATCGATGTTTCGATTTTTTTGGAGGAAGAACATCGATGTATCGATGCATCGAAATTCCACTAACAAATTTTCAAAAAAAAATGAATATACATCATAGGGCACTTCGTTTTGATTTGTCTGTTTATAAAGGAAAAAAAGGGTTTAAAACAAACGATATTTTTATAACTTCAAATAATAAACTAAAAACAAGAGAAAGTATAACATAAAAAATTATAGTTAATGACTAATTTCAGATAAAACAACAAAACAATATTTTCATAAATTGAAAGAATATAAGTATAACAAAATGAAAAGCATAACATAAAAAATATAATTAATGACTAATTATTTGAGATCCACTCATTTTTGTTAATAAAAATGAGCATGTCTACATTCTTTGATTTAAGCGAACTCCTTTTTTCGCTAACTATAAGTCCAGCTTTGCTGAACATGCGCTCACTTTCAGTGGACGTTGCAGGAACGCAGAGGTACTTGCATATACATGCCTTAAGGGACTTATCATTTGAGATCTGTAAATAAAATGCTTCGTATTTTTTGTCTATAAACGACAAAATAGAGCTTGAGGTCGTTGGTAGTTCTTCAATTGTCAACGTAGGATGCATTCGTTTAAAATGTGCAGATAAATTGGTGGTATTGCCACATGTTTGATACACTTTACCACATTTAAAGCATTTAGCAGACTTGCCATCCTTAGACTTATTGAAGAAATTCCACACAGTTGACTTTCCATATTTTACCCGTTTATTAGGACCACCTTCCTCAGGTTCCTTATCCATTTCGGTTGAGTTTGCATTACAATCTAAGTACATAGAACAACATATTATTATATGTACAAATAATGAAAATACACATACACAAATAAGACTGCAGCTGCAAGATAAAAATTACCTTTGCTATTAGATTCTTTTAAAAACTTCTCCATTTCCAAGCACTGCCAACACCAATATCCATCTATAATATTAGTAATTTGTTCTGTATTATATTAGGGGTTTTATTAAAAAATGCAAATTTTAGCTTTTACTTACCTAGCTTTTCCCGCGTTTTTTTTACAAGTAGTAAAAAACATCGAAAATCGGAAATAAAACATCGATGTTTGGAAAAAATTGCAAAACATCGATGTATCGATTTTACATCGATGTTTCGCACAGCACTAGACTAGGGGACAAAAATGATAGGGATATTGGATCCAAATTAGAAACTGAAAAGGTTTTTCTAATACCCGATCATCAACGGGTTTCGGAGGGACTGAATCAAATTAATTTGTTTTATTAAAAACGTATTTGAATAAAAAAGCTTGAGTTTGCTACGTGTTTATATAACGTGATATATTTTATTTGAATTCCATATGATAGACATTCATTTAATAGGTTTTGTAATGCTACGAATCTTTTCCTTTCCGTTTTTCTTTCACATTTCTGCCTCATGCCATTATATGTATAAGAATATTTGTTGTAGATGTTGAACTTATATATTCATTAAATATCCATATATGTAAATATATATGCATGCTCATAAATACACAATATCTATGTATGTCTGCTTTTGGTACATATTTGTAAATAAATAGGTATATATTGTTTTGAGTATACACATACATACGATCAATAAACCGAATTGCCCGTTACACATAAAACAGAAACGAACGTTGTGCCTACAAAAAGTATTTCTTTCAATATTGGCTCTTCATTTTGTCTGATCTGATAGATTGGTTGAAAATTCGGATATATCGGTAGCAATGTAACACTAAAATCTACATGAGAACGACATACATATGTGTCCCTGCTTAAGATGTGTATTGATGAACAAATACGGATGCATAGACCGACAACATTTATAAATATTGGATGTGAATACATTACATAAGTACGAGTAGCTGCTATTTTGAAATAATTTCAATATTGTGTCAGTCGCATAGAAAAGAATGATCGAACGAAACGTAATTCGAGGCGAAAATAGGGAAGAGTGCAGCAACCAATTTAAATTCCAATTAACTTCAATTTGCAAATTCATTTTTTAACATCAATGACGATATAGAGCACAAGGGCGGGACTAATAATATTATGAACATTCACAAACTTGATTAATTCTCAGTTACACATTAAACATCAATTCCATGTGGAAGTCTTGATAAAGTTTGCGTGTATGTACGAGTATGTATGTATTATATATTATGATATACGTATGTATGCATATGCGCCGAAAATAAATGAATCAAGTTTTTGTCGATCAAAGTGATCAAATACATATGTGGTATGCTCATAGCTTCTTCATATTTTTTCATTTATTATTGGTATAATAATTGTTTTTTATGTTTTTAAAAAACTATAAGGAATCAACAATATTCATAAAATGTATCATTATAGAATATATGGTAAATCTAAAAACTACTTGTTTTTTTATTTATATTTTCTCTTTTTATCCATACTTAAGAGAATAAACATATTTGTTTGTGTAGGGTATGAAATAAATATTTGTGGCATGAATGTGAAACAAACTTGATGGTGACTCGTAATATATTTTTCTCATTTAATGCCCGATGTGTTTCTTGATTAGCGCTTGGAGCAGCCGTACCTTGGCCTTCTTCTCCTTGTACTGGGCATAAGTCTCCGTTTCGAGCGATTTGCGATCATTCTTTAGCATCTTGCGGCCATTCTGCTCCTCGAATATGGACTCGTACTCCCGTATGGTGGCCTTCAAAAGCGTCTTCTCATCACGCACACGCTCCAGCTGCTCCCACAACTGGTCCAGACTCAACGCACTAATATTCTCGCTGGCTGCTGCCTCGACTTGTTCAACTGGTGGTGCGGTGGTTGTTGTGGTGGTGGTGGTCGTTGACTCATCCGAGGAAGCATTATGGGTAAGGGTATTTGGCGCCATAGAGTCGCTGGGTGAATTTGTGGTCTCAGTGCTGTTGTTTGATGAGTACTGCAGAGGCGTTGACTCGAATACCATGGCCTCGTGTTCCAATATGGTGGGCAGCTCGGGAATTCCGGCGCCGCCACCAAACATGACGGTGCGTGAAACCATGCGCTTCAGCTGACGATAGCGCTCGTAAAGGGGGCGCGCCGCATCGCGCTCCTCCTTAGTGATGGGATGTCCGTATAGGGATTCAAAATAGAGCAGGCCATGCTGCACGGCACTCTTTTCCTGTACCAACTGGTCTGGCGTCAGCTCCTCAAGCGATTCCGAGCGTTGGGCTTGCGTGCGTTTCTCATTGAGATTCTGTAATTTATATAAGAATAGAAACCCATTAAGCAACAAGTCAGGCTACATGGAACACCTGTGCTTTAACAAATGCGCAATTTATGCAAAACTGCGACCTATTTTGTGAAAATGTCACGTGAGAGAAAAAAGCGACGCAGCTATATGTTTGTGCCTTATCTATCTATCCACTTAAATGCCTTTTTGGCAGCAATCAATCAACATTAATGGGCCACAAGTTGGGGATAGACGACACTGATAGGGAAATGGCGAGCTGAGTTCTGGGACAGACGTACTTATTTTGTACTTGGGTGCTCACCAACTTGGAGCAATATGGTGTTGTTTGGCAAGACAAATCCTAAATGGATTACAACAAAAACGACAAGTGCATCAAGCCAAATAGCTTAAAACCCGTCTCCCCCACCCCTAAAGCGGCTATCAATTTATTATTGATTGATTTATCTCGAGTATTAACTATGTTTTTCTGATGTTGCAAAAATAGTACACAATCTGTCCGAAACCCGAACTGCGCAGCCATAAAAGATGTTTTGAATATGGTGAGAAAATTGTGAAATAAAATTCTAATTAAGTCGGCCATAGAAGCCGACATAATGCCAAATTGATGGGCTTATGTATTGTACATGTGTAGATAAAAGGAAATTGTAAACAAAGCAATTAATCAACGATAAGCGAAACTAGAGGTTTGTGTAGCTCGCTTTTAGGCAACGTTTATAAGTAAGTACTATATTTTACCCGAATTTATGGCCTGACAAAAATTTATTTCCGATTCGCAAATTGTAAATACATGCATACAACTACGTCTGTGGCATTGAGTTCGTTTTTGCTGTTTCTTTTTTCAAGCCCATAAATATGAGGGAACGTAGTCAGGAAAATAAACAAATACATATATGTATGTATTTACATACTATATACAGAAATGGCATTTATGTGATACTCGTACATAATACCCTGCTCTGATTTTGGCAGCAGTTCAACTATTCATATATATTGTATATATTTATTTTTGCAAATTGTTTGTTGCGTCTGTCACAAAAGGGCTTCAGCTGTTGAGTGCCTCACATTATTTTATGTTTTTGTTTTAAGAATCGACTCATCCCAACAACAACAAGAAACACTACACAACAAATTGTTAATAAGTATTTGCGATGTTCCGAAAAAACTCAACAGAGAGGATTTTTATTCCTTGGACGTTTGCTGTTTATAAAAAAAAAACCTAAAGAGTTTATTATTTTAAAGGAAATAAACATTCCAGCGCTTTTTGACAAATATGAGAGCAAAACATTTTGTATTTTCTGTTGAAAATACGCGCTAACTAAACATCCTGCCAAGGATTTTAATAAAGACTGAAACCCTCGTTTATCTAACGCTCTTGTTACATTTCCAAAACATTGCCATAAAGCAATACTATCCAGTTTGAACTCGCTTGATATTCCAAACAACATGTTGATCAGTGCAAATGGACAGACAAAAGCACAGTTTCGACGTCTGGTCGCTGACGTCTGCGGGCTCGCTAATTTCTCAAACCCCATAAAGCGTTTGACGCCATTTTTATGGGAAGCATGGTGGAGGCATGTGATGGTCGACATCAACAACTGAATGATAAATGAATGTACATATTATGTGGTGGTAGCTTTGGTTGTTACCTGCTCGATTTCGTTGAGAGTCGCCTTCATTTTTTCTAACTTCTTAGCAGCCTCCTGGCCGCAGGCGCCGCCACCTCCAACTTTGCGACCCAACGTCGCCAGGGGATCAGTCTTGAGCTCGTGACGCTCTTTGCGCAGCTTGCTCAGCTCGGCGAGCACATTCTTAATGTATTTATCATTTAGACGCTCCGCCTGCGAGGGACGATAGCCCAGACGCTGCTCCAGCGACTCCTCCAGCTGCACGAGCTTCTTCTTCAGTACGGTCACTCGTCGGTTGATCACCTTCAGGCGCTCCTCGGGCGTTTGGAAGGCCATCATGGCAGGCAACACTTGCTGCATAACGTCCCGCGTGCGCATGTTCTCCAGTGAACTGAAAGCGCGGACCGCATCCATCGGCTCCAAACAATCCATGTCCTCATTCATCAGCTGCACGCTGGCCTGCTTGGGCAGCTGTTGTGGATAGGGCATCACCTTGGCAAGCTGGGCGGCCGCGTCGATGCTGTCGACGGCATGATGACGGGAGTGGGCATAGCGACGACTGAGCACTGGGGCCGGCTCGTCATTGACACGCTCCCAAGGCAGCGACTCCTGCGCAGAGGTGAAGTCGACATTGTGACGATGTGGTGCCTTCATTTTAATTGGCTGCGCAGATGTGGGCGTTGGCGTGGTATCATCACTACCTGCCGAGGAGGAGGTGGTCGGTGTTGGCGAGATGTTGGAGCTGCGCTTTAGCTGCGTCTGCTGCTGCTGTTGTTGTTGTTGCTGTTGTTGCTGATGAAAATCAATCAGATTGTTGTCGTTGTGATCGCTGCCAGCAGTCTGCGACTGTTGTTGCTGCTGCTGATGTTTCTTGCTGCTAATGAAACCTCTGCGCTCGTATTTCAAAGCCGACAAATCGTATTTATAGGCGCTCTCATCTCCACGCTTCGAGGGCAAATACCGGCTAACTGCTGACCCAATACTGCCGCCCTTCTTTGTAACGCCTGATTTACGGCCAGGTGGCTGGCGCGTCTTGCAGAATCGCTCACTGCTGCGTCTCCGCTCATGCTCGCACTCGCTGTCGTCGCTGTCGCGATGACGGCCATTACCATTTGGGCCTCCGCGCACTGGAGAGTGGCGGTAGGAGCGAGCCGGGCTGGTTTCAAAGCGAGTGCGGCAGGTTAGATCCTTGGTTACTTCGCCAGTGCCATTGAGAGGAGGCGGCAGCGAAGGTGCCGACGGAGGTGATTCCGCTGACTGCAATAAATTGGCCAAGGCTGCATTGTTTTCCGAGCCTTGCTGCTCTGCTGCCTCCTCTCGCTCAAACTCCTGACGGTAGCTGGCATAGCTGGCCGTGCGCTTGAAGTCCTCGGATGAGACGCGTCTTATGACCTCGCAGTTGGTCTTAGCGGCTGGCTGGGAGGCTTCCGCATTCTGGACACTATTATTGATGTTGGCCTCTGTCAGCAGCTCCTCGCTGTTAGAACGCTGCAGCTTACGATCCTGTGTAGCTCCTGTCGAGCTGCTGTCTAGACGCTCCTTGCGCTTACGCGATTTTTGCCATTCAAGTGGATTGATGATTTCGGGTAGGTAGGTGGATGTGAAATGTGGCGTCGAAGCTGTCTGTGAGTTATTCAGTGTATTCTTCTCATGCAATGTAGTAGCCGGAGTCGCAGGAGTCTTCTCTGGACTCTGCGACGTATTCAATGGATGGACTACATGATGCTGATGAACGTCGTTTAGGGTGTCTTTGTGGTCCGCCGCGGGAGTGGAAGACGACGACGATGACGAGGAATTTGATGAAGCTGAGCTGCCGCACGAGGCGGTCGACGATGATGAGGATGAACCTGTGAGACGACTCAAGTCGTCTTCGTTAAGGCCAGTTGTGGGATGGCGCATGCCGCACTGCAATTAAATAAATACGAAGAGAAAAATAACAATAGTTAGTATTATAGTCGCTCATTTCAACTACATATATTATGAAAATATTTCTATTAGTTCTATTATTATGCAACAGTTTTTTCAAAGCCCCCTCGCGTTACTCATACGCCATGTTGTACTTTGGACGATTAATTGCAACGAGTCTCGAGACTCAAATCACGAGTCACATGTTGCAACTGCTTTCCGCAAATTTCTTTGACGCCTCACACTAATTGAATAACTTTGCCGCATCTGCTGTCGATTGGGCCCGCTATGTATGTGTCTGTGTGTGCGTGTGAGTTTTAAAAATTTGCACTAAATTATAAATAATTAAACAATTTCAAAATGTCATTTGCCGCATGTCGGCCGTACACGTACACACAATTAAATGGGTTAATAAATGTCTACGATCGCGTCAGTGGCACGCAGCTCAACGCTTTGTATGATTAATACACATGCCTATACATACATGCACATGTACATACATATGTACATACGTATGAATTAGCGCTCGTATTGATAGAACAATGTTTTGCTAAGTCATGTCATGTCAGGCATTAAACACCAAAAAATATTTAGCCCTTAATCGAGCTCATTGAGATCAAAAATATTTCTTTTCAGAAAATTTATGAAAAAACTTTTTTTAAAAGTCAAGCCCCCACTAAATTAATTTTATTTACACACACACATTCAAGGAACTCAAAGCAGAGAGTTCCGAAAATATTTTGTATATACTTGATTGTTTTGACACTTGTCTGATTGATAAATACATTTAATTATCAATCCCCGAAGGTGATAAGGAATTTTTAAAAATAATATTTCATGATAATATATTTTATTAATATATTACGATAATATAGCACCATTATTTATGTAAAATTTTTAAAAGTATATTTAACTTAAATATATTAAATATATTTACCAGAAAGTATGTTAAAAGTCGGGGTGTCATTGTTACGATAAAATCAGCAAAATTTGGTTTTCTAAGGTGACATATGTATATATATAAATTGTATTTATATATTTTTGTATGCTAATCAGTCAAATGTTTCTAATACTAAATTATCACAAACTGTGTTGATATGAGCTTAAAAATGTTCACAGCCCTCTAAATAATATCACAATATTATTGTTGATTGTATAATTGATTTCCAATTGTAGGCTTTCTTTATTAATAATTTTTTCAAACTTTAGTTTTGCATCAATTGATTTTTATTAAAATCAATTGCAGTATTTATTCCTTAAATTTCACAAAAAATTTGTCTGCTTTCACAATTTGTGGACAATCAAAATTTTATAAAATTGCATTTTCCCCTTCTTAACGATATCGTTTTGGCAAAGGGAACTTAAGTCTTTTTTATAGCACTGGAATTATTATTATTGTTTTGCCGCCGCTATTGAGGACAGAACGTTGCTTTCTTAGCGCCCGCCGAATTACTATTAAATTTATTTCACAGGCGACCTCAGAAATTATATGCGAAAATCTTGGGGACGGTAGATACGGAGAGAGAAAGAGAGACTGATGTGTGGCGCGCGAGAGAGCGGTTGCGCAGTGCCACCTTTTCGACCATAATGGTTGTTGTTGTTGACGTCGTGACGATCGACAAGCACTTGCCAGCCAGCCAGCCAGCCAGCCAGCCCGTCCCGTTGTTGTCTCCTGACGTGTGTTGACTCTGTGTGTATTATGTGGAGTAAAGGTGCGAATTTTCTACAGATAACGCTTACGCAAATAATGGCCACAAACATGGCAAATTAACAATTACCGGCCCCGAGACACAACATTGCTGCTATCATTCCCAAATTGCCAATATTCATTCCGCCAACATCGCGCTCTCTTCTCATATTCATACATACATACAAGTATGTAGCTAGTTGGCAGTCGGCTACGAACGTACACTAGGGCGTATGTGTGATTTGTATGTTGACATGCGAATAAATTTGCTTGAATCTCAAATTTATAAATAAATCAAAACAGATTTTAGGTGTACATTTTTATAACAACTCTCCGCACATGTTTGTCATTACAATTAATTCTTATTATTTTATAATTTGATTTATTTCTAGCGCAAATTACTAAAACGCATTACGCACACACACATACATACATGTGCATAGATTTAAAAAAATGTTCGACTTGTGACGATACTTGAATTTCACCAAATTGATTGGAATTGAATCAAATGAAAACGGCATAAATCAAGCATTTATTTTCGGCTGCATCAAAGCTACTATACTATATAATTAATTTTTGCTGCCAATTATCATTACCCATTCATGGGAACTTAAATCGCAAACCAGACTGTTTCCTGTCACGATTTTTTATTAACACGCATTTAATTGTTATAATTTATAATCAGTAGTACATCTATTTAGAAGGAAAATAATTTATTTGACCTACAGATGAATAAGCAGAACAACAATAGGCAGAAGTCTGCTTCAATAGGGCGGGCAAACGATGGTTGGAGTCCCAGTTTAAGCCACAATAAGCAAAATGAATAAATTGCTTATGTATTGGATATATACTTCGATCCTACACGCCGTACAAGAGAACTATACAGAACCTTAGAGGTATAGGGATGTTCCTTTAATGTTCCTTTGAAACAATGAAGAGCAAGAATTGTTGGCAAGATTCGTAAGGAATGATGGCATTTGAAAGTTCCGTCAAAAGGTGCAAATAAAAACACTAAAAACATATCTTATTGAGGGAAAGGAAAATAACACAAACAAATAATAAAAAGCACTAAATTAAAGCCAGCAAAGAAAGTATGATCAAATAAAATATAATTGATTAATTTAAAAACGTGGCGGTTTAATTTTATGCGAAATGCAAGTGAAATATGCACACAAAAATTGCCATCGATAAAAAATATATTAATGTTTAACTACATTGGTTTACATGAGATTTTTTAAAATAAAATAAAAATGCATAAACCTGCAATGTTATTTTTGTAAACAAAAAGAATTTCAAGTTCAATGTCATGAGACGAAATTACAAAAGCAAATAAAGTGCAATTTATGATACTTTTTTAAATGAGGCAGCTGGCACAATCTCAATATATTAAGTATATGTCTGTATGTATATTATATACACGAATATATAAATATTCGTAACGTTGGAGTTCCTTTTGTCTGAGGCTGAAAAAAGCCTCAATCCGTGTGCCACTGCTGAGATGAAAGCCATGGAACTTTGCGTGTCAGGCTTCCAATTTGCTTGCTGTGTTTAAAAAATACATACTCGTATATCGTATATACTCGTATATGTTCTTTTTTTGTATTTGTTTGTGCTCAACAAGTTTGCGTTCTATTAATTGAGTACTGCCGTTGCCGTTATATACATATAGATGCCGGCAATCGTCACGTGCCGTGCTTGGTGCCAGATGAAAGAAAATTCATTAATATGCCTGCGGAGCATTTAAAAACAATAAAAATAAAGAAAACACTAAGTTGTTCGCCGATGATGATGTCAACTTTCAATACAAAAACGGTTTAAGTTTAGTAAACCATGCGAGCTAGTTGTAATATGCCTTAAACTTTTCCATTACCACAATTACAATATTTATAGTTATCGCAAGCACATTTTTACAAAATTTAATTAAAATCAAAGCCATGGCCCAGACACGTATTACAAATGTAAACAATTCAATTATTGCATTCGCATTCTTACAATAACAACAGCAGGGGAAGAAACAAACAAACAAAAACAAAAAAAAAAATAGAGCAGATACAAGAAATCTTGAGAGCCAACAATTAAGCTCACCCGTTGCTGACGTCAATGGGAAGTGCCTTAGAGTGGACGACGTGATCGAAGGCCTGTGGCCCAATGCACACAAAGGACTTAGGCTGCCTAAAATGAACAATTCCAGGCCAATGGGAATGTGAAATAAATAATACGAAACCTTATTGATTACCAACCACAAAGACCATAATCGAGTGGCGCGTGCTAAGCATTTATATCGGCTTTTCTTTTCGTCTCAGTAAATAAACAAATACAAATATGTATTTATCGTTAAGGTGTGCCAAATTACATTAATTATAACACCAAAAGCGCTCCCATATAGTCGAGTGAAAGCAACCAACAGCCATTAGGGAAGCTTTAATGGAGCTTAGCGAGTGTTGACAGCGCAAAATGAATGAGAAACAATATCCATCTAAGAAAACCCACAAAATCAACCGAAACCAAACAAGTGCAAATGGTATTTTAGGGCTTACACTATATGAGTATTGGATATATAAAAATACAAGAAAAGGGATATTTACAAACCGAATTGACTCGACATAAGCTGAAAGAACTTGGACATGCAACACAAAAAAACATTCGCTCAGTAAAATTAAACAATCATTTTCAGTTTCCTGGAAAACCGCAACAGCTTATCTTACATTAAAACCAGCACAGGCAGCCAGCTGATTAATAGAATATTTTATTTTCGTGGCTTAAATTTCTGATTTGAAGCGATTGAAAACAAATTCGAATAACACGGACGCTAGTACAAAATGTTCTTGCAACAAAAAAATATATTTGTACAGAAAAAGGAGGAGGAGGGAAATCTCAAAAATGTAATAAACTTGTATTGCCTAGAGACAAGACAAGTGTTCTTGATGTGAGCTTAGCCGTTTCCGACAATATATTTATTTGATAAGATTTGAAATGCCTTTTTCTACTTTGCTCTTCGGGTACAGGGTTTACAAAATGAATCGATATGGCATCTATCTGATAAAGTGCATTTTGATGAAAATATAGAATTTGTTTTTTATTTAGACAACAATGCTTTATATATAACGGGTTTTTCTGGTAAACAGCTATACAAACAAAGAAACTGCCACTGACCGGCATTAACTAGTGACAAGTGACTAAAACTATAGATCAATTAAACTTTAATCAGCTCATGAATAGGAAAAGTCTACTAAAGGCCCCCAGCTGTTACTATTCAACAGTTCTCTATAGGCGAAAATGGCTGTGTACCTACTCCCTAGTCTCCCTGCTCTTGTTGGCTTTTATATGCATTCAGATTCTTAATTAGTAAGCCCATTTAACTATTTAACTAACTAAAGGTGCGTCATGTTTTAAAATGATTAATGTAAAGCCTTTTTAAAGCAAATCTGAACAATATACAAAGAGCACTGCAAACGGTTGCCATATTGTCGTTAATGACGTGGGCATAGAATAATTTTGAACAGCACACTCAGCATATCTAGCCATGTTTCTAAGCTATCATCTTGTGTATGAACTAATTTATATTTATCACCTATTTATGCCATAAAAAGAGTTCCAGCTAATAGCTCGCATTGAGCAATTCGGAATTTCTCATGGACAATTTTCCAGACAATGTGAGAAGCACGTAAAATAAGTGAATCACAATGCCTTAAGTGTAGCGAGCGAAACAAAAGACTTACAAAATAAATCCCCATTATTGACACCCAGTCCGATTCTCATGTCTTCTGGCATACGCCAGGCATTTTGCACTTGATATCATATCATTTATCATGGGATTACACTTTCACAAAGGCATACAAAGATAACGCGAATTATAAACCAATTAGCTATGTCCATAAATGGGTGGGAGTTCTGTCTCGACAGACTGATGAGCACCAAATAAAAGCAGAAACAAACAAATTCTGTACACAAACTACCAATATGCTATACATACTATGTATATCGTAATAACAAAAAGACTTTCATTTCAGCAAAGTCATGCCGTAGAAGTTTCTTTTATCATAATACCTGGGTAGGTAAGCAATCGAGCCTGACATTTGGCGGCGCGGCATGGCACGAGTTTGTGCAGATAAAATATGAGTATACGTACCATGGAATACCAGCTGATAGTATTTTCGATATACTCGTAGTCACATACATACATATGCACAAATATTGAGCAAGTAGCAATAATGTGGATAGGAAATGATTGGGCCATAAATAATACACGTTTATGTAATGGATTGAAAGAGAAAAAGTATTTTTCCTTTTGGATACAAGTAGTTTGTTTGTTTACACACATTACCCATACACCAAAACCCACTATAAAGACACTTACATATATGGCTTGTTGTTTATTTGAATATTTAAGTGGAAAGCTTCCTGCGACCTTGCAAAGACCAACGCAAGTGCACAGTTAGTGATAGACACAAGGCAAGCGCATGGTGATTTGTATATGCTATATACTCGGAACTAGTCATGAGTAATTAACAGCCACGCCTACCAACAGCACAACCCTGTTACATTTTACACAATATCGTCAGGCACGCGCTTCAATCAAGATGTTTACCGTTTACCCCAGACTCGGCAAGTAAATAGTGCCAAGTCAGGAGGGTACGATAACATAAACATTAACATTCCCTGTATGGCAACAGAAAAACATTCACACACACTCCCTCAGCTTCAGTTTCAGCCTCAACATCTGCCTCCGCGTCAGACGACTTCGATCTATAAAGGCCGCTAAAATTAGACCACGCGGCGTATACGCAATGTGCGATTTGCGCATTTTAACAAGCTGATGTGAATGCTTTTGAGCTTGTGGAGCTCCCTTTAATTCAGTCTATGGCACATTAGGCTGCGAGTAAATATTGAAAAGGCATTTTTTCACTAGCTGGTGATAAGATGTATACTCTGTATTACCTGGATCTGAGCGAAACCGCTCAATTCTGGCACTGACCGGCTCCAACCAGTACCAAGTGACTAAAACTGCAGTCGCTAAGGAAGAATGAGCACGCCATTGGACAGGGAGAGCGAGAGAGAAAGAGTTGACTTAGCGCTTAGAGATATACTTATATTAGAGGCTGAGCGCGTAAACAATTTGATAAATGTTTCAACAGCAGTTATCAATGTAATTTCACTTGTGGCAATGCTAAGCTCTGCTGACAACTCATTGTTTTGAGTGCTTTTGATCATTTGTTTGGTCAGTTCCCAACGACACTAATAAAAGCTATAATAAACCATTGCTGGTCCAATTTGCAACACTGGGCTCGCCCAAGGTGATTTCGTTTATAACAGCTATAACCTAAGAGCCATTAATGATGTCGGCACTCAAACAATCAACACCAGAAGCAAGGAGCCTCAAAGTATCAAATATAGATAAGTACGATTATTTATGGCTTCTTCTGGTATGGAAATTTCCTTGTACCTGCAAGTGTTTGAAAGAATTCAAATTGTGCTTATCACAACAGAGTCATAACAAATTAATGAGTTGCACTTAATCGACGAGTCTAGTGCTAAGCAATCATAATAATTGTATACCCTGCATCAAAGGGTATACTATTTCCCATTCTTGTTAAACATAGATAAGTGGGTACATATGTTCGTATGGTATTTTTATTGACAGAATAATCGGTATTAATCAGTGCACGTTTTAGCAAAGAATTTATTATAGTCAATCACTGATCGACATCAAATAATCTTGAAATTTTTTTATATTTATAACATTAAGTCTATTCTATCCATAGCCATAAAACTCTAACTTTAATATTGGAATTCATAAAACATGGTAATTAATACAAAATCATCTTAACGTTGGTCAGTTTAGGCAAATGTAAAGACCTATTTTAATTCTGCTTTATCTTTTAATTGGATATTATATAGAAATTGCAATCTGCTCCAATTAACACTTTGAAGATTTTAAAATCAATTAAAGCTAACTATCATTTCCGCTGTTGCTAAGTATGTACCCTTATTGTGCCTTAAACAAAGACTTTATTCCCCTATCTTCACGAGCCACGATCTAAAGTAAGGTAGAAACTATCTAATCTTTGACTTAATGCGAGTAATGCAAAAATTTCCGCTCTGACCAAATTATAATTAATATACATTTCGGCTGCAATATCTTAAGAAAGATCGCATTTAAACTCATTTTACGACATATGTAGTATAGGGGAAAAGTTTGTAGATTAAAATTTGCTGGGCTACACAAAAGCTTTCCACGTATTTAATTTAAACAAAAAAAAAAAGTAACATGCTCTATATGATCTATGCTAATACAAATATACATCTATATTTTAAATTTGAAAAATTGAAAAAAAAATTTATCTGATCTGTTTCCGCCCGGGATCGAACCGGGGGCCTTCTGCGTGTTAGGCAGATGTGATAACCGCTACACCACGGAAACAGCTGGGCGAGTGCTGGCAAAAAGGCAATGTAGAGGAGAAAGGTGTGGCCATACATATAACCTATTTATAAATTTAAAGACATATTGTGCCTACGAGATAGATTATTTAAATCATTGGTAAAGACTGAAAAGCATACATATAAAGCATTACATAAAATATGGACACGATTTTTTTTGTACCCATTTGGCAAGACTGTCTGCCTAACGCAAGTAAATAGATTTGCCTTATCAATAGATACTTGTCTTGACTAAATCGTATCTATTAATGAACATAAGCATTTATTTATATCATTAGAGCACTTGATTTTAAATGTCTCAGTTTGTTTATTTAACATTTATTTTTGGACAGGCAGCACAGAATGTATGTACATATGTATGTATAACGTGTGAACGATTGAATAGCGTGATTATTTAACGCAGCGCAATCAATCAGTATCGAGTCCATGCATCGACCAAACAAGTGCCAGGCTGTCGTCAGAGAGCCTAGTACAAACCTACGTACCTATGGGACTTGCCAACGCTGTTTATGTGGCAATCAGCTGGGGGCGCAATGAAGGGGATTATGCAATCAAATAGAGTAAGTTCCAAACAATCTAATGCCGGCATCTGCCGACTTTCCAATGGAAAATTACCAGAAACCAAATATGTACAAAATGCAAATATGGAACACACACACATGAATGGCGCAAAGAAACAAAAAGGCAAGGCAAACAAGAGACGACGAAAAACGACAAACCAAAAAATAAGAAATAAAGGGGCACATAAAGAGTTTGCATGCTCACAAGCAAAGTAAAATGGAAAAAAAAACTACGAAGCACTGGTATATAAGAAAATGAGGATAAAATAAAATAATCACACAAGCAGAGCAAAGCAAGTGACGTAGTATCAACATGAAGAAAGATATTGGAGTAAATATGATAGACTCGATCGATCGACCGGCCGGCAAGACTGATTGTACCGATAGAGGGTACAAAGTACAAATTAGAATGCAATTCCTGATGATGTAATCGCTGCGATTTGTCAATACTCTTACATACATGCATATGTATGTATGCATGTATATACGCCCCTGCGTCATCATTGTCAGTGTCCACAATGCAGATTTTCAAATCTCAATTGATTTTCGAATTCCGCTTCTTTATTTGCGTTTAAAATCAATCAACCTAAATTGATGGCGCGCAATTCGTTTCGTTTCTTATACTATATGTATCATATATGTATGTATACATACAATGTATGCGCTCAAATTTTTTCCAGTTTTGTGAACTTTGCCAACCAATTGGAAATTAATTAAATTCAATAACAGAGCAGCAAAAAAGTTGCCATAATTTATGGCAATGCTAACCAGCGAACAGGTCTTTAATTCGAACATTTAAATTTAAGCAATTCTTCTGCCTATTTCAAGTTTTCTCAAATTATATAGTCATTTGTTTAAAAAGCATATGCAGTGGCATAGCCAAATTCTAAGACAACAGGAGAAAAAGAAACAAATTCACACTCACCAATTTTTTTAATTAATTATTTATTTATGACAGATAACATACATATGTATGTATACAAAAATAGAATTAATTTCAGAATCTGATTTTGATAGTGTTTTAATCTTCTATCCAGACACCTAACAAAAATTTTAAAATTCGTTTTTAATCATTATATGAAATATTTATCAATTTTATTATTTTGTGGCAATTTTAATATTTTGCGCACCGCTTCGGCATTGAATCTGCCAGGCTCTCGCAAATTTCTTTGGGGAATGACCCCAGGATTTCTTAACTACAAACCAAAGCTTTTTGTTGTTGATCGGCTTTCGCGCCCTGATTCTGCTCCCTAAATATGTATATATTTACACATACTATGTATGTACTTTAAATACAAATATTGTGGCCGCCCTCCTCTGCCATTCTCATACCAAGTATGGCAAACGAGAATTAAATTGTGGTTTTTCTGATAAATTAAAGAATAATATTGTGGAAATACATTTTGAAACTTCTGATAAATTAAATTAAATAAAAAAATATTGTGGCCGCCCTCCTCTGCGATTCTCATATTACTTAAGTGAAAGCAAATCGAGATTAAAGTTGTGCAATTTCTGATAAATTAAATTGAATAAAAATAAATTGTAAAATTTCTGATAAATTAAATTAAATGAAAAAATATTGTGGCGGGCCTCCTCTGCGATTCTCATACCAAGTATCTAAGTGATGGCAATTCGAGATTTAAGTTGTGAAATTTCTGATAAATTAAATTAAATTAATTAAAAAAATATTGTGGCCGCCGTCCTCTGCGATTCTCATACCAAGTACCTAAGTGATGGCAATTCGAGATTTAAAGTGTAAAATTTCTGATAAATTAAATTAAATAAAAATAAATTGTGAAATTTCTGATAAATCAAATGAAATGAAAAAATATTTTGGCAGCCCTCCTCTGCGATTCTCATACTAAGTACTTGAGTGATGGCAAACGAGAAGTAAATTGTGAAATATCTGACAAATTAAATAAAAATCTTGAGAAATTAGGTTGGGAAATTTCTGATAAATTATGCATACGTTTATTATGGATATTGCAACGATTCAATATTGCCGAAAAATAAAAATTCTTAAGTACAAAACAAACTTAATAGCACATTTAATCTGTTAGTTAAGTAGTGCCCAAGTGCCCCCATTGTGACTATACCCATGTTCGTGAACAGCTTTTTGTCTAGAAGCACTCGTGACCAACTGATCCAAATTAATTAATATAGAAAAAAGAGACTGCACGAGTTCCATGGCCAAGCTTGCCTGTTGCTTTTAATAGAATCAATTTAGTATTAACAGTTCTTAAAACGATATAAACGTTAAAAATAGGAAATTAGTAATAACCATGCTAAAATGGTAGCCCGAACTTTGGAAAATACTGACAGTAAGTAAGATAAGCTTTTGGAACTTTATCAATATTATTGCGGTAATATGTACTTCAAATTTTGTTATCCATTATAATCGCAAATGTATATACATATGTAAGTACATACATACATAAATGAATATATATTTTGTAGAAAAGTGAAGAGCATTCTGTTTTATACTCGCTTCCAAAGGCATAGTAAGTGGAACCAAAATAAATATGTACTACCTAAGTATTAACTTTTTCTTTTTCTATATAGTCATAGCTAGTTTGCGAATGGAATAGCGGGTGAAGCTTTAAATATTCTGCCTAAATCTTTTACAAATAAACATACTATCTATGTATGATGCAGACTTTTGAAAAGTGTAGTCACCGTGCATTACTTATAAAGATTGGATGCAACTCTTCATTAAATGTTGAGGTCATTCAGATGTTTTCCGAGTGGTACTTAGATATATATGTATGTATGTAATTATGTATACTTGTAATGTGCATTAGTGTACTCGCATTTGCGAAAATGTAACCTTTTGTTTATTTGCATTTTGGCAAATAACAAGCTAAAAATATATAGAGAAATTTATTTTTACCAATTGGTCGCTCGAACGTCTATAAATAACCAGTTTACACTTTTTTATTTTTGAATTCGCGCGAATTCGTTTGCCTAACAGTCTGTGCACTTGTTAATTGAATCAAACAGTGGGGAAAAATACGACCACGGTCTCACACACGCCTAAAATTGAAAAACTTAGCACATATTGGGGTACAGTAGCGGCCAGAATAAAAGCCGATTGTGTGAAAGTGTTAAACAAAATGGTACAGGGATATTGATAATAACATTAGCAATGACAAATTGTAAGGCAACAATTATCAGATTTAAGTTTTCCATTGCGCTTTATTTTCCTTATAGTACAACTGGGTATGCGAATACTCAGGTTGACAACAAATAACGCATATTAGCGCTGAGATTGCAAATTGTTTCGATAAACAACCAAAAGTATGACGTTCACACGTCATGAAAAATGGCATGACAATTTGAAATTAAAATTTTCCGTCGCGTGTCATCGCTCAGGAAGCCTAAAAGCACACACCGATTTCCGTTCCAGTTCTTCCAGTATCAACAGTTGTTGCTTAGCTATGACGACAAAAATATGTAAGCTACAAGATTATATCCAAGGGTACATATCAATTTATTACAAGGTGTGACGAAATATAAGCCCAAAAAAGTAATAGTGGACATCGGCAGTCCTTTGGGAAATTAGCGTCGAAACAGAAAAAGACAAATGTAGACTGACTGGAAAAGGCTCCACAGGGACAGTCGTTTGGTTGGTTTTATAATTAAGGTCAAATACAACAGCCTATATTAATAACCTACTTCTACCTAAAGCTTAAAGTTGCGAGTATATACAAGTATGTACATATATATATGCCCTATGCTGGTTTTTTAATGACTTAACAAAAATTGAGATTTTAAGTCATGTGTGCTGTTCGGAAGGACATTTATGGTGAGTATGTTTGTAAGCCTCAGAAGGAAGAGCCCCATAGTCTTACATTCTATTCTTTATGGACGCTGTTATGTGTGTATGTAAAAAAATAAAAATATAATAAAAATAACTTTTTTTTATATATTTTATATATATAACGATTATAACGATTATAACGATTTGATTTGTATATCAATTCACTGACAAATTAGTTGAATTGCCATATTAAATGATATTGAAGCAGGAATCAAATGCCAGAGTCATGCAAGCCCATTTGTATTGTATTTTTATTGGTTTGTTTTAATTAAATGTGTTTCAAATATTAAAACAAACATTATATAATATATACCTTTACACACACATTTTTTGAAATACTCTCCAATATTCATTCCAAGTGTGTCATATTTCGTTTCCCAACAGCAAGCCTCACTGTTGAGTCTTACACTACACATACATTATTTATGCTATGACTCAATTCAGCGTCCGCAAAACAAATATACAATAAACAATGAGCATTCGCAGAAAGTAATAAGTATACTATATGCGGAATTTAATGGCAAAAAAAATCAGAAGCAAATGTTCAACGTCGGCCAGATAAGTTTTTGTTTATCGTAGAAAAATGTACATGCACGCATAAATACATATAGACAACTTACTGTCCGTTTGATAAAAAGTAAAAATTATCATCAATTTATATTACTAGCTGACGAGCGCTCTAATTTCTCATCAATCACGTTTTGCCATTTGGCGTTATTAGCAGCCTTAAATAAAACAAGTAAAAAAGCTAAAGTCGGGTGTCCCGTCTTTGAAATACTCTGTACATATGTTTACAATAATTATAGAAAATTAAAAAATTAAGAAAATTAAAAAAAAAAATTGTTGATCGATTTTACCTTTCTCGGTATTTGAACTCAGCAGCAAATATATTTATGGCTATAACTCCTTGTTAAATCGGTCTATCGTAGTGAAACTTGGCATTCGGACACATAATAACCGACTGGGGGAATTTCCCAAATTTGAGTTCGAAATTCCTAGAATTACGGGAATTACGATTTGCGGGGGAGAGGGGGAAGGGAGGGAAATTTATTTTGGAATTTCCTGCGTATTCACATAAGGCATCTTGGACTAAAATTTGGTGTTCCTAGGTCTTATAGTCTCCGAGATATAGGCGATTATACGAATGGAAAATCGGGAAAACCCCCATAGGGGGGAAGTGGGGGAAAATAAAAAAATAAAACAAAATCGTACAAAAGCGTACACACATAAGGCATCTTTGTGCAAAATTTGGTGTCTGTAGCTCTTATAGTCTCTGAGATCCAGGTGTTCATACGGACAGACAGGGCTAGATCGACTCGTCTGGTCATGCTGGTCAAGAATATATATACTTTGTGGGGTCTGCCACGCCTCCTTCTGCCTGTTACATTTTTGAGCTCCCGCAAACCTAATATACTCTTGTACATTTCATGTACAGAGTATAAAAAAATATACCCGTATCTATATTGAATTGTATATGCAATATATAATATATACAAGTATGTACGAGTATGTGGTACTGAAAATATACTGCTGCTAGAAAAACACTTGTAAGCATTATATTCTCGTGAAAAGCGCCGACTGTCGTCTACAACTTACTTCAAATTTCTTACCTGGCATCTGAAAATATGCAACAAACACGCGCTCAGCTTTCAGAAAATAATATGTATGTACGAGTTTACAAAAGCTAAAGCTTGTTCAGGCCCAGAGGTGTCAATTTCTTTCTCATATAGCCAATAATTCGCATAAAATTGATAAATATACATAAACAACACCAATTAGGCGTCGAATTGAGAGTCAAAAGCTAACAAGCGAAAAATAACAAAAGGAACCGAGGGGTGCTACTTAAGTATTTGAACTTGTAAATCACATACTTAGCAATCATCATGAGCATCGAAATCTTTCAACGCAAATCAACTAATACCTTCTTCTTCATTCAAAAGTTAGTACTGTACAGCTTTTTTGGGATCAGCAAAAAAAACCAAATCAAGAGCGATAGGTCCATTAAACAGTTTTCCAAAAAACAAAAGAAAAAGACAAAGATTAAATAAGCTGAAGATCATTTAAGCCACCTAAATATATAAATATATAGATCCCATCCCTCAAGAAATGTTTCTAACAACTAACTATGATATCCATTTTTAATATTAGAAATTTATTCCTGAGCTGCCACTTGGGATAAATATTCTTAAACTAAGCTACTAAGCTCTACGTTGACTATAACTATGGTAAAAATATATATTTACAATTACTTACAATGCAAGCCTTAACGGACTTCCAAAGATTTCTCCCAAAGTCTTCAATCTTGCTGCTTTTTCCACGTACGTTCGCCAGTTGCACGACGTTTGAAGGAAAACACGAACGAATATTATTTAAGCTATTTCTCTACTTCAGAAACGATGAACTAATACGCTCACAAGGATATACTTGCATATATGTATATTTAGTTATATTAACAAAAAAAAAACATACAAACACCCGAAATCACACGCACGCTTATTTATGGCAAAAGAAACGCGTTTACGTATCGGTTAGGCCCGATAATTGAGGAGGGACGACACCAGATCCCGTTGCAATAGTCACATTTCCGGTTGTGCCCAAAACACGCGCACAAATAAGAATCAATTATTATTAGTAATTATCCTTGTTGGCTTTTAGGCTTTTATTTTGTTAACTTTGGTTTTATTCTGATGTCGTTTGTCGCTGTTGCGTTTGTTGCACGCACGTCGCTGTTTCGTCTAGTCGATGCCAAGCCAAGCCAAGCGCTGTCCACTTACTTCAGCTTGATTTTTTTCTTGACCTTGTATTGACGATTGCGCTGATCTATGACAAACTCATATCGCGATCTCTGCACATTTTCGCTATCTAAATTATAACAGCTCAAACCGAGTAGGCGGAATACTCTTAGCGAATACGTTGTGACTGAATTATAATGCCCGTGTGATGCGAATTGATGCCGCCTGCTGCAAATGCTGCGGTCCGGTTGAGTCTCAAGCGTCTAGCGTTTTAAATTAATACCGCTTCTCAACTTCCTATGTACTCGGTATGTACGTACGTACGTAAAGTGGCCAATGGGGGATTAGCCCTTGCAGGCCACAAAATTCAGGCAGCTACACCGCACACTGCCAACTGTTGTCACTGCGACGATTGGGGCGTAAATGAGCCGGTCGCCGTACCTGAAACGCTTTTAATGCGACACAGAGTCAGAGTAGTGCGACTTGTATGTTTATCCTTTGACGATCGGTAATGCGACAATTAACGCCAACGCATTCGTTAACAGTGACGTCACTTACAGTTTGGGCCTTGGCTCGACGCTCTCACTGTTGCTGTTGCCGTTTCTATTACCTTTACTATTGCTTTTGCAGTTGTGCACTCGCTGTGGCCTGCTCTCGTCGGGTGGGCCGACTACGGTTGCTTCAGAAAATGTGTCGAAACCAGCCGATATCTAAGCATATGCACTTTTAGGCAACTGCTGCTGCCGTTGTCTCCTCTCCTTCCTCCTCTTGGCACTGAACTCGTAACTTTACCTTTGCCCACGACAGGAACAGCAAATTGTTTTCCTCTTGCTCTTTTTCTATACGTCTTGAACTGCTTCAATTATGTAAAACACTAACGTCGCTCAATCTAATTAGACACGTTTGCGCGCTCTTTGTGCTTGTTTTGTTTTATTTAGTTTTTAAGTGCGGCTTGCAAAATTATAAATATTTTTGCACACTAGCACCGCGTCGCGTTTGTGGTTGTGGATGTGGCTGTGTCGAGGTCGTCGACGCGAATTTTGAAATGTTTTACACAGCGGGTAGCTCAAAAAATCGATATTTTTACACAAGTATGTATGTACATACGTGTATGTATGTGTGCACAGACGTTTGTATGAGTGTACAGCGTATGTGTTCGTATGATATTGCTATTACGTACGCACTCTGTCTATGATGATTATTATATTTACTTTTCTATTTATTTTTACTATTTTTGGCACAAGAGACACACGCTTTGATTTGTATTTCTGTTTTCAACTTCAATGAGTTTACTTTTCACTGACCGACTGACTTTGCGGCATAAAATCTGCAGCAGAAACTTTCCGCTCGTTTGGACGCACGTTGTCACGCGAGAGACGCAATTTCTATCTGGAAGGCAGTGCCCAAGCACGAGACGAAATTTTTGTGTGCGTCTGCTTGTTTTATATTTTTTGACAACGAGTTTACATTTTATGTGTATTTGCTCACGTTTACGTTCGTTGTCTTCTCTCTTGCTCTCTTTTTTTTCTTGCGCTTGCTCTTTCTTTCGTTGTTGCCCCAAGTTGGGGCTGGCGCGCTCTTTGCTTTTGCTTGTTAATGCCCGTTGCGTGTCAGTTTTCCTCGCCTTTTGCCTTTGTTATAGTCCGTTATTCGTTGTAGCTGTTACTTATTTAATTAATTTGTTTATTTAGCTAATTCATTAGTTGTTTCTGTAACGTTGACTACTGCGGGTATATATTTCCATCGATTCGACCGTTTTTATGGGCGTGTAGCAAAAACAATGTGCGCGCTCTTGCTCTCTTGCTATATCTACTCTCTTTTTTCAGCTAGCTGCTATGCTCATCCACTAAAATGATGATGAATAAAAGCGATGGTGATGATGATGTTGGAGCTGAGAGACTTAATTTTTAAGTTGTGCATACATATGTATTTACGAATGTGTGAGTTTTTAAACTGTAGATTGCTGTGCACTCTCGGCGTTGACTTTAAATTTTATTTATATTACCCATTTGTGCTCTCCTTAATTTTTAAATTGTATGTTCATGTTCATTATTGTTTCCTTGATAAATAGATCCATTTTAATATTATCCAAATATTTGTCCACTTCTGCAAAAAATAAAAAGAAGGGTGAACTAAATAAATAATTGTTTATATATACAATTATGTACATACATATTTTATGTACTATACATATGTATGTATTGAATAAGCGTATGACAAAAAAACCAAAATATAAACGTATACATACTCGACACTTTTTCAAATTAGATATAAAGTACACCTTTGCAGAATATTTTGAACAGTCTTACCGAACTGTTTACACGATTATTTTAATTTGTTTATCAAGGCTTGGCCTAAACTTGTAAAGTTACTAATAGTGATATTTCTGCAATTAAACAGTTGGATATTTTCCAATATATAATTTGGTGTTGTATATTCATTTTCAAAGACTTTAAGACTTTAAATATCCTGTACCCAAAGCGTAAAATGGTATACTAGTTTAGTGGCAGACCCAAAAAAGTATATACATAAATAAATATTATTGATCAGTACAACAAGACGAGTGAAGCCACGTCGTTCTATCCGTCCGTCCGTCTATATGAGCGCAAAGATCTCAGCAAGTACAAGAGCTAGAATAATTAAACTTGGTATCTACATACTATCTTTCTACTATCTACTAAGCTTTGCAGGACAAGCTGGTCAAGTTTATTCATTCTAATAAAATTGTTCACTCAAATTCGACAGTTACATCCTGGTAGTGCTTATCTGCCATCAAGTTAATTTTCGTCATGATATAACGGACGAAGTTTTGACTAAATGAGCACGATACTAGATTAGATCTTGTATTCAGTATTCAGTATCCGTATGTTAAGGCTTTTACTTACATAATTCAACACGTGCATAGCAAGCTGACAGACTGCGAAAAATCACAGCCTCCAGCCAATTTGAAATCAGCGCTCTATGATTGCACAATGCAAACAATTCTTTTGCACCATTTGTCGCGGTCAATTAAGCCCAATTGGATGCAATTTGCGACTGCTGTTGTGGGACAGTAAGTAGGCTTATAGCTGCAGACGCTGAAAAGGCAGTAGGACGCCAAAGAGTGCAGCTAAATGCAATCAATTACATGTGTCAAGTTCTCATTCAATGAACACTCTGCGAACATTCTAGAATTTATCAATTAGCCGAAGCTTAACGGGACGTACGGGTAATGTAAAAGAAATAGAGACGTTATGCAAGAGCCTCTGCAGTCCGTCCGTAATTGGCTTACTTGTCGCCATTGCCTGCCGCCCACCACCTGCCACGGATGTTAATTTTCCCGCTCGGGAAAAATTGCTTTTACATGCTGGCAGAGGTTGTCCGAGATTTATATTTAAATTGATGCGCAATTCGAAATCCGAAAGGGGAAAAACAACTGTGAACTTATATTTACATACATACATACATACGTGTATATATATTTGTATATACACATATACATGTTTATATTCTATTGCTATTTCTTCTGTGGATTGCTTATCCTGTCTTGAATGTATTGAAAACATCGAGAATTATAGTATGGTATGTTAACCTAAACGAAAGATTACAATTATAGCTGGAGTAATATTAATTCAGGCGGGTCACCTCGATTAAGATTTTTCTTTGATATTTAAACCAAAATTCTATACAATTCTCTTTTGTCTAAGCAAATTTAATAACATATTTTGCATCGCTCTTTTTATTTGCAATTTGTTTTTTTTAATATCTGCTCGTCTGCCAGATTTTATGAGAAAGCCTTCCTGAGCCATAGGATATGTCATTTGTTTATTATTTACTTAATTTATAATAAGTATATTTTTGTTTATATCCAATTTTCATTTCAAAGAGAGTGAGAGAGAGAGAGAGAGAGAGAGAGAAAGAGCGTATTCTACTTTTTTTGTAAGGGGGTGGGTGCCTTTTCTCAGACATAAGAGAGCCTGCATTCAAAACATAGTGACCCAGACTCTCCGACTTTTCGAGATCCTCTCTTTAGTACAAACAGCCGGTCAGACATGTCCAGATCGACTTGCCTTAGAATATATGTATGTACGTATATACGTGTGTATGTACATTAAGAGAACTCATGCTTACTTTTATATGTAGTTGTTAAAAAAACTAATCCGAACTACTAAATATAACTTCACTTGAGGAGCATGCTAACTGTAGCTTTTATACTTTCCGAAATCCTTGCGTTCTTACTGAGATGCTTCAGCCAGTCATGATGATTAAAAATATATATGTACATACATACATACATATGTGTATATACAGGTAAGCCAAGCAGCATTTGCGATATTCTAATGTATGTACTCTTTAATGACAGGATATACATTTATAATGATATGTAAAAGAATTATGCTTTGAAGCAAATATTTTCTGAAGCATCTCTTTAGAAACACAATTTCAACCGACTCATTAAATTAAAAACAGAGACATATGTTAGAGCCACATAAGCACTACTCCCATATACCCAGTACCCGGTGTAGAAAATAATTAAATATCTATAGCAAATTTGTAATTGTTAATTTAAAATTGATTAACCAAAAATAGAACACAATATTATATACATAGCTCTACGTACATACATACGCAGAGATTGCTTTTCCAGCTATAAATTTCTTTTATGGTTTGCTTCGTAAAAGGGGAAAAATTATTTAAAAGAAGTGGCTCTAAAAAACGTCTTATATTCTATTTGCTATATTTTAGTTTTCATACTGTGCGTTATATACGCAAAATAGTAATATTAGTCACAGTAGTGAGTCTTACATGTACTTTCTTCAACTTAGGAGAGCCTGCAACCCAAGTTTAATAGCTCTTGCTTTTTTACTTTTTGAGATTCTTCCGTTCATACAGACAGACGGAAAAGCCTAGTCATGCTGATTACAATAGCAATCTACAATTTCACAATGCCTTTTCATCCTTCGGTTAAAGAATAAATAAATAATAATAAAAGCTAATTATCATGTACGACTATGTTTGATTTATGTACTTATGCGTGCATTCACATATTTACATATGATATACATATGTATGTACAAATGTTTTGCATAGAGCGGGAACATGTAGTATTTGAAAAAAATTGAGAAAAGTCCTAATGGCATACGCAAAATAAAAGCACCTTTACCGTCATGTAAGTTTTCCCCTTGGCTTTTGCTTGAGCACACGAAAATTTGAAAACTAAAACATTTGAATAAGTACATTGTTTGTACATATGTATGTAAGTATGTATGTAGGTGCAGATACGTGCATGAGCATACAAATTCAAATACAAACAGAGATGCAATTTATGTAAGCACAAGTGCTATGACGCATGCACTTTAATGACCTGCCACTGCCTCCCCGCCCTTAAAAAAAAAAGCAGGCAGCACTTGGAGGTCTGCAAGTGGAGATTTGGTAACTATTGCTGTTGTTGCAAATACAAATGCAACCATTTCGCAATCAAATTAAATTAACATTCTCAAAAAACAGCTTTAAAAATTATAGCTTACAATGCGTGTAGTTTTGCGGTGTTATTAATGATTACATGATATGGATAATTATGTGTATTATTTGTATTATGTGGGTGAATTTTAATGCATTTACCAAAGTTAATTTTGATTTTCTTCTTCTCACGAAACGTTGGTAAACACGCACACGCGGGAACTGACAGACCAAACTTAGTGCGAACCGAACCACCCCGTACGAGAAACCAACTTCGACTGAGCAAGAGCCCCGAGCACTAGTGGCCACTGGCAGACAGCGCCAATTCTAGTGCCAGTGCCCCAACGAGCGCGAAGCTCAAAAGCGCGCACGTGCCAAGCTTAGCGTTCCCAGTCGTGTGGGTGTATGTGTGTGAGTAAGTGTCCATGTGTGTATGAACGAGACACTACCCTGTAGTAACGAGTGTCAGTCTCGTGTCTGTTATTTCGCCAGTTGATAAACCATTGTAATTCATTTTGTCTTTGTTTTGTTTTATTCCTAATGTTTTGTTTTTAATTCTACAAACTTTTATTAAGCCCTACTGTCTGGCACTCGAACCCACGGCATTTTTATAATATTTTATTTTATATTACATATATATTTATTATATTTGTATGTTACATTTTTCCTCTCTGTTCGAAGAGAAACTCATTCTTCTTTCTAGCCCTTAAAATTATTAAATCAGAAAACCAATCGTTCTTTTGTGAACAAATTGCATTTTTATTTGCCAACCCCTAGTGAGCGAGGGATTTGCTAACTCACTACTACAGGGTAGAGCAATCTTTTATTGAATGAATGCAACGTAGTTGTATGTTCGTTCATGCTTGCTTCACTGATGATGCCAAAGAGAGGAAGAGAGAAATAGAGAGAGAGAGAGCAAGCGTTTTATGCTCTGAAGTCTGAAAAGATACTAAGATAAACGCTAGCAAGGACATGACTGCATTTGAAAGAGCACCACATAATGATGGTTGCCATAACTTGAATAGCTCAGTGCAAGGCAGCGTGAAATATATACACTTAATTTCAATACATCCTAGAAATATAAGGCGTTGCGGCCTACTACTTAATGAATTGCTTAAAGGCTGATGAGCTGACACTTGCACACTGCTGTCGTAATTAAATATCACACATACGCAACGCTGGACAGAAAGTGCGCAGCAATTACATGTCACATATACGCAAACACACGCACCATGACGCCCAGACACTTCTATTAGTTTAACATACATACATATATGGATGTTTATATGTACATATATATGTGTGGGAGGGCGTGGTACGCGTTGCTTTTAGGGGGCATACACACATGAGACTGTAATTTCGGTCTGACGCCCAGCTTGTTACATTTTATGCCTTAATGCGCTGCTATTGTGTGCATGTCCTTGAATTCCTTAGGCGATTTTTCCCTCATTCCTATTGTCTTGCAGCCTCCGCTTGAAGATTTGTGTGGGCGTATTTCTCGAATCGCCTACATGGCGCTTGCATCCCCTTCACGGAAATGCGGCTTTGCGCAAATTAAAAGGCACTTTCCTTTCCTCATAACCAAATATGATCCAGCGGGAGAATAATTAAATGTGTTGCACACAAAATCAATTATAGTCTGGTTATTGTCTGATTATGCAATTTCACAAGGTCTTTAATCATGTTGACAGTATTTCGCAATAATTAGAATATTTGCGACCCAAAAGCACTGTGTCATTGATTGTTCGCCAAAAAGTATCTATTATAAATAAATGTCTGACTACAATGAACAACATGGTTTACGAATCGGTATATGAACTTTACAATATTGATGTATGTATAAATGTATAAGTTAACGAGAACTTGAACATTAATATTGCTAACCAAATCTTGTAGAATCAAGTACAACTAAAATCAAATACAGCATACTTTTGGGATTTGTTTTTAAGCTCTGCTGTGGATGCCTTAAAAACCCTTTCAAAAAAAGAATCCTTGGATACTTGGATACTTACAATAATGCCACGAATAAAGATGAGTGCTTGGTTCTCTTAAAAATCAACAACAATGACATAATTTGGGTAATAAATATATTAATTTTAAAATTAATCATTTTCAGTAAGTATTCATTAGATTTTATAACACTCATAATAGGTCTTTATACGTCGCAATTTTGTGACGAATGGCATCGGTATAAGTATACATATATGCTTGCTTATGCTTATTGAAAATAGTCTTGTTTTCTCAAGTTGGCTTTTTTTCATTTTTCTGCTTGGTCAACAGCCACACATAACTGTATATGTATAATGTGCATTAATAAGAATCCATAAAGATCTGAATTTGTGTCTAAATTTGTATTTTTTGGAAATCTGCCAAATTTTGTATTTTCGTTCAAAATAATGTGTTTATATTTATTTATACAATACCATATGTATTCGGCTTTTCTTCTTATTTATGAGCAAAATTTGTGCATGTTGTTTACGAGTTTTGCATTCCGGCACAACGCTACGAAAACTATAATCAGGCAATGTAATGCAACATTTAATCAAACATTCATTTCGACTCATCGCTAAGTGGAAATAAGCGAAAATACATGAAATAATGTCTGCATTTTTGAGGTTTTTGCTTATATAAAATAAGTATGATAGAAATAGATTTTGAAACTCCTTTCAGACTTAACGGCATTGAAACTAAGCACAGGACCAATAGTTTTGAATGATGCGAAGCTGCCACAAGAATAAAGTGCAGAAAATTAATTGATTGTAGAAAGGAAGCACAAGTAACTGTGTATTGGTCTATGGCCATGGGTCGCGAATTATACAGACGAATATATAGCCTACTGTTTTGGTACTATGTTATTATTTATTAGAACGCTTTCTGTACCTTTCTACAGTTGGCTATCTACTCGTAAAGTCATCAGATAAGACTACAATATTCTGACTAAGCAATTTAATTCCAAAATCTTTAGAAATTTCCAAGGGCGTCTACCATTGCTCCATCTGGATGTTACAAGCTTAGACACCAACAAAAATATATCCTTCCACTTTTACTGAAGGGAATAGCTATTATAACCCTGTACTTAGCCGCTTATTGTTCATATTTGTATAAGTATGTTCGTAATTGAATAATATTCAATTGATTCTATTCCAGACATAGGATATAGTGGTCGATGCGCCTGATCTACTTGCAGGAACAAGAAGCCTATGTTAAATTTAGTGCAATAGCTTCAGAGCTGAGAGCCGAACTCGCTTGAAAAAAACAGACAGTTAGCGACTTACCAATTTTCATGTTTTTATTTAGACAATATGTTATGCATTTCGAATAAAAATCTATTTTCGCACCTGCACACATATCTGCCAAAAAAAACTTTAATATGTTTGTGTCTTCTAAATTGAAATGCCATTCACGCAACTTGAAGTTTCTAATTTCAGTTCGCCACAAGCCATCCAGTACGAAATCATTTATAGCTAACACACAACACGACCTGATATGTATATATATATATATATTCCTACGGGTGGTTGTAAGTGCCAGTTTGTGCTGGGAATGTGTGTTCATGACAGGTGGATATTTCGCTATATAATCAAGCAGACAATGAACGTCATACATTTATTACAACACTCGATGTGGGATTACTTAATAGCTATTGCATGTATTACAATGTCAAAGAACTGAGCAGTCAAGGACACACCAAGTGCGGATATGTATCCATAAGTACTACGTATGTGCATTGCTTTATTTTAGAGGGATTTAATATGGTGTCAAAAATAAATGTATCTCTAGACATTGGTACTATCGACCTACTGGTAATTTGTTTAGGTAATTAGAAGTCGGGCAGGATATAGCAGCTACACCAGTCCAGCATCAGCTCTTAAGATTATCCTTACAACACATTCGTTTTCGTGAATGGCGCCAAAAATTGTGTGAGCGTTAGAAGGATAACGCGCAGGCGCATTTTTATTGATTTACATACGACGGGATGCCGCTCTCAGTTTGCTTGAGGTAGGGTATGGGTTAATGGGCTGTTGCTGCTGGTCAGGTCAGTGAGTTTACACGCAGCATGTGAAATCAACTGCGTAGTAAGCAAAAGTCAACAATGTGTTGAAGCTGGTGGGTGGGGAGAGGCACTGTAACCTGCTGCTGTCGAATCGCTGCCACATAGCTCAGTGAATCTAATGCGCAGTTTTTTGGGCACTTGTCGCACACAGACATGTTCCGGGGTGAGCAGGAGATTAGTTTACGTATGTACATACAGATATACATGTACTATACATATATATGTATATGAGAATATTTGTGTGTGTAGGTCAGTTTGTTAGTTATAGTATGCACTTTCGCCAGCTGGATGTGAATCCTCTATGGCTTTCACTCTCTTCTCTCGTGCGACTTCTCTCGCTACATTACTCTTTGCCGTCGTAATGTTCTCTAGCTATATTCGAAAATTGCATACGAAGGCTATGAATACGTGTATATCCTTGGCACCAAAAAGGTGCATTGCCATTTCAACAAACTCTGGTTGATTCTGGCGACGTCGTCAACGATGAAGCATGACGTGCATGATGATATGTACGTACTACGCACTCATACTATATATATTTGCTTATATTATACTCGAACTTATCAGAAATACGAGCATCTCCTATCCATGTACGATATGGATGAAGCAACCTTGAAACACTCTCTAATGAAAACGCATTTGAATTGAAGCGCGAAAAGGAGCTGTTTAATATCGGAAGAGCGGCTTAATAAATAAGCAAGCGTCAACTGACCAGTTGCTATAGTTTAATATATACAAATAATATATTTTATTATTATAACCACACTCATATACATATATGAATCCTACATAATTATTGATTACAGTGCCCACTGTAAACAAAATTGTATTACTCCTTTAATTTAAATTGTATGCAGTGATGAAGCCACTTTAGTTAATATTTAATGTAATCGCTTATAGCATTATTTTATCTAGGGAAAATTTACCTTAAATTTATTTATTTGATTAAAGTGGCATAAAAATTGGTTTGCTAACCCTATAGAATCCATATAAATTCATTTAAATTAAATAATAATTAAATTCAAATTAATTACTTGTATTGTTTACACTCGACACATTGTCCTCTCTTTAATAGAAAATGTCTAAAGGAGACTCAAAGGACCGAGTACTCTAGAATATATTTTGGGAGAATGGCGCAATCTTCCACTCGCCTATTTTAATGAGCCAAAAAATAAGGTGTTTAAAAATCATACGACTCAGAAGTTCCACGAAACATGGTTTAAATGGATAAAGTTCATTGATAAATTCCACATTCCACATACATTTGGTAATATTATTTTATTTAATTAAATTAAAGTATTTCCATTTGAAACATTAAATGAATTATGCACATATTTAAATCCATTTCCTCTAGGTTGTTGCTTGACAATTATTACTGGAGCTATTTAATTTATTAATTTATTTATGAGTGCAATGTACTACGCGTCGAGCTATTTATGGCCTTGTTTGTTGGTTTTTTAAATGTTTATTCGTTACTTACATGCACCGATGCACATCAACGCCACGTTGCAAATAAAAAGGTCATTTTCATATCAATTGCTTTGAAAAATAAAAGTTGAATAAACAAAGAAATTGCTTTGAAAAGTTAAATAATAAATGTCCGATTTACAAATAGTTCGATAGGCAGCCAGCCAGAAAATCGACTGCGTAGCTGACCATCACTAGGAGATAGAGAGAGGGAGAGCGAATATACAGGATAAGCAGACAATTGTTTTTCGTGGCTAATTACAGTAGCCAGACCTCGAAGACAAAGCGTAAATTTGGAAATGGCATTTTTGTGTCCTGTGCGCATGCGGCGCGATAAGAAGAAAGGTATCTTCCCTGTCCAGGAGTTGGGGAAAACGAAAGACTCAAGAAACGAACCTCTTTTATTGACAGCTACCAATGCAAACATCGAACGTGATCTGCCCACAGTGGGTCTAGTTGGCATGGGACGAATTACGGGATCATCTAGCATCGAGACATTGGTACGTGTCGGTATAGAAAAAGAGCACGGTCTCAGGTAGGTTGAACAATTAAAATATTCTTTACCATAACGCAATCAATTCATTTTTGTAGTCCCGATTCTAAAATGGTGGTGTTACATGACTTTACGCCCTGTGTTGACGATGAACTAGAAGTCAAGCGTGGCCAGATGGTGAACATACTGTATCGGGAAAATGATTGGGTCTATGTCATTGGGCAGGATTCCAGGCAAGAGGGCTTCATTCCGTTTTCCTATTGCGCGCCCTACAACACTCAAATGGCTGAGCTGGCCATCAAAAAGAAACTTCCGCGGGAGCAGTGCACCGAGCAGCAGCATGACGACAATGTGCCGCTTCTTTGCTCCGACAACAAGCTCGACGTACTCTGTGACGAAGCACCCAACGGCTCGCATAGTAATCTCGAAAATAGCCAGCATGTGGAACCTGAATGTACGCCCTTCATCAAAGAGCCGTCGGGACGTTGCATTGTCTTGTACACGTTTATTGCGCGAGACGAGAACGACTTATCAGTAGAGCGCGGTGAATTTGTCACTGTGTTAAATCGCGAGGACTCCGATTGGTCTTGGATCATGCGCAGCGATGGTCAGGAGGGCTTTGTGCCAGCCAATTTTATATATCCGGCAGACAGTGTGCGCGTGCTGCAGCAGCAGAAGGCGGCGCCACTCAACGAAAGCAATATGCAGCATCATGCAAATATGACAAGTGGCGGTCTAAATGCCATGGAAACTATGCTTCAACAACAGGCTCAACAGCACTTGACACCTCAACAGCAGCATCAATCACAGCAGTCACAACAACTAGGCATTGGCACCGATGATTTGCGATATCATGGCACAGAACTCGTTATGCTTTATGATTATAAAGCACAAGCGCCTGATGATCTTTCCGTGCGCCGCGGAGATTGGATATATGCCGATTTGAACAACCAAACTGTTGACGGTTGGTTATGGGCGTATGCCCCCAAGACACGCAAATATGGGTTTATACCAAAAGCCTACGCCCGCCCTCCTGCCATGACTAGCCTTTGAGTAATGCCATTACATTGCAATATGTACACGCTGTGCTTCCATTTTATACTTCCAATGCAGTAGTTTAAGTGACATTGTCTTAGATTTATTTATATAATCAATAATAGATATTTCTTGCCCATATACATTCATATATCATGTATATATGTACTTACACAAAATAATTGTATATACTTCAAAATTCTAGCTTTGGGGGCACCTTCTATATAGTACCATTATATGTAAGAATACTAAAGCACTGTCGGTATGACATTCGAACAGATTGAGTCCTTCAGTTGCACAATTGGATATGTTCCGGCGTTAAGTGCAGGTGTGTAGAGTTATGCTCAGCATAATAATGTACACACTTGCACATTTAATAATATTTACTTTCCACCTCACTGCAGCGTCTTGTTATTGCTGGCTGAAGAGCACTGTGAGCATTTAACATTCATAGCTCTGCAAGAAGTTATAAAAAACATTTATTTAATTTAATATCAAGATTAATTTAAACTCACTTCATGGCCCCATTTAGTTGTTCCTTTTCTGCCAATTCTTCGCGAAGCTTTTGCTGCAAACTTAATATGAGATCATTTTTACTCTGTATCTGCAGCTTCAAATGAGCAATAGTCTCCTCCTGTGCCTCGAATATAGCCTAAGTGGATTATACACAAAAATGTAATTACTCGGCATTGCATATTTTGCAATCTTGCTGCTTACGCGACACTCCTCCATAGACTCAGAATACGAAGGTGGCTCGTCCAAACAGAAAAATTCACGCACCAATTTGCATTTGCGCAGCTCCTCTTTGGCCATTATAGAATTAACAAATATCTGCAGTCCCTGAACACGGTTGTCCAAGAAGACTGCATTGAAATTGTCACCAAACAGTTTCTTTCGTGGCAACTGTAAAACAATGTTTGGAAAGGCCTGCTTCAGCTTGGTATTGAGACGCACAAAATCCGTATAGCGTCGCATCACCAACCAACAGTCATTCGTAGCCGGATTCTCCACACGCAGCTTATAGACCGTAAAGCGTGCTCGTTCTTCCATTACTTCATAGCCAACAATCGGCACCCGCAATACTGCATTCGGATCCACAGGCGGTGCACTCGATGAGAGCGTCATTTGGCTAGCAAACATGGTGCTGGTACGTTGTGAATATCCGCCACTCGTTTGGCTATAGCCCATACTGCACTCGCTCATCCTGCGCGGTGCTCTGCCATGGTCCAGTTCGCTTCCATGTGCAGTCGCGTACGACGATTGCGTCAGATCCCGATGTGATCGGGCGCCTCCCAACATTGTAGATGGATGAGGATGAGGATGGGCTGTTTCGTAGCTGTGCGATGTTATGCTCTGCAAACACACTTCCGATTTTGCGTTTACACCTGATAGTATTCTGGCGTTATTATTCTCCAAAGCTAAAGTGCGGACATCGCCCTCAGATTTACTGCGCAACAGGTTGTTCGCTTCGATAGCCCTATGGAATTCAGAATATATGTAAGTGTGCGATAGTTCGGGATTAGAATGTGTTGCGCGTCCTAGCAAGTTGCGTTGACGGTTGATAGTTGTTTGTGCCGTTAATTTATTTCCTTTTGGCGATGATTTAGCTATGCGCTTGGGTGAAGTTATTGTCGCACTGCTGGCCTTTTTGAAGATTCGTGGTGCGCTGCTGCTCTGTAAGAGTTGAGTATCACGTTTTTTTAAGGCACGCACTGACATTATTTTTTACACTTTATTGCCAATTGGGATTGCATTCGTTGCCAACATCACAGCATTATTTATGTTTTTGCATTGTTGGAAAGTAATTTAGTACCAGGGCTGAACATTGCATAAGGCTGCCAACAGTCGTGCGTCAAACGATGAATTATCGATTACACTTTAGGCCAAAACTACATTTTACTGCCGAATTACTTTTTCGATCGCTGTGCAATGCATTGCTCATGCTTAGTAGTTAATTTATGTAAATGTATAAAAATAAAATCACCCGTAAGGAAAAATCGTATCAATTGGCGCCAACTTTTACAATTCACGACAATATAAATTGGCACATATCTAGTCAGCTGTGGTACCATTTGCGATATAAAAACAGTGTGCACACACCGACAAAGAAGGACAACATGGATCATGTGGTTGTAGCCGCTGAGTTTGTAAGATAAATTTAATTTGTTTTAACTATGTCATTGTTGTATTAATTTTTGTTGCATGACACATATAGGACCATGAAGTTAACGAAATACTGCAGCAGATAGTCAAGTTGGACATAGCCACAAAGAACGAAGAAATATGCACATTATTAAAAACTGTGCGTTTGCTACTAACAAAAACTCAATCATGCCAAAACACGCTAGCAAACAACAAAGAATTTGCCGAATTCATAAAGCATGTTGTTTTCAATCCAAACAATCCGATAGAGTACCGCACACTTCACAATCTCACGCTGCAAGTGCTGGCCAACAGCGTTGTCAATAATGAAAGCGCACAGGGAGTTATATGGGCAACACATGGCGCTTCAATTGTGGAACAAGTTATTGCACCGCCACTTGGCAACTCAAATAATGTGCTCCTGATGGTTATGTACAACATTTATCTGGGTGGCGGCCATATAAACGACCAGTTGGCTTTGGAGACATGTGTACGTCTCTGGCAGGCTATTAATGCACTGCAATGCAGTTATAATTTCGAATTTCTGCATTTTTTTCTGGAGCATTTTGTGGTGCATAATGCTCGGACATGTGTAGCTATTTATCAGCGACTGACGGTAGAAGAACGCATAGCTTTTCTGGATTATGTCGCCAACTATTTGCGCGATAACAGCCCAAATGGCGAAATTGGCACATTCCTCCTTAAACATTTTGCCAAGGAGTTCAGACTAAAATCCGATTGCATCTTGCGAGAAACAATCAAATTGCGTCATGAGCTACATCCCCGAGAAGTGCACACTCTGTTGCGCATCATAGCAAGTGCCAGTGGCTCTGAAAAGTATGCTAGTACATACACCAGTGATCACTCCCTCTTTATAAACGTAAGCAGCTTGCTGCGGTGTGTAGTAGAAGCAGGTAAAGCTCCCCATGGCGGCAGCGTGGACAAGCCAATGACCAAGTTGGAGGAAGTTGCGCGAACCTCTACAATAGATGCAGATTATGAGTCGAAAGTATCGTACGAGCTGAAAACGCTTCTGGTGCGCTGCACCGCCAATTTGTTGTACAACAATCACGTAAATATAGGCTACTGCTTAGATACGCAACTACTTCCTACGCTGCTCGAATGCACGGTTATGGATGCCCGCAATCCTTGTAAGTGAACTGAAAATTTAAAAAGGCATTTCTGTTATTCGCACATTATCTTTTCGACAGTGATGCGCGAGTGGAGCATTCTAGCCATACGGAATGCCTGCATTAATTGTCCAGAGGCCCAACAGATAATTAGTGGATTGACCATGCAAGGAGCTGCTCAAAACGATATACTAAGCGAACTGAATCTTGAATTGGGTGCGCTGCGCATTTCGGACAGGCAACAGCAATAGCACACATATAACACCAAAACAAGTGGTTGCTTGTCTTTTCGCACAACGTCATCGCCCGCCCCAACTTGCTAGAAATATAAGTATATGTATGTATTTGTGTGCTCAACGATGCGCTAATGGCATGCCAGAAAGATCCAACAGCATTAATAAACTCGTTGTCAACGTTTAATAGCGCGCTGCTCGGTCCGAGCAAGTGGCCAGTGATAGCAAGTGTGTGCGCGTTGGCATGCGCTTGTACATAAAAATAGAAGCCCATGGCGGTGGCTGCTAGTGTATGTATGTTTGTTGGACCATAAAAAAGATGCCTAAATACATCAATTTCTAAATTTATGCACGCATTGCTAAAGCATTTTATAGAGCAATTAAAAAACGATGACGTGTGCGGCAGGTTCTCGCACACCATGTTCTAATCCCAACAAATCCAACTCTGTCGACTTCGGCCAGGTGGCATGGGCATGAGCAACACATGGGTGTAGATACTGTGTATGCAGTTGTGTTTATTTTTGATTCAGTTTCAGTTTTTACACATGTTCCACGTTCCACGCCTGCCTCTGTACTCTCGCTCTCTCTTTGGCCCCTACCCAACTGCCAGGCTGTCTGTTTATAAACTTGGTTGCCGCCAACGCCAGCCCCACAATTATGTTTATGTTGCGCCAATGCAGGGCTCTTTTGCGCGCTCGCAAATCATCGCTAACGAACATACAATGGACCGAACTAGTCTATGAATCGGTGAGTGAGTGAGCGGACGGCCCCTGAGCGACGTGGTGGCTATTACTACAAGCTAAAGGCTGCCAACAAGCCAGTAGCAGCCGCCAACACAAGCGTCGTGGTCGCGGTCGAGATCGCTGCTCCCCTTGTCTTCTTAGCATTTTCCGACATTTCTCTTGGCTTCGGCTTCGTTCGCGGAAAGTCCGTTCCGTGCAACCTGCGCGTTAATAGCACTCGCGCTTTTTATATTTTTAAAACCTCTGCATATATTGTTGTTAGTTTAGAAATTAGCAAAATTATTTTAGACGTACGTGCACTGCCACTAGTAGTGCACTCCCAAGTAGTGGGTAGAATCGTAAAACCGAAGACAAACAACAACAAGTGGAAACACGCCCAGAAAGTGTGCAATTTTGAAGAGTGCTAGGATAGTTTCAACTACTGCCTCTACGGATATCTAATCTGCGCTGCAGCTTTAATGGTAAACAATGTGTTAAACTTATTGTATATGCTACAAAATGGCAATTACATAACAATAAATCAATCGTGAAACGCTAAAGACAATTAAAAGTGACGGGCGGGCCCGTTATAAGTTTTAATTTTACGGCTCCTGTCACAGACGGGATTTGAGCGCCCAAAGTAGAAACGCAACAAAATAAATTTTAATATTTTCGACATTTCAAATTGTCGAATATTTAACGTGTTTTTCTACCGTTTCGCAAAAACAATGGCCAAGACAAATAAATGAACACAAAATGATTGCCCAACATTTTTTTCTTTTTTATATATATTTATTTAAATCGGTGTACGTGCGTGTTTATGTTTGTGTGCATTGGGCCAAAAACAACAACTTTGTATTTTCAAAATACGTATCAAATTTTTCTTGTCAAAAGTGTCAATATGAGCGCAAGAAGACAATGAAAATGGAATTTGAAAAACGGCCGTTTTTGACGTGGCAAGCTGAAAATATATATATGTTTCGATTTAGTAAGGCAGATATACCTCGATAACTGTACATTTTGTCTAAAAATAACAATTTTTCAAGACAAATTTTGTTTAAAACAAAACACAACAACAACGACGAGTAGTATGCGTAAAACAAAATTTTTACCGTGCAATATAATTGAGAGGAAAGTTGAGGCCGCAGCAACAACAACAGATAGCCAAGCCTATTAAAACAAAATCACACGCACACCCGGCCGCAATAGAACTTGGCGGCCGAAGAGACAGGCAGCACTTAAATCTGGCCCCATGACGCACTTCAGCCTACAGCAAACCACTGACGTAAATGCAACTCCACTGGCTGCAGTCTTTTAAAAATAGACGACGAGAGTTGGAGTCGCTGGGATGGGTTGGGGGGTCGAGGCCATTTCAAGCAAATTTAGGCCAACGCAGCCAACATACTTGTATGAGCGCATACTCCAAGCTTTTACAACCTCAGAAAATATCCCAAATGTCATTCATTGATCATATGGGAAATAATATAATAATATCTATTTAATTTTTAAATAAACAAGCAGTTCTATAAGTAGCAGCCCTAATTTAAAGACCAAACAATATATTTTTATTGAAAATAACATCGCTTAAGATAGTAGTTTGCACGTTACATTATCTCTCTTTCTGTTATACCATAAAGGAAACTATTAATGAGCTATATAGCATTCATTCATGTTTCATTCAAATATATTCATTCAAAATGCATTTATTAACTTGTTAGACCATTAATTGAACACGCTTTTTGTTATTTTTTATATGTTTATCATAATAGGGAAATACAAGTTGCTAATATTTTATAAAGAAAAATATTAATTAAACAAATTAGTTTGCAAAAACAAACTGCTCCGTCTCTTTAGAGAAGCCTGGAGATGAGATGCTTAGGGACCGACCACCAAACCCTGATATTTATGTTCATTTCGTTCCTGCTGAAGAAAACATTACAATCAGGTTTGAGTTCAAAGTGCCTTAACAGTTGCAGTTTTAACTTCTATTATAAGTATTTCAAACAAAGGTAGTTTAATAATTCAATTCAATTGATATCTCTCCAAAGGAGCAGACAAGAAGAAATTCCTACGATATGAAGCTTAACACGCATTCTTAAAAATGAGTTTTAAGAGCCAAAAGTAAAAAGAATATCAGCAAAACCAAATAAAAAATTATTGAGTCTTCAGTTTAAGTTTGGACTTTGTTTTAACCGATCAGCTGTTGAGAGCAGCTGCAAACAAACCAAAAACAATGTAACCAACTAAACTGAGAAAAATGCAGGCACCCAATTTTTAAAACAAAATCAGCTCAGGGGCAGATTTTCTGCAGGTCGATAGAGTGACCGTTTTTTTCGCTTTGTTTGCATTTAATATATGAATGTTTATGTCGAAATACGATTGTTTGACTTAAATTCCATTTAATCAAACATATCAATACATAAATTGCCATATTTATTCCAACCACCAATAAAAAGCCGTTCAGGAAAATTAAAAGGTGACGTTCCAATTTCTGTTTAAGTTCAATTTAGTTCAAGTACTCTCTCGAATATCGTCCCTACTTCTGAATTCTTTATATCTTTTAAAGTTTTTATTCCTTCACAGTCGTTTCACTTTATTTGTAGAATACAATTTTTATTAAAATTTTCATTTCGAAAACCTGTTCCAAGTTAAATGCGAGCTCTAATTTTAGACAGTCCAATTAGTACAAATAGTGGATTTTCCCCTGAATTATGAGGGACATTGATAAATAAATATCTACATACATATGTATGTATGTACGTGCCTGTGTTTTAACATACCATGAAATATTTTTATATTATTATAAGTTGAATAAAGCGCAAACTGCGAGAATAAAACCGTCTACACCGATTGGTATATGCATGGCACACGCACACACACCCACGCCCGCAACGGTCTACCTAATTTTTGCAAAACATTTGCCAAGCGAAAGCACCATCTATTACTTTTCTTTCTTTCTATTTGCTTTTACGATTTCTCACATATTTTGTCATTTATTTTGTGCGCTTTCTGGCTTTGTTTTCACAGATTTTCTAAGATTCTGCACACAAAAAAAAAAAAATAATTTTTCAAATATTTGTTGCCTCGTGCGTTGTTGTCCCGGCTACATCACAAAAACAACATGTAACGCGCCACCCCATAAATAATTCTCCAAGTAACATAATGAATGGTCCGTATTCAAATACTGGGACAAATGTGAAACTTCTTTTAAAAAATGTTGTTTTAAATATTATAGTGGCCCACAAATTAGAAGCAAATACATATATATAAATGCGAAAAATGCTAGCACCTGCTGAATTGTGACAGTGTCGCAATGTCCCATAGCCACACATGTATATATGTACACACATACATATATAGAATTGTTCGGATAAGGGTTGTATACGAGAAAATCCGATCAGGTATGAAATATGTAGGTGTACCAACTTTCCAGACCTCCAAACGCTGTTGAAGATTTTGAGAAGTTTATTTTTGCATTTAAAAGGCAATTATTTAGGCACTTTCTCCACTATATAGTTGACATGAACTTGAACATAAATTTGTGCCTTGAATGAATTTTGTTTAAATTAAAAAAATGTTCTTACTCGTTTAAATGGTTTCAATGTATAAAAAGCAGATGCCGAAATATTAACAATGCTAATTACCCTGCCCCGCACTAGTTCATAGTTTATAGACTGTGCAGTATATATTTGGTTATTGCAAAATAGTATGTAACAGGCAGAATGAAGCATAAAGTATAAATATTGTTAATCAGCATTACGAGACAAGTCCATGTAGAGATGTCTGTCCGTCGGAATGAACGGCTGGAATCCACTGAGCCCACATCGACCAAACTTGGTGTTTAGACTCTCCGAGTACCTAGGCAACACGAGCTCATTTGGTTTGTTTCGAATTTTCCCCCGCTACAGAATTTCATCAATACTGCACACAATTCCAAAGCCTAATAAATTAAATTGCGAAGAAATATACATAAGCGAAGCCATTTTACTTTAAGCTTATTCTTATTTTGTCTTCCACTACAACCGCTGAAGCAATAAATTAATTCCGTTTTTTCTGTCATTCGAATCAGTTATTTTTCAGTTGTAATTTTAACATTTATGCTTGGCGCAAAAAAGTTCTGAGCCTCATGTAGTCTAACATACGAAGTATGTACTATTTTTTTACTATGTACTCATACATAATATATATGTATTTTCGTACGTGTTAACAAATTTCTTGCCCAACAAAAAAAGTTGTTGTAAACTTTTAATTATACGCGTTTCTTTATTTAACTGTTTAGCATATTCAGTAAACTTTTTCTCTGTTTCGTGAATTCCAAGAATCAATCCCTTTGGACTCTATTTTCCATGCGTAAAGTTTTTATGTTGAAGAGATGATTTGAATTCATTTTACCGAGCATTATACAAGTGTTTCAGTAGGATCAGTTTGTTTCGGATACAATCTATATGTTGGACTATTATATGAACTGTTCGTACATATAGACGGGTAGATGGGGGCTCGCGCTTTGTAGCACATTAGAAATGACTTCATTTGCCTTTAAATTATGCCCATTGTTGATGTTAATGCTTCCACTCTCCTACTCCAACAGGAACGTGCGCATTCCCATGTGCGTGTGGATTACTCGTTTCCCTCGTTATCTGTCTCATCGTCCAGAGAGCGCTTTACAGTTGGCGCGCGCACAGCTCGCAGGCCGCAAACGGGCGTATTACTAGTGTTGCATTATTAAGATTCAGTCGAAATGAAGCGGGACGTGTCCACCTCGACCATTGGGCGCGATGAGGCGCGCCGTCCGCTGATGGAAGCCTATATGTTCCAACGCCGTGTGCTGCTTGGATGCAGTGTCCTGAAGGTAGTGTCGCTGCTTATTTGGATTCTGGCTATAACAACGGATCACTGGATCATTATATCGGGAGGCGCAGGAATTTTTATACCCGAATCCCGTCGCTTTTTCATGTCATCGCATTCGGGTCTGTGGCGGCATTGTCGAAACACCATTGTTCCGAATGCACTCAGTAATGCCCAAGTTATAAGGAACTTCACATCGATGTCGTACACCTCCCAAGCCCTTATCAATGATGCCAAACGCAACCTGTCCAATACGGATTTCATTAAGCATTTCTCCGAAGAAAAATTAGATGAGTCCGAGACCTTTACAGAACAAGCCCGTCGACGAATGTTCGCTCATTGGGCGCGCGGAGACGAGCAGGATTTTCAAACATTTCGCAGTGCCTTTCAAAACCTGGTCATGTCTACGGAAGCGAGTGAGCGCGAAATGATTCCCATTAACGCCAAACCCATCCACGTCGATCCTCTCGATGTTCATTTCGCGCGCCTTACTTTTGGCGAGGCACTGCAGCGCGTCAAATACAACAACAGCTATTCCTACTATGTGATACCGGAAGTGGCCCAGCAGGCCATATTTAGCAATTGGACTGAGTATCCGTTGGTGGTGCGCCTGCTCGGTACATATATTCGCGATATAGGCATACCCGCCTACGTTCTAAACGAAGGGCGTGTCATCTTGACGCTGGTGCCGCCCTTACCGCCAAATAAACCTGGGCAGACTGCCTACTATAGTTACATACCGAATCGTAAGTACACAAAATTCTCAATCGAGGAGTTAAGGGAGCACCAAAACTTGAAAACTAGAAATTAGAATTTGATTAGATTGTTAACAAATGGAGCTAGAAATGTTGCCCGAGCTAACTTGAGCAGATATCATTCATTTCAAACGTGATATAATCGATTGCAAGTGATCGAATCAAATCGAATCAATACAAACCTGAAAGTATGCAGAGAAACTGATCGGACAAAAAATCCTTCCTATAAAAAATATTATTGTATGTTAATAAATCTCCATTTATCTTAGAATTGTAAAGCTTAACTCTTTATCTAAAATATGTGGGTGCTCTCCTAATTTTTTTGAGTGTACTAAGTATGTATTAACGTCAATTAAAAGGCCTAACTTCTCTTTATCGACAGAACGCTGCAAATACATCGATATGTTTCCAAACTCCCACACGCTGCGCAATGAGCCCGGCTTTGATGACGAATTAATGGGTAGGTAATAACCAGGGTATATAGCACTGGGCGGCAGTAGGGAACGATCTTGCTCTTCATAATTGACAGTCGCTTGGTACCCCATTACAGATTACATACGCACACAGGCATCCTTTGCCTGTATCACAGTGTTCGTAATGTCCCTGGGCGCCGTCTTTTCCTTCTACACGTTCATGAATCCGCGATATATGTTTAAACGTCTGGCTGGTGGTATACATCTGGTAGCAGCGGCAACGGCTTTAGTTGTCATACAAGTTCTGTTTTCATCTGTGGACTATACCAGAGAAAATTTGTTCTATGCATACCCGGATGGTGCGGAATTGATGTGAGTATTATTTGGCGCAGGAGCACATCAAATACTTAAAACTCCAATTTGTATTTACAGCTATGGCTACGGTGTCTATTTGGCCTGGTTCACCTTTGTTGTCAACATTGTGTGCGGTTTAATGTTCCTTTGGTACTCTGGCAAGAAGAAGGGCGCAAAGGCACCCAACGACGAAGTTGCTATGGCCGATGAGCCCACAATAATGGGCAGATGAATAGAGAAGGACCGATTATAGTGAAACTATAGCTAGTCTACTGTAACGAAAGACCAAAGCAATCAACCATGTATTTAGGTTGCAACTTTTTACATATTTATTTTTGTTACATATCTGTTGCTTTCTTTACAAATAATAGCTTTATTTAAAGAGTTCGCCTTTAAATAAATTTAAGGATCTAAACGCAATAAAAGAGATTGATTTAAATTAAATTTAGGCTAAAATGTCTACTCGTGTTCTTGTGGGTCAAATTTGGAGTGTCAATAAAAGGACATTTGCATACAAATTATTAACAATCTCATTAAATACGTCTAAAAGAAAATGAAAACCAGTGGATAATGATTAATGTTAGCTTCCAGTGCTTGATTTGATCATTTTTTTGGTCACATGAATAGTTATGGTATTCCTGCAAGTGATTTTGCTTTGCAATAAATAAAATTGAAATTTATTATAAAAATTATAAAAATAATATAAAATTCCTAAAGAAAGCGCCAAATTGAATTGTTAACGGCTAAAACGACAAGACAATTAAAATCAGCGTTCGGGCTGATTGCTTTCGCAAACGCATTTTGAGAAGTCAGTTTGGTCACACTGCAGAATTTGAATAAATCAACAAGCATAAGCCGTGGATGGGACGCATTATTGTTCCGTTATTTTCTACAGTGTGGCAACTCTAATGGAATGGCCAGTGTGGTGCACTTAAATCATATGTTCGTCTCACGTTGCAATTCCACCAAGTGGGGTGGCGCCAGATATATAAATCGAGAAACGAATATTTAAGTTTTAAACAAAATGACGCAGGAGCCACTTGACCAGCCAATTACCGATGTATTTTCCACGAGTACGAAGGAGCTCTCTGCATCAGAGAGGGCGAAGCTGGACGAACAAAACAAAAGGCTTGTACCTGCATTTAAAGCTCAAAAACTCGAAATTGATGCACAGCGCCATTGGGATATATTCTATAAACGGAATGAGACGCGTTTCTTTAAAGATCGCCACTGGACCACACGAGAATTTCAAGAGCTGCTGGCCGAGCCACACAACACGAACCAAAGCAAGGGTGAGCACCGGAATCTTTTAGAGGTCGGATGCGGTGTTGGAAACTTGGTGTTTCCATTATTGGAGGAACAACTAAAAAGTGGCGGAGGCTTTTATTTCTATGCCTGTGATTTTTCACCTCGTGCTATTGACTTTGTGCGCGCTAATGAGCTGTACGATCCGAATCATATAACTGCTTTTCAATGTGATATCACAACTGAACAGGTGCACCAGAGCATTCCTTCAGAGAGCTTGGATGTGTGCACAATGATCTTTGTACTATCTGCCATACATCCGGACAAATTTGGAGATGTATTGCAAAATCTCTGGCGATTGCTGAAGCCTGGAGGAGTGGTCCTATTTCGTGACTACGGATTGTACGACATGGCTCAATTACGCTTTAAACCAGGCCACAAAATCGCCGATAATTTCTACATGCGTCAGGATGGTACACGCAGCTATTACTTTTCAGAGCAGGAATTGGCCCAGTTGTTCAGCAGCACCGGCTTTGAAATCTTGTCAAATTCCTACGTGCATCGACGAACGCTCAACATCAAAGAGGGAGTCGATGCTCCACGAATTTTTCTGCAGGGGAAGTTTAGAAAGCGATCTTTAAGTTGATATCTAACTTGTGAATGCAATTGTACGTATATATAGTTTTTATTTTTAATTGATAACATGGTTTTAAGTCAACGTTCAATAAATATTTGTGTATATGTATGTACATATATTAGTTTACATATGTATATTTTCAAGCACATACCTACATATGTGCATAAACTTATGTATTTATGGTATGTTTTGTATTTTACATAAATTTGTATATTCCAGAATGCATGGAAAATCAAGGTATTACCTTTAAATTCAATTTAAGTTGTATTTGTTACATTTAAGAGAAATGTTCAGGAAATTCTTATTGGGATTATGGGTGGAACTATCTGAGTTTCTTGGCTTTCTATGTTGATGCACTTGTAAAACTTTAAACGCTTAAACCTAACCGAAAGAACTAATTAGAAATACGTATACATTTTACCAACAATTACAATAAAGTAGTATGGTTACATAACAACTAAGAATTACCAAAAAAATTCAACAAGTTTAAATGGTTTTAGTATTGCGATCCTCTCGCCATGCATCCTGCTTTGTTCATGTGTTAATACCCAAAGGTAAAAGTGCAGCTCGTTCAACAAACGTGCGAATATACATGTAATATAATCATAATAAATATACTTGAATTTGGCTAATTTGTTGTTGAACTTGCCACTCATCCACTCCATACGACGAGCTCACTATTCAAGTCCATGTTCGGCCAACTTGGCCCCGTTGCTATTGCTGTGACCCAATTGCGCGAGTTCAACGCTCGAGTCGAAGCTTTTTGTTATCAAATCGCTGCTTGTTATGGAGTTGGTGTTGCTGTTTAGTGTGGGCAACTGGCCAGGGGGACCGCCGCCTTGAATAGCTCCCACCCCCTCATTCATGTCGCTATCAACGCTAAAACTATTGCTACCGTTCTCATTGATGAGCGACAACGTTTGGAGGGGCAGCATTTCGGTGGGTTGCTGCTCCACCACAGCATCGTAGGTCTTTGCCTTGGTTGCCAAGGGGCTCTTCTCATAGTCGAGGCCGGTGTCCGATTGCATTTGAAGCAACGAATTTCGCTGTGAGTGCTTATCGAACTTACGTTGCGGTGGTTTTGGCGGTTCAGCAGATTTGCCCTCCTTATCCTTATCCTTGTCTTTCGACTTCTTGAATCCAGCTATGAGCGCCTTATGCGCCTGAGCCTTAATGCCCTCCATGCTGGGACGAATAATGGAGGTGCGCGTTCCACTTCCCTCTTTTGTCGAGGGAGACTCCTTAGAGCCCGGCTCCGATTCTTCTGTTACGCTCGCCAACTGCTGTGGCGCTTGTGGCATCGTGAGGTCTTGTACTTGTATAGGTATATCGTCGGGAAGTTTTTTCGTTCGGAATGATGCGTTTGTAATCATCGATTTTGATACAGAAGTCGTTACGGTGTTTGTGGATGGAGTCAGTGCCACGCTCAAGCCCATGGGTCCGTCATTTGGCTGACCTGAGGGATTAGCGTGCAATGAGTTTCGCACTGCACTTGTCACTAATATTACTCCAGTGTACATTTCGTAGCCAGCGCGGTTGTGTATATCCTCTAGTGTCTGTATGGCAATAGTGCCAAATCCGTTAAACATAGCGAAATAAATGGCATGCACCAGTTCGATCAGGAATGCGCACGACAGAGGAATGCGCGGTGATGAAGGTTTCGGAAAGGTGGCCCCCGTGGTTGGGTCGGAGCTATGGGTAAAGAGATCATTAATACGGCTATTTATGTTGAATATATCAACGTCAAATTAATGACTTACCCGTAGCTCATGCGATGAGCATGGCCAGATTTGCTGGTAAAGCCTTGATTGACCAGTTGTGACGCCACACGGCACAAATGCAGCAGCGAGGACTTTTGCGCTAAATTAACCTGCTGATTGTAGCAAAAGAGCAGGGCGGCCATAATGCGCATACGATTTTGAGCGGTAATTGATTCGATGCGCATATGCGGTCCCCATTTTACCTCACGGTTGCAGTTCTCCTCCCAGCGTCGCAGATCGGTCATGGGCAGATTCTTCATCTCATGGTAAACGGATGCCTGCGCTAGTATAGGCATGCGGAATGCAACCACCTTTTGGCCTCCGTCGTCGGTGGATACCTCGCCATTATAAATGCATATCAGTAGCGTTTCCACGCCACGTGAGGCCTTCTTGTCGCCCGCCGCCACCGCATGCAGGTACGTGTAGATTAACACAGGTATGAATTGCAATGGAAATTTGTGCAGCACCACCTCTGGGGCCCTGTAAAACGATAGCAGTTGCTGGCAAATGTCGTGCACCAGGCTCTCGTGCCGCTGCCGTTCGTTGAATATCGTGAAGATGGCCTCGGCGATTTCCGGATCCGTTTCATGTTCGACTACAAAAGCTTCGGATTCCTCTGGCTGGCGACGGGCGCGCTGATAGTCCGCCAACCAATCTCTCACCAACTCGGCCATCGCCACTCACTAAACCACTTTACACAAACGAAAGTCACCTTGACCTGAACAGCAGTGGCAGTGAAAACGATTAAAGCAATGTATTCTACCAATTTTGGTTACAAAACACTTATCCCGTCAAGTAATAGTGGTTAATTAATTTGTCCCTCTTAATTTTTTCCAACTAAACCTTGCTCATTTGCGTTAGGGCTTCCGTAACATCGGGAACTGAATAGTACACATGCGAGAACTAGTTCCCTTCTTCTATTGTTTAAACTTGGCGAATGCCCCTGTTATATACAATATGGCGTTGAATTTAGTTTTCGTTTTAGTGGCAAAACATGCAACCATATGCAATTATTATTAAACTTATTAAGCTGTTTTATTTTTTTAAATCTGTTGTTACTGCAGCCCTTGTCGATTTCAGTAAATGCAACCCCTCAAAGTTCTCGCAGAATGAATCAAATCCAGTTGGAACTGCAAATATATATGTACAATAATTATAATTAGCATTTTTATACGACAAAAACAAACGATTAAATAATGCAAATTAATGCTTAATTATTTTACTACGAGACTTCAGTACTGAGAAAACTGTTTTCGAAACGCGGAAGCGAAAGAGCGTATGCAACAAATACAGCGATACCCACAAAAGTCAAGGAAAACAAAGTGCCAAATACAAAATAGCAACAACAACAACAGCAATCACTTCGTCCACGGTGCTAAATGTTTAAAGTAACCTTTTTTAACTAAAACCTGTGTACAAAATTAAAGAGCAATAAGTGCAACTAACTATGGGAAACGCAGGCAGCTCAACGGCGCACATGCATCGTGAGCGTCACAAATCAACCGACCTTTCAACGCCAAGCTCTCCCGCACATTTTCGCGATTCGGTAGGTGGCGGTGGTGCGGGGAGCGCTGGCCCTACCAGTGGTGGGGCAGCAGCATTGGGTGGCATTGGAGCGGGCGGCCAAGCTTTCTCGTTCGATAAAAAACATACGGCAGTCTTAAACGAGGGCTCGTCGCAAGACGACGAAAATCCACAGCCATATTATACGGGAGCTAAACGCACAGCTGATAACGACGCAGTTACAGCAGAGGGTGGCTCAACAACAGCTGTTTTGCAAAGCGCAGTCAGCGGCGAGAATACAATGGATGATTTTAATAATGATGAGCAGACGGGAGGATCAGCAGCGGCACTAACTGGAGATGATGACGAGTTAAAGAAAACGGCTTTGCCGACGGTATTGCGTTGGGATGGTGGCGGTAAGAATGTCACCATTTCGGGCACATTCTCGCAGTGGAAACCCATACCTATGGTACGCAGTCATGGTAATTTTGTGACCATAATTGATCTGCCCGAAGGTGACCACCAGTATAAGTTTTGTGTGGATGGCGAGTGGAAACACGATCCTAAGCTGGTGAGTTATATTCTTGTTTATTTGAAAAATCAATATACATACGCACACATGCATAATGTACATATAAATGCATGTGTGTGTATGCTTACAGTACTTGTACCCAATGACGCAGTAACTAGCATTTACTTGTGTAATCGCTTGTAAACTGTAGAAAGGTGGGGTTGGCTGGTCTGGCAACGCTAATTAATGATAATGCCAGTAGCTTGGGATTAAAATTATTGCGTTCCTCTCAATGAGAGAATTAATATTTTTGTGCTTGCAGAAAAGTGTTGAGAACGAAGATGGCATCAAAAATAATTTGGTTTCAGTACGTGCCTCAGACTTTGAGGTGTTCCAAGCACTTGCCAAGGACAGTGAGAATGTCCCCAACTATGCGGAAAAGGAATACTCGCAAGAAGTGCCACAAGTCAAACCCTGGGAGAAAGTTTCGGGGCCGCCAGTTTTGCCGCCACACTTGCTGCAGGTTATTCTCAACAAGGACACGCCACTCTCGGTAAGGAAAATGAAACAATACTCTTGTGTGCATAAATAAGCTTATGTTTAATTTCAGTGTGAGCCCACATTGCTGCCGGAACCGAATCACGTCATGCTAAATCATCTTTATGCGCTCTCGATCAAGGATGGTGTTATGGTTCTTAGCGCAACGCATCGTTACCGTAAGAAATACGTGACAACATTGTTATACAAGCCCATCTAGGCGGCCCATTATGTACTTTAGTTGTAGAATTCTACGTTTTCGTTACCAACGGCTCACAGCCTTCAACAATTTCGTACTAACTGCGCTGTCAAATTGATTAACCTGAAATGATGTATGTTTTAAATGATGTGTGTACTTTTATTAAGCGTTGTATTTTTTATTAGTTAAATATATGGAATTGAAAACATTAACGTATACCAATATTATTGCTTGATGTCATTTCAACTTCGAATTTAAGCGCTTCTGCTACCATATAATTATGTTATTTAAAGTTATAAAGCTTTCTCGTTTCTTCCAATTTGATATGTTACTAATGACTACGCTAAGTTAATAAGCTAAGTCCTTAGAGGATGTCGATGTTTTTCCAATTTCCTATTTAAATTTAACAACAATTAAGATTTTGTTCCATTTCGTATCACATTAGTTTGGAAAATCGTCGACTTTCGCCTGAGTATTTATATGGATTCGGAATACGTATTTATTTCTGCAGTTAACAAAAGCCTAAATAAACAACACATTTATAGAGTAGTAGAGTAGTTGAAAGGCCTATGTATATCACTGAACGCTCCATCTAAATCAACTTCATTTTATGCTCCAAGTGTTCTGTAGGCTTTTCTAAGAGCAACGGTGGAACAGCAAGACGTGCCTCCAGTGCTACTATTTGCTTAGCGAGAAAATGTTCATGCATTTTATTGGCTGTATGCTCGAACTCGCCGTCCTCGTCAAAGAGCGCTTTGCTGAAGTATTCAGTAAACAGTCGACCCATATATTGATCCTTGGTAGATGGCCACCAACCCTCCAAGAATCCAATGTGACCCCCGCGTGCTGTTATTACTATGGCCACGTGAGTACACTGGTTCGCTGCCTTAATAGGTATCGCCTCCAACGGCTGAAATGGATCATCAGCAGCACTAAGGCATAGTAGAGGTACGGATATGTGATCAAGCTTATTGTGCAGCGTGGCATCCGTGTAGTAATCGTTGACATGAGCGTATCCAAATTGCTTTGCGGTAAACAACTCATCGAACTCTTTGATGGTCTTACACTGGAAAGGACAAGGAGAGTTTATGACTAATTGAAGGTAAAGATACAAAAATGAGAGATAAATCCTGTTAAATGTTTAGAAACCTCATATTTATATACCTATACTCAGCAAATAACCTAAAAACTTACCCGCAGTATACGCTGAATGTCAATATCCGAATCCTGATATATATCCCTATAGGTGTCCAAATGATTTTGCAAAGTACGGCACAAGCTACCAGCTAGATGACGGCCCAACAGGCTGTTCAGCACCGGCTTCTCAATGCTGGCGCAACCCTTATGCACATCCCAAGGCACCGAAATTATTTTAGCCGCTGACAAAATGGAGCGTGCCTCGTCGCTCTTACGTGCCAAGTAGTTACCTGTAGGTAGAATTACATTTAAATTAGGTCATAGAAAAGGTAGGAAAATGTATCAATTAATTGCGAGGAAAGTAATCAACATTCAGCATTCTTTTGATGCTTTCAAACAGTTACACTTTAATTCCGAACCAGTTTTGATCACCTTTATAATAACTAACAAAGGATAAGTCTCAGCTTATCTGCCAGTTAGGTTAATGAAGTTCTATTTCCAGCTTTCAAGGTTATATAATCCGATAATTAATATTTTATATATTGCAATAGATAAATGTAAAAAGTGCTAAAAGTAACTAGACATAAGATTATTTTGGAAATCTCCGTATACTTACCAAGTATCAGGCCGCCCATAGAAATGCCTGTAGCGCCTAGTTTACAACGCGCTGGCAAGGTTCGACGCACATGTTGTATGACTTCGCACAGGTCCTCACAGTTGGCGGCGCAATACAGACGTGGCGTCTTTAGTTCAATCCCACCTAGACCACGATTGTTGAAGACAACAACGCGCATGCCTGCCTCTTGGGCGGCCAAGACTAGACACTTTATATACTCCGCTTGTGATTCACCTGTCAATCCAGGCAATATTATAATGCAGGGCGCAGTCTGCTTATCACAGCCCTCCTCCATCCAGTCCAGGGCCACTTCGCCGCCATCCTTTAGACTCAGAATTTCCCTGCGGTAATTCATGCGCGGCAATGTCTTTGAGCGGAGCAGACTTGCCAGCACCGTCTGGGCCCGACTCTCAACGCACCAGAATGTTGGCCAGTACTTGTTCTCCAGCGTTGGCACTTTCTTAATGAGATATTGTTTGAAGGGTCCATCGGCGCAGGCAATAATCGGACGCTGAAATACAATAAACATTTTTTTTTTCAAAAATAGGAATACCGAGAAAATTGCAAATAATTGCTCACCTTGACAACCTGTATGAGGTAATAGATGACATACGCTAGAATTGCGAAACCCAACACATGCAATCGCGGCAGATTCGACAGGTAAGCGTACATGGAGTAAAACATTTTAAGTGGCTCCGCGTATGGGGTGTGCAAATGTCTCACAGTAAATTTTGAACTTTGAACCTGGGAGCTGCTGAAATTAAAAAATAGCCAAAACACTGAAGATTAGAAAATCAACCGTGCAATTATTCAATGAAACCGCCTCTAGTTTCTTTATAGCCCCGTACTGGCTATATATAAATATACGCGTATCTTATCGCACACCACACATTAATATACTACAAATATACTCGTACATATGTGTGTGCATGACTGAGTTAATTGCCTAAGCGTGCGAAAGTGTGGCCGGCCTGTCCAGTGCCCTGAAGAGGAGCTATCTCTTTCGAATCCGGACGCATTAGGCAGACGTTGATAACGAAGAAGTATATATACATTGTTTAAGGGTTTATCATCTCACTCACAGTAAATATTGTTGTTGCCGGTGTTGTTGTTCTTTGTCTGACTGGGGCAAGCTTTGCTGCAACAGTAGACGGTTTCTGCTGTCATGACTAAGCGCTAGACGCGCCACAGCCATTATCTTCGCGTTCTTGCGACTTAGACAGAGCAAGTCGGGAGTCAGCTTTGGGATGGCTATATGGTAAACAGCCAACTTGACCTGGCCAGGCACAAGCGCCCAAAACATGGCTAAGCTAAGACAATGTTTGGTTTCACTTTTTGATAAATCACAAAACTATGGCTTATCACTAGTGTTATAAATTTGTTTACTACAGCGAATGTCCGGCTCTACCAATTTATAGCATTGCATAACGTCTTACCTTAAAAAAATAACGTAAATTAAAAATTTTAAATTTAGATAATTTTGTTAAACTGACATGAACTTTAGGTTACAGTAAGAAAGGGAGGAACGACGATTCAAATGTCACGGCCCATATTATTGTCCGTTATAGTGAAATCCATTGGATCGTTGTAAATTAGGCATAGCATTCTTTTGGGCTGCATTGCGCCATTGCATATATTATTTGCTTTGTTTCAATATCACGTGCAAAAACAATCAATACCCAACAGTAGGCGGCTAGTAGGTGGGTGTAAATGAGTGAGTGTGTGTGTGTGTGTATGTCTGTAGATATGTGACTGGTAGTGCAAAGCACGCAAACTAATGTATGGAAGCGGCTATTTTAGTGGGTATTGCTTCGGTCGCCCCTCTGCTACAATTACGTGCCAAGTGTGACGAACACATGAATAATATTGATTGACTTGCCTTCTTACGTTGCACAGCAATTCAGTCTTTAGTACCAAATATTATAATTTAACAATGTTAAAAGCCTTAAAATAAGAGAGGTGAGATAAGATTTGTATGTCCTATATCGCGGTTTGCAGAGCTGTTAGTAGGAACTTGAGTTGCAAGCACAATATTACAACCACGAAAAATGTAAATACACACACACACAGCTACACTTTCTTATTCCATTTAAATAAGATTGAGTATAAAGCAGAACACAAAGCCAAACAAACTGGTCTTCTCGAAGGACGCTACACTAATGTAATCAGCTGCTGTTCACTTGCGCCCGCCAAATATATCGATACTACATACGCTACTTTACTCAATTCCATTTTTGTTGTTGTCTCAAAGTTTTAAATGCGAATGCCTATATTTGAAGATCTATCAAATATAATAAAACATAAACACTGAATTACTTGGCTGTATTTTGAAATTACAACAAATTTTATTTTACATTTCATTCGGTATTAAAATACTTAACAAACAACAGCTGTTCGTTTCGATACGGCGTTGACTATCGCGAATCTTGCATCACTCGCATTTGGTCGCTTCGTTTGCCAGGTTGTTCTGCGTTAAGTTGAATTTGTAAAAAAGGTGTATTTTTTTTATTTCTTCTGTTATGCACAAAAATAAATGAGCCTAGTGAATCATTTAATCGTGGAGCTATAATTAAACCTAATATTAAAAGTGCAGTGGCTAAAATAACGCGGAAAGATCTGTGCAAAAAACGAACGGAACAGCCAGTCTGTGAAAAATACAATCACAATGCAATGATTCAAGTTAATGACGTCGCGAATTCGACCAATTACGTACAACGGCAATAACAAAGCAGAGTCTGTCTAGTAGAGTGATTCTACAAATCAGTATGAAAATAACAAATTTAACACAAATTGAATAGATTGAAACATGTGCTAAAAATTAACGCATCCAAATGGGGTCGCGTATTAAGTAAGTATTGTTGCTTGCGCTTGTGGGCCCCTCTAAAGTGGGGGCGTTTCGCATGGGTACACCTGCCCATCAGTGAAGTTCACCCTTTAACAGCAGACATAAACTTTTCTACAATACATCAGCTGTATATTAATTTGTATGACTATCACTTGTTGTCATTGTTAGAAACGACGTCAAAAAACTCTTCGAGTTTTGGTGCGAAATTACGCCCACGCGCCTTATTGTGGAGCGATTTCCGGAAAGCTTCTGCGACAAAGAGGTGCTCACAGGCATCCCAGCATTTGCGTTCCCCTGCGATTTGGAAAGGTACGTGCTTTTAGTTATCTATTTAAGGATTTGCAACACTCCCACGCGAATTTATACATAAAGACTTAAATGTATGTACACCATACATACATATGTATGTACTCGTTTCCGGTTATTCAGCGTTAGGCTGCCGTCATTCATTGGTTAGAGCACTTCGCCTTCACTATTTGCAGAATAGTCACAAACACACACACGCATGCCAACGTATGAATGCATATACATACATATGTATATTTATACATATGTATGTGTATGCACGCATTAGTATACAATATCAGGTGCTGTTTGCACAAGACCCATTGGCGACTTTGCCATCATAGTAGCAAATAGAAGAAAATCCTATCGCAACAATGACAACACCAACAACCGTTTGATGTTCGAGTTATTGGGCACTACCGGTTGAATGGCTGATGATTCATTCCATCATGTTGAACCACTTGAGTTCGTCCATGAATTGTATAACCTGTTGTTGTTTTTTTTTGTTTTACTCCATTTGTTTACATATTATGCGTGTGTATTTTGCTTGCCTTTCCCGAAAAGCAATTTATTTTCGAACTTTTGCGGCAGTAACGTGTATATACACATACATATGTATGTATGTACATGTGACCTGAACATGTGTTTAGTTGCCTCTTGTATGAAACTGTATCAATTTTAGGGTAATTACTCTGCACGCCAAAATTACTCATGCTGAAAATATTTAGTCTGACTTTTGGCTTATCTTCTCTGCTCCGCAGCTTGTTTATATTGCTTGTTTCAATTTGGCTTTGCTTCTGCAGTCAATAGATGGACCTTTAAACAGCGATAGGGTCTGCTTGTTGTCTACAATATGGCTATACAACGTAGATGAGCTCATTGTCTATTACAACTACACATAATATGCTCCCCAACTGATAACATTTGGAAAAAAGAAACCAAGCTACTAGTATTGAACTACGAGCATGCCCATCGCGAATCTTTTTTTCAGTTTTGACTGGCCAAAGATAATTACGACATATGTATACCGATATTAGCGCGTCAATTGACATTGAATTATATTATTAAAGCTGCATATTTAATGCACATTGCGACAATTGGCGGCTGTTGTCGTTGTAATTAAATCGCTTCGAGTTATCGACACAAACAAACATACGCTCGAGCAAAAGTCAACGCACCAGGCTGATAGACCCACTTCCTAGTCAATGCCCGCATATGGGGCTGCAAGGCATGCATGTTGGTCAGTCCCCGATTTGGTTGTAAGTGTTAATTTTGTTCGTTTCCCCGCATGCATATTTCATTAAATAATCAAAGCGAAGCGAAACACTTTATCGCACATCCAACGGCTTTACGTAATGCCTTATAAGAGACAATAAGAAAGCTGGAAAAGAGCAATTTTTGTTGATGGATGGGCACAATACATACTATATATACATGAGTATACACGAAAGTATTAATGTCGCTTCTACTTTGAATAGAGGGTACAAGTCCACATTCAAATGAAACGTGACATTTTCCAATATTTAAATACTATTATTGCAAATTGTACTTTGTTTCAATTGCGTTAGTTGCTTACTTTGAGCCAGCAGAGTAGAATTCATATATACGAGTATATACAAAAGCATTGCTATTTTATATTTGGTATGGGAACAGCGTATGCCGCGAGCGGCTATAATCAAAATTCAAATGTTTGTATGTTTTTATAATTAGCTTTAGCCGCTTGAATTTAGTTTAACGTCATATATGTATGTATAAGTCGATTGTTGTTGCGGCGGCTTCGTTATTATTATTTTTTTTTTTGTTTAGTGTTGGTCGCTGTATGTTGTTGTTGTGTTTGCAAAATTGGTTTTATTTGGGTTAAGAGGAAAATGAAGAAGTGGAATACGTAGGCTGTTTCATAAAAATCCGATATATTAACAAACTTGCTGAATTCGTATAAATATTCGAGCGATCCATTACAACTCTCAATTCTCGGATTTACAGTATAATTGTTTTACTTTCTACTATATGTATACAGATCGAACTTTGTGGTTATCGACACTTTATATACTCCGCTTGTGATTCACCTGTCAATCCAGGCAATATTATAATGCAGGGCGCAGTCTGCTTATCACAGCCCTCCTCCATCCAGTCCAGGGCCACTTCGCCGCCATCCTTTAGACTCAGAATTTCCCTGCGGTAATTCATGCGCGGCAATGTCTTTGAGCGGAGCAGACTTGCCAGCACCGTCTGGGCCCGACTCTCAACGCACCAGAATGTTGGCCAGTACTTGTTCTCCAGCGTTGGCACTTTCTTAATGAGATATTGTTTGAAGGGTCCATCGGCGCAGGCAATAATCGGACGCTGAAATACAATAAACATTTTTTTTTTCAAAAATAGGAATACCGAGAAAATTGCAAATAATTGCTCACCTTGACAACCTGTATGAGGTAATAGATGACATACGCTAGAATTGCGAAACCCAACACATGCAATCGCGGCAGATTCGACAGGTAAGCGTACATGGAGTAAAACATTTTAAGTGGCTCCGCGTATGGGGTGTGCAAATGTCTCACAGTAAATTTTGAACTTTGAACCTGGGAGCTGCTGAAATTAAAAAATAGCCAAAACACTGAAGATTAGAAAATCAACCGTGCAATTATTCAATGAAACCGCCTCTAGTTTCTTTATAGCCCCGTACTGGCTATATATAAATATACGCGTATCTTATCGCACACCACACATTAATATACTACAAATATACTCGTACATATGTGTGTGCATGACTGAGTTAATTGCCTAAGCGTGCGAAAGTGTGGCCGGCCTGTCCAGTGCCCTGAAGAGGAGCTATCTCTTTCGAATCCGGACGCATTAGGCAGACGTTGATAACGAAGAAGTATATATACATTGTTTAAGGGTTTATCATCTCACTCACAGTAAATATTGTTGTTGCCGGTGTTGTTGTTCTTTGTCTGACTGGGGCAAGCTTTGCTGCAACAGTAGACGGTTTCTGCTGTCATGACTAAGCGCTAGACGCGCCACAGCCATTATCTTCGCGTTCTTGCGACTTAGACAGAGCAAGTCGGGAGTCAGCTTTGGGATGGCTATATGGTAAACAGCCAACTTGACCTGGCCAGGCACAAGCGCCCAAAACATGGCTAAGCTAAGACAATGTTTGGTTTCACTTTTTGATAAATCACAAAACTATGGCTTATCACTAGTGTTATAAATTTGTTTACTACAGCGAATGTCCGGCTCTACCAATTTATAGCATTGCATAACGTCTTACCTTAAAAAAATAACGTAAATTAAAAATTTTAAATTTAGATAATTTTGTTAAACTGACATGAACTTTAGGTTACAGTAAGAAAGGGAGGAACGACGATTCAAATGTCACGGCCCATATTATTGTCCGTTATAGTGAAATCCATTGGATCGTTGTAAATTAGGCATAGCATTCTTTTGGGCTGCATTGCGCCATTGCATATATTATTTGCTTTGTTTCAATATCACGTGCAAAAACAATCAATACCCAACAGTAGGCGGCTAGTAGGTGGGTGTAAATGAGTGAGTGTGTGTGTGTGTGTATGTCTGTAGATATGTGACTGGTAGTGCAAAGCACGCAAACTAATGTATGGAAGCGGCTATTTTAGTGGGTATTGCTTCGGTCGCCCCTCTGCTACAATTACGTGCCAAGTGTGACGAACACATGAATAATATTGATTGACTTGCCTTCTTACGTTGCACAGCAATTCAGTCTTTAGTACCAAATATTATAATTTAACAATGTTAAAAGCCTTAAAATAAGAGAGGTGAGATAAGATTTGTATGTCCTATATCGCGGTTTGCAGAGCTGTTAGTAGGAACTTGAGTTGCAAGCACAATATTACAACCACGAAAAATGTAAATACACACACACACAGCTACACTTTCTTATTCCATTTAAATAAGATTGAGTATAAAGCAGAACACAAAGCCAAACAAACTGGTCTTCTCGAAGGACGCTACACTAATGTAATCAGCTGCTGTTCACTTGCGCCCGCCAAATATATCGATACTACATACGCTACTTTACTCAATTCCATTTTTGTTGTTGTCTCAAAGTTTTAAATGCGAATGCCTATATTTGAAGATCTATCAAATATAATAAAACATAAACACTGAATTACTTGGCTGTATTTTGAAATTACAACAAATTTTATTTTACATTTCATTCGGTATTAAAATACTTAACAAACAACAGCTGTTCGTTTCGATACGGCGTTGACTATCGCGAATCTTGCATCACTCGCATTTGGTCGCTTCGTTTGCCAGGTTGTTCTGCGTTAAGTTGAATTTGTAAAAAAGGTGTATTTTTTTTATTTCTTCTGTTATGCACAAAAATAAATGAGCCTAGTGAATCATTTAATCGTGGAGCTATAATTAAACCTAATATTAAAAGTGCAGTGGCTAAAATAACGCGGAAAGATCTGTGCAAAAAACGAACGGAACAGCCAGTCTGTGAAAAATACAATCACAATGCAATGATTCAAGTTAATGACGTCGCGAATTCGACCAATTACGTACAACGGCAATAACAAAGCAGAGTCTGTCTAGTAGAGTGATTCTACAAATCAGTATGAAAATAACAAATTTAACACAAATTGAATAGATTGAAACATGTGCTAAAAATTAACGCATCCAAATGGGGTCGCGTATTAAGTAAGTATTGTTGCTTGCGCTTGTGGGCCCCTCTAAAGTGGGGGCGTTTCGCATGGGTACACCTGCCCATCAGTGAAGTTCACCCTTTAACAGCAGACATAAACTTTTCTACAATACATCAGCTGTATATTAATTTGTATGACTATCACTTGTTGTCATTGTTAGAAACGACGTCAAAAAACTCTTCGAGTTTTGGTGCGAAATTACGCCCACGCGCCTTATTGTGGAGCGATTTCCGGAAAGCTTCTGCGACAAAGAGGTGCTCACAGGCATCCCAGCATTTGCGTTCCCCTGCGATTTGGAAAGGTACGTGCTTTTAGTTATCTATTTAAGGATTTGCAACACTCCCACGCGAATTTATACATAAAGACTTAAATGTATGTACACCATACATACATATGTATGTACTCGTTTCCGGTTATTCAGCGTTAGGCTGCCGTCATTCATTGGTTAGAGCACTTCGCCTTCACTATTTGCAGAATAGTCACAAACACACACACGCATGCCAACGTATGAATGCATATACATACATATGTATATTTATACATATGTATGTGTATGCACGCATTAGTATACAATATCAGGTGCTGTTTGCACAAGACCCATTGGCGACTTTGCCATCATAGTAGCAAATAGAAGAAAATCCTATCGCAACAATGACAACACCAACAACCGTTTGATGTTCGAGTTATTGGGCACTACCGGTTGAATGGCTGATGATTCATTCCATCATGTTGAACCACTTGAGTTCGTCCATGAATTGTATAACCTGTTGTTGTTTTTTTTTGTTTTACTCCATTTGTTTACATATTATGCGTGTGTATTTTGCTTGCCTTTCCCGAAAAGCAATTTATTTTCGAACTTTTGCGGCAGTAACGTGTATATACACATACATATGTATGTATGTACATGTGACCTGAACATGTGTTTAGTTGCCTCTTGTATGAAACTGTATCAATTTTAGGGTAATTACTCTGCACGCCAAAATTACTCATGCTGAAAATATTTAGTCTGACTTTTGGCTTATCTTCTCTGCTCCGCAGCTTGTTTATATTGCTTGTTTCAATTTGGCTTTGCTTCTGCAGTCAATAGATGGACCTTTAAACAGCGATAGGGTCTGCTTGTTGTCTACAATATGGCTATACAACGTAGATGAGCTCATTGTCTATTACAACTACACATAATATGCTCCCCAACTGATAACATTTGGAAAAAAGAAACCAAGCTACTAGTATTGAACTACGAGCATGCCCATCGCGAATCTTTTTTTCAGTTTTGACTGGCCAAAGATAATTACGACATATGTATACCGATATTAGCGCGTCAATTGACATTGAATTATATTATTAAAGCTGCATATTTAATGCACATTGCGACAATTGGCGGCTGTTGTCGTTGTAATTAAATCGCTTCGAGTTATCGACACAAACAAACATACGCTCGAGCAAAAGTCAACGCACCAGGCTGATAGACCCACTTCCTAGTCAATGCCCGCATATGGGGCTGCAAGGCATGCATGTTGGTCAGTCCCCGATTTGGTTGTAAGTGTTAATTTTGTTCGTTTCCCCGCATGCATATTTCATTAAATAATCAAAGCGAAGCGAAACACTTTATCGCACATCCAACGGCTTTACGTAATGCCTTATAAGAGACAATAAGAAAGCTGGAAAAGAGCAATTTTTGTTGATGGATGGGCACAATACATACTATATATACATGAGTATACACGAAAGTATTAATGTCGCTTCTACTTTGAATAGAGGGTACAAGTCCACATTCAAATGAAACGTGACATTTTCCAATATTTAAATACTATTATTGCAAATTGTACTTTGTTTCAATTGCGTTAGTTGCTTACTTTGAGCCAGCAGAGTAGAATTCATATATACGAGTATATACAAAAGCATTGCTATTTTATATTTGGTATGGGAACAGCGTATGCCGCGAGCGGCTATAATCAAAATTCAAATGTTTGTATGTTTTTATAATTAGCTTTAGCCGCTTGAATTTAGTTTAACGTCATATATGTATGTATAAGTCGATTGTTGTTGCGGCGGCTTCGTTATTATTATTTTTTTTTTTGTTTAGTGTTGGTCGCTGTATGTTGTTGTTGTGTTTGCAAAATTGGTTTTATTTGGGTTAAGAGGAAAATGAAGAAGTGGAATACGTAGGCTGTTTCATAAAAATCCGATATATTAACAAACTTGCTGAATTCGTATAAATATTCGAGCGATCCATTACAACTCTCAATTCTCGGATTTACAGTATAATTGTTTTACTTTCTACTATATGTATACAGATCGAACTTTGTGGTTATCGTTTAGTAATTAACCAGCCCTCTCTCCGAGCTTTTTTTTGCGTTGATCACGGCTACGCCCAAAACCGCTCGTTGATAAAGTTCACGATATATTGCTGTGACTTTTAAATTGTAAGCATTTTATCAGAATGATTTCTCCATTTTGGACCTTTTATGGTATATTTGACGGACAATTTTCAATCACTCATACTCGTATTAGATATCAAACTTACCTGTGAGAAATATAACAACCAACAGCTTATTTGTGTGAAATGCGGTGACCTCGTATGTTGAAAACACTTCGCTGAATGAAGAGTGTTAGTCACTCCAAATATGTAGTTTTGTTTGGTCAGTGGGTTACATGATCGCTTTTTGTGAAGCCCATAAGTTGCTCATGCATTTCGGAAGAAACTCAGCGGATGGACATGCTTATGCTGCTTTCAAGGTCACAAACAAGTATTTAATTAGTCAGTGGATATTGAGACGAACACTTGCATAAGTATAGGAAAACACACGAATTTTCCAAAACATCTACATATTTACCTAACATATTAGTGGTTTTCGAAGCGTTTATTAAATAAATATTCGTGTCATTTGGAAAGCGATAATGTGACAAATAAACGTTTTAAAAGTTTCAACAATTCGGGAATACTTCACTTATTTCTTTATATATTTTTTAACTACATCGCTTAAAGCGTCTGTGCTATAACATTGTTCGATGTAATGCGTTAACAATATTTGCAGGCACATGAATTGATTTATTTAACTATTATTACCAACTTAATGGGAGGTACATATATTTAGATAGAGTAGTAATCGTGGAACATAAAAACAATAATAATGTCAATCTGTATTAATATGCTGTTCAATTACTACTTTCCACAGCGATGCGGTTCAGTCCTACTCATTTGTCCACACTACCAGCGATTCCAAATGGCGGTTTGGGTTCTGTCGGCACGATCCCAAGACACAAACAGCCATGGTTTTAATAACATATTTACCATGGCATGATACTTTCCTAAAGTTATTGCCCGTGCTGGCAGAGCTGCGGCGCACAGATCGCGATGGATTTCGCAGCTTTCTGTCGGAGGCCTATAATCGTGGTGTGCCAGACTTAGGAGGCAGTCTGACAGTTTTCTATAATAGTGGACAAAATGTAAGTTCGTCAATGTTCATGTTTGAAATGTACAATTAAATGCGGCTTTACTTTAACAGCATTTCATATTCGAGCGTCCGCTGCAGTTCCAGTTGCCCAGCATACCGGAAAATGTAAGTCTACAAATCCGTATGTCGTCGCCACTATAGATTTATCTACAGATGCCGATTTTTTGTATTGCAGCACAACTTAAATCTCTACTACAATTTTGTCGATGCCAAGGAGATGATTTGTGTTTTTGCCGCGATGCTGGCTGAGCGTCGAATTGTATTCACCTCGCGGCATTTGGATCGACTATCCTCGTGCATTCAAGCAGCAAGTGCATTTCTATATCCCATGGTGTGGCAGCACATTTTCATTCCTGTGCTTCCAATGGAGTTCAAAGATTACTTGGGTGCGCCTATGCCATATTTAATTGGTGTGCCCAAAGCGGTGCTCGAAACTGTAAATGCAAAATATTTCTCGTTCAGGACATAACAAATAATAATGCTACTATCTTTGCGCAGGTTTCCACCGATGAGCTCGGTGAGGTTGTGATCCTAGACTGTGATATAAAAACATTCGAAAGTCCTTTTGACGATGTGCACGATCTTCCACCGGAAATAGTCTCACAGCTTAAGAAGTATCTCAGTCCGGCACAGGTCCATATTGGCGATAGGGTTTCGAAAATTTTTCTGGGTGCTTTGGTTCAGCTTATTGGCGGCTATCGCGATGCCGTTGAGTTCCACAACAACACATTTAATCGCGACAAATTCATTGAATCTCGACCTACGCACCTTCGCCCCTTCCTTGCAAAAATGATGGAGCTGCAAATCTTTGCACAATTCGTCGATGATCGCCTCAAAATGCTCAATAGTGGTTTAAGCTTCTCCGATGAGTTTGAAAAGGAGATTGCGCGCTATGCGGATAAAATGAAGAAACGCGGCCGTAATTATGCCTTCTTAAAGAATGTAAAAGACAAGGTGAGACTGAGAAAGATTCAAATATTGCCCTTTTGCTTTGCAACATTCCCTAATTCCATGCCATCAAAGCGCGCCCCAAGCTTTTTACAAAAACAAGCCGTTTCACTCATAAGTTGTACAATATTCTTGGTAATGGCAAGTGCTGCTTCGTCGTGTATAGTTCTTTAACGCTTCACAAATTTCTTCAGAGCATCTAATGGTTCATCATTCAAGTAATTGCCGGAAGCAAATAATTTTGCTCTTTGCTTACTTAAATGTAGTTAGTTTGTTTATGTAAAATGCAATCTATCGTTCTTTATAAAGTTATGTTATGCATCTACCAACTGATCGACATATCCATGCACATTTTATTGGGAAAACTCGCTTCATACTTGTCGATGGAAGTATTTTGACATTCTTCAGATCTCTGTAAATCAAACGGCAGTTAAAACAAATCATATACATTCATATTATTTATAACCATACAAGTCTTTCTTTTAGACTCCGGTAAGCTTTAAGGAAATGGTAACATAAAAGGTACCTTTACTTTCAGTTCCTAGGGAACGTCACTTAAATAGTTGCTTCACACATGCTACCGTAGTTAAAAGAGTCAAAAGATCGTGCGTAGGACTTACAAGAGCTTTAACGATATGTTCCTTCCGTCTCCTAAGTTTGTCAAAATACTCAAATTATTTGTGTGCTCTGTTACTTATGTTAAGTAGCCTTCAATTGCCGTGCGCTGCCGCAGCTGCAACTTCTGCCTCCTACAATAAGTTCTTTATAATTTGTGTAATACGTATTTATAATTTTGAAACTTTGTTTATATTCTCTAATTTAATTTATTTTGCAGTATTATTTGGGAAAGCGCAGTGTTTCGCGAGTGTTTGCCCGAAACTATATTTAGACTCAATACCACGTCAACCATCCAAAGTAGAATGTAAATTCCTCACACAAATGAAACACTTCTCCACAATGTTAGTCAATTGATTTTTTTGCAAACAATTTAACATACAACTGCACCAGCTAATTAATCCCCCTTTTTTTGTGTAGATTCTATAATAGATATTAATTCAATGTTATAGTTAGAGCACTGTATTATAATATAACAAAGACCATGGATGAAATATTCAATCCATTTTAGTAAACCCAACAAACTTTGCACCAAAGACTTTACAATATTTATGCCTTCTTCATGTGATAAATATTTTAACGAAATTCTGTTTTGGTCGGAACAAGGCATAAATAACATAAACACGCTCTACACTATTACAACTATAATTTAAGGCCATATTCATTTAAACTCCATTAATTCGTATATCATCATTACATGCATCAATGCGCTAATGCCGACTTATCAGATTTATCATTACCACTAACAACTATAGCTCGCTCAATTCAGATTCATACAAATGCCTTATTTTACATACTGATCTGCATATGTACTCTTATGTATGTATGTATGCATAGTACTTATGTGTGTGCTCACATTTCCATATTGTCTGTCGTATTTCTTTCATATTTCGTGCGTCCGCTTGCGCTTCTATCTGTCGTATGCACATCTAACTTTGCTTGGATCATGCAAATGCAACAAATGAACAACAACAACCAATTCGCTGCGCTTCTTCCTTCTTCTGTGGTTGTTTCTTCAAATCGTCTTAATATATAATACAAACATGCGCCTAACTTTTGCAGACTAATCCAGCTGTTAAGTCTGCTGTCAAATCGGTGAGTGGCTCTTGACAATTACATTTGTATGTCCATATCGTACGAATCGGATAGAAAAGCCGTTACTTAGAACATAACATTTAGTTTATTAATGAATTTATGTATATCAGAATGAAAATTCTTGTTATATATATTTTTCTGTGCTTTCCTATCCGAATTCAAAGATATATCTCGTCCGTATGTAGCACCATAATATAGTTTACTGCCATTATTTCTGTACATTGTTTGCTGTCGTTTACAATAAGCTAGCCAAATGACTAACCTCTGCTTCCACACTCCGCCCCCCCCCTCATATAAAGGTCAAGGAGAGCTCACGTGGCATGAAGACTGCCTATAAAGATTTGAAATCGAAATTCCGCGAGAACACCCCCACACACTTTCATTTTGGCTTGGGCTCGCCCCAACATTCAGATCGACCGGACGGTGCCAGTTCTGGATACGCACGGAACGGGAAAAACATTGGCGCCTCGCATCATTCGGCTCCCAGTTCGCCGGTATTTAGCAAACGGCATACATTAGCCGCCAGCAATTTAGAGACTTTAAATGGTGGCACCGGAAGTAGTCAGGCGCAAAGACGTGGTCCCGTGCCGCTGGCCATGTCTAGCTCGAGCAGCCACATTCAGCCGAATGGTTTTGCGCACGGTGCGCACGCTCCTGCTCATTTTGGTCACCATTTGGCTGCGTCTCCTGCTGTTAGCTCGGCAAGCTCGGTCTGCTCATCGGAGATGAATCTGTCGCAGGAGCTGCAGAACCATCCGCTGTTCAAAACACCCGCCGTGGACCGCAGCGTAAGTAGGATTAGGTCTAGTGGGCGTGCAACCGAAAGACGGCGGCGATTTTAGTGTCGTGAGCCGCGTTGCGTTTACATTTATTGTGTGCCCACATAGTTCCCATATGTTGTTTCTATTGCTTGCAACATCACTCACACACTCTTCACAGTGGTCCAGCCTCTTGAAAAGGACGCTTTTGAAAATAAAATAGACGGATATTTATTATGAACAACAAAATTCTAATATTCTTATATTGTATATACGCGTTATCCCCTGTGATAGTAAGATGTTACACAAGTAGCCTATTAATAGTCTTATTATAAAGAATACAAATTTATTTATCCCTTTCTATTAATCTAGCAAATAATCTATGTTTATTGAATCTTAAAAAATTGTCAATGTTTTCATGCATGCATGAACTATAAATTGTTAAGTATTAGAATGAAGGGTCGATAACAGAAAAGATTGAATTGTCTTAGCAAAGACAATTGTTTTAAGCAACGTATATCCACTTTTAAGTTGTCTTAGAGACTGTGAACCACTGTGCGTTAGGGAGGATTGCTTTACTTCATCCCCCACTGAGGAAGGGGCTGTTTGAGTGGTGTAGCACCTCAGGCTTGATACGCTTCATTTTAAATGTAATTGTAATTCAAATTGTATGTTCTTTTCATGCGCCTTTTACATGTTTTGTGTTTGTGTTGTTGTTGTTCCGTGTGTCTGTCGTCATGTCTGTCTGCCCGTCCATACTTGAATGCAAATGCACAACTCGCTTGTCTGCTCATTTCGAAATTCGCAAACTACACCACTCCATACCATACACACACATACACCCTTACACGCCACCAACAACCTCGTCACTCCAATGCAACATTCGCAATAAACGCAACGCAGCTGAAGCCAACCTCTGAGACCATCCACAATCCACGTCAACGATCAATGGTCAGCAGCAGCAGCAACAGCACTAACACGCCCCCTGCACGACCGCCACCGCCCACGCTACCAGCACCTGCAGGTGGCACACCTAAGCAGCCAACGCCACCAGTCTCGTATTACAACCACCCGTATAGCTCAAGTGCCACACATCCGAACGTGGAGAGCAAGCCGCCACGACATTCAAATGGAGCTACAAACTCGACACCTTCGCACACCTCGACCCCGCACAAGCACCGTTTGCTGACCACGACTGACTCGAGCTTCGATAGTCCACCGGATGTCCAATCACCGCCCATCCCGCCTAGACGACAATGTAGCGCCAATGCTGTAGTGGCGGCCACTGCAGCAGCCGTCAGCGCAGGCATTAGTCGTCTCGAGCGTAATTGTTGGCAGGAATGTGGACCGACTATGGAGCAGAAGCATACAGACTCGCTACGCAGCTCCAGTTCGTCTAATGCGTCCGTATCAAATTCATCGTCGTGCTCGTCTGCAGCTTCATTTATGACGGCTGCCTCAAGATTGTCGCAACTAAACATTTCGTCACCGATAGGCACAGGACCTGCACCAGTACCAAAGCGCAGGGTCAAACGAGAGGTACAACCGCCACAACGCTTACGCAAGCGAATCTAGTTACTAAGTCCATTTCGTCTCATGGTTATGGTCCCCCACTCCATTACACATATGTACTAACCACCTCTTTCACACAAATCGTACGATATCTTCAGTTCTTATTCGTTTGTCCATGTGTAGTTTTATTTGTTCTTTGTGCTTAAATGTACTAACACCCTTGCAACTCCCAACTAACTGTAGCTAAACCACAATTAGTATTGACGACCAGGAATACCCACTAAGAAATCGCTTTTCCTTTTCCAAACCCCGCAGTCGCCACGCTCTCTTCAACCGAACAGCACCCCGCAGGAGGACAGTATGAATGATCTTATATCGCTGGACGATAGCAATAACACCAGCTTCGATCTGGAAGATTTTGATCCGCTCAATCAGAATGCACGCCCTTTGCCTTCCCTCAACAAACTACACAACAAAAAGTCAACCACCTTGCCCGCAGGTGTCAGTAGCAGTATTGTCCAATCAACTGCAGATATATCTCCAATGGCGAACAGCATCCATAATCCCCTATATCCCTATTTTGCACCAAAACACAAGGCCACTGTTGCTGCCGTAACCAGTCGGGCACCCCCATTGCCCACCAGCTTGCCGCCACAGATTCAGAGAAGTTCTGCATCTGGAACTGATGATGATTTCGAATTACTGCGAAAATACGGACTCGATCAGTTTTCACTAAACACCACAACTGGATCGCCAACGACAACGAATAATACCGCACCGCTGGTGGCGGGTAAGGGCATGAACAACTGGACCACTTTCGATTAGGCAACAGCAAACGCTTCCGCTCGAAAATATACCAAATAAGTGTGAATAGGATCGTGCTGTTGTAAATAGCTAGGCATATAAATGCAACTCGGTAATGATATTTCAATTCATTTTTTAAATTTATGTATAGTAGTTGAGTTGTGTAACCCGCTTAAGTCCATGAAAGAGGGTATTGTAAATAAGAGATAATCAAAAATATTTAGTAATTATAGCAATTATGTATGCCCCACAAAAATATTTGACTTCCAAATCAAAAGACATAACGTAAATAAGCTTAGTGAGAATTTAAAACCAATTTAGCATAACAAAGAACAATTCAAATATCAATAAATTCGTAATCAGTAATTGTATTTGCCAATGTTTGCAATTTAAATATTAGTCTTCGATTTGAATGCGGTTATTCAAGACACTATCCAAGCCTGCTCCGACCTTTTCATTCATGTTTACAGTCCTACAGCAGCTTATTCATATATGTATGTATGTATGTCAGCCCATCGGTGAACTTAAGATACCCATAAAGAAAATGTAGAAGATGGATATTCGCGTATTCAAACTAGCATGGTTCGACTTTTATGTCGTATATTTACGTATGTTGGGACCTAATATCAAAAATGAGGAGATTTTTAACAGAACAAAATCATGGGTATATTCGTATGAGTTGAACAACGTTTTTGGACGCCTGAAATAACAATTAACGCGTACCTAGGGAAAAGTTCTTTTATAATTAACTCAAATCGTTTTAAATTTTTAGCTATGTATGTATGTTGTCTGACCGCCTATTTAAAAAGGGCTAAAAGTAGAAAGGCTCAAGTAAACTTTGTTTTTTGATTGTAATCAAATCTAAAGAGGCTGCCAAATTACATATTTTTTCCATGATTGATGATTTGATTTGTAATATATTTTTTCGAACAGCTGTTTCCAGAAACTCTACAGTGTGACTGAAAAAACTTCGCAAAATACGGCTACACCATTTGTAACACAGAAATTCGAATTTTAATATTAGGATAGCCGTTCCCTACAAAAAAAAAATTTTTCTATTATGTTTATTCTTTTTAGCACACAAAACATTCAGCGTATTAAAGTTTCACCTTGTGGTGGACGTAGAAAATTTAATACCATAATTGATAATCAACTAACAATAACTACTACTAATATGAAAAAGGCTTTTATGACATTTTGTTCGGTCATCTATAAGATGTTGGTATAAAACATAGCCACTAGTGTTGCAGTGTTGCCAAACATTCGAAATGACAAATTGCCACTAGCAAGTGCATACGGCAACGCCCAAGCAGTTGTTTATTTTACCCGTATTCGCAACGGCTTTTTAATAATGTTCCTTCTTTTAATATGTTATATGTAAGTAAAAAGCGTTTATTGATACTTGTCATGATAAATTATGACTTAAAAATAAGTTCATCATATAATATTTAATAGAATATTTTAAGGTATAGAAACGTAAAAATAATTACGGTCAACACCCAATAATAATACAAATCTTTGGATGTTTGGCGTCTTTAAATACAAGTAAAATTTGAAGTCCATTCTGGACGCTGAAAATCTTATGGCGAATCTGATAGTTCAATAACCGAAACATCTATTTTTGTTGTGTCGGGATCTGAAAGAAAAAAATGCGTTCATTGTAAAATAAAAAAGCAAATGATATTTATTTAACTAAAGCTTTTGGTATAAATGTTTATGCAAACAAAAGTTAATTCTTCTACACGTCTTCAATAAAACAACATGCCATTCAAATTTAAAACAAAATTATTTAATTCATCGTTAACATTTCGGCTTTATAAAAAAAATTCATATATTTTTATAATTGATTTATTTTTTTATTGCTGTTTTATGTTTCCCTGCGTAATTTAAATTCCCATTTCAACAAAGCGAAACAACCATAAAAAATTATGTTGCGGGATCTTCCAGTTTTGAATTTCTTCGTAATAATATTTGTATAGTATTTGGGGTGATCTACTCGTGCCATTATGGGTGGAATATACACGATTTAGTAAAACATGCAGCTGTTTCAAGATGATATAAGGATTATAAGGATTTGTCTCGTGGCAACACCTTAAAATAACTTTCCAGCGTTTTCTCTTTTCCTAAATGAATAATTATAGATGTCAATATTTAAAGATCATAGAGTTTTAGTATATACGATACTTTTTGCTTTATTTATAATTTATGTGTATATTAAATGTAATTTGTTTGTTTCGTCAGTTTGTGTCTTTAATAAAATGACATACATACATATTTGGAACCATAATATAATCATAAAACTGAAATAAATTGTTCTTTTTAATGTAATGCTATGTGTTTTTTATTATAATCGAATATTGAAAATTAAGCCCGAATGCATATCTACATTCCAATGCAATGAACTTAACGGCTAATTTATTGATTATTTAACTTAAAGTCGATGCTGTCCTTTTGTTTTTATTTCATATATGTAGTTATGGTAGATACTTAAATACTAGCATTTTATTTATGTTTGTTTCCAACTAGTCTTTATGTACTATTGTGTTATTCATAGGGCTCCTATTTGTTTATTGTATATGATGACCGTTCGCGCCATACATCAAAATATAGATAAATTAATAAGTAAAAATTTAGCTAAAAGCGTAAATTCTTCAATACGAAGACAAACATAGAATAAATAAGTGTTAGGATCTCTTCAATACATATACCTAAATCATGTATTCGGTGTACCAGAGTCAACAGCGGCCGGGAAAACTTGGGAGGAGTTCTTAAAGGCAATGCGCAAGCAAAAACGACAGACTGCAAGGAAAGCGCCTTATTAAGTGCGCCCTGTAACATACAAAAACGAATAACGTGAACTTGAAAAATTGAATAATGAGTTTCAAAATTCTAAAAACTGGGCGGATGAGTTATGCAGATGCTAAATGCTAGGTATGTACTTAGCCTGAATCAATGACAAATGGGAATAGCCTCTGAAAGCGCATTAAGATAAGGTAAGCAGTATATAATGCCAGCAAATTTAAGCCGATGTTGAATTTTTGCAATTTGGGCAAAACCAAAGTTAACCTTAACAAAGACCGCAACAAAACAACTACATAGGTACCGAAGAAAAATCAAAATGTTCGATATGAGTGGAAAACGAAAATCGAAAGAATATTAATCAAAGAATAATGTTGCTTTCTATTTGGGTGTGGTGTAGGCTTGTCTGTTTTTGGTTGTGGTTGTGTTCGTCTTGCGAATTTACTGTTTTGTTTACAACGCTGTCTGCAACGCAGCCCCATCACTATTGGGCATTAGGATTCTGTGCAGTTGCTGTTGCAGCAGCAGCAGCCGCCACTGCAGCCAGATCCAAAAGTTGAAAATGCTTTTGATCGGCAACCGCGGCAGCCAGGGATTCCAGTAAGCTGGCATGCACTGCTGGTTGATCGCTTAACAATTGTTGGTGTTGTTGCTGCTGCTGCTGCTGCATTTCTAATGCTGGCTGCGACTGTGGTGATTGCTGCTCGGGGGGTTCTTTGTTGCGATAACGCACATCGGCGGCGGCACAAAGACAAAGTATAGAGAGAGAGAGAGAAAAACAAATCAACAAGTTACTACAAATTTTTCTATATATATATGTATATGTGTAGAAGCATATTTTATATATAAAATGAAAATGTATAGCACATACAAAAAATGTTGCGCACCTATGACTACACGATAGGAGTGCAAACATTTTTCCAAGTTTAAATATATGTATATTTATAAAATAAGAAATATTTAAATCAACAACAAATTAATATTGATATTGTTATGTAAAATTAATTTTTATTCTTATCTTTAAAATAATATAAGTTCAAAATAAACAATATTTGCGAATTAATTATATTGTAAAAAATTGCTCAGTTTGGACTTCTTCATTGCAATTATATTCTAAGAATGAAACAATAGGCATTTGAAATCTAAAATATGCTTTAAATACTGGAGATACAAGTTCATTTATTATCAATAGTTTTCAGAGCTTTGATACGTTTTCTTTCACTATATCTTCTTGAACATTCTCTGGCAAGTTCTTTTCGTTGCCGGTTTACTTCTTCAATTTGTTGTTTTTCTAATCTTTTCATTTCATCCGACACAGGCTCATTTATGACCAGAGAATCCAATTGTTCTAGGTCTTTTCGTTTTTTTCTTTCACGATATTTCTGCATACGTGCATTAGCCAGTTTCCTTCTGTGTTCCCTTTCATCGGTAGATTTGTTTCTTTCATCCATTTTCTCTAAAAGGCAATGTTTTATTAATTGTACATCCTTCAACATATATTCTCATGAATATGTACGAATTAAATGTCAATTAATTTACGTATTCTAAATTATTTATCAAATTGGTCTTCCTAATTCAGTCAACATTTCTGATTATCGAATAAACTTTTATAAAAAAAATCCTTTTTAATTGATCAGCTGAATTAATTCTGATGAACTTGAATTTTTTGGTTGAATAGGATAAGAGATTAACGACAATATAAAAGAAATTTTAAAAACTTTCTTTGTTTATTTTAACAAACACTAAATAAAGATTTATAAAAAATGGTTTTCTCATATGCGTCGGCCTCAGCAAAACCGCGCCTAAAGAAGTTTTCACTTCAATAAAATGAATAAATAGTCTTTGTTTGTTGGAAAACGACAACAAAGCAATACAATTAAAGCGTTGGTGACCGCAAAAACCAAAGATCAATGCACAATAGTATTGATTATTTGTAAAGAAAACGAGGAGCACCATTTCGTGTTCAATTATTAATATTGTGAAAATTTTCACGAATTTTTCGCCATGTAAGTTGTATAAAAATGTTAATTATGAAAAATTTAATACATCCGAAGTAGCTTTTTTGAACAAATAAGTTGTTCAATTAAAAGGGACTTTTTCATTTAAATTTCTTTGCTATTCCGAAAATTGGAGTGAATTAAGCGGGAAAACCAACTGCTCAAAATCAATGAACCGGGAAGTTCAATTAAGCGGGAACCCCTGTAATATTTTTAATAAATAAACTAGTTGACATTTAATTCGTTGATACTCATGAGAATATATGTTGAAGAATGTATAATTAATGAAACATTGCTTTTTAGAGCAAATTGATAAAAGAAACAAATTTAATGATGAATGGGAACACAAAGGGAAACTTTGAACAATTGGATACCCTGGCTAGAAACGAGCACGTGATCGATAAAATGAAAAAGATAAAGAACAACAAATTAAGAAAGCAAACTTGCCAGAAAATGTTCGAGAAGATACCGTAAAAAACTGCAATGAAGGGCAAAATTCTAGAATATAATTAATTCAAAAATATTTTGGCTTATTTTGCAATTAATATTACTTCACGGCTAAAGTAAATAAATAGTCAATATCAACATTAATTTATTGTTGATTTAAATAATCCTACTTTTATAAATTTAATTAAATATACATACATGCATTTAAGCTTGGAAAAATGTTTTCACTTCTATGGTGTGGCCAAAAGAACACACCCTCTGTTTTTTTAATAAGCAAAGCAAGCTCAATTTATATGGCTATCTGAAGTGCTTGCATTGTTCGTCTTAGTTTCAATACCGTGCATTAGTGGCGGCTTTTTGCTTTTACGAACGCTTATGCTCTCAACTTTTGAGAATAAGACTGCTTTTATGTTATTTTCAAACATGCAAAGATAATGAATTCAGAAATTGGAGCGCGTTTGATGAGTGGAATAGAGTTAGGCCGGCTCAGCCGACCGACCAGGACGGTTCATCGTCTTTAATTACTCAGCAAAAACACGCCTTTAAAAGTTTTCACTTTAAAAACACACAACATTTACTAAGGAAACATCTTAGGAAGCTCTGAGGGCGGGCTTGTAATGCAAGAAGCGACACTAACATATAAAATAAAATAAAAAATTCCTTTAAAAACTGGACTACATTTTATTGCAATTAATCACCAATTTTAATACAATAGATACATTTTCCTGGTGCTTCGTTTAGACATATTGTTGACGTTGGTCTTACAAAAAAAAAAACTCGGAAACTATTTATAAATAAATACAACCAAAAGTGACAGGCTTTTTAATATTTAATTAATTTGAGTTTCTTATTAATTCGGAAATCGGACATACTATGGAGTCCAGACATTAGCACCAACGTGGACCCTGCGTCTTTACCCGATTGGCTGGAAGACTGCAAAGAAATGCATACACATACATTCAATTTTTAGAGCACCGGCACAGCACACTATAACGAGCCATTGATCTGTTATTACACTATGATTCAATAATAAGTGATCTATTCAGAAAATAAAATTGTATATCATAACATAATAACCATCGTTTTAGCTTGAATTGACGTGAATGCGTGTTCGCATCGCAAATGTCTGTTTAGTATTTAAGGAATTTCTACAAGAAATTTTTATTTTTCCTTACGAATAAAAAGATAACTTTTGAAATGTGACACTCCATTACACAAATAAGGCGGGACAATTAGAGGCTCATTTATATCAGCAAGTGTACTCGGCCAAGCCATCGTGTTGAATAAATATAGTACGAGTGCTACCTCTACCTTCTTGACCACCACCCATACGCATCGGTTCTTCAGAACACCGCCGATTTTTCATATCATTATTTGAATCAGAAGAGCGCTGCATCTTATTGTCACGTAGTTGTGAAGCTACTTCAGAACGGCAGGGACCACAAATATACTGCAAAAAGTGCTTTATATGCGAAATGAGGCCCATTGATTTTAAAACAATTCCCAGTATAGCCAAGCTTAAAAGAAAACGGGCAAAGAAGAAGGCGTCGGTGCGCAACCATCTCGCCAATGCCGGCGCATGGTAGATTATGTAGTCATCATTTGCAGCTAATATGACATGGCTAATATATTCGCATATGAAATTTAGCAGCTTTAGCATAGACACCCAGACATGCAGCATCAGCAGCTCCAACACATAAAGCGTGATTAACATTTGGATCAGCACAGCGCCCATGCGATGAGAGCGGTTTTGCACAGGATCCGTGTTCCAATCCAGACGCAAACGTGTCAACATTATCAAAAAAGAGATTGTGACTAAGACGGACGCAAAGTTTGGCAGCAAGACGGTTGCATTTGGGTTCAGGACTGAGATCAAGCTCACGCCATTGAGGTGCATAATTAGACCAACTGCAACAATGGAAGCACTCTCAGCCTTGTTAAGATTCATATCGTGATTGGGAATTTTGTAAACTACCGATTTTTTTTTTGTTTAAAATTTAAATTTGTTTTACTTTTACGTGTGAACTCTGTAGTTTTCAACAAAGAACTGAGCTTTGAAAAATAAAAGGAAATCAAATGCCTCCTATTTTCAAAAACAAATCAAAGTTTAAATTTATAAATCAAGTACCAGGAGTAAAAATAACAATTTCATCCATTTCAACAGCTCTATAATTGATTTTTCTTTGGGAAATAGTAATAATGTGTTGAGTGAGTGTTAGTGTGTGTGTGTGTGTATGGGTGTATATGTGAAATAATTTCCTTATAATCTTATCAATAGCGCTTTTTCATAAACATATCAATACCTCTCACTATACAGAAATAGGGTTCTTGCTTAGTAAAAAAATGAATCCAACGTACCAGTTTTTTGAGGCTGCTGCACCATTGGATAAGCACTGCGTTGAGTGCCACCATTACCATTTGAAGTTGAGCTGACAGCTGCTTGTTTGGCAGGAGGACGACGTTTAGCCAGTGGCATGTCGTCATCCGAATCGCTAAGCGTCAGATCAACCTGCAGCATAGCAAACGCAAATGTTAAAACCAAGTGTTCTTTTTTTTTCAGTATATCAATCATACTTACTAATTCATTGTTTGAACTTGTAATTGGTTGCTCTTGTGTTGCTGATGATAGATCTTCTTTAACTGGTTTTGTGTCATCTGTGGTGATTACCTCTGTTAATAACAAGCCAATGCATTTAGTAGTGGCTTTTATATGTTTTTTAGCCATTCGGATGCTTACCAACATCATCTGATATAACTTCAACTTTCTGCACTGGCTTTGAGGGAGTGTCCAAAACTTGTGCTTCGCTGCGCAAACTTGGTGTACTCCAAGAGCCGTCTTGGTGCAACTGAATCTCCGTGTCATCGCTTTTAAGCAAAGACGAGCCTAAAACTTCTTGGAAGTATCTGCAAATGTAAACTAATAAGGGTATGTGGCTACACGTAAGCTGTTTAAGCTACGCACCCATCGATCACCAAGTTGTCATAGATGGCAGGTTTATCACACACCGGACAATTCCAGGTGGGCTTGCGTTCGTTCATTTGCAGGTAAAGACTTGCATCAAAGCATTGCAAGTGCGAACAGGTTGAGGCGCGGCACGGAAGGGACATTTTCATTTTGCCTAAGGGACAATTCAGCGATACCTTAAGCATTGTTGTTGCTATTTCGCAGTCAGCATCCTCCGTTAGCTTCTCTTTTACTGCAAATAAAACATATGCATGTTTATTAGAGTTCATAAATAGGTGTGCTCTTTTTAGTACACATACTTAAGCCGCGCGTGTAGTCCGCTGGTTTCACACCTTTAGTCTTCATACGGTGCAGCAATTGCGCAGATGTAAGTTTCTTTACCAAATATACGGCCAGGCAGTAACTGCGCGTGTAATCTGGACACCATTGCACCATTATGGTATTGGTCACGGTCGGCGACAGTTTCACATTTGAGGTGACATTAACTGGCCGTGGCGGACGTTTTGGCTCCACATTAGGACGATTTGTAGGAATGACATTCTGTAAAAACAAATATACATTCGTATTTTATACAGGCCCATGTTAAATGTACAATCGTTAAAGCCAAACGTACAGGCAGCTGACATAATTTGTTGTTCACTTTAACGTTAACATTTGGCGGAAAACAATCCTCCTGATCGCATGACGTCTCAACCAGGCAAAAACGCAGTTGCACCTGAATGGCATGCTCCACTTTTGAGCTGTTGCGTATGTCCCGATTTGAGGCAATTTCTGTTGCCTGTTGTGGCGTAAGCGTAAAGTAGAAAGGCACCTCTTGAACGCGCTGGGTGTTGCGCGGCACCAGGGTTGACGGCTTTATTAATGTGCCGAGCACATCGTAGAACGCAAGCTTTTTTAAGCGAACATCTGGGTGAATTGGCAGCTGATTGTTAATGCTGTGGGTATGAAGAAAGGGCACAGAGACGGGCATCTGTGTGGGGCCAGCGGCAACTTGTGTGGGTGCGCCACCAACTAAAGCCGCAGGATTCGGCTGCACTGACGGTAACATGTGCGAGTACATTCTGGTAGGATCTATATACTGCAGATTGGCGTTTTGTTCGTGTACGGATTGAGCGTAAACTTCCTGAACCTTAGGTGCGAGCTGTTCCAAATCTGTACGCAGGAGCGTTAATATGCGACTTTGCAAATCGTTTTTTCGTCCAGCGAAGGATATATTAAGATATGATAAAATTTTCTGCAGCTCTACAACACGAAGCATCTGCACCATTTGCTCACATTCCTGAAATCAAAAGATTATGGAAAAAATTATAACTTGTGGAAAAGCAGGATACATTCCACTTGTACAAACCAAACGCACACGCACCCATAAACGTGCATGTATGTATATAAATACATACATTGTATGTACGTTACGTACTTGCATATGTATTCACGCACACACTAACATATATACATGCATACACATTTATGCACAGGGATAGACGGCATTTGTAAATATGTATGTATTACAGAAAGCATTGCAGCATCCCAGCAGTTGTTCTATGCTATCAATTTAACACAATCCATAAAAACACTGTTTGATTTTACTAAACTATTCACATTGAACTACCAACTCACAGCATGCAGAAAGGGTCAGTAAATGTAAAATCGCATGTCCACAACTTTACCTGGTTGGCGAAAAGTGGCGTTCATTGTATGTAATTGCATTTCATATGTGTAGCCGCAATACCCTAGCGGCCTATTTACACTTATATAATAAAGTTAAATTGAACAGCGAGTGAAAGCTGCATTAAAAATTGTAATTAAAATTCCATTGAAATATCTTTTTCTAATCACACAAATGTTGTTTTGCCAGCCAGGTTGTAGGAAATATGGCGGAGTGCAGTGTTGCTTAGCATCAGCAGCCGCTTTCCTGGGGCACTACAAACATCGATAACTTTGCGATATTGAATTTGAGAACGTATCGATAGATGTACATATGTATTCACACCCCCTCTTCAATAACTAGTACTATAAATTATCTATTATTGCCAAAATCTTTACGCGGACACAATAATACATTACTTACCTTGTATTTGACAGCATCAAAGGGAATTACTGGTGCTGAAGGCGCCGTGGATGTTTGACGAGCGCCTCCTGATGTAGAAGTTGCGGCATTCTCAGCCTGAGTTTGCGAGCGGGTTTTTCGCATTACAAACAGAAATGAGCTCGAGTTCAAACTTTACAATCACTCAGACTGTGTGATTTGAGTAGCATCAGTAGCTAAATTGCGAACCAATTAAGCACTTTTTTAGCATATTTTGTCAAACACAAATGCCACAAATAAAAAAAAATTAGCGGCGGCGGCGTCCATCCACACAACATGTAAAAATGTACATCGATGTTGGGTGTTTGGAAAGCGTTGCCACTTCGCTCAAATATGTTTGTTTACCTTATACCATGTGGCAACTGACTCCTCCGTCAGTGTTGAAGAGCTTTTAAATTTATATGTATGTTATATCGTTTCCAATGCTTGTCCTTATAATACTCGATTTTTATTTTGTAAAATTTTGGAAACGTCTACCACATTTCAAATATTTTGTCGTTTTTTTAAAAGCCAATTTGCATTTCGTAATAATTGTTTGATATGTCCTTATGCCTGCCACAAGGATTTCAGAAAGTATAGGAACTAGAATAAAACTTATGTATTTGCTGATGCACTCTCTCATTATTAGTGATTTCATAACTTATGTAATTCATACAAGTTTATCCATCCTGTACATCCTTTTGTGTAGTTCCCTCACATCATTCAAAAAATATATACATACATACATATGTATATTGCTACAGATTTGGATCGAGTCCATATTTTACGCAAAGTAGACACAATTGGGTTATCTTAACAAACAAAAAAATAGAAAATCGGGCACTGGATTAATTTCTTTATCATTTTTAGAAAACATCTGTGTTTTTCGACTAAATCTTTTCCAATGCAGATCTCTTTACAAGTAGCAGGTTCAAATCAGGAACTAAATCGAAACCCTTGAAGTTTGTGAATTTAAAGCCGATAGCTTAATTCGCTAATTATCGAGTAGCGCTACCATCGATATTTTCAGAGTTCTACTAGCTAGGCCCCACCAAATAAGTCAGTGTTGCTAAACACCAGCAGCCTCTTGAATGAAACGGATTTAGGCAAACCTTTCTTCCAGATTCCAATTGCTTCAGAGAGACTTAATATATCCGAACTTTTCATGGCAACTAGCTACATATAGTGGCAGAGGAAAGAAAAGTAGCACATTAACAACATATTTATCTTTGTAACAAACACAACATGATTGCATGTGTTGTCAAAGTAGAATCTTACTATAAAACTTAACTGCTATACATTTATTTAGATGTACAAATATGAGTCTAGCTATGGAGATTTAGAAATTCGAACCAAAGCATTGTTTTCAATATAGACCATTTATATTAAAACGCTTTGTGCACGTTTAAAAGAAATCCATTTCACCGCAATTCACGTCCAAAAAATCATCGTCATAGCTTACTAAATCCTTAAGGCCGGCTGTCGAAGCAGCTTTTGATGTGGATGGTATATCCGAATTGTCTACATGATTTATGGTTATTTCGTGCGTCTTATATTCGGGACTACACTGCCCCTGACCTACAGGGGAAGGTGGCGGATTAGACACTGAAAACAAAAATAACAAATTACGGGCTGCCGAAAATTCCTTATTATTAAAAAAAGGCTTACAATTTCCTGGTTGACTCTCAGCGCTGGATTCAGCTCCTTGCATATACAGTTCCTTGCGTGAATTCAACGAAGGCATTTCGGTACTTTGTTTACTTAGACATTTCTTTAGCTCCTCTACCTTACGATCTCGCATTAATGTTTCAATTTGTTTGCGAGACTTATTTACACTTTGGCGATCTTCAGCGAAAATTGACTTTTGTTGCTCTGGCGTGATACTATCGTTGTGTTTCAAGAGGAAAAAAAATACTCCTCCTGGTGTACGCCTTCGTTGGCCAGTCTGGGAGCGGAGAATTCACATTAAATATAGTCAGAACGATTTAATACGCCACTTACCTTGATCATCATGCCGCCATCAGCTTCGATGCGCTGTGTTTCCTTGTATATTTCTTGCAGCAATTCTATGCCGAGTATTTCTATAGCTCTCACTACTCAAAGTAAAAAAAAATTTTATAAATGTATGTATGTATAAATATATACGTAAATATGTAAACGATGCAAACACTTTACATATGTGTAAGTATCATGTTTAAAATCTCAACTCACCCAAAAGCTCGTCTTTTTTCTCGTGTAATTTGTTGGCCATTTCACGGGCCACATCAGAAGGTTCGCGTCCCCTCGTTTCATTTAAATCGAGAATTTGCCTAGGCTCACATGTGTTGTCCGAGGACGCACTAGCAGAGGAAGTGTGACGGCGAGAACGATGTACAATTCGACTTTTAACCGTACCCCGCTGCTGGAGGTAGTCAACGGCTGCACGACCTGATGGACGCCCCCTTTTATGGACTGAGTGCGATTCCTCTTCTTCTGAAGAATTGGATAACCGGCGCTTTAACACGTTCTCCCCGTTGAGGCGATACTTTAACGAAAAATCATAGTTCTCAACGTTGCGGTCACTGGTTCCACGGGTCACGTCACAACCCCTCATATTTTCACTAAGAGTTTCTTCCTGTAAAGCCGCCGTCCACACGTTGTACTTTTTGAAGCGCGCGCGATTCGGCTGCATGTCTGCGTCTGTGGGCGGTACTCGCACCATGACAGTGCGCCTAGTGCGATGTTTTCGCTTCCTTTGACCATCAATTGCGGCGGCATCTGTGCGCAATTTTTTTATGCATCCCTCTGAAGATTCACCCGACGAGGACTCGCTGTTGGTCTGTGAGTCATCATCTAAGGCGCATTGTATCTGGTGGCAGGTGGCAAGCGGGCTCGCAACTTTCTCAATGCCCGTAGTTGGGGCTGATATAGGAGTAGGCCGCTGCAGCGGTTTATAGATTTCGTCATCGGCACTTTCTGACAGCTAAATACACACATGGTTATTTTCTATTTCATTCTCTGCGGCTCACTTACTTCTCCATCCTCCAAATCAACATCATTAGACTGCAAGTCCATCATTTTTTGCGTTTGAGAAAATTAATTCTGCTGCAACGGTGTTGGAAAGCCAGTGCTGCAAAGCGCAAATGCCGAAAAGCTGTTTAAGTGCAGGAGAAAATCAGCTGATAGTCCCACGCGCAGTGGCAGTACCAGAAAACGACACGTGCATACAGCTAAGAGTAACTGTTATTACTTTATTGAAATTCTGCATCACAATGGTGCGCCCCAATAACCAATTGCCGGACAACCTTCCGCAGTTGCAGAACCTAATAAAGCGCGATCCGGAGTCGTACAGTGATGAGTTCCGTACACAATACGAACATTTTCTCAGCTTGCTAGAGGTGTTTGCTTTGAATCCAAGCGTGGAAAATAAATCCCTGGACGATATAATTATGTTTATTGCCCAAACGGCTCAGTGCTATCCAGAAATATGTGAGCAATTTCCCAAACGCCTGGCCGATTTACTGAAAAATTATGCCACTGTCTTGGATCCGGCCATGCGTAATTGCTTTGTGAAGGCTCTAATATTGCTACGTAATAAAAATTTGGTGCCTGCACTCGACCTCTTGGAGCTATTTTTTCAGCTGCTACGCTGCCAGGATAAGAACTTGCGTACTTTCCTACAGACTCATATCGTGACGGATATAAAAAACATGAATGCCAAGCACAAGGACATGAAACTGAATTCGGTAATATAATACTTACTTATAATACTTACTATGTACATACGAGTATTGTCATATTCTAATAATCTCTGTTTGATGATCCAACAGAGCTTACAAAACTTCATGTACACCATGTTGAAAGATGCCAATCCAAAGGCCGCAAAAATGTCGGCTGACATTATGGTGGAGTTGTACAAAAAGAACATTTGGAATGATGCCAAAACCGTGAACGTTATAGCGACTGTCGGCTGTTTCTCCAAAGTAACGAAGGTAAGTTAAATTAGTTCCGCGATTGATCTCAACTTATTTTTGTCAACGTTTCTAAGGTGCTGGTTACTTCGCTAAAATTCTTTTTGGGACACGATGAGGAAGACGAAGGGTCCGACTCGGAAAGTGAGAATGAGGTCGATTTAAAAGGTGCCCTTATGGTTAACCGCGTGAACAAGAAAACCAAAAAGCGGCAAAAGCAACTACAACAAATTAAGAAGCAAGCTATAAAGGCACAAAAAAAGAAAAAAAATGCACCAGCATTTAATTTTTCAGGCATCCATTTAGTACACAATCCACAGGGTATGGCCGAAGGTCTATTCAAGCAATTGCAGGCCACCAACGAACGGTTCGAAGTAAAGTTGATGCATTTGGATGTTATATCGCGACTAATTGGCATACATGAATTGTTCCTGTTTGGCTACTATCCGTACATTACTCGTTTTTTACAACCGCATCAACGCCAGGTTACACGCGTGCTTCAATTTGCTGCTCAAGCCTCCCACGAACTCGTACCTGGAGATATTATTGAACCCATATTAAAGACAATCGCCAACAATTTTATTACCGAAAGAAACTCAAGCGATGTTATGGCCATAGGACTAAATGCAACGAGGGAAATTTGCATGCGCTGTCCACTAGCTATGGGTGAGGATTTATTACAGGATCTGGCCATGTACAAAACGTATAAGGAAAAATCGGTCATGATGGCGGCGCGGTCGCTGATTACGCTTTACCGGGAGCAGTTACCGGCTCTGCTGCATAAGAAGGATCGTGGGCGTCAGACTGAAGCACAAGCGGAGCGAAAAGTACGCGCCTACGGAGAACGAGAAGTTCATAATACAGTACTTGGTGCCGAAGCTCTTCTCAAAGACTCTAAAACAATTGATCTGGGTAGTGACGATGACGACGAAACAGATTCCAATGATGGCGAATGGGTTGACGTTGCCCACAGTGATGGCGACGTCGATGGTAGTGTTGACGACAGTGCCGAAGAGCCCGATGATGATGAAGAGAATGATGATGAATCTGATAAAAGTGGTGACACAGAGAAAAAAATTAATGTTGAAGTGTTGGATCAAAAGGAAGCTGCTCAGGAATTGGCCCTGACACGCATTTTCACAGACGAGGATTTCAAGCGCATAAATGCGGCCAATCTTAAGAAAACTGTGACAAGTGCACGCAAACGTCCGCTGGAACAAGACCGGTCCGAGTTCGTAAAGTTAAATAGTATAGAAATGATTTTCAAGAAGCGCAAGCACGACAAGGAATCCCGCCTGGAAACAGTTCAAGCTGGTCGCCAAGATCGAGAACGCTTTGGCTGGAAAGACGGACGTAAAAACGAACACTGTTCTAAGACAAATCGTGAGAAGCGCAAAACGAAAAACTTTGGAATGTTGAGACAAAAAGCACGTTCCAAAGTCAAAAAGAGTTTTCGCGACAAACAACAAGCATTGCGCAAACATTTGCTTCACCAAAAGAAAATGAAGTAATTGTTAGAGTCAACCCAATAAATTGATTATATGTATCTTTATGTAGTTGGATTTATTTCGGTACTGATATATTAAACCTATGTAAACTACTCTTCTATGGAGTATGTAGCTCTTCGATAGAATGTGGATGCTCTATCTACGACGTTTTTCTGACTTTTTCACACGTTTTGGTCCTTTGACAAAGCACCAATCTACTTGAATGGTTTGCCCCATAATCTCGGCGCCATTAAGAGCTTCCTTTGCTGCAAGCGCTTGCTTGTGCGTTTCATATTCTACCAAAGCATATCCCTTCGAAAAACCAGTACGCCGATCTAAATTCAAATGTATGTTTTTAATTTCGCCATAGTCGCAGAACTTCTCTTGTATTTCGTCCTCTTGGGCCTCCTCATGAATCGAAGTGACAAACAGAATCCATCCCTCCACAGAGCGCTGAGGTCCAGGCTCCAGCTCGTCGTCGTCCTCATTTCGCACGCGCTCATAACTATGTATGGTCTCGCGAGTGTTGCTCTCGCCACCAAAACCGCGTCCCTTGCGGTGTTTAGCTTTCTCCTTTAAGCGCACAATGCCTTCTATAGAGCGTATTTTTCACCATGCGGAGGAGAGAAAATAGCATGAACAACTGGCTCTAACGACTTTAAGAAACACAATTTCTAATTCATACTTACGGTCACCATCCTCGTCGACCTCAAACTCCTCAGCATTATCAATGTCCAACACATCAGCCATTTGTAATACTTTTTACAACTAATGTGGAATATTGTAATTATTTCAGTCGAATGCGGCTCAGGCGTCCGACAGTGATGGTTAAAATTCGCACAATTTTGGTCAAATTAAGTACTTTTCCGGTTTTACATTTTTTAGCACTGCTCAGCATTTCTATCGTTAGTGGCACTGCAATGATTTCTGAGCATTACAATATTATTTTTTGACCTGTGCGGACGGGGCGGTTTGTTTGTTCCGGGTAAGCGGTTGTTTGTGTAAATATATTTTAATTGATAAAGGCCGAACTTGTACTAATCACAATCACACACTCGCTGCTATCTATAGTTGTGCGAAATTGACGTGCCTTCTTTACTACACACCCCATCGGCTTTTTTTGTTTTTCAGTAGGCGGCTGTTCAATGAAATTATTGTCAGTCATTCTATACACACACATTTTCTAGTCTTTTATTTCACAAGTCTAAATTGTTCTTTTAGGATTTACTAAATTTTCGTCAAGGCCGTCGAATCAATTAAATCCAAAATGTGTTCCACTAATACAAGTTTACTATGCGAAATTAAGAACATGAAACTGTCCGGGGATCCTGAGCTGGACCAGCAGATCAGGAATTGGATTAAGTGGGACCGAAATGAAACAACTCGCAACCAAATCATGAATGCTGTCCGATGTGAAGATTGGAACACGTAAGTGCACCGAAAATAGGTAACAACCCCCAAACCCAATAAACGTGGGTCTCTTTTTAACTCTAGGCTGCGAGCGCGACTCTTAAATCGCATAGAATTCGGTACTGCTGGGTTAAGGGCCTGTATGCGGGCTGGGTTCGACTCGATGAATGAATTGGTCGTTGTTCAGAGCGCACAAGGGCTTTGTGCTTACATTAAGGAGCAAGTTCCTGAGGAATCTGAATGGGGCGATAAGGGCATAGTAATTGGATATGATGGTCGTCACAATAGCAAGCGCTATGCGGAATTGACTGCAATTATATTCCTAAATAACAAATTTAGAGTGCAGCTATACACTCGGTTTGTTGCTACACCATTGGTGCCCTTCACGATACTTCGGTTGAAATGTCTGGCGGGTGTCATGGTGACCGCATCCCACAATCCTAAAGAAGACAATGGCTATAAGGTATATTGGAGCAACGGAGCACAGATTATTCCACCACATGACGCTGGTATACAGGAGTCAATAATGAAAAACTTAGAACCGAATGGTGATGCGTGGGATGAATCGGCTCTTTGCGCCAACGACATGCTTAACGATCCATACGAATCTGTTGTGCCCTTTTATTATGATGCGCTTAAGAAATTAATCCCCTGTTCAATGATGGAACAAAATGGCAAATGTTCACTGACCTTTACCTATACCGCTATGCATGGCGTAGGCTACCCGTATGTACAGAGAGCTTTTGATACTATCAACATAAAGCAACCTGTGCCAGTGACGGAGCAAGTGGAGCCTGATCCTAACTTTAGCACTGTCAAATTCCCAAATCCGGAAGAAGGCAAGACATCGTTGGAGTTGGCATTCAAAAGGGCCAATATGTGCAACACTCCGATAATATTGGCCAACGATCCTGATGCTGATCGTTTAGCAGTAGCCGAAATTGATCGTGAAAAGAAGTGGAAAATATTCACTGGTAACGAGCTGGGAGCACTTCTAGGCTGGTGGGCATTGGAAAACTACAAATTCCGTGAACCTGAAGGTGACATCTCGAATTGCGTAATGATTGCCAGCACCGTTAGTTCGAAAATCCTTCGAGCGATGGGCGAACAGGAAGGATTCACTTTCTACGAGACCCTAACAGGCTTCAAATGGATGGGCAACAAGGCAATTGAGGCACAAGCAGAGGGTAAAACAGTTTTATTTGCCTTTGAAGAAGCTATCGGCTTTATGGTGTCCACCAATGTCGTGGACAAGGATGGTGTTAGTGCCGCAGCCCACGTTGCAACCATGGCCTGCTACTTGCGCTCCAAGAAGTGCATGTCCTTACAGGAGAAATTGCGTGATATCTACGAAACATACGGATTCCACACGAGCGTTTGTTCATATGTCATTTGTAAGGATCCAGAGCTAATCAAAACCATATTCACCCGTCTGCGCACATTTGATGAAGGGCAAGAAAATACTTATCCGAAGAGCATATTGAACGGCGAGTTCGAAATCGAGCATGTACGTGATTTGACCACTGGTTACGATAGCAGTACTTCGGATCAAAAGGCTACGCTGCCTGTGAACGAAAACGCTCAGATGATAACCTTCATCTTCAAGAATGGTTTGGTAGTCACTCTGCGCACAAGTGGCACAGAACCCAAGATGAAGTACTATGCCGAGATGTGCGGTAAGCCAGACGACAAGAATTGGGATAAGCTGTCAACCACACTTAAACGCATGGTCGAAGCCATTGTTGATGAATTCTACGAGCCAAAAAAGAATGGTCTTCAGATGAGAGCGGACTAAACAATGCAGAAGCGAATTTGACGGCACATTAAAAATGAGCACTCCACCCAAAATTATAGGTTTAATTTTAAAGCAGTAAAATAAAACTGATACCGATATACCAAATAGCAACAACGGAAAAGTTGTTGATTTAGCCCTAATCTAATATTAAATATGTATTCATAGTAAATAGCACATTATTTATAACCAGAAATAAACATTTCCAGCGAACGCGCACAAACAAATTATTATATTACGCCTTATCAGGTTGAGGTGTTCTTTGCGGGTGGCAATGATACGTATATGTACGAGTGAATATGTTTATACACTAATTTCAGCAAAATCGCGACTGTAAAGAGAATCGTCTGGTTATGTTATAAGCCACATAAACAAAGATTGGCGCTGAAAGCTGTAATAAACATTTCCAGCGAACACAACACCGCATTTCTTATGCAAAAGAGCAGATGGTCCTTTAATTATATGGGCTTTACTTCCAATAATTACCCTTTTTTTAAAGCTGTTTAAAAAGTTGTTGCGTTTATTTATACGACATGCGGCTGTTTCATAAGTTAAATACTGGCAAATACAATTTGGGTTTCCTTTAACAATGCTTTCCTAAAGGTAAACCATACCTTTTCATGTAATAAAAGTTTGAAATTAGCTATTGTTTAGGAGTTACGCCAGCACATTACTTAGTACAAGTATAATACGAATTGTGTAAAATTGCTTATTTTAATAGGCATATGCATTGTTATTTTGTAAATTAAAAAAACATGATAAAGCATTTAGCTAGAAATGGAAATAAAATTCTGCGATAAAGATGAATAAAAGTGCTCTACGTACATACGTTTTTGCATTTACATATGTGTGTACATGTATGACTTAATGATTAAAATTTCTTATCTAAAAATAAGTACATATGTTTGTATATGTGGAAATGCACTTCTTATTCGCACATAGTAGTTGGCAATTTTTCTGTATAAAAATGCAATTTTGCAGTCTCTTGCTTTACTTATTTGTCATAATTTGTTTCTGTATTCGAATTTACATTCAGGAATGTTACAGAAATCGGTGAAAACTACTCCTTACAAGAGCTATGTCATAGTTTATCCCTACCAGGTTTTCAACCATTTGTCAATTTAGGGAGAAATTTTTACCAATTTCCAAAACTTCATGAATTCTGGATTTATCGTAACTGAGATATATTTATGGAATCTCTGCCTATAAGTGGAACAAATGGTAGGAGCTTTCTTTGTTTTTTTTAGTACCACAAAACTTTACAGCATTATCGTCATCTCTAACTGTACGAGTCGCGCAAACAGTATCAGAATTGCATTTAGACCAACACTGTTTACGCAAGTCTTATTCGAAAACCTATACTTTCCTCCACCTTCTACTGCCCATGAAGTTATTCTTTTCGGTAAATTACTTATCACTAATTATTTTCTAAAATTTAAAAGTGTATATTGAAACGCGATCATACAAGAAGCTATTTCGGAAACGATCTCCATTCTTACGATTACAACTTTGGGAACTTGAGAGACATTCTGTTTTAAAGGGACATGTGATATGTGTTGGTTTTTTAGGATTCACTGGGCTTGAGCACTTTTTGATATTTTGCATTCATATGTATATAAAAGTGTCTGTTAAAGTTAAAATCAAACTTTATATGTACCATTCAACTAAAATGAAGGTCTAACTTAAGATAAATGCTGATATCCCTCAGACAAAAACATGCAAGTACGACGATTGTGTTTGATTGCTGTGCGTGGGCGTTACTATAGGCGGTGTTCTTACATTAAGTAGATTGTTATGTCATACGGACGTTTCAGAGTTTAATTTTAAAACAAACTTATTGCTTCTTATAGGGTCAAATATTTCCTCTGTGATATTAAAAAAGGGCAAGGTATGCACCTTGACCATTAAGGATATATCATTTTGAATCAATTGGAACGTACACTCATTAAAGATGGGCCGCGAAACTATCTCTTCGCTTACTAATGCCCACATCTGCACCCAACGCCGTTCCTTTTCACTTTGCATTACTGGCGATTCAGTCAGATATGGCTCCAGAAATGCTCGGGGAGACAAGTCATGTTTGAGGCAGTGCGCCAAGTGCTTCAGAATGCTTTCAAAGGTGTGTCGTGGTTGCTGACGGGTTATCCGTAGATATTTCTGCAAAGCACGTGCCATTGATGGAAATACTGCTTGAGCTGCTTCCTGTGGATCGAGCGGAAGTGCTGGCGCCGGTTCGTTGTGTATGCGTTTGATATGTGTGAAAGCTTCTTCGGCTGCGGTGATGAGACGTGCTCGGCGCTTTTTTACCCGTCGCTCATATTCGTGCTCCTCGTAAAACCTTTCATTATGCGAAGAATCACGACGCCGTGCATTCGCTGCCAGAACAGCACGACTTTGGCTCTGCTGCTGAGCATTGCTAACACCATCAACCTCGTAGTACTTGAAGCTGGTAGATATTTTGTTGCGTTGCGACTTAGAGATTGGTATGCGCTCCAGATACGGATTGAAAATGGGGAAATCCACGTAGTAGTTTTGAAGCACCCAAACCGCAGCACGCTGAATGCTTAGTTGGCCAAGCATATAAGACCGCGAAACACCATCAGGAGAGCGAATTATTTTCACGTAATAACGTGGTTCCTGATGCCGTAATTCCAATAGAACCACAGCAACATAGTGGATAAAGATCAGCGTATCAACAAGGTTAGTCGAATAAGCCACCAAGGACTTATAATCGACAGCATCGCCACCAGTTTCAACTACAATTTTTGCTCCATTTGTGACCTGCACAATGTAGAAGAGCCAATAAGCAAATGTGCATATTGTGACCAGCAACAGAACGATGGCTCGGTAAAGAAATATGCGTGGCATACTTGCGGAGGTGCGTCGCATAAACAACGCCCACAAGCCAATAGCAAGTAACAGCAAGCGGGCGACCAAAGAAACCAGTTGTCCTTTGCATTGTTCGCTGCATGCAAGTAATTGGGTACGCACTGTCTGGGTTAGCTCGGGATGGTCAAAAGCCGATGGGAAGAACCCAAGCCGTGGCATAACAACCATTGCGACTGGGGAAAAAAATGCAGCACAGCCCAACAAGAAGTAAAAAGTCGATTCAACATAACGGCGACAGGCGAAGCCAAATCCCTTGTCGTTCTCACGGTGCCACATGTTGTTGATATCCTCCATCGATATGCTCTGCTCCGAAGTGTTGCCTGTAACGGCCGTAGTGTTTTCTCCCCAGTTTTCATCTTGGGGCAGGATTTGCACCTCGATGACTTCCTGGCCGTCGCGAGATTCCTCACCTGAAAGAACAGTATGTCAAAATGAAGGAGCAATGCACATTATAACAACCGTTTCAGCTTACCTGTCATATTCACGCTTGTTTGATAAGGCGCCATATCACTACGCTGAAATCCACTCTTTCCCGACTTCGAAGAGTGCGTACTACGATGTGAGTGACGGTTACGATCTCTATGGTATCCGTTGTTTATACTGCCTCCACCACCAGCGCTGCTGCTATTATTGTTGTGATTTCGAGACCGTCTGGAGCGTCCACTTTGTTCAGATTTAACGGACTCGTTTTCCATTGCAATTGCTTCCCTTCACAGTGTGTAGGCGTTCGTGCACACACAGTTACACTCTATATGCACTGGCGGTGCAGTCGTTGGCTGTGTTCCTTAATTATCTGCCCGTGTAGCTATTTTAGTGTCTAACTGTAATTATAGCAGACAGCAGCAGGTTTTTCATAGGTATTTATGGCAAGGGGGGGCGCTGGGCGGAGTCATACACAGACGACGCCGTACAAATTCAACAAGTTTAACTGCTTTTTAGCAAACATACTAACGATTTTCACTACCATTTCAATTTCTTAAAGCCGCTTGTACACTTTTCTATCCAAAAACATGCTTGTTTCATTCTCATTTTCAACAATTTGCACACATTTTTTTTCTTTCTGCTGGACAATTTGCTTCATCCCCGACCAGAATGCACTTCTCCGATTAAAAAATGCTGCCAGACCGGTAGAATTTCTTTTCTAATAATCGACTTAAGCACATGTATCGATTTTTAAAGCAACCAGCTTTTGTATTTTATGAAGATAATTTATTGTATTCTTACGTTTATTTTTATAAAACTGCGGTATTAATTTTGGCTGCGCCGATACCGTTATTACCATTTATTACTTTCTAAAACATTATTTTGTGTCTTTAATGATTTAAACATGTCGCAATGAAAATTGGAGTACATATACCATTTTGAAAAAAGATTGATTTCACTCCCGCCAATCTTCCACTTGAAATTGTTAAATACCTACAAGTCTAACAAGTTTATACATAATTTCAATTTAACATCCATTTGGCAAGGAAAATGGAAATTACATTTTATTACAAATATTGAATCACTTGTTTCACGCCTAATTCACTTTTAATTTAAAATGGTAAATGAACAGGCGATTTAACATATGCTGGATAGGATTTCTCTGGCTAGTTTATTTCTGGGATCCAGACGAATAGTACGTTGAATAAGCTCTAAAGACTGGTTCCTGTTAATGGATAATAGAGCTCGACATGCATACAGATTAATCTCCGCTTCCTCCTTAGCAGTAACACTATGAATAAAAATATAAATCAGGTTGGAAGTCAAAAAACAATATAGTAACGAACCCTTTTTTTAAACAGAGGTGTCCCAATTTTAAAGCTGTTAATGCCATATTAGATGTTGCTAGGTGGTATTTTCTGTTTTCGAAACAGTAATCAAGAAGAAATTTGGCAAATACTTTGCGTAATGCGGCGCTTTGAGGAAACATTCGCACACGCTTTTGTAAGTAGTTAACCGCTTCACATAGACCTTCCTAAAATACGAGCAAAAACAATACATGTACAATTTGTTTGGTGAAGTGTCTCTTAATTCTATGCAGGGGTTCAATATCTTACTCTCACGAGGCGGTAGTGCGCTGTTAGATATGACACGTCTGCGCAGTATACTTCATTGTATTCATAAGCAACAAATTCAGACATAATGGTTTCAATGAGTTCATAGTCACAGTGCAGGACACCCAAAGCACAAGCGGAAAACAATGCCTGAATTGCCACTCCCTTGAGTAATATGCTATTCAATAGAAGAAAAACTGTTATATTTACCAGCAGCTTTTTCTTATTATTTCTATACTCACCATTGATAAAGCAAAGTCTTTGTATCAGCCTGACCTTGAAAAGCATAAACCATGGAAGCCATGGCAACTAGTATAGTTGAAGCCTTTTCATCATCTTGCCCAGCGACACTGTTCAGGACAGAGTTGTAAATAGAATACGATTCTTGCAACTGACCGGAGCGATAATACGCCAGTGCTAGTCCAATTATGGGTTTGAATGTTGCATTGGCCACAGTATTAAGCGCCATAACCGCCTGTTCTGGCTGACCTAACTTCAAATACAAATAACCTAGATTTGTGTATAGTTTGTCCCGATCAGCACCAGGCTCTGCCAACTTGCAGGCTCGAGCAAATGCAGTGATAGCTTTTTGATACATTTTTTGGCGGGCATATAGGAATCCCTGAAGAGTTAATGATGCAACATTCGCATCCCCTTCCTCATTTTGAATATACCTAAAAGATATGTATTATTATTTAATCATTGAAAGAAATATTTTTTAAAACAAACCAATTAATAGCATCCAATGCACAGATGTCTGCATACATATGTCGGATCGCATGTTTATTGTGTGGCTTATTACGAAGCACTGGATCTGAGAGCACTTCACATACCCAGTGTGCATATCCGAGAGCCGCTTCTGGATGATATTCAAACTGCTGACAATGCCGAAACAGATCAAAAGCCTCCTCATGCTCGCCAATCGTCTCGGCAACCATTGCCTGTCCAATCCACGCATTTGGGTAAATCGGACTGGCCTGTTGTGCCCGATTAAACGCCTCATTGGCTAACCGAATATCGCGCAGTTTCAAATACAGAACCCCCAAATTTGTCCACGATGTGAAAGATTTACGTTCAACGGTGACAGCTTTTATAAAACAGTGTTGCGCTAGTGCTAAATTTTCATTAGCGCTGTGCATATTTATGACGCCCAAGAGGTTCCAATTCTGCCACCGATTCGTGCACGCCTTTATGGCCATCTTACACACCTTGGCAGCCGTTTCCAAGTATACTGCTGCTTTCTCCGGTATGTAGACAGCACTCAGATAACTGCACATGGCCAATTCGTACCATAAAAACGTGTTTTGCTTCAATTTTAAACAACACAGATAAAATCTTTGGGCCAATACTAAGAGCTCTTCTCGTGACAGGAAAGTTATGGCTTCATTCCTCTTTGCCAAACTGCCGTCGACATCCAAATTAGCCAGTGATAGGGGGAGTTGTGCTGTTTGCACAAATGCATTGGCCATCAAACGCCACAGCCAGACCATTTGATGTGCTTTCGGTTGTAAAAAGGCACTGCAATGTTTGATAATAAATTTCGAATTTGATAAAAGCAATGCCTGTCGGTGATCGACCTTTGCAGATGGTTTACGGCCAGTTGGTAATTTAGCTTAGCTCGTCCATACAGATTCTGGCCCTTAAGATTTTGTGCTAGCCCAATATGCGCTTCCGCAATGCCCTTTAAGCCAGGTAAGTAATTTGGATTTCGCTGAAGAAGGGTATTAAAATCTGCTATCGCCTCTGGATACATCCGAATGGTCTATAAAATTACAAATTATAAAGTTACAACCAAGAATACAAATTGACTCATTCCGTACCGTTTTAACGATGCCAACTTGCAATTGCGCGTAGCAGTTGGTAGGGGAGAGCATTAGGATCTTCTCAAACACACGAATGGCAGAGTTATATGAACCACGAGAGGCATAGGCATCACCCAACGATTCCCAGTAGACCATGCATTTGAAGTCGTGCTTGATAGCGATGCGAAAACATTGTATTGCCTGGAAATTGAGAATTATCAGTACTTTGTTATTATAACCATAGTACAGTTCATACGTCATCCCATTTTTTAACTTGAAGAAAATGCAGTCCTAGTTTGTACTGCAAACGCACAGCATCGTCACTTTTTAAATATCGTAGGGTGTTTTGTAGCAATGTCTCATTCAGATCCTCTTCGCCCAACTCTTGGTATATGGAGCTCAACGCATCAACAGCCTGCTCGGCCAGCGGGTTCAGATTAATGCATTTTTCAAAACATTTACGAGCCCGATTTAGATCACCATTGGATTGGTATAAGCGGCCCAGATAATCAAAGCATTTGGAAAAGTGCGGCCTGAGCCGGGTAGCTTTAAGCATACACTTCAAAGCGTCGGCATATTGGCCCAACTTAAAGTGAAGCTCTCCGCAAAGGAGTAATTCCTCAAACGATTCCCCAGCAGCAAGTTTTTGAAGGGCTTCGGTGGGTGAGCTAGAAAATTAGAAACATTATTGTATTTTTAGTTTTTCACATAAGTTTACTTACAGAAAATATTCGACCTTTGAAAGTTCGTCTAATGACAATGTTTGCAAAAGTTGCATTTGACTCAGTTTGGCATAGCAACTGAAAAATAAAAGAAAAAAATCAAATTCATGATCATTTTCAAATATGTACAAGCCTCTATTATTACCGTGCTAGGCACTTCACATTTTTTACTGTTCTTTCCGAGTTCTCCAGCAGGTTGACTGCTTCCTTGAGCTTTGTTGCATCTGTTTCATAGGACAAACACTCGGCATACTCCTCATGTACTTGTCCCAATTCTTGCCACAACAGTAGAGCCATCTTATAGGCACCCAACTGCATATGTATCCGTGCCAGCAGCTCCAATGTTACTTTGTATGTTGGATGAGATTTCTGTGCCTGCAGTGCTAGTTGTCGTGCTCCAAGAAATTGGTCTTGACCGTACATATGAAACGCTTTTGTAAGTAAACCAAGATTGGAATTCTCGTTAAGATTTATAAGTATTTCCGCATAAGACTGTATGGGCTGCTTCAGTTCCAGCTGCCAAGCTTCATTGTCTAACTGCCAATGGGTTTCGCAGTATATCTTACATATCCACTCATACGCATATACATGTTTAGGGTGAGAAATGGTCATGTTGCAGGCATTACGTATGCAACTGACGTAATCTTGCTCCTTGTACAGCCACTTAAGATAACGCTTATATATCAAGATTTGGTGATCTCCATCTGAAACTGCCAGTAATTTCTCCATAGCAGCTTTATACTGAAAGGAATATAGTTGTTTTGTCGTGTTGTTAATCTATTGTATTTAAATGGCTAGTACTAACGAGCTCGCCCTCTGTAGTGGTTGCTTCAAAGTCATTGGAAACCCAAATTTTGCCCAGATACTGCAGCGCGAGTGTGTGATTGGGATCAGATACATTTTGTGCTCGCTTCTTTAAGACACCAAAACATAATGGAGCCGCCGAAACATCTGCGGCGAGTGCAAAAAGCCTGTCATAATAGTCTTCGGACTTCTCCCTGGAAACAAGAAACAAATCGTAATTCCGCATTTTCCACGCCACATCGCGCTCTTACGGAACTAAATCCAGCAACTGATCTAAAATCTCTGGCAACTCAGTGGAGGGCGCACAAGTTGCAAGTCCTTGCAAAGCAACAATGGGAGAACCATCTGTATGCTCGATTGACTTCCGCAGGTGCTTCGTTGCTTCAATTTTGTCAACGTTCTGATATGCGGCGCCAAGCAACAAGTATCCCATTTTCTTGTCAACGTTTAGCAGGCTCTGGAAACAGCGTCACTAAAACAAAGGTAACAATAATAACACAGTTGATACTTACTTGACACTTTTTTATAGCATCCTCATAGCTTCCGGATTTTATAGATTCGCGTATATCTTTCACCAAAGCCTTTGCACTCATTTTGGGCTTCAAACTAAATTTTTCGTACGACAAAAAATACGCTAGTCGATAACATTCTCGACGATGAAAACACAGAAGCTGTCTCAATTTTTATATTTTATAATGTCCAGCACAGAATTTTGCATTGTACAGCACTGAAACATTGCCGCATGAAATTGCTTTAAAGGTGGAAAAGCTCGTAAGATTTTTCGTTTACCATAAGATGCTTAATGGTGTATTCCCTTAAAATTTAACGTTTCAAAAAAGCTTCTTTACTAGAAAATAACAAAAGGTTGAAATTCTTAGATGCATTGGCAATAAAGTAACATTGTTATTTAGGATTAATTCTAAGTTACAATAATAGACAGTTTTTAAACTTATAATCAATAATAAATCAAATCAAAAATATATACATATATGTATGTATATTTAGTTAATGTTGATAGCTCGAAGTCAGGATTGGTTTGCAAGCAACACCATTTAAATACATACATAAAAATGGTAATAATCTGATACAGAGGTTTAAAAAGTCAGGCTAATTCAACTCCATTATTATTTTATTTCAAAAAGATAAGTAACTTTTGTCTGATGGCAAAAGATATGAAGGCTATTCCGAAAAGGTGTTAATTGTTTGTTAAATTAACACCGAAATAGAAAACGAAAAAAAACTCCGAAACCTTCGCCACTAGTATTAAGTGAATGAATACCACTACCCAATTAATTTATGTAGAACTAGAGGTTCTATAGGAACTATGGCTTAAGATCTAGTTCAGTAGTTCATTTAAAAGACCCGGTAATTAGAACAAGTTCGGACCGAACCGACCTAACTCTGCCAAAAATGAGGAAGTACCAGCAACTTGCCCTGTTGCTAATATCTTGCTTCAGTATAGGCGTACTTTTAATGTACAAAAGTGAAAACAATCGCCTAAAATACGTGCTTAAGTATGTGAACTTCTTCGGAAGAAGCGACGCCGCGATTTTGAGGCGCCTCGAAAAGAATGCTACAAAGGAGGACCTGACATTGCCGGCTCTCTCGAAGCCGTTGCCAGTCTTTCAGCTGATAGGAGAATCTTTTCATGCGTATTCCGCATTCTGGAAGCGTAACGAGTTAGTAGCCAGAGGCGAAGCGCACATTCTTGTTGTGGTAAGAGATGCTTTTTCTCAAACAGTTCTTAAAGTTCCTTGTCTATGTATTTTTGTAAATGTAGGGGAAAAAAGGCGCAGTGGTAGATTTTCGTTGTACCCTCATCTATGATGGAGGAGCTCGAAGCGTACAAGGCAAGTTTCGCTTTCAACGAGATGCTAACGAAAGTATCGCAGAAGACAAGTCAACAACATTCACAAACTATAACTTCTACTGCCTTGTGAACCGTGATTTTGGTAAGCCGGAATATGTTTCATTAATGGATACAACGGCGTCTCTAAAAACCCAAATGAAGCTGCGATTACGATATTTAAAACCATCGAATAAGAATACTGAATCGAACCTTCTTGCGCGATTACCTGCCACGATATGCGTTGATTTAGTGACGTATAATATGAGCTCAAACAATAATAATCTGTTACAATTCTTTCTATATCACCAAGCCCTCGGGGTAGAACATTTTCTAGTTTATAACTACGATCAGCTGCCAGAAAAAGTAATTAGCGTATTGGAGCGTACAAGTATGCATCTTTATGCACTACCATTCAACTTTCCGTTTGTTCAAGCCAATGGAACTGTTACACGTATCCGGCAGCTGATCCTAACAGATTGTTTACTACGGAACTCGAATTATGCAGCCCTAACCATGCTGTTGACACCAAATGAATTTTTCTATCCGAGTGTACGCATTGTGGGCGACCAATCGCAACTTTCCTTTTATCGTCAATTACGACATTACACCACGGAGATATCGAGATTTCAGATGGCCACATTTTCTGTTTGCATCGATACGAATAGAAAGTTGTTAATAGATAATACACATTATGATCCGGAGCTAAAGCCGCCACACAAAATGTTCTTTTACCGCTTGGATCAACAGTCATCACAATTGCTAGCGCTAACTCAGGCGCAAAGCGTTGAGCTGCCGCTCTCGTCTGCATTTGTGCATCGCTATGTACACTGCCAGCACGTAGGAGAAGATGGTCTACACGACTGGCGGAATGGAGTGCGGGAGGACTTTATGGAACACATCAATGCCTTACGCAACGAAGTGGATGTGCTAATATAGTAGAAATCACATAATAAGACTCAAAATCTAGTCTAAGTTTCAGGTTAAGATCTAGCTGACTCCCCTTTGGTTTAATATGCATATAAGAAATTACCTGACTGCCAAAAGTAAAACGCCATAAATTATCCATTGGATACAAGCGAATTTTGTATTGTATATGTAATATAGAAACTAAACATCATTTGGTAGCAAGCAGCATGTAATTCCGATGCTTTTTTTCCCGAAAGTACCATATCTATAACTTCAATGATTCTTAATTAAATATGAAATTTTTAATTGTTTTATTGGAATCCTGTTAGCTTCAATTATCCTGATTTAAAAGCAGATTGCTTACTTTAAACGTTGCATAAGAGCGGCATTCTTGAGACCTGCCTTCTCAATAGTAGAGCTGTCATCGCTTAGTTCGCGTGTGGGAAACGAAGAAACCAAGATGAAATTGCTATTCGAATATTGTGGCCGAGCTCTGGAAATATCATAGGGTGCAACAGGTTAATACGACTGCTCAAAATATAAGTGTAAATGCTTGTTTACGTTTGTATGAAGCGGCGTATATCAGAGACTGTGTGTGTCAAATTGAATTGAGCGGCCAATCGAGATCCGTCAGCAAGGCGAATTTGTAGGGTAGTCGACGGAGCATCAGAATTTAAGTTAATGGCATTGCGAGCGCTATCCTCATCTTTAGCAACGTCAACAGGAGCAACTGCTTCAGCTGGCTCTTCAGAAACTAAAACACCGGGGCTGCATTCATAAAAGATTTCAATTTTTAAAGCACCGCCAAATACGTATTCAAAAATCACATACCTTCCGAGTTTTTGTCCCGAACCTTTGAACGTTGGAGGCACAGACTGACGTTTAAAATCCTCCTGTCTATGATCTTCTACGTCGACATTAACCATGCGCCCCATCTCCAGTAGCTCTTGGGGTATTTCCCTAGTGTAACCGAACAATATATTCATTTAGTCATGATTTGTGACACACTTTCTTACCCTCGCATAACCGTTTCTAGGAATTCCTTGTTTTGTGGGTCGTCGTAATGACGCAATTCGCCGCTGTTTTGACCCCCGTCAATTGAAAAACCTTGACTCCAAAGTTTAAGAACCACTGCTGGCTTATTTTCAGCTGATGCCGTATTCCGTTCAGTCCCCACTGCAGTGTGATCGTTGTCAGTCATACCAAGACGCATACCCTGGCCCCAAACGCCGCCTCCCGCGTTTGTTGGAACGCTAGCCGATGTCGACGGGCCCATCCCTACTTCGGCAATATTTTGTTCCTGCGCAGCCCGCATCATATCAGTAAGCTGCTCGCGGAAATTTTTGCGCTTCGGTGGACCTAAAACCTGCTGTCCAGAACGATCAGAGCCACCGGCGTAGAACGCCTGATGCTCATCATCGCTTGAAGGCTGTTTTGACATGTCACTCAATGTAGCAAACCTAACCATAAAGTGCGAATAGTATAGCCTTCTTCACAACGGTAAATGTAATCATACATACTTTGGTTTGGCTGTGGGACCAAATCGCGATGCCTCCGCATCAGCGCCAGCGCTATTGCTTTGTGACGTAGACGGATTGCTGGATTGTCCACCATGTGTAGGCGTGGGCGGAGCATCACTCTGGGTGCTCCAGTAGTTGCCAAGAGCATGCTAAACAATGAATTGGACTTAGAAGACAAGCATTTTCAATCCACATCGGTTTCAGCTCACCTCTAGGTCCCAATCGCAGCTGGTAAGGTAGAAGCGCGCAACGTTTTCATCAGAGCTTGTTATTTCGATAAATTGTGCAATTAAATCGCCGCGTGCGGCCATGTTCGTGTATTTAATAAATATTTCACAAGAGAAAAATACGCAAAAGCAAGTAAATGAATAGACAGAAAACCAAGTGCCTTTTGACTTTAGAACAAAGTGGCTAAAAAAATACCAAAATACAGGGCTGTCAAATCTGGCGTCGGTGTTGGAAAACGCCATTGTGAACACATGCGCAGTACGGCAACGCTCTTTCGTGATTTTTAAATAAAAATCGGGTACAAATTTTTCAGCAGTAAATTTTTATTAAATAGCAACTAAATAACAGTGACTTAATTTAAGGAGCATCCAATTGTTTGACGTACACCCACCGATATGCGTATAAATAGTAAGTAAAGGCATTTATTTTCATTTTGTATCATTCTGAAAATATAAAAATGTACACAGCACAATTAATTTTGCAGCAAAATTGATTAAACAATATTACATGAATTTTACCAAGCTGATTATAATTTCTTTAAGTGTTTTGTTTTTAACCATGATTAAAATATGGGATTGGGTCATACAAAAATATATAAAATCAACCATACACTAAATATATATAAATGTATAAATTCCACTGGCTCCGTTATCGGTGTTTTGTGCGTGCTGCCGTTTGATTTAACGTGATAACAACTTGCCCTAAAACGGTGGACAATAGGAATGTATGAATTGGTGTTTATATGCATATGAGAGTGTTCGGGTGTGCGTGTTTTCAAGGTTGGCATAATTTGAAGTTTTCCCCGCGAAGTTGTATGTTCGTATCAAAATACGATTAGCAAAAAAAAAAAAAATACACAGGAATGTTTTAATTTTTGCAAACTATGGCTTCAAGTTGTGCTTGCAATGTACCTTTCTTACCTGCAGGTAAAAGTTTGCTAAAAATGTCAGACCCACACCGACTCCAACAGCCAATATATGAGTCAAATACAGTTTAGGAAGTGGGCGGCGTTTGCGCAATAGAAACGAGAGCAGCGAGCCCTTGGCGTCCGAATACGGAGGATAGCGTGCACTGAAAGCGTGTAGTGAAAGGATCGTTACAATTGCAATGCTTAATATTGATTGATAAATTCAACTTACGAAGCCAATTTTTCGCCAAACGCTGAGAGATCCTTGCCCAAACACGACTTCTTATGTGTGAAGGTATCAAAACCATACTTGCCGTGGTACCTGCCCATGCCGCTCATTCCAACACCTCCAAAAGGCAATGTGTCAACTATTTGGGAAAACATGCGAAAAATCAATTAATCAAAAGGCAAGTTTTTTCAAAAACATTATACAATAATTAAGCTGAGGCAAAAATTAGCAAGCTTGTTCTATGCAATAATTGGAGATTTTAGACCAAAACCAAATTTAATTGCTTAACCTTTCTCCATTTAATGTTAAATACTTATTTATCTCTAAGTTTCAGCTGTCTGTAAAGCGTTTTCGCTCTAGAATTGAACACACTAGTTCAATAACTTACAAGTATAAAATGTATACATACACATATCTTAAGTATCTATTATTAGTGAACTAAAAGTTTCAACTCCAACATGTATTTAAGTTAAATTAGTTTATTTTATTAACTACTTAACAAAAAGGAAGTTAGCAGAATAAATCCCACCACAAGTATGTTAAATTTTATGCATTTACTTTGGTTAAGCGCAAATTGTTGTTTGTACATTATTCTGGGTCCAATACTATTTTAAAATGTACATACCAGGTCAGTGCATAACATTTTTGAACGCAGGAATTACGAATTCATTGCAAATACGTAAATTCTTTGGAATTGATATTTTCATATCTTTATATCAATTGAGCTAACCAAAAGAATACACCCATCTTTAGGCTCTTTAAACTATCAAGTGCATCCTTTTTAAAAAAAGTGTAATTGTGTTTTGAATGAAGAATCGCGTGCAAAGATAAAAGCTACATATTAACTAATTCGCTAACACTTATACATAACGGCATACTTATATACCTCCACAGTGCATTATAGTCTCGTTGCTGCTAAATCCGCCGCTTGTGGTATTCTGTTTGAATTCTTTAACAACCTTGCTCGAGTTCGAAAAGACGTAGATAACAAGTGGTTTTTCTCTAGTTTTTGGGAAAGGTAACATATTATATACAAAATCTCAGCTAAGCTGCATTATTGGAGCAAAGAGTTGGTACAACTCGATGAAAATAATATGTTGTTGAATAATTTGGGTAAACGTAGTCATGCAAATAATGCAAAAAGTGCGTGCAACTATGGAAATGCATTAGTGTAGAGCTAACTGAAACTGATCTTCAAGTTTATATAGTATATGGCTGAGGATGGATGGGGTGGTTTTGTAGAGGAGGCCGGAAGGAATCAATTACGCTAATTTGTACTCAAATAGCTGGAAAATGCATTATTCATGCATTCATATTTTCAATAACAAATAGCCGTCACCAAGAATAAAAAAACAACAAATATGAAAAATACATCTATGAATAAATACAATAAAGAAAATGTCGAAGTCAGGCAGCAATCACCGCAACCGTAGAAGTGGGAAGTACTACGTAGGTACATAAATTTTAGCAGGCGGCTAGTAGACGGGACAGGTAGCATGTATCGCTTAGCGTATCCAATAACCCTTGTCAATAGGCCCACAGCAAAGGCTGCAGGTTTTTTTTGGTCTTACCGGCATAATGCATTATCGTGTCATTAAGGCACATTCCGCCCGAATGCGTGCCATTTATGAATAGATTTTGAACTTCTGTCTCCGTTGTGAAAATATACAAGACGAGCGGACTTTCTCTATTGTTTCATTTTGTGTGTTTTTGCAAGGGCGAATAAAATTTTGGAATGTAAAATTTTGTGTTAATGTGTGTGAGATAAATGAAAAAGACAAACAATTGATGGAATACGAATATGAGAGTTGAAAAATGATTAACACAGAATTGTGCAGATAATTATGCACAAGGTTCTTGGCAAACAGATCAACAGACCTGGCATTGATGAACTTCATGGCATCGTAGGCATTTTCAACAGTATATATGGGCAAGATTGGGCCAAATATTTCCTCCTCCATGATGGGGTCGCTTGGCTTCACATCAACAATAATTGTGGGCTCAATGAAGCGTTCAGCAGCATCGTATTTGCCGCCCACAACAATCCGCCCGGACTTCATTAGACCAACAAGACGTCTAGATAATAAAAATGTACGATACAGTAATTAAATAAAAATGTTGATGCTATATATAATTACTGAAAATTGTTCTGATTTATAACGCGGCTCAGATCGGGACTATTCTGTATATTTTCGCCATACCACTCCTTCAGAACGTCTTTGGCTTCAGTTACGAATTTATCCTGCATCTCTTTTGAGCAAAGTACGTAGTCGGGGGCAATGCAAGTCTGCCCGCAGTTTATTAACTTGCCCCAGAGTATGCGCTTGACGGCAGTGCGTAGTTCTACCGATTTGTCAATATAACAGGGACTAAAACACGTAAGAAGGTTTAGCACTTTCACTTATTTAGTACTGTTACGATGTGTTTATATAATTACCTCTTCCCGCCTAATTCCAATGTAGTGGGTGTTAAATACTTATTAGCTGCCGCATGAACGATTTTACCGACACGCGTGGACCCAGTGTAGAAGATATAATCGAAACGTTGATTTAGCAATTCGGCAGTTTCAGTTGGTCCACCGCAAACTACTGGATAACATTCCTGTGATAATCAATGGAGACAACTGTTAGTTTGACAGTTTGCAAAAACTATAGTCTTTCTACTCACATTATCCAAATATTTGGGTATTTTTTCTGCAATAAATTTTGCACAATTGGCCGCTATCTCACTGGGCTTGATGACCACACAATTGCCCGCCGCAATGGCCGCAGCAACCGGAACGAGGAGCAACTGAAGCGGATAGTTCCAGGCACCGATGACCAGCACAACGCCAAAGGGATCATTGAAGATTTGCAAATCATCCATTAAATTGACAAACGATTTTTCTGGCTGAAAATACAAGCTTTTGTAAAATTGATCTTTGCTATTGGTTCCTTTAGTGCACCTTTTCAGCCTTGACCCAGTCATTTAAATGGTATAGAATGTGCTTAATATCATTCTTCATAAACTCCGTCTCCACAATCAAACTCTCCTGCTTGGGGCGACGTAAATCGGCATCCAGAGCGCTGATAATTTCATTTTCATTCTCCTCGTAGCAACGAAGTAGATTTTCCAATTGTTTGCGTCTAATATAAATAGAGAATATTGCAATAAATTGCATAAATTAATGACAAGTTCCGCCGTTATGCAAAAATATTGGACAACTATCAAAAAGCAAATTTATCAAACTAACGGCGAATTCGCGCGAAGCCGAAACTGAAAACAAAACAAACAAAATCTTCGCTAATGATATTTCACACGCGCTTGCGCTCCAAGACAAGTCCAACTTAGAAACTGAACACTAAAAACTAAAAGCGATAAAAAGATGGAAAAATATCATGTCGGTAGCTGCTGAGTAACATGGGTTGACGTGAGGAAGGTCAATGCTAATTATATCGTCTTGGATAAACGCAGCATCTTATGCAACAACAAAAAATTTTTTTTAAAAATTCTTCTCCATGACGCATCATTTTTTCTATGAAACAAGTCTGCATATTTTTCTTGATCCTTAGTACTATATATTAATGTAGATTGGACAAAACAAATGCTTCACATAGATTAGAACGGGCAAACCGGTTAGTCTTGATGTCGCTGTTTAGAATCACGGGATTGGGGTCACTAGTTATGTTCTATTAATATATGATTGTTAATTCAAATGACTCGTTTTCGATTATAAACTTTATTTGTTTATATTGCTGCATAAATAAATTAATTATAAACACGATAATAGAAAGTGAAAATATATTGGTAGCAATTGAACAGTTGGCACTCAGACAACAGTTTTAAACATTTTAATACATGAGTAATACAAATTGAAGTTTACAGCCTCCAGCAAAGCACACGCCATTGTGAAAAGTAAACAGCGTCGCATTAAGTGAGTCTATATGTACTCTTTTCGAGAGTTACTAAAGTCGTTTGAACACAAAGTTAAATTATGCACAAAAAAGGTATCAACAATTAACAAATACGAGGTGTGTTATTATTGTCAATAAAGCAATTATACATGTCATGTTGTGAAACAAACATATAAAAGTATACTAAGAAAATGTACATACATACATACACATAGCTGCGCGTATAATGAGGTATGGTTTTGAAATTATTTATATATTTTTAAAACATTTAAATTTAACCGAACCTAAGCTTTGGGAGCTTTTTCTATTCGCTTCTATTTTAAAAAATAGAAGAAGTAGTGTAAAGGCAAAAACAATCGCAGAACGTGTTGATTTGGTTAGGTTTTTTTTTAAAAGTTAATGAAATTAAATGACCATTAGCCTTGGACAAAGATTCTTCCGTACTTCCGTTTCACACTTTGCGCTAAAACTATTATTTTTAAATTAATATATATATACATACTATATGTATATGTGTGTGTGCATACGCATTAATTTCGGGTGTACGTGTCTATTATATGTGAAACCTCAAAATGGCACTGTAGTTAGTAAAAATATAAGTATATTTATTTCGATATTTTTACTGTCTCGATTTAGAATTTATAATATCAGAATTCAGTTAGGAATTCGAAGATAATTGCATGCAAAGTACAACCGGTTTATAAAAAAAAAACAAAAGCCAAAGGTCCGATGTGGTTGGATTTTGGAAAGCATTAACAATCGTTGAACTTGATATTGTTATCTAGACTTTGTTCTGTTGTACAGCTACACCAGTACACTCAAATACCTCCAATACATTAGCATTTAAGCACATAAAAACAATTATCCACAATTCCTATCAGAAAAAGCTTGGAAAAAGTATCAAAGTTCAAAGTAAATAGTTCATGCAAAAAATGTAGTGGAGCGTGTGTGTTTGTAAAGCGAGTGAATACTGAACAACGAATATATAACAAATGCTGAAAGTAATTCAGAGAGCTTGAAAACTTGAACAAATGTGCAAGATATACTTAACACGCTAACTCTCAAGAGAGGCAGATACAACTTGAAGTTGTCGGCGTTGCCGCAAAGTTTCGAGGGGTTGGGTGGGGCAAATTGCGTTTTTAGGCAGCGAAATCTCTCCAGCATTAAAATTTAAAGCCACTAACCAACTACTGGATACCACTATAGAGCGTTTTTCTCCAACAGGTAGGCTACTTACCGAAAGCTTACATTCCTGCTCTTGCCACTGGCGTATGCGAGGCGAGCTCGTTGCAATGTCTGCCCAGAGTCCATTGTACACATGTGGGATAATTGATGTTGATATATATATATTTTGTTGTTTTCACATTCGCAATAATCAAGTTGTAGTTACATGCATCACGCACATAGGAAGATAAAATGAAACGAAAACAAAAATCAAATAAAATTCTTACGAAATAAGGCTTAATGTTAGTTACGTGCACGAATGTGTCTTAATAATCGCTTTTTATTTCATTTTTTTGTGCACTTGCTTAATTGCTTTAAAATGCATACAAAAAGTGTGTATGCAGTTTGACTTGTTTATATTTTATTTATTTAGTTATTGGTTTTATGTATTTAGTACACTCACATCATCGAAATTTGCCATTATCTCAGTGTCTGGTGTGGGAGGTTCGGTTTCTGCGAAATAAAAGAAGGAAAACACACAAGAATAAAGAGATATGTATGTTTACTTTAGCTGACTTGCACATTCACTTTCAACGTTATTGTTTGTTATTATGTTCAGTGTGTATGTATGCCTACATATGTATTTATTTTTTAGTACGATGGCGGTGGGCTGCAACCCGGAGAGCGGGCGGTAAAAGGCAAGACACAAGTCCAGCTTAGCTCCAATATTTGCACACAAAAACACGCGCGTAATACAACCGTTCACAGCAACGAGAATATTGAAATTGAAACAGGGCGCATGTAGTTAAATATGCCCGAGCCTCAGCTGCGAAAAATCTCAAACCCGTTTTAAACAACCTCGCGCAATAAGCCCAACAAATTAACTGAACACATATGTTTTTAGCGATGACAACAGCGGCAATTTAACTATCGATAAGCACAACCGCGTGCTTGTGCGTAAACATCGGCTATATCGATATGTTAATATTTGCTTTAAACGGAAAAGCTTACCCATTTTTCTTAATTTCAATAAATTATTATTTAAATGCTTATAATGCTTTGAATTGTCCATGGATCCTACAATGAAATTGCACAGCTTACATATGTAAAACATTACGAAAATCTAATAAATTCTAAGTTGTATATAGAACCAAGTTGATTGGAAAATCATAACACACTAGTAACAAGTATACAATTTCTCTTAATTTTTCAGTTGAACATTTTACTTTGGTTATATATTATTTTTTGTGTGTTTTACCTCACAAGTTCATCAACGTAATTATTGGTCAGTACTAAAATTACTAATCTGTAGCAAGCCGAATATATATACCCATCAGCAACCTAATTATTTATCAGCAAATATGTACATACTGCATATGATTGTCCATACATACATACATGTATGTATGTGTATGTAAACCATTGATAATAATTCAGTAGCGTGGAACGTAGCAAAGCGGTACGTGTATCAACCGATTAAGCTATGTACATAACTAATGCTACAGATGTATAGTACATACATACATATGTATGTAGGTATGTACATAAATACATGCATTCAAATAGCTGTGTATAGCTGTGCTGGAGCTTATACTGACATTCGGGATTGAAGAATAAAAGTTGTCTAGTAATGATGATGTTTTATTTTTTTTTCCAATAATTCAGCATGCAAGCATGATACGTACCAATGTCAATGACGGTTTCTTGGTGGTCTTTATTGGTTTCTAAAATGTATTAAAAAATTTGAAACTAATTTTGGGCATATTCTTTAATATTGCTTACCATTTTTTTCACTGACAATTATGATAGGCACTGGTTTGTTGTTGTTAGTATTCAAACCATTTGGGGCACTCATGTTGACATCAATTACTATAAGATTGGCTCAATCTGTAATAATTAATATAGGCATGTGTACGTAGTACACTTGTATAAAAAAGTATGTGTCTTTTACGGCAGATTGTTAAAATATAACTTAATCAATTTATGAATGGGAGCTTGACGATATCAACTGAATCTATTATACCTATTTCTACAAATATATTTATAAATATTCTTACAAGGATATAGAAATGCTACAATTCATTTTACTCATTAATTATAAAAAATGTTATATGTTAGAAACACATTAATCCATCAGCATTCAAGCTTTAAACAACTTTATTATTTTTAATGCTTTTTTTATTTCTGAAACAAAATTAAATAAAAACCATTTCCATGGTTGCAAGGTACCTTTTCTGTTTCGCTTGATTATTTAAATTATATCTTTAATAAACCAGTTCAAAGCAAAAAACATAAAATCAATTGGCGAAAAAAGTGATGTTATAAAAATTAATTTAGCAATTCATCACAATAGGATGTCGATTTTCTTATATTATCTGTTTCACAGAAAAGTGTACATGTATATTGTTTTTGTTGTATGAGTTTGTTAAGCTCGCAAAGAGGGATAGTTTAGGGTATAACGAATTTAAATCGTTAAGCCCGCCTGTGCCTGTTATAATCGATATTTGTCCCAAAGATTTGAAGCTATGGCGTTCAGACTGCACCAAAGTTCCTTTTCGGCGCACACATGTATGAGCGCAGTTATATTATATATGTATGTAGGTTCTGTCCAGCTCAGTTAATATTTGATAGATGTTTATTTATCGCTCGAATTAAAACAAATGGACTTTGAAATATCGGACACACTGACACACGAGCAGACAGACGGGGCTAGATCGCCACGCCTTTTCATGCTGATCAAGCATATATATACATACGTACTTTGTTTATCTTCATTAAACTTCTTTTTATGTATTTCACACTTTTTACTGTAAGCCCCGATAGCTTCGAAAATATTTGTATACCTTAATTGGTGATATTATGTTTTTCAATTCAAAAATTGTCTAATAAAAGCTGAAGTATTTCTGGGAAATGGGCAAAGCCAATTATATCTTTAATATATCTCCATATTATTTGTATATATAGAAATATATCAATAGACTTATTTAATTTTTCTAAATTATACAAATTTATAGTAATAAACCAAAATTTGTTTCTTCGACAGGCTTTTATGTCTTAAATCAAATGTTATCAAATTACCACTAGTTCCACTTTTAAGTGCTTCTTTTGAAGGAGCCTAAGACACTATTTCGCTACAGGTTCGAAGTTTCGTAACTAAATTAACAGATGTGCACGTGTATTTTATTTCCCAGACATCGGCCAGCAATTATAAGAATTAAAACCTATTAGCAAAAGTGGACACATTTCTTGTTTCTAACAATATTATACATATTAGAGTAAAAATAAATAAAATGTGAGCACATTTGATAAAAACGCCATGAATACATTTTTTAGCCATATGTGTATATATACCTATTCAATTCAATATCTATCTTACCAACTGTAAATGTGAAACAGGCTTTGAAAATCTTTTGGTTACAAAAAAGATGTCTTTTTTCCCTACATAATAAATACAACCGGCAGCTTTGAGCTACCTATATTTATTTTCAAGTTCACATATTCACTTTTTGCATTGCATAATGTACAATTAACATATTGAATGATAATTAACACAATTGTCGGCTTACATGCTTGGCATGCACTTTTCATTTCAATTTCACTCGACATTGAAGGCCGACTGCTTACGGTCAGGTCACGTTTATAGCGTCATTAATTAAAAAACCAGAAAAAACAATAGCTAACTTGTAGTAAATCATTTCACTTTCATCTCAGTATTTCGAATGGTTAGTTAAACTTAAGGCTTACACTCAAAATAGATACGAGTAATACGCATAGGTGCCTAATCCGAAACACTTACGATTATCTAGTTGGCTGATTTCAAGTTCAGTTACAGTTACCTTTTGATAACGTTTGAAAATATATTTGGTGTGTGTATTTGGTTGTTTTATTTAAATGCCCTAATCAGCTCTAAATCCAAATTTGAATCGTATCGATGTGACGAACGCAGCGCGCACGATAACGGCAACAGCAGATTGTTAACTGAACTGAGAGTGAGCTAGACCCGTGTATAGTTTTGGTCTAGGCCCGATGCATTCAAAAAACGTATATGTGGCTTTACTTCAGGTTTGGCAGTAATTACAATGTGCAAGTAAACAAAACAGAGCTACTGCGTCGACAAATTAGTATGCGTAACGGGTCGCCTGCGAAACCATTGAAAAAACCGTATTGAAAAATTACGAGACACGCATTGCTACCGAAAGTGCCTTGCGCCCCTAATCCAATACTGGCTATTGTGTCGGATGTTAAACTCAGATATATTGACAAGCCGCGTCCGCGATCAAAACACGTCTGCTAACGCCAACTTGCAATTAGTCAGGCGAAGTCCAAGCCCGACACGCAGCTCAGGCTCGGCCGATCGCAAATACAAATTGTTGTTCAGTTTCGCGTACTCTCTCACAACACCAGCTAGTTCCAGTTCGCTTTTATATCGACATGTGTTACTGTATGTTTATACATAAGTATACATTTAAGTACGATTTAATTGTCATATTAATTGCGACTGGATCCGAGATCTGAGCTGGTTTTAAACAGAGCCTTCATTTGCATCTGCAAAAGTATAAAAATATTGTCAGCAGTCGCTGCACATAAACAAAAGTAAAAGTAAATACAACCTGTTATTAAAATTTCGAATTAATTTTGATGTTATCTGTGATGAAATCAAATCTTTCATTTAAATTCTGTTTCCAGTGTTTCTATTTTCCAGTGTTTATTTTTAAACAATTGGAAATTTAATTTTCGATGGGTCACCAAATATACAAATATTTCAATCAATTTGATTTTTTAACATATTTCATTCAAATTATTTATTTAACAAATACTTATCACTGCCTCATCCAAGCAAAGGAATGATTAGTGGATATGAATAAAAGACATTTCCAAATTATTATTTTAAATATTCGAGATTTATCGCATCTCTGCATTCCATTACGATGATTATTAACAACTTATGATTTTCACACTAATAGAAACATTTAATTTTTTTATCTTTGGAAAAGTTCAAGTGCTTTAGTTAAATGTAGCAATGAAAAATATACCTTTATGTAATATTAAACACATTAAATGTGAAATAAACAAATCGTTTCTCTGAATGTACCAGCTTCGCTGTAGTATATATAAATACATATGTAATTTGCATAACAAATACTTATATTTATGTATATTTTTTAAAAAGCCTAGGTCAACATTTGATTGATGAACTTTGCTGAATGCTGGACTTTATGACAGTCTTTAGCAAAAAGCGAGAAAAACATTTTTAAACACTTAACAGTCAGTCGGCGCATGGTGTGAATGGGTTCTCAGTCTCCTTAAAACGACAAACTAAAATATTTTCATTGCAGGCTAAAGATTGCTTTGTTTACTTTTTAACCGCTGCTGATGAGACAACTGAATACAACTACTGCTCAGAGGAGTATTGAACAAACCGGTTTTTGAAATATGTTCATGATTGTTTATTATGTGTATTGCATTTGTCTTTTATTCCAATATGGGCAGCAAACCCTGACCATGAAGTGCTGACAAGTGCTTGCGTCTGTCACATCTGTACGTCAAGATGAAAAGTTAAATATAAGTACGTATAATAAAAAAATAATTAACTTAAATGTTAAAAATGGTGTACGGTGTTAACAGGTTTGTGTACTCTTTATTATCGTTCACAATATGCAAGAATATGTTTGTGCAATCTCAATTTTGCAAATTTGTTGGAAATGGTAAGAAAAAACATAATAGGAAATTAAAATATAATATATTAATTTTATTCGTATATTTATATTTGGAAAGGTTTATAAAAATATATAATCTTGCCGAGTACTTTTAGCTTTAAATTTCAAGCTTAAACATATAAAATTGTTATGCGAAGTAATTAAATGCGACCACTTAATTTTATACAATACTGAATTTAGAAATTCTTTCGTAATGATGTGTCACGCCTGGTATATGCAAAAGTTTTAAAACTGAGATAATTCAGTAAAAGCGAGCTTAGAATTTGCGAGCATCTTCATCCACGCTGAAACTAAATACCCTTCCTTTTCTTTAAAATGTCCTTCACACTCACTTTTCCGAAGCCATATTGTTCCTATCAAAGGTATATCATATAGTTGTACACCCAAAAATACATAGTTACAAAGTTTCAGCGTGATAGATATAAAATAAATCAATTCGTCTCGTCAAACTAATCATTTTTGTACCTATCAGATATGGTCTATCAATCTTTACATAATTTTTTAACAACTTACACGCCTCAGGTAATACACTCTTACATTTTTTAGTGGAGGGTATTAAAAAAACACTAAACACATAGGTTTTCTCTTTGTATGATTATCAATGCGGACTGTCGATATCAACATTCGAGTATGTATAGAAATTATAATTTTAAAATAATATAAAAATAGAAACCGTAGATTTATAGTACTTTTCAATTGGCATATTAGACTTGGAAATGTTTTATTAATAGCAGCAATATAGAGACAAACTCAATTAACATTTTATAAAAAGTGAAGGGTATAATATTCTCTAATTACTACATACGTGTACACACATATATTGAGCCAACTAGTGCCGGCTTAAATTACCAAGACTTCAATTAAGACAGACCCCAGCGTAGCCAAGGCAAATAGGTGGATTGAAAACTCGTTCTTCGTAACTACCAATAAAGTTTTGCCATAAATGTTATGAAACATCCAGCTGCCATTACACATTTGTTCATTCCTTTTATATAAATCTGTACCAGCACTTACTCCAGCAACTGCTACATATTTGTAGTAGAGCCGAATGTACCATATTTCGGAAATAATTGCCAACTGCGCAGCGGTTTCTGAGATGTGGGTTCGCCAAAAATAGCTACTTTGTGTGTGCATGTGTTATGGACTTTCGACACAATTCGTCAATCTAACGATAAGTGTTGTGTAGACACGAGTCTTGTCTTGTTATTAAAATAACATTATTGTATGACTTTATTATACTCTGCACTGATAAGTGGAAAGTTATTTAAGTTACTACTACTATATAGTATACTTATCATCTTGTTATTCCATACAGCTACGCATTGAGGATTCATTTTGCTGCTCACAGATAATATGTTCGTCAAGGCCAACTACATCAGACAAGTATATCAAATAGTTAAATTTTAGATATCCTGCACCCATTAGCAGCCACTCAACTAAAATGAACCTCATGCCTATTGCAGCTATGTGATAAAGTTTAACCATTTTGGTAAAACTAAAAAAAGCTCATAATTACCACATTTGCTTAAGTTGTCCTTCCACCGATCGCTCCTATGACTGGTATATAGAATAATGAGGCCATATACATATGTCTTGCAATAACCTAGATCCGAAACGTAGTATTTATTTACATAGACATACTTACAAGTACAAACAGACCTGTTTATAAGAGTATGTTTGTATGTTTTTGGCATACTAGTGAACCAGCCTAAAACTATGCTCTGTAGATAAAAATTTGCTGGGGAATAAAACTGCAGGATATTACTGTTGCATTATTAGTGTATAATTTATTATTAAATATGTTATAAAATTTGTTTATCGTATAAAATATACTCTTGTCTTGTCCCACATCTATGTATGTATCTGTATGTATATAATATATACATATATGTATAAATATGTTTGCATGTATGTATATAGAAAAAATTACAATCCATTACAATACATAATATAATTTCTGTTTCCACTTTTACATAGTTACATTCAACTGCAACTTGTTCTCTGATTTTCAATTGATGTTGACAGTTTTCGTTTGATCATAATTATTAATTTCATTCATATTCCTATGAGCTATATGTAAGTATGTAAGTATGTACTTGTATATGCAATATATCTGTTGCACTGCCTAGAGCCTAGAATGCATGTGTGTTGTGTGTTTGTGTGAATGTCGGAGAATGATAGTTTATACATATGTATGCATGTATTTTAATGTTGTTATCATTGAAATGAATGCCAAAATTCGGGATCCTTTAGCAAATCAAAAGGGAAGTTTACAATTTTGTTTTAGAATAACATTAAGCTAGAACTATTTATGTATGTACGTTCATATGCATATAGTAAGTTTATATGTATGTATGTATGCATGTATGTATATATATATTTGTATATGTATATATGCTGGTATTGTATGCATTTATGTATCTACATATGCATGTATGTATGTAGTACTCGTATATGGTATGGAGAATGCATTGTCAGCAGTCACACTGTCAGTGGTTAAGTCGCATTTACGAACATACACACACATATATGTATGTATGTATGTATGTATGTTTGTATAAGTATTATAAAGTTAATGTACTTTTAAAAAAGGTTCATTGAGTTTTAGTTTTTAAATATAATTTGCTAGAGAGCGCTTCTGTCAATATGGCGGCTGCAAGTACATATGTATGTATTTATTTATGTATGCATATGTGTATGCACATATGAATGATTATATGCACATACATACATATGTATGTATTTATGTATGTATATGTTTCTATATGTAGTATTCGTAATAACTAGCTAGAAACCAGTAACTGGCTTATAATTTCTTGAGTTCATTTTGAATTTAAATCGTTTTTTTTTTTAGCTTTTTTCATACGTTTTGTTTTTGAAAACTTATCAATTAAATTTGTACTCTTTTTGTACTCAATTGCTCCATAACTATTACATATGTTAGTATGTATGCGTATGTGTGTATTTCAAAGTCCGAATATTTGTAGGAAAGAATTTTGCTTGCCGAAAAAATATGGGTTTAATTGTTTTGTTTGTTTGTTTACATATGTTTGTATGCATGTATGTATGTAGTTTGTAACTTAATAGCTAATGCTAATGCAGTTGAAAAATATTTAGTAATGCTCGCATTAACATTCTGTTTTCTTATTTCTTGTTCTCTGTCAGGGAGAATTGTCATCAACATATCATTTATAAAACTTTTTATTCAAAATTGCATTTTGATATACATTTATGTATAAGAATTCCTCCTAGCATCATCAATAGATTTGTTATCAAAGTTCTTTTTATTTTAAATTAATTTCTTCTTAGAAAATTATTTTCACGTTACATGGTTACTTCTACTAAATATTTTTAGTCATAATATTTTATTCGTTTACCTACCAATCTAGTTATATGAAAAAAATGAATACCTGATTTTGGTTTTGGATTCGTTTAGTTCGTTAATAAGCTACTTGTATATGAGCATTTAGGTTGTAGCATTAACAGTGGGCCAACTTTTTGGAATATTCGTTAAATATTTACTTGAAAAAATACCTGCTTGCGATTTTACTTTTTGGTATGAAAATGTTTAATTAGCTATTTATGTATGTGTGTCTGTATATATATATAGTATATGTAATGAATATGTTTACTAAAAAAGCTACATATGTATGTATGTACTTATGTACCTTCTCTCTATGACGTTAATGAAGTAAGTTAAATGCGTTGTGTGATTTAGAATTATGTGTATATCTCTATGACATTTATGAAGTTTCTTAAGAGGATCTTTTGTTTTTGTTTTGTTTTGATTCTTAAGCCTTTGGCAAATTGTTCAGTATTCATGACTTTTAGTTTTGTGTTTGACATACTTTAGTATTCTTTAGATATACGTTTAAATGCTTTTTATTTTAAATTATGGCATTTTAAATCTCAATATTAATTTGGTTTTTTACACAATTTCAAAACTGTGGCTTTTAAAAAACGGCGCTCATTTGTAATGATTTTAGTATTTGTTTTAGTAAATCTCATACATATAAAATAAAATATGGCGTTTCTCGTATGTGGTATGTATATTATTGTTGTATATATATGTATATACATACATATACTTGTATGTATATGTATGTATATTCATGTTTGTATTTATAGTACAATTGTGGAGAAACGATTCTGATCTGGTTGCTACCAGCAATCACAAAAATGAACGGCGCTTCAAAGTACGAGTATGAATGTCAAATAATAATGTGTTATGTATGGCAGTAATGGGGAGGCATTCAAAGTTTCAAATATAATTAAAACATATTTAAATAAATGAATGGCTTTTAAATGTGGTTTTGTAAAAGTTAAACTACGCTTCTGTTAAACACTAAATATATAGGTATGTATATATAGTATAATTTTCTGTTTTTGTAATAAATATATATATGTATGTATAATTTTTTTTTCACATAAGCTCTCGCAGAGCCAATGCTTTTTATGCTTTTCTTTTTTTTTTTTTTTTTTGTTCGTTATTATTATTATGTTTATTTATTTGCGCATTTTATGCATGTTGCTTTATATGTGGAAGGAGTTTTAGCTCGCTCTCTCTTACAATCTCTCTCAGTTGATTTTCAGGTATGAACAAATACAATATGGTCGACGAAAGAACAAAACATTTTAAATAAGAACATAACTAGTTAGCTAATACATTTTAAGCGCTTTTCGGGCGCATTGCAACTCATGTCAGTTATTTTCATTTAGCACTCTCATATACATACGAGTATGTAGTTTTCGGGGGTGTTTCGAACGGTCAAATTAGGTATTGATGTATGTATGTATTTATGTACGTATCTTGTGCCATTAGCAGCATTTCCATGTATTTATATAAAACTGATTTAAGAATAATTTGCTAATCGAATGCTTGCTTTTCATTTTTAAGTTTCGTTTGTTTGTTTGTTTTGTTTTTTGTGAGGAACATGTCACCTAAATATGTATTCAATACGCCCATTATCTTATTGCTCTGAATTTTTATATGTTTTCACCATGCCACGCCCGCTAGATTTAAACTCTACTAAATGCTAATGAACACATTTATGTCAAAAATTATGATAACTTTTTGCTAACCTTTCTTCTCCTTTCTCATCATTTCGTAAATATGCCATATTCAATAATAATGATTGAATTTAAGAAAAAAAATAATAATAATTACAATAATGTGGTTTACTTGATGATGATCCGACAATGGGGTCGGTTGTGATGTACAAATGCTTGCATGTATTTAATATTTATGTATGTATGTATGTATGTGTGTGTGTATCAGTTAAACTCGGTTTAAGCTATGCCCATGAATTGATGTCACTGAATGTTGCATTAAGTTATGCTACATTTAGCTATGTATGTACTATATGTAGTTATGTATGCATGTATGTAAGTATGTTTGTTACGTTACGTTACGTTATGGTATCAATGTCATTGCAATTTTTGGCCTCACCAGACATATACTTATGTATTTATGTATGGCGTTCAGTTGGCGCAAATTGCCTTTTAGTTAATCAGTCTTCGTTAAAAGTTCAACCAAAAGTCAGCGGGTTTCATTTAAAATTACCTTTTGTGTTATATTATTTTCCTCGTTCTTCCCTCTTCTCTTTTTTTTCAAAGTTTCGTACTCACTTTCTCAGTCTCAAATATAAGAAATTATTAAAAATAAAAACTAGTAGAGTACCATAAAAAATTGAAATACATAAATCAAAAGAATACCACTAAGAAATTATTTAGTAACTCGTCGAAACAAAACTTAGTAGCAGTAGCTCTCCCCTGTAAGCAACTTTCCAAACTCAATTGTTTGCTGCACAAAAAACACACCCCGCCCAGATCTTTCTCAGCTAGCAAACTGCCATCAGTCTAACTAACTAACATTAATTAATATTTGTATCTATGAATGTATGTATGTATGAAGTACCTACATTTTTAATTGTAGACATACAAACATATAAATTGGTTTTGTTTGTTGGTTTGTTCTGGTTTGTTTGTTGTTAATGGTACGTTTCTCTAGCCTAAATCCTACTGAACGCATTCGTCCTGTTGGTAAGTATTTTACTTGTTATTAGTTTTAATTGGTTTTGCAACCATAATTAATCAACTCTTAAGCATTATCGAGGTAATCGTTGTAGCACTTATGCTAAAAATTTTCGCTAATTTCAATGCTCTTGTGGGTTTTCTATGCTAATGCTTGGGGCTTGTAAATGGTCTAAAAAAGGTGTGCTTATGTTTATCAATTTGATCTTGTATTCCACATTACTCATTTCATTTACTCTTCTCCCTCGTCCCACTCAGTTATTAACTAGTTTAGAATACGTGCACAAACCGCTTATAAGGGTTAGACCCTTCTTTGGAATCCGGTGAAAGTTCTATGAGGAATACAATTCTCCCGTCGGGCATCAGTGCTACATCGCAAGTGCGGTCTTTTTCGTCAAGCGTTGGCGGCATCAGAGGGTTAATTGATGGTCGCACCTCAATCTGAAAAGTTGAAGAATTTTATTAGCTTTATAACTTATATAAAATTTTAGATTATTTATTAATTTGTACTTACATCCCACAGAAAGTCCAGATTTTGATTAAAGACCAATATGCGTTGATTTTTTGAATCGGCAACGATAATGCGACCCTCATCATCGCAGCACAAGCCTGACGGACGATTAAACTCATGAAAACCGGAGCCTTCGTGACCCTTGACGGAAAGAATCTGTACGAGATTGGAATCGAAAATATTATCAAAATAAAATGAAGAACAAGGACATGATACTTACATCGTTAATATCTGGATCTATGAGATATAAGCAGTGGTTATCAAAGTCCGAAACAATAATGTTCCCCGTAGGTGTATAGCAGACACCACGAGGCGAGGCTATGCCCTTTGTCTGTCCATGATTGTCGAACACAATTTGGCGTATGAAGCGTCCCTCAGAGTCAAACTGCTGTATGCGATGATTGCGCGAGTCGGTAACAACGATTTGACGTCGCGAGTTGACAGCCACATCCCAGGGATACTGAAACTGGCCGTACTCCTTACCATAGCTACCGAACTTCAGCAAGAAGACGCCGCTGGCCGTAAAGATCTGCACCCGATGGTTGTCCTTGTCGACGACAATTATGCGATTGTCCACATCCACACAGATGCCCGCCGGTAAATCAAACTCACCATTTCCAACACCTTTGCGACCGAACTTGAACTTAAGCGAGCCATCGGGATTGAAAACCTGAACACGATTGTTTCGACGATCTGAGACCAATATGTGACCCATCTTGTCAACGCACAAGCCCCACGGACGACTGACCTGCCCATCCTCATGGCCCTCGGTGGCAAACGACAACGATAGAGCATTCGAGTTTCGTGCTTTGACTAGATCCATACAGCCCGGGATGGCTTGCGTGGTGCGGGGCGCACTAAAATGCAATCCCGGAGAGCTACGCAGTCCATTCAATTCCCAGTCTAGTGCCGCACTCGACATGCCACAGGCGCTGCCTCCTCGTGGCTGCATAATGGGCGATGGTATGCGAAATGAGTTGTCACGAAGCAACGGTCGGCGCACATTTGTTGCGGCAACGCTCAAAGGATTGTTGGGCATCGGCAGCATTGCGCCAAAGGCTATATCAATTCCAGATCCAGCACCGTTAGCTCCACTGTTACTAGCACCAGCACCGCTACCGGCACCAGGGGCCGTGACAATGCCATTAGTGCTTGATACGATGGGCATGTTTTTATCATCGACCAGAATGACGCCACCCTGATTACGTATGTCTTGAAGCAGACTATAGTCGGGTGGAGCAAATGCAAACACCTCCTGCTTCGGCTGTAAGTCCTTGTAGATACCCGCGAACTGTTCCATTTGACGCTGTCCATTGGTCAACTTCATTGCAATCTCTATTTGATCCATGGTGCAGGCATTATCGGCCACCTTGCTAAGCATGTCTGATGTCTCCGAGAGACCGGCCAGGGCTGACTTTAGACCCGCCATCTGATCGTGCAAGATCGCGAGACGTCGCTGGCGTAGCTTTTCCACAAAATCGAGCAGGAACCGCTCCCGATCCTCGATGGCGATAATGAACTGTCGAAAGGCCTTGCGTATGTTGTCGCTAAGCTCACTGCAGTTGCGCTCTATAAGACGTATGAAGGCCAGGGCCTTATCAATGCTGCTCTTAATGCATCTGGTGCCCACCTGACTGCTCTCAATGGCGTTTTCCAACTTTTCCTTAGACCCCACCATGAAGCTCTGTATAGAAGCATAGCTGTGCTCCTTGTGCTCGTGCAGTGTGCAGCACTGGCAGACTAGCTTGCGACAATAGTCGCATACATAGCGCAGCATCTCGTTATGGATGTCGCATATGAAATTCGAACTGGCCGGCGTCTGTGCATTAGCCGAAGTGCCACCGGTGGGTGAGGCGCCAATGGGCGTGGGCAGTGAAACAATCGAATGATTCGACGATAGCGGACTGTTGCGATGCTCCCGCAGACAATCATTGCACATAAACTCGTTGCACTCCAGGCAGCGTATGGAAGCGCTGACCTCGCACCACCCACAGCTGATGCTCGAATTGTTTGAGGACTCTGGTGACATTTTTGGATTGCGAGCTCCACTGACAATGGGCCCAATACTAAAGTCACCATGTGAGTCAAGTCCGCCCAGAAAATTGTTAATAAAGAAGTCAGTGCGTGGTGGCGATCTACAAGGCAATAGGGTTTAGACTTGCAGTTTAGCTTGTGTTTGCAGAGCACATCACACTTACCCATTTAGCTGACTTTGTCCCATGCTGGGCAGAAGACCAGCATTAAGATCCCACGAGGGGAACGATTCCAGAATTCCGGCCAAAAGGCGTTCTGATGAGTTGCTGGCATTGCTGCTGATACTGCCGCCACTGCCACCATTTGTATTGACGGCGGGGTTGCCGGAATTGGTGGGCGTATTACTACTAGCCATTTGTTGCGGAACTGAATTGTTTGACAAGAGTTCCATCATAAGAAGGCGCGAGACGCGTTTGAGATCACGTTTACGTTAACAGTGTTGGCGACTGTTGGCGAGACGGCGGCAGTCGTTGAAAGACGTTCCCACTGCAAGTATCGAAATGCACTCGCACTGTTATATGGAGATAGACACACTGGAACTCAGAAACGGACTGCAGGCTGTATGACGCCAGGCGTGATCCGAAATTTGATTTTCGATTGGGGTTGCAAAAATCTCTTCACCAACGTTCTACGTGGCTTTTGTTGCTACTATTATTTTTTAGAACGTTTTGTCGTTGCGTTTGTAACGCGTTACGGCTCGATTATTATAATGAAGGTGGTGACGAGGACGAGGACAACGACGACGTTGACAGATGCCGAAGTAGGAGAATACTGAATCGACCAGACGCACTGCTGTGCATTAAGTACCCAGAAATGCTTATGGCAGTCGTCCCAAGTGCAGCAAGGACTTATGCGTCTTAGCGTGCTAGTGTGTGTGTGTGTGCATGCAGCTGCTTTTGCCTATGTGTGTTAAAATTGTAGAAAGTAGGTAGGTAGGTAGAAACTTCTGCATAGGCTTGTGACGTAGCCTGGGGAAATTCTTGGCCTATTGTGCCTACTTAGGCTTGCTTGTACACACACATAAGAGCGACAACAATGACACCAACAACAACATACTCTGCTGATCTCTTAAGAAAGGACCCGAGCAGCTGTGAGACGCTAGAGCAGGTCAGATTTTAATTTGTAGGCACAAAAATGCTTTGAGGATCAAGCCAATGTCCTGTACAGTGTTCTTAGTTGCACAAATCTATGAAATTTGGCATGCTTGCTGTAAATTTATGGCACCGCCGCTATTGTCATGCCCTATTCTAGGCTCTTGGGTTTTTCCTCCAAAATGGCCGCTTTCGCGCGCAAATCCTTGAAATGCTTTAAATTAAAGATGACTTAGCTGTACTAGTTATTTTGGTTAATTTAGATATGCTTGATCCATTGACTTATTCGACTTTTCCGAAAATTATGAAATATATGCATACACATATACTTATGTATCTTTGTATGTATATTGAAAGACAAACACCAACAACCCCCGTGCCCCAAAAATCTTTTTCGGATTTTTAAAAAATAAACTGGTTGTTTTGTTGGTTGCCATCATCTTGAAGACGAGCGAGCTAGCGAGTGTATCAGAGACCAGGCGAAGTACGCCCAATCGACCGACTTTCAACCCCTCTCGCGACAAAAATAATAGCAACAACAATAATAGTAGATTTCAATACGGCTGGTACACTTGGGGAAAATGTGTGTTACAACCTGTTTTCGTGATTGAAAACCGTTTGCAGCGTTACACAAATTTATACTTATAGTTTCATATGCAAAAGCCAAATATTATTTAAATCAGTGTTATGTGGCATGGTTTTTCGGCATTTAAAAAATATTATAATTTAATAAATCAATAACGATGTACTGCACGAAGGAAATATACATATATATGTATGTACATATGTATGAGTATGGAAAAAGAAACTCATTTCGAAACCAAAAAGATTCGTCATTCTATAATATTCCTTTCCGCATTTAGTCCTAAAAATGCATCTACAATATACGAGTGGTGAGAAAACTCGCCATTTTCGCGCCGTGTAGACACAGGACGAACCACCCTTGTCACCCTTGAACATTTCCATTGAAACAGTCTGTCTCGAAACGTGGAAAAAAACACGACCAAGAAGTTAAAGTCCTTTTACTGTTTGTATTTGTATGCGCTACGTGCAACTACAACGCAAAAACACCAAGGGATGAGGGTTGTAGTTATACATGTCTATACGTATTCCTGTTTCTGTGTGTATATATAGAGCCCGTCAGATGTATGTGCATACATACAAACAAACAAATATACATACATATTTGTAAGACATATACATACATGCATGTGTGTATATATGTAGGTATCTATGTAAGTATGTGTTCATGATACCATAAATGTATTTATGTACATACACATATACATACATATAGATGTGATTCTCGAAATTATTGCAAAATCCGCCAATCAATAATTTTGTTCCATTTGAAAAAGTTGCATTTATGCAATCTGATATTTACAGTCGAAAATTATACACACCTTTTCTTGCAGCTTCATGCAAGCCGCTTGTAACTGCACAATTTTTATGAATGCACAAACAAATTATCACTGTTGTTGTTGTTCTAATAGCGTAGATAATTTAATGTTAAATGTTTTTATGTTATTTTATATGTATTTGTTTTGCCGTTTTATTGATTTTCCGTTTTCAATTGGATTTTGTGCGTTTTGAATTAAGCGAAAATTTGTATTTTTTAGTCTTATACTGAAAGATCTTATGCGTAATTCGTTTTCCCGTACATTCGTTCCGACATTCGTGTATTCCTTTTTCCGACTGAAAGATACTTTCCAACTAAAAACACAACATAATAATCATTCCTCCTCGCGTCTGTGTGTGTATGGCTGTGTTGTTCTGTTGCTGTTGTTGTTTCTGATGTTGCTGCTACTGCTGCTCATCATCTAGCTAAACAAAAAATAAAATAAACTCAAATGTATCTCACAGTTGGATGTTTGCGTGCGCGCGCTCCATGCGCTGCTCAGCGTTCAATTTTTTGCCGTAGCCGTTTTGGAGCTCTCTCTCAGAATGCGCCGATATACAATACTTCTGTATACATACATACATTAATGTACACGTATATGTACAGAGATATATATAAGTGTATGTGTGTTTTATCTTCTATTTATTTTCACTTGTGCGGCGAATGTGTAGCCTCATTATCTGAGATGCACTTCTTCCTCACCAAATTTTATGCGCGTGGATTTTGTGATTTTCTTTGTTACTTTTTTTAGAGTCGTTGTTTTGTTTTGTTTAGTTTAAGAACATTTTTGACCCACTTCGCGGGGCTACAAACTAAAGTACGACGACTCCTTTTGCGCTCTCGAAATTTTCAACCTTCACGCACGCACTAAAACATGGAACTACATACAACTGGATGAGTGTGATGCACGTTTTGGTCTGCGCTGCCGCCTGCCCCATCGTCTGTTTTGGTTATTCTTGCTCTACATGACAATTAGAATAGACGAATTGTCAAGCACTTTGTAACATAGTCGTAGAATAATTTCTTAACAAATTTATATAAAAACGCCCATCTTCCTTTTTCATCAATGCTAATCAAATATATATTAGAACAATAAAAAATGTATAACTAAAATAATTTACATATGTACTTATGTAACAATTATTATAAATGCATAAAAATATACAAAAACAAAAAATATTATTTGCTATCGCAATTTTAGATTTTTTCATGACTGCAGTTAGCAAATGAATATTTAATACTTATGTTCCATCTTATTCTTTAAGCAACTATGTTGATAGTTTCACATGTACAGTATTTAAAAGTCGATGAAACTAAAAAGAGCGGCCGAGCATACTCACTAACTAAAGAGTGTGCATAAAGAGAGAAAGTGAGTGAGAGAGAGAGAGAGAGAGAGAGAGCGAAGTCGGCAGCGTATCTTAAGCGTCAACAGCGCATGTGGCGCGAAAATGTGGCTATATGTACATATGTATGTGCATACGTACATATATATGTACATATGTAGATATGTACAGTAAATGAGACACCGGCTAAGCGCCCGGTGGTTGCGTCGTCATTCACCCCTTAAGGAACTTGTTTTCTTCTTGCCAAGGAACCCAAGTCTACTGCACTGACAGAAATTGAGAGTGCATCATATGCATTTCAGGCGTACCCATTTCCTACCCCCACCAACATGTACGAATGTACCTACATACATACATAAAGACATAATATACCTATTGGGTTTGTAATTCGTAGCTCTTAGCTTATAGATTTCAACGCAACGGCGCTTCGCAGTACGCAGGTAGACGCAGGTGCACTCGGTATCTTAATTTTATGAACAGGTAAAGGTTTATGCATCCTTTGCAAGGTAATTAGTTGCACCGAGTATTTCCTATCATCTAAGTACATACAACATATGTATGTATGTTTCGTGCATTGTATTGTATTTACGTACATAAGTAGTTTGTATTTGTTTGTTTTAAGTTTCCTCTGTTAGAAAACCCGTGGATCTTTTAATTTACATCAGTCCTATAATAAATGTAATAGTGAAAGCTATGCTTATGTTGTAATAATATATGTACATAGTATGTAAGTTGTGGATAAAGCCAGACTACGCGCTACAAAATTTTGGTTAACCGAATTCCAGCTCCTCAACCAAAACATTTTGCAACTTTTGGCGCACGCGCAGTTTCCGACGCTCATCCACTTTCTGTAGAAAAGGCATCAGACTTAAAAGAAATAAGCGATCGGCATCATCCTCCTGACCGAAATTGCCTTCTGTGTTTGTGGATGCATCAGTACTAATATATTTGAATGGCAAATTTGTCGGCTGAGCCGGTAAGTTAATATGGGATACGTCATTCGACTTGGGTTCCTCAAGCTTGGGCAGTGGATTCGCCAATTCATCTTCATCGTCCAGAACCTCGATGGTGAAAACACCTGCATCAGGCGTAGAGACGGTCTCAGTATGTTTTGCATTTCGCTCATCCTCGTTGTCAGAAGCTGCATCCTCGTCGAAATCATCATCAGAATCTGCAGCACTTCTCGGTTCCAATTTGATGCGCTTGTTTTGTGGCGATGTTTGACTGTCTTCAAAGAAGGCAGAGATGTCGGAAAAACTTGGGCGATGAAGTTCCGCGTCATAGCTCTCGTTCAATTCGCATATGGGAACATTTACTTCATTTGATTCACATTTTTCCAACGCTGGTGAACTGTTGCTATCCAACCAATAATTTGGGGCATTTCCCCTTTTACCGCCGGCCGTTTTCCGCGTCTGACGCATTATATTCTCTGAAACAGCACGCTCCATAAACCGCATATCATTATAGAAACGCCAAGAAGAGGGTGTCTCTTGGGACAAATTATTCCGTATGAACACCTTACGAAAGTTGTCCCGCAAATGACCCCACTTTATACGACAAATGTCGGCTACAAATGGTATAAGAGCATAGAATTATGGTGCCGATCAAGTATAATATGTAACTACGTACCTGGTAGGTTCACATCCTGTCCGACTTCATTCCAAATTGGCGTAATATCACTCCGCCTTTGAGCCGCTCCACCACCGCCACAGTTATTGCGCAACCACAACACTGGCCTGCGCGAAACGGCAGCAATAAGCCGCTTCACCGTTTCGATCGGTAGCTTTGCAGTGTTGGTAAAGGACGCATGCGGGGGCGGAGACGGTGACGGGACAAGTGACGCGCTGAAACGTAACTCCATATTGCAGCTGCTGCCGTAGCGACTTGCGCACCTCAAACGCTACACCCAGACTAAAATACGGCCACATCGAGATACTCTACGGCGACGCCATTACGATCGTCGACAACGGCAGCAAACCTCAACCAGTTTACGTGCCTTTTGGCTGCACAAACGAAGCGAAGAAGAGCGTAAGCTAGAGAGAGGCGTTGGTCAGATGTGGACACAAGCCAAAAGGCAACAGGCTTTGAGAAGAATGCAATGCAAAGCAGAGCCAGCCACATCACTTCGTTCACTAGGGGGCTATTATCCGGATGTGCGGCTTCCGCTGCCGCCGTCGTGCTTGGTACGTTCGCTTTACGGTTGTTAACTCTGCTCTTGCTTCTCAATTTTTTAGGGGTATCAACGAAGCGCAAATGCGGTGCAATATACTAACGATCAGTCTTCTACGAGCCTGAATTCTTCATCTGAGAGCTATGTGCATGTAAGAATCCTTTCGTTTTCTTGTAATTGCTGTAAAGTAATTCAAATAATAGCGCAATATCACATATTCAATTATTATTACTTTTCATAAGTAAAACGATAACGATTTCGGTTTAATCTTAAGTTGGTGTCCACATTTGCGATTGAAAATTCACTAATTTAGCATTTAGCAAATATGATATTCCAAATAAATGTGTTCAATATATTTCATATTGGTAATAAACTTACATACATACATATATATATAGCATATGTACATATATTTCGATTAATTTCCTCTAACCAGAAAGGTTAAAATTTTGGACTATCGGGAACAAGAAGAAGAAAGCATTAGAACTTTACATCGTAATTACATTTATTTAATTATTCTTTCAATTGATCGAGCGTTGACGGACTGTAGCGTACTTGTTGCGCTTTGTTTATTTTTATCAAAACTGGATTTCACTACGGTCGGTTGGACTGCATGGCATGGAGTAAGCGTGAAATATTGAAGCTTGCGGAAAAGAGAGGAAGACATGCCAACTTAAAACTTCGTTTTGCACGATCGTCTCTTGATTGTGATATTGCGGGGCTTACTATCTCCACATTTTTTTTTTAAATGTACGTATATATGTATGTATATACATATGTATATGCATATATGTACATATGTATGCACACTTCACGTACATACATAAGTTTGTATGTATTCTCTGTGTCTGTGTTACGTGTTTATCTGCATGTGCGTGTAGCGTTTGTCCTATGCTTTATGTACGAAAATGCAAGCAAAGCAAATTTGAGAATTGGCGACCACACTATCGTCTGGGGTCTTTATTTTTATATGTACATACATACATAAGTATGTATGTACGTATCTGTGCAAATAATTAATTATACATATGCACATTTACATATACATACATACATGTACAAATATGCAAAAAATATACATACATACATATGTACATTCAGAGCTTTTTCTGAGCTTCTGTTAAAATTTGATCCATACTTCTGCGTAGCAAAGTTACGAAAAATCATTCATACATACATACATATACATATGTATATGTACATATATACATATGTAATACATATTTGGATTTTTGAACACTGCTATAACTGTATATTTACTTGAATTATTTTATGTTCATCCATATGAATGTACATACAAATGTATGTATGTGTGTACATATGTTAGTAAATACGCCATAACAAAAATTGTACATAAAACCGTAAACGTGCATACATTCAAATCTGTTGCTATGCAGCTGATTTAGTTCAAATATGTAAAGCACAGATTTATAAAATTAAAAATGAATAGAATAAACTTAATTATTTTTATTATAACTTTTCGAAAATCCTCGACTCTAACAATCCTATGCTGTTCGTCTAAGGCATTATTAGGAATGAGCATAAAGTACGGCGGAAGTTGTGCTAATGTGTAGCAGACCTATTAAAATAATAACAAAATAAATGGAAAACTATGGTTATAAATAAATGTGACATCAATCGACTATTGCAATATTATAATCACATTTTGTTGTAATGTTTCTTTAGGAGAGCAGGACGACCAAACGTATTTTTAAAATAAACGAATAAAAACGCGCTTTTAAATACGTTTCTCACATTGATACTGAATAATTTTATTGATTTTCAAAAATCAACGGAACCGGAGAAGTTTTATAAATATGTATGTACTCGATTAGGAAATAATTTAATATAGACGTGTTATGCACGTCATAGTATTTAAGTTTTCTACACGACAAGTACACATACAACTGCTTATCAATACGAGTTAATAGTAATAAGTATGAGAGGTGTCGATTCAAGAATCTGGAATATATATGTATGTATGTAGTTATCGATATATTGTATACTACACATTTATTTTGAATGGTACTTTAAACTTAATACTATGCCATTTTACTCCAGCAGCCGTCGTTGAGTCGAAAGCGCCTGCGCATTTGGTCTCAATGTTGTGCCGTTGCCTATTTCTATGGTTTTTGGCGTTGTTGTTGTAGTTGCCGCGTAACGTATGGAATATACATACGCTCGCCACACTGAAGTTCTACCAAATACAGCGCCCTAAACTTACACATATACATACATATTTCTCTATACATATACACATACATACATGTATGTAACTTAATTATCGGCCAAAGTACACTCATCTTCTATTTCGTCGTCCTCAAGGGCAAAAGATCCTTTGCGTTTTCGGTTTGCGGTGGATGCAGTCGCAGCGTTGTTGTTGTTGCCAGTCATTATTGAATAACTTTTTGATGTGGACTTCCGTATGGTTACACCATCCTGAATGTATTCACCGTTGCCGTTACCATTGCCGTGGCCATTGCTGCTATTGCTGCTGCCATGGGATGAACAACTACCATTGCCATTACCATTTCCGGCGCGATCGCCTCCTTCATTTATAAACACATCCATGTGATCGATGGTATCATTCAGAGCAAAGCTTTGATCGCGACGCTCGCTTTTCTTCCATAGGTAATAGAACTGCACCAATTCGCGCATAGTTCTCGTGCGCACCTAGGAACGAACACCATATTAGTTGGCATTAGTTGGTACGTGTGTGTGTCGTTGACGGGACCTTTACCTGATTCTGGCGTATCTGATAAAAGTCCTTGCCAAACTTCTGTATACCCTCTTCAAATTTTTGGCATTCATCCTCCGACCAGCTGCTCATAGCGTCACTGCAGAGTGGCATTACATTTAAACGCTTCCGGCGCAAAGCCTCTTTAAAGTCATAGCCGCATTGAACTAGCAAGTGAAGGGCTTGCTCATTATCCTTTACAACTGATTCTATTTCATTACTAGCAGTTCCTCCATGCTGGATTGCTGTCGACGATGGTATCACCGCTGTTGCTACCTCATCAACGTTTAATTCATCAACTTCTCCTGCTCCTTGGGTAAGACTGTCTTCGGTTGGTGCGGTGCTTTTAGTTTCTTGTATTTTTGTAAGATAATCCTCTACTGCACGTTCACTGACTTGGCTGGGTTCCCAAATTAATTGATCCTCATTTTCGTATGGTAAAATATCGCCGTATTGCGACAGGCCTTCGGGTATTTCAGCCTGATAATCTGGCCCAACCATAATGATTTTTCTGGCATCGTCAGAGTCGGTATCGCTGTCTTCGTCTTCTTCGGGTTCTACGTCTCCAAACAGATTTTGAAGAGGTGTAACTGAAAAATTCTCAACTATAGAACACAGAATTTGATTTTATAGAACAAAATGTTTGACCAACACCTACAATTTTCAAGAACATCCAAGGAGTTCAATGCCTGTGTATTTTCTCCAAATGATTCATCCGGATACAAATCCAGTAAATGTGAACGATGGTGTTTTTTCTCAACTTCGGGAGGTAAAATAGCTGGCATTTCATCGGTTTCCAACAGAACGTCATTGAAATGTGCCGATACAGATGTTAAGTTGCTCAACTCACCCACATCAACGACCTGATGCTGGGCAATTGTTAAATCAATGCAATGTTCCCCACCACTTCCGCTTGGTTGGCTTGGCTCGCTTTTTTGAACCTCGGCAATAGCTCTGTTTTCCTCAACTTCTTGATGCTGCCGCTTCCGCCTGGAGCTGCCGGCGCGCCTAGAACTGTACGTTGGCAATTGCGGCATTTCAACATCTGTTATGCCACTGTATTTAGCTAACAGTTCTTCGATAGGCATTTCACTCTCTTCTCGAAGCGTGGCAATCTCATCTTCCGGATTGTGGGCCTCGAGATCTGCAAGGGCCTCCTCCTCATTTAAAGTTGCCTCATCATCAAAATCATTCACCATCATATCGATTGTTGGCTCAAAAGTAATATCAGCCAGCGATGATGTTGGGGACATTGGAGGTTGTACGCTGGTACTAGTATTATCCGAGCCAAAACTAGTTGCTGGGGACTTGCGCCGTTCTCGCTTTGTAGGTGTGTTGTCGCGGCCAACAGCCAGTTCACTGTTCAGCAGGCTGTTTGAATCCACCGAAGTCTCGGAGGCACTGTGTAGCGACTGATCTGAGCTTTTCCCAAACTCCATATTTCTACTGCTTTCCTCGGGATCTGATGGCATTTTTATTTGTGTATTTTATTTTATGCACTGTGCTTACCCTTGCCCTCCTCGCCAAGACAACGAATGACCATTTGGCGTTGCCAGATAGCAAAGAATGCACTTCGCGGTTGAGTTGGCAGCCCAGTAAAGTTTCATTTATGTTATCGATATACATCCATACATTTGGAGTACCCGAAATTTATTTTAAAAAATACCCCGCGCTTGGGATATCAAATCGTACCAAAATCGGACACAAACCCGATCCATTAAAAAATGGTATAACATGTTTATGTACGGAGGTGTCACTTATGTATTTCATTATTTTAGTTTTCAAAAAACTAAACCTATAAACTTATATTTTCGATCGGGATTGTTTTAAAACGGAACCCTCCGCCAGAAAAAATCGACATAACCGACGGAGTTTATTTTGAAGAGCATAGAATAGCGATGATTATAAACATACCTATGTGAATGTGCATATGTATGTACATACTACAAGTATGTTTGCACCTGAAAGAAAATGTGCACTGAATTCAAACTTACTGTATTGGAAAAATTACTTTATTAAAAACACAGTATTGAATTAAATTAAGAAAAAATTATGAAAATGTAATAAATTTAACAAATTCGAATGGTATTTTTGCCCATCACAACAATAGCTCCTTCGTCTTGTACTTCCTTCAGGGCATCTTCGAACTGCTCGCGGGTAATAAGCTACAGAAGACAATTAACATGATATATTTCTGCTAACGATAACAAAAATTCACTTACTATTTGTGAGGCATCCTTTATCTCCTTGAACAGTTTCTGGTACGGCACCGTGGGCACCTTCCCTTTCTTTTTGAGATTTTCCTTAATGGCGGCTACCAGGTCGGCGCGTTTCTTGCGAGCTGCCGTCGACAAACCGGTGGTCAAGATACCAACATCGATCTTGCCTGACAGAGGATCTGTAGCAGATTGCTTTAAAGCTTCGCGGTGTAAGCGCCAAGCCTCTTCAACGTCTTTTAGCTCGACAGTGTTGCTAAGTCGCACTTTTGCATGAGCCTCTGAAAGCCGTATTAGACTTTCTAACTGTCGAGGATAGGCTGAAATTTGTCCACGGCCAGCGCCCACCTTTCGCATGTCAACATAGGCTTGAATTAAACGCTGTTGTGCTTCATCTGACAATGTGGGTGACAGGTGCTCACGTGCATATGCAATGTAGTCGCGAAGAACACTCATATCCTAAAAAATAAAGCGTTAAATATGTAAAACGAAAATGAATTCTTATTTTACAATTCATGCTTACAAACATAGTGTCCTCCTCTTCATGACGTGTTACATAGTATAATGAAACTAAATGACTCGCTAGGCGCTTGTCAAAAATCTCATCCTGTGGATCCAGAACCAAGAAAATCAAGTCAAAACGTGACAACAACGTATGGGGCAACTGCACGTTATCAATTATGTTTTTGCGTTTGTTCCATTGCGATTCTGCGGGGTTTGCTGCCGCTAGAATGGAGGTGCGAGCGTTCAGCTGGCAAATGATACCGGCCTTGGCAATACTTAAGGTCTGTTGTTCCATTACTTCATGCAAAACACTGCGCGTGGAGTCGTTCATTTTATCAAATTCATCGATGCAGCATACACCGTTGTCAGCCAAAACAAGAGCGCCACTAAAATAGAGATATTTTTTTCAAAATGTCGCCAACAAAATGAAGCATGAGAAATCAACACACGTTTGTAGAACCAATTGCCGTGTCTCTGGATCTTTGGTAACGTAGGCAGTCAAACCTACTGCTGAGGAACCTCGACCTGAGGTATACTGGGATCGTGGTACCAAGTTGAAAACGTACTGCAGCATCTGAGATTTCGAAGTGCCTGGATCTCCACAAAGCAACAAGTGAATTTCCGACCTGAAGTTCTGTCGACCCAAGGTTGCGTGTTTCTTTTTAGTGCCGCCAAATAACTGCAACAAAATACCTTTCTTGATGTCATCGTTTTCATAGATAGATGGAGCGATGGCACGTGCTAAGCGATCGTAGATGTCGGGCTTTTTCGACAGCAACTGTAGGAGCTCAATACGCTCCGGTGGGAAAATGTGGTCTTTTCTGAAATTGTTCAAGGATAAGCTAATGGCTTCAAATTACATTTATGGTAATACTCACCCCTCCTCCTCTTCGTATAAACGTTTGTTATCAACTTTTCGGAAATGCACAACATCAATGTGCGTCTTGTATACACTTTTGACATTTGTTCCTTTGCCTTTAAGGGGAGTAGCGCGATATATGCCCGTCACAGTAACACGGTCTCCTGGTTGCACCTTATCCACAAGATCATTGTGTGCATACAATAAAACATTGTGAGGAGTTTGGCCAGCCGCCATATCATCCGGTGACTCCTGTAACTTAATTAGCTGTTTGTCAGTGAACTCTGAGCGATTGTGTATAAGTCGGAAGCAGTGATTGGTGTTGCAGTTGGTGCACAACGTAGGTTGTGAAATACGACCGCGATCGACTTCAACGGTAGTGCAAAACGAACAGATGTTGCATGTAAAGAATGCCTCCCGCATTTCCGGTATAACATTAGAAGAGCGTATAACCATGCCACTTATACTGATCAACTGATCCATATCTTCCGGATTAAGGGAACGCATGTTACGTGTTTTGTCTGCATTAAACGGGCGCACTTGAATTTGATGCTCGAGCACGGCAGCCGGATACCGTTGAAAAAACATCTCATTAACGGTCATATCAAGTCCTGGAATTACTTCTTGAGGGTAAGTTATAAGTTGTCGATACAAATCCTGATCAAATGTTTTCAAGTGGGCACAGTTAAGATTTAAGTATGGTTCTTCCAAAGTATGAATCTCCTCTAATTTTTGTAGATACAGCGGTTGATTGACGTCAATATTTTCAGAAATTTCATCCTGCTCAGCACTTGGGTCAATGAAACGCATAATAAATGATTTAAACTTGGCTTTGCATTGGCTCACAACAACATTGGTGCCCCAGACAACAAGCTGAGGAGCTGCAGATGATTCTGAGATGGGATCTGTAGCCTCCGAACCTTTCTCGGCTATGGGTTCCAGCTGGAGCAGAAAGTAATAATGAAGTAGTTTGCAGAAAATGTATAATACCTATCTACTTACACCAGAGGCGCCTCCAATGGCTACCTGTCGAATGCGTTTGTCCGTTCGTATATCGGGACGCGCTCGTAAGGGAGTACCGCGAATTCCGGAGCGTGGTGTGCGAATGGAACCCATTGAGCTGGGTGTACCATAATTCAATGGAGAGCTTAGATCGATTTCACTTATGGCTCCCAAACCTCGCGCCGGACTTGTTGCGGGTAAACTAACATTGCCCGGTGATGTCGGAGGCAAACTAATGTTATCCGAGGGTCGAGCACCAACCCGACCGGGGCCCATACGCATAGGAGTTTCCACATCTTGTCCTTCGATGCCTAAATTTATAAGATACATACATTCATAAATGATTCAGGACAAATGCGTCATTTACGCTTCAACTGATTCCTATAATCACCTCGCGTTGGAGTGCGTGCTGCACCGGCACCAGTGCCGACACTTGGTGAACGAGCGGGACTTGACATTTTTGTAAGTTTATTTTGTTTTAGTTATAACTTGTTTAATATATTACAATCAATAACACGATAACTGACACAACAATACGAAGAAGCGCGGTGCCTTTTAGCAAAGCGCGGGAAATATGACAGAAAAGAGTGCTGGAAAACAGTTTCGAGTAAGTATTAGTGCTGTGAAGCATTAACGCATAATTTGCCGCGCAAAACATTTACTTGCAATTTTTGCACTTTTCCATCCCCTTGCGATGAATATTGAACATCTCCATCAGAATTTTGAAAGCTCTGATCGAATTAGATTCAAGCGACCGCAAACACTCAGTATTGTTGTTAACTTGGTCGAAACTACGCGCCCTTTGACAACCCTGCCCTTTTCCCATCGGCAACGTCAGAAAAAATAAAATTAGTTTTTGTTAGCATCTTTTCGTTGTCGTCTGCTAAATTACCGATGTGGAAAATTTCTTATTCTCAATTTTAGTTTATTTTTAATTTACTTTTGGTTTAAAAAATCTTTAAAAAATACCAGTAATTTGAATTATAAAGTAATGGCTCTATATCTTTATCAAAAGTAATATTCAAAGTGTTTGGTTTAATACAAATTAAAGCAATTTCGTCAACAAATCACTAACGGGTTTATGTAAATGCACGTATCAACGCTACAGTGGCGGTGGAGTAGTCGAGTGGAAGAAGTGGAACTACAATTGTGAAACCATGTCAAGCGAGGAGATGCTATACGCAAAGGTATTTTATTTTACATATTATATTGATGCCGTACAAGTGCATTTGCATTGTTGGCAATTGCGCGGTGCCGTTGCTGTCATCGTCTTTTGCTGAAGGGGGCGCCAATAGTGTTAGCTGCTGATGGGGTTAATAAAAATGCATGCACATGCACGGTCGATGCAGCGCATGTGTTCTTGCGCCCAATTTCATTTTCGCATTTCTCCAATTTCCCCGCTTTTTTATTAGCCTGTGATTCTAAGTACTGAAATTGTAAAGATACATACATATGTATGTATGTATATGGAACATAATAGAATTTTAACAGTTGTTACCTTTGTTGTTGATGTCACGCAGTTTGAGACGAAAATTTTGTACCTATGAATCAGAGTTCTTATCAGCCTCATTGCGCCCTCCTCCCTCTGGCATAACAGACTGATAAGATGTACATATGTACTATATATGATTATAAAAAAATTCACACATTATGGGAGTTGCAAGTACTGTGCCATGAAAGTACATATGTATGTATGTACATACATGCATTGCAGTATACTAGTAGAAGTCTATTTTTGTTTTTAGGATACTAAGACTGAAACTTTCTGATATTACCGCAGCTTTCCCACTTTTATTTTTTATACTTTATCCACTTTTATTTTTACACTTAACTCTTTAGGGTTCCAAAATTTGGATACCACATGCGGAAGATGTCTGGGAAAGCGCCACATTGGAGGAGAGCTACCTCAAAGGTGCGTCTTCGTTGAAAATTCTCTGTGAATCGGGTAGACAAAAGGAGATTAAACTGAAAACGGATGGCAGCGATTTGCCTCCACTACGAAACCCAGCAATTTTGGTGGGTCAAAATGATCTCACTACCCTGTCCTATCTACACGAGCCTGGAGTGCTGCACAATTTGCGTGTGCGTTTCTGTGAGCGCCAAATTATCTATACCTATTGCGGAATCATATTAGTGGCCATAAATCCGTATGCTGACTTGCCCCTGTACGGCCCCAGTATTATACGCGCCTATCGAGGCCGTTCGATGGGTGAGCTTGAACCACACATCTTCGCACTAGCAGAAGAAGCATACACAAAGCTAGAGCGGGAGAATTGCAATCTCAGCATCATTGTAAGCGGCGAATCTGGTGCTGGCAAAACCGTTTCGGCTAAATACGCTATGCGTTATTTTGCCGCTGTTGGTGGCTCGGAGTCGGAGACCCAAGTTGAGCGCAAGGTGCTGGCATCTTCACCAATTATGGAGGCATTTGGCAATGCCAAAACCACACGCAACGACAATAGCTCTCGTTTCGGAAAATTCACGAAGCTGTTGTTCAAAAACAATATGGGGGTAATGTATCTCCAGGGTGCCACCATGCACACATATCTGCTGGAGAAATCACGTGTGGTCTATCAGGCGCAAGGCGAACGGAACTATCACATATTTTATCAGTTGTGTGCGGCGCGAGCCAAGTATCCAGAATTAGTACTAGGTTAGTACGATTTTTAAAAAACAGAGAAATGATAATGGGTTGACCAATTTTATATTTAACAGATCATCAGGACAAGTTTGAGTTCTTAAACATGGGCGGCGCGCCAGATATTGAACGCGTCTCGGATGCTGATCAGTTCAATGAGACTGTCCAGGCTATGACTGTGCTCGGTTTCTCTATTCAACAGGTTAATATTAAAGATATCCATCCAAAAATAGCAGTTCTTAAGCACATTATCTACCCCACAGATAGCCGATATTGTGAAAATACTGGCAGGAATACTTCATTTAGGCAATATCGAGGTAACCAAAAAGTATAGAGAAGGCACCGACGAGGAGGATTCTGAGGCCTGTGAGATTTTTGTGAGTTCAAATATTTGAAGGTATCTCAATTATTATAATAATATCCTACTTCTACAGCACAACGATTTGCATCTGCAAGTAACGGGCGATTTGCTAAAAGTCAACTCGGATGATTTGCGTCGCTGGCTTTTGATGCGTAAGATAGAGTCTGTCAATGAATATGTGCTGATACCGAACAACATTGAGATGGCTCAGGCAGCTAGAGATGCCCTTGCCAAGCACATTTATGCAAAGCTCTTTCAGTATATTGTTGGTATATTGAACAAGAGTCTAAACAACGGTAGTAAACTGTGCAGCTTCATTGGCGTGCTCGATATCTACGGCTTCGAAACATTCGAGGTGAATTCGTTCGAACAGTTTTGCATAAACTATGCAAACGAAAAATTGCAGCAACAGTTTAATCAGCACGTCTTCAAGTTGGAGCAGGAGGAGTACCTTAAAGAAGGTATTACATGGACCATGATTGATTTTTACGACAACCAACCGTGTATTGATTTGATCGAATCCAGGCTGGGTGTTTTAGATCTCCTGGATGAGGAGTGTCGGGTTAGTTAGCATATTGTGCACTCAAGGTATATTTACAAGGCAACGTATTTTTATATAGATGCCAAAAGGGTCTGACGAGAGCTGGGCAGGCAAGTTAATTGAAAAATGCAACAAGTTCCCACATTTTGAGAAACCACGTTTTGGCACCACAAGTAAGTTGAGCACTGTAAAATTTAATAACAGCTAAGTTTTCTAATATTATTTAAGAACATTTAAGACGGCCAAAGATATTTGAATTTTAAACGTGGTTTGATAACACAACACCATTTTTATATGATTTTATTTACATTTCAAAACGTTCACAAAGGCCACATCTTAATTACCCATACTCAAACGTACTCCAGAGTATTTCAAAAGACAGCTTTCCATTTATTTCAAAATTTCCAACCGTCCTCTAGTTATTTAAAACTTCTATCACATTCTACAAGAAAAGCTCATTTAATCTATTAAGTATTATTTTAAACTGTAAATTTTTCACATTTGTGGACTATTTATTCTTGGAAGTAAATTCATAATAATATACGACATTCAGTCAGTTAACAGTTTGGTAGTAAAACAACAATCACTTGCTTAAAGCTATTCACAACCACGTACCATGCTCAAGCCCCTGATTTAATTCAAAATATATAACTATAATATTAAGCTAGACTAGGAGCTAACTGGTCTGAAAACAATTTCCTTATAAACAAATTATTTGTTTATTATTTGTATAATTTTTTTCTAATAATTATCTTATATCAAAATGATTATAAGGCTTTTTCATCAAGCACTTTTCGGATACTGTTGAATATGATGTGAATGGCTTCCTTGAGAAAAATCGGGATACTGTGTCAAAAGAGCTTGTGAGTGTGATGGGTCTGTCAAGTATGTCGCTGTGCAAGCAAGTCATGGCTCTTGAGGAAGTGGACACGCTTAGTACGGATGCCAGCAAGACAACAACTTTGGGCGGACGTGTTGTAATCAGTGCAGGCCGGAAACAGGTTTGTTATCCAGCAGTCCCAAAATCATTTTAATCCATATGAGTATATGTCTGCTAATATTACACGTTGACTTGCTAATTTATATTTCCATACGCACATCTATTGCTTGTACGTATATTCAACTGTCCTGTCGTCGTCCCCATCAACTTGCTGACCATCTTGTGCTGTATCGTCCCATTCTCCGTGTTTCTATATCACCGTCAACAGCAACTGAATGAGACACGTCGAAGAGTTAGTTGCCATTTAATTATGTGTAAATGTATATTGATTAACACGTATACTGTATATTAGATTAGCCTACTTAACACATATTCAAATATTTAACTATTTGACTTCACTTTTGATCAAAGTATTGTTTATTGGTTTCATAGCAATACTCTACAACTCTACCATTGTTAAATTATTTGTGCATGCTCTGTAATTCGGATCCGAATTTTGTTTTAAATTGATGAAACACAAACATGTAGAATTACTTTCAATTCATTTGAAGCGAAATCGGAATACGGAGAATACCCTTGCTGTGATTAGAAACATTTATTTTATAAGTATAACTTACCTTAGGTGATGCCATCCAAGCAACATAGGAAAACGGTGGGCTCACAGTTCCAGGAGAGCCTCGCCTCATTAATTTCAACGTTGCATGCCACAACCCCACATTATGTGCGCTGCATTAAGGTGCGTTATGCCAATGTATCTTAATATTTATGCATTAACCATTTGTTTTTCTATCTTTTATTAAATTTTGAGTAGCCCAACGACGACAAGATCGCTTTCAAATGGGAGACTGCAAAAATTATACAGCAATTGCGCGCCTGTGGCGTTCTCGAGACTGTCCGTATTTCCGCCGCGGGCTTTCCATCCCGCTGGGTCTATCCTGATTTCTATGTACGCTATCAATTGTTGGCCCATCGTTCTCAAATCGACAAGACCGACATGAAGCAATCTTGTTATCATATTGTAAAAAAGTGGATACAAGATGAGGACAAGTATAGATTTGGCAACACGCAGATATTCTTCAGAGCAGGTCAGGTTGCCTATTTGGAGCAAGTACGTGCCAATTTGCGTAAGAAATACATAACTATTGTGCAATCTGTGGTGCGTCGCTTTGTGCATCGTAGACGCTATTTGCGCTTGCAATGCGTCATTCGTGGTCTTCAGTGTTATGCCCGTGGAGTGTTGGCCCGCCGTCGCGTTCAAAAGATGCGTGAAGTGCGCGCTGCTCTTATACTCTCGAAATACGCACGTGGTTGGCTTTGTCGTCGGCGCTATTTGCGTCTCCGCCACTCTGTGGCAGGCATTCAACAATACGCCAGAGGAATGCTGGCAAGGAAGCGCTTCTTCGAAATGCGGGATCATCATCGCGCCGTTCAAATACAACGCTTTGTGCGAGGACTGCTGGCACGGCGTGCCTACCAAAAGCGACGCCGTAACATTATCATCTGTCAGGCCGCTGTACGCCGCTTCCTAGCGAGACGCAAGTTCAAACGTATGAAGACCGAGGCGAAGACCATAAAACACATGGAGAAGAAATACATGGGTCTAGAAAACAAGATCATTTCCATGCAGCAGCGCATTGATGAGTTGAACAGAGACAATAGCAACCTTAAGCTCAAGACCAGCGAAATTTCCGTCCTCAAGTGAGTTGGAATCTTATTAAATATTAGAGAATTCCCTATAAATTTTATCTTTAAATAGCTATTTTTGCTCTTGTATTATAGCTGTTAAAAGTTAAAAGCAGATAGATTATTTATTCTATAATGTTTGTATCATTTACAGAATGAAGCTGGAAATGAAAAAGAATCTGGAGGGTGAATTCAAGAACGTCAAGGCTGCCTGTTTGGATAAGGACAAATTAATAGCGGCACTGAACAAGCAGTTAGAATCGGAGCGGGATGAGAAAATGCAGCTGCTCGAGGAGAATGGGCACTCGCAAGAGGAATGGCAGAATCAAAAGCAACTGTGGCGCATAGAGAACGAGGAATTGCGCAGGCAAATTGATGAGATGATTGAAATGGCGAAGAACGTGGAGGTTAACCAACGCGTGCACGCAGAGCGCATGCTAACAGAAATTGACAATAAAGAGCTAAACGAGGCCTATCAACGTGCTATCAAGGACAAGGAGGTCATTGAAAATGAGAACTATATGCTAAAGGAAGAGCTTAGTCGGTTCCAGCAACAAAACGGAGTCACAGACTATCATCACAGTCGCTCCGTTAGCAATGCTTCCAGTCAGAATGACGATGATATTGGCTATGCCTCGGCAAAGAATACACTGGAAATCAGCAGACCGCCAGACCTGCTAACAAAGAGTGGTAATTAAACTAATACTAATATTAATCAATCAATATTAAAAATACGTTTTTAAAGACTCATTTATAGACAGCACTAGCATCGTTGTGAAACTGCGATCCATACTGGAGGAGGAAAAGCTCAAACATAAGTATTTGCAAGAACAGTATTTCAAGCTAGCCAGTCGTAATAAGCCAACTGAGGATTCGTTCCGGTAAGTAACAGACCTTTCATTGATATAGGAAATTCATAACACATGAAACAGCATTAAAAATAACGAAGAGATCGGTTAACTACAATTATGTATTATTGCCACACACTTATCATAGCGTCTCCGAGCTTGAGGTAGAGAACGAGAAACTTCGCAGTGACTACGATCAGCTGCGCACGAGCATAAAACACGGTGTTGAGATCAACGAGCTCAATGGTAACAACTGCATTGCGAGCACCTTGCAGTTGTTACTCTAATGCCGCCAATTCTCCTTTTTGGTCCCTCTTTTAATTACAGCACAACATGCCGCGCTACAGGAAGAAGTCCGTAGAAGACGCGAGGAGTGCATACAACTGAAGGCAGTGTTGCAACAGCAGAATCAGACAATGCGTTCCCTCGAGCCTGAGAGTCTACGCGTCAATGATTCCCACAATATCCATGAGCTGATGGAGGCATTCCAGGCCCAAAAGCTTGTCAATAGGTAAGAACGCAATAAAAATACGTGTTATTCAAATAGTATAATCATTCATTCATAAGTATTTAGTGTAAATATATAGTAACCTTGCAAGATTAATTGCTCAATCCAGTATAAACAAATATATACATTTTCTGTATACTTGTACCAAGTGACAGTACAGCCACTTACTATTTGGTTACAAAACATAGCTAACATAAGTTGCTTAAAATTCTAAAAATCAAAGGAGCTTCGGCATAATTGATCGTTAACTTTTTATAGGCAATTGGAATCAGAGCTGAAGGCCATCACCGAGGAGCACAATAGCAAGCTGATGGAGATGACTCAAGAAATAGAACGCTTCCGTATCGAAAAAGAAGAAATGCAGCAAGTACTGTACAAGAGCCTTGATGAATATGACAACGCCACAATGGATACGCTCAAACAGAATGATCGTTATTTGCGCATGGAGCTGAAGAAGGCAATATCGCAATATTTGCTGGTGCAGGACGAGCTCAAGTTGGCAAACAAAAAACTTAATGCCTATAGGCAAGATGGTGGCAAGCTGGAGCATAAGCTGGAGGAGGAAGTAAGTCGCAGCAAGGGCAAAACAGCGGAGGAGCGAGATCGAAGCGATGTTGGCGCCAATGTAACCAAACAAAAATCGCAAAATCCGCAAGGCCTAATGAAGTTCCACAGCGGCGATTTGGACAAGATCTTGCAAAGATTACTCAGCAATCTCACTCCCAGAACTGTTGTCGGTCTATTGCCCGGTTTTCCTGCATATCTTATATTCATGTGCATTCGCTATACCGATCTGACAAATGCCGATGATGATGTTCGTGAGCTACTCAGCAAATTTGTTATGCAGATCAAAAAAATGCACCGTACACCTCATCCCATAGAGTATCGAGTTATTTGGCTGGTTAATTCAATAACGTGAGTATGAGTAACTTTACTAAAATTGCAATAGAGTACAAATTCTATTTTTTGCAGTCTCTTAAATCTACTTAAACAATATGGTGACGTCGAGGAGTACGTCAAGTTCAATACCGAAAAGCAGAATCAGCAGCAATTGAAAAACTTCAATCTTTTCGAATACCGTCGTGTTATACTTGATTTGATCGTAAATTTATATCAAGCGCTGGTGATGCAAATACAGGGTCTACTTGACGCCAAGATTGTGCCAGCTATACTGAACAACGATGAGATTCAACGCGGTCGTCAGGCTCATGGCATGAGAAACCGTACCAGCTCGATGGACTCATCATCGCCAGAGCATGGAAATATGCCAGCTTGGAAACAGCTTATCTCTCAACTCGAGCATTTCTACAAACAGTTTCAGCATTTCGGATTGGACAATTGCTATGCAGAGCAAATATTTCATCAGTTATTGTACTTTATCTGTGCTGTCGCTCTTAACTGTTTGATGCTACGTGGCGATATTTGCATGTGGGAGACGGGCATGATAATACGCTATAATCTTGGTTGTATCGAGGATTGGGTGCGCAGCAAAAAAATGGTATGGCACAATTTTTTGCCTTAAATGATGTTTAAAGAAATTTAAAATGAATGTCTTGTATATTTCAGTCGAACGATGTGCTAACGCCACTGGCGCCATTAAATCAAGTTTCGCAGTTGTTGCAATCGCGTAAAAGTGAGCAGGATGTGCAGACGATCTGTGACCTTTGCACCTCTTTAAATACTGCGCAGGTCCTGAAGGTAATGAAGTCATACAAGCTCGATGACTACGAAAGCGAAATTACGAATGTATTTCTGGATAAGTTGGCTGAAAAGTTGAATGCTCGTCAAATGGTTCGTGTTGTATATGTTGTTGAATGATATGAGTGTTATTCTGATCGCGTCATATTTTCCTTGCAGCATAAAAACGACGAATTTACAATGGACCAGAAGTTCATTCAACCATTCAAGGTGGTATTTAAATATAGTGAAATTAAGCTGGAGGATATTGAACTGCCGTCGCATTTGAATCTGGACGAATTCCTCACCAAAATCTAATCTATTTGCTCGATTGTGTCCATGTTTGTTTTGAACGTTGCCATCTGACTTGGTCACCATTAGCCCTTTGTAACGTATTAAATATTTATAGTTATTTGTGTTGCCAAGAATGAAATTACTCTTGTGTGTAGTTCCTGTTTAGTTTAAATTATTACCTTCACATTTCATCAATGATTTCAAAACGAAAAATTGTCGAAATTGTAACCTCATTTTCGAGATACAGTGGAAATGATCGTGATGGCGGTTTTGAACCAATGTTGAGAAGCAATATTTGTCGAGAGTGAGACTCCATAACATTCCTAAATTGCAATAAACGAAAATTGTACCTTTTTGCATGTTATTTGCGTGTATACGATATATTTACATATACCACGTACTTAAAAAAGTATTAGTTTATGTAAGGCATTGAAAGACGTTGAGAATATGCCGGCTTGTTGCCTTACAGTTTGCACTAAAGAGACTATAAGTGTTAAGATAACATTTTTGAAATGTAATTCCATTCTATTTATTTGAAATATGTATTTATCAATTAGCGCGAATATTGCTATTGAATTGTAGTTTAAATGTAGACGTGTTGTTAAGCAAAATTAGGCTTATTAAAGAATCTACATACCTGAGCATACTAATACAAGCATATTTATACAGTACGTATTTACAATATTTATGAACAGAAACGAACATTTCTTTGAAATGTATTGTTATTTACCACATACATAAATTAGATTAACAAACGCATGTACAATAAAATGAGTTTGTATAATACGAATTTTGCGTAAATAAAAGCCGATGATTGCTTACTAGGATGCCACATACACCTTTGACAATTTATTTTTAGGTACGTCTAAAGATGGCAAGCGACTTGTTATCATTCCCGTAGCTACAGTTGCCCCATTTTCCCGTATTGTAAACGGCTGGCCAGGAGTCATGACCATTTTGCGCAGCAAAGTAACCCGTACCTGACCGTGCTCACCAGGCAAAAGCATAGCATCGCTTGGAACTGTAAAAAAAGAAAGTAATTACTTGAAAGTTAATACATTTACCCTTCATTCTTCATAAGAAAATACTATAATCATAATCATAGGGTTAATCAGTATAACAAACAATAGGACGTGATTATAATTCTTATAGCAATGTCTTCTTTTTTTGTTGTTGGCCAAATTATCAAAATCAAAAAAAATGCCTTCTTAACATTTACTATGGTCTATAGGACTATTTCTGTGCAAAGAAGTATATTACGCTATAAAACAGTGTGAAATTTTACCTAAATCAACGCGAGCCGGAACATTCCAAGTCATACTAAAGAGTTGCTGTATATACTTGGAAAGCATTGGTTTGTGGCGCCCACCCTCCGCACGCGAGAGTAAATACATGGAGCCTTCGTAGTGATTCGATATATCTTGACTGCCCATCGCACAAAGCTGCATGCCACGCTCAACATTGGAAATTTTTATGCCTCGCAACAAGGCGCCTACATTTTCACCGGCAATGGCCTGTAAATATTATTGCAAAAGATACAATTTTCAAATCAATTTCAAAAATTTTCAAAAATGTATTATATAAGTACCTGTGGTACACTCTTGCGAAAGATTTGAATGTCACTAACGGTTGTCTTTATGTTTTGATTGAAGCCCAACAAATCTGCGTCGGCGTTACGTACAATCGTCCCTTGCTTGATGGTTCCCACTACCACAGTACCGCGTCCAGGAACGGTGAATGCATTATCTATTGGCAGTATAAAGGGGGAACTTATATCGCGCGTTGGTGTCGGGATAAATGAGTCACATTGCTCCAATAATTCCTCGATAGCTGGAACACCGAACTTTGACTGGTCTCCACGCAGTGCTAGCAAAGCGGAACCACAAATCACTGGACTGGCTACACCATCGAATCCAAAATCTGTCAACATCTCGCGCATTTCAATCTCCACCAACTCCAGCACTTCCTGGTCGACTAGATCAGCTTTGTTTATAAACACTACTATTCGCTGAATTCCCACTTGCTTGGCCAACAGTAAATGTTCACGTGTTTGAGGCATTTGTCCGTCATTTGCTGCCACTAACAATATAGCTCCGTCCATTTGTGAAGCGCCGGATATCATATTCTGCAGAGAACTTAAAAGGTTAGTTAGCAATTTTTATGCAGCATTCACAGAACCCTACCTTAATGTAATCAGCATGGCCTGGACAGTCGGTGTGGGCATATGTTCTATCCGCAGTGGCGTACCCAATGTGACATGCATTAATGGTGATACCACGTGCCTTTTCTTCTGGCGCTCTATCGATTTGGTCGTAGGGTACGTAGTCGGCTAATCCTTTTTGGGATTGAATTTTTGTAATAGCCGCCGTCAGTGTTGTCTTGCCATGGTCGACATGTCCAATGGTGCCGATATTACAGTGCGGGCGCTCACGTAAGCTTGCTGCGGTATTGTTGTTAGATACTGTTCCAAATAAACGGGCCCACTTCCATTTCGATGTGTGGTTGCTCCCAAAAAATGTATTGAATTGTTTTGGCCGGTACAATGCAGTGCATTGTCTACAAATATTTGAAAGGAGCCCATATCCGTTCATACCGACGAAACCAGTTATGATAACAGAGTTGCAGAATACTGCACTAGCATATGTATGCATATACATACATATGAATGTACGTACATATATATAAAAATTGATGTCAGCTGTTCAGTGCAGTGTTGAAAGGTAGCCAAATGAAATTGCCGTTAATTTGAAACAAAAAATGTTATATTGCAAACTTTTTATTCTTTTGGAATATTTCTAATAATTTTATGCGTACGTTTCATGTGTACTCCAAGGCTTACCCGCTCGGAAAATCTAGTACTGCACAGTGTGCATTGTATGGTCTTTTCTCTGTGTATATGTCGATGTTTAACAAGAGCATTTGCGTTCGTAAAAGCTTTTTGGCATATTTCGCAAACTTTATCACGAATATTTAAGTGTGCTTTTACATGATCTTTCAAATCTCGTTTTGTGAGGAAGTCCTTTGGGCACATTTCACATTTATAGGCACGTACTTTTGTATGAACGGCAGTCACGTGTGTGGTCATCTGAATCTTCTGCTTAAACGATTTGCCGCAGAACTCGCAGACAAATGGTTTAGCTATATGTGAATCTTCATGGGTACGCAGATGAATATTCAGTTGATGTAAGAATGCGAAACTACGTTCACAGTGACTGCACTTAAACATCTTACCCACATGAACCCTTTGGATATGTTGCTGTAAATTGCATCGTCGTTCAAAGCTGCCCGAACACAAATCGCATTTAAATGGGAACTCGCCCTGTTTGTGAACTTTGTATAGATGAGCCTGTAAGGCGTGATCGGTATTAAAGATTGCCTGACACACTTCACATGGTAATTTCAGTCTGAACGTTGTTGTTCTTAAGTAGCTTTTGCATTTTTCGAGAAATTGCTTTTCAGCGTTACCTAATCCTTCAGTTAGGCCCTCTGTTAGGCCTTTGATTTTGCGGCAGTACCATTTGCGAAGACACAATACGCTTTCATAAACGTCGCTCCCAGTAATATTATTTTCAGGCATTACGCCAGAGTTTCGTAGCAGTTGAGCCATTTCTTCGTAAGACGCCTTCCGGGCTGCTAGATTTCTATAATCCTTATGTTCCGGGTCGAAAAGTTGAGGGAAAAGTTCGTAGATTTGAATAAACTGCTGAGTCAACTGGTTTGTTTCAGTAAAAATCAGCTGGGAAGAAAGATCATGTTTTTTAAAAAACTAGTTGAGAAAATGATCAGATAGACTCTGCCGTAGCCGTATACCCTTCAAAACGTTAAAATTATCAAAATTACAAGAAAATTAGCAGACATGGGCACAGATGGATGTATGTTTGACTTTTGAAGGGTAGAAATGGCGAAATAGCTACAATTATGTATAACTCCTACCTTAATTTTCTCATCTTCGGCTTCGGCCTCACTGTCATCATCAATGTCTCCCCGTTTTGCCAAGAATTTGTAAGTGTCATGATATTGCAAAGTGACCTTTGTTAATTTTTGGGTTTGTTTTCGGCGTGTTACGCCAGCGTATTGCCTATGTAGATTTGAAATACATTTTTTTAATCTGAAATGTGTCAGATGGATGTTGATATTAGATTTTAATTGCTCCAACATCGTGTTATATGCAGAAGTGCGCATTTCTTTGTTTCTGTACGATGCGTCTTTTGGGTCCCAAAGGCATGGGTGGGATTTGTAGAGCTCAATAAATTTTGTAATGCGTGGGTGGCGCCGGTAAAAGGTTGGATTAAACTGCAAAAAGTATACGCTTTATTTACAATCCTCTTGGGTAGTATTATACAAAATTTCTCATACTTTTCTTATTGGTGGAAAGCTTTTGGTTCCGGTATCCGTTTCTGACCCTGCATTTCCGGATTCACATTCTTCAAACGTCTTTATAGTTAGAACAGATAGCCACAATTAATATATGTACATACATACATACGTTTTTAATTCAAATATACCAACCTCATCGTCACCGGTTTCATTGTCAGTATCAAATTGATCGCCGTCGTCAGACATCGGCAGATCCACAATCGCTGCTTCATTAAGACAATCACTGATTCCATCGCCGTCGCTTTTAAAGGGTTCCTCGAGAATTGGATTTTTGTTTTCACTGTAAGGCAATTTTTCAAACTTATCCTCCTCCAACTCCACAGGCCGATGAGAATCTTTTATGTGCAGCACAAATTTTTCCCACTCTACAATGCTTGTTTCATTTTTGCACAAAGAGCATGTTATAGTAAACTCCTCGTAATTATTACGAGCCACAATACTGCCACAAATTACCATGACAAATATCCCCTCAATGTATAAGCGAATATTGTAAACAGAAAATGGAGGTGGTGAGAAATACTTTCGATAGCAGGATATCGATATATTTGTATATTTATTAAACGAGTGCTAAACAGCGTACATATATGACTTTAACTTTTCGCACATGTGTATTGTAAAAACCCCCAATTCCTCCAAAGTTGACATCTTTTATACGTAATAGATTTGTAGTAAAACTCTATTTTGCATTTAATGGAAATTTTTGTTTGTATAGGAAATTAAAAAAAAAAGTGTTGAGCAGATGGATGTTAAGTGTAGAAAAACACATTTAATGATTTTGAATAAAATATGTATTTATATTTCCAAGTTTTTATAAAACAAAAAAATTGACAAAATTATGAATTCATGTCTCTTTTTTGGTGTAATCTGCGGTGTCTGGAGAGTGAGGAGTAGGATACAAAGTTCTTTCCACATGTGGGGCACACCTTATTACGAATATTCAAATGTCCGTTCATGTGATCATTCAATTCAAATTTCTTTCTAAAGTCCTTCGGGCAGAGATCACATTTAAACGGGCGTTCGTTGAAATGGGTGCCCTTTATATGATAGTCGAGCAACAGTTTCAGTCGAAACTCCTTCCCACAAAGCTCACACACAAATGGTTTTTCACCAGTATGTACTCGAATGTGAACCTTTAGATCATGGGCAACTGCGAACGAACTATCACAATATTTACATTTGAGCTTTTTCTCTTTGTGTTGTCTAAGCTGGTGTCTGCTCAAATCGCAAAAATGTTCAAAGCATCGATCCGAGCATTGCGAGCATTTGAATGGTAGCTCACCCACATTATGAACTTTGCATAAATGTGTACGTAAATTGTAATCCATATAAAAACGCTTGTTGCAATAGTCACAATCAAATACACCATTTTCCATTTTAGGCGGTAGAAAATTGCATAATTGTAAGTAATTGAGCTCTATTTTGGTGCAACATACTACCAATTTCGTCCTCACTTTTGTACTTTTAATGGCTGAGTAAAACCACTTGCGCAACTTTAAAATACCCATATACACATCAGTTTCGTTCAAAGACCCAGGTAGATTTTTGGCCATTTGTTCGTATGCATTTTTACGTGCCTCGATTGAGTAATAATCGGACACTTCAGGGTCCCATATTTCAGGGAAATTGGAATATTCTTTTATAAACATGGAAGTGAAGTCATTCGTTACTTTAAAGTTTATCTGAAAGTAAATTATCTTTAAACAGGCAAGAAGTGTATACTAATTTGATATTTTACCATTGGCATTGCATCCTTATCTTCAATTTGATCCTGTTTGCTTTCTTGTTCCAATGAATTGTCACTTTCGTTCAAAAACTCACAACGGTTGTAATATAGAGTTGGAATTCCAACGAGCTTGTTTTTATCAAAATTTTTTTTTGCAAGTATGTATTGTTGGTGTAACTGCTGGATGGTTTTCTTTAACTCTGTTTCGGAAAGAAATAAATTCGCTTCTTTTTCCATATCGTCTGTCAAGGATTTGTGAGCTTGACCCCGAGCTTTCTCATTGTTGTAGTCTAAATCGTTGGGGTTCCATAAACACGGATAGTTTTTGTACATTTTTATGAAGTAAAATGCGCGGGGATTTCGCCGATTGAACGATATATGCAACTGCAAGTCATTAAAAATAATATATTTATTTGTAATCAAATATTAGGCATAAGATACGTACGCTGTATTGAGGTACATTCACAGATTTATAATTTATAACTGGTTCGCAAAGCTCTGCTAGGTTAGAAGATTGGGATTCATCTACATTACCGTCGTTCTCCACGATTGCAATGCCTTTGGTCTCTGCGAATTCGACTTTCTAAAACATTTCACCCACATTGTAATGGCATATAATATTTCCAGAAAAATCGAATGGCCCATACCTCTACTATATCTTCGTCCGAGTCAATGTAGCTGCATTCTGAATTGGCCAAAATATCCTGAGATTTTTCGTCATCTCCACTCTCGCTTCCTCCTCCTTTGCTGCACGCTGGAGTTTCTACTGAGTTGATTTCAAAATCATTTGAGTCAGTAAATTGTTGATTTCCATCGTCAGTACTTAAATTGGAGGATTCTAAAGAACCTTCTTCATGGTGGATCATATACTCGGTTTCTTCAATTATATCGTCATTTTCAACTTTCATTGGAACATCCACAGAGTCTGCCTCATTATCGGATATTATTAGGTTGTGAGTCGATTGAACATGCATCATAAATTTCTTCCATTCCTTCATTTCCAAATTTACCGCACAATATATGCATTTTAAAAAGAACTGCTGATAATCGCTACTATTGCATATATTGCCACACACCTCCATTTTCTAAACGCTGAAAATAAATTATCAGCTTGTTAGAGTTCCCATTTACTGTGCTACCACAGAACATCTGCTCAAAACTAGTGATGTGAGAGTTACAAAAAAAAAGCCAAGAACGAGTACATTTTTCTTATTGACCTAATGAATAGATTCCAGTAACAGTAATACAAATGTAACTGGCGATTAATACTGCAGCGGATGTTAATGGCGGCAAATATTAAATAATATTGTTGATTCTTAGCGTGTACAAATTGGTGTACACGCTGTACCCGCAGGTCTTATTTGTTATTTATGAGTTCAGTCTTAGTACCTAAAAACATTTCGCTTTATTTTGATATCGTTATCGTTGTTATTTATGAGTTAGTTTTTATTTATATAATAAACTTATACCAAACTTGCACGATTTTAACGCTGTACTGGTTTTTATGCACTATTTTGCATACTTATCCGGTTTTATAACATGGCAAAACTTTACTAATTACAGGGAAGCTGTTAAAATGTTTATTCTCTTTTAATTAAAGCAAAAGTTCATCAAAATGAATATGTAGATTGCCTTAAGCTTAGTACTGTTTGGGTCGGGTTTAGGTCCATGTTCCTCAAAATAAATGAAAACTTCTTTGTAATAATGTGAGGGTTTATTATTCTATCCCGAGTCATTTACAATTCAGGAGATTCTTATATTAGTGAAAGAGTTAGAACGCTAGCTAACTTCGATCCCTATTTAAATTGTCGGCATTCTTATTCATTCATTATTATTCAACTTTTAATTTGATTGCTTGCTTCGTACTATGTTATGTGTTCGTTTCATATGCGAATTCAGGCCAACAAATTGAGAGAATCTAAGATCACACATCTTGCAAGCAAACTTCTTCACCTCAGCATGAATTTGACGGTGTCTGATAAGGGAGTGGCAACTCGTAAAGCCCTTACCGCAGGTCGAACATATTTTATCTCTGATATTCAAATGACTTTTTATGTGGTCCGACAAATGCACCTTCCTTACAAAATCCTTTGGACACATTGTGCATTTAAAAGCTCTGATTTTAGTGTGTATTTCGGTAACATGTTGCTTAAGTTGTGATCTCAGTCTAAATGCCTTTCCGCACTGATCACAGACATAGGGTTTATGACCAGTGTGGGTACGAATATGTAGGCGCAGGTCAGAAGGTACCGCAAACGTTCGATCGCAATAGCTACATTTGTGGGACTTGCCTATGTGAACCCGTTGAGAGTGGGTGCTCAGTTCGCCGCGTCCAATAAAACTACGTTCGCATAACGTACACTTGAATGGCAATTCCCCAATATTATGAACCTTATGAAGATGAATCTGGAGTACATGATCCGAAAAACTAATCTTGTGACAAATTTCACATGTCAGCTTCTGCTTTAACATATTGGGGGGCAAAAAACTGCAACTTTGAAGATAATGCTGTTCGACGGCATTAAGGCTAGTGGATCGCTTAACGCTTTTGTAGTACCACTGACGGAGAATTTGAATGGCGCGGAAAATATCATCGTTACTAACATCGGGTAATGAAATTTCAACAGCCAATGCTTCATATGCCTGTCTACGAGAATCCATATTAGAAAACATCTTGTGTTGTGGATCGTATAGCTGGGGAAAGTTTGAGTATAATTTAATTAGGGCAGTGGTGATATTATTTACTTTTGTGAAATCCAACTGAAAATAACATAAAACTTTTATTCCACATATTTGCAAGTGAATATATGAATAAATAATTCTTACCTGAATTTTTTCATTACTGTAGGTATTTCTTTTTGGCTTCAGAACTTTCAGAAATCTACAAGCTGTATAATGAGTAAAAGCGACGGAGTTTTTTTTTAGAGTCCCATTTTTCACACGTTTTTCAACAGTGTCATACTGCATTTGCATCCTTTTAATAGCGGCTTTCACTGACTGCTCGTTAAAGACAACCTGTATCTTAGTCTCCAAACCTTTTATAAGTTCCTGATGAGCGACCGCAGCTGCACTTGGATCATTATATTTGTTGTGGCTAGGATCCCAGAGACAAGGCTGACTTCGATATAGCTCAATAAACGTTGAAGTACGTGGATCCCGCCGAAAAAAAGAAGGATTAAACTGCAAAATGGTTTTGCTTAATTGTACATTTTAGTACTAGATACACATATGTATGTACATACATACCCTATGAGACGGTGCAGCAACATCACTAATATCTTCATCGTCTTCACACATCTCTGGCTTATCTTCCATATCTGTGTCATCATTATCACTTGCACCAGAATCCGATGAAGAAGTCTTTAAAGACCTGTAAATTAATTCGCCTAAAATGCACACTAGCTTACCTCTGTGTTCCTGTCTAGCTTAAGTTGAGTTCCGACTTTTGCATCCTGTGTACATTTGGGTGACTGTGGCTCCTCTTTTATGCAGTCATTAAGAAACTCTTCCTGAATGCTATCTTCATCAAGAGGAACCTCTACAGTAGTTTGCAAGTTTTTATTCAGGATTAGAGAATCGTCATCAGACCACGCAAAGTCCTGGCGAAGTTTTTTCTCCTCTATGGTGGCGTGCGTATTGCGAAAGTGCAGTACAAATTCCTGCCAGTGCGCAATCTGCACATCAGTGGGACAACTTGAACACCGTACGATAAAATTCTCATAATCTGTGCTAACATAAATATAACCACATGTTTCCATTGCTTAAAACCACAAATTAAATAATTGAGCATAAAAGTAACGGGGTACGCTTGTTATCAGCTGTGTTCGTGGCAGGGATGCAAGGCTTCAAAACATATGAATTTAAACCCGGCATATTTAGATTGATTTATCAAAATAGATTTGTTTTCTTACTGTATATACAAATAAAATCTAATTAAAACGCGATATTGCAATAATAAATGAAAATTGCCTATTATTTGTCAACTGTAACATTTTACTGCATACTTGCAGAAATGGGGCAACCCTGCTTCTACAGTACTTTTATTTGTTTATCTTTGGCTGTTTTGACAGGCTGTCCATTTTTTCTGTCAATACTATTGTATCAATCTATAGTTCCAATGTACTGTACACAATGGAAGCTAATAATAAAAGCCGCCTCACCTACACAAGTTACATGCTAACATTTTTCCTGTGCGGCGCCTTACTCTTCTTGTTCGGTTTCTTTCCGGCCTCTTACTCAGCATCGGAGGAAGACAGCAGCGTTCCCAATGTGCGGCCAACTTCCTTGCATGGACTTAAGTAAGTTTATCTAAAGTGGGAGATTATGTTGTTATGTTACGTATGCTCTATTATTTTAGAATTCATCCACCGCCGAGAAGCTATCAAGCTTTTATCTTATTTTTGATCGATGCCCTGCGCGAGGACTTTGTTAATGCCTCGACAATGCCAGTGGCGCATGCCAGAGCATGTGAGAAGCTGACAGTGCACGTTGACATTCCAACTGTTACAATGCCACGTCTGAAAAGCATTACAACTGGCACACTGTCCAATTTCATCGACATTGCTCTGAATGTAGGGCATACAGAGCAGCTGCATGACTCCTTGCTGCATCGTTTGAAACAGCATAAGGCTAACGTTTCTTTCGCTGGTGATCGCACCTGGGTGGAGCTATTTCCTAGTGAATTCAACAGGCATTCAGCCAACAATGATTCATTTTTTGTGAATGATTTTTACAAGGGCGACAGGAATGTAACGAAAGTACTAGGTTTGGAATTAGAAAAACGGGACTGGACCTTGCTTATACTGCATTATCTGGGCCTAGATCATATAGGGCATGTTGAAGGTAATAAAAGCCCAAGAGTGAAGGACAAGTTAAAAGAGATGGATGACGCGTTAAAAAATATACTAGACCATAAGGTGGGCTAAGATTTTTAAGGTAGCTTTATGTGTCTCATTCATGTTGTTAATTTTTTTCAGAATATTACTAATTATTTATTAATGTTGACCGGTGACCATGGTATGGCAGAGGGTGGTGGTCATGGTGGTAATACACCTTACGAGACATTAGTGCCACTGTATTTATTTTCCAGTGATTGTAGTAAATCAACGTAAGCTTTCAGTCATGATTAGAAAATTGTTCGATTTAACTTACTTTACTTTTAGCGGTGGGCCAAAGCGTTACAACCAAATTGATTTGGCGCCTACTCTGGCTGTGCTGTTATCCATTGAGATACCGAAAATGTCCATTGGATGTTTGATACCGGAAATGTTACAGTCCCTGTCATTGGAACATCAAATGTACGCATATTTTTATAATGCCCATCATCTTCTAAATAGAGCCAGAGTGAAGTTTGGTCATGAAAAAGTTAAGCACAGTGGTACGTACGTACAGTGGTATATTTTCATATAAACTTATAACATTATTGCTTTACTTCATTTATTACAGATTACTATCATTGGTATCAAAATGCCACACTGTTGCACAAAAAGCTGTTGCATTCAATACGAGACCGCGAAAGCACCAGTAATGTCCACTATCAGGTTGCGAAGCTCAATTATATGCGGATGGCTCGTGAGATATCAATGCTACTTTCTGAATCGTTGGTGAAATTTGACTATGGTTTCATAGCCATAGGATTGGCCCTCACACTTTCGGTTCGATGATAAATAAGTAATACAATACTTTTTACAATTTAATTTTTACAGAGCTCACTGCACATTGTGCTCAGTATTTTGTTTCTGGACGTAACTGATCAACTGCAAATGGACAGATTAAAGGCCAGACAACTGTTACTATCTTTAGTGATTGGTGTCATTTCAAATGTAGTCAGTCATCACTTAGACTTGATAATTACCAGCTCAATTATGCAGTCCGTTCTGTTAGTGTTACCAATAGGCATCTCGATTTACCTATCAATTGATGTGGTGCAAGCTTTACTCACGATCATGCTACCACCCTTGTACTCGCGCCGACTTAAATTATGCATACCCCTCCCGCTTCCTTTGCTAATTTGCTTTGCAATACGGACTTTCACACTAGGTTCGTCATCATTTATAGAGCGCGAGTATAAAACTTGGTACTACTTAGGCAACACATTATTAGTTCTTACCTCCTTTAAAACGCTACGTCGTCGCATTACTAAAACAAATGTAGAGTTAGATGGACGGCACTTACATAAAATTGCCTCTGTGTGCCTGTGGCAACAAAGGAAAGTATTTGTTGTCCTAATACTGTTAACATTGATGCGGTATTTGTATCGTTTGAACGTTATTAAGAGCACCTTAATGCTGTTCTCGTTGTTTCTACTATGGGCGCGCCTCCGTAAATTTAATAATTTGCTTCAAATTGTCTTAAATGCCGTAGCATTTCTATTGGTGTTCGGATTCCGTGTTCTAAATGGTGACGTAGATTTCTATGGTCTGAAATCGCATATTATGTAAGTATAGTTAAAATGATTTATACTTTGAAAACAATTGCCAACTTATATGCCAATCTTAATGAATATTACGATAAATCTTACATTTATGTAAGAAAATTGTAAAAAAAAAATTGGCAATTGAATTTTACAAATAGAGTTGGCCTTCATAGTTCATTAGCTGAATTTATCACTTACGTTACTTTGAATTTATAAATTAATCACAAAAATGAATTATTTTCAATTTAAATAATACAACTAAAATCGTTTTCGAATTACTTTAGACGAAATGAACGAAGGCCCATATTTACTTAATATACATACATATATACCTTGTGAAACGCTTACAACTTGTTTGTTTTCAGGGCGCGCTTCATTGTTCCTACCTTGGTTTTATTCTGGTGTTGCATGGCCGCAAATATCTTACTTGGCTATCGCCTCGCTTTGCCGCAAAAAAATCGGGACGGTGTTTTAAACATAAAGCCTCAGAACGTGTTACTGCAGCTACTGCAGACAAACCTGAGTTGCTCGTTGGTGGTGGCGTCGCTGCTGCACAAGGCGCAGAATGTTGTGCTCCTGCCTACAATGCTTATTACACTGGACCAGACGTACAAGCTCTGTGATGTTTACTGCACAAGTGCGCGCAAGTTTACTGTGCGCCAGGTGCATGTGTACAAGATCATAATGACGATATTCATTGCCCGAATGTTTTACTTTTATCAGGGCAACTCGAATAGTTTGTCCACCATTGATTTGACGCCAGGCTATATTGGGCAGACAAATTATAATCCTATAGTGGTCGGGATCTTTGTCACATTGAACACATATTGCGCTGAAATACATTCCTTTCTCTATCTGATCGTGCACACACTGCGCACGGACCTGAGGAGCGTGGGGATCATACAACTGCAGCCACCTTATGCCGTCGCTGCTGACACGTTGGTGATGCCCATGTATGCTGCCATGATTATGCTGCCGGCAGCATTTTACCTTTGCCTAATGCTAGGGTTTCGCTATCATCTCTTTATCTATTCCGTTTTTTCACCTAAAGTATTATATGACTGTTATACTGTTTTGGTTTTTTACTTTGTATTTGTAATAACGAGTTTGTACTTTAAATTGTTTAAAAGAGAAACTTAAATATAATTAAATTACTGATAAAACCTTTGTAGCTAAACGTGTTAGTGTCAATTAAAATTTTCTATTTAAAGATTTTAGTTATTACCCTCCACTCGCAACGCATAGTGGATGTCATCGGCGCTGACATTTAACAGAATTTTTTGAAATATATCGGTACGCGAATGCTCGCAGATTATTAGACGCTCAGCACCCAGTTTGGAGCAGAGACGCAAAGCGCGACCCGGCGCCGGAACTACTGCGCCCATAAAAGCAGCAATTGTTTCCACCTGCGTGTAAACGCCCATAAAAGTTGTTTCCTCTACGCCCGTGCGTGTAACCTCGGCGGCAACAGCCTGTAGAAAAATCTGCTCCAATCGAGAACAATTCTTAATGGCCTGAACCTTGGCGCTTGCAATCATTTCGGCCAAAGCCTGCTGGACATGCAGAATACTGACGCATTTCGTTGCCGTAGCCACTGATTGTTCGGTCATGTCCGCTATCTCAGTGGCGCGTCGACATATGTCCAGAGCTCGACGCGCATCACCAGATACGGCGGCCACTTTGCGCGCTACCAGCTGTACTGCCTCACCCTTAAAAGCATCTGAGCCGCCCAAACGTGCTGTGACGATTTCCTGCAACTGTTTATGCGTATATGGTTGAAAAGTGAGTCGTGTAAGACCCAGACGCGAAGTGACCTTGCCTGCCAAAAAGAAAAAAAAGTAGTATATGTTAAGCATCCGAGTTCTAGTAAATTGCTATCGATATTGGATTTCCATACGGATGATATACATATGTACATGCATTTTATTAAATCATCTAAAATGACCTACCCATTAGCAAACGTTCTGGCAGATCCATGGTATTGGCGATGGTAATCACTACTAGCCTGGCCGCAGACTTAGTTGGCCAATCTAACAAATTGTAAACAACATCCTGTCGTCGATTGCATAGAATATCGAGCTCATCTACCAGGAGCACAGTCGTTAGTCGTCGTGGGGCCGGCGTGGTAAAACGCTTCTCCAATAAAGTGTGCGCATGCTCCCACGAGAGCGTTTTGCCTGTCAGTTGCTTGTATATCTGCACGTATGCTTGTCTTGGTTCTGTTAGACGCATTCCATTGATTTCAACAAAGTCGAATTGTGTCAACTTTTCCTGGGCTACTTGGTGTTGAAGAGTACGAATGACGCCTGTTACTGTGGCTGTTTTGCCTGTACCGGGCACTCCTGAGACATACATGCAGCCACCGCACTCGTCCTGAATTTTGCCCTCCAAAAAGCTGTATATATTATCGAACTCCTTTTCGCGACAAGGTAAACTCTTGGGAATAATAGATACGTGCAGCTGTTCTCGCGCCAGCTGCAATTGGGATTTGCAGGATTTATCTACTGGCCGCAGACGCTGCTCTATAGTAGGACTTAATTCGCCGGCACGTATTTTTTTTAGCTTCTGCGATGGTGTCAGAGGCGCACTATCCTTGGCTGGTCTCGTGGTTGTACTAGCACGGCGGCTGCGAGTAGGGGTCTTTTGTGTTGACTTCTTGGGTGTGTAGTCTTCATCTCCCTCCCCTGAATGGGATATTTTCGCACGACTCCGCTTAGGTGTAGATATGACGTCGTCGTCCTTAAAAATGCGTTGCTCCACAATATTTGAAAGTTGAATGCTACGCCTTGGGGTTCCTTCAGCTGTAATGAACAAAAAATTAGTCTATGGTGTATCTTTTAATGGTACATTTCTGCTTACCTAGACGAGAGGTTGCCGATTTCAAAATGCTCTTGCGACGTGTGGTGGGCGTTTGCTCCGTAGCTCCATTTTCCTGCAATTCCCTGGACTTTTTGGACGGGGTATGATAAATATCTCCATTAGTAATGCCAAGTCTTTTTCTTCGTTGTGAATTAGGTGTATCGCACTGCCTATCTAGATTCAGAGGATCGCGATCTTCATCCATAGATGCCAGGCGCACGGATTTTCTTCTTTCCGAAACACGCAATTTAATTTTCATATCATTTGAGGGGGTCTTAGGATCAGGTGTTTGTTTCACTATTGAATAGTTAAGGCAGTCAGAATCGGCGGTTGTATCTGCGCCTTTGTCCAGACTGAGATTAAGATTACGGCGCGCGGCCGAGGCGCGTGATTTGGGCGTCTCTATTTTGGCATTTTTTTCAGTTAGAGGTGAGGCAACAAGATAATTGGCATTAATCTCTGGCTCACCCACCGCATCCAAACGTTTTTTTTTCTCGGATAGCCGCACCACACTACGACCCCCAACAATCTTTATGGGCGACACTTTGTTTTCACTATTGAAATAGTTGACGTCAATAAATTCCACGGCGCTAGCGGCAGCCACTGACGCTCTCCGGCGTTTCTCGGCAAAGTTGGAACGCTCCGAGGATGCTTTGTGTGCTGAAGCGGAACCGCTCTTGGTCGCATTTTGCCTTGTGCTACTTCTGCGAACACGTTTAGCTTCTACTGCAGGTGTGGTAGTTTCTTCAATTTGAAACTCCAAAGGTATTAAACGATAAGACTTCTTTTTCACCTTAACAAACTTATAGCGACACACGAACATGGGACAACTGATATTATACTTCGTTTGGGTTTGCTTTAAAATCTGATCAGCACTACACTGCGAAGATGCCTCGAGTACAATACACTTGCGATAAATGGCACCCAATGCTACGTCGTTGTCGTAGGGTCGATGCTCCTCTACAATTTCTACTCCAAAATCAATACAAATATTATCATTATCGAATTCCTTATGTGGTAAGGCTTGTGGACGTGAGTACCATTGAACTATAGCGCGGCTGGTTTCCTTGTTGGTCATCTCCCGCAATTCATAAAGATGCAAGACCCTTGCAACGTCACAACCATCCACTGTGTCAGGTTCGGCCGCATCGGCGTTTGAAACTAATATGTAATCCCCGACTGATAACGTCAGCGGGCCGTAAATGCACTTTTTGTAAAATAACACGTTTCTGTGCTCCAAATTCTTAAAGTATACGTTCGGATCGTTGCTGCCGATCCACTTAATCTGCTGCCCAGTACTAAATGAATTTTCTTTATTCACCATTGCGATTTGATGTTTACCGTAGATTGAATCTACTTAGTCAGCAATAATATGTTTACGGAAAATAGGTTGCGTTCTAGTTTGGCTAAAATGACTTGTTCCTCCACTTTGCCGCGCTGCGCTGCTCGTTTTGGCGCTCAAACTGAAGCAGCGTTTCGATTGATGTATCGATATCACATGTAGATGCCATATCTTAAAAAAAAGTAATATATTTTCGAACAGCAGCTATATTTCATTCAGGCGGTAATTCAGTTGGGCTTAAAATTTTTTTTTATTAATGAGAACCGCAATCATTTATGAATCAAAGCTGAAAGCATCAAACCCCAAGGTATATTTGTATATGTAAAATATAATCAAGTTAATAGACATTTACGTTTGAAGAATGAATATTGTGCCACTGGAATGGGGTTACTAGTTAGTATCTGATAGTAACTTACTACCTTACTTGTTATATGTAACGAACCAAGAAGGTGGCCAAGTTAATTTCTGCAAATAAAACGGCCATTCTTTTAGATCTTAACATTTTAAAAAGCCATAGAATTTAGTGACCGTATTTTCCAACAGTAGTGTGGTCACACTGCTGAATCTGTTCGACAAAATCTATTACACAGATCTATCTATCCATACATTCAAATTAAAAAAAGCTTACAAGAATCGAAAAGCTAATTTAAGGCTTCGAATAGAAAATATCTGTATCTCATGTACTTCTCAAATTAGCAGACCAAACTTGCAGATTATGCTAGCACACACAGACAGTTAAATTTTTGTTTGTATGTTTTTATTCATGAGTAGTAGAGTATAATGTAAATCTTGGGTACTTTGGGTACGTTATGAGTAGTACAAACATCAAGCGAATTGAATCAAACGTTTTCATATGCATTGATTTTGTTAACAATTTGTATTATATAACATTTATTTTAAGTTATCGTATTTGTTCTATGGGTTCACTTTTTAAATAAACCATAAAACAATAATACAATTATTCCTTAATGTGATGCGCAGCATGTGCAAGAATGAACTTATTTGTATGTATTTACGCAAATAAAATAGTAAATGATTCAGACATGAAATTCGAACGAGTTCCTTGTAAATAAGTTGTTATATTGTTTGCTTAAATTAAAATCAATCACAATCTATTATATAATACTTAAAGTTCTTATAATCGAATCCAAAAATAATTAAAACAAAAATTTCAGTGATCGTATAAAACATATCAAAGCATATCAAAAGTACAGCTATCAGATACTAACGCTACTACAAATCAAGCAAATTAAAATATTTCTTCTGCTTCTCTAATCTTTGAGATTATTGCAAGAGTTTGTTGTAATGTGAATATGCAAATGTCTCTTTGACTATAATAATAATCAGATATCCTTTTAAAACACTGAATGTATGTAAAATGAGTTAATGTTAACCACTAATGTGTATGCTCTATTCCACATCGTGGAAGCGCAATATGGCGCGTCCAGGAATCTCAGAGTTACATAACTTTTGAATAACTTCAGCGGCCTGCTCGCATGGGAATACCGAATGTGGTGGGGGCTCTATTTTTTTGGTAGCCACCAATTGCACCAATTCCGCCAACTGCTCTGCCGTTCCATTTGAAATCGGTATTATCTCCTGCTGATACTCGCTGGAGAGTCTTGAGAACTTTGGAAGCAATTTTTCGGCCACTTCATCGCTAATCAAAACTACACCACCTTTCGACAAACAGTGCATCGAGCGATGCAGACTTCTGGAAGTTGTGCCAAAATCAATAACTACATCCACGGGTCCACCGCATACATCCTTAGTGCGCTCGATCAACTGTGGCTCGTAAAGACACTCATTCCACTGCACAACGCTGACGCTGAATGTGTATGGAGGCAATTAGTAAATGGTACAAAAAAGGAACTCGGTGCTTAACTTACTTTTTAATTTCTGTGGCTAAACGGAAGCCTTCATCCCTAAGACTAGCCACAGTGATGTCCACACTGGCCGAACCCGTCAATGCAAAGTGATAGGAAGCGATGCGCACTGCCCAGAGCGCCAGACCACCAGTTCCCACAATTAAGATCTTGCATTTTTTATTTGGTTCAGTGCTGGCACGCTGTTTTAGAATCTCTGTCACCACAGCTTGAGCCTTGAAGACAGCATTCATGGCCAGCAATGCACCCGTCGGCAGCATGGCGGCCACACTTATGGGCAGGCTATCAGGTATCGGTACGATATGCTTAAGATCGGGCACCACCATTAGCTCGGCATAGCCGGCCGGAGCCTCATCAAATGGATAGACAATGACGCGCTGACCAATGTGCAAGCCACGATTGTTTGCCTCTGTAATCTCTGAGCCCAGTGATTCAATAACACCAGCTACTTCAAAGCCAGGAAAGAATGAACCTTCACGTATGCCCTGGTGAGCGGGCGAGGACATTGATGTGAGCGACGTAATCGATGCGCTGGTCGGGCAATAGTCGCTTAACTCCGAAGACACTGACGAGATGCTAGTAATTGAATTGGAGCGATCTCGGCGACGATAACAGGCGCCGGCACATACAATCTTAATGCGTGCTCCCTGGGGCGGTGTGTCCTCAATGGGAACGAAAAAGTTAAAGACGCAGTTCTTAGCCCCCGGCCCAGGGGACTCAATTGACACTTGACGGCAAAGTTTGTTCATGTTGTGTTGTGTGTGGTGATGATCGATCGGCGGCAAACCAGATGCTGAAGAGGTATCTGCTGTTGCGTCTAAGGGCAATTGATTTGTGGAGCTGGAAGTTTATCAGACATTCATTATTTAAGGTGTTAGTTAAAAATTACATAAGCTTTTATAAAACGATATTTGTTTTTAAATCGCCTATAGTTAAAGGGAATCTGACTTCCCTGCTGCTCCCTTTCAATTAAATTAATAACAACATTATAATAATAATAACAGGATTTAAATATAATGTAAAAAAATAATTTGCTTTGCTATTTGAAAGAAGCCATTTGCTTTATAAATTGCTTAAATATGAATATGGAGAAATCCACATAATATTACTGTTTTCCTACTACACTTCAGCTTTCGAAATTTTTGAAGAATCGGATAAATTTAAGTAAGAAAGTATCTTAAGTATTTGTAAATCTTGTTAAATTACTTTTTTTTCAATTCAGGTATCCCAAAATTAAATTAACCAACTAAATATGTATGTACGTAAATAGTTTGATTTGGAAAAAGGCCATATGATATTTGCTTATTGAAATTTTCTTAAATTCAAAATACACATGAAAGCTCATATGTGAAATTAATTCAGCTCGTTATCGTCATTTTAAAAATAAATATTTTATTGGATTGGCCACATCTTTTGTAAAAATTGTATGAGCAGTCTATGCATTCTCGCTGAGTTGGGAAATTTCTAAAAACGTAGTTGTGTTTATTGTGTACATATTTGCTATAATACTCGTTTCAATGCTAACAACATTATCGGACACTTGGCTGCCTGTAATACATATTGGAAATGAAAACGCGCCCATTAAAATACGTTTGTTAAAAGTATATCTGAAAGGTCAAATTGCCAGCGTTGCTGATACAACTAGAATATTCGTATGTAGCCAGTCTTGCTATATGTGGTGTAATTTTGTCATGTTTTATTAATTGGCATGTGTGCACAGTAATCTAATGAAACCTATTTTAAATTTTAAATTTCCGTAAATCCTTTCTTTTATCAAGGCACATAAATGAATATTTAGCTGACAAGTTGCTTTACTTCTCTTGCCCGGAATTAAGCAATTCTTTGCTATAAAACTAACAAAGTTTTTTCTTTTCGGTTTTTTCTGCATCGTATTTCCACTATTTCTCAATATTTTTGGTATTTTGTTTAGTTTTGTATTCTAAGTTTATATATAATTTCGAAAATCAACCAGTAATTTTGATTGAGGTTACACACTAAATTTGTTTCCAGGCACAAGAGAAAAACAAAAATATATTTTTCCGGCCGTTGCAAAGTGTTGCATTTAATTTGTATAGTATATATAAATACATATGTATATGTATGTGTATATAATTAGCACAACATTTATGTATGTACATACATATGGTGTATGCGCTTCTACTGAATTAGTAAATGAAGTCGATAAAATGTAATTTTATGCCCACTAAAAATATTTCGAAATGTAACGAAAAATAAATATGCCTCAATTTTCCAATTACTATAATCACGTTAAAATCAGTGGCTAATCAGTGGCTAAGACAAAAATCCAATAACAAATTAAAGAAAACTGGACTAGATACTTAAGTCAGGCCATGTTTTACATCTTTTAATAAAAATAATCAATACTAATTCAAGTGTGCACCAATCTTTTACCTCTTTGAATTAAGCACATTATGCGGTTGACTGTAAATATCGACCGGCATTTTATTTTATCAGTTTTCTTCTTCTGTTTTTATGCTAAAGCACTTATTTGTATTTCATATAAATTTTATAGTTATATCTTTGTAAAAATCTTGTAAGTTAACACTTCAGTTAAGTTTGTTTGCTTAAGCTGCGGGAGATTTTTCTTTTAAATCGGTAGTACTCGAGAAAACGTGTCTTGACGAGCGCACTTCCAAAGAACAACTGAAACTTTTTTCCTGGCGTCGGGCACTAAAAGCCAACAGAGAAAAATATACAAACGCTCATGGATACACACCAACACACATTCATGCATCACATCGAAATGAGTACACTGAGACTGCTGGTTGGGTTTCTTTTAGAAATGAGTGGAAAAATAAGATAACAGCAATCTGAAGTTATGCCTTAAATTTCCCCAGTGTATGTACATACATATTAACATGGGTATGTAATACATACTATGTATACATGTAAGTCTATTATTTATTTTATTTTCTTCACTCATAACATAAATTTCAAAATCCGTGTAAAATACCTCAACACAAACCAAAGAGATGAATATGCACAAAGGAAAATACTTCTGATGAATTAATTGCCCAAGACAGTTGCAAAATTAAATTCATATATGTATGTACGTATGTACATATAATAATAAACTGTAATGTTCTACTTTTTTTTTTGAGAATTTTCTTAAATGCGACATGTCAGACATTAATATGTCAACAACGGTTTCAGACTATCGCCTCTCAGTCACGTAGTACAACAAAGACTTGGGGCAACAGACTAAATAAGATTATGTTTTGATTTTTTCTGATAGTTTCATTGAGAGAAATTAGGGCAATTTAATATTGTAAGACAGAATGCGTAGTAATTTCTTGTTTAACTTTTAGTAAACAAACAATTTAGTTCGTATATATAGAACACAATCTCATAACAATATTTGCCGAGTGAGTATGAAACTGTTAGCGCGCACACTCTGTATGTGTGAACAAGGGCGTACGCAGTTTTCATATAGTAATTGGGGGTTTTAAAAATTACATTTAAATGCAGAGGATGATTCATAAATTGGAACCAATTGACCTCAAATTTTATTCAAAAATCGATTTACATGGAGTTTAATCTGTTTTATCAATTTGTTTTTTTTTTTTAACGAAAAACGAATACTATATTATACATATATCGCTCAGATGTGTGTATTGCTGCTTTCTTGTGCACCTTTTTTTATATATTTTACTATGTTTTCTAAACGACATTTGGTCGCTTGAAATGCGTTAAATGTTCAAAAAATTGTAGGAAATTCAAACCGACCGCTCTATTATTACAGTGCCGAATGTTGAGAACCTTCTGCCTACGCCCTTGTGTATGCGTGCTTTGTTTGTTTGCAAAACAAAAACGGTGCGAGAGAGATGTTTGAATGGATATAATACTGGAAGAGGCAGGGGGTGACAAAAGCAAAGGCAGCAAAAACAACAAGCAAAACATGTGCGCATGTTTGCTGCGTGATTATCACGCACTCGCCGGCTGATCAGCAGCCGGAATATTGGACAGGCAAACGGCAAGGAGAGCGTTTCGTTGCAAGTCACCCTCTCTCGTTTGGCCTTAACTCGTCGGCCTATAGAAAACTGATCAACTGGCAAATGGAGATTATTGGCCGCCAATGCATCTCACAAACTTACTCACATATGAACATATTTACATATTTGTGTAAGTATATATGTATATTATACTTGCATATATGTACATACATGCATATACGTACTATCTAGATACATGCACATCAGGCACCACAGATTGAACTTCGTAACGTACGCATTTCACATTTCTTTGGTGCGTTAATTTCCTTTTGTTTCTTTGTTTACATACTTTTTTTTGTTACATACGTATTTTTATTGAGTTTACTTTATAGCATTTGCAAAATGTATCTTGTACATTAAAACCCATATTTATTTTATTCCTTAACTATGAGAGTTCAGATTTAAATAAAAATCTTATGTAGGTACATATATAAGATTCATTTTTGCAATTAATATGATATAGTAAATGTTAATTAACATCATATGTGTATGTAACATTGATTTTTTGTTTCGGATGAAATAAGTTCATTTTGTTTCGGTTAGCTTTATAACTTTAATAAAAGTATCGTGAAAATTACATCTAAGCTAAGCATAAAGAAATGTTATGTAGATTTAGTTAAATATAGAATGTGAATAAATATGATTTGAATAGGTAAATAAGTCAAGGACTGATAGAAAATAAATAGTTGACAATATTTATATGTTAGATACTAATGTATCTAAACAAACATTTGGAAGCAAAATATTGTATTTATTGTAAAGTGTGCTTAAAGAACTAACCCAAATCAGAGTCAGCTTTGCCATAGATATATAATAAGTATGTTTATGCAGAAAAGTAAACCCAACTCAATTGCAACATTTACGAGAAATGGCTTTTGGCTCAATATTCAGGATACGAGTATGTTATACTTTATATTTTGGAAATTAGTATAAAAATTCATTAAAATATATTGTCCACACAATAAAGACGGTATTCGGTACTTCATCAAACACATTTATACATACATACGTTATTTACAAACAAAATTGTATATTTGAAGCAATTTTGAACTTTTGATTAATTGATGGATGGACATGAGATCAGCACATAAGTATTTTTGAATGATTGTATGTTTATGTACTGTAAAGAGCTTTAATTGGAAACTTTTGCTGTTCAATTCCAGCCAATTGTCATTGTCGAATCAAAGATAATGGGGTTGGCAATGCATTTAATCGTTTGTTGCATAGTTGAATAAAAAATGTGGGCCACTTATTTTTAATATGAGTTGTGCGGCCTGTTTCCTAACTTGAAACTTATTGCACTGTTGAAAAATATACTAACGATTTATGCAAACATAAATATTTATTGTAATCGTTTTTACTAAACCGGACTGAAATAAAACAGTTCTATTTTTAAATCTTTTGTGTGCATGCGATTACCGCGATCACAACCTGGGTAACTGATCAACGTTGACCGGCAACGCATGTTGGTTTTTGTTCTATATTTAATCCAAAATAATTTATAGTTGTTGATTAATCACACACATATGCATACATATGTATGTGCATATGTACATACATACATGTATATAATATTGTATCTACAAACAAATTTATTTATTTTCATTTCAAGAGTAAAACACTTGTTTGGTTGTTAAGTGAAGTTTCCAGGCACTGATAGAATGGACACTGTCAAGCAACTTATTTATTTACAATACACTTGACTCGAGTTTTGTGTTTTGATTTTCTACGCGTGTATTTATTTTCCTCCAGTTTCTTAGTTTGACTATAAGTTAATGTGTGGAATTGACCAACATCTTAGGTCAATGGTATGTATACATAAATAAGTACATACATACATACATACTACGTGCACTTAAGCAGACGCCCAATTTCGTTTAATATGGAAAAATTACGCAGTAAAAATGTGGTCAAAGGAGCGGTTTCCAAATACATATACTTATGTATTTTTTCTACTGAATGCTTTTTCTTTTCCTAGATTCGGATAAACTATAACTTGTATTGAACTCATTAAATAGAACCCAAACAACAAACTGTACATTACCATTTAAAGCCACATGTTGTGGCTAAGTACAATTGCGTAATATGATTTAATACACAACTTACCTAAGTAGATTTAAAATATAGAGTTACAACAATATAATTAATTTAGCGTTACGCACTCTAAAAATGTGGTTGGTTGGCGAAATAGTTTTATTTTCTGCCTTACGGAATTTATTAACTTTTAATAAAACACCGACGCCTTTGAAGCGCTACAAAATAATGCGTGAAACAACAATTTTCCTTGCTTGTTTTGCTTGCAAATCCTTCTACACTGTTATACAGAATGAAACGGCAAATAGCGTACAGGCAGGACCCATTTGACTTTGAAATCTCCTTTGGTGAATACAAACGAAGCAATATGTAAGTGTAAATACAAAAAACGTACATGCGCAGTAAAAATATACACCGCTTACGAACTTCAAAATTTAACAGTTCGGCGAGAGCTGGAACAGTTGGGGAACTGACTCCGCTCACAAGCACATTTTACAACACTCAACTCAATAGCGATAAGAGCTGTGGTGTATCGAAGACATGACATCCCTGGGTTATTAGTCGTCAAGCAACAGCGCAATTAAATAGTTGTGTTGGACTTTTTCGATTTGGAACGCGCACTATTCAACAAGTAGAAATGTCCAGTGAAGGAGTGAAAACATTTACGCGTGCAGAAGTTGCCAAGCACAATACAAACAAGGATACATGGCTCCTAATCCACAATAGTATCTACGATGTCACAGCATTTTTAAACGAGGTAATGACCTGACCAGCGCACAGACAGAGAAACGGCACTAGCAACAACAATGGTACACGTTGAAAATCAGGGCGTTGAAAATCAGTAAACCCCGACCGTCACCCGTTTCTTGAAAAAATCGTCTTATCATCCAGACAATCATTTTATAGCAAGTGCTTTAGTTCGTCTTTATTTATTGTACATTAGCTTTTGAGGTGATATGAAAGTTTATTTTGAACATTTGTATGCATACACATATGTATATGTATATATGTAGGTGTGTTCCACTTGGCACATTGAGCTGTACTTTGACCTACAGTCGCTGAATTGACCCATACCCTATGTTATTTTTTGTTCAATTAAAATTTGATATGTGTATTCGAAGTTTCTAGAGTGACTATAACACATGCTACTCTACACTGATGCCATCATTGCATCAAGTTATTAAGAAACGTTTAATCTGTCGCAACGTATTACGATTTTTATACTCTATGCATGAAATGTTTGTAGGTTTGCGGGAAGTAAAAAATTTAACAGGCAGAAGGAGGCGTGACAGACCCCACACAGTATATACATATATGCTTGATCAGCATGACAAGACGATTTGAACTAGCCCTGTCTGCCTGTCCGTCCGTAGGAGCCCCTGTATCTCAGAGACTATAAGAGATAGACATTGTTTTATTTTTTTGATACAGTGTGTAATACCAATTTTAAGTCCAATGCCCTTTATGAATGTGCACGTGTATTTCAGAATTTTCTGCCACTCCCCCACTATTAGTGATTTTCCATAATTAAAACTTGGAAAATACCTCCAGTTAGTGATAATGGGTTTTAGATTTATCAGGATAGGTCAATTTGAAAAGAAGCACAAGCTCTGCCCTCAAATCTTGTTTTTGTTGCTGCTTTGATTCAATTTTATACTGCCCACATATACAGAGTATTTTAAAGTCGGGACTCCACTTGTTGAAGTCTACTCTTGAGTAACGAATTTGCAAATTGTTGCGAAATATTATCTTTTCAAAACGACTTACACAAAATCCACTGATTGGTTGCCATCTCCAGCACGGGTCAAAAGCTAATAAAAAATCAAGGTATTGCATTTGCATGTCATTGCCGATGGATCAGACGACTTCCTAAACTTATGTAATATTTTGTTATTGTTTATGTGTGCATACAGAGCTGGTGGTGTGCTTTACACGTAAATATTGTCTTCCGACATTTTCATGGGTGAATACATATATATTTCTGTACATATATACGTATGTTCATACTATACATAGGTGAAAACTGTTGCTCTCTTTAGATAAGAGCTGCCGGCAGACCTTTAGCTGTTTGTCGAACGAAAGTAGATTTTAATGATTACAATGCATAATTTAAAATTTTAAATAGTAAATGAACGTATTGGTGTCTCGCGTGTGTTTGCTAACATCGGAATTCAAAGTTCAGAGTTACCGAATTTGTAAAACAAATGGTTTATTAAGTAGTTTTAAAAATATTCGAAATCCTTCGGTACCGGTCCTACCTGAGCGTTTTATTTAAATAAAACATAGGATTTCTTCTTTCGTCTTTATTCTTTCACGGTCAGCCAGTCATTAGCATTGCACTGTGAATCCGGTGCTCATTCAATATTCGCATTTTTATTTTCAGCATCCCGGTGGCGAGGAGGTGCTTATCGAACAGGCCGGCAAAGATGCTACAGAGAACTTTGAAGACGTAGGCCACAGTAACGACGCTCGAGATATGATGAAAAAGTACAAAGTTGGCGAACTGGTTGAAAGCGAACGCACAACTGTCCCACAGAAGTCGGAACCCACTTGGAGCTCAGATCAACAAAATGAGGAAAGCCCCTTGAAATCATGGATATTGCCTCTGGTGCTGTGCTTGGTGGCCACGCTATTCTATAAGTACTTTTTCGGGAGCGCCAAACAACAATAAAAGGCCCTTACGTTATGCGCTGGCTTCAACTCACCCGATTCCCGTAATCACACCAAGCAATTAATGCCCCCTTCACCGCGGCTTAAACGGCCTATTACTGTCTTACTGTGTTATTCGCCCGGATGTAGTGGATTAAGCGGTGGACGTAAACGGGAAACGGTTGCGCTGGCAGCTTTGTGCAGTCTGTAGTGAATTTTTGTGCTAAGTCTTAAAGGTAAAACCGTTAACCATTCTGCAGTCGGTTGCATTTTAATTTGTAATTTCGTAGTAAGTGGGCTTGTGTTTTCTTAAGGATTGTATTATCACTTTCTTCGATATTCAATACCAATGAATATTAAAAATACACAAACATATTTAAAACGAATTCAAAAACACTTCCATATGATTATTGGAAAAAATCGTCAGGCATCTTGTTGTAAATATTCAAATTTCTGTAGAACAGTCCCGGATCACATCTTGAATCTCGGCTTCCCCAGAATGGCTAAACTATACCAAGTGGCTGTGTTAGCCAGTAGCACCCTGCTGGCTCACACGGCTATGTGTCACGGTGACAGCGGCCCCAACACAGTGATCGCGCCTCAAATGAAACGAGAGCTCCCCACTCGGAAGATGAGCATCGATTCGCTTCAACGCACAGAGTACGATGTGTTAATTATAGGGGGCGGCGCTGTTGGCGCTGGCTGTGCCCTCGATGCGGCAACACGAGGCCTCAAAGCGGCACTCGTCGAAGCAGAGGATTTTGGGAGCGGCACGTCATCCAAGTCCAGTAAGCTGTTGCACGGTGGAATCAGGGATCTGGACCATGCTATTAAGCACCTTGACTTAGCAGCTTTCCGGCGCGTGCGCAGCGCTTTAAAAGAACGCCACAACATTGCCAGCATGGCGCCTCATCTGAATCAGCCCGTTCCTATTATGATACCTGTGCATCATTGGTGGCAAGCTCCCATTTATTGGTTGAAATTGCATCTTTACCATCTGCTTGCACCACGTGGCGGTAAGGGGTTCTATTTCATTAACGCAGACGCATCACAGGACATTTTTCCTATGATACGAAGAAGTGACCTGGTCGGAAGTTTCATTCTCCACGAGGGTCAGCACGACGACGCGCGCATGTGCCTGTCTGTGGCATTGACGGCCGCACGATATGGCGCCGACATATGTAACCACATGAAGGTGGTCGAATTGCTACGAAACAAGAAAAACGCAATTGTGGGCGCCAAGGTCGTTGACCAAATGACTGGTCGAGTGTACAAAGTTCGCTCCAAGATTGTAATCAATGCAACCGGACCATTCAGTGATAGCGTGCGTAGAATGGAAGATCCTACTGTACAGCCAATGTGTATGCCCAGCTGGTGCTCTCATATTGTCTTACCCGGTTTTTATTGCCCTGAAGAGGTGGGCATATTCGATCCTAACACAAAAGATGGCCGCACCATATTTTTTTTGCCTTGGCAGGGTCACACGCTCATGGGCACTACAGACGCCCCATCAGATGTATCCACTGTAGCCCGTCCAACTGAAAACGAAGTGCAGTTTCTATTGGAGGACATTAAAAATTATGTCAGTCCACACTTCGATGTGCGACGATGCGATGTACTGGCGGCCTGGGGGGGCTTCAAACCCTTGCCTGTCAACAGTGGAACCTTGAAACGGACACCATTGCAAAGTCATATTATTAATTTGAGTGCCGGCAACATGATAAGTATTGTGGGAGGCACTTGGACATCTTTCAGACTAGTTGCGGAGCGCGCAGTTAATGCAGCTATAAAATATGGCAAGTTAGAACCTATGCGTTTATACACAATAACTCAGTATTGTAAACTTGATGGAGCTACGGGATGGTCGCCTAACATGTTCATACGACTCGTTCAGGATTTTGGAATAGAAAAAGAAGTGGCGAAACATTTGTCGGATACTTATGGCTCAAATGCGTTCAAAATCGCAGAACGTGCTAATGCAACAGGCAAGTCGTGGCCCATTGTCGGCAAAAGATTGCACTCAGAATTCCCATATATCGAGGCAGAGGTGCGACAGGGCGTAAAAGATTATGCTGTCACGCTGGAGGATATGATGGCGCGACGTTTGCGCGTTGCCTTCCTCAATGTGCAAGTGGCAGAACAGCTACTGCCCCAAATAGCGAACATAATGGCCGAAGAACTGAAATGGTCGAAAGAATATAAAAACAAACAGATCAGAGAAGCGAAAAAGTTTCTTGTAACACAAATGGGAAAGGTAATGCCTGATCCGACTTTTGTCAGCATACCCGTAAAGATGTCGGTGCGACAAGTGCAAAAATATGCCAGGCATTTCAGGAACATGGACGAAGATAGTACCGGCTATGTGTCCATAAGCAAATGCTGCAAAGCTATGAAAGATATGGGCGTAAAAGAGGTACCCGTGGACCTAATGCATAACGTACTGCGCGACATCGACTCTCACTCGCAGGGCAAAGTCAACCTGTATGAGTTCCTCCTCCTAATGTCAGCTGTCGTCCAAGGGGACACGGCGTATTTGAGATATGCCAAGATGCATATGGACAAAAAGGTGGCCGCAATCACTGAAACGAGACGTCGAGTCATTCCTGTGGAGCAAACTGGAGGTGGTTTGTGATAGGAAAAGCCAAAATTTTTCCATTCAAAATTAACAGCTCTGAAATAAATGATATGTATAGTCTTTGCAATTTTTGTTTTGCCTTTTCTATCGCCTTTTTGGTTACAGCGCTGACAACTTGCCGCGATTTTAGAATTCATTTTGCCCAGGTGGCAGCCTCGGCGCTAAATACTCTTCAATACATAAATATGTATGTACATATGCATAAACAAAATTAAAAAACAGAGCTTCCAAGGGAAAATCCTCACGTTGTGAAAATGAGCATACAATATTCCGAAATTATTTCTACGATTTAAATTTTTTTTATTTTGTTATGGGTATATATGTACATATGTATATACATACATGTATAATTGAAATGTAGAAAATAATTTACGGCATAATAAAGAAGGGTATTCAATTTTCAGTGTCGTTTTTTTGAGTAGTGACTTGATCATGATTAAGGACGCGACCATCATTAAGATATCATCAAAACTTACTGAATGTTTAGGATTACTTAAAAAGTATGACTGGCTTTTAAACTCATATGTGCTGGACTTTTATATAAAGGATCACTGGCAGCAGCTGCCGGTAAGCTGGCAGCGGCACTTTGAAAACCTACCCATAGAAGCTCTAGCAGAACTGCTCCAAGGTAATGGTAATGTACGCTTTAATATATGGCCCTTGGAGCTGTTAGCAATTCGACAGCTTTTGAGTACGCTTTGCGTTAGCCGCATCCAAAATCGCGAGATTGAGGTTAGTGATTATTGGAGTTATAGTGCATATGAACACGTATTAATCGGAGGATGATCCTATTGCAGCAAACGCTTCCTTCTTGTCCGTTGCTACAGCACCACAAGCTAAAGCACATGTTTATAAAGTGCGTCAAACCGAAGAAGCAGCACGAGATCAAGAAAATGGCATCGATTTGCGCTCGCAGTTGCCAAAGATTACCCGTGGATTTTGTGGTAGATTTTGGAGCTGGCCTAGGTCATTTGGCACGTGTACTTGGCTATGGGTATGGCATTAAGGTGTGCTGTTTTGAAATGCAAACAGAATTAAACGAACAGGCGAAGCTCATTGATAAACGACTTGAATCTATGGCAGCGAAGCATCTTGATGTTAGAGAAAGAGATCATTTTAAGCAGCCCGCACATCTAACAGAGCGTTTGACAAATAACACAACATCTTCCGAGTTTATTGAAAGCTTGCGGAAAGCCTTGCAGCTGGTTGACGAGGACTTTAGTTTTGGTATTGTTGGATTGCATCCTTGTGGTGACCTGTGTGCTATATTAATGCGTATGTTTAAAAGCTGCAAACAAGCAAAGTTTTTGAATTTCGTTGGTTGCTGCTATCAAAAGCTGAGCACGTCCCAGACACAACCTGAAGCTCAGCTGCATGGCTACCCGATGAGTGAGTTGCTACAGAATAGATTGCACAATGACGATAGTGACGGTTCCAGTGTCCAACTTAGCTATGAAGCTCGCGAAGTTGCTTGTCATGCCATCGAAATGTACCACGATCGATTAGCCACCGGGCAATATGAGTACCTGAAAATTCATTCATTTCGAGCCGCAGCTGAAAGGATAATAGTTGAGCATACCCCGGAACTAAAGCATAGCGGCTTGCGTAACGTAAAGCATACTCCGAATATGAGCTTCGATGAGTAAGTAATACATACATTTGTATAAACTAATAATATTGATATAACAACTGTTTTCAAAAAAGCTACTTCTACAAAGCCGTACAAGGCACACGGATTTACACGCTGAATCGATCGCTTCTGCATAATTCCGAAACTGAAACAGATTTGCTGCACTGGCGACGAATCGTCATTTTCTACACTCTGCGCCTGATGTTAGCACCTCTGGTAGAAAGTATTATTTTGTATGACCGAATGCTGTTTTTATTGGAAAACGGTGTGTATTGCATTTTTAACAATATACATATGTACATAATAGGTTTGCATATTTTATATATTTTAAATGCATTTTATTAATTTCAGGATGTCAAGTACATATAGAGGCCATTTTTGATAGCATTATATCACCAAGAAATCATATAACCAGCGCTGCAAAATACTGACTCAGTTATCCAAGCGTACTTCTTTCATATCTAATCTTGTCTGGGTTCTGATGTAGCAAATCCATAAATAAATGTTTATGTTTAGTAAATGTTTAATTTTCGTTATATTGCATTTCATATACGTTTTATAAAAAATTGCTAAAAGCATAAAAAGTCTATCGTTTTACGTATGTACGTCCAAAATAATTAATATATATAGTAATAGCATTATTTGTAGTAGTCTTTTTCGGCAGCAGCTTCTACAATTGCACGGATAGCCGCAAACGCTTCGCTGGCCGTTGGCTGAATCTCCGCTGCAGGCAATATGAAAAGATCTTCGCTGTCGGGGGGACCACGCAATTCAAAAGTGTATGCTATGGGTATTTTAGCTTCTGAATAAGCCCAATCCATGCTTCCACCACTTGATGGATATATGGTCTCATATAAGCTACCACTGACATAGTCCCGTCCGCTTTCTGCTTTAATAGCTGCTGCTGCCTTTTTTCCAAACTCTTGTAGATCATCGTAGTTTGGTACGCGCTCCTTGGTATAACCCGATGGAAACATGAGCATCTGCGAGTACGAATGCAGAGCAATGTACGTCTTAATATGCTCTTTTTCGACGTTATTACGTATGAATTCTATTAAACGCTGTGTCTCCAATTCACTAGCGCTGGTGGGTCCGGCAAAGTCGTAACGTGTGGGATCACTGCTGGAACCTGTTGTGTTCCAGTGATCGGGATAGTTTCGATTCAAGTCTACTCCACGACACGTGCCGAACAGTTGGCGGTTTTTGCGCCACATGCGATCATGCTCGAAGGTGTACTTGTAGCCGTCCGGATTGACGCAAGGGAAAATTATCCAATTATAGTTGCTGGCCAGCTTCTGCACATAATCGGCCGTTGAGGTTAGTAACTCATTAATTATATAGGTAGCCGTTGCAGGTGCGATCCATTCGCGCGCATGAATACCACTTTCAATGAAGATGGCCTTGTTGGAAGGATTATGACCCACTTTGACTCCCTTGATCTGGTTGCCCTGTGTGCTAGTTCCCATATCCAGAACAGTTAGACGTTCTGGATATTTGACAGCCATCTGGTCAATCCATTCGTAGATGGTCTTTAAATGAAAGTAATGGTGCCAGTCATATTTCGAAGGGTCGATTCCCTCCGGTATCACCTCTCGTAAATTACGGTCGATTTTCTCTTGAAAATTATAAGTCTGTGGAATAGAGCAGTATGTTATTAAGTATCCTCACTAGTGTTAAATTACTTTGTACATACCAAAACACGATGCTGCATTTTATACGTTTTCAGAATATCCGCAAAGTCGGCTACACGATGTGCGGCCACTAGAATTGAAAGTTTCTGGCCAATCTCTCTCGCATGACCAATAAAAGTTAGGCTATCGCTCTGATCTTCTAGTTTCTGGAACAATTTAATTTGTTCCTCATTATCGAACTGCACGTTATAGATTCTGTAGTTGTCGTAGCGGGCCTGATCTGACCGTACAGCTGAAACAGGACCACATCCGCCTGTTTTGCACACACCATCAGCGACGTTTTCCACTCCACTACCACACGCTGCCATTGTCAGAATTGTTATGACCAACAAATCCACGCCGATTTGCCATGTTAGCATTTTTAAAATGTTAATTATTGCAATAAAGTTTAGGAGAGCACTCACAGTGACAGCGATATTGTGTGGGCAGGTATAAACATACACACAAACGTTTTTATTATAAATACACACATGCGTATACTCATATACAACTACAGGCTTATGTACGATTATATGGCAATGAGAGCGAACAGATGGGAGAGTAAATGTGAAAGAAAGAGCGCATGTTATTGTGTTATCAAATAAAGAAACGCGCACCATATGGTTTAGCCAGCTGGCGGGTACAAATGTTTTTAAGAAATATATGTATGTACACGTGTATGTATTTCAAAATCAATAAACGTTACATTTTGAATTGTTTAGGTAAAATATATAATGGTTTTAGTCAAAAGTGTAGAGTTGCAAGAATTCCAAAACAAATATTATTATTATTTCTTCTTGCCTCTGCCCAATGTAAGAGTCGATTGGCTTCCGTTAGAACATTGGTGTTTGCGTTTCTGCAGCTCCTGGTATTGCTCGTCCAGAATTTTTCGAGTTTCCTCTAATTTGGTCTTCTCTTCTAAATGTTCTCGTTTTAGACGGTCAAATTTGGTATGTAACTCTTTTTCATTGTCCTTAAGCTCATTCTCCTTTTGCTTGACGCGCTGTACAAACATTTGACGAACCTCCTCCTCCTTGGCTTGCAAGGTGGCCAAGTGATTGCTGCGTTTGGACTCAAAAATCTTCTGGAAAGAGACCGGCTGATTATTGCTATCGACATCTACGAAGCCCATCTGCAATAGCCGTTTCTGTCTATATAGCTCGTAGTGGCGTGTATGCGTTAACTCCCTCAAATCCTCCATATTTGTGCGAATAAGCATTTCGCGTAATTTGACAAAATCGCAGTGAGCCTCGTTTTCAATTTGAACTATGCCCCAGGGGTATTGGCGAGCTCGCATTTGCTTGCTACCGATCTTCACAAAATCTGTGCTACCCACAACAGCAAAAGGTATATGTGTATTCATGGCAGCGTTTGTATCTGCTACTGTTATATCGTCAGTAGGAAACTGATATATGCTGACTTTATGTTGCTTCAACTCATCGATAATCTTGGCTTTAAACCGTTCCAGTTCCGGTTGTGATATTGTATCGGCCTTTGCAATTACTGGTATTATATTAAGTTTGGAGTCCAGTTGTTTTAAGCATACCAGATCTAGGGACTTCAAACCATGACCTGTAGGGCAGATAAAGTAGAGGCACACGTGAATGCGGCTATCGTGGTTTGTAGCCATTGAACGTTTAATTTTTAATTCCTCTTGCAGATACGATTCGAACTGGGCATCCACATAATCGACTAGTGCTTTATGAGAATTTTCCTTGTTGATCTGATCGCCATAACCGATGGTATCGCAAAGGCTTAACCTTAACTTTACGTTACTCTCCTGCAGCTCATAAGTGTGCGCCTTAAGTTTTACGTTGGACAGGGTATGCACCGTTGGCTGTGAATCGAAGCTTGTATTGAACAACGTATCCATTAATGTGGATTTGCCCAGTCCCGTCTCGCCGATACATAAAATGTTAAAGTCAAAGCCATTTTGCACGCTTTTATTAACCAATTGATCCGGAAGACTATCGAACCCCACATGACCTCCAAGTGGTAAGGTCCTTAGTGCGCGTTGTGAACTTAATTTGTCCGCTACCATTTCAAAAAGTGTTGTCTGGTACGTGTTGGCGAAAAGGAACTCAGGCCGGTTCTGTTACCGCTAACTTATATATGTATTATACTTGCAGGTAGGGCAGCAGAAGTGGTTGTCCTTGTTGACCCAATCCCAGATTGGGATTACCAACATGTGCATTCTTAATTCGCTTTTAATGAGTTCCCTACCTGAACAGCTGCATATTTAAATACTTATACATATGTTTGCATGTACGTATACACATGTACACAAGTTTCCATATAAAAATTAAATGGAACAATCTTTTCCCGCGCTGATTATTGTACATTTTTCTTTTAGCTTTAAATATATAGCATAATTGTAGGGACGATTGTCATTAGTTATGGTATAGTTGTAGATCTCGCGTTTTTTTTTACATATAATGTATGCATTATTAATATAAAAAGGTACTTTCAACTCGCGATAAAATCGTACTAAAAAATTGAATTTGTATAATATTGGATTTTTTCCTAGTTGGTGGTGTTAAATATAAATGACTGATTAAATTTCTTCAGATGGCAAATCAATTCAACAGACATTCCAATTTTCCTCGTTTATATCTCGGCTAAAAATGAAATAAATAATTTTGCAGTAGCTCTTATATACCAAACTTATTCCAACACCTCATGATCAAGATATGCGACGGAATTAACGTTCGAAAAACTTAAGAACAAATTATATTTTAGTACACGCAACAATAGTGTGACCAGTTTTCACAAAAACAAAAAATGAACAACTCTGTCGCTTGCTGGCACCACCTTTCTTCCGACGAATACAGAAATTGCGTGTGTGCAGAAAGTTTTAAATTGTCGATTGCGGTGTAGAATTTATGTACAAATTGAAAAGGGTGTTATTCTTGACGCACATATTAATGAAATAGTGGTAAGCGTTAAAAGCAGTATTTAAAACGCAGCATGATCAGCTCAAGGAACTCTTGACCTCACTTTCGTTGCTGCAGTCGGCAGCCGCCATTTTTTTTTTGCTACATATGAACATATGTATGTATATTAACCTTATTACACAAAGAAAAATGCAGAACAGAAGCCCTTGAGCATTTCGCAAATTTAGTATATACATATGTATGTACATAAGTCCGTATATTATATGGTAAACAAAACGTACATGTACTTACAGTGAAGCACTGCTTTAAATACATATGTACATACATACATATGTATGTATGTATGAATGCATATTTGTGCAAAAATTTTAATTTTCCTTTCTTTGTATGTTTGCATATGTGTTTATACTCCGACTTAGACTTCGTCACGAGAAAAACATCTCAGGCAGTCGGACACAATAGGCAAGCAGCATTATCATCACCCCCGCTCATGAGTATTCATAGAGACGGAGCTGAACTCGATCGCATTACAGTCAAAATTCACAATATGAAACGTAGCGCATCGCGCTCGCCTGGAAGAAGTAATCTAGCAAGAAATTCGCGCAGCATGGGTCGTGGATATGATAATGGCAGCGGAGTACCGGGTGATTCCCCTGAGCGTCTATCACCAGAGCGGATGCGACGTCGCTTAGACCGTTCACCAAGCCCCCGTGGCCGGTATGGCTCGCCGCATCGAGATGCCTATATGCGTGGACCACCGGCAGGGGAACGTCCTGCCGGATACAAGGTTTTGTGTGTAAGCGCACTGCCTCCCAAAGCCCCGGACGAGTTTGTTGAGGAAACGCTGTATCGCGAGTACAAGAAATTTGGAGATTTTAGTGTGCGACTGGCTCATGATTTGGATGAAAGGGTGGCCTATGTCTGCTTTCGCACGCCGGAGGATGCTCGTGAGGCAAAACATCATAAGCCGCGATTGCTTATTTATGATAAAATGGTGATGGTGGAACCAGTGTACAAGTCGACTACCAGGCCAGAGTATAGGCAAGTAAAGTGAATTCATTTTTTCTGGGCGGTTTCTTCAACTTTAGTATCTTACAGACCGCGTGGCCATTCCATGACACCACCAGATTATGAACGCTACCACTATTCACGGTCCCCTATGGGGCCAGGTGTACCCATAGACCACCGCAGGCCTCCCATTGATCCTTACGATCGTTATGGTCCACCACACATGCACCCGCATGCTGTTCATCCACGCGAATATCGTCCAATGCATCACGAGTATCCTTTGCCACCACGTGGTCCACCAATGCATCGAGGTCCCCCTCATCATATGCATGGCCATCCTCCGCCCCATCAGTATGCACCCATGAGACCAATGGCACCACGCCCACACGTGCCGTATGAAAAGCCAGAGAGCAAGAAAGACAAGTTCCCAAACTATTTGCATCACGTTCAACCGGAGGATGACCCGTTGGCTACTCGCACACTCTTCGCTGGGAATCTGGAGGTTACCATTGCGGATGACGAGCTACGCCGCATTTTCGGTAAATATGGTGTAGTGGATGACATCGACATTAAGCGCCCTCCTCCTGGCACCGGCAACGCATTCGCATTTGTTCGATACCAGAACCTTGATATGGCCCATCGCGCCAAAATTGAGTTATCTGGTCAGTATATTGGCAAGTTCCAGTGTAAGATTGGTTATGGCAAGGTGACACCAGCAACACGAATTTGGATTGGTGGTCTTGGCGCTTGGACTTCCGTCACCCAGTTGGAACGTGAATTCGATCGTTTTGGTGCGATTAAGAAAATTGAATACCAGAAGGGTGAACCTTATGCTTATATACAATACGAAACAGTTGAGGCTGCAACTGCAGCCGTTAAAGAAATGCGTGGCTTCCCGTTAGGTGGTCCTGAGCGTAGACTACGCACTGATTTTGCGGAGCTGCCTGGCGCCACTCCAGTAGCGCCCTTTAAGCCTTCTAAGCCATATGATGAGTCGGCCATCGAGTACCGGCGTCCAGAATATGATCCCTATTATGAAGAGGCACCACTGTATGCCCCACGTGGTGCTTATTCGCCGTATCCACCACGTGGTGGCTATCGAGGACGTGGCGGCTACCGTGGTCGTGGCCGTGGTATGTATCATTATCACAACGATGTGCACCGACCGCCACATCCCGGTTCTTTGGGTAGTGCATCATCCGCTGTACCGCCACCAGGTGGTGCTGATGACGAATGGCGTCGTCCGCCAGGCGAGTCTTACGATCGAGCCAGGTCCGGTTCTCGCGAGCCAGGAGTTGAGCGTTCCCGATCTCGTTCACCACTTAAGCGGGCGCGATCCGTCGGATCCGATTCAGATACTTCAACACGACGAAATGATGCCCTGAGTTCTGCTTCCACGGTACCCGAGGTAGCGCGCAAGTGCGGCACGGTGTGGACTGGTGCACTTATACTGAAGAGCTCTTTGTTCCCCGCCAAATTCCATTTAACGGACGGCGATACTGAAATTGTTGAATCCTTGATGCGCGATGAGGAGGGCAAGCATAATTTACGTATTACACAGCGCCTTCGATTGGATCCACCCAAACTGGACGACGTTCAGAAGCGGATTTCATCGTCGTCTTCGCACGCCATATTTATGGGTCTGGCTGGATCCACAGTGGACACAGATTGCGATGACACGAGCGTACAGACGCGGCCCCTACGCAACCTGGTTTCATATTTGAAGCAGAAGGAAGCTGCGGGAGTGATTTCGCTGTTAAATAAAGAAACGGAGGCCACGGGTGTGCTCTATGCTTTTCCCCCTTGCGATTTTTCTACAGAGTTGCTGAAGCGTACATGTCACAGTTTGACCGAGGAAGGTCTCAAGGAAGACCATTTGGTCATTGTTGTAGTGCGAGGGGGCACAGCTTAAGTGTCTGATAATACTTGGGGCGAAAGTTGGACAAACTGGAGGTAATAAATATTAAAACCACAGTGCATAGAAATACCTTCGCCATTACCAAACTATAATAACTCTATGGGTGCGTCCGATAGAAACGGTAGGATTACATATATACACTTACATATATACATATAACATACACAATTAGAAGCGGTACCTAACATTATATCGTAGGAGTTGACAAGTGGATTTTTATATGAGAAAAATACATTCATACTAACGTCCACACATTTAAGCTCACAAGCCCCTATAACACATACCCACAAACAATACATAAAGAGTCATACATTACCATTAGTACCGAAGGTGTTAGTAAATCAATCAGAATTACCATATTAATCCATTACTTTTTTTTACAGACCAATATTCGTTTATGTTTTTCAATTAGAAAAAAAAAAAACCAAATTAAAATACGATGAAAATAATAATAGTGAGTGAATTTCATGCAATTGTATGATTGTGCCAAAAGTTTAAATCAAGCAATTTTTAATTGTAAATTTATTTATTTGTTATAAAAATATGGCAAGTGTAAAAATACATTCAATGGCTCATCATTTTCCTTTTTATTTAGTGGAGCCAGTGTCCCAATCCCCCATCCAAAAAGATCTACGTGCAAAAACAAACAAAATGAACCCACTGGACAATGTAAAAAACAGTTTTGTGTTGAAAATTTCCTTCTGATTTTGATTGTGTTAATAAGTTTTGCAAGTTATTAGTTTGCAATAGTTTTTTTAATTTATTGCGCCTAACTTGATTAAAAATAGTGCAACAAAGTGCAAAAGTTATTACGTTGATCTGCTAAGGTGTCACCGTCACCCACATATGTATGTCCTTTCGACCGCAAAATAGAATGAGTCCACAGAAAAGTTCTCCAGTGTCTGATTGTTGTTGATGCTGCTGTTTTTGTTGTTAGTGGTGGTGCAGTGCCGATCACTATACGTGCGTTTGTGCAAAAAGTGCTAAAGATCTTCAAACTTTGAAGGATCAGTTCTTCTGGTTTCGTTTTCATGTTTCCATGCGAGGCCAGTTCTGTGATGGGTGTGTGAAAATGTGTCAAGTTTCAAAATGCCCAAATGCATGAGATAAACTGTGCTGTGAGCGAAAAGTTTATACCAGTTCTGTTCCGGCCTGCAATGGCAGGTATTCACATCCATCCGAAAAGAGAACGTCATGTAGCATTTGTTTCAAAATGTTTTATCTGTTAAAATGGGTTTTGCAAATGTTACATTGGTTTTCTTGTGGTTGCTCTCAACAGTTGCGATGGTGTTTTTTATATTTTATTTTATTTTTGTGCAAGTGACTTCAAGATTAAAATATTTTTGTTCTCTATTTCAAAACTCTCAAGTCATCAACTAATATAAACTGCAAGGAAACAAATTTCAAATAAGTGTATGTGAGTGCGTATGTGTGCTAGAATGACCTATAAAAACATTCAAATATATACATATATATTGATTTAAAAGCTATGTATGTATATACACTAAACTGACATCTATTTATCCATATTTATGATATGCGAACGCTCAGAGAATTCTGCAATGAACAAATAGTTATTGTTACAAAAACTATACATGTATGTAAACTTATCACAATATATTTAATAACTAAAATACATACATAAATCCATAAATATATACGAGTAAATATGCCTACATACATACATATGTATGCTTAGTATTGTGAGTTGGTTGAATTAAATCTAAATATTTATGCGCAATTTATAACTAAATTAAATATATCTCTCAATAAACACAAACTATTCAAAGATGCAGTTGTTAATTGACTTTGTGTGCAGTTTAAAATAAATAAAAAACTTATTTAATTATGTCATAATTCTAGTGATCAAACAGTTTAAAGTTTCGGTAATTTTTAGGATGTGTTCAAATTCTGTATAAACAAATATTTCATTCACATTGAATAGTAAATATCGCTAGGTGAACTTTATTTTAACTTAAACTACATAATAAATTCATTATAATTTCACATACAATTTAATTTGCATCTACAATAAAGAGTGATAAAAATATTTGATTTCAAAGTATTTATTTTAATTTCATAAATAGTCTCGTTATATAGCACTACACTTAATAATTCGAAGTTTGGCGAAAACAAAAATTTTAACGCTTGTTCAAATCTAGAGGCACGGTTTACCTATTTACCTAATCACATTGGCTGACGATGTCCTTGTGTTCAATCATAGTATATGTAATATACAGTGCAGAGTGCAAAAAATCTCGGTGTTTCGATGGTATGGGAAACGAAGCCATCCTTTTCAGCATCCCACAGGAAATTAACCATTGCGTAGAGGCCTTGCATTAAATTTTCGCCCACGGTTACCAGGACGATGTAACGATATCTGAGAAGTTCACAAAAAACGCTCAAGCGTTAGATGTTGTCTTTTTGATGTGTAATTGCTGCATTGTTTATTACCTATCATAGTTCATAAGTTTTATACGATTCTTAATCTCCTCGCTGACCTGAGCAGCCAAATGCAATGAATGCTTCGGATGAAACATGTACTCGTTATGATAATTCTTGTTCATAACATCTTTCATAGCAATCTCCAGCCATTCCTTCTTCAGAGGATTCTTTGGTTCCAAGCGATAGTTTGGCATGTAACGCAATGTTGGCTAACATGAAAGTATTATTATTAACCATTTCTTGAATCGATTCGAGCGCAGAACTTACCTTCTGTTGGGGCATGCCCATTGGCGTAGCTATACCCGTAATATTGGGCTTGGTCAGGGATCCGCGCTGGCTGCTGGTTTGTTTCTGCATTATGATGGAAGGAATGTGTAAAGTAAAACAACTGAATTAGATTATCAGCTCGGCATTCCATTGAAACTGCCGGACCGCAAGTAAAAACAAATCAGGGGACCTGCAGTATGCGTGACTGCCAAATTTGGCAAGTTAACGCATTCTCGTGTTCACATGCCGTAAAAAGCATCAATTCATTAAAAACGCATAAAATATCCATGTTTACTTCGACATTATCATAAAAATCAATCGGTTACCTTCTCACGCTCCTGACCTAAGCAAAGCGTAACCAATCCCGACCAATTTTTGGCCGCCGCAGCCATTTTTAATCTTGAGGCTTTCGTGTTGTAACGTGACGTGAACACAAGAGTCGAGTGCGTTACTCATAAAACGGCAAATCAAGTGATTATGTGAATTTAAGTATGCCAAAAAAGGACTGTCGCCCTGGCAATACGCTTGTTGAATCAATAACTTTCATAATTTATTGAAACCAATTACCGTCGTATAAGTATAGCATATTGAATAATGATAAGCAGAAAACTCACGTCACCCTTTCCTTTTTCCTTATCTGTTGCCGGTTTGTCTTTGCCGCCTACATCCACCTTTCCTTTCCCATGGGTATCTTTAGCCCCATCAGCTTTTTCGACCAAGTTATCCTTGCTGTGGTCTGGTGAATCGGCCATGCTTATAAACTGTTTTTATTTTAATATTTTTGTGCTTATGTTTTTGTATGTTTCTTTCGTTTTATAAGATAATGAAAGTATAAGCTATAACTGACATAAATCTGCTAGTATGCTGACATTTGGGAACTCAATCTCTACCATCTTGGATTCCTGTAAAAGGATCCTTCTGCATGTTTTACTTCTGGCATAAGTTCTTTGTTTTTGAAGCTATACTAACGAAATTTTGCAATATGTAATAATATCTGAAGTCTTATCTTATTCTAAGCCAAATAATATTAGTCCAAACAAAAATTATGAATAAAAATTTTCTGTCTTTTCTTTTACACTGAAAACTGAACACATAATTACATTGCCTTTTATGACATGCGGCTTAATAATAGTAATTTAGAATTGTAAAAAACTTTAGTAGTCATTTAAAAATCTTTTATACATCCGACCAATCGAGATTTTTAAGACGATTGACAGATGTTGGTCCTAAATGGCAAATCTTACGGAATGTCCCATGATCCAGATGTTAACCTACGTTTATAAATATATTATAAATCGTTAAACCATATTGAAGGGCGTACTATCAATCCCGGAATATCGAAGCATTGTTTAACGGCGAAAGGCAAAGAGGCACATACTATAGTTTATCTGCTAATAGAGAATAAAAAATCGTCTCCTTTACAACAGCAATACGACACACTTTATTTGGATTAGAGTTACAGTAATATGTTTTATTTCACTGCAGTTTATAATTCTTCCTTTACCTTTGCTCGAAGTATACCAACATATACACAGTCAGTTATAGACAAACATACACGTACCCAACTACTATACGTTATTTAGTAATTTGCGTAATCAAATGATTTTTACATATACATGCACACATATTTGTGTATATTTAGCGTTGCATTTATGCATAATTATATGTGTTATAAAACAATTGTTACAAAAATTACAAAACGTTCAAGTCCAAAACATATGAGATAAGTACATACATATAAACACCCATAAATATATTCTGCAATATCTTGATATACAATACACAGTTACATACACGTATATATAATAAAATTTCCCTAAAAAAAATACATAACAGTGCAAATCTTGGCCATTTTACGAGTCCAGGACCCCGAGTATGTTTCCATTATAAACCGGACGAAGGAATGTTTTTAACACTCGCAACGTTTTTGTTGTTGACTCCAACCCAACTTCTTTTCAATAACTCGCCGTGCGTGCACTCGAGGAAATATAGGTACATTGCCTGCCAAAGTTGTAGTACCCAAACAAACAAAATGCGATACAAAAATACATACTAATACACAACGACGATGGTGGCAATAAAATATGTGGTGATGGTGGCGGAGGCGGTGGCATTGGTGACGTACAACATCTATACTATGATAGTTACAATTAGATAGATACTTAAAGCACCTTGGTGCGAATTTTGGGTGCAGACTTATAGATAAATTTCGAGTTTGCTAAATTTCTCTGGAGATACATACATATGTATGTATATTATTTTAGATTTCAAAGTTATTTTCAGTCGTGTGGTGGTCGTGTTGTTGGTGCACAGACACATAAAGCTTTAGTAGCGAATTCACGACAATTCGCATATGTGTGACTTTAAACTTGTATAATTTGAAGACGATTCTTTTACTTTAGTTAATTTTAAAATGTTATTTGTATATCTTTGTATAGTGGACACACGTAATAATTCATATTGATTTGTATATTCTTATATAATCAGTGGGTTACGTTATAAACAACATCAATAGATAGTATTTTGCTGGATTGTTTGTCGAAGGTATGCCAATAACTAGACTCATTTGATTAATAGGTGTACGCAACATTTTTCTAAAAAAGGATCTTCATTTTTGGTTTGGTATTACATTTTTGTGTTCTTGGTAATGGCACCGTTATTTCATAACGCCAATTTGGTCCAATATTGAAAGTAGTGTTTCTTTGAGTTTCTTAATCATTAGATCGTACTTTGCGCAAAGAACCGCGATTAAATTTGCATATAGATTCGAGCAGGGCCGAGCGTGTGGGCTCGCTAGTGTCTTCCGATGACATATTCGGTGTTGAAGACTGCCTTTCCACCGATGCGGCACCGCCGCTGGTGCTTGCTGGAAGGTCAGCCACATCAAATGGTGTTTGCTGCAGTGTCTGCGTTGCCATATGCAGAGCTGGCGTAAGTGGGGGAGCTGCAGGAAGAATATGGATCATATGTTAGGCTTATATGCATACAAGGGTGCAAAGAGACTATAAATTGGGGATTGAGTGATTAAAATATATAACTACATTTGATGCCGGCCAGTGTGGGTTCTTCGGGCGTTAGTGCGCTGTCTGAGCGATTGAATGAATCTGCTGTGTTCAGACCACTGACAGCAGCTGTGCTAGAAGAAGCTGCGGAAAGCGACAAGCGTCCATTGTTCGTTTGGAGTGAACCTTGCTGCTTTAGCTTCGATTGTTTGTGCTCTAATTTCTAAAAAGCGTTAAGAATAAATACAAATAAAAGAAAAGAAGAAAACAAATTGTGTTTTGTTAAAAAAGGGTGCAACGCTGGGAACTACTCTGAAATATTTGTGTAACTAACGGCTTTATGCTTGGATTTGCGTTTTTCCTCTTCTGAACTCATGAGCTCTTGTACACGTACAATCCTCTTCTGGTTTTTCACCGATTTCTGTTCATCACGTAAACGGTTTTCGGCCCTCAAAGCCGCCTGCTTCAGCAGTTCCTTGGCGTTTAGTGACAATTTGAAGTATGGTTTTTCAGGAACAGCTCCACTATCTGATGGCGCTGTCGCAGCGTACTGTGTGAAGAATCGGTGACCAATTAATTGCTCTAAAGTCGGCAGGCCAGCCTTGCATGCCTCCTTCGAGAGTATACTTTCCAGCAGGCATTCTACGGATAGTGTGCTTTAATAATAGTTTATTTTAAACAGTATGTTTAGTTATACTTAGCGCTTCGGGGCATTCGGTAATTTGGCGTACCACAATCGACTCCTGAAGGGGATACCCCATAGCCATTTCAAATATTACATGACCAAAAGAGTAAACGTCAATTGTCTCAATCGTATGGATTTTGCTATGTTGCACAAAAAATGGCCTGTAGAAGGCGGGCACGCCCAGAACTTGGTTTTCAATGTCTAAGAGTTTGACGCAATCGTCCACAATGACAACATTGCCGGAATGTAAATGACCTATGATTCGAACCACACGATAAATTTTTACTTCAATAATACTTTTAAAAATATAATCACCGTAAGCGTATCCCTTTGAGTGCAAAAATATCATAGCCTCTAAGATTTGCTTTCCATATGTAGCAACTTGTTTCATGGACAGTGCAGTGCGCCCCTTTGGATTGCCATATTTGCTGAGAAACGGATTTTTTGGATTTCCAGCCATGCATAAAACATCCTTTAAAGTGCCATTTTTGTGAAATCTGTACGCAAAATGATATTTCAATATTTTGTAGAAAATGTTTGCATTTTGAGCTCACTTTCTTATAACCAAACAGCCACTCTCTGTGTGTGCTGCTAGTACGACAGGCTCAATATGCGGATGCTGTAAGCCCATTAAGCTTTTCAATACGCCATTCATTTCTTTTTCCTCGATGTACTTGTCCGGTCCATATTCCAACCATTCGGCAACCATCTCGGTATTAGGATCGAAGGTGCCAGCATCAATTGATCCTCCGCTGCCATTGCTGCTGCCTGCGGCAAAATGTTTGCTCTGGTGCGTTTGCGAGCCACTCTTAACCAACAGTTTGTTGTGTGTCTTTTCTGGTGGTTTTGTGGTGACTTTAAAATAATGCTTCCGTAGGCGCCAGCCTATCGGTCCTAGTGTTGCCCCTAATGCCCACACAGAGTCGTTGCGCAGGCACAGCAGCGCATTCTGCATAGCATGATCTGCAATGGTAATTATGGAAACCAGTTAGTCACCGAAAGAACAACATCGAAATTTTGCTTCATTACCATGAAAAGATTGCGCGTAGTTTTCGGGGTCAACAAAACGCTTGGCTGGCAGCGATGATGCCAATATAGGATTCATTAGTACGGTGTTTATGTAAATTTGTAATGCCTCTTTCCGTTCAGCTATGAAATCCGGGCGCATATTCCCGAAGAAGCGCTTTTTTGGCAATGCGCCAGGGGCCCCAAGTTTTTGATGGAGTTTATAGAAGTCATTATAACGGCGCAAAACTTTCCAAGAGTTTTCCTGATTTGGTCCGCGTTGCACCCGCAGCAAATATTCCTAGCATTACAGAAGACGTAGATGTACATTAGAAGTTCGCCAAAAATGGAGGTTCAATAAATACAAAAATGTACTAATTCAAATAAATGTAGCTGAGCTCTTCTCTGCAGATGGTTACTTAGTGGTGCTCCTGTGAATTTTGCGTGTGATTTTAAAAACCATTCAGTACTACATACATACAAATATGTACATATGTATGTATATGAATGCATGTATAATCAGCGGATTTTGTTAAATGGTCACTGGGTAGACATGGTCCTGGCCATAAATTCTTGCATAATTGGGGCAAGTCTAAGATGCCTGATTTACATTAAAAAACGGAAGTACATTTGAGGCAACTTTCATGGGTGCACTGAGCTGTCCATGTATTTATGTATGTATGTATATAATTCATACATCAATATACAAACATATGTACGTTTATCCGTAGTCGTAGGGCAATGCATACATACTCGTTGATTGCTACACACATATGTATGTATGTATGTACATAAATACATACAAACACGGTACTTATGAAATCATCAACAAAGCTGCGGCGTCGCTGATTATTGATTTTTCTGGAGCTCCATTGGGCTAAACTACATACATACTTATTTATGTATGTATTTCACTAAATTTTTATGTCGTACCGTGTGTCCGTTGACTTCCTCAACTGTGACAATTTCACAGCTCAGCGTTTCGGTGTCATCAATTGGCAATTTCCTTTCATATTTTCGTGCGAATATTGCCATTTGATGAATGCATTTTCAAAACCCTCAGGTGCAAAGCAGATATCTGCGCTGTTGTGTGTATCTGCCAGTCTCCACCACTTTGGGATTTCAAAACAACAAATACGCTTGTAAAATCAATGAATCACCGAATTGAAAGCTCAAGATATTAACATACAAACTTTAGATTTTGCTTCCTTTAAAAAATTCCAATTTGAATATAAAAATGTTATTATTGATTCACAGGTAACTAGTGCTGCAATATATTGCATTGTACTCATATTCATTTGCTGCCAGTGTTGGTAGCGCAATTTATTCTTTTGTCTGTATGTACTCGTATTCGTTTGCGGACAATATAAATTCTTAGTTTGAATAATTTTCAATAGCAATTTGAATGGTAATCAAATCATTTGTTCTACTTTCTAACTTAATAGAATAGTTTACAGAATGCACTTGATTTCCCTTAACAACTGTTAACTGGTGGCTGTGTTTAACTTTGAACTAAATTCATTTAACACCGACAACATCAAAAACGTACCTCGCAATCAATACTGCAATATGACCGTGTTACTTACTGAATAGAAAACTGCCATTCTAGTAATCTAGCGCAGCTGTGAACAGCTGATGGACAAATTCAAATCATATTGAGTTATTCAGAATACCCTAATGCATTAGTAAAGTACCCAATTGCAAGGGCTGTCAACTCATTTGAACATAAGCTAAATGAACCAAAAATCGCAAATCGAGCTGAGTCGTTCTAGTCACGTTAAACTTGTTCTCGACAAAGCGGCACATCGCTATTGTTTTTTGTCGATTGTAGAAATTTATTAATTCTGAAGTACTGGAATTAATTTGGTTGTACTCATCATGGGCATCTCCACCGCAGTCCTAAAAACCCAGCTGTTGGGTCTGATAAACTTTACCGGTACACATAAAGATCAGGCGGACAAATACCGTCAACTTCTGAAAACTATTTTGGCGAATACGGGAACTGAATTGGTCGATACACTAAAACTTTTCGTCGACGCTATTGTAAACGAGCATGTTAGTCTGGTAATATCTCGTCAAATCCTGAACGATGTGGGCGTGGAGCTGAGTAAATTGTCGGACGACTTGTCCAAACAATTGTCCCATTACACGCTTAATAAAGTCCATCCCCGCGTCATTTCTTTCGAGGAACAAGTTGCCGGCATTCGTTTCCATTTGGCCAATATCTATGAGCGCAATGAACAGTGGCGCGATGCAGCCATGGTTTTGGTTGGCATTCCTTTGGAAACGGGTCAGAAGCAGTATTCCGTGGAGTGCAAGTTGGGTACATATCTGAAAATAGCCCGACTTTATTTGGAGGACAATGATCCCGTGCAGGCAGAACTGTTTATCAACCGTGCATCCCTTCTGCAGGCTGAAACAAATTCAGAGGAATTGCAGGTACTTAATGCTTAGTGATCACAAGATTAACAATACTCAAACCATTTCGATGCAGGTTTTGTACAAAGTTTGCTACGCTCGTGTTCTAGACTATCGGCGAAAATTCATTGAAGCTGCTCAAAGGTACAATGAACTGTCCTATCGAAAAATTGTCGACCAAGGCGAGCGCATGACTGCCCTGAAGAAGGCCCTCATATGTACTGTGTTAGCTTCTGCTGGTCAGCAGCGTTCTCGCATGCTCGCCACACTATTCAAAGATGAACGCTGTCAACATTTGCCAGCGTATGGCATACTCGAAAAAATGTATTTGGAGCGCATCATACGCCGCTCGGAATTAGAGGAGTTCGAAGCGTTGCTGCAGGATCACCAGAAGGCTGCCACACAGGACGGCTCGTCCATACTAGATCGTGCTGTTTTTGAGCATAACTTGCTGTCGGCCAGCAAACTCTACAACAATATTACTTTCGAGGAATTAGGTGCCTTGCTTGACATACCTGCCGCCAAAGCCGAGAAGATTGCCTCGCAAATGATCACAGAGGAACGTATGAACGGACACATTGACCAAATATCGGGTATTGTGCACTTTGAAAACCGAGAATTGCTGCCACAATGGGATCGTCAAATACAATCGCTGTGCTATCAGGTGAACTCAATCATTGAAAAGATAAGTGTAGCCGAACCAGATTGGATGATGCACACTCTTGATAATATAAACTAAAGGTCAGCAGACTGGTGGCTATCATTACCAAAATTTGAAAATGTTTATACACCCGTTGGCAGAACTTAAATACATTGATTGCAGTTTCATATGTTTAACATTGTACATGCCTGCGATATGTCCCATTTATAGTTTAATAAAGAAAATTAACTTTCATTACCGAACCCCCGACTTCGGTTTATTGTTTTTCCACTGCTGTTATTAGAACATCACCCGTTCTCAATTCAAGAACAGGAGAGTGGTACATCATTGGTTAGTGTGTTTTAAAAGATTTACATTGAGTATTATGTATTTGCATTATTCTTATAATTCACAAAAGCTCTGTGTACAAACATTTTATTTCTTATAGAACTAGTGGAAAGTATTGAATATATTATATACAAAATTTTTGTATTCGAAGATAGTTTGAACATTCTTTGTTACAAGTTATGATTTAAAAGCTACCTGTTTAGGGGCATTTGTGCAATTTTTACCCATGCTTGCAACTCTTACTTAAGCAGCAAAATAGAGACGTCTTCCGTTAACAAATTTAAATATACAAACCTATATTTAAACTAATTATATTTAAAAATTGCAACTAAACAAAATGCAAAACATGCTTGTTACTTTACAAGAGTAAAAGTGATTAACTTTTGGAGAAGCGCAATAAAATCTGCCTTCGAGGTGCTTATTTACAAACATACAACGTCTGCACAAGGATTCATAGGAGACAGTGGATGGGTTCCGTTAAAACACAGTGTATAATCATCCTTGCGTATTTGAGGACTCCTCGTTAAGCTGCATTTGGGCGAGTGTGCGTACAACGACCCCGCGGTTTACTGGCGTTAGACCCTGGCAGAGACCGACAACTGCGTCCAGCGCAACATCAGGACAGTCCTAAGGAAAAATAGAATGTAGTGTATACAAAAAGATGTAATTTGATTGTTAATACCTCTAGCATTTTGGAAATTGTTGAAATAATAGCATCCCGCCTAACCGAATTCACGTTTCTTGAAACTATAGATTCGGTATTAGTTTGCTCCTGATACCAGTTGACCATTTCCTCGTTCTTATCCCAAAGGTATGCCTATAATGTAAGGAGTAGTGAGTTTTTAATTGTAAAATATAATTATTGTTTATAATAATTTACCTCTGTGGCACCCTTATCCTCAACCAGCCAACGGCGTAACATCTGCTTAGCTTGCCCAACCGACAGATTGTCCTGAGCTTTTAGTATCTTCTTAATGTAGGCATCCTCCAGCAGTAGGCGACGTAGTCGCCAATAGAGCCAACGGCGAGAATCGCGCCAAGGCACTATTTCGCTGATGCATTCCTTTTCTAGCATACGTTCGGGTGTGTCGTGTAGGTCGGCAAAGTGGACTGCCACCGTGTGATAGACATGCATGAGTAGCGCTATACGAGACTTGATCTTTTCTTCAACTTGAGCAGCTTTTATCTTGTCGCCGGATGCAATGAGCTCATCATACTCTTTCTTAAGCTGCAAGGCGTAAAAGTGGAATTGATTTGTAAATTCTAGAGTACTGAGTAAAAACGCTGGGAACTTACAGAAATCGTAGTAGCATCTAATCGGTGAATGGTCTTAATGAGGTCCTTTTCTTTATATTTAATTTCCACAATGCCCTCTGGCTCCAGAACACCACCACGTGCTTCGGGATCAGCATACGTTTCCATATATCTTGGATTGATAAGTGAGTCCAGAACAGCCCAGGCACCACCACGTAGTTCGGCATTAGGTGGCAGATATATGAGCACCGGTTTCTTGTATTCACGCAGGCCATCCACAATGTATGCACCAAACTTTACAATTTGCTCATACATGTCCTTCATGCCGCCAGAGAAACCACGCCAATTGGCAAACACTATCAGCGGCAGTTCCTCACGTCCGAAATCCTTAATTGCCTGTGCTGTTTTGTATGATGAGTCGGGATACCATACTTGACCAGCCTGCTGCAGTGTCTTTGCCTCAGAGTCCAAATTTGCAGGATCAGCCGGCATTTCTACTTCAACAGTGCGCGTTTCCACTGCGATCACGCCCACAGGTACGCCACCCAAGCGAGCCCGACCAGTTACAACGGTCTTAGCCCATGGCGCCATTATCTCACTCCAAGAGTCTCGATCAAAGAAGCCATTTTCCCATTCATTGGCATTGACGGGATTTACGCGCCCGGCAAGCATCCAGCGTGGGTCATAGGGAGATTTTGTGGGCATAAAGTCCACAGGTCTATCGATGCGATCATTGGGCACAATTATAGGCAGATCACAGCCGATATATGCGGGAATGTACGAAAGCCAGTCCAGAATGGTGTAAACACCGTCGAGATCGATAGCTAAAAGTGTGCGAAGTGTAAATTAGCTAAAAATTGATTGAGAATAGCAGCCATTCGTACCTTCAGTCTTGTGGGTGACACCATTGTTGAACATAATCTGCACACCACCAAGTTGATTATTTGAGGCGTACACTTTACGACCCAAGAGCTACGATTCATACAAGAGAAAGTGTTAATATATATGTAGTGATATAAAAGTCGTTTTCACAAAAGTTATAGAATTCTTATTCCTTTATGTTTATCAATTGCGAAAACCAAATAAAACTTAGTGTATGTTAGCTAGGCAAGTTTACCTTGTTCAAAGCGGCATAGCCCGTGAGTATAATATGCGAGTTATCGATCTGGATGACACGCTGACCCAGTCGCACCACATATGAGCCAATTCCAATAGTGCGGCACGTGACCATGGCAATTGTAACAATCTCTTCGTAGGCTCGTGAAGTTTCACCAGCAATGAGGCCAGCATAGCGCAGATTCTCAACACCGAGACCATCATCTTTTCCAATAATATCGGTAATCTTGTAGCGCTGTTCGCCCTCATCCTCGATGAGAATGGCACGCACAGAGTTGAGATTAGCAACCTGGGCATAGTCTTCAGTAGAAAGGTATAGATATTTGAAGCCCTTGTCAGGCTCCTCGGGATCTTCCCATGCTATTCTAAACATCGCCTTAACCTCCTCAGCCAGACCAATCCGAGCACCACTATTGACCGAAATGTATATCTTTAAAATATAAACAAATTAAAAAAGATCAACAATTATAGCTCAGTTATAATGTACCCTTGGAACTTTAAGTTCGCGAGCACGTTGTGATGCTTTGGCAAATAATACATCTTCCTTGATACCAAACGACCCAATGAGATAAGTTAAATCATTAGCAATGACAATAATCTCACGACCAGCTGGATACTCGGGAGTGGCGAGCACAATACGCCAAGCCACCATGCCGCACTGTAAAAGATTTATCTATTAAATGAGTTATTAAGAGTGTTATTATACATTTACATTATTTTCGCCAGGAAGACGTTGCATCTCGACCAGATTATCACCCTCCAAAACAAGCTCAACACACTCGAGTAGGATCTTATCAGGTATGCGTATGTCCACCGTTGGCCGAGCCTTTGAAAATTCTTTCCAGTGTCGTTCCGTCATTTGACGGAACATATCTGGCACGTCATACACATATGTAGTACCACTGGACTGCGCCTGGAAACGTTTCTGTTGCAAAAAGTCCTTGGTCATGTATGGCGTGGAAATAGGATGACCATGTAGAGAACCTTGCTTGTCGCCGTAAGCCTTGAACTTGATCTGTGAGCAGAGTTTTTAATTTAGTAAGCATTTTAAGCGATATTTCAGTAGAACTCACAATGCCCGTTTCAGCATCCGTTTGTTCCGTATACATGGAAATATCCAGGAAATATCCCGAATCATTTGCAATGCAGAGTCGTACAGCTTGGGTTGGCGACTGTGGGGATTGTCTAATGACCATTTTTAACTCAGCTTGAAGCACACGTAGCTTCCATAGACGTGGTCCATAGCGCATGATCATCTTTGTAACAGACTCTTCAATTTTAGCCGGATCCATTATGACGGTGGGAACAAAGTTTAGGAATATGTGATTGCAATCGGTACGCTTGGCATGCGGATGTGAGAAGGCTACCTCCAACTCATCCATTGCCTCGAGCAGCACGCGCTCGCCTTCATTTTGCAAATATTCAAACGAAGCCTCTTTGGTAATAAGGTCCGAGTGCCGAATGATAGAGCGTATAAAGAAACGGAAGTCTGTAACCTCCTGACCCTTGGACACCTTTGCCTTGCCCAAGTATAGATGCATCTTTTGGTTAGCAGTCGGCAATGCCTCCAGATCGTACGTTTTCATTCTATTTAGCTCCAAATGAAAAGCAGAAGCGGGTTCCAAATGGCGATAGATTCTGTCTTCCTCGAATTTGTCGCGTGCACGATAAGTGAAGAATTTTGGAAACTGGCGCTTCTTTAGCGCAGCGAAGGTAATTCTGCGTATACGACGCTGGAACAGCTCCTGTTGATGCTCCTTGCAATAGTTACCGAATATTTGCGCCATCTGCAGATCATCCATTTCACCCGTTTCACGCACTGCAACACTCACAATATGAATGGGTTCGGTAGATTTTGCCTCTTCGGCGGCATTGGCACGGGAGACTGGATCTGATAGTGATACATTAATGGATGTGCTATGACGGCTATCAGAGATAGAATCCACAGCGTCTACGGCCTCCAACACTTTTGCGCTGACTAGAGCGGGTGAAACAAAGTCCTCCAGTAGATCTAAAATTTCGTCAGAGTACATCTCAAAATGCTCGAACGAGTCGAAAGCGGCAATGGCACCGGTGCGCACAAATGAGGATCCCACGCTTTCGGCGGCTACTTGGTCCAGACCATCAGGCGATGACATGCGTGAAAAGAGACGATTGGGATGCGCGGTGGGCAACAAAAATTGGAAGTGCACCAAAGGCAAGCCGCCTGATAGCTCTAGGTGCTGCAGACAGGTCAGCTCGTAGGAGGTGTAGGCACGTCGAACATACACCTCGAGAGCCGCATTGCAGACGGCGCGATTGGAATGGTAAAAGAAGTCGTGAAGAATATCAAATATGGAGGTTTCTGATAGAATCAAACGTTGTAGGTTTTCAGGATGAAAATCGTGGCCATACATGTCCACCGCCGATAGGAAAATCGATTCCATTTGATTGTGGCGAAGTTCATAGGCTGGTTGATGAGCTGCAATCAGGACTTGACGGGAACGAAGTGCAACGCGCGAATGCTCGGCACGATTGAGCGACGTTAACTCGTTAAGGGTGTTGGCCAATTCATCGGTAAGGCCCGGTTCGTTTGCCCACAGATGATCGATAAGCAGAGTAACCAATAAATTTTTCTTAGCCACCTGGGAATGTGAGAATATGGTGTTGACCACGGTCTGCATGTCATCCTTATTGTGCTCGCGCACCAGTCCTACGCACTTGTCGTAATGACCATGTTGGAATTGTGATTCAACGTCGTAGTACTGACGTAGCAGTTCGTGAACGGCAGCCTTCATACGGCCGCGAATACCGTTACGATAGCGCTGCACTAGTTGCACAATGCTCTGGGTTGTTAAGAAGAAGACATCACGATCAGCCCGTTTCTGCAAAGTTGCTGCATGACTATCAATGACACTGGCAATTTGCTGAGAGGGAAATTGGGCGAGTACGCTGGTGATGTTGCGCTCATATAGGGTCATTAACTTGCGTATTTTCTTCTCCACCGATATAGGTATGCGGCCCGAAATAGAGGCGATGACTTCCTGCAGCTCCAGAAGCGGTAGTGAAGGATCGCGCAAGCTCTGCATAAATTTCTCTATTATATCACGTAATCGTTGCGCATTAAATGGCTCTGGTAAACAGTAGCCGGCCAACGTATTTTCAAGTATAGATTTGTACGTATTGTGTACGCGATTTAGTTTCTCAGGCACTGGCGCGTTTTCCGGCTGTGGGAACTGACCCTTATAGGGCTGTGCTTTCGTAACGAGCGACGGATCGTCCAATTCGAGGTGACCCAACAGAGAGCCTGCATCCAGAACAGCGCCTGGACGACGTATAAACGTGACAGTACCGGCTTCTTGTGACGTTAGGGTCATAACCATTTTCATTACCTCAATTTCAGCATATGTTTGACCTTTGGCGACATGTGCCCCATCTTCGATTAACAGATTAATCAGTTTGCCCGCCGAGGGGCTGCGCAGCAGGGAGGGATCATTCTCTTTTTCGAAAACACAGGTTTGATTTCCAATAACAATGCGATACCGGTCGACTTCTTCCTTCATGTAGGTGGTATATGAGGCACCTTCGAGCGAAATGAGTAAACCACCATCGGAGAGGCGATGCACTTCGATTTCTTTAAATGAATTGTTCATTAGCAAGAAGTAAGAGTTGGGACCGCTCTTGGCTGCTTGGACTTTGTAGCGAATGGCATCGTTTATGAGCTCTACATCAACAACATTGGTAAGCGTGTTAGCTGCCTGGATTTGTCCTTTTTCCAGTGAAGTTTGGAAACTTGAGAAAGACTCAGTGATCTGGCGATCGGCGATATGCAGAGCTCCACTCATGACTCCCAACAAAATATCGGGCTTTTCAGACTGCACACGTTCTGCAATCAAAGCATCCAACCAAGCAGTGTCGATACTGTTATCTAGGAACCGGTTTGTCTCCAGCAATGTTATCAAGTACTCGACTGTTGTGCGGAAGTCACCACGAATAGAAAGCTCCTTGAGTGCAATTACGAGGTTTTCACGTGCCTGCTGGCGATTTTCGCCCCACGAAAAGCAGTGACCGAATTGCGAATCGGCGAACTCATGCAGACCGCCGGATGCGGCAACACTGAAGTAGCCCCAGACATTTTTGCTGGATCGGAAGTTTAGCTCCTGCACAGTTCCCGAGCTAGGTTTGAAGCCTTCGTCGGGATTTTCCGAAGTGATACGCGCTGCGATCACATGGCCAGAAGGTCGTGGCTTGTTCACCGGGTTTTCAAAGTCAATGACTGAGGAGCCCCATGGCGATTCGCCATATAGCAGACGGATATCCTTCAGACGGTACAAAGGAATACCCATGCCAATTTGAAGCTGGCAAGCGGGCAAGTTGACATCTGCTACCATTTCTGTGCATGGATGCTCGACTTGGAGACGCGGATTAAGCTCAAGGAAAAAGTATTTGCCTTCTGGATCGTACAGGTACTCCACAGTGCCAGCACTAACATAACCCACCATCTTGGCTAAGCGCACGGCAGCCTTCTCCATGTCTTCGAACACCTCTGGCTGGGCTACAATAGCTGGTGCCTCTTCGATAATTTTTTGATGTCGCCGTTGAATGGAACAATCACGTCCAAACAAACTGATGGCGTTGCCATACTGATCGGCCAGCAGCTGCACCTCCAAATGACGAGCACCACGGGCCAGCTTCATGACGAAAATCGGTGAACCAGGTACTTCGGCTTGAACTTGACGGAAGAGTGCTGGGAACTCTTCGGCAGTGTCAACACGACGAATACCCTTTCCACCGCCTCCTTCGGAAGCCTTGATCATGACAGGGAAACCTAAAAAAGACAACAACATGAATAAGAGGCGATGAACTGTAGTATCAACACCCCATATGCTTACCGATCTTGTTAACGGCCGCTAGACCTTGTTCTACATTAGTTACGCAGCCGCGTGCAAAGAGATCGCTTGTAATCTTGATCTTTTTACCGCTATACTGAGCCTTCAGCTCCGACCCGGACCACGGAAGTGTAGGAATTTCAGCAGTTTGAGCGACAATTGATGAGGCAACTTTATCTCCAAGGGCCCACATGGCACGTTCCGGCGGCCCAAGGAAAACCAACCCCTCCTTGTGCAAAAGTTCCGGCAGTTTGGGATTCTCCGAAGCATGGCCCCAGCCGGCCCAGACAGCCTAAAATGTATATTATTTTAATGTATACCCTATTACATAGATAAAGGACGCCAAATAACGAGCTAACGTGACGTAAGCGCAAAAACTATTTTCATATTACGAAACAAACTCAAGCACATGTGAATACAGTTTCTTCTAACGACTTTCCGATAATTACATACTCGAGACGGGTCACTCTTGAAACTCTGAGTATATACACACAAGCACATTCAAATCTGTAAATACTTAGGTCGGACGCTAGTAAACAAACATCATACGATGTGCTAGGCATCTCAACTAAGCTGGGGGCTGGAACACAACTGAGAAATACATACCTGCACTTGAGTGCGAAGTGCAATATCAACGATTAGTTCGACATTGGCATAATTGTTGTTGTTGGAACCGCCAGGAACTGGTACATAATGGTCAGCCATTTTAATGTACTCGGCGTTCGCCTTCAAATCCTCTGGGGTCACCATGACTACGAAGCGGACAGCGCGTTCGTTTTTGAACATCTCGTAAGACCAGCGACGTATTGATCGCATGCATTTGACAGCCGCAATGCCATTGTTGGCGATCAGGACACGATTAATGACACGGGTGCCGCCAAAGCGCTTTACGAACTCCTCCGTAGTTGCAATCAAAAAGTCACGATCCTGATGACGATCCTGGCCCAGGCCAGTGCCGCGGGACATACTCGGTCTGCAGGTTAAGAAGGAGGAAAGGCATTTATAATTAAACCTTGGATGTTATTTTCTATGTTAACTCTCTATCCGATAAATGAAAACATAATGCATCAAATGCATACTAACATATCCTAGGCATTACGAAAACACCCTTATATAATTAAACCCTAATTAAACTTAAAAACTCTCTTATAAAGTTTTGCTTATTTTTGTCGTTCTCAGTGAGATGTATTATTACATCTCTAGATGTATGTATGCACCTTAAATTCTTGCATTTTAATGGGAAAGAATTTTTCTGACTTTGTTGCATTTCAAATTGTTTAACTGTGACATTAAAGCCAATGTCGAAAAATTGACATGTAGAATTGATCGTATTGCAAATATAATTTAAGACAAATTATATCAATATATAACACCACTTTCCATTATAATAATAACAAATATATATTGGGTTAGCATATACTGGTTATTATATTTAACAAATTTTCCCTTAGGATATTATTGATAATGATTTCCTACGGATCCAAAATATGTTATGCAGTGCGAATTTCGGAGCAGTGTCTTAAGTTCGACTGAGCAGTTGTAAGACGCTATTGTGGGTCAATGTTAAAACACGGGCGCTCGCGCTCTCGTTAAAAGTTTTTAATGAAGAATTTCTTAACTATTTGGCAAACTGGTTTTTCACTTGTCCGTGCCGCTTAAAACAAATTCTTTTTGAGAGTTTGCTTTGTTTACGTTTCGCGAATTCAGAAAAGTGATAAGTACACAAACACATAAAACTACATATATATGCGCATACAATAGGACGCGCCCGCTCTTTTAATGTGGCCGAAACGTATTTTAGTATAAGTTTGTGTGTGTGTGTGTGTTCGGTAAATGCGTGTCGCATTCGTAATTTACTTTTGGTCTAGGGCTTCGTTTTTTGATTTACTTTAGAGTGCCGCCTGGAACGTTGAGGAGTGATGAAGATTGTGAAGTAGGGTCGAGATTGTTGTTGTTGCCGCTGTCAATGTTTTGGGTATTATTCTGATTCACTTGCTCGATGGCCACAAAATTCGGTATTGACGGGGCTATTGCATTATCATTCTGTTGATTAGCAGTTGTACCAGCTGTGGCTGCTACCACCCCCACCGCCTGCTGCGGCTCTTCGCCCGATTCAACAAGTACAAATCGCTTGCTGGCGCGACGCTTCAACATTGTGGCTAGCACAATTAAGGCCAAAAGCATTCAAGTACAAAGTCTCCACTACACTCGGAACGTGCGCTTGGAATTCAATGATATATGTATGTAAGAAAGTATTATAAAACAATAACACAACTATTGTGTTTGCGCGCACCACTTTCACCGACAAGTCAAACCAAATACAACACAACAACAAATAAAAAATAATCAATGCCACCGCTGCTTGAATAATCAACCCAAAACGCGAGAAAATATTTTAGCCAAAAAAAAAATTCACTACGGACACGATGATGACGGACGAACGCAGCGGCAACAACTACCAGACCTGACGACCACTTGGTAACTAAAAATGCTAACAGCCAGAAAAAATTCAACGAATGCGCATTGCTCATACGCCATGTAAGAAAAGTTGATGACGGCATCTCTCTGTTTGACTCCATGAGAAAAGCTGGCTGAGAGGTTCTGCCTAGGGTAGGGTCGGGGGGATCAATGCGATGGTTTCTATGCTCATCTTAAATCGAAACAACAGTTATGAATGAAAATAAATTGGAGCGACGCACGTCGTCAGTGAAAATTGATGCGGCCGGCCGCACCTGCCGCTCTCTCCCAGTGCACGCGCACTCTCGCAGAAGGCGCTCTCTGCTCTCTGTCTAACAAATTCCGGTTCTGCATTGCAATATTTATATTTTTTATCGTAAGTGTGCGACTTCTCTTGCTTGTCTTACTTTTTCTCTTTCTCTCTATCTCTCTCTATCATTTTGCTTTGTGGCCAGAGTATAAAGCGTCGTTTCTGTTGTCGGAGTAGAGTCAATCACCTGTTTGTTGTGCCCCTTTGTTTTGCTCTTTGCATCTATTATGCATGGGAATTTCCTTTTGGCCTACAATATAAGCAGCCACGGGCTGGTACGCGGCGCTGTTTGGCTGGGAATAAAATGCATCTGAATTGAGAGCAGAAAAAACGTATGCACCGCAGTACCTACTAAATCCAACGAATTTATTCTCAATGGTTTTCAAAAGTATAAGTTGATGATAAATTGTAAAAAGTAAAAAAAACACACACCAAGGACGCCCAAAAACATGTTGCAGAAGCAGTGTTAAAACAAAACTGAAAGTTGTAAGTTTAAATCCATTGTACTTATAACTGGTTTTAAATGGAATTTTCCTGAAACAACCTGACTTCAATTTGCTACAAAAAAAAGATATTTCAATTAAAATTTGACAAGGGCCGTTTTATTATCAGGAATTGAAAACAATTTTCAAAAAATGATTTGTTACTCCTTTATACCAACATAGTTAGAAATGTAATCACTCAATCTACACTTTTCCCTTTAAAAAATGTTCATCTTTCATTTTGTTTCTGAATTTTGCGGCCCCAAGATTACTTTAATCTCTAAATGAACTTCGACACCTACCTCAGACGCTTGCGACGCTCTGCCAGATCGCCATTTTGTCTTATATCACTTTGCATCTTTTGTGGAAAATCATCGCGAGCTTCACCCGCTTCCAAGGCAGCCTTATCGTCGATTTCGTCGCCAACCTGAGGAGGCTTCATAGATTAGCTTTTGAACTTTGGAACCATTTTCAAGTTATGCTCACCAGAAAACTAGGGCGATCATTTGCATCTGTAGACGTTGCTGCTGGAGCAGCTGTTGTTGTCGCGCTCATGTTGTTGTTGTACTTGATGCTATCAATATTGTTGTTATTGTGATTTATTATATTATTCTTATCGTTACTCAAATCGGCCACACCAATATCCTTAATTTTGTCGCACAAGTTACCAACTTCAGATACTAAGTTTTCACTTGAAAATTTAACTTTTTTGATGCTTGCCTTAGGATAATTTTTTTCTGTATCTGGTTTTGTTGTTGCTGCAGCCGCAATAACGCTGGAGTTGTCTAAAAGTAAATAAAATAAATAAATAAATTTAAAATATATATTATTTAGAATGTTGAAGTAGGCGGGGGAAATGAGCAAAATTACTAAAATACAAAATACTATACATGTAGACAATGTAATTATTAACAATGTGCGAGATATGACAGATTTTCATATTCAAAATGTAATTTCTAGCAAAATTTTAAAAATATGGGAGGTTTATTACTTAGCAACGATATAAGTAGGTGTGACACATGTTTTGCTTACAATTAGTTTTGTTATTATTGCAGTTGTTGTTGTCGTTAGTATTTTCTTGTGTTGTATTTGTCGTGGTTGTTGTTATTGCTGTTCCGGTAGCAGCTGTTGTGGTTTTTGTTCTTTTGTGGCCACGGCCAAAGAGCAAAGTCAATATGAATGCGAAAAAAGCCAGAGTGCCTAACAGTGCGATGTACATCGGCAACAATAAAATATCAAATCCAAATGTGCGCTAAAAATCAATTGAATTGGCATTCATTAACTTATTTAATCCTTTTTTGCAGATTTTCAGTGAAAGTGTGCTGCATACGTCAATCAAAATTGATTGGTAGAAACGTGTAAGTGCTTATAATTCAAGTTCAAAACTGTTCATAAATATGTTTGTTAGTATGTTTGTATGTCTGTGACACCGATGGCGCAGCGGCAAAACACTATAAAATGCAAAATTATGCAAAACTAGTTTAAGGTATAAATTGAAACAACGCATATAAAAAAATAATGATAATAAATTGGTTATTAGGGTACAATGTACAGCGCATCCAAATTTAAAACGATCAAGCTCCCCAACAACAGCTCTAAAAGCTACATATGTATGTATGTATGCATGCATGTACATACATATGTGGAAATGCAAATTGCTTTGGCTTATATGTATGTATGCATGAGAGAGGTCAATGATTTTGGTATTACAATATGTAAGTATGCCAGGCCACTTCAAGCTGCAGAAGCAGCGATTTTGAAATAATCGGCATGATTTGGCTCAATGTGAGTTTGAAGGCAGAGCCGAAACAAATATAAAGGTGAAATACATAAGTAATAATAGAGCCTTGAAGCTCTAAATTAGTGGGTGCAGTTATGTAATTCTATTACGTTCTCTTAAAGCCTCAGCAAGAATTAAATGGATGATCGAAATCAATATTTATGCACAGTGGTAAAAAAAAACGACGTCAAAATCGCATATGAAAAACTTGTAATGGCCTTCAACTGTAGCCGAAACAATGTTTCATTCGGATCCGCCATTTTTGTTCCTCAGTGGAATTTTTATAAGACACAAATCGTATGTTTTTTTAATTTGCCAAGTGTCGATTACTTTAAGATGAAGCGATAAGTGCCATATCAATTATTATTTAATTGGAATCTAATACGAATTCGTAATAAATGCGCACGTATTTTTTTTTTGTTTAAAGAAAACAATAACGTTTATATTTTTATAAAAATGATTGCACGAAATTTGCTCGTGGACCGTCGAATAATTCAAATTTGCAATTTTACCACTTTTTCTTATTGTAAATAAGATTATATTAGAATGTCAAAATTTGCGCTGGGCTTTACAGCGTTCCACAGCTACGCAACGCAAGCAATAAGTTCCGCACGATTGCTATCCCAATGACCGACGAAATGCGACTGACTGCGACTGGCTACACTTCCTCCAAAACACACTATTGCTGACTGCCGGACCTGGCCTGGTTGGACGTTGAGGTGAATCGTTGGTGACGACGCTGACGCCGACATCGCAGCCACTATCAACTACTTATGCTTGCCTAAATGTGTGATTCGTGCGTGTATGCACAGGTTGTTGCGCTCGTATGCTAATCGTCAGAGGGCTTCATAGGTCGAGGCAGCAACTTAAACAGCCACAGTCGTATCAACCGAGCAGTGTATAAAAATGGCTTATTTATTTATTTACCTTTTGCGTTAGCTAACAACGCGTTTGTTACAAAATTAATCAAAACACCGCGGCGTATACTTAATCACCATCAAAGATATGCGTGTTGTCGATAACAGAGAGTGTGTGCAATCGATAGCGATGTGGGGCTGAGAGCAGGCGCACAGCTGTTTATGTTTCTCTTTCCATAGTAGTGCATTGTTTTTGTGGTTTTTATTCAATGTCAAGGCTGTGGCGCAAACTGAACTTAAATGTTGAGCTTGACATCGAAAATTGCGCACAAGGTTACGATCACGGAATGCAATCAAGGGACAAAAATACAAATAACAACAACACAATACAGCTCTAAATGCTATCAATTGCTCACAGTTTAAACGTCAGCAACAGAAGCTGATTATGAATTATAGAAAATTAGAAAAATATGGATTAAATTGACGTGCATGTTTTTGTGCTATTAGTTGCACTCGAATTCAAAATAATTATAAAAAATCACTTCTCGTTGTTAGTTCAACACTCGACTGCGCACTCAACGTCCACGCTGCTCCGGTCTCGACGGCGACCGCAACGTTAACGCCGGCTATTTCAAAATCAGCAGAGGTTTTTTTAAAGTCATAACGCAGTCGCCACTACGCTCATCTGATAAGAAAAATCTTCCGATTTTTGAGAACTACGGTTACTCAATATGATTAATACTCTTGCTGGCTCTTATCATCGCAGACGGAAATATACACAAAAACTGTTTGTCGGTTTTTTAAAAGCCAATTGGTCAAAATAATTATATTTGGCGCGTGGCTGCTGCTGATATCGCGCTGACATTTTCGGTCGAGAAACGATGATCTTGATAATAATACGTATGCATAATACCATATAGCGAAGGCCAACTCAAATGTACATACAACATATGTAATAACGTGTACTATGTATGCACATACATATATGTATGTGTATGCGCATGTATGTACATACATACATATGTATGTAAAGAAGACAATCAAGCAACAGACACAACAATGGCTGTTCTGTTATTCAATTAATGTCTTTATATAGCACCCACTCTCAATTACGACTTTGCATAAATTAACTACAGATTTAGATAACGGAAGCCGTTCGGTCCGACGTTTGACGAAAGCATTTTGATGGGCTCGTCTTATTTCGTAGTCGCAATACAAAGCAATTTATGCATGTTACTCAGAAAATGCCGCATGACGTCGCATACACTTACGGTGGCTGGTTGGGCACCTACACATTCACAAAAACACACGTATATACGAGAAGTGGCGCGATATGTGGAGTCCAATAGGAATCAAGGTCAGTAACAGTACTGAGAACACAAGAGCGAGCGAGAGAGCGCAATGGCCCGAGCATATGTATTGAAAAAATTATGTTGCCTAAACAGCTTTTCCAACGTAGACACGCTCTGATAATAGACCTTATGTAAACACCTTTAAATGTGCATAAACAAATTCAGCCTGCGCACAACGACACTACTAGATATTTATTTATGTATGCATTTGAATATTAATCAATGTATCGTGCGGCGTTGGGGTTAATAACCCGTGCTTGGGTTTGGTTGTTGCAAACTTATTTACATATGCCCATATGCATATACAAATGTATGTATGCACATTACATACATATTCAATAAATTGTCCAGGGCACTTTGAGTTTCAATTGACAATATACGGTCGGTCATTGACTTACTTTTCTCCATTTTATTGCGTTTTTCACGTTTCTTTTTGTTCCCTATTTTTGCAATATATCTAACTGTTCTTTTCCGGGTAGAATATTCGCGAGTACCGTTTTTGTTCAGTTTACGAAATACACGACTACTTTGTGCTTTGGGTAAGCACAAAACTTTAGTTAACAACCTGCCCTGCTGTTGGCGTTTCTTTAATTAACAATTTTTTTTTGACTCTTTTCGATTTGGGAGGCAGAACTGCAGCCGCATCGTTGCCAGAGCTTCTCTATAGTTTTGGGTTTTAAAAAACAGTGCTGCCAGACTATGAAATTAAAACAGCATGGTAAAGCCGAAAAAATACTAAAACTACCATCAAGCGTCACGGCATTGAAGGTGGTCCAAACACGACTAAGTTATCAACAATGTTTGATGTGGAGCCAATTCTTGCTGATCACAAAGATGTTATACACGACGTCGTATTTGATTATTATGGACGACGCATGGCGACTTGCTCCAGCGACCAAACAGTAAAAGTATAATAAAAGACCAAGAATTTCATTTATTAAAAGTACATACGGACATACTTTGTTAAACTCCTTTATTTTCTCCTCCTCTCTCTTCAGATTTGGGACGAAGACGAGCACGGCAAATGGAAAGTGGCGAGCAGCTGGAAGGCGCACTCTGGTTCTATTTGGCGCGTGTCATGGGCGCATCCTGAATTTGGCCAAGTGGTTGCCACATGTTCTTTTGATCGAACGGCAACCGTTTGGGAAGAGGTAATCGGTGACAAAGTGAACACGACGACGACCACCGTCCCACCCACGCGCAGATGGGTAAGACGCGCTACGCTTGTTGACTCTCGGACTAGCGTCACAGATGTGGAATTCGCGCCAAAATATCTTGGACTGCTGTTAGCCACTGCGTCTGCAGATGGAATAATCCGGATATATGAGGCACCGGACATCATGAATCTATCGCAATGGCCAGTACAGCATGAAATTGCCAATAAATTTCCACTTAGCTGTTTGTCGTGGAACACATCCACTTACATGGTTTCGCAACTGTTGGCGGTTCGTTAATCAGTTCAGTTGATAATGTGTTCTCCAATAATATCTAGTCTTCTTTGCTCCACAGGCTGGCAGCGATGAAACGGCCACGCCAACAGGCAAAGTGTTTCTCTTTGGCTATAGCGAGAATGCGCGCAAATGTGTTAAAATGGAGACTATTAACGACATAACAGATCCAGTTACTGATGTGGCTTTTGCGCCAAATGCAGGGCGTACTTTTCATATGTTGGCTGTGGCTAGCAAGGATCTCTATATTGTAAACATTCGCGGTTTCACGTAAGTACTGGACCCTTGTGAAAAACTTAACAGCGTTTAATCTAGAACCATTTTAGAGACTCAAGTGGCAACTCAAAACTTGATCTTCAAACTGTTAAATTCAGCGATCATAACTGTCCAGTTTGGCGCGTCTGCTGGAACATGCTCGCTACAATGTTAATTTCAACCGGCGATGACGGCTGCGTGCGCATATGGTGCATTAACTATTCTAGACAGTGGAAATGTGCTGCCGTGCTCAAGGCAGAGGGCGGTGGACCTACGTATGAACCAACGTTACCGACGCCATCACTAGCCAATACTGCGTCAGCCACTGCTAAGTTTTACAAAAAAGGCACAATCGGTAATCAAGTACCGTGGCACTGATATATAATGTGTGTTACTGTTTTAAATAAAGGCTAAAGTTAAAGTTCTTTGTTTTCGTCTTGAAACTTACGCTTGCATCTTGTAAGCATTTTGATGTTCTCACTGCTCCAACGTGTAAGGTATTGGCCGGTTATCAAAGTTGTCAACGTTTTCCGCATTTGGTGGCGTTGTTGTTTGCCGGCCGTTTGGATATTGCTCGAAGCTGAATTGTTTATTTTATTTTACATTTTTTCTAAGGAACTAGTTACACTACCAGAACTTTCGTTACATCACTGGGGACGGGATCACAGAGAGTAAAGCGCCCGGTATCTTTTGGATACACGTGATTGGTGCGTTCATTACGATATCGATTTTAAGCAAATCTTTTTAAACCAAAACATTTTTGATTCATGCTTCCGAAAATTACAAAACAACAAAATCGAATTTCTCTCGTCGCGCACAAATCCGAAGACGTTCAGTATGTGTGATCTGATAACACTTTGAAGAGCATTCGTGTGTGCTGCGAAGGGGCACTATATATAAAAGCTATGGCATCCAGTGCTCAGTTTTAGCGTGCGTCGGTCGCAGCTACCAAATGCTCTCGCTCAAATTGTGATAATTATAAATCAATTTCGTTTTCTGTAGATATTTCATGTGGTGTAGGCGCAAATTAATCCTAATAAATTGCTAAACGAAAAACAAAAAAAAAATCAAAGTTTTTGAAAGTTTATTAAATTTACTAAAGTAAGAAGTTCTTACCCAAACGGATTCGCAAAAAGTACATCTTGCACTATTTTTTAGGCATATTCGGCTTTTATTTAGGCATAATTAATCACTAAAGATATGTGCCATTTTGGAAACAGTTAAAACACAACATACCTGTCTCATTTCCAAGGCTTGTTTCGTTATTTTGTTAGTTTTCATTTTGTCTTAGTTTGAATAAATGCTAGGAAATTGTTAAAACAGCCGACTGCCAGCACATAAAACCAATTTTCAGCATACAATATATCAAAAGTATGTTCACATTAATAAAGCGACAATACTGATATTTAATGCGCAAATACTCAACGAAGCGTTCAGTCATGCAACATATAAAATGTGCCGAAATAGGAGAGTTAATCCTGTTAATAAAAGTGTCGTTTTCACATATAAAAATGGTATTGTGGGACACCTGTGCATAAATTAAGTGTGTACTATACATATGAACATATATGGCGGTTGAATTGATAGTGAAGTGCAAACATGCATTTGTACATACTATGCAAACATATATGGAAATTTCTGCCAAGTTCAACACGAAAATCCATTTAAATATCGCACAGCATTCCACTTAATTGACCCGCAGAACAATAAAAACAAACCATTCAATATCGGTGACATCTCGATGGGTATTCCATATGTGGTTTTGATAATTCCGCCCTTCTTGTAGCAGGTCCTTACTACTCTGGAGCTTGCTGTTGGTGGCGGGAGCGCAAGTTGAGGAATAAACAGAAGTTCATCTTGAACGCACGTATTTGTAGGCAAAACCAAGCAATCAACCCCCCTGTACATGGCCTTGATAACTTAGCTATCCTTGCTATCCTGTAGCCGAATGATTGTCTCTAATTGGAAGTTTTGACGTGTATATTATGCTGATGGTGTTGGTGATGATCTTCGTCCACCCTCAGCGGGTTGCTCGGTTCTTACACAATAAAACTCACTGGCAGGCGCTCGAAATGGGGGTGGTTTGGAATGGCATGACTGGGAAGCGTGGGAAGTCAAAGCGCAAAGGTCTCTCATAGCAAGCAGCCCTGGTTACGGTAAATATTGAAAACGTTTGTGTATGTTTAACAGGCAAAGTTAAGTTAATGCGCAGAAGATTGTTTCATTTCAATGGCAAAAAATGCTTGTAGCATTAAGCCTAAACTCAAGAGGCCTCACAGAGTATTATTAAGGGTTGCTTCGATGGTGTTGATACGGAAACTTTGAGTGCAATTTTTGGTTGCTTAGTGGAGCCATTTGGTCTTACTTGGCTGGTATGTAAATAATTTATAAAAAATTATAGTATGTGAATACTTATGTAGGTACTTTGCTCAACCAACATTTTGGGATTAGCTACATAAAGGAATTTTTTGGAGTTTTTGTATCCAAGCAATATAAATTTCATTTATATCGCATTACTATTGTTTTATACTTTCAGCTGGGTTGGCGAGCAGATCAAACCTCCAAACATCCATCAAGCCGTGTGTGATTTCTGGGGTCTGAGGAACTATGAGTTTTACATTTAAATAGTTACTGTACTTATTAGAATTTCCTTAATAAAACTTTAACAAAGTATAACATTTTTACGTACGGCCTTAATATACATTTTAAAGTATATATGTAAGTATATTAGTAGAATATTTGAACTCATTATGTATTCAAATTGATGGACTTAGTAATGGTTTATTTTACGTTTTCACACGTGGTTTCGGGAAATACGGGTTTCTTGTTATTGGGGTGGTTGTGCACCTTGTGGTCTGTTCCTAATTATTCCAAAAATATGCTGCAGCCGGCAAATTAACTATCCTTACTCTTGCAAGCGCTAGGTTTTGTTTTTAGTTCGCGTATTGTGTGTATGTAAATTTCAGAATTTACATAAAATTTTGAGCTGAACAAAGCACACATTTAGCATGCTTGACCCCCCCGCTTAGAGGACTGACCAATGGTCAGCGGGTCGCGCACAGTGGCCGCAGCTTATTAGTTGCGATTATGGCTTCCAGTTCAATGGGCAACCGCAACCGCCGAAGCTTGATCAACAGAAAAATTGTACAGATAATGCGGACTAATGTTTAAAGACTTAGTAAACTATTTGTTGAAATGCTCTCTCTTATCTGTATTTAAACCACATACATGATCTATGTAGGAAGTACACCAAAACACCCAAACCTTCATTTAAATTAACAGCGACATATCGATGTACTTACCCAACATTCTCTTTTGGTAGCTTAAGTTATCCATTCTCCCCTGGAAGTGCAAAATTACGAACAATTCCTTTCATAAGGCTGTTTTCTTAGTCTGGTTGTAAGTTCCGAAAAATAACTGATGTTCTGGTGTTCCCCTACGCATATTTTATGGCATAAAAACACGGGTATTCTTCATATTTTGCGTTTTAATGGCGGTACATATTTGTAAAAATTATTTAATACATAGGATTATGATTGAGATCTGTAAATGCTTCAAGGGGCTCAACTAATAACTCATTAAATACTTATCTACACACTTATAATTAATACGCGTTAGCGTCAGTACTTCAATCTCCGTGACTTTGTTTTTTATAGAGGTCGGAAACATAAGACTATCACAGGTGGGAGCCTTTGACCCCGCCTTCTGTTATGACTAGACTTTTAATTGGGTTGCACCAAAAATGCAGATTGAAACGCTTCCTTAGGGCTAGTAAGCCATTTCGGCTCCCCATGGTCGATAGGGCTTGGCGCCATTGGGGGCCGCATATTGCAAGCCACTGGTATTGTTGTAATCGGCCTGGCTAACGCTTCCAGGATATTGAGGAGCGGCGCTGTAGCTAAGACCCTCGGCTGCAATGCTGGGCGTTGCCTCATTGCGATGGCTATTGGTTAGCTCGATGTAGGTGGGCACCTGTTGCTGTTGCTGGTCTCCATGGCTGTTGTGCTCCTGTGTGTAGTGTTGCTGCTGTCCTTGTTGCTGTTGTTGTTGTTGCGATTGCTGTTGAGGTTGCTGTTGCTGTTGTTGTTGGGATTGGGTGGATGTTGGCTGCGGCTGCAACTGGGACGATGTGGCCTCGGGTCTTGCATCGTGTGTCCCCATTCCTGGCAATGGCTCACCTGTGCCTCCCCCGCTTGTTCTCGATACGCTGGAGCGACTTGGGTGAAGTCCAGCTCCCGATTGTGGTGATGCACTCAATGTTGGATAGCTGTGCAAAGCTGTTGTCGGCAAATTGGGCACATACGATGTAGCATTGCTGGCCGGTGAGTACGTTTGGTAGGGCGTGGCCGCACAGTTGGGTTGGTATCCACTGCTAGCCGCCGAGGCGGACCAGCCACCAGGACTAACGCAACCCTTGGCCGATAACTCACGTTGCTGAGCAAAGTATTGCAGATGGGACATGAGGCGAAGTCGCAGTGGGTCTTGAATGTCCATGCCTTCGATGGTGACTAAATAGCGTGCCACCTCGGCGGCGCATTCGCGGAATCCAATGATGTGATAGTCCATGGCAAAGCGTTGAGGATCGTAGCTTAGCGAGTCCATGGCTGTAATAACAAATCAGAGAACACACACAAGTCAATAATCTGGCTTAGGGTCAGGGCGACAATAAAAAGGACAATGCATTTCGAACGATTAAAAAAGTTTTTCCCACGCCTGCCGCCTAAAAAACTACCCCTTCTCGCTGTCCGGCCTGGGGTGGCGATAGCGGCACCGCCACTATTTGCACTTGGACTCGACACACTTAGCGTTTAAAGCGGGTGGTGTATGTTGTGGTGGTGGCAATTTGCCACATCGTGGGATCGGTAGGCAGTGAACGGCACTGTGGGAATCGGCAATAGTCCGACTTCACTTGGGCTGTGTTTGTTATGGTAATCATTATTTTCCCAGAGCGCAATCAGGTTGGCGTTAACAGGTTGCCATTGTTTACACTGATTTCTGATAATTCGCGGCATATTGTGCCCGAGAGTGCAAGCAACATTCCCATCATAAGGACTATATTGTCGTTAGAAATTAAATATGGCCAGTGAGCTCTTAGGTATATTTTAGTTATCACAAGTCAATACTAAACTATATCTGGATAGCTTAATGTTATACATATATTTCGCTTGTATAAGAAAGACTCTTATTTATATATTAGCGATACACCATGTGATTTTTAGAAAAACCAAAATCGGCTCTATTCGATATTAATAGCGGATACTAATCAAAAGAAATCTACTCTTATTAACACTCTTTTTGAATCAGTCTTACACAAAACCATTAATCATGGCTAACCTGTGAGCAAAGCAGATTGCATGAAAACTGCGGGAATTCCTTAAAGTTTTTCAATATACAAATCTTTAGCAAAATCTATTTTACCAAAATTAATTGGCTTACTGTTTGCAGGATTTCTCTCGCTCAACTTAATTGAAGACCAACAAATTTTGCAAGAAATAGTGCTAATTTGAACGAAAAGTAGATAATTTTATATATATTGCGTATACGAAGTTTGGTTTATGTAGCTTTGGATTTATGGGCAGTATTGATGAAATTCTCGTGTTGCCTGGGGATGAGGACAGTCTACATACCAGGTTTGATCAATTTAGGCTCAGCCGTCTCCAAAATTCAGGCATTCACCCAGACAGACGGACGGAACGGCAAACGGACATGGCTATATGCAATCGTCTCGTCATGCTGTTTAACAATATACATAGTATACTTTAGGGGGTCGTAGATGCCTCCCTAATATACTCTTTTTACCCCCGGTACAGGCTATAAAAAGTCGGTTTCCAAAGCCAGAAAAACGGTCTAAGAGATTTGTACCTGAGTTTTAAAGGACTCCCCGGCAAATCGGTTCTCCATTGGATTGCAAAAACAACTTTCGTCTTTGCTTTCTTAAATTTTAATTTTGAAAATGTGTTTTGTCGTTAAAAATAGCGTAGATATTCTCAGTGGCTTATTAAAGCTCTGCACTAATATAAATATACGTGATTTCGAATCGTTGGCAATAGGGAATATGGATAATTGTGTCATGCATTCGCGGTGAACTATGATTTACTTACTTTTTGATTGTAAGCTTTTCAAGTGTTCGACGGTTAATTGTAAAATCTCCGCCTTCTCCAGCTTGGCCGATCCCTGTTTTTCATATGCCGAGGGCACCAAGCGTTTGAGTTCCGTTAGAGAGGAATTAATGCGATCGCGCCGTTTCTTCTCAATAACACCGCGGCGTTTCTTTCGACTCATCAATTGACAGCTACCCGGTTCGCTGGGTGAGATCCTGCAAAGGTAATAAATTGAGATGTTTAAGTAAAGAATATTTTTAATCAAATAAAAAAAACGCACACGTACTGTTCTTTGGACGACTCCTCGGAGTAGAGTTCGTCGCAATCGCTCTCGGAGAGCGCTCGCTTAAGGCTATGGCCGTGGTGGTTCTGCGGTGGAGGCACCCAATGGTTTTGTGGGGTGCTGGGCATGGCTGCGGCGGCACCATAGCCCCAATGCAAAGGAGCATTCACGTGCATGTTGTGTTCCATTTCACAAGGCAAAAACTCTTTCTTTGTTATTATGAAATATTCACAGTTAGAATTGTATTGATTTTTCTTTTATTGATCGCACAACACTTTGCAATTATTTGCTTACTGCACTTTATCTAGGAAAGTATCTGCAGCTAATGTGGCAAGGTTGAACTTGTAGCGGAGCTAGTTTGAAGCACGTGACTTATCGTGTGCGCGAACGACGTTCGACTGATTTTGAAACACACGACTAGCGTCCGTCCAGCCTCAACCCCTTTTGTGAGCCGGCGGCGGCGCGGCCAACTTCACCAATAAGACGTCCACGGTCCGCTGCAGCAGCAGCAGCAACAACCCTTAGCAACGCGTGCTATGCCGACGCTCGAGCTCTGGTTGGGGGTAGCAGGATACTAGTGATCAGAGCACACACACACACTCTTACTAATAAAAGAGCAAAGGTGGTGCGAATGGCAATGCAAAGAAAAGGATGTGCGAAAAGGAAGGAACTCGCTCAGGATACTGCGACATATTGTTGTTGTATTTGTTTATGAGCCTTTGTTGACATGGCCCAGTGCTGTCCTGTTGTCACCATTCAATGCTAACTCGAAATGCAAATCAAACACCACAACGATTGTCCTCGCACTCCCGATTTTAATAGGCCGAGCGTCGTCTATGATTGCTGTCATCGATTGCATCAGACAGCATCAGCGCCGTAGGCGGCAGAAAAGCCGGCACCGCTCTTGTCTCTTTGTCCTTGCGTTTTGGCCACTTGACGATGCCAGACGCCAGACGCCGGCCGGCGGCCAATGGCCCGCCCGCTGACTTGTTGCCACACTTGCTTTAGGAACTGGAGCACGCGACTCGAACGACCGCCGGTCGTGTGCGGCTGTGGCTCCAACAAGTGCAATCGTTGCTGTTGTTGCTGCCGCTGTCCTTTATTGCGGCTGTCCCACATTTCTAGGTCAGCGCTTGGGTTCTGCAAGGCTGCGAGATTAGGTCAAGGCTGTGGAGCAGGTGCCACAAGGGCATTGGCACACATAGGTTATTGATTTCTATTATTTGCAAATATCATTAAAGACCTTCTGGCTTTGCCGTTCGCTGTACGATATTTTGCTGCGAAGCTTGTAAGATCGAGAATTGGAGACCATATATTACATATATACGAATATACATACATATATGTTCATCATGATAGGACGAATCGATGTTTCTCATCCACATATTCAAAGTACTTCGTAATATTTACACCCTACACAGGTGTCCAAAAACCGATATGATTTTAAAAGATTCTCTGTAATTATAAAAACGTTTTTGTTTAAGAAAATAATTTCAATATTGAAATCGTAAAGGTTATGGTTATACCTGTGCCGCGTATGGGAACAATCAATGATCAAGTATTAAATAAGAAAAAAATTTATTCAATAAATATATAAATATATTAAATAAGAATATAAATATTGTCAAGTAGACAAGCAACTTTTAAGTTCTGCAAATAATCACTTTACTATGTATATTCAACAAAATGACAATAATAATAACAATGTTTTGTTATTATTTATAATATTTTCTTTCAAAGCGAGTCAGCTGGCTCAGTTTGCGGGCGTAGTATTGGAGCAAAATACATTCGCTTATAACTTTTCATGGGTTAAGCTGATTTGGCTAAATATTGATGATATCAAAATTTAAGGTCATATGATAAATAAAATGTCAATTCATAAAATTAAATTTTTTTTTTTTATATGATAATACTTTAATTTTCCTGTTATTATTTACAACAACTTAAATTAAACTTATAGAAATATACAAATACAACTTAAACTAGGAGTTCAGTCTTATTTAATTATTTATATCATTTAATTATTATTTATTTAATCTTATATTAAATAAATCTATTAGGAAGATCGGCAGGGTGTGATCTCTTCAGCCTCCTTCTTATTACTCTTGTTCCTTTGCGTCGCCGTTTCAGCAGGCGCCTTGCTAATACATTCACATGGGTTCGCAGACGCTCCATGTATTGCTCAGCCTGCTTATTTAGCACGTCTCCAACTTTTTGCACCCCTAGATCCCTTTCTATGTGTGCCGTTTTCATGTACCAGGGGGCATCTGTTAGGAGGCGAAGGGTTTTCGCTTGCAAGACCCGAATTTTCTGCAGGTGTGACTTTGCAGCGATTCCATAAACTTGTAAGCCATATCGCCAAGAGGGAGCGATGCAGGACTTATAAACAGTCACTTTGTTTTTTAGTGACAGTTTTTTGTTGGTTAGGAGCCATCTCATATTGTTTATTCTAACACTTAGTGTCTTTACAACAGAGCATATGTGCTCTCGAAATGTGAGGCGCCTGTCCAAAAGTACGCCCAAATATCTGTAGCTCTTGGTATGATTCAACAGCTGGTTCTGTAAGGAAACGCCAGGACAGCTCATCCTGCGCAGTGCGTAGGTGACATTGGCGCACTTGCTTGCGTTGATGCCAATATTCCAGCGATTTGCCCACATTTCGAAGCTCTCTAGGTACTGCTGCAAAATATCTGTGGCTTCAAAGATATTCTTGTTTCTAGCCAGGATAGCCGTGTCATCTGCGTAGGTAGCTATTAGAAGGTCCTTCGGGTCTTCAATAGGAATCATAGTGCCAGTGGGCATATCATGTGTAAATAAGGTATAGAGGGTGGGCCCCAAGACACTGCCTTGCGGAACTCCAGCTCTAATACCCCTGACACTGGATTCCTCTCCATCCAGCACCACCGTGAAGGTCCTATCTGCGAGGTAGCTCCGTAGTATCCAAAACAGTTGAGGAGGCAGCATTGGCTTAATTTTGGCTAGTAGGCCATTGTGCCAGACTCTGTCGAAGGCCTGCCATATGTCCAAGTACGCCGCCACCACGTACTCCTTAGCCTCAAATCCCTCAAGGATGAAATTTGCTACCCTATTCAATTGTTCTGGTGTTCCGTGGGATTTTCGGAACCCAAATTGAAAGGGAGGGATTTTATTTGTCACTTCTTTTAAGGACAAAAGTCGTTTCAGCAGGCACCGCTCGAAAAGTTTGGCTATTGTGGGCAGTAAGCTGATTGGTCTGTATGAGTCCATGGAAGAAGGGCTTTTGCCAGACTTATGGATCATACAAATCCTCGCTTTCTTCCAGAGGGCTGGAATATGACCCAGTCTCAGTACTGCGTTGAACACAAGCACCAAGAACAACACTGCTTTGGCTGGCATCGCCTTGATGATGTAATTATCCAGGCCATCATCACCTGGAGCTTTTCTGCTTTTCAGCCCTTTTATGTGTTCAGTGACTTCCTCCACTGTAATGGGAGCAACCGGGGGACATAGCTGTTCCGGACTCTCGAGCGCCAGTTGTACTTCGTGTTGAGTGGTTGTTGAGCTGGTACTATATGGCTGGAACCGTGCCTCTAAGTCCAGTGCAAAAGCCTCTGCTCTTTCTTTTGGAGTTCTAGCCCAAGATCCATCAGGCCTTTTTATTGGAAACTTTGGAGTCACTTGCTGCTTGTACCGTTTAGCCAAAGTCCACAGTGAATGCTTTGAGCTTGCATCCGTGGTCGCTTTAGCAAGAAGTTCGTCATTTTTGTTTTGCTTGTGTAGTACCAGCAGCTTCTTTACTCTATTGGCTACTTTGCAATATACCCTGTCCACTATTGGATCCCGAGTGCGGCAGAATTGTCTTCTGAGCCTTCTTTTAATGAGCAGTAAAGTTTCAATTGCTGGCGGGAGTCTGTTTTGAGAGTTTAATCCATGCGAAAGTGTATTGGGAGCAGCGCATAGAGCAGCTGCATGTACCTTATTGAGAAAGATCGCATGCGCATCCTCGATGTCTCCTGGCACCAGTATTTCCAGATTTAAGTCAAGAGCTTGTTCCAATTCTCGACGAAATATAGCTATATCTGCCCCTCGTGGTAATAGACGACCTTTCTGTACCTTTAAAACCGGAATATAGTCATAGGTGGCTACTAAAGGCAGGTGATCAGAAGAAAGCTGGAATTCTGTTCTTAATTTGAGGCTGTCTTGACGCAATCCATTAAAGACGAAAAAGTCAATAGCACTGGGTGTGTGGCTTGCTACAGCAGGATAATGTGTTGCTTGTCCAGTTGCAAGAATTTGGGCAGAAGAGTTTTGGACTGCATTCTGCAAACATTTGCCTCTCTTATCCGCTCTAAAATTTCCCCAGAGTCTGCTTTTGGCATTGAAGTCTCCTCCAATGATGAATTTATTCCCAAGGTTACTAAATATCAGGCTGAAGTCTGCTTCTGACCATGAAAGTTTTGGAGGGAGGTAGAGAGACGACACAACCAAATCTCCTGAGCTTGTGGCAACTTGAATCGTAGCCATTTGTACATGTGCAGTCTTCACCGGGTCACAAGGGAAGTACGAAATGTCCTGTTTGACTAGGATCGCCGCTCCTCCTCTAAGTCTGTTGCTGGGATGGTCTGCTTTGAGGATATTGTAGCCTGGAACATAGACGCAGATGCACTCCTGTAGCCAAGTCTCAGTGATGAGCATCACGTCTATGTTATGTTCTGTAAGAAACTGCTTGAGTTCCTCAACATGTCCAGAAATTCCACGCGCATTCCACAATCCAAGGCTAAGTGTGCGTGTCATCATTTTTTGGCGTTCAATAGACTTAAACACATTTGCTTAAGGAAGTGATTTGTCTCCTGCAGTTCCTTAAACATGGCTTGTAGTGTGTCAACTTTCGCTGTGAGGGCCTCAATAGCCGCCTCAAGCCTCGTGCTACGGTTTGTGTTTATGTGTTGCCAATTCTGTTCCTGGTTGTGTATGTCCAAGTTGTCTCTTTTTTCTATATTAATTCCCTTTTTTGAGCCCGAGTTCCGATCAGAATTGTGTACGCTAGTACGGGTACGAAGCGCCTCTGCGTAAGAAATGTTCTCTTGAACCATAGCTGCAGGAACAAATTCTTGCCGATTTTTTGGATTACTGGCACGTTTAGCTATATTTATCATTGGCTTCCGTTGTTCAGCTTTGGCTTTGTAGACACGGCATTCCCTAGACCAAGCCGGGTGATAAAATTAAAAGGATTGAAAACTAGAGCCAAACGGACCTGACTCTTTAAAGTAGGCTATACATTAAAAAAAAACATGTATTTTGAAGAAAAGGAATATCAAATACACTTATACATTCCCAGATGCTTTCCTAAATATAAGTGGACGTGACTCGCTTTAATACTATAAATAACTATAAATAAATAACTATAAATAAAAGTATTTTGTGGGGACTCTACCATGTTCTGGGCATGCGCGCTATACTAGCTTGAACTACAGTTTCTGCCTTTCGGTAAACGCATAAAAATATGGGAACAAGAAATGTTGAAATTCTCAAAAACAAAAAAACATTGTTGAAAAGAAACATTATTTTACCTGTGTACTTAACCATTTCGATTTAATTCAGCTCTTGCCCTCGATCGTGCTTTATTTTGCAAGGAAATGGTATTCTCTCCATGCAATGGTTTTTAATAAAAATGCATTTTTGGGAGACAAAGTTTCAATAAAAGAATGCACTCAACCCTTAAATACCCTGTAACACCCCACAAAAAAAAAATTTAATTACTTCATTAAATTAAATATAAAATTTGCATACATACATTTACATCAGAATCGTGTCTATTCGTGTTTGTGTACTTGTACATATGTATGTGTGCATTACATTATTATGTCAAAGCAGCAACAAATACAGCTGCGGACAGAGCTTGGGCTTGGTTATATGGCTATAACTTTCTTTCTAATCAATCTATCATAATAAAATTTGGCATACGGACATACTTGTATAATTACTATCTAGGTGTACCGAATTTTAGTTCAAAATTCCAAGAATTACGGGAGTTATAGAAAATCGCTAATAGCGGGGGAGTGAGAGTGCATCGGAAAAAATGAACAAACTCCTCCTTTCTCGGGTTTAGAAGAATGTGAATACCAAATATGTTTATTCTAGCTCTTATACTTTCTGAGATCCTTGCGTTCATACAGACAGACGGACAGACAGACGGACAGAAAGACGGACAGACAGACGGACAGACAGACGGACAGACAGACGGACATGGCTACACCGACTCGGCTTGTCATCCTGATCAAGAATATATATACTTTGTGGGGTCTGCCACGCCTCCTTCTGTGTGTTACATTTACACTCGCACAAAACTAATATACCCTTTTACCCTTTGGGTACTGGGTATAAAAACCAGCTTACAACCTAGAGCATTAGACGACTTTATGCTACAACCGTAATGTAAGCAAATTCAAAAAGAGTGTTACTAAAAACGGGTTTACAGTTTAAGATTTCATTGGAAAAAGGAGGAAAAATTCCCAAAGTGGAAACAAATAAACATTGCTTGTAATATCCATCTGGGAAAGTGCCCATTTGCAAAAAGTGTTTTAGCCTTTTCACCGCTGAAGATTTCGTTAAAGACCTTTAGTATTAGTTTGCAAATTTTTAAAAAAATATTTGCAGAGAGTCTATCGATTACATGCGGCAAATAGGAAGAATTATGGGAAGTGCTTTTAATTTGATTTGGCATGCTGTCGCTCAGGTTTCAAAGGCAGCAAAATAAAATATTGTACAAGTCGTGTGGCGGAGCGGCAATTGTTGATTCGTTGTATATAGTACGAGTAAATGCGCTAAGGCCGAGCCGAGCCAAATACACGTTTATTTCCCGTGTGACAAGCAGCTCACGCACCCACCCTTGTTGGCGGCACAGTCTGCGAAGGACTGAGGCACCAACAACAACGGCAAGAACGGCAACCACTTGCACCACCACGCCCTGCACTGACTGTCATAGGCCAGCGCCATTGCTATTGCTATCGCCAGCGCTACTGCTAAATCGTCGCTGTGGCGCGTGGGAAAGTCAAAGGACCTCCGATTCTCACGCACGTTCAGCACGTGCGGGCCGTGCGCCGCCGGGCCGAGCATTATGAAAAAGCGCAGGCCCAAGCGTTTGAAGTGCATTAACTGCCCAGAGAGGCACACATCGGGCATTGTTATTGTGTATACATTTTTTTAATGGATTTTTGAAATTGTAACCAATTTTCCATAATGAAAATTATTGGCCATTAAGTTCCACCTACTATTTTGTTGTTGAATTTTTGTTGCTGCCATCCCAAGGAGCACGAGAAAATAAAAGGCTGGTTGAGACAACTGTTGTAGCGCACATAGAAGATGCATTTGAGACGGTTCGGGTTCATTGTTATCGCTATAATAATTTTCAAAAAATCTCATATTCACAACTATAGTTAAATGTTAAGACTAAGAAATATATAAGCGTAGGTACTTATATACGCAATCTTTTCCATTCACGAGTTTTTGTCGAGTCTCAGAAACTCTTAAGGCAAAGGTTACTGCTGTTGGTGTTCTTATTGTTGTTGTTGTTGTTGCTGCCACTGGTGTGTAGCGAGCCGTGTGGCTGATCATCGAAAAGGCCGCTCAACGGTTCGGCATCATCGATCCAGGTCTCCAGAGTGCAAGCGCTTGACTGGTGGCTGGACCTCAGCGAATAGGGGTTATGTGTGGGGCGTCTGTCCTGCAACTGGAGCTGACGCCAACGGTTGTCAAAATCGGCCCAGTCCGTGCTCACATCGAGATACTCATCATCCAGGGAGTTGCCATTGATATCCCACTTGACAATGGGATAGTCGTCGTGTGGCGGCTCCCTAATTACCACATTGTGGTATAAGCCATCGAATTTGGAGCCAAAGCTGACGCTGCAGGGATGGGAAACGGACCAGAGTTGGCGTTCTCTATCGTTGGGAACTGGTGGCTTGGCTGCCACCTGCTGTTGCAGATCCAGGCTAGAGTTCGATGGCGTATGCCGCAAGTAGCGGACGTTTTGCTTGTATCGCACCCGCTCGAACTGCACATTAGTCGCACCTTGGCTATGGCTATAAATGGGATCACATTCTATCTCTGTGTCCGTTTCAGGCTCCCATTCGAGAATTTCGGAGGCGGCATCGCTCCGTAGCTGATGCAGTCTGCGGAACTCGTAGCCATCGGCACCAAGAAAGAATTTTGATGTCAATCCATTGATGATCGCATGTCCGTTCTGGTTCTCCTCGTTCTCTTCCAGCTTTACCTCTTCCGACTGCTCGACATCTTCCGCCTGCTGCTCCGGAGCTGCTGCTTCCTGTACTTGCGCGAAGCATTGCCCGGTTTTGAGGGGGCTTGACGTGTTGTTGTTATTGCTTTTACCATAGCGCTGAGCCTCGTATTGCTTGTCGTGCGCGTCATCGGCAAAGCCTTCGTAGCTGCAAGTGTCCGCGGCCGGTTCAATGTTGCAGTTGCTGGATATATCGTCCTCCTCCAGGCGTTGCACAAACAATTGCTTTGATGTCGATATTTTGCGCAGAAACTAAGGGGAAATCAATAAATTACGTATGTAGTGCATTAGTGTCTATTGAAGTGAACCAATATTCAAGCATATCCGAACACAGTATACCCTATTGACATTGTAACTATAACTAGTAAACAAGTAAGCCGGTAAGTTTTAATACAATTTACCCATTGCAATGTTGAGACTGGGAGACATTTTGAGTTAAGAACAGTGTAGTGTTTTCTTAACCGAAGAACATAAGGTACATACGATTTCTGCAAATGAATGTAATGGCCCGAATGAATCACCTCCGACTCCAAAAATATATTCAAGTTTATATTTTTCTTTGAAATTGCAGACAGTACTGACACACTTCTGTAGAAGGTGAAAAGTTGCTTGGCGAGAGGGGGTAAAGGAATAAATTCCTGTTTCACAGAGATTAGGAGAGTTTTCGAACGTTTTCAAAATCCAAGTGTTCATCTAGACGAACGGTCATAGTCTGAAACTATAGTATATAATTTCTGATGATAATTATGTTTTATATAAGCAAGCTTATTGACCCTGTATAATTATTCACTATATAGAAAACCAGAAAACTATATAATACGTTACAAGATTAACATAAAAAGAACGAGGCTATATTTACATGAAAGTTAGGAAGGAAAAAATACACTACACTCTACATATGATGAATCAGGTCCTTATATAATTTCGACATTCATTCGATGTGTTCTTGCTTACACCCTCCTGTCTTCAAGTCGTCATATGCACTTGAAATTTAATAGATACTCTCTGTAAAAGCTAGGGTACAGGAATGGAAGGCAACGCGTAGAAATGCGCGTGTTAGTAACAACAAGTGAACGTTCGTTGGCAGGGTTTATTTTCGGATTTTCCTACAAAACGGCCGCGTTTCGGCGCCCAAGCTCGGCGCCAAAGTTTTATATTTACAACTTAATTATTTACTGAACAGTCGGGGCAATCGATGTTATTGATTTCGGCTGCCCTTCGCGCACCCCATTAGATATAGATATAGATATACGCGTATGGGTGTATGCTAACATGACGGCACATCGATGATGACACTCACCTTGAGACAGGACTTCTTGGTGCGTTTTAGTAAATGAGACATGCCGCCGACTCCTCTTCTTTTCGCTGCTCCTGCCCTCCTCTATGGCATTGGTACAACTAATGACGACGGAGCTCGCTCGCCTTGTTTCTTCTGTTGTTGGGAGTGCGTGTGTCTGTCTGTGCGAATGTTTGTTTAACTGATGTTGTTGCTGTTGTTATATGTATATAAATTGTGTTACTGACTTTGTTTGTTGTAGTGGATGTGGGTATGCGTATGCAGTAAATAATGATAAATGTAGTTCACACAACAGTGTTGGGCGCACGCATTGCGGCTCCTGCTACTGCGGCTGCAGCTTGTTGGCTGAACAAAACAAAACTGAAGCCGAAACTGAATTCAACCCTCGACATGAGAGGCGATTGTCGACAAGCCGACGACTTGTGTGTGTGTGTGTGAGTGGACACAGGTGGGGCAAGGACGATGAGGCGCAGGCAACGGGTAAGGCGACAGTAACAGCAGCACTCAGTCGGTCGTGTGCCGCATGACTCATAAGCCATGGCCAAGAACTGCAAGTGCCAAAATGCTAACACACACCCGCACATCTGCTCCGTGAGAGCCGCTGCGGCACAGGCGCAGTAAGCAACTACAATGCAGGACCCCCTACCGGATGGGCGCCATCGTGAGCGCAGACTTTGAATGTTTAATTTGACAACTTGAGTGGTGCTCAAGTGTTTGGGCCAAGTGTGGTTGTGCGGTAATTTTACATATTACCGCACACACTTGAACAATGCGCTTAGTTGGCCAAATCCACCAGTACCTTCAGAATATATACTATACGGATACACGTACATATGCATGGGAAAGGTCAGCAGGGCCATTGACTAGGCACTTTTTGCTCGTTGGCCCAATTTGTGTGAAATAAATCAGAACCACCTTAATGGGTGTCCATTAAGGGGACCTGCAATTAAATTATTAAAAATCCATTTACAATAAATTGCAAATATTATACTAACAACCAGTCTAATCTGCTTTCATTTCTACAGCTATTGGAAAACTATGACGCAGCCATTCCGTTCCGATTTTCGCTTTCGTTCCCCATATCAGGTTGAAATAAGCTTTTGTTCTTTTTTATTTATTTGGATTGCCATCAAAAGTGACGCTCTTTATGTATTTATATTTACGAATATCCTTAAGTAATTGTTGTTAAACGTTTTAAGAAAGGGCCTTCACAAATATAAGCATTTAACACTTTAATGTATTGTATTTCATTTTCAATTTAGAAAGGGTTATTCAGAAACCTAAGGTAGAAAATTGAATATTTATATTTATTCGATGCGGCTTTAGACTAAACTCCAATATTATTTGGAATGTGTGATTTTATCTTTAAGATCAGTATAGAATAATATTGGCGCCAGTGTACTTTTTATGTTCGAGATTAAAGTTGATTATGAATGTTAAAATAGCTATATTTGTTTTTAAATAACATATAATAAGGTATTACAAAATCATTGCAAATTTTCAAATTTCTTATGTGGTTTCAATATACCCACATAGAAAAAAGTTGTTTATACAAAGATATCTACCATACTTGTATATACTATAATTTGGTGTCGACTTTGAGTTTTTGTTGTCATATTTTACAAATTCTCTACATGTACACTCTCTTATTTGATTGAATACTGCCGATAGTTAGATATTACGAAATGGAATATAGTGGCCTGATCCGGCTTGCTCAATAAATTACTATTAAATAAAAAGCAAAAACCTTTGCGGAATAAATGATGTTGGAGGGTGTTACAGTTTAAAAAACACCAAAAATAAAATTACAATCAGTATTCCTGCATTAAGTTTAAATCAATAGTTGATTAATCTCGACGCCAAAGTTTAATATTAACGACTTAAATTACAAATATGATATAACAAAAAGTATTCTTACATTAAGTATTAGCCGAAATTTAGTATGCTAAAAATGCTTCAGGAAATATGTCTTCTGAAATGGGTTTGAAATTAGAAATGAACCCAAGTTTTATTTTCCACAACTAATTAACAATCAAGTTTACAAACCTGAACTCTTCAACTCTATTTTCGGGTTGTTGCTATGTAATTAGTCTGTCAATAATATCAATGTTATATCCAATGAACAGATTTTTAAAAGGTTTAAGTAAAAGGTTGTATTTTCAGTCATGAAACATTTCGTCTGAATTTCAGAATCAGCTGAACGCCATTTGTTGTGGGAACTACAATGTCTGGCTAGCTTTTAATGCAAATGCCGTAAATAATTAATGACAATTTCATTTAAATTTAAAGCTAATTACAAAATGATTTAAGTGCAACTTAGTGTACTACTCGTAAACCAGTTTTTCAATTTGCCATTGCCCTTTACTTTTACCTCAACATAATGAAAAACAGTCTCGGAGTACGCACTCGACACTCAGCACTCCACACTCGAAACTCGGCAACTTGTCGAATTTGTCACATCACTCAAAGTGAAGTGCGCGAACATGGGAAGGATGATGGTTCCGACAATGATTTCTGTCTCGTGGCTAGATTTCCGGTTAAACTGCGAACGCAATGAATGATGACACTCGGAGCCAATTGGGATTGGGACTTTCGAATAAATGTGTAGATATGAAGTGCATTTGATTGCAATGAGTGTACGAATCGTGGCTGGCAGATCTTAAAGCCTGACCGTGACAAGATGCATTTTTGGCAAGCGTTCAGAACAATCGCTCAATATTTTTGACAGTTGTCAGTTTTTTACAAGCGCTTGGTTAAAGGGTGCATCCTCAATTCTGAATCAATGGATCCGAATTCGTGTATCAGTATCAATGATGTACAAGTATTGATGAGGCGCGCACAACTTCGGCCATTTAACCGGTGATTGATGCACACACGATATCGATTTCGAGAGTTTGATTTTAATTTTTAATTGCCGAGCGCTGAAACGTGTCAGTTCTGCTGCCCGTGGTGTGGGGTTGCGGTCGAGAGCAATTGCTGGCTCATTGCCTGGCCAAGTGTCATCAACGCTCGACCCGAGGCAGAACCAAATCAACCCAACCCAACCCAACCCAACCCTCAAATGCACTGTGTACGAGTATATGTGTAAGTGTGTGTATTGTTGCGGGCAATTATGCAGCGGTCGCGGGGTGTGACAGACTTGAAGTGTCCTGCAAAGTGTCGATTATGCACGTTTTATGGCCCTTTTCAAGTCGTTGTAGAAAATTTACATTTTATTAGTTTTACATGCGCCGCCTCGCATTTTGAATTATTTACGATGCCAAATATTGTAGGTTGTAAATAATGTCGCTGGCAAATATCGCGCCAACACCCACCGCACTACGCGTCTACTTTATGAGTTGTTCGAATTGTGATTGGGAAATTGTAACGGTCGCCGCTTGACCTTTGCCGTTAATTAGTGTCTTATTGTTTCCAGGCATGGTCATGGGACGGACATGGACAAAGGCATGGGGTCCTGAGCTGCCCAAGCGGGTGTCGTCCACGTTTCGTCTAAATGTTGCGTCAGTCTGTTCCAATTTCCAATTCGATCTTTAAATTTGTGTGTGTGTGTGCGCGGCCCACACGATTATAATTCACCCGACGTTCAACTTGTAGCTGATAATACGTGGAAGGCAGATAAAGCGGCCCTCTTGCCACTCAGTCCAGTTGGGATCAGTCAGCATTGCGGTCGTTGCCGTAGCCCCCTAATCTATAGCGAAAATGTGCGAGAATTACACAATAAACTACTACGAGAATGTCCTCGACATTAAACAGATTATAGAGCAGACCAATCTGCAGTGCATGGATGAGGCCCTAAACATATGTGATCTCAGCGGAATTGAGCGAAAGTATCAGCTCTGGCAAAGCCTGTTGCCTCGCATAACACCCTACTATGGTAAGTCGAGGCTAAATGAATGAATACTTAGATTTTCGTGATTTTGACTAAAACAGCTCTATTAGTGTGACAACGATTTACTTAAAGATTGCAAATTAAATCAGCAACATTTCTTAAAGAAAACTCTGCCATCGATAACAAATTTTCATGAAATGTTGTGTGCAGTATAAAAATCAAACTGAATATGTAATTTTTGAATGAATGTTTAGATTTTCGTAATTTGAATAAAAACAACTCAATTAGTGTGCCAACGATTTGCTTAAAGATTGCAAATTAAATCAGCAACTATGTGCATAAACATTTCTTAAACAAAACTCTTCCCCCTATTACAAATGTCATAAAATTGTGTTCAGTATAAAAATCAAACTGAATATGTAATTTTTCTAAAGCTACAGGGTGCGCCATCTTTTATGTCGGTATGTAAACATTGAATATCTTTGAAAATAACCAAGTATGGGATATTTTTATTTAATTTGGTTCTATACAATTTCTTCAGACGAATTTTTGAACACTGGTCTACTCAAGTCAATCGGTTCACTAATGACAAAGTTATTCAATATTTACATACCGTCATAAAAGATGGCGCACCCTGTACTAATCGCGATTCGCAAAAAAAGACCACTTTGGTACAATATTCAATTTTAATTTCAATCAGTTGAGCCCGATTTAAATACGATGCCCTACATTTATTTGGCTTGATCTTATCGTTATATCGACTCAGCTTGGTACGCAATTCAACACACACTATTTAAACGATTTAGTGATTTTAAGTAAACTCATTTCTGAATATTAATGCAGCGGTCAAGTGCAATGACGACCCATTGGTTGTAAAAACTCTGGCCAACTTGGGTGTTGGCTTCGATTGTGCGTCGAAAAATGAAATCAAGCAGGTTGGTAGCATTAAGTAATGGGAATTTGTTGTATAATATATGATATTTTTTGAAATATCTGCAGGTGCTTAGCATGGCTGTGGACCCCGAGCGGATTATATTTGCCAATCCCTGTAAGCCTGTTAGCCATTTGGAGTACGCACAACAGCAAGGAATAACAACCGGCACTGTGGACAATGAGTTTGAGATTTACAAGCTCTTTAAACACTATCCCTCTTCAAAGTGCGTCATCATCTAATATATTATATAGTAGTACATCACTGAGTTCCGATTTGAGTATAGCTTATCTGCCCTATTTTCCTAATTCGCAGCTTGGTGGTACGTTTTCGTAGCGAGGCAAAGGCCGCCCAATGCCCTCTTGGAGATAAGTTTGGCTCCGAAGACGTCTCAACATTGATGCTGCTGGCAAAAAGTCTAGACTTAAATGTGAGTCAGATTTCTATCTGATATATAAACAACACAATCATTAAAGCATTGTAAAATAGGTTACCGGCACTAGTTTCCACGTGGGATCCGGTTGTAGCGATTTTCCGGCTTACGAACGCGCCATTAAAACGGCCAAAAATATTTTTAAGTTTGGAGAGTTGCTGGGATACGATATGGATTTGCTGGACATAGGCGGCGGTTTTTCTGGTGACAACGATGACAACTTTAAGGAGGTACGTCCAATATCAATTCTCTAAAAAGAATAATAACTTGAAGAACTCTCTTTCTTGTGCCGATTCGATTTTGCATTATTTTCCCAAAATATATTTATTTGTCAAAATATTTATTTGCAGATAGCGACCATTGTGGACCAGGCTGTACAAAAACATTTTCCCGAAGAGTCAATAAAAATAATATCGGAGCCCGGACGTTTCTTTGTGTCCGCGGCCTACACACTGGTGTGCAAGATCCATGCAAAGCGCGAAGTTCGAAACAAGGACGGCAAGTTGGACACCATTATGTACTATCTAAACGACGGGGTGTACGGCTCCTTCAATTGCATACTTTACGACCACCAGGTGGTGACGGCGCAGCACTATTTGGTTGGTTTCGTTATTATTACAAAACGAATGGTACTTAATACATTTATTCCATAGGATGATGACACTGACTTGCCAATGTTTAAGACCCTCATATGGGGACCCACTTGTGATGCGCTGGATAAGGTAAGAGAATAGAATAGCTGTAAAAAGGATAACTCCAGCTCTGAATTTACCAATTGCCCAGATTTCGGAGGAACTCTATTTGCCCAACTTAAATAGAGGGGATCTGCTCGGTTTTCCAAACATGGGGGCATACACGGTGCCCGTGGCCAGTCCTTTCAATGGCTTCCTGCAGCCCAAGACACTCTACTTCCAATGTCGCGCTATATGACTGAAAAAGCTATACTCATATCCGAATAAAAACATATGCCGTTTAGTAACCAATATGATTTTTTATTATTTCGAGAGTTGTTCGGCTGAAAAACATAGTTGTTTTATTGTATACGTACGGGTACGGGAGTGTATCTCAGTGCTCGGCCCTCGGCTAGGCCCAAGCTTCGCCATCCACCGATCACTGATGTACCTGGTTTTCTACACGCTCCGCCATCGAAGCATTTATCTATTGCTCGCTTGTGTTGTTGCAATATTTTGAAAAGAACAGCTGTTGCCAAAACTGACCCGAATTTGAATTTAGCACATTCTTTTGAAAATATTAGCTGCAGTGTGTGTGTCTCCTGTCTTTAATATTGTACAGATACTCGTAAATATACGCGTACTTAGTTTCACAAATGGTTTGGTTTGGTTTGGTGGGGACGCCTTCTTCAGTGCCCACCAGTGGCTAACTGACCGAACCTACTGGCGTGCAGTGAATGGGGCTCGACTAAATAGTATACTTACACTACTCGTACCTAATGCGAGAGCTTTATAACTTAGTTGATACAAATACAAATACAAATTTAATACAATTACAATACGATTCGATACAAAAAAGAACTTCAAAAATGGTACTTTAGTTGAGTAAATATCAAACATTGGGTTTTGCTTTTGCTATTACCACAAAATATTCACATGCTTCAAGATGTACAAGTAAGTAAATTTAAATCTATAAAATATTTGCGAGTCCAACTTTTGGCGCTCTTGATATGTTGCGATAGTTAGTTAATTGATATGTTTGCTTGATTAGGCATAGTTATGGGTATGTTTGTGTGTGTATGTGTGTGTGTGTATATATGCATGTCATTTTTTGAGGGGACTTTGGTGGGTCCCTTTTTGCTCAGGTATATAGTGCAAATAAAGAGTACAAACTACTTATTCGATAATCAGTTCTTGGTGATTGATGCAAATGTTCGTCTCGTTTGAACGCGTACACATTTCAAGGATATCCCACATTGGGATCAACATATAGTATGTATGTAAATACAATTGTGTATCGGCTTGCCAATAATATTAGGATTATTTAAAAATTATTTAATAGGTACGCACATAAGCTTTTAAAAAACTTGAACAAATGGAAAACAAATAAAATTGATAATGATTGTATCTCACAACATCGACAACGACATACACCCAGATATGGTGGTAGAGCTAAAAATATTGTATATACTATTCGCATCGATGAATACGATCGCATACAAACTATACACTCTACAATTTCAATTTCCTTATTCCTTAATATTAATAACAATTCGCTTCTCTACAAGTAGATATGTTTACGTTTCGGTTAGTGTTTTTGTTTTTCACTTCTCAGTGAGGTTCTTTGTTTGTTCTCTGTTGTTTGGACTCTCTCTAACCCCTTTGCTAACAATTTCAATTGGGATTTCAGTTACTTATGCCTAGGTGAGGGCTTGCGATATGCCCCATCCTTGTTTTTGTGTTTTTGTGTGACACTCGTATAGAATAGAGGTAACATTAACGATTAACGGCTATTAGACTGTTCTAGATGCGTTTAGCAAATGCAGTGCGCCGGGCTACTATGCATTTAACGTGTGTATTGCTGTTGTGGTTCTTGTTGTTCTTGTTGTTGTTTCTGTAGTTTTTTGTTGTAGTTGTTGTTGTTGTTGGTATTGTTGATGTGCGTGTGGCATCAAGTTCAACAAGGTGGGTGTAATTCATTTGCTTGGGGGTTTCAACTGGGCACTTGCGGGTGATATTGTTGTTGCTTTAATTGCTGTTCGTTTAGACATTGTTGTTGTGGTTGATGTTGTTGTAGGTCGCTGGTTGTACATTCCTAAAGCGTGCATTTTGAGTCTAACAATTGGCAGAGTTGCATAATTCACGGATTCTCTATAATCTATAAAAAAACACAATACAACAACACAGAAAACAAATTTTGTAGGCGTACAAAAGATCTTTGGTTTTTGTTTTTTGGTTTGGGGATGTTCGGGATCTTTGGTTTGTGTTGGAACAGCACAGCCGTTCCGACTAACTATCACTATGTCTAACAATATGTGTAGCTCACAGGGAACTAATCGCCTCGAGAAAGGCGGCGCTTCCGAAATGCGTTTCTAACTATTCTCTAGTGCCCGCTGCGGATTTGAATTTCGAACACGAATACGGATGTGAGTGGAAAAGCGGATGCTTCAGGGGCTTGTTAAACGCTACTCAGAAACGCCATGCTACACATGGCTACTTGGGCCAAAATGTTCACTTGCAGAATCCGCATGAGACCTCCGCTCGTGGGTGAGGGACTCACATTGAGGCCGGCGCAGTGCATCTTCTCGATGGGCATCGCTTGCACAAAGTATTCGCGATTGTCCAGCGACATGTGGCACAGTGGCTTCTTTTTCTGTGACATTTCATCATCCTTGTTCTTCAGATCCTCCAGCAGCTTGGGGAACCAGGTCAACTCGCATGAACAGTTCAGTGGGTTGTCTGTAAGAGATTCAAAAGCTTTATAAAAGACTCACGATCCCTTTCCCAAAACACGCATGACTTGCCAGTTATATCGATAATGCGCAGCGTATCGATCACAGGCTCCATTAGATCCTGTGGAATGCGTTGCAGCTTATTGTTCTGGATGTTCAATGTTTCCAACGAGTTCAAATTCTCGAAGAGCATGCTGGGCAAGACCTTAATGCTGCAAGAGAGTAACAAATTTTAGAAGGTCATTTCCACAATGTGCCTTGCCAAATGCAACTGAATTACTCATTCTTCTGCAGATTCAAGAAAGTCAGCGAGTCCCCGTAGCCCGTGAAGGCGTCATCGGCCAGTACATTTATGTTGTTGTTCCGCAGATCCAGATGCCTTAAACGATGCAGTGGTCGCAGCGCCTCACTGGGTATGGCATTTATGTTATTGTCGCCCAAACGCAAGTATTGCAGATTCTCTGTAAGCACAGATATACACATGTAGATTTCATATTGAAGATTGTTCTACATACTTCATAATTAATTGATATATCAAACAATTATTTTTCAGTGAATGAAGCTTAAACAAATACATTTCATTTTATGAAAAACATAGCTATAATTGTATTTGCTTATACTAATTAAATGCTTAGCTTTGAGATAAAGAATTGCTAAAAATATTGCTTGATTTTACATGATATTGTTAGAAAGCCTTTTTGTTGCGTTTATAGTTGATAATACAATATATTAATGATATACATAGTTCGATTTTATTTTCACTGATATAGATCGACAAATATCGAACGATGTTGAACCAATATCACATCAAAAGACAGCTGTTAATAATTACCTTCAAGGCCCTTGAACGCATCCTTATCAATAATGCTGATCTTGTTGCCCTCCAGTTCCAAGGAGTTCAGCAGGGTTAGATGGGAAAACACATTTGCAGGCACGGTTGTGATCATATTATGCGCTAATATTAAAGAGTCCAAGTTTTCCAGACCTATCAAGGCAACATGCATTGCTTTAGGAGTCTTGTTTGTGAAAAACATAATAAACCGAAACATACCGGCAAAATCACCCTCCTTAATTGTGCGAATCTTGTTCTCTTGTATCTCAAGCTTCTTCAGTGTGTCCAATATGGACAGCGCTTTTTGGGGTACACTAGTCAGGTCATTTCCACCGAGGTTCAGGCGTTTAAGTTTTCTGCAAATATGAACAAATATTTGTTAAGTGTCTTGACTACGGTCTCAAGCTGCTAGTCTTACTTTTCCAATCCGCGAAAAGCTTCGGGGTCAATTTGAGTTATTTTGTTTTCGTAAAGTGTGAGTATCTCCAAGGTGTCCAGTCCCTCGAAAGCATTGTTGTGTATGACAGTGATCTTGTTGTGATTCAAATTTAAAATTAGCAAATGATACAAATGCTGCAGCGCCTGCGACGGCACAGTTTTCATCTGGTTCAGTGAAACATCCAGTTGTGTGAGGCCCTTGCCTGGAATGTTAAAAGATGATGTTAATATGATCGACCAAGCTAGGACGGGAAGCTTACCCAACGAGCTAAGTGCGTTCTCCTCGATGGCTGCCAGACTGCTATTGTGGATGGTCAAGTGACGTATGTCCAGAGCAAGGAACACGAAGCCCTGCAGCTTGGGCAGATTGTTGTGGCGTAGCTTCAGGTAGAATATTATGGGACTCTTGCCCTTAAGCGTGCCCATCGATTTGGTAATATGCGCCAGATCAGTTGTCTCACACAGAATATCGAGGCCGTTCTTCTTAACCGTGCATATGCAGGGCGAGATGTCGCCTTGCTCGGGACAAACCTGCTGCTGAGGCGTGCTCTGGGCGAGTATTTGAGCCAGCAGTAGGCACCAGATCGTGCCGCACAGCGCCCTGTGGTCCAGTAGCCATTGCCCTGCCATATCGAAGGCTCACAAATGGTTCAGCTACGGTGGGGGATGAGGATCGAGATCGCTCACGTTTCTAAGCACACACACGTCAACCACACAATCGCACAAGCCGAACCAGGCTGGACAAGTGGTCGTTTATAAACGGACTACGCGCTCTCCCTCTCCTACGTCAATCTCCAGCCAGTCGCTGGCGCTGCCGCTGCTGCTGTTACTGCTTACTGTTGATGCTATTTACAATTGTGTCCCTGTTGTTGGGGCCGGTGAGAGGAGTGAGGAGAGGAGAGCATAAGTATTAAAATTAAGCTTGAAATGGAAAAGTAAATTAGCGCACAATAAACGACATGCGCAATTTTTTTTTGTGTTTCTGTTTCTCATTTTTGCTTTTACGTTGCGCGCGGATTAAAAATAAATTGAACTAATTGAGCTCGACTTGCCCACACTACAGTAACTGGTGAGTGTAGAAGAATACGCATAAAAAAACTGCACTAGTTGAGAATACGAGTGTGTGCATATTCTACGGTTTTACATATCAGTATTAGCTGGAGTGTTAACTCACCTAATATTTGGGTCCGTCCGTATTTGATCAGTGCCAAATAAATCATGCTTCAATTGCCCTTTATTGCCGGTAATTAGCGAAATGTGTTCAAGAAAGATACGAGTGCTCCTTTAATTTAACGTTGTGAGTGGTCGAAAGCAGAAAGTGTTCGGTTTGCGCCTTCCGAGTTGCGTTGAAAAAGCTCAAAATTATTTTGGTTCACTTTCACTATGTGTGACCACACACACACACACACATTCACACGCACGCACCCTGTTGGGCAGGGGGTGTGCTGGCGGGCGTGAAGTGTGTAACTCGGTCAGTGTGTGTGTATAACGATGTAACGGAAAATCGATAGCGTTACAGAGAGATTTTTGAATGGCCGTGCGTTACGGTCTATGTGTGAACGGGGGTCTGGCGCAAGGTTCTCAATGTCACGTCATTTGTTGCTTCTGAATAATTGAATGCAAACCGAAACACAAAGTATCTGATGGTTAGCGTTTTTCCCGTAGTTTGAGTGCGACGCGCGCCAATCTCCTCCAATTGTTTCCACTAGTGTGACTGGGAAAGCACTTGTGTAATTTTTCAATTCCGTTGCAGAAATTGTAGCGCAACATGCAGCTTTCAGATTTCAGCTTTCAGCGGGCAAAGGCTATAAATTGTGCCTAAGCTATTGTAATTGACGAGCGCCGACACTTCATCAGGAATATGCAATAGGAAAATAAAAATGGATAGCACTCAGCACGGGTGCGAGCAATGAGAAGCACGTTTAGTTGGCAAAACCGACGACTGCGGACTGAGCGTAATTGAATTGTTTGCCATTGCGGGGTTGATTCTTACTCGTTGGTGAAGTAACGGTTTCAGTGTTGCACAGCAGCGTTATGTCCATTTGGTGCTGCCACCCGGTGCCAAATTTTAATTTAGGTTGAAGACTTAGCTAGATTTGAAAACTGGTTGAGAAACAAGATGAAATATTTTAAATGATTTTCACTAAATCTGTATTATTTATTATTGTTTATATTTTTGGCATATTATTATTTATATTTTTCATAAGAGCAAGCATTTTTTTTTTCATTGCCCTACCTAGAAGCAATAAAGGAGGATAAGAGTTACATTGCTTAGCTCCGTCTAAACTAAAACGGCGGAACATCGATTTTTGGCAAATCCGTTTTCTCTTATTGGATTGAGAAATCGGGCTGGGACAGGATAAATTCTAAATATTGTATGTAGATGAAGTGTTTTGATTTTGAAACCAATTTCAAATTGTTTGAGTATTGTCATATTTATAAAATTTCTTGTTAACGTTTATTTGGTAATTTTTTGTTTTCAAATTCTTGGTAAAATGAAAGTGACCAAAAAGTTGATTGCTGCCATATTAGGCGAGTTCTTGGCTAGTCTAATAGTGCAATTTGTTGGATGTCTTGGTAGCACACAAAGGACGTTGTTATTTCCGAGTTCTCTGGGAGTGGCATTTTCTTGGGGCTGTTCTGTGCTTGCAGCCACTCAGATATTCCGCATAGTGTCCGGGGCTCACATCAACCCGTGCATCTCAATAGCGTCTATGATCTTAAAGCAGGTCAAGATCGTGCAGGGCCTCATATATATACTCATGCAGTTTCTGGGCTCTACGGTTGGCTTTTTTATTGCCTATGCCTTCCAGGAGTCTACCACTGGTTTCTGCAATGCTTCCTTTCACGAAAGTAGTTTTCGCTTCTGGAAGGCCCTATTGATAGAAGCGTATCTGACAGGCGCTTGGGTGCTCGCCATGTGTGCATCTTGGCATCCAAGCAACGAATTGTTGTCGGAGTCCATCTCGTTGCGCATTGGCTTAGTGGTGACCGCCTGCCATATAATTGGGGTAAGTAATTAAATAAAAAGATATTTGAATACGAATTTTAGGTAAATGTTGTGTCCATTTATAATCTGAAGGCAACAAGTACTGGACCTAGTATGAATCCGTTTCGGTCCTTAGTGCCAGCAGTTATGAGTGAGGATTTCGATTTCATCTATATCTACATGGTTGTGCCCCCCGTAACGGCTATACTATTAGCACTCGCCTGGCGTTTCATTTATGTGTATAATGGAAATAAGTCTACAGTTTCAGAGGCCCCATCAACGGCCTAGAAGGCTTTGGAAAACGGTTCATATGTGTTGAACAATCTGTTCAAACTTTTCTGCTTAAAAATTGTGTAAAGTTAGTTAAATTCTCTAAAATATGGGTAAGATAAAATGTGACCGCGAGCTGTTTCGCAAGCTCCTTTGCGAGTTTACGGGAACCGCCATGCTTTTGGCCTTGGGATGCACTCTGAGCGTTGGAATACGTGGCGACGAGCTTGGAATTGGTTGGGGTCTCGTATACACTATAGTCCTGCACACTTTTGCATTCTTATGTGGGGCACACGTAAATCCTTCGGTGTCTATCTGCGCCACAATACTTGGACACATGGACTGGGCATTGATGCTGCTGTACATTTTAATGCAGTTTCTTGGATCCTTTCTGGGCTTCGGCTTGGCCTATGCAGTAACTCCTCGGTTTAGTGGAGACATTTGCTTGACCGTAACAGGAGGCGTCAAGGAATGGAAAATGTTATTGGTGGAGTTCATGCTAATATCGATACTACTATTAACCTTTTGTTCCATTTGGGATAAACGAAATGCCGGTGGATTCGATTCGCTCTCTGTGCGTGTTGGATTCGTGATTGCAGGACTTTTTTACGCCGGAGTAAGTAGTATTACGATGATAATGGAGGGTACAGGCATTTATATACAATTTTCTCTACAGCACCGGTACACTGGTAGCAGCATGAACTTTGTGCGCACTTTTGCTCCAGGAGTCGTACAATTAGAATTTAAAGGCATGTGGACCTATTTTGTGGCACATATGCTGGGAGCGGTACTCGTGCCGCTGCTATGGCGTTTCGTTTTGGCCGAAAAATCATCGGATACACCGTCGGAAGCTACCATTGCCACGGCCAAGTAGAAAAGTATTTTCATAAATTAAGTATGTTTGGTTCATTTGCATGGAAAACGTCATACTAATATTTTCGATTGAAACGTTCCTTCTTACAGTGTGACAAAAGCTTTTTGAAATGAAACTCACACTGCTGCAGTACTTTAAAGTAAAAGGGTGGCAGCATTACTGAAGGACCGAAGCGCCCTCTATCACGGAGTAGCAAAAGGTTTACAAATTTTGAATTTGCTTTTGCCATCTATCAGCTCATAGCAAAGTATTACCAAATTGTTTGTAAATCTAATGAAGAATTTTTATTGCCTTATTTGTGGAGTAAAATAATAAACTTTGTTGTAAAATCATTAAACCAATTTGAACTTTACTCTACCGCCAATTTGTACAACAAAGGGAAGCATACTGTCTTCTCGTTTTACAGTTCGCCAGAATATAATGTTCAGTTTCTGTTCGCAGGGAATAATTTACGATAAGAGAGAAAGGTAAAAGTTAAAGACGAAACAGTGTGTGGTATGGTACGGTGGCATACATTTTGTGGCACGTTTTTTCGCAACACTGCAATCAGCAGCAAGAGATTCACTTTCAACGGCATTGGACTGCCACATCTCCACATCCTTTGATGCCAGTGGCGATCGGGTTACATCAGCAGCACGTGGGCGTAATTTTCTCGCAATTAGGATGCGATTACGATAATGTGACGACGAACGCTTGTCGAAAGGGTAATTGAGGAATGAGCTGCTGGTGGCTTCTCCTTTCACCGAACACCGACTCGCGTGGGCTTGGTTGGCCACGTGTCAAGCAAACGCCTCGGCAGACAGGAGGCCAGGACAAAAGTTTCAATTTTGTGTTCCTTGTCGAACGTCTTGGGGTTGTTTCACCTTCAATATGGCGCAACGCGGCCGGATTACATTTTCATGGCAAGCTCTGCTCCCCAGCCTCTGTCGGATTCATAAGCCAAAGACAACAACAACAGCCAACGACTTGAAGCGCTGTGCGGGATTTGTTCGGAATTTGAATTTGACAAAGTGCAAAATCCTTTACACTTTGAAGACTGATTGACTTCTTATCCTTGAATGGATTTGAATAGAAATGCTATTTCGCTTTTCATGAGTCGATGCCAGGATGGGGGTGCATATCTTGGCCTGGGGTGTGTATCTGTGTGCGCGTGTGTGTGTGTATCTGTGTGTGCATAGTATAAACAAGCGGAAGATAATCAAGATGTAAAACACAATCCGACAAGCAAGTGGCGCTCGGTCGGGCTAAATGTCGTGAGGGCGAGGTCGCGTCGAGGGTGCGGATGCGAATGCGGGTGGGGGTGGGGATGGGGGTGTATGGCGATTGTAATTCAAAACCAAACAAAACCGCTGCGAAATCAAAAGGCAAGCGTTGGCAAATTACAGCACCGTATGTTGCAGTTTGAATTCTTTCCGGGACCAGATGGAAATGCTCCGTCGTATGTATGGGTGTGAGTGTGTGTGTGTGTCTGTGTGATACAAAAGTGTAACTGAAAATTGTGAAACGGAATTTCACAATTTCACTTTGTACTTGTGGAAACTGTTATTAACTTAATGAAGGAGTGTTGCTCCGCATTTACCTGACACGTGATTTATAATGGCTGGGCGAGACAGAAAAAGTGAGATAAAAAGAAATAGAGGCACAGTAAGAAAAAGTAATAAAAGGTGACGAGTGTGCTTCCTCAAGTAACACAGCGGCTATGTTGTTGACACAAAATCGAACATGTGGCCAAAAAAGCGAATAGAATGATGAATGTAGTCAAGTAAAGATACATGAAAGCGTATATTGAAATTATTTAGGTGCAGCCAACCTCTAAAAGGGGGCTTGACAAATGCCAAAATTCTCATACAAATCTGTTCCAACTTTACAGACAGTTATTAGAAGATTTCTCTGTAAGCATAAAGCTCAAAGCATATTTGAATACCTTCACTGAAAACTGCTTTGTTGGGTATTAGCTGTCTGGGATTAATGTCAATTGATGGGATAATATAGCTAGCAATTAAATATTATACTATCATACTCTTTGGTGAGATCATTAGTCGGGCGCTAGCTAAAAACGTATTGCTAATTGATGAGGTCGCATGAGGATGTGACCTTTTTTGAAAGGGATTTATTTTATTCAGCGACTTTGTAAGCTTTAAAATGTCATCCACCAAAACAGGCATTATTTTGAAAACTAAAAAAAAATAAATGAAAATTTTGCAAAAGTCTTCTGTTAACGCTTTTACAAACACAGCTGTCAAATGTTTAACTAATACCTACTAGTACCTACATACATACACACACACACACATATCACTGTTAACAAATCCGATGATTGCTGTAATTAAACCGAGAGCTTTGCTTCATGCATGTCTGTACTGTGTCTATTATCGAAACAACAAATGTTGTTGTCTCCCTTGCGCATTCTCGTGCGTATAGAACATTCACACGTATGAATACGTATGTATGTAGATATGTATATGTATTTGCGCGGTGGCTGCAGCTGCAGACTTAACGCATATGCATGTAGTTGCCGTTACGTGCAACACTCGCCATTTGTTACTACGCATAGATGAAGCTCATCTCGCAAAGTGGCAAGTTAAGTAAACAGTTTCATTGTGCGAATTCAATTAAAATTTATTCAAAACGTCAGCCGCAGCTACTCAACTGTGCTGCTACTGCTGCCAACAATAACGACGCCAGCAGCAACAGCAACTACAACAACAGCAGCAAGAGTATCTGTGACTGCATCTGTTGTGTGTATTTGTAACAATGAATGAGGTACTAGAGCTACACATACATGTATACAATTACCCTTCTATGGGTATGTATGTACATGCATATGTATGTATGCTTGTGCGGCTGCCATTGGCAAAAGGGGGTGTGTCTAGGCTGTGACACGCCTACATATAAAACCAACGCATTGCGCAATTGTCGTTCTCGTACACGTGCGGAAAAGAGACAACCATTGCGTTGGACGACCCAAGTATTGGCGTAGTATTTCAAATGCGTTTGCTAACGGTGCACTTGTCTGCCTCTGTATGTGTGTGTGTGTGTGTAGACCTGCTATTTGTTGCTGTAAGTGGTGTAAATGGCAATTTGTTCGGCGCCGCCGTCGCCCCCGCACGGCACCGGCAGCAGTAGCGGATGACAGCGCACGCTGACAGGCAAATAACAACAACAACAACAAGACCGTGGGCATTCATTCGCGCATTTCTGCCATATCATCGTCGTCGTCGCTGTAGCCGCCGTCATCATCGACCATTTTCGAAAAGTGTCTTTCTTCTGGTATTATTATTCCTTTGTGCGATAGCACACACATACATACATACTTACCTGCCCAATGTGTTATTTACAACTTCCGCCTGTGCCACGCTACCTTCCCAAGCGCCCAAGCGCTGGGTTGCGTTGCCCTTTTCGCGTTTGTCCGTCCTGTTTTTGTTACGCGATGTTCACTTTGAACTAATAAAATTACTCAGCAACAAATTTTATTTGTCTGCCAGCACGTATACGAGTAGTATGTTGTTTCTCTTTTTAATGCGCAGCTACATATTTGTATTTACACACATGTGTACATATACATATGTATGTAGTATGTTTTGTATACATGCCAAATATTTACAATGCTTCAAAAAAAAAACAACAAAAATAAAAAACAAACAAACAAGTAAAATGGGTTCTAACACAGAAATTCGCTTATTTTGTTTGCAGGTTTCTTTTTTATTTTTAACATAGGAAACAAAATCGATTGATATTTATAACCATGTGGAGACAGGCATAGTTGTAAGAAATGCCGTGTTGACTTAAAGATCTCAAAATAATGTTCATATTTAATATGAATTAAGTGTTCATTTTGATGAGAGTATTTAATATGGTTAGAAAAATGGCGTTCTAAAGTTCAGGTTGAACAAACTTTACAAAATCTCGGCACGTACTTAAAACTTCAACAACAAGACTTCATCAGATAATCTTAGATGAAGCACAAATAAAATACATAGTATAATCAAAATCACGATTTGGACTCCCTTCTTTCGGTTCATCTCAAGCTCAGGCATAAACTGTGAGCTTCAAAGGTTTCAGGTTAAATAATTACGTTTACTATGTAAATTATCAAGGACAAATTATAATATCGAAATACGTATGTACTAGATTTTGAAACATGTTTTTACTTTGGAATCAGAGGAGGTAGTAGTGTCATATATCAAATGTGAAAATTTTTTATTTAAAATTAACATAATTATGTGTATAATAGCTATCTTTTAATTTTCATATAAGACGAAATATACCTAAGCCCATTCAGTTTGCCGTAAAATTCGAACAAATGTACATGATTTAAGTGAGATTTATCGTCAGCTATAAAATACCACTTTCTGATGAAAAGGTTTGTATTATAAATTATAATATAAAAAATATACTTCCAGAACATTTAGTTCAAAGTTCAATTCAAAGTTTTTACATTTAATACATTTAATAATGAATTCACATTGTGAATTGATTGCCAATGAGTATTTCATGTGGTTTCTTAGAATCGTTCCGTTTATGTAACTTATTACTTATTACTAGAAATTATTTTATTTAATTTATTTGAAATCATTAAATATTTTATAGTTTCTGCAAAAATGCACATTCAGTAGATTTTAATAAATGTTTAAAAAAGCTACTTCATATCTACATACATATATCTGTCGATATATAATTATAGATATATACATAATTATAGGCCAATTGAAGTAAGTTTTTTATATTTCGAGTAAACACGCTACTTTTTTTAATATGAAAAATATTTATTCCTTTTTTATTGATATTTTTTCTGGATAAATATGATGATTCATGTTGTATGTTTTTTTAGAAATAGTTTGCTATTTTGAAAATATTTTTATATTGATAATACAATATAATTTATATTTGTATTATCAATGATGAACGATCGACTAATTGTGATCATACACTTAAGAAAAACCTTTAAATATTTTAACACAGACGTGCTCACGAAATCGCTTCATACATAATTCATGAAAATTCGCAAAAGTATTAGATAATGATAATAATATTAGAATTGTTCGTTCTTTCCCCTAGTAGGTTCCTGGATATCCGATGTCTTTATTTTCAACACGCTTATGAACAATGGGCATGTTGAATACCTTCCATAGCAATGGCAGAGGCGCAGGGAAGGCCAGAAACAGCAACAACAACGATGACGGGATGATGAAGTAACGACAAGAACGACATTTCGCGCTAACGAATTCAATTGAGTTGAATTTTTCATTTAACGTTTATTTAACTTTTTGTTCCAACATCAACAGCAGCCTCTGGGATTCGCAAAGAGATGGGCCGAGCACATATGGCACATATATATATGTATGTATATGTACTATATGTATGTATGTATTTATGCTCTTCTTGTTTGTGCCAATGGCTGCGCCACACACACACTTATGCATGGCTGTGTATCTCACATATATACAAGCATAAATATAACCTCACATCCATCTGTACAATATGAATTTATGCCTAATGGCGACATTGTTGTTGCATTATTCCTTCATTGCTACTGTCCATAAACGGCTCACACATTGTTGCCGTACTTGATTATTAAATGACACATTATGTGATTTCAGCATGTTCAGAATAAACACACACACACACTTACAGATATACATATGTATGTATGTACATATGCTGAGCATCGGCAGAAGCATTTCCCACTTCAATTCAATTGAAAGCCAACCAAATGGGCGACCTCCCCACACCAAACCACCGCCCTAGCATCACGTTCAGTTACACGAGCATATGACAGCTATAGAAAAGTCATTTTGTATTACATTGAGAGTACGTGAGCTGTTCGGCATGGCAATGTAAGTTTTGGAAACATATCCAGTGGCATGGGAAAAAGAGACGCTGGCGTAGTCCAGACAGGGATATGTATGGTATCTGGAAATATTAAAGGAACCACCCTCGACAATAAGATCCCAAAATGATGTTCATAAGAGTATCATATTTATGATCTACACTGATCAGAAAATAGCGCTCATTTCAATTCAGGCTCTATTTAAAATCGGCACTTACTTAAAGCTTCAATCACAAATACTTCGAGGATATTGGGTAGATCATACAAATATATAATTATGTATACAAAACAATGATTTTATGCTCAAGTTCATGGGTTAAGAGTGAATTGGATTGCATTCTGGAAGCCTAATTGCAGAACGCAACTACGCCACTGACTTTACGCCACAGGCATGACCTAAGGATTTGTAAATGGCGTCGTGCTCGCGCGGACTGCTGGGCGGATGTGCCAGCCATAACCACTCCCCCTCTGAAGGGACACACACACTCTTGTGTGCAGAAAAAGGAAGAGTGTGCAAACAACCCCGTAACGCCATCGAGGGCGACAATAGAACAATGCCCCGTTATGTTACTTTGTAGACGAGCTGTGGTTTACACTAACACAACACTCCGATGTCGATGCCCGGGTCGATGCCGCGCCCCGCCGCCTTCCAAGCAGCCACCTCCCCCTACAGTCCCACATCCATCTCAGTACAAACACTCGCAAATTGAAATTGCACACACAATGTCTTTGGCAGCCATGAACGCGCAAACCAACCACAGTGGTGCAAGTACAAATATATACTAAATGTATGTATGTATGTATGTACAAGTATATGTATGTATGTAGAATGGAAACGAACGAAGCACGCCTTTGTGTGCAATAATGAAATTAAAAAATCAGTTACTGTTGCCCATAGAGCGATTCGTGGAACGGAAGGCACATTATGCCATTAGGGCTCAACAATACAAATTCGGATTCGATTGTTGGTGATGATGGCAACTCCTCCTAACTCTCAGAGTGAAATAAAAAAGGTCGCATTGCCTTCGAGTGTTATATTCCGGGCTGAGTTCAAATTACAACATTGGCAAATGTTAGCATAATCTGAAACTCAGTCGGTGGTAGTCTCACTCGCAACACTAACAACACAAGAACACTACATATATACATAACTACAGCCTAATGAATCAATTTACATGGAGGCCCAACAAGGGTGATTTGCTTTGCCAGTAACTTACCTAAGAAACATAAATGTACAAGTATTGGGCTGTTGAACATGTGTATGACAAAGTCAACTTATTCAACAACTACATCGCCAAACAAACATTAACACTTTTTATACCCGGCCATATTTGATTTATTCAAAGTATTTAACGAGCACATGAAAGTTCTTCTGATCCATTGAATTATAAATTCTTGATCTACATCGATAGCGAGGCTCCTTAGATGGACCCTCTTAATATGTATTCGCTTCTTACCCAAGCCTTCATGACAATTTTAGTAAATGGAGGAATCTGATTAATCTAGTGAAAACTCCAACTATTTCATCATTTTAGTAAGTATTATCTAAAAACGAATAATATGGAATAGAACAGCTGAGATATCAGATGGGGGGCATAATGTACGATATCTGAGAGTTTTCGTAAACACTAAGCTTGTCTTCAAGAAAGTATCCTGGATATGGTCAACTATTATTAGAATTTTGAATCCAAGAACAATTCAAATAAATATCAAAAGAATGTCAATACCATAAAATTGCACACAAAACAGAGCAACTCCTTAACATGATTTTTAATCTACATAGACCTCGTTCCAGAAAAAGTTGTTAGTGAATCAATTTTTCTGCAATATTATGCCCACAAACCACATATAAAGCAGGACGTTTTTTGTTAAAGAAGGGCTGGTTAGTTTACGAAGTTATGTGAATTATTCCCAAAAAATGATGCTAATGATTATAAATCTATTCTATTAAGTAGTAAAACAAAAGGAAAGTTGCTTCAAGTTTATTCTAAAAGAATGTTTTTCCAATTTTTAATTTTTGATCAACTTTTTTACTTCTTCCATCGAGTAAATGTTGGGTGAATAATTTCCAGCATCACGAGAGTTTTGAAGAAACAACAGAAAAAACAAATTGTGACCAGTTTAGGGCTTAATGAAACGGCCACATATTATGAATTTTGTTTAAAAACTGAACAAGAAATTTAAAGCTGTTTTTCCTCCACTTATTTGGGTAAGAAGTTCAAATTGTTGCCAATTCTACCAATAAATGAAAGGACTGCAAAACAAGTTAAATGCTTAAACAAAAACGTGCGGCTCTACATTTCCTGCTAGTATAGGGTGGTTGATAACTACACATATTTATTAGCATTTTATCTGAAAGTACTCATTCACCAATTTTTACTTTTTTTTAAATAGATCGAAACCGGTATTCAGACTTGACAAATATTGAATACTATATGATACAAGCTATTTAATCAAACAGAATGCAGAAAACTGACGCAAGTTAAGGAGCAACTCTTGCTTATTATTTTTTATTTAGACCTAAAAGTATATAATGAATTATTTATTATTTTCAGATATAGTAAGCATTAGTACATATGTACATAAATATTGATGCACTATATATTTTTTAGAAGTGAAGTGTCATTCTTGCGATTGAATTTCAGTTTTAAAGTCATCTTGCGACATTTACCTTGACTAAGCCGTTGGTGTCAAATTCAATTCTACGGTCAACAATTCTCCCTTCTCCGCATTAGGATTACAGGTCGAGTCGGGGCTCAGATTCCGATGATTGCTGGTGTCTAGCTGCCAATGGCTTGGCTGCTTGTGTTGCTCCTCTTGACGAAGATGATTTAATTTCTTTGGTTTCTGCTATTTTGTTTTTATCCATCAGTTCGTTTCATTTTACAGCACATTTTGCAATGCTATTCATTTCCTTGGCTCTGATTAGTTTGCGGATTTTTTCGTGTCGTCTAACTAGAAAATTGTATTACACGACCGATGTTATCAATTGACTGGGGCTTGATGGCTGCGGCGCGTTTCCGCTTCTGATTTGGTTGCCAGACGACAAATAAGGAAGCCGGTGTGGTCAATTAAACATAAGCCGTGCAGATACCGTCCAAGATTTAATTGCACGCGCCCGACTTCCAGTGTGAGTTCAGCAAGTAAGTAGATGAGCAGACAGGCAGACGAGCCGTTGGCGAAAGTTGTGAGCAGTTTGCGACAACTGCAATCAAACGCGTTTCATTTCATCGCAGCTTAATGTTGATTACAATATTATGACAGTTTTGCGGGTTTTGTCGAGAGAGCGAGCGGGTGGGGCGGGGCGGGGCGAGGCGGGGCTGTCGAGCGGGACGATGACGATGAATAATTATCACCTCATAAATTGTGGCAAACCGTTGGTGACCAACCTCGGTGTTTCAACTGCTGCCACTGCACACGCGATGATTAATCGTTCAGGTTATTTGAGTCGCAGCCGCCAAATGCAATCAACGGCCCAAATGGTATACGCGGCCAGGCCGGACCAACTTGGCTCGATTAAGGGTCCCGAAAAAGAAAACTGAAAACAAAAACAAAGTTACGAAAGGCAAATCTAATTACGCGAATGTGCGCCGACTATTACAGAATGGGCAATTTTTCAAGATAGTTATCTAATTAATAGCCACTACTACATACACATAGCTGGCCAACGCGCTCACTAAGCGGGCCAGGCCTGGCCTAGACACATTCACTTCTTGGCCACAGCCGTCAACACCCAAATCCAACCTTAATGAGTGCTATGGGAAAAACAGAGCAAGATCTTTTAATGATGATGTTGTTGGTGTTGTTGGGCGTGAAGTTGGATCGTACATTGGCTGTGATCGGGCGATATTATGGCATTCCGAGCGATTTCTCGGGGCGTTACAACAATTTATACACGTACTATGTGTACGAAAACGTCAAAAAGTCAGCGTAAGTATGTATGTGTTTATGTATGCCTGTGTGTATGTACATATCTTGACAATGTCAACAAAACGCGTTCAATTATCTGATATGGGCCGCCTTCTGCCATTAATGCTTTCTGTTAATGTGTATGTCATGTGTATGTGTGTGTGTGTATGAGCGCTCTCTCTTTAAAACAAAAGCGTTCAAGTGCGAAAGAGAAGGCTCGCATGGGTGGGCCATTGGAGGGAGCGCAACAAATTAAGCTCATTGCGCATTTGACGCGTCTTTTGACGTTTCTTTTATGCGCGCGCTCAACGCAGGAGGCTCAGTCGGATGAGGGGACAAAAGGAGGAACTCGTTCATGCTGCGGCTGATCATTAATTGACACTGGCTTTGCTCTACTCTGCTATACTCCGTCCATCAGTCCATTCAACCGTCTGCCTCGCCAGGCAGTTAGTTTATAATTGTTCCCTTTCATAATGATCGACGGCTGTGATCACCCGTTTCCCCACTCCCCGAATACTCACCACAGCAAAAGCACCGCTGTTCGTGCGGTGCTGGCATTGGTGTTGGTGTTGGTGTCGTCAGCCAGAGTCGGCTTTTTTCGCTGTCGCTGCTCGGCTTTACATACTTGGTTTAATTACTTGAAGTATGCATCGAATAATGACGCTTTTTAGCAGCGATTAAGACAATCGCAACCCGCATACTTTTACGAGTGCGTACAATCATGCATGCAAACATCAATACGTGGTACGTGATTTATGTATGTATGTATGTACATATGTACGTGTGTATCTGTGGCAGTCATTGAGCGCTGATTGCTTTGAAAAGCTATCGGTGTAATTATCCAGTTAGTGCTTGTTATGCAAACGATTTGCGCATTTTGTTTAAAGCCATTTCTAGTCGATTAGTCGACTTTGATTAATGAGCCACTCCTGGGATCTTTACTTGCTGGGGCGCTCTTCAAGCACAGTACAATGCCTATTAAGCGATTGGAATATTAATTCTACATTGAAGCTTAAATTAGGGCTTACCCTATAAAAGTCCGTTTGTACGAATGCTAGGATCTCGAAAACTGAAAGACTTAGAATGATCTAGTTTCAACATCTTATTTTATTTGTTTTATTTTAGTTTTTGGTCTATAATCAAATTGGTCGGTGTGAAGCGAAATGATATAAAAGAAAACTTATCGCTTATAAAAAATTACATTTAACATAATATTAATACAAATGCAAACCAAAAATATAATTTTCGAACACATTCAATTACCATAAAATTCGTATGTATACCATACAGATGGATAATTTCTTATAAATTGAAGTCTTTGAACCCGATTCTTATGTAAAAGATCTCTGAGAGAGTTGCTGAAAAGAGATGCTGTTAGTGAAAGGATGGAGCTTAGGAATGGGATTGATTGTACAATTGTAGGGTAGTAGAGGCAACAAAAAAAATAAAATCGATCTTAAAGGGCAGAGAATTCTAAATGCCCTACAAGCAATTTGTGGAAAAAAAAACACAGTACCAAAAACTGGTAAGTAAAGGCGAAGGTTAATTGATTAAGCAGTTAGAAAGATTAACTTGGAATGTTATATGGACAAACAATCCGATCGTGATCATGATGTAATTAACCAGAAGGGCTTTAGAGAAGTACTATAGAAGTATTGGGCATTGGAATTTTGAGGGCCAATATTTCGTTATTATAGTAAAATTTGCACTTAAAAATACTCGCCTGTCAATAAATACATATGTATGTATGTATGTAATTGTTAATAATTGTTAATAATTGGAGTCTAGCCCGATCAAAGCTCCATATTTAAAAATTAAAAAGCAAACGGTTAAGAATAAGAATAAGCCGAAATAGCTAGGTTTAGAAATATTCTACCTTAGCAATACTCTCTGAGCTCAACTTTCCAAATAGGTGGAAATCGATGGGTTGCCAAATAACTTTTGTAGATGTTGATGGCTTCCTAATGATATTCGGATACTAGATTTGATTTGAATTGGACAATTTTAAAGGATGTCTAGGGCAAACATTCAATTTCTATTTAAGAAAAAAGTTAGGAGAACATAACTCCAATTAGTTGGTGGATGTGTTAACATTTTTAGTAACTGTCTCAAAGTGTTTTTCAAATCTCTAGCAAAAAACACAATGTCAATCTTAGTCAATCAATCGAGTTTCCTTAAGAAGCAGAAGTATTTTGAAATTGTATTCCAAGTAAACAGATAGATACCAATTGAATATTAATATTAATTGAATACATATTTTAAAAAAGTATTAAAATGTAACAATTTTAAATATAAAGTGCATATACTCGTAGTATGTTAAGGACGGGCGCACCTTCCCATCGTAATTACTAATGTTATTCAGTAAATAGAATATTAATGCTTTGACAGCTTACCGACTTGACGTTTGATGGGAATACTAAAGTCTTGATCTTGCTGTCACCTAATTGATATATTATGGTGGTAGTATCGTTTCCTGCCCTTCTTTGGGGCACCTTCAAGAGCAGTCCACAGAGAGAGACGAAGACAACGACAGCGACACAGAGGTAGCCAAGATCATTTTGCCCAAAAATGGCAAATTCGATATTGTTCAGTTTCACAGACTTGAAAAAGCGAGGTAAGAGCTTCCTCGAGCCTCGGCCAACTTGCTGCCTGGTGTTAATGACTTAATTAAAGCAGCCGCAATGCATTGCAGGCAACGCAGGAGCAATCGAGCCGAGCGCAACAGTAACAGCCAAATCATCAGAGCAGTAGCCGGCAATTTCACACTTTTTGCGTGGCAGTATCAAAAGTGGCACGCCAGGCGAAGTGTCGCAAAAAGCCACCAGACGAGTGTGGAACGAGCTCCTCACTCACACATGCACCTTCATTCATGCATGTATGTACTATATATGTGTTGCTGCTCATGTACACATATGTGTGAGGAGGTAGCTGCAAGTTAATCTTCGGGACTCTCTGCGGGTCCTGGACCTTGCTGTCAGAAGATTTCACGCATGCTCAATGCCGTGTATCGTCATTCACCGCACTCTGTTCGCTCCTCTCGGCCCGTGCTTAAAGTTCGTTGAAGCTGGATTGTTAGTGGGCTGGAGTACGTCCGGCCCAGAAATGTGATTAATATGCGCAGCGATGCTGCGACTGCACAGTAGCAGACAAACCTACGGTCCAAATGTTCATTTTGAGACCAATTGGATGAATGCGTGCGCAGCTGACACTGAGCCGCCTCTGACATTTCCATTAGGCACAAAGCACGGCAGCCTAAAATCGAAAGACGGCCTTTTGCACTGGTTGTTGCTTTTCGGGCCTCTATCGGCACTTTGCCTCAACTTGAAAATCACCAAAAACACTACAGTCGACTGAAGAGACTCCTCGCATACCCTTTGTGACATTTTTTGACCAAAAACATAAATTATTATTAAATTTAAATATTATTAAATACTATGTATTAGAAAGGAATCGAATGTTATAGTCATATAAGTGCGAATAGCCCTAGATATGATTTCTCCATTAACTCTTTCTATTATACTTGTCAATAGCTGAGAAAATCCAAAAATTCAAGCATATTTGTTTTAAAAGAGTTTCATTCGACTCTTTAATCCATTTCCTAAATTAAAAAGTTCGAAATTTATAAATATAAGACAGAGCCAGAGAGAAACATACTGAGAATTAAAGTCTATGTTAAACTTAATTCTATTAATAGAATCTGTTTTTTTAAAAATTACAGTTTTTATTGTTAATATTCAAACAAAGTCAACTATAAAAATGCCATATAACAAACTGAACTTATTGTTCACAAATTGTTTCTTATATAATATTCCCGATTATAGACTAATTAAAATATGCACTCACTATCGAAAAGATTATCGTAATTTTTCGTGCTGTATCCTTATGATTGTATTGATTCAAATAGCCCTTCAAATGCCCTGGAAAGGGTATAACAACGTTGCGACATGGTCATCATAATTATTAAATGCAGCTCAATACATATGCCGTGCATTGTCCGCATTCTTGTCCAGCAGCCGTAGCCTAATGCTCATCAAGATATTTTGCTGCCTTATGACTATGGAATGCCGGCCAATCGCACCAGGCCAGAAAAATGCGTAAGGAATTTGTATAAAACATTGAACGTTCTTCGACTGGTGCCGCCAGTGCCGTCTCAAAGGTCCCTAAACGCCGGCGCGTCTGCGACAGCAACAATGTAAATAAAACGAATGCCTGAGTCTGCAGGAGCGCCAAAGTCGGGCTTTCATCAACGCCGTATTTGCTGTGGTCCTGGCCCGATGTGGTTCTCAGCCTTTATGAAGTTATTTCTCGATGGCACAACATCATTCTCAATCAGTGCGCCTGCAGACCGTTCCTTCGCTCGTTTCATGGCGTCTTTTTTCAATTTTGCTTTTCTGGCGATTTATTGAATTTCGTATAAATTAAAATATTAAATATTTGCAGCGACAAGCTTTTAATTACCATCGTTGCCTGTGCCTTTGCCTTCGATATTCCCTTATTTTGTTTAATAAACATTTTTATGGGTGAACGAACTTCGGGCTCAGACTGAAAACTAACAAACCTACATCTATACATACATACATAAATAAATACATACATACAGACATACATATGTATGCTCGTAGTAACATACATACAGACATATGTACGTCTATGGACTTGAAAGGCATTTAAGTTGGCAACAAAACGTTTTGTGTAAAGATTAAATTGAATTTTGATCCCTTTTGTGCACGAGCACATATGTATGTATGTATGTATGTGGCAGGGCCACGGCGGGGCTTGCTGGCTTGGCTTTTTGTGTATTTTAAAATAAAATATATTTTATAAGTATAGTATAGGTAGGAGGTAAAAGGTCAGCAATAAGTGTTTCTTCCAATAAAATCGAGTTCACGCTGTAAGCCTTAAATTAAGCGCAGACAAGGTTCATGATTGACATCGAGGTGTTGGTGTGGCAAGTACTATATCGACATACACACACACACACACATCGGCGCACACACGCACATTCAGACAGACTGGCGAACACACACCCCTGTAGTTGTTTTGTTGCCCTCGCTCGTATAAATATTCAGGTACACGAAATCAGATTAAATTATCTTAAATAAATTGAGTCGCAGCACAAAGGCAACAAAAGTTTGTCTAGGGGCGTTTGCAGTGAAGGGAAAATTGGGAAACGGGAAAATTGCGTGATAGACAGTTTTATGTGTCCCCTGCATGGGCCAAAAGAAAAACTCCATGTGCATATCTAAATTACATTTTATCTCGCTTTTGGGCAGCGTTATAGCTATTGCCATAGCCCAGCCCCAATTCAGCATATGGAGGCATAGCCCAGGTCCACACTCGCCAAACCTTACTTTCTGCCCCGAGGGCGCACATTCAACAACATTCTTTTGGTTTATTAAAACGGCTCACTCACTGGATCGCCTGGTCCATTCTGTTTCTGTTTGTTTGGCTTTTTAGTCAATTTGCGGTTAACGTTGGCGCTGCGAGCGATTGGCACTCCGAACTCACACTCACTCACAACCGAGTCTTTAAAGCTCGCTCATGCGAGCCTCAAAACGCTTTTAATTGCCTTTTAATTGTTTTTGCAAAATGAATTTCAGCTGCGTACTGAGGGCAACGGCAAACGCAACGATATTTGGCCTAATTACATTCCAGCTTTTGTGCAGCAATTGCGCGTTTGCCAACACTGGTGGGGGTGGCAGACGATTTGCTCATTTATTGGACCACTGGGCGAATGATTTGATTGGGCCAGTGACACAGTTATGGGAGTTGAGCATTTTGATTAGCACCGCAAGCGAATTGTCAACAATATGACATTATATCGAAAATGAACGGTTCGTTTAACAATACTTTAGAGCCCTTTATTGCGAGAAATTGTAATTGCTTTTTGAAGTTGTCTGTTTCTGTAAAATGACAGCGAAGGGGAGCCTTTCTGAATTTACACGAGCTAAGAATTTATATACCTTTCACTATATCTTATATGTTTATTCAACCGTGGTCATGCACAGCGAACTACATACCACACGGTCTCCGTGCCATCTAATCGCTTCGCCGCGCAAAGTTTCACGGCGATGGCTGAAAATGTAAGGTTTAACCTTTTCGATATGTATGTAAGTTTGTAATAGCAATTAGAAAGATGGCAGGTACATCATCCATACATGATCAGCATGATGAGACGAATCCAAATCGGGATGTCAGTTTGTCATTTTCAATCACTTCCTCCTCCTAGTGTCTTACAGCATTACAACTTTTAATTGTAAGTACCTACGGTGGACTATTTAAAGGTACATTTGTGCTGATTACATTCGGCAAAAAAAAAACTAACATGTTGATACTACATTTATACAAGTATTATTATTTTCTAAAAAATAATTAAGCATGACACACTTTTTTATAACGTAATTGTTTTTTTTCACTGAATGAGAATAAATAAAATGGAAATTGGTCGCAATTAGTTTAGATTAAGTTTTGCAAAATGTTTTACAAATATAAATTAAGTTTCGATCTGCTATATATCTCTTATAGTCTGGAGTAAGAATACTCCTTGAATCTGCCGATATAAATATACAAATAAAAAAATTAAAAATATTAAATAAAAATGTAAGTGCAAAAAGTATTGCCTTCAAGTCTAAAAAAAAATGGTGAGTTTTTAAAATAATAACAAAATAGTATCAATAAACCCAAGAAAAGGATCATACCATTATTATTTAGTAAATGTGGTCTTTCAATATTAAAATTGGTTGCCTTTACAAATTGATTGCTAAACATCATAATTTTGACGCTCGTTTATTTATACATTCTATCTGAGTCTGAGGACTGCATGCATAAGCACAGTAGCGAAGTCAGAGGCTGTCAGCTGTCCTACCCACAAGGGCATATACTCTCGTATATAGAGATAAAGAATTGCGAATTACTGCGTGTGCTAGCCATCAAGACTAGCATCTGTCTATATATATGTATGTATGTCTGTATGTATTACAGTACATAACACGTAGCTGCACGTACTAGTGTTAATGGGGCTGAATCGCAATCGGTAGCCGCACGACGCCTCACGTAATGCAATTATCCTAAATACTCAACCAACTACTCAAAAAGTCATCGTTCAGATTTAACAAGAGGCAAGCAGCAGCGGCTGCCAGCATTATTACACCGGTTTTAACGGAGAGATAGGAGATGGAGATGAGCAGGCCAGAGCGAGATATGGCAATGGAAGGCGCGCGATGGCGAGCACGAGTTGGGAGCGAAACTCGCGGTAATGGCGAATACATAGGCACATACTCGCAAACCTACATACATACTTATACATATGTATGTATGTATATACTTTTGCTAAATTCGATGTGTGTGTAGTGGTGTGGTAAGTGCGCTGGCTTCGTAGGGGGGTTGGGCATTCTTGCCACGCTCGAGACCCGCCTCTGCGTTCGGCAATTTGAAAACTCATTTACTTGTGGCATGTAAACAACTAATCTGTTAACACTCCGGCAAAGCGCGAACGATACATTAGCGCAGACATGCTCCTGCAATATCCGCCTCCCCTTGCTCTGCACGCACAGCAGACGCAGCAGCAGTCGCAGCCAACAGCACGCAGTGCCAACTGCTTCCTTCCTGGCATTGCGTTTGTTCCTGTAAATCCAACAAAAATCGTACTGTGAACATTTCCCAAGCACAAAGCCGTAATCATAAGTTTCTCTTTTTGCCAAAATGAAAATGTGATTTCGTATTTGAATTCATTTTGTGCATGTCCATGTGAGGGGTAAGCTGGTAGGACAGACGCAAGGCGGCAACGCTACCACATGGTGTCAAACATTTTGCTACACTGCCACAATATGCTGCTTCTACATTGTGACAAAAGCGCACCAAACTTGTACATATACTTGTATCTATTTTTATCCATTCATAAACACTAAATTCGGGAAACACTGACTATTAGAATTACGGTTTTCCAATATACCTAACGAAATGCTTTATAGAAACACCTAATTAATTATAATACATAGTTTTTGTATATGAATCGACAATATTATATTTACACCTGTATATTAAATGCAAAGATGTCTATGGTACTTTAAAATTTTAAAATATATGAAACTTTTAGGTGTGTATAATATTAACTTTGCATAAGCTGTATAGGTTATTTCCGATTAAGTTATTCGTAAATTTTAATTTTATTATGATATATAAAAGTGCTAAAATAAATATATACAAAAATAAAGAATGAACAAAGCAGATTATAATACAATTTATTTACTGCGCTGACTGGAGGTGAGGGATTTGCGGTTTTAAAAAAAGAAAAATTGAGATGGATCATTTTAGTATTTCCTAATTTATTTATATGTAGGCAATACATTTGACCGATCTGATCTCTTTAAACGTTGAAAAATATCAAATTAACTATCAACTTTTGATTATATCGCACTGACTATATCGCGCTGAAGTGATGTTCCGACATAATAAAATCAGAGACGACCCCCGTCCGAATGCTCTAATTTATCCACTCCACTTCGCTACTGTCTGTTAACTTGATTTCTCAATCTCGCGCCACTGTTGTTGCCATTTCCCTGTAATTGCAACTGTATTTCTTTCCGTATATGTGTGTGTGTGTGTGTGTGTGCGTGTGTATATGTATGCTGGGCTTATATACATTTCATTTAAACGTGACCGGGCTACCACCGCAGCCGCAGTGTATAATGTGAGGATGTGTGTGAGTGTGTGATGGTTGTATGCGTGAGTGAGCGAGTCAGCCACATCCGTTGCTGAGCGGCAATTGCCATGGCGTCCACTGAAATGAGATGGCTATATGCAGTGGCAGCCACTCAGCGAGACTTGTTAGCCCAGCAACGCCTACCTATGACTTGGTATGGTGGTGTTTAAAATGTATCTGTGTGTGCGTATGTGTGTGTGTGTGTAACAGAGGGCTCTGTCTCGTCCATGGATGAGAGTCTCAGAAGCAGAATTGCTGCTGGCGTTATGAGGCTGTGAGAGTGTGAGAGAGTATTGGTAGTACTGGTTCTGTTCAGCTGTGGATAGAAGGCAGCCGGCAGCCAGCGTCTGCAGACTAGAGTAGAGTAGTATCTGTATCTGTGGCGTGTCATTGTTGTGCGCTGTTGCCATCGCCACCGTCACCGAAGCCGCCGTCGTCGCGCGTAGTAGGCAGCTCAGTTACAAGACCATTATTTGACGTATTTTTTCCGCGCTCGGTTGTTCGTTTGGTTGGCTGCTCGTCGCCTCGGTTCGCATCGTTTCGGTTTGACTTGCTTTGCCTTGCCTTGGTTTGGTTTTACATGCATATATCATAGCACGCCCAGTGGTAGTGGATAGCGGATACAAAGCGGATTTGGATCACAATCACGACGCAGCAGCGGCAGCGGCCGCAGCAATCGCAGTCATCGCAGCAGTTCGCAATGCGTTGCAGTTTTGGCGCAGCGCAGCTCTGGGTATCGCATTCATGAGCTGGCTCATTGGCATTCATTCGCTTGCCGCCAGTCTGTCATTAAGCCCGTCAACAAGCTCGGTTTCGGTGCCGCCGCCGCGACTGCTGTGGTCTAGTGTAGTTTAGTGCACCCGATGATAAGCTCCTACAAACCAACGCCCACACAATAATCAAGATAATACAACGTTTCCAATGTGCGGTCCAATCAGTTCACCTCGTCATCACCTTCGTAGCCGCGCCTAGTTCTCGACTTAATTTAAAACGCAATCAGAATGCTGGAATTTTTATTTGAGTTCTAAACAAGAGTTCTTGATTGTGCTGATATTCTAAACAACCGATTCTGTGTGTGTTTTGTGCTTCAATTAGTGTTCTCGAATTTTTGAACCATCTCTACCTAAAACCAACGCACAAGAAACTCAGAAAAATTGCTTCGTTCGGAATAGTATGCGAATTTGTTCACAGTGGATTCAACGAATAAAATGGCCGTTGGACCGACGGAGGGCAAGCAGCCTCCTTCAGAGACATTCTCGCCAACACATCACCAGATTATAGCACCCAGTCCCATACTGGCGGTGCCGACTCTTGCATTTTCCGCCGCCCAAGTGGAAATTGTTTGCAAAACCCTGGAGGACTCGGGCGACATTGAGCGCCTAGCACGATTCCTATGGAGTCTGCCGGTGGCTCTGCCGAACATGCACGAGATATTGAACTGTGAGGCCGTGCTCCGGGCGAGAGCTGTCGTTGCCTATCACGTCGGAAACTTCAGGTACTTGTAGGCTTCACGAAACCATTCAATAAAGACACTGACAGCCATCACGCACAGACGCGCAAGTTAGCTAAATTAAAATAGTCGTTTTTCGCTTCTTGTCCGCTTTTCGCAACCCAGAATTGGCGCAAACAAAGCGCTCAGCTCAAATATCAGAACTGATTAACCTCGCATGAAGCGCACATGACCCAAGCCAGACTCCAGAGACCAACCAAGCCCAAAGTCTGATCCCGGGAGCAGACGACGGTTATTCGATAGTTTTTATGCCTGCCATTGAGCTTTGTGTTGCCTTCGACTGGGCTCGTAATAAGTACACAATGAGTTCGTAAATTAATAAACAAAAGCATTAATTTACTAATTAAAGAGCCCGGGGCCAAGCTAAGTCCCATAAGGAGCTGCAAAGCAATCGAATGGAGCAGGCTTGATTAATAAAACACCGGCAAACAATGGTGCGATCTAGTCTCTTCGGGGGTATGTGCTGTCTGACATTTCGGCTTCCGTCTCCGCCAAATAAAACTCTCACATTACACGCAAAAAATGTGTATTTGCGATTCCTGCACTTGGAATTTAAATATACAATATGTTAAATGACAAGAACAAGCGCACACCGGAAATATTTAATTCATATCGCTGAAATATTTCAATTTCCTGAAACTCCACAGAAAGTTTATTAGTATAATGAGACTCATATTCTAAGTAGAAGAATGTTTCCTCTTTTCTTTAAATAGCATATTTTCGTAATATTCTTTTCAATACATTTATAAAATATTAGGATAATTCACGAACTGTGTAGTCTTTTTCTATTTAATGAGGAGTGACACTTCAATTGTAGTCTACGAAAACCTTGTGTGGCTTGACATTATGTAGACTTTTCTTGGACTTGTATTTTTCGATTCAAGGTATTAATGACAAACTCGAATTCACCAGATTTGGGGGCAATTTAGATTCCCAATATAATGTGTATATACTAATGCATTAAAATTCCCAATTCATTGGTGGTTATTGGCAATCGTAGAAAATGCCAAGAAAAAGATTGTCATTCATTAAACTTCATATCGAGTTTTGTTGGCAATTAATAGCCAAGTGGCCAAACAGGTCCGCCCAGCTACACTCTCTTCTTATAGTGTGTTTAGCTTTTGGTTGCAGCTATGGGAGTCGAGTACGTTACTTATTGCGGAGTCACAAAGAGATGGATGCGCAAAACCCTACTTTTGAAGCCTTATCGTAGTTTCTTAATAGAGTCACATTTATGCTAAGTTAGTAGAATTGAAGTGTTGTAAGAGTATTTTCTTGAAAAGGACTTACTTGGACAATTGGCTGATATTCTACATTTGCCATAGTTTCAATTTTCAACTGGATTTGTTATACTGAAATACTGAAAAAAGGTCAGGCTTCAATTAATATGAGGAAGTAATATATATTTAGTGAACTAAGAGTTTGGGATGAGGCATGGCTTTTCTGATGATTGCAAGTGTATATTTTCATCGATTTCACTTACTGCCTGGACTTTGCTTTGGATTTTCAATTGCGTATACACATGTTATCGGAGCTCAATCACCAATTAATGCGCTTGTATGGCATTATGTACGGCAAACTGTATAATATATGCACGTATATGGGAAAACAGCACGCGAACGCGAGTGATTTGATTGCTTTTCTTCAATAAATAAATGACTTCCAATTAAAATCATTTGACGTACTCAACTGAGCTGTCAACGGCAGTGGCACGACAAATCAAAGCTTATGAAAATGTTTCAAAATCGAATGCATGCACATATATGTACAATATGTATGTATATAGTGGTTTAGTCTAGAATCTTAAGTGACTGAGTCGGCCGACCATGTCAAATGGGGTGCAACCCGTGGTGCCAGGAACAGCAGGATAGCAGGACTCGAAAGCTTCGGGGTAGCTGTTAAACACTTTCAATTATTATAGACAGAAGCGACCGAAGCATATAAATAGAGGGGGAGAGTGTTAATAAAAATGTGCATATATAGATTAACTGTTTGAACTTGTTATATTGAAAGTTATTTCATCGTTAACTTGCGTTTCTCCTTTTCGACAGGGAGCTTTATGCAATTATAGAAAATCATAAATTTACAAAAGCATCATATGGCAAGCTGCAGGCAATGTGGCTGGAGGCCCACTATATTGAGGCAGAGAAGCTCCGGGGCCGATCTCTGGGTGAGTACCATAGCGTCCATCCTAACAACCATCGAGTGTATGCTAAATGTTATCCCTCCTCTTCTCTCACAGGACCCGTCGATAAGTATCGCGTGCGGAAGAAGTTCCCATTGCCGCCCACCATCTGGGATGGTGAGCAAAAGACGCACTGCTTCAAGGAGCGTACGAGAAGTTTGCTGCGCGAATGGTACCTACAGGATCCCTATCCGAATCCAACAAAGAAGCGCGAGCTGGCCAAGGCCACCGGGCTAAATCCGACCCAAGTGGGCAATTGGTTTAAGAATCGAAGGCAACGCGATCGTGCCGCAGCCGCTAAAAATCGGTAAGTCAACACGCCCCCAAGCCCTTAAACAGTCGACTGCACAGCTGCACAATTAGTTGGCCATTAGATGCCAACCAAATGAGAATGAATCTTGGCTTGTAATCCGAGCTGTTTGCTTAGTTGCTGCTGCTGTCGCTGTCGCTCCGTTCAATCGAAAGCGCCGTCAAGAAAGCCGGTAAATTGATATCTGCGCATCCAGTAAGTGGCAGCATGGTTGGGTGGAGTGGTGGGGGGAGGAGGGCAGAGGGAGATCTACAGGAGCCCTGCCTATGCCTGTTGTTGGCGTTTGGCATTTGGTGGTATTTCCATTTCATTGATCCGTGCCGAACACGCTTTGTTGCTGTTGTTGTTGTTGCTGTTGTTGTTGCTGTTGTTGTTGCTGTTGTTGTTGCTGTTGTTGTTGCTGTTGCATCCATCGCCAGCGGCTGCTGTGAAGCATTCTCGATTTCTGCCGCTCTTTGCGGTCGCCTTTTGCCCACATTAAACTGACCGCCGTCGATAATGCACTCCAGCGACAGCAACACACACACAAGGCAGCTGTGGAGTTGCAATAACAACGACAACAACAACAATAAGACGCGTTGTAAACGTGGCTCGAAAGGTGCAACTGCTTGTTGGTTTGCAAAAATGAAATGCAGAACAAAACGTAACATGAAAAACTCGACCAATTCGCGCGAAGTTGAAATAAAGACCGTCCGACCGACCGACTTACTTGGAGATCTATCCCAAGACCATACCCATACCCATACCCATACCCATACCCACCGAATCACCGAGTGAAAGAAGCAAAAGGCAAGTTAAGTGGAATGACATTGCAGAAAGCGAGCTGCTCTGTCGTTGCTCAAGTGGGCGAAGTCGCCTGATCTGCCCCTGTCGCTGCTCCTGCAGATGCGCAAATATTTCAACTCGATTCTACCTGCTGCTGCTCCTGTCCCGTCTCAACATTTGGCATTCTTTGGAAACGTTGCAGCAGAAGCCGTGTTTATTAAGTTAGGAGCGGGCCAGGGCTTTTCGGCTCAAATTGAATGAACTTGCACAAAGCGCCAAACACATACATATGTACATATGTATACAAGTATATACTTGCCTCTGCTTTGGAACGGGTCATTAGTTAAAATGATGGCGATTATTTCGCTTTTAAGAGCGGCAGGCAAAGAGCTAAGGGGGAGGCGGCATCAGAAGCAGAAGCAGAAGCGGCAACGGATACGCAGCCATTACAACTCACTTATGTGGCTGGAGATGAGCGTGGCGTGTATGCCGAGCGCTCAAAGAGACCAATCCAAGTGGCAAACTGGGCCCAACTAGTATGGCATTGAGTTTCGTGTAGTCATCGTGTTATTAAGCGCACAACGAGCCCAGAAAAAGAAAGAAAGCGGCTACCCAGCCAGGCAGCCAAAGAGTCATAAGAAACCAAGCCAACTGAATATGAAACAAAAGAGCTCCCTCGATCATGGGATGCCCTCCGCCAGTTCTGGGTCCCAAAGTGTAATTCATTGATAATGCTATTTCACTATACTCGTAAATTCTAGGGATTTATTTTCAATTATTTTGTTTTTTTTTTTCAATTCAGTGGCAGAGATGAGTTTATTATGTATCTGTGGTGGTAATGTGTAGTTACGGAAATTCATCTATTTCTCAACTAATTATACAAATACATGAAAGGAAATTGTCGGAAGAAATGCAAACCATATGTTGCTCGTATTTTCCAGTACCTTGTATCTTTATGTTATTATTGGGAACAAAGGTGCAAACGTGTCTACAAAATGAATATGCCCTTCCACCTGTTGAGTATTAAATATGAGTATAAAATATGAAATCATATGCCAGCCATTCAGCCATCGACAGCAAGCCAGCCACCGACACAGACAGAGAAACAAACCCACACAGATACGCAGACACGTAGATACACAATCCCAAACGCTGTAGACGTTCTACCAAGTTGAATAACAGGCGCTGACTTCTCAAGCATTGTGCGCTGAAAAATTGTTAACATTTTTGCTACTGCACTTGTGCGCCAACGACTTCGACTTTGACTTCGACTCTGACTCTGACTCCGACTCCGACTCTACCTCTGACTTCGACTTCAGATGACGATGACGATGACGACCGACTGGAGCAGTTGATGTCAAAGCCAAAACAGCCGGCAGTCGGCAGCCAGCAGACGATGTGGATGTGCACTTTTTGATGAGCTTGCGCTTGTGCTTGCGCAAGTTAAATGCTACACCAGTTGGTAAATCAATCAAAATGTTGAGCAGCATTAGAAAGGCAACCTGACGGGCAGCCGTGTCTGCTGTGTGTATTTTTGTACGAATGTGTGTGTAAATGTGTTATAACCACTTGAGAAGAGCCGCTGCTCTGCTCCCCAATTGAGTAATTAAAACGTAAACTGCAAGCGCTGTTGCCAATGCATCCAAAAGGGGGTTGTTGCTGCCCATCGTAATGCGGTTAGCCAACAACTGCAGCTACAGCTTGTCATGCTCCGATGCCTGCCACATTGGCGGTTTGGCACCACCAGCATTTTCCAAAGGGTGCCCGCAGTCCTTGAGCGTTGGGAGACAGTCCAACCAATGCAAAAACATTGCAAGTGTTGCAATAATTTGCGAAGAGGGCCAACAAACAATGCGTAGGAATGGACAAGCCAATTAAAAACAAGAACAAGAATATAAATTGTTAGACACAAAAGATTATGTGAATTCATCGTGGTGTTGATACAAATAGCATATTACACATTTCTCCACCTTAGCCAGATGAGAAACCTGTCGAAAGGGTAGGGTGAACGTCTCTGAAAAAACAAAAAGTGTTGCTAGTTTTATTCAAGGCTGTATTTTTGAAAAATTATAGCTGGACAAATTTCAACTCAATAGATAAATAAACAGAAAAAGACTTTCAAATTATTACTGTGTCGGAAAAAATAGAACAAAAAAATAAATAAATAAATACAGACTAATTGATAACCTCCTCCTTTTTAAAGTCGGTTAAAAACATAACATATGGCAACAACGTTGTCAATTTTCAATTTCTTTCCAAGATTTCTACACAAAAATTCTTTCTAGTAATGTTGTTTCGACAGCTATATAATATAGTGATCTGGCATAGTTTATGTTGAGACCATATTCCCCATGTGTCGATAAGTAGTCTCGGTTTGAACGCTATAGCTCTAAATCTGTGGGAGGATTAGTGATTGAAGCAGACAGGATCATATACAATTAAATACATTTGTTTACCATTATTTTTCCTTATCTGTTTCACAAGCTTACACATCATATATAAGTACACCTAATTCTGTTTTTACACGGTAGATTGGTACCAGAAACACCCGTGTAAAAAAGACATTGATCATCTGCAAAAATAGGGGAATGGTTCCTTATCTCTATAGAAACATATTTGAAAACTTTTAATTTTCAAACCGTGTTATATTAAAATCGTGTAAAAAAAGACCGTGTTATAAGAGAATTAGGTGTATATTTCTTTAGAGATAAGGCACCAATTACCTATTTTTGCATATGATCAATGTCTTTTCTCACACGGTAGATTGGTTTCAGAAAAAGTCGTGTAAAAAAAGACATTGGTCATATGTTATTTTGAATCGTACTAAATGGAATAAAGTCGTGCAACCATATATACAATTTTTATACCCTGTAAAAAGGGTATATTAGGTTTGTGCAAAGTATGTAACATGCAGAAGGAAGCATCTCCGACCCCATAAAGTATATATATTCTGAATCAGCATGACGAGAGAAATCGATCTAGACATGTCCGTCCGTCCGTCCGTCCGTCTGTCCGTCTGGATGAACGCAAGGATCTCAGAAACTATAAAAGCTAGAATAACCAAAGTTGGCATCCAGATTCTCCTATGTCCGAGAAAGGACGAGTTTATTTTATTTTTTGGAATTTCGCCCCCCTTCCCCCGCTACAGAATTTCGTCAATAGCGTCCACATTTCAAAAGTTACAATAACCAAACTTTGCACATATCATTTATATATCTACTGTTGTTGTTTACAATTTTATCCATCAGCGGTCAATTCTAAGAAAAGTTATTAGCGAAACAAATTCTCGCCAGTACAACCCCCACAAACTGCAGCACCAAGTTCGCTCTTCTTCTTCCTCTTTTTGCTTCTGCTATGGGCGCATATACCTCAGTGTCGGAAGTTTACCTGGGTACAGGGTATTTCACTGTCGGGCTTGCTCGACTGTAACGTTCTCTCTTGTTAATTTTGAAACCGTGTTAAATCAAAACCGTGTAAAAAAGACCGTATAAAAACAGAATTAGGTGTAGTGCGATATACCCTTACACTTTTTAGTCCCTCAACAAGTTCCAAGCTGCTATGGAAACTCCAGTTCTCGGCGGGTAAGCGATTTTATGACTTTTACAAGCCTTTTGTACTCTGGTTACTGGTTACTGGTTACTCATTGATGAAGTGCCACTGTGGCTTTTGCTTTTTTGTGTGCATGTTTATTGCCACTTGGTAAATGAATGTGGTGTCCAAAACGATTTGTGTGGCTGTGTCGCGGATTGTTTTATTGCGTGAATTAAGCGAAAATGCGTGCCGAGGTACGGCCACTCAACTTCGCTGGCGATAGCCACTAAAGTAGCCCCCACACATACTATGTATGTATGTATGTATATATGTATATTCAATCACAGACTCACACACACACACACACACACACACTTGACCAAATTAGGAGCACAATGAGCAGTTGGCTCTGGCTCTGGCTCCGTCTTTAGCAAAGTGGAAGTGGGCGGTTGGTGTCAGTGCACGAAATGAAAATGCGGGTATATTTTACGGCGAAGAGAGCCACTTGAGGCCCGAACGGCAATTTGTCAAGCGATGAGCAGACGAAATGAGGCAGCAGAAATCAAATCAATGGGAATATTGTGTGAGTGTGTCTAAATATTGTGTGAAGTGTAATGAGATTGGGCAGCGCAGCGCAGGGCACACAAGCAAACAAACAGACACACTCGCACAATGGCAGCTACATAACAAATATGTTGTAAATGTCAATGATCAATCAAAGCACCAAACACGTATATACATACATGTACATACATACTCGTATGTACACACATGCATACATACATATGTATTCATTTGATGTGAATTGATATTTGCCCCAAAGACGAAAGACGAAAGACCGAAGACCAGTAAGACTCGAGTGCTGTTTATCGATTTCCCATCACCATCACTACCCCAACATGCCCAGACAGCTCGAATTCTAATGAAGAAAGGTTGCCGATATGTACGAGCATCAGAAGCTGCCCCGAGTGCCCACTTGGCTGCGCGTCCGGACAGCACACTCGAGCCCCATAAGTACCCATCCCCATGCCGATGGTCGGTCCCACTGGCCAGCCCATCCAGCAAATGGGGATGGGCAAAGGGGAACCACTCAAAGATGTTTGCACAACAGAACTACCGTTTCGACTGTTGGCAGGCAGACAGATATCGGCGGTATGGCTTGTGAGAAAAATATACAAAATACACACACGCACACACATACGAATGCATAATAGCTGTGGGAGAGTAGCAACAGCAACAGCAACAACAACAAAAATAACAACAACAACAGCAACAACCGGCAGCAGACACTTGAGGGCATTGTAAGAAGAAAGTGTATTAAAGAAATTAATAAGAATCATTGCCGTGTGTAAGAGTCATCGATGCCACTGCCACCGGATGCTACCATCTTCATTGACGGCTCAACCTTTCACGTCCCGCTTGTCTCGCTGACAAGTGAAATGCACTCAAAGCTTTCGATAACATTTACAGCATTTAGCAAAAAGGAATGTGGAAATATATGAGAAGCAGCCAGCCCTGTCGCCTTAGCATCCCTAAGGGTTGCCTCACCCGAACCGTGCCAAAGACAATATGCAAATTGAACAAATTTAAATCCTGTTTGTCAACAGATCGCGCCCATCAGCGCGCCAGTTCGCCATTTGAACGGTAACGGGAACGACAAAATAAACGTTGATTGCGTTTAACTCACTCCAACCCCGAAAAGACGATGTTGGTCCAGGGTGGGCATTTCCGTCGCCGTCTCCCTCACCATCACAGTCTCGAACCCAAGCCCAAACCCAAACCCATGCCCATGCCTACTTAGAGCACATCGCTTAATGCGCGACATTGCGAGAGACCCCAGGGACTCAAGCGCCGTTGCTACTGTCCAAATATTTACACAATTTATAACTTTCAATTTGAATGACACAATTATCGAAATGCGTTGTTGCATTTGAACTTTGAACGAAATTTCCGGTTCATTTTGTCTCGTTATGCTTGATTTTTATGGGGTTCATTGCGCCTTTTCCGCTACTTCAAATGAGCTTCAGCACTACTTATAGAGACATGTACATATGTATATACACTTTATTGACGGCTCAGTCAATTGATAAGCAATTTATTGACAATTTACTCAGCAAGCCAGCACAAGTTTCAAATTATATATCAAAACTATTATGTGTATTTACATACATACTAGATGTTGTATTATAGTCATCAAATTTGTATTAATTAGTTACAAATTCTGTCACCCATTATTTTCCTTTGGAAGCTCAGCAAATAAGTTCAATTTTATTACGGAACAGAAACTAGAATGATTATTATTAATTATTATTTGTTCTTAAAGAAAACAAACAGAAACACAAATAATATATACAAATTATGATAGATCTTCTACTTTAAACTGATTGTTTTGTAATTGATATTTTGTACTTGATAATTTATTTAGAATTGAATTTGTGTAAGTTCAAGGAAATAATAGACTGCCTTGAAATATGAAAATAATTGAAATATATAATCCTTTACTTTAAGGATTCTATTTTGGAAGTTTTTGCGTTTGCTTCAAAGAAGCTAAAAGCAATTTGATAGTGAAGAAACTGAATTTTACGGTTATAGCCTTGCTACATATTTTCATGTTAATAGACTTAAATCGGGAATACCTCTGCGTAGCTCCCTTTCATAAAGGTTAACCTTTAAGTTACGCCAACAAAAGATTCTTATAGCAATATTTTCGAAAGCCAAGTTATTAAATAACAAGTAAAAAAGCTAAAGTCGGGTGTCCCGACTTTGAAATACTCTGTACATATGTTTACAATAATTATAGAAAATAAAAAAAATTAAGAAAATAAAAAAAAAATATGATCGATTTTACCTCTCTCGGTATTCGAACTCACGTAAAGGGTGTATAATTGCACATTTACATAGCAATTGCGTCTGTGTGAGTGTATGTATGCCTATGCGCATCAATTCGTGTCTGTGTAAGCATTTTCGCAGTCAACCAAACAGCAACATCAACAACAGCCGCGGGCAGCGCTTGAGCAGCGCTGCAGCAGCGCTGCATCAGCAAATATATTTATGGCTATAACTTCTTGGTAAATCGGTCTATCATAATGAAATTTGTCATACGGACACATAATAACTAACTGGGGGTATTTCCAAAATTTTAGTTCGAAATTCCAAGAATTACGGGAGTTACGATTTGCGGGGTAGAGGGGGGAGGGAGGGGAATTCCAAAATATACATTTTCTGCGTATTCACATAAGGCATCTGGGACTAAAATTTGGTGTTCCTAGGTCTTATAGTCTCCGAGATATAGGCGATTATACGAATGGAAAATCGGGAAAACCCCCATAGGGGGGAAGTGGGGGGGAAAATCAAAAAAATAAAACAAACTCGTATAGAATACACACATAACGCATCTTCGTGCAAAATTTGGTGTCTCTATCTCTTATAGTCTCTGAGATCCAGGTGTTCATACGGACGGACAGACGGACAGACGGACAGACAGACAGACAGGGCTAGATCGACTCGTCTCGTCATGCTGATCAAGAATATATATACTTTGTGGGGTCTGCCACGCCTCCTTCTGCCTGTTACATTTTTCAGCTCCCGCAAACCTAATATACTCTTGTACATTTCATGTACAGAGTATAAAAATTGAGTCTGCTATAAAGAGATCCCCGTATAGTTTGAGACAAAAATGCGAAATTTGTGTTCAGCTAAGACAGGAGTCGCGGCTAGCACTACAATGCTAATGAAATAATTTTGACTATGATCGTATTACCAGCGTTCTCGCACTTGAATGAATTTCTACATATCGATGCCCGCACACACCGAAACACGCCAGTATTTTACGTATACTCGTATGTGTAATATAAACACACATATCTGGTACGTTTGTATAATGCATACGAATCTTCTGACATGAGCCGATTAAAACATTTCAAAGTTTCGAATTTCAACAACAATAACAACAACAACGTGTGCAGAAGCAAGCAAGCTGGATGTCACTCCATTGGGATGTCCAAGCAAGTAATTACGTGTCATTTCGGTTAGGGTAGGTGCCAGTGGATCGGTGTATCAGATTTCATCGCTTAAAATCAAACCCTTGCCTTGCCCTGCCGTGTGCTTCTCGCGTCCCGATTCCCATTCCGACCTGTGTTTAGTCAATTGTGTGGAAAACATATATCGTATTCATGATGTATCCAACTCAGTGCTGCAGCAGCTTTTTTTTTCAATTCTTATTTGGCCAGCAGATTAAGCCAAGCGTGCGTTGTGTATTAATTAAGCGTAAAATGGCCTTGAGTCGCAAGCAATCCCAGCAGCGCCCGTGCCAAAAGGTAAGAGCCATGGCAGACATAGTAGCTACCAGGCCCCGGGCGAACTAATAATATTGCTCCACTGAGATATACCGGCTCGTTCAGCAGCCGTATCGGCTTAGATGTCAGTATTTGGGCCACATTAGGATTGGTGTCAGCAGTGAAGCGTAGTCCCCATCGCTTCAATGCCATCAGTAGCTATGCACAGACAGTGGTCCCAGAGTATCCATCTACTCGTATCAAAAGAGCGCTGCCTATATACTTATGTATTTACTTTAGAATCTGATATAGTTTCGTTGGGAACAGAATCAATTCATTGAAAAGAATAAACGTTTAATGTTTTTGCTAAGCTGGTAGCACCAGCAAGCAAGAATGGTAGACATGTTATAGAATGTTTCAATCCTACTCCTGCCACAATTTTTGAGCTATTGCGATGAACCTTTGCCCCAAGGCTTCTTTTAAGCGGTCACAGATAATGTGTCAACACCGATCATGTCATATAAGTAGATGTTCATATGAAACATATGAAAATGCAAACAAATTGTTTTCGAATTGAAAGCTAAGATACTACGGAAACAGTAGTATATAGACTTCGCAGCCCATGATCACGCATGAATAAACTTTTGTTGTAAGACCCAGCAAAAGAAAATGTAGTTTCGACTTGAATCTGAGGTTTTGGTAAAATTTGTCCTTTCAAAAAAAATGAATTCTAATTTCATAAGACTAAGAAAACTATTATAATAATACTATTTTCGTCATCAATTTAAGAATAAGACTTTAAAAGAAGAGGATATGAGATTAAAGAACTGCCACTGATTTTTGTCAAGAACATTCTAAACGCATTCTTTTTGAAGCTCAAAATGTTAGATTCTGATATCGATTCGAAATTTCTCCCATATTTTGGGCTTCTTTAATGAGCTTATCTGTTATAAGCACACTCTGTTTTTTGAGAATGCGAGATATTATTGTAGATATTTATCTAAAATTTACAACACGGCTTACTATTTGATATTTTACAAATCCTGCATAAAAATTACTTTCATAAATTTATAAGCAGATTGAAACAAATAGACACGTAAATATGTTTTATAGACGTGGACAAGTGTTGGAAAATTTTGAACAGTGACGCCATTTTAAAACGACCTCCAGCATTGCTGAAAGGCGTCCATTACCGGCCGTTCCCATAGTTAGATACCAATTATATAGTTGACGCTATTTTCATGCCTAAACGGCCCAAATCTTTCCCGTGTGATACATGGCACATCGAAAGGCAGCAGCGGGTTGTCGCTGTCTCTCTCACTTTCGCGCCTGGGCCTGGCAGTGGCACTGGGACTGGGCCTGGTCCCGAAACACAAACAATTTATCAACACGCCGCCGCTATAATGACCACTCGGCGGCAGCATGGAGTGCGAGCAACTGGTAATCCATCAAGTTGGCACATTAGAAACTAAACGATTTCATGCGCGAGTGGAGTATAAAAACAAAAAAGTAGCTGCGCCTCTGTGTCGGCAGCCGCAGATATATTTCTCGTCAGTCGGCAGCTCCACGCCACGCCACTCCACTCCACTCCGACGACAGCCCCAGCCCCAACTTCAGGTCGAACTCGAACTCCAGGCGGTTTGTGGGTACGCGTTCACTGTCGGCTGTGACTGTCGGCTTGCCTGATTTGCCATTTTCGTCATTAATCACACAACACGAGCAAAGGACGAGTGTCCGGGTCCATTATTAATGGTGATGGGTCAACAAATTGCGGCAAGTTGAGCGAATCCTACCCGATAATTATGACAGTGCAGGAGTCAGCATGGTGCATGAAGATGATGAATATAGCTGCGACTGCAGTTTACTGATGGCTCTATAAATGCTCTGCGAGCTGCTGAGGCGGCGGCTAATCAAGTCATCATGCCTATTGGTGTTCCTTTGTTTTGGCCACAGACGATTTGTCTTAACAATGTGTGAAAGTTATGTAAGATTTATGGTCCAATAGAGATGAGGGACTGGCCACTGAATCGCTTAGGGAAAGAATGCATTCTTCTTGAATATAATTTGATAAGGGGAATACAAATGATTACAACAAAAAGATAATTCTATTAAATAATTCCCAATGTTTCTCACACGCATAAAAATGGAGAAACAATTTTATTGACTACGAAGCACTTCTTGTGACAAAAAAGTAAATAAAAGTTTATGAAAAGGCGGAAATGTTACAATCCTGAGATTAAATATAAGTTCTATGAACATCCATCGGTAGTTTTCGCTTATGGGAGGTTTTATAAAATAGCAACAATAAATGAAACATAGTTTCCTTAACTGGATTTGTTGATGTCTGATATTATTCTTAAGTATTGAAATTAAAAGCTGACATCATTTTTAATGTAAAGTAGAGTCCTCAAATACTTATTCAAGCTGTTTTCGAGAAATTTATAGTGACAGTCTTTCAATTAGTACAAAATGTATTTAATTGGAGTGGCAGGCCAGTTTAGGCTTATCATTTTAATGACCAACTAGTGGAACTACATACCAAAACACTATAAAACAGTTAGACAATCTGCCTGTAAAGCTCCAATTCTCTCGAAAGAACTAATACTCGTAAATATAATAACACATCTATAAATATCAGCCAATAATTAATTGTATAACCAATGTCTTTTCAATTGCCATCCAGTAGTAATAAAAGTACATAAAGTTACTAAAATGTACCGATATTTTTCCCTGATTTTTCATGTTACTACACGTTCTTCCCTCTCTTGTTTCAGCATACAACACAATCAGAACAATTCGGGCTTGGCCTGCCGCAGCCGTCGACCCGACGGTGCCGCTTCTCCCACGCCGTCGGACAGCTCCGATTCGGATATTTCGCTGGGAACGCATTCTCCAGTGCCTAGCAGCCTGCAGCTGCAGCACAGTCCCGGCTCCACCTCGAACGGCGCCAACGATCGGGACGAGAGTCTGAGCGTGGACGATGACAAGCCACGGGACTTGACCAACTCGCTGCCCTCGCCACAATTGCCGACGGCATATGGCGCCGCCGCTGTGGCTGTAGCTAGTGGTGCGCCCTTGCCCGCCTGTTTGCCCCCCTTTAAGCTGGATACGGCGACGAGCCTCTTCAATGCCGGCTGCTACCTGCAAAGCTTTAGCAACCTGAAGGAGATGTCCCAACAGTTTCCTATACAACCGATTGTTATACGGCCGCACCCACAGCTGCCACAGCCGTTGGCGCTCAATGGCAGCGGCGGACCCCCGACGCATCTGCACCATCCTAGCTATGCGGCCGCCTACAGCGTTGAGTGTGTGGCTCCTGCTCATCCTCATCCTCCACCACCCAAGCTGCGCATCAATTCGCCCGAGAAACTAAACTCCACCGCTGTGGCAGCGGCGGCAGCAGCAGCGGGGCCTCCACCCACATCGCTACATGCACCATCGCACGAGCCGACTACAACGTATCATCACAGTGCCCAGTTGCTTCACAGACCCTTCTCCACATCGCCCGAGCTGACCCAGAGTGCGCCCGAAATCACATGATATCGAAGGACGGAGATGCGGTCCCCACCCCACGCCCTTGTCGTTGTCCAACTCAATGAACGGATGAGAATGCACTAAGGCCCAGAAATTCAAATTGTTTCAATTGTAATTTTAAGTCATTTGTAGTTTAGCCTTAGCACGATCCTCTCGAGGTGTCTGCAAGCCAAGCAATAGAGCAGCCGACTTAGTTAACTATAAATTACAAGGTACCGGCCACCAACTACCGAGTGCCGAGTCCTGAGTACCGTCTGCCGGCCAATGATCAGCAACGATTTTGGTAAGACTTGCTAGCAAGGTATTTCCTACACATATGTTTACACTCGTACATACATATGTAAATAATTATACATACATACTACATATGTGGGTATGAATGCTGAACTAGGCGCGCAAATTTAAATCAGAGATACTACATACATTAGTAACTTCATCGCACACTTTTCAAAGATAGCCATTTAAGCGATACGCATATGGATTCAACACTTGAGCAGCAGGAGTTCGATTTTTGCAATTTGAGCGCAAATTTTCATGCTAATTTGTGTGTGTACTTGTAAATAGCGTTTAAGTATGCAAATCATAGAGCTTACGAATACATTTAGAATGCAATAATAAAATGAAAAACAAAAACAGTTAAGATTTAAATCATTACATAACTTGAAATTGCGTTTTCTTTCATTATAAAATAATGGGGGCGGTAATTTCGACTTTTCTTGAGGGTGTGCTACTAATAAAGGGGACACCTACCGGAGTAAACATTCAAATACTCCCCATTCCTGATTGGTTTAAAAATATTAAGAAGCAAATGGCAATACATATGACTGAGTTTTCCAATTTCTGATCGGATCAGCAGGATCAGAAGTATAGTGTAGTTCTCAGTATTTAAACAGCTTCAGAGCAGTTACATACGAATATGTGTAATAACAAAATACAACTCCCAATGTCCTAAAATCGTTTCCTCATAAATGCACTTGTTGTTGTAACTGCGTTGCAAGATGCATTTTCAGTTCCATTTCTGTTGTTATTTTATTTTGAAATAAAATATCAATTTCTGTGTAAACAACAACACCAACAACAAAATCAACAAGCTATGCAAACACCACAGCGAATGAAGCCAGAAGTCATCTGCAGCCAAACGAGTAACAACAACAGCCAAGGGAAAGAATAACATCGCAGGCCTTTGTGCACGTTAAATGGTAAAAACTTCTAGCGCATCGGCGTCAGCGTCGGCGGTTGACTCGCTGATGGCGCCACCGATGACATGTCCGGCCTTGCCGCCAACAACAAAGCTGCAGTTGTGGCAGTTGCAGCCAGAAAGATCCCGAGTGCCCACAACTTTGGCCGTCAGCACTAAAGCCTCGACTGCTGCTGCTGCTGCTGCCACTTTCCACAACCACAACAACAACCAGAGGCAACGTCAATTTTGATGTCCTACTTGAGTGGTTTACTTAGCTGCCTTATGAAAATATCCATGCAGTAAGCAAACACACACACACACAGAGAGAGAGAGACGAACACACTCACGCACTTATGCATATGAATGTGCAGGGCGATCTCTCGGCCGATGATCGCTGATCGACGAAAATCCCAAATGCATGGCACCAAAAAGTGACGCGTCACTGTCACTCACACAAATGCACGGCGCACAAGGCAACACGTCATCGTCATTATGGCTGGCGCTGGCAACTGGGCAGAGTGCCCTGGGAACCGTTCTACAACCCATATATGGAACCGGAGAGCCTACACTCAGCGAAAACTCACCGAAACTACTCTTAAATCAGTCTAAAATACTGATTGATTTAACTTAAATAAAGCCCAACGGAGTATGATAACAACTATGATCGTGTTTTAATCAATACTAAGAAAAAATTATGCTAGATTCGAGCAAGCCCGATAGTGAAATACCCTGTACCCAAACAAACTTTCGGCCCTGATTTATATATATGCGCACATTGTAACGACGCCCTGGTGTTCGTCACAGGGTGTCGTCACAAAGGAGCAGGACGGCAATAGTTTAAGCTTAGGATGTTGGAGTATTTGTAAGGATAGTTAACTTTATATTAAAGATGGAGTTTTAGTTTAGTTTGTTGCCCATGCAGGCTAGAATTTAATAAAGAATTGAAAACACAGCCGCTCGTTGGAACAATCTGACGGCTCTTTCCTTTGGGTGCCCAACAGAAATTACAGCACCCACTGGCCGGCAGGCATACCCGCGGCAGAGCATCGTTGCACCATAGCAGAAGGAAAAAATAAAATGAACTCGTGTTGCCTGGGAATAAGGAGAGTCTACTGATGTGGGCTCAGCCGTTTCCGAAATCCAGGCGCTCATCCAGACAGACGGAAATGTCTAGTCGATGCTGATTAAGAATATATGTTTATACTTTATGGGAACGGAGATGTTTTCTTCCATATACTTCCAATATACCATTTTAATCATTCGGGTACAGGGTCGTTGTTGATTTTAAAAGGAACTGCATGATATTTTTTCCAAGTGTATTTCAGTATGTACATATGTATGTATGCATGTAGATATGTATTCATACATACCTATGGATGTGCGATATAATCTGTGCCGCGATTAGATGCAAACGCCAGTTCAGTGGCGTAGTCGCAGGCACAAACTTAGATGCAGATGCAGACGCCGCTGCCCAGATTGATGGATGCTGGCTGTTCGCTTGGCTAGATGACTGACTAGTTGGATAAGTGCTTCCTTCTTAAACATTTTTGTGTGTGCACGTAAATTTGGGCTCAAATTACAAGGTGAGCGAGGTTGGCATACGCATACGGCGGCTGACCATGTGCAAGTTGTCAGAGTCTGACAGCCAGCCAGGCAGTCAGACGGCCAGACGGACAGACAGACAGACAGCAGACAGCCGTCCAAGCGCGTCGCATGGCAAACTCTTGAAAGCGCAATTATCAGCGCACGCAGTAGCCAAAACATTACTCATTACGCATACGCCGTGTTGTCAGTTAATTTCCACAACAGCCGTTTATAATTATGCAGTGGAACTTCTGTACGACGACTCCACTGGAGTAATTAGAATAACAGAATAAAATATAAAAGCCCTTTTTTGATTCTAGCTATGGTGATGGCACTGTTCCAATTTATTTTTTTAATTCAATAGTGATCACTAAAATGTAAGTTAAATTTGTTCACTTTGTTGCAGGCTAAGTATTTTTGTTTCTGTACCTAAAGCTTCCAGAAACGTCCACAATACTATACTTATCGATAAAATGTTAATATTTGTATTTTTTAATAGATGTGGGAAATGGCAGATGAGTGTACCCGATTTCATTTTGTGACAATACATGCACATAGAAAGCCATTTCTCCTCGGATAATGTTACTACAAGGAAATGAAAAATAATAACTATACAGATTGGTATTTTTGTTTATTAAACCAGTTGTGTTTCTTCATAATACTATAAAACATATATTATAAAATGGTTCTGGAACGTTCCATTTAAAAAGAATTGACTGCATTTTAATTTTGGGAACTGTTTTGCACTCCAACTTATTTCGTGTAATAACTTTCGACAGCACATCATCGTCATGCTCTCATCGTCATCATCATTACGCATGATGTGACACTTTTGACCTTATTTCCCCTTAAACGACAAGTCCGATAATGAGAGTGCGTCGCGCCGGCATCGATGGCGGCGTCGGAATCGGCTCTGACTTTGACGTTGACGTTCATGTTGATGTTGGCGCCGCAGTCCCGAAAGACAGCAAATGGAACATTTTAGTGGGTTGTTAGGCTATCGGAATCGATAGCCATAGTGAAATATTATTGCTATTCAGATGTTGATGCCTGCCATATGTTTCAATTAGCTCAGCTGCTGCTCAAAATGGCGTTAGCGTCGAGATGGCGACTTGGAGGCGTCTTCGAGTTGGCAAAGAAAGGCACCTGGCGCGCGTGGCAGACAGACAATGTGCAATAATTGATTTTACACTTGCAGTACTTTTCATGCGTTGCTCATTAAACCATCGTCAATGACAGCAGAAGCACTCAACCGGAAATTGGGCGTGTCCCAATGCAGCGGCAGCTAAAACAACAAACACACAGTTGCTCATACTACACGCACACACCAACAGCAAAGGGAACAACAAATCGCTCTTGCTATTGTTTTATCAAATTAATGCGGTGTTAAATTCGTGCCGAGGGTTGACAATTAAAGCGCCAGTGAAAAAGGGTGTGGGCGACAGCGACGGCGAGTGCGACAACGAAAACGACAACGAGAGTGACAACGAGAACGCATTTACATATTTACAAGACGACTCAATTAGTTTAACCGCAAAATGAAAAGCTTCATCGCAAAGGTTTACATACATATTTTAAATTGAATTTATGCACCCTCCAGGCGAAATGGTTTTGTCAATTTGTTAGACTTCGTCTCGTCTCGTCTCTTTTCCTGCCACAATGTCAACGACTCTAGAACAATAATAAAAAGAACTCCCAATGGCTCGATTACAGTGGAACGCATGTCTAGTCATAGTGTATATTCACAATATTTTTTTTATTCACAATAAATATAATACCAATGCAGTGGAGTAGAGTGGCTGCCTCGAAGCTCTGGTCTGCGTACAATACTACATATGCTTTATGGCAAGAAGAAGAGTGAAAAGTTGTTGATGTGCTAAAGCTAAACAATATGAAACCATAAACTAGGGCTTAAAGGAACCTCAATACCAAGTTTGGTTATTCATGCTTTTGTACTTTCTGAGATGCTGAGATCCTCATACAGACAGAGATACAGACGAAAGGACGGACGGACATGGCTATATCGACTCGTCTTGATCAAGGAAATGTATACTTTTAGGAGTCTGCCACGCCTCCTTCTGTGTGTTACATACATTCGCACTAAATTGGTATACCCTTTTAACATTTGTATACAGACTTTAAAAGCACAATCGGAATTGACGTGAATTCATATTAAAGTTGCATCGTTTGATTCTACACATTCAATGATTTCCTATAAGGTAAACTCTAGCCAATTCAATCAAGCCATTTTTTAGAATCGACTTATAATAATAATGATCATGAATTTATTTTAACCTTTTTAATATCTAAATGCATGTCGTTTGAATTTGAGTTAACACAACAAAAACCGTGGGAAACAAAATCGACACACTTTCTTAAAGGTGAAGTAAAGTAGACGGTATAGTGGAATCGAAAATTACTTTTCAATGAATTCTACTTCTACTTATACTTGGGGAGCGACTCAATACTACCAGGTGAAATATGAAATGTTTTAAAGCAATTAGTTTCTTTTAGAATTGAAGTTACTCTTCTAAAACTGAGTTCATTTAACTGCACCTTGCAGCGACATGTGTTCCACTGTTCAGGTTTATTGGCTCCATACATATTGACACAGCCAACGACCACGCACAAACACGCAGATACATGAACAGTTGCCATTTGGCTTGTGCCGTTGGCCTAACCACAATACACACGTAAAGCATTTAACGTGCACATCTCTTTAAATCTTTCGACTGGCATTTGTTCACTTTCTGCGGATGCTGCCACCCACCTCCTCCTCCACCTCCACCCCCACAGCAGACAACCGACAACCGACAGCCGACAGCATGCAACATGATGGGCATCGGGGCAAATGAACCCCATCATTAAGTGCGTAAATGTACTGTAAATAGACAAACGCGCTTTGAATAAAATCAACCGAACGGGACGAAAAGAGTTGCATTTGTGGGGCACAATGCAAATTCCCTGGGCAAACAAACGGAGCTGACGCTGATGCTATGAGCAACCACCTACTACCAACCACCGCGTCCACATCTGCCGCTGATGTTGATAATTTGGAAACGGGCAGTCAAAAAGGCGAATCAATAAAACGAATGATAATTTGGCGTGATAAATTGTAGCATAGTTAAAGGATGCTTACAGCTATGTACCAAGTAGATACATACTTGTATGTACGATAGGCAGAGACTGAGGCTGTGACAATATTTGCAGCGTTAAATGCGCAACACAAACACTTCACACATGGTGTGGATGAGCTAACCCTTCAGGCCCTTGTCAATGGAACTGTGCAAACAGACAAGAAGAGTTACGAACTCAACAGGGAGGTGATGTTCTCATACTCGTATACGAGCACTCAAAAAATAGTGTTCAGAAAATTACTTGTACATACTCGTATAAGTTCGGATTATCAAAATCTTGAATAAAGGAAATTTAGCAGAATTCCATGCTTAAATCTGAATGCAGAATCGAATCCAAAAATATTGCCAAAATTAAAGTTAGTTTTAGCCGATTATGGATATCAATTTTTTTTGAAAATTTCAAATTAGAGAATTTTGGAGAGCTGGAAAGTTTGGAGAGCTGGAAAGTAAGAAACCAACCACTAGAAAAAACATTCGATTTGTTTTTAATAGAAACCTCAGCGTTATAAATCTTAGATCAGTAAACATACTTTCAATTTAATTAAAGAATAATCAGTTTTATTCAAAATATAATTGGATTCTACAAATTTCTTCGTTTAATAGTTCATTTTTAGAATAACGGACATAGTATGAGGGATATTTTCTTGAAAAGTTAATAAAATGGATTTAAATCTTTCGATTATGATTTTCAACGTAGAACTTACTTTGACTTTTGAATATGAAGAATCAAATTAAATTAATGTGAAATGCTAATATATCGATTTCCCTCGATTCAGTCATGCATTAGTACAAGACAAGAATACCGCATTCTGTATTACATGGCGTCAAGAATTTGATTTGGACGTCTTGTTTAAAAATTGGTTTAAATTTAAGTATACAAGTGAATTGATAATATTACTGGGTTTTCATTTTGAAAGCGCAGTTGAGCAGCTCCGCAAGGTAAGTATGTATTTCAATTGAAATAGTCTGTAGTTTCAAGTATTAAGGAGAAGAAGCAATATTATTGATAGTTTTTAATTATTCTAGATTAGAGCATGCAATTAATTGTCTAAATAGCCGATGCAACGGTCTCATGACTGGGCAAAGGCGTGGCGGAATGTACCTGAAAATCTGTGCTCATTATGGGCGCTTCTTTGGTTACAAATAATATGACACTTGTACTAATTGTCATTGAAATGTACGTGAAAGATGAGCGAGGACAGAGTGTGCGGACCAGAGCAGAGACCAGACAGGGGACAAATGAAATGAAAGGAGCAACCGGGGCTCTCTCTATTGTTCAGACTTTGGCGCGCTTAATGAGATTTAGTTTGGCCACGCCGAGGGCTGCATGGAGTCATATTCAAGCGAAAGGTGCAACCTACAACAAAGACAGGCCCACGTCGCCGGAGGCGTCGATGCGTAATTCATAAGAGCATTCAGAAGGCAGCAGGCAACGCTTCCAGGCGACAGCAGTCAGACGTTCTCTCTATCAAGATTATTCCGTCGCTCCCGCCTGTCCTTCTCTACGAAATGTGAAATGCCAAACAATGGCGCAAGGCGTTGCAGTTGCGGTTTTTGTGCGGTTGGGTCTCTGTTTCTGTCTTCTGTCTCTGCTTCTGCCTTCGACATAGACACAAGCACACACACACACACACACACACACACAGAGAGACACAGAGACAGAGACAGACACGGATTCGGGCCCTGGACGTGCTAAAGAGCCACCAATGAATGAGATCCTCGGTCGTTTGTGCTCGGCTGACAGATTAACAAAAGCACTCAGAGTCTGATTGAAACATTTCCGCTGTTGTTATTGTTACCCAGCAATGTGGTTGTTGTTCTTCTTGTTGTTGTTGTTGGTTTATATGGACCTCGACTGGATTTAGAGATTTCCGAACGGATTAGATGCGGTACATGCATTAAATGGGCTCCGCAGATATTCATGAGTTTGGCTGCAGATTTTCGAGGCGATTACAGAGAGTGCGTGTAAACGATTTTTAGCTTTTGATAGAAACAAATTTTTCATTTCATTTGCAAATTGTTTTCCATGGGGCAGGATAAACAAATGCCAGGCATTGTGTTGCGGTTTATTGTTATTTATGCAGCTGGCACTCTGGCACAAGGGCCTGCCATTTGAAGGCTTTAGACGTATGTAGTTGTAGGAAGCTTGAGAAACAACTTAATTCAGCAGCCAATTGGAGTTTATTAAACTAATTAAACTAAATTGCCGATGCACAATTTTCCAATTGCTACACAATTTTCCGGCAAACGTGCAATTTGAACTGCAATCACGCTGCCTGGGACTCTCACAGTCTGTGGCCATCAAAGACCAGCGAGCCCAATTCCAGCAACAAATTGAAATGATGCTCCACTGAGCTTTCCATTATAATCTCTCTATTGTGTGCGAGGCATTCAAAAATTGAAAAATCGTATTAAATTACAGCAAAATGAAACAAGCGAAAAACAAGAGACGGCGGCAAGAAAATTGAAGTCAAATCAAAATCATCATAATGCTTCCCCTCCACCTAGACCTTACCATATAGCCATAGCCCAGACCATAGCCCAGACCATGGCAGAGCAGAACATAGCTGGCAGACTCGGCCCGTGTATTGTATGTATTCGTATGTACGCCCCGATTGAATTATGAATTAATAAAGATGTTTGCCCGCAGGCGAGATTTGGGTTACGCAGGGCTAGAGAGCGAAGGCGGGCGGAGGGTCTTTCGAACAACCCCCTCAAGTGCGTGTTGCCGTTTTGGCTTTTAGGATTTGGCAAAACACAAATCCGTTACAAAAACACCAACAAGAACAATAAACAACTTGCGCTCTGTCTATTCCTCTGTCTATCGCCAAACATGTGTGGATGTGTAACTTGAGGATGCACTTTTTATGCTCCCTTTTATTGAAAGATAATTGGGTTCGTAGTTCGAAATTGCCAAAGAGCTATGCCTCTTGCTTCTGTCCCCCGTCCCATGCAACAACTCGCAATTCAATTGAGATTCAAATTCACTTACTTGGCGTTCAACTCCCCGCCCGTCCCACTCATCTAGTGATTGTATTTCGGTTAGGTTAGCAATACACACCACCACCACCATCGCCATCACCATCACCATTATCGGTCAAAGTTGCAGACACAATCGCCCCGCACTGTTCCGCGTCGTGGCATCAGCATTAACGCTTTGACGTGTAAATGTTATCTCTTTTACAAATTAAGCCCGGACCACTCGATCCGACTCTATTCGGGTGTTTTGCGGCAGATTTTGCAGCCACCCTCCCACGACTGATAGGCAGAATGCAAAATGTTAAGCAATTAAATGTAATTCGAACTTTCTGACATGAGCATTTGAGCTTAGGATATATTAGGATAACGTTGAAAGGTTCAAATTTCCATTTACATGCAATTTTAAATGAATAATTCGACAACTACTATCTCTACCCTTAGATACAATGTCCATACATTTATTGCCAATTGATTGTTGGAATTGTGCAAAAGAAAGAATCATTATTCTGTTTCTTAGAGTTTCGTTTGATTTATTTATTTTTAATTTGAACATTCATTTCAATTAATTAACTAACTGCATCGTGATAGAATGCAGAATAGTGTTACTTCACAGTTATTTTTAAACATCACCTAAAAAAAAAGTGCGTTAGCTTTTCAGTGCCGAAGCTTATAAACTTTTTCAAAAGTACTTCCCAGTTATGACAACTGCTATACATGACTATTATAGTATAGTCCGAACGAACTAAGACTTTACTCTATCAGAGCGTATAACAATATATTCAAGTATATATATATTTTTGTAAGTAATGAAGTTTTTCTGTTTTAACAATCAGCGCAGAGGATCTCTACCCAGCACTTTGATTTTCCAAAAAAGCAATATATCTACATGGCTTCTATATAATTCTACCTTTAGAATGTATTTTGCAACCCACGACAATTAATTATGACAACAACATTATCATTATGCAGTCTTGTTCCAATATTTTAGATAAATAAACGTGTTTTCATGAAAAACACCCAATTTAAATCATATTATTTTTAACAAGCTAGTGGGCTGATACGATCGTTTTTACATATTATTTAGTATGTGAATGAAAAACTTTAACGCAAAACATTTAAGGCATGATTGAGCCAAAAAAAAAACTCACATCCTTACATCGCGATTTGTTTTCTCTCCACTCTGCTAATATTATGTGAATCTATATAATGTGTTCTAATCAACTAACATACACTTACATGTTCCAATGAAAGACTTTTTTAAGGACAGTTTGTTTCCATGGTAGCCAAGGGCGTAGGCAGGCGGGGCAGGAGGGCCGTTGCCCCCCTAGAAAATTTTTTCCCATATAAAGTCTACCACACGTTCATTATTATGACGCACTATTTCGCCTTAAAATGGATCTGAGTAGAATTGGGTCCCCCTTTGGTAAAAGCTGCCTACGCCCTTGATGGTAGCTATGTATGTTTACCTATATAATTTCCTTACATATAAATAGACTTAGAAAGAATCTGCAGAAAGCAAACCCAAATATAGGAGTTTGGTAAAACAATCGACCTCTAGTGTTTAGGGAAACTATTTTATTTATACCTGTGGCAGGGGTATTCAATGATTCAATTAGAGAGAGTGCACAGTACTTAGTGATTAATTCATTAATTAATTGCACTCAGGGTTTGTTATACCAGTAATATTATCGCTGTTGGGCCTAAATATCAAATGATCGCTGCCTGTCAAAAAAGTACCCGCCACATTCCGGGCATTAATATAAGACTGTCCCGAAAGGCTTATGTACGTCACCGTCTCATTTTCCATGCTCGATAATGTCCAAAACGACTCGGATGCTCAAACCTCGTTTCAAAAATGTGTACACGAAAATCGGCTTAAGACGAAGTTATCGCCATTTGAAAATAAAAACACGCGCATTATCGACACCAGCGAGCAATGCGATTTGGTGATGATGGCAAAGCGGATCGGTGGACATATTGATATCCGAAAAGCAAAAACAACAACTACATACAGCAATTGTCCAGAAAGTGGAAGAGCAGCCGCAGGCAGACCAAAAACCAAAGCCAACGCTGATCCGTTTCTGTCAATATGAATGCGTTTTCCATTTGTCGCCTAATGACATATTTAGGTGTTAATCGCCTCATTGGAACGTCGGCCGGGGATTTGCGGGCATTGTTTAGGGCAGCACATATGTATGTATGTATGTGGTATGTGCTTGGGTATGTGTGAGTGTTTAAATACAATCTGGGTAAATATTGATGTGTAGATTATGGGTATTGATGCTATGACAATGGACTTTCCAAACATTATCCTCACGCACTGTGTATGTGTGTATGTATGTATGTATGTATGTGTGTGTGTCATATGTCGAGAAATCGTCTATTAGTTGCAGCCGTATACATATACATACATACATATATTTTGGCATACGCTTTGGCAGTGCTCAGTCAATCGTGTTTGGCTTTATGACGCATTATCCTCTAAATCGCAAACAAAAATGCAAACAATATTTGCCGCAGCTAACCAAAACATCAGGATATATACTATACAATTGCACCTAGCTTAGGGCATATGCTCTGAGTTCTCAATAGCCAACGGCAGGCGCATTAGGAAAATGGGAAAAATCATTTATCCGAATGCGGCACTGCAAGTGACACTAACTCGGAAATGGGCTGCCAACGGTATGGACAGCTTCGATGTTGCTTCCGCCACTGCCATTGCCGGCTATGGGATATTGATACATAAAGACACACATACCTTTATATACATATGTACATATATATACACATACATATATATGCAGACATATATACGTGCATAAAGGTAACTACAAAGTGATGGGCAGCGTTTTAATCTATCTATTCTGGCACAGCATCTCAAATCTATTGCTGCTCTACTGACGTTGACTGAGCGGATTTTCGTCAAAGAAAAAAAAAAGCATTGCAAAAGTGGACCTATATCAGGTTAAGCTTTATTGACTGTATACCTATCAATACTTACAATATTTGTATTTATGTGTGTGCAGTCAAAGTGCTCTTTTTTGTTATTTGCCCCACGACTTGACTCTTAATTAGAGTACCCATTAAATATATGTACATACTTGTACATATTTGCATATACACATGTTGTGTGTTTGTTTGTGTGTGCGCATGGAATGCTAAGTAACGGTATTCTATAGCAGCTTATATTGTCTTTTATAGCATCACACATACATACATATATGTATATGTATGTACATTTCATTGGTATCATGTGACCCTATTGTTATTTTGAGCTCTCGACTCTGACTAACGTCTGCATGACAAACATATTGTTTACTACATTTTCAGTAGCAAACCATCAGAAGAAGTTATCTTATATTACCGCCTCATATACAAAGACATTTATGTACAGAACTTATTTATTTACTGGCAAATATACACTGCGACTGCGCCAACACACATCTACACACAAAGACCCGTTCGGGCGTTTACTCACATTCACAACCACTGTGCGTATTGCACGTTTTTGATTGGCTCCCTCAACATCAACCAATCACATTTAAGAAGGCAATAGATGGCGCTAAAACAGAGCTGCCAACTCAAACCATATATGTGTACAGAATACCAGTGATTTTATACTTGTAATACATTTGTTATTTAAGTATGGCTTAGTTTTAATGATTTTCAGTGTAATTTATCTGCTTAATTTTTAAATTTTTTACAGCTAACTTTAAATTGCATTAATATATATACACTTGCCAACTCTGAATTCAAAATGCAAACAATATGCCAACGCTAAAGAGATTATGACGTCATTCCGAAGAGTAAGCCGAATGTGACCTGCGCAAGGATATACCGTATAAGACAGACGGAATAATGATGGTGCATTATGTATTATATCCGCCAATACGTAGTTCTGTTATTTGTTGCTCTCTTGGACATGACGTCACAATACGTACGTACGTGCGTACTCCCGTCACTTCCACAGTGAGAAGCAGGTAATTCTTTGATTTCTTTTGCTTTCATGTCCAAAATGGCACTCAAAATTTAAAATTATAAAACAAAATTTCCAAGTTTTTTGCGACTTAGTGGAATTGCTGCTAGATCCCTTACACTGGTCACTTATACAAGTCACTTCTCTTCTTACATCAAACGGCGATATTTTTGAATTTAACTATGCCGCAACGCAGATAATCTACACCAATTAGAGATACTTTTGAACTTAAGTTAACAACAGACGATAGTAATAAAGGGGATATACAAACATGGTTACGCGAGAGTCGAAAAGAGCGCACTCTTTAATTGCATACCTTTTGTAATTGTATCATGCGCACCGTCAAATGTTTTTTATTCTTGCGCAGAATAACAATGCGCAATGGGTGACAGCGTATGTAAGGCTTGTGCAAATGTATATTTTAGGAAAAAGGAATAACATTTGAACCCCAAAGAAAATGTATATATACTCGTATGTTTTAATTAAGCTTGACGAGACATTTTTATCTAGACTGGTAAGAGTAGTTATGAGCAGAACAGTTTTACGCTAGTACTACTCCCAGCCAATCGGTAGAGCAAGTCAATCCAGCATTTTTACTTTTTTATTTTTGTGTGTTACTATCATCGATATTGAACAATCAGGGAATAGAAAGCTTATCTGAAATTCTACCAGAAATGTCCCATACAAAAATGTTTGCAATATGAAGTCGACCAAGCATTTATTATTATGGCGCACTATTTCGCCTTAAAATAGAACTAAGTTGGATTTGTTGAAATTTTGCCATTGATCATATTTTAACGCATCGTGCATTATTTAATCAAAATTTAAATTTTTTTACTATAACATTCACAATATGAAATTGGGTTCCAATGCGCTTATAATTAAAAAAGTTGATGTTAAGGTGGGTTTTTATGGTTATATATTTATGTGTAATCACATATTTGAATAATGGGACGATCGATCATGTGAAATATAAGGAAAAACTTTGAAAAAGGACTCTCAGGTGTACAAATAATGTGTACATACATAGGTGGAATACCACAGTTAGCTTTTCCGTTCCGACTAAGATAAATCCACCTTCGGTACAAGGCGATTATAAGTACATATTGTTTTACCTTAGGTCCAGTACAATTAAAAGGTAGAAAAGTTTTACTTCGTCTGAATACTTTGGTCTACTTGTACTGGACAATGATGGATATACTTATAATATGAAAATGAAATATACTTCAAGTATAGTATATTTAAAAATGTTTTTAAAAAATTTAAGATAAAACATTTTAGTAAGTATATCAATTAATCAATTTTATAATATAAATACATACTTGCCTTTCAATTGCGGTCCAACACATACAGAAATAATCAATTAAATTTGCTTTAAAACATTTTTATTTCTAAAAAAATTAACATGCCTTTTCTGTAGCTATAATTACTAATATTTAAGTAAATATCTGTTCCTTGTTTTTAATCTTGTATTAAAATTCAACAATATATCATTAAGTTTTTAAAAGAAATCTTCATTTTTGTTTTTTTATTATTGTTAGAACGAATGTTATTTTAATGCACATATGTATGTTTGTATTTCAAATGTCAAATGTTTCTCATTCTGCCGCTTACCAACACTGGGCAAGAAAGTTTAGCTTAAATTGCTCTCAATTGTTACGAAATTGTTTATGTATAACAATTTTACGAAGCCTAATTAATTAACAAAATGGAAATAAAAACAAAATGATTCATTAATCTCCTAAATGTTTATGCTTAGTACAATTAAATGAACACAACAAACCATTTACATAAACGAATTGGCTAAAGGTACTAAATATACATGACCATATATGTTTATATATATGTACATATGTTTGTATGGTAAAAAACGATAAGTATGCAAATTAAAATGTGTATACATGTTTTTAAAATATATATATATGTATATATTATGTATGTAATTACAGCTATCGATGATGTACGAAAAAATAAAATATGTATACAAGGTGCAAGTAAAAGCCCTGCCAATAAAAAACAAAGTTTTAACAAATTTGTAAACTAATTACTTAGCTTAGATTAAATTCTAGAAAAGTCGAAACCGAAACAAAAACCTGTACAGCTAAAGAATTGAAATTAAAACAAACGGTACAATTTTCTTATCAGTTCACAAAGCATGAACTCGACAATTTGTGAACCACATGGACGGATGTTAATCTGAAGTTAAAGTGGCGCTCAATCTTGTCGGCCAGTTATGTTTGAGGCTGCATACAACATACTCGTATATACTCGTGACGTCAGCGCCGCAACTTCAGTTGCAAAGTATCTAGGGAGCGGGGAGAGGTGCAGGCCACACGAGCGCAATTTTGATTTTACACTAGAGTTAACTATACTAATCAACAGTTTCAGTTTTGTACAGTGTATACACGTGCACGTGCATATACACACATATACATATATACATACATACATATATACATATGTACATATGTGTATGTGTGCTTGCGTGCAACATGTATGTATAGATTTTAGATAAACTATAGTTTATATAATGCTATATCATAGGCATCTAAGGCATAGTTTTGTTAAACAATAAACATCATTTTCTTTAAATTGTTTTTGTCACCAATTATTTACAACAATTTCGTATCACATTTGTTTTTCTCGTTAATTTCTTTGCTTTGATGCACAGTGGCGTTTTGTCTATATGTGTATGTGTATGTGTATATCTGTGTGTGTGTATGTTATATTTATTTATTTAAGTGTGTTGACTGACGTCTGTTGTATGCATACTTTTGAGCGGCACTGTGCGATGTATCAAATGTTACATGGTGCATTTTAAAAACGCTGCATTTAGTTGTTTATACTTGTATAACTAAATGTCTATTATTCATTAGAGTTACTAGAACTAAGTAAAAGGTACGAGTATAATAATCAAATTTTTATATCGCATATTTCTTGTTTTAGTTGTTACTAATCTTTTGCAATTCACTAAAATTGTGTGTTTTAAAAGAGGACTCTCTGTGTATAATTACATATAATAAACAGGTTATACATATACTATATGTATATGTATTTAACGGTTTCTGTGTTGTATATTGCCATTGAACGGTCGCTATGTGTGTATGCTTGTATGTATATTTAATAATATAATTAAGCTTTGTTCATTCTGTTCTATTAAACTCTGAAAACATAACAAATTTAAAGCCTTTGCTGCGATACAAAGAGGCGATTTAACTTTGCCCCTTCAACTGTTTGTATGTATTCATACGGGCTTTTTTCTAATCCTTGCCACCTTTGAGGCGTTTTGGCTTTGATTAACTTGTTGCCTTACATCGCCTTACGTTACGTTACGTCACTTCACATTACGTTTCGTAATACGCTCTGCCAGTTGAACTGGAGGCGTTTAATCTTTGATTTGGAAATTATTGCCAAGTACTCGAGTGTTTTTGTATTTTGGTGTCTATGAGACACCTCCTACTTACACTACACTACAACCTAAGATTACACTACATAACAGGATAGGGAGGGTTTTTATGTTTCACGGTTCGTTTGTCGTTCCTTTAATTTTGGGATAAGGTAACTACGTAGCTCTCTTAATTTTTGATTTTTCATTTTGCACACAAACATAAAATAATATTTAGAGCAATTAACGGTAATCCGTTGTCAGCTCTGAGCATTAACTATGCAGAATACTTCTTACTACGTTGCCTCTGCTTGGGTTTGGAAATAATGCGATAAATTCGCTTTTAATTCTGGGATTCTACTCAAACTTTTGTTTGCAATTACATTCCGGCTGCGTTGTGGCCGCCGGAGCACTTTGGCTGCTATTGGTGACTCTTGCTCAGCAAATGGGAGTTGAACTCGTAGACATTGTTGCACTGCTCGCCACAGATATTGCACTTCCATGGATTGCTCTCACAGTGACAACCCTTGTGGAGGAAATAGAGTGTCTCATCGGGGAACTCGATGCCGCAAAAGTGACATGTGAGTATTTGCTTCCGACTAAGTAGCAGATCGCTCTCTTGACCTGTCGATGTGATGGTGCCGTTGCAGATTGGCGTCGAGTTGCCACTGGCTGGACCTTGAGGATTAGGCGTGACGCTGGGTCCGCTCATTGTGTTCGGCATGGTGTTATTATTATTGTTTTCAAGAGGCGGCGCATTGCGAGTGATGCGATTATTGGCCTTGGCACAGATGCGACGCTTCAGATCCTCACGGAGAAGCGATTTAAGTGGCGAGACCTGAAAAGATGAGTTCTTAGCCATAGCTTCCAACAATCTGAAATTCTAGCTGGACCTACCTTGATCAGTGAGGTGATTTTGTTGTTGTTGTTGCTGCTGCTATTGTTATTGGAGGAAGAGTATTCTGAGTCACTGTTGGCATCGCCAGCTATCAAACAAGCTCCTCCGCCATTACTTTGCTCCTTGAGAGTTACTTTGTCCGGATCCTCATTGAGCGGCTCCTGTTTAAACAAGTAATTTAAATACAATTAGCGACATCAACGCTTTAATCAGAGAAATGACGACAAGGCACATGCCTGTTTGATCGGAATTAGACTGATCGAGGGCGTTATATGATTCTCATGATGATGATGGCTCTTAAGGCTGCTGAGACTCGTGCTTGATGAGATGGGTGTGGCCTTCGTGTTGCAGTCCATGGGAAGATCCTGCGGTGTCAGCGAGACCGGCGACTGTAAAATTAAAGCACGCTCCTTAGTCTTGTGATCACCTCCATTCAACTCCAAGCCGCTGCCGCTGCCGCTGCCATTGACATTGCCAATGCCATTTCCCAGCTGGCTGTTGTTATTGTTATTGCTGCCATTGTTGTTATTGTTGTTGTTGTTGCCCTGCAATGCAGATTCACGCAAAACGCAAATCAGCTGTGCGCTCGTAAGCAATTGATTTAAATATGTGATTTCTCAATTTACATTAAAAAGCTCCGTTGCTCCATTCTCATTCAGTGTCGAGATCTCCACGTGAGGCGTAAGGAAGTGCATGGGTGGCGTCGCATTTTCCAGAGAGCGCAACGATTCGCCACTATCGCTCTGATGACTGGGCGGTACATTGTTGACATTATTGACACTGTTGGCCGCTGCGGCCGCCACTGCCGCTGCAACAGGATTAAGTCCAGGCACATAGCTAGCTGCAGCTGCGGCCGCAGCAGCTGACGCCTGCGATTCTAATGCCAAGAGCAGGGAAGAGGTGCCCCCCGGACCCGGATTGTCCAGATCAATGCCATGCCTGCAATCAAAACATTTACAAATGTACATTTCAAAACATTCCAACCTCTGAATATTATTGTTATTAATTAATACTTAATTATAATAAAAATAATTGTTTGTATTGTTGGGAATACAGATTGTATGAAATCCATGCGTTCATTTAGACGATTTGTTCCATCATGCTGATCTTGAACGAAAATACGTAATGATTTCGATTATTTGTTTCTCTACTTACCGATTGAAAAAGTGAATGCGCAGAGATTTCATAGAACCGGCTCGATAGCTGCATAGAGGACATGTTTTAACCAAATCGTGCTGGCCCACATGCTCGTTCTGGAAATGTGCACGCATCGCAATTTGACGCTGGAAGCCGCGGTTACAGATGGGGCAGTGATAGGGCAGCGTCTTGGTGTGCGTGGTAAAATGTTCAGCCAAATGGTCCTTGCGGAAAAATCGCTTCTGGCAAACACGGCACTCGTACGGCTTTACACCTGTGTGGCGCATCTTGTGGCGTCGCATGTTGGCGCCGTTCGAAAATTTCATGTTGCACACATCGCACTCGAAGACCTTGCGTGAGGCGGCATTACTCGCGGAACTGCCATTACCGTTGCCTGCCGGCGATGATGAAGAAGATGAATTTGAGCCACCGTTGCCACCGCCATTGTTGACCACCAGTGATCCACCGGAGGTGTCCACTGTTGTCTTGCCCGCCGGCGTTGTGTCCATGATGTGATTGACGCTCATGTTCTCGGGCTCACTATGTTCTTCGGTCTTCAGCCGGACTGCCGCCTGGCCGGCCAGGCACTGCACCACATGAAGCAGCAAAGAGGCCCTCGAGCTGGTCTCAAAATTGTCACAGCGCTCGCATCGGAATGTCATGGGCGGCGAAGGTGCAGTGGTCAGATTTGTGGGCGTGGGAGTGGGGGAACGCGCTTCTGGCTGATCTGCTTCCTCGCTCCGACTGCAGGCGCTGGCCTCCTTCAGGCTGCGCAATGCGTGCGCATGCGTCGCTGCCAGCGCATTGTGATGCAGCAGAGCCGCCGGCGTCATGTCGACTATCAGGCCATTGTCTTTAAGAGCCAGCTCCATGCTGTTGGCTGCCGTGCTGATGGTTTCGGCCATCTGAAAATGTATAGTTAGCAGAGACATGTTAAAAGTTTGGCCACACCCAAGACTTAGGCATCAAATTGCAACATTGCGCTGCGGTTATGGTATTTCAAGTGCTTCCCAATAGAAGCAATGACTACACAAAAAGAAATCACCCAATTCCAGAACCATTCCATAAATACTTCACGAAAACAGTTACAATTTTAAAGGCACACAAAGATTACGCTTTCTGCATATATGCATATATTGCAGAGGAAATCTCTTGATCGCCCAAATCAGTTGTTAATTTAAAGCGTGCACACATGTCGCAAATGTTCGTTGAGTTTTTGGGGAAAGATCAGAGTAACAATAAGAGAGTGCACAATCCATGAATGAGTTTCCCGATCAAAAACAAACGATAGAATAACCATTTTGAACACCTTATTTTAGCAATAGTCTTAACTATTAAGATATTTAAGTTAAGAGCATTTATATATTGGGACATTACGACACTTTTAAAAATGTATTCTGATGTCGCGGCTTTAATTTCTTTGAGTGTAGCCGAGAGTACCTACTGTGTGGAGGAGGGCGGACGTTGGCAGCGTCACTCTAATAAGCCAAATTGGTGTCAGCAGCGCTGCCATGCCAAAACAGTCGCCAAGCTGCTGGACCTGTGGCGAATTCGTCAAGAACGACAACAGCAGCAATACCAACAAAAATTAAAACGAATGCAACGGCAGACCATTTTCGGGGGGCAACGGACGTTGCACGTTGCCATTGCAAGTTTTCATTACTGAGGCAGCTGCCAGTTGTATGTTTGTATGTGTGTGTGTGTGTGTATGTGTGTGTGTGTATGTGTGTGTCTATGTAAGTGCAACTATGAAAATACCAAAGTTATTGGGGCCAATTGCGGGTCTTGCAGGTGGGCAATCATTGAACTAACACTCATACACCCATATATGTATGTAGATACATACTAGTAACAACCACAACTACAAGTACAAATCAGTCAAAGCTGCAGCATGTTAAGCTTTTGGCGCTAGTCACAGTTTATGGTCTGGTCTGGACTGGTCTAGTCAGGCCTGGCCTGGCCCAAATGTGCCGCTAACATGTTGCAATAGGTCACAGGGTGGCACGACACCATGACAAACAAAAATCAAAAACGCAGCCAACTAACAAAAAGTATCTTCCTCTTACAACTCCAACACCTCTCTTCATCTTATTTAATATAACCTTGAAAGTAAACTTCAATTCAGAGCAGATCATCAAAGCCCCACACACATCTAGACGACCTCAGTTTTTCCAGCATTGTCTTACGTACGTATGTACGTAGGTATCTAAGTATGTATTTATATATTTGTATGTGTGAGTGTGTCATTCAAATTCAGGGCGCGCTTTTCATCATTTCAGTTTCTTTTTAGACATAATTACAAATTCACTTTAGGCCCAAAACAGAAATAACTGGTTTTTTATTACTCAGTGCTAGCAGCTTCTTTTGATATGCCAATGTAGACCCTGCCACCAGATATCCATGCTTACAGACCTGGCCACTTAAACACTGTAAACTTGTAAGCCTTAAAAATGTAGTTTGCATTTTGAAGCTCACCCCGCGGCTATTATGGGTATATGGTGTATATGCACACACACACATTATAAATATATGGTATTCATAGTTCGGTGGTGGTGTGCGCGCTTTTTGAAAAAGACGCAACTCAATGGAGTCATTGGGTCAAGTTTTAAAGTGCAACTGGGTCACACTTCATCATAATCACCAGCGGCGGCTGCTGCGACGTTAACACAGACGCCGAAGCCGACGACGACGCAGCGGCCGCGCACACGAAAAGTCAACAAAAGCCAAAGCTGCACACACTTAGCCCCTTTGGAACCCCTCCACTCACAGACACCCATCGCCCGCTCTAGGGTGTCCCGCATTTTCACCCAGCATTAAAGGTGTTCCCAATTTGAAATACCAAAAGCGAAGAAAGAAAATGTAAAGCGCTTTTGGTTGGCTTTGGTCTAAAAATGAGTGCACACACACAAATACACACAAACACACACACACACACACACACCTACAGACAGATACAGAGACCAGCGACGACATAATTGGAACACTTTGAGAGCCCTTAATGACGTTGACGTCGCTGCCCGTTTTTTTTTTTCTATGTAGCCCGTCTTGTAGGCCAAATTAATCTTTGTATAGCTTAAGCCTGAAGTTTCAATGCTCACGATTCAAATTCAAATATGAATCAATGACTTTTGTCGACTTCGACTATACGAATTATAATAATATGCATGAATATAACATATTTGACCTTAACAGCATTCGCCTACCGGTTTTCTAGTGGAATGGAGATTGAGATGGAGATGAGCATGGCATGCCGTGTCCCTCACTTGCTCCAATTGGCACAAAGTGGCACGCAACGAAATGAGTGAGTCAGTCAGTCTGTCTGTCGGTCGGTCGGTCTGTCAGTCTGTCTGTGGGACTGACTCGCTTGATTGGTTCGCTTCGGTTTGGTTCGGTTCGGATTTCGGGTAGGGTAAATCAATGATCCATTCCCAAGTATTCCCCCAAAAGCAGAAGCGGGCTCACACACACATTGTTGTTCTGTTGTGTGAAATGCGAACAACAACAAACAGAAACACACACAGAAACCACTTTCCACGGTGACATACTTTTATGCTACGTGCTCTTTTGCTACTTTTGGCGCTGCTTTTATTACGAGCAGCGACGAATGCGATGAGTGCGACGCAGCGGCCTGCTACTCCCATAATAGAAAGTGGAACAGGAATTTCCCCCCCATCAATGCCAAAGCAAAGCCAACAGTGGCAGTGGCAGCAGTAGCAGCAGCAGCAGCAGCAGCGGCAGCGATGATTTCATTTTAGCTTGCAGCAGCGTTCGGCTCCCGCCGCGCTCTTGTTCATTGCGAAACACTTGCCACGGCCAACAAGCAAATGGCAATAACAACAAAAACAACATGCAGGCAAGCAACACGGCATGAGAAAAGCAGGCAAGCGCCAAGAAAATAAAAATGATGGAAACAACAACAAGAAATAGTTCAGCCAGTGGGAGCAGCAGCAGACCAACAGAGCAGAGCGGAGAGCCGTCCAAAGCGCCAAAGAGCGCGCATGTAAGTGTGGGAGCAACGAGTGCTTTTGTTTATGCTGCAGGTGCAAGCATGTCGGCAACTAGAACAACTACAGTGCCGAAGTAATGTGGGATTGGAATTTATTATGAACTGAAAAGTAACCTTTGTCTGCATCGAAGCTATATACCCTTCATGATTTGGCGCGATCTGCACATACATAGTATAATTTTACATTAGAAGGTTATCATATCATAACGCGATCCACGAGAGATCCAACATCATCATATCTGGCAACAACAATTCCAACATGAAATTTGTTTATATTTTTTTAAACCAGTTTTCGATACAAGGCCCCTTTATATCACAACTATGTGATTGAGTGATCCAACATCTTTCTATTTCTTAAGTCGCTCAACTTGTGCAGTTTTCAAAGTTTTGAATTGTTACAGATTTTGAAAATACACCAACTTTTTACAAAAAATGTTCTTGAATTAGGGAACAAGCCCTCTTATCTGTGTCCAAACCTCGTTCTTATAGTTGTATATGTACCTACTATACGTGTATAATGTTTTATGCGATGGTTCCATACAAACTTACACACCAAAAACAATCAAGCTTGTTTATATTTCCAAATTCGGCCGAATAAAGCGAAGTGGAAATAGGTTACCAATTAATAATTGATCTGTTGGATCTTCAAAGTTAAGTTATAGTAGTTTGCTTAATCCAAATATCAACATCGTTTTTCGGATGTAATTTACGTGTATTTATTGATAATTTATTATTAATTTCGATTCACATAATCTGATCGAATTCGGTAACCGGAACAACTTTTCTTTGAAGGGTATAAAGATTTAGTTTCTAATTTATGGCAAAGCAATAGCCACAGCCTAGTTTAGCCGACGAGCCTACCGACCAACCAACCGACCATCGCCCACCCGCTGCTCTTCGACCAATGCTTGCGCTGATTTCGAATGGGTTGGCGCGCTCTCCGCTCTCTTTGGTAAGTGGCACTGACGCTGTCGTATAATTTTTTGTTGACCTAATTATACGCTCATTTTGATTCACTTGATTTTCTCTGCTCTGCTCTACACAAACACACACACACACACATTTCGTCACTACAGCAAGTGGAGCAGCCGCTGCCTACAGCAGCTGTCTGATGAACAGCACCATGCATTGACGACCGCAATTTCTTGTGGTTACTGGGACGCATTATTGGGATGCATAGAACGAAAGTATACATATGTATGTAAGACTGTAAGACTGCATATATGTATGTACATACAAATACATATTAGCCACATAAACAGTTCTGGCATGGAATCGCTTAACTACTCACGCGCTCTGCTGGGCATACCCTGCTGCTCTTACAAATTTTAGTTAAAGCACTTTTCTTGATCTACAGATCAATTATATTTTCATTCGCATTTCCACAATGCATGCAGCACCTGCAATGTGTCCCGAATTTCACTCAACACTCTTTATTCGTGGATGTATGTATGTACACATGTATATACTTAGTTATGTACATCCATATGTATATTATATTTAATGTCTGTGTTTCAAAACAGAGCGTAACCGAGAACGCGCGAGCAAAAGCCGCAAGCCACGACGAGCAACGAGCAACGGGCAACGTGAGTGTGACGTAGCTATCTATGACTAGGCAGAGCGCCAAGTGCCGCGTTGATTCCGTTTATTTGCGATGACGACGACGCGCACGAACGAACTGAAACCCAAGCAAACTGCAATAGCAATAGCTGGTGGAAGTTCAAAATATGTGAGTGTATGTGTGTATGTATGTTTATGCGGCAGCAGACCAGACTGGCAGTTTGTTTGGTACGGAAATGACAGAGGCGTCACGGTGCCCAAAAGAGGGTTCAAGACCTTCTTCAACGATGTATAAATAGGCAGAGATTGACCATGGAACATGGAAATATTTTAAATTAACGAAAACTGCTTGAGCTTAAGCTACAGAATATAAATAAGAAAGGATTGCTTTAGTCGAGCGAACTCAACCCTTTACGAACTTTTTACACTTTTTAAAATTTATTTAATATATAACAAGTAAGTCATAAGTTCATTTGTGTATGTGTGCAGTACAGAGTTGAGCCAATGCAACAACAACAGCTGCGGGCAGATTACACGTATGGCTATAACTTCCTTGCGTGCATACAGACGGAAATGGCTATATCGACTGGTCTTGTTGTACTGATCAAGAATATATAACTATGAGGGGTCTGCCATGCCTCCTCTATGTGTTACATACATTTGCAGAAACTAGTACGTACGTATATACTCTTTTATTTTTTGGGTACAGAGTATAAAAATATGTATAGGTTGATAAATTACATACATATGTTTATATTTGTGTTATATTTGTGACACTTGTATGGAAAATGCACATAAGCTTAATATGAGTTTTATTCAAGAAAATAGAAAAACCCCTATACACAAACGCCACTGATAAAGATTTGCCAATCGTTGGCGCGCTCGAGCTCACACACACAGGCATACAAAAGTACAGAAACCACCACAAACACAACAACAACAAGAGCAAGCACGCAGTCAGTCGGCTGGCGCAAGCAGCAGAATTTGAAATTAGGTCAACAGGTTTAGAGTGGTAGTGGGCCTAAAGAGCGCTGCTGCTGCTGAAGCAACTGAAGCTGCTGAGACGGTGACGGAAGCGACGACTGCGACTGCGACCGAGGCTGCCTACGCTAGTTACTCGAGCGTTTGGCTGTTTCTGTTGCCTTTGAGGTTTCTTGTTGTTGCTGCTTCGAGTCTTTGCCTACGACCTCGGCTGTCGTTCGTAGCTGCCTCTACCTTTGCCGTCTCCTTCTCTGTCTTCACCATCATCAACGTCAACAACATCCAAGCCAGCGCCAGCGCCAACGTCAACGCCGACGCAATATGCGTTCGCTTATTGCACCACAGCAGTCTGTTCAGTTGCAATGCAGGCGCTGTTTGCGGGGGAGATGCACAATTTGAGCTTTTTACAAACACACGCACACAGACACACACACATACACTCAGAATTTACAAATTGAGCACACAGCTTGTGGAGCTGCGAGTGGGGAATAGCTGGGAGGGAGGGCGCAGCATGGCAAAGTTGCGCCCGTTTCCATTACATGCGAGTGCGATAGATATCTGCGAACTCGGCCATGCGTCTGTGTGTGCTTGTACGCATGCATGTATGTATGTATGTACATACATATGTGTATACTGTAGCATTTGGGGAATATTGTGTGCGTCAGTTAGTGCACAAAATTTTGTTGTTGCAAAAATATGCATTCACATACATTCACACACACGTGTTCTATGGGACGACGTTCGCGTTGGGCGCACTAACTTACATACATACATACATATGTATGTATGTATGAACGTCTGTAGGCATCCACCACTGAAATGGAAACTTACTTGCACACATTTATCTACACAAATGTGGACAAACATACATACATACATATGTAAGTATGCATGCATATGTTAGTGCAGTCGAACTTCTCTTAAACGAATTGACCGAGGACCAGGATGAAAATATTGCTATCGAAAATTCCTCCAAACGAGAGCGAAATGTTTTAATTGTATCTAAATATAAAACTATTTTTTAAATTTACAATTTTAATAAATGCATTTAGATTTATCTTGTACAAAAATGCTGAGGTATCAAAACCACAGTTCAATTTTCCTAATCAAGTGAATTTGGCTTAAATTAAAACTAATACAATTAATAGTAATACAAATAGGAGTATATAGTACAAAACACACATTAATATGCATATTTGGACTTTCGTATGCATTTCGAGTTCAAAAGACCCAGCATATAAAATTTGACGACTATAGCTCTTCTATTTTCAGCGATACAATCATACAATCTGATATACGTATGTATCTACGTATGTGATATGTACATATGTACATGTACATACATATGTATGTATTAAATGCAAGATACAATCATACATTCTGATATACTTACGTATGTATGTACGTATGTAATATACATACATACATACGTACACATGTACATACATATGTATGTACGAGTAAGTTCGATTCGTCTTGACATTTTGATCGAAATTAGAAACTTTGTGAGTTAGGTTGAAAGGGCTGGAGTGGCTAGGGGCGGTGCCTACAAACTTGGAGCAGAACTTACTGCACAAACCTTATGATGGTTGTAACGTTTAGCTAAGATCTGGCCAAAGGTTACTGAGGAAATAAAATAAATGTAATAAAGCGGATGAGTTACCTATTGAGATTTTATTGATATTATTGTATAAATTTTGTACATTCGTACACAAACAACTAAGCCGAGAAATTCAAAATTTAATAGCAAGTGGACATCACATAAGGTTTTACATTAAAGACGGTAAACTTTTTATTGTTGCGCAACAGGTTATAATAAAGTTGGACCCTTTTCATTTTGCGGCATTTAAAGGCGAAATATTCTAATCTTTCTAATCTATAGTATAAGTATAATACAGATATCAGTATTATAATTAATACATTTCAGATATTCAAATAAAAAATTGATTTTTTTAAAATTTAGTTCCACATTTAATTGAAGCCATTTCTTATTCTTGGAATCCTATAAACAGAAAGGACCATAGCAGAATTTTGATTCTGAAACTATCATTTTTTCGTTTACTATAGCACTTTAGCATACGGACCGAATGCCGATGTAGAAATGTTGAAATAAAGGCACATATGTATACATATGAGTTTTACGGGGAGGGCTCATTATAGAGAAGTTCAACTGTGCCTACTAGCGGACTTTTGTCTAACTTGAATTTGATTTTATTTTGTTAGGTTGACTCGTTTTGGCGCTGCTTCTGCTGCTCATGGTGGTGTCCGTGAGTTGAGGCGTTGCGCCTGCCGCGACCGCTACCGAGTTTCCACATACTTCTTAGTTGGTTTCTGTGTCACAATCACACATTCATCGATGCGAAAAAGCAAGCTACATAGGTAATGAATAGAAGACAGACAGACAGACAGACCGACCGACTGACTACCACACAAGACACACACAAGCAAGCGTACAAGTAATGAACAGTTCCCAGAGCGCCGCAGAAACAGCCACAAAAATATAGCCACGATTGACGCTGACGCTGCCACCTGCAAAGCAGCAACGCGAGCAACACGGCCAACGGCAGATAATCCCAGTAGAAATTGAAACTGGCTGCGGCAAGTTTAGAAACTGGTATAGAAATATACATAGTCAATCGACCTTGTAGGAGTATTTTGTCTTAGAGCGCGCGCGCACCCGTAACTGGGCCAACGCGATTGCACTGAAATCAGGTGGGCGTGACGTAGGTAAATGTTGGCCAATGCATGTTTGGCATCTGTATATGTATGTATGTTTGTACAAATACAAATATGTATGTGTGTACATTTGTGGTTGGGAACGGTTTAGAAGCCAATCTGACGGTTGAACTATAAGTCTATTTAACACATGCATTAATAATCAATACAGAATCACACAAAAATGTGCGCCACAAAATTTCGCAATTTGAAAATCCAAAATAGCCACTTAATATTTCGTAATTGAGCGCCTAGAAGCCCGCAAGTTTTTTATAAAAACATTTTTTTTGTTTTTCTAGCAATAAAAAAAAGAGACGAGACGCGCGTTGTGGTTTTACCTTCGGCGCAGCTGGAACATTTCGCAATGCACCCAGAAGAAGAAAAACAACGTATTTGGCAATTTTTTGATTTTGAAATACCACCACCAAGCACAAGGTGCATTCTAATAACAAACTCACGCAAACATATGCACATACATATGTACACCAGTGCACTGCACTGCACTCACACACGCATACAAAAGCACACACAATAGGCGCTGCAATTCTTGGCTTGCTTGTTTCTCAATGGAAGTGGAAGTTGTGGTGGGCAGCCGCCACAACAACTACAACAACAGCAACCTGAACAACGCAAGGTGCAGCAGCAGCAACAACGAAGGCCTACAAGAACCCAAACTTTGCACTCGCCGCTATGAGGTTGCTATCAACTACGACGTCGCTGCTGCCTGCCTGTGTAAATTGTTGTTTTGTAATTTGCGTACATTTGGAGTAGTTATCCAACTAACCCCCTTCTTTACCTTCGCTCCTCTCGCACGGACTCACAAAGAGACAGAGCGGTGTAATTGTTGTAACTGGAACAATGCGGGTAGCACAACAACAGCAACAACAATAAGAATAACAAAAACTTGAAACGAAAGGGCAAGCAACGAGCAAAAGTTAAAGCTTAAATAATAACAATAATAATATCGGACGCGCACACGCGTGGCCACAACCGAATGGGCCAAAAGACGAAACAACACTAAAAACTAAACCGTCTGTGCCACTCGCTGCCTTTGCTCGATTTTGACTGTAGTGGTGGTTGTGTTTGTGTGTGGTAGTGCAGCGGCGTTTGCGCGCTCACAGCAACAACTCAAGCGATTCCAATTCTCAAGGCCTACAGATTTAGGCCAAAAAATAAAATACAACTATAACAACAACAATAGCAAGTGGCAGGCAGCTTCATACAGCAAGTTTGCAGCAACAATACTTAAGCCTCCGCTTGATTCGAAGCACTAACGTTCTAATTGAGTTTTCATTTTTAGCTTTGATGGGCCTGTCGTGATTGTGCAATTACCCACTGCAACGCAGTTTTGCAAACAATAAACAAAATTCTTTTAAAACGCCGCTTCGAATTAGTCATAAAGTCCAGCACATTTATCGAATAATACGACACTTACACGATCAAACAAGATGAATCACAGGTGCAACCAAAAATGTGCACTAACATACATCTAACATATTAGTTTTTAGAATTTACTTACGTTCAGTTTTCAGCTGCATTTATTATAATACTTTAACTTCCCATTGAAACAAGGGCGCTCGCTGGTGCCTGACAAATTCGATAGTCATACCAAATTCGATAACATTCATCGTCAACCCAATTTCAATATAAGTGCGTTTCTCGGCGCATTGCAGGTATTGTGAGTTGCTCCGCATAAAAAAATTCTTTGCACAGTTCAAAACCGCGAAAAATACATAAAACAAGAAGCAAAGTGCAGTTAAAGTTTGGGCTCATGTTTGTGTATTGTTTTCTCCCTGATTGCGTATTGTTTTGTGACTTAAAAATTAATGTGAAAATTCCACAAACTGCTGTCTGGAGCGGCAGTCGGACTCATTGTAATTACTTGGCCATTGGTTTATGTAAGAGTGAAAGAGTCAGCTAGCTCGATACTTGCAGAAATGGCGTCGAATTATGTGCACATGGCCAAGTTATCAGACGATAACTACTGTGCGCTCGTATAAATAAATTATGCCTCCGAATCGCGCAGCCGTGTCCTATATTGGATTATTTCAGTAATTAGAGAAAAGTGCTCCCTATGGAAATCGCTTATAAATTTCATCATCACTCTGGTGTTGTTCACCATTTTGTCCGGTTTTTCAATTCCGCTTTGCTCGCTTCCTTCGGTTTCAATGCCCTCGCATTTAGTGTTGATAATCGCAGACAAGTGTCTCAGTGTTGTGAAATGTCGCATTATTTATACTAAGTTAATTCCAGTTATTCTCCTCAATTTGTTTATTCAATTATGCATTTATGAGTTACAAGAGAGCTTATTATCAATTTTTCATATTAGTGAGTGTTATGTTCTGTGCAATTTCGCCATCTGAAAATGGTAACGCTGTTAAACTCAAAACTGTGAGAAGTGCGAGTGAGATGTATATATGTTTAACTTTGCGAAGACCGAGAAAAAAGCAAAGTAGAAAACCGAAGCGAAGAGGCCGAGAGTTTATAAATCAATTTTTTGTGTATGCAAGAGGTGTAAATTCATACTACAAATAAGGTATTAAATCGTTTCCTACAAATGCAGCTAGTGAAATGTATACCTTTAGTGTGTGGATAATATAAGGATTAGCAGCTGCTCATTAAAGCTAAAACTTGTGCAAGTGATTAATTGTAAATATTTTTGTGAAACGTTCCAGTAAGAAGCGGCTTAAAGTTGTTCCTCAAGAGATTTGCATAAAGAATAAAAAGTTTTGTAGTACATAAAATGATTTCAATAATATACAGAAATTGACTGAGCGTTCACTACGCTTTACTGGAGATCAGATATAAACAAGGGATAAAAAAGGATACATATTGAATGTATACATACATATATATGTACATACAAATATATGTATATACATACATATATGTATGTACATGTGTTTCTAAAATGCACTTTGATGGCATCGACACAATCGCTTGCATTGTCTATTCAACCCTCTTAGCTTGCCGCACCACCCACCCCCTTTGTGTGTGTGTGATTAGGAGCGCCTGGCGTTTTGGTATATTCACATATAGATGGTGCGGTTCGGTCACGTACTCTTGTTGTTACCTGTTTTGCGAATACACACGCGCGGCTGTCGCCTATTAATTCCTCTGGCATCACATCTACTGTCTGCATTCAACTTTGTTATTCTCATTTCATGCTTTGTGAGCTGCGTTTACTTTGTGCGTGTGCTTCTTTCTTTTCACTTGCTCGGGCTGTGACGATCTGCGGTTGTTGCTGTTTTCTATATACATACATACATATGTATGTATACATACATGTGTGTGTGTTGATGTGCGTGTGGTTTGTTCACGTTCTTTCATTCTCAGCGATGTACATTGAACTCAGCTGACTATGAATTCGACTTGTTTCATGCCGACAACTCCTATAACTCTCATTTCCGACCGCTAGTGTGTTCTTTTGGTTTCATAAGTACATATTATATTTATGTATTTAACTATGATTGATTTTTTTTCGTTAAACAATTCCAACTAAGTAGATTTGTTATAGTATTCAAAAATTTTGGTTTATTTGGTCAGTTTATAACTTTGTGAGGCAACGATAAAGATTCGAAAAAAATTGTATCAGAGCAAATTTACCAAACTAGAAGCGAACTTTAACCCTCGTACATACATATTTGCATTATCTACAGCTAATTTGTATATACAGTGTACATAGAGATGAGCACACAACAAACTCGTTCGAGTGGTGGCGGCGGAGGAGGAGGCGGCCGCAGCCAGAAAAAGTCAAATACCGCCATTGGAGGCGGCACCGGTGACGCAGGCACACATGCAGCAACGGTAAACAAGAAAGCTGATGCCAACAAGACAGAGAAACCAGAGAAAGCCCAACCGAAGGCCACAACCGAACAGCTGCGTATTGCCCAGATCACTAATAGCACAACAGAGGATCCGCAAATAAACGAGAAGGTAACTCTTCTATTGACTATGACTCAACGCTCTGAAGAGGAGGTATGTTGTGCCTTGAACGAGTGTGACTATGATCTGGAAGCAGCGGCAAACTTCTTGATAGAGATTCTGCCGCAGGTACGTTTACAATAACTCCCATCCCTCGTATCCGGCATTTAATATGATTATTATATCTTAATTTAAGGGCGCCTTTGCCAAGTATGAGAAAAAGCGCAAGAACAAGGCCGCGACCAACAGTGATGGCGCCGGTGGCGATGGTGATTGGGCAGATGGCAATGCAAATGCTGACAAGCGGGAAAAATCGAGGAATCGCAGCTCCAACCGCGGTGGACGCGGCGGCACTGACAGTCGAGGATGTAAGTAAAAAATTTATAATAACTATACGAACTATAATATCCATCATTTCTTACAGGGCGCGGCAGAGAGGCCCGTGAGAATGAGCGCAATACGCGCGAGTCTCGCGGTGGTGCCGGCGGTGGAGAACGAGGGGACGATCGCGCCAACGACAATTATCGCGGTGGTCAGCGTAATGGGGGTGGCGGCCGATCTAGTACTGGCGGAGGGCGTGGCGGTGGATTTTCGTCACGCTCAGGTCGCGGCGGTGGACGCATGGGCACTCGTGGAGGTGGGCGTGGTGAGCGTGGGTATGGGTCGCGAAACAATACCAACGACGATCACCACGAAGTTGAGCTTTGGGACAATACCATTGCGCAGAATGCCGAGAAGCAGCAGCAAACGCACGACGATGCCTGGGGTGATTGGAACAATGAGGAGTACGAAGGTTCGCTCAAGGACAGTAAAGTGTTCACTACGAGCAATTTAGCTACTCAGACAGCTGCAAGTGTCGTTAGTGCAGGCGTTGGCACTTCGGAGCTGTCAGCACCGCCAGGACTGGAGAATCATTTGGGCACATCCGTGCTTGGGAGCACGGCGCATCTACAAGGATCTCATCTGAATGCGCTAGTGGGCAATGCTGTTACATCCAGCACTACGGACGACAATTCGTCTGGAGCCACAGGTGGCGGCTTGTCCAGTTCGGCGACCACGCCAATGTTGCAGTACAGTGCAGCGGTGAGCAATCCACCGCCGCAGCTGCAATCTGTGGGCACGCAGAGCAACAACGCGGCGTCAACAGCGCTCAGTTCATCGCCTTTCGGTGCAACAGATACATTCTCAAGCGCAGCCTCCGCGGCAGCTACTCTGGTGCAGCAGGCGCAACAGCAGCAGGCACAAGCGCCCATCAAGGCATCAGCAACGCTGTCAGCGGAACAATCTCAGTATTTTAACTCGCTATCGTCGCAGAGCGGTGCACCAGGAGCTACGCAGCAATCGGCTGTGTCTGGCTATGCACAAAACGCCGCCTTTGGTCAGAATTCATCGAGCGTTGGACAATATCCCGCTTCTTATGCCAATGTGTTTGCTTCAGCTCCCGGTTCTACTGTGACATCTGCCAGCGATCAGTCGCAGCTGGTGGGCAGTGGCGGTCAACAACCACAGGTGAGGCGGGCGCGTGTTAAGCTGCCGCCACCCTCGAAGATACCATCGAGTGCTGTGGAAATGCCCGGAGATAACGCAATGAACAACATTGGCTATTTGGACGTGCAATTTGGCGGTCTAGACTTTGGTACTGACGATAGTTTTGATGCGCTGCCTGAAAAGTTCAATGCTGCCGTAACGATCGATAACCAGCAGCAACAACAGCAACAGCAGGACGACTACCAAAGCAAGTCAGCGCAGCAGCAATCAGCGCTGGCAGCAGGACTGCAAAACTCACAAATCGTAAGCATCATAAAAAATCCGTTTAGCTTTAAGGTCGCCGTGAATATGAAGTAGTAAACTCTTACCGGCCGACTACCAGCATTTCAGTTCTACAGGGAAGACATCTCTGAACTTAATTAAACCTAATTTGTGTTTCTTAGTTTCTTATAAAGCTAATAGTACATAGTAGTCAAAAAAGGATATTTTAAATTAGGGCAGTTCACACATCACAATAATATTAATACAAACATTTTGAATTTAGTTACAGGGAGACGGCTTATCAGCAGGCGGCTATGCAACTCGTTCTGCGGCGCAGCAACAAAGCGGCTCGACAGGAGTTAGTGCGGGCAGCAACGCCTTGGACCAACTGTCTAAGAACGATCCTTATGGACAGACTAGTTCAGGAAGCAGTGCAGCTGCGGCCTATCAAAATGCATACCAGACGAGCGCGGCTAGCAAGGCTAATAATGCCTATCAGACATCGGGGCAGGGTGGCTATAGCAGTTCCAGCTATGCAAATGTGCAGTCCTCTGTGGCAAACAGCTATCAGCCGCAAAGCTACGGTTCCTACCAGCCCAATGCGGTCAATTCCTATCAACAGCAACAACAGCAGCAGCAGACTGTTGGCGGCGCGCAAAATGCGACGGGCAGTGTCTCTGGTAGCGGAAATGCCACACAAAACATTCCGGTTGGTAGCAGTGGCACCCAAAACAGCACAAGGTAAGTGTGATTGGAATGAAGCTAGTCAAATGTAGACAGATTTACTTAATTTGTTTCAAGTTATATATTTTAACACTGTTATATGAATTTGATTAACAAGAATTCCCCACCACCTAATCTCTTTTTCTTGTTACCTTCTCTTCTCATATAACCCGTCGAATCAAAATATTGTTTACACTCGCTTTACGAAATTATCTTCATTTATCACAATTTTGTCTAAAAAAAAAAAAACCAACAACAACATATTGTCACACTCATATGCAAATAACAGTGCAAATGCGAGCTCTGCCTATCTTACGTCGGGATATTCGACGCCACAAAGTGCTTACCAGTCGAGCCAAAGCGTCTATGGCAGCACTGGGCTTTCAAACAGCAGCGGGTATGTATGCTTTGAGCCCCATATTCAATATAACGAATAGAAAGAAGACGAAAAAACCAATTTATTGCCTTTTTGTGTGCATGTTTAGTTCTTGTTTAATAATATACACTATACGGTATAGTTATTTTGACGAACCATATTTCGGCACCAATATATTCGAAATTTCAAAAACAAATTTACAGTAACATACAATTGTAAATAAAATTGAACGAAATAAATTTGAGCCTCGTCTCATTGTGTGTTGAAGAAATTGCTTTTAATTTAAAGCTTTTGTCAATAATCGTCTCACGCAAAAAAAAAAAAAGATAATGTTTGGTTCCATTTATAAGATATATTATTATCACAATGAAACGATTAGTGGTTAGGTTAAATGTATTTCTTCAAACAGGTTTGTTTCAGTCACTGGTCAGATACAAGACGTAGATTACATGTTATGCGATATATTATAATCTGATACGAAAATAAAATACAATACCAGCTTAATTTCCATCAGATAGTGACAGTTCAGTTATTATTTTCAATAAAAAGTTTTATGGAAAAGGTGTAAACATGTGTTTACAAATTGAGAAACAAAAAAATAAACGTTATGTGTTGGTCAAAATAACTATGTATTTTGTTTAGTGTATTCTAATTTGTTTGAGCTCTAGAGTGAAATTTTTCGGAATGCAAACACAGCCCAATTGTAACAAATGTTTTCCTCTGTCATTTGTTGAATTGTCCTTGTCGAACGTCTAGGTTTGCTGGTAGTACAAGCAACTCCTCATCGCAGTATGGTAACTTTAGTGCAAGTGCCAAACTGAAGGATGCAGCCACAGCTGCTGGCGCGGCGCATTATGACAGGTAAGTGTAGGAACAATACAAACACATATTCTATACATACATATAGACACCCTTGAGCAATGCGGCGGCAGCTTTTAATCGATGACTAACCCCACAAATTAGCACGCAAAAATAGAATAACTAATTATTACTGTTTTTATTCTAATTTTCAGTGTCTCAACGAGCAGCGGAGTCAGCAGCAGCAGTGGCAGCACTGGAAATGGTGCGTCAGGTGCTGTGAGCGGTGCAGCTGGTGCTAACACATCGGCGGTTTCAAATAGTAAGTGCAACAAAGTCTTTATAATAATAATTTATTCATAAAAATTATACGCTGAAACCAATATGGGCCGTAATCTTGACAATTCGTTCCCTTTGAAAATTTGAGGCGACACAACTTTTGCAATTACTATCCCCACCACTTCGGTAGGCCCGATGTTCCTTACGGATCTATCTTCCAGAAATTGTTTTTTTATATAGGAAATTGTGGAAATGGCGTAAAATATTTGGGCAATAAATTTCTTGTAGAATTACATTTTTAATGGCTTATCAGGAACCTAAGTTTTATAGCTAAATGTTTATTCATTTAATTTTGTTTCATCTGCAGCTAACAACAATAATGTGAGTGCCAGCAGCTCGGCCAGCAATGTGGCATCGGGCAACAACAGCAGTGTGACTGGTAATCAGAGTTCCAGCTCCATTCCTGGTGTAAGTAGCGGCGTTGCCGGCAGCGCGTCCAATAACAGCAGCAGCGCGGGAGTGGGAGGTGTGGGTGTGAACAACAATGGGGGCAGTGCTGTAGCATCGGTGGCACAAACAGCAGCCGGCACAGCAGCGGTACTTGCCTCGCTCACAAACAAGAACAGCAGCAGCAGTAATAGCAGCGGGAGCGGCGTCACGACTGGCAGCGCAGGCGCAGGCAGTGGAACTGGTACTGGTGGTGCTGGTAGTGGTGGCGGCAGTGGCAGTGGCGGTTTGGTGCCCACCAACATCCAAATGGTTAGTCAATATATTCAGACTGGATTGCCATACTATCAGCAACCAGTTTATTCCTACGAGGAATTACAAATGATGCAACAGAGAGTGCCACATGTGGTGAGTTCATGGAGAAAAGCAAAATAAAAACACCAACAACAAAAACATAAAAAAAATGCAACCAACACAATTTGTATTCATAAAAAGCAAAAAATAATTATCCGCATAAATCCAAAATTTCATTTACGCATTACATTTTTATTAGCGAATTCAGATTCGTACGCGCCTGGCTTGCAAGCGTTGCAGCTTCTAACTGTGTTTCAATGTGCATTAACATTTTATGATGTCTGTGTGTAAATAATATCCACAAATTTCCACTTGCACTTTTTATTCCATGCATTTATATTTTTGTCTGTACAAATACATTAAAAATTTAAAACTCCATATGATTAAAACAATTTCCAAACAATTGGCATTCACCAATCACACCAAAACTCAATGTGCTTCCTCCTTTCTCTCTCTCGCTAACTATCATCATTAGGTTAACCTGGCCTGGTTCACATCCATACACACTAAATTAATCCATGCTCCCTCCATAACAACATGAACAACTTTCAAATTTATGCAATATAATAAATCCCCTACTAATTACAATTATTTAAAACCTCATAACTTTTATATAGTCAAAAACCCTAACACGACTCCAATGGTATTAAAGATAATAAGATTAAACTTGAGAATTAAGCTGCACGACATGTTTATACTATATTTGGCATAAAGAAGTGTTTCCCTAAAAGGGAAACTATTTGTTTGTCATGCGGTTCCATTTTCATGTTTAAGCTTAATAGTTGTTTTTCTCCATCCTCATATAATCCACTAACTCCTCCATTTATTTCGATTTCATCTCGTTTTATGTTCATTAAATAATCACATTACATTAAATAATTTATGCCTCTCAGCTTTGCCAACTACAAATCTAGTTACAAATCTATTTAACTTAATTTCAAGTAATTGGCTGGCAAAGATGTAAATGGCATTTTAACAAAAAAATTCATATATTTTGTGTATCATGTTCCCTTTTACAGCAAGGCTATTACGATCTGAACTACACACCCACCAGTTTAGGCGCCGGACGTGACAATTTGGGTTCGGTTGCGTATTCAACAATGACTGATGGACGCTTTGCACGCACTGACAATAACTCCAGTCCTGTTAGCAATGTAAGTTCTGAACTTTCCACTTCTAATCTCGCTTTGGAACCCTAATAACAATAATAAGAGATGTTTATAAATCCATATATGTATATCGTGATTTAACATAGAACTCGAACAAAACGTGTTCCAATTTATTTTATTTTGCATAGCAATATACAGGACTAGCTCAACAATTTTTTTTTTTTGTTTTTTCACTATTTAGTGAAAGTATAAATTAACTAATTAAACGCATACGAATAAACTTAACTTATTATTATTTTCAATTTACCAGGTATCGAGTACAATGTCCCAACAAGCCGGTTCAAGCGCGCCCATGCTAAATGTTCCTTACGCATATTTCTATGGGGGAAATGTAATGCCTGGCGGTTTCCAATATGGCACGCCTGCCATATATCCAGTAAGATTATTTTCTGCATATTTACTTAATGGTCGAGTAACGGACCAATATCATTGTAACAGCAACAAATTCCGACCGCCAATACTGCATCCGGAGGCCAGTTCCCAAAGCCGTCGTACAGCGCAGGATATGGCTCAACTAGCTATGACCCGCTCTCACAGACCACACAGGACTACAGCAAGGGCGGCTACTCGTCGAGTGTGAACCAGCAGAGCAAAACGCAGGCGGTTTCGAACCAGCAGCAGGCAGGCACTGGCTCAGACTTGACCTCGTCCATGTATGGCAAGGGCCACGTGACGCTTAACAAGGTCAATGTGCGTATAATTTGACTTGATTATACAAAAACAAAAGCATGTTCTAAAGACGGTCTTACTTGTTATTGTAGTCGTATGAGAAGCAGAGTTTCCATTCGGGCACACCGCCACCGTTTAATATGGCCAACACACAGACAGCTGGCGGCACTTCGGCGCAGCCATATGGCATGTATCTGCCCATGCCCGCTGCTGGACATCATAATATGATACATCAGCCTATACATCAGGTAGTTTCTAAAATGCAAGATGTTGTGTTAGACCGAGAGCAAAATGATGACATAGAAGTTGTGTATGAGAATGAGGCATTATGGAAGAATCAGTCTGCAAACTTTGGCGAGTCGTGTGACTTTAAAGTAGGCGCCAATGTAGCAGCACAATATCAGCAAAAAATCAACGGCAATACGAAAAGATTTCGTTCAAACTAAAAGTATTGCGCTAGAAGAAAGCAACCATCAATTAACGCACGCATATAAAAGCTATGGCGTTCATTTTAAAACATTATTCTATGCATGTTCAAGCTAACTGGCGCTTATTGTAAATATGTAAAGTTTCATTAAATCGTATTTTGTTCTTACATTGTAGGTTATTACTTAATTTGCGAGTTCTTATTTCACTGTCAACCATCGCACATATACACACACATATATATCTATATTAATTCCATTGTTATATTAATGATTTAATGATTTGTAATTACTGCTTGTATCCGCCTCCGGCGCCTACACATATTCTACATTGTACATAACTTATTTATCCATTTTATTTCTGAAACTAAAACAAATGCTAATTAACCATTAATATATACATATGTATTAAAACATCATTTCAATTACTTCATTTTATCATATATTAATTTGTAAAATTACCTATTTTATGTCAATTAGCTTTACTTACTACTTGTGCACCTGTTGATCTATGCAGTAATCGTAACTAACAAAAATACAGTTCATGCATTTTTCTATTTTTTTAATTTATTAATTTCATTTTGACGCGCATTAATCATTCTCAATAAAATTTCTTTCGCTATCTCGTCACTTAGTTGAAACATTTCTTGTGTAGTACATAAACGGTAAACAGGCACAACTCGCTAAAAAAAAAAAAATTCGGCATTTTACATAAGTTGTCCGGAAAGTAAAATTGAAGCAGTCCTTATATAGAAAACGTGGAGAGTTGAATTTGAGATCCTGTTAAATTGTGAAATGCATGAAATTGTTCTCTTGTTTGACATTTTTCTTTATAATTTCTTTTAATTTTTTATGGGAACAACATTAGATGGACGGCAGGATTCATAGCTCATCCCGCCGGGTAAGTTTTCTTTGTTGTTGTACTTGAAGTATAGTTTTGGTAATTGTATGTATGTAATTGTAGTAAATTAACACCCCTCATATGGGCACGCACTCACACACCACACTCATCTAAATTAAACGGCCTTCGAAGCACTAACCTATTAGTAAAAAAAAAATAATAATAAAAACATAAAAGCACATATTTTAAGGCTTATAACAAAATCAAGTGAAGTTTTTGTATAAGTTTTCATTAATGCCTATTTAACTCTATGCATTGACACAACTTACGTTTTTCTAAAACAATTGTAATGAAAACATGGGTTTTTTATATTATACTCACTCGGTAGCGAAGTTTTCATAACGAGATGCATGTTCTTAATTCCCTACAAAAAATAACAAAAAAGAGAAAAACATGAATTCAAAGTTGCTTAAAAAAAGTGCTGCGTGTACATCAACTACTTGTGAAGGGCTTGCGAAGTGTTACCTTCAATATATAGAACATTTGTTCATGCGTATCAAGATCTACACACATTTATAATCACTGCAGTGTCTATATCGTATTCTCTATGCTAACGTACATCTTATTGTATATGGATGACAAATCAACAGATAAAGATATACTGCTATTGTTGGTTTTGAAGAGCATTTTTTTATTAATTATGGACATCAATGCATTTGCAGGACTCGAACAGCGCTGGCCAGCGCCAACAGTCGAGCAGCCAAGCAAAATCGGCTGGCAAACAAGGTTACTCGCCTTCGTACTGGACCGGACAAAACTAGCTTCCGGAGAACACAATTTGGCGGCCCCTACAGATAACACTTCAGCAATGTAGCGGTCGTACAAGCGAATTTTATAGCCTTCGCACCACGCCGATACATATATTTAACAACAACACAACGTTGCCTATAACAAACACAACAATAACAACAACAACGACCATAGCAGCAACAGCGGCCAACTCGGCCCCGACTCCCAATCAGTTATTAATGCTTGTGAAGGAGCAATCAGAATTGAACACAACAAAATACGCCGATGAATATCTAAGCGAAGATGAATTTTCATCAGATGAGAGTAATCTAATATATGAAGATGAAAGATCATATTTTACTAAGTAAGATGTTTTTATTACAACGCAGCACTGCTCATCGTAGAACCACCCACGCGTCCTTCAGCAAGCATATGACAAACATACATACAACAACCATACAAGAGCATGCAAGTTATAAAGTATACCAGCCACACTTCACATTAAATTGCCAACACTCACACACATGCGCGTACATACACAAAAAAATACATATGGACACACACAAAAAACACATACAGCAACACCCGCATAAATATACCAAGTACCATTCTCACATTGCATACAAAAAATTTACAAAGATAAAAGGTAACAATTATTAATTATTAAAGGCGTAAAACGATTAAACAGATTGTAAGCGTAAGAGAAAAAGCAGAAGTAAATTTAAAATAAATATACATTAAAGAAACAATACAAAACGTAACGTGAATGAGAAACAACAAACAAAAATAATTATTGTAATCGTAATCGGTTTAAACTTATATGTATAATTATAACCTTAATATTTAAACTAAATACAAGAAAAGAAGATACGATTAAATCCAAACAAATGCAAAATATGTTGGTCTCCTCATTTCTTTATTAACCCCAACCTCAATTTTCAGTAATGCGCAGAACACACCTCGGCCAATGTCATTAAACGAAACAAAAAGCATCTAGATACTATACTAAAGGGCGTTTTATTATGGAATAATTACATAAAAATTTATTTAATTTATACATGTGTATGCGTATGCACAAATATAATCGCTACTGACTGTGTAAGAGTTTATTGAAATCTGCATAGGCCGACTCAAGATCGAAGAGAAACTGTCGCACCTGAGCCTCAGTAAGTTCATCGGATGCTTGCATTTCGTTTAATGTGCCCAACCATTTATCCACCTTCTGTTTTGCGTCGAAGCCCTCGGGTATTAACGACAAGCGGTTCATATTGTCTGCCAAATCCTTAACATCCGGTTGCAAGGCGTCCATGGTATTGATTTGAAGGCGCAACTTGTCCATAATAGTTATGAATAGCGATACGATTTCGGCAATGCACTTCGAGGTATTGCCTTTGTCGTCACGTATGGTGATTGGGCGATCCTCCTTTATGCGTTCCAAAGCGGCGGGGCAGTCTAGGCGGAATTTTTTGACGAATGTGTCTACAGTGGGAAACTCGTCGCACTGCACTTGCTTAAATGCTATTTTGTATTGTACCAAGTGCTTGGAGCAAGCAGCCGTGTACTCCTGTGGTGTGATGCAGTCCCTAATGTAGGCCTTCTCCAGCTGCTGTATGGTGTTGATGATGGCATACAAATCGGCCATGTTGTCGTACTTTTCGCGTTCCCTGGCATTGCGAAACAGTTTTACCTCCTCGTAAAGTTCGGGACTGTGTTCCTGCATATTTCAATAAGGCTTTTTGACTTTTTTTTTTATTAGTTTTCAAGCACAAATGACTATGACGAATCAGTGATGTGCGAAGTGTGGATATTTATAAAATATCGATAAGTCGATTGTTGACACAATTTTATCTAAATTCATGTAATGCTATCTGTATTCTCACGACCCTCCTAAATAATTATATCAATATTGGGAATATTTAATAGCATCTGTATTTTCTTAAAATTCAGATTTTAATAATACAACAGGGACTGATTTAAATTTGTAAATGAATTTGTCAAAATGCTTCTTTATACAAATGCTACAAAATAAATATATATATTACAAAGTAATACTTATTAGTCTTAGGAACCCTGCTTTTTCAAAATTCATTAGCTTAAAAACAATTTTTAAAAATCTGGGTACCAAGTTTGGTCATTCTATATTTTATTTATACGATGGACTAGTATACCCTTGTGCATTTCATGTACAGGGTCTCAAAATCTAACGATTTCGATTGCATGTCGATATGAATTCGATAGTTTCTGTTATTTCGAAATATCAGCCAGAGCTGCCAAGCACTTATGGGCGCCAAGACGAGTGGTGCCAATTCCATTTCAATTTAATTTAAGCCGGATAAAATGAAAACGACAGAACACGAAAAAAATATCACTTGCCATCTAAATTTTTACTCAGGACTTTCTGACATTTGCAAGCAAATGTAGTTTTCACAAAAATATTCTTACGCACAATGCACGCAGCCGAAATAGAAAATATTGGTATGTTGAGATAAGAGCGGCTATAAAATAAACGTCCGCATTTAATCAACTATTATAAGGGCCGATTACCTGTTCATGCAATAATCAGGTATCAACGGTCAGGTCGTATATTCACAAACTGTATAAAAAACAGTGTCTACTGGTGTACATCAATTTAATCAGTATCAGCAAGAGTGTAATAAACGGTACTTCCTCTGAATATATTGAATCATCCATAGGTATAGTATATTAGCATATCGGCTTATCGGCATAATTGAATGAAATACGCAACCAGTTTGGCACCAATACTAAATAAAGCAGTTCTCGGTTTGAGCTCGAGTGTGAAACATTGCGGGTTGTTTTTGGTCCGACCGCTAATGAAGCTGTAATGTTTTTGTGTTTTATAACGAGCGTGGTCAATAAATATTAATATTACTTGCTTATGCAGTTTTTAGTTCAGTGACTCGCCAAAGGGTTTTGTGGAAAGTTGCAGTTGAAAAACATAAAACATATCGTTAAGAAATATACACAATATATTACGATGGGCGCCGCAGATCTGAATAATGTAAGTACATTTTTGTGACATTTGTAATGAATTTTTTACACTCAATATACTAACGTATGAGTAAACTTATGCATGTACATGGCCCAGTAACACATTTCACCATAAATTTATTTTAAGATTAGGTTAAACTTTTCCTTAATTGCTTTACTGGAGATGAGTTACCGGCCAATGTCTATAGTAACTAAGCTTGGCATAATTTCGAATTGCATTGCACAACACAAAGCAAGCGACATTCAAAAAAATATATACGTTATGGAACATGTTTAAATAGCAAATGCGAATTGCGCAGAATACGTACAAATAAATGGCCAATTGGCTATAAATATATATGTTTGTATATATGCACATATTTTTGCTCTAAAACGCCACAACCTGGTCCACTAGCTTATAGCCTGGACCTGCGAAACTACGTGGTGGGTATATAACAAAAAGCCCTAATTGCAGCATGGACAGCACAGCGCCCAGGAAATTCGGTATCTGTAAAATAATAAATGCAATATCAAGTACGTGCATACATTATATCAATTAAAAATCCGTGTGAAATGTCTCACCTGTATAAATGAATCCGATATTAGTATGCCATAGATTAACCACTGCAAACTAACAAAAAACGAGGTAGCTATTAGCGGCAGAGGCAAACTCTCCGAGTTCTTCACTCTTATAACATGCACCAGCATGGTTAGGGGAGCAGCAAAGAAGCACACAGTTACGATGCAACAGATAATACCTGCAGTGATACGAAATGAGCTATCAGTGGTGCATGCAAAATAAAACGCTTTTAATGTTCTTTCTCACCTGTGACGTGTATCATTTTTTCGCGGTCATTTTCCAACTGATTTGTATAGAAAATTACAGTCACAAGTATTGCAACAACAACAGCGAACTGCTTAACATAGGCACGTTTGTTAACGGTAAACACGTAGTACACCAGCGTGTACACAAGAAACAGCGTCGATCCAATTATATTGACCAAAACAATGCACTGCTCATTGGTGAGCACACTATACCGCAGCCAGAAACTGCAGCTGTACAAACAATACGAAAAATAATTACCATAGGACGCCTGGTAGAATTGAACAATTTGTGAACATAAATACTTACGATAAGAAACCACAAATGAAGGGAAACCCTGATGAATCTCCTGTACTTTTCTTTTGTATATATTTTCGGCATATGACACTGTAATGACAATTTTTCTTACCAATTCTAAATTATTTAAGCCCACTTACGCGCCAGATAAAAATTGAAAAACTGTGCTAATGACCGCTGTCGTAGATAACAGCGTATCAAAGGCCGGCAGTGCCATCCCGTCAAAGAAATAACAGACTTTGCTTTTTTGATATTATAAGTAACGCTTATTTTCGAATTAAGAATAAATAAAGTGCGACGTCAACAAAAAACAAAAAGCGACAGAGCCAGCTGATGGTGTACGATGCACTCAGGGATGTGAAATGTACGATAGACTATTAAGTTCCCGGCCCTTTGTGCACCTATCGTTATCAGTACAAGTCTTGCTTGTACAAATGCAGAAAGCTTTAGTTTCCGCAAAGCTTTTTTCTCTTAATTACCAAATAAGTTGTAACAACTTTGTTAATAGTCGAGTGTGGAGCGTCGATTGCTCCACAGTTTTCTAAATGAGGCTGGTCTATGTTATTGTTTTGTTAAAAAATTGCGTGTTTTAGTTGAAAAATTCTTAAAAAAGAATAGTTATGTAAATATAAAAAACACTCGTTGCTTTCCTTAAATCACATTCGTATATAAATATACGAACGCATATAAATGCCAATGCATTTTTATGTGTATTATACAACACTAAGAACGCATGGTAAACGCCGGTAGCGTAGAAAATAGCATATTTTTTATAAGCTAGCCATTGTGTTGAGTACGCACACGTGTGCTGTTGAGTTCATTTCGAGTGAATGCTAAGCTGAATAGTTAACACACATTTATGTACTGCGCCTTCAAATATGGCAACCGCTGAGGCCGAAGCGCAACAGTTGTACCCACAGTATGGAAAGGTTGAGATAACGAGATCGGAACTTCAAACGGAAACTACTAAGGTAAGCGTCGGTGAGATGGCAGCGAATGCTGACTGTCTCCTACGCTTGAACTGCACCCTATCTGTTTACTTTGAATGATCTTTCTATCTTCTAAGCTATCATCTACCACTAAATAGCAATTGGAGCAAGACAACAGAGTACATATGAATATACATACATATATTATATACATACATATATACATATGTATGTGTATGTACATACTATACACACATAATATGTAATATGTACATATAAATATAAAGTAGCCTTGTGCTGAATATAGACTTTCAAAATAGCGAGCATTTTTTTGCTTGGGGTAAAATAATAAAATTAATAATGGCTACTATCAGGGCGGAAGCCATTTGCTATAGGGCCAAGATTACAAGTTCATGTGACATTTATATATACATATGCACATATATTATAAGTATAAATGTATCTTACATATGTATACTCATATTTATGAAACGCAAAAGAAATTCTCTTTATTCGGTCGAAGTAATAAACAAATCTAAACGAATTGTTTATAAGTATTACATGAATGCTAATTTTTGGAAGTATTTAATAATAGAAATAAATTTATAAACTGTTTCAAATCTGCCATTTTCCTTAGCCAAAGTCATTGCTGATTATAATAATCTAATTGTAGCCCGGAATTACGGGTTAAAAAGAATTGATAAGCACGACCCCACATATGACGCATGACTTCCTAATTAAATTGAAAAAAAACCACTTTATTTTCCAAAGCACGCCTTCCCATTACCTGATTAACTGAAAGTTTACTAACAGTTTTCTTACCCCACAGAAGCCGGCATGGGGCAAACTGTTGGCGCTTGTGGCCTTCGCCACAACATTTGGTGCAGCCGTACCCACAGGTTATTGCATTGGTGTTATTAATGCTCCAGCTGTGGTAAGTTGACCCGCCTATACTTTATAATTGTATATAACATGCATACAGAAATAAAACTATGCTTTTTTTAACAGCTAATGAAGAGCTGGTGTAATGAAACTTTGCATCAAAATTATGGCAGTAATTTGAGCGGAAGTGACCTGGATCTGTTGTGGGCCTCCATTGTGTCGATTTTCCTTGTTGGAGGCGCTATTGGATCGCTTGGCGGTGCCGGGGCTGCAAATAAATTTGGCAGGTTTGTTTTTGCGCTCACCTGCGCTATAGATTAAGAATCAGTATCTCTTCTTATCGTCTAAAAAGCAATCGACTGTAATGATGAATGTGCCTAGGTACTTATTACCACTGTTTGATTTAAAGAGGGTCAGTTCCAGCTGGCAAGAATGCTTCATAAAGGTGAAAATATTAAGCAACTACTATGGCCTTTCTTTCAATATCACATCACTTTCTGATTTTGTGACTGTACTTACTTTAAAGTCCATATTTTCAGAATTTGAAAATAATACATTTTAATCTAAAATAAACCTCCTGATAATTAATAGCTAGTGGATAACGCACACTATATAAACTTAATCTTTTGAAATCAAGTACTTGAGCTTTGAATAGGTGATGAAAATAAAATGAAATGCTAATATAATTCGTGCTTGCATTTAGTATGAAATTAGAGGAGACAATATTAATTCTTTACAAAGCCGATTGAGCCCCAAATTCCTACATCATTTAAATTGAAAACCGTAATCATGATGCATATACACCGAGGAACGCTTGCTCAAGCCATCCGGAAATGCAAATGGCTGTTCTGCTTACATTATTAGTGGTTTGTGTCACAATGTCGTTTTATAAATAAACAATTGCACACAATACTTCGCACATGAAATTAATTCCTTGCTATGTATTTATTTGCAGAAAAGCTTGTTTTCTGATATGTGGCGTTCTCTTCACTATTGGTGCGTTGCTGTTCTTTTTCTGCCGGGCCGCCCACTCTGTGGAAATGCTGCTTCTGGGTCGACTGGTTGTTGGCCTGGCGTCTGGTCTTACGACTGCCACACTCCCCATGTATCTGAGTGAGGTGGCGCCGCTCGCCTTGCGCGGAACTCTGGGCGTGTTCTGTGCCGTGGGTGTTACTGGTGGAGTAGTCGTTGGTCAGGTGTGCAGTCTAGGCGACGTTTTTGGCAATGACGCGCGTTGGCACTATGCCCTTACCGCCTACATGGCGCTTGTCATTATCTGCTACTTGCCCTCCTATACCTTCCCGGAGAGCCCCAAGTTTCTGTATATCTTTAAGGGGAATCCTATGGCAGCGCGTCGCGAGCTTTCCCGGCTTCGTGGGGCCGATTCTGCAGATTTGATAGCACTCGAGATTGCTGAAATGGAGGTGGAGGCCAATGCTAAGGTGCAAGCAAGCAATTTTTGCAGTGTTCTGCGGGATCCCAGTCTGTTGCTGCCATTGATCATCGTTTGCAGTTTCCACGGAGGGCAGCAGTTGTCCGGTATTAATGCAGTAAGAGTATAATCCGGCTTTAGGTATCGCATCAACTACTAAGAGTACATTGTCTTACAGATCTTTTACTATTCGGTGTCCATATTTAAGATGGCTGGCCTCTCCACGGCCAATGCGGAGTGGGCTAATTTGGGCGCTGGCTGCCTGAACTTACTCATCTCCCTGCTGGGTCCGGTGCTGATGGCTTTCTGCAATCGTCGCATGCTCATGATGTTCTCAAGTTCATTGTGCGCCGTTTTTCTGTTCATAATAGCCTTTGTTTTGCACTACATTGTAAGTGCAGCTGTCAGATGTGAAAAATTATTTTTATATTAATTGCTCTGAAATTTGAACTAATTCCGGTTTCTTTGCAGAATTCTGTCAGTTGGTTTCCATTTGCCTGCATCTTCTGCATCATGGGCTACATATTCTTCTATCAATTCGGCTTGGGCCCAATACCCTATTTTATTGGCTCTGGTAATGAAAAAGTTTCGTGCGGTGCAGCTGTTCATCAATTTCTTTAGCGGTCAGCAAGCAAATACGCTTACACAGTGTCATTGCCCCCAATGTATATACATGTGTATATGGCGCGTGCTTTAAGCGTCACATGTATGATTTATTTATTTTAACAGCAAATCGTTGTCGCGATATTGATTCAATCACCACTTATACCAGTCATAGTCATTAATTATTATTAGTGCTATCAATTGAGCGCTGCTCGTCAATTTAAGTGAATCGGTTTTTATATAGAACACCTAATTTAATTATATTATCTTTTTTGCACTTTTCAGAGCTGTTTGAGGTTGCGCCCCGTTCTGTTGCCATGTCAATGGGCAGCCTGGCATCATGGACGTGCAATTTCATAATTGGCATGGCTTTTCCAAGTCTGCAGAACGCCTGGGGTGCTTTTGTCTTCTTGCCCTTCTCCATAACATGTGTGCTCCTTTTCCTGCTAACGAAGTTTTATCTGCCGGAAACGCGTGGACGGGATCCGCCCGAAGTAGCCGCTCTCGTCTCAAAAGGCTTCCGCTCCAAGGTCACATGAGCGCAAATAGACACTTGGATACTATTGCAATAATTTTATTGTAGTTTATTGGTGTTAAGTTCTCAATTCTAGATAGTTACGCAATTCAAATTTACAAAGGCTTACACTTATTGACAATAAGGCTAGCGTCTAAGCTGCGCTTGGCGTGGTCTGCTATAATTAATGCTCCAATAATTACTTTGTTATACATTTTTGTAAACTATTTTTGTACGAGAAATAAAGCGTTTCTATGAAAAACTAGCTGATTCGTTAAACTAAGCGAACAGCTTCGATAGCACTAAGCAAGTGCTCGAGCCTTTGAACAACTTACTTAAACGTTTAATTCAATTCCCCTTATCGACTCGTAAGCACAAATTTCTTATCTATACAAGCTAAATTAATTACACATCAATGCCACTTATGTGCACAAACAGTTCCGATAAATTCAATTTGGATTACTTTTTACGCTGCACTCAACTAAAAGAATGATATGGTATTCTAGATTGCCCATACATTCCGTAGCCCTACCGAAGGGAGCGATGCTTTAGACAGAAGTTATATTGTAGTGCAGTTAATTCTGGTTACTCCTTGCAGGTACAGCGTATTTAATAGTCGTGCTAGTCCCATTAGAATTTGGGGTTTGAGTGAGATGATTGAGGAAGGCTTGTAGTATCTACTAGTTTGAGAAATTCAATTCATTACCCACTACATACACATACGTACGTAATTGTGGGTGTGTGTGTGTGTACATAACGTCTTAAATTTTGTGTTACCCTCTACGTCAGTGATAAGACAATTAATAGCTTAAGGGGCCAGAACTGTAACTGAGGCGAGTATCTTCGTCTAATACAAGATTGTTTTTATATACTTGTATGTATGTAAGAGCGAGCGACGTATCCGTGTTAGTCGTATGTAGTTGACGTAACAATTTGGGACTATAGGGTCGTCAGCGAAAGATAAAATACGAGTGTCGCACGATTTTGCACAAATTTATGACTCAAGAACGAAATAAGAAAAGTTGGGCCTCATTGTATATTGAACAATTGTCGGCACAGCTTCAAAAATTTGTTCAGAGCACAGTTTAAAGTCTACACCATTGCTGTTAATCTTCCGTTGAATGCATATGGTGGGTGGTAGGAAAATATTCGAGTTAACTTGTTAACAAAAATAAACCTTATTGCTTTTGGTTATTAAAAAAAAAAAAAAAAAACAAATTTCATAAATCTGGTCTAAGAAACCGCATAACCTGTAATATAGTTGATAAACGTTAACAGTAATCTTATGAATTAATGTGGGCTGTAAAAAAAACTTTTGTTTTATATATTTAAAAGCTTAATTGATAATATGACAGATGCAAAATTCATTAAGTCGAGAATTTGACTAATATAATAAGTTTGTTTCCTAAGTCTCTCGTTTTGTACGTGGCCCTAATCCATATATGGCTTCCAATTCCTTTACAGTCAACAGGTAACGGAACCCAATCTAGTGCCAGTTGGACGCCCCTACTGCTGGTAATATGTCTAACCACCACTCTGGGCAACACGGTGCCTTTGGGGTATTTTCTCGGCGTTTTGAATGCTCCTGCAGATCTAATCAAAAATTGGTGCCAGGACCTTTTGGCCAACGAATATGACACACCCCTCAGCGGCAGTCAACTGGACGTGTTGTGGGCATGCATTGTATCAATTTTTCTTCTTGGCGGCATATGCGGTTCGTGCTTTAGTGCCTGGTGTAGTGACAAATATGGTCGGTGAGTCTTACAGTATATATGTACATATACCCAAATGTCGAAAGAGTACACAAGTTCGTTGGCAAAGGCTAGATAATTTAATTTTGAGTTACAAAAATAACTTTTTACAATTTCGCTCTATTTTGCAGAAGAGGCACATTGGTTATCAGCAGCATTTTGTTCATTTTGGCAAGCATTCTGTTCCTTTTTTGTCGGGACACTAGATCACTGGAAATGCTTTTGTCAGCGCGATTCCTTGGCGGCATCGCCTCGGCCTTTGTTCTGACTGTCCATCCGATGTATCTCCTTGAACTGGCGCCGATTGCGCTCGCTGGAACTGTGGGTGTCTTCACCTGCATTGGCATTACGGGTGGCATATTGGTGGCTCAAATTGTTACTTTACCACAACTTCTGGGAACTGAGGAGTTTTGGCATTATGCCCTCAGTTTCTATGCGCTGCTCGTTTTTGTCTGTCTGATACCCATGTGGTGGTTTCCGGAAAGCCCGCGCTGGCTCTGCGTTGTGAGACAGGAAACTTTTGCTGCTGAGGACGCATTACGTAGACTGCGAGGGGAGAAGGGATTATGGAGCGTTCCGAGAGAGATGCACGAGATGGAAGTCACTGAGGTCAGAAAGGGCACTTGGTGTAGTGTGCTGCGCGATAGGAATCTTTGGCTGCCGGTGCTCCTGGTGGCTTCATATCAGGCTTCTCTACAGCTGTGCGGGATCAATGCTGTCAGTGCGATTACTAACATATTACTAAATGAATTCCTATATAGTCGTTTGTTGCTTCCAGATCTTCTACTACTCCATGTCTCTATTTACCGATGCCGGCTTTTCTGCGGATATGGCCGTTTGGCTCAATCTAGGTCTGGGTGGTTTCAATGTCTTGGCATCGCTGCTGTGCACACTGCTGGTTTTCCATTTTCCCCGCCGTCCCCTAATGCTGATATCCTGCTCCGGCTGTGCACTTACTCTGTTGGCCATGTCCTTCGGACTCTACTATATGGTGAGACCCATACTATGATCATTTTCATACAGTACTATCTAGAGTTGTCTTTTCTTTTAAACAGGACACTGTGCAGTGGCTGTCGTATGCCTGCATCGCCTTTATGTTGATGTTTATTCTAGCTTTTCAGATGGGCTTGGGACCCATTACCTATTTTATGGGCTCTGGTTGGTGCCACCTTATCAAATTTTTTCCCCTCGAAATTGACGCGCCTTGATCTTTGCAGAGCTATTCGAGGTCTCACCGCGGCCCGTGGCCATGTCTATAGGCAGCCTCTTCTCTTGGATTGGCAACTTCCTCATCGGAATGTGTTTCCCACTTCTGCAAAGTGTGTGGAGTTCGTTTGCCTTCTTGCCCTGCATGTGTGTTTGCATTTATTGCGTACTCCTGACCTGGCGTTATTTGCCGGAAACCCGGGGTCGCACAGCATCCGATGTTAAACATCTGATGAACCAGGGACTGCGATCCCGCATTAATTAGAAAACGAATGAACCAATCCGAAGTATGTGTTGTACCCGTTTTTTTTTTTTTTGGTCAAGATCCCTTTGCGCACTTTTCTTCTAACTAATATGAAGAAAGTGGAGTTCTTTGGTCGAATCGATGCATACAAATTGTAACTAAAAACTGAAGACCGTTTACCCAAGCATATTTGTATCTCAATTTTCCTTAATAATTTCCAACTAATTTTTTTGACATTATGTGCGCTATGGGAGTTTTATTCTGAGGTATATACAAATAATATGGAGTATAACTTTATCGAGATAATATTATCACATGGATTATTAATATCAGCTACTATTGCCGTATTACATTAATATAGAGTTTAGTTCTTAATTCGCACCGACATATGCATATACGTATGTATATAAGTATGAAGCACCTGAATAAATACATTATCCATATTTTTACTGCAGTTATGACCATCAATTCATTTACAAAGAGCAGATATGTAAATAACAGAATTTTCCCAATTTATTTTTATTTTATTTAATTCATCAGAAATTTTACAATTTAAATCTCGATTTGCCATCACTTAGGTACTTGGTATGAGAATCGCCGAGGAGGGCAGCCATAATATTTTTTTATTTAATTTAATTTATCAGAAATTTCACAATTTATTTTTTTTAAATTTAATTCATCAGAAATTTCACAATTTAAATCTCGATTTGCCATCACTTAGGTACTTGGTATGAGAATCGCAGAGGAGAGCGGCCACAATATTTTTTATTTAATTTAATTATCAGAAATTTCATAATTTATTTTTATTTAATTTAATTTATCACAAATTTCACAATTTAAATCTCGATTTGCCATCACTTAGGTACTTGGTATGAGAATCGCAGAGGAGGGCAGCCACAATATTTTTTTATTTAATTTAATTTTTCAGAAATTTCACAATTTATTTTTTTTAAATTTAATTCATCAGAAATTTCACAATTTAAATCTCGATTTGCCATCACTTAGGTACTTGGTATGAGAATCGCAGAGGAGGGCAGCCACAATATTTTTTTATTTAATTTAATTTTTCAGAAATTTCACAATTTATTTTTTTTAAATTTAATTCATCAGAAATTTCACAATTTAAATCTCGATTTGCCATCACTTAGGTACTTGGTATGAGAATCGCAGAGGAGGACGGCCACAATATTTTTTTATTTAATTTAATTTTCAGAAATTTCACAATTTATTTTTATTAAATTTAATTCATCAGAAATTTCACAATTTAAATCTCGATTTGCCATCACTTAGGTACTTGGTATGAGAATCGCAGAGGAGGGCGGCCACAATATTTTTTTATTTAATTTAATTTTTCAGAAATTTCACAATTTATTTTTATTTAATTTAATTCAGCAGAAATTTCACAATTTAAATCTCGATTTGCCATCACTTAGGTACTTGGTATGAGAATCGCAGAGGAGGGCAGCCACAATATTTTTTTATTTAATTTAATTTTTCAGAAATTTCACAATTTATTTTTATTTAATTTAATTCAGCAGAAATTTCACAATTTAAATCTCGATTTGCCATCACTTAGGTACTTGGTATGAGAATCGCAGAGGAGGGCAGCCACAATATTTTTTTATTTAATTTAATTTTCAGAAATTTCACAATTTATTTTTATTAAATTTAATTCATCAGAAATTTCACAATTTAAATCTCGATTTGCCATCACTTAGGTACTTGGTATGAGAATCGCAGAGGAGGGCGGCCACAATATTTTTTTATTTAATTTAATTTTTCAGAAATTTCACAATTTATTTTTATTTAATTTAATTCAGCAGAAATTTCACAATTTAAATCTCGATTTGCCATCACTTAGGTACTTGGTATGAGAATCGCAGAGGAGGGCGGCCACAATATTTTTTTATTTAATTTAATTTTTCAGAAATTTCACAATTTATTTTTTTGTAATTTAATTCATCAGAAATTTCACAATTTAAATGTCGATTTGCCATCACTTAGGTACTTGGTATGAGAATCGCAGAGGAGGACGGCCACAATATTTTTTTATTTAATTTAATTTTCAGAAATTTCACAATTTATTTTTATTAAATTTAATTCATCAGAAATTTCACAATTTAAATCTCGATTTGCCATCACTTAGGTACTTGGTATGAGAATCGCAGAGGAGGGCGGCCACAATATTTTTTTATTTAATTTAATTTTTCAGAAATTTCACAATTTATTTTTATTTAATTTAATTCAGCAGAAATTTCACAATTTAAATCTCGATTTGCCATCACTTAGGTACTTGGTATGAGAATCGCAGAGGAGGGCAGCCACAATATTTTTTTATTTAATTTAATTTTTCAGAAATTTCACAATTTATTTTTATTTAATTTAATTCAGCAGAAATTTCACAATTTAAATCTCGATTTGCCATCACTTAGGTACTTGGTATGAGAATCGCAGAGGAGGGCAGCCACAATATTTTTTTATTTAATTTAATTTTCAGAAATTTCACAATTTATTTTTATTAAATTTAATTCATCAGAAATTTCACAATTTAAATCTCGATTTGCCATCACTTAGGTACTTGGTATGAGAATCGCAGAGGAGGGCGGCCACAATATTTTTTTATTTAATTTAATTTTTCAGAAATTTCACAATTTATTTTTATTTAATTTAATTCAGCAGAAATTTCACAATTTAAATCTCGATTTGCCATCACTTAGGTACTTGGTATGAGAATCGCAGAGGAGGGCGGCCACAATATTTTTTTATTTAATTTAATTTTTCAGAAATTTCACAATTTATTTTTTTGTAATTTAATTCATCAGAAATTTCACAATTTAAATGTCGATTTGCCATCACTTAGGTACTTGGTATGAAAATCGCAGAGGCCGGCCACAATATTTTTTTATTTAATTTAATTTTTCAGAAATTGCACAATTTATTTAATTTAATTCATCATAAATTTCACAACTTAAATCTCGATTTGCCTTCACTTAGGTACTTGGTGTTAGAATCGCAGAGGAGGAGAGGCCACAATATTTGTTTATTTCATTTAATTTATCAGAAATTTCATAATTTATTATACTCTGTACATAAAATGTACAAGAGTATATTAGGTTTGCGGGAGCTGAAAAATGTAACAGGCAGAAGGAGGCGTGGCAGACCCCACAAAGTATATATATTCTTGATCAGCATGACGAGACGAGTCGATCTAGCCCTGTCTGTCTGTCTGTCCGTCTGTCCGTCTGTCAGTCTGTCCGTCTGTCCGTCTGTCCGTCCGTATGAACACCTGGATCTCAGAGACTATAAGAGATAGAGACACCAAATTTTGCACAAAGATGCGTTATGTGTGTATTCTATACGAGTTTGTTTTATTTTTTTGATTTTCCCTCCCACTTCCCCCCTATGGGGGTTTTCCCGATTTTCCATTCGTATAATCGCCTATATTTCGGAGACTATAAGACCTAGGAACACCAAATTTTAGTCCCAGATGCCTTATGTGAATACGCAGAAAATGTATATTTTGGAATTTCCCTCCCTCCCCCCTCTACCCCGCAAATCGTAACTCCCGTAATTCTTGGAATTTCGAACTAAAATTTTGCAAATACCCCCAGTTAGTTATTATGTGTCCGTATGCCAAATTTCACTATAATAGACCGATTTAACAAGAAGTTATAGCCATAAATATATTTGCTGCTGCAGCGCTGCTCAAGCGCTGCTCAAGCGCTGCCCGCGGCTGTTGTTGATGTTGCTGTTTGGTTGACTGCGAATTGATGCAATTGCTATGTAAATGTGCAATTATAAACCCTTTACGTGAGTTATTGTAAGCATATGTACAGAGTATTTCAAAGTCGGGACACCCGACTTTAGCTTTTTTACTTGTTTATTTATATGAGAGTCACTTAAGTAATTACTTGGTATGAGAAGGGCGGCCACAATATTTTTATTTCAAGTATTGATTATGAAAATTATATCCAACATCTGCGGATCTGTAAATCAAGCGGCTCATCGGCTCATAAACTGTAGCTAAAACAAAAAATTTAGAGGTTCTATCAACTTGTACTTAGCCAGACTTACTATAGATGGCGCTATTTGAAAGCTCTGGCACAAATCAACTGTAATAGCCCATTAGCCGATCTATATCACCGCATAAGCTTTGCTGTCTCAGCCGTGTTGGAGTGCAAGTGCCTACGTTGTAGAGTTTCGTTAGTTTACCGAGGTTTTCCCGTTACAGCTTCCGGGGATTTGGGTAATATTTTCCTGCAAGTATGACATAAATCTATTCTTCTTGCTTGTTATTGTTTGTTTTGACACGTTAGAAGTGAAAAGTACATACATACATATATTTCACCCCTGACAATTGCGAAGTTCTACCATCTCGATGATATTCGCACCAAACTGAATGACAATGTTGTTTGAACTCTACTGTCATATGGAATTAATATAAACAAAGTTGATATATAATTACGCAAACTAATTTATTTCTTTGAAAGTTGCTTACGCCCTTCCCGATCGTAATCAATGGCCGAGGAGAAGCAGGGCTGGACACCGCTCCTATTCCTTATCTGTGTCACAATAACCATCGGCACCGTCATACCCATAGGCTATTGCTTTGGGGTGGTAAATGCGCCCTCAGCGGTGGGTACTCCATCACTTAGACTCAGACACTGTGGATTTACTGACAAAGACTCCTTCGATTCATAGTTCATCAGGCAATGGGCGTCCGAGTCGGTGTCGAAACGTTATTCGAAGGACCTTACCAGCTCTCAGTTGACCTTGCTTATGGCTTTTGTGGTCTCGATGTTCCAAGTAGGTGGAATTGTTGGCTCATTTGTTGCATCTATGTTTAACAACAAACTAGGACGCAAGGGAAGCCTGCTAGTCAGCGGAATACTCTTCTTGATCTCTTCGCTTTGTCAATGGATATGTCGTCCCCTTAACCTGGTGGAGCTGCTGCTTTTGGGTCGTCTAGTGGCCGGGTTTGCATCGGGCTTAGTGTACAGCACTCAGCCAATGTATTTGGTAGAATTGGCGCCTGCTGAGCTGAGCGGCAGCGTTGGCGTATTCACCTGCATTGGCATTACGGGAGGCATCGTTTTAGGGCAGATCTTTAGCTTTGACTTCACCTTGGGTACGGACGGGTTGTGGCACTTCGCATTGGCTGCGTTCGGGTTGTTTGTGCTAATTGGTATGGTGCCAGCCTGTTTTTTCCCCGAAAGTCCACGATATCTGTTTTCCAAAGGTAACGTGGACCGCACAAAAGCGTCTCTAATGCGTCTGCGCAGCACGTCGGAGCGTGCGGAACGGGAGTTGGCAGAAATGGAAGCGACGCCAAATGTTGAAAGAGTCAGCATGTGCGCTGTCATCAAAAATGGGAAACTGACCATGCCACTCATCCTGGTCTGTGGTTTTCACAGTGTCCAACAGTTCAGCGGAATTTCGGTGGTAAGAAGTGATAAGAGAGCATGAAAATTGTAGCCCCAGTATCTTTTATCCAAGGCTTCTTTTAGATCTGGTATTACTCTGTGGGCATATTTACTGATGCTGGTTTCTCGCTAACTGTGGCCCTATGGCTGAATTTCGGAGAGGGTATGCTCAACCTGTGTGTGGCCCTTTTAGGACCCCTTCTTATGGGCCGTTTTAATCGTCGCACCTTAATGATGACTTCATGTTTTTTCTCCGGAGTCTTTTTGGCGCTTCTCAGTATTGGACTCAAGGTAAGCCCAAGATCAAATTGAATGTTTCCATTTTATTCGAGTTTATTTTTGTAATTAATTTCCAACTTCTAGTTTGTAAGTCAAGTGGTGGCTATGCTCTGCATAGGTTTTCTCTCTATGTACATTATTTCATTCAACTTCGGCCTTGCGTCCATACCCTATTTTATTGGATCTGAACTATTTGAAGTGCCACCACGAGCTGCCGCTATGGCTCTGGGCAGCTTATTCAATTGGCTCACTAACTTTATAGGCAGCATGGCGTTTCCTGTGGCGCAAGCCAGTGTAGGGTCATTTGCATTTATGCCGTGTGCAATAGTTTGCATTTTAGGCTTCCTTCTGACCTTTATATATCTTCCGGAGACGAGAAATCGAGAGCCCAAGGATGTGGCACCGTTGCTGGAGCACGGCTTCAAGTCTAAAATTAAGGAGAAAAAATAGACAATAGCTGCATAATAGAAATACATATTGTGAAATATAGATAAAACATAATATAAACTTCTATTGCAGTAGTTAGTGTCTGTGAGAACTTAAAAAAATTAGAATAGGTACAGACCTCTGCTCGCTTATAAAGAAGTTGTGTTTTTTAGCTATTCATGCTTTGCATAATTCTGTTTTTGCACGGTCTTTTTTAAACGGTTTGAAAATTTAAAATTTTAACTCGACTTTATTCCATTTAGTACCATTCAAAATAACACAACACAAAAAACTAAAAACACACAAAAAATAAATTTATGTTCTGTATTTATGATTATCATTTTAATTATTTTTTAAATTTTTTTAACCTTACAAATTGAATAACCTATTATTTTTGTTAACAACATAGCTGTTTTTCACACATACATACATAATTGTTTTTAGTCCAGAACTTGTTATACACTTAATTTACATCACATACTTTTAAGCTTAGAGCGCATATCTTTTTTCGTTTATAACTATGCTTGTGTAAATACACTTTATATATGAGATATATCAAAAAACATGAAATTACTTGTTTTATTCAAAAATTTTAATAGGTTTTAGAAATAAAGAACCAATTACATATTTTTGCATATGATCAATGTCTTTTTAAAAAAATAGAATTAGGTGTATTCGGTTCTAATACCAAGTACCTAAGTGATCGCCAGCCTAGATTTAAGTTGTGAAATGTCTGATAAATTTAATTCCATAATAATAATAATAATAATAAAAATAGATTGCGAAATTTTTGAAAAATTTAATTAAATAAAAAAATATTGTGGCCGTCCTCCTGTGCGATTCTCATACCAAGTACCTAAGTGATGGCAAATCGAGATTTAAATTGTGAAATTTGTGATAAATTAAATTAAATAAAAATAAATTCTGAGATTTCTGATAATTAAATTAAATTAAAAAATATTGTGGCCGCTCTCCTCTGCGATTCTCACACCAAGTACCTAAGTGATGGCAAATCGAGATTTAAATTGTGAAATTTGTAATAAATTAAATTAAATAAAAATAAATTCTGAAATTTCTGGTAAATTAAACTAAATAAAAAAATATTGTGGCCGTCCTCCTCTGCGATTCTCATACCAAGTACCTAAGTGATGGCAAATCGAGATTTAAGTTGTGAAATTTGTGATAAATTAAATTAAATAAAAATCAATTCTGAGATTTCTGATAATTAAATTAAATAAAAAAATATTGTGGCCGCTCTCCTCTGCGATTCTCACACCAAGTACCTAAGTGATGGCAAATCGAGATTTAAATTGTGAAATTTGTGATAAATTAAATTAAATAAAAATAAATTCTGAGATTTCTGATAATTAAATTAAATAAAAAAACTATTGTGGCCTCCCTCCTCTGCGATTGTCATACCAAGTACCTAAGTGATGGCAAATCGAGATTTAAATTGTGAAATTTGTGATAAATTAAATTAAATAAAATAAATTCCGAAATTTCTGATGTATTAAATTAAATAAAAAAATATTGTGGCCGCTCTCCTCTGCGATTCTTATACCAAGTACCTAAGTGATGGCAAATCGAGATTTAAGTTGTGAAATTTGTGATAAATTAAATTAAATAAAAATCAATTCTGAGATTTCTGATAATTAAATTAAATAAAACAAGAGAGAACGCTACAGTCGAGCAAGCCCGACAGTGTAATACCCTGTACCCAGGTAAACTTGCGTCACTGAGTTATATGCGCCCATAGCAGCAGCAAAAAGAGGAAGAAGAAGAGCGAACTTGTTGCTGCAGTTTGGTGGGGTTGTACTGGCGAGAATTTGTTTCGCTAATAACTTTTCTTAGAATTGACCGAATTGAATAAAATTTTGAACAACAGTAGACAATTATATATAAATTATGTGTGCAAAGTTTGGTTTAGGTAGCATTTGAAATGTGGACGCTATTGACGAAATTCTGCAGCGGGGGAAGGGGGGGAAAATTAAAAAAAAAAATAAACTCGTCCTTACTCGGACCTAGAAGAATCTGGATGCCAACTTTGGTTATTCCAGCTTTTATAGTTTCTGAGATCCTTGCGTTCATCCAGACGGACGGACAGACGGACGGACAGACGGACAGACGGACGGACATGTCTAGATCGATTTCTCTCGTCATGCTGATCAAGAATATATATACTTTATGGGGTCGGAGATGCTTCCTTCTGTATGTTACATACTTTGCACAAACCTAATATACCCTTTTTACCCTACGGGTACAGGGTATCAAAATATTGTGGCCGCCCACCTCAGCGATTCTCATACCAAGTACCTAAGTGATGGCAAATCGAGATTTAAATTGTGAAATTTGTGATAAATTAAATTAAATAAAAATAAATTCCGAAATTTCTGATAAATTAAATTAAATAAAAAAATATTGTGGCCGCTCTCCTCTGCGATTCTCACACCAAGTACCTAAGTGATGGCAAATCGAGATTTAAATTGTGAATCTTGTGATAAATTAAATTAAATAAAAATAAATTCTGAGATTTCTGATAATTAAATTAAATAAAAAAATATTGTGGCCGCTCTCCTCTGCGATTCTCACATCAAGTACCTAAGTGATGACAAATCGAGATTTAAATTGTGAAATTTGTGATAATTTAAATTAAATAAAAATAAATTCTGAAATTTCTGATAATTAAATTAAATAAAAAAATATTGTGGCCGCTCTCCTCTGCGATTGTCATACCAAGTACCTAAGTGATGGCAAATCGAGATTTAATTTGTGAAATTTGTGATAAATTAAATAAAAATAAATTCTGAGATTTCTGATAATTAAATTAAATATAAAAATATTGTGGCCGCTCTCCTCTGCGATTCTCACACCAAGTACCTAAGTGATGACAAATCGAGATTTAAATTGTGAAATTTGTGATAAATTAAATTAAATAAAAATCAATTCCGAAATTTCTGATAATTAAATTAAATAAAAAAAATATTGTGGCCGCCCTCCTCTGCGATTCTCATACCAAGTACTTAAGTGATGGCAAATCAGGGCAAACGGGAATTAAATTGTGAAACTTCTGACAAATGAAATAAAAATATTGTGGAATTAGGTTGTGAAATTTCTGATAAATTACACCTAATTCTGTTTTTGCACGATCTTTTTAGCACGGTTTTGATTAAACACGGCTTAAAAATAAAAAAATTTAATTTTTTTATTCAATTTTATTCCGTTTAACACTATTCAAAATAACACAACACAAATAAATATAAACAGACACCTCACAAACAGCTAGAAACCATTCTTCTATGGGTAGATGCGAACGAGCCAGAGAGAGTTCAGTTCAAAATTAAATTTATGTTCTGTATTTATGATTATTATTATTATTTTATTTTATTATATTATATTTATTATTTTTTATTTATTTTATTTATTTAATTTAACAACATAGCTGGCTTTCAAGCTTACATTATTGTTTTTAGTTCCTGAACTTGCATCATACACTTAATTTACATTACATACTTTTTGGATTTTTTAGAGATAAGGAACCAATTACCTTCATATTTTTCATGTGAATTAGGTGTACATTTTATTCATATTGAGACTAGGTAAATCTCTAGACAGACTTTTATATATTTATAGGTAGCACAAATATATTTACCAATAGTATTGATTGGTTTAATCAAAAAACTCACTTAGATTCTGATCGGTGTTCTCCAGGACTTGCAATTTTTCAGGAAAAACTTGCACATATATTGCATATTTATCATAGCAATAAATATTACCATATACTTTAAATGCCTTAAATCCTCGTTACAATTTTACCCATTTTGCACAGATATCTGCACGTGGGTAACTAAGTTTTTAATATTATTTTCTATGTGAAACATAGAACATCGTGCGTTTTCTGAAAGAAGAGAAACCTCCTTGCCAACATTTTAAGAGAAATAAAGCAGTACCTTCTCTTCCACATACACAAGCAAGAAGATCAATGAATTATACGACGTCACAGGGAAGGCGTAAATATTAAAATACGTTGTGACGTCTATATTTGCGCATGTATGTATGTCAATACACGGAAGGAAAACTTATATGATATTTCCAACATCTAATAATAATAATTGTTGGTTATGCATATTGTGATTTTGATATGTTAATATAACTAACACAATTAAGCTCTCATTACATAAATACATATATACCTTTTATAGTTCAGTACCAAATGTAAAATAAAAAGTTATGGAAAATATAATTAATCCATTTTTGATGCAGATATATCTAAAAATATCTATGCCTCTCTAGTTATATATACATATGTATTTTTTTCTTAATATAAAAGAAACGGATAGAGGTGGTGAAATTGCTCGAAACTTTGCCACTGTTCTCATATGCGGAAGTACCTATACTTGCAATTAGAATTATTTTCGCTTTCTCTACTATTTTTAAAATCCAAAATCATCGTGTGGGTCCGTGCTGAGGCGTGTTTTACTATAAAAGCTTATCCTAGGCCGTGTCCTGTTGCCCAACCCTAGTATATACTGTCGATTAATGTCTACAAAGCCATCAACAATTTGAATACCATAATGACGATTTTTAGATTCGTGTCATTACATGGAAGCTTTTTTTATTTGATATGTTTTGGGTACCAAATAATATTTTTAGTGCTATATTTTTCTCTGTGTATTAATGTATTATACACTTCCCAAACCAGCACACACTGCCGGTAGCATGATCATGCGGTAGTCGTCGTCTTCGCAGTTGTTCCGGCGAAGGCGAACGGTTCGGAGCCAGCGCGCAAGCACGTCGGAGTCACAATCCCAGAGTGTGGCAATGAAATAATGTGATGTTGGTTTAAAAATAAAACAAACAGAAAATGCCGCAACTTAGACAAGGGAATAACAAAGCGTAAGTGCGTGTCTGTGTTGAGAGCTCAGTTGAAAAGTGTATCATGTCACACTTTCACAGTTTTATACATAAAGTATGTGCAAAAACTATCCTAAAATCGCTTTTAATAACAACGATAAAAAAATATACAAGCCCACAAGCCAAAAAGCGTAAAAGTAAAAATATATAATTCCAAAAAAACACATCAGCTGCTAAAATAAACGAAACGAGACGCGCACAAAAACAAACCGATACAGTGAAAAGCGAGACTGCGCGTTCATGACGTCACAAGTCGCGCACAGTGTGCAGCATCTGGCAAGGAATAACACGAATCAGCAGCCGAGGCGAGGCATCTACAAGTATAACAAAAACAAAAGCGGCAAAAAGCAGCAATGCAAGCCGTCACAGAACGTAAATGAGGTGGCGTGTCCAGAATAAACAAGTTTGTAATTTGTGTATATAGTAAGAGATAACGATTACAATGGCAGTTGGCCAATGGTTGGTCAATTAATGGATGGCGTTGCGTATACGCAACAGTCGAAGCAATCGTCATACTCACGCACGCGTCACTCATTTGGCCTCAATCGCTGGGAGTGTTGGCAACGCAGCGCCCAAGACGCAACAATCGGTCCAGTCGTTGTTCCTGGCCAGAATGCGAATGCACGCGCCAGCGGTCAATGCACGAAAATTAGTTTTTGGCGCACATTAAAATGAAGCGAACAGTCTCTGTCTACTATTACGTCTCCGCGTTCTGTCAGACAAAATTGGGCGAAAAATAGATGGAAAGTATTTTCCGTCAATTGGTGTCGTCGCCAAGATTTCATATTTGGTTCTCCTTTCTGTTTCACTTTTTCCTAATGCCTGCTTTCCGTTTTACGAGTATTGTAAGCAAATGTGCTGTACAGACAATCTTTTTTGGATGATGTTTCTAAGGCATTTTCTTGGGGTATAATTAAATTTTAAAATCTCTTTTCGTGTAGCTGTTGACACTTAACATTTTGTGTCTGTCTGTCATATTTAATTTTTCTATTTAAATTTATTTTTTCTTCTCCGACTCTGAAATTCATTACCTGTGCGTATGTGTCACACCTACCACAATGGGGGGGACACGTCTCATAAAAAGTATTGTACAGATAAGGAAATTTAGTAATCACATTGAATTGTTGAACCCATCAACTTATGAAGTCGATAAGCTAATTAGTCACATTTTGAATTTTGCACTCTATATGCTTATCAGTGTATTGTGTTAGGAACTCTCTTAGACCGCAAATGCCGAAAATGGAAAATAAGTATGTTTAACAAAACAAAATGTAAAACAAAAACTGTATTTCCCGATAGGAGAGATGGTATCTACAGAGCACATACATAGCTCTAATATTAGGACAAAGTCGATATTTTATGGCAACGTATACACCCCATTCAAAAGAAATTTGAATAAAATTAAAGGTATGAATACTAGTAGTTGAAGTTCGAAAAATATTTGTATTCATGTATGTATGTATTTAAATATTTTGCGGCTGCACGTAGCTTTTCATATAATTTTCGCCTTTAAAATTCAAAAATCCACATAGCGGGGGTCCCGACAGGTAAAGGCATTGCATAAACTTTTCGCGCCACAACTGTATGCTTTTTTTAAGCGGTATATTTTAGATTTTCAAGTAAATAAGAATTTTGTTCTTACGTATGTATGTATATGCTCTAATGAACACACATCAAACAATTGTAACGCATTTTAAGATTTTGCACTAGAAATCGAAATATAAAATAATCAAAACTATAGGGCAGTTCAAATCATAAATTGAACAACTATTTCAAGCATCTGCATGGCCTAGGAACATTAACATATATTTCCATTTCCTCTCTCTTTATAATTAGCTTTTGATCTTTCGTCTAATCACGAGAATTAAACATGTGCCCCTCAATGTCTTGCCTATTTTTCATTTATTTTCTTTGCGTTTTTTGTTTGATTTCGTATGGTTCTGTTATTCGACAAAGGCAGCAAAGCAAAGGGGGAGGGAAAATTATGATTGTTTTTAATACTTTCAGACCAAGTAATTCCCAAGAATCCCAAAAGCGTCTACTGACCATTTTGCTGATCCAATAGAACTTATATGCTATTCGGCAATGATGGAAATACTCGTAAATCTAATAAACATGAAATTCTTTCCATTTCAAATTGAATAAATTGGCGTAGACACATGTCAGTGCAGAATTCATGAGAATGTGGAAAGTCCATATTCAATTATGATTTAATTGCAGTGCCGCCTAATGCCAAAAAATTGGCTATAAAACAGGTCGCTTCTGCATTCAAAGAGTGCATGCAGATGTGCTCGTATGTATGTAAAAATGTGCGCCCGTAATTAAGTCGTTTAATTAAGTGTGCAAGATGATTTTATATACAAGTATGTTTGTATACGAGTTGGGCTATCTAGAACAAGTTCAGTACAACGCTGAACAGTTCAGCTCCTTGAAAATAACTGGTTCATCATTCTTTATACCCTGTACCTTGCGGGTAAAAGGATATACTAGCAGGTGCGAAACAAACAGAACGAGGCGTGGCAGATCCAACAAAGTATATATGTTTTTGATAAGCTTAACAAGACGAGTCGATATAGAAATGGTCGTCTATCCATAACTCCCTTAGTGTTTGGTAATTTTCAACTCAACTTTGTCAATGATATGTCAAATGTAAAGGACAGTAAAGCCATAACGGTCAACTCTGCATAGCTCCCGCACATACGAACACATAGTATGTAAATGCATTCTTTGAAAACTCTACGACTCTATGCACGTTTTATAATTTATTCAATTAATATTTCAAAAAAAATTTTTTTTTTTTTTAATTTATAACTAATTTTTGTGGTCCAGCATTCGTTTCTTGTTGTTTTTAATTTATTTATATATAAAACAATACACAGAGAACTTATTAAGTAATAAAAAAAAGTAAGAAAAGCCCTATAAAATTATATATATATATATATATATATATATATATATATAATAATCTAGAAACAACATTATAAATAGTCGATTTTTTAAGCCTATGTATGCATGTATATTGTACTGTGTACTCTTATATAAATATTTTCAACAATCGTAAAACTTGTTTACTTTGAATACTTAAAATACTTGTCAGTAAATACTGAAAAAAAACTATAAGAACTCACTATCACCTGTTGTTTCTGATTTCAATGGAATATTTTGTGTATTTCCAAAGCACAAAAAAATTGCAAAATGCGATTTCTTTAAAAAACTAACAACAATTTTAATTTGGATTTTTAGGCCCGGTTGACTGAACTGGTTCAGCGCGGTTCGACGCAAATCTAGAATGCGGCCATTTAAGGCCAAGGCGTATAAGAAAATACATATGTACACACACATATGTATGTACTCGCACTTTGAGAATTGGCAGCTTCCAATGCATGCTAATCTCAAATTTTACGATCGTTTAATTGAATCAAATTCGAAATATAACATGGTGAAGAGCATCTCTTTTTGTTTCCATTCATACCAATTAATTCTAATGTGTTTTTGTTTGTTTGTGGGCCTGTTTGTATATTTTGCTTTGTAATTTTTGAAAAACATTCGCAGGCATCCGAATGGAATTGGTATTGTTTCTTGGCGCGCTCCGAATGTGTTGGTATCTCTTTTTCCTCTTTTCTTTTCATTTTAATTATGTTCAGTGTGTGTTTTCAGCGTAACTTTGCGCTGTGTAAATAATGTAGACTTCCATTGCAAATTGATTTCAATTTATGGTTTTCCGTGTTTTTCTCACGTCCAGCTTTGTTATTGTTGTTGTAGTCGACTTGCTCGATTCGTTCACGATATTACCGGTATTTCGCACTATTTTGTATGTGGCTATAAATAAAGAGCCTACAGGTCTGGGTCTGCACATTAATGGAACCATGTCTCTTTAACTGATCCACCAAAGCTTCTAGCTGGTAAATTAGGCAGAAATTCATCGAATATTATGGAAATTTAGGGAAAACACAAACGTGTGATTTTTTTAAGTTAGGAGAATATAAATATTGGGATATAAAGTATGAGAAATCCTGAACCAGATAACCTAGACTTGTATTATTCATAAGCGGGTCAAGTTTATCACTAACTATGTATTTAGCATTTTAATTTCAAGTATCTTCCATGGAAAAAATAAATTTTATATATTATAAGTTTACAACCAAACTTGGTATTTTTAAACTTTTCATAATGTTAACGGATTGTGGTGGAGCGGACTTGTGCAGGGAATACAAGAGTCGATAACTCTAAAGATCCGTCTGTAAAAATATAATTTTCACGTTAGACTTAATTTCAGATTGATATACTAATTTAAGCAAATTTCGAGTTTTGTTCGATCCGACTTCTGAATTTTTATAAAAAAAACTCAGATAAAAGGGAAAGCGAAATCTGGCATCAAAACCACAAATTAGACAAATGACTTTTGCCTGTCTGATACAGAAGTGTATGAAAATAAGTACTAATTTATTTCACACCCACTAAATATATAAAACACAAAAACTATAGAGTGCCAACAGCAGCAGCAGCGGCCCCAAACACTTGGCAACGACAACGCATCGCTGAGAACTTTCCAATTTGATGCCATGCCACGCCATTAATTCTTAACGAGTGTCACTCGGCTTTCGGTTTCGCAAACAAATCATGCCGACCGCCGCCACAATGCCGACACATCCAGCCGCCAACCGTTGGACGCCACTCGAGATGGCCAAAATGCCACACACGCATACCCTATCGCTGTAGTCGTCACTGCCTTCGTGCAGCTGCCAAATGTAGTCCAATAATTCATTTCCATGTTGCTCATTTATTAAAAATATTCTATACATAAATCCATTGAATTATTTTAAAAATAACATAAAAATGCCATATCAATGAAAACGAAAATCGGAGGAGAAGAAGCAGAGCGAAAGAAATTTCCATCACGCTTATGGAGTAGGACACGCGTGTACTCACTTCCAAGTAATCCAAATAGATCCCATTTGGATTTCTTAGCAGACTGAGTACATCAAGAGGTGCCAAGCACCCAAAACATCAATGACGTCATGTCTTATAATTTAAATAAAATATCGGACAAACCACCGAGCACACTTCGTTGTTTAGTTGAATATAATTTGTAGCAACAAACAAACAGATACATGGTCCCAGGGACATATAGACACACGGACAGACACAGTCATAAAATATTCTGTTTAGGAATTGACCAACGTGTGTAATAAATTTCGTTAGCGCCAAAACACAATTCTATGTGTATGCACGGCTGTGCGGGAAAGGCACGATTTACGGGTATATGTTTAGCACATTAATCCCTGCCACAAAAATAAAACACCCACACACTTAAATAGTGATCCGGTCAATAGATTTAGTGCGATAATTCAGACTTATTTAACGGCCAACAAACAGTGCATTTTCAGTTGAAAGCCATAATTAAGGAAATCCTCAAAAACACAAATGATTTCCCACATTCGCAGAATACTATGTATGTATATGCTTCTGTATAATTATTCCAAAAACTATATTTTCGTTCCTTTTCACGTAGTATTACATCGTAGATTGCTTTTGTCCTAGCGTGGCTATTTTTTATTTGAATATAAAATAATTGAGTTCTCAGAGACGTGGTCAAGTCGTAAAATTTCCGACTTCAGTTCGATTCCCTACTGTTGAAAATCTTTGATATCGACCTCCAATGATGTTGAATTTTCTGTTAAAGTAACATTTTCCCCCTTCTTCTGATATTCAAGTTTATTGGGAAGCTTCTTATTATCGGTGATTCTGGGACTTGTTTACTAATATTTTAGCTGATTTGAAAACCTAACATTAAATGGCCATTACCATTACCTGACAAATCTAAGATTATATTCTAATTTAATTTCTAAAAACACTCGCTGTTGGTTTCGCAAAGACTTGCAAAGAAGAAATAATAAATTATAAAAAATTTTTTTAATATTACATCTGTGTAATGACAATTAAGAAAAGAGAAATAGGAGTATAAATTAAAATAGTTATTGTTGCACAACACAGCACATGGCTTATGGCTTTGGCGTAGCAAAGACAGCCTCGTAGCTTGGTAATAATTTATATTTAGTTTAAATTTCTTTTCCATTTCCAAATTGGCAACATTATTTTCTTATTTTCATAATACATTTCCACCACTTCAGTCAATCAGTTTCAATGAACAAAACGCCAAAATCAAAGCATGTCCCAGCTAACGCGGTCGCCAAAAGGACGCAAACCCAAACGCTGTAACAGAGTCAACTGCCCTAGCTGCATTGTGGGGCAGTGTTTGAGGAAATTCACAAAATACCGACGCAGAGATGTCCTCGAGGCGCAGTTCCTTCCGGCGCAGGGACAAGCCGCCATTCGAGCGCTTCAAGGATCACTTTCGCCAGTTTACTGCTTTTATGTTTAGTAATGTGGGGATTATACTGCTAGTTATTTTCTATACCATTGGAGGTAACGGACCCAAAATTATACAAATTTATAATATTAATTGCCTTTTAATCCTACTTATATAGGTGCCTTCATATTCCAAGCGATAGAAATATTCGAAAACGAAAGACAAAAAACAGTCAAGCCAGTTCGAATACGCAATGAGACGAGCGATTGTCTAGCACGCATCTGGGAGCTAACAGCCGAAAACATAAGCTTTTTCGATCGCAATGCCTATAGACAGCGGTAAGCATAAACGTAAATTCAACATTTCAAATTCGGTAAAAATTGATTTCAATGAAAAGTGAAAAGATAATATTTAAAGACAAATAGCATTAAATTTTTTGCAATAAGGCTTCTTTTTTATATACACATTTCAAATACAAAACCAAATTTACAAACATAAATTTGTTGAATAAATAACTTGTTTGATTATATAGATATTGCAACGATCAAAGATCATATTCCAAAGTCTTCTAGAAAGTTAAAGTCATTAAATTACATTTGGTACGATTTGTATATCCCAAAAGCTACGAACATACTTGTATTTACTAATATCCTGCTCTGCATTATTATTGCTTCACCTATTAAGATTATAAAGTGACTTCAATCTCTTCCCTTATTTAAACAATAAGGTTTTAACCTTGAGAAATTGTTTTAAAAATAGGTAATCACGAATTTATTCATATTTATATTCTATAATGGTATGAACAATAGAGTTGTTGCTCTTCAGTATCTTTATTGTTTGGAAAAACATTAAATATACAAGTATATATTAAACCCCCCCTATTCAGGGTCAATGAGGCACTACTCATCTATCAAAGGTCCGTAGTAAAAAAACAACTGGACGGCCCAGATGTCGATCATCAGTGGAGCTTCTCTGGTTCATTCCTGTACTCACTGACGGTAATTACCACCATTGGCTATGGCAATATCGCTCCACGTTCCATCTGGGGTAAACTGGTAACAATATTGTATGCCATCATTGGCATGCCGCTGTTTCTGCTTTACCTGTCCAACATCGGTGATGTTTTGGCAAAATCGTTCAAATGGATCTACAGCAAAGTGTGCTTGTGTCGGATCTGCCCGGGCGTAGCAAAACGCCGCATAATACGGGAACGTCGCAAGATGCGACAGCTGGCCAGAGCGGTATGAAAAGGTTCTCCTTGATCGTCATATTATATTCTACTAATCTATCTGTTTAGATGCGGCTGCACGAAATGGAAAATGCTCAGGGCACTAGTGGCAGTAGCAGCCATTCCTACTCCAGCAGCACACCAAGCAGCGCCAGCATGACCGAAAGCCCCGAAAGTACCAGCGAATACACAAAAAGCTCATTGCAAACATCCAGTACTCTTGAGGCTTCCTTTAGTGGTGAGCTGGATTCGGATATAGAGCGTGAGATTCGCGGCAGTACGGATGAGATTACTGTGCCATTGACAGTGTGTGTGTTTGTTATGGTCAGGTGAGCTAATCATCAGTATTTACCCAATAGCATCTACATATATATAAAATATTGGGCACATGCAGTTATATTCTTTCAGGTGCTATTCTGTTCGGCCGATGGGAGGAGTGGGACTACTTGGATGGCAGCTACTTTTGCTTCATCTCGCTGAGCAGCATCGGCTTTGGCGATTTAGTGCCAGGCGACCGCGTGGTAAATATATATGAATACGTACAGATATACTGCATTCTAAATCAATACATTAACAGGTAACTGCAGATAAAGACAAAGTCGAGCTAAGTTTTATACTGTGTGCTGTTTATCTGCTGCTCGGCATGGCGCTTATAGCTATGTGTTTCAACTTAATGCAGGTTAGTGCAGGTTATTTGCTATCAACTTTAAGTAAATACTAAAGAGCTTGACTTGCAGGAAGAAGTCGTACACAATATGCGCGCTATAAAGCGTGCATTTAAAGCCTGCTTTCGGTGCAGCGGAAGCCCGTAGCTCTGGACAGGTCACAAATCCGTGTCGTACAAATAATAACCAAATATACATATTGCCTGAATATTTCTTGACTAATTAGCAAATATATACATATAGTTTTCTTAGAATATTAGTTTTGAGATTGTACATAAAATTAGAAAGAATGTGTTCCTTTTTTTTTAGTAGAAATCAATAAGAATTCTATGATGTAGTTTAGAATAGATTAAAGATCGTGAGATTTTATGTTTACTATATAAAAATACAAACTACTTAAGTCGAAAAAGTGAGATTTACATAGCTTCATTATTGCATTAATGATTTTCACATCGCCAGAACGATAGATCATTAAATTATATTTGTACATTTTACTACATATACAGAAGATTATTTACAAAACACTTAACAGCATTTGTAAAAACGATTTAAAACCATTACAATTCCACTGCGTAGGCCAATGCTACGGATTTAAATGTTTTCACAAATACACATGAGGTCGGAGTCTGCCAGCTTTAGATTCTCTTGCCTTTAAGCAACGTTGCCATGGGCAAAACCTTCGTCGTTTTAACCTTTTTTAGACGTTTCTCCTTTGCAATCAGCAATTTTACCTCACGGTCAACTTGCAGGGGCGGCAGGGCTGCTACTTCGGCATAATTGGGTAATGTTGTGGACCGTTTATTAACGCAAGCAAGCTTGAATTGTGTTTGCAGATTCCCCGACATGTTTGTGTGAAGAGGTGTAGTTATCAAGTCGAATGCAGTCGTTTTTAAGGCCTCGAACTGCTTGCGCGTCTTGCCTGATACCTGCTTTTTGATAATCTTCCTTTTAGTTACGGGGGATTCCACTATTTTATTAGGGTCGTGGGGTCCAAGAGATTTCTTGGTGTCTACTATAAGTTTACGTGTGCGTATTACCACTTTCATAGCAGGATTCGGGGTCTTAGTGGAGACCTTCTTCTTCTTCTGGGGCGACCAAGAGACGGGCTTGGGTTTGTTCGTCGTTGCTGTAGGAGTCGTATTTGTGTTGCTTGGCTTGCGCCGCGAGTAAGTACGCAGAGGCATTTGCATCTTGCGCGCAATGTCGCACACAATTTGATCTCTGGATTTGACGTTTCCCAAGTTTAGTCCCATTCCGGTCGGTGAATGGCTTGTATAACCGACCCCAGTATCGAAAGCAGGCATCTCTGATTGTGAAAGACGAGGAGCGCTAAGATTCAGCATATGCAGGTCTTCTGTTGATGGTATATCGGCTACCGGGCAACTTGCTCGTACTTGCTCCGGCGTCATTTGCGGTGACAAATAATTTTCCTTGCCTGCTCTCAGCCTTAGAGATGTTAGGCTCGTTGGCGTGCTTTTGGCCAGAGGAGTATTTACAGTGGTATTATCGCGGTTCAGCATCAAATGTTCCTGACTGTTGCGCATTGGAGTGATTGTGACGTTGCTCCTTATGCCACGCGGGAATATAATGGGATTTGTGTGCATGTTGGCAGCATCACAGCATCGGCGCTTGGGTATAATGTTTTGAAAAGTAATGCGTCCCTTGACAATTTGCGGCATAAACAACTCGCTCTCAAACCCAGGACATTCCACCAACACGACATTGTTACCCGACAACAATTGGATCTTGAAATTCAAGTTCTTCCTTGGGCTCGTCACTGGCATCTTGCTGCAATATGCCGTTCCGTGACTGAATGGCTATCAGACTGCGTTGTGGATGTTGGCGTCAAATGTGCTAAGACAAACAAATTTTCCTTCAATTGGTGGCCAAAGTATGCAAAGACTTGGAAAAAATACAAATTATACTTAACAGTTGTGTAAAAAGAAAAATATAAATGCTTACTTAAAAACAAAAATTTTGACGCAAAAGTAACGAAATCAAATACAAACGCCAAATGTGTTTATTTAATAAAACTCTTCACGATAACCACGGAGGCACCAGGGCTCAAAGCATCCCTGCCAATATGTTTTACAACACGGACTGTATTTTGGAGATGAGCGTAAAAACATATCGCCAAAAACATCGATATTGATATTACCTTCAGCAGCAAATACGCCTATGGAAGCCAGAACGTAGCAAAGACGAGTTTTTAATTTGCAAAAAATAAATAGAAAGTGAGAATCGCAATCTACAACTAAGTTGGCCAGGTACTAAACGTGTGGCAACCGTGTGCGTTCGAGACAGTTAAAGGTATCGTAACAAAGCCAAACTAGACGAAAGAAATGAAGCCAAAGAAAGTTTGCCAACGCAGACGAAACGCAATTTGTTTTTGAAAACATTGTAAAGGAATGGCATCTGTACAACTAGCATTCGGCTTTTTGGGCAATTTACGCACATGAACATACATATATACATACATACATGTATGAAAAAGAAACGGCGAAAAATTCGATATATTTGATGAATCATGCAAAACAGAAAACATGAATGTAAAAGGTGGTAGCGACAGTTTCCTCCTCCTACTCTCCTTGACTATAATTCCAGCGAAACAAGCTGTTTTCTATAATTAACTATCTGATTTTGCAAAACCACTTATAAACATACGTGTAGAGGTACGTTTTGATAATATTTGTACCAAATGTGTTTTGTAAGGCCAGTTTAAAATCGTCGATAAGGTATACACATATGTATGTACGTACGTATATGTATGTATAGCCTTTGTGATGCCAAATTCATATGTACGTAATACGTATGCATGTTTTTTTTTTAAATATGCAGTTGCACACGATTGCTCTATGATTCAAAGACTTTGACTTGTTTAGTTCTTGCAGACATCTGACCAACTGTCTGACCTACTAAGATAAATCTATCTGGCCTGCGCCAACTCAACTGGACTCGGCACTAACAATGTATTTTAATAAACAACTATTGCTATTGTAATCTCTGAAGCAATTCTGATGTTCTATATTGTACATATGTATAGTGGTCCAGAGCCCGCATCCAGAGCTTTCTAGATAAAAGATTTGATTTATTTCAATTAGGGGACTTAAACAAATAGTGGTAAATTTTGATAACACCAATCTAGCAACAAGTGCTTTTTTGATTTGGTCGGTGGTATTGGTTATCTGTCTATGAATGCATTACATTTAAGAATCGCCACAGTTAAGTCTTCAATATTAGTTGCTCACTACAATTTTTATCAACTTTGCGCGTATTTCCCACTAGTAGTCATGCCAAAATGTCAAATGTTAAGTCTGAAGATATGGCAAATAATAAATGTCTTTTTTATTTCAGTCTGTTTCTTTCAAACAGTTTGCGATAAATCTGCAGCCTTAAAGAGAAAAAATGAATAATATTTTTATTGAGGATAATGGCAATAACAATATATCGTACTGCATACCAGCAAACAACCGCACATCAATTTTCACCAGTGCCTATAATGGCATACCGGAGACTCTTATATTGAACACGATCTTTTGGGTTCTATTCATTTTGCTATTCACCACATTACGTCATCAAGCTGGCGACTTTGGGCGCTTGGCCCTGGTCAATAGCAACGGCAGCAAGAAGCGCTGGACGGAAGTATTTTATTCGCGTACCTCAAGCGTCGTAGAACCGCAGCCGAGCACATCGTCTCAGCAAAATGCCCAGCCGCGGCCAAGTGTTAATTCAAACAATTCAGACACAACTCCTCTTTCGCCTATCCCGGCAGACCAGGGGATATTTGGCTGGATTAAGATCACTTTCAAGCTACGCAAGGAAACTATTTTGCTTCACACCGGCCCTGATGCGGTTCATTACTTGTCCTTTCAGCAGCATCTAATGGCAGTCATGGCAATTGTTTGTATAATCTCTTTGGTAATTATTTTGCCAGTCAACTTTTTGAATGGGCCGAAGAACACTCCGTATGATGTAAATGCGTTTGGGCGGACAACAATGGCCAACCTATTACCGGACTCTGCCTGGCTTTGGGTACACACCATTATAACCATTCTATACATACCGCTGGTTGTGTTAATAATGCGTCGCTCTTCTGGACGAAATGCCTTCAAAAAGGCCGCAACACGCACGATTATGATAACAAACATCTCGCCGAGTGATCGCAATAAAACTGTAATCCGCAACTATATGCAGGAGCTGTTTCCGGACGTAACCATTGAGAGTGTAAGCGTAGCGTACAACATTTCGCGTTTGTATGTGAAGAATGCGGAATTTGAAAAAGTGCATGAGGCACGTCTATACTGCGAACAGCATCGAGATCGTGATACCCTTATGGTAGGTCGCCTCACTCCTTAAACTTTGCCCGTATTAATATGTTATGTTTACAGGCCAAGCCAGATCTGTGCTCATGCAAAAAGGAGAATGCATTCGAGTACTATCAGCGTGAGGAGCGCAAGCTATCTGGCGATGTGGCTCGTTTGCGAGCTTCTACAATGAATGAACCACTGTCTATAGCTTTTTTAACAGTGTCCACTGTGCAGGAGGCCCAAAATATAGTTAGCCATTTCACGCCCGGCACATATCGGCAATGGAATCTGGAGTTTGCTCCCTCACCAGATGATCTCTTTTGGGAACACTTAAATGTGAGCAAAAGCCATTGGTATCTGAAACTCTTCTGCGTAAACTTTGTGCTGTTCCTCGTACTGTTCTTCCTTACCACACCGGTGATGGTGGTTAATCTGCTGGATAACATTTCATGGATTAAGGGAACAGAGGAAAGAATTTCGCCCTTAGTCTCGGAATTCTTGCCTACGTTAATGCTGTGGACGCTGTCGGCGCTTATGCCCGTTATTGTGGCTGTTTCCGACAAGTGGATGTCACATTATACGCGCTCCCAACAGAATTACTCGATTATGGTTAAATGTTTTGGGTATCTGCTTCTAATGATTTTGATATTGCCATCGCTTGGATTGACGTCAGCACAGGCGCTTCTGGAATGGGGCTTTGGAAACGACACTGGACGTTGGCAGTGTATCTTCTTGCCTGATCGTGGCTCCTTCTATGTAAATTATGTCATCACTGCTGGCTTTATTGGTACCTCCTTGGAACTGCTGCGATTCCCAGAGTTGATAGTTTATATTTGGGCATTGGTGACAGCTACATCTAAGGCAGAGACGCCGTACATACGCAGATCCATATTGATTGAGTTCCCCTTCGGCACACACTACGCCTGGACCACCCTGGTTTTTACCATTTCCATTGTCTACAGCGTGTTCTGCCCCCTGATCATGCCCTTCGCTATGCTGTACATATGCTTTAAGCATTTTGTGGATCGGCACAACCTTTACTTTGCTTATGGACCGTCGAACATGATCTCACGCCATGGTGGCAAGATTCACTCAACTGCAGTGACAATGACAAAATTTAGCGTGGTGATTTCTGTATTTTTTATGTCCATGATTTTCTATTTTCGCGGAGATGGCAATGCCCGGGCTATTCTACTTTTAATATCTCTAGCTGTAACCCTAACACTTTTTACGTTCATGTCTCCCATTAAACGCTGTGCCTCGACACGACGCCCAAGCATTGTTGAGATCGCGGGTCCTGCTCCCGCATACGTACCCGATGTTCTCAAAGATCATACGATACGGAGCAGCAGCGGGCGCCCTGCTGCCGGTTTTGGGGGCTATGGGTCCGACAGCATTTCTGACTATGATAACAGCTCTCAGTATAGTGTCAACAGTGTAGAGGCATAAGCGAAATTTTGTGTGCTGGTCTAATATTAGGCTAAATAGTGTCTGAAAAGTATTTGGCAGTTTTTGAACTGCAAGCAATCGAAGAATTAAATGTATTTTCTCAGAGTTGTATATGCCGCTGAGAACTTTGAAGTTATAACTTTAACTGATATCTGAACGCTCTTGTTTGAAGAGAGATAAAGAGAGACAAATTGTGATACCCGGCAACCTTTTCCGTGCGCCACATTTCCTTCTTGCTTTACATCATAATTCCCGCCCTTATTAACTAAACAAATGTATTAACCTAATTTCTTTAATTGTAAATAATCGTAATTCTTTATTGTATATAACTAAGTATAAACACGTGGATATACAACTATGCTTCAATCCAATGCACTTACGCTCGATACTAGGTTATGTAGTAAAGTAAAAACACACAGTGCATTATTATACACATAATTTTTTATTCATCAGAAATAAAAACGATTTTATTTATGCGTATTTTGCGTTTTACATATCATAATTAAGTTATTTTAAATCTTCTATTTAAAAATATGTCCTTAGACGCTGCGTTTAGACCCGATTCTATTGGTTCATGAAGAAACAATAAACAAAATATGAGTAACTCTCTGCCAATCGTATCGGAAACGCATCGAGCTCTCATTGTATGTGGCTTGGGCACTTTCGATATTGCTGTATGGGGCTTATGGTAATCTTAGTATTCCAATAGACTTTAATTTAAATTATTTTCATTTATGTTTGCTCTGCTTTGTTAATTAAATAAAACGCCTAATTTATTACATGGTAAGGTAACTTACAAAAAATCTGCAGTAACTGGACTACATTTATCCGTGAGCCTGTAAAACTATATGTATATATGTACGTGTCCTCTTGCGGATACTGCGGTCTCCAAATTTGCATTTCCTATTTTTACCAGACACTGACAATCTGTTATTTGAGTTTTGCAATTTTACTTGATGTTTATATATTAGTTCATCGGTTTCTCGTTCTGCTGTGACGGCGACAATATGCTGTGCTTATGCCACATAGTTGTACTGGTTTTGATTATCCTTATCACGCTCCATGTAATCCCGATCGATGAGCGACTCAATGCGTTTCTTTAAATCAGCAGGCTGTAATAGTGGGAGATAACATTAAAAATCTGTATTTAGACTGATGTACTTAATGCGCACCTTGACAGGAAATGTAAGCTGGTTGAAGAGCTCGGTAATGAGCAAATTGTGGCTAAGCGTCTTGCGCATTTTCATAATCCGTACAATAGCTGCATCGATTTGATATTGACGATCCTGGAAAACTCTTTCCTCTGTGGCTTTTTGTTCCTCGTTCTGAACATGAAGAAGAAATCGTATCAACAAATCAATGAAGCCTATGGGAAATTATATCTTACCGTTTCCTTCATTTGTATCTGATTTATCTTTATGCGAAACAGTTTATTTGTGAATTCATTGTTAAAATGAAACTGGTCACCGTCCTCAATATCCCGCCCCTTTGGCGTTTTAGTGATGACCCGTGCCCGACCACAAGCTAAGGATTGAATTGTACGTCGCAATTCACCATCCTGCAAAGCATATAAATGTACTCGTATATAGCAAAAAAGCGCTGGTTTAGCACGCAACACTTACTTCAATGTTGGTCGCAGCCAGAATCTCCTCATAACTTAGCGTGGGCTTGTCGTTGAACAGCAGCAGTACCAGAGCTTGGAACAATGAGACTATCAACTCTTTGGGAGCCTATTAGAAAAAATGTTGTTTTTTAGTGCCAAAAGCTTACTTTGTTAAGCTATTAACTACAGATAACCCCACGGGGGCCGGCCGGGGTTGGTACCTCGAGCTAGACAGCGTTTGAGTACGACGATGATTAATGCCATTAAACTTAATACGGCCTACGAGATAATATTATTTGCTCTGCTTTATTAAGAGCATATTGTGATCAGTATGACGATATAAATCGAAATAGCCACGTCCGTTCGACTGACTGTTCAGTGAACTTTTTATTTGGCGATTACGTTATATTCGAGGTAAAGTTTCGATATCAATTACGTAAACATTAAAATAATAAAAACTAAAACAACCTTCAATCGCCTACCCTTTTCGATCACCATAAATTAATATATATGTCGTTGTGATTAAAACATATAAGTGTTACGCTTACCGCATCGAAATGTGCACGAAGCATACAATTGCCCAGGGTGGGCTGCCATTGAAGTTTACGTCCGCTATGCTTCTCTAAGTAGAACTTATTAAAAATTTGCTGCGGATTTACAAATTGGGGCGGCATTGTGACTTCTGTTGGTGGATATGTTGGCCAATAGCCCATAGTAAGTATGTTGACAGTTAAGTCCAGATTGGTGACATCCCTATCGTTACTTAGTGTGTGACCTCTGAATGCTAAATTAATGTCCCGACTCAATTCCATGTCTTTGAACATGCCCTCCAACTTGGAGGTAAAGCCGCCACCACACTCTTGTTTCAATTTGGACAGCATGCTCTTTTCAGAATCAACAGATGCTGATTTGCCAACAAGCAATCGCTTGGCCAAGTCCTAAAAAAGTAAACAAAAATATATAAATGCAAATTTTGGGACATTATTCACAAATTGTAAAGTACATACCTTTTTGTAGAAAGCCTCAAATACATCCTTACCATGAATGAAGCGAAACAATACCATAATTTTATCCAAGGTCTTTTCAAGCTCTTCATCGGTGGTTCCCTTGTTTCCAGAACGAAGTTTCATGTCCACATATTTAGCTGCGAATTGTGTAAAATGTTAATATTTTTCGTATTATTATAAATATTTCGAATAAATACCAATGAGCTCCGCTGGTTTATTAGCGCGTTGGTTAATGAAAAATTCGAAAGCTTCGCGCAAGGAATTTGTAAACTTTTCATTGTGCTCAAAACAGTTCCGCACAATTATGTCCATTTTATCCTTGAAGTCGAGCAAATCCTGCACCATGCTCTTATCCTTCTCGGGATCAATAACAATAGTGCGTCCCTTTTTCTACGGATAAAATGAATTATAAGCCAATGCCATTTTCTATGATAAACACATTTACCTTGATGTAACCATTAAAGTTGCCACACAGCTCTGAAGTGCCGTTCTTCACTCGGCTTAACAGACCATACAAAAGTGTTAGATCATTCAGTCTGTTGTCCTCTAGTAAAGAATCAAGGCCCTTTTGCAATATTGTCGTTAGGTGCTCGGCAAGCAATTCCTTTTCCACATTATATATTAACGGATGTCTGCAGGTAGAGTGATAGAGTCAAATTATTATCGTAACTATAATTAAAGCCTAAATTTACTTTGTGCTAGAGTCCAAATAATGTAGCAAACGTTCGTTCTCTTCGGCAAGACGTTTGTTTACATGTTGTAAGTACTCGGGAACCTCCAGCTCCAGCATTTTTCGTTGACTTTCAGCCTTGTACAGTTGATTGGTGGCATCAAGGAACTTCTCTTCGAATGCGTTGGTATAAATTTGCAGATCACACAGCATGCGCACAAGACTCTTGAGCAAGCCACGATCCACAGTGGAGCCTTGACGTTCCTTTTCGATCATCGCTAACAATCCATCAACGGTGCGTTTCTGCACCAGACTGTTCTGGGCAAAATGTATGCGAAAGAGGTCCAGCCCCATGTCCCATATTGAGTGAATCGACGAGTTTTGCAGCACATACGTCCGATCCATGTACAAAAATATGCTTCGTATCATAATCATTTGTTGACAAAACGACAGCCACCAGTTATTGATTTTCTCCAGCAAAATCTGAGGGCAGTGACTTTGCATTAATAGCTATTCAAAGTGATTTTTAACGCGATATAGTACTTACCAATTTATCAATGCTGCCACCGGTGAGCTCCTTATACTTGATATTACGTTTGACGTGCTGCTCGGTCAACTCCTTTAATTTTGCGTACAGCTGCGCGTCCATTTTATGACTGCACATATTCACAACGGCTTGGTAAAGCTCCTCAAGAGAATACTTGATAGGCTTCGATAGCTGGATAGCAATAACAGCCTCCTCAAGCTTCAAGTAAGTATCCTCGGAGTAGTTATCGGGCAGTGTGGGCTTAGCTGAAAGCAGAATTTACAAATACACTATAACAAAATACACTGCATCAACACTACGGAGCAACTTACCCTTAAAATTCTTAATCACTATCTTCTTGACATCACCTGGCTTGCTGTTATGATTAGAGCCCATGCGATTAAGAAGATTTGAGGTAGTTGATGTCGAACGTAAATCGTTGCCATGTTGTGCACTCAGTTTGGAAAAGTTTGGCAACCGTTCACCGTTTGTTGTTGTGGACGCAGAGTTCATATTTTGGGCACCAAAAGCACTGCGGCCCAGATTTAATGCGGTGTTCTCACCCTTCTTGATGCAAGCAGCAATATTCTCTGTATCGTGCAGTTCTGTTGTATCCATAGGCTTATATTTCTTGGCGGCACTCATAGTAACTGGGCCCGGGGCCCCTTCTTTTTCAGCAGTGCCTGCTTTCGCGAATATTTTGCGATTACCTTATTTTTCCCTGCCCTTTGCGCTCAGCTACGGCTCTAACTTTCGTGTCTTCTCGTTCTCGATCCTGTGCAAATCGTTTAAAGAAACAGAATGCAAATAAGATCGACTTACAGCACAACAAATGTTTATGTGTCTACTGTGGGTTACTTTGTTAATATGCAATAATTTTCTTCAGCTTCGCACTTCTATGTCGCTGTCGTTTAGATTTAGAAGCTGGCAGCGCTTCAAGAGAAGGCACTTAGCAATTTTTTGCTACGCTACAATCCAATTTGCACGTTTTGTATACACGTTTTAGATAACGCTAAAGTATTGGCATAATAACAAACTTCGTATATTTACGAAGAATCCGATTTTCTGGCAAATGAAAACTATAAATTGCTTTTGTTGAAAGATAAGTGTTTACACACTACGTTGAATGAAAAAATATCTGGCATTCAATGTGCTTCAAAAATATACTAAAAATACCATATGGTGGCTGCACTTTCAAGCCGCTTGACGTTTTATCGATAACAATCGAAACGCACAATATTCCCCAACAATAATTAAAATCCTATAAATTGAATAAGCGTTGATCTTTTCTTTTATTTTACTTAAAATATGATTTATGTATATTGTAATTTAAGGTTTTTGCTAAATAAATACTGAAAAAGTATAAAAGAATACATTTGTGTTGCAATTGTACACATTAATAAACTAAGGTATATACAATTTACATTTCAAATTATGATGTGTGCCTGGTGTACAACAATGTAAAAACAAGTCTAGAAATCTTTGTGTTGGGTTTTTCTTTCGACAGCGCATTGAAATTACTTAATCGGTAACAACTTCTAGGTACAGGGGGCTATATATGTATGTAAGATTATATATATACCTATATATGTATGTATATTATTTTATGTATATATATATATATATATATTAATTTTTTTGTTGTAGTTTGATAATATGTATGTACTTTGTAGTTGCATTTAAGCTTCAAATATACTTTTGTTTCCATTTTTACGTTTCGATTGCGATAAGCAGCATTCAATTTGAGAAAACTTTCATAACGTTGTTTTATAAACTTTCATTTAAATCCATCAACAGTATTACATATTTTATGTAACTTAAAACGCCAGACCAGGTCGGCTATTCTTGTTAATATATGGCAGCGTATAGTTAAGCATATATCATTACATAATTTCATTTGATTTTTTTTTTTACAGAAGGAGTAACTTTTACACACAGCGTGATGTTGGTTAGGCTAGCAAATTAGGTAAATATGGTAGCTAGTTACACATTATAACACAATTGCAGGATATTTTGAGTTTTAAAAGCAATTCATAGCAGCGTCTACTTATACATATGTAGCTCAATCAATATATATTAGGTTTAAATAAATGTAGAAATATGAATTATCAATTAAAAAATATATAGGAAATTTAATTTAATAGTTTTGGTTGCTTTTAAAATGAAATGCTAATGAGTTTGATATACTTGAGACGTTAAGCATTTATTTTGTATGCATCTGTGCCGTCTGCTCTATTTTCATAGACGATTTAAACTGAGTAAATCAATTGCTGCACTGAAGGAGAATGCAGTGTACTCTTAAACTTGTGTTATAAAGATGTAATAAATAAACCATCTCTCCTATTTAATATTACGATTGAAAAACACTCAAATTTCTTAAGAGTTGCATTTACATTTAGTCGGGGAGCATATGCACAAAGCTAACAGGAAACATGCCACGTCGCGCTGGCTGACCCTCTATAATGCCCTCCATCCAGTTCTCATCATCTGTGCGTTCATTAAGCACGATTAGTATTTCGCCCTCCTTAAACTCCAGTTCATCATCGTTATCGGCTATGCAATCGTAAAGAGCGCGACAGCGCCGTTGAGCATTCTGCAATAGACGATGCGAGTATTACATTGGAATTATTTTGAATATATGTATGTATGTTTGTTTTTGGGTTTTCTACTTACATGGTGAAATTTGGTAGCTGTTCCCAGTCCGCTTTTCGCTTGATTATCAGGAGACGAGTTAAGTCGGTCATTGTCGCTCGATGAAACAGAATGATCCAGCCCTCCGCCAGAAGAATCAATATCCGTCTGCCAGGAATCGTAGTGCGTGAAATTCATGAGCTGGTAAGTTTACGGATAATTATTACATTTTGTTAATTCAAAATCAAAATTACACTCCATCCACTGTCATCCATTTTAAAGTTATCAAGTTAAAATATAGGAAACAATTAGACTGCGCTTTTACAGTGTTTACATAAAGGTGCCCTTCAAAAATATGTTTATAATATTATATGTAAAAACACGAATATATGAACTAATAAAAGTTTTGAACTGTTATAAGCCACAATTCAATTACTAGATTTTGAATTCATATCGTATGGGCGAATGTTTTAAAATAGGCAATAACATATCCGTAGATAATTGCTAAAATTGTAAATTGATTGAATATTAATTTAATATATAAATTATAATATTTTAATAGGATAACCCGAATATGGAATTACAGTGAATATTGTCGATGTGCTTTAAACATCGAGTTCAAACATAAAAATGCGGCAATTGTTAGAAGTAGAAATAACTTAACGGTCAAGACGCAATGCCAATTAGTATGTAGCGTAGAGGTCGCTCGAGATCAATGAGTTAGTAAAGAAGTAGTAGTAGTAGCAAAAATAAAACAGAACACTTTTTGGCGAAAAGTTATGCGATTTGCAAAATGAATGCACAAAATTTATGTAATTGATTTATGCGGAATTCTTTACCGTTTCCTCGCTGGACTGCGCTATTCTTAACAAGTTTTGGTTCTTACGCTGAAATTTTGCCACAATACATTAGAAGGTGCATATTAAAAAGTTATTCTATTCTCGTAGACACAAAGACGGTAGGGACAACTTAGTGATAAATTATACTATTTGGCGCTTTTACTCCAAATTCATAGGGGTTACTTACTTTGCGCGGCGGCGCTATGGGACCTTCATCCATGGAACTGATGCTCTCATTCGATTGACCATTGGATATTTCTCGTTCTGCGAGACAGAATGTGAAGATGTTTAGAAAAACTGTTTTAAATTTTACTCAGAAAGAGCTAAATCATCTTAATAGAGGAACACAATAAAAATCTATTACAAAGAGCATACACTAACCTGCTGGAGGTCCTGGTGGTGGTATTTTGGGTCGAGTCAATGCCGACTTATCCACATGCTTCAGCGTGGGGAGCTCCCCTGTTGGAGGCAATACTAACTTGGCACCGGCCAAATGAATATTACGATTAAGCGACTCGCCACTAGGAGAGCGCTTGTGACCAAAAGTTGTCATTGTTGGCATAAGATTGCTATTGCTTCCATTGCCTGTGCCTCCGGGATCCTGACAGACAGCAGACTTATCGTATCGGTCATAGCCAAAGCTTCCGCCCCCACCTGAAATCCGCGGACTGCTCTCCACAGAGCGCAGATGTGGTAATGTACCATAAGCCACGTCCAACGATTGGTTCTTGTGATTAATAGCACGTATGTCATTGGCATCAAAATTCTGCGAGTGCCTTGGCGGGTGCGGCAGTGTGCCATAAAATGAACTGGAGGCCGCATTGCTTACTGTGCCTGGCGGTGGCGCCGGCGCTGTACGTTTCTTTAGCGAGTTCATGTTAGCCGTTGATGTGGATTTCCGTGCTCCAGTTATGTGTGCCAGTTCATTCTGCACGTTCATGTTCATGCTATTCCGAGCCGCACGCACACTCTGACTGGACGCCGAACTAGGACTGGAGCCACCGCCACCGCCACCGCCGCCATTGCCGTTGCCACCGTTGCCTCCGCTGCCCAGGTACTGCCCAACGGTGATGTGTTGCTTGGGTGAGGTGCCTGCGGATTGCGTGTAGGTGGGTAGGCCGGACGGAAGCGTGAATTGACGACTCGGACAGTTGGCAATTGGACTAGAACTAGACTGTATGGAATCACACGTGGACGATCGTGAGCGCAGCACGGGCGAGTCACCACCAGCAAAACTGGGCGGACGTGAACGAGATTTCTGAAATAGAATAACAAAGGGTATATTTGAATGCACAAGGGGCACGTGATCCACGATAGCAACTTACGCGCTCATCAATAACAGTATCGTCGTCAGAAAAGTCAGTGGACCCATCCTCGTTAGGAAGATTCCAATCTGTATTAATATGATCAAAGGCGCTCTTCTCTCGTTTTATGGCACATTCAATCTGAGCAGAATAAATGTAAGATATACATAATTAATCACAGCATTTAATCTGATAAAATACTTTCACTTACCAGCTCTTTACAGCCATTGTGTCCCATCTCTTTGGCAATGTCGAGCGCTGTTTTATTTTGTGAATTTCTTAACTCGTAGTCGGCACCTGAGCGTAATAGCAGCTTCATGCACTCTCGTCGATCGTGCAGCGCACACAAGTGCAGAGCCGTGTTCTTTCCTGTAACATCTAGGACACCGGGCGGATTTGTGGCCTTGTTTAAGCCCTTAGGCGGCATGTTCTGTATGAGAAAGTCGACAATGTGCAACGTCGAGCCCATCTCACGCAGCACAGCTAGATGCAATGCCGTTTCGCCCGCATCTGAAGAGGGCAGACAACAGGTGAGATCAGCGCCCTCGGCCCAGACCTGCAACAGCTGGCTCATATCCGCGTTGACAATGGCCTGTTCCAGATCGCAACGCAGGTCATTGTCATCGGAACAGGTACGCATTACATAACGTTTGGCCACATATTTAGCGCGTATAAAGTCGTATCGATCCTCCCTTAAAATAGCAAAATAATACAGAACATTTCAACTAAATATAATTACATTCACTTACATGCTACTCTCATGTGTTAGTTTTCCCCTTCCTAGCGTCGCCTCCATTATATCGTTAAGCGTACTATTGCCCATGGCACGCGCTATCAGAAGATTTGCGGTAGTAAGGTTATCCAACGTGAGGCTCTGTATGCGTGAGTGATGCACGCCCAAATCACGATGCACGCCCGAGCACTGTATGCACACGAGTATTCCAAAGTTCAGGCTTATCCAGGTAACATCATTGCGTGAGCCACAGTCGCAGCACCGATCGTTGCCCGGCAGCAACTGGACGTATCTGTTGGGAGACGGACAGGTAGGAAAAATAAGATAACAACAGGGGGCTTAGATCTGTGCTTGATTGCATACCTGATCACAGTCTTTTGAAGCTCCACCAAACTGGGGCTCATTTGCGGATTCGCATGCTGAAACGCCTTTGTAAGTGCCTTCTCTTTGCAATTGACCAGCACGGCCATCCAGGCCTTTTGATCCACCTCATCCTCTGCTTGAAAGTGGTACGGCCTGTTATCTGTAATTAAATCACAACGTCAAGTTTACGTTTATGTGCAACGAAATTGACTTACAGCTAATAAGATCGAAGCCGCGCTTGTCATCCGGCACCGGTTTGATTTGACAAGTCAATAGATTCACGCGTGTCGGTGGCTTCGATTCGTCCGCATGAAAGATGTCCAAAAAACCATCACTCGTAACACGGCATCGCCGCTTTTGCCATACACGACGGACCTTTCCTTCGCTCTTTTTTAGTAAGTGACCTTGCCGAGTAACACCATGGTGTTTATCTCCCTGCAGCTGATGCAGTGAGTAGCCTGTGTTGCTGGCTCCGCGATTTTCCGACGATGCTGTCGCCGCTGCATTGTCAACGCGCTCAAAATCCGGTGTACTGCGCAGCAGCGTTCGCAGATCGTGCAGACTACGACGATCTTCATCCTGTTTCTGTTTAATTACATGCAGCTTTTCACTTAGATCGCCAATGTACGTGCCAAAGTGCTCGATGGTTTGTAGACCATCTTTGAAGTAACTGCGAGTGTAGTAAGCAAGCGAAATCATAGTTATATAAAAGTGCTCGCATTGAAGGTGCATTAGTATTCCGCACACGAAGAGGCACACTTACTTATTGAGCGCGTGATAATACTCGATGAAATGCTGCAGTAACTCGATGCCAGTTTTTGTTTTGATTTCTTTGTATTTCAGCAAATACTGCGAATAAGAGTCGCGCGTCAAAAGAGTCAAATTTAAAATATAATGTTTTCTTAAGTATCACAACACAACACCCACCTCACAAGTCTGCAGCTGATAAAGGCGACGCTCTTTCTCCATTTCATCAGCGACAACTGCGGCGTCGATTTCGGTGCGTACCATCCCCGCTTCCTTGGCCTGAGCTTTTTTCTCCTTCTCTATTTTAATGAACTTAGCCTCATAGTCCTTGGCTGCCTTATCGAAGGGCCTCTTCATGTCACCCTTAACGCCACGCAGTTCGCTTTTGAGCATTGAGTCCACCGGAAACATGACAATGTTATTGATATTCTGCATCTGTCGAAAGATTAATATTTACACATATATGAAGAGACGGGGATTCTGGTTGCTTTATTTTTTAGCGCTTACCAGCGTTTTCATGAGGGCGCTGAGCTCCTTGGTGACCACGGAGAATTTGAGAAAAGCTGCACCAATGTCAGGCTCATCTTGATCAATTACCTTGCCACCCAATCGCTCCAGAGCTCGCACCAGAAACATTTCATTATCAACATGTGCTGTTAAGCATATAGATTAGATACATAACCCAGCAATTTATTTGCCAACTTACTATTTCCAGAATTGTGTATGGCTTTAACGGCCTTCTTTAGCTTGGTTAATCCCTCGCGATCGAACTCCAGGCGCTAAAACAAAAGAAAGTGAAGCAACAATTTTCATTATGTTCACCTATTTCTTTCAATTACTTAATTAGGTTTTTCTTTTTTCAATTTCATATTTGAAACAAATTTAGACTGGTGGACTTTTATACCGATATCTTCAATACGCTGCAAAATAAAATATAATTAAACAAAATCTGACAATTACAATATATTTTGTAAGTAAGTTTATAGAACTTTTTAAAGGATATATATATAAGCTTCGGCTCACCATGCCGAATGTAACGCATGTACTTGTTATACCATGTACCCAAAAGGTGAAAGGGTATACTAGTTTTGTGCGAATGTATGTAACAAACAGAAGGAGGCGTGGCAGACCCCACAAAGTGTATATATTATTAATCAGGGTGACAAGCCGAGTCGATATAGCCATGTCGGTATGTCCATCCGTCCTGTCTGTCTGTATGCAAGGATCTCAGAAAGTATAAGAGCTAGAATAACCAATATTAAGACCGAGAAAGTACGAGTTTGAGTTTTTTGCGATGGGCCCCCCCCCACTCCTCCCTCGGGCTTGATCGACTGTAGAGTTCTCTCTTTTTTTTCTTTTTTTATAGCCAAATGCACCAAATACATATATACATATAAATAGATCTGGATGAGATTTTTGTGGTAAAAGAAACATACACATATATTGGCAGGCTGTAATTTGTATAAGATAAAAACGCAACCTTTTTTAATTTTATAAGTATATACTTATATGGAAACTGCATACTAGTTCGTATATATAATTAGTTCTTAGTTCTCCATAGACAAAGATGGATTGCAATTCCAAGCAATTGTGCATGTTTGTGTCAATTTCCCCTCCGCATACATACATATATATATACTTATACAAGTATGTATTTGTGACGTTTGCTTGCAATTTAAAATTTGCGACAAGGTCATTTCAGTTATTACGTTTAATAACTCACATTTGATTCAACCGTGCTACATCTACGTGTATGACGGTGAAAATATTGTACCCCTTTCTTACGCGCAACATTTCTGTGATATTCTTAACTAATATCAATGGCAACACAATAAGTATCACTTAAAGTGTAAACAAATTTCTACCAATGTACATTGCTACATGCTCGAAAGCTATTTAAGTATATATAAATAGGAAAACTCATAATAAATCTATTTCAAAATTCCCCCTACACACAGTCCCTGCACTTATTCTCACATTGCATTTGAACTATTGACTCTTCAATTTGTATCAATTAAATTATATGTAGAAAATTGTATTAGGAATGTGTGTTAACAGGCAAAGAACTGAGCATTCTAGTGGATGAAACATTTTTTTTTGCAATTGTGTCAAGCTCTTTAAAGAATGTGGGGAAATAAGGAAAACAACAATCAGTTTTTAGATGTTTCAATGTAGGAAGTAGGAATTGTTAGACAATATACTAACCTACTAACTATTTGAAGCAATTAAATAACTTAAAGAATTGGAAATATTCTATGCTTGAAGTGTAGTGTAAAACTGTTAACCGAGACCATTGTCATTAAGATTAGATTAAAGTAGTGCAAGTGTTTAGAATCTACATTCCAAAAGAATTTGTTTATGATGGCAATTCGATATTTATGCCAAAGCCAACAATGATTGGCCATTACTAAGTATTAACAATATGTACATATACATGTGTAAAGGTTTTCAAGAAATACAAACACAATGCACGTTGGTCAGCTTAACTAACTGGTTTTTTGCTTGTTTGTTTTTTTTTTTACTATTTATTTTTTTGCCACAATCGAGTTTTGAACGCAGCGCAGTGATAATAAAAGGCTAACTTTTTTAATAAGCTAAAATTCACGCTACGTCTGGATGAGTTAGTTTGTGTTGAAAGAAATTTTGAATATATAGTATAGTATGACTAAATAATGTGAATAAATTCTCGAACTAAAGCGCCAATGCTAATATATTTACATTTTTGGTTTTCTTTTAGTTTTTATAAAATCGTAAGCAATAAAAGATTATTTTGATTGGTCTGTTATTTTTACTGTTCGTGCTAAATCAAAAGTCCACACGCATTTAATGCGGCTAAAACGAAAACACACCTTTGGCCCATTCAGAACTGAAGCGAACGAGGTCATTAGGTTGCGGTGAAAAGGCAGCAGCAGAAAAGTCCATCAACTAAATTAAATATTTCACATTCAATTTATTAGCCTCCAGTAGAGCACGAAAAATCTAGTTAGTTAGTTTTGAACAAAATTCATTATCATATTGCAGCATACATAAACATGGAGGAAATATAAAAGGTATTCAATATCCTTAAGCTCTGGATTCTACATACCCTTCAAATTTCGTAAAAGTTGGGGTTATTTTAAGAACTCACATGGGTGCAGAGTCCAATTTGGAACGTTTATTGAACATGCTACTTTTATGCATAAATATGTATCAGTTAAATGTGTGTACATATGTGCATGCTTTGTATTCATCAAGAGGTGACGCGACCACGTAGCCAGTCCGTTTCAATAAATTAGCTAATGTAGCGCATTTTCTGAGTACCGACTGCTAATTTTAGCGTTCGCCCGCAACGCTTTAAGCAAAAATCGCAAGAATTGGAGCGCAGAGATTTAGGAAAACAATTATGTTCTATAGAAGAATGTATTATATGCACATAAGTGTATAATGAAGTTGGGCTTCCCCTTATCAGACGTCACTTGTTCCAAATACAAGGGCAGTCGTATTCTTTCAGATACTTGTATAGTGAATAATAAGTAAGTGTGACTATACACATACTCAAATAATTTGCCACTTTATCGCCTGTCCTTCCGGCCCCAAGAATAACAGAACGTACAAAGCAAGCGATATGTACACAGTATATATACATAAGTATATACACAAACGAGTATGAGTGTACAGTGCTTTATCAGCATAAACTTCACTCACGAGAACAACAATAATAAAATAGGCAGCGGAGGAAGGAGCAACAGCTGCATGAGCTTAGCTAAAAATAAAAAAGTGCACCACGTTCATATAGTAACTCGAAGGGCGCGGTGGCACAGGAAACAAAACATTTCTAACCCGGTGCAGTGATATAAGAAAATATGAATTTGAATTTATTTTTAAATTTTAATGAAAACCACCTTGCATCGCATTTATAATTGTTGAGTAGGCGGACAGATGTGCTTTGTAAACGACGACGTCATTTCTCTGAGAGGGGCGTATGGAAATGTGGACCCTTCTACTTTACAATAGCCCGGAATTCGTGTGGCAGCAAGCTTATTTGGCACAGGGCCAATTATTTTTATAATTTTGGCTCTCTCTGCACTAAATTAATTGTTTCATTTTTACCCTTACAAGGGGCATCCTAACAATCACCAAAACTTAAAAAACAAATTTCTTCATACATATTTGGTATTTCAATAATAGTCTCTTGAAATAAATAGCGATTATTTATTCTTTAAATCAAAATAAAAGTCTATGCCTCATCTATGAACCACCCTGAACTTTTCTAAGCACTTTATCGGTATAGCGGTTTGGTATTTTAACATGTTTTAGATGTTCAGGTGCACTTACCTCTTCCAAAATTCCAATAGTTTGACGGCAATCCGGCATGCGCGATGCAAATGTCGATGTAGTCGGTGAGTTGTAATCATCGCGCGTCTCCTCCACAAACTCGGAGATACCAATCAATGCTGGCGGCATTTTAATTTTGGTTTACGTACGCTACGAAGTGAATAGTAGGAGCAACAGTAACAACAACTCACGCCCAAGGACGCACGAGCTAGTAAACGAACGGGCACAGCAAAACAATGAATGCGACGATGGTAACGACGATAACGGCATTCAGTGCAAGCAGCAAGAAATAAAGGACTTGACGGCTTGACACAAATGTGTGTGTGAACGTTTTTTTTATGTGCAACTTGAACACAACCCAGCGGTGGCAGGCGGCACAGCTGCAGCTGCCGCTGCGAACGACAACGAAGGATCACACGAGCGTACGAATGGTACAAGCACCGACAAGAACAAGGACAACGAAGCCTGCCGTGTATGTGTGTCTTGCTAGTGGTTTTGGTATTAGTGCATATGTATACTTACATACATACATACGTATATTGGAATTGTTCACGTATTTATTATGTTTCACACTTTAGTATGCATTGCTTTTTCGGCTTAAATCGCAATCGGTGCACTTTTATTTACGTATTGACATTTGTTTATTTTTGTACACATTTTCGACAAAAACGAACACGACTCGCCCACTTGCTCGCCTCATCTTGCCAGCAGAAGCAGCGATTCTCACTCGCAGCGCAATTAACAACAGAGTACAGAAATGAGCGTTGCATGGAAAATATCATTTTTTCGCCACACAACTGTTTGAAGCATTTCACACTGCACTCAAGATCGTCAAAAGCACTTGCCACTTGTTCATAGCTATCACTTTTTAAATTAGTTATTGCATATTTAATTATTAACAAGCAATTTGCAATTTGCTGCTGGCGTCGTCGTTGTCGCGTTAGAGATGACATAAGCGTCGATGCTTTTACGGACAAGTATAATCGAATCAGTTCTCAAAAAATCGATACTTTAAGCACTATTCCTACATTGCATCGTGTTTGTTAAGAAATTTAAACAAACAACGCTCTTCTAAAAAGTTTCTTAGATACAAGGTTTTTTTAAATTATCAATGCCATCCTGACATTGAACCTATTTTTACCGATTATAAAGTTGGGGAACTATACTGTAACTGTTATGTGAATATCTCCTAACTTCGAAGTGAACGCAGAGACTTATAGATATCAATATGTCCCATCGCTGATTTTACTTACATCTCTATGCCTGGGCTGGCGAACGCGGTTATAGCAATTTTTTGGTTTTCAGAATTAAATAAATATATAAATGGCTGGTAAAAGGCAGGCTACATCAGATCTCAATCATCAAAACTGGGATTTGGAGGAGGAGCCAGAAGAGCGTGGGACTTTTAAAACGGCATCGGAGGAAGAGATGAAAACGCGTGTTATAAAAAAGGCCCGCCGCCCGCAAATGAATCGTCCTGATTCTGATGTTGATGGCGTGGCCTCAGGGGACGCTCCTGGTCGAACCGAAAGTAAAAGTGTATTTAGTGGTTTCTCTGGTAAGATGCATTTTATTAAGAGTCCTAATTGTGCTGTTATATGTCCTCTTACATATATTTCCTGTTAGGTTTTACAAAGCCGGCTGTAAAAACAGACTCTGCGTCTCCATTTGCTTTTCTAAGCAAATTGCCGGCGACGACTACTACTGAATCAGTGAAACCGCTTTTCTCTTTAATGGCTAGCTCGAACACCACAAGTCAAGACGATAAGCCCAAGTCAGGAGCTCCAATGTTTTCGTTTGGAGTGCAAAAAACAGAATCAACAAGTACTGTAGGTACCGGCATTCCCGCTTCAATATTTGGTAATACATCATCAGCCAAGAAGGAAACTGAAACAGCAAAGGCAATGGAAATCCAGCCTCCAAAGGCATCGGCTGCTGTGTTTCAGACATCTTCCCAAGGTGAAAAGTCTTCAATTGAGAAGCCAGGGAGTCACTCGGAGTATTATGAAATGGTTGCGGACTTAAACTTCGCTGTTATGCAATTCCTAAAAGAAAATATGGACAAATCTCCACATTGTATCCTTACACCCGTATTCGACGACTACAAAAAGCATTTAAAAGCGTTGCAAGAACGCAATGGTGTTGATAATGAAGTGAAGGAGATTGCGGCTACACCAGCAGCTCCCTCAATTTCGTTTGGCAAGTCGTTGACTTCGGCTACCACATCCGCCAACATCTCACTTGCAACGACATCCCCCAGCAAGATGCCAAGCTGCACTGTTACAAGTGGCAGTGCCACATCTACGACAAGCGCGATGTTCTCGTTTTTAAATACTCAAGCAGTAGCAAGCAGCACATCTGCTTCGCCATCAAGCACTGTTGGTAAAACATCAACTACTTCATCGAACATCTTTAGCTTTGGTGCCAAGTCATCGGCTGGCTCTGAACAGAAAACTGAAGATTCGCCCAAACCTGGATTTTTCAGTTTCGGCGCCTCAAAAGATTCAACTACTAAGCCTGCTGCATCACCTCCCAAAACGAATGGTTTCAGCTTTGGCTTAAAAAGCGATAAGCCAAGCACATCGACCATCTCGTTTTCCAAGGTTTCAAACGACGATAAGCCAAGTACATCGACATTCTCGTTCTCAAAGGCTTCAAATGAGGTGGAAAAGCCATCAACAAGTGGCTTCTCATTCACACCCGGTGCCACGTCTTTTTCTTTTGGCATAAAACCGGCGCAATCGACCACAGATCAGCAGGCTGGGACGACTAACACAAATGGCGGTGCTGATGATGAGGATGAAACCCCACCGAAAGTGGAATTTAAACAGGTAATATAGATCATACTTATATACAACAGGATATACATTGACACTGATTTGTACTAAGGTGACGGAAGACGATGCCACCTATTCGAAGCGCTGCAAAGTGTTTGTCAAAAAGGACAACGATTTTGTTGATAGAGGTGTGGGAACTTTGTACTTAAAGCCCGTGAAGGATTCGGTCAAGACACAGATGCTTGTACGTGCCGACACAAATCTAGGCAATATTCTGGTCAATCTTATACTGACGGAAGGTTTGCCCTGTCAGCGTATGGGCAAGAACAATGTTATGATGGTGTGTGTCCCGACCGCTGATGATTCAAAACCAACACCCCTATTACTGCGTGTCAAATCCGGCGATGAAGCTGACGAACTGTTGGAGCAGATAAAGAAGCACATTAAATGAAGGAATATTTGCCATTTGCAAAAAATATACATGTACACATATGTTAGTTGTATTTGATTTGATCGTACGAAAATACAAACAATGAGGATTACATTATTCTAGAGCCGGAACCACATATTTTGGCTCTTCAAGTTCATTCAATTTCAAATTTACCGTAGACACATTTGCACGGGAGTCTTCGAGATTTGTACTGTATTGAACAAGAAAACTGCGGAATTCCGAGGGACATGCTGCGAAGAAATACATATATCACATTAATTTGAATTGAATTTGGTTCTTAGTATATTTTGTACGTTTTGAATATACATACGTACCTAAAATTGTAAAACTTATTAATTTGCTTCGAGAATTGACATAAGAGCAGACTCCGGCTATATAGTTGGTAAATCCGGACTTTTTGCACCCTTTCTGCTTGGGTATTTTAAATAGTGTTGTGTCACCTACACGTGGCAGTGCTGTTAATGGTATTGAGTCAAGCAGTAGATCCCTAATCATGTCATGATCTAAGAAATAATTAAATTAAAATATTATTGCATATAGGTTGAGTAAAGAATTACCCTCGCCAGCTGAAACAGGCACGACATCCGGGTCAGAGTCCACTTTAGTGTCGTCTAGCACCATAACGCTATCATCGGAATCTTCTGAATATATTTGCGTACTTTCTCCTTCTGTACAATCCTGTATTGGTGGCGATATTGATTTTTCAATATTTTCTATAATATCAACAGCGTCTGAAAGTTGTTCGCCCTCATCCATTGATTGCTCATCTCCAGATTTCTTAATTGCTCCTTCGTTTACAAGCGGAACTGAATATGTAGACTCTTCTTTCTCTTTTGATGGAGGTGGAGCAGCCAATAAAATGTTCTCCAATATTTTTATTTGTTTTAACTTGTGTGGTAATTTAAATATGCGTGGTTTATTAGGATCAACTTCCATTAATGGGCAACGAAATTTGATTGCTTCTTCTATACTTTCTGTTGCAGCTGATGTATCTTTAGTGGTAGAGGCTGTATCATCATCGTTAAAAATAATGTGCGAATTTGTACTGTCATTTACTTTTGCACCATTTAATTTGGCGCTTTTCTTGGATTTTCGCGAAATTTTACTTTCATTTGCTCCATTACGAGTAATTTCTCTTTGGGTTATATTTATTTCAACATCCATAGATTTATCTGCACAAGCAGTAGAAGTTTGGGGTTGGGATCTAGCTTGGCCCGCAAGGCAGCTTTTACTGTCGATCGATGCGTCTTGTACGTGCTGCCGGTCATCGTCAATATATGATTCAGGTGGAAGTGAGACAATTGAACCATTTTTACTTCGTTTTGGTTGGTTAGGTGTAGAGCTTGTAAAGTCGGTATCTTCTATAGAGCGATTTTTGCGCTTTTGACTGAGTTTTGGTTGTACATTTGAGCTATTCTCATTATCACATACATCTAAAACGAAAGCCCTGCAATAGTGAAAGATTAATAGCTGTACAACAGCGAGGTCTCGGAGGTAGTTCTTACTTGAGCGACTCCGTCGAATGAGCAAAAAGCACCTTGATAGACTCTTGAGGTGGAAGGAAACAACCGTCGTTTGTTAGCAAACTGATGTTCCCCTATGATAAACACGACCCAATATTAATAAATCTGTGTAATTTATAATCTAAAAGCATTTTGCGTTTACTTACAAGATGGAAAAGATGTTCGATGTGTTGAATCAGATTTACTATTGTCTTCCACTCAGGGTCGATTAGCAATAGAGAGCACTTCCGCTTATCGCTGAAGAAGTCCGACAGATCTACTTTAATGGCCGAGTATTGCATTTTAATAAAACAGTAAGTTGAATTTTTGTTTCTTGGTCGTTTCAGAAACGACAAAAATTAGCAGGCGCTCAGAGCCAGATGATTACATTGTATGTATGTATGAATACAGAGGGTTCTCGATATTTAAAAAATGAGCTAATCGATAAATGATTCAGTTGAAATTGTTGATATTTTTATAGCATGTTTTCAATGATATCAAAATATATGAAGCATTGATTTTGTTTAAACTAAATCTGTTGCCCCAGTTTTTCATCCCAAGGATCTATCCCTTTGGAAGTTATTTTGTCAGTTGTCTGAACATGAAGAACTGTGTGTAGCCTGGTCATAATGGCTGTGTTGTGGATCGTTGTCTTTAATTCAAATATTGTACAAAATAAGTGCTGTGTTACGAGTTAATATTGTCTCGTTAGTTAATATTACGTGAGTGTGGGTTGGGTTAAAGGGACTCACGGCCCGATTGGCACCGTGTTTGTTGTGGCGTTGCCAACTCGTCAAATACACAAAAGACCCTTGTTGTACAGGGTCATTACCAAAAACAAAGGTCTTATCTTTATGTAGCATTATTCACAGTTCTGATATAGAATTATGATGTGATAAACACGGGCTGTAAGTCCATCTCTAAATTTAACAACATGAGCGGCGAGCATGGCGAAGGCGACGCCACGCCTTCAACAGGACGAGAAAAACGTAGCTGGCTTCATTCTTTAACGAGGCGAAAAAAATCCACAGCGACTCTTTCGCCCTGTTCCAGCTTTACGGGTGCACAAGCTTCTCAGGTTCAGAATAACAACAACGAGCCCCTTTGCGTGGCAGAGCATGCAGCTGGGTCAAGCCACAGCGTGGACGGGTCATTAGCCGCAGCAACTAGTAGCCAGGGGGGTACTCTACGGAAGCGTAAGGACAAAAAAACACTTTTTCAACGCATACGGAAGAAAATGGGCCTAGGCCTAAGTTCACTACGTAACTGGCACTCGATGGGCGACGACTGTGAAGCGGATTGTGGTACCACCGACGCAACCTATGAATTCTTGGCACGCCCTCGCATTGAGCCTCCTTTACCATTTACGCACGATTATATGCGGTTCATAAGGAAGAAATGGCTGGAGCGACAGGATCCGCCAAATCTTGTTATGTATAAGGCGTGCTCTGAAATGCTCAAGTACGTATGCAGCCAATTATTGTAACTTTTTACTATTAATACTGGTATATCGTTGCAGTCAAGTGTGGTATTGGGGTGAGATTTCGCGCAAGGTTTCCCAGCGGCAATTGAGCGGTAAGCCAACAGGGTCTTTTCTTGTTCGCGACTCGGAAACCAGTGGGTTTACACTCAGCTTTCGTATTGTCAATGTAACGCTGCACTATAGGTTAGAATATCGGGATGAATTTTGGCATTTTGAAGAACTTAAATATAAGTCAATTGTGGAAATGATTGACGATATATTACATCGCTGTACCAACGACAATTTCGTGTGTTTCGTCAAAGTTACAAATGAAATGCAGCCGCCATTTCCAGTGATTTTAAAATATCCGCTTAGTAGGTACCTCAACATGCCTAAATTGCAGGATTTGTGTCGTAGAGTTCTACAGCGTCATACGCCCATGGAGGAGCTGGCTGAATTGCCAGTGCCTGCTCAAATGATTGAGTATTTATCTGTAGAGCGTGAATTGGTATTTCAGAGTTAGAGAGTGGAAGGTATTGCAGGGAAATGCTGCCTCTCTTGGTATAAGCTTTAAATAAAATATAAATGCACAAAATAACCAAAGATGTCGAGGCAGCTGGCTAAAACATATACTAACTTGTCTGCATTCAGGCGGAGATGTGCTACAATTAAACTTAAACCAAATCGCAATTGGTTGCAACTAAAATGCGCACATATTAATTGAAATTTTGTTCCATGTTTTTTACGCTGGAAGGCAACTTAAAGCACAAAATCTAACATATGTACATTAGCATGTATGCTTTTAATTGTACCATAATTATATATAAACTTAAAAATGTAGGCAACAGCTCTATCATTGTATTGCTACTTTAAATGTACAGTGTAACAATCGAATATAAGTGTCAATGTTATTGCAATGGTCAAAATTAGACTATCTGTGTTCGTCTACTACCGCCATATCGTTGCCGATGGTGATTTTCATACATACATGTGTGTAGAAACATTACAGCTCCTTGATGTGTCCTAAGGTAATGTGTAAACATAATCATATTAATTTATTATTGTTAGTGTAAGCTCTGCAATACAGTGTAGCTCAAGATATTTTTATCTATTTGCAAATGATTCCTTATGTATACACATTTTACAATTTGATATTCGTATATATGTATAAACTATATGTAGTGTTATTAAAAGTGCAAATGTACATATGCGATAAGAAGTGTATAATCGCGTTCAAAAAACAACCATTATTGTTACAGTATTTTATTTGGCGGTATGAAGAATACATAAAAATATATAACGTATGAATATATATTACAATAAAGAATGAATCCTAACAAAATATCTTTACATATGTTCAGTCGGTATCAGCGTCATAAGAATGATCGCTTTGGGTGTATTCATCTTGTGTATTTTCCACTTCGTCAGAAAGGTCGTATATACGATATGCCTTGAATTCACCTATCTTTTTACCATCCACGTAGTGGAAATTGTAGAAACAACTACGGCACAGGTACGTAGGGTCGAACGGCTGTCGGTTTGACTTCTCAACAATAAAATAAAATCTGCGCGAGCCACACATAAAGCAGGTACGACGATTGAAATAGTTAAATGAGCGCATAAATGGTGAAAATGTCTGACGACTCACGCATCTACTTTTCGGCGTTAGAACTTGCAGTTGCGAGATGACAAACAGATGCTCGCAGTTTCCGTGGTGTAAGTATTGCATCGGAGTGCCTAGACTGACGGTTAAATCTATAAAACGGGTCGTCTCCATTGTCGCTACCTTAAAATTCTCGCCCTGTTTACCAAGTGCTGTAGGTGCCCAGTTAAGCACTGTTTCGGAATAGTTGCAATTTTTTGGATTGCGAGTATCGTTGTAGAATGTGTCATGTATGAAGAAATAGGCCGGATTTGTTTCCAAAACTGGTAAGGGCGCCTCTGGATCATTGCTTATGTCGATGAATTGTTTTCCATTACAAACACATGAAATTTTGTCGCGGAGATCTGTTAAATACTGGCTACCTAAGCACAAAAATTCTTCGGCAAAAACGGGATGTTCCACCTTGTAGCCACGATGTGATGCACGTGGCGGTCTATAAAATCGTACGGTGAACTCTAATTCATACTCATCATGCAGCTTTTGTTCAATCGAAGGTGGCATTGTGGACAGTCGATAGCAAAACTGGGAGCGTAAGAACGGATTATGCTTGGATGATTTCTTGTGAAGACTTATGGCTTTGTAGAGGTTGGGTATGGGTTGAGAGGTTTGTGGTTTCACGAAGTGCAAACGTTGCCATTCGATTCCAGGCTCAAATTTAATGGTCGCGTTATCATCATGCGAAGCGATATTTTCCAAATGACAACTTTGTTCTATCTCAGCGGAAACAGGAGATGTAGCCGCAAAATAAAATGGAACAGTGCTGTCTTTTTGACTACTTCCTTTGGTAATTTTTTTTTTGTACTCGGCGAAAAACTCCCGCGAATTAATTGCTGGCTCGGGATCCTCGACTAAAATTTCCATAATGCTTCTCTATACTGAGATACATAACAAAATTAGTTTTCGTCAGCGAATTTCTTAACTGCTGTTTTATAATTAATTTTCAGTTTCAAGGATTCCGGTTCATCGGCAGGTTGTCCACCTTCCTGCGTGTTTGTGGTTTTTTGTGGAACTGCCTCCTCTTCTTGAGGCAATTTTTCTATGTAGATCCGCTCAAAGTTTATTACTTTGGTTGATGTGCTTACGTATTTATACTGTTGCCGGCAGGTGCTTTCGAACAGAGGATCGCCTGGTACTACATCAAAATCCTTTTGGAAAAACACATTGGTGCCTATGGCCATATCATAATTACCTGTAAATGAATTCGTCAGTATTTGTGTGCAACTTAATACATCAGTTAAATAAACCTTTGAATATATTGCCATTTATCTCAGCAACTGGATTCTCGCTTTCGATCCCAATGATTTTTATGGCGGTATTTTCACGCTTAAGCTCCTGTGGGGCCAAATGATTCTTGAAATCAGCGTAAAGAATGTATTCAGATTCTTCGTAATCAGAGTCGGAATCGCTCATCGTAGCCAAAATCCCACATTGTCTTAGAGACGCAAGCTTATCGATATTTTCAGAGCGAAGATATCATGCTTTGAAATATTATCGATAATTTATACAAGCTATCATTGATTCACCCCTGAAAATGAGGCGAATACCTTTTTCGCTGCGTCGACAAGTTTATTTCGGTGGCAGCAATTTTTGTAAATAACAATTATTCATAGGAACATACAGCAAATTTTGCTTTATTTTATTAATCCCGTGCGTGGTTGCAAACGTGTGAAATTCATATTTAATTACACAGTCAGCTATTAAATATATAAACTAGCATAATTATCGTTCGGTAGAAGGCCAGCTAGAGCGTGCGGAATTTCACTGGGCAGCGGCCATTTTGAGCGAAACGTCAGCGGGACTTGCCTTTGTATTTGACGTAAGATATTATAAAGTGTGTCACATTGATAAAATACATACATATATGGAATTATCTACATATTTTTGACGACAATATTAAGCTGAACCTTGTATTTAAGAAATTTGTTTAACGTGCAATTGGTGTAACTACGCCCGCATTCTCACGCGCTCTTATAATACAAATGTAAATATATACATCCACTCTCTTTGCAGTGAAATTACCTACGGTACTGTTTTAAGCTTTAACGCGGCAAGTTAAACGTAGTAAACATTATACCAAAGCTCACCACTACACAAATTCAATTCACAAAAGTAAACAAAAATGGCCGATGAAGATATTACCCTAAGCGAGGATCAGCTCTTAGAATCGTTGGAAGAAACCAACGGCGAACAGGAGACTGAAATTGTGACGGAAGCCGAGGTAAGTGTTCGCATCGAAAAACTCGTTTTATGCTACAAATCCGAAAGCGCGCCGCAATTCTCAGTAAAAGCTTTCGATAAGCTTACTAAACAAAGCCCAACGCCAAAGCGGCAGCCATTTTCTTAGCGTCGCTGTTCTTGTTGTCTTGACCAATTTCTGTACATCGCATTTTGGGCGTTTGCATAAAACATATATTTAACAGAATTTGTATATGAATTTTCTTTAAAATATACAATTAAAAGGAGGAATCCAGCATGCAAATTGACCCTGAACTGGAAGCCATCAAGGCACGCGTCAAAGAAATGGAGGAGGAGGCTGAAAAAATAAAGCAAATGCAGTCTGAAGTGGATAAGCAAATGGCTGGTGGATCCACAACCGGGTTGGCCACAGTTCCACTATCCCTTGAAGAAAAGCAAGAAATTGACACAAGGTCCGTGTATGTAGGTAATGTGGACTATGGAGCCTCTGCCGAAGAACTGGAAGCCCACTTCCATGGTTGCGGCACCATAAATCGAGTCACGATTTTGTGTAATAAGGCTGATGGACATCCCAAGGGCTTCGCTTATATTGAGTTTGGGTCAAAGGAATATGTTGAGACTGCATTGGCCATGAACGAGACTCTATTTAGAGGGCGTCAAATTAAGGTGTGTTTTAAAACGAAAATGATATACATGTAATGTCTTTTGCATTGTTTTTGCCATTTTTTCTTATAGGTCATGTCCAAGCGCACTAATCGCCCTGGACTTTCCACCACAAATCGGTTCGCCCGGGGCAGTTTCCGTGGTCGAGGAGCGCGTGTTTCACGTGGTGCCTGCTGTCATACAACCTTCCGAGGCGCCCGTCGCGCAATGTATGTTAAAGCAACCTTTACATTTGAGTGGTATTCGCTAATTCCGGTCTGTTTTTCGTTTCAGAAGAGGTTACCGTGGCCGCGCAAATTACTATGCACCCTATTGATTATTGTTTTTTAACTATTAGTAAGGTAAGTAAAAATTTTAAGGCAAAAAGGGGGGTATACCTTTTTCGGGTATAGATTTATAGATTAAACAAAATATGCAATATGTGCATACATATCGCATTATCGATAATCCATTACTTGAGAATGCAGTACCTAATATGTTTAGATATTCACCGAGCTTATAGGGAAACTATTTGTAGCCTTAACTTTCCGACTTCTCCAAGAAGGGTTTCTATGTTAAAATAATCCTAGTGATTTTGGGTTGTTTTCTCATAATCCGGTTGGGGTGCTTCAGTCTGATTTTTCTTTTTTGTTATAATGAGTTAACAAAAAATGCACTTTGTCAAAAAATTTGTCGATTTTAACAACAAAAAAGAGTCCGTGCTTTGATTTCTAAACTTGTAAAGGCTTATGTACGTCTAGATGTATGTACATATACATATGTATGTAATGCAATGAAAGTTGTGAGGTTTATTGTGATAAATTTTTAACCCAATTAATATTTGATTTCAGATTTTTTTACTATATAATTTCAAAAAACATTATTATATTGCCAAAAACTTCTTTGCAAAATAAAAAGAAAATAAAGAAAAAATAAAAAAAGATGCCAACAAAATAATATTAAAAAAAAAAAACAACCACGACAACGAAACAAATTTACAAAACAGGCGCAAAATAGAAGAAAAGATGAAAAAGAAATCAACATGGAAAAAATATCTTTAACTTGGCTATAATGTTTTTTGAAGAACCCAACACCAAACACCCCTTTCACAAATTTTAATTTTTTCAAGAACCAGCCACTCTTAAACAAGATAAATACAAAAACTGCTGAAAAAATAATACAACCAAAAAAGAAAAGTTGGATAAAATAAAAAACACAAAAAAATCCACACGATAAGTGCATAAAAAAGAAGTTTTTAAGAAGGCAAAATAAAAAAGGATGCAAAAAATAAAATTAAAAGAACTACAGATTCATGGAAAAAAGAAGAAGCAACAATATAAAAAAATATTGAAAATCTAATTTATATATTTGAAAAAATATATATAGAAGACGAGCAAATTCATTTTACTGAAAATATGAAATATAATCCAATCAAAAATCAAACTTATGCCTTTCCTTGGGTGGGAGAAGGATGGGGAACTGAGGAGAGGATAAACTTGATGGATTAAAAACAGCGGAAGCCCCTAAGAAGACGTTTCAATAATTTAAATATATTAAATATTGAGTTAACATTGAAAGAAAAATATATATACATATATTAAATAAAAAGCAAATATGTATCTCATTTATAAATGATCTTTTTTATTATTAGAGAAAGGTGCAAAGCCAAAATATTTAAGATTGAATATTAAATGCGCTTCATAATTGGTCTGGGATAGATGATGCGTTTGTGGCTTGTTGGATTGATCTTTATCCTTTGCTGGCTATTTCCTTAAGGCTCCATAGCGGGCTACCTCAAGAACTACACCGGTATTCTCAGCTCTTTAGTTCTTCTTCTGAACTGCTGCCTGGACCAAAGGCAAATTCTTGCCAAGGAAACATTTGAAGCCACGGTATGCCCAGGTGGGCGCATCAGACTTCTGTTCATTCTTGTCGGCACACTTCTCAATGTCAGCCTTCAGAGCAGCCTTGTCGTCCTTACCCTGGCCGAGTTGCTTCACAAGGTTGTCTACTTTGAAGCCAGTGGTGTCGTCGAAGAGCTCGAATTTGTTGAAAATGCATTTGATGTACTTGTGTGTGATCTCATCATCGGGATATTCGAAGGTCTTGTACTTGGCAATCAAAGCCTCAGTGACTTTGTTCGCCTCAGCACATTCCTTGCGGGTCTTCTGCAGATCCTCGGCTGTACGAAGTTTGTATTCGGTGGCAGAAGCCTGCGATTTAGTATCAGAAATATGTGGTTATATGGACTTTATTTTATACAGTCGGCGATATTACTCACCAAACCAATAACGACGCACAGGAAAATAGCAACAGCGCTGTTCATTTTTAAAAGGATTTGTGTTTTAAAACTTTTACCGGAGACAAATTATTAAATAATGCTTGCTCGTAGGCTTCCAGAAGAAAACTGTTCATTGTCAGCTACCGTCGCCAGCCTTTTATAGCTTGGGCGACGGCTTGACGATCTGTTTGAGTGCTCGTACTGTTTTTTTTTTCTCTGCGCTCAGACAAGCGGTCTGCGACATATGTGTTCCCCCACACGGAGGTAGCGGGGGTATTTGAGTGGGCCATAATTGAGTCCGTCTCTGTCCCATATTGAGTATTCAATTTAAAACTCGCAAGCGCGGCTTTCACTGCTATTCACATGCCTGTTTATCTGCTCTTATTGTGCCCTTGCAAAGGGTACATTGCATTTGGTCTGATATTAGTAACGCCCAGAAGGAGGTTTGCCACACTACATGCTATGCATATACATACATACATATAAGTAGCACATTATGGAAACTCGTTTCATAGTTTTAATAACATTATGTTGGATTTATGCTCATAGGCTTATTTTTAAGCAAACATCAATTGCAGAGATTGGCCTGATCGGGGCACTATATGCAATAGCTGCCACAGGACAATTTGGCATTAGCTTCTTTGTTTTTAAATGTTTTCTCAGTCAATGTTGAGTTTTAAAGCTGCCAGAGGAATGATCAGGTCTCCCAAAATTAAACATTTGTTGTATGAATACATATTACACAGGTTAATATGCTATTTAAATGCGGATAAGGGTAAATATGTTTCGGCGCACCACTCCGAAGCTATCGTACTTATTTATATACTTGTTTTTTTTTTTAATTGTTTCTGTAATCCATCCAGTTTGCACTATATAGTAAACAGTATATGGAAGTATTAAGTACGAGTATATATGTATGTATTTACATACATGTACATAGTCAGGCATTAATGATATCTTCGTTAGGTGGAACCGACCTACACCGAATCTTCTAGATTGCCCCTTAAATATTTGATTACTTTACTGTCAGCAGGGGAATTCAGATTCAGAATTAGCATTAATCGTGGGATTGCACTTGGCGAACATTTACAAATTGTGCAAAATCAGCTGATTCGACGGCATCCCTCACTGAGGCGTTATTGTTGTTATGTACTTGCGTACATTATCATAATGTGCTTGATTGAACATACATACATATATACTCAAGTAGATGCCCGCTGTGATCAACAAAGCACCACTGAAAAGATTTTTACAAATTTGTTGAAATGCCATGATTGTGTCTCGAGATGAGTGAGGGACCATCAAATGGAAAACTACTGCACCAAAACATATGACTAGTTAATACGTACGCATACAAATATGCACATAGTTTCATGTATCTCAGTGACATAGGCGTATTCAGAGAAGGGGTCGTTAGCTTTCAGTCGGAATTTGGATTTAACTTTGTTAAAATAGCTAGTTTAGTTGTTAAGTATCTGAAAGAGTATCCGTGATCAATAGATCATTCATTATCAAGAACAATATCCAAGAACTGCTTACTATACCAGACCAAATACAAAAGTATATATTATAATGAAACTGTAGTTTATATTCGTAAGCTAGTTTCACATTATATTAAATAGTTTATTCTTCATTTTTGGCAATTTCCCTATTCTTATTCTACGTAGACTTGTCTCTTAAGTCTACTTTTTTTTACTTGTATTAAATTTCGTATTTTACTTTTACTTTAAACCAGTTAAAATTCTGTGGTTTTCATTGCTTTAGATACTTATACGAGTGTGTAAGTAGTATAGTATTTTCAATCAATATAATGTAGCTTTGGATGAAAAAGGTGTTATATAGGATTGCTTAGAAACTTGTGTTAATTACACACTGCACTCGATAATTACAGAAAACAAGCTTAAGCCAGACTGTTTTGAGATATTTATTGTTGTTTAAATGAATTTTTGTAGATCTAAGAGATCAATACATTTTTCGCATATGCGCTCTGTTTTTACTTGCCATATGAGTTTTATAATGCGTTCCGTTTTCTTTTCCTCTTCCTGTGTGAACACCTAGAATCTAGAATCACAAATTTTCACACTCAACAGCTCAAAATAGTCATGGAAGTACAATTTTAAGGAACATTTATTTGGCAGGAAAGCTAAATAAAGGAATATAAATATCAATGATCTCAAACCATCATTATTTTTAATTAGCGAGGAGGTTTTCTTCATATCGCTATCAAATTTAGCTTCTGTAGGGTGGAAAGTGGGAAATAGTTTATATTCATTCTGAGATTTTGTTTGGGTTGGTTGGAGCAGTAGGATTGTTGTAAAATAATAACAAACAAGCTATGTATGTAGAATAGTCCCCAAACTGTCAAAAACTACGCCACTGTCGGTCTGCTCGAAAGTCTTTATACTCGTATAGCCCATGTTTTGTGCTTTTGTGAGCCAATATGTTTGATTGTGCTGTTGTCTATCGTGCTCTAAAGAGCATTAATTGAATTGGCAAAATTACGCGACCAGTACATACATACATACAGATAAATGCATATGTACATTTGTATGTAGAGATATGTACATATAGGTACGAGTACATGTTCGTACGCCGCACCGAGAATCGCAGCGCGCTCAATTCTGCACCCACATTATTTCATGTATTTTGCCGGTAAACGGGGCCTTATGTGGCGCACAACAAATCATAATTGCATCTGTAGTATGTGTGTGCTGAATAATATAACTGTTGTTGTTTGTTTTGACCCATCCATATCACAGAACGTACACACATACATATACATACATCTATGTATGAGTATGTATGTACATATGTATACTTAATAGTAATCACCATCTATGTACCTACGGTATGTACATATAAACATACGATGGCAGGGCAGATGCGTTTGGAAAATTTTCCACTGCAACTTGAAGCGAATATTCTAGAATGTCATTTGTTTATTCGGTAGGTCTGGGAAGGAGTGTGTTCCATCTCCATTGACATTAGCACTAAAACTCATCGCATTCGAGCTTACAATATCAAATGCAACAATAATTGGAAATGTGGCTGTGGTGTACACGTTTATTTCTTGGTTTTTGCTTTTTTGTGGTTTTATTGAAAATGCATGGTGTTGGATTAGACACTTGTTTTGCTAAATTGGTAGGCATATACATATGTATGTTTATATTATAGAGAGTAATAGTAATGCATAGCATAAGACAGCGTAAGCCCAAAACATAGAAAACTATCCTAGACTAAGAACTCAGTAAAAACGATCACAAAGAAATAATAATTATAAGGAAAGTAAGTATAAGATAAATCACAAATGAAATACAGCTAACTGATTTTATTTCTGCCCTTCCAATATTTTTAATTATAATTGATTTAGGAACTAGCATATACTACAATTCCGTTTGAACAAGCTTTAACTTAATTCAGAATAGAGTTAAAACCGCCTGATCTTGACTAAAAATCATAACTAAATGATTGAATAACATAAAGATGTTCGCTTCAAGCAAAAAATATAAAATCACTCTTTTTGTTTAACTTAAAATATAATTCATTAGCAGCGTTTTACTATATATATTTAATTTTTTTGGTAAGCACATTCATTTATGTATAGTATGTATGTGTGTGTAATTTCAAGTTTTGCAAACAGATTCAAAGAAGTCCGGACTGCTACAATAGGTTTGCCCTCTTTATGTGTGTAAATTCAAACGAGAAGCTCTATGCTCAATATATAGTTATGTGTATATAATTAATAGTATATATGTGTAACTACGTTATAGTTTGAAACTGCTTCCGGTCCTGTCGCGGAACTTTACTTCTCTGGAATGGGCCGTAGTGTGGCTGCGTCCGCCTTATAGTTAGCTGGCACCACCGCCGTATCCAACGGAATGTCCAGCTCCGGTATGGGATCGCGCCAGTAGTTGAAATTGGAGAACTCCACAGCGGTCTCATCGTGTTTGACGGGTGGAAATAGTTGATCCACAATGTAGGTCATGCTGCAGTAACTGTAAGAAGAAGGGCATCGTGAATTTCTGCAGCGACAATACAAAAACAAATGGCCGATCATTTACTACTTATTGGATACAAATGTGTTCATATGTATCTCAACTGAGGCACAGGGCAATGTTTCAAGAGAGAATTGCATCGAGTGTGATTTTTCGAAAACGGAGCGATCTAGTTACATGGGTGGGCACTTTGCTTTATTAGTCGCATAAGAAAATATACCCATATTTTTTAGGGCATTTGTTTTTTTTTTTAAGCCAATGTTTCCCAATGTTTTGCCCAACTAGATGTAATTTAGGAGGAAATGTCGATACATTTGATTTTTTTACAGCGCCGGATTGTATGCAACATATATATACATATGTATATATATAATGGAGGTGAATACGCCTATTGTCAGACTTCGCAACCGATTGAGTATAGCCTAGCTCATGCACCATTTACATATATATAACGTCATTTTGCCAAAATAAAACAGGTTATAACCACAAAATGTTGCTCAATTTATTATGTATGTAAAATATGTATGTATGTAGTATATGTATATGTACGCCTTAGTGCTAATACACTTACGATCTAGTCTAAAGGTCTTAGACTCAAAGGTACTCAGCGTAACGCCCGAATATATTTTCATAATGTCGTTGGTTTGGTTTCATTTCTTTTTGTTTTTAACAACTTAAGGCTAGAACATAAAAACGGATTGTTTTGGAACCCGCATCGAGGACACAACAGCATAAATTAATTTTAAGAACCTAACTTGGCACAACGCATCTATCACATATCATATTTCTGCCTCAAATTTTTCCAGCACTCGAGTCTTACAAATTAGCCAATACATGTTTATAATTAATATTAGACTAAACGTCTAAGTTATAGCGGGGTAGACGGAACATTACTTCATTTTTGTCCAAGAGGTGTCGCGAGCCTAATATAAGGCCCAAATCCGGTGAATGAGTATCGCCATCAGTGTCGATGCCATCGTCGGCATCGCTTGCGCTTATGTCTATATCAGAGTCGTCGCTAAATTGGAGCTCGTCCTCCTCCTCCTCATCGTCAAATACGTCCGTGCGATATTCGTATTCGTCGTGGTGCACCAAGAGTGGAAAGTATTCGTCGACTTCGAGCGACTGATTGATGTAGCCACTATAAATGTGACAAGCAGAATGCTTGATTACACAGTTGACTGATTGATTGGTTGATTTGAGTGCAATTGCTAGTAGTAGTCCATGATATTTTTACTTTTTTATTTATTTTTTAATTGTTTTTGGCACTGGCACCAAACTACACATGTATATATATGTACATAGTAAGGACCTAGGCACTCACATACACACACACACAAACACATACACACTAAGCGTTACATAATGAAGTTAATACGATTTAGGCCAATTTTCGTTATATAATGTGCATGAGCTGGGAGAGAAGGGGTTACGGAACACCTATACCATAATTTACGAATTCTTGCGATAGATAGATGGTTTGAAAAAATGCTTCTACTTACGAAGACTGGAATGTTTGAGTCAACTCGTGCTTCAGTTCACCCTTGGTGTTGATCGTAAAGATACGCATTATGGGGATGCCGACAGCGCGATAGGCCCACACGTCCTGAAATCATGAGGTTAACAAACAATTGAATAAACATTATCCGAAACAGTGGGTTTTGGTGGGCGGACTCACGTTTATACGATTGCCGTAGCCGGCATAGAAGGGCTCCTTATCGGGAAACAGATCACGTATATCTGACAGGCAGGCGATCTTGAATTGCTCTGGTTTCTTCTCAATTACCTCGCGGTGGAATGCCGATATCAATGATGTGGGATTCAGCAACAGCGGACCATCGGGTAGCATAACGTTGCCCTGACGTATGGAGCGCAAATACTCGCGTGTCACGCGCGATTGTCCAATGGCACGAGCCGACAAATACAATAACTTGTATCCATTCTGTTCGATTTTCGAGAACAGCTGGGCGACGCCTAGTTGCGCCCAGTCTTTGCCGACCATCGGCAAAATGTGGCCCAAAACATCGGATTTGGTGATCGTTCCATCGATATCTGATATCACCACCTTGTCGTTGTGTTTCCAACGGAAGAGATAGCACTTGCAGCGTGTGGTGCCCTGGTAGGCAGTAGTCACGCTGAACTCGATTTCGTTCATGCCCTCCTTGAGGTTGAGTTTTTTCTGTGTTCGAAAGATGTGCGGAATGGAGAGGGTAATGGAAGTGACCAGTGGAGCATCGCATTGATCTACTTACAATGGCAGCCGAGCTTAGGCGCAGAGATTTCTTGTAGCGCTCCTTCGGTTCGTCGCTCTTGCTGGAGCCCATGGTCAGCTCTTCAAGATTGTCGACCAAGGCCGATGTGTTCTCTGCATTCACCACCGATTCGCTCTTGCTCAGAGTTATATCGCTAATATCGGGCGAGTTTGGACGCGAGGTCTGTGTGGCAACAGCGGCTTGATCACCATCTGGATAGTTTATAGGTGAGTGTTATGCTTTTTTGTAAAGAAGCGTTTACTGCTTACCTTTTTCATCTTTAGTCACCGGTATATTGGCATGATTAGGCTGCGCGTCTTGCGATCGTCTCCAGCTCCACCAAGAGCGTTTTGTCTGGCCGACGTTTTCCGTATGCGCAGTGCCTTCGACTGCCGTGGGTTTCTCGGCATCTACGCCTTTCGTACCTTCACCGGTCTGCGACATAAGCTGCTCAATCGCGTCCTGAGAATAGAAGATGCAATTCAAATATGATACGATTATTGTTTGTTCAGAGATTAAATAACAAAGCATATTTAACCATGCAACTTACATGGGTTAGTGGCTTCTGGAATGTTATCATTGTCATAACAATGGGACATGCAGCCATCCAAGTGTAGTATTTGCCATTTAGACGTACAACTAAGTTTGGCGATGAGAACAGACTAGGGTTTTTGCACACCTAGATGTGGGGGCAATGAATGAATAACAGTTCTGTTTACAATGAAAATTACGTTTGATGCAGCGCTTGGTGCGAGGCAAGGGTCTGTTTTTTGGGAGTGCTTCGGCAAGCCGTGAAAGCCTTACGCATGCTTCAACTTTGTGATATTAACTATTGAATACTTACGTCCGGATAGTTGACCAGCTGTCTATCGAAATCTGCATCCGATGGGGGAGAACCATTCTCCTGCATGCCGCACATAGACATGGCCACAAAGTCCAAATATCTGTCGCAATTATAAATAAATAAATATTTAATAAACTACTTATGTCTGTCTTATAAAATAGATAAACTGTTAAATTTAATTACTTAAGGTCTTAATTGTTTATTGATTTTTTATTAGGTTGTTGGATAAAGGTGTTCAGCTCGATATGGAATAAAGTATCTGTCCATAATTTAATTGAATAGGTCCTGTAGGCAAATAATTCAGCAATTTCTATTTATATTTCAATGTATTCGAGTAGCTTCTATAAACTGCAAGACTGTGTGTAAAACTATCCTACGGTCAAAGGACTTTCTTGCTTACTTGTTATCCTGCTGGTGCTTGCTTTCCTCATAGTCCGAGTCCAAGCTCTTTTGGGCCTCCTCCAGCGAGCTAGGTGAGTGCGGCAAGCTGGTGCCATTGCCACTCTCGTGATCCTCGTCTCCGCTCTGTGTTGTTGCTGGTGTGGATTCTTTGGGCTTGGAACTGGGGAAATAAAGGGCAACTAATTCGGGATCAATACTGCCGGCATCCAAATCGGATAGATATATGCCTCCCGCCTCATTAAGTTCTGTGCGCAGTCGATTAGTCCTTTTCATGAAGCTGAACATATTGCTTAGCATGGATTGATGCTCACTGTTTTGTGCTTTGGCACTGCCTGAATTCTTGGCCTGCTCAGGCGTCGGCAGCTCACCCCATTTCCAGGAGGCGGCATTTTCGTCGGCATCGGCATCATGACGTTTGTTCCGCATCGTTGTTTCCAGCTCGCTGTCACTTTGTATTGGTGTTGAGGGGCGTCCAGCGCCGCGAATAGTACCAGAGGCGCCGCTACCAGATGGCGCCGTAATTTCGGTGTCACTGAAGAAATGTATGTCCAGATCAAGGATCGTGGGCTCCGAGCGCTGGGCCCTGGGAGTGTGTGGCAATGTGTGATCATCGCCTAGAGGACTTTCGTCGTCACCATTAGCCGTCACAAGAGGTGCCGACAGCAGGTCCGTGGATTTAGGCGTGTACTCATCGGTTGAGGATGAAGCTGTCTTATTGGAGATCGAGACGGAGGGCACTTCGGCCTCATCAATATTGGCCACCACATTAGAGCTAAGCGAAATCGCATCAGCATTGCTCGCATTATCCCCTCCCTGGGTGCTGCACACGGAGCTGCTCGAGGAGGTTTTGCGTTGTGAGTTCTTTTTCTTCATTTGTGACTTCTTGCGTCGCTTCTTGGTCTTGTTTTTGGGATCATCCTTAATGTTAGCATTATTGTTGTTGATTGTGCTTTCATCTAACTCCTGTGGATCGGAAGGTGCCAATGTACATATCGGTTCTGGCTCAGCTGTAGGCGCTACAACAGCTAACGAAGCATTTTTTAGTTTTTTATCCACCTTGAATGCCCGCTTCCTTGAATTTTTATCTAATGTGGGAGCGGGTGACTCTTCGGCTTCCACAACCTTTCGGCTTGCCTCCTTCTCTTTTTCCTCCTTCTGCTTTACCTCCTTCTGCTTTACCTCCTTCTGCTTCACTTCCAATTCCTTCAGTACTGTCATGAGATCCTTCTCCTTCTCAGTTGCATCAAACTGAAATAACTCTTCGTGCTCAGCCCATTCCTGACGTATCTTCTGAGTCGTGAACTCCTTTAGGGTTTGGCTAAGATTTCGACGCTCCATGGTGTTGTCTGTGTGCCTGCAATTTTTTTTTTTTGGATATGATCGTGAAATTAGTATTAGCTTTGAAAGCAAACACATTAAGAAAGCAGTGCTAGCTGAGCTTTGAGATTGCTATTTACCCACCTGCGTTGTGTGTAGTCAGAGACTTGATTTTCCAGTACACAGCCCTCAATAGTAGCAACTTTGGGCTCTTCTTTGGAGAAGTCAATCGAATTGCGCCGCGGCAATGGCAAGGGAATTTGCAATTCTTCACTAGCGTTTCTATAATAATGATGATATGATGGCAAACTACAAAGGCTGCTTCTTATGAAAATGTGTAGTTTCTTACTTGTCAATAGTCACGCCGCTTAAGTCTTCCATTGTATCGTTGGCCTTATCGGTGGAAAGAAAGCTCTTTGGTATAGGTGATGTGGCCAGATTCTCAGCCAGTTCCTCATCATCTTCGGGACATTCCTCAACAAAAAAAGCTTCGCCCGAGTCGCCTAGTTTCATTTGAATGTCCACAGGGGCGCCATTTATTTCAATGTCCACCTATTTGTAAGGAGTTCGAATAAGTTTGATTAATCCTGGCACTTACACACAAGTTTTAAATAATGCTAACAACCTATACATGTTTGTTCTTACTGAGGACTTACCACTTTCTCCCGACTGCGCAACACCCCCAATTTCCCAAATCGCACGTGGAAGGGTGAGCACTGGAACTCTCCATCCTTCTGCTCCACGACGATGACATCGATGGCTCCAGTCAATGTCGCGGCATTGATGTCATTGTAAAAGTCCCGGAAATTACTGAACATACGCACAAACGAGTTCATCCTGCTGATGTTCCAAATATAATTTATTTGCTTCTAATTAAATGCGCGTCCTGTTCTTCTTTGCTGTTTCTTGCAAACTTATTTAATTCTCAATAATTGCGAATGTGTGTTGTGTTAGCTGTGTGTAAGATTCTGTTAACCCAATGCACAGTTATATTAAAGCCATTTTATCGCAGCTACGCGCACTCGCGTCTAGTATTTATGATCACAATAGTCGCTTTCTTTGATGATATCACCTTTGGATGCAACTGTAAAAGGCAAAAAAGTTTATCAAATAAATTATGAGGGCAGAGGGGTAACAAAAGAAAATTGCTAGCTGTTGCCAAGTTGCAACCGAAAAGCCAAATTTGACTTTGAAATAATTTTCGATATTTGCGAGCAGAACGAGCCAGTTCACATGCATTATACGAGACACTTAAAAATAGATAACTCGTCATCTTTATAATATTAAAAATAATAGGCATTTTACCATAAACGAAAAGGACATACTATATGTAACGAAAAAACTGCCAATTATAAGATTCTAGAGCTCTACTTCTGATGTCTCTAAAAATGAATAAGCTTGTTTTTGGAGGTATTATTTTTTTTTTTTTTTGAATTGAAAGAGGGGGAGAGGTTCTTCATTAAGTCCGCTGTTTTTAGAATACACTTTTCTGTTTGTGCAGAGGGTTGAAAGGCACATTGTCTGTTACATTGTTAAGCAGGCGCAGCAATTGCACGTGGAAACCATAAAATTTATTTATTCGTGTAAATAAGTGTTTATAAGTATGTGTAACAGTCACTGCTTGAGACGCCAGCATGTTTTGTTTTTATGCACTTGCACCACAGTGCGTATGCGCAATGTGTATTGGTATTGAATACAAACAACGCTGGCGCTATGCACTTTGCATACGCATACGATGTATGTATGTGTGTATATGTACAATAAGCATTTGGCACACACTTGTAAGGCGCTTTGTTTTGTTTACATATTTTTACAGCAAGTTCAAGGCAAGCCAACATTCGCAGCACTCTCAAAGAGTGTGGGTTTTTCAATGGGATCCCTCCTAAAACGCCGATTTCGAGAGGAAGTAGATTTGTATTTAAATTGAATATTTTCAAGTATGTGTAATTAAACAAAAAAAAAAAGAAGATAGTTCTCATACAATTACTAATGTATGTAATACTAGTTGCGTAGTTTTCTTTTATTGGTGGTGGGGTTCGGTGTTTGTTCGACTCGGTGATAAAACAGTTATGTATATCGTACGATAGATATATTTGTATGTTTATACAGTAATATATGTACATATGTATGTATGTGTGTTTGTGTTATCGCAAATAGAAGCCGTCGTACTAACTACTGCTTATTACTCATGAATTCGACAACATCACGCGATACGCTCAGCAAATACGCGCCGCACGATTCATAAAACAATAATAAAGTGTATTGAAAGTATTAAAAATGTTGAATACATGTACATATGTATGTATGTATTGTATATCTATAACAAAATGGCAGCCTTGCGTAAAGTTCAATGTACAACACCCGCAAAGACGCATTATTCAATAGCAAAGCAAAGTTCATTTACAGGAATTGTTGAAAACATGACCTACATACATACATATGTACATACACATATGTATGTACATACATCGATATGTCGACAGACTTCCTTGCAAGCAAAAACAAATATTTAGAGCTCGCAAATTCTGTACAATTATTTAAGTTTACATTATTTTATACGATTGTCTGTGCCTTGGCCTGCCCGACGTTTTTAATTGCGCTCTAGTTGCCATAATACATAATTAATTAATTGATTGGCATTAAATCTATTGGCGGGACTTAAAGTGCTAATTATTTATTTATATTATTTTTGTTGTTGCATAGTGTTTTTTGTGGCTTGTAATTGAAACGCATTGGCACAGATATCACGCCATCTATCACGCGTGGCCAGTAACTTGAGTTGCGCGTTACTTTCACCTGCGAAACGCAAAGCAAAAGACAGCGCACAAAAGTAATGAACGCACAAGCAAAACAAACTAGCCAAAGCTTATGAAACAAACTTGTACTGTATTTCTCATTTTGTTGTTGTTGTTGTTGCTTCCTGCTGCCGTTGCATTCAAACTTCACAAACAAAGGGGCATTGATGGCATCATAAACATACATACATACATATGTTTTTAAAAAGAGGCAGCCATGTTATCGAAGACAGGCGCTGCTGATGGGGTCGTTAAAAGAGCGGCAAACAAAGAAAGTTCTCAGATTCCGAATCTCGAGGCAATGATTCAATATTTGGGCAAACCGCCAGAAAAAGGTTTTTGACAAGAGAAACAACAAAGTTTAAGCACACACATAGAGAGAGAGAGAGAGCAACATGTACAGACATCGTCAGTTATAAACATTTGAAAAATTGCTAGACGATTCGCACTGTTGCCAGGCTAACAATTTTATTGAAACAAACAAAATTTATTCAAAACAAACAAAATCGGGCGACAGCGCTCATAACGAGACCTCAACTGCATTCGATTCATATAGTTATGTACAATTGTACATATGTTATCTGCTATTACTTTTCCACTGTTTTTTTTCTTCACAAACACAACAAATGTTTATGCCCAATTAGAATTTGTTTAGTCATGGTTAAAATGCGGTTGCGACGACGGCGACGGTTGCGGTTTCAAAGTCCAACTGCGATATATACTTGTGCATATGTATGTATGAACGAAAAGGAAAGAAGCAAAGCCGAAACAAACACACGCCGCTAGTGGCGAGGCGCAAAGTCTACTGAAATGAACTGAAGGTGAGCGTCAGCCAAACAGTTTTGTGGCTGCTAAAAACAAAATAAAATAGCAAAACATAAAAATATTGTTTTGCATTCTGCAGAGGGCACTTTTGTTAACGTTCTTGAATTTGTTTCTAATATATATACATCTTTCAAAAAATTTATGGCTACCTAATTTTTTTCCTGGGATAGGTTCCAGTTTTTGTCACTTTTATATGAAAAACTAGTGTACTTTTCAGCGTTCACTCTATTTCTTCACTATGCACAGTTACACTCTTTGCATGAATTCAATATTGTATTGTGTCTTTAGCTTGCAACAATGCTGTTTATTTCACAATTTGTATCTTTGCTGACTGCAATCTTTTGTTTTTGTTTCTTTTCCGCTACTTGCTACTTCGGCAAGTGCTTGTGCACAACTGAACGCTGAGCGCCGGCGGCTTTGTTAGTTATACATAAAGAGTGCAGAGCAAAAGCTAATCAAATTAAGCATACGAATGGTGTGGCAGAGCGTTGTTAGCCGTTGTAGAGAGCACAAAAGCTGCGCGTTAGACTTAAGAGTGAAAAGCACAAGTAACAAGCGTCTCAGAAAAACGAAAAACTTGATAAACCGGAAAGACATGTAATTTACTAGACTCCCCTAGTGCCATTTACCATAACGAATACAAACATTTATATATGAACTAGGTATGTACATGTGTAAATACTTATGTATAAATATATAAAGATACATAAGCATCGCATTCAATGGGCTTGTTATACAGGCTCATCACTCTTTAATGAACTTGTTCTGAGAGAGCATTTTGTTAACTGTGCTTATCAGCTGCTAGTTTGCTCGTAGCAGCTGTTTTAACATACATACATACATGCAAGGGCAAAGTATGTACGTAAATGTCGACATATGTATGTATGTATGTTCAAAAATGCTTGTTTAGCTTTTTATTACGCTTGTTTGTACATACATATATGAATGCAAGTACGTATTTACTTGTAGTGTGTATGTACCATGTTTTTACAAACATATATTGTATCAAATAGCTTGGGCATTGCGGGAATAATCATTACGACGACGCGCTATGTACTTGCCACTTGTTTATAGAAACCCATAAAATGCATCATTGTCTTGAATAGCAAAGTAAACGAAGGGACGTACATGCATACATACATATGTGTATACATATACATACATACGTCACATAATGGCAACTGTTGTTGTTGTTGTTTACAAATGTCTAGAGAACAGTCGCGAGCAAACGATTTGACGAAAAATATAGTATGTATTTATTTTCCGCTCTTAATATGATGTTCTAACGGAAATGTCTCATTTTGCAGACGAATCTTACATAAGCTATAAACAAAATTTGTGCTGAATTCACAAACAGCACGTGCTCATGGCCATGAATATACATACAAGTAAGCCAAAGCATTTGCCAAAAAACAAATTTTCAAATTTGTTGTCACAATTCTGCCCTCAATCTTATAAACACAGCAGAAACAGACGAGTATCTACATACATATGTACACACTATACATATGTATGTATGACATTTGCTCGCACACTGCTATGGAATATTTTTTGGGGCTGTCGACAAATTGTTTTCGAGAGCTAAAATTAAAAAGAAACCATTTGAATGTGTATTTGCCAACACGCCCACAGAAATCTGAAATGTATGAATCAATTGTTTATTAAAAAATTGTGCTCCTTAAACTTGCTTGACGATCGAAACTGGTAACCTCTAATAAATATTTGAATATAAATCGAAACATATTGGTTTTCGTAGAACGTTAGGATATACTTTTATAATATTTTGGCATTGCGTATTTACTGTACATATGTATGTTCCTCTGTAATACCTACAAACATAAATTGTTTATTATTGAATATAGTTAGTTGCTTGTACCATTAGTATCAGTATTCAGTACTAAGTATTCCTTTTAATAGGCTCAGAACCCATATAAGAAGTTTTTATCAAATTAAACGTAAAATCGATATTTCCCACCTTTCAACTGTTTTTTTAAGCAGTTAATTATTTTATTCTATTATAAAAAGATTCAGTTGTGAATACCCATTTAGTAAAGCAAAAAGGGTCTTTCTTGGAATATGAATAATAAACTATACGAGTATTTAAATGAAGCTCAAAAACAATCATCGTCAGTTATACAAGCAAAAGGTAGAAATTGTTTCGATATTACCTTTTCTCAGGATGTCAATTTGGAATTTTGGAATGGTAATAAAAGTTGGTTTGTGTAGATGCCGAAATTCCATAGCACTGAAGAGAGATGAGAGAGACTCAAGGGATTAGGAGACTCTACAAACCAAGTCGAGTCATTGTGGGTTGTGCCACCTCACAATCTGTCAATCTGTCCACATTGATTCAAAAATTTGTTATTGAAAGAAAACAGAAAGTATATACTCGAAATCGTAATTATAAATGAAATGAAAAACAGAAAACTAAAATCTTGCTTTTAATGAATTACTTGCATTTCCTAAAAACACTTAAATAATAAATAATAAATAAGAACTAAAACTATAAAATAATCTGCGATACACTTGTAGTGGCGTTTAAAACGAAAAGCTTACCTACTGTCTTAAGAAAGACAAAACAATAATAAATTAAAAAAACACAAAATTCAATTTTAATTTGAAATAATTTACATTTATTTATAAGTGAATTTAAGGCATAGTTAAACAAAACATACACTAGTTTCTGCATATGTACATTTAAAGTATTGTACAATTGATTTGCACTTTAATTTTTGCAGCATTTACAACGAATTTGTTGTCATCAAGTGTGCTTTTCTAAATAATATGAATATATAGTATATGTATATATAAAATAAATACAAACATACAAATTAATGTTCTTTTCAAAAATCAATAAAGATAATTGGCAAATAAGTCTTAATTGAATTGTTTAAAATGTTTAAATGATAATGATAGCATTTAGCTTATGAAATGAATTGTTTCTCATTTAGTTCAGCGTTTATTTCATATCTCAGCAACAGTTTCGCATTTCGCGTAACATAGTTTTTAGGCTCTAACAAAAAATGCACACAAGAAAATGCCCCGGTTTACACGTAACTCCCTAGGAGAAAATAGGTCTGTCGCTATATTCGTGATGACACAGCAATGCCCCAGAAATGGGAGAATTAACAGCTTATCTATCATTTGTCTCATTTGTCTGCCACCTTCTTGCGACGGGCATCTGTTATAGCCCCCCACAGCTCAATGATAAAGTCGTCGGTGAAGCCGAAAGATTCCAGATCAGAGCTGTCTATAGCTTCAGCAAAGTCCATTGAGTTTGATTTGTTCTCGCCCAGGTCCCAGATCTGAGACGCAAGCTCCGAATCGTTAATGCCCATAAAAGACTCGAGCAGATTGTTAATGGCATCAATACCGGCTACGGTCGCCTCATCGAACTTGGGTTCGATCTGGGCATTACCGTTAGCCTTAAAGCGCAGCGTCTCCTTGCCACTGCCATAGTTGCGACCGCCACCAGTGGAGGCGCGCGATTGACTGCGAGGTCCAATGCCCTGGAAGCCACTCCTGACCGGTTCGATTAAGCGCAATGTGAACGTTTTACCAGTCGGTATCTCCTTGAGCATGCGAGCCACCTCGTAATGCCGTTTGCCCACCATATTTTGATCGTTGAGCTTCTCAATGTGATCACCAACGCATATATGCTCGATGCGATCGATAATGGAGCCCTCTTTGATTCGCTTAATAAAGGCGTATCCGGCCCCATTGTCGGTTATGGTCAGGCCCAACGCATCTTCTGCCTTTATTATCTCAATCTCCTTCGGCCGGCCCTTGCGATGCGCGAATATAAAGTCGTCCAGACCAATCTGACCGCCCAACAGACGCGTCATGTCCACCTTGTGCGAGTTCAGTGTGCAGAAGAGTATATCGTCTGGCGACATATCAAAGCATTCCGCAATTTTCTTATACAGTTCGCGCACGCTGGCGAACCCAGTTATCAGACCTGTGGGGCTGCCATGGGCTAGTTGGCAGTGAAAGATCAATTGTGGCTTGTTTGCATCATTGTTGTTGTCATTGTTGGCGCTGTTGTTGCTGCTGTTATTGCTATTGTTGTTGTTGTTGGTGTGCATCAATGGTGGCACCGCGGCCTTGCCCTTGCTATCGTTGTTGTTGTCGTGATGATTCGCCGCAGCACCATCGGCAGCCGCATTCTGGTGCTTGGTGGATTTTCGTGCAAAGAGCGGCATTGTAAGTTGGCAAGAAGAGTGCGGCAAGGTGTTGTCAGTTGGCTGGGATGAGAAGGCTAGACTTGCTTGGTCGGTTCGAGGCGCTGTTCACAAGCTAGGCATATGGGCGTGTGCGCTCTCTTATCTGTGCGTGAAAGAAATTTTGAGGATGGTTGATATATTCTTCTTTTTAGATTCTTTGATTTAAAGCGTTTTGTGCAGGCCCCGTTTGAGGATTGCCCATTGGTAGTAAATCGTATGTGTGTCTGTGTATGTGTGTGAGTGTTGTTGTTGTTAGTTAAGTTATTAGTTCCTTTGAACAGTTTTTATATACAATTAATGGCGAGTCATATAAATTAGTCAGCCGCTTTAACGATACAAGTTATCTAATCTTGCTGCGAAAATTCCAACAATTTACAAGCTCTTTGTACACAAAGTACATCTCTTCGCCTTACACTTCGCAGTTCTTTATGAGAAACCGAAGCTGCCCTTTACTTACATATTTATTTATGTACTTGTATGTTTATGTTTAGATATATCTTAGGAGTTATCAGTAGTATTCAACAATTGACTACTTTCTTCACTGATTAAAGCCTCTGGCTGTAAATTTATATTGCACGCTAATTACTCGTACTTTCGAGTTTCCGAGGAGCGATAATTATGTGAGGTTAGGTACGATTTCAATGAATATCCAACACCAACGCGTTTTTCATTATTTGTTTAATTTTTGTTATTTGTATATGTGCTTCTGTATTGACCGTCCAATTGTTAGTCATTAATATTATTTTGGCTATGCCACACACCGTTTATATAATTGTTGTAGTTACCAGTCTAAATACAAATTCATCGAACGCCGCGGACTGTCAACTGCGTGAAAAAAGCGCTGAAAAACTTTTATCACAGTCTGTAGGAAGTTCAGGCGTACAAATAGTATACTATATAGAGCGACTGCGCGATAAGATTTCAGTATTTGACAAGCGGTTCGATAAGAAGTGTGGCAGTCGAATGGAGATAAGAAAGCCAAGATATGACTTCGAGCCGAATGCCAAGCGTTTATCGGGCGCCTTGCACGCAGTCTGGACGCGGAGATCTCCACATGGCGGATCCGACTTCTGTCTACGTACGTCTGCCCTAAGTAGTAAAAGTGAACTGAGCATTCGGAGCCATTGTGAAATGCGCTGGAGCCCCAGTAGTTAATGATATGAAAGCTGAACCGTCAAGTATACATATGTATGTACATGTGTGTGTATACTCGTGTGTGTGTGTATCGCAATGCAATTGCGCTAATTGTCTGAAGAGCACGAGCGCACGAAACTACCCAGCAGCACCGGCTTTGACAGTCTCTTAATTTGGACAGAATAGGCTTTATAGACTTGGGTTCGTTAGTACATACATATATTTTTTCAGATTCTACGTACGTTTCTTAATTGTAACAGAGGTTTGCTTCTTGCTCTAGGAATCCCAACACCATAAGAAGTAAGGAAACACTTTATATCGTATTGCAGTGCACGTCTATGAGATACTTTAAATTTTGATACACAAAACCCAATTTTAAAGACAATATCGAAAACATTAGAAACCAAACATTTTTAAGAATTTAAGTGACAAGCCCTCTTTGTTTATTTCTTTGCAAACAAATTCTCTCATCACCACAACAAGGTAGCGAGCTAATTGAATAGATAATTATTAGATTTAGGTAAATATATTTTCTTCTTTACATGTAAATAGTGCATAAGCCCAACCGTTTTGAGCGCATTAGATCGATTCAATAACAACATTTTTTTTAAACAATATTTTATAATTAAAGTCAATAATATAAAGAATCTGCAAGCCCTACTGGCAGTGACAAAATTGCATTAAAAGTGACTCATCATCAACTTCGTGGAACATTCTTCCGATTATTACCCACCTAAAAAATAGATCCAACAAAATCTTATCGTAAATGTTCTTTTTCCGCTTATGTGCGTGTTCCTCAATCGTGAGGCACCCTTCTAAAAAGGTACCCGGTTGAAAAAATATATCAATCTGAGAGACGGGACATAGTCGTCCGTCTGTATGAACGTAAAACGTTAAGGAGTGTCAGAATACCCCACTAAGCACCTCCTAACTATAACTTTTCCTTCAATTACTCCTAAAATGTCGTTATCAAATTTTGGTCATTCAATGTCACATTCTTTAAGAATTGTAAGCGCTTAAATAACTTGTAAAGTTATATCTAGAATTGTGACCTGTGCGTAAGTTAAAAACTTTTATAAACATACGTTTTCTAGTTGTTATTTATTATTTATAAGGCAGCTATATAATATTAAGGCTACACATACTTTATAAGTTGTTTTGACTTGCACTGCGTATTTATAAGACAAGTTTATAAATCAAGTTTCGTATTCTTGGCTGTTATGGTTCAGAAGTTCTCGTTCGAACCTGTCCATATCTATTCGAATTTTCATGCTGATTACATAGGTAACTGACACGCTTTTTTAGCATTTTGCTCTTGTTCTTAGCTAACAAAATATAAAGTTAAGATATTGGGTAGATAGAGTTGAGACAAGATTTTACTAAACGAGCCTTTTACAATAATATTGTTTCTTCTTCTCAAAGACCCCAAGCTTTAATAAACCACATCGACGAGCCCCTTTTTATTAATTGTTTCAATTCCAACAATCGTCACACCATAATTTACATACATAAGACACTAAATGCTGTGCGAACGTAACCAGATCCATTCGTACAGACATATACATACGCACAGATATATACGTTTATATGTGCTCACGTATCTGTCTTTATGTACACAAGCCCGATTTTGGCACGTTCCTAGTAGATAACCGAGCACTATGTAGAATAGCACATATCAAGGTCGAAATAGTTTAAAAATGAGCGCGTACAAAAACTTGAAAGCTGTTGGCAAAAGTGAAAAATATTTGCTGATAGACCACACAACACACATAAAAACAACGCAATTTATGAACCACACATACTCGTATATAGCAACATATAAACATGCTCATACTATACACATAGATACAGACCGGCATTAATTTGTGCCCTCACGGAAGTAAACAGCACGAGCTTCATAGGGGGGCAGGTCTCCGACCTCGCCAAGTGCAAAACAACAGCCGATCACTGAAAAGATTAGGAAAAGCTTCGGAGCGCTCTCAATGTCAATAGAGTTCAACAATTCAAATCGACAGAGCCAAGATGGCAAGCAACTTTAGCGATACAAATAAAAACAATTCAAATAATGCTGCACAGTCATAAATTATATGGCTTGCCATTTGTTAATTGCACTTGTAATTTAAGGCCCGTAGCCCTTTTATTTTGCGTAAGAAGTAAATGAACATTTGGCAGATATAAAAAATTGTACGATCAATTAAAGATAGTATAGTATACATATATAGTATGTGGAGATAGATCTATCATCTATAAACTTTTTAAATGTGTTGTTGGCGATTGGTCGTTGCCAATCAAATTCCAGTTTGCAGAGGTCAAAGGTATAGTAGACACACCCTATATTATAGCTACGGTCGTCCGTATGAGCACCGGGGATTTCTGAATCATACCAGCCAGGAGCAGTTTTTACAATCCATATGAAATATAGTTGTTGTTTTATTTCATATTGCTGCCATAGGACCGATCGATGGAAAAATCACACTTAGTAAGATAACTTTCTTGCTAAGGGAGACATCTGAAGAAAATTTGAATTTTAAATAGTGCCTCACAAAATCAAAACTAACCATTCAGTCGTGCTGATCTCTTAGAACCTATAACGTGCGGAATAACTTATCAAGTGGTACGTTAATGACGCGCCATTCCCTAACACTTTGCATCTGCCCACTCGTGTAAATTTATTTATTTGACTAGACAAAAACAAAACTTAATTAATCGAATACAAATGAATGCAATAGCAATATTTTCGTAGTATACAAAGATAAGTGCAGCTGTCTACAGAGAGCTAAGATTTCACTGCCATGGGACAGTGTGTTGTTCTTATTGTTTTTGTTATTTGCGTGAAGTCGTCTCTGATTGGCCGTAAGATGAGGGCCCGTCGCCAGTCGGCAATGGTTCTGGCGCCGGCATTTAGCATACATATGTCTATGATGAAATATTTGTATATATGTATGTATGTACATAAAAATGTACATATATATAGTTATAAAAAGCTCAGAGGTATCGTGTATAAAAGCAGCAGAAAAACAACCGCAGCCACACATGAGAATTGTAAAATGTTTTTCAAAACACCGACAATAACAACATGGGCCTGGCGAGTTTTATGTAAACTAATTAACGTATCTAGAATAACTTGCATTTGGTTGGCTTAACGAATGGTGCATACTCTGTTTTTAATTTGAAATACATATGTATTTTTATCTATTTTCAAGTACAATTAGAAACTTAACATTTACTAAATGATTTGGTTTGTTTGATGTCTTTAAAGCGTTCTGTAATACCCAGAAATGCAGCTTGATTAAAAATTTCACGTTTTGTTTTAGAAATTAATTTTGCCAAATACATCTTAATCACAAAAAGGCTTCACAATAAATATACTTATGTACAATATTATGTTGAAATTGGCTAAACATGTTAAGCATTATTTAGACTCATTTGCAAAAGTGCATTAAATCAGGGTTGAAAAAAAAATGAAGTATAAAAACACTTTCCATATCATTTTCCATTATCACATTAAAATTGGTCATTTAACTACTTGCGTGTAGATTTGGGATATCTATTTGACTTTGGCAATATAGTTCAGTAATAGTTCAATTGGTCCTTTAGTACATTCGTTCTTTTAGTTCACCTATAACTATTTATTTTGTTTTTCCGTTCATCAACATGGTAAGCGTTGGCACAATATTCAAAGAACATACATATGTGCATATGTATAGTATGTGGTAAATAAACTATTTATGTAAGTAGTATGTACGCGACGCGTGTGGGATTAGTTATCGTTGTTTACGCTACTGTAGTGCTATCTGTCACACACTTATACGCATATACCCGCTTGAGTGTATACATACATATCCGTCTAAATACAATTTAAACTTTTAGTATTTTGTTTTTCATTCAAGAAACCAACAAATAATAACAATAGGGCAGTGGCCAGAATAACAAAATCAAGGTTGTTTAATAAAACGTTAGCTATGTACAAGTAGAGTTTATTATCAATAGGCTATTATTGTTACTGCAGCTGTTGTTTCTGCTGTGTTTTCATTTAAATAATTCGTATCTTATAGTTGAACAACAACAAACAAGAAAGGAATGCTAAAGTCGAGCAGGCTCAACTCTTAAATACCCTGTACCACCCCACAAAAAAGTAATTTAATTAATTAATTAATTTAATTTAATGAATTAACTAAATTAATTTAATTAATTAACTAAATATTAACTAATTAATTATAAAATATTCCATGCATGCATACATACATTTACATTTACATCAGAATCGTGCCTTATGCGTGTTTGTGTACTTGTACATATGTATGTATGTGTGCATTGGGCCTGGTTATATGGCTATAACTTTCTTTTTGATCATTCTATCATAATGAAACTTGGTATACGGATATATAATTACTAACCTAATGTGACTACCAAATTTAAGTTTAAAATTCCAAGAATTATGGGAGTTATAGAAAATTGGTAATAGGGGGGGAGTGGGGGGTTGGATCAGAAAAAATGAACAAACTTGTCCTTTCTCGGTCTCAGGAGAATCTGTATACCAAGTTTGGTTATTCTAGCTCTTATACTTTCGGAGATCCTTGCGTTCATACAGACAGACAGACGGACAGACAGACGGTCAGACGGACAGACGGACATGGCTATATCGACTCGGCTTGTCATGCTGATCAAGAATATATATACTTTGTGGGGTCTACCAAGCCTCCTTCTGTGTGTTCCATGTGCACTCGCACAAAACTAATATACCCTTGTACCCTTTGGGTACAGGGTATAAAAATGCAGTTCGCATGACGCATTTCAAAATGCAAGTATACGAGAGTTCTTTTGTTTGTTTGTTATTTGCTTGAATTGCGTTTCTTTTATTTGCGCACGCTTATTAGCTTACAAGTGTTGGCGAACAATGGAGCTAATTTGTTTACATTTTGTAAGTGTCGTTCTTTAAGGCTGAGTAATTCTAGAGTGTTTACCTCAAAGTGCAGTATCGGCAAGTAGGTTGAATATCTTGGAAAAGTTGATGTTTACAAAAGCTACACTGCCACTGGTATGGTTCTTGTTATTGTTTTGATCGTATAACTACGTATTGCATTAAACTTTAATTGTTATTTATCTGTATCTGGAAAGTGCAGAGGTTGTCAGATTTGTGGCCTGAGCATTAATTAGGCCATGCCTAAGACCTTCAAATCTTACGGCTTTACTAAATTGCTAGCATTTATTAATACATATAGTGAATGAGAAGAGCACTAGTGCAAGAATTTAAGAGAACGCAGAGCGGCGTTCTCTTTACATAAATAAAAGAGCAAAAGCTCTGCGATGAAAAGCTGCAGATTAGGTGAGGAAAAAGAGTACCAGAAGTATACGTAAGAGGGCAGCTGTGTGGTCGTACGATCGTCTGATTCTGGCATCGTCATGATTATTATATTTCGTTGACTAGGTCAATTTTTTACGTCAACAGTTTTTCTGAAGGGGATCTTCCCCTCACCACAAAACAAAAGCACGAAGCACCGTATGATCTTTGTAGTAACGGTGAAACTCAGATTAAATTCAAGACAACAATTTGCAAAAGGCGCCAAGACAAGCAGAAAATTGAGACGAAGTAGCCGTGAAGTGAAAATTTAATAAATGTATCTACGACATTTTTTAGTACAAGTATGTATAACGAAAGCGTTGATGACGTGGACTAGTTGTATAGTACATACATATGCCTAATATACGAGCAGAATATAAATGCATACATACATATATACAATACGTATGCGTGAGTGTTTGTCTGACTTGCTAATGTTGCGCTGTTTTATGGGTTACCAAAAAATCGTGCTTATTATTATTCTTATTTCTGCATGTACATGTATAGATTTCACGTTTGCATCAAGCTTAATATTGATGACGTTTGTCGGCACTAATTTTAAAACATTCATAAATTCTGCTGACAATATGTTTTGGATTTGTAATTTTTTGTTTTTCTGCCTTTTCGCCAAAAAACGAGACTTAAGAAATACAGTTCAGCAATCACGTAAAATGTGTTCATTTTGTTTTGTTTATTTATTTGTTTGCAATTTTATTATCAATTGTTGGGTGCAACGGCCGAGTTCGTTATTGGTTTGTACATATAAAAAGCGTAGTATTGCAATTTGTATCAATTATTATTATGTCTTAGAAAGCAAACACCAGGTGAAACACCCTGTATTTGGAGCCAATGGAGGGTGCCTGTATACACTTGGCTATGCTTAGCATAATGCGCAGACAAATGGAAATAATGATGAACACACATACATACATACATATGCACATACACGTATGGAAATGTATATACAGTTGCGATCAATATAATAGGAGTGCCTCCCTTCAAAATATTTAAGTTTTAAGTATTTAAGTATTTCTACTGTTAAAGCTTTCTTTTGCTAATTTTGGCAGATCGGAAAATAAACCCAAAATTGAAATTAAGCTGGTACGCAGCAGCAATTTGCGCAATGCAATATTATATAAATAAATATCGTATCTTGCGGGCGATCTCGCACATTGACAAAGAGATTTATTAATCTTTAGCGCCACTTTTCTCATTACAAATTGGAACTTAAGGGAAAATTTGTAGGCTAGTAATACGAAAAATGCATATCCAATAAGTTATATTTGAGTTTACTGCTTATGAAGAAAATAAGTATTTTTTAGTTCAAATAAATGATTTTTGTTGTATATTGTCTTTTGAACTTCTGAATTCCGTTTGCTAGCGATAATACGTATTCAAATTATAATTTTTAGGAGGAAAATTTCAAAACGTGCACGGTACAAAAGAAAAGTGGGGAAGGCATGTGAGAAGGCATTTTATGAACATCAACCAACCTAGGATTCCAAACTTTTGATTATGAATTGTATCTGCTTAATTTAAAAATTGGAAATGTTATATTCGATAGTTTTGCATTACTTTTGGGTCAGGATTGGCAACCTTGGATGAACAAATTGCTTAAAAATGATTTCTAAAGAAAAATTACATAGTACGGACACAATAAGATATACGATTACATACAAGTACATAGCTCGCGGCTCATGCCCATGACAGCATAAAGATTTTGTTGCAAGACACAGTGAAGGGTATAACATAGGTTCGGCGCAGCCGAGATAACTAATCAACTCGTTTTATATGGTTTTTAAAATGCATTGAAAGCACTACTATTATTTTTACCGCAGCTGTATATATGTACATACATATGTAACGATGTTTGCAGGGCCAGTTTTCAAAACATTTAACCGTTTCACCTCGCTGAGCTTTGCGGACTCGGTAACCAAATAAAACAAACGAATAAAGGCAACATAAACAATAGTTGAAATATTTGTTTTGGACGAAGTTTATGAATATGTACACCTAGCCATTACACTCTGTCGAGCCAATCCAAATCGGAACACCATGCTTAATGTTAAATTGAGAAGCACGATATATGTTCATACTATACGATGTTATTTCATACGAAACCCAAGTAAATACATATATGTATATGTACATAAGTGTATACCATTATAAGAACGATCTGCATTAAAACTGTTAGACTATGCTCCATTACGACGATGATTTGGCGAGATTAGTTAACCAGCATTTGTAACAACTGCATTTTCTGCGTTGCTTCTTTTATTTTCTGACTCCATAATATGCGCGATGTATTGAAATGTCACGCACGCAATTTACATAAATGGCCTCACTTCCGCTTTTTTCTCCTGACCAGATCTGCCCGATGTTGGCTGAGCAGACAGGCAGGCGTAGCCAACAAGAACAATAACAATGAAGGCAAATCAAACAGCGGCAAGTCGAATGTATCTACACATGCGGAGCAACAGCAAACGAAGAGAAATAGTTTACCAGGCCTTCTATCAGGGCAGAATCAATTTGTAGCATGTTATGCACACATTTACATTAAACCTTCTTTATATCGAATATAAAAAGTAGAGGTCTGCACGGCGGCATTCATTTGCTGTAGAAAAAGTGAGATTTTTTCATAGTATAACGGATCTGGGCCATAATTTTTTTCCAGGCCAAAAGCGCTTTTTATATTTATATTTTTTTATATTATTTTTTTCAGCTGCAATAATAAAGATATTACTACTTAGATTTTGGTCTTATCGAGTGCCTAAGCTTAAGCTTTGGGAAAATTATCGAATGAATTGGTTGGAGCTTATGGAAATACAAATATTTACAAATATTTGATTTATTCTGCCGATAGTACCTAAGATACAGAATGTATAAAAACTATTTGGGGAAATAACAAGTCAATAATAAAAATGTTATTTTTAGTTTCTGTTGCGGAAATCGATCAAGCAATGCATCCACGGAATGCTTGTTCGACATATCGTTAGCAAAGCAGTCGGAAAACGCAAAGATATTAAAAAAACACGCATGCCTCAAGTTCCTCAGATAATGCGAAATACCCATACAGAGCAAACGACCAACTAACCAACTTCACGGTTTGTTAACAATTTAATTTGCCTACAAATTGTTGCTCTATATTGTCTGAATTTCATTCCTACATACAAAAATATGTGCATACATATGTACACACATGTATGTACAAGTATACATATATGTATGTATTCTCGCTGATTTCAAGCTTGTAATTTCTTTGGCCATTCCCGTGTCTTTCTTCGCCTTTGTGCATGAGCAGCGAGCCCCACAACGCCCTCAATGTGTAGCAGAGAATTTGTTTTGGGGAAATGAAAATACAAAAAAAAAGGAAAACAAATGATGATAATAATAACAAATAAAGACCGAGAAATGTATGCGCACGTGTTTGGCAGCATTAACACACTTTATGCTTTTGGATACAGTTAGAGATCTGGCCAAGTTACTGACCGGCCGGTTACGGCTCTGTCTGAGCAACAAAGGTGCATTAATTAAAGCACGTCTTCCCCATATGTACATATGTATAGTATGTTGTACTTACATACATATGTACGTGCGTATCGTAAACGTTGAAAATCAACAAATATACAAGTATATGTATAGACAGAAAAAAATATACGTATGTATGTATATAGTATATGTGTATTCATAAATGTGTGTAATAACAACTTTTGTGCGTGTTGGCTGACTTCGAAAATGAAATGCTGAGGTTTGTGAAGACTTATGGTGTAAATTGTTACTTTTTATTATGCTAATTTTGTGTTTTCATGTTGGACTTGACCGTTATAATTGCCGACTATTTTGTAATTTGGTAGCACAAATTAGGAGGTTGGACTTTTCTTTTTCTTGAAAGCCTGTGCATAGCCAAAGCAGTCAAAACAAGTTAATGATGTTGGTTGAAAAATCAATTTTCGTTTGGAAAAGAGGCAAGCAAACATTTTGTTGAAATGGCGAAAAACGTGCTCCGCACCCTAAAATTTGCAACAGCAACAAAAACCAACTGAACTGGCGTCGACGCAGTAGAAAACCCACCCAGTGAGTAGTTTCGCCGGCTAAGAAGGCTGTCAAAACTAACCTCAAAACAGCATGTAAAAATGCATATTTTGGAGGGAGCGAACACACTTGCACTTGGGGCAGGGAATGGTTAAAACTTGTCATAGAAACTGTTAGCGTAGAGAAATTGAATATATCGACCGCAGTTGAACCGCTCGATTCCTAGGGGTAGTTATAAAACTGAGGCGTATGAAATCATTTCCGCTACTGAGCAACTGGCGACCCGACCATGGCCATGGTTTAGTTAAATTATGTATGCTAGCATGTACATATGTATGTGTAAAGCATTGGTGTGTTTGTGTTTACTATGCATGACATAAGCGGTGGGGTGTGGTGCCAGAGGAAAAAAAAAACACTTGCTAATATGGTTTTTTTTTTTAATAACTCGTTAATTACTCCCATGCTTGCAATTGAGCGACACCTGTACAGCTGCAGAAAATCGATTCAACAATAACGCCCCCGCCCCATTAAGATGCAAACGTTTCAATGGTTTATCGAAGTAACTGTTGCCAGGCACTCGCTGCTGGCCTTCTCTTCAGCTCTCTTGCTCTTACAGCCAACATTCGACCGTCTGTGCGATGGCTCATCAATGATTTCGCTTTTCATACTTTTGATAAACTCATTTTTACAATGTCAAAGCTTGTGTTAAGTATTTAGTAATAGAAAATGTGCAAAACATATTAATAAATTAATATATATACATACATATATACTACATGTGTTGTGTGGAGGATGGGTCCAGCACACACTGCTTATAACACACAGACAAGAGAAGTCGTGCCACCTTTCACTTTATTAGTTGGTGCGAAATATCTTAGCCAGATGAATGAATGAAGAGGCTGTGCATAGATAATAAATAAAGCAAGACAAAGACCACCACGCACCATGAACAGACAGCGAATTGTGCGCAAAATAAAAACCGTCAATAACGAAAGTAGAAAATCGCACGCACCTGTCAATGGTGATGATGGCGCTGTTGGCTACTCACGCTGCACTTGTCTCCATGCATTTATGATATACGTTGAATGTATGTGTCCATATATCAATTTGTCAATAATTGCGGCGGCGGCTGCTGCAGCCGCTCGTATGAGGGTTGAGCTTGCAACTCAGAGTTCCAGAGTAAAGCAAGTGCAATGTCGCTGCCGTCGCTAATGAGCAAGGAAAGCGGTTGTACCAGGTTGGATTTTTTTCCAGCGCTTACACACACACAAAACAATTTGTTCTTTTTACTACACGACGTTATTGAATTTCTTTCACCGAACTAACTGGTTTTTTACAGCTCCATCGGTACATGTACATACATACACGCAGTCGGTCAAACGCAGCTAGTATGTACTTTGCGGCGATTATCACGATTTGCTCTCCGAAATAAACTATTGACGCATTTGAATTTACTAATTATGCTAATAGAATTGAAAATTAGGGCTTTTTAACTGCTTTACTGCAATTTTTGCTACGATAAGGCAAGTGTACGGGCTAACTGCGTCTAACGCGCTGCAAATGTGAGAAACAACTGAGAAAATTGAGAGAAAGCAGCACCAGCTGTTGGAACTTTTGTGGCGTTGCCAGTTTGCAGAATTTATGCCTGCTTTCCGTTGGGCTCTAAGTTGGCAGGGCTAATTGATTTGCGCAGCAATAATAAAATAGTAAACATTTAAATATCAACATGCTTTTAAATATATATTTTTTATTTAGTTAGTTAAACCAGCTGATGGGCCATTTGTATTTGGGTATTAAAAGGTATAGAAACAATAGAATCAGGACCGAAATATTATTTTTTTATGGAAGTAAAATAAAACAGTTGAATAATATACACAACGAGTAACATGGTATTTCGGAAAACAAAAATTTAAAGGATATTTTTTGGACTTTATGCAAGTAGAAAGTATTACCAGAACAATTGAGCAAAGGTTGCATGAGGCTCATGTTAATTTTTGTGTCCTCGACATCATAGAGTTATCGTCCTCCAGATGTGTGCGTCCCATTGCCATTACCAAATTATCTTCTAAATCATGGTCGTCCTGTTCATTGTGCTCCTGTAAGGGGGCTAGTTTCTGACTCTTCATACGTAGTTCGAACACCTGACTGATGGCATCGCGGAAGCAAATAAAATTATAATCAATAACGCCCTGGCGATTAAAGTTTTCCTCGCGCAAAATGCAGACGAGAGCCAGAAATTTGTTCACTTCTCTCAAATAGAGAATCGTGTTGTTGTTCAGTTTAATAAGACTAGAACTGCCGCTGTCGAAGGCGGTTTCCTCGGAACTGTTATGTGAGATTGTGAATAACATATATATAGATATATAGTATATAAATGTATGTAACCCACCTATATATGCTTGACAAATCGATGACCATATCAATCATATCACAGCACAGCTCATAGGCTTGCATATCGACTGGAGATGAATCGGTTGCAATATAAATTTTTGAAACAACGTCGAAGAGAAAAGCTTTCTCTATACCAGAATTCTGAAATTGTATGAGTTCGTTTAGTTTTGTTTGCAAGCCACACGACTATAACTTACCGGTATAAAAATGTTTAACAGATTTTCGAGCGTTGGCAGCTGGGAAATTAATTTTTGCACAACTTTTGAAAACGCTTCAAATATCGAGTGATCGTAAATGGAGGTAAGGTGAAAACTTAGATGAATTTTATTAAGTCCGGCTTCACTGAGGTCATCAGATGTACGTTGATGTATATCACGTTGGGATTCCATTTTCGAATCATCGCTTATGCCGTCAACCTTTGGGAAATCATACAGCTGTTGAAACGTACTGATAACTATTCAATATATACAGACAGTCTCACCTTATGTATGAAAACTTCGAACTTAATGTTCGGATTAACTTTGTATGCCTTTATTACCGTGTTCTTGAACTTTGTCAAAGCCTCGTTGTAGTCGTCCTTGGCATCTATGACAAAAACAAGTGCACCACAGCCACCAAAGATCATATCTGAATCAAACGTAGGCTCTATGAAGTCTATCTGACCAGGGAAGTCCCAAATTTGGAACTGCACAAAACTGGAATTGTTTATGTCGTCCTTAACGATTTTGCTTGTAGATTCGAGGAACAGGGTTTCGTTTGGTGACATCTTGTGGAAGACTACTTTTTGTATGGAACTCTTTCCCGAACGACGCAGACCCATGAGCAATATTCGGGGCTTTGTCTCACTGTTGCTTGGCAATGCATTTACGTCCAATCCATCCTGATCATAGGCAGTATATTCATACTCCTTCGGGAATGTATCCACAGGATAGTCATCATCTTCGTAGCTCTGCAAATTTCACAGTTTTTGTTAAATATCATATAGAAGGGCGGAGGCTGGCAATTTTGCAATGATATGGCTTCTTTGTTTATTTACCATTGTAATGCTAATGGGCGTTGGTTGTATACTGCCGTAGATGTTACATGCAGTTTGGTGGCAGATCGCGTAATTACTAAATCTAATTGCAATTTCTTCGCGAATTTTTAATAAAAATCTAAAAATGAATAAAAAGCTTCTTATCGCAGACAAAGTGTGTACACATATTATCTGTTTCAGCACAGCTGTTGGCACCAGAGTTGTGCGACCACTTTATTGTAGAATTAGTTATTCAATATAATATGTTACAGACGAATTACGTTTTCATTATTACTTGTTATTATTAAGGTCAGTCTATCAGTCTACGACAAATTATTAATGTTTTTCATTTTGAGCGAACTAATAATTTCGGGGATTTAGAGCGCGCAACTCAAAATGCAAATGTCAGCTGCTTCTTCACTAGCTGTGAATGGCTATCAACTGTATCTGTTAAGAAGAAGACCAACTTGTAAGAGTCTGGCACGTTTAGGAGTGTGTTTTATTAAATTGTTTAATTAAAAATATTGGGTACTATGTCGGCGCGTGGTCTGCTGCTCATGGGCCAGTGCATGCCCTGCATCAAGAAGAATGCCTCAAAAATTCGAATACGGCGTATGGAGCTTGATAAGAACCTTAACATGGTTAGAAGAAACTTTTTCGATGCAGGCAGATTTAGTGTTAACCCTATATCTCATTTCACAGTACTTCAAAAAAGACGAGTTCTACTTTGCACATGATCCACAGAAACTATGCAAGACTGGCGATGTGGTCCTGATAAGGGAGCTGCCGGAGAGGTTGACACGTCTAATTACACACGCCGTTGAGAAAGTGGTCTATCCGCTTGGTGACATAACCGATCCTATTAGCGGCAAAAAGGTTGTCGTCGGTAAATATCGTGAGGACATTGAAATGGCTAACCAGATGTTTGGCAAGTCTGAAAAAGCCTTCGACTACGACAAAGCACCTCCGCGCGGTCGTTTGGAAGGCACCAAGGACTTCACACATGGCGAAACTTACATTAAGTATCACGAGGATGGAAAGGATCAGCCATTTGCAGTCTAGGACTAGACATCTTTTGCCTAGTCTATAAGTTTGTTAGATGTGAAAAGTTTGTTAATAGTAAAACTTCAAATTTATGTATTTTAAACAGTTTATTCATCTCAACCCATCCTGTTTCGCGTAAAAGTTTAATGCGTGTAGACAGCACACCTTTATAATTAGTAGGACCAGATAGAAAGATCTACGTAGTCGGGTGAAATATAAAAATATATAGCACCCAACAAAAGCTGTACGAAATTTGTCGTTATATCAAATTAAAATGTTATGTAGATGAAAATAATAGTATATTTGCGTAATGCAGAAAATGCAATGCAATATAAACAACTGTGAAAGATATTCGAAGAATATGAAGGCTCCAGGGGAACCGGAAATATATTTTTATATAATGTGAAATTATTTCCAACCTTTCCCCGATTTATTTGACAATGAAAGACTTTATACTAAATATTTTATTTAAAATGTCGATAATGCTCTGCTTGCCTTTTTACGTATAAATGAGTTTCTTGAACTGAGTTTTCAGTTTCCCTCTCATTTATTCTAAAGCAGTTTTTGATTCCCGAATTCTTTACAATTTATCCTAGTTTAAATATGTAGTTTTTTGATATTAAATTTAGTGCTTCGCCGATTTTGAATCTGTTGGGTCCTCTTTCATGCGTAGGCGTCGAATGCGTTGACATCAGATCCGTGAATCCATAAATTAAATTGTTAACTAATCACAATCTCTTACGATGCTAAAATTGTACTGGAGTATAGCCACATGTGCGTTGTCATCGCATAGTTTTTGCTGCAAATGATAATTATTTAGATACATTTTGTTAGGGATATTCAGTATGCAAGGAGCAATTTTGATAATGTGATTGTTTGAATCTGGAAACTCTGAATGTAATGCAAATATTGGAATACAGAGTTTTTGACATAAAGATACACATATATCTTATCAATACCTGTTCTAAATCATGGCTTGCGCGTAGCATAAAATCTCGCACAAAGTAGCCACGACTGGGTATGTCCAGAGCTAGTATTAGCTTGTTGTTTCCCAGCTGCTTGATAATCTTGACCGATTGGACGGGTCGGGCCACATCATCCTCATTTACCTGTGCACCAGCTTTGTCTTGATCTCCAGTATCTGCATCGCTGCAGATGGACCATTGTAGTGGCTTGTTGGAACTGTAATTGTAATGTGGATTTATTTTATTTTACTTTTCTTTGCATGCTCTTAAATAGCTTACCTTAGATGCACTTCAATGTTGCTGGCCTGAAGGTAACGTGACACGGGCACTATGTAGGATGCATTGAGTGAGGTGCCGGTGCTGGGACAATATTGCTCCACATCTATTGTGCGGTTGTATTCAGCGGCCAGCACACAACTGGTAACCGTCCAGCAATCTAATTGTGACTGAATAGATGGATCCTCTGGCTCTTCTTTAGCATGCGAATCGCTCACAATTCTGGTCACCAATTCCAAGTGTTCGATAGAATGGGAGCCGTCGGTTTCCAGTGTGTCAATTGGTGCTGTTGATAGATCCGTCTCAGCAGAGTTTTGTTTCGCTTGAGCTTCGGTTGCGTGGGAACTTTTTCCATGATGCGCACGTTTCGTTGCTAGTGTTTTATTTGCTGGCATTGCCTGCACTACCAACGGTTCAAGCTCTGATTCCTGATCCTGCTCAGCAGACTGCAACTCATCATCAGCATTTTGCTGCAGTGGCTGCGATTGCTTTACATTGGCGTCCACTGTATCTGAATGTGTCTGCTGAAGCTCTTCAAAACAGGTTGACTATGGGAAAAGTAAAGGAAATAATATATGTATATGATATGTTAAAGACTAGTTTATTCATAAATTAGCTAAAATAGCATATAAAATAAATGGCAAGCTAAATATTTTGCTGCAAAATTTTGGTAAAGTATTTCGTTAAAAAATTTGTCTTTCTTTTAAAATTTTCAAAATTGTTAGAAAATAATTACGAAATTCATTACATTTTTATATTTTATAGAAAATATATATGCAAATACTTAAAGACAGCAAGTTTGCTAAACTAACTATTAAGAAGAAGATCCTAGAGAGATGAACTATTAAGCCGTTACTTATAAATAAGGAAGCTTTTAAAAAAATGCCCCAATTCCTCCTTGAATCATAAGTCGTTGCTCTGACGGATATATGATATACATACAGACAAAGCTATATGACATGTTAGCTGATGTGTGACGGCTATAAAAACATATAGTGGGGTACATACAGGAAATTGTTAAATTATACATACGTATGTAAACAAAACATCGAATTAATGGTGCAACTTACCAGACACTTTTCGCCGACTGTCTCATCACCATTGCACTCGGGCGGCTCCCCAAACATCTGCGCCTTGATGGTCTTGTGCTTGATCCACTCCTGACTATGGGGATTGGCTGAGCGTCGGCCCACGCTCGAGTCGCGCACATCGGTATACACAAAGCCAAACACGGCTGTGATGGGGTTGTCCACGGACTCGTTGGTGTTGCTAAGATTCTGCAGATCGAGCGCATCGGCATTATCATGACCACCACTGCTGTTGCGCACCGTTGTGGGCGGCACTTCGAGAGCCACCTGAGTCTGGGACGGCTCGGTGTTGACTTTGTTGGTGGTCAGAGCTAGGTTAGCAGTTGGCGGCGATACCGTCTTGTATACATTGTAGATAACCGCATCACCAGTGTTTAGCTTGCGAATAGCTTGACCAGCGGCTGCTGTCGTGTTGGGTACGTGTATGCGGTTGCTGCTCGCTGTGCTGGCGATGGTGTCCACTACAACAATGTGTTCCTTGGGCTCGGATTGCTGTAGAGCGACGTTGTCCTGCCCCGTCGCCAGCTCAGCGACCGCAGCTGCAACTGCGGAGCCCCGAACTCCAGCTGCTTTGGGGGAGCCCAGATTCTTGCTCAAGTGCTGGGCATCTATGTCAATGGAGTTGTTCTCGAAGTCCTGCGGCACGGGAATAGCCTCGGACTTCTCAGCCGAGGTATCACTGCCGTTATTGCTATTTTGCGCCTGTGGCAGCAACTCCGCCGACAGCTGCAATGCCCGCACTCCTTGCACCCCCTGCACCAACTTCTGAGAACCCTGCGTGGCCCGCAGCACCTCCTGCGGCAATGGCCACTTGGCCTTGTTCTTACTGCTGATCGTCTTGTTGATCCGCGGGGCTGTCGTTGTGATGCGTATGTGCTTGGCGCTCAGTAGGGCCACCTGCTGCTTCGACATAACCACGGCCAACTCGTCGTTGGTATCCTCCTCATCGCGGGGGCGACTTACGTTCCGTACCGAGGGCGGCCGGGATGTGCTGGCGGCGTACATTAAACTGGGCCAGGCCACATAGGACTTGTTTTTGAAAATGGTTTGCAGATTGTGCTGCAGATAGTTGCGATCCTCGTCGCTCATGTAGAGAGGTACATCCGGGCGATTATGGGCATTTCCGAAAATCTGGTAGCTCTCCAATTGTTGCTGTTTGTTGTGCTCAACGAAATAGAGTGTGGATACAGCCGCCAGACTGTATGTGCGCGATAAAGAAATGAAGTCACATTTTAAAATGGTAGGTTTCGGTAAATATAATCATTATTTATTTAACGAAATATGCATCCACATTTTAAAAGGATAAATAATCTGAGCTAAGCAATCAAAGTGGTCGTTGAACATAAGTTTAATTATGATTTGTGGATTCTTACTAAATAGAAATATCTATATAGGTTTTATACAAGTGAAAAAAAGTATCCTAACGAAATCTCTTATGCCCAAATGATTTGATATATTTGACAATAGAAGGAATAATGCTTTAGATATGCCGTGAGCCACATAAGATAGCGAATGTATAAATACATTCTTCTTCCTTAATTCAACTTTTGCGTACGAACATAATTTTTTGAATTATTTGCTCTGTGCCTTAAAATTGAAATCGAATTTGGCGCCAAACTGAGATACACAAATTAAATTAGAAGTCTGCACTGAAACATTAATCATAGAAATCTTTAGAATATATTGATTAATCAGTTTGTTAAATCGTCTTCAAAGTAAAACTGAATCAAAGCATTTTAAAAGAAGAAATGTAAACTCTATGCATTGGCAAAGATATATCGTCGCTTTAAATATGATATAAACATTCGATTCAAGCTGTGCAAAATCATTAGTTCCACATACAAGTATATCAACAATATTCAAAATGGTTTTTGAAACCTGTCAGTTCCTATGGAAGCTGTCAGATATATAAGTTTGAAAATCAATTGTTACAGCGTTACAGCATTACATAGAACCATATATGCTAGCTTTTCAAAACTAAGAGGCTAGTTTGAACAGGGAAACAAATATCGGTCGAAGTATTATATGAACACAAAGAAGTAAGCAATCGCAAAACAATTAGAGTGCTAGCTTTGAAAAATCTCTAAACCCTTTGCAGTAACCCTTTGTTACTTTGAATAATTCACGCGGCAGGTACTGGTTATGAATATACAAGTTGTTCGAGAACTTACCAAGCGGCCATAACTATGATCAGCAGAAATATGACAATCTGAAGCGTGCGGCTCGAGCAAATCTCATAGCCATCGCGTCGGGTGTTTGTGCGACGCATGCGTTCTGTCAATAGGCTGCATGGATCGAGCTCCAGAGGCTTCGCCTGTGGTTTATAGGTATTGGCACGTTCCAAGTGCTCGATGCGTGTCTCTAGCACGCCGGTCACCTTGCACAGCTCCTTTACGGCGCCAATGTTCTCCATTAAAATGCGATCCTAAATATGCAAAAAAAAAAACATGGTATTTATTACGAAATTGTTAGCCCCTTCATTTCATGTTCAATTATATCTAACGATCCCTTACTTGTAATTTCATTAAAATTATTTAGGAATATTTATTCAAATTCTTTTTTCAAATTATATTTCATTTTTCACAAAATCGTTGACTGTCCCAAAACCAATTGTTTTCTAATTCAAACCAACGTTAGCACAACAACATTTCAAAATCTGACCACAATTAAGGACAAACACACAAATCAGGCAGACTTCATTTATGTGTATAGAGATTCGATTTTCAAGTTTCTCAAGATATTCGTACCGAATTAAATGTGAGAGAAAAATCATACAGACCTTGTTGACAAGCAAGAAGTTCTCGATGACGTTGCCGTTCGGCAGGACAACGCTGCCAGCCTCTTGCACCGCATCGGGAATAACCTCGCGCACCTCCTGTGCTATAACGCCCGTGTCCACGATATCTTCGCAGTCACTGACGCGCCGAAGGCCCGAATGAATCGCAAACTCCGGCTCGTAGCGATAGCGCACAATGCGGATCTTCAGCAGGTTGCGCAGCTGAACTGAGGTGTCCAGTTCACCGATCTCGCGCTTGGCACGACTATCGCTCGGCTGGACAATGTGGCCCGATACCTTCAGATTGCCATGGACCACCAGGCTCTCGTCTGGACGGTCTGTGTTTATGCCCACGCGGCCGCTGTGGAATATGGAGTCGTTTAGGCCTCGTTGCCAGCACAGATCCACATCAGACTCGAACTGGCCGGGATTGGAGGCACGTACAATGATGCGCTCACTGCCGTGGCTAATGACGGGAAAATTGCCCGAGGTCGTGTGCACGTGGAGGCCCACTACAAGCTGAAAGAATCGCTGCTCGGGATTGGGGCGTCCTTTCTTGCGCATGTTGTTCTGAGTTGTCTCGGAGAAATGCAGCCGGCCGACTGTGATTTTACTGACAATGTGGCTCTGGAGATCGATACTGATGGAAAAGGTAGGGATTATAGTTTGTTTCAATGTAATTTATTATTATTATAATTATTCAATTCAATAAATTTAATAATAAAGGAAAAGTACTTACGGTACGGGATAGAATGGCTTTTTCGAGCGATCCGACTGGCTCTGCTCCACGCGAATCGTTTGATTGGGCGCCTCGAATTTGACGCCATAGAAATGCAAGTGGAAGGATTTGATTTTCTCCAGGCCGGACGGTGTTTTTACAAATTTGGCATCGCCCTGCAGGCGTGCATGGCAAGTGACTTGAAAGTGATTCTTCTTCTGGCACACGTACGCTTCGTCTGAGACGGAGAAGTTAAATCCCTTGTCGGCGTCAACTCGATAGAAGCTGACAGACAACTCTTGCAGGTTTTGATCGCAAAGCTTATGCCAATTCTCCGGCTGAAACGGGCTGAAGCTGATGCACTGTGGCTGCGCGGCATCGCCCGCCTCGCTGCTGCCAGATCCCAAATTGACAGCTGTGGTGGAGCTGCTGGCGTGGCCATCCAAACTGTTGTCCGCCTGGGAGTTCACTGTGGACAGAGCCGGAGACGCGGAAGCCGAGGAGTGTGAGTGTGCGGGTGTTTTACTCAGATCGCTGTGGCTGCTGCTGCCGTGGAGGACACCAGCTCCGATGCCACCATGGCCAAAGCTAGAGCTCTCCAGCGAAAGGGAGTGATGCGAGGCACGCAACGGGCTCATTATCAGGCCCGGATCGTGCTTGATGCTGGGTGCGAATTCTGGACAGTCCAGCTGCGTGGACATCTTTCGCTTACGTGACGATGAATGGACCGGCGTAGACGGTGCCGAGCTGCGGTTAAGCGAGACCTGACTGGTCCCAATCACCTGCACACGCTCGCCCAGTGACGACGTGAGCATGCAGGTGGCCGTCTGTTCGCCGAAGATGCTGGACAAGTTCTGGTAGCTTCCCGTCCCATAGAGCCCGCTCTCATACTGCAGCTGCCCTGGCGTCGTATATAGCAGCTGTTCATGCACATTTTGCTGGCTATCCTGCAACTGTTGCTGTTGCTGTTGATGTTGCTGATGCTGATGCGACTGCAGCAGTTGTTGCTCGTTCAGCTGCGACTGTTGCTGCTGCTGCAGCAAGCTGTTGGAATTCATTAGCACGCTGTCTTCATGCTTCACCCTGACGTCCTGCGGCGGGTGCATGTGGGGCGTGTACTGATGGTTGGTGGCCTGTTGCTGATGGGGCGGTGTGTATTGCAGTTGCATGATTCCCCCCGCATGCTGCTGTTGTTGGTGCTGCTGCTGCTGCTGCTGCTGCGACTGCATGGGCGCTAAGCCTTGGTAGAGGTCGCGTGTGGCAAGTACCAGACCGTGAGCATCGCCCAGCGGACTGTAGGCCGGCTCTGAGCCTGAGTCTGGCGGGCTTTCCGGCAGCTGCGCATGTATTTGGGGCGTGGCAATTGGTGTGCTGGACAAACTTACGCGCCCCGAGCCCGACACACCAGCCAGCTGTGCGTCCAGGCCGCTCATTGGCGGCGTATGTGGCGACTCCAGTTTCGTGCTACACAGAGCCCCCAGTCCAGAATCCATGGCGAGCCCATCGCTATTGCTGTGCTGGGCATTGTCATCAAGTGCGCCAACACCTGTGGCAACCTGCATGAGCTGGTCCAGGTTGTTGAAGTCCAGGGCGTCATTATCAATGCCGAAATCATTGCGAGCTGTGGGTCACGAAAAAAAAAGAAGGAGGATGATGTAACAAATATAAATGTTTATCAACTTAATTACATACTATATTTAGTCTTATACTAACTTGAGTAGTTTTGAAACCTCCTTCCCTACATTCTCTGAGTTTTATGGCCGAGAAAATTCGTAAACCGATTAAATGTAATATATGGAAAAGGGTTTCTACGTACATATATTATAGGATAATAATAATAATTATTATCCTATCATATGAGACCTGCTGTGCTGGCATACTTATTTGACTTTCTAAATACATTTTGAAGCTTTTTGTGCGTTTAAAGTAGAAGGACGAGTTCTGAATCTAAAACCACTCTCGATTCGACAAAAAAAGGACCGCAACCAAGCTATTGCTTGTTATAATCGTAACTGAGTTTTTATTGATGCTACCATGTTTTTTTTTCTCTACATACTTGTATGTAGTGAAAGATTTGGAGCTCCACAAACAAAAGATAGGGTGGTATTTAATTAGAAGCTTTCTGTCATCGAAGATAATTAATGGTAGTAATTTGCCATTACTACTTGTTTTTTTATTTTTTATTTTAATTGTATATATATTATCTATGTATATAAGGTTCTTAAATCTGGATTTGACATGGTGAAAAAAATGGTGGTATACGGCAAATTTATTTTTGTTTCATAATCGAAAATTTAGCGAACCAGTCACAACACTTACAAGTATATACATTTATGTATTATTATGTAGCCTAACCCGGATTGTGGTATTTATATTTACACACACACATACAAATGTACTTCATACGCGTGTGTAGTTATATGTATCTCGTGATGTTTGTATAGTTTAGTGCTTTGGCAAATGATGGGCGTTTCATGAGAATAACAAATTGTAATGACACTATTCATGGCTCTGTTTAGGCAAGAGCATGAAACTGATAAGGAGTCGAGAAACGCGTCGAATGTTTGATCGATAAACTGGCAAGTCTAAAAAGATGACGACAATATGGTAGTATAATTTATGTGTCAAATAAATTAACAGTGCAAGTTAATTTATTCAAAGCAGTAGGCCAGTCGTTTGCAGAAACCATCAATTATTATTACCATTTAACGTCTTTGGATAATCCATAGTTTGGTTTAGTGTTGGTTGTGTTTCAACTAATTTTTTATACACTATACTCGACTTTTTGTTTATTATCTGTTGCTGTACTTAACACTTTTGCAGCGCGCGATCTTTTGCGTGGCTCAAAGAAATCACACTGACAGACACGTTAAATTCGTTGAGTTTAGTTAGTATAACTAAGGCCTTAAAACCGCACTCTGCCGCTGCAGCGTGAGCAGCATCCATAGCAACAACAAAAGAAACAAAAACAAAAACAATAGCAACAATGCACAAATAATTATCTAACCTACGTTTGAACGAGCATACGGTTGATGCACTCTTCACAACTCGTTGAGCAGTGAAAATGCGATTTAAACAAAATATTTATGTACGAGTATGGTATATAAGTATGTACGTATATAGTATATATATACTATAAAGCATGTACATTTATTTACTAAACGAAGAAAACAGAAGAGCCTGCTAGCAAGTAAATAATTGTATATTTATGGCTCCAATTGAGGGGGAAAATATACAATTTATTGAACAAATGAATTATGCTTTAAGTCAAGAAAAAATAAAAATAATAATTAATACACAATTCCATAGTAATTTCTCGAAATATGACACTATAGCTGACTTTGTTTTTGAATATGTTCTCAGGCGCTGTATCTATTTGTATTGCATGCTAATATGTTTGTTTATTTTTACAAATGCATTGCTAGAAACAATATCAATTTCCCGTTTATCAGTTATTGCACATATAGCCTGTGTTGAGTATTTGAATTTTGATTTATTTTGCACACGCGTCTTCACGTTTAGGCCGCTTCGAAATTTCTTTGGACTGCCAGCAAATATTCGGAGTTTGCCTTTTGTGTTTGCGGACTTGATTGTGATTTTGTATATATTTATATATGCAAACATATACATATACATATCTATATATATGTATGTATGTTTGTATGCATGTACACAATTATTGATCAAACAATTTGCTCGTTTCGTGTTTGTGGCATCACAAATAAGTATGCAAAATCGCATGCAAATACTTACAAACAAACGCGAATTTATATAGAATTGTGCTCCGCAAATGTAACTATAATACACAAAATGAGAATATACACATACATACATGTATGTAGGTGTGTTTGCGCTACTAAAATGATTCCTGCAAGTAGCCGAAATTTGTTCTGCTATAACAACAACAACAACAACGGCAACAGTGGCGACTGCTACATCAATTTATTTTATTTACATCTATTTTTGGCAGCCACTTTTGTTGTCATTGCCGCACATTTGACAGACCAGCCTTCATTATGTTGGGTAAAGAGTATAGGCCCCTACACATATTATTATTATAAGAATATTTTATATTAGGCCCCCATTTGATACAAATTGATGGGACCTGACAGCGAGCCGATTTAAAAACAAACAAATGCAATGCCACATTAAAGTCACTTTATTGCATTTTTATTATTTATTGCAATTAACTACATTTCAATATACCTCTCGAGACGTGTTCGGATCTTAAGGTTAATCTGCCAATTTATTTTAAATATTAATATTCATAATAGCAAATGGCTAATTGCTTTCTCTTAAACTATTCTACTGCAGATTTGTTTTTTAAATATAGGTACTCACAAAAATCAGGGAAATCAAATTCTATATCCATATCTTGACAGTGATCGCGTGCACTTTAGTTGCATCCTTTCAAAGTGGTGGAGCTAACAACATAGTTTCGATTCCGTCTGTAAGTTGAAAAAAATATATAAAAAACAAATTGAATTAGATTTTAATTTACGTTTGTTCTCCAATGAATAAAGCTCTTATATCAAACGTGTTTAGAGAACTGATTATTTATTTACTTCAACTCTATGGTGCTACCATATATTTCATGGGAATTCTGCAATCTGACTCAATGGCAAGCTTTTATTGCCAATATTCTTAGTAAGTAATAACATACAATAAGCTTAAAGAAGAATGCATCTAGCCATCAGTGATAACTTAGTATACAGAATTCAATTCTAGGAAGATGTGGTGAACGATTTCCTTAAAATTGTATTGCTTCTTTTTTAAGAATGATGTCTGTTTGCTTCCATTCGGTGAATTCGATAAAAAATGCAATTAAAGAACATCTATTTTAGTATAATTATCTATACTGACATTATAAAGAGGAATTATTTGATTGTTTTTTTGGCTCCGAAATAGCGTCCTGCCCCTGCTTCGCACGGGTATTTTTACAAAAATTTTAGAAATACATTTCTTTTTGCTATGAGTTACTAAGGAGTAAAATTTATTTTGGATATTATTTTAATGATTTTTTTTAGATTTTTTTGTTATTCTTTATTAGGTTAGAGAACCTTTAACCTTTAAAAGATATGTACATAAAAGATACTGTCAACATATAGTAAAACATTGGTTTCGTATGTTGATGCCTACTTATTCGAAGCCTTGACCTTGGGGACTACCGGAAATTGAAGCCATATTAATGATCAAATGGGATCATCGGTATCCTCGTTATATGAGCTAGTTGACCAGTTGCTGGGCCGTTTATAATAGTTGCTACACTTAAATTGTCCTGCAATTCCTTAATAAGCAGCCTCGTCCCATTGCAAATGCTTGGAAGGCTTTTATTTCTCAAAAGCATGATTGAATTCCGAATTTTACCGTCAATTCATGTGGCGGCAGTCCAGAAGGGTTTAGTGAATTTAAATGTCTTCAATATTAATCACGGTGTCGATCGATTTGTAATCTTTTATTTGGATGGGGGCTTTTAAATAATATTGCCTTAATATTTAAAGTGACAATGTTTCGAGGATGATTATGAACTAACAGCATGCTATTCAGGAGTTTTTTAAGGAAATTTGTTTACACCTTTGGATACATTATTGGCGTTTTAGTAAGGACTCCATTCTTTTTTGTAGCTTCTTTTGTGTAGAATCCATTAAATCGGTCCAGTAGATTCGAAGCCTTTTCAAATCAAACAAACAATCAAATCATTCTTTATAATATTAGTATAGATATATATAATATATTTAGCATTATACTTAGTAATTTTTAATCAAATTAATCTTAAATAATTATTATAAGAGCTGAATTATTATAAGAACGCAATTCATGAAATCAATTCGTAATTAATTAATCCTTTTTTTGCATAAAAAGCAAAGTAAATTGTAGTAGTAAATTTTTAGATGACGACTAACAATTTGTTATGCAAACATTCTAATTAATTGCCAATTTCTAAGCTTATAAAAGAGCTCGATTTGAAATATTATTGACATGCGCCATTTTTAAATAAGAATAATAACAGTCAACTTATCGGGGATATGAAATAAACCAAGTGTATGCAACAAACAAAAGCTTAAATATTTTAAAATGCTTGTACACTATATGATATACATACAAGTATATGTCTTTTTTAAGCAAAACGCAAGCTCAAACGCAGTATGAAACAAGCAGATAAGAAAGAGCTTAGGCTGGTTAATATTTTTGCGTCGGCAGCTTGCACTATCAGGTATAAGTGGGGGTCAGCACAACAACAACAACAAAAAACACAAAAAACGTGAGCGAATGGACGGAACTGGATACTCACACAAATGCAGATCGCATGGTGTTATCTCACAAGTTCTCAAAACTGGCTTTGATTTAGTTGAATACTCATTGTGAAAACTAAATATAAAATTCTTGTTATGCTGAACAAAATGAAATCCCCATTACTGGAAATTGCGGCAGACCGACTTTTGTATACCCTGCACTCCTGCCAAGAATAATTGTCTAAATAATAACGTGGCAAAATCATCAAAGTACTTGTATTTTTTCCATGGCAAACCATTTGCTTCGTCATGTGTGGACTTCCATGATTACTTTTGGGTGTTACACTGATATTCAGGATTCCACAACACCCTTGCACCCATATGAGACAGGTATGAAAATACTGTAATTGTAATTCAACGAACCCAGTTCCCAAGAATCTGTTTATTTACGCGCTCCAGTTCTTCACTTCAACACGTTGTCAGCACAGCGGGGGGCGCTACGAAGTATGCAACATATATGCCATTGGAATGCGTGACGCACGTGGCGCATACGTAATATGAAAAAAATACATCCATCTATAGTCCAATAGGGACAAACAAGTTGGTGTCGCGACAGAAATGTACGCATCAAGCTGAACGAAACCAATATATGTAGCTTTATCTTGTTCTGCTGCTTCCAATTTCAAATGTATTCGGGCACATGTCTGGTGTTTTATTCTGTTGTTGTCTATTTATCTGAATGTTGTTATCGTCTGTGTCTTATTATTGTTGTGCTTTTGATGCGTAATGCATGGCTCTATATATAAATAGCTAAAGTGCAATGCCCACATCAGCCGCAATGGGGACATCACAGCCAGCAAAAGGCATCAAAAGGCAGCTGTTCCAATGCTGACACATATAATATGAACTCGTGACAGATATTTGTCCGTAAAGTTGCACCTCAACGTACGAAATTCAAGCCAAGTTGCCGCTGATCTTTGAATGGTATAGTACAAAATTGGTGGGTGTGAAAACGTTTCTGGCTTATATTAATCAAGAAAACGTAAATTCGCTTCTAAAACATTGGAATGCTACTCATATAATTATTATGATATACATATCTATACATAGTTTATGAGGTTGAAGTAGAACTTTGAAATTTTTTAGAATTTCTTTTCTATCGGACTTTTTTGTCCAGCATGTATAAAATAAGAAACATCCATGGAGATATGCCACAGGCTCCAGATAACCTACCTTAATATCTTGTGGCAATGATTTTGCGGGCCCTATCTTGGAATTAAAAATGCAACTTGATTTGAATAAAATTATATATGGCATTATATTAATCTCCAAATGGCTGTTGCTGTACAAGAAATACACGTTTAGACCCAGGACGCCCACTTGACGAATTCCAGCTTCTGTTTATTGCACTACCTCTTGACGAATTCTAAAACCATATGACCTATGAAGATTCAAAAGCCTGGCGAGCTGATATTTAACAGGTTTCCCATACAAAAATTTTTCCCCTCTATTCAGAGAGTAGACAAGCTTTTTTGAAAGCGATTCTTCAGAAGCATGCTAAAAATAGTACAAAATTAAAGCATTCTCTTTGTTCATATATTTGATCAAATCAGAAGTATAAACCGTAACTATAACTTCGTTCTATGAGTATGATGTGTACAGGCCTACGAGTACATACAACCATAATATACTATATTACACTGCACATTCGTATACAAAGCTTCAATATAGCGAAATGTACTATTAAATAAAGCTTGGCCTATGTTGTCGTCTTCGAAGCCTCTATGACTGCACAGTCATCGTCATCGTGTTCATTGTCGTCGTTGTTGCGACAGTTTTGATTAAATTAACGCTTTGGCTTATGTAGCCCATGGATAGATTTGCAAGCTGTAGATGCTGATGTTGATGGAGATGAAGACGAAGACGAAGAAGATGATGGAACACGGGCAGCTTGTAAATGTATGAAGCATACATGCGAGTATACATATATCATTGTCTGTCTACGCATGCGATACAGTACATTATAATATAATAATTCGTGTGATTTTATTTAGTTTGACAGCAACAGCAACTATACTCAATAAGAAATCTAAAGAAAAAAAATATGTTTAAATACGGGTATAGCTAAAATAAACTCACGACAAGTTTCACTTGACGTCGGAATTGAAGAAGAGGAGCTTCGCTTTGTCTATAGAAGCTGCGAGCTTGGCGACGTGTTCGAAAACCTGTAGTAGTTGTTGCTGCCGTTTTTATTGTTGTTTTGGTTTTTATATCTGAAGCGGAAGTCTACTTTTTCATACTTGCATATACAAAATTATATTATATTTTGCTTATATATATATATATATTTATTTTTTTGGTTAAGTTTATTGTTTTGCTTGGCGCTGTCAATATCTTGGCCGGCGCACACATCCTTGACTCAAAACAAAATACCGACAAGATTTATGATTGTTGTTGCTTTTATTGGGGATTTTCAGTTACTTTGAGTTGGGCTCACACACGCCACTCTGAATGTGTTGTTTAGCGCAGTTTATAAGCATTTAAGTGAAACAACAACAATATCATTATCAGCAGCAGAAGCGGCAGCGACAGCGGCAAAATTTAATTAATAGCATTCACTTTAGAAATGGCGTGCAACCAAAGACTTAAGCCGTCCGCACGTACACCCAAAGAGTCGCGCAAAAATTGAAATACAAATTTTGAGTTTTGTGTTAAACAGATTTGCTGGTGCTTGTGCTAATTGCTTATGGCATGTGATCGTCTGCCAACAACTGTTAACATTTCAATCAAATTTGCGTTCGAGTTAGATTTGAGTTTAACTTTCTAGCCATGCATATCGCTCTAGGCAAGAGTTTTCAAAGTTTTAGGGCGCGTCCATTTACTCGTATGTCTTCTGTTCGATCAATTTGATTACGCAGGTCTTCAATTTGGCAGAATTAAGTGGACAGATAAGCAACGATGAGTCAACAAACAGATTTTAATTCAATTAGCACTATTCCGCTAAATACTCAGGAAAATATATTGTATGTATTACTAACTCCTACTGCAGTCGCAAAGGAATTGTAGCATATGCCCAGCTAGTTATGTAGTACATAAGTTTTATAATTTTTGTGCAAACAAACAGCCCGAGATTTATTTTCTATACACTTTACTGTACCCAAAACGTGGATCAATATTGTTCTTTTTTTCAATTAGAAATCATATTTAGGAACTTATTTTTATTTTTCATCACTTGAGATGAACACGCTTTAGTGGCATGGCATGATCTTTCTTCCTTTCAACTTCATTCTTAATATCATTTCTTGATTTGATTTACATATATTACCATAAACTAGCTAGTGCAAAAACAAAATATTTCATCTTATAAGAGTGTCATTGTGAAATAAAAACTCAGAAATTATGACAATAGAGCTTTGGATTTGTGCAGAACGCAGATAAATATAAACTTCAAACAAATAAGAATGTACTTTTCTTTTTAAATAAGAAATACGTTCAAATATAAGAAATATAGGGCAGCAAAATCAGTTAAAGATAAAGAACTGAAAGACCTTTTAAGTTTTTTAGTTTGGAATTATATAAATTCGGCCTTAAAACAATTGCACGTGAGTATAGAAGTTAAGTTATTAAACAACTTCCCGCAGTTTATTTGAGCGCTTGGTTTAATGTCATATCTTAATGTGCAAAGTACAAATATATGTATTTAATATGAAGAAAAAAATGTGCTATTTCCTCTAAGTTAGGGTGGTTACATTAGTGACTCTTGCCTTGCTGAGGAATATTTATTAATTATTATTTATTAGTTGTGCACTATTTTATATTTTTTAATTCAAAAATTAAATAGTTGTTTATCAGAAGAGTAACAAACAATTTTAAGTTGCCTTATAAATTGCGACTAATAACTCATATTTGTATCTTAAGTTAAAAGAGATTACACTATAGCAGATGGCACATATGTACATATATAAACGACCAGTTAAAACGCAGCGTTTCAAACTATAATATTTAATTTTTCAATGCTGCTCTTATGCAAGAGTAAAGACGACTTACACTGTACCATGGCCAAAGTTATATCGCAAATGATATACGTTTATCAGAAGCCCAAATTAATAGAATTATAAGTAGATACATAGAACTCACTAACAATTGAAAAAGACCGCGCATTTAACAAGATTTTTTCGAAAATGCTAAAAACCAAAATCAAAATCCCTATAACAGAATATCAAGAAAAACTTAGGACTACTTTAATAACTTTGTGTGAAAACTGGGATTTGATAATGCTTATGTATAATGCTAGAAAGCTATTTATTAGCCGCAGGTGTCGAGGCCTGAATCTAGTAATGTTAAAAATTGTGCAGCTAATTCATCTGAACAAGTATGTAGATTTCTGTCAAATGTTTTATGGACAAAAAGAGTTCTTCACTGTTAACTTGCAAATGTAAGAAGAGCCACATGATGAAAAGGGAGCTTAGAGTGCAGAGTGCATTGGCTAAAATGACAATTACGAAGACCCCTACAGAAAGAAAGCAATGGAATATTCCAAACGATTTACTTTCCACAACAACAAAATCAAACCACAAGCAATAAAAACACCAGCAATAGCTACAACTACAACTCTGGAGCATACAAACTAATGTTTTACAACCACGCTAACCGAACCAAGAATGGGAATTGAAAAATTAAAGCTACTGAGCCTCTTGGCCTCTCTGACTTCCACAGAAACTATGCTAAATAGTAGCCAAAGCAGATTTGTGGCACGATCTACATATACAAAATATATTTCTTATGACGTCTGGGCTGATATTTTGCGACTGCCATGCCTTGCTGGCTGCTGTTGTCGAACCAAACTAACCGGTTGAATTTTATGTCTTTGCTGATATTATTATTATTGCTGTGGTTGTTGTTATTGTTGTAGCGATTGCTGCTGGAGTTGCTGATGTTGTTTTTAGCGTCTTTTTGGGCTTTGGGACACGTTTTGCTTTTGCTTTGAATGCTATAGTTGTTGTTCCTTATTTTTGCTCATGGCACAGGTTGAAACGCAGACAGCGCTCGCAAAGCGATGCGATGAAGCGTTAAGCGATACAGAAATACTAAGAAAAAGAAAAAAACAATCACAAGTTGAAAAGAGCACAAGAGGCGCGTCAATTCAGTCGGTAGGTAAGCAAAACAAAACTGGCTGCCTGCTGCTGGACTGAGACTGACTAGCAGAAATTAAGCGTGCCAATATACACATAGCTTCACACATACATACAAATGTATGTACAAATGTATGTGTGGTTTTGATTTTGGAGAGTCTCGACGCCAATGCCGGCACAGTGGGCGGCACTTTCAGCTGAAGATGTGCTTCACGTTGTTGTTACTTTTTTAAGTATTTCGAGTAGTTAAAACAATAATAATAATAACAACAAAACTTGCCAAGACGTCTACATAAACAAATAAATAGTTTGCAGCATTCTGTTTGAATTGCTGCTGTTGTTGGTATGTATTATTGAAGCTGTTGCTGCTGCTATTGCCGTTACTGGATAAAGTTATTTGTGTTGTTGTTGTTGCTTTATTTAAAAATGTGCGCTACAGAGAGCGTTGCAAAGTTGTCTATGGAATAAAAAATAACCAACACTATACTTATTTAACCTGAGTTAGTATTGGCTTTCATATATTTGGATGTGTGTGTGAGTCACGGATGCTGCGCGTTTTTATTTATACGTATGTGTCAATGTTTTAAAGTTTTGTTTGCTATAGACATTTTTATGTATTTTGTATTTTCGTTTTGGGCTTACAAAATAGCCTTTAGTTTTATTAAATTTTTTAATTCACAAACACAGATGCAAAAGTGCTCGCAGGAACAAACTATTTCTATAGTTTCTCTATTTATTTCCAAGTATTTTCAATTTTTTCACACAAATGATGTAAATTAGTAACCTTTTATTTTGTTCTGGTGGCAGTTTTTAGTTTTTTTTTTTTTACTGTAACTCAAAACTTTTCATATCACTGGGCATAAAACAATAAACAGAATGTCGTCTCCCGCTTATTTGTTGTTATCGTTGTACAAGTATTGTGATTGCTGACACTTGCCTTTAAATGCTGCTGATTTGCATCAGAAAATAATGTATAATTTGGCACACACACGCACACACGTGCAAATACACATACACAGATTTCCGTTAGTTTCACGGTTTTAAACAGTAATTGTTGTCAAATTTTGCACTAAATATTTTCGTGAAATTCTTTTGTTATTTGCAATACATGCGCCGCGTTCACGCTTCGTATACTCAATAAATGTTTCTATGATCGTGTTTGTCTTATGTCGTTTTTGTAGTTGTTGGTGTGTTTTCGCTTTGCCGTTTTCATCACTCGTAAAGCAGTGCCATATCTAAATCCGTTGAAGTGTGGACAGCAACTGGCCGGCCATGCGCTCCGACTCTGTCTCGATCTGTGCTCAATGAAGCTTAGCTTCAAACAGCGCGGAGTTGCCAGCTCTTTACAAATTCGCCTTTGAAAATGTTCGGAACTTAAAATAATAAATCTATGATATACTAATGGATCAATTCCGATTCAAGTAATTAGGTTTTATGCTTAGGAAATAAGTGCAATATTTTTATAATATTGCTTTGTTTGCTAAATAGGAAATGTATAACTAATTTCCTTAAGCTATTGAAAAAATAATGAAAGCAATGAATTATATAGATATATGTATTTAAATAGAAATATCGCAGATAGATAAGTATAAGGTAAAACGTAAAATTTCATTAGAAGTTAGAAAATTCTAAAGCATAACTAATAACGCAGAGAGAAACTTCTTAGCTAATTGTGGCTTTTGTTGTTATGGCTTTATTTATCTAAGCCAAAACCCTGTCGATCTGGCAGCCTCAGGGGTGATCGCTGCTACGTCTACTGTCTTTGTAGAGGCAGCTTGTAAATCACATTCACACATATACAGGCTTACGTACTTACGTAGCTATATATTTTGCTTAGCCGCTCTGCGCTGTGAGAAATTGATAAATCGCAGTCAGCGTTTGTGAAGGAAAGAAAAAATGTAAATTAAATTATAACTAGCCGCAACAATGGGCTCCAGCAAAGCCCTCGTTCTGCTCCGCCTCCCCACTTAGCACGAGCACCAGACTGCGGCTCTCACGCAATTAGTGAGGCTGCGAAACCAGCGCCATCGTTCTCAACTCTGGTTGACACAAATCTGGCTCCGACACTCGGCTTGAGTTGTCCCATGTATGCATGTATAAATATACATACATGTATATACATATACCTACATACTTACGTATGTGTGAGAAAATTTGTTGTTGTTGACTGCGCCGCCTGCCGGCGTTTTCCAATGCGTCCGAGCAACACCCCCTACATTTGTTATTGTTTTTGCATTCGGCGCTATGTGATGTCGTTAGTGTTCAGCTGCTTACCCATTAACGCACAGTTTCAACTTTAAATCACCTAATGGAGTTGTTATTGTAGTTCTTGCCTGCCACTTGTGCGTGTAGGATTTACATGAAATTCATTTTAGGCAGAAGAAGCTCTGATTAAATTAAAGCGGTAATTTATGTAAATTACACAAATTTATAAGATTAGTTGATCTTGTTGGTATTGTGATTGTTTGAATTTAGATATTTTCCTTAATAATATAAAATAGAGCCAATATCGTATTGTGGCAACTTCTCGTGAACTTCGTGCAATTCAACTGTGTTTACTCAATATCAGCTTCGCTACCGTGTTTTTTCAAATGTATTCAGCCAAAGTTTATTTAGTACTACTTACCATCTCTTGTTACTCGATGGCATGAATATTAATTAAATAAATTCAATGCAACTGTTTGCTGTCATAAACTTAAGGCCCATATATATACATATGTACATATATACACGTGTATGTATATATGTACATACATAGTTATATAAGTAAGTCCATTTTAGTTAAGTGGGATAGCAAGAAAATTTGTATGTACATATATGTATAGTAATACAACGAAGAGTACGCAAAAAAATGTTATTTAAAAACTAAGTTTGAAGGATTTTGTATCTCATAGTACGATTCCTTGGTGTCGAATTAATTAATGAAATCTCATATCTTAAGCCTTTACAGCATTGCAATCGGTTTTTCAAAATTATTTTGTTTAATGTTTGCTTATATTTTTTGCAGATTCCTAACAAATAATTCCTGGCGCCTATCTGCAGGCGTGACCGATTTTAATTGGACATTTATTTATGTATTTACTATCTTCCGCATAGCGATTTTGTTGGTAAATTAAAACTAGGTGTTGATGCTTTAGGTATACAAAATCGTGGAATTACGTTCTCGTATATGTACTTTAAAAACGAATTTTGTGATCATACTAAGCATACATTCCCGTTGTATACATGTTGCTGCTATGGCTCGAAGTTCTGATATGTTATGAATTATATTCTTTAAAATAACCGCGAAACTTAGCATTAAAGCAGTTTCCAAGCAGTGCAATTAATAATTTAAAATGTTATAACCGACGTGTTATTAAATCCTTATCACGAGCAAAAACTGTATTCTCAATAAAACGTGTGTTTCAATATCTTTCTATTGATACATCAGGATCGGGGAAGCCAGTTCATAATATTATTGATGTTTTCACCATGGTTTCTACATGGTTTTCAGCAAGAACTATCTTTCGATAGTATAACATTCAGCATCATTTAATTCAGGAGTACCGGAACAAAATATTAATGGATCAACTAAATAGGTTCGCTAATTTTTTGACTGTCAATTTTATAATTTTCGGTTGCTGGGCTTGACAATGAATTTCTCATGTGAAAAAGGATGGATCAGGATCAACTTGATCATATTAATTTAAAGTTCAACAGTGGTTGATGTCATTACGCACATTGCTATTCTGAAGCACAAATTGCTAAGTTCATTTAAAGTGACATAATCAGGGAGGATGCGGGAAGCAGCGGAACAGATAACTATCTGGAATGGGATTTTGAAAGCCAGTTAATGTATGCGTGTTATTTGTTGACTATAGTTTTTTTTTCACATTTTTTACGAGCATTGCTTGCTATTTTGGATTGAAATCATAATTCAGTGGTACTTACAATCCGCGGGTAAATCCTTGAGTAGAAAATTAAGCGTGCATTTTTTACGATTGTGTTGTACTAACTCATGTTTTAAGGTACATTGTTTAATTAAATGTTTTAGAAACAGGAATATGTTTTATGCTATAAAGCAATCATTCATAGTACGATTAAACTAAATTGTAGGCATTTTTGAGCGTGGACAACAGTGTTGGATTGACTTCAGGAGAGCTTTGTACTGCATCCATAATAGCTGAGACCACTGAAAAGAATTACAAAATCAAAATACAGTTAACATATGACTGATCTTAGCAACTATATAATTACTTTTCTTTTCTTCCGTTGACATAAGCATAGCCAAAATGGTGAACTCATCGTTCTTGCTCATTTCCAATAAAACTCCTGCTGTTGTGGGCTCATTGTTGGGAATATAGTATTCCTTAAGGGTCCGTAATATGTCGGTCAGGGTCTCGGAATCAAATCCAGCGCCTAGTATCTTGCAAAGTTTATTCAAATCAATGGATTTCAAATATTGGTATTTTTGAGCAGCAGATAGTTCCTTCCAATTGATGTAGAATTGGGCCGTGCCAGTCGGTGCAGGTGGTAGAGTGCGCTGAAAAAATATTGCGGGAATAGTACTAAGATACTAGATCTCACATTAAGTTTAATAACTTACTATTTCATATGTTGGATCGTTTTGTTGTTCAATCTCAGTTGGATTATTATTTTTTTTAGTGTTTGCATGGACAATTTTTTCCGGAACTATTTTACTGTGGGGAACACTTTGTTTGTGTATAATATCTTGTTTGTTATTAGCAGAAGAAAATGATTTATCATCAATTAAACTCGTATCTTTAACATCAACTTTGGTTTGTATTGTAGTGTTGTCGAGTGTCTTAACCCTTGGCTTTTTAACCTCTACGTAGGGACCACAGTAGCTATTGAATATTTTGTCAATATCTTCATCGGAAATACGTAACTCCTTGGGTTCTTCCTTAGGTGCCCGTGGCGTAACTATATCAACAATAGGTACACGATGAAGTGGTTTTTTAGAACGCTTATAGGCAGGCTTCTCTATTGGCAAAATATCAATCAAATCGGCCCGCTCTTCATTAAAATTAGGACCCCCTTTTGTGGTAGCTAACATAAACATTTGATTAAATAGATTTAGCAGAATCTAAATAATCTATTACATACCAATTTTGCGCAAACGATCATTGATACGCTGCAAGCTTTTTTTGCCCTCAACATTTTTGGGATCTATCGCGAGCACCGTAGTACAATCTTTGAGCGCTTCCATATTGTTACCAAGTGACTCGTTCGCTTGCATGCGACGATAATACGCCTTTACACAGAGTTTGTTAAGTGAGATTGCCGAATCACAGTCCTCAATGCAATTGTCGTAGCTGTAGGACAGGATAGATTGCGTAAGCTATAGATTATCTAAATTGGATCCCTAAAATACTTACCGTTCTTGTTTTAAATAGCATAACGCTCGATTAATGTAGTATATGGAGTCATATGGATAGACTGAAACCGCTTCAGTGTATGCTTCAATAGCTCTGTCGTAGTCTGCCACCTTAACGAAGTTGTTGCCCCGGTCTTTTATATCATTGGCCTTTTTGTGCTGCTGCGCCAGGGGATCCATTGGCAAGTCTTGTTTTTCAGTAGGTGTGCTTGCTAAAAATAATAAGATTTAGTTTAGCTCTTATTTTTACAATATTAATATAGATATTCCTACCCGTAGATCCGCCGGGGCTATTTATGGCACTTCCACTGTTGTTGGATGGTGATTTTTCTTTGTTCAAGTTCTGCACAGGCACATGGCTGCGCACGGGTTGACTCTGCGTACAAAAAAATATAATTATAGAATTACATCGTTTAATGGTTGCGAACAACTTACATCATTACCATTGCATGTCGGTGCAGGACCATCCTTTAGGGCCTGCTCCTTGTTTTTGATTTCCTTTTGCCACCTATTGAGATCGGTCACATGTTTTCGGTATTCCTCGGCGTTTTGTCGCACTTGACGCTGTAGTTCCAGGGCCTTATGCGCAGAGCTCATTTTAAATTTTTAGCTAAATACTGTTAGTCTACGGATTGAACGAATTTGCGAGAAAAACAAGCGCTCTTGTTTTGGTTGTCATGTAGATGTAGTGCTGCTAAAAGCACTGATATATTAAGGGTATCGATGATTTTATTCGATGTGCGTCGATTACATTTGCTTCACACGTGTTGCTCATCTTTCGTACTGAGCCAAACGATAGCTAATAGAATCAGTGGAACTTATTTTGTACGTTATGGTCTGCACGAACATTAGACATTTTATTTCTTCTTCAAGAACCAATCAATAAGTTTGAGCAAAAATCTTCATTTATATGTATTGTATTCGTAATAGATAACTTGGGAATTAATTATTTTGCATGAGCTGTTGTGAGATTAAAATGGACTATGAAATAGTAATAACTATTTTTTTTCTAAAGAGTGGGAACAGCTTTTTCAAGAGTTGGGCTCTTGCTTTCCATTTTTGTTTTAAACATGGTTAAAAATCTTTAAAAGCTAATCACATTGAATTTTATTAGGTAACTCTTTTTTTTAAGTTATTAAAACTATTAACGTCTCTAATTTTGTGCCTAAATATCCACAACCACAAAAACAAGGGCAGTAAAATGTATTTTTGATATTTTTTTAATTTACATACTTTTTGCTTCAATATTAGAAAAGCTTAAAATAAGGAGTATTTTATAACGATAACAAAGAACATTACATATATATACAAGCGGGCAAATGGCGATTGCGGGGCGGCACTTCGTGATCTAAAGTTGCCAAAGAAGAAAGTCTTCTGGACCTTCAGCTCTGGCAGTTTCTGGCATTGTCCTTCAAACCATTTATTTAATTTCTCTAAGCTATTTCGCGATACAATGCAAATCTCTGCATTCCGTAGCTTCTCAGTACCATGGGCCTTTAGCTCGGCAATGGGAATCTGAGCGATTCGCTCGTTATAGGCATAGTCGACCTGATACAAAACTTCGTTGCTCGAACTGCGTATGTAGACATGAAAGTCGGCCACATCCGAGGCAGCGGAGACATACCATCTTAAGGTCAGATTTTCAGCCTTGTTGCTGGAAAATGCAAAAATAAAATAATTATTTATTTGCAAGACTAAACTAAGAAAACGCTTCTGTATAACTTGTTTAGAAACGAAGCTAAAGTTCTATCGTAGTGTCACAGAAGTCGTATGTACATATATCCATAGACATTGAGACTTAACTACTTACGTTTGCACATCACGAAAACGAACTTCGGTCAGCTGATCATAGTCAATACCGTTATAGAGTTGCTTCTCGTCCTCCATGCAGCTCAAATACTCGTCAGACAGCTCCAAAAGTCTTTGGTCGTAGACCGGCGATGGTGAGCGGCATCGTAGGCTTTTTAAATCATCGCTAACCTCCGTCTGTTCGAGCATGTAGTGCTTCAGAGGACGCGCATTGCAGCTGCAGTGCAGAGGATTTCCGGCCAGAAAGACCTCCGAACCATTACGCAAACTTTCCACAAGCGAGGGCGGGAAATGTTCTAGTTCGTTTTGCCGCAAATCAATGAACGCCAGGGGGACGGACTTCACCAAATTAGCAAATGGTAAGTGGTAGATTTTGTTATAGGATAGATCAATGCTCATTAAATTTGAAGGCAAATCAAAAATGTGCTCCTCGGACTGAAGGTTACTGAGCTCGTTGTGTGAGAGGTCCAGAAGTTGCAATGAAGTGAAATTGGCCAAAACGCCACGACGTAACTCGTTGATCAGATTATGCGACAGATTAAGGTGCAGGAGCTTTTTGGTGCCGAATGTAATGTCGTAGGTCAGAACTGGCATTTGATTGTAGCTCAAGTCCAGGTACTTCAAATTATAGGGTACATATTGGTGCGAAGGAAAGGTTTTCTTTGTGACAAAGCTAATGCGATTTTGACTCAAGTCCAATCTCTCTAAACTGAGCAAATCATCGAGGACACCATGTGTTTTATTATCCAGTTTGCTGATGGCATTATGGGACAAATCCAGGATCCGTAACGAGGGTAGCCCAATGAATATGTCGTTAGACAATTGCTGCAAATCGTTCGACGACATATTGAGAGTAAGAAGCTGTAATAGGCCCTCAAAGGCGCGTTTACTGTAATTTAAAAATGACGTTAGCAATAGTCTTTAATTGCGTAATATGGAATTCTTACCTTATATCTGAAACTTGGTTGCCATGTAAGTTGATTTCGAAGAGCACGGGCAGCTTTCCAAAAGCACTACGCTCCAGAGTGGTAATGTTGTTGTACTGAAAAATAATAGCTACACAGTCATAATGCAAATAATAATAATTTGTTTTACTGTGCTTAAAGCCTTGTTTACGAAATAAAAATAAATCTGTCTTAAATGTTATAGTGGGTAGTTTGAGCAACAAGTGGGTGGGTGCTTATATGACAAAAACAATAATAAAGGTTTGATACTTGTAATATACAAATTTACGGAATCAGTGTAGGTCGCAAATAGGGATTATCGTTAATACACTGAATGATAAGTGAACAGTGGGCGACATTGGATAAAAATAACTAAATATTTCTATGGATTTAACCAAACTCACACTGATCCATCATCTCTATATCATAGTCTAAAGGGATAAGTTTAAAATGCAAATACGTACCTCCAAATGCAAGTATTGAAGGGTCGACATGACAGCCAATGCTGCAAGCGGCGGTTTTGTAATGCCATTATTTTGGAGCATCAGCCGCTGCACCACCAGCAATCCCGTGAAGCTATTCCCATCCAAGCTATCAGCAAGCTGATTATTGCTCAGATCGAGATAAATTAGAGAATTCATGACAGGCCAGGTGTTTGGCGGTATAGAGGATATATTATTGTTGCCCAAGTACAGCTCATTTAGCGAAATGGGCAATTGGAATAGAGATTGCAGTTGATTGTTGTTTAAATACAGCTGTCGCAAGCTGGTTAACTTGGCCAAGGAGCCGCGCACAATATTGGTCAGTAGATTGTGACTTAGATTCATTTCAAGTAGAGTTGGCAAAGTTCCGAACGTAGAGGATTTTATTTCTTGCATGCTGTTGTGACTCAAATCTACAGAGCGAAGAGAGAATAATGTTTGGAACACGCCGTTGAATATAAACGAAATATTGTTATGCGAGACATCGATGGTATGGAGTTCGTAAAGCTTGGGAAAACTGTTCTTGGGGATCTCTGCAATCTGGTTGTGGGATGCGTTGAGCACACGAAGTCCGGTCATATTTTGTATTGGTATCTGAAATGAAAAGGTAGGCCCTGAATTAAATATATAATCATGCCGAGTTTTATACTAACATGAGCCAGATTTGTAAGTTCGTTGTAACTCAGTTGAAATTCGGAGGCGAAGGTTGTTTCATCGAAGCTGCGACGAGAAAAATTTGCCAAACGATTGTGTGATAAGTCGAGCACTGTTATATTGACGCAGTTCTCAAAAGCTGCACTTTCAATTAACTCCAAGGCATTGTGAGAAACATTGATAACGGCTTGGTAAATATCTTTAAACGAATTCTTTTCGATTTTCGAAATGTTGTTTTCAGCTAGATCTATTAGCTATATAAAAGATGATTTATTTAGACTCATTTATGGCTCAAAGAAAATGCGAAACATTACCTCAACATAGTTCATTTGCGTAAACATTTGATATTCAACTTTCTTCAATTTATTTCGCGCCAAGTCTATTGTTCCAATTCGTGCCACAGAGCCAAATGTTCCACGGCCCACGTCCGAAATGCCGTTGTCACTTAGAAAGAGCCGACGCAAAAATCGCATGCCGCGAAAGCTATTACCATCCAAGCGTGTTATATTGTTGTGGGACAGATTAAGTAGCTTAAGAACTGAATTTCTTGCAAAAGTGCCTGACAATGAATTTTAGCTTTGAATGATTACTAACTCCAAGAAGAAACCCAAAGGCTTACCACGACTTAGCTCCTTTAAAGCATTGTGTGATGCATTGAACCATCCGAGTTTTGTGAGATCAGCAATGTGTTGCGCCTCCAACTTGATGATTTTGTTATGGCTTATGTCCAAAACCTCCAATTCACGTAAATTTTTGAACTGACTGCGCTTTAAATTCTCCAACTTGTTGCCATGCAGGTCCAGGGTTTTCAATTTGCGTAGGGGCTGGAATGTTTCCACAGGCAAATCGCTCAAGCGTCCATTGATAATTCGTATAACTTCGAGTTTATTGGCTATATCTTGTCCCACAAAGAGATCTTTCGGTAGTTTCTCGAAGGCATGGCCATCAATCACCAACTGACTAGCATGTCCCAAAATCTATCAAATTATTAATTCGAGATCGTGGGTATCCAAAAATATGTACATAAACTACTTACGCCAAAGGCTAGCTTTCCAACTTGGCTGAGATTAGTATGAAGCAAGTGCAACTGCTCCAATGTGTTATTTGTGCCATAAAAGACATAGTCCTCAATGGTGGCAAGAGGTGTTTCTTCAATTTTCAGTAAACGCACTTTCAGCTTTGCAAAAAGCGGCCCAAAAAGTCTTACTGGAAATTGTAATTGATTTATTTACCCATTCCTATGGTTATTTTTTAAAGAATAACATACCAAAATGACCTTTATAAATGGTCAACTCTTCCACAGGTACTTCGAGCGAGGCCAAGTTTTGCAGGGCCACGGATAGCGTAGCCAAATTTGTATTTTCACAGCGTACATAAAGACCATTATCGCTGCCTTTTAGGCAAACACATGGATACAAGACTTTGGGCCTTAAAATTATGATAAATAAATTTGGTCTAAATTAAAATGACGTAATACCTACTTCTTTGGGCATTTATATTCGGGCTCTCCATAAACATATTCGCTACCAACCAAAGCCAAGAATTGTAGCAGTATGAGTGTGCGCAGGCGTAGCTTAATCATGATTCGCAGCTGATTGCCATTTCCAACTGAAGTTTGTTGCTTAAGTCTTTCGTTTAGGCCAAAGCAGCTCTCTACTTCTTAAGCATAATTAACTCTATAAAAATGCAATATTGCTTATCAAATTTGCACAGCTCGTAATCGATTTGATTTCACACTTTTACTTTTCTCCACTGCTTTGCTCGTGAAACAGGTCTACTGTTTTTCTTTGTGCTCGGGTACTACTACTATCATAATAAATACAAGTGCAGTGCACCTACTTTTTGTTTTTTATTATCTCTGACTACCAGTATAAAGTAAACGAAATGATGTAAAACAACCACAGCATTGTGTGCACAATTTAATAAATAACCTTTTAATGTTCAAATTAAAAATGTTACTAAATACGCTCACAACAATATCACGCACAATCATCTACTTATTCCTACTTCGATACTTAAAGCAAGTTAGCAGCGCCATCGATGTCCACTTAAAAAGAGTGGCAGCTCTGCGAGTAGACATTTTGACAGCTCGTTTAGTGCGAAGTGGGAAATCAGCGCGTAAATTGTAAAGTTATTTACCGAATATTCTCGATTCCTTTGTAAAGTTAAAAGTACGTCATAAGTAGTAAGTAGACACAATATCGGTTGACACAATTTTCAATCTGTAGTGCGCGCAAATTTGGTGCATTTCGATTTGAAAAAGTGGGCATTGTTCATGCTTATTTCTTTGGTGACCGGGAGAAATACTGACTTCGCCCGATTTAGCCGCCATCGCTTGAATAGCCAATAGCAGCGCGTGTTACGCACACAAGCAAGCGTTTCAACTAAAAATTCGTATACATACACGTCTGTTTGTGCACGTATTAATGCTGAGGGAGAATGCGAGTTATTTGCTGTTGGCAGTTTGTTGCGCGGCAAATTGTGCCTTTTCCGCTATCTCCTGCGACCACATGACTAATTAATTGTACAATTACTTATCTCTTTTAAGTTAATTTAGAATCAACATGAGCTACGCTGCAGATGTATTAAATGCTGCTCATCTAGAACTGCACGGCGGTGGCGAAGCGGAGCTACGCCGCCCTTTTGACCCTACCGCCCACGATTTGGACGCCTCCTTCCGCCTGACACGTTTCGCTGATTTGAAAGGACGCGGCTGCAAGGTTCCACAAGATGTGCTCTCGAAGCTTGTCTCGGCATTGCAACAAGACTATTCTGCCCAAGATCAAGAGGCGCAATTCCTGAACGTGGCCATACCGCGCATTGGAATTGGACTCGACTGTGCTGTTATTCCGTTACGCCATGGCGGCTTGTGCCTGGTTCAGACCACCGATTTCTTTTACCCTATCGTTGACGATCCCTACATGATGGGAAAAATTGCCTGCGCCAATGTGCTGAGCGATCTATACGCCATGGGCGTAACCGATTGCGACAACATGCTAATGCTGCTGGCTGTTAGCACTAAGATGACGGAGAAGGAGCGTGACGTTGTGATTCCACTAATCATGCGGGGTTTCAAGGATTCAGCCCTAGATGCCGGCACCACTGTGACAGGCGGCCAGAGTGTTGTTAATCCCTGGTGCACTATTGGCGGCGTCGCATCAACCATTTGTCAGCCCAACGAGTATATTGTGCCCGACAACGCGGTGGTGGGAGATGTTCTGGTCCTCACCAAGCCTCTGGGCACCCAAGTTGCCGTAAATGCACATCAATGGATTGATCAGCCAGAACGCTGGAACCGCATCAAACTGGTCGTCTCCGAAGAGGATGTGCGTAAGGCCTACCATCGCGCTATGAATTCAATGTCGCGGCTCAATCGCATAGCCGCGCGCCTCATGCATAAGTATAATGCGCACGGAGCAACCGATATAACAGGCTTTGGTCTCTTGGGTCATGCTCAAACGCTGGCTGCTCATCAGAAGAAGGACGTTTCCTTTGTAATACATAATCTGCCAGTAATTGCCAAAATGGCAGCAGTGGCCAAGGCGTGTGGCAACATGTTCCAACTCCTCCAAGGCCATTCTGCAGAGACATCTGGTGGTTTGCTCATTTGCTTGCCGCGCGAACAGGCTGCCGCCTACTGTAAGGACATTGAGAAGCAGGAAGGCTATCAGGCCTGGATTATTGGCATTGTCGAAAAGGGCAACAAAACGGCTCGCATTATTGATAAGCCTCGCGTCATCGAGGTACCTGCTAAGGATTAATTTCTCAGTTTTCTTTAAGCACAATAATTTTAATTACCAGGTTCTCAGTTTTAAAACGCATACAACATTACTTTAAGTGAAATCAATTGTTCGTTTTACCATCAAAATTTAGTAACTTTAACGAAACCCCCTTACAACACACTTGTAATTGCGACAGTTACACAATAAACTTGAATGATTTGAAATACTTGTCTCCCAAGTAAAATAAAGAATCGCATTTTCATTAAACAGAAACAATTCCTTCTATTTGTTCTTTGTGGGTCAAACCCTTACCTTCGTTTGCTACCTTACTCAAATTTTCTGTTCATTCATTTTCCATCGTTTACTAACCGCAAGGCAGTCCTTTATGCAGGCCAATAAATTATTATTTTCCTCTAATCCTATATCTAGTATGTATGTAGATGCTCAGCTTTCGGTTTTTTTTTTTGCTTAAGCCAGCTTTCTCCGGGGTATGTCTCGCCCTCACTAATGTCCTTGGAATAAAGACTGAATGACTCAATGTAAAATAAGTAAAACATGAGTTCTAATGTGAGTGGACTCAAAAGTAATTCAATTTTGTTTATAATTACATGACAGTTATTTCTTCTGGCAGTTCTTTTTATGTTATTTTGCAAATAATATTTTTGATACCTTTTTTTATAAGTTTTAAGTTGAAGAACGAAAACCGAGCTGTCCTTGTAATTCCGATTAAGAACTACACAATGCATAATGAACCTTTTTTACAATCAGAATGAAATTGATTTGAAAACGGGAACAGAAACAGGCCTTATTAACAAGCAAAGCGAAAAGTCAAAGCTTTTGGCTCAGCAAAAGCTTTACGCGCTCGAGAGTTGCTGAGAAATGATCTTCTCGGTGGCGGCGGCGAGTGATGCTCATTAAGTTGAGTAAACGTGAACAGGTCTGTCCGAGGCAAGTGCGAAATTTAAGACTCAGTACAGCACAAACCATCGACGCGTACGCGCCTAGAGAAGTGTTTCGAAACCGGCCAATCGTTCCGTTAGACTTTTAAGGAACGTACACAACTAACACACACACTCCCATACGAGAATATCGAAAAACACGCGCCCGCGCACACCACCGTAACAATTTTCTTTGCTTGAACTTAAATCAACAACAACAACACGAAAGTCTGCGCCAATCATTTGGGGTTTTGGAAAAGTGCAAAGTGAGTGTGAGTAGTAAATGAATGGGGCTGTGCGTGTGTGTGTGTGTGCCTGTCTGTATGTATCTATCTATGTATCTATTGAACTGGCAGACGAGCTTAAAAAACTGGTGACAGCGACAAAGCACATCACACAAATACACACAAACTAGTTTGCCATACTTTGTATGTTTGCATGTGTGCTTAGAAAATTAAACTGGCAGCAAAGTGAAATTTAAATTGCGTACATGCATTTACAAGCGTACATATACACATATGTACATATATATAGATATGTACATATGTATTTACATTGCATTGCATCCGTATCCTCAACGACGCCTTCGATCCAACAGTACGACGAATGATTCATTATTTATATGTGGCGGCGCACTCGATTTTATTTTTTAACCAAGAGCAGCGCTGTTTTTCAATTGAAAGCCAAATGAACAGAGCAGTGGCAGTGAACTATTTATAGAATTATTTGTTTTCATATACCGAAAAAATTGCTCAGCAAAAGGCGAAAAAGTCAAAGACGAACGCGACCCTGCCGTTCGTTTAAAATACGCTTCAAAACATTCATTCTATTGTATGTATGTACATATCTATAGTACATACATAGAATTTAAATTAAATTAGCCAAGTTCAAATGTACAGCATATACATAGATATATGTATGTATATACCTTCATAAATATGTATTTAGATTGTTTATGCTGCCGTCTAGATTGAAAACTATGCGCTCTTCAGGCCCTACAGCCATGCTGCTCCTCCATTAGTTGCGTAGGCGGCAGAGGCGTCGGCGTCATCAGCAACTGAAATTGGCAACTCAGCGTTAGAACAAGCACATAAATACAAAGATACATACCAATACAAATACACATGGATACGCTTTTCGCCTACGCTTCGATTTGATTTTCGGAAATTTCGTGATGCTTGCTGCTATTCCGACCGACGACAATAACAACCAACACCTTCGCTTTTCTGTTTTCTGTTTTCGGCCATTTTAAACTTGTTCATTTGCTTGCTTGCGGCTCGACGTTATTATTTGTTTATTTTATATGCATTTTTGTACATGGATTGCGAGTTGTTGTTTTTTTGCGAGTGTCAGCCTCCTCGACCACGCCTACTCCTCCAATGCCAGCCACCAGCAGCAAGTTCCTTACTGTTTTGAAGCGTACGGCTGCGACTGCTCGTTCCGATTATATGAGATCATTTTCAGTATTTTGTATAAAATTTATGCAAAAACAAAACTCACACAACGACGAGGTGATTACTCTAGTCTGCTCTCAGTCTTTCGTTGTATGTGTTTCTGTTTTGTTGTTGTCGCAAGTCGTTTGAAAAAGCAAAAATAATTCATTTGATAGAAACGTGCTCGCGCAGGTCTCAGACGCCAATTAGATTTTGACTTTTGTTTGTTTTATGATTTCTCGTATACACATGTATGTATTTACGTATTTAGTATGCTTACGTGATAGTTTTTATTAGCTTAACTCCTCTGACCATATGTTCAAAACTATGTATTATTGTGCGCCATTCAAGAAACTAATTTTGTAGCGCCCCAGGGCCCTTTATTATCACATTTAGATCGCCATTATAGCCAGTACTTGAGCTTGTGCATTATTCAATTTATAACACATTTATCCATCTTTCTGAAAGTTCCACACAATTCAGTTATTGTAGTTGCTTGCTGTGGCATCGATGACATCATCATTTAATCATTGGCCGTCATCCTTGCCTGGTTTGCTTGCTTCGGGAATTTTGCATCATAAGCTTTATACACAAAGTCATTCATTCAACAAAATCTCTCTCAAGGTTATCGTATATGTACATCAAGATCAAGAAGTCAGCCACAGCAAGTTTTTAAGCTACATAAAAAAACACAAACAATACACTTGTGCACACATATACATATATGCATGCATAAAAGGAGTTAAGGACGCTTTAAAAGTGAAAACCAGTTTGCCTTCGCACATATTTTAAAAAAACGTGTGCTCTGCCAGTCTGTCCTTACAGCACTGGTGAACACAAAATTGATCCGAGCACAATACAAGTACATATATGTACATACATAATTTCAAAATTTGTTACTGTACATTTTGGGGACCACCAAATATTTATTTTTTTGCAACATCGATAATATTTTTCGTAAATATTTCCAAATACGATAGATGGTCTTAAAAGGTCAATCCGTTACTTTTTCGATTCCCCATAATTAAAAATATTCGCGTGTGCAACTTTTTCACAGATTTTGTGAAAATTGAAAAATGATAAATTTTGATCGCATTCAAAATACGAGAAATACCATGCTGGTTTTGAAAGCACCACATTCAGGCCAATTCCCATTTTGATTGAAAAATTCGTGTTTTTACATGTTTATATTTAGTTTTTAAATGGGATGTACACCAAATAACGTTTTTGCTTTTTAGCAGAAAAGTATATTTTAGTACAGAATTATTATTAATTTTAATTGAATAACATTTATTTATGACATACTTCTCATAAAATTCGACAAATTTGTTTGCACATTTTTTGTCTGTCTGGCCATAACTTTGGCAAACAAATAACAGTATTGTTGCGGGAATTTATTTTCATTCGCATATAGGAATTAAGTTCAATAAACTCTGTGGACTTATAAAAAGTTTTGCAATTTATTGGACTTTTTAAATCATTATGATCCTTTATACCAGATCTATATATACACTTATTTATGTTCAGCAGCGTGAGTATCATAATCTTTTTGGATTAGGTCAGAGATTTTCAAGTGATTGGCGAATGATGCCCACTCAAAACTAATCCGCCATAAAGTGGCACTTCAGAATGCGATTGTTTTGAAAATCACGCTCCATATTCGTACATATTGCTCATACATCAAAAATGTTCGTAGGTGTCCGTAAATGTGTTTGCATATTTAAAATTCTTATGAACTCAGAACGCGCTAAAATCAAGCTGTGATACACCTACGTGCCGACTCATTTAATTTTCAACATTTTCTCAATATGTAATTTGATGTTGTAATAGCAAAAACAATACAACAACAACAAAATGCAGTACACTACCGGCACGGAGAATTATTCAACCAGTTCGCGGGACCCGAACTCGAAATGGGGTGGCCGCGTAAGTAAAACGGAGCTAAGCATTGGGATTGTGTGGAAATTTTAATGAGTTATCAAATTTGCAGAACGATAAGGGTTATTCATATAAGAAGTCTTCATACCAATACTCAAGCTCCGGCGACAATAATGTCTCCTATCAGAGCAAATCGTCAGATCAGAACATTGATCAGTTGGATGCATTGCTGGAGGATTTGAAGAACGAGCGCCAGATTAGCACCAGGGAGCGCGATCTTCTCCCAACCAGCAACAACTATAAAACACTGTGAGCCAATAATGAAATGGAAATAGGAAGATTATATTTACATTTATACTTTTATAGTGAACGGAGCGACCCAGCGGGCACGGTGATAAAGACAACCCGTGTAATTAAGACCACTAAGCACGCTGGCGGGCAGGCGCCTCTGACCGATGACATCGAGACTTTCAATACAACAGACTATAGCACTCTCAAGTCGTCTAAGTACTCAAGCTTTCAGGATAACCTAAAACGTGACGAGTACCAGAGTACTCTCGAGAAGCCGTATTCCCTAGGTATGTATAAATTCCTTACTGTTTTGAAGCTAAATCGAATACGGTTTCCTTTATCACCATTACAGCCCACTCGCCAAGTGGCGGCGGTCATTACGAGAGCAAAACGAAGATTTATGAGAGCAATCGTACGCTGAACAACGCTGAGCTAGTTCCGAATGGCGGCACCACCAGCAAAACCGTGACAACCACATCCAACATTGATAGGGAGCTGCAGGATATTGCATTAAGCGATGGCATTTTGCCTGCCCCCGGCACTAAGGTGACCACCACCGTTCGCACCTATACCTATGAGATACCGGCCACAGGACCTGGAAGCACCACAAACACCATTAACCGCAACAACACCAACGCCATTAGCAGCTACCAGCACCACGAATCGCTCAATTCGAGCCAAAATTATACGCAATCGCCGCCAAATCCACTCCCACATCCACATCCGCATGTGCCACAAACAGTGGTTTACAACACGGAGAGCTACTCCACGCTCAACAGGCCAAATGATCGCCCAGTGGTGACCAACCAGTCGTATGAGATACGGGAGCACAAGGAGACTACCAATACGCTGCACAATAGTGGCGGTGTTGGAGGCCCACAATCGCGCCAATTGCCACTGACACCGGCTGTAAGTCCAAACAGTCCCCCAGGAACTAATCGCACTATTGTCTACAACATACATAAGACCGACAATGTTCACACCGTAAATGAGCTTCCGCCTCCGCAACGCTATCCGCACAGTCCGGCCCACAGCCCCAATCCCAATTATGGCGGACCGAACAGTCCACCGTTGCAGAATATCCCCCCCGGAGGCACAACAAACCGCTATTTCTACAAGGAAACATCGAACACCGTGAATACCATACATGGCCCACCGAATGGCGGCATTCCTTACGAGACCACACCACTGGCTCCGATAAAGCAGGCGCCTAATACGGCCTATCCACAGCAGCCACCTACTGGCAATGGATATCCACCACAAGGCGATGGCTATCCACCAAATACCACCAGCTATACGTATAAATACTCTTCATCCACAAATACAAACAACCGCCGCGGTCCCGGTCCGGACTATGGCACGCCTTCGCCTTTCCCAGTCGACGGAGTTGAATATCCTGTGGCGAATGGAAACCCTCCACAGCGTGTCGACGATTTAATGCAATCATTCGGCACTGTAAGTTCATTGAAATTATGGTCAGACTGGCAAATAATTTGCACACAAATGTTATTCATTTAAATCGACTACTGTTAAAATGTCACTAATTTGTGTGCAAATTATTTTCATAAGTGATAGATAAAGAGATATACATACATAAATAACTCGATATATTCCACTAACCAATAAAAAATGAAATTAATTATAGACGGACCACGTGGATCGTGTTGACATCGAGACGCCTCATCGCAAGCGAGAAATTGAAACCGCAGTGGCTTCGCCTAATCAGCAGCATGTTCCATCAGTCAATAAGGCTGGTAAGGAAGTATACTATCCACCTGGTCATGACACAATCACATTGAAGCGCGAGGAGATGCACGCAGGTTCTGCACAGGGCGTGAGTAAAATGCATCTATTTTCTTATAATAACGTTTATTGATCGGGTTTTATATTTTTGTTTTTATAGGGTCGCTGGGCCAAGGGTTCGGGAATGTACGAGTACGAGTCTGGCTATAAGTCAAAGACGAAAACCAAGTCTGGAGGTGCCATGGTGCCAGTCTGTCTGCCACTATGCTGTGCCATGCCGTGCTCCATTATGTAATATGCGCGTACGTGGTACAACGGATTATCGTATTGTATCGAATGTAATGTATATAGGTTTCTAATTTGTATTGCCGTTAATAGGTCTAACGCTAAATCCTGCCCCTTCGTAACGCTTGTCTTTGATGTGTCTTTGTATTTTTTCCAAACTAAAATTGGGTTTGCGCTCTGTAAATTCCCCAATAATTTGAGAATGGGCGTTATTTGGAGGATTTCTTTAGTTTTTTTCATTGTTATAATTTGTTGCAAAAATTGTGTTGTATCGTATATCTTATCTACTTATGCTATGTATGTGTATATAATGTATTTAGGCACTTTAAAATTGACTTTTTAATAGATTGGTTTGCTCAAAAGTTGTGCTCAGTTTCAAAGCCCTCGAAAGCATTTACCCCAAACACAGACCCAGTGAAAATCCGTATAGCATATAGATAAGTTTCACCATTTTATATATTTTAAAATCGACTTGTTTTAACTGATGTTTTGTGTACCAAACTAATAAATGAGCCACGGAATCATATTCCCAATCTCTATGTCTACCCAGTTGGATATTACATATTACTAATCAGCGGATAATTAGTTATATCCGCCACTTACGCAGCCATAAATATTTTCTAACATGATAATTGAAAAGTATGTAATAATAATAAAAACGAAAGCTAACAAACGATATATATATATATGCTATGTGTTTTAGTTTCTTTCTTTGCCAAACAAGAAAAATAAGTTTCGGTAAAACTTTATTTTCAAATATTAAAATTTTATAAGTTTTTCTTGTAATTTGTCTTGTATAGAAAGTGCGAGAAAGGTTTGTCTATTATACAAATTTTCCCTTTGTTTTTTTACCATGTCTTTTATCGAATAACATCTTTATATCACAAAAGTAATATCTACATTTCACCTTTTAGGGATTGGTGTAGAACTTTTTTTTAAAGTTAAAACTATTGCGAATAATATAGTTCGACAAAAAATAAAAAATAAATAACAAAATGGAGAGTATTACTAACGATATTTCGAGTTAAATTATTGAGTTATTAGTAGTATATAGTATATAGCTATATGAGTATATATACTGGACATACTACATATACAACTAATATTTCTATAGATTCTAGAAATAATATTTTGTTCATGTCTTTACGGTATGCTAGTCTGAAAAAGAGAGACTACGATTCGAGAAAGTAATGTTGTCTTTTGTACATACTTAGTTTTAGAAAGAGAGAAGAGAGACTTGAATATGACTTTGTCTTAATAGAATTATTTCTTGGTTATGTTTCCATTCCCGTCTAACTTTTTTGTTCAGAGTTCTTTAGCTCGGCTAAATACCATGTGAATGTCGGAAACTCCTTGATGCTGTAGACTTCATATTTTATAGAGTTGATGCCATCCATTTCAATTTTACTTATACCATTCTGTAGGTTTTCGTATCTGTAAAAAGGGTCGACTTATATTTACGTAAGACTAATTGAAAATCTCATACCTTTTCGGATTTGCCTTTTCTTTTTGATGCTTCAGCATCATATAGCGCGCTATATTTATCGGATAACGTGATATGAATAGATTGGCATGCTTCAACCTAAAAATGAAGATTTGAGAATCATTTTCTGTAGGCACATTAAGAACTAAATATATATATAATACCTATTAGACATGTCATCATCTTCACCACCCCAGCCAAAAAACGAGTTCGAAAATCCATTGACAGCTTGAAAATGCTGGCGGGTCATAGCAGATACACCGCCAAATATTGAACGATAAGGCAACCTATAAGATGCCGAAAATCAATATTTCGGTTTACCAGTTAAAGCACTGGAAGGGACTTACTTGAATTTCAGCGTATCGATTGCAACGGACATATGCCGCGGCTGACGTGGACAATTGTACAAGTTACGATCATCCAGGGGCAGGAGATCGACATCGTGGAATATAAAACAATCCCACTGGTAAAGCTTTAAGGCCTCGAGGTAACCGATATTCATCATTGCTGCACGATTAAAGGGTTTTCCATTTGTTTGCTCCACTATAAATATGCGATAGGCAATCCGTTGTTTCATAAGGAAGGGATGTATATTCCGTATAAAGGTTGACAAGTGTGCGTAGCGGTCTCGGAAGGGTACCACAATAGCAACATGATCTTTAGGAATGCAGTCATCGGGTTGGTATGCACCGCCTGGACGCAGCAGAGGACCCAGTTCTGCCTCTATGATGTCGAGGGATTCAAGGGTTGTGTTTGGCCTTATAGGTCCTCCTGTGAATAGCAGCAATATAAACTAACAAACCATGAACATTGCATTGTATTCGATTTATACATACCATTTAAAGGATCAGGTTCTGTACATGTGATATTAAGGGCAGATATATTTTGAGGCGTTATCGTCGTCGGCTTGTGCGTGATATTGGTATAATCTTTTGGGTGCGTCTGCGAAAAGTCTTGTGAAATGGAAGTCAAATTGGCAATCACAGTCGTTGAGGTTGAGTTTATGGCGCTAGGTAATTCTCGCTCTTTATGTAGGGCCATGGGAGCAGAGGGCAGCCCGCCGCTGCTGCCGCTTGTATTGTAGATGTGCTCATATTTGTGCACTCTTCGAATGCTGAAAATTATTACCACTAGTCAGCCCTCGCTATTTACCACGCTTAATTTAACTCACCTTAACTTGCTTAAAGACGTGCTAGAAGCGCCGTCAGATCTGAAGCCCGCAAAGTTAAGCACCAACAGCAGACATATTGCGGCGACCAGGAAGCGTAGTAAAGTCTCCTTCGTGAAAAACGTCATGGCCCTTTGATTGCATTATTCATTATTTGAGCTTTTTGCTATTCAAATAGCATTTGAACCCAATTTTATGGTTTTTATTCTAAAATGTGTATTATTAAGAAATTACAGTGGTTGGGCTTACAACTAGGCTGCCACCCTGCGGAAAGCAGCTGATTTATTGTGTTTGCTATAACAACAGGGCGACTCAAGCAGACCGTTCTACTACTAATGTAATTTTAAACTAACGATGTAGTTTGAAAACAAGAATGTACATGTCATAACCGGCATTCAAAATGGACTTAGCTCATATTATTTACATAACAATTGTAATTTGAAGCTAACGAGATAATTTATGTCTCGATTTTTTACAATTATCTTTTTTTTAAATACCTAAAAATGCGTTTGCTAGCAATAAATTAAAATATTTTACCCAATATGTACTTCAAAACGGTTCAATTTCAGCTATATAACCCGTATCCACATACGATAAATAACATTTGCATTCTTTTAAAACATGTTATTTAGCTGGCGCATGAACTCTGACACAACAAACTTTTTTGGAAGTAACTTTTTCAAAGCCTATTGTTGTGATGTCACTAATTTATTTTTGCCAATTATTTTCATGAGTGATAGATAACGAGATATCAACGGATTGCCGGTATATAATATATAAAAGAATTTTATATTGAAAACCGCGGTGGCTTCGCCTAATCAGAAGTTTCAAAGCCTTTATCCCAAATGTACACATGTACATACATACACATGTAGATGGGTTCCACCATTTTATACATATATTTTAAAATAGATTTATTTTTACAAAAAATGTGTGTAAGGAACTAAAAAATGCGCTACGGAATTATATTTCCAATCTCTATGTCTACCAAGCTGGATATTACATACATATTTCAAAGTCGGAGAACACGACCTTAGGTTCTCCACTTATTATAATCGCCACTTACGCGCAGCCATAAATTAACATTAATATTTTATAAGTTTTACGTGTTATTTGTTTTGTATAGAAAATGGGAGAAAGGGTTGTCTATTATACAAATTTTATTGCGTGATCTTTGTTGTATCCAAAATAGTTTTTATAAATATTGTAAATTTGTCCAGCTTAAACTAAGTGAATGGATAATTTAAACAACGTAGCATTGTACAGATCCAATACCAAACAATGGGCCAATAGTGCAATTAGCTCCTGGAAATGGGTTTGCACAGCGAGTTTGGCTGTTCTGAATAACAAAATATAAAAACATAACTGATGATTTCTACTAAAAGAAAAGGATCACGGCAACTTTAATGCCTCGTTGTCCTTTATATTGACCACATTAAATTGATTATTATAGGTGTATTCTATGCGCAATATTTTGTCATCTCCGATACTCGGATCGTAAAAACCTGGTAAATCACTCTGTAATATCAAAAATATGTGGTAAATTAAAAATATGATTATAAATAATGAACTAACCTTTGATGACTCATACAGCTGCAATTTACTATCCTTGACTAGACACTGTAAAGGAACTGTGACATCGTAAGACTCATCGGGATTGAATTGTGTACTACTGCCAGCATTCACACATCCATATATCGCCCTTGTAATAATAAGACCCCTCCGTTCCAACTCTTCGTTCATGATGCGTTGGTAGGTGCGCTGCATTAAATGAATTGCCGCGCTAGCCTCGAGTTTTTTAGCGGCGAGACGCTGCTCGTTTTGTCTTTTTGTGCGTTCAACTTCTATACTTTTCCGCTCTGCTTCCATAGGATCCATTATAGCTTTTTTTACAAAAAACCACGCAATTACTGGCGTCACAGAAGCGTAGAAAACTGCAGCTGGCACTATTTCCTCGCTCAGATGAATGGGGAACACATACGATTGATTTGAACGTATTATTCTGCAATAAATAATACGTTCATAAATTTATACCCATTAGGTAATACACAATCGAACACTTACTTAAATTTAAGTATGACTCCGGAAGGCACACCAATGGATACGGCCGCTAATACCGAACTGTATTTTGATACCTTTTTCTCTACACCATATTCACCCATAAATCCAAATGTGCCGGCTCTATATTGATTGATAGATATTACTGATTTGTAGTTGACATTTTTTTACCAGCTTACTTCACAGCCAACTTTAATTTTAGCTCGTTCTCCAGCATCTTGCGCGTATACGCAATGCCTACATACATGTGTGGCGTACCGATCACGAAGGATGTGTTCCATGCGTGGTTTTCGGTGGTGCGATCAATCTGTGTTGACATAGATGACTGGGGGCCTGCATTTAGAGTTAGGCTGCCCATTGTGTGCTTGTCCAGCTGCACGGCCAGCGTGGAAAACAGCGCAGGAATGACACCGCTGTCGCGAAAGTTTAAATTTGTGCCACCATTAAGCGTGAGCTTTGGACTGAGTGTTCGACCACCTAGGGAAACAAAGCTGTACAAATGAATACTATAACTTGACATTCAGATATAATAATGTTGCCTACCCTTCAGCCCCATCAGGAATCCATTTCCTGCTCCCAAACAAAGCTCCAGCCAACCTTTGTTCAATAGTCGGCGTCCGGCCACAACAAATCCACCACTTCCGGTACCATTAGAGGAGTATAGGTTACCACTCATCACGATCAGATCTTTACGCGTTATGGGCGCCTCAATTGACTGCGCAATGCTCATCGAGCCAATCTCTACACGCGGCATCTCAGTATCATCATAGGGGGCAAATATTTCCGTCGCATTGACGTTGATGGTTATGTTGCCACGCGGATTGGTGCGCTGCTGCAAGCGACGTTCGGCTGCCGCTTGAGCCAGGCGTTCGTACTCCTCCCTAATTTCTGCCGGAGTCTTTGTGCGATGTACTATTTCCCAGCCCTCAGTTTTAAGGCCTTTCTCACCCACAGAATCGTATATGGCGCGCTTATGTGGGTCTGAAAGAACCTCATAAGCCCGCTTGGTACGGTTAAACATAATCTCGGCCTTCTTTTTACTTTCCGGGTCAATGTGTTTATCCGGATGGTAAATGCGGCTTTGTTTACGGTACGCTGTATTGATCTGTTCAGTGGTGGCCTGCGTTGCGAAAAAAGCAATTATTTCTCATTGAAATAACCATAAAGTTATTCACTTACATCTCGCGGCAAATTGAGGAAGGTGTAATAGTTTTCTTCCAGCTCGGCGTCAGAATCGTTTTCCGATGCCATGACGTTGCAGATCTAAATACTTATGGGCAGAAAATAAATGGGATGGTCTCAGGGAGCGGCAGCACATCAGCTAAGACAGCAGCCACCTTACCGGTGCTTTATGTATGATTTAATTTGGTTGAAAATTTTGAAACAAATTCTGTACTTTACGCAATAATAACAACACGTGTGACGTTCGGGGAAAATTATCACACAGGGTGACTCTATCGCAATAAATTAAATAGTAAGGAGAATTATAGAGAAGGAACCTTAGTCATATATAATACATCAATCATAATTTGTATACAAAAATATGTGCTTGCGTATATTTCATAGAAAATCGCAGAGAATACCAAATTAAAATTATTTTAAAAACACATTCAACGCATCGCCAACGCCGCCACATCGGAGTGGCAACGCTGCACGTACCAACTACTTCAGTGTTTCTTTCATCTCCATCGTTTGTGAAACGTGCTCTGTCGTTCTGACGAAATCTTGTTACGAGAGCGGTATTACTGCTGCTGTTTTACTTAAAAATCAGTGTCCCGTGTAAAATTAAAAAGTAAAAACAAGAATGTTGCGCGTACCAAAGTTTTTGCCTCGCCTTGCACGCCACGCCGCTGTTGCTCCAGCGAATTATTCGGCAGTTTCTAGCATATTCCGCAACGTAAGTACACTTCGCTTGTCCCGCCTATTGTCTAAATGCCGCTACCGCATGAGCTTTACATAATAGACCACAAGGCGCTTTCTTTACCTTAGTTGCAGCCATGTTCTTGTCTTTCCAGCGCAAAAACTAACTATAAGTGCTACATTTTCTTTATTTACAGAATCTACCTGCTGCTGGCAATGGGTTATCTGGTCAACTGCGTTATAAGTAAGTGAACTTTAATTATTCACATATGTATATAGTACATACATACGTACATATTTATATCAGATCTTGCCTTCCACGGTGCCTAATTTAATGGCAACCGGAGGCATTGAGCTTATGTAATTAATGATTATCCCCACAGGTGTAGATATTTAAAATTTTACTGTATCTTTAATAATGTTGCATCATTTAACCATATGCTTCACACAATTAACTGAAAAAAAATTATCCTGATAAGAAGACTGAATGTTAGCGACCAATTAACGGGTGCCAATATTGATAATGCAGACTTTATTCTTATCTCAACAAGCTTGTCATTTGTTCAGTGGTGCATTGCCTTTGACCTTACGTACGAGATTGCTTACGATCTCAGATTGCTAATGAAACGTGTATTACATTTTTCAGATCGGGTGAGGTTAAAGGCGCTGTTATCGGTATTGATTTGGGTACAACCAATTCCTGTCTCGCTGTAATGGAAGGCAAGCAGGCTAAGGTCATTGAAAATGCGGAGGGTGCGCGTACTACACCCTCTCACGTGGCTTTTTCTAAGGATGGTGAACGTTTGGTTGGCATGCCAGCTAAGCGCCAGGCAGTTACCAATTCGGCCAACACCTTCTATGCCACAAAACGTTTAATCGGCAGAAGATTCGACGATCCGGAGGTGAAGAAGGACATCACAAATTTGTCATACAAAGTTGTTAAGGCATCAAACGGCGACGCTTGGGTTTCGTCTACCGATGGCAAAGTATACTCTCCCTCTCAGATCGGAGCTTTTATATTGATGAAAATGAAGGAAACGGCTGAGGCGTATCTTAATACGCCCGTTAAGAACGCAGTAGTGACTGTGCCTGCTTACTTCAACGATTCACAACGACAGGCAACAAAGGATGCTGGTCAAATTGCTGGTTTGAATGTGTTGCGTGTTATTAATGAACCCACAGCGGCGGCGTTGGCCTATGGTATGGATAAAACCGAGGACAAAATGTGAGTACGAGAACGATAAGTTAAGATATATTTTGGTATATTGTTATATTGCATTTCTAGTATTGCGGTATACGATTTGGGAGGCGGTACTTTTGATATTTCGATTCTGGAAATCCAGAAGGGCGTTTTTGAAGTGAAGTCGACCAACGGCGATACACTATTAGGTGGTGAGGACTTTGATAATGCAATTGTGAACTTCCTGGTCGCCGAGTTCAAGAAAGATAGTGGCATTGATATTCGCAAAGACAACATTGCTATGCAGCGTTTGAAGGAGGCTGCCGAAAAGGCCAAGTGCGAGCTATCCTCTTCCCAACAGACCGATATTAATCTACCATATCTAACAATGGATGCTGCTGGACCACAGCATATGAATCTGAAAATGACACGCGCAAAGCTAGAAAGTCTTGTCGGCGACCTAATCAAGCGCACTATTCAGCCCTGTCAAAAAGCTTTATCAGATGCTGAAGTATCCAAATCTGATATTGGCGAAGTTTTGCTCGTCGGCGGTATGACCCGCATGCCAAAAGTGCAATCTACTGTGCAGGAGCTGTTTGGACGCCAGCCGTCCCGTTCGGTGAATCCCGATGAGGCTGTAGCTGTCGGTGCTGCTGTGCAGGGCGGTGTCCTTGCAGGCGATGTCACTGATGTGCTGCTGCTCGATGTTACACCTCTGTCTCTGGGTATTGAAACCCTTGGTGGCGTGTTCACAAGATTAATATCGCGTAACACCACCATTCCCACCAAAAAGTCGCAGGTGTTCTCGACAGCTAGTGATGGCCAGACTCAAGTCGAAATTAAAGTACATCAAGGTGAGCGTGAAATGGCTAACGATAACAAGCTTCTTGGAGCTTTCACATTGGTCGGCATCCCACCTGCGCCTCGCGGTGTTCCACAAATCGAAGTTGTCTTCGACATTGACGCGAACGGCATAGTCCATGTTTCGGCGAAGGATAAGGGCACCGGCAAGGAGCAACAGATTGTTATTCAGTCGAGTGGTGGCCTGAGCAAGGATGAAATTGAGAATATGATCAAGAAGGCTGAGGAATATGCTAGCGCTGATAAGAAGAAGCGTGAACTAATTGAACTTGTTAATCAGGGTGAAAGCATAGTTCACGATACTGAGACCAAAATGGAGGAATTCAAGAGCCAGTTGCCTGCCGAGGAGGTAAGAGATTGGATAAGGCAACCATATATTAACATTATTAATCCTAAATTTCATCGATAGTGTGACAAGTTGAAGAAGGAAATTGCTGACTTGCGCACATTGCTGGCCAACAAGGAGACCGCCGAGCCTGAGGAAGTTAGAAAGGCAACTACCCAATTGCAACAATCGTCTTTGAAGCTTTTCGAGATGGCGTACAAAAAGGTGAAAAACAGCCAGCTTGCATGATAAAAATGCCACAGCTAACTAAAATTTTAACTATAATTCATTCACAGATGTCCGCTGAGCGCGAGAGCAGCGGCAGCTCGAGTGGTGGAAGCAGTTCCAGCGATACTTCGGGCGAAGCTAAGAAGGAAGAGAAGAACTAAATTAGGCAACCATAGTCATAGTTGTTGTTTCCTTATTTAATAATAATCACATTTGGATTTCTATTAAGTTCTACGTTAAACAAAAACCACGTCATATTCCGTTTCCCAATATCATAAGCCACAGTCAGACAATAGCAAATGACGTATACCCAAAACAAAGTTTTAAAGAGAGTCAGCTGCGCAAATACGTCAGAGGTGTATAGAGTTTTAATTGTTTACTATGCCCCTACCGTTGTTAAACTGGCTCAGTATCTACCCATATGCTCATGTCGATGTGAGGGCTGAGAAAGTGCGATATGTAGTTTGTTGTGTTTCTAGTAAGATTTCACTTATTTTTACTTTACGTTTATTTTAAACTAGTTGTATTTGTACAATAACGAACTCAACACAAACACATAAGTGACCATTTTACACGCCGTTAAAAGACATGAACATTGTGAAGACGACGTCTAAATTTAAGTGAAATAGTTTTGGTTTCCAGTGGCTAACCAAATGACTGGGTAAAATGCAATTACATTTAACAGATCGATTTAAATTTTATTATACGAGAACAAATATTACATACATAAAAATATTTACAAACATGAAAAAATCGCTTCCTTTTCGTCACGATGCGCCCTTTATTGGTCTACCAATAAACACCATCCCGCAGTTTCATCCTATTGCGTGTGAAGTTATTTAATAAATAAACTTAAAAAATATAAGCCTTATCGAATACTAATTGGTAATTAGTCTAAAGGTAGGCTAGCTTGGCATTAGTTTTTGATCGAAATTCGTATGTAGAAAATAGATAGTTTACATGGCGCCAGTTTGCAATTTGTAGAGAGTATAATAGAGTCCTCTGTTACTTAAAAGCTCCTTGTGGGATCCACTCTCGCAGATAACGCCATTTTCAAACACGTAAATAATGTCTGAGTCCACAATGGTTGACAATCTGTGAGCTATGCTAATGGTTGTCCTACCCTCGGCTGCTGCATCCAAGGCATCTTGCACCACCTTAAAAAAGGGGCTTTAATTTGAGATAAAATAATAAACGTTTATACCAACCTTTTCACTCTCAGCATCTAGCGCAGATGTGGCTTCGTCCAGCAGCAATATTTTGGGATTGCGGATCAAGGCGCGTGCAATGGCAATACGCTGCTTTTGGCCACCAGACAGTTGTGCGCCCTTTTCGCCCATGCGCGTGTCATAGCCCTGAAAGGGTATACAGAAATGTATGATATAGAGTTTATACTGGGAAAGGGAGGACTATTTCATACGCACCAATGGCAACGCTGCTATAAATTCGTGTATATTTGATTTTTTAGCAGCTGCTATGATCTCCTGCTCCAAAACCATCCTGCCATTGTCGCCATACGCTATATTATCCCGTATAGTGCGATCGAATAGAATCGGCTCCTGCGAAACAATGCCAAGTTGCTTGCGCAGGTTGGACATGGATAGCTCACGCAAGTCCACGTCGTCGACGCTCACCGATCCCCCGTCGACGTCGTAGAAACGCTGCAACAATTGTATGCAGGTGGACTTGCCGCAGCCAGAGGGGCCGACTAGGGCCACTGTTTGGCCCGTAAGGACATTCATATTTAATTTATTTAAAACCGAGACCTCCTTGCGTGTGGGATATGAGAACTCGACTTCACGATATTGCACATTGCCATTTGAGTGCCATGGCTCGCGGGATACGCCGGGACTGTCCTGGATTTGTGGCACACGTTTCAGGAATTTGAAAATCGATTCCGCAGCCGAGATACCTTTCTGCATGTTTGGGGCGAAGGCCAGTGCGTTTGCAATCGAAGCGGTACCCATGATTAGCGCCTGGGATACTCTATAAATATTAAATAATGACTTTTAAATTGGTTGATCTACCTATGTATGTAATGTAGAAGTGAATGAACATGTGTTATCGTGAAAAGTCCTGTGAGTTTCGCAAACAAAGATATATCAGTTGAGAAAAATTTGTTTACCTTCAATAGCAGAATTAAGCATACTGACATATTCATTTCTAAAGGAATTGTATTTTATTTATTTGGGGGCCAAAAAATAACATTTTGATTAAATAACGAAGGATGAGTTAAAATAATAATTTATGCATATGATCAACAGAAAAATTTCAACAAATCCAACTCAAATAAATTGCAGGAACTCTGGTAAGTTATGCGAATTAATTTTGAATATCTATATTTAATATACAATTTAAAAAGTTAAGAAACAAATATTTACAACTATGACTATACAAAAACAGGAAATAAAACCATAAAATCCCCACCTCTTTCCCAAATACAGGCAATCTCATGAAATAAACTAGTGCTATACAAATCATTTTTATGTCAGATGTATATGATACAGTTAACCGATTTCATATCATAGAGGACTATACAAAACTTATACTAAATTCAAATTTTCTTAAGATTTGTCTTAATAGAAGCAAGAAGTTGTAAAATGTGAAAAAAGACCGGGGACTTCATAAAGGTGACAAATTGATAATTCGAATGAAGGCACAGTTCTATTCTCTAGAATGGCTAGGGCTTACTTGTACTTACTTGAAAACATCACCGATATCCGTACCTCGGTTAACAACACACCAACCGCCGTAGTACATGCACGTGGCGTATGCAAAGAACATTAGGGACCTCGCCAGACCGTAAACCACACCACGAGAATGAGTATTCCTTTTTGCCCTCTATATATATAGAGTAACATATCGTTTAGGACCAAAACATTTTTATATGGATTAAGGGACACTCACCTGAACCGCAGGATATAACATGCCAATGTAGGTGGAATGGAACATCTCCTCTCTACCCAGAGAGACAACAGTACGTATGTTGGATACTACTTCGACGGCCAGTTTAGTGCTATTCTCCATTGTTTTTGCATTACCCATATTCTCCTGACTCATGATAATGCGTTGCAAGTAGAATGCTATGAGAATGAAGGGTGTGAAGGCTAGGGCCACTAAACCTAAGCTCCACTCATAGTACATGGCCAAAGAAATTCCCAATAGCAATGTTGCAACAGATTGAATAATTGTGCCAATGCGTTGCCCCGTAGCCTGTAAGTATGTGTAAGGATAATGGAGGAGGAACTGTATATGTTTGAATTATAACTTACACCCTGCACTGCAGCCGCATCGCCAGATAATCTAGCACATAGACTACCAGTTCCATTCGCTCGATCATCGAACCAAGCAATTTCCTGGTTAAGCATTCCCTCGAACAACAATCCCCTGAGGCGCTCGGTAAGTCGCTCGCCAGCAATGCCGAAGAAGTAAATTTGCAGGAACGTAGCAATACCAACGACAACTCCAGCTATCAGGAAGTACAAGCTATATTGATTGGTACTATCGCGCACATACTCGGGATCGTTTGGCGTAGCCAACACCTCTATAATGCTGCCGAAGAGAACGGCAAAAACGGGCATTGCACAGCCCATGATGATTGAGGATATGCAGCCGATTGTAATCTGTGGCCATTCCGGCTGATTCATTCTCATCACAGACTTCATTGGGGAGCTCTTCTCCTTGCTCTTGACCTTCTTTAGTTTTTCCTCCTCTTCGCTCTCGTCATGGAGTACCTGAATATCCTCCTCATCCTCGTCCTTTACAGCCAGAGTTTTTTCAACATCTCCTGACGGACTGAACAACGCATCGTCCTCATCCCCCATTTGTGTGGTAACCAAGTTAAAGTAGTGATTCTTCAGCTGCATCAGCTCCTGGTGCGTTCCGCTCTCTACCACCTGGCCTTTGTTGATGACGACAATCTTGTCAGCGCGACGTACAGTAGACAAACGATGTGCGACAATGATGGTGGTTCGTCCTTTGCTGGCTTTTTCTAGCGCCGCTTGTACCTTTGCCTCACTGGCCGTGTCCAGAGCGGAGGTGGCCTCGTCCAGCAGCAGTATTTCGGGATCGCGAATAAGGGCTCGGGCAATGGCAATTCTTTGTTTCTGGCCGCCAGATAATTGGGCGCCTCGCTCGCCCACCAGCGTGTCATAGCCCTTGGGTAGTTTCTTAATAAATATGGCCGCGTTCGCCGCACTTGCTGCCAATTCGATTTCTTCCCTAGTGGCGTCTTCTCGACCATATCGAATATTCTCATAGATGGACTGTCCGAACAGCACAGGCTCCTGACCTACCACACCAATTCGCTCACGCAGCCAGTTAATGTTAATATCCTTGACGTCGATGCCGTTGAAGTAAAGGGCGCCACCACTTGGATCATAGAATCGTTGCAGCAGCTGTATGCAAGTTGACTTACCACAACCCGAGGGCCCAACCAACGCCACCGTTTGACCCCGGAAAATGTTCAAATTCAGTTTCCTCAGTAAGGGAATATCGGGACGTGTGGGATACTCGAATTCGACATCACGGAACTCAATTTCAATGAGAGGTTCGTCGAGGTTGCGTCCACGAGGCTCGATCGGATTTATGATGGGTATTTTCTCAATTATGTGAAAGACCTTGGCACAGGCTCCTTTGGCAATGCCAAACGCCTCAATGTAGGGCGAGGCCATACCAATGTTCATGCTACCCATCATAACCGAGAAGAAAACGGTTATCATCGTGCCTGCATCGTAGTTCGCATATGCCTCGATACCTTCGTCCCTTTTAAGCACTAGACCCACACCATACCAGAAGGCAAGAGCGTAAGAGGCATAAATGAAGAACCATAGTAGACCGAAACCTAATCCTGAGAACATATTTCGTTTTATGTTCAGATCCCTGGCATCTACAATTCTCTCCTTATACGCTGCCACCTCCTTGTACTCCCCTTCAAAAGCCTTCACAGTACGCACTCCACTCAAAGCTTCCTCAGCCACAGTGGCTGCTCCGGCATACACCGTCAGCTCCTGCTTGGCCAGTTTGGATGTGGCTACGGCCACTAGGCCCATAGCTATAAAGGTGACGGGCAAGCTGGTCAGGCAAACCAATGACAGCTGCCAGCCCTTTACAAACGCCAGCACTAGCGAGCCAATCTGAATAGTTCAAGAAGGGTAAATTAAAAGCTTTACATAGTTCAGTCAACACTTACGAATGCTGTTATATAGTGAACAAACATCACCACCTTCTCCCCCAGACCATCCTCCATCTTGGACAGATCCCTACGCAACACAAAAATTTCCAAATGTAGTTCAAACTGGCTGAAATGACGGATTCAACTCGAAATACTTACTCATTTATTCTGCTGCTAACCTCGCCAGTCTTGTTAAAATCATACCTATAATATATTAATATGTTCTATGTCCATGAATTTGTTATGATAACAATAATATTGGTCTATATTACCAGCTCATGTCCTGATGAAGGACGGACCGAAAGAACTTGGAACGTATGATCAGTATTTGCGAGTGTGCCGCGTAATTGAAGCACGTTATTGAAATATAACTGCAAACCAGCATTATTACTCCAATGTATGTGTTTTGAATAGCAAAGGTATCGACAGCATCCAGAAGCGCCTCAGAAGCGGGATCTGCGCGCGTATACATTTTGCCTGCAGGATCTCCATAGTCCACCATGTTCTGTTAAGTGAAAACACGACATTATGTAAAAATAAAGTTAGTCACGTGAGCCCAACTCTTGTATACCATTAAATAATATAGCGCTGTTGAACCAATTTTCAAAAAAAAAACCCTTCAGATTATAGTATGTTGAGGCAATAAAATTAGATTTGGTTAACAAAAAAATAAAGCTGTATATGATTTATAAAAAACAAATTTGTGTGTCCTTAGCTGTTATGGATCATAAGTTTTCGGTGTACATACACACGGAAGAACTTTTCTTTTTAAGTTCGTCTCGTCACGGTGATTCTACATGTGCCTATAAACTTCGGATATACGGGTATAAAAAGAGTTCGTAGCGAATAAGTTCTACCCACATTTATAAGATTGCCGAAAATCAAACTGTTCGCCGGGGTTGTTAGGCCTGTCACCACGGCACAAATTAGACCGAGCGCGTATAGCGCTCTATCTCTATTTGTGGCGTAACGAAAGATTTTGAAATATCCAACTTGCGGAATTTCTTCCTTTGGTTTGCCATCGTCGTCGTTATCTTCGGTTTCGTCATGCTTATTTTTTTTGGGCTTATTTGGTTCACTGAAAGACAGAAAGCATATTTTATTACAACCTTTTCAAAATTAGTAGCACTGCTCATCCACGCGCCACCTTTTGGATTATCGGACGACTCTTATCAAAGACACAAGTGAAGGCTACGTCAGTAATATAATCAAAATTTTACTACCAATACGGCCGTTTTCCGCTCTTTCGATTGGTCCTATCGTTGTCAAAATTACAGACGCAGCGAAGTCGACCAAGCCATATCAATAAATATATACATAAGTATTTATTGCAAGTAAACTTTCCTAAGAATATTTATGAAAGTCGTATGGATATGTATGTATGTGTATACATACATATGTAATTATCAGACAAAAAACACGATAAAACCATATTCTTTGTTGTTATTTATAGCCCTTTTATAGACGCGTATAATCAATGAATGATTAATTTTTGGCAAACATGAATGTCATCATTACTATAATATTACTCAAAGCTGCAAAGCAAAATAATACTTATAGCCATGTGAATGTGGCTATATTCAAATATTGAGAAACATCATCAGAACGTTACATACAAGTTTATAAAACCAATTTAAAGAATTTTTGCTTCATGTTTTTCTGAATATTTAAATCACTTTCTAAAAAAAACTAAAACTTAATCTTTACACAAAATGGTCCAAAAATATTTACAAACATAAGTCACGACATAAGTACATTTCACAAGATGTCTGTTGAGTTACAAAAGTTTTTGTGGCCTATTTAAACTGATGTATATGCATTACATTAAACACTTACAAGCTTTTGCATTCTTTGTTATTGGATCGAAAGGATTCACCCAAAATAATGTTGGTTTTATAATGCGATTGAATTGCTTCATCGTCCTTGACGATGTCGCCGTTTGACGCAGTCATAGCGTTAATTTTCTGAGTCGAACGGGGAGTTTATTTCGAATATTTTTCACGAACGAACCGAACACCACAACACTGAATAGAGAACTGTTAGATTTCGCAACTGGTATAGCATTATATTTAAATAGTGAGTAGCTGTCGGCAAAAATTCCTTATCAAAATATTGTACAATCAGCAGTTAACAAAAGCCAGGAGTAATGGTGCGCTAGACACTACTGATACTACCAATGGCGAAAGAGAAAAGCTTGTTCCCGCTAGGTGCGTTCACGTTTTTAATAAGCAGATATGATTTTTATAGGCCACTTATACCCTATACCCAAAGAGTATAGCCCAAATTTGATAGTTACGTACATCCGCATGTTAAGTTTAATTATGTTATGTCAAATCTAAAAGAATGTTTAACGATTACTGCTTTGGATCAACTGTGTACTGCAAGAAAAATGTTTAAATATTAAAATATTAAAAAAAATTTATATTGTTTTTTTTATCGACCCTTGCATTCGATCCTTCGTTTAGTTGCACCTGTTTAAGTAATTAATAGTTTAAGGTACTTCTATAGTAAATTATTAACTGAGCGATATTAAAAAATTATTTTTAGAGGAGGAGGAGATTCAATTCATTATTATCATTATTTCATTTATTTAATGTATCGATATTACGTGTTGATAACAAAAAATATTAAAACTAACAACGACCTCGAAGGGGTGTTTTATGGACCGTCCGACCGGCTATGCCCCAACTTATTACGCAAAATAGTTCGTAATGTTGTAAGCGCCTAACTTGCAAATTGCGAGTGTGTAACTTCCTAAAGAACAAAATTTATTTCGATTCTGAAGTAATCTGATATTAATCTGATAATTAGGTCTTTTGTGCATATTTGAAAAAAGTAGATCATTTTTGAATCAATTAAGATAAATTATATATTTATGTCATCATCCAATTGCACTTTTTAAGGCCGTTGATTCATTCATTTCATTGGGACTATTTAGCGATACTCAATGTATAATAAATATATCACCTTAGAGCTGATACAAAGCTTTGCGAAAACTTTTTATCGCTCTCACAATAAATGCAAAGTCACTAATATGAAACACATTTCAGACAAGCAGAGACAGGTGTAGGAATTTTAAAAGCGTGACTGCCTATCAATTGGTATCAACAGAACTGTAGACTTGTGATTATACAAATTCGATTAGAATTTAACGTACAATCAGTTGTTATCATATTCATTTACAAGTTCCTTTGCACGTACATATATGAATATGTAGTACATGCAAAGTGATATATTCTAAGTACTTACTATAAGTGCAGGGCCTTTTGTAAGAGCCGTATCCAATACAATACAAAAACATCATTACGCATTGAAAATCAATAATATTTATTGATCACTAAACACTATGACGTACATTTGTACCTACTTGGGTACACTATATGCGTGTGTCTACACCATATCAATAAACGACTGATATCTACTATTGGAACGATATCAAGAAATTCTCATAACCATGCGTAGGGCGTCCCGGTTTATTTTGGCTTGTTTGAGTATATGCCCCTCGATGAAGATGTCCGACTCGTATTGCAGATAGTTAACACATTTGTCCACATAGAGCAGAGACTCCTCCAGTAACTCCCTTGGTGAAAGGCTCGTCTGCAGTGAAATCCGACGCGTGCTTTCAGCAATTGCCGAGTGAAGTTCAAAGCATAACATTCCCAGCATGCGCACCTATTCGGAATTTAAAAAATATTTACTTCGTTTAAGTTAAGCGATCTACAAGTAGAAGAATACCCACCTCGCATGGCGTTATTTTCTCGTAAAGGTCTATCAACTCACGTGCATATCTTCAAAGCACACCCAAAAATATATTAGTTTGAAATCCCATTGCTTTTCGAGTGATACTCACATTATCTTAAGGTTGAGCTTGTCATCTGGTACTACCATCAGAGCTTGCACATCTTTGGCAATCAGCTGAACTAAGAGCATTTTCACTTCGCTCATGTGGAAATGCTGAGAGGGTAGCCACTTCTCATAGTGATTCAGAAACCTGCGGATGGATAATGGAAATTAATTTTAATAAATGTTATATTTCTGTGACACCTACTTTATGGCATTATCCACAGATTTATCCATGTTCTGTATATCCTTAGAAGCGCGCTCCAGAATGCGATCCAGATAGGACTTTTGCACTATTTTCTTGCACGATCCACAGCTGAAATTGGATATGAAGTAAGTACTGCAAGCCCTGTACTAGAATAAATTAGGGTAGAAATGGAAAGTCGCCAAATATATGATTCTGGTTTCGATATTTTCCGATCAACGACTGGGCAACGCTTCCGGTCTTTAGAAGAAACCGAAAACGCCCATACGAATACCCAAATGCTACCAGAATTATGGGATAATGTAGTATTTAACGAAGCGAAATACTTTGAATGGGTAAATAACTCGACTTTCTGTTTGTACACCTAACATGTTTGTACAATAATCCCACCTCCAAGTACCGTTCCAATCTTCCAACTTTGTTGGCAGCATAAGGCCAACGCATTGACTGTCCTCACATTTAATGGCACTGTAATAGGTGCCCAGATCGGTAATGTCCTGGCAACGCACACACGCACACTTGAACAGCTTTGTCTGCTTTAAATGATGCTGCCGGGATGGCCTTGGAAGTAGAGCATCCGAGTAACAAATACTTAAGTGCTCGTTTTTCTGAATCGCCTTCGGCGCCCAGAGGATGCAATGTCCGTTCTTGTTAAAACTCTTTGCCAGATTTGGGAGACAGGAGTTTTCGGTGAAGGAAGCCACATAGAAAACGGCCACATGTGGCGGATCAGACGTGGGGATTTCGTGTCCATTGACTTGAAGAGTACCAATAGCGCGCATTATTTCTTCCTCGCTGAATCGAGAAGTTTTGAAAAATCTGCGCAAAATTTAAAATTAAAAAATGTGTGATGCATTTAAGGTATCCCCAATCGTTTGAATACTTAGGTATAAAATGGCCAATGCTGGCCAAGTCCGCTTTCCACTGGTTGGAGCCTCGACGTGTGTCCTCGAGAGACTCCAGTTGCTGGAACTTTTCCGCATTAGCTGGTGATGTTTCGCCAATAAGTAAACAGCGCACAGTCGTGACACAAGTGTAGAGTGGATGGGGGCCGTTGAATTCCTCCACATTGACCTTCTGACCCCTGCCCTGTGTAAGCCGACACTCGGCCTTGTGCTCATCGAGACTCTTGCACTCTTTCCCACACAATGGCCAGCCACACATCTCACACTTGATATAGTCAGTCGGCTCTATGCTGTTCAAACAGCCCAAACATACCGGTGCCGATATCTGAGCAGGTCCACGCACTAACGGGGCTTCCTTTAATATAATCTCGTAGGGCTTTATGTTTCGCGTAGCAATCAAGTGGCGACCGAGCAGCTCGTTCTCAGCGATCTGAAAGTTATTCAGGCATATACTATACGTATACATAATATGTATATATGTATGTGTGGTGAGGTTATGGTGCATTAATGCAGCCATGTCGTCGAAAAATATGAATGAATTCTTTTCCAATCAAATTATTTAAACCTTAAAGGGATGGCAGTTGGCCTTGTGTTGTCGCCAATCCTGTTTCTGATGCTGCACACTACAGTAGGAGACCTGATTACAGTTTGAACACTTATTTTTCGTTTGCGCCGCACACACGTTACAGGAATTCATTTTCTTTTTATTAAAGCTTTGCCAGATATTAGGGCTCTAATAGTGTGTCTTATGTTTTGGATTAAATTTTCCTTGAGAACAAAACTGTGTGCCTTATCAATGCAGAACTTGCTTTAGACGTTACCACAGTCACGCGTTTCACATGAACTGTTGGAAATGCTTTGATATGTGGGGCAAGAGATGATGAGCACAAGTACTATTAGCGCTATAAATAGACCACATTGTACACAATTTAGTGTGGACCAAAGCAACGAGGGACTGCCACCCCGAAACAAAGCAAAATACCATTGAATTTATCAATAAACGTTGCCCACAACATGAATATAAGCTTAAGAAATTTCATGGAACATTGTTTCCACCATTCAACCAGTATATGTATTTACTCGTTTGCATATGTATTAAAAATCTGTGGCTTTTACATGTAAATGTATGTAGGTAACAATATTTTTAGGTTTGTATTGCAAACAATTTTTAGGTTTGTATTGATCAATCCTTTCTCGATTTGAGAGGAAATAACTCGAGCCAGCGATTGTATTAAAACTAAAAAAATAATTAAAATGTATAATGACGGTAGCACTCAACACAATTAAATTTTATAAATACAATTTATACATAATTTTTATATAGCCTCCACCCCAAAAACACTGAGGTAATAAACTACTAACGGTCTTTTATGCCTAAACTTTGATTTTGGCCTAAATTGCGGCGGCGATTCGTACACGTTCTTGATCATCATATATCAGTCTCGTCGTTGGCCCCACTGGGTTCTCGTAATGTTACAAATTTTTGTAACGTGACATTTTCTTTATTACTATTACGTATTTTTCCTTTTTCTCGCATCTTTGTCGCATCTCGATCGCCATTGACTTGGAAATTATCGCTTTGGAATGGTATGGTGTATTCATTTGAAAATGCTGCCGTGTCCTTATCCTCTTGAGATGGACTGATACTCTCGGCTTGATAAACTAATTGCTGATTGCTGCTGTTGTAGTGTCCTAGAAATAGTTGAAAATTTAATTTGATTATAATATTCTCTTGTGATTGCAAATTTGTAAACAAACCTTTTGCTCCAAACATATCCGCGTGCTGTTTAAATGCATTCCGATTGCGTCGGCCACGCTTTCTCATGTTCATGCGTAGTGCCGATACTTTTATGTTCCTTGAATTTTGGCCACTGGAACGTGTGCGTTTCGAATTGGGAGAGCTTGCCACGATGGAATCTGATGAAGCTTTAGAAAAATGTGTTGCATTCGAAGGCACCTGCGCGTCTATGGGCTGAGTTTCTGGTAGTAGAGTTGCGCTTCGCCCAAGATTGCTTTCCGTGTCCGATTGATTGCTACGTGTGGTCGGGATCGCATTATGTTCTCGTTCCTCCTCACTAATGGACTCATCGTCTTGGTCAATAATTTCAATTTCGTCTACATCGTCGTCTGAAAGCGCACTTCGCAACATTATCTCGGGGCCTCCACCATAGATACTGTGCAGAAAACGCCACAAAGGTGCATTCAGCTGTGCATAATCTGAGCCCAAACGCACGCAGCTAACGATCGAACCATTTAATGAGTTCGTTTCCGCTGGCGCTGCGATTCCCTCATTGGCAATGGGTCCCGGCTCCTTGTGTGTGATGCCGCGTGAGAACTGCTGCCACATTCGCAGCCAGGGCATTGCTATGGCATATATAGCAGACGAGTCCAGTTCACTCTGTAGTCCATTGTATTTTGTAAACACCGTCAATTCGTAAAGCTGACGACGGGAAAGCGCTTCAGCTACACGTCTACAGATCTCGCACTCAAACATCATGTTGACAGCAGGACCGCCTCCAAACTTTTTGAACAAAAAATCCCAAAGCGGCTGGGAAATAGGCACTGCAATTTGGCTTATGAGCGCTGTCTTGGAATGTAAGATGCCGCCATGTGGGCATAACATTTCACGATTATTGATGGGGCCTGGCTCGGCGAAAGTCGCTAGACGTGAGAGCCATTCACGCGTCACGTAAAATTGTATGTCGGCATGGTGTAGTGGATTTAAGTTACACAAGGTAATGGCTTCCTCCCGGAGCATTTTCATATGAGGATTGTGTTTTTGATAGAAGAGCACATAGGCCTGACAATTTTGTACAATATCCGGAGATACTTCTGTTACAAATTGATCATCAAACTCATACCAACGGCCATTCAATGCGTTCCGAGCATAGCAAGTGTAATGACCACCACCGACAGTACCATGATGACAGATGACGGACGACAGATTATATGTTGCTACCATTGATTTACAATCTTTGTGCAAATATGGACGCATATCAAAGCCTTCCAATGGAAAGTAAACATGGGATGATATTTTTGAGCTGTACGACAAGTCGTGACGAAAACGTTTCAAATGAATGCAAAGAACCTCGGGCAAGTTTAAGACACGCGAATATTTTATACCTGTGCGCAGCTTGTTACATCGCTCGCAGCTGTAAGAGAGATAAAACGTAATTATCATTCCAATCCCCTCATAAGAGAAGAGCATACCTATACATGTTGTCGCCTTTTAGTTCGTCAGCACTGAAGAAACTGGCCATACAATCGTAAAGCGTTACCGATGGCCCGTAGAACCAAGAACGCAACATATTCCACATCCATGCCAGCCAACCTTCGTTGTTACGCGCCTGGGCCATATCTACGGCATTTAGGCTCTGCACACTCAAGCTATGCGTTTGGTGGAGCATATTAAGAAAGTCTCTGTTGGGAATTGGCAGTGATAGATCCTGGAATGTCTCTTCTCGTGTCGAAATGCGATCGCACGTTAAGCACTGTACCGATGACAGAAGTTTACCGTCAAAAATATCACTTATTATTGATCGTGCTGAGTCCACAGGTTTTATTTCTGACGTTGGTTTTTGGCGTTGTTTCTGTTGCTGCTGCGATTGGTGCACAGAAGGCATATCGGACGCACTATTGGTGGAGCGAGATGGGGAAACGTAGTATTCACTTTTTATAAATACTTCCGAATCATGATTGGTACGCGTTGAACGATCCGAAAGGCTGCTGTCACAGGTATCGTATTCACTATCCGAAGCGGATGCGTTGTTTGGAGTGTTGGAGGTGCACGCATTTGTTGCATCATCGTCCTTATCATCGTCAGTACTTTCAGCCTTCTCATCGTTCTGTTGTAAAGCATGAATTTGCTCCGTCAGCTCATCATGCAGCTGATCCATAAAACAACGCAAGAACTCCTGAGTGTCGTGCTGTTGATAGCCGCGAAACATCGGATGTACAGATCGAATGCCATATAAAATCCCACGTGGCGCAATAAACTCTGTATTTAAATTCAACATACGTTTTACAAACTTTTAAATAAATTTATGTTACAGCCTACCATACCCTTGGGATCATCAGTTTGTTGCCAGATATCATCCATCAGACGCAGATAGCTTTTGGCTAGTCCAGCTGGTTTACAGCGAGGCGCGCTTTGCTCGGCAATATGCTCAACCAACTCTCCGCAGTTGATAAAATAGTGCGTTAAAGGCAACAGATTGCTCAACGCTTGAAGGGCTGAATTCATGTAGCACGTATTCGCAATGTTTTGCAATCCGACGAGACCCGTTCCTGAGCCGGTGGCATCATCACTGACGCTGTCTTCCCGCTTAGACAATGAGTTCATAGAGCAGCTAAACAGTTTATCCTGCGCCCCCGTTCGCTTACTGTTCTTCAGATATAGCTCGCGTTCACAATAGTAGCACCAAACGCGTTGCGACGAGATGTTCATGTGAACTCCATGCTTATGTGTCTGGAAATGCTCAGTGCTGTGGTCATTCGCCTGCTCCGAGCAACCAGTGAATCCACAGTCGCGGTATAAGCAAATCCAGAGGTTGAGCCCAGTATAGTTGCACGCATGACAGCTAGTTGGCTGAGCAATAGGACAACAAAAACAAACGCTTGTAAAAACACAAGTCATGTAACATTCAACTGTCATATTAACCTTAAGTAATCTCAGATCAACGTCCGTACAATGCTCACTCTCTATGTGGGGACATTTTTGCAGGTTGAAACTCATGGCGAGTGGCGTGGACACTTCTAGGTTGCGCCGAAATTCGAATTATTTAATACTCTTTTATTGCAAGGCGAAATACAAATAAAAATCAACTGAACCAGGGAGGTTGCATTTTTCCTATGAGCATGCAAGAAGCGTGTTGTTTCTCACACAGCTGTTTAAAATGCTGCCAACTTTTGCCCTTACATACATATGTATGTATGTATGTACATATATGCTTGATTCGAAAATGAAGAGAATTTTAGCTACGACGTATACGTTTCAAATTATGATGTGAGAAAAGCTAGCGATGTTAGGAAAAATATTTCTCTGATCTTATTAAGTTTTATTATATCAATATTAAAATACTTTTAACTGGTACGTTTCTCAGTGAAAATGGCAAGTTGGCAGGTCCAGACCGATGTTATAAATCGAACGCGGGCGGTCTGCGCTAACAAAATATAAAAAAAAATTAGGCTTATAATATATAATCTAGGCAAATTTAAAGGAACATGATAATAAAGAAATGAATGTCCGAGTAAAACAAACAAAAACTTCGGGATTTAGCAGCCATTCTTTATTCTAATCTGATTTTCCCGTGCGTTTAGAACTGCAGCATAGAAGAAGAAGAATTCGGAAAAATGTGTATACAAAAAGTATAAAATATAGAGTGTTCAATTAAATACGGTACATATAGGTATACGTATAAAAGTTAAAGGCAAGGCTTACGTTTAGAAATCGCAAAATGACGGGCATATTATAGTTTTTTTCGTCTTGCTCTCCACGGGGGAGTAGTTTCTAAGTGGACCATACATACATATGCACATACACACTGCGCAGTGTGTAGCGTACGCGCGGCCTAGAAAAGTTGAGGAAAGCGAGAGAAAAATCTAGCTAGAGTCGGCGGTATTGCTGGGTTAGAAGTGGTCCGTTACTGTTTAATAGAAAACCACCATGACCCTGGAAGCTGGAGCAACGCAAACGCAACCCGTGGTTGTATACCATGGAAAAATTGCAGGGCTCTACGATCTGGAGGAGACATTGGGCAGTGGACACTTTGCCGTGGTAAAGTCCGCGCGGCATATTTTCACAGGTGAAAGGGTTGCAGTAAAAGTCGTAGACAAAACAAAACTGGACGCCGTATCGAAGTCGCATCTCTTTCAGGAAGTGCGGTACGTTGGGCTTTGGCCTTGACCTTGCCATCGCTTCCAGTTGTATAATATATAAACTTATCTATGCAGCTGCATGAAACTTGTCCAGCATCCGAATGTTGTTCGCCTATACGAAGTTATCGACACACAAACTAAACTATATCTGGTGCTGGAATTGGGCGACGGCGGCGATCTGTATGATTATATAATGAAGCACGATGCTGGACTTAACGAAGACCTGGCGCGTAAGTATTTTCGTCAAATTCTACGTGCGATTACGTACTGTCATCAGCTTCACGTTGTGCACAGGTAAGTACCTATTATAGCATTTGTGATTAGTTTTTACATAACGATTTCGTCCTCACAGGGACTTGAAACCGGAGAATGTGGTATTTTTTGAAAAATTGGGCTTGGTTAAACTAACAGACTTTGGATTCAGTAACAAGTTTTCGCCGGGTCAAAAGCTAGAGACATCCTGTGGCAGTTTGGCGTATTCGGCGCCGGAAATCTTATTGGGAGATTCTTACGATGCGCCGGCAGTAGGTAAGTGTATAAAATCTATATATGAAAATAGTTCTGTGTGCATCTTTTCTACGTTTACGAAACCCAATTATTTGTTTTGTTCTTTAGATATATGGTCGCTTGGTGTTATACTTTATATGCTGGTTTGTGGTCAACCGCCTTTCGAAAAGGCCAACGACTCGGAAACTCTTACTATGATCATGGACTGCAAATACACTGTGCCAGCACACATTACACAAGCTTGTCGACACTTAATTGCATCCATGTTGGTTCGAGATCCAAAGAAACGCGCCACAGTAGAAGAAATTGCATCTTCAGCTTGGCTGAAGAAGACAGATGAGCCTGACTCTATCGAACACTTTTTACCGTTGGCGAGCCGCGATCAGATTAGTGAGGAAGATCACGTTTTTATCATACAAAAGATGACTAATGGAAATATTGCGTCCAAGGAAGAAATTTTGCAGTAAGTAGTCAACGGATAATTCAGGTATTCCCCCATGACTCTATCGGAAACTATATACAGGGCATTGGATAAAAATCAGTACAATCACATAACGGCCACATATTTTTTGCTCGCAGAGATGCGTTTAAGAAGGCGACGAGAGGAGCAAGCGCAAAAGTTGGTATTTGTTTTTGAACACTATGTAAATGGTAACATATTTAATATTATAGAAAAGGAAATGCAACTCGTAAGCCTGGAACAGTAGATAACAAGACGAGTTCAAAAGAAGGCCCTAAAGTTGTAGTACCGATAAGCATTAATGTAACTCCGGCCGGCCAGATAACAAATGATAGCAGCAAACCCGTAAGTTTAAATAATTTAATGGACTGTTGATGTGACTAAATTTTGGCAAATTTGTTGGATAATAGGACAAACGTAGTAGAAAATGTAGCATTGTGCGTGAGGAAGATGAGGATGAATCGGCCAATGAGACCTGTGGCATTGGAAATGAGCTTAGGGTGGCAACAGCGCGACGCGAGTCTATATCCGATGGACGTTTAAATCGTTCAGTGCAGGAGCGCACTAACTCTCCAGCTCCTGCTGCCGAAGTGCCAAGTAATACACGCACAAAAATCGTTGTATCAGTCGATGCGACGCTTGCTCAAAAGCTTAAGCAAATCGACAGAAGTGCCAAAGAGGACGAGGATACCATTCATGGCTTAAAGGAGCTCGAAATAGGCAAATTAAAGCCGCTGCCAAGCGGTAGTAAAAATCCAGTGCTAACGCATCGGCGGACAAAATTGAATAAAATACGAACCCCATCCTGTAGCAGCTCTGAAGCTTCGGACGATGATACCAAGACGCGAAACAAAAAGAAGATGAACAAGTTTGTTGGGGACACACCCACACGATTTCGCATGCATCGCCGTGACTCCCATGACGACTCTAGTGATTCACAAGATCAATTGTATCCCCAGCAGGGCTCGCATGGCAATGCAGCCGCTTTTATTTCGAATAGTAACTCTGGCGTAAGTGGAAAGAAAGAGGGACAATGCAAAGAGGTAAGCCCGTTATTTTTTTTTTTAAATAAATAAGACCTATCTATATGCTTTTTACAGCCAAATAAAACCGAAGAAACGCGAAAATCTCATACACAAAAGAATAGAAAACAGCAGCACAAGGATCATGGTGATAAACATTCCCATTCGGAAAAACAGCAATTGGTGTTATCTCAGAGCACAACACGACGAAGGCGCATACGTGAAAGTCAGTCATTGGACCGCATTACAGAGGCTCAAGAATATGAAATGCGCCATCGATCATCAGCAACAACAATAACAACAACGACAACGCTACATATCGAGCAAAGAAACTCATTATTTAATTTAAATACATTCTCCGTTGCCGAAACTAAGGAAGAGTATGACGAAGAGTCCGAAATCATTCCGGACGCCGATGATAATACGGACCAAATTATGAACACTTTGAATGCAGCCAAAGCAACGCTTGAACAAAAGCAATATTTAAATAACACCAATATTAATAAGATCTACACCAACAACAATAATAACAATAACAACAACAACAACAAAAATAAATCCAACGAAACACCAAAAGATATTTATAATCTAAATTCGGTCGAGGACATCGATTTGATTTTAGAGGATAAAAGCCTTACCAAAGCAATACACATTACCGGCTCTAAGTGCTTTGTCACTATGAAGAAAATTCGTAGGCTCGGAAAATATTTTCCAGTAGTCAACTTTTCCTAATGGTTACATTGCAAAGTGCGTTCGTAATATTAAAGTTAATAAGAAAAAATAATACATTTAAATTATTCATGTATTTAAATTAAATAAAAAGGATTACACTTACGCGTAAATATACAAATATATAGAATATATATATATATATACATATATGCGAAATATGCAGCATAATAAAATTAGTAGTAGCGTAATTGGTTTGTCTGTCGTCATTACGCTTAAATTATTCTAAATAATTTAATTTATGTATAGTAATAAGTATATTTAATTACTCAATGCAATATTTGTTAGAAGATAGTGAAATAAATAAAAATATACCACCCACTTAAAAACAAATGTACGTGTATGCAATTTAAAAAATTCAAATAGCGCGCCTGTTTAAATTCCACTTCGACCCAGTTAGCGCGTAGTTCCACCATTCCGCTGACAAAAACTGCTCCAATCGACCTGCCAACTTGTTGTTTTCGTGGTATTTTTGCACCGGTCGTCATACATGCTTATGAAATTTGCTGAAAATAAGGATAAATTGTTGACGGAAACAAAGCAAGCTGCGTGGAATCTGTAAAACTAATCATCATGTTGCGCATCTACCAAAACACTTACCGGTAAGCCAGGAAGCATGCCACAGTTTTTTCTACTGTATTATTAGCTCATTTCGTCATCACACCTCACATTCCATTCATAGGCGTACTGCAAAAAGAGCTGTTGTATACTCCACCAAGGTAGTTTGCTGTAACCACTCGACACTATGCAACATCAACGGTCACCCACGCCGGACGCAAAGAGCAGGTGCGTCCTGGGAGAGATACAGTCAGAACCAGCGCGATGGATTTTTAGCCCACAATCAAGCCAAGGGATGGACTATACCGCCGTCGCGGGGCTACGGAATGTTAGTGGTGCGCATCTTAAGAGGCGCCATGAAATTGCGTTACCTTGTGTTGGGTGGAGCCATAGGCGGGGGTGTGTCACTTAGCAAAGTAAGCTTGTGCTACTGTTCTTATATAATAACCAAGTTCTAATTGAATGTATTCGCGTTTGGGCATAGAAATATGAAGACTGGAAAGATGGTCTGCCTGACTTAAAGTGGCTTGAGGATGCGTTGCCGCAAGGTGAAAAATGGAGTCAGTTCTCAAGAAAGCTGATTGAAGTTGGGAGTGTTGTCAAGGAGGCCATCGATATCGGTGAGTTTTGTTAAGGCAGGTGATTGCTCTCTCTCACTTTAAATTGTTATCGAGGTCAGTTATTAACCAGGGTGGTCCGGTTCTGCTTTTGAATTCTTAGCTAGTATCTAACATTCTTTGCGTATTCAATTTAACTTGAACTCCTCAAGTGACCAAATTTGATTTTTTGATATTTTACGTTCATTGCATTTTCACTATTAGTATATTGATATTGGGGTTTGTTTTTGCATTTAGATCCGAAGCTAAAACAGCTTGGTGAGGATAAATTAACGGAATGGCGCTCTTGGTTCGATAATCGTCTGGATGATGCGATTGAGGCGGCCGATTATCAAGGAACTCATATTGTTGAAAGTAGGTTACACGCGTCTTCTAATTATTATTATTAACATAAATGCATTTAAAGTGAGAGATTTTATGTTTTAATGCGATTTATTAATAAAATCCAATTATAGCTAAAGACGACATCAAAGCAAAGACAACTGTAGCAGCTCTGGGAATTTCTGCCGATGAGAGTCGCAAAAAATATGGTGCGTTAGAAATTGGAAAAAGCTGTACACATGGCGAAGAAAATTGGGTAAATTTTGTTTTACATTTTAGATAAACTACAAAGTCAAGTGGAAACTCTTCAGACGGAAATAATGAACGTGCAAATTAAATATCAAAAGGAGCTGGAGAAAATGGAGAAGGAAAATCGAGAACTGCGTCAGCAGTATCTAATACTCAAAACCAATAAGAAGACTACCGCAAAAAAAATCAAAAAGTCTCTCATTGATATGTACTCTGAGGTGCTTGACGAACTATCTGGCTATGATACCGGTTATACCATGGCGGACCATTTGCCACGAGTGGTTGTTGTTGGAGACCAGAGCAGTGGCAAGACATCCGTACTTGAATCCATAGCCAAGGCTCGTATCTTTCCTCGTGGAAGTGGTGAAATGATGACGCGAGCACCTGTTAAGGTTACCCTGGCTGAAGGCCCTTATCATGTTGCGCAGTTTCGAGACTCTGACCGTGAATACGACTTGACAAAGGAAGCTGATCTCTCAGATTTACGACGTGAAGTTGAATTTCGCATGCGCGCTTCAGTACGTGGTGGCAAGACCGTCAGCAATGAGGTGATTGCCATGACGGTCAAGGGTCCCGGACTGCAGCGAATGGTACTGGTCGATTTACCAGGCATTATTTCGGTAAATACTACCTTCAAATAGCATCTAATGTTAAATCCTTTTTAACAGATTTGCTTATTATTATTAGACAATGACAGTGGACATGGCATCGGACACTAAGGACTCGATCCATCAAATGACAAAGCATTATATGAGCAATCCTAACGCTATTATTCTTTGCATACAAGATGGTTCTGTGGATGCAGAGCGTAGTAATGTCACCGATTTGGTCATGCAATGCGATCCTCTGGGCAGACGTACTATCTTTGTGCTGACAAAGGTTGATTTGGCAGAGGAACTAGCTGATCCAGATAGGGTTTGTAGTCTTTGAATTATAATTTTTTTGAATTCCTTTCCTTATCCGTACAATGAACTTTTAATTGAATTGAATGATTTCTAACTTAATTTTCAACTTTATTAATAACGATCAACATCGTTATCAATATTCTCGGTTCAACTATTGACATCTACAGATAAGGAAAATTCTTTCCGGCAAACTGTTTCCCATGAAGGCACTGGGTTACTATGCAGTTGTTACGGGTCGTGGCCGCAAAGATGACAGCATCGATGCTATACGGCAGTACGAGGAGGATTTCTTCAAGAACTCAAAACTTTTTCAGTTAGTAAAAACATTACAAAGTATGAAGGAATTATACAAAATGTTGGAAATATTTCCAGTCGACGAGGCGTAATTATGCCCCACCAGGTAACCAGCAGAAATCTGAGCTTAGCTGTTTCGGATCGTTTCTGGAAAATGGTGCGGGAAACCATTGAGCAGCAGGCGGATGCATTTAAGGCAACCAGATTTAATCTGGAAACCGAATGGAAAAACAATTTTCCCAGGTTCGCCTGTCCATACTTATGTAATACTTACCAATATCTAACAATTTGATGCCATAGGTTACGTGAATCAGGCCGGGATGAGCTGTTTGACAAAGCCAAAGGAGAAATACTGGACGAGGTCGTGACGCTTTCGCAAATTTCGGCAAAAAAGTGGGAGGAGGCCCTGAACGAGAAATTATGGGAAAAGCTTTCAAATTATGTGTTTGAAAACGTATACCTGCCCGCCGCACAGTCAGGTTCTCAAAGTAATATTCTGTAGAAATAAGTTTTAAGTTTTTAACTCCGACGAAGGGGGCACGTTCATCAAAATCACGCCAATCGTGTCTGTGTTAGTTTGAATGTGACTGTGAGTGTATCTGTCTTAAGTGCTAAATGTTTCAACAGACGATCTACTGGTTATTATTCGGTTAAGTGTTTCAGCTGATATCACAGCTTGATGTCGTTGATTTTTATGTTCGGAAATAACTTGGAATTGCCGCAACCGATTGGGGACTCACATGTCGAAACTGGTTTTGATATTTCATTTGAATCATGCTTTTATTTTAATGTACATAAATACACCCAAACTTGGTTAGCATCGTTTCTTTAACGTGATCAAACATGTGATTCAGCAATTTTATTATTTGCGCCAACAACGTCGTCAGTGGTGTGCGTAAAAGGCGTGCGCATGCCGGAAAGTGTGATATATTGATTTACGAGTGGCTGTAATGAAACCAGAGCTCAGTTTTATCAAAAGTGCAAATACCAAAATACCTGCTACGGTGGGATATCAAACACGTTTAACTCGAATTCTTGATTTATTTCACACTTTATAAGAGTTACGTTAATTTGATCAATAAAAGCGGGGAATAAAAATTAATTCATGCGTACACACATAATACTTATATACTGAAATTTAAAACCACAAAGATATGTATGTTTTTTAGAACTTTGCATTGGATGAGTTGAAATTAATGTTTTGTTTACGTTCTTCATGTGCTCATCTCTTTAAAGATAGATTCAATGCTCCCCTTAGCTTCCATTCATATTCACTAATTTTTAAATTTGTTCGAACTTTTAGATTCATTCAATACCATGGTGGACATTAAACTGCGTCAATGGGCGGAACAAGCGTTGCCCGCCAAATCTGTTGAAGCTGGGTGGGAGGCTTTGCAGCAAGAGTTCATAACACTGATGGAGAAAGCAAAGAAATCTCAGGATCACGATGGTATATTTGATTCACTGAAAGCCGCTGTCGTAGATGAGGCCATACGCAGGCATAGTTGGGAAGACAAAGCTATTGATATGCTTCGCGTAATACAACTCAACACTTTGGAGGATCGCTTCGTTCATGACAAAAATGAATGGGATCAGGCGGTACGCTTCCTTGAGAATTCGGTAAAATCTAAGCTCGTACAGACCGATGAAACATTGAGTCAAATGTTTGGACCTGGCCAGATCACGCGAATAACGCATTGGAAGTCATTAACGCAAGACCAACAGAAGCGCAGATCGGTCAAAGGAGAACTGGACAAAATTCTCAAAAATGATTCGGTGGGTTATTCATTAATTCTACAAAATGGTAACATGATATTAATGCGTATTTGTTGCCGCTGCAGAAGCATTTGCCCACATTGACTTACGATGAGCTGACAACAGTGCGAAAGAACCTCCAACGCGAAAATGTCGATGTAGATACGGATTATATACGACAAACGTGGTTCCCAGTCTACAGAAAGTACGTGAAAAATTTCCCATTGCCAAAGCAAAACTCTACTTATCTCGACAATTTTTTACAGACATTTCTTGCAACAGGCTTTGCACCGAGCCAACGACTGCCGAAAAGCGTACTATCTGTACAGCCAGCAAGGTGCCGAGTGTGAGGTTCGTATTTCATAATAGAAGTTGCCTTGTTGCCTTCTGCAAATATGATTTCTTTCACAGATTTCCAGTAGCGATGTCGTACTCTTTTGGCGCATACAACAAGTCATCAAAGTCACGAGCAACGCGCTGCGGCAGCAAGTGATAAACCGAGAGGCTAGACGTTTAGATAAGGAGATAAAAGCAGTGCTTGACGAGTTTAGCGACGATGAGGAAAAGAAAGCGCAGCTTCTGACAGGCAAACGAGTGCTACTAGCGGAGGAGTTGAGTAAGTTCTTTGATATTTATCCCTGAAGTTGGAATTTGGTATAAACTTAATGTTTTTTTTTATTTTTTAGTCAAAGTGCGACACATACAGGAGAAGTTGGAGGAGTTTATCAATTCACTCAACCAGGAGAAATAGTGTGCCATTACCAAAAATGAATGTTGGTTGGATCTCGCTCTAGTCGTTTGCAGCACAAATGAAGCTCTGTCGCACACTAGGGCTGCTGTGTGTGGTTAATGCAAGTTCCAACTGTGTAGCAACAACTGCGTTACTTATTTAATTAAATAATTTAAGTTTAAAAAATCGTTGTTCATAGACATTGCTTGGTTGGAAATTTCCTTTATACTAGCTATTATTATTATTTAGTGCAGCAAATGTTGCTGCATACCGAAATTGTAATAAAATCGAAAACATTGTTAGTTTGTATTTATTACTAAAATCATTTTATTATATCTGCACAATTTCTTTTTAAAGATTGTAATTTAAAACATATTTTAAACAGCTCTAACTACATTTTTGCTTATTTTGAATTTCATAATACAATAGTATTGTTGTAATTGATCTGATTAAAGCAAATCGCACTCGAATGTGCTTTTGAGTATGTAACTGCGTGTGTGTTTCCATTAAAACATACATACTGCTAAATACAATATGATAATGATGATGAACGTTATTGGTATAAGGGGCCACACAATTTTTAAGACTAAATCAGATTGGCGCACAAATAATAAAACATCGTGCTTTGCGTTGGCCACTTCCAGTTTCAGTCAGTATTATATGTATATAGTATAGTTCATTGACCCCTTCTCTCTCCAATCTTTCTCCATTCTCCATTTATCAGTAACAACAATTCTGTCTGGGTGTTTGTGTTTGTATATTTACTTAGCCTTATGTACATACTATGTAACAAGTGTGTGGAGCAGCAGTTAACGGTTGAAGGGTTACTCGTATATGGTATACATGTGTATATATGTATGTAACATATGTGTATTATAGTCGTAGGTACTTAAAAACAAACAAATGCATCGTTTGCATCGCTGTCTGAATTGATGATTGATAATCATGTTTTTTAATATTACGTACATATGTATATGTACATATGTACACTCGTGTGTACATATGTATATAGTAAGCTCTTTGCTGTTATTTTCCACATTGTTAAATAACATCCTTCTTATCTTGGCAGTCGATTCGTGGCCCCAGAACAGGATGACCATATAAATTTAAATATTAAACATATTGTGTATATCGTAGGTATTTTAAAACGAAAACGAAATTTCCCCAGCACAAAAAGTTGATGTTCCTATATATTAATATAAATGTGTTCGCTTACTACATATTAATGATCCGTCAACTCTCTCCTCCACTGCTAAAGCTGATTATGATAATAGTATTTACACGCACGGCATGTTTTCTTTTTAAGAATAGTATGTGTGTGTATATATGTATGTATGTATGTATATACTCGTATATGTGAGTGTCTATAGTTTTAGCGAGGCATAGTCAAGGCACACGAAAACTTTCAAGGCACAAACATTTCATTCATTAAGTCTAATCTACAAGAATCAAGTACAAGTACATGTATAGATAGATATACATAGTATGTATGTATGTACATTTTTTAAAATTGCTCAGTTCGGTTTGCCACTCATATTACTCGTTCTTAAAGTCTATCAATGATTGACAATTAGTGTTAAACTATGTGATTATAAGCACATCATAGCATTTAAAGATTATAGTGGTCTTCATATCAGCAATCAAATGATTTAAAGGCGTTTTATGCGTAGTCGCGTCGTTTTAAGATCCTTCTAGGCTGCTGGTAAAGCCTGTGGCGCGTTTTTCTCGTTGCGCCTCTGCTCCCATCTGGACACACAGGTCAATGGATAGCAAAGGAAAGCGGATAGCAAAATCAAGCCACCGGCAAAGTAGAACGAAATATTATAGCTCTCGGTCATAGTGAACAGAATGCCTAAAAATAGAAGAATATATTTATACTATTAACATTAAATGCAAACTAGTCGAAAGATAATAACAATTTAAGCAAAGGCTAAAACTGATATCATTATATTATTTTAGATCTTGCTAAACAAAATAGTATTTAATTTCTCTAGTGCCTGGCTAGTTAGTATCATGTGCTCTTCAGTTTACTTTTTCATTGGTCCACTCTTATACTGTTTTTAATAAAGCATAAAAACAGATAATATGAAATCTTTAACAATGCATTCCATTTGCTTAATTGTGCTAAATTATCCATCGTCAAGCCCCAAAACGTCTTTCAGTTTTTAATTTATCTTTGCCGGTAATTTGAACATTTAAATTCAGGAAAATTTGAAAATTAAGTTGGTTTGTCAATTAAGAAAAGGAGTAATTTTGAAAAAAAAATTTATATTCAAAACCCTCATTTGGAGGAAAAATTGTATCCCGCCTTATTAAGTTTTGGATGCTATTATTTCAATAAAGTTTCGATAAATATTTCTGTCTTGATTCTATTAGCTTTAGCTTCCGAATAGAATTTTAATATCACTCGGTAAATTTTTGGATGCCAATTACGGGTGGACTTCCTGAATACAAGAATCAATATTATATGAAAACACTTACCAGCGATGGGACTGCCAAATGTTGCGGCTATACCCTGAAACAGCATAAGGAACCCAAAGGCATTGGTCAGTTTCTCGAGTCCAATCATTTCCACAGCGATTAGGGAACGCAACGCCGAAAAACAGGCTATGCAGATGCCGAAGAGAACCGCGAAAGTCCATTGGGTGGTGCTATTTATGACGACACCACTGAAAATAGTGGCCAAGCCACCAAGCGTGAGCGCCACATTATTCAACCAGAGCGGCTTAACACTGGGGAAGGAGCTCATAGAGCCACACACTATCCTAGCAATGGTGTTAACCAATCCAATACCAGAGAGAACAGAAAGAGCCGCGGGCTTGTCCATGCCGGCTTGCACGGCGCGATCTTCGAGAAAGGCGAAGGGCACAAAGAAACCCATCATTGTGAGAAATCCGCTAAAAGCCAGGCACATGAACGACGGCGACTTCAGTAGGCTGGTGTCCAACATGGTTGACAGCGTGCGACGTACGGCTTCGGGGCAAATGCGACATCCCCTCTGGCGATCCTCCAGCATGTCCTGTTTGGTGGGAAGACGCGTGACGGACATGTGATAGGCCAACGAGGTTTGCGACTGATATTGCGGTATGCGAGTGAGGGATCCGGTGAAGAATATGTCGTCACGATACATAGGACGGGATTTAGAGGTCTGACCATGGTGTGAATCGTTGGCGGGCGCTGCACCGCGTTTGCCAGCAACATTGATGATGGGACGACGTCCAGAGACAGTGTGACGGCGGGCCTGAATAGTAACTGCCTTGCTCTCCAACTCCAGCAAGTTGTCATTCTCCTCATCCTCGTTGTTCTCGCCCACAGTAGTGAGTTCCTTGTGTAAGTTGAAGGTCAGCTGCTGTGGATCACCATTGGGCGTGGTCGGCTGCGATTTACGCAGCTGCTTTAGCTCCGTCCCTTTGCTAGCCGCACCATGGCCAGAGGGACGTCGCTCGAGGTTCATGCCTTTGAAGATTTCAGCAGCTGTGGGATAATGATTACGTTGCGATGCACCCATATAGGTGTTGTGGGCCGAATTGGGCATGGAATAGGCAAAGCGGCCCTCTGGCAAGGGCTTCGTGAACGCTGCTTGATGAAGTTGTGGTTTGGGCGCCACCGTATTGCCATGACCATTCAACTTGGCCTTCTCCTCCTCGGTGCCAGCACCGTCGACTGTCGGTGCCAATGTTATGGGCTGTATGGGCCGGAAGGCAAGTCCAAAGATGCCGCACAACAGAATGATAAGACCCTGCAAGGCCAGAGTCGTGCGCCAGCCAAAAGAGTCCAATAATATGGTGGTCAGTGGCATGAAAATGAAATTGCCGACGCCAGACCCGCAGAGGGCGACGCCGGTGGCCAAGGCACGCCACTTTTCAAAATAGAATCCGATAATGACCACCGCTGGTATGTAAACCATGCAGAATCCAATGCCTCCGAGGACGCCGTAGATCAGGAAGAGGTACTCAACACTGGTGGCAAAGTAGGAGAGTCCAAAGCATGCAGCTGCAAAGATGGCGCCTGAAATAGTGACCGGCCGGAATCCAAATCGATTGGCTAAAGCACTTACAAATGGTCCAGCCATTAAATAGAAGCCACTGAGCAGCGAAGATACAAAGGCCACATATCCTTTAGATACGCCATACTCCTTCTGCAGCTGATTCTGAATCAGAGGCGAACAGAATACAATGCCGTCGATGACGGTGCAGCAGAGGAAGGAAGCAACCATCACCACCCATGCCCAGCCGCTGTCTGGCGGAACAACGACGGCGGCAGTGGCATCGTCTATCTCCTCCTCATCCTCTTCCTCCTCCACCTCCTTGGTGTGGTTGGGATTTTTGGACACGAGCGCATTGAACGTCAGCTCGTCATTTGATCTCGTCTGTTGGGTGGCCATTCGAGAGCTGCAATTAATCGAACGGAAAGCCCATTGTGGGTGGTTAATCGAATTTCCAAAAGTGTGGGTGTAGGCGGGATTATTGCATAAGGTCGACAAGAGAAGTATTTACGCCGCGCTCGTAATTTCGACTAACAAATGGCCTTCACATTGCTTTGCCGCAAATATCACGCATACGCCCCTTTAGTCACAAACACACAAACAAACTGATAGGTGGGTGTGTGTGCTGCGCGTACGCTACAAATATTTGCATGGATATATCTATTTTTAATTGTCACGTGTGCTACACTCGTACCTACCCCATAAGTATGCGACAGATATTGAGCCTGAATTCTACCATTTGCTATCTGTATCTGTGAGATACAGTAGCGCGTCGACGCGTCGTAGCCCACGTCAGTGGCATTATGAGGTGGGTGGCTGTCAAATGTTAACACCGATGCCTCCATTGTCAATGCCAAATATTGGTGACAACAAAAACTACAATACATACATACTTGTATGTATGTACGTCAAAGCATAAACAATAACACAAGAAAAACAAATTTGCAATTACTCGCACCTATGGATAATGGACAGTTTTTTAAAAAATGAACTTCTAATGCGAGATCACAAACGAAATTGCTTTTCTCTAAGTTCTTTCGCAAATTCAACGCCCATTGTGAAACTTAAATCTTGCGGCTAACAAACTCATGACCTTGAATATTTTGGTTTATCTAATCGGATCTGTGTTCATCATGTGCTTTATTGGACAAACATTTAAATTGTAAATGAAAACTGTTTATTTTAGGTGATGAGTCCATTTACATGCACGCATCTTTTGAAATATATACGTATATATCTTTTCCTTAAACCTACTCTAATTGAATATACGAGCTTACTATAAGTATATACATAGACTAGAGCGATTACCCCTGGCTTTATCCCAATGATATTTTTTATGAAAGCTATATATTACACAAAGTAACAGGCAGACCCCATTGAGTAGATATATTCATAATCTCTATGACGAGGCATTCGTCTATCTGGATGAACGTCTGGATTTTAGAAACGTCTCAACCCATATTAACGAAACTTAGTATGTTGAATCTCCTTATCCTCAACACAAGTTTATTTTATTTACTAGATTTCCTCTCCTCTCTCTACAGATTTTCTTAATTAAATAATTAATACGGTATTCTCCACCTCTACTTTAGTTTTCATCCAAACATAATTATATTATTAATAGGTTGAAGTAGATGTTTTCATCTTCAATAACATTTTATCCAAGAGATCTGATGGAATGCGTGTAAAGATTTTCATTTTCATATATACACAATATGTACGATGCAAAATTGTTTCGATTTCAAATTCCATTATCAACAAAATATAATATTTTCTACATATCACTTATTGGACCAGTAGGTTAACATTGTTCCTCCATTATCATTATTATATTTCAAAACTATCAGCATATAGTATATAGAGGCGTCTTTTGCAATAAAGAGGCTTTAAATATACAGATATTTTCTTAACGGCGGTTAATAACAGGGTCTAACATAATTTTCCCACTTTCAGTTTAAGTTTTCTTTTATCATAGCAGTACCTTGATGGGCGGAATCGATTCAACAGTCAGGAAAGACAGCTCATCCTATTCGAAACTCCTTACTTTTATCAAACCGCTTCTTAGGAAGCAGAATTTAAGTGCAGTATGTGTTTCTGGCAATCTTAAAATCTAATCTACGTAAGCTTATGGTTGCATAAAGATGTTTATTATTATATAAATTTAAACGGATATCGTACACGCGATATAATACAAAAACAAGTTGCAAATAGATTTATTAAAAGCTTTCATTTTATTGCAGACTTAGCAAGAACAAAAAACGCGATTCTAAGTTGCTTGTGCTTGATAACCAACAATTAATATTTACTAGCAGCCATTTTTAAAACTGTACTAATGCTGGTTCATTGTTTCAAAATAATAAATGGCGTTTTCCAAAAATAGCATATCGTCATGTCCGTCTCTTCCTGTTTATAAGAATTGTTTGATCTAGACATGTTGATTGCGAGCTTCTACTCGAAAACCTGAAAATTGTAATCATTTAGCACATATAGAACAGTTACCTTTTGGCAAAAGATGTGCAAGGGCTTTATTGTGATAGGGTTTTGGATTAAACAGATTTAGCCTTAGCGCGTGTACTTAGCCATATCAGCTATTATGACTTGGCAACTGATTACCACTTGGTAACAGAAAAAGTGAACAAACATGTGATTTTCGTGCCGACAACTTGATAATTTCAAATTTACGATCCTAATAGAGTTTATTGTAATCAATATACATAGATGTCCAGCCATAGACCCAGCAACCACCATTTACACTTTATTTATTGTGCAATAATAATATTGCGACTAGCATTTCATTTCTGCCCAAATGGCCACGCACGTACTTATATAGAAAGGGTGTCTTTTTTGGCATTAAATAAAAAATCTTTCCCCTATTCCAGCTATTTTTGATTTAATACTTATATTAATTGAGTTTCCTTTTAAGTATTCTTACAAACATGGATTTCATTCTTCCCCAAATCTCTTCCTTTATTTTTAACGTCTCTGACTCTTTTTAACGTCTCTGAGCAAACACAGATCTCAACGAGTCGAACTTGTTATTCGATATTAATTTAATGTAAGTTTATAACCTGAATGTTTATTTAGGCATTTGCAGCTTTTCATGACGAGACTTAACGCTTATTGTATGGCATTATGATGATCTCAAAACATTTCCGAAGGGTAAACGGCAATGTACGTTATGTGAGTGTTGCCTGCCAAAGAGACACCCTTTATATATTGCCATGATTGTTGGACACATTGTTGTGACACACGTCTGGGCTAAGCTTGCTCAATATTGGGAAGCCGGGCAAGTGCTGCCTGCAACTGGCTCTTAAGCCAAACAACGGCAACAGCCAACTATAAATAGACAACGACTACTTGTTGCCGCGAATTTGTGCAGAATGGAAGCCGTTTTGTTTGCGGCACGGCCACAACTCAATGCACAAATTAAACCTAAGCCCATGCAACTGGCACGCCCTACACAAATACCAACAACAACAACAACAGCAAAGGGTACACCATGTCGATGTCGAGTTGGAGTCGCGTTTGTTTGCTTTTGCCTTTGGCTCTGGAGTGGAGCTATGAGTGGGCTCAACGGCATATAAATACAAGCATTACAGAACAATATTCTTTACACATGTATCCTCGTATCCTCCTGGCAGAGAGCCAATCCCTCCGTTGACAAACAGCGGCAGTCTCAGCAGTTCTCAGCGCCGGCTATTGGACCTATTGACAGGCGGTCTGGGCACCAACATTGATATCCCATCGATTGAATTAATAAATTTAATAGGTAAACACACATATAAGTAGCTAGCCATGCGGTGTCAGACATCGGCGTTGGCGTCGCCGTTGTCACGTATATACTACAAGTATATGTGTATATACACAGAGGGAAAAGATCAAGAACAAATCAGGCAACATTTTTTTCGGAACTAAAAGCAAATAAATTTGATTGAATAAATCAAACTTTTGGATTGAAGCTCCACAAATCAGACAAATTTATGAAATTAAAAAAAGATTCGGTAAGAAGAAACGTAGTACTTATTTAGAGTGTAACCCATTGATCTTAAGTTGAAACTTTAAATTGTTCTTTTCTCCTTCTTCAGTTTTGAAGACAACAGAGGGCTTTGGCGCTTCTTATAGTGATGTATATAATGTTTCGCATAAAATGTTTGTACAAATCAGTTTATCTTTTAAGTCGACAAAGAAATATTTTACACACAAGTCTGTGTGTACATATTCACTTCTTCTTTTTTAAATGCATTTCCAATTATTTTCAGTGTAGCTGCCGTTGCTGATGAGCTCGTGACGAGAGCAACAGCGACAGCGAAAATGACAGCGACAACTAGTTGCGCCGACACTGGCGCGTTCCTAAGAAGTTTTCCTGTTGCTGGTTTTCCTTTTAGCATTTCCACATGAGATACGAACTCTTATGTTTGTTTATCTGCTTGTGTGTGTGTGTGTGTCCGTACATACATCTATAGCTGCATATTTATTTATAACATGTTTCTTTATACGTCTGTCTATCTATTTGTCTGTGCACTCGTTTAGATAGCTCGGTTTCTCTGGGTCTGGTAATGTTGTCGCGGGCAGTTCTGTAACAACGGCGGCGTCTACACAAACAGACTTCAGGGTATAAATCCGGCACATGTTCTACTTAAAGTGAAGTAACGCACATAATATAAGTGGCAAAGTATCCTCACTTTAGCGCACATAAGTAAGAGTAATTCGACTGATCTTTGTGGGATATCAAAATCAAATCTTGTGTTACTGGCCAACACAGATTGGAAGTTTTGAGGGCTCAGCTACGACATTTAGTCACCTGGTAATCAAATATTTATAACTCCTAAATTGCAGAATACGCGGAAGAATTATCTTTAAATTTAATCAGTTATGAAAGGGTCAGCATTCGTTGGAGCCATAACTTCGAACTTCTCATTAACGCACAAATCTTTCTGGTAAGATATTTTTCTGCTTAGCACGAAGACCGGGAAACTGCTGGAAATTGTGCTGCGGCTTTTGGACCGACACAAGTTTTCTTAATAGCTAATAGATAACTCGCTTGTTGGTTACATTTACAGTCAATTATATATTTATATCTTTCAATCTTTCTTCTTGTTACTACAGCCAACTCCGGCAGTCTCTTTTAAAAGGTACTCTAGCTCAAAGTTCTTTAGGAGGTTTAAATTTTATCTCATCTTGGTCCATCTTTCCACGCCTTCTGACTCTCACATATTTACTGGATGGATTTCGTTCTTCTTATCTACCTTCTACGTTTCTTTGTTCGGCTATTTAAGAAGTTTCTCAAAATACTTATGCCTTTTATGCCTTTCAATACCAAAATTGGTTCCACCATAAATTGAGCAGTCGTTAGCCATCGATGTAATGCTCAAAATATTAATGAGCAAGAAGTGTATATGAATATTGAATGCTCGTACTTTACCTATTGGTGCTGAAGAGGCGTGGCTTAATACGGTAGTCAATACATTTAAGAGCATTGACACATGTTGACAATATGTACGAAGAAAATGTTGTTGAATTTATATTGGTTCGAGTTCTGTTTGACTGACTGACTAGATGACACGGTGAAATCGACAAAAATCAGCTCTCAGGCTCAATGGTTTTCACCGCAGGGCTGTGGTGGTGCGGGTTTGTGGCGCTCCAGCAAGCCCCCACTTCGAAATGTTTAAAGACACCGCCAAGTAGGTTGAATGAACGGCCTTTCACCCAAGTTGGGCATGCGCGCCAGCCCCCCAAGCGTTAAACGTTATTTAAAAGCGACATGCGCCGAACACTCGTAGCCCTACATACTCGAAATGTACGTGAATCAGAAATAAAGCGAGGAAGGAGAAAAAAGCAAAGATTGACGAAGCCATTCGAGTCGTGGTCGGTAGCAAGTCAGCGATGCCAGTGCCGAAATAAAAGTGATTTCTTTGTTTTGAAATGTTATAGTTAGAGCTTCAGAAGTTACTTGCAATTACATATTACTTGGAATATACATATGTACATATGTGTATGTATTTATTTATGTACATATGTATGTATTTAGTTTAGTAGAGTCCAGCATTATCAGCAAGTCGTTGTTGTCGGTCTCGCACTATCGGCACGAACAAAGGCGGACAAAGCCTGACTCGGTCAGGGAGTCAATGAACAATTAGTGGAACGTTCAATGCTCGGCCTCTTGGTCTCTGGAAATTGTGCATCCACTTCCACATATGGCCATCAAGGGCTTTTATCGGAAGTGGAGCATGGGACTTCCAATCAATTAATGTGCCAAATTATAGACACTAAAAAGTATTAGTGTTAATTTTCGACTACTTGGAAAGTGTTGTCAAGGCGTGATTTCTATTTACACACCATGTACCTGCATTTGCATTTGTTTCGATTCGGGTTATCGACACGTGTTGTTGTCAGTCGTCGATTCTGTTTTCCAAATGACGCACCGGAGGTATAATCGCAATCTCATTGACATTGACGTTATAACATTTAAGTTTTATTCTAATCTGGCATCTCAAGCAAACAGCTTTCCGCTCAAAAGTTGGCTGTCAATAAGTTATTAAAATTGTTATATAAATAAATAAATGTGTATATATAAGGTAATCATATCACTATCACTAGCCGTATAATCTAACGTCAAATCATTTTCGAATTCGCCAATTAAAGTGCATATTTCATGTTTATTATGAACTAAGAAAAAACACAATACTGTAGGCATATTTTCGCATTTCCTTCTGCTAACATTTTCGCTTCTATGCAATATCTTTTTGGTTCACAGTTGATAATAAAATAAACAACAAATACATGGCTTGCTTTTTAATCAAGTTTCGTGGACCTTCTCTAATTCTAATATTCACGTTAGTGGCTTATTTAAGTTTAATATTTAAGCAGCTAACCACTTCATCTGCCTTTCGTAAGGACTTCAACTATTTCTCAAATGCTTTCTCAAAAATGACTTTACATTTACATTTTTATTATACAAGTACATACATATATTCATTAAAAAGAATTTTTAATTTTAGTAAATATATATTTAAAAGTTCTTAAAAACTGCAGCAGAATGAAATTCCGAAGAGTTTTCTATGTGAATACTTTTTTAATGAGTGTTAATCAACTCTTAGCTATACTTAAATAGGTGAATTAATAAGAGGTTATTTCCGCTTAAGCGTTTCCCAAATCAATACCTTATAAATGTGTAGATAAGTACCCAATCATGAGAATTGTAGAATTTTCAAAATACTTATTATAAAATGAATGAACATTAGCTCTTTGTTAATTTTGGCTGTTCAAAAATGCATTACAATTCAAGATTAGTTCCAGGAATACCAATAATATAATACCCGTATTTAATAATAGAAAAAGCATTGGTTAATTCTATAAAGTGTTTACTGTACTAAAAACAAAAGAAGCAACTGGAACTGTCTCGTCTGGGGCTGAGGCATTGCCATTAAGGATTTTATATTCGTTTGAACGCAGCTGACATGCCACAGAACCCACTCGTGCAAAACCACAGCAATACCGCGGGCAATAATTAAAAAAAATATATAAAAATGGGTAAAAGCGCAAAAAATGGAAACTAAAGCAACGCCTTAACGTTATTTGGCAATGACGAGGCGTTGTTATTAATTCCAAAAACATGTTTATACCTACTTATGTATGTACTTGTAGTATACTTGTATGTTATGCTGCGGCATCTAGATTTCTAGTCACAATTTGTTTTTGTAATTAAGTGCAAAAGTGTTATTCTTGTTGCTGTTGTTGTTATTATTATTATTTGTATTCAATGATAAATGCGCATTTCAAAACGAAGTGCCATTATTGACGACTATCAGAGCAGAATGTTTAATTCGAAATGTAATTAGACGATGCTTTTGGGTCAATGGCATGCTGCACGATGAAGTAGTTGGTGGGAGAGGGGCGACTTGACGTACCAGTTGCAGTTCTAATGCTTCTAACGCGTCACGGGGATATTGATACCCATGTATAATACTTATATATGTACATATGTATTATATGTATTGGCAATGCGGCTAACTTAATTGTTTATAGCGGCATTTTTATGCATGAGCCATATACTTGTACTCGTACAAGTTGAAATGTTTATATGTGTTGAGGTATAACCGGTATGTTATGCAAATAACGAGACACGCGCCTTATATTGTTTACCTAAAATGCCGAATATTGTCAAAGATCAAAGAAACATCAAAATACCAATCAATGAGTCATTCGCAGAAAGATACCTACATACCTGTACATATTTTTCTAGAAAGGTGTGTTATTCATGATGTAGACATATACATACATATAAGATGTGCGGAAATTGAAGACATCTACATGAAAAGCAAGCATATAGCATTTTGAAATGAACAAAATATTTTGTAATTAATCAATTGATAAAGAAAGAGCAATTACTTTTAAATGTAGCTGCGCAGGTCTGTGTGGCTTAAGGCGCATTTGCATATACTATATGTACATATTTACATACAAATGAAGGTATATATATATATATATATATAAATACATATATGCATAGAGAGAGACTTGATAAAGTCGCCTTACAATCTGCAGCTGTCGTTTAACACATGAACCTATATAGTATGTGCTAATATCGATCTATCTAACTTATATTCCCCGTACACGTATACGTATACGCATTTCAGCAGCTAAAACGTTTCTTTGTCTGTTTCTTCACAAGTTCAGGGCAAAAGCTGCAGCAAGCAGTGCCAATCCGTCAGTCAGTCAGTCAGTTAGTCAGTCTTGCAAGCCAAGCCAAGCCAAATTGCTGAAGCTGAAGCCGTTAAGCGGCCGGTTTTAAGTGATTCCTGGTATTGAAGCGAAGCCTTGCCTGAAATTGCCGACAATAATAATACGACCAAGGCACATGAAGTTAGAAGAGTGTGCCTTTACCTATTCTATCCTGGGTGGAGGGTTGGCGGTTGGGGGGAGAGAGATGTGTAGGCCCGAGCCGGCAAGCAAGACACTCTGCGACACTGTTGTTTGGCCAAAAACTTGTTTTGGCCGGCCGGGTCAAGATACGACAGCGTTCGAAAATAATGTGTACAGAACTTGGCTAACAGACACTCTCTTTAAGGGGAGTGAGCTGTTGTGTGTGCAGGGCGTTTCCTTACCTTTATATCGTAAAGTCCTTTGAGTATTTATTCGGAGAATGATGATTCGGCACAGGACACTTCTCTTCAATTCTATTTTTAATTTTCAATTCTGTATTTGAAATTTAATTGCAGAGTTTTTGAACTATTTTTGGCCGTGTGGCGTTTGCACGCCACCTTTTGTTAATAGAATTTTTTCCGTAGCTAGTGTGTTCTGTGCGTGTGTGTGTGTGTGTGTGTGTGTGTGTGTAGGAAAGCGAAAGCAGCGTCCACACTCGCGCGTATTTAAAAGCGAAAGTTAACGTAGGCAGGCAACAACAACACCATCAACTACGACTAGAAAATGCGGGGATCGTCGAGCAGCACAAGTAAAAATATCTGTATCGGTTGTCAGTCCAAATTTTGTTTTATACATACACAAAACATATACACTCGCATATATACTTATGTAGAGCACATTAAAGCATTTGCATAAGATGTGACGCTACTTTTTATACTTTTTCTTTCTGTTCTGAGCCACACGCCGTATGCTAAACGAAACGCGCTTAAATACAAAAATCCGTTTATATTTCTTTATTTCTTTTTGCGTTTTTGTGTTCTTTCCAGTTCCGTTACAAGGCGCGATCAAGCGCCTACGACCGATGCGAGCGACAGCCTAAATATAACTAAAGGGAAATGTGCTAGCAGTAAAAACCACTAAGCAGAAAGCAGCAACAGCAACAAAAGCAGCAACAACAGCAGCACCAACAACAGCAACAACAGCAGTAGCAGCAGTAGCAGCAGCAGAAAAAGCAACAGAAACAGCGACGAGAACTCAAAAGTTGTCTCGCAAACGTTTGGAGTGTGCGTGAATGTGTTAGTGTGCCTCCAGTTGTGTTGGTTTGGTTAATGTTAAGGCTATGCGCCTGTTATATTAGTACGTATACATATACTATATGGGGCTGGCTGATAAGTAATCGGCCTAAGTTATAAAACATCACATTTTTGAGTGGAAATCCGTTTATTTCTCCATTGAGGAGAATAAGATGGAAGCCATTTAAAGATAATTCCATCTTAATCGATTGTCTTTTATCATTTATCATGTCTTTTATCATTTCATGGGATATGCCAGCCATATTTTGGGAGGCCTGTCTGTACTTCCAATATTTCAAAGTCGATAACATATTGATAACATTGATATAGATAACATAAAATTTAGTTTTGATCTCATCACGCAATACTAATTTTTTTTTCATTTAGATTCGCGCATGTTGGTCTGTTTAAAATCGAATACCATACTGATGAACTATGTCCATTAGTATAATTCGTATTTGATTGAAAGCACTGTTTATTCTTAGTTAGGCCGATTACTTATCAGTCACCCCTCGTGTACACATATGCACGTATTATCAGAAGCATGCTACAATCTCTCAGATATGTCCATATGTATATGTGTGTCTATATGCAAGCCACAGTACCACATGTGCTGGCTGATTCGTCATTGATTGTCAAAAAGTAACAAACAACAGCATATGCGAGCAGCTTTTGCGGCAGCGCAGCAGCATTCAGGCAACATGGCGTACTGGTAATATTTTGTAATGCTGTTAATGCATTTATCCATTAGTAATGCAAAAGGACACAAACATACTTATGTCGAATTTCACAATTATTGTTATTTGCGTAATCAACCAAAAATTCTATACTAAAATATGTATATTTACATAGGTTCTAATTCTAAAGTAACGCAAACTTGAGCCCAAATCGTTTGCATGTCTGACCATAGCTTACTTTGCGCTCTTCATTCTGTTATTTTCATTAACCAAAATCGCCTCTGCACGCTGCTTCGTCTCAGAAGCCCCGTACGTATACGCAACGCGACGCAACTGGTTGTTGTAGCAGGGCTGGGAGCATGGGATATGTTGGGAATGTTGACATTGTTGCTCTTTGGATATACATATGTATGTATATGCTCGCACGTATGTACTATATGTACATGTGTAAGTATATATGTATCTTTTCATACATTTTTCTAACTAAAAAATGTTTTTTTTTTAAATTACCAAAACCGCTTGTTTGATATAAAATTCATTGTGTAGACGGGACTACAACCATACATATTGCATGTACGTATATATTCACAAGTTTGTTTACTTGTATGCGTAATTGTGTATTCTGTCTGTGCGTTGGTGCGTGTGTACGTTGGTATGAATGTACACACATACATGCATTTATCGGTGTGATGCGGGCTTTTTCCATTACCAAGATAACAAAAAAATGAATGAGATTCATTCACGTTTTCGTGCTTCATATACATATAATGCCAAATAAAAAGAGATTATCACAAAAGTTAACGACATTATTGAGTAATTATTTCTCATTATTTATTTGGCCAATACCTTGCCACATATTTATTTACATATGTGTATATATTTCTATTTCGGAGACACCGACACGTTAAACGTACGTATGTACATATGTACATATGCATGTATGTATGTACATACATACATACGAGTATACATATTGTGAAATTCTGATGCGAAAGTCGAGTTCATATGATTAAGATAAAGTAAACAAACAAAAAAACATAAAGGCTGAATGAATTTATCATGTATGTATGTATGTATGTACTTACATACATACATATTCTATATGAGTTGTTTATATTTATTTACTTTAGTGTCGCAGCATATGTAAGCTTTGCAGAAATACATACACGTGACTAAATATACTAAGTATATTTGAACAAATAATTGAAAAATCCAAAGGTTCCTGATACTAGATGGTAAATTTCAATAACTATTGATAAGCAACAAGGTTATTGCTCGATATTTGGTATCATAAATTTTTTTGATTAAGTTTATTTTTGGTTCTAAGCATATTATTATTGAATAAACTTATAATATACAGCGATTAACGAATCGCAATTGAATGTGACAATGAAATTATATAAAATCAAAATTGTAGTGAAAATTTGATCTTTTAATGATTCAAAAAGCAATAATATTTAATGGTTAAATAATATTTATTTGTTTCGTAAGCCTTTTTTTTCAAAAATCCGTTGGTGATAAAAAAAATCAAAATGTTTTCATTGTAGTTGAAATTTAACCTTTTAATAATTCAAAAGGCAATAATATTCAGTGCTTAAGTAATATTTATTTTTTTCGTAAGCTATGTAAGCTTTATATTGTATTAGGTTAATTAAATTAGTGTTTAATTAAATTTTAGGGATACTAATTACACCAACTAGAAGTATTTATTCAAAAATTCGTTATTTGATATTTTTGAGATTGGCAGTACTTTAGTGCTGCCATTCACACAGCTGTATTCCAAGCTGCCAACACTTTACAGCACTTCAAACCGCACCGAATACCTATAATGGAAGAAGAAGATTTTGACATTGCCTCTTTCTTTTATTTCCGCCATTGCCTGAGACAGTTGGAAAATCATGGGTGAGTTGTTAAAAACTCTACTTTTTGTGTGAAATAGCCGTTTCCTTACAAAAAATCAGTATATAAATGTAATCAATCAAGTTATGCGCGCTAAAACGTAAGTAAATTTAAATGCAGCGCTGCATACTTCCGGCCGTACACCAACATTAAGAACTGCTAAAATTTGCTAACAATTTTGAAACTACATAAATCCACGTAAATCCAACGAATCGTTCTATATAATCTAATATTCACATGTTTTTTGGATTAATACGATTGTTGCAGTGCTGTAAATACAACTATTGTGCGAAACAGCTTTTATCTTAAAAAATTTAAGGTGCACCCAAACTAACCTAAAAGTGCCGCCGCGTTATTAATATTTTTTGTTTACATAGTCCGATTTAGCCATTTTCAAGAACATAACTAATGTGTGTTTTCTACGTGTGTTACAGGCAAGCCAAGAGGTCTGCGAACAGCCAGAAAGCATGTGAACCACCGTCGTGACCAACGTTGGGCCGACAAGGACTACAAGAAGGCTCACTTGGGCACAAGATGGAAGGCTAATCCTTTCGGCGGTGCCTCGCACGCCAAAGGCATTGTGCTCGAGAAAGTGTAAGTGTGCAATCGAACATATTTTAAATATGCTGGTGTCGTAATTAATCATTTGATGCGGGTTTGATGTCTCGCAGTATACTTTTGTGCTTTGTTTACTTTGAAGCTCAAATCACAGGATTATACTGTGAGTTGCAACGCGTACTAGCAGCAGTCAGTGAGAAAATATCTTCGTTCCTTTTATATTTGATTGGAACTAATGAAATTTTCCTTTTTTTGTTAGTGGTGTTGAAGCCAAACAGCCCAACTCTGCCATTCGCAAGTGCGTGAGAGTGCAGCTCATCAAGAATGGTAAGAAGATTACCGCTTTCGTTCCCCGTGACGGTAGCTTGAACTACATTGAGGAAAACGACGAGGTCTTGGTTGCCGGTTTCGGTCGTAAGGGTCATGCCGTCGGTGATATTCCCGGAGTCCGTTTCAAGGTGGTCAAGGTAGCAAACGTTTCACTGTTGGCTCTATACAAGGAAAAGAAGGAACGTCCTCGATCGTAAATCATGATAGATTTATCTTTTTCCACGCCAGAGTTAAGGTTTTACAAATCTAAATAAAAAGAAATCTAAAATACCTAATTTTGTAATTTATCTTTGGATGGTTTTGCCGCCCGTTAAGTTGAAATTGGTTCCATGACGGGGAAAATCAAAATGTTGAATACGCTTAGTTAAAGCGGGGAGCTTCATTTAGTTCATTAAATAATTTGTACGGGCATGTTGCATGTTTTTGCATCACGAAATTAGACGCATTCAAATTTTTTGAAATTGGGCAAAGTAAAAAAGATTGAAAATTAACGTATAAAAAGGTCTTTTAATTTTTGAAAGTCCAACAAATGAAAAATCTTTATTTTGGAGAAAAGTAACTAGGCATGTTCGGCGTCAGAAAATTTAAATTGGAAAGAGCCTTTTAGGAAAACGAATTTAAAAACACCAAACTGTCCAGCTGTTTATAATAAAATAGTTAGGAATAGTTATACTGTTTTATATTTATTTGCTTGGGGTAGTCTTAATGAATATACAGAGACTGCAGCTTATGGAAAACCACTTAAAAATTAATGGATAATAGATAATTTCATCATTGTGTTGCGTCTGTAAGTGCTATTTCATAGGTGTAAATGCCAAGAGCGCTTCTCATCAGTAATACCCATATTGATTCGGAAGTGCATCATAGAGTTGCCTTCATGGGTATCGACCATTGTTGTAATTGTTTGGCGAAGGGCGTCTCATTGTCCGGCGACCCCGTGAGCGGTTTGTGAATATGCGGTTGGTCGGAGGCCCCGAAAGTGCTTGATCAGGGTTGCGCTGATTAATGTTATGGTTTCGAACGCTGCCCGGTGAGGCGTCACCCTGCCAGATTATCGGGGTTGGCCTATTGTTGGAGGGTCCTCGCATCATGGCACGAGAGCCGCGACGAGTTGGAATAGTGCTGCGCAAGGTGCGGGATCGTGTATTCTCTGAAGGTGATGTTGCCTCAGCTTCGCGACCCTCCTCCTGCAACAAGAATGAAAAAAGATTGATATCACTTATGCAAAAACCTGTACAGATGTTCAATTTTAACTAAGTTGTGGATGTGTGACAGACAAAGCAGCTTTACAGACTCTTCCATTTCTTCTTAACTTTCTATATCTTACCTCAACTCCTTCCACCGCCTGTTTCTCACCCTCTGAGGATACGCCATCAGTACCTTCGTTTTCCTCCGAGCCACGATCGCTTTGGAGGCCTTGGTTGTCCGCAAACTCTGATTGACTTGTTCCGACGTTTTGAGCTGTGGATAAATAAAATGTACAGATATGGGAATATGGAAAATAGTTTTGAGTTTTACCACATACTTTCGCTGCCCGACTGCTGCAAATCATCATCGTTACCAGCTTCTGTTTCTTGTGCAAATGCTTCATCAGCTTCGTTGGCATTGTCGATGCATGCGTCGCCGCTTTCATCGGGATTTTTGTGGGGGTCCGCCGTACTTGTTTCTGCACCCTCATTTGGCTTTGGGGGAGAGTTATCTGTGGTGCAATCGACACTAGTGCCAGCACTATCCTTCACCCCGCTTTCGTCCACAGAAGTTCCGTCTACTTCAGTATCCATGCCCGTTGACTGCTCACTAAAAACAAAGTTTGAAACCTGCGGTGAACTCACAATTTCGACGGAACTATTGGATAAGAATTTAAAAAATTAGTTTCCATTTGATATAATAAATATTTACACGATTGCCACAATTGTACTATTTTGGTCTTTGGGAGTACATACTTTCTTCTTATACATCAACATGAGAAACACATATGTCTTCTGTTATAAACAAATTTGATCAGCATCTAGAATTTTACAAAAATATAGTTTTGCGTCTTCTGTACTTACATTTTTATCCGCAAATCGGTTTTTTGATTTTTAATTACATAGTTGACTAAATAGAAGTGAAACGATCCGTATTTGTTTGGTTCTTAAATTATCCCCACTAAATAATTATTACAAAACTTTAATGCAAAAGATAATACTCGGTATTATTTGATGGAAGTCACATAGTAGCTGCATCGAAACAATTAGTCCACGAATGAGCCTTTCAGATAATGCGCCATGTTTTTATATTTAAAAGTCTAAAACAAATATCCAATTACATATTTGATGTTTTTTTTTCACCACGAAGCAGTGCTACGTTCTGTCTTGATCAAAAATTGTACTGTTAAGTGTGGCAACCGTGATGGTCGTGGAAGGAAGCTTACTTCTCTGTGCGACGGCTAGCTGCTGAAGTCGACGGAGCTTGCTTCCAGGCGAGCTCAGCTTGTGGAATATTACTTGAATTCGATTCGCCACTTCCACTGCTGATGGCTTGGCTTTGATTATTTTCCTGCACCGATACATTAGCTGAAGCTGCGGCATCTAAAATTTCTCTCTCCTCTTGGACTTGTAATGGCTGCTCGGACATTTCCACTTCATTGTTGTCTTGCACCTCTGCTGGTAGACTGTGCTCATCGTCCACACCTTCGTTGTCGTCCATTTCATTGTCCTGTTCATATGAATCTTCGTATCCCTCCTGTTCGCCATCACCACCATCAATGGGGCCATCATCTGCATCAGCCAAAGCATCCTCATCGGAATCAACAACAACAATATCATCTTCCTGGTCGCGTTGCGATGATGTAGGCATTTGGTCTGCATCCATACCAGAGTCTCCTATGTGCGCTCCAGAGAGTTCTCCACTATGCATGGGTGCACGTAAGCGCTTGCCCAGTTTGGCTATTTTCTCGGGTACACCCTCCTCGGCGTTGGTCGACGAATCACCCTCAATGTCACGCGGTCTTTTGCCTATGCCAATTGATGAGCAACCGGCCTGAGTGGTCGTTACATTGCTGCTGGATGGGGTGTGCCGACTGTGACTGCTGACTACGGTTGAGGAACTGCTGCTGCTGCCCGATGTGCTAGGCTGCTGCTGGTTGCTGGCCTCCTGAGAAATTAGGACACTGGGAACTGTCTGATTTTGTGTGGAGGTTGTGCTAGTGGATGTCGACGATGAGCCTTCGACACGGGGAGACACCAATGCGACTACCTGTTGCTGGGAACCACCACCACTGCCGCCACCACCCACAAAGAGTTGTGCATCATTCTGTTGCGAGTGTTGTTGAATGCTTTCGGCTTCCTGCGAACTTTCGGCGGCAGACGATGCCCCCATCGGCGGAATGGCGGCAACAGCAACAGCTGCTGAGCTGGTGGACGGCATGTAATCTGTGTGCGACGAAGTTGGCGACGATGAAGCCATAGACTCCAGAGTCGCGCTGCCAGTAGTATGTACCTGCTGCTGTGGTGGCACCAAAGCCGTGTTGCCCGCTGAGGAGCTGCTACTGCCTGTGCCCGAAGTGGCCGATGATGCCGACGATGACGATGTGGACGTTGAGGATGTCGAAGTCGAAGCATTGCCCGCTGAGGGTTGCTGACTGGTTGGCAAGATAGCGGCCGTGCGACTATTCTGCACTGATATGGGGCGTATGCTGGCCAGTGGCGTCTCCCCTCCACGCCAAGGAGTCACAGTGGCCGATTGTTGCACTGTAGCCGAGCCCGACATGGGCTTGACGTTGGCAGTGCGTGGCGAAGAGTCGGATATGTTGCCCTTCTCAGCAATGCCCACAGAACTAGTCGAGGGTTTTGTTGATTGCTGAGATCCCAGCTGGCGTGTCAATTGGTTGATGCGCAGATGCAAGGATTCATTGTCCCGTGTAAGACGCGCATTTACATCCTTGTTGGAAGTAATATGCTCCTGTAATTCCTTTTCCAGGCGTGCAATCGTTTCATCATAACTGGTTTTGGTTGCAGCAAACGATGTTTCCTGATTTGCCAGCTCCGTCCTAGTAACTGTAAGCTCATGCACTAGTTTTTCTATTTTCTGCTTGGATTCACGCAGTACAGCAGCCGTGTCAATGTCGATGGTGGAACGGGTCTTCAGTTCATCACATTCGGTAGTCAATTTGTCTTTTTCCTCTTTGGTGGTGCGCAATGTGTTATTGACTTCTTCTAACTCGGTGCGCAATTTCAGCAACTCGGCTGCCTCGGTTCCGCCTACCTGCGCCTGTAAGCCCTGATAGTTGTCCTTATAGCGTTTCGCCAGCTTGCGCAACTGCACCTCCTTCGTTTCCTTCTCAAGTATAAACCTGTCCTTGGTCTCAATATCTTCGTTGGCCTTCAGCAGTTCCTCCTCCTTTTGCAAGAGACGATTCTTCAGCTCCATGATTTCCTGCGTCATGCGAGTGATATTTTGTTTTAGCGAAATTGCCTCTTCGCTCAGTTTCTTGCGCTCTTCACTTAAAAGTTGAATATGTTTATTGAGCGCAGGCACCTCGCTCTCCAGGCGTGACTTGTACGAAGCTATTTCCTCGTTAAGTTTCTTTATGTGTTCCTTTTCAGCCGTTAGCAGCTTGGCTAGATGTTCCCGCTCGGCTTGCAGCCGCTTGAATTCTTCGGGGTTTCTGTTGCTCTTCTCGACTAGGGCATTGGCACGCTGACGCCATTTAATAGCTTCGGTACGAAGCGAAGTGTTCTCCACGTTAAGCTCTTCGATCTTAGATGTCAGCTCTTTGTTGCTGCGCTGCATGGGGAACAAATCCTTCTCTACACTACTAATACGCTCAGTTAAATCGGCAACTCGTTTTGTTAATAAATTACGCTCCTCACGTAATATACGATTGCTGTCCGTAATAGCGTTAAGGGTCTCGATCTTGCGAAGCACTTCCTCATGTTTTGAGGCGGAAACAACGTCTGTTTCGCTCCTAGAACGCTCCTGATTTAAATAGCCATTTAATTCATCAACCTTCTTTTGCAGTATAGTGTGCTCGGAAACGAGGCGTGCGTTTTCAGCCTTCACAATGTCTAGTTTAGCGGAATACAAATCCTTTTCTTTGCGTATGAATTTAATTATTTGCAGAAGCTGCTCGTTCTTAAGCTCCTCACTTGCATTGGAAAGATTTAAGTCGGTAGTGGAGATGTCTGGCTGCGATTCGTTAATACTCTGGTTAGGGGCAGATTGTGTTAGTGCGGCCAGTTTGGTGGTCAAAGCTTCAATTTGGTCGTGCAAGCTGGAATTAAGTGCGTTTAAGTCAGCTGTGCGCTTCTCAAACTCATCCTTCTCCTTTTGCAGCATTATTTGAGCTTCCTCATTGGCCTTCTTTAGTTCATCGTGAGCCGACTGCAGAGAGTCCCGACCGCATTTAAGTTTGTTTAATTCATCTTGTATCTAAAAAAGGGGTTTTATGTTAACCTTTTATTCAAAAGAGAATTTTTTTGTTGCTCACCTGTGAAAATTCGGTTTTAAATTTGGTCAGTTGCTGAATATCAGCCGAATGCAAGACCATTTCATTGGCGTATTTGACCTCGACAGCATTGAGGGCATCGGAAAGTGATGAATTTTCAGCTCGCAGTTCTCGAATCGTACGTCCAGATTCGGTGAGTTTTTCAAGCAGGTTTTTGAGCTCTTCTTGCGACGTTCTTAACTGATCCGATTGGTTTGTAGACTTACCCTGCTCTGTTACAGTGGCGAGCATCACTTCAGCTTCCAAATCTGTTACACGCGTCTTTAGTTCTGCCTCGGATTTCTTAAGTTTTTTAATCTCCTCTTCTGACTTGGCCAAAATATCAGAATGTATATCATGCAAGCGCTTGATTTCACTCTCAGCACATTGAGACATTTTGTAGAACTGCTCGCCGTGCTCTCGAGCCTTAGCTAGCTCATTGGTTAGGGAATCAACTTCAATCTTGGTTTGCTCATATTTCAGCTCAAATTCACGTGCCTTCTTGTTCGCCGCTGTTATTGGATTCTCATTCTGGGAGGGTGTCAAGCTATCCTGCAGCTTCTTACTGAGCTCATTGAGCTGATTCACTTTAGTGGCCAGCTCTTCACGAACGCTTATTAGTTCCGCCTGTAATTTCTCGGCCTGTTGTTTCTCTTCCTCCATTAGCTTTTTAGCTGTTTCCGCCTGACGTTTGAACTCGTTGACGGTTTCGCGGAATTTTTCTTCTTCCTCCTGGAAATGACGTCGCTGTGCAGACAATTCACGGACGGTATCGTCGAGACGCTGTTCTAAACGCAAACGACCTTCAGTTTCGGAACGTTCTAAGTTGGCCTTAATGAACTCTAAGTTATTAAGCAGAAGTGTTTGATTATGCTGCTCACGATGGAAGCCTTCCTTTTCGGCCTGCAGACGCGAACTTGTGTCCTTCAGCATTCGATTCTCATGACGCAGATGATGTACTTCGGATTCAGATGTAGCCTGCTTGCGATGGGCATTCATCACCTCATCCTTAAGCATGTTTACTGTCTGCTCGTGTTTGATAATTGTTTTCTCATAGTTCTTTGTGCGCTCCTCAAGCGTTTCAATTTGTAGCTTATAGGTGGCAATGTTCTTTTGTAGAAGCTCAGCTTGTTCCTTTTGGAATTCGGAGGCGTTCATTAGCTTGCAATTTACTGAGGTCAGTTCACGAACTTCCTTGCGCATTGCATCGAATTGTTCCTGCAGCATGGCATCATTCTTACGTTTTTCGTTCGTGTAGTAATCATGGCTTTCCTTAAGAGCTGCATACTTCTTTGTTTCATCTTGCAGCTGTTGCTCCAAGCTTTTGATGCGACGCTCAAGTTTAGCCTCTACATCTTGAGTGCTTGTACTACTCATGGGCTTTGAAGTATCAGCAGCAGACTCGTCTGCTAGCACTGTCGAATCGTCCAGGTCGACCAATTGGTTGCCAGACTTCTTTTGAGCCTCAAAATAGAACTTCTTATAGCGTTCGCACTTGGCCATTAAGGTGGTAATGCTGTTGTTTTTCTGCGCCAAGACCTCTTCCATTTCCTCAAGCCTTTTTGCGGCCTTCTTAAGTTTTTCCTCGTGAACTTTAAGATTAAATTCATCATTTCTCTTCTCATTCTCTTCCAATTGTGAGCTCAAATCTCTTATTAAAGCCAAAATCTTTACATTCTTTTCTTGCATTTCAGTAATGGAGGCAAAGGTGACAAGCTCCTTCGAAATAGCGTCGTTTGAGTTATACACGGGGCCTGATGGCTTTTGGTGGCGTGAAGGATTGACGCCTGCGCGCAAGTAGTTGATCTCATCGAGTAGCGCACACACTTGGCGACTTAGATCCGTTTGTGATTGCTTGAGTTTCTTGTTCTCTTTTGTTGCATGTGCCACATCGAAGCGCGCGTTTTCTAAGTCGTGTTCGAGCTTTAGTTTCTTTTCCATCAGTTCGTCTCGTTGCTGCATCAAAATGTTCTGGGTATCAAGCAATTTGTTGTAGTCATTGCCTTGCTTTTCTAGCACGGGAGCACGTTCGTTTATTTCCATCACAATTGCCTTAATCTGCAACGAAAGCTGAGAGTTTTCGCGTTTTTGCACTTCCAATTCTTCGGCTGTTTTAGCATAGAGTGAGTAGAGTTCAGTTAGGGACATATCTGATCGAATAAGGCGACTGGCGACGGCAGCGGTAGGTGCCAGTTTGCAAATAGCACTCTCTAAGCTTTGTTCCTGCACCTCCTTTAGCAAGTCGTTTGCATGGGCTATTTCTGTCTTTAGGTCGTCAATAGTTTTGTTTAGACAATTCACCTCCTCAGCATGTGACTGTTTAGCCCTCAAAAACTGAGATTCCAAAGCACCATGTTGCTCTGTTGCTTCAGTTAGCATACGCTTCAAATCGGAAATTCCTGTGAGTAGCTCATTTCGCTCTGCAACGCTATCGTCCTCTGCATTCTTGTATATATCTACGAGCTTTTCCTTTGCATCTAGTTCTTTTTTTAGAGTGTCCACATATTGCTCGGTAGCCATATTGTGTTGGTAAATATTTTCATTTAGCTCTTCAATCTTCTTGTTCAAGTCTTCGATCGTTTTAGTATACTGTGAATTTTGGTTTTGTACTATTTGCAACTCGTCGGTCTTTTCCTTAAGACGTACTTCTAAGTGCATTGTGTTTAATGATTTGTCTCGGCGTAAATTGTTGAGCTCCGCTTGGTTGCGACTCAGGTCGGCGTTCAGCAATTGTATTTCTTTTTGCAGCATAGCATGCTCGCTTTCCAAGCGCCGCTCTTTGATGTCCAATGCCACCTCTTTGCTTTGTACTTCATCAACCCGAGCAATGGCTTCACATTTGGCGGTTATAGCGCTACTTAGCTGCTGCTGGTAAGTGTGCAAATCATTTTTCAGACGCTCGATCTCACTGTTCTGACGCTCTATGACCTTCAAAAGTGAGTCGCGCTCTTCAACTACAGCGTTTTTCTCCTTGCGCAGCGAGCCCACGCTGAGGTCATGGTTGCTGACCGAGTCAAATAATTGGGCACGTTCTGCCGACACAACGTCCAACTGGGTACGTAGCTCGGCAACATTTTGCTCAAAGTGGGTGAACTTTAATTGATAGTCTTTGATTTCGTTTTGCAACTCTTCAATTTTCTGCTCAGAATCATCTGAAAATGGGAGAGATAGAACTTAAGTACATGTATGCAACCTGCTGTCGAAGTCTCCCTAATGTCAACCTTTTTTTTAAACGATTTAAGTTATGCGAGAATTACATATTTGAAAACTGTTTACAAATAATTTCACCGGCTTTACTCACAAAGGCGATTGGCTGCGGCGCGTTCTTTGCAATATTCATTGAAAATTCCGTCAATATAAGTAGTAAGTTTATCCCGCAAACCGACTGACAACTGTTCAATCTCGGCGGACTCAAAAATGTTTTCCAACGACTGCGGACCATTAAGATCCATTTTAGACAAAAATTTTAATGTAATTTACACTCTTTTTATGTATTCTTAACCTGTCTGCATGCAACCAAATTATAGAATATACAAAACGCGTCTGAAAAAATTTGCAATGCAATAAAATCTCAAGTGTGTCCACACCTAAAGACCAAAAACAATAAAACCCACAATTCGCAACATGCCGGCTTTGCTTGTGTAGAGGAGCTCTAGCGCTCCAACGTTTTTCGGTCGAAAAGCTCATGACATGCGTTAATGGCTAAATAAATGTTATCATTTACTTACTTAGGCGATTGGCTGATGCTCGGTATTTACAATATTCATCTGAAAATTGTTCGATATATGCTGTGAGTTTTTCTTTAATGTTGTCTGGCACAAGCTTTAGTTCTTCCTGAAGGAGTATGCTGGATAGCGACTGAGGACCATTGAGATCCATTATTGTAATATGTGCTGCACTGTTTTTGTTAAGTATTTCGCTGCTTATTATTAATTGAAGTATACTTTACGATTGACGAAAAACTTGTGGACGTTCTTTTCACGCCAACATAAATCGCAGGCCTTAAATTAGTGATGTGAAATGAATAAAACTATCGATAGCTGTGAGTATGTACACACTTTTTAAGTACTTTTACAGCACCGTTGGGCGGCAAATGCAAATTTTTAAACCCTAACTAAATATTTACTGATGTAGAAATTTGACAAAATCATTGAATATGTTTAAATGGGGAATATATCATATGATTTTCTTTAAATTAAATTTAGGCGGTTCGGAAAACATATTTATGTAGTATTCGCAATATAAGGTAATGGTGGAAATGTAAAGCCGGTATGGCACAAAACCCGCACATAAACTTACATAACAAATAATAACAAAAAGTAAGGGATAAAGGCAGACAGCCATCAACATCGTGTGTGCTTGCTTGAACGACAGAGCCTGGACCAACGTGTGCTGCGCTTCATCTCTGATAAAAGTCAACTGCACCTACAGCGAAACTTGTGCAAACAACTTACACTGAACAAAACTGATGGCTCTGCGTCCGATTCATTCAAGCAACTCCAAGTTTGGCTTTCGTGTTTCTTTTCAGTGTAAGAGGGCGGACGATCTTCTTATCAATAATTTGTTTTTCTTTTATTTTCAGCATTTAAGTAAGATTCGCAGACGATAGCAGCTCAAGTGTCACACGCCCACAATTTTGGAGCAGCCGATGGGCCAAGCGGCTATAGGTTGTTGCCTGGACGCAGCCGAGATGTGGCTTAAGACGCTCTGCGCTGCTCTCCGTAGGTTCGATCAAGCTTAAGCCATTTGCACATGCGCCACTCCAATAAGCTTGTAGTTACCACCGCCATGGCCCGCTTTGATCCCCAGACGTGAAGGCGGTCGGCACACGCTTACTTTTTGTTTTGTTGTTCTTCTTTGGTCTGGCCGGCCTGTTGCTGTGCCTCGTTGGATTGCGCATAAATCCACGACCACAGCAAGCGCCGCCGGCAATTATCGCGATGTGATAAACAAATATTTTGCATCTAACCCACGTAGCGCTTGTGCGGGGCCGGCTTTGGCATTCTGGCGCTTAATTATGAACTCTGGTTGCTTCTTTCGGCATATTCTGAATACGAGTATGGATATATAGATGTATATTAATGCCTTACGCGTGGCCAAATGCACTTTTACCTGGGTGGCTTGTTGGCCTCGCTCGGCATGATTTTAGCAGGGCTTGGCCTGTGCCAGCAGTTGTAATATGCAATTTAGAAGCTTATCATTGCCGGATGCCAATCAGCTACAAAATGGGAGGTGACCAAAATAAGTTTTAAATATGGCTCTATTTGAGTATTAAAATTGATTTTCCCTTTTCCGCCAAGAACGGCGTGTGCGTAATTTAACTTTAGTTTTGTTAATTATATCGCCATTCAGTCAAAAGTTCTTGAAACTTAATATTTGATAAGCAGCAAATACTTATAAATTATAATTATATATATAAATTATAAATTATAGAATTAAATTCCACATTATATTGTTCATTCAAGTAATTAATTTTGGAATTGTACTCATTTAATTCTTGAATTTTTGGCTTAGTTCGAATGATGTATCTGTATTTTTAGAAGCTCGAGTTTTGTAGAAAAAGTTCGCATAATTATATATTAGAGGTGGCTTGGCATCATTTTAATAAATTCTTACAAGGTACAAAAAAAAAGACTTTTAGAGTTAACATAAGCCTGTTAATCTAACGTCAACCATTTCAATAACCTTAAAGGAACGTTACGTTCCTCATACAAAAAGAGACCTGATAAGTGAGTCTTATTTTAACCGATTTAAGCTGTGTTAGGGCCAAAGCGCTGACCGAATTCCACCTAAGAACCACCAATAAATAAATAATATTATTTATTGCAACAATTTAAGCATTTGAGTCGTTGAGCATAAGAATACTTATCATTGGCACCTTAGTAATCTTAATGTATTGACCTTTTTGTGGTTTTATTATATATAATACAAATTTAGGGTTGTTTTAAAACTTTTTCGCGTAAAGAGAAAACTTACTAAGCTTACAATGAATTTTATTTTATATCTTAACATGTGATATTTTAGGATTTCAACTAGAAGTTATACTTTTACATTACTTTTAATAAAATAAGTATTTCATACATTTAAATTACAATTGAAATTGTTTACGGCTAATCCTTCCATTTCGGTTTTACCGATTTTTTTTTTAAATTATAGTACAACAAACATGGCCTGTTCTGTGGCCGGTTCTGACTTGTTTGCAATAAAAGAACCCTCTTAAATCATCATTCTTAAAGCTGCACCAGAAATGGTAAATGAATTAGAATTAGAATTAGAGACAGTCATTGCCAAATGAATTTGCCAGCATCTTAATGGGGATTTGTAGTATTAACGTGTAATATGGGCCTGCATTAAAGTGTCTATTAAGCTTTTATTTTGTACAAACCATCTTTAATCGTTAATCGGCTAGATTAGCGGAAACTACTAACACTTAAAGATGTGGTTGTATCAGAATTAGAATTACATTGCAGTTGAAATGAAACAAAAATATATTAACTTTAAGCATCATCTCTTTTTTATATCAAGAACGATTACACAATAAGGATATTTGTGGGGAGTGATTAAATTGGACACTTGGTGGTTGTTTGCTTTTTCAACTCGTTTTGGATGCACCAATAGGAGGACAAAATAGAGAATCCCTTATGCTGCGTATTAAGCAATTAACTTTATAACCTTTAACGTTATAACAGTAACAATGAAATACATTGTAATTTGAAACCTCGCTCCTCCTCTTTGACACTTCTTGATTTATTATACATTTTAGGCAACATTGATTTAGTGGCGAAAGCTTAGCTTATAGGATAAGTTGTTAAAATAATCCATTGAAGGAAGCAAATCCTAATTAAATATTTATTAACAGTCCCTTTGGATATGATTTAAGAATTTCTGCTTTGAAATCAAAGTAGTGAAATATATATGTATGTATGTATGTATAAACGTTATAGACAATAAAGGCGAAGCCCTAATTTTCATATATTTTATGAAAATAGATCTACAGTGGTTCTACAAAGATTTCACATATTACCTAAAATATTTGCATACCGTTTATGCGTGTATTCTCACACATATACGTACATATGTATTTATGTATGTGAGCCATGTGCTTGGCTCGTTGTATGTAAGTACACTATCACACACACACACACATACATAGTAGCACAGCGCCAACGGCTCCACCAATTGAAACTAACCAAATGCAAACAAAGTCTCTCCCACAACAAAAAAAAAAAACGCAAGAACAGGTTTTTCTGAGCTGTGAGTGTATTAATGTGTGTGCATGTGTGCAAGACACAACAGCAGCTTTCAGAGAGAAGATATTTAAAAGACTGCCACTGCGAGAACGAATATTAAATAAGTCTGTTTCATTAGATTCAAAAGAACTTGCCGCATGCTTGTTGTTGCTGTATGAGATCGGCTAACCACTGGCCGTACACTGCACACTCTCCTGTCCCCCCAGTGCACCCCAGACACCATGGCTTCGGCCGTTCCGCTTTGCTGGGCAGCTGCTCTATGCGACGGCGCGCCTGCTCTCTGGCCTCAGCGATGCCAACAACGACAAAGTTGGCCCAAGACTGGCTGCGCGAAAGGTTTGTTCGTGCGCTTTTCTATACCCTATACTGAGCAACCCGTGAAAGAATATATTGGTTTCGTAGAGCTGTGTGTGTCTCGAAGCGAAAAAAGGCATTCAACACTTGTATTAAAATCATACGGAATGCCAAAACACATATTTTAGTTGATTGAATTAAATTATATTTTTAGTATCGCGTACAATGACAGGCTTCTGAGTCACCGCAGTTTGCTTGCAAGAGGACTCCTTCCTGCTAGACCTTTGCGAAGACTGAAACGATTAGGTTTTTTCAAAACATTTAGATAAGCATAAGCCACCACTAACTTATTAATCCTTGCGCGGAAGTGCTCTAGGTTGGGCTATTTTATATTTGTAAAAATGTATTGTTGAATGTCTGTTGAATGTTGAATGTCTGAATGCATGGCTTCAATGCTTTGATTAAACAGAAAAAAAAGTATCGCAACTAAATATGTTTAATAGATTTTTATAATTTATTTATTGAACTTATTAAGATCTTCATCAAAGTCAGAAATATTTCAGATATATGTTAATGGAAGCACCAAAAAAACAAGATGAATAATTTCTATCTGGTTGGAGAAAAATGTTGTATGATAGCTTTAGACATGGTGCTTCTTCTGAGTCTTGAGTGTGTAGCTGTCAGAATGTTTGATTTGGAGAGTATGTTCGAATTAGCATTTAGTTTTACGGAATACATATTTATTAACAATGTTTATAATTTTGAATATTTCGAATTTTTATTATAACGCTGAAGTATTTATTGTTGATGGATAATTAGACTACACATAATTATAACATATGTAGGAAAAGTGTTTTTGGTGTACTTTAACACTATTTTGGTATTATTAGTGTAGTTGTTTGGAATTTGCAGGGTATTCCATAGCCGACCTCTGCAGAGATATAGCCTTTTGACTTGTTGCTTTTGGCCTTATGCACCGCATCGACGATCGTCGAGCTTCGCGAATGCCGCCAGTCAGCTCACAGCCTGGGAGAGCGGCGCACACTCAGTTAGTTAGTTGCGGTTCGTCATCGGCACGGTTCAAGCTGTTATATCTGCTACAAGTATATCTGGCTAAAGCTGCTGCTTCTCCTCTTGTTGTTGTGGCTTGCCTCGCTTTGCGCGCTTATAATCATAAATATCTACATACTGTGTGTATCTGGGCCTGGGCCCCCCCCTCTCAGTATATAGGCCCGGTTATATGCCAATGCGTTGTTGTGCATTTTCCCAAGAGTGTAGTTGTTCGAGCGCGGCTGAGAGCACTTTGTATTTATAGTTTTATTTTTGTGAAATGTTAAAGCTGAAGCCCTTGATTTTAAGCACCAGATACGTTCATTAGTCGTCGCAAGACTTTTCGTGATCGTAAACGCGCTTTGCCTTTGTCAACTTCTCATTCGTCGGCGGCGTTGTGGGAGCAGCAGCCAAAGCTGCAAGCTCGGTATCAACGAATACTACGGTGTGCTAGTAAAAAATATAATAAAAAACCAATACGGAAAAGTGAAATGTGCGAGATACATATAGTAAATAAATGCATACATATATTTATATGTTTACTAAGAAGTTGATTCTGCGATAAATAATACAATAAGTGCGCTGATTGATTTATTATGATCCCCCAATGTGGAAATGTGCTTACAGAAAATGAAATGTGCGAATATTCAAAACACAATTCTCTTACGAAATTTTAATAATTAACGTGGTGGGTTAGGGCCCAAAACTAGCACAAGCAGCAAACAGAGAAACACAGATTTATATGTAAATACATGCATATAGTATATACATATATACATATGTACATATGTATGTATGCATGTTTGCATAGTTAAAAGACATGCCAACACACTTAGTTACACATATTCATCAAGACGAATGAGCAAATTTATGGTTTGCAGCTAACAGAGCTAAGGAAAATGGTACCACGGCCAAGACAAGGGAAAAAACTAACGGAATAATGCAACATTAAGCAAAATGCTGCTGGCCCTGCTAAAGCAAAACCGAAAACAACATCAACAACAACAACAACAACACAAACAACAACAAGAATCACATCGACCTGCCACCGCCATCGCCACCGACGTCACCAACACCGTTACCACGACGCAAACGCAAACGTCGTAGCCGTTGCTGTTGCCGTAGCCGTAGCTTTTGCCGTTGCCGTTGCTGTTGCTGTTGCCTCGCCATATAAAATGGAACCCTCATATGATCACGAACATCCACATCATCTGCTAACAAATTACAAGTAATATTTACATTTTTCCCATGCTAAAATTTTTTTTCTCGCTGTTTAATTATATCCAACTGAAGCGAAGATACATATCTTCAAGATAATAACCATAATGAAAAATGGAAACGCGCATGTAGTTGTGAAGAAATTCTCTAGATGTCTGTCGGTTAGCCGTTGCCGTGTGCATACAAACATATACATACATATGTATAGATATGTATATATAAATATATATGTACATATATACATATGTACATGTATGTATGTATGTGCAGTCACATGCACATGTTAAACATAGAGACTATGACTCGGGGTTTTCAAGACTTAGTCACATATACGTGTACACACTCGTACAAGACAACAACACAACAACGACAACAACATTCGACTTAAACTTAAACAACAACTAGCGACGGGGATGTAAAAGTATAGCGCTACTTTTTATACATCGCTTTAAATCGTTGAGAGTTTGCTCAGATTTGTCTGTGCTGGTGGCGGCTCCAGTTTTCCAAGACTCCCATAAAATACATACAACCGTAGATATTTTATATATAGTACTTACTTATACTACCCATGCCCATTTACGTGTCCCTGTTTCTGCATATACATACATACATACAATATATAAATGTATATATACTATGTATATATGTTTATAGGTATGCGTATGTCCGCTTTTGATTTCGTGTGTGTGCGTGTGTTTGTATGAATATGTAAATACGCCCGCGAATAATTTAGATTCGTCTTACTGTGTCTTTCTTGCGGGCTAAAATACAACTTCAGACTCAGAATTGGTCAAGTGGAAAGTAAACCAAGAGAACGCTCTTCGTTCTTCGCTTTCTTAGGGTAGCCGACATAAAAACTGAAACTCAAAACACCATGAGAAAAGTTCAAAACTGTGTATGGACAGAGGTCATGCGGTTTCGCTCATTAAATATTGTAGATAATGCTAAACATTTATTTTGATTCAGCTACTTCTCAGATGTAACAGTTTTGATAACAAGAAATGATATTGTGCGTCTTGCAACTGGACAGCTTTGGCATTTTAAAGCGTTTTCCCGTCGGAAAAATCAATTTAAAAGCACAACAAAAAAACCAACAAAAATATAAATGAAGCTCGAAAATAGACCAAGAGAGGCTTTTGGGGTTATTATGCATATTTTGTAAATAATTAAAAAAAAATATGGATCCTTTGTCCCGAAATAGAATAAAGTGAGGCTATATAGTAAGTTTTTTGCTTTTAATTTTTGAGAACAGTTTTAACAGGATATATTTCCAATTCAACATAATAAAGGATGATCGTCATGAACCACGAATTATCTTTAGTTACAATTTTATTATTGAAAGTCCTTCTGCAGTAGGACCATCGTTTATTTTATAAAGTATTGCCAGACACAATTTAGGTACAATAAGTAACTTTACTTATATAGCACACATTATTTCCGACGTTATATGAATATTATATATCTGAATATTTAATTATAGGCAGAGTTGCAAATTGATGCACTTTTACCTATTTTGAAACGATTGCGTGCACATTTTTACCTAATCCTAGTTAAACTAAATGTATAGATACATTACAAATGAGCAATGCTTAATTTTTAGTGCAACTATTAATATTATATTTGACTTCAAATTTCCATATTTTGAAGGCTTATATTTTCTTATGAATATGGATAGTAATTGTTATATGAAAAATGTATAGAATGATTATTTTTAATACAACTTTTTAATACATACTGAACAATTAACACTGTTAAGGTATAAAGTTAAAAAGACTTTTAAATTAATTGCGTAACTGTTAAGTTAAGCATTCCAATATTCTATCGATATTGCAAAGATATCTAATACATACTCGTAATTACACGGACTAGCGAATTAAGCTTCGCCCACAAGTCCGTAGTCATTTTGTTAAGTTTGACTAACATTCTTGAATTTATAGTTTTCATATAATACATACTGAGTAATTCTGCTGTTAATTAGTGAAATAAAAATGTATATGTACGCTTCTACTCCACTCCTTTTCATTACCTATGGCACAATGAAGACGCTTAAAATGTGGTTTTATTAAGTTTAACAATCGCCTAGTTATAGTAATAGTGATCTTCACGAAAAACTGATTAAATGCTTTACTACTTAAATATTAAACTTTATTAAGCCGCAATCGTGAACAAAACGAAAGCAATTACTAAACGATTAATTAGTAAGAATTGGAAAACTTATATAAAATTTATCTAAAAACCTGCCAATTATTTAGCAGATTTAACGAAAGCAATTACTAAACGATTAATTAGTAAGAATTAGAAAGCTTATATAAAATTCATCTAAAAACTGGCCAATTACTTGGCGGATGTATATATAATGAGGTTTCGAGATGTTTTAGTTACGCAATCAAACCGTTTTTACTGAAAAGATAAATAAATTAAAAAACAAATAACAAACTTTTGGAAATATAGAATATTTTTCAAATGGATATAGAATATATTTATGAACAGATTTCAATTAGAAGTTTCTAACTCGTGTCAGATATTTTTATATAAGAACGGTACCTGAAAGTGAAATTAATTGGATAAGATGCGTTTACCTGCAATATAGTAATTACCTATGATATGTATAGTATGTCTATTTAAGTCGTGTCACTACAGCTTTTCAATACCCCCTTCTCACACCTTCCATTGCTCAATCAATAATCCTAAATAAAACTTTAGACTGATACGCTTTGCAAAACTCAAGTTTAAATATTTGTACGATACTCTATAAAAAGGAAAAGAAGTATCGATCATGATTTCTCCACCGATCGTTTATATGGTAGCGATATACTTATAATAAAGTGGATCGATTTTGTTGAATAATTTAAGGTATTAATCTATTTAAGGTATTATCTACAAACTTAAGGGTTATCGTACATACCATGTTAAGTTTCCCTAGCTGCTATGGTTCAAGTTATCGGACATGTTTATATCAACTCGCCTCGTCAAGCTGATCATATAGCATCCATATAGCATCCACGCATCTAACTGCCGAATACGTAGGTTTGACTTCAGATTTGCAAATATACTTCCTAACCCGTGGAGTAGAGGATATAAAATTTAATCTGTGGTTGGTTCGGCTTGAAAACCTTTGTAAATTTCTATATGCATATATATGGTCTGTGAATCCTATAAGTCTCAATAACTTTGGATTTATGGGCTAATAATAATCGAAACAGTTCGGCTGGTCGTAGTTTCTGTATTCGTATCATGGCGCTAATAAGTTATACCTATAATATACATAGTTTCTGCTAAATTCTTCGGTGTTTTTTAGTAAGCGCGGATTAACATTTCCCTGATTGAAATTAGTAGAAAAATAAGTATTTTGATCAAAACTATTGTGGAAACTTGAACGGCTTGCCAGAAATCAAATCTTGCTTTTAGAGAAGATACATTTAAAAATATAAAAATATCAATCAATTCTTATTGATAGTAAATTTGAGATCCTTAACACGTACCTGGAATAGTCGAGCACCTCTTAAGCCCCAAAACGCTCACATAGTACATGTTAAACAGTTTTTCACACTCTGAGGAAGTCAACTGCGGTCTAGAATTACATTTTCAGATAGATTAATAGTTAGTTAAAGAAAATAGAAAAATGAAAAATTTTCTTGAAATTTCGAATATCTTTCTAATATATTCTTTCTCAATGTAAGTAGAGAATGTTGTATGGACATTTATATATTTGGGAGCTCATTTTAGTAAAAAGCGTACACCAACTTTCCGACCTACTCTATAAGTAGTTATTTTAAGTTCTCGCAATTATCGTTGCATTCATGTATATATGTTTATATACGACTATGTATAATACATAAAGTAAATACATGCTGGGAACAATGTGAGGGTGTAGGTGCGTGCTTGAATTCATTAGATTTTTTTTTATTTTCTAGCTCTTGAAATCGCTTGTGTGAGAACTAGGTCTCCGTTGTGTCTTTAGCGACGGTAGTAAACCTCATTAGCCGAACGAGCGCAGAAGTCGAGTGTATTAAGTGATGATGGCGGTTGTCTCGCTCGCTTCATTAATTTAATTGTGTGTGTGTGTGTGTGTGTGCGAGTGTATACCTTTATATATACGAGTACCTTAGTAAATACTATGCATATGGATATCTCTCATATGCAACCATAATACGCGAGCATGCGTACAGGTCTTCTCTTGGTCTTCCAACCTTCCTCGGTTCAGCCTCCGTTTTCATTTGCTCGCAGAGGTAAGGCAGCTACCTGTGGCGTTACCTTCATGCCGGGCCGTATTGTCGTTGTTGCTATTGCTGTTGCTGCTGTTGTTGTTGTTGTTGTTGCTGCCAATGCTCATTAAAGCAACGCGTTAAGATGGCGGGCCGGATGCTGCGCTGTTTATGCTTATTGGTCAACAGCATCTACATTTATACATGCTTGCTTGCATATGCATATGCCTACAAGTATGTGTGTACGAGTATGCATATGTATGTATGTACGTGTTCGCATATACATATAGCCAGATCGAGTCATCGCGACTGCGTCGTTAAGTTATTCCGGTACATCACACCTGGGGCCGCAGCCGTGTTGGCACTTGGCACATTCAGCCACTATTCAGCTTTGCCTTGGTCGTGCCGAGCTCGTGACGGTTTCGCTGCGCCGACGCGTCGGTCAGACCAGAGACTGGTTTTTGTAAACTAAGAAAAGCAACAAAAATCTGTAGAAAACAAATGTAGTCGAGTTGCGGCGCCTGTGGACCCGCAAGCATCAGCCAATAGACTGCAAATGGAGCACAACAAAGATGCGGCTTCTTGTGGAGGCCACACCCACTGTGCCCGAAATCAAAATGGCTTTTTCTCTTAAAAACCATATTCACGTTACATACTTGTACGAGTACAACAGCAAATATGGTCAGAGAAAGGATCAATAGCTATTAACTGCCACTTATCGGCATTATTTCGCTTACAAATATTGCAGACCTATGCAGATATTCATAATTGGGGATAGTTTATATAAGTACATAGACATTTTTCTGTGTAAAGCTGTATGTCTCTACATATCCAGATATATTGCAACTGCTTAACTTTTATTCTTTCTGTTTACAAGAACTTTTTGTGACGATCGTCCGGTTTTAAGTACTTTTAAAGAAAATACATATGATTGTAAAATCTCAATACAATTATGGCAGCTGTGAAATAAAATGTAGAAATTTGTAGTTAAGTAATGATATAATGTCACACAATAGATATAAACATTTAAAGTATGTGCAAAGTACTCTTAAACCTTTAAGCTCTCATCCCATATCATATCGTTAGCATATAAATAGAATACTTTCATGAAATATTAATAATAATGACAGATTATTTAGTACATCTCTATAATCTAGTACACACAAGTATTATGAATACGTTATCAAACAAATCCATGTATTTGTCAATGAACTTATTCCACTTCAGAACAGTTTTAGTGGATTTTCTAGCATATTTGGGTTTTGCGTTTTTGCGTCTATACTTGAACTAAAATCTGATTATGTTACATTATTTATTTATTTACATTATTGTAGCTTAGAACTAATCATAAATTACAAGCTTAATTTATACCAGGATGATATTTTTAGTAATTAAAAAAATAACAGACGCAATAATACTTATCTCTCCATGCCCAAACTGCCATTTAATGATTTTTTGTAGTAGACTCAGGGAAACAGTACTTGTACTACCGTATTGTACTTAAAATTGAAAAGTTGTTGTATTTACTGAAATTATTAATTCGAGAGAAAAATTTGGTAGTTGTGTTCAATTTGTGCTCGAATAAAATTGAATTGGTTATTTATCGGTGACAAATAATATTATGGTAATAGCAAAAAAATATATATTCCTAACAAAAAAAAACATCTGGCGGGAAATTAGTATAAATACTGGCAGAAAATAGTTTAAAAGAAAACAAAATGAACCCTTTTAAAAACACGATGTTCGACATAGAAAAATAGGTTACTTCAACTTACTTTATAAACTTTTACTTTATAAAAACTTGTGAGTTAGCTACTTATTTTAAAATTTGGTATTTATTATTCCTTAATACGGTCAGATAGGCGCATAATGTGCGCAGTATTGTTTCAAAGGAAACAGTAAAATAAGATTTAAGATTTAAACGGAAAAAATTAAGCTATTTAACAATCTTCTTTAATATTTATTGTTCATGCATAACTGGAAAAATTTGACCGATTTGTTTAAAAATTCTTTCCCCCATGTCCAATGACTTTTCAAATATTTCGTTTAAAAAAACTTTAGAAATCGTAATTCGAAAACCTACACTATACATGTAAGTAGTAATATTTCTGGAAGTCAAAATTATGTACTTTAATATCATATATGCCTAATTAAGATTTGCATATTAGATATGCAAATAAGATACTTCATTTGAATATATATGGATTGTTTATTCTGTAATTTGTTCACACGCTAGATCAAGATAAAAACATACACAGTTGGCCAATTTGGCTATTATATATATCTTTCTGAAAGTTCCTTCTCCGCCAATCTATATAAATATGCATAGCTAGAAAAATATAATTTGATAGGTACTTATATTCTTTTAGCAAAACTCCAAATGAAAATTATTTGAAACCAATTTGTTGATTGAGGATAGAATAGACGTCTAATTAATCAGTAGTAAAGGGAAATTAATCTGCTATAGTTGCAATCTTAAAATAATTGTCGAGTTAGTTTATTATTAAATACCAGGGTCCATATGAATATTTCACCAACTGAACAGGTCGTATTAAATATTTTGACCGAGCCCAAGTATCGGCAAGCCGCCGCTTTTCGAAGGAAAGTTGGTAGACAATTGTCTGAATGTGTGTTGGCTACCATCGAATGACAAGAATGGTCCCAGAGGGGGGGTGGGGAAGGTAACTTAAAAGGCTGTCTTGCGCAGCGCGGCGCACCGTCACATGAATCACAATATGCTAAAGCGCTGACACTCTCCAGATCAATGCGGCTCCTGAATGAAGCTTGTTAAAGGAAGGCAAGTTGCCTACTTTGCGGCAGTGGTTGAGCGTCCCCTGTACTTGCCATTACCAAAGCCACCATAGTAGTTGCTGGGGTCGTAAACAAAACGTTGCACAGCCAGCCTGTCGGACAATGGACGTATGTACATACTACACTTCTACATATACAAGTATATACATACATACACATCGCCGTGTATACATACATATGCAACAAAGCGACAGACAAAGGACAGACAGACCGGCCGTGGCCGGCCAGCAATGTAGAATATGTGGCATTTTGCAAAGATGTTGACATTTTGCGCGCATAAAAATGCCAACTTACCGGCCACTGTATGTGTCCTATTTTAAAATCAGGGCCATGGCTAAGCCCCCAAGAACCCAAACAAAGCCAAGCTTAGCCGTTTGCAGGAGTTCGTGCATCGTGAGCGCTCGCTTACTTAGGATAAATCGAATCCAACCGACCGTCGACCAGCCGACTAAGCCGACCAAACCGACAGCCAATAGTCGACAGTCGACAGTCGGGCGGGACAGCCGTACGGACATGGACGGTATAATTTTGTGTACCATGGCGTATCGACGGCGGCGAAGTATTTAGCAGCAGCATCAGCAGCAGTCGCAACCGAATATCAAAAACGTAACGACGTCACCAAAACCCTCAATAAATTATCCAGCTGCCGCATTGCCCATGGGCTGGTACTGATACTCGTATGTTTTCTTTGGCATCGGCTCTCTTTGGGTTTTGGGTCTGGGTATGGGTATGGGTATGAGTCTGACTCTGACTCTGAGACCGGGGCCGGACTTTTGTGTGTGTGTGTGTGTGTGTGTGTAGAGAGGGAGCTTGACAAAAATTTGCAAGTTTATCGTTGCGCTGGCGTTGTGGTTATGGCGAAGAAAGTCGCGCAACTAGAGCGCCTAGTTGCGCCAGGGCCTGGTTAGTAGACAACAATTAGGCCGCTTCTTGTCCAAGTCCAACCAAATTCGAGCAAGTCAGCAGGCAAGAGACTAGTAAGCCAAACTGCTCTGGCTGGGCACACAATAGACCAAAAGTGTAGTGGGCAGCAATAAATTCAAACGGTAACAAATCCAGTGGCGAAGGCCCAAAGGGAGGCTTGCAGTAATATTTAAACTTGTCTGGTACGTTCGAGCTGTGCCGCTCATGGCGACTTGCTGTCCTCGTCGCCCGTTTGTGGTGAGTTCTTGGAAGCCGAATTACTTTGAAATGTGTCGATATGTCGCAACTTTTTAAAGTTATGCATAAAGGTCTGCAACGGCCTCGGTCTCCGAGCGCAGCAGCCACAGTCCTGCCACAGCTTCTTTGCTTACCCTCCTGTGAGCTGTTGGCGGTGGCACTGCGCGAGCTTGTCGGCATACATCGGTGCGGCCTCCTTTGATAATACAATAGCTGCACGCGCCCAATTTACATTTATGTCTACTGACATTAAGGAGCGCGCCGATACGACGACTCGACTCGACTCGAATCGACTCGGCTCGACGCGTTGTCGCGCTGCCCTAGCGAGGCACACAAAGAGAGGATGGGATGGAGGGGGTAGAAGAAGGGGAGGGCCTGAGCCTGGTCCTAGCGGTGTGTAGTGTGTCTGATAAATGCAAAGTTTTTGGTTCTCGAATTGAATTTCTTGTGCCCTGGCAACGTGAAAATTGTCAACGCTTTTAAATGTCATTATAAAAACGGAGCGCATTCTTTACCAGTGGTACGTAATTTGAAGCAGTAGCTCCAAGAAAAATAATAATGCAGGTAGAACATCGACAGACATGGTATACGAGCCGGTCTTCGCGGTCGCACATTAGGCAATAACTATTAATTGATATATGTATAATGATATAATACTATATATAGGTGAAGCTTGTGAAAGCATTTACCAATAGTTTTTCTCATTGAGGTAAATTCTTAAGAGTGTTTATTTTCAAGACAGAGAAAAATATTTCAATATACTCAACGATTTCCATGTAGATAGAGAAGTAAGATTAGGTGAATATATCATTTTAGACTAAAAGAAAAGGTGCCTTAAGCTGACGAATAAAAACAAGTTTAAAGAAAGGTTTCTAAAAATTCGTTTCAATATCTAAGAAATGCGAAATATTTAAGGAAATTGCATTATCTTTTCCAAAACCTTTAAATTTTTAATTTTTTTAAATGCTATTTGTAACTACATCTTCCCCTCGGAAAATTAAAAAGCTACAGCCACCATATTTAGCTCATAAATAAGAAGGTTCAACGGTAGATCTATTGAAATAATTCTAAAGTTGAAATCCCATAGGAATAGATGTTGGTCTGTCGGACCCACCATTAACTACAGTACGAACTTCTTTACCTTGTTGTACTCTGTTCCCGAATATCTGTTTGCTTTGAATTATAATTGTACATCAAAGACCTAATTTGATCTAATTCGCTACAACATGGGCAACGCAAATGTAGTTTGTAATTAGAAATGGAATATTTTAGAGATAAGAAATGAATGAGTGTAGTGGCCACAACAAATATCTAAGAATTTCTTCATTATAGTATATTAATATTCTTGAAATCTTAATGTAAATTTTACAGGTTTTCATGTGTGTATCCTAACTATACAATCTTTCCTTACCATTCTAGCACGAAAAAGTATTCGCATTTATCGCGCACGCCCGAATACAGCCACTCGACAGGCAGTGATTATCCGGAGCATGGTTACTTAGCTGATATGCGGATGCTGCAGGACAGCACCAATGATGGAAACGGCATATACCATGTGCGCCAGGGCAGCGAGCACTCATCGCCCAGTCTGCACTCCCCAGCCATACAGAACGCCAGTAGTTACGACAACGAACACTCAATGGTGGATGCGGCGCATTCGGTGCACAGTCACTCCCCGATGGTTTCCAGCGCGTATGTGGGCACAGGAGCCTCACTGATTAGTACAAATATACCGCTGCTAGGTGGCGGTACATCGGTGCTAAACAAATTTCTATCACATCCCAGCATGGTGTCTGTGGGAATGTCGCCCAGCGGCATGGACGACTGTCCTTCCCCTATTGAGCCATCTATGTGGAGTTACGATTATAAAGGCGACATATGTGCACCTAATTGTGGTGGCTATATGGACCGACATAAGGGCATGCCAAACGATTTAAAGTACAGACCCGGCGGAAATCAGTCAAAAAGTGCCAAAGAGTCGCGTATACGTCGGCCGATGAATGCGTTTATGGTGTGGGCCAAAATAGAACGCAAGAAGCTGGCTGACGAGAATCCCGACCTGCATAATGCGGACCTCAGTAAAATGTTGGGTAAGTGTCCAAAACCCCAGGCATTATTAAACCATCAAATCATCATATTCATTTCATCGTTTAGGTAAAAAATGGCGCTCGTTGACGCCTCAAGATCGCAGACCTTATGTCGAGGAAGCAGAGCGCCTGCGGGTCATACATATGACGGAGCATCCCAATTACAAGTACAGACCTAGGCGGCGAAAGCAGTCGAAACTGCGCACAATGCAACCAGGGGGCAAGGAACAAAATGAAACTCCAACGAATGGAAGTGTAAATGCGAAATCGACGCCCAAATTATCCACTTCGCCACTAGCTACCACAGGTAGCTACAACACTCCCACCGATGAAAGCACCTGCACATCGACACATATGTCCACCCAGAATAGCGGCAGCATCTACGAGCAGCCACTCAAGCCAACCTACTCGCCCAGCTCCGTTGAATGTTACAGCAATCCCGACACAACGGAACAAATCGAATCCCTGGCAGCTAGTTGCCAGCCGGCGGGACTTGACAGCTACGACAGCTCACTCCTGCTAAAGAAGCTGACCAAGCCAAACAATGCCACGAGTCGCGCGAACAAGCCACGCCAGCAATCCGCCACCTCAGCCAACAACAGTAGCAGCACTGGCACTGCCAAAACCGCCAATGAGAAACAGGCCAAGGCAGATGAAAAATCTAAGACACAGCCGGGTCTATACTCATCTTATCCGCTGGCGCCCACTTCCGTTGCGGTCGTGGCAGGACGTGGCATGTATGTGACCTGCAATAATCGCGGCCTGCTAGATCACGGCCACTCTGTGAAGGGCACCTTCTATCCCCCTGTCTCCGCAGTTGAGGAAGATGCCTCGTCCAGCGCCGCCGCCGCCGCCGCCATGCGTTCCAATATGAGCAGTAACAGTGCCCTCCACTGCGTCACCGTGACCTCCAATAGCATGACCCTGACGCCTGCACCCAGCATTCAGCGTCCGCTAGAAGAGCTGAACAATTACACAGTCCCCGACAATTGCAATAGCCTGCGCATAAGCATGAACGACTTGAGCAACAGTGATTACTTGACCACTGGAAACGTGTATGGGATGCAATACGAGGATTTTTTGCGCTACCAGAGCAACGAAGTGGAATACGCGCCTGTGCACTGCGAGAGCAGCATGTCCGAGCAGCACAAGGACCCAAACAACGGAGGCAGTCAGAAATGCGTCAAGTATCCAGATACAAATCACAATTATGACGACTACGAAGCCTACAACAATGCCATGGCATTGTCCGCTCCCTCAGCCAGTGGTGCCAGCTATTATACACAGCTGCCCTACTCTTTAGCCCCGGGCGGAGCTTGTGCCCCAACAGGTCTGACTGCCTTCCCGCTGCAGCTGGCAGTGCCGTTTCAGCAGACCGGAGGAGCAGGCGGAGCCGCCGCCTATGCCCATGCACATGCACACGCCCAGCCAATGCAAACTAGCTATTTGCACTACAACAACTACAGCTTGGCAACGACCAGTGGCTACGATACAAACGGCGCTTCCACACATCTTGTCCAGCAGCAGCAGCAGCAACAGCAGCCTCTGTTGGCACCAACGCCGACACCTCCTCCGCCGCACTCCCACTCCCACACTCAGGCACAAGGCGTAGCCAGTGGAGCCACTCCTAGTAGCAGCCCTATGCATCCGCACCATTTCTCGGCCAATGGCACTATTGCCGCTTCTGGCGTTGCCGTGGCCAGTGAGATGATATTCGAGCAGCGGAAGGATGATGAAATCAGCAACATCTTGGCTGGTGTCCGCAAGACATGCTACAGCAACTGACCACTTGTCAGCCGATACCGAAATACTCTTCCACTATGGGCTAAGCCACGGGTTTTGTTGGCCAAAATGAACATATCTTGCACATGTTATTATCACCGAATTTTTACAATTTTTAGATTTACATGTTTTATATCCAATGGAAGCGAAACCGATAAAGAATGGCTACATTTTACAATCCGAACTCATTTAGACAAGCCTCCCACTATGTAAGGCTCATAAATACGTTAAAACGGGAAAAATGTTATTTTAGCAAACACGCTTAAAGATAGTCAGCTCGGCGAATATGTTGCACACAAATTTGACCCATCATCACAAGTTACTCTAACGAAAAGCAAAACAAATTTTATACGATATAAATAATATACTATAGTTCTCTGCTACGAGAGAAATTTGAGCGTTAATTATTCGAATGGCTAACCGTAGTGTTTTGGTTCTATGACAGATAGAGGCCAGTAAATACTCTAGTATATGTAAATAGAGCTGACTTCTTTAAGTACTATACTCAGTGTCACATTTAACTCGAACTTCCCTAAATACCTCTATTCTGGAGTATATATTTTGTATTCATCTATATTTTAAATATCCCTAAAACAAATACTTGGTGTTCAAAATAAATTTACAAAACTTTCTAAAAATGCGACATTCAAACCATCTTTAAGGTACATATTGTTATAACTGTTCAAAAAGCTGAGATATTATTTTGGCCGGCAAAACTGGTGGTTCATTTAAATAGTGAAACGCGTGTATAGTCGTTGAAGTAGTATATCAGGTGTACGTCATTTTAAAAGTTCTCCCCTTTCATAACGCGGTTTAGGTTGTCATAAGCATCTAGTTGAGAGATCTTAGCAGTTGTGTAAATTTGAAATAGCAACACATACATATAAATGATTTTAGAATGTACAATAAATATTTAGGATTTAAGTAAATTCAAAATTAAAAACGTAGCAATTTAATAAATTTAGAGTATGTCTTTCAAATAAATCGCAATTACTGTTACAACACTGTCTTCTATTTGTTTATTGGATCTCAATTCCATGTGGCTGTAGTGTGGATCTCAAATGTGTCAGAATCAGCACGGCTGGACCATATGACATTGACGCAGCCACCACATATGTACACAGGATTCTGGGACATGCGCATTTTGGTTTAGTTTGACCAAAAATTTTCCTTTCATCGCATCGGCTCTAGCTGAGGGATTTCGTTACATAAAATTCCTATATAATTTTTGTATTATATTTCATCTGGAATTGCAAGTGCTGCCCACCGCCCGGATCGTAAAGTGAGAAACATGTGCAAATTCTACAACAAGCTCGCATGATACACGCGCTTCATTCATATAGCGCCTTTTATGCGCTGCATTTTGGTCGAGATTTGGTGAAATTGCTCAATCAAAATTAATCTAGTTTTTGAGTTCATTTTAGATTGTTGTTGTTCTTAAGTAGTGTAAGTTTAAGTTCTTATTTGAAACTCAATGTGCAAGAAAATTCAGAATCCAGCATTGCAACAGCATACAACATTAGCGCGCCTGATATTGCGACTATAGGGAAAATCGATATTCTTCAACACATAAAGCGTCGAACGTCTTGACACCACCGCGCCTGCCGCCGCCATCTTCTCCACCCACCACCATAATCACAGCCTCAGCCACAAACACAGCCATCAACAGCGTCCGTCGCCATTTCATCGCACGCGCCCACAAGTGCGCTTCGCCCCATTTGTATTTAGCTCCAGTTTACTGCCACCGCCGAAAAAATGTCATTCATAACGAAATTGAAAGCAACGCCATTGCCACCTTTAAAGAATATATTGAATGTAGCCGTTCAAACAGCACGACAGCACATTCCAGAGCGCAAGGACTACGAGCAACCACCGGGCGGTCACGGCGGTAGCAGCAATCCACAGCAGAATTTCGCTCAAGGACAGGCGATGTTTCAGCCCGGAAGTGAGCTTGATGATGGCAATGTTGCTGAGCGTCCAACAGAGCTAAATCCCTTTCGAAATCCAAGCAATTGGTCCAACGAGGAGGACGGAAATTACAAAACAGAGTACCAGAGCACTTCGTTTACGGGAAAAGAGTACGATGGCAGATATCAGCAAACAGATGGTTTCAGGTATATTTACAGATCATACTGCTCCTTGTACACATATCTATTAGCATCTTATATGTATTTTTCATTATAGGCAGGGCAGCGTTGCCTCTGAAGGCAGCTCATTTGTTTGCGAAGGAGAAGGTGGTGGCGGCTGTAAAATCGATGAAATGCAAGCCGCTTGGAATGTTACGAATGCCATTCAGGGCATGTTCATCGTTTCGCTGCCATTTGCAGTCCTTCATGGTGGATACTGGGCTATTGTCGCAATGGTTGGTATAGCGCACATTTGTTGCTATACAGGTAAAGTTTTGGTGCAATGCCTTTATGAGCCGGATCCAAGCACGGGTCAAATGGTCCGGGTCCGAGATAGCTATGTGGCCATTGCAAAGGTCTGCTTCGGCCCCAAGTTGGGCGTTCGTGCTGTCAGCGTTGCCCAGCTCATCGAGCTGCTGATGACATGCATACTGTATGTCGTCGTCTGTGGCGATCTGTTGGCAGGCACATATCCGCAGGGTTCGTTCGATTCAAGATCTTGGATGCTGTTCGTTGGCATATTTCTGTTGCCCATGGGTTTCCTTAAGTCACTGAAAATGGTCTCAACATTATCTTTTTGGTGCACAATGTCGCACATAGTAATAAATGCTGTTATTTTAGGCTACTGCCTGCTGCAAATCGGAGATTGGGGCTGGTCCAAGGTACGCTGGAGCATTGATATGGAAAACTTTCCCATTTCATTGGGTGTTATTGTATTTTCGTACACTTCGCAAATATTTTTGCCTACGTTAGAAGGCAATATGATAGATCGTTCCAAGTTCAACTGGATGTTGGATTGGTCACATATTGCTGCAGCGGTATTCAAAGCCGGCTTTGGCTATATTTGTTTTTTAACATTTCAAAACGATACTCAACAGGTTATTACCAACAATTTGCACTCACAAGGCTTCAAAGGATTGGTAAATTTTTTTTTGGTCATCAAAGCTGTGCTTAGTTATCCATTGCCATACTATGCTGCCTGCGAACTCCTGGAACGCAATTTTTTCCGAGGCCCACCTAAAACTCGTTTTCCAACTATATGGAATCTGGATGGTGAACTAAAGGTTTGGGGCTTAGGCTTCCGAGTGGGCGTTATTGTGTCCACCATACTAATGGCCATTTTCATACCGCATTTTTCCATACTAATGGGCTTTATTGGCAGCTTCACGGGTACCATGTTAAGCTTTATTTGGCCCTGCTATTTTCACATAAAAATCAAAGGTCATCTACTCGATCAGAAAGAAATAGCTAAAGACTACCTCATTATAGGACTCGGTGTGCTCTTCGGGGTAATAGGCATCTACGATTCAGGCAACGCCTTAATTAATGCTTTCGAAATTGGTCTACCGTTTTAGACGATGACAGAGCAAGAAAAAAATATATACATATATAAATTATATCGAAATCAAAAACATTTATAAACGCAATTACCAACATATACAGCTCTGTATTGCAGCTTAGCACTGTGCCTTTGGCAATTCAGCATGTCAAGTCTTCCAACAACTACAGAATATATGTATTTGTAAATATTTATGTTTGAAATGACAAAAACACAGTGCTACGAAGCTCAATTAAAGCAGTCAGAAACAATAACTTAGAATTTAAGAAATGAAACGCAAGTCTTCCAAATGCGAAACGAAAAAATGTCTTCCAAACATAACGAAAGAAATAAACTATAATAACTAAATATAAATTGTTAAGTAAGACAATACAAGTACATACAAGTATATACAAATATAACAGAGAACTATTTATTGTATTATGAAATATTGATATTTAGAAAATTTGACTAAACAATAAACTGCATATGTATGTACACCCTTATACAAATCTTAATGTATATGTACGAGTAATAGATAGAATCCATTGTTTATTTAAAGTCCGAACGATTTTTTAAAAGTTTAAATATAAAGTTATTATACAAGTACATATGTATTTATTAGCCTTTAAAACGACACTAGCATTTTTAAAGAGCTCTCAATAAAAATGTCATCTCCAGTTGAACCTCGCTTACATTATTTATGCAGACCAACCCATGGGCTTGTCTTCCAATAAAAAAGCCGCAACTTCTAATAATTGTTATTTATTTATTTGTTAAAAATGATTTTCTTTTATAAATCGTATATTGTATAAAAAAATATTGTCATGAATACTTAGGGCACTATTTTGATAATATTCAAATGATATGTGTAAGTAAAGTAATGTCTTCTGTTAGTTTGAGGTTTTAAAGAATTTATGTTCTTGAGTACTCCTGGTATGTTGGAATGCACCTTGTTTTATTTTATGAACAGCACATGTTGTGGGGGCAGTTATATATTCGCTTTTATAAAGACTGGAGCCGGTTGATTTCTCGTTGCCCAGACTGATTGAGGACTGATTACTACGATTGCGTGTAACAACACGCTCTGTACGACTATGGTTGTCGGTGTACGAGGGGAAATCGAATCCACTGGACATATGTTGACCACCACGAGTGCGTCTGATAGTGCGCTCGCTATGGCTGTGTGATGGGAAATCGATACCGCCTGACACGTACGTGCGTGTGACCGTTGACCTTTCGATATTGGACTTATTGTCATTGCCACCAGCACCAGATATAACGCGTGTCATAGAGGAAGACGTCTTCAGGTTATGCTCATGGTTTTCCTTGTGTATGTTGCAGCTACGACGCTCAGAAGAGAAGCTGGAGCTCAAGTCCGACTCCCGGTTTTGACGATGTAAGCTACTGTAACTCTGACGGTCCGTGGCATAATTGGTACTTGAGGGCTGTTCATGCAAATTTAGAATACTCTTGCGTTGCATTTTCCCATTCGAAGTAAGACTACTGCTTAGACCATTTGTATCACTTGTAATATTTTTACGATGGAATATTGAGTTTGAGACATCGGCCTCAGAGGAAAACTCACTCTTTCGATGATGGAAGTTCTTTGCAGCTGTCACTTGAGATGTTGAGCCGTTAATCACTGTATTTCCTTGTTTTGTTGTCGTTGTATGAATGGAATTGTTGGAAGCCTGTGTTCCCTTTATATGTTGCTTATCCACAGCTGTATTTTCTACAATATTGAGATTTCTTTGCATCGATGTGGATTCCTTGTGGATATTCTGAGTGTTTTCGATATTTGTTGTCGTTGTATTTTTTGCAATATTCTCAATAACATTTATCTTTGCTGGTCTTTTTACATACTCAGTTTCAGGTTCCTTTTTGCTTCGGCCACCGACGACTGTTGTAACCTTTTTTGTCGAAACTACTATTAAACCGTCAACCGGATTTTGATTATTCGACTCGACTTGCTTTACCGCATCTTTTCCAGAAACAAAGCTCATTTGATTTGTTGTTTTCAATATTGCAGTATCACTTCCAAGGCTAATAGAAGAGCTATTATGCTTGTATTTTTGTTGAGTTTTGTGTATAGTAGTATTCATTGTTGATTTTTTGTAGTCATCTTTTCTCGTTACTGTCATAGAACCTTCAAGTTTTAAATTATCCACAGGACGTTTTGGAGTTTCTCTTCTTATATTTTCTGTAATCGTTTTGCTATCTGTTTCGCTTCTTTCATTTCTTCTGTAAAATTCTCCTTCCGGCCTTAAGTTATCCTTGGGTTTCTTTTGAGTTGGCCTTTCAGCTGGCTTATAGGTACCTTTGCCTGGAACATAAAATTCTCCTTCTACCTTTAAGTTATCGGTTGGTTTCACCTGATCTGGTCTTTTAACGTGATGATATTCTTCTTTTTGGGTAAATGTCATTTCGCCTTCTGTTTTTAAGTTGTCTTTTCGTACTATTGTTTTTACCTTCTCTGCGGGCTTAAATGGTTCCTTTTGTGGTATATGCATTTTACCCTCAGGTTTTAAGTTGTCTTCGTATTTCTTCTGTTCGGGGCGTGGGCCAGATTGATATTTTGGTTTCTGTGGAGTATACATAACTCCCTCGGGCTTCAAATTATCGTCCGGCTTTATTGGAGAGGGACGAACAACCTGTTGGAACTCAATTTTTTCATTGAAAATCATTTCTCCTTCAGTACGAAGATTATCTTTATGTATAACTTTCGTAACCCTATCTGCTGGTCTAAATTTATCTTTTTGTGGTATTAAAATATCTCCCTCAGGTTTTAAGTTATCTTCAGGCTTTTTTTGCTTGGGCCTTTCCGTCGACTTGAAAACTTGTTTCTCTGGGGCATAAAATTCTCCTTCTACTTTCAAATTATCTGTGTGTTTAACAATTGTACGACGTTCGCTCGCCTGATATTTTGGCTTTTCGGGGCACGTAAAATCTCCTTCAGGCTTAAGATTGTCTACAGGCTTCACCTGCTCAGGTCGAGTCACATACTGATATTCACTCTTTTCGGTAAAAGTCATTTCCCCCTCAGTACGAAGGTTGTCTTTTCGAATAACTTTTTCAGTTTTCTCAGCCGGTTTATACGTTTGCTTCATCGGTTTCACAAAATCACCTTCAGGTTTAAGATTATCCACTGGTTTTTTTTGTAAAGGACGTTCGCCAGGAGTATATCCTGTCTTTTCGGGGCTATAAAATTCACCTTCAGGTCGCAAGTTGTCTTCAGGCTTCTTCTGAACTGGTCGTTCGGCTGGTCTATAACCTGGCTTATCAGGTGTGTAGAATTCACCCTCTGGCCTGAGATTATCTTCATGTCTCACTTGGGTGGGACGTTCTCCTGGCCGGAATTTCGGTTTCTCAGGGCTGTAGAACTCGCCTTCGGGCTTTAGGTTATCGGTTGGTTTTACTTGTTCAGGCCGAGTCACATACTGGTACTCTTCTCTCTCCACAAACGTCATTTCGCCCTCAGTCCGCAAGTTGTCCTTACGTATGATTTTCTCCGTTTTCTCTGCTGGCCTAAAAACTTGTTTCTCTGGTTTCACGAAGTCCCCTTCGGTCTTAAGATTGTCAACAGGTTTCTTTTGAACTGGTCGTTCAGCCGGCTTGAATCCGGGCTTATCAGGTGTATAAAATTCTCCCTCTGGCCGAAGATTATCTTCTGGTCTGACTTGTGAAGGACGCTCGCCTGGCATGAACTTCGGCTTTTCGGGACTATAGAAATCACCCTCCGATCGCAAGTTGTCTTCTGGCTTCTTCTGAACTGGTCGTTCAGCTGGCCTATAACCTGGTTTTTCTGGAGTATAGAATTCACCCTCTGGCCTGAGATTGTCTTCAGGTCTCACTTGAGATGGACGTTCTCCTGGCCGGAATTTCGGTTTCTCAGGGCTGTAGAACTCGCCTTCGGGCTTTAGGTTATCGGTTGGTTTTACTTGTTCAGGCCGAGTCACATACTGGTACTCTTCTCTCTCCACAAACGTCATTTCGCCCTCAGTCCGCAAGTTGTCCTTACGTATGATTTTCTCCGTTTTCTCTGCTGGCCTAAAAACTTGTTTCTCTGGTTTCACGAAGTCACCTTCGGGCTTAAGATTGTCAACGGGTTTCTTTTGAACTGGTCGTTCAGCCGGCTTGAATCCGGGCTTATCAGGTGTATAAAATTCTCCCTCTGGCCGAAGATTATCTTCTGGTCTGACTTGTGAAGGACGCTCGCCTGGCATGAACTTCGGCTTTTCGGGACTATAGAAATCACCCTCCGGTCGCAAGTTGTCTTCTGGCTTCTTCTGAACTGGTCGTTCAGCTGGCCTATAACCTGGTTTTTCTGGAGTATAGAATTCACCCTCTGGCCTGAGATTGTCTTCAGGTCTCACTTGAGATGGACGTTCTCCTGGCCGGAATTTCGGTTTCTCAGGGCTGTAGAACTCGCCTTCGGGCTTTAGGTTATCGGTTGGTTTTACTTGTTCAGGCCGAGTCACATACTGGTACTCTTCTCTCTCCACAAACGTCATTTCTCCCTCAGTCCGCAAGTTGTCCTTACGTATGATTTTCTCCGTTTTCTCTGCTGGCCTAAAAACTTGTTTCTCTGGTTTTGCGAATTCGCCTTCGGGCTTAAGATTGTCAACGGGTTTCTTTTGAACTGGTCGTTCAGCCGGCTTGAATCCGGGCTTATCAGGTGTATAAAATTCTCCCTCTGGCCGAAGATTATCTTCTGGTCTGACTTGTGAAGGACGCTCGCCTGGCATGAACTTCGGTTTTTCGGGACTATAGAAATCACACTCTGGTCGCAGGTTGTCTTCTGGCTTCTTCTGAACTGGTCGTTCAGCTGGCCTATAACCTGGTTTTTCTGGAGTATAGAATTCACCCTCTGGCCTGAGATTGTCTTCAGGTCTCACTTGAGATGGACGCTCGCCTGGCATGAACTTCGGCTTTTCGGGACTATAGAAATCACCTTCTGGTCGCAGGTTGTCTTCTGGCTTCTTCTGAACTGGTCGTTCGGCTGGCCTGTATCCTGGTTTATCAGGGGTGTGGAATTCTCCCTCTGGCCGTAGATTATCTTCTGGTCTGACTTGTGAAGGACGGTCGCCTGGCATGTACTTCGGTTTTTCGGGACTATAGAAATCACCCTCTGGCCGCAGGTTGTCTTCTGGCTTCTTCTGAACTGGACGTTCGGCTGGCCTGTATCCTGGTTTATCAGGTGTGTAGAATTCTCCTTCTGGCCTGAGATTGTCTTCAGGTCTCACTTGAGATGGACGTTCTCCTGGCCGGAATTTCGGTTTCTCAGGGCTGTAGAACTCGCCTTCGGGCTTTAGGTTATCGGTTGGTTTTACTTGTTCAGGCCGAGTCACATACTGGTACTCTTCTCTCTCCACAAACGTCATTTCTCCCTCAGTCCGCAAGTTGTCCTTACGTATGATTTTCTCCGTTTTCTCTGCTGGCCTAAAAACTTGTTTCTCTGGTTTTGCGAATTCGCCTTCGGGCTTAAGATTGTCAACGGGTTTCTTTTGAACTGGTCGTTCAGCCGGCTTGAATCCGGGCTTATCAGGTGTATAAAATTCTCCCTCTGGCCGAAGATTATCTTCTGGTCTGACTTGTGAAGGACGCTCGCCTGGCATGAACTTCGGTTTTTCGGGACTATAGAAATCACCCTCTGGTCGCAGGTTGTCTTCTGGCTTCTTCTGAACTGGTCGTTCAGCTGGCCTATAACCTGGTTTTTCTGGAGTATAGAATTCACCCTCTGGCCTGAGATTGTCTTCAGGTCTCACTTGAGATGGACGCTCGCCTGGCATGAACTTCGGCTTTTCGGGACTATAGAAATCACCTTCTGGTCGCAGGTTGTCTTCTGGCTTCTTCTGAACTGGTCGTTCAGCTGGCCTATAACCTGGTTTTTCTGGAGTATAGAATTCACCCTCTGGCCTGAGATTGTCTTCAGGTCTCACTTGAGATGGACGTTCTCCTGGCCGGAATTTCGGTTTCTCAGGGCTGTAGAACTCGCCTTCGGGCTTTAGGTTATCGGTTGGTTTTACTTGTTCAGGCCGAGTCACATACTGGTACTCTTCTCTCTCCACAAACGTCATTTCGCCCTCAGTCCGCAAGTTGTCCTTACGTATGATTTTCTCCGTTTTCTCTGCTGGCCTAAAAACTTGTTTCTCTGGTTTCACGAAGTCACCTTCGGGCTTAAGATTGTCAACAGGTTTCTTTTGAACTGGTCGCTCAGCCGGCTTGAATCCGGGCTTATCAGGTGTATAAAATTCTCCCTCTGGCCGAAGATTATCTTCTGGTCTGACTTGTGAAGGACGCTCGCCTGGCATGAACTTCGGCTTTTCGGGACTATAGAAATCACCCTCCGGTCGCAAGTTGTCTTCTGGCTTTTTCTGAACTGGTCGTTCAGCTGGCCTATAACCTGGTTTTTCTGGAGTATAGAATTCACCCTCTGGCCTGAGATTGTCTTCAGGTCTCACTTGAGATGGACGTTCTCCTGGCCGGAATTTCGGTTTCTCAGGGCTGTAGAACTCGCCTTCGGGCTTTAGGTTATCGGTTGGTTTTACTTGTTCAGGCCGAGTCACATACTGGTACTCTTCTCTCTCCACAAACGTCATTTCTCCCTCAGTCCGCAAGTTGTCCTTACGTATGATTTTCTCCGTTTTCTCTGCTGGCCTAAAAACTTGTTTCTCTGGTTTTGCGAATTCGCCTTCGGGCTTAAGATTGTCAACGGGTTTCTTTTGAACTGGTCGTTCAGCCGGCTTGAATCCGGGCTTATCAGGTGTATAAAATTCTCCCTCTGGACGAAGATTATCTTCTGGTCTGACTTGTGAAGGACGCTCGCCTGGCATGAACTTCGGTTTTTCGTGACTATAGAAATCACCCTCTGGTCGCAGGTTGTCTTCTGGCTTCTTCTGAACTGGTCGTTCGGCTGGTCTATAACCTGGTTTTTCTGGAGTATAGAATTCACCCTCTGGCCTGAGATTGTCTTCAGGTCTCACTTGAGATGGACGCTCGCCTGGCATGAACTTCGGCTTTTCGGGACTATAGAAATCACCTTCTGGTCGCAGGTTGTCTTCTGGCTTCTTCTGAACTGGTCGTTCAGCTGGCCTATAACCTGGTTTTTCTGGAGTATAGAATTCACCCTCTGGCCTGAGATTGTCTTCAGGTCTCACTTGAGATGGACGTTCTCCTGGCCGGAATTTCGGTTTCTCAGGGCTGTAGAACTCGCCTTCGGGCTTTAGGTTATCGGTTGGTTTTACTTGTTCAGGCCGAGTCACATACTGGTACTCTTCTCTCTCCACAAACGTCATTTCTCCCTCAGTCCGCAAGTTGTCCTTACGTATGATTTTCTCCGTTTTCTCTGCAGGCCTAAAAACTTGTTTCTCTGGTTTTGCGAATTCGCCTTCGGGCTTAAGATTATCAACAGGTTTCTTTTGAACTGGTCGCTCAGCCGGCTTGAATCCGGGCTTATCAGGTGTATAAAATTCTCCCTCTGGCCGTAGATTATCTTCTGGTCTGACTTGTGAAGGACGCTCGCCTGGCATGAACTTCGGCTTTTCGGGACTATAGAAATCACCCTCTGGTCGCAGGTTGTCTTCTGGCTTCTTCTGAACTGGTCGTTCGGCAGGCCTGTATCCTGGTTTATCAGGGGTGTAGAATTCACCCTCTGGCCGTAGATTATCTTCTGGTCTGACTTGTGAAGGACGCTCGCCTGGCATGAACTTCGGCTTTTCGGGACTATAGAAATCACCCTCTGGTCGCAGGTTGTCTTCTGGCTTCTTCTGAACTGGTCGTTCGGCTGGTCTATAACCTGGTTTTTCTGGAGTATAGAATTCACCCTCTGGCCTGAGATTGTCTTCAGGTCTCACTTGAGATGGACGCTCGCCTGGCATGAACTTCGGCTTTTCGGGACTATAGAAATCACCTTCTGGTCGCAAGTTGTCTTCTGGCTTCTTCTGAACTGGTCGTTCAGCTGGCCTATAACCTGGTTTTTCTGGAGTATAGAATTCACCCTCTGGCCTGAGATTGTCTTCAGGTCTCACTTGAGATGGACGTTCTCCTGGCCGGAATTTCGGTTTCTCAGGGCTGTAGAACTCGCCTTCGGGCTTTAGGTTATCTGTTGGTTTTACTTGTTCAGGCCGAGTCACATACTGGTACTCTTCTCTCTCCACAAACGTCATTTCGCCCTCAGTCCGCAAGTTGTCCTTACGTATGATTTTCTCCGTTTTCTCTGCTGGCCTAAAAACTTGTTTCTCTGGTTTTGCGAATTCGCCTTCGGGCTTAAGATTGTCAACGGGTTTCTTTTGAACTGGTCGCTCAGCCGGCTTGAATCCGGGCTTATCAGGTGTATAAAATTCTCCCTCTGGCCGAAGATTATCTTCTGGTCTGACTTGTGAAGGACGCTCGCCTGGCATGAACTTCGGCTTTTCGGGACTATAGAAATCACCTTCTGGTCGCAGGTTGTCTTCTGGCTTCTTCTGAACTGGTCGTTCGGCAGGCCTGTATCCTGGTTTATCAGGGGTGTAGAATTCACCCTCTGGCCGTAGATTATCTTCTGGTCTGACTTGTGAAGGACGCTCGCCTGGCATGAACTTCGGCTTTTCGGGACTATAGAAATCACCCTCTGGTCGCAAGTTGTCTTCTGGCTTCTTCTGAACTGGTCGTTCAGCTGGCCTATAACCTGGTTTTTCTGGAGTATAGAATTCACCCTCTGGCCTGAGATTGTCTTCAGGTCTCACTTGAGATGGACGTTCTCCTGGCCGGAATTTCGGTTTCTCAGGGCTGTAGAACTCGCCTTCGGGCTTTAGGTTATCGGTTGGTTTTACTTGTTCAGGCCGAGTCACATACTGGTACTCTTCTCTCTCCACAAACGTCATTTCTCCCTCAGTCCGCAAGTTGTCCTTACGTATGATTTTCTCCGTTTTCTCTGCTGGCCTAAAAACTTGTTTCTCTGGTTTTGCGAATTCGCCTTCGGGCTTAAGATTGTCAACGGGTTTCTTTTGAACTGGTCGCTCAGCCGGCTTGAATCCGGGCTTATCAGGTGTATAAAATTCTCCCTCTGGCCGTAGATTATCTTCTGGTCTGACTTGTGAAGGACGCTCGCCTGGCATGAACTTCGGCTTTTCGGGACTATAGAAATCACCTTCTGGTCGCAGGTTGTCTTCTGGCTTCTTCTGAACTGGTCGTTCAGCTGGCCTATAACCTGGTTTTTCTGGAGTATAGAATTCACCCTCTGGCCTGAGATTGTCTTCAGGTCTCACTTGAGATGGACGTTCTCCTGGCCGGAATTTCGGTTTCTCAGGGCTGTAGAACTCGCCTTCGGGCTTTAGGTTATCGGTTGGTTTTACTTGTTCAGGCCGAGTCACATACTGGTACTCTTCTCTCTCCACAAACGTCATTTCTCCCTCAGTCCGCAAGTTGTCCTTACGTATGATTTTCTCCGTTTTCTCTGCTGGCCTAAAAACTTGTTTCTCTGGTTTTGCGAATTCGCCTTCGGGCTTAAGATTGTCAACGGGTTTCTTTTGAACTGGTCGCTCAGCCGGCTTGAATCCGGGCTTATCAGGTGTATAAAATTCTCCCTCTGGCCGTAGATTATCTTCTGGTCTGACTTGTGAAGGACGCTCGCCTGGCATGAACTTCGGCTTTTCGGGACTATAGAAATCACCTTCTGGTCGCAGGTTGTCTTCTGGCTTCTTCTGAACTGGTCGTTCAGCTGGCCTATAACCTGGTTTTTCTGGAGTATAGAATTCACCCTCTGGCCTGAGATTGTCTTCAGGTCTCACTTGAGATGGACGTTCTCCTGGCCGGAATTTCGGTTTCTCAGGGCTGTAGAACTCGCCTTCGGGCTTTAGGTTATCGGTTGGTTTTACTTGTTCAGGCCGAGTCACATACTGGTACTCTTCTCTCTCCACAAACGTCATTTCTCCCTCAGTCCGCAAGTTGTCCTTACGTATGATTTTCTCCGTTTTCTCTGCAGGCCTAAAAACTTGTTTCTCTGGTTTTGCGAATTCGCCTTCGGGCTTAAGATTATCAACAGGTTTCTTTTGAACTGGTCGCTCAGCCGGCTTGAATCCGGGCTTATCAGGTGTATAAAATTCTCCCTCTGGCCGTAGATTATCTTCTGGTCTGACTTGTGAAGGACGCTCGCCTGGCATGAACTTCGGCTTTTCGGGACTATAGAAATCACCCTCTGGTCGCAGGTTGTCTTCTGGCTTCTTCTGAACTGGTCGTTCGGCAGGCCTGTATCCTGGTTTATCAGGGGTGTAGAATTCACCCTCTGGCCGTAGATTATCTTCTGGTCTGACTTGTGAAGGACGCTCGCCTGGCATGAACTTCGGCTTTTCGGGACTATAGAAATCACCCTCTGGTCGCAAGTTGTCTTCTGGCTTCTTCTGAACTGGTCGTTCAGCTGGCCTATAACCTGGTTTTTCTGGAGTATAGAATTCACCCTCTGGCCTGAGATTGTCTTCAGGTCTCACTTGAGATGGACGTTCTCCTGGCCGGAATTTCGGTTTCTCAGGGCTGTAGAACTCGCCTTCGGGCTTTAGGTTATCGGTTGGTTTTACTTGTTCAGGCCGAGTCACATACTGGTACTCTTCTCTCTCCACAAACGTCATTTCTCCCTCAGTCCGCAAGTTGTCCTTACGTATGATTTTCTCCGTTTTCTCTGTTGGCCTAAAAACTTGTTTCTCTGGTTTTGCGAATTCGCCTTCGGGCTTAAGATTGTCAAGGGGTTTCTTTTGAACTGGTCGTTCAGCCGGCTTGAATCCGGGCTTATCAGGTGTATAAAATTCTCCCTCTGGACGAAGATTATCTTCTGGTCTGACTTGTGAAGGACGCTCGCCTGGCATGAACTTCGGTTTTTCGGGACTATAGAAATCACCCTCTGGTCGCAGGTTGTCTTCTGGCTTCTTCTGAACTGGTCGTTCGGCTGGTCTATAACCTGGTTTTTCTGGAGTATAGAATTCACCCTCTGGCCTGAGATTGTCTTCAGGTCTCACTTGAGATGGACGCTCGCCTGGCATGAACTTCGGCTTTTCGGGACTATAGAAATCACCCTCTGGTCGCAAGTTGTCTTCTGGCTTCTTCTGAACTGGTCGTTCGGCTGGCCTGTATCCTGGTTTATCAGGGGTGTGGAATTCTCCCTCTGGCCGTAGATTATCTTCTGGTCTGACTTGTGAAGGACGGTCGCCTGGCATGTACTTCGGTTTTTCGGGACTATAGAAATCACCCTCTGGCCGCAGGTTGTCTTCTGGCTTCTTCTGAACTGGACGTTCGGCTGGCCTGTATCCTGGTTTATCAGGTGTGTAGAATTCTCCTTCTGGCCTGAGATTGTCTTCAGGTCTCACTTGAGATGGACGTTCTCCTGGCCGGAATTTCGGTTTCTCAGGTGAATAAAAATCTCCTTCGGGGCGGAGGTTATCTTCTGGTCTGATTTGTGATGGTCGTTCACCTGGTGTAAATGTTGTTTTTTCTGGGCTATAGAAATCACCTTCTGGTCGTAAATTGTCGTCGGGTTTTATTTGAACAGGTCGTTCAGCAGGCCTGTACCCTGGTTTTGTTGGAGTGTAGAATTCGCCCTCCGGCCTTAAGTTATCTGTGGGTCTTACTTGCTCTGGCCTTGTAACAGATTGGTACTCTTCTCGCTTTATGAATGTCATTTCGCCTTCTGTACGGAGATTGTCAGTACGAATTATCTGAATGGGCCTTTCACCCGGTCGGTAAATTTGCTTTTCTGGTATTTCAAACTCGCCTTCTGGCTTTAGGTTGTCAGTTGGTTTCTTTTGAGTTGGTCGCTCTGCTGGTTTATATTCTGATTTATCCGGAGTATAAAACTCTCCCTCTGGTTTGAGGTTGTCTAATGGTCTCTTTTGTTCTGGGCGAACTACATATCTGTATTCTTCTTTCTCAACGAAAGTCATTTCGCCCTCTGTTCGCAAATTATCTGTATGTACAATCTTAGTTCGCTTTTCCCCGGGCTTATATGGCTCCTTCTCTGGAACTATGAATTCACCTTCCTGCTTTAAGTTATCTTCAGGCCTTTTTATAACAATATAGTCCAAAAGTATTTCTTCGTTTGGCTTTAACTTTGTTCTTTCCTTCTCCAAATCTGTTTTCGACCAGGTGTTAGTACGAACTCTCGTGTAGTTTTCATCGGTTTGCTCTGAAAAAGTGTACAATTTTAGCTTCGGTTTTGTTTATTGCTATTGAAAAATATACCGTTTATATCAACAAGTGTTTTTTCAGAAGACTTTGTTGTGCTGGTTGAGCAATGATGGCGCCTGAAAGTTAAAGTATATTCATAGTATAAATATTCAAAACAATATAGTTGGAGTTAACTATACCCGCAGGTGCATATTTCACAGATACACTTTTCGCTATGAATCGACTGTAGAGATGTTTTTTTATTCTTTTCGACTCCACGCTAACAAAAGAAATAGGAAAGAAAGAAAGATCAATTAGCACATAGAAGTATACAGTATAATTTGTATTGCATAACATACCTTTCTTGAATCGTCTAGGGTTTTATCAGTTTTTATGTAATCGAGTTCATCATAAATATTCTCGGTAATATTTTTGTGTTTCGATGTTTCGTTTCGGTTAAGGGTTACGTTTTCGTTGTTTTCAGAAATTGATGTGTTTTTCTCAATTTCAACAAACTCATCAACGTATATAGTTTTCTTGGGAGTCTCAACAATTTTCTCTATAACATCTGTATGCGTTTTTTCATCCAGAACACGCCAATCGTTTATGCTTGCGTCAAATATCTGTAATTAAATTAATAAGACATTGGACTTACAAACATAAAGCGAATGCTTTAGACTATTATGTTGCTTCAGTTTTAACATGCACATAATCGTAGAATGGGCACGCAACTAAGTCTCCACCGAAGCACTACAAGTTAATTACCTTTGTTACTTCAGTCGTAGTTGTTATGTTGGCGACATCGGTGTTATCTTTTTCAATTTCACGAGCAATGTCATTGGGCACAAAAGCTTTCGTATCAGTGAACGATTTCTCGTCCACGACCGTCCACTTGCCGAGCTTTGTGTCATACACCTTAGTTGTGTATGTTGTTGTTGTCGTATTAATGACATCATCAACTATTTCAGGATAACCCAAGTCGTGCGTGCTGTCCACAGTTTTCTCATCGACCACACGCCATCTATTATTTCGCCTGTCGTATATCTTCTTCTTGTATGTTACTTTATATGAGCCATCCGACTCCTTGCTAACGTAACGCTCAAATGTCGGATGCTTCTTATTAGTGTAATTAGTGGTTCCATCGCTATATTCGCTCCAGGTTTTCGTTTTTACATCGTAGACTTCCTTTTTCGAGGTCGACTTGGACTGTTTTGTGGTGCTGCGGTTTGTTGTGCTCTCGCTGATTTGCTTGTTGCTACTGCTGCTGCCCTTTACCGTGTCCAATCGTTTCGTGTCTACAAAACCACCACTGCTGCGTCTGTCTGTCGTATTAATGTCGGCCACCAGTAATGTCGATGACGTTGCTTCATCAACAGCTGTGGTGCTGGTGCTGGTGCTGTCAGTGGTCGCGATTTTATCGTGACGTTGCGTTGATGACGTAGCTTTTGTTGTGGTCGATGTAGACGAGACCGGTTCGCGTTGCGACGTCACCGGCGCCAACGTTGATGATGACGTAGTTGTAGTGGTACGGTCAGCTGTAGCTGCACCTGGAATCTTTGGCACGCTCGCACGTATAGCACCATTTGTCTGAGATTCGTACACTTTATCAGTACCGCCAACGCTGTAGCCAATATTGTCGCCGCTAATGTTAGTAGTGTTGGTGCTGGTTTGCTGTTTGGTATTTGTGATGGAGGTGCTATCTATGCCAACCTGTTCTGCAACATATTTGCTGTTCACCGATGATGATGAAGATGATGTCATACCGGTAGCGCTCGCTCTCTCGCTCGCAATGAGCGTTTCGTTGGCGTTGCGGCTGGAACTGGTTGTAGACTCAAAGTAAGTGGAGCTGGCCTGCTGATGGCTGCTGCTAGCCGATTTTGATGAGGACGTGTACATTTTTGATACACTGTCGCCGCTGGCAGACATCGTTATGCCACCGCCGTACTCCACTACCTCGATCGGCACGGAAAATACCGGTTCCTTTTTTTCACTTTCGAGGAGATCAATTGACGAAATGATTTTCTCGTTCGAGTAATCTCGCGAGATCTTCGCACTCCTGCTGGTGCTGCTGCTGCTGCTGAACTGCTGTGATTCCAGGGACTGAGATTGCGCTGTGTATGTGCTGGAGCTGGACTTGCCCGCTTGACTGCTATAGCTTTTAGCACCTGCATCTCGATCATCCGAGAGCTGTACAGTGGATATTGCAGTTGCTGCTGGCGTAGGCGCACCGTATGACACAGAGCTCTGCTCCATGGAGGTCGAACTGGAGGTTGTTTTTATTGTCTCTGTGGCATCGGGACGCTGTTTTTTGGTTAATTTGGTTGCCGACTCCGACGTTGTTGTTGTTGCTGATGTAGATGTTGCCGACGATTGCTGTTGATGCTGCGTCTGCGAGTGCGACGACAACTGTTTCTTTTTATTGTTTTTTGAGACCATTTTGCTGGTTTTAATTCGACACAGATGAGGTAATCACTGACTGCGTGTAGGTAAATAGACTTTTGCTTTTTTTTTTCAGTGGCTATCTGCATTAACTTTTTAAATATCGCTGCTGTTGTTAATCACAATTATCGCTCGGTTGGTTGGTTTGGCACAGAAGTAATATTTTATTTTTTAATTTTAATTGGTTTTTTATGACTATCTCATAATTTTCACGGCGGAATGTCGAAATACTTATTTTTAAATATTATACACACTCACGTACAAGCTAACCATAGTTCAAGTTGAAACGACAAACATACACACACACACAAAGGCAAGCACACACATACACACACGAATATGGGCGACAGTCGAACGTGTAGCGTGGACAAAAAGCTTAGCAAGTTTAGCACACACACTCACGCACAGTTAGAGAGATACAAAACGTTTGGGACTGATATTTTTTATTTAGATGCCCGAATGGTATTTTTTTCGTGTTCGGAATGCTTTTAAGATCAACAACCGTCGCGAAGCACAACTCAAAACGTACTGATCATTCGGAGCTGTTACTGCTGCTTTCGACCGTGTCTACTTTTGCCGTGCTGCTTGCCAAAAGCAGCACCAGCACCAGCGCCAGCCAAGCGTTTGTGGGTTTCGTTCGTTTAGCTTGGCAGGCATGCGTGCGAGCGAGAAACACGTCGCGCTGTAGCGCTTCGCCTTCGCAAATGGCAAAAACTCAGCGCCAAGCAGCGGCGCGTAGGTTGGTGCATGACTTACATTGTACGTGCATACATACAACTATATCTACATATATGTATTGGAACTGTCTGTCGGGCTGAGACTGTGGCTGAGTCTGAGACTATCTGTAAAATGCGTAGGTATACGAATGAGTCGGTGTGTCTGTTTATTTTATGTCGCTTTTGTGCCACGCAACGAGTTCAATAAGCCAATAAAACAAAAAAGAGCCCCCTTTCGAAAGTTTCTACACACAATGGCCATAAACTTGTCTCGCTGTTGTCTTTCAAAAAAGACGCTTCTCGCCATCAAACGTCCGACAAACAAACAAAACAGAATTGGTGCAGAAGCCCAAAAATGGCCAAATACTAATTGCCTGGAACTATCTAGCCGTCGTCCGACGGATGCATTATTAAAATACATACAAAAAAAAAATATATATATATATATATACATATATATATTTGTAGAAACGCCGCTCTGACACGGCTTAGTCAGCGACATGTTTTGCATTTATTTATGCAAACAAGTACGATGTATTGAACATTAAAGCTATACTCGTATTTGTGTCTGGCCAACTGTCTGGCATTACGTGGGCGCCAAAATTGCTTATGACTATTTGAGAGCTCAATAACAGTAGACTTCCACGATTTATACATTTAGTATTGATGTGACAATGCTGGATATTAAATTGCCTAATTGATTTATACCGGCTGTTGCAGTGGGCGTAACTAAAGAGTATCTAGAAGTTTTGTGTGTCACCAGCAAGCTAACTACACGCAGACAAATTAGTTTTTTGAAAACCGTGCAAAACTTAAAAAATGTCTTTTTTATATGTACATACAATATATGAGTTAAAGCCCTGATTTCAAATTAGTAGACGAAGCGTTTTTTAAATTTCGGTAGCTTTAAAAAATTACAGATTCGTTCTTACAATTCGGGCGAATGATATGATGGGATTTTTCTAGTTTTTAGGGCAATATCTTTCGTTGAATTTAAAAACTAACATTTCTATAATAAAAAAAAGGTCAATTCGCCCTGAAACTAACTACAAATTCAAAATTCCCATGCGCGTTTTCTGTCATTGTCTGGTTTAAAATCGAGCTGTGGGTTTCCACTTAGTTATTTATCATTCATTGAATAAATTAATAAAATAGATTTTGTAGACTTATTCAATTCAAACTAGTAGATTACCCTTTAACGTGGCGCGACTTTAAAACATAATAAGAATTTGATTAACAAATAAGAAATTAAATAGAATACAAGTATTTCCCATTAAAAACTAGGACAATATTTCTTCTTTGATATTGAGAATTCAGACACTATAAAATATTTACTTAGTTTCCACCTACCATTATAATAAAGAAATTTTGACCTTAGACAGAAATTTTCTTAAAAGTAGAGCTAGTTTTAATATTAAGTAGATTTCGGTCAATTTTTTTAAGCTGAGTGTACCTTTAGGTTTAAGGTCAGAAACTTTGATTGTCGAGAGAGCCGCAGACTTAAGCAATTTGACCTTCGAACACTTTAGCAAATCTTCTAAATTACTTATACAGTACAGTAGTGTGTGTGTGTACAAAAGAGAGAAACAGCAGAAAGGCCAATTATTGTTCAATTCACAGCGACAACGATGATTGTCATGACGTCATACATGGCGTATACACAATAAACCAAAAGTCACTTTTTAGTGAGCAACCAAAATCAAAATAAACTGGTTGCCGACGCATTAAAATGAACAAACAAGTTCCGAATGCAAAACTGAAGTGCAAAATGAAAAACAAACACATAATGTATGTATGTATTAGAAATTCAAAGCAAAAAAGTTGGGACACACATACATACATAGGCAAATTGGAACAAGTTTTAATTTAGTTCAAATCGCAATTGGTAATGGACAAAAAAATGCAGCACCAGTACGACTATCTACTTAATTACTTCGCGTGCTGATATGCTCCAAATTGTTCAGCAGGCACAAGCTCGTAGATACATTAAGTATACGAGTATATACTTGTATACATACATAGGTATACAGACATATTCACATGACATTCATTCCAATGTGGCACGAGAGATGTGGCTGGGGTCGGAGCAATGTGGTACTCGTCTTTTCCTTGGAATTGAATTTGATTTGCGGCAAGGCGGAGTTAACAAAATTTATGCGCATCGTATGGCTTACGTACAATTTATTTTAATTTACGATTTGCGATCAGACCAGTCAAAATTTCTAAAGAAGCTTAGAGCAGAGCAGAGCGGAGCAAAGTGGAACCTCAAGGTGGTTTGTATGTCCATTTGACGACACACGAAGGTTAACAGCAGAAGCCTTGCCAGCGATATCCCTTTTTTGGACATTTGTAATGTCAAAAAAAAATGCATAAATTTGTTAAATCAGTTTTTTGCTCTTTAAACTTGTCAACCATTGGACTTATAGGGCACGCAATTGCTCGCTTGCATTTTTCATTTAAATTGCCACAAAAATGACGCAATCCCCAGCGGTCACGTAATTGTAGGTAGTGTTTAATTTTTTCTTTTAAATTCATAAACAATTAAAATAAATTATTCCGTATGTGTGTGCATGTGTGTGTGAATGAATGAACTGTAATAACTACGGCAGCAATATCATTTGAATTCTAAACATATACATATTACAGTATTAGCTTTTGTGGGTGGTGATTGGCGTATCTCCATAGCCAGGTGGAACGTGCCATGAAGTCACTTTTAAACAAATTACTGTAGATTACAGCAAAAAGTACAACTTAATTATAATGTAGCCACTTAACTATTTTCGTTGTTATCGCATTCAAAAGTGAATATGTATATGTATCTAATCTAGTCTAATTCCGTGTATTATAAATTAGCTGCCACAAACAAACTCGTACATTAATGTTTGGAATACGTGCGAGCTTTGAACTCGTTTATACCTTCCTTCCATACCCATTTGAGGCCAAACTTGTTTGGTTTTTATTACAAAACTAGACTATTTTAATCAAATAAAAACAAAACTTGCCGATTTCCCAGAAAGGATTTTAGTATCTCTCTTGTCCATTAGTCATACGATTACGAACTCGTATATTTATTTACCTGTAAGTATATATTCGTACATACTATAGGTATAGGTTTTAAGGCTAGCTGGTGATTAAAAGCTGTTCAAAGAACAACATTCAATTATTCTGACTCATCCCTTAGGCACATCATTAGCTTTTTAACTTAATCGTTCAGTATACTCATAAAAAACAAATTCATTTCGTATAGACTTTAAACGGCGCTCAAGGAAAAGGTTAATAGCCTTATATAAGTGTTCTAAAAATATAATTTGTGTAACTTGTATTTCCAATCGATTTTGATAAAGTGATTCAGCAAATGATAAGACGGTTTATCTAATAATATATATACAAAATAAATTTATGAATATGTTTGGGAACGTTTCGTGAGCTTCACAAAAGGTAAGGCTATACGGCTACCCATTCTCAAATAAGTACAGTGATGCCTTTTTTCAAGAAAGTTTACTAATACAATCAATAATATATGATTAAATTCAATTTGTTATCGGGTAATCGCTCAAAAAGGAAAACTGTATTCCAGGGTGGCGCCTATATTTCATTTCATTAAGTACGAAAGCTTACAAGGATTGTCAATGGATCAACTGGCACCATAAATGGAATGATAGTTCCCAGTTGTTGAGTATTTAGAGATTTTAAAAAGGTACAGATGCGAAATATGCGTTAAAAAACGCATTTAAAATTGTTTTTTCCAATTATTCATCGAAATTTTGTTTTTCCATGAAGTTCCCTACTTTCCCGAAATGCTAATACTGAGAAAAATAAATTTTCGGAACTTGAGCGTGGTCTGCAAAGAACCCACTTCATTTCAGCCTGGGCATTGATGCTTTACCATTCAAAACCAGAAAATTGTTCGAACCTTCGATTTTCCAAACACAATAAGAACTGGAGAATTCGGCATTTCCATTACAGTTACACATTTTTTATTATTCATATTTTTGTATTTCTTTAAGGCTTACATATTAAAATATACGCTTAGTTTACGACCATTATTTCGTTTGATGTATCAGAATATTTCCGATTTAATGTGCTTTTATTTTTGCTTAGGCGTAGGGTATATATATTTTTTACAGTGTGATATCGATTTTGTTATTTTTATTTTCATTTTCACCAAGCGTGCGACTGTTGCATGTGGCATGTGGGTGTTTGGTGTAATTATTTTTTCAATTTTTTGTCGTCTGCTTTTACTGCACCTTCTCTAAGTTTTTGTTGTTTTACCTTTGCCTTTTGCTTTAGGTGGTGTGGGTGTGTCGTTTCTTACTTCCATAGATCTATTATTTATTTTACAGTTGTAGCTTAAAACTATATATTATGCTTCTCTATACTATTCTGCCGATTTTTGTTTTAGGTGTTGTGCCAAGCACACGCTATGCGATAAATCAGCTGTGTGTATGTGTGCGCCTTTGGGGAGCCGTGGGTGTCGCTCGCTCGAATTCGCAAACTAACTCCAGCCGACGCATAGCGTTTCGTTCACTCTACATATTTAAATATTTTATAGACCTGTTTCTTGTTCGCTTACGTTAGCTTTATGCATAGATTTTTTTTATTGTAGACTATACGTTTTATGTACAAAAATTTATCTGTTCGCTGGCGCATTCATTCAGGCCTTTTTCTTTTTGCCTTCCAGTATGTCCACATTGCAGTGCACCAACGCACGTCTAGGGAGGCGCCCACACCTGAAGTTCTAGTTGGATTATGTGGTTAATTTTTTGTTTACGTATCTCATGCTTTTGCAGGCAGCATAGTACAAAGAATTTCACGGTATCGTCACAAACTAAACAGTTCAATCGTCGCGATCATACTCCTGTTTTCCAAAACAACGGACCCCCTTTTAATTTGATTGTTTCGAAATCCATACATTCTTTTAATTATTCTTTTGTGGAGAACACACATGTGGCAGACGGTACCGTTTAATTCTTTGTACAGATGGTACTGTAGGTATGTATGTATGTAGGTCCATAGTAGTTGGTTGCTTGCTTATGTATTTCTCTTTATATGTAGGTATGTATACATTGTTTACAATTATTCGTTTATGCATAGGTGTGTATACGTAGGTATGTATGTATGTTATGAATATGATAAAAATTAGTTGCTAAAATATAAAATCAATCAAAAATTTATCGTATGCAATAAGTAAAAAGGTTGCAACTTACATAGGTTGTTGTTTTAGATGTGACCAACACATCACAAGATTAACAGTTACAATTACAGTTACAATATGCATTTATGTAACTCTATATAATTACAGTTTATGTTTTTGTATATTTATTTTACATACATATCTAAATGTAACTAAAAGCTTTATAACTAAGGGAATACACTTCTGTGTTTTATTATTATTATAATTATTATTATTCTGGTTTATAAGTGTAGAGGCTTTTTAAAGTGTGAATATGGTGTGTGTTTGTGTGCGATGTAATTTTTGTGTGAGTGTGCATGTCTGTGTGAGAGAATTTGTGTAGGATTTTTCCAATCTTAAGCTGCACTAGTCACATGTTGCGCGGTTTTTGATTTTTTATTTAAATTTTAACTTGCCTGCCGGCTAGTTTACTTTTAGCTTCAATGCTAAGCACAGCAGTTATATGTATGTATTTACAGTAAATTAAAATGCTATACACAAATCTTGCATCGCCACACAAAAGCATAAAGAATACATTTTAGCTGTCGGACGCTCAAAGGTTTGCTTGAGGATTCGGGATGCTTTTAAACTGACTATTCCCAATACCCGTAAACGTTTCACTGTTGCTGTTGTTGTGATCCCTGACCCTCCTGCTGCTGCACATTGCGGCATATTTCGTATTTGATCACTTTACCGTGACCACCAGGCAATAGAACTTCAACCTGTGTGGGCTGCGATGGCGTTGCAGCCGACTGCTGTTGTTGCTGTTGCTGCTGAGCGGCCGCCTCCTGCAAAAATTGTAAGCAGAACTTTAGTCAATGGTATTCGGGGCTAAATCCTTATCCACAATCGCGTCAGTCAGCAAAAGCCTCTTAAGCACTGGCAGCCTTTCAAGTAACTTATAACGAAATCATATAATGTATGTATAAGCTTATCTAAATTACGCTCAGGCAAGAGTTCATAAATAAATTATGCATATGTATGTAGTAGGTTCATCCATACATAGATACATAAATACACAAACAAAATTCACAGCCGGCTGGGGAGTGGGAAAAACACGTAATAAAGTAACGAATTTTGTAAAGTAGATATTAATGTAATTGACAAACAAACAGACGGACGGACATAAAGATACACATGTACATACATATGTATATGCAGGAGCGTCGAGGGGAATTACGGGCCCGAAGTTGAAATTTCGGACCAATATACATACATACATATGTATAGTACATATATAACATGAAATGCTTAAAGGTTCAATTTCCGTGGGAGTCCTCCACTGTTCATCCCATCTCGACGGGCCTGTATATTATTATGTAGGTAGGTAGCAGATGGAAGCTGCACAACAACATATACAGTGTACATATACAAACAACAACAAAAATTATGATATGATAAATAGACAATTAGCAGTAATTTTTTCATACACACCTAAACGCGTACAGTGAAGCCTTTTGCGTACGTTTTACAGTTTTACAATTTATTGCGTTTATATATTTGTATAAATGTTATTGGTTTTATTGTTTATACAATCTATAAAAGGGTAATTTTGACGCGAGCGTGAGTGTGTGTGATTGTGTGGGTGTGTGCGAGTGTGCGTGTTTCCGGTGTGGTCACGCATCGTCATCGTCAAACTGTAAATGGCATTGCAACTGCAAGTTGTGGTCGCGCTCGCTTGTGGGTGTTACTAGGCAGCGGGGCAGCGAGAGAGCGACGGTCCCATATAAAACAACAAACAGACAAACACATACATAGATAGCTAATACAAACACATACACAACGCACAGACATGTAATACGCACATTACAGCACAGGCAGTGCAAACGAACCATTACACATTTATTGGGGGTGGGGGAGTTCATTTCGCGGCTTTTGTCAAACACATATACATACATATGTATGTATGATATTTCCCATCGGTGCTTGCATTGTGTTTCTCAACTGATTGGAATGGATGATGTTTCATTCTGATTCTGTTATGTCTGTCTGTGTATGTGTGTGCGCGCGCGCTTTCTTGAGTGTGTTCTTGAATGAGTGGCATTTGCAATTTTCTTCTAGCTCGTGTCTCAATTTTGAATTGGTTGTGTTTTCAATCTTTCCATTTAAAAATGTGTTCATCTTTTTGTTTTTATTTTATTTGTTATTATTTGCCTTATATTGGTTATTTAGTAAGAAGTAGTTGGTACAACAAGCTGCAAGTATTGAAGTTAAAAAAGTAATGCAAATATGTTTAATTTCATTTCGGGTTCTTCATGTTCAATATATGGGTAGTATGTGGTAGCATGTATGAAGTAAAAGAGCGGTATACAGATAGACATTTAATAAGGCAATACAAACAACAGTTTCTGTTATGAAATTGTTTACCATCTTAACTAAATACTAAGAAAATACAGAGAAGTTCTAAACGAGGAATATCAGGTCTATTGTCCTTGAAAGAAAGGCTGTTTAAAGATAAGTTCCTTTATAACTATAATCTCATGCAATCTATTATTTGAGGAAAAAATTAATTCTGAAGCAGTTAAATGAAAATGCAAGTGTATTTCTATAATAGCTAGACCTAAAATCTGAACTAAAAATTTTGCTTGTTGAAGATACGATTTGAAAATCTTTTTTTTTTTTGGCAAATCTATGAAATTTTTATTGTTTATGTTTTAGTGGTTATAATAAAAATCTGACATAAGCTAATATGTATCCGAAATTGTATTTATTTTAATAGTTGACATTAACTAGCAAACTATTTTAGAAAAATATAGAAACGCTTCTGAGAAATTTCTCTTCTTAAACTATTGTGTAAATGACCAAACCCTAGAATGACAAACACCGTTGCTGCCACCTTGAAAATTTATTATTTAAAACTATACTGCCATTGCGCTGCTATTGAAACTGCCTTACAATTAAATTTTACTCTATTTTGTTGTTGACAAACCACAAATTAATCATTAAAGCATCCGAACATATTCTAGTTTTAACTAAGCATATAGTATTAAAACAAGCCAAATTAAAATATGTATTTACTCATATATATTGTATAAGTAAGGCGAGTGTGCGCAAATTTTTATTTTCAAATGCAATTTCAACTTGTAAATTTTGTAAAATTTTGTATAAACTAGGCCAGGCCATTTGCCAGGGCATTTGCGCAGCTCATTAAGCAGAAAGTTTTGGGATACATATTTCTGGGATTGTTTTGAGGTTGGTGCTAGGCACTAGCATACCTGTTGCTGCGATATGGCTGGCTTCGTTTCCAAATGCTGGCGCTGGTGCAGCATCAAATGATTCTTTTGGAAGAACGCCTTTCCACATTCGCAAACATGTGTGCGCACAGTGCATCCGCCACTGGGATGGCGGCGATTGTGCTGCATCAGACCGTGCTTAGCAGCGAATCCCTTGCCGCAACTGGCGCAGAAATGGGACTTTGGCTTATTGGCCGATGCCACAGTCACCACTTGCTGTTGCGCCTGCTGTTGGACATGATGTAGATGGGCTTGCTGCTGGCCCTGTACGGACATTGTCGGCACAGCGGTGACGACGGCTTGCGGATGGGTTGAGTTGGCGGCCTGCACCAGCGTGGTCTGCGACATCACCTGGCCAGTGGACGAGATTATTTGCACTGGCACGGGACTTTGGCCCACAAGATTTGGATTGGCGGTTACCACGGTGCCAGGATTCAAGCTGGCTGTGCTTAGGAAGTGGCCCGGCAGCGCTGCTGTTAAGGCGCACAAGTCAGTCATTAGACTCTTGTCGCCGGTATGCAGGCGCAAGTGCAATGCCAATGCCTCGCGACTATTGAAAGCGCTACCACACTCGCTGCAATTGGAAAAAGATGCATTGTCAGTGTTTCAACTTCCCCATTATGATGTTATCTACCCCGAGAACTTACCGGCATACAAATTGCGGCCTTGCCACTCCATTAGCATCAGTAGTCGAGACGGTAAGCAGTGTTGAATTAGCAGGATTGCTCACAACAGTGATCGTCTGTGGGTGTGGCGCTCCGGGATGGTGGTGCGGCTGCTGTATCTATCCCAAGGAATAATTTAGTCCACGCATATAATTTATAATTTAATTTCGTTACGTACCTGCTGATTGGCAATTATGGTACTGCCCGTATTTTGATTGACACCATTGTGTGCGGTGCGCATGTGCTGGAGCAGCTCGGCCTTGGTTAGGAAGCCTTCACCGCAGCTTAGGCACGGATGCGGCTGATCGCCTGTATGTATGCGCCTGTAAGGAATAGATTATACAGATTATTTATAATCTGCGGCAACGCCAGAGGCTAAAGACGAAGTAGTTTACCTCATGTGTGCAACTAGTGTACGTTTCTGTAGAAATTCCTTGCCACAAACAGTACAGGAGTGGGGAATTTTACCGTGTATACGCCCGTGATTGACCAACTGGAACTTTCGTGGAAACGATGCTCCGCACTCAGCACAAACAAATGGATTCAATGAACCATGAAAGCTGCAAATAATTTTCGGATTAGTAAGTCAATCAAGAGTGTAAGAAATACTATATTTACTTAAAGTAAATATGATGTTTGACCTACCGTGAGTGCATAATAAGGTGGTTCTCCTGGGCAAAACTTTCACCGCATTCCTCGCAGACGTAGGGACGTTCGCCGGCGTGAAATTTGCTGTGGGTGACGAGGTGCCGCTTGAGCGGAAACGAGCGTCCGCACTCTTGGCAGACAAACGGCCGTTCTCGACTGTGAACGCGAGAATGGGTCAGTAGATGATGCTTGAGGGTGAAGCTCTTCTTGCACTCCTGACACTGATATGGCCGGTCGGTCGAATGTAACAATAGATGCGTGTTCAGGCAATGTTTGTGCGCAAAGCTCTTGCCGCAGTGGGTGCAAATGTGGGGACGTTCACCTGAAGTCAATAATAACAAATAAACAAAGAGAACCCGTTAAACCCGCTCGATTGCCAATGATAAATCGCCAGGAACAAGAACAACCACCTGTGTGCACGCGCGCGTGTGTTGTCAAATGATGTTTGAGCAGAAAGGATTTACCGCACTCGTCGCAACTGTACGGGCGTTCCTTCTTGATGGTGGCGTCGGTCTAAAAAGAGGCAACGAAAAACACAAAGCGTTGGTTATTTATCAACTGCTCCAAGTGCATCGCTGATCTATAGAGTGTTTGGGATTGGGCTTACTTCGCTGAAATGCATTGATTCCTGTAGTTCGGTCTTTGGGGACAATTCTAAAGTGCCTGGCTCCAACTTTAAGTTGGGTGCTTCGCCCTGCGAGTCCTCGGTTTCTTCGAGTCCTTGTATTACTTTCTGTACTTGAACTGAAATACCAGGAAGTATGTCACCTAAGAGTGTTGTTGCACCGCCAGCGGAACAGAAACAACAAAATCGAATAATTCAAAGGAAGAAAAAGAGAAGAAACAAAAGAAAATCAAAGTACGAAAACCAAAATACGAGCCAAATAAAAACCAAAAACAAGATGAAAAAACAAAAACCAATTTAATCAATACAAGAAAAAAAAAAACAAAACAAAAACAATGATAATCAAAACAAAATCGGGGAAATTGCTTTTTACACAGACTTGGAACCAGAACCAATACTAATACCAATGCCAGTACCAGTGTTTAGCCAATAGAATAAACAACAACACGTATATTTGAGATGCTTACTTGGTGTCGCGCCTGGCGCCGAATTATGATGGTGCGCTCCGTCGCCTGTTGTGGTGATCGTGTGCGTCTGATGATGTCCGGCAGCGATCGCGCGTTTTATTAATATCTCATTGCATTCCTCTTGGGTGAGGTGCAGAGCGCCAATCGAGTTGAAGTGCGACTTTGCCGCAGCGCTCGACGTCAATACCGTTTGTCCAGTCTTGGCGTCAACAATGCTGCCATTCGTCAATGTGTGATGATGTGCAGCCGCAGGATCGCCAGCGGCGGCGGCTGCTGCAGCAGCGGCTGTCGCCTGATCGACTAATAAATCTACACATACACATGTACATATGCGCGTGCCGCCCGCCCGTCGGTCATTGATGGTATATGAATTGTGTGTGTATGTGTGTGTGTGTACACGTGCGTCGATACGTGGGTGTGCGTGTAGGTGAAGGAGCAGGTAATTTTTTTTTTTTTTTTTGATGGGCGTGGGAGGGCGTGCGACAATAATACAAGTAGCAATAATTGAAGCACATCGGAGCAAAATACAGAAAGAGATTGTGATAAAAGAGCGTGAGAGAGAAAGAGAGAAAACAATCGATTAACAAAACCCCAAAATCGATTATATTACAACACAGCAACAACGCGTGCAACACTGATTGACTGACTGATTTGATTGGCGACCACTTACAGTTCTTATCAAGCGAATTAATGCTCAACACCTGTTGTGCAGATGAGTCCTGCTTTTTGACTACCGTCGATGCCCCACCTGTAGTAATGACTCTGTGAATGGTAGAGAGAATCGGAGCAAACGAGTGCAGTTCTTAGTTTAAAGTTGTTTCACTTTTTTATATTTTCCATTTCAATTAATTTTTTTTCTTGTTTGTGACATGGAAGGTATTTTGAAACGCACCTTTGTGTTCCGGGCGCAAACGTATCGTTCACAACGAACATACGACGCACGACATTGCCCTTATTGCTAGCTGAGAGTGCACCTTTAACATCCTTTTGTACGGCCAATGATCCATCCGCGGATAATAGATAGGGCATCTAAAATAGTTTTAGGGTTTCAATAAGTGTGGTGTATAGTTGGAGTGAATACGCGCTTGAAATTCAAAATTCAATTCTTCATGTTCATGTTGTGGTTGTTTTTAAAACGGAACAAATGCAGTTATGATTATGTTATTGTTGTAGTTGGTTAGTGTTTATTACCACTATTTTTTTCTTCGTTTCTTTTTGATGCTGTTTGTTGTTGCAGTATTAGGTAGTTGTAGCTAATGTCCCCAAAAACCGAATAATTACAGGAATACAATGCTTTTCAACATTGTCCAACACACTCATACATATTTGCATAAATAATTACACATTCAATAATTAATATTATTATTAATATGTATGTACAGGATATGTATGAATAATACTAAGCATGTAAATTGGATTAGAGCTAAAAAATTAATGCTATTTTTGTAGAAAGTACAGTCGTCTCCATGGAATACTTTTGTATTACAATTGAGTTACTGAATTAAATGTTGCTGTTGTTTGTTATGTTGTTTTCCTTTCTTATCTATCGCGTGCTCGTCTCGTTTTTGCTTCAAATTAAGTTATTCCAATACTGTTGTTACATATATATGTACATATTTATGTACATCGATGCATTGGACACGCTACACCTGCGCAGCGGTACGGCAACAGATGATAAGAAGCGGCAGCGAAGAGTTGGAGAAAAAAACAACAAAGGCGCGCGCGCGTTTTATTATCGTACGGCAGTACAATTGGACTTCTGACAGTTTGCTGGGCGCCAAAACGAACGCAAGTGTAATCAAAACACATATACTCACATATTTACTCACTCACGCAAGCAAGCACGCACACACACACACGCAACGAAAGATTGAATTGGGTGTGTGCGTGCTTGTGCCTGTGCCAGCGCTATTTGCATTGGGGATGGGAGTTTTTGATGTGTGTGCGTGTTGAATAGAATATTCAACGAACGGCGAATTGAATGACGCGCGCATACACACACACACACAGGCGGCCGAAGAGTGGCGGCGAATTTAAACACAACGAAGCGGCAGATACATATATAGATATGCATACATACATTCAAGTGTATGTATGCATATAGATACGTGTGTGCGTTTGTGTATATGGCTGTGTACATCAGTGTGCGCAAAATGTGGAAACGTAGCAAACAGGGTTGCACTCAAAAGCAAACGAAAAATTAACTCGCAAATTGTATAACAAAAAATGTACAATCAGCGAATGAACGGAGAAGCAAAAATATAAGCAGAGCAATGCAATAAAATGATATCAATTAAAACCTAAATTCAATTATATGTGTAATTATCTAAATAGTTTATCTTAAAATTTGCATACATATATACATACATACGTATTAAAAACTCCGATTGCTTTTTAGTATGCCTGCTTTTATGAGATTATTTAATTTTTGCGGTTTGAACTCATCTCTATGAGTATCGGGAGCCGTATTTACTGTTGATGTTTCTACATGCCCGCAATATTATGTGCGTATTGTTTTTGATTGTTTGCATACACAAATATACGCATACTTTTTACAAATACCAAATTATGAATGTTTACGAATGAAATGGAAACGAAAAAAAATCGTATAAATGTATAGTAGGAAGAATTCTAACACACTCGCCCGCATTCGCATGACCAACGCAGTTACATAAAAGTATATGTAGCTGTTTTCCTTTTTTCTTTATTGTATATTATAACGTACGTGTAGGTACACGTATACATACAGGCACAGCCCGATATACATGCATATATGGCTGATGCACTTATACATACAAAATGGTCCGACCCAAACCAACGAGTGAGCGAGCAAGCACATACTGACGCAAACCAGCGACTCACTCGACAAGAAACTCTGACATACGGATATTGAATGTATGTATGTATATGGTATATTTGTATGTATGGCGGCGTCGGTGTCGCCGACGTTGTTGGGTCGTGCGCGGGGGCACCTGAGCCACAACACGATTTGCTGTGGGAAAGCAACAGCAACAATATTACGTGGGTGGCGGGGGGTTGATTGGTTGGGTCGATTGGTTTGGTAAAGGCAAAAGTAGCTTGCACTGCAAAAGCACTCGATATATACGTATATATATGTATGTATGTATAGCAAAGGAATACAGTGAAATGCAACGAAGGAAATTTTCTGTATACAGCAAAAATATGCGCTCACTTACCGATTCCCCACTGACAGTATAGTTGATATTTGGCGATATTTCCAAAACTGATTCGGCGGCACGGCTGCCGTTGTCTGCAAAACCCCAAGTGTAGCCGAAGGGCGGATTGCTCTGTGCGGCGCACATTATAGAGTAGTGAAGCAAGAGGGGGGAGGCGAAAGAGAAAAAAGCGCAAAATTTCCAAACGCAAATGTAATTGCACTTTTCTGTTGCTTGTATTATATGTATGTATTTATTTAAATCACGTACAAAATACTAGCCTCCTTTAACGACGCGCTCGTTTGTGTAAAATACACAATTTTTCACTTTTTTTTGATCGCGACAATCGATCGGCGACGGCGACCGACGAGACTACACCGAAACAAGAAGAAGAAAGTAGTCAAGTTGCTTCTGTGGCTGCGGGCGCCATTTTTTTCATTTGCGTTTTGTGTAACTTGTGTGCTGTGTTGCTGCCAAATCAATTCATTGATAAGGGTACTTTCAAGTATGTGTTAGTGTGTACGCGCGGTGTACATATGTGCGTTAATTGCAATAAAATTTATAAACAAAATAAAGCGCACAGTTTTTTTTCCCCAATATAATTCACAGACACAGACACCATCGAAAATTCCTTAGTGTGAGAAGCGCACGCGAGACGGACTGTACGACGAATGGAAAACAAGTGTTGCCCCATCAATCTGAAGTGCTCAAAATCGCGTATGTAGTAGTGCACAAAATACCGAGAGCGAAATGGCGAATTGATTTTGGGAAAACAAATCAGTAGTTTCTTATATCCTAATAACAATATACTGATTTAATAGCAAACACCTTTGCTTAAATAAGATATTTGGAATATTTCAGATAACATAAGCAAAACAAGCTTGTATAAAAAATACTAACATAGGTTTATGTATTTAATAGTGGCACACTCATTGCAGCGTTGCATTTTTCAGTGCTGGAAAGCCCCCGCTAACAATATTCTGAATGCGGTTGTTTTCGTAACACATTTTAGGTAAAAAGTAATTAAATTTTGTATTAAAAAGAATCATGTCGTTATCACCTGCAAGTGGCATCGGCCGCTTCTACAAACACTCTGCCAAAATAATACGATTTGTGCGCCTTGGGTGCACCAATAGGCCGTTTTACCATATTGTTGTTATGGAGGTAAATACGTTTAACGGAGAGTATATTAATATGCATCGTAATAAGAAATAATTCATCGCAGCGCCGAAAAAATCAGCATCAGCCGGTGATTGAGCAAGTGGGCACATACGATCCGCTACCCAATGAGCATAATGAGCGCCTTGTGGCCCTTAACACGGAACGCATTCGTTATTGGTTAGGAAAAGGTGCTCATATGTCCACACCCGCGGCAGAGTTACTCGGCATTTCCGGAATCCTGCCCATACACCCACGCACTTATATGACAGCCTGGCGTAATCGTCAAGCAGCCAACGCTGATCAACAAAGACAGGAGAATGCCGAGGGCGTGGCTACTCAATAAAACAATATTTTTATAAAGGGATAACAAGCATTGATTTTGTTTAAATAGCTCCATACATTTTTAAATTGTTTCTTCTGTAAAGTGTGTAACACATCCTAATCCGTGCTTTTTAACAGTAATCCATTACAAACTTAAAAATTTACAGCTATGCATACGCAAATTCTAACCGAGAAGGGTGACAAAGAAGACTAAAAAATTTGTAAATTGATAGGCATGCCTTGGACGCTAGAAATGCTGGAGTAATGGTTTGTTTAATCACGCTTCAGCACGTTAGAGGCCCTCTCTTTTGCGTCGTCTATGATTTTGTCAACGGCTGAAAAATATGTTGTAATATAGATAAGAACAAATTTAAATATATTGAAAGCCTCAATGCTTACCACCATGATGCTTCAGGAAGTAGGGTCGCACCAGTTTGTTGTAAATAACGTAAGAACCGTTGCTATCTGTAGGCAGCATGCACCAAACAAGAAATACGCACTGCAAAGGAATGATGGAATCATCCATTAAATAATGTTGATAAATGTGAAACACGTTGTGGTTACCTTTAACAGCCAGTAGAAAGGTATTACATGAGTCAACACACCCGAAAAGAACTCGATGACAGTCAGAATGCCAAATGTAACCCAGTAAGTGAGCCATTTTGTATCGTCCAGCTTGGTGCTAGACTCAATGGCATGTATGGAGATGTATGCGGGATATGCCACACCGATTATGTTGCACAAAAGCTGAGCACCATATCCAAACACTAAGTATAGTGCGCAGAAGGCAGCGGCACCTGAAAATCAAGGTTAGGTTATTAGTAATAGGCACTGACCGAAACTAAATAAACATATTTATTTATGTATATAATGTTGCACATGGGATTTACCAATACGGACAAAACTGTTTTCTTTAAAAATCTCTACTAGTTTATCTTCCAAAGCTTCAAACACCATGGTCTAGCTGTTTGAACAAGTAAAACACGATTGGACTGCGAAAAAATTGTTGGGCTGCCCTTTCGCTTCATGATGAGGGCGCTGAGGTGGTGAATATTTGCAGCTATTATTAACCTTTTAGCTCTTGTCACAAGCCTCAATTTTGTTTTTTGAAATATGCGGCCACGCGTATGTCGACCATTAATTATAGGTACATACATATGTATGTGTACGTATGTAAATACATATTTATTTGCCATTAATTGTCAGGCTCTGGGATGCAAGTGAAGCGCTAGGCTGCAATCAGTGTTGCATGGCCAGCACAACCGATCACAAGGCATACGGCGTCCTCCGCCTTAACCGTGGTTCATCGCGTTTTAGAAATGTTTGTTTTTGTGCTTTTTTTTTTGTAAATGATGTCATGCATGAGTATATAATATGCATACATACATATTTATGTATGCTTGCTCGACTAATGAATTTTGTGCTAATTATACGCCGGGGATGTCTAGGTGTAAACGCTATGCGACAAGCTGGCGACCAGCTGATTGGTGTGTGTGTGTGTAAGCCACAGCATTACTCAAATTCTGCAACTCACCTATGCCAATGTAGACAATGGGCACCCTGACGTTACGACGCGCTTCCTGGCGTTGCTTTATTTGCATAATATAGTCCCAAAGCCACATTAAAGCCAACTCCGTTTGTTATCACATGTGAAAACTAGTCAGAAATAGGGCTATCGGCGACAACAAAGCACAACCCGTTCACACACATACACACGCGCTATATTAATTAAGTATGAATGTTATACACGTCTATGAAAGCGCCACGAAGGCAGCTCCAAAGTATTCAAGTCAAGCTGAACTTTGATTTTGGCTAATTGTTGGATTTGTCGACCTCTTGAGCTGTTTGAATTTTCAGATGCGATCGAGGAACAGTATTCCCACGTACGATAAAGTACACAAGAAGAAAATCGAAAAAACGCAATAAAGACTATGGAATTTGTAAAATTCCCGCATACATACATATGTGCACAGAAAGGTGTTTGCACGTCTCATATACACATATGTACATACATATGCATGTACATATGCATGTATGTATATGACGAGCATATGTGTGTCTGCCCCAACATTTGTGTTGGAAAAGCAGCTGCTGGAGCCGCCTGTACATTCACATACAAATACTTGTACATACAAACATTTTTATATTTCTATTGTTGTTGTACTGACACCGACTGAAACAATCATAGTCAGTTATTGAAACCGCACTAAGCTTGTGATTAATCATCTTATTTAAAGCTTTGTTACTGTTACTAAATTTAACAAGTTGCTGTTGCTATTTATAAATGCCAAAAATGTACTGCGTTTTTCAGGTCAAAAGACAGGCTGCCACGTATTACGTAGTCGGAATGTATGGTGGAGCCTCTCCCGATTTAAAACGCTTGTAAAAGGATGACAACAACGTAACTCACCGTAAAATATCTTGTTCCTGTCGACATTCGTTCGCTGCTCCAAAAACTCAAATCCTTTCGTCCATGGCCTCGACTGGTCATGCAACGCCTTGTCGACAGTGTTTTTGTACTGTTCGAACCATTGCTGTGCATTCAGAGTATATTGGGCAGCCATTTCTTTCTTTAATTTCAGTAACTATTTGATTAACGTAAAAAACCGAAAATGCTGCTTTGCTTTTAGTTTTGCTTTAAAGCTGTGTCGGCTAGCTCCGTCTAGTTCAATGAACCAGTTTTGAGGTTAAACTGCGATGTAGCGTCCCTCCTGGAAACATAAATAAGTTATTCTAGTTCAAAATCGCTACTCCAAAACTGATAGATAACTTATATGTTATAAGCAAAATGTAGCGTTTAAATATAAAGATTTGTTATATTATTTTATTTTTTTGATGTGATAAAATACAGAACTCTTGGCAAGTGGCAGCACGATGTTTATAGCATACAGCTTTTATTTAGCTTCAGTCAGGGATCTCGAAATTTGTCGCGCCAAAATTTAAATTCGCTACTATCAAATAAAACCAATCAAATTTTAAAAACAAAATAACGCAGTGTTTATTTGATCACAATATTGCACATAACTTACTATTGGAAGGCACACATTTTGTTTGTAAACGGCACCAACCCACTGTTTTCGTTTGGTAAATAGCCTCATAGGAGTAGGAAATTAAAATGATATGTGAAACTACTTACTACAAAGTAAAGCAAATCAGGAAACAAAATTTGTATTTCAACATTTGACAAACACGGCGACGGCTAGACTACAGCACCAAACAAGGTTCAAAGATTATACTTTTCACGCAAGGCGCAAAATTCGTCAAAAAACAACAACACCAGCGTCGAGTACGGTGCACTACGCATGTAAATGGCCCAGAAGCCCTTATACATACCATAAAAGCCTTCAGAGCGTAAAATTTTGACAATGCAGTCCAGCCAGCCGTTGTAGTAAATACCACGCCCATGGATGTCGACGCCCTGATTGTATAGACGTGTTGTAATTACGTCCGCTGGCGTAATGGCTAAGGTCACAACTGATCCCGCAATCAGACCTGCTGAGAAGGAGTTCAGTGTCGGATGCGAGACTAGATCGTGTGCCTTAAGCAGCTCCTTGGTCTTGCCAAACGTTGCAATTTGTGCAGAAGACCCGATGGCGGCACGTACTATAGCAGCCGTTGATCCCCGCCAAAGACCGAAAATGCCTCCTTCGTTGTAGATTTGCTTAAAAGCATGGCTCATCGAGGTGTGAGAGTGCTGATAACCAACCGCAATTTCTTTGGCTGCTTGCGATTGTAGCTGGGTCTTGATCTGAAAAGTCGAAATTACGATATTAGCAATGGAAGGTTTTTCAGCATGTTCCGCATCAAACCGAACCTTATCAGTGATAATCACATATGCACTACCTTATCTTATCTAACACGAAATGTCTGGAAAATCTATTTAAATTTGATGTACACGCCACATTGTTTATGGTCGCTGCTCGACAGACATCATTATGAGTGGGATGATCATTTAATGATGCATTTTTAGATAAGCTGTCTGTCTGTCAACATTTATGTAACACACCATAAAAAATGGACTGGAGCAAAATGAGCCTACAACGCCGCCCATTGCTCCCCACATCAGTCCCAAGCCATATGAAATTTCGCCATTCTTGTTATGCATCCAATGTCTGTCCACCGCCATTGTGTAAATGCTCAGCCTATGGACATATGTAAATGTACGTCAAAATATTTTAACATTTGAAATAAATATATATGCAAGCGTCTCACCTAAAGGAATTGATGATGAATTGAAAGTTAAGAGCAGGCACTAAGCCCTTTTGGAGGCCAAGTATGCCTTCATTTTTAGCCACTGTGATGAAAGCGTTCAGAACTCCTTTGTAGGGCTCCACGTAAGTTCCTCGGGCCGCTAGTTCTCCTTGCAGCTGAATCCGAGTCTTGATGACCTCGATTGGATTTGTAAAGAAGGTGGCACCGACGGATGCAAGGCCTCCCAGCATGAAATCAGAAGTAGCCATTGGTTACACTACAGCAGCTTTTAAAGTTTCTTGAACGCAAAAAATTTGCCAGCATCATCCAATTCCGTGTGCTTTGAGCCAAGGCAGGCGGCCAAATGTGCATGCGTCCTCAGAAATAATGCGTACGGGAATACAACTAATAAGAATAACAATAGGGTTGTGCCAGTTTCGTTTAGAATAAGTTGAACAGAGTGGTTCATTTTAATGAACTTCTAAACTGCGCTAATTTTAAATTTTGTGTGAAGACTAGAAGGGAATAGCAGCACTTAAGACTTTTTTTTTTTTTATAACTACGATTAATATTTATAGTAATAATTTTGATAAATAGCATGTGAAGTGCTACAAAAGCTTTTTTATGTTTCTAAAATCCTATTGAAATGGGATAAGTTTTCAATATTACGACAAGTACTATGAAAGCATATTTTAATTTATAAACTTTTTGTTTTATAACATTGCTGTCGGTTTTCTTTTCTACGAAAAAGTAATTTTTTAAACATCGATGTTTTTATACGATGCATCGACAAGGCATCGATTTTTTTAAATGACCCATCTATGGACATCGATGTTTTCGCTCGGACTTACATCCTTACTTTCAGGTACAGAGTATAGAAATTCGGACAAATAGTAGATTATTTGATTGCGATTGCTGCTTTGCCTGTCTGTTGTAGAGCTGCAGAATAATCGATGTTGACTTCATCGATCTTTTTTTGGTGGGATTTTCTATAAATTTAAATCGACTAATCGTTAGCAGAAGAAACTTAAATATCTATTAAATCTAGTCTAGTAAAGCAGGTCATCTATCCGCAAATGTTTATTTTTGTATTCGTAGTTTTTATTTTTCCACAATGCTGGCTCATTTTTTACAAATGATGTTTGTGGAATCAATGCTATTCATTGTCATAGTACATGTTCGCATGAATAGACACAAAGAAAAATTTATATTCTTCGCAAACTATATTTTGAGGGCAAGCTACAACGCCTCGTGATATTTATATAATTATAAAACGGTAAAAGTTTTAAAAGGATCTGGTGAGTGTTATATGTACCGACGTTTTGCAGTTTACGAATGGAAAGCTTCACTCCTGTGCCTACCAAGCGACTTTTTTTGCGATCCGAACATGACCAACCGATTACAAGGCATCCGGCGTCCTCCGCCTTAACCGTGGCTTATTGCATTTTCCAATCTTTTTTGGTTGTGCCATGTTAAACATATGTACATATGTACATATGTAAGTACATATACTTGGTCGACTAATGAATTTTGTGCTAAATATACATATGGTATAAGCGTCATATCTGTATGTCACAGCATCAGCAACATAACTCACCGAAAAATATGTTGTTCCTGTCGACATTCGTTCGCTGCTCCAAAAAATCAAATCCTTTTGCACATAGCCTCGACTGGTCATGCAGCGCCTTGTCGACAATGTCTTTGTACTGCTCGAACCATTTCCGTACATTCAAATTATATCGGGCAGCCATTTCTTTCTTAATTTCAATATCTATTTGATTAACATTAAAAACCGAAAATGCTACTTTGCTTTTAATTTTGCTTTAAAGCTGTGTCGGCTAACTCGTCTAGTTCAATGAACCAGTTTTGCAGCGCCCCTCTTAAAAATATGAAATAGCTAATTTAATTCCAAAAAAGATAACCTCTTGGCAAGTGGCAGCACGATGTTTATAGCAAACAGCTTTTGTTTAGCTTCAGTCAGGGTTCTCGAAATTTGTCGCGCAAAAATTTAAATTCGCTATTATCTCTTTTAACAAATAAAACCAATCAAATTTTATAAACAAAATAACGCAGTGTTTATTTGATCAAAATATTGCACATAACTTACTATTGGAAGGCACACATTTTGTTTGTAAACGGCACCAACCCACTGTTTCCCTTTGGTAAACAGCCTCATAGGAGTAGGAGATTAAAATAAGGATATTTTGAACTACTAACTATGGTTTTGTTTTAAACAAAGTAAAGCAAAGCAGGGAACAAAATTTGTACTTAAACATTAGACAAACACGACGACGACTAGACTACAGCACCAATCGAAGCTTAAAGATGATACTTTTCACGCACGGCGCAAAATTCGTCAAAGAACAATAACACAAGCGTCGAGTGCGGAGCAATACGCATGTAATTGGCCCAGAAGCCTTTGTACATACCATAGATGCCTTCGGAGCGGAAAATCTTGACAATGCAGTCCAGCCAGCCGTTGTAGTAAATACCACGGCCATGGACGTCTACGCCCTGATTGTACAGACGCGTCGTAATTACGTCTGGTGGCGTAATAGCTAACGACATTATTGATCCCGCAATTAGACCTGATGAAAAGGAGTTCAGTGTCGGATGCGTGACTAGATCGTGTTCCACAAGCAGCGCCTTGGTCTTGCCAAACGTTGCAATTTGTGCACCAGACCCGATGGCGGCACGCGCTAGAGCAGCCATTGACCCCCGCCAAAGACCGAAAATGCCTCCTTCGTTGTAGATTTGCTTGAAAGCATGGCTCATGGACGTGTGAGAGTGCTGATAGCCAACCGCAATTTGTTTGGCTGCTTGTGATTGTAGTTGTGTCTTGATCTGAAAAAACAAAATAGCGTATTAACAATGGACGATTTTTCAGCATGTTCGGTCCGATTCGTCTTATCAGTGAGCAAATACGCAAAATCACTACGTTATCTTATCTAACATGAAATGTCTGGAAAATATTTAAATTTCATATACACGCCACTTTGGGTTTGATCGGGTTTGACCTAGCCCGGCACCATTGTGACAAGATGTTAATAAAACGATAATTTCCTAGATAAGCTGATTGTCTGTATCTCAACATTTATGTAACACACTTATTCGGCTTACCAAAAAAAATGGACTGGAGCAGTATGAGCCTACGACGCCGCCGATAGCTCCCCACATCAGTCCCAAGCCATATGAAATTTCGCCATTCTTGTTATGCATCCAATGTCTGTCCACGGCCGTAGTGTAAATGCTCAGCCTACAGACACAAATTTTGGTACATACATACATACATATGTATATAAATATTCAACTTTGGATGACTTCAACTCACCTAAAAGAGTTGATGATGAATTGAAAGTAAAGAGCAGGCACTAAGCCCTTCTGGAGGCCAATCATGCCATCGTTCTTAGCCACTGTGATGAAAGCGTTCAGAACTCCTTTGTATGGCTCCACGTAAGTTCCTCGGGCCGCTAGTTCCCCTTGCAGCTGAATGCGTGTCTTGATGACCTCGATTGGATTTGTGAAGACGGTGGCGCCAACGGATGCAAGGCCTCCCAGCATGAAATCAGAAGTAGCCATTGGTTACACTACAGCAGCTTTTAAAGTTTCTTGAACGCAAAAAATTTGCCAGCATCATCCAATTCCGTGTGCTTTGAGCCAAGGCAGGCGGCCAAATGTGCATGCGTCCTCAGAAATAATGCGTACGGGAATACAACTAATAAGAATAACAATAGGGTTGTGCCAGTTTCGTTTAGAATAAGTTGAACAGAGTGGTTCATTTTAATGAACTTCTAAACTGCGCTAATTTTAAATTTTGTGTGAAGACTAGAAGGGAATAGCAGCACTTAAGACTTTTTTTTTTTTTATAACTACGATTAATATTTATAGTAATAATTTTGATAAATAGCATGTGAAGTGCTACAAAAGCTTTTTTATGTTTCTAAAATCCTATTGAAATGGGATAAGTTTTCAATATTACGACAAGTACTATGAAAGCATATTTTAATTTATAAACTTTTTGTTTTATAACATTGCTGTCGGTTTTCTTTTCTACGAAAAAGTAATTTTTTAAACATCGATGTTTTTATACGATGCATCGACAAGGCATCGATTTTTTTAAATGACCCATCTATGGACATCGATGTTTTCGCTCGGACTTACATCCTTACTTTCAGGTACAGAGTATAGAAATTCGGACAAATAGTAGATTATTTGATTGCGATTGCTGCTTTGCCTGTCTGTTGTAGAGCTGCAGAATAATCGATGTTGACTTCATCGATCTTTTTTTGGTGGGATTTTCTATAAATTTAAATCGACTAATCGTTAGCAGAAGAAACTTAAATATCTATTAAATCTAGTCTAGTAAAGCAGGTCATCTATCCGCAAATGTTTATTTTTGTATTCGTAGTTTTTATTTTTCCACAATGCTGGCTCATTTTTTACAAATGATGTTTGTGGAATCAATGCTATTCATTGTCATAGTACATGTTCGCATGAATAGACACAAAGAAAAATTTATATTCTTCGCAAACTATATTTTGAGGGCAAGCTACAACGCCTCGTGATATTTATATAATTATAAAACGGTAAAAGTTTTAAAAGGATCTGGTGAGTGTTATATGTACCGACGTTTTGCAGTTTACGAATGGAAAGCTTCACTCCTGTGCCTACCAAGCGACTTTTTTTGCGATCCGAACATGACCAACCGATTACAAGGCATCCGGCGTCCTCCGCCTTAACCGTGGCTTATTGCATTTTCCAATCTTTTTTGGTTGTGCCATGTTAAACATATGTACATATGTACATATGTAAGTACATATACTTGGTCGACTAATGAATTTTGTGCTAAATATACATATGGTATAAGCGTCATATCTGTATGTCACAGCATCAGCAACATAACTCACCGAAAAATATGTTGTTCCTGTCGACATTCGTTCGCTGCTCCAAAAAATCAAATCCTTTTGCACATAGCCTCGACTGGTCATGCAGCGCCTTGTCGACAATGTCTTTGTACTGCTCGAACCATTTCCGTACATTCAAATTATATCGGGCAGCCATTTCTTTCTTAATTTCAATATCTATTTGATTAACATTAAAAACCGAAAATGCTACTTTGCTTTTAATTTTGCTTTAAAGCTGTGTCGGCTAACTCGTCTAGTTCAATGAACCAGTTTTGCAGCGCCCCTCTTAAAAATATGAAATAGCTAATTTAATTCCAAAAAAGATAACCTCTTGGCAAGTGGCAGCACGATGTTTATAGCAAACAGCTTTTGTTTAGCTTCAGTCAGGGTTCTCGAAATTTGTCGCGCAAAAATTTAAATTCGCTATTATCTCTTTTAACAAATAAAACCAATCAAATTTTATAAACAAAATAACGCAGTGTTTATTTGATCAAAATATTGCACATAACTTACTATTGGAAGGCACACATTTTGTTTGTAAACGGCACCAACCCACTGTTTCCCTTTGGTAAACAGCCTCATAGGAGTAGGAGATTAAAATAAGGATATTTTGAACTACTAACTATGGTTTTGTTTTAAACAAAGTAAAGCAAAGCAGGGAACAAAATTTGTACTTAAACATTAGACAAACACGACGACGACTAGACTACAGCACCAATCGAAGCTTAAAGATGATACTTTTCACGCACGGCGCAAAATTCGTCAAAGAACAATAACACAAGCGTCGAGTGCGGAGCAATACGCATGTAATTGGCCCAGAAGCCTTTGTACATACCATAGATGCCTTCGGAGCGCAAAATCTTGACAATGCAGTCCAGCCAGCCGTTGTAGTAAATACCACGGCCATGGACGTCTACGCCCTGATTGTACAGACGCGTCGTAATTACGTCTGGTGGCGTAATAGCTAACGACATTATTGATCCCGCAATTAGACCTGATGAAAAGGAGTTCAGTGTCGGATGCGTGACTAGATCGTGTTCCACAAGCAGCGCCTTGGTCTTGCCAAACGTTGCAATTTGTGCACCAGACCCGATGGCGGCACGCGCTAGAGCAGCCATTGACCCCCGCCAAAGACCGAAAATGCCTCCTTCGTTGTAGATTTGCTTGAAAGCATGGCTCATGGACGTGTGAGAGTGCTGATAGCCAACCGCAATTTGTTTGGCTGCTTGTGATTGTAGTTGTGTCTTGATCTGAAAAAACAAAATTAGCGTATTAGCAATGGACGATTTTTCAGCATGTTCGGTCCGATTCGTCTTATCAGTGAGCAAATACGCAAAATCACTACGTTATCTTATCTAACATGAAATGTCTGGAAAATATTATTTAAATTTCATATACACGCCACTTTGGGTTTGATCGGGTTTGACCTAGCCCGGGACCATTGTGACAAGATGTTAATAAAACGATAATTTCCTAGATAAGCTGACTGTCTGTATCTCAACATTTATGTAACACACTTATTCGGCTTACCAAAAAAAATGGACTGGAGCAGTATGAGCCTACGACGCCGCCGATAGCTCCCCACATCAGTCCCAAGCCATATGAAATTTCGCCATTCTTGTTATGCATCCAATGTCTGTCCACGGCCGTAGTGTAAATGCTCAGCCTACAGACACAAATTTTGGTACATACATACATACATATGTACATATATAAATATTCAACTTTGGATGACTTCAACTCACCTAAAAGAGTTGATGATGAATTGAAAGTAAAGAGCAGGCACTAAGCCCTTCTGGAGGCCAATCATGCCATCGTTCTTAGCCACTGTGATGAAAGCGTTCAGAACTCCTTTGTATGGCTCCACGTAAGTTCCTCGGGCCGCTAGTTCCCCTTGCAGCTGAATGCGTGTCTTGATGACCTCGATTGGATTTGTGAAGACGGTGGCGCCAACGGATGCAAGGCCTCCGAGCACGAAATCAGAAGTAGCCATTGGTTACGGGAAAATGTGAGTGTTGACTAGAGAAACGGTACAGCAGCTTTTAAATTTCTTAAACGCGAAAATTTTTTAGACAAAAAAGGCCACCACCGCATGTTCGCTGTCCGGCACGGACTTTAAACTCCTATTCGTCAAGTTAAGCCAGCATCATCCAATTCTGTGTGCTTAGAGCCAATGCGGGTGGCAGAATGTGCCTGCCTCCTCAGAAATAATGCGCACCGCAAAATAACTAATAACTATAACAATATTAGAGTTGTGCCAGTTCATTTAAAAAAAGTTCAACAGAGTGGTTCATTTTCATAAATTTCTAAACTTGTTGCTAGTTTCAACTTTTTTGTGAAGATTAGAAGGTAGTGAAACATTTAAGACATAACCGCCGAACTAAATAAAAATATATATATTAATTTTAGTTGTACAAAAATATAATTTTAAATTGTTGTTAACCTATATAGCATTAACTTTACATGTATTTATATTCTTAATTAAAGTGAAAAATCAATATTTGAACAAAAAGTAATGAACAAGAAGTTCGTAATGAAATTGTTCTCAAATAATGAAAAGAAAAATGAAAGTGATACACTGATTTGAACTAGAATTCACAGTCTTAATAATAGTATATTACTAAGTTATCGGAAATATCAATTACAATATATTTCAAGTGGCGTATCAGCAAACTTTTGTTGGCTGTCCATTTACCGCTTGATGCAAATGGTATTTTTGTTTAAACTTCAAGTTGGCAGGGCAGAACGCAGAGGATTCTTAGAAAATAAATTAAATATCAATTAAAATTTCAATTCATACACCAAATATTGCAAAAAGCATATGTAAATGCTAAGTAAAACGCGTTATAGACCTAAAACTAAATAACACGCACGCGGGACGTGCTCGAAAATGAGGAAATGCGAAGTTTTGCTGTACTTGTGGACACTCGCCTCTAGCTGTCTTTTTTGTTGTTGCTACAAAAGAGGTAAGCTATAGAATACTCTGATTTGTGTCGTTGCTTGACCCAATTCTGTCTTAACCAACAGTGCGCCTACAGGACAGCTTATGTTCGGATAAGCTACTTTTTACTCTATCAAAGCCTTTTCGAGGTGATCCGACCGTGGCGTTAACCGAAGATGAAGATTCGGGAGCGATTATAACCCAGGCATGGAACTCTTCATTATCTGTAGGCCATTCGATCAACAGGATTAAATATGACTGCCATTTTAAAGTGCAAACTACAGATCGTCGGCCCCGTGGCATTTACACAATTATAACACGGTTAAAGTTTCGAAAGGATCCGGTGAGCGGCAAATGCATCGATTTTTTGCAGTTCACGAGTGGAAATCGTCCGCCTAGCGAACGCATTTGCAGTGACATATCCATCGATGGACCTTCTGGCCGCATGATCTTTGACCAGCGGGACCGTGAAGTCAATGTGTACGTTTATGTCTCGAAGCATAGGGTCATCTTTGAAGAGCCACTGGAGCTTCGTATGGTAATGACTGCACACTCGGAGTGCTTACCGGGTGACTTTCTTTGCAATCCGAAAGATCCGTACTCGTGCATTTCTCGCCATTTTGTGCGAGACAATATCACCAACTGTATGTATCCATGCCGGGACGAGGGCACATGTTTCTACGATGCCATTCCGCATGAGGAAATTGACACCACTAATGTCGCTCTATCAGCAATCACTTCTCTCATATTTACAATGCTCGGTGTTGGATTCTGTATATGGATCTGTTGGAAATACTGGAACTGCATTACTGTCCAGCAACACGCGCATGAGGCATCGGCAGCACGTTTCAATCAGCGACGGACTCGCGTAAGTGAAGCAGACATAACAAATTACAGCTCTTAAATGTATTATTTACTTTGTTCGCTTGTAGTCGGCCGTCCCCACCATCGAGCTGCCCTCTGCACCGTCATATGATGGGGTGATGGCGCACGACTTAGCGCAAATCCCGCAGGATCAGCAGCAGCCGCCAACACCCAAAGATTTGCCGCCAAGCTATGAGTCACTGTTCCCGGAAAGATAAGCACGGGAATCAAAAATGATGAATCCATTTTGTGCCAGATTCAGGTTAGTTAGTCGGCAACAGATTGGTGTGCCACAATTTAATGAATATACGAATATGTAGAATGAGAAAAGAAGCGAGTTTGTAGTAGCAGAGCGGCCGAAACGGTAGCTTCAACTTCGCCTGTAATAGTCCTATTAGGTAAATATGTATGTACGCTAAATGTTCGATCACTCCATGTATATATGCACAACTTTCATAGTTATGGGACTGATTTTATGTTTTTCGATAATTATTGTTCGATTTTTATTTGGTTATTAATAGGCGTGAATAGAACATGTTTAGTGTTATCGTATTACCAAATGTTTTTTTTTTTATTTTACACTGTTTATTTTATATTTGTGCTTATCTTTATGTTATCTGATCTGTATATATTGAAATGTTTTTTCTTAATTGAAGCGCCTGAAATTTTTATGTGAGATTATAAAGACATTAAACCGAAATAAATCATGTTTGTATACTCAACACACTAAATCTCATAGCACTACTGAAATCTCACCCAATTAAAAATGAAATTATATCAATTATTTCGTTAATTTAAGTGTAATTTTTAAGATGCCAATATGTATACAAAACTCTACTAGCTAGCTCAAATTTTGAAGCAGTATTTAAGTAAATACGGGAATATTTGTAAAAACGCGTAGTATTAACTTTAACAAACTTAGTGGGACAGCCTTGGCTTCCCATAAACTGGAAGAAGAAAAAACACACATACACTCAACATATATAAATATATTCCACATAGTTGTACCTGTTTCTAATGAAAAATAAAAAAATCACGCTTTTGTATACATGTAGTTGTTTGTGCAAAGCCCTTAGAGAGCAAGTTAAAAGAAATGTCGAATTACAATAACCCAAATGTAAAGAAGGCCATTTGTTAGCTTCCTGCAAATGCGCTCATGCTCAAATTGTCAATTGTTTATAATATTGTATGTATTAGTGATATCTGTGAAATACATTTTGTAAAGCCTCATAAAACTATCAAAACAATCTATCAAGAACTCCTGCATAAAACTTGCATCGTATGTTTCAATTAAGTGTTGACAGTAAATGCAATTTTGAGTGTTCAATTAAAGTGGGCAGATTAAGGCCAATCTTATTTATATACATATATACAAATACGTAAGCAAATGAAAAGTATAAATAAAACCAACTACATGTTATTCGAAATGAAAACACAATATGTATTATTTTATTTCAACAAACTCCTGGCCCCAATCCGTGAAAAAAGCGAAAGAGTTCCCAAATTACAATTGTTGTTAATCAATTCGATTGTTATGGAACACGTTTTTAACATGAATCTGTGACACACATGATGACACCGCCCCCTCATGAGTCAGCAACAAGATATGTTGCTTGCACCCGTGTCTAACAATGCCCCGTTTACGCCATTTACATTACGGCGTTTTGCTAAGTCAAACCCAAAGTGGGTGACTTTGGCCATCTAAACTACTAGTACTAAGTGTTTACTTAATGTTAATGTTTATTAAGGATAGATTTCGAGTTCCTTTAATTTCAGAAGAAACGATTCGATATGTACGTATGCGCCCGTCTGTCCGTCCATTTATTGTATCTGTTCGCATGAGCATCGAGAACCATAACAGATAAAAGCACCAGACCTGGTATAATAAGATTTGTCTTATTCTTACGCAGGTCTTACTATAAAACCTTAAAAAATAATAATTTCTTTATATTTTATGTTTTTATATCGTCGCAAAATTCGATAAAATAATCATTTTTCGTACAAACAATCTTTTGTTTACATATGGGGGCACTATATAATAAGGCTACGGTTTGTTTTCATTAAAGGGCTGCCACTTGAAAGTAATTACAAGATATGCCCCTTATATGATACGAAAGGTTCGAAAAGGTTTAAGGTATTAACGTACATACTCAAATCGCAATTTAAAACAAGTTAGCACTTAAGTGTTTAATAAGCGCCATCACCATCTGAAGTATCAATATGTGGTCTTAAGGGCATTGACTTTTGAAAAGCTTTATAATTTGAAAAACTGGTTATTCGGTAAGAGTTGTGTATTTAAAACCTACAATACATATTGTACGTATATGCGACCGGTTGTGGTGATCAAAAGTTTCCATTATAGATCGTTAACAATCATTTTAGATTGCTAACATAAGTTTAAAGGTCCATTAAAAACGGTTAAACATCATAACCTAATACTTAGATCTTTATTCAAATATTTTCATTAATAAATGTACCTCTAATGTAACACCTTTCTTGACATAAGTCCAATAAAATATGGTTTATAGTATTTTTTTTTTTTTTTTTTATTTTTTTTTGAACCAACACCTCATAGATCCTGTTTGGAATAGAGCTTCAGCTGGCTTTGATTGCTTGGATTAAGTCTAGTATGGTTAAGTATTGTTCGGCCCAATACATTTTTCTGTTGAGAGTGCGCTTCCCCATGGGAATGGGGAATCTTAATGGAAAAGATATGAACTGAAGCCTTTTTAATTTAACATCTCGATGACATTCTGCAATCCAGATAAAATAATCTACGTATATTTATATTCTTGAATCCCGGTATCTATTTTATTTAATACAAAATACAATAATGTTGGCGCATCAGCATGTATCCATGTATGTATGTGAATATCTATCGCAGATGTGTACATAAATACTATACATACATACATATGTACATAAATATATGTATGTACATACATACATATATACTGCGAGTGTGAATTCGAACTCACCTTGAAAAGTTCAGTGTGGCTTGCAAAAGCTTGCCAATCAATTAGAGAATGTGTTTGTGTTTTTATTTAGGAAGTGATCAACAAGTGGTAAGTAGAGCAATGCAATTAATAGCAAGTAAAAGCTAAATGTACATATATCTATGTACATATGTATGTATGTATGTACTTTTAAATGTACATAGAGAGAGATACACCTGATTACATATAAACACCTCCAATGTTCATTTTGATGCCTGTGCGCATATCTAGCCATTACGAGTCAATGCTCGGACTATGCAGGGTTCTCTTTCTTCCAACGATCCAAGTTCAAGGTCTATTGGCACCGCCAGGTAGCTGCTTTTGATCCATTTCCCACTTAAGTACATATGTATTTATGTATGTACATATGTATGTAGATTTTAATCATGAAATGCATTTATTTAAATTCACAATTTACTCAAGCTTTATCTTCGGACAACAGTGATAACTAGTATGCAGAGTCAGCAACCTGTTAAGCATCATGCGAACTGTATATCTGAATAGACAGATGGGCAATAAGCAGCTGATAGTAACGACTTAAGTTTTGATGAAATTCAAATGAGAACTTGATTTGTCTATGTATGTGTGTCTATAAAAATTATGTCAATTATGTGTGCGTGTGTGTGCTTTGTATGTGTGATTGCATTTATTTATAACAGCACGCCATTAACAAATTTACGGCCCAACGGCGAATCGCGGCAATAACAAAGGAGACAAATTCACAGCGAGATGCACTAGAGCTGTGTGCGTGAGACACACAACGTAATCATTTATTGTCATACTCGAAGAATTCTTAAACGTTTTTTATATTTTACATAACGTGCGTCCACGACCGAATTTTTATTTTTTCATTTCTCTTTATTGAAAGTCCCACTACCCTTTTTCCAGCATTAAAATAAATGTTGCAAAATATTGCACGATGTGTTGCAATAATCATTTATGCATATCAAGAGAAAAACAACAAATTCAACTCAGCTTCATTTGAAAGAGAAATAGTGCACCATAATATTGGATGTGTGGCTTTAGATTGCGAAATTTTTGTTTTTAATATTTAGAAAGGCCATTGCCTAAGGATTCGAAATGTTATTTATGTGTGAGTCGGGTATGATATTTGTTCGTGAAGTGGCAGTGGCAGTATCACTAAGAGAAACTCACGCACTCTTTTATGCACAGCTCTAACAAAAGCACATGTATGCACCCGTTATGCACTGGCCATTCACACACCTATGTATGCAAAAACACTCACATGTACACACACACACACATATGCATTCCCAGACATGTAATGCTTGCGCTGCGCTCTCTGTCGCTGCCGCCGGCGCTAACAAAGTCGCTATAAAATCGCGTCGCAGTCGCGTACTCGGCTTCTTCTACTCGCGTTGCTCGCAACATACAGTTCGAGTATCTCTGCACTTGTTTTAATAAGCACTTAAATACATATCTACGTATGTATGTTTTTGGCTTTCAAATTCGCAAAAAAGTTCGTTGTTATCAGAAACAATTAGCCACGATACACTGTTGGCAACAAAAACGCAAATTGTAGACCGGTTTCGTTCGCTACAATTTACCATTGATCGGGGATCGTGATTCATGGCGGTGAACCAACAACAACAGCAACAACAACAATACCAATACCAGCAAGCCAGAGCTTGTGTTCGAAGCTAAGAGTTGTACAAGAGTGCCGGCACGTTCAGTGTTTGGAAAAAACTTGAACTTGAAAGATCAATTCGTTCGTGGCGAGTCTGCCCGTCTGCGCCAACGGACGGTTTTATGTAAAAGAGTGCACATACATATAAATATACAGATACCGATATAGTTGTATGTACATACATACATACGTATCTGTGCAGTGCAAAATTCATTAAAGCGATTTATTGTGAATGTGCGCACAAACGGCAATCATACCTACCTAGACGACCAGTGCTTGTGCAAAACTAAATTGTATAAAAAAATTAAAGTAATAGTTTTTAACCAACGCAACGCGGAAGTGACAGAAGAAAATCATATAAGATTGTGTGAAGCAAAAATATATACCTACGTACATATATACATATATTATATATTTGAAATTTGATTTGTTCAAACAAAATAATCACAATTATGGGTATCTGCAAGCCAACAACGTTGCTGATTTTTATAACAGGTGTGTGAATATTTGAATTTGTTTGTATGAATTTGGATTTGTTATCATTATACAAGTATATCCATTATGTTTCTAGATAATGTAATATGATTTTAGTTTTTATAGCCTGTACCCAAAGGGTGAAAGGCTATACTAGTTTTGTGCGCATGTATGTAACACACAGAAGGAGGCGTGGCAGACCCCACAAAGTATATATATTCTTGATCAGGATGAGAAGCCGAGTCGATATAGCCTTGTCCGTCCGTCCGTCTGTCCGTCTGTCCGTCTGTCCGTCTGTCTGTCCGTCTGTCCGTATGAACGCAAGGATCTCAGAAAGTATAAGAGCTAGAATAACCAAACTTGGTTTCCATATTCTCCTAAGACCGAGAAAGTACGAGTTTGAGTTTTTTTTCGATGCACCCCCCCACTCCCCCGCAATTCGTGTTTTTTCTTATAACTTCCGTAATTCTCGGAATTTTGAAATCAATTTTGGTAGGTACATCCAGTTAGTACTAATGTGCCCGTGTGCCAAATTTCATCATGATAGGTCAATTCTGAAGAAAGTTATAGCCATAAGTAAAATCGCTGCTCATGCGCTGCCTGCAGCTCAGTCGCCAGCGCTGCCCGCAGCTGTTGTTGTTGTTGCTCCTTTGGTTTAACTTTGTGCTGCATACATACACGCATATAAACACGCATAGGTACGTGATGTAAATGTATGCTGTTAAAACTAAACATAAACATATATTCTAATTTAATTTAATTAATTAATTCATTAATTTTTTTTAATAATTTAATTTTTTTTTTAATTTTTTTTTTTTTTAATTTTTCTTTTTTTGTGGAGAGTACAGGCTATTTTACTGTCGGGCTTGCTCGACTGTAGCGTTCTATCTTGTTTTTTTTTGAATTCAGTATATCTGGATATATTTTATGAACGACATGAGGTCTGCTTTTAAGTTTTTATGGATTTATTATACCTAATATTCATTTAAGTCATACAGCCATATAAAATCTCATATCCAACATTAAAAAAATTTGACGTTTAAAGAAAATAAGTTTTACAAAGCAACTGTAACGAAAGCAACATAAAATCCATTCTATTCAATGCATTTAATGAACGAGTATGTAAATATAATATGATCAGCAAGAGATCTGCTTTTGGGCTTTCATTATAGCTAATCTTCATGTTAGTCATAAAGCTATCAAAAACCAAAATCATCTCAGCACACTTGCTAAATTTGCAATCTTCTTTATACAAAGATAGCGTTTCTTCTTCGTACATTATTTTGTATATTGCTTGGTGGCGTATCTTCAAAAGAAACTTTTCAACTTTTATGTATTTATATGTACATATATACCAGTATTTACTTGCTTTGAAAAGGGCGTGTTGCCACAAATAGTTGCAGTTAATGAGCCTTTTGGTTATCGGAAGTGGTCCGAGTTTTTTAAGTGCTTAGGAATTTCAAAGTGATAGAAACTTAAACAATTCCCAATTGGTAGGGTAGGGTACTTCTGAAGAAACTAAAAGCTATTTTCTTCCAAAATAAACTTGCCACTTTCTCTAAAACTATGGCCAGACTTGCAAATAATTCTTTTCTATTTCATTATATGTTGCAATAAAAATATCAAAAAGGCAGTGCTAATTATGTGAAATTTCTATTCTAAATAGTAATAATTGCGGTTGTGGTTTTATGTTGTACAAGTTCTATACATAATAGTGGTAATGAGTATAGTGATGGGATGTCGCTAACAAGTCATTGAGAACATACTTGAGTTAAATAATTCATACGTAGTGTGCATGGGAAACTGAACACTCAATTCCAATTGGCCCTGGCTGAGAATAATCTATGGGAACAATGGCAAGCGTGTTCATTGTGCAAAAAGCTATTAAACGTGTTTACATAAAAGTACTCGTATATGGCCCAGATACGACTAACTGGGCTGTAAAATAATCCTGTATCAAATAGAACGATCCGTTGTGGCAGTAATTTTTAATTTGCATTTTTCGAATGTCGTCAGGAGAGGGGCCATTGAAGAAAGCAAACACAGGAGTAGCCGTTTAGCTTATCAGTTCCATAAACAAACTAATGATATCTATGTATCTGCCCGTATATATTAGTATATTGCCTTGATAGCGTGCCGTGTGCTCAGATAAAATACATGGGCACCGCACATGAGAGACAAATGAACATAACTACAAAGTGTATTAACCAAATAATTAAGCAACTATTTATTGGAAAAACAATTTTAATGAAGTGAGCATCGCAACAGCGTGTGTCAGAGTTCTATTATATAAAGGGCAAAACATTTACTATATAGTAAGTTCCCTACAATTAAATAAACCAGTCAAACCACTCCAGGGGGCACATTCGTATCGATATCGACATCGACATCGTCAATTTAAATGCCAACACATAGAACTTAAAGGCGCGTGTGGCCCATTCGACTGTGATTTGAGCAAGAATATGAAAAATTGTGAAAACCCAAATGCACAACCTCTTTATGCAAATTCCAACAAGTTTCGTAATGTTTGTGACTGTCGTGTGCTGTCACTGCTGTTTAAGTCTCATAATGCCAATGAAATATTAACACCCGGCAGTTTATTCTCGGAAATGTCATACAAATTCTCCTCAATTGAAGGCACACTTGAAAAATGTTTGATTTCGTTAAAAAAAAGTGATTTAAAAATAACCCCTCACTTCGGGGCATTTTCTCTAGAGAAACGGGGGAAATATACAGTCATCACATTGGATCAATAACCCCATAGAAAATTTCGTAATTTAGCCTTGTGTATTGTTATACAAGGTGTATTCGAAAGTAAACAGGACTTTTTTTTTTAAAAGAAAAACAGAACAAATGTTTTTTTCGGCAAAATCAATTTATTTTATTCAAAATAGTCTTCTTCATTTTCCCGAAAAGGTAGAAGTCGCACGGTGCCATATCAGGTGAATACTGCGAGTGGTTAATGGTTAAAATGTGATTTTTGCTCAAATAATCGGTCACAAGCGTCGATCGATGAGAGCAATTTTTGATCGTCATTCAATTTGTGCGGAACAAACCGTGCACACACCTTTCGTAAGCCCAAATGTTCGGTCAAAATGCGATAAATCGATGTTTTTGAGATGTTCAATTCCATTTCCATCAATTTAAATGATGATTTCGGCTGATTTTTGATGAATTCACGCACAGTTTCGATGGAATTTTCGGTGATCGCGAATTTTGATTGGCCCATATGTTGATCGTCATTTATGTCCACACGACCACTTTGAAAACGTTGAAACCACTCGTGCACTCTACTACGGGATAGGCAATCATCGCCATAAATTTGTTCCATCAATTGAAACGTTTCGGTAAAAGTTTTACGAATTTTAAAACAAAATTTAATGTTGGCTCTTTGTTCGAAACTCATTTTCGCACCGATAACACAAACATACTGACACTTAAAACGCAATAACTTCACTTCCAATCGATGAAGTGTCATGAAATTCTCACTGGACAATCGATAAAGATAGCAGATTCTAACGCACCAGTCGACATGTAGATAGCGCCACCAGGGGGCGCTACATTCAAAAGTCCTGTTTACTTTGGAACGCTCCTTGTATTAGAGTAGCGAAAAATCAGTTATTTTTGATTATTAAAAGGTCGACAAGGAGTTGACAGAATACTGCATACTACTAAATTATTTGTCTTTTAAGCTTGCATTTGAAATTCACTTTTGAGCTAAGAAACTAAGGACTTAATCGAGCAAATTTTTTCATAAGGCAAAGAAATGGCATAGGTTTGCAAAATACAACAAATTATTGTGTTTTTATGATGATAAAATTATAAATTGATCAATTAGCCATCGTTTACAGATCACACTGTATAAGATATACTAGTTTTAATAATAAGTATAATAACTGCACACTCTATAATTATTTGTTTCGCAAGAGAAAATGTTGTTGTATAAAAATGTATATTCGCAAGAATTTTACGACAACTATTTGGAATATTTAGATTTTCAGATCTGTACCCATTTCTATATTCTTCAAATCAGGCTTTTCCTTATGGAAAGGATGTTGTCTGCTGCAGAACACTTCCATCAATCAAAACTATTCATGGCGAGTGTCATCACTGGAGTTGAAAAAGTAATAAATGATAGATGCTTGACAAGAGTTGCCTCGGGCGCTTTTATTTGATTTGCTTAGTTGTCTGGATTTGCTTTTAAATGGAAACGTTGACTCAGGCACGTAATGCCATTAGTGGTTAATTACAATTTAATTGCAGTGCCTTCCTATTGATAGCTTCCACAGACAGCGGTGACTTTTATACGAGAGTGTGATTGTGAGTGGGCCTACGCGCCTTTCAGCACAATCTACAGATAGCCGCTTGATTGTCGCAGACGCATCTTGACACCCATATTTTCTAGATTATTTGTATTTGGTAAACATGATTGTTGCTGTTTGCATTTTATATTCGTATGATTCGCACGTGATGTGGTTTTACAGTTGAATACAATAAAGTAAATGTTCGTTGTACAGTTAAAACAGCAATTATTGTTAATCAAACAAAAATATAGATGATTAATGTAAAAAGAAAGTAAATACTATATACTTGTAAGTAGTATGTGTGGAGAGGATGAAGCTGCAATCATTCTTTGAATACTCAGCTATCAAGCGTTTACAGTCCAATTAGTTCATGAGTTTTGGAAAACTAACTTAAGAATGGTATTCAATCGATAAGTTTAACCGAATATTATTCGCGTCACCTCTTTGGTGAGAAAGAAACATTTGCCTTCTTCGACTTTGTAACACCCTAATGAAGCTCCGAAGGTTAAAAATAGGTACTTTATTCTTTCTACTAGTATGCAACAGGCTCAAGGAAGCATTTCTGATCCCACAGACATGCCTGTATTGCAAAAACCATTACCAAACCATTAACCAAACTTTATATATCGTCTTGATATATGGAATGGAACGGCGAGAGATGTTATTTGCAGCCCAAATAAAAGTAAATATTTAAGCCCCTTTCGTCGGATGACACATCAGAGTAGGAAAATGTTATATGAGCCGTGACAAAATAAACTTAATAAGCTGAATCAGTGACCTACGACAACCAAAAACTACCTACATACATACATATACGCGATTAAATGTGGGTACATCACATACATACTTACGTTTGAGTTTATTTTTAAATGCTCATTACGCGGCATGTTTGCGAAATGGTGAATTTCATTTCAGGCAATCAAATATATTTCACAAACCAAATTACTTCAGAGACATGTGCAAAATTCCGAATGATAAGCGTAACTTATAAAAGTCGGGTGTGTTTTGTTTAAATTATTGCGCACACTTGTAAAAACATAAAACGGGATATTTATGACGCAGCCGACAATAATATTGCTAAAGGTGTAACTTTATAATGACTCGTCAAAAAATATTGATAACATTGAGCATTTTAAAAGACGGAAAACAAACAACACTTAACTAGGAGACTTGCAGACGACTTTTGTGAAAGGTTTCTTTATCAGCATTTGCTAAACGGTCTTAACAGCTGTTTCTGGGCTGTGTTATTATCAAGAAACTAAATCAGAAATGAAGTGCTTCAGGCGGAATTCTCCCTGATAATAGAAAACATTCGTTCTATAAATACATATTTTCAACTTTATTGTGAATCGATGTCTCGCAGTCAACTTTATTTTGAGTTATCGATGTTGCTATATAAAATCAAATCCCATTTCATTGCATATCTGTTTGATAGAGAACCATTATCAATACTGAAGAAAATGTCATATTTGTTTCGGGTTTGACTTTGTTCTTATCTGCCATTAGCCATATTGTTTTTACTAGGCCGCCACTGATAATACCTATTAATAAATATATTTTTTATTCGCTTTTCAGTATTGTACATTCACGCACCGAGAACGCACGCCCAATCCTACCTGCTCACCATAGACGATGTTCTAACACAACAACTGCAATATAATCTAACAAACGGGAATAGTTCGGAAGCCGATTTGTTTGGGGACCAGGCGGATAATAATACAAAAATAATTGTCTATAAAAATAGTAAGTAAAACGTGCTACGAAGACCACCGAGGAAAAATTAATTAACAACAAAAATTAAAAGATTATGAACTATATATATTTTGTTTTTTCAAATTTGGTGAAGCTTTTTAAAATTATTCTTCTTTGCACTATATATCTACGTTATTTGAATCGAAGTGAAGTGACAAAACTAAAACTATCCAAAAAGCAAATACATACAAATTTAATTTACATACATAATTTAAGCAATTGTCTTGGCAACAAAATATTAAATGTTTTTTTAGGCTGCTAGTAATGTTAAACATTTATGAAAAACTCAATTAATTTTTGCTTTTCAACAGCTACAAAAACAAAAATCAAGAAACAAAAACAAGATCAAGAAATGTTATAAATAAAATATGTATTAATATAGAATCCTGAAATATTTCTAAAAAAGTGTGTGCTATCGATATAATTTTTGACAAGTTTACATCACGATTACTACATATAAAAATAAGCCCAGCTTAATCGTTTTAAAATCGCAGAGCTACATAAAAAATGAGTATTAAAAATAATAATATTAAAATATAAACTATAATAATAATATTAAAAATAATATTTTTAAAATAAGTAAGAGAGTATGTTGATATATCTACATAAGACGGGTGCACATTTACATAGCTCCCATGTAGCCATCAGCCAATATTTTGGTTTATTCGAGAATCAATTAGGCATTTGAAACGTGCCGTTAAATGCTATAAATTAGCGAATTGTGAACTTGCCTTGCACGCCTATGTTTATATGTATATTAATTAAATATTATACATACTTATATATATGTACATATATCAAAATTTCGCATTTAGTTTCGTCATAACAAAAACTGATAAGGTAATACAAACTTTGCCACTTGCTATGAACAGTGGTGGACGTCACTGACTATATATAATGTTTGGCTTATTCAATGCATTTGTCATTTGTCAATAATCATATCAGAGTTTTTTTTTTTTTTTAGCGGTACACTCCTTTCCGATTAAGCAAAGCGTTCTTATCGTTATATTTACACAATTGTTTATCGTTAATTTATTTGCAGCCGTTGTTCAGAAAAGCAACGAACTTTCACAGACCGCCATGGATGTGATTACCATTGTTTGGTATGTGGCCACATTTTTGGCACTAGCCGCATTCTTTATGCTGATGGCGTGCTCGGATAGGCGCTGTCGTGATATAAACAATTCCCAGACCAATCAGGCGGCAGAAGCCCAAAGAGCGCCACCGACGCCATCGCCGTCCTACAGCGAGTTCGCACCGCCCAGCTATGATACGGTTATCAAGATGCAGAGTGCGGCCAAGACGAGCATTTTCGTGATACCCTTTAATGCCTCAGAGACGGGAACCGGCAACAACAACAATAAAACCATAAACGAGAGCGGGGGCAACCAGTCCACGGATTGTAGCTTATATACCGTTAATGAGCTGCAGAAAATGGCGCATTAAGTGTCAGCCAGTGTTGACTACTACTATGTAGAAACATTCACCAGTGTAGCCTTACTTTGTTAAGATAATTAGCTACCATGTCTCTGTGATATTTGCTGTGTTTGCACTCGAGCCCATCGAATGGCGACCTGGCGCCCAAAATGGTGGGAATTATTTTGAAATTATTGTTTTTGTTTAGTGCAGTGCGAAATGTACATATATGTATTGTCGTTGTTATTAATTTAAGAAGCAACTGTAATACCTAGGCTGACCAGTATTTTTTTGATATGTCATTTAGTAATAAGTCCCATAAGCTCCTAGGTGGGCCTGATAAACATTCGAACAAGACTGAAAAAAATGTGTACATCTATATATGTCATGTTTTATTGTAGTCCATTTCCTTTTCAACAAGTTCCCACAAATCGCCAGTGTAACTGCATGAGAATCAAAGAAACAACAAATCAATGTGTACATAATATATATTTATTATATAATAGAAAATAAAAAATAATATATTTTATATGACTAACGCGTTTTAAATGGGCTGTGACGAATAGGCTTAAGATGTTCTTTTAAAATGTATTAATTTTTGACGTTGCGATGACTTTGTTGAAATTTCAGTTACCAACTGTGGGCGTCTGCTGATATGCTTCTGATTCATTCAGTTGGGAACAACACTTTGGGGGAACCCATGCTAAGCACACACACACACACATCTGTTGCTAAGAAGATCTAGCATCAGCACTTGCTGGTAGGAGAGAGCGTTAGAAAAGTTGAGCGAAATTTCGGAAGCTGTGCACATTATGGCTTGGCAATGCTTTTCACGTAAAGCTTTCCCAATCTCAATGAGCTTTTGTAGCTAAGACACCAACCGGAACCTCTTTGTAAAAGTTTGCACGTCTAACTTAAGGTCGTGTGCAATACAAGCTTTTACGTTTAAAATCAAAGCTAACATATATGTATGTACTTATGTACCTTGTATACTTTTATTTAAGTGGCTTACAATTTTGTTTAACGTTTTTCATTATGTGGTAAGTTTCTTCAACATATTATTGCTCTGTGCCATATAGGTCTTATTCTTATTCTTCTTCATATCCTACATACAGATTGTGTAAAACAAGAGTATCAAATAGGAGCAGCGGTGCCAAAAGGAAATCTTATCGACCCATTCTTGCATACGTACTATATATAGTAATCGTAAAATATATATAGTTATATAGTAATCAATAATCATAGTCAAATTACTATGCCCTATACAGAGTCAATCAACAAAAATACACATACACGTTCACATTTAATAGAGAGCTTCTTTTTCGCTGGTTGTAAACAGTGTTATTATCCCGCAGCCTTATGAAATTTGAAGACTAATGTGACATTGCAAACTTAAAACGAACAGTCTACATTGGTTTTCTGGCGCATGCTCTTCAAAAAAAGAATGGATAGTATTTTATGAATCCAACCTAAGATCCTGATAATCATAACTGAAACTCCCTGATACTCGAATGATCTTCATTGCAAGAGTAAAAACCAAAACAGTCCATTACTTCACAAACTAAGTAAATTGTCCTCTGAACCTAATCGCCTAGTCACTCATTCTATAAGACCTGCTAGTCTAATACCTGATCTTTAGGCATTTAATATGAAGTTTGAAGACGTACTGTGATTTCCCACAAAGAGAAGTTATAATAAATAAATGCACAATAAAATGTGTATTTGAAAAAAAACAACACCTTTATTGTTGCCAGAGAATTTTCGTTAAGATTGCCCTACTTTACCATTCCGATAAAACTCAGATTATGTACATATTTACTGACGATAATTTCAACAAGCCCTTGTGTTCCCATTTTCATTGACAGTTTTGTTTACTCAAGACAGGTGTGCTGTTCGTTTTCCTTGAAGTGCACGAATACTGGAAATAAAATAAATAGAAATAAAACCAAGTTGAAAGCTTTAAGCCCCATAAAAAAATGACAAAATAAAATTATTTAAAGAAAAAAAAGTATTCCAAATCAGAACAAATGATAAAATGAATAAAATAAATAAAATAAATAAAAATCAAATATGCATATATTTGTAAATAGAGGAAAAAATTAAAGATACAAATTCAAAAATAAAATATAATAAAATTAAAATTAATTTAATATGATACGAAATTTTTCTAATAAAGCATAATTAGAATTAGAAGATGATCCGGCTATTAAAAGAGTATAAAGGCATAATCTTTTAAAACATTAACAAATAGGCCCCACAAATGAAATTAATGCAACTGTTTAACAAAAAAGGTACAAATATTAAAGCTTATGTTGCAAATATGTACATAAAAAATGGGAAAAAATAATTTCTCGACCAATTTTTATTATATTCTTCTGTAAATTATTTAATTACATCATAATAACTTCATAGACGAAGTTATTGATATTTGTTTTGAACAAATTATTATTGAAATTGATGACATCTATAGTGAGAATCTACCTAATTATGAGTATCAGAAGTATGAAATGTCAAATTAAATAAACAAATGGATATTGAATAGATTATATATTCGCTGAAAAGGGAAGGGCTCAGTAGGAGTAAAGTAAAAGACAATAGTCGCGGACCGCCGTGCGTCTGTTCGCTTTAGAGTTTTATTGGAGACTGACACTTTTGCTATACATATTCTTTATGCTTACATTCGTATGCAACAGTGACAGATAACTTGTAGATAACATAAGATTATTATCTGCTTATATTAACATGCGTGCATTGGTACTTATGTTTGTATTGATTTTCAACACCCTTCCTCAATGCAAACATGTTTTACAAAAATTTTCAAATCAAATTTAACAGCTTTGTAAAATGAACATGCTTCGCTTTAGGGAGATTTTTCGTTAAAATATCAGCTATCATTTCATTGGTTGATGTATACTGTAAAACAATTTGTTCTTCGTTTACAACCTGTCTTGCAAAATGATATCTAATATCAATATGCTTTGTTCTTTCATGGTGTACAGGATTCTTAGCTAATTGTTGAGCACTTAAATTATCGCCATGAAGAATAGTTGGAGTACTCGAGTCACCGCAGCCAATCTCCACTATAAGACGCCGTAGGTATATGGCCTCCTTACACGCAGTTGAAAGAGCCATATACTCCGCCTCCGTGCTGCTAAGTGCCACGCTGCGTTGCTTTTCAGATCGCCAGGATATGGGTCCTCCAGCCAAGTGGTATACATAGCCAGTATACGACTTGCGATCGATGCGGTCGCCACCCCAGTCTGCATCCACATAGCCGGTAAGGGGTTGTCCACACTCTTTGTAGTGCAACTTCAGGTCCACAGTTGACGCCAGGTATCGAAGCACATGTTTTACACCCACTAGGTGCTCTGCATGCGGATCTTGATTCCGTTGAGCTAACTTGGCAACGGAATGCAATATGTCTGGCCTTGTTGTAAGCGCCAGCCACATTAACTCGCCAATTGAAGACTGGTAGGATGCAATGTCAACCTTTTGACAATGCTCGCTGGTACATATCACTTGGAAACCAGCATCCAGTGGGGTCGCTGTAGGTCTACAGGTCTCGCATCCATGTTCACGCAATATGTCTTTGATGTATTGCGAATTGCTTAGCGAAATTTCGCCAAGCTCACCGTCGCGCTGCACTTCCATGCCAAGGAACAAATGCAGCTCTCCCTTGTCAACACATTCAAACGATGTTGTAATGGCTGACTTGATGTTGGCCAAGTCCTCTTTTGATCGGCATGCTATAATTATATCATCAACATAAACAAGGATTAATGATAAGTCACCTCTTCCGTTCCTTTTGTAAAGACACGGTTCATTTTCACATGCTACAAAATCTATGCCTTGTAGTACACAATCGAGCTTGGAGTTCCACTCGCGCCCCGACTGCTTCAATCCATATATTGCCTTTTTAAGCAATAAAGCCTTACTTGGATTATTGGGATCTGTGTATCCCTGTGGCTGCTTCATATAAACAGTTTCATGCAGGTCGCTATTCAAATAGGCGGTACACACATCTATCTGGTGAAGGTACAGCTTCAATTCCGCTGCTAACGCCAAAATAAACCGCACGGTTTCCAATCTGCAAACGGGTGAGAACGTCTCTACATAGTTCACGCCATACTTCTGGGAGCACCCTTTAGCAACGAGTCGTGCCTTGAAACGTTCGACTTTTCCATCAGAGTCACGTTTCAGGCTGTATACCCACTTGCAACCAACTGCTCGCTGATCTTTTGGTAAATCAGCCATCTGCCAGGTTTCGTTTGATTGTAGTGCCTGATATTCCTTTTGCATCGCCTCTTGCCAGAATACTGCATGTGTGCTACCAACGGCCTGATCATAGGATGTCGGAACCATTACGTCACTAGCAACCAATGCTCCAAGCACATTGTATTGCTTTCTTGGACGACCAGGTTTACCATTTCGAACAATTTTAGGCCGGCCTGGCCCAATCTTCACAGTATCCTCGTCAGAGTCTTCTTTTTCGACTGCACTCTCATATGCGTTGGAGCTGCTGTCGTCAGAACTGTGCTCACTGTCATCGTCGTCGATGCTTCTGTCACCATCCGTGTGAGTGACATGCTCTTGAACCTCGCATGCAGGAAAATCTACCGTAACGGTATCTTCATTGGTATGACCACCACAACGCTCATCAAATAGAATGTCTCGTTTTTCGACAATCGTCCTCGTCTCTGGGTCGTATAACCGATAGCCTTTGGCTGCTACCGAATACCCAACCATACGGTACTCATGCCCTTTGGGTTTGAATTTGCCTTTACGGGGACCCTTTGCAAGTGCAACTGCAATGGAACCAAAAACTTTTAGATGGCTAACACAGGGTTTCTTACCTGTCCACGCTTCCATTGGAGTCAGGTTGTTCAGTGCACTGGTAGGTGATCTGTTTCTTATGTATACTGCTGTGTTGACTGCTTCGGCCCACAAAGACTCGCCTAGGCCCGACTGCACCAATAAGCATCTGGACATCTCCGTTAATGTCCGGTTTGCTCTTTCCGCCACGCCGTTCTGCTGCGGAGTATAAGCCACGGTCAATTGCCTTGCAATACCATGGTGTTTCAGGAAACCGTTGAATGTTGTGTTGACAAACTCGCCTCCATTGTCGGTTCGAATACATTTGAGCTTTTTATCTGTTTGCCGTTCAACCAAGTTTTTAAATTCGACGAACTTACTGAACACTTCATCTTTCTTCCGCAAAAAATAAACAAATATACGCCTGGACTTGTCATCGATGAAGGTCAGAAAGTATTTGGATCCAGCAAGTGACTTCGTGTCGAATGGGCCGCATACATCAGCATGAACCAGTTCCAACAGCTCTTCGGCACGGTTAGTGCTTACCTTTGGGAATGGCTGTACATGTATTTTGCTTAGCATACACGTTTTGCAATTCAAGTTGTCTGGGAAAACAACCTTTCCAATACCACGCACTAGCTCTTTGCTGATCACTTCCTTCAGACTGGTAAAATTTAAATGGCCATAACGCTTATGCCACAATGTACCATCTGATTCAGTTGCGGAATAACACCTATTTTGTTTACCTTGAAACATATAAAGGTTCCCAACTTTATTCGCTTTCAGTATACACTCGCCGTTTTGTATAACTTTAGCAAAATGTGGCCCAAAATGTATAACATTGTTCTTTTGCACTGACCGGCTGACGGACATAAAGTTGCCATTCATTTTCGGTACATACAGTACATCTGACAACACCAAGGTACAAAGTTCTGTCTGTAACTTCACCTCTCCTCTGCCTTCGGCCTTCAGGAAACCAGCGTCAGCTAAACCGATCATTTCAGTGTGCGCAATAAATTTTGAAAATAACGTCTTATCGCAACACATATGGCTTGTTGCTCCGCTGTCCAGACACCACATGTTGTTCTCTATCTTTCCAACGTCCAACGCATTTAACAAGCTGCTCTGCTTTTCCATCTCTTTCTTTGTCGATTGCTTTTTCCCTTCACCGCGAATTTTCTCACGCTTGCACTGTGCCTTGTAGTGCCCTTTTTCGCCGCAGTTGTAGCAAACGACGATTTTTGAATTCCTTTTTGAATTCGCTTTGGAATGCGCGACGATCTGCTGCGTAGCTATAAATGCTCTTGCATTCTCGCTCTCTCCATCTGCATTGCCTCTGCGCTCTCCCTCTTCCATCAGCTTGATACATAACACATCAAATGACGGTAAATTGTCACGCGTCTCAATGGCGACGACAAAATTTTCGTATGGTTCGGGCAAGCTTGACAACAACACGATTGTTTTTAACTCATCATTTAATTCGATGCCAACTGTACACAAACCATCCAGAATTTCGTTAAATTCGTGTATGTAACTTGAAATGCTTTGGCCTTGAAACATGCGTTTGCCTAGCAATTTCTTGTACAGCGACACTTTCCGTACAGGTCCACTCGGCTGATGAACGTCCTTTAACTTTTTCCATGCCTCGTACGAAGTGTTGCAATTTTTAATGAAGCCCAATTGTGAAGCTTTTACACTTAGCGTTATAATTGCTAATGCCTTTTCATCTTTTGGCCTTGAACTCTCAGTATTACTAGGTTCAGCACCTGATGCCACACTCCACAATTCCGCGTGCACTAAGACAGATCGCATCTGTATGCTCCATGAGTCATAGTTATGCTCTTCCAATTTGTCTATTTGATATAGCGCACTCATTTTTTAAATGTTATATTTCTTGAGTCACCAAACGATTACTATTTCACAATACTTTGAACTTCTCCTATGAGCCTATATGCCCTGGGCCCATAACCTATTGAATAGATTATATATTCGCTGAAAAGGGAAGGGCTCAGTAGGAGTAAAGTAAAAGACAATAGTCGCGGACCGCCGTGCGTCTGTTCGCTTTAGAGTTTTATTGGAGACTGACACTTTTGCTATACATATTCTTTATGCTTACATTCGTATGCAACAGTGACAGATAACTTGTAGATAACATAAGATTATTATCTGCTTATATTAACATGCGTGCATTGGTACTTATGTTTGTATTGATTTTCAACAATGGAGAGTCGCACTATTTATTTCAATTGTTTCACCAATAAATCTTACTTTATTCCACACATGACACTTCAAACAATTGGCTCGCTGAGAAATAACAAAATAATTTAATCACGCGGCCAGTTAATCGAAAACGATGTGCCATCAAGAGCCACATGTGATAGTCGGGCGTTTTCGAAATTCCCTAAATTTAAAATCTCAACATTTAAAGCCAAAAATGTAAACATTTACGAAATTCGAAGCAATCTTTAGCATAGCAGATCGATCGCCTTGGATTACACACACAAATGGGTAACCTAATTGTAGATCTAATTTAGTCTTAACGGCTGAGAAAGTATAAAAAAATATAACAGAGAATAACGAAAAGTTAAAAAGAAGCGCCTAAAAGCATTAATGGAGGCGGGAAACTAAGTCTTAATGAAATCATAATTAATAAACTTTAGAAAAAAGGCACATCTTTACAGAAATTTTTCACAAATTTCACAATTTATTTTTATTTAATTTAATTTATTAGAAATTTCACAACTTAAATCTCGATTTTCCATCACTTAGGTAATTGGTATGAGAATCGCAGAGGAGGGCGGCCACAATATTTTTTTATTTAATTTAATTTATCAGAAATTTCACAATTTATTTTTATTTAATTTAATTTATTAGAAATTTCACAACTTAAATCTCGATTTGCCATCACTTAGGTGCTTAGTATGAGAATCGCAGAGGAGGGCGGCCACAATATTTTTTTATTTAATTTAATTTATCAGAAATGTTTTAGCTTTGGCTTGTAGTTAAGGAATCGTGGGTTCTTTCCTCAAAGAAAGGCAGATTCTGTCCGGCAAGCTACTATTTTATTTTGTACACAGGCACAGGAAACGGTTTAGACCTTTTTAAAATATCTGTCAGATGTGTCTCGCTTCCTTTACATACTTATATGTGTTTGTTTATAAGTATTTTGGTCTTCATTCATTCATTATTTCCTGGCCTTGATTTTAGCCATGGTGTGGGAAAATAAATAATAATATGGCTTTGATCGAAAGAAGCAGGAAAGTTCTGTCACATGACGTATACGCAATGATCGTGATAACGAGATAATGTTTTAAATCGTAATTTTTGCTGTTCAATGAATTGCGCTATTTTTAATAAGTCGAACAAAACTCTATTTTCCCCCATCCCCAGCTTCTTATCATCAAGACAATGCATAGATAGACGTATAGTATGTCTGTTTTAACTGTTTTATACTGGAATAATGAATGCAGGTTAATCACGTTACGCCCGGATAAATGCGGTTGATCAAGAGGAAGCAGCGGCGTAACCATCTTATGTTTTGGAGGTATTGGGGCATGTGGTACGCGCATCGTTTAATTGCTGGTTGTTGCCGCTCTAGTGTTCAATAAACAATCAGAAAGGCACATAAATAAATAAGTATGTACATAAATATTGCCCCTGCAGACCCATTCATTCACTTGAATATTGGCGTCGTGGTCATGCTTTTCAGAGCGCGTGAACAACACACTTCATATGCACATATATACATATATGGATTACGAGTATATTGGTCGGATTGTGGGCCCCAATTGATGTTGTTGTTGTTGTTGCTGCTGCTGCTGCTGCTACTGCTTTTCTTAATGCGTTGCTCATTGAGGCTTCAGTGGTCTGGCAGACAATGTGAAGTTTAGTTTTCAGTTGCTGCACAAAAATCTACAAATATATACCAATATAATTAGCTCTCACGCTCTTTAATTAAACTGAGCGGCGCCCGCATTGCCAGAGAGATAGACCGACATCCACATAGACCGATGGACAGACAGGCAGACATAAAGACATAAAGACATATAGACAGAGAGACAACGTCCGCGTGCGAGTGGAGCGCTGTTTGGCGCTCATTTGCCGATCGCTCGTCCAGTTGTGCAAAACGTTGTGCTGTTTGGTATTATTTTTTTCAAAAATATATTTTGTTTAAAAACATACGAATCGTAATTAGGCGTACTCAGTGCTACGCGAACCGTGCTATAGAGTGGATTACTTTTTACCCCAAAAAAATAGCGGCTGCTGTAATTCGAACGTTTTGTAGTGATTCTGTGAAGAAAACACGCATTGAACAAACAATCTTTACGCTGAAAACAATTTTCAGAACTAAAGAAAATACAAAACAAATAAATTAAAATAATAAATAAAGAAAATGTCTGTAAAGAAGTGCATTTTGGGCATTGGCCTAACAATCTTTTTAGTTCTGCAGGCAGTCAGTGCGAATATAGAGACGAACGAAGTGAACGATGGTGTTGAATATTATAGTAAGTGAATTAAACCGCTTGTTGGAGAATTGCAGGGGTTCTAAAAGTGAGGTAGACCCAAGAAGTCTAAATTTTTTATAACTAAAAGTCCAGAGCTACAACTGTTTCAAATATATTTCGTTCTTAAAGTAAAGCATTTTTGAGGAGAACTTGAAAAAATATTTCTAAAATTCTATTGGGAAAAATTGCCTGTTAACTAAAAATAAAAAAAAAATGTAATTTAAATTTCATTTCATTTTTTCATTAATATTCTTTGTGACTTACTTTTGAAATTGCAAAAATTATTCTAAATTTAGAAATATAATCAAAAGAGCTTAGCAATATTTCTTAAATATAGTTTACTTTCTTCCAAGTTTCAGTTTATGGAGTCTCTGTGAGTCTTCAATAGTGTCCAAAAATATATCTAATATTGTTTAGGAAAATTGCTTTTACATTTATCATATATCAAGTTAGCTTCTTGACATATTTTAGATAAATTATTTCACTTTTAGAAAAAAAATAAAAGAGCTTGTCTGCAATTAAGGAAAATTGTTACTTAATTTTTTTGGCTTGTAGTTGTTAGCTTTTATAAAAAAAAGTTCATAGACTTCTACTTTTATTAAGTCTCTCTCGGTCTTCTATAGTGCTACAGGGCGTCCGTGTGTATCCGAATGATCGTCATTGTGCCCTAGTCGGTGGTCTTTGTGTGCAATCCAGCGACTGTACAGAACCAACCACAAACAAGGGTCTCTGTCCCTCCAGCTCGCATTTGGGTGCCGAATGCTGCTATGAATGTGAGTAACCAGTGATTATAAATTGTTAAATGCTTCAATTTTCTATGCAACAACATTTCCTGACAGATAAGCCCAAGCTACCCTATCGTTAAAATTGTGCGAAAATGCATTTCTACAAAAAAAAAATCCTATTATTAAAACATTCCTATGTGGGGCTTAAAGCCCTTTGAATTGGTATTACAATATGTTCTCATTTATTGTTCTCGTTTTCCTTCCTTATATCTGTGCCCACTAACTCCAACACTACCAACACTTCCTGGCTCTCTTTCTCTCTCACTCTCTTTATTATCCGCTCTGTGTCACCACCTACTGTTATTTTGTGCGTGTCTGTGCATGTTTCTAGTGCCGGTGAGACCAGCACCTTGTGTCGAACACTTGGGCGAGTGCAAGGATCGTTGCCACCAGAGGCTTCTTCGACCCGGAACCGATTGCGAAAATGGACAAGTATGCTGTGTTCTAATATAGTTGCATATGAAAATTCCTATAAATTCTATGTTAAACAAAAAATGAAATGAAATGTGCAACTGTGAAATCAGTTCTGTCTATATACACATACATGTATTTATTTAACTCTTTAACTATATGCTTCTTATATTGTATGTACTTTATAATATGTATATGCCGATTTTAAGTATCCGATGAAATATTCGACTGCTGTAATAAACACACTGTAAATATAAGTAAATAAATATTGTTATTGATCTGTCTCACATCAACGGTTTATAGCTGATTATGTAAGTACACATGTATATACATATATGGTATGATTCATAGGCGTAGCGAAAGGGGGTGCGGCAAGACGACTTGTTCGCCCCCGTAAGATCAAAAATATTGTTTTTTCTTTACTTGTTATTTTCATACTTGTACTTTCTACACTTATGCTTTTAACACTATCCAATATTTTTTCAGAACTGAATGGGGAAACATAGATGTTTTTTATGAATCATTTTAGATGTATAGTATAATGTGTTATTTATTTAAAACTATCATCAAAGTACTACTTGTAAAATAATTTTCGCTTACGATAAAAATTTAAAACATTCATTTATAGATCCTAACAATTTATAATAATCAATTTGTATACCCTGTACCCGAACCGTATACTAGAAAGTCTAATCAATATTACTACAAGTCACTTATAGCGTTATTATATAATATAGCTGTCATAGGACCGATCGGTAAAAAATCACTTTTTTTTTATAAAGATATTGCAAGTTCAGTTAAGTTATTAAGTTTAATCAAAATCGTCATATTATCATACAGCTGGCATAGGAATGATTGGGGCAAAAAAACGAGCTTAATACCAACAGCTTGTTTATTTAGATCTTAAGAAAATCTGATTGTTATATTCCTGATATGGGATGTATGTATTATATAGCTGCTCTGGGCAACTTTTTTCTTTACGAAGATATCTTAAGCAATTCTGGAGTTTACAAGTTTTGTGTTTCGTCAAAATCGGTGCACTTTGTTTTAATTGAATGCCCATAGCGGCAAAAAGAGTAGGGCTGCCACGAAAGGAATTATTGCTGTTAAAGGTAGGTGAACAGGTTAAAATACTCGTTATCTGAATTCTTTTTCTCCCTTCTAATGGAGGTGCTGGCTACGCTCATGGCTATGATTATGAATCAATGGTCACAAAGGCTGGGTGCTGATGCTGGGCCTGGGTCAGTTGGCTTATCAGTTGCACATACTAACATACATTGTACTTATGTACATACGAGTATGTACATACTATATAGTATGTATAAAATATTTTTAGTTGATGATGTTTTGTATTTTGTTTTCCAACCGTCACGTGTACAGTTGAGTGCGAGATGCGCTCATCGTATTGAGCACGCGCTCGCAGCTCGTTGTTGCCAGCAAGTATATGTGTATATATGGATGTATATACATACATACTATATATAAGTTTAGTATAGTTATATAGTAAACATCAGACATATACTTTTCATTTCAATTGTGGCGAGTGCGCTAAGAAATAAATGAAATAAACAATTCAGCGCGTTGTCGTATCTCTTGAGATTCAATGTCAAGTTCAGCTAAATAGATTGAATCCACTTTGTCAAATCTTTTCATATATAGTACTGTTTATACCTATTTTGCAATACCGTGCCAGCAGATTTAGCAATTTGGAATATTTGCAATATCACAAATCAAGCGTCACATAACTCAGAAATCGCAGCAAGAGATTCGTTTTGAATATTCTCGGAATTATAATTTAAAAATAAACGTCCTTGTTGCGCATCTATAAGATGTTTTTTTTTGTATCCAAACGCACGTTCAAAAATGTGTGTGTATATATACAAATATTTTGTTATTATTACATACATATATGAGCTTTAGTTATGCACGATTTCATTGCTAGTGCCTGCTTGATTTTGTATGCCATATCTCTATTTATAGTTTAGTTTAGGGGCGTTGTAGGCATGTGGCGTTTCCAGCTAATAGGTTCAACGATTCGAAGCAATATGACATTGAAAGCACTACTTTGAAACGAAACTCGTGCTTTATGGCGAACTGTTAAGTTTATTACACTTGGGAGTTACATGAAATTCTAGGTATTCGTGACATCGATTTTTCTAGACTCAATTTGCCTCTAAGGGAGAAGAGTGATTTGCTTGGCAATTTTTTTCTTGAAAAGCTTATCAGCTATATAATGCCAAGTTAAATATACCTATGTACTAGTATATTTATATTATTTCACACAGCAAATGCTTTATACATTTTCTAGCAGCCTTTATCAAGTTGGTTTGATTCAAAAGCATAATAATTAAGCACTTTTTTCTATACAACAAAATTATACATTTTTCTTCCTTTAGGACAGAATAGCATATATGTATGTATTTATATTACGAGGGTAACAGCAAAGGGCAACTACTTTATACACAACAACAAAAATTATAAACAAAAACTTTATTTCTCTGCTTGAATTGTTCAACTCCAGCGCAATTGTCCTAAAATTCTTTCACTATGTTCATTAAAGCACGGTTGATATATTATTAATATATTATATCATAAAATACATGAAACGCAAATTTTGCTTTTATTTAAGTTATTGACTATTAGACGACGATTAATTTAATTTTAATAAGTGACTATTAAGTGACTTTCGCCCTAATCTTAATCTCCAAAGTGTGAACTTCGTGTAGGCGATGTTCCTGCAGATGTTGTAGATTTCTGTAATATACCGAGAAACAATGTTGCATTTTCTAAGTCGTGGCTTCTCCTACGATTTCTTTTGAGCTCTTCAATTCAAATAAAGGATCAGACTCTTTCAAAACACATGGAACTGCAAAGAAACCTACTGACCTACTCAGAGGTAACTGCTTTAGAGCTGGCTATTCTAAGAAGCTTTGTACAACAACAGTAGATAGATGCAAGAAATGCAAATGGCCAGAAGCCTCTTGCTAGCACTCACGATGAACAGCATAAGGAGGCGTCAAAATTCTCCTCGGGCGTATTATTTTCGCAAATCGTCTTCTAACTGATCTCCAATATCCGGAAACACTCAGGAGTACCTTGTGCACATGGGGCTATTAAGACATGTCCACCTATGGATTTAAAAGAGCCGGGACCAACAAGCAGTTGATAGTAAATAAGTTTTTTTCTAATATATCAATTAAATCAATTAAATTAAATTATCAGATGCGATTTTCTTTACTGTTGCGGCATTTGCAAATCAATTGGGGATTCAGAAAAGTATTTTAAATACTCGTATCTTATATTCTTATGCAGAGCAATCACGATTGAAATGTGTTTTAATTAAAACTTAATTTTTTAAAATCCCTAAACTGAACATATTCTTAATTGTTTAGTTTGTTGATTACATTTGGAAGCGAGTCATTGATTTTCGCTTATCCGTAGCCATTTGCGAATCGCGTGTTATGTATGTAAGTAACTTTATATTTGAACGATTTAGTTGCGATTTGATGTAACTGAAAATCACTACTGGCCCTATTATTTCTTGGAAAGCAGATCCATATTTTGAAATAGGGCGAAACACGTTGGATTTTGTAGGTGAATTGGATCGCGGGATCGTTAGCTGAACAGCGGTCAGTTGAAATAATTACTGTATTTATTGCATATGCTCGTATGTGTGTTAGTAATCGTGTGAATTAGTTTCAGTGTCAGTGCGCATTTCTTGAAATTACTTAACCTCAGTCAATGGCAGTGAAAACAACAGGCGGCGACTTTGACACATCAAATGGCAGTCGCTGTCGGCCTTGCTGATTGCATCAAGAACTTTGTTGATGAAATCTGTTATACTTTAGCCCGTGCGATACATACACACATACTTGTATATATATGTGTACATACTATGAAGATATGTAGTATAAATTCTCAGTATACGTATTGCATATACGTAGGCTCAGAAATGATAATGCTCAATTGAATCGAAACATTTTACTGCGACTTAGATTGCATAACACAGAGACAAGGGTCAGAGACAGAGCTGGAAGAGCTGCCCCGGCAGCTGTTATTGGTTTGGTTTTTGAACTTTCGTTTGAATATTGACATTGTTTGCATATACTTGTATTTGCGCACATAGCTTGCAATTAATTACCGAAACGAATCGATTTTAACTAAGTCATACAGCTGGGGAAAAGAAGAGGGACAGAAAGAAAGAAAAAACCCCAATAATACAGTATATGTGTACACTTAGAAAAAAAGCTTATAAATACATCTTCCACTATTTAAATAAGTTTCTACTAACTGCAATGTTTGAATTAGTTTATTCACATTAATAAATCATGACAACAGATTGGATTTACAAAATGATTAATGCAAAGAATATACGAACCTCATTGAGAATACCACAATATCGATAGTCAGTCTATAGTTGTATTTCAATTGAAAGATGACAGAGGGGAAAAATTTGATTTGGAGCAGGTTTTCCCCCATTTGAAGGTTCAGTTCGGTGAACACAGCACAACTCAGTAAAGTATAACTATCACATATTAATGAGAATATTAATTAACAACTGAGGGCTCTTCTTTGATACCAATGGCTTCAAATATCGTTAGCATTTATATTGAATTGATTCTGGTAGTAATGGAATAGTACTTTACTTTTATATAATTGTTATGATAGTTACAAAAATAAACATTTAGAATAAGTACATTAAGCAATTTTCTTAATTGCTTAATTCAAACAACTAATTTATTGAAAAAGTAACTACTGGTAAGTAATTTTAAAACCAAACCCTGCTTGTAAGTTATGGCTTGTTATGTTTAACCGAATTTTAAATTTTAAATTTAAACACATTTTTCTCTCTGTGTACGTACTGGTAAGTATTTCGTGAAGGCTTTATCAGCTCGGCCGGCATGCATGTCATACTAATAAATTATTTATGTGTTTTTGTTTTCGTTTCGTTTAGTTTCGTTTCGCTTTTGTTTTGACGGCAAGAGTGTGAGCTAATCTTTGCCAATTATATGCATGTCATATTCTATATGTTTTTCAAATAAACAGACAATAATGTGCGTCGTGTGTCTGTTTGTGTGTGTGTTCGTGTGTGTGTGTGGGTCGAGTGCAGTTTGATGTGTTGTTCATATTCCATGTCATAGTTCGCACTCATTTTTCACTTGACATATACTGCGTCTCATAGCTGTGGGCGGTGCAACGCAATTTGCATCTACATGCTGGGTGGGTTTTTTATTTTTTTATTTTTCGCATTTCACATTTCAATTTTAAATTTTATTTTCATTTTTTTCTCCACTTTTTGCATGTGGGGCTGCACAGCATAAAAGAAAATGATTTTGTGGCATAAATTAACGCCAAGAGGCACACGAAACACTATTAAAAAATACTCACACATGCAGGCGTTTGGGCCCAACAGAGACTGTTTCTATGGGTTTGTGTGCATGTGTGTGTGTGTGTGAGTGTGTGAGTGTGCGTGTGTGATGTGGCAGAAGGAAGCGCAAGTCAATGGCTTATAGAAAAGCCAGGATATTCACTACTCGGCATGCCTGGCTAGCGTGCAGCGCGACTCTGCATGTTGTGGCATCAACTTGATGCATCCTTCGCACGCAATTAATCCTTTTTCGCTCGTAGTCTCGCTTTTTCTCCAGCTCCAGCTCCAGTTCCAGCTCCACTGTCTGTGTGCAAAATGACTTTTTAAGTTAATTTCTTATGCTGTCCTCCAACGTGTCACACAATTTACTAACACATCCATACACACATATGTACATCTGTATATACATTGTATGTGTGCTCCATTGAGTCGAGCTTGGCCATTCAGAGAGTGTGTGGCGCTTGTGATTATCATTTTACTTTTTGACTTAAATGCCATTATGGTGATGGCCAGCCGTGCCACAATACCCATGGGCATCTTAAAAGGTAAATGCTTTCTGAAAAACACAAAGTTATTACAGTTATGACAGACAGTCAGTTTTGTCTTCATGTTCGGAGCTGTTTCTGTAAATATCATACAAATTATACCTGAATAGGATCCAAATTATTTAAATACCCTATAACTACGATAATTTTGCCCATTGGCGCCAGTGCCTAAGGTCAAATATTCGAAATTATTGGGACAAATAAAATCTATTCACATTATATTCTTTCAATAACCAAATTAGTCATTTATATTTATATTTTCTTTTTGCACATTGTTAATGATATGTTTTTAAAGTAGTTATTCCTAGTTCGGACTGAAACGCTTTTGATTCCTTCCTTAATTGGTTACCTGTGACCAACACAAAAGGCAGAAAAATAGCTGAGATTTATTTGTTTAAAATTTAAACATTTTTCAAACAGTTCTTAAAAAGTATTTGAGGTATTCCAAGCATTTGAATCAAGTTCTTCTACAAAAACGTGACTTTATGTTCAAACTTGTTTCTTTAATTTTTTCTTCCCGTGCCATTATTCTACTAAATTACAAAAATGCTTACAATTTTACGATTTATCATGATTGCACTGTACTAATATAAGATAGATACTATACAGACTTAGCCCATATGAATTTGTTGACTTAAAGTTTAAAACTGTATTTTTTCTATTGTAAACTTGCAACCAAAGACAGTGTACACTCGAATTCTGTTGAGATTCTTCGTTCTTTCTTCTAGTTTTAAAGAGTTGTGTTGTTTCGCAGCGTGTTTAATTGTGATTTGTGTAATTCTGCTGAAAATTTCAACACCCATTGCTAATTCCTTACATACATACGCCTGTTGTACCTCAACTGACTTATGGCTAGGGATCGGCGATAGTCTCTTTCCGTGTCCAGCACTCAAAACTCATCTTGGAGTCATTTGTGTGGATGAAAATGTGTAACTTATTTTGCCTTAAACAGGTATTGCTGAACAAACAGGTATTTGTGTGGTATTTAATGTGGCATGTAACAATATTTTGCGTACACACCCATACACATCTCACAAACTCCTATTTTTATGCAAATTGAAGTTCAAATAGCATAAAATGCAATTACTGAACTGTCTTTGACAAATCTGCCCACATTTGCATGCTCTCAGTGGTGCGTATAACGATGGCAATCATGTCATTAATTGCATGTAAATGAAAGCAAATTTGTTGCCTGGTCGGTTCAGTGAAGGTGTTAAAATTTTGCGTTTTCTTGGCTTTGAAGTGTTTTCAACGCACTGACAAAAATTGCAAGTGGCCGCCCGAGCGAGTGCCGTTAAATATGAAAAATTGTATATGCCTTCTCTGCCTTCTTAGATGGAGAGCTGTAATAAATTGTACAATTAGGAAGAAATTGTGTGGGGTGTGGGGAGGAACTCACATACATTTGAGCGAGCAAATATAAGCTTGCCAGAGGCGACAACCACACCAAGAGCCCGAACTTTTCTTTGCCAACCCACCCGGTTTCTCATTTTGTTTATGCACTGTTAACGGAATTAACCGCAATTTCTTTAATTAAAATTTCCCCGACACTCCACGTGCAAATCCTTGATGCTGGGTCGTACAACAGCAACATGGGCAGCTCAAAAAAAAAAAAGGATTGTAAATTACGCTGTCAGTCAGTCAGTCAGTCGTCTGTCAACAACAATTAAAACGGCAAGCAACTGCACAAATTAAAAATTCATCTTCCGTTTTTCTATGTATTTCATGTTTTATGCGCCGTACCGGAACAATTTTTTTCCCTCAACCCTCGCAGTTGTTGCTGTTGTTGGTTTTTATCTATACTTGTATTAAGCGTGTCTGCAAACTGGTTGATATTTTGTGGCCCTTTTTTAATTTGATTGGTGCTTCTTGATACACTTTCCGGTCATACCTTGTTGCTTGATTAGCTGCTGCAAGAAGCGAAAAAAAGGATAATTATTGTGTGTTCTTGGCATATTTGTTGAAGGAAGAAGGATGTAGAGGAATTGAAGTCTTCGCTTGATCCTTATTGGCATTTCAATAAAGGATTCGAACAGTGGCGTCGTTGCCCTCTCTCTAGTTGGGGGTCTGTAATGCTGGATTAATTAATTCAAATTAGCCAACAAAAGAAAAAATAATTGTTTGCTTATTATTAATCTTTGTTGAGTATGCAGCTGATTTAAATTCTGCAGGCTACCAGTTCGCATTCCTCTCTCAGTTACTGAATTTAGTAAGAAGTTGTTGCTTTAAAATAGAGAATATGCTATATATTAGATATAATGTGAAAGTTAAGCTATGGTTTTTATTTAAGTAATTATTAAGAGCTACAAGCGTGATTCGAACGAGTACTAATTATTGCTTAATATTCAAAATTAGTTTTTATAGATCATATTTTGTTGAAAAAGATTCAGAAACGAGTTCAAAGCAAGTTGTAATTTTTATTTCAATGTTAACTTGGAGTCCCATTTAGTCGAGTACTTTTTCTAATCACAGTAGAAGAATAACAGATTACCGTATTTATTTTGATCAGCTGCTTTTGTCGCTACTGTTTTTGAGAACGTAGTAACCTTTTTAATTAAGTGTGTACACAGCAACTCAGGAATTTATTATATTACAAGTATGTACATATGTATATCAAAAAGCGTTTGTTACATATTGTCTTTTTATTTCTGACAAAATTACGAGAACATTTTCGATGAGCTTCAAAAAATTAAGTTTAAGGTAAGTATACAACAAATATTTCAAATTTATTGTAATATCGTCAAATCGATGCATAGATGTCAAATTTTCAGACACTTAGAGGCATCTATTTTGGCCTGGAATATTTGTGATTTATAAAAGCAAAGTTCTTTTCACACTTACATCACTACTTCATATTGCCGCCTTTTAAAATAATTTGAAAGTTGCTTCAAAACAACCAAAAAGATTGCCAATTAATGTCAAATAAAACTTCATAAAATGTTTCTTAGCTGTCGGCGTAATAAATAAATGTAATGGAAACTAAAAAACAGAAGAATGTAGGATATTTATTTGAAAAATAATATAAATATTTAACATGTTATTGCTTATCATGTTTCATGATTGAGTTAGTATTCATGTCGACTACGCCAATGGAAATGACAAAAGAAATGACTCGAAGAAAGGCATTTTGTTTTTGGAAAGGGAAGTGCCAGCGGGCTATTTATCATGGATACTTTTTTACAGTAATTGTATCTGCGAGGTGGGCAGATTTTAATTGCTACTGTGGTTTCCTTTTAAGTCGAAATGCAAACCAAACAACAACTTCGAATTCAGAATCAATTGGCAGATGTGGAAGTTTTCTGAATTTCAAGTTATAAAATTACCAAAATTTTTTTATTATTATTATTATTTTTTTTTTGTAAATATGTCCGAGCTTATCTTTCTTTCTGCTTATGCTTGCAACACAATACAAGTAACTATAGCTTGAGCTGAGTTAAGCATACGTTGCTTTTCAAAAGCAACTTTGACAATTTGCTGAGGTTTTTAACTTTGGCTTTGACTTTTGTTGTGTGCAAATAATTTGCAGCTCGTTTCTTGCGTCATTAACAATGTACGAAGAACTTTTATCTAATTAATGAAACTTCAACACAACGTCAACCAGTCAGATCTTTCTTTTGAAGCTGCCACTGCCACTACCGGCCCTGCTGCCGCTTCTGTCGTCTTCTCTCTTGATGTTGCTGTTGCTGTTGCTATTGCTATTCCTGCTACTTCTGTATTGTTGACAGTGACGACGCGATGGGTGCGTACAACATGGCGTATGATTGCTTTTGTGTAAACAACACAAGTATGAGAGCATTTTTGCCATGGCACGGAAAGCGTTTTTGTGTCTTCTCCAGCGTTTTCGCCCCACCTCCGCTTTTTTATTGTATCTCTTTTTTTTTTGGTGTGAAGGCGGGTGCTGCTCATGAAATTTGTGAAAAGTTTTTTAATTAGCAGCAAAAGTAAGGGGTTAATAAGGCGTTGAGTTTTGTTGCTGTTGAAAACTTTGGCAAGCTAACAATTAAGTTTCGGCTATGTTGCCAGCTTGGTGTGTATAGTATATATGTGTGTGTATGTGGCCTGATGGCGCTACAGATAATGAGTATTAAGCAGCACTTGCAGACAATTAAGTTTCCGTCAGAAACGACGGCCCACACCATCAGTGTTCATGTGCGGAAGAGTTGTGCACTTTGTTGACGTTTTTTCAGGCCGTAATTACATTTAATCGCGGAAATAGCAGACGCACTCCCAAGCTTCTATAGCAGTGAGTTAAGCTGTGGCAATAACCCGCAGCGCGATTGCAATTCAGGGCTAAGGTGGATAAATAATATTTTTCATGCAGCAGCTTGGCTGACGAGCATGCCACGAATCCGCATTGGCGCGTTACAAATGCATTAAAGTCCAAGCAGCTTCGCTAGAAAAAAGGCCATAATATTCATGAGCTAGCTTTCATGTAGTGCTAACGACGCAAAACAACACTAAATCGGAGCCGCAAGAACAACAATTGCTGGCCACTTAACGGCAAACGCAGTTCAACAAACACCTTTTCGCTTTCGCACCGACATACATACATACGTACTTACATACATGAATACACTTATACACATAGCTTGGCCGCCTGTTCTGTGCCCGCAGAAGTTTTTCATCGTTTTCCATTTTCTTTTGCTTACATTCCTGTCCATGCTATCCATTTTCTGCGGCTTGCGTTCTCCTTCCTTCAGGTCCTTGGGCTGGGTAATTTTTCACTTTCGCAAGATGGCAGCGCATTTTAATGAGCCATTGCCATAAGTAGGGGGCAGCCGGACGAGTAGGACACTTGCCTCGTAATTTCTGTTGCATTTGCATTTTCATTGGTGCGATATGTTAATGACTCGCTTGATTTTTCCCTTCTTTATGCAACTTATCTTTACTGATGCCGTGGCAAATCGCATAGACACCTCCCAGACAAAAGCATCAAAGTAAGAAAAAAGATAATTATCATGAAGTTTTGTCATAATTAGCGTCAAGAATACAATTGTAGCCTTCAAAACTTTTATATGCATATATATACTTACTTGTATAGTATTTTTTTCTTTTGTGGATTGACCACAATATATACAAATGCGCTAGTTTTGTTTCATAAACATTTCTGCTTGATTAGGAAAAGTTAAAGAGATTATTATGCACTTCATTTTGATTTCGCTGTTTAATAGCTGGGTGAACAGACTTAAGAGAACACATGAAGTAAAATTTAGAAAAGAATGCGCTGAGTTTTGTACTATACGAGTATTCTAGAACTCGCTTGTTATATAAGTACTACGGGTATAATGAAAAAAGTGGGCAAAATTTCTAACAAGAAACTCTAGAATTTTGTTATTGAATCGAAATCAAATGGAATCAAATAACCAATATAAAAAGACGGGATTCCTTTGAGCAAAATCTTGATTTTACAGTTCCCGCTTCATTCGATATTGATTGAACTATTTTTAAAATTTAATATGATGTGCTTCTCACCACCAGATGCTTCTTTATTCTATTCTTTAATTTTATTTTATACATATTTATAGATTCAGCCCTGAAAAATTAAAGCACATCGTATTTGCATTTGGGAATTGCAGTTATTAGCCGCGAACATAAGGTGAATATTTACATCAATATAAAAGTGATATATTATCTATTTTATTGTTTTTCTCAATCCCAATTAAGCATTTTGTGCTGATACTGGTTTTGTTTGTTCCTGTATTGAAGAAGGAGTGGCCCTATCATTATTATATTCAATTCATTTAGAGCATTCAATTCAATTATATTCAACTCCAATATGCGCAAAAATGCATTTTCTTACCACAACCTAAAGCCACAATTTTGTTTTCAAGCACAACAAATTTATAAGATTATTTATTTTAAGCACATAGTTGAAATTTATTTAAATTAGTAGCCCACCCCATATCTTAATTTGTTGAATCACTTGAAAAACTTTGATTACAATGATGGGCACAAATAAACTTTACATGGCCCAAAACACAATCCAAATATTTTATTTAACGCTTCAATAATACAAGTAAATGAAATGCATTCATTCTTTGTCATTCCAAATTGAATTTAGGCATCGAATTAAAAGAAAAAATACATTTACATGTTGATGCTCATTTCGAATGTGTAACAATAGGCTAGATATGATGTTATTGTCATTGTTATTTGCATTTATTATACGCACTCACATGCAAACATACATATATTTAATAGAATAGTGTTTTGTTATAATATTTCAAATGTTAAATGAAGAGAAAAATTGCATTTAAAAGCCAAAAATTCAAAAGCCATTTTCCATTTAACATGAATAAACTCAATTTTATGTAATGTTCATTTGAATGTCAACGTGTGTGTGTGTGCCTGTGTGCGTGTCTAGTGTATATGGATGGTAAAAAACATTAAAATAATTGTTTTAAAAGCCTTTTGTCAGAAAGTAAAGTAAATTATAAACACAAGTGCACGACATGCCAAGCAGATGAAGCTCGTCACAAGCTTCATTTCACCTCAATGTTGCCGAAAAAGGTGGCTGTGAAAGCAGCTGCATCCTCTCACACACAAATATACTTATATTTATATTGTATATATATCTGGGCAATTTTGTGCAGAATCTGCAGCGTTTTCCTAAACTAGAACCTAATTTCTTACCCAAATAGCTTTAAGAAAACTATATGCAGTTGTTCGTAAAGTCTGAGTTTTAGAGATGGGTGTATTCTTTTTCGAAATCTTTGCATGTAGCTTATCTAATTAACTACCAGTTACCTTATTATAAAAATTAAGCAAAAAGAAGTTAAGACCCCTAATATTTATGATCAATCTAATAGCTAATACTTATAAACAGCAGCCTAAAATTATTGTTATTTGGTGTTTTTAATTGTTAATCTAAAATATTATTGCATCGCCTTCTCACTAAGTTGTATTAAAAGCCATATTTACTATGAATATTTGTAAGATATAAATTAAATAAATTATTACATTTTATTATTTACTAGCGTGCCCGAGTTGCAATCTTTCTAAGCTTTCGGACATCTTTCTGAACATCTCAACGGTTTTTCGATTTTTATGGCTTCGACTAGATGTTTCGTATAAGCGGCATGTGAAATTTATTTCATATAAATGTTTTGTATGTGTCTCTCATAGGTCTCACATCAGAAAAGATATAAAATGTCGTAAATAGTCAAAAATGGGCAAAAAAAAGATCTAGTTCTCAAAATAACAACTGGTTCGACAGACACATTTACAGCTTTGGGAGCTGCAGAGTACAAAAACAAATGAAATGTACGTATGAGTGTGTGTGTGTGTTGTGAATGTGTTTTGTGTGCGATTGCAAAAACATTGCTAAAAATTAAATTAAAACAAAAACGTTATGCAAATTCCTCTGTCAGAAGAAACTGCATTGGTGCACAAATAGATCGAAAACATACGGCAGAATTTGAGGCAAATATTTTTAACGCATGGATGCAACAAAATGCATGCATCGATGCAGGCACATGAGTGGCAAACGAGTATTTCCAAATACAAACATGCATTTCCCATAATGCTGAAAATGTTTCAATTTCGCCCATTCGAAAGGAGTTGCAGAACAATTTTGATTATTTTGGCCCATGTATGTGTGTATGTAAAAGTATTTACCTATCCATGGCCAGAGCGAAGCCATTGCTCGTAAGATGACCGTCAGTTAAAGTAAAGCATACTTTTCGGCGCCCTGCTGACGAAACTCATTTGAATGGCTTTTACCTTTGCCTCCTCACTGCAATACAATTGTACAATATTTATTTAATGTAAATGAGAAACGAAGTATGTATGTATGTATGTGTGTGTGTGTAAGTTCCTTTTTCCATGCAAGCTGCAAGCGGACTATGCGAGTCGGGAGGCCTTTGAGCTGCCAATGCCGCTCCCGTTGCTGTGGCTCGAGTAATGATGGCATGGGGTGAGATGAGAGGCCAATGTGAAATAAAGTTACGAAATGATATTGAACATTGTGCCAAGTTGGTGCGACTCATGAGCCTGAATGTATGTATATGTGTGTTGTGTGAGCGTGTGGTTATGAGTGTGTGCCAATGCATTCAACCAAATTGAAATTGGAAATTAAATGTTTACGAAGAAAGAAAATTTAAACGAAAAAGTAATTGCTTTTGGTCTTACTATTGGGGAAGAGGTGCCACAACAAATTTCTTCAATCGTTGGATTTCAGGCATATACGAGAGTATTTGGTTCAGCTAGTGAGTGGCCAAAGAAGCTAATCAGCGAATAGTGTGCACAATCTTAATTAATCCCTAATCTCTGTTCGAAAAAACACCTACATTTTTAAATGTTATTTAAAATACTTTTTATCAAAGAGATTATTAGCAGATCATCAGCCATCATACTTGTATGTACATATTTATTTTCATTCATGGACGGTATATTTGTTGGGTATAAAAATGTATACGACACTCAGAAATTAAAATAGGAGTGGATAATGGAATTGCTCGATCTGCACTAAGATTCTTAAGATGAATCGAGGACAACTGAATGAAACGCAATTGACTATACATGCAGGATGTAAATATAGGATACGCAAGCCGCTGGACAGCTGTCCGCTGATCGCGCCTTTTTATGAACTACCCAAGGACCACCAAATGAAATCCATCAGGAAAGAGGGAAGAGAACTTTCTCTTAATTAATCGAAGCACACTAAAGATCACTCATCTCAAGTAAGCGTATTTTTTTCAACCATATGATTTATTTTCTGTTTTTAATTTATGTTTAAACCCTATATTTTGTTATAGGTGCAAATGTGACCAGCATTATGAATCAGATCCAAATGTTTCGATTATTACTTCTCCCTTAACTTTGAATCAGAGCATCTTTTCTACGGATTCAGAGAGATGTTGTGAGCGACCATGTCAGATTACTAACATCATTTGAACCTAAGCAGTTCATTTGGTTCCAACCTCAATAAGACTTTGTATTGATATGGAATTTAATGTATAATAAAGTATTTAAGTTTGTTAAATAAATAGTCATATTTTAGGTGGCCATAAATATAAATAGTATTTTCTTCAACGGACAAGCTTGACATTTTATCCTAGCAACTCCTGTGCATTACAAGCCATCATTATTCTGCGCTCATCAGCAAATCACCATGTTTGCGCCAATGCCGATGTTGCTTGCAATTGTGCGAAATGATATTTCGTATGCGTGTAAGTGTGGGTGCGGGTGTGGATATTTTCCCACACATGCAACAACTGCAAGTTTTGTTTGGATTTATGCCGCAGGATTCATTCTAACGTGATATCTTGTTGCAGTCGTCGGTGCTTTTGCAATGGCCGTATACGTTGCTGTTGCCAGTCGGTCTGTTAGGCGGCCAGGTAGTTAGATAGTAAGGCAGTCAGGGAGCCAGCCAGCCAGTCAGCCAGTCAACTAGCACGAGCTCAAACAGGCCAGGGCTCAGTTACGTTTCAGTTTCCTATGCTGGATTCTTGCTCTCTTTTAATTTCCGCTTTAAGCCTGCGGTGAAAAAGAGCCAGTGTTCTCTTGTCGTATGGCTTGGTTTGGTTTGGTTTGGCTGAGCAGTCATTGTTGATGTTGTTCTTGTTGCAAGGTTGGCTCAAAAGTTGAGGTTGTGGTTGTCGCTGCGGCTGCCACCAGGTAAGTAGTCCACACAGTCACGCACACACAAACCCACACACACACACACACACATAGTTACACTTATAGCAAGGAAACAGACTTGCAGTCGCCTTAACGTTGCCAAGAACAACAAGAGCAACGAATTTCATACCAAACGCCAATGGCTAATATGCCGTTTTCGTTCTCGCTTTCGTTGTGGGGCTCGTCATCATTCTCATTCTCATCATCTGGCGTCGCATCCAGTTGTAAGCGAATGGGAACGGCTTCTATTGGGGCCAAAAAGCATGTTGTAACCTCATAAAACCAAACAAGACCAGCGCCTTCCAAAAGCAAAGGAAAAATCCACAAGCGAAATTGAAAGACGACCAAGCAGAAAAGGAAATTCCCAATGGCGAGCTATGTACGCAAGCACTTCCGGCGTTGTTATGACCGGAATGACAAAACGGTTCAGCAGAGGCGCTGCTGCTGCTGCCACGTCAGCCTCTGATGACAAGTGGCTGTTGCCCGAAGGCTACGAAATACCTTAGCTTACGATCTGCATTGCCAAAGCTTGTGGCCTTTGTGGGCGAGTCGGTTCGATTAGGTCGTTGATTTTAAGGGCTTCAAATTATTTCCTTTAAAGCCTTGGCTGACATGTAACCTTACGCATTTGTTGCAATGTTTGCTTTTGTTCTATATATGTATATGGAAATTAATTAAAAATCAAAAAAAATAAAAAAAAATGCTTGTTTTCATAATGTGTAAAAAGCGCGAGCCTAGAATTATGCAACATTTATTTTGAATAAAAGGAAACCGCCTGCGGCCCACTATTAATTAACATGTTAATTACAGTTTGTATGTCATAAATAAAATGATATTTATAAAATGTCACCATTTCAATTTTGAGAGAGAGCTATAAACACAAACACAGCTACCTACCTACCTATCCATAGATACGCATATACTCGTATGGGAATACTATATGTACGATATTGAGCCACCAACATTGACTCATTCTAATCGAAAACTCGTTCAGGTGTATTATACATGAAATATTGCGCAATGGCTGGAAAAAACCATTAATATTCTTATTTGCTTAGCCGTTGATGGCAAATTGGTAGGTGCTGTGGCAACGGCGGTGGTGGCATTTGCAGCTGATATTCTCGCTCCATATTTTGATTGGCAATTTAAAATGCGTTTGGTGTGGGCATAAAGAAACCATAGGCGACCACAACTAGCTCGCTATGCATGTTTATATATGTATGTATGTGAATTTGTATATATAGTATAGATGTGTTTGAGAGTGCGCGTATATTTTTTTTAATTTAAATTCGAACTGCATTTTAGTGCAGGCCAGCACTTTTCAAAGCAAATTGGCACCGTTTGCACGTGGACAAGGATGCCGGAGGCGCCGCCAGACGCGAACGTCACTCGCTCCCTCTCCCTCTCTCTAGTTGTAGAAGCTGCCAACCAAACACCATGCCGCACTGATTGTCAAAGGCTACACTATGAAAATAATTAAAAATTCCATTTAAATGCAGATTAGCTGCAAAATGTGCGACTACAAAATTATATATGTATGTACGTTAACGTTTGGACGCGGTTGGAGGGAAGACCAAGCGCTTCGAATACACAAACACTTGCCTCTGTGTATTTTTCAATGTTCGCCACCATTTGGTGTTTAAGCAACGCTTCGGTTAGCTAATGCAGTTCAATGGAAGTGCGAATACATACATATACACAGATATACTATGTATCCACACATGCGTGTATATATATCAATGGCCAAAGCCAACTTTTTCTGCAACAATAAGCAAATGGCGCTAGTTCTGGTTGGGACCGACATTAGAAATGCAGGCAGCGAGCGTGAAACGTGAATTCTATGCTAACAAAATAATTTATGAATGTTGTGATAAAATCAAAATAAATTCACAAAATCTATTTGTTAAATATTAACGTTACACGAAACGCGTTTGTCTAAGCTTTATGTGCTGAAAGTGTGATTTTCATTACCTAAATGGGTTGTTTATTTTACTTTTTATTTAAAAAGTGCCAACCAAAAGCATTATCTTTAACGAAAATATTTCGTTATGATCTGGCAACAGCAACGAGCTTTAAAATGTTTCCGCATAAATATTGACGTTGAGCTTTTCACTTTTTCCACTGCAATCATTATCCGTTATTTTGTATACTCTTCAAACTACATGTAGTGCATATGAGGGCCATTCAAGTTATTCAAATATTTAGTTTCAGTTTGTTTTTGCGATTGCTATTATGGGATGGCAAGAAATTGAATCCAGGCGCCCTCGTCATATTCCCCAAAGGTATAAGAATATTATAAGAACAAACTGTTTAAGCTTATTTCTTCATCCTGAAACACGGTCCTAACGACCGAGCTGAATTGAGAAGCAAAATTTATGTTTTGTTATAAGACTTAATACTAAGAATTTTTGGAATCACCAACCAAAAATGTACATATAGGAGACGAGAAAAGTTGGTTAAAATATATATTATTAATAAAATAATAATAAATAGTTAAGGTTTTGATAAATTTGTACGTTATCATTTAAGTAAATAAATTGATTTGTATTTTTTAAGTGACAATATTTAAATAAAGTAAGAAAACAAAGCCACATGTGGAACTAATACTGCATTTTTTATCACAAGTTGGAGAATAACTTGCTCTGGATTTACAAATCCTTAGATTTAGTTGATTTTGTAACTAGTTGGCTGATTCTTCAATAAAAATGTCTATCATATTTCTTTCAAAAGAATAATAGCTTCGTCTGTTTTGAACTTAGTGGAATATTGGACTGAAATTACACAAGACTAGTCAAATCTATTCTTATTTAAATTTACAAATTACATTAATTTAATTACTTAAATACCACATTGATAAGAAAAGAGTAAATATGCTTCGTTGTGATGTAAAACCATTTCTCTTTTGACATTACATTGCACATACGATATGTGTTGCCTGGACATGTGTATATGTATGTGACAGCCAGCGATTCGTTGTCGTCTCTCATTTTACTTTTTTGGCGGATATGGCTTTTGTCAATCTGTGTAATGTCATTTAAATATACAATATATTGTGCAATGGCATGCATCGATACTGTATTTGTTGCATTTTTTATATGTAGGGGCCAGTATATCAATAAAAAGAATTGCACAATTGGGACACATCAGACATCCGTGCAAGTCATCTGTTTTTATGTTTTTGCGGAGACATTTTACAGTTACAATTTATGAAAGTTGTATGTGGAAATTGTAAATACAGCTGCAGAAAAGCATGCAGTTGTTGGTCCAAATATATCATGCATAAATAAAAATGCACAAAAAGGCTAAAGCATTGTTCACCTCTTTGTATGAATATGTACAAAGGTATACATTTGTTTTTTTTTTCCTTAGATCTGAGTTCATGAATACTTATAAATTAAATAACATTTATGTTTGTATTGTTTGCTTTTTTATGATTTATAGCCTACCATATGTTATATTAGATAACGCTCTTTTGATTTATAAGAGGAAGATCTATATGCTTGCATTAGTTGAGGTTTGTATAAAGATGTATATATATTTTCTTTTCAGCGGAATATGACACACATGTGCCCCAGAGCTCGTGATATTAATTAAATGAATGGGGAAATAAAAAATATAATTATAGACAGCATTGAATTGAGCTCAGCACCTTTGTGCTATAGTACATTTATCTTGAATATATTTATATTTTATTGTATTTTTAAAGTGTTGTATGTATTTTTATACAAATTTTTGAAAACTGTGTGAAAGCAAATATTTGAAAATAATTAACTAACATTTATTATCCTACACATTTTTTACATCTATAAATCATATATAGTATGTAGAAGCCATTCAGAAATGAAATAATTAATCGTTAGGTTTATTTAACATATTTAATGATTATCCACGATGGATAGTTTTAAATAAAAACACTCTGCTGATAAAAATGAAGATATAGTTTTTGTGGCGCAATGAAATCTGCAACAGTACCCTTAAAAGTAGGCTTAAAGTTCGTATCCAAATTTATATCGGTGATATATATTTAGTAGCTGATATCCGGCTAGAGAGGAAGAGAAGAGATGCAAAATTATACATTTAGAAAAGAAAAATTAAACTTTTCTTTCACTCCTTTTCCATGCCACATTTAAATCAACTTTCTTAGAGGCTGTTCTTACATAACTTCTCATTGAATTAGGCTAACCGTAATGCTTGATATTTTAGAGGCTATGGTTTGCTCAAAAGTGTCTCTTTTAACTGGAACATGTTTATGGTTAGGGTTAATATTTATTTCTAAAGCAATTTCCAGTTTACGAGTGTCCAAATAAATGACCTTTTTTATGGCGGCTATTTGTACAATGCTCGCATTTTATTGTCGCAAATGTCCAGCAAGATGTAAGAATAGGTCTGTGATGAAATCAAAATACACCGCAGTATATTCATAACCAGACACATAAGCTTACACACACACATAGATATATTCTGGTGGAGTCCAACGTACACACACACACTCACACACACACACACACACACACAAATCATCGCACACATGGACTAAAGTTTACAGCTCGTTTTTGAGGTACGTAAAGGTGCCTGGCGGCATTTTGGCCCAACCATTGAAACAATTTTTTTTGTTGTATAATTTTCATTTTTGGTATATTTAGAGGTTTTTGAATGGCTAACGGCATATTTTACTCGAATATACAACTTCAACACTGTAAGCATTCATATGCCATTGCGAGTTTGTTGTTGGTTGTTGGCTGTCGGCTGTCGGCAGTGGTGGTAGTTGTGCGTGTGTGTGTGTGCCCCTCCCTCTCCCCCTCTCTCTGTCTCTCTCTCTCTCTCTCTCTCTGTGGGTAGTTGTTATCACACTGCATTCATGTATGGCGCTGTGTTCGTGTGTGCCCGCGTTTTCCACGTGGATACTTGATATACAAAGGCCTTTAATTTCGGCTAAAGCTAAATAAACTTTATACCCTTTGGTGTCTTTAAAAAACACATACACAGGCAGTGCGACCTCCCTGCTCCACCCCGTCACAAACGATCCGCATATGTGGGCTTGTGTGTTTGATGTTTGGCCTGCGTTCTTTGGCGCGTTGTTTTGACGGTGTCTGTTGCCGTTGCAATGTCCTTGGGCGCATATTTGCATGTTTTATTGTATCTGCTCTTAGTTTAGGGCACATGCGCGTGTACCTATGTTTTTAATTCTTTACATCGATATTTTGCCGCTGGCATTACAAAAACGCGAACCGCTGCTAAAGGTTGATTGCGGACCGCAATCCTGTCCGCGTCCCCACTCGTCCCAACTCATACCGCATCCGTGTCCGTGTCCGGGCGGGCGGTCGCCTGTGCTTCACGCGCTTTTGCGGCAATTTCGCTCAAAATATGCATGATATGTGCTACACCTTTGTTATGCATTTGTTTTGATGTTGAAACGTTGACCGCCGGCTATTTTCGGGCGCTTCAAATGACCCAACCCGGCCCCGCTCTACCCTGCCCCTGTGCTTGCTTCGTGCCATTCCATTACATATCACATTTGAGTAATCGTGCAACTTGGAGGCTAACAAAATTTAATCAGTGGCTACTTAAAATTGTATAAAAGTATAGTATACTTCTAGCTGCAATGTCGCATATAAGTCACACCAACACACACACACATACATACATGCATACCCATACAGTAGAGAAACACTATGACGACAGTGGAAAGCACAATTAAATATGACAATTATAATTAAATTCCCACGTGAATGCGAGATTCTTTAGTGTTTATCGGAATCAATATCTCGGTTTTCTACAACTATTTTCTATTTAAAGCTTAGGTTTCTTTATCGTTTGTCATTTATGTATGTATGCCTTGTTGTAGTAGACATCGTTAAGGGTATGCAAAAATATACATTTCAAGCATTGCCTTCTTACACCTTCCTCACATACAAACTTAAACTTGATTTGATCAATATAGGTTCTTGTTTCACAATTCAAAATAATGTTATAGTCTCCTCTAATAAAATTAGAAAACACAATGTTAAGTACCTTGACGAAGGAGTGTAATTCTTTTACTAAAAATTATGAGAAACTGTTAAACTAGCATTGAATTTGTTGAAAGTTTTGTATTGATTATATGCATAAATTATTATTTTCAACACAATGTGCATTATTTGATCAAAATTAAATTTTTTGCTGGTGTAATATGGTGTAATAGCAATTGCGTTATTAAATCGTGTTGTTAAAGCTAGGCCTTACTGTTTAAACCGTACTTAGCTGCTCCAGCGTTCACATACATATTTACACGTTAGTTTCCATTACTTGATGTCTTGCGTGCGCAGTGCAGCAGGATTTTTAATTTGCGTTATACGAGGAGTTTCCTTTTGAGTAGCCGCCGGGCATTAAGTGGCACACACATACACACACACATGCACACACATTTATATGTATATATACTTATACGACAACGAAAGGATGAAGAGTAAGAAGCAGCGCTATGTGACATCGCAGAGCGCCGAGCAAATGTCACGCTTGACTCATTTCCGTCCCATGATGTTACCGCTGCTGCTGATGGTGGTGCTGATGGTGGTGCTGTCCCCACTGACGCCGCTGAAGCTCAATGCACCCACCCACACACATACACATACACTTACTCATACATATTTAGGGCGACCAAAAGAAAACCACATGACAATATTGGTTGCTTGGCGACAGGCAGAAACGACGTTTGGATGACTGGTTGGTTGGTTGGTTGGTTTGCTTGCTGGTTGGTACGAATATAGGTAGGTAGGTAGGTAGGTAGGTGGCTCCATTTGTCGCTTGGTAGGCACCCTCAGCCGGAAGCACTTGAGAACTTGCAATGGCCTGCAGCCATTTTCTGTTTCGTGCGTCTGAGCGACAGAAATTCCCTTCGTTTTCATTATGTTGCGGCTATGTTGTCCTCGTCAGCCTCGTCGTCGGCGCCATCATCATCACAGTCATCGCCATCGCCATCGCCATCGCCAGTAGAAGCGGTAACAGCAGCAGAAGCAGCAGCAGCAGCAGCAACAACAACAACCAGCAGTACACTGCCATCCTTCTTTTCAGACCACGCCATCATTATTATGAACACCGTTATTGCCGCAAGCCATATATTCCAATTTGTTGTTGTTGCCGCTGCGGACTCTTATTCCTTTGCCAGCGGTAGTTACTTTTGTTGTTGTCCCTGCCACAGCCTCTGTCACTGCCTCTGCCTCTGCCACAGACACAGCTACAGCTACTGCGTTGGTGTTCTTATATGACCGCCAAGTTTTGTTGGCTGTTGTTTATTTGCAGCATTTCAGCGAACGCGTTGACAAAAGTCTTGATATGGCGTGCTATTTATAAGCATGTGCATGTACCTGTGTGTGCGTGAGTACAAGTAGGTGTGTGTGCATGTGTATGTGTGTGTGCGTGTGTGTGTGTGGCTTCCACTTATCCACATGTGAGACATTTGCTTTGTAGGTATTTACTTGCAATTGCTCGCGGTTAGTATATGCTTTCGAGCCTTCAAGCCTGCAATTGCTAATAAATTCTATATTTGCGAAAAATCTCGCTGACTCGAATGGTCAGCATATGTACACACACATACATGCATCAATACATTTACTTATGCGACTGCAGATGGCAGCTGGTTGCGTGACACGGAAATGTTGCATGCATACTTCACTAGAAGGTTATTTCCACTTTGTATGCCCTTTAGTTAAAAGTGTGAGAGTGTGTCGGTTTGTAATTCCCTGCCAGCCTGACCAGCCGTTTGCTGTTTCAATTACTAATCCTTCAACAGTTTTTAGGCTATGACCGAGCCTTCTTTTTGGCCGACACGATTACTGTTCCATTTTGTGGCAATCGTACAAATGATGTGATGGGTTCTTGTATCAGAAACTTGTTAATTTATAAAAATACGGACACAGTAGAGTATATTGCTCGTTTTATATACTAATTATATATTATTGATGTTAAATTCAGCTCTAAAATAAGCGTAGATAGTTGTTTCAATAATCTATCTAACAATGACAAACGATGATTTATTTGCCAAAAAGTAATTGCATAATAGGTCTAGTTTATCTCAAGAAGTTGTATATTTAATTATTAAAAAGCCAATTTCACTTCTTCAACAGTCAATAGAATTTATGACTTAAATTAATTAGCAGTTACAACCAAAAATTGAAGAACCAATCTATTTCTTTGACGTTTTTAAACTTTGCATTTAAAAAAATTTATATTGTAGCGTCTTATTTGAGTTTTCCAATCACACCATAGCTTTTCTACAAAATAAATATACTTGTAGGTCTTTCTTTCTTTCTTTCTGGTCGCAGATGGTATTTATATTTCTGGATTTTGTTGTGTATCGAAGCTCTGACAAAATTTGCTTGACCAAATGCTCTAATCTGGCAATTAAGAAACAATTTATGTTTTGTCAACTTTGTAGCTTTCTTTGATAAACTGCTGTTCACGCACTTCTCTAAGCCACACACATAGACAAACGAATTGGCCAAGCAGTGTTTATGCAAATAATAGAGCCTAGTGCAGCTGCTGTAGCCATTGCTGCTCTTGTTGCAGTTGTGGTTGTTGCTGCTTTTTTGCTTTTTCCGCCTAAACCAGCCAGCCAGCCAGCCAGCCCGGCCCGCCACAATAATAACAATAATCGTGCCACATTTAGATACCACACAAAAACGCTTTTAGCCAATTGAAGAGTTTAAACATTGGCTAAGTATAAATTTGGTGTATACCAAAAATGTTAAGTTGCCATCGCCGCAGCCACCAACTGCTGCCACCGCCTGCTGCCACTGCCTGGTGCCTGCTGTCGCTGCTGCTGCTGCTGCGCTTATCTTGCGCTGCTTGCAACATGCGCTGCAGGCCTTTTTACTTTTGGTTTCTCGATATGAGCCGTTTTGTGTTGCCATTTGGTTTCGTTTGGTTTGGCTCATTTTACGCTGGGGTCCATGTGGCCTCTGCCTCCGCCTCTGCCTCTGCCTCCACCACCACCACCACCTCCTTCTTCACCGCCTTTGACTTCTCCTCCTACTACAATGAAGCCGTTTGCGGTGCATTTCTCGTATGTACGTGTATGAGTGTCTCATTGTCTGTGTGTGTGTTAAGCTGGCCGCAAATGCTTTTGGGCTGTGTGGCAGCAGAATCTTACCTGCCCGTCCTTTCCTTGCTTGGTGCGGTAACTGCTGCTGGTTTCTGCTTTTTGGCATCTGCTCTTTCGCCCTAAGCTGATTGTTACTTTATGAAATATTTGCAGCAACTTTATTTACAATTTTTCGGTTATTTATTGTTTGCAATTTATGCTTGAATTTGGCTGCGCTGTATTTGGTCAAGTCGAGTGTGATTTATCGTTCGTTATTTGTGGGTGGGTATTGTTTCCCATATCGAAATGAGTAGACACAGCCCTAGTATACACGCATGCAGCTACAAACACTTGAAGCAATTCCGTGCTATTCCAAATATGCATATGCTCTTCATACATTCGGGTAAACTCAGATATATTTATATTTCGAACAATTTGAACAGAAAAGGAACGTCATATTGTTTTTACAGCCAAAAAACTGAAGGCAACTTAATCTCTTGGTTGTATATAAAACTGCATTATTATATTTGAAATGTTTTGATTTTTTTTTAAAGAAAATTCAACTCCGATTCAGACGATCAGAGTTTCTTTAATTCTATCACTTAATAAAATGTAAAGAAATTATGTTCTTCGGTTGTAGAAAATAAAAATGGGGCCTGGCATTGCAGGAATCCCATTGTGAGTTCGTTTCTGAATGTAGCCACCGATTCGTTTCACGCCGCAAGTAATCAAAGATTGAAGAGCAATACTGAAATTTCACATTTAAAATAAGTTCTAATATATGCGTTGTATAAAAACACGACACAACCGGTGATGGTAACAAACGTGGCCAAATAATTCTTCGTACAAAAAAGGTGCCAAGTTACCTAAAATAAAAAAATAAAAAAAGTGACAGAGACTTATTAAGGAAAATTGTGAGTGGTGCAGAAATGTGAAATGACATGAAATTATTTTATTTGGATCAATATAAGCTAAAGTCTGTCATATGCAAGCCTTTTTGTGCAGCGCTTTCGATTCCCTACTCCACTGGTAAGCTCAATTAAAATAATGAATAAGCCAGGGTTTTTGGACTTTTTTGCAGTTACAAATACTTCAAGGACTAAATATTGCAGTAATTATACTGTATGTTCATTTTAATGAATCGGCTGTTGTGTAGCTGCTTACAACGCTTCCAGTTCAACTTATAATGTATGTTATGATTGTCATGATCCCCCTTGATTTGGATGTAAACCGTTAGATAATTGTAAGACAGTCCTTGGAGAAGCGTTCCTCAATCCTCAATTCTATTCAAACTGAAAGTAAATTTTGAAGATTAGCCAAAGTCTTTATTTATATATTGAGGATTGAAATAAAGCATCTCTATTTGTAATATTTCAAGCTGCCGCAATTATACATTTTTGACCATTCATTGCATTTATTGATTATTGATTGTACATTATTGATGTTGTATTGATTGTACAGCAGATTAAAAAACTAATGAGGCGCTTGTTGAAGGACATCCCTGTCTAGGACCTAAATCACACTTTCCACATGCGGTTGAGTGGATCTTGTAAAACATTTTTGAATTTTACTGAATTGTATTCATAAAAATGTTTATTTATTTTAAGCTTGCCCTTTTACGAAATATATGAATGGAATATTAACAACAAATTTGAAATGGAAAACAATAGTTTATTCTCTGTTTTTATGAAGCCTTCTAAAAGCCAATACTCTCGGGTCAAATGAATATTTATATAGAAATTGATACACGTCCTTTATCATACTGAACGTAATCGTATATTGCATAGATTTGTCAAAATTCCACGTCAATATTTGCAATGTCCGTTTTGCAACCAATTCATACATATATTCAATTTCATTCCCATTATTTACTCGGCATTTATTGCGACAATTCATCGTACTATATACATACATAGTATTTATGAGAATGTGTGTACATATTTATGTTCGCCCATTTTTAGCAGCATTCGGGGCAATGTACAATATTTTGCTGCTACTCGCCCATTATTGGTGCATAAGGAAAGCGCAATTTCGGCTGCACTTGGGCCTACTTTTATGTGATGGACAAGCAATCAAGAATATGAATGATATTTCCTGAAATTGGACATGGCATTATGCTCTTTGCACAGCTCTTAATGAAGTCTCATATTCATTTTTTTGCTTTTGTCGGTTCTTGTTTATTTTGTGGCATGCTGAAGTTGCTCTTGTTGCGGCGACTGACGACTGCCAGCTACCGACTGCTGATTGCTGACTGGTTCTGGATGCGATTTCAGGGGGCTGACTGAGTGCTTTAAAAATGACCGGAAAAAGACGTTGCTGTTTTTATGAGGAAGACTGAAAATGCCAATTTTACATTTGAACCATGGCTTCGAGTCAGTGGCAGTTGATATTTATTGCGGCAAATCATGGCATACTTCACACAACTTGCCAATAATTCAGACATGCGTGTAATTTTTGCCGAAATGAATGCAAAAAAGTACATAGTCGTAAAGCAAAAGTTTTGAAATAAATATACATACAAGTACAAAAGCAGAGTTTTTCCGACGGCTAATTGCATTGTACTATATGTCTATCAACATTTACATTTACATTGTCGTTGCTGTCATTGTTTGAATTCATATCGAACTAACTTAACTGCCATCGACTGGAATTTATTTATTTAATATGTATGCGCATCAGCTATTTTTGGTGCAGAACCGTCGCCATTCGGACATTTGAACATTTGGTTACAGCCTTTGGCATTTGCCGGCATGTCACGTCAACTGCATATTAGTCAGACATTGTTTGGCTTTTGGTTAAATGAAAAATTTGCATTGATTTTATGATTTTGAGCTCGTATGCAGTTTCTGTTTTTTAATTCTCGAGCAGAAAAGCATGATAATATATCAATGTCATGCAATTGATAATAAATAAAAAGAGTAACAGTGCCGCAAGCTCTTCAACTGACTTTTGTTTGTTTTGTTTGTGCAGCACTTTGTTTATTTATTTAATACGAGTTAAGCCTTTATTAAAATATTTGAAAACTGTTATATAAATCATTTAAAGTGAATAGACATGCTTCCGTTGCCAGCCTTGGGCTAAGCTTTGACAATTAAAGGCAAAAGTATGTTCCTACTTGTATATTTTACAGCTTAAATATTTCTTAGAAATCATTGATTACTGTTGACAAACCATACCTTTGAAGGCATGCTTTTTTGTTGGCTATCTGAATGAACCTGTGGATATTTGATAGTATGGAACTTAATCACAACACTTTATACATTACAAAATTCTAATTTACTTTAAAATTTTTGAGTGACTTTTCTGGTTTTTACGCTTTTTGTAGACCCCGCAATGGCAATATATAGAAGCATTAAAGCATCTACCTGAAGGCACGGGTTTTAGATTTGCGGAAGGGCCTAGCGTCGGGCTGCCAAGCGGTCAGCATACAGCTTTCTCACTGGTGCGACTGTGTGGATACCAAGAGCTCCACATAAACATACATATATACCACAAACTACTTGTATAACGACCTTCTACGAGAGCCCCACAACAGACTGGAAAATGTCAGGTTTTATTGTAAAAGCCACTTTGTAAAGGAAGTTGTAGCTATAAGTGTAGTTAATTTTACTGTTTTGACTTAACTCTTATTTTTAATAGGTTTCGTATAATGCCTACTGAAGTTTAAGATTTACTTGTAAAAAAATCGCAGCGGCTTATTTAAAATAAACAACACTTTTAGACACATAAAATTCGATAGTTTGGATAACGAATCGTAATTTATTATTTATAGAATTCCATAGTCGGAATATTTTGTTTCTCTACAATATCAAGAGCTGGAACAAACATTCGATTTCGTGGTAATTTTGAAGAAAAAGACAATGTTTATGTAGTCTTCAAAGGAACTATCCATCAAACGTGTTAAGCTTTGTTGCGTAATTTAGCACATACTTTTAAAGCTTACTGTTATAGTCAAGCCTTATTCAACAAATCTTATTCTTTATCATTTGGCAGTTCTGCAAATAAAAGAGATATGTTTGCGCTTAAACTATTGCCTGCAATCGAACATTTTCTTATAAGTAAGTGCATAGAATTTCCATTTAAAATCAATTTAAAATTAATTTTTATGCGCCTGGCAATCACCTTTTGGTCTTAGGGAACTTGCTGGTCAGATACCTAATATACCTTAAGTATGAACTTAAATGCTACTTTCCTCATTATTATTATACCCTGTACCCAAAGGGTACAAGGGTATATTAGTTTTGTGCGAGTGCACATGGAACACACAGAAGGAGGCTTGGTAGACCCCACAAAGTATATATATTCTTGATCAGCATGACAAGCCGAGTCGATATAGCCATGTCCGTCTGTCCGTCTGTCTGTCCGTCTGTCTGTCTGTCTGTAAAAGTATCAAAGTAATTAATTAATTTAATTACTTTTTTGTGGGGTGGTACAGGGTATTTAAGAGTTGAGCCTGCTCGACTTTAGCATTCCTTTCTTGTTATTATTATGTTTGTATGGCTGGCAGTACGTCACAGTTACTTTGCCATTTGTTATTAGCGTAGAACAAACAGCAAACTACTGCCAATGCATGGCAACATTGCAGCCGAAAGTCGAATCAAGTCAAGAGCAAGCCACATCTGGGAGCATGGGTGCGGAAGGCCGGCGAATCAAACATTCAAACAGACTCGTTGCTACTCGCTGGAGCATACAACATCGAACTTGTTCGTGCTGTTGGCTTCAGGTTTGCAAGTCTTCTATGTGTGTGTGAGTGTGTTTTGTTATCACAGCAATGGCATCTAAATTATCATGGCCAGGAGGCAAGCAAGAAGCGGCAAGGCAGCGGCGGCAGCAACAGCTTACAACGTAAACACAACACGAACAACGCGCTGCGTCGCGCATTGTCGGTTGAAAACAAGAAAATTTTTACTAATAAATGGCCTTCAGCGTATTTCCTATTGCTGTTGCCTTTTATAATATGTATACATATTTCATATGAATTGTGGCTAGCGGGCACAGAGAGGCAGCAATGCCAAACATAAAGAAATAAAGCGAATCGAAACAAAACGAAAGTTCTGCTCGTGGCTAAAAAAAGTCAACTATTTAATTGCATTGCATTAGCCGCATAATGCGTATACGCCGTGTGGCTGCATTCGATCAGTAAGAGCAAGAGACCAATTGAAATGAAGCCTTCTTCTCACACTCATGTAGGCCATATAAGCAAATACAACGGAATTGTGGGAAATTTTTGGTTGGGCCCAGCACACATACACACACACAGACACATACACTCACACACACTTTTAAACTTTAGAGCTATCTTCTTTTAAAGCAACAATGCGACGAATCAGCCTGCGGCTATCCTTAGTACGATGCTCATTTATTTCACAGTCGTGGACAAGATAATCGCCAATGTCCGCTTAAAGGTAGACAGAGATGCTTAGGTCCATGCTATATGGCCAGCTAAATCGTTTCGGGTTTGTGGCTTAAGGAAATGTATTTCAATAATTTTCACACGAAACCCACTGAAGATAGAGTTGTTTCGCTTTTTGGTTGTGGGCCAAAAGACCGAAGTCATTTGGTTGTCTTAAGTCTTAATTTGTAGAAAACTGAAGTGAGGCCTAAACGTTTCTTACGACGTTGTTGGGTTGCAGTGGCTTTAACAAAACAATTTAAAATTGTGTCAATGGCTTAAATGTCAGTTCGGTACAGTGATACAGTTGTCTATGTAGTCATTAACTGTTCAAGATATTTTGACCTGTTTCACATTGCATTTTAATGATTAAAGAGACGATTTGGCAAGCAAAAAGAGTATTTTGATTAAAACTATTAAATGTGGCAGAAGCTCTTATTTATATTAAGTGCGAAAACAACTAAAATAAGAATGCTTTTATTAAATCTGAATTTAACGGCTATTTTGAATTATAATATAATAATAATAAAATGAATGGTTTTCATATAGTTCGAATTCCGATGAATCAATCCTCAGGAAAATAATAAATAATGGTAAATTCAAGTGCAAGTGAAAAAGCAAAGCCTTTGCAATATTGAAAGGTATGTAAATGTAAAATGTTGTTCGTAAATTGATATTAATACAACTTTTAGATCTAGAATAATGACGAAGACGTTCTAAGGCAAATATCCAAACGATGCACATACAAGTACATAGGTATAGGATCACCAAAGAAGGGACAATTTATTTCTGATCGCAGATGCTCCATAGGAAAAGCTTTTATGCCTTAACAAAATTATCATTCTTCTAATAAGAATCTAGAATAAAAAAGAATGCAAGTTTTTTAAAATTCATTGATACCATATTTAAAATGGAAAATGCTTGGATTACGTTTCACATTGTTTCACATTGAAGCTTTTCGACTTGACAATAAATAAAATACTATTTTTGCATAGAAATTCTTCCCTGGTGCATGCGACGTATTAGTTTTCTTCATGTAGTGATTTGATTTTGAATTTTCTGAGTGTCAATTATTCAGATTGGTCATGAAGCACAGCCTTATATTTAAGTTGAATGTTCAATATATTTTATTCTTTATGCTGCACTTTTATATATTTTGAATTGTATAATAATTTTTTATTTATTTTATTCTTAGAATTACAACTACATAGTTATGTTAATTTAGATCTAGAGAATCTAAGGGTTTCATGCTGTCTATGGGTTTTTATTTTCGGAAATCTTATATCAGCGCAACTTCCACTAATTATGTAAGCTGGATCAATTTTTAAAATTTAAAATCAAGGCTTTAGAATAATAACTAGGCTCTGTTCCTGAAATTCTTCCTCAAGACTAAAATAAAGCTAACAATTTAAACAGACAAACATTAGAGGTATTACTGTAGTACCAGGTTGCTGCGATCCTGATGCATATTATACGAGTATACATATGTAAGTATATCGTTCGTTCAACTTGACAATCCATGCGCAGCTGGATCGCTGATAGCCGTGTTGCAGTAGCAACAGCTGTTGCTGCCAAATAGACAGCAGCTGGCATAACATGCAACTGGCTTACACACGCATGTCAACACACATATATAAATGTATATGTAGTATGTACTGACTCGTGTATTCATCTAGTAGACAGCGGAGGCAAAATGAAACTGTCACAACGTCAGCCGCTGCCACCTTTGGCGCTCATTCGACTTCATTGGGGTATCTCAGTCTGTCTCTGCCTCAGTCTCAGCCTCAGTCATCGTCGTCTGCGTCTGCGTCAGCGTCGCAGTCGTTGGCGCTGTCACGGGCAACGCCGTTTATGCTTTTGCAGGCACCTCTGGGGCCTGTTTCGCTTGTAATTATAATATTCCAACCAACCCGAAATGTGGCTTCAGGCTAAGCACAGCGGCCAGCACAACACGAGCAACACGGCAACAGCAACAGCAACAGCAGCAACAACAACAATAAAAGCACCATAAGAGCGATGGCAGCAGCAGCAGCAGCAGCAGCGTCAGGAAGATAGACCGTCATTCAGGCAACCAGCCGTGCGGGCAGTTCCCAGTTCGCCAACGCGGCAGCTAGCCAGTTGTTGTTGCTGCCGTAGAATGTTGCTGTGCATGCAACATGATGCCTGCAGACTTTGCGGATGACCTCGAGCGCCACAAATGCTGATTACGTAGCCCCCCAACCCAAAAAAGATAAATAAACGAGTAGTAAAGTAGAAGCAGAACCTTTTTTGTTGTGTCTGCTGATGTTGTAGTTGTTGCTGCGGCTGTTGTTGTTGTTGCCGGTTGAGTTTTATTTCGTCTTTTATAATATGCCGTGGATATTTTGAATGTTGACTGTAGGTGTAGGCGTGTGTGTGGGAATGTGTGTGCATAGCTTGAGGTCAGCCATAGGCGCATATGAGCCCCTACATGTATATGTGTGTGTGTGTGTGTTGGCATTTGCGGATTCGTTTTCGTACATCGTACCCATTTGGCTTGGGGTATTTCAATTTATTTCATTGTGCTTTTCATATTATTGTATTTGCAATTTTGATTGCAGTTGCTGGTATTGCCGTTGCTATTTTCACCGCTGGCAACACTGGCCCACACGCACACTTATATACATAGAAAGCCTTGCCAGGCATATGCAAAAATATCGAAATGCAACATTGATTGGCGTAAAAGGCATGCGACTCTCACACAATCAGCGTCAACCAAATGTTGAGACTCGCGACATGACAACAAATGAATTGACTGCATCGATGTTTTCGACGATTTTCTTAAAAATAACCTAATCGCTAACTGAATAAAATGAGTTTTTCTTTTCGTTTACGATGTGGTCACCCATTATCATCTACACTTTTATGTAATGATGTGCTAATTTAAGAATGGCATTTCACTTTATGCGATTAATCGTTTACATTGTTAGAGAGTGAAACGATGTCAATAGTTTAGTGACTTCTAAAAAACGTTCTTCTATATAAATTATAAATTTAATGTAGTACAGGAGACACAGATATGATTTCTATCTTTTAAACACATTTTAGCTTCTCCTGAGAAAATTATCAGACCATATGGAAACGAATGACTTTGTATTCTAATGTTCTAAATGCCACGTCCGCAAGCATTTAAGTTAATTCTTTAATTAACTATTTAATGGTATTTTCTGATGATTCTAACCAGTACATGAAGGGAAACAGTGTAAAGCAAGTTATGTTGGAGATGCGATTTTGTTTATACTATGTGTAATTTAATTGCAATTAAATTTTCTGTGCAGCTGCCAATGCATGCAAATTAATTTTGGGTTCAAAAACTTACAAAGAACGAAAAAAAAGTAAAGTTGTATTATAAAAATTAATTATTAAGTAAATGTTTTTGTTTTGCGAAATGCGCTCCGTGAATAATGAAATACGGCCTTTTTATTGTGCATAAATTGAATTGTTATGCATCTTTTAAATGCAACTCGGTTTTCTCTTCAAGTACGTTTCCATTACAAAGAACTCAAAATTCGTAATTGATTTATTTGTAGCATGCACTCGTATCATAAAAAGAGAATTACTTTGAAACAAACACGAGTTCGTTACTGCACAGGAATTTTTGCCATGTTTTTTCTAACACTTGTGCGTTTCGAATTATGCATGAATGCGCTTTCTAATACCATTTAGAAAAACAGAAATAATTTATTATTTTTAACACTCTGAATTTGCATTTGTTTTAGATTGTTACGGCTGCTGGTACTATTACTATTCGTATTGTTGGTGTTGCGGCGAGTTTTTGTTATTCCGGCTAAACAACAAAAGCAGCAGTTTGGCGCGATGTTTGTTTTTCATTTGGATAGCCGCCACATTGCCACGGCGTGGCAGACGCGTTCGAGCGCGTGTATATTTCAACACTTATGCCAAAAATATTCATTTATAAATATTTTACAATATTTATGGTCCTGTGCATGTGCATGTACCCGTAGTTAGCCTCCAACAATAATAATATACATGCATGCGTATGCGGGCGACTATCTAGTTGGACAACTTAAAACCTTAAATTTTATTATTTAAATCAATGGAGTTCGCGCCAAAGTAAACTTATCAATTTAAATTCAAAACATGGGCACATATAACATGTGCATTAAAAAGTAGAAACACTTGCATATATACCCGGACGAATCCATTTTAGCCCTATACCGGCGCTCTGCATTCACATACGCGTTGACATCGTAGCCGATTATATAGAGCAGATAACAGCCAGCGCCCACAACTAGAAGCAAACTTAACAAATACCAGTCATCTGAAAATAAAAAAGAAACATATCATATGCATAAACAAATACGTGAGAAATGTTAACACTAAACATGTATGTCGAATTACTTTGGTGCGTTCCAAATTAGAGATCGATTAACAAACAAGTAGATGCTTAACATCTATACGATGTAGAAAATCCATCGATTTTAAGGTTAGCTTTAGTTATGAGAATACTCAGAATAAGAAATGCCTCAAAATTTACAAAAGCGCACATAAATTTAGAAATACAGTTGCTAATGCAAGAAAATAGTTATCCCTTAAAACTAGAAATAAATAAACTTATGGCCAAACATTGAAGGAACATTTTTTTTAGAATTTTACGGAATATATGTACATCACTATTATAGGTGCTTACCTATTTTGTAAAAAATTACGCGAAGCAATTTGCAGAGTTCCTGAAAAGCTTCAGCCATCGAAATTTGGATACACATTTCGCTCTGATTCTTGTTAGGATTCGGTCGATTCTAGAATAATATTTCAAATATAAATTCATGGAGAACTATTATTTTTTGAAGGTCAATTACAAACCTGCACCAAATGTAATACATTATTATTATTAATCGTTTCTTGAGCTGCGTTGCGAGATTCTGTTGCCATTTGTTGATTCCCAATTTTTGGCGATTCAGTCGGATCTGGATCTCTGGCGTCTCTTGTGTTTGCTGTCGCCATCATTACATCGGGCTGAGGTTTTATTTCATTCTGGGAGCTTTTCACCTTTCCCTCGCTCAAAATCTGTTTTGCCATTTCCAATATACGCTGCTGTAAATATTCATCTGTTAAAATTTCAGTGTAGGGTTCCTGTTTGCGAAGAATCGCGAGTACGTCTTGAGTTAGGTTTTTATCGATGGTCTGTACAAATGCAGTTTTTCCCTTTGGCTTTTTCCCTTTCTGTTTGCCGCTCTTTGATCGAGACTTCGATCTATTGTGGATGCATGCGGGTTTGACTTCTAGCGGCTTTGGGTGCTCCACATTTGTTACTTCAATTTCAATGACTTCGTCATCAGCCAATTGTTGGGACAATTCATAAAGATTTTTAATCGATGACTTGGAACTGCGCTCTTTTAATGATGGCAGTACTGGGGACACCTCTATATGACGTGAGTTGTCGATACTTGCATGGGGATTTGTGACCTTCAGACCAGATTCTGTGACCTTAACTTCACACGGAAAGATGCTTGATAAGCTAGAGGGCAGTATATGGATGGTCGGAATAGTTACTTTCAGATACGTGGGCATACATACGATTCGGCTACAAACGAATGCTTTCGGTAGAGCTCGATAACGCTAGGATCTGCATTGCAGCTGTGAAAGAAAATGAAGTATAGATGGAATATTTTTTTAGCCATATCATAGTATTTTTATGTTGCTGTTTTTGCTAAAAAGGTGGAAAATACTTCGTTTAGCTATGTCTGTCACATATATTTATCATTATTTAGAGGTCAAACAAGCTGTATGTAGGAAGCCTTATATTTGAGAAGGAAACTGGATAAAGTCAGCCCCTTCTAATCTGTCTGGGGAAAGGTCAATCATAATTGTCTATTGGAAGAAGCGAACAGGAATCGGGGAAAAACGTTCTTCTACTGGAGGATAAGCCGAGCAGAGATTAAAAGCGGTCTTCTGTACAGACGATCACGATTCTGCTAGTTCATTTGTAGGATATGGGAAGTTATGGGAAGTCTTGGATACATATACATATGTACATATATTGTTGATTTTTATTGTGGAACAGTGCAATGTACTTACTATGGGTTTCGGTGTTGAAAAGGCGGCGCCATTTGTCTGATATAAAAAATAAAAATATTTGTTCGTTTTTAAACGTTTCTAACTCAAAAACTTTATGCACATATAAAAAAATTTTGTGAACGCGTTGAATCGTAAAATTGAAATGAATTGATTTCCATTGACTGCTTAGGTAGCAACACATGTATTTTGAAAATTACTGCGCAGCCAACTAGGACTAAAAACAAAACAATCCTATCCTTGGGCAATTTACACTTATGCTTCAGTTAGCTTTGTATATATCAACATAAATGCACTGGAAAAAAGGCTACGAGACGTTTTGAAATTCAAAATATGGCCTTTAAAACGCAATTTTAAAACACTGGGCAATGTTTAGAGAAAGTTAATTTAAAAAAAAGTTGTTTATTTTATAAAATGACGTGAGTTTTTCCCGACGATGTTTGTAAAATCTATTTTAAAATAAAAACAGATTATAGTTTTTAAAAGCAATTATGAGATCGATCAGTTTTTATGACAGAAAATGCGCGCGTGACCATTTAGAACAAAATCCTAATTTTTCCAGGCTATGGTTGATTAAAAACAGTATAGTTTTTCGAGAGTAGTTTTGCATGCAATATAAACATTTTAATTAGTCTAATAATTTAAGTGCACGTGGAATTTGAAATACATATGTATAAATGCGCTGTGTGGCTTTTGGGTTGTGTTGGTACTCGTGTTTAATAAGTTTTCAGCTTTTAAGCTACGCCTGCGCACACCTCAAGGGCGTTTGTGTGCTCCCCCAGCAACAGCGCCTGGCTGCGATCTCACCTCGGCTCCATATCCATCTCCAGCCACATCCTCATCCTTATCCTGGTCCTCGCTAGTTCGCGCGCTCATCAAAGCGGCAAGGCCCTGCGGCAACATTAGCAAAGTGAAGCGTACGAACGGCTGTGCTGCCTGAGTTTTCCCTGCGGGCAACGTTTTTCATACAGCGACGCTTTTTCGTACAGTCGTAGTCCTTTAACTTACTTTAGCGTTTTGTACATACAAGTAGTATATAGGCACTTGTACATAGGCATGTCCGTATGTACTGTGTATATAGCCCGAAGCAATTGAGCTGCCTGCCTGGCCGTCCGCAACTAAAATGCAGTTGTTTTTCTTTGCCACTGCCACTGCTGGTGGTTCTCTTCACTTTTTTTTTGTTTTGTTGCACAGCTTCCAGCCATTTGACGCAAAAATATTGCTCGCAGCCTGTTTGACGCAAAGCAGCTGCAGCTGCAACTTGACTTGACAGTATTTTCTATTTGCTTCTTTTGCTTTCGTTGGCTTTAATCGCACGCACTTGGAGTCTATACATATATATACAGATACAAATGTATATATTTCTGAGAAGTCGTTGGCTTAGAGTGGCATTCAATCAAAGAGATAATTAATTTTACCTGACTTATTCGGCCAACGCTGTTGCTTGCATTCCAAATCAATAGGCTGGCTTGCAACTGACAGTTTCATGTTTCCAGCATGCAGCTTTCAAATTCAGTGAACAATTCGTTTGTTGTGTTAATTAAATTGTGTCTAACTCACGATTTTGTATTCTATTGCATTGTGCTTAGTCATGTGCAAATAGCGTTGAAAATCGATTTTGATTTGAATGATGTCTTTGCTAGATTGGCGAGCTGGAAAAAATTCTCCTTCGCCTGAGATGGGGAAGAAATGTTTTCGAAATACAAGTACATACATATACTTGATATAATAAACTTATGAAAAAAGTGCGTATATATGTATTTGTATGTGTGTGTGTGTGTGTGTGCAGTTCTTATCATATGCCACACAATGGCGCACGGAAAAGGGATCGACGCTGCGGCATAGCTTCCGGTTGCCTTTCAGTAGCGCGCTCGCGGCATAATGCAGCAAAATGGCGGCGACGATGATGATGGCTGGCGCAGTAAGAAAACTACTTGAATGCGACGTTGGCAACTCGGCATGCTCTTGCGGCCCATTCAAGAACAAAAGCCCTTCCACATGCTGCAGCACCCTAAAGAAACTAACGAGCTGAGCGTACATACGTTTGCAGCAGAAATGAAATATGACAGGCAACGACACAGCAATGGCAACTGTAAAAATTAAGCCACAAGCCAGAACTGCCAGGGAGAGGAAATTAAAACCTATGTGGCGTATGAGTAATATTATTGGTATAAGCATTTCCTACTCGCCCCCCGTGTCTCTTTCCCCCCTCGCTTACACAGTATGTCTCTTCATTTACATAGCAATTATGGGCGACAAAATGAGGCACAATATATGCGAGTCTATTTGTATGTATTTATAGTTGGAAGCATTCATATAAAATATGTCCAGCCAAACGAACAACAGTTGGCTTGATAAAGAAGCAATTGCCTGGCAGAGCAATCACCACAATAAGGGCTACAGAATATTTTTGATTCGGCTATGTGGATTCACTCCTATCCTACCGTACTGCTAATAATAATTTGTGTACTGTCTGTCAGGTCCATTGTTAAGAAACTTAGTGGAAGTTGTTTAACACGCGGGCGTTTTTATTTCACTTTTCAAGCAGTTTTCGATCGTAGGCAAGTGGAAAGAGAAGCCTGCATTTCCACAAATTTAAATTCGTCTACGTTACAGAATTTATTACTAATTATATATATGTTCATATTCTTTCAGTAACTTTCTTCTAAAATGACGTACAGTTTCGAATTTTGCTTCCGCCCTTTACAAGTATTTTGGTTTGCCAACAATTTTCCATGAGTAGAATAATCAATTGCGGCGGAGGCCTGCATTTTGACTCAATTAAAGGTTTTGGAATACTTCCCCTGATATTGGCAGCTTGCGTATGGCAGGTCGGTAGCAGCTTCCTCTATTACCTATTCCCGACTTATTTTGTTGCCTATCCAAAGGATAGTTATTTTGCCTTTTTGCAGAGAAAACTTATCTTTTTCCAGAGCTGAGCTTGAGAGCCTAACTAAAAAATCTTTGACCATAGGATGATATAATGGTTTAGTATAAACTATTTATTAGTCTTCATTTATAATAATACTTTATGATTAGATTTCTTATCCCCTATTTTTATACTATGGCTCACATATATATTTTGAACATATTTTTAATAATTTCACCGTAGTTTTTATTAGAAAAAGAATTTTTACATGCAACAGACATGCAGGATTAATACACTGTTAATATATTCTGAAGGGTATAATCTAAGGCAGGAGCGCACACTAGCCATAATAGTATGCCATGCGGCCAACTCATGCGGTGATTAAGCGAACTTTTATGGCCATTCTGTGGAACTGTTGCCTCATTATGCCAACCATGGCAAGCACAATTTTCAGTATTTGCCTATTAAGTGGAATGCGAGTTATCTTCAAGCCACTAAATTGAAGCTGATAATGTGCAATGGCAATGCAGAACTGCGAAAGTGCAAAAGTTAGCCCCACGCCAGCTGCAGCCGTCGTATCGACTGAAAGAAATTTTAATTAAATGTCGCCGCAAACTATGCGGTAATATGAGCAGCGGCCACCAATTGGCAACGTTGTGGAATTGGTGGAAAGCATTGTTTTAGCATTCAATATGATTTTGGCTGCCGGCAAGCACCTCAATTTATCACGGCGATACAAAACGTCCCCGGTGTTGCCCCGCCTCCCCTCCCCCTTCTGGGAGATAGTGTGAGTGTGTTTGTTAGTAAAGCGTCCTAGCCGGTTACCGGCCCGAATGCCTGAATGCCTGAATGCCTGCATGCCTGTCTGTCTGTGTGCCTGCCCGACTGTGGCTAGTTTGTTGGCATGTCAGAACTGTAAAGTGCCACGATTGGATTGCACATAATACCCATTTTGTGACAGGCTCATCGAAAACTTCTGGTACGGCTACAAATGAATCGGCATATTGCCGATTGCTCAGCAGAACATAGAATTGCATTTCACGTGTCAACGATTTGTAACCGTTTTGCCTGGCAGCGATCTGTACGCTGCCATACTTACTACGATTCTCTCTCTCGAATTAAACTTATAATATTTCTAGTAAGAAATATGCAATAAGGATTAACCTGAATACACAGGGATTCAGAAAAGAGTAGATGATATACATACCTTACGTTCAGGCTAGGGAATGTTGAAAAATTAGCCTATCGGTACCTGCCTAGATCTGGTAAAATATTATCCTATTTTTGAGACAACAGTTCGAAAGTTTTCCTTTTAATTTATCCTCAAAAAACGCATCCCTTTATTTCTTTTGCTTTTTTATTGAATATGCTAACCTGACTACTGCAGTATCAATTCCAGCAATTTCAAAGCAAGAAGGGCAGAATTACAACGGGCCTATTCAAAGGCCCACAATCAAAAAATAATCCTTTTAGTCAATTTGTATTTCCTTTAGGTAAAGGTCTTTTGCAATGCATTTTGTTCAGCTGTCTTTTAATTGATCCAGTTATTAATACCTTTTTACGTTCCTTTAAACCTATCTTTGTATTTCCAAAAGTTAACATTTTAAACAAGCAATTTATTTTTGGTAAAGATGCAAATTTTACAAAAATTATTTTTCGACAGCTTTAAAAAGGTGGCTCATACTTACTGAGCTATCTCATTAAGACATTTGAGTATTATTGTTTGTTATTGTTGCAGTACAGTTTCGTCAGCTTTTGAGCACACATTTCAAATGAAATGGACAAATTAAAATAAAGCATTTAGTAAACGAGATTTAAATGAAACCTTAGTGAATAAAATGAATTACACTAACAATACAAGTACGTAATCAGCTCTTCAATTGCTCTGGGTCATATGTGAGTTACAAGCGGACATATAAACATGCTGAGGACGAAATACAGTGGAGACTGCTTATGTTGAATCGCCGCCTTGACGGCCCACATGGTGGCCACAAATCGTTACAAAATCTAGTCCCCACTGTGAAACGAGTAGTATATGAGACGAGTTCAAAAATTCATCATTGTTGGCGTTGTTGCGAATGCTGCGGCTGCATTGTTGCGTTACTCTCGGCACTCCCTCCTGTCGTCGTCGTCGTCCTCGTTGCCATCGTCGTGTCGTCGTCGTACACCCAAAACTGACTGATGCCCGGCAGCTACTTTTGGGATGAAATATTATAATTACAAGCGAATTGCCAGCGGCCAAGGAGGAGCAGGAGACAAGCAGCCAAAACCAAATCAGACCGAACCCCTGGGCCAGACCGGGCCAAGGCCCCAGCTCAATGGGCACGTGATGGTGTGTCAGGCTCTAGCTTCAGCTTCAGCTTCAGCAGCCAAGCAACGCAACAAAATACAAACACGACCACAGCACAGCGCAGAGCAGAGCAGAACAGAGTTCGTTTCGCTTTGTTTCGGTTGTGTTTGAGTTCAGCTCTCAGGCCCAAGCTCAGGACGGAGTTCGGTTCGTGCTTTGTTGATTTGAATCGCTTGGCAATCGCACCGACTCATCCCCAACCCCTTACATTTTTGTTGTTGCTGCTGGTAGTGGCCAGCGGCTGTTCTGTCGACGTTGTTGCTATTGCCGGTGACGCAACATGTTCGTACTCATGCAGATAGAGTGGAGATGGGTGTGTGGCTGCCCCCAATTATGTTTGTATTAGAGTCCTGCATTTGTTCATGAAATTTACAAAAACTAGGCGCATTAAGATTTTAAATATAGATCTTAAGCAAATAGAAAAAAGTGGTTAATTCAAAAAAATTTGTACTCAGAACATTCTTGACTGTAAGTAAGACTATTATATAGTAACTATATTTCTCACTCACTATCTCTCTTCACAGGAGTTTTTCATGTAATTTCTCAACTAAGACTCAAGACTGCTAGTATTATTGTAGTCTTGTTAGATTATTTTCTAGACTTTTTAAATATAAGTAGTTTTTAAACAAATATAAATAAGAGATCAAATAAAAAATGTATATCCGAACATTCTTGACTGTAAGTAAGACTAATATATATAGTAACTATATTTCTCACTCACTATCTCTCTTCACAGCAATTTTTCATGTCATTTCTCAACTAAGACTCAAGACTGCTAGTATTATTGTAGTCTTGTTAGATTATTTTGTAGACTTGCTTAGGTTATCAGTTAAATTTATTGCGTCTTGTACATATCTACATGTGCGAGTATTTACATCAACGTTGGCAGCCTATTTCTTTTGATGTATTAGTACAAGGAGACACATTTTCTTAATGTTTTCTCGAGTTTTTGAGTTTATTTATTTATTTAATTTATTTTGTAATCCCTTTCCTAGCGTTACAAGTACTAGGTTACTTTCAAATTAGTACACTAGTCATAAAGTGCTAACACTCGAGTTTTAAATGCAACCAATGCAATATTGTAGTGATAATAATATTTGTAGATATACCTGCTGCGCGATAAGAGGCCTTGAAACGTGTTTGACGTTTGAACATGTTTGATGTGGTGGTTGCAATGGGACATTTGTGTTGATAATGCCGGTTCGGAGAAAGGGTCAACAACTAGTTGTTTAGCTGCACCCCCAACGCCCGATTGTCTTGCCCGGCAAACGCACTTTGACAGACAAGCAGAGAAACCGTTATTAATTGCAACTTCGTGGCCTGCAGGTATTTATTAAGTTTTTGTTTAATTTATAAAGCGTGCGACTTTGGAGTCCCTTCATCTCTTTCTCACTCCCCCGATATTTCTCTATATACGAGTATGTATGTTTGTAAAGGTATGCAAAAGCTTCAACATTTGCACTCGGTGCGTTTCAAATTTGTGCGCGTTAAGCACAAGAGAACGGGTATTCCGGGCATAAACTCAAAACATGTAGAGCACAGACAAAATCTACCAACACACACACATACACACCGGTACAAACAAATATGTACACACATACATTAACACATGTTCGCGTTGATTTGAGGCATAAAGTTTTGTGCGCTTTCCTTATTTTACATAGCTGTCAGTTTTATTGAAAATTAGCCTCCAGTTAATTTTGTATGCCATTAAATTTATATACACACACACACACACACACAGACACACATGCACACATATTCGTACAACAGATACACATCCAAACAAATTCAAGTTTGTCTTGCGGTTAGCAACCGACGGTGTCTGCGGCTGTGTTTGTGTGTGCTTTGTGGTTGTCTGGCGTATACGGGCGATCGCCTAAATGTAATGCATGCAGATTATAACTTAAATATGAAATGTCACGCATTGACAGGCATTTTTGAAAAGTGTGCACCAACAAGTTTCATGCCTTGGGGCGGCCAGTTGCGCTGCTTCTCCCCAGTATGGCCACAAAGGCGGTCACAAAGGAGAAACAGGAATTTATGTGGTTTTGTGGTTTGAGGCAAAACTGTGTGCTCTGGGACGTTCGGTTCGTACACGGGTAAGATGATAAGGGTCACATGCCCGTTTTCTCTCTGAGGTTTACATATAATACATAATAATATACACATGGGTGTGTGTGTGTGTGTCCATATTTTATGAAGGAATGTCGCTGCGCATGTATTTGGTAAAGTGTTCAACAGATATTGCGAACATTGTGGTACAGATTGTTTTCATCTAATAATTTAGTTAGCTTTAAATACACAAAACCTTTGTACAATACGAATATATGATAATACATATATTTGTAAGACCAATCAGTTTATCAATGTCTCATATCCACAATGGCGTTTCGCTGCTGGTTAATCTCAAGGCTCAGTGCTCTCAACACACATCGATAGCTGCTTTGCTTTCAGATTCGTTTTTAGCGGAATACACACAACATACTCTTACTAGCAGATCTCTTTCTCCTCTCCCTCACACAGATAAATGGAAATAAGTTTTTTTCGCCGAAACGACCATTTAGCGTACATTTCGCTTTTGTTTGCTAATTAATTGAATGAATTGAAGGATAAGGATAATATAATAGAAGAATTATGAGTAATCGAAATGGGAAACCCAATAGAATCGCTACATTTTTTGGTGTATCTATCTATCAGTATATCTATCTATATATCTATCTATCTTATATAATTTATATCTTGTTAGAAGATTTGTCATTCCACATTCCCATTCACTTTTACGGCTTAACCCCTTACTGGTGGCACCTTTTTCACTTGCCATTGCAGCTTTTCCTCCTCCCAGCTGGCTCAAATTCCAGGTGGCGATTTATTAATACGAAAGTAACTATGTATGTATATATAATAGGGTGTTTTTATTTGAATCTGATCCATTTTACTAGCTCAATTTTTTTTCAATGTGAAGCTGGGACGGACCACTCCTCGTATAAGTAATTTTCGGTAGCTCCAAATAAATAAAAATAGGTTAAAAATAGTCAGCATCACCGCCGCATGCACTCTAATGACGATAAATGTAAAAAAATGCGACCAACCTAATCGATTCGAACCTGTCCGTTTAGGTGTTTGACTGTAAACTTCACTGTTCGCCGATAGACCGCGAGCTGATTGACTAACTAACACTGAAGGACTCGTTTCGCTTGCTCCCGTCCGGCCGGATCTGTGCCTTGATGTCTGCCAAAGAGTCAGCAAGTGGGAATGAGTGTGTGAACTCATAACTGCATTAATATGAGTTTATGCTTCAACGAGTTGGCTTGACCATTGCCATTGCCTAGTGGCTTGTGGTTGCAGTTGTTGGGCTTTTGGGTTGTTGCTGCCGGTATTACATACACTTAGAAAAAAATAATTTCCAGACCTGCCCCTAAACTTAGAAATATTCTATATATGGCAGTGCTTAGAAATACCTTGTCTGAACTAAGAAATCGCAGCCTTAATTCCAAAATTTTAGAAACAACATTTCATAATTTTAAAAACTCTTATAATTTTGTTCAAATGTAGGCGATTGGTCCGAAATGGATTTGTCTAGCTTGAAGGACGAAAATCTGCCCTGACACCTGACAACTATTGTTCTTATATTTATTTCTTGGTCCCATGAAAGTTTCATGTAAGTGCGTCTCAAGACATTTAAGAAGAATTTGTGAATTTATTACGTCTTCGATAGCAAAAACTAATATGAACATTTTGGGGCTTAAATATTACAAAAAAATATTATTTGTAGTGTAAATGAAATCCACGTTCCAGTTTTATGTAAATAAATTTGAACTCTCCAGAAATAGTATCTAGTTTCAAGAAATAAAATCCTGTAAGGCGGTTTTTATTTATAATGTTGTCAAAAAAACGATGCTTAAAAGTAGTTCAGGCCGAATCTATCTCTAAGTTGAGGTGATTTTCTAAATGATAGGGCCTTTTTTCTGAGTGTACACATTATGCACACACCCACACACGCTCAGAGCTCGTGTCTGCTTGTCAGATTGCTGTTGCTGTTGCCGTTTAACGCCGCTACACTTAAACAAACAGCGGTGTGCGTACATAAACATGCAGAGACAGGGACGCACATACAAGTATGTAGGTAAGGCTGTGTGTGTGCGCGCGTCTGTGTGTTTGTGTGTGTGCACAAACACGTACTTACTCACACGTGAAAATGACGGCCGCAGCAATGGCAATATGGCTGACGCTGACGCTTACGCTGACGCTGGCAACGTCATGGCGGCGGCTGCCTATTAAGTGATTTTAACACCTTGCGCATGAAAATTGCAGAAAGCAACGCCGTTGATAATTATCCCTTAATTGTTTAATGAGCAGCACTTGAGCAGCGACCGCAATGGTTGCGGCAGCATCAACAGCAACAGCAGCAGCGAAACTTTAATTAATGTACAATTTAATTACAAGAACATATCTGCATGCACACACACACATACACACACACATAGGCGGTCTCCCACGTCTGCCAAATTGACTTTAATATAACCATATGCCCCACTTGCTTAACACAATTAAATGCACAACTTTAATCAACTTACATGTACGGACTCGAGCCAATTATGAAGTAAACGGATGCGCTAATTTCATGGAAAAATGCATGCACGAAAAGCGGATAATTACGATAAATCCAATCAGTGGGCTATCGTTACATTAACATACCGACCATATGTCGGCGACCTAACAATTATGACAACTTCACAGCCAATATAATACGATTATTAACACTCTCCAGCTGCCAGTGCATGTTGAAAAGGAAAGAATGCTACAACCATATTTAACTTTTGGTATGGCTGTCACTAACTACTTATTTATTATGTACGCGTAATTGTAGCTTACTGCTTACAATTAAGGCACTAGTCATGGTTATTGCGAAGAGCGCCAAAACGAGTAGCAAGCCCAAACCAATCAAAAATATTGCTGCCCAGTTTCCGAATTTTTTCTGAATACTACTAGAACTAAGTATGCTCGCATGTATGTACTTGCTTTATGCCGGAAAACAAAATGTTCTTGATTATTGTACCCAAAAAAAAAAGCAGCCTGAAAGCCTATTCATCTTAATTCGTTTCCGAAAAAATTATCTGTAACTCAGCTGTAAGCTTGATTTAACATTAAAGTTTGAAAAGTAGTGCAATTTTGAAAATACAATAAAATATTACAAGTATACATATATAAGCCGAAATAGAATACCAAAAACTTGAACCATTCGAGTCTATGGGAAGCTGTACATCGACATTAGTAAATATAACTATTTTATGTCGTTCATAAAGACAGATGACGCGTCTTACCAGGCTGATCAAGAAGTGAAGTGAAGAGTTTTTGAAACCTTGGATTACCAACATTTTGATTTCTGAGTTTTCAGCCATGTCGGAATCATACCCGACACCTAATTATCTAGCACTCTGAAGTAAGTTGTCGGGTTTGAAGTTTCAATATTTATGTTCTTAATATACCAATCTCAACTGCACATGTGTACGATTATATACAACAATAATAATTGGGTACATAAATATATTGTAAATATGCAGCCGTGTTCTCTCGAAGGAAGGGGAGAACTTTAGTACAATAATTTGCAAATCAAAATGAAGAATTTAGTTTAAAAACATTATGTTCCACGAATTCCACAATTTTGTTATTGTGCTCCTATTTTACATATGTATCTCTATTAGTGTTTTGTACATATTTGTCTTTGCTAATGATTAATGTTTCTACTGCTGCAGCAAAACGAAACCAATTTGGAGCAATTAGTCATTTGAGAGATTGGACTTTCGTCCGAAATATTCATTCTGAATACTCATGCTACTTAATACTGCGGGGACTACTTAAGTGATGGAAAAACATACATATTTGTATGTACAAGTATGTGTACTCGTATGTATGTAAGTATTTATAACATATAATGTACTCGTATCTATGCGCTGCCAAACAAAGTTGTATATAACTGGCAGCTATAGCTACTTGTATATAGTAAGTATGCTGGCATATAAAATAGTGAATGTAATTTTATTCACATGTATCGCCCGCGGCCAATCCGTCTTAGCCGCTGGCATCAAATTGCACAGCGCAGAGCAGCAACAGCAACAGCAACAACAACAGCAACAGCCAACCAGCAACCCCGGAACAACAGCAGAAACGGCAGCGACTACGGCGACGGCGACGGCGACGACGGCGCACCTCATTCTGAGGCAGCCGGCAGAGAAGAGTGTGTGTTGTGTGTATGCTATATTATATTCAGAGAGTTGAAATCCATCATTGGCGCATGGCCGCAGGTCACATTTGGGTTGAAATATTATAATTACAAGCGAACGCCTGCGGCCAAGGAGAGGTGAGCGTCAAGCGCTTTGCCATGCCATGCCATGCCATGCCATCTCAGCAACGGCATCGCATCGCGTGGCTTTTGTTGTTGCTGTTGTTGTTGCTATTTCTGTTGCCTGCTTCGGTTGCGGCTGCTTGGCCTGGCTTTGTTGCTGGGACTGGGGCTGTTTGGCCGCTTCGTTGCTTAGTTGCTTGGTTGCTTGGCCGACTGTCTGGCCGGTTGTCTGCCAAGCTTAGTTGTATTCGTAAATGGGGTAACACAGACACATACTAAAATACACACCGAACTGCGGATATGGATACTTACTTATACCCTGGGCCCGGAGGAGTAGAGGATATTGTCAAATCGTTCAGTATTTGTAACCAAAAGTAGCCACGGCAGACGCCCTCAAATATAACACATAGTCTTGATCAGATCGAGACGAGTCATTGTGAACTTCTTCGCCTATCTGTTCGTATGTAAATATATTTAATCTGGACTCCACAAGCTTGGTATACCTTTAATTAAATATATTTCACTAATTTACACTATAAATGTAAATCAAAAATTTCATGAAATATATGATTTTGGCATTGTTTTTTCGCATTTCATTCATTTTTAAATCAAGTTTAAGCAAAAAACTGTTAAGTTGAAAATGTACAAATATTCAAATTGAATTAATTGATAAGCCGTTTGCAGGGTATAAACGAGTCGCAGCACTCGATTCTAGCATTCGACTCGTTTGTGTTGTTGTTGCTTGCCTCTCCGCTGGTTTGGTTGTGTTTACGTTATGCTCCAAAAGTCCTGATAGCATAGCGTGTTGCTCTTGTTAGTGCTATTGTTGTAGCCGTAGGGCGCACATGGCTTGCAGTTTGCTTTATTCAAACACGAACTCATCGCATGTTGTATACAACATGTTTGATACAACAATGCGCCGACAAATGCTTAGAAGCTCCCCAATTCCTTAGTCTGGCATTGTCTTTTGTCTGCGTCAGTTGGGCGTGTGTGTGTGTGTGTGCGTGCGTGCATTGTTGTTGTTGTTGTTGTGCTCTGAGGGAGATCAAAAATCAAATCAAGAAGCGGAAGCCACAACAACAACAAGGTCCCGTTCCATGAACATAACTAGCAGGTGAATTGCATTTTAAAACATACATATAGACAACACATATACTAGTATGTATGTATGTATGTAGCTAAGTACTTATATGGGGGGCAATTACTTGTTGCACTTGCCGCGGCTTTGTTTGGATTTCGCACGTGCGTGCCACACGCCACAGCCACCACGAAAAAGAAAACAAACACACAAACACAAAACTGTCGGTGTGGAAAATATGTTTGCACAACTGTGTAGAACATTTGTATTTGTTGGCCCTGTAATTAGGGCTCTGACCAGATAGTAGACCGTGTTGTTGCCACAGCTGTTGCCATTTTGTTTTCAAGAGGCGAATCAAGCGCCCATTAATTAGCACACCAAAGATTGCCGAACACAAATTACAGAGTTCACATAAAAATAATTTAAAAATAACAAAAAGTCGCATGGTTTGGCCCGCGGGTCCAAAGAAAATGGTCTCTGCATGCATGTGGGCTCGGGTTGGTCTCAGTCTCTGCCTCAATGTCTGCCGCTGCATGCAACTCATCCAAGCCATCGCATATAATTATGCACAATCACAGTTTGTAATTGTCTCCGAAATGCGTTTTGGCCGGACACCAACACCGTGATGCCCGCGGCCTTTTAGAGGCCAGGTGACAAGTATCGTGTGATGTGCCTGGCAGAGCCGGGGAGAGTCCCCATCGTTCGTACCCTCATTATATGCAAAATTTCAGTGCCTACAGCTACTTAAGTTAAATTTATTTTTAACTTCCACATATATTTTCTGTTGTTTTTGTTATTTTGTGGTGTTCCTTTGCTGCCTTTAAGCCTCCGGCACTCTTAGTTGCATGTTCAAGCAATCCTTTTCCGTTCTTGCATTGCTCTGTTGATGTTGTTGTTGTTGTTGCCGCGCTACGCTGTGCCCGAAACGAGCACAAATAAAGAACTGGTCTCATTCATAACTTGCGGCGCTTTTTGCATTCTGCGTTATATTTTCTTCATTCCACATGTCTTAAGTATCAACTGTCAGTTTTCGATCTCACACTGCCCACGGGCCAGTTTGTAAATCATTAAAAATTATGCCCACTCGCATTCGTTACTACCTTCATATCTACTTCCAAACATTATGAGTCGAAGTGCAATGGCTCAATGGTTGGCTAATTTCCATTCAGGCAAAGACATTATTTGATACTTGTAGTTGCTGATTTTTTGTCGACTTGTTTTGAATAAAAGGACAACAAAGAAGACCAAGGTTATTCTTGAATATTCTCATTTTCGATTTGTAGCAAAAGCTTAATGTGAAATATTTTGACCAAAGTGTTAGCGTTTTGCTTTGTATGGTTATATTATTGTTATTAAGATAACAAGTAGCCTTTACTGAAAATATAATAGTTAACATGGCAAGAAGTTGAAAAATCGTCACTTCGCTATAAAGATACGTTTAGGCTTTAAAAGCTTATTGCGAAGCCATATGATCCAGTTGATTTTATGGGTCCGTTTTTATAATGAACTTGGCTATTCTTATTTTTGGATTCTATGTGAGATCGTTTATTTGTATTGCCATAGAATAAAGAATATCGGTGCACATTCATGAGTGCCTGCAAAAAATTGGGGAAGTGTCATCGCTTGCTAGCTCATCTGAAATTCAATTAAAATGACTTGCTGGACCACCTCGTTAAGAAATCAAGCGTCGTTTGTCCGTCCGCAGATATACTTAGTTAATAGTAAAAGGAAATTTTAGCAGCTAGACTGTTTATAAGTAGTAATTGGAAACTTTGGCAACTAGACCTGAAGTAGTCAAAGCAGATTTGAGATGTTAGGAATAGTACGTTTCAGCATTGGAGGCGTACCTGTATGTCCTCTGTATGTCCGTCTGTTTATTTGTGCGACTCTATGAACACGGGAACTTTTGTATCATAATAGCTAGGAACGCGAATTTTGGTAGCCATATATCTCCTCCCATATTCTAGTTGTTATATTATTATTATATTATTAGTTGTATAGCGGCTATAGCAAAAAATCAATAGGAAAATCTGATATTTATAGCTTTGTTATTGTATTTTTTGATATTCTCTAGTTTAATCAAAATCGGTGCCCGATATCTTATAGTTGTTAAAGGACAATCAGACAATTGTTTTTTTTTTTTGACAATTAATACGATATTTGGTATAATTTGTTTGTGCTCGTTCAATCCGATGTCGACGTGTTTCGTCGACTTTAAACAAATCTAATATTTTCTACTCTCAATTAATTTTAAATGAATTCTAAATACTTAAAAATCCCTATATTTTCTGTGTGTTTTATTAAAGTGTAGTTAATTTAAAATTCTTTTAAAGTAGGACACTAAATGTTTAATTTCGCAAAATTTGTTGCCAAATTTGGTCAAAAACTAAATTGTTGCCACCGCACAATGTTTATATTCGAATATATAGTATTGTATATATATGACTTCTATCATTTAGCCATTCAAATGTTGTAGTTTGTTTAAATGTTGAAATGCTGATATGTTGTAAAATACGATGTTTGTTGCTGCAGTCAGTCGTGCGTTAAAAATTTAACGCGAAATTCAGAACGCGATGGCAACGCAAAAATGGCATCATTAAGTAAAATGCCTCAGGGTAGGCATTGTGAGTTTTATGAGCCTTTTTGTGTCGTTAATATTAAAAAATATTTCAAAAAAAAAAAAAAACGCACGCACACATGCAAGCGTATGTGTAAATATACAACATATATGTATGTATATAAATATGTATATATACAAATAATAATAATAATGATGATGGTGGAAAAAAGTGTGGAAATTTTCCGCAACATATGCAAGCGAAGGCATTTATGTTTGTTTATACAACACACACATACAAATACATACTTATGTACCTTTGTGTGTAAGTTTATAAAGCAGCATATTGATTAACATGCAAATGCACAAACTTACAAACCATGAAAAACTACACAAATAAACAAACATGCAGTGCGGAAAGGGCTCGGCTACTCAACAATTATTACAATGAGAAGCATGGCTGTCGACGCTGATTTTTGCACTAGCAAGCATTTATGTATATGCATATATGCACGAGCATATATATTCATATATACTGCCACATATCACATACCAGATGCCCAGCCCCTGCCTCCGCCTCTGGCTCATGCCCCAATCAGGAGGCAGCCAGCGTGCTGCAAACAATAAACCATAAAGCGCGCCTCGCACATTTTGTCGAATTATTTTGTTGCCAGTCGCTGGCGGCTAACTGCAGCAAATTGGCTTGAAATATTGGCATTCCTATATGTATGAGTGCGTGCACATATATGTACATACATACATATAAACATGTGCATATGTATGTGTGCGTGTGTGCGGTGCGTGAGTTTATGCTTAAAAAATATATTTAAAATGGCAAAGCAAAAAAGCGGCGACGTCAACAGAACGGCGAAACATCAAATAAAAAAAGTCTAAAAACTTGTGTTCCGCAGCACTGATATTGTATACCCTTCCTAAGCTGGTTTGAATGTTCGCAAGGAAAAGTCTTTGAAAAGCAGGAAAGCTGGCCAGGAAATGGTTTGCTGGTAAGGACTGTCTGGCTCTGCCATGAATTGAGGCCTCTGGCTTAGCAAGAACAGGGATTATAGACCGAAGGTATCACAAATTGAGTTTCAAACGGGATTTGGAAGACTAGGCAGATGACGTAACAGTTCACTATCTTCCTGGCTGGAGCTTCAATGAAATTTTGTTGAAATGTTGTTTGAAACTAACTATAATTCATAGTGTCGTGCAACAGGTTGAACTGGTCGAAATGCTCCACATGCCCGAATAAACTAATTGTAAATATTTAAATATACTGGCTGAAGTGATTTAATTAATAAAGTCGTGTCCATCTGTCCTTCTGTTAGCCATCTGTCTGCCCATTTATATGCGAGCTGGTCTTACAATTTTTAAGATATCGCGCTGAAAGCAGATCGTTTGTTCAAATTAATCAGATCGGAGAACAGTATTTTACTTCCAGATGCAGTTTGCAGTTTACTCTTTTATCATGATTGCTATTACTAAAATAACTAATCATAACGATGCGTTTTAATGTGTTTTCAATATTTCAGAACCTGTTCCCAAAGAGAATGGCAGGCGGATAGGGAGACAAATAAGAGGCCATGGGTGCACAGAAACTTATCACTGAAAAAATCAGTTTTGAGAATTTTATGTGTTATTTTTAGGAATGTTGATGCCTGAAGCAATATGACCTTTTAGTTAAAATGCAGGGAATAAACAAGGAAAGCAACTGTGACTGTGTGTGTTGGCCATGCCCGAAACAATAAAATACAAAATTTTGTCTGTGTGTGTGTGCTTCTGTGTGTGTGTCGGCCAATGAGTGAAATGAGCGATAAAATTGCAACAATTCAGTCGTCTTCGTGGCCATAGTCGCTTGATCGCCGTTGTTAGTCGTGCGTTGATAAAATATGAAAAATTGAAATGTCAATGGAAAACGCACAACTGCCCACTCACCAAATACATACATACACACACATACTTGCACACATACATATGCATGTTTATATGGAGTGGTATGGTTATGGAGCTTATGGCCAGTGCCAGTGCCATTGATATTGCTATTGCCATTGCGTTTCGTTCCGTTTCGTTTGCTTGTGCAACAACAATAGCCACTTGTATGCAAATAGTGAAATAATATGAAGCATGTACAAAATTAATATCGCCCGTGGCATTCTCAAACAATTGCCGTCGCCTTCGCCGCCGCCCCCCGCGATATGCAATGAAAAATGTGGCATAAATGCGTGCAGCACTTGAAGCGTCGCTTGTCACAACGCTCGGTCGTCAGCTCATTGCAGTCGACGGCCACACTAGCAGGCATATGTATTTTGATTGCCCTGATTTCCCTAAATTCCCCGATTTTTTTTTAATTAAACAGCTCTGACTTCAGTATGTTAATGAGACTTTTTTACATCTGCTCGCTAGCACTTTCTAATGTTTTTTTCTTATGTTCGAAAATTTTAGTTATATCAATTATCTTTTTTAAATAAACTGGTAGGATGCAAAACGCCCTCGTTGTTAGTACCGCTGCGTAGAATGTGATTGATTCCTGCCAGTTATCTTAGCTTTTCTGTACCATCAGGTATTAATCAACCCTGCTACTTATGCTAGTTAGGGAGTCTTAGATCTTCTGCATAAATCTGCAGCCCTTTGCTCCAACAGACGTCGACTTAAGTTTCTCAAAAGTTACCACTAGGGCAAAAGCGACATTCAATTTCGGATGAAAGTTGTTTACTTATTTTATTGCGCTTCATTAGAGGAGATACTAATAGGTATATCACATGACTTAGTATATTTAAAAAAAAACGTGACGAATTAAATTAAATATAATTTTATTGTAGCGCGTCTACAATTAAAGTGAAGGCAAATGTCAGCATTAGAAAAGCTCGCCTGCACAACAAAGTTCTGAATAAAAGTAAGAGCAAGAGTGCACTGATCTTGAGAAGAGATAACATAATATAATAAATTAAACTATTTTTATATAATTAATTAAAATAGAAAATATTTTGAAGGATATATTTCAATGGTTGGCCTAGCAATCAAGCTTACGCATTTCTTTATGCAATTAGCTGTTTTAATAAGGAATGCCAAACGACACTTCAGCTTGTTACAACTTCTATAAGGGCTACTGTAAGGGGGAAGGGGAAGCGCTGCACTAACTGCAAAAAAAGTTCGCACTCATTTTAATTACAGTTGTCTAACTGCAGGCCTTGCTGTTTTGAAACATAGCCCGGGGCATATTTATCACAAGTTTTTCTTTGCATTGCCGCAAGCTAACAAAATATTTCAGCTGCCGCCCTGGCGTCGTTGCATTGCCCCAGCATCAGCGTTAGCGTCGGCAACGACTGAGCGGCCTAAGGGTGCGTTGCTAACGCCGTCGCTTCTTTTGCCAGCGTCAAAGTCTTTGCTCTTAGCTGTTTCTACTGTCGTTGCTGTTGTTGTTGGTGGTGTTGTTGTTGTAGCTGCTGTAGCTGTAGCTATAGCCGCCGTTGTTGCCTATGCGCACAAAGTTTCATTTCGTTTGGCCTCCGGCTGCAGCGTTCTATGCTTTGTCATTAACACAAACACTCACACTCACACATAAACGTACTCGTATGCGTAGCGCAAAAATACATAGCAATAGGTACATATGTATGTATGTATTTGTATGTACATAGAAACAGCTGTAGGCAACATTGGCTTTGACATTTACGAAATGGCAAAATGTTCAGGGATGAGACAATGTGGCAGAAAGACCACAATTCAGCCTACGTGTATGTACATACATATGTGTTGTATGTGCTGTGCGTGTATTATTTAATAAATATCAAATATATTTAGATTTATATTGCATGTCATAGGAAACACACACACATACAAACACACAAACATACGAGTATGCATTCTATTTGCAGAATTGGCCACAACACAAGTGCAAAGTGAGTCGCATTAATTGACCCGCTCGGCCACAAACAACGTACAAAGTTAATTGCGCCATTTTAGTTGCAAACAACTGTAGTAGCACACATTCATACCTACACATGCACATACATACGTGCATACAACTACAAAAGCAACAGCACTTAAACCGGAAATAGACTATTAAACGTTCACACGCACGCACGCAGGCACACATTCTTACGCATACATAGAAGCAGACAAATAAACACATTGCAACAGCAGTAGCAGCAGCAGAAGCAGCAGCAACAACAACAACACATGGTGGGAAAGTCAAGCAGCTAAATAGCGACACAACCACTTGCTCTCAAACAAAGACTCAGTCGCTCTCTCTCAAGGTCGTCGTCATCGGCGCGTTGGCGCTACCATTGCAAAAGACGCCAGTCGCGAACTGCCAACAACACAACAAAATCGTACACGAAGCCAAGTCGCATCGAGCACGAACGCGAATGCGAACACGAACGCGAACGCGAACAATTAAAGTTGCCATCGAACTCAAACTTGTACGAACAGCTGAACTTGCAGCATGAGGCCGCTACTCACAACGATAACGATTCAGTTCACGGTGAACACTCGACGCGAATGCAAGTAAGGTAAAGTGGCAGCGCATAGTTTAGTTAGAGATACATCGGCAACACGAGTAGCAACAGCAACACAACCGGAAACGGAAGTAAACATTTGAACGATAGTGTTTGTTATTTGAGTCTTGCGGTATTTGATCAACGTAAATCGTTTAACGCTAAACTGTTAAAGCAAACCAGAAACAGCAGCCAAAGTTAAAAGGCACAGCGCCAAAAACAAAACGGAAACGGATATTCAAAGCTAATTACAGAAATTTATTGTTCTAACGCGCTCTAATATAAAAAGTTAAAGTGCATTTCCTAAATATTCCGCATTTTTTGTGAGTTTATTATGTATAATATGTATTTGTTTATATGTGTGTTTGGCAATTTATTCAACATTTGGGTGGGACTTACTTAACCAAGAGAGTGTTTTTATTTTCAAATGGCCTAAAACCATATTTTATAAAGATCGTATTGATTAAAGGTTTCATTTTGAAATAAATTAACATAAATAAATATTCAAACATGTATCAAGATTATCAAAACAGATTGATCGAATACAACAAATCTAAATGGAACTTCCTTTGTTCTTTGAACGGTGCCTTCAAGTCTTCAGCTTGCTTGATGTTTTATTTTGAATATCAAATCATTTTCAATTTAAATAGATTGTTATATTTGCGGCTATTTCCCAAATGCGTAAATACGTGTAGAACTATTTTCCTTTTATTATCCATAACTTTAATTACGTTTGATCGGATCATTATTTTGTGTTAATTAAATTGTAAAGAGCTCAAAAGGCATTATTATTTATACCACTATGCCAACAAATATTCATCTGTCACAATTATTGTCAAATATTCGCAGAACTCCATTTGTTGCATTGGATCAACGATCACCATTGACGGTGGAGTCCTCCTGCCCCAAACGGTAAGTGTTCTCACGTATATACAACATATAGATCTACAGACAAAGGGACAACCTTTATGCAACCACCACACACAATTTTTCAAACCAAAACTGGCCAATAAATTAGTCTGCAAGATTCTGTAATAAACGAATTTTGAGTCAAATACACCAGCAGGCCAAGTTGCATGGTATAAACCTCTTTCTTTGTTGCTATTATTGTTGTAGTCGAAAGCGCCAGCGGCAGCTGATTTTCGTCTCTCCCACATGCCAAGTCAGAAATTGTGCGCCATCATAAAAAGCAAAAAAAAGAAAAAAAAAAAAAGCGCAGACTGTTTAAAAATTTTATGCGCCTCAAGTGCTATGCCGAAGTGAAGAGAAATAAACAAAAGTACGAAGACCAAAACAGAAAACAGTGAAAAAAAAGATTGGACGCGGCCCGGGGCATTTTTGGGCAACCTTAGCCCCCGGCTGAGTTATGTGTGTGCAATGGCAGGTCGGATGACGGCGGATGGTGGACAACGAACGGACAAGAAGAGACGTTGAGAACGAGGCGCATTATTTTTTCCTACCTTGAAGGCTATAAAATACAATACGTGGGAATGGGTGTATGTGTGTGTGTGTGTGTGTGTGTGTGTGCCTGAGAGAGTGAGTGAGACTGTCGGTGACTGGTTGTGCATGCCAAGAGCCTTGCTAGCCAAACTAAACGTTACAAAAGGGGCCAAAACTGCCCCAAGGCAGCTACAACAAATTTTCGGCGAATCGACGAATCTGCCTGTTAGCACACCACACCACACACACACACACACACACATACACCACACCAACACACACAGCTCAGAGACGGCCAAGTCAGGAGGCAAAGTTCAAAGTAGTTGGTGCAAGGCGCAGCTATTCAAATAAGCAGCAGCAGCAGCAGCAAACAGGCAACAATGCGTTCTACCAACGACCACTCAATGGACAAGGGGCCAACAAGCCAACGCCAACGCCAACCAAACCGCCCAACCAGCCAACCAGCCAAGCAAGCAACCAAGGAGACCAGAAAACCATGCGACCAAGCACCGAACAACCGAGACCGACCTTCGCCAGCGCCTGCTGCTTTGCCTGTCGCGCCAAATTTGTGGGGCGTGCGTTTGTCGAAGCAACTGGTTTTGAACTTGCAAACAAATGCTTCTACAAGAAGGTGTATATGTGTGTGGGCCTGTGCGTTTGTTAGTGTCTGTGTGTGTGTGTGTGCGCGCTTGTTTGTATAGCTGTGTCTGAGCGCATGTAGTGTTTGTTTATTCGCCTCCTATATCTCTGTATGTATGAGTATGTGTGTGTGGAACTTTTCGCAATTGTAGTTGCTACACGTGCAACATGAGTTTTGTGGTCTCTTGTTTTTTTTTTATATTCTGCTTGATATTGTGCCGTGTGTTCCCTCTTTTTTCGTTTGCTTTTACCTCATTTCTCCTGTTGCTGGCCTTTTCGTAACACTTTAATTTGTTTTGATTTGCGCCTGGAAGCATGCAACATAATTTGTAAAACAAACCAAAATTAAGCCAAGGCCGTAGCCCCATACTGCTATGCTAACTGCTGCCCTAGAGGCGCTAAAATGTGTATTCAATTATTACATATCCACTTCAGGAACCAAAAGTTGAAAAAAACAATACCATTTTAAAGAGTACTGTAAATAGTATTTTGCTCCAACATGTTCAACAATATAGACTTTACTTTTACTTCATATTTTCTTGTTTTACATTGCACTATGATTTGTTTTAGAAAATAATTCCTTCGAAATAGGTTCCGAACTTTTCCACAATTCCGAATTTATTTTCTAGTAGAACGAGCCATTAATTAAAACGAGTTCAAATTGTTCTTGCTCTAGATTCTGTTTACATTTTGCGCATTTGGAATGAACTACTAAGGAAAACGGGATATTCTTTTTAGCTTGTGTGTTATTCAAAAGTTGAACTTTGTATTGTAGAAACATGGATTAGTTAGTGGACTAGTTTAAAAAATTGTAAATAATTTTTATTAAAAAAAAACATTGTTGTGATTATTTAAGATGTTGGAGAAAGTGCTTTTGGCGTTACTTTTGTGATGTTTTTTTTTTTTGTAAACCTTTGAGGGGAGGTTTTGGATATGACAAGCAACCACAATTACTTGTTGGTTTATTAGCTACACCACAGTTGAAACCTTCACATACCGGAGTTAGTTATTTAAATAGCGCATGTTACTGGAATGCTAGAATGCTCCATAGAAATAAAATGTAATATTTCATCAGCATTTGGAAAGGGAGTTAGTGTTAGTTGACCATTAGAAGTAAATTTTACTGCCAACTATGATCATGCTTATACTGATGGTCAAACTTTATTTGGTGTTACCGATGATGTCAATGGATGTCCATAGAACTATAAAAAATACATTTTACAATCATTATTTTCAAATTACTAAATCATATACAGGGAAATCAAATAGGTGCCCCTTTTAGTATGTTTTAATTTATTGTAGTTATTATACATTCCTATTAGTTTCGATGTTAAGCATTCCTATACCTTCAACTAGGTTTACAGTTATTGAAAAGCTTTTGAATTGGAAAAACGAAATACTATTCCGTGCAACTCCACTCTGAAAATTAAAAAGCGGGAAAATTAATTAATTATGAATATTTAATTTAAATTATTTTCAAAACAGGCAAAATATACCACCGATGGTCCAAACTATTCAACATATATTAAATTTGATATTTCTTTCACAGCATGTAGAATTTATTCATCTGGAAAATATAATTAAGCATTAAGAATATTGATATATTGACAGTAATCATGAAGCTATTGAACAAATGTTGACTGGCAAAGCGATTTTCATTACAATCGACTAGTCAAAGGCCTTTCAACAGGAATTTCAACTTCCGTTCACCTGAACGGGTAGAGCCGCTCACTCGCATGTATGAGCATGTTCACACACACATACAAGTACATACGTACGAGTACACTGATATAGGCTTACAGCCGCACAATTGCGCACAAAAGAGCGCTTTAGCCGCTGCGTTAATTAAGCTGCAATTCGGCGTCATTACCAACATCAACAGCACCGGCAGAGATGCAGCCACGGTGGCAAATTGCCTGCCACGCGCCTTGCCACATATGCCAAAGAGCAATGAGCTGCACCTGCGCCAGCATTTGTTTCACTTACAGCCGATTAAGTTGTTGTTGCTGTTGTTAGTGTCATGGCTTTGTGTTGCAGCCGCTCCCACTCTCGTTGCTGCTGTTGTGGCAATATGTTGTTGTTGTTGCTGCAATATGCACACGCAAATTGCACCAATTAGGAAATGGAAATGCACACTCGCTGCCACATGCACGTTGCATATGTTTTTCCTGCGCTTGCGTTTGCTTTCGCTTTGGAACGTCAGTTGCCTTTTTGGGTTCACATTTGAATGGATCGTGTTTGAGAGTTGCTCAGCTGGAAATTGCTGTTAATTATTATGTGCACTTGATTAAGCCGCTTGCCACACCGCTTGGCGTGGTAGGCACTGCCTCAGATTGGCGCAGTTATACCTTTAAACAAGCCATTTGAATGCATTTGATTGCTGCTGCCATAAATGTTTACACTCCATTGTTGGCAACATCAACATATTTTTCGACTGTTGTCGTGCCGGCTTAAAGCAATTGCAGTACCCTTTGCTTATACTTACGAGAATAAATATTAAGCTTTTAGCAATTAAGATTCATAATTGATTTTTTTAAACTTCTTAGATAATAATTCAAAATTTAGTTGCTTGCATTCTTCGACTTCAAATACCTGCAATTAACTACAGAGAAGTATTGTTTTCCAGTCAATTTAAAAAGTAAAAGGCAGTTGACTATATCTGTTTTGTGTGATAAATATCTGACAATCTATAAATTTTTGGAATCGATTGTCATAGAAAATATGCATCCCATTTTGTAGTCCCAAAGTTGGAGTCAGCTTGCTTCTCTCATTGGCAGAAATTGGTGTTGTTTTAGTATCAGACCGTATTTTTTTGTTGTAACATTATGTAAATTATTGATAAGCTGTGTGATTTTTTCTTCTTTTCTTTTTCATTGTATTGTTCTTTGTTTGTACTTGTGAAATGCTTAGTGTAACTACTACACTCCAATTGAGTCCAATTTCTTTAAAGCTAGAATTTGGGTTACTTTTGTGCTCTTACCTATCTACAGTAAGTTTATTCATTCAAACTCTACGTAGATGCGTTTTGGCCATCGCATTTAATCTTATGAGTGATACCTTGCCTTGACTCTCAAACACACTTCTTGATGCAACTAATTTGAATTGCTTTACATTATCATATGTCCTTTGTTCTTATTTATCTATTTAAAACTATTTTTTATTCGAAAGGAACTTAGAGCACTATTGCACTATTAATTTTACTGTCATAATACTTAGCATAAGGTTTTTGCTATTTATTTTTAATATATTTATCTGGAGTAGAAGGTATTGGATGTTGAATACTACCTTCACATACTTACCCTACAATAAAAATAAAAATCAGAACACAAATTTTAGATCGTCGTTTTGATAAATGCATCTAATATGTTCTACTTATTGATTATTTGTTAAATAATTTTTTGGCTTCAAGCATCCTGTCGCATCCTGTCGCATCCTGTCGATACGAACAAAGCTCTGCTCTATTTCCAAAGCTTGGTAACTAAAAGAACAACAGTCTTTAAATATTGTAGACAAACTCTATTTTGTTTTTATCAGGCAATAATTTGTTCGAAGCTGCATTCCAAGGGCAGACAAGGCTTGTCAATTTTAGAAGAAAAGTGGAAAATCTAAAATCTATAAAAGAAAAACATGTTTGCTCATATGAACAACACTGCGTATGCGCAATATTTTTATAACCAAGCAAAGTTTATTGGCATAAGCATATGAATTTTTTTTTGTTTTTTGTTTGCGCATTTGACTTACAATTCAATTTCGGATTTAGAAAAAAAGATGTTACTTATATGTTTTGCTTGCTGGCTTGCTTGTTGTTTTTTTTGTTTTTTTGTATAACGGCATGGCATCTGTCGACATGTGTGTGTTTGTGTGTGTGTGTGTATGTGTGTCTGTGAGTGAGTTAGCTGAGTAATGTTTGCTCTGTATATGTTGGCAGCGCACAAACCAGCCAACGAACCAACTGAGCCAAGCAACCAACCAACCAACCAGTCAGGCAAGGCAGGCAGGCAGGCAGGCAGGCAGGCACTCAGCCAGAGAGGCAGTCAGCATATGCAACGCAATCGTCGTTTTTATTTAATATTTTCTAATAAATTTTTCAAAGTTTATTTTTGAAAGCCTGGCAGCGTTTTAATATCTACTAGTACTCCATGCTTTCCACACCACACCACGCCACAATCCCCCCTTTAACTCCACTAGACGCCCGCGCAACGTGTCCCTGCACATACACTAGCACATACATACATATGTACGGGTATAGTATACTCGTATATATTTGTACAATTTGCACACACACACACTTATACATATATACGCTCTGCAACTTTGCTGGCAATTTTCCTAGCAGGCGCACACACACACACACATACACAGAGAGAAGCAAGCGAGGACTAGCGCACTGGTGTGCCTTCGACTGATTTCCCATATGCGGCACGGACCCTTTGTAGCTGTTCTGCTGCTGGTGCTGCTGGCAAAGATGCCGAAGTTGTGAGCAAAGTGTGTGGCATGTGGCATGGTTTATTGGTGTGTGTGTGTGTGTATGTGTGTTGCACTGAGCTTGGCTTTGCTTTTGGCTTTTTCCATGTTTTACTTTGCCTTGCTTTCTCTGGCTGGCCCAAACTTTTTCATTTGCCTGCTCATCAGCGTTTTGATTTGGCGAACAGTCGAAAAACGAAAACAAAAAGGACGAGATGTTGATAGAGTTGAAGTTGCAGCTTGCAGCTTGGAGATGGAGATGGAGACGGTGGAGTTCAGTTGGCGCAGACGATGGCAGCGTTGTGTATGAGTTTGCAAAAGCCACTCAGCTTGCGCGCAACCCTTGAGGCATTGAATTCTTCTTAACTCGCCTCGCGGCCATTTTCTGATTCATATATGATTGTGTGTTTCTGTATGTGTGTGTGTGTGTGTGTGTGTGCGAGTTTGTTTGTATGTGCTTGTGCTTTTTGTTTGTCTTGGCAACATACACAAACGCTGGCCAGTGCCGGCTGAGCATGTGGAGCTGCCACTGACTGCTAAGACTGAGAAGCTGACGCGCTCTCTTATCTCGCTCCCTGGAGTTCGGTTGAAGCCATTTTTATGGGAACCGCCTTCGGGGCAAGTTTTGAGCTACTTTTGGTGCGTTTCAAAAATTACTTTAAATCGAAATGCATTCAAAACTAGATTGTATTTTACTAAAATAACAGATCAATCGATTATTTTACCAATTAATTCCTTCAAACTTTTTTCAAAATACGCTTATCTGTGGTGCCCCTTTATTCCTCGACTGTGCCAATTAAAGGTTCTAAAAAACTATTATTCTTATGCGTATTCGAATTTATTTCTGATTCAAATTCTGATCAAATTCCAATTCTGATTTATATTCTTATTCCTATTCGTATTCTTATATTTTAATAGTTCTGATTCTAAATCGGTTTGATTTAAAACTCTTATAAACATTGTTATTCCTGTTGTTCTTCTTTTTTATTTTATTTTTTATAATATTATTTTCTGATTCGTATTCGTTATTCTTTTGATGTTCATATTATCCTTCTCATTTTTATTTTTAATTATTTTTATTCTGGCTCCTGTTTCTGTTCCTGGGGCCTAACATAGCTCAAGGAGCTAGCAGGAATCCCACAATATGAGTTCGTTCTTTAAGTAGGCACTCGGTTCGAAGCACGTCGCAACCATCATGACCGAATCATGATTAAAATTTGTCACATTACATGTTTTCATAAAATTTAACAATTAAAATAATTAAAATAAAGAGAAAAAATTCCTTATTATATTTTTATTCGTATTCTTATTCCTATTCCCATTATTATTCTTATTCTTATCATCTTGTACAATGGATTTCCTGTTGCATTTATGTGTCTTTTCAAATCAAAGCTTGACCTCTGATTGGTGGCAAATAAATTTTGGGTAATTGCAACTATACAAATATACACCCATATGTATATATGTATTCGAGCTTTATGCTGTGCCACAACTTTGATGCCAACATACTCAATGTTTTCATATTAACTTTCGAGAGTTCGGTGCAGTTACAACAACAAGAACAATGCGAGGAGTGGTTGCTGGAGGAGGTGAGGCAGCGACGCAAACGTCGACAAAAGCAGCATGAGCCAGCGTTTGCCTTGGGCGTTTTAAAATTGAGATAAGGTTTTGCCTCGAAAACTTTCGTTTTGCTTTACTGCGGGTGGTTTTATTTTTTGTTGTTGTTTCTGTTGTTGTACGCTGGTTGGTTTATGCTGCCTGAGGGAAATGCTCAGACCAACTTAGGTATGATATCTTTAAATGCAGACACACGAACACATATGATGGTGATGCTGACTGCACATGTGCCCGTGTGTGTGTGTGTAAGTGTGTGTGTGTGTGTGTGTGTGTATGGACGAAGGCGCAGGCTGTGGCTTGGCAGGCAAAACGGACACACACATTCAGAAAGAGAGCGCAACAAAAACAACGAAAGCAGCCAGCAACTTACCAATCGCAAAGTTTTGCGGTGCCACTCTTTTCACTGTGCGTGTGTGTTCGTGTGTGTTAGTGTGTGTGTGTGCGCCGTGTTTTGAGGCAATGACAGGACAGGACAGGACAGGGCAGGGCAGGGCACACCAAGCCAGCCAACAGTCGTCTTGTCGTTCCGTTCTGTTCCGTTGAAGCCGTTGTGGCAATGCTCATGCTCTTTTGTTGCTGCTTCTGCTGTGGTTGTTGTTGCTGTTGTTGTTCTTGTGTTCGTTGCCGCTAGCGTTGCAAGGATAAATGAATGAGGAGGCGCGCGCGCGCACACACACACACACACATGCACACATATATATATGTTTGTATGTAGAAAACCCTTGAAGGCAATTCCGCCGCCCACACTAACCAGCACCCCCAAACAACCAAAAAACCCAAACCCAGCTAGATCCTTATGTGAGCTGCTGGCCACCACTGTTGTTTTTATACTCTCTACAAAAGGTACAAGGATATTGTCAAGATGTCTGTTTTCCAAAATATAGTGCAAATATTTAATTCAATATTGTTTTAATGTGTCTTTTTTCGTTAAACATAAATTATTAATATTTGATTCAAAGATGAAGCAAATACGGATTTTTATTGTATTCTAAGTTTAAGAAAAGCTGTGAGTTGTGGAATTTTTGATGACTCCGCTTAATCGCTTTATCCACGCAATTTAAAATTTCAAGAAAATGTCCATTTCTAATTTTAAGTAATGATTAATGAGTTGTGTGTGAATGTTGGGCTGACGTTTGTTTTCTTAAACGAAAGATAACCCTGTTTCTCATTTGAAATTATTTCGGTTGATAGAAACAATTGTATTACTTTTTGGCTCAAATTAAAATAATATCTCTTCTCTCCCGGCACAGCATACTTTGACGTTTCAACACATAATTGTGCCGTCTATGCCACTATGATAACTAAATTAAGACAATTATTTATTTGACAAGAAAATAAATAAATTATGCTCAAAGATGCTAGTATCCAAAACAAAACAAAAACCAAAGAAAGTTTTCCTAACTTGGTGCAAATTACTGAATTTTGAATTATAATTCAAACACCTTTTTATGTAACATTTTTGAAGGGAGTTCCATTTCCAATGAGTCCAATCATTTATCAGTGAATCCAATATTTTACTTTAAGTTAGCTAATCAATACAGAATAAATTTCCTTTTTCCCAACCCAATATTTATTGGGTGTGTAAACTTTTTCTGGTTCCACAATATTCATAGAAATGAATTGTATGCTATACCTTTAATTATAAATTAATTGCAAAGACAACGAATAGTACCAAAACCAACATTTTAAATACATAGCAACTCAAGTACTCGAGAGCCAAAAACTATTTTTAAAAGAATGCATTTTATAATCTTTACTTATCTGATAATATCGAACCACTTAAGCAGAGACCGACAAGTGCAGAGATGAGAAAATTTAGGCAATCGATCTGGTCGACATTTCGTTTAAATTCGTGGCAGGGTATCGGATGGTCTAAAACTATGGATAAAGGCCGCTGTTCTTGTTGTTGTTATTATGATAGCTGCTGGTGGTGCTGACTGGCATGAGGACTGCTCTTGCTCTTGCAAGGCTCTTGGCTGGGTTCGTTTCGTATCCATCCATGATTTCCGCACTAATTCCAAACGATCGCCTTAAGCATAGTCAGCTTTTGCCCTTTTTCGCTAGCTAGCTAGCTAGCTGCCTGGGCTCCTCACGGTCTGTCTCACTGCCTCACTGTCTCACTGTCTCATTGGTTGGTTGGCTCGCTTGCACGCAGCTGCCGTTGCCCAAACCAGGACACTCTCGCTGTCTGGCTGGCCTTTGTGTGCGGAAGGTTGGCTTGCCGGCAGCCATTTTATAGGGTTACATAGTCAACGACGTCGTCCTCATCGTCATCGTCATAGTCATAGTCGTTGTTGTCGTCAACGTCTGCTCAGCTTTGCTCTGAATTGTCTAGGTGTGTGGATATGTGTGTGTGTGTGTGTGTGTGTGTGTGTGTGTGTGCGGTGGTGCGGTGGTGCGGTGGTGCCGTGTCTGTGCGTTTGTTTTTGTAGGCGCACTTTAGCTCATTTCTTGGCTTTTGTTTTCGCTTTTGTGTTGGTTTTGGTGGGATTTTTAGACTGGCCTAAGCAACCTGGTCTGTTGTTTATCTCACAAGTAGTTCAGCTCTCCATTTTGGCCAATTGTTGGGGCGTTTGTGCGCCCACTCTTTCCCCATACATACGAGTGTGTATGTATGTGTATGTTTCTATGTTCCTATGTTTGTATGTGTGAGGTGGAAACCACAGGGCAGCGGCCGCAGTGTGTCCTCAGGCCAGCCTTGCTATACACTCAGAAAATTATTTTATATGCATTATGTATCTCATACGCACACATACATACAAGTACATGCATATACGGTGCCTATATAGCGTCGTGTACATACTCGTACTATATATCTGTAGGTACCTGGAGACAGCTGCTGGGATGCAGGCAAGATAACTAATTGAAACTGAATAGTTTAGCAAATGCATCAAACAAGCTGATTGCTGATGTGCCATGTCTCAGTTTCCTCCGCTGTCTGCCTGCGCTACGATGCTCTTCTTGTTAGTTCTGGGCCTGCAGTGCCTGTAAATTCAAAATGAAACTCGAAACCGAAAAGCTGAGTAATGCCAAGAATTAATGGCGATAATATTAAAAGGCAGCCAGAGAGACGATGATGGGCTGCTCTTGGCTGATGTTTTATGGCACAACCCCTCTCCCTTTCCTTTCCTTTCCTTTCCCCGTACACTCCGATGTGTATAGTATCTCGGTGTGATTGCATTGCTGCATGGCAGGCTTTAGTCAGAGACTGACAAAACATAACAACATCAGCAGGGCAACTCTTCAAAATGCATTTCAAACTGAAGTGTAACCAAAGGCACTGCGAACAACTCTCTTCGAATCAACCCCACTCCACCAATCCCCACACTCTGCCCCGCTCTTGCTCTTAACTGGCATAGAAAAGATATCGCTCCCGGCCTGAATGGACTAGAATAGATGAAAACTGCAGTGCTTGTATTACATACAAAACGCTCTGCATGTTTCTCGACGTGTGTGTGTGTGTGTGTGTATCGGTGTGTGTGTGTGTCTGTACAGCATATGCAAATATAAATATGCATGCAAGTGTGGGTGTGCGTGTGTGTGTGCTTCTATGAGCTAAACATACCTGCCTTACATGCCATTTTATGCTCAGGCGCAAAAGGAACTCATATTACTCACATCACTAAATTAGGCAGGACATTTATGTGTACGCAGTATATACAGGGTGCTTTTCGATAATCGGAAACTATTTAGCATCATTTGTAATTGTTCAGAAATGAAGCGTTTTAAAAATATGTTAGAAAATTGGCATGCACTCAAAAAGAAATATTAAGGCAGAATTTATATAATTTCGTAAAATATATATATTTTTTAATATTTAATTTAAACTTATTGTAACTTATTGTTGCATTGTATAGATTTTTGTATTCCCCATTAATTTTCAACAAGCTTAAGCTGCCAAATGGTAGCAGAATATTGGTTTAAAAAAATATAAAAAAATTTTTTTTATAAAAAAAGTCAGCAAAATTTGTTTTTTCGATTAATTATAGTAACCGTTTGACATATTTATAAAAGACCTCACTTACAGAATTTAAGACTGTAAGTATTTATTATACTCTGTACATGAAATGTCTGTCTGTCCGTCTGTCTGTCCGTATGAACACATGGATCTCAGAGACTATAAGAGATAGAGACACCAAATTTTCCACAAAGATGCCTTATGTGTGTATTCCATACGAGTTTGTTTTATTTTTTTATTTTCCCCCCACTTCACCCCTATGGGGGTTTTCCCGATTTTCCATTCGTATAATCGCCTATATCTCGGAGACTATAAGACCTAGGAACACCAAATTTTAGTCCCAGATGCCTTATGTGAATACGCAGAAAATGTATATTTTGGAATTCCCCTCCCTCCCCCTCTACCCCGCAAATCGTAACTCCCGTAATTATTGGAATTTCGAACTAAAATTTTGGAAATACCCCCAGTTGGTTATTATGTGTCCGTATGCCAAGTTTTAGACCGATTTAACAAGAAGTTATAGCCATAATATAGCCATGTTGTTGATATTGCTGTTTGGTTGACTGCTAACATGTTTACACAGACACGAATAGATGCGCATAGGCATACATACACTCACACAAACGTAATTGCTATGTAAATATGCAATTATATACCCTTTACGTGAGTTCGAATACCGAGAAAGGTAAAATCGATCAAATTTTTTATTTGTACAGAGTATTTCAAAGTAGGGACACCCGACTTTAGCTTTTTTACTTGTTTGTAATTTAAATTATGATACTGATATGATGGCAGTCCCATGATGTTAACCAGACACTACTCTGAAAAAAATGCACATTCTGAGATTCCAAAGAAAATTTTGATTAATACAATCGTTCCTTGAATACTGATTAGAGGAGGACACTAAAAAGTCTTAATGCGAATCGAAGCATATTTCGTCATCATTTTATAGAAAGTATATTTTGTCGGAAACTCATTGAATAAGGAGGCGTAGGAGAGAAGTTATTGTTAAATAATAATGAACTATTCTGAACGCAAAAATAGCAAGAAAACATCGATAAAAATTAAATTAAAAAATTCGATTCGCAATTGCAGTCATTATGTACACACCTGATTACAAATAAAATAAACTACGTATTAATTTTGAGATAGCTGTCAAAAGTGAATCCACCAATTTCAAAAAAAATGAACACTAAAGCATCTTAATAACAAACAACTTTAATAATAATAATTAATTATATTAATTATATTAATAATTAAATATTTAAACCGATTTGAGTCATTAGCCGTCAAAAATAGGGAGAGTCTATCACGACCAGCAAACAGTAAAAATTATATGAAGAACCGAAGGAGCAGCTTCCCTTTTTTCGAGAAACTTTGGGGAGCGAAGTAGCTTTGTTATACCTACATGGTACTTATTAAATCGCGTCCCAAATCTGTATAGCCACGAACTGTGAGATTTTATTAATATTAATATTAATATTAATTTTAATTAATCTACATATTAAACAAAAAGAGTAGAAATAGTTTTCAGAGCTAATACACGTGAAAAAGAAAGCTGGATACAAATGAGAGGAAATGGCTCAGAGCAATCGTACAGAAATGGGAAGAGAACTATTTTACAAAAGCATAAACAGATCCTGACAGCGCACCCTGTATATTCCTAGACATGCTGCACCTATCAATGTCAATGTTTGCTGGCGATTGGTCAGTCCTTCCAGTTAGACATTTGTATCTACATTTGATGGCTAGTGATGGGGACTGAGTCGCATATTATTTACATTTTATAATTGTTGTAAATTAATAAAAGTCACATGACCGCCCCACCCTTTCGCCGCACCGCCACCTCTGACCAGCGACACAACCACAGTTGCAGCCAATTGCAAGTATAAGCCATGAGAACAGCCTGCGGGCGACATTTCAGCGTCTCTTTGGACCGAGTTTCTTTTTCGTTCTCAGCTCGCTTAGCGCTCAACCATTCGCATTCGTACATTTGAATGTTCGAGTAGTTAAAGTTAATCAAATCGTAATTACCAGCCATTTGGCCGCAGGGCTCAAAACATTTTAAAAAGCAAACTTGTTTTCTAAATACGCGTCACTCTCCGCTGTTGAGGACGAGGGAGGGGAGAGGCGCACATTTGTGGATCTGATGACTGCACGGAGCTGCCTGCATCGACAACCAAGGCTATGTGTCAGTCAGTGTCTGCCAAAGTCTGGGGCCTAATGTGCAAAAAATTGCGCATATTTGTCAATGGGATTGGCAAACTGGTTAGCTGAGAACGCACAGGTTGTCTGTTTTTTATATTTAGATTTCTCATATTCAGACAGCTATTTAATTGCTGCCTAATAATCATATGCCTTTTTAATTATGAAGAGTACAAACGGCATGCAATTAATTTTATGTTAATGTCTGTACGAGACAGACATTAATTGGCCTTGGCCTGAGCTTCTCCATTTTCGAAATGCACTTAATTCTCTAAGACTATGTTATTTGTATGGGCTCTGATTTACTCCATTTACTATTATTTATTACCTCAAGGTATACATAGTATTGAATTAAATTAAGATACACCTTTGGCATACAAGTATTATATAATAAAATAAATAAAAGTAGCAAATAAAACTATGATTAGTTGCTACTCCTTTATATACTATACTATATGTTTATGGCAATCAATGTTTCACTGTGCATTCATTAATAAATTAGTTTTAGAATATCGATGGCCATTTGAAACATTTGATGAACATTGAAAGAGTTTCTTTTAATCGAATGTAATGTAGATTTATATTGATAATTTAATCGCTATTTCTTAACCTGCTTCAATAATAATATTGAAGAAGAGCCGATTAATGTCATTTTATCCTAGAAGCACAATGCCGTTTGTTACAATTGTATTCCATTGCTTCTATCGATGATAAAATATACTTACTTACTTATATATTATCTCTTAGTTAACATTGCGTATACGTCATGAGGAACATGTGCGTATGCATTAGAGATCTGCATGCCTGTGCTCATTCGCGTGAGTAGGGAGAGCCCACTCAAAGGCTGACTAGGATGAATGATTAAAGTACGAACAAGAAGAGCTCTCCCTGGTTTTTAGTTTTCTTGGTCAGTGCTGCTTCGATAAAAGTTGTAAGAGAAGGGCGTCAGCGCAAGAACTGGAGATAATCCAAACAGTGCCAAGTACATTCATATTCAAAATTCAATTGGCAGAATCGATTACAACCATTTTGTCCTCCGATCTGAAAGGCAGAAATTAAACACTTGGAACATTTATACAAAAGAAATGCAGAGTTTTCATCGTTTTGAAAAAATGGACGAGGACTAATGGTTATTTTTTTAGAAGCGCATTGTTCAGCACTTTGTATTTATTTGAGAGTTTTCTATGGCATTCAAGTAAATCTTGAGACCAATAACTGAGCACAATTCCGGGGTATCATTAACATTGTTTAGTTTCATAGATCAGAGTAACTGAGTTCAATTCATTTAAACTCTTATATAATTGTTACTAAGCAAAATTCATGCGAATGTTTTAAAGCGGCACTTGAATGCCTTGGTGCAGTCCTCTAATGAGCTCTTGCCATATCATAATTAGTGCATGTGCTGCCTCCGACCATACCAACAGCGACCCCCTGAACCCCTCAGCCCATCACAAGCACGCATAGGTGTGCGTGGGGATAGTGACGCGCCTTGTCGCCCATTGCTGTAAATGCCGACTTGGCTCGTCTTTATCATCAGTGTTTGTTGCCGTTGTTGTTGCTGTTGTTGTTGCTGTTGTAGCCGTTGTCGGGCGAGTAGTAACGATGCTTAAATCAACGTGATTTTCGTGTGAAAATCTCGGCAATGCACTTGCGGCTAAATTAACAACTAAAGCCGCACAAGCGGCGGCCAATGAAGTAATGAAGCGACGGGGCGATGGAGCGTTGAAGCTGGAGCCGAAGCTGGAGCTGGAGCTGGAGCTTGAGCGTTGAAAAACGAGCCTTATGTGGCCCATTGGCTGTCTGGCTATCTGGCTTTCTGGCTATTTGGCTGACTGGCCGTTAACTGCTTTGGCTGCTTGCTCTTTTGCTTTTATTTGTTGTTGGCGGCGGCTGTGACGACGGTTTGGCGATTTTGTCTTGTCCACGACCGAGCGAAATAACGCTCGAGGCGCATTTGGCGCATTGTTTGTATGGTCGTGTGTGTCTGTTTGTCTGTATGTGTGTTTGTGTGTATATGTGTGTGTGTGTGTGTTAAGTGAGTTAAACGCAATGAAAACCAAATATTCCCACACAATCAGCCAATGCTTATATGTGAAATATATTGCTTGTAAATACTTACTTGTATGTGCGAGTATGCATGTGTGTGTGTCCATGTAAGCTTAACTTTTTGTGCATGTGTGTGTGTGTGTGTGTATGTGTGTGCCCTGTGGGTGCTGTAAGCGATACGGCACCAAATTTGCCCGCTTGGCATTTTTGTTGTCACGTTTGCTGTCCTTGTGATGTTAGCGGCGGCGTCGGCATCAGCATCGGCCACTCAGTTTCCATCTCAGGCTCTGTTTTTGTTTTTATTTTTGTTTCTGTTTTTCTGTGTGTATTTTTTTGTTGTTGTCTGAGCTTCATGTAATCAATCCCAAGTTAATTTTACGTGAATTGGTTCTCATGCTTGGGCGACCGCGGCTTACATAAGTGCCTATAGACGGGTCGGATCTGTCTGTTTTCGCATTTGCTCATCAAGCTGACAGCTCCATTTTAACCAAACAACTAATTACCGTTCCGTTTCGATTTGTTGCGGTTCTAGGAAAAAATGCGATATGGATCGAGAGCGCGAAAGAGATGCAAAGTCCCTGGAGCCGCGCGACCTATCGTCCACGGGTCGCATATACGCCAGAAGCGATATTAAAATCAGGTAAGCAGCTAACTACCTGCACTATTATAGAAATCTCTGATCAAATATAACCGTCAGTTGTAGGAAATTTGTTACACAAAAGCTATTCCCGTCCTTGGAAATCCATTTAGTTGTTCACTTAAATCTTTAAATATTGTTATTGAATTATTATTAAATTTCTTTTGGCTCGCGACCAATTCAGATTATCGCTATCAGACGTGTGTAGGAAGACATTGAGCCTGCCAAGCCCTAACAATATAATTCAATGTGTATTACAGTCCACGCAAATGGTATTCCTTTTGTTGTTATTCAAATCTTTTGCAACTGTTGTAGAAGCTGGGCCGGATTGTCTTTTATCGCAACAATAAAGACAGGAAAAATGATATACGGAATATAAACAAATGCATGTAAATGAATTAAAATTATTTATTCATTTTTATGACAACACCGAGTATTTCAGTTTGATTATTGATTATTACCTCAAAATATGCAGAATTGCAGCCTAAAATAAAATACCATGACATTACCATGACTTTAGAAGACTTTAGAGCTTAACGATATCAACCCGTTCAGCTTTTGTTGTAAATTTAGGCAATCAGATGAATGGCCATCAATACTCATCGAATGGAAATCAATACTCATCAATCTGACAAATTAATTAACCTATGTATTCGACCATTCTTCTTATTGTTAGTGGTATCTTTATCAATTAAAATAATTGCAACTACATTAAATTCATCTTTGCAGACATTACCGGTCTTTGCTATTCCCATTTATTTGTTGATCACTTATTTAGAAATAAATTCGACATATCTTTAACAAGGAAACACAATATATCTAATTAAAAGTGGATTAGAGTTCGGAATTTGTTTTGGATTGATAACAACCAAACGTTAAAATCTATAGATATTGTTCGTTTATTCTGGATCTGAGTAAAATAAGTAATCCAATTCTGACTCTCTGAAAACAACAACCGTCTCAAAAAACATTCAGAATAACAGAATGACTGCCCTACAATTAACTAATAATCTTACTAAGCTAAATAAGCAACTTAAGCGTGTTAAAAACTATAAAAAATATGCACCTTTAACATTAAACTTTAAAAGAAAACTTTGCTTGGAATACCGTCGGTATAAATGAGAATTTTCCATCTAGATTTGTGGAATTTTTAAAAACATAAAATATTCCACAAGTGCAACAGCAGGACCTTTGTGTCTCTTTAAATTGAACCATGATTCGGTAAAGCTTTGCCTAAGTCGATTAAAAACCTATGCATGCAAATTGAATTCCCTCAAAAAAAGAGTATATTGAAATTGTACTTTTATGGCAGCTACTAAGTATTGTGTTGCACTTACAGCGCTTCGCCCACTGTCTCGCCAACGATCTCAAATTCCTCATCGCCCACACCGACGCCACCCGCCAGTTCCTCAGTGCCACCGCTGGGCCTGCCGGGTGCAGCAGCTGTGGCCGCTGTGGCAGCAGCAGCGGCCGCCGCAGGTGCTGGACCCGGCAGTGCTGCGGCCGCGGCTGCCAGCGCCAGTTCCTATTTGCACGGCAACCACAAGCCCATCACTGGCATCCCCTGCGTTGCAGCGGCTTCGCGGTACACAGCACCGGTGCACATCGACGTGGGTGGCACCATCTACACCAGCTCGCTGGAGACACTCACTAAGTATCCAGAGTCGAAGCTGGCCAAGCTCTTCAATGGCCAGATACCCATTGTGCTGGACTCGCTGAAGCAGCATTATTTCATCGATCGCGATGGCGGAATGTTTCGTCATGTGCTGAACTTTATGAGAAACTCAAGACTTCTAATTGCCGAAGATTTTCCCGACCTGGAGCTGCTGCTTGAGGAGGCACGCTACTACGAAGTGGAACGTAAGTTGCAAGTGCACTCAGAGAAAATACGCAATACGACTCTAGGGATAGGAAATCAATGTAGAATAAATACAAATATTAATTGAATAATCTCCCAAGCAGAAATGTGCAAGGATAAATAATAAAAAGAAGAACAGGATAAATTATTATACCTGTTGGGATGTTGGGAAACAAATTTAATTGAATAGTGAGAAATATTTATATTAGAAATGTTAATATAAGTATTTTATTGGTTTGGGAAGTTAGGTGTTAAAATCACCACTAACTTCATAGAATAGAAGACGAGCGTTATTTAAACATTGATATTTGGTATATAATGGGAATATTTATTAACTGTTCATTCTTTTGTAAATTGTTGCCCATATGGCTCTCCATTTAAGTTCCGATAATAATAAGTATGATAGATCGTGTAACTATTTTCTCTGAGTGTTAGAGCTAGACTAAGAAGTTGGAAATTGAGGAATAATTTGAATTTCTAATTTTAATTCCAACCGGCAGCGATGATTAAGCAGCTGGAGAGCATGCGCAAGGATCGCGTACGAAACGGCAACTATTTGGTGGCGCCACCCACACCGCCAGCGCGCCACATCAAGACGAGTCCGCGCACCAGTGCGGCGCCCGAATGCAATTACGAAGTTGTGGCGCTCCACATATCGCCAGACTTGGGCGAACGCATTATGCTGTCGGCGGAGCGTGCACTGCTCGACGAGCTCTTCCCGGAGGCCAATCAGGCGACGCAATCAAGTCGTAGCGGTGTATCCTGGAATCAGGGCGACTGGCGGCAAATCATACGCTTCCCACTGAATGGCTATTGCAAGCTAAACTCGGTCCAGGTGCTGACAAGGCTGCTCAATGCCGGCTTCACCATCGAGGCGAGCACCGGCGGCGGTGTCGAAGGACAGCAGTTCTCCGAGTACTTGCTGGTGCGTCGCGTTCCAATGTGATAAGCTTGTCGTGGACACAATGTAATCTATGTGCGAATTACGCACTAATTGGTGGCAGCCCCTGGGCTGACCACAACACACCCACACCCACACACACACACACACACAAACACACACACATACATACACATTCATAAAATAGATGATTCATGCGTGTGGTAGTAGTTGGTGAGCGAAGGAAGGGGGCGAAACTGTCTGCGGAATGCAATATTGGCGATGCTTCGGTTGGAGGAAGAAGCTTGCAAATTTGAATCCAAATGTTATTTAATGTTTATAAATTAAGTTTGCTTGTAATGACACCCACACACATACACACACAAACACACACACAAACACACACACAATCACACTCGTATATATATGCATATACATATGTATATGTATAGTAGCTGTGTTGTTATTCGAGTAATTTATTATTATGCATAAACACTTACATACTTCTTTAGAGTCTAGTTCAAGAGCCCAGCACTGATTTGTTTATGGCCTAAGTTTATATGGCGGATGTTTTGTTTTAAAGTACATTTGAGTTGTTCACTTGTTTAGGAGTAGCCACACAATGTAAGCCATGTCTCGGACATGCTCGTACATACATACATATCTTTCAGATACTTACTACATACTTACATGCGAGTACTGCATGTAGTGAACGACTAAAAACACACGCAAACTAAGCGAATTACACTCACATACACACACGGCCACACAGTCTCGCCCGCAATACAATATAGCAATAGTTTTGTAGTAATTGATGTAATTGAACTTTTATGAATGTAAACTATGAATTACCTTCTTCAATATACATACTTATAAATATTATTAATAAACATACAGACATGCAGACACCTAAGTCGAAGTCTATACATACCTACATACATACATACAAGAATTTGAACCGGAACGTATAGATATTCCATAAAAGTTTGCGCGTAATCGTACTCTAGAAAATCAATTAAATTGTCTTAATTACGTATTTAAATAAAGGAAATTATGTGTAAAGAGTTTCTAAGCGTGTGTTTTTTTTTTTTAATTTAATAACTGCACGCAAACAAAAGCTTTGCGTCATGTGTTCGTGCATTGTGTAACATACTCAAAAGCTCAACGCTGCGGCCAATTCCTGTATAACACTTTCAAAGTACCTTGCAAACTGTGCTACAAACCAATTGCTTGAAAATTGGGTATTTTGTTTGAAGCTCACTTTATAGTGATTTTTGATACATATGCGATTATTATGTTTCCAAATATAAAACTTAGGAACCCCCAATTGGAGCCAGGGAGGGGCGAAAAACTCTGGTTTGTAGAGTCGCCGAAATCCAGTAACTCATCCAAACAATGACGACACTTGTCAACGTGAAATATAAATATACATTGAAATCTCTCTTGGCCGGACACTCACTAATATTATAACATATCTTGCAAAACTGAGCATAGCTGTGAAATAATTAAATAACAACAATAATATGTGCACGAATAGCGGAAAGTACATAGGATATTTTATAAAAATCAAGTGTCCGCATCCGGTCAAGAGAGTGTCCGCACAAGAGAGTCGGACTTGCGCTAAAAAGTACACCGAAACGAATGTTCTAGAAAAAGTATTCGTCTAAGAGCGGTGTCCGGTTAAAAGAGGTGTCCGTTAAGGGAGTTTTTACTGTACACATATGTCTATGTCTTCTGTGACATATTTTCCACAAACCACTTATAACATTATATCCTGCAGGGTTAAAAAATTATAATGATAAATTGCAAGGATCTTACATCGGAACGGCTCATTGAAGTGGCAACTATTCAAATGATTGCACCAAGTCGATTCAGTTGAAATTGTAATTGTAGTGAACTACGGCGAAATGAAATTGGTGTCGACTGCTTTCAAACGAGAAAAGTTCTTATAGCATCAACTTATTTATAATTGCGGCAAATTACCAACTGCCCCTGGTACGTGCGCGGCTCGACCCTTCACCGAGACCTAAACCTGTTCACCGTGGAGGAGCAGATTGGAAGGCATACAAGTAGATACAGTGACAGGCTTCTGGGTCACCGCAGTTTGCTTGCAAGAGGACTCCTTCCTGCTAGACCTTTGCTAAGACTGAAACGATTAGGTTTTTCAAAACATTTAGATAAGCATAAGCCACCACTAACTTATTAATCCTCGCGCGGAAGTGCTCGAGGTTAGGCTATTTTATATTTGTAAAAATGTATTGTTAAGGTGCTAATCTGAATGCACGGCTTCAATGCTTTGATTAAACAGAAAAAAAAAGAAAAAAAACTTCACACAATACTCTGTATTCTGCATTCCGTATCCGATCCATCTGAAGAACGTCTGTTTTTTCTGCATACTAGTACAAGTATGTCTTCAGTTGCTTGCTTGCTATTGATTGAGTTCCTTAATCACACACATTTCGTTTTATTTTCAAACGTTTTTTATTTGTATGTATGCACATATCTTTGCGTAGATAAACTACTATTAATTTAATTAATATGTATATGTATAAGCCAACTACGCTATATACATACTATAATTGTATAAAATTGGCAATTAATAGCTTATCATAATTATTATGTATACTAATTTACAATTTTCATTTAAATCTTTGATCAACATTTTGTAGCCTATGCTGATTCGCTTACATTTAAATCAGTGTGTTCGTTTTGTGCCAAGTTAAAAAAAAGAAATAAGAAGATAAGTAGTATGCATTAAAAACCTTGTGGGGAATCGCATTTGCATGGCACGCTCGGCATTAAGTTGCTATTAAACAGTTTTCGTTTTATTGCAAGGGTTGGCGGATTGTGAATCGAAATCGAATCGGCTATAATTGTACAAATAGTAAACGTTGTCTAGAAAGTATTCTTTGTGGGACGTCTTCCTATTAGATTTAAGTATACCAATATAATTAAAAGTCCTCGCCTAAAACTATATCACAGTTGGAAACTAGGGGCTAGAACAACATCAGTATGAATATTTGTCAGCGGCTACAGAAATCCACTTTTTAAACTAGAAATAAGTTTAGCTTAGTGTGTGCCTGTTACCTGACCGCGGGCCTCGAGGGCCAAAATCGTCGGTGGCTGGAGGCGTCTAAGAAATGCACTATCGGTGTTTTGTTCTCGTAATTACATTTGCTGGCTACGGCTAAGAGTAACATATCGATTAGGAGGCATATGCACATGAATTGTACAACTAAGAATAGGTGTGTCTATTCTGGGACTGGCTAAGTACGCTACGAGTAAGTAGTATTGGTAGTAATGTACAACTAGACTATTCGTTTACAAGGACCCAAGGGTCCCATCTATGATAACAGCATTCAAAGGCACATCTGGAGCAGCAGCTTGGCAACTGCAACTGCATCTGCATCTGCATTCGCATTCGCATCCGAAAAAGGCACTTGGGTTCTGGGCCGTGCCCGTGGCAAGATATTCCATGTGTTTTTGTTTTTGGCAGTGGATCGGCCTTCGCCGCTCATTTCCTCAGTTCGCTCAGTTCGCTCGGTTCGCTCGGTTCCCCTCGCTTGCGTGTCAGACACGCGTCTCAGTGTTGCGATTGCGATGCAGAGGCTGCAGCTCCCGCTGTGTATCGTTGTAGTACTCATGGTCGGAGCTGGTGGGCTCCGAGCCCGGCACCTTCACCTCCATCGTACTGGGCACCCCTAGGACGGGAATGCCGATGGTCTGGGTGGGAATCGGCGCCTCGCCGGAGCTTAGTGCTTGCGCATTCATCAAGTACTCGGGATTGTCGACGCTGACTGGCACACCAATGAGATCCATGTAGCCGGCGGTGGCTGCAGCGCTCAGGCCATTCTGCATGTTGTTATTGGGATTGATGGTGTTGTTGTTATTGTTGTTGCTACTGCTCTGGCACGTGGGCATAAGGTAGTCGTCCTCATCGACGGGTAGATCAAGTCGCAGATTTCCAACGCCCACCTCACGAGCGTTTGAATCGGTCTCATCATCGCCGCTAGAGTTCTTGTTGCTGGGATCTTTGCAGTATCGGTTGAGTTTGGGGATTTCATCGGTGCCGTCTGTGCGGTGACTGGGACCGGGTGCTGCTTTTGGCTGCAGATAGTCGTCAGCCTCGACCATGGCCTCGGGCCCGTCGGTTGTGGGCGCCAGCTTGCGGATGAGATCTTTTTCGTCCTGACTCGTGTAGGCGGGCAAACGCGTGAACTTGTCACCGGGTATGGCCAGGTAGCGACCCGGATCGCGGGCGAATTCCGCAAATACCGTGGTCAGCTGCTTGAACGAGGGACGCATTTCGGCGTCCAGGTGCCAGCAGGAGAGCAGCGTGCAGTAGATGTCCAGGGAGCAAATCTCCGGCTGCTCCAGCTTCAGGCCCACCTCAATGAGATCGGGTATGTCTTTGGCGGGTATGTTCTCGTGCGGTCGTTGGCCAAAGGTAAGCAGTTCCCAAATGGTAACGCCGAAGGCCCACACATCCGATTTGCTGGTGAAGACGCGATGACGTATGCACTCCAGGGCTAGCCACTTTATGGGCATCTTGCCGCCAGCTGCCTTGTACTCGTTCGAGTCGCTGCTGAGTAGCTTGGCCAGACCGAAGTCGGTGATCTTCACCAGGGAAGGCGTTTGTACTAGGACATTGCGAGCGGCTAGATCCCGATGAACCAGACGCTTCTCCTCCAGATAGGACATACCCTTGGCTATTTGTGTGGACCAGTTGAGCAGCGCCTTGGAGCCAATCTTATCGCGATTGTTGCGCACATAGTCGAGCAGGCAGCCCAGAGGCATGAGCTGGGTAATCAGCATCATCTGCGAGGACATGCACACAGCTAGGAGCTTCAACAGGTTTCCATGCTCCACGGACGCCATTATGTAAGCCTCGCGCAGGAACTCCTCACTCGATTCGGCACCGGACGACTTCAGCAATTCCTTGATGGCCACTGGTATCTTAACATTCTCGCCCTCCGGCACCCACACACCCTTGAACACACGTCCGAAAGCGCCCATGCCAAGTACACCGCCCTTGCGCAACTCGGCATCCTTTACGATCCGTAGTTTGCAGAGATTGGCGCCGATGTTGGAGGGACGCAGTGGTTCAGAGTCCTCGCAGCCGGAGAGGGCCATTGTCATTTTGACCGTATCGTTCTTAGCCTTGGACTTCTGATAGTAAATGTACCCGATGATGAAGAGGCCGCTGCCGAGAATCAAGCATACAGACAGCACAATGATCATAATCATGTTCGAGTCGAAGGCAGCACTCAGCTTAGAGCCCTTGGGCGGACTCGAGGCGCAGAATGGTCCCAAATTGAGCGACTGGTAGTTGATGTGTGGAAATTCCAGCGGGCACTTGGATGTGCAGTTGAATAAGGTGGAGTTGTCGTAAGAGTCGCTTTCACCAAAGAGCTTAAAGTTGCGGCAGGCCAAGCAATCATCGGCGCCAGGACCAGTGCAGCCCTTGCATTCGGGATGGCATTCGAAGCATTCGTGCAGAGCCTCGTCAGCGTAGTGGTCCGGCGGACACTCGTCCTCGCACTGCTCGCCACGCTTGTAGCCGGCACACTCCGAGCAAACCTGCTCGTGAAAGCCGTAGTTGGAGCATTTTTTGCAGCGCGGATGACATTTTCGGCAAATAGCCTTTCCGGCAAGTGGTTTGAGCGAAGCCTGCTCTAGTGGATTCACATACTCCCAGTAGTAGCCATCGGGGCACTTGTCGTCCTTCATCAGGCATCGCTCGATGCTGGCATCGTTGTTGATAATCGCCAAGTTGCAGGTCTTGCAGCCCCCGGGGCCAATGGTATTATTCGGACCTGTGCAGCCCTCGCAGGTGGCGTGGCACTTACGACAAATTCCATAGTCCGAATACTTGTCCTGTGGGCAGACAGTGACGCAACGTTGCTCGTCACGCACATGTACGCAATCGTCGCAGTGCTCGGGTCCGGGACCGGAACAGGTGCGACACTCAGGGTGGCACATCTTGCAGGTTTTCGAATCAAACTGGTAGGCACTAGAATGGGATTACGCGTTAGAAACATTACTCTAATTTTCCAGTCGAGTTACTTACTTAGTTATGTTGCGACAGTCCGCAATGCAGGTGCCATTGAAGTTGAAATTTTTACAGTTGAGACACTGGTCGGATCCAGAACCCCAGCAGCCCTCATGATTACACTGATCCGAGCACACGAGACCCTCTTTGGCTGCAAATAAAAGCACAAAAATTAACAAAATACTTAAGAGGGCGCTCTTTAGCTCTTCTATTCATTAATCTTCTTCATTAATTCATTAATTCATTAATCCCTAAATATTAAAAAATTCCTCATACTTTCAATGAACTTCTACTTTCATTCGATTATTTATTCGTTGATAGCTGGAATTATCTAAAACTCTGAAAGCGATTTATTTCCCTTCCATTATCCACATTATTTTCTTACATTTATCAGAATTTTTTGATCAATCAAAAATCTCTTCTTAAAACGAATTCTATCACTTCAAATTCTTCTTTTCTGCGTTTCGGTATATTAAAAATCCTGTATTAACACTAGCTCTCCTTCTTTTTAACACTCATCCAATAACATCAAACTTCCTACTTGTAATCTTTTCGATCACATTTTTCAACTTTTCTTCTCTCTCTCTCTCGCCTTCTTTCATTTCTTCAACAGATCAAATCTTTCTATTGACATTGCCCAACATCTTCTCTTCTGCTTATACAAATAGCGCGATTGATCAAAAGCACTCTATTAACACGAATTTTTGTGTTATTTAAAACTAATCAAGACAACAAATCGAAGCCAAGCTAAAGTGAGATGTTTTGTGAAAGTATAGAAGAGAAGCACTTACTGCAGTTGAACTCGCTGTTGTTCTCATAGATGTATGTCTTCTGATCTGGGGACTTTTGCAAGGTGCGCCATTGAATGTTGCCAACGTAGCACAACTCTTTGTTGTGCTGTATCATGACGCTGCCGGAGTTGATGCGCTTAAGACTGCGCAGTTCAAGGCTCTTCAGTGAAGATTTGACAATGGAGAGGGCGGCGAAAAAGCTCTCCATCAGTTGACGTCCGTGTATGATCTCCAGATTGCGGAAGTAGGACAAATTCTTGAAAGCCGGATGTACGCCTTGTATGTCCAAGTATCCCGTGATTTCCTTGACCGTCGAGAATACCTCTAGGCGATCGGGATGCATGGGTATGAAACGTTCGCCGAGCGAGTAGTTCTTATGGACGTCCTGGAAGCCGGAAAAGGTTTGATCCAGCACACGAATATTACCCTCAATGACCGTGCAGTTTTTGTACGAATCAATGTTGCCCGAATGCAGAACCAAGACGCTGGGACAGGTCTTTGGGCAGGGTCCATTGCAGGGAACACATTCGCCATCCTTGGCAGTTTTATCGGAAGGGCAGCTGCGCACGCAGGCACCATTGTCTTTCAGCAGGTGACTAGGACACTCCTTGACGCAAGTGGCACCATAGGCGTACTTGCCCTCCGGATTAGCCTCCAAGATGTAGTTGGTTGGGTTGTATTTGCGCATCGCCGGGCACTCCTCCTTACACACTCCCTCATCATAGAAGTTCTTGCACGCAATGCAATCCTTCTGCGTGGGTCCTGTGCATCCGCCGGCGCAGAACAGATGGCAGCACTCCCGCGGTCGAGGTCCATAGCAACGGCCCTGCGCACACTGCGGCGAGCAGTTGATTTTGCTGAACTTTTGACAGTTCTGCGGACCCTCGCCCCAACAGCCACGGTTGCAGGACTCATCACACTTGGGGCACTCCCGTTCTGGAGCCGTAAAGTTGTACGTAAAGTTGAAGTTGTCATTGCTCCCCGATATGATTTCGTTCCATTCAATAGTGCGTGTGTGGCACAAGTTGTAGTTGTTGAAGAAACCCACCGAGCCCTGCAGAATGTCGCGCAGCTCGGGCATTTCCAGGGTGTTCATTTTGGAGTAGGTGGCGAAGAGCGCATATTTCTCCTCCTCATAGTTTAGACTGAACTGCGTACGGCCGCGAATTATTTGAAGTCTGTAGAAAGCACAAGGTTAAGAATGAATTAACTCATTGAGATCCCCGTTTAAAATCGAGGCATACTTACTTTGGAAATATCACTCGAGTGACATCGACATGGCTGATCAGTATATAGCCCGTCACTTCGCGTATGTTGTCCAGAAAGCTGAGATCCAGCTTGGCATCTTGCAGCCAGGTCAGCTCTAAATTGCCATCCACGTAGGTGCAGTTTGTGTAGCGATCCCTTAGATTTCTGTAATGATGCTCCCGGTTCGAGGGCACAGATAGGCGTGATTTCGTGCCAATGCAGACTGTAAATACAGAAAGATGAAGACATCGGTCAGTGAGTGGCGCATACTACACGTATACAAGTATGTGGGTCGGATTTAATCGATTGGAAAATCAATACCCTACACCCACCACTCTGAATGCGGTGGGCGTGCTTTTAATTTTCATTTGTCTAGAAAGCGTGTAGCGCTCTCTGCGCTCCCTAATTATACACATCCATGTCCAACTCGATTGTCAATAAATGTAGGTGTTATTCGAATAATACGAATGTAAAGCAATTAATTTTATTCGAATTATAAACGGAAATAGCAAACGCAGAGCTTTCAAAGAGCGTGCTTTAGGAAATGAGGCCCGTCCGTCAGCAATAGTGAATAGATCAAGTTCGTTGCCTAAGTCTTTAGTTTGTTGTTCAATGTTGTAGCTTGCACTTGATCGGAAGCGCTCGCTCTCTCTCCGTGTATTATAAAATCTAAGAAATGTATACACACAACAACAATGTTACAATAACAAGTGGGCGCAGCAATTTTCAGTTGGCGTTTCCAATAATTAGCGACCCACGCAGACAGACTGAGACTCAGACGCTTGCTGTTATCATTAGTCAGCGACCTGTTTTAGCTGGCGAAGGAAGGTTTGTGGTTGTTGTTTTTGTTGTTGATGTTGATGTTGTTTTTCAGACAAGAGCGCACATCTTTATTGATTTGCATGGCTCGTAGATACAGCTACGAATATACATACAAGTATATGCGAGTATACATGTTTGATGATATTCTTTGAAAGGGCCATGTGGGTTTTCGTTAGCTGCAGCAGCCGCTGCTTGGAGCTGCGTGTGGGCCGCAAAAGTGTGCCATATGTCGGGGCAGACAAAGACACAATGAACAACACCCACCTGGACAGGCTAAGCTACGTGGCGTGCCACGTTGGCGTTGTTAAAAACTCACCCACCCGATTGTCAGCTAATTATCAAGAGTCCAACACATAAATTTATAAAATGTTTATCGATTTCATTTCGTGGAAATAAACAGCAAAAATAATTATGGAAAAAATGGTGTGTAGGGAAATATTTTTGTCGCCAATAAATGCGCTGGGAAGCAAAAGTTAAATACCTGCAGATATGCAGCATTCCAGCAAAAGCAAATAACTCGCTAACGACAACAGCAATAACAACAACAACATCGAAAACAGCCAGAGGTGAAGCAAAACAGTCGGGACGGAAAAAAGGCGCTCGCTGGACATTGATCAAAAGAAGTTGGCGACTGTAGTGCAAAAATTTTCGTACAAATTCTTTGGCATTGTTTTTTGTATGCGAAGAAGAAGATTTGAGCGGACGACAACGTTCTTAATGATAATGATGTTGATGTTGATGATGATGATGGCACGACGTGCACAATTCTGCCGCTGGGATGCTGCAAAGGCTGACCAACGAAGCGACCCGCTCACCTCTTTCATTTCTCATACAGAGCCAACGTTCGAGCCGAGCACGAACGAACCCTTCTCAAGTGAGTTTTATGGACGGCAGCTCTGGCTTTATCGCGCACAATTTATCAGGCTGTGTTCTTCATGTTTTGCCTGAAACTTAAGCCACGACCAAATGCCGCTTCGACTGCTGTGCTGGCCTGCAGAGTTTCTTGTGAAATGCGCGAGGCATATGCGATTTTTCTTTTACTTATAGACAGCGGTAATGCCAAGACACGCCCGCGTTTCTGTGGCGCTGCTCCTTTATTTTCGTTCTTTTTATATACATACGAGCATATCTTTATAGTTTTGTTTTTTCCGTTTTCTCGCTCTGCTGTGCTGTGCTGTGCTCAGAAAAAGGCTAATTTGTAATCCTTAGGCTAAGTGTGGGGACGCTAATGAGTGATGCGCAGTAAGCTTTCGAGTGGCATAGCGGACGGCGGACGGCGAACAACGACCAGCGAACAACGAACGACGAACGACGAACGACGAGCGAACAAATCAAAGTCATAATTCATGATGTGCTCATTAAAACAAAAGACTTAGGCAACGAACTTTGCCATCAAGATAGAAGCTGCCTCACAGTCTCACTCAGCTCCGTATTTAATTATCGATTGTGCATTGCAATCAACACGACACTATAATAGTGCCAACTCCTGCCACCCCCTCGTAGCCCCCTTTCCTCATCTTCCATCCATCCAACATCCAATGCTGTTCACCGCTCGTCAGCACACAACGGGCTGATTAATAGCCAACCGCATTCCAAACGCTTTGCGCTTTGCTGACTTTCTAAATATTGTTTTTCTTCTTTACCATTCCTTACCCTCACCCCCCTAACCCCACACCCAGCGCCACTGCTGCTGCGCCCAATGCCGCTACCACTTCTACCTTGCCCAGCTATGTACAACTCTGTCTGATTGTCTGTCTGTCTGTTGCTATGTTGACTGTTTATTCCTCTCTATACATATACATATATATTTATTTATTTGGTGAAAAGGCCAACAATAGAAAGCCGCATCGAGCATCGAGCAACGCATTCTCGCATGCTCTTGTGGCAAGCTGCATAATCGATTTGAATGCTGCGGCTAACATCAGGCCCTGCCTAGCTACACTTGAAAGAAAATGCTAGTGAGATGCGAGGATCCAAGAATAGTCCAAGAATAGGCCCACCTTAAGTTGGAAAAGTATAATTATATAGACAACACCGGCTTTCCCTATAACTTTGATGCTCTGCTATCACAAATTAATGCCAACTTGTTCAAGCTGAACAATTTTAATCGAAAAATCGAGGGTATTAGATAATCCGAAGCCGCTCTGTTCGATTTATAAAAACAGCCCATCAGCCAGCGTTGCAGAGTCACTATTTTTAGTATTTGAATCTTCATCATATTATTTCGACAGTTGTGTCCGAGTATTCAATAATTAGTTAACGAAATAGCTTGGGTTAATATTTCCATAAAGCATAAAGAGCGAATTGAAAATAATTTGCTTTCGATAATAACATCATAAAACTCTCAGTGTATGATGGTATAGTTCAAGCAGTCGCTCATTACGTAGCCGCCACAGACCCTTCCTTCCAAGACCCTCCTCACTCAAGCAACGTAGTTCTTTTCTTTTTTTTTCTTTTTTTGGTTCTTGCGCTGCAGGCCACAAGCGAGCCAAAGAGCCGAAAGAGACAGTCAAGTCGACTCGCTCAGCCGGTTCTGCGCATTTAACAGTTTTTTGTTTGCCTCTTGCGCTCACGCTTGTCTCTCTGTGTGTGTGTGTGTGTGTGTGTGTGTGTGCGCATGTATGTGTATTTTCATTTCGTGGAAAAGATTTTTAACTCATGCCCAAAACCCAGACCCAAACTGAAACACAGGCAGACCATCTGGATAGCTCCGCTTGCTCTTACGCTGCTGGCGGTTTTATCGTTGATTTTGTACCAACATTGTTGTTGGTGTTGTTGTTATTCGTGTTGTGCTGTTGTTGTATGACCGTCGTGCATGTATCGGTTTTCAACTGTTGTACCCTCTTGTTGCTGCCTCTTGCTGGAGGCTGGCAGCGGCATCATCATCATCATCAACAACATCATGAGCATAGATTTTGTTGTAAAATAACAAAAGATTTAAAAGGGCATTAAGCATGCTTTGTTTTTTCTACAGATTTTTGTTGTTCGATACTGGACTTCTTATTATTCCCCTTCTTCTTCTTCTCCTTCCTCTTAACGTTGTCGTCTGGCCAAACAAATAGACAAATGTGTAGCTGAGCAGACCAGCCCAAAAAAAATATAAATAAATAAACAAAAAGGAGGCAATTCTATCAAATTAAAAGCGCTGGCCACTTCGGAATGCCGTTGTAGCTGCTGGCGCTTTACTTTTGCTATAGTCGTTGTTGTTCTTGGTGTTGGTGCTGTTGTTGTTGTTGTTGTAGTGGCGATGATGACGCTAAGCTGAATTCGAATTCGTTGGGCGCGCAACAAGTACATTGATCTTTGATCAGTTGAGAGGCGATGCCAGACGGAGCATTGTTGTTGCCAGCCATAAGCCACAGCCAGCTCCAAAGCCCAAGTCAAGGCGGCAGCTTGGAGAAAGTCAGCCAAGTGCTACTCGTAAATGTATGTATGTACATGCATGTAGATGTACATATGTACCAATGTATGTATGCAGATGAATGCAGGCATGTTTTGTTAGCCCAACCCCAACCCCAACCCCCTGCTCTGCCACAGCTGCCTCGCTTGGCGCTCTCTGTTTGTTTGCACAAGGTGTTGTAGATTAGCGTTGCCACACGCCACAGGTAGCAATGTTGTTGCTGCTGCTGCTGCTGCTGTTGTTGTTGTTATGGCATGGCAATCGGCCGTTGCACATACATAAATAATTCATAACTGTTTTGCGACAATTCAGTCGCGGCACGCGCCTCTGCAGGCGCACGGCACACAACACACACACACACACTTCCCAACTACAAGTATTCACATTCATTTACAACGAAATTGTGTAAAAGCGCTTAATAAATTCATTTGCGCGGCCATTAAATGGCTGCAGCAGCAACTCATTACAGTTACAGGCACAGGCCCGTCACTGGCCAGTAAATGTTGCTGTTGCTGTTGCTTTTGCTGTTGCAACAACAATTGCAGCTTAGCCGACGCAGCTTACGTGCGCGGATTTTGTGATTTTGCAGAATGCTGCTGCTGGCTAAGCAACTTTCTTTGCCATGGCTCGAGCACTCAGCTTGTCTACACTGGGCCGATGCCCGTTCTTTGGTCAAAAGGGCGCCCTTGCGCCCGTCGCCATAAAACTATCACGCAAGTCTCTGCAATCTCGCTGAGAGGCTTACAGTATTGGTTGAGGTTACGAGAATTAGTTGGAAGAGAACTTTCTAAAGCAATAATATCTTTATGTTTAATTCTCTTTATAATATACTATAATCCACTGTTGTAGAGTACACGACTGACTAGCGTTAGTTTGGAGTAGGAGAAGGCTGCTCTCCTTAAAAGAAAGATCATAGATCCTACTATATACTACTATATATACTACATAGATCCTACTATATGTGCAGTGCCTTTCCTTCTCTCCTCACAAATTATAAAAAAACAATATCCACATAATACTGTTACTGTAATTTAAGTTAATTTATTGGTAAATAGTTTCTAATTTCTGCTGCAAACTTTATTCCGAGTCTACTGTCCTGTGTATGGCGAATACTTTTATAGTTTTCATAGTTGTTTTAACTTGCCTTTTGCCTCAAAAGTTTTCCGGCTTAAGTGAAATACTTATTTAAATAAATATGTATTACAAATAAGTATCACATTTTAGCAATATTCAACATGATTCGAATCTTTGCGTAGTTGACGCTTCACATATTAGAAATGTTGTTTTTTTCAAACACAGCTGCTTGAAGCCCCTCTAATATGTATATAAAAGCTGCCTTTCGAAACCTACTTTGATAAATCGAAGCAATTGAAATAGCTGCTGGTTGCATTTAGGCAATTTCCACTGTTCATGTCGTGCCTTATGCACAAAAAGTTAAAAAAAAAAGAAGAAAAACAATGCGCAGCGAAACAAATTCTTCGCTGAAAACGCTGCAAGCGCATCTTCAACTCACGAACCAACAAAGCACCGACAATGGCCAACAACAACAGCAACAACAATTAAGTGAAGGCAACAGAGCACATAAACATACATAACTAAGTAGTATGTAGAATGCATGCAGCAGCCATTGGCATCGTCATCGCCATCGCCAACAGAGTCGCAACCATTTCGTGTTCGATGTACGTTCATTTAGTTTGAACAACAATTGGTTGCTGCTGCTGCTGCTGCTGCTCAGGTCGTGCCTCACGACAGCAACACAACAAAAACAAAAACAACAACGGCAACTGGTAATAAGTTGGATTAGATAAGCAATGCCGCCTGCTCCTGCCCGCTTGCTGTTTGCTGACCAGGCTATGTGCAAAGTCCAAAACATGCCCTTTTTGCCGAATGGCCGCCACAGCCCACAGCCAGCACCCAACAGAGCTCTGAGTGTTTAATGAGTACGCCCTGGCGCCATTTTTGGTTCGCTGTGGAACGCAAAAGCCAGGCATAAGCGACTGGCTTTAAGCATTTCGTGTCTATTTTTAGGCATAGAACGGCAAACAAAGCGTAGATCGCACACCGTACAACAGCAACAACAACAACAGCAACGTCAACAGCGAGAACAACAAATCGTAGGTTGATTGCGCGGAAGCTGCAGCTCTGAGCTCTCAGATCTAAGTTTCGAAATTGAACGCCCACAGGCCAGCAACAAAAGCAGCAGCAGCAGCAGCCAGAGCTTAGAAAGCCCAGCCCCAGACAGCATGCAGTTACACACAAACACACACACACACACAAACATACACGAATATATACAAATGCTTGCAGAATTGTGCAGTTTTAATAACTTGACGAACATTGGCAAAACCTGACACCTAAAGTTCAGGCCAACATTATAAAGGCAGCAGCAGTTGCAAAGAAAAAGTGTCGTAAAGTAACAAAAAAATATATCTGTATGTGTATGTATGTATAACTATATATATATGTGTGTGTGTGTGTGCGTGTGCTAGTGTTTAAAAACAATCAAGCTAAACAACTATAGCCATAAAGCAGTCAGTCAGCCAGCCAGCCAGCCGGGTACGTTTGTCTTTAGCAGCAACAACAAGCACGCATGGGCGCAGCTTCTCTCTCCCTCTCTCTCAACACACTCACCCCTCCTTATCACTCTCTCGATCTCTCGCTCTCTCTGTCTGTCACTCTCACGATATTTGTACTTAACTGTGTGTGCTTGCTAGTTTTAGAAAACCAGTATTTTAATATCGTATGCATGTTGTTGCTGAAAGTAAATGCAGCATTACAACAACAACAACATACATACATATACTATGTAGAAGTGGCAGCAAAGACAACAACAACAACCATTTGAGGTTTTAAAGTTCAACTGCAGCTCAAAGTTGCAATCGCAAATTGCAGTTTTTCTCCGAATATCGAGACTTAGTCCGAACCTACAAATGCATATTGATTAATTTCCCAGAAATTAACTTAAAATGATATGCAAACAACGCTATAAAAATGGACAGTATAGTACAAGCCCAATCACACAGGCATACATACAAGCACACACACACACACACAGACATAGCGTATAGCCACAGCGCGTGCCTGACGCTGTAATTAGCCAGCCAGCCAAGCTTACAACATTTTGTGTGGCTCGGGATGCTGGGGCTCGATGGCTGCGTGCCTGACGGTTTGGCCAATCGGCCACCGCTGTAAAGCGCACTATGGAATGTGGTTTTTCAAGCGCTGGCACGCACACAGACACACTCACACACACACACTTGTCGACGTAGAAGCCCATAGGCATGCATATATGTATACATAAAAAGTTGAGAATCTCAGATGTAAACATTTGCAGCGCCTTAAATCATCCAAGTCTAGCATTAAACATTTAAAACCAACAAAATGATGAGTAACCAAACATGTATGGAGAATAGTTAAATGGCTGTCTAAATTAATTATTTTAATTTAATTAGCGTGAAGTGCTAGGACCTCTGGCTATATACGTTCAAATCTTGTTATTAAAAGTAGCAGCACAGTCCCAGCAAGACTGGTTAATTAAATACGTATGAGGTAATTCACATTAGAAGCTTAAATAATCTCTCAGATCTTACTATATTATTATAGCATTAATATATTGGAAAGATTATTTCAATGTGGGTCAACCAGGACATGTCCATATTAGATCTTATGTTATACGATTTATGTAATGGGGATTGGATGAGTTTGTTGAATAATCTATAATTCCATTTCCTTTCGTCAAATAAACAGTTCCAGCAATCACAAGATTGCTTAAAATACTTAAAAAAATGAATGCAACTATTATTATTTTCAGCAACCAACTACAAGTTTATACGAGACCTGAATATTCAATAAGCTCCGCGTTAGATAATGGTTGCAATTCAAATATCACTTTGAAAATGAAGAAAAGAAACTTAAAAATAAACAAAATTAATTCTGCGACCAATAATTTAATTTCTTTATCAAATAATTATCCTGTGAGCAAGCTTTTGTACAATTATTTCGTCGATATTCTGTCTTAACAAATATTTCGACTGCAGTTCAACGGAAAAATACAACAAAACTATACGTTGAAAAGCAATTCATTATTTCAAGATAATTTGCATTGTAAAGAGGAGAACAGCTGCGTCAATAATAAACACGAACAATTCTCGGATATATTAAAATATTTATTCGTAGACATTTAGCGCGCCATTTGCCCGCAGCTGTGCTTGTTTACTGGCACCCCATTACAGAGCCCAAACAAGGTGGGAAACCCTTCGCAAAGAAGTGGCATAAGTCGGGAAGTATGTTCATATATGTATATATATGTATATATGCCAATAATAGGAATAACTATTTAATGTCGTGCTTGTGGGAAATGAAAATGTGCTTGCCAATTGCCGCAAAGTTTCCCAATAGAAAAGGCATGTAGGGGAGCTCTTATCTAGTGATATCCGGTACAGGAAATTTTATAGCTACCAAGTATTTTATGCAATTTGCCTAGCAGAGTTTCGTTGCTATTTAAATATTTGCACAATTGTGCGCGCTGGCATATTTATTAATTTTTTCAGTGGACAAAAAGCGGTTGGTTTGGGGGCGGAGGAGGAGGGGGAGTTGCCTCACAAGATCACTGAATATCGACAACGAGTGAATGGAGAAACGCGGGAATGAGGCTGGCAAACAAAACCTTTTATTTACGCGCAAACACAAATATTTGCACAATAATACTGTGCGACCACATGCGCACAAGCACAAACACAAGATTGTACCAATATTAATTTATATTGCTTCTCCTACATACATACTTGTACATACTTACAAATATCTGCAAACATTTATATATACTATATGTATGCATATTCTCATTAATTTAGCGCTTTTCGGCGACCGCTAAGCAAATACATATGTGTTCAGACATATACTATAGTATGATACTGATATTTGCAATTCAGCGTCGCCATTTTAACTGGAAATTGTGTCGACAACAGGGCACTTGTTGTTGTTGCTATTATAGTATTGTTGTTGCGCTGACCACTGGCACGTAAAATGAAATGAAAACAAAGAACCAGAAATGCATCCGAGTCTACGAAACAAACCAAATGCTCACAGCTCGCAAGTGGTTTGCTGACAAAGAGAAAAGCGCGCAAAAGTAAAAAATAAAAAGAAAGAAAAGAAAACAAATGTACAAATAAAGACCCGTCCAGACCAGACCAGACCAGATTCAGTTGCAAATACATATGCAGATACAGATCCAGATTGAAATATTGTATGTAGCATTAACAATAGCAACAGCGTCAACGCCAACGCCAACGCAGCGTATGAGCAACAAACTGGACAGCCGTTACGAAATCGAATGCGTAGCATAACGAATTCTGAATCTCGTGCCTGTCATGCCCGGGTACGGGTACTTGTAACATCAAGCAGGTCCCAAAGTTTACTTTTATGCCCTGTACACAAGGGTCTATTGGGTGTTGTGCTAAGTACGTAACAGAAGATGCCGAAGGAAGCAACTCCGACATAATACCCCATTCGTATATATATACTTATGTGTATATTTCAGTCAAAATGACTATACAAATCGATCTAGACTTGTCCTTCCCTTCATCCCTGCATGCATCCGCCTAAGTTTCGGAAATAGCATGCATTTACCAAAAAAGTGATGCAGATTCCAATAGTCCCTAGGTGAGGCTTTTTAGTTTGTACACCCTCCAATGCTACAGATATCATCATTACTATCCACAACTTAAACGCTACACAAACTAAGCCTTTCATCTGCTATGCTGTTCGTTTTTTGGGAGAAAGGGTATTGCGCTGTCTGACTTGTTCGATTGTAACAATCTCTCTTGGTTTTATTTGCTCAAGTGCTTAGCTGCCGTTTCGGCTGGCAAGCGGTTGCGTTGCATATCTGAGCGATAGCCCGCGGGTGATAGCTCATGACACATATAGCACCGAGCAGACTACGACCAAGTCAGAGGTGAGGCCGGCCGGGCCGTCTCGGCCAGGTATACATAAATACATAAATGCAACCTGCCAGAGTCCAAAATAAGAGCATTATCAAAGCAAGCAACCATATATTCACGGTGCAGTCAAACCAAATACAAGAACAACAAAAAACAAAGCAAACACACGTACGTCACCAACGATAAGATAAAGTTTGTGCAGCTATAGCCAACACAGTAGACATTGCTCGCAAGGAACTGCCACAATGGAAGCCCAACTTTCGCATAGCAAGGTGAAGGGATAAAGAAAAGTTTTGAAACATTTGATCGGGTGGAAGATTATAGCATTAAGTTATTTGTAATTTAATAAATCTTTACGCGTCTAAAATTTTATGATTGTAATCGTAATTTGCATAACAAAGGCATACAAGCCCTATATAATTTGCTTAACTAATGAATGAGTTGGCTCTATGCAGAGCTGCCACTAAATGTGTTGCTTAAGTTAAAGTTATGCTAGAGTTCTGTCATCAAACGACTTTATGGTGTGTTTTAATGGGAATAGATTTCCATTTAAAAAAAATCGATTCAAATCGATTTCAATTTGGATTACTAGTCACCAACAAAACTTCGGTGGAAATACACATTCTCAAATTATTTAAAGGAAGTTCCTAACTGATATTTTTTACTATAAATCAACACAACCCCTATCGAGCCATCCATTTATCTATTCATTTATGCAATATTCTATACAGATATCCATTGACTTTAGTTAGAAACACACTATTTGAACAAATACATAAATAAATAATAAAGCAAAAATATATATATTTTGAATTGGCCAATTTGTTTTTAATTTTAAATGTATTTGTCGATTTCCTCTCCCATCACTATATTTTTTATCTGTCATATGATTTCAAAATGCATGGGAACCACCTGGTTTTGCATCACTTGTAGGTTGAAAATGGTGACCACGGATGCAGTTTTCTAATGAAAAATTATATAATGTGGAAACTGTATAGTTCCAAAGGTATAGCCATGTTGGAATAGTAGGGCTAGTGAGGTTCCCTCCCTTCAATTTCTACTGTAGCCAGTGCCACACAAATACACATACGAGTATGTAGTTAGATATGTGGCTTTGCTATATGTGTGGTATTTGGTTTGAAATTGTTGTTTTGGGTAAACGTCTTGGCTGTGCGCAGGTAAAGGTAAGTGCCATGCTCACGATAATGAATATGATTATGATATATGGGCACGCAAATCTACATAAACACATGCTCCATCACGCGATACCCTTAGTAATAGTTATAGCCTTTGCCTAGTGGAGTGAAGTGAAGTGACGAAGAGCGATGGTACTGGCCATGAAGATTATGAGAGAAACACTTACTCTTGCCCCTCACGAACTCCGTGTGCTTATCCTCGTTGGCTGCTCCTTGTGCAGTGATAAGGGGCGGGTTGTTCCTGACAGCCGAGGTTCGTTGCCTGTGGCCGGTATTCCGATAGAAATATCTTTCGTTATCCTGATGACGTTTGCCGCCGCCGCCGCCGCCATTTTGGCGCGCATAACGGTCCCGTTGCGCCGTGGCGGGCCAAACACATATGCAGTGGGCCAAAAGCAGGAGTAGCAGGGAAAGGCACTGGCCCCGCCTTTGGGCCAATTTGAAGGTGTGCATGTTGTGTGTGTGTGTGGGTGTGTGTGAATGTGTGGGTTGTTTTGTATTTTTATTTTTCTTTTGCTTCAGTGTTGGGAGGCAGTTTGGCTGAAGCGGCCTTCAGCGTCTGCGACTCATAGCCGGACACAGTCGCACACACAAGGCGCGCATGCGCTTGGAATTTTGGAGAGATCAACCAAATAGGTTGATGTTCAGTGACGTCATGTGTAAGACGTGATTTACGATAACACTTTTCGAATTTTGCACAGAATGTTGATTATGATTTTTTTGTTGTTGTTGAATAATTGGACTCTTTTACGGCTGTGCGTGTTGTTGCCTTTGGTTATTATTATTATGAATATTATGTGCTTGTTGTTGTCGTTGCAATTTGCAAACGTGTTGGTGTGTGTGTGTGTGTGTGAGAGTGTGTTGGAACCAGTTTCACATTACGGCCAGTTTGTCAGACACAACAACAACGAAGGCTTTGACTTGAGCTTTAGCTGCTGCTTATAAGCACTTTTTTATTTGTATTTTTTGTTTTTAGTTGCGAATTTGACCGTTGCGCAGTTTTGAGGTTAGGGCGCGCTGGCGCAGCACTACATTAGCGCATTTGTTATTATTGCCATCTTCGAGGCACACACACACACATACTCGTATATGTATGTATATATGTAAGTATGTAAGATGCCCTTGTTTGCTTTTGTTAACTTATGATCGCTTTGGACCTCCAATTAGCAATGAAACCTCAAAATAATCGACACTTGTTTTAACAGCCATATGCTAAATACTCGCACGCTGCGATTTACTTCTTCTCTTCTCTCTTCTCTCCTCTTTGCGTAGTGGAGAAAGGGGAGGGTGTGGGGGCAACTCTGGTTCTATTAACACAATATTATTGGCAATGTTTGCACGAACGAACGAACGAACGAACGAATCGAAACGAATCGAATCGAGATTTGCGCACTGAGGACAAAAATCGGGGTACGAGTTACGAGTTACGAATCGCGTCTGCGCAGCCTAACGTTGTGTTCGAAACTGAAGCCGGAGAGCCAGCAATGCACAGAAAAGCATGCTCGAAGCAAGATGAAAGAAAATGAATACAAAACCAAACCAAACTAAACGAAACGAAACGAAATCGCCTCAACGCGCTCACCAACACAACAACTCACGGCGACTCGTTAGGCACAATGGAGAGCGAACAAGTCAAGAATACAGGTAAATGGTAAAAGGCGAGCGGAGCGGCAATCTCAAGCGCAGATCAGGCTAAACAAAACTAAAGCAATGCAAAGAAATGTCGTCGTAGTCGTTGCCGTCGCCGTCGCCGTCATCGTCATTGTTGTTGTCAGTAGGTTGCAGGCTGCAGGCTGTAGGGAGTGCAGCTGCACAATGGGCTAAAAACACAATAGCAATAACAACAACAACACATGCACACACACACACACACACACAGGCACTCGCATACACACATTGACAGACAGGCAGGCGCACACAGGTAAATGCGTCCAAAACCGTTTTATAAAGTCAGCGTAATATGAAACTTTGAAAAAGTGCGACCGTCTTTTGATTGCAGCAAATACCCTACACAACCAGCCAAATAACAAATCAAAGCAAATACAATCATCTGAGCAAACTCATAAGCTTAATCGATAAATTTTAAGAACTTAGGAATCTTTACACAGTTAGTTATAATGCAATGAAAAATAATTCAAGTAGTTCAAAGTATACATTTTATGTTTTGTTTATTTCTTTAGGCAGATCCACTTTAGCTGTCCGATTTCTACTTTGTGTACTTCGACGATGCTATAACTATTTATCAATTTTTTAATTGAAATACAATTTGCTTGTGAAAATCTAAGTGTTTTGATTTCTTAAAGCCTTTTCGTAAAGTATGTTTTTCATTCTTATATTGTCATTTTTATGTTCTTAAGTATTTTAATAATAACAGTTAATAAATCTTTTCTCTTTGAGGTAAATATTTGTTTCGTTATCGTACTTAAATGTAAACTTTGTAAACTTGTAAAGAGTTTCCTTTGATTTTAAATGATTATTTTGCTTCTATTAAGTCCTTCATATTTACAGTATTGGCTATAAAACTATTTATTAGTCACCCAATGCATTACTAAGCATATTTAAATTGCTCTTTAAAGGACTTATGTTATTCTGGGCATTGCAGCGCATCGGTGGTTCGGACAAATCACCTGAATATACCAAATTTTAAAAATTATTTTTTTCTTCTCATTTCGTTTTTTGCGGCGAATTCGAAATTCGAATGGTTGCTGCTCAGGTAAGAAATGAGCGATCTGCCGCTCTCTCGCACTCAACTGTTGCGCTCTCTCACCTGTGAGCGTACGTGAGCGGCTACATGTGTGTGTGTGTGTGTTGCTGTTTACTGGTGGTGGTGTCGTATAGGCAGAGCCGCCTTATAAGCACAAAACTTCGCCGCAGCTTGCTTGGCTTGTCTTGCCTTTGAATTTGCATGTGTCTGTGTCTGTGGCAGTGTGTATGTGTGTGTGTGTGCGTGTTTGCTGGAGCCTGCGTGGGCAACACGCGTTGGCTCTGCTTTGGCAACAGATTTTCAAATGTTGTCAACGATTTTTGTTTTTCTTCTTCTTCTCTTGCTTTACTAGGCCTCAGCGAAGACTTCTATAGAAGCGCTATGTCTGCGTCTGTGGCTGCTTCGAGGCTAAATCTTCACCTGTTCGACCCACAAGAAATCGGGGTTTTTACGCCTGCGCCATGTGCCTGGCAGGAGGACATCACCATCATCGCACAGAGCCAGGTAGAAGCAATACACCACACTCTCACATCCTATATTTATGGCTTGACCTTTTCTTGCTAATAAAACAAGAGTTCTGTAGCGATTGCATAGACAAAAGCGCAACCAACTGCCAGCCTGCCAACTGTTTGCGACCCATGGTGCAGCTCAAGAGGCGTTGCATTGTCTCGCACAGCTCGACTTTGTCTGTCTGTCTGTCTGTGTGCAGCGCTTTGTTTTAGAGCATGAAAATACATTTAAATTGAAAATTGTTTTTAATTTGTAACACATAAAGTCAGGGCCTAGGAAGATGCAGACTGCAGTCTTCAGCGCCATCGCGAGTCGACTTCTTTAAGCTCGTCTCGATTTGAAACTGATTAGTACACTCAGAAAAAAATATTGCCCAAAATCGGTCCCCAAACTCTGACGTGGTTCCCTGGACCTCATATTTGTTTCTTCTTGTTTAATCCGATGCCAATTTTTTAGTTATCTTGCGGATTTTGAAAAACCATTTTTTAATTGGGAAAACATATGTACATTTAAATAAATGGACATAGAAAATGTATTTTTTTAGAGTGTAGATTTGCCTGTTGCTCTTTTTTGATAGCTTGGCCAACACGTAAGATCCACAGCTTCATATCTAAAGCGTTTTCTTTTCATTTCGCTTGAAATTGATGTCTGTAATCAAACATATTAATAGCTGTCTATGCATGCAGCAGACGCAGACCTCAATCAAAAGGTCGTGTCGCGTTGCCAAGACAGCCCAGCCCGTACAAAATCATCTGTCAAAATCGGGGAACATCTAACTGACAACAACAACAAGAAGAGCAGCAGCAACGCCACTTCACAATGCTCTCCACTCCACTACTACTATAGATGCCATGCAACGCCACAGCGAGATGAAGAAGAAAGAAATGATGAAAAAAAAAAATGAAATAAGCAGCACGCCAGGTAAACGGCGAAGGTGTAAGAAACCGAATCTCGACACAAAGATATTTGATGAAGCGTATAAAATGCCATATGAAGTGAAATTCATGCTTCATATATTCTCAGTCGATCCTCTGCCTTTCCCAGGGTAACAGAGAGTGCCATTACCTTTTTCATTTTTATTTCACTTGATTTTTTCTGTTCCAAAGAAAGCCTGCGAGCGTTAAGAACCTTGGCCATGACAACCTGTAGTTTCGACCCTTGAGACAGGCTATGCAGACTCCTGCTCTGCGCTTGCTTGCCGTGCAGGTTGTGCACGGCTTGTCGAAATCATCGAACATTGCGAGATGACTTTGCTGCCTGTCAAAGGCAGCTGAGGCGTTACTCTCGAGTACCACGCAGATTAACAGTAACAAAAGATCAGCTCATGGGCGCTCAAGTGGTTGGCATTCAAGTGAAGTGGCTGTGCGATCCTAAGCTGCACCTTCTATCCAGCTGTTGCACCACACAGCTCATCCAAATCTTCACAATGCAGAGGCCCAGCACGGCGGCTCAAAACAGAAAGTGTGAGCCATTTTGCACGCTGACGCTATCCGTGGTCTTTTGTTTTAGTTTGCGGGCACGTCTGGCGCCAAGGTGGAAGCAATGCGGCATCAGAATTGACAACAACAACAACAGCAGCAACTCTGCATCCAAATATATAATGACCAACTGTATTTAGTCATACATGCCAACCAGAAATAGCTGCCAAAAGAGCGCACGTTGCACTTTAAAAAATAAGTTTAAAATAAACGAAATTTATAAACTTTTAGCACGTGCGCGCCGCCAATTTTAACCGAACTCTACCAAGGCCCTGAGCTCCGAATATAATGGGATTGACGTTGCTTAATGTTCTCGCCGACTTCTCCCGGCCCTTAAGAAGACAGCGCGTGCGCGCCTCTAACTAGTGGTTAGGTGTCAATTTCTTAGATCGATCGATCACATGCCTCTCAGTCGCAATCACACACACATACACGTATATCTATATTTAGGTATCTAGGTATAATCACGATAGTTCGCATTCTGACCATTTGTTATTGTGGTGCAAAAGCGGCTTAGAATTAAAGCTAATTGCCGCAAAGCTTAAATGCCTCGAGGTTGCCAACCTACACTGGGCAGCATCAGTATTACAACACCATTATCGTTCTCTCTTCAGTTCGAAGGGCTTTTAGAATATAAAAGATGCATTTTCACATCTAACATAACAAACCTTTCAGCTAGCAAGGCATTTAGCTACAAGTAGATATTAAAAATTTGTAAAACCTAGTGCCACTTTTTTGAAAGGAAACTATCGTTTCATTGGTAGAATTCTTCTGAAGAAATCCGTTTGGATGGACTTAGCTGGATGTCTGAATTTGTTTATGTCTTATTTTCTTTACTGTATTTATAAACTATAACTACTCAAATGTAACGAAACAGAGGACGGCTAGAATTGAACTTCAGATCGTGTATAGTAACATGCTTTTAGGTGTTTTTCATACTTGATCTACTTTATCTAAATAAATCAAAATCACAACTGAATACTAATGCTTCTAAAATGAGACAAATGAGATATCTTCTTATATTGAATGAAAAATCTACTTTTACAGAAGGGTAATTAAGAATTATTAACCTTTTTTTATCCACAAAATTAATCATAAAATTGAAGCATTTCATTTTCTAAATTTATTGAGACTTTGAGAAAAAAAACTATAGTCCGATACGGTTTGAAAAAGAGTCACAAATGTACTTTATATTTATATGAATGTTGGGAATTTTGTTCTTGAAACAACTACTGATACCCACCTCACTTCATTATAGAAGGAAAAGATTAATGGTTAATCATCGAGTCTTCAAACACTGAGAGTATGGCAGCTGCTGAGAAAATGACTTTAAATCTGCATTTGGGAATTCATGATAACATTCGTTGCTATACGTTTTTTAGGCTCAACCAGCCTCGATAAGAGATTCAAAGTAAGGAATCTAACTGCTGATCTAACTACCGCTCTATATTTATGATCGCGCAATTTTTCAATAACTAATCATTATCAGTCATATCCATGAATATACTTATGCTATGTAGTGTCCAAATAGGCCATGTTCATTGACAATGATGCGGCGATTTGTGCCGCAAATAGAAAAGCTGTTGATTTGTATGACTTGGCAAAGTGACAAAGAATTTTGAACTGCTAAGGCAACGACTACAGGCTCTGATTTGGCTACAAATTGACAGTTTAGCTAATTGGCACGCTGCGTGCCCTTAAGTGTTGACTCAAGAGGCAGCCGGCGATGCCTTTAACCTCCGCCATGGTTGTATTTCGGTTGTTGTGTGGATATGCAAAGCGAGTCGCACAGCATTTGGGATTGAAAAGGGAAGGCGAGTAAGGCGAATTGTGCGATATATTTTCGTATTTTATTGGTTGTCGTCAACGTCGCTGTTGTTGTTGTTGTTGTCGTTGTTAGTATTGCTGTGCTGTTGCTGTTGCTGCATATGATCACACATACAATATATCGTCGCACGGACTCACGTTCCAGTCAAAGTTAAAGTCGAGACAGCAACGGGCAACGTTCAAAACGTTCAACGATCGCCTTCGCCTTTCCCTTCCCCACTTGTCGTTTTCGTGGTTTCCTCGTCTCGAGCTTAAGCTTCGAATGTTTTTTGTTTTTGTTTTGCTTTTTTGTTGTTGCTGCTGCTGTGTTGTTGTGGGTTTTTTTTAAATGTCTTTGTAAACATAATTGCAACAACTCCAATAACAGATTGTTTGCGCGACTTTAATCGCTTTGTCGTGAAGTGTGAAATATGAGGGGCCTTTGGGGAGCTTTTGACGCTCCCGTCAATTCCTTGGGGGTGCCATCGACTTATTCGAATTTTTTTCTTGACACTGTCCCCCTATCAGACGGCCGCTTAATGCGTTATTTAAAAAAACAACAAATTTTGGCATATTTCCGTATAAATATATGAATATTTCGGCATGTCGGCAACATTGTTGCCAGCAAAATGGCGTGGCAGCAAGAGCAACAACAAAAGCAAAAACAGCAGCAGCTTCAATTAGCGCGTATGTAGATATATACTATATACTTGTACATATATGTACGTATATATAGTGTGTACACATATATGAGAACACGCTTCGATTTGCTAAATTTTATCCAAGCATAAAGCACACGACGCAAAAGTGAATGCCATTCGCCAGATAAGTTTTGGAACGGACGTTTTAGCAACGCACACGTGTGTCTCTGGCAACTCGTGGAGCCACCCCCCCCCCTCCCTTCCCTTTGGCCCGCCTACCAACCTACTATTAGCCATGGAGCATGAAACAAAAGCCAAGCAGAACGCTGCGCGCCTGAATGCATTTGTGATAAAAATGCTGCAAGAATGGCTCGAAGGCCCTTTCAAGCCAGTCTCAGGTCCCAGTCCCAATCCCAGCCACAGTCGCCCAGTCGCCCATTCGGCCAGTCGCCCATCGTCGATTGTCCGTCCCCGGCCAGTCAGCGCTGCTGGATGCGCCAACTTAAGTGAAAGATGTGCACACTAAGATAGCTCATTTTGGATCTTAAGCCTGCCATGTATACATACACTCGAAAAATTGCAGTACCTCTATACAACAACTTCTCACTGAAACGCTTTTCTGTATCGCTTCAATTGGGTCAAGTTTTTTTCAGAAATTCACAATACTTCACTATCCACTTTTCAAAGATAGAATATAAACCAACTTTCTGGGTAGTTGATGAAGACATGTCCGCCTTTACGTTCATTCGTTTGCTTATATGTACGACTGTATGAACAGCCAGAATTTTTAAACTATTACACTTAGGCACAACAAACTTCGTATGAAGATTAGTCAAATCTAAAGGCAGTAAACATTTTATAGCCTAATTATTTTATATAGTTGTCTTGCTACCGAACTGCGGAAAACTTACTTTTAGATGGATAACTTTTTTGTTGATGAAGATATTTTTCTGGTATTTCGAAATTTTGAATAGTACCTGATAATAATATGAAATAATGAATAATGTCTTAACCAATAATTGACATACTTAATACATAAGCAATAAGTAAAACTTAAATAATTGGTTATTTTAAAGATACTTCGGTTTGTATACAAAATATTAAATGTGCATTAAAATGGTGACATTATTGAGAAATATGACAAAGGGGTGTGCAAATTTTTTGCGTATCTGACCAGAATTATTCGCACTGAAGGACTCTTCGCATTTAAGAATTCTCTGAGTGTATGTATGTGGATGGCCGTGGACGTACGTTGCCTTGGCTAATCGGCGGCTATGTAAGTTGGTTGTTAAAGCCGCGTACGTGCGGCGACACAGACAAGAGCTCAACAACGATGATGATGACGCTGACGCTGACGATGCCGACGATGGCGATGGCGAAGACGACGTTCGCGTCGCTGTTGTTGCTGATGTTGACACCAAGCCGACCACAGCCGCATTCCGATATGTAAGGATTCATGCTGCGGCCAAAGCCATAGCCATAGCATAGCCGTAGCTAAAGAAACATGCAGCTAGGCAACTTCTCAGCTCTCGAGAGCAAAGCAAACAGCACGACCGAGCAGAGCAAGGACAGCAGACAGCAGCCATCAGGCACGACCACAATGATACTCCAACATCAGCAACCCACCGATGTTGGTGATGCCGCTGCTGCTTTTGCATTGGCAACAGATTGCAGCTTGGCTGGCAGCATTTTGCGCAAGGTCAATAAATCGCTTGCTAAGGTTACGAGCAGATTAGAAGGCAGAGATGGCATGCAGCTTCAGGTATTTGGCCGAGACAAAGTCTAAAGTTAGCCAATAAGCTGCCTAAGCATGCGCAGTAGTTTTTTTATTTTTATTACCAATACACGTTTAAGAAATCTTGTTAGAATATTAAAGCAAACGCTTACATAAATATTCATTTCAGACAAAGACACATAATTAGATGAAAATTGATGTCGGCATTCCACAGGGCTCGCTTTGTTTCGGAGTTTGTCTGTTTCAAAAGAAACATTATAAAGCCAAATGGCTGTATTATTTGAGATATTTTATTTTTTTTATACATTTGTGCGCTCGCTGCTCTTTCGTTTCGGATCTTATTCTTTTTTCTATGTGCAGCAGCAAATTTTCGAACTTAAACCGGTTTAGCGATGAAAACGACGACAACAGTCGTTGGTTGGCAAAGCTTCAGCAAAATGGAGAGCGAGAGCACACACACACACACACACATTGGTAGCGATGCTCGTTTGGTAACACATACAAACACAAGCTGATCTTATCGCGTAGCTGTGTGTCCGTGTGTATATTTCCGAAGAAAACTTCAGTCATTTATTTTATTAGTGTGCGTGCGCACGATCTCAGCATCCATGCTAATACACACACACACAAACAAAAATACTGGGCTCCATTATTTCCCCTACTCACACACACACACACACACCAGCAGACTGTATGCCAATGCAGCCGCGGAGCAACGCACTCAGCTCCAAACCACTCAGAGTAATGCTCACAAACACTCATGCACTCATCAACCAGATGTGTGCGCAAATATCTTTTGTTTGATTTTGGGAAAGGGAATAAGTGTCATGTGTTTAATAATGTTTACAATAACTTTAGATTCAGCTATTAAATGGCTTTTCTAGCCATAAGTATTAAATAACTACGATATTTCTTTTGGAAAACGTTGAAAATTGGTTTGGTTCAGTCAACTGTTATACAGTACGTCTGTTATACGTTAAAGACTTCTGTCTTGCTTAAGAGCTGGCTGCTATAGCACGCACATACAAATTGCCAAAATGAAATGTATAAGGCACAAATTTCCTTGCCATACCATGTGGTGCGTGTATGCGCTAAGAACATTTTTTAATGTTTAGCAACGACAAGCACCTAAGTAATGTGCGCATAAATAAGGGGTTTTTGAAATAGTTGAGACTCTCACCTTTTAGCCAAGACACCAAACAATAGCCCAACTTAAAATGTATTTGAATGAGAAGGAAATTGTGGCTTTTAAATCAAAAGGGATTTTTAACATGGCGCCGAACTTCAAAAAGGAAATTCAAATGTTAAAATTTTGAATGAAAAACAATATTTTGATAATTTTGATGGAATTCAAATAGATCTGGTTTGAATATCAGAGGGCATTTTTTGAATCAATTATTTATCAGAAGTGAGCAACATTATTTATAATAAATAGCAGGAAATTCTGAATCGCGTTCAACTAAAACAAATCCCAAAAGATTTGTAGCTAATGAGATAGGACATTTGTTGATTATTTCTTGCACAGAAACAGAATACTCTTATTTACCATTTGATTGAAAATATTATAACTGGCACTCCCATCTATCAACTGCTCGCTGGTGTTCCCATTGAATCTGATCATTTCATTGAGAGACTCAACCACAAAAGCCAACCATTGTCTCGACATATTTTGCATGAATTTGTGAAATTTCAATTGAGTAAGCTGGCGTGCTTTTTGCGTGCGATTGTAATGATGATGATAATACAAACGCGTTTGGTATTTTAACAACTTCATTGCTTTGTTCAGTGTGCCACCACACCACATCCCATCGCGCCACGCCACAGCACCCCAGTCCAGCCCAGCTGGTACGAGTTGGCAAATGCTAGGTCTCGTGCGTAGTTTTTTAGGGCTCGGACTGGGGACTACAGGTCGCGCGGTAATTACAATTACGCTGTTGCTGCCCGTGGCTCTTTTGGGCTGCTGCCTTCAGCTTATTGCTGGTGCGTTGGTGTCAGCCAACAAGAGAACGGGCAGCCAGGCGTGAAGTTTTCCGACTTTGTTTTGGCCGAGCTTTGCTTTGTTTTGTTTTATTTTTTGTTTTGTTTGGAGGTTCTCGAACCGATTCGACCGGCACAGCCACAGCCACAAGCAAAGAGGCATGCGCATGCGCAGACACAGATATAGACACAACGGCACAGCGGGTTAACTTTTATTATTTTGCATTGAAAATGAAATGCATGCGTGTCGGTGTCGCCACCACCAGCTGCTTGCCGCATTGTTTGATATCAGTGTGCAACAATTGGTCGACTCTGCAACTGCAACTGCAGTCTATAGCTATTGTACGAGTCTATATGTATGTATCTACTCGCATATATGTATATACTGAGTATATCTGTTGCATTCATACCAGTTCAGAGTTCTTGTTTGCCGCTGCACTCGCCATAAAACACGTCAAGCATAACTTTGGTCGTCTCCACGACAACGCCAGCAATGGCCAAACAAACGCTGGGGACTGCAACCACAACAACAACATCAGCAACAACAACAACAACAACAAGAGCAACTGTGCCACACCGTTGCGTCGTCGTCGTCGTCGTCGTTGGCAGCCGTTACGCTTGCGCTCGCCCGCTGCCTGCAGCTTGCAGCTCGCAGCTCGCAGCAGCCATTATTGCAAAAGCAGCAAACAGCGGCAGCTCTAATTAATTTCCAATGACAACAATGCGAGCTGCGCTTTGTTTTAGCTCTGGTTTTGTGGTTTTTAAATAGTTTTGTAATAAAACAAACAGCTAGTGCCGCTTGTTTTTTAACAATTTCAATAGGAACTCCAAAATAATGAACTCTCCACGCCAATTGGCTTCATTTGGTAAGAGAGTAATACTTCATTCCAAAAAAAAAAGCCAGCGCTACTTTTCATAATTTTGTACTTCCCTCCAATGAATTCGATTTTGTTAGCATTCTACAAGCACGGCTATAATATTGTCACGACTGTGGAAATGTGGGCCACACAGCTGACTAATTGCTCACATACCTTTTAATTATCAAATTAGAATTACATGCCAAGCACAAACAGCTGCAAACTCACCTGTAACGATAGAAAAAAGCGAAAATAGGTAGGTTGAGGTTAGTTAAGTGCATTATTTTTTGAATCATTGCTAAGTTCTAAGCTGTTGTTGTTCACCCATTTGCGTCGGTCCACAACTTGTTTCCACGTCCATTACAAAATGATTTCTCTACCCCCCACCCGCCAGTTGTGCGCTGAATTTACAGTTCCAGCTTAAAGTTTTCCCAGCTGCAGCAACTTGCAACACTTTCGCTTCATTTAAACAGAGCTGAGCCAAGCCGAGCCGAGCCCAGCACAGCCCAGCCCAACCGACCCAATCCCATGGTTAGCGCAGACATCGGCGCTTGGCGCTTAGACTGGGTGTCAGCAATGTCGGCATTCAATTCACACGCTGTGCGTCCAAACGCGAATAATAAAAAATGAAAGAAATACTACAACAACAGCGCATCAAAACAACACAACACAACAAACCAAAACTGAAACTGCACCGCTGCTAAAATACCCTTCACAGTCGCTACATTTCGCAATGCCTCTAAAACTGCATAAAATTAATGACCCCGACCTTGCTGCAGTAAAGACTTGTCACGGAGAATAGGGATGTGCAGTGCAGTAGATGAAATCGAAAAATCACCAACTAACGCTTTTTTGACAGCCTGCATTAATTTGTGTATGTTTCCCCCACCCGACTAGATTGTTTTCCATCGTAGACCCACTTATCGGTGTCAGACTTAAACAACAAACGCATAAAGTCTGATTTAAAGCGCATTAATGATGCCACATGCGACCCAGCTGAGCATTTTCTTCTCTCCCGGTCTTGTCTCGGCGCCCCACTCACTTACTTTGCTCTTCAAGTGCCAAACGACAATTGCTGCACTTGCAGTTACAAAGCCTGCACATTCTGTTGCCGAAGCAAAAACATATGAGAACTCAAAGAGACAAACGAAAGAAGAGGACCACCAAACCACCCATGAGTGCAAACACATGGCAGCGCGTTTGCTAATTGTGGGTTAGCAGTTTTTGTTTCGGATGATGTGCCACTTTCATAGTTTTGTGTCAAGCCAAGAAAAACAAAACATAAACGCCCACAGCACACGCATTAGTGTCGGCTTCGACACAACGAAAGCTTTATGTGATTGAGTGATGAATGATCGTTGAAGATTTAAGCCGCACACTAGAGGGAAGACATTTAAAATGGAACAACAACTTACTGCGCAAGAGAAACTAGTAAACAATACAATATGCAACAGACTTATGCCTAACCAATGCCTAAACTTTAATTCTTTGGTATTTCCATCCAACTTGCAAAATAACATTCCCTATTTTGAAAATAGTTTTTTCATCTCTTTTGCCTCTATTACGCCTAATATTATATTTTTACGTTTCCCGGACACAATATTTTTAAAACATTCGAAAGTTTATGGGCCAAATGTATATAACAGGCAGAAGAAGGCGCGGCAGATCCCATGTTATAGGCACAAATATGATCAATAAGAGAAGACGTCCGTTGCTGTCCGTTCATCTGTTTGTCCATCTGTTCGACTGTATGAACACTGAGAACTTTTGAACTATGAAAGCTAAAGTCACTAAACGTGATGTTATTATAACCTATATATAGTCGCGTTATTTAGTACAGCTGTCATCAAAAGTTTTCTTTGTTTATCAAGATATTAAAGAAAAATGTTCATTAGTAAATAGGAATTTTCCATAGTCGAGAGTATAACTCAATGTATAACTCAATATCATAATGTTGTCATAGTAACGATTGTTACTAAAAATATCCAAAGTAGCTATGACTTTTCGATAGTGCCTTTCTTCAAACCGGCTATGATATAGTCATAAGTATAGCTGCCAAAAGAGCGATTAAGCTCTAGCTGAAAAACTTTTCCAATTTTGGTAGTTGAAGGTTTTGTAAAGTGCCTCTAAATTATCTGAAATTTCATCAAAATCGGTAGCTGGCATAGGAAAATGTTTGATAACACTACGTTTATTGTAACTGAATGGCTGAAAAGGCGAAAACGATCGGGCTGGCACGACCCCATTATTCTATTAGCTTTTGAAATGCAAATTCGAACAAAATAATCAAATTCGCAGAAAAGCGGAATTGAGTTTGTGTTAATTCAGAATAGGCCTAAGCATTTATCCCATGAGCTGAGAGAACTGAGACTGAATATAAAACATATATCTACATACATAAGTAGCAAAACAAAACAAGTTGTTGGAAAACTATTAAATTATTAATTAGATTTATTCAGTAATACTTGTATATGGAGAACACTATGAAGTAGTAAAGAAGAAGCGATTTAAAAAATGACTTGGGCGGAGCATTTCATAGGTAATTTATAAACTTTTTATAATATATGACATATCTAATACTTAAATATTCCAGCTTCATATAATGATTAACTGTGGGAAATCTCTGTGGCAACATTATGTGATTTAAAGGCAAAATCATGATTCGATTTTGAATATCTATCTTGTCGGTTCACGCATACTGTATAGTATTGTGTGTAAGTTTGTCGTTTTTGACAGCTCGAACATGCTGTATTTATCAATGAATTGTGGGCACAATGAATAGATTATATATGTGCTTGTGTGTATATATAAATATAGCCAGTCGCATGTAATTATAGGGCCGCCAATGACAATGCACAGACAGACAAACTGACAGCGGGCTGTGCGAGGTTGGATGAGGCAGCCGAAAGAAGCTCGAAAGCGATCCCACATAATATCTCAATATGTGCAATTAATATTGTTTAACTGACAGCAATTAGCGCCTGTTTAGTGCGCAAATAAATATAATCAAGCAATGATGCTGGGAGACAGACAGAGCAACAGTCAGACAGACAGACAGACAGACAGACCTAATGCTCTTCACAAGGGGTTAATTCCAGACCGATCAGCCAGTCAGGCCGAGGGTCGTTGGGCAATGACAGCCACATTGTAGCTGGAATTAAAAACGTGGCGCTTCTAATCAGCACAGTCAGCTTTCAGCTTGGACTAAACAAAGTCCGGCTGATAAGTACGCCGATGTGGCTGAACATGCTATAGGCAGCCCATAATCGGCGTGATTATGAGTTGACTTTTGGCTGTGCCAGCCAGCCAGCCAGTATACTTGTATATATATTGTTTGTTGACGTTCCTAGGAATACGTTGACGGTGCATTGTTGCTGTTGTTGTGGTTACTGCACAAGTCGGCCATGTCAAAAGTTATCGCTGCTAACATATTCAATAACAAAAAGCGCCAAGCACAGCATTACGCGCATCAGCGACGCGCTCTAGAACCACTGGCGTAGCCAGGATCTCATGCAGGGGGCGATAATACAGATAACATTTTCTCAAATGCATATGACCTTTGAAAATTCAAAACAAAATTTATTTCTTGCTGGCTGTATGTGAAGTCTTCATAAAAAATTCGTTGTAATGCCATTTTGTTGAAATAAATGCAGAATTGAAATCTATGTCGACAAAGATATGGACTTGAAAACGAGAAAGAAAACATGTTCTACCAACATTTATGGTGGACTCCCTCTATTCAAATTTTCTGTCAGTGTAGTATGTGAATGAAAATGTACATTGGAAATGAATCCCAAAGTATATACTTTTACTAAAACGATTAATTTAATGTCAATTTATAACACTATGCATGTTTTTAATGTTAGTTTCAAATATTTTTGAAATCTTAAGTGAATAAATTACAATTAGCACGAATAATTGTTAATTTATTCATGCAAAACATCTTAAAACTGAACAGATTCATAATAAAGGCTTTCTATCATATAGCAAATAATATAATATTTAATTTTCAACATGAATTAATGTAATTAACTATGATATCAGTTCTGTTAAAATTCAGAATACTATTACAAACAATATTTCGAAAATATTTGAGCGTGTAATTTTTCAAATGATAATTCAGAAGCTCTAGATGAATGGATACTTAATAAAAAATGGTAAACAATACGAGCAAACTAAACATGGAATTTCATGGACACCCATATTTGTATTTGTGCCCTTCTTGGCCCCCTTTCGCTACGCCCATGAGTGTAATTTGGAATCCAGCTGAAAAATATTGAGCAAAAACGCTGGCGATCGGGAACGCCGCGGCAACAGCAACGGCGACAACAAGCGTGCCCAATTCCAATGAAAAAAAAGCAGCAGCAAAAAAAGCGAACCACAAAAATAATTGAAAAACAAATTATACGAAAATAAAAAGAAAAATGACGCTGAAATAAAATATGAAACGTTGGCAATTAATGGAAAAAAATGCTGTAAAAAAATATAAAGTTTGGGCGACGGGCAGGGCTTGCTGGACAGTCCATGGATTGTGGATAGCGGCTCGGTATGGCTGACTGACTGGACCCGCTGAGTGGCATCTGTGGTGCTCTGCTGCTGCTTCTGCTGCTGATGTTGGTGGTTGGTGGCTGATGGCTGGTTGGTTGGTTGGTTGGGCGCACAATGACCCAAGAGCGTGGAGAGTAGAGGCAAGCGCGAGCGCGAGCGCGATATCAATCAAAACTTCAGCGGATCGTTAACTTTTGCGTGCTGGTGTGTGCGTTTAGAACAAAGTCACAACTCGTGGCACAAATATTAGAGACTCATGAGCGCGCCAGCCTGTAAAATCAGACAAGTGTGTGCGGGCAGGAAGAGGGGTGGGGAGGGGAGGGGAGGGAGGCAAACGAACAAGGCAATGCTTTTGTCAGCCAGTCTGGCAATCTGCACCACTTATGGCACCATCAAGTGGCCGCAACATCTTCCACAAACGAACTGCGTACGCTGGCTTAATTAAAACGAAGATGCAACAGCAGCAACCGAGAGGTGGTTAGCTGCAGGGTATTTGGAGGGGGGGATGGGAGGACCGCCACCGACTGGCTCTGGTTATGCCCAATAACGGAGCGCCTGGCAGGCGAACAACCAACTATGGACAACAGTAGGATGCAGCAGAGAGCGCTGACAATTGATCAATTATGTCGCCAGCAACAGTTGCTGTTGCTGCTGGAGTTGCAACAGCAACATGCAACGCCATTTCGGTACAGTTGCCATATTTGCACAAACCTGACTGCAACGTCCACCGTTTATGGACACCCGCATGACAGGGCCAGCTCGGAAAACTCGCATCATTTTCTGGCCAACTGACAATGGCCGGCTATGGCTGTTGCTGGCGATGACGATGACGACGAGGAACGCTTTGGCAGCATTTCGGTCAATCGAACGGGGCAGCATGTGCAAAAAGAAATATATTGTACTATGTCTGGTACTGGTACGAGTGTGGTGAAAGTTTTTAAAAGCGCTCTGAGTAACTTACTCTAATGCATAGATTCTGTTTTATGTTACCGGGAATACGAAACAAAAAAAAAAAAACCATTAATTACTTCCGGAGGCAGGCAAACAGCAAACCAGAGTCGATGCTGAGACTTTGGCGGCTGCTCCAGCCTCAGACGATACACGTACCGGTTTTTTTCTTTCTTGTGTCTGACTATCTGTCTGCCTGTTCATAACGCCCTTTCTTATACAGCTCTGTAGCCCAGAAATATATTTTCACAGCCATGGTTTTTGCGCAGTGCTCCAAAAGACTCAGCGGGTGTTCATCAAAATTCAATAGACGTTGGGGTAAGCTCCAAAGAGCTAACAATACAGACGCTCGGGAAGATGAAGAAAACATAAATTTGTAATCTCTGAGCACAGTTTGAAGCTTTTTCGTAATACAATTTTGATTCTCCTACCATACAGACGAGCATAATGTGAATAATATGAGTAACAAAAACTCCACAAGAAATTAAAAATTGAATCGCAATGGCCGACGTCGCCATAATTCTGCTGAGCCCAGCAGCAGCAACAGAAAACCAATTTTTAGATTTTAGTGTGATTCTTTGTTTTTTTCTTTGGCGTTTTTGGTGTCTTATTTTCGAAACCCAAACGTGCTGAGCCTAACAATTTTGTTGTAATTTCTCTTGCTGCTACCAATAATGTTTTCGTTGTGGTTATTATTGTTGTTGTTGTTGTTGCCTCTCCACTCTTCTGACTACATAAGTACACATGTATGTACGTAGCTATGTATGTTCTGTCGCCTGTGCCAGTTGTTGTTGTTGTTGTCTTAGTGGTGTTGTGTTGTTTCTGTGTTTCTGTGGGCTCTTCAGCTGCCTGTATACGGCTTTGACGTGATTTTAAAGCTACAATCAGCACAAGTCAAAGCAAAGGTCAGCTAAGGTGAGCGCGCCAGATTGTTCGCCCATTTTTTGGTTTGGTTTCTGCTGTTGTTGTTGTTGTTTTCTTTATATTTTGATGAGGCGTACGCCATTTGCTTTTGGAGCGATTGACTTCGACAAAATGTGTGTGTGTCTGTGATTTACACTAAAGTACAGCTCGAGACAATGTTTAAGTGATAATGACAGCAAAATTGTCAACAAGTCGAGCGACAACCAATAGAGCGTTGCATTCGGCAGCATTTTGAATACTCTGTAACCTTCAAATAAATAAACTCTATAGTATATACATATAGTATATATATGTATATATATAACATTTATTGGTACTCAGAGTCATTTTAGCAGCGATCGTTCCAATCATTAGAATGAAACATTATGCCAAGGCATTAAAAATATTTTTTATTTCATAAAAAAGAAATATATTCTAGCTAGTGGTACATTCGCACCGTTCGTTCCTATGGCAGCTACACAAAATAGTGAGGCTATATATAATTTGGGATAAACTTGTTGCGCATATGCATAGGAAAAGTTCAACATCCAAGTTTAATGTATAAAGCTGGTATAGTTCAAAAGTTATCGAGGATCATACACACAAACAGACGACGGGATTAACCGCCTGACATGTCTGTATTGCTTCACCTCACCATGACCATCATGTCTTCTTTGGTCCAATACTTATGTATATCTTATATATCTTATATATATCTCTAGCATACACTTTCCCCCCTGGGAAAATTGGTATAAAAAGAGACATTGAAACTTCTGAACTGAAGCGAAAGTATGCTCGCAAGACAATAATTTACACAATATTTAACATTTTCTTCTTGGAATTGAACTGAAAATTCCTTAAGCTGTGACAATGGGGCGCTATGTTCTTCTATATTTTCGTTGCTGTGGTAAATGGCTCGTGTACTGCTGTTGTTGTTGTTGTTGTTTTTGATGTTGCTGTTGGAACGTGATCGACATGACAATTTCTCAATTGTATTTTTATTGAACAAACTATTGGAAGTCAGGCCTGCACGTATGTACCATGCATGTTTGTATGTAGAAATGTTGTTGTAGAGTTTTCATTGCTGCTCTTTGGCGCACCCTCTCGACAACCCGCAGCCCATACTCGATAGCAGCACTCCTTGAGTCGACAATTTGGTTATTTGGTTCATTGGATTGTACGCACAGCGCATACTCGTATTTATGAAATAATGGGTGACATTAAATATTTTATTTGCTGACTTCTGATTCAATGGTTAATTAGTATTTTGCTTACAACTTATTTCTAAAATTGGAGATACACCTTTAGGCTGTTCACACTGAAGAGACAGAGGGATTATTTTGATTTGGATTACAACTAATATCATAGCCATGACAAGAACAAACAACATTTTGTACAATCTACATCAGTGGATACTATTCGTCTAAGCATTCATCAGCTTAATCAACAACCATAAATCTATAGAGCTCTGTCAAATGTGGAGACGGCATGAGAGATTATTTCGATATTAAAACCTGTAATAATAACCAAACTTCCTAGACCCCTAGCACAATATTGTTGTTCCTGGGGCTATATTTCTACACAGATATTTTTCACTATTACATACAGTCTCATGAACACCTGCAGTTGTAATCGTGTGACATGGGAAACCTTGAGATAAAATTACATGAAAATTAAATCATTCCACGCTGTGAAAAGGCACTTTATATACGAGGTGTATAGTATATAGAATATTCTTTGATTAACATGACCATGACAAGTCGATTTATAGATTAAAACCCACTCTTCTTTCTGGGAAAGTTCAAATTGAGGAGCTACATGCAGATAATATTTTTATACTAAATATCGATGGCTCTTCGAGTATTTAAAACTGAAAGATAGACTTTATATACAATATCATTATATATGATAACAGAAAACGCAATATTTATTATTAGCAAGAAGTCAAGTGTGAGAAGTCTAATCGAGAGTCGAAAAAGACGAAATACCAATTAATACTTTTCTATATAAAAAACTGTATACTTGTACAATTTAAGACTTAAAATCTTTTATTTAATTAAAGTTTCCCATGTCCACTTTAATAGCTTCAATAAAACACTACAAGAATTTTCATAATTCCAAACTATATAACTATAAAGTGTCTCCTGAAGTGAACCCTTTTCTAACTATTCAAGCAAAGCCTACGAATCGTTTTAATTGAATATGGATTAATATCTTCTTTATGTTGGCTTAAAATTATTAATCACATAATGACGTATGCTGCCAAGCCTTGCTTTCTTCAATGAATTTTATTGGAGCACTCAAGTGCCATCCATCCCCCCTCAAGCCATCCTCAATCTGCTCTAGGCATTAGCATTTTCAAATTGAAAACACATTTGTTTTCCATTTGAAATGCGCCTGTCAACTGGCCATGGCTGTTGTTGCTCCATAACTGCTTTTGTTGGCTTCTTTGGTTTATGTATTCACAGCTCGTACATTTTCATTCATTACCATATGTATGTATCCATGTGTATGTATGTAGATGTGTGTATGTGCGTATGAATGGGTTTTGGGTGCAGCCGAAGATTTTGAAATGCGTTTTTGGGCATTTGGCATGAGAACTGTTTGTGCAGCCACAGAGCGAAGAAGAAAGTCATGTAACCGATGATGGCTAATGGTTTCCAAGAAGCCGACTTCTAACACTTCACAAGCACTTGATGCTGACCGGCTGGGTCAGCTAAGCATTAACCCCAGTCTGTCCATGTCTATTAACCCCGGCTGATTGCAACAGCAACAGCAACAGCATCTCGCTGATCATCAACCTCAAATTACTTCCGCTGCATCATTCTCGCACCAAACACACACAGACACACGCACATTCAACTAACCGTGCAAACAATTACTTACCACCAACCATTGTAGCATAAAACAATGAGCTGCACACATCATCACACACGAGTGTGTGTAATCTTTGTAAGCAGTCTGGCCGCAGGTACAAATGACCAGAGAGCTGGTCGAGCTACTGGCGAGCCGGGCTCGCGCCTGTCGGTATTCCATCATCGCAATTAACGCGCATGGCACAGCGGAAATTCCAGGCTATGGAAAAACTCTCTGCAGGAAAAATGTAATGGCGGGCCACGTTCAGTAGCCATAACATTTTGATTTGATTTCTCTTTCCCCCGACTATTTGGCAGTTAATTATAGCAGCGCAACCCCAATCCTGTCCAGCAAACCAGTTGCACTTCGCCAGCGCCAGCAACAGCGCCAGCCTTCATCACCGGATGGCGGATGCATGGCCAAATGCATGGGACGCTGTTGCTGACATATTCACCGGATGGGTGGCGTTACGCTTCTCGTTTTCTTTGTCTAACTGCGCTCCATTCTATGCACGAGCAACAACAACAACAACAAATTTGTGTTATCATTTGGCTAACTTGCCACCAGCAGCAACAGCAACAGCAACGACAGCAGCAGCAAACGGCACAGGAAATCGAACCGGCTGCTTGTTGAAAGGAACAACAATAACAACAACCGCAGCAGCAGTCAATGGCAGGGAGCATAAAAGCACAGACAGTGGATAACAGAGGAAGCTAAAGTGGCCAAGTTGGCGAACCTGTCCAGGGACAACAACAAGCAGGAGAGACGATAAATCATTTTTAGGCCAAGCGCAGGTTTTTGCCAGAGATGATGACGTGAAGGGACTGCCCATGGTAGTGCAGGGAAAACAATACTATATTTATAAAATAAATGTAAAAACTTGTTTAATTTACAGTAAGTTAAATGTTAAAATTCCCATTTTTTTTGAATTTGTTTCAAATTGAATGTCAATAAATGATAAGATTTATTAATTAATGCATTTATTTGGTGCCTTATTTATTTGCTGTTCAACTTTTTAAATTGATTTCTTATAAGAATATATAGTATTAGAATATTTCCATTGATATTTTTCAATTCTTAACGCACGCTTTTCTTTTGCATAAATATTTAATTTTTAGCTGTAAGCTTAATAAAAAAAAATAGATTCTTTGGTCTTTATCACAGAGATAAAATTTAAATTATTTCGAATTGGCGGAGCTTCAATCAATACTGATACAAGTATGTACATATGTTATGAAATCAATTATATATTACAAAATACATAGTTATATTTTTATCACCGTTTCCTAACTGATTACCCATCCCAGCTCTATAATAGACTGATGCTCAATAAATAAACTAAATAAAATGTTCAAACTATTCCCTTTTTCCCAATTCAGAAACTAAGTATGTTATGGGTTTATCATTTTGAGAGCAAACAAATCGAAAATAAAGTCAATGTAAATAAGTTTGCAAACTTCCACCACTATCTGAAACTCGATATTATAAAACCCTGCCCGCCATATATCCCTTCGCAAAGGCTCTGCTCATTTCGCCAATGATGCGTGTGTGAGTTCAGAAATGTTGCTGTTGTTGTTGTTGTTGTTGTTGCGTCGGCATTTTGGCGCAGCTGTTAATCCCAATTAACCGCAATTAATATAATACAGTTTTGTTCATATTTCTGTGTGTGAGAGTGCGTGCGTGTGTGTGTGTGTGTGTTCGCTCACTACTTGGCCCTATGCATGCGTGCTTTGGCTCTCAGGCTTCGCCCTCAGCCGCTCACGCACGACCCACATTTTCTTAAACCTTTCGGCGATGTCTGACAGAGAGATCGTCGTATCATACAAAGTATATCACAGTGGCGGAGAGAGTGAATGGGAGAGGTGGAGCGAGCGAGTGAGAGAGAGAGAGAGAGAGGGAGCGAGCAACTTCATTTGGTGCGCCATGACACGCTTGCCCTGCCGCTTAATTGTTTTTAATTAACGAAAACGCTTTGCTGAAAAATTCCAATTACAATTTCAATACAGCTTGCAACGGGTGCGCCCAGTGGGTTGTCAAGCGGGAGGGGGTGAGCTCGGGAGCGGGAGCGGGGTGTCAAACGGGCGCGGAGAGCGGGCTTTTGATCTTACAAAACTTTCGTCATCACGGCATCGCCGGCAGATGCAGACGACGAGAAATACTTGACTTTTGTATTGAATTGAAAATGATTTTGAAATCTAAACGCAAGTTGCAAGTGGGGTGCGGTCCATACTCACACATACATACATACAAGTAGATATAGTGTATGGAGATGCTGCAGGCAGTATCTTGAGTGATGAGTGATGCATATAGCGCTTCATAAAAACTGTCAATGATTCAGATTGTTGTTGCTGGTTGCTGGTTGCTGTTCAGCGGAAAACTCGCATGTGAACGCTAATACTTATGACCCTCACTTCATGTTCATGTTAAAGCCGCCGCCATATTGTCGCTAAGCTCTGGAAATGGCATATAGCAGTGTTTGTCCACCATTGTCCATTGTTTGTTGGACCCTTTTTCTTTTCTTATTTTTTCGTTGCTTAGAAGTCATCGTTGCTGCTGTCGTCGAGGCTGTTAACGCCGCAACGCGACGCGACGGCCCGATCTTTGTAATTATGCAAGATCATTGCCATGATCTTTGTCGCTGACTGGAGGCAGACGCCGTTGACCTTAGCTTCTTATAATTCGTATTCTTAAACGTTTTCCGGCCCAACAACAACAGCAGCAACGGAATTGCCAGATATGCTACATATGTAGCCATACTTATGTATATTTTTCAACGTGTTTTATTTGTGCCTATAATATGGCGCATAAAAGACCAAAATATGGCATTATAAAAAGCACATGCACACGTCCGGCTTATAGTATATGGCAGTGCTGCTCAAAAACAGCGACAGCATGGATTTATTATGTTTGGCTGGGACAAAAATTAAGTTGAGGACTGTCTGAGACTGCCAAACTGGCGGCAGCAGCAACTCTGAGCCGAGCGTGTAATCCAATGCCCAGGCTCAGCTTACCAGCAATGCGCTGCCCAAGCACAAAAAGCCATCAGCCCAAGAGCCCAGTTGTGACACATGATGACATATGGTGGCCTGTTCCCTGTACCCTGTTCGTTGTTCGCTGTTTATTGTTTACTGTTTGCTTGCAGCTTGCAACACGATCAGCTTCCCTCTGCGGCCAATGTTGCAACACCCTTCACTAATTACAATGTGTTTATCTGCGCAGATCAACGTCTTATTCGAAAAAAATGTACAAGTATATAGACAGTGCAGCATCGATATGGCGAATTCTATATTCTTCTGCATGCGCCATTTATTGAAACATATTTTTGATAGAGAGCTCAGCACATAATAATTTATTGTTCCAAGCAAACACTTGCTTTAAAATGTTTGAACTTTTTTAAATAAGAAATGTATGTTTAAAAAATGATTGAAAAAAGTATAGTCTGTCTCAATTGGATCTAATTTGAAAAAGTGAAGCTATTATGCAATAAATTTTTCACGATAAAGATTAGAAATATACGAGAAATAAAAAAGAGCCATTACAAATATTTTCAGATGTTTTTAAACACCTCTTTTTGAGATAGACGCCCAGCTAGTAGCTGAGCTACAAATAAAAACAAAGCAATTGACAAAATCACGGCATTTAGCTTTAAGGTTTAATATTAATCCTTAAGATTTCTTTCTATTTAAATATCAAATAAAGCTAGGAATAAGTTAAATAATATTTGATACGCATTTCCTATTAATATTAAATTGGTAATAGAAACTTCTTATATCTTAGACATAATTGTTGTTACGTCTAGGACATTGATTACTTCTATCTAATCTGAAGTTTTGCCAAATAAAAAAGAACAAAAAGTCGATTTTATGATTTCAAGAAAAAAAGAATCATTTAATGAATGTGCTAGTTTCTGAACTAATATTTTTTCCAACTATTAGTAATCAAAAGTCAATGCTCATATAGCTTCCAAATTTGTTACCCTAGCATAACTACCTATATCGTAAATGATAATAGATATGAGAAAGCGAGTATGTAGCTTCATTTTCGAAATCAGTTATCTGGAATATAGATCGGCCGCAAAAAGACCGGAGACCTCCACTTTTCTTAATTGGGTCCCATGAGGCATGTTGTTAAAAGATACATCTGTATACTCTTACATATATATTTTATTGTGATCGATTAGAAACTAATAACGACTTTTATAGCGATTGAAAACTGTGCCTTTAGAAGCTGCAGTAACTCCCCACAAGTACTACAATGTGGCGACATGCGGTTGCTCTGCCGAAAACAAATAATACATGTTGGTTATTTTAATTTATTGGACATACTCGTATGTACCCACACATGCAGCTCGAAGAGTGGCGTTGAGATTGCACGGCAACAGCTGCACACAACTGTTTCGGTTTGGCGCAATAATCATAGCCATAAACCAAGAGCAAAGAGCCATCAGCCAAGCAAACAAACGCATGCGTCATGGACCGACCGACCATGGAAATGGGGATGGGGCTGGAGATGGGAATGGAAATGGGGGACAAAGGCAAATGCTGTTGATTGGGCCAGCATTTAACCTCCGGCAATCAAGCGTACGAAGAAGCACACGAGTGGGTCAGTGAGCAGCGCTCGTTGCTAACCTCGGCAGCATCAATTGAATGGGCAGAGTGCGAGGCCCGTTCTGATTGGCGCATCGCTCCCCAGTCGCTTCCAAACTGGGCCCTGACGGCATTTGCAAATGAGCGACGTCCAAATGCGCGCAAACGTAAACAAGCGTTGGGGCACAAAAAATAACAATTACAAACGTGTTAAATAAACTTTAAACAAAGCCAGCGAGAAATTTTCCCCCATTCATTATTTTAGTTGCCAGATTTTATTTTTTTTCTATACACTATTATAGGGTATCACAGCTTTGATGCATTATTTGTAACACATATGTACACTCATACTATATATACATAGATACGATTTTTTGGCGTTTTAAGTTATTATATAATATAATACTCTAGATGTGTTGCAAATCGTTTATCAAAATTTTCAAAAATTAAAATATATTTATAGTAGAAAAGTAGTATTTGGATGGAATTATAAATGTGCTGGTGCCATACTTCTAAAATTTTCATTGGAAAAATTAATAACTTAATAAAAACCCTCTAAGACACATCCAAACATAATAATTAATATTTTCATATAAATTCCTAAACACTCCACTTTTATCAAAATCTGAATCAGATACATACTAAACAAAAAAAATAAATACGTCTCTAAATATATTAATTTACACGAAATGTACACAAATCCAAAATCCCTTTTGCTTTTGATTGAAGACAAACTTCAATTCAACAGATTATTTTCCTATCTGAACTTGTCTAAAGCTTGCTTTTACTCTCGCATAAAAGCGTGCTCATGCAAATTGTATCCAAAGTAGTTTTGTTTTAGCATAGGAGTATAATTATATTAATTTCATAAAGTGCGGGCAAAAATATTGCAGAGTATCTTCTCGTCGACTGCACGCAACTGAAGCTCGGCGCTGTGTTGTTTTTCCCAACATGCTTAAAAGAAAAGTTGCATATGTTGGGTAGAGAGACAAGCGATGGGAAACATTTTGGAGGCAGGAAATTGATTATTATTTATGAGATTGCAGTACAACAGGAGCGACAACAACAATAACAACAACAACAGCAACAATAGCAAGAACAACAGCAGCAGCGACAGTGATTCTTAACATACGAGTGTACGTCCGTTTCAGACGTGAGAAGATTCTGTGCATCGAACAATACTGCAGTTTCCCTTACCTCGTAAGTATCGGCGCAAGATAAAGTAACATGTTACTTGCCCCTCTCCCCCATGAATGCCAACAAAAGATACAAAGCAGCAGCTCTTAAGTGGGCGCGTTCTCTTCATAATTAGAGACATGCATGCACTCTGAAGTGGTTTTCATGTTTCGAAACGAAAATTATGCAGACGAACCCACCGTGCTCCGTATGGGCACTTTTTGGCTCTTCATCCGCTTCGACATACTTCAGAAATGAAACACGAAAAAAATGTATAAATATCCTTATGAAATTTGATATTTTGTATTGTATTAGGCTGGAAAAAGAAAGCAGCACAAAACCTGAGACGTGGGTGTGTATCCTTCGTCCTTGCCTTTGTCTTTACCTGCCAAAGTCAGTTCGTATTAGTGTCCGTGCTCTTGTGATTTGGAAGTGCCAGCCGCCTGCACTCGACTGCTCTTTTATGCAGACAGTCCTTGTCTGCCTGTCTGTCAGTCACCTATGCATATCCTTCTGCCGCGATCCTGCTGGCCACTTAGCCAGTCTCGAGCACTTCGCTGGAAAAGCGACCGACCACTTAACGGCTCTTTGTCTAATGTGATTTTTAGTTGAGTAGGAAATATGCGTCAGTCGCCGTTCGGGACTCGTCTACAATTTCAACATTTTCGTAATACAAATGGCCAGATTCTACAAATTCCTTTGACTATTGTTTCTTTCTTTAGCACGACCATATCATGCCTGAAATATCAAATTTAAAGAAAGTACACGCTAATGTGCTTGAGCTTATCAGCAAGCCTGATAAGTTACCGTATCTACTTGTATGAGTACCTTCTTTAATATCATTTACGTACTGCTTTCTGACTCACTTTATTATTTTTTAAACGAAATCTGCAATGCTACAAGTGTGTATGTTATATTCGAGCTATAGATATGGTTGTTCATTCCGTATTCACTCGTATATTGTTAATTTATGAAAAATCCACATTTTAATTTAATAATAAATAATTTAATTTAATGCAATAGCTTTAATACCATAAGAAGCAGATCATTCTTTGTGCAGCTTTATGCTATAGCAATCCGATCTGGCTCTTTTGTGCTATATTTCAGCGCAATAATATAGGTATATGATTGTTTTAGTTCGTGATCTTAAACTATGTATCTCACGCATCTCCCTTGTGGCGTCTAGAAATATCAGTCTAGAATGCTGTTTGCAAGGGTATCATAATAATCTTATCAGCAATTCTGCAGTTATGTTTCAAAAGTGTGCTAAGATAGAATTCAATTGTCAGTTATTGTGCTTTCAAGGGTATGAGCATAAATATAGATATACAATAATACATCGAATTCTGTCGTAATTGCAATTGCACATAATTTTATCAATCTCAATGGGCACAAAATGATAAACTTTTTTTATTATCTATGTTTGTGAAGTTCTTATCTGTTAGTTTTACGATTTAGTTTTAACATTTAAATAGTAAGACACATAAACATTTTAGATACGATGAGAATCTTCAATCTCAATGAAAAGATAAATTTCAATTTCGGAAGCATGTTAATCTTGCAATTTTGAAAAGGTTCAAATTTCCTAGCCTTCGGTGTGATTGCAAAATAGTTATAACAACTAATGAGACTAGTGCGTAATTGTCCGATTCCGCGTGAGTTTATCCGATTTGAAATATAATTACAAAAATATATTTCTAGAAATATTTATTGTTTAAAATTGAATTCTAAGTCTGAAGCGATACCCTTTTAATGAGCAACTGCAATCCAATATTGTTTTTTGATTTTTTAAAAATAAAAAAAGAACGCTCACTTCCTCAGGATGCCTAACTAAATACTCTGTCGTAAAAAACCAACTTTAATGCAAACACAAAAATTGATAATTTATAAGCTGGTTTCCTCGTTTCCCTCTCTGGCCCCCTCCCTCCCTCCCTCTCTCACTCTCTCTCTCTCTCTCTTCAGGTTTATATGCAATGCAGAAAACACCTGCAAGTTGCAGGTAAGCAGCGAAAACAACAACAACAGAAGGCGCTGCGCAGTGTTGCGCATGCGCACAAGTACTTCTACTTTTTTGCATGAAATAAAATCTCACGGTTCAGATGCGTACGAGTTGGCAAAGACAAAGAGAGTATACAAGCGGGTCTACTCGGTATTGTACAAAGGGGCAGGTGGTAGGAAGTCTTGGCAAAAACAGCAACAGCAACAACAGCAGCAACAACAAAAACATGGCAAAAACGAAGTAAAGTCGGTCGTTGGCGCAGACACACAAGCATGTGGGCTTGTATTTGCAAAAAATAAGAAATAAAATAAAAATGAAAATAAAAAAGACAGTACCAGAGGAAGGCAAATAAAATAATAGCAAGTAAAGAGAAAAACTGGTTTTTGCATGTCAACTAGCTAGTCAGTAAGCCAGAGGAGTCGCAATCGCTGCCCTTCGGAAGGCAAAGCAATGCGCCGGGCCCGACCCAAAAGCACATGCAAATGGCATAGAAAATTTGAATAGCTGTTGCCATTTATGCCAAGAGCAATATCTTCTCTTTCGCCAACGCCGCCAACACCGACGCCGCTGTCCTTTTTAACGAGCCTGAATGAATAACGACGGGCGAGCGAATGGCTGTGATTCTGCGCAATCTGTACCTCGGACTTCATTCATATTTACAACGCAGCATGACGATCGCACACCTTAATGGGCAACGCTACCTGGGCATCAGTACTGCGACTGGGACTGGGACAGGGACTGTGCTGCCGACAGGTAAGGGCAACAGCAAACAACAGGTAGAAGAAAACGGTGTGTTGTTGTGCTCCTTGTTTGTGATCCATGGGAATACATGCTGCTGCTGCTGTTGTTGTTGTTGTACTTTCTGTCGGAAACCTGCTCACAAAAGGGCCAAGCAGTACGATCTGAGAAGCAAAAGCAAACCCGAAAAACTCAAACACCAGAGTGCTGGAACAGATGTACTTCCTCCCCCGATTCAATGAATTGAATCTCTTTTATCAAATCTGAAGAACTGAACTGAAATATTTCGTGTGTAATCGTAGTTAGTTTATCTTCGGCTCTTGTCTCCCTCCTCTGTCTATCTGTCTCTCTGTCTGTGTGTCCATCTGTCTGGCATTTGTCTTGTCTGCTTGTGGTCTTTTGTCTATACGTGAGTTCAACTCATGTGTAGAATCATCAAGTGATACGCAGAATTGGCACAGCTTTTGTTGATATTGATAAATTATAGAGCATCTGCGCTTACCTTTCATGTCGCCATCATCCACATAGCCAGCATTGAGCGAGGCATTGCTGAACTGGAAGCTGATGAGGAACAACAGCAAGACTGCCAATATCCAAAGCGCTGACATATTGTGGCTTATAAATCCAGAATGCCGCGTTTTCGTGCTCGTTCTATAAATTTTCCTGTATTTTGACGACGACTTCGTATCCAACAGACGTTGCGTTTTGTTTATTATTGTAAATTGCATAAATATGGGCCTCGGCAGTTCAATTTCAAACCGATTGTTTATTTATTTTTAATGCCAAGTTTTTGCGATATCTCCACACACACGCAGACTTACACAGACCTTAATAAATTGGGATTTGGGGCCTGAGAAGGCGGACGCTGAATAGCCTTATTCAAGCGTAACGGCAATGGGAACGCTATAGGTACCTCTCTCTAGAACTTAAGGCCCCAGAGCGGGGCATGCGTCGAGTAAAGCACAGCAGCAAAGCCCAGCTTGGCAATGTTCTGTTGTTTATCTTGCTGCATAGTGCTGGTGAAGGGGGTTTTTAACACAAAAAACTATTTATGAGCAAATGCAGATATTAAATATCTATGCAAATTTTCAATTTCACCAGAAATCTGCTGGCGGTTTTATATTATATTTGCGAAATAAATCAGAAAGTAACAGAATAAACAGCCAGAGCTCGCAATTCACGGAATAATAAAAATAATAACAAAAAGCTGCGATCGCGAATCACCACCGATTACGGTTACGGTTACGGTCAGGGTGCGGGCGGGCGAGTTCGACTACAAAACTCGTGGTTCATGGGCCCCGGCGGGTACGAGTGGCGATCGTATTGGCCACAAACAAAAGGCCAAAAGCTGTTTGCTATATTGTAGTTGTTGTTGTAATTGTAGTTAACAATCTAACTGGCGCACGCAAAACTAAAACTGAACATTTCAAACACGAAATCCGTACGTATTGTTCTTTATATAAATTTTTTCCTTTACTGCAGTTGTAGTTTTGCCAATTCAGCACTTTAATTTAATGCTTTGCATTTCTTTACACAACTTTGCTTCATGTATTGGATTCACTTGAAGGAATTACACCGACGACGCGCCAGACCTTCGACCGCACGTAACAAGATTCTGTTAACGAATAACACCAACTACTAAGAGATGGCAGAGCGAGAGAGCTGCGGCTCTCAACGGTTTTGAACATCGATAGCGATAGCGCCCATCGATAGTACATCATTTACGGAGCTGCCAGCACGTTGCATTTTCGTTATAATCTCAAAATATCGTAAATAAAAGTCTTTAATATCGATATACAGATGCAATATCAACATGTTGTGTTCAATTGTAGTCCTGACCGGCGAAGAATAATAAATGTTTGGCGCGGAAAAGTTGAAAGGTTACTGCATCGCTTCATATTGTTGTTTTATTGTTTCATCATATAAGTGTTATCTTAGTTGTAACGTTTTAATTGTTATGATAATGATAAATATTGGACGCCGGCGCTCTTACATCTACAATCATAAACAAGGTACAACAACAATGACATTTCGATACATAGATATGACGTCGCGGCCATGTGTTCCCATTATGCAAGGTTACCAGATGCCATTGATAGAACTGCGCGAGCGCGAATTGGTACTTTAAATCCGGAGATATTCACATTCCTATTCAAATCAAACAATTGGATTTTAACTAAAAATTTCACATTCAAGTTGAAGAGCAGACAAAGCTGCCAAATAATTATTGGCAAACCAACAGAAGAGGCAAAAACAGAAACGTGCTTTTGCAACGACAATAAACAAAAGAATAAAAGATCTACCGACGAGTAGCTTAAAAAATCAAAATATTTAACAAACCCGTTAGAACATATAGCTTTCCAAAGACTCGCTAATATAACAAATCTTCTCATTTCCAGAAAACCGTTTGTAAAATACCCATGAGTAGGCAATCTTCTTAAAATAAAACATTACTTTGCTGCGTGCTGAAAGATCCATCAGTGAGTTGGCTAAGGCAGACATCAGCACTTTGTTACGCCTTTTTAACTATTCAATAAGTGGCGCGGCGACATCGACCATAATATCTCACCTGCCTGGTAATTCAAATGAGAACAAATCTTTTAATTGTGCAACAAATTCAACAATATTCGATAGGTCAGTCCGCTGAACTCTGAAGCATTTACTGAACTGAGCTTGAACTGATAACAACATGTTCTCTGTGAAAATATTTCAGATTTTGTAATCACTCGGTTAGTGGATTTCCTGCTCTAGATGTAGAATTAACGCGATGGCAGAGCTCCCAAACGAGCAAAAAGCGAACCCGCTTATTGCATTTATAGCGGGCGGCTTTGGCGGCGCTTGTGCTGTTCTCTCATGCTATCCTATGGACACTATAAAGGTATATATGTATATTACAAATTCATTAACAAACGTTTATCTCAATTCACATTTTTATTTTTCAATATTTAAGGTACGCCTGCAAACTAATAGATGCTCTGTAAATAGCCAGAGAACCATATATAGAGGATTTTTCGACTGCGCAACAAAAATTATAAGAAACGAGGGAGCGCGTGGGTTCTATAAGGGCATGTCAGTACCCTTGTTGGCCACAGTACCTATATTTGCCCTAGACTTTGCGACCTATGCAATAGGCAAGCGTTTCTTCCAGACTGATAATCATACTAAACTGACCTACCCGCAAATATTTTTGGCTGGCTCCTTCACGGTACTGTTTACTACAGTTATCGTAGCGCCGGCGGAGCGCGTAAAGGTACTCCTACAAACCCAAGAGGGCTCTAAATACAATGGAATACTAGACTGCGTGAAGAAGCTCTATAAGGAAGGCAGCTTACGCAGCATTTTTAGAGGAACTTGTGGCGTAATGCTCAGAGGTCAGGCTAATAAGTTATTTTATTTATTAATTACATTAAATGCAAATGATGGAGCATTGCGAATGGAGTTAAATATATTCCCTTATATATACATCCACAGATTCACCCACTGGGTTTTATTTTCTTGTATATGAATATTTACAAGACTTGGCTAGAGAACGCTCGGCAACCGGTCAAAAGAGCTGCGCCTCCACAATTTTAGCAGGCGGTACCGCTGGTATTGTGTTCTGGTCGCTGGCCATGCCCTTTGACGTGCTGAAAGATCGTCTTCAATCTGGTAATGCTATCCAAATTTCGTGTTCTTCAATCATTTTTAAAAACCGAATCTGTTCTTACAGCTCCAACAGGAACATACAAGAATGGCGTTCGCAGCGTATATAAAGACATAATGGCTAAGGAGGGTCCTCGAGCTTTTTATAGTGGTGCTGCACCCATCCTTTTACGAGCATTTCCAGCAAATGCTGCAATTTTCTTTGGCATGGAGGTAGCGACTACTTTCCTAACACTTGTAGTGAGAAAAGTGTCCGAAATAGAGAAACTTGCGGCTTAACTACCTCTTGATGACCAACCTGGTACTTTCTAGAATAAATTTGTAAAGGTCCATTAGCTTTTTTGATCAATCAACACCCCATAAAATTGATTTCTGAAAGTAGATTAAGCCATAGGAACCAACTACCGATTGGGTAGTTAAGTAAAATATAAACTACTGTGTCTTGACATACCATTATCGTCATTGAAATGAGCCAAGAGTTTTCATGTCAACGTCACGTAATGCATCAGTATTTAAGCAAAATGTGAAGGGATTGAGCGAAGTTGGCTTTATTCGAAAATACTCCTCTATACCATTATAGTAAACAAATACAATGTGCGTGTACATGTGTCGTCTTTGCAATGGAACGAAAGACTCTTCAAAACCCATAAAGCTTACATAAATCGTTTATTCGTTGTGACATTTTTCAGAAAACATGGTTAAGGAAGGTAGACATTCTGATAAATGTCAATGAATGTCCTATCCAAATCGACCACCAACTTTTCAAAAATGATTCAAATAATTTGACAAAATTCAATTAGATAGGCCAGTCCAACGAACTCTGCAGCTTTAGGCACACTGATAAATTTCAGAAATTGCAGAAATTTCAGATTGTTTGCGTTTTGACGCAGTGGCTTTGTTGGCCCAAGCACCAACATATGCTGTGTATTTTGGCACCTATGCTATAAGCAAGCGTTTGTTCCAGACTGATAATCAAACAAAACTGACCTACCCGCAAATCTTCTTGGCTGGCTCCGTCACCGCACTGTTTGCTACGGTTATCGTAGCACCGGCCGAGCGAGTAAAGGTACTCCTACAGACCCAAGAAGGCTCTAAATACAATGGAATACTAGACTGAATTAAAAAACTCTATAAGAAAGGCAGCTTACGCAGCATTTATAGAGGAACCTGTGGCGCAATACTCAGAGGTGAGGCTAATAAGTTACCTCATCTTTTGATTACATTAAATACAAATGAGGGAGGATTGCGAATGGTTTTAAATATATTCCCATATGTATACATCCACAGATTCACCCACTGGGTTTTATTTTCTTGTATATGAATATTTACAAGACTTGGCTAAAGAACGCTCGAGTGCTGAAAGGTCGTCTTCAATCTGGTAATGCTATCCAAATACTTTGCTTATTAATTTGTTTAAACCGAATCTTTCCTTACAGCTCCAACTGCCTTATACAGTAACGACTACTTTCCTAACACTTGTAGTCAGAAAAGTGCCCGAAAGAGAGAAACTTTTATAGCAAATATATAATCAAGTGTATATTTAAAATTATACTTTTTGTTAAAATTATAATTTTTGTTTCTACCTGAGGAAATCCAATCAGTGCATGAAAATCGTATTAATACCAATATGTGCAAAATAATGAATCATCGTTTTACCTCCAAGTTTGAGGGGAAGCTATAAGCATATTCCTTCCACTGTGTAGAGGAGTCTGTTCCTAGAAAAAGAAATATAGTAAATTGCATGGTTTTTTGTTATTCGAATACAGTTGAATTTGAACGATTTTTGTCAGGGATCAGGGATTTTCTCTTCCAGTTTCAGTTAAACACAATTACCAATTACTTACATCTTTTTCTGGGCTGAAAACTTAGCTATAGGTTTCACATAACTCTTATTATTCCATTTTAAAAATGGAGAGTCGCACTTTAAATAGTAAACGAAATAGAGAAACTTGCGGCCATACATCTGGACTTGATTCAAATTTATAAATTCCACCCTGGTTTTCTATGAATCATTTTGAACAGTGCTGCCAAGTTAAAGAGTGCTGCCAATTCCACGAAAGTGATGCCCATAAGCACCGGCTGAGTTTGTTTAGACTCTGTGCTTTAGACTACAAACAGAAGTGAAATATGAATAAATATAAAAGCGACGGTTGGTATGCAGATGAAACGATCGCACTGATTGCCATAATAAAGGAACTTAACGTACAACGCAAATCGAGAGTCAGTGAACTAGAGTGGCAGGAAATTGCACGAAGATTGGAGGAAAAAGGACACCAGAGGAGGCCTGGAGAGATAATTGAGCGATACAGTCGTCTGAAAAGCAGTTACTTTAGCGCCAAATCAAGAAACAAGACATGTGAATATTACAATTATCTGAACGATTTGTTACTACATCAGCTGCCGCCAGTACAAGAAGGACTTACCGACCTCGACGAGCCTGAAGCTGAACTTGAAGCTGATCCAATGGAAATTCAGGACGAGGAAATGGAAGAGAAATATGCGGACACGCTTCATATTGACAGTCAGTGGCCGGGTGAAACTGCTAAAACTCTCATTGTATAGTATGCACTTAACTTTGCAGGCAACAACACAAGCTACAACTCAGAGGGCACGTCATCGCGGTGCAAGTGGACCGACGTGGAAATTGAAGCATTCCTAGGTATTATTACTATGCTAAGACTGGAAAAACAATTGTTGAGCAGACCGAATACAAAAGTTTACCAGCTTATAGCCAAGGAAATGACACGAAAGTCCTTCGCAAAGCGGCCTGATCAGCTGCGATTTAAATTCCATCAGCTAACAAAGGAATTTTTCAAGTCCAACAACACAGATAAAACGTTCAAATACTTTTATACCATGCATGACATATTGGAATCTCGCAATGTCAGCAACGGCGGTGGCACCAGTGGCGAGGAAAACGATTCTGCCAACAGTGAGGATGAAGAAGTAGCACGGGCTAGTGAAGGTATGGGATGGGCCTTAAAGCTCATTATGTTCCTTATACAGAATTTATAATTCGCAGGGTCCAATGAATCGGAGCAGGCACTCTGGATACGTTGCAAGTGGACGGATGAGGAAACCGAAGCTTTTATCAACATTATTATTAACAAGAACTATCAGGCGCGATTGATGCGCAGCAGGAAAGCCAAGGTGTTCAAATTGTTATCTAAAGAAATGGCTAAACTACAGTACGATAAAAGTCCGGACAAGCTTCACATTAAATACAATCAGCTCAAGCGTATGTACAATAAATCCCAACTGAGCGGACAACTGTTTTGCCACTACGAGCTCGTCCATAAAATGCTCAACTCTGCACAAACGCCTGCCAGCAGCTCCAGTGAATCGGAATCGAATGATAGCGACAACGAGGAGGAGACTGGCGATAAGTCACGGCGAAGTTCTGGTATAACATAATAACAAAAATTATATGAATTGTTTCAAAAGCTATGTCAAGCGTTGCATATTTCAACTTTGCAGGCAGAAGCGATGGCTACCACTATTGGACTGATTTGGAAGTTGACGAATTCCTGGCTACCATAAAAGAACACGAACTGTTCCAAGTACTCGATGGCTCCAAAAAGCGAAACTTTCGTACGCTCATTAATATTTCGAAACTGTTGGCAAAGAAGTCGTTAAACAGAACACCCCACCAGCTGAAAAACAAGCTGCGCTTGCTATTAACGCGCTATAAGGAGGCCAAGAAAGAGGGTGTGAATAATGTACGCATATTGCCGCGCCACTTCAAGCTGATGGATGAGTTAATGCAAAGCAAAAGGTCAGTTAAGCCACATAAAAAAACAGTAAGGGAAGTTACAAAGGCCGAAAGCATAAAGGAAAAATCGCCAACGCCCCCTAAAGTAGAGAGCGAAAGTGAAACTTCCAGTTCAACATGTGACTTATTGCAAGCAGGAGCTGCCATTAAGACCTTTGAAGATGATTTCGAAATGCCGCCGGAACCAACGCCTCTTGAAGTCTTAACCTCAATTAGCGAGGGCCAAAAGGAGCTTTTAGCCTATCTCAAGACATCCAATGAGAACTTTCTCAAGCAACAGCTCGAAATGCAAAAACATTTTCTGCAAGAAATGTCGGCGATGATGCGACAGGAACGTGAGGAAAATTTCAGAATGCTGAGACAATTACTGCAAGGCAATAACAACAAACAATAGCTCAATTTAAATTGAATTGAAATATTGACGATCCGTTATTATATGCAAAATACACTTAAAAACAGAACAAAAATACTCATCTCGTTTCAAGCTTCTAAAACTTTTATTGAATTGAATTCGAAGTTATTGCAAAAAGTTGTCGTTAGTTATTTATATTCATGTATGTATATTTGCAATTCACTAATATTTTAGCGTGTGTGTCCGTGTCCGTGTCTGTGTGTTTCAGTTGTAATTTTATTTTTTTTTATTGCAATTCATTATGAATTTAGTTAATGTATACATACAGTATTTAACAAGCGCATTTAAACTGAATTTTGTTATTAGGTTTTGTTTTTCACAATTTTACAGTTTTCCTTTTTATTAACTATTGTATTCATCCATGTATGCATGTATGTATGTATATTTAATTTAGGGAATTTATTTTGATATGCTACAATTGTATTTTGAATAAATTTATTTAGTATTTTAACTTGTTTTTATGCTTAAATTTTCTCTTATTTATTTTTATTCATATGATGTATTAAGCGAAAATGCTTCTTTATAGTTTGTTTAAACGCTACACCTTATGTTTTGTGGATATTTTATTTAATTTCTTCCCTCATTTGTGTTTATTGTTTGTTACAACAACTAAGCAAGCTCATCATAAAATATGTTGCATCCAAAAAATACTTATGCTCGTTTGTTTATTGCGTAATGTCTAAAATTAACATTTAAATTTGTGTGTGTGTGCTGTTTTGTCTTTGTTTTCCTTTAATATACTCGTATTGGATAAAATTGGTTAAACTAAAACTCACAACTAATCGCTGCTGATATATGTATGTATGTTTGTATTTGCATATGTAACGCTCAGGCACAAAGTGTAAATTACAAATATTTCTCTCAATATTATTTACGATGCTGTTGCTTGCGCTAAATCCGAAAACTATATACTTAGATAAATAACGAAAAGAGTGAACTAGCTTTTTTGTATACAATAAATATCATTCATTTCGTTATATGCAGTATTTACGAGGGCTGGCTGATAGGTAAGACAACGCAACTTTTTATATCAAATCTTAATCTGATAAGCATTATCAATCGGCTGATTGCTGTCAAAATATCAGGCACCAGTGTCCATACGCAATTTTTGTTTATTTCTAAAGAGAACAAATTTGAAAAAAATGTACGTTTCATGTTGCCCTTTTCTCAAAACATAAACTGAACTGGAATTCTGTCGATTGAATAAATAGCTGAATAAAAGCCCGGACGCTTGGAAATGTTGGTAATAGACGATCAAAGAGTAAAGGTACGTTTCGTAACTGTCGACGGAACTTGAAAAAAGCATTAGACATGACAGAACTAGAAACGATCGAAACAAACTGAGGAAGACAAAGATAGATAATTCAGCATTGCCTTTAGACGACTGTTTATTTTTTTGGGATTCACATGGATTTATAATAATAATAAAATAATATTCAGTTATTGCATCGATTTAATGTGCTTTCCGAGGGCATATAATATCATTCTTTTCATCAGGGCACAAAAGCGTAGTCATCATGATAAATTAATTATAATTTTAATGCGAAGAAGATCCACTTCTAACTTATTCTCCCGATTACACCACAGTCTTAAAGAAATAGTTGGTGGAGAGGGGCGATCTGTGAAACGAAGTCCTATTTTGAAGATTTTGACGGCACCTAAATTTGCATTTTCTTACCTATTTGTTATCAACCAGCCCGGATATTTGAACATACATACATACATATGTAGTATGTATATACTGTATATGTATAAGTAGCGGTGTATTTGTCTCTTAGAGCACGGCTCGGCATACATATGTCTACAACTAGTTGGCGATGGCTGCGCTGCTTCTGCTTATCCTTCTGCTGCTCCTGCACCTGAAGCTTGGCTTGGTATGGCAATTTGTGTGCTCAGCTGGCTGCGTTTCGTGTATTGCATTTTGCATTTTGTTTGCTTATAGTTTAGTTTGTAGTTTCCTTTTGCTGTACTTGTATATATGTATGTAGTTTGTTTCTGTATAGTTTATAACAACAATAACAATATGTTTTGCATGCAATTTGTTCTATCTCCCATCTAAGAGCTAACCGTTTCGGGCAGTGGATTCTCAGTGATGCGTATCTTATTGGTTTGTGTGCCATAATAGAGAGTACCGGCTGTGTCTGTGGTGGTTACATAGGCGCGATTGCCATTACCATTCCCATTGCTCAAATCCATGTCCATCTCTTGAGAGTTGTTATCGTCGTCATTGTTGTTGCCTCCCGTGTTCCCGGTGCTGTTGTTGCTGCTGCTGCCGCTCGTGGTGCAGTTGATGGCCGTCTCTCGCAGGCGATTGCCAACGCGCATGCTCAACTGACGCTGCTGCTGACGTTCCCGTTCTCTCTCCCGCTCTCGCTCTTGCGCCGCCTGCAATTGTTGCTCACGAAAATTGGCAAAGAATATCGATGAGTACGTGTGATATTTGGTGCCGCATGGTGAACTAGCGGGCGTTGAGAGCGGCGTTGCTGCAGTATGTGGTTGTGGTTGTAGTTGTTGGTTAGTTTGGGAGGAAGGTAGTAGTAGTTTGGCTTTTGTTATTTATATTACGGTACTTTGAACATGTGAGTTGTTGTTGTTATTGTTGTTGTAGCTGAGTTGTTTCTAGTTGATTGTTTGTACTTGATGGATGGATGTACTTTTTACACATTCTAGGAATCTGCTGCTGTTTTTTTGGCTAGTGTAGAGGTGTATTGTGTGAGCGTTTGTGTATCAGAGATGATCTGTATTGTGATTCGGGCCTCACTGTGACAAAACCCCAGCGACTGTGAAGGCGCTTGCTATTTTGAATTTTAAGCCAAATTGTTTTTCGCAATGGCATATGTATATTAAATGTAAAGCATGTAGGCTAATTCGAGTATGTACATGGGTTTAAAAATATGATCAGACAGGCAAATAATTTGCTCAATTAAATCAATAGGAGTTCCATAGTAAAACATATGGCTAGCTTCTCACACAAAAACAATTCCTAAATCATAATAGCTTGCATGTCTGACCATAGATTAAGCAAAAGTAAGTATTGTAACTAACTTTGGACATAGTCGCGCACATAGCACCGACAACCACAAGCAAAAATGTTTTTGAAGAACTATGTCGTGAAGATTTGGAAACTGAGAAGGAATTGCAAAATTGTGGGCTTGCAATAATTATGGTTGCCGGTGTAAGAACAAGTTATCGGTGCCAGGTCAGTCCAACTATGATTTTGAGCCCGTACTCTTTTATTTACATTTTGTCACAGTGGTAATTGATGATATTTAAGTACTAATACATATGTCTATGAGTGTGTTTGCGTGGGACGTGCATATAGGACTAGTATGTATCTATGTATGTAGTATGTATGTATGTTGCCGCTACCTTCATGAGTTGCTGTGAGATCCAATGATGATGAGCGAGCGATCGAGCGAGCGATGGACTGAGGATGAGAACTGCATGCGATCTGCTATTGCTATTGATTGATGGTAATGGTTGATAGGGCCAAGTTGCCGAGCAGCCGCGGCATCAACCTGTTATTGCTGCTCTTGCTGTTTGCGAAGAAAACTCCGAAAATCAGGGGTGGAGGGGTTGGTAGTGAATTGGAAGTGCAAAGCAAATTCTGATCATTTAAATTATTTACTTTGTTCTTTTATTCAGAATTCAGAATTCACAACAAAAGCTTACAATTTTCGTTTTTGTCATTTTGAATTTTCGCTGTGTTTTTCGTTTTTATATATTATTTTGACATTTAATCAGCTTGCTCTTAATTAGCTCAATATATGTATGTTTGCATCTGTAGATAGAATTGTCACGTATGTATGTATATTTGTATATATGTAAATATAAAGTAATATAAATTTATTGCTTCAATACATTTAGGCGTTTGTGTGTTTGCAGGTGTCTGTTTCTATGCATGTGTGTGTGTGTGAGTCTGTGTCGAACAGCCGTGAATCAGAGCGCGCGGGTGCAACCGACATTATTGGCGTACAGTGAAACAATATAGTTACTAGATCTTTTTCTGTCTATTAATAAAATAAAAACATTTTTAGCTAAGTTCATCTCCATTACGTACGAAATAGAATAATTACAGAAAACAAGAGAAAAGGCATAAACGCAAAACAAAAACCTTACTTAATTTTGTTATAAGAAAAAAAAAATACATTGTTTAAACAATACAATGATCCAAACATGCTTTCGCATGCTTGAAAACGTTGAGCAGCTCCCAATAATTAAACAAATCGAGCACCTCTGGAAATTTCATTAAAAGAGAGTTCAAATACCGAAAAAGTGACACAAAAGCTGATCAATAAGTAGCTGCTAGCAATTATTGCAGCCAAAGGAGGTCCAATAAAACCGTATACAAATAAATTTTTGTATAGATGTACATACATTAACCTTCCCATATAAATGATTTTGACTGTATGCCAACAATTTTTTTTTTTTGAAAAACAAACCATGGTGTATTTAAACTTTATTGTTTCACTGTACATATTTATGTATAATATGATAAGTAGAGTATAATTTTACGTGACGATTACTAAATAAAACTGCAACAAAAAAAGTAAACAAATAACTAAGCCATGTGAAAACACTGCGAATACTTAATGTGTATATGCATATATTTAATAAGCAAATTTTGTTGGTTTTTTTCAAGCGCATACGCAACTAGCAATAGAATATAATGATTGCACAATAATGCTTTGTTATTGTTCTCAAGCTTGCTGCTATGCACCAGTAGTATAAATATAAATAATAATAATACAACAGTTCACTTAACTCAATTTCAATTTCATGACTTACAACTAATAAATACAATACATTTATATAATAAAAAAATAGATGTAAAAAAACATAATAAAGAGGGGCCAAAACGCACTGTGTTTGGTAAAAGAAATCAACACAAACAATAACAATTCTCTATACTTGTACTCTCTTATACAAGCTAAGCTCAAAACACCTGTTGGTAGGTTGGTTGGTTATATATGTATATATGTGTGTGTGGAGTGTGTCTATCTCTGGGTGTGTGTATGTGTGTGTGTGTGTTTGAAACTGTTGCGCTCAGAGTGCTGCTTCGCTTGGGTTGCTCGTTCTGTATTCCAAAAGTTCTCTCACTCATTTGCACGCCCACTCTCTCTCTCTCTCTCATTCTCTGTGTCACTTCCAGTTGGCGCTCTCATTGCACACTGAGCTCAATTTGCGTGGAACTGCTCCGACTGACCGTTGAGATTTTGCGTGCCAACTTTTGTAGGGTACCAACAGCTATAGTTTTATTTCGATTTTGCAAATTGTTTTAATTTTGGCGTGTAAATAAACAAAATAAAAGATCAAATAAATTAAAATATATATGCACATATGAAAAACATAAATGCTTGTGGGATGTGTGGCGCTTGTAGCAAATCTAATAGCGTAATAGTAAGCGTTAGGAAATAGAAAAATGCAGTTTAGACTATAAGTGAGTATTAGTTGAAATATAACCAGAGAAATGAAAAGATAAAACGTTGCTAGACATGAACACTACTACCTCATTTGTCTTATTTCCACTGGAAAATGTAGTTAATATTTGGTTAATCTTTGCTTTTACATAAATTCAAATAACTCGAGTTGTCTAGAAAGAAAGATGTTGCGTCTTCTTCTTCACATACATACAAGTATGTGTGTATATCCCATAGATAACAAAAAAATCAATCCCTGCAGCTGGCAATACTAATTAATCAGATCTCTCTGGTGCGATGAGATGAAAATTTTGATTAATCATAACCACTGGACGTTAATAGCCTAGTTGAAAATAAAATCGCCTACAGCCAGGTCAAATAAATTTTAGAAGACCAAATATATGTTTTGTGGATTCTACGATTTTGAAGAGGAATCAGAATGTGAAGATGACATGCCTGCATGGAAAATAAATAAAATAAACATTTCCCTTTCTGTGGAAATAAGACCTTTTAAAGGAAAACTATAAGCATGTTTCATAGTTGAGAGAAAACTAAGGAGTGCTACACAGTTCTAAGCACTAGATGGCGCCGTAACTAATTGTTGTTATTAAACATGTATGTATATGTCAATTATTGTATTAATTCGCTAAATGCAATTTAACTATGTATGTATGCAGCATATTTGTTTCTGCTATAGCCTCGCCAGCAATAAATACTGATTGATCTACTGATTTTTTTCAGAGACTGTTGGGTTGGTGTGCGTGTGTGTGTGTGCAGGTGTAACAGCAGCGGAGGTAGTTCAAGGTGTATTTGTGTACAAATATACATACCATATATAAAGAGAGAGTTATTATTTGCAGTTGCATTCAAAATCATTGTACCATATTGTTAAAAATACGTAATTTCGAAAATATACCAAAAACAAGAAATTATAATTAGAAATTTATGTTAGATAGCACATTGGAGCCAACCCGAAATTTGTTGGCCGTTTTGTGTGGAAGAGTTTTATGAATTAGAAATGCATGTTGTGGAGTGGGGGATTTCATTTAATTGTTATTTATATTTTTAGTTGTTATTTTTTGAGGCAACCGACCCAGATTTTGTGCACATGGCAGTTGTTGTAATGGTTGTTAAGTTCAGATGGATGGGTGCATGACAAGGCAGGCGAGTAGGGGCGTAGGAGAGCAGGCGGTTTATTTTCGTATTGTAATTGTTGTGTGTGGTTTATTTGGCAATGTTGAGATGGTTTTGTTGTTTAGATTAGTATTATTATTAGGTGGGTATTTGGTATTTTTGTTGTTGTTATGTTTGTTTAGCAAAAAACAAGCAGTTTGGAGAAAGGAAAAGAAATGAAAAACAAAGTAATGAAAATATTGAAATATTTTTGATTGGTTTGTTTTTTTGTTTGATGCGAAAATGCATTTTGCTTGTTGATAATAAATTTGCTAGAGTGTTGATAAAGGTCTCGCCTAAAAGTATGAATACCCTATTGCTGCTCTACATATTCTCTAATTTGGTGGGAAAATGGGGTTGCTGTGGGACCGAAGAAATTATTGATTATTTTCAACAACTTTTTAGTTTCATCCATATCATTTATTTAAACAATTTCGTTAAAATGCGTACAAATATTTTGTTTTCAAACAATTTTCTTTTCTGTTTTTTTTTTTTTTTTTTTTTTTTTGCTGTATAAATTATATTTTAAATTTTGCCAATTGGTAACGCTAAATACAAAATTTTGCACAACTCTTTAAACATTGGTTTGATTTGTTTTTCTAAAGCGGTTGAAAATTGTGTTCAAAACTAGTTTGATTTTCAATAGTAGGTATCGTATGACTATTTAGGCTATATAGTTGGTAAATATGGGGAAAAGGCAACTCTCTGTGTATTTATGTGTGCTATTTGAAGAGCGTATACAAAACTCAACTATGGAGCTACGACTTATGCACAATAAAGAGTAGTTCTCGTATATATATAAATTTGTTAACTTGCGGAACGTGTAAACATGGTTCCTATACATAGTAAGTATATATATGTACTTGTATATATATATATATGGTCAAGCTCGAGTATTGTGGGGAAAATATGAGACGCAGCCCTTCACTGCAAGTATACTGATCCATGAAAAGCGACTTGTTGGTTGACAAATGGGTGTTTTGCAATTTTAAACAATGATAAAGGCTTGCACTTGAATATTTGCATGGCGAATACTGTATGGCCAGACTTATTTGGAACTGAACTGATCTGATTTTGAACTGAACTGAAGATTTTTGCAATCTTATAACCAACTGAGTGCTCGCTCATTCGGGTGTAATCCAATTGAAAGATGTAAGGAAAATTTGACTAGAGTAGTAATAGGCAGTAGGAGTTTAGTTTCTTTTTAGTTTAGTTTAGTTGAGTAGTTGTAGCAGAGAAGTTGAGGTTCAGTTGTTGTTGTTGAGTGTGCTGTGTTCTAACACTTACCGTAGCCCTCGCCCTGCAAGAATAGCCGGAAGGCCTCAGCCAGCTTAGCCGGCTGCTCTTCGAGCACCATAGCGCAATCGGAAATCTGTGTTAAATGAAAAAAAAAGAAGTAGTAAATATTAATTATCTTATTCTGACAAATACCGGGGTGTCACAGAAGCAGAATTGACTACACAACTAATAATCATTTGGGTTATAAAGGGCCAGTGGGTTCACCGGTTAACACGAAAATTAATATTTTTCAGAAATAAAAAATTCCTAATTCGGATTGTCCCGATACTACATTCCAGATATGGCAGCAGTATAATGAAATAGACAATCGTTGTAGCTAGATCTACATGAATTAATCAAATTAAAAATCGTTCAATTCAGAATTTTAGGAAACTTGATAGTTGAAAACATTTTGTTTAGCCTTTCAATAAGTTAATCCGTTAACCACTGGGCCCTAACCCTATGCAATTATTGCAATAAAATTCAGTGACAACCCGATAACTTTAACAACCTTCATCCACGACGAGTTCGTTGGATCCAGACGCCCATTGAAGGTGACCGTGTCATCGACATGTGGCGACAACGAGCCCGTTATATTGATCACCGGCATTTTTAATGTGGTGGCCGCCGTCTCAGTTCCAGGTGTACCGGGAGGTGTACGTGCCAAATGCAAGTCATTGCGATGTATATACGCATTGATCAGCATGGCCAAATTGGTCGGATTTACTCCGCGCTCAAAATGCTGCCTATACATCTGGACCAGGTCGTGGTTGCGCTCCTCGGGATTCCGTCCGAAGTGATGCCACATCAAGTAATCGATGACTCCCTGCGTCATGCCCTTGGTGCGCAAGAAACGCGCATTGAAACTCTGATAGCCCCATTCGATCCAGCCGGACTGTGTGGACACACAGTTGATTAGACACAGAGCGCCCACCTTATCTGGATGGCCGTGGGCGAAGCGTGCCAATATATTCGCGCCAGCGCCCACACCAAAGCCAATAACCGATTTCAGGCCAAAATGCGACAGAACGAAGAGCAGCTGTGCGGCCAACTCATCCATGGTTGGATAGACGTAGCTGTAAAATGAATAACCAGTGAGTTGGCAGGCAAGCAAGCACAACGGATGGCTGACTTACTCCTCTGGCAATGTGGGTGCGCCGTCTTCCTGTCCGGGTGCGGTCACATGGTACACACAGAAATTCTCCAGTAGGCCGCGCATAAGCGGAAAATTGAAGAAGCCAGCAAAACTGGTGGCATCTGGGAAACAAGACAGTGCATTTTTAATTCAATTATTAGCAAATTATTCAATTTAAAAAGCTTCAAATGAATGTTTCGAAGAAGGAAACGATCCTTGAAGATCTTCGAATTTGTGTGTTTACTCACAATTCAGGCCCAAATCGTGGTAGGTGACGATTGCCGGCTTCGAGGTATCACCCTGTATGGCCACATGTATGTCTCCCTTGTCTGTGGGCACGCGACGCTGTTCACAGGCATCCACAATGGATCCGCGTGCATTCGGAAATTGCAGCTGAACAGAGCGCAGTTCGATGTCATCCATGGGATCGACAGGCATGGTGCTGAGGGAAGACATTCAGTGGACAGTTAAAAACTGGATCTGCCATTAGTTGGGCATTACAGTAAAAGAAAAATGTAACAAGGGCAGTTGCTCATAAGCATATGTATATCCGTTTAGAGGGGGGGGAGGAGGATTTTGTGTGAGTGTGCAGCTGCCTTTTAAATACCCTTAGGCCGGGCTTTCTAAATGCTAAAATGCTGCTGGGTGGCACATGAGTTGACAGCTGAGATTGTCGCTCCGCTTTACTACGCTCTATAACTATAGTATAATTATATAAACGAGCACAAAACTAAAGTGGTTTTTAATAAATCAAGTAAATAAAAAAATTGTTAACATTCAACAAAAATAAATTACAATGCAAAGTTACTGAAGTTCAGACGGGGATGCGCGGTTTAATTAGCTTATTAGCATTAGCAGAAACAAAAACAATAGTTAGGAGCTACTTACGTTTACCTAGAACATAAAATATATTTGTATTAGAGGAGAACTTAGGAGCAGACCACTAGACTAAACTTAAAGAAAAGAAAATAATACTCTTGGGCAACTTAGAGGAGTGTTGTGGAAATATACATATATGTACGAGTATATGGGTATACGAGACGAGATTCCGTTTTTTGTTACATGGTGTTCTCTTCTAGTGTGCTTTTTGTTGCATGTTCTCTTTTCTATCTTACATGGGGGACAGCCCTTTTTGATTTCTCTTTATACATTTTTGAAAGCTGTAGCTGTTGGTATTTTTGTTCTTGTTGTTGGTGTTGTAGTTGTTGTTTGGCTTACCCAAGCAGATGTGCCTCCTCGGCAGTGTGTGTTGGTGCTGACGGCATCTTGGTGTTCAGTGTCTTACCAGTTTTGTCCCGGTCTCTGAAATAAATACTATGAGCATGCAAGCAAAAAAACCGAAAACGGAAAAAGAATTTGAGGCAACGATTTGCGATTTTTCCGCTGGCCTTTATCGCCTTCTGTCGGTCGTCTTGGCGACAGGAAAAATCGTAAAACAAAACACTAGATTTTTATTTCATATTTTCTTAGTTGAGTAATACTTAGAATAGAATGTACGAGTACGAGTACGTGTGTATGTGTGTATGGAAGATACTGCTCATTGGATGGATGGATGGTGCTGGTCTATATACAGATGTCTGTCTGTCTGTATGCATGAAAGTGTCGGCAAGTTAATGAATGCACAATCCAATGATCAATGAATATAAGTAGATGAATGCTGTACTCACAGTTGAGTGCACGAATGAATCAAAATGAGCGATGCGCGCAACAACATCAAGGACACACAACACTCACACACACATTCAACATTCACACAAAATATTATATTTGTGACGTTTAACGATTGTTGCCGCCAACCCGGCATGTAAATGTAAAATTCTGTTACATAAAAGTAAATAAATGAGTCACGCAATGTCATTTGGGGTAAATGTCGGCTTCGTTGTCGGCGCCACGCTTCAAATTCTAGCAAAAACAGAAACAAACAAGTGGCGCCACAAATATGAGACCGGTTGGTTAATTTGCTCCTCCACCAACCAGCACCACCAAAAATGTGTCTAGGTGGTTTTTTATTGACTGTATGGGCATGTAGTATTTGGTCAGGTCGAAAATTTATGCCGCTGCATATGAACATAATTTCCGCCGAGATAATGAGTAGCCTTTGGTAGCTGGCCTTCTAGTTGGAGCCCATTATGTGGTCCTTGCCCTCACATAATTCGTAATCACCTTTTATTGGCCGCAATGGCACGTAGTCGGCCCGTAGCCTGCTTATGTAAGTAAGGTTGTGCTAATGAGGCTGCAGAATGCGCTGCTCCCCCCTCCTTTAAGCAGGCTCATTAATTAATTATCTTGATTAACTAACAGTGGCCTTTGATTATGTCTCTAAGACAAAGCTGTGCTACCATTCATTCAGCGTTGTTCCAATTAAAGGAAGAGAAACTTTGAAACCAAAAAGAAACACTTGACCAAAGCCAGAAATGTTTACAGAGCAGCTTAAAATAGTTACGACCATATCAGTATTATATTAGTTATTATTTATTAAAGTTATTTTTTTGTAATTAGTGTAAAGGTATTTTAAGGCCAGCTTCGCTGGATTTACAAAAAGTAATTGGATAACCAAAATTATCAAAATTGTAGTCCAGAAAACTAATACTTCGTATTAACTGGAATAAGGAAATTTTGAAAAATTTTAAATAAAAAACTTAATTTTCAAAATACGAGTATGTTTGTTAATTTTTACTAAGAACAAACAAACTTTGTAGCCTTTTTTTCCAAAAGTATCCCTTATTACTATTTTTTTTTGCTTTTTATGAAGTCGTATATTAGGCATTGGGTCTAGGGGGAGTTATAAGTCGTAATAAGATAGTATGATTGCAGTTTAAAAGATGTCTTTTAGGTCTCTAATGCCTCAACTTTAATTTGAAGACTGGAATACATAAAATACTATAGTAAGAAATAGGGCTTTTAAAGACTGCTTGAGAAATCGATGAAACGGTGAAGAATCAGGTTTCAATACAAAACAAATATTATGATAGAATTCTATAAAACAGTCTGGTTTTCAATGCAAGCGAGTAAAGAAGACTTGGCAATTAAAGCTAAGAAGAACTAAAATATTCAACAAACAGATGTTTTGACAAATGATTCCGAGCTGGTTTGCTTAAGATTGTCAATAACAATCAAGAAATTGCATATAAGTAGTGTACTTGTACATCGAAAAAGACTACTCCCATGACAATACGTATCTGTATTTAATATGCCTAATGTGTTCGTTAGTATAGTACATCAAAGTTCCATGTACAAGATAAACTATAAGTATATAGTACATAGACATTTGTTTATATACATATGTATGTATGTATAGCTGGCAAATTACAGTTAGTTATTCCATGAATACTATGAAAACGCCTAAGCTCCCACGATAAATTCTACATGCGTGCCTTTTATTTTGTTAAGTATATACAGCACACACACGATAATCAGCAGTTTATTTATATTCTCTTATTTGTATATTCATACGATTTCTTTACTTGACGCCAGGCTTGTAAGTGCCGGCAACTAACCGCTTCTAACCGGTATGCGGCCCCCAGAACCTGAGTCGCCGCTTTTAGCATTAAACAGACCGATCGACCGTCTCTCCAACAGTTCAGACAGACAAACAAACAAGAAAGTGCAATGACTGTTACCGACCTATATATGTGTGTATGTACATACATATTTATACTTGTACATATATATTTTTGTAAATTGTAAGGGAAAACTACAGGGCTCAGAAATAAATTTGAATGATTGGCGTGATTCATTTGATTCATTAATTCATTCGTACTTATTGCTTTGAAGTCTGAATCATCTGAATTCGAGTTGAAAAGCCTATGCTTTTGCCAGTTGAGATAGGCAAATAATTTGCACACAAACATTAGCAATAGTTGTTATTGGAAGTCCTCTTTGTCTATAATAAGAGCATAAATTAACTGACCGGACTTGTTCGTACTATGGTATTAAAATTTATATATTTTTTAATCGGTTTTTTTTTTATCGAATTAAACAACAATTCCATCTCTTTGAAAGAATAAACTATGGAAGAAATAATTTTCTTGAAGAATTGTATTATTTTTCAACAAATTCGTAAAGAGAAAATCACAAAAGTTTTTTGTAGCTGAAAATTATAATCGGCTTTATTATTCATATTATTTCTGAATGCAGTCTGGCATATATTTATATCATACTTGTAAAGTTAGGTACACTTGTATACCCCGATTGTTGAATGAAATCAAATTCTTACAAACTTCATTCAAATGCCTAACAAATAACACTGCAACATTAGTATGAAGCATCACTAAACTGTTCCTCAAATCATATTACAAATAAAATCAATTATAGAAAAATCATTGTTGTTTGTTTTTACAGAAAAACGAAACGAATTTATGTGCAAATTATTTAATTGCCTGTCGATTAGCATTAGAATAGAGTGTTTGAAATCCAACTGGACAGAAATTGTCGGCTATTTGAAATATTTCAAATAACAATTTTCAAGAACGGTTCTTATATATATTCCTATATGTTTGTAAAGATGATGATGATTCATTACAATTTGTGTTTTCTAGATAATTTATTATTAATCATATTTGTATATTTTCGTTAAAATGTTGTGAAACAGAGTGGAATTTCTGGGAATTTGCACACAGCTACAAGTATTTTTTGTGAATAATTCTTACTACTTATTACAGATGTTTAATCAAAATTTTATGAAATATAGAAGCTAAGTATTATGGAAAATACTTGTATATGGGAAAATTTGGAAAATATTCGGGAAATGGGCGTTGTCCGTAATGCAAAAATTTACTGTATTTCAACTTACTATAGTTTCTTGAACTAATCACTTGACCGCTTGTATATTATTTTTGGGTTTATCTTGCTTGCGACTGTTGGGGCTGCGACTGAATAAATAATACGCGTTTTTGTAGAACTAAATCGCTCAGACTAGAGACTATTACTAAGTGGAGCACTCACGTCGTTTGTCCGCATAACGGAAATATTAATTAAAGCACTTGATGAGCAGTAATCATCATAAATAATGGCAAGAGAACAACGACGACGTTTAACTGCAGTTCGTAATAAACGTACAAGTAGTTGTTCAAAAATAGCTCAAAAGTAGGTCGCTGTCGTGAAGTTTGCAGTCGATGACTGAATTGAAGCCAACAGGCTATCTGGGGCCAACAAATTTGACGGCTGGCAATATTTATTCTGGGCTTGTTGTATTGACAAAACGGCGGCGGCGGCGGCAGCGACAGCGGCAGCGGCAGCAACAAACAAACAGAACGAACGACCTTGGGCAGACGACCAGCCAAAGCCATGGTCTAAACGTAGTGCCGCAAGTGGCTTGCACTTCCTCATTCATTCTTACTTCGTGCATGCCACAAATGTTTGCGGTGATGTAACTCAAGACATTGCATGATATGTATGTACGAGTATGTCGAAAAGGAAAACATTACAGAGATTGAAATGAATGTGAAATGTGTTTAAAAAAGCGCAATAAAAATTCACAGATTGATTTGCACACACACACAAACATACACACGCGCGCACAAACACACACACACATAGAGGCATGCAAAAGCAATTAAAGTGGTGCTAAGGAAGCCGAGTTTTGTAAACAATTTCACGTGCCAGGCAAAAACAAATCATAACAGGTAACAATAACAATAACAATAATAATAACAATAACAATAGCAATCAAATTATAGATATACGGGCACAACAACAGCAAAATGCAATTAAGAAAGCAAATTCGAAATTCGAGATTCGTAACCATACTATTGTTGTTACTTAATATTGATGTTGCTCGTGGCAGATTGCTGTCGCTGCATGTTAAATGTTGCATGTGGCATGTTCAATGTTGCACTTACCTGCCATTAACAAGGACTGCCTGGCGCTCCAGGCGCAATAACTCCTCGCTATCGCCAGGCGTCGATTTCATTGCCTGACCTATGACCCGTTTCACACTCTCAAACACCGAGGGCGGTGCTGTGGGCTCTGTGGTCGATTGATAAATGGCGCTACCACTGCCATTGCCATTGCTATTGGCATTATTCGGCAGCGATATATAGCCACCCTCCGCTTGTGGCATGTTTAGTTTAATCTCTTGCAGTTGGGGTCTGGAGGTGTGTCTATATTTCTGAGTGTGTGATTGTGTCTCTTTGTTTTATTTTGTTGAACTGTCGTCGGTCCCCAAAATACTTAGCCTGCTCGGGTCTCGTCTCTCCCTTCAGTGCTGGGGTGCCCAATATATATACGTGTATATATATGTATGTATATATAGCGTGATGATATAAAGTGCGCTTTGAATTTCTGTGCTGTCTGGCCGGTTTTTGTGTTTCATGCAATTTGCAATCCATGTTTGTATATGAATATTAAATGTGTATAAATAAATGTGTGTGTGTGGGTGGTTTTTTTTTTAATGGATTAACAACAAAAATTACAATAACAATGAGGTTTGTAGTTGTTGATGTTGTTTTTGTTGGTGTGATTCATTTGGCGGCAGCAACAGCAGCAACATTATTAGCACCATGCAAGCAGCAGACCATGCGAGGCGGCATTTGTTGTTGTTTTGTTTTTGTTTTGTTTTTTGTTGTTTTTGTTGTAGTGCGATGGTGTGTAGAGTGGTGTGTAGAGTGGGGTTTGTACAGAACACATCCATTGTTATGCATTCGACGACAATCGGCAGGAACAGCGGCGACGAGTTGTGATTGTTTTTTTGGTTTGTTTAATTTTTTGTTTTGTTGGTACAAAAAACATAATTTAAAATAAAAGAAAAATAATTTATAATTATAAAAACAAATTGTAATGTAAATTGTGTTTGTGCATTTTATAAACAAAAAACACGAAACACATAGTATATACATACAAGTGTGTATATAGTATTTCCTTTCTTATTACAATAACAATAGCATGAACGTTATTTGGTGACAAAGCGCATGAAAAGAAAGCCAGCATATGTACGAGTATGTATGTATGTATGTTTGTGTGTTTGTATGTATGCATGTATGTATGTATGTGGGAGTGTGTGTTAAAGCCAACATCGATTTGTGCGCTTAATGAGCTAACAAAGGCCATTGCAGTAGAAGTAGCGCTCACAGCAACAACAAAGTGCATTGCAACAACAATAACAACAACAACAATTGGTTTGGCGTCAAAGTTCGTACTTGAAATAAGATATGCAGGCCACACTCACACACACACACATACATAAACATATGTGCCTTTCAGCCTTAAGCACGACACGTCTCTTGTATGCTGGTATGTACATACAAGGTACTTTCGTGGGCAGTTCCAGAAGTAACTGATAAAGCTAACCCGCCACTAGGGGTGGTTGAAAGGCTCAACCATGTTCCATCAACTGAATAAATTGTGTTGCACCGATCGTCCCTATGACAGCTATATGATAAAGTCCACCGATTTCAAAACTCATTAATCTCATCTTTGTCAGATGACAGCTACATAAATAAGCTTTATATATCTTTCGAGTACAGGATATTTATATTCCCGCTAAACTCTTAAAAGCATATATAAACAAGTCACCCCTATGTATATGATATATGTAGATATACATCGTCTGATCCGAAGCTCAGTTCGGTTTTGTTATCGTTAAAATCAAAAAGGTTTCCCATACAAAGGTTTTCTAAAATCTGATCATTCCATGATATAGAAGTTCAATTCTTCTCAAACTGTTGAACCTTTTTGGTTGCCTATGCCTTCAACAGACTATCCATATTTGAGCAGGCATCTCAATGGTTGATAAACGTTAAATAAAAGTGAGAGAAAAGAATGTCTGAAAAGAATTACCAACAATGAATAGGATTGCTAGGATTTCAAGATTAAAAAAAAAATGTCTATCCACGTAAAAGGAGTCTCTATGCCGTGTTATATTTTTTGAAGGGTAAATACTTTTGGACCAACACTCGTACTCGCATGTGCATTACATTAACCCAGTTTTATTTTATGCTGCTGCAGCTGCTGCTGTGGCAAGGGCTTGAAGTATTGGCCAACGACAACCACATACAAGTCTGGCACTTGTAACACAAAAGCCATATACACACACACACACACACACACACATTCATAGCCTGATAAGATTTTGGCCGAGTCAAAAGTCGGAACAATACGTTGCTGATTAAAAGAAAATAAAAGAAGGAACGTCATGCGCAAAATCAAATTTTAATTTAATAGAAAATGTTTATCATCACTCACACATAAGAAATAGAAATAATATACTATATACTCTTGTATTCCAAAGAAGAAAAAAAAGGTTGTTCGAGTGCTTAACGTCGTCGTCGTCGATGACGCAGTCGGACCAGATATGGGTTAGTTATGAATTATACTTAAAAATTATACACACAAATGTGAAAACTCGTTTTGCACAAGTTACGGAGACGGCTTTTTGCGTTTCAGTTAATAACAGCATAGAAGAAAACAAACGAGCAAACAAACAATTAACGTTACAACGAAGGGCAACAAAAGTGGAAAACTCTGACACACACACACACATACATACACATATACACACAAGCACTTATTCACTCATGCACTCGTTAACTCGTTTAGTCGTTTACTCATTTAGTCGTCCACTTGTTTACTCGTTCAGTGAGCGGTGGGGCCAACAGTGCGTATGATTTATCCGCCATAGGACTGGGCATGGCAAAAATAAATATTGAACTATAAAAAAAGGGCACAACTGTGCAAACTTCAATGAGCACAGAGCGTCAAGCTGTCCAACAATAAAAAATATTCAGCAATTCTTTCCCTATATACATATACATATAGTACCAACGATATATATAAATATATAATTGTGTGTGGTGAGTGTGCTTCTGTAACTATGCCCAGCAGGCTTCCCCAATGCATATTTTATTCGTATTTGTTATGTGAACACACAAATTTAACTTGACAATGCGACGCCGACTTAATGTTTCCTCACTACTCAGTTCATACTACTGAACATATATGCGGATATAAGTATGTATACATATTTGTGATATTGGCAATAAAACTTTTGCCACTTTTGCTATAAAAGAATAAGTAATGACAAACAAAGAGCACAATAAAGAAAAGCAAGAAAGAAACGAGCAAGACAAAAAAAGAAAAAACACAAAAAACTTTTCAGATATGGGCATGTTCGCACAGCTCAAGTCGTTCTCAATATTTAAAAGAATCACATTCTTATAATTCTCATACATATGTGCATGAAGCGTTAAAAAAACTTATCAGTCTTTCTGAGCTGGTTTGTTGATTTAAAGCATTATCACAATGATCGCATTCTAAATACGTTGTTGCCTTTATACGAGTATATATCAACAAATGCCCCGAGTGTAGATATATCATATCAAGTTATATCGCAGATTTTGTTGTTAATGTATATACAAACATTAATATATAAAAGGGTTTACGTATATACTTGTAAAATCAATAATGTCATTCAACTTCAACAGCGATATTTTAACAATGAGGACTTCGATTTTAAAGAATTTGATATCATAATCCACATTTGAAATGATGTTCTACATATGTATATACATATGTACGTATGAAAATCGATGAGTCAACAATATTATTCCCCGAACAGTTCTGAAACTGAGCTCTGTCCAGCTAAAGTCAATATTGGGGAAGAAAAATAAGTACACATTAACTGCCGATAATCATTTATTGATACATGCATTAAATCCAAAATGTTTGGCAGTCAAAATCGTTGGAAGTCTGCAACAACTACAGAAGGAATAGGGATAGTGGAGCAGCTTCAATATCTAAGGTAATCCAAAATAAGGTAAAAGAACACAACTTACGAGCAGATATGAGAGACATTTGTAAATTTTTTTTGATTTCGCAAATTTTGAATTGTCAATTCAGAATATTCAAAAAATTCAATTCAGAATAAGTATTTTTATAATTAAATAATGCTTGGAATTTGTTGGGTCATTTAGTGAATTACTTTTTTGATTTAATTGTCTCTATTCTGTGGCGGTTATATGCTTTAAATTTACTCAATCAGATAGAACAATATAACATTTTCTAACATTGGTTTTTTATATTTTAGCACACAATTAAATGAAATAATTTCGATTTTAAATTCCATCACAGTCTAGGGTTCCCTAGTTAATTAAGTAAATAACTTTTCTAATTCAATCGCCTCTAATAGAAAACGGAAACTGGGCCTGTTTCCTAATCAGATCGAAGTATTTAAAATGTCCCGAGAATGATTTTTAAATTTAAAAGCATATAGGCTTGATAGTAATTAATAATTTTGTTTTGATTTTAAGTTTTAAGATTTGGTGAATAAATGTTCTGTGTTTTTTCCTTACCGAGAGAGGTGGAAAGTGAAAGAAATCGATAGCAGAACACAAAAGACTGCTTTTAAATAACACGAGTATGTTGGAACAGTTTTAATTATCAACCGATTGTTTTAAGGCTGAGCTTATACATATTGTACTTGTACTTTGAATGAGAAATAAATATTCCATTTCATGTTCGTTTCGATAATATCTTTTCTTCCACTTCAATTTCAATAATTGCACACCAGCGAGCCATTTATAACGAATTATTCATAATTACAATTGCATGTGCCCGCAAAGCTTGAATTAGCAAATGGCAATGGGAAGGTGGTCGGAAAAATATCGACAATTTGGCAGGTCGCCCATGGCAACTGTTGGCAGGTCAACAAAGGCTTGCCACATGCCGGTACACACATGTGTACATATGTAGGTTCATATATATATATATATATATATATATATATATATATATCTAATATCTAATATACATATAGGTATTGTCTGTGGTCCACAAGCAGGAGAGCAAAAATCACCAACAACGACCCCTGCACGTTCAACAATCCAATTCTTTCAAATTGCAACTCATGTATGCATGTACCTGTATCTGTAGAGCAAGGCTTTCCACGAAAAAATATTTTAGCATAATTTATCAATAATTTCAAGGATGTCTTGTTTACGTGCCTGCTGCTGAGACAAATTGTTGTGCGACAGGCACCAGCGTAAAAAAATACAGAATTACAGCAGAGAAATTATTCAAATAGGCATGTACGCTTACAAAAATATTAAATGAGTTCTTGATTCTAGATTTTTATTATCGTGAAAAAAACCTGCAATGTTGCTGCATGAAAAAAGTATAATCGAGCATTAGACTGAAAATTTTAAGACTGCCCCAAGCAAATGTGGAAAACAGAATGAATGCTCTTTTGTTAAATTAGATTATCCCTAAATATTGGTAAACAACGATGTTTTTGAAGTTTTAAGGCTGTTTGAGTTTGAGTTCATGGGAATTTTAACTATAACTTATATACAATAATCATGAAGGATTTGAGTTTAACTAAATCTGTTTTGATTGTATTATCAATTCTATTACTTTCTGTACTCTTTATTTAACCATCCAATGTAATAATGCATTGGTGGAGAAAAGGACAAGATTTCTCTCGATAACAGTTTAGATACATTTCAAAATGTGAGATTAATTATTTTATTATTATTATGATTATTTCCCCCCATATTTTTTCAACAAATGCCATGGAAATTTGTGTTTTGTTGCTTATTGTTTCTATTTGTTTCCCCAACCCAAAAAGAAGAAAAATACGTTTTTTTTCGCGATCTAAATTTTCAAAAAGCTTTTCTTTTTTAAAATTTAAACATGTAATCTGATAAATAATTATTTAAAAAAAATTATATTCTGAAAAAAAAAATTTTATGGAAGAAAATTCGAAAATTTTGTCGTTTCTATTATTTTTCCATTACTGTCTTTGTTTACTTAAAATTCCTACAATTTTGGCAATAAGAAGTTTCGCTTTTATTTCTTTAGACTTTCATTTTTCCAAGTGTATATAAGTGTGTGAGCGTGCTGTTGTTATTGTTGCTGTTGTAGTAAGTGTCGACGCTATTGCTGTTGTTGTTGTTGTTTTTGGGCTGGTTGGCGAAAAACAGCAAATCACATAAAGGAAATGTCACGCTATGCCCGTCCGCGGGCCAACAGGCATGCGACTAAACGTCACTGAGCCGCGCCGTGCCGGTGTTAGGACAAGAAGGACGAGAATGACGACGACGATGTATGTGGCTCGGATGTGGGCCAATGGGGAGGCGTGCAGTTTGTTCCAATGTTACGTGTTTTCAATCGATTTGAGAGTTACATAAAAAGAGCAGAGCACCAAACCGAACCCAACCTGGGGCGAACAAATAAATATCCGCACACACACATAAACACACACTACATACAACTTGAAAAACTAACGCGCCAAAAGCAATTTGCCAATTTGCGACGAACCCACCGAAGACTAACCGAGTGATGTGTGTTGTGCGAATAAACTGACCTACGCATAAAATATTTAGGTACATACGTACATATGTAAGTAAGAATGCGCGAAAGTTTAACAAAATGATGATAGATAGAGAGCATTGGACGGGTTCCAGATGGGGCAGCAGCTCAGCTATGGAGGCTTCGGCAAGCAGTAGGTCGGTTGCTTTGTCGGTCAGTCAGTGTGCCAATTTGAAAGGTCAGGCGTCGACAGGTTACAAGCAGCGAAAGAGAGAGCAAACAAATAGAAAGACACCCACCACCCAACCACCTTCCGCTTAATGGAGCCACAAAGGCAATAAAATTCACAAACAAAGGCAAAGGCCAACAAAATCAGCAGAAATAATGCACTTAAAAAAACCTATTGTACGCCTTTGTTGCTATTATATACATACATAAGTATGAATTGTGCCTTTATGGAACAAATAATTAAAGACATAATATATTTATGATTCTCAGAAAAAGTTGTTTCGTAAGCAGAATCTTAAGATTGAATCATGAAATTTGTCAAGAATACAATTTTTTTAAGTGTAGGAATATCAGGCAGCAGCAGCAGCCGCAACCAATTTTGTGGCGAAGTTGGAGGTCGAAAAAGTGCCAGAGTAGGGCACGGGTATTACGTCAGAAAGGTGCGCGGTGCGGGCTGACAAAATTAACGGCTTCAAACTAAGACACAAATGCAAATGCATTAGTGAGTAGGTGATGAGAGACCGAATGGCAAGCAATATTGTAACAAACAAACAAACAAAAAAATGCATGCAACAATAACACATACATATAGTACATACATACATAAAACAGCGCAAAGACTAACAAAGACTAGTTAGGAGAGCTACTCGAAAATAAGGGCGCGCTAATTAAAAAACAGAAGGCAAAAAAAAAACCAGATAGATGGATGCAAATGATAAATTATGATGCAGCGTGTTGGATGAGGCGAGCGCAAGAGTTATAAAAGAAAATGGCAGTAGTACTTAGTGGTACAGTAGAGTAGAGTAGAATAGAGTAGAGCAGGTCGTAAAACGAGGGGGAATGCAACAGCAGCGATGCAGAAGGGCGTCCGTCAGGCAGGAAGACAGCTAATTTCTTTTTTGGGGCAGGGCAGCGAGCAGAGCGCAACGTCACGTGTATTGCCTGTTTGAGGAGTGTGTGAGCAAGCGCTGCATTTGGTTGTTGTTGTTGTCTTTGTTGTGTCTGCTGCTGACCCATTCCCATTGCCATCCACTGAACGCCGTTCTGACCATTCTGTTTTTTAGGGGCACCTCAGTTGAGAACTTCTTATTGATAACTCACCTGACGCGCGTTTCGTTGTTGTTGTTGTTCTTTGTGTCACCGACAACGAGTTCCAGCGGAAATCAAGAGTGGTGGGTGGGTGGCAGGTTAAATACAGTTAAGGTCGTGTGGAAAACTACTGGCGGTGCGCGTTGTCTTAATTTGTTTTTTATCACAAGAAATACACTTTTTATTGCAGCAGGAGAGAACGCGACTCGTGCGCTATGTAATTTACTAGCGAGCACAACAATAAAAATTCGTCGCTTCTGTGAAAAAATCAATAATACGTCTCAAATTTGCACCAACTAGGCTTTCTATTATTTTCTTTCCTGCTTTTCCTTTGCCACGGACACAGCACAAAACACACGCGCTTACTATGACATCTGTGTCACTTATATTTTTTGTTTCTTAGTTTTTTGTTGCGAATTTGAACACAATTTTTTTTCGTTGTTTTTATTCTACAGTAATTACAACATAATCTTTCCACTTCAAGCTGCAATTTGGATCTGCTGCTTCAATCTTTCATTTATTCATTCTGTGGGCCATCGAAATTATGAAATATCGACTTACAGCCGCACAGATAGTTCACCCCTGGAACCACTTATCGAGCTACGAGTAACAGACATTTAATCAACTAGGGATGCAAAAACATATCGATATCAACATACATATGTGATTTCGGTGTCACAGCCAAATTTCTAAAATCATTTTTGTTTGGATAACGCTTTATTCGTGTTTCACATTAATTCTAATATACAATTGTTCACTGGCGTCCATTTTAAATATTGCAACTTTGAATTTATCACAAACAAAATGGAACTTGCATTAACGTTACAAATATATGAATCTACATTTGTATGTCACATGAAAATAAATCCACTAGGCCGAATTATTTTCTACATACAAATGGTTACACCATGGCTCTATCAACAACCAATTCCTAAGCTTTGGGCAATAGGGATTGCAGAGAAATAAATATTCATGTTTGATATTGGGGCCTTTACGAATAGGTTTTAGTGGGCTTTTACCAACACTGACTGTGTTATGTATCCCGAGACAAAATCGCGGAAACAAATTGTGCCATCTCTATTCGTTAACACGCACGTGCGGTTGGGACGCTATAAACACGAAAAGGCCCTGTATTCAAACAAATGTGATTAAAATTAAGCCCGCTCCATAAAAGCAAGTATAAATAAAAGCCCCCGTCCAGCAAACTAAATTTAACACAAGCCATTTGTAGATTTTTGGCAGCAAAATGCCGCGGAGAAATGAAACGCGTTTAAGGTTGATCAAGAAACAGAGACAGCCGCCGGCCAAAAAATTCAAACCTGAAACTTCATTCTCTGGCTCCGAGGAAGAGAGCGACTTAAGTCCCTACTCATTCAGGACTTCAGATGAGGAGGATGGCGACAGCGACACAAAGAAAATTCGGAAAGCTGTCAGTGAAACACCGGTCGTTGTGCCGCATTTTACATGCCCGGTCTTGAACAAAGGTCTTGGCGCCAGTAAGCAACTGGTGGCATATCCTTCATGCTCTCTTAGTGAGCCGACGGCATTGTTTGTAACAAACCGCACTACTCCCATTATGGATCCGTGCCTAACACGATGCGACGCAGTCGAGAACTGGACGGCCCGCTCTGAATGGTTAAGACATGAATATCTGAAGGAAACTGAAAAAATGAAGCAGCGCGAGAAGAAGCATAAGCATAATATCTATAATCATAATCTTTATCGCTTTGCCGAGCACGTGGCCCTACAGGAGTATCCGTACTTTCGCGATAGCTATGACTATCACTACACTGGCGGCAGTCTTAGCCTTATGCAGTTTGGTGATATTAAAACCTCGATGAAGCTGGCCCTGCATGTTAGCGGGCCGAAGCTGCAAGATTTGCATTTTTCACAATTCGACGGGACAACAGATGCAGCTGAGCAGTGGCGGCTAGAACCCTTTTATAGCCAGGAAATAGATTCTGTGTCCGATGAAATATTTGAGATTCTACCGATAGAAAGCTTTCGAGCTAACCATGGCAACATGTTCCTTGCCCGAAGTCTTACTGAAATTTGTATTTATGAGCTGAAACGATGTGCATCCAGGGGAACAACAGAATACGAGCTCAACCTTCAAGGCAAATACAGCAGTCATAATGGACCATTTATTAGTGCCGCGCAAGGGATCAGTGATGTAAATACTTTGGCCATTGCCTGCCAGGATCGCACTGTACGCTTTGTGGATCTTGTAACGAGCTCGGATATAGCCAAGCATGATGTGTGCATGGTAAACGGACTAAAGCAGACCGCAAATAATTGGGCACAGCTCCTTCCTTGCTTATCTGAGAAGAGCAGCTTTTACTATGCCTGCCAGCCGGTACTCCTCACCATCGATATGCGCTGTGCCAGCGATAACAACAATCCCTGCTTTGCGAGCAGTGCTTACTCGAATATGTGCGAGACTTTTTCCTGTCTAGCTCGCAGTGCAAATCCCAATCTTTTGTATGTAGGTAGCAACCACAAGCTGCACTGCTTGGATATGCGGTGCCTAGGCAAAAAACTGACGGATCGTTCGGTCATCACCTGGACACATCAGATGAGATATCCACCCACCTTTATGGACGCTTTCATGCACGACGGAAGTGAGTACGTTGCCTTGTGTAGTCCACTGCCCTCAGATCAGCGTATTTGTGAACTGACCGGTGCTTTGGCTAATTCCTTTACCGAGATGTCTTCACCAACGTTCCCATACGCGCCAGTTACCATGGAGGAGGCACTTCGAGAATCACGCGTTCGTGGTTTTGTGGATGTGTATGCCGATCTAGGGGAGCGCATTAAAACTCATATCACTGGCCTTAAATTTCACAGCCTGGATAATCCAGGCGACAATTCTTTTGCACAACTATTGACCAGCAATTCAATGGGAGATGTATATTGCCAACGGCTGACAGTACGTAAGGAAGAGGATGCAGTGCAGGAGACACGTATTGGTCCTCACACAGACGAAGCGTTGCGTGTCTATGGCAGAATGGTGAGGAAAAAGGTGACCAGGACATTAAAATGCACCGCCGTTGATGACATTAAGGTAATGCGTGAAATAATGGGATCAGGTATTGCACCAAAATCAGAAGAAGAATTAGAAATCGAAGACGTAACAATAGACTATGGATTTGAACCGCCAAATGATGAGAGCGACGGTTCGCAAAATGAAAAACCTGAGACTAGTCAGAAAAAAAAGAAAGAACCAAAACCAGAAGACAAAACTGACATTAAAAAGAAAATTAAGGCCCTAAATAGGGGTTCGTGGCAAAAATCGGCATACAAGCTCTGCAATTACAATGACTTCTTAAGTAAACGACTTTTAAGTATTTGGGAAATTGACGAAAAGTACGACCTTACGCCAGACGTTGATATCAAGGAGCTGGATTCGAAACTAATGGAAGGAATACATGACAACTATGATCACACAGAAACATGGCTCAAGAAACTGCCCAAAGCTGAAGAGATGCCAGCACTTATAAATGAGTCAAAATCACCTTTCGTAGAGGGAACTGATTTGCCAAAGTACGACGATGCCATAAATGCTGATTACGAAGTAATAGACTCTTTGACAAATGAAGCCGATTTGCATATGAAAGTTGAGTGCGAGGAATCGTACAACGAAACGCTCGCTCAACGTTTTAGTATTCAGGCACATTCGACGTTACAGCCGGATCAATTTACGGCTGTAGAATTTTACTATGAGCCCTCTACATCACAGTCCAGGCCGACCAAACGGGCCAAAACCAAATCGAGTTATCAAAAGGGTTTCTAACCCGACACAATATATATTTTAATGATACATTCAATAATTTTCAAAATAAACTCAGGTATAATATAGTACATATTCATTTTATTGCCTTTGCGCTGGACGACAAATATTTCCAAATGTGGGGTGAGAAAACGAAAAGGAAACGGGATGAAATGGAAAATTCATGATTACCAAAATGAAAAGCTATTTTTCAAATATTTTTTAATAACATAGAAATGTGTAGTTGTTAGTTTAATCATATCTGAAAAGTTGAATGAAAATATCTTGAAAGGACAGCCTTAACGAGAAGATAAATATCTTCCAGGTCGATCCAAGCGAAGTAAATCCTTAACATTATTTATGCCCCAAATAAATGAAAGATCAGCATTGAAAAAAAAAATGGCTTTACCTTACAAAGAATAGGAAAAGACCAACAGGCCTGTAAGGAATCAGGAAATATAATATTATAGGTCTTCAAATAATGGCAGCGCTGGAAACTTGAATTACCTGAATTCATATTTTCCATCACAAGTTTTAAACAAATTACTGAGATAATTTATATGAAACCTCCATCTGTAAATGACAGAACTTAAAATTTAAAGCGAGCTAAATAGTTGCCTACTATCAAATCCATATACCCTACACCGTGTCCTACAACAAAACTGTATTCCACGGACTCGAAATAATACCAAAATATACCAATAATAGTATTTCCCTACAAAGTCTTTTGTTTTTAGAAAGTACAACCCACGAGTGGTAAAAATTAGACAATGACAGTTATATTATTTAGATCCATATGTAAACTATGCATACAATTTATGTTTATTAAATTTTTTTACACAATCCAGTATAACTCATAAAGTCCGCTCTCAAATCGAATTCGCACAATCACAACAGATGTGCAGAAAAATTGAGGATTCCAATTTACTTTCAATTTCAAAACACAAGAATTCCTGTCTCATTCAGAGTAAATTTCGTACTCGAAATAGGATCAAATTTTTATCGGGATTTAGTATGTTAGTGTAATCAAGTGTTTTTCAAAGATTTTGTATATGCAGTCTTAAGCTCAATTCAAGAAGAAATTTAGCATTTTTGCATTTAGCAAATATGAAATTCCTATCTAAAGACTAAACTTAAAATACATCTGCCCGTAATAATTACCAGACGATCTAACTAACTACAAGTATGTATACGCGGTGCATAACATTTTAAAAATGTTGGGGGGAAAACATCATCTACATTCTGGAGCTTAAATGAGATCTTATCGGTATATACATGTTTATGAGCAACTCTGAAATGTTCAGCTACTTCGTATTTTAAAATGAAATATAATTATGTGCCACTAATATTGTTCTTGCCCAAGTACTATTTTGAAGATGTATGCAAATTTTTTTACATATATACTTGCCATTTTGATTGGCCAGCTCGTCGATTGGACGCTGCTTGGGACTTCCCCACATCACCATCCAGATCCGGTTCGTAAGCAGGATTTATGATGCCCTCAATGGGCTCCACAACGAATTTGGAGTTTTTACGTTTGAGTGCATAACCCTTTGATCGCATCTCTGGCATAGTTTTTAGATCCTGCAACATAATTTGTGTTCCTAAATACATGTACTTATACTTATTAAAGACCGACTTAATTTCTCGCGTAATTCGAATAACAAGCTATGTTCGTCTCGATTCGCAACTGATGCAACTGATGAGCAACAAATTCAATTGAATTAAGCTCGTGTAATTGATTTGATTTAGCTGCGCAATCGAAATCTATGTTAGAATGGTCAGCGTTCAGTGGGGCGTAAAATTACCCAAGGGTGACTCTTTGTTTTCGTGGGCGTGCCGCTTAAACTCGTACAAATACACATGCCTATTTAACTATATGCGTATGTAGTTTAAAAATCAACACACACGATTTATCTGTTAAAGCAACCAGTTGTTTGTGTTCGGAAGTGTGCGTCTGATTTTGCATGAACACTTTTCTTTGAGACTGTAAAGACATAACTCTGAATGATGTCTGCTTTTTGGTAAAATTTAATATCTTCCTAAAACGTAAATATACGTACTTTAACGATCCAAACAATAAAACAATTAAGAACCAAGGACAAAGGCCGGTATCATTAGTATTATCAAATGATAATTCGATATAGTTTACTTAGCTCCGCCCAGGGGAAAACCGCGCATGCGCTTGTGGGTGGAGTCAGAAAATGTTTAGCAACAAAATTTGTTGCCAACAGCATCCTTTTGTGTCCTTGCCAAGTCGCACATCAGTTAACATTGGACAGACGCGGGAGAAGGTTCTGTTTACTCTGTTCACTTTTGAGTGTTTCACTTTTTGGTTAAGTTTTTAGAAAACACACAATATATTATTTTAAAATTGATTTAAAGAGCTGCCATACCTAAAGCCTAAACTAATAAAAGTAAGTGGTGAATAAGAAATAATATATGAGCAGCATATAAAATTCGGATATAAGTAGATAACATATTTTTAAAAAAATTGATCTACTACCTCATTGTTAATTGTCATGTGCATTTTTAATAAGAATTATAAAGTCAAATGTGAAAATAAACATCGTTTGCGGATGTTTAGTTAAATCTATAATTCTAAATCTCTTTATTAAGGACGCACACGAGATCTGATTTGGCAGTGTATTAAAGGCAAGTTTAAACTTAATAGCTTAGACTGATTTCCCTCACTTTGGGGACAAATTTTACAAAATCTCCTTTCAGTTATTGACTAACACACTATTTGAATACACAGATGCCCTGTTAGTTAGCTTATGAAGTGCATTAATGTCGAGCTTATGCTTAATCGGGTGAAAAATATATACTTTCCTCACTTTTTGGTTGAGATATTCCACCAAAGCTCACCCCTGTAATTAACTAACACTCAATAAAACTGCACTGCTCTTATGCAGCGGGGTAAACTTTTACAAAGTTTCAGTTCTTGCAAAAAATAGAACTTGTATTCTAACTTTGCAATGATTTTTAACAAAATCTACTACTTAATTATATGTATTTAAAATAGCTAAAAAATATATTTGTAGGGTTAGGTATCAAAAAATGCTAGTTTAGTATTGGAAAAAGATAGACATTATTATAAAATTGGTAGATAACAATTGATTCGTCATTGATATAAAAAACAAAACTCTCCTACTCCCCAAGACATTCCTTTTCATTTATGTATTGGTGTTCCAATAGGTTTCATATATTCATACATATTTACATCTTTGTTGAAATTAATTCGATTCGGTAGGGGAACTTTGCGTGTTCTGAGAATGAAATGTAGGGAAAGCAGTCATGATAGCTGCATATATGAGTGATATAGTGAACTGACATGGTTAAAAAGAAGCCTCGAGGCATCGTTTCATCGTCATAGCTCTAAAACTCTGTTTGAAATACTTAGTAACATGGATTCGTTTCGTTATTCCTTCCTTCCTCCTATTTAGTTTAGCCTTTCTATTAAAAGTTTTCACCGTTAGGATAGAGAGTAATTTATGATCAATATAAATAAATACAAATTTTAATTTTAACTGACCTGAGACATATGCCGCAACTTACAGCCCTGGCTGGAAAGTGTTGAATCACTGGAATTGAACATCCAAAAGCTATGTTAATACCCTCGCAATACGCCTTTGAAGACTTTAGAACTGGTAGGAAAATACCTAAGCTTATTAATTTCATTTAATTCGTTCGTATTTATTTGAAATTGTAATTTTTGCGCCCAATTGTTGTTTTGGCTGTTCCGCACCTGAGCAGTGCGGGCAGCTTGATTACGTGGACAAGTGTTAGCTGTTGTGTACGCACGAGCCCTCATCTATGGCTGTGTGTGTGTGCGCGTGTACTTGTGTGAGTGCCTGTTGCTGCTCCAAGAGCTCGGCACACTCTTTAGTTAATGCCGTCGCGCCGATATTTTGAACAGTTGCTTTGCGCACTTCGATCGTGGCAGTTGGTTGTTGGCTCGTTATCGTTGCTCGCGTCGTTTGTATCGTACAAAGAAATTAATAATACACAACACAAAAAAGGTACAAATATTTTCACTTGGGAACGAGCTGTGGTGGTGGCTCTTACGTGTTTACTTTAGCGTACATTTAAAATTGAAATCATCGCACCTGAAATGTGTGTGTTTCTTGGAACTCTGTGGTGTGTACTTTGATTCTGAGTGGTGTCGTGTCTTTTCATTCATGCTCCCGCTTTGCTTCACACATTCATCGGCGAATGCGCAAGTAAAACAAAAGCGAAGAGAGCGCAACTGCGGCGATCACATACATACTTGTACACGTACAAGTATAGTATTTCTCCTAATCAAAAGGAAAAGAAAACTGAACGAACGAACTGGGAGCTGCTGGGCAAGGCCAGGCGGCACGAAACTTGTCTATCTGCCACCGCTCCGCTCCGCACTTTCCCAGTTGACGTTGCCGCCCCACTTTTCGACCGGCCGCTTCAACAATATGGAAGATTGCTTCGGTCCGTCAACGTTTTGCTGCGATGTCGTGTTTAGCTAATCAACAAATGGGCTGCTGTTGCTCTGCCTATTGTTTTTAGTTTTATTTTTTGTTGTTGTTGTTGTCTTCAAATTCAAAAGTAGGCATCCGGTTGCTGGAAAATTCATGACGTGTACGAATAGTAACGCCACTTTGCTGATAAGTTTTCATTTCATTAGCATCAAGCAGCCACTAATTGGGGTTGCACGAAAAATCCTTCACACAAGCACTACAAAATACATACATATGTTGGAGAAAAACAGTTGTAATTCCCACTGTCCCAACACTGTTGACCAGGCTAACTAACTGTATACCCGCATTGCGCATACGCAGCATACTGAAAGGTTCAATGAACCCACCAACACACGTTGGCTAAAAAATGAAGTCAGTTCAAGTAAAAAAAGTATTACAAAGAAGAAAAAATCGAAGAAACATACAACACTCTGAAGAAGACGCGACACGATCAAAGTTGTCGGTTATCGACGGCAACTGGTTTTCTCAATGTTGGTTCCAAAATAAAATGAGAGAAGCAGGCGAAGAAGCACCAGCAATCCCAGTAAAAAGCAAATTGCGGCTTCATAGCCAACAGGGCGTTAACAGTAAATGCAATGCCCAGGGCCAGAAGACATTGTTAATGTTCAGTTCACGTAGCCAATTGATTCGTTACCAATTGTAAGCTTTTGGGCCAATAACGAAGCGTCAACGTCGCCTTTGTCATCATTGCCTTTCATTAGTGAAAGTTTGCATTTTATTGTTTGAAGTATTAGTTTAATTCGTTATAGGCAGACAAGATGTATTTAATTTATTGCAAATCATTTTGTGGTTACATATATGTATTGTTTTCGATACCGCAATGCCTTTCATCGCATCTCATCTTTGGCCAAATCGAGAGATAATTGTCTGCCTTCGATAATGGACCTTCGCTTTCTAGCACTTTATTTGGCAGCTGGTGGTGGCTGCAATAAATCTTCGTGCCGGCCATGATTTCGACTTTCATTCGGTTAAGGTAAGGGCAGCCTACACCTACGAGCTGCCAAAATTTGGCCAAAAACTGTCCCAAAATGTGGTCAAGCGGTTTCGTGAAATAATTAACGGTTTTCGAAATTCACGATTAACTTGTTGTAGTGGTTTGGTGTTGTTGTTGTTGTTGTTGTTGATGGCATCATGGCGACCAATGTAAATGCCTCGCGTTTCAACAAACATTACGCATGAGCTCAATTGCACACACACTCATACACGCACACACACACACACATACAACACCACCTCACCAGCACGACAGCTCGAGGCGTCCAAGCTGCAATAATTCGCAATTTCGGCTTTGGCTGCATTACATAATCACCTGCAGATGTACGGCAACGGAAAACACATAAATGAATTGCAGATTTGCATAATGACTAATTTTTCACTTCACTCTTTATTTGCTCTGCTGCTGTCCATTACAACAACTCTACACTGTTGAACAAGGCTATAGGTGATGGGTTGTTGATAATTGAATTGAAATATGAAATCGTGTCATCGCTTATGCAAGAAAATGGATCAACGAAAAAACCATACATATGTGCTTCACAATTCCCCCTTCTACTATATAGTTTAAAAACGCTTGAAAGTGAAACTAAGATGTAGTTCGTTTTTGGTTAAAATTAACATTTATGACTGATTGCATATATGTTCCTTATATGTTTGTGAATCCTTGACTGACTAGGCTGGGTAACAAACTGTGCGGCCCTTTTTTTCATGCTTTCTAATTCGCTCAAATGAATCCCTATTTTTTCCTTTAATATGCGCCATAATTTTGATAGGCAAGAGAATTCGGCTAATGTTTTCACTGTAGCCGCCGTTATTACACTCGAACATATATACTTTTTTCCAATTGTACGTTAGATACTCCGCTTAATATGTGTAATATTCATAAGCATGCTTACGAAGGCGAATAAGTTATATACTCTGCCTAATATTTGTAATATTCATATGCACGTTTACGAAGGCGAATTATTTAAAAGTCAATACACGTCTATTGAAGGGATGTGTGTGTGTGTGTGTGCTATATCTGCTATGTGCTGTGCATTTAAATAATTACACACTTAACCGGATTATTTAAATCTGTGACATTTCAACACCTCAATCCACTGCTCTTCTATATCGCTATATGTTTTAAAATTACGAATATGTGCATTAAAACAGTTTCTGCTTCTCTTCTAGCGTTCATTTCTTAAGGTCAGATGAATGTAGATATGCATTAATATTATAACTGACTAGAGTAGTTGTTTTTAAAATCTACATGTATTTGAGAATATTTTGTTATGCTAATCGTGTGTCCTTTCCTCATTTTCACCGAGCTAGTAAATATTGATACTTTGTCTAGGGATAAATTCCCCTTCACTAGCGCTATTATAAATATAATATTAATAATACAGAACTGTTATTCGGGACTATTTGAATGATTTGATATTTTAGAAAATCACACTCATATTTAAACAAATGTTGTGTTTTTAAATAGTAAAGCTTTAATTTTTGCCTCTTATCGTAGGCACCCCAGAGATATAAATCAAATTAATGCTGTCAGAAATTATTGGCCAGGCTTTTCTCTTCTTCTACCAATGTGGAAGCACTTTATCAGCACGAGCAATGTACAAGTAGAATGTGATTTAGTAGGAGTTAAGATAAGATTGGCGAATTCTAACTTGCCTATATATTGTAGCAATTTATAATTGGTATTAAATTAAACTAAAACCTGTTGTCTGGTGCAGAAAACAAGTGCCATTTGTGTTTATTAATTTATTTGGAACTTGTTTCTTGAATTCCAGCCATGATGAAATCAATGCTCATTTTCTCGTGCCTTCTGGTGGCCAGCGTGCGTTCCGAGGATCTCAAAGTGGATGTGATCAGCAAACCAGATGTCTGTGATCAGAAATCGAAGAATGGCGACTCACTAACCATGCATTACACGGGCACTCTGCAGGCCGATGGCAAGAAATTCGATTCCAGGTGAGTGTGCAAACTTATTTTGATTTCAAGAGTTCGATATTAAAGCTGCATAAAATCATGCCCGACACCAATTTACTGGCATACATATATGTGTGTGTATGTTTCTGCCAAACGAGTGCGCGTTGCGCGTTGAAAGGGGGATTACAGATGTGCCGCATAGGCGCCTGGACGTGGACGTCGGCTCATTGTCGTAAATTAGACGCCAACTGATAAGCGATCTCTTTGTTGCACCAACATTTTCCATGCTTTCCAGCCTTTTTTCCATTGTTGCACAATTTTGATTGTTGCGGCCGCCAATGCATTTTCCCCATACTAGTATGTGTCCATATGTTAAGCAGAGAAGTCTTAAAGCTGCACTTCCCTCATTAAAGTGGCTGCCAATGTCAAGGCCTCGCAACCATTTCATTAAAATGTAAACATACACGAGCTCGTATGTGTGGTGTCTTATAACATACACCCCCCAGCCAGTGCCTCAAATTGCTATCAAATGCAATCATTGGAGACAACATGCCACATTGTGTCGGGCTTATCGCCACCACTCGTATGTTCGCAATCAGAGTGAAATATTTCCATACTCTCTGATAAGAGCAGCAAACATTTCTAGTTCGTTCGACCCAGGTTATTTATATATTTTAGCACAGGCTGTCATCTGGTTTTCAGTTTCAAGTGTTTGCTGGTGCGCTGGCGTGGTTATCTAATTTATGCTTTATATTATTTGATTTATGCCTAATATTATAAACAGACCACTGATTACACTCTTACAAACATACAACATACTACTTGAATGTGCAGGCAGACAAATTGAGTCTTTTGAGCAGGAAATCGTTTTATAACGAGGTTTATTCTGTTGACCAGCTTAAAAGCTACAACTTAACCTTTTGCATGTCTACATAGTACACTTGAAAAAAAATTGCATTTGCTATTTCAATTTTTTTTATAAGGCATAACAAATTCTGTGAAGTGTTTTCAAGATTCCCGCACATATTTCAAGATCGAAATCAACATCGTTTAATACTCTTCATTCGCATTCTATATCAGGTCGGTTTCCATTTGCGAATTCGAGCAATTTTGTTGCGCTTGAAAATCTCAAAGTATGTAAAATTGTGAGATAGCTTGTGGAAGACAAAACCATTAGTAGTTTTTCAGAATTAATCGTTTTCCTTTTTTGGTGGAATACCGCACTTGGTTGGTAATCACATGTTTTTGTCGATTTCGAATTCATCATTAGAACAGGCCTGTATTATTCATATTGTTGGTAATCATAATATTTTCAAATATAATATTTTATCCGAAAAGCTTGCCTGAATAGTTAGTTAACATTAAATTAAACAACTAATGCGTTATTTCTCAAAAGAATTCATGCATGTAGGTCTTGGGTGCAAAATTATAAATTCTCTGAAATATTTAAACTACGATTAGATATATATATTTTTTAAAAAAATATGCTTCCTTTTTTAAATGATTATTATGCACTTTTAAAAGATTCAGTTATTTAAAAGTCAGTAGAACAATTAAAAGCTAACTTCTTGAGGATTTACTTCTCGTAAAAAACCAAAAATTAGTTTTAGTTTTAGTTAGTTTTTTCCTCAATAAATTCTTTCCAAGTGCACATACAACGTTTTCCCAAACATACACAAATATGTACGTGTATGCAGATGTCACCTGACAACCGGCACTTTCATGGAAAATCACGTCAAAAGTCAAAGCGACTGGGCCCTTGCCCCTTACCTTTTTGCTTCACCTGTGTCGTCGGCGTTTCTACGTTGGCTCGCAAATTATCTGAAAGTTTGTGTTGAAAGTTTGCAATTGCTGTTTAATTTAGCGTGCTGCCAACAACCATCCACTCACACACCCACACACCTCTTCACTAACTCAATCAGTGCAGGCAGAGCATGCGAAACAGCCGCAAGATATCGTCTGCCACTTGTTGCAGCCACAGTTAACAACGCACATTGGGATAATTCGAAGAAATTTTGAGATAAATTCTACTCTCGAATATGTTACCCCGTTCGCACGCACTTCAAATATAGCTCACGGGAATTTGGTAACAGATTGCTCGTGGGTATCAGCAACTTGAGTTTATTTATAAATTGCTGGCAATCAGAAGTCAACTAGTTATAGAAATGGAATTTGTTCATAATAATCAATCGAACGAGCAGTATTTTTCGAGCTTAATTTAGAGATTGAATATTGAGATTTATATTTTACAATTTAGGAAATAAAGCAACTAGAGAAATCTATTATGTAGGTAGTACGATAGTAGTTTAATAAAAATAAAATTTCTTAAAAAAAGGAGAATATAATAATAAATCATAAATCCGACACTTCTTAGTTTCCACTTGTCTTTTTTTAAGAAAAATCTGAATTTGAGAAAAAAATTTATTTCCGTTCTTTGTGTTGAAAGATTTTGTAATTCACTTTCATTAAAAGATGTTGCAAGTCAAAACAAACAAAGTCGAAAAGAAAGCTTCAAGTCAAAGAAGTCAAGTCATAGAAATAGGTATTGCAACTAAACAAAAGAAATAAGTTAATTAACTCTCTACATTTTCAGCAAACAGCAGACATGGGGGACAGAGATAGATCAGTTTGTTATTTAAATGCAAACTTTTACCACTAATCTGCACATAAATTGATGAAATATTGCGCATTTTTTTGTTTTTTGTATAATTTATGAAATTTACATTTCTACCCTTTGTGCCTGTCTGTCGCCGAATGAAGAATATACTACTTGTGTGCCTTATTCGACCCCATGGTGTGTAGAGTCAAGCCTTATGGGGTTGACAAGCCTGTTTAATGTTTTGCTTTTTAGCTTAAATGCCTGGCCGCACTTAACCCAGTGGAAGCACAGTCAAGTGCCTTAGTTGAACATTCTGTTTTGTTGCATCCAAAGCTTTTGCTTACCTTTTGCCAAAGTTGACGGCAACGGCGACAGCTTCCCCTTTCAGGGAAAATCTTCAGCAATTCGTAGCCGCAAGCAAGCCTCAAAAAAGGATGGAAGTCTGAGAAGACTGAGTGCGCTTAAGTCTTTGAGTCTTTTGCGCTTTTAGGCTATGTGCGTAGCTGCCGGAAATTAGCTGCAACATGCTGTGTGTATGTGGTGGCATGCGCCTGAATGCAGGCTACAGTTTTTCTTATTTTTTATTATTTTGTTGCTACCCATAATTAAACTGCCATTAAAGACAACTGGGTCTTTTACTTGTAGCTGCGCATGAAAAGCCTTTGAAACGAATGCCACTTGCAGTTGACAGGCCTTGATGGCCAGCTAGACAGACAGTCGCTTTTGTAAATGCCATTTACAGTCTGCGATATTTGGATGAACGTGGAGCGTCCTAAGCAAACAGTAGTTGGCAATGAATGGAACATGGAAGGTGCAATGAGCGGAAAGAAATCAATTAAGATATTTCAATACAGAAATTAATTGTAGCGTGCATTTTCGGCCCTTTATTGCATACGTGCTTGATTGGTTATAAAAAGGATTACTGCGCTGGCGTCCCAACTAATTGCATTTGGCTGCTATTTGGGGCACTTCAATTGTCTGAGTGTGTAGGTTGCAATGCTTTTGCGCCATCTTCACAATTAAAATTGAAGGAACGCGTGCCAGCTATTTAGTCGCACATTCCCCCAACTACCCATAAGTTATTCAATAATGAGTGAGAGCCAAGTCCTGTCACGTGGCTCACAGCTTTTATTTTCATTGTTGTGGCCCAACATTCATCTACCTGTCTAAAAGGTAAAAGGATGCTAGCCTGTTCTGTCGTCGCCACTGCCGTCACGTGCGCCCATACTTTGTCACCGCATGTCGTCGTCCTCCTCAGCACATTCATTTCTTTGTTTGTGGCAACAAGTTGAAATGCAGTCGTGCCTGTTGTCCTCGTAGTTTCTCTCAGCAGTATCAGCAGTGTCAGCAGTTGACCCGCAGACCTCCATTTAAAGCATAAATTATGCAGCCACTGTCGCCGCGCTATATTCTAATCAGCCTGACGCGTAACACGAGCGCTTCTCCAGCTTCCTTATGATATATGCTCGCGTTCCTTATGTGCACAGCGTCAACACGATGCCAGCACTCTTCTCAAGGAGGGCAGCCCCTGCCTCATGTCATTGTGTACGAAAAATTAATTTGTTACTTGCTGCATGGAAAATTTGATACTTTCCTCAGTTTGCTTAAAGGTTTTCCTCTCCTTTATTTTTTTTAACAGAAGCTGCTTGGAAGATAACACACAGTATTGTATTGGGAAGGGCATGGAGGCAAATACCTAATTTTTTCAATGCAAGTTCACTTTTAGGATACTACATTTTTAAGAAGTAATTGAGAAATAAAGCAGAGTAATATCAAGCTGTAGTGTAGTGTCTTTTTTGAAGAGTGTAGAATTAGAGTTTTCATTTGAACTTGAAGATCATCGCTTTAATAGAACAAGTAACAATACTAGCTGGTAGTAGTGTCTTCCTAGACCACCACCTCTTCAAGTTGTATGCCTACACGTCAAATGTGAGATCAGATGTTTTAGCGTCAGAAATCTACTCTTTTGATGTCTAAACTTAATAACCAATTGCAATGCAATCCACTCAGTGATAATATATCTATCGATCTTCTTGTGATTCACGCAGCACAGATCTCTGTTGGACACAACTCTACAAGAAAGTTCCCTACACACGACAATTCTTTATGCATCAGATGTTTACACGTCAGATATGTATCCATCCATTTTTGGCTGATTTTTTCTTCAACTGATTTGTTCTTTTGTATTTGATTTTTTTTTAATTTATTATTATTAGGTTCCTCACAAAAGGCATTTTAGATGCTTAACTGTTTAAAGATGAGCCTTTCATTAAAATCTAAATATATAAATATTTAAGCAGTTAATCAGCTTTTCGTGAAGATGTCATTAATTTCTTGAAGCAAATCAAAATTCGTAATTCTTTTTAGAATTGTTGATACCAATATTTATCTGAAACGTGACGTTTACATTTTCTTGAAGTATAATTAAAGCAACAAATACAAATTGATGCGGCTTCCGTCTTTTAAATATTTGGAACATTTGGAAACCGAAGCTGTCTCTTAATACGATAACTAAGATATTGAAAGAAACTGAAACATAAATTAGTTGTTAATGGGTATGTTGAATGCTATTAGTGATCGTTATCATTGGTGTTTCATATACTTACCCGAAACAGTACTGTACAGGTTTAGGCCAGTGGCGTTTTAAAGCTGCCACCATTAAGTTAAAGGTTAGATGCCGTTGGTCACAGATACTACCATCAAAGTTTTCGAAAGCAACGACAAAGTTACAATTCCCAGGGCAAGTTGGTTAAGTTGCAGCATGTTCCATAATTTTGACAACAACAGCCCAAACAAGCAACCCATCCAGTCAGACAGTCTGTTCGGCAGTCAGTCCGCTCTCCAGTCATATCTCAAGCGACGTCGCCGGTTCCAGCTCGCATGATTTGTTTGTGCCGCCATCGTCGTCATCACAAGTGCAATTTAGTGTCCAAAAGCGGAGTGTTGTGGCAAGTGCAAGATGCAAAGAAAAAAGAAACACGCAAAATGCTCCAAAGTGAAAGTTGAAAACCAGCTACCAACCAACTACCTCTACCTTTATATGAAGCGGCCATTAGCCACGGCAGACAACCTTGACTGTCACACAATTAGTGCAGCCAAGCGCAATACCAGGAAAGGGAAGAAGCTATAGCTTGCTGTTGATGCTAATGCGGCAGATATCAGACCTATGCTGCGGGGCAGTGCAATGCACTGCGATTGCTAAGACAATGGCCGAGCGTTAGGCCTCAGTGCGCAAATGATTAAGAGGTTGATGGTTGATGGTTGCTGGAAGCGAACTCACCTTGACACAATTGCAGAGGAAACATAAGTTAATGTAGCGTCATGAAGATGTATGCAGAGCCGAGATGAGCTCCACAGATGACTTATGCAATACCCATTTGGCTGATGATGTGTTTTAACTTGGCACCAAGATGCCTTTAGGAAATCTTAGTTGCAAAACTATTCCGTTCTCCTTCAACAGTTTTGAACACTCGGTATAGATTCTTTTATGAGACAAGCCATAGGAATCTTACAAATGCTCTTATGCTAGGGTCAGCAAATTTTCAGATACACATTGGCTTTCCCTTGATTTCATTCGTTTAATATTAATTTGTTATTCATTTATTTTGTTTGCTTTTATACATTTTTATAAAAGCTTAGATTTAATTAAGATCAAAGCTTCTAACTCACCTGAATACTTGTAGACTAGGTTAGTTCCTTCCTTTATTGAATGCATCTCCTTATTATTACAATATTACATTCTAAGATGATCTACAAAGAAAAATAATGAAAAGATTTTGACTAAACTGTAGTTTCTCGTTGGGAGAAACATTTTTAAGGTAGTTTTGTGAGAAACTTCGCTTCTCTAAGAATTCAAATATTTCAGATTCAAGACTTGCCCCGTAGACCCAGTACTTTAGTTTTATTTCGAAAAACAATAAAGATGTGGATCTTAGTCTTGAAAAACTAAATTTTTTCAAAAAAGTAGAAACTCAAGAATGAAAAGACTGAGAATTTGACGTTAGGAAATTAATTTTTCAAAGCAAACATAAGCCTTCCAAGCCTGATACGGAATCAAGAAATTAAGGGACTCCAACCATCAACATTGGACAGGTTCGGACTTGCTTATGAGAACACAATCTCCATCGCATGTTCTTGAAAGTCAATATATGTATAAAACTTTATTCATTTCATATTGAATTTGGTTGTTTCTTTTTAATGATGAGATCGACGACAGATTCTTAGAATAGTCTGTTTTAGTGTTATAATTTAGGAGCAAGCTAGGATCTTCAAACATAAGCAATTCTTCAAAGAAGAACGCCTTTGTTATTACTATAGAAAAGCGGAGTTACCGCTTTCTAGCTTTTCTTAGTTAATCTAATTGAAATACCAATGTTTTTCGAATAGGCTGGTATTTGAAATTCCTTCATCATATCTTTTATCTTTCTTATAAGCTACTCTTTAGAAAATACCTTGCATAAAATGTTATCTAAAGTTAGGCAGGAAGGCGTGCTTTGGATCTTCTCTGCGCAAACCCCATTTACCATATGAAGCAATCAGCCGACAAAAATGGCAATAAAGAGCAAAGCTCATGCCGATTTCCGTTCTTCTCATTTGTTGGGTTCTGGCTGTTAACTGCTGGAGCGCAGACGCGTCGACTTTTATGGGCAGATGCATGGCCTGCTCCTTTACGGGTATTTCTTTTAAAAATTACAAAACGTCTTCGGAGTCGGCAACGTTTGCTACAAACAGACAAGACACTCGTAGATAGTTTAAATAATTAATGAGCCAGCGGCTACATTTTTGGTTGCAACATTGCGTTCTAACAGTTGTGCTCGGGGCTCTTCAAAATTTATAACACTTTGCCAGCCATTTGGCGCGCTTTTGATATAAAAAAACGTGCACGAGAACGTGACGTTGGTGGCAGGCGCATAAATTTCAGGAACTCGCCTCGCCTTCTCGCCTCCTCGCCTTGTTTTACAAGCCGAGGAAAATGTTCGCACATTGACCGGTCCCTGGGCTGTTGCGCTGATTCCTTGGTGCACTGTAATCAGAAGTTTTGTTAAAGTAACTCGAGTTGTCGCCATTGTCAAGGACCTGTCGTCCTTGTGTGGTGTTGTGGTTTTCAAGTCTGCCTCCGCATATTTGATTTTATAACTTACTTGCAATGTGTCGTTTGAGGACAGCGTTCATAAAACGGGGTCATCAATGAGTCATGTGCAGACATCGCTGGCCATCCCCTGTCCCCCATCCCTCTCCCCATGCCTCAGCACACGGCTGCTCCGGAAAAAGGATTCAATTTGATTGGATTGAAACTCAATGTAAAAGTGGCGTAGTATGATTTGCGCAAAAGGCCACCCGCCGAGCTGGCAGAGGATCTTTGCGGGAAGTTGGGAAGCTGGGAAGCACGTTGCGTGGAATAACGGCTGTAATGGCAACGGTAAACGGATGTTTTTTCGCCCATTGAGCTGCATTTTTAATGCCGTGCGTCGAGTGGGGGTTTTGGCGAGTGGGTGTGGAGCAAGGGCAGGGGAGTGGGTTGTTTACATTTCAAATAAGTTGGCATGGAATGCATGAAAATGCGAGCAAACGGTATGTGTTTCTGTCCGTCTGTTTGTCCGTCCGTCTGTGAGTTTTGTCTGTGTGTGTGTGTCTGCCCAATGAAATCGAAACTTATTAAATATTTAGCAGTGGGTATGAGAAGCGCAAAAAATGAGTTCACATTTGTTGTTTGACTTTATGATAATGCAAAAAACATAAAAATCCACACATGAATCCAATCCCAAAGAAAACCGCATCGCAACGATACCAGCAGCCGGAAAATTATGCAATGCGCCGAGTGCGTATCGGAAAGGGAAAAACCATTTTCCCTATCGTGTTTATCAACCCGATATATTTGCAAATGTGCAAAACACCTGTGCTTGTTCAGAAACAATGATGGGCTGACATGCGCCGACTTTTTTGTTTGCCGTCCGTTTATCTGACTGACTGTCTGACCAGCTGCAGGCAAGGTCATAAATATTTGATTACGGGAGCGGGCTAGGGTGGCCGAGAGGGAGGAGACCAGACCGATGGACAAGTTGACTGAAACAATCAACACATTTAAACGATTCTTTTAATTTATTCAAAGCATTTGATTTTCTGTAAAATGTCGCCAAAATGTTGCTTTGAATGTCTCAAAAATATTATTAATATTTTAAGTGGGTTAGAATGTATAAATTGGGGATATATTTTAACTGCTTATAGCCATGTGAAGCCTAAAATTTAAAATTATCAAGTTTTTGATTAGTTCATAGCAAGTTCGAACAAATAATATATGAACATTAATCGTAAGGACACTGTTCATATGTAAATACCAAATAAACCACAAACTTGACCTGCTTAGGGGAATATGACTACCACGTTTGATTTATTCTAGCTCATATACTTTCGGAGAACATTGCGTTCATACAGACAGACAGACAGATGAGTCTGCCTTTTTATACTAAACAAGAATTATGCAGTCTGGCAGGCCTTCTTCTTTGCTTTACATACAATCATACTAATCTAGTATTTATATCCTTATCTCAGGCTGTAGGCACATACTTATGTGATCAGCGTGGCAAGACGATTCGTCTGTCCGTCCGTGTGAGCCTCGCGAACTGTTGAACCATAACAGCAAAGGAATACATAGCTTTGCATGTAGACTCGTCTTATCCATACGCAGAACAAGTTTATTAGAAACCATATAAAGCACCATTATTTTATACTTAGTGCTATCATAAGAGTAAACAAAATCTGAAGTTTTATCAAAATCGGATAACTATATAACAATATGTGCTAATTTTAACTTTCTACTCGATTCCTCGTTAGAAAAGATAGCCTTTATGAAAGATTCTTTTTTAAAATATTTTACTATGTCAGGATCTATTAATTGTCTATTCAAAAATAAAATACATAAAGCGTTAAGCATATGAGGGTATAATAAACTTATAAGTAGTATAATATTGTAACCTAATATGTTAGGGTATTAAAAGTAGCTTCTTGGCTCTCCAAAATAATATGGAATTGGAAAAGGGATACGGGCCGATTCATTAAAGTTGAATTTTTTTTAAGGAACAGCTTTGGATCTAATAACAATTTGCTGCAGATGAGAACTGTGCTTCCAAATTTCTCATATTCTACAAAAATATTATGAAATAGAATACAAAAAATTGAATAAAAAACATTAGTTTTTATCTGAGAAACATTTAGTGAAAACTTTTTGATGATGGAACCAATGTTGTATACCTTTTTTAAAACGTTTGGCGTACGAGTGTTTGCATGAACAGATAATATGAGTTAATAAAATTATTTGTGACACACATGCTCATAATAAAGATTTGTGCGTCTTGAATATGAATGGAGGTATGTATGCCTTTTCGAGCGCTAATCCACACAAATCAACGTTCAAGGGCCAATTTGTGCCAACAATTAACATTGATCTAGTGCAGGCATAGGAATAATCGGCTTTATTAGGGAGAGGCTTTGGCTGTAAGTCGCATAAATTATCGGGACTGGAGGCAAATCACCTGAGCGTGTCTGTGGCATCGAGACAGCACACATGCAGGGCTATAAAATTTTCACATATTGCTAGAAATTCATGGAAAATTATGCAATAAAAATTCAGAGTTCGCTGCAGGCGAAGATGCCTTGGCTTGTTTAGAATGGCGATGTGTGTCTTAAAGGCTGCCGCGTTTGCCACTTGCCACGTAATCCCTGCGAATGGGACACGTGAAGTGGAAGTGCTTGCCATATTCTGTTGTTGTTGTTGCTGCTGTACTTGCCTCTTGACATCCTGCAAGTTGCGTGCGCGTTTTTCTGTTGCTTTTCGAAACAAATTTTTTACGCTGTTTTATTTCATCAAGAGATTTGCACTTGGGCGAAAGCGTAGCCGTTACGTTACGTTACCATTGCCGTTGCCGTTGCCGTCGCCGTTGTGGTTGTGGTTGCTGCAGCCACAGAGCCACCCACCACTTGAACGGCAGCACCGTCAGAGACAACGACGACACTTTGGTTACGCTCCACCACTTATGCTACACTTTTTTCTACCGTTTTTTTTTTCTTTGCTTGGATTATTTCGCGGCAATCCGCATGCCATCATCGTGAGGCTGCACAAGTTGTAACTTCAACTCAAATTGTAGGGGAAAAAAAAAACAGAAAAGAAAACAACAGAGCAGTAACACGAAACATGTAAAAATGTCTGTTTGCTTATTCGTTTGTATTGTTGCAAAATGCCCAGGAGATGCACATAAAATATTTAACAGACACACAACCGTGGGGGGCAGGGGGGGGGGGCACTTGCTACACAGAACTAGCTCTAGGCACGAGTTTTAAAACAGGCGGCTGTGTTGTGCCCCAGAAGTGTCGTCAAAAAGGGCAGCACCTTCTCCTACTGGCTGCATGTGGGTGTCGCCTGTTAATCATTTGCCCTGCCTCTTGCTGTTGTTGTTGTTGTTGCCGTTACAAGTGCAATAATCTTAACGCTCTTGCCAACAGCAAGCGGGCTCATTAAAAAATGATCGGTACCAGGGGGAGTGCGCCAGAAAGTTTAAAGAAAAATGTTTGCAAGTCTAACTTTTCCAACAACAATTCCCGTCAACTTTCCTCAGGCATGCCCAAGCGACACATTTCAATTGAGAGTGGTACGTGTGTGTATCTGTGTGTGTGTGTCTATGTGTGTGTTTACTAAACTAAAGCGATATCACAATGCATTTCTTAATTTGTTTTTATCACCAAAAGGTTTCTCTTTGTAGCACACACTCGTATGCTTAACAATTCATGTTTTTATTTGGTGTTATACTTATTTGTAATCGCGACAAAACGTTTGTTTAACAATCATTATAGAAATCTATTTCCATTATTTAATCAGCAATCCAGTTTATGAATCTGCAGCAGCAGAATTGTTTTATTTAATTAAAATTAATCGCTTCTCAAAAAATAATCATTTTGGATATAAAGCAGCTGGTTGATACTAATTCTAATATTTAATAAATATTTACTAAGATTCATTCAATTATTAAATGAGCAGAATAATTATTTATTCATACATCTATGTAAATATGTAGTTTACCAGCTCTATTAACAAAGATTATTAATTCAAATTTTCACATCTTTTTGTGAGTTGCAGTCTTAACCTTTTTATTTATTGGAATCCTTATTCCATATCAGCTCCTGCGCCGAAAGCCATAATATTATATTTTTATATTCGCATTTTCGCTCTTAATGTCCCACTTTAAAGCATATCCACATAATAATCATCAAATTATATGACAAATCATATGCCTATCTATGCTGCTCAGCAACTGTGCCATGTCATACATCTTACTCAAGCCCGGCGGGCTCATGCATACCTGAGCAGCGCGAGGATGCTCCAGAATGGCCGGGGACTTGGCCGTATCCTTGCCATGGCAGTTTATGTATGGCGCGCAGCAAATTAAAGTAATTCGCTTAACATAATGGGCGTGCACGCCAAGTGTCTGGAGAACAAGGCCATCAAACAAACAATTTCGCGTTTATGCACATCATATGTTTTATTTTATATTTTTTTCGGAATGGTGACAAGCTCCACAGACTTTAAAAAATGATGTATTGTTTAAAATGTTTCGTTTTTGTGTGCTCCTTGATTATGTGCGACAGTCGTGAAACAAAATTGTGTGGCGAAGCGGCCTTAGACTGGTTGCATTTGTGCGAAACATAGATAAGTCCATCCCCCTATGTGCTTCAATTACGTTGAAGAGCGTTTCTAAAACTAGTAAATTTTCGGTACTTATAATTTTGCAATATGAATTATTAATCACTCCATACCTTATACCTTATCTGGGTATCAGATACTTCTGTCTAGCCTTAACTCTAAATTCAGTAAGCTAAAACACAAGTTTATGAGTGGCATAAAATGTTGAAAGAATGTTTTCAGAGATGTTTTGTGCCTTGAAAAAGTCAAATCTCGCGTATTATTAATGTATTTCAGCGACAAAGAAATCAATACAATAGAGAACTTAAGTTAAATAAAACTTAAGAAATAAAAAAAGCCTATAAAAATGACAAAAATATCTAATAACGAATCCGACTAGTATGGTTTGAAAAAACACTGCATTTTTTTTTAAGTTTATCATATATATATAAATAATTCATATAAACCTGCCTACGCCTCACAGATCCGCTTATATTCCCAATCAAGTAAAATTTTGAAACTCCGATGGTAGCAAGAAAAGTGTTATAAAAAATAAAGCAATCTTAAAAACCAACGCAGTTTTTAAATGAATCTAGACCTATCATATATTTTTTACATTTATAATATTTTGAGGTCCAGTTGCCAAAGATATCAAAAATTGTGGGTGATTTTTCGTGTGACTATGAAATTCAGCTAATTCGGGTCTTTTAAAATCAGTGCCGCTTCGCAAACTGGTTCTGTTGAAAGAAAATGGAAACTCTTTTGTTTTTAAAGCATTTTACAGATTGATTCTTCATGCATAATAAGACCAGCCTAATGTTACATATGTGCCTATGTATGTGTGTCTTTTTTCCCCATCCATGTCAATCGTGCAAACATTTGCACTTGAAAGTTTGTGACTAACAAGCGTCTAACCATTTGCCACTCCCTCCTTGCAGCCTTGACCGTGACCAGCCATTTACATTCCAATTGGGCGCCGGACAGGTGATTAAGGGCTGGGACCAGGGTCTGCTCGACATGTGTGTGGGTAAGTTTGACAGCGATTGTACACTTGACCCGCCACTTTAAACCTGTCCCCATCTGATAGGCGAGAAACGCAAGCTGACCATCCCACCACAGTTGGGATACGGGGACCAGGGTGCCGGCAACGTAATCCCAGCAAAGGCTACGCTCGTCTTCGAGGTGGAGCTGCTCAACATTGGAAACACGCCACCCACCACGAATGTGTTCAAGGAGATTGACGAGAACAGTGACAAGCAGCTGAGTCGCGAAGAGGTAAACGTCTATGTATGGATCGCACTTTTTATTTCATAATTTACACCTTCTCTGTGAAATATCCGTGGGTCTGGATTTATACTTCAACACGTTACTAACCGTACTCTTCAAATGTGTTTCGAAATTATTTATTTTCTTTTTGAAATTACCATCTGCTTCGTTTTTATCGCATGATATAGGTCAGTGAATATCTGAAGAAACAAATGACCGCCGTTGAGGGTCAGGACTCTGATGAACTGAAGAATATGCTGCAGGAGAACGACAAGCTGGTTGAGGAGATCTTCCAGCATGAGGATAAGGACAAGAACGGTTTCATCTCGCACGATGAGTTCTCGGGCCCCAAACATGACGAGCTGTAAAGGATGGCGGCATGTGCTTAAGTTATATACTTACATACATACATATATATATAGATATATATAAATACAGTGCAACACTACACATACACACATTAAAATAACAAATTCCAAACATAAAGAACGCGTGGACTGACGCCCCTGGGCGCTTGTTATTTCCTTTTTGCAACGTCATTCATATTTGTATATAGGTACATACATACATACATACATATATGCATCGATATAGGAAGCTAAGCCACCCCAAACAAACAATTATTATCCCACAATGTACAACTTCCATTACAATAACAAACAACAAAAATATGGAGGACGTCTCTCACTTCAGTCTAGGCATAGTTTAAATTATGTAAAGATACAGCAGAGAATATGACAAATCTGATTAAGCATTAAACTTTTTTATATACATTTATAGGTTGTTATATTTAAAGTTGTAACTAATTTGTGTTGTGTCTGCCAATCAGCAAAAAGTTGTGAACAAGTTTTTCAGAGGATGCTGTAATAAAATTAAATAAAAACAATTGTTCATTGAAACAGTTAATTCAATAAAGAAGTGCTGCTGTAATTCAATAACAACACATTGCCATCTCTTTTTTAATTGAGAAAGGGTATCTGGAAAGTTCAAATCGATTGTCCATTATGAAATTGTTTTTCTGATTTGCGTTTTCCTACAGATATACGGGTATTAACTGAAGACCGCACGCTATAAACAAAAGAACTGTTCCTGAGTATGAAAGTAAAGCTTCAACTCGTTCAGACGAATATTATGACGCAATATACAGTGAAAACTCCCTTATCGGACACCTCTTTTATCCGGACACTCCCCTTGGGCGGACAAAAATTTGGCCGATCGTAAGTGTCCGGCCATAAAGTATATATATTCAGAATCAGCATGACGAGAGAAATCGATCTAGGCATGTCCGTCCGTCCGTCCGTCTGTCCGATTGAATGAACGCAAGGATCTCAAAAACTATAAGAGCTAGAACAACCAAAGTTGGTATCCAGATTCTCCTAGGTCCGAGAAAGGACGAGTTTATTTTTTCAGTCAAATTTCAAATTTTAGTCCCGCTAATAGCGCCGGAGTAGGGGAGGGGGGTCATTAGGAAAAAAGTTAACTCAGGAGAATCAGGATACCCAGTTTGGTTATTCTAAGTTTTATACTTTCCGAGATCTTTGCATTCATACAGACAAATGGACACGCCTCCTTCTGCGTTCGACATACATTCGCACAAAGCTAGAATACCCCTTGGGTACAGGGAAATTTGGTTATTTTAAACACAGTTTAAATTGTTTGAGCGATTTGTTTCTGACACTAGTTAAGATTATAATCGTTGACTATTTCGCAGCCCAATGAACATTTGGTATACTTGTACAGTTTGGTTGAGTCATGAAGCCAATCGGTTTGTTTTTATTTTGCTTGGTGCAAGTTATCCATGTAAAAGGTTACACAAGATTTACAAATGTGAAGTGCGAAAATTTGGACACATCATACGTGAACTTTTCAAAATGTGATCTTAAAGTCCTGGGTCGTGGTATTGTGGGATTGAGCATGCAACTCGATCTTCTTAAGCCGCCTATTTGGAACGTTTCAGTAAGCATTGTATTTATTTATAGTGACGAAGTATTTTCTGAATAACATATAACTTCTTTGAAGGTTAATTTTAACATAAAGAAGAAATTAAGTGGGTATCGTCCATTTCTGTATAACGTTACATTCGATTTTTGTCGTTACGAAAAACATAAGAACAATTATCCGCTTTTTAAGTTCGTTCATGACGCCATCATAAATTCTTCAAATTTCGATCACAAGTGTCCCTTCAACGTAAGTACGATTTAATTTGTGTAGAAATTATATAACTTCAGATGTGGTCAGACATACAAATAATCGTATGTGGTATTTTATAAAATTAAAAATCAAAAATGTATGTTTGTTAGATCAAAAAGAATCAGTATGCTAATTATTTAACAGTCTGACCATTTACATATAAAGATGCATTAATAGGTAATTCGTCTTGTTTGCCAACAGCATAGCATTATCATCGACCAATTTGTGGTTAAGGACGAATCGTTCAAGATGACACCCTTTCCAAATGGCTCATATCTTTATGAGATCATACTCGGTGCCTACAATATTTGGCGAGCCGTGCTAACTATTTATTTTGATGTGAAGTTAAACTGATTCTAATTATTAGACACATCATTATCATTATATGAATCATTTAAATACATATACTAAGTAAAGTATAGAATCAATTAAAAACCACTTATACTTTAACACGATTTTTGCTTAACTAATAAATGCACACACAATAAATGTGATGTTTAATTTTGTATTTTTAATTATGTGTGTCTGTCTATCTCTCTCTCTCTCTCTCTCTTGGCTATGCTAAAATGCTGACTCAAAATAAAGCTATAAAAGAGCACGGTAGCTCAACATTTTGGTCAGTTTTAAACTCCACATAATTTACAGTTTCGGTTGATTTCAAGAGCGAATTTAAATTCTTGTTGTATAATTATTCCGTGAACCACAAAATGATGTTGCACTTTTGACAGCACTGTTTTAAACAACACTTTAACGACTTAAATAAGCTTTTGAACATAGAAAAATACCATTATTAGGAACACTTGAAAGTGAAACAACTAAAGTCCAAAAGTTTAACAATAGTAATAATGAAAGAAAATAACTGAAGACATAATTCTCGGTAATTGAAAATGTTAGTAAATAGTGTTTAAAGAATTAAAAGAAAAGAGGAGAGATTAAAGAATTAATTGAATGTGAGCAATTGAAAACGAAGCACGTTAAATACTAATCGATTCTCGGATGTTTAATTAAACTATTGTCAGACTATTGAAGATCGCACGCCATAAAGAAAAGAATATCAGTTAATGCTGTAGTTTCTAATCCTGTTTCTGAGTATGGAAGCACAGCACAAAATCAGTGGTCAATATACCTTAATATGTGTGTAAATAAAGAAAACATTATTCCAAAATCAGATATCTAATGAATTAAGCTTTTTTTTAATTCTTCTATTGTTTTCGATCACAAATATACATAACTGACAAATGTCAATCAACTGTTGAGACACCCGTTACATAGATTACCAATCTATTAAAAAATGGGTTTTAAAAATACAATTATAATTTAATAAACGGTTCGTTTTTGTAACTAATTAAGAACTAATCGTTGACCATTTCGCAGCCCAATGAACATTTTGGTTTGAGCCATGACGCCAATCGGTTTGTTTTTATTTTGCTTGCTGCAAGTTATCCATGTAAAAGGATACACAAGGTTTACAAATTTGAAGTGTGAAAATTTGGACACATCATACGTGAACTTTTCAAAATGTAATCTTAAAGTTCTGGGTCGTGGTATTGTGGGATTGAGCATGCAACTCGATCTGCTCAAGCCGCCTGTTTCGAACATTTCAGTAAGTATTGAAATGAAGTATGAATGAAGAATGAATAACATATTAAAATTCTTTTAAGGTTAATTTTAACATAAAGAAGAAATTAAGTGGGTATCGTCCATTTCTGTATAACGTTACATTCGATTTTTGTCGTTACCAAAAACATAAGAATAGTTATCCGCTTTTTAAGATCATTCATGGCACCATTATGAATTCATCAAATTTCGATCACAATTGTCCCTACAATGTAAGTACGATGTAATTTAAAAACTTAATAATTATATAACTTAAGGTATGGCCAGACAAACAAATAATTTGCACAAAATCGGTTATTTTACAAATTTTAAAATTAAAAGGAGATTCCCAGAGAAGTTTGTTAGATCAAAGGGCAATTTCATTGTAGAATTCCTATTTGCTTAATATGAAAAATTTGGGCGCAAATTATTTGACAGTATGACCATAGCTTTACATACACTATAAACCTGCATAGATAGGTAATTCGTCTTGTTTGCCAACAGCATAGCATAATCATCGACAATTATGTGGTTAAGGACGAATCGTTCAAGTTGACACCCTTCCCCAGTGGCTCATATCTTTATGAAATCATAATCGGTGCTTACAATATTTGGCGAGCCGTGCTCACTGTTTATTTTGATGTGAAGTTAAACTGAAACTATTATACGAATCATTTCAATACTTATAAAAACACTTTATTTCAACACGATTTTTTCTCAACAAGTAAATGCACATACAATAAATGTGATGTTTAATTTTGTATTTTTAAATATATATTACATATGTCTGTGATTAGACTTAATACATACTACTACTTGGCCATAAAAACCGCATACAACTATATAAAAAGCTACAAACGCTACGCTTCCACCCATTCATGGAAGTCTCTGCAATTATAGTGACTATAGTGGGAAGAGCAAATAAAAAAATGATTTGTTCTTGTCGAGAGTTGTATTATATGTGCCCTCATTCCGTCCACTTTTTGGCATACCCTAAACAATATACAAATGCTAGTATTTGGCACGCCAATCTCTATATATGTAAAACATTTTGTCCTGACTGATTGCCAATCAACGCACAGCCCAAACGGTAAGAGCTATGAAGCTGAAATTTGGACACAAGTTTCCTTTCACAGTGGATGTGAGCGCTTTTGAAAATTCTAACTCCAAATGGGGGAAAACGGACTCCAAAGATTTTTGAAAAATCTACAATTTTCATCAGATTAACGACAACTGTAAACTTTTTTTTTTACAATATACATATGTATGTATGCATCCAAATAGTACGTGTGTGGTCACAATATGTATTGTACTATAGTACATGCCCTAGCTTTCGGAATGTACCAATGTAATTTGGTATTGGAAGTTCCTTTAGAAACTTTAGAGTATCGGCAGAGAAATAGAATATTGTAAATAAACTTATATCTGTAAGCAAAAATACTGAGCCCATCAAACTTTTAAAAAATTTTACCACATTTATATGTAAATTAACACCCGAAATCGAAGGACCCCTTTAAGTACAAAGCAATAATTGCTAAGCTCCACATACATATTCACTACTTTATACGCACAAGTTCGTAGATTTCCATCTTGAAAATGAAAGCGGAATTGCGCAGAAAAAAAACTCTAAGAATACATTTTATTTGCTTCCCCCAACATATTTATAACTTTACGCATTCCCCCAGAGTAAAACATAAATATAACATTTATATAGTCGTATTTATATTGAAAAATATACAGAGAATATAGAAAAGCACTTTGAAAACATTTTCTTGTTGTTTAATTGCACATATAGTGAAATGGGGAATTTAAACTGAAAAATTGTACGCGATAATGACTAACACATTTATGTTCTGTGTCCTTACACATTAAATTAGAAAAGACTGAAAATTAAATACGAATTTCATATAATAGACGCACTGTATGGCGTTCTAAACAAACATAACACCGATTCTTCATGGACTACTTATTTATATACAATAACTGTCATCGATGTGAGCGCAAATTGTTTGCGCAACTGTTCAGGAGAATGTAACGATAACAAACAAGGCCTGTCGTCGCATCGGAGAGCACATCGCTTCATCACTTTGTTGCTTACATAACTAGAGCGTGGTTATAAAGAGTAAAAGTATTGTTGTGTTCGGCTTCGTAGAGTACACGGTATACGGAAAGTACAGCGGTTCCAATTTCTATTGCCCCGAGAAACTTAAGAACTCTATGTATGGGAAACCAGTTCCGAAATGATCGATCGAATCCTCAACGCGTAATGTTGGTATCGAATGGTTGTCCAACGCGTTCAACCAATGGTTTAAAAGGTAAAAGTATTCTTGTGTTCTGCTTCGTAGAGTACACGATACACGTAAAGTACACCGGTTCCTATTTGTTATTGCCGCGTGAAACTTAAGAGTTTAGTATATGGAAAACCAGTTCCAATATGATCGAGTCCTCAACGCCAGAGGACTCGCCATGTAATGTGGGTATCAAATGGTTGTCCAAAGCGTTCATATAGAGTGGCGGCAGCTTGGAGCCCCGAGCACCCGCCTCGTAACAAACCTGTAACGGTACAAATAAGGTATTATGACGTTACAATAAGCAAACATTCCTTACATTTTCTTGATCCAGCGTGGCTCGTAAGCCAATTTTTGATATTCCTGCAGCTGCCAGCAGGTCGAGGAATGGAAGCAGAGCCATCGCACTGCTTCGAGCAAGCTGTTCCGATATGCGCGCAATGTCCGAGAAGTTTTCCGCATTTGTTGCATACCAGTCATCACACTGAAAAAAAAATACATTCATTGTTTAAAATGTAAGTATTTAATTTATATATCATAATTAATATCTTAGAACTTGTATCGTTTGTTTTTATTTGTTTTGCCGCCCCTAAACTTCAAGAGCAAACATTTCTTCATTTTAATTACTTTACATTTGTCAAATAATTTTTCTAGAACCTTTTTTGGAACTTACCTTGAGTATAAATACGTCGGTCAGACGTATAATATAGTTAGTACTGGAATAGTTTAAAGTGCCATGCACCCGAATGTTGGCCACACCATCCATGGGCTTGTCATCAATGGGAGACTTTACGCTACAATACAAAATTGATGGAGTTATGTATTAGATTGGAGAAATATGGAAACCCAATTTGAAATTAAATTCATTTCGACTCGCATTCCAAAATGGAAACAGGCCTGATTGTTTTGGCGAAATCTTACCCCACATTGATCTCGCGTTCATTGTCCACCCACTTGATGCTGACAATTTCAGTTTGTTCCTCAGTGGCGCCAATGGGGCCGCAAACGATATTAATATCATTTTGATTTCGCAGTGCGTTGCGCACCTCTTCCATTTTTGTGGGCAGTATCTGCACCATCAGACCATCCTCCACAATGCTGCATTTGCCCGTTAGGCCGCTGCTCGTTTTGAGCGCCTCGTTTAGCACAAAGAAGCTGGCGCCCGTCACCTTCCTTGGCTGGCCCTGGATGTTGATGGCCTGCGTGGAATACGAGTACATCTCCGCTTTATCATCGTTCACATTCTGCATGCACACCAAGTGGCCGTCGGCCACTTTCGAGAAGTTGCCGGCAAAGGCCAAGATGTGATCGCTGGCATTGTCAATGCCCTTGATGACGTCACTGTGGCGATAACGCGGTATTACGATTGTTGTCTGGCGATCCTCCATGTGTATGTAGAGGCCCCGAACGGCGGGCAATGTATAGGAGTAATTGCGAAAATCGGCCAAAAAATTGATAATGGTTTGCGCGATCTCAGCATACACTGACTCGCGATTACGCACCGAGATCAACGGACACGGATAATAGCGATATTGTGCGCCCAGACGTAGTATTAGACGGAGCGGCAGAACCTTGGCCCACGGCACCTCATGCCGATGTATAAGCACAGCCACCAGATACGGACTCTCCGGCACAATAACGCCCTGCAGACATTGATAGGTGGGCCGAATAAAAATGAAGCCACCATGTTCGCGTGAGCCCAAAAAATTGGCATTGCGTGGACTAGAGAAGTCCAGCTCGACGGTGGCACGCGCATGTTCCGCTTCCGTGTACAGCTCGTAAAGATGCTGAAAGATGTCCCGCGGCACGGGCGGCTCTTTCAGAGTTTCACCCTTCTGCGGAATTTTAATTTCCAGTAAAATAATGACCTCATCGTTGCCCACATGATGCATGCCCGAGGTGGTAAAGTTAAGGACCCAGCAGTTCATGCAGCAGCTCACTGAAAAAGACAAACAATTGACAAATTATGAACGATCTAATCGTATACTAATGCTGTGATTACTTATAAAGCTAGGGTCAGATCTGCAAAGAGTTTGTACAAGTAGGCTCACAAACGCTTTACTTTATAAAGATATTAGCAAAAACTAACTATTAAAATGGAATTGCTATTAGTTTTGATTGAATTGCTTGTAAGATTATTCCTGACTTTTTTTGGAATATGTGTAAGGGCTACGATTTGTACATTCTTTTGGCTGAATTCTTCAGTGTAATTTATAAAAAGAAACACTAAACACTTTATCAATTACAGCTGGGCAAGATTTTTAAAGTCTAAATATATTTGTTTAATGCGCTGTTCTTAAAAAAAGAACAGCCTAGATTACCGGACTGTCTAATAAATTGGCCTCCACTGCTTCAGAGACTATTTAAGTTTTAAGAATTACTTATAAAGCTAGGGTCAGATCTGCAAAGAGTATGTACAAGTAGGCTCACAAACGCTTTACTTTATAAAGATATTAGCAAAAACTAACTATTAAAATGGAATTGCTATTAGTTTTGATTGAATTGCTTGTAAGATTATTCCTGACTTTTTTTGGAATATGTGTAAGGGCTACGATTTGTACATTCTTTTGGCTGAATTCTTCAGTGTAATTTATAAAAAGAAACACTAAACACTTTATCAATTACAGCTGGGCAAGATTTTTAAAGTCTAAATATATTTGTTTAATGCGCTGTTCTTAAAAAATGAACAGCCTAGATTACCGGACTGTCTAATAAATTGGCCTCCACTGCTTCAGAGACTATTTAAGTTTTAAGAACAAATCTTTTGTTTTTCGCAAAAATAAAATTTTTTAAATAAATTTTTGTCTCTTACGTTGAAAAATGTCTACAAATAGGTACAATATAGTAATTAACTTAAAACCACCAAGTTTTAGTGATAATGTATGATGTATAGAACAGTTAGGAATTGTATTTGTGTTGGAGTTCGTGTTGGAGTTAAAAGAGAAATTTATAGCAAGTTGAAAAGTAATTGAAAAATCAGTCCATGTCTATCGTAGGATGAAACTCTAGTGTTTGCCAAACACATTTTAGCCTATGAGAAGTCATAAAATAGTTTCCATAGATTATTACTCACAATTGATTATCTTGACCAGGACAAAGAAATTGTTCTTGACTATAAACTTTAATGTTTCACGTTGCAGACGGTCCAGTAGTTCCGCATCGTTGCGCACATCCTTGTACTCGAAATCACAGTTAGTAGCCTCGCGGCTGGGCAAACAAATGGGCGGTAGCCCGTGCTCATCATACGGAATGAAACAACCTTGGGCATCGCCATTGGGCAGCTTTCGATTGCGCGTTGGCTCTGCCTTGCGACGTGGCGAATTCTGCGATGCAACGCGAGATTCTGTGCAAAGAACATCGAATTAGAAACGCCGTTTTTAAGAGGAATTGAAATTTTGAAATTACCGGCGTTTGCATTAGTGTGGCCGGCTTCAGCAGCTGCTAGGGTTGCGACAGCAGCAGTTGGCGGTATGGAGCCACGAAATAGGGACGCCATTAGACCCATTGTGGTGGTGTCAATACTGCGCGGTTCGTTGGTGCCTGGTGTGGGCGGCTTGTTGTTGGCACTGGATCGATTTGTACGATCGCTATGATGACCACGTCGTGCCTGCTTTGCCTCGCTCCACTGCTGCTCCATGGCGCCGGCCAATTCGCTGCCGGGCGCAATGCCATCACTGAACATGACGCTCTTTCGCTTGCGCGCCTTCTTGCCACTGGAGTTTGACGAGTTGGATGAGCTGTCGTTGTTCTTCTTCAGCACGCCGACGGGCACAATTACGCTGGGTGGCGGAGCGCCCGGGGTTGCATTTACCTGCCGGTGCGGCGGTATTGTCGAGCAGTACTCCATCGGATTGTTTGGATTTGGCGAACGCATTGGTGTTGGTGGCAGCGCGTCAGCATTTTCGGAGCTCTCATCGCCTCCTCCACCGCCGCTGCCGCTGCTATCAACTTGCTGCGCATCCTGACGCTCACAGAGGATCATGTAGCATTGGACGCACACACGCGACTCCGGCTCGTTGGCGAATTCCAGGCGGAAACGCTGCGAGCAGCAGACGGAGCAGAGCACCTTGCCGCAAGCACGGCAATGATGTCGTCGCTTAATCATAGTGAACTTCTGCTGACACTGCATGCAGCCGGTAGCCATATTGTCGGGCACCCAGATAGGGGGAACTTTGCCGAGATTGGCAAACGGATCGCTGTAGCCGACGGCCTCATAGATAGGACTATCATTCGTATTAGCGGATGCAGTAGCTTGTTCCTGATACTCATGTGAGTTGGGTTCCACATCCTCAACAGGTGGGACCGTCTCATCGCTTGATTGAATCGTTTCCCCCGGTGGCGTCTGTCCGGCATTGACATACATTTGTGTATTGCAGCTGTTCAGATCGAGAGTTGTGGGTCGCTCTGGGCGTTGTTCCTGCGTTTCGAGTGCATCGGTGGCTAGAATTTCATCACCCTCGTCATCTTCTAGTTTCCGACCCGAGAGCGAGGATTCGGTGCTGCTAAAAGACGATGCGATATCCTCGCCCATGACTGTTACCGGTGTTGATTCTTGAGCGCGCAAATCTGCAAACTCCACAGTCGATGCTTGTGAGAAGTTGTCGACATTCATCTGCTCGGCAGATGCGGTTTCTTGCTCGGAAAGAATGCGCACCGACTCCTCCTCAGTAGCCGGCGAGGTTGAATCTCCATCATCATCATCGTCAATCATTTCGTGCGGTCCACGTCTAGGGACCAACTCTTCTTGAGCATCATCGATATCTATCTCTTGCAACATGCTGTCCAGCTCAGTGTCCGATATTTCGTCCATCGTCGAGCAAAAGGTAATGGGCTGGCTGCGCTTTGGTGGAACTTCTTGTTGCTGTTTTTGTGGTTTTGCGTTCACAGTTGGATCCTGTAAAGAACGAACAGCGAATTTGAAAAATAAATAATTAAATTTTTTGTCGTCCACTCACCAACGGCATAGTATCTGCCAATCCTTTGCCCTGTTGTAATTGGCTTTGGGTATTTAGTTCTGTTTCTGTCACAGCTGAGAGCTCATTAAGCACCTTGCCTAATGCAGAGGAGGCAGTCACTTCGCATGGCAAAATGGACTGCGACTCGGAGGTGTTAGTAATGGATATTGAGGACAGGCCAATGGCCAAATCCTCGACTGCTCTGGGCTCGTTTTTGGCGCCTGCAACATTAGGCAGCACCTCAAGGGCGCTGGGTTTTTCGCTTTGGGGCGGTGTCGTCAACTCCTCAGAGTTGCCGGGCGACGGTCCCGACGAGAACGTCGAGCAGGATGATGTCGTCAGCGATTCCGAAGATGAGACAATTGCTTCGCCATCCTGGGTGAGTTGCAGTTTTGGTTGTTTTTCCAATGCTTCGCTGTACTTGTTTATGTCCTCCTGGTTGAGGGCATCGTCGTCGTCCTTTGCATCAGCTTCATCCTCATCATTGGCACCATCAATAATATTTCCAGCCTCACTCAACTGCCAGTTGTAATTCTGATTTGTCACCGTTTCCAGGCTCTTCACATCCTTGCGATAGTCGTCCAGGCTGTTAAATACGTGCGAGACGCCTACAAAACTTTTGGGCACACCATTGCTAACATTGCTGCAGCCAGCGCTGCTGCTGGCGCCATCGCCCAGGGGTCGGGTTTCTGCGCCCACACTCGGCGCAGCAGCGAGTGCAGCTGCTGCTGCGGCAGCGTTCCTGCTTTGTTTCTCATCTTCGGCAACGCGAAGTTCCAAATTATCCAAGACCTGATCTATATCCACTAGATCCATGTTTAATGGGATTACATTTAATCTGCAGCGAAAGACGTAATAGATGCTGAGCCGAGCTTGCTGAAAATTTTCACCCTGCGGGGGAGTGGGGCGCCAACGACCAAACAAGAAAAAGCAGCAACAAAAACAAAGCAAATAAATACTGTGATGATTCACGTGATTTGGAGCGTAATCGTGCGAATTGATAGCCAATTCAAATGCTTATGTGTATTGCGCATGTTGAGAAATACAGAGATTGCATTTTCAAGCGCTATATTTACCCTAAATTAAGCTCCTATTGCTCAAATTAATAACTGTATTGCAAAAACATTATACGATTGAGATGTGCAATGTTAGATAGTACTATCGATAAGACACTTTCCAATTATCGATATTAAAGTCAAGTGTGTCCAAACTTGCTGCAGGTATTTCAAGAATTCAAAATTTGTTGCCGCGGAACACATTTACTTCAAATATGTAAATAAATCTATGTAATGCCATGTTTATAAGTAAACAACTCGTTTGGAATAATTCTACATGTTTTGGAAATACCGTTACAGCAACATTTTGTATATTTACATATTGACCAGCAAGCAAACACCTTGTGACTTATTTAATTTTTACTTTCGGTCCATTGAACTAAATGTGTAATAGCAAAATGTTAATGTTATTTGTACTTGTTTACAAATTGATTTCTTTATTTATTTACATTACATTAGGTGTGTAGCTATCGAGGGAAATATTGTGACTTTTCGATACGCGATTTTTGTAATAGTGACAATGTCGCTGGTGCAAACCTATCGTTCATCGATGCCATCAGTCGTGTTCTCGGTTTTTGTCCGTGAGGTTGTGTGCGGAGGGTTTCTGCACGGATGTAAAGAAATTTTTACAATAAATGCATAATTAGTTACAACCGTTTTGTTGTAATACGAGTGCGCAAAGCATTCTAAGTTCAATTTAAATAAAAGGTGCGACCAATTAGTTCAAAAACATAAATACGAAAAAAGTTGCAAGCGAACATTTCAAAAGCAATAAATAGAAAAACAAAAAGAAACCGACGCATCGAATTGCGTTTGTGTGCGTGTGTCTCGTTGCCGCCTCTTGCCTGTGTGTGCGTGTGTGTGTGTCTGTTTGTGAGAGTAGGTAGACGAGGTGGGCGTTCAAACGTGTGTTGTCTTTGGCATCGTCGTGGAAAACAAACTTGTAGCAAATTTTTTTCATATCGCTAATAACAAATATTTATTTATTTGTTTACTTAATTTAAATAATTTATATTATTAAATTACTTTAATTTGGCTGCGGAAATTCTACAGTTCTGTGGTAGTTGCTCATCGCCAATACCAATACCACCACCAAAAATCCCACGCACACACACATACCATACATACACTATCAAGTCACCGCGTTGCGCTCTTGTTGTCTTCTATCTCACTTTATCTAACACACACTTTATCGTGTGTTTTGTTTTTGCGCTTCTTTTCCTCTTCTGCTTCTTGATGCAGTAATCTTTTTGTTTATTCTTCTTTACACTCGCGCCTCCCTCGCTGACCATCACACTAACCGACTGCCTCTAGAATGCTTTGATTTTTGCCGCGTACAAAAATTGTTGTTAATTTACAACATTTAAGACAATACAAATGTAATTCTATTGCCCTGATCGTCATACACACACATGCACTCAGAACACACGCACACACACGCGAATGTAATTCGCTTTATTTACGTACGCGCGCCGCTTTGTTTCGATTTTAATTGATAAATTACCCGAAATCTACAATGTTTATGTCATTGGCAAATGTATTGTGTTTGTTTTAAAGTGTTTTAATTGCCCAGCAACAACCATGTGCTTATATATATATGTATGTATCCAATTCGTTAGCGTATTTCGTGTGTGAAACCAGTTTTCCATTCGCATATATTGTATATGAAGAAATAGAAAAATAAATACAAAATACAAAAGACAACTTTTGTATTGCATTTACAAAAATCAAAGTTAACTAAATACAAATTTTGTGAAACAAATAAGCTGTATGCTGCCACCGCTTGCTCACTAAGCATTTGGATTAAACTATTTTAAAAATCTGCATTACCGCCCACACACTCTACGCTATCAAAATGCAGTCGAGGAACCATATGCTCATCCTTATGCTGATCGGACTCTTCATGGCCGCCATCCAAGCTGCTGATGAGGTAAGTCCAGTTGCTTATAATCTGAAAAGTTTTTTGACTGGATAAAGCGTTCAAAAAACATAGAAATACTCTGTGATCGAATTGCTAATGCAAAGGCCCTTAAATTACCAATACTTAGGCCTCCTTATACTTTTAATAAAAGCTTTAAAAATGAATTTGTTTCGTTTGGTTTTCTTGTGTTGTTTTTTCGATCAGCTGTTCCGTACCTAACCAAGAAATCAAGAAAATACAAAATGAGTTCACGTGCACTTGAATATTGGAAGTAATTATGTTTTCACTTTAAAATAAATTTCGATTTGCAATTAATTTAGTAAAACAGCTCCTCTATACACACTCTACAGTGAAATACAGTTGAGAAGTTCGTTACAAGGATATTAACCCGACAGCTGATTGCGATATAAAAAATACTTTTGTCACTCTATTGGTTTGCTTCCATTCAATAAAGTGTACAGTATAGTTCAATTAATTTTTCAACTTAATATACTTTTAAATTTGTTTAATTATTCATATATGTGTATAGCTTAGAAGAAATTACAATTCATTACATGATTTATTTACTATATAAAGAAAAGCTGTAATGGGAACTCTGTAATTTCTGGATTCGATTTGATACCTTTAGAAACTATTTGAGAATCTTTGTCTTTAGTTGCAAAGTATTTCTGCCTGCGACTGTTAAATAAATAAATGCTATACTGGGGTAGAGTATTAGCGTTGCAGAATTGACAGATGTTTGGGATTGTGATATGTTCCGAAATGTATTTGTGGATTAGCCAAATGCGCTCGAAAAAAGGCATATGGGGTTTGGAAACTTCTTAAATTTAACGCAGAAGTACCACTATTTAAAAAAAAATTCCTTAACGAAGTATTGCTGAAGTAGCCCTTTTCATTTACATGAATAATTCGGTTATTCATCGCTTTCTTGGCATTTAATAGAAGAATTCGAGGAACGTTTCCAGTTTAGGTCTGTGTGGAATTCTCATTTATAGTTTAGTTTTTCAAACGACGAATTTTAAAAACAGTAGAGGCAGCATACAAATTTATTTTACTCTATTTCCAAATAAACTTAGTTTTGGTGACTTGCTTTAAGGCAAACGCAAGAATATTATATAAATCTAATAGATTTCTTATTCTTCGCCTTTGTTTGTTTGCTTGTTTTATACTTCATTATTTTGTGTGCTTGAGGTTTCAGTGGATATTTGCAGGGATTAAACAAAATGTCAGATTCTTTGCCTTTTATTGAGAAATAGGAAAATATGCTTATGGAAGTCGATGCAAAAATATGCAAGAAGAAAAGCCAACTGTGTTGTGGCATAAAACCATCTGAGTCGTTGCACTTAAAGTCGCCCGCCATGTTGCTGTTGCCGTTGCTTGTTTGGTTCTTCTTGTTGTTGCAATCGACGCCTCATTTGTTGCAGTTGCCAGCCAGCCAGCCAGACAACAAGCAAACAAATAAAATGCGTACATGAAGATAAAGAGAAGAGAAGCTGCAAAGACATTAAAAACGTCTGCAATGTGAGCGCATAAATACGGCAACACAAAGTATATACGCATCTATATACAGATGTTAGTATATGTACGTATATACCCATACTTGTACACAACACTGGCATTGGCTGACTTTCCTAATGCCCATAGTTCAATATTTGTATATAGTGTATAGTGTGTATATGTATGTATGTTTGTGCCTCGTACTTTCCACTGAATTAATTGCTTTCCTTATTTATCACACAATGTGGTTCAAAGTTCGAATAATTGTTGATTGTCTTGAGATGATATTTACAAAAACTAAAAGGATTCCTTCTCCGCTTTTCCGCTTTTTAGTTTATATTTAGTTTCTATTTAGGAATCGAGAGCCTTAAGATAAATTAGAAAAGTAGTAAATTAGTTATACCTTAATTATACCTTCAGATTCCTTCTCCGCTTTTTAGTTTATATTTAGTTTCTATTTAGAAATCGAGAGCCTTAAGATAAATTAGAAAAGTAGTAAATTAGTTATACCTTCAGATTAGCTTCACATTACATTTAAATACCATAGATAAAAGCTTTAAAAATTGCTTGCAGCTTAAAAAAGTTATTGCAGTCTAACGGACTTCAATTATTTTTTATGTCTTCAAACCGATTTTTATATTTTAACAAAAGAAATATGCTATCCGATTTAGAAAATGTTAAATTGAAGCTGATGGCGAATGGTTTGAACAGAAAATGATTTCGGTTTCTTTTGTTTTTGTAAAGAATTTTAGAAAATACATATAGATTTCAAAAACCTCAAAACAAGTTATTAGCTGCAAGTTAGGTTACTTTGCTTTTCTATAGAAAAAAAGTTCTAGAAACTTAAAAAACGTGGAGGAACTTGTTTTTTATTCGATAATTCACCATGGAGATTTGTTTTCTAGGCAACAATTCTTACAAATATAACAATATTCAATAAACTCAAATTATGTATACCTTATCATTAACAAATAGAATAACATATAGAACAATATTATATTATATTAATATAATATGAATGTTCTATAAATAATACTGTATTTTTGGTCTAGTTTGCTTTCTTAGCTCAGAAATACAATTTTTTTGTACCCTCAGGGCTATTTAATTTCAGCTTTAATATAAGGGTATATTGAAATGAAGTTGTACGAAGCTTGCCGCATCATTTTTTATTCTCACTCCTCAACTCGAATGGCGCGTCGATCGTTGGCCAAACTGGTGGCCAACTATTTGACTCTTGCCAATTTCTCGAGAATGTTTGTCGGCTGGTTAGTACACAAACACACATACATATATGTACATACATGTGTGTGACTTATTGGCCCAAAACTGTGCTCACATCAGTTCACACAGACATACACACACATACGTATGGAAGTGTTGACCAGTTCGGTCCATACTCAGCAAACTAAAGCCAGTAGTCGCCGCTTAGCTAGGAAGGATGGGTTGACAGACTGACTGACTGCATGTTGTTAGCCACCAACTACTGTTTCTCCTCTTCAACGCAGTTGGAGAGGCTCGTCCGGTTCGCCTCTGTTTGTCACTTGTTTTTGCCAAAATTGGATTTTCTCTGTAGTTGTGGTTATGCTGTTGTTATTATTGTTGTTGTTGCTCCCGCTGCTGTTGCTTTTGTCGCCAAAAACATTTTAAGAACGTGCACAGCACATTGATGAGCCTCCGCTTGACTCTCTCTCTCTCTCTATCTCTCTGAATGTGCGTATGTTGGGTTTTTGGGTGTGCGGGGAGCATAGAGGTGGGCTTTCCCATGGCCCACCGTGCTCACGCGTGTTTGTATTTTGTATTCGTTTTTAAAAAATGCAGGGCAAAATAATGACAATAATAAAATTATTATAAATTAATATATGCCATAAATGAAGCAAATACAATAAATATCAGTTTAAATAATTTCATTAACCATTTTGAACCCAGTTATTTCATTACTACTGGAATTTAGCTTCAGTGAAATGTGGATTTTTCTTTATTGGAGCTTCATCAAAGGCCATCACATATATGTACATTTATTTCAAAATAGTTTTCACTTTCTGTTAATGATTGAAATTAAGATAAACAGTATTTTCGCGTAACCACAAATTTCTGCGTGTGTTTTCATTTCGCAGCATGAAAAACGCCAGCCAATGCCCATCTCTACTAGGACGATGGAGAAACGGTGATTGGTACATATGTATGTGTGTGTGCCTTAGTGTGTGGCTGCTACCACCCCATTTTTGTCAACTGCCTTTTGTTTTTGGCTCGTTTACGCATTGGTCCTCATTAGCATTATTGGCATGTATGTATGTGTCCGTCTTCGTGACGTTGAATGATGATGTTAATGACGACGACGATGCTTCTGTTGTAGACAATTTTACTGAATCACTACTAACTGGCAATCAAATGGCAACCTTCACAAACACACACGTACATATATTTTTATTCTGCTTGTACTTGTTATTTACAATTAATATTCACTTGCGTTTGCTTTTATATTAAGAGAGAATGAGAGGGTGGGTATGCCATTGTTGTTGTTTTTGCAGTCGCACCTTGTTACTTATATTGTCGCCGTTGCCGTCATTGATGTCAAGATGTTATCAAATGTTTTTATGCCTTTTTAAAATGTCAACGGCACCAATACACGTAAACATTGCACAAGCTCGTTCACAAATACATATAAATGTACAAATCTATATATGTACATATGTACATACATACAAACACGTGTGCATAAATGCAAGTTGCACTCTCTAATCTAAGTTCAAATTTAAGTGTTCTATAACAAACCCCCCTATAATAAACCCCTTTCCAATTATCAGCGGCAATTTCCAGTAAAATGTTATAAGAGTGCAAGTATGTAAATAAATTAAGACGAGTTTATTGCTAAACTTACTTATATATGTACATATGTATGTACATATTTATATACACACTTATTTACATGCATATGTACATATCTATGTGTGTCTTAACGCGATTAGTATAATATATGAAAATGCTTGCATGGTTCTAATTAACAAGATGACGTTGCACTCATGTATGTATGTACTCATGTATGAACATACATATGCATGTAAAATGTATCTACGCTGAAAAAAAGAATTTTAAGTAATAAATAAGTACATATGTATGTATATATGTACATATGTTTGTACATCCATCAACACAAATCCAATTAGCGAGCTTTACTTGGCAAGGAACATACACAAACAGCAATAACATCTCCCATAGGGTTGCCACAACAAATTCCCAAAATCAAAAATATTTGCAATAAATGCGTCGCATTACAAGAAACAAAATGCGAGGGCGAACGCTTACAACGTGAATGGCATGCCAGAGAGAGGAAGTGAGCGCACATCGTGAGAGGACTTTTGGACAAGCCAGCAAAATGTGACATGTAAAACAAACCGTAAACAAAAAGAAAGGTCACAATTGAAGGAATATTTGTTGCGAAAGCAACAATTTAAATTGAAACAAACTATGCAATCTTATATTAAATCAAAAATTGGTATAGTATAAAACTATTTACATATCTGCATTTCTATTAAATTTGGAAAACCTTTCAAAAGCTTATGAACACTCAATTTAATTATTTATTGTTACACATATGTATGTATTTATATAAATTTTGTATATGTATGAATGTACGTACATCAGCTGTTTTATCTACAGAAAAGGGAATATAAATGTGTGTGCAGCCGGCGCAAAACCAAATAGCAACAACAATATCACTGGCAACATAAAATGTAAATGTGTGCGGCGCTGTGCGTATGTGTTCAAAGAAGAGGCAGCAAAGTAGCAGACGAAGTTAAAGAAATGAAGACAAGAACAACAACAACAACACGAACATGTCGCCGCGTTCAGCTCGAATTTTAGCTCTGGCAGCATAAGAGGCAACTAAACCATTGGAGGCGAGGTTGTCTGTTGGCCGTATGCGCGTGCGTTTGTATGTACATATGTATGTGTGTAACTGTGTTTATATGTACATACATAGATGCATATGTGTGTGTTATGTTGACGTGTTTGCTTTGCTTGAATTTCAGTTTCTGCTGAGACGGCATTTGTGTGGTGACAGCAAATGGGTGTATGTGTGTGTGTGTGTGTGTCGGCCTATGCTGAGGTAAACAACAAGCAGGCCGGCAGCGACACAAACAGATATTCATACATACAGACTTGCAGCCGACTGAACCACACAACGCATTCATAAGATGAAGAAGAAGGGTAAGGCAATGTCAATAATCATGATGCGTTGTTGCCACATTTCATTGTCGTTGTTGTAGTCAGTTCCTCTTGTTGTTGTTGCCGCTGCGTTGTTTTATATGTTCGAGTCAGTTTGTTTCATTTTGCGGTTTGCTTACGACAAGTTGTATCTGTGCTCACCACCGCTTATTCAAACCTACGCTCGCCTCTCTTCTCTCTCGCGCGCACTGTTTCCATTTATGTGCGTTGTAATGTGCGTGCTTGTGTTTTTATTGGTTTTTACAATTTTGTTTTTGTGAGGTTAGCTCTCTTTTGCTGTTATTGTTGTTATATTTTTATTATTTTATTTTTGTATTTTTATTCGTGCCATTTTTATTGAGCGCTGCTGCTGGTGCCCCAACGTACTTGAAAGTAGTGTTTGGTTTAGTCTGCCCCGAACTAGTTCCAAAGGGACTTCAAAAGCAACTACTGAACTATGTTAATCATTGGGCTTAGCTTCTGAAAAACTTCAGATAAAGTTAACATTTAACGAATAGCAGAAAACAAAATACTTATGAGTGAACGAAACTTCCGAATCAACTATAGAAACTCAATTAACGATTGGTTAATTTCTCGGAAACTTTACTATTGAACTAAAGCGCACAACACTATTCCAAAAAAATGACTGCGACTACTACGATTTAGCAACCGCCAATATTATTGCTTCCTCTTGTCTGCTCAGCGCTCAGCCCATACATATACGCAAACACACACACACACACACACATAATTTGCTTTGCTGATTCAGTTGATTTTTCGTCGTCGTCGTTGTTGTTGTTTACTTGCTTGTTTGCATATATTTTTAGTGCAATTTTCTTTTGTTTTTATAGTGCTGTGGGGGAATGGGTGAGGGTGGAGGGGTAATGCTGAGAGACGCTCGCCGGGCATATGGCGCATCTTTCTTTCTTTGCCACTTCTTAATAATTTGCACTTGATTTGTTTACAGTGCACCAAGTTTATTTTCTCCCCTCTATTCTGCCGTATATTTCTGGTTTTAATTGCAAAAAAAGCTTGACGAATGGAAAAATGAAACTAAGGAGTAGCAAGCGGGATCAAGAGAATAGAAGGAGGCACGCCCAACATGTCGGCTTCGTCGGTCGCACTCTTCATTGACGCAAATCGGGCGAAAAATTTGTTGATTTCAGTTGCTCTTCCTATTTGTTTGCCGGGTTGCCTATGTGGCCGGGCGTACTCTGTCCCTTTCGCCTTCTACTATATGGTGCGTATTTCCTGTGGTGTTTTCCACACGATGTTGGCGGTATTTGCCACAGTTTGTTTCTTTTGCATATCATTAACACACAAAATGTAAGCCAGACGCGCGATGGCTTAAAATGCGTTGGCGTTAATGTACACAAAATACAGTGAATCTTCTTTATAACGAATTGAAATAGATTATTTATTACGAAAATCAAATGCCCTTTCAACGTCGATGCTTTAAGTTTAACTAAATTTTATCCAGAAATTGTGGCACGAGCTTTAAATCGATGAAGTTATTAAAATACAAATTTAAACTTTAAATTAAAATAACTTGACAATCAAATTCGTTGTAGGAAAGCTTGACAGTTAAGCCTTGGCCACATTATGGCGGCCCACGCAAATGCAACTAACACACGACCATAAACACACACATACCTACGTAAAGAGACACACACAGAGCTGCCTACATAAAAACCGTATGCACCTTCTTAATTATGAAGTTATGTGCCTTCGCATATATATATACATATGTACATTAATAGTACATACAGACATTTCAAATACCAGCAAAAGGCTTTATGTCCATAGACTTGTTGTTGGTGAAAAGCATTAACCTTATGCATAAAAACAAATGTTCATATATATGTAAAAAATAGTACATATGTACATATATGTATTACGTACATATATGTATTACGTACATATGTACAAATATGTATGCCAGCATAACCAAGTTTGCTGCTCATTTTAAGTATTGTAGTTTTCAATTTTATATTCTTGTTGTTTCATTTCTCCACATTACTGTTTCGCATTCTTCTCTGTTGTTTTAACACATTTTTTCGTGTCTTTTTTTATATACAGGTATTTCGGCCGTTAAATGCTCGGTTATATTTTTTCCGTTGTGCGCGGCACATTAAACCAAATTTCCTTTGTTTTTCTTATTTCTCGAATGCCCACGCAAACCAAACAGAATACCAACACAAACGCAAATTCGTATACAAATATTGAAACACATACACCCGTGCAAGATTTGTTTATACTTGGAAAATATTGTTTAAAAATTTCCATTTTCAATTTTCATGTTTTAATAGAGAGTCCATTCTGAGGTCGCTAACTGATGCTGTTTCTCCAGTGTGGGTGTCTCACGAAAATTCTTTGTTGCTAAAAATTGGTTTCTGTACATACTCGTACATACCTGTCGAACTTTTATTTACTGTTCCAATTTGTAGCGCATTAGTCAAGCTGGTTTGAATTTGATGTTGTTATATTTTCGGACCTCTGACATGCTATCAGTATGTATCTGGTTTAATCGCAAGGGAAATGTGAAAAATATAAACATGTGAATCACATACATATTTACTCTATATATGTATGTATATATGCCCATATATAGTATAGGGCCATTATGTACTCGCGACTATCAAAAGCACGTAAAAATAGGTGCTTATCGAATTTTTTAAAACTATTAATTGACACTATCGATATTTGCCAAGTGCTTGGTAATTGTGTTCTTCGTTTCTCCCCCAATGAGCTTAATGTTTAATCTCATATTGGTTTGGAACGCACCCATCACCCGATTATGATTTTTTACGCTTTTTTGCCTTTGGGTAAAGGGCGTTTTCATTTTGTATAGAAGTTTGAAATATACATATTGAAATGAAACACAAACAAAGTATGAACAATAATGAAGTTTTAAGACAACAATAATCACTTCATGAGGTCATCAGGTCATATTAATTCGTCGATTACTATTCAAATTCTAAACTAGTTTGCATAATAATTAATAATTATTAATAAACATTTCAAATTGAACTTTGCTCTCCTTGCATGTATTATATTTCTGGTTATTCATTTGCAAATTAATTGTAGCACAACAAGAAAAAGCACATACAAATGTACTCGTATGTATGTACATATATATATGTATAGTTATGATACATATATAGTATGTATAGGTATGTATGTTTGTAAGTACATGCGTACAATTCAATGTACCATTTAGAACTAGAATAGTTAAAGTAATATACGGGTATAATGAATGCCCGCCTATTTCATGCAAGCATATAATTTATATTTACAAGTCCGCTTACCTTTAGAACCGAACGAGGGATCGATGAAATAAGTCATATTAAAGAACGCGTCATATTATTACGCTCGGGAAATAATTTCTCGAAAATAAAACAAGAAAGGAATGCTAAATTCGAGCAGGCTCAACTCTTAAATACCCTGTACCACCCCACAAAAAAGAAATTAAATTAAATTAATTAACTAAATTAATTTAATTAATTCACTAAATTAAATATAAAATATTCCATGCATGCATACATACATACATTTACATTTACATCAGAATCGTGCCTTATGCGTGTTTGTGTACTCGTACATATGTATGTACACATGTGTGCATTGGGCCTGGTTATATGGCTATAACTTTCTTTCCGATCATTCTATCATAATGAAACTTGGTATACGGATATATAATCACTAATGTGACTACCAAATTTTAGTTTAAAAGTCCAAGAATTACGGGAGTTATAGAAAATCGTTAATAGGGGGGGAGTGGGGGGCTGGTTTGGTTTGGTTATTCTAGCTCTTATACTTTCGGAGATCCTTGCGTTCATACAGACAGACAGACGGACAGACGGACATGGCTATATCGATTCGGCTTGTTATGCTGATCAGAATATATATACTTTGTGGGGTCTACCAAGCCTCCTTCTGTGTGTTCCATGTGCACTCGCACAAAACTAATATACCCTTGTACCCTTTGGGTACAGGGTATAAAAATATACAAACAAAACAGTTTTTCAAATCGTGCACCTTATGACGTTAACTTAAGATGCGTGAATATTTGTAATACTTGTATATATTAGAGTTTTCTGTCGATTTTGCATTAAGTCAAGCAGTTTCTGTGTTGTTTCTGGATTGATATCCACCATTCCTCTTGAAATGCATTTTTCAAGCTTCCTGTGCTAGAAATACGGAAAAGCAGACAAATGTTATATCAAATCTAGACATACCCGTTCGTTCGTCTTTTTGGATGAGCCTCTGGATTTCGGAAACGGCTATATTATCCGATCTTGGCATGTCGACTCTCCAAGTCCCAAGTTTATTTTGAGTGTGGTGGTTATTCAAAATATCGTTGTTTATATATATATTTTGGAAATTTAAATTACATTTCTTTCAAAATATTAAATTTTTTACCCTGTACCCAAAGGGTAAATAAATAAATAAAACAAATTACGACTCTAGCATTATTTTCTTGTTTTATAAAATTTTTAAATATTTACATTCTAGCTTGGATTATAATATTGATTTTAATTATTTTCGAAACAACACTTTTTTAATATATAAATTGAATTTCTGCTTTCGATCGTTTCTGACTAAGAGGGCGCAGGGCAGTATTGATTTGGTTAAACTTGCTTTAATGTTTTCTTATACATATGCAGATAGTAAGTACATGTTTGCCAAGCCTTCTTTAGAATCGTGTGTGCATATTCTCAACCTTATAGAGCATCGAAGTAAGCATTTTAATTGTAAATTACGCAAATCAGGAAATAGCAATCTGATATCTCACTATGGTGAATCAATTCGAGCTTTAAATGTTTCTGATGTAATATAATTGCATATGGCAGGGCTCGTTAAAATTTTCACCGTGTGCTAATGATGACGAAGCATCCCAACTGTGCTGGCGGCCTCCGAATTTGCGATCCAGAGCGAGGCTGTTCAGTAATGTTGTTGCACATGTTGTTGTTGTTGTTGTTGCACGTGTTGTTGTTGTTGTTGCTGTTAACATCTTGCTATGAAACCGAATACTCATTACATGCAAACAGCAGGGCGTTGGCGAACCTTCCGTTTCTGCAACAGATTGCAGCCGAAAGTTTGCCGAAAGTCAATGATTGCTGCAGCCGGTGTTGTTGTTGTTGCTGTTGCTGAGAGGGTGACAGCTGCTGCTGTTGCTTATTTTGTTGCACCCACAATGCTGATTTTTTCGACGTTTTTTATTTTGGTTTGTCAGGTTGTTGACTTGCCAGCAACTTGAAGTTTCAAGAGTTTGTTGTCGCCAACTATGCATACGTACATACACACATATGTATGCACATACATATTTGCACACAAATGTACACAAATGTACATGCATATATAAACACACATATGTAGATACTTACCTGTCAGCCAAATGCTGTCGTTAGCCATCAGTTTCCATTGCTTGTTTGCCTGGTCGTAAAAAAAATTGCTGTCCAAAATTTGTTGCAAAAAGATGATAGCAAAAACTATTTGTTGCTGTTTTATTGCTGTTCACTTGGCACGTGCTAAATATTTCAAATGTCGCATTTTGTTTCATTTGTTGTATTATGTCATCTCATTGTTATTTCTCCCCCTTCCCATTGTGGCCGAGCACACATACTTTTTTGCACATCAATAAATTTATGCACAAATCGTGTTTGACTTTGTTTGGCTGGGATTTAGGCTGCGTGCCCTCCACTTTTACGCTTTAATTGTCACATTCATATTCACACAACACACACTCATACGCATACGCATTGATAGACACTATGGCATTTATGTAAATATTTGCATTAAATTATGCCTATTTGTCACATTAACCAATATTTATTTTTATTGCGCTTTTGGCGACACAATTTGTTGATTTCCTTTTGGTTTGTCGCTTTGATTTGACTTGCAATGCTAAGAGCGTTTGAGTCAGCAGCTTTTACGGACTATCGCCTTGCTACCTCTTTTCCTCGCTCTCTCCGCATACTGTATGTATCTGGATAAGTACATATGTATGTATGTATATCTGTTTGGATTTTAAAGACCCATCTACAGTTTATACTTCAGTAATAAAGGAATACATACAGACATACATATCGTCACGAATATTTATATGAGGCTTTATCTTTTCCGCTCTGTTGTTGTTGAGTCAGTGCATCGATCAGACGATTCCAATTTCATTCTTACAGCTCCGACTGTTGGAATTATGACTAAACCAGTAGCTTAAATTAACCGATATCAAGTACATTCATTTATTTTGTATTTTATGTATGTGTATTAAAGATAAGAGAAGTATACATATGTATATAGTTCGCAAAACATATTTACTTAAGAATACGACATCTTATAAATGGGGAAATCCCCCCTCCCCCAATATAAAACATACAAATTTACTAAATTCATGTCAAGTTCCCAACAATAGGTATTCCATATCACAACAATTGCAACTGAATTCAGTTTAGGACATATTTGAACCAGTGTGATATGATTTGTCCTATCAATACAAAAAAAAAAAGAAACGTTATTTCAAGTGGATTGGGGTGATGCTTCAAGAAATGTATTTCTTTCTCACTGTTGTCGCTTCTAGAGAAACTGTTGTGCGAACTCTGTTATATTTTTTTTAGACGGGCATAAAACTGTTCAAATGTCAGTGTCAACTTTTGAAGATAAATGTACGATTAATTCTTTTAGCTTTAATTGCTTAAATTAAATAATTAATTATTATTTTTAGTTTTTTTTTTAACATCCGTTTTCTTCCAATGTATGTAAGTTAAAATAAAACAAATTGTTTTCTTTATGTCGATAAATCGATTCGCGCACATGTGGGCTTATTAATTTAAAGATAAAGATTTGTTTTCGGAAATTTAAAGTCAGAACTGCGCAGTTTGGTTTGCGGTTTGAAAAGATTAGAAAGAAATCATTGCACTCTACATGAAATAAATTTCAAAACATTTTTAGCACTGTTTTTTATTATTTTTAGTTTTTTTTTTTAACATCCGTTTTTTTTCCAATGTATGTAAGTTAAAATAAAACAAATTGTTTTCTTTATGTCGATAAATCGATTCGCGCACATGTGGGCTTATTACTTTAAAGATAAAGATTTGTTTTCGGAAATTTAAAGTCAGAACTGCGCAGTTTGGTTTGCGGTTTGAAAAGATTAGAAAGAAATCATTGCACTCTACATGAAATAAATTTCAAAACATTTTTAGCACTGTTTTTTTTTCCGATAACGCACCATTTCTGTGGAATTGAAATTCCGAATCATTTAAGTTCAAGGTTTTTATGTTAATTATAATATTTCACTCCGAACTGTGTACTGCCAAGATAATAAGCATAAAACAAGTGGCCAACTTGCCTTCATCGAACTAGCCAAAACGATCGCGGCTTAATAATACACTATACATACATATGTATATGTATGTTATAGTAAGAGGAATTTATTTTATAGCCCTAAGAAATGAAACGCTTGTAATTTGCCTGAAAATTCATCAACCAGCCCCCTTTAATTTTGGCGTGCTGTACTCTGGGTTTGTTATATTAAAACGGGAAACTGTCCAGAAAAGTGCACTCTCCTTATTAAAAAGTAAGTCACTGAGACGGCAGTATTATGTTGCGGAGCTCATGAAAACCTGGTTGACCTGGTTCTAATGCGCAGTTCAATGAACCAAAACAAATAGTTAAGAGTTCAGAGTTTTAAATTACACATTTTTGTAATTTTTTGCACTGAAAAGATTTGAAAACAAAAGACATTTAAGATATGCTAACCATTGTAGAACTCTATAGACATAAAAATACACAAAAATATTAAATCTTTATATCCATACACTAACCCAGAGAAAATGGTAAGAGCTAAAGAGCTTGAATTATTGGATAAAAGTTTCCTTTCACAGCGTAGATGATGTTTGAAAATTCGAACTCCAAAAGGAGGAAAACGGGCTTCAATATTTCTATGAAAAATCTCAATGGTCCATTTGATTAACTGTAAACTTGGTTTGTATACTCTAACAAAGAATACAAAATAAATTGCATTCAATTTTTGATTTGGCCTGAAAATATTGGGTTTTTAACAATTCTTAGACTTTTTTCAAATGAGAGAGCTACGAACCGAGGCATGTCCACTATCACTAGGAGTTTCTCACTGACAATAATACGATCTTGTGTGTGTGTACTCGGTATCTATATATAGTATCTATATGGTCTATTATTTCTTCTTCTTCTGTGATTTATCTTCGTTTTTTGAGTAGGAGTGTGTGTTTTTTAAATAATATTTATCTTTTGCTGATTGTTTTTCACTTTACGCCCGGACTTTTGTTTCTAAGCTGATTCAAGGCAAGGATCATGTTTTACAGCTTATTGAAGTTAATTTTGTTGTGGCATCCACATTCCCGAGAGCACATTTTTTTATACACTTTAGGCGAATTTCCATTTGCATTTACGCCTGAAATGAGCGTAGGATTCATATTCAATGCGACCGCCTGCCGTTTGTTGCTTTACTTGTATTATTTACACAACTACACGTTGCTGCGTGTTGGTCTGCTGCTAAAAACCAAATATAAAGCACCGCCCCGACCGAGCAGTCGACCAACCCACCATTCCTATACATAGCCGCTCAGCGGAGCGCTGTAGCGCGCCGTTAGCGCCAGCGTGCTTTTGTTGTTGTAATGTACTCTACCGGGCTTTCGTGCGTCGCAGACGTCCCTCTGCTGCCGCTTCATATGCAAATAATATTTTCAAATGTTGTTTGCTTTGCCAGCCCGCGCACCCAGCCTCCTACATTCTATGTACCCTGCAACCTACAACCTACAACCTACATCCTGCCTGCTGCCGCTTTATATTTTTCAATTTTCCACGTTCGTTTTGTTGCTGCGGTGTCGTTTGTTTTTTTTCTTCCTTCATTTCTTTTTCTTTTAGGGTATATGCGGGTGTGTGGTTCTTTTTTTGCAGTTGTGAGTGCCTTTGTATGCGTGTGCTGCTTACATTTTCATTATTTATTTTTTATATGATTTCTCTTTTCTCTCAACAATTCTCACTTGGCTTTCGTCGCCGTCTTCGTCGCCATGCAGCTGCTCCTGATGTTCCAAAGGATGTTGATGGCGGGTGAAATGTTTGCATTTCAAATTACCCCTGAGCCCATGCCAGTTGTGGTTCCGTCGGCAACTTGCTCGAATTCCGCCCTATGCTCTAGACAGCTAGTGGTCCCACACACTAAAACATACAGATATAGACATACTATATGTACATATGTATATAGTAAGTAGATGCTGTGCCTAATATGGCGTTGTCGTCCATTCACGATTACGTTTGTCTGCTACAGTTTTATGCCACAACTAATTAGATTTAATACATTCACATAAATCGCTTTTGGGAAAAACAACAAGCCGCCCCTTTTAAAACAAGCACAAGCTCTAGAGCACGCTTGCTCAAAATTTCAATGCGCACACATCTACGTTAGTCGACAAAAGTATATTTTCATTTAAATCGAATTGAAAATAAATTGCTATGCAAATATTATTGCCATAATATAATGTACGATATTATAAAAATAAGCCCTCCTATATTCAAATACATAGTTAGCCAATTTTGCCATATTTCTTCCATATCTGAACCGTTTTGAAATATCGGTCTGTAATAAGTATTGGCATAAACATTAAAGCCGGCCTGAATACTGTCCGTTTTCCAAGCGCTGATGATTTTTTTTGTTAAATTGCTTTCAATTCTATATTTTGGTAGATTCTTAATCATTTCTGGATAACTGTCGATATTACCAACTCATTGAGGGGACCATAACAATACACACAATATTTCTTCCTTTCCAACTACAGATTCAATTCCCCAGCCAGCTCAGATGTATCTCAAACCCTACTTCAGAAGTCATTAACTTATAATCAGAACTGTAACGTAATGTTGTCAAACTTTAATAGGTTTATCTGAAATATGTAACACATACATAGTAATGCAATATTCTTATCCATGTTAAATTAAATTGCCTCGGTCAAAATACATTTGGCACTCAGTGTAAACGCACGCCTGCTATGCCCAAACCGTTTTCATTTCGTTTTATTTTTATTTTGCTTTTTATGCTGCGCCATGGCCTTCAAAAACTTCCAACGTCACATCTATCGTGCAGTCGCCAAAGAACCGGCCACTCATTGCCCAGGCCCGTGACCAAATCCTCTCTCCCATTCTCTTGTTCATTCGTAACGTTTCGTATCACACGCTTGGGCAAAAGCCCAAATCGTACACGAGTTAACTCAACTTAAAGTGAAAAACTAAAGAAAAACAACAACAAAGTACAAATATTCGTGCAAAAAAAAAGTTGAAGACGATAACTCAACACTAATACACTTATAACGACAATATATTTATGCAAATTTTTTGTTGCTCGTATTACTTGCATTTACATTTTGGGTCTGGGGGCTTCGCTCGGCTTTAGTTCGCTTACTGCCGCCGCTTTCGACAGCAAATGACTCGACTCGCCACTCACCCTGCCTGACAGGTCAGTCAGTTTGGCTCTACATATTATGTAAATTTTGCATCAGCCTGCGTGTGTCTGTGTGTGTGTGTGTGTCTGTGTCTGCAAGGCATTCATTGTTGCCATACTGCCACAGAGTATGCAACACGCAGCCCAGTAGATGGTCCGTTAGGAGCACTTCCTCGCTCGCATTTGCTATGCCCTTTGCACTGCCGGCTTACTGGCTATCATCCTGTGCATTTTTATGTTCCTTACCAGTGATAGGACCTTTTAAATTGTGAGTGAGTTTCATGAAACTAACAGGCAGATATATGCATTTTATTTTTTAATAATGGGCTTACCACAAATACCTTGGTGTCATACTAGACAGGACACTGACCTTGGAAAGATGCCGTGGCTGCTTGCACCTAGAAACAAAATGCCTCTCTATAATATACTAAGCCATATATTGAAATATGCGTTAGAAATTTATGGTATTGCTGCAAAATCAAGCTTAAACAAAATAACCAATGCTGGCTCCTTTTACAAAAATTCAGCCAATTTTAACAGGCCTATTTAGTTATACTTTAATCTGTGTGCTGATATTCCAATTAATTTTCGGAATACTGTAATGCAAAATAATGTAATTAAAGGCAAATTAAGATAAAGTTATTGGTGGGTCTCGCAGTACGCGAGTGGCGACGACAGCAACGATGATGGCTATGGGCCTTCAACGTTGCTCTCTGGTAGCCACTTTATATGCCTCTGGCATTTGTTTGCATGCTCTGCAAAGTTTAATGACCACTACGCGTTCGTGTTTTGTGCCATTGCACGATACGGAAGTGTCCGTTAACCCACTAAAGACGCAAAAAACATATACTCTGTATATATACATTTTCAAAAATGAATTTTAATGTAAAACATCATCAATTCGCCACAGTGAGCTGTTAAATGGTGAAGCTGTTACTGTTACTTTGCTGTTAATGTTAAGCTGTAAACAACAGATGTGTGCTGTAAGCAAGAAACTAAAGTTCATTGCTATGTGCGCTGTTATTTCTTAACGAATACATGGAATTAATTAGTTAACACAATTTTTGTTGCTTTTTAAAAGTAATTGAAGCTCTTTGTACTTTTAAAAGAATATAATATTGTGACGGCAAATTGCTTAAGATGGTTAATCCAAGAACTTTCCTTCCCGAAGCTATTGCTGTTATTGTTGCTGATTCTTTTGGGTTTGCTTTCCGCAATTGACAGTCGCTGCTGTGGGTTTTGGGTCTTCAAAATTATATAAATATACAAAAAATTGTACTTTTGTTTTTACGCATATAGTATATCTGTAATTTGTCCATAAGCTATTTAGTTAAGAGTTGGATAGTAATAAAATGTTGACAGCTTTTGAAACTATCTACTTCTCCTCCTAACTACTTGTGTTTTTTGTAAGCCTTCTTGTGCTGTACTGCTTTATTAGCTGCATCTAAAGGTAGTGTGTCATTAGTGGTTGACTTTAATGGGTTAAAGTAGCTGGAAAAAAGCGCCTACTGCAGCATATCTTTTACATGCATATTTAATTTTGTATGTGCGCGCGCGTGTGTGTGTGTGTATTTTTAATCATGTGCTTGCCTACTTACATGTATTTGCTGTGTATTTAACCAACAGTAGCAGCAGAAGCAGCAACAACAACAGCAACAAAGTTGCCGGCCAGCCCATTTGGGAATAGCGCAATGTGCCCACGTACTTAGTTGCTAATTCTTTATGTGCACGAGCATTTTTATGTCTATGTGTACATAAGTATGTACACAGATATCTACATGTATATGTATATATTTGTGTCGGCAAAGGAAAACGGCGAGCTGCATGTCTGGAATGAAACAAAGCTCATTGCGATGCCAAGCACATAGGCATAGGAAGTACAGTAAAAGCTCGTTAAATTGTGCAAATTTGCCATGTACTCCCAATATCAATAGGCGCGTAGATGGGTCCTTGACTGCCTCTTGATGGCAACAACAATCACAATAGTAATGGTAGTAAATCGATTAGTGTTGTGTGTGTCCTATGCAATTAAAATGTTTGTAGTTGTACACACAACAAATATTTGGGCATGCGAAATTCAGTATAAATATGTATGTATGTGTCAGTATGCATAATGAGTTCCTAATGTGCTTCCAATGCTGGTTTCTTGCTCTCTATGCTTGTGGTTGCCATTGTTTGTTGCCGATGGCAGGAAAGATATCGCTTTGTCGCATGTTGCTAGTTTTTGGTTCAGAGCAAACAAAACATTTCAATGCATGCTCGGCTTTTTGTATTCACTTTGTGTTATTCGAACAATGTGTTTGTGTGTGTGAGTGGCATTTTGTAGCACAGTTCTAGGCGTTGGCATACTTCTAGATACGAGTATTGTATGTCATTGCTCTGCACAGAATTCCACAGAAATGCATTTCCAAATTAAGCACATTGCTTATTGACTGCCTTCATTTAACTCTGTACGAATATTGATAAGGTTGCTGCATAGTTTAAAGCGAAAGCTACAATGTCGAGCTTTAAGACAATTTTAATTGAATTGCTATTCTTTTTTGATTAAATATATACGTTTGAATACATTATAAAAACTAAATCAATGATTAACGAAATCACAAGATTTATCAAGCTACAAAAACAGACTAAATTTATCTAAATTTTGAAAAAATGGAACTACCAATTATATATTAAACTAATAATTGAAATTGGTCCACCACATACCTCCTAAATAGTTTATAGATTTAAACATTTAGCGACTTTCTGAAAAAAGTGGACCTCAAATATATTTATATATCCTCACTGATTGGTGATTAGCGCACAGCTCAAATGGCAAGAGCTAGAAAGCTGAAATGTGGGTGAGCACTATTGAGAAAGGAGGGAAAGGGGCTTCAACGCTTGTATGAAAAAACTGTACTTCATTATTATTTTCAAAAGTGGTTTGTGTGTTCTGAAAAAGAATAAAGTACATTACGCTGTTTTTTATGTTTTTCCTTTTATCCATGGTACTCCTTTGCATAAACTTAACCCCGTAGCTAACAGCACATCAGTAAATTGTGAAACGGATTTAAAGTGAATTTTCATTCTATGCACACATACATAGGTATAGTTAGTTGCATATGAGTGTGACTGTGTGTTCTATGTCCTAAGCTTTTTTTTGCGTTTTCGTTAGCGTCATTATATTCGCATAATCCGTAAAGGTAAAAACAAGCTCGGTTGCTTCCTTTGCCTTTGCCTTTGCCATTTGCTTGCAACTTTATGCTGCAAACTTCAAAGCATTACAAAAGTCACCGACTGAGCCCTTGAGCTGAGCAACGCGGTGTGAAGACCTCCGTTGGGTTCGTTTACAAAAGTAAAGCTCGAATTTCCAGCAAAATGAAAATGAAGTATTAGACTATTTTCTTTGTCACAGGTAGCACATGTCCTCAAAGTTGTATGGCGAAAAAGGGAAAAAGCAGGGCTGCAAAGTAGTGCCAATATACAAAACTTTACTAATAAACTATCATTATTTTCTAATATTATTTAGCTAAGCATATAAGCGGGTAATTATTCGTCTCAAATCTCTGTGTTGTCTTCAAAGGGCTACTTCTTTCAGAATTAAAGCAATCCTCTGATAGTCAAGCTATTTCTTGTTATTAAATAGGATAAATAGGCTTAACAAATTTCCTATTAGCCATTATTTTTAGAGTCTGCAAATGTGACTTAATAATTTTGTAGTGAAGACAGTATTTTATTGAGTTCCATATCGATTTCCAGCCCTGGAGGAAATCATTTGTGGATGCAAGTTCCGTTGCTTATCAGTTAGTTGGTTGCCAACGTTTGGCAAACTTTGCATTGACTGTCCCACACAAACACACTGAAAACACACACACACACATGCAAATATGCGAACAATTGTGAATGGCAAATCCACAAACACTTGTGCAGCAGGCATGTGGCCAACAGGGCCGCGCTGTCAACTTTTGCTTGGTAGATAGTCACCGCCACCGCATCTACGAATCCACTTGCAACGTGCTACAACAACAACAACAGCAACGTCGTCGTCGGCGTTGACGTCGACGTCGACGTAGGCATGCCATACGTTGGTGCTGACATCATTGTCTTGCTATGCATTGCGCTCATTTCAGCGTTTGCCGGCCGCCCTGCTGCCCGGCTACCCGGCTGTCCGCCGCGCCTCCTTCTCCTTTTGGCTTTTCATCTCAACTCTGAGATATGTGTGCGAACGTTCTCATTTCTCCATTTTCCATTTTACTTTACCCTTTTCATTTTGTATTTTTCTACTTTTTGTTGCGACAGCTTTTGTGCTTGCGTTTAATTGAAGATTTTTTGACAGCAAACGTCGTCGACGTCGTCGTTGTTGCTGTGCGCCTCATAGAAAGTCAAGAGATGTGGAGCAGTTGAGTTCGTAGAACTTTTGCACTACCATCGTTGACAGCAGCAGGGGATGTGGCAGCAATCCTGGCAACTCGGCGGTCTACTGTGCAACCCATATCACTATCGACACCAGCAGCCAGCTATTGTTTATATGTGAAATATTTGCTGCGCTCTTAAAGTGCACCATTCTATGAAAGCGGCTTTGAGGCGCAGGCCCCTTATCGCTGTACGACCACTATTTTCCAATTCCGCATGCAAAGCAAAATAATCCAATGTTAGTGTTGTTGCATTTGTGTGCTGCTAAGCTAGTCTTAAATACCCAAGGATCGCTCGATAGACAAGAAAGAATTGACGAAAGAGGTCTCTCTCTTTAAAATAGTTAAACTTTAAACTATTATCTCTTGTTCTTCTGCACGCTTAATCATAATTGTAAAAGAGCTTACTTTTTGATAGCTACATTGCCTTCCTTAATTAGAATCAAGATGAAAAGTTTACTTAATCACGCAATAAAAATAAAATAAAAATTAAGCTTATTAAATCATTTTTAAAATTAAATTAGTGGGGCTTATGTCACCCTTATAATTAATTAATTAATAAGATTAAACACTACTTTAATTTTAAGTGACTATATTAATCAACCTTGAGAACGATTTTCGTTTGATTGTTATATACACTGAAGTTGTTATTTCATTATGATTTTCTTCATAAAACTTAATTATGCAGTTTAAGTATGGATGATAATACATAAAAAAAAGTACATACATATGTACAGCTGTGCTCAAAATAATAGTAGTGCTTTCATAAAAATTTAGTTCGTTCAAAAAATGTATGAAATGGTGATTTAATGAACTTAAAATAATTTGTATTGTTAAGTATAGTATATTAACAAGTAAATTATAAAGAAATAATAACAAATTCTGGTCATATAACAATTTAAATAATTTTTTTTCCAAAACTTCATTAATTTGGTCGCTCAAAATAATAGTAGTGTTTCATTTGTTGGCCTCTTACTTGTCCCAACTGATCCAAATAATACGGTTATTATTTTAATTACTCATATTAGGACTTTCTAAATAATATTAGTATTTTGTAGCATAGCCATCGTGTGCAAGAACTACAGCACATCGCTTTGGCATGGAGTCCACGGAATTGTGACATCTTTGAGAAGGAATGAAGCTCCAAGCATGTCTAGCTGGTCCCCAAACCTATTCAAAATTAGTTGGTTTACTCTTGGCAACTTCCTTCTTTACATCGTACCATAAATTCTCAATCGGGTTGAGATCTGGAGACTGTGCCGGCCATTCTAGTACATTGATCCTGTTAGTTTGAAACCATTGTTTGGCAACATTACTTGTGTGCTTCGGATCATTATCCCGCTGGAATACCCAAATCAGTGGCATTTCATCAATGGCATATGGCAGCATAATATTCTGCATTATATGCACATGAAGGTGGCGATCCATGACATTCCGGAGCCAATATAAGGCCCCGTGCCGTAATATAAAAAACTGGCTCATATCATAATACGAGCTCCTCCGTGTTTTACGGTTTTCGTGGTGAATCGAGGGTGCATTCAGTGTTTGGTGGCCGCCTAACATACTGACGAGACCCAGTTCCACCATAAAGCGTGATTTTCGATTCATCTGACCACAAAATGTTTCTCCAGTACTGCACTGGCCAATCAATGTGGTCTTGTGCAAATTTAATTCGTCTTGCCAGATGTTTTTTTGTGAGAAGGGGCACTTTCCTTGGACTCCGAGCTGCCATATTATTTTGCAGTAGGCATCTCCGTATTATTTGTGTACTAGTATGGAGATTTAATTCATCTCTTATATCGGTAGAGCTCGCAAATGGGTTCTGCCTAAAGTATCTCACTACAAGGGTCGCCAATTTATCTGACATAGCGCGAGGTCTTCCACGTGCTTAGGGGCCTGAGATAAATTTTATACCATTACACACCGTTGTAGGAGGACAACCTACTATATTTTGGACTTCATTGTAAGTTTTTCCCTCAGATATCAATTTTTGAATGAGTGCACGTCGTTCAGGAGCGCAGTGCTTGGCTCTACCCATTTCAGAAAAAAAAACAAACTAAAATGTGTATTGGAAACTATTGTAAACTATTAAAAAATAATAGAACTTACTATTAGCAACTTTTCGTGAGCTTAAGGAGCGACACACTTAATATTTTTGGAATGTTTGTGCAAGCACTACTATTATTTTGAGCGCGTAGAATAGGGACTAGCTGTGGAAAATGCAAATAACAACAACAACAAGTGCACAAAAAGCTAAAGTAAAGCGTCATTTTATTGTGCTCTTGTTGTAGATCACATAGGTAGAAAGAAAGGATTAAAAATGAAAGGAAACACAAAAATACGAACGGTAGAACGTAGTGAAAAATATCACTACTATTATTTTGAGCACAACTGTACATACATATGTCAACATAAGTCCGGTACAGAAAATGGCGCTTCATGATTTCGCAGAGTTGACTGTTGGTTGACTGTTGTCGTGGTCCGTGACTCTACAATCTGTATCGCTTCGTCGACCTTATCTTTGTGTATACACGTGTTTCGCAATTATTATACTTAAAAAGAAATTTAATTAAAAAATTAATTAATTAATTTTTTTAATTAAAATGATTTTTTTACTGGTAAAACTATTAGTTCGAACGCAGCTCGTGCACTTCTCGATATACTGATCAATACTAAGTATAGTTTCTGAAATCTGCAAAACCACCTACTAGGGTATAACGAGTTAAATGTTAACAGAGTGTGATTATAATCAACGTCTTGTCGGGAATACCAATCGATACTGAATTTATGCATAACTTACGCTACACAATGCTGGCTAAATTTTCTTCTATAGTATGTGTAGTATAGTCAAGTTGCAAATGTGCGCCATGTCGATGTGAAAAGGTGAACGCATGTGCATTTTGCTTGCAATTTAAATATATACTTTATTACTGTCATGATGCATGTACCATATACCTATAGACATATATATGCCCCTTTTCAAAAGTAAATCAAATTCCATATCCGATTGGGCACGTGTAAATCGTCCCTTACCAGCAGCAGTCCCCCTCTGCTCCATCTCGCCCTTAAGTGTTCGCGTGTGGCTCAAAATGGGAGCGCACGTGCCTGTTACTGCTATCATCTGTTGGCGCCAGTTTGTTTGCCACACGAAATTGGTGCAAGATTAAGGCCGTCGCGTCTGCACGTTGGTAATTTATTTAAACTTTCTGACTTCCCAGCATATTTCATGGCCAGCTGAAAGCATTACAAATTACCTGCATAGTTGTTTTGTCAAATGCACTTTGGCTCACTTTTGCCAATTCGTTGGGTTGCGCGAGCTCATAAATATGAAATATTCATGGGTATCGCCGAAGGCAGCGACAGCAGCAATCGTGAATATTGATAAAGCAAATTGTTTGTTTGCATTTAGGTTTATGCTCTTATTTGTTGGCGCTGCAAAATGTGAAACGCAAAAAAATGAATTCGAATCGGCAAGTTGCGCATAATATTTTACTTTTTTCAGCGGCACTAAATGGCCAAGTAAACAATTAATTATATACGAGTGCGTCCAAAAAAATGGGCCGCCATTAAAAATTGCAGCTGGTAATCAAATAAAAGGGTCATGCAAATGAATCGCAAATGAAAAATGTTAAATAAAGTTAAATGTGAATTGTGAATGGTGGAAAATGGTGAGCCAACAAAAACGCATCTCAAACAGTCTGCTGAAAGTCAAGTGTGTAATTTGTGTTAATAAGGGTTTTACCACCACCCCCTCCCACAGACAGCTCTTTATACGAATCAATACAATCGACAATTTCCACAAATTACAACGGCATTTTCCAACGACTCAATTACCCATTCACCTTGCGAAAAACCCACCGAAATAAAAGCGTAATGTATAAAAATCGATTATGTGGTTTTTCCTACGTATCGTGCATTTCAGTCATTAACAGCACGGTTTGGTTTTTCCTTTTTCACCGAAGCAAACTTTGCTGTGAAAGTGGCAATTGCTTGCTGCAGAAAAATACTATGCGCTATTGAGCTAATAAAATAAATAATTTCTTGACCCAGTTGACTGACTGTGCTAAATAATTTGTAATAATTGTGTAAAAAATCAATATGAACTTTGGCTTGGTCCTAAAGAGTGCTTCAATGGAATTGATTTTGAAACAGATTTTAGTGTTCTCGAGAGCGATTTACCCACAATAAGTTGTGAGCCACTGCAGGACTAATTTGTAAAAGTAGCTTAAATAAAAAAGGTGTAACTCGCTATTTTGGGAATTGATTTAAACAAAGTTGTAACCATTCCTAACTCTAAGTGTCTCTGTAGTCTATAAGGTATTATTATTAAATTAAATATAATTATTATTTTGAATTACTCCATAAAATATAACCTTTAGTAAATATTACATTTCTATTTAATCAAAAAAAGTAAATGTAAATGAAGAAGAATCAATTACATGTTTTAAATTGAATGAAAATGTTGTAATGCACATGTTCTGCAAATACAAGTACAAACTAATTATTAAACATTGGCATTAGATTATGAGGGATTGCATATGTTTTAGGCGTTGCATACTTTTTAGTGTTGTCGAGAAATATTTGTCTGTTATTTATTTGAATTAGATTTGTTTATTCATTGAAATGTTATTATTTTTGCTTTGCTTTATCATCGGCAGCGCAATTAGTTGCTGATAATTAAAAATTGCTGTGTTATTATCGAATGTCATGCTATGAAAATACGCATTCCATTTATTTTTCTGGCTAAACTGTGCTGCTTATAAAGTAAACAATAACAACTCAAATTGATAAACAACTGAAATGGGGAAATACAATGAGCAAAAACTGTAAACTATGTTTTCAACCGAATACATATTATTAAAATATTTTAATTGTCCGTTGACTCTGGCATATGCTGGAAATGTCGACTATCGGGGTAAGTTCCCGTCATTCGAATGGAGAATAAAAAGTCAGCAGCAAAAGCCGTCCCCAAGCAGAAAAAATTGCATTTAAGCTTCCCTGGAAATGGTAAAAGGGAGAGACGAGAGGCCAGACAGGGCAATAGAGTATCGCATAAAATGTTGCCATGAATGCAATGTTGCGCCGCCACCCCTGGGTCCCCTAAACCACCCAGAGCTTACACTGACTTGTGGCATATGCTAATGAGCGCTGTGCGTCTAACTGTCTCTCTGTCTCGCTGTCTTTCTTTTTGTCTATCTCCCTGTCTGTCAGCGTTCAACTTCTGCCATACCTATGCAAGAATGTAATTCCCTCCAGAGAGCACAGGCAAGAACAACAACAGCAACAACAACAACGAGGAAAGGCAACAAGAAGCTACAGAGAAGAAAAAAGACTACTCATACATATATTTTAAGCTGCTTGTTAGCAGCGCCTTGCACTTTTTTATTTTCCTCCTCGCTTTTGCAGTAAATATGCTTCATAATTTCTTTGCCTTGGCAACGTGCACTGACCATGACAGAGCCAGCACAAGCAGCATTTGGTTAGATAGCGGGGAGGCTGCAGTCGGTCCCTCAAGAAAACGAGAGTACAGTAACAAAAGACTTGAAACATATTAAGACCCTCGACGGTAAAAAGAAAGACAGTGCAGTGGGGCTGCGAGAGAAAGAGAGACACACACATGCAAAAGTTAATGAGGAAATAAGCTTAGATAATGTGCCTGACATAATGTTTGCTGGCAACTTGAGCCGCACCACTGTGCCATGCCTCAGAACAACAACAACAATAATAATAACAACAACAACAATTCCAACGCCGGCTCGTGTTCTCATGTTTGCGGTTGTGTCACTAAAGCATTTGGTAAATGGTTTGTTTTATCTTGCAATTAGTTTGAAAGGGTTCTACAGCAGGGCTTAGCCAAAGTAGTACGAGTATACGCATGGGCGGCCATCATGTACAAAATACATAGGTATGTACATAAATACGTACATACATACATACATACATACATACATACATTCATATTCCATATACAATGGTCGGCTTTGTTTGCTCCTTTGTTGCATTCTATGGCGCATACGAATAGCCCCTGGAAGGCGAGCTTCAGTATAAACAGGGTTGTTGGATTTCTATTCGTACCAATATTGTCAATAAGCTTCAAGTTGGCATTCCAGTGTTATTATTTGTAAACAATTAGGCGTCAGATATCTGATAACAAATATGTACTATATGTTGTCATATTGAAAAATATTTGCAATGAAGTAAACAGGCAAAGTTTGTAATAGTTTTGTAAACATAAAATTGTTAAATGCTTAAAAAAGCAAACACAGACGATACGATAGATTTTTTTTGTTAAGGCGTCATATTGGCATTTTCCAAATATTCAGGGAAGTGCAGCGTATGGAAATGTTCTTTAGATGCTTTATGTTTTTGTCAACCCTGCAAATATGTATTCAGTTTCGTTTTGAGAATTTGGTTAAGACTGGTTATATAAACCAATATGTACAGATAACTTTCCGTTTTTGACGATCCAAAGATTACTTTTATTTACTACTAGCTACTAGTTTATGAGGCTTTGAACAATATAACACTCTACTGGAGTTAGGAAATAAACTCATTATGTATAGGCGTTAGGAAAGTACATATACCAAGTTTGGGCCATGTGGGTTAAGCCTTTTCCAAAATCCAGGCGGTCATACAGACGAACATAGCTATATCGATTATTCAAGTCATGAATATTTATTTATATTTACTTTACTTTGCACAAAACTTTTTGTAACCTTTTTCCCCTGTGGGTACGAATACCATCTAATTTAAACTGTCCAATTATGGACTGTTATAGTTTTTCTTTTGTAGGCTGAGTACTTATCGGACCACCCCCGAATTACTTTTATAGTTTTGTGTTGAAGAGTATGCATGACTCAGACCATACGATGTGCTATTTGTGCGCCCTCTTCATCAAAACAAGCCCATTAATTTAAATGTTTTGCAACTACAACAAGTTGAAGCAGAAACAACATTAATAATGCAATAAATTTTATGCTTTGTACATACGACAAAACAATAAATATCTGCTGTGATGCTGCAGTGTTGTGCACAAATTAATTAAAATGCGAAATGCATAATAAATTTTGCATGGATTGTAGTCGGCGCCCACACATTGCGAAAACTCAACGCCGACGCTTTAAAGAGTAGACACTCTTACTGATATTCCATATATTTTTTTTCGTTTGCTTTGCCAGACAATTTAACAGACATGATAATTTAAATAGGTATTATGTAGTTGTGTTGTAATGAACTTCCAAGTTCATGGGCTGTGTAAAAATAAAAGCCACAATGACAAATGAGCACCTTTTGTTTCACGCTCAAAAGGATCATGTTTGTAATTGGATAACAATGGCACTGAGTTTGCGTGAGTCTGGTGTGCGGTTAGACGTTTCAGCCTATGGGCAAGACAACAAATACAGACAAAAGTCGTTGTGTGCTATGTGTATATACTATACTTTCTATTTGTCATTTTTTTGCACAGATTTAATATTTTATTTAATTTATTTTGTTTAAAACAAAACTGCAAATTGTACAGAAATTTCGAACTGAATTTTTTGGCACACGAAACTAATCTGGCAATCAACGTTTAAATGGAATTTATTTAATTTTGATTACTTTAGCAGGTTTTCCCAAAGGATAGAATTCAAAAATTACTAAATTTTACGCTTGAACGAGCTAAAAAATTTGCTTTAGAACTACATATACCCTTTCATTGCGCTTTATAATACATGGAAACCGTACTTTCATTACAAAATATTTTTTACTTATTTTGCAAAAGAACCAGATATGGTTGCAGAATTCTCAATATGCAGAGTGGTTGAGCAAGATCTTTGAAGAAAACATATATCCTAATCACATTGGTTCTATAACAGCTATATGATGAAGGTCAAAGATTGGCTTCGGTGCAATGTTTCAATGCGATAGCTCAAAAACTGTGGGATAGGTTGTGATTAAAACAGACAGACAGATACATGATTTGCATTTGTTCGTATGTACCTTTGAGATGTGGTCTAACATTTCTCTTTCTTTCTGGGTGTTGCACACTTAACAATTACAACAACATACCCCTACACTTTTCAGTAAAGTGTATAAAAATGCTAAAACAATTAAAATATAATATTTTTTCTTTTTTCTTTTTCAGGTATGTACACTTGGTTTTTTTTCGCATATTCCAATTTATTATTGAACTTAATTGTGCGACGCCTGGCATGCTGATGTAATCGATTTGATGGCTGTTGCCATGCAAGTAAGAAAAAATGTATTCTAAAATTCCATGTGTATATTTTCCTTTGGATGTGTGATGTGTGTATGTGTGTGTGTGTGCCTGCGCTGCGGTAAGCCATAAAAACTGCCTAGTTGCTAAAATAAATTTTTACAAAATGCACAAAGCGCCAATGTCAATATTTTTGTTTTATGGAATTTATACTCAAGGGCAACATTTTTCGCCGCTCGCATCACCAACTCTTGTTGATTTGGTGCTGGGCTTATTGGAGTGCCTAATGTCAGCGGAACGGTGCGGAGCGGAGCGGAGCGAGGCAGACTCTGGAAACCGGCAAAACAAAAAACAATTTGGGAAAATGAAAAATGTTTTCATACCAGTACTTACAACTTTTCAACGAGCCATCATTTTGGCATGCATATGAAAGGGAACAAGGCAAACACGGTCAATGATATTGCGATTGTGTAGATAAATCTAAGCGCGCCCACATACTCAGAACAGTGGGTCTAAATTTTATAAGTTCCAACAACAATAATATGATTAGCTGGGGCTGAAAACGTCAAAGGAGTTACTAGAAGGCCGTTGAAAGGAATACTTTCTAGAACCATTTCACTGCCGATTACGAATCATATGCAATGTGTTTATTATAGCAGTGGATTTGTAGTAGTGAAGTAAGATATAGGAGTTTTATATTCTTGTGTATAATAAATACACCTAATTCTGTTTTTACACGGTAGATTGGTTCCTAAAAACGTCGTGTAAAAAAACCGTCTAAAAAACGACAATGATCATATGCAAAATGAATTGTGCTGTATGAAAAAAAAGTCGTCTAGCCATATGTAAAATTTTTCATTCTCATACCGTGTAAAATAAGACCGTGTAAAATAGGCCTATTGCCTAATCTCCAATTAATTTGAGGAACATTATTTGCCAAGCTGCCAGCGAATTTAGAATTTACGGCCAAGTGTAGTTTCAAAAACAAGAGAGAACGCTACAGTCGAGCAAGCCCGACAGTGTAATACCCTGTACCCAGGTAAACTTCCGTCACTGAGTTATATGCGCCCAAAGCAGCAACAAAAAGAGGATGAAGAAGAGCGAACTTGTTGCTGCAGTTTGTGGGGGTTGTACTGGCGAGAATTTGTTTCGCTAATAACTTTTCTTAGAATTGACAGAATTGAATAAAATTTTAAACAACAGTAGATATTTATTTATAAATTATGTGTGCAAAGTTTGGTTTAGGTAGCATTTGAAATGTGGACGCTATTGACGAAATTCTGTAGCGGGGGAAGGGGGGGAAAATTAAAAAAAAAAAAAATAAACTCGTCCTTACTCGGATCTAGGAGAATCTGGATGCCAACTTTGGTTATTCTAGCTTTTATAGTTTCTGAGATCCTCGCGTTCATCCAGACGGACAGACGGACGGACGGACATGTCTAGATCGATTTCTCTCGTCATGCTGATTCAGAATATATATACTTTATGGGGTCGGAGATGCTTCCTTCTGTATGTTACATACTTTGCACAAACCTAATATACCCTTTTTACCCTACGGGTACAGGGTATAAAAACAAACGACCTCAACAAGTAGATAAACCTATATGCTTCCTATATACCCAAAAATAATTTAGTAAATTAACACAATAGCCAATGACGGAAGATAAATAAGCAGAAGTCTGCTTGAATTGAGTGGTAAACGACGTTTAAAGAAGTTAATCAAAAATGTATCCAAGATCTTTGACTTTAAAAATACTTTGCATTGATATAATGTCAGTCGCATAAGTGAATAATTGGCCAAGTCACGAACAAAGGGCCAGTTTGACTTCCGGGAGGTACAACACCAAAAGGAGAAGTAGGGCAACACCCTCTGAGTCCTATTTTTGAGAAAATACCAATATAAACATGTATTTGGCGAGAATACTCTATGTGTAAGTTCCAACATTTTGATTTTTTTTTGTGTGGCTAAATAAACTAATTTTCTTTAGAATTATAAATTAAACGAAGTCATTGCCCACGAGATGGCAAATAAAATTAACCTCATTAAAGCACTTTATCTATCTACTTGTTTATCATTTGTGACGAAAATGTGAATTTTTGCATAAGAATTGAAAACCACTGTTCTCATTGCATATGCAAATACTGCGGTTGATGAACGAGTCTGATATTTATACATACATACTATATGTATATAGCATACATATACGAGTATCTGCATGAATATTTTTATAACCACAAACATAATTTCGTTTTTACTGTGCAAACATTAGATAATCATTTGTGTGTATATGTACTTTTGCGGACACGTTTTAAATAGCTCAGGGCTGTTCGTTCATTCGTTTATACATTTATATACATACATACAAAAATACATACGTATACGTATTACGTAATGCGAGGTATAATTTCTGTGTGCCTAAACATTTTTGTAGCATAACTTGGGGCGCCACATTTATAGAAGGTACCAAATGCAGTAAATGCAGGGCGTACTCGTAAGTGTAAAAATGTGTGTGTTTCTGTCATTTAATGCGCAAAATAAAATTTTATTTGACTTTTATATGACTCTAACATATATATACGTACATATGTATGTGTGTCCATATACATACACATATGTATATATAACATTGATTGTCAGTCGTGTTAAAAAAACTACTGTCAACCTTTGTTTGTTAGTTGCCATAACAGCAGCAGCATCGGCCGCATCAGAAGTGGCTTTGGGCGCTTAAGGGTGGAGAAGGAGGGGGGAAGGGCCTTCTTGGCGCACTTGTATTGTTTCCTGAATATACATTCAGACATAAGGCTGAGAACATACGCGTACAAGTGCAAATCCTTAACATGTCTTTATTCGTTTTCCCTCATCAACTTCCGCCCTGCGCGCACTTTCATTTCTTTATTCGGTCTCTGGGTTGTGCTGCTTCAGCATTTCATTGGCTGCTGGTTGGGCGCATTCATTTCAATTCATCTCGCACTTTTCATCTTTTACTTTGTAAATGATTCTACTATTGTGCTTGTCGTTTGTGCAGTCATTTATTTTGTTCTGAATTCCAGCATACGTACCACATGGCGTATTATGGTTTTGTTTTGTATTTCGTGTTTATTCTCGCACCCATTTCATTTTCAGCTTTCAGTGCCTTCTCTGCTGCGTTTGTCTTTTTTTTTTGCTTCTGTATTTTTGCCGTTTTCGTTTTGGCCGGAGCTTTTCCTGGTCTGAGCAAGTGGTAAACCGCTCATCAACGACACTTTACGAAACTCGTTTTTTCCTCCATTTTATTTTTATTTGTGCTCTGCTCGATTTTCATTGTGGTGCCTTTTTTACGCGCACGTAAATTGCGCTTCTACTAAGCTTTCATACGATTTTTTTTTTGTTCCTTCCCATTAGAGCACTTGTGCTCTTTCCTAGATTTTGTGTGCAGAACAATACAACTTTTTCAAGCCTGTTGCCAGTAAAATCTATTTTAAATTTAGAAAATACTGAATTACTTAAAGTGTTACTTTATCATTCAGTGAATCTTTAAGAATCTCTTGATCATACGTTTCATAAGACGTAATTATTTAAACTATACAATTTTAGGCCTTGTGTAATTGATGCTCAGCAGCAGCATCATCACATTTGTTTTATAGTCTTATAGTATGTTTAGAAAACATTTGTAGAAATGCAATTTTACTTTCTACAATTGGCAAAGATAGGGTTTAATTTAAAATTGTCACCTGATTGTAGGGATGGACAATCATCTAACAAACCCACCTTAATATTCAACATATTTATATTCAAAGTTTTCACATTTTATTTTATTTTTTTTATTTTAAATTAAAATGAAATTCACGTAAAAAACTCTCAAATTCCTTTCACACTGGCTTATACTTGCATACTTGCCAGTAGGAGAGTCTCAAATTTAAAAATGTTGGCCAATATAGTATTTTTAGTTATGATAGGGCCAGTTTTTTATTTTTCAAATTGAAAAAACAGAGATATTGTAAAAATTTTAGTTAGTCACAAGTGGAAGTCCTTGTAAAAAGCTTTCAAATTCCTTTTTCCATGGCATATACTTACTTATACGTTCAAGCATCAGCCAGGAAGAGAGCCTCAAATTTAAAGATGTTGGCCAATATCATATTTTTTCGTCATATTGGAACTAGTTTGTTATTATTATTTTTTAAAATTAACAATTCAGCAGCTTTGCCACCACATTTAAATCTACTAGAGAACGTAACAATACGTATACCCACGGATTCCAATTCAGTGTTTGTTCAGCACTTGGTTTATATTTCATAGTAAAATATTTAGAGAGCAAGCGCTGAGAGAAATTCGCGGCGAAACTCGCCGCAAAATTGCAAATCTAATCCTTTTACTTGTGTAACTAAGCATTTTCCTGCGCATTTGTTTTGCTGCTTAAGCGCGAACCGTGCAGCTGAAAATTGGCCAAGAATCCTGGATAATGCAAAAGATATGGCAGTCGGCAGCCGTAGGGGTTCTGAAGTAGCTTTCGCTACTGCTGCTGCTACTGTTCCCGATGCTGTTGGTTTTGGCGTTAAGTTGCCGCCACAACTTGTTGGCACGGCTTTGGCTTACTTAATGCTTGAGCACGACTGTTGCACCGTCTGCTGCCGTTTTTCAATTTGCTACCACAGTTTGCAGTTTGCAGTTTCCATAGCTAACTTGGCTTGCGGCTAACAGCAGCCAAGCATCTCAGCAGCAGCTGTAGCATCTTCGCGGTCAACCGCTAACGATGCCCAACCGTAGCGCGACGTGAAGTGGCCGCGAGCTCTAGCTAGAAATTGGCTCACAAATGCAAATTTATCCGAGCTGTTGGCTTATCATTGAACTTTTTAGGTGCGGCTGTGATGAATGTTCTTTCTTTGGTTAGTGTGCGTCTCCATGATTTAAGACGGATTCACATTTGTGTGCAATTTTAGAAAATAAAAGCCCTTAATTCCCAAAAATCTTGATCCTCACATCTTGACTTAATTAAATGGCTTTTTAATTGTAATTTGTTGGAGTGGGGAATACTCACTAGCCAGCCTAATTATACCCTGTACCCGTAGGGTAAAAAGGGTATATTAGGTTTGTGCAAAGTATGTAACATGCAGAAGGAAGCATCTCCGATCCCATAAAGTATATATATTCTGAATCAGCATGACGAGAGAAATCGATCTAGACATGTCCGTCCGTCCGTCCGTCTGTCCGTCTGGATGAACGCGAGGATCTCAGAAACTATAAAAGCTAGAATAACCAAAGTTGGCATCCAGATTCTCCTAGGTCCGAGAAAGGACGAGTTTATTTTATTTATTGGAATTTTCCCCCTCGTCAATAGCGTCCACATTTCAAATGCTACCTCAACCAAACTTTGCACACATAATTAATATATAACTGTCTGCTGTTGTTCAAAATTTTATTTAATTCGGTCAATTCTAAGAAAAGTTATTAGCGAAACAAATTCTCGCCAGTACAACCTCCCCAAACTGCAGCAACAAGTTCGCTCTTCTTCTTCGTTTTTTGCTGCTGCTATGGGCGCATATAACTCAGTGACGGAAGTTTACCTGGGTACAGGGTATTACACTGTCGGGCTTGCTCGACTGTAGCGTTCTCTCTTGTTTTATTATAAGTATAGGTAAACAAAATGTAATCCATTGTAATGCCATTGTAATCTGTTACTGTTCTGTTTCCATAATATTTATATTTTGTTTATTATACAATTCTAATTTCTTCCTAATTTCTTTTAAATACTATATATTATATTTCTATTCCATTTCTATTATAATCCAAATTTGAAACCTTATCAATCTACATTGATATTTAAGTGCAAAATTATTAACAATTCTGAGGGTTAAAGCTCTTTCAAAGCTGATTTCTTCCTTTCAATCAAGTTATTCTTCCATTTCTAGTGCATATAAATCACTAAAATGGCAACACCCAATTATTTTCATGCACACACAAACACACACACACACACATGCGTATATCCGGCGAATATAAATCTGAACTCTGATACACTTGACGTTTATCGCAAGTGTCTGCCAGTGAGCACTCGAACTCTTGTGGGGCAATAATGCTATTTATTTGTGTTTTATGTAACATAACATACAACAACAAAAACAACAATATCTTGGCATATCAAAATGTTGGTTGCTTCTTCACTTCCTTGGGCATACGATGTGATGTGGCAATCGTTATTGTTGTTTCTATTGGCCAAAAGTTTAGCCTTACAAATTTGATGCTTCGGTTTCGGCTTCGGCTTCTGTTTCTGTGTCAGTTTCTGCTTCTGGTTCTTCAGCTGCAGGGCGACACATGTTGCTAATGTGCCCCCTGAGACTTGTATCGAAATTACGGAGGTCGGTCGCATGGGTTAGCGTTGTGTATTGAGCATCAGCGGCGATTTGGCTGCGATGGTTTGTAGGTCGCCATCACAGCCAAAGTTTTTTCCTTTTGTTTTTTGCTTCCAATTTTTTTTTCTTCCTTTATTTTATTGATTTTGTGACAGCTAGGGGGCAGCTGCTGCCTTTATTTGTGTCTGCAATTTATATTTGTTTGTGAGTGTATGTGTGTGTCTAGTTTATTCTGTTCTCAATTCAATTCAATCAAACAAAACAGTTTGCCAAGTCTCTTGTGGCCTGTATTTGATTATATTACTAGCTAGGCTTCAGCACTATTTAACAAAACTGTTCTGTATCGACTACTCTTCCAAATTGTATTAGTATGTGTAGTGTCTGAGTGTCTACAAGTACTCGTATATATGTACATGGTTGTGTATATATATTTGCATATACTCGCTTTAACTTTATGAACTACAACAGTGTCATTCACTTTTTTGTTCAATCAAGTGACAACAGCAGCTGTCAACCAGCACTAGAGATGTGCATAGAAAATATACAAGTACAAGCTGTGATTTAGTCCACGATGTAAAAGGTAACTGAAAACGGCCTTTTGAGTAACGTAGCCTTTTTCAGCTCTCTAAGCTTTTGAATCATATTTTTAAAATAAATTCAGATGAAGGTGAAAAATTTGAATCAGGAATACATACCAGAAACCTATTAAGTCATTGCCAAGAAAAAGGTATGAATGACCAGTACAGGGAAGATGATGGAGACGAGAGGAATGTATGCATACCACCTTGCATAATGTTATAATCGAAATTCATTGATCGATCAGTGATCAGATATGGCAGATGGAATCTGAGTTGACTGGAAAATTGGCTCTGTTGTTGGAAGTGAATAAGCAGGACGCGTTTTTTCATAGTCGAATCGACAGTGTTTATTTGTTAGGTTTGCGTTTGAATTTTGAACATTAAGTTCCTGGATAATGTATCTGAAGTTGATTAATTTGGCTTCAAAAAGCGATCATTAAACAGTGCAGTGAGATATTTGTTGACGACGAACAGTCAATTGCTTACAACTAATTGTGTATTTCTCTAAAGCTTGCGTGATTTGCGCAAAAATCGCAAAGAGAAGTACACCTAATTTTGTTTTTACACGGTCTTTTTGTACACGATTTTGATATAACACGGTTTGAAAATTAAAAATTGCATATGTATTTCATTAGAGATAAGGAACCTCTTTTTGCATATGGTCAATGTATTTTTTTACACGGTTGTTTCTGGAATCAATCTACCGTGTAAAAACAGAATTAGGTGTATAGGGTGTTGCAATAAGTGCGATTTTCATATAGTCACAATTTGGAATGCCTGGTTTTGTCATCGCCAGTACGTCAAACCGCATCATAATAAAACTTAAATTTGTCAAAGCTTGTGCATTCACATTTCCTCACACACTCGCAGTCACAGTCACCGCCACTTTTCTACGCACTCTGGCAGGCGACACGTCAACTTTCGTTGACAGAGCGTGCGCCTGTCGTGTTGCCATTTTCTCTCTTTTTTTTCTATTTCTGTTTTGTGTTTTTCCTGATGACTTCCGTCGCACACACATTTGCAACAGGATGCTGCCTGGCTGCTTGGTTGGCTGGTTGGCTGTCGCACGTGCATCTGACATCAAAATAAATAAGAAAAGCTCGAAATGACATTTTTGCATTAGATTTTCCATACCCTTTCGAAGAGTATTATAGCGTACGTCGGGTGTTTTAACCCAAACACAATGGAGACAAATGTGGTTAAGAAAATCAGTTTGATAAATCCTTGTGTACATTTACAAAATCGGAGAAGCAATCAACTATCTCCTGAATGTGATGAGCTTTTGTCCGGTCTGCCACTTTTCAAATTTCAATAGTTGACAAACCAGGAAATAACAATATCATTCAAAATCCTTGATACGGGCAAAATTTTAATGCACTTAGATTTACAAAATGAAGTTGTTGTATATAAATGAATAAAGATTTTGTGGGAATCTAAAATATTATAAAGGTCAGTTAATGGAGTAGACAAAATTTGTGTTAATGCTATTTCTGCGACAACTATCTTTCCGTTTAAAAATCAAAGATTTCAGTTACTTTGTTTACAAATATAAAATGCTGAAACTATACCTACACTACATATAAACCATCAATCGATCTACTACTAAATAAGTATACATACTAGATAAGAAACAAGTCTGAACAATATTAAAAGTCTCACAAATTTTGTTTTAAAACTATTTAAGTAATTTTTAATTAAATAAAATGATGGAAGAGGCATAAAATCTTCGGCGTTTTTCCATTGTACCTATGTATACTATATATAAATGTATACTCGTGTATATTTTTTTAATTTAAGAGTTGGATAAAAAATTCAAGCTGGCGCCTCTGCGATGCTAGTTTTTGAAGTTTTTCAATTCACTTTCTTTTTTTGGCTATGCTGGAGATGATTTTTGTTGCGCTTGCCGTTTTTTTGTTCGTTGCTACTTTGCCTTGCGCTTTGCCACATTCTTTGCGTATTTTTTATATTGATATCAAAAGTTTAAGTGCAGCTTTGGCGGAGCTTACATAATGCTCTGCCAGGCGCTTATCCTGCTTATGCACTTGCACACATTCTACAAACAGAGGAAAACTAACAAATCTAGGCAGGGCGGGCAGCTTGAACTGCTGCAGAGTGGAGGCGAGGGGGTGTGTGTTAGTGAGCGAATCTCAGTGCGGTTGAGTCGTAATGCCATCAAACGGCTGGGGCATGGCATTTAGTATGCGCAAGCTGGGATTGTTGGCTTCTAAAACAAAATGGAGGCGAAAACAATGCGATGTATGTAGTGGCGTTTATGATATGAGCATGCAAGGAGTTGGCTCGAAATGACACGTCCTACACGTCCTTATTTGCATACACATACAAAGAAGTCTATCTCAAATGCATATATTAGCAGGGTGCGTCTGTATTTGTGTGTGTCTAAAACAAAATGGTAGCCATCTTTTACCGAATTGAGCAGGAAAAGGAAACAAATAAATTACATTTTGTTCGAGTGTTTGCATCCGACATGCTGCTTGCTTTGATTGTATATTGAACAAGTTTTCCGCTTTGCCGCGTTGAGTTGTTTTGTCTTGCCTTCGTTGTTTCGAGCCTAACAAACGACTTACATACATGTACACACACACACACACACCCATGTATATACATACAAACTTACATTCACACGCATGGGTGTTGCTGGCAAGCTACCAGCATTTGAGCTTTGTGCCATTTCAAGTTGCCTAAATTGAATTTCTGTTCCAGTTCGAATACGTGCTGTTGCATTTACATTTATGTTTGTGATTGTGTTGTTTTGTGTATTTGATTGTTTCACTTGCCCCATTCAACAGCATGTTTTTGCAAAAACGCGCCTCGCATACAATCTTTTTTAATTTCGTAAATGTTAGGCCGAAACTTTTCTTGTTTGCACTAATACGATGTTAAGTTGCCTGCAATTGGGGAGCTTTAACTTTTGTCTGTGTGTTTTGCTGTTGAACTACTTGCCTGGCAGCCTGGTAGCTTGGCAGCTTGGCAGCCTGGCAGCTTGGCAGCCGTTAGTCAGTCAACTAGTGCTCCTCATTCTTCTGTAGCTTGTGTTGATATTTGCCAAAAGTTTTTTTTAGGTTGCAAGCAGCGATGGCGGCAAAAAGGCGAAATTCTTGCACATGCTTGCAACAAAATGACGTCGACGCACACTACGAGGCAAGACGATTTTGCCACGAGGTTGGCCAAAACAAAATCAAAAATAAAGGCAGCTGCAGGAACAAGCAAACCATTTTAGTTTACTCTTGACAAGGCCACGTATTTGGTGTTTCATGTTGGTCTGCCCGCATATAAATATTTGAACACTTGTGTTTCTATATTGTTGGGCAAAGTTTGTTTGACAAGTACGCCAGTATGTGGGAGTGTGCACATTATTTGAATTGAACGACGGAGGAACAAAAATCTTATATTTATTTTATGTTATTTATATTATTTAAAACCAATTAATTTACTAGCTATTTGTATTAAATATTAAACAGCTTACATATTTTTTATACCTTTTACTTATAATGATATTTAAATTTGAGGAATTAATTAACTGTTTATTTAGGAAATTTAATTATTTGTTTATTTAAACAGCCATAACAGTACTTTTGAAGAAAGTGAACATTTTATATTAATTTTTGATTTCTCATTTCCTGGCACATTTTGTAAAACCAAGAAATGAACAAACTCATTGTGAACCAAAGTCTTAAGTTGTACTCATTTTAAATAACACTATTATTTGTACTACTATTTATTTTATTTTATCATAAAAATCAATAGTTTTTCTGTGATAATTACTGAATTAATTAACTTCTTTATGTATACACCGTATTGAAAGGGTTAAAAGGATATATTATTATTAGCAGCAGGTTTGAGTGTTTTTTTTTTATCATGGGAATACTATTTGTATTTAAAAACCACAAAAATATCAAAAAACATTCAAATCTGACAACTAATATCAACTATTTCTTTCACTACAATAAAGCCATCGTTTTAGATTACGTATTTTGACTAAGAAACGCAAAAATTAATAATGCGGCATAAAAACAAACTACAAACGACGTCCATCATGCTATTCCTTCAAATGCATTTGGACTTGCAGAAGTCGAACTCGTTTGCTAGATGGAAGTCTACTTCGAGCTAACGGCTTTCATCAACCGACCCATTTATAATTCTAAGACTGCATTCAAGCCCACTCAATTATCTACAGTTGTTGCTTCTATTTTGATACCCTACACCCGAAGAGTAAAGCACTTATAAATGCCAAATGTACTTAACAGGCAGAAGTACATATATAGATATGTTCGCCCGTGTGAACACCGAGCACCGTGGACCCATAACAGTTAGAGACATAAGTTTTGGTTTGTAGAGAATATAAATAAATAATTGTTATATAGCTGCCATAAGACCAATCGGTGTAAAAATCACTCTTAGTGGGATACAATTTTTATTTATTAAGAAATCTCAACCAAATCAGCTCACTACATCATATGTAGCTGTCATTTGAATGATTGGCACAACAACGGTTATTTTAGTTGTGGCAGGAAAAAAAATGGGTACAGGGTATTCAAGTGTTCAGCTGGTATGTCTCTCTACTCATTTTTTGTTGCAGTAGAGATGCTGTATTGAACTTAATTTTTGTGAAATTATTGTTATATGTCCTTTTATTTTTGATGTACTACTACATTGACAACGCTTTGGCCAATCCATTGTTGGGAGCAGGCGAAATGTTTTGCTGTTTCTATTGCTATTGTTATTGCTGCTCTTAGCCAGTCATCGCCATCGTCATCGTCATCAGAGTGACCTGAACAGGGCAGAGTGCATGCATTGTGCATCGACTACAGAGTGCGGTCCACTAACATACATACACGTACACAGTTCATGGACTTGTCTGCTCGAAGCCGTGACGCGCAGAATTCCAAAATGGCAATTTGGTTTTCGAAGAAGTCACGGAACACCGGAACAGCTCCACCGTGTGGTCAACTTCGCCCTGGAAGCCATGGAGCAAAAGATGTACTCAGTGGCTGTGTTTATGGATATTAAACAAGCTTTTGATAGAGTGTGGCATGATGGTCTCCTCTGCAAATTGAAAGGCATGCTAACTCCTCAATTGTTTCAACTCATCGAAAGCTTTCTAAGGGACAGAAGCTTCAGAGTTGCTGTTGATGGAGTGAAATCCACGAGGCGCTCAATTTGTGCAGGAGTGCCCCAAGGCAGTGTTCTCGGTCCTACCCTGTATACATTATTTACTGCTGATATGCCTGCACCGCAAGAGATCATTGGAGTATACGAGGATGACGCACTAATAGCTACTTACGCAGACGACACTGCGGTGCTTACCAGAAGCAGAGATATCGATGTAGCTTCGGAAGCCTTACAGCAGTATGTAAGTAGTTTCGAGAAGTGGGCTCTGAATTGGAACATTGGTATCAACGCCAGCAAGTGTGCGAATGTCACATTTACAACAAGGCCGTCGTCATGCGGAGATATCACAATGTTGGGGTCCACGCTCAGTCATACAAATTCGCACAAATATCTTGGTGTAATTCTGGACAGAAGACTCAACTTCAGCAAGCATACAACAATGGTCAAGCGATCGGTCATGGCGAAAGCCGGAAAGATGGCATGGCTGCTTGCACCATGCAACAAGCTGTCCCTGCACAGTAAGGTGACAGTATATAAGTCCATATTAAGTCCAATATGGAAGTATGCGCTACCAATTTATGGCATTGCCGCTGCTTCAAACCTAAACAAAATAAGAGTTGCTCAAGCTAAAATACTCAGAAAAATATGCAACGCTCCCTGGTATATGCGCACTAGGGACATCGAAAGAGACTTATGTGTCCCCAAGGTTGGCGATGTCATTCAAATGCACGCAAGCAATTACGAGAAGCGACTCGGCAGTCACCCCAACGCACTAGCGAGGCGGCTCCTGTCCAAATCTAAGAAGAGAAGACTGAAGAAGTGCCATCCAAAGGATCTCCCCACAAGAGCCCTTGTATAAAATACATAGTATATATCATAAAATATAATCATTTTTCATGTAAAACATTGTAAATATTGTATATATGTACATAGATATAAGTGCGTCCTATAGATGCTTACTATAGACAACTTTTGTATTCCCTAACTTTCAACTAGCTTAAGCTGCCATATTGGTAGTAGAAAACTAGTTTAATAAATTGTATATATGTAAAATAAAAAAAAAAAAAAAAAAAAAAAAAAAAAAAGAAATCTCAACCAAATCAGCTCACTACATCATATGTAGCTGTCATTTGAATGATTGTCACAAAAGAGTTTATTTTAGTTGTGACAGGAAAAAAAATGGGTACAGGGTATTCAAGTGTTCAGCTGGTACGTCTCACTTATTTTTTGTTGCTGTAGAGATGCTGTATTGAACTTAATTTTTGTGAAATTATTGTTATATGTCCTTTTATTTTTGATGTACTACTACATTGACAACGCTTTGGCCAATCCATTGTTGGGAGCAGGCGAAATGTTTTGCTGTTTCTATTGCTATTGTTATTGCTGCTCTTAGCCAGTCATCGCCATCGTCATCAGTGTGACCTGAACAGGGCAGAGTGCATGCATTGTGCATCGACTACAGAGTGCGGTCCACTAACATACATACACGTACACAGTTCATGGACTTGTCTGCATTGTTGGCAGCAAAAATGCGCCACTACATTGTCAAATATGCAAATGGGAAAGCATTTTTGTTGCTGGCCAACAGTAAAATGCACAATAGGCCACTGAGGTACGGGCCACAAAGGGGTCGGAAATAATGGATAATGTACGTATGTCTGTACATGTATATATGTATGATGTACTAGAAAATGGCATAATTATAATTTATAATATCGCTGAGCTCTTGCTGATGTAGGTGTCTGTGTGTGCGTGTGCGTGTATTATCAGAAGCAGCGACTAAGTACTGCAACAGCTGTTTGTGAAATTTATGAGCAGGTTCACGAACCCGCACACAGCTCTACAACAACAATAAAATGGTTGCCATGGGCAAACATAGCCAGTAGCGACAAATTTGCCACCTGAGCGCGCTCCAACAGACACACTCGAAACTCAAAGAGCAATGGCTGCCTGACTGGCTGGCGTCTGGCACTGGCTCTGGCCCTGGCTGCAAGAAAACAGGCCCGAATAAATTTTCATTTATGACACTTGAAGCCTGGCGAAGCGTATTGTCTAGTTGTTGCTATTCCCCATTTGATTGTTGTTGCCTGTCTAAGGAGACCTGCAAGTGTACAATTGTGTGATCTGTAGATGTGGGCAAGCGTATGCGTATATCCATTGTCTTTCTGCTGCTCCTCCTTGATGTTGGGGCTGTTAAACTCGTTAGCTCGACATGCGAATGTCTGTTATTCTATTCTATTTAGTTAGTAGCTATGTGTTCGTATGTGTGTTTGCTCTACGAGGCGGTGTTGCCAGGCTGCAGGTTCTGCTGTCTGTTAAAAACAAGGCTGCAAGTACACTCACCCGCACATATGTGCTATATAGTACGTGTACCTACATACGCACACATTGTTGCAATTTAGAGATGGACGATCGAAGCTGGGAACAATTCGTGAATTATAGGAGTATCCTGATCTCGATTGATAAAACCTTCATGTAAAAACTGTTTTTATCAACTCTATGTTCCTTTGTTAAACATTAACGTCAAATTCACATTAAAAGACCATTCGTCATTAGGAGCTCTTCAAATCTTCAAATTAAGGCCACTTATAAGACGAACCGAACTTTTTTTTGACAAATTGTATTGCATTTAAGAATTCATTGAACCTTTTAAATATTTAATTTAAAAAGCGATTGCTGCCTTTTTGCAAATAATCTGTGCAACGACTTAGCTTTCTGATTAAAACATGTATTGCCTGCCTATGCATACGTGTACTATATAAGAGATATGAGATCTATTTACTAGTACGAATTGAATTGAATTATACTCCAAAAACTCTTTAGATTGTATTAAAAATTAGAACAGACCAGATATAGCATACAATTAATTACTATAAAATTCGATGCAATAGTTCAAGCATTTATTTCAATATACCCTTCTATAATAGAACGAAAAATCAATGGCTTCTCTCTTTAAGCCAAAAAAATTGTTCATTTTATTTTAAAAATCAGGAGAGTCACAGGAATAATCATCTTAGTCACGCAACCATATAAGTTAACAGAACGCCAGGATATGCTCCTAGCACCAGTCCATACACACACACAGACACACACAAACTCATGCGCCCCCATCAGAGTCCTTCATAGTTGCAAACGCCATTGACAATGTGCACCATTGCATTTCATCCATGAACAGATAGGTCGAGGTCGGTAAGAGCCGGGAGATAGGCAGACTGGTGCCACTCCTACTCTTCATGGCAGCTCGCGGTGGTGCACTGCCATGTCTGTGGCTGTGGCCGTGGCTGAGAGACATGCACAACATGCACGCCAAATTGAAAAGAAAGTGCAGAAAGGGAAGCATTAGCACAGCAGCAAGAGCAACAACGTTCATTATTGCTTTTCATGTTTGCTTTACTACGCACGTGAAAATGAAATGCAAAAACTCAAAAAGTGACTGTGTTAAGCAATGCGCGGCGCAGCATAACACGGACCAAATCGGCCAGTAACAATGGCCAGGATAATCGAATGGATATGCGCTTGGGACCTGAAAGCACTTTCTGCCAAAGAGGTTGGTCCGTAGTATTTGTGTGTGGATTACAGGTGATTAAGTCGCGCAGCCAAATTGTAATTGACTTTTTGGCAATTTTAATGCACCATCGCCCCGCCGGTCTCTTCGCAATTATTACACATTTACATTGCCTTTTATTTCAGTTTCACTGAGCTATCGGAATCACCGATAATTGCACAAAATGACGAAAATGCGTAAAGGGGCGAATTAACGCGTTTTTATACCCTGCACCCAATGGATATGTTTACTGGATGAGTGCGCTAAAAGGATAAGTCTTCTTCAAAGTTTCGATGAAGTCAATTTTTCTGACTATTCGATGATGGAAAATACTGTATGAGCTGGAATCTCATAACATAGTAGACATGTTTGAGAAAGGGGAAAGGGTTTGGAACTGCTTCTGATTTTCATAACTTATGTAACTCTTCTTAACTCCTGTTAATAGCTAATTGTCCTAATTGAAGGACTTTATAGCCAAACCAGAAAAACTAGCCAGATTCTATTATATTAATATTTTCAATGACTTTATAGAGTGTTTAATAGTCGCACTTATTTTATGGTCTTGTTCATTGATATTAATTGTATTTTAATGACTAACATTGCAGTATCCTCTTGTTATTGCTTTCGAAAATTAAGCAATTTATTTAAATTCGCACACACACACACATAAATTCGAATGTGCAATCAATCAACAATTTAATTTCAATGAACAAATGAAGATTGGCGCAAATTTTGTATTCTTTCTTTGGCCAAAGTTCATTATTGATTGAGAATGACGTGTTTACTGTGCTTCCACTATATGGGAATTGCAACGAAATAAATATGTCAAAATTTGGGCGTGTCTATGACCTGAACCTTAGGAAACAAACAATCGTTTTTCCCCCAAAATATATGAGTCTGAAAAGTTTTATATATGATCCTTCTTTGCCAGAATGACGAAAGTCTATTACTGTTCGTAATAGTCCTGAAAAGTATAATAACAAAAATCACACTTTGGTTGGTTCTTTCAATCCCTTACGTAATTTTATTTTGATTAATTGAAATATTGTTAAAATGACAAAAGAAATGTTCAGTTCTCACTGAATCTCGGGCAATAGGTGAGATTAGAAAGGTTTGGAAAATGAAAGGCTTCCAAGGAAATGGCTTATGAAAGGGTATGCATGGTATATTGGTAAGACACTAATAAATGAACTCGTATTTACTTTGGAAATAAATTCATCAAATGCTACTTATTCTTTTTTCCTCCTTTTTTTTAAGAAAAAAATAGAAAGTACATCATTTAGAAGCGTTTTAGCGAGAACAACAAGAGAACCACACACTCACTCACAAAATAGCTTAATGCCTCACATCGATCTTCTATGCAAATGAATACGTTGTGGCCTCTGTAGCCGCAAACCCCCATCCATAACTTCAAATTTGAGCGTCGCCCAGCCCCATCTCTGCCCCCACCTACCAATCGATTTGCATGCACACACTAAGCACTGCCAATAAAAGCGCAAACTAAGCCAAAAGCCAGCCAATTCGTGTATGGCTATTGCCACTTGGCACTATATAACGAGAGTGAGCGCCCGTCAGCCGGCAGTCATCGGCAGCTTAAGTAATTGTAAAATGCTAAAGCGATTTGCGTATGTTTTAGTTGGGAAAGCAAAACGAATTTTACAGAGGGGGTTGTGTAGGGCGGTGAGAGAGAGGGGGAGGGGGGGGGGGTAGCAGAAGGTTTAGCAAGCCAATCTAAGCAAGCAGCAGAACTCATTTGCATGTGGGGCTCAGAATGTTACAGTTTTTCGCTTCTTTTTTTTTTTGCCTTTCCTTTGATTTCCCATCTAATCCGTGCGTTCTCCTTTAGTCGGCTAGTGTGTGTGTTAGTGAGTGTATGTGTGTGTGAGCCAATTTTTGTGTTCGCTTTTATATCAAAATGCTGGCTGTATTCAATCTCATGCACACTAATGCACAGCACAGTTCGTTTAACGGTTCTAAGTGCGTGTGAGTGTGCAAATATGTATATGTATGTTGTGTATGCGTGTGTGTGTGTGTGTGTGTGTGTGTGTGGGCTTGCTTGAGGGCGCAGCTAACGTGAACGAACGAAGCCATCAGCAGCTTAGAATTTCGAAATGTGTAAAAGCCAATTTTCACACTCAAATAAATTGGGTTAGTGTGGGTACCTGTGTGCGTGCACAGGTTCTACGAAAAGATGTGTGAGTATGTACAAGTAGCATATGTATGTATAGAGACTGCATTCTCTCCACTTTCGCTGAATGCGCTGGAAAATATGATTTATGATGGGCAAATTGTGCTCAGCACCATTTGATTTTTAGGCTGTGCTATGTCATTGACATGAATACAAGTACATGACGGAGAGGCGTGCGCTTGGTATTGGAAAATGGTTTCCGTTTATCATTTGAGAGATAAATATTCAAGCTGCTTCACGACAAATTATATTTTGCAAAATTATTCACAACATTTATCATTATAGGAAATACAAAAAGCCGAAATGTGGGCTTTTTTCTAATTTCGGGACAGGGCTCTCTGTTGCTTCACATTTTTCAAATGACAACAACCGAAGCCAGAACTATTCGAATTACAGTGCAGGATTCGAAAAGTAAACCCTATACGAGAGAGTCGAGGCAATTAGTATTCCCAAGAGCCGAAATTGTGGTTATTAATAATTGATTAACTCATAGTGTTCATGCCTTGTCCTTAACATTTGTTTTTATTTCATTGTATTTCCGCCTTTACTAGCTTTATTTTTAAAGCATCCTTACACTTCCGTTAAAGTCGTTTTCTAGTAGGTCCTGGAACTTTGATTTGGAATTTTTGCAATCGCACTCCTTTAGAACCTATTCGTTGCAAGTACTTATTGCCTTAATCTCAAAATTGTTATTTATTAAAGGATTTAAAAGTATTTTTTAAGAAATGCTAAAATCAAAAAACAATGTTTCTTACAAGACTTGATGGCTTTCTATGCGCCGATAGCATTAGACGCATGTTTTATCATCTACTTCCTTTTTTTTCAACATAATCAGTAGTCGAAAGTTTCAAACAAGTTAATTTTACCAAAATTGCTGCTCGTTAATATTGACTTTTACTAACTTTCGTTTTATATCTTCTTGTACTTGCAGGTAAATATTTAACAAGTATTTTATGGTCGTAAAGAAAACGAAGCTTTCTAACTGCTGTAAGTTGAATTTTTGGTGAGCGCTTGGGTTAAATTTACCTAAACAAAATGGCCCATTATAGCAACAGTTTTCAGCGCAAAAACCCTTAAATATGACGACATACCAAAACCTTGACGTTGCGCTATCAAGGCAAATTGATGCCGGCACCAAACTGGCGCAATTTGCGAGAACACTAAAGTGTAGAGCAGATCCTATGAATGGTCAACAAGCCGAATCGTTACGACGACGGGTAATGAAAATTAATGCTGACGACCCGTAAACGAAAGAAAGAAAAAACAAAAAAGTGAAAGTCTTGGGGCGGGACAGGGCGTGGCTAGGCTCGTTTGTGCTGTTCTGTGTTGTGCCAGAGGCCGCTTGGACCGTCCAATGTTGTTAGAACTTGCAAAATTTAACGAACCGTAAAGTGATTCAACCTTGACGCTTGTCGCACACATTATGCCGGCGCATTAATACTCAAAGCGGACTGTGATAGGCAGGAGAGATAGACCAGACTGCAAAACAGCTCAAACTGTTGTTGCTGCTACTGTTGCTGTCGTTGTTCTTGTTATAGACAGCAATTTGCAGGGGACTTAAATAAACACCCATGTGCATGCAAAATTAAAGCTCGGAATGAATAAATTATGTGATGCTAAATTAAAAATTAGCAATGTTCCCAACTGCCACACATTCAAGATCCAGTTTCTTAAAATATTATTGCTTGCGCGAAAAAGTAGGCTACAGTAAAAGGGAAAAAAAAGAAATTTAAAACAACAACAAACAGGAGCCGATTATTCCGAAGTCGATTAGTCGATTTTAAAATACACTGCACTGCTAAGACACAATTCTTAAAAACATTTAAATAATTACAAAAAAAAAAAAATATTTTATGCAAAACTCAAATTAAAAATAAAAATAAGCCAAAAAAAATTCCAATTCTTTAATTTTTTGATATGTTTATTTCAAAATTGATTTATTAAATTATTAATTTATTATTTGTTAATATTCTTCTTTTTAATATTTCTAATGTAAATCCTAAAAGCATTAAAAATAATAATATAGTCAGTATAGTAATACAGTTCAGTTTTATAACCAAATGAACCACATCTGTAACTAGTACTCCAATTTATACTCTTACTTAGGGGCGTTACTTGCCAAGCAATGCTTTCATAATATCCTTTTGCAGGGCATCACTAAAATGTAATTTGTCCATTTTGGGTCTACTGTTCTAATTTCGGCCACTTTCGCTTCTACTCTCTTCATAATAAGAGAAATCAAGTCAAATGCCTATCTAAATTGCCTCTCGCTAAATAGAATGAAGGTATGGGTATCACAAACTTTTTTATAGCATTGCCGCTTGATTTAACTTGAAACCTTTGGCGGATAGTAGAGTGGGTGGTTGGACGGCTAGATGGCTCTGTTCTCATTTGTATTAAGTTCACTCGCTGTGGTTTGCTGCTAAAAGCAAATGAGTGCGGCAGCAAAAGTTTCGCGTTGTTGTGGCTTTACAAGCAGCCGTGGCGCGCTTGTTGGTTGGCGGTTTCTGGGGGCGGCGGTAGCTTGATCAAATAATCTTGTTTGATGATGAGTTTTCCCACACGCACTTACACACACACGCACACATACAAATACATGCGCGCGAAGCGACAGAAATGTCGAGCATTTCTGTTCTGTGCACTGCAGATAAAACGCAAAAGTTTTCATTCTATTTTCCACTTTGAGGATTTGTGTTACATTTTGTTAGAAAAAAGTTTCAACTTCTGTTTGAAGTTTTTTGGCGTTTGTGCGCACCATTTTGATTTTTGTACTTTATATTGGTTTGCTATACACATCATCTCTAGCCATCCAGACTACGCATCTATGTATATACATATGTATGTATGTATTTGTGTTTTTTGTGTCTACGTGCGAGTGAGAGAGCATGCCCTTAAAACTTTTGTTGAACTTTTGCTAAGTTATAAACAAATTAAAATTACATTAAAACAGGAGCAAATTTTTGCTCGTTTTGCATTACGTTTGTAAAACAAAAAACCTTTTTGCAGCACATGAAATGCAACTCTGTTGATATGCCATATTATATTGCCAGGTACTTGCATATTCAACACAACAAAGGAGGTAATCCCCCACTAAAAGCCCTCGAACAGCAGCAGGCCACACTGACCGCTGGCGAGACGTGGTTCCATCCAAAGCGACCAAAAAATAACAAAAAACAAAAATAAAACAAGGCATGATAATTGCAGCACGTCTGCGGTAACAAGCCCTTAGGTTCTGTGCTATGCTAACTTTGTTGCTGGCTTCATCGTGGAAACTTCATTATGAAAATTTCATTTTAATTGTGTTGAGCGCCATTTATTTGTTGGTATTCCTATGCCCACCACTGCAAACTGGAGCGCTCCCTCCACTGTTGCTTTGGTTGTTGTAACGTAGGGGGTGTTGTGCAAAATTTAATGGAGAGTGTTCGAAATAGCGAACTCGAAATGACACCAAAAATAATAAATATTCGTCCAGAAATTGTCGTTGCTAATTACAATATTATTTCTTAACGTGTGACAGCAAAGCATTCAACACTGATTATCCCGCCCTCCTTTTGACTAAGCTAGTCAATGATTCAATTTAGAAATACATCTTTGCGTACATTATATGCGCATTTCGGACGCCTAATTGGGTTTTAGATTTTTTGAAAATGCTGTAGACTTTATGGATATACAAGTACTATACAGACAGCTACCCACAGAAAAATGGGCACATGAATTAAATTTCAGAGGTGCATATGCAGAAGATAAATGCACGATATTTGGAACTATTATCATCCACATAGAGTTTATTGTGGCGGGAATAGTCTGGTCGATGCACAGCCAGCCCACCAATAGGGTAAATGGAATAGTTTAAAGAGGAATACATATTAATCTATAGATGAAGAGAGTCAAATATATATACCTAAAATACGTGTGTCAATTATTTAAACAAATACCATCATAACGTAAATAGCAATTTATGAAATTCCTCTCCTCTCGACTTTGCTCCCATACACGAGTATGCAATAGTTGGCTTTATTGAATATATCAAACAAGTTTCTGTTAGCTACACAATACGAAAAGGGGTCAGAGGTCTAATGCTTTCAAATTTCTAACAATAAGAATATAGAAAAGCTTGATTGTATCATTCAACAACTATGAAAAGAAGCGGTCGCATATGCGTCTATCAAGCCCATCTCGACAATAAACACAAGAGAAGGGAAATATGTATACTATACGAGTATGCATGTATAGTATGTAGCATCCACAGCTGTAGTTGTAGCTGCAGTTGCATTGCAGCTGCATTGTAGTTGTAGAATAGCCAATGAAAAGTTAGACAGCAACTTGCTGATCTTTGTTGGTTGCACTTTGTGAATGAATAAATAAACAAGCAAACGAAATGACAGCACAACATTTACAAATGCCACTTGACACCATATGCGGCTGGCTGGCTGGCTGGTTGCTTGGTGTTTGTCAGTTCTCCGGATTTGTCCAATCACAACGGCATTAAAATGGAATGATAACAGCGGCAGCAGCACTCCCACCCACTCAATAGTTTTCCAGCAAAAGAGTTCTTTCTTGTTTGGATTTGAGTGACAGGGACAAGTTTGTGAAATTAGGAAAAGTGGCTGGGTTTGGCTTTTCCGAAGCAGATGCAATGAAACAAGCGCCAAGTGTACAAGTGGTTTGCCTTGAAGTGTTAGCGACAATTGCCTCTGGCTGGCTTGCTGCAGTCCTGCACTCCAGCCCAGTCCTTGCGAATGCTTGGAGAAAGGGACGGAGCGTGTCACGGCCAGTTTGTGGCAGCTGTTGACTGCGTGCTCAAAAATTTTGTGGTAGCGTTTTTCGAGCTTTCCAGTCAAGTTCCTGTGTGTGTCTCAAAAGGCAATATTGCATATTTCATTAATTTTGCATAAAATCTACAACATTTCTGAAGTAGCAACCAGAGCTTCAATTCAAAGAGATTTTGTTGTCGGCTTTGTGTTGTTGTTGTCTTTGTTGTTGTTGCAGCAGCAGCCTGCGTGCTCAAGTGGCAAATTGTCTGTCTACTGGCTGGATTTTCAGAAAATTATTTTCTAGCTTAGTAAATATGGCTGCAAAAATAATGAACGTACATATCATCCAAAATAAAATACGTATATTCAAGCCACAGCGGGTAAAATAAATTGAATTAAAATACAATCTTTGAAAGTGGTCTCAAAAAACAAACCAAGGGGTATTTTTTTATGTTTTTATTTGTTACGTTGGAATATCAACTAATCAAGTGAATTAGCGCTCAACCGCCACCCTTTTCCCCTGACCCTAATCAACCTGCTGAAATGTTTGAAATGCCAACAGAAACGCTACTGCGCTTGTAAATTTTTTGAATTGATGTAGAAATACAGCAGCCAGCATTATAGTATATTAGGTACGCTTGAAATCCGGAAATACCTATTTCAGTTTTAGGCAAAAATATTTCTGCCTGAGAGCAATCTGAATAATTGCAAAGATCGGCTAAACGAAAGATACATACGTACTAGAATACAGATTATACAGCTGACCTGGTTTATTGGGATTAGAAATAGAGCATCGAACCATTCTCTTCGAAGGTACTCTTAGAAAAGTGAAGTTAATGCTCCTTCTTTATATATTCAATCATTTTTTTTTTGTCGAAAACAAAAAGGTTAAAGCTGAAGATATTTAAAAAATTGGTGAAAGAAGTATGTATCTACGCTGATATTTATAGACTTTGTTATAATTATTAACCTCTGCTAAAGCTCCCAAGCTGATTGAATAAATATTTTACCCAAAACAATGAGCGTTTTGCGGGATTAAGAAGCTTGTCGGCAAATAAAATAAGCAACTGTTTGATACCTGTTGTTTGTTGGTGATTTATTAATATTATTATTATTTTATTTTTTTTTCCTAAAAATTAGTTAAAAGTGCCAGACGTGCAACAAGTGACAACTTTCTTCTTTACTATATTCAGTCCGAATACGGCGAACACTAATAAATGACTTCGTGCTGGTTTTTCTAATATAATGAGAATGATAACCAAAGCAAGAACTCACATTTCTCAGACCCAATTGTTCGGTTAAAATATAATGAATCGTTGATTTGCAGATTTTTAATTCTATTTCTATTAATTTCAACAAATATTTTGCCAGATTTTTTGTAAATTCATGCACTTTTTCTACAGCCGTTCTTGAGTCACATACAATGCTCGCGGTTCCTGACAAAATTGTCACAAAAAACTTGCACTTATATTTTAGGTTATTAATAGTAGCTCCCTGTTCGATCGTCCTTTTTATGCCGATATAATAGACGGAGTGTTACTTTGAGGGCGGTATATCAGCTTCTATCCCTCCGATTGTTATGAAATTTTGGCGAAATGTTGAAAAGGGCAGTGCAGTGTCAATAGAAAGAATAGAAAATATTTTTAAAAAGTCCTGTTTAGTTTGCCATACACACTTGTTTGTTCATATCTTTGTTTCATACATAGGGGGGACATATACATAATGTTAGAACGTATACTTTTCGCGCACATTGTGTTATAAGAGAAACAAATGCATTTACTTTGCACGCCTGTATGTATGTAGTATATGTGTGTATATAGCGTTGTTATTGCTTCCTAAGCTTGTTGTTCTAGTGTGCCCGAAGTGCTACTTCGAACGTGACAAATTTTCAATTTAACGCTCAAGCTTAAATGTTTAATTAAAACAATTTTAGCGTTGATTTGATGGCGCTCTTGGAAGTGTTGCTGACAATTTCAATTAATGTTGCTCGCGAATTCTTTTTTAAAGTGATTCCAGTGTCGCGAATTTGTAAAAAAAAAAAACCTATGTGTACGAGTATTTGGTGCCTAAATTGGTGCTGTCAAATGCCACGGCCCTTAAAGCACACAAACACATGCACACATTCGTACATACGAACACAGCCGTGCACGTGTGTAGCCACCAATTGAATTGCAGGCACCCGGTATTTTGCTTTTTATACCCTGTACCCAAAGGGTACAAGGGTATATTAGTTTTGTGCGAGTGCACATGGAACACACAGAAGGAGGCTTGGTAGACCCCACAAAGTATATATATTCTTGATCAGCATGACAAGCCGAGTCGATATAGCCATGTCCGTCTGTCCGTCTGTCCGTCTGTCCGTCTGTCTGTCTGTCTGTCTGTCTGTATGAACGCAAGGATCTCCGAAAGTATAAGAGCTAGAATAACCAAACTTGGTATACAGATTCTCCTGAGACCGAGAAAGGACGAGTTTGTTCATTTTTTCTGATCCACCCCCCCACTCCCCCCCTATTAACGATTTTCTATAACTCCCGTAATTCTTGGAATTTTGAACTAAAATTTGGTAGACACATCCAGTTAGTAATTGTATATCCGTATACCAAGTTTCATTATGATAGAATGATCGGAAAGAAAGTTATAGCCATATAACCAGGCCCAATGCACACATACATACATATGTACAAGTACACAAACACGCATAAGGCACGATTCTGATGTAAATGTAAATGTATCTATGCATGCATGGAATATTTAGTTAATTAATTAAATTAATTTAGTTAATTAATTAAATTAATTTAGTTAATTAATTAAATTAATTAATTAAATTAATTAATTTAATTAAATTAATTAATTAATTTAATTAAATTAATTTAATTACTTTTTTGTGGGGTGGTACAGGGTATTTAAGAGTTGAGCCTGCTCGACTTTAGCATTCCTTTCTTGTTTATTTTTATTTCCCAGCTGCTTCGAGTGGGCCATCGAATCGATAAAGAGAAGAAAAAAAATGGGGTCACCGCACCCAAATGCTGCTGTTGCCGCTGCCCAGTAAAAGCAATCAAAACTCGAGTAAAATGCCAAAACGAGTAAAATGTATGAGCGTGTGTATGAAAAGCCAACCTATCGAACGACCTACTCCAATGTTATCCGTGGGTAGCACGTTGTTTTCCATTGCGGAAATGCAGTACAAAGAACAGGCTACCTACCAACCAACCTACCTACCTTCGAGTACATACTTGTACTACACACAGCAAATGCTTCAATTTTCCGCCTTGCCAACTTACAACGGCAGCTCGAACGGCGTCACCGCACTCAACCGTACAATGTACAGTGAGACATACACAGACAGACAGACAGACAGACGAGCCGACGAGTGGACGAGCAGGGCTAACAAAATCTTAAGCCGCAGCAACGTTTAACTGCAATATCATGCATACCACTCACGGCGTTGTGCACTTAATCAATATTCGATTACTGCATTTTAGGCACACCTCAGCCTCTGCTACGCAGGCAAGGCCATGGGTAGTAACTCCGTAATAGCCATAGGTCCATGTGCTGCAGCGACCGGAAGCCCGCTTACAACGACTTACTTGTGTGCTGGTCTGGCTGTTGTGCTAGAATAGCCCTGCAGTGGCAATCTATGAGTCTTTTGTGCTCTGCCATTCACATTTTGCGTCGAGTGAACCGCAACATTGATTCCAATACAGTTGCCAATTACAGTAGATAACTGTTCGGTGAACCGTCCGGCATCCAGACTGCAGACTACAGACATACAATGTATGTATACAAACAGACACACACTAGATGGCAATATTTTGTAGACAAGGCAAACAGAATTAAATAAAATTAAATGAGCCAGAAAATTACATAAATAAAGTATACAATCACATAAATGAACAAATAAATAAAATGAAAGTAAATTAAATTAAATAGATATAAATTTAAATATATGTAGCATAAAAAAGATATCAAATAAAATTAAAATAATGTAAAAATAAAATTTTTAAAAATACCTGGTTCCTGAAAGTGAAATGGTTTCTTCACTTCTATTCGACCTCTGCAAAAACTTCGTTTAAACAAAAATATAAGAGCTACTAAGCAATATACTACCGACCTTTACTTATTTAGTTTCGATAGAAAAGTAAGTAATGGCTTTTTTTTCATCATTTTAGTTTTTACGTAAAAATACGAAAATGTACATATTTATTGTTGAAATGGATATTTTGTAAAAACATTTTGAAGGATATCAACAACAAGAGTGAAAACTTTTATATAGGAATGTGATTTGCCTCTGCAGGCAATCAAACGTTTATGGCACACAAAAATAAAAATTGATCAATAAAATAGAGAAAGAAAGTGATAAAAACAATTAAAATAACCAATTGTGTTTGGCAGAGCATCGCTCAAACTGAAAACGAATATAATAAATGTTAAGCGCTCTCAAATATTGGCCTAATTGCCACAAGCTTAAGATATAGTTGTTATAAAATAAATAGCCTTTCAACACTTTTAAATATCAAACAAAACTTTTTAACATCCTTTACATTTCACAATTTCCCATTAACTAGACTGTAGTTACTAAAGTGTTAATTGTTAGTAAAAAGTAGGATTCATTCCGTGCATTTACTAATGGTGCGTAGTGTGTAAACAATACATTCGTACGTTATTGGGGTTGCCAGGAGAATTGGACTTGAATGCCACCCACAGTGCGTATGCGTGTTGTGCATTTTATTTATGCTTCATGTGGGTGTGTGTCGGTGTGTGTGTTTGTGTCTCACACATTGATTTCTCCTTACGCTTTAACGAGCTCCATTTATGCATTTCAATTGGTCAACTCAGTTGGCAGAAAGCAAATTGAAAATGGCGTTTAACACGCTGATGATTTGAGATGTACATTGTGTGTATGTGTGTGTCTGTGTGTGTGTACATGAGTACATGAGTTATAAGGTTTAACCTCACACCAACCAATATGCAATTAATTCGGACTATATTATCGGTCATATTTGTTGTTCATTAAATTGCACTTCAATTACAAAACTTAAGTAGCCATAATCACTATACGCCTCTGTGGACATATCGGAGTATGTGTGTGTGTGTGTGTGTTTGGGTGAGTCTGTGCTTCTATATGTTTTACATTTTGCATAATAAATCACGTAATGTTCCAAAATGCTGCCATGTTAGTTGGTTAGCCAGCCAAATTTCTGGCATATGTGCGTGCGTATGTGTGTATATATGTGTGTTTATATGTGGCAAACATTAAAGACAATTTGGCTAACGACCGTTGTTGCTGATGCTGTTGCTGTTGTTGGTGTGGCAGGCGCCAGGTTGCAACGGCTGCCACATGTCTTGCATTAAATTTAAATGAAATTGTCAGCTTGGAATGTAACATGAGGCCGGCCACAAATTACAACTCATACAATAGCTGTCAAATACACACACACAGACATCCACACACACCACAACAACAACGTTCAAATGTCCACATACTCGCACAGTGACATAATTCCATGCACTGTCGCACGCACATACACACACACACACACACAAATACATGACTTGGCATTATTATTATAAAATATTACAGGATTCTGATTTTATTTTATTTTATGACTTGTTTATTTTACAAGCATGTGCGAAGTCTGAATGTCACTGTAGATAACAAAAACACAAATACAAATACAAATTTAAATTTCCAATTCAATTAAATTAATGCTGCAAATCAAATTCAAACTGTGCGGCAACACTGCGGAAAATCTGTAACAATTGCTAATCTAAATTAAAATCTTTGTTGAACTGTAAGTCCTTATGCAATAAAAAAATCTCACTTTTGTTCCGTCTTTCAACTAACGAATGCGTAAGCTAAATAAGGATATTTGTTAGTTCTACTGCTAATTTTCAAGTGTGACGTAATGCATTTGATTTTGTAGCATTCTTGAATGTATCACGTTTGCTGTGCGATTTGTTTTGATAATCCGATGAAATCCTCTTAGTAGTTTGTTTTGATTTTCGTTAGTTTTCATGTATGACAAATTTTATTTTATATTGCGAAATTAGTTACTCACCAAGTTGCTCGCCATTTCACAATGAAACCATTGCATGTTTCCTTATTTTTCTTTAAATTTCTGTCAGTGGGAGCTGGCTAAAACGATAGTTTATATATAATTTTTTATGAGTCTTTTTTCTTCTTTCAAACATTTACAGTTGTTGACAACTAAATTGGAAACAAATGCATTCTTTATTTTTTTTATAAAATATGTACACACAAATTTAAGTGTTAAACATATAAATTTAACTTGAATTAAGCTTAAATTTTTATTTTTGAGTGTTTTTTGTTCAAGTGTACGTCGCTAAGAAACATGAACTTCAGTGCTAACTTTCAAAAGGGATATAGGAAGAATTTCAAACATGTGATAATATACCCTTAGGTCAGTAAAAGTGCTGATAAATGTCACAAATGCAAGAGTTGAATTTTTGCTTCCAATTAGTTGCCAACAAGTGCAAGTAGACGTATGAAAGAAATCACAATTTCGTTCATAGTTCAAACTAAACTGAAACTGAATTATCTCAAGGTAATGCTTTCTAAATTTCTTTAAATTACACAGTGTTTTAATGAATTTGTTTCTTAAGTCCGCTCTCGGAGCTAGTTTACATTTCAATGCCTAAAAGAAGGCTGCATTAAATATGTCTTGTGTTCAGATTCCTTACAGCAATGCTAAGGTTTCTGGCATAGTTGGAAACATGTTTAAATGGTAACATCTTAAGTAGACATTGCGCTGATTTTGAAGCACGTACAGAAATATAAGATTTTTCATTGCCCAGCTCTGAGAGTCAGAAGCCTTATAACTAGCAGCAGGCAGAGGCAATGTCGCCATCGCTTCCATGTCAGCATTATCGCCGTTGCCGTCGCCATCACCATCGTTACTAATTAACCAGTTCAACGCTTCGTCCATAATTACAGAGAGATGTTGGGAGACGGAGATGGAGAGCGAGTGGAAGAGCGAGTGGAAAGAGATAAAGCACGCCTGCAGCGTTCTTAGCGGCGTCGCCTCACTGTCCGTGTAATTAAACTTTGATTACGGTACTTAGCCAATGTGCTAAGCATTTTTTCCGTTGCCGACCCGAAAAGCTTTTTGCTATTTACAAGTGGAAGTAGGACGAGCGCGCGCCAACAAAGTTGATTGCGAAAAAATGTTCGCATTGGCGCTTCGAAAGTTCAGCGGCAGACACTTTAAAACGTGCAACCGAAGTCGCTGCGGCTAATGAGTTGCGTCTTGCGGAAGCTGTAAGAGCGGAAGCATATAAATGTTATCTATATACGACTTGTTGTTGGTGTTGTTGCCACAAGCGTGTATTTTGTTTTCGCCTTTTTTTCAACTATTTTGACGATGCTATCCGACTTGACATTCTTTATTAACGACAACAACAATGTTGTTGCCCGCCACAAGAGCTTATTGGGTTTAACACTTTTCGCGTTATTTTTCACACAGAAACGTGCACACATATACAAGCAAACATGTTGTTTTTTTAAGAAGCCATCAGCTAGAGCTGCAGGCGTTCTTATTTTTTATGGCCTGTATATAGTATGTATTTATATTTTATGTTTTGCTGCCTGCAATTATATTTATGACAGTTTTATTCGATTTTGTTGTTGTTTGAAGATTTTGGAATTACGGCATAAAAAGCTCATAGCAGGAAAAACGTTTAGCATACATTTAGGCGGACGCTGCCACATACATATAAAGCATAACAAAAAATATATACATACTTGTACATACATTTGCTCATACATTTATCATGCTTTGCGTTGCCAAACTGCAGCCGTGCGTCGTATCCAAACACACACAAATATATTTGTGTGTTTGTATTTATGTACACAGAATATATATCGTGAATATCATCATTTGTTGCCACACACACGCAATTCAAAATGGGCAGCTGGAACAGTAGAGGAAGAAAAAGGAAAATGGAGAGAAGGGGCCTGCATTTGAGGCGCTGAGCAAGTAAGCCCACAAGCTATATAATGTGCCATAAATATTAAAACGGTTTGACTTTATGCGCCGAGTCGAGTCGAGTAGAGTCGCGTCGAGTAGAGTCTGCCATATCGCATGTTACGCCTTGCGGCTGTGGTGCTCACACAAGCCACCAAGCAGCCAGCCAGCCAGCCATCCAGCCGGCGTTGAGGTTAGCCAGAGTCAGGCTACCAAGCAACACACAACCATCCAACCAACCAGCGTTGTCGTCGCCATCGCCGTAAAGCGCTAGCAAATTATTTGCATTTTTTATATGGCTGAGCCCGTCAACAAAAACAGCAGCCAACGCTGGCGTTGCTTTGAGCATAAAATGTAAAGTGCCAAAGAAAAACACATTCAAAGAACCTGAAAGGCTGCAAAAAAGAAAAGAAAATAAAGCCGCCAAGAAGAAGATCGGAAATTTTATAAAAAATGTATTTAATATAAGCGAGCACGCTTTGGCCTGCGCGTGCAACGCTACACGACAACAAACAACAAAAATAAGAGACAGGCTTCTTCATTTTTAATTTATACATTTTTGTCAACCTAATTGAATAAAAATGTGGCAATCTACGAATTTTGCTTTAAATTTCCATTTTATAAAAATTGCTTTATTTTATTAATAATTTATGATACATGCGTATTTCAACTCACTTCAAAAATTGCAATCTTTTTTAAGCATTTACTACTTTAAAACGGAATTTTAGCAATTTGAACTCAGTTTCATTTTAAACTGAATTTTTAAAAGGTTAGTCTCAGTTTTTCATAACTATTGCAAGCTTAACAAATTTAAGCGATATGTGAAATGTTTGCCTCAGTGTAAGGTCGTAATCATATAAGCAGCGGCTCGACGGCTCAGCACGCTTGACGACGGCGCCATTAAGCCGCAGGCTATGCGCTAACCAATTGAGGGTGCAGTCGGCATGGGCGTAGCCGAACGGATAAGGGCGAGGCAGGCACAGCCATAGCAGTCATCGCGGCAAAATGTGCAAGTTGAATTAGTATGCAAAATTGAATGTGAAATACAGAATAAATTGCATTTTATTTGATTTGTTTTCGAATCGAATTGCATTAAGTAATGCACTGATTTGGCATTAAATTGTGCCTTAAAAAGCTCTGTGGCCAGAAGGAATGAGCATAAACGATTTGATTAGCCACAGCTTAACCTTATGGAAGAAGCAAAGCATTTAGATTTATAAATTTAAAAAAAATATGTAAAAATGCAGATTTGCACATTAATTTGAACAAAATACGATTCAAATAGGAAAATGATGTAGTCTTTACTTATGCAAACGCAAACGCATTCAATTCATTTCGGGGTGGTGGATAATTGCTTTTGAAACTATACAAATGAGGCATTGTTTGAGTTGCACTCAAATTTTAATTGATAATAGCCATAACGTGTGCTGATTTTGACACACCCATTGTTTATACATGCACACAGAACTTTTAATTAACAGAGTGTCACAAATTTGTTAAAATATCAGTATGGCAAGCCGCCTTTGCGCACAAATGTATGCTATAAACTTTTTAATTAAATATCAAGTTGAGCAACTTTTCACCACTCGTCACATTTTGTTGAATGCATGTATATTTATGTATATTCTCGTATAGTGTGTGGGTGCGCTGTACATGTATATGGATGTGTGAGCATACGAAAGTTGTTTTTGAAAATCATTAAAAAGTATTTCATCGTCACCAAACCTTGTTAAATAAGCGCAAACGATATGTGCTTGATACATCTACTTTGCTGCTTTTGACCGCAAATCACTTGCATGTTTTGCGCGCTATTGAGCACGATTTCATGCTCGTTACTACATGCACAAATGCATTAAAGCCAAAACAAATCGCAAATCACTCACAGATGCCCAGACGTACATGAACAATTGAAGCACTGCTAATTGTCTGCAGGCCTTTGGCATTGCAGCAACATAATGCAACGTTTTCTGATTTGTGGTTAGTCTGGCTGCCATACATACATACATACACATGCATATTCGCACTCGTATGTATGTACAAACATGTGCATGAATGCCTAAGGCATTGTTTTTGTTGACCACACTTTTCACTTAGCATTGCCGCACAGTTGCCATAATTGAGAATCAATTGCATGTCAGCAGCAACAACAACAACAGCAGCAGCCAAATCAGCATCAAATCAGGCATAAAACGATTACTACAGATGAACGCACAAGTTTTATATTTGGGCAATCCGGTTTTCCATTTAAATATACGTGCCGGACAGATAGTTTGTAATTGTTTGCTGCATCATAAATATGGAAATGAAGCATGCAAAGAAATCGCACTAATTTGATTACAAATTTAAGGTTTCAATATTGGATTTGACGCACAATATATTCTCACGCAGACAATAAGTTCTATCGATGACTTTAAAAATAAAGAAAAGTAAATAAACTGTTTATGTTTAATTAAAACTATACGCCATTGTTCCCGATAGAAAAAACAATGTACGTTTCAGTTTTCTGGCTATTTATATTAAAAGTGCAATTAAAAACTTTTCAAATAAGTAAGAAATGAAAGGATCAGCAAAAAACATAGCTGTCCAGTATGATACTAATCTTCTCATTTTAAAATGTTAATAATAACATTGCTGAAAACCATTTGTTTTAATAAGGACAGTCTTGTTAAGCCTTAAATATCTTGCAAATAATTACAGTTATCTGCGATGCTTTGGACCCGAGCTCATGAAATTTAAAAGAGTTCCCATGTTAACATTCAAAACTTGTATTATTATTATTATTTTTTAATTATAAAGATAGTATATATGTAGATATATTTAAGCCTGCATGCAGCAGGTTTTTGTGATAGTTATGGTCAGGACTGCTGATTATTTGCGGCACTTGTTGCATTTTAGAACACAACTTACTCGTCACTGCATCAAATGAATGCATTTGTTCTAATAAAATTTTAAAATTAAATGTCGCATTCATAATAATAATATTTGGAAGCACCTGCGATTAAATTAAAATCAACTTTATCAACTGCATTATTGGTGTCAACCATCACATTGTTGACCATCAAATTGTGTCTGGGCCATGGTCATGACAGCACCATAATCTGCCACGCCGTGACAGCTATTGGCCAAGCGTATAACAAATGCGTAAATGATTTTGCCTGTGAATTATTGTGCATTTAATTATATGCAATATAAATGTTGTGGCGCGTTCGGCGTCCATTTGGTGCTCATTAAAATGAAATTTGTTGTTGCGGCGACTGCCACCGCCATTGCTGCTGCTGCTACTGCTGTTTCTGTTGTTTGCATGTGGTGGTAAAGCCAAGTGGCACTTGGCTTAAATGGTGACGCAACACTCGAAAATGTGCGCGTATTTTAAGCGCTGCTTGGCGGGCGGTCCATTGCGTTGTTTGCTGTTGTTGCTCTTGATGATGATGATGTTGTTGTTGTTGTTTGTGTTGCTGTTGCTGTTGTTGCTGCTTCTGCTGTCACTGTCACATAATTTTGCACTTTAGGCGTACCCACCAGCACTCGAGGCTTTCAGTTGCATATCACAGCCAGAAACACACACTCATGTGGGCAGCACACACACACACACACACACATTCTCGTGCACACATACATATATACAGCAGTGCCACATGTGCGTATTTAAGTTTATTGCGTTTTACTTTTTATATATGGGCAGAAATTTTATGCGTGTGCAGAGGAAAATAAAAAATATATTTATATCCATATGAATATATTGTCAGATATTTAAAAAAGTCCATTTGTTTTTCAACAAATAGCCATTAATGATTTTTTGCTCAAAAAATAAAATAAACTCCAATTGACTTTTAATTTAAAACTCAATAATAGTCGAATACAAAAATGCACAATTTTAAAAGTCAATCAGAGCACGGCAACAATTCGTATAAACACATATACATACTCGTATATATGCATTGCAACTGCAACAGAAGTTTTTGGGAAATATTTGACATTAAACCGCAAAACGAATTTAGCGCTGCTGCCTGCTGTTGCCGTTGGCGGCGAGTGTGTGGCATGTTTGCTTTGTTTACTGTTTTCCTGTCATGTCGTAAACTAAAACTCGAAGTAATGTCGAGTTGGCGCTCCCAACGCTCGCGTACGTGACATTTGCCACAAATGTCTTGCAAAATGGCGTCGTTGCGTTGTTCAAAAATCTGTCGCCATATTGTGCCACTGAGTGCATTATTCTATGTGTGTGTTTGTGTAAAGGATACTCGTATATGCAACAAAATTTACAAAACATTTCGCAGAATCAGCAACTTTGGATATACTTTCCAAGCAGAATTTTCAATACTCTCTTCTTTTTTTTTTGTTGAAGTTGTACAAATATTTAGAAACATAAAGTAAAATAAGTTCCCACAGTTATCATTATTTTTTGTTTGTTTGTTGTTTGTAATCGTTGGGACGAGCATGAAACACTAGCAGGGTGCAAAGTGAGTGTTAAATGAAAAATGAAAACTGCATGGGTTGAGTACAATATGTTTTAAGTTTAGGAGAGGCCGAGTAAGTATTGATCTCAGGACACAATGTCAATGTTTCCAGATGAATACTTTTTTTTTTTTTTTTTTTTTTTTTTTTTGAAATTAAAGAGTGCTTGTTGTGCAGATTAGTAATGTAGCATATTTATCTAGAATATATATACAGTGTTCAAATATTTTTAAAAGGCATTTGTTTTCAAGAAGTTGATAAAAACAACTGCTGTTATCGAAATTTGCAAGGATAGAAGATTAAGCTTAATGCCATTGAGCTATAGTTGTAATCTATGTTTGTATATTGATTTCACATCACATATAAACTCACCTTTTGATCTGCTCTATAATTAAAATAAATATCGCTAACTAGACCTTTTGTCAACGTTACAATATTTTCCTTCTATTTGCTTGTGTTTGGGTAAAAGCTGAAGTGGTGTGCTTTTAGAAAACACAATGGCTTACATATGTATGTATGTACGAGTGTGCTCACAGACACTGCTGCGTTCGCCTTCATTTCAGTGGTGAAATGCTTAATTCGTTTTTGTCATTGTAAAATTGATTCTTGTTGCTGCCGTTTGTTTATTTACATGCAACACGCCCGACGCATTGTCCGTCAAAATGTATATATGTACATGAGTGTGAATGTTGCATCCTCTTCCGTTTGCAGCTTTTGTTGATTTTCATTTAGTTGATGGTGCAATTGAGTTTGCCTTTTTGTTTGGTTTGTGGCTGCATGGTTGCCTGGTTGGCTATCCGCCTGCCTGCCTGCCGTTTCATGTAAATAACAAAATCTATATGTTCCGTTTTATTCATGCTGGTCCCACGGTTAAGCGCCACGCCCACATTCACGCGATAACAAAAATGGCTGCTCGGAAGCTTCCGCTTTGTTTGGCCCTTTTCGGTTTTTGATGTTTTTATTTCGAACCAATTTCACTTGCCATTGTTTCCAGACGTCCGAAAGGGGGGCTGGTGGTGTCGATAGCGATGCTTGTTATAGAATTGTAAACTTCGTCAGCATGTGTAACAGTTTATCGCAACTATTGTTCGGGCTGCCAACCTCAACTTGAGCCTCTTTTGTTAAACTACGCTTTACAGTTCAATTCCGAATTGATTATTTTAATTTCATATTGAAAATTGTGCAAAATTATTATTGTATGCATTCTTTACAGAGTATTTTATTTATTTTATTCGATTAATATCCCTATTGTTATAATAAAATGCCTGCGTCTGACGTTTTCAAAGTTTCAACTTTTTGCAGGGTCATGTTGAAAGCTTGAATTTCAGGACCTCTATGAGATTCAATCTCAATAAAAATTATACATCAAGTATTCCATTAATGCATTAGTTTTCCGGTCATGTTTTAAATTCCTTTCATGCCTGTTTTCAGGCGCTGTCAGAAACCACAGGAAAAATGACATGAAATGTTAATTTTTATTTAATGAGCACAAACAAGGTAATTACATGTATATGTAAATGACAGTTGAGTCCTGTCGAGTGTGAGTGGAAAAACTTTTTCAAATTGTTTGTTAAGTTCATTGCTCTTGTTGTTGTTCTGTTTTTCTGCTCTCGCTGTAAAAACAAACCCGAGAGGAAAAAGCTAGCCCCCCCACACATACATATATATGTAGTACATAGTGTACTATTGTCCCTTGCTCGGTTAGTATGTTTGTGTGTGTTTGTGGATGCGCGTGGCAATTCTACTGTTTGGCTAGTGGGCCTTATGTTGTCGGCCCTGTCAAGCACAAAGCCAAACATGTTGCACTCATACTTGAAGAAATTGCACTTTCACGCGTGTTGTGTGGCGGACAGAGCTGCCAGAGTATTGTTGCATACTTTTCGGGAGCACGGTTCGTTCATTAACTTTGAGGAGCAATGTGGCCCTTAATTATGCACACGACCTCGGGGCCATGCTTTATTAAGCTTATTAAGAAGCTCATTTGTAAACGCAATTTACGGCTTGTCAATCACTATAGTATATATACACTTGAGGCAATGCGACTAAATTTGTTCGGGATGTCATTATTAAAGCCATATAAGTAAACATGCTTCACGATAACTACGTTTGTCAATTTTTTCAGAGCAAAGTGTTTCGCTGCCAAGTTGTTCGACTTAAACAAATATAGAGGCAGGGCTTTTAACTTTCCCCCAACTTGTACCCATTCACGCAAATTTGACAAATTAATATTTAATATACATTTTAAGTGTATTTTCGCAAATAATTTGAAACTGTCTAAAAGTAATTTGACAAATTCAGGAACTCTAAGGCAATAAAAGGATGTTTTTACGCCCATTAGTCCAATTGTTGGTTCTGGACTTTTTATCTGCAGCTTGACTTGTTTCACCAATGCGGAATCTTGAATTTTTCGCCAAGTTCCAGAGATACCGGAGATACTATCTGTTGGTCCCTTGCCATGGCTGCATCCCTTAAAGTCCGCTATTCTCCTTACATTTGTGGGCCTATATTTTATAATTGGCATCTCAAATAAACATTTCAATAATATAACGATGCGATAATATAAGAGCGGTAAGTAACGAGGTGAGGCGATGCTTCGCATTCATATATGTATTTTTCTATACTATATAAAGCCTGGATGTCGCAACAGAAACGAGAGCTGATGAGCTGTACTAAGGATAATGAAATAAAACTTCAACTTTTACCTCGAAAAACTGAAAAGTGGTAGTGATAGTACACGGAATGAATAAACGAATAGTTATGCAAAAGCTAAGCTACTCACAGCATGCGTTTTGCTAAATAAGAACATCTACAGCTCTGCTCCAGTTGCTTTTATCAGGTGAGAAATCTTTCTGATGAGAAATCATTAGTTAACTTCGTAAGTGTCGCAACGCTCGTTAATTGGCCAATTGCTAATTGCCAGCAATAGTATTGTCTTATCTTTGCATATAGTTGACAATTATAAATTGCTTTCAAGCACACACACTTCTCACTAAAATCTAGCTGGAAAATGCAATTTTACAGCTTCGAGTTCTTGCTTCTGCTGTGGAAATGCAATAAAATTGTAAAGGTGGGGAGCAGATTCGCCGGCATCTGGTCTCTTCATGCTCTCGCATGCTGTGTATTGACAGTAACAATGGAAAGTGGCAACAAATTGAGTTACTCTCGCCTGGTCTGGCAGTGAACCATGGCCAAAGTTAAATGGCAATCAATTGCAAATTGTGCTCCATTTACTCATAATTGCTCTAGCTTTCAGTAGAATTACGTGCACAATTCGGGTGAGCTAACATTATAAATGCGCTTACAATTCTTATTGTTTCTGTGCAACATTCCCAATTGAAACCAAAAACCAGTTTTCATACAAAATTGCCACAAAAACAATAACCAACCAATATTCAAATATATGTTTGCTAAATATCAGTGAGGTTAAGTTGAAATGTTGTAGGTAGAATAATGAATGTTTAATGTGTTGTAATAAAAGCTGTTAGAAGAAGAAATGTTTATTTTGCGCTAATTACAAGCAGACAAATAAAACGCTACACTTAACAGAAGAGTTAAATTACATTTGCATGGGGCTTGTATTTATGTTTAAACGTCGGTTCCCACAAAAACGCTCACAGCTATTGAGTTGCGAGCTCGTTGACTGCCTGGCTGATTGTTGCTCTGAGCGCACGCAATTAAAAATGTTAACTTCATGATTGCGGTTAGCTGCCAGTTTTGGTTTATAGTAAACGCTAATTGCATTACAGGAGTAAAGCAGGTGCATACACATTCATAAACTATTCTATTGTGTGTCTAAAGCAGACAAGTGTTTGCAACTTTTTGCAAACCCAAATGGTAGGAGAAGCGTATTCTTCATTCCGGGCGTTCATGGCCATGCATATGGCATACATGTTGTTGCCCAAAACTAAAACGCACTCATACCAGTTAATTAAGCTCATTTACTACTTAGAACTGCTGATAGACTCACATGCACCTGTGCTCATCAATTTGGTCTACTATTTGCGAATGTTTCTGCTATGTGTTCAGCAGCCAAGCACATGTTAGACTGTCAGTATTTCTAATGCTTCAGACTCACGAAGCTTTCTGTTTGATCTGTTGCGTTTGAGAAAGATAGAAAGGAAAAATGGAAAGTCAGTTTTCAGTTTGGATGTAAACAAATATTTGTTACCTCAATCGACTTCATAATATTCTTCATGAGCATTAACTGCATTGCTGTGATTGAAAATAATTACTTACCGAAAACTAGAAACTTGGTGGTGTTATATTCCAAAAGTTTAAGCTGCTGTTAAGATAGAATGTGAAAAAATAAACAGAAACACAAACAAATACCAATTGAACCGGAAATAAAACACTGTATTCAAAAATTGTAACTAAACAATTAACATGTTTATTTTTAAATATTTGTAAAGCACTTGACATTGCGTGAGTGCAATGAACATGTTTATATTTAAACACGAACTAAAGTGCAAAACGTTTTGTTTTATCTGAAATTTATTTGGTTGGCGACAATTTGTTATTTAAAGCAATTTAAAACCCAAGGATTGCCATCTGCTACTATCTAAATTAATCTTTAACTATATTGGTTCATCTTTCCTTACTGGCTGGCTTAAAATGCAATTCCTTTGTAATAACAAGAGAGAACGCTACAGTCGAGCAAGCCCGACAGTGTAATACCCTGTACCCAGGTAAGCTTCCGTCACTGAGTTATATGCGCCCATAGCAGAAGCAAAAAGAGGAAGAAGATGATGCTGCAGTTTGGGGGGGTTGTACTGTAGAGAATTTGTTTCGCTAATGACTTTTCTTAGAATTAACCGATTTAAATGAAATTTGAAACGAAAGTAGACTATTGTGTATTAATTATGAGTGTAAAGTTTGGTTAATGTAATATTTGAAATGTGAATTGACGAAATTCTGTAGCGGGGGAAGGGGGGGGGGGGGGGGGAATTCAAAAAAAAAAAAATAAACTCGTCCTTTCTCGGACCTAGGAGAATCTGGGTGCCAACTTTGGTTATTCTAGCTTTTATAGTTTCTGAGATCCTTGCGTTCATTCAGACAGACGGACGGATGGACATGTCTAGATCGATTTCTCTAGTCATGCTGATTCAGAATATATATACTTTATGGGGTCGGAGATGCTTCCTTCTGCATGTTACATACTTTGCACAAACCTAATATAGCCTTTTTACACTACGGGTACAGGGTATAAAAAGTCCTTTCATTTGCTTTTAAATCGAGTATTGCTAAGCCACTTGGCGCATTAATTTGTGCATGTGTGTGCATGTCAATCGCTTCTAAACTAGTAAATCAGCTTACAACTGAGTTCAATTGCTTCTGAACATGATAAGCCAGACACTATACACGACCAGTTGATCGAATACACGTGGGTGGGTGCATTCATTCGAGAAATATTAGTGACACCAAAGTGAAGAGTTTAGCTCATTGAGACACACCTCCTTTATTTCTCTTGCTTCCTTTTGGCACAACCTGACTCCATTTTTCATGGCCCCTTTTGGATGCTTCAGGTGCGTGCCTTCGTCTGATTTTATTTGCCTTCAATAGTTGCGCAGTTTTTGTGATTTATCAACTTCTTAATGAACAAAGGAAATATCGATTGCTTGCTCAATGTGAAATATTATGGCTGTGACGGTGTGGCTGCATTGCGTTTTACTTTCTCTGCACAACGCGGCGTATGAGCAATGCGAACTTACTTTGATAAATGCCAAGTTATTACAGCAATTTATGGGTGTTTAATACGGCATGTTATTTATACATTTTTTATGATTTTAATTTAAAAACTGCTGACCCAAAAATGTCGTTGCAGTTACGGTTTAATGTGTGCTGCCCTTGACGTTTTTATGTGTTTTTTATGAGCCACATGGAATGGACGAAAAACAGAAAATTAACCGCTTTACGTCAGTCAACGTGTGGGACTTGATGTGTGTGTTTCTGTCTGCGGTTCATTTCATAAACCTCTTACCGCAATGACATGTTCATAATTAAATGTTAAAATTTACTCAGCATGTAGTAAACAGACCAACATCCGTCCAACATCGAAAGAATAAACTGCAGCTCGAACAATCAGCTCGTTGTCCTTTCGCCGAGTTAGTCTACTCAACCACAAAGCTTAACCATTTTTCTTGCTTATGTGCGGTTAAAATGTGGGCGCATCCAGTGGTTGATGTTGCTGTTACTGGGACTGTTGTTATTGTTGTTGTTGTTGTGGGCGTTTCCATGACCAACTGCAAGTGACAGAAGGCAAATGGCAAACGTAGCGGAGCTTACATTGCTCGATGCATTTAGTGCAGCTTCCAAAGAGAAGCAAAAGGGAAAGAAAAGCTAGGAACGCTCAACAAAGCTCGCGCTGTGCCGGAGCTGTGCTCATTTGTCAGCTCTTGGCATTAAATTTTATGTTTTAAGTCGTGATTGTTAAAAGAGCACAAACATGCATTCAGACACAGTAGCGCCAAAATGTACGGTGACAAGTTGTCGCCACAAAACACCAAAATCAAATTGATATTTATTAATTAACTAAAAGGTTAAAATTTTCTTTGTGTAGGGGACTTTTTTTTAACGCTGTTGGTGATATTCCTAAATTCCCACAATACAAGTATAATCGAAGGGGGGGTTAAGAAAGTATTGTTATGAAAATTTTCTGAAGGTATATGTATCTACTCACAATTCATAGTTCATGTTTATAAGCATTTAATTTCTTTATTTGTAGTATAATTTGCATGTATTATTAATTTCTTGGTTGTTTTCAATTTGCAATTTTGTTTAAAGTTTATTTTATGTTTTATTTTCCCATGTCTTTGTTGTTCATGTTTTTGTTGTGTTTAAGAACTTGTGTTCTTAGAACTTGTTGGTATGGACATCCATGTCCGCATATTAATGTCAAGTAGTGTAAATATCTAAAAACCAGCAGCCACGCACATTTGTCAGTTAGCGGGTCAGTTTTACCCGCACATCTATCACATTTATGTGCGTTTTTGTGGCACTCGAGTTGGCAATTGACCCGTTTTCTTAGCCTTTATTTCGCACGGTGTTCATTTTAGGTTTTTGGGTTGATGCTTCAGTTAAGTGGCGACCAGTTGGCCAGGACTTTGGCTTGGCTCAAAAGCTTTACACTTTCATTATGTTTTATTGTTTGCTTAAAGCAGAGCAAAACGCACACAGACGAATACACAAAATGGCTGCGTGAAAGCCACTTACACTTGCTAAAACATGCGAGTTAAAACAACAAACACGCACTCCAAATATCTCACGTGTATGTGTGAGTGTGGGTGTAAGTGTGTGTCCAAGTATGTGTGTGGGAGCTTAGCAGTGCTTGGCATTTGTCTGTGGCCGCTGCCTAGCTGCTGGTCATTTAAAAAGGCTTAGAGATAAACCCAGCACCACAGCATTCAATGTCCTTCAAAGCAGCATAGCAGACGAGAAGGAGGACGTCACAGACAGGAATAACCCAATCACACATTTTTCGTGTCCCAGTCGCTTTGTTGCAATTGTGAGATAGAAAGACAAAAATGCAAAATCAAATGCCTAAAATCATTTCCAATGTCGAGTCACTAACAAGAAGCAATCCTCCATGTTTTTAAATTCCAGAACAGAAATTTCGTTGCTCTTGCTTTGCTCTTTGCTTTAAACTTGAAAAGGCGCAGACGCACTTTTCATTCAGAATCAAAATTGGCAGCCATTAGGCTGCATAAAAAATGAATGGTAGCTGTGTGCCAGCCATGCTATGAGTAAGCAGAGCACTATTAGCTTAGACATAAAGCTGAGAGCTTTACTTTCTCATCCTAACACAAGCTTAAGTTTCCTTTAAAGTTTGCAAAACTTGGCCAAAGTTTTTTTTCCTGTATTAATTAAGCGAAGGAAATTTTCGAGTAGAGCAATGTTAATGGGGCCGCTATGCATTTGGGCCGTTTTGGGAAAATCGACGCAAAACTGTTGCCATAAATCAACAAATTCATACATTTTTATTTGCGTGTTAGTGTGCGTGTGAATTTGTGCATTACTTTTATATGCACATACATACTCGTATGTGTGTGTGTGTGTGTGTGTGTATGGGATATCACGTGCATTTCTTTTGGCGCATTAAAATTGATTTATGCCCTTTGGGCGCTAGCTCCGGCGTCGACATCCAAAAACTAAAATTATGAGTTTTTCCAGCGTTCATGCTGAGTTATGTGGATGGTTGGATACGTGTACTTCAGAACGCCTTTGCATGCGCATGCTATACACAAATATATCATGCGAGCCACCTTTCCGGCCCACGGAATCAAAACACACATACTTGTATATATGTATTTTGTGCAATTTTCACAAATAACAGGCATTTTCAATACACAATGTTATACTTACAGGATACACTAAATAGCAACATTGTGGAGTCATGGTTATTTGTTGTTTGAAATCATTTGAAAAGATGGAATACATTACAAGTATTTTGGGGAGTTTAGTTTGTTTGTTTCGAGATATTTATTTTTTGCGCCGCCAACAGAAGTTACATTTCATTTCCAGCTATTTGTTACTAAGTTAAATTGCGGTCGCTTAATTTGTCAAGTTACTGTACAAATTAATGCTGTCTGCTCTTTTGTTTCTCAGAAAAACAGTGCCCTGACAGTTGTGACACACGCCGCGCCTTAAGTAAAAATTTGTTTAAGGTTTTGCGTTTTTAATTATAAATGGCCTGCAGAGTTTTCTCGGTTCTGCTCTGTTCGATTCTGGCCTGCCTGTCTGCCTTCTTGACTGTCTGCCAGAGACCGTTGTGACCGTTTTACTTCTACATTTACCCTTTTTGCACGGTTCCGTTTTGTCACAACAATTTCTTTATATTGTGAACAGGTAAATTGCTTTTTTGCGCCTTCTATTTCTACAGCTGGCAGTTTATTAGCCACGTTGTGCGCACGAAACTTTTTACCCCTTTTATGTATGTCGGTTTATTTTGCCTGAATGCGTTCTAATCCGCTTTTCGTTTGGCTTCTACGGGCCCAAACCGTGCCATTTCTTAACTTTTGATGTTGTCGTGTTTTGTTTTACCTGCATTATTGTTGTTGTTGTTAAATACCCTACACTTTAAGTGCAAAGGAGTTTTGCTTCTGTTTTGAAAGCTTGTGACAAATTTAAAGGAAGCCAACCTCGTTCAGCTACTAAATGAGGAAAAGAGCTGTGCATGCTTTTAGAAGTTTCCTGTGGTGGAAAAAGGGTGAAAATATTTTACCAACGATAAAATACAAGTTTGAATAAAGTACATAATCCGTTGGGTCTAAATGTCGTAAAACAGCGTTGTAAAATAAACTTTCAAAATAAAGAGGATCATAAATAAAGTTAGAATTGTGAATGAATCAAACTCTAGTATTTTATTTGTCTTTTAAACAACTATACCAGTTATTATAGCAAAAATTCTAATTTTTCAACCGAAAGTAAAAAAGAAGACAATAAAATCAAACTACGTTGATGGTTTTTTGAAACTTTTCTTGGGACCAGATTTGTTGGAAAAAATTCAACACGAATGGCAATACGCCAACAGTGCACATTTCACTATAAAAACAAAATAAATAATTAAGTAAATTAGATCGAAAAACTCTACGGTATAAATATACATTTTGGTATAACAAAGAAAATAAAGCATCTTGAAGATTAGATTTCTTTTATAAAAGGCATTGAAGGGTATTGAAACTTCATCCAATCGAGCGATAGGTGATTCCCCCTTTGTTCAATTGTCGTTGTTAAGTAAGCGAAAACTTCAGTTTGCATGCAAAACTTTTTCCTCTCCTTTTCAGTTTATGTTTTAAAACATTTTTGTGCCTGTTGAAAAAAAGCTTGTAGCTATAATTGACATGAAGCCCGACAACTGTCTGACTATGGCTGCAGATTTCGACCTTTTTAGGAAATGTGCTGTTGTTGTTGTTGGTTTTCCATTTTTGCGTTGCCCATTTGGCCGAAATTGTTTTATAATTTGGCAGCGCGTTAAATTTAAATATTTACCCTTATATTGTTGTCACAGTTGTGTACGTGCCTGGCATACCCAGAAATCCTTCCACCTAGCACCGGATCCAGGAGCCAATCAATTCACAAGCATTATGAACTCATTTAATGTCGGGTCGGCCATTGTCTTTACGCTTTTGATTAGTCTCGTCTCGTTGTCACATGTGCGTCTGTGTGCGTGCTCGAAAAACCTTTGTAATCTGCCTCCCCACATGCTTGAACTGACTCGATGTATGGATTTTTTGGTTGCTCGTTTTTCGTTGCCATTGCTGCCACTCTTTGTGGCATATCAATGCGCAAACTCCGCGCTACGTTGCGCCATCATGTAGGCCCAGCGCCGAGCACCGAGAGCGTACAATGCGTAACATAAATGTCAGGCATTTTTGTTGACTTTGTAAGCGTTGAAGGTGTTTGCCAGTGTTTACAAAAAGGGAAACAGCTGAGCACTGTAAAGGCATTTTACAATGGATTGGCGGTCCCCAGGGTGGTCGGCAATAATATTCTGTGCTTAAATTGTAACAAAAATATGCTTGAAGGTCGTAGACACACTTTATACATATTTCTGGTTTTGCTGACACAATACCTTTAATTTCAGAGCCAACAGCTGTTTTTCCACAATTTTTAAATAAGTAGATGACTGTTGCAAAAGTTGAAGAAATAGGAAAACGAAAAATATGTTGAAAATGCCAGCCACTTCAAAGAAGAAGAGAATAAATTAGCTTACATTATATTTGGTATAGGTTTTTTTTGATGAGATATGTACATATATAAGTAGGTTAGATTGAGTGGGCTTTACACACACTTAGGCCTAGATTCCTCATTTTTTATACGAGTACATCTATGAGCTTGTTTAAGAAGGGTTGCCCGAGAGCAATGACCCTGAGCCTGCTGATTGGTGAACCATAACAGAGAAGGTGCTCTAAGCTTCCTTGTCTCTATAGCTTCAGCAGAAATCATTGAATGTAATACCTATTTAGTCTGGCAGAACTTCAATCCTCTTTAGGTTTAGGAGTGTTGTGGGTATCTTATATAGAGTTGGCCAATGAACCCAGGTGGCCTTTCTCGAATACACAAATTGGATTTCTTTAGACTAGACCAAAATGAATCGACCTCATTCTAATTTTGTGCAAGTATAAATATTTGCTTAATTAATGGAAATACCTAAAATGTTACTACATTTTACAAAATATGTTGTGCAATTTCTGCTAGTTAAATGCTCCGAAAAGGAGCATTTTGTTTATTTGAAGAAGGAAAATATAATTGCAATGAACTAAAAAAAGTAGAAAGATGCAGTTGTCCATTTCATTGCATTTTGTTCTTGATTTTAATTGCAACTGTGTGCAAAGAAATGTAATCAGTTTAATTGAAACTTTGACGAAAACGGAAAAGTATTGTAACTTTAATACTATTCTTTCCCCATTTTTCTTCCAACGGCAAAATGAATGTGCAATTATGCAACAGACTTCAGGCCATTGTGTCTACTGGCACATATATATAACATATTCCTCCCACACCCCCCTTTTTACACCTTTTGGGATGTGTGGTGGCTGATGAAGTTGTTTCTTTGCAGGGCGAGTGTAGGCGATAGATTTATATTCGCATTAAGAGTCTCGGGGCTCATTGAGCACAAAAAAAATATATCGAAAAATGCTCTGATGTTGTCCTGAGTGCGCTTCCAAACAGATGGTCACTTAATTTGCAAACTAATTTTATATGTAACGCACACACACACACACACACATACATTCATCCATAGGTCTCGGAGGTCCCTACCTGGCTAATGGTTTTTCTACCCGATTTCCTTTGCAATGTTGCGCACCTGTTTTTCTTTGTTTTGTTTTGTTTTGTTTTGTTTTGTTTATTTCTTTATCCACTTCAACTACGCTGTTTTTAGAGCTGCAGAAGAAAGCACAACTTGGGGAAAATTGTTTGTAATTGTGTTCTGTTGCCAATGCTGGAAGACTTTCTGTTTTAGTGCTCTTATGCTGATTAGATTCTTGCATATACTTGTACTCGAACTATGCTATTGCTGTGTGTTTGTTGCCAACTTTTTCTTCTTCATTTGTGAACAAAAGTTAGGCAATAAATTTCGCCTTAAAAGCACACAGAGCACCAGATGTCGGGCTATATTGAAATTTAATAGTGTGTAATTTTATAATTGCTTCCATGCGATGTTACATACATACTATACTCGTATATAGTACATACGTACTTTGTTATGCAATAAAAATGATTTTCGCATTGCATACTTTAAGGAGCGCCCAGCTTGAAGTTTGTTGGATTGTGGCCCCCGCTGTTGGGGCACTTAAGTAGCGCAGACTTTGCGGGAAAAAAAATTAATGAGAAATTATGCGCACTCTTGGTCGCTCTCAGACAGGCGGGAGCTGCCACTTCTCGAGAGCATTAAAACTTAGTATCGTGCGAAGTTTATAAAAGGAACAACCGTTAAACAAATTGCGTTTGTCATGAATGAGATACTTAACTATGCTCTCCTATCACTGGCAGATTGCTTTATGCGTATTGCTTAAAATGAAATTTTGCCACCAGCATCCCTTATACTCGTAGTACATACTTTTAAGAAGTTGTTATTTCTAGTTTTGTTTTCTTCTGTTCTGTTGTGTTGTGTTGTGTTGTCTTGGGGTATGTTGCGGTATGAGGTTAAGTTAGTTACAAACTGTTTTTGTCGTCAAAACCCATTTTGAGTAAGCAACTTTTGTATTAAAAAACTTTTCTCTCCCTCTTCTACTTCTACTTGCAGGTAAATGACGTAAATTTTTATACCCTGTACCCAAAGGGTACAAGGGTATATTAGTTTTGTGCGAGTGCACATGGAACACACAGAAGGAGGCTTGGTAGACCCCACAAAGTATATATATTCTTGATCAGCATGACAAGCCGAGTCGATATAGCCATGTCCGTCTGTCCGTCTGACCGTCTGTCCGTCTGTCTGTCCGTCTGTCTGTCTGTCTGTATGAACGCAAGGATCTCCGAAAGTATAAGAGCTAGAATAACCAAACTTGGTATACAGATTCTCCTGAGACCGAGAAAGGACGAGTTTGTTCATTTTTTCTGATCCACCCCCCCACTCCCCCCCTATTACCGATTTTTTATAACTCCCGTAATTCTTAGAATTTTGAACTAAAATTTGGTAGTCACATTAGGTTAGTAATTATTTATCCGTATACCAAGTTTCATTATGATAGAATGATCGGAAAGAAAGTTATAGCCATATAACCAGGCCCAATGCACACATACACAAACACGCATAAGGCACGATTCTGATGTAAATGTAAATGTATGTATGCATGCATGGAATATTTTATATTTAATTTAGTTAATTAATTAAATTAATTTAGTTAATTAATTTAATTACTTTTTTGTGGGGTGGTACAGGGTATTTAAGAGTTGAGCCTGCTCGACTTTAGCATTCCTTTCTTGTTAATTACTGCACAACTAGTCATCAGCATCGTCGAAAAGTTTTCATCATTCTGTGCTGTCAAGTGTCAAGTGTCTGGCAAGCAGGCTGCTGGCCTGGCTTCATGCTAGGCGCCATTGTGGCCAGAACTTGATGCCTCGCTGTTGCCTGCAACTACGTCGGCACCCAAACACAATGCAATTTGCCGCATTGAATTCATAAGAACAACAACCACATCAGCAGAAACAGCAGCAGCATCAGCAGCAGCAGCAGCTGCAACAACAACGATGTTTTGTTGCTCGGATAGTCGATCGGTCGGTCGTAAAATCAACCACTACACGAATGCTGCCTGCAGGTTGCAGGCCCACAAATCTTTGCTAACGGTGCCCCAATTTGGCTCAGAACCGTTGATGGGCAGCCGGAACACTCTATGATGTGCATGGTTTCTGCAGTTGGCAGCAATAATCAAAACTTTTGAAATTATAAGAGCAGCCCTTACCGGCAAGCAGGAACCAAAGCACAGAACTGTGCATTAAAGGATGTTTGTCGTTGTGAGGGAAGCAATTAAAGCGGTGTCAATGCACTCAAAACATAGTTCAATTGAAAATACAATTGAGTGAATATTTAACATTAGAGTTCACTTAAATATACCACATATAAAGTCTCGGTGTCCGTAACTGACAGATGGAGGGCCCCATGTTACAGATATAAACTAGTATGGGCTTGTTGTGTCCGTTCTGCCTGTCCGTATGAAAATTTAGCATTTTCGAACCATAATAACTGACTTATTTGTTTTATAAGATATCGTAAGATCTGATCAAATTTGACTGAATGAAGAATATATTCAACAAAAATATGTCCACAATTTGATCCATTCGATTTTGCAGTTCTTCCAATATACTAGTTAGTATAGATTTAGATTAACTTAACTATAATGCGCTTATAAACAAATTTTTATCTCATAGCGTTAGTAATTTTTCACAGTGCACTAATGAAAACCTCGAAATGTGAGTCAGGTATCGAAACATCAGACTCAAAGAAGGACCGCCTGATTTATTACTAACTGGCATTCATTCATTTGCGTTTTCATACCAACGCATTTATATTCTAAGCACTTTACATTTTCCCATTTCTTGTGGGTGTCTCTATGTATGGGTGTATGTGTGTGTATGTTGGAGTGCTTGTTGCACTTGTCGGTGGGCAAGGGGGCGCTCGGTTGTGCCAAAAACTTGCGGAAGCGGAAATGTGCTTGCCAAGGCAAATTATCATGGGAGCAACACCAACGCGCTCCACAAAAGGAAGTGCAGCTATATGCCAACGGAAGATGTAATTACGAAAAAAGCAAAATGGGAAAATAATTAACACTCGAGCATAATTAATTGCACAGCAAAATGACAAGTGCCTGGGAGAAACATTGCACAAGACAATCAGTTATGTTTTGCGATTTTTATAAATTTTTTACAAATCGTTTTACGCCTGTGTACGAATTTTAATACATTTATATATTCTGTGATCTTGCGTACACGTATGTATTTAATTATTATACTCTTCACCCGAATGCTGAACAGAAGGTAATTGTGTATGTATGATAGATGCCACAAGAATTTATACTCTGGGAATTTTTATCTACGCAATTGCTTTGTGAGGCATACAAGATATAAATGCCAAACATGTTATAGCGGGTAAGTTTATTTTGCTTTGATGATCATTTCTTCGGCCGGTATATTTCATTATAATTCTTTCTGTTATTCTTGGAATATTCCTTAATTTCTTTTTGTTTTTTTTAAATAACATACCAAGACAAGTAATTTATGGAATATTCTTTCTTTTTTTTCTGCTGTTACAATCGACTCGCAGACTCTTATATTCACGGCTTTTTCGCTTCCCAAAAACGTTTCTACAACAACGGTACTCAGGCGAATGTCTAAACTACAAATATGCACAAAACTTTGCAACAGGACACAATAAATAAAGGCATATTTAAATGGAATTTATAATCTGATTAGAACCAGCATGTTAAAACAAAATTGCATATGCAAGTACAATTTTATTGAATTTCATATTGAAAAGTGTGCAAGCAAATTCAATTTTCGTAGAGAATATTTTTTGTATGATTCGATAATTCGATTTCGTTGACAACAAGGATGCCAGTAGTCCTGCAGGCGTTGTCCAGTGTTTGTTGCACATAACATTGAAAGATGCTGCAATACGCTTCATTTAAGCATTCATATTTGTTGATTTAATTGATTTAGTGCCAAATTCTTGCGAATTGAAGTAAAATTCAATTCCATCAACTGACAACTATACTTGTAAAACTGACTTGGCATCACATTTGTCGCACATCATAAATAACGGTAAAAAAAATTTGAAATTCCCCCTTGTGTTTCGTGTTCGCACTTCAGCGCCTAACAGTGGAGCCACACACAAATACTTGGCATAGTTGTTAAACGAATGGAAGTACTACGAGTTGAAGCATATCATACCATTTGAAATCCCACAACTGCCAGCTGCAGCCATGACAGCCGTTTAGTGAATCCTGCTTTTGCCGCAATCCCAATCGATTCCTCAGTTTATGTATATATTATATATGTTTATATGTATGTATGTTTATATATATGAGGAAAGCTGGCACAACCCTCTGCTTTATATCCACTGTAGATTGCCAACTTTACGTTTAGTGTTCTTTACGCCATTGAGAAAATAGATATTTTTCCATAAATCAACATAACTGTGTTTGATGATGCGCAAAACTACGGTAAGCGGCAAACGAGAAGGTTGAAGCACCTCTTACCAATGCCTGACAGTAGTGTCCTTGAGATCAAGGCTCGCTCAGTTTCAGTTTGAGGTTTTGACTCTTCCAACATCTAGCCACAGACAGACAGACATAAGTACAGAAATAAAAGTTAAACAACAGCAAGCGAAAGCTGTAGGCAAAACTTTTAATTAATTGTGTCATAATTTGCATAACGCCCAAATGCGCGTCTTCAAGTTTTAATTAAACTCAAAGCAACTCATTAACATTTGAATGCTCCCATAACTCCCTGCTCATACCTCTCTAAAAGAAAATCAATTGTCGAAATGGTGTCTGCGCACTGACCTTCAACGTTCACTGATTTCCACATGTGAATCATTGAAATGTTATTACTTTTGTTGTTCAGGGAAAATTGGTTACTTTTTTCCATTACGTTAAATAAACAACGTATGTACGAGTATGCTACCGCCTGCGAATATTTTAATTAAAAGTACACATAAAAAATGGAATATTTCTGCAATGTCGCCTATCTGGTTTCTGGTGGCACGCTCGTCGCTTTGTTTGCTCTTGGTTTTTCAATCAGCGCCAAACAAAGGGTTTTCCCATTCAGCCACGGCACTCCTCCTACAACGCCCACAACAGAAACGTAATTACGCTATAGCGTGGCTGACACCGAAGCTGGATCGCTTAAGCTATATATATATACACATAGTATATATATTTGCGTATTTATTAGGAAGTTTAATTTCTGTTCGACAGTCAAGTGTTTATTGAGTTTATTGATGATGAGAGAGCCGTCGTTTTGCTTGAAGTGCAAAAGTTTTCATTCAATTAAGTAAGTTAATATATAGGGCAATCAAAAATAAATTAATGACAAATGTAGTTCTAGTAATTAAAGTCATCAAACTATATATGTAGGATAATGCAAGGATCTGAGAAAGTAAAACATTTGGAAGCATCGTCGCCGTCGCCATACAATTCATTCTTTTATTTTGTTTTGTTTTCGAAGGTAAACCATTTCTTTAATAATATCAAAGGGCCCAAGTATAAGTTGAAAATTTGCTTAGTTTGAATAAACCTCATAAAGTTATTCAAAAAACTACGAAATATATTTATATATGCAGATATTACATGCCTACTACTAATTTCTAACTAGTAGACATTAAAAAAGGATATACAAGAGTTACATTGTATTGGAAATATAGGTAGAGCGATACAACGTTTGATTCCTAAAGAAGGCGAAAAGGTAGAGATCAAAGGTAAATGAAATTGAACCCGGATATAGATCTGAACATAGGTAAAATAGTTTTGATAAGTTGAGGCATTTCGTTCGGAATAATTTAAATTGAATACACAGACTTTTACTGTTTTTATATTGAAATTAAATTAAATTATATTAACCTTAAATTTTTGTGAAATGAAAATATAAAGAAACATATACTTGTATATAACTTAATTCACGTTTCGATTTAAGTATCAAACGAGTGGAATAGCTAATTTTATAGGCAAGTCCAAGTCAGGAGACGACAATAAAACGTATTTATTCAAATTGAGAAAAAATACAAAACTTTACGTTTAACTTGCTCATAAAATTAATTTCTTATATACTGACACACCTGATAAAATCCGATATTAAATTCGTTTACAGACAAATGAATTCAGGATTATTTTGCCTTGATGCTATAAAGTTTAGAAATACAATTTTCTAAATCTGATTATTTTAAAAATATTCCTTTGCCATAGCAAAATCAATTTGTTTCGTATGCAAATGTTTTTAACCCAAACATTTGCCCAATTGCCTTCTTTGCGTTTATAGGGTGGCATTTAAAGAAGCATGTAACTATAACCTGAAATATATATTGTAGTAAACTTTATGACAATACTAATTACAAATTATTTCTGGCATATGCATATAAGTCACAGGAGTGTCTGAGAACTGCAAGTTGAATTTTTCAAAGTGTGTCATTTGGCTTTTCGATAAGAAATTATAAACTGTCACCCTGTATTATACAGTTGAATGCTACAGGGGAAATACATTATGTTACAAAGCGTTTGGCTACTTTCATTGTAAAGTTTCAGGTTTAAATTCAAACAAAATGCTTATTGTTTACCAAGAACACTCACTCGATACACACACTTCTGTACAAAATAAAATGTATACTACAGCATTTGAAAGTAAACGAAAAAGGTTGGAAATGAGTGAAACAAAAAATTTGCAAACAACTTGCATAATTTCTGCCATTATAACAACAAAAAGCCAAAAATTTGTGTGCTGTAGACAGCATGACCAAAACTCTGCACCTTTTCCATGCCCTTTACTTTGGTATATTTGTATGTTTATATATTTATATATATATAGTACTATGTTTGTGTGTTTTGCAATTTTATTACAAAAGTTTACAAGCCAGTGCGGCTGCTAGTGCTGTTGTTGTTGTTGTTGTGCTTATTGTTGCTGCTTTTGGTACTTTTTGGGCGGTGTTTTTGTCATTTTTATAAGCTTTAAAACTGTTTTTAGAAAATTTGCATAAACTGCAAGAGCAAGAGGGACAAGCATATGTATTCGTATAAGCTCCGACATTGCATTTGAAATTTATAAGGTGTGTTTATGCCGGTGGGGAGGCAGAAAGGAATACGATGCCAACCCAAATAAAAAGGACTGCAAGTTGCTGTTGTTTGTGGCGTTTATCGTTGTTGTTGGTGTTGGTGTTGATGTTGTGATGCACGACATACATATACGAGTATAAATTTACTATATATGTGTATGTGTATGTGTTTCGCAGTTGTCAGCAAAAGTTTTTGGTGTGCACAATTGCAATTTTTTGGTACACTCATAACTTTTGTCTAATTTTTATCATTTTTGTGCAAAGTGGAAAGTGCAAACAACAGAAAATTAGAAAAGACATCTTAATTGTGTGGCGTTGTATTTATTTGTTGTAACTTGTGGTATCTCAGTCGAATTCAAAATGTAATATTCGCATGAACTTACTATCTAACATTGGAGCTGTGTGACCTTAGCAACGAAATTTTAAATTATGGTTACCAATCAAATTTTTTTGTTATACCCAGTTGCCAAAGGGTGAAAGGGTATAATAATCAACAATATGTTTTCTTTTTATTTGAAACTATTCTAATTAAGTGCAAGGGCCTTTTGTGTTTGGTAAAGAGTGTACCAAAACTTCAAACCCAATCGTAGAAGGTTCTGGAAAAGCCGTTCCAAAGGAGGATTTATTTTGACTGCTTAGAAGATTTGAAAAAGCGTTGGCATATATGCTTTCCATCCAGGTAGAGTTACTTTGAAAATAAATAAATGAAGAATAAATGAAGATTTTCAACGTTATAATAAATTGTGAAGGTTATATTTGTAAACAGTAGTGTTCAAAAAGAACTCTACAAAAGTCTTCGCCTGGTATCTGAGACTTAAAATGAGTACTGCTGTTTATAAAGGCAAAATATAATTATAATGAATGAATATTTATTATAAAAAATATGAATTCAATAATGATATTAATTATAATAATGATAATAGTTATAATAATAATTTCTTGGTGGAAAGTAGCCTATCTTTCTGAGCCACTACTTTTTGTTTGAAACTTTTATAATGTGGGTTAAATCATATGACCAGTCATTGTCCATCGAACGAGAAGTGATTTTATTAAAAATGACAGAGAAGGGCATAAAACTTTATCGCAACCGAAGCTTACTTTTCGGATGCTTTTTTTCCATTAAAAATGTCAAATTGAAAAGTGCTTGAAAACAAGCAAAGTGCATTAGCGCATCAGCCAAACTCAAATTGAAACTGAACAATTAGGAAAGTTTCATTTTAATTGTGGATGCGAAACTGACCGCACTTACACACAACTTAATGTGTGAGCTGAGCACTCACACGTGTGTCTGTGTGCTTATGTGCCATAAGTAATTAGGTGTGTAGTAGTTTTTGATCCTGTGTGATCCTGTTTGTCGTGTACGTTCATCAACGTATCACACATATTTAATATGAAATTTTCGACACGTTTTCATGACCCACATATGGAATGATGACATTGTAATACTGCCCCAAAGATTCATATTCACGTATCTGTAAGCATTGCTCATTTATTTGACTTACACAACGCATTCAGACGTAAATGTGAATAAATGACAGCTTTTAACACACACGAGCCCACCCATACATACGAGTATGTCATACTTTTAATAAAAGCTACGTGGGCTGCAGGCAAATTTTCGGGTTGTCCTGAGATCCCAAGTGTCTCTGTATCTGTATGTGTGTGTGGGCGTGTGTAATAAATGATGTTAATACGCAACCCGCAACCTTATTAATGAAAATCTGTAATATAAGAGTTTTGGTAGCCTTTGAATGCGGACGCGCTCATAAGTATGCTACAATTTTCAGCAGCCGCAATTACAACTTCCACCCTGCGTGCTTATGTATGTAGGTATATGTACGTGCATGTATGTGATTGTGGGCGTGACATGTGTGTTTGTTTGTTTTGATAAAATGTAGCAATTGATGGTCCTACCGTGATGGTAGTGCTCATTAAATAAAAATCAATGCTTCATGTTAAATGTTCGGTGTGGTTCGTGGATTGTGCGGTTTTTGCAAAGCGACAGTAATGAGAGTTTTTGAATTTTAATTTGAACTACAACTTTTTGGTTCGGTCGACAATCAATAATTACATGATTTTTGTGCGTTGTCGGCCATTTATAATTGGTCATATAACCACGATAATGGCAAAGTAAACCGAAATGCTTTTGTAGAAACGAACGTTAATCAGACTGCGGTTTGATTGCGATAAATATGCAGCCAATGGGATTAGTAGCTTGCATTAAATGTGGCTGCACTATCTGGTACCTGAATTAAAGTATAAAATCAAGTTTTCCTGTGTAGGTAATTTATTTTCAACTTTTTGTGTATAGTATACTCGTATTTATTTATAATTTATACTTTTTGAATTAATGGGCAGCGCTATTTATATATGTAGATTACTTGTCGACTTGAATCATATATATACCTTCATTGAAAGTAAATATTGCACATATTTTGTGTGCCATTTCCATCAACAACGAAAAATAAATATGCACCAAAGCATCAACAAAAGTAACTACAACATGGCGCATTGACAGGAAATGCGCAAGTAACGACGCCATTTTGCTGTGTGCGATGCTCACGTGCGGTTGCTTCAACCATTTTTGCGGTGATTTTTAGCTCGTTTATACTTATATCGGAGAAGCGAACGACAATGACGTTGACGCCGACGACGACGGCGACGACGATGGCACTGACTACAACAACAATAACAACGCAGAAAACAGCAATAAGAAATAACAACTATACAATGGCGTGCGATGTTTGGAAAAGACGGTTTTCGGTTGCCAGCTGCTGCCAGTGTTGCCAACTTCACACAAATACTCGTACACATACATCCGCAATTTACGTGACGCTGCTAAATGTCAAATATTTTGTCATTTGTACACAACTACAACAGCAACAACATTTCGTGACAGTTTGATGAACGATCACAGTCGCATACTCGTATACTTGTACTCATAGAAATACAAATCTTTCGTTATACGCTATACTCAGCTGCTGAGCCTCGAAGCAGCATAGTGAGGGAAATTGAATGAAGGGTCCGTGTGCTCGCAGTTGCCGATGGCGGTGACACGTGGTGTCGATTTCACGTGACTGTGACGGACATAAATTACAATTTAAGTGTGCAATTATATTGCGGACATTTACAAAAAACAAAAACAACAACATCTGTTGCCTGCTTGGAGCTCGTTTATAAAATATTGCACTCACTTTAAAGTTATACGGCGCATAATATTAGCATAACATTAGCGCTAACACGAAAGCAGAAAACCATTTCAAGATATGGAAGCATTGAAGGCACGAATGCGTCCTTTGATCCGGTACAGCCCCGTGGTCGACGTGCTGCCAGATTTTAAGTTTAGTTCAAACTTCAAACGTCAAAAATTATTAGATTTGAAAAATAAGATTATTTTTATTTATAATTTATATCGCCTAATATCTTAATATATACTTATCTTAATATATGTAGATACTTATCTTAATATATGTAGATATGTATAGAAGTACAAAAACAAAAGAACTCGTCAAATGTCTTTATTTGATTAATTAGAGGTCTAGAGCAAAGGCATGCCAAGTAACTGGAATATGTATGTAGTATTACGAAATACTTTTCTATTGATTGCGAGAATTCACAAAGACCTTTCAATGTTAAAAATATTTTCTTCTTCTTTTTTTCGATTAAGCCCATCAATTACTGTTAATTACGTTGTCTCACAAACTCATGTCGAATGTTAACACTAAATTGTAAAAACTTGACCCAGTCTGCAGAATATCACAGATAAGAACTAATTTCAGAAACAAAGTACGAAACTTAATTTCTTCATTTCGAATTTCCAAGTGCTTGCTAGCATAAACCCAGTAACTATATTCAAACATGGTCCCCATTTACATGAAGTATAGTATGTGTGTGCTATAATTTTATTACATCAGACACGCACAAGTGTAGGATTACAAGTGCTGTAACATTTTTTGTGTTCAAGCAGCATGCACTGGCGCTTGAATTCCATTAATGCCTCTAAAAATATACTTTTAAGCTGGAGGCCATTTAATTGCACCTGGCCATTGCTAACTGAGTTATCGCTTGTTACGGCAGTCGTCGACGCGATATGGCCAAGCGAAGGAACAGCCTGCTGATTGCTCCTGGCATATACAATTACCAACTTTCTGATTAGTTGGGCATGCGTTTGCGCACTCGCCAAAACTTTTCCGACACCATTCTCAACCGCGTTAGCAAAGTTGTTCTTCTCTCTCTCTCTTTTTTGTCGAATTATTAAGCGAAAAATGTATTTAAGCCGAAACTAAAACTAACTCATTCCTTTTCACTCTCTTCTCGTTGCAGGTATGTGCACTGTAATATTTGTGAAGCCGAAAAAAAAAACGTGCAAAGTTTCCAGGTAGACCTGTCTAACTTTTAAACAAAATATTTATGATAGCCAAGGAGGCGTTTAAAAACATGGCTCTCAGCACCGTTGAACACCGTTAAATGTTGTAGCTGCTGACACAATAGTTTCATGTTATTTACTAAAAATATAGTTCAAGTGCATGTTTCGGCAATTGACCGCAACTATGTATGAGTATATTGTGGAGATAATTCAATTTGTTCGTTATATATAGAGTATTAAGTTCACTCGATTAATTAAGTTAATAATGAATAAAGAATTAAACGTTGAAATTATAAATTATAGAAATCAAAAGTAAATAAAAAGTATAAGACTTCTTCCGATATGAATTAGTGTAGCCAGTAGGGCCTCCAACATATAACCAATCACTCTGACGTAATGATCTGATATCAATTGCTTTGATTTAGATTATTATTTAGATAGATGATAGATTTAGGTGTATAAAAATACATAGCTATGATGATATGAGGAGCAAGCATTTTCGACCCCATAAAGTATATATATTCCTAATCAGCATGGCGAATCCATATAGCCATGTCCGCCTGTCTGTGCTGGAAGTTAGTCTGGATACAGTGTATTTCATTGTCGGTCTTGCTCGACTGTAGCGTTTTCTTCTCTATTGTAAAACATTATGGTGATAAATCAGATCATTTGAATACATAACTTTTGAAAATAGTTTTTATTGGTTTGGTGCTGCTAGCTTTTCCGACTTACAAGCTCAACACCAACCAAATATTTGGAAGATATAAATTTAAATTATTTAAATATTTTTTCAAGCTTAATGCAAAACTGGAGCTGTCTTGGAATAAGTGGCCAGGTGTTTGGGCACTCGATGACACCGTTTAGGAGCCAAGTAGCTGGCTAATAACACCAGCATGTTACATCTCTTCCCATTACAAACGATATCGGTTATTATTCTCGACGAAAAGTTTGTCAAGTGCTCGTTGCTTGAGCTCTGACTGACTGCTGCCAAAGTGCTTTCACAACTTTGCAGTGTGACCAAGTTTCGTTCATCGATTACCCATAAGGTGAAAATGCGACGCTCATTTTCTTTCAATATGCTGAGCACGCTCACCGGCTTTTTTCAACTTCTTTTTTTTCTCTTTTTGTAAACTTTGTCAATCGAGAGCCGCCAAAGAAAATGGTGCCAAAGAAAAACGATGGCAGCAAAGGATAACATTGATGTTATACTTAGTGGCATACACATACAGACACACGCACAGAGCTACACACACACACCCTTAAAATGTGTAACACTTGGCTGCTGCTGTATTGATGCTATGGTGTCATAAAACTTTATCTAAATAGCTGGCGCCCTTGCCACGCGTAAACGTAGCAAATGTTCTTCGTTTAAGGCTTTTCATTATTTAGCGAATGCATGGCAAACTGAGCGATTTAACTTAATTGAAAGCTTTTGATGAGATTTTTAGTTGAGGGTGTACAACAAGAAGGAAAGAGCTCCACACACACACACTCATATGTCTTACACGCCAGTAGTGTGCCAGTCAATCATTACAGACTCTTTTGAGTAAGCAAGTAACAGCGCCACTCAATACGCTGTTGTCTGTACTTAGGTTGGTTAATTGAATTCAGTTTCATGCAACAATTAAACTAGATTGCATTTCACAATCAAGTACTTGCATAGAGCACTGGTGTCAAACAATAACTAACATAAGCAGCTTACAATTTTCCATAATTCGGTGCAATTCAATTAGACCTTAAACTAAAACACTATATGTGTGTACAAAAGATCCTATGAACTGCAACGGAATGGAGCAATCAAATTGAAGATACATTTAGTGTGACATAATTTAATTCGGGTCTGAAATTATGCCAAGCCCTTATGCCTCATTATGCAATGCGAGCAAGCCTCCAAAAAAGGATTCATTCTGAAGATTTCTGTAGCATTAATTTGTCAAGTGAGAAATTGTCTTCAGTTGTCTTTTCGCTGCTGCCTACATCCTTGCCACGCGCCACTGTTTATCTTGCTAAATTTGTTAAGGGGCTGCTTCCCTTTTCCTTTTAATTATAAATTCCTCAAAGTGTTTGACGCTGTCGTGCCTTCACACCATAAAAAAGCTCTTAGCGCTAATGTTTTTTCAACTTTTGGCCTAATGAGTTCTTTCGTGCGTACCAATTGCCGCGACCTTCCTACTTGGTTGTTGCGGCCTTTTCCTTTTCCGCATATAAGCGGCTTTTTGTTAGCATCTATCCCAAGAATAGCCATTGTACCTAAACTGTCATTACCATTTCGCCTTGACATGTGATTTGACATGCGCCTTGTGTAGCTTTTAAAGCGCCAAAATATATATACCATTATTTATACTACAAGCACACACACTATACGAGTATATATATAAAGAAAAACTTACAAAAACAAATAACTTCTGAGGGAAAAAGAAAGGCAACTTTTGCAATAAATTGCCAAGCAAGAAAATGCCAACAAATCGACACAACAGCTGTTGTTGTTTGCCAACAGTTTGAACTTTAGTTTTTGAGCAGCTAAGAAAACGAAGAAGAAGAAGAGGAAGCAAAGGCAACAAGAAAATTCACCCCTCCACCCACACTCAGCCAAACTACAGCCGACGCGACGCCAGCAAAGTAGTGTAAGAAAGCAGAACTTTGCATTCATAATTACATTGCACTCGAGACGCGCATCAAATTGGCCATCAATTGCACACAACTGTACGAAATTCGATATGAAATAAAATGGTTAAATTATCACCAGATCGACCGACAAACAGACAAACAGACAAACAGACAAACAGAGAGGCAGACAGAGAGACAGACAGACAGTCAAAAGAACAGCTCGGCAATCTGACAAAAGCAACTACAAACTGGCAACAGACAGGACGAATAAAACGTTAAACAAACGACAACTGCAAATGGAATTTTAATTCAATTCGAATGAACGAATGGTGCCGAGAACGGACGAGCGAAGTTGTCTGGCGATTCCTGAATGCCAATTGGTGCTCCGTTGGTAACTCTATCAAGTCGGACGTAGCTTCGGTTCCGTTAATTCACTGATTTCTTTGTTTCTCTTTTAGCCTTCGTGTGCGCCGCCATTTTGTGTAATATAATTTCATTATTCGCGTTGGGCACACCACGCCAACGCCAACAACAACAACAGCATGATGTGTTTAATTAAGCAAAATTGCTTGCAGTCAACATTGGAAATGTGAAAAAAATTGTTGCCATTTTTTTTTCTTCCTTCCATGCAGTACACTTTGCTTTATCTTAATGCCCGTAATGCATTTAGCGAAACGGCCTGACAACGCAATTATGGTCGGCAGTCACTCATGGCAGCAATAAGAACTTGGCAGGCACATTTATGAAGCATTGCTATAATTTGATATGTTGCGTTTCAAACGGTATATAGGAGTCGACTTAAAGCCTGTCAGGGCCAAACAAACTTTCCATATAGATAATTTACAGAGGATTAACAAATTTGCATGAAATTTTAAATAGAAAGCGAGAATTACAATGCTATGTTATTGTAGAGTTCGAATTACAATTATGTACAGTATTAACGAACTAAAGGGGGAATAGAAATATAAATTTTCAAAGAAATAAACGCGTGTTGCTTAGACACTAATATAGTCTAAATACCCAGTTTGGGCTTTGATGTTTCGGAAATCCAAGGGTTGTAAAGAAATTATTTTTCCAGCTGGGGTAATGGCTCAGCTGTCCAGGATTCCTTACAAGAAATTTGTAAATTGCGGGACCTTGTGACCAAAGGGCTCGATGCACACTGTAGGGGAAAATCGGCAGCGACACGTGGAATTTGTACTCACTAGTTGATGTTAGGTGCAAATTCGACGCGCCTACCAGTCTGTTGCCGTTTTACAACTGCGGTTAATGGCCCAGCAACTGTAAAACGTCGCCAGTCTGATCCGCCGATCTCATGGTTTTGGTGTTGTATTTGCCTGTTAGTGGCTCAGCAAATATAACTACCAAGACTCAGCTCAGAGGGCTGCAGTTAATATACCACGACTAATGTCCGCTGTATATAAACTGAACTCACGCAGAGAGAGAAATAATGAAATAAATAGAAATAAATCAATGCGCGCTGAAATATTTCGCACACTGCCTTTTATTTATATTATAAACACTGTTGGCCCAATGCTGCACCACGATTGTTGCTTGATTACGCAGACTTACTTAGATTAGTTAACTTAGGTTAACTCCTATGCTCGGTTGCTGGAAGCTGGTGTCGAAAGAACGTCCGCCTTGCTTGATGGTTCTCCGGAGAAGAGCGAGCTTCCGTTTTCGCTCGCCCTTCTAGCCTTTGTTTGTGTGACCCTATTCCCTTTTTTCCCTATGCAAGCGTGGGCGGGGATGCCGGCCCGTTTATTCTCCCTCTATTCAAAAGATCAGTGCTTCGTAACTCTGCTTGTATGCAGCGTAGTGAAAAATAGGAAATCTTAAATCTAGTAATTCAGTAATAATGGAATCTTAAGGCTAGTACAAAGTGAAATCTCAAATCTAGTAACAAAATGTGCAATATTCAAAAATATAAAATAGTGAATTCAATATGATAATAATAATTTGTGGCGCAGAATTTAAATGCGTCACAGGCTTCATCCAAACGGACGGATAAATAGGTGGACAGACATGTCTTGGAGATGTGTGGTATAGAAAGTCCATTATACATTAATTATACCCTGTACCCAAAGGGTACAAGGGTATATTAGTTTTGTGCGAGTGCACATGGAACACACAGAAGGAGGCTTGGTAGACCCCACAAAGTATATATATTCTTGATCAGCATGACAAGCCGAGTCGATATAGCCATGTCCGTCTGTCCGTCTGTCCGTCTGTCTGTCTGTCTGTCTGTCTGTATGAACGCAAGGATCTCCGAAAGTATAAGAGCTAGAATAACCAAACTTGGTATACAGATTCTCCTGAGACCGAGAAAGGACGAGTTTGTTCATTTTTTCTGATCCACCCCCCCACTCCCCCCCTATTAACGATTTTCTATAACTCCCGTAATTCTTGGAATTTTGAACTAAAATTTGGTAGACACATCTAGTTAGTAATTGTATATCCGTATACCAAGTTTCATTATGATAGAATGATCGGAAAGAAAGTTATAGCCATATAACCAGGCCCAATGCACACATACATACATATGTACAAGTACACAAACACGCTTAAGGCACGATTCTGATGTAAATGTAAATGTATCTATGCATGCATGGAATATTTAGTTAATTAATTAAATTAATTTAGTTAATTAATTAAATTAATTTAGTTAATTAATTAAATTAATTAAATTAATTAATTAATTTAATTAAATTAATTTAATTACTTTTTTGTGGGGTGGTACAGGGTATTTAAGAGTTGAGCCTGCTCGACTTTAGCATTCCTTTCTTGTTTTATATTACTTCGATTATACAAGTATGCTGCACTAGAGGAGAATTTTGGTCTGAATTTGGAAAACGTTTAAAGAATACACAATTTACAAAATTTTATATTTTCTCCTACAATTAACTTTTAACTATTTCCATTTTTAAATCCTGCAAGCATAGGGTGTCAAATGATAGTATAATAAGTTTGTGTGAATATATGTACGCAAGGATTGCGAGAGCAATAAAAGAATAATCGAATTTGATTTCCAGGTTATTATAGAATGGAAAAAGAGCAAGGTTGTGTTTTTTCTTTCTTTTTTGATTTATCATGGAACAAGTGGATGAATAAATGCTCTTCTCTTGTGTGTGCCAGCAATTATTTGCGCTATTACACAATACTTTGACGCGGGCATTCTGTCATGTAAATTCGCAGAAAACCAGGCTCTGCATGTAAACAGCTCTGTGTGTAATTGGCAGTGCCCAACACCTGCCAACCACCTGCTGCTGATGCAGCCTAGAGCTTAATGCCTGCCTTGCCTCCACACTCAACACAACTCAATTCAACTGTTTTAGCCCAACAGCGAGAGCTGTCGCACAGTTGTGAATTATGTAAGACCTTAAACCGACTAGTCGCAGTTGGCACTGCAGCCGCTATAGTTGTTGCTCCCCAAGGCACAATTGTCAGTGCCGCACCCCTGGAGCAGCTTTCAGGTGTAAGTGCGAAACAATGGGTATGGTACTTTCCTGTGCTGCACATTTGCATTTATGACAGTGTGTTTTCAGGTGTGTGATTGTGTGTTTGCGTTATTGATGTGCGCGTGACACGATCATCGTGCACGATCTAATAAGAACGATGAGCTGTACACATATTAGTTAAATTTTTAATTGTTCTCCGTACACTTGCTTATGGGAAAGTGGTCTCTTATTTTGCTAGTTGGTTTTTGGGGCCTTTCTGGTTGCTTGATCTGTTAGAAAACTTTGCACATTTAATTGATGGCAAATAAATGAAGAAAACATGCTAGATAATGTTAAATGTTGGTTGTCTTAGAGTCTAGATAACACATCATCCTATGCTCTTCTCCCGTTCCCCGTGTCCAATAAAACTTAAAATGCTAAAATTTCGTTTTGTTTTCTATCAAGAAACTAAAAAACATCACAAAATAGCATTGAATGTGCAACTTTTCGTTTTAAGTAAATGTTGTTAATATTTTTACAAAGCAATTAAAACAAAAAAAGAAAAATGTTTTGAACAATTTAATTAACTTTATTGATTTCAGAACAATGTCTGAACAGTTTTATGATTAAATTTGAAAATGTATTCATAATTAGTTCAAAACGTGCATGATTTTTAAGACAATTGATCTTTTGGATAATTGCTCATCCCTATGCTCTGCATCCCAAAGGATACTGCAACCTAAAAGCTTGGCACTGCAATTGCTGACTGAGGCCCGTCGGCTGTCAATTGTTGTGTCGCACAACTCGAACTCATTAGGCCGCGGCTTGTTTAGTTATGCAGGAGGCCAGGTCAGTGCATGGCGCTTTATGAATTTTTAAGCGTGATGAGGCAACTACCAACTTGCCAAACAACCAACCAGCAACCAACGCAGCCACATAGCCAACCAAGCAGCCAGCTAGCGTTGATGGGCAAATGAGCACACGACTTTTAAAGTGGCTGGGGAAAAAATTCGCTTCATGGCAAAGGCAGCTACAAATTGGGTCAACATTGGCCAGGGCTGCATGCATTTGGATGTTTGTGTGGTGCACGATGCGTGGTAGTGCAAAATTGCCTTCACATGCTCTGCATATGTATACACGCGTACATATACTTGTATGTAAGCGTATATACGCATGTGAACGCGAATGAAAACTGGTTTCATAAACTAAGTCAAAAAGCATGCAGCAAAGCGTTAAAAGAAAATCGTTTTAGTTGCAAGTGAAAGCGCTTAAGGTAAATGTTTATGTTGTGAGTGTCGTAGCGTGCGGCAAGCTTAATGCTGCATACTTTTTAGGTGCGCGACAAACATTGCTGCACATTATTTTAGAAACACATTCGAAAATATCGAGCACCTCCATAACTTAATGTTATATTTTTTCCGCTCATAATGAAATCAGTTTGGTGTCATTAATTAAGTACGTCTTTTATTTTAAGTCAGATATTTATTTAAAAATATATACACGTATGCGGGTAGTTATTTAAAAATATATATATTTAATTTTAAAAATTGCATTTTAAAGTGCGAAAATGTAATAATAGTTTTTAGTCATGTTAATCTTCCGATATGTAGTTTTCTAACAACTTTAGTAAAACATTACTAGCTCTATTAGAGGCATTATAGGCGTTTTCTTATTTCCTCCATTTAATTGCTCGAAATTTAAGCCAAAAACCGTCCTCTGACGCTTGATGTTTACAATTTGGACTTCATTTATTTAAGAAACGGTTCGAAATCAACGTCGTTATCTATCCATTTTGAGATAGCATTAGTTGTACATCCAGACGATCCTTTTATAGATAACTCGGCATCTCGACAATTATATTTTGAACATCTTCATCATCTTGAGATTTTACAATAGTTAAAAATTCCAAACCTTCAAAGATTTAACGAAAACCCATCATCAATCGACAAAAAAAATTGTAATAGGGATATTCAATTAATCAATCAGCATACTGGTAAGCAGATGTGCCCAGTTAATATAGCTCTAGATGTTTCTCAACTGTTCAACTCTATTATGCGTTTTCCCGTTTCCGAATGCAATAATTAAAATAAATATCGAAAAATGGTTGAGTAATCTTATTTAAACATTTTAGGAAGGGAATTGTGGTGGTAGGCATTTCCCCATCTATCTACTTTCTATTATACAAACTATTACAATTATCACTCTAAATCTCTTTGTTTCTAAAATGATTCCTAGTTGTGTTGAGTCGGACAGGCATCGCCATTTTGTAAAAGTAGGCACATTTTAATTTGTGTATACACAAAAACTACACTGCTTGCATAAATTAATGAAAAATTGTGGGGAGCAAATTGTGCAGCAAAATGCAAAGCTAAGTGTGCTCAACAAACATACTAATATATATAGAACGTGCCTATAATGAACAGTCTGTGTGATTAACAAAAAAAAGGAGGATTTTGGCAAAGCAGCAGGTTATAAACGTGTTTGGATATGACATGACATCAATTTAAGCCTAAGATAATTATCTATGAAATCTTGAGAAGAAAAACATCAGAGTCGTATTTGTGGTTTCTTGCTGATTATATCGTAAGACTCCAATCATCCTTTCTCAGCTCATGTCAAGCTTTTGGTTGAAACTTTGCTGGCATGCTAAGCGCGTAGAAGCAGGAAAACGGAATGAAAACTTGTTTCTAGCTATTTCAATAAACAAACATTGGCATAATAGCAGACAAATAAGCAGCAGTCTGCCATCCATCCACACATTCGCACACACACACACATATATATCCACATACTCCTATGTATAAATCGAGCAAATCAAAAGCAAACACCAATACATACAGGCGCACACATGAAAGTCTAGCGAAATGTGTATAGCACACTCACACACACACACACACACACCTCTATATATATGTACATATGACGAATGCTGCTATATATTCTTGTCGCTGTTGCTGTTGTTGCTCTGCCGGATAACGTTGCTCCTGTTGCGCCGCCTGTTGTTGGCAACCATTTGAAATGCAACACAAGCGTCGCTGACAAACATCAAGAAATGTTTATTTTATTTGCATATATTGTAACGTTTTACTTACACATATAAAAATGTGTGTGCATACATACATGTATGTATATACTATAAGCTTTCAATATGCCTCAGCACACAGATGAGCGCGCTTACATTAGTGAGATGAATGCTGCAGGAAATCTAACGTACGCAGGATATATTTTAGAAGCTATAAGCGTTTGTATGTTTGATGTTTCTGAACGAATATGACAACGATATTCCTAAAGTACCATCTCATTTTCCAGCTGTCGCAATGCCTAGCAGATGTGTGCTTTCACATACACAAACATATATACATTTGAATGTGTTTGCTTGCGTGTACAGATATAGTTCCTGTATCCTGTACATAAAAGGTATAGGGTTCTATAATATTGATCTGTTGAATGTAACGGCAAAGAGTTGATATAAAAAGCACCACCATGGACACTTGTTTATAGTATTCCGGTTCGTCCGTCTTTATGAATATATAATAAATGCGTCTTAGTCTAGTGGCTATTGTTTAGTATAGATAATATATAATAGATGTGAAAGGAAAATATTACGCTTGTTACCGAGCTCAATAGAATCTTTAACATTATTAAAACCGTACATTCCAAACCGTAAATAAGATGATTAGCAGTAAGGGAGCAAATCCAATTACAAATTCCAACCCAAGCTGTCAAGCTCGGACTACTCTAAAGAGTACACGTGAGTTGAGCATTTATCTAAATGCTATTCTGGTTTTTTTGATTGTCACAATAATTTGCTTACACGCTGCTAACGAAGCAACCAAGCCAACGAACCTTGCCTCTGCAACGTGCTAAAGAAAATGGTTTCATCAATTCACTGTCAACACACTGTCAGTTAGCATTAATGTCTATTGCTGCCATGTCAATTAGTTCTAATTTTAAACATTCCGATTGGCACAAAATGGCAGCTCGAACATGGCATACAAAAATGTATAGGCAACAGATTGGTTTGCAAATTTCGAATTGTCTTACTCTTGCTGTAATTGTTGCTGCTGTCAATATCGCCTTGAAACCAAATGTGCCTCAGTGGCAAGGGCTTAGTGTCGAGCGCAGCCGCTATGGAAAGCCCCAGACGCGTTGGCCCGGCAGCTTAATGAGTGCAATTGACATTACTGTTCCAAAGACCTCAGAGGTTAGGTTAAGTATTGTCCTGCTGCCAATTAATCTCGGGTTTTCAGTCTTAACAGCCATATGTAATGAAAGGGGTCTACATATAGTATAGTTTGACTTTCAACCAATTCAGTGATAGTTCGAAAGTATAATTAGGAATCAAGGAGTACCCCAAGATCATCGACTGTCAATATACATGCCTTCCAATGGCGCATTGCCAATCGTATGAGTGGCTAAATAGAGAATAGGTCGATAATGACTTGCACTTAGAGCAATTCAGGTACAAGTGCTTAGCCAAGCACCAAGGTCGTCAGGAATAATATATTTCATAAAAGTTTAAATTTAATCCAAAATATTTCGGAAAAACATCTTTAAAGACAAAATTGGCTGAATTTAAAGGCAGATAAAAGAAAAAGCAATTCATATGTATTTCTATTCCTATTTTAAATATATTGATATTTCTTGGCAACAAAGGCGGCCTTGGTTGCTTTTGTAATTGATTTTATCAAAATATAAATTCGAAAGCACTCTTTTCTCTATTGTTTTTTTTATTCGTTTGTCAGAAAACTTGAAACAATTATCTGATCTGTTTTTTAACATTTATATTTTGCACATTTTTGCATGCAAAAGCCCGGAACTGTAAAATGTTTTTATTTATTTTCATATTATTCAAGTGCTTTTTACAAATTCAGTCGACAACGCATTTCATTCACATTTCATATACATATTCACATATACAAGTGCAGGTCCAGGTCCAAGCAGTTACAAGCAGCAACATGGAGAATATGTACGCACACTCTAAGAATTTGTTTCCATATTTTGCCTGCCCGACCTGACTGTTGGATGCTTGCATTGTAAGTGGCTAGTCCACCGGACATGCCAACAACAGCTTTTGCTACGCATCAGCAAAATATTTTCCTTAAACTGCTCGCTTGGTATTTTATTCTGGGAACATGATAGGAATGTTCATAACATTTTGCCGCTATGCATGTGCATATAAATATCTTTGGAACACGAAAGACTCTCCTTCTCTCTCTCACTGTGTGTGTTGTGTGCATCTACATCGATTCTGCAAAATATTTGTTGTATCAGAAACGAGAAATTTAGCGCTGGGCCACCCTGAAACGGCCACACCTTATAATGATCCCATAATCATCATTCATGCTCAGTGTCAACGGCATGCAATCAATCAATATTCAATTACCAACGTTTACCTTAACGCTCAAAAAGTGCATGGAAAATGTGAAGGTGAAGCCACGCCCACCGACATCGCCCACTGGCACTAGGAGCATACTATCTGCCCGTCTGCCCGCCCGTCTGTTCCGCCTACCTTAACAAACTTGACACAAGTGTTCTTGTTGCCTCATTTTACGCTGCCTGCAATTCAGGCACGGCTAATAGTGTGCGGGTCAGTCAGAGACGCACTTGAACGCATTCAGTGCTATTCCAATTGGCAGTGGGCAGTGAGAACTAGGCAATTGATCCGAATCAAATGGTCGGTTGTTCTATTCTGATTTCAGCAACGTGTGTTTGAGTAATGAAGTCGACTGCATTACACTTGTAATGCAATGCCCTTTGGCCTGCCTGCCTGCCAGCCTTCCAGCCGGCCTGCCTGATCTAAGCAAGGACGAACATGTGCAATTTCTATGGTGTTGCTTGTTGTTATTGTTGTTATGGTGGGCTTCAAGCTTGGCCGTGTCGCAAAGCAGGCAAGTTTAGAGCGTTACGAAATTTAATTGAATTTGTACGCTCGGCCATTATCTGACATGTTACATTGTACATTTTAGCCGGGCATGTTGCTGGTGGTAAGCCACACTTTCGGCAGCGAGCGACAACAAACCGCTTTGGTTCTGCTGACTACAGCAGTTTCTAATGAAATATTTTGGTTTTTGCTTGGAGCGCAGACAGGCGCGACAGTCAAAGGCAAACAGTTTTCATTCTCTGTCTTTTGAAAGATAGATAGATACAAGATAGATCCGTAGTTGCTGCTGCTCTCCAAATCTAATTAGTAAGCTCATTAGAGGAGGTCACTCAATGAAAATGAAACTGCAACTTATTAACATAGTTTCCTTTGACAAGGCAAATGGCATCATTGAATTAACGTATAACTCATATATGTACATATGTACATACTATATGTATGCCTGCCTCTGCAATTGCACATTCGCAATGTACTCTATTCTGCTCTTCATACACTTACACATAAAGCGAGTTCAATTGCCGCACTTAGCGCTGCTAATAGAATTCTTTCTTGCTTATTGGCATATACGCATAACTTAATTATGACACATTTCTCCTCGCGCAACAGTCACCCAACCAGCCAACTAACCAAGCAGCCATTCAGCCAGCCAGCCAGGCTGCTAGCCAGCCAGCCAGCGAACTAACCAAACAGGCAGCCACCAACACACACACACACACACACACACACACACAGATAGATGCACTTGAAATGGGTTAGAGCGGAAGGATGGGTGGTGGGGGTGCTGTGCTGGGCTTCGCTTGCGCGCTTTTTCCGCATCCGTTGTCCAATGATCCGTGTAAGCACAGAAAATGGTACGGAAGTTAGAGAAATGATGTACAGTTATGTATAGAAGAGGCAAACGCTCGACGCTCCACGCTTCACTCTGCTCACAGTTTGCTTGCTTTCTGCTTGTTGTCTATGAAGTGTGTGTGTCGACTATGTGTCGCTTTCTCTCCACCGGAACCGTATTGATTGTGATAAATGTCCTTTGGCATGCTGCGGCTTGCCAGCACCGCAACAGTATGGCGATACAGTTATGGCAACAATATGAGAGCAACAGCCAGCCATATCACCATCAGCGAAGCAGCAGGTGAGCGACACTTCTGAAGCACTGCATTCATTGTTCAATTCCAATTTAAAGTAGTTTGTGACAGAAATAATATTTTTTTACTTCCTTCGTTGATTTGTTGAAGTATTCCGTTAAGGAGAATTCTTATAAATTCTAAATAAGTACGTAAGTTCCTTGCGACTAAACTACTCTTGTAGCTGCTTAGATAGCAATTTAATGATTTTAAACAGTATTTCTTCTCATCTTGTGAACTTTTTATTTATAATTTGATTGTGTGTATATACACAGGTCAAAATTGGGTTATATTTTGGGTTATATTCTGAACAGGAAATAGATAATTAACGGAATGTATATTTTTCTGCAATCCACCATGTTTAGTCTTTGAAATTGCATTGGAAATTGTCTAATATATTACACCGTTTACCTACAATTGGCGTTTGAATAATTAAAGTCAACTCTGGCAATATAGTACGTAGACATATTATGGAATTCGTTGACAAAAGACAAACAAATTGCAGACTTTAAAAGTAAATCTTAATATAACATTAATGTACAAAAACGTCAATTAATATTTTCTATGACCACCACTGGCCTTTACCACAGAAAATTGTCGAGCTAATCCAAGCTTTGAAATAAGTTATTATAGCCTGTACCCAAAGGGTAAAAGGCTATACTAGTTTTGTGCGAATGTATGTAACATACAGAAGGAGGCGTGGCAGACCCCACAAAGTATATATATTATTGATCAGGATGACAAGGCGAATCGATGTAGCCATGTCCGTCCGTCCGTCCGTCTGTATGAACGCAAGGATCTCAAGAAGTACAAGAGCAAGAATAACTCGGTATCCAGATTGTCCTAAGTCCGAGTTTGTGTTTTTTTCACGTAACTCCCGTATTTCTTGAAATTTTGTACTCAAATTTGGCAAATACATCCATATAGTAATTATGTGTCTGTGCTAAGTTTCATCATGATAGGTTAATTATGAAGCCATAAACATAATCTCTGCCCATGCTCTGCCAGCAGGGGTTACTGCTTTGACTTATTTTTTTACTGCATACAAGCACGCATAGACGCGATTCTGATGTAAATCTATGTTGTTGAAATTGTACATAAACACTTTCTTGTTTTGAAATAAGATCATTCCTATAAACTCATTACATAAAGTTTTTCTAAACATTAAAATCTTCACGGTTTGGATCAAATACTGAACTAGATATATAGTTTGTACACTTATATGGATTCGTGCATAATCCTGCTGGAAAATAAATCGAGTTTACCTATTTTCTTAAGGAAATGGCAATAGATAGTTATACGTGAGGTGGTAAATTGGATTTCGATTTTCCTCCTACAACACATTTGAAATAACAATCATAAATATTTATGTATGGTATCAGAAGTTACATTATCTCAATTATTGGTTTGTAAAGCTAATTCTAATTCCACTAAAGCTTCCAAGTCCCTACTACTACTATCAAAGCCCATCAACCGGCAAAACCTCGGTTTCCTGTTATACGAAGCTTATTTGATTATTGTTTAAAACGACAAATTATTTCAGGCACTATGTAATTTATATATCATATTAAAGCTGATGCTTATCATTCATGCGTGCATTTTCAGCAGGATGTATTTAATTATAGGTAGAAGACAATGCAAATGGGTTCTATTGACTCACACAATAACGCGCACGTGACACAGATATGTATATATTTATAAATACATGTGCATAAGCATATTTATATGAGTACCCAACACAAAGGCAAAGGCAGCTAAACATGCACACATTTTAATTAATGAAATCCAATAAAGTACAGACACATGAATTCCTGCGGATTATAGGCGAGAAAAAAGTAAAACTAAATAAACCATGAAAATGAGCGCATAAAGTTTCTGCATAATTAATGCAAAAATATGTAACGCAGGCACGCGATATGCTCACTAGCTATTTTCTGTGCCGGCATTATAATGCGTATTGATGTTGTTGTTGATGTCGTTGTTTTTGTTTTCGTTAAACATATTAATTAGTGTTCATGTGTGTGTGTATATGAAAGTGTGAGTGTCTTGGCAAATAACTCAAATGGCTGAGCATAATGAGGAAAGTTTTTAAATGCTCGATGGGCAGAGAAAAGAGCAAACCTATGTATATACTCGTACATATATTAAATGAAAGCAATTGGATTCAATTTACGCTCTACTAAGAATCGATGATAAAGATGATGGCGAGCCAACATCGACACGAGCCACTGTCAACACGTCAAATAAAAATCAAATTTCAAATGGATATACCCAAAAGGAAAGCAGCGCGAACGGAACGCAATGAAAATAAATTATAAAAACTTTTGTAATATAAACTAGAGTATTGAACTGAATTGAACTGGACTGGTCTGGTCTAGCGAACAATTTGGCATTTGCTTTGACTGCTGCGGTTACTGGCTGGCTTCACTGCCACTCGAGGGTTTCATTTTGAAAGCAAATCGCTTGCACAATTCCCAAAACTCCAGTCAATGACTGAATGAGTGACAGGCGATTGGGTATGGTATGGTGTGGTATGAAGCCACCCAATACACCGACACTTCCTAACTTTCTGCTGCCTTTTTCTTAAAATTTTCATTTCCTTTTTCGTTTTTCCTTTTTGTGCGCTTTTCCTTTTTTTCTTGTCGTTGTCCACCTCTTCATTGTAGTTTGGGTTCTCCACCAACAACTTACTTGTGTTTATTTGGGTTTGTTTGCGCATGGCGTTACCTCATTTCACGGCTTTGGCGATTTCCTCTTTTTAGTCTTCATCCTTGGCACTCTCGAGACACTTAGCTCAAGTTGTTGTTGCGTTGCTTTTGCCTCGAAATATATTTTCCATAAATCAACATCAAAATGTTTGATGGTGCGCAAAATAGCAAAGTAAGAAGGTACACACAGAACACAACGCGAGGATATAAATAAAAATTGATATTTAAGGAAAAGAAACATACAACAAAATGGAGAGATCCAAGTGATTTGCAAAATGTTCATCTACTCACAGTTATTGCGCCTTTGGCTAAGTTCATACCTGTCGCTTTCATGTGCCTGCACATCTCTCCGTCAACGTCATCGTCAGAGTCCTTACCTATCCTCACCTGCGCGTTCTTCTTTATCTATTACGAAACCGGCTTCCCAGACGTCGGTGCCATCGTTTGAGCTTGTGAACGTAAGTTTTAATTAGTAAAGTGTCATAATTTACATAAATTTATTATGTTTGACGCCCAAACGTATGCTTTAAAGTTTTAATTAAATTCCAACTTGTGCAAGTCATTGGCATGTGTGTGTGCGTGTGTGTGCGTGAGCCACCACCGAGGACTACATACTATGTATATACATCCGTCTATTTATTTACGAGTACATGTGTACGTTGATGTGTCGCTTGACAATTAGACAAGAAACTTTTCGCATCTACCTTGAAAGTGTCATTGTGCTCTAATTAAAGTTACCTTCAAAAGGATAAACGTGCCATAAAAGACAATTTTAATGCGAAGGCCGGATTTTATTTTGAAAGTAATGCCAAAACGTTGAATTAAAGAGCTCAGGTATCGTTTTAGTTAAAGAGCTGAGAGTTTTGATTTCAATAGCTCAGTTATCGTGTTATGCCAAAGGCATTTATTAAAGTTGTAGATAAGCAGATTGTCATCTTAATTGGCCAACGCCTAAGTGTTGCCACCTTTTTATCAGTTTTAAAGATATTAAGATTTAGGAATCAGTTATGAAAGAGTTTAATTTTTACATTTCAAAATAATTATAATAATTATAAGTATTTATTACTGTGTTCTATCAACTATAAATACAAATTTCTTTAAGATAACACTCAGAGAAAAATCAAGAATTGTTCTATTGAAATCAAGTATTAACAATACTTGAAAAGTTAACATTTAAAAACAAGACAGGAATGCTAGAGTCGAGCGAGCTCAACTCTTGAATACCTTGACCCCACTTTCACAAATAAGAAAATAATTTAAAACAAGATAGAACGCTACAGTCGAGCAAGCCCGACAGTAAAATAGCCTGTACTCTCCACAAAAAAAGAAAAATTAAAAAAAAAAAATTTAAAAAAAAAATTAAATTATTAAAAAAAATTAATGAATTAATTAATTAAATTAAATTAGAATATATGTTTATGTTTAGTTTTAACAGCATACATTTACATCACGTACCTATGCGTGTTTATATGCGTGTATGTATGCAGCACAAAGTTGAACCAAAGCAGCAACAACAACAACAGCTGCGGGCAGCGCTGCCGACAGAGGCAGCGCATGAGCAGCGATTTTACTTATGGCTATAACTTTCTTCAGAATTGACCTATCATGATGAAATTTGGCACACGGACACATTAGTACTAACTGGATGTACCTACCAAAATTGATTTCAAAATTCCGAGAATTACGGAAGTTATAAGAAAAAACACGAATTGCGGGGGAGTGGGGGGGTGCATCGAAAAAAAACTCAAACTCGTACTTTCTCGGTCTTAGGAGAATATGGAAACCAAGTTTGGTTATTCTAGCTCTTATACTTTCTGAGATCCTTGCGTTCATACGGACAGACGGACAGACGGACAGACGGACAGACGGACAGACGGACGGACGGACAAGGCTATATCGACTCGGCTTCTCATCCTGATCAAGAATATATATACTTTGTGGGGTCTGCCACGCCTCCTTCTGTGTGTTACATACATGCGCACAAAACTAGTATAGCCTTTCACCCTTTGGGTACAGGCTATAATGATTAAAATAAATTTTATACCTACCAATCTATATAACTGTTCTTCATTGCTGCTTGCGAGCATTATGCTTTGATCGATCTATCAGTCACAACTAAACTTACCTCTGAATAGATATAATAGCAGGGCATGTATAAACCGATTTAAGTGGTTTTTCTTATACTTTAAAATATTAATTGAAAAGGAGAAATTATTTAAGCGGACTCGTTTTATTTGTTTCGGATATTCCTTGTCAGCTAATCTACTATAAAAAGCATTCCAACTTTTATTTAAACTAAATAATAAACTAACCACTGGTAAGTGTGCAGATAACCACACACACTCTGCCATGACAACCTTTGATTTCTAGCAGACATTGTTAAATAATATTCGGATTCTCTTAAACATTACGGGCAGCAAAGAATGTAGTTAAATATGAATTTTGCATGTACACATCGAAGAATGTCGAGACTTGTGGTTCTCACCATAAATTATTAACCTGCATGAGGAAAAATATTTGTAAATAAAATTGCATTTACGCATAGCCCATATACATATTTTCAATTAAGTTTTAGTAGCGTTCACAAATGTATTTATATTGAGAAATAACTTATTAAATTATAGAAATTAAGCCACATATACAAACAGAAAGTGTGCATACTAACAGAGTCTAATAAATCTTAAAGACACACACAAACAACCACAAAAGCAAACTCGAGGCTTGGCGTTTGCTGCACACAAATTGTTGGTTTTCTGTGCCAAGGGAGAGCTGCAATTATAAAAGTTGTGTACTAATTTTATCATACTTTTTAAACCCAATGCCATGCATTTGGTCGAGTTATGTGTGTATGGTGTAAACAATATAAAAATATACTCATGCACAAGTACAAACCCAAGCTCTCGCATAGCTGAGGGCTTTTAAAGTCTTTAAGTCTGAAAGAAAGGGACAATTGTGCAACGGGTCGGACATGACTATGCAGAAGTGAAAAACTTTTAAGGCTAGGATGCTTGAAAATAAAATAGTTCATACGCAGTAAACAAAAAGTAGCACAAAAGTAAAAAATTGTCGCTTTGTTGTTCGTAATACGCGTATTTTGAAGCATACTTTTAAGCGCATTTTAAATGCTGAACATGTTGTAGTTGTTGTACTCTTATAGCAACCAAGGGCGTTGCCGTTGTTGATTTTGCCAGAACTATTAATACAACAACAGCTGCTGCTGTTGTTGTTGTAGTGTCTCTGTTGCTGTTGACAACGCCTGCCATGTCAAAAGTTTTAAATAACTTTAAACGAGTGGCGTTCACACACAAACAAACAATCAAAATATTTGTGCAAAACATTTGAATAAAAGACGCAACCGCACGCCCATGCTAGAAAAGTATTTAGAACAAAATTGTGCGTGCTTGTGTGCATTTGAGTGTGTGTATGTATTCGTGAGTGGGTGTGAGTGTGTGTGAGTGTGTGTGGTTGCTGTGATATGCTAATTGCCAACTCATTAAAACAGCTTCGTCTTTTGTACTCTGACGACAGACGTTGACTGCCTCTCGTCAGTCTCCCTCCCTGTGTGCAAGTCTATGACAGAGTATGAGTATGCAAAGCATTCGCATGCAAATATTTCTGGTTGTTGTGTTTGTGTGTCTGTCTCTGTGTATTCTAATTTAATCAGACTGCTAAATAATGAGACTGCAGCATTGCCAGCACCAGAAGTTACAACAACAGCAACTCTGTATACAGTTGTAATTTGTTGCCTTTGCTCACTCTTTTCTTTCTTAATTAGAGTCACTTTGTTGTGACCAAATATTATTGTTCATCAGCAAAAACATGTCAAATGTCAACGACAAGTAAACAAATCTTTAAATCTTAAATCTGACTTATCTTATCTTTATATACTCGAAGTAAACCTTAAAGTTTAATTTTTGTTCCGTTTACTAATTTTCCATTTATATCTTCAACTTTTCTTTGCAGGTAAGATGCCGTTGCCGCAAAACTTTGTTAACAACACAAGCGTAAATACCCAAAAGGCTTAGACGCTGCTACATTATTTACGCTCTAAGCCTTATCAAAAATATGCATACAAGTACCTTCCTATTTTTTCCCTATGGCCGCCTGCAAATCTTCTATAATCGTTTTATAAATTTATGCGTGGCACAACAAACAAAAGGCGGGCCACACACATGTCTGTGGCTTAAACACCACGAACGCCTTTAAGTTGTATGCTCAACCACTTTTCTGAGTTGGGTTTTTGGTCCATTTTTATGCCAAAAATGTATTTCATTATCACTTAAGGGAGATAAAATATTAAGAAGTAAAATATTACAATAATAGCAACCTTTTCAGCGTTTCTCTACAAAGTTGGAGAACGGACAACTAGCTCACGTATGGGCAGATTTCTTAAAGATTTTGGTATGATGATTACCGAATGTATGGAATCAGATGGGCCGCATAACAAGTATTCCGGAGGAAAACTTGTCATTTTTACAAGGCAATTCAAGTTCTTTATAATAACTGTATTGCCGCAAGGTGTAATTTTTGTTATGCTTTCAGAAATTGTTATTTGTATAAATTTAAGAGCAAACTTTCAATGTAGACTTTTCTGCAGCTTTGAATTAGGTACTTCTTGACCTTCAACAGTTCTTCTTGACCCCAAATCAGTCGCTTTGAAATAAACTTTTATAAGTTACACATGGATAGCTATTTCCACTTTTCTTTTATATTTGAAATTAATATCTGGGAACGGAAGCTTTTAGTTTAGTTCGCCTGTTGTTTGCAATATATATTGCGAAAAGTGCATTGTTTTAATGGGCATGTTAAAACTATCCAAAACTGGCAAGCTGGCAAGCTGCCAGACGTGTTGAGCACGTGCATAATCGCTGATTAGTGTCTACGTGTATAGTCCGTGCCGCTTGCCATAAATTTGCGTTAAAAGTTGCTGCAACACGTCGAATGCGGGGCCGCATGGTTGCATTTCTAATAAACGGACACGGATATAGAGGGTGTATGTGTATGTGAGTGTGTGTGTGTATTTTATGTGTGTGCCGACATAATGAACTAAACCAGCAGTCTAAACAAGCGCTTAACTTAATTAAAAATGGCATTCTAGCGTCGTTTATGTTGAAATTGTAGAACAAACGCGAACTGTGTATCTACAGAGCCTGGCAGCCAGTCGACTGCACATGTGAGTCGGCCGTATTTTTCACATGCACACACATACACACCCACACACATCCACACTTACACCCATACACACACAGGCCCACACCTAATTCACGTACACACATTTTCCGCCAACGCATTTCGGGTATTTGTGCCCGCTTCGGCCTTTGAAAATATGTGTGCGTGTGTGTGTTCTTTTTCACATATTTTTCCCTCGAAATATTTGCAAGTGGTACGCATTGAAATTGTAAAATATTTGCGTTTCATGTGGCGTCAGTTGGCTGTGTTCTAGCCGAAGTGTTTATTTTACACGGAATTCGTAATAAATGTTTGCCCAAAATGACAACTTTAGCACATTCTGTATATCCTGCACCATTCAGAAGAAATTGTTCACTACTACTAATGGTCTAAATAACTGCAGATGAATGAATAAAAGCTCGGCATGATATCAATTAAAAAGTTACTGTTATGCGCAAAAAGTTGCCAGCTTCATAATGAAAAAATATTATAAAGTAAATTTAAAAACAAATTGATATTTGCATTAAGATGTCAAGTCATATAGGCATGTATGTACACAGAGAAAAACAGGTAGGAATTTTAAAATTATTTCCAAATCAAATAGTAGTAGAAGAGCATAAATAAACCATAAAACCAAGTGGTACATTAAATTAGTATAGCTTTCAACCCACTGATTGAAGTTATAATTAAAATTTATAAAAGTTCAGCTCTATTCATTTCAAACTGATTCAATTCAACCTACATAATATAAATAATAGGAACAGATTAGGATTTCCTGTCAATCTCGCACAATTCGCTTAACTGTGATACTAGATTCAAGTCCAAACATTTTGCTTAACGTTACTTAATATTATAGAAAATTAATATGATTTTAGCTATAAATACGAGTCGAAGAAAATGAAAATAGAAAAATAAGATTGACTTTTGGTGCACGTAATCATTATTCATCATTCCTTTATAAGCCTAAGGCGTTGATAAGAATGCAACGATGTTGAAACAAAAACAAATGTTATTTGTGGCGATGTTCTTGCGCAATGAGCTGCAGTTGTTCCACGAATTGTTACGCTTGAGCATCTATTTTTATAGAATTAACTTTCAGCAATAAATGCTAAGTCTAAGAAAAAGTTGTAACGATACTTTTCTTGCGCGAAGCACCTCCAGATTTCCTTGTCGTGGGTGCCATCGTAAAAAGCGTAAAAGTGATGTTGAAAATGTTTGGGATCCCTTCTGGCCATAGACTTTCTAACCATTTCCACGAAATATTTTTACCAGTTTTTGCTTTACACTCGATTCATTCGCCTCCTTATTAAAGACAATTAGCTAAATTATTAAAATTATTAGCAAGAAAAAAATCTCCACCACTCTTTCTGTCAGTGTACATATATCCATCTGCATGCGCTTGTTTATTGTTTTTCCCCTACCATATTTATATTTGATTATGCGCATCAATTTAATTAAATAACGTATTATATTTTAATTGGATTTTTGTTATGAAAACTCTTAATGCAACATTTTTGATGCCATTTTTGCTGTTGCTGTTGTTTTATGTGTGCTGCTTACTTATTGTTTGTTTTTATTATGACTTCAGTTTTATCAGCCAGTAACAAAAGTGATTAAAAGTCAAAACCGGTGATGAAATTTAAACGTTATTTAGCCAAATATATTGAAAGGAGAAGCAAGCACCAAGGCATAATACTTGTAAGTACTAATTGCGTTTGGCAAATGAACTTTGAATCAGGTTTGAAGTTCATTGTTTAATATGTGAAGTAACCCGTATGTCTTTGCATAATTGGATATTTCAATCTTTGCACTTGACAAACACTCTGTATTTGCATTTTCATCTGAGCACAATTGAGTGGTAAATATCAGATGTGCTTGTGAATATTACATAAGACTGTCAGAGGAATAATTTATATGTGGTTGCACCTAAGCGAACTTCCCGATTGCACGATTCCAGTTTCTCATCAACTGCTTAAAGAGAAGCACCTCATCAACGGCAGGATATGAGCAGAACATTTAGAAAAGCCAATTTAATCTCCTCTTCAGCGTTTGTGTGAACAGTTTGCCTGCTCCAGTGAATACGTACTTTGGAGTGGGTTTAGTTTTCAGTAACGAATGTCCTAGCACACATCCATCAAGCACCAAAATTAATCTGTGAAGCGCCGTCAGACGTTCTTTGCCTGCAAGTACACACATACACCAACGCACGCATACTCGTACACATACTCTTGCTGCCGGTTGACGTGCAATATTTGTATTTAGACGTCTGTCCACTATTCATTATTCGTTGCAATTGGAAAATTCATTTGTGTAGCACAATTAGTTTCTACAATTACGATTGCTATTTGTGCAATTTTCATAATTTATGAAAATATGCGTTGATTGAATTTGGCCAGAAATATCAACATTTAAATTTGGCTCATTAACTTAGCTTTGTTGCCTCCAATTTGATTATTTATAAATGATATTTTATGAACTGCATTGACGCAACGTACACCACTGTTGCGTAGTAGTCTGACATGGCCTTTTTTTACGATACAACAACACACTTCCGGCTGTCTGCTTTACTGTGCACTTTATTAGAGAATCTCCTGGTAGCAGAACGTAAGTTGGTGTTGTTTTATTTCGCCCGCTTCGCACATTTTGCAGCAATTAAAACTGATTTATGTCGGCGAGACTGCGCCAAAAGTCAAATGCACTGCGGCCATATATTTACGTAGCCCCATGTACTTGGGTTATTTTTTCTGTTTTTTGTTATTCCCCTTTTCTTTACTTTCCTTTTCTCTATGGTGTGGCATAACGGTGGCCACCACATACGTGAGAATTGTGCATTTATCATTTGCTGAAAGGTCCAAACGAATACTGACAAAATGCTGGTTTTGGCTTGGAGTTTTAGCAAGAGGGAGCTTTTAAGTCCTTAATATACTTTATAAAAAGTGAGAGCAGATATGACTCAGTGCGCAAGGCTGTGAAATTTTAAGAAAAGGAAGGAAGAAAACCCTTTCTAACAGAAAGTGTATGCAACAGGCTGATGGAGCCATGCCAGACTCCCAAGTTTAGGGCACTTCACTATATGTACGTGTATATGATCAGCTTGACAAGGTGAATCAGTATACTGCCCGTCTTTCTATCTGCGTGTTCGTACATGTGAACACATCGTCTTAAGAATATGCAGAGCAAATTTATTACAAACCGTAAATGGCCTCATAATCTAACATATGTATATAGCTGCCGTAATAGCGATCAGTATAAAAAAACATTTTCTTTAAAGTCATTTCACCATATCAAAAAGTCCTCTTAGTACCAAAAGCTCTTTTGTTTTTGTAATGCTTCACTATGTTCTGAAGTTCCGAAGTCTAAAAAGGTGGCTTCTGGGTTTTTAAAAGTCGGGCTAGCAGGAATCTAATTTTCTATTCGTTTTGTATTCAAACTGCTATTTTAAAATTCAATTTTATTCAATTTGTTGTTGTTATCCGAATTTAATGCCTGATTAGTTACTCAAAACTATAAAATGCAATTCTTGTGTTAATCTATTTGTAATAGTAATGCATAACTTATATTTTAACATTGGTTTGTCCTATTTATTATTATTATTTTTATTATTCTATACCAAGTGACATACTCCAAGTACAAACAAATATTATTTTACTTCCAATGTTTTAACGCGAATTGAAGAAAGCAATTAGATTTTAGATTAGAAAAGGTGAACACCGCAATGCGGAGAAGTTAGATTTTCCGCGAGATACAAAGCCCGTTGCAACGCTTTGGTTTGGGAAATTCGTGTAGGCGTTTCCTATTTCTAATTAGCAAAAGCAATTTATTTTTATTACTGTCTCCTTTAACGCGACAAATATAATTTGTCAGGCAAGGAATTATGCCTGTTGTTGGCCATTTTGTTTTGTTTTTATTTCCCTTCCTTGTGATTGTTGCTACATTTTAATTACAATTGAAATGTTAAAGGCGCTTGGCGCTCTTTTCATCAGCTTTTTCTGCCTTGCTGCGACTTGCGCTTGAATAGTCGATTTTTGCTTGTAGCTCCACTTATCTGCTTTAAGTTCTAAGGCAGTTTTCTTTTTTATTTCTGTCAGTTGGCGCTTAAGCCTTCAAATGGGTGGCCGGTCTCGCTTCGTGCATGCAGTTCACGAGTCCAGCTGTTCGTTCTACGTTACGCACCGATGCCTGGGCTCGAGGCACTCATAATGATATATGTACGTTTCCGTGTCAAAGTTTAGGCGGCAAGTAGGAAACGAAGAAGCAAGAAAATCATTAAAAAGTATTAAGTAGATGAAAAATGTAATTTATGGGCAAATTAAACGAAACTAATAGAACAAGCCAAACGCAGTTGACAGTCGCTCTACTTCTTTCTAGCGGTAGCTATCCTACATATTCGTATAAACGCGAGCGCCCTATGCGCTTGTCCTTTTGACAGCACCTTCCGCTGCCTTGTTTTATGAAGATGGACACTTGTAATTCATTATGCGTTCCGACAACGCTGAATAAACGGAAATGAGCTGTGTGCGCTCTGCTACTTTGTGATGCTTTTTGCTGCTCTCGGCACAGCCTTTTTCTTTTCCCTGTTAATTTCTCTTCATTTTGCAATTTTTTGCATAATTATTTCTTGTCAACTTGCAGACTCTTCTCGGTTAGTTGGCCGGTAATTGCTGTGCATTGCTCACAGCCTGTAGCAGCATGATTTCCATTCGTTATCCTTGTGTTTTATTATTATTATTTTTTTATCCAAACTACTAGCGATTAAAGCTCAACCTTTCGTCCTGGGTGGAAAACATAGCTGTGGAACACAAACAAAGACTTTTAGCAAAGCTTTTGGGACGAAAGCTAAAGGAACAAAATTAAGTTGTGGACGTGATTTTTCGAAGATTGATTTACGCTTTTAAGGCTGTGCCTTCTCTTCCGAAGTTAACTTTCAAGTAAAAGCTCTGTTGATTTACAAAGTTCCAAGGTTCAAGCTCAAAACGATAGTTTGAAATAGGACCTAAACTTTACGTTTTTTGTTTTCCTAGATTTATATTTTAAACAAACATATTATTAGATTCAAATTTTAAAAATATTTATTTTTACAAACTACTCTTTCCAAAGTCTACAGGTAAATAGTCCTTAGAGCTTATTGTTTTTTTTATAAGGTTTATGGCATTTTTGTTTAGCATAAAAGCTTTTATTTTAAAACTTCCTACACTTACCGGTGGGTGCGCAACCTAATGGAGAGCTTTAAGCACTTCTTGCTCTCTCTCTCTCTAGCGAGAGTATGCTTTCAGTTTTTGCTCTACCTTATATGCGCGGTGAGAAATGACCCGAACATGTGTGAGTCCCAAGACAGCCTCCCAAAATGCGGCAACACCCCACCTGGACCAAAGCGACTATTGTATTTTGCCGCATGCTTCTATCGATGTATGTATGGGTGAGTCCTTGTGTGTATGTGTTTCTGTTTGTATGCGAGTTTTATCACAACATTTGGCGCTCTCGGGTGCCTGCAAGCCAACAGATAGGGAAGCCGTCGTCGTTGCCTCTGTAAGTTATTTTTGGTGTCAGTTTGAAACATTCTGGTGAAGTGTGCGGTTGTTCAGCTGACGTGCGAGCAGCGGCTCAGTCAATTCGTGGCAACATTGTGTACAGTGACAGCGTGTAAAATGCCCGCCTTGCTTGTGCAGCACCATTGAATGCGCAATAAAAGTAAAACAAAAACTCATTGCCTACTTTTTGGGGTGTCGCTATTGCGGACCAACGGTGCGTATACATTTGAAGATTTGTAACCTTATTTTTTATTGTGCTCTGCCCTTGTTGTCGTGTGCTTGTTGTTACTCTTTTATTTGCTTTCAATGTGGCACAGTGTCATTGATTCGAATTAAAAGCAAACAGTAGCAGGCACATATTTGTCAACTGTAGGTCAGTGTTACACAGCCACTGGCGACAAAGTTTCCGTGCAAATGTGTATGTGTGTGTGCGTGTGTGGGTATGCTGAGTGTTTTGTTTGTGTGTTGGCATACTTTTGCTGTTTGACTCTCGCGGCAAATGCAGCACTGGCATTCGCATTGTCCGCTTAAGCCTTCGCTGTCCAACTGCTTGCCTGTCTGTCTTCCAACTGTCAATTCAAGTCCTATTGTGTCAGATTTCCTTGTGTTAGTGTATGCGTGTGCGAAGTTTCCGCTTTTGGCTTTGTGTCAAGCACTTCTAGCCGCTGCTATTTCATACACCAGGGCATACCTTTTTTTTTCTTCTTTTGCCAGGGAGTCGCCTTATTTACATTTCAGTGCGTCTTTGTCGTCTTCTTAGTCTACATGGTTGTTGCTTGGCTTTGTTGTCCTGCCTCTATTTGTATGCCATGTGCGTATGGAGCATTTGCTTTGTATGACACTCTTTTCTGTTGCCTGCCTCATTTGTGCCATTATTATGTTTCTAGCATTTTCATTTTGCTTGCAAATTTCCACATTCGGTACGTGCTGTCAAAATGATTAAAGCCAGCCTTTCCGTTGGCAACTTAAAGCTGATATTTATGTTTTGCATATTTGATGAACCAAGCATCGCACATAACATTTTATGTTCATATACTACGCTTTTATTTGCGAATCAATTAATTTTTAATATTGTTTCATTAACACAAATAACAAAGGTCCTTATGCTCTTCATGTCTGTGTAATTACGAGCCGTTCGACATGTCCCTCATGCATATGCATATGCTTTTGCATATTTAGTGAGGCCGGTGCAGGAAATCGTAAAAGCGTCATGTTTATTTGCCCCCAAAGGTATGCAATAATTTTGCTGTTCAATTAGCTTTATGCACACAACCAAACGGAAAATGGCCGTCAAGTTTTTTATGACTACTATAAACATAAAAGTTTTCCCACAACGGGCACACACATGTGAAGCTACGAGCACGCACAAACATATACATGTATACGTAAAAGAAACCCCCTCGCAGCGAGCATAAGTATGTATAGCATAGCTATGCCCTCAATAAAATACAGTTCAAGACTTTCCTCTAGTGTCTGACATAATAAGTTTTGATTTGCTTTTATTTGGCCTAATGCCACACGCAAACATGCGCAACCTATTGGCCTAACAATCTTACCTTCTTGCCACCTTAATGCGTCTCCACACAAACAGGCACACTGGCAGGCCTAGCCCAACACAAACACCAAGAACGTCAACATTGTCTGCCAATTTGTGTTTTGCCGAAAATGTGCTACACTGGTCATCAAATTTGGTTTATTTATTATTTGTATTTGCTTGCGTTGAGGTTAAATGAGTGTGGTGGTTAGTCAGCAGTCAGACTAAACACACACAAAAATACATCATCATCATCAACGGCGATAGCTTCAATATGTTTTGGCTTAGAGCTTTGGGCCAAAAATCGAATAGAGAAGGGAAAAGAACGTGATCGTAGGAATACTATAAAAATATGAAATCACTTCCACCAAAAACCACTCACACTATTTTTATACCACCGCGAAAATTAATGCAAAAATAAACCGATACGGGCAGGTTAGAAAAAGGAATTGGGTTAAAAAAAATCAACAGTGCTACCCACTACATAGGATTACTTGTTATTAAACATTTTAAACAAAAACAACTGCTTGAGCAGCTAAAGGAATGTTTTATCAACATGTATCAAAAAGTAAATACACTTTTGTTTTTGCTTCTTGAAAATCTTATAATAATTTAAATTGATAATAAAACTAATACTTCGAGAGCTTATTTCCACTGAAAAAATACCTTCTCATACGCACAGCCTTGAAATGTTACTGGCTGTGATTGTTGATAACCCCTGCTTGGGCGCAATCGTTTACCATTCTTGGTATCATAATTGATTGAAGTTGTATCATCAACATATATACACCTTGAAATATAGGTAGTGCTCCAATTTTTCATTTAATGCTAATAATTTAAACAAAACGCACTTATCTGCCTAAAACTGCCTAACTGCCTAAGTTTGAGTATCTGACTGAAAATCTAATAAAAACATTTCGATTTGCTGCAAAACTAAACATTGCGCATTTCATGTTGTTTGTTGTGTTTTCATTTCACAGCGCAGCTGATGAGGTGATTATCTCCTGCCCGTTCTGCCACTTGTCTGCTTGCCCCTTCTACATTGTCTGTGTCTTTTGCATCAGACATTATGCACTTGACTGGCTTTGTGCCATTCCGATTTAAATTGTCCGACTATCTTTGGAAATTCTGCAATTGACATTTGCCTTAATGTGTGCAAATTATTATTATTTTGCTTTCAATTTGCGCAATGCAATCATTGAAAATTGCAAACATTGCGCATTGAATCCAATTTGGTATTAGATTTATTTTCTTAATATTTATTTGTTTAAATAGGTAAAATAAATAGATTTGACGTATATCATAGATTGCTAATGTTCTTTAATATTTTTCGGGCAGCTGTCATCAGTGAACGCTCTCCGTGAATTTGTAAACATTGTTATGTTACAATACAATTCATTTCAAAGAACTCAGTTCTGCAATATCAAAGCTGCACTAGACAATTCTCTGCGGCAGTCTAATCCTTCGCTTACAACAGAATTGGTGGGCATTTCAATAAGTGCTGAACATCACATATTGCCAGACAATGCTGTGCGTAAAATGCACTAGCCACAAATCCGACTTTTTGCGTCAATTTAAAGCTGTAGATGAAATATAGGTCCATCCCTTTATGCCTGAGACGAAGAAATAGTGATAAATAACTATAAGACGAGCATCGACTCCAAAGAAGGCGAATTCCATTTGCAGGTAAAAATTTGAATAATTTCTCGATGGTAAAAGATTTGTCAACAATAAGTATACGATTGTTTGCTGACGTTTCTTACTATAAACACTGTATCAAAGCTATTGAACAGGGCTGGGAATGGTGTATGAAGCTAAAATGGGGACTACGTAGGTTTATATATAATATTTTTGTCCAATTCTTTTTCCATTGATAGATCGAGTATTTCTGGGACTTTTCGCATACATATGTTTATTCCTCCAGAACACGATGAATTGCCGGTGGGTAAAAGCTAATAGGTTCCAAAGAGTTATTGGCAGACTATGTTCCCAATAGGAACAAACAAAACAACTGCATGGTATTTATTTAAATTAACAAGTGAGTTTATTACAATTCATGCCTTTGCCTAAGCCTAACTTCAAATTTTTGGTGGGCACTAGTTTAGCCATTGAGAGTGCGAGAACAATACAAGTGCTGAGAGCGGACAGAGAAACCAAATTCAAAATGAACTATTATAATTGCTGAATTGCCATAACAGGAATGTTTGTAAAATTCAAATTAGGCTGAATTAGATTTCTTAAAATTTAAAAGTATATCCGCATAACAATAAATATTGATTTTAAAATAATATATACATTTATATAGCACTGTAAAGCCTGTGTGGACATTTTCATTTTTTGCCAAAAACACTTTCATGACTGCAGCCCATCGTCGCTGTTGGAAATTCGCAGCTGTGACCAACAGTCGATGTAGAATCACATTTTTTATTTTTGGTATTAGTGCTGAATAAGCATCAAGGATTTATGCAAAATAGAGCATAAAACTAAAATACTATAAACAAAATTGTACACACAAATATCCCATATATTTATGTCAATTCATTTTTTTATCTTTCGGTCGACAAAATAACGAAAAAGTCACAGCATTCATAAAAAATGAATAAATAAAATCTGGTTAAAATGTATTCCAACAAACAAACAATGACAAATGAAAGTGCAGAATAGTGCACGACAACGACGATATTTTCGAGCCATAAAAATGGGCAGCATAAAAAACCAACTTTTTTTTTTGTGAATGAATCGCCTATAAATTGTGCACACACAGATACCCCCATGTATAACTGTCAATATTTATATTGATTTATCACTTGGTTTTGGTTATGTGCTCACAAAAAGATGCAAACTATTTCGATTGACACAATAAATGTTATTTGTCGTACATAGGTTTTGTCTCTTGCAACCAAAGCTGCAATTGCAATCAAATTGACGCACAAATCTTGTGGCATCTCCTTTATTTCTCAGTTACACAATTGCGGTGGGAATTGAGTTTACGCCACAGAAATGCTTACTTTATGCGAGTAGCTAGAGTTGTACGGATGATTGCATGTTGCACAAAATGCAAAATATTTTTCAATGCATTCGAAAGTTTTTGCATTTCACAAGCATTGCAATCGGACAGACGAATAGGCAGGCATATGTACAACAACATATACATAAATATGTGTGCCTGTATACGAGTATACTTGTATGTAAATTAAGGACCAATTTTGCTGTTAAACATAGCAGAAAATTGAGAAAGCACAAACTTGAAATTATAGACAACGTTCTGATGAAAATTTTCAATTGTGGAACGCTTTCAACTAGCAAAGGACTATGCATGAAGTAAACAAAGTTCGAAGAAAATAAGGCACAGCATGGAGGAAAAAAACAAGATGGGTAAACATGTTGCAGCAGAAACCATTTCGAGAAGCTGAAAAAATAAAACAAAGTAAGCATATATTCTTACTCTGCGGTTAAAATCTGGAGCGTAAGAAAACAAATGACATGTCGATAGTCTGAAAAAAAAGGCAACAGAACCGGCGCAAAAATACAACTATTTAGGCTCCCGATATCAGGGAAGATGCAAGCACTAGGGCTGAGGAGAGAATACTATCAATTTATATTTACTTTGAATATTAATATATTTTTGGTTTCTAATTGGTCATTTTTTTATGAAGTTATCAATTTGATATTTTTGATTTACATGTAAAATGTAGTGCATTGCCGATATATTGTCTTTAATGCAGCTTTGATATTATTCATACTAAATAATTTAAAGTGGTTATAATTTTGAATTTTAAATTTATTTTTCCTTTCGAAATTAATTTAACAAAAATCCTATAAAATACTAAATACATATAGCTTCATTTAAGATGCTTTCGGAATATAGATAATTACATTTGAGTGTCTCTTTTGACTGTATTATTATTATTATTCAGGAGAAGAAAAGTTCCTTTTGTTATTAAGAAAAGCACGCCCAACCGCGTATAAAAATATCGCACACACATAAATGCACGTTTCTCTCATTTCCTGATTGTCATAATCGGTTATTGAAGTTAAGCCCATTTGTATAGCCACACTATTGTCTGTGAGCGCGTTCAACTTTGTACAGACTCCAAAAACCACATCTTCAGACAAACACACACACATATGCAACTCTTCAAACTTTATGAAGCCGGCAAGTAAGCGAGAAGCAAAGCCAGAAGCAAATCATAGACCAGAATAAAACCGACCGCAACCAAACAAGTTTATCCCGCTTGCCACGAATGCAAAAGTTGGCACGCTATGACGATGACGCTGACGACGACGATGACGATGACTATGGGTTTATCCTCTTCTTGTGGGAAGCCGAAGACGCAGAAAACGGTTATTCACACCTTTAGGAAAAGTTTTAACTGCCAACAGAGAAAGGCCAAATAGCTATCTACATCTAGAAGTAAGCCCAACCCAGCCCAACTCAATCCAACCAAACCCAAACCCAAACAAAGATGAATTGTTTTGAGCGCAGGCAAGAACTAAACAACATCGTCATGGCAGGTATGTGTGTATGCCCGGAAAATTCATGAAAATGAATGACAACGTCGCTGAATGCTGACATTTTGCCACGTTGACTTTGCCAACAAAACTTAGAAACAAGTTAGTTCGCGTCAATGTTGCCGTCTTTATATTCTCCACTTAGACTTCTTGACTGGGGATGCCGGGTGGAGCTGCCGAGCTAATCTATAATGCTGCAGAATGCAATTTAAGCTGAGCTGGAGCAGCAATAACAAAAGCTTCCTAAAAAGGCTTAAATAAATTGGTTTATAGTTGTTGCGCGTGGCATGGAAATGCTTTTTGCTTTCTATTTTTGTTTTTTATGTCAACTGTTGGCAAATATCAAAGCACTTTGTGCTGATGTTGTTTGCTGCTGGACTCTTTTTTAATATCCGCCTGCACAAACGTGATTTTCTCGTCATTGTCGCAGCCATAAAAGATGAACGTGAGACGCAATCATGAATAGGCGACATGTACGCGACAGAATTGTATTTTTAACCTAGAAAATATGCATGCTTCCCTATATGCCAACATTTAAAGTAGTCATCTAGTACTTGCATTTTCTAGTGGAAGCTTTGGTCAAATATCAGCTTAAGTTTAACTAAAAATCTATAGTACTTATATACTAATATAGTATATAGTTTTTCCTGTTACCCAGAAATAGAGTAAGATTTTCATCGGTATTAAGAATTCATAGATTCTATGTTTTTTTATTGTTTATATCTTACGTCAATCTTCATCATAAGTTATGTAACTTTTCACAGCAATCCGCACATCAAAATCAACAGAGAATTGCGATAAATACATTTACATTTTCGCTAAAAATATGTGATAGCTTCAGGATATCTAATCGTTGTAACAACAGCTGGTATGCAAGGATAAAAAGTATATAAAATACAATCAGTTTTCGAAATTAATTCTATAATGAAGAGACATGAAGGTATTATTCAAAGGAGTAATAGATGTCTCAGCATTATATGTCTTTTAGGTTTCTAAAAAAGGTTCATTAAATAAAATAGAAAGAAAAAATGCTATTTCATTGCACTTCATGCAAGTGATATATAGTATGTATGATATATAAGTATTTTATAAAAGAAAAATTGTGAGTGTGATATCTGAATAGGAAAGATTTTGTCACGCGCTCTACTCTAGTTGACATCGTAAACTTTAATTAAAGCTTCATCAATCTGCACTTAAGCCATGGAGCTATGCAGTGCAGCTCTACTAAAGCCGCAAACACGCTTAATGAGGCAAAAATACCAGCAACTGGCCTCTGCCTGCTTTTTATGTGCGAAACTATAAACCTCGATGTCAGCGCAACGTGAGGAAGCATTGTCGATGTTTCGCATTAATTATGTGCCGCCTGCCAGCCTTGTGGGCTGACCTGACCAGAGATGCTGCAAGCGTTTGTTGCAATGCTTTTTGCTGCTCGTAAAGTTTGCCACAACCACTGGTCATACATACGACCCATACCACCCCACTCCACCCCAGTGCACCACTACTTCCCCAAAGCGTCGCTTATGCTTGCTTTGTGTTATGCATTTTTCATTGATTTCCACTGCATCGTAAAAAATGCATTTATTGTTGTTTCCACCAGCTGTGGGATGCTGTTTGAGTTGAGTCTGCCAGGGGCGTGGGTGTGGCATATATTTGTAGTGTGCTTAATTAATTGCTTTATGCGGTTGCTCGCTTGCAAATTGTTGTGGTTGACCGTTCAGTGTATAATCCTCATGTTGTTGACAACTGTGACATCGCTGAAAAGCATGCTATATATTCTTATTTGTAAATAAATCGCCTCTCATTTGTGTCTGTTGTTTTCACTCCTGCTGCCTTTATAGAGGCCAAGAAGTGGATGTATGTGTGTGCAAATTAAAATTAATGTAGCATATGTTACGGCGTGGTCTTTTGTTTTTATGCCCATTGCCGTCCAGAGAACAAATGGAAAATTTCATTAGCAAAAGTCGCTCTTATTAATTAAGTGAATGCAACATCGGAACTGTCATAAGTTTTATAGTTTTCTGTTGGTTTTTTTTTCGGGAGATGTGAGAGTCATTCACGGCTGGCCGAACCCTGAATTACCAGAAAAGTTTGACGCCAAATGTGCACGGTTCACTCTTGATTTACTTTTTTCTCCCCTCAAATTAATTAAATGAAAATATTTGCATTTGAAATAAAAGTTGGCGCAAATTAAAAAAGTTTTATTGAATTTTATTTTTGCACTCAGTTTCGCAGACTGTTTTGTTTAAAAGCTTGAACATGGCTCTACCATTTGCTAACTTCAAATGCTTTTCGGCTGTTTTTTTATTTGCAGAAATCCGTTAAATCTTCGCTAGCAGCGCCTTCATCAACGTCAGCGACCAAAGATGAAATTTATATCGACGATGATAGCATTGATGGTTCCGGCGGACGCAGTGGGGTAAGTTTTGTCGCAAGTTTAAACAAGTTAATTGAAATAAAATATTTTATTGAAGTGCGGGCGTGCTGCAAAACTTTTGCTCTCGGCATTGTTTGAGCGCACACTTCAGTTTACACTGCAAAGTTGCTAAGCAAATGCATTTGATGAGCGAACAATCAAGAGAGTGGGCGGGTGGTGGCTGGTGGTGGCTGGTGGTGGCAAAGACCCAAAACTGATTGACCAAACAATAATTGAAGCTTTACAAGTTGTGAACGCTTGTCAATTTAACTTTTATCTTGCTTTTAAACTTTAAATGCCACATTTTTATATACTCTATATTATACTTGTATTTAAAATGAAGAACTTTCATTCAATTATTTAGTTTTAATTCTGGCATATCTTATTTGAAGCTACTTGTATTACATAATTTTTGAAAATAGAGAGTATAAAAAATAATATAATATATATAGATATGAGAGTTCGTACGCTTGAAACAAATATAATTTGTAAGATGTTCTGAGAAATATTGAAATTTAACAGTTACATACAACAAAGTCATATATATATGCAGGGCAAGTTTATAAAATTCCATCTAGAACTCCTCTATTTATATAGCTGATATAAGAACAATTTAAAGAAAAAACACTCTTAGTTTATTTTTGTTTTTGTTGTTGTTGGTTTTGTGGTTCTATAAACTAGCTGCCAAAGGCACGATCGGCGCCGAAAACAAACTTAGTCTTTGTTATTTTTAAAGGTGTCTTAAACAAATCTTGTATTTATATGTTTTTTATAGAGTTTCATAACCAAAATCGGTTCAATATATCACATAGCTGTCATAGAAATGCTTAGCACAACAACGTCTGTGTGGAACATAAAATAGAGTGGTTATAGAGAATTTTGAAGTCTGGCTGGCACGACTTTAAAGTCTACTCCCCAGAGACATACAAATTGCTGTTACGTTTTAATAAAACCCCGAAACAATTTCATAATTCTATGTGAGTGCCTGCGTTCCTTTCTTTTAGCTAGAGAGCAGTGAAAAGTATTTTATGTCCATTTCTGTTTTTTTATTTTATGGTCGCCAAAGGCAAGTACTATACGTAATACAAGCCGAATGTTTGCATACAGAATGACGCGTTGGCTACTTTTTGTGGCTCATTTTACAGTGCCGCGCAGTCCCATTTCAACATTTTTTTCTTCCTTTTGCTGTACCTGCGCATTAAACGTAAAAACATTTCTCCTGCCAACTGATGGTCTTCCTGCAATGCTGTTAATGTAATCAAAAGTTACCATGCGTGTGAAATGTGTGTTTTGTGTGTGTGTGTGCGATTGCGGGTGCATGCTGTGTTGTTGTAGATTTTTTTTTTTGCATTTTCTGCATTTTCTGCTAAAAACTTATTTGTTTATGTGCATGAAATTTTAATGCCAACACCTTGTAGCTGTTTTTGTTGTTGTTTTGTGTGCGTGTGCGTGTGCGTGTGAGCGACATTTGTTTAAAAGTTTTCTGACGGCTTCACTCGACACACACACACGCATACAAATACATTCAGGACATGTCATACTGTGCTCTACGTCAATCGTTGGCGCATACTTTTGATTTGTTGCCCCATATACTCCTACATACGCGTATGTGCAGATACGAACACACACATGCACACACACACACATGCACATGCTCAAAGTTACACACTTCTAAAAACTAATTAAAATGCGTTGCTGCCAACGACGAGTGCCAAAAAAATACTTATTCGCATACAAAAGTTTAATTAAATTCTCTGTCTGGCATCGGTTTCTGATTTCTTCTATTGCTGTTGCGTAAATTTAATTAAATATTCCCCAATGCTGGATGCCATTTTATTTACTTAGTATTTGTGGACTGCATTTACAAAAAAGTAATGGCCTGTTGTCTGGCAAGGCAGAGCGGGGCAGTGGGAAAGAATCGCATTTAATTCAATCAGCGAGGATGCCATGCCTCGCGTACTTTTGTCCGCTGTTACTAAATCAACAAGAGCAGCATCATCAGCGTCGATGATGGCAACAATGGCATTGAACGAAGGACAAGGGTGTGGGAAGGGGCAGTGGGAGGGACAGACATGTTAGCCGCTACTGACTCCACATTGTTATGCATGAACAAGCCACTCAGCTTACTGTTTTTGATGAGCGATTTCGTTTTTTCCGAGAAATTTCATTTAACGCACAAACACACATCATTCTTTTAAAGCACAAATAAATTGTGTCATTTAATCGTCTTTTTCCATGGAAACCATTTATAAGATAAAAATATATTTTTCAAATAAAAGTAATGAATAAAAAACCGTTTTAAGTTAACAAAAAAATCGGGAAAATTGAAAATCATGAGCTTTTAAACATGATTTTCAATAACTGCTTCTCATATACATATACCACACAGATTAGCTGATTAAACTGAGTCTAAAAGGTTTTTATAATTAATTCATCTTTACTTTAATAGTATTTCCTTGACAAAATAAAACAAACTATATTATACCTCAATATTAAAAAACCCAAATAGTTAGTCATAATACAGCAAAAATTACGCATGAATCGCTGGATTGTTTGTGGAACAAAATAACTTTCTCATTAACATAAAAGATTACAACACGCATTACGCATTATAATGAATGTTATATTAGTTGCAGATTTATCCTCGCGCAGGAATTTTCGTTGACTCATAGCTTTGTCGTCAGTGAAACGTTCTATTAAATGTCATTACATGCGCGCTGTGGCATTTTCTAATTTCCCTTGAAGGCGTTTCTGCACGCCGTGCCCCTTCTTCATATTCGTTATACCATTTCCGTTGCACATAGCCTTATGGTTGTGGCTATGTGTGCGTGAATGTATGTCTGTGTATGTGTGAGTAGTGCGGGCAGCTTCCGTTTCAAACGTCAAGGCAAAAAACTAAACGCCAAACAGTGTATGAGTTGGCATTTCATACATGCAACTGACAGACACAAGCGTCTCGCATGTGTGTATCTGTGTGTGTGTGTGTATGCGTTCGAGTGGTATGGTAACATAACCTAACTTGTTCATGCATTTTGCAAAAGTTACGTAGAGCCAGACAAATGTAATTTATTACACGCTCGCTGCCTTACTGGGCCAATAGTCCCACAAACCAGGCAAGTAAACTTCAGTGGGCTAAACCGCAAGCCCGCATTCGCTTGGCCACAGTTTAAAGTGATTAGGCTGACATAAAGCTCTAACTTTATTACTGTGCCAAGCGTTGGCTTAAAGTAAATGAGAGAATGGCTAATAGAACGCGTTTTTTTTTCTTTCTTGTATATTACAGAATGTATCCATCCACTTGACATCTTGAAATAAAAAATAGCTCTTCAATTTTCTGCAAAACTTTTATGTCAGTTGTTGTTGCTGTTGTCATCGTTGTCGTCGCCATAGCTTTCCCGTACCACTTTTTGGGAAAAATGTTTTGTCAGCCATGAATTCCCCATCCTTTAATCTCTTAAATGTCAAACAATGCGGCAGCTCCTGGGGCTTATCGTCGCTACTCTTTGCTTTCGCCTGCTCTTGCTTTTCATTAGATTATTATTAATGATTTTTAATGAAATGGTTTTATGTGTGAATTGCTCAACTGCCAACCATTTGTGGTTTGACTTATAAATTATGATAAATTTTTGGCATTCATGCTCTGCGGTTTCAGCTCAATAAGTTGGAACTTGTTTTGGTAAAATATGTGCGAAGAATATGTCATGGTATGCGGTACATTGTTCAACCAATGTTCCCACTAATGTGCAAAAACATATTTTATCTTAATTTTTTAAGCTTCACCGCTAAAAGCCTAAACTGTCTTTCCTCACAAAAACTTTAAACGACGACACCCAGCGGGGCATTTAAAAATTTAATGTAGCACAAGTTTATGAACTTTACAATTCGCTTGTCGTCTTTGTGCAAATTAAATTGCCAAAGTTTGCCATATCGTCCCTTGCTGTTCATATTAATTTGGCCAAAGGACTGAACTGTTCTAAACTTCTCGTTCAATTTCTTTAAACTTGGTGCATTATCGTAAGAAGTTTTATTTTAAATGGATTTCCTCTTCGAAAGCAATTAGTCGTTCACACAATTCACATCTTTTTAAGCCCTCCTGTCTGCCGCCAGCTCATGTATTTGCCAACACGTCTCTGCCACTTAACACTTGTTCAATTTGCACTGGAAAAACAAATGTCTAAATGCTACGCATATAAGAGATTGCCGGTTAACAGGCATTTTCGAGACGTGTCAACAAGATAATGAGCTTTTGTTGTGCACGCAAAGCGTTCAGCAAATATGCAAATATCTGCACAGCATGACCAACGCCAGCCGCCTGCAAAGACACAGAGATAGGTAGAGAGGCAGAGGGAAAGGGGAAGACTGCTGCTGTTGGCCAATAAACTACACTAGGGAATGGGGAATGGGGATTGGGCTCAGAGCAACAATGCGAAGCCATTGTCATGCCAAAAGTTGCTATGCTTGCCTTTGCTGTGGTTGTTGCTGTTGTCGCAATAGTCCGCATACATTGCATTTATAGCATGCAACAACTGTTTATGCTGCCTACTCCTGTTGTATTCCCCACTAGACCTGTGCGAGAGGACCTGCGTGATTCTGACTCGCTAAAGAAAACGCCGTGAAATTAAAATTGCAACGACTGCAAAAATGTATACTTGTAGTTGAAAACAAAACTTCAATGCTGCTGAGAAACCGATAACTTACTACTTAAATACGAATGTACACTTAAGATTAGTTACATGAGATTTTGAACTTTTGGTTCAACTTAAACTTTTACTTAATTAGTACAAATAGACAGTTTCAAGATAAAACAGTTTTCAAGATTTTCGCTTGTCATTCAGAAATGTCCAAAAGCTGCTCGAAAACAGGTTTTTAGTCACGCGCACAACTCTAGTTCTTACTATGCTGCCCATTTGGTTTCTCGTGTCGGCTTAGTCAGAGTGTCCTTGTTGATTAATATCGTGCACATGGCCCACGTGATTTAGCTCAGGCATTCCGGCTGTTTGCATAACATACACTACAACAGGAATAAATAGAGGTAGAAACTGGAAGAGGGAGCAGCCTACTATGCTGTTATGTCGTATTTGTGTCACACAGACACTCACACACACACACACGCACACGCACAAACATTGGTAAATGTGCATTGACAATAAATTAACATCGATTGACAAGACCGGCCATGTTGCTCTTACTGTTGCTGTTGTTGGCATTAGAAACGAGTCCATCCGTTATGCTTAGCCCAGTCCAAAAGTATGCTAGACAAACCGACACCCGGCATATATGGGTACGCTCGAGCAGAGGCATTGTTGGGCGTGTTATGGATTTTACATTATGTAAACAGCTGGCGTGTGAAAAACAAAGCGCCCCTCATGTCCCCTGATGCTTGCCAATCCGACTTCCTGCCTTGAGTCTGCTTTTAAGTACGTGCATAATTTTTCACACAAGCTGTCAATACCAGTTGCTTACATTGGAATTTATCGTTGACAATGTACATACATAATACATTTTGGTAGTAAGCACTCACGTATCCTGATGCCTGTAAATAAATACGTACTGAAGAAAGCAAAAAGGGAAAATCTGCTAAGGGAAGAAAAAACTAGTAGAACCACTGGAGGGAACTAGAAGATAACTTCTCGACACTATTGCTTTTTGGTAGTGTGCAACGCATTTTAAAGTAAACAAAAGCCACAGTCAACACAGAATATCACAGAAAAAAACTATATATATCTACATATGTTATATGATTCTATAAGGTTTAATGGAAATCCATCTTAAGAACGAACGGCACAACTAAAATTTGCTTAAAAATAATATATCTTTGAGTTGACCCATATTTTAGGTCAAATTATTAAAGCAATTTTGATTAGAAAGTGCAAACATATACAAGCACTCTTAATATGTATCTTAAAAGCATTCCTTTGTTTGATTCAATTCCAGTTAAATAACTTTATACAGTTCATATATTTTATTTCCAATTTTATTTCCGCACCCATTCCCAACCATGTTGAAATAAATATTATATTAAAGTCTAACAACTAAAGTTTTTTTCAGTGCAATATCAAACTAGAAATTTATTACTTTCGCAATGACATCAAAGCAAAATAACTTTATTACGCTAACGATGAGGAAATAAGACAATGCAAAAGGCAACTGTCAACTAGCATTATAAAAAATTAGATACATTGATAGATTTGTGTATTCCAAATCGTATTGCGCTTTTTATGACTAAGACTGTAATGTCAGAGACACAGAAACAGGAAGACACATATACACACACACACACACACACACAGGGAGAGAGCGACATAATCTAGTATTGTGTCCTTGCCTGTCCCGGTTGCTTTCTAAGCATTCATTATTCAATGTCGTCTACAAAAATACAAATGATGCAGCATTATTTCACAAGCATAATTCCCCTAGTAATCCAAATGAAGATGACACTGCGGGCACGGTACACAGATACCAACAACAACATCAACATCAAGAACAACAACAACATCACAATAGCAATGACGACTAGCTTCACAATGTGGAGCACAAGCATGAAAGCATGAGAGCGAAACTCTTTGGATTTTACGAGGCAGCTGGTGGCAGTGTTGGTTGTACGTTATTGCGTATGCGCCACGTAGTCGTAATGTAGACTTAAACTCACAGTGCGTGGCGGGCTGACAAGCTGGCACACAGACAGCACAACAAGAGACAGCTGTACAATATGTTGCGACAAGTATATTGAATTAAAGGCACAACAACCCATACCGAAATATGTAAACAAAGTCGCTGACAAACACAACACCACGATAACATTTTGAAGGCAAGCAAGCCGTTGTCAAAGTTGAATTGCGGCCACCGTGGCGGGCTGTTGACGACGCCCCAGGGGGGCGGGGTATGTATTGAAGCACAGAGCCGCCATTTTGTTTGCCGCATCAGCTCCGTTGCTGCTGCCGCCATGACTGTGTTTTGGCCTTTTTTGGAGCTTTCATCGTCTACTACTTTGGTGTCGCTCTCACATGCATAATTTATGACAATAAATTCGCTTAACTTTACGACAATTTGTAGCAGCAAAGTGTGCCATAAAATTCACTCCGCTTTAATTCACAGGCCACAGTCAAGGATACATCAACACCAAACCCAAAGCCAAAGTTGGGCTAAGCATTACATGATTTAGGATTTCTTGCGCACAACAACGCATCAAATACAACGAAAACATAATATTAACTTGATTTCATTTACACCTTTTTGACATTTCAAAGGCTTTAAAATGGCAATTACTGTCAAATTTGATTGCATGCCTGACTTTCCACAAACGACATCATGGAATTAAACAAAGGAGTATGTGAAAGTTTGTTTTCTTTCTAATTTGCTGGAATCATTAAAAACAATTTTTCCATGGCTTAACAAGTTTGAATTTTATTTTACTTGAATTTATTGTACTCGGCAGCATCCAACATATTGAAACTTTGTTTTCACATGTGAATTTAATGGCATTTTTACAATCTTTTACACAAACAACAATGCAAACAAACTGCACATTTAATTGAATTTATTATTTTAAAAGTAATTTGGAAAAAGGTGCGGTATTATTCTTTTATGTTTTTGCTGTTCTCTGTATAAATAAATGTTCTATTTGCTAGCAATTATTTGAATATTATTGTTATATAATCTGATTTTAAATATTTATCCAAACTCACTATACTGCAAGGCAAGGAAGCCTTTCAAGCATATCCCAGTAAGGAAATCCTTGCCATGGTGCAACTACATATTACTGCAGCACTTGAAGGGATTTCGTTTTGAATTACAAATGCCAGGTAGCATCAACTTCGGTGCATATTATTCGTGTGTACGCCACAACTTCAATTATACCTGAATGAGACTTTCCACTTGTCTTGACTGTTTTGGCATGACTTGAGTTGATGTTGTCGGTGCTCGTTGCACGTCGCTCGATCAAGCAAGTTGCCACGCTGCAACTTCGTTGGGGCAACAATTTAAAAGTTAAAACGTCTACGAGCTGCCTGCCTCTATTTATTTGCCTCGCCCGTCTGTGTGTGTGTGTGTGAGTTGCGCTGCCACAAGTTTTTCATGCATAAATTTTAGACAGCAACTAAACTCGTTAGGCAATGCTCTCTCAGTTAGAGAACCCGGATAGCTGCCTGCCTGCCTGACTGCCTGACTGCTGACTGTTCGTCGTGTTGCTTGTTGCGGCCATTTGTCGTTTGTCAACGTCGTCTGCTTTGCTCCGTGCACCACGTAGCAATTTGACTTGCAACCGCAAACTTGAGTGTGTTGCCTCCTTTTAGGCGCAACGTGCGCTTTCCTACTTGGGCCAATGTCTTTGCGGGTTTGTTGAACTCAGCTGTGCACTTTTCTTCCAGAGCTTGGGTCAAGCAACTTGAGTCTCAGCTGCCATACAAAGCGCCCGGTAATGATATGAATAATTCAGACACAATTTACGTGCCTCAACCGTTTCAGTCTTCGGCCAAACACTTGTACACTGCAAAAAACTATAATGGAGCTGAAAAAAATGACCATTTAAAAAATTCAATGGTGATCAAAATCGTAACCAACTTTAATGTTTTCAAAATATTAACTGCATTGAACTTTCTTGCTGCTATAGGAACAACGACTTTCCCAATTATTAATATATTGTAATCAAATTTGAGCTCTGATGGGTACAAAAATCGCTGAGAGCAGATACAACTTGCTACTTGCCTACTTCTTCCCACATATGGATGTTAAATGTTTTATAAAGTTTCTTATGCTTAAAGCCAAAGATGAAAATCTTTTCCCCAATACTAACACAACCGCACCAACAGCATAAAAATGTTGGTCAAATTTACTTAAGCTGTAAGTTATTTAAAACTATATACAGGCTAATTGGTAGTTGTTGGAAAGCACTCTACCTCACTCACTCAGTGCTAAGACTGGGCAGTCTTCAGCTAACAAAAGCTTATGAGTTTAAGAATCTTTTTAAATTCAAAAAGTTTGAGTAAAAGCCTTTATATTGCAGGTTATGTAAGGGTTGCGTTTACTTGCAGTATGCTACAAATACTCTTAAGAAATTCGTAACTTTCTTATAAAAATTAATTAAATTAATTATCTAGCCAGCAGTTGCTTAGTTAGTAAAGCACCATGTTCGAATTTATATTTGTTAGTTAAACATGCTACTTTTATTTTGCCCGGCACTCGGGTCTTTACTTAAAGTTTCTAGTGTAGCTTTAAGAGTTCGGCAGGACGTAGCCCTGTGAGTCCAGCTTGGCTGGCACGTAATGAAAATGTGGCATGGTAGTTAATTACATTTGATGCTACGTGAACAAGCGGCCATTGCATTTGCCACAGTAGTTGGCATTGTTGTTGCTGTTGCTGTTGCAAGTATGCGTACGTGCATTTGGGCTTTGTGGCTTCTATTTGAATGCAACCGCAAAGCGTATGCCAAAGCTCATGCATATTTATATTGGCTAAAATGCAACGTTTGGTCTGTGTGGATTCCAATTTCCCGCACAAAGGTGTAACACTGCCAGACACCATTGTGTGCGTGTATGTGTGTGTGTGTGTGGCACTGTGCTCTTGACAAAGGGCGCAAGGTTAAGCTTTCAAATACAAACACAGCTATATACTCATGTGTAGTTACCTCAGCCTAACCAACTCTGACCTCTTTGAATAATAGCAACATGGCTTAGAGTCGCCCAGGAATGTAGCCAAATATTAGCTTCATTAAATGTTTGCATAGCACATTTCACATAATGTCATGCTCGTCAAAACAATTATTCGGTCCAACATTCCGATTTTAATTAAATTGCAAGCAACTGACAAGGCTATGTTGTTCGCAACTGAGGTTTAATTGGAATTACCACCCCCACGCGTACAACTCATTCAGCTGTATATATAGAGTGTTACATTGATTTTGCATATAGCCACTAATGAGCACGCTTGTTAGCTTTGCAGTGTCAGTTCAAGGTAATGATGCAACGCAAAGAAGGGAACAAGGGAGAGGAGAGCATTCAGTTATTCTTGTTATTTTTAAAGTGTATTGAAAAGAGAAGTGTCTCTACTGGAATGGAATTTCTATGAACAGTCAGAGAGAGCGTACTATATTTTCATTAATTGAACATAACCCTTTATAAAATGCATGCATTCTATTTCGTTCTCTATAGTCTGCATCTGTAGCATTAGAAAGTTGTAGAAAGTTGCTGAACTTACGCAATTGACTTAGCAACTATTAAAGACAGGAAACTGACTTGCTTGTTGGTGGGCAGCTGCCCACAAATAAAACTCATTAAAATTTTAATGATGTGCAACGTTAAGAGGCAGCAGCCGCAGTCAAGCAATTGCCAGGCAGCTGTCGTGCACAGGGCTTTTAAGCTAACATAACATTTACAGTTTTCTGTGTGCGCGCTTCCTTTAGTTCACTCGAAACTTCGGCACGCATTACGCTTGATGAGCCGCTACCCTAGCGACGCATTGTCGTCTTCCTGCGCTTCCCGTTGCTCTGCCCTGCTTAAGTTGATGGCGCAATTAAAATGCAACATGCCACACCCTAGCAACGTCTTTACTACTACCGGCATAAGCTGACACGGTTTATTGCTCAGCTTTGCTCATCAGCAGCCATTTCTTTCGCCTTTGCAGCATGTACGTGCAACATGAGGCGTGCACTGATTGTGTCTCTGTTCTGTTGCCGGGAAAGCATCTTGCGAATGTTGCCTTATTAGCTCCGCAAAAGGTCTTAGACCCTTGAACAACTTTGTGCAATATGCTGCTATAGCTTTGATCGTTCCTTGTACTCACATGCAAATTTCTCAGGGATTAAACACACACATCAAGCATGGAGTGGAAACAATTTTACAAAGCATTGACCTTCTTGCTTTAAAACCGTAAATTAAATCGGAATTCTGGTTAAGCGTTATATATTGTTATTTTCTAGAAATCAGTTCAAAACTTTTTAAAGTATTGATTTTGCAAATGCCGACTTAATATCAATATATTTATATGGACCCGAACTAACAATTTTTTATTGAAGTACTGCCAAGCCATCAAATTAATAAATATGCAATTTATATATCCGCATGAACTATCTATCGCATATAGTGTGAGAAAAATGTTTTCTTGTTTGTTTCCCACTGATAACAAACAAAAATGTGTCGGATCTTTCGACCTTAGCAGGACATTTTGTGATAAAAAGTCACTTTTTAACCATACACCACTTCCCGTATTTGCCTGATTTAGCAGCGAGCGATTATAAGGGAAAATGTTATTTAGAATTGACATTTTTGGTTTTTCTTAGACACATTTGCACGTTTATGTTTATCGAGTTTTTTTTACCGAAAAATAGGCCTTTTTTCTTGGGTCTTTGTTGCCCATAATTTTTATGGATATTTCGATAACTTAAAATTTCGTACAATAATCTCTAAAGCAGTCGTATTTTACAGTCACATAGACTTAATTTCTTGGTCTGAACAGTCCCCAACGGTGCTCGCATCATGTGTCTATCGAATTAATTTGCTCGATGCAACTGCTATTCATTAAAAGGCATACGAAATCCGCTCATTTGGCTTTCCTTATCGATTGATGTAACTGAAATTCATTTGAGTCGACAGCACTTTGGCATTTGATTATTGCTGATTAGTCTATCTATCCGTCTGCCTGTCTGTCTGAATTGCCTGAATTTGCCTGCACACAATTTGGGGCGCAACAGCTCTAAAGGCTAAACAAAAATAGCCGTTCATTCATTTCCTAATTTGCTTGTCAGACGCAAACGGCCAATGGGGAGAACATTTTTAGGTCTCCCTGGCCGTCTACCCCTTAATAGGATTAATTATGTCATAACCAACAGCGGGCCGGGGCAAAAAAAAGGGACACATTAAGAAGCAGGACTCGGGCTTCCAGCCGCACTTCCAGCTAATTAGCCCAACGGTCTACAAACCAACGCACTAAGCTGGCCGCTGCGATGAAATGCGAAGAAAATGGAAGGACATATAATGCAAGGATTGCACATAAATTGCAGTTATGCGTGCTTGCAAAAAATGCGTAGCATACTTTTTAGGGCTGTCTCAAGCGCTTTATTATTAATTAACGACAAAGAGCATAAATTTTCATGAAAATGAAATTTGCGCTCGCATTAAAAATACAGATTATTTCTAACTGCCACTCACACACACACACACACACACACATACACATACACATATAAAATAACTCCCGTACTTACACAACCACCATTGGATTTGTTTGTTTGTCGTCGTCTACTTTGTGGCACAGTTGGTCAACAAGAAGTATTTGCGCTCATAATTTGCCACACAGCGTGCTGGCTGCTAATGCTGATGCGGCATGCTGCACACTCGCGTTTAATTTATTGTGATTCAGACAGTTGGTAGATGGAGAGAAAAATCTCCCGGTCAGAACTAAACGAAATGCGCAATGGCCAGCGTCAAAAAATAATAATGTTAAAAAAAATAACCAGAAAAAAATCGCGCAACTTGGGTGCGGTTATTGATTTTCTTTCCTTTTATTATTATTTACTGTGCTTTTGCGACCAAGGCGACATTGGTGTTGCTGTTGAGTCTCACGCTTTCCATTTACTTAAAAGCAAATACAATTCGCCAACAAATATTGTGTCTTTCCATTATAATATGCGTGTGGCAAATTATGTATTTTGACAATTCAGTGGAAAAGTTATCAATATGCCACGGGGCGTATGACTCATGATAAATTTTGAACAAATATCACAATAACAATGCCACGTATTTCCAAATTTAATGGTATTGCTTTGGAGGAATTGTGTCCTAGCATTTCATTTCTGTGAAACAATCGAAAGAAGAATAAATGGAGAGAACGTAATCAAATAGAAGAATGGAATGCTATCCGAATCTGTCAGTATACAATTGAATTTTTTTGAATTTTGAATTGACAATTTATTCTCTCGGAGATTTAATTTTTAATTATACTTTTTTTAATTACTGAGCTGTTATGATACAAAAAATTGCACATGTGGGTAATCGGGCTCTAAAAGAATGCGGCCCAGGAATTCACAAGAGTTCACAAAGTTTTACAAAAGTGAACGGTGTAAGGAACCTAGAACACGAATCTGCAAGTAGATTTATCTAGATGTCAATGTTTGGACAGCAGCACACAAAGTTTCGTGACTCCAGCTCTTAAATTTTCAAAGCTACTAGTGTTTATACAGACTGACGGACAGAGCAAGTTGCCTTCTTATGCTGACCAAGGATATACACATAATACTTTGTGACAGCAATTTTCTAATACATTAGTATGTATTCTTGTCCCTCATAAGACTTTAAAATACCTGCTTGCCAAATTTAGTGACTTCTGCTTCCCGAGAATCTTGCGTTTATACACTTAAACGAAACGATAGACTTGGCTTTATATACTGTTATATATGTATATAAATATTAATCATTGAATATTATGGCAGTAAAGCCGTGCCAAAAGTATTTTTTTCGGGCTTTCTACTTTGCATGCGTGCCAAAAACAAAAAAATTGATAGGCTCTGCTCTACAACGACAGCATACATAAAACGCGTAACACACAAATCGCATTAGCCAAGCAAAATTTCAACAAACAAAACGGTCACTCAAAACCCCCAGCGACATTTGTTTTATGCAAATGTCGGCCGTTCCAGCCGTGTGCGTCTGCCATCAAAGCAGCTTGCCAACAACCATAAAATAATGAAAAACAAAGAAGTGTGAAATCTGTGCGCTCGTGCCCATCATTTAGCAAAATTTAGCGCGATTTCTGCAAGCGACGCGAAACATTCCAGTATAATACGAACGCGCGGATATTTGCGTATTTCCGCATCCGCTGGCGTGCAACTTGAATGAGGCAATGGCGCGTAAAAATTACCAAAATAGCGATAACAATGAGCACAATGGCTTGGCCAAGTAATTTGTGAGAAGTACGTAGAATGCACGAAAGTTAAATCAATTTGCAGTCACTATTTATTCCAGTCAGGGAAAACGGAAGCAGAGCAAACATTCGAAATGCGAACGAGCTTGAACTTGATAAATATTGTCTAACAGTTCCTTCGCAGGACTCTAAGCCAGTTACCTGTCTTCCAATTAGTGCAGAATTATACCAAACAAACCGCATAGAATGCTCGTAGTTGTAGTGTGGCGGGATGTGTTGTTATTGTTTTAAGCAAGCCCCTAAATTTGGGAGCTACTGGTGAAGAGGGAGCGGGTGATCGAGTGTGCTCTACCTTCTCTCACGGTGCTATGGAGGATTCGAGGCGTGCACTTCTTGCGTTGCTCTAACTTAGCTCGTCGGACGGGGTGGGGTTCTTTCTCCTCCTTACCATAGCGGACACACCACTACAAGAAAATAAGTGCACTAAACAGAAACTAGCAAAACGAACAAATGGAGTATTTAGATTTGTTCCCACAATCAGGACAGAATCGGACAAACAGACTAATGTAGAGTACATTGATTCTAGGGTATTAGATGTAGGTATACCCTATTCTGTACCCACCCTACCTTGGCATACCGGAAATAAGAATAATGGTCGGTAGCCCCTATAGCAAATTGATCTTACTTTAAGTTTGGGTTTGGCGATGACATCTTGATTAGTGATGGACCAGCGAAAGGAAATTTACGAATTCATATCAAAGTTAAAGGTATATAATTTATAGTTCAAAAACATTCTCTTATATATATATATATAGGTATATATACTAAATAGTTTGCAGCGCATCAGTATCTACCGTATGTAACATTCCAAAATAAGGCTCATATGTACATTATTCAAAAAAAAACATTAGAGAAAATTCATTTAAATTTCAACATAAGAAGTGGAATCGAACGTAAATTGGAAATAAGGTCAGATTTGAAAGTATGATGTCAAAAGATCAAATAAAAATGCAAATCACTTACCATGCACTGCCGTCGTTGAGCTCAAGAGGACTTGCTGGCACAAAAAAAATGTTAATGATCTTAAACTACATACATACTTCCTAACTTAACCTTGTAGTGAGGCGAAATTTAGGTTCGATTACAAAAAAACTAAAGGAAGTTAAACTAAATCATTATTTAAAAATAAAAAAAAACAAAACTAATTTTTATAGACGATATGATGCTTAGCATTAGATCCATTACAGCATCATGGTCGCCGCCAGTAACTTTTAGTGGCTTTTTGTGTCGCAGCACAAATTTATTACGATTTATATGGCCACGTTTCTGCCTCAAAGAAAAACTAACATAGAGTAGTATGTATGGGCCTAACACATAGTGGGGAATCTAGCAGCTTGTCTTTGGAGTGGCAATGCGGAGTCCGTTCTTCGGAATCTGGTCACATAAAAAGCTTGCAGTCGTCTATGAAAATAGTGCAGCCATCAAAGGAAACAAGCGTGGAGAGTTTCCGAGGCACTAATACTTGGTCCAGCAAAAAAAAGGGTTTCCCAAGCACGGTATATTATTATGTCCGATTTTAAATCAGCCAAAATGGGTTTCCAGGCACGAGACAGGTGCTCTGCCAAAAGGTTTCAAATCCAGCAAAAAGGTTTAAGTGGCCCAGCCAAAGGTTTTAGTGGCCCAGCCAAAGGTTTTAGTGGCCCAGCCAAAGGGGCACAGGCGCGAAGCACTGTGAATAAAAGAATTCACTTGACTTTTCTGGCCGACTTGAAAAAACTTCCCTTACCTGGCCAAAATTCACAAACTGCACAATACTGTTCTTCCGAATGCTCTGTTCCTCGCTTAAATAAACAGGAACCACTTGCACTTAGATGTTGTGTAACAAGAACATGCGCTTTAACTTTTTAAATATATGTGTATAGTATACACGCACAAAAGAAATATTCGTCAGCACTGCTCAAAAGTCGCTGTACTAATGTTCGATCGGCGCGCCGCTAGTTAGCGTGAAGCTGCACTTAGCCGAAGCCGAACTTACTAAATCAACAACAATGCTATGCATATGCGTGGGTGCAATAATAAGATAAGTAACAACGGCATAATCATACGATGCTACGGCTGCTTATCCAAGGTGACCTAAGAGCGCGATAACGTTTGCTAAAAATAAATGCAACACTTGTAAAAGCTAGCTAGACCACCAGCCCAGTAGGAAACTGGACACTACACCACAGTCAAAGCGGCGAGAGTCTTACTAGAGACGTCTTTTACTGAAAATAAAAGAACAGTTTCCCACATACAAGTACGTCACTTCTTTATTTGAATGTCTTTCAAGTGGTAAACGCCTAAGGTTTTCCCTGACTTGTTTACGAGTTCGTAATATGCGGGACTAATTTTGCGTTTAACCTTAGCTTCAACAAAAACAGGGGCAAGCTTGGCATTAAACTTTCTGCCAGCGTTACTCTGTACAAAATTGCGTGCAAAGACAGAGTCACCTACTCGAAGTTGCACGGTTCTGCTGCGCAAGTTATAAATCCTAGCATTTATGTCATGGGATGCTGAAACGTTTTGCTTCGCTTTCTGCCTAACAACCTGCAGCGCCTGTGGTTGCCTTAAGAGGGTATCGTCGGTCAACAGATTCAATTTACGCAGAAGCTCATAGTCCTTGCCGTTCATTACCATGTTTTGACCAAACGCTAGGAAATATGGTGAAAATCCAGTACTACGATGTACATTTGCTCGTAGAGCTCCACTTATCTCATTTAAGTTCTTGTCCCAATTAGCATGATCAGTTCCGATATAAGCTCGGATAGCAGCTAAAACAGATCTATTCAGTCGTTCGCTGGCATTCGCTTGTGGTGAATAAATCGCGGTGCAAATGTGCAATACCCCAAAACGGGTGAGGAAAGCCTCAAAACAGCCAGAACGAAACTGAGAACCATTATCGGTAAGCACTACTTCCGGTACTCCGAACGTATAAAACAAATAGTTCTCTAAATAGTCGCAAATCCGATTTGATGTAAATTTCTTTAGAGGGAACAAGAAATGAAATTTTGTAAAATGGTCAACAACGATGAGAATACCAATATTTCCGCTTTTCGATCTAGGGTACGGCCCTAAAAGATCAAGATATAACTTTTGGAAAGGTCTTTCCGAAACCATTGGTTTACCCAAAGGTGGTCGTAAAACGATATTTGGACTTTTAGTAGACTTACAAACCGAACAATCTGCAACATACTTTCTTATCTGCGTCACCATTCCAGGCCAAAAGAAATATCTCTTCAATTTTTCTACAAGTTTGCCTGTCCCACAATGAGCTGAATCCGGTGAATCGTGTGATCTAAGCATAATAACTTTGGTCAGACCAGATGGAATCCACAATTTCCAAGAATCAAATTCTTGAGCTGCGTCACCTGTAGCATGTTCGGTGCGCTTATACACAAAGTTATCTACCACTTTTAAGTCGGGCAGTTTCGACTGATTTTCCTGAATACGCTGAATCAAGTCCAAATATTCGGATGAGCTGAATTCTTTAGATGTTAGGTCTACGATCGGACCACTTGTGTCAAATTCACAAATCGCTGGTTCATCGCGTCGAGATAGGGTGTCGGCTACGACATTTTGTGAGCCGCCGCGATGTATTATTTCAAACGAAAAACTTTGCAATTTAATAGCCCATCGAGCCAAGCGTCCTGAAAGGTCTTTTTGGTTCATCAACCATTTTAAAGATGCGTGATCTGTGACCACTAGAAATACTTGACCTTCGATGTATGCACGAAACTTACGAATGCCTCTAATTACTGCTAAACATTCAAGTTCAGTCACCGTATAATTGCGTTGAGCTTTCGTTAATTTTTCCGACATATATGCAATAGGTAACTCTATACCTTCTTCATTCTTTTGTGCCAAAACACAACCGAGACCATGCAGACTTGCATCGCATAGCAGAACGAAAGGTTTCGAAAAATTTGGTGTATTTAAAATGGGTGCTGAAGTTAATCTAGCTTTTAATTCTTTGAATGCGTTCTCCGCGCCCTCGTTCCAGTCTAACTCTTTGGTCTTCTTTAAGAGTTCCGTGAGTGGAAAGCTTACAGAGGCGTAGTTTTCTACGAATCGCCTATACCAACCTGAAAGTCCTAAGAATCTCCTTAACTGCTTGACCGTCCTGGGGACAGGGAAATCATTTATGGCGTGTATCTTGCCGGGATCAGTTTTCAATTGCCCATCGCCAATGATAAAACCTAAATATTTAATTTCGCGCATGCAGAATTTTGATTTGCCAATATTAATTGTCAATTTTGCCTTGCGAAGATAACCTGCAATCTCCTGTAAAAGAAGTATGTGCGACTCAAAGTCGTCCGAGAGAACAAGGAGATCATCAAGATAGACAAAAACTCTGGTTCGTAAATGTGCAGGAATAACATGGTCCATGAGTCGACAAAGTGTTTGAGGTGCATTGCACAATCCGAAGGGCATTACCTTGTATTGGTATAATGGCCTGTTAGGAATCGTGAACGCTGTATATTGCCTAGACTTCTCTTCTAAAGGTATCTGCCAAAAAGCGTGCTTCATGTCGAGACCTGTTATAAAGCGAGCTGGAGGTAATCGACTTAAGATTCCGTCGATATGTGGTAGAGGATATGCGTCTTTGCGAGTAAATTTGTTAACAACTCTTGAGTCGAGACACAAACGTAACTTCTCTCCACGCCGTACTAAAACACAATTACTGCTCCAGGGACTTTTAGATTCTTCGATTATGTCCATGTCTAACATTTTATCTACCTCATCAAACATTTGCTTCTCTATAGCTGGGGAAACAGGCCAATGACGTTGCTTAACCGCTATAGCATTGCCAACATCTATACTATGCTCGATCAAGTGTGTTCGCCCTAACCCTTCTTTCTCGTACGAGGGAAATTTAGCAATCACATAATCGAGAATGTCCTTCTGAGTGGGGTTCAAGACATGCATATTTGGAATTTCTTCGGTCTGATCATAACCGATGTCGAGTTCGGATACTCGTTCCCCAGGTTTCAGGATGTGAGTCAATAAACCAAATGACTGCCAAAAATCTATACCCAAATATACGTCTTGTTTAAGATCTGGTATTATATAAAATTCAATGGGCTTTGTCCTGCCACGATATGTCACTTCCGATGTAAGTTTGCCAATCACCGAACACTCTGAGTTGTTAGCCGTTTTAATATTGCCTGAACATTTTTGGCATTTCGGACTAAATCTGAGTTCGCTAGCCGCTTGATTGCCTATGCAACTAATTGTAGCACCGGAATCCAAAAGAGCGATATATTCTTTGTTCTCCAAAGTAAGTTCGGTAAATAGGCGATTATCTGAGCTTAGGAAAATTGCGGAAATAAGTCTTTTCCGGGTACAACGAATCTTTTTCCAAAAAGTTCTAAGTCGAAGAGTTGAGCGTCTTGGCTTAAGGTTCCAGTTCATACCGTTCACCTCAGCGAAATTGCGTTGTCGCGCTGCTGCGTACTTGGCTAACCTTATATGGAAAGGTAAAAATTGGTTTGCACTCGAATGTGAATTAGATGAGTTGCGTGCGACTGGAGTATTCAATTCCATGGGCTGATCGGCCCCAGTCTGCAAGCGACCAGCTGGGCTTAATGCCTCGGATGCGACAGGAAGTTGTGGGCCTGCGCATCCGCATGCTGGTTTTCCGACGGGTTACAAGTCGGACACAGGGGCTTGAAAATGTTTTTGGCACCACAGCCAAAACAAAATATTTTCCGTTGCTCTAAACAGTCATCAAAACGATGTCCTGGCTTATCACAATTCCAACACACTAAGGGTTTACGTTGAATAGCTGATACATCCTCATTCAAAAGCTCTTGAGCTGGAACTTCTAGCTCTGCTACACGAGAACGGTGCTCAAATTTTCCTCTTGCAGTACTCGATCGGACTTGTTTGTAGAATTGCTCATGAGTACGTATTTCTTCCCTAAGCCTAGCCAAGGTGGTAATACCAAGATGCATGAGCTCATAACGCAAAGAAGTTTTAGCGTTATGAATCAGAATACGGACAAGAGAACGCTCTGAAATGTCCTTGCGCAATCGACCTATGAGTTTCTCCACTGCGAATTGGAAGTCTTCGAAAGATTCTTGCTCGCCTTGCCGACGCGAATTGATCATTTCCCAAACATCCATATCGTCATCTATGTCGTCGAATTTCTTTCGAAATTCTACACAAAATTCTTCCCAAGTAAATTGAGGATTGGAACGATGGAATCGCCAAAACCAATCGTTGGCTCTCCCAACGAATAGCATGTATAAATGGTCACACAAAAGTTGGTAGTTTCCATTCAAGTTTTGAACAGCAAGTGAACGAACTCTGTACAAGAAATCTTGGGCCTGCATACTATCTTTGCCACCATCAAACCTTATATGCCAGCTTTGTATTATGCTGGACACCTTCTGAATAGGGATAGAAGAATTCGATAAATTCAAAATGTTTGCTCCGTCAGGATTACGATGAACCGAAGCCAACTGGGTTACTTCACCAGGACGTCTAAACCTAGTCCTTTCTTCACTCTGTTGTTCGCTCGGCTCACTACGGCCTATCTGTAGTGCCGCTAGTTGCGCACGTATTGTTTTTTCAATTGTGTCCGCCATAACTGAATTAATGGTCTGAATCATTTGATTCTGACTCGACTGTATGGCCGTTTGTACCAAATTTGCTACTTCTACGCGATCTATAACCCTGCCTTCTGTAGTATATAAATTATCGGGTAATGCATCTCCTTGCACACGACTCATAGATCGAGTTTGCACGCCCCGCCTTGGAGTTGCTCCTCTATTTCTTGAAGCTCTAAAAGTGCCGTGTGCCTCGGAAAGTACTTCCGTAGCCACGTTAGCTTGAGTACCACTGCTACCACTGGCTTCTTGAAGTTCCACTGCCAAATTGTTATTTATGTAAGTCAGTTGTTCTACAGAACAGACTCGCTTGCACACTGGACAAATCGATGACGCTTGAAGACATTCCACTATACATCGATTATGAAATTTGTGTTCGCAAGGTGCAATTGCCACTAATTCGTTTTCACGAATGGTTTCCTGACAAATGCCACAAAAGGGGTCTAAATCTTGTAAAGACTGCGCTAAGTTTTCGTTACTATGTTGCACAGCCATTATTATACTAATAAATACAAATTTCTGATTAAAAAAAGACAATCAAAACTTTTGGTCCACCACTTACTAGATATCAAAACCATAGCCAAAAAAAAGGACAATCTAATCTACAAAAGTTTTCGTCTGCCTTATCTACTATTGCAATTAATGAATTCTATTGTTTACTTGCGATAAGACTGAACAGTGATGTTGGTCAGACCACCAAAGTATCTCTAGCGATCTGCAATTCCAGCCATCAAAACTCACATCAAATGCAAGCTTAGTTTAGATATTATACATTTTCAGCGTGAGAGTTCTCGGAGAACAGATTCGCTCTGGTCGACCAATCCGAAACCACCGAATTGCAATCGCAGTTCCAAGAGACGAGGTTCTGAGCTCCCAAACCACTACGCTGTAGACATATAAATCTACTGAACATTCAAAATTGTGAAACTATATTGGATGGAATATAAGAGCATTCAGCCTAGATGGCTTTCGGGTATCTATCTTTCGGGCATCATCTATTCGGACGGCACCACCTGTTGAGAACTGGTGTTGCTTTTGGGTGCCAGCGGTCATGCCAGCTGACAGCGATGAGCCCCACGTTGGGCGCCACTTGTGTAGTGTGGCGGGATGTGTTGTTATTGTTTTAAGCAAGCCCCTAAATTTGGGAGCTACTGGTGAAGAGGGAGCGGGTGATCGAGTGTGCTCTACCTTCTCTCACGGTGCTATGGAGGATTCGAGGCGTGCACTTCTTGCGTTGCTCTAACTTAGCTCGTCGGACGGGGTGGGGTTCTTTCTCCTCCTTACCATAGCGGACACACCACTACAAGAAAATAAGTGCACTAAACAGAAACTAGCAAAACGAACAAATGGAGTATTTAGATTTGTTCCCACAATCAGGACAGAATCGGACAAACAGACTAATGTAGAGTACATTGATTCTAGGGTATTAGATGTAGGTATACCCTATTCTGTACCCACCCTACCTTGGCATACCGGAAATAAGAATAATGGTCGGTAGCCCCTATAGCAAATTGATCTTACTTTAAGTTTGGGTTTGGCGATGACATCTTGATTAGTGATGGACCAGCGAAAGGAAATTTACGAATTCATATCAAAGTTAAAGGTATATAATTTATAGTTCAAAAACATTCTCTTATATATATATATATAGGTATATATACTAAATAGTTTGCAGCGCATCAGTATCTACCGTATGTAACATTCCAAAATAAGGCTCATATGTACATTATTCAAAAAAAAACATTAGAGAAAATTCATTTAAATTTCAACATAAGAAGTGGAATCGAACGTAAATTGGAAATAAGGTCAGATTTGAAAGTATGATGTCAAAAGATCAAATAAAAATGCAAATCACTTACCATGCACTGCCGTCGTTGAGCTCAAGAGGACTTGCTGGCACAAAAAAAATGTTAATGATCTTAAACTACATACATACTTCCTAACTTAACCTTGTAGTGAGGCGAAATTTAGGTTCGATTACAAAAAAACTAAAGGAAGTTAAACTAAATCATTATTTAAAAATAAAAAAAAACAAAACTAATTTTTATAGACGATATGATGCTTAGCATTAGATCCATTACAGCATCATGGTCGCCGCCAGTAACTTTTAGTGGCTTTTTGTGTCGCAGCACAAATTTATTACGATTTATATGGCCACGTTTCTGCCTCAAAGAAAAACTAACATAGAGTAGTATGTATGGGCCTAACACATAGTGGGGAATCTAGCAGCTTGTCTTTGGAGTGGCAATGCGGAGTCCGTTCTTCGGAATCTGGTCACATAAAAAGCTTGCAGTCGTCTATGAAAATAGTGCAGCCATCAAAGGAAACAAGCGTGGAGAGTTTCCGAGGCACTAATACTTGGTCCAGCAAAAAAAAGGGTTTCCCAAGCACGGTATATTATTATGTCCGATTTTAAATCAGCCAAAATGGGTTTCCAGGCACGAGACAGGTGCTCTGCCAAAAGGTTTCAAATCCAGCAAAAAGGTTTAAGTGGCCCAGCCAAAGGTTTTAGTGGCCCAGCCAAAGGTTTTAGTGGCCCAGCCAAAGGGGCACAGGCGCGAAGCACTGTGAATAAAAGAATTCACTTGACTTTTCTGGCCGACTTGAAAAAAACTTCCCTTACCTGGCCAAAATTCACAAACTGCACAATACTGTTCTTCCGAATGCTCTGTTCCTCGCTTAAATAAACAGGAACCACTTGCACTTAGATGTTGTGTAACAAGAACATGCGCTTTAACTTTTTAAATATATGTGTATAGTATACACGCACAAAAGAAATATTCGTCAGCACTGCTCAAAAGTCGCTGTACTAATGTTCGATCGGCGCGCCGCTAGTTAGCGTGAAGCTGCACTTAGCCGAAGCCGAACTTACTAAATCAACAACAATGCTATGCATATGCGTGGGTGCAATAATAAGATAAGTAACAACGGCATAATCATACGATGCTACGGCTGCTTATCCAAGGTGACCTAAGAGCGCGATAACGTTTGCTAAAAATAAATGCAACACTTGTAAAAGCTAGCTAGACCACCAGCCCAGTAGGAAACTGGACACTACATAGTCGTACGAAAGCAAACATCTGCAAATGCACGCAAGCCACATGAAAACGAACTTCGCTATAACAAGCATTCGTTATATTATTCATTATTTACTATTTGCATTTCATTTATATCTCATTCAATACTCACTCTTGGAGTACACAGAGATAGTCAAAAGTATTTACACAAAGAACATTTTTAACTTACTATAACTATATTCCACTGCGGGAGCTTTTAGTTGTCACTGTTGGAAGCAAGTTGAAAAGTAGTAGTAGTAGCATAACTTGATCAATATGGAAGCAAATGAAAAGAGAATTTAAATATTATTATAATAGAAGCAAAAGTACTGATGCTTAGTTGTCCAAGGTGCACACATTTTATTTGGTTGAGAAGTATAATTGCCTGCAATCTGACTGGAATTGGTTCAATCAAGTTGCGGGTAAATTCAAGTGTTAATTTGTACCCAATTTCCCCAATTTTGAGTATGATATCATTGCATGTTTGATTCTTATTGATAGTCCCCTAAGTAGTTTCATAAAGGTTTACACATTCTCGATGATATTCTTCAGAGCGCAACATTGAAAGAACAGTCCGATTGAAATCTTTAAAAAAAATTTGTATTTTCTTTGAAAATTCAATTATTACAATAACATTAATATTTAAATTTTTGATTGTACAAATTGCATAAATACGATTCGATTTACATTTTCCCTTCCCTTTTATACGAGTTGCATATACACCACCTATTTCTGTTTTTACACGGTCTTTTCTTTACATGATTTTGATATAACACGGTTTGAAAATTAAAAATTTCATATAAATTTCTTTAAAAATGAGGAGCCAATCTCCTTTTTTTCATTTGGTCAACATCTTTTTTTACACGCTTGTTTCTGGGACCAATCTACCGTGTAAAAACAGAATTAGGTGTATTATCATTTCTTAATAACCAATTTGCTACATTACGAGTATATAGTTTGTTTTATGTTCGCTGCAAATCCTCGGCAGCGTAACTCCACTGTGCATGCAATTTGGATACCTGGGAAGCCATTGAGGTTTTGTATTACAGCTGCTTTGCTGTTTGTTGAATTGTTTTGCGGCTCGCCGAAAAGTATGCACCGAGCAGCTTTGCTGATTGTTAGCTCTCATGCCGAATGCTGTTGCTAAGCTAACAACAGCCAGATAAAAGCCAGTACCAACAATGGGCAAATTATGTGCTCAGAAGTATGCCAACTTTTGTTTTTGTGTTGGTAGAGCGGCCAGAAGACAAGGCCAGCTGGCAGTGCACACCCTTCCCGACACAAAAAGTTTTCATGTGGAAGTGCTACTCTTTTGTCGTGCCAACCAAAGGGCTTCTCTTAGCATGCATAGAATTTATTTTTAAACTGCTTACAACTTTTTCAATTTACCGTGCTCCTTCTGGTTTTGTGTTATGCAAATTTCATACGACTGGGCTTCCAAGCGTTGCATTTGAAAAACGATTACGTAAAGTACTTATTAGGCTTTTCAATACGCATACTGTATGTATCTGTCATTCCTCCCTGGGGTCCATTATACAAGTAGTATGTATACCTACACATTCTTTTCACCCGGTCCAATGTAAATGAGCAATTGGAAAATGTTTTGTGGAAAAACGATGAGAAATGGGGTAGTAAAAAATTTGAATCCTATTTGCCACAACCGAACCGCAACTGGGCCAATGACCAAATGATGCTGAAATGTGCCCGGGTCCATGTCCGTGCCCATGTCCGTGTCCGTGTCCGTGTCCGTGTCTGTTTGTCCCTATCGGGCCATACCGAAAACAGTGTCTGTGTCAGTGACGGCTACGCCTGTCTGTTGACCGCATCAACTTGGTCCCGACCAACCGCAATCGGAAAAAATTGCCACCCAACAAGCAAAAAGGAACAGGAGAACTGTTCTACCCTTGCAACGAATTCAATTTCGTTGTGAAAATAAGCCGTAAGATATTTTTGCACAGCAAAATGGAACTAGGTTTTATTTATTTTCTTTATTTTTATTTATTTTACGCAAAGGGTAAGACCATAAGGTCAAAATGCTTGTAAATAAATTAAAATTTGATGTGTCTGAATCCGCCTCTGGCCGTGGGAAAAATAACAACTACTCGACCTATGTTTGTGGCGTATTCACAATTTTCAAATGAAATTGACGGCAGGAGCTGGAAAAGAAACTCAAACAACAAAAATAATGCCAATGGGGTTTGCACAATACGAAGTGTTTTTGCAATCAGCGTGCTGTAGAATTGTGCTTACAGCTTACAGGTTTTGCAGTTCCACGAAATGTAAAAGTTTTGTCATTTGCTAGAACAGCAGGAGATACGAGGCAGGAGTGTACAACAACAACTACAAGAACAACAATAGGAGAAGCGGTCAGGGCGCTTCTAATGGTCAACATTGTACTTTTCATGCCAAATTAGAGGAAAATGCGTGCACAATGGCAACTGGGAAAAAGGGAGAGCAGCACAAAAACTTTGAGCCAGCGATGTTGTAACTATTGTTGTTATTGTTCTTATGCTAGTTGTCGGTTGCTTGTTGCTGTCAGGCGTGCAAGAAACCGCATTTAGTTTCCAAACAAAGTCGGAATCATATTACGTGTGCCTGTCGAAAATATCAGCTAGCGAGTAAAAGCTGTTGCGGAAACGACGTGTGTTTTGCTGCTTCCTCTGCTGCTGAACAAATTTGCCACCAACTGTGTGTGTGAGTGTGTGTGTGTGTGTGTGTGTGTAAGTCCTGCCACAAAACTTGGCTGCTACTTTTGTGTGGCTCTGATGTTTGCTTTATTTTGCAAGCTCAATACGCATCGGGCAGCCCAACTTGTCAAAGCGACAATTTACTCGTTATAAAAACTTGTAAAACTTTTTCAACGATGTTGCCACCACACCCTGCCACCTTTTCCTGCATTGGCATTTTGATGCCCAAGTTTTGTTGCGGCCAAAATGTTTGCCCCTAACTTTTTACAAAATTAATCTTAAAGCACTTGCAGCAGTTTGACACGCGCCTACAACAGCAACATGAATCGAAAAAGTTTTCTGTGGCTATGATAAAACTTACTTATAGTATAGTACTCTACAACCATGAGTGATCCCCATTAAATTTTTTTCTCATTTGGTTATTCTTTGTAACTTGTAAAGGAAGGCTGGGGCTTGTTGTTGATCGAGAAAATACGACGAAAATATGAGAAAATTAAAAATAATCAATGCAAACAGTTTTAACAGTTTTTTTTTAATATAATAATAATATATATGATAAATAATATTTTGAATTTCATTTAATTGTAGGTAAAGCTATAACAACGAGACTCCAGCTAGATTGCATGTCTTTTTAAAATCAGAATGATTTATGATCAATGGTTTAAAAAGTGTTTAGTGTTTAGATATTTAATGAAGTTGTGATTTAGTTCGATGTTCAAATTACATACTTAGTATGTCTCTAATGGCTTCAAGTCCCTATTTCAGTTCCGTGCAGCTGCTGAGCTACTATTTTGTTTTGCTAAAGAATTAGGTAGCTGTTATTTGGATGAAGTGTAATTTTGCAGAATATTATTCTATTTTTTTTTGTTAAGTTGATATTTAGAATATTTTACAAAATAGTACAAATATCAAGGCGTACTCCTTTCTACAGCGTTGTCCATCCTTCACGGAAACCTCTCATGTTCACTCTCATGATGCATATAACAAACGTCTGCTTTAACATGAACCTACCATGCTAATTATTACACAAGCACGAGTTTTTATAAAATAAATTAAATTTTGACTTGAACAGTAGTTTACAAGAAAATACAAACAGAAACTGCAGCTACTAACTTCCTCGTAGCCATAAAATAAGGCATGTCATTATGTTAAAAACAATATACAAACAAGTACTCTCGAATGTTCTCATTGTAGGGCATACAAATAATAACAACAAAGCCGCTTCTGGCTGAATCGCAGCGTATACAAATACACATAATAGCAATAAGGGCCCAGAAGAAAAAGAATTGAAAGTCGTTGTGTTTAATTTCAATTTACTTGCAAATCTTACAGTGGCTTATGCATACATACAAATATACTTATATATGTACATACTATACATACATGACTTTGTAGGATTTTATTGTATAAAGCCACGTACTTTGACATTTGTGCCTTTGAGCGCTTTGGCAAAATGTCGATTGGATTTATGCACGAGTTATTTATAGGCAAGCTGGCAAGCGCTGGGATTTAAACTGAAATTTAAATTCGTCTTAATTATGTGAGGCAACAATGTTGGGCGTTTGATGGTGTTTCTTGGGGTTAAGGAAACAGCCAAGGAACTTATCTTTAGGCAGGACAACTTTTGATGTTTTCAAGCATAAAAGAGAAAAGAATAAACGAGAAATGCCAACAACTGCAGCATTGCTCGTTGTTTATGCATGCAACGTGCCGCTCCGTTCCGCGCTGCTTTGCCTCCTTTAGGGCTCGCCTCTGCAGCGGTTGGACGCACTGCCTGACACAATTTGCGCTCATTATGCTCGAAGGTTGTGTGCTTGTTCTCTCTCACTGAAACTTTTCATTTTGTTGTATTTTTCATTATTCTGACATTACATTTTTTGCCCTTCTGTTATTAATTTTCGCCAGCTTTTCAAGGCAGCACTTGGCGCGCTTTTATTATGTTGCCAGTTGGCCTCAAGTTGGCAACTGCTTATGCTTGACTTTGCCATTTTCGCTTGACTTCATATACCATATACCATACTTGCAATACTTATATTGTACTATAGTACAATGTATAAGTTGTTAAATTGTTTTGCTCCAATTCGGGCAGTCGTCGTTTCGGCTCTCCACGTATTGCAGCTGCTGCAGCAAGAGCTTCAACTTGCCTGAACTTGGCACACAAACTCAGTCACATAACGAAGCTGGAAAACACTTTACCCAAAGTTTTCGAAAGGCAAAAACTTTTAAACGTTTTAACTGCGAGCTTATTGAAATTTTCATGCATTTTCATATTTCATTTCGACCGTGGAGTAGCGAGCTGTGTCATATATCAAAAATTGTGTCAAGCATACGCCATGTGGCCAGCTCGGCTACATTTGCAAATTTAATGCAGCACCGAGCACCCAAGCAGCTACCGAGCACCGACCCAGTCGAGCAGCAGAGTGCAAAAATATTTAACATGTAAGTATGCAACGAAATGGCAACTGAGGCAACAGTGCCATTAACTTGGAAGCAGCAGCTGCTGCTGCGTCTCTGTGGGAGACAAAGGGCAGCAAGGGTGCACGCTATTTGAGTGTGCAACATACCGGTGTGTTTCAAATGAAAAAAGAGAAATCGCGAAAATATTTTAATGGAAATTTGAATATAAACTTCAATTTCTTTCGTGTTATTCGCATTTTTCTTAGATGTTGTTTGCGGGGACTGTATTATAAAACTTATATATCGGTGGAAACTTGGTCTGTCAAGAAAATCATAGAAATCCATTGAAGCTTGTAGAAAAGACGAGAGGAGTTACACATTTTTTGTGAATCTGATTTTAATGTTGTATTACCACAAATTGTAAATCAATTTAAACCAAATTTGAATTGTATTTCCATATTTTATTATTTGAAAAGTATTTTCTTATGCCTGAAACTATAGAATTAATATTATTGTTGAAGTAAAGTCTTACGTTCCTCCCAGCTATTAAAATGTCCGACAGTTATCATTACAGGTTTAGACTTAAATTATTATTATTTTTTAGTTTTTTAGTTATAGTGCTGAATGAATCTGTAGAGACTCCAGTCAAAATTTTGCTTAGAACAAAAGTAGCCGAGTCACTTTTATATCCTTAGCTAGTATATACGCGTCTATCTGGGTTTCATGCTATACCTTCTTCTACATATTATGCTGATATTTTCAACCCAATATTAAGGCCAAAAAGATGAGTGCCATTTTTAATATACATTAAAGGCTTATCAGTTTACTTACTTTTCGCAACCAAAACCAAGCCCCTAGCCACATGGCTTAAATTTTAAGCATTATTTATCCGTTGCATATAAAATTGTTGTACAAAAGCCATTGTGGAAAAGATAAGCCAAATATGCTGCTACATATGATTTTTAGAGAACTGTAAGCCTGCTTAATACCCAAGGACTATAATATTCTTAAATACTGGCAATGACCACCGTTGTGTCAGCTGAACCCTACTCCTGGCAAATGACGTCATTTAAATTCATGCACGCCCCACTTACAGCTGCAGCTTAAGCCGTCAGCAATGTTGCTCTCAGAGGAGTGGCAGCAACATCATCGCCGCAATACACTTCATATTTTATTAACAAAGCAATTTATTGCATACATTTCGTTTAACATGCCATCGCATATTTTACGAGTTGCAAACAAATTTCCATTTTAAATCGATTGCATTTCGGCAACGTGGCGCATACGTAATGTCCGGGTGCAACTTAAAATTTAAAAGTAAAAACTGACAACTGAAACTGCTGTTTAAAAATTGGCAAAACGTTTAGCCTGCAAAACGTCTTAATGAGGCCACAGTGTGTCTGTCTGCTTGTCCTACTAGGCCAGCTGGCAGGCACAGAGGCAGGCAGGCAACCATGACCAGCGGACTAAGTAAGCGTAACCGGCAGGGGCTAACAAAACAGCTATGAAAGTGCACTTTGGAACTTGTAAGTTTGCCCAAGTAGTCGAGGCATCAGCAACAAGAGCAACAGCAGTAAATTGGGTTAGTGAGGTGGGGAGCTGGTAAGATGGCGAGTTGGTGAGGTGGTGAGGCGCAATTGTGCACGAAACGGATGCGAAACGTGCTGCAATGGGCGACTAAGAAATTGCCTTCTGCGGGAAGAAGAGGCACCGCGCGCTGAAAAGTATGCAACAAATGTGCCTACAAAAGCGTGCCAGGCCATTAGAGGAGGCCGTTGTGGCTGCTCTTCCACTTGCCCACTCACTTACTTTACTTTACTTTACTTTAGAGCTCAGCACGTAACATGGCAATTAAACTGGCAAATGTTCTGCTGCCCTGGGAGAATGCAAAATAAATTGGGAAAAATGTATTATCTAATGTACCGGACAGTAATAATAAAAATGTATTCTTAAGTGAAGTATATGTTAACTAACTGTGAGTTATTTTAACTCAACATAAAAAGAGAATCTTATAAAATATCAGTAATCACTTTTGAAACTACACTTGGTACTTGGGCGGGCAAGTAAATAATAGTCAAAGGCTTTCTTTTGTGCATTTACTGAGAAAACAACAATATTTTCTGTCTTTTGCAACTATTATGTGGCCAATGTTCATATTTGTTGTTCTCCTCTGGAGGCATGTCAGTTCAATACAAGTGCTGAAAGCATTGCAATATCGTTACACAAATTACAAACTTACCGAGCTAGGCATTTGCGAGCCTTCGCATTTAAAAAAACCTTGAATTATTATACCAACCTATTATAATTATAAGTTGCGTGAATTATCTCAGCAGATAGCATGCATTCTGTGTACATTCCATATTTAAATATAATAATCCAATTCATTTGTCTACGTTTAATTACAACACCATTTAGCTATTTAAGCCCAAAAACTATGTTATCTAAATAAACTAAAATCGAACGTTTTCGTAGCGATGGAAAATTCTGTTTCAAACAGACAGACACACACAAATTCGAAATATGAACGGTTAGTTAATTGGTATTTAGTACGTCTTACAGCAGCAGCTAATAAACATAAATATCATAAATTGGTATTATCATATTTGTTATTAAAACAGCGTACATGCCCGAGCAAATTGCTGCATAAATCATGCATTACGACAAACGCTACGCAGCACAATTATGAGTACTGCAATTGCTTAAAACGATCTGCGGTCAAAGTGTCAAAAGTTTAAAACGCAGGGACTGGATGGCAGAGACTGGCCAGAGGGGGGTGGGAAAAATATGACCTAGTGGAGAGTATGCCAAGAATATTTTTTTATTTTATGGCCACTCCTGACCAAATGACTTGTATGGATATGTATAAATGCTTTTGCTAGAGGCTAACCGAGGGCCCGTCGCCATTTGCCTAACGGTGCTTGAAGCCACGCACTTGTGTGTGTCTGTGTGTGTGTGTGTGGCAATTTATTAGCGCTATGGCAAGCATGTTTGTGTAGACTCTTGAGCCATAAAATACGAGTGTGTATACTTGCCGCAATGCGCCGCACAACCAAATTGAAGCTTTTACCTACATAAATGCTCACAAATATACAAATATAACGTTTTTCCATTTTAATTAAATTCAAACAGAGGAACAGGACGGGCTTTTTAAACAAAAATATCCGCGCCCCAATAGCATGTTGTTAAATATCTCCATAATCGCATTACACGGAAATTCGTTCTGGGCGCAATTTGGCCTGCGGCTTATGTGCTTTCAATTTTTCATGTGGTGCAACAAATTATTATACAACAACAAGGCGTCGTGCGAGTGAAAAACGTTCAGTAACAGTCTTTTGCGTGCAAAGGAATTTTAATTGTACGTTTTTCAATTGTCAAGAGCATCTGTGTATTAAATGTAAATAAAACAAGCCAAGCAAGTACATTATTCTGAATATCGATAAACATATTTTGACCAATATTATATATCGTCAGTTATATATTGTAATTTAATTTTATTATAGACCAGTTCATAAAATTTTTAAAGACTGTATGTAGTTTTATGAATCATGCGATTTGAACCGAGTCATATTCAGGGTACCTGTTATCTCGTTGAGCTAACAAATAACGCAATCGTTTTTTTTTTGGAATTCAAAACACTTGCCAATATCGACTTAGCAGAATTGGAACGAATTCGTTTTTTTTTCTAATCTTCTTTAATATTTCAAAACAGATATTTTGTAACATGTCGTATAATTCATATAGATGTGTTTTAATTGAATTGAATGCTCTCTATATGTTTGTAGATGTCTTTTTTACCACACTACACTAATTTATTATACGAAAAATTGTGTCTTATGAGTAGTGCCTCACTACAAGCTGATATTTCTGGACTAGTTATTATTGATACAACAATTATTGTATAGCTGTCGTAAAGAATAGGGTGGATGCAGGGTATTTAAAAATCGAAACTTTGCTAAAGAGCTAGAATCTAACACATCTAGGCCGTGAATTCAAGCTCAGCTAGTTCTCAAAACAAATGCAAATTGTTATTAGTTCTTTTTGTTGGACAGGATTTACTTGCTTCAATTAATATTTTACTGATTTATTTGACTAGAGTTAATATTCCTTAACATTTGTTTAAGCACTTTTATTTGCCATTGCCAGAATAAAAATTCAGCTTTTATAAAGTGAAAATATTTTCAATTCTCTCTTGCCAGAACATGTTTATTTTAAACTAAAAGAAAAGTTTTTCGCTGAAGAACTTCATGCACATATTTGTCATTCCTCTTTAGAAAAGACCATTCTAATGTTTTCGTACATATTTCAAAAATTCAATTAAGTTTGCGTCTTTGCCGCGCTGCTATGCTGTGCACGTGTCTCTATGTCTACATGTATGGATGTACAACTTGTGCGGGTGTTGGTTTTTGTTGCACAAAGCAAACGGCAGCAAAATTAAAGTAAATAAACAAGCACATTCCACAACGAGACGATGCCATGAGACGCCAATTGGCGCGCTTGGTCACAGTTGTCGCAACAAAACGCATAGATATATACATACATACACACACACACACATACGCATATGTGGCGAAGTCCCCAAGGTACAAACGTCTAGTTCCATTTACGGCCAAAAACCGCAATACTTTGGCAACACAAACACATCGAAACCGCAGAGAGACATTGGCCAACACACTGTCAGGCAATGGTCATATGTATAGATGTGTCCCCAGTGTGAACGATGACTGCCATTGTCCTTGGTTTGCGGCTCTGCACTGAGAAAAACCATTGAACTTTACGAGCTAAATTTCACCTTTTTGGCAACTAAACAGCTATTAAGCGGATTAAGGAATTTAATAATGATCGTATTTGGCAAAATTTAGAAAAGAAGGACAAATTTAAGATAGTATAATAATAACGAAGAATTATAACTTCATTAAACAGTATTTATATATTTATTTATATATTTACATTTAAAATAAAAAAAGGTACAATTTTGAAGCAATATTCTCGATTTATTATAAATTCGCCCATAAAAACAATCTACTTATAAGCAATTGTTTAGAGACTTAAATATTTCTGCTGTAATTTTTTTGTTACTAAAAATATTACAACGTAAACTAGTGTTATTTATAAAATTTTCCCTCACTATGGGTAGATATGCATGAGCTCGAAATTTGTGCCGCAATCAAGAAACTCCCCACTGCCACACAGAAGCCATTTTGCGCCACTCTAACACACACACACACACACACACACACACACACACACACACTACTACACACACAGGCACTGTCAAGTCAAGGACTTGGGCGTCGCATAACTTTCAATGAAAATTCCTTTTTTATTGTGATAAATGTTGCAAAGAAACTTGTGGCAGTTTTATACTTAAAGTCCACTCAGATAATTTGAACCTCTTGACACAAATGTGCCACAAAATAATGGCACTATTTATAATTAATATTGTTCTATATACCACCACTGTAATTAACCCCTTACTCACACACAATCTAATGTATGATTTTTTTTTAAATTTTTTATCTTCTGCAGGTACACGATGATCTAGATAAAGAAGCGGACTATTCTGGCTCCGGTTTCGGACCCGATGACGAGGACGCCATAACAGATCATCACAGTTCGCACAATTCGCGAGTCCACAATACGCAGCTAAACGCGAATACAAATAGTAAGCATAATACAAACGACAACAACGACCTCATCTCTAGTAGAGTCAACCACCACAATCAAATCGACAACAACAACCATCAAACGAATAGTGGCACAATCATTGGTAGTAGCACCAACAACAACCAGAACAACAACATTAATATCAATAATAATAACAACAACATCAACGGCATCATCAGCAGTGGTAGTGACATCAGTGGTCATACAATCGGTAAAGATCAAGATAGTAATAATGCTACAGCAACAACAACAACTACAACAACAGCAACAGAAATTGTTTCTTCTTCAACTACTTCTACTACTACTTCTACTACTACTATTACTCCTATTTCTACCACAATCAATCCAATAAATCCAACAATAACAACAACAAAAACAACAACAATTACCAACAATTTTTCAACTCCAATCAACTCCAATTCAGTTTCTAAAGTTACAAATCAAAGTTATCCAAACACTACAAAAACAAAAACAACCACCACTACAACAACAACCATTATCATAGCGCCCACATCTCCATCATCACACCCAATTTTCAAGATAAACGATACTCACAAATATAATATTGATGATAATAGCGACAGCTCTTTTACTAATAATCACAATAATAATAATAACGATAATAATTTACACACAACAACAACAACATCTTTATATCCACCAGCTCATACAGCAACACCAATACATCCCTCCACAACAGTCCAAACTAGCACCAGTAGCAACAACAACAACAACAGCAGCATCTCCTCCTCTTCCTCATCCTCCTCTTCCTCCTCCAGTAGCGGTGATACCCACATTATTAAACCCGATGTACCCACGCCGGAGAGCGTTCCAAGCTCCACCACAAGCAGCACACAAAAGACGCCCATCAGTGCTCTTCCCGATGCCACCATCGATGGGGATGATGAAGATGATGTCATTGACTTGGACGACACGAACGAAGGCAGTGCCGACGGCGATGATGATAATGAAGATAATGATGATAATGACGATAATGACGACAACGACGGCGATGATTTGCAGGGCGTTGGCAATGGTGGTGGTGACGATGATTACGACACCGAACACCAAATCTTTAAAACAGATCAAGAGTCGGTGGGCACGCCAAAACGCCCTGAGGGCGTTGAGGAAATTAACCCTCCGATCGATGGCAGTGAGGACGAGGATGAGGAGCTATATACGGATATTAGCGATCCCAGTGCCGGCCAACGCGAACGTCAGTGGTTTTTAATTTTCTTTTGCTTTTGCCTGGTTTCTATAATTTGTTTCCACATTTTATATTGTATTGTTGCTTTCATTTGTGTTTTTTGTACTTTTTCTGTAAACGTTGCTTTCCCAATTATTCCTGCACTTGCATTTTTCAGTTTATTCTTTAGTTTGTTAAGTATGTATCGTAAAGTTGCTTTTGTTGCGGCATGTTCGGTTTGGCAAATGGCTGCAGGCACACACGCGCACACTCACACACACACACACAGAAATGCACACAACAATAACTTGTTGACTAGTGTGTGCGTGTGTGTACATGTGTATGTGTCTGTGGCCGTTTTAATGGTTTTATGCTTTGCCCTGACCATTTTGCAATTGGGTTTTGTCAATTTGCTTTCGTTCACAATGTGAAACTGCCATTTCGTTGCATACTGCTGGGCGCACAACCGCAACTCGGCCACATGTGCATTAGCAATGGCAATTTTACTTTTTCCCTACATGCATGTATGTATATGTATTTTATTTAATTGTTGGTATTCATATTTTTGTAATTGATTTTAATTTATAAGCAGCTTAAATAGTTGAAGTATTTTGGCTGCAGTAGACGCTCTTTATGGTCGATAGTTGTCACTATAGGGAGCGTATGCTGTAATTATAAGTAATTTTGTATTTTATGTTCTACATTTTAGGTTAATTTTATACAATACTTTTATTTAAATTGTCAAGTGTCAGGTCTATGCCACGTCGCGATCAACTTTTAAGCGCGTCGTAACACAACGGACAACGAACCCACACTCTTTCTCTCTCTCTCTCTCTCTCTCTATCGCTCTCTCGCTCTAATCGCATTTTGTGGTAGCCACTCAAAATCTACACCAAAATTTCCCCTAAGTCAAATCATAACGAAATCAATTTTCACGCTCATATACAAGCAAATCGCGCTTCATTTACTCATTTTCACTTTACATTACATTACTGTGTGTGTGTGTGTGTGATTATTTATGTGTATGTATCTGTTGCAACATGCTGTGTTTTTCCATTTAAAACTCATTTGCACAGCTCAACAAAAGAACCAAGCCAGCATGCCACACAACCCACACAAAAACATTCCCACATATTCATCGAAAATAATGATACACAGACGCATATACATACACATATATGTATATACATACATGTGTGCGTTTTATAAGCACACCATGGTATAATTATCCATTTATGAATCAAGCACACATATATTTCTGAAAATTTGCAATTATTTTATAGACCTTAACCACAAAGCATTGATGATGAAATTTTGACAGTTTTATTTATTTAACATGGATTTAATACAAAAACTTATATATGTAGGAGTATTCAGTCATAAAAATATTACCCAAATCAAAGAAAAGGAAATTCTGATATTGAGACTCTCTAGGAAAATCTACTCCTGCGTTTATAAAAGTAACATTTTGGATAACATCGTTTAAATGAGATCCGGCAAGCTGCCCAGGTGGAAAAAGTTATCAAAGCCAGAAATGGCCAAGGAAGGCCACCGAAAGACCACGAGATAACAGAATTTGTAGGCATTTCAAAGGTGTTAAAATTTTGGAGATGATGAGATTATTTATATGATCAACCAGAGATATAAATCTTAAAACTATATCGAATTACCAGAAATCTATAAACCAGCTTACAAGTAAAAGTCTACACTTGAAAGTTGCATTTCAACTATATCTCCTAAATGTGTCTGTTTCTATATTCGAGTTGGGTATGAATTGTTAAAGCTGAAACCTCAACCGCATCAGCGGCAAGGACAAGCCATTAATTACTCATTCCTCGCCCAAAACAAACGTCAACTCTTGGCGGCAGAAACGATAAATTTGATGACTATCAGTAATGGGCAGGCGATAAGTCAGAGTCAGCATAGAGCAGAAGCCGTTCAACTTGCGAGCAGGTGGCTGCCTGTAAAATACTCCATCTCAGTCAGAAGCTCAATTCACAATTGTTGCCTTAGGCGTAAAGTTCCATTAGTGGAACACACGAACAAACAACCGCGCAAGGGCGAACAGGCGAACTAAGCGCCACACGCCCGCACTGCTGCTTCATAGTCAAGAGCTTTAAAATAAAAATCCCACTAAGCTGTGCAGCAATGTTGCACGCGTCTCTGTTGTTGTTTGTCGTCATACGACAGCTGCAAAGAAAAAATGAATCGAATGTTAAAGTCGCGCAAGACTGACTATTGTATATCCTATGCCCGTCCACCCTTCTATATTCCTTTGCTCCTATTTCCACGAAACTTCAGGATGCAGTGGGACATTATTAGAAACTCGTGAATCCCACATGTTGTTACTTTATCGTGTATCGGCTCAATAGAAACTATATAAACTTCGTCTATTCAATTCGGCTGCCTATAGGTAGGACAATTAATTCGACATGACCAGATTTGTGTTGCTGGCATGCTATGGTTGAAAAGATCTCGATGTTCGCACAGTCGAGCAGTCTGTCACGCCTTTCTTTTCCTGCAACATACATTCAGGCTTTTTAGTATACTCCTCGGGCATACAGGGTATACACAAAATGTGTAGAGTAGAGGGAAGAAAAAAGCACTTGCTGCGCTGCTTCAAAGCACTTCAAATGAAAAATCACAAGCCCTGACAATGGCGACGACGGTGACGGCTCCCATATAAGTTTGTGTATTTGTATGTGTTCGGTTACTTGAAGCATTGTTGCTCATACAGCTACACTTGCCCCCTCTCCCACCACCACGGGCTCCGTTTAAGGCGCATGCTTCACAGTACTTTCTGGCTCATGTTGTCGCTGACAAACGCTATTTATAGTCTAAGCAGCACACGCACACACACACATCTGCTTCGTGCTAAGCACTCTTTAAGCCGGGCTCGAGTGCTCCCCATATAATGGACTGTTGCTGAAAGGCATGGCAAATATGTGGCACTCTTTCTTTCCACCTCTGCATCACCATATGCACGGCCAGCGAAATGTTTTGTTAAAGGACCACAAAATCAAAGTCGTTGCGCTGCAGCCTAAAAGCAGGCAACACTTTTGCATTCACGAGCAAAGCGCTGCCATAATTTGGCACGTACAACGAGAGCACAGTTCATCCTGGTGATTGACTGTGACTCTAACTGTGATTGAGGGCAGAGCGCACACCCGCACAAACACACAAACACACACACACACTCGTCCCCAAATCAAAGTAGACGCTTCTAAAAGCTTGGCCCAAGCTCTGCAATTTGCACGTTCGCTCATAAACTGCACCAATGTACCAGAATGTGTGCGCGTCGCTTGTTAATCGAATTTTTGTGTGCGTGTATGCGTCATCCGCATGTGTATGAGTGTGTGTGTCAAGCTATTAAGGCAGTGACAGCTTGCAACAGTAACGGCAGTTGTGGAGGCTCTGCAATTTTTCATTGCCTGCGTTCGACTGCGACTGCAATCCGATTCGCCATCAATCAGCGTTTCGTCTCGCACAAAGAGACAGCCCTTACAGTTGTTCCAATTCCAAACTTTATTTACGATGCAGTTCCAATTCAGTCTTTCTGTTGTCCATGATATTGCTCCGTTCCTTATACAGATGTAAGATTTTAGTAAAATATTTGCAATTGCAAAATATATTTAAAAAGGCCAGAGCTGGCGCTTTTACAAAACTTTAAACAGGGAATTAACAGAGACCTTATTATAAGGGATTCTGAAAGTACTTATTATAAGGAATTTTGAAGGACCTTTTGAACATAAACAGGCATAATTTTTTAACGTTTTTTACCGTTAAAAAAATAAAATTAAAAATAAGAATCTTACAGATAAAACTATCTACTGGAAGATCAACAAAAAGCTTTCATAAAAATGTTATATTCCTGTATCAGCATTAACTTTTTGTTGTTCTATTTAGCGAACCGTTTGCGCATAATTTTAAAAGGAAATAGAAGCTGGGAAGCTGTGGATTACCTAAATTAGTTGGAACCTAAATGTATATTTTATTGGGCTTCTTTAACTCACAGAGGAAGAGTGTTCCATTATATTGGTTATTAGACAACTTTTTCATTACTCCGTATTTAGGTTTCCTTTTTTTAAACACTATTCTCTGCAAACAAACACCAAAGTAAGAGCTTAAAGTAACCCGAATACTCATAGAAGATTTAAAGAACCTCAACCGCAAAAACCAATTTTACTGGCTTTGTGTCTCGCTCTTGATTTTCCACACACGGAAAAGTTGTTGTGTACATAACTATTATCCCCAGCAGCACTTGCAACTTAATTTCTTCCTTAGCCACAGGACAATTTAACTTGAGTTGAAATCCTATAAAGACTTTAGACAGCTGTATTTACTCACCGGTCGCTGTTATGCTCAAGTTTTACACTTAAACAGTTTCTGTCTGAAACAACAAGCACTCACGTTCTATTTGTGCTGTTGCGAAGTTAATTTGTTTGCTTAACTCGAACGAAAACGTATGTTTGTACATACGTATAGTATTTTCCATTGTTAATGGACTCAGACTAGTCTGAGCCTGCGGCTTTCCCCAAAGCTACTATTTAATGCAATCCCGGGTACGCAATCAAATGCCGCAAATGCAGTTCAAGCCACAGACTCTTAAACACACACACACACACATATTTTGATGTATTGAGTGGCTATTATGGGCTGCCTGCATAATTAATTTAATTGACGCTCTTTGCTGGTTCAACGAACAAAGCTGCGAACGTGCTGTCAAATAAGCAAACACTCACCTCAAGAAAACAACACCCAAAGGCTAATCAAGCAATAAACATGCTTTGAACTCAAACAGAGGTATGGGAGGATCCCCCACATACTCGTACACTCAAAAGGACCCTCATGATATGATTTAACAAACAAATGCCGATTAATTTAATAAAAAATCGTTTGGTCGACAGCTAATTGGCATTAATGTAATTTTATCACAAAGGCACCTAAATATGAGAAAACAAAGTTCAAAAAAGAAGGCTTTGCTTTCATTTTTCAATAACGAAAATTATGCAAATTAAATGCGCAGCAAAATATGCGCCAACTGTGGCAAAGTGGCAAAGTGGCAAACAGAAAAAAAACTCAAGAAACCCAATTAGATCAAAAGTTTGTTGTTTTGTGGCCCATCTAAAAAGCTAGGTGCGTGTGAAATTCAACAGCAGCCAACGCCCCTCTCTTTGTGACTCTCAGAAAGTTCCACGCCCTCACAACCACCTACCCGACCACCGCCTACAGCCCACAGTTGAGTTGTCAACGCAAGCAGCAACAACAGGAAGAACAGAGTCAGTTGTCAGTCGATGGCAGCTGACAATGAGCCGCAAAAATGTGGAAAACAACTTGGGCGAAAATTTGTGACAATTTTCTGCATCTGCCCCGCGCACTGTTCGCTTCTCTCATTTAAACTTCTTGCTTTGCACTCATTAGCGTGTAATGAGTATTTTCCCGTTTCAATCGGGGATGGCTGAGAAATTTCTGAGAAGCTATTTTCCTTGGGCTCTAATCTTTCATTGTGTGTCAGGAATTTTCTATAAATGTCTTCAAAGAGTTTTTGAAAAGAGAACAATTTTAGCAAAATAAACACATTTTTCATTCGCTAAGTAACTTTAATAAAAATAAATAGCAATTCAACTGAGTAGCAATAAATTGTCCGAACTTTAATTTAAGCGGGTTAAAGTTGAAATTTCAACATTTGTATATTTATTCTTGTGATATCTGTTTTTTTTTTTTATAAATAAACCGTAAAATGAAGAAAAATTCAATTTAAACATTTTTGTTTAAAGAAAAGAAAAATCAAATAATATACGAAATATTTTCTTGTGACGGCAACGTTTGACTTGTCTGCAAAAGTGCACTTTCTATTCAAGGAATTTCAAAAGGATTGCAAAATAAGTAAAAGAAAAAAATGTCTAGCGATTTCTTTGACATCTCTTTTTTCCTGCCATCTTTAAATTTCCTTGTTATGCGGAAATAATGTAAATAGCACAAAAGTATTGCCTACTTTGTAGCGCAATTTAAAGTTGCTACTTAAAAAGCTAACAATAATATTATTTAAAATATGTAGGAATGGTAGAGTAATATACAGTAGCCCTGTTATAAAGCAGCCCGGCTTAGAAATTGACAGTCGGCATAAGTAGAGAGACAAAGAGAATGACAAGGAAAGGAAACGAAGGAATAACATAAGTAGCATCAGATCAGTCAGTCGGGCGTGAGTTGTTGAGGCGAAAACAAGTATTGAGTGTGCTCGTGCAGAAAAGATCAGACAGAGTCAAACAAATATTAAATAATAAATAAACTAACCAACTAATACAATTTGTGTGTATTTACTTGGAGTAAGGCCCTCGACAACCCATGCCCCTAGATATTGCTTTTTTTTGCCAATCTAAACTAACATTTTCAACAGGAATATAATTTAAGTTTGTTTTCTATGGATATACTGACAACTTGTCTCTACTCCTGCAATTTTGTGGCTTAAGTTTTGTAAAATCATTGCATAGCTTTCCATGAATACATACCTATATTCATGAACACACGCAAGCACACAAACGAATACACGCACACACACAGTACAAACATGCTATCTATTAAAACCAATATTGACACTTAATAATAGTATTCAAAAAGTTTCTTTATTTGCACGCACATTAAACATTCCACATACAACAATATATGTACATGCATACACACATAATACTTACCTATTGATTATATTTTTAAAACGAAATCCTTTTTGAATGCAACTCAACACAAACGCCGCCTGGCATTTTGCTCTCTTTTCTCGTTACATTCACACAGCGGGCACTACAAACATTCAGGGCAACATTCACGAATTGGACCCGAACAACAACATCAATAGCCAGCCAACAGATACCAAACCGATTGATCACACGCCTATCAACGAGGTAGTCATCATGAGCGACGACGATCGCACGACGAGCTTCTTTGCGCAGCCCGGCATTTTGGCAGGTATGTAAAAATCATAAAGTAGAGTTCCTTTAAACATGGGGGAAAGCACAATTTTCTACTACAACACCTGCACAGTCAGACAGGAAAATAGTTAATTAGTGTACCCAATGAAAATCCCCATCAATAATGGTAAAGCCCCCCAACCCGATCAGAAAAGGGCCACGCTGCCACTGATTTCTTTATACTTCACTGCTAATAAACTAAGAACAAAGTATAACCAAACGAAAATATAGATCATTTTATAAATATATCTAATAAATCAAAACATGATCCTATGTCTTGTCCTCGTGTAGTTTTAAACTAATCGGATAGAATTCTTTTGTCTTTATGATTGAACACAAAAATTATTCGAATTTTACTTGTACTAGTCACATAAATAAATATCTGTACTTAAATCGATATTAATGATGCATAGTTTTTTTTTTTTTTTTTTTTGTAAATAAAAAATACGAGTGCAACTTTTTATTTTAAATTCAAAAAAAAAACATTCTCAGGCATGTTTTTACAAAAATGGGCTTAGCCGTTAAACTGATTAGACTTCAAGTTTGGGTAGAAAATTAAAAGGATTAAATATTAATACTTATTATTAAATATTATTAAAATATCATCAAACGTGTTGGAAAAAATGATTTATTTTAAAAATCTTTAAAACCAATTTTGCAGGCCAACTTCCATGTTAAGCTGCCGAATTAAACAAATTTCATTTATTTTAGTCGAAATGCATTTTTTTTAGTTTTTCTTTTTTTAAGAATGATATAAATTTTAAAGTATTGACATAACTAATACCAAGTTTTGGAAGCTTCCCTTTTTATTAAAATATAAAAACGGGTGATCGGGATTGCACTTAACTAATGATTGAGATTACAATTAATACATTGAGATCACACCTTATGGAATGAAATCGCATTTAATAGATCATCGAAGTCGAACTTCATAGCTTGAGTAATAAGATCAGACTTGATAGATGATGGAGATTTCCAAATTGGGATCTCATTTGGCAGGTGATTGACAGAAATGTATTTCATTTATGGATTTCTAACCATTCTTGAAACGGATTTTCAAATTACATATTTAAATACAATTTATTTAGATTGACTGCTTGCATTTATCTAGAAGCTTTAGACCTGAACAATATATTTATATTAATTTATATACATTGCTAGTGAAGAGATGTGTCTATCTGAATATATTTTATGGTTTTAATATTTCTGACAAAGCTCACACGTACGAGTATCTGTGATCTATGTATTTAATCTGCTTCTTTCTACACGTTAACAGCTGTCATTGGCGGCGCCGTTGTTGGCCTTTTGTGTGCCATTCTCGTGGTTATGTTCATTGTTTATCGCATGAGGAAAAAGGACGAGGGCTCCTATGCGCTGGACGAGCCAAAGCGTTCTCCGGCCAACAACTCGTATGCGAAAAATGCGAATAATCGCGAGTTCTACGCCTGAGATAATGGCTCAGCGCGCAGGTATTAAGTTGACAATGCAAATGAGCAACAACAACAACAACAGCAACAACAACAACTGGAGTAGCAGGAGGAGCAAAAGGAACAACTTGGAATGATATGAGGGAGGCATTTATAAAAGCATACGCAATAGAATTGGTTAAGCTCAACTAATACACTGCGCGAAAAGTCGCAGCAGAGGGCAACAAACTAAAAACAAAACAAAAGAAAACAAACAAAAATGAAAACTCTTGAGATCACACAATTTTTCGTGAGGGGATACAAATTTTGAACTTAAGTTAATGCTGCACACACACACACACATCTACTTTAGAAATCTATATGCATACATACATATATATATATATATACTTGTATATATATAGAAAGAAGGGGTACAAACAACATCAAAGAGTTTGTAACTAAATGTTGTTGAGTGTGTGTGCACATTTTTATTAATTAAGTACATTTTAAGCAAATTGTGTAAAAGGAAAATATCAAATATGTATGAAGAAAGGTAACTATGACAAGCGAAATTAAAACACTTTATAGTGAAACCATTATAAGGGCGGGCGGAAATTAATTATGAATATGTGTATGTAGAGAAAAAGTAATAATAATAATATAATATAAAACAAATGCAAATAATACAGACACTGGCAAGCAAGCAAACACTCAACTATTTACAACACACATAGATGTAAACAAATGTACTTCAATTTGGACGAGAAAAACAAAAACATAAACCAATTCATAAAACAATTGCATATATAAGTTTTCATATGCAGAGCAATAAAACACACACACACACACCCATACACACCCACACACACACGCGCATAGACAAGTAAATGATTTACATAACCAGACAATTATGATGAAATACTTTGTGGCACATTTAAATTGAAGCATAAATGTGTTTAAGTTATTAGTAAGCATTATTATGTAATTATTAGTGTAATTCCTAAACAACAAAAACAAACAAACAAACAAACAAACAAGCAAATAAAAAGCAAACACGAAGAAAGCAAGAACGAAAGAAAAATGAAAGCAAAATAGCAAAACTAAGCGTCAAACATTTTCCCTGGCCACCAAAATGAAGTTGAATATTAAATTAAATTAATAATTAAAGAGGTACGAGAGGTTGAAGCTATCATAACAGCAATTCATACAAATATATTTTGACTCTCTTTTCTAAACTCGAAACGAAGCATATATAGTATATATATAAATATATTTATATTTATTGAATTACAAATGAATATGCAAGCAATTGTACATTAATTTAGTTTTGTTATAATCATTTGCATTAACTGTGTCTGCACTAAGCCGCGAGTTGTCAGTCGCTTAACCTTTTCTAAGACCTTGATCAGCTTTAGTGTGCTATTAATTAAAAGTTTTTTTGATTGTTTCTTAACCCAATTGCTTCCAATGCTGAGAATCAAAATTATGCAATAACTTACACATATGTGCATTTATTTAGTTATACTTGTATACATACATATGTTGGAATTCTCTTGACAAGCCACATATTAATTGCAATAGTAAACAAATTTTATTGTTAAGTTTAAGCGGCAGAACTAAAAAAAATATATTGAAAAATAAAGCATTAGCATTACTGTACATTTTTGTGCTTTTGTTCAAATGAATTCAATTAAACACATACCGTTGTAACGAACCACACACACACACACATACATACAGGCATATACGCACACACACACACACACATACACACACACATTCGACCGCAAATCCAATTAGTCGCAATACTGTTTACTTGTTAGTCAAGCAACTCGCTCTCGAACGCCATATTTTCGTTAAATGTATGTAATAATATTAATAATATAATACAATTAAGCGAATACATAAATCAATTGTGTGTGTAATTGTGTACTATAATGCATATGTAGTAACGTATATGTATATACGTACATTTATATGTATGTATCTATTCACACAGCAACCGGAAACAAAACGTATATGGTGTATGTTAGAAAGAAAACAAATACTACAACTAATGAAAAACAAAAAAATCATGTAAACCAACCAACCAACCAACCAACTAACAGAACAAAACTTAACAAACATTGAACGAAATCTTAATACAACCTTTTCTACACTGTAAAAAACAAGCAACTGCAACTTTTTATATAACTATATTGAGGATTATTTTCACACCAACCTAAAACTCTTCAAGTTTCTTCAATTTTTTTTGTTCTTATTAAATATTTTTTAAGCGTTTAGTTTGCTAGTTTTCTAAATGCGCTGAATGTACTGAAAATTTGGTTTTGATTTGCTAAATATAATAATAAAAATGGTATAAAACTAATTTAAAAAACAACAACAAAATGCAGCACTCTTTATTCACAATTTGGCCCGCATAAAGGGTTTCAGATAACGCTCAAAGGCAACGGGCACTGGCCGCTTGTTCATGGGACTTTTCTTGGCCGACGCCAATATGCGTTCGTACACGTTGCCATCGTAGCTGCCCAGCACGGAGCTTAGTTCACGGTCCTCCAAATCGAATCCATCTACTATGGCCACCGCGTTGAGGCGCACCTGCTTCAGCACTAGCTCCAACCGGGTCTGCAGATCATCGATCTGCTGCTCGCTGAGCGGCACAAACTGTACGAGAAACAGAAAAGATAGATATCAATAATCAGTCTTCGATTTTTCAATATATGAATAAGATTATGATAATGGTTCGAGGAAATATTGTGTATATACTACCAACAAACTATTAGTTTCGTCATCTATGGTTTTAGACTTTATCTAAAGAGTCCTTGGTGTAATGACGAAACTATCTGAACTACCCACATAATGTCTAATACACGATAAAATATATAGCTACCCGCAGTATGTCGGCCATATGTCGTTGCACCGTGTGGACCAGATACAGTTCCAGCAACTGCTCCAACACCCTATTAAGGTTCGCTGATCGCTTGGCAGCCGCTTTGCCCGTAACTTCCTGCAAGAATGTGTACGTAACGAAGGCGCGACCGTGCAACTGTGGAAGGCGAACATTTTCGGTTCAATTGGGGAGGGAAATTGGCAAAAGGTGCAGCTCCACTCACCTCTGCTGCCTGCGTCAACTCAATGCCCGTCTCATTCAGAGCCTGCGGCTGGGTGCGACCCGCGCCCAGACGCGTCGTGTAGTGCTGATGGGCCAAACGCGTTTTACTGTCGGAGAAAAAATGCAAATTTTGTTAAAACCCGAGGCAGAAAAGCCAGTGTATGGCAACTCACTTGGTGGCCGCATATTGCAAGGCCTCGACCAGCTGTTGCCATGAGCCGGTCCACTGGGGGAACTGCTTCCAGGCAGCTAACTCGCCCAAATAGCTCATGGTGGGCATCAATTGACGCTTCGCCAGCACATCGCCCCAAGCCTTCAGCAGTATCTTGCCCACCTGCAGATAAAGCACCGAATTCTCGCCCTCGTATGTGCAGGCGGCCGAGGCGAGACCGAAAATGTTGCCCAAATTGGCTGCCGCCAAGTAACCGTGGCCGCCACAGGACTGTCGCATGCGCTCAATTGCATAGGTGGAGTCGTAGGAGCAGGCGGCCTTCAGGGTGCAGGACAAGGCGTGCAGCTCCGGTAAGCGCGAGTAATCACCGGCATTCACATCCTTGGCCGTGCGATGGTACAGAGACCACACCTGTCCAGCGGCCAAGCGATACGCAACCACGCTTGCAATCTCTGGCAGCACCTTCATCTGCTGCGTTATGTGATCCAACACCTGTGGTTCGGGCTCGCTGTAACCTTAACTTTTAGAAACTTCCTCTCCAATCAACTGCGTGCTGGACTTACTCAGGGACTTAATAGGGCTCTGGCGACGCACGGCGGAGTAGCGTGTGGCAATAGTGACTGCTTGGGCGAGAAAGAACGTATTGCCGAAGGCCACGGCCGCACGCACATACACCATGGGAAAGTAGTTGAGCTGCGAAACGGGACTCTTCACGTAGCTGCCATCCTCCAGGACCTGAGCATTTCGCATGAGCATCTGGATGCGTGGTATGCGCACCTTATTCAAGCCCAAATAGCCATTATTTACGCCCGGCATGCCAATCTTCTTCCCAATATCTCCGATGTCAATGCCGGGCAACGGGCGATGCGTTTCCTCATCCCGCACCTGCACCAAAAACAAATGGATCCCCTTGCTCTCGCCATCGATGTACAGTTGTGCCACCACTATGCAATAATTGACCGTGTGGCCCACTGAAAACGAGTTATGAACATACGAGAAGTTAAGGTAGGTCAGAAGTACTCATGTGACTTGAATAAAGGAAAAACAAGTAGAGAAGCTAAAGCAGCGAAGAACAATTATAGAAATTTAAAAAATTGAGCAAATTAAACAAAAATTTGATCGATTTTACCTCCCTTCGTATTCGAACTCACGTAATGGGTGTATAATTGCATATTTATATCGGCATTGTAGGCAAATATAGCCTCCACAAATAAAGCATCTTTGTGCAAAATTTGGTGTCTCTAGCTCTTATGGTCTCCGAGATCCAGGTGTTCATACGGACGGACGGATGGGCGGACAAACTGACAGACGGGCAGACAGACATACAGACAGGGCTAGATCGACTCGCCTTTTCATGCTGATCAAGAATATATATACTTTGTGGGATTTGTGATGGAATAAGTGACGGCAAATCGAGATTTAAGTTCTGAAATTTCAAATAAATTAAATTAAATAAAAAAATATTATGGCCGCCCTCCTCTGCGATTCTCATACTAAGTACCTAAGTGATGGCAAATCGAGATTTAAATTGTGAAAGTTCTATTAAATTAAAGAAAAACAAATGTTGAAATTTCAGATAAATCAAATTAAATTCAAAAATATTTTGGCTGCCCTCCTCTGCGATTCTCATAGTAAGTACCTAAGTGACGGCAAATCGAGATTTAAATTGTGAAATTTCTGGTAAATTAAATAAAATAAATATTGTGGCCGCCCTCCTCTGCGATTCTCATAGTAAGTACCTAAGTGACGGCAAATCGAGATTTAAATTGTGAAAGTTCTGATAAATTAAATTAAAGAAAAACAAATTGTGAAATTTCTGATAAATTTAATAAAATAAAATAAATATTGTGGCCGCCCTCCTCTGCGATTCTCATAGTAAGTACCTAAGTGACGGCAAATCGAGATTTAAATTGTGAAAGTTCTGATAAATTAAATTAAAGAAAAACAAATTGTGAAATTTCTGATAAATTTAATAAAATAAAATAAATATTGTGGCCGCCCTCCTCTGCGATTCTCATAGTAAGTACCTAAGTGACGGCAAATCGAGATTTAAATTGTGAAAGTTCTGATAAATTAAATTAAAGAAAAACAAATTGTGAAATTTCTGATAAATTTAATAAAATTAAATAAATATTGTGGCCGCCCTCCTCTGCGATTCTCATAGTAAGTACCTAAGTGACGGCAAATCGAGATTTAAATTGTGAAAGTTCTGATAAATTAAATTAAAGAAAAACAAATTGTGAAATTTCTGATAAATTTAATAAAATAAAATAAATATTGTGGCCGCCCTCCTCTGCGATTCTCATAGTAAGTACCTAAGTGACGGCAAATCGAGATTTAAATTGAGAAATTTCTGATCGTTTAAATTAAATAAAAATAAATTCGCTATAGCTTCGATAAAGCTTTACTCAAAAAAGCTTTATAAAAAAAATAGCAACAATTGCCAAACATCATTACAATACCAGACAACTTTTGAATACTTAAGTATGTGATTTTTCACCGAACTTTTTTATGAAAGCTATAGTATGTGAAAGAATGGGGCTATATCTATTCTATAATAAATTTGTTTGCCCATGCTCGTAGATATAGATTAGATAAGTTTACATGCCAAGTTTGGTATCGGCAGATGTTTAAACCATACAATAGCATAATAGCATAGTGCTATTACGAACCTATGGGTGGAAGGAAAAAGTGACGTTCACGTCATGTATATCGATTCGTCTTGTCATGCTGATTACACGTTTATATCTGCAACAAGCTCGGAACCTGTTAGTTTACTACTACTTGTATATTAACCATTTGGACACAAGTTTTGAAACGTTTGATTTCTCTTCTAGCTTTTTTCCTGCAACATTTTATAGCCCATTGTTCTCAATAATGTAGGATTGTCAACCCCTCACCGAATAGTGTTTATTCTGAATGCCCCAGTAATACTTACGCCCACCGGGCCACCACTTGTACGCAGAAATATGTGGCGTGTGCAGCACAAACTCATCCGTTCGGCGATCGTAGTCGGCTCGTGTCTGGAGACCCCTCAAATAGGTGCCATGTCCAAGTTCAGTTTGGGCATAGGTGCCTATAATCTCGAAGTTATCGGCACGCTTGCCCCATCTCTCATATTGCTCGGATGTGCCTTGGCCCTTCAGCGCCTTCGTGAACATCAGTAGATGTACGGCCATGGGATTGCCAGCGGGCATCATTGCATTACCCACAAGGCCGCTAAGCAATGTACTGTTGTTGATAAAGGAAAGGTCTATAGATATACTATCTGCTTATATGTATATATGCTGCTTTCATTGCTACCTACGGATAGATTTCAGTGCCGCCCGGATTTATTTTCTCTTGCATGTTACGCATGCGTACTGTGGACTCCACAGCCTGTTTGACGCCCGCCGTGTAAACATCCTCATAGGACATGTACTCGAGATCAAGCGGATCATCCAAACCCCGATAAAGCTCCTCCGCTGCAAAGCAAATAAGTCGTTGGCAATATTTTCAAATTGGATAATTAAAAAACTCACTGATCAATCGCTTCATGCCCATCAGTGCCGTGTCACCATAAAACCAGCTCGCGAATTCATCGACGTCGAACGTGGCATTTTGACGCTCTTTGACCAGATCAGGATTTACGGCACTTGGTATGGACATCGCTGGAGGCAGTGACCTTTGAACTTGCACTTAAAAACAAAAGACCGATGGGGCAAAAAAACGAAAACAAAACTTTCTATTTTCGCTGCTGGAACGCGCCACTAGAAGTGCCAACGCAGAGACTTAAATAGCAACTGTTTGCTGCTGAAGAGCGATCTCAGAGTATTAAGCTTTTAAAGCTGTGGAGGAGCTTTTTTCAGACACAGCTGTTGCTGGGGCCATAAACAGCTGAGAGGGGCGAACTAAATGCAACAAAATTTGATAAAAGGCCATAAATATAAACCCAAACAAGCATCAGGTGTGCATTAGGTCCCCATTTCGCGATTAAACCAGCTAATTATTGATAAGGGGTGCACCATTTATTGGGAGCTAATAAATATACATTGTATATGGAAGCATATACACTTTAAATAAAATAAAATAAAATAAAATAGAAAACAAATAGTTAATTTTTGGTGCATAAAAATGTTTCGCTAAAGCCTACTTACAGATGAACTCTAAGTGCATTTTCAAATGGTACACTGATCAAACAAATTTTTTAAAGATCTTTCCAGATCGGACCTTTGGTTCAAGTTCATATGTGGGTATATGATTTATCAAAATTGACCGAGGTACTTCTATACGTAGCTTCAAAAACATGGCAGCTGTGGAGGAAGTTGGTGCAAATCTACATATCGTTCACATTTAATATAGTACAGTAGCCCGATCCTTGGTGTCCTTTTTAAATAATTTTCCCCAAGTTTTTAGCTGTTGTTCTGTATGATTCCAAGTTTATTAAATGGAAGAAAGTTTATTGAAGAAATGTTCAGACAGGCAAATAATTAACAAACAAATTCTTCTTCTGAATAGTACAATGAAACTTGAATTGTATCCAATAATTTAATATATGTTCATATACACTGCAAGTTATGGGTTTCGGCTACAAAAACAGATAGTTGTATAAATAGTTTTTAGTTTTAATTGCTTTCTTTTTAGACAATGACAGATTTAAGTGGTCCTAATACTACAATATACACCAGACTAGACTTTGCTCGATTGAGGAATAGAAACTCGACAAAGATGAAATAGAATCGCAATCAAAAATACAACTGTGTGTTGGACTTTTATTTTATTTGCTGACTCCAAATAATTCCTTTAAGTGTCGTTCTAGTCTCGTATCATAAGCCATTTACAAGTTGGCTTTAAGCAGCGGCTTCAAATAGTTTTCGAAAGACTTTTGCACTGGCTTTTGGTTCATTGTGCTGCGCTTGGCCGCATCGAAGAGACGGGCATACACATTGCCATCATAGCTACCCAAGGACGAATTCAAAACACAATCGTGGAAATCGAAACCATCACAAATGGCCACAGCATTGGGACGGAATTTCTCCAGAGCCACTTCCAATCGTTTTTGCAAAGACCTCAAATCAGCATCAGTCAATCGAATGAACTACAAAGATAAATGTATTTAAAATATTCGTTATATATTGGACATGAATTTGTAAGCAGTAGACTTACTCTCAAGATGTCGTTCAAATTATTGAGCACGGTTTGGACGAGGAATAGTTCAAGAACATTTTCCAAAACATCGTTAAGCGCCTTTGAGCGCCGACTCGCCTTCTCTCCGATAATTTGCTCGAGGAATATATTACAGACAAACTGCCGACCGTGCAGCTGAAATAAAACAATTAAACGGTTATAGTACCAATCATATTGGGTTTAGTGGAGCTTACGAACCTCAGCGGCGCGTGTCAGCTCTATGCCGGTATTATTCGCTGCCCCGGCTTGCGACTGTCCGGCGGCAATACGTTCCGCAAGATTCTCGTAAGCAATGCGTGTCTTACTGCAAGCGGTGGGGAGAAATGGTTTATAATAAAACATAAAATTAATTTAAGAACCAGATAGTAAAAAAATATAATATGTCTGTCAATATGATATACAAATTCTACATGTTCGAGATAACTGTTGTGGGGATCAGTCTTCAAGAATCTGTCTCTCTCTCTTCTACTGATAAATCTGTAGGGGTTATGGCAGAATTGCATTCTCAACGTACTCGTCGTTCTTCTACTTAACTCCTAAGATTATAAATAAATATGCATGGAAAGTTGGGGAAAATTATTTCCGATAGTATGGAATCAAAATGAATTGATTCTGAAATCCCCCCCTTTGGAGGTTCAAGATTAAAGTTAATAATGTGTTGGACGTTCCTAAACAACTTCTCGAAACTCCAGCCAGGAAGGGGTTAGGAACATAATAGAATAGAAGAATAGCATCAGGTTCGTAAGAAAGTCCGTATTTAAGATTATTGACGATGTAACGACGACTTACTGTGCCGCTGTATATTGGAGCGCCCTTATAATGCATTGCCACGAGTTCTCCCACTTGGGGAACTCGCGCTGGCGCATGGCCTCCTCGAAGTAGGCGTATGAAGGCGACAGCGGCTCGCGCTGAGTGTAGGTCCTCCAGGCCTTGATCAGGGCGCGTCCTATTTGGAGCAGGAGTACTGTATTTTCACCCTCATAAGTATATGCCGCGACAGCATTTCCATATATGTTGCTCAGATTGGCGGAAATAAGATAGCCGTGTCCGCCAGTTGACAGGCGCAGGCGCTCAATGCCCGCACAGCCATCGGTGGTGCAGAGAACTTTGAGGGCGCAGGACATGATATGCATGTCGGGCAGGCGCTCGAACTTGCCGTTGTTCGCATCCAGCACAGTCTGATCGTACAGCTCCCACATATGCTTGGCGACCAAGTGGTAGGCGATGCCGTTAGCTATCTCCGGGAAGAGCTTCAAACGCTGCGTCACATGATCAATGATCTGGGGTTCTGGTGCACTGAAATGCCAAAAACAAGTTTATTATTATAGGTTTCTCAACAATGTTGTCCTTAACTCACTTCTCCTCGATGGGACTCTGCCGACGCACTGCGGAGTAACGTGTCGCAATGGTCGCCGCCTCGAGCAGCAGCGTGCTGTTTAGGTTGACAATGAGACAACGCGTATAGACCATGGTCAGGTAGTTGACCCTGGAAGCAGGACTTGCTTTAAAGGTGCCGTCGCGCTGCACCTTGGCGTGCTTCATCAGCATGTTGGTGCGTGGAATGCGTACGTTCTTTAGCCCCAGGAATCCCTGGTTCACGGCAACCATGCCTAGCTTCTTCCCCACCTCCCCAATATCAATGCCTGGCAATGGCAAGTGGGTTTCCGCATCCCGTACAGGCACTATAAACATCTGAATGCCCTTGTGCTCGCCTTTGACATAAAGCTGAGCCACAACCATGGCATGATTGGCCGTATGACCCACTGGAAAATATCATCCATTAAAGCTTTGTCAAGCAAATAAAAATATAAATTCTAACATACAACCACCGGGCCACCACTTGTAGGCCTCCAGATTGGGGGTGTTCAGGACGAACTCGTCCGTCTTGGCATCGAAGTCAGCGCGCGTTGCAATGCCACGCACATTGGTGCCATGGGCCAACTCTGTTTGGGCATAGGTGCCAATTATGTTGCAGTTCTCCGCAGCCTCGCTCCACTTCGCCACCTGCTCCGGCGTCCCCTGACCCTTTATGACATCCGTGAACATCGTGGCATGGGTGGCAAGCGGATGATTGGAAGGAAACAGTCCATGGGAGTGTGTATTGAAGAGGCTACCCCTGTGAATAATGGTTGATTCGTTAAGCAGCTCTGGTAGAGATTTTAAGGACTTACGGCCAAATGTCCTTGCCGCCGGGATTCAATTTCTTTTGCAGTGCCTTCAGCTTGGGCGCCGCTTCCGCCACTCTGCGCACGGCCGTATTGTAGACGTCCTCGTGGGACATATACTCATGGTTAATACCATAGCCATCCTCCAGATTCGCAAAGATATGACGCTCTGCAAATTTTTGGAAACACGGGAGCATTACAAATATGTACTTCATACGACATGTTGTGTTAGCGATAAGTTTTGATAAGATTGTCGGCAAACAAAGTCGAAAGTTAGAGTCCAATAGAAAGGGAAACAAGCAGCGCTGCACTTTCCAATCACTATTCTGTTAGCTTATCTAAAATAAAGTCCGAAAATATCACTAGATATCAGGCGCACAATCTTTTGGACTTTTAGTAATTAGAGTCTAATGTCTGCCACTGGAATTTTGTCACGTATTAGCATGCATCGCTCAATAATCGTGCATAGAAATGCACTGTCTTATCTGTCGAAACATATGTAATAACATATACATAGTATATAGCTTGTTTCTACATGCCGACTTCACGCTTGGCCCTTAGCTTTGCCTCCCCATCGTGCCACCAAGTGGCAAACTCCTCCACATCGAAGGTGGCAGCTTTGCGTTCCTTTTGCAGATCGGGATTTATAGTTTTGGGCACAACACTTTTGAACTCAGACATGATTCTATTTGAAATTCTTTTGGAATATAAAGCTCAGATATTGACTAAGCACGCCGAACCGCCTCTGGAGAGCTACACACGCGAACTGATATGTCAGAGCGAACGCTGCTCAGCAAGTAAAGAGCTTTGGGAGCAAAGGGCACCACAGACGCCATAAAAGCTTGCACAGAGCCAAAACCGGTATGCTCGTAGTTCGGCACATCAGGTCTCTTAAGTGGATACTACGTAGTACTCAGCATGACAAACATTTTATTAAGTCAACATCAAAATCCACGATCGTGTGTTTAGATAATGAAGTTCGCATATCTAAGCGAATAAATGCCAGAGACCCCTGTAATTAATTACCTACACTGGTCGGCACAATTATTTTGACGAACTGTACTCACGACTATCGGTGCTGGTTGCTTTTAGTTTCAAGGAATAACGGTACAATTTTCATACGGGATATAGAGTTCATAGCAACAACAATATGTAGGCAAAATATTTTGCCTATTACTCTTCACACCTTCTTTCTACAAATGACAATGTGAGTTGACTGCGGATTCAGGCACGGCATAAGTATTTTGACCAAATCTTTGTCGCCGTTTTCGCGTACGTTTTATCAAGTGATACTAAAATAACTTTGGTGTAACAATTTTTGTTGACCTTTTTACATTATTTTCATTAAAATTTGATTCAAAAGTAATCGATACAATGGTAAAAAAGACAGAATTAAGTTATGTTGTTAGAGCCTCAATAGTGGCGAAGTTTAATGCCGGCGTAGCACCAAAAGACATTGCAAATGAATATAATTTGTCGCGGCAAACAGTCCACTATCAAATTAACAAATATAAGACCCACAATCACGTCAAAAACTTGCCTAGATCAGGTGCTAACCGCAAAACAACACCCATTGAAGATCGAGTCCTATTGCGGGAATTTAAAAAAAATATTCATTTAAAGCCGCAAGCTGCTGCAGATCAATGGAATAAGTCGACCAAGACTCCAATCAGTGAGCGTACTGTTCGGCGACGCCTAAAAGAAGTAGATTTTAAGACATACAAAGCGAAGGACATACCTTACATATCAAAGGTGAACAAGCTCAAAAGATTGGCTTTTGCAAAGGAGCATCTGCATAAGCCAAAAGAGTTTTGGAGAAGCGTTCTATGGACAGATGAAAGCTCCTTTGAATACAATTCATCAAAAACAAAGATTTTTGTAAGGCTCCCACAGTTTCAAAGACAAAAAAATATCCCCGTATGTCAAAAAGTGAGCCATGGCGGAGGCTCAGTCATGTTCTGGGGATGCATTGCGTACAATGGGTTAGGTGATTTCGTTCCCATCACCGGCTCAATGAACCAGCAACAATATTTGAGTACCCTTAACGAAAACGCATTCCCTTCCGGTGACAGGCTGATTGGAGAATCATTTATCCTGCAACAGGATAACGCCCCATGCCACAAAAGCAAAATGATAAGAGCATTTTTAACCGATGTTGGTGTTACTACTCTGGATTGGCCACCACAAAGTCCGGACTTAAACGTTATTGAGAATGTGTGGTCTCTTGTAAAACGTAAAAGAAATGCGTCTTTGCATAAAACCGAAGAAGAAACTATTTCCGAGGTCACTTCTCTTTGGAAAGAGATACCATTAGAGGTCCTTCAAAATTTAGTGGACTCAGTTCCAAGACGTCTTCAAAAAGTTATCGAAGCCAAAGGCGGGTATACATTTTATTAATCTACCATCAATTTCTTATGTTTTGTTTAGTATTAAGCTTTGTTTTTTTTGTTAATATCCATTGTCAAAATACTTATGCCAACCCATGAAAATTACCTTGATTTATAATTTTAAAAGTCCTTATAAAAATATATCCTTTGAATTATTTTTAAGTTTGTAATACCAATATGGAATTGAGAAAAAAAATTTCCTTTGATATCTTAAACCAATAACCAGTTATTGACAAAAATGTATGATTTTCTTCTCGTCAAAATAATTGTGCCGACCAGTGTATTTACAAACAATATACAATTCATATGCAACAAAATAATTCCCTAAATATTGGACTTCATAAATGGGCCCAAATGCTCGTGAAAGAACTTCGGCACAGACTTCTGATTCATCGGACTGTTCATGGCCGCTTCAAAAATGTGTTCATAGGCGTTGCCATCGAAGGAGCCCAGCGTGGAGCTCAATTGTTGATCGGTAAAGTCGAAGCCATCGACAATAGCCACAGCTTCGGGCCGTAGTTTGGTCAAAGTGGTTTCGAGGCGTTCCTGCAGCTTGCTTAGATCGGCGTCGGACAGATTGATAAACTGTGTAGCGAGAAAAGCGAGGATTAGGCTTAGGGAGCACTAGGGTGGATTGAAACTTACGCGTAGAATATCGCTCATCTGCTTTAGCGTAACATGGATCAGATAGAGCTCCAGCAGTAGCTCCAATACGGCATTCAAAGAGGCCGACCGTGTCTTGGACTTTGCACCCGTAACCTCTGACACGAATGAGCCAAAAACAAAGGCACGACCATGCAGCTAAAGGAAATACGATTGCAATTCAGAGCTCTATATGGTCAGAAAACATTGCTAGTAAAAACCTCTGCGGCCTGGATAAGCTCTATGCCGGTATGATTGGCAGCCTCCTCTTCGGTTTCGCCCTTCTCCAACCGATTCGTCAAGCTCTTGTAGGCCAAACGTGTCTTGCTGCAACCACACACATCACTTGGATATAGCCTCAACAGACATGTATATTTTCCAGAATTGTACTCACTTGGCCGCCACAAACTTCATGGCATCGACCAGGTTCTCCCAGCTGCCGGTCCATGCTCCGAACTCAGCATTTCTCACCCCGTCGGCCAAGTAATTTACGGTTGGTGCCAATGGAGCGCCGGCCAGAGCGGCACGCCACGACTTCATCAGAAAACGACCGATTTGCAGCAACAGGACTGTGTTCTCGCCCTCATAGGTGCACGCAGCCGTGGCACTTATATACAAATTGGAGAGATTGGCCGAAGTTAAATAGCCATGGCCGCCACAAGCCAGACGCAGGCGTTCAATGCCCAGACTTGAATCAGTCGAGCAGAGGACCTTAAGGGCACAGGACAAGGAGTGGAGCTCGGGCAAGCGTTCGTACTTCCCCCTGGCAATATCATTAATGGTAACACTATATAAGCCCCAGAGGTTGTTCGAGGCCAGATGATACGCCAGACTGGAGGCGATTTCGGGAAACACCTTCAGCTGTTGAGTTACGTGATCGATGATTTGCGGCTCAGGGGCTCTGTGTAGTAAAAAGAATACAATGCAGTATTAACAAAGATAATAGGAGAACAGAAATTATGTAAATTGAGACTATATCTTGGATAAAACAAGTCAACACACTATGTTTCGTGTCTCTAGCTGTTATGGTTCAAAAGTGGCTCGGCATTTTGATCATGAATCCGTTTCTATGTATTTGGGATTTAGAATTTTGTAAGTCCCATTAGAATAAGAAAGGATATTCCTACGCTTGCAGCTCAATCGATAATACTTACTTGGGATTGATGGGACTCTGGCGACGGACGGCAGCGTAGCGCGTTGCAATTGTGGCAGCCATGGCCAGGAAAAGGGCATTGTTGCGCGCAATGATGCATCTCGTGTGGACCATTGCGAAATAAGTTAGAACATCGGCTGGACTCTTCACGTAGGTGCCATCGGCTTTCACCTGGGCGTGGCGCATCAGCATGCGGGTGCGCGGTATGCGAACATTCTTCACGCCCAGAAACCCATTGTTGACGCCAATGAAGCCCATTTTCTTGCCTATTTCGCCAATGTGTACTCCAGGCAATGGTTCGTGAGTGTTCTCGTCGCGCACCTGCACATAGAACATGTGAATGCCCTTGGGTTGGTTGTCGATATACAGCTGAGCCACCAGCAAACAGTGGTTGGAGCAGTGACCCACTTGAGAAAAATACTGATAGGTTATTGGAGTGCTAAAAAGCTGGTATTCATCCAGCTACTCACAGCCGCCGGGCCACCACTTGTAGGACGATATCTTGGGCGTGTTTAGGACGAACTCATCGGCTTGACGATCGTAGTCGGCGCGCGTCTCCAATCCCCTTAAGTAGGTGCCATGGCCCAGCTCTGTCTGGGCATAGGTGGCACAAACCTCGAAGCGTTCAACCCGTTTGCCGAACTCCTCGTACTGCTCCGGCGTGCACTGAGCCTTCAGCGCCTTCACCAGCATCACGTATTGCACTCCAAAGGGGTTGCCGGCGGGCGTTGCAGCCCACACTTCGGGCGACGCGTAGAGTTCTCTGCAGGGAGTGGATAACTTTAAATAAGGGGGGTAGGGGGTTCCCTTCTTTTACTCACGGCCAGTACTCATCGCCACCAGGATTGCGCTCCTCTTGAAGCCGGCGCAGTCTCTTGCCCGTCTCAATTGCAGTTCTAACGGAAAAGTCGCAGATCTCTTCGTGGGATTTGTAGTACAAAAGTGCGTGGTCAGCATGATTCAGTCCTTTTAGCATATACTCCTCTGCGGGGGTGGGACGCACAAACAATTATTATTTTATTATTGCAAACTTTGAGCTTTCGAATTATCAGCTGCAGCAGCGATAAGGCAGTGTTTGTGCTGGTTTGACACCCGTAATGGTTTAGATTTAAACTCGAACTCGTAAGTGGGCCAATAAACAAAAAAAAAAAAATAAACAAACAAACAAACCTTGTCTGCTCTCTCTCTCTCTCTCTCTCTCTCTCTCTCTCTCTACTCTTTACTCACTGACGTCTCTCTTAAATTTAAGCGACTCCGCTCCACCCGCCCACCAGCTGGCAAACTCTTCTCTATTGAAGCTTGCTCCATCGCGCTCTTTCTGCAGATCTGGATTAACACTGTTGGGCACCATCGCCTCCTTTACTCTTGTGATTGCAGCCGATTTGATTTTTGCACGAACGTCCACTCGAAACTGGTTGCTGGCTCTGACTGAGCACCCGTTGTCTAAGTAGACAAATTTATACACACAATTAAATGCGATAGTTCACTTGATAAGGAAAGCACACAATCCATTTGTTGACTGTGCTCTTAAATCTACAAATACATATCTCAAGATTATTTTGCAACTGATTTTCTCAGAGAGCGAACGTAACGAATTTGGGGCAGGTTAGTTCGGCACGCCACCTAGCGGGTTTGGTGGTAAGCAGCCGGCGACCATAACCATTCTTAGTAGGTTGGCAGTGCCAATAAAAGGAAACAACCCTGATGTCTCAATATCGTAATAAACAATTTCACATTGTCGCGCTAAAATCCTAAGAAAATGTCAGAGGCTACGGAAACTGAGAAGCCTGCAAGCAGTTCCAACACCACGCTAACAAATGCACAGAAAGCGCGCATCGAGCGCAATCGCGCAAAGGCGGAAAACCTGCGGCAAGCCAAGCTTGTGACCCATCCCTACAAAATTGGACCAAAGTAAGCGATACTTCAATGAAAAGTCCATATTTAACATAAACAATTAATCCTTTCTTAGTGGTGGACCTGAGGGGAATTCGGTGATTAAGGTGCAGGGCACTAAATACATCGACAGTGGCGGTGGGTTTTTGTTGGAGCAGCCCGTGCTGCCAGCTCCTGGACAGAAGAGTAACGCGGAGGCTGAGACGCCGGTAGTAATTGACGATGGCATTAACATACCTGTGAAGTATGAGGAGTGCCTGGACTGTGGCGACCAGTTTGCAGACTCCTATCTATTCAATAACTTCGGACATTCCGTCTGCGACAAATGCCGGGACACGGAAGACCGTCACTCGCTCATCACACGCACCGAGGCCAAGGCCGAGTACTTGTTAAAGGACTGCGATTTCGATAAACGTGAGCCGCCACTGCGCTACATTAGTCGGAAGAATCCCCACAATGTGCGCTGGGGCGAGATGAAGCTTTACCTTCATTTGCAAGTGCTAAAGCGCGCCATGGACGTGTGGGGCAGTGAGGAGGAGCTGATGCGACAGCATGAGTCGCGTGAAGATAAGCGCGAGGTGGGGAAGGCGCGCAAATATAATAAGCAAATGAAGCAGCTGCGCATGGAGGTTAGGAGCAGCGTCTACACTAAGAAGACAACTGAGTTGCACGTACACGAATTTGGCCCGGAGACCTACAATGAAGAGGAGGACAACTACACGCATGCTTGTGTCAGTTGTCCGTACACCGAAACATTTGAGAAGATGTAATCAACGCCTATTATTATTTAATTACTTTAGAAGTGAATTGGATTGCTTACCAGTGAATTGAATTGCTTATAAATATAAATTAGTCTTACCCTTGCTGGCATTTTTGAAACTCAGCGCCCTACTAAAGTGCTGCATGTATCGCGTTATTTATTTATTGTGTACACACTGAAACCTACAGCTGTTTGTGTTTTCTGTTGTTTATGGCTGATAAGGATTGGCAGAGGCAATATTTTGATTTGATCTATATGTTGCTCAGTTGATTGCGAGACCTGTGTGGTAATAGAAACGGCAATGAAGAACAACGGGTAAGAATAGCCAAGCTGATAAAGGCCAGCGTATAACATTCCGAATCCACAGTAAGCTTAGGGGTAAAACTTTGTTTATCACGGGAGCATCTCGAGGCATTGGAAAGGCAATTGCACTGAAGGCAGCCAAGGATGGTGCCAACATAGTAATTGCGGCCAAAACAGCAGAACCACATCCTAAGTTGCCTGGAACAATCTATACAGCAGCAGAGGAGAGTAAGTATTTACTGGAATTTGCACTTTGAACTGCTCAGTATCTTTTTTTTGCAGTTGTAAGGGCTGGTGGGAAAGCGTTGCCATGCATCGTGGATGTGCGCAATGAACAGCAAATCCAACAGGCCGTTGATGCGGCAGTTGCAAAATTTGGTGGCATCGATATTGTGATCAACAATGCCAGCGCTATATCAATTACACCTACGCTTGATACAGATATGAAGCGCTATGATTTAATGCAAAATATAAATACGCGCGGCACTTTCCTGGTGTGAGTAGATCATTCAAATATCCATTTATACAACGCCGTATTCAAGTTTTTTACTACATTAGATCGAAGACCTGCTTGCCGTATCTGTTGAAGAGCGATAATCCGCATATATTGAACCTATCGCCGCCACTCAACATGAATCCGAAATGGTTTGCTAATCACACAGCCTACACCATTGCCAAATATGGTATGTCTATGTGTGTTTTAGGTATGGCTGAGGAGTTTCGATCAGAGGGTGTGGCCGTCAATGCTCTGTGGCCTCGCACCATAATTCACACGGCAGCTGTTGAGATGTTGCATGGAGACATTGGAGCTCAATATGCACGGAAACCGGAGATAATGGCAGATGCCGCCTATGCGATCCTTACTCGCGATGCAAGAGATTATACAGGCAATTTTTTCATTGATGATGAAATATTGCTCGATGTTGGTGTCAAGGATTTTGGAAAATATGCCTGTGTACCGGAAAATATGCATTTGCTGTTAACCGATGTATTTTTGGATAATGAGGGGCCAATGGCAAAGATATAAAACAAAAATTTTTGGTGATGGGATAAAAATAAATTCAAAATAAATCATATGTTATAAAAAGACGTTAAATACAGTATTGCCCACTATGTGTAATTTAAATTGTGCGTGCTATGTACACACTGTTTGGAAGTGTATTGTTAGAGGTGATGTTATTCAAAAATGAAACGAATATTGCTGTTTTACTTCAATTTCAATTATGTATGTCTTAATAAAAACAATCAGTTCTTAGTGTTCATTGGCTAAAATAACTAAATCAAGATTAAGTCATCATTGACGTCACTGTCATCGTTTCGTCACTACATGGATTGCATCTTATTGCGAAATACTCGTGCCAAATATACAAATAGTTACAATTTGCTCACCTCTATGAAGTAAACACATTTCGCGGGAAGACTTTGATCAAAATGCGAACCGCTGCGTTTAACTTGTTTTTATTGCTTATTGTGGCAGTAAATATAGTACATGCGGCGAAACTCAATTTCCCGCGCGTCCTGCTACCAATATTTCAGGACAAATCTGTGAATTTTACACTGGAAGTGGTCGAACATAATTGTTTCAAATGGTGCGTCACTTTTTTGCCGGCTATTTCTTTTTCTAACCTAAAAGCATGACCTTAACATATAATTTCTGTATTTTGTAGGACTTCTTCGAGGCAGGATTTAATTACAGTTGCTCCTGTATACCATGGCTTCAGTGAGTGTGCGTACCAAGCCCTCATCACAGTACAGACGCGGGAGCAACGCCGCAACACGGCCATTATATTTGCCGAGGAGGTGTCGACGGGCGCCACGCTGCGTTGTGATGTGATTGTTGATGTGATTGACAAGCTAAATGTGCGGACTACGACACGGCAGTTGTACCTAGAGGAGGCGCCCGAGACATATGAGCTGCACGCGTTCGACTCTCAAGGCAACGAGTTCTCTACGCTGGAGGGCGTCGAATTTAAATGGACTATCTCGTCACCAACCAGAAGCGTGCCGCCGGCACTGCGATTTTTGACATTCTCGGATAGCCCGTTTCACACCGTACCTAAGCCGTTAGAGAAGTTCGAAGCCGAGGGTATTATGGGTTACATGACACTACTCGAGGGCATCAACACGGGCACATCCAAGGTTACTGTAACCATGCCACAGCCAGAGTATAACAATGTGGCGCCCATTGAAGTGTACATCAGTGTGCTGGCCAACATTATCATTGAGCCATCCGAGGTGCATATCATGACTGGCGATACTGTCAGCTTTCGCATTCTACAATTGAAAATGGGAAAGCTGCACGACATCACCCCGAATGATCAGTACTATTTTGAGGTGGAGGACATCAATGTGGCGTACATAAAAGGCAGTAGCGCCACAGGTTCGCGTCTTGGTCGCACGCTTGTGGTGTTGCGGGACCGCAATGTGCCGCGAGACGACAGTGACAACTTGCCGGAAAAGCCAAAAGGTCCGAGCGCACAGCTAACTGTGGCCGAACCGCAAAAACTGGGCATCAGTCTGCTGCCACACAACAACTGGTTGACGGTTAAGGGCGAGCGACATGACGTTGCCTTCGATTTGTATGCGTCCGACGGGCAGAAGATAACACTGGGCACGCGCTACTCCATTGGCTCGGAACTGGATGAATCTCTTTTCACCATATTGAAAAAGACGCGCAATGGCAGTCGATTGTTTGGCGAGGCGTACAAGGCTGGTGTGACACAGGTCTATGGCACGTACAAGGATGTGAGTAAATACCATTTATTTTAATTTATATGTGTAATTGCGAATGCATATCGTTTACAGCTTTCGGCGCAAGCGGAGTTGCAAATTTTCGACAAATTGGTGCTGCAGCCAATGAAAGTTATATTGCCATATGACCCCAATACAGTAAAACCACAGAGGCTGCAATTTGTGTCAACAGGCGGCGATGGCAACTACGTGTGGTTTTCCGGTAACCCCCAAGTGTTGCAAATTGATAGCAAAGGCTTGGCTACTACCGAAATACGCGATGATCGAGTAAAAGGAGCGGCTAAAGAGCTGTTAGACTCGGGTAGTCTGCTATCATCACACACCACTGTCAAGGTGGCGTTGGCTAAAAACCAGAAGGTTGCACAAATGGCACAAATATATTTCCTGCCACCGGAACGACTCGAAATCAAACAGTACAACTTTGAGACAGTTCTTAGGGATTACGTGCATCTGCATGTAGGCATCTATGCTTATGTGAACAATAGCTATGTCCCTTACACGAAGTGCGACAACTTGCTGTACCAACTGGACTATGCACATCAAATCTTTCAACTGGAGAACAATGTAGAGGGAGAAAAGCTGGCTCCAGATGCTTGCCACGTGCTCCGTCTGCGCGCCACCGCTGTGGGCACCACATCTCTGCGTATCTCGTATACCTTCCAGGATAAGGTGCTGCAGGACTCGGTCGACCTGCACGTCTTCGAGCCATTAAGTGTGCTGAATCCCCTAGAAAATGAGATTGTGCTGCCCATTGGTGCTTCTCGCAATGTAATTTACGCCGACGGACCGCAGCGCATTTTCACCCTGGAGGCGACACTGACCAAGGCCACCAAATACAATGCTCAGTTTATTAAAGTGTCGGAAATCGAATTTGATACTCAGAATTCCATTACCGCTTTTACAGTGCTGTGTCGTGAAGTTGGCAGCACAGATTTCACATACAACGTCCACAACATGCTGACCAAATCGAACTTTGCCGCATACAATGCTCAGATTACGACAAAGGTGCATTGTGTGCGACCACGCTTCCTGAAGCTTTATGCCAGGCAGGAGCTGCGCAAGTCATGTCCTTTGGAGCAGCGCTCGTCGTTGCTCTACCTCAAGGATCGCGAGGACAAGTTTGAGATAGAGATCGAAGTGCAGGACGTTAAGAATCGCAAGCTCATGAACATAAGTTCCCTCGTTCTGGAGTGGGAATTTGCAGCTGGAGACGAGCGCTATCACACAGACAGCATTCCGCATCAACAGCACACTGAAGAGGAGAACTATCAGACAGTCAGATTGCCGGCTCGTGATATTCTTGTGATAACACTCAACGAAGTGGCGCCAAACTTTCGCATTAAGGGTACTGTTGCCCGATACGATGACAAAGCGTTAGCCAAAAACGAAATATACCCTGAGAGACCACCCTTTGGCGTTAAAAACGTAAGTTTTCTTTCTTAAAATAATATAATACCAATAATTTCCATAACATTCATTGCAGCATAAAACGGGTGTGATTACAAAGCCAGTCATTGAGAACGAAATACGTTTCCATACGGTTAACAGCACGCTTTTGCCGAATGATCATGTCAGCATCTACTTGGCACCCTCATATCGGGAGGGTATATCTATAGCCCAGGGCAGTGGATTCTTTCAATTGGAGCTGTCCGAGTCGGGCATTGTGCAGGTGGACTACGATGAGAAGACCAAACAGTTGCTGTTGACCCCACTTCGTTTGGGGCACGTTCGTCTGGAGCTGATCGATCGCTGTCTGATGAACGAACCCGCTCATCTTTCCATCTCAGTTGTTGGCATAGGCGCCATCAATGTGTTGGCCCTCGATCGTGTGGAGCGCACCCATTCTATTGATGCTATTGTCAAACTTTACGATTCGAATGACAATTTGCTGCACATCGATGTGAGCAAGCTGGATGTGTATGAGTTGAGCGAATTGGTATTCGATTCGAACATTCTGAGTGTTCGACTGGACGAGCAGCAAAACCTTGGGCCGGGCGAAATTCGCTACAGCATAACGGGCAATAATGTTGGCGACACAAAGATTGTATTTCAGGCCGGCAAGGGAGACAAGCAAGTCTCCAGTGATCCCCTTAATGTACAAGTATTTGCACCTATACGCCTGTATCCACGCAATTCGACGCTCATTGTCGGCTCCAGCATACAAATCTATTACCAGGGTGGACCACAACCAAACACCAATATGATCTATAGTGTGCATCATAACAAAGTGGCAAGTGAGTATGGATTGTATCTTTTTTTTATTATTTATAGGGGATGTTTGTTTGTCTAAGCGGAGAACATATTTATAAAGATATGGAAAAGATATGCGTTTCTTTTTGCGAAAACCCATTGTTTGAAAACCTAAGTAAATTAATATCTAATGTTACTCTTTTTATTTCACAGCCATGAATTCCGCAATTGTTACGGCGCACAAGCTGGGCTCTACGAAAATCACGGGCAAGTGTCTGCTCAAAAATCCTGTTACTGGCAAGGATGAGATCGTTTCCGAGGACACTGTGGAGTTGCGTGTTGTATCTCTAACAGCTGTGGAAATACGCACACCCCTGGTGCGAATTCGCAGTGGTGCCGTCATGCCAGCCACATTATGGGGCCAGCCAGACTTGTCGCCCATGGTCCTGGGAACCCTGGAGAATATGCACATTACATGGAGTGCTAACCAAAATGATGTGGTTGAGATCTTCAATGTATTAACAACAGCAGGTACGTGTATATTCTTTATATATTTTTCATTCTATCGTGCACAGATACCGCATTGTGTCATAGAGCTCAGATCAATGCCCACCAAGTGCACAAAGAACAAACAAAGATATGTTCTTCGATGAGCCTGCCCGGTTGAGTCTCATGGTAGGAACAGATACGGAACATACAGATCTCACTCGTTGTATTTTGTAGTGAAATTGTAAAGAGGAAGTTTAATATCCTATATTCCTAATATTCAGTTAGCCATTAATATAGCTTTTTACAGTCAAATCCGTATCGTACTACTGTCTAGTGGATATAGCTGCGATAGGAACGATTGGCCGACTTAGCAATAACTTCCTTATAGAGTTGGCCTACCACGATTAAACTTTCCATGTTAAACCATAATCACTTACATTGGGTAATAAGTTCCCAAAATTACAACAGCTTTGGAGCTTTAACAAAATAACGGACTAGTCTCGACAAACAAGCAATATAATATTTTGTATATGTATAATTTATATAAAACCAACGTTTTTCATTTGCATGTACTTTTAATTAATAAGTCTCACACTCTTGAACTCCCTCAGGCATCGACTACAAGAGCAATGACATGATTTCGATTCGCGTGCGTGCCTTGAATCCCGGCAAGGTCAGCATTACAGCCGTTGCCCGTTTAGCCGATGGCCAGAAACTGAGTTCGACCGTTGACTTAATTGGTAAGTGGCTCATGGCCAGCCGAAATAACGACAACAAACAAGGTGGTAGGAAACCTCAAATTGAATTTGTTATCTTTTAACATGGTTTGGTGCAGTTTTCAAAACTCTCGAGCTGGTCGCGCCTAAGCCCATAACAATGGACTGGATTTTGACCGCGCCACGCAGCACACTGCAATTAAAATGTAATATGGACGATGCTCTCTATAAGTTGGACTCGCAAAGCAGCGGCATTGTTAGCGTCACGCCAGATGGCATTGTCCACACAAAGGATACGCTTGGCCGTGATCTGATAATTGTAAGTACCTCTCAACCGATTCCCCTACTTTTGTGTGTGGGATGTGTGTGTGGAAAGGCGCTTAGTTTTTAGTCTGAAATTGAATTTTTCCTTATCTAGGCCAAAACTGTCGACCAAACGCTGCCCATTGGCATCGAAGTGAAGAATGTACAATATATTTTGGTCACATTGCTGCCGAACATCAAATTGAAACATTTGGAGCATAAAATTCCGCGTGGCATGAATTTTGTATTTAAAGTCTCGCTCCACGACAATCTCGGCAATGAGTTCTCGCACAACATCGAGGAGGTGAATGGGCTGCGCTACGATCTGGCCACCAAGGATGTGGTCGATGTGCAGATTGGCAATAACCTAACGATAGCGGTAAGTCCAACAGGCTTTTGTCAGACATTGGCCAAAGCTAAACTTTTATCTTATCTATTTATTCTTCTTGAAGACAGTGAGCGCGGGAAAGGTGTGTGTGTGTGGGTGTTTGAAAGTTGCTAAAAGTTGGCTAAGAACACATTGGGCTGAAAGTTTCAAGTTACTTAGCTATGCTATAAGTACTTAGTTACATTTTGCCAAAATGTAAATCTAAAGCCCAACTCCTCCTTTCCATTGTTTGCTGAAAGTGGCAACTTATTTCAATTTCATATTTGCTGCCGAACAAAACCTCAGCTGTTTAGCTCTTGGCCAGGTGCTGCATTTTAATGCAAGCTCCGTTCATGCGGCTGACATACTACTATAAGTACATAAACACATATATACATACATATAATATGTGCATATATATTTAACAAAAGGCCACAACTTCGCTCTTGGCGACAGAAAAAAATGTGTCTAGCGCCTTGCTCTTCGTTGTTTGGTCAACGTTTCTTTTTATTTTTTAATATTTTATTATTTCTGTGTAGCATCCGATTTGCGCAGCATTGTGGCATGTTTCGTCTGAGCAGAGCACCCAGGTGCCCACGTTTTTGCAACAAAAATGCGACGAAGCCTAGTTCTTGTGCTGCTTTCTTTTTGTGCTTGCTTTTTGTGAACTTTTTAAAATCGGTGCAAAGTAACCGCAAGCCGCAAAGCTCCGAAAAAAGTCTGTCAAGCATAACAGCACAAGATAAATATATATAGTAGCATATGGTCCGAATAAATTCTAATTCGAGTATATCCCTTGAGGACGTGATTTTAGAACAAAATCCGTTCTGTTTGAGCCCGTTTCAATCTGTTAAAATTAATTTTAACTTTATATCTTTATATCTTATCCATGTGTTATTTTGAATATATATTCGTTTTATATTTTAAAAAAACATCTTATTTTTATCTTAAATCAATTTTGATCGATGGCAAATATAAGAAGTAAGAGAACAGAGAAATATTATATGTTTAACCATTATTTTAAAACATAGACATCCTTTGCGCTTCTCATGTAAATCACTGAACTGAATCACCAATAGCTTATTAAATTTGGTGTTTAAATAGAAATCAATGGATGTCCGTTTTTACTTTGTACTGTTTGCTCACATTGATCCTCAAACGAGCTTAATATTATCTTTGGCTGTGCAAGAAATTGTATGTATAGCAATATATATTTATATTTGAAATCTTTGCGGATTAACTTTTAAGTAAATAATATACATTGTACTTGTTAATTTTCTATAATTGATCTGCTAAATTAATTTCGTTCACAGCTAAATATGCCACGTGAGACAAACAATATGATCGCCATAAGTCTGAAGGATATAACCGGAGTGAAACATGCTGAGGATTACATCAAACTGTCGGTGGCTGAGTCGGAGCATATTTTCCCTACCAAGGTGAGTGGCAAGTTGCCTGCAGAGTGTGCCGTCATTTGTCTGGCCACAAAACAAGCAGTAAATATCAAGTATATATTCGTACACACACAGATATGTACAAACAGGTGTGCAACTACACATGCACACATACTTGTACTATGTGTAGCTAGGATGTGAGTGCCTAGCTGTCATATACCTTGTTGTCTATTATTTTGTATTCATTTTGTATAATCCTCAAGTTGTGCCCAGAAAGCTGGCATGTAGGTGCAGCCCCTGCTCGACTCCGACATTGTCCTGGTAGCAGTCCACTTGTAGCAGCTTGCGGCTATGCCTTTGCCACAAAATGTTGTTGATGCATGTAGCTTGGTTGGGTGTTGCTGCTGCTGCCGAGGCAGACGCTGTTACTTCAGCTTGTTGTCGCACATTTAATGCAATCTGATGAGATTTATTGAGGCACGTTTGCTTGAATTTAGGTTTATGTCTTAATGTTCATATGCCATCGGGCATCCGGCATCCTCACATTGCATATAAACGTTTCTTAATGTGTGGTGGGTCTGATGCCTATTAAAAATTCTCTGAGCTCTCCAAAAGTATTCCGATTAGGTTTCGTTTCTTACACGAAGAATGTGAGGTTCTCAACAAAAGCTAATTAGCTGCGTAACCGTTTAATTATTAAACCTTAATCAGCCAATTTTACGAGCGCAAAAAATTACAAAGAAAAGAAAAACAGTTGCTAAATTATCAATTAGGCGAACAGCTGTTAGCTTGTCTGCCAACTGTTTTTGCGCTAAAATATATTATTAAAATGCGTGAATTGACTGAAAGTGTAAAGGAATCTTGAATATAAATGAATTGATGCTTTAGGCGAATCTTTAATATGCAGATTAACTTCGCAGTTTATAAAATTAAATATAAATGCCATGCAAAACACAAACATTTTCTTACTAATTAGGCTATCTATGGCCAGTGGTTGAGCGTGCGAAGTGGTTTAAAGATTAAACCAAATTTAAATCTTTATTAAAAGCAACCATCAAAAAATTGTCCAATCTGAATTAAGCAGTGTGTTGGCAAAAATGTGTGCCTGGATTGACAGTTTCAATAATATTATTGGCAAATTTTTATTTTTTAAAAAATCAGACCGTTTTTCTTTAAGGAAGAGTACAATTGCAAACTTTTTGTGTGTGCGTGCCAGAGATAATGTCCTTACTCATAAATCAATTGTGTACCTTTCTTTTCTTTTCATATTTTCTACCTTTCCACCATCTAATCCATATGACTGTTAACATGCAAACCTGCGTCAATTGTGACTTCATGCTGCCCGAACGGATTTGTCATTTGCCAAACGGAAACGCACACAAACGCGTATCCCGCCAACCATCCTGCACCCTCCCCTGCCTATCTCGGCACGACCGGTTGTGCATCCGGCACCCCTGCAACTGCTATTGAGATGCAATACGAACGCGCATTACTGAACGAACCCACAGACGATTTTCTCTGTTGGTGACATTATTTGCTTCGATTCACCGCTAACATTGTCATCGATTTGGACGAGCTCCAATGAGCAGATTGTGGCGATTAATAAAAATACAGGTGAGTAGGTTGCAGCAACGTTGCACGTTTGGTATACCTCTCAACCACTATATGCTCGTATTGTGCCTTATCGATTTTAATCTCATTTAATTTGCATAGATTTTTGCTTTTTATAAATAATCAATGAATAGCGCTAATTTTATGCTCTAACTATTTCCAATGCTATGATTTTCTGTTTGGGAGCCCCAAAAGCAATTCAATGCAAATTTGATGTGTGCTGTTTCGGAATGTCCATTACACCCTTCCCGCCCCACTTACTCTGCCGTACTATCTCAAATGTTGACAGTTTGGTTTGTTTACAAATTCGCGCATTTAAATCGTGTGTAAATAAATTTGTGTGTGTGTATGCGTTAATATAGATGCGTATGCCCGATTTGTTGATAACACAATTAGGTCTATTTTCAGTTGCATTTACAACAACCGAAATATAACAACAATAATAGTTACAAACAAACAGACAATAAAAACTTTCACAGTTGCCACACTCGCCAATAATTTTGCATTAATTAGCTCGCTTTAATTTTGCCTATTTGATTATAGTATAGTGCGGAGGGGCGGATGTTAGAACTGTTTTCAATTTTTGATAACATTTTCCAACTTTTCAATTGGCAATTGTGCATTGGTTAGAGCAAACAAATATATTTTGGAGCGCTTTATAAATGTAGATTTGCTCCTAACAAGTGCACTTTTCATTGCATACCTATGTGGATGAATAAAACACACACGCACACACATAGATATACATGTATGTACACACATACTCGCATATATAGACTTACGCGACACTAACGTGGCCAACCGCACAATGCATTATTCATAAAATTACCTTCCGAACTCAATTGTGAGTAGAAACAATTTTTCACACTTTTCACGTCGCTAGCGAAAAGAAAACGCAAATAAAATAGACGTGCAGACAAGCGACATTTACGTGCTCATATTCAGAGATACATAAGAATACACACACTATATACATACATACATACATACGTATGTATGTGTATAAGATGAAGGGGCTCTGTTGCTGAGCGATTATAGGACTTTGTACTTTCTTGCCGCCACTGTCATCGTTCTTGTTGTCATTGCTCGAGCATAAAGATGAAGTATCTGGCGAAAAAGAAAACGTATTTCCAAACATCAATATGCGACGTGTGTGCCAATAACTGAAAAGAGGGGGGAGGCAATGGATAAAGACAGCCAGCAATTCTGTTGCCTTTTTTTTTTTTTTGGCTACGAAACCAATGTGTGTGTGTATGAGTGTATGTGAAAGGCGGAAGAAAACTTCGCAGATTCAACATACTTGTATCAGAGGTACCCGCCTGGATGGAAATCTCTCAAATTTAAAGCTATGGTCAGACACGCACAAATTATTTACACACAAAACCGTTCTATTATAAGAGTTGATTTTGCCAAGTCGACACAAAAGATGGTTGGTATAGCAAGAAACTATGAAAAGATATTAATTAGAACAATAGAAAACACAATGATTATGATATACTTGTATTCTATATTGCTTTGATTCTCTAGCCATATCGTCTGGCCGTAAATTCGTAAATTTACATATTTACATTTACTATATTTCTAACATTTGGTTTGAAATAAAATTTTCACATTATAGTGGCATCTAGATCGGTTCAAGCTGTAATCAGAACAAGATCTTATTTTGTTTTCAAATGTCAGCTTGAATCGAACGGAGTTAGGATAGTATTTTAAAAATGTCACATCACAATGTTTAATTAACTTTCTTTAAACTGGTTACTAGTATGGCAACGTAAAAAGTATACTGTTATTGAGTAAAATATTTTTTGTGCAGTCGCAGTTGGGAAAGTGAACATATTTTATACATAAACTGTATTTGTTGGCCTACAAGCATTTGTGATGAGATATGAAATGACATTTATATTGATTTGATACTTGTATTTATACAAGTATATATACTTATACAATGTCATATTACACATGAAAATCTCTAGTAAAAATAGGCAAATCAAAACAACATCCACTTACGATTGCACACACACACACACACACACACGCGAATATAGGAATTGGTTTGTGTGTGGGTGTGTTTTTGAATACACAGTGTTTATAAATACGAGTATGTACCCACAGCCTACAGTCGCTTTATTGTTTTAGGCAGAAAGCCCTCTGTGTTTACGTATTGAATAAGTTATATTTGTGTTTACTTACCGGCTGCTTAAAATTGTCAACATGTAGAAAACTTGAAACCCTCATTTTAATTGAATGGCAAAACTTTAAGGCAACTCTTTAAGAAAATAAATTCCTTAAAGTTCTATGTGTCAGAAAAGTGTATATTATTTTTCATTTGCTATGCATTTCTATTTCTATAACTCAAGGCAGTTTCCTACTCAGAGATCCCAAAGCAATTTAGTGAACCATGTCGTTCACGCCTTTGGATTAGTTATACGCAGTTACCTCCCTCTCTCTTTGTGTGTGTGTGTGTGTGTGTTGTTTTTGTTAGCAAAAGCAAAGCTGGAAAATCAAAGTTATTTTGTGCCATTTTCATTGCTGGACAAAACAAAACTCCCAGGGCAGTTGGCTGCATTGATATTTGCTGCTGTGCTTTCAATTACACATTCAATTGAATAGTATATGTATTTATATATTGTAAGAATACAATTCTATTGTCAGCACTACTTGAAAAGTCCAGCTTACCTTAATACCCAAAAGTGTCAGTGCTCGTTTTTTTTTTAGCATAATTAATTTACTGACTTAAAAACTTGAAATCTTACACAGTTGTAGCTGAAAAGTTGACAGCTTAAGTGAATTGGAATTCCAAAGCCTTGACAGATTTGTAACTAGAACATAGATTTTGTATTTTCAACTTTGATCTCAACGTACTTATAAAAGGTCGTATTTTTTGCTTAATTTTAAATATTTGTTGAGTTAAATAATAAATTATAGTCCTCGTAATATTAATAGCAAAAAAAGATGATAGCCCGAAAATATGATACTCCGAAAGGATGATAGTTCAAAGACTTATAGTTCGATAATATGATAGTCCGACAAAAATGATAGCTTGATCTTTTCAAACGTGAAGAGTACTGTTCAAAAAGAGGAGTATGAAATAGGGCGATAGTCAGATGAGATGGCATTCCGAAGATAGTTCGACATGACAGTCAACATGCGTCCGAGCGTTGTGATGCTGGAAAATGACAAGTCGTACCTTTTCTTTTATACCGTTCTTTTTGCTTGAATTGCATCGTCATCGGCAGAAAACTCCTGTTGTAATGGTTTCAGCAGCCACTAGCAAGTCCTAGGAGAGCATATTCTCTATCCTATTGAAAATTCATCATAAGTTTCAATAACCAGCCTCAACCACAGATTTCTTTTAAAATGCGAAATGTAATACTGCACTCATATGACATTGAATTTGTTCAAAGGTCGATAGTTTAAAGTGGAAAATTTCACAATATTTTGATGGATACCTACCTATTAATAGATGACTAATAGCTAGAACAATTTAAAATGTGCAGCACAGGCAATAAAATGTATTTTTATACTAGTATTTCCCTTTAATGGAAATACAAAATACAAATTTCTGATTTGGTCCAATGCGGTAAAAATAAATTCCTTTTAGAATGTCCATTAGCATGCTGCCTCGTCTGATGCTAATGCTAAGATTAATGCGACAGACAGTTTAGTTGAACAGACTTGGACAGCTGTGTGCACTTTAAAGTAAATTTGGAGCAGCATTTATGCTTCGATGGAGCTAAGCTGGTCCATTGGCTGCTGGGTTCCCAATGCCAAGTAATTTACTATTCAATGTGACATGCCACGGCAGCAAAGGTAAAAAATCATTGAAGCATATTTAATGCCATCAAATATTAATATCAATGTTTGGCCACGCGCAAAGACGACGATGAAGATGGCGACGCATGTTGAATATTTTTGGTCATACTCGTACACATTGTACGAATACGCACCCATTGAGATTTGGCTTTGAGGAGTATCCCTCGAGTGTTTTGGCTTAATTTACCGGAATGCTACATACTTGTGTGCACTCGCAAAACGAATCGCACCAATTAAACGCACACAAAAGACGGCGTTGAAATCAAAAGTTAATTGAACTGTGAGTGTAGGCCTCAAGTAGTTCAAGTTGCAGTAAGTTTACTGAAGCCAAATTTTTGCTGAACAAATTGTAAAGAGTCCATATAATAGTAGTTGATTTTTGTTTGCCCGTTTGTTTGCTTCGCTGCGCTGTGTTGTGTTGCCATTGAGTTGCCCTTTTAATTGATCTGAAATGTTGATATGCGTTCAATGAATTTCGTTTTGAATTTGTTTCCCTTGTCTACAAATTTGCAGGCATTGCACGCGTACTGAAGCATCGGCACAAATTGGGCGAGAAAATCGTGGTCACCAGCGGCGATAAAGTGGGACTCGGCGGTTACCTCAAATATGATTTGGAAGTACGCGAATCGGATGCGGTAAGTGGAGAGTGGCGGGTGGCGAGCGACGAGCGACGAGCGGCGGCCTGTGGTCGCAATTGGCGTAGCCATAACTGAAATTATTTTTGCGTTCCCTTTCAGATTTTGTTTGCCAAAACGCTTGACATATTTAGCGGCTCGGAATATCGAGCGCATTTGGTGCTGCGCAATCACATTCAAACAGACAAGCACACAAATTTGGTAAGTTCAGCATTATGTTAACTCGACTGGCATCCTGGCAGACTTACCCAATGTAAATTTTGTTCGTCCCTGCAGATTGCACAGAACGTATCCAGATGCATAAATCATTTGGACAATGTGCACGTTGATGCGTTCACGTGTCGTCTTGTGGCCAATGACGCCCTCGGTCGGAAACTGCTGTCGCTTTACAAAGTCAAAGCCATATTTGATGGCTTAAACAGTCAGTATGCTTGCGAGCTGCAATTGCTTTCGAATTTCAATGAGTTGCTCTCCATTGTCAAGACAAACAATGTCCTTTTGGAGATACAGGTATGTGTGTATGTGGATTTTGGGTGTGGGGGGTTGGTGTGTGCGACAGCAACAACAACATTAATTGAGTTCAACAGAATACACTTTGTTATAATATTGTCGTCTGATTGCCGTTGAATTGTGGACTAATTGCAGGCTTTAATACCCACCGGTGTGTTCGATACGATGTCTTTGAAATTGGTACCCGGCATTCAAGTTTCCCCTGAAGCGCTACAAATGGGTGATTTGAAATCACAGGATTTACTCATCAGCGGACTGGACAAAGTGCTGCAAAAGTTGCAGGTGAGTTTACCAAAAAGCTTTTACATACATACAAGTATTCTTGAGCCTATACAAATTAATTCTGAATTCTCTTTATATTAGAAAAGAGTATTTTTAATTGTGTTTCTTATTTGGTTTGATGTTAAGTTAGAACGTCCTTTAAAGTCGGTATCAAATTTTGAAATACTTTCGTGCGCGTGCTTTAATTAAATTCTTAAAAAGCGGGTTTGATAAATTCGTGTTGCCTGTGGGGTAAGAAGAGGCCATAGTTTATGTTCGAAATGTTAGTTTGAAATAGCTGCTGGACTTTTCTACACTATTTATTAAAAAGCTGAACACATTTTGCATTGCAATAGCTATAGAGCTACGCGTCAAAATAACAACTAATAAAATGTGCCTGGTTATATAACTAGGATAACATCATCTAGAAAAAGGAAGCTGAAAGTTCAGTAACAAATTGGATGCTGAACGGCCTTTGGCATTACACATTCCGGTTGTTTGCATTAACGTTAAAATGCTGAAGAGGATACGAACTATTACTAGTATGTATATACAAATAATTTAGATATTACCAGACTATTTAGTCGTAATATTCTTTTCTTTTCAAACTATTTACCAGTATCAAATAATGTATGTAATTCCAAACTACAATATGAGGTTGTGTCTTATATTTATTTATATCAATACTTTGAAAAATAATACCTAGCTTAATTACTTAAAAGTGTAACGTTGCTGGTTTTAAGAACTACAAATAACTCTACTCGATAAGTCGGCAAGTTTGGGAATAAGTTTCCCAAAGAGTTTCTTAAAACTTCTTATCCCAACTACAAACATATGGTTATGTACATACATATCGTTTTGATATTTTTCAAGCCTCGCGCATACAATGTTTGAGCACTTTGTTTTCTTGTTGTTGTCTAAGAAAATCTCTAGGGACGACATTATACTACTGCGATGGTCAGTGGCAAACTTTTGGCGCCTGTCCATTCAAAGATTGATTGCTATGGAAAAGTTTTATGGCGCAACTTTTTCGTTTGGCCACGCTTCATATAACATTTGCTGCATTTGCGCAAGTTTTAATTTAAAGTCATCTTTTGAACTACACTTAAGTTGCATTCGATTCTTATTTATTGTCATTTCTCTAGTAGGAATAATCATAGGGAACAATGCCGGACGCTCACTTGCTACGAGTATATGAACTACTAGAAATATATTGGTCTCTGTACACTTATGTGTGGCAATGAAATACAGGAAATTGCTTTACAATGTTCGCTGCTGTTTCATCCTAAGATGTAGCTGCGAGTGGCTTTGGCAAAGTACAATATTATGTACGTACAACAAGGATGTTGAGTGCGAGTGCAAGTGCTGTTGCGATTGCTGCCAGCCAGTATTCTATGAATACTCGAACGCGTATAAGTTCCTGCAGGCTGCTGGTCTTGCCACCCCTCCAGCCAACCGACCAGCCTGTCAGCGACCGAACTATTTTTGTTGTAGATGCCGCAGCCGCAAGCGCTGCCGCAAGTAGCTGGTCTACATTCGCAACAACTGCTTCACGCTCTGCAGCAGTTGCAATGTCAATGTTGCTGTTGCAGCTGTTGGCTGTTCCTGCAATGTGGTAATGGAAGTGGGCTAAGTGGCCTCCCTGTCGCTGCTGCTACCTACTTCCCCTGGCTGGCTAGTGAGATAAGAAGACAAGAAGACGCGCCGTCTTGGCATTTTGAAAAATGTAAAATGACAGCATTTTGCTTGACTTCCATTTCCGGCTAGCCTGAGGTTTAGTTTGCTGCAGCAGGAGCAGCAATTTTTGCTTTTGTTGCTGTACTCCCTGACATTATGGTCCCCTTGTCTGAATTATTAGCTGCGTTTTCTACAACTCTAATTGCAGTTAAGTGAACCGTTTGAAAAATTGCTCAGAATTTTTACGCACTTTGTACAATTTGGTCACAAATAGCTGTCTGGCATTTATGTGGCATCCTACAGCTGCCAATTTAAATGGCCAGCACAAGTTTTGAGAACTTTAAGTCACATATCTTCAGTGTATTAATATTTTTTCAATTCAACGTGTAATTTTATGAAAAATTCAAACTGAACACAAAATATTGTTTAAGCATAATTCTAACCTACTCCATTATCACCAATATTCTTAAAGTCTGTTAAACTGTCCTCCTTCCTGCTCAAGGCCCTGCGGAATATGAAATACAGACAAGTCTTCAGAGCCGGTATTTGTAAGTGGGAGGAGAAAACAAATTCGTGCATATGTACCTATGTATATATGTTAATGATGGTTCGATGGTTCGATGAGATTATCAACTCATGTTCTATTTATTTGCAAAGTTCTTCTTCTGTTTTTATCATGAAATAAAACCGAATAGCATTTCATTTCCGGTTCTGATACGTTTTTATTTTGTGTTTCAAACAATTTTTGCTACCAATCGGCGTTTTGAATATATGTACGTCTATAGTATTTATTTAACCAAAAGTTGTTGGTTATATTTTATGGTTTTATACCGTATTTATCTTGTGTTTTGGATTTTAATTTATTTATTTTAGTTAGTTGTTACGAGTCTGGTTCGATTCCCCAGCATTGACATAGTCTCTAGGACAGGAAACTGCCTGTCATTCCCCTCTTTGCTTAGTTTGCAAGAGATGTTGTTTCAGGCAGACTTGGAAACTTTTTATTTTTCTGAAATGTGATTCTCTTCCTTGCCAGCACTTTGAGAGCAGGATCGCTATCTCATTTATAGTAGTTGTTTGTCCTTTTTATATGTCCGACTATTCTTAAAGTACTCATGAGTGTGGCATGTAGTTACAAGTATGTGTGTACCTTCACCTACTTGTGTCTGAAACTGAAATGCATCAGAGGCACTTGTTCAGGCAATTGAATGCTCAATTCACTTATATTGCGACTGCCATCCAACTTGGAACTTAGTACATTGCCATTTCAATATTGGTACTTAAAGACTGCGCTTGTCTGCTGTCACAGCTCAAGTGGTCTTTGGACATTGAACGCTGGACTCTGGAAACACGGTGGCGACATGTTCTTGATGTGCCTCGCTGTTGTTGTTGTTGTTGTTGGTTTTAGTTGCTTATTGTTTTCAACGACAATTGCAGTCACTTCAAGCTTGCAGCAGTCAATATTATTATTTCTGTAATTGAGCGTTTTATTGTCGCGTTAATCGCTTTTCACTTCTCTTTTTAAAAAGTCGACACTTTGTGCTATGGTTGCTGTGAAGTGGCAGCCGACTTAGTTTGACGTAATCCGTAAATGGCTCCATTAATTCGTCAATGGGCACAGCTTAGTCAGCTGCAAGGCATTTTAGAACTTTTCATTTTCTGTCAGTTTTTGGATGATGACGCCCGTTTGTCTATTTTACGAGTGTTTTAATAAATTCAATGAACTTTAAATACCAAATAAATATGTTTTTAAATGCATAAATATGTTTTAAACTGCATTTAATTCATGCATGTTGAAATATTTCACATGTGCATATTTATAAATAGTTGAACGCTGTTGGTTATTAATTCATAATTAAAAGCTGCACATCGTTGTAGAGAAATGCATGTAATGTGTATGCTTGTTGTTTTCATTTCTTTGTGAAGACCCACATATGTATCTACATATCTACAAATAATTTGCCAATTCACAGTTTGCGAGGTTGAATCCACTAGTATCCTGTATTCTGCAAAGCAAAATAGCACAAATTTTAGAAAGATATTTAAAATATTTAAATTTAAATTTCATTTTAAAATTTAAGGTTAATTTATTAATTGTTTGATTTTATTATTTATGCAGTAACTTGGTTTCTGTGGTTTCTTTATATTAGATTGAGGAAAAAGAATATATAGCACATACAGTTATGCGTAATTTTGGGTTCGACGACTCCGTTCCAAAAATTGCGATAAAATCGGAAATGAATGAAGTAAACCGCCAAGAGCTTAAAAACAAATCAGTTTGATACCACTTTTAAAAACGTGAATTTACAAATAAGCTCAATGTGCGGGAGGTTTTGCTGTGCATTTGATGAGACTAATCTACCATTATCAGCATTTTATGAAATTGTGAAAATAGGATTAACATATTAATTTATTTTTCCCCAGTAGTTTTTGTCAACAATAAATGAACATTATTTTAAAATAATTGTTTAATGAACGTTGAAGCTTGTCTATATCTTTGACAGCCCTTGTATCATTTCTAATACTGAACAGATAATGGTTCTATAATCAGTCTTTATCCAAACACATGATTTGAAATATTCACAAGATGAGAAATAATGAGTATATAAGCTGATATACATATATGTAATATCCTTGTTAAAATTAAGATATGTCAACTGATTGTATTATTTTGTTAAATAATATTTAGAGCCTTAAGAATATAAAACCTTTCTTAAATTTTATGTTGTTACTTCGTAAATGCTTGAAACTACAACTTTGCACTTTGTTTATTACTATTGTTATTAGTAGTAGTATGTGGACAGGTATTCCAAGCTTCGGAGCAAAAACAGCTTCAATAATATATTATATGCGCGGTGATAAAAAGTGATATACAAGTGACTTGAAATAAATGCTGTTGAATAGTTTCATCCGTCCGCTTTTTTCACATGCCGACTATGTATTATTTCTGTCAGTCCCGAGATGTGCAATGTTCGCATAATTTTAAATGAATAATTTAATATTCATTTCATTGAGCGTTATTTCATTATGGGCTGCTGTAGCAGTTTTTGTTGCAATTGTTGATGTGCCACACTTCCGTTTGCTGCCATAACTGTACCAACTCTTCGATTATTAATATATTGTATAAATGTTTTGTACTTTTTTTCCCCCATACATATTGTATGAATGTAGTTTGTTTCCATATTAATATGAAATATTGTTTGTCGACGTCAGCAGCTGACTCTTTCGCCCTTTTGCCCTGCACACTTCCGTTGAAATAATAAATTGATTTTAATTTTTGCTATTCGTGAAATGAATTCGAGAAATTAATTTTTGAAATTATTACCATTCAAAACATTTGAACGGCAGCTTTCTTCATGGAAGCTGCACTGTAAAATACCTGCATTAATAATAATAATGCTGACGAAAATCTCACATCAAGATGCTAAAGTGATTACTTCAGAGAAATAGTGTATCTAGGTGTGTGACATAAATGTAATCATTAGGTTTTATTTTCTTATATTTTAATTAAAAGTATTTATGTAATATTTATGATGTCTTAGCTTACAACTGTCTAATGATTAGTGGGTGTGTGCTGAATTTTTGCTGCTATTTAATTGCAAGTATTTTTAACAATTAAATATACGTATAAAAGGTTATTTGTGTTAAGCAAAGAGCTGGAAACATTTCAATAATTTGTTGGCTCAAATCATTCTTAGTTTCACTAATAAGTTAAATATTAATAGTAAGTATTAATTTTCATCCAACAGGTAATACCATCTGACACAAAGTATTTATCTGTGGAATTTATTGAGCATGCTCACGGACAGGGCAAATACAAAATTCATTTTGCTGACGATTTTCCATTGGATGTACAATTATATGTGCTAGTTAAATCACCGGAAACGGATCAAAATATTGAGGTAAGTGCTTTCGTTCTTGTACATATTTATGTGTAAATATGCTGAATTTTATTTATTATTTAACTAAACTGACTAAGAAACTTGGTTTTTGTGATTTGATTGTGATTCATCTAAATAACTAAAGTTCAAGTCCATGCTAAAAAATATAGAACTGAATACTGATATTCCTCAATCTTAACAGTTATTAGCGTTTCATTAATAAAAGCTATATAGTATATATATTATTGTGTCACACTTGTGATTGATTCTATGATTAATTCTTTGATTATTCAATCATAGGAGAAGTCACAAAAGTGAAATGCATTGTTTTAACTTTAAACAATGATACAAGTATGATGCCATTTTTTTTATTAACATACTTATTCTAAAAAGAATTAGTACTTACGAGTTTTTTATAGTATTTTGCTATATTCTGAAATTCATCGCAATCGGAACGATCGGCACGGAAATGGAGTATAAAAACAATTGTGTATTTGAATTTGCCTGAAAACAAAAACGTTTCTGTAAACATTTTCCATTTTCCATTGTTATAGTGAAAGCAGATGTTGTTTTTGTTGTCTTTTTCGTTTAAAAATTCAATACAATGCTTTGTCGGCTGTATATCTAGAGCCAGTGAGATAGAAGTGTGTGTGAATAAGATACGCAATATTGTAAACTATCAGTCAGTCATGCTATCAGTGGTTGTGTGCCGATGCTAACCAATTCACAAGACCAGCAGGAGCAATAACAACCACAACAACAAGAACAATAAGTGCAAATTGCAATGCTTGTGAGATTGTAAGCTTGTGAGCTCTTCTCTCCAAGTTGGAAGTTTGTTGACATGCTCGGTGCTTATTGTGCTGCATCACGTTATTTGGTAATATTTCATCAAAAACGTAAGCGTAGATTGCAGTTTTTATGTGAGTGTGCGATGCGGCTACGTTTTCAATTTGGCAAATGTTGTTTATTTCCCTTAAAACGTTAGTTACAGCACCAGAACCACCACAACAGCATTGATAGCCAGCGCAGGAGCGCAGCGCAGCCGGCAGGAGCAACGTGAAAAGCACAAAAGTAAATACGCCATTTTTCATTGCTTACCTGATGCCATTAGATTGTGCAAACATAGTGATAGCAACAACGCGCTTATCAATTTGCTGGCCAGACTGAGCTGCCAGCGCACCCTCTCTCTCTCTCTCTCTCTCTCACTCCTATTCTCTCACTATGTTGGGCAAGCTGGCTGGCCGCCAGATGGCGCTGCCGTTTACCCGGTTGCATTCGACTTCCTGTGCACGTCGCACATTTGGCTGCAGCGCATTAAAGTAGGCAACATTCTGTTGCACCAAAAAAAAAAAAACAAAAAAAAACAACAACAGAAGCTCTGTTGCATGCAAAAAGCGGACGCCCAAAATGCAACGAAATTGCATAAATAAGTTTCCTTTATAGACCTACCTATCTACCTGCCAGGCGTTGCTTGCCTTGCTGCCTTGCTGCCTAGCTGCCTATCGTTGGTCAACCGTGGCTGCAACAATAACTACAACACCAAAATGGCGTAAAGCATGTTCGGCAGCAAAAACAAAAATAAAAGCACAACCAAACAACAACAACACGCAAGGAAGCGTTGCATAAATTTCAGCGCAGCTCTTTACGTGGCTCGATTTGGTGCGTGCTTTAATTTTTAGTGCGTGTGTGTATGTGCATTTACACTCTCTGTGTGTGTGTGTGTGTATGTTTGCCGTCTATAAACACTATCGCCCAGCAGCTGCCCATAAACAAGGGCAGAAAGTCATTAAGTTTGCTGCCCCGGCCATTGTTTCATACGTACATGTACTATATGTTTGATTTAGAGGTGTGTGCGTGATAAAACAAAATTCGTTCGTTCACGAAGATTCATAATGTCATTCTGTCACGATCATGCACGTTTGATCTTCGACATTATATCTATTAAGCGCAGCAATATTATTTCACGGACTTTGTCTTGCTTTAAATAAAAATGGCATTTAATTATATTATTTTCATATTTTTATACTTTCCAACGACTACCCTGAGTTTATAGATGTGAAACAAATTTTTCATGTTTAATAAAACATTGTTGTGAGAATTACAAATCAATGGGAGTGTTCTTTGTACTAAGGTTTTCTTTATTTATATACTTATATAGTCATCTATTTCGCAAATCAATAATGCTTTTTTCTTGCATTAAAAGAATAACCTTTAAATTGATTGAAAAAGGCAATAAAATATTATTTAATCTCAACTACAATTACAATTTTTTACTTTGAATTGTCTAAGCTGCTTTTTGAAGTACCTAGTTCTCATGATATGTGCGTACTCTGAAGGCCTAATTTTAATAGCCATTTACCGACTTTGATTTGATTATATGCGTGTAGTGATTATTTCGTGAATCACGCATTCACGCACAGTTCTATTTTTTGCGTGTGTGTGTGTGTGTGTGTGTGTAGATTGCTATGTACAACCATACTTGGGGAGACACAATTCATGCCAATAAATTTGGAGCACAAGTCGATCGCTTTTTTGTACGAGTATATGTGCGTTGTCTTCAATGGCAACGGCTGTAGGGACAATAAACCTCCAAGTGCTCATTTGTTAGCCAAAATTATGGGAAGTAACACCAAACAAAACAAGTTCATTGCAATTGCCAATTTTGTGTAAAACCGAATTTTAAAAAAAAGCATTCAATATTTTTCAAAGCAAGTAATTAAAACTTTGCAAGAAATAAGGTTATAAAAGCAGTTCATTTCCAGCAAACTGAAAACATTTTGAAACTATACTCTTCTCTCCAAATAAGTGTGTGGAAAATTGCAATACACACCGCCCTTTTCGCTCTTCAATTTTCGTTACTTAATAGTTTCTATTTATGGCAGCTTATATTATTAAGAATGGGAGGACAACGTTGTTGCTGGGCAACCAAATATCGTTTCTTTATATTTGACGGTAATCAACGATTGCTTACTTGGCTGTTATAGCAACAAATCACTTTTTTTCAGGCCGGAGATGTTTTTAATCTAATATTCGAATGTTAAGTTATTAAACTGTTATTAAACTCCAAAGACTGAGTTAATGGTTTTCTTTGATGTAAAGGCTTACTTTAAATGAAATTTTTGCGTAACATCATTTAAAATTTAGTTCAAAATAAAGTTAAAGTTCAATTAAAACACTTTTGCTCTTTTGCTCTGCGGTCGCACACCATTTGTGTTGATGCCTCAAGTTTTTTGCATTGCAGATATATTTAGACAGCTGTCTACCAGATTGAAGTCTGCATCAACTTTTGTAAATGTTGTTAGTAAAAATAACTGCAGGTTTACATACAAATTACTTGGCTTGTCAGTTAAGATAAGCAGAAACGAAACTCTGCTGATTTATTTGTTTTGATTTTATTTATTAATTCTTTTTCAATTGCTTTAAATGTGAGATTTGTATTCAAAAATGCGTCTTTTATTAAATTGAATATATTTCTTTTGGATTTTCATTTCAGGTGCCCGTATATGGTAACACAATGTTGGCCCAAAAGTGCTCTAGTCGACCGTATAGTAGCACATTATTTTATCGACTTATCGAGAATCTGGGCTTCATAATTACAACCGTCATCATCATAGTATTTTCTTTCTGGGGTAAGTACATATGGGTGAAGGGTTAATTCAAAGATGGAAAAATTTTGCACATAAATCATTATGGAGCGCCGTGAACTTGATAAACTTTCTTTGCGTAAGGCCAAATGTCATAAATCATAAGTGTAATATTGGAACTTTGCAGAGCAACATTAGTATATGTATATCCAAAAATATAACTGTAATATCGTTGTTGTTGTTGTTGCTGTTTCTGTTTCTGTTGCTGCTCCTGCTGTTGATTCTACAGTTAATCGCAAATTCCATGCATTTTTAATCTACAACGTAACCTGTAGCTGGATGACCGACCAGGTAGTCGACTCGCTGTTTTATCCTTTGACGGCAGACCTTTTTAGTGACGCTTCAAGCGACCTGCGCTTAGAGAACGCTTCGTTAAACTTTCTGCTGCTTCTTCCTTTTCAGCTTTCTGCTTCAATTTTTTTATTTGCTGCAGCTGTTGTTGTTGTTGTGTTTTGATATTTTTACACGCCCACTGCTGGCAGCAAAATGTTGCTGTAGTTGTAGTAGTTGAGTAAAAGTTTTGCCCTTTTTGAATTTGTTGTTTCCCGTTTTTCAGCGGATCCCACGTTGGCAGTTGCCAGTTCAGTTGAGAGTTGGGTGGACTACAAGTAGAAGGGGGTCTGTGTCGATGCCGGTCTGTTCGTCGGTCCGTCGGTCCGTCGCTCGTTCGTTGGTTCGTTCGGTCGGTTGGTCGGTCCATCGCAGTGTTATCGGTTTGAAAACACTTTACACCCAATAAAAAGTAGCTAACAAACTTAACGTTTACCTTGTACAGGATGCACAGTAGTTGTTGTTCCAGTTACACACACCATAGTGATGGCAAATAGTGAACTAGTTTTTACACTTTTACGCTACTTACGACTTAGTTCAGTGGATGAGAACCAAGAGACGCACTCTCCTTAGAAAATATTTGTGAGTTTTGTTTACTGCAAATTTTAATTAATGTTACAGTCAGGATATTTGTATCATTTTGTAATGAATAAGATGTTTTCTATAATTTCCTTTTAAATAACATGTTAAATGAAAAATACTTCAGACTTTGTAAACATCATCACCCTCAGCGTCAAAAGTCTTTTTCTTAAGTTCCTGTTCGCAAATAGATTCGATGAGTGTGCTAAGCTTCTAATTATGTATATTGTGTTATCTCTTTAAGGAATGTCTAATTTTTATTTTGGAGTCTGTCCTGTATGGAAGCTCGTTATAGCGGAACTTGTGGATTATAACAGCACATCTCTATTCCACCCTCTACTGCAGTCCAATGTTTTGTTTTTCCTTTTTGGTGTGTTATTTCTTTGTTTTTTTTTCTTTCTGTAACCGCAACTGATAAGAAGTTTTGTTTGTTAGTTGCATGGCAGTAAACGTTTTCCATGCAACTGACTGCTATACACATGCGTACGTGTGTGTGCGTGCGAGGGTTAACAGTTCAACAGTAACAACGACAGTAACATCAACAACAGTAGCTGCAACAAAAGCAACAACAGCAACATCACGGCGCTCGACAGCTTGCAACTTGATTAATTGCATTTCCCATGCATGCAACTACGCTTCACTTGCAACAGGGAGTTGCAACTTACAACTTGCAGCACACGAGATGTCGCACAAGCACGCATACACATACTCGTACATGAGTACTTACATGCTCTTCTTTCGTATTAATTTTTCTCTTTTCTTCTTTTCTTGCAGTGTACATCACTTGCTTCCAAACGCAGGGCGTCATAACACTCAACTCGGAGGGTAAGTTTAATTAATAATTTCGAGTACGTACATTCTGGCAGGCAACGCCTAACGCCCATCGCCCAGTGCCCACCACCTCTCGCCCTTTTTGAGGGGCAATGGCAGCAGCAGCCACGCATAACTTTTGCTACACTTCTATTAGTTTTAAGTTTTTAGTCATTTCGTGCATGAATACCAAAAACTTTTGAGCGACTGTAGCGATAACAGCCGCAGTCTCTGCACTATCATCATCAGTAGTATCAGCAGCAGGGAGCCGAGGCAGAGACGTTAGATTTGCCTTGCCATCGTATACTTGGCGTCTTGCGTTTACTACATTTTTTATTTATGACTTAAACTTTGATTTTCGTAGTTTTTCTGTATACGGGCATCGGTCCGCTTGTGCACTTTCTGCTTAAGTTTTTGCAGTCAGCTGCTCAAAAAATGGGTAAAGAATATGCGTGATGGGATTGCAAATGAAGTTGGGAATTGTGGTATTATCTCAAAAAATTGTCCCAGAAAATACATTATTTGCTTAACTATACTCGTACATACACGACAATATTTCTTTTAAGATCAGTTACCTATACCTTATTGTCGTTTTATGCAGCATCTGTATGAGGAGCCAAATGAAAAACGTCAGAATTCTAAGCATCTGATATCCAGACGGCTAGCCTGACTGCTGCCAGTTAGCAGAATGAGGTTCAAAAGTAACTGAAACTATATAGAAAACATCATTTTGATCTTCAGTTGGCAAATAGACCTAAGCAAGCGAACAAAAAATAACTACAAAGATAGAAGAATAATCCATCAACAAAACTTTCAGACTTTCAGAAACATATATGAATGTAGTCTTAATTTTGGTTCTTAGTCGAGTGTGATAATGGAATCGCAACGCACTAATTTCTATCTTAACTAACCAAAGCGTTACTCAAATAAATAAAATTGGGTGTTATATGCGGACAGTTTCTAAACTTTGCCTTTGCATGCGCTTAGCACTGATTAGTCTCGTTATCTCCCATACCATCACACAAGGTTAAACAACATTACGAGCAGTCTTTTTTGTCAAATGCAATGAAAAAGAACTGCGTAAAATATTTTTACTAGCACAATTGGGTGAATGTTTTGCTAAGACGCCCAAAATTGAATTTATAGAAAGCACATAAACTAGATGCGCTCATAAAAAGCGTCCTTGACTTGAATGCGAGATGATGCTGTAAGCTTTAAATCATTTACAGCACTCTGCGCATTAGTTCTTTAGTTGTTTTGCGACCGCAAAGAAGCAAAATAAACTGGACAGACGAAACCGCAGAAGAAGAAAAAGTCAAGGTGGCCGTGGCAAGTGGTTGTTGTTGTTTTTATAGCTGTTTGTGCGATAAGTGCGTGGCACGGCGTATTTTGCATTTTATCAGTAAAGTTGCCAACGCCCCACAAGTCGCTCAAATTACCTTAATTACGAAATTAGTCTAATTACTTAAGATTTCGTTCAGGCATTTTCTCTAATGAGCAGTTTGCGAGGTCAGCAACTTGCCACCCTCACGTAATTTTCACACTAATTTTAATAGCTAAATTATTTGTTCTGCGTTCTGTTCTGTTCTGTTCTGTTGCCAAAAATGTTTTTCTGCCATTCCTCATGTTTGCTCGTCGACGCGGCAAACTGTCTACATGCCTTAATTACTTTCCGAGCCCGAGTCGTGCCACTTCTTGGCGCCTGGCCACGAACGCCATTGCTGGTTCGTGTGTGAGCTTGTCCAGCTTAAACAAGCGCCTTCTTTTTATTTTAAGTTTATGTTTTACGATACCGTTGGTGTTGCGCTCTTGGCAATTATCACTAATTTAATGGCCGGCAGAAAAACAGAAAACATTATATAACATGAGCAATTTTTTGTTGGCTTCAGTGGCCAATTGAAACATACTCGTAAAAATATACAAATGAAATAACTAAAAAGGAACACACAAAAATGATGTCTGGTACATTAAGTCCATTTGATTGCGCATGCATTTATATTTGTATGAAAGGGCTTTGTATATATGTATTCGTCAAATGTGCAAGACTACTTTTGAAGACCGAAATCAACTTGAGCTTCGGCTAAGTTGAGAACTTGCCATCAACATTTATTTCGAGCTTGAAAGACTGTAAGCGAGAAAGTTAGTAGCCCATTCCAATTAAAGAACATTGTTTTTTTAGGGTATTCAATTTCATTAGAGGATATTTCGAATATTAATATTAATATTATATTATCATTATTGCGGCGTGCCTAGAACTGAAGAAAGAACAAAAGCTCTGCCAGAAAAGTGATGGCAAGAGCACGTCCATATTAAAGTGAAAGAACTCAAAACAAGCATAACAAAGTTAAATAGAGATCAACGGTTCTGCTCTGAACACAACACATCGATTAATTGTGATTTGAAAATTGTGAAATTTTATCTCAAAGACAGAGAGATCGTGTCGCACAGTTTAGAGCTTACAAAGACATATCTACACTGAGAGGGATTAGATCGTTCTTTTAAATATTATATTTAGAATAAGCATCCCAATATCTTTTGATTATCTTACTCACATGTTTCCCCTCTGTCAATCTGTTTGACTCTCTGAACTCGTGGATTTGAAAATTCATAACTTCTTGAGCCCCGATGTTATGCAGGCTTTATTAAGCCTATTTTTCTGGCTCCTGTTTACTGCAAATTTCGTCCTTATTACGGTTTAATTTTTAACTTTATTACAATCTCCATTTTTATATTCAACATTTTTATATTCTAGCATTTCAGTCCGATAAATCCAATATATCGTCACAAAGGTCGTCACCTATGTCCAGTCCTCGTAGCCCGTTCATTGCATCCCCGAATAGAAGTCCTTTTGCAGGTGAGTTCTACGACTAGCCGCACAATTAATGATGCCTAACTCGTAACTACTCATTTAACTACTCATCAGAGCCACAACAACGTTCGCAAAGCCGTCACATGCAGCACAACTTGAGTCCCCCCGTGGTGAGTGACGAGTCCTTTATCTATGGCCATCCACATCTGGGCTCACCGAGGAGCGCAAGACGAGGATACAACTAACAAGCTGTCCACTCAGTGGCAGCTTCTGAACTGTGTTCAACTTTTTTAAAATGATAAAACGCTTGGATGGCACTCCCACAGTTTCATATTTAAGGCTATAGTTGTAAGACCAAATTGTAAATGCTCAGGTTATATGCAGTTGATAGGAAGTTAGCTGTAGCTATAGTTATATACTTATATGTTAAGCACACGACTTGAAATGCCAGTATATTAGTTGTTGTTATTCTTGTTGTTGTAACTTAACTGCCAGAGAATCGCGCACAGTCGTACATATAATTTATTCAGCATTTAGATATAAGCTCATTTTGTATTGTCTCATACACACATGTATGTGTTGCTGTGTATGCCCAAAATCCTTACAGACAGCAATCCGGTTACTTAAGGCTTAGGTTCAGCAACGAAAAAGTACTCAAAAATTTATTAAGCCGCTTAAAAACATTTTCGTTTACCTTACCTTTCTTTCTAATTTCTTATGTACAATTTACGACAATTTCTTTATTCTGAGCTAGAAATAAATATCATTCGCAAATGTTTTCAAATCTTATGATAGTCTTAAGCGCAAACACCGACATACTATATATAGCTAATACATACATATATAAGTATAGGAAGGAATTTTTTGTAAATTGTAATAACGGTGCGACGGATGGAGGAGTCTGCGCGTAAAGTAAATACTGCATTTGTTATGTTATAATAAATAAAGAGTAAATGCAAAAACGCGTCTGCCAACTTCGTTTCGGTTGTGAAATTAAATTTTCATTTTTGTCCCCGAATTAATATATGTGTGTTTGTGTGTGTGTGTGCGCTTGTGTGGCACACGGCACATGGCACATTTGGCTGCAGCTTTGAGTGCCGTGCACGTGCATAGCCACTTCAATTACAGTCGTCCTATCGCCCTGTCTCTGTTTCTTTCTTTCTCTCTCAATCGCAATGTCCGTATCCATATCTGGATTCGTGAGTGCGAGTGTGTATGTGTGTGTGTGTGTGTGTCGAAAGTGTTAAGTGCAACTTGAGTTTTCATTTTTAAGCGCTTTTGTGCTTGCTTTTTCAGCTGCTCCAAAAAGTATGCTACGATTTTCGTTATATGCATTTCTAATTAGTGACGCATCAAGTATGCCATTAATTTTAGATTTACACACAGATTTGAAGTGCCACACACTTGAGGAACGAAGCAAGTGGCAAAAAGTGAGTGGTAAGGGCTTTGCCTTCGAGTGCAATTTTTTGTCATTCCATAATTAAATGTAATATAGTAATGGATTTAAAGCAGTCCAATCTGCTAGACTAAATAGTCAGCATAGGAGGATACATACGACTATACTATGTATATATAGTAATTGGGTCAGTGAAGTCTTTCAATATATGCCATTTGCATTTTTAATGAGCCCACAGTAAAAGGAGCAAAATGTGCGGGAGTATGGGAGTATGAGTGGTCGAAATATGCCATCGTTTTGATTTATTAACGTACACACATACTATACTCGTATATTCAGAGAGTGATTGCCACTTTGTTCATATGGGTTAAGGGTTTTCAATTTTCACTTGCCTGCGACTTACAGCTTCATCATTTTAACGCAATTTCCTTGGCAGTGAAATGGAAATTTCGGTGTTGCCTTTTTGCTTCATAAATTATAAATAACTTAATCGTGTCCGAAAGTATTGAACTGAATAACTTGAAGCAGAAAAAAGGGCATCGCCTTGGGTGCCCAACTTGAGAGGCTTAAGTTGCCGCGAGACTTAACAACTGACAAATGCTGCGGGTGTGTAAATGCGTTTGAGTGTGTGAGTTTGTTGATTAAGATGCTCAGACTTGACTTCATTCATGTGTTAACAATATGTACTGAGCGATATGCGTTAGTAGTTGTGTGCCGCACGCTCATTCGGCATGCTTGATTTGGTCATTTCCGGTTCAATGAAAGCAAGCTGCTATGCGTGTGCGTGTGTATGTTGCCAAGCGATATTCTAATCGGATTTACATGTTTGTCCAATATATGAATTATGACAATTTCTCATTGCATTAACTACGGCATTTGCGCTTTTGCTTGTGTTTCTGTGAAAAACTCATGTGTATATGTGTGCGTGCGTCCTCAAGCTAATGAATTATTAAAACAACAATTAGTAGCATGTAATTTCGTTCATATATGTAACTACATAAATATATATACGTACATACTATATATACTCATATGCACCTAATAACAAACTTAGTAGTGTGTGTGTGTGTTAGGCAGTCAAATGCATAAATAAATAACTTGGGGGTCAAATGATTCGTGTGTGCTTATAGGCCTGAACGAACGAACGTCGAATAAATATTATTACAAATTACCTGAATGTATAGTAAACAAGTAAGCGAAGCTTTTAATAGTTTTCATAGTTAAAACACTTCATTTATTTGAATATAATGAAATTGACCCTCTTTGTCCCAGACTAATCATAACTGTTAGCTGAGGATTGTACGAGCACGAAACTGCTCCCAAGTTCATGTTGAATTTATTTTTGGCAGAGCAGACCATTATTTATGCGTCTGCTGTTGTGTGAGAATGTGTCTTGGCACTAATCGAATGCTGTCTTGAATTATCGCAATATAATAATTAATAATATTTATTAACTTCAATTGATTTCATCGTCTGATTGGCAATTGAATGCTTTTGCTGAGCATGGTCCCATTGTAATTGTTATGAGTTTTGTTTCTGTTTCAGCTACTTGATCGCATTTAGTAGGTAAGTATATCAATTTTCCGAATTAAACTCCTTTGTATTGTGACAAACAATAAATTGTTTGCTGATTTTAATTAAAATACAAATAATGCTAGAAATAATGGCATCAATTGCACAGCAAGCCTCTCAGGACATTATGCCCGTCGCAGGACGAACAGACAAAGCAGTTTTGCTTCTCGCGCATTTTTTCTCGCTGATATGGCCAATTATAATTAATTATACAGTCATATGAATTACAACAACATCTACAGTTTCATGTATATGTATAGATGTGCGTTTGAAAAGCTTTTTATGGACTGCAACGTTTTCATTTTCTTAGGCTAATTAAAATTAGTTCTTTTTTTGTGGCTTGCTCTCATTGTTTATGTTGTCAAGTTAGAAAAGTGATTATCATTAATGGCTGACGTTGTTGCTGGTACTTTAAAGCATATGATTTATTGTACTTTGTAAAATGTTAATTACAATTTTACATTTAAAAGTGATAATATCGCTGAAAGTCTTTACAACGCTGCTGTAATGAATACATTTGTGTAGTTTAATTCAAGTTTAGTTCTTTCACAAATATTATATGAATCACACAGTGCTTTCGCAGGAAAACAAATGAACATATTTATGAAAGTTTGATTTATGGTTTTTGTATTTGATTTCCTTCTTAAATTCCGGGTAAAAAATTATTATCGCTCTCGACACAATGATATCCAGCTTGTTTCACAGAAATTTACTTACAAATTCAATAATACAGTTGCATTTATATTGCATTTAATTTTTTTCCTCTTCACATTTGGTTTAAATGGAATACATACATAAAATTTGGATAAATGGGGAGCGCGAACAATGCCAAAAAAAAAACAATTTACTTATCTGGGAATCATAAAAATGGTTTTAAAAGCGCGCAACTTATGTCATAAAAAGTGAATAATCATACATACATACATACATCACAAAAATGCTATAGCACGCAGACTTTGGTCATCAGCATTATAGCTTGTTGCTATCAATTATTTAACTTATGGCTAATGTTTGTTTGTTTATAATTTAATTAGTCAGTCAAGCGTTCGATTTGTATGGTCGCATGCTTGATGTTGTATTTGCGTCCCGAGGCCAGTTGCGTTGCCTGCGCCAGTACGCTGTCGCCATCGGCGAATGGATCTGCAATAGGAATATGAGGAGCATGGAAATGAGAAAAGAAACTACTGTAAGTAATTAGTATCCATTTACCTATGACTATGTGCGCCATAAGCACACTGTGCTCGCTGGTATGCTGCCATACATTTAAGTGATGCACCGATCTGTAAGGAAAATTCAATTCGAGTTAAATGACTCTATTCAAGCGGAATCTGTACTCTGGACTCACTTGACGCCCTCTACGCTACGCAGCTCTTGCTCCAGAGATGGCAGATTCACGCCGACAGGCACCGCATCCAGCAATATGGCCACAGACTCTCGGAACAGCTGCACCGTGGTCATAATAACAATTATCGAGAAGAGCAGTGTGCACAGCGGATCCGCATACTTGGCACTTGGCTGTTAAGTGGGTGGCGATTGAAAGAGTGAGAACGTGAATTGAATTATTGCCATTGCTCCGTGTACCCCTTAGTAATTGCATAAACATAGTTGCTTTAATTAATTGACTTGTCTAGACACGAACTTACGCAAAATTTGATTAATACTGCGGCCAGAAAGACGCCAATGCTCTGCACCAAATCGCCAATGACATGAATCATCGCCGCTCGCAGGTTCATATTTCGCTCCGAATGATTGTGACTGTGTCTGTGTGGAATATACATATGTTTGTATTCCTATTAAAGTGTGTTACTAAACGAGTGGCAAGTCATGTTCTCTGATCTCCCAATTAGGCATAAAGTACGATCGCGAAGCATGTGATACTAATTAGCTCAGCTGTAATAATAACCTCTCCACTCTGTTAGCTTCATTTATTTATTTTTTTGTCGATATCGTCAAACATTCTCGAAGCGGTCTTCCAATAGCTGGAACTATTGTTTATTTATAAAACTTTATCAAATATGTTTCCCACATTCTAGCTAATGTGTATATTTCGTCTGTCAGCTTTAACCCTACACCAACAAATGGATAGAAAAATATATTACTGCAATCGTTCATTGTTCATCCGACAAAGGCAAATCAAATTCATTTAAATTCTGTGAAACGTACTTATACCAACTGAGTAATAAGTTGAAGACCGATATCTTAGCTGAATACAGTTAATAAATTTTTTTCATGACTCACTTCAAATGAACATAAAATTATTAATAAAATAATCATGAGTTTGACTTCTGAATTGAATGATGATAAACATAATTTCTAATAAAAGATAACTAACAAATGTAATTAAGTCCCCTTCCTAGAAGGGCAGCCACAAATTAAAACAACCAATCTACAAACCAATTAGCGATATAAAATGAAATTTAAGCTACGCACGGTAAAGCAAACGACAGCCTTTGATCCAACACTTCACTTTATAATTTGTTTTGAATTGTCGATTAAAACCGTTAACCGCATGCCATTGGAAATCACAAACACACATAAATTGGAAAATAAACAAAATATAGTAACTCACCCATTTTGATGCGTCGGCTTTAAGCCATTTGTTACAACAACAACATTATGGCCATTTGGCATTGTTAGGCCGCTGTGCGCTGTTGGGCTTGGGGGCGTGGCATGCGCATGACTGTGTCCACCATGACTATGCCCATGTCCATGTCCATTTCCATGGCTATGCCCATGACCTGTGGTAAACCAGGAGCCGTGCAAAACGAACATCATGCTGTGGGGCAGGTCTTCAACTTTAGATGTTCGCACTAAACTCTGCTTTCATGTGTATGTACTCACATAATATTTATGCCTATGCCGATTCCCGAAATTAACATCATTATATCGACATCCAAATCAAAATCACGAGAGTAGATGCGTTGAATGGCCACCACAACCAGCATTGCAGTGAGCAGCCAAATGCCCAGAATTGAGGCTAAAGCGCCCAGAACCTCTGTGAAAGGGTAAACACATATACTTGTACATATATATAATATCGCTGGGAAAATTGACAGTTCATGGCCTAATAATGTGGTGCTAATAATAGGAAGCTAAATGCAATTACAGGGGTTAGAGATGGGTACGTGCCAAGAGCTTTGTAAGTAGAATTAGTGGGGAAAATGAAAAAATGGAGAGCTAAAAAAGAATATTGCAAAATGTGCAGAAAAACAGAAAGATATGACTAATAAGATGTTGTTGCGGTTAAAGCTTTACTTTTCAAAAAGACTGTGATTCCATAAAGGTATTATTCTTAAAATCAATCTTCTATCTATCTTGAATTCTGTTTACTTCTGAAACGATATATGTTTTAATATTTTCGTTCAAAAGTTAAAAGCGATTTACGCCTAGGAAGTTTTTGGTTTACTGCACTAAAATATTAAACTAGTTAATCAGTTCGATGATATTGGACAAAACCCGACAAGACGAGTTAATAAGTATATGTTTTTGAATTATATTTAATATCAAGTTTTAGCAGCACTCTCTTAACATAAGAACGAATATGTGAGGAGGACATTAAGTTACTATGAATTTAATCGAAGCCATGTTAAGCGACAATTTCATAGGGGAATATCAATGCCAGTCCTTCAAAGGCGTCAAAACTATTAGACTAAATCAATTTTGTAATCATGCTTCTCTACTGCTTTTCACTGACGTTAGCCTTCAAGTAATAAACACGGGACAGGCAGACAGGCATTATAACAGCCACAGTTAGTGATACAGACACATAACATATCTCATTAGCATAGTGTCGGATATAATTGGATACTTACCAAAGCGTTTGTAGCCGAATGACATGCGCGCATCCGGTGGTCGGCCGCCCAACCAAATGGCAACCAGACCAATGACAAAACTAATGCAATCGGAGGCTAAATGTGCGGCATCTGTCATAATCGCTAAGCTGCCGGCCATGTATCCGCCAAGGAATTCAATGATCTGCGGTTTAGTGTGCCGGTAAATTTATCATAATTAAATCAAGTATCAAGCCCACACACACACACACGTGAGTGTGAATATATATATACATATGTGTCTGTGTGTGTGCGCGTGTGGTTGTATGTATGTGTGCGTGTATACTAACCATGAATATGCAACAGAGCGAAATTGCGAGCAGAATTTTAAATTTGGCCTCCTGCGCCGATTTGCTTTTGAGGTTCGCACCAAAACCACTCTGGGCGTGATGACAATGTTCTGGATTCCCGGACTCATGATGTTGCTGATGTAACTGCAAGTGCCACAAATGGCTTATAAATATGACAGACTTTGTGTATGTGTGTGTGTGTGAGAGAGAGAGAGAGAGTATATGCATATAAATGGGTTGCATATTTAAAGCGCAAGAGTTTCATGGCATACTAAGGGCAGCGCGATGTTTTTTGCGCGTTTTAAATTAATCAATCATCATCATGAACATCTCCCATGCATATGCATATTTACAGCAACGACTAAAAGCAGAAATAACAACAATAACACTTGCCAGATTATTGCCACTATCCTCCCGACTCAGTAGCGGCACCTCCCACGTATGCTCCTCCAGTTCATGTGCCACCACGTTCCCACTGACACTGCCACTGCCACTGCCACTGCGACTGCTGCCATTGTTGTGGTGTCGCCCGACACTACTGTATTTGGGATTATCATTTGGCATGAGTGTGTGATTGTGAGTGTGATTGTGATTGTGATTGCCTGCCACAATATTCAGTCTTATGCTGCCACTGTTATCATTAACGTTCTCGCTGAAATTGTTGTTGTTGCTGTGTTGATTATCATCGAAGTAAAGTGAAAAACTCTCGTCGTAGTCATCGTGTGTTATGGGAACCGATGCGTTGTCAAGCTTTTGATATTTTGACATTGTCTTGTTTGGTTTGTTGTCCTCGTCCTCGTCGGCGTCCTCGTCCTCGTCTTCGCCTTCGCCTTCGTCCCGATCCCTGTCCCCGCCCTCTTTCTCGTCCTTGTCTGTGTTTTCTCGTCTGTATGTCTGTTTGCCTCAATACTGTTGTCGTGATTCTGTGATTCCTTGATGTTCCTCTTTCCGTTTCTTTTCTGTTTTTGTGTTTTGTTTTAATTCGTCCTTGCTATGCTCTGTGTAATGTGTATTGTGTATTTATCATAATTAGTGAACGGGTGCACTAGCATGCGGTATTAGAGTGGCCTTTGTAAGCATTATCTTTTATATTATAGCGGATTCTCTTTTGTTAATCTGTTGCGGTGTTGTGGTTGTGGTGCGTGGTGTTTTGGGACTAAAAAGGGGGAATAGATACGAAATTTGTGTGTTATATTTGTGTGTAGTTCTAACATCGTAAGACATTTAAATCAAATTTATAAACTCAATTAAGGAATCCTTAATGTTAGCTGCAGAAACCAATTGTATACTTCCCCGCACAACAAGTAGAGAAGCTAAAGTCGGGTCCCGTCTTTGAAATACTCTGTACATACTATGTGTGTGTAGAATAATTATAGAAATTTAAAAAATTAAAAAAAAAAATTAAACAAAACTGGGGGTATTTGCCAAATTTGAGTTCTAAATTCCAAGAATTACGGGAGTTATGGTATCAGAAATTGCGGAGCTGAGGGGGGAGGAAATTCCAAAATACACATTTTCTGCGTGTTTACATAAGGCATCTTGGAATGAAATTTTGTGTCCCTAGGCCTTATAGAGATTTAGGTGATTATGCTAACGGCGTTTCCTAAAATAACCCATAGGTGGGGGAAAATCAAAAAATAAAACAAATATAGCCTACACAAATAAGGCATCTTTGTGCAAAAGGTTGGGTCTCTAGCTCTTATAGTCTCTTCGATCCAAGTGTTGATACGGACAGACGGGGCTAGATCGCCTCGTCTTGTCGTGGTGATCAAGAATATACATATATACTATGAGGGATCTGCCATACCAAGTACTTAAGTGATGGCAAATCGAGATTTAAATTGTGAAATTTCTGATAATTTAAATTAAATAAAGATAAATTGTGAAATGTTTTGATAAATTAAATTTAATAAAATAAATATTGTGGCAGCCCTCCTCTGCATTCTCATACTAAGTACTTAAGAGATGGCAATCGAGATTTAAATTGTGCAATTTCTGATCAATTAAATTAAATAAAAACAAGAAAGGAATGCTAAAGTCGAGCAGGCTCAACTCTTAAATACCCTGTACCACCCCACAAAAAAGTAATTTAATTAATTAATTAATTTAATTTAATTAATTAACTAAATATTAACTAATTAAATATAAAATATTCCATGCATGCATACATACATTTACATTTACATCAGAATCGTGCCTTATGCGTGTTTGTGTACTTGTACATATGTATGTATGTGTGCATTGGGCCTGGTTATATGGCTATAACTTTCTTTCCGATCATTCTATCATAATGAAACTTGGTATACGGATATATAATTACCAACCTAATGTGACTACCAAATTTTAGTTCAAAATTCCAAGAATTACAGTTATAGAAAATCAGTAATATAAGGGGAGTGGGGGGGCGGATCAGAAAAAATGAACAAACTCGTCCTTTCTCGGTCTCAGGAGAATCTGTATACCAAGTTTGGTTATTCTAGCTCTTATACTTTCGGAGATCCTTGCGTTCATACAGACAGACAGACGGACATGGCTATATCGACTCGGCTTGTCATGCTGATCAATAATATATATACTTTGTGGGGTCTACCAAGCCTCCTTCTGTGTGTTCCATGTGCACTCGCACAAAACTAAAATTGTGAAATTTGTGATAAATTAAATTGTACATTTCTTGTACAGAGTATAATTAACCAATACTCCCAATTCTAAGAAACGTTCAGATACCGATTGAGTTTTGCCCTGCGGTTAACTTTTTGTACCAAATAAATCAATTGCTGTTCGCCATTTAAAAAATGACCGATTTCTTAAAACGGGAACAGAACTGATAGTTGCACACAATTAAATAAAATGCATAACTTCAAAGTGAACTATATTTTTTATCAATATCAAAGCAAAAGGTTCTCCCCCAGTTGTTTGTTTTTGGCATGCCTTAAGGTATTTACACTGTCGTTAAAGTGTTTCTCCCCATATGTTCAGTTTGCTAATAAGTTTGCTTATCGCTCGTTTTTGTTTGGCATGTAACTAGTGCTTGTTCCACATTTTAGTTAACTTCGTTTGATTTATTTATTGCATCGCGATAAAGCGCCACGTTGCGGTGTTCGTGAAGCTTTGATAAGAGCTTCGACATTTAAATTTTTTGAAACTGTTTTTGAGCTCGATAGTTACACCCCACACCTCACACATGCCTTCGGCAATGCGACTTATTCACCCTGGCACTCTGGTTGTATAGTACATACAACTCAAATTGACTTTCACAAAAGTTTATAGCATTTTAAGTTGTTTTCTGATAAATAAGAATTGTACTAAGATTAGATATAAGCTAACGGCGCTTTTCAATTTGATAACATGAAGCGGTAGTATTTTTCTAATGGTGTAAAAATTATTAAATGTAGCTAGCACTATGCTGACTCTAAAAATAAATATACACAAAATCTTTGAATACCGCTGTGCTGGTCCCCAGCTGGCTGACTGCTGCCAGTGTTTTTAAGATTTGGCCTCTGCAGCTATCAGCGGCGTAGATAAGACAGTTTATGCTGCTAATTAGTCTGCGAACAGTTTATATTTCAACTGATAAAAAGTTATACAAGCTGAATTCACTGGACTACAAAACTTGAGGTTTTACTTAAAAAAATAGAACTTTATTAGAAAATGTACGGAAGTTACCACAAGTGGGGGAAAGTTGGGTTCAAGGATCAAACTGAATTGTAAATACGTTCGGTGTACCGTAGAAATATTTTGTATGGGTCGGCATATCGGGAGAGTATTTTTCTTCAGCTTGGGGTGCCATATTTCTCTCTCCGAATTGGTTGCAATAAAGTTTAAGGTGAAATTACAAATATGTTCCGTTTTAAACACAATAAGCTAAAACCATTGGGCCGATAAGGCTTCGAAAATATTGGTTATGGCGAAAGACCAATTATATTTCACTTTTAATGATCAAGATTTAAGTTGACTAGTGCTATTCATCACTTTGCACTTCGCACACTTTTTACCAGATGATTATAATCCCTCATAAGCTATTTGAAGAAAAAGCTTTTTTGCAAACTGAGATGAGAATATCTCCGCAGTGTCATTCAGTTCCTCATTATACTCAGCGGAGTACTCATCAACATTCATTATGCACTTAAAATTCTTGCTTATTCGCCTGCTGATCGACGGATTGTTGTTAGGGGGATTACTGGCGTGGATTCTGAACTTTTGGAAATTATGGTTTCCGACTACACAAAGTGGCTTTTACTGCGACGATCGAACGCTGATGTTTCCTTTAAAGGAGAGCACTGTAAGTTCTAGCCTGGTTTTCGTTGTGGCTCTTTACGTGCCGCTTGTGGTGATCATTTTGTTGGAGTTGTGCAAATGCTGGCACCGATACAACTATAAAGATGTTGGAATACTGCATCTCTGGCCACTTTACAACACTTTGAGATATTTTCTCTTTGGCTACGAGGCGCAGTCGTTGCTGGCCAGAATGACCAAACACACCGTGGGCCGCCTACGACCGTATTTCTTTGCGGTTTGTCAACCGCTTCTCACCCATGGGAGTACCTGCTTGAATTCAACAAATGGGTTCTATCACACAAACTACGCCTGCCGATCTGATATGCCCTATAATGTGCGTTATTCCTTCCCCAGTGGCCACTCGGCTCGAATATTCTACGGGTTGATTTTTATGGCTCTCTACTTGCAAGTGCATCGAGGACGTCGCTGGAGATCGGTTGGTGTGGGCAGCACATTGTTATGGCCTCTTTGCCAACTGGCTTGTGTGATGTTCGCCACTTTTGTGGCCCTAGTCCGGGTGGTGGACCACAAGCATCACTGGTCGGATGTCCTGGCGGGTGCTTTGCTGGGTGCCAGCATTGCCTTTGTCACAGTACGAGGGGCTATGGCTGAGGCGTTGGCGGAGAGGCAGCGGCTGCGACATGTCAGCAGCGTACAGGCGCCCCCACTGCACCGGGTATGAGATCAAAAAACCCAATTTTGCCGATGGAAATAAACCTGCTTAATACAAGTTTTAATAATAGCATGTATATTTTGAACCATTAATTGAATCTTCATTATCGAATCTAAGTTATGTACATATTTCAAAATTCTTTTAAAACTTGAAAATATTGCAAGTGTTGTAAAAATAAACTTACTTATTATTTGAAACATTATTTAAATCTCCCTACAAATATATGTAGATTTGCTTTTCTTTCACTTTTTTGATCAGTAAAGTCAACCACTAATAAATCTTCGAGACCATAGACACTCTAAGCATACTTGCAATAGTGGAACAAAAGCCGACTTACATACAGTTTTAGGATATATAGTACTATAAGTGACCAAACGCAACTAGAAATTAGGCCGAAAAAATATTCAATATTAATTATGTTTTATATTGCCTAATTTTATTTCTAATTGGTCATGAACATTAACTTAAATATGTAGACGTTGCGAGAATTCCCAAATTACTGTTTTTAAATTTTCAAATTTAGAATTGTGTATAAAAGAAGAGCCCAATTTATTAATTAATTTTCACTTAACCAATAATCTAAAAATGGAGATGACAATAATTTGGATCATAGAGGCATTATAATGCTTGCTGTGCAGGTAGGAAAGTCTACAGACGAAAGCAATAATAACCCCGTTATCTCATCATACAATTCTATGATTATTATTTATTATGAATATAGTAAGTACATATACAAGTATATATGCTGTCGTAGAGAGAAAATAAAGAGTTCGCAAGGCCGATCTCTTGTTTATTCATTTTGATCAAAGTTAGATATTGTCTTTAATATAAGTACTAACAAGAGAGAACGCTACAGTCGAGCAAGCCCGACAGTGTAATACCCTGTACCCAGGTAAACTTCCGTCACTGAGTTATATGCGCCCATAGCAGCAGCATAAAGAGGAAGAAGAAGAGCGAACTTGTTGCTGCAGTTTGGGGGGGTTGTACTGGTGAGAATTTGTTTTGCTAATAACTTTTCTTAGAATTAACCGAATTTGATAAAATTTTAAACAACAGTAGATAATTGTATAGAAATTATGTGTGCAAAGTTTGGTTTAGGTAGCACTTGAAATGTGGACGCTATTGACGAAATTCTGTAGCGGGGGAAGGGGGAGGAAATTAAAAAAAAAAAATTAAACTCGTCCTTACTCGGACCTAGGAGAATCTGGATGCCAACTTTGGTTATTCTAGCTTTTATAGTTTCCGAGATCCTTGCGTTCATCCAGACGGACGGACAGACGGACAGACGGACGGACAGACGGACAGACGGACGGACATGTCTAGATCGATTTCTCTCGTCATGCTGATCAAGAATATATATACTTTATGGGGTCGGAGATGCTTCCTTCTGTATGTTACATACTTTGCACAAACCTAATATACCCTTTTTACCCTACGGGTACAGGGTATAAAAAGCAGAAAAAGCGTTGGAAAAGCGTTAAAAAACAAATCCGTTTCAAGTGCTTAAGATTATATCAAATAGCTGTATCAATAGCTCTTACCGATCATTATTTCTTGTTAGAAGCTCAAAGCAGAGCACTGATTACATTTGGAAAGTTACACTTTTTTGATAAAGGCGATATATCAGGAATCGCAACAATCTATTTGGTTGGCTAGTATGGATAATGAGCTCTATATATTAACATTTTGATAGTGCTCTTCCTCTTCCTGGCCATATCGATGGGTAGGTATCAAAATAATGCAAACGGACTATTGATAAAGTGTACGTGCTCGGGCGCCCTTGCCCCTACACAAGCAACCGAAGTGTCTAGCTCGGGCAAATGGAATGGGAATGGTATTTTGAGAAATTTATTGTTGACAGCAGCGTCATGAGTTGAGCTCTTGCCTACACACACACAAATACACACATTTAAACATGCACACATCCATACATACGCACATACACCCGCATGCACAAACTTATTTGTAGACATCTTGTGGGCAAAATTGGCCGTTTTGTGTTGCTTTTTGTTATTTCATTTTCATTTTTCTTTTCAGTTTTATTTCATTTCACTTCAATTTATAACAGTTTATTTATGGCAGCGCACAATTTTTGGGTTCCTCCTGCTGGAGCATTTTGTTTAGACCTTTTGCAGCGCCCGTTTATTTCTGGCCTTCTGTGGGCAAACAAACATGCACCGAACAATAAACAGCTAATATGAGCATTTCCTTTATTTGAATGCATATACTATGTACATATTTTGATCAGAAGAGGGAAATGCGCAATAGAGTAATATTTTTTGCACATCCAAAATAAACTATTAGTAATAATTAGCTATTCATTCTATGAAACCGCTGTTCAGAGAACGGCACTCAAGTATAACGATATTTAAAATATTAATAAAAAGTAATGACAACCAGAGCAAAAATAATTGAAACACGCAATTGTATTTGCAACAAAAACAACAAGAGCAGCCAGCATGCAAGGCGTTGTACATTGACCTTATCAACAGGTTTTGTTATTGTTTTATTTTCTTTCTTTGTTTTTAGTCCGGCTTTGCCACTGCTTAATGAATTTATTGTTGTTGCTGTTGCTTTTACAGCTTCATTTGTGCATTTGTTGCATTCGCTGTTGAGCAGAAATTAAAGCTGGTCTGGCTCGAGCTCAAGAACACATTAAATTATTCTCATTTCGAGTCTGGTGAATGGCGAGAAGCTGTTATCAGGCGGATACCACAAGAGAGCATGTGCGGCAAAGTTGTGAGACTTTTAATGCGGACTTCATTATGAAAAACGCTGTTTTTATGCCCTTCACTGAAAACTGTATTAAGCGTATACTGTTTTTGCTGTGGCGGTTTGTAACACCCATTAGAAAATATCATACACCACGTATTAGAGCTTGATTTGTGATCAGCATGGCGAGATAAGTCCACTTCAACATGTTTGTTCGTTTGCTCAATCACTATTCCTAGAGACCGATCATGTCAGATCACTATTTGATAAGAGTTTAAATTAAATTTCAAATATGGACCCAGTGGTTCCTTGTGGTGAAGGGTATATAGCTTCGGTGCAGACGAACATAACTTCTGAGCTCTATTTCTTTTGTGTTTTTTTTACACATTGCGTGCTGGGGAATTTCTAGGCAATTGTATGTTAATATGTTGGCGTTTTCACAGTGTCGCAAATCTTTGAAAAAAACTGTGCACTCGAAGCAATTTCCTGGTCATGTAATTGCAAATAAAATGCGGCGTGAAATTTGTCACACTATTTAATACACACACACCCGTAGTTCATTTCGTAATAGAAAGCACACAACCAGCTTTGCTTGTTGATTGCAAATTGTTGATAACAATTCAATTTCTTTAGATTTCAAATCAAATCACCTTTTGTGTATTTAACAAATTTGTTTCAATTCACGTGCTTAACTTTAAAGCAAGATCATTAGAAGAAAGCTCGAACGTTTTCACCGACAGCTTCACACGAAACGCGCTCATCGCCAGCGACGCATGAAGTTCAACTAACAGCAGCAGCACCGGCACCGGCAGCGGCTCCGGCAGCGGCAGTCGAGGAGACTGCTTATGAAGAGGGAGAGAGAGCATGGAAGAGAGAGTAGAGGAAGCAACTGAGCACTGGGTGTCTAACCGCAATGCCATAATCACTCTTAGAGCTCCCGGTTGTGTGGCGGTGCTAATTTTATTTAGGCTGTGCTAGTGTTACTCTAGAGTTGTGTCAAAAAAAGCTGGATCAACAAATGAGACATTCAGACATACTTGTTATTAAGAAAATGTGACAAATAACGCCGCAAACTCTTCCAATTTAGTGGTGTGGGAGAAGTATGTTCCAAAAAGTATTAGCTGCCATAATATACAGCAAACAAATATTACAATATAACGATATGCAGTTTGAAACCAATTTAAACCGAAAATGTTGCTCTATTTAAGACAACATTCCAATCACTGCTTTATGATATACATAGATTGGCTGATCTGGTCGGTAGACAAGTGAAACACATGCTTGTAAATATATAAAGGAAAGTGGAGTAGAGCTAAAAGCATAGCGCTTCTTATTCTAAGATCTTTCATAAATACCACTAGCCGTTTGTTTTTTGTTTTGAATGTTCTCCCCAAAAGCATTTGAGAAGCTCTGGCAGAAAATGGCTAACCCGGCAACACTGGTGATTATCAGTGCACGCGCTCACGAACTCGCTCACTTAGCGCTCATTGCAAGTCTGCGGTCTGTCATTGGAAGAGTGGAGTGCTTTGCTTTGTGAGCGAAAGTGCTCGATTTTGAGTTTTTAATTTGACTCTGCTTGAATGAAAATTTCCATATGTTTACATGTATTTATGTATTTACCGCTAGCATACTACGAGTTTATTTTGCTCAACTTGGCACTTTTGCGTATCTCGATCGGATGGGGCGCTGATTAAGTTGTTTATACTCGCATCGTTCACAGTGTCCGCCTGACATTTGTAAACAAAACTGTGTGTGCGCGCTTTTTATAAGTGTTTATTTTTTATTATATATTGGTAAATATTTAGGGTGCATACATACACACAAATATACTATAAATATACATACATATATGAATGCCAAATAAATGCGTGTCTGTATCTAAACATAAAAAAAAATCAAAAGGCTGCCAGTGAAAAGTGCACAGCCAAGCTAATGGGCAACTGTTTTATTTGCTGTTATTGCTGCTGTCTATTAAATTTAATTAAATGACAAATCCGTGCATGCTTCACACAGCACGTAACACTCTGCTGATTCACTATATAGACTTTGTACAAGTATATATACTGTACTTGTACATATGTACTTGTATATGTGCATGACTGTCAATTTTTTGGATGCCTCTAAGGCATTTCGGTCGGGCTTATCGTGCCGCGAGATACTTGTACATAGCTGAAACATAGTGGAAGAATTTATTAAATCCAAAGTGTATCTTCCGAATTTATTATTTCAATGTGTATATTTGTATGTGTCAATATTTAACATTAATAGTACATTAATGCTTATGATAACAATGCGCATCATTATTTGAACACATATGTATCTCTGTCGATTTGTTTCGTCATCTTGATCGTTGGTGTACCTATAACATCGGATCTGCCATGCCTCCGTTTTTTTGTTACATACATTTGGTCTAAACGACCTTCTAGTAGGCCCTTTAACCAGGTACAGGGTATACAAATTACGCTATGGTTGTTGCACCATTTGACTGATAACCTCAACTAAATTGCACTGCTGCTGAACTGCAGTTGTAGTGGAAATTACAAGCATTTAAAAAAATTGTTTTTTTTTTTAACCATTTATTTTTTCAGCTAGTACATATTCAAATATCAATATATTAATTGGAAATATCAATTTTGCCGTAAAACATATCACACAAAATACATCAACAAATTTACCCCACACATAAAAGTAATAACAACAAATTGAGCTGAAATTGAATTGAAAAGATATACTACTTGTAGATGCTTAACAGCCTTCATTCTTTTTTCCATTCCATTCCCTTCATCTATCTGTATTTGGCTGATCATAGCAAATGGGGGCAAAAAGCAACGTTAACTATTAGAGGCACATAAGAAAAGCGATTTGAAATGTACCCAAATGGGTTCTGCGATAAAATTTCAATTAATAACAGAGCGTATTAAATTATTTGAGACGAATTCAAATATTAGGTTACACGCACGACTGCTGACAGCCGCAGCCGGGATCCCAATGTCTGAAAAATTTCTACTTGCTGCAACAGTCGTCTTCGTCCTTTAACAGTTTGCAACATGAAAAGTACAGCTCATGTAGCACAAAAGTTAGCTTTAGACCCTACTTTTAAAACCCATGTGGCTGTACAGGTGTGAGTATGCGGGTTTTCTTTCTGTGTGTGCGTGTGTTTATATTCATATATGTATGTGTACTTGTAACACCTCGCTAGCAAAACAAAATCTTGTCTGCGGGTAAGCGGCGAAGCCGCAGCAGAAATTTAAAGCAAAGAGAAAAAGTAAGTCAAATAAATTAAATTTCTCAGATTTTTGTAAAAATGTTGCGACAACATCTAACTTCTTGTGGCACGCCTTACACATGAGCACACACGCACTTAGACACACACATAAATACTACATATATATACTAATAGAAACAGCCTTAACTGGTATGGCGAACCCCTGTAAACAAGAAAAACGTTGCGTATACGCCCCCTTGCCACAACTTGTACAAAAAGTGGGACTGTCTGCTGAGCACGCCGCCAAGCCACCGTCAAACAAAAGCAAATATTTTATTCAAACGCCTACAGGGTTGCCACCCATTCTGATAAGCGTGTAGACAAATGCTCGACGCACACTGGTCCCCAAAATGTTCTTTGGGGAAAATGTACAAATAAACACTAATAAATAGAGTTTTTTCATATCTGATATACTATACATGCAAATGCATGATTTTGTTTTTTAGTTTCCGAAATTAAATGTTAAATAAATTAAACCAAACTGTGGTATTTAAAATCTAGTTAATTAAGAACTTTTTACTTAAATGCCAATTACTTTTACATATTGCAGTCAACTTTGATCAAATGCCACTTGTTTCAAATGAAACAGACTTGTTTTCTTGTCGTTCGATTTACAAGTTCAAGTGATTTTGAATCCCCTGATGAGAAATGTAATTTCCATTTAAGTTAAATAATTATATTTACCAGTTATCCGTAATTGCTATTATCCCAGTGCATGTGTATTGTCGCTATTCTGTTAATTGAAATAAAATGATTTTTAGCTACCAATTTCTCAAAAGCTCACTCATAAAAATGTTTGGACATTATTTCGCTTTAGCTTAGTTTTATAAACATATGTCGGAAATTTAATTAAAAAACCAAAATGTTCTTGCTTTTTGAGTAAAGTAAAGCCTTGCAAAACTTAAGCTTCTTCCACTTTCGAATTGACATGATTTTCTAAACTTAAGATTTAGCTGTAAGATCTCAAAATTGTTGTAATTCTGAGCTGGGCTTTATAAGTGGAATGTGTTTCAAAGAATAGTCTTGGAACTTTAAGGCCACTGTGCCGTCGTTAGATTGCGCGTTTGCTTGAGTGGTTGTCTGGGCTCAACTATTCATGGTGGGTTCGCCGCTGAGACGTCGCTGCATAGATGCCATTGATGATGTTGTTGATTGTCATTGTTTGTGGGTGTGTGTTGTTGGCAGCTTCTAGCCCCACTGCCGTTACCGTTGTCCTGCTATTTTGCGGGGCGTGCAACAATTTGCGTTTTGCAGTAGGTTAACGATAACTGACAAACATGAAACACAGATTAGGCATTAAGCATTTGACTTCTGAGCCTAATCGCATGAAGAAGTGGCAGTCTACCTCCCGCCCATTTTTGCCTTCCAGCCTTTCTGCCATGCCGCGTAATTAGAAAAGCAAACAAATTACTTTGACGGCTCGACGCCTCATCGTATCGACGGCTACTTAACCAGCCCTCCTCAAACGCCAACAGACAGGGTACACGTATAGGCGAGTGAGGACTCCCCTCGCTTCAGAAAGGAAAACATCATCGAGACGCGTAACGAACGAAATCAAGAAGCTATCGCACTTCAGAGGAAAATAGCAAAAATTGTCGCCAGGTGGGGGGCAATGAAGGCCCACTCATGTGCTTCTCAGACAGTCGCTAGCAGGTGACAGGCAAAGTGAATTTAATAAAAAGTGCCGGCAGCGTTTCAATGACTTGGTGTATTTGTATGTGTGTGTGTGTGTGTATGAATGTGTGGGTGTGTGCGTGAGTCTAACGCCCCCAAAAATGGTATTGATGTAAGCAATTTGGGGTGCCGGTGTCGGTGCCGATGCCGTTGCCAGTTGGTTGAAGGTCCTTATGGGGTTTCATTTACACCGACAGCGTCCTTTTTCCTTTTGCTTCGGCATAGCTCTGGGCACGTCAGAAAAGCTGCCTATATGTATGTCTGTGTGTGTGTGTGTTTTTATTTTGTGAGCTTAATTGAAAATTGAGTGCTTAACTTTGATTTTGTTTTCAGCGGAAGCGCCACTCGAACTCCTGAATGCCTGACTGCCTGACTGCCTGCCTCGCTTCCTTCCCCCACTACCGCCTGGTTGGTTTTTGTGTGGCTTTTGGCACGTTCTGTTTGCACTTTTTTTTTTTTTGTCGATGCTACATGCCCGCCGTTTGTATTTATATTTTTTCGTCCAGCACTCAATACTTTTTGCACCTCACATTTTTTTTCGTCTGCGGTCTACAATTCTCAGCGGGTGGCAACAGAAACTTTTTTGTTAGTTTATTTTCCAATTGACAAATTGACTTGTTGGCCTCGCCAAGAGCATGGATTTCGGTTTTGTTTCGTAATGCAGTCAAATTTGTTGCTCCTGCTGTTTTAAATGAGTTTATTGATCCATCTGTTTCCAGTTTCATAAATTTACAAAAAATTTAATCGTATTTGTTTAAGGAATTACCATTAATTGTGACGTTACCAACGGCATGGGGGCAGAGCTTTCGCATTTGGATGTGAATACTGATAGGAAAGGACACACTCTATGTATTTTGTAGATAGGCCAATCGAAATGATGTTTAAGGTGGATTTTGAGGTGACCTGAATAAAATTGATTACAAATATTTAATAAGGTGCGCTAATGGATAGGCCTATCTTTAATTTATACAATATTTGTTGATAAGCTGAAATGTTTAGCCAGAGATCTAAATCCACTTGAAGCAATATGAAAAGTATAATGAGAATGTTGATCGATTCACTATCATCTCAGATCTAAGATCAAGAAGAAAAAGAATCGACACCAAAGAAGGCGAAGACGAATCCAGAGTCATGTCGTCAGTTCCTTGGATTGTACGGCGGTTAATTTGTATGGATTATCTTCCAATATGACAAACAATCAGTTCAATTCGAACTTACCGAGTTTGTAGAGAATAAAGGAAAACTGCTCCCCTAGTTGTTTGTGTTTTCGTTATTAAGTTACATACATAGGTACTTCAGGATCTATCCATGTATTATAAAATAAACATAAGTAAATTAAAATATTATTATTAGCCATTTTGGCAATGCCCTAAACAAAGAGAGAAAGAGAGAGATATAGAGGGAGATAGAGAGGGAGATAGAGAGGGAGATAGAGAGGGAGATAGAGAGGGAGATTTCGGCTGTGAGTAGCTGAGGAACCCATTTCAATTGCAGTTTGAATGTATTTTTTGTGTATCTTTCTTATGATATTTGTGGTCGTTAGGTTAGAATCGATGTACTTGTATTATTTTTTATGAATGCTAATTTGTAATTTGATTTTCTCTTTACTTTCTTAAGTAGTGGCTTAGCTAAAGAATTGGCAATGCTGCTCTTCAATTTAGAATTGATGCATTTTGAATTGCTCCATCTGTTTTAATCGGCGAAAATTTAGCAACATCGTGTTACATGCCAATTTATAGTTGCGGTTGGTGGGTTATCACTTGCTCCTAATTGAAATTGTCACATTGCATTGTAATTATGTGTGCGAGTGTGTTTAACCGCGACATAATTTGGCAGGGCGCTTTTATTTACACTATCTGTTCCCATCCCCCCCTCGGCTAGTAGAGCAGCCGCGGCAAATTAGTTGCAGCGACCACAGGGCATTACAATCGATAAGGCCTGCAGTGTTGCGCTGCCAGCTGGCTCAGCAGCTTGGTTTAACCGAATTAGTAAATGGAAATTGGGGCCTGCAGGCGGTCAGAGGAATGCCTAATGTGTCGACAGGCTTCTCGTTGGTATGAGGGAAGAGTGCAGAGCAAGTCTCCTGTGGCCTAAAGTGCAAACAATTCAAGGAAATTCAAGAAAAATGAAGACAGATCAACACTCGCAACTGTCGACTGCCTGTCTTTTTCTGCAGGATATGTGCGAGTGCGAGTGCGAGTGTGTTTGTATATTTGTATTTACTCAAATGTCAGCAGATGTTTAATTATGTAACAGTATCTAAACATAATGTGTTTGTATTTGCATGGCACTGTTGGCTTTAGCATCTTTGATTGCAAGGCCGTGTACGAATTAGTCGTCCAGCTGGCGAATCTGTCCAAAATAAATTACGCATGGCAAAAACAAATAGACCGCAGCACACGCCGTTTGTAGTGAAGTACAAGCATAAGTGTGTACTCGTATGTAGGTCTGAGATTCTAATATACCTTTTTGTATTGCTGTGTTTGTTAGCATTTACCTGCACTAATTACATTCACCGAGCAATAAAGACATCCTAGATTGCACATTAATCATGGGAATTATCAAGGGTGTAGCTACAAGAACCACAAAATACTTATACTACCATAATTTATGCCACGAAGTATCTTTTTGTGTATTTCAAGGAGTATATGAGTAATGTTATAGTTGTGTGTAATGCTTAGTTGTTCTGCATTCAACAGAAAATATATTCTGCATTGTAGATAAGACTGCTGAAATGGCAATGCAAGTGCGGCAAACTACCGAGTTTTGTATGGCTTTAAAACAAATGAGAGTATACTTTATTCAACGTTACAATATGTTAAATATGATATTCAGGAAGATATTTTAGTTTATCATATGGATGTGAAATCATTTGGCTCTTAGTATTTACTACTTGTATATACCCCTTTACTGTAATATATATAGGATAGCGTAATTTAAAATATAAAATGCGTACTGAACTAACTTAATACTAGTTACAAAAATAGTTTGGTTATTGTGTGTATAAAATTTAAAATAAAAAATTTTTAATTTATTTTTTAAATTAAAAAACTGGTTTATTTCAAAAGTTACTGGACTTTAATAGCAGCTCCAAATTTAAATTAATTTATCTTATTCCCAGCATTTCAACGTTTTCAAAATTGATTTTTTGTTTCTGTTAGCTTTGGCAGCGCCCTGGTCAAAAATTCCGGGAAATTCGCACAGAAAAAAGGCTCGCAATACGAGTGCTGCAGCTAGAAAATCCGATTTCATTTGTGAGCCAGCAGCTAGCTAGATATGTACATACCTTCAAAACGGTTCTTTTTGGAAAAAATGCATCTAATGAAAAAACTGGTACACTCAAAAAAGGGAAAAATGCGCTTTACATGGGTAGGTGCTCACCATTTTTCAATTGGTTACAAATGGTTTATGTTCGTTTTTGGGAACATATTTTCGATGAGAGGGCCTTTTCATTTCACTCGTGAAAGTAATTTGAAATTAGGTGCAGGTTTATTTTAAATGTATGCTGTTTAGATAGATTTCTGGTGAATGCTCCACCAAATAGTATATCTGGTTTATATTTTTTTAAAACATATATTTTTTGTCAAGGTCGGCACAAATACATATGAATATTAATTTGATTTTGTTTCTCAGCTTAAAATACATTACCTGTTAAGCAAACGTTCATTTTATGAGACAGATTACAGATTTTCCCACATTTCAAGCTGAATGTCTTCCGTGCATATTTCCAGGTTTTCTATAGAATACACATTCAACAATAGTTTGACTAGCAAGTTATTAATAAGGAAACCGCCTGTGTTTATTCGATAAATAGATGTATGGGAACAGGAACTTGAGGCTGATTATCTGCAAAGTCAAAATTGTTTAAACTTGCTCAATCAAGGGTACGTTACGCCACTAATAAACATCATCATCAGAGTGTTAGCTTTGAAATCACACATAAAATTCCATGCCAAATGCCTTGTACTTTATATATACTACAAATGTTCGTGGGTATATGCCGCCATACTATATGTACAAGTATAAGAAAATATGTAAATGTGTGCGCTCGACACAGTCAGTGGGTGGAGATGGGTAGGAGCAGCAGGAGGAGAATATGCAATACAAGCCCACATAACACTAGTGAGAGCACACATATAGACACACTTAGACCGAATGAACGCTTCAGTGCGCCGTAGTCTTTATACCTACAAGAACAAAAACAAAAACAGCTATGTAGTGATATGGCAACAACATTGGAGCAACATGATCATCATCATCACAATAATCATCATCGCAATCGTCGTCTTCGTCGTCTCCATCGTCGTCGTCGTCATCAACATTAGCAACGTCATTGAGAATAAATGCCAGAGCAACGAGCTACGCATTCAAGTGACTTAATTAAACGTTTTCCTAGCGCAGATAAATGCTGAGGTGTGTGTGTGTGTGAATGTGTTTTGCATGTGTGAGTGTGTAAGGCAATCGGAGATGCTAAGGCACGGGCTAGGGGTGGAGTCAGAAATGAACTCGTTAGAATGAATGATAAGCGGCGGAATGGGCGATTGCGTTAGCTTCTTAGAATTTGTATGAGGGTGTACGTGTGCGTGTGTGCGGGTGTGTGCGTGTGTGTATGTGATGAAGCACGTTTTTATAAATTGCACACGAGCGCATTAAGACGCTGCTTCAATCTAGTTGGCATTAATGCATAAGATTTCAAGGTCAGATTAGCAAAGGTCCTTACCCTCCGTACCACTCCAAATTCGAACTAAGTGGACTTATAACGCACTCATTTACTGCCTCTCCTGGCTGCAAGTGTGCTTCAAATCTGTGCCAACTTTACTTTCAGCAACTCGACAAAGTGCATTATTAACACTTCAGCTCAGAATTATTGCCGTTTTCCCCATTTTAATGCAACTTTGACCGAAAATCCGCTTGCCAAATCTATGTATTGCTATGGCTGTTGTCCTTTCCGGCTGTTTACCTTTAGAGCGTTTTGCTGCGTAAAACTCAATACGGCTTTTATATGGACTTGCCATCTTATGTCGTTGCTGTTGTTGTCGCTTTTTGTTGCTACTGCACGCTCGCGTTCAACTTTTTAACGATAAACTATAAAAGCGCATAAAAGCCGGCAGAAAGTTTGCACGTAACTTTCTACCAGAAATTTTTAGCTAACGATCAACTTTTCATTTTTATGTTCAGTTATTTTTTTTGTACGTATTCCACTACGACTCAAAAATTGGCCCTATTTGTTGTTGTCGATGAGTTGGCTTTTTTGAAGTGTACCACATTGCGTATGAGTGTTCAGCTAAGAGCAGAATAATGACTTGTTGTTGGAAGGCATTGCACTGCGTTAAAGTTGTTTGTTGTGAGGTTTTGAAAGAACAATTACGGGAACTACAAATTGTTACGCACTAGCCTTTTAAAGAGGGTTCTTACACTCACATTGTCGTACTATAGGTCGGCGTATGTGCTGATATTTATTTTGAATTAAATTTTATTTCCCTGGAATGCAGTTCCTGCGTAGCATTCATGTTACAAGCGGATAAGCATGAATTGTCAGTATTACTCGTAAGTCGCTCAAACGTTGCTGCTGCAGTTGATGTTGCTGTTGGTTTTGTGTGCTTCTTTCTTTCAGTTTGTTTGTGCAAGCTGCAGAGTTGCTGATAAGCAGCTACAGCAGAATGTTGCTTAAATGCAAAATTCATGTTAAAGATACATATGTACATAAGTATCTTCTATATGTGTGTTTATACATAGTTTTAATTTTGTTTGGCTATAAGCCGTCAGCCAAGCGTGCAATTGCTTGATAGAACACTCTCCATTTCAATGCCTCTCCCTATAACCCTATGTAAGTGCTTTAAAGAATTCATTTGTGCATGCTCTTTTTATCTGCTGTTGGTGTTGTATCTGCTGCTTATGGCCGAAATGTTGCCAAAACACAAAGTGTAAGGATACTAGCAGGCATAGAATGTTTCCTACGCGTACATTGAGAGAAACACTTGTAGAACTCTAATTATTTTTGCATGTATTTATTGAATTCGGTTCGATTTTCATCACTTGCTGATGCCTCGATGGTATTAGGTTTAGGCATTCTTAGTATTTTCAATTTAATGCTAAGGTTAGCCAATAAATTTTCGGCTGGAAATATTTAGATTTATATATCGGGAAGAATCTCTTTTATTGCTTTTTTAAAATGAACACACTATCGCATTTAAGCTTGGCTTAACAAGGTAGCTTTTAACCATTTTTGGTGTTATAATTTAACTGAAGATATTATGGCAAGGAATACTTAGTAAAAATAAGTTTGTTGTTGTTAAAATATTAGTTTCAAATTGTTGCTTCATCCAATTTTCAGGACTTCATGCAATAGACGCACTCTGTCTAAAGCTAACGATATAACACTAAATTGAATGATTGTCCATCTTTCTTTCATTTTTGGCTTACATAATTGTTAATGCCCACTTATTTTCTAACAGAAATTTACATTTTCGTTCCCCGAATGTAGATGTTGTGCACCTTAGGATCTTCGCCCCTTTCGTTACGTGTACAGGTGTATAGGCCTTACCCATCTGTGGAGAGCAATTCCGCAGCAGCACCTTGCCATAAACATTTTGCGCTGGCTATCGGGCAATGAACGTCCATTATGGACCGAGCATGTGTGCAACGGGGCAAAAATGCCTTTGAAATAATTAAGACTTTTAGTGCTGTCTGCAAAGTCGTGGGCAGCTAGTAGCGGAGGCTGGAGAACTGAGGGGGAAGCGGACAATTCAGGCAGCTTGTGCGTTTGGCCATTACGTGCCAAAACCACCAGTGCCATCAGTGAAAAATATGCTAAGCAGTTAGAGTGCTGGCCGGAGGTAAACGGGCAGCAGGCATCGGGCAGCGGGCATCGGGCAAGGATCTGGCCACACTGCCTGACTATCCGCACTATCTCGGCCTCTGTATTTGTCTGTAGGCTTACGCTGCAGTTGAATTGAAGTTGGCTTCGATGTACGGCTTCGGCATCTGGTTGCTGTTTTTGTATTTGTTGTTGTTGCCTTGCCTAACTGCTGTTGACGTTCATGCTTTATTCATGAAGCGGCCAACGTTAGCTAGACGCCTGTTTGTTTGCCAGCTCGTCCTGCATGCTTGTACTCGTATGTATGTATGTATGCATGCATCTATGTATAGAGGTGCCTTTGCCATTGCCTGCGTAGAACAATTTCGTTTAAAAATGATTCAACTGTTAGTTAGCATGTGCGTGTGGGTGGATAGCGTACCATCTAAACCGTTTTGATAACTCATTTTGCACAGTTTTGAGCATTTTGGTGATTTGCATGCAGACATTGCATATTTGGCTGTCTCATGGCTGTGGCTACAAAACGGTTGAATTTATTGCATTTGACCAATATAATCTTGACTGCAACTTGAATTGCAATTAATATATTGCATATAAAGAGGCTAAAGCTCATAAGCAATATAATTAATCAGCCTTTGGCAATGGCAGGGAAGTTCAATAAACCAAATATTGCAATATTGTAAACATAAGATTAATATTTGCATTAAGCAAAGCTCAGTAGAAGCTTGTATTTGAAAGTAATACCACAACACCAGTTTCAAAATTGCCTAATTACTTGGCAGTTGCCTTTAAAATTCAGATTATCTCAACCAGTGCTTGCTACTTGGTGCCTAAAGCCAGCAAACTTATATAACTTACCCATGTTACCTGTACTGAAAGGTGTAGACTATTTTTGGTCGATGGTAACAAATATTCGTTAGCTCTTCAATTGATTTTTGATTTCTTCCCAACTCAAACTTGACTTCATTTCCCATCGGCCTAAACTAGGTTAATGTACGAGCCTTGCTTTAAATCCAATGGCGGATATAAGTCATAATCGAAAACAGATAAGAGAGTCGATTTTCTCATTCACACACATACACCTACCTGCTTTGTAGCCAATTTAACCGTCTATATATTTTTGGGCTCAGGAATTTCTAAGTACTCGCAGGAAATTACATTTATGTTTCTTATTTTTAGTAACAATTTCCTGCACACAAATCAAATTCATTTGATTTGATTTATTTACCGATAGGTAGGCGGACACGTCGTTGACTTTGCAACTGAGCCTGTCAACTCAACCTCAACGGAATGGGAGAGGCGAACAAAAAACTAAATCCGAGGCAAAATAGTGTGCCATAAATTGAAAATGGTGGCACCGTGTTGGCGATGCAACAACAATTCTATGAGTGTACCAAAAGCGGACGGTATGGCTGTTTTATGTGTACTCCATTGGTACTATACATACGAACATACTATACTTGTACATATGTATATATGTACAGATAGGTGACGATTGTCGCAGAAAGAAAATAGACGCGCGCACCAAACTAGTTGATGTGACCCATAAACGCATCGTAAGTCGGTCAAATGCCGTCGCTCCATCTTTATTTGATGCTCATAACGTATAACGTGGGTTTGGCCGGGTCGGGTCGAGCTGGTGTCTGTCGAGAGGTTCGCATAAAACTGATTGTTCGAACGCGCAGTTTTTCCTTTCGGCTGCGCTGCTCTGCCAAAAGATTTTTGTATTACGTTGCCCTGTTGTTTTATTCGGTGATTTACTTTTTATTGTATCGAAGTCATTTTGTCGGGATTCAGTTGTTCTGAAGTTTCGCCCCAAAGCCAACAGCAGTTGCAGTTTGGTTTTTTTCTTTTATGCCAGAAATTCTGGCAGCGCTTGCTCTTCTTACGTCTGCGATTTAACTTATGACATGCAATTTGCTTTCATATCAAGACAAATGGAATGTGATCATTACGTTGTACAAGTTGAACTCATTGGCATTATATCCGCAATGAGAAATCGATGACAATGGTGTACAACTTAGCTGCTGTAATTTCCTTGGAGCAGTGGGAAATTATTGGAACATGTTCATAAAAATGAATGTGCTTGAAGCTTTCTTTTTTATTTGTATGGGTAAAATAATGCTAAAGCAATCTCAACAGAAAGCAAATTGCTTTAGTCATAAAATCATGATTACTTATATTGTAGTTTAATGTAAGCAAAACAAAATAGATATTCAAATAAAAGGGCATTGATTTTACATTAAAATATAACTTACGTCCACATTTATACTATAAAATCATTTTAAAATCTAACAATCACAAAGATATTTAAATTGAATTCAAAAAAATTATTGTAAAACCCCAAAATGTTTGTCAATTTACATTCAAAAAGTTTATTCGCTCTAAAAACCGAAAACAGAGCCTATTAGAATATTCTGCAGGGCTGTGTTCATTGATCCCCAGAGGAAGCAGAACGAATTTAAAAATGGCCTCTGATTTCGCAGTTCTTAATGAATAGTTGTGGCTGCACCTTTTGTTGACTCACAAATCACACAGACAATAACAATGGAAATGGCTGTGTTGACTCCATAAATGACATATTTTCAATTACACGCACTTCACTCAAAATTCACCCTCGCACAATAACCACACACCATATATGCACTATAGGCACCGATGCATATATATCTTTGTGCACATAACTGGTTCACCTCAAATTTCAATTTTCAGTTGTGCGTAAATTAAATTTCACACGCATATTTTTGCATTGGTTTGTATTTTTATAGGCGAAAGTGCACCGATGTTTTATGGTCAGATTCAGAGAGCGGCTCTGCGAATCTGTGGCTAGCCACCTTTCATGGCTGCGGTTGCCTGTTCTGTTGTTTATTTTGCGTATATTGCTTATTGTTTATACTCTACCAAAAGCTGTTCCACAATTTCATTTTAACCTTATTTGAGCATATATTTATGGCTTTTCTCTGCATATTGGAGGTGATTTAAAGTGTTCGTTCAGGAAAACATTAAATTACTGTAGATATTTGCAAAACAATGCCCACAATGAATGGAAGTCTGTAGAAGCCTAGAAGAAAGGCTTTGCTTGTGGGTTTTGAGATACATTTAATGTAGAGTATACAGTCTTCGTGGTGGATTTTTAACCCATTTTTTTCGCTCATTCAAATTTTAATGCTGTGTGTGTAGTACTATGAGTATCTCTCAGTATTTTTATTTGCATAAATTGCACATTCAAATTGTGCAAAATGACAGTGGAGCACAAAAAAGTTCATGAAATGTGGAAAATCAGCTGTCAAATAGATCGTGTGTGTGTGTGAGCGTGTGTGTATGCTCAGCAAGGAATGCAACAAATGCACTGTTGGGTGACGGCATCGCAGTTCAAATGACACGTTGCATACTTTTGAGCGCATCGGTAAATACATGTTGGTAAGTATGAGGAATGAGTGGAATGGAATGCCCTTTCATATTTCAAAAGTCTCGTCGCAAGCAATCAGTTTAAAGTTTAAAGTCAGGCCAGCGTTGACAAATGGCCAAGTTGGCGCTGCCTTTGGCTCTTTGTTTTTAATGACTCGCCGCCTTTGTTTGCCTTTTACCATTCGCTGCGCGTTTGCCATTTGGTGGCATGAGTCCAAGTAATTTTAATTCTATTACCCCATTACAAAGGCTGTAGTAAGTGGAGAAAGAAGAACGCGAGGCGAACGTTCAGGCAGAGACTATGACTATGACTACGACTACGACTGCTGCTGCAACTGGAACTGCACTTAATTTCTATTATAATGATGACATGCCGTCTGCCAGCATTCAGTGGTAGCCCGGCGCTTTGCCAGCGGCTCTGAAAACGCTCTGGCCAGCAACTGACACGCCCACACGTAGATATATAAAGCACATAGACGCCGCCACTGTCAGTGACACGGCTTGCCTCCTATTCCCCCTCTTAGTCGCCTTCATTTTTTTCTATTCGGCCCGTGGTTGTTGGCCCTCTCTATTGGCTACTGCACAGAAAAAAAATGAAGGAAATGGCCATCTTGGCTAACAGATCAGAATATACTTGTGGAAACTATTGCACTGCGACATTTGTTTCTTGACTTGGTTAGACTTTAACAACTCTGAGAATTCATTAAATATAATTCAAAAAATTTAGAAATTGAGTTCCACTAATTTATATGAATTTGCAGACAGAAACAGGGCGATATGTTTCCTTTCATTCAAATGTTACTTGACATTGATTCTGTTTGTTGGCCGTCGCAGCAATCTGGTTTGCGCTTTACGTGCTTAAGTATATATTTAACTAAATAGATTAATAGTAGAAGCTATTTATTACAAAATAATAACAATTATCTAATGAAAAAGGTCGGTTAAACTAATAAAATATATATTTGTATAGCATAAATAAGAATATAATCGTCTAATTCCAAGTGATATTAAAAAGAAAAACTAATTTTATGAATTATTATTATTATTTTTAATGGGTAAATGTTTATCGTAGTGTATTTAATTATACAATCTATTAATTTATTAGATCTATATTCACTGATTGTACTTTTCTTATAATGTCCATTCCATTCCGTCAATACTTGACTTTTGCATACAAAGGTTTTTTCCAGCATATGTATGATCTAGATTAATAAGTAGTGAGGTATATATTTTTATCCAAACATAAAGATAAAAATGATCAAAAAATATCAATTAAATCTAGATGGTATTTTTTTCCGTGTGGCTGCTGGATGACTGTATGGGCTGCCGGTGGTATGCGCATCGTGACGTTTCCGCTTTTATGGACATTTAGATGCAAAGTTCTGGCATAAAAATGGCGTGGCAGATAATTTTCATAATTTTCAACTACATTTCATTGTGAAACTGTGCGGCGGTGGCACCGCTGTTGGAGGTGGCGGAGGCTGGCGACGGGAAGGTTGTCCTTTCCTATTCTGTCCTGGTCTGGCTTTCAACTGGCTCGTTATTTCCATTTTTATTTTCGTGTGACACTAAAAAGGAAGCGAAAAGTCAAAGTCGTACCAAGTTGGGTTTTTATTAGCGTGCTGCTTGCATTTCATTTGTCCTTTTTGCTTGGGCATTTTACTGTGCAGCTTTGTATAGCTCGTTGACACCGTCTGGGGGCTGGGGGCGACAGATAGTCGACGACTTAAGCGCCGGCAGTGACAGTGTATTATATTTTATTAGCTATGCTTGCAAATTTATGATCTCGACTATAATCGCACTCCCTAGGCCTTAATAGTTGCTGCGACAAATTGTTAGTCTTAGTGAGCTTAAAGTGTGCAATTATATTGCGAAAAGTGTTAACATGGAAACACTCAATAGTTGGATGTTGTACAGCATGTGTGTGGCGTCAAAGACTGTTCGCTAAGCATATGCAATCAAAATGGAAGTGTAACCAAGTTACCTAAACGCATTACGTGGCAGACAGCCGTTACAATGGTTCACACACACGCACACGCACACTCACACATAAACGCACACAGGCCCGACTTGCGAATGTGAGCGTTGCACGCTCACGAGGCAAGCGTTGTGCGAACACCTTACGCCTTGCCCCATTAAGTGGTATGCATATGCACGTTATGGCGCCTACTTGTATGCTACACTTTGCGTTCCCAACAACAAGTGTTGGGCAAGTACTCGCAGTATGGGTGCTTAGCGTAATGTCTGTTGCTTTGCTACATTTGTTTTTATGCAGCAGTAAATAGTGTAAAGGTGTAACGAAAGCAAAAACAAAAGCAGAAACAACTTATGCAAGCTCTATCGAATTTTGCATACTATGATTGTGTGTCCTTTAACTTGGCAGGATTTTGCTTTGTGTTTGCAACGTCTTATGCGCCACCTGAATAGTTTATGTTTTATTGAAAGTTTTCTTACATTTTTGACACCATCACTATGAATGAGCTCTACCTGCTCTCTGCACCCTACACTCACTATGTTTATGACTTAAAGACCGTGTTGCGTAATTTACATACTCCAGCAGATATCTTCACATGTCTTTGAGTGAGTTTGAGCATTTCAAGAACATTTGTTTTTCCCATATAAAATGTTAAATGAAAACAGCTCATGCTTCAATTTGTGTAATACTTATATTGTATAGTACAATTTGTTCTAAATATTCTTTAAATATAATAAAATAATTTTTTTATACATATTTTCAGAATTAAAGTTCTTATACTGAAGAAAATTCAAGAAAAGGCTACGCTATTATAAATAGTTTTGATTACATGTTAAGGTTTCTTAAAAGTTATAAATAATTTAAATAAACAGCACTGCAATTTGCTGAAGGAACCAAATCAGAGAACGGTTTTAAAAAATTGAATTGAATTGAATTGAAAAGAATAAAAATAAAAATTGTCCTCATGCTTTTTTCCTGCAAATATTGTTTATGCAATTGGACTTGTTTCGGTTGAGTTAAAAGTGATGGATTTTTTACCTAAAATACATATTAAAGGAGTTTTAAGGTTCTGCTAATCGAATCTATAACCCTATTTCTGTTTCAAGCTCAGATCATTTTTGTTCACTGAAAGGTATTTTTAGCGGAGCAATCTTCAATGCTGAACTTCATGAAGTTCCTGCTTATCTAACTTATCCAACTGCATTTTGGCATTTTGGCATTGCTGGCACAGTATTTGGAAAACACAACTAAGCTTAGTTTACGAGTAGGCATTTCTAGTGCCCAGTGCGCGGAGCAGCTCATGGTTTGGGCGTTTCAAAAGTTCCTTCTGCTTCTGTTTCTGCTGTTGTCAGTTGGCAACGCATTTTGTTCGGGTTTGGCATTGGAAGCGCAACAAACGTTTCCGTTTTGAACTTTGCCATATCCGGCATTTGCTTCTTTGCCATCTATGTTATGTACTTATATACTGCTACATACAAGTATAGCATGTTTGTCTAGCTGCAGACACTCTGTTACATACAGACAGACTTTTAACTTAGTTGTGTTTCAGGTGTCTGTGCGGCAAAGTTTTCAACTTCAGGTGTAATGTGCGGAAATGCTCACATTCAGTCTTGGGCTACGTTTTCTGCTTTAATGTAAATATTTGTGCTTTGACTTGACTTTTAGAAGGTGGCAGCCCGTCTGAGTCCATATGCATACATTTGTATACATATATACATACATACTCGTATGCTTGTATAGTATTAGCTCAGCATGCAATTGAATATTGTAGGAAAGTTTCACAATTCGATGTACACTTTCCCAAACGGCTTAAATAAATTGAACTTAGTGTTAGTACAGCTGTGTGAATAAAAATTGCAGGGAAAATAAAGTTTAACATTGGAAGCGAGCACTTTGTGGGTCTGAAAATAATCGTTTATTCTCGTTTCAAGATTCGCAGCCATCTGTAAAAATAAATAAAACAAGCTTCGTAGTTACTGCCGGTGATAAGGGCTGGTATGTTATGACATACCACAATAACAAAACTCTTCTCTGTGGTGGTACAACATAACAAATAATTTAATTTTGTGCTCTTTTGTGCATTTTAATTGAAAACTTGTGAATTGTGAAGCGGTAGATGCCTCGTGCGTTACGCTTGAGTTATTACGATGAAAATGTTTATTAATACTGAACAATTGCCTTTTTGAAAGTTGTTGGGCTCTAGTTGAAATCGAATTTACAAGCTTTTAACATTTTTTGATTGCATTTCTTATTTTGTATATACAAGTAATTCAAGAAATAAACCTGCTCTTCTTTTATAGCCGAAGGCCAACTATCTTTGCTATGATTGTGCAGCAAGAAATATTCCGATAGGATTTTATAAAAATAGCCACTAATTAAACTCTTACCAGCCATCGGTTGGAAGAACTTTTAATTAAATAAAAAATGCTCTTTCAAGTGAACTAGCCATGTATGTATACATACCCGAAGCTATTGAAATGTGCGCAATTTTTGCGAGAACTGTAATCTGATTTGCACAGTCGGTTCCACTGATAAACGTAGCAGTTCTTACCCGTACTTTGCTCTCACCTCACCTAGCTCTTTCAATTATTTATTGGACATTTCCACAAGTTCTTGTAATTTATAGCAGCATCGTCACAATTTGAGTACGTTAATCGAATCACAGTAAGGGAATTCAGCGTCGTGTGGGCACTAAGTTATTTCGATTTGATACGTTTTAAATGATATCAGTTGACAGACCCTGGTATTTGGACAACAGCTTTTGCCAATCGCTTGCATCGTTGGGGCCGTGATTGACTTTCAGATACCGCGCGTACAGTGGTTCTATGGGGGCAGGTTTATGTGCAAAAGATTTTAATAAATTTGTATAATTTTGATTCATGATATATTTGTATATTTTCTGTATCCCCCATATTCTTAGCATTTTAAATAATTTGGTGAAGGGGAATGGAGTATTTAAGGGTCAGATATTTATATGATTGTGAATATATAATACGAGTATCATGAAACAGAATGACGAGATGAGTCAATTTCGAAACATTCCTCTGTCCGCAATAGAGAGGTGTTTGTACAAGCATAATCTGCTGAGCTTTAGTAGAATATAAAATGAAAAACGAAAAAGCTAGTATACCCTTCCAATATATAAGAGTCGTTAGAGCCCTACAGGAAAATTGCCTCCAGTCCACTATACATCGTTTGCTATCTTATCACAGACCAGAAGTGTCAATGGATAGATATATACGTACTTAGTGCAGACCCCACTGCTATCTGAAACTAAAACAATTTGCATCGCAAATCACTCACTCACTCATACCCGTGACTGATGTCAGCCAATACCAATCGTATTGTTTATGTTCTTTTTTTATACGTTGACCAGCCGCTATAAAAACGAGAGCTGCACTCACGTGAAGCTCAGTGAGAAACTTGGTTGCGACCAAGAATTAGCAACAAGAGCAGACGCAGAAGAAGAAACAGCAGAATGATAGTTACAAAGGCTTTGGTGTGCATCGCCTTCCTGGCGCTCGCCAACGCACAGTTTGCCACCAACTATGTGGCAGGCCGCAACGGCATGGTGCATCTGTTCGAGTGGAAGTGGGACGACATTGCGGCCGAGTGTGAGAATTTCTTGGGACCCAAGGGCTTTGCGGGCCTGCAGGTGAGCCTAAGATTTATTAATGTTGAATAAGTGCTAAATACGCGGTTTTCCCTCAGGTGTCTCCGGTGAACGAGAACGCTGTGAGTGGAAGTCGTCCTTGGTGGGAACGTTATCAGCCCATTTCCTACAAACTTGAAACTCGCTCGGGCAACGAGCAGCAGTTCGCCAGCATGGTGAAACGTTGTAATGCCGTGGGTGTCCGCACCTATGTGGATGTGGTCTTCAATCACATGGCCGCTGATGGTGGCAACACTGGCACTGGTGGCAGCACTGCGCAGCCAAGTAGCAAGAGCTACCCTGCTGTGCCTTACTCGTCGCTGGACTTCAATCCGACCTGCTCAATCACCAACTACAATGATGCCACCAATGTGCGCAATTGCGAGCTGGTTGGTCTGCGCGATCTTAACCAAGCCAATTCTTGGGTGCAGGATCGCATCGTTGATTTCCTCAACCATCTGACTGAGCTGGGCGTCGCCGGCTTCCGTGTGGATGCTGCCAAGCATATGTGGCCCCAGGATTTGGCTGTCATCTACAACCGTCTGAACAACCTTAATACCGCACATGGTTTTCCGTCTGGAGCTAAGCCGTACATCTTCCAGGAGGTCATTGACATGGGCGGCGAGTCGATCAGCAAGTTTGAATATACCGGATTGGGTGCCGTTACTGAGTTCCGCCATTCCGACTCCATTGGCAAGGTGTTCCGTGGCAAGGACCAGTTGCAGTATCTGAAGAATTGGGGCACCGCCTGGGGCTTTGCCGACTCTGACCGCTCCTTGGTGTTTGTCGATAATCACGACAACCAGCGTGGACATGGCGCTGGTGGCGCTGATGTACTCACCTACAAGGTGTCCAAGCAATACAAAATGGCTTCCGCTTTCATGTTGGCGCATCCCTTCGGCACGCCCCGCATCATGTCCTCGTTTGACTTCACCGACACCGATCAGGGTCCGCCCACTACCGATGGCAACAACATTGCCTCGCCCGTATTCAATGCGGACAGCTCTTGCAGCGGTGGCTGGGTCTGCGAACATCGCTGGCGCCAGATCTATAACATGGTTGGCTTCAGAAATGCCGTCGAGGGCACCAGTGTGCAGAACTGGTGGGACAATGGCAGCAACCAGATCGCGTTCAGTCGTGGCAGCAAGGGATTCGTGGCCTTCAACAACGACAACTACGACTTCAACAGCTCGGTGCAGACTGGCCTGCCCGCCGGCACCTACTGCGATGTAATTTCAGGTACCAAGAACGGCTCCTCCTGCACCGGCAAGAGTGTTACAGTGGGCTCCGATGGACGCGCCACAATTACAATTCGCACCTCGGAAGAGGACGGTGTTGTGGCACTTCATGTCAATGCCAAGTTGTAATCGAAAAAGTATGACCTTAATAAAGAGACCCTTTTAAAAACGATATCAATAGGAAAAGTGTAGATAGAATTTCTCTTCAAGATTTATTCTATATTATGGAAATAAATCTAATAACTCATGGGTGTGTAGCTTAAAATTGTTAATCCTTGTGTTGATTTCGATGCTTTTTATGTTTATTAATAAAATAAATATAAGGAAGTGCGGTTTCAATTTATATTCATAGAAGAAGAATAGAATGAAGATAAACTTAACTCTTTTGCGGATCTTAAAGTCAGAGTATAGATGGTCTGAAGAAGATGGATAAAAGCACGAGCTAAAGAGCTGGCACCAGTTAAAGCGCAAAGAAGACAAGCCACCTTTTACAAAAAAATTTTGTTTTTTAATCAGACGGATTACAGAACACTGAAAAGTGCAGTCACAAATTTTACTTTTGGATTAGCCAGTTTTAAATCAAAGTGGCGAAGGGGCCCTAAATATTACTGTAATTATCTTCCTGAAGATACATGCCAGACACATATATGGATGGTTTCGCCGAAGCCACCGACCGATCTGAAACTAAAACAATTTGCATCGCAAATCACTCACTCACTCATACCCGTGACTGATGTCAGCCAATACCAATCGTATTGTTTATGTTCTTTTTTTATACGTTGACCAGCCGCTATAAAAACGAGAGCTGCACTCACGTGAAGCTCAGTGAGAAACTTGGTTGCGACCAAGAATTAGCAACAAGAGCAGACGCAGAAGAAGAAACAGCAGAATGATAGTTACAAAGGCTTTGGTGTGCATCGCCTTCCTGGCGCTCGCCAACGCACAGTTTGCCACCAACTATGTGGCAGGCCGCAACGGCATGGTGCATCTGTTCGAGTGGAAGTGGGACGACATTGCGGCCGAGTGTGAGAATTTCTTGGGACCCAAGGGCTTTGCGGGCCTGCAGGTGAGCCTAAGATTTATTAATGTTGAATAAGTGCTAAATACGCGGTTTTCCCTCAGGTGTCTCCGGTGAACGAGAACGCTGTGAGTGGAAGTCGTCCTTGGTGGGAACGTTATCAGCCCATTTCCTACAAACTTGAAACTCGCTCGGGCAACGAGCAGCAGTTCGCCAGCATGGTGAAACGTTGTAATGCCGTGGGTGTCCGCACCTATGTGGATGTGGTCTTCAATCACATGGCCGCTGATGGTGGCAACACTGGCACTGGTGGCAGCACTGCGCAGCCAAGTAGCAAGAGCTACCCTGCTGTGCCTTACTCGTCGCTGGACTTCAATCCGACCTGCTCAATCACCAACTACAATGATGCCACCAATGTGCGCAATTGCGAGCTGGTTGGTCTGCGCGATCTTAACCAAGCCAATTCTTGGGTGCAGGATCGCATCGTTGATTTCCTCAACCATCTGACTGAGCTGGGCGTCGCCGGCTTCCGTGTGGATGCTGCCAAGCATATGTGGCCCCAGGATTTGGCTGTCATCTACAACCGTCTGAACAACCTTAATACCGCACATGGTTTTCCGTCTGGAGCTAAGCCGTACATCTTCCAGGAGGTCATTGACATGGGCGGCGAGTCGATCAGCAAGTTTGAATATACCGGATTGGGTGCCGTTACTGAGTTCCGCCATTCCGACTCCATTGGCAAGGTGTTCCGTGGCAAGGACCAGTTGCAGTATCTGAAGAATTGGGGCACCGCCTGGGGCTTTGCCGACTCTGACCGCTCCTTGGTGTTTGTCGATAATCACGACAACCAGCGTGGACATGGCGCTGGTGGCGCTGATGTACTCACCTACAAGGTGTCCAAGCAATACAAAATGGCTTCCGCTTTCATGTTGGCGCATCCCTTCGGCACGCCCCGCATCATGTCCTCGTTTGACTTCACCGACACCGATCAGGGTCCGCCCACTACCGATGGCAACAACATTGCCTCGCCCGTATTCAATGCGGACAGCTCTTGCAGCGGTGGCTGGGTCTGCGAACATCGCTGGCGCCAGATCTATAACATGGTTGGCTTCAGAAATGCCGTCGAGGGCACCAGTGTGCAGAACTGGTGGGACAATGGCAGCAACCAGATCGCGTTCAGTCGTGGCAGCAAGGGATTCGTGGCCTTCAACAACGACAACTACGACTTCAACAGCTCGGTGCAGACTGGCCTGCCCGCCGGCACCTACTGCGATGTAATCTCAGGCACCAAGAACGGCTCCTCCTGCACCGGCAAGAGTGTTACAGTGGGCTCCGATGGACGCGCCACAATTACAATTCGCACCTCGGAAGAGGACGGTGTTGTGGCACTTCATGTCAATGCCAAGTTGTAATCGAAAAAGTATGACCTTAATAAAGAGACCCTTTTAAAAACGATATCAATAGGAAAAGTGTAGATAGAATTTCTCTTCAAGATTTATTCTATATTATGGAAATAAATCTAATAACTCATGGGTGTGTAGCTTAAAATTGTTAATCCTTGTGTTGATTTCGATGCTTTTTATGTTTATTAATAAAATAAATATAAGGAAGTGCGGTTTCAATTTATATTCATAGAAGAAGAATAGAATGAAGATAAACTTAACTCTTTTGCGGATCTTAAAGTCAGAGTATAGATGGTCTGAAGAAGATGGATAAAAGCACGAGCTAAAGAGCTGGCACCAGTTAAAGCGCAAAGAAGACAAGCCACCTTTTACAAAAAAATTTTGTTTTTTAATCAGACGGATTACAGAACACTGAAAAGTGCAGTCACAAATTTTACTTTTGGATTAGCCAGTTTTAAATCAAAGTGGCGAAGGGGCCCTAAATATTACTGTAATTATCTTCCTGAAGATACATGCCAGACACATATATGGATGGTTTCGCCGAAGCCACCGACCGATCTTCAAAATGGATAGAATTTTCATCTGCGACTTTCAACTCTAAGCCAACCAAAGCCACAAGTACGTAAAATGTACAACAGAGAGGTATGTATTTCTTATAAAAATTTTATAAAATTATCTACCTTTTGATAAACATCATTAAATTGGAAGCTGTTTTGCATTTTTTCAACTGCTTGCGTATTGAATGCATTAAAAAAGCGTTAAAGGGACATTTAATCCAAAATGTAACCCCCGAGCACAATGCGACCAAATACTGTTATTGTTGCCGTGAGTGTCGTGGCATATACATACATATGTTTTTACACATATTTACATCTACAAGTATATGCATATTTTTTAACTGCGATAATTATGCCTTTTGTTTAACCATTTTATTTAAATTTCAGTAAAAACTTACATATTACTGAAAAAAAAACCATGTTCTTGGAACAGGGAATAGAAAAGTCGACAAATAAAATATATGTAAGTAGATAGTAGAAGGGTTGAGAGGAGAGGGACAAGTTTGGCTAACAAAAGCCAGAGGCCGTAATTCTTGCCAGGTTTATCAAGTGCCCTGCTCTAAGTGAGCTCTTATCACAGAACGCAACGGAGGAATTTATGTGGAAAAGCCGAAAGCGCCTAAAAGCACACTTAAAACATTTTCAAATTAATTAAATTTCAGGGCACAAAGCTCAAGATGGGTCAATGCCGATAAGAGGGCCATTGGAGCTGACAAACGCAGGTGCAAAGCATGCCGTGTGTGAGTAATTGAAGCCAATTTATTAACAAAAAATATTTTGCCATTGAAATAGTAGTTCATGACGTTTTTACCAGTTTCATTGCCGCATGACTCGCATTTCGACTTACCATAAATATGGCACATTATCCGGCAGCTTACATAAAGCACGCACACAAACACATTACCATTTGTCAGTTATGTGTGTATGTGTATGTGTATGTGTGTGTTTAAGTGGCATGCATGCTACGATTTACCAACAATGCAGTTATTTGTGCTCATCACACAAGCACGAGCAAATTTTGTGCTTTTTGTGCCACTCTCTACGTTGTACATTGCAACAGCAATAGCATCCATTTAAATCTGTAGGGCAAATAAGTAGACATAGGTATGTATGTATGTGTTGTATATCTACAAGTATGTAGTAGAGAAGAGAGCTGGAGCTTCAGTTGCAGCTGCAGCAGCAGCAGCAGCAGCTGCACAGAAGGACATACCGTAATGTTGCTGCTTCCTGGCAAGTCAATGTACAATTCGGTTGCATAAAAATATGCACTCATAACTTGCGTCCATTGCCTGCCCTGATATGAATATATGTGCGAAGCTATATCAAAGGATTTTCATGTCATTTACTAGAGGTCAAGTGGGGCACATACACACACGCACACACACGTACACACACATATCCCGTTTTGTACACCGAAGTAAACACAGTCACCCTGTTGCTCGGCGGGTCTACAATTACGCTAGTTCTTAGCCCATCCATAGGCAAAGCCTATAGAATGTTTATGACAAAAAATAAAAATGTTTTAAGATAACTTCGTTGTAGTATTAAGTTATGTTTGGAACTTAAAGAAATTTAAATGAAAGTTGTTGACTGCTGTTTTTAAATAACATAGGTAAGCAGCTAAATAAATAAAGCCCAGGCGACTCATATACGCACACATAAAGACTAAATGTATAAAATACTAATTGAATGAATTGTAGACGTGAAAATTATACTAAATATATATGCAAACCAATTTTTAAAAAAATATAAGATATTAAAATTATTATTATTAGTTATGAACTATATTTATATTTGCTTTCAATTGCATTTCCATCCATAGCTGTTCTTCCCAAATTTGAAATGAGAGAAATTTCTTTAATGCATTACTATAAATTAAACAATTTTGTTCTAACTAGCTAAAACGAATAATAAATTGGAAAGAAATGTATGTTAATTTGGAATAGTAATTTTGATGAAAGTTTGTTGAAGCAGAAAACTATATTTTAGGTTAAGAACTCGAATTAATTTTAGTTAAAGTAACATTCTTTTCATGAAACGAGTGCCAGACCAGAGCAAACAAGTGCTATCCGTAGCTATTCAAATTACTTTAATTTAGAATTTTCAAACATAATGAATGAATATTAAATTTATACAACAATAATATTTTTATGAGTTCTGCGTCCTTTTCTAGCCAAAATGTACATAGTAGTAGTAGTAGTAGTAGTAGTAGAGACGTGAGAAATTTTTTGTTGAAATGAGTTGCTCGACTGTAGTGGAACTACAGGGTAGTAAGAAGGATGCGCCCACACACATGCGTGAGTGCATTTTGTGTATAAAGTTGAGTTTCCTGCTTCAACTTCCTGCCTCTTATGCAGATTGTATTGTAAATATATTCAAAACATCGCATAATTCTTAATAAAGTCATAAAATTGCAAAGTAAATCAGTTTTCTGAACGTACTCGTACGTACAGGACAGATAAACTCGACTTGACTTGAGTTTTTATTACGAAAACGCAATTTTCATATGCTCAGGGAAAGATTGTGATTTAGAGGGTGTATGCATGTGTGTGTGTGTGTGTTTTCCTTTTGCGCTCGACAACTTTCATTTGTGTGCTTGTGTGGGTGTGTGTAGACTGCGTCTGTTCCTGTGAAGAAAAATCCATCTGCATGAAGCATAAAAAAGAGCAAAAATATCAAGTCGCATCAAAAATTATATACGTCTTTGTGTGTGTGTGTGTGTGTGTGCATGTGCGTATAAGCATAACATGTCTAGATTGCGGTTTCATGACCAACATCGCGACTCCTGCGATAGACTTCTAACTGACAAGCTAACCAGGAAGTAGGGAGGCGACAGAGCCGGGTCTTAGCATCTGGGACATTGGCGTCTGCATTGAGGTACGACAAGAGAAAAAAATTAATTTAAAATTTGCTGACAAAGGAAAACATTTTCTGTATTTATGCAAAGTAACGAAATATGAATAATGCTTCCAGTGTCTCATTTTTATTTTTGTTGCTGCTACTGATGGCCGCCATTGTTGGGCGCTTGCAGCTGCTAGCCGAAATATAAATAAAACACAACCATGTGACTTTCTTGAGCTTACAAGTATTTATAATTCAATATGTATACGCATATATAAGGCAATTTTTTTTTCCAAATAGTGTATTATAAATTTTAAAGGCAATGCAGCGCAATGTAAGCCACCGCTCGTGGCATTTTTTCTTACATATTTCCAAATTTCTCAAGAACTGTCATATGCTCCACGTAAGCTCTCATATATTTTTTCGATTTGACGTCAGCTCGGTAATATTGGCTACCCTTTGCTGGGGAAACACGCTCTGACAGGCTGTCAAACAAGTTCCGAGGCTGACTTTTAAATATTAATGCCATGTTAGCTGTCAGTATTTTGCAGCGCCTGTGTGGTAAGATATTTCCATTTGTATGTACGGGTATGTGCTGGTGTGCGTATGTGTGTGTGTGAGTATGTGGTCGTCAATGCGGATGGGCTGGATAGAATAGTAATTGAAGTTTTTACTTTTTATGAACGGAACACCAAGAAAAATCTACCAGCAAGCCTATTGTATGGGCACAACAATTAGGCGTCTTCAAACATATACTACAAGTATGTTTGTTGATTATTAATATATACTATATTAGTGGACTATTAAAATAATAACTATTAATAATAATAATTATTACTATGGTTCATAAGCTAAACTTACGATCCCACGAAATTCAATAGTTTATAGGGGAGCCTTGATTGTGCAAATATGTATTGAAAACTTTTATTGTCCGGTTGAACTTATAAAATAACTCTTTGCTGCTTCAGGACTAGCATAAACATAATAATATCATTTTTTTAAAAGATGCTTAATACAAACAATCACTTTCATATGAAGATATTGTTTTTAGAAGGCACGAATACACCCATGATTATTAATGATTTTATTTTATTAATCCATATAAATTGAGGATTTTACTGGAGGAATACATTTTGTTTCCTCTAACCAGCTAACAGTCAAGCATGTAAACATATTCCCTAAATGTTTTTTTTTTTTAGCATTTTTAATTATGAATGTCGAGTGTTTCTCTGTAAGCGGGTACTATTTTCAATTGTACTTTTAAATTTATACTTTCTTTTTAAATAAAGAAAGAAAAAACTTTTTCAAGGAATGTTTGCAACATTACATCCAATAAATTAAATTTGCATTGTTAACAAAAATAGCTGCAAGATATTATCAATTACTGTCTGGCGTTCTTTTCGTTTATGTTGCAACGGTTGGTGGGTAGTTAGCTTTGTTATATTGCATAACGTGCCCAAAGTGGAAAAACAAATTGAAATTCATTGTTTAATTTTGTTATCGCCCAACAGCTGGAAGTGGTGCAAACATTGCGTTCAGGGTGCGATCATTTGAAAGTGCGCATTGCGCGGCGTGCCATGGAAATCTAAACAAAGTGAAACAAACAAGCAAGCGAAAATGGACGTGGGATATTAGGGCTTTTAAAAATTACATTTTCAGACATTTATCTTCAATTTTTTATGTGGCCTCGTCTCGCGCACAGCGCTGAAAACAAGAGAATAAGATGCAGAGACAAAAACAAAGTGAGCCAAATACGAGCAAAAAATGAAGCAGAAAAAACAATTTGATTTAGCTACGAGCAAATATTAAATGCATGCGAAGAGACATGGCCCGTGGGCCAGTGGCAAGGCAGCGACAACATCGAAATCAACGAAACTGTGGCAATGGCAAGGACAGCAAGGACGTGGGCAAGGGCGAAGGATGAACAACGAGGCGAGTTGTAGCATTGCTGACAGGCAGCGGAAAGCACATTTGTAACGATAGCGCTCGTTTCTATTTCTAAACCAACTACAGCCATATACACCCATACACTCATACACTCATACACAAATACACACCGATACATGTGTGCGTCTCACTGCCTGTATGTGTTTCTGCGACCATTAATTTTGAGCGCGTTTAACATGAAAACTACATGGCACAACAGATTTCGTGCACCCTACACAAACACTAGCAGGCATGCTTGCAACTACACACACACACACATGCACACACACATATACTAGCTCGTAGGGTTCATGTGCATGGCCCGCGGTCCAACAATGAAACAGTTATACTATAAATAAGTAAGCAAGACTGAAAGCAAGCTGAATAAAAAAAGGAGGAAAAAGAGGAGAACTGAAGTAAAAATAGCAAGCCAAACCAAATGTAATGGGAAGAGAGCAAAAAAGCGGGTCAGTGCGCACAAAATGGCAGCAATGATGATGGCGGATGCCGCCGCCGACGAGCGGAAGCTGACGAAAAAAGCAAAAGCAAACTAAAAATGATATACCGGAGAAAGCGGCGGCGAAAATAAAATGCTGATATTGCCCGCTTGCAGTTACATTCGCACACACACACACACACACTCGCGCAAATACACATACGTGCACGTATTACACGCATACATGCACATGCAAACATTCATCAGAACGCATCGCGTATTTCACGCAAAATGAAACAAATAAAAAACAAGAAATTAAATGAAAAAAGGAGAGAGAACGTGCAGACAAAATAATATGTACGTATACATATAAATGTTCATATATGTATGTATGAGTATTGTATGTATGCACAAAGTAAAACCGACGCGTAGAAAACAAAAATCATCACACACACTTGCCGAGGCACATATGTAAATAAGTATGTACACAGAAAAAACAGACGCGTTTTTGTGTTGTGCCGTTCTTGATTCCATTTCAAAAATTGAACTGAATTATTAACATGCCTGTTTCTTTATTAAATTCAACATATATTGCATGTATGTTCATGTATAAATAAGTACCTACATTATTGCTATAATTAGTGCGGTGTCATTAGCACTTGCACTCCTATAATTGGTTTTGTTAATTTCTACTCTTCACTGTAAGTGCAGCTGTTGAAATAGAGTGCGACTTTCTCTTATCTCCTTCTCTTCTATAAGTAGACTCTCTGTCGTCTTTCTTCATCTCGATATTAGGCAAAAAGAAAACGCATTGTGGGGATCAATACAATAGACAAACTTTCACAGCCTATGTTAACGTATAATTTACAAACAACTATGCCACAAATAAGTGAAATTATATATCAAAGCTATTACAGGCTCAATTCGAAAGTTTTCGATTTTTTTTGCCTATTCCAATCAGTTCTCTCAGTGTACAAATATATAAATACGCTGCGTATGCGTAACGTGCGAAGAGATCGTGAAAATAAATAAGCACGCTCAAAAGCACGAGTATGCAGCGCACAATGAAAACAAGAACCAGAAGCATGCAGCACAAATCGACAAAATTAAAGTGAAATATTTTTACAACGTTGGGCTGTGTGATGAGAAGTGTGCGGGGCATATAAATGCGCAATATGCGTGTTTCAATTTTGCATTTTCCAAATGTGTTTTGTACTTGTGTGTGTGCCTTCTCCATTCTCCATTGCCTCTTGGCTGATTTTTTCAATTTATAGATAGAGTTTTACAGCAAATAAGTCGTTGATGTTCTTGTTTTTCTATTTTGGGTCTTGGAGACGTTTGCAAATTAAGTGCATCTCTCTAATCAAATTAAAGCTTAAAACTAATCAGATCATTGTATCGTCGTTAATCAAAATACTTAGTGGAACCAACGCGTATGGGCTGCTTATGGCATTCTAGTGAAATATAATTTGTATATTCAGAAACTACAGAGAATTTACAAGATTGGAGTGCAAACTAAGATAAGTAGAATTTACGAAGTTCATAATAATATAATTACCTGATAATGTAAGTACTAAAAGAAACACACAACGACTGTTTTGTTATGAATCTGTTCCAAATTCGAAATGTGTCCGTTTTACTAAAGGAACATCTGGCTTTTTTATTTAACAATTTGTCACCTTAGTTGGTTTTTTGAGTTTTAATAAAAGGCCGCGCTTTGTTTTCAACACTGTGTATTTATGCGTGTTTAAATTTCAAATGTGGAGTGCCATGGCCCTTTCGTCAACAGCTCCAGCTGCACTCGATAGCTAAGTGAACAGAATACATCAAAAAAGGTAATAAATATTGAGGTCTTTGATTAAATCAAATAAGAGGTTACATGAACAAAAGCTTTTTTTTGCAATATTTAGGGATTAGGAAAAAATACTTAGACTTTTATGTATGAAATATTTATCATTGAAAAAGAAACACGTCGATTATTATTTTATTAAGATCTAACTACCATTTTCATGCCGAGCATTTATATAATAAATATATCAAAAAGCATTTTCAAAAGCTGTGGCTCTGGATATTTATATTTTTAAATAGTAGATAATGGATAAATAGTATTTATTATTATAGATTCCTCCATTTTCTAAATATGCTTTATCATAGTTTCAATATTTATTCTAATTTCGACGGGAAAATAAGGTCAATGAATTAATTTTTAAACAAAGTAAAAGAATGTATAATCCGTCTTGATAAAAAAGTTTATGAAAAAGGTCGCACATGCAGTTTGATAAGAAAACCTACAACTCTGTATGGAATAGCCCTTTTTTGAAGAACTTCATTAAAGTAAATCGAGAAACTCCACCAACAACAAAAAACAAAGAGCAATTTGGAATTATAATCCGATTGATTGATTCTAGCATTGAAGAGCATTTGATAACGATGACTGCAACTCGTTTTTATAGAAAAAAATGTGCTGGCTGCTTCGATTTGTTTCTTCCTTAAAACATCAGTGTCATTTCAGTGTTAACTACAACAGCTTATTTGGCATAATTCAACACATACAAGTATTCATACACATGTACTTATTTACTCGTATGTGTTTGTATTTAGCAGCCTGAAAGTATGCAATGAAAATGTATTTAAGCTTAGCAGCAAACACTCGCACAATGAATGCGTATGTGCATGTGCTTGCCAGGCAATTAGGTCAGAGTTAGCATGTGTTCCTGCATCCTCACCACTGCCCGACCCCTCTCGCTTCTACTTTGCCGCTCTCCGACTACGTCATTGAGGCCTATTTGTCAGTCACCTAGACCAGTGTGCCTCGTTTGCCTACGTGCTCGATTTATTCACTTGACGCAACAATGACGCTTGCTGGCTCTGGGCGGCTTCTGCTCGCCTGGATGAGTGACTGAAAGACAGGCAGGCCGTTGACTAACACTTTAGTCTGCAAATGTCATTGTCAGCAGCAAATACAAACAACAAACAAGCAAGCGCATAGACCTTGGCCAGCAAAATGTTTTCTCCCTCTTTGGTTGGTGAGCTGACACTATTTCTATGGCAGCTGCATATTGAGGGCAACAGCATTGGCTTGTTGATAGAGAGGTGGCTGAGCAATAAACTGCAATGCTCGGCACTGAATAATGTCAATTACCTCTACCTTTGTCTCTTGCCTAATTTGCTTTTGGCTTGTATGTCTTTTGTACCGCAACGAATTATCACATTGGTCCAGCCTCAAGCTCGGCCCCAGTTGCAGCCTCAGCTTAGTCTGTATGTTTTTTCTTGCTTGCTTCCTGGCTCGCCTCTCATCGAGATATTTTCATTATATTCGTTTTGCTGCCCAAATCGGAATTTCTTGGTTTTTCTGCAGCCCTTTCTATTTTAAGTGCCATGCAAATAGCTTTGCTGGCCAAAAGCTCGTTCCTAACTGATTTCGTATGTTTTTCGGTTTTCCTTTTACACTTTGCCATTCTCATTGCCATTTCTTTTGTGTGCGTGTATTTAACTTGCGGCCAACTTGTGGCTCTGGGAGCGTGTCTGAGGGTGTCCACGTACACGTATGTGTTTATGTGTGTGTGTGTGTGTGTGTATGCTGTGGAAATGCCTTTGTCATTTACTTTTTATTGGTCAAGTTGAGCATTTGGTCTAGTATTTAGCATTTGCACACTTGAAATTGTTTGTCGATTTGTTTGCCATTTGTTCACAACCATGTTTCCTGCCATTTCTGGTTTCTTTTCCTTTTTTCTGGCTGCTTAGAATTAAGCTACTCATTGTTATTTAGGCATTACTTTTGCTCAGTTATGAGGCTGTATATAGGCATGTATACGCGTAGTATGTATGTATGAGTTAGTCACCCTTTATTTTTGGTCCTACTGGTTGTTGTGAGAGGCATTTTTGTGCATTTTCCATTTATTGCATTTCACTCAACAGCAAATATTTTGGTTTATTATTATGCTTGTTGCTACTTTAGTTGTCAAAGTGACAGAGAGGCAGCAATACTACTTGCATTCCAAAAATGCCAGTAAGGAATGTTTACTTTTGTCCTTGTTATAAAAAAGCATTTGCAAACGAAAATTGTGTGCACATCGCACTTTTATTTCATATTCTCCATTTATTCACAAAGTAAGTGGCTTTGATGATTAAAGAGTATGCAATATTTTTATATTTTTTCCACTCGCCGAACGTTGCTTGGCATTTTCATCTGCCAGTCAGGCAGTCAGACAATGAGTCAATCAATCAATCAATCAGAGTCGTGGCAGAGTAAGTATGTGCATAATTAATGCCGGCACTCATGTAAAGATGTGCTGCCATTTAAGTCCTCAAAATACGATTTGAGCTGACAAACCCACCGTTCTGATTGTGGCATCGCATAAATTAACACGAATGGCTCGCATGCGAGGTGAATGATTTAGCTGGAATTGATTTGCAGCCCAGAGGCTCAGAGAGTAAGCTATCCAGTGGCCACACGAATGCCTAAATTAAAAAGTAGTTAGTAAGGGAAAAGTGTGGAAGCAAAAAAAAGTAATGTTAAGATACTTACTGACCGCACAACAATAACAACAGCTGGAAGCCTTTTGGTTTGGAAATTAAATTAACCAGAATATTAACTAAAGTGCAGAGGCATGCCGTAACAAGGGAGGCTAAAGGAAATGTGCAGAACTTTTCGCATTAGGCTATAAAAAAACAAACAAAGTGATACGCCATTAAAATGCCAGCCACGTGCGGAACGATGTGAAAAGTGGGCCTATTCTCTGGCCAAGTAAGAAACAGTTAAGCCCACAATCAACTCCAGGCACAACATCGGGGCTGAGGAGGAGGATGTTGAGAGTGTGCATATGCTTGATGGCCAGACTCGCGATGTGTTGAAGCTGGCTAAGTCGGAGAAGGCGGATTTTAAGAACATCCCTACAAACACACACACATGCATACTCGAATATACGCGGCCAACATAACGCTAAATACCGCAAAATATTTGCAGCACGTGGCAGAAATCTCACACAAAATATTCTCTCTAATAAAATTATGAAGCACTCGAGCAATGTTGATGATTTTAAAAAGAAATTTTCCAAAACAAAAGAAAAACAAAGTGGAAAGAACGAATCTCCAACGCGCTTAAAGTTTAAGTGTAATTGAAAACGAAACACCGGGCAGGAAAATGTCTGTTCGTGTGTGTCTATGTGTGTGTGTGTGTGTGTGTGTGTGTGTGTGTGTGTGTGTGTGGGTGTCTGGGAGGTTGGAAGGCCATAACCTCAGATTAAGCGTTAATTTAACTTTATGAGGTCTCAGCTCAAATAACTCGAGGTACAACTTTAAGATTTACGCAAGCACGAGTATGTGCTATGTGTTACTCATGGATGTGTTTGGACTCATGTACATACACATACATACATACTACATAAGTGAAAGGCATCCATGGAGAAGAAGCTGTAAATTTGCTTAGTACTGATTATGCAAATAAAACGCAAACGAAGTTACTGAGTGAAGTGTGTGAGAATATCAGTCAATATACATACCCTCCAAATTAAACTTGTATTGAAACAGCTTGTGCGCATTATTGACTTACTATGGCTACAGCGAAATACCTTCCCAATAAAGTTTTATTTACCTTCTCGGATTGACCTCAAAGGTAAATGATTTGTATAAAAGAAAACGTAATTAAAATTTGGGCTATGGATTGCCGCCGCTAGCTGCATATATCATATTTCATTCATGTTAAAGTCTTGATGATTATAGGTCAGGATAGGTTAGGCAGCTCCTGCCCGTGCACGAGAGAAGACAGAAGGCCAGTGACCCTTAGGTAAGATCCTCACGCCAACACAAGGTGACAAGTGCATAACTCTTGCCTTCTTCGCAGAGCCATACAAGTTCTCTCAGAAAAAGTTAATTAAGTAGCATAATGATTTTATTTAATGACAGCGCAGAAACAAAGGAAATGGTGACCTGATTAATTGCTCTCCTCCTCCCAGCGGCTTGTACATTGAAAATGTGGTGCCACGAGGTCAAGTGCCCCATAATGGCTAGGTGTGTAGAAATTTATGTGCCTTCTTTGCATCGTTGTTGAGCTTTGGCTGAATCGGTTGGATATAATACAGCCAACAGTATCCAGCTATTACCCAGAAACTCAAACACTCAAGGGGCTTTTTAATATCCAACATACTGTTGGTCAGATTTTGGTACATTCGGCAATTAAAATGGCAACATAAATATGGTAGAGAAATGCATATAAATGTTATCTTTACATCAGCCTGGCCTCAAAGCTCCTTAACAAGCCTCTCCAGTTAATCAATCAATTACAATGTAGAAAATGAAGCAGAATAGAAGTAACTCATGCCTTTAATTTCAACAATGAAATTATTATTTGTAATTCCATATGTCATTTGTATAAACGACGGAGTAAGGACTTGTGGTTACTTGACTGCTCGTACGTCTTGTGTCCAATAAGGCATTTTGTAAGACATACAAATAGTTCTTAGGGTAAATTTTGCAAACCAGCTGACTGTCTCTTTGTGACAAAACCGATTCGCTTTAAAATTATGCCAAAATATACCTAACTAATGCTTAATGAAAATAAAACTTCCAACGTAAATCTTGATTTGCTTTCTTTTTGGTAACTCGTCCAACATTTGTTCTTTTTGCTTTCCAAATTGCTAATGAAAATGTTGAAAAATGCAAATACCCACACACATATTCTGCTGTTACCTTTGGTTTTTGTTAAAAAGTTTTAAGTCGACTTTTGTTGGCTGCATTTTGCGGTTATTTCTGTTGTCTGACTTATAAATAATGTTTCCTTCAAAACAACAGTGAGCGACAGTTTTGGCAACGTCGCCCAAAGTCAAACTTGGGACCCTAAATGACCTTCTCGCATATAACAATGCAGTGGTACTGGTAGTACGCCATTATTGGCCCTTTAATTTATGTACAAAGTTAAGCAATTAATTTTTATATTACTTTGAAATGAGAATAACAACCAACCAGTTTACATGCGCATTCTGCAGACACACTACAATAATAATTATAGCTCTGTCTGTTGTGCGGCGTTATATTTTTCAACTTCATCTTTAAAAACAAACTTTTGCACAAAACAGAGCACCACAAAAATGTGTACAAATTGCACAATTTACAGGCTTACGAGTACCTGCATGTCTTTACTAATTGGCATGACAACATTTAATAGAAGTGAGAGAGTTGAAAGCACAGAGGTAAGTTGACTGCCATATCAAATTTGAGACTACATCTTTTTGCACAATATTCAAAAGGTCACAAGAATGTTTTGTTTTTAAAAGACGCCTGGAAAATAGTTTAAGAATATTATTGAGTTGTTTTCAACCCAATGGGGTAATGGGGTGCTTTTAATGAACAATAAGAATATGAAAATGATTTGAAAATTTGTGTTGATTGAAAGGAATAGTGAATTAAAGATAATGTTGAAGGTGACATAGGATTAATTAAAACGACCATTTTAATATGATATTAAATTATAAGAAACAACATTTCACAATTTTAGCATCAACAGGAGGTAAGGCAGTGAGTTCAATCAATTAAAATCTGACTGTGATAGCCGATGTCTGTCACAATATAATACTTACTAATACAAACATGCGCACGAGTGCGCAAACATGTTGGGACACTTATGTATTATTTGCTTGAATTATTAATAAACGTCCGCTTTCAACGTAGCTTGCAATGGGAGTCATTGATTTATGTCACAATATTTGTTGGCTGGCAACAGCAGCAGGATGCAGGTTGCAGAATGCAGCACTAGAAGGATACATACAACAATGCGGACTGCGTATGCTCATATACGCTCTGGCTGTTTTAAAAAGATAAACACACCTGGCAATATTAATGAAAGCTCAGCCTTCATTGCTGTTGTGCCTGCACAGAGAAATGCTATTAATTTTGATGGCATCTTTTGAATATAATGCACTGTTGTAGCCAGCCATGTTGTAAAATATATATTTGATATGTAGTATTATTCTCCCTCTCTCACTATCTCTTAACTGCTGCTCATCAGAATAGGTGGCACTGACTTTCTTTCCACGCTTACTTTCTTTCTCAATTTCAAATGAACGGACGCGCTATCTGAGCAAAAGGCCAAGTGTCGCAGTGACGTCAAGGATTGTGTGAGAAAAATTGAGAAGGCAACTACTACTATAAATGTCGACATCATTAAATTGTCATAAAGTTTCGAATGCTACGCACACACACACACACACACATACACAAATAAGCGCACTGCTGAAGAAGGCGCCGCACAAAAAATGAAAAAATTTCGCACACTTCCTGTTACATTTCACATCCTTTGCGGTTGCAATTTTGGCTGTTTATTTTGCGGCAGTGCTTCCTTTAGACAAACCGCAACGGATGCACCGCCGTGCAATGTGCAGGACCAGCCTCAACACAACTCCCACAGTCCCTCATGGCCTCCATGGCCCTCAGCCGTCACATCATTGCACACAAAGTAAAAAAGCAATGACAAAGCAAGTTGGCAAAAACTATTTCCCTTAAAGAAGAAGAACTTCATGAAAATTTCATTTTATGAAAATGGTTTTATTTTTATTTGCCTGCCACGCACTTTCCCTGCGTTTAATACATTCAGTCTTTTCACTCTTTGTCTCAACAATTTGATATCGCTTAAAAGCTTTCCGGCTATCCCAGAACAAGCGCATTAAACTCCAAATGTCTACCAGGACACATTTGTATAGGAATGTTAAGGATTTTTACTAGAGACAGCACATTAATTTCGATGTACATATTCGTATAAGGCTTCACTCTTCGAGCCATTGCTTAATTGGCCCATAAGTAGTGCTATGAATTGTAAAAATACATATATAAAAACCATATCATATGGAAAGATTTATAATTTACACTCTGGGAAAGTGTGGAACAATAATTAATTTAGTAACCAAATTGAAACCATAATTTCAATGTTACAATGTTACTTACTAATTTTGTAAGTATTAAATAAAGTATTCGTATCTATTTATTTTTAATTAATTTCGAGCGCATTTGCATAGATTGTTTGTGAGAAGACAACCTGTTGCTTGCAGGGCCTGTTTCTCAATACAAGTATGTATGGAAATCTCAGTATTTTGTTAAAACGATTCGAGTTAAAATTAAGACAGTTCTGTAAAATCCCATTGAACAAAATTATTGTTTTGCTGCGCTAACAAATATTGTTCGCCCATCTGTCCGAGTGGAAGTCAGGAACTCGTGTTAGCATTCCCATTAATCATGAGGCACCAGCAACGAAAATAACAAGAACGCTTATGGCTTCGATTTATTTAACGGCAATTAAAGCACATAATATAAGTACTCCTTTATATGTACGAACATATATATTGTCATAAATCCATAAAGGCATAATCATTTGTTTCATACGCTCGCCAGTTGCCAATAAGGATTACTGTGGTTAGCGTCGACAGTCGCCCGCAAGTCAACTGCTAAATCCACTTACTGGCAATAAACGCCGCTATTCGAAGCCATTAAAATATATTTTCGGGGCATTTTGTTTTGAAAGCTAATTAAGTATGGGCATTAAAATGGACACGAGGCAGCGGTATTGAATGTCGCATTTTGCTGTTTGCTTCCGATCCCGTTGTTTCTCTTGTTGCCATGACGCTTTAAGTTCGATTAATGAGGCGCAACAAGCTCAAGCGCAAACTCATATATATACTTGTATATACTATAAGTACACATAAAAAGGCGGACACATAATCAACTTTGAATTAAAGTTCAATTTGCCGAAGCATGCAGTCGCTCGTTAATAAAGCTACTACCAGCCGCGCTATAGCTTCCACCCCAGTCCCAAACAAACACACACTCGTACTCGTACAGACGCCTAGCTGCCTTTATTTATCTGCTGGGCTTGGTTAATTATACGTGTAAGCGCCTTTCAGGCACTTGAGCATGAGCCATTAGCCAGTGTTCACAGCGAAGGCCGTGTTTTGCTGAACAGTAACAAATGTAGAGTAACTATGATGAGGATGGCAAGGTTGAGGACTCCGGTTCATAGGGATCCTGGAATAGAACCAAGCTGTGAAAGAAAATCGTCATGATGACCAGGCCAATCAACATCATCACAAAAAGTGTAAAGTTGTCGCGTGCGATTTCCATTTCGATGTTCCACAGAAAATCATTGAAGCTCTTTTTGCAGCCGTGACAGTCCTCAACCTCGCAGCAGCTCATCGCCGAGGGTGTGCGATTAGTCATGATGTAGTCTATAACGCCGGCCTTGCCGCAGCAGTCGAACTCACGTTCCAGCAGGCCCATTTCATTGGCGGTCCAGATTGCCTCTATTAGCAGATGGCAATAGAACTCAAAGTCGGGAAAGAAGAAGCGCGACACAGCGATGCTGAATGTGTAGATCAGCAACATGATGCTGGTCAGCACATAGCCCCAATACTTGAAGAAGCTCGGTCGACGGGCCATCCATATGCCGAGCAGGCCATTCAGTATGTACGAGACGATGGACAGTCCCCGCATCCAGGACAGCCACGGAATTAGGCCCAGAGTGTAGCTGCGCAGTGATATGTTGGGAAGCGTCTTCTGCTTCGCGTTCACGTGATGGTAGACGTCCAACATGAATATAATGCCCGCCACCACCAGCACTAGGTTGTACTCCAACACAGTGCTCTTGGAAACGATGAAGAACCTGAAAATCGGCAGCATTTTGGGACAAGTCGCGTTTAAATTATAATTTGAGCCAAAAGTTAACTTCAAGTGTACAAGTATTATATATTTTTTCTAATCAGTGAGAAGGCGAGCTGTGCGAAGTGAAATAAAAATGGGTGCTTGGCGTTTATTTACTTTGAAGTGAGAAGCATAGTCGCACTGGCGGTGGAAACGGAAACGGCATCTACGACGATTTGAAAGTGTGTGTCTGTGGCAATTTGGTTGCACACTCCAAGGTCAACTTTTGATTTGTCTGATTTGGGTCTGGCTAATATCAACATTTGGAAAGCTGTTGGCGTCTTTTGCTGGCCTTACTTTCCATTTCTGCTCCGATGTTGACTTGTTGCTTCAGCTGGAAACGAGTCTCTGGCCGAAAGCTTCAAGCGTAAATGAATTTGCTTTTGGCCACTAAATACGGCACCTGTTGCATGCCACGAAAGTGTCAATGCCATCACTGCATTTTTCTCTTCCCTTCTCTGCTACTATATATGAGTTATTTATTAACCTCCTGAGCTTTTCCGGACTTTATTTTCGAAAGTATTTAGTCAGTGCCCCTTAAAAAGTTTGAAAGCCGTAAACCTAGTGCGGTATTTGCAAGTTTGTTGTTTCTGCCATGTTGTCGAAAAGCTGACACAGTTTGCTAATTAGATAAGAAAATTGCAGCTGGGCCATTAGTTTCGTCAAACAATACAACCACAAAGCTTAAAATACTTGTCATTTGCGAGGTAAACATCCAATCAGCTGGAGCATAGAAAGAAGTACTTTCCACAAAAGTGTAAACTCTAAAATGTGCCTGTCATTGCAGGTAATAAATAGGCAAAGGACAAAGGACGCTGCTTTATATATTTTTGTTGTCTTTACGATTTCCCTCATGGCCGAGAAAATCAATTTTAGGAACTGGAATAAGCTTATCTGCGTTTACCTCTACTGGTACCTAGATTATCTTATGCGTTTAATAATAAGCAGCTGAAAATGTAATTTAAAACACGGACACATACTATATGGGTGAAAAGACAAGTCTTATTAAAATCGAAAGGTCCCCTTTTTGTGCAATTTAAATGTGGAAACACGCACATTAATCAGTTTAGCTTACAAAAACTATATACGTGTATTTAGCAGTATGACCATTATATTGGTTCAACCATTCTTCCATTTTCCTGACCCTCAATCTTTAATTTTTCTTGGAGGGCCCTGATTTTATTTATTTAAAGTATTCGTTTCGGTAAACTTTTGGATCTATGTTATGTTGATTGATAATCATAGTTTTTAAATTTGAGAAGAATGCGGAATGCATGAAGAATATCTGATCTAGACCTTTAGTCCGCATCATATACATTATCCCGTTGGCTCAGTTTACGAAGCTTTCAATAAATAATAGACGTATGTAGCATCGGTATATGTTTAATTATATACACGCTTACATATAATTGCATTTATTTATGTAATTATAGCTGTTCATGTTTATAATATATTAATCACTCACTCTTCGATAGTATAATTACATGAAAAGCTCTCACTCGTCCTGCGAATGTCTACAGCTTGTTGGTCGCCAGTGCTTTCGCTTATGCATTTTTCAAAATCCTAGGCCTGATGCGTTTTTAATCACAGCTATAGTTGGGCAAAATAAAGGTCTAGTCTTCAACTTCCAGTATGTCAAACCTGCAGTTGCCATCAAGCTGAGCACAATGAACGTTCGCTCGATCTTTCCAGCCCTGTATATGGCACCGGAGGATTCTCCACCACGCTCTCGGAATGCGACGCTTTATTTAATGCGCTCTTTATTTTATATGGGAATACGAAACCCGCCGCAGCGCTTCTTCGTCATCTATATCCTGTGGTCTCTGACGGTGAATATTTTCTCGACCTTTTATCAACCCATTGGCTTCGCGATTGGGTTGTATACTAATCTGAAAGATTTGGATCCTGGTGCGTTTATTAGCTCACTAGAGGTCGCGACCGCTGCATTGTCGTGCTCAGTCAAGGTGTTGATTTTGTGGATCAATGTCAAATGTTTGGATTCCGCTGCAGAATTTCTGGATGAATTGGACAAACGCGTGATTCAGCCCAGTGAGAAGCGAATGATACATCGGACAGTTATGCAAAGCAATCGCACCATCTTGTTGTTCATGTCAGTTTACATGGGTTTTGTGATGGCCACGTTTGTGAAGTCCGTTTGGAATGTCCACCCAGGTTTTCAGGTAACCTATCCACTCTTGGACTGGCAAGCCGGCGGCTGGAGAGTTTGGGTACAGTTGATAGCTGAGAATTTATCCATGTTGTTCGCCGCACTTCAGAATGCTTGTGCCGATTGCTATCCGATAAATTTTGTCCTACCATTGCGGGCGCATGTCAATTTTTTGGCGGAACGTTTGCGCCGGCTTAGTGGAATGACCAACGAGAGTTCGACTCCAGAGCAGCGCTATCAGGAGCTGAAAAACTGCATATTGGATCACAAGGCAATTTTACGGTTTGTAAAAGCTCTTCCTTGTTTGAAATAATTGTTTCTGATTTGGTTAATTTCAAATACAGCTGCTCGGATGCTCTAAGTCCTATTATATCAGGCACTATTTTCATTCAATTTCTGTTAGTGGGCCTAATTGTGGGCTTCACAATGATCAATATTGTCCTCTTTGCAAACTTCTCCTCTGGGCTTGCGTCCCTGCTTTTCTTGTTTGATATATTGCTTGAGACTACGCCATTCTGCATACTCTGCAACTATTTGATAGATGATTGCAGCAAGCTTTCCGACGCCCTCTTCGAATCGGAGTGGATGGATAACGATAAGCGGTACAGGCAGACCGTCGTCTTTTTCTTGCACAATCTACAGCAACCAATCACTTTCACGGCCATGGGAATCTTCACTATATCTTTAAGCACTAACATCAATGTAAGCATTAATAATTATACATACATTAACATACTTTTTTTGGCTGATGTCCCACCATTTATACTTTTATCAGGTTACCAAGTTCGGGTTTTCCGTATTCACATTGGTAAAACAAATGAATTTACTGGAAAGATTGAGTAACAATGGAAATGAAATACAGTATGACTAAAAATTATTTGTTTAATGTTTTCGGCTGCGATTAATAAAATTAGATGTATCTTTAGCACGTCGCAGAGCACGAGCAATATTATACAAGTATGCTAATAAGCTAAGCTCTCAAGGTGTGATATAAAATTTTGTAGGGGCTTTGACGTGAGACAGAAAAATGCAATTATTTACCGATAGGCGTTTATCGCCAATATACGCACCGCCAGTTAGTAATACAGTTATTTTAGCATGCAAACTTTTATTATATTATTTCATGTATACCCGATAAAAGAATAGCGATGAGGTATATATTTATGTATGTTACGAGTCCATACAACTGTAATCGTTTCTTTAAATATAAATGGGCATATAAGCCTTTGCGGCACTTGAGCGAAGAACGTGTTGTGTTAAACAGTAACAAATGTAGAGTAACTATGATGAGGATGGCAAGGTTGAGGACTCCGGTTCATAGGGATCCTGGAATAGAACCAAGCTGTGAAAGAAAATCGTCATGATGACCAGGCCAATCAACATCATCACAAAAAGTGTAAAGTTGTCGCGTGCGATTTCCATTTCGATGTTCCACAGAAAATCATTGAAGCTCTTTTTGCAGCCGTGACAGTCCTCAACCTCGCAGCAGCTCATCGCCGAGGGTGTGCGATTAGTCATGATGTAGTCTATAACGCCGGCCTTGCCGCAGCAGTCGAACTCACGTTCCAGCAGGCCCATTTCATTGGCGGTCCAGATTGCCTCTATTAGCAGATGGCAATAGAACTCAAAGTCGGGAAAGAAGAAGCGCGACACAGCGATGCTGAATGTGTAGATCAGCAACATGATGCTGGTCAGCACATAGCCCCAATACTTGAAGAAGCTCGGTCGACGGGCCATCCATATGCCGAGCAGGCCATTCAGTATGTACGAGACGATGGACAGTCCCCGCATCCAGGACAGCCACGGAATTAGGCCCAGAGTGTAGCTGCGCAGTGATATGTTGGGAAGCGTCTTCTGCTTCGCGTTCACGTGATGGTAGACGTCCAACATGAATATAATGCCCGCCACCACCAGCACTAGGTTGTACTCCAACACAGTGCTCTTGGAAACGATGAAGAACCTGAAAATCGGCAGCATTTTGGGACAAGTCGCGTTTAAATTATAATTTGAGCCAAAAGTTAACTTCAAGTGTACAAGTATTATATATTTTTTGTAATCAGTGAGAAGGCGAGCTGTGCGAAGTGAAGTAAAAATGGGTGCTTGGCGTTTATTTACTTTGAAGTGAGAAGCATAGCCGCACTGGCGGTTGTAGTAGTAGCATGGGAAACGAGGGAGGAGGTGGAAACGGAAACGGAATCTACAACGATTTGAAAGTTGCACACTCCAAGGTCACCTTTTGATTTGTCTGATTTGAGTCTGGCTAATATCAACATTTGGCAAGCTGTTGGCGTCTTTTTGCTGGCCTTACTTTCCATTTCTGGTTCGATGTTGACTTGTTGCTTCAGCTCGAAACGAGTCTCTGGCCGAACGCTTCAAGTGTAAATGAATTTGCTTTTGGCAACAAAATACCGCACTTGTGGCAGGAAATTTTTGTGATGCGAAATACTGTCAATAAAATATCAATACAATCAAGCAATCAATACTAATTATGTATTGACATTTTGCGTACAGGTTTTTTAATATTGGTCTCCTTCAAACTACTACTAAATGCAACTTATTTGCATCCTTCTTTTTTATAATATTGTTAATAAATTAGTTTATTTGGGTGGCAGTTGTTCGCGTTCGATTTAATATTCTAAAGTAAGTAGTCACTGCCCGTTGACAAATTTTAAAGGTGAACACCTACTCGCAGGTTTGTTGTTGCTGCCATGTTGTCGAAAAGCTGCCACAGTTTGTAAATTAAATAAAGAAATTGCAGCTGGGACATTAGCTTCGCCAAATGACACAGTCGAAAAGCTTAAAAGACTTCGAATTTTCGAGAAATATATCCAATCAACTACCGCATAGACAGGAGTACTTGTCTATTCAGCAAATAAATTGTTAAGGAAAGTGCAAAGTGTTTCGGGCAAGGTTAGAAAATAACTTGCTTTGATTTAATGTGAAAATTGGGTTTAATGCAGGACACTTTGTGTGCAGTACAATATTTGTTGAAAGGCAATGAGCTTTATTTGGAAAACATCAACATTTGTTTACGAATTAAAGCTTTGGGTACTTAAATAGCGTTACGTATAACCTGTATCTAACAAAAAGAAGGGCTATACTGAGTTTGTGCAAAACGAAAAACTTACCTGCCGGAAGGAAACATTTTTTACTCCATAAAGTATATATAGTTTACATATAACCTTTATAAGCATTAGCAGTCGAGTCGATTTAGACATGTCTGTCCGTTCGTATCAAGAACTAAAGGCAAAGTTAAATTTGCACATACAAGTCTTATTTGTGTTTTTTTCCTTCTTCGGAGGATTCATTAATTAAACTTTATTATAATTTAGTACATAATACCCGAAGAGTGAACTTAACTCTGAACAGCACGACGGATGTAGGGTGTTTCACTGTTTGGCTTGTCCAACTGTTCTATTCTAATTGTAAGCATCATCCGATCTGGAGTTACTTAAGAAAGTTAATACAATATGTGAATTTAAGAATATAAAATTTGAATTGGCTAAGGACTATGATTTTATTTGTAGGAACCAAGGAATAACCGGTTTATAATGCTTTATTGGTCGGAAATCACAACTTTATTTCTAAACAGGAATATCTGAGCCAAATATTAGATAATTTTACATAAAACCTTTTATGATTGGAAATGAGAGCTTTGGCATCGGAATAATTGCATTTATCATGCGTACGAGTAATAGCTTCTCAAGTAAGTAATATTTACCGCACAGTTTTCGGACCTATAAGTAAATGGTGGGATGTCACGGACTTTTGAAGTGCGGTGAATGTCTGAAGCTTGTTAGTCGCGCCAGAGGTGACGTTGACATAATTTATTTATAGTTATTCAAGTGCAAACTTTTTCAGCTTTCTAAATGTTACGTGTTGTAAGCTGAATCAATTAGCATTTGAGTTTTGATATTTATGACTACGCCTCCAGATTGTCCTAATGGGCATAATGGTTGGGTCACTTAAAAGCCGTTAAAGTTTACTACAAGCTGAATATTTTACATTGCATAGCTTATTAATTTTTTAGTGCCCGATGGCTCAGCTGTTTTTAGTCACGCCAATGGTTGGGAAATAAAAAGGACTAGTCATGAACGTCGGCCTAGTCACATCTGCAATTGCCAGCAAGCTGAGCACAATGGTCCTGAGTTTGCTTTTTCCAGCCATGTATACGGCACCGGACGATTCCCCAGCACGTTCTCGAAATGCGGCGCTTTATTTGCGCCGCTGCGTCTTCTACATGGGAATACGGAGGCCACCACAGCGCTTCTTTGTCATCTACATCCTGTGGTCGCTGGCCCTCAATATTAGCTCGACCTTCTATCAACCCATTGGCTTTATGACAGGTGTAATTATTCACCTGAAAGAATTCTCGGCTGGCGAGTTTCTCACCTCAGTACAGGTCGCGTTCAATGCATGGTCGTGCTCAGTCAAGGTCATTATTCTGTGGGTCCTGCTCAAGCGCTTGGACCACGCTGCTGACCTATTGGATCAAATGGACAAGCGCGTGACTCAGCCGAGTGAGAGACGGATGATACATCGGGCGGTTGCGCAGAGCAATCGAGTCCTCTTTTTGTTTATGTCTGTTTACATGATCTATGCGACGACAACGTTCCTGGGTGCTGTATGGAATGGTCGCCCGCCCTATCAGAACTACTATCCACTCTTGGACTGGCGAGCCAGCCCCTGCAAATTTTGGTTGCAAGCGTCTCTCGAGTATTTTGCAATGGCTGGTGCCTGCTTTCAGGACTGCTGTGTCGATTGCTATCCAATTAATTTTGTCCTGCCGTTGCGGGTCCATGTCAACCTCTTGGCGGACCGCTTGCGTCGGCTTGGACAAACGACCAACGATAATCTGAATTCCGAGAAGCGACATGAACAGCTCATCAATTGCATACAGGATCATAAACTCCTTTTGCGGTGTGTAAAAGCTCAATTTTCCTGCGGAATATTGTTGTTGTAAGAAATTCGATTTGCAGATACTGTGATGTCATAGGTCCTGTTATATCGGGCACTATTTTCGTTCAATTTCTGGTAGTGGGGGTAGTCCTGGGCTTAACACTGATCAATCTTGTCCTTTTTGCAAACTTAGCCTCTGGAGTTGCCGCGCTGTTTTTCTTGAGTGCTGTTTTACTTGAAACAACGCCTTTCTGCATACTCTGCAACTTTTTGACAGACGATTGCAGCAAGCTTTCCGATGCCCTCTTCGAGTCGGAGTGGATGGACAAAGAGCAGCGGTACAGGAAGACCGTCCTCTTTTTCCTGCACAAGCTACAGCAACCAATCACTTTCATGGCTATGGGAGTCTTCACTATATCTGTGGGCACCAACATTACTGTGAGCATACATACATAAAAGTATAACAATACATATACATTTCTCAAGATATCCTTTTTTCAGGTGACCAAGTTCGGGTTTTCCGTATTCACGTTGGTAAAACAAATGAATTTGGCTGAAAGATTGTCTACAGGCAATCGGGAACATTGAACTCCCAGCATTAGTTAAGAACAGATTCGATTTGCAGAATTGTTAGTTTTATATGATATTTTTGAGAATACAACTTTATAAACATACTTATACTGTTTCATCAGCAGTTGATTTAGACTCGGTTGGAGCTTGAACTTGTTAAAAATCCATGCTAACATCACACTCGACAGTGAAATACTCATCTGTGCAGTCATTGTCATCGTCATGTTTCGTTTAGCTCCCGTTGTGACAGTAATTATGAAGCAATCTACTGTGTTGTCTGCCTCCGCTTCGACGGCATCCTGTTTGAAATCGCTTTTTGCGGTTTGCGGGCTAGTATGCTGTAGGCAGGACTCTTAGCACCTGTGTTGTAGGAAAGGAAATTATTTTGTGAGGCCTGGAATTCACGTCATTCTGTTGGCTTAGCCACGTCTATGGCAGTTTCTGCTGCGGCACTCAATTTGCACTCAATTTGTTGAATTTTTGCCTGCTGATGTGTTGTACCCATCAAATTAATCCAATTGGGTAATATCTAGTAGTAATAAGGTCATTTGTGCCTTAAGTATTCTGGAGAATTATTATAGAACCATTAGTATTGATTCCGTGAGCCTTGATGGGTGCTAGTGATGCCATATCCTAGATGGCAGGCATCTACCTTAATAGTGATTGCACTCGAGTTGTGGTCTGGGTTCACTTATCCTTTTCATATTACATCAAAGGTAAGATTTGATATTGGTATCATCTCGAAAAGTTTACAATATGATTTTTGAATAGGTTTTTGATAGTTTTTTATCCAGTTTGTCATCAAACATTTCCCGGCAGAGGCATTATGTAGTACTCTATATCATCGCATAACATACTATGTAGAACACATTTGCAAGACTGTCTTGTGATTAGCACAAATATGGGTTTTGAGAGCAGAAAGGATATATTTTATTCAAAGCAATCGATAAATTAATTCGATTATGCTGACCTTGCCTATAAGATATGCAAGTGTTAAGTTGACTTAAAACAGAGAGTTGATATTTTGTTCATTTATTTTTAAAAGCGCGATGGCTAATGAGATTATAATCACGACAATAAACAGTGGTGCAGAACCCTTAGATTCTAGTGTTTACCGACTAATTCTTAAGTGCTTTGGAATCACATACACAAGTACAACTAAACAGCATGCATAAATACAAACCAAATATAAATATATGATAAATACATGAAACAAAAACAAATTGAATATGCAAATATTCATGCTGTAATCTTAGCTTTGAATTCGGAGATAAAGCTCCATCGTACATAAAAATAAATGAATTTATTATAAAGAAGAGCATTAATTAATAATATATAAATAATAGTTTAAGCCCACTGTGCAACTTATGCTAATAAAAGGCCCAGTCATAAACTCCGAGGTAGGCATACCTTCAATTGCCTTTAAGCTGAGCAGAATGGCCCTGAGATCGATCTTTCCGTCGACGTATACGGCACCGGAGGATTCACCAGCACGCTCGCGAAACTCGTTAACTTATTTAATGCGATGTATCTTCTATATAGGCATACGAAAGCCACCGCAGCGCTTCTTTGTCATCTACATCCTGTGGTCGCTGGTCCTCAATATAAACTCGACCTTCTACCAACCCATTGGCTTCGTGATCGGTGTAATCATTAACCTGAAAGAGTTTTCGCCTGGCGAGTTTCTCACCTCATTACAGGTAGTATTCAATGTGTGGACGTGCGTGATCAAGGTGCTGATTCTATGGGCCCTGCTCAAGCGTTTGGACCAAGCGGCAGTCCTGCTGGATAAAATGGACAAGCGCGTGACTCAGCCGAGTGAGAGACGGATGATACATCGGGCGGTTGCACAGAGCAATCGCGCCTTCTTATTGTTCTTGGGCGTTTATATCAGCTATGCAACGACTACATTTCTATCTGCCGCCAGGCATGGTCGCCCTCCTTATCAGAACTACTTTCCGTTCCTGGATTGGCGAGCCAGCGCTTGGAAATTTTGGTTGCAAACGTTTCTCGAGTATTTTGCAATGCTTGGCGCCTGCTTTCAGGATGCCTGTGTTGATTGTTATGCAATTAGTTTTGTGCTACCATTGCGAGCTCATGTCAATCTTTTGGCGAACCGTTTGCGTCAGCTTGGACAAACTACCAACGATACCCTGAATTCGGAGCAGCGTTATCAGGAGCTTATCAAATGTATACAGGATCATAAACTCCTTTTGCGGTGTGTATTTATGAGCTCTGTTTTCCTCTCAGGATATTTCTGATCTAAAATATATATGATTTGCAGATATGCTGATGTTATAAGCCCTGTTATATCGGGCACTATTTTCGTTCAATTTATGGTAGAAGGTGTAGTCCTGGGCTTAACACTGATCAATCTTGTTTTCTTTGCAAACTTAAGCTCTGGTATTGCTGCTATTTTTTTCTTGAGTTCTGTATTGATTGAGACATCGCCATTCTGTATACTCTGCACCTATTTGATACATGATTGCAACAATCTGTCGGATGCCCTCTTCGGGTCGGGGTGGATGAACGAAGAGCAGCGGTATAGGAAGACCGTACTCTATTTTTTACAGAAGCTGCAGCAGCCTATCAGCTTCAATGCTATGGGAATCTTCACTGTATCTGTGGGTACTAATATTAAGGTGATCATTGTTATATTATTTTTTTGGTATTTTTTGGTAGACTCATTTTTTATAGAGCACTATTTTCAGGTGACAAGGTTTGCAGTTTCAGTGTTCGCTTTGGTTAAGCAAATGAACTTAGCGGAAAAGATGTTAACGACTAACAAATAGGAATCATTTGCAATGAAGTGAAATTGTTTTGGAAGATTTTCTCACTACTAACAATAAATATGAATGCACCAGCAAGGTGATGCGGAAACCTTAATGCACTATTTGAGTAGAAAAATAAATAAATGAAAATGGAAATTATATTCTGTTTTTTTGATTATGACAGTAGCTTTTGATGTTTGTGTTGGCGAACTGCATGAAAAGTGACTTGGAGACCATTTAGAGAAAAAGATTTAGCATTTTATCTTGTAATAATGTGTTATTATATTATAGCATTATCCTTAAAGCTTCATTGCATACTACATTGATTGCTACCCTTAAAATTTTTAAATTCATGTATATCAAAAAAATTCTTTCGATCTTATGTGTGACACCTTTTTTGTATTGTTTTAAAATAATTAATTAACATCGGCACTGCGACAATGTGTGTCCACTTAGCAGAGCATGGATAAAAATTATATTTATGCCTATAACCTTATTTACATTTGAAGTAACGCAATGCAACTTAACTTGTTCCTTGTTACCTTTCACTAATTGAAATAAATTGTATGAAGAAGTAGAACGTTAATTCATACCAGCCCGACTCTCTCATCTTGCAAGACTCCACATATCAAATAATTACAAATAATTCTACTTCAAACTAATTTTATAAGCAGTTCATACAGATTATTTCAATACAAAATTATTACTTAATTGCAAGATTGTTTTGTGATCAGCAGAAATATTGGCACTGAGATCAAGGAATCCTCCTTGTTTTTTGCAATTCAATAGATAGGTGCACAACAGATCCAGGTCGTTCTTGGTCTTGCTCACAAAAACATTCGAATATTATTAAACTCTATTTCCATGCAGTCCCTAAAATACTTCTTGATCATTCTCATAACCTTAGCATGACTCAGTTACGCTTGAGGTTACGTTTCCTAATTAATGGAAAACGTGTCAGCGTATGAAAATTTCATACGAATTTTAATATAAATCCAATAGTCCTTGACCTTGGCCACTTATAATTTAAGTTAAGTTGGCTTAATACAGACAAGTGTTATTTTGTTCATTTATTTTTAAAATCGGGATAGTTGATGAGCTTATAATCACGCCACTAAACAGTGGTCTAGAACCTTTACATTCTACAAAATATAATAAAATTGAAAAAAAACGGATACAACTGTTATATTGACATGGGCAGAGGTGACATTCCAAGGATTACAGAATCCCGGGTATATGTAGATGTAACGCCATACCGAGTTTTGTAAGACACACAAAAATATCTACTATGACTCGTGTTCTTATGCTGATCAAGATAAATATTTCAAAAACTTGGAAATAACATGCTCTTAGTTTTTTTTTTTTTTTTTTTGCTGCTAAGTGATCATCAGGTATTAGGGAGACATATTTTTCCCCAAACTTTGTTAGCAGCTCATACGTTGACACAAATATTATGTAAATTTAGGATACCTTGAGAGACATCAATTTTATATACAAGGGGCAGAAAAAAGTAAACAGGAATAGGTAATTTTCTTGGCAAGTTTGTGATTGAGTAAAAAATCGGCATTGACATAGAAATAAATATGTAAAAATCAACGATTCATTGCTGACTTAAAAACCAAACATTTGATTTAGCCATCGACACTTGTATGTGAAAATCATTTTTTAATTATCAAGCATTTCCCATATTCGCGTGATTTTGATCAATTAAATTGTATTCTTCTACTATAGCTTTAATTAGCATTTTTATTTTAAACAAGTTGGTATTTTAGTTTTTGATGTTTTGATCACTGTGCAATGGTTGGAAAATAAAAGGCCCAGTCATAAAGTGTGAGGCAGGCATAACTTAAATTGTCCTTAAGCGGAGCGCAATGGCCCTGAGATTGATCTTTCCATCCACGTCTATGGCATCGGAGGATTCACCAGCACGCTCACGAAACTCGTTAACTTATTTAATGCGATGTATCTTCTATATAGGCATACGAAAGCCGCCGCAGCGCTTCTTTGTCATCTACATCCTGTGGTCGCTGGTCCTCAATATAAACTCGACCTTCTACCAACCTATTGGCTTCGTGATCGGTGTAATCATTAACCTGAAAGAGTTTTCGCCTGGCGAGTTTCTCACCTCATTACAGGTAGTATTCAATGTGTGGACGTGCGTGATCAAGGTGCTGATTCTATGGGCCCTGCTCAAGCGTTTGGACCAAGCAGCAGTCCTGCTGGATAAAATGGACAAGCGCGTGACTCAGCCGAGTGAGAGACGGATGATACATCGGGCCGTTGCACAGAGCAATCGCGCCTTCTTACTGTTCTTGGGCGTTTATATCAGCTATGCAACGACTACATTTCTATCTGCCGCCAGGCATGGTCGCCCTCCTTATCAGAACTACTTTCCGTTCCTGGATTGGCGAGCCAGCGCTTGGAAATTTTGGTTGCAAACGTTTCTCGAGTATTTTGCAATGCTTGGCGCCTGCTTTCAGGATGCCTGTGTTGATTGTTATGCAATTAGTTTTGTGCTACCATTGCGAGCTCATGTCAATCTTTTGGCGAACCGTTTGCGTCAGCTTGGCCGAACTACCAACGATACCCTGAATTCGGAGCAGCACTATCAGGAGCTTATCAATTGTATACTGGATCATAAGCTTCTTTTGCGGTGCGTAAAACCATTTTCTCCCTGTATATTGCTGATATAAAATATATGATTTGCAGATATGCTGATGTTATAAGCCCTGTTATATCGGGCACTATTTTCGTTCAATTGCTGGTAGTGGGTGTAGTGCTGGGCCTAACACTGATCAATCTTGTTTTCTTTGCAAGCGTAAGCTCTGGTATTGCTGCTTTTTTTTTCTTAAGCTCTGCATTGATTGAGACAACGCCATTCTGTATACTCTGCACCTATTTGACACATGATTGCAACAATCTTTCGGATGCCCTCTTCGGGTCGGGGTGGATGGACGAAGAGCAGCGGTATAGGAAGACCGTACTCTATTTTTTACAGAAGCTGCAGCAGCCTATCAGCTTCAAGGCTATGGGAATCTTCACTATATCTGTGGGCACGAGCATTAAGGTGATCATATCTTAGTTCAGATAATTTTGAAGAGAATTTTTTCATTGAATGCTATTTCTAGGTGACGAAATTTGGATTTTCAGTGTTCGCATTGGTTAAGCAAATGAACTTAGCGGAAAAGATGTTAACGAACAAGAAATAGCAATCATTCGGTATGAAGTGCGATTGTTTTCGAACAATTTTTCTTTACTACTTTACTTTACTACTTTACTACTTTCCCACACCCTTGTTAAAATATTATTGCCAACTTATGCACTAATTGAATAGAAAATAAATAAATCAAAAGGTTGGAAAACGAAAAATATTTTCCTATTGTTTTTTAAATGATTATGATGGAAGCTTTTGATGTATAAGACGACTCTGCATGAATTCATTGAAAAGCGACTTTGAGATATTTTTGGAGAGAATAGAAATATGTCAGAGAGTTCCCAAGAGGCATAAGTAATCTTCGTTCATTATATTTCCTAATACCTTACTGCGGAGAACTATTATTTATTGAAGCAGCAGCATGATAGTAGCTTCTTTTTAAAAATAAACCATCAATTGTTTTTATTGATTGAAGATCTTTTAAAATTATCACCGAAACATAAATAAGTTCGAGTAGATTATAAATGTATTAATACTAACATGTCCGCCTCTTCCTCGGCTTACATAGTCTTCTATCAATCAATCTAACAATCCTGCAACAAAAATTAATATTATCTAACTGATCGTATCAATGGGTGATTTTTGATATACAAGTAAGAAATTTGCTGATTAAAATAAAACTTAAGTTACCATGACGTTCTACTTAATGATACCTAAGTCATCCATATGGGAAATTTCCACATAGATTACTTATTGGTTACGTTTGGAGCTACAATTTGATTAAATTATAAAGTGCTAACGTGTGATACAAAGTGTTATATAAAATAAATGGTATATTATATAACCACTGAGCTGATGTGTTTTTAATTGGACTTGTGTAGAGCTATGATATAAAAGGAGGTAAGGCGTATACTGTATTTGTAAGTTGTCGATGGTCATGGTTGCCTTGCGTGCCACTTTTTCGGAATTTTTCACCTCATCGGATATTGAGCCGGCTCGTTCACATTTAGCTACAAAATTTTTAATGCGTTGCATCTTTTTTATGGGTATCCGGAAGCCACCGCAAGAATGTTATTTTATATATTGTTTCTGGTCGTTTGTGATCAACTTTAGCTCTACTCTCTATCATCCATTCGGCTTTATGATGGGCTACATCAGTCATCTAAATGAGTATATGTTTGTGGAGTTTCTCAGCTCATTACAGGTGGCTTTAAATACCTTGGCAAGTTCTATCAAAGTGCTTATCGTGTGGGCAATGATTCATCGGTTGGATTGTGCCATAGAAACTCTTGATAAATTCGATGAGCTTGTGACAAAACGCCCCGAGCAAGGCCGAATACATCGCACGGTGGCCACCTGTAATCGAGTGGTGCTCTACTATATCCTTTTCTACACGGCATATGTGGTAAGCACCTTCTTCCTGGCCGTCAAAAGGGGTAGGCCTCCGTATCAAAACTATTATCCGATGTTGGACTGGCACGCAAATAGTTTAAACTTTTGGCTTCAGTTGACGCTGGAATTTTTTAGCACGCTGGGTAAGGGTTTTCAGAATGCTTGCGTCGATTGCTATCCCATTGTGTTTATATTGCCACTCCAAACTCATATACGTATATTTTCGGAGCGCTTGCGGCAACTGGGTGAAGATTTGAGTACTCCCGAAGAACGTTATAGGAAGTTAGTTGATTGCATCGAGTATCATAAGACCATTTTGGGGTTAGTTGACAATGTAATTCCAATGGCATTGGAAGTAAAAACAAACTCCATTACAGATATTGTGATGTATTACGTCCCATAATATCGGGAACCATTTTTGTTCAGTTCCTGGTTCTGGGTCTAGTTATAGGCTTCACGGTCTTTAGCATAATGATGAGCGATGATTGGGGAACGGTATTCACTTCAGTATCCTTTCTGATTGCCGTGTTGTTGGAAACCACCCCGTTTTGTTATCTCTGCACCAGTTGGCAGATGCCCTATTTGAATCGAACTGGATTGAAGAAGAGCAGCGTTACAAGAAGACAATGCAATACTTTTTGCAGAAGCTACAGCAGCCCATCAAGTTCATGGCCATAAATGTGTTCCCCATATCGCTGGCTACAAATATTGATGTATGTCTTGACTGAAAAAACCTCGATATTCGCAATAACCTTTGCTTACAGATGATGAAGTTCGCCATGTCAGTGTTCGCGTTCATGCAGAAAATGCGAATTGTAGAGAAGTTCTCGCGGCATCCACACCATGCTTAATATATATTAATCGTTCTAAAAACTCAATACTTTATTACACAGTTTCTCAATAAATGCAAACAGCTGATGACACTTAATCTTATTATTCTTTTATACGGACTTGAATTTGTCAGCGATATTCATTTGCTTGAAGACAGTTATAACCGAAAACGCAAGCTTCGCCACCTGTAAGAATATATTCTATTCTCGTATAAGTAAATAATCGATTTGTATGATGAACTCACAGTGATATTGCTGCTTATGGTTATTGGAAAAATTCCTCCAGCTATGAAAATGATAGGTTGCTGTACATTGTGCATGAAATACAACATCGCCGACTTATAGCGAGGACTAGCATCTATCCAATTTGACTGGAAAATGGTGTATGCGAGGGTATCGCAATCATCCATTATTTGATTACACGTATAGCAGAGGGGAAATGTTTGCAGTAATAAACAAAATCCAAAAGTAGCGGATGCTATTCCATTCCAGATACTTGAGAAAAAAAATATATTGATTAAGGTAAGGCCCAGTACCACACCAATGAGTAGAAACTGTGTGAAAACCGTACCCGACAGTACGGGTCGAAGTAAGTCGCAGTACCTGAGATGGCAGCTGTTTAATAACGATATAAATTGTTGGACTGTCTGCAACTTACTGCAAAATCGTCCTGTGATCTGTGATACATTGGACTAGCTCCTCATAGTAATCATCCTCACTCAATTTGGGATTGGTGCGTAGTTGGATTACACGACCCTTTAGCATTTCCACATGGGAACGAATTACGTAGGTGTATATTAGTGGATAGGTATCGACTACTTCATCTTGCAAGACGGCACCCCACATACCAAATAGTTCCAACACTGAGGCAATCCAAAACTGCAAAGTGCTCTCGTTCGGATCAACCAATGGATCGTAAATTTGCCTAGAAAACGATGATTAATTATGGATCAACCTTGGTAGATTCTCTGAGCTATGATAATTTGCGCAACAATTTGGCTTAAAAGAGTTCTTTAGATTTTCTTCCGTATCTGAGACTATAGAAAAAACAGCTAATTGTTTAAAATAAAAATATTCTTCGCCGTATCCGACGAGCTCTGCTGATTTTATGTTTGGACATCCAGGGTAATATTTATGAAATTTAATATTATATTCAAGGATTTTTATGTATACGTATTTGGTTTTCTATTCCTATCTGAATTTTTTCCTATCCAAAGCCTTTTGTCTGTTCTTAAGTTATGGATTTTGTGTCATTCGAATATCTGTTCTCAGTGCATGAAGTGTAAGTGCAGACGCTTCGAATTTAATATATGTTTCTGAGCTCAGTGAGGACATACCAGGGTAAACTACCGAATACTGTGCTGCTAATATAGGTGGAAATCACGAAGAAACAGTATACAAAAGTATAGGTGAGAAATATTTGATTAGTACGGGCCACCATGTGATTGATTTTCTCCCGCTCTTCCTTGCTTGTGCAGCGCTTGTCCAGCTGGTCGAGCAGGTCCTTTGCCTTGATTAGTCGATCCAAGTTCGAATAGGCAAAAGCTGTCTTCACAGACGATCCGTAAGCGTTGAGACATACTTGCAGTGAAGTCAGGAATTCACCTGCCGTGAACTGCCTAATTTTAGTAGTGTAGCTCACGAGAAAGCCGATTGGTAGGTAAATTGTAAACAAGGCAAAGGTTAGTGCCGTCCATGACAGGTAGACGTATCGAAATATTCCGCTTAGCGGCGGCAACCAGCCAAGGAACTTCATTAAACGAAACAAATAAATATAACCATCGCGGGACTGCTTTTGTTCACTATGCGGTGCCCGCCGAATTAATTTGAAGACCATGTTACAGGAGTAGCGTTCCAAAAGATTTGTAATACTACAGACTACTCTGAAGGCTTATATAGCAAACGTTATTCCAATTGTTGCGTTCAAATATTTCAAAAGTTAGGAGTTGACTTTGAAGCGTTACTTATAATTAATTCATCACTTTAAAATTTAGTTCCGTGTTTTACTATTTCTGATGCTTAATTGTGCATTGAAAATTTGGTAAGTAGGAGGTGCGTGATAAAAAGTTACCTGATTGAATCGATTAAATATTACATAGCTTTCTATGTAACTAACGTATATACTCATATAAAAATTTGGTCAAGTCTATGCGATAGTTTTAAATGTAAAAAAAAGTTTTGCAGAAAAACCGAAGTTGAAATTAAAGTTGAGTGCTTATGTCCTGGTTTTTATTATTTCCCAATCCGCTCCGAATTTTTTTTTACAATATTTAGTATTCTATTAAAAATATGAAGCAAAGGATAGAGCTCAATCAAGCACCGATCGAGATGAGTAATGAATTAAGATTGTACATACATATAGTACGATTGCGTTGGGCGCTAGCGATGTTCTCCTAGCTACCGATAGATGGCGCATTTGCTAAATTACAGTTTGCCGTCCCGGATATCTTACTAATGCGATGATTATATTAAAAAAAGCCCTTTGATCGAATTTTACACTGATTTATATTAGAGCATAATGGATGTATAATTTTTAGACATTTACATTTACATTTTTATTAATTTATGTAGATAGATTTAACAAAAGACAACTTAATACAATAAACTTCAACAATATTTAAACTTTTAAAGACCTTACTTCTTACGCAGTAAACTTCTTCTAACTTCAATCTTTATTTAATATTAAATTAAAATGAAATCCAGCGCCTTTTTATCCAGATTTGAATTGTTCAGCAATATTCATTTGTTTGAAAACTGTTATGACAGAAAATGATATCTTGGCCACCTTTAAGAAAAATAATTTGTTATTTCTCATTAAAAGACAATAATATAAAAAGTGTTAAGTATATGTTCATATGTTGGCTGATTGCCTAATGTCAATATTTATTAATTTAATTTTTCAATGCATTTATTTTTATGTATAGTTAAATAAAGGATACTTAGAATTTCTTTTTACTTTAACAATTTTTAGATATGCATTTCATTTTATATATTTAAAAAAAAAATTTATTTTAATTAATGGTTATTGTAGTATTTTAGTTATATTTTAGTTCACTTGATCAAATTTTATTTCCTTTGTATTGAATTTTTAAATTTCCATTTCCTTGCCTCTATTTTTTTTTTTTTGTTAGATCTAACAACGTCTCTGATTCATTTGTGTTGTAAATTGGATTCGATTTTATTATTGTTATTTTATAGGCCTTGTTTTTAATTGTACTTTTAAAATGTTCTACTATATTGTTTTTCCACAGCATTAAATAAACAATTAAATTCGTATACTCACAGTTATATTGCTGTTTATGGTTATCGGAAATATTCCACCAGCTATAAAAGTGATGGGTTGCTGCGCGTTGTGCATGAAATACAACAGCGTCGACTTATAGCTACGCCGAGCATCTTTCCAATTGGATTGGAAAATGGCGTAAGTCAGCGCATCGCAGTCGTCCATTAGTGTGTTGCAGGTATAGCAGAGAGGAAATGTTTGCATCAGTATACAAACGACAAACCCGGCGGAGGCAATGCCTGTCCATAAGCTCGAGAAAAAGAATACATTGATTAAGGTGAGACCCAATACCAGACCAATGAGTAGAAACTGTGTGAAAACTGAACCCGATATTACGGGACGAAGAAAGTCGCAATACCTGAGATGATAGATATTTAACCACGTGAAAAATTGTTGAACATGCTGCAAGCTTACTGCAAAATCGTCCTGTGATCTATGATACATTGAATTAGCTCCTCATAGTACTCATCCTCATTCAACTTCGGGTTGGTACGTAGGTTGCTTATGCGTTCCGTAAGCATTCGCACATGGTCGCGAATTACGTAGCTATAGAGTAACGGATATATATCGGCTGTTTGGTCTTGCATTACAGCGCCCCACATAATTATACATTCGATTATTGATGCAATCCAAAAGTGTAGAGTGCTCTCCTTCGGATCGACGAATGGATTATAAAGCTGCCTAAAAAGGTAAATCAACATTTGATATATGATATCATTTTGGATTTTGATTGTATAAGTTATAATTTTGGATTTGTAAAGACACATTATAAGTAATCTTCATTTTGGCTCACACATTTGAAAATCTTGGTACATTCGGACAGCCATAACAGCTTTGAAATTGAAAAATTTGTAGTAATGTTTAGTCTCAAAAGATGGGTTTTACCCATCAAAATTACATTATTTATCAGTGCTTTAAGATTGTGTGTCTTTTTGAAAAAGTTTAATTTCTTTTCTACTTGTTGAGCCTCCTAAAGAAATTATTTTGCTTGAATTTAAGCATTGTAAAAAGTCAGCCAAAAATATCATTCGGGAAATTGCGAGCGAATTATACAATTTCAAATATCTTTCTCATATGAGGGAGTACATACCAGGGCAAGCGACCGATAGCTGTATTGCTGGAAAATGTTGAAATCACAAAAAAACAGTATACAAAAGTATAGATGAGAAATATTTGACTAGTACGGGCCACCAATGAATTGATTTTGCCACGCTCTTCCGTGCTACTGCAGCGCTTGTCCAGTTTTTCAAGCAGGTCCCTTGCCTTGACTAGTCGATTCAAGTTCGTATAGGTGACATAGGTCTTCACTGAGGATCCGTAGGCGTTGAGGCACACTTGTAGCGAAGTTAGAAACTCGCCAGCTGTGAACTGCTTAATTGTTGTTATGTAGCTCAGGAGAAAGCCCATTGGTAGGTAAAAGGTGAACCAGACAAAGGTAAACATCGTCCAAGTGCGGTAGAGAAAGCGTTTAATCCCGCCTTTAGGTGGAAACCAGCCAAGTAGCTTCATTAAGCGATACATGTAAATGAAACTGTCGCGGGAGCGCATTTGCTCACCAGGCGGTGCCGGATGGATTAGTTTGAAGTGCATGTTTCAATACTAGAGTCTTCACTGGTGTTTAGAGGCATACAGCGAGCAATGCTCTTATATATGCATCTGCAGCGACTTTTTCACAACCAATTAGGTGCAAAAGTTTAAATTTCAAACTATTAGTTATTCATTGCAACCAGCTTTTAATTGGGCTTCCCTTAGTGCTCAATTAAGCCATCAATATTTTATTGTTCAGTGCATATCGAAAATGTGTAAAAATGTAGAATTACAGTGCACGCTAAATATGCTTTGATAAACAAGTACTCAAACCACTTTTAATTCAAGACATCTTTTATTTTTTAAGATAGATTATGAAATCAATTATTCACATCTCATATTTTAAGCATGCAATGGCATAAGCCCCATTTGGGAATTTCTTATAATTACTATAAATTCGAGAACACTGGATTTTGAGTTTTAGCACAAAATGAGCACATTTTTTATGAATTTTGTTTTTCAATCTAATGGGATAGAAGATTTTGCGCAAATTATGTATTAAGCTGGTAGGTTTTTGTTTGAAAAATTTGCATTTAGATCAGCGAATTCTTTATGCTTTTATTGTCAGAAAGATTTTCTAAAATCTAGATAATCGATATAAGCATATTTACATATATTGTTTATAGAATGAATGTATTCCGGAGCTTTTCAAATTTGAAACCGCTAATGTGCCATATGTGTGATTGTTATTGTTGGTCCTGCAGGTCCACAGCAAGAGTCATTAGCATATGTGGCGAACAAACTTTTCAGTGGCAAGCTTGCAGACATAAAAAGCCATTTAATTTTCAAGGCCACTAGCAACATTGGGACTCACTTGATGCCAAGGCTTGTCCTTTTTGGGGGATTGGGCGTATTTTGTTCGCCAAGTTAAATGGCCGCTAATCGCTCCCAGGTGTATTTATTATACACAAGGGTCATGTGAGCTTTGGCGTAGCGTTTTGCAACTAAATTTATGAAATTCTTTGTTGATAATGCGTACTGTGTATTTTGCATAATCATGTTTAAAGCTCCGTCTGCTACCCGACTGTACACGTATATAAGTATTTATATGTATAGTATATTTATGCATGAAAACATAAAAGTGTGTACATATGTTTAATCGTGCGCTGGCATGTGGCACGTTGCGCCTGACATCTCTGTGCAGCAGTAGATGCTTTAATGAAAAATATGTTCGCAGAGTGTTATTAATATTCCTCAGAATGTCTGGCGTTTGACACATGTTTTGTACTGGTTGTTGTTGCCACTTTTGTTGTATCTAGTGCTATGTCGTCTGTTGGTGTTGCTGTTGGTGTTGCTGTTACTGCCTTTGTTGTTCGCCTTTGCCTGTGTTTGTTACTCGCACAAGTTGACATTTTTTTTCATTACTGCAACGTTTCAGCAGCAACAACAAATACTGAATATATATAAGTATATAAGCAACACCTACGGCGCTGTATGTGACCAAAGTAAGTTTGTATTTGAACGCTGCCAACTGAAGGGCAAGGATAATCTTTTGTTTGTTGCCTCGCTCCATCGTTGCTTTCTTTACTGTCCCATCAGCCATCGCTGCTCACACGTACACAAAACATTTATGTTCGGCTGCAGGTATTTGTAACAACTTTCACACAGACACACACCACACACACACACACACAGAAGTACACAAATTCACACACAGACGTAAACAGGGCGGCAACACCTTGCTACCTGAGACCTGAGACTGTACATATTATGCTTGACAGAGCAGCTTACGTGCTGACGTGATATAGAATTTGAATAGAATTTATGTTGTGTGCCATAAAGCAAAGCAGTGACCGTGGTCGAGAGCTTGTGGCCAAGACCAAGGGCCCCTACTCTGCAAAATACAGTGAACTCGCATTAGCTTGGTCAAGTGTAAACGAAAAATCCTTGCACACCTGCAATTTCCGAACAAAAGATGAATAGATGCTCAAATAAGAAAATCTGATGTTTTTCATTTAATTCTTCTATATTTTGTAGAATGCAGTTAGGCATAAGACTGATCATACAATAACTTCATACATTTATTTGTTATGGTATAAAAAGGCATCAACGCCTTTAAAATACATATGTTTGTCATTTTTTGTCATTGAGTTCAGAGATAACAAACTGTTGGCTTATATTGGCAAGATTTAAAAAAATATGTAGTAGGCTGATCTCACTTAATCAGACATAGCCAGAATGAATAGTTTGTTGATTCAAGCGATTCTTGAGGCCAAGCGCCAGCTGTAAATTGGTCTGGCAGCGGAATTAATTCTAGTCAAAATTTATGCCTTGCCTCGGAGCAAATCAATTATGCAATTAATTGCAGCAAAGTGCACAAAGCGACGACAGTTTTTGGAGCACACAGCCACACTTCTACACACACCGAGGTACTTTAAATAAGGCAACAGGCGCAACTAATTGCTGTCTGTCTTTTTTTCATATCTATTTATTCAGCTTTTTTATAGTTACCAAGAGGGTGTCGTCTCTCAATGCGTTGCCATGTCGCAGTGTCGTGTAGGTGTGCATTTAATATCATCAGCATGTCATTTATTATCGCTTGACGTATTTATTTTAATTAACGGAAATTAATGCCACGCTGCTGGTGCTGCTGTTTCTGTTACTTCTACTCTAGTGTGTGCTGGGTGTGCGTGTATGCGAGTGTGTTCGCACTTGCTTAAACCCATTTCGTTTGGCAAACGCATGGCAAAGGGCACATACATGAACGCACAGGACGCGACTTGCAAAAGGATGTTGCTCGTTGACAGTTGGTGCCGCGCAACATATACATACATATACATATATGTGAGTATGTCAAACATATACAACATACAAGCATACATATGTTCGAGTATTTATGGCTGCGAATGTGTGCATACAAGTGTCAATCTGTTCTTGATATCTCACAAATTAATTGAGTTAACATAAAGTGGGCCTAAGCTCAGACACAAGGAGCATGTTCCATGGAAAACCATATTAGCAAGAGCCTAAAAACATTCGAAATTCCCGCTTGGCGTCCTTATTGCAAAATCATAGGTGCATAAACGAATTATGCTAAAATTGTATATGAAAGCCAGCCAGAAATGCTTAGAATAATTTTGCAGCCAAGCATTAAATTAATTTTGTCGCAAGCAAGAAAAAAAGAAGAAGAAAACATCAACACAAAATGTGAATAAATAAAATAACAACGAAAATGTTGCATTTTGCAGGGCTTGTGCAGTTAAGGCGCGCTTGCTTATGTGTGGCAAATAAAATTATTATAAAAGAATTCCCCAAATAGCTGCTGTTTACACGAACACTCACACATCTGCCATATCCATGGCTTTGTGTGTGTGTGTGTGTCTGTGTGTATGTGAGTGAGCGCCAGGGTCATAAATGCCATTATTATTTGTAAACATTGCGACAGCGAGTGTCCCAAAATGTTAACTTTGTTCCAAGGTCGTAAAAAAGCACACGCGCATAAAAATCTACACACACAAAGCAGAGTGTGTGAGTGAGTGTTTGAGTTGCTGTGTGTGTGTTTGTCAATTTGCTGGCATGCACATGCAACAACAACAACAACAACAACAACAATATTAACAACAAACCAACCAAGCCAACTTTTAATTAATTTCTGTCTCTCGGCCACCCCAACACATACAAATAAATATGTGTATATGTATTTATGTGTGTTTGTGTGTGTGTGTGTGTGTGCGCATGTGAGCCCCCTTTGACACATAAACAAATAACAACATTTAGTGTCGCGTTGGTGCCAAAAATTGCTTGACCCAAATGTAATCAGGTAATATGTTTTGCACTGTCAATATTTGCATTGCAACACGCATTTCGCCGGCTGCATGTATGCATGTATGTATGTATGCATATGAACATCTCTGTGTAGATAAATAAATTGTGGGGCTAGTGTTATAACACACACACGCACCCAAAGGTACACAAAAGCAACCAGTCTCCACCATCGGCAGAAATATTGCATGTTCAGCTAGAGGTAAAGTTTGTTGCATGTCAGCATATGTAAGACATACATTTACTTATTCAGTCAATCCGTTAGCCAGTCAGCCATTCCGTCAGTCAGTCAATCTGAAGTCATACAGACAAACGCTTACTCGTAAGTGAGTTCCAGTGGTGGAGCTAGTAGCAGTGGCAGGTTCGAGTGTCAGCCGCCTGTCTAAAAACAAGCGAAAGTAGTACAAAAGAGCAACAACCGAAATTGATTTAATAAAACTGCAAACATACATATGGGTACTTCATACACACATACAAGTACATACTTATGTACCACATACCACATACCTAATGTTACATACATACGAGTTTATGTTACACTGGAGCGGCCTGTCCATGTCGGGAGCTAAAAGCACCAATATGCTTGTGCTTAAATATTTAAGTCAAAAATTCTACATAGTCTTAAAGAATTGCAAATTGCACTTACAGCAGCTCGCTGGAAAAGAATGTAATACATTAAAGCGAAAATGTTTGTATCTTTTGGAATGATGCTGAAAAGTTGTATTTGGAAACAAAAAATTATGATATGCGTCTTCTTATATTGAAAATGCATTAGTTTTTCTAGAGCCCATAGAATATGTGCAAAACTTTATAACTATGTACTATATATGTACCAAAATATTAGGTTATAATTTGAAAATAGGCATTTGTGTATGGCAAGTTGCTTCTATCATTCCCTTTACTTCGAATACTTCATATATTTAAGCAGACAGTATGCCACAAAACCGCTCTGCAGAATTAGCGCCCGAGTTGTGCCTGAGAATGGGCGCGTTGTCTGCTTAGAATTCCCACTTAACTAATAGTATAACTTACTGCCCAACAGTTCGATACACTTTCGTTCTTCTTCAAACATATTAGACTGCTCTCCAATATTCAATCTACTTGTAATTTAAAAAAAAAAACGCTCGCTTTTCTTTAGCTTGTAAATTAATAATGAACAAAATTTCATTTTAAAGCCGAAAGAATACGACAAAACATTGCACTGATTGCTATCTCGACCCCTCTTCAAATAATGTTTTTGATGTTTTCAATTGCGGTGGGAGTTACAGAATTTGCAATTAAGTGTTACCGATTCTATTTTATAATCGTAATGGGTAGTAATTACGAATTTAATACGTACAAATAAGCGCACAGTTTGCTTTTGCAGCTCACTCCAGGATAGAATGCGTTACAGTAATTATATATCCAGTATAAACAATAGGCAATGAGGGCAGTAAATATGTAGATTTGATATGAAAGAGGAGTGCTAGCAAAATAAGTGCCACTTCTGCTACTGTTGCCTTGGTATAAATTTTAGTGCCTAACAGCAATGACACAATAATACAACTTAATATATTTATATTTGTTATTGACTGGCGAAAAGCTTCCTCGCTTTTTAAATGATCTGTTGTATCTGTTGAGTTTAAGTTTAAGATGGCAAAGGGAAGTACAACAGTACTTGTATATAGTACAGTGAAATAATATGACAAATAATATAATTTTAACACTTTCGGAATGAAATCTAGCTATCGCTGTGGCACGAACATCATTTTGCGTGGCTGGTGACAACGGGTGGTTAAACGAGGTCAAACAGCCTGAATGGTACGATTCGGGCTTATTGACCGCTGACCGAATGGCGCACAGACATGCAATACCTATTTAACCAAAAACCAGCAGTCAAGCCAACCAACAGCCAACCAGTGATTTGTTTGTGTGTGTCTGTGCAGCCAATTGTTTTCTTGCATTATTTATGCAGCAGTAGTTATTTTTTCCTTTGAAAAATCTGTGGTCGTTTATAAAGTGTGAGAATAATGCCGATCGGCTTATTTTAATAAATGTAAAGCATTTTTCAGCTGCCACCCATGGGTGCAGTGCAGATGGCAAATGTATCGGTGTTTTTCGTTTCTTTTCTGAAATAATGCTTGATGAGCACAAGGCAATGGGGATGCACAAAACGCGAAACTATCATTCGATAAAGTTTATACATTTTTATTTCTTTGAGCTCAATTCTTTTGCAATCGCCGCAGCTTCCCTTTTACGGCGCTCTCCATCTTCTGCCATCTTCTGCCATCTTCTCTGTCGTCTCCTGCCACTTATGCGGTCATGCAAAAGCAATTTCCTGTACTTTTTAGTCGACCACGCACACATACATACGTGTACATGTACACTGACTCGAGTCGCATCGGGCAGCAGCGATGTCAGCAGTGCTCGACACTCGACAGCATTCGAAAACCAATACGAATGCGATTATGCATATACATTCGCATGTGTGGGTGTGGGATATGGGTGTGTGCTTGTATCTGTATCTGTATCTGTATCTGTGTGAGCGTCCGCTCCGGGCCATACTTCCGTGCTCCCGCGCACACTTACACACACACACACACACACATACAAATTGCGCGCTGTAAGTAAGAAATCATTGAGGTTGGTCGGCATGGTGCACTAATGGAAAATGACAAGCGGCATGTGGGCAAACCTCGTACGTTAGAGCCGCCGGATGTTGCCGAGCGATAGTTGTCGTCGTCGTCGTAGTCGTCATAGTCGTCGTCGTCGTTGTCCTGGTATCAACACTGAGAGAATTACAACCATATGAGTATTTCACTATTGCATTTAGCTCAGTGTATGGGTATTTTAAACCTTCTTTTCTGCTTAACTATTAACAAACATTTTTAATTTGTGCTGTTAGGATATGTTTTAACTAGCTTGTGTTATTTTTCACTTCCTCCATTTGTTCACATTTGTTAGCTTCGTTAAAATCCTCAATTAAAAAATTGAATTAATTTAATTAAGCTAAGAACTATTTTCTTATTTGATGCGTCTACAAATGCATCTTGTCATATCGATTCTCATCCTTCAGATCAAAAGCTGTACGCTCTTTGCAGAAGTTAATTTCATAAATAGTCCTTTATTCAATATTTGTTTCATAGTGCATATGGATATGTATGGTAGTGAGCGTAGGCGTGTGTGTGTAGTTTTGTGGTGCTTGTCGTGTCTTTGAGGCCAGAGTCTACTTCACGTATGGTCACCACAAAAGTTTAGCTGCCACTGGCGGTTGCTGCAGTGTCGCATCAATTTCGTAGAACACTCTGCACTGATTTGCAACCCGAGAGACGGCCAGCCAGAATGTCGACTAGGCCTGTGGCTAGAGCTGAGATGAGGCTTTCAACCAAAATCCGCTGGAATGGTGTGGGCCTAAAGTATTTCTAAAATTGCTGCATGAACTGTGCAGCCTTCCCTTGCCTCGTCTGTTTGTCGTCTCAGCTGTGCGGTCGAACCGCCTAGTTGAATTAAATGAGTAACGCAATAAGCACGTGACATTAGCAAAGCAAACGCAATTTAGAAATGTAGCACAGCTAAAACGAAGTTTTGTTTTTATTTGATTTTTTGTTGTTTTTTTTTTTGTTTTTTTTTCATTGAATATGCCGTCTGAGATCTAAGAGAGTCGAGGACTGGAAGTGTGGGGCGACTCTCTTAAACTGGAAGCTCGCGGCCCGTCAGCTGTCAGCCATCGTGCAATGAAAACGAAACCAATGCCTTCGTTGTGAGTCAACAATGAATGCGCGTAACTGACCTGCTGGTAATTGAAAGTAGGATAAAGCTCAGAGCTAAGTAGTCCTGCTGAGCGAAAGCTCGTTGAGCTCGGCGCTAGGCGCAGACTCGCAAACTCGCACGCTCAGCAGCAACAGCAGCAGCTGTGCTCGGCACTTCCAGCTGTCAGCCGAGCTTGTGCCTTTTGCCTTTTACCGTTTGCTGCTATACGGGCGTGCACCGTGCTCGTGGGCTTCTACTTTTTAGTCTGCGTCGTATACTCGTTGCAAGCTGTACTCGTAACGGAAGCTAACGGCATACTTGTACACATTCTGCCCGCTCAGCCATTGCTAAACGGTGCAATAACAATAGCAACAACAATAAAAACACGAAGAAGTAGAAGTAGTGCGGCAGGAAGAAGGCGGCTTTAGGTACTCGTCAAAAGTGCGTGCAGTTTGTCAATCAGAATCAGAGCAGAATAAGAATAAAAATAATCACAATAACCATCGGATGAATCGTAAATAGCCGCCGCCGCTGTTCAAGCCACTTGAGATTGAGATTCGTGGGTGCGCGTCTGCGTGTATCTGCGTTTGTATAAGTGCGTGCGTGAGTTTGCCGCAAAAGTTTATAATCGTAGCGTGCGTATACTCGTATATGCCTCTTTATCCTTGAAAACGCAATTGTGCGCTTGAAAAATGTCTGGCTGGCATTTCTGCCGCAAGTGAAAGGCAGCAACAAGGCGAAAAAATTTGCAACACCGTTTCGCTCACTCTGTGTACGTGCATATATGTATGTGAATGTGTACTCGTATGTGTGCTCGTGTGTTTTTGTTTGTTCAACAGTCGCAAATGTCCTCACTCAACACATTGTCAGGACAACTGTGAACGCCTGTGTGAGCGCCAACTAAAACGTCGACGACGAAAAACAATAGTCCACACAAGTGATGAAGGAAAGTGAAAGCACAACCCACTCAACTCAACTCAACCAAACCAAACTAAACTTAACTAAGCTAAGCCAAGCTATATCTAACTGAACTGAACTGAACTGAACTCGAGTCAGTCGGACAACCAACCGGAAAACTACGCAGAACGGAACGGAAGCAAAAAAGGTAAAAAAAAAGCGTCGAGCGACGAGCGGCAATAGCGACGGCAAATGGCGCTATGCTTTGCATTCTTGTTTTGCCAACACTTTGACCCAAATCGCTAAACCCCCACCCACCCACTATACACCACTTCTCGAGTGTGTGTGTGTGTGTGTGTGTGTCGCTGTTCGCTTGCATATGCATGGCCGATAAGCCAACAAGGTGTCATTGCCATGACAAAGTTGAGAAATTTTTTCTGCGTGCTTGCTCTTGTTTGCGTAGCCGCTAAATAAAAGCAGCAATGGAAACACAGGCCAGCCAGCTAACACAATAAACAAATCTCAGTTATTCGCTCTTTGTTTTGGCCGACTCCAACTGTCACTGTGTTGGTTTTAGCACCCGGCTTAAGTGCATTTAAAACTTTTACTTTCCAGCTAACAGTTTCCCGCATTTGTTTGCGGCACGTGCATATGTATGTATGTATTAGTATAATGTGGCCTCTGGCTTCCTTTTGCTTAGCGGGGCCTTAAAGTTTCGTTTAGTTTATGACCAACGGCATTTGCAAAATGCGTGCAAGAAAAGTTTGCCGCTTGTCAAAGCCAAACACAACCAACATCCACACCCTATATCCATCCTACACTCATACTCACACTTACACTTTTGCACTCACACTCACACGCATAAATTGAATGCCGAAATAAATACTTTGCTTGCTTCTTGCAACCGAACCGCAGGCCATTTAAGTTTGCTTGAAAGTTAAGCTGGAACTTTGATCATTTTAAATTGACAGGTATAATTAGGAATGTTAAAGTCCGCGATAATCTACAAAGGTCTTTGAATTTTTGAATTGCTAAATTGAGTGTAAATATTCATCAATTTATTAGCTTCGGATTGATGTGAAATTCGGCTTAAAATTTGCTAAAGTCTGTTAACAATGAAGCTTAGAAATTGTGTGCGATAGTTGTTTGCCAATTATTAAGCAGAAAATCTATTATAAAATTAAAAATGTATAATAAGAGCTGACAAAAGAGAAGTACATATTTATTAATTTATAAGCTTTTGATGACTGTTACACACAGGAACTGGAGAATAGACTGTTTAAATAAACTCTTAAGCGGTGCCACGTCTAAGAAATTATTCTTGTTGCTGGCAACGCCCCATTTAAATAATTGTACCAAACTACATGGAAAGTGGCAGATCCTATAACTTATATGAGTCCTACATAACTATTTGAGTCCAACAACGGACTTGGACTATTAATATAGACTTCCACATACAGGAGGACTTAGCTGCACTGTTTCAGGAAATATCATAACGGATTTCTTATCGTAATATATTTATTTGTTTTTGAAAGGTATTTTTGAACCTGATCTGATCTATTAAACTAATTTATTGCGAAATAGACTTATATGTTTCCTTTCCGAATGTATAGAAACTCGTCTATGGCAGGCTAGCTGTGCATTGTTGCCAGGCCAAGCATAAAATCCTTGTTTATCTATAGTGTGAAATATATTTGATCCATTTTAACAGTATAACTACAATTATATGTAGGCAGCCCATTAATTTTCTGAACGTGTCATGCAAATCAACGAGCAACGTATTTTCCATTTAGAGTCAACAGTGTCAACTTACTAATTGAAGTAAGGTAAGGAAATCAATGGAAACGAAATATCTTAATGAACAAACTGTGGATGCGCACGATGTCGAGCAAAATTTTAGAGTATACCATAAGCCCCTCACGCTCCACTTTAATAATCGATATTGTGAATTTGATGTTCTGTTGTTCTGTTGCACGATAAATAAGGCAGTTATGCTCATGTGAGGTAGACGCTCAAACAAACATTCTGCGTCTCTGTTTGGAAATTATGCTGAGGCGGGTTTTCAGTGCTTAGCTGTCACTTCGCTAAACGTGTCAAATATTTCAACGACGCTGTCACCGTCGGGTGGAACACACAATCTTGTCGACACCTTAAAGGGTAACCATGATATACGTTTGCTGTTGTCAGTTCTTGACGTCGCTTTTGTCACTGACGCTAAATGTAAGAGCCCTCCAATTCCTGGGTATGACGATATAGATTTGTGTGAACAGTGGGAGAATTTTTGTTGATATTGCTAAATTAAAATTCCGTGTGGTCCACATAGTTACACATATATAGCACATGAAAGTCCCGCAACAAACATAAGTTGTCGTAGTTGGTAATAATAAAGATTGAGATTAGAGATTAATATTTAGAGGAGAGAAAAAACATTATTTTTTAAATTTATAGAAATAATTTGATAGGAAATTATACCAATTCCCCTCCGAAATTCTAATTGCTATCCATTGAAGTATAAATATTTTATTAGAATTATATAACTTATAAAAATAATGCTATCTTTTGTAAAAGTATGGTATACATGTTGCATAAGTTGATATTGCAAGCAAAAGAATATAATGGGAAAGATAAAAAATTTAATTGCAAAAAACTTGTGCTGCTAGCAAAAGACATTACATTTCACTTTTTGCTGTTGCCAATTGCTATTCCTGTTTTTCCTCATTTGATTGCAGATTGTAAATGAAATTGAATAGTTTTTGCCCCAGTTATTTATGCAAAATCCCTACAAGCATAATAACAACAGCAAATAAAAACAAATCGCACACACAAAATTATAATAAAGGATTATAGAACAACAAGCCAAGCAAGGCTGTTTGGCCAACATTGTGTGTTCATACTGCAGGCTGAGGAAGGCCAGAAAAACGTCAGCAGAAAAAAGCGTCTTCGCACGGCCACGCCTTCGTGTTAGTTTGTCATTTAGTTATGATGGCTGTTGACTTCTTGGCTGGCTGCCTAGTGAGTTGAACCACTTGGAAACCAAATTCTAATGCTAGGCCATAGACTGGCTGGCAGCCTGCTGGCAGTTTGTCTGCTTATTTTATTGTAACTGATTGCTGATGTTGTTTTTGTTTTGTTTTTGTGTTGCTGCCATAAGCTGGCACGCTGGCTGGCCTGCTGGCTTTTTGTTTTTAAAAATCATTTTTATTCATTAGACTTTGCACAGCCACAGACGCTGAGATGATGTCATGTTAACATGCCCAAGTCTGTTATCCATTTTGCCTTCAATGCTCTGTACCCTCTGTGTTCTCTCTGCGTGTGTTTGCACGTACTCCAGTTATTATGTTTAGCATATGTGGCTTAGCCATACTGGTCTATACACACAAGCTCAAACACACACATGCGTATGACACAGTCAGACACATGTACAGACAGACAACTGTGTCAGTCCATACACAGACCTACTCTACGCTTGGCAGAGCTTGCATTTAAAACCAAAATCAGCATAGCTATGAATTTTGAGCGGGCGCAATTTAATATTTTATTCAATCTTTTGACTCGCAGGCATAAAAAGTTTATTAGCATTTCATTTTCATTTGCCTTAACTCGTATGCAGCAGACAGCTGCTATCTTAAACGGCTGTGTGTGTGTGTTTGGCATTTTGCTTGGCATATTTTTAGGGACGACTGTCACACATTGAATTTCGTATGCAAAATACACACGGCCATAAGAAAGGCAGATTTGTTTGTGATTTTCACAAGCGCCCCAGTTATTTTCCTTTATACAATTAATTCAATTTTGGCCTTCATATTGAAGAATTTAAAGTGTAATTTTCTATATGAACCTAAATTGTAGACTTTATTGAAAACTACTCAAATAAATATACTTATGTATGAATATTGCCGATAGAATTTCATCATTTATAGGCATTCGCTTGTGTAAGAAAGTATTCGTTCTATTTCAAATAGTTAAACAAATGCCATTTTGCCAATCGCCCCATTTCCCACAAGAATACGTATAGTAGTTCGTTCTTCGTTGCCTGAGTGGGTATAACTGAAATAAAATGTTGCCCACTTTGAGGTGCAATATCAGGTTAAAAATGAAATGAAATTAAATTAAAATTCACGCTTTATATGCGTTTATTAATAATATTTTATTTTAAAAAATTTGAATCAACAAACGACTACAGCCTTTTTAGTTCCTTCGCTTCCATGCCAATTTGACGATTATATATTGTTATCCATAACATTCTATTGGCGAATATATACATTTCATTCTTACAATTCCCCCAAATTTAAATTGACGCTCAAAGATATGATGTTTCAAATCGTGACTATCAAAATAAGTCAATCAGTTAGTAAGCGAATAATTTCAACTGAAAGTCAATTAAAAGCTTATAAATCGCTACCTGCACAGCATTTGGGCTTGACCAGATATTATGTTTGCTCACTCCTCCCTAAAATCCAATTAAACAAACCCATTAAAATGTACTGGCAGCATTTAAATGTTGGTCCAACATTTTAAGTAGATAATTAAAATTACATTGCTTTTGAATAGAGATTAACAGCATAAGCTGTTATCTGTAATGAGGCCAACACCTTTGCATAGTCAAAACGAGAGCGGCGTGTTACGGCCAAAATAAATGCCAGATGGCTAAACAAACACGCAATACAACATCGGAACATATGAAGAGTAAAAAAATGTATTGTAAATAGCCGGAAATGTCTAATCGATAGCTTAATCTGGGCAATTTCTTTGCTATCGTGCCTGAAAGTGTCAGTCGACTAATGCGAACAATCAATCATGGCTTAGTATAGGTCTGATTTTTCGGGAGGCTATGTCGAGGGAGTTCATTGCGAGCAGGTGAGACTAGTGAGATGTTCAATCGGAAAAGGCCACAGTCGCCAAATTAGCTTTCTAGAGCAGACAAATAACGATATTGGTGACCAACAGCGTTAAATTATTGAATACCAACTAATTATGCTAAAAGCATGTGTTGAGTTTGCTACCTTGTGTTCCCTTTGCCTGCGATTTATCGGAAAATACGTATGTTTGTGTGGGTCTCTTGAAATGCAAACATTCTATTTGTCCAAAATGAATTATTAATAACTGTGTCGGTGTACGCTTATGTACGTCACATGGGGCGTATGTGTAATAGGTACGAATGCTTGTTCAAGTCATTAGAACTTGTAACACATGCACAGCGACTTAGTTCCTCCAAAAATAGACACCGAGCGCGTGTAGGAAGCTTTGAACGTACCTTGGCCCTCAAAACACGTTTACGTCACTTACTTTGCTGTTTGTTTAGGCAATGAGACGGAGCCATTCGCTGGTGTTGACCGTAAAGTGCTTAGGCCGAAAATCATTAGTTAAAATACGCAAATATTTTTAACGTTTTTATTAGCAGAACAAAAAGTAATTGCCCACAATTAGGGCTTAAATCGTATGACCATAGAGGGAGGGCGGCGGCAGCACTCACGCTTTGCCACATTGCCACTTTGGCACTAGCTGTAGTTTCGTCCTAAGCACACACACACACACACACACCCACACACATCTACAGAGACTTTGAGGATCATAGCACACACAAACTCTGTTTTATGCGTCGAGTATTTGGCATGTTTTGTCCCTTGGGATTAAGCAAAGCGTGAATACGTTTTGCTTGCTCGTTAACTAAGAATTACCCTCTACATACGTATATAAAGATACACACAGACACACACACATACACACACTCACATACTAATATCAACGTACTTTTTGTTTTGCTCCTGTCTGCGATGGCTTGAACCTCAGCCTGGGCTTGGCCGGTATTTAGTTTACTTTGTATTTTTACTTGCGCCATTTTTCGCTGCGGCCGCTAACAATGGAGGCTAGCAGCAGCAGCAACAACAACAACAACAACAACAACTAGAGCAAGAATAGTCCAACTTTATACCAAAACTAAAATGGACACGCAACGTCGCACACTGGTATGTTGTTGCCATTATTGTTGATATGCTGCTGCTGCTGCTGCTCTGCAGAGGATGGTGTTGGTGTTGGCGTTAAGGCAACGCTCGACTTCTTGGCGACTTTTCTTCTTGCGCCGCTGGCGAAATTGTCTTTTTTCTGTTTTGCTGCTTACGGACACTCCCATCTGCGTTTAGCTTCAGCATTGGCTTTTTATTCTAATATAATATTGTGCACAATGTATTTCTTTTGTTGTCTGTCGAGTTGGCACGACAATTGCTCTGTGCACGCACATGCCAGGAACGTTTTCTTTATTTATTCGGCATCGCGCATCGTTGGACCGTGAAGCAAATAAAACGTTGAACTGTGACATGATTGACACTGATTTTGTTGCTTTGGAATGAACATTTTTTTCGTTTTTAAATTTGTAATAAATATGTAAACACACGCACACATTCGGATGGCTTCAGCTTAATTTTGTATTTTTATTTCGTTGTTATGCGGGCATGCGGTATAAATATATATACGAGTATAAATATATATATATATACACATACTTGATATTCAGTTTTTGTAAATTTTGACAACTCATAACGTAATTTACATGAAAAATTTAAGCTTAATGAATATTCTTAATTAATTTGGAAAATGTTACAATTCTATATCCCAACTTTAGTTACTTTTACTTCCTACTTGAAAAAATACCACAATATAAAATAATACACAGTTCTCACTCTTATTGAAATATTCATATACTTGTATTGTACACGACAATTGAGAGCACAGTTGAATTTAAAATGAATGGGCTACAAACGCAAATGTGTAGGCATTTAAATATAATTCTATGGCTCAAACATCACTTTCATTTTAACATTACTAAAAGCTTTACATTTAAATACAGTTAATATGAGAGCAAATATTAAATTAAAGATAGCTACCATTAAAAATTGTAAATAAAATGAAAATGTCCACTGTAGATGAAATAAGTTGGAGTGTTTGATTTAATATGAAACTTAAATAAACAAAATTGTATTTTGAACTGAAGCACCTCGTAAAATGTTGTATATTTTTTTAATCAAACTTCAGCATTTTCAAAAGCTACGAAATGAGGAATTTTTCTTTTCCTCATCCTCTTCAAAAAAAGTCCGCTTTGTTCTTTACATACTTAAATACAAGCAGAAGCTATAATGTATTTTGGAATTCCAAATTTCATTTAGAATCAAAATTTCAAAATATTATGCTTATGAATTTTTAATTAGTATTTGTTGTTAATGCTTTTGACACCCACAAAAATTTCTCTCATTACCTTTATTAGAATAGCTTCCCATTTTCAAAACACCCTTTCGCATCTACTCTTAATGACTTGTTTGTATCATATGAAAATTATTTTGCTGTCTGTTCTAGGCAGTGGCGAGTTATTAAAAGGTATTTTGAACAACACCAAACTTGTTAGCTAGTGTAATCCAAATAAATGTATATTTCACATCGATGGTTTCATAAAAGGCACATGAACGAACATTCAATGAATTTGAACTTTGAAAAATTCAATTAAAACTTTAAGTAAATTTTGCATTTTATGAGCATGGTGTGTATCGTACTTGCACCAGAAACAGCCTTCACCCCCGCCCCCCTTCCGCTAGGGTATTACTACACATACTTTTATGGGCACTTGCAAAAAGTACGTAAAATAAATATGAAATATTTCTGTGCACGCTTTATGTTTTTCTTCCTTTATTTTTATTTTTAGTCGAGCCAAATGGCCGTGCAATGCCGCGTCGACGTTGTTGCTCGTTAGCGAGCGAGAGTTCAAGGTCCTTGGCTGTAAGGATCAAGTTGTGCGCAAATAAAAAAACATGTAAGGGTTAACAATAATAAAAACAATAGCGCCGGCGACGTCAACAACAGCAACAACTATACAATAAAAGCAACGCCGAGTCAAAATGAGCACGACATCAAGATTTTAAATTTTGCACATAAAAGACGGGCAGAACACAAAAGAGCGCATATGAAGAGGCGCAAATGAAATACACGCAACAACAACAACAACAACAGCCAAAGTTTGTGTGTACGATGTGTTGCGATGTGTTGGGCATGGGACTGGTTTTTGTGTTGGCGATGGGGGCAACAAGTACATACAACTAGAGACGCGCGAGGACGAGGACACAAAAGCCAAAGCCAATTGCGCTGTGCATGTATAAGTATATATACATATGTGTGTGTGTGTGTGTGCTTTGTAAGTGTTCCACTTTGCTTGTGTGCGAGCTAACCATCTTCAGCACGAGCTCTTATAATGCGTATGAGTCGCGACGCCATAGTTTGCTTTCAAAAGCAAAGGCACAACCACAGCCCGAAAGTATGCAGCAGACGATGCTCGTTTTCAAGTTGCTTGCATCGTTCTGGCAACGACGACGCGATGCTGCCGCTGCCGCCGCCGCCACCAACATTCATTCAACAATTTTCCAACGAGTGGCAACGAGATGCTCAAGTGAAATTACGGAAATAAACATTTTGCACGCTGCAGCAGCGTTAATAGGCGTCCGCCCCACAAACCACCGCCTGCCGCAATTTCTAAGGTGTTGGTGCAGGAGGTGGACATGGAGATATGTATACTCGTAGATGGCAGTGTGGGTGGTGCTATGTATGTGGCATCCATTTTGTGTTATATGATAACGCCAAAAGTTGCGAATGGCGTGCGCGTGAAAAACTTTTTGCAGCCTTTTGCGATTTCTTTTCTTTCTGTTTCCATTCTTTTGTTGGTGTTGCTGGTGTTGCTGGTGTCGTTGTTTTTTGACACTTCCCTTTTGCTATGCTTGGGCTCTTGCGTCTATCAAATAGGCGTCGTGTCAAAATATTTTCCTGTCAGCCCTCTACGCTGCTTGTAATGTGAGCTCATTACCATAAAAGCGTGGCTAAGCGCCACATAGACACACAAACACATTGATAGAGGCAGCACATGTGAATGAGTGGCAAAGACAGAACAGACAGTTGAAATGGAATGGAGAGTGGGAGGAAAAAAGTTATAGATGTCTTCAATTTCAGTAATAGCACTTTGGGGCATGTGGGATTTGTGCGAGAGCAAAGGACACCCCTTTGCCTGAAAGTTTTAACTGCCGTCTGGTGGATTTTAAAGTGTTGCCTGCCATTTGCCTTTGGCAATGCTGATTATATCGTTCTTGCCAATAACGCAAATGAAGCGTTCTCTTAAGTACACCGATGTGGAGACAAAACCCAACGAGGAGGAGATGGGAGCTACTTAAAAGAAAAATGTTGTATGCGCCAACCCTCTAGCCATTACGGCTTCTAAGCACTATGCCGCTTTTGCTCAATAGCTAACGGCTCTGCCACTCGAATCGTAGTCCAGGAACTACGGTTCAGAGATGCAGAAGTGAATACATCAACAGAAAATTCAGAGTCCACGTCCATATCCATGAAGTTAGTATTAGAGTCAATTGAAGGCATTTTTCATGCTATCGACAAACTTTTCAAAATTCAACAACTGCTTGCTGGAATTATAGATGTCTCTATGTGTGTGAGTGTGTGTGCGGGTGTGTATGGCTGACTGAAAGTATGCCATGAAACTATGCTCATAGAGCATAGAGCCGGCAAAGGAATAAACAAGCTATTGAGCGTATGCAAGGCATGCCGAAGCTTTTTGGCATAAATATCCTGCCACATAATGCACACGCATATTCTTACACACGCACACTCATACATACACTTGGATAAAAGCTTACCACATGCGGTGGCTTTCATGAGGCATTCGATAAGCAAGCTAAGCTCAACGCCACGTGTGATATATGAATGTCTGTATGTATGTATGTATGTACTTGTGTGCGAGCATTTCGTATCTCGTCTGGCACTAGGGCAAGTAAATTGAATTTGTGTGCGTTCCGGCAGAAGCTTTCGGACTATTTCCCTCTCCACTCCACAACAAAAATTCTTTGCCTCGGTGGCAACGAAGCGTCAACTACTCCGTGAAAGCCATATCCTTGCCGTACTATCGTTGGCAATCGTTTTTATCTGGCCTGCGTTTGTTTGTGTGCCTTCATGCCTCCTACCCACTCAGCTACTTGGCTATTCGCCTACTTGTTGTCGTGGTGGACTAACAATATCCCCTACCATACTAGCCATTTCATGCCATGCCACGACTTCATTTCAGATAAAAGCGTATATCATGCGCTTATGTCGTTATCCCTTTATGCTGCATGCCTTGTGCTTTTATTTTATTATTGTTACGCAAAAAGCAAACTGATCACTATTAAAGTGGTCGGTCGTTGGCCATAGTGGACATTTTATGTAGTGGAAGAATGGCCACAAATATTCAATATTACATATTCATGATAACGAAAAATAAGAGCCGCAAAATGTAACATAGAATATGTTCGGCAACCTGCCAATAATTTTTTTTTTTTTTTGCAAAAACTCAGCTTGAACTAGAAAGACAAGAAAAATGAATAAATAAGGAGTAATATTGACTGTTCCTGTATATATATATATATTACTCTCCTAAAATGAAGTTATTTGAATGCGGCGATGGGTTTACTTTGCAGAGTGTAGAATGGGCTCGAGAGACTTACAAATATTGGATGAACGGACAATCGAAAATGCGCCCCAAGCCAATGAAAATGCTGTCTGCAGAGAGTTCCGTGCCGATTAGATAAGCCAACAAATTCAGCAGGCCCCAGCTTAGAAAAATATGTTGAAATTAAAGAGAGATATTTACTTCTTTATAACATCAACAAATATAGGTTGTTAATATATTACAATACATCATAAAACTAAATAAAGTATAACAAATATGCTAAAATAATATCTAATTAAGCCTGCGACATGTTGGGGGAATTTTTGTTTGAGTTTTTGGCCAGAGACGTTATTATAAAAAGTAAAAGAAAGAGGAATTGTCGGACCGAAAGATTTATGCATTATGATATAGTATATAAGTCAATATTTTTATCAAAATACGAGTATGAATATTTTCATCAGCAATGAAGCAAATATATATATATGTATAAAGAAACTGACGAAGATCAAGTGAGACTCAGCAAGACAGTAATGTGGAGAGCAGAGTTAGGAACTACTCATAAATAAATATTTTCATAATCTTTACTTTGTTATCCTTTCTGTTTGATGATGTTGGTGTGATGCTAGTCAAGATAGTATTATAATATGTGAATATCGGGTAAACTGTTTTATAATTGAATAAATGGTATCAAAACACACATTTCGAGCAACGTAAATCTGTATGATGGTTAATATTTTCGCGCCCAGCTCAAAATTATGTATTGCACTACATTTCATCGGCGGTCATTTGGAATTTGTTTGGCACGTAGAGCGGAAATTAATTTTGCGCTTTGTTGCAACTAATTCTATTATATGATTGTGGTCGTGATGTTGGTCCTGTTGGTGTGTAGTTTGTTTCTGTTCTCCCGTTGTGAATCCTGCCAACAAACTGCTATGCACGTGTGTTTTTGCAAAATGTCGTGTATTTATGCATGCATAAATATATTTGCTGCTAGAACTATGATGAAAATATATTAAAATGGCGCCAGTGAATTATTTGTTTTTATGTGCTCCTTTAATTTCCATTACGCGCCAAATTGATTTATTGCTTTATTATATTCTCACTGGTCATAAATTTCTGTTGCTCTAATCATACAGTTGAGCTTTAACAATTGATTATTGTGTGATAAATTAAAATAGAATTAAATCGCATTAAAATTTTCAGTGCATCACGTGCGCTTAATTAATTAGGCACATCAGCGGGGGAGGGGGAGCGCATAAAGATGGATTTACGGACCATTGGGATTCAGAAAAATATTGCTCATTTGCTGACCCAAGGCCTGAGCATGGGCTTAAATTAATTTAGCATTTGAAGCATGCCATTATCCCGAGCAAATGATGTGGAAGCACGTTGACCCCGCTTGTATTAAAGCAAATGGCATCAGCCGCTCAGCAGGAATCTAAAACAGGGCGCCGCATGACTTTGCAGGGCCGGACCCTCTTCAGAGGGAGAGCCAGCTTTATAATTTTGACTTTGTTTCCATACACTGATTTCAGTTTGCATTACTATAGTCCACTTAATAAGCTATATTCAGACAAGAGAAATGTATCAGAAATGTGACCACACGTTACTCTTTTTATAATAATATTACAGTTAGGTATTAAAATATACCCTTCGAAATATAAATATGTATTCTTAGTTGAAAACAAACTCTTATTGATCTACGTTTTATGGAGACGAAGTCAATAATGTTGGAACCTTAAAAGCTATTGTCATCAAAAATGTAAATGACTTTTTTTTGGAATGTAAATTTTTAATTGCCACGCTCAATCCATAGTACTACCCTGCGCGTTAATTAATTCATTAAAATTATTAAACTATGAAAACAAAGAGTATCTGTGCATAATGTAAATTTAAATGCATATTCTGTTTTATTGTACTTGTAGTGTGTTGCGATGTTCGAGAATATGGTAATCGCATTCAATCGATTTTTGGAGCTTATGGCTTTATCAAGAGGCGTCGGCTTTTTGCTGGTCACTTATTAGTCACACACACACACACACGCACAAAGTCCGAAACACTTACGCTATAAATATGGTGTGGCATACATTAGAGTCTGTTGTTTATGCTCTGCTTGGCCTCTGCTGCCCCCTGCTGGCCTCTCCTTGGCTCGCAATTTGTATCTGCCTGCAGCATCAGTTTTTGGAGGGGGCTGTGCGCTCTTAATGCTCGTCCTGTTTCGTTTTTGGGGCGTTTGTGGCATTTGCACGCTTCATTTGACATAAAGACCAAAAATATCCGACAGCGTTTTATGTGGCATGGCCTCCATAGCGCTCCTGCTGCTGTTGTTGTTGTTGTTGTTGGCATTTGTTTAGATTACGTATACGCCCCGCATTTATTTTGTATTTATTAACGCTTTTTTCGTTGGCATTTGTTTATGCGAATCTGTGGCGATATTTGCACCAATGGCGCCAAAATGTTCATTTGCAAAGCAAACAATAACAAAAGAAAAGAGAGCAGCAAATACTCGTACATTATAATATGTGTACATAAATTAACTTGAAAACATGTTACTGTGTTTGCGAGTGGTTTTCCAAATTGGACAGCATTACACGTAATGCTGTTGAATATTTGTGATGGCATTACCGAAATGGACATTATTTTAAGTGTATACTTAATAAACATAAATATTTATAACAAACTTTTCCATTACTTTAATAATTAGCAACTTCAAAAAGTCGCTCAAATTTCCATATTACCCAAATCGGACTACAATGTACTCACAGAATAGATTTTTCAGAATAAAAATGGACGATCAATAGCTTAGATTGCTTACATTTCACGCATAGTTCTCAAATAACAACGAAAAATCATGATCAGCTTCAAGTTATTCAATAAAGAAGTGCCGCATACTTTAAAAACTATGAAAATAATAATAAAAATAGGAACATGCTAATATACATACAAGTAGTCATTTATTAACTTATTAGCCATCTAGAATAAACAATTTGAACATTATCATTACAACCAGAAATAAAATAAATGGAGGCTAACACGAAATGCTGATTTTATTCTCCATTGTAATTAAGTTTGGTTTTAGTTAATAGCTCAGTGGCCAGAGTTATTTATACTTTTCACATAGTGTGTTGTGCCATTTAAAGTCCCATTAGTGCTGAACACACAATCGGGCTGCAACAACTTGTGCCTGCAGCTAAATTGTGGAGCTCGCAAATCTAAAAGTTCAACTAAATCGAGTGCGGTTCGTGCTGGGCTGGCGTTTTATTCCTGGCTTTAAATCGTAAATGTAAATAGTTCAGGAAATGTGGACAAAATGTTAACTAAACGTCAATGTTGTGTTGGCTGAACATGAAATTTTATTGCGAAAAGTTTGTTGTTGTTTTGTATTTGAGAAGCATGTAATTGATTTTCAATTAGCAACGATAATTGCTTTCTGTCCACTGTGCAGCCGCGCAATTTCATTACGATTATATATCACTTTGGCGTAGTTTACTTCTTTTTTTATTGTCCAATAAGACTAATGACAGTGCAACGTGGCGTATGCGTGTTGACTGGCAGCTTTATTAAACCGTACGTATGGGTAAGTATGTGATTGTGTGCGTGCATGTGTGTGCCTGACACGTATAAAAATTTAATAATGTTACTTACCAGTTGTTGTTTTTGATGCTCCACTTCTGCTTCGGCTCCGCTCGTTGCGGCTCATTACAAATTGCTTTACGTGCCGATAAATTAAATTAAACTGTTTGCTGATAGTTCAGTTCTCAGATAGTTCACAGCCGTGGCAGCACATGTGCTTAATGCGTCCCTCAATCATTTTAGATTTAAGAAAAACTCTTTGGCACTCGGCATGGCAAGCATGTTGGGGCTGGAGTTTCATATCGTAATTGCTTTCGGATCGGGCTGTATCCATAGACAAATACAATTTGATTAATAAGATAATTTTCTTTTTTTTTCGCAGGTATGTGAACTACATCATGCTACGTATTGCTTTAAAAGTCGGGCACAAAGCAAGAGGCAAGTAGTTGGTAAGATATGGCAGATATTGCAAATAATTTTGTTTGTGCTGTCGACTGTTGTCGTAATAAAATAAAATGTTGAAATTCAAATTTTCATAACAATTTCGGCTCATTCTTTCATTTTGTGAGTGTGTGTGTGTTGTTTTTTTGTTGCTTTTTGCAAGTCATGTGCGAAATTTATATGTCGCTTAAGTCGAGGAAAGCTCATTTCTCAACAGAGTAAAAAGGAGAATGAACGAGCCGCATGCATGAAAAGAAATCCAAAGATTAAATTAAATTGTGCACGTCCCAGTTTTAAACTAAACAGCAAGAAAGAAAGAGCTTAAGGCTGGGAAGCAACAGCGACAGCGACAGCGACAGCGACAGTGGCAGTGGCAGCTGTTCTGTGTCGTACATCATAAGGATGCACACAAACACACATATACTATATACTTGTATGTATGTATATAATGATGGCGGTTGGGGTAGTTTGATGGAGTGGGGGCAGTAAACAGAAACACAAGATCCAGCGGCCAGGCCAGGAGTTACTTCTGAACGCATTTGCGCAATAAATCACAACATTTTCAGATGCTTACACAAATGCTTTTTTGATCCTTAATTTTCTGATCAAATACGTGACATTAAATATGGCGGCCATCTGTACGGGTATGTGTGTCTGTGTGCAGCTGTTTGCAGCAACTAACAAATCGGAAAGACGACGAAAATTGAATGAGAACACGTTGTATGTGTGTATGTATGCGTGTATGTGTATATTGCCACGAAAGTAAATCTGCGGGTTATACACGTACACGTGTATAAAACAGAACGAAACAAAAGCATTTTCAATCACTGATGCCCACATAAAAAGCAAAGTCGCATTGCGAGTATTCAAGTGTGTGTTTTGTTGCTGTATTGTTATTGTATTTTCAGCAACACATACAGGCTGGCGCTTATATTGTAAAGTTTGCTTTTATGACTGTCTGCAACTGATAGTCGCCAACAATGTATTCAGGCTTGTCCATACGTGTGGGTGTGTTTTACGCTTGCTTACTTTTCAATTTATTGCGTAACATTAAAAGCTCCCCAAGCTACAAGCCACCAGTTACAAATACAAAGCATGGATACATTGTGCATTGTACATTAGTGGCAGCATCATCAGCTAAATCTCATTGTGCAGCTATTTCACAAAAATGTCAATTGCATTGGCAAAGTATTTATATGGAAGTAGAGTTGTGTTCCGTGTTAGCCGGGCCACAAAGCAACAAAGACAGAGTAAGTCATTCAATCTATTGGGAAATAGAGCATGGCTTTCATATTATGTGAGTACGTTAGCCGTGGCTTGGGATTGCCAAGCATTCATCCACTTAACCGCCCGTAAGTTTTCAACTTCAGCCGAACAAAAGTATCAATCAAATACAAATCAAGAATTTCTTGCCATATAAAATTACAAAGTTCTTCTTCTTGTTGAATGAAAATCATAACTTGTTGGCAATTATATTAACGATTTTACACACAATTTTAAGTTTATTATCGAAGCCTTGAGTTGAAGTTAGTTGGGCAGGTAATTGGCACACAATTATTTCTTTCTTAACAAGTTTATATTAATTTTAACATTAATTAACTAATGTTCGATTACCCTTAGTTGCAATTAGTTGGACAGATAATTGACAAATTTGTATTTATTTAAGAAGCAACACTTAATAGTAATAATATTAATTTTAATATTCTATTACAAATGTAAGCAAATAAAGGACTAATGAAATTAAAACCTTAAGAATGCAACTAAATTTATTTTTATATTTTGCTCTTTGCATTATTATTGTACTTATTTATAAGTAGGAGAAACTAAGTTAGAGCTAGGCTTATTTTGGAAAGTGGAAAGCACTTCTGCTATATATTATTGTTCTTCTATGTATTGCAGGACTAAATACAAAGGAATCTAAAAAGTATAATAATTCCCATTTCGATTGATAGGCTTGATATTCTTCGTACATGCATTTACTTTTCTGGAAGATGTTTAAATGCTTAATATTGCTTTCTAAATGTTCTGGAAGTAGAATTATTTATTCATGTCATTAATACACAATTGGGTTGCTCAAGGCCGCTTCCATCCTGCATTTAAAATTCGGCTTTATGGAATTAGCAGTCATAATATATGATAGCCAAGCAAACAAAGCACATATGAGTATGTATTTATCGCAAATGTGCATATTTAAATTAATTAAATATTCGAGCTCGTCAAAGAACAAACGGGCTAGTGCTTTTAATTATGTCTATAGACTGAGTGGAGTTGAAATTTAATAATGCTCGCACAATACAATTATTGAGCATGTCAAGCATAAAGAAATAAACATTTGACACACTCTCATGTACTATGGGTGTGTGTGTGTGTGTGGGTAGCTGTTTTCGTGTACACCCATATGCAAAATTTGCATGAAAGCATGATAAACATGCGGCTTAATGATGTTAATAGCAATTGTACCCAGGGTGAGGCAGCAACAGCGAAAACGACAATGGCAACAAAAATAATATAAAGGAAGTAGAGTGGTAGGGGTGGGGAGAGAGCAGGAGTTACCTGACGCTGGTTTTCACCCTTTACGCATCTTGCCACAAATATTTAATAAAACGACCAACTTTGTGCGCAGCTTGCCAAGAGAAACTGCCTAACTTTTGCCACAGCCAGTGGTAAGGTAACAACAACAACAATAACAACAAGTAAAGCAGCCAGCAAACCAACTTGCAAAACTCCCACACTCACAACCTCACTGCCAAGCATCAACTGTCAAACGCCCATAAATTTACACAGAATTATAATTATTATAAAATTTCGAAATGTTTGCGCCACGAACGTGCTTCTTTGCTGTCAGTACCAGCGTCAGACTTTCAACACTTTGGCCACAAAGCTAACTGTTTTCGCATACTTCTCCCATTTATATATGTATGTACATATGTTTTTAATTTACTACACATTACCCCTTTACGGTTTAAAATGTTGTAGCATTTCATTTGTTTGTGTGTCAAACTATTTTTTATGTGGCAAGAACTAATCGTATTTCAAAAGTCAAAAACTTATAACAAACAAATCGGGAAATTCTATTTCCAATTAAGTAGCAAATTTGACTTAATTAGCTGTTTGGCTTGGCAAACCAAAACCAAGTGAAATAGCCATGGGAATTTGTTGCTGTTATCCGTAGCCGTTAATAAACTTTTTCCCGTTCAATTGGCGGATGCAGTAAAAACAAAAGCGGGAGCAACAGAAAGCGACAAAATGCTGCAAATAAGTATGGGCAGAAGGAAAAACCAATCAACACAAAATTAAACAAGAATCACGATTCATTTATGTGCAAAATTAAAAATATCTCGCCCAAGCCAATTTGTTGTTGGCATAGCGAACTAAGCGCCTAAGCAACAAATACCGCCTTCCCTTCTCTTGTATGTACTAGTTGTTGTCCCTGTTGTTGGGTGTTGCCAAGGAAATTGAGAATGAATTGCGTTTAGCGCTTGTCGATTGTCACCGCCATCGAACATCGCATGCCGATGCCATCAGAAAACCGCCATCGCTTTCCAGCCTTCGCCCCCCACCTTAGGTCGCAACGCAATAATTTGTCTATTTAAACTTTTCTTGAGACGCACGCGCTACAAGAGTCAAGAAAGCTGTTGCTGACTCCATGCTCGGTTCGCTTTTTTGTGCCTTTCATTTGCATGCAATTTATTTTGTTAATGTTCGAAAATAAACAACCACAATGAGCGGGAATGGGAAAGGAGAAAGGCACAAGTCGAGAAAGTAGCTACGCGCAATGCCGAGGCCCATTTAGCAGCATAGCAGCGAATATGAGAAACAGAACCATCATCAATTTCAATTTTCACTCTTGACTATCCCCAGAACAAAAAGGCGTACATAGTCAATATTTTGTGACTTTTGCGTCGCATGTCAAGGAACGACTTGGCTGCTGTTTCTTTTACTTGCCGGTGATGAAGGCGTTGCCACAACCATTCCATTTCATTCCACATATAGCTGGGCGCCATGAATCAGCCCAGCTGACAGCACCCCCAAAAAATATGGCAACAATTTATAAGTGATTCGTCATTGTTTATTGGCTTGGCTTCATCGAAGCGCGCAATGGAGCGCTACTCTGGCAATTCGACCAGGAGCAGGCCAGACAACAAAGGAATTTGTAGCAAAAATGAACGAAAGGCATAACAACAAATTTACCAAGATTAACGAAAGGTAGCAGTGCGTCTTTATTAGCTGTTGAGCGGGAGCTTGACCATTAAATTTGTACATACTATATACTCGTACGAGTATGCCACGAGTACTGCACACAACCGAACATCCAATAATTACTATTCTTTTTCTTCCTGTGTAATATGGCTTATGAAGGTTGGGCTCCTAGTTTAAGCTCCAGAGGGAAATAATATATTTTGAACCGATTCAATCCTATTAATGATCAACGTCAGAATTAAAAAAATGTTTAATTATAATTTATTTAAACACAAATTACGTAGTATTGATTGTACCATTGCTTACTTTTAATTGAAGCAATTATGTACAAGGGAAGATACATTAATAATCGAAGTCTATATACTTGACTGTTGCTTTAACTAATAGAGCCATCAAGGCATTAGAAAGGTAGTCCGTTCTTCGATTTCCTTAGTCAAATATTATTTTGTTCCTTTTCTTCAAGTATTATTCTTTATTTGTATTTTGCCATAACTCGACAATGTGACTTTTTATTAGACGTGAGACTACTCTCACAGAATTTGTAAAACTGCAACTAATTTTAAAATTATGCTTTATGTGATGATGGTAGCGAACTCTTGAACTATGCCAGGCCCCATGATACTAAAATGATTGTATTTGACATTTCAAGTCAGAGCTGATATTACATTTTTCTATCAGTGTACGAATAGATACGTTGTTGGTAAGTTGGTGGTAATTATTTCAAATGTAATAAAAAGCACAACGTACGTGGAAGTGAAAATTTGTGGCGCGTATACCATCAAAGGTTAAAGGATAACGACAATTTATGGGCCTTACTTGTAATTCCTTGAGGCAGTTTTGTTGACATCATCGGTAGGTGCGGGCTGTTTACCTGTATCTGTCTTCTGTCACGCTTCTCTTTGCCAGCTAAATATTAGTCCCTATATGGAGCAGCATACGCCAAATATTGGCCCAATGCGAGCGTGCGTAGCTAAACATGTCGCAGTTTGCTCAACAACTATGTTTGATAAAGGCGTCAGCCTGCAAGTATGCAACGTAATTTTGGCAGCGCCTGCAAAATTCCAACTGAGAAACACAAACACAAATACGAAGGCAAACTTCCTAACGAAATATCGAAAGTAACTCTGGCACAGAAAGGGAGCGGTAGTCGGAGAACGTGCCCGGCCACTTTTGTGCATGTTTTAACCTGCATCCTCTTGGCAGCTGAGCAACGTGAGCTGGCATTGGAATGTGTGTTAGTGTGTGTGTATGTTCAGTAAACTTTGCGCTGCAAAAGTTGTGCTTTTTGTGAGTTGATGACGATGCCGCTTGTAAATTTTTGGCACAGGAATCAATCTGAAAGCAGTTGTAAAACGTTTTGCATGCAGCGAGGCGTTCAGCCAGCAACAGAGTGGCAGGAGAGATTGAAAGAAGGAATTTCTGTCGATGTGGGTGAGTGTTGGTGTCATCTTTGCAGGTGTGGCAGCTGTCGGCCTGCTGTGGAGTGTGTGTGTGTGTGTCTGCGCCTCGCATAGCCGCCTAAAAGCAGACAGCAGTTCCACCAACATCACAAATTTCGCAGCAACTACTTGCTTGGCATCGCGCATGCCACGTACCACTATCCTTGCTTTGTGCAGCTTAGTTGTCACCAAAACGTTGCTTGCCGCTTTAAGGCACTTGGCATGCCTCGAAACTTTGTATGCAGAGAATGCAAATGCGAAACTTAAATGAAATGCAGGCTGGCAAGCAGGCAGGCAGGCACGCTGACTGGGAAAGTAAAGTAAACTTTTTGATTATCAAGTTTTTGGCGTGTGCCAAATAAATTTCTGCAGAAAATAAAGTGCAAATTGTTTCGCCACAATTGTCGTCTCTGTGTAAGTGTGTGTGTGTGTGTGTATGGGTATGTACTAAATGGGTGTCTGTGTATCTTTCTTGTAGTTTATGCATGCAATGGTACGCCTGAGTGGCGACAACCGACAAACAACAACGGCCAGGCCTTGTCTAAGGTTCGACATGTTTGGAGCCGGTCCACAAGCGGGCGCCCATTTTTGGCAGCCCAAGCGCTTTTCTATTAAAATTTTCATTAAATTGAAAGCAATTAGAAGGCAAGGCAAACGACCGCGTGCGAGTGCCATGCCGATGTCGAGACTCGGGCTGTTGTTGTTGCTGCTGCTGCCACTGCTGTTACTGTTGCCTGTGGGCTACGGCAGTAGTTGAGTTGAGCAATTTGATTGTAATTTGGGAACTAGTTCATACAGTCTTTAAAATTATATTTCTCTCCGTCATATTTTTTGTGAAATAAAAATATTATGCACACCTGTTTATGGAATTCAGGGACATTCCATCAGTTTTAATATTTGATTTAATTTAAAAGCTCATAATTATAAGTTTTGTAATGTTTTTTAAGCTTAATTCTTTTAAATTAATATTACATTCTTTTTAAATCTCTTAATAAGATTTAATTTTATTTTATTTTATTTTTTATTTTATTTTATTTTCAAACCCTGTATCCAAAAACAAGACAAGTCAATACAACCTGTTCCGCCTGTCTCTCCGTCTGTCTGTATGAATCCATATATCAGAAAGAATAAGAATATTTAATTCTTATTTTTAATTAATTTGATTATTGGTGTTTAATTGTTTTTGTCCTTCCTCAAAATGTCTATAAATTAGTCAAATATTTTTCAGCTATAAAAAATGAATTTATATGAGTCTGCCATTGAAGAAATGTAGCCATATTCGATTTTGATCTGATTAAGAGAACCAGTGTGACCACACCTCTGGGCAAGGGCAGGAGCTCTGTGGTTATCGTAGGGTCGTTCGTTTATCGAACCGTTCCTTGTTGTTGTTGCTTGCTGTGTTTTGATTATTGTCAAAACCTTGGGCAGCAGCTGCAATTTTCGGCATATAAACGAGCGTGCGTATGTGTGTGTGTGTGCGGCTGCCGGCTTGCCACTCAATTACCAGGAGGCGCAAATTGCGTTGTGACGATAACAAAAGCACATTCTATACAATCAAGATCTCACAGCATCACAAGCAGCTCAAGGCAAATGACATCAAAAGCAGCATCAGCACCAGCAAAGGCAGCAGCATCAGCAGCAGCGACTGCGGCAAAAATTAATTTGCAGCTCTTCAGGTGGGAGCTGGAAATGAAACATCAACAGCATAAATTGTTACTCTCACCTGGGCTGTTAGTCAGCTTTTTTAATGCTGCAGCTGGGCTTTATGTTCGGCCACATTTTCATTTTGATGGCTGATGCCATTTTGTCAATTTTAATGCCGCACAATCGTTCAGCTTCCACCTCAGTGCGAAGCGTGTGGATAGCAACAAAAATTGTATCCTATTCGGCTATTTAGATGAAACGATGGCGTCCATTCAACTAGAAATTGATAGCGTTGCCCAACACTGACAGCAAGTGCATTGCGTCATAACTTTTGATGGGCGCATCAATTTACGTTCGAGATTTTGCTGTCCATACTTCTATTGTTGTAGCTTTTGTTGTTGCCGTTTTTGGCCTGTTCGTAAGCACTTTGTGGCCACTTTGTATATCTGTGTGTGTGCTGCTGACCAAACGCGTTTAATGGCCGTGTTGTAACTGCTGCTGTGAAACTGCCGATTGTTGGCAGCTGCGTTTCTTATTAAGCAACTCAACCATTTTTTTTTCAGCCGTATTCGAATGGATCAGGTGGCACTTGTATGTGGAAATGAAGCCGTAGAAAAATTGAGCGAATTCCGAAGTGCACACTGGGCTCGATAGCGAAAATACAGCACACAATTTTTGTGTGGTATTATTGCTGAAACGAAATTGCAGCATGCGTTAACGTATCTGAAAAATTTTAATTAAACGGCCAGCAAACCTGAATAATGCATTTTTCAACCGAATTAGACTCACCACGAGGTCTTCAAACACAGCAAAGCTGAAAGTTGTGGCGAATGATCTCCAACTTTATTACACAATATGTTTCTTCCTCTTACTGTGTTGTGCCACAGGCGAGCGAATTATTTTTAAATATTAGTCTATAAACAGTTTATAATATTGAAGAAAGCTCATTAGTTAAAACGTTGATTTACTGTAAATCACGAATTCTATTAATTTTGATTTTGAAATGTTAAAAGTCACATTTCTATCGATTCCTGTGCCCAATGTTCAATATGCCATTGCACATGTACACATAAAAACGTGTTATTTATGGATATTTTGTGAGCTTTCTTTCGCATCCCGCTACATTTTTTGCACCAACAATAAGCTCGTGGCTTTTGTTTTGTGGTCTTGCAATCAAATATTGAAATTGGCTTGGATTTAATGGCATCGATTGGCCGGCCATTGGAACTTATGCCATTTTGGCTGAATTTATACTGCTCGTGTTTTTTTGAAATGCTCACAGGATGTGAGCAAATGGCCTATTGATTTCAATGGGCACCGTCATGACATCCTGTTTTCTTTGCTTTTGTGTTTTCCCAACCACTCTCCAGCACTTACACGAAATCAAGTTTTAATTCTTAATGCTGCCACAAACACACGAAATAGCAATCGTGACTCCAACAACGACTGCCCGACACCCGTATCGCCTGACTGCCAATGCTAGAAGTATGTGTCAGTGTCCTGCTTTCAAGTTTCGGCTATTTGTCTGCATGAGCTTGACAGCTAAAATATTGAAAATGTGGCCTGCAATCGCACAAGCCGAAATACTATAAGTTGAAATTGAATTTCAGCTGCAAGCTCTTGCTTTCCGAAGATGGCTTTCTGTGGCAATGCTTTATTAAATTTTTGAGCAAATAACAAATAAGCACACGCCTCCGCATTGGCTATGCAAACTCGAAAAGTTTTCAATAGAAATGGCCAAAGGCGCGCAAATTATGTGCACCATACGCACAAGCACCGATCAGCCCGGGGCCATCGAGGAAAAGGGAAAAACAGTCGAGCCCAAGTGAGTTTCAAACACACGTGCGCCGTACGTGTTTGTTGTGATTTGAAAATTTCCGGCCATGCTCACGAGCTGAGGCGGAAATTATTTGTGGCATTGATTATGGACGTCCATGAGCAATGAGAAAAGCAAAGCAGAACAGAACAGAACAGAGCAAAGCAAAACATGTGCATGGCCTGTAGTTATTGGCCTGGTCAGGGATCTAAAAGCACTCTGGCTATGCTGTGCGTGTACATTTTTTAAAGCCTTTCCACTCGAAGCTATTTAAATATTCAATCAAAGAGAAATAATTCTGAGAGACAACTTTAACTATTAAATTTCATGCGCGATGCGGATTCACTCGCAATCGAAATTGCGATTTCGATTAGTATCCAGACTCTTAAGCTCAGGCCAGAAAAGGGGCAGAAATATTCAGGATTCCCCGAGGCGCATAGCAAACAGGAAGTTTTCGTGGAGAAATATGTGAACGAATTACAAATTTCTTAGCATGAGGGCTGACTAATGGTGTCCTATGCATAGCTTTGATCAATCTGTCTGAGTCATTGGCCCAGCGGAAATTAAGGTGAGCGATTGGAGGCAATGGAACGGTCCATGAGAACAAGGCTTGTGTGTGTATGTGTGTGAGGCATACTTATAAGCATTTCAGGCATTCGCGCATTTCGGCACGCGCCTCACTTCCTGCGACCCGTCAACGTTGCTCGGTGCTCGGTGCTCGGAGCTCGGAGCACGCACCACCAGGTTGGCGTAGGCGTTATGGGTATGCCAGTGTCGCATGTCAAAAGAGTTTCTGCGCAAATTTTACTTAATTTTTTGTTTTGCCATGAATACACTCCCATGTACATAAATATGTATATATGTATGTATGTATATGTTGCTGCTCTTTCCTTTTCATCATACTCTTGAAAAGGGCCTTCTAGCTTCACCCTGAAGTTGGCATTGAAGAAAGGATCAAAGAGTTCATGGTTTTCAAGATGAAATGTAGTGAAGGTTTTCCCGTTTCCAATTTACCATTTTATTATTAGATATTTTTTACATTCTTTCATTAGGTCAACAAATGTATGCTGTGAGGAAGTACAGACGTTTTATTTGCAAGTTAAGAGAGCGGAACAAGTAATAAATCACAATAATATATATATTGACTTCGTTATCAATTGACCTGCAGCTTTAGAGTAATGATATACTATAATAATATGTCGGAATCATTTATGTCAAGCTATTCTTTTCATCAGTCACTGATAAGGAGATGTCTGAAAATTTAAATTTGAGCAAAGTAAAACGTGGCAGGAATGCCCATACAAGTATTCCGATCCACCTCAATATAGGGTATTGCCTCTTCATCAGAAATGTTATTTTCGTTTCTCCGTTTTATGCTTAATTTCTGTCATCGCAGGAGCAAAAGTCGGCACATTTACTTTCACACACAAACACGCACCACACGCACTCGCACTCGCAGTCGCACTCGCACAGGTATTTGCATATCTGATAAAGTTTTGTTTTCCCCTGTCGAAATGTGCGCATACGTAAATAAATAAATTGTGCGTTTAACGGTTAAATTAAAACTTCTGTTCGAAATGTTCACAAATGTTTTTACAAGCAGCGGCGGAAGGTTTTTCCCCCAGCTTGGCATCATACACATACGAGTATGTATGTATTTTGTTTTACTTCATTGTGACAAACTCATGTAGTATGCATGTAAGTATATACAACATACCTATGCAGGCAGTAAGTAATTATCTTTCATATCAACATTAGTAATTAACTACCACACACATATGTAGGTCGGCGGGCTTGTACAAACACAAGAAAAAGGGGCGGCAACAATTAACCACAAAAAAGGCGTATGTACATCAAAAAAATGTCATATAAACAATAACAGTACACGGTTGGGGAGCAGTAACTAAGAAAAATAAACGAAACGCACGGTAAAACAAAATGTCGACAATAACAAATTCGACAAAAGTAAATGTGCAGTATTTGGAAATAGAGGAGAAAGTTGACGACTATCAGATGTTCGTCAGACAATTAACCATTGCATATGCGTGTGTAGATATAGGATTGTAATTGTGAAAATATTCACTCTTTGTGCCCAGTAAATACGAAAATGAAATGAGTAGACGGAAATTGGATTGGGAAAAGTAAACTTTTATTTGACAGCCAATAACAGCAAAGGCCAAGAAGGAAATATGCTTACACACTCTTTCTATTTTAAATATTTATATAATTCATTGCGATTTATTTTAGTTTTTGTGCGCGTATGTAGACATACCTGAATCTAAAACAGATTACATAATATAATTCACTCTCCCACATCACGAGATTTCTATTTTAGTTGGGCCTTACCTTCATTTTGAGTCACGTCAGCCGACAGTTTAGCCCTAAATGGAAAATAAGAAGCCAACGTATAAATAACAAACACAGCAGGTGTCGCTGACAAGGCAGACGTCCTGGTGGCTTAGGCCCAGGCGGAAGCCCAAAACATGGACGCATTCGCTAATGGCTTCTGTTGCATTGCACTTAATTTATCAACATCTTGGTGCTGCTTTTGTGGTTGACAGTGACATCACAACAACAACTGGTGACTGGCTTGCCCAGCCGCAGCTGCCGCACAACTTTAATTGAATTACCGGGTTAAGGCGCGTAAAGCGTTGGCTGTAAATTATGCGATTAATGCGCACGCGTTGGCACGTAAACGGCGAGCCGTGTTTATTAGCGCCCATGCTTCGTTTTTGGCTTGCGAATGATGTTGGTTTGCGAATGCCAACAATGCTGGCTGAAGCCTAACATTGAGCCTCGTCTCTATTACGAGGCGCACTCGCATATATCAAGAGCACATTAGCATTCTACAACAGCCGCAGCAGGAAGATCATGAACCTAGTCTCCAATAAGCATCAATTATGCTGCCTGGCTTCGTTTTTGGTTGTTGCCGCTAAAAATTATGGCAAATTACGTGCAACGTCAAGACGTGCCACAATAAATTAAAGCGTTTCTGTAGTTAATGCTTGAATTTTTCCGAAGTTCCTGATGCCACATATGGCCAAAGATCGCTGGCAGACCGTAAAGCGCATAAAAGTAACAGCCAACACATAAAAATTGCGTTAAAATTGCTCGCGCGGCACCTAAAAGCATATACGCACACCCACACCTACACACACACACACACACACACACACAATATACATTTGTATAGACACGGCAACGTACACACATTATTAAAATTTATTCATGACTTTTTACTTTCATTTCCTCAAGTTGCGCGAGTAGTACTATATAGTATGTAGGCGTGTGTATTTTTATTTACTTTTTTTTTGTGCCTAACGCCTGCTTACTTGTCATATTTGTTTGAGTGCTGGCTGTACACTGACACACACATACACACACATATGAGAGTGACGTGTCTGACTCGTTATGAAGACCATAAACATAAAATATAATATTGATGCGAAGTGCAAATACAAATATGCGACATTTGAAGTGCCAAGAAGCGCTGGAGAATATCAAGATCACGACCTACACTGGCAGAAAGCTTCTGTTTCTTCTGTTTGTACACTGCAGTTGAAATGGCATATGAATATGCATTTCTTCTTTTAAGTTGTTCCTTTCTTTTATATTATCAATTGCGAAATTTACATTTTATGTATATAATGAAAAGAATTATAATTGTGTTTTTTTTAGAGTGTGCCAGGCCATTAAAACCCTTGAATTTAATGTTGCTCTGCAATTGCATTTTTATTTGCCACTGGAGTGAAAGTTAATGCTGCGCACAAGTTTCTCAAATGTGGCAAGTGACATTAACGATTTTCTATAAATTTGTAAGCTCACACTTTCTGCGGCTGCTGCTACTGCTGCTGCAGTAAAATTGCATTAGCTGCAAGAGAAAATGTTTCAATAATAACAATAATATTGCAATGCGCGCCACAAGATTACAACAGAAATGGGGAAAGCAGCGCAGGAAAAGTTCAAAATGTCGACAAACGAACAAACAAAATTTCATTTTCAGACCAACGTAAATTGAATGTACACATGTATGCGCACTTACCTACATATATATACATATATGTACATATGTATATGCATGTAGGTATGTTTAGAGTATGTGTGTATGTGGCACACAAATGTTAGCATTTGTACTTGTGTGCATGTGTATGTGTATGTGTGTCAATGCCGTTGACGTCGAGTGAGCGTGAAACAAATGCCAGCTATAAAATCTCAACAGCAATGGCAACTGCGATGGCAACTGAGTCGGGGTCTGGGAATGGAAATGGGACTGCGACTGCGACTGCTGCATATTTGTAGCATAATCTCCAAGGATTCCAATGGCGAACGGAAAATGGCACACTCACACTCAATCGCAAACAAACTAGCGATAAACTGTGCAAACAATTTGATGTTGGTGCAAAAGCGAAAATAGCTTAAAGCGTTTGAGTTCGAGTTCGAGGCAGCAGTAACAATAAATGTGTAAATGAGAAATTAGCGAGCGCACAAAAGTATGCAACGAATTACGCAAACATTTCCAATGAACCAAACGCCATTTTGAACAAGCCAGCAAGCATGTGGAAGCCAGAAGCCAGCAGCCAGCCCTGTTGGGGCGCTGTTAAAGTTTTAACGACAAGCAATAAACTATGATAAGCAGGGCCTACAAAATGGCGGCCCTAATTGCTAACTGCATGGGATACTTAAGTTAATACATCAGTTACTGAGTCTGTCACATAAATTTTACATCGCATAAATAATGCACACGAACCTAAAGGAGCATTGTTAAGTAAATTTCTTCTATTTTATTATGCATAATTAAATATTTACGTTTTATTTGTATTTAACCGTAAAACACTTGCAAACTATCATATGATTCCAGTACTCGTTTTTACTTATTAAGCTTCCTTTCGCGAATTTACACTCTATGAAAAGCCAGTTGCTAAGGCGAAGTGTTGCGTGGCCATATTAGTTTTGGCGCACTTCCTGTTGGCGCGCTACTCATCCTTTTTATCAGACTGACGCGTGTCAGCAGCGACGTGTTCGGAAGCTTAGAGCTGTGTGCCTCGTAAATACTAAAGTTGTGCAGACTGCTGGTAGCCTGCCTGCAGTGTTCTGCGGCTGATATGGGGGCTTTTGAGTGGCAGCCGTAGCTGTGCGATTATGGCTGCGAGGCAACACAGGGCCCAGAATAACAATAACAACAGCAACAGCGCACCGAATAAGTTTAATGCCAACACTGTCCTTGTCGGTGCCATAGACCTCAACATTCGTGTAATCACTTGTCATCTAGCTAAGCTCTCAGCTATCTCCCTCCCGGGTCGGAAACACATACAGAATGGTTGTTTATTAGTAAACACTTTGCAGTTATTGCTTTAGCGTAAGCATAAAGACAATCTTGATGATACACTGAACAAAAAAATCAGCACAGATCAAACTTATTTGCAAGTAAACTACCATTTCACCTAGTCGAAGCTGTAATTAACACTTGCATGCATCTAAATACGCGTGTAAGTAAAAATTCTGTACAGATTTGTTATGTGCAGAGTTATGTTATCTTATTGAGGATAAAAATTTCAATTTAATAATTAATTAATAACATTAATAAATAACGAGATCTTAATTTTGAATTGTTTGAGCCTTATCATCGAAATATTTATAAATAATATTTTTTGCAGACAATTAAATAATAAAAGCTCAGTTGTCCAGCTGTTTACAATTATAATTCGCTTCAGTCTCAAAAACTCAGCTATTATACTTATCATGGCTATAAAATACCTATTGTTTAATAAAATAAAGAAAACCCTTGAGTTTGTATGATTACAAATAAAATGGTTTTGGAATTTGACGAACACATTAACACCCACTATACATTGATGTAACGGAAATGTTCAAACAAGCATCACTTCAATTCGGAGAATTGGCAAAAAGTGCGCGAAGAATCGTTCAACATTTCTCTACATGTATCATGTATCGTGAAATTGCTTGCAAAATTTTCTTTGAAGGTTTTTACTGCAACCTGACAGTTCTGGTAAATGTTTTGAATCACAAGATACGCAACTTATTGAGAAGATAAATTTCTTGTTTGCTTTTTTGTTTTTGGCCTTGACTGTTTGGTCCAACCAGCCCGGCTTGTTGTCGCTCAAAAGTGAAATTTATATGAAAAGTTATTTAGCTGCCAGTTGCAAGAAGTTGCCAGCTGCCATTGTTCGCTGCTGTTTTTCTTGTCGTCGTGCCACACGACCACACACAAGCACACAAATATACACACACATTCTGCAAGATCAAAGTAGCCAAATAAATTAACTCAAAATGTCGGAATCGATAAGGAGCACCCGATAAGAAACGAGCTCTCCATGACAACTTTTATGGCGCCTTCTCTCCATTTCCCTACGCCTTTCAAGCTTGCCGTCCGTCCTAGAACTCAAGTGCGTGCTCCGTTTGTGGGTATTTGCGATGCCTAATGCGCACAAATGGCGTGCCTTGATTTGAGGCCTCAAGTCACTTTGCATGCCCATGCAAATACTTATGCAAGCTCAAAGTGCAGACGTGGCTCGGCTTTGTGCTCCTCCGAGTTGGGCGCATTTGAATTATTGCGTGTCGTTGCTAATTCTCCATGTTGGACGTCTGTAATTAGCAGTGCGCTCATTAATTGAAGTGACAGTCACACACACGCTCGCACACACGCTCACAAACATGCCAACACGAAAACGTACTCATGCATGCTCACGAAGCAATGCAAATATCCGCTTCTCGTGCAAATATTCACGGTGCATACGACAAAATGTCAGCTCTTGGTGGGCTTTAGGTTGTAGATGCATGTACGAGTGTGTGTTGTGTGGGTTTTCAATGCTCCAGAAGGCACTTTGTAAAACATTCAAGAGGCGTCCATTCAATTAAATTGTTCATTCTTATAAGCCACTTATGTATATATAAGCGCTTTATTTCTCCGAATTGAAAATAACATACAATAATGAGCTTATTCACTTTTAAATTGGATTCAACTGAGAAAAGCACACAACTTAACAATTGAAATAAATGTTTTTCTTAATTAGTTACTTGTAAGGCAAATGCTTAGCTGAACGCATAGCTACAATGTATTTATAGAAAGGAGCAGAAAAAACTGACAGAGGGCGTAGTAATCATTTAAATATATATTATAAATGCATGTGCCACGCAACTATTTTTATGTGTAATTCTTCAAAAAAATTAAAAAATGCACACAACTAAAATGTGTATTTCAATAGAAATTTGTATTATCTAAGATCTTTAACACATCCGCGCTCATATATAATTATATATAGTATATGTTCTTCACTTGCATGCAACTTTCAATTGTTGTTGCTAATCTAGCTATGTAGTATATATATTAGCAGGAGAAAGATATTAAGACTTCTGGGATAGATAATATTCGAGTATAAACAATCAATCAAATTTGTATTTAGCAAGAAAGTAGGCTAGTCCAATCGTAGTGTGTGGTCTAAATGCAATTTGTGATTACAGTTCATGCGGCTTATTTTGGGAGCTAGTCAATGTCTTGTTCAATTTCCTCTTAATTACGTTCGGTTTTGGGTTCGGAAAATTGCGTTTCAAGCTAAACATAAATGTTCCTATTTAATTATGTATACTATTGCTGCCCAACGCCTCTGTACCTCTTTGGCCGTCCACAATACGACAATGCCAGCTAACTAATTGCAAGTACTCAGGTAAACAGAAATTGGGCACAATAACCACATTTTCTGCTTTGATCGCACACACTCAGAAAACGAAAATTGATTGTCTGGCATACGACAGTTGTTATATAATAACAATAATAATTGATTTTGTGGTAGAAGACAAATTGATAGGTCATGCTGAATGTTTATAATTAAAGAAACGTACACAAGACCAGATGTTTGAATGAGATTTAAGATTTCCATTACAAAAAAAATTGTATGCATAAGATATTAGATTAACCCTTTACCTTGGCCATTTTTATTTGAACCCTTGGCTTCGCCTCTTGTTTGCTTTCAAATATTTCCACATAATCATCCTTATTATGTACATACGAGTATATAAACGAATATATATTGCTCTGCCTTTTTTGGTATGTGTACAGTATAGTATATATATTTATATTTTTTGTAGCGCCCATGAAAAATGTTTAAATATTTATGAAATTATGCTAAAGTTTCAACAAGTCATAAATCTCTGTTGATGTTTGACTTTTTATGCAAAATTTATTTCATTTGCATAAAAATGGCTGACAAAATATTTTAACAACGCAGCCAGAAACAGCTACGGCAATGGCAACAACAGGACAACAACAGGAATAAGCAAGCAGGAGCAAGAGGCGTTAAACAATAGATTGGGAGCGCAAAAAGCAAACAATGAAGGATAACAAAGGCCCAATAGGCTAGCACACCTGCGCAGCCCAAGGCTACTGTTTTTTGTTATTATTGTCATAAACACAAAATTTGCCCAAAACTTTTCCACGTAATCAATCACGCTTCATTTATTGACAAGCACAAAGGTGGGCCGTTGAGCCGATGAGCCTGCCAAGCTTTGGGCCCTACAAAATGGTGTGCACTTGCCAGGCAGCTTAGGCATTCGGTCAAAAGTTTTCCATCGAGTGAAAATAAAAAAGAATACCCGTCACAACTGTCAGTGCAGCCGTGGAGCCCAGCGTTAGTCTTGACAGCTCATTTGTGGTTGGGTTTCTTGTGTAAATGGAGAAAGAGAGATGGTGTACTTGGAACACCTGCTGAGCCAACTATGGAGTCGCACAGCCCAGCTCCTGGCTACAAAGGCTACAAAGTAGGCAAGATTTATGTCAAAATTTTACGAGCGTTTCCAGTCAACACTCATACGCCACATGGGTGGCAATGGCTGTCGCAGTGCCAGACAGGCGTCCAGCCAAGCGGCAACGCCAAGTTCGGGCCGCGAATGAGCTTGACAAATATTTACGAGCCCAAGGATAGCCTTATCAAATGGCAAACACACAGAGTTTTTTGTTCTTTTGTTAGCCTCCTTTTCGTAGGTAAGCCGAATGCGACGGCCACAAAGTTATTGCTTTTGAAATTAATAGAGAGCACACGAAGGGGCGCCCACATTGGCGCCCCATTCGAGGTGAGGTGCAAACTTTGGCAATTTACCAATAAATAGAGCATAAAATTTCGTTTTGGCGCTGAACTGCTGCCTGTCATCGCCCCACTAACCCCTTATCAAAACTATAGCGGCTGGCTAATTTGAAACGGCGATATCGGTCTCCTCACACATCACACACCCACTTTTGTTCGCTTCTATTTTGGTTGGAGGCATTCCGAAACTCACTCACGCAGTGGATTCTCGCAACCCTTCTCCTCATTTCCTGCCGCTGACGAACAGCTTCTCGTTAGTTCTGCCTGAAATGTGGAACAGAGAACGCCTGTCTATCAATTATAAGTGAAAATCGACCAAATCCAATTACAATGCTCTCCATAGTGTGGTTGTTATTGTTGTTGCTGTAGCGTAGATAATGCGAAAAAAGAGGAAAGTAGGTCCCAAAATAGCAATTTTTCCCCATCATATTAAGAATACATGATTAGCATTTAGACTCAGTTGGTTAGTTGCTCTCCAACAATAAAGCTTATAGAACACTGACCAACAACTGGCCTAAAATATTGTTCTTTATGCCGTTTGAGAAATTTTTAAGCAAATGCTTCAAAAGGAAATTTACTTATAGAAGCAATGCTATCCACGAGATAAATTACTATAATGAAGTAAAATTCTGCAAATATTTTCCATGCAATGGGAAGGAGCAGTTCCAATATTTGCCGTTCAATGCTTTGGTCTTATTGAAATGAAAGAATATTAAACAAACTCTACCCCAAAAATGGTACAGTGCAATAAATACTATATAAAACATATCAAATATTAGTAATTAGAAACAAAGTAGATTAACGTTAAGCAGCAGTTTTATTGTTTAAAAAAAAAAACATTTTATATATGAGGTACTTAAAGGAAAAGCGATTATTTTGTTCATTGTTTATATATGATTGGAATTTTGCAATGGCGTTTTGCCACGTTGAATGCATGTTTTTAGTTGGCTCTGCATGAAGGCCACTATTTTTTATGGTTTATATTCGTTGGTTTTTAGTTGAACGATACGATGAGATGAAAAATATTTCGCAACAAAAATGTTGTAATTGTTTTGCATCAAATGTTATTGATTTCGCTAACAATTTATTGCTAATGGACGATAGGTTGGAATATTCAAAATAAATATGTATATTTTGAAGGAGAAACATATTTTAAGAGCAATATTTTAAATTTAATTAATCAATGCTAAATCTTGTTTTGAGATGATATTAAAAGATGAGATTTTACATATCAAATGAATTCGCATTAGCGGCTAATTAAGAATGTAATAGACTCCTATGCTGTTATATTGAAATTGTGGTTTTTTATGAGTTCTTCATCGAGTTCTGCAATCGAAAGAAACGTCTAACATAGAGAAATGTGTTGTAAAAAGTATATAAAATTTATTTCATAAGCAGTCATCGAGGGACAAACAAATCACCGCCACCCATGGTGCCTTCTATAGACTTTATGGACCGTCTGAATTTCAGACTCTGAATATTGTGTCATGCTGGTAACAGCTCAGCCACAGGCAACACAATACCAACAGCCATAGCAGCAGATCTGAATGCATGCATCTAGTACTACAAGCCAATTTCCCACGCATGTTTTGTGCAGTTGCTAAACAAATGCATATACATGTTTGGCCATGGCTTAGAAGTTTCGGACAAAGCAAAGTGCTGGCCAAAACAGACACACACACACGGAGAGGCTATTCGGAGAGCGAAAGAGACAAAGCCATCCATCCAGTTGCCTGCAGCAATGGCCAATAAATGGAGAGCTGCCAATTCAATTTGCCGCTTAAAAATGTTTGCTTGTCGCAAAACAGGATTATAGAAAATTGTGAAGCGCAGCCACAAAACAGTTTGCCAAGGTGTCACAACCCATCAGGGCCCGCAGACATGAGCAGAATGCACGCACACAGGCAAACAAATATGAATACAGATGCACACCTATAGGTATTACATGTATGTACGCAATATACTCGTACTTATACATACGCTCGCGCGCAGAATTGTCGCTGCGTGACAAGTGACAGTTGACACAGGCTTGCCAATGCTGGTGAGGCACTCATGTCGTTCGTGCATACAATCTACAGAGAATTCGATTAATTTTTGATGAATCAATGTCAACTGCTGTTGGAAAATCTGTGAGCTGTCAACGCGTGCGCTCGATTCAATGTGCGGGTTCGGGGTCAGCAGTTCACCAGCACTCCAGCACACCAGCTCCCTGGTCTCAGGTGCGACAACGTTGACAAGGACGGCAACGACCATGAGAACGAAGATGGGGATTGGAATGGGGAAACGGAAAGGAAGATGGGAGTAACAAAGCTACTATGCCGGCAACTTGGCAATGACAGCCGTCAACTGTGCGTGTGTGTGCTTTTCATATGAATGCGCCTTAGTGTGTGTGTATTCATGCATAGAGTGCAGGCAGCGTACGTTGGTAACCCCTTTTGCCATGAATTTGCATCATTTGGGACACGTTATTTCACACACGTATATCAATGGCATTTGTTAATATGGAAACAAAACAAATATGAAAATATACAAAAAAATGTGCAGTAACTCACACTCTTATGACATAATAAATACACTGATATCTTTAAAGTATAAATGGCCGTATTATATAATTGAAATATAATAACGTATTATATAAATTCATTGGCTTCCGCTTCATGATACTCGTCTTTCTAGAAATAAAGTGAATATGATCGCCTAATCGCTAAATTCTTCGTTCAGCAAAGCTCAAAATATGTTCTTGATTTATTCTATTTCAATACAAATGTAAATGTTTTTATACTCTGTACATGAAATGTTCAAGAGTATATTAGGTTTGCGGGAGCTGAAAAATGTAACAGGCAGAAGGAGGCGTGGCAGACCCCACAAAGTATATATATTCTTGATCAGCATGACGAGACGAGTCGATCTAGCCCTGTCTGTCTGTCTGTCCGTCTGTCCGTCTGTCCGTCCGTATGAACACCTGGATCTCAGAGACTATAAGAGATAGAGACACCAAATTTTGCACGAAGATGCGTTATGTGTGTATTCTATACGAGTTTGTTTTATTTTTTTGATTTTCCCCCCCACTTCCCCCCTATGGGGGTTTTCCCGATTTTCCATTCGTATAATCGCCTATATCTCGGAGACTATAAGACCTAGGAACACCAAATTTTAGTCCCAGATGCCTTATGTGAATACGCAGAAAATGTATATTTTGGAATTCCCCTCCCTCCCCCCTCTACCCCGCAAATCGTAACTCCCGTAATTCTTGGAATTTCGAACTAAAATTTTGGAAATACCCCCAGTTAGTTATTATGTGTCCGTATGCCAAATTTCATTATGATAGACCGATTTAACAAGAAGTTATAGCCATAAATATATTTGCTGATGCAGCGCTGCTGCAGCGCTGCTCAAGCGCTGCCCGCGGCTGTTGTTGATGTTGCTGTTTGGTTGACTACGAAAATGCTTACACAGACACGAATTGATGCGCATAGGCATACATACACTCACACAGACGCAATTGCTATGTAAATGTACAATTATACACCCTTTACGTGAGTTCGAATACCGAGAGAGGTAAAATCGATCAAATTTTTTTTTTTATTTTCTTAATTTTTTTTATTTTCTATAATTATTGTAAACATATGTACAGAGTATTTCAAAGTCGGGACACCCGACTTTAGCTTTTTTACTTGTTTCTTCTAAAGCGTTGATCAGAATATTTTATTAAAAACTAAAGCTTCGAACTGCTGCTTTAAATTCAGAGTATTTTTTTTTGCTATCATTATTTTTTTGGAGTGTACATGTTGTACAAGTAAAGGTCTTTGTGTCTTTCTTATGCCCTGTTATCGGCACAGAAAAAAGGGCTGACGATTTACGTGCGTTGTTTGTTTGCTTCCTTTTTGCTGCTCTCTGTCCTCGCAAGAAATTGGCATATAGAACTCGCATAAAATATGTATATGTATGTATATAAGTATTTGAGACTTTCTCAGACCGTCATCGTTGCTAACAGCAAGCTTGCAGGCAAGTATGTTCGATATTTTTCAATCAAATTTCCGTAAATGTCACGTATACGCAACGTTGTACTTATTAATAATGCTGCCGGCAACAGGAATAAGTTGGCACTATAAGCAGAAAAAGATGATGCTAAAGTCGCAAGCAAGCAATATCGATGGGGACATATACGCGTACGCGTACACGCACACTACCACACGCACACACACACATACACGCACACTTTGCACATTCTGCACAAACACACATTCAAGTTCATTCTTCTGTCGTTGTCATCGTCTGTTGCCACATTTATGCCCATTAACAAACTTTGTGCATGAAATTTTCGGCATCTTTTGCCCTGTTGACGGCTCCATTTTTGCGTCGCTGCTGCCGCTGTTCGCAGCGCAGCTAAATTTTTGATGAACTCGAAATTGCTGATGACATTTAACTTTGCGAAATTTTTGACTTGCGTGCTGGCCCCACCCGGAAAATGGTGCGATTTCTTCCATAAGCATAACTTTGAACAGGCAGCCCTAGTTTTCCAACTCGTGTCTGCATTCCCTACAAAAAAATGAAATAATAAATTGAGGGAAAAGATCGCAAAATATTTAACAGAACCCGGCAATTTAATTATTAAATATTTCAGCTATTTGATAAATACAAGCAAATAAATATTTTCTATTATCTATATCAAAAGGGAACCCAAATCCTGCATTCATACATACATATGTAGGTCGGTCTTCTTTATTATGCATGCCCATAAAAGTATGCAACACATTTCACTTGCTTGTCCAACATTAAAAATGAAGACCAAAATAAATTGTAAGTACACACCCACACACACATATATATGCATTTATACATATATGTGCGGGTATTACGTAAGCACCAGCAAATGTAGCATCGAGATCTGCTTTCTGCCCACACTGGGGTCGTCCAGCACCTTCGTCATTTATTTTTAGTTGTAGGCCTGGCTTCGCCCCAGTCTCTGGCTACTTAGGTGTGCGTGTGCGTGTGCTTGTTTGCTTGGCCTTCGTTTATTTTGTTGGCCAATTTTACGTGTGTAGCTCGTAAATTACGGCAAAGACACACGCCACTTTATGTCAATTATTTTGACAGCTAACAAGCACAAATATGCGGCAGACAGTGTGGTGCTGCTGTTGCTTTTACTTATTACTTCACGATTCGCCAGCAAATGGCGTGCGTGTGTCAATTGGCATAAAATACCATAAAATAACAATTTGGTAAAGCCGCACCGGGAGGTATAACTAGCAATTTGACTAAAATTTGGCTTTGTCATTTCAACGCTTCAAGTTGTCTTACTCTTCGTTTATATGAAGGCAGTTTTTAAATGCGAGTGGTAGAAAACCAAACAGCATATACGAAGCGATTTTAAAGTTAAAAATTTGATGTCTTTAATGCGAAGAAATGATAGTCGCAGGGACAAATGGCCCACAACGCTTTTATTTATTTTTAAATGAAATTCAAATAGTGGTTTGCAAAGCGATCAACTTTTCGATGAATATATAGTAGGTGGGTTGGGTGGTGCTTTCTTTTCACTGTATGTCTGTAAAGACAAACATTCAGAATATTGACTATAAGAGCTTCAGGTAATCAAATTATGCCTTGGCCTTTTGCTGCTGGCTGAATTCTTTTCCCAGAACATGAAAACATGTATATGGCCCTTGCAGCCATTTTTATAAACTTTCTTGCTTGTTAGGTCATATCAAAAGACGATTTAATGAAATTGCGGTCAATATTAATCACTGTCAGGGCTAATTGAGTACGAAAACAACTGTGGGCGAATATGGCGCACATGCAGGCTACAGAAAGTCACTTGCTTCATGCACTACAGCCATAAGTAGAAGAGAGAAGAAACAGGGCCAGAATCAGTGTCAGCATTCATTAGCCGCAGCATTCTGCTGGCCGCAAAGAGACAAAGACTTCGCTTGACAGCTTAAAAGGGTTTGCCGTTCTCGTCCTTGTGCTCAACGTCTGCGTTGACATCGCAGCGCGAATTACACTTATGCGTATGTCAGGACAACTTATGTGTCAATGATGAATTGATGTATTGCTTGAATTATGCAAAAGCGATGGCATCCACTCCACATAGGCGCACATGGCAGACAGCAAGTGCTTGTGTTGCTCTCAACTTTGACATGCGCATAGTTTGTATTATTTTTGATGGCAAGTGACTGTTGCGCGCCCAATTCATTTGTTATGGCAGCACCCTCCTGGCATCGAATTACTTCATCTACCATACTTCACTTGCGTCGACAGTCGGAGCAGTCAAAGCAGTCAGAGCAGTCGCAACTCTCGCACATCGTTAGTTACAATCGTAAATTGTGCGCTGACAATGACAAATGACATCTAAAGTCATTTTTATTTGTTGCCGATTGTGGCAAATGAAGTGAAACCAATTTTTATGGCCTGGTAAAGCACATGGAATTACTCAACTCGCAGTTAGGAAGGGGTCACAGTACACACCTACAAGTATTGCACTGCAGTCAGAGTTCTAAGCTGATGTGTGCGTGCCTGCCTAACTGGTTGCTTGGTTTTCTCCCCAGTTTGCCAGGTGCATACATCTTAATATTTAATGCAATCAAAGTTGATGGCAACTAAAAATAAACATGCAAACTAAGTGCAATGGGGCAGCTGTCAATCAGTAGGCTTAATGGTGCAAGGGATGGCTACGGTTGCCACGAATATGGGGATGTGGCTGGGGGGCAGACGCCATTAACTTATTGAATTTTAAGCAATTTAACAGCAACCACTTAGAAGCCCCCACACACACACACAAGTACAATTGCCCGTGGGCTACAATCCCATACACATACCCGTATGTGTGTGTTTGAGTTGGCAGCTTGAGAAGCAGTTGGGCGGCCACCACGTCAAGTGCCGACATTCGTTGGCCAGGCGCAGTCAATTTAGTGCCCAGACTCTCATGCTCAGCTCAGACCCAACTCAGCAGAATCCATGGCAGAACCAACTAAATCAAACCAGCCCGCGCACTAACTCCTAACTTGTGCAAGCTGTGCTTGCAATTCCAGTTGTGGCCGAACACTCAAAGAAAAGTAAAATAAACAGTCGTTTGAAAGCGGTTTTACAAAATCTAGACATTAACTTAGCTGTTATACTTGATTGAGGAATTGAAAGAGTAATTGCTATGAATATTGTGATATTTTCAATAAGTTATAAAGTTGCAAATTTATAATAAATAGAAGTCTAGCTTAAGGCCTTAGTTGCTTTAGCTTTTACTACAGGCTGCTTCCGATTTGTAAGTGAAATTAAAAAAAAAAAAAAAAAAAAAGGAAAAAAAAATACATAGGAGTCTGCTCAGGGCATGAACTGCTTTTACAAAAATAATGACTTTTAAAATTTTTAGATGTAGCTTGAAAATTTGTCCAAAGAAAATAATTTGCAAAAGAAATAACAAAGGAACGATCCATTTATTGTGCTTTTCAGTCTTTTTAAATTGAATGTTTTTTCGATTTCAAAAAAGTTAACAGAACATAACAGTGATTTGTGGAATTGGTAAACAATGTAGTTAGATTGCTTTTAGTTTCTCAATCATTTCGCAATAGTCATTAAAGTTGGAAAGGCACGAAATCAAACCCACGCTCGTATTTTTGATCCTTCGAATAAAAGTATTTCATAAACGATACACTTGTTTTGAGGCTAAAACTATATTTTACTGCATTTCTAACATTCGCTAATTTCCATTTACTGTGAAAAGTGCTTCAAGAGGTATTTCTTTGTTTTCTCCAAGTGTGCTTCGTAGTTGTGGCTTATATAGTTGCTGCAGCTGCCGGGCATCGGCCACCTGTCAAGCGCATGTAGATAAATTTCAGAGCTAATGGCGCCGGACGCTTGGCTTGCCGCAAAGCAGCGTTGCTCTGATTGGGCGCAGCAGCGGCAACAGACGGATTGGCGATGGCTGAGGCTGAGGCCGAGGCCGATGCAGCCGGCAGCTGCTGAAGTTGCTGTAAATACTTACCATTACCCTTGGTCGCGTACGCCCGTTACAGTTAACTTAATTGAAAATCACAAAAATTGGTCATTCCGCCACAATGACCAAAGCAACTTGGCAGCAGCAAAAGCAGCTCCGATAAATGTTGCTGAGCATCGTGAGCATGACGTTCGTATTCTGAGCACTTCCACTTGCTTTTCACTGCCAGGAACTGCACCACTGAAGTCCTTTTCAGCATTGCAATGAAATGTATATAGAACTGACTGCGCAATCGAGTTGAAGTAGTACGAGTAGAAGTATCTCCTATAACAGCTGCTTGATGTCAGTTGGCTGACATGTCCGTGTTAAATCGTAGCAATAAACTAGATTTCATTTTAAATTACCTCTCGACTTCTACATTTCAAAATCACTATTATGATACATTATTGATGTTAAATTTAAACTAAATGCAAAATAATTTCATATTAAACAGCATAAAATTTAAATTCAAAAATGTAACTCCTCAATGGTCCGTATTGGTTCGTATTTAAATCCTTCATTTTTTAAACACAATACCTTTGACATATAGTTGAATTACACCACAATGTATTTTTTACATCATTTCAGTTTTTCGCTGTTTAATTCACGGCACATAATAAGTTTTTCATATATTATTGCAGTGAGTTACATATTCGTTTTATATTTGTGTATATAATATATTTGTAAGTTTGAAGTTGTGGTTGGTAAAAATATCACCTTTCTCATTAAAATTAATAAATGTTTATCATTAATTTCAAATTTTTATTGAAGACAAAAATTAATATTCACAAAGATGTTTGAATATTTCAAATACGAGTATATAAAATTAAAGTACATGTATTAAATGTATAGCTTATAAGATTTAAAACTTTAATGTCGTTATAGATATTCAATTCAATCTTATATATATTTGGTTAGTTACGCTTTCTTGCGTGTTTGGTCAACAACATTCACAAGTTAAGTTGAGCAGAAAGCACTGTCAGTGCCATCGCTAGCCAATGTTTAAAGTCTGGCTGCGATTGTGGGGGCATTGGCATTACTTGGACTACTTAATGCTTTCCTGCCACATTCAGAAACACAGTCACAGCTACATTAATTCATTTAATAGCTGAAGCGGAAAGTAAACACGGTATTTCCGAACAAAAAATCGTTACAAAACAAACAAAATTAAAGCCAAAATGGTAGGTAGTGACAGGGCAACAAAAACAATAAAAACAAGTGAACAAAAACGTAGCTCGAGTCGCAAAATCGATAGCAGCCTCACATGTTGTTCCGATTATGTATACGCCTTGTTGTTCAACAACATGCAACGAAGTGTGAATAATGCCATTTAAACAATTTTCAAACAAGACAGAGGGAAAAAATTTCAAACAGCAAAAACAACAAAACCAACAACAACAGCTTCCCATAATGTGAAGTTAACTTGACGCTGATTATATGTTCTACGTATGTTTATAAATAGCAGCAAAAAAATGGGCGTAGCGCTACTGTGGTTGTCGGCGCGCATTTGTGTCGCTGACATTGTTCCTGCGAGTATCGATGTTGTCATTATTCTTTCTGTTCGGGGCATATCCTGCCGTTGCTTGTTGTTTTTGTTACGCTGCCGTTTTGTATTAATTTGAGCGTCACTCAAATTATAGCCATTTTATTAAATACCCGCAAACGCTTCACACTCCCCTCTGATTTCAATAACTCAACGCATTCGAGCTCATAATTTTGTGCCTCCGCAAGCAAATTGCGGCTCAACGGAAAATGGCAAACACCACAATTTATCAAGATGCTGCATGCAAAATTTACAGCCCAGTTCAGTGGCACTCATTTTTAAGTCTTGCAGGAAGGTTCAATTTATAAAGCTGCCTTCTCTACGAAAATCGCAAGACGTAAAAAAAAGAACGTAAAACATAAACTTGTCAGTCACACGTTGGCACATAAATTCCAGGCACCGGCTTCTTTACGGGGTCTTCTGTGTGTAAAATGTCATTTAGTTAGTGGGGCCATAATCCGAGCTCATAAAGTTCAATAAACTTAAGGAGCATCATGTGTGCGTTTGCCGGCTATGCTTGTTTGTGTGTGGCTGTCGGCTATGCTACAATAATTTTGAAATGTCTAAATTCAACTCGGATGTCCACTAATTTATTGCTTTATGCTAAGCCAGTGGGCATTCAAAAGTTCTGAAAAACGTTCTACGCTACCATTATCCTAGCTGCCAGGCTACCCTCCATCCCACTCAAGCTGATGTGCTGCCATTGGGTGCGACATAAATAAAATAATCACACACATAAAAAGGGCAACTGACACCGCACAGTGTGGAGTGGAAGGACAAACAAAAAGTAAATCTAAATACGCATACACTTATGTATTTAATGAAATTGTTAACATTATGGAAATGCATTAACAATTATTTCGACATTCATGATATTTACAAAGATAATAACTCATGAAACTAAAGTTTACTTCCTAGATCCAAAATGAAAAATGAGTTATTTGTGAGAATCTACAACTAACATTTTGGCTATTCGAAGCCTTCTTATTGAAAAACGTTTTTTCCGTTCCGGACATTCAATATGGCTTTTAATTTTTATTACTTGCTATTGCGTCACCTATTTGTTTTCTTTCCATATAATTAAAGTATAATATACATATTTTCCGTTTCAATTTACTTTAAAACCGTTTGAAAAGGACAACATAATTTATAGACTTTTTAAAAATCTAATGTTTAAATTTAATTTCTTGTATAAGAAGTTTTCATTTCTGACGAAATTTCTTTTAATTAAAATGTTTTCTGTACCTTACACGTTTTAAGTATTTTGTTTGTTTTTCTTAAACTAATTAATTCCAATCAAACACCCTAAGTGTTACATTAGTTGATACCTAGCAATGGCATCTTGAATAAAATTTCTGTGATGAGCCCATTTCGTAGGAAAAGTAAAATGAGTGTTTTATAGAAATGTTGGATAGAAAGGCATAAACCAATAAAAACAAACATTTCACTTTAAACTCATCAACCTAAAACGAATGACTTTCTATTAAAATGAATCACATTACATTTTGTTCCTTCGTTATTCCTTTTTTAAGAAGTTTGAATTTCGTATGAAATTTCTTTTAATTGAAACGTTATCTGTGCATTACAAATTGAAAGTACTTGGTTTTTTTCTTCATAAATAAATAAAAATCAAACGCCAATGGTGCTCTGGCATTCATCCTAATGTAACATCAGTTGATACCTAGCAATGGCATCATGAATACAATTTGTTAGAGGAGTGTTTTATAGAAATGTTCCGAAACTAAGCTTAACTTAATACTGAATTAACCAATGCTAAAAACGTTAAACTTTAAACTCATCAACCTAAAAGAAATGGCTTTCTATTAAAATTAATCACAATACAGTTTTTACGAGTGCTTGTTATCAAATTTTCACACTGTGCCCATCCTGCGTTCCTTCGGTGGGATAGCTGCGGTGAAGTGGCTTGAATTGGCCTGGCAGTTGGCAACTGGCTGGGTGATTTGGGGCCGATGTCCCTCTAGCTGCTGCATTCAGTTGCCGTAGCTAGAGAGCGGGGCACACTCTGCACTCTTTGCACAATTCAAATTAAATTGAGCATGTTTTTGATACGAATAGTGGGGCGTGTGTGTGACATAGCTAGTTCGACTATACTATACATAGTATGTATGTATACATACAAGTATGTCTGTGGATTGGTGCTCCCTTTTTTAAATAACGGCATACTCAGAAACGCGGTCATGCGTTAAAATTACCAAACTGAACGCCCCAACCAAACATTTGGATATTTTTGGGCAGTCGCTTTGCGTGTGTGTGTGGGTGTGGGTGTGTTTGTTTGTGCGGTCAGTTGGCCAAAAACAAAGTTAGCAAGGACATCTGCACATATGGCTGGGACATGTGCACAAATTGGTGTCTTCAACCCGCACAATCTATATTATTTTGAATAAATTAAATATCTCTTTTGCTTGCTGCCGCTACATACAAGTACAAGTATAATAAGCACTTTGACCCTCATCCGGGCCGTTGTATGCATGTGTGTTTGTGTGACGGTCATGGTCCAGTAATTATTTTCATTAATCCTGGCTGCCATTTTCATTTTTTTTGGCTTACTTTACTCGAGGCTAATTATGTGTTTAATATGTCAGACAGACAGTAATCGCTACCCAAAATTTCAGACAGACTTTCCTTGCGTCTTCCAAAGCGGTTTCAATTTTCAATATGGTCAACAATATGCTCTTAATCAGCGGCACGAGCTTGCCATGGTCATTAATTATGCATGTCCCCAACATATGGACGCACCAACACACCCACATCTACTCAGCACTTGCTAAGGTTAGGTCATGGTGCCGCAAAATCGAAAAACAAAACGTCAGAGCAAAGGCATCAACAGCAACAACAAACTTGCAGTTATAATGAGCTTAATTAAATAAGCAAATGACATTAAAAGTTCATGGAAAGTAAACTAATCCTTGCGCATATACACAGCATGTGTGTACGTATAGTACACGACTATCAGGATTATCAGGCCGCTATCAGGCTACTAATGGCTGTTCGGGACATGCGATATCAAATGGGTATGAAGTGCAGAAGAGAAATGCAGACAGTATGTATGTGCTCTGCGCCATGGTTTTTTCCCAAATAGGTTATACTTGTAGGTGATAAGTTGTAAAAAAATTAAACAATTTAAAACTAAATCATGTTTCATTAATATACTTATCACAGTTCTGTATTTCCTGAAGGACAAAATTATTTGGCATGTTTAACAATTAAACTGTCAAAACGAAATTAAAATAAACGTGCTTTTCGAAACGATTACTTATTTATGAAATGTTCGAAAGTATTTACTCAGCTACCGAATTCTGTTGAATATTTCGTTGGGGCTTCACAACTTATGACCTTTTCCCCTAATCGAGTAGAGAATTAGTTCAATAATGTTTGGACTTGACTTTTCTTGTTTCTGTTTGCAGAAGCAGCTGAATAATTTGAGCTAATTCTTTTAGGCAACATTTTACAACCGCTGCGCTGGTAAATTAAACAGGACCCCAAAGTCGTAATGCCAAGCCGTAAAGCAGCAGGACGATTTGTTCATGTGCACAAAATAAACGGCATGCTGGGTTAGGCATCGCGCTCCCTCCACTGAGCTAAATGACCCCAAATACAAGATTGAGAACAAGAACTAAATTTTATAAGTGCTTTCATGTCAGCCCCGACGAGCCCCAAGTTCGAGCCCACAAGCCAACTGGCGAACCATTCAATTGGCAAGAGTAGAACGAAGATGACGACGACGACGATGAGGATGAAGATGAAGACGAAGACGACCCTTTTTCATTGCCCCACCGCCTCAACTATGTTCGGTTCTGGTGGGCTCAGCTTTGCTTTATTACACTCAAATCATTTTCAAGAGTCAACTTGTCGGCTACACAGAAAAAAGGGGTTGAAAACAATTTTGAAAATTTATTTTCATTAATTTTAATTTGCTGCAAAACTTTTTGCCCCTTTCAACTTGGCGAAATTGCGCCATTTGTGCATTGAGGGGAGGCTACTGTGTTTTTGCAAGGCGTAGGACAAATAATTGCTTTCTCAGATCGGGCCCATGTCCCTTTTTAATTATTTGTAAAGGCTTGTCGCTAACTTCTATTGAAACGCTCAGCGAGGCAGCCATAATTAATTTACTTCATTTTTTTTCCTTCTGCTCAAGCGTTATTTGTTTGCACAAGTGACGTTGTTGCTGCTATTATTATTGTTGCTGCCACAGCTTCTTGTGCTGTTGCTGTTGCTTGTGTTGCTTCTGCTGCTGCTGCTGCTCCAATAATTAATTGAAACATTCTACTCGGCTGCAAAAAGGAAACGCTAATATTTAATTAGAAGTGCGCACTCTGCAAAAACAACAGAAATAACCAACCGAACAGAAAGCGCGCACACAGACACACATTGTGTGTAAAGGATTAGCGTGCCGCCAGGGGATGTGTGTGTCCTGATGACGCCGCAAAAACTCCGTCGAAGATGTCGGCATGTCGGTGGCACAGCGATGATGTAAACGACGATGACGTTGTACTCAACGCTGACGTTGATTTTGACTTCAGCAACATTGATTGCACTTAAGCTCGCCAAAGTCCTTTGGCAGCACATTCAGTCTCTAATGTCAATAACATGCAAAAGCTGACAGGGCTGACTCAGCAGGCGGCAATCAGCGTTCAAAAAATACACACACACACACATACACACGCATTCGGAGAAATGAGCGACTAGGACCGCTGCGGCACTTTCCGCCGCCGATCTCAGTTCAATGTCAATAGATTATTGGGGTGTGGCACTAGATGTGTGTATGCGAGTACGATTCTGCTCATTTGGCTAATCTTTCTACGCATTGGACTTCTTTCGAGTTGAATATAAATAATAGTTCCAGAACATAACGCACTAGCCTATAAAGCGGCTTTTGAATTCATTCATTTACTATATTGGTAAAGAGTTTTAAGCATTTTCTAAAATAGTTTCTCTTACGAAATTTTCAACTTGTTATTGCGAAACTTTTAGCTTTTTCTTTGAGAAGGAAGCTCTGTTGTTTAGAATCTGTTTCTGATTGTTAACAGCGCAAGACAAGTTTGTTATGAACTCGTAATTGAAATGCACAATTGAAGCACCGATTATGTGGAGCTACTCATAAAAAACTAGTTTATGAACTAGACCAGCACAACTCCACTGCACAATTATGCGCATAAAATGTATATGTAGAGTACAGCGCGTATGGGTAGCAGGATGGTATTTGTTTGCTGTGCCTGTCTGTGGCAGGCGGACAACAAATGGACAAGGCAAACATTGGTCTGCATGGCTAGTAAAACAAAGTGCAAAACCCAAAACAAAAAAGTGAAAAAGAGGCATGTATCTACTATTTGTTTTATGAGTTAAAGCATTTTGGCTTGGTTTATAAATATATTCTACTTGTAGGTTCTTTTTTTGTGCGGTTAGATGTACGCTCGATGTTTGTTGATTGAGTGAAACTATATTTACACACGTGCCAGTTTGATTTCTCGTATCCAACTCCACAGATAGCACGCAATCTAACTTGTATCTAACTTCCGTTATATTTGTCTTCTTCTATTTTTAGCATAATCAACGCAAAAAACTGCGAGCTTGTGTGGAAGTAAGTATAGAAAACTTGAATTGTACGCGCGACCCATATACTCGTAAGTATAGTAAAATACACGCACACATAAATTGTTAACTCACAAATCGGCCTGAATTAACTTCATTTGACAAGCCATTTGGCAATAATCACAGTAATCAGAGCGAGGCGGCCACTCAGCAATTTAAATTGAAATTAAAGCTACACAGAGAGTTCAACGATTGGCTTGACAGTGTCCCAGATAATGATTGACAACAGCAATCAGATATCATTCGATAATTGTATCGGACAAATGGCGTTTTGCCGTGCGCAGGTCTCACTTAAATATTGCGCATACGCCAGGTGTTGCGTGCGTGTGGAACAGCAATTTGCATGCAGCTAGTAGATAGGTAGATAAGTAGATAGATTGCCAGATAGCTAGATAGCTAGTAGCTACCTAGCTAGTATTGCATTTTGGAATGAGAGCGGCGCAAAACAAATTTGTCATTATGGATAGAAGTCCCAACAATTAATTACAATACTTTTGCGTTAATGGACTAGTTGACAAAACAGCTAACCTGCGACCAGTGAATGGCAGCTGTTGTCAGGTCATGCCGTGACACGGCACGGCACGCAGTGAGACAAAAAATGGACAATTTGCAAAGTGACGTCAAAACAATTACGTGCAGAAATACGCTTGATAATAAAATGACGAGAGTTTGCCAGGCGGGTGCCAGCTGGAGTGGGAGCGGAGGCAGGTCGTTCAGTTGTTGGTTCAGTCGGTCGTTCGGTCTTTCGGTCGCACGGCCTCCCGCTCGAATGCTGAAACGTGTTCAAGTGTTGACTTTTATAAATTGTGCAGTCGTTTTTCTCTCCAGGTATTTTTTTTTTCACTCTCGTCATGCAGCTTGCGCCTTGACTTCGCAACTATGTACAGTATACAATGTGTTGGCGTAAGCACCTTGCCAGCAATTAATTACACACGCCAAGATAGAGAGCAAGAAATAAAAGTAGACAGCGAGACTGGGTATGTGGATGGAAAGTTTTCACCCTGCACAGGGTGACAATGTCTTTTTTTAACATTTAAAGCAGCATTTAAAGCGCATTTTGTGCATTTAGTGCGCGCAATCAACTTTAAGTGCCGTTCCCGTCGGCTATTCACTGATCTCTCAATAAACTGCGATGACGCCGCCTTGCTATGGCAGCAGATTTATATTTTGCTGTCACGCTTGACTAACTACGAATGACATTTAAGCACACACACAGGCACACACACAGAGACACACACACACACACACAAACACAAGTTAAAATGGGCGCTGGCAACAGTATTGGGGGTCTTTAGTCCGCAGTCCGTAGTTTATCTCGCTGCCTGAGCGTTAAAATAATTTCAGGCTTTGCTTCGCAACGCTTTCATGCTGTTTCTCTGTGGCCCTCTCCCAGCTCCGACTCTCCGCTGCCTCCACCTACCTCCTACTACCGCAGATCCTGCTTCGGTTGCGGTTTTGCAGCCTTTTGCCGCAATTAATGCTAACAGATTAATTATACGCATGGCTGCATAATTTGAGTTGTCTGTTGTATTTTTTCAGCCTCAATCTCGCCCGTTCTCCTTTTTTTAAATTTATTCGTATTTGCTGAAAATACCCAAAAATTGAGTGCACTAGGGTAACAAAGAAGCAGCAAGGAGAAAGGACGTGGCAGCCTGCGTCTAATGAGTGCACATTAGCTTGACTTTGGCATAAAAATGTACAATGACAAACAAACAAGATAGAATAAAACAAAAGCGGCCTCAATTTGCCACGGATAATCGCAGACACATTACGAGTATACTCGTAAGCATTGCGATGTAGTAGCAAAAACTTTGCGACTAGTGGTCTGTTTTATAAGCCATAATTCTGAAAGGGATACACATAGTTCAAGCGACCCCAATTTGTTTTGCCCAACTTCAGCTTAAGGGATCAAACATCGACCTCTCGTGTAACTGTTGCAGAAACTTGAAAAAATTCGGGAGAAATATAAGTGGATGGAAAAGAGATTTATTCATATTTGGACACAGTTTATACAATTTCGTGTAAAATTAAAGTTTGCCTCCTTATTGAAGTGTGGACTGACTTTCATTTATTCCGCATACTTTATTTATATCCGCTTTTCATATTAATTTCCGACACATGCATGTGTATTCAGCAACTTCAAACGGAATTTACATATGTAGAAGTATTTGTAGGGAAATCCGATTGAGTTTTGTCAATCTGCCCGCGCCTAATGGTAGATCTCTGCAGTTCTACACACGACCGACAGGAGCAGCTGGAAGCATTATTTATGCGACTTTCTGTCAAATATTTGGTAAAGGAAACGCTATGTACTCGTACGTACATACACATACAATTGTGAGCTGTGTAGCAAATTCATTTGGCGTATAATAAATCTTATAATGTGGCATTAATGCCGCAACGGCCCAGCGCGTAGCCAAAGGCAGCTTGTTGTGGGCGTGGCTCCAGCCCACTGTTGCCTTGCCAACTTTCATGGCACAAGGAACGCATAAGTAAGTAGTAGCAGAAACAGAAGGCGGCCACTTCAGCCGCTTCAATCAGAAAACTTGACCAAGTGACAGAAACAAAAGTAAAGGGCCGCCCTTGGAAGTGTATGGGTAACTGAAGCGGGTCGCATATGGGCAGCTGTCAGCTGAAGCGTTCAAGCGGGTTACAACGCCGAGCCATCAATGCTTTTGATGTTCAACACGGTTTGCAGGGAGAAAAAAGTTATACTCGTAGAATCTTACAGGCGAGTGCACTCGACTCGGGTATACCGTCTTTAATTTTTGGGATTTTCATTACCAGGGTAGTTGCATAAATTACTCGGAATTTTTTCATTGTTCTAATTGTTCTTGGAAGTACTTAAGCTTTGAGTTTGAATACAAACGCTAAGTGTGAGATTTAAGATGGCACCTAATTAAAATATTTAAAACATACTCGACCTTCAATATTAAATTATGTTTAAAGTTTTCGGAAACAAACACATTTAACATTGATGTGGGTATATTAAAGAAGAGCTTATGATTACAAGTGTTAAAATGTACCTTGAATATAGTATTCCCATTTCCATTTTTATCATACATGATGGTCCAGTGGTCCAGTTGATGGGTATGGATCAATACTTTTAATAATATTTTTGATAAACCACATATTTCCTACATATTTCCTACTACGCGAATTGAATATAAAAATTGCTATAGGAAAGTACGCACAAGAAAGTTGTGGACTACAAATTTGATATTCAAGTTGATTTATTTGGCGAGTGGGGACTCAATGGGTCAGTGGGGACAACGGGGCGTATGATTTATGCGGAATTTGTAAGGCGACAAGCAAGCAACCACAAGCTACATGAACAAAATTAGCTGATTATGTGTGCGTTCGTGCGTGGATGGTCATTAAAATACATAGCCATGACTTGCTCTCTGTCATGTAAGTATTATAAAAGAATGTGTCAGCCACCGAGGCATATTAATTGCATATTAAAATGTGTTCAAACGCACCATAAGGAAACATTAGGCGCTCTAACAGCCGAGGCCCCAAAACACTTTCCACTTACCAACTCCCATAAACAGTTTCCTCTATTAAAATTGTGTGTGTTCTACCAGCCTGTAGGGTGACAATTTGTTTCAGCAGTTACACAATGTGGTCGGGAAGTGCCCGTGTAGAGGGCGGCATTTGCTTTGCCATATTAAGCAATAAAATTGTTGTAAAAAGCATAAAATGTAAATGAAAGTACACAGGGAGCAGGCACACTTTCGCAAAATGCTGCTCCTGCCGCTGCTGCTACCAGACGGTCGGTCGAGCAAGTGTCTTAAATATTATAAAAGGTAATTTGCAAATCTCATATAAAAACCACAAGGCATAGTCAAAATGTACATACAAAATGGCGATACCCCCCAACACACACACACACACAGAAATGGTTGCAAACAGGGGTACCAGCCACGTTACCGACTAACGGCAATCATTAGCATTAGGCATAAACAAACAACTGGCATAACAAGTAAACAGAATGCCTAGACGTTTGCTCTTGACTCCGACCACATGCCCCATGCTGCCGACCATATCGCCACACCGTTGCGACACATTGCCAAGACATTCAATTGCATATGCGAGACGCGTTTATAATTGTGGGAAAATTAAAAAGATTTAGCCTGGTTAAGTCGTTGGGGGCTCTAATGCTAATACGCAAATATGTCAACGGCGGCTTGCCAGCTAGAGAGCCGTCGACTCGTTAGCCACTTTTATGTGCCGCAAACATTTGTTTTTGCTACGGCTTTGTTGTAATTAAAACAGCTGCCTTCGCTATGTGCGAGCTTGGCTTCCAACTGCCTAAATTTTACTTTTATGTAGTACAGATGGTAGGGTTAAGGTAGAGGTGTCCCATCGTTGTCTTTTTTCCCGTTGTTTGCATGCAATTTAAAGAGTAAGCTGTGCAGGTAATTAACATTTTTATGTACCTTACTCATCAACGCAATGCGCGCTCATTTCACAAATACTTAACAGAAGCAGCAATGACAGCGACAGAAACAGCAACAACAACAACAGCAACGACGACGACGACGATGGCAACAACACATAATTAAAACGTTGATTTATACGACAGATAATAAATTAAGAAATGTCAGACGTGGCAAAGCGAGTGCACAATTCGCAATTTATTTATGCGCCATTTTAAAAATGCTCTTTGTTTATATTTATTTTATGCACACACACTTCGATGGCGTGTCCTGCAAGCACTTTTCGCAATAAGCCAATTCCTTGCATTGATTAAATTAATGACAGTACAAGTTGTTAAGTGGCATTGGTTGCAATTAAAGGGAAATTTACAAGCATAAAGCAAAAATGTGGCATTGCAATGCTTTCACTATCGCAGCCTTCAATTTTTGTTTATACCTGTATACTTGTATGAATAATAATTTTGCATGCTCTGCAAATATAGGTTCAGAAAGATACAGTACCTACAAAAAAGATTTAATTGCTATTTTCTCAGTAAACAAAAATATACATAGCAACTGTGAAACAGTTAGGTCTTTTATTTGTGGAATTAAAGACTTTAAAGCCAACCATTCAGAAACTTTCAGTTTGCAGAATGAGTTTTTAATGTTTCTAAGAAAAATCTGGCTTATATTTAATAATGATAGAGAAAAATAATTCAACTTTTTGGCTACAAAACTAGAACTTGTTGACATTTCAACTATCATATACTTTCTTATCACCTTACCTTTTTGTTCACACAATACAGCATAATACAACTGAAGCATCAATGATTCAAATCCATAAGTTACTGCAAAAAAAAAAAAAAAATGCATGCAAAATGGTGTTTCCTTCCAGTTTTAAAAATATATACGTATAAGGTTCATACTTTACATTCAACACACCTCTTTAAGAGTGAGTGCACGGTTGTAACTAAAAGAGTGCTAAGTAAAAGCCATAAACAAAAATGAAGCAATCACTAGCAACAACAACAACAAAAACGACCAGCTAACTCAATCAAACTTTGCCAATAAAGTCTTTAGCCAAAGGACATAAGATAAATCAAGCAATCAGCCAACAGCTCCGAGCACAATTTATAGGAATCGTTTTAAAGTTCCCGCTCCCAATCAAATTGCTCTCATGCGTATTTCAGAATAGATAATTTCCTGTTAGCGAAACCAAAACAGAAATATTTAGAAAGCACCGCAGTTGCCATTGCCGTTTATTTTTCACGTGTGGCTGCCAATGTGAGAAATTTAACTTTCCCGATTACGCCGCTGAGAGTAGGTAAAACAAAAATAAAAACTAAAAACAGAAGCCCAATGCGAAACCCACAAATGATAGACAGTAGGACAGACTGGGTTGCAGACTCGTCATGTGCATAGTTGGGTTATACATATATACGCATGTATATATGTACAGCTAGCAGATAGCCCTGATATGAATGTGGTAATAGGAACGAGTTTGTTAATAAAAAGGGCAACCGACGAAATGAAAAATACTTGGCGTCGGTGTTTGGGAAATTGACTTAATCTAAAATAAAAGTTTAGTTGCGAGCGTGCCTACACACACGAGTAAACACACACACAGACACACACACAGACACACACACATACACAGATACAAAGGCAAATCCGCAAACGATATTTTTATGACTGTGTGCGTCGTCGATGAGGCAAACGAAGTCAACCACGAGTTACACATACGAGTATAAAAGGGCTATGAAACACACACGCATTCACACAAATAGACGCATACAGAGAAGCACATAAAGGTGGCTTGGAAGACCACCTACAACAACAACACAAACAGCAACAGCAACAGAAACTGTGATGGCAAAGGCAGCATGTTAATTTCCCAGGAAACGCACGATAAACTTGAATGCTTTTTCGAAAAACTATTTGACTTTGAGCAAAGGGTAGACGTCGTAGATGTTTATACCAAAGCACGCACACCATTACACATACGTGTATGTGTGTGTGTAAGTATGTGAGCATACTACCACCATCTGCAATGGCTTTTCCAACAGGAGCAGGCACCGATGGTGCCTCGAAGCAGGCTCGTTTGAATGCCTGCCAGCCTGCCTGCCTGCACATCAGCTTGAATTAAATCAAATAAAAAAAGTTTTAATAAGGAAATAAATTTTCGAAAATGCTGAAAAGGCAACAAGATTTACGATGCACAAAAGATAAATTTACAAATACACATGCACTAAAATGCGTATTAGCACACACATACACACACACACAGACTCAGGAATATATATTCACATACCCATTGCTCCTTTGGTAGCTGCAAATGAAATGGCAATTCATTTATTGCCCTCTGTATTTATGGCAAGCATATGTAGAACTAAACTCAAAGCTACATGCAAATACGAATTTATATGTACTATATGTGTATTCCCGAATGTATATATATATACACACACACATCTAATGTGGCACAATTATATTTAAAGGCACATAACTGCGCACATTTGAATTGAAAATAAGCCAGAGATACAAAACAATGGCAGGAAAAGCTTATTCCTGAAAAACCAAATGCCTCAACCCAATCAACAACAAGTATGTACATACGAGTATAGGGCAGAAATGTCAATTCCAAAATTGAAGCAGGTGGAAACTCAGACTGGATTGAAATCAAACACAATGGAAACTTTTCAACAAGAAAGTCAATGAATCTAGATGAGTTGTACATTTTATTATTTCCAATTGTTTTCACTCCTCAAACAAAAGTAAAGTCTGAAATTATTGAAAGAAAATGTTGATGCCAAACGGAAATATAATATGATTGCACATTATTTCCACTATTGAAAGCTTAGGCAGCAGACACAATATATGGAGACAGTCCTTTTGTTTAATTATTAAGTATTTGGTATCTACCAGATGATTGCAAGAAAGGCTTTCGTTTGAAAAAAAAAAAAAAACATCTTAAAGCGATTGAGATTGAAAACGGTTTTTGATCAACGGCGACCAGTTATTTTTGTGCTACATATATGTACGTTTTAATACCAATTAGCTTATTTTATTTAACGGGAATATGCTTATGTTATACTATAAGACTTAAAGTTAATGAGTAATTAATAAAAAGTAAACGCAGCACTTTCGCAAGCAACATTTTCATCTCATGGATTTGCAAAACTAAGACTCGCAGCTTGCTCTTCTAGCTTCAGGCTCGATTTACAAGCGCATCAATAATTAGTAATACCATACTATATCGTACTTTTTTTGTGTTTTGCACCTAAGTATCTATACAATACATGTAAGTATTACACCTAAAGCTTGCTTCCAAGTTAAGAACAAATCCTATTCTTTTTTAATCAATTGATAGCCTGTCTGCACTTATAACCAACTTTATTTTTCCTCTTATTCTTTAATCTAATGCTCGCAGCTCATCTAAGTAAGTAGGCTAAAGTATTTGGTGGTGTATTTAATTATATATATTTTAATTTATTTATTATTTCATTTGGGCAGCCTCAACTCGCTGCCAAAAGCAGTCAGAGACAGTATGAGACTTAACAGATAAAAAAGTTCTGGTTCAAATAAATTACATTAATTAAAATGATTGTTGAAGTTTCAGCAATACTTAGAGAAATGTCAAATTAACGATCTGCTCTAATATAAATTTTGGCTGCAAAGGAAATATTTCCATCTCGGTAGTTGGCTTTAGAGTTTATTTGGAGCTTAAAAACTTTTTACACATAGCGCGCTGTCGAAATATAAAAGAAAAGCAGATTGCCCAACTTTCTTAGATTTAATTTTATTTATTATTTATTTAATAGGGACGACACACTCATAAAAATGGCGTCCAAGTGTACGACAATTTCCGCTCTACCAACGCAAATGACTGTGATGATTTCCGCTTATGGTGCAGTCGCAGCAGGAGATTCGCCTTAAATATGTTTGCGGGCTTGTGTGTTTTTCCGACAAATATGTACATATGACCATGCTGGGTGCCGGGAACAAACATCGTGCCAATTGTGGCACTCTTGAGATTTTTGGGGCTTGCATGCGTTTTGGTGGCAACACCACTTGCCGCTCTGCCAAACCTCGTTGGTCGCTCATTACAGTATTTCTTATTATTTATAGTGCTGCCCTGCTTGCCAGCATTCGTCGGGGATTAACTTGTGCGTGTGTGTGTGTGTGTGTGTCTGAGAATGGGGAAGGGCGAAGAGCGAAGGGCTGGAGCGCTATTTGAGCATTGTAAAATGTTTGTTTGCCTTGGGATTAAAATCTTTTTCACTGTTGCTACTGATGATGGTGGCCTTTGTTTGTGCACCGCTTCATTTTTGCGCTTGCATTTGAATAATTACACACTTTTGCTTTCATTTCATTTGTAGAGACGTTAACAGTTTGTGCTACAGCCTCACTTTTTTTTGTATTTTGCCGCCGCCCTCATAATTAATTAAAATATTCAACGGCCAACGGGGCCTATGCGTAATGGGGCCTTGACGCTGTCCCTGTAGCGGCCCGCTCCCTAAGCATTTGCTATTCGACGAAAATTCGACAGAAGATGCAAAAGAGCTAAGTGCTCTTTTATCGCAGTGGAGGTGCAGGTGGCTTGTCCTCTGAGCCGGATTTAACTTATCGTGATTTAAATTGTGTTGCCTTGTCTGCCTTGCAAATGACTTCTCCATCTTCTTGAAGCATATTATGTTTTTGGCGCAAAGGATTGTTTGCAGCGACTTCCCTTCTCCGTTCCCTCCTTTTTATGTAACCTCAAAACAAGCGACAATGAAGTGCGAGTGGTATGTCCTCATCGTCGTCGTTGTTGTTGTTGGTTGCCTAGAGTTCTTTTGACAAGTGCTGCTTGACTTTTGGGCCTTCATCTGACCCTTTATGCCAAGCTCTTCTGGGTCCAGCTCTTTCCCTCTGACCCTCTCTCTCTCTCTCTCTCTCTCTCTCACACACACACTGTAATTTGCCATGCACGGCTCCCTGAGCGTTTTGTCAGCTTTATGTAATTAAAGCAAAAGTCTTTGCTTTTTCGTAGCGCGCTTTTCGACTCTGGCTACAGCAATGGCTCTGGCATAGTGTAATTTTTCGCTGTCCCTGCTGGTACAGTTGTTGTTGTTGTTGTTGTTGCTTTGCATGCTCCCTCGCTGAATGTGTGTTTTAATGCCGGAAAACTCATTATTTTTTAAATGAAACTCTTGCTTTGTGCTTTGTTTCCTCACCCTACGTGTGCTTTGTACGAGTACGAGTATGTGTGTGTGTGTGTGTGTGTGTGTGTGCCACATTTGGCCATAGCTACGAGTGTTTATGTGTGTATGTTTGTCTGTTTGCATGTCTGCGTTTCCCGTTGTTCTGATCCCAGTCGCAATTAACTCAAGAAAATAATTTCGAAGCAATGACGAGTAGAAATGTAATATTGTATTTTGCTCTTTTTTTTCGACACTCCCAGAGCCAGAGCCGGCACTAAATATTCAGAGTTTTATAGGCGAACCCTTGCACGAGTACCGCCTAGAACTTTGCCGTTTCCATTGCCATCACCATCACCATCGCCATTGCTGCTGCCACAGCCACTCGGCCGAAAGTTGCATTTGTAATGACTATGTAAATAGAATTTTTAATGGGCAAATTTTGCCGGCATGTAAAATATTTTCGCCAACGTCGAGTGCGATGACTGCGACTGCGACTCCGACTGCAGTTGCGACTGCGCCTCATTTGTATGCCAACTGCATTTATGCGTTGCATGTTCGTTTGTTGGCTAATGTTTGGCCAGGCTGCTGCCTGCTGCCTGCTGACTGCTCCTGACTTTTGCCCAACTATTTTTCAAGCCATTGCCGCCTCTTCCCCACTCTCTCCCTCACAACCACGCTCTCTATCTACCTCCTCCCAACGTTTCCCATTCGTGCACCATTGTCATGTAATAATTATAAATTTGAAATGAGCATGCTCAACTGCACATTGACAGCGATTCTGATAGCGTTGGAAATGCAATTTGAAAGTTTGCATTTGTTTCCAAAGTTATTTTACAATTGCTCCCCTTACACTTGCAAACACGCATTCTTTCACTGCTCTTTTAAGCTCACATACGCGCACACACTCGCGCACATACGAGCATTAGGGTTGAAAGGAGCTGCCGTACGATTCCTTAGAAAATCGTTTGTCGCTTGTAATCTGAAGCTCTGGCAAGTAGAGCAGGTGAGGGTAATTGAAATGTTTGCGCGCAAGGCGAGCCGAGTTTGCAAAGTACACTGACAAAAATACAGTCTTACTAAATATACTAAATGATGTAAATGGCAACCAGAAAGACAATTGTACAATTGGCGTAAAAGTGCAGGAGGATATCCACCTGTCCTGCTGCCTGTTTCAATCAATACTCCTCCCAAGGAACAGTCTTAGACCTTCGGAAATTGTCCTGATGGCTTGGGTCGCGAAGCTGCTCACCAATGACCAGACGCAGAATTCGGACATTGTGCGGCTTAACTCAATAATATATTTTAATATTTATTGAAAATTATCTGCTGAACAAAATTTGTCCCCCAGACTGTGCTTTATTATTATTATTGTTACCATAGCTATTATTTGTTTAGTGTAGTCGAGGACATGCCACGCATGTGGCGAAGAGTTTAATGAACCTGAACATGCATGCACGATGTGGCACAAATTGCTGCACACACGTTCTCACACTCGCTGCCTCATAAATGAGTGTGTGTGTGTGTGTGTGTGTGAGTGTTTGTTGAAATTGCTAAGCTGGGATTTGTTTAATTTTAGAACCACACCAGCTCATCAATGTATGTAAGTATGTTTGTGCCGGGGAATGCTGTGGCCTCCGCTGCTGCTACTTCACGGCGACTAAGCAAAGAACGACACATGCGGCGTATACGCAACGCAGTCCTTGTAACTCTCTGGCTTTTATTAGTTTAGCAATCCATTTCGCTTGAACTTTTTAACTGAATTCAAATGCGTATGCAAATGCTGCATGACACGCCCTGCCGTTGAGCCCAAAGCATGTCAGTTAATCAATAAAATGCAAATATTTGCCAATGTCTGCCCCACTTTTGTTTACGCATTTGGCGCACATGTGGGCTCTGCTTTGAACTTCAAAGTTCTAAACACTTCACAAAATTCAATGACAATGTCAATAAACTGGCACTCAAAGCGCGCAACAGCTGTGACCAAGTGGGTGCGGCTATTATCCATAGACATGCTACGGCACACACATACAAACACACAGTCTCCCACACACATGTACTATATACACAAACACACATAGGAAAACAGTTGTGTTTTATGTGTGGCACATATTGCTGTGATGGGCGAAAACCAATCCAAATGAGAGCGGCAGTCTGATGCTGACTGCATCGATTTTGGAAACTCGGCTATAACCGCAATTCTAAGTGGCCATTCCAGACGTCTGCAAGCGGACGGAATAACTGCGTAGGCTGCACTTTTCCATATGTATATTTAGCCGACATTTTTATATTTCTTAAACGTCTGCTTTTTATGACAAATAGGCAGTTATGTGCTCGTATGTGTGTATGTTGCTTCTTCTCAAATAATTCTACTCTCGTTTGCTTCGGAGCCTTGCTTTGCCTTGCCTTAACAAATCAATCAGGAAAGTCAAGCCCCTCTATAAAGCAGCAGCAATGCCAGCCATGTCTGATTGGCGCAATGGTTTGTTATGACCTGCTAGGTATAAAGAGCATTCTGATAATTTACAGATACATACATATCTTATAAGCTATCAAATGCCAAACAACGACTGCTAAAATAAATAACGAACTAGCGATGAAGGTCTTCCAGCTCGCTTTATACCGCCTGCTTACATTTACGAGTCAGTCATATTGAAAATCTGGCAGTCCTAGATCACTTGAAATGGTTTCCCTATTTACAAGTACTATAAGCTTTTAGCTCAGATTTCTTTATCTTCATCTCTACTTCCTCAAGCTATAGTCTCAATGCACGATGAAGGCTTACAGGGCCCGAATAATAATAGTGGACAAATAATCATTTTCTTACATTTTATAGTCTCTACTAATGGGTACCTACGTATCGCAGCTACTTCAATGAAAATGGGCCACAATTAAAATGAAGAACTAAATACTTCATGGGTTCTCCTTTGCTTTGAAATGGAAAGATAGTGTACAGAAAAAAGCAGGACAAATTAGGTGTTTAGCTCATATCTTAAGTAGTTTTAATATATAGTATTACATGATCACTACCTTGTTTATTCCATCACTATATTCAAATATGTAAGTCTACTTATTCCTACACAACTGCTTATAAACGCTATAGTTATATAAATGCATTAACATACGAGTGCACACATCGCAGATTATTATTAGAATAAACTTGTTTTATACTTTCGATTTAGAAAACTAAATATTATTTAAGTCATATATAAAGCGATGTAATTTTAAATGTTTATGGTTATGCTTACAGATTGTCGACCCACAAATATCATATCCCGAATCTTGCCCACAATTCAAAAGATACAAAAAAAAAAGCCTTTGATAGTTTCGGTAGTAAAATACACAAAATGCGGGCGTCTGGGGAGCAATTGACAGGGAGAACGAGACTCGTGCCGAGCGACCGTTTCCATTTTTTGTTCTCAAATCTTTTACGCCTCAATATTAGTTCAATGCAACGCATGGCCAAACGGACTTGTGGCCAAATCCATTGAGGTCAGCCAGCCAACAAACTCGCCAAAACTTTCTACACACACTCGCACACAGACGTGAAAAAACACATGTTAGTGTGTAAGAAATGTAACTGCCATTTGGCCGTCGCCTTTCTCCGATTCCTATTACTTTCAAGCGGGCTTTGCGGCGGGAGCCTTGAGGCAAATTTGTTTGCCTCCCTGCTTTTCACATGGGTGGATGGGTCGAGGGGGGTGCGAAATGGGAATCCACTTTATTGGTTTCACTGATTTGGGACCATCGACGTCGGTTTAACGCTTTCGTTCGTTCATTTATCGGTTTTTGGCTTTGGTTGCGGCCAGCGGAAAGAAAAGCACGCAAAAATGTATAAAAATCGTACGTTGTTTTGCGGTTTTAGCAATTTTTGAGCCGGCTGCTGAAATCGACTTAGAGACAAAATATTGATGCCGCAGGCTTCTGCTCTGACGCAACAAAAGCAAAAAAAAAAGAAGAACAAATAATAAGAGGAGAAGAGCAAAAAAGTACGAAAAGAAAGGAGAGCACATGAGCAACGTTTCATGTTTTACTGCAGTTTTTTGGTTGCGAGTTTTATGTGGATTGTTGTTGTTATTATTTCTATGGCGTATTGTTGTCTGCGTGGCTGCCACCGGCATCAACAACAATAATAGCAACAACAGTGGCAGCTCATGCACATGGCCATGTTCCCTTTTTTTCTGTTTAGATTGGCGCGTTGCGCGCACTAAAAATCATTTTATGAGTTTGCATAAAATTTTGTGGTTTTCACGCCCATGTTTATTGCAGGCCGCGCATATGTTGCCATTGTCGACGTAGGATGTTGGTCGTCTGTGGCGGCCCCATCCTTAGTGGTCTCTATTGATTTTTCGCTAAGCTTGCCCGCCAGCTACTAACAAAGTTTCGTTGGCCATTTCTCTTTTTTCGGCTGCTAGTGCTGCGATTTTTTCAGCTTTGTTTTTATGACAGCATGCGGCAATGCTTTGACTGCTGGCTTGTTAAATTTAATTAAATTTTGCACTCAAAGTCAAATCAAGTTGGGCTTTTATGATGCATACGCACACGCACTTACACCAACTTCCACACACTCCCTGCCACACACTCATGCTGTTCGTGGTCATGTTATCAAAAAGCCATTGGCTGCCGCTGCCATCAATTTAAGTGCATTTGAACTTTTCATTTTGACAGTTTCGGCGACTCGGCTTACTACTAAGCGACGCCTGCCAACGAGGTTCATCTGCAAATCGGAGTATCCATATTCACTCATCGATTTCACACCAAAATCAAATGGCCCGAGCATAATACGGCTCATTAAATGATTTTGCTGAACCGTCCAGCAGTGAGCAAATAGCAATTGGCCAGCGACTGGTGGATGCCGGCTGGGGGCAGGCAAGGGCATGTCAAATAACCATCAGATTTAATTTGGTTAAGGCAAAGGACACTGGCACATTTCAGGCCAAGTAGCAAAGGTGCAATTAAACGCCTGATTGGCAAGACAACAGGTAAGGACCGGCCACAACAATAATAGCAACAACAGCTGCACGCAATGGCAGAAACAAAAACAACGACAAGAGGGCTCGCATCAACGACCTTACTGGCCAATTTCCGCTCGCCCTCTTTGGCTGCTAATGACACGAAATTTTAATAAGCATGCATTAGAGGCAAAGGCGAAAGTACAAAAAAGCCAAAGTTGTGTGTTTGTAATTACCAGAGGGCAGTTAACAACGATTCGCACCAGCAGGAAGCCGCTTTTAGTTAGCCTAAATGAGTGGTAAGAGTTTAGGCCGTGGTCGTGGATGCCAAATGGTTGGTGCGGTCGCCCGGATCATTCGACAAGCGTGGCACGTTCCTTTCGGGCCCGCCGGCTGTGGCTATATAATTCCACTTAAATCCATGCGCCCCAAATCCGTGAAAGCAGCCAAAAGAAAAACAATTAATATTTCGTATGCAACAATAACCTTTTGTTTTTATAGTGCGAGTGCCACAGAAATTTATGCCGCAGCTCGCACTCCAAAAGCGTCGCCGGCAATGCCAACACAAACACCAAATGCGAGTGCCGAACCCAAAAAATCGTTTGACCGTTTCACACCATGGACAAAAATGCATAATTTCTTGGAGAAAATTAACCAAACACTACAAAGACTTTCAACGCATCTGATATTCCTCTTATTAGCGAAATATGCGCCATTTCCTTTCTCGCACTTATACGACAACTTTCTAAAACAGGCGCAGTATTTAAATTGTAGAATTATATCAATAAAGGGAAGGTATTGTTCCATTACTTGTAGATATTCTAGCACTGCTCGCGCTTTTAAGATATGTTTGGAGCAAGTTAACTGAAAAATAAATGAGATATTTATGGCCACACTTTTTTTCGACGCACAGAAGCTGGTAATGCTGGTAATGCTGCGCAATTTGTAATTATGTAATCATTTATTACGAGCGATCTCTGAAGTTCCAGGCTTAGATTACAGTTTTGTGCAACATTTTTGTCATCCAGCCCAATGTGAAACGGCCGGCTGGTCGCATTGGCTGTTGTTTTTGTTTGTTGGTTCTGGCTGCCCTGCAGGTAAAATAAATTATTATTTATTACGGTCATTAGGCCTTAATGGCGGCAATGATGTCCACCTCACACACACACAGACACACACACACGCTTACAAATACCGCCACGAACTTCCGCCGCTTAATCGAAAATGAAAAAGAAACATTTGCGGGCGCAACGACGCAGGCAACCTTTATGGTCGCTTCTGCCTTCTCCTTTCTTGTTTTTTTTTCTTTGCTTTGTTTTGCCGGTTTTCTGCTGGCTTGGCACTTTTAACAGCAACCGGTTCACATTATGCAGCCTGCGTATTGTCCTTGAAAATAATATAAATATACGTGTGTGTGTGTGTGTGTGTGTTTGGGCATTTGGTTGAGCATAAACAAAAAGAAATCCGGCCAGTAAAGCGTTTATCGTAAATTCAAGTCATTATTATCTGGCCCGACGCGTTTTTCGGGGCGTGTGAAAATATTTATGCGCTGCCAAAATTGCGCCGCAATTCATAAATACCTATGTATATGTCTCTATATGCGAGCATATCTGTAGATAAAGGCAGGCACAACAACACAAACAAAACACACGCATATTTATGACGCATTGTAAATTCAAATGCATTTCGCTTCGCTAAAACCAAAGGACCCTAAAATGCTAGGATGCCGTTAGTCGTGCAGAAGCAAAACCAAAAGCGAAAGCAACAACAACAATTGCAATAACAACAAAATTTAACGATGTCGCCCAAGTGAAAACAATCAATCAACATGTGCATGGGAGCGACAGAGCGAGAGTGGAAAATGGAAAAGTGTTGCTGTGAAAATTAATTTCATGCATAAGAAATATATATGGCGATGATTTGCATAAAACACAACGCAAAGGCGTCAGATTATATTGCGCCTTAACTACGTGTGGTATACCACAAAGCCACGCCCACTTTAGCCGCCCCCCCCCCACCCATCGCTTCAAACCCCGCACCCACTTGCAGGCAATTGCAATGCGCAATGTGCGCAACTGATTTATTTAGCACGCAAGAGTTATTATTATTATTATTCTTTGTGTCGCAACTGAACTCAAACTTCGCCATCAAAAGGCAGAGAGGGGATGATAATGAGGAAACGCATAGTGTGGGGATCGGTATGGGGATGGGATGGGGATGAGAATGAGAATGAGAATGAAGAGGCAAGTGTGCGCGTCGGCTTGTGAATGTGAATTTATGGGCGCATGTGTTTATATACGAGCAGAGTTGGGTGCAGCGAAGTTTATAATTTCTGACACAAAATTACATGCACTTGCCTGCGCTTGTTTGTAAGTGTATCATACATACGTGTGCGATTGTGTGTGTGTGTGTGTGTGTGTACATGTAATTGCGCATGTAGTTGTAGCTCACTTGCGCCAGTTTCTGTTCTGCTACTGCCTTCTGCGCTGTTACTTTGATAAATGCGCATAATTTCAGTCGAGTTCTTCCTTGAAGTAGTTGCAGTGCAAGAAAAAGTGCAAATTCACACACACACACACACACACATGCATACGCGCATACAAAAATTATGGGTGTGTGTGTGTATGTGTGAGCTTTAGTGTTCACAGCGCCGCGTTAAACATTATTCCGTTTTTTTTTCTCCATACACAAATGTGGGTGTAAGGAATTATGAAGACGATTACATGACTTTATAGGAAGCTACACCCACACGTACATGCTTACTCGTACATGCATATGTGAGTCTGCATGCGGGCTCTGTAGCTGTGTGGGTCCTAATGTATTTATGAGCAGGTACAAGCTGCGACGTCGCCTGACACAACTTTAATGAAATACCCGACGAGATTTATGTGTGCTAGTTTGCTAAAGCCAAGGAAAAGCGTAGGCACACACAAACACACACACACACACTCAATAAACATTATAGCAGCGAAGAAACAAGAAATGAAATTAATTTTACATTAAAACAGTGCAGTCCACACAGTATTGGTTACGGTACATTAAAATTTAATGCACCTATAATCAGTCCGCGGGCAAAATATAGTCGACTATTAAAGTTAGTCAAAGGCCTAATTAAAAAGTTCATACGATGAAGGAAAGTTGAACAAAAATCTAGACCGACTTACCATTAAATTTAGCATATTAATAAAGAGCGACTCAATTTTAAATTCACTATTAACCTTAAATGTTAAAAAACAAACAAACTGTCAAACAAATGTTTTTGCAGTTGGCGTTAACGGTATTTTTGCTGCTTTGAAATAAATATCAAATATCTTGCCCAACAAATAATTTTATTTCAATTACAAACGAAAGTTCTTGTTTTTTTAAGGATCAATAGTCTCCTATTTAAATAATGAATAAAATAAAAACCAATGAAATACGATTAAGTGTCAATTAATATCAGCACAGAAAAATACAGAATTTTAGCAGTTGCTCTATATACTTATATATTGACCTATTTTATCGTCAAACGAGTACCATAAGTCAACTAAGCTGTTTCTATTTTTGAACCTTACTCTAAGCTTCTTTATTCAAGCACAGAAATAAAAACTAGGGAATCAAATATGCTGCTGAAACTTCGGTGCGCGCTTTTTGTTTGGTAAACCGAAATCCCTACGACTGTCAAATAAATACACCTATGTACACGAAAACGTATATGTTTTTGGAGAGTGCCAAATAAATGTCGCGCCATTTTGCAACGTTTTTGTGTTGTGTCTGCACTTTTCGTGCCGGGAATTTAGCTCGTTTTTCAACTCACCTACAACAAAACCGAAAACTGTTATCGCTCGTTTTCCTCTAAATGTATAATTCAACTGAAAAATTCATAAAGCTAGTGCTGCAGCACCTGAATTGCACATTTATACCCAAGTCTGAGCGTTTATGTGCATGTGTGCGAAAGTTGTTTTGTTTTTCTTTAATTGTTTAGAAAATAAATCACCGAGCGTGGAAATAAGTTGACAACAGCACATGAAATAAAAACGACCCGCATTGGGCCAAAAATGGGACAGCGGACCGAAACGTGCTAGTTGTTGCTGCTACGGATGTACCATGCCGTATGTGTGCGTACATATATATATATTTATATGTATGTATGGCAATGCGAGCGCTAGCGGAAACGGAACTAACAAAGCACAAAGCAAAAACAAAAAAAATTTCACGAATAAAAACCTTGCCAGGGCGCTAACAAAAACTATAAAAAGCAACCAACACAACATTAAAATAAAAACAACTAGAAAGAGAGCGAGAGAGAGAGAGAGAGAGAGAGAAAGTGAAAGAGAAAGACCTAACGAAACGAACGGAAAAGCAAAATTGCCAAACTAAAACTTTGCAACGTTGCATGGGTGGATGTATGGATTGTCGGGTGGAAAAGGGGCTAAAGGGAGCACCATAACAACAGGCATGAACAAAGCGACAGAGGCGTGGGCCAATGTAGTGACACATACATACAAACATACACAGGAACACACCCACACGCACAGCATTGCATGGATGTGCATGTTCGGTAAACTTTCCTTTCGGCCGTAACAAGCGTGGCAAGGCACAAAACAATTTACGAAAATTTGTACAATTTCTAAACTTAAATAAACACTGGAAATAGTTTTATTTTTATTATAACTGCAGCTATTTTTCTTCCCGCATACACATACACACATATATATATAGAGACACACGCAGGCACGCAAGCAACTAACGAGGCTGCAAGTGTCTTAAATATTTGTAGCATACTTTTTGGGGCACTTTAAAGAACAGACAAACTTATATGTACTATATTTAAGCATTTGAATGGCATGCCATTTAATGGCACCCCAGTTTATGCCTCAGCTATTTTAATTAAAACGCAATGAGATTTAAAACACAGCAAGCCACACGGTTAACAAGTTAGGTTCAATAAACTGTCTACCGCCAGCCGCATGCCGCAACAAATAACTCAAAATGCCCAAAGGCCAGCAGCAATGCCATTGTACTCTCCATTGGTGCTAAATTAACAGACGCACACAGCAACTTGAAGCTTTGGACAGCTATGGCTGCCGTTGGTGTGGGAATGACGGTGGCCATGCCATAACAAGCAACAGAGCAGCTTAAATTGAAAAACTTTTACAGCTTGGAACTTTTTCTTAGTGCACGCGCACAAAACTTTGCAAGGATCCATTGCAACCTAGCAGGCAAACAACCAAGTAGTATGCAAGTCGTCTAAGGCACGCACAGTTCCACCCACACACATGAACGCCACTGCAAGCTGCATCCAGATATAGAATTCAGAACGTTGACTACAGAATTTTAAGTTTGATACATTTATGCATTATAAAACAGGCAGTTGTTTTATGGTTTCGCATTTCACTCATGATGGATTGCTAAGTATAACCATATTGTTTAAAGTTGAGTTTCTTAGCTAAGACAAGTACACCACTTGATGTATAGTGCTTATCAGGTGGTAGGTATATTACTGAAAGATATAACTTCAAACCAGAAATATTTTGGCATCTGTTTAACGTTTCTGCGAATAAATAAAGCAAGTTTTTAGTTTAGTCCCTTAAATTGCTAAGGCTGTAGTGATGATGGCTGAATACGCTTAAAAACTGTTTGCAATTTAATTGAGGTGGAAACCACAACTATTTTTTTTTTCCATAACTTGAAAGTTGTTATTTAATTTACTTATTTATTTTTTTGCTTTAAAAAATGGTTGTTTTATTAATAAACAAATTTTTAACGCATAAATAAAATATACAAGTACCCAAGAATAAATTTAGTAAGTCCCAAAGGGAGTGACATTTAAATTTTATTTAATCAACATCTGAAATGCGTAAAAAATGTTATTTATTTATTTATAATGAGTTGCTCTCTATTGATTAATATCTGTTAGTCCGAATGATAACGAATCATACAAATATATGTACATATTTATTTTATGTACATATGACATTTTTCCAACATTCCGCAAAATGATTTATTTTAAAGTGTTCAAACAGTTAATTTTCATTGAATTAATGCAGAGAATTATTAGCATCACAGCATGAGGTGAAGCTATTACGCCAATTACATGTTTTATTTGCCTGTCCACTCCAATTTTCTCTTCTTAATTTTCCATTGGACATTAAGTAAACAGAGTTATTGGACTAATGGTCAATTTCCTTGCCCGATAAAAAACATTTCGTATGATTGATGACTATGTTCTCCTCATTTATTTATTTTCCATTTACTCCATGGTCGCATGTTGCAAATAATCCACAACAAATACCAATGATTTTCCTCAACAACAAGAACTTCAAGAACAACCACGAAATAAGCTGGTAAATGTGCGGCAATGTGAAAGCGTGTAAATAAAATGTAGCTACCAGCAAATTCCCATTGCTATTTCATGGTATTTTGTGGTCTATTAACATCAGTTTCGCTCGCGGGGTGTTTGAAATCATTTGTGTGTGTGTGTGTGTGTGTTTTTTTTTTTTTTTTTTTTTTTTTTTTTTTATAGCTATACGAGCTAAAGGCTGGGTAATCTTCGAAAGATATTGGTAGCCCGAGCTACCAATATGCACGATTCGCATGTGAGACAAGACTTACTCTTTGGCTTGCTCGCGCCTACGTACTAAACCCCCATCCTTATCCGTATCCTCCAGACCATGTGTTCCCCCCGGTACCGCCGTCAAGCATGACTTCAGGGGGTGGTGATTCAGCGAGTGCTGATCTCTAGGGTTGCAGCTCTTTCTTTTTCTGCCATCCTTTGTAGCTTTATGACTTCTCTGGCGAAGTCGCACACATGGGTCCAGTTTTCGATGGATGCCAGCATCAGGTTTACTACCGTACTATGTGTAACCTGCGCCCCTACTACCCTTTCTAGGTGGTTCCGCTGGCGGTCGTATCGCGAACAGTGGAAGAACACGTGTTCTACATCTTCTATGCAACTTGCACATTCCGGGCAAGTGTTGTTGTTGTCATGCTTGTATTTGTGCAGGTATGCGCGAAAACAGCCATGTCCTGTTAGCAGCTGGGCCAAATAGTAGTTGACCTGCCCATGTCTCCTTTCGATCCACTCCTTTATGTTTCCTAACAGCTTGTGTGTCCATCTTCCTTTGGTGGATGTGTCCCAGCGGTGTTGCCATGTTGCCATCGCCTCATCACTTAGCCTCCGGGAGTATGTTACGCCGGTTCTTCTGCCAAGGTACCTCTGCTTTTCTGCCTCTGCCAGCAGCTCTAGCGGTGGCATTCCTGCGATTACTATTGCTGCTTCCGTTGATACAGTACGGAACGAGAAAGATACCCTAAGGGCACACCTTCGGTAGGCTGAGAGCAGGTGCTTCTTATATGAAGTTTTAGCCATTGCTTCAGACCAGATGGGCGCTGCGTATAGGGCTACTGATGTGACTACATTCATCAATAGTAACCTTCTGTCTTGCCTCGGTCCACCAAGGTTGGGCATTATTCGTGCTAGGGCATTGCTTACTCCAGCACACCGTCCTCCAACATATTTGAGGTGCTCCTTGTAGTTGAGTCTGTTGTCTATCATGACTCCCAGGTACTTGATTGCTGCTTTTGAGGTGATCTGTTCATTCCCTACTTCTATTGTTATGAACTCTACTTTTTTCCTGCTGCTTACAAGTAGCACCTCTGTCTTGTGGTCAGCTAGTTTGAGTCCTATGCTTGCTATCCAGCTCCTAGCTATTGCTACAGTTTTGTTACACATTCTTGTCAGTATGTCAAGGTGTTTTCCCGTCACTACTATTGCTATATCGTCCGCGAACCCAGTGATTTCTGCCCTCTTGGGCAGTTCCAGCCTAAGTATGCCATCATACATTATGTTCCATAGTATTGGGCCTAACACTGATCCCTGTGGTACACCCGCTGTCACGGCATAATGCTTTCTGCCTTCGTCTGTGTCGTACAGGAGCACTCTGTCGTTAAGGTAGTCCCTAATGATCTCTACTAGGTACTTTGGTACATTTTTCCCATCAAGTGCTGCAAGAATGACATCCCAGTCTGCTGAGTTAAAGGCATTTTTCACGTCCAGCGTGATAATGGCGCAGTACTCTTTTTCTCCCTCGAGCCACCGCACTCCTTTAATGGCGTCTTTCGCTGTGTGTATAACTGCTGCTATCGCATCTACTGTGGAGCGGGCTTTGCGGAAGCCATATTGTCGGTCTGAGAGGCCATCTCCTTCCAGTGCTTCGTCCAGTCTTCTGCTAATTATTTTTTCCAGTAGTTTGCCGGCAGTGTCAATCATGCAGAGCGGCCGGTAGCCTGAAGCGTCCTGGGCGCTATTTCCTTTTGGGATTAGCACCAGTCTTTGCTTCTTCCAGATCCGGGGGAATTTCCTCTCCTTAATGCATGCGTCGAAGGTCTCTCTGAATAGTTCAGCTTCGTGTTCGATAGCCGTCCTGAGGGCAATGTTTGGGACTCCATCCACTCCAGGTGCTTTCTTTAGTTTTAGTCCTCTGCTCGCCGCCTCTAATTCTTCAAGAGTGACACCTGGGATGTTTTCTGTGGCCTCACAGCTTGCCACTGAGTATGTAATTTCTGCCCTCTGGGGGAAGAGTCCCTCCACAATTGCCTTGAGCTTCGTAGCGCATGTTGTGACTGGTGGACGGAAGCTGCTTAGCTTTTTCATTACCAGCTTGTACCCTGTGCCCCATGGGTTATTCTCAACGTCATCGCACATCTCTCTGTAGCAGTTCCTTTTGCTTTGGGTGATAGCTTTTTTTAAGGTGGCTCTCGCAGCCTTATACTCTTCTTGAAGTTCGACAAAGTTTTCGCGACCTCTAGCTCTCTGGCATATTCGACGTGCGCGTATGCATTTCTTGCGGAGGTCGGCAATCTGTCTGTTCCACCAGTAGACGGGTTGTCTTCTAGCCTGTTGGCCTTTCTTGGCCATAGACGCGTTACAGGCATCAGCAATGCAACGCATCAGGATGGTCGCTTTGTTGCTCGCACTACCCATTAGGTGACACTCACCCATCGACAGTTTGAATGCCTCTTTGTCGAAGGTGGTGTCTCTCCATCCTGGATTGGGTCGGGTGCCATTTGTTGGGTTCCGTCTCGTGGGTCGTCTGTGGATCTCAAATATTATTGCCTGGTGGTCACTGTGCGTGTATTCATCCGATACGTGCCATTCCGCTGAGGGTAGTAGGGCAGAACTGATGAAAGTTATGTCGATCTTTGAGCTTCTCCCCCCTCTGGAGAAAGTGTCCTTTTCACCGCAGTTGAGCAGTGCTACATCCAGGGTTGCAAACGCTTCAAGAAGGTATTCTCCCCTGAGGTTCGTGCGATTTGAGCCCCACTCGACTGCCCATGCATTGAAGTCGCCTGCGATAACTATGGGCTTTACTTCTTCCGCGTCTTTGACGAGCTTATCAAGTGCATGTCTGTACGTCTCTAGCGGCATGCTGGGGGGGTAGTAACAGCTGTAGTATGTTATTCCGTTCACTGTGCTTTTTACGTATCCTTCCTCGCCGCTGTGCGTCTTCTCAAGTGGATACTTGCCGCATGTCCATATTGATGCTTTATTGCATCCGCTAGTGGTCCATCGTTGTGAGTCATCCGCTCTGTAGTGTTCGCTGAGGATTGCTAGGTCGATTTTTTGCTCGCGCACTATCTGTTTTAGAAGCTCCTGGGCAGCCTCGCAGTGGTTTAAGTTCAATTGAAGGACCCTCATTTGTGTTTATTCAGGACCTTCCTGCGGGCTGATATATAGTGGGGGCATTTAGGCCCTCCTGTGACATGCCTGGCGTCGGCATTTGGGTCGTTTCTGCATAGTAGGCAGTGTGGGTCTCCTTGGCACGCTTTGGCTAGGTGGTCAAGTCCCCCGCACTTGAAGCAGTGCTTCGACCAGTCTTTGAGACTTCTACAGTTTCTTGCCATATGCCCGAAGTCAAGGCATTTGTAGCATCTTGTCGGTGTAGACCTTTTGAGTAGTCTGCAGACTGTCCATCCAACTCGCAGTTTGCCTAACTCTTCTGCCTCTTTTGCCTGTTTCTCCGGTATGACGATTATGGCCGTCCTAGTGCCACCAGGAGCATCCCTGATTACTTTGATGGCCTCGCCATGTATGTCACCTATCTGGTTCCTCCATGCGGTGAGTATTTCGTCCTCCGTAGTCACTTCATCGAGGTACCTTAGCTCGAACGTGGCTTCTTGTGTAAGCATTCTGACCTCGACCTCAGTGGGCAGTATGCTTTTGATGTGCTCCTGTTGTTGTCCGGTGGTCACATCGGTTGCTCTCTTAAATTCGAGCAGCAGCTCTCCTTTTTGCGTCTTCCGTACGGCATGGACCTCTTCTCCGACTGTTTTCAATTCAGGGGCGTTTTTTACCTTCCTGAGAATATCTGCGAATGACAGTTTCTCCGTCGGCTTGATAATCATGACATCAGGCCTAGGCGGTCTCCTTCGCTTTTTTGATACTTGTATCCACTTGCTGGTTGCCTGGCTGCTTCCTCCTTGTGTTGGTGCCTTTTCCATCTCTTGACTCGGTCCGCTTGCTTTGTCGGTTTTTGGCTTCGGTGTTCTTTTCGGCATGCTTGCATCTGTGTTATCCTGGTTCTCCTGTCTGTTAGTTTTCGTCTTTTTTGGAGGTGTTCTTCTAGGTCTCTCTACCTCTTCTCTTAGCCTTTTTGGTGTGCCGCGTACCTCTTGCTGTCGGGCAGTCTGCGTGCCCCTATCATTTGTACGCACGGATTTCTCTGCCTGCGGCTCCTTGGCCCTAGCTATTTGTTGGTATAGTGATGTTATCACCGCCACCAGGTCGCGCATTGGTTGGTGGATAGACCTTCTCCCACCACCAAACATTTCGTTGAGCTCGCCGATTTTCTCCCCCAACTTCGTGAGAGGGTCTCTCCCTTGTTTCGGAACCTGGACTAGCATTGGTTCGCTCTCTAGTTCAGGAGGAGATGACCGTGATCTTTCCATACTCCGCACCTGCAGGGTTTGTACTGGGGAGCGTGGTAGCCTCGATGCTTTTTGGAACGGGTTTTGCCCCGGACTTCCCGTTAGTGCCTCTTTTGCGCTCTTTGCGCCGGCCTGAGGGCTAGAGCCTATCTGTACTTCCGCCAGTGTTGTTGTTGTTGTTTTTTCCATTTTTGAGCTGTTGGGTCCCAACTCGTAGCCGTTATCTTGTATTCGTTGTGTAGTTACCCTTATTTGGTCCCATGGTTATCTTTGCAATGCAGGGAGGCCATGCGAGGGTTGACACAAGACCTTATGAGTGCATGTGTTCAGAGCCAGACCGGGAGCTAGACAGAAGGATAACCTTAACTGACCCTACACCCCAACTTAACGGGACGATTACAAGAGCGTTCTACGAGGCTTGCCAGGTTTTAACGGGACGGGGGCAGGTGACGCATTAGCCTGAAAGCCGTCTGGACCAGATTCCACTCCAGCCCATATTGGTAACAGAATACCTCACCCACCAGCCTAATATCGTCTGTTCAAGGTGTTGCATGTTTGCCCAGTATACCATAATCAGGATCTTACTGGGGTCGATCCTGATGGGTCCTCGGACCCGCTTTTCCGCTTCTCCATTTGGTGTGCTCGTGGGTATTTCGGCTTGGTATGCCGGTTCTTCTTTAGGGTCTGCAGTCTTGCCACTGCTACTCCCACGTTTAGACGCACTTTCCATCCTTGCTGCTCTTGGTCGGGGACTGCTTATTGGTTATTCGCAGCTGGCCTGTTTGCACAGGCCGTTCACTATCCGCCACCTGTGACCCCCACAGTAGCCTGAGCTCAGCCCTGTGTGTGTGTGTGTGTGTGTGTGTGTGTGCGTATGTGTGTTTGTGTAGGGATGTATGTATAATTCGCAATCGTCGCGTCGCTTGATGTGCATACAGGTGTGTTGGGTGATGCTGCTGAGTTTGGTTCTGTATTTTGCAATTTAATTTGTTTCGCTTTAGGGCGCTTAGTAGCTTAATGCGCTTTTACGACTTTTTGTTATCTGCCTGCTGGCGTTGCTTTATGATTAGTTGAAGTAATTAACGCAATTATTTGCGAACATTGTTACCTATTATTGTAACTCACTCGTTTTCTCTTTGTCAACAAATAAATATGTTTTGCCTTTTATTAGATGTGTGTGTGGCAATCATCAAACCAAAATTATTCGTGTCTCCGTTTTAGTTGCCAGCAAAGATTACAACGCAATCACTCTAAGCCAGGAGGCGCAGTTGGGGGGTGGAGTAGAAATGATCGGCAACAATACATAAATGGCACCATAACAATGTCCAATTTGTGGCCTGAATTGTGGATGTGCTCGTTGCTGGTTGGTCCTGCCGTATATTCAAATGGAAATTGCGCGTAACGCATTTTGATTGCACTTGAGTGCCTTCATAAAAATGCGCATTAAATAAATTCTCTTAAAGTGCTGTGGCATGTAGTTACAGTATTGGCCAGGCCATTGCAATGGCAATGCATATGTATCTACATTTGTGCGTTGGCGGCCACAATTTACATAGCCACATACATATGTACATGAACATATCTCTGTGAGTGTGTGTGTGTGGCCGGGTGGTTGCGTAATTGTTTTGCGCACATTTCCGTTTCCGCTGCGTTGCACTTCAATGCACCATTTTTATTTACAGTCTTGAATGCAGCCCGTTGTGGTCAGGCTGCTCTTTCATTGCCGTTTTTACTTTTCTGCTGCATTTTCATAATTGAGCAATTGTGTTGGCAAAATTTGCATACATTTTGAATGATCAAAAAGGCAAAGTAATGCTCTTAATAGCATTGATTTCCATACAAATCATAGCCTAAAGTTCATTAAAGCACCACATATTTATATGAAAACATATGTAAGTATTATGTAAAATTATTAATCCACTAATTATTTGCGATTTCGTAGTTATGCATTGCATAAAACTTTAACCTGCTTAATAGTTAAATATATTATTAAAAATATAGTGCCGTTTATAAAGATTTAGGCAATCAGTGAACAGAAAAAAAGTGTATGTTTATACAAAGAGTTACTTAGTAAAATATCTGCTCTAAGTTGCCTGAAAAATGAAACAAATGAATTAATGTCTATGAATAATCGGACAAGTTTGCATTTTTGTTAAATACAAGATGTGCTGGAATAGGAAAAACTCGTTTTGTTAAGGAAGGATAAAAGAGCTTTTAAACAAAAATAAAGACATGTGCATTACTTTCGTATTAAATCATTTTTAATTGAAGACATTTCCTTATATACATTTCATTTTACCAGAAGAAATATTTTTAGAATGTATATAATGGTGACAATTATATTAAAAGTACGGCAGAGGTTTGATGGTTTTAAAAACTTGGTTTTTACCTGAGGAAAGGATTTTAAAAATACATTTTGCCAGCTCAAATTATGTACGCTTCAAAGCAAACAAAAACTGATAGCTTTAAATTGGAAAAGAATTTGAAAAGCAATATAAAAAGTCTGAGCAACCTTTGCACTTCAAAGAGAACACGACACAACTTGTAAGTTTTTCTACTTTACGATGGTTCAGAAACTTGTGAATTAATGTTAAATTAACTATTGTTCCGATGTTGAAGCGTTGTATATTTATGTGGACTATAGAGCTACTAGCTTTTATAGTTTTTCATTTATTTTCTATAAACTAATATACAATTTTTTGCCTGCAAGTACCCACAAAATCTCATTAGTATTAATCGGTTCTGAACATACATAATATATTCTATGGATTATTGATGTATGATCATCCTTTTTAATGCCAGCCACAAAATTGTCAACTAATTTTTTTGGTCGCAAATAAATAGTGAACTAAATAACTGTGGCTTCAATTACTGTCAACAATAAAACACATACGCACAATAGTACGGAAAAACAAGAGCAACAACTGCAACCAAAATAACCATAACACTCCAACAAGGGCATGCAAAATATGTATATATGTACACAAGTATGTACATATATGTTACATATCCGACAGTGGCACTGGCAGTGGCACGGCCAACAATAAGAGTCATGCTCAGAATATTATGCAACATGCCATCATCCCAGTGGGCCAAACAAAAGCTGCAAAATGAAGTATGAGGTCAGCGCACAACGACAGCAATGGTAAGCGAAACAGAAAACAAAAAAGTGCCATCGCACAAAAGAAAAGCACATGATTGTCGCTTGAAACTTGAGCCATAGCAACTAACCTCATGACATCAGCTTTTTGGTTTTCAACTTATTACAATTTCCATATAAGTAGCAGGAGCAGCAGTAGCAGTAGCAGTGGCAGCAGCAGTAGCGAGGGATGCACAAAATGCAAACAAATGCGCATATGCACTGGAATGAAAAGAAAGAACAATGCACAAACATACAGACACATTCACAACATGCATACATGTATGTTTGTATGTATGTATGTGTGTATGAATGCATGTTTGTATGTAAGGAGCAGCTGAAGTGGCAGTGGCAGCAGTGCAAATGCCATGTCCTTCATTGCCGGGGCGTTTGGCCTCCATACCCTACAGCGCTCGTCGCATAAGCAGCCACGCACACCCTTATACATAAACACAAACACACTCACACACACACACAGATACAGATACAGATACACTCACAAGCATAGCAAACTGCTGTGGGGGTCTTTAAGTTTTATGGCACCATTGTGTCAAGATAATAATATGTACGTTTGTGTATGTACGTGACTGCATTTAAGTGCATAGTTGTGTTGTACACCAAACACAACAACAACAACACACACACACACACACACACACGCATACACGCAAACTTACACTTGCACGCACAGTCGCACATACAAGTAAAGTAGCATTCCTCTTGCATGACACTTACGCTACGAATTACTCTAAACTACTGCAAGTAGAGAAAACAAATGGCATCTATAACTAAGAACTTATATACCCTTTAACGGTTTTTTTTTATGAAAAGAAAAGTTGTTCATGATTGATAGATTTATGGTTCACAGTCGAGTCACAATAATAAGTGCTTGTTCATCATTCGCGACATCATTAGCAATGATATTATATGGTGCTCGCTAATATCCAATTGTGATTTAAAAAATGATAGTTAAGGCTTAGCTCGTCAGTCGGTTCCATAAAAACAATGCTTTCAAGCATATGAATGGACATCACTATTTTTCTACAATTTTAAAAATATTTATTTTCGAATCATAATATTTAATAATATTTCTAAAAACAAAATGATTCGAATCTACACACTTTTATGAATAAAGTGGACAATATAACGATGAATCGATATAGACTCCAATCGGGGCATAGCTGGCCAACTGGCAAATAAAATTCCCCCAACGTGTCGGAGGCATTAATAGACGTTATTGTATAGCTTTCTTATCTTTTAAGTTAGTTTAAATTGTTATATTAATTTATATTATATAATCGACAGAATTATTGTTCATATTCTAAATGAAATAAAATAAAATAAAATTACTCCCAAGAGTAATTTTAATGAATTAAACAAATGCCGGAAAAATGGGTAATTAGATATCATTCTTTACTTCCTTTTGCTGCAAGCTACCTTCACAAACACAGCAGACCACTTCATTTTGAATTGTAGGGTATTCTTAAGCTAAACAGAAAATGCTAAATAAGTGTTGCTAACAACGGCTTAAGCAAACATGGAGCATATGAACACGACTCTATGCAATACATTGTTGATATATATTTTATCAATTTAAATGAATTGTACACAAGCGTGTCATAAACTTTATTTCTCATGGCATTTGCTAATGTTTGTCAGTCGTATGTCCCACTGGCAACTTTCTTAATTAAAAGCTTTTGCTTTAGCTGTTGTTATTATTGTTGTTGCTGTTGCTGTTGATCTGGATCTGGATCTGCTGTCGTTTATAAGCAGTGCACTGACAAAGCATTGCATATTTTCATGCGCAGAATTTCGGACTCTTAATTCGACAACTCGGAGTGCGAATGGCCAAAATTTCAATTTGAATTTATATGCGCACTGCCTCACAAATTCATTAGCGTTATTTGCTCAGCATTTGTGAATGGCAGTGCCGCAAGGCACAAAAAGAAAACTAATTATAATGCAACACAAATGACAAACGACAATTATTCGCAACGACAATTAATCCCCCCATGCTCGTTCATGGCGGACTTTATGTGACTGTCCATTGTATATAGACCACAAAATAGGCATAAAATGAATACAGGCGGGCACTGGGTATTGCTGCTCAATATTTTTCCTTGTACAAATGCCAGAAATTCAAAACAGGCACACAAATAAAAAAACGCATAAAACAAAATAAAAGGAACATAAATTAAATATTATAAAAAATAGAGAGCTGAGAGCTACGACAAAATTGTGTGACTGGCACAACTTTGACCAAGTTGCTGTGTTTATACTTATGCGCTTAAACATAAAAATTTAAATAAAGTCAGTCGAGCGTGCACGCAAATAAATACAATTTATGAAAAACAGCACAGAAATAAGCCTAGACAAGGCAGCGTGGAGTGGGTGGTGAATGGTGGGAGGACTGGCGCTCCGTGTTTTGACTGTGCAATTGTTCAGCAATTCATTAGGTCAACAGTGGACGCGGCCATTTTGCATAATGCTGAACAAGTTGCTCTTGTTGACCTATAAATAAGGTAACGTTTTATTGCTGGTACCATAAAAATGAAACAAAAACAAGAAGAAAACTGAACTGTGCTTCTATTATGCAAATGTACAGAGAAGCGAATTATTTTAGCTGGCAATTAGGTCGATTGCGATATGATAATGTGGACAGTAAGCTTAACTACTTTTGCTAGAAGAGAAATACATCTTCACAAAGGACAATTCAAATTCAATGTAATTCATAAATTTTGGAATCGAAAACTTACCCTAGAAGCATTGTATATATTGACAATTTGAGGCATATAATACTTATTATGGAAACTTAGAAAATTATTCTCTTTTGCTTGTTAAACTACATGCGATTAAATAGATATATAACTATTATCATTTCATGTTGAATATTTTGTGTGGTGATATTAACTCTAACTAGCGTTGAAAAGGCTGGTAGTGCTGCCTCAAAATCAATTATTAAAACAAATGCTTCATATTTAAGAAGCTATTATTTAATTGCATTCTTAATGTTCCATTTCCGACCATTTTTGCTTTGCTTTATATCAAAACAAAAGTCATCATCAAATCATGATACAAAGTCATTTCACAATATGTACAACATACAATTATTTTAAAACACCTTTGTAATTATTTATTTCCAGGTCTTCAATAACCACGATTAGAAGCGGCTGTCACCAAACACCTTAACCTGTACCAAGAATCTGCTGTCGATTCACGCAGCAGTAACGAGGGATTTTCTGTGCAAGGAGCCGGGAAGAAACAATTCATCATCTCTGTGTTGCTGTCCATTGTAGTTGTTGCCATTGAGGAAGAAAAGAAAACAAAGCAAAAACATCGCTACAACAAATTGAATGTAATTTCATAAAAAGCGAGTGTTAATTTTTTGCCATTGAAGCTTCCTTGCTGGGCAACAGTGGCAACAATATATAGCTTAATGTGCTTATGCGCATTGACATGAAAAATGATGGAGAGCCTGCATACAACAATGGCTGGGCACAGGCAGACAGCGGATACAAGGAGCGCCAACAAACTAGCTAACTTATAGAGGGAGAGAGGGAAAAAAATAACACCAACGTAGTGGAAACTACACGCATTGCTAGACACTCACCCGCACAACCATAAACTCATTGTCGCATTGTTGGCGCGTGTGTGGAGCAAGGCACGGAAAGCGTAAGAGTTAGAGTAAGAGTAGCATTGACAAGCGGCAACAAAGGGAAGCTGAGTAGCAGCAACAACATCAAGTCACAGTAGCAGTGGCAGGAGCAGTACAAGAACGCTGCACATCGAAGTAGCACCATTTATCAGCGCATCAAGCCATACACACACACTAACCCCAGAGGCAGCCGGCATATGCGTGTGTGTGTGTGGGTGTGTGTATGTGTGCACAAGGCAGGCCGTGCTTTTGTGTCGCCATAGTTGAAAGCATAGAACGCGTTCATTCAAAAACCCATTAGCCCTAATAAGCGTAACAACAACAGCAGCAGTAGCAGCAGAAGCAGCAGAAGAAGAGAAAGAAGCCACAGCTTCGTTGTTTTCCTTTGATTGTCATTGAAGTAACACGAAAAGATTGCCACAAATGTTGCCGCCACGACTGCGATTGCGTATACCAATGCATTTCATGGAACTGCGCCTCATTTTACTCTGCCTGCCAACACTATTGCTGGCGACCACATTGGAGCCAGGTGCGTATACTTAACATAAACACCAACTTAAACAATTACTATGAACTCCAATGAGTTGTCTTAGTAACTGAATAAATAAATTTCGAGTGCTCAGCCAAGTACTTGGAAAATGAAAATTGAATTTCGTGCCAACGCACAGTGGGCTTGATGAAATGGCTTAGAAAAAATAAATGTAAATGGCAAATTGCATTAAACTATTATTAATGGCAATTGTCTTGTCAATGAGACAGAACCGATTTGTTCAGAAGAATCGTTATAAAGTGTATAGAAAAGGTTTCTTAATTTAAATTACAACCTTTTTTTGTCATCGAAATAAATACAAAGCCATTCTCTCAAGCTAGTTTATTTTGTGCGCTGATTTGGAAATAAATATAATTCCTTTCTTCATACCGATTTTTTGTTTTTTAAAATGCCAAATATACTGAATACTGACCGGGAAGTACGGCTATATTTAATATTTAATCATTAAGTAATTATACCAGTGATCAAGCTATAAATAATAGCTCTGTCTTATTGCGCGGCATGACTGCCGAGCCTTCACTCACGCGTGAAACTGCTGGACATCTTTTTGCAGTCGCTGATCTTCGTTCCCGTGTCGCACTGTTTCCCTCTCTCTGTGGTGTCATATTTCTGCTTGGGCGTCATTTAGTAGGCAAAAAGGCACACGCACTCACTCCCACAGGTTTTATGGAAATTGGCTAATCACAAAATTGTTGTTGATTTGTTTTGTTGGCAATTGAACAAAATTAGTAGAATAGGAGCAAACAAAGTTGCGCCCATAAAACACACTTGTTACTGTACTTTTGAATGTTCGACAATCATATTACGGATTACTCGTAATATTCCAGAGGGCCAGTTCTAAGGTCTTTGAAGAGCTAATGCTACTTTTGCCCACTGTGGCACGCCGTGGAGGCAGCAGTTTATTTTATTATTTGCATAAAACTAACAAATCGTTAGAGGCTGCCGTGTGCTCTTTATGCCTGGCCCACAATTAAAAACGTTTTAAGCCGGCGCCTAGGCGAAATAATAAAATGAAATGCTATTGCCAGACCGCGACCCAAACAGCGGCTCCGGCTCAAGTTGAGAACTTAGGATTCAAGGTGCTCGCCCGGGCACAAAACTTTGCCAATTTACAGATTTATTATGCTACGCGCTTTACAGCACATTTTATTATCTATCATGACGGTTGCTGTTCGGCGAGCGCTAAATTCTGGCACTTGAGCGCGCTAAGTATGCACCTGCGGCTAAAACTTTCATTCAAAATATTTTCATTAAAATGAAAGAAAAAAGCGCGCTTGTATAGAGAGCACAGCAAAAAGTAGGAGTAGTCGTAGATGAAATTCTAAGAGCAGTGGCGACAGACTGAGTGGCGAAGACTTTGAAAAATTGTAAAATATTTTAATGTTTGCAATTCATTTTGTTAATGGAATGCAAAAAAGAGGAGAAGAAAAGGGCGATGGAGCAGGGAAGCAGCGCTAGCGAAGCGAGACGTTACGAAAAGTGAAAATAAGCAAATAGCTACGACAATGTTGTCTTAGAATGAAGATTGTGAAATGGAAAGAAAGAAAGAAAATGGAAAGCGAGAAGACTGAAGTAGGGCATAGGGGGGAAGAAAAGCGAACATGATAGTCATTTCATCGTTCATGGAAAACTTTTGCCAATTATGAGCAAATTATGCGCCCAACTATTTATGTAAACATTTGAAATGCTGGAAATTTTCCTGAGCAAACAATTATTAATTTTTCGTTAATATTAACAGCAGAAAAAAGAGGCCTAAGAGCATGTTGTTGTTGTTAGTGGCAGAGGCGAAACTTGCGTTCGACCTTTTGCTAATTTGCTTTAAATAGGCGTCGTCGCCTAAAAGCCTGCCACACCCTTGTTTGCTAGTGTGCGGCGTCACGTATACGCATCGTTAGCACGCCTAAGTTATGGCCAACACGTAACATTCACAAATAATAAGGATAATGAAAAATACACAGGGGAGAGATTAGCCGCGACCTCTGCAGCGGAGCCAGCCAAAAATACCAAAAATGAAAAAAACAAGAAGAAGAACACAAGGGCGCCGACCCACCTTTTCGGTGTTGGCGGTGTTTTAGACGCTGCTGTATGCTGGTTGCCCTTGTGGCTTTGGTTTTGACCTAAAAGGCCACGCGAGCTTTGTACGAGCCTCTGTGTGGTTGTGTGTGTGTGTGTGTATGGGAATAAGTGTGTTTCTATGTACGGCCCAAGCGCGCGTTACGCATAAATTATCAACGAGCGTTCGCGTCATCTTATCGCGCGCTCATTACGCCGCAGCTTCCCTCATTTCATTTTCCATTCCCTCCATTTTGTGGCATGACAGTACAAAAATTGAAAATTTATTGCGCGCCTGATGGGCTGTGGTCACTGGACTATGGTCTCCGCGTCAAAGCTTTTGCGATTCGGTCAAACAAGAAAAAGTTTAAATTGACTTTTAAAGTGCACTGCGTATATTTATGTTTGTCCTTGTCCTTGGGTGTATGTATTTGAGCCACACCCAATGCAAATCTATTTGTTAATCCCAAAATGTATACTAAGAATTTTCAGCCAAACGATATGTTTCTGAAGGCAACCTTACATTTCGCACCAAACACCCGGGAAGCCAGATGACAGCACCACACGCGCCTGTCCTTCTGTCCGACTGTCTGTCTGTCTGTCTGTCTGTTCCACATTTACCCTAACATGGCAGCAGTCAGGAGTCAGTGACAGCAACTCAAGGTCACGACGTGCGAAATGTAAGAAGAGTATAAACATAAAATGGGTAGTATTAAGAGTTGTAAGCGATTTGAAATTGTTCACAAAACAACTTTTAAAATTATATTAAATTTCTGAGCTAATTAAACTAATTTTCCAATATTGTCATATTGAGTTGTACGAATTTTTTGGTAAGTTTTTTGTTAATTCCGATACGAAAAGCTCGGACATAGATAGATGCATTTGGTACCGATCTATTCAACTAATCTGAAAACTGAACTTAAAGGAATAATTAAAGGTCACGATGTGAATAGCATAGGGAAACACAGTATTTGTGTGAAAAAGCTTATGCTTTATAACTAGCTGTGTATTTACATATGTGTGTGTCGGTAATTTCTTTCCACAATCATGCAAATATATAGAAAAATGTATTATTAACTATTAGGTTCTACAAAATTACGGCTCATACATAGATTGAAAAATAATAAATTAATGTTGGAATAAAAATTATTAAAACAAATATTTAGTTATAAAGAAGAAAGATTACATTGCAAAAATATAACGCAGAAAACCCAAAATACTTCTGAAACAACCCAATATAGTATTGCAATGTGCTCGTTTTCTCCGACACTCTTTACACTTCTTCGCACTCAAGCTGTTTACCTTAAGCAACGCTCATGTTTCAAGTGCAAATGAGTTCGTTGCTGTTTGTATTAGTGTGTGTACTATGTGGGTTCTATGTGTGTGGGTTAGTCAGCATTGCTTAGTTGAGCTTCGTGCCCCAAAGCTTTCTACAATTTCAGCTATTTTGCAAATTTGCTTAGTGGTTTCAAAACTAAGCCCGCGTCATGTGTGCTGCCAGAAGCAAGCTGGCACGCACACTTACCAACTTTAAATATGCATAGGAACGATATTGCGTCTGACCTGCTCGCCCGCGCCATACCCAGTATGATCTTGAACGCTCAAGAGTTCAGCTTAGGTTATGTAGGCAATGAGTAAGGCAGCCAACAAGGGAGTCAGCTTTAAATCTCTAAGCCCTTGAGTCGCGGTTGCAGAGCGCCAAGTTTTGTGCTATGTAGCAGCTTAAGCAGCTTTCCTGCTTAACAGGCTTAACAAAAAGGACGCCCAGACAACACATGGCATATTGCGCGCATTAAAAAATTACGTATACGTACATACTTATATAGACGGCGTGTGAATGCTTGCTGACAATGAGAATAAACGACAATGAATGAAGAAGAGGGAGAGGGAGTGAGGAAAATAATAATTTGAGACATGGCAAGCGCGCGAGCTCTTGACGTCTGCCAAGCTGTCATTCAATATCAGCAGTGGCGGAGGCGGAGGCGGAGGCAGCGGCAGAACCATCAACCAACAACAGCAACAACAGCCATCGGCAAAATGTCGTGACACTTGGCCATACAACTTAAACGGTTTACGGGCGGATTGGAGGTTGTGGCAAAAGGCAGATTGACAAGAAATATTTATTATTAATAATAAACATGCGAGCATGCCGGGCGCACTTGCTGACTTCATTATTTATCGCTTTTTGGAGCCGGAGTCGAGGGAATAGCGTCAAGGACACAATGGAAAGGGGAATATGCTTTACTCGTTTCGTTCTAAATAAAATGAAAAATGAAAATGAACGAAACTTATTTATATACACATGTACATATGCATATGTGTGCGTGTGCGTATGTGTTTGTGAAGAAAAAGTGTTGGGACTTTTTGCTTAGCTGTTTTTCGTTTTGTGCTGTGTTCCTTGCCTGGCATCCGGTTTCCCTTTCTGCTATTACTTTTTGCGCAAGTTTTATTACTGTTGCCTACTTTCAGGCATCATATAATTCACACGCTTAAGCCGCAGGCGGCTGACATGCGCACGTACAAGTATCTTTACCAATACAAACACAAACCCACACTCATACACGCACAAAGCGACGCGTTAAAATACGCGACTTCAGTCGTTTTATTAGCAGTGCGTGTTTTTTCACTATTATCGCCAAGCCAAACAACACACCCTGGCCCAGCCCCCAGCCCCCAGCCCCCTGCCACAGTCCCCGCCCCTGGCCCAACCTCATCATCACTTGACTATAGCCGGTAAGTCTGCCAATTCAATATGTGAGTGTGAGAGTGTGAGTGTGCAAGCATTTACATTTCTTTTTACATGCGCAATATATTACTCCTTGTCGTTGAATTGTCTCTCTGTGTGTGTGTGTGTGTGTGTGTGTGCCACATTGCTGTCATGCATACAAATGCAAAGATAAAGAATTTATATTTCCAGCTCTCAGCAAAATATATAAATATCAACAATATGTACTTTTTTTGACCGCTAACGAAATTCGACCCAACATAAAAACACTGCTAAAAGGCAAACGCACTTCAATCGTCCTCATGTCTCTCTCTCTCTCACACTCTTTCTCGCATTTTCATAGTGTTGCTTGCGGCAGATTTCCATAATTAATAGCATTGTTATTATCTGGCCGTTTTAAATACGAGCCATCGACTCAAAAGTTCTGCCAGACCAGAAAGAAAATAAACTGAATAAGAAAATTCGTATACTCGTTTGTGTTCGAATTTTAAATCAATGCAGCTTGGGGAAAAAAATAAAAACTCTGCCGCTTTGACGTCATTGCTGAGTAGCGGCGGCAAATCAAAGCGCCACACCCATCGGTCATGGCAACAATGACGCGAAGAAATGCCACACATAGACAAATACATACAAGTGCAGGCCAAATAAATACACACACATACACACACACACATACACACAGGAACGCACAAACACAAACACAAACGCATACGCATAGCCCAAAGTATGAACTATAAAAATTTACGAGGCAATAAAAATGTGAGTTTGCTTCGCTGTGTTTTATAGCTATTGCCAGCCACAAACATACACATACACACACAACCACCCAACCACACAAACACACAGACAAACTCGGGGGGAGTGAGACACACAAAAGGCAGACACGACGACCACAACACTGTGTTTGTTGTCTACACAACGCACTTTCCTACTTTCGTTATTTTTGTTTCCTTCTCCTCGGGTTTTCAGCAATTTCCCATAAAGCGTTCAGCACGTGCGTGTGGCTGCAAGTCTATGATTTACAGTGGGAAACGCTTACATGCAACGAATTTTACGCAGTTTTTCCGTTTATCGTCAGCTATTTTATGCATACGTACATATATGATTAAAAGCCATTTTTATGCTCAACTTTGTACAAAATAGTTTTAGCCCTTTTATTGCTGACTTTCAAATATTTAAATTGAAAACTATTTGATCAATTCTGAATTGAAACTGAAAAGTGCAAATGCGTTCAACCGCTGCCTTTTCTTGTCATTTCAAAATTTAAACTAACTAAAACGATTTCTGCTCCACAAAGCTTACTTACGAGTTTGTGAAAGCAACTATCGTATATTTTGTTCACCAAATAAACATGCATATTATGTGGATGTTAGTCTTACTTTAGTGAAATCTTCGTGATGGAATTATGTCATAAGTCTCTAAAAGGGTCTCGTCAAATAAACATTGACACAAACAAAAAGCAATGAGATAGTTAACTAGAAGCTATAAACAACATTGATGCCTTAAGCTATTAATGCAATTAGTAATTTCAACTAATACGAAATTCAGATGGCGACATTTTATTTTTAATCAGGATAAATTAAGAAAAAAGCATATATTTCAAGATTTTATGAGAAAATCTCTACTGTATACTAACGAGGAATGCGAACCAAACACGCACATCCATCATGACTGATTAAAAGTTTTAAAATCACGGGCCCAGCTGCTCTCAACTATATTTTAAGGCACACACACACACACATACACAATCAACTTCATTTATGCAGACTTCATTTATAATTAAAGCATTTAATTATGTTAATAATTAATATCAACTCAAGAAGCCATATTTCGGCAGCTTGAGCACGCAACACGCTAGTAGTATTATAAAAAAAGGATAACTAAGCTAAAGAGCATTGAGCGTAAATTTAATTTAGAAATTGTTCACTACTCTGCGTGGTGAGAGCATGTCTGCTTGTCTGGTCAGTTGCCCTAGCAATCAAAGTTTGCTAATTAAAGTACACACAAACTTTTGAGTGGCTGTTGCTTGATTAAAATGTGCATGCGGCGTATACTTAATGAAGTGCTTCTTCTGCTAAATATATTAATAATTGCAAGTTAAGCACGATGGTTGGCAAAAAGCGCAACACTAAAGCAATACTGTGGCAGACCAAAAATTTGAACAACAAGCTGTAGGCCTAGTTTTATTTACTTTTGTGTTTAATATCGTTTTGGAGAAAGGTATTTAAATGATAACATAATCTCTTTTCTCGCTCTCACAGTATGATTAGTAAATGCTTTATGCAAAGAAACTGCTTCTTTCGGAAAAAATATAAACTTCATAAGTTCCTCATATTAAACTAATTCGATTTCGATTTGTGCGCTCTGAACCATCTACAATTTCAACATTAAATTGCTTTTTTTTATCTAGCTGAATATACTTATGTAGAAGTTTTTTAGTCCAAACATATTTTACAAGATTGTTTGTTTGTTTTTTTTTTTTTCTTGAAAAAAAAAACATTTTTGTGATGAAAAATAAAAATAGATAAACCACTTTTTAGAAAACTTTTATAAGTGGATTCCAGCATTGTTCTTAATTCTTACAGCTCAAAGAATCCACTTAGCATTAACTAAGCTTAACCTAGCCTAACCCCAGCAGTGTTACTTCCCACCCATTTCTTCGTGATATTGCGTGTCCAACTCAAAAAAAAAGGAAAAAAAAAACACAACGGAGTAGACAACGCGCGTCGCATTGTTTATGCCAAGTGTGTGGTTAGAGCCGCCCATCGCGTTTGGGGGGCGGGCGGTGAAATCAATAAATGGCATGGAGCAGCCATAGTAATAAATAACACGCTGTTTATCTGCGTCAATCAAACGCTTTATTATTTCAACAGCCATTTCTGGCTTAGCCAAACACCCGAACAGCCAACGACAATGATGACGCACACTTCAGCTATACAAGTTTCCAGCCTTTAACGAGCCCTCAACTCGCACACCGAACGCATTTAGCAGTCAATCAAAGAGCTTTGATCAGCTGCAATTAAAGCAAATGCCGGGCTTTTCATTCCTGCCATTTCTCTTAAATTGTTTCGTGGGATTGGGGCCCAAGTACTTGTTTTTGGCCTCAATCAAGCTGGCAACTGTGTGTTAATGCAATTTGCACTTTTCAATGCCATTCATTTTGTTGCTTACACTTTTTACTTTCTTCTCTCTACCATTCTGTTCTGTTGATTTTCAGATCAAAAGTCAATACTCACAGATAACGATTGGAAAAAACTATGGATGCGCGGCGGTATAAATCCCGATTCAAAATTGGATAATAATCTCGACTCCAGCGACAGTCCAATGTTCGAGGACAGCGAGGTAAGTAAAACAACCCAACTCCAGCTAAGCCAGACGAACCACTCAAATAACTTGCAGAGCCAAATGCAATGAAGTGTTATTTAAATTCAAATTGAATTGACATCATTTGAAGGACAGCTGCTACTATTACTCCTACAGCTCCTGAAAGAGCAGCTGTATCCGTATTTACTATACTGTCCCAATTGCTGTTGCCAAGTGCACTCGTCTCTCTATACTTCGTGCGCATTGTGCGAGCGGGACAATTGGCACAGGGCGTCAGCTAAATATCGTAGTTTCTCTTCCACTTTAGTATCAATATGTTAATTTATGCGCACAAAATAGGGCAGGACTCGATAGTATGGACAAACAGTGCGCTGTGCTTACGCTAATTACCATACAACATGAAGACGAGCAAAGTCTAATTAATCTTTAGTGCTTATTTATATTTCATTCGCGTTGGCTACGAATCCAATTATCCAAATAGCGAGCCCCACCACAAGCGTTAGTCCGAGCAGTTCATTCAGTTACTAGCCACTAGTTTTAGTCAAGGACACTTCCAATGAACAAAGTCTTTGGCTAAGCGATAAACAGAAGTTAAGAGCAGTGCAGACATTACAATTTATTAAATAATATTGGTATGAACACACATCTAAGAAATTAGTTTCCAAGACAGAACTTAATTCGATTTAATTGTGTTCTTCTGTGTTTAAACATATTATTAATAATATTAACTTAAGCAGTAGAAGAAAAAATAAACTTAGCTAAGTTTCCTAAACAATGTTGTCTTCGATACACTTCGATACTCTTTTTAATTGGCCCATAGCTTCATCTTTTTTTTTACAACCGTTTACTTCAAAATACAAAACAAACGTTTTAGAACTACTTTTATTATAATTGGGACTTTGAAAGAATATTATGCCAAACTAATTGGCTCTGCCCTTTTAATATTGACATAAGTAAGTCCAAGTAAATCCATGAGACCAAAATTGCTGAAAGTTTGTTAAATTTTTAGAATAATATCTGAACAGTGCTTTGCAGCCCCTCGCCTCAAATAAGCCTCAACTCAAGGCCCAGCCCCAACTACTGTCCAAGTCCAGCGGACATTGTGATGAATGTGGTGGCGACCACGTTGTTTTGCTGACTAATTGGGTAGTTGGGTGGTTAGGGTTTTGGGGCTGGGTTTGGGCTTGGACGCGTGGGCTGTAGAAAAAGCGTTTGGTTTTACTTTGCAGCGCATAAAAAATGAACTTTTAACTTTTTGTCTTGTATATTCTGCTCTTTTTCTTCCTCTCTCCCCGCTTCGCGCTCTCCATTCTCTTCTCTTTCATTTACTTACAGCTGATGGCGCACAATACAACAGTCCAGTTGGGTGGCACCGCCTTTCTCGTCTGCAAGGTCTCCGGAGTGGATAGAGTGGGTGTAAATTGGGTTTGTTTTTGTCTCTCTATATCTAATTGTACCGCATGCTACGCGCGTAGTTGCTGCCAATGCCGCTTAGTCAAGCTTACTCGAAACAATGCCTTTCTCTTTAGTTATGCAGCATAGTCCTGTCAGTTGCTTACTTTACAAAAGCGCATTGTTTAATAGCGCCGAATTGAATACTTATTCCCCCAACTAACAGCTGCTTCGACTACATATATGCGTATTTTCTGTTTTTAATTATACACCATTTATATGCACGTTTCGTTCTTATTTTTTTCATGGAATGCGGCACGCGAAAGAATAATTTGTTAAGCAAGAAGCCAAAAAAAAAAAGAAAAAAGAAAAACGCAGACGATTGTTTTTGAAATGAAGCTTAATTTGGCGTTGAAAGCCGAATGCGGGCGTTTGTTCTGCCATTTTGTACAGTTCTTTGACATTTTAGTTTGCTAACAAGCAATTAGAAACCGCATTAGTCACGCTATAACTGCCTTTCATCATGATTAGGCCGACATATTATTAATATTATTATTACTATTTTGGCTCAATTTAAAGTTTCAATCCAATTAGAAACATTATTTTAGCTTTTTTATATATTATGCAAAACACAGTTTGTTTCTCAGAATATAATTTAAAAGGCTTTAAAACTGATGCCATAGACAAAGACTTCCACAAATGCGTTAAACACGAAAATCCAAAATTAGCAATATTGGACGTAATTTGAGCAGCAATTGAATGAAACCCAGCATTCATACAAATAAAATAAGAGCAATTAATAAAAACAAGCCAAAAAAACGTGTGTACTCCCTCAAGGACATCCATCCTGCTGGTACTTTGTCACAATGAAACTGCAATTAAATGAGCCTGGTGTTCATTTTTTGCGCTGCTATTTTTTACACGTTTGCACGAGTATTAAAAATAGTTTACTGATATACTATAATGTGCTCTTTTACACAAATACACACGCACACACGTTTGCGGTGATCATAAACTCAGCGGCAGCATAACCGCACTGCTGATGCTTGATGGGCATTTAATATATAATAACTGGTGATATGCATATATGTGTATATGTACAAGTATATCGTCACCGCCGCATTGGTCAGAGCACGCTGACAATATGTTTCGCTAATTGCTTTTCATGAGCATTTTATGTTGCATACTTTTGCGCGCCGGCATTTTTAAAATTGTAAATAATTAATATTTTGTTTGATATCCTTTGTGCGCAGGCAGAGCATTTATTTTTGCATGATACGCTTATTTGTGTACTCGTATGTGCGTAAATATTTTGTTGGCATAATTATGAAAATGTATATCACGCTTACCTTATTTATAAGCAAAAATGTTGTGGGCGTGTTTGTGCGTTTAAAATATTTCCATATTTTTAAACAGAATCAAATTTCTTGGATACGCCGACGGGACTGGCACATATTGTCCTCGGGCGCCCAGTTATATACAAACGATGAGCGTTTTGCGATATTACACACTCCCGGCTCCAACATGTGGACGCTACAGATAAAGTTTGTGCAGCGTCGGGATCACGGCATGTACGAGTGTCAGGTGAGTGTAGTCCGTGTAGCCGTCGACTGAGTTTAAATGGGAAAGGACTAGGGCATTTTTTGTTGCTTCCCATATGTGCGAACGATATTTTATGCATGCAACACAGTCGAAATAAACTAAAGTGCATTTGCATATCTGGGTATGTGTGTTTGGGTGTGTGGGGGTGTGTTCGTCTGCGGCACACGCAATATTGGGGTTTTTGGAGCTTTCTGGTTTTATGTAAAGCGAAAGTGCACGCAGTTTACTGATTCCAACTTGTTTTTCCTTTCATTTTATTCCTGTTGATTTAATTGTAATATGCAAATGCAGTCAATTTATTTGCGCAGAGCGCTTTAAAGATAAGAAACCGCCACGCTGGCATTACGTCAGGGCCCTGACTCGACTGCCGCCTGCCATGCGCAAGCCATGTGAGACTGTCACAGCATGTCAAACAAATGAACATTTTTCGGGATGGACGAAGTAGGTAGGGCTGGCTGGCTGTGCAGTGACGGGTCGACTACCACAGGCGCTGCCAGATAAACTGGACATTGACAAATTTAGCAACTGACTTGCCCCAGAGCGTGTGTGCCAGCCAAAAATACTCGCACAAGTAATGCAAAAGCAGGCATGCAGAAGCGTCGACAACAGCATGCAACGAACATCCAGACAATGCCGAAAGTCATGCAAATATGGAAAGGGCGGGCTTCCGGCAAGGCGGACACTCATGGAAAAAAAAATGGAGACAACCGAGCGAAAGGCAACAAAGTTAGACACTGCTGAAACGGACACTTGACAGTAACTCTGTTTGTGCACAGAAGCAGCAGTGGAATCAAAACCAGCAACAGCGACACAAGTGCCACTCATACCACTAACAAAGCAGACCCCTAGAACATGGCAGCTCAACACCATCGGCACTGAAACACTCTACAAAACTGTAATTGTTAAATCTGTAGCAAATCTGAAAGCAAATATTGGAAAGTAATTCCCAGAGTGGAATTTAAATGAATAGTATTTCAGTTCCGATTTTAATAGCTTGATTTTCTGAACTTAAGTGTATTTTACAAAGGTTTTTCGTAAGTTTTAAATATCTTATTTGCAAGAAGCCTCGCTGGCAAAAGAAAAATACGACAAAGCCGATAAAGTAATATGACAATTCTCTCGGTTCCTAGAATACTGCAAGGCAGTACATTTTGTGATTTAAATAATTTAATTTCGACATGAATAAATCAAATTAAAATTAATAGTTCAAAGCATATTCTCTATATGCTGTGCAACGACATTGCACTAACAAGCAGCATTTTGTTTATCTAACTCAAATAAGTAGCTGCCAATATTAGGTGTTTTGTAAAAACAGACAGCCGAACAGATGTACTGCAAACCGACGGCTAAGGTACTTTTTCAATTTGCTTATTTTTGTGCGTTCCATATGTTGACACAAAACTAATATGAATTGGGGTGTATACGTGTCGGAATGCAGGGTATATAAACGTAGCTTCAATTTCAAAATTGTTTGCATGCAATTTCAATATGAGCCACATGCCATAGATCCAGCTTCAACGTCAGAAGGAACACAGTGGGCGCAGTTAGAACAAGGATTGCATGCAAATATGCCGAAATGATTATTTTCCTTTTGCATTCAGAGCAATTCCTGCCGGATATTTCGGGCACAGTCACTCCGTCAGACGGACAAGCGGGCCGGGCAGGCGAGCAGTCAGGCAGACGGGCAGACGGGCATACCGGTCGTTCGCATGTACGTGTAGGAAGTGCACAAGCACTTTTTCACTTATGCTATATAAAGAAAAAAAAACTCGTTTTGTTTCATAGAGAATTTGCTACTTCTCTTGCCAAATTGAAATTGTTTGATTTGCATTTCAATGAGTGCAACATTTCTTGCAGTCAAAACGTTGAGTTTACTGATGCATTAACATTCGACTTGATTACGACTACTGTGGCACATGCCTTGCGATACTCAAATTTGAAAATCCTGCTCACTTGCACTTCTTTCACCCAACAGGTCTCTACACCAACTGGCATCATCTCGCACTTTGTGAATCTGCAAGTGGTTGTGCCAGAGGCCTTCATACTCGGCTCCGGCGAACTGCATGTCGACATGGGCTCAACAATCAATTTAGTTTGCATTATTGAAAAGGTGAGTATGACATTGCTCTCGAATAGTACTTGTTTGTTCGAAAGTAAAAAGTGGCAACATGGCCGGCCAATTGTGTTTGCCTTTGCGGTTTTTCCACTATGCAAGGAATTGAGAAAATGAACTGCCAAAACACAGCCAGCAAGAATTTGCATGCCCGCATTTGTTTTAATTTATGTAGATAGCAAATGGAAGCTTCAAAAGGCAAAAATGCAATCAAAATCAAAAGCACCAAAGACCAGTCATCTCGACCAGTCAGAGTTTGTTAGGAACAATATGTAACTTTTGCTGCTGCCAACGCACAAAAAGTTAAATGGAAAAATTGTCCGAGTTTTGAATTTGCATCCGTATGTGTGTGTTTGTGTGAGTGCGAGTGCGAGTGTGTGTGTGTGCTATGTAATTTGGCATTAAACCGATTTGCATATAAAGTTGAAATGGTAAACAGACAAATTTGTGTTTTCTCACATATACGTATACGCATAAGGCAAACAGATTGCAAACCATCTGCTCTTCAAATACTGTATTCGCCAGATGAATGTATAAAAACTGATTTTCAAATGAAAACAACATCAAAAAAATCGGTTGCCGTGTGTTAAGCAAAATGTAGGTCAATTCATTTTTTTATGGAAATTGAACGGAATTTATGAGCATTCTACCCATTTGAATATTTACAGAACATAACGCCCTTAATATGCGCATTTTAATAGTTAATGGCTTTAATTGAATTTAAAATTATTTCATATGCTGTTGCAATCAAATACTATTAAGGCAAAGATTAAACACTGATTTAAAGCGCATATTGAATAATTCAAGGTCTCAAACAATATGAATAAAAAGAATTACGTGCATATAGTGATTGAATTTAAAACAAATTCGTAGATATACAGGACTCGTTTTTTTTTTCATTTTGCAATATTGTTGCAAATTTATACATTTTTTTATAGTTTAAATGGCATCTAAAATTTCATCAGAATAATGTTGTTTTCATGATAAGTTTTTTCTTATTTCAGTAATGATATTTTTATTATTTTTTATTTTCATTAGCTGACTGAGTTTGAAAGAGGTTCTACTTCAAGTAGAACTTTCATTTTAGACCTGAGCATAGGAAAGGGAAAAGATTTTATTGCTTCCTAAGCTTAATCCTCTTTCAATGAACTCTTCTCGAATCGCGGCATAAATGTCGTTAATAGCCTGCAGTCCTAATCTATTTGCGCAAGAAATTAGCATTTTTATGATATTGTCTCTGTTTTTGTTCCCCTATTATCTGCAATTAGAGCCCCACACCACCGCAATATGTGTATTGGCAGAAGAACGATCGGCTCATCAACTACTACGACTCCAGGCGGGACATTTCAATTGAGACCACACCGGGTCCGCGCACACAGAGCCGTTTGATCATTCGCGAGCCGCAAATCACAGACTCCGGTAATTATACCTGTTCAGCCAGCAACACGGAACCAGCGAGCATTTATGTGTTCGTCTCAAAAGGTAAGCCAAGTGCATTAGTGCAAATTGCGAAGGGCGAGCTATAGGGAGGGACGAACAACTAGGGACCCAGCTGTGGCAGCTTGGAGTAAGTCGAGCAGCTGCACGCAATTTGCATGGCCTCGCGGCCAAATTGAATTTCTTGTGATTTTAGCATTTAAATGGCAATCTGGAGCATTTGATAATAATGATAAGAAGTGTAAATGAAAATATGCAAATTGCGTAAGCTACGCAAGACGCTGCCTGCAGCTTATTAAAATGAAAATGCAATGTGCAGTCGGGCCTCGCCGCTTTTCCACTTTTCTCGCTCTCCCTTCGCACTGTCGTCTCGACCCTGCTCTATTCAGAAGCAACAAACTCGCAATTTACAATTTGCTGTCACTTGCAGGCGACAATATGGCGGCTATCTCACGTCGCAAAACCTCCTCGGCTGATCGCATTACGCACATATTTAGGTCGATGCTGGCGCCCTGTGTTTTGCTGAATACGGTCGTTGTAAGGTGAGTAAGCTTCTCATTTTGCATTCAGCCAGCTGGCAGACAGTAATTTTCCTATTAACAAAAGTTGTTGCCAAATGGAAATAACATATTCTTTCCTCCTTATATTTTGTCTATTTCTATTCTGCAATCGCCTCAACTGCTGCAGACGCATTTTCTTGACTTAAGACTTTTAAATGATATGCAAACAAAACAAAAAGGTACATAAATAAATAAAAATAAAATAAATGAAACCACATTACAGCGCAAGCAAAACGGAATATAGTAAAATATGAAGATGAATCCTATTTAAGCTATTTGAATGTTAGTAATAAATGAATGCAACAAAGGAGGAAGTTAATAAGATATGCATAAAGTAAACCAAACAAGACAAAACAAAAGGTAATAGTGTAATTCATAAACTAAGTCTGCATTCAATTGTATAAATAATTTAAATGATAACTCACAGCTATGTGTGTATGTATGCAAGGCATTTACATCAATTTAAGATAAGTCGTCTAAGTTTAGTTGATTTATTTTCCATAAGCCCATAAATGTGTATAGTATGTTATAACGGTTTTTAAATATATTACAAATCCATGTATCTGCCAACGAGATGCATTAGTTAAAGTACCACAGTTTAAAGTAAAAGGATCATTGTGCGTAAAATATGTATGTCTGAAACCGATGCCATTGTCATTTCCTTAATTGCATTTATAGTTTTGCATTTTGCATTTGCCTTGCCAAGCCAAAAGTTGGCTCTAAATTCTGTTTGATTTCCAGTTGGGCCCACACAAAAGCTTACTTCGTTTTTAATTAACTGGGTATATGCGAAGCATATGAACTCGTTTTTCTTTTTAATTGAACATTCTGTCCAAATATCGTTCAGTATTTCTTTCAGTTATGTCCCACTTTTCCACTCCTTTGTATTCTTCTCCAATAGGCCGCCACACTTTTATGGCTAACTCACACATTGATTAAACACTCATAAAAACAAAACGATGTCATAAAATACAATCTGCATAAGTAGCCAATTTCAGTCCACGTAAAAAATACATTAAAAATGTTATTGTAACTGTTACTAATTACTAATGGATAGTAAAGCATGTATGCATAAAAAGAATGCAACAAAACCTATAATAATTAATTACATAATTAAGTTTGTAAATACTTTTTAATGCAAATGGCATAACGCATAACACACATCCTCACACACACACAAATACTCACCAATGAATTAAACTGAAGAAGCCGGAAAAAATTAAATTAAATTGTGTACATAATAATGACGAAAAAAAACCATACACAACATACAACAAACATGATACTGACTGAGAAGAGCACATTGCTGCTAATGTTGTTGTACGGCAGCAGCCAGAGGTTGTATACTTTATGGCTTTACAGCTGTCAGAGTCACGCTATAATTAATTGCAACTACAACAGCAACAACATCTGCCAACATCAACAACAATGGATTGCGGCACAAATATATTGTCATTAACAGCCTCACAACTACGCCCTATATACAAGTATATGAAGCGATGCAAAAACAATGATAGTAATGCGACAACAGCACTAAACATGCAATTGACCTGAGGCGTACGCACAGATACGTACACATTTGCATACATATATACACCGTCAGAGACATCTTAGTTAAGTATGAAGACATCTAATAATTAGTGCATGTAAGTTCTGAAAGATTTATCAATAGCCAAATGAACAATCGACAACTTTAACGAGCAGCCACCATGGACTTTTGCTCTGAAAGAACTTTTTTTAATTTCTTAACCCTTCCACTTGGGTACCTTTTGTACACAGGCTAACTAATTGCGAAGCAAAGGGACAGACAGTTGATTTGTCGAAACCACCAATACTTATTGGACCACAATGCATTTTAAAAACAAATGCTGATACAGCTTTAGTTAGACCCAGGCTAGCTAAGGTCATTTAGCTGATAATCATAGTTTTTCACAATTCAAATCAAATATTTCCCATTTTCCATGATACTATATATGTTTTGGTTCGTTTGTTGTTCCACCCTTTTATTGATTCCAAGTTTTTAACTTCACTTACACTGGCTACGCTTTGGAAATTCAATAAATATATAGGTTCGGGTCTGTCGTGGGTATATAGTATAATATTTTTATGCCTCAAAACCTTCTCTTTAAAGTGAACCTCAATTAACAACAACATCTACGTAATACAGAATGTACAACTTCTTGACTGTTCTTTTGAACATAGCCAACGACAACTTGCTATATACTTATTTATGGAAATATCAAATCATATATTTGGTGTATTGTTAATCTTAAGCAAAATGAAACGAACATGTTCACGCATTCAATTGTCAGCTTAAGTCATGTTAAAAAATAAACAAACAATTACATACCAGCAACTTTGAAACAAAAAAATTCATTAGTGTGTGCAGAATTAGCAATTATAACCAGAAAAATAAACGAATCAGAATTTATGAAGCAGAATTACAATAAATGTTTCCTCGTTGTGTATGCCATTTGAAGCCCTACATTTCATTTTATTAACTATTGTTTCCACTGTTAAGCGTTTCCACTGTAAATAATTTAATTCGAAAACATATACTGAATGGCTTATAATGGCCATTAACTAATAAATACAAGAAGTAAAGAACACACAGAAGAAAAAGCGATAAATTAAAATGAGTACAGTATTCAATATGAACAAATAAAATAATAATTCAAGTTTTCAATGTAAATGCGTTTGGAAAAACAAAACAAAACAAAAGCAACTTGCATACAAGTACGAGTATAAATGTAAAATTTAACCTTAACAAACAATTTGATGAATTTAATAATACAGTTTTGGCCACATTTGGGCCATTAAAGAATGGAAAAGGAAATACAGAAAATACATGAGAAAACTACCATACAATGATTGCATTGCAAGCAAAAAATTGCATTAAGGCAAAATAAAAATCAAGTGATTATCATGAGAAAATAAATGTAATTTAAATAATAATAATAAAAAACATTTCGTTGTTTGTTTCATTTTTCGACTGTAAGGACAGCCCGAAAGTGTGCTACGGTTTTTTTCAGCTCATATCGCTTGCGATGCAATTAAACCTTTCAGCGCCTCATGCGCCGTAATTGGACGCCATTGTTGATAGAGTAAGTACCCCCTGCCACTACCTCTGCCAACAAATCCATATGCAGCGCCCTTATAGCCGTTCCCGTCGCACACTTGTAAAGTTTTCATAGCAGCGCGCCAATTATATTTTGACATTTTCAAAAGCTGTAGCAGTTTGCTTTCTGTCAACATTTCATTCAACGGCCGTCTTTTATTTTGCTAGCAACATGCTGCACTTAAATATATAATTCGATTTTTCTTCGTGTTTTTCCTCGCACTTGGGCCTTAAGCAAAACTTTTTCACTGTACAAAATCAAATGCATTGAACGTTGATGTGCTCGCAACTGCACCCACGCCCTCACCGACACACACAAATACAGAGCCAGGATACAGTTGTGCCTCTGCTTTGCCCCAGCTATACCCATATATACTGGTAAGAGGCTAACTTTTGCGGCCAGGAAAGTTTTTAGCCCAAATCAAATGAACCCCAAGTAAATTTTCCATGCAATAAGCGCACACCCAAGTGCTCGCCTGGAAAAGCGTTAAAGTAAAACATTGAACTGCAAAAGTAATGGGGGAATTTCAACAAGAAATTCTAGTGTACACACAATGTGTGTGTGTGCGTGTGTGTGTGTGTAGATGTGGGTGGCTGAGTGTGCCTTTGGATGGAAAACTGGTGGAAAAGTTTTTCTCATTTCTACAGCTTGGCCAAAACGTCGAAATTGGCTGTTGACAGCCTCGAGTTGAGTGTGTCGAAATACTTGGACGTTTGAAAGATTGAGCACTTTGCCATTTTTATTTTCGATTTGCTGTTTTGATTAAAAACTTTTCTCAGCCAGAAATAGAGCAACACGCAATCAATGGCCGATAAATGGCAAATATTTAGCATGTCTAATTTTAACGGAGCCGCATTCAGCATTCAAATAAGCCAAATGGCAAGCCAATAAGCACATACGCACACACACACACGCGCACGCACACACATACAACCACTCACCCATATAACCACACCATGAGTGCGTGTGCGTGTGTGTGTGCCGTGTTCGTGACAGCTGCTAAGCCAAGTTGGCGGTGTTTGCTTAAAAGCTCAGCCGTTGACATCAATTTATGTTAAGTTATAAAAATTGTAAATAATCGAATTTTCCAATGCATTAAGTTTAATGACATGGCATGCTGCAATACGTGTGCGTTATATTACCCGAACCTACACACGCACACTCCCCACATTTGGGCAGACACACACAAAAACACACACGCACACACACCCACAAAGGACAGGACCGCTGATCGCATGCAAACACTGCAAAATTTATTATTAGATTAAAATGTTGGCTGGCAACAGTTTGGCGAAGCGACAAATCTCCATTAAATATTACATCGAGCAGCGGACACAAATTTAACGCAGGTTTATCTTATTTTACTGGATTACTTTCATAATTCACAACTTCTAAAGGTTTTTAGTGCTTAGATCGAGGGATATTTTATCAGTATGTTTGGCAATAGGTAAGTACTCATTTATTATTGATTGGAGACAGAGTTGGTCTAACCCTGGTCTGAGTCATCTATTTTCAATGGAATTTAATTTAATGCTAGATTATTCTAATATGTGCATTAATGTGTGCATTTTGATCCTGTGACACAAAGGAGTAATCTTCCATCAATTGTCGCCGTCTACTGAAATTTTATGTGTACTGAAACTTGCTCAGAGCGCATATAAAAACGAAGAAAAAGTAAATCCAAAAAAAAACGTAGATTTCGCATTAATGAGTGGCAGCTTCTCTGCCACTGACGTAATATTTTAAAAACTTTATCCTTATGTGATTTGAGAATTTATTATACCTTACGAAACAAGATACGGCTTAGCGAGAGATTCTTCTAACGTTAATAACATTGCCTTAACCTTAATCTGCACTCATATTGCATGAAAACCACACACACACCACACATCGTGATCAAAATTTACCATCAAAATCTAAATAAGTTTAATTTTCGACGACGGATTATTGATTATCGTTGTAAATCAACCACATTTTAGCCCGCATAAATATTTAAATGTATAACAACAATAAAAAATATTTACATTGAAAATAATAGCACCCTGATTGATCAATTAACTAAATTAGGTAATTCCTTTTTAATGCTAACACTAATTAACCAATGTTGCTATATTTATAAACACGAGCTGTGTAATAAACGTAATAATAAATGCCTCACTACAACCATAAATGTATTACGCATAATTTACAACAACAAAAATGAACAAAGAATTAATGGATTAGTTATGTTAAAGCAAGCACTTCGGTTGATCAAAGAATTGAATTAATGAAACAACACACTCTAACTTGAGTAAAACGAGCATTCCCTCGTCACACAAGCTGCTTCTGGTTAAAAGACAATATAAAAAGGGTCAAATGCAAAATATCGGGCAAACAAACAATTAGGAGTATAAATTGTCTGAACATTTTTAATTGGGTAGATATTTTTTGTCTTGTTTATTAGTATTTCTTTCACCTCATAAACTGAATTTTAATATTTTTAATGTTTATTATGTTGATTTCAAATTAAATGAATTAATTTAAGTAAATAAAATAAGAAAAATATACGTAAGTATAACTAGTGCGGGTCTTACAGTTTCAATATAATACATTTACGTCTTTGTTGTATCCATGTGTGTCAATGCAATTGTATGTGTTTGTGTATGTGTGTAGCTAAAAGTTGAGTCAAAACAGCAAAAACTGCTGCGGATAGAGCATGGGCAGACATTACACTTATGGCTATAACAGCTAATAGAGGGATATGAAAGGGTGCATCAAAACAAACCACAAACTTGTCCCTTCTCGGGCTTGGGAGAATTTGGATAAAAAGTTTGGTTATTCAAGATACACTTTAGAAAGTTGCCATGCCTATTTCTGTGTGTTACAAACATTCGCACTGAACATTCACTACGCTTTGAGAACAAGGATACTTAGATACAAACTGAATCTTTGTTTGCCATGTCTTTATGAATATATAGTAGGTGCCTCTCACATTCCTTCAAGGGGGTGGTGCAAAAAAGCAATATACCCGTTCACCTTTCAGTGAAATGCTGTCATTGCTTAAAATGTTGGAGCCCTGCACTGAGAGCAGCCAATTTATTTCACATGAAATGAAAACTACAAAAATGTGCATTTCAACGGCCACCAAGTTCAATTTGTTTGCGTATCCATCAAATCGCAGAGCGCCCCTGCATATGTTGTTCGAGTTTGCAGTTAAGGTGCCAAAAGTGCACACAACAATTTGTAAATAACTCGCAATAACTGTAATCAACGCAAAACTACACATTTCGCACCGCCTCGAAAATTGCGCGAGTGAACGAACAGCAACTGCAACAAAAACAACATCTAGAAAAACACAATTGCAAAACAATCATTGAAATGACGCGCGCGTACATCGCGTATACGCTCCGTAGCCACATGACGACGGCAGTAGCGACTGTAACGAGGCAGGCATGTGAACTGGCATACATTCACAATTTGCTGGCATTAAGCTGTCATGTTCTTGCCAGAAATTATGGTACATTTGTGCAAATCTAAGGCAACTGGGCGTGTCAATTCTCTGCACTGCATTTGCGGTAATTGATTGGAAAGCATCGCTTTGAAGTGGATGGGGAGGGGGAGCACTTTTATAATCAGCCCCAGTCCCTGAGCAATTGGGAGAGAAGCTTTCGAAACAAGTACATACTTGTACAATATGTACAATTCAAAAGTTCAAGCTTGAAAAAATATAAATTTATGTTTACACTAAGCAGAAAATACGCGTATCTCGGGTTCTTCTGTTCTTGCACTTTATATTTATTACCTGTCGAGTGCACTCAAATCAGTAACAGTTGTTGGCCTTGCCGGGGTTCGTGCTGTCGTTGTTGGTGGACTCATCAGGGGCTGAGTGCAAAAGCCAGCGGCGTTATTGGTCAGCAAGCTATTTGCAAAAAGTTTTACCCCTTCTGTGCTTTGATAAGCATAATTGATGATGCAACTGTGCACGGACAACAGAAACAACTGCAACAACATCAGCCACGCCATAAAATAAAGCCAAAAGCCATTTCACATTGCTGCGAGGCAAAATATTTCGCACATATTTTATAGCACATTTGTGTATTGAGTTCGCAAAGAGCAAGTGGTGAGAGTTTAAAATATATATAGGTATACGTGTATTACAGCTAAGGAAAAATACTCATTCATAGAGCTATCAATTGCTCGTGGCCAAGAGCCGTGGTACATCATGCTGCCCGTGTGTTGCATCCCAACTATGGACAAAGGCAGCTTTCAACACAAACTCACCCAGACAGACAGCTCCTCAATATGTGAGCAAAAAGTGCTTGGGCAACTTTAATTTCATGTTCTGGGCATAATTAAAAAAGTTAGATCTGGCAAAAGCCTTTGACTACTCACAGGCCCTTGATAGTTATATTTAGCTTTTTTTTAAACATAATTGTTCGCTTGAAAGTTGCCAAAAGAAGAAAACAACGTTTTATCCATTAAATTATATGTAGAAAGCTTAAAGATTTTCAGAAATTAATCATGTTAACGTGTACCTTAGCAAGCTTTAGCGAAGGGGATATCCTTTACGTTGGCTGAGCCAAATGTAATTAGCATACGATTAAATCCAAAGCCCACATATTAATTTGTGCAGTTCTATTGTCTTTCACAATCGTCAGCACCTACAAGCTTATGTGTAACTTAATTCCAATGCTCATTACATGTGATTGAACAGCAGAAGTCGTAGATGCACATATTGCAGGCTTAAGGTTACAAATGCAGACATCCAAATGTATAGTATATAGAATGTGCGAGCTAAACCGAAATCATTAATTTTAATGAACAGGATATTGACGATGCATCATAAGGGAAATGTTCGAGTTTGTACTTGTATGTATGTTTCGACAGCTGCAACACACGCACATACTTTTATATAAACTTTAGTTTATTACACTCACAAAAAATAAATAAAATTGGATTTATTTTAAATTAAAGCATATATTTATTTATTATTTATTTGAGACATATATTCGACAATAATTGAATTGAGTATTCGACAGATGAAATGATAAGGCAATAGCTAAATTTATGTCTTTTTAATCTGGCAAATTATATAAATCTTGTCTTAAGATTTAACTTTAACAACATTTCAACGACTTCTTAAGTCGTTCGAAATAAGTAAATACATAACTTCAAGTCCTTTGTCTTTCTGTATTTATATTAATATCAGTTTTAATAATTTATCCATTTGTTCATTTTCACTAAACAATAATAACCTAACTAAAGCAGTCAAGCAAATAAAGTTGTAAGAGTGCAATGAAGATTATTTTATTTCAATGTCCATTTACAGAGAAACACATGTGTTTTTTATTTTATTTTGAGCTTAAAAACCAACTGCTTCTTTTCTCTGAGTATGCGTATATGAGTATACCTGGATGGATGCACGCACGCATGCAACTAATGAGCGTCTCCAGGGCTCGCGCTACACTCACACAAGACACACACAGTACAGATACATTTGCAGATTGCATGTCAATGCAAATATGGTAGAGTGTATGCCATATTACTGAAGCACCAGCTCGACATCAATGTCACACGCGGGCATGACATTATACAATGACCTTCGCTATATTCCGCTGCCATTAAATACGCCACTAAATGCCATAAATATGGAGGCATGCATGGCTGGTCCGAGTTGCCAACTTTAAGTCAATGAACCTGCTAACTACTCGCAAAATAAGGGAAGCAAGAAAGGCAAAATAAATTTGTTTGCTTTGGGAAAAAAAAAGCGCCCAACAAGGCAACGGTTTTTATCCGGCTTGAATGCAAACAAGCTGGCGTCATTCATACCATCGCACACACGCCAGGAAGCCTTCGACATGTTGTACTTCTAATTTGTTTCAGTTGCCGTCAGGTCAAAGCAAATAAACAAAAGAGGCGAACGAAGCACCAACAACGACATAACAAGTGCATAACAGAGCACATAAAATGTCGAAGTTATATGCAGCTCTCGGCCATTTGCGTTGGCGAGTTTTAGGCACTGTGTCGTATGCAAGCCAATGACGTACTACAGTGGAGCTACCAAAACAATTTCATTTCAAAAAATCTCTGCAAATTATTCATTAAATGTTCATTAAATGAAAACACATGTAAAATCAATTGTAACATGGTGGATTTACACGAGAGTTTTCTCATGCAACTGTGAATGTTTACTTCTTTATGCCGGAGCATTCTAACATTTTCATTTATTATACTATATATAATTTTTTTGCATATTAGAAAATATGTGTCAAACTTACTATGATAATTTATTTTAGAATTATTACACACGACTAGAATCGTGGCAGTTCGACTCTTCAATACACTATACTCACCCCTTATCCACACGCTAAAATCGTTCAACTAAAATATTCTTCGTTATTCCACTTATTAATAATCAGAATATTCTTGTTCTTGTTCATTGGTTGGCGTATAACTAATAGACAGATATTTACAAGAAATGAATAGTTTTTAAATTTAGCAAAGTGCAGAAAAATAACCCTCAAACTAATTTTATTTCAATTTCTTTAGCATTCGATTCAATGGAATAGACAAGTTATTTGAACAATGGCAATGTAAAATGGCATTATTTAATTTATATACTATAACATGGATCAATGATTCTTTCGAAGTAAAGAAGTTGTACCTTCACACCATTACTGGCTAGTACGAGTATGTATATCATTTGGATTATCGAGGCAGCCAAAAGGAGGCTGGGCAGAATTTTTGCATCGATTTCATTGTTTTCGCTCGATCGTTCCTGGTGCAGCGTCGATGGGCAGACTTTGGCCCGTGGCTTTTTTTAAGGAAGCATGCATGCAACTTTTATCAAATACTTTGAGACATGCAAAGGGCTCTTATGAAATCAAATATGCATGCCACATACATACACGGTTGCACACACACACACACACACACACCCACGCATACACACTCATGCATTGGCGTTTCGAATTTCCGCTTCCGGCTATTTTAATATTATAAGCGAAGGCATTTTGTGCTGAGCGCAGCAGCAGCTGACGTCAGTTATGATAGGAGTAGCAGGTATGTACATATAGTACATACTTATATATAAACGAATGTGTATATTTGCACATGGCATATACACGTACTTATATACATACGAGTATGTATTTGTGAGCGTGTGTCTGAAGGCGTCTTGCAAAAACAGAGCATTTTGCAAAAAAAAACAAAAAAAAAAACAGCGAGAAAGAAACAAAATAAAAATTGAATGCTTTTGCAAGCAAGCGCAAAAGAATTATGAACATTTTGCTTGCTTGTCGTGATTTGAGCTTTCGTTATTTTCATTTTTGCGCATTCTCATTTTCACATTTAAATTAATAGCCGGCGGCCATTTGTGTTTAATTTTCGTGAAAAATATTACCTCTCACACATCACAGCACTGGCAGCTCACAGTAGCCTCAAACTGTATATGCATATAAAGCAGCTTATATATGTACGTATAGTATAACATGCTTAATTACGAGCGCGAACTTTGCTTTCATGTTTGACGGAAAAACCCACTTTGCCTTGATATCCGGTTCCTTGAAAATTAAACAGCTATGGCAACACACTTAAAAATTCACCAAGCCAACACAAAGTAGTTGAAATTCATTGCAGCCAGCACTTACTTGGCCCAAGATTTATGGCCAGTCCCATTTCAGGAGCCAGCGGCCAGTGTACTCGTTCTGCAACTAGTCGTACGTATGTGCGGCCATCGCACGTTGTGAGGTGTTAAATTTGCCATTTGCATAATTGATAAAGTTTATGGAAAGGACATCGCGGAGTGCAAGTGCAAAATGCGATGAAAATGCTCTGGGATGTCGACATCGCCTCGTGTGTTTTATGGCAAGGCCGCTCAATCATGTACTTAGCACTGCATACACTCAGAAAATAGATAGACACTCTTTAAAGGATAACACGCTCAGAGGAAAAGGACTGGAAATCTCTTAGTCGATTCGGCTTAAACTTAAGTTTAGTTGAATCGAGTATGATTAGATTTTAGTATAAAACTTGCATTGGTTCGATGCGATAAATTCAATTTGCGAGCACTTGGTGCGGACCTAGGGCTAATAGTTAGTATAAAAAATTAATTTTCATCATAATTTTAAAATAATTGTTTCTCTACTGGTGAAGGTATTTTTGCACAAAAATTGGTTAACCGGCTCTTAAGCTATTAAGCTATCTCCCACAACTCATACAACAAAGCCGCCAGAACGACCGAACAGACCGAACTATATTTTGAAATGGAATACTTCAAATGCGAACCTGACCATTTTGTTTATGTAGAAATTAACAATTTTCTAATCCATCTTCCATCTTTTGGTGTTTTTTGTGCCAACAATGTTTTGAAAATCGCATTAAATTTTAATAAATTTTCCTAGAACTTTGTTATTTTTCTTGTCTTAAACAATTAACCTTGGACAACGATACGAATGAACTGGATCTCAGTTTTTTTGAGTGTAGCAACAGACCGGCGGCATAGTGCTTAGCATGCTGATTTCTGACCTATGTCGGATGTCCGCATGTCATTTTCATTGCCTGCCACCGCACTCTTCTGCACAAGAGTTGGCGCCGATTTCGTTTTACGTTTTTTACCGCATAATTCAGATTTGAACCATTATGGGCCACGAACTTCCGCCTCAACGATACCTGTATGTGTTCGGGTGCATGTGTGTGTGTGTGTGTTTGTGTGTGTGTGTTTGTGTGTGTGTGTATGTGTGTGAGTCAACATCTTGGTAGAACTTGGCATGCGGCAAGTGCATAAATTCTTGAGCACTAGTTTCTCACGTACATCGACCGAGCTCTGCAGTCCAACGAAGGCATTGAGTTGCTTTCCTTAACTTTTGATTTACTGGCGTCTTGCGGTTTATGTACAAGTATGTGTCTGTGCACATATATATATATATAGTATACACTATACATATGTACATATGAATGGCAGTGGGTCATTTGAGCTAAAAGTTTCAGTTTTTAGCATTGTTCAGCTCAAAGATATCAAAGTTCTTGATTTTGAAGCACTGTTAAACTTTTCCACAACTATTTCAAAAGGAATCAACATTTTTGCTTTGTTTTACTTTGTTGTCAGCCTTTTGCGCATTTTAACTGCACTTGCATAAAAGCGGCCAAACAAAATAAAGAAGGATCAAGTGCAGAAATTAAAAAGGTCCAACGGCAATTGTTGCTTTTGATTAAGCTCAAAATGATTGCAACAAAGCCCACAAGCAACATCAACTTGCATTATGAACAAGTTGACAGTTGCTGTGTTTTCATGGAACTTTGCAGAGGGACGAAGGTTCGCAATGTATTTCGCAGAAAGTGCAAAAAGCTATAATAAATTAAATCGTATTATTCATTGTCCGCTGCAATCAGATGAATAGCTACTGAATTTTTTAAATTAAGCGAATGTTTTAAAATGCTAGGCTTAAACATGGCTGATATTTCATGACACTTCAGTTTTAAGGTGCTTATTTTAATAAATACCTGATTTGTAAGCTCATAAAGAGCTTTAGTAATTTTAATAATTTACAAATATTATCATTCAACTTTAAACCATATAATTTTCAGCTTTATAAAGTCGCCTATTTTTCACACGGCGTCAATGCGTATGATACGAATTATCAAGTTGTGTTTTTAAAAATAAATTTCAATTAAAAAGTTAGCACTAGCACATTTAATCTCAATAGAATGCCATTCTAGCTAAAAATTCTAGCTATAAACAAAATGGTCATTAAACAAAAAAGCTATATTTAATCCGCGGCGTAATATTTTTGAAGTATGGCGATGCTGACCGCTGCTGCTTGAACTTTTAAACGCTCAATACATTATGTGTAATGCTGGGAACGGAGAAGAAAAAGTTCAATTTGGCTATAGAGTATTGAGTAAAGACAAGCACCAGGTTGTTTGAACTTTTTTAAATACAGAGTCTTAATATTGTAACAATTGGACGCTATTGGAAAAGCAGACACCTAAAATTAAAATAAAACTATCGTAGAAAAAGTTGACACAAATTCCATATCAACCGATTTATACTAAAATAAAGAATACATTTTTAAACTAATAGGTTTGTCACAAGCAAATGAAGGCAAACATTTATTCGATTGCGTCCTTAATTCTTTTTCTTAACGAAACTGTTTGTTTGGTTCTGTACAATTCAGTTCAAGTGGTTAAATAATTTAACGAAGTGGGTCCTCAGTCGGAAAGCAGTTTGACTTTTACGAGATTAGGGACTATGCCGAAATATGATAAAGAGCATGCTATAAAACCCGTGCTCTTTTCCGAGCCCAACATTTTGACATGCGTCAATTTTAATTTGCAGTAAGTAAGCTCTTATGTATCCTATAAGTAATAAATTATGCGTTCAACTGTCACAAAACCGGAAGCAACGTCAGGTATTTCGTTGACAGGTTTCTGTGCGTTATGCCGCATTGAGCAAAAGACATTTTTAATTTTACCTGTGAAGCAAGCACATACTGGTTGAAAAGATTCCAAACGTAATAGCAATACTGTTTGTTAATATTACGTCAAAGAAGCCGACAGCCACGAGCAATTAAAGGAATTGTGAAATACGAAATAAAACAAAAGAAAACGCCATGCACAAAGTTTAATTAGCTGACGACGTAACATGAGCCAAGTTCATTGCAAGCCTTTTAAAATTCTACGTTAATTATACTAATTACGCAATAAACTGGGCTACCCAACTGACGAAGGAAATGTTGACAAGCAGAGACAGCTTGGCGCAAGAGTGGCGGAGAAACAAACGAAAACAAAATGTCGGATAACAACAAACAGAACCAGGCACACAGCTCACACAACTCGCCATTAAAAATAGAAAACTTGGCACGAAACCAAATTAACAAAAGCAGAATGCTCCCAAAAGAGTCATCAGCACAATTCATCATCAGAACCAGAATGATGTGCGACGTTAAGTTTCTTTATGAATAAGTATGGAGAGACAAGAATGGAAATGGAGAGAAAGAGCCAGCAGGGCAAATAAAATGCTTAAATATAAACTGTTTATGTCTAATATCATGCTCTGCACATGCGATTGAAGTGAGCCTTGACCGCCATACTCTCCACTGCCCACATCCAACCCCAATCTGCCCAACCTCTCTAAATGGTCATTCCCGGGTGTACAAGGCGAGCATGCGCTGTTTTTCAATTGTGCCGTTGGGCCGACAGCGCGCACAGAAATGAAAAACCAGCAAAAATCAACAAGAAGAAAAACGAGAATTTACGTTACAAAAATAAAACCAAAATGAAAACCAACATTGCCACCGTTGTCACCAACAGTGGCTAATTCTAATACTTCTCCACATTAAATCACTCACATATATATATTCGGTACTTATTTATTACTACATCGATCTACAAATTTTGGCCATAACACAAGAGCTAGCTTCTGGACATCACACAACACTCACAATCTCGGACTACAGACTATTTAATAAAGTTAAGTAAAGAATTATCCAGCTATACTTATGATCATGCTAATGTTAATTGTTTAGTTTAGCTTATTAAATCTATCAGCTGTCTTCTCTTGCTCCAGTATGTGCTCAGCCGTTCATTTATTAAAGCTACAGTCACTCCCCAAATCTTGACTTCCAATTTCGCGCTGTGTTTATATTTTATATCAATAAATTTTTCATAAATCAGTCAAATATTATTCACTTCTGTTTACCAACTAATCAGTGCATTTTTGTATAGTCGGTAACATTTTGGACTCAAAAATTCTGAAAATTTTATGAATATACTCGTATATATAGTACATATAGCATATGTATAAGAAAACGGGTATGTTTGGTTGGCAAAAAGAATTCCATCAAGCCTTTCCAATTGAAACCTTACTTTCCTTTCTATTTTCATGATCTTGAGAACTGATTTTTTCAAAAAAAGATGTGCTTTTTAACAAAATTACTTTTAGCTACAACATAATGAAAATTGTGACTACCACTGTGCGCTCCGTATGCCACCCATGTCGCTGACAGTGACTAGTGCGTTGAAGATGAGGACAGCGGCAACTTTGGGCTTGATGCGTGCGCGCGTCTAATAAACTTCACGCAAAACGCGTGCCACAAAGTGAGAAATTACAGCGCTTGCCAAAATGTATGCAATAAAAATTTTTCAGCTCACGCACACACGCGCGTGCTGTAGCAAGAATAGCAACAACAGAAAAGGAAAATCGTTGACGACGACATCTATGACGACTGTGAGAAATGACAGCGAGGCAGGCGGCAGAGTTCTTGCATAGCCAGCACAGCAGTTATTAATTTCAGGCTTTATGTGGCCCTCAGACTGAGCGTGGTCGAAAAGGAAATGATTTGGTGGCCTTAAATGAAGCATACTCTCAGGCATTTAGACATCAGTTTGCGCTACAACGTTGACCAGCGAATAGCCAGCGATCCCAAAACAGGGCAGCAATTTTCCAGTTGCCAAAGCGACAACGCGCACCATTTTATCCGGCAGAGAAGCAGCTCTGCGAAATTTAATTTGCCTTTGATTGATTACAAACGATTTAGTGTAATGTGGCCATGGAAACAGCAGCCGTGGTAGCTACAGGCATAGCCAACGACAGTTGGCTGCTCCAGCCATCATGATTGTCATTGTTATGGCACTTGTGCGCGCTATTTGACTTTTAACTGCTCACTCGCTTGGTCGGTTTTCTTCTTCTTCTTTTCACTCTTCTGCAATTGCTCGCCACCATGCTTGTCTGCTTGCTGACTGGTTGCCTGATTGAATGCCTCCCATTTCATTTGCCTTTTTTTATCAGAGGCAGAGGAAAAATTTATTTGCTTGTTCTACTCATTGAATATGCGAAAATCTTCGAAACGACCGAGAGACGACAATGCAGAGAAAAGCGCAGCATGCTTCAGGGCGTTCCAAGAGTCTTGCCAGCGCAATACAGGCGACAGGAGGCATACGGCGTTCGGCGTTTGTTTGCACGCTGCCAACTCCATCCTGCTGAATATTTGCCTTTTGCTCTCTCAGATATATATGAGTATACTCGTACGAACACAAACACACATATTTACTTGTCTCGCTTCATTTCCTTTAATGACCCCGCCTTCAGTCGCCGCCATATGCGCTCAAAATTAAATTCCTCATGCGCTCTTGTGCTCCATTCAATTCCCTTATTCGGTTTTGCTTCTTCTGTGCTAATTTATTGTCTGGCATATTTGTACTTTTAAGTCTGCCAACTTCTTGTCATTCATTCATTGCTTTCTATTGAGTATTGAATTATTTTCTGGCTTTGTCTTTGCTCGCAAGCGAAAATTTATCTATGTTGATGCAGCCTGAAGGGGCATTTCTCATTCGCTTGCTCTCTTTTTTCGACTTGTTGGCCGAAATTAGCTTAAAAATTTCTTGCATTTATGCACTAAAACAAGAGGAAAAGTTTGACCATTTGCTATCCGGGCCATCTTTTATGTGCTAGTTTCGCAGCATTATTAAGAAATGCCTGACCAAATTGGAATAATTGAGCAGTTGCCAAATAAAAGTTGAACTGAAATTTGTAGCTATTCTCTCTTGCTCCCCAATACATACAGACGTTGCATAAAAATTGCTGCTCCAAGCAAATTAAAGTAATATTAAGACTGAACTATGTGTCATCAAATTTGGAATGGCATTTGAATAGTAGAATCCATAAAATCCAAATGGTGCCTGACAAAGTAATTAAATGTGCGGAAACATATCCACATTTAATGTTCAAATAGTCAGCAAGTTAGCAGAATCATTTAAAGCGCTAGTTCTGCAAAATATTCAATGTCAAGCTCCAATTTTATGACTAAGCTCAAAATATTTTGCCCTTCTAAAATAGGCAATGACTAAATTTTATGACTGTGGACTTTTAAAACTTCAAATACACAACTAAGTTGAGTGGCTTGGTCAAAGTGGCATTCATTCATTTGAGCATTCAAGCATTGCTTAATACCTACCATTTACTTAAAAGTGTTCTTGCAGTAAGCTAAATGACATTTCACCGATCCAATTTGCTGCTCAAGCTACATTATTGGATAAATCCTAATAAAAAGTATTTTCCATATTGATTGCATCTGCTGCTTCTGCTACTTTTCTGTAAGCATAAAGCATTTTCCATTTGGCTGTGGGAAATGTAAAACGAGAAGTAAGACATTTATGGCACAAACGACAAGCACCGCGACATCGATTTTCTTTCAATTTATAATTGACTGTGAACTTACTTTCATCCAATAATGACCCGCAAACACAAAATAAAAAAGAGTGACTCTGCAGCATCATTAAGTTTTCAAATGGATTAAATGGAAACATTTCCAAACGAACACATAGGAACAAGAACCAACCGTACAAGTCCTAGTTTTGACTTGTCAGACTCAGCACTCGCTCTTTGTAAAGCTCGTGTTCAATTCCCTTTGGCGGATGTGCAGCTGAATATAAAAATAGTTCAATTCTCTTATCATTTCGGTTGCCTTTATAAAGCTGGAACATTTACATGTGTATTTTTCTATCCAGTACTGAAAAATAAAAATATAAATAATACAAGCACAAACGCATAAAATATGCGATGATAATGCCAACAAAGTCTTCCTTATTTTTCTGCTCGCAATGCGTGCCAGTGAACAAAGTAAACTGTGCAAGAAATTCTCGCTTTGTACACTTCATCTCTAAGGATTCTAGCGCCAAGTGAGGCAGAGAAATTGCTTGTGAAAAGACGAGTTTGTTAAAAGCAAATACAAATGGCATGGCATATTAGCGTACATTTCTTTTTTCTCCACAGTGCAGTGTAGAACAAATCACATGCATGTTACTCGTTATAGACATTTAAAATGTTGGATAACTGAGGAACAACTTTAGCCAAGAGTTAGCTATGTTACGTATACGCAACGTGCACGGTCAATGTACTACAAGTATACTGCCTGCCTGTAGAAGTGCCTTGTGCTTTCAAAATCGACGCGCTCGCTCTTTAGAATTTAACTTTCACATTTCTATGCGTATTTTATGTGGTGCTGTGAACTTCTTTATGCCTTCTACTGCATAACAAGCCGGCCCTTGCAGTCTCAATGAATAACATGGACCGGTATGCAAGTAAATGGCTTCAATCCGTGCCAACAACACGCGAGCACAGCTTGGATCGTCGCATTTGACTTTTGAATACGCTTTAATACAATTTGCTTCTAATGAGAATAATACTTGTATTTTATGATTTTGGATTGGAATTTGCCGTAAATTTATTATCATGTTTTATTATTTTATTTAAAATTTGTTGACAAACTGAATGCAAAAATGTGTTTAATAAGGAGGTATAATTTTTATTTTTATATTATATTTTGAGTTTTATTAGATATTCTGTTATCTAGCATATAGGCACCCAAGACACCCAACGCCTTCATGTCCATTCGACAAATTAATTATAACAGCGTATCAGCATTCAGCTGAAAGAGATTTTTAAATGCTACTGTAATAGGTAAGCGAATTATATCAAAAAACTGATGTTCTTTAGTTACTGAAATTAAGGAGACTAAAGAGTACTCTCACCTAGTATAATGCTCGCCACTCCCCCTTACATATGTATGAACATTGTGTGAATTCTAATTACGGTGAGGTCAGAAGGACTTGGAATCCCTTGCACGGCCAATCAAGTTTGTTTGAGTTTTGTTGCGTGAAGACTAACCAAAGGTGAATCATTCCAAGTTATTCTTAGCCACCTGACCCCTTTTAACAAGCAAACCCCGGGTGGCGAAACCAAAAATTAAGGCAAGCGTTCTCATCTGAATAGATGCAAGCAGCACTTTTTCTTCTTTTTCAGTAGACTGAGAGGGAGTGGCATTTATTTGTGTGCATGTGAAATGCAATAAGCATGAATTTCGTTCGGACTACCATAAAACGAACCTTGCATTTTGTGCAGTGCCAACAGCAACAACAGCAACAACAACAACAGCAGCAGCAATGGCAACAACAATAGTGGCTAGGGGCCAAAGAAAAATGCAGCTGAGTGCCGCCTTTGTTGTCCATTTACGTCAACAGTTTTGTTGGATCTGTACAGACAGACAGACAGACAGACAGACACACATATGCATTGAAACATAGATTCAGATTGAGAGTGCGAGAGAAAACGAGATAGACATGCTACCCGCCAGCTAGCTATTTGCCAAGTAGTTTCAGATAGATACATAGATAAAATTGAACTGGGATTTGGGGATTGCACAAAAGTAACTGAGCAAATTTCCGCAGCTAGTTCAACTTTGTGCTGGCTGCTAAAAACCAAGCAAATTGAATGGTGATGCACATCAACATCAGCGTTTGAATGATGGCCGGCAAAGGCTGCATCAGCGGCAACGGCAACGGCCACGGCGCCAAAAAGGGAAAGGAGTGTGGAAAGGAGCTGCTCCAGTGCAGCGAGGCTACTAAAAGTTGGTGAAAGTGCCTGCGTGCCGGCAAATTCAAACACACTGCCGCTCAACTGTATAGGTTGGAAATCTAGAAAATCATTCGACAGACAGAAACAAGTGCATGCCACAGAAAATTATGAATGTCAAATAGCTTATAGCTTAGCCCTGTTGAGTCAGGAATGTTTGTGATAAATTAGGGCCAAAGATTTAAGCTGTTAAAAAGATATTTAAGTTCAACGAAAATCAACTACAGTGATTTAAAGGTTTTGTTATCAATTATTTATAAAATTCTGCTTAAAATCAACATTTAAAAGAAGATTATTAAATTATTAATTATTGTCTTTTGACAATCCAACTCGAATTTGTTTGGCCTTTCTTCTTCTTAATGAAATAGGAATCGTTTTTCATTTTCGAAGTCACTACCAACTAATCAATTCTATAATCAGTAGGCGTTCAGTTCTTATCGTAAACATCACAAATATTTATTTGTATTTAAGCAGTTTTTCATGCTTTTATTGTATTTCTATCAGTGCTTGGTGGACTAGAAATCGCTAACATTTCTCTGTGGACCGAATGCTTGAACAATCTTAACTCTTGGCAGAACAACTGGACGATTAGATCAAACTAGTTTCTTCAAAAGCCGCACAGTATTATCTAAGTATTATAGTTTCATTTCAATTGCAATAGAAATAGTTAATAAATGGATTTATGTTTCCACTAAATTGTTTATGTGAATTTTGAAATGAAACAAGAACAAGAACAACGAACTTAATATCAAATACAAATATGTTTATTGGGAATCGATGATCTACTTAAATGAGCAGCAGTGTGAGTATGTACGAGTGCCTGTGTGAGTATGTACGAGTATTTGCTACAATGCTGGTGTGTTAAGTGCTTAAAGAACGTTCCATTTAAAGGCGTAGTCATAAAACAGCGGGCAATTGCAAACGCAGAACACACGCGGCATGTGCAGCAATTAAAGACACACAACACTCAACACACAGCGCACAACACACAGTACACAAGTGACCAGGCCACTAAAATTTACAACAACAGGAAATTGCATGTGGCACTCGACGCTAATTCACACCGGAAGAGCAACGACACACACACACACACACACAGAAGCGCGCACAATTGCAGGCAGCCAGCAGTCAGCATTCGGCAGCCGGCAGAGGCAGGAGCAGGAGCAGGAACAGCTGCATCTTATGCACTGACGACTCACCCTAGCATTGTCCATGAACTGCAGCACGGACAATGAACACATATACACATGCATAAATTGCAATCTACACGCGCTGCGTACTCATTTATTAATAATGCATTTGCAGTTGTCCGCCATTCGCCGTACGCTGTCCGTTGTTCATTGTTCGCTGTTTGCTTTGCCTTGGTGCTCCGTTCCGCGAGCGTTTCGCCTTGATTCGAGGTTCTCTGCTGCAGTTCAGGTGGTTGCAGAGTTCGCATTTATTTCCAGCACCAGAAGCGACGACCACAACCACTACAATCTGCAGCTTAAATCTTCATTAGTCGTGATTTTAGCTTTCAAATTAGCACTCAGTGTGCTCATTGCACTTATTTTTCACGCCAATTTGCGGTCTGGGTACTGAAGATTCCGACCAAAAGCAATTAGTAAAGAAGTCTTAAGACAGTGGAAAAGTGGCTGAATGCTTAAAGAAAATTTAAGCCGTATTTAAATACGCAAGAAAACACACAAATCAAATATCAATTATTTTATGAAAAGCTATACAAAATAGTTATTTACGGTTTTTTATTTAATGACGAAAAACTCATTTATTTCTTGTTCAAAAGTTAAACACTGACCTCAGCAAAGAAATAAACTTGCATCTCAAAGTTAAAAGTTGCTGCCACATATTGATGGTTAGACACATCTTTTATTGACATTCTGTCAAAATTACAAATCAAAAACTTTCTGAACACTATTGTTACTAGTCTCGTAACGTAGTTTAATGCTACCCTGTACCAAGCGTCAAAATCCCTCCCATTCGGCTCAAGAACACCCAAAAAGGTTAACAAGTCATTTGTTTCTACGATTGGAAGAAGATTCTTCATGGGACTCCATTCCACCTACCCAAATGCTTAATGCTCTATTTTCTGTTGGTGTTTTGAAGCGCATATAGTCAAGAAGTTACTTGGAGAATGTCTCATCGGTCAACAGTTGTGACTGATTTTCTTTGAACACTCTTTTGAAATGCTTTTTGAACAAGCGATCCCTGTATTTTGAAACGCGAAATTAATATAATAGAGTATAACTTTAATTGCGGCCCAGTGCGACCGTTAAATACCCTGTAGTCACCCTTTTTCCCACTTAGACCAATTAAATAAATGGACTTTGTTGCACCAGTCATTCCTATAGCAGCTATATGGTATGCTACAGATTAAAGTGACTCTGAACTTAAAAATACAAAATTTGCTTACCATATCATAAAAAACAAACAAGTTTTTGGTACAACGATTGCTGAAACCTCTGACCATTATAATACACTATAAATTATGTAAGACTACCCTATTTTCTTAAGATATATAAACACAAAAGCTTTAGTGCTAAGAGTAATTTTTGGGACATTGATTACAAAATATTGAGGCTGAAAATTTATATTATTTTATATAAATTATTAAAAACAAAGAAAGAATGGGACGCTTGCTCTTAATTTTTTAATGCGGAAAATGCGAACGATTTGGCGACAAATGTGCTTATATTTAGTTCTATTTTACAACTGACTTTAACTTAGGCTTACATGCTAAACTAAGCCTAAGGCGGCGAAAAAAGGGCGCGAGGCGACGTCCGCAAACGGCCGCTCTCGCGCTCTCTTTTCGCCCTAAACTAAAATTCAAATAATTCTCTTAAACTATCTTAATCTAAAGCAGCATCTGCGCCAACACCGGCCCCCTTGGAGGGACATCGTCCTTCAACGGGCAATGGCGCCAGCCGATGAATAGCCCTCCGTAGATTGCCACTACTCGTGGCGACGTCGGCCACCCGCACCTTCCCGTCTGTCCCGGCGTGAGTTGTGGTGACCCTGCCAAGTATCCACTTTTGTGGCGGCACGTTGTCTTCGGCCACCACGACGAGTTGTCCCACGACGACGTTGGGTTCCTCCTGGAACCACTTCGCTCGCACCTGGAGGCTCGAAATGTACTCCCGGGACCATCGCTGCCAAAACCTGTGCTTGAGACACGAGGCATTGCGCCATCGCCTTAAGCAGGTTTGGCTGTCGATGTCCGGGAGCGGTGGAGCTGGAGTCGCCAGAAGAGGCCGCCCGATCAGAAAGTGGCCCGGGGTTAGCGCCTCGCCGTCGCTGGGGTCCGCGCTGAGTGGTCCCAGTGGCCGAGAGTTCAGCACGGCCTCGACGCTCGCCAGGAGTGTTCCGAGCTCTTCTGCGGTCAGGAGCGCATTGCCCACCGTCCGTAGGAACAGGTGCTTTGCAGACTTGACACCTGCCTCCCATAGACCGCCGAAGTGAGGCGCTCTGGGTGGTATGTACGCAAACTCGCATCCTTTTCTTGATGCGAATTCGCGTACGCCTTCCGCCTCCTTCTCCCATCTTGCTCGGAACTCCTGCAGCTTCCTGTCGGCTCCCACGAAGTTCGTTGCGTTGTCGCAGTAAACTTTGCGAGGGACGCCTCTCCTGCCGACGAACCTTTCAAAAGCCAAGAGAAAAGCATCAGTGGTTAGATCTGATACAAGCTCTAAGTGAACCGCTTTCGAGGCAAAACAAACGAAAAGAGCCACGTACGACTTATACGGTGGCTTGCCACGGATGCGGAGCGTTGTGCTTATAGGGCCACAAAAATCAACACCACATACTTCGAACGGGTGGAACGGCTGGAGCCTGTCTGCCGGAAGATTTCCCATTACTTGGGAGGCCAACCGGGGCTTCCATTTGAAGCAGAGGATGCACGAACGTACTGTTCGGCGACACACTTCCTGAGCGTTAACCAGCCAAACTCGCTCACGAAGCAGGCTCACCAGCGATCTAGGGCCAGCATGGCAATTTGACACATGCAAATAAGATACGTACGATCTTATGAATTGCGACTTTTTAGAAAGCAACAACGGAAACTTGGCTTCATACGGGATAGGAGCATTTAATAATCTTCCCCCCACTCTCAGCAAGGAAAACAAGAAACCGTCTTCTCTAAACTCATGTAGAAATGGACTCAGACGCTGTAAGTTAGCGTTAAGTGTTCTCTTTTTTCGAACCTTGTCGATTTCGTCACCGAACTCATTGTTCTGGATGACTTGAACAATTTTGTTGAATACCAAGTTGAGTTCGCTTGGCTTGGCTATAGGATCAAAGGGCTTCGAGACTTTTCTGCACCTTTGTATAAATCGAAAAACCCAAACGAACACCCTCAGCAATTTTGAATGTGACGAGTAGCTTTCGATAACTTCGAGAATATAATTGGCTTGCCGATCTGCGAGTAAAACTACAGCAGACTTACGAATTTCTAGGGCAGCTGAATTTTTAGGCGGCTCGAAGTGAGCATTCACAGGCCAATTTTCTTCCGATTCCATGAGGAAGGGTGGCCCTGTAAACCAAATGGAGCTACGCAACTCGTCTACATTACATCCTCTGGACACGATGTCTGCTGGGTTGGATTTCGTTGGGACATGTCGCCACGTTGCATTCTCGGACCACTCTTGGATTTGAGAAACCCTGTTTGAAACGAAAACTGACCATGCCGACGGATGCGACTTGATCCAGTGGAGCGTTATTTCCGAGTCAGTCCACATAACTATCTTGTCTATTGGAGAATTAAGCAACGGGCGGACTTGACGAAAAAGATCTGCGAGAAGGTGAGCTGCACACAGCTCAAGACGAGGCAAAGTTTTCGTCTTGAGTGGAGCTACTTTGGATTTTGAGGTCAAAAGTGACACTTTCCAACCATTCGCAGTCGAAACACGAACATAAATACAGGCGCCATAAGCTCGCATTGAGGCATCGGCGAACGCATGTATTTGAATGGGTGACTGCGTATATGTATGGACGAATCTAGGGACTTGAATACCGCTGAGGTTCAACAAATTCTGCTTAAATGAGTCCCAAACTGTATGAAGATTCTCAGGGATGGATTCGTCCCAATCTAGTTTTTGTAGCCACAAATCTTGCAGCAACATTTTTGCTTTGGTGATCAGCGGGCAAAGAAGGCCCAGAGGATCGAAAAGCCTGGCAGTCACCGATAATATGTTCCGTTTTGTCGAGCGGAGATCTAGGAAGGAATTTTCCAACTGGAACTGAAATACATCTTCCTTCGGCAACCACATAACGCCGAGCGTTTTGGTTGGGTCTGAGTCGACTGTGGCTACTGGAATAACTGTGCTATCAAATGCGGACAGTTCCGAGCAGTTCGAAAACCACTTTGCCAATTCGAAGCCTGCACTTTGAAGAACGTGCGACACTTCTGCTCGAAGCTTTTTTAGCTGTTCAACGCTTTCAGCACCAGTTAACATATCGTCGACATAAAAGTCGCTCCGAATAACTTCAGCAGCTGTTGGATGTGAGGAACGGACCATTTCACTCAGCCTTGTTAAACACCGCACCGCCAAGAACGGAGCTGGCGACGTGCCATATGTTACAGTGTTTAACCTGAAGATTTTCAAAGACTCAGACGGATCTCTTCGCCACACTATGAGCTGATAGTTTCTATCTGCTTCGTGCACCATCACCTGACGGTACATTTTTTTAATGTCTGCCGCTAAGGCGAACTTTCGCAAACGAAAACGAAGCAGCGTAGAATAAAGCTCCTCCTGAATTGTTGGACCGACCATTAAGGTATCATTCAACGCAATCTGAGTGGCCGTGCGGCAAGAGGCATCGAAAACGACACGCAACTTGGTCGACGTGCTTTGAGGCCGCAGAACACACTGATGCGGAATAAAATAGTGTGGAGTATCTGGAATTTTGTTGTCCGTTGAGGACATGTGACCGAGCGAAACATACTCGTCCATAAATTCCAGATACATGCTTTTCATTTGAGGGTCTTTTGACAACCTCCTTTCAAGCGACAAAAAACGACGTTTCGCAATTTCATACGACGAGCCAAGATTTTTTGGGTCAGATTTAAAAGGTAACCGTACCTGAAATCGACCAGACGACAAGATTTTTGTATTATCAACAAAGTGTTGTTCACAAAGCTGTTGCTCAGGTGAGAGAACTTTCGAATTATTAGGCAAGTCCTCAATGGACCAAAACTTTTGTATCGTTGAGTCTATCGAAAGTAATTGTTCTTCTTGGCAACTTAAATTCACTGCTCCTTCTATACTCGTTGTAGGTTGAGTAGAGCATCTGCCTGACACTATCCAGCCGAGAAGCGTTTTTTGTAATGTGGGCGACTCAGGGCCTTGCTTTATTTGGCCCACCGACAATAAGTCGAAGAATGACTCTGCTCCAATTAGCATATCAATTTTTTGCGGCTTATGGAATTGAGGATCGGCCAATTGAATATTTTTGGGGACCCTCCACCCGCTGGTGTTCACCGCTTGATCGGGATGATAACCAGAAATCGATCCCAAGATCCAAAAATCTGCGGAAAACTCGCTACAATTGACACGCGACTTCACCACTGTATGAATTCTTTTCTTGGCACGCGCATTGGTGTCTCCAATGCCGCGCAAGACCATACACGTATCCTCTCGTCTGAGCTGTAGCTTTTGAGCTAGATCCTCAGTCACAAAGTTGACTTGTGACCCAGAATCTAACAATGCTCTTGCTAAAACGAAATCGCCACTTTTCGTTTTAACGCTCACGACTGCTGTTGCAAGAACCACTCTATCCGAAGCAGTCGCATGCATGGCATGCGAAGTGGAAGAGCTATCTTGAAGATGTGGTGGCTGAGAGGGTGGTGGTAACGCAAGATTTGTGCTAGCAGTATAAATATGTAGCAGTGTGTGATGAGAACGTTGGCACACGCTACATTTCTTTGCCTTACACTTCGCTACTGTGTGGCCTCGTCGGAGACAGTTTATGCACAAAGGCGCACCTTTAGCGAAGTCAAACCTTTGCTGTACTGACAAGGCAATATATGCCTGGCAATTGCCAATCGAATGGTCAGCTAAATTGCAAAATTGACAAAGGTTATTCTGTTCGTTTTTGGCAGCAACGAACGAATGATTTATCCTGCTAGCATTTTTTACTTTTTGAGTCTGAGTGTTATTGTTCGACTGGCTGCCCTTCGCTTGAGCTTTACTAGCTTCTTCAGCAACAATATGCTGGTAGCGTCTGTTAAGTGCAGTCTCACAATCTCGCCATAGTGGGAGCGTTGTGTAGTCGAGCTGCTCTTCCCACTTCTTTTTTGTGGTAGGATCGACTTTGCCCATAACTAAATAAATTAAAATGGCATTAGCGATTTTCTTGTCGTCACCAATTGACAGAAGTGAGTCATAGGTGGCCGACACTGTGTCGATCAGGCTTCTCAAAGCTGACGCAGATGGCTGGGAAATCTTTTGCAGATTGAAAAGTGTCGATATGTTATCGAAAAATATTAGGCAGTCATTATCGTACACCCGCTTTAGACTTTCAAGGGCTTTGCTATAATTGTCTTCCGTCACTTGGAAGGCGCGAACTGTGCCTAAAGCGTCACCAGCCAAACATGATATTAAGTGATTGAATTTTTCAATATCATGCAGTGTGTCATCATTGTGAACAAAAGTTTCAAAAAGACTCATGAAATTTTTAAATTCAGAATGCTTGCCGCTAAAAGTTGGAAGAGCGACCGCTGGCAATCGACACCTTGGCTTTTTTGAAGTAGGCGGTGCAATACCGTTTGCCGAACTTGAATTGTCGATGCTTTTTCTTCTTAGTTTTTCCAGCTGGCCTTTTAATAAGGATTTGGTCATAATGCAAGTTTCTTCCAACTCTTCACGGTAGTCATCTTCTGTATCTTTTGCTTCAATTTTACTTTGCAATATATTTGCAGTTTCTATATGAGTTGTTAGAAGCTCTAACCTGCATTCTAACTCGATTGGCTCTAACGAAATCGAGCCTTCTTTTAATTGCCGTTGCATACGACATATACTCCTCATACAGCCCTCGCGCTTCCTTTTAAGTTCTTCGATCAAGTCCTTACTCATATTGATTTAAGGTTTTAAACTTTGATCGAACGAAAATTGTCGAGTGACAAACGAGAAATCGAAAATAATATGCTGTTCTCAGCAAGTGTAGGGGAGCGCAACAGATGGTCGTCTAGCAGTGCGAACGAAAACGAGAAGAACTGCAGTTGACTGACCGTCGAAGGCAATACTTTGGAAGCAGCAGCGAAAGTGGCGACAAACGAAAAGAATAATTCTAATACAAATGCCTTGTGTGCGTTAGCAGAACAGCTAATTCTTATGCATGTATTATGCGAAGCGCAGGCAAACAAAAAATGCAGCAGCTTAAGCGCGAACACGACAGCAATGTATTAGCTATGTTATGTATGCGAGTATGTCGGTATATATTTACATATGTAATAACGACAACGGCGAATTTGATGAGAACAACGAGAGCAAGCAACAAACGAAAACTGCCGACGGTTGGCTGAGATTGACGTGGGGGGGATGCCGTATGTAAAAGTGGCTATGTATATTTATGTATGTATGTATGTATAATAAAATCAAACGACAATAAATTGGCACTTTAAATAATTGCCTATAGCGGTTCACTTTTATTTAATATTAGTACGACATGCGATTTATATTTGTGTTAATTATGCTCAACTATCTACCGTATTATATTATGGTCACGTATGTGCCAAAGGTTGAAAGTTGAAGGCCGAAATAAGCAATTCGCTGGTTAAATTCCACTTTCAAACTTTAGCACAGTACCTGTGAAGTCGACTTTGGCTCAGGAACTTCCCTTTGGTCGACTTGACTCATCCTCCAATAATCCAGTTGACGTGACAGCAACACACACACTCCCCAGTGCAGCAACAACAACACGACCGACGCGGTTCCACACAAATTAAAGTTTTTAATTTAAAAAAACAAGCAAGTCCCTGCTCGGGCGCCAATGAAAATTTATATTATTTTATATAAATTATTAAAAACAAAGAAAGAATGGGACGCTTGCTCTTAATTTTTTAATGCGGAAAATGCGAACGATTTGGCGACAAATGTGCTTATATTTAGTTCTATTTTACAACTGACTTTAACTTAGGCTTACATGCTAAACTAAGCCTAAGGCGGCGAAAAAAGGGCGCGAGGCGACGTCCGCAAACGGCCGCTCTCGCGCTCTCTTTTCGCCCTAAACTAAAATTCAAATAATTCTCTTAAACTATCTTAATCTAAAGCAGCATCTGCGCCAACAGAGGCTATATACACAGTGTCTAATAAACTTATTCTGCGTATGGCTTAGACTATGTACGCATTTTTCTGCCTGTATCATGCATTTGACGTTTGAACTTTCGCTCTTTAGGTACAGAGTATAAATAATATACACATAACTAATCAGTTCATGCATATTTATGTAAATATAAATTGAAACAATATTGGAAAAAATAGATACTAAAAATTAAAAAACCGGAAACCACAAAAAATGAAAATATTTGACATATAGTAACTAGACATTACATTCTTCCGGCCTGCAACGGGACAGAATAATTTATTTCGTTGGAAAAAAATGCAAAAAAATGTCATAACCATAAAAAGCACCGAGGCGGCTCTGTGAGGTGAGATATACAATAAAGCGCACACACACACACACAAACACACAGGCGCACAAGGCACCACACATATATATACAGATGTATAGATCAAATACAGTCAGCCGGCAGCCGTACAAGTCGAATGAATTATTGCGATTCTTGTTGGTGACATTTATGTATTTTTAAAGGTGGCAGCTCTGGCTGCTGTTGGCATAGAATAGAAACCACCCACAACTGAAAACAAATGTGTAGGCGTTCCTTGAAGATGTATTGATTTTAAGAAATTGGCTACATCCGGGCCAGGACTCACAAGAGCAAATTACACTGAAACTGATACTTTAAATTAGTGCTGAAAAATATTTGGATAAGGAGGAGGAATCAAATAATGATAAACCATTCGACTGCACATATTTGCTGCTTCATCCGATTGACCTAAATATTTTGTCTTTGCTTTCAATCTTTGTGCTAAATAAATTTTTTCTTCAATGATATTTAAGTTGTCAAAGTTCTGCATTTTAAGAAAAATATTTTTATTAATTTGTATGGTTGGTTTATTTGTTTAATTTATATTATAGCCAGAATGAAATGTGGTATTTTTTAAATATTCAAGTTCTTAGAAAACTTGAATTGCTTAGGTATTTCAGAGTCAGGTCCGGGGTTCAACTGTTAATTTTTCGCTAGTCACAGACATTGTGATTTTAAAGATAGCCCAACCAAATGGGTCAGAGCGCATCTAATCACATAATATTACGGCAATTAGCTACCACATGTGAGTCTTAATATATAAGAGTGTGGCGTGATTTCAAATCTTTCGCCGCACTTCATGCGTATTTTCACTTTTCAGTTTATTAAACAAAACAAAGCTACTAAAATAGCACAAAATAAAGTTTATCTGCGCCTCTCAATGGAGAGTTTTTATGCCACATACGCATACACACATACACACACACACTAACAGACACGCACAGACGGCCGGACTAATCCGAGCCACAACTAATCCTATTTAAGTTTTATTTGTTTGAGTTGAAAATTTTGTCATTTCGTACGTTTCTCTGCGGTCTGATTTGATTTTCTATCACAAAACAAAAGCATTTTCCTTCGTTTTTTCAACTGCACGGCGAATTGTTTATATAGATGTTTAGAGCTTAAATCTTTTTTATTCAATGCCTGCCGTTGATTTTGTCGTTGTTGCAGTGGTTGGAGCGGTTCGAGCGAGGGGTGCTACGCCTAGCAAAACATTTCACTTCTCTTTTTTTTCTTTTTTTTTTTTGCCATGGCATTAGTGAAAAATCAATTGAGCGATGCCAACAATCAAAACCGTAAGCCACGAAACCAAAACCGCACATCAGTTGTTGGATGGGCCAGTTAGAACTGTGGGGGAGTTGGAACTATATACTATTTACGATAGATGGTATATGAATGTCCTCCTGCCGGGTGTGGTTGCTGAAATGATGAAATTGCTATTGGCAGCTTAAAGCGGCTTAACTTTTATTAAGCTGAGCAATTTGAAGTCTTTCCCTTGTGGACTGTAAAGTTCCGTTTGAGCAGCAGTTTAATGTCATTTGAAAACAAAACATTTGCCCAAACGAGGCGTGCATGGCAAGTCATTAAAGTGCATGAAAAACGAAATTAATTACAGACTTTCGGTTTCTATGGCGCCGCTGCCTCCGGCTCTTCGCCAAGTCCGAGCCAAGTCCCCTTCCCTTCTTAGCTAATTTGTAATGTTTATTTTTGTCTTTGTATATTTCTCATGCACTTGGCGCATTTGCATTAAAAGTTTTTCACTTTTTTATTGCCGAGTCGGGTGTCTGGGCTACCTTTCTTGTAGCTTTTGCTTTGCGGCCACACTAAATTACGTGCAACTATTTTTTTATGTGCATTTCTTTCATTTGTTGTTGTTTTTGGTGAAAATTCTCGCTGCGTACAACAAAATTTATCACTTTCATTTGACTAGGTTCCAAAAACAAAAACAAACAGTAGCGAAAACAAACTGAATAAATTGTAAGAGTAAAAGTACGAGTAAGTTAGCTGGAAGTGGATAGGTCTCTACGATTGGTATTCCAGTAAATTTTTTAAACTTAAATGTGACAGCAAGATACGTTGGTGATTATATTGCCAGCATTGCTGAAATGGTATTAACAACAAGAATATTAAATGGCCAACTATATAGCAGTTACCTGTGCCGAGATTGCCATACAAGGCTTGCCATATTTTTGAACTTTGTATAACTGAGCGACTAAATAGATTAAAATTTTTAATAAATATAACAGGAGAAGAGAATAATTTATTTTACGTATGTTTTGATAATAGTTGGTACAAATAATTTAAATAAGTACTTTTACATACCAAATCGGAGAGGGGAAAGTGAATCAGGGAATGCAGTTAATGAATTTTGAGGAACGAGTTTAATCAGTTTTCGGACCAGAATAAATACATTGCTGCTCTAATAAAGCATACCTGTGCCATCCACTATGGGAGATTGCCATCCAATCAATTGAGTCGCACTTTAGCTCCGATATCCGAACTTACTCGATAACAGTCTACACCAAAGACATTTTAAGAGACACCACCCACTGGACCTACCTGACCTTATAAACTAACTTAAATCTGTATAGGCATTATACAACTTAAGTACCTAAAACCTGTCTATGTTTTCATTCCCCACTTTACAAACAATGCTTAAATTGATTAGTTTATAAGGTAATTTCAAATAAATTAATGTCATCTTTTAAATAAAAACTTTTTACCGAAAAGTGTCTTATGTCTTTTCAAAGCCATTCCAGTCGGTCGTTTGTAGCACCCGTCAAATGGCTAAACTAGAAAACTACTACGGCTTCAATACTAAACAGGCGTCCGTTTTAGCAACCTACAACTAATAGCCAAATCTTGGAAACTATTACAACATTTTTACAAGTATACCCAATTAAATACTTTTTTGAACACATACTCGCATATTTTGTATTTTAAAAGAGGAATTTAAACAAGGTAATGCTTTAGTTCTGAAGAGCTTAATCAGGTTAATTGCTAGTGTTTATTTGATCATTCTCACAGCAAGTTGTTAATTTGTTTTAATTAAAATACAAACACGTTTCATGTCCATGTACGATACGTATACGAGAAGAACTACAAGTGTAATCAAAAATGTTGCTAAGCTGGCAAGACGAGCGCAGACCAGGAAAAACTTACATGTTATACGCGTACTTAACATTAATTTCACTTTCTTTGCCCGCTTGTCGAACGGAATAAAAGTAGCTTTAATACCAGACAGATATACTTGTAGTATGGAAACATGTTTGATATCAACATAATTAGTCACGTAGTTGTTATGTTTCTTTTAATGTGACGACGAACGCGCTCATAATGCGGCATTGACATTACGAGTATGTGTGGAACTTAAGGCGTTAGTGTGTGCCCCTCTGCGTGTGTGTGTGTGTGTGTGTGTGTGTGTGTAAGGGAAGGTAACGGCAAATGTTATAAAATAAACATATAACGTGCCCTCCACACTTCAGTATGTGTGTGTGCGTGTAGTATACGTGTATGAAGCATTAAATGTGTGTGTCTCTGACAGCTATAAATAATCAGCATGCATAGAAGTGTCAAAGATTTTATTTGTGCGCTTTTACTTTCAAATTAAAGACAGAATGCAGAAATGAAGAAGTTACGCAGCGACAGCCTGGCCTGTATGCATGCAAATAATTTATAATTAATGCCTACACGTACGTGTTTATTTAAATAATACCATTTATGGGATTAGTTATTATTGCCCGCAAACTTGGGCCAATTTTCTTGTGAAAGTGGGCAAAAACAGTTGCCATAATAAAAACCGCAAACTAGAAATTGCCGCAATAAGACGGCAGCAATAAAACAAGAAATATACCTCTATATAAGAATTCACGACTTTGGAATACTCTAAAAAGACACAGAGCAACATGCAGAAAACCCGAACGAATAACGAAGGCTGACGATATTTTTGCAAAAACATAAATACATACAAATACAATCAAAGTTAAAGAAATTATTTCAAAACAAAAATTATAAATAAGTTGTATACACTATCTGGCATATCAGAGAAAACTTCACTGATAGAAACTAGTTTAGTTATGGCAGGCACTGTTAAAATGTAATATTGCTGAATATTTTCCTACCCACAAAGTAATAGGCCCTTCCTTTCAATTTAATAGATGAAGGGTATGCCATTAGAGCGCTGGTGATAGCACCGCGGATCCATGACATTATTAAAATTTATTTCACATTATAATTATAATTGTGTGGCACCTAAGAACAATGCACAGCGGATGTGGGAAAATGTGAGATAGTGCTAAGTAGTCAAAACTGTGATTGTATCTACTATACATTCAAACAATGCGCACGAAAATTGTGTTGCCTTTGTGGCTCGACAATGCTAAGCCGTTGAAAGATTTATGCACTCGCAAGAGCAGAACTTTCACGAAAGTTCACAGACCAGCAGACCAACATTTGGCCAATGGCAGCAGCAGCAGCAGCACCAGTAACAGTAACAGCGACAGCAACAGTAACAGTCACAGTCACAGCAACAACAACGACAACAACAACTGCGGCCGACATGCGCACGAAACGTGAGAGGCATGCGCGCATGCGCCTGGCCAATTGACGCCTGACGTGGGCAAAGCTGTTACCGAAAGTAAAATTAGTTGGCTGCATGCAAATGGAAATACATATCGTATGTCTGCAGCAACGGAGAGATGGCAAGGCGTGAGATGCAGCTGGCAAGGCGTGAAAACTGTGCGGCATTTTCTAGAAAATTGAAGCCAAAATCTTTTGCATGCGGCAAGTTGAAACGCACATGACAAACGCAGCAGGCACGTAATTTGTGTCGCTGGAGCAGAAGAAGCAACAGCAATGGCAACAGGAAAGTACTGTCAGTCTATATGTCTACATACTATACATACAAGTATGTATATGTACATATTCGTATGTAAAGATGAGCTCCAAATGGAATGCTTAAAACAAGTTATGACTGCAGCGCATTGTCTCTGCGCCTCAAGAATTGTGCATTGACCTTGCGCTAGAAAATTGTTAGGCTGAAAGCCAAGTCAACCTACTGGCTGACTAACTGCCTCACTGACTGGCCCCATGCTGCTTTGTATAGATTTGTTTTAAATGGGCGAAAGCTGAATACTATTTTGGTATTTTCACCCACGGTCGTCGTCTTCATCGTCAAATGTAGCGCTCGCACTTCAAGCGATGAAAGCGTTCACCATCGCTCAAGTCGCCAAACCATTTATCAAACAAAAATACAACAGCAACAAAAATAAAAAAAGACGCGGGCGGAACCAATTAAAATTCCCAAAGCATTCGTTTTAGAAACAGAGCCAATGCGAAAAAATTAGTCTAGACACATGGATTCGGTTTCAACAGTTGATTTATAATCGAGTTACAGTGACGGACTTCAGAAGTACAATTTTATCAAGAGCGCATAATAGCGAATATAAGTAACTAATATTTATTTGAAAAGCAATACATCGTAGCCATTTTACTAGTAGGACAGTCTGGACATACAGAGCAATGAAAACCCACAGAATTGGGGGAGAAAACAATCTTTTTTTCTCGCCTGTTCTTTGTGAGGTGATGGAGCCATGTTTCATCCATGGTTCTGAATCCAGCTCCTGACTCGGCTTCATTGTTGTGAAACAATGCCAATCGCAGATTTGCTTATCAATATGCGTTGCACAGTTTTTTTTTAAATGCCTACGAATTCAGCTATCTCCTTAAATTCCATTAAAGTGGATTTTCTTGACCATCTCGGTCGATTATTGCTATGATAATCTTGGCAGCTCGTCCGACCTCTTTTAAACACTGCCACCAAATATTTCACTGTTTTAAACGAAGGAGCGACTGCCCTAGAGTAGTAAAGTAGTTCGACTTTAATATTGATTGGACTGAGACCTTTAAAAATAAAGTCGGGTACTTCTAGGCCTCAACACAACTAACTTATTTTCATAAACGTATCTGTACTCATAAATTTAATGTTGTTATGATCATAAAAGGCGCAAAGTCAATTAAATGTGAGCCACTCACACGTAAAACAAGGACTCATTGGTGGATATGAAAACATTTAAACACTAATGTAGTGAAATAATTTTCGTTAATCGAAAGTTCCGAGGCACATTCAACAAATGTGCAGGGCAAAGGCAAAAAACAGCGACACGATGTGCACATAAAAAGACAATAAAAAAGTGACATTTTGGCCAAACAACTCAAATAAATTGGGCAAGCAAAAAGCCAACACGAGGCCCAAGCCACACACAGACGGACAGCAAGACAGGCAAAGAGACGGACAGACAGTAAGACAGACAGACAGACAGAGAGACAGACAAATCGTCAGACTTAATCAAATCACAAAAGAGAAGAAGAAGAAAAAAACAAGCGTGGACGTGGAAAATAAAAACGCAACATCGTGGGTCAACATTATTGCCAATTTACGTGGCGATTCCCATTCCCATTTGAACCGAATTCCCGAGTAGCCGAATGTGCGTGTGGAAATGGTGATGCCAAAATAAATACGATGATAAAAACGACTACTTCATCAAATCAAAATCAGTCGAATCAACAAAACGAAAGTAGTTCTATGCCTACGTTGCCATTGAGTGCCTCAAATGTAAAAAAGAAAATACATGCCTACATATTTCTAAGTGTAATTATATGTCGCCCGGACCTAACATTCACTCTCAGTCGCAATTGAAAGAAATGGTCGGTATGAGTGGCATTTCCATTATGCGTCAGCCTGAGGCAGAAGCTCCGCTGAAGAAGAGGCCCGGTCTTTGGTCTGGTCTGGTGTGATCTGATCTGGTCTGGTCGGGTCTAGCTGTCGTCTGGTTGGATGGCTAGAAATGTCCGACTGAACGTTGTTGGCTTCATTAAAGCGACATGAAGACATAAAACTGAAACGCAAGAAGATTTATTTAAACAGTAACAAAATTCGCAAGCACGGCGACAAACATGGACAGCAGTGGCCAACAACAACCGGCACAGCGCTGGCCTGGCTTAGAAAGAATAATAACAATAACAACAACAACAACAGCAACCACAACAAGAGCTACGAGTATGAGCATTTTTTTGGACAACAACTTTTGTGTGTCTGCGGTTCACATTTTATTCTTTATACGTTTTTATTGTTTGCTTTTATTCGAACACATTTTTAAGTTATTTCTATTTTTTAAACATTTTTGTGCTTTTTATTTCTATTTAATTTCCTAGCCGTTGTTTTTTTTTATTTTTTACTTTTGCTGACACTTGGAGCTCTTGTTGTTGTCTCTGTGGTTTGCTTTTTATTGTGAGTTGAGTGGAGTGCGCGAATTTTTATTAATTTTTGTTTTCTGGGTCAATTCCGCAAACGGAAGCAGTTTGACCAGAATAAACTTTTTAGTAGCCAGACGTTGTCTTTGTTAGTGCCTTTTCTAAACACTTCATTTATTATGCTTTTGGGCGCGCTTTCTTTGTCAAACTATATACAATCGGACGTATAAATGCCCCAAACCCATGCAATAAAGATCTTTAGCATAACAGAATTTATTTGTTAGCGTTATTGATTGTTCCTAAGAAATAACAAAAGTGGCCATTCAAGCATAGTAAACGACAACTATATTGCATTGTCACAATAATAATACAAAATGTAAAACACACAAAAAATCACAGAAAACTCTTTTTAGACTCAGTTCTCGGACAGACTAAATGCCATATTAATGTCTTCATGTTTTGAGGTCGCAAACAGCGAATAGCAAATAATACAAATTGACAAAATAATTAAATAATAGATACGCAGTGCAGTCAAGCGTTGCAATCGGCTGCCCCAAAAGCAGACACAAATAAGAAACAATTTAAAGCCCCTACCCCACCCTACTCTAGAGATAAAAGAAGCAGCCACGATGGAACAAAAGCAGCAGTGAACGGCAGAAATAAAAGCCGCTTGACTTTTGAATGACGAGCAGCCAGAGACAGGGCAATAGCCATAGCTAGAGTCAGAGTCGGAGTCGGAGTCAGAGCCAGCAAGAAACATGAATAAATAAAATTAAATACAGCACGGCCACTTAAGAGATGAGCATGCAATTTTAAGTAAGAATTAAATGCACAAAACTGTTAAATGAAGACGCAAAGACTCGAGAGCGATGGAAAGCGCAACAAGGCAATGGAGACAACGACGAAGACGACGAGGACGACGAAGACGGCGATGTTTATGGTTTTTCCAATCAACGAGCTGAGCTTTTGAAGCGGCCACTCAAGGGGCGGATAATAAACGGACATGAACGTGGACGTGGACGTGGACGGCAGCTTTAGGCAAATCAAATCGAAGGGCCTCAAGACGAAAATCAAACTAAGCTCGTATTGTGGCCCCCAGTTAACCGAGTGTTCAATTACAAAATTGATTACCATTGAAAATTGAAAATTAAGTACAGTTTTCAGTTTTCAGCATAATTGCAGTTGATTTGTTTGAGGGGACGGAAGAGAGAAGGGAAGCAACTCTGAAGTGGCTTACTATACATCGACAATGGCCGGGGCGGCAGAACTTGCAGTGTCATTAGAAGCAACTTGGCATTGTTTGTAATGGCTGTGTGTGTGTGTGTGTGTATGTGTGTGTGTTTGCTTTTGGTGGCATGAATGATGATAAAGTGAAATAGACAAAGTCAATTGTGGTACGCCTGCTGCTCTCAAGAGAACCAATCAAGCTGAACGTCAGCGTCAGCGTCAGCTTAATTTCATTTAACGTCCCAAGTAGCAGCCACAACGATGACCAACTGAATGGCAGCAACAATTGCTGGTCTGCAACAGCAACAGCAACAACAACAACAGCAACAGCAAAAACAACAACAACGATAGCCGCAACGGACTGGCATTAGAGCCTAAAAGACGACACTGACAGCCAAAACGCAAATTCTCTTTTGCGAATATTTCGTCTCGAATTTTTGGTTCAGCTCTGTTTTGTTCTGCGTCCGTTAGCATGTATTGGAGATTTGGTTTATCATCAATTTTATTGTCACTAGGCATTTACGAGCGATTATTTTAGTTGTTGGCTTTTATCGTCAGCATTGTTATCCTCTCTCCCCCGTCGCTCCTATTCTACATTATTACAGATAAATAGCTCGGCACTAAAACAATGACCGCAATGCCAGAAAAGCTGCTCATGGTATTTAATTTATAGTTGGAGCAAACGCTAAACATTGATTTATTGGTCAAGAGGTTATTGACCATTATTTTTGGGCATACTCGTATAACTCGAGCCTTTGTTGTTATTGCTAATCATTACAATTATTGGCATGCTGTCACTAGTTTTGTTGTTGTTGCGCGAGCGCGTGTGTGTGTGTGTGTGTGTGTGTGTGTGTAATAAATTTCTGCACTAAATGCATAAAATGTTTACAAATATTCCCATGGCATGCCCACAACTATGCCTGGCCGTAAATCATAAACCAGGGCGTTTGTATGTACTTATATGCAGCATAACAGAATTAAGCATACAAATAAACAATAAAAGCGCCAATCGTAATTGCTGAACGGAAGGCAACAACAACAACAACAACAATAAAAGCAACAGCAACATTCTCTGCGTGCACAAAGATCTGCCTCCCAGCACGACTGACTTTGCAGTCAAATTGCTGCCAATGCAGATGCAGAGGCTGTTGCTGCTGCTGATGCTGCTGCTGATGCTGCATCTTGACTCATGCATTTCAGTGCAACAAAAGATTGCGGTTAATCATGCGGCAAAGCCGACAGACAGAATTCGGTTGGCTCAGCAGTCAACGTTCATCATCAAAACAACGCCTGCCGGCAATGTGAATGCCACCGCCACAGTGGGGCATGTGAATGCACATACATACATACATACATATACTTGTAAAACGCACCGAAGCAAAATGTAATAAAAATACAAATAAAGTTGAGGCCTACTACCTGCCTAACCAAAACACGCACAGTCAGTTGCACGAACAACTGTCAAACGGTAAAATGCGTGTTCTCTGCCACCAGCCAGCAGCCAGCAGCCAGTGCTACCAAGTCGGCTTTAAACGCCAGATTTAGCTTTATTTGTGTGCTATAAGAAAACAGTTCGAATTATTTCAAGATTCTAGATTTAAAGATTATAGATCACCAGGTATGGCAAAGGAATGCAAAATACTTTACAGTCATAATGAAAATACTATCTGAAGTTATAAAACATTTCTCAATAAATTATTTGATGGAAAAGCCAGGTACAAATAGGCGCAAGCTGGCTTAGTCTGAAAACAACCAGCCTTTACTTGTGCTGGTAGAGTGTCTTTCTGACTTTCTAATACCTGAGCATCTTACAGCATATCACAACCGGGCGATGTTTTGATTAAGGTAACAACATTTCAAATATTGAAATATTTTTCCCATAATGAATACACCCGCTTAGATTTTTGCATAGGGGGAGCCCTTCATCCCTAATATAAACAAATGCAGACTATACAAGTACCTTATTCTTGGAATTGCAATCAGCATTGTACATAGAAGAATGAAAAATTGTGAAATCCCGCATAATTTTCACTTCTAAATGAAATTATGTTTTGCATACTCGAATATGTACTTATCCTACTAAATTCAAAATCTTTCATATTTTAAATACAGTATACAAGACTATTATTATATTTTTGGAATATACTCACTGCATTGATTCATCGTTTATTTTATAATTCTAGCAGTTTCCAAGGAAATGAAGAACACTCAAGCCAATATATATTCATAAACATATACATACATAGGCTAATGAAATGCCTCTTTAACCTCAAATGAAATAATAGGTTTTATTTTAAATGCAACAATGGGTTTTATTATAAACATTCTTTAGTTTTTATATATCTATTTTCGCAGATAGACGAAATTTATTGAGCACGCTAAATCAGAAAGCGAATTCAAAAATAATATATGTACGTCGCCTAAAAATATAAAACCAAAAACAAAACTTGTATTTTAACTTAAACAGACATTTTTTCATTTTAAATTTTCGAAAGTCTAGCGGTTTTTCCACTCAATTCTCAGCAACACTGACGTCAACTGCAGCAGCGATGACAGGCCAACATCTGAGTGCAGTGCTCGGGCAAGTTGCTGGCACAGCTGTAAGAAGCGGTATAGTTGGAAACTTTTGCTTATTTAACTGTTATTTCTTTATGCAGACAACATCTTTAGCTTCTTGCTTCTTTCGGTCTGCTTGCCACTTAGAACGCAGCAGCATGTTGCTTTTCATTTTTAACTGTCAACGGGCAAGTGTAGCTTACTGTAACAACAACAACAACAACAACAACAACGACAACAACAAATGCAGCCAACAGCATGCGGCCCATATGTGCGAGTATGTTGGTGTTGGCGCATTTCTGGTTTGCACGAACACTCACACCTATACAAAGGTGTGTATACATACTATACTTGTATGTATGTATGTTTGTATGTATTAAAGATTGCCCAGCTCCCGATGTAGATTGTTGGCCTTCTTCCCAGCCCGTTCCGTCAACACTCCATTCTGGGCCTTTGCGTTCGCCGTCTTCGCCTTCATCGCACTGATTGAAGTGTAGCTGTGGCGGAGCGAGTTATGCTGAAGTCCAAGTCGAGTCCAAGGCGATGGCGATGTCGAAGTCGATGTTGGAGTTGGAGTTGGAGTTGGAGTTAAGTAAAGTCAAGTGCATTTCACTTCTACTTCAACATCAAGGCGTATTCTTTCAGCAAATTAAATCCATTGAACGATGCTGTCGGCTGCTGTTTAACCAGCATTTAACTTAAGCCGATTTATTTGAGGGCGCTGACGGCGACGGCCTCTCTTTGGTCGGCTATCCATCCATCCATCCATCCATCTGCTGTGTGTACGTCTCATTAGCATGTGGGTGCTGCGGTCCCTGTGTCTGATAATGATGATGATGATGATGATGACAATGATGACTGACCTTTTTAAGCCACTCTGATTAAGCGCTGCAGACAAACTTTTCGAATCAGTCTATAGCAGATTACAAATGAAAAAAAAAAAGAAGTTTACAGTCAGCCATTGTTGGCGTCTATGACCCATAACGGTGCATGCAACGGTTATCGGATAATGCGTAATTGAAATGTCATCGCGAGTGACCGCTCGGCCTGTCAAACTTGTTATCAACAACCTTACATTGAGGCTGAATCAACAAACAACAATGCATATTTTTGTAGTTGCATGCAAATCGGCTGAAAACGAGAAACAACAATTTCAATTGTGAATTAAAAGAGCATTCATTTTATGTATGTATGTATGTATATATGTATAGGGATGTATGTGCGTCTGTGGATGCATTCGTGACATGCCTTTCCATAAAATCCAATTATGTCGTGCACTACGTCAACATTATCAGCAATGGGTCATCGTAGTTACTATCATCATACGCTCATCATCGCCTTCATCTATGTATGTATGTATGAATGTATGTATGTATGTATGTATGTCTCGCATGCCTTCATCAGCATTGTGCAAGTGGCAGTCGGCAAAACGGTGGTCTGGTCAACATGTTATTATTGACAAATGGAAATGTCAAAATGAAAAATTAACTGAAAATCCACAGCTAAAACAACAAAAGCAACAACTGCAATCTCAACAGCACCACCACCCAACCAATAGGTCCCAACAAACAAGCAATGACAATTGAAAATGTCAAAATTCTCGTGCCCGATGCAACAAAGCAACAACTACAACAACAGCAAGACGAGTAACACCAACAACGCAAAATGAGCAAAACAACAACTCCAGTTCGCGAAATGGTCAGCTATGTGAGGGTAATGGAGTTGAGTTGATGCCAGGGGGGGGGGGGGGGGGGGAGGAGGGAGTAGGGGTGTGCGCGCAAAAAAAACAAAAAAGCTAAAATATTGACAGACGACAGCCAGTAGTAGCGCCTTCCAATGCAGACAGCGACAACAACAACAACAAGAACAACAGCTACAACAATTATTACAACAAACATAACAGCTATGGCTGTCGCCGATAGCACTTGTTGTTGCTGTTGTCGACACCAGACGCGACATTTGAATGCGACTGCCCCACCAGCCACAGTCTTTGCATGTTTTTCTTGTTGTTGTTAATGTTGTTGCTGTTGCTTGACCGCTTGATAAATGACAAATTAATTGAGTATTGCCAAATGGCATAATTCTGATACCCTTTATTGAAAACGTCTGTCACAAATCGATAACATTTATCAGTTATTAAATATTAGCAATAAAAATAATCATAATAATAATAAAGATAAACTATATGCAAGATTTAAAATGAAAGTACTAGTTATAATGGGTATGTGGTCAACATTTTTTTACTGTGAAGGATTATAGTATAAGCTGCTATCAAGTTAACAACCGATTGTGTATGACTCTAATTTTGAAAAAGTCTTTATAAAATACTTTCTTGTTCCACGTTTCTTCCAACTTTGCGGGAGAAATAAGAAACAGACTTTGAAAGCAGCATAACAGTTTCTTAGAAAACTTAGACCAGAAAAGTCTTGCTGCTCTCAAAACTTGTACATCAGTTATTACATTATTAATAAGAATAATTAACTGATGTACTATATTTAATGTAAATGTAGCTTTAAAAGCTAAATCAAAGTAACTCATAATAGTGGCCCTATTATATAGTATAAGCTTTGTGGTATTTCAATTTTTCGACTTACCAATCCGAAGTTGAAGACCTTACTTGTCTTCAAATATAATACAGATAAAATCCTTTATATTGCTAGTGAAACGTTGCCAGGCCTTCTGCCATTTAATCAAGACAGTTACAGTAATATTTGAAATTGGATTTCTTGTTATGGATACATTTACGTTTTAATTAATTACAGAGCTTTAAAATATCTATAGATGGAAATTCGAGTATGTGCCTTATCAAGAGAAAAGAGAGTTCGTTCAGATGGGTTTCATTTGAAGAGTTAAAATGCTATGGTTTCTAATATCTTCCCTTCTATTTCTGCTTAAAATTCCCATAGCTTCTTATAGCTATGCCAGTGAATTTCAATCAATACTTCGGATTTTTGACACCAAAAACATATATGTGATTATCCCATATAAACTCTATCAAATAGGACAATAACAGTATTAAACTACAACACTGTATTTTCCCTTTAGATGTAGATGTTTGTATCAAAATATTCCAAACATATGAAAATACGGAAATGGAATGCAATTAGTTGCGCACTTGCAGCAAAAGAAATTATAGAAATATTAGGTTTAGAACAATTAGTGATGCACTTTTGTCGCAAAGCTGTTGAAAACAGATTTTCGATAACTTCGAAATAGTCTTCTAATTGAAATTGAAACAAATAGAACTGTTCCTTATTTTGCATATAAATGGACAAATGTACTTAATGAATGACTTCTTGTTTCTGATATTTCTTTTAATACATACTACATAGAACCATGGAAACTGTATCCACACTTCGTTTTCTGTTTGCTTTATCTTTGTTATGTTCTTGGGTTGCTTTTCAGCGGCAACGATTCGCCGCTAGAAACTGACAAATTGTGCAATTCCAGTTAGATGTGACTGTGGGTCACAAGGACGTTTCTGCATTTTGTACAATCTAAATCCACACTTGCACACAGTTACTGGCAATGCCGGATTGCCAACGCCTTTTCGACAACATGTTTGTCACTTGTAATTAGTGAACTTGCAATTTTGCAACTTTTCCATTAGCCACAACGCCTGAATTTGTATTTTTGTACTTTGTATTTAAAGAAAGAAAAAAAACAAAAAGTCGAATTTATCAGTTTCTGCATGTAACAATCTTTAATTATTGCACATTCAAAACTGAACTAGTGGCAGCACAAAATGCTGAAGCATTTGAGTAATTGTTGGGAGAGTCGTGTTGGAAAGTTGCACTCCTCCCCCTCCAAGTCAAACGAAATGAAATCAAATGAAATTTCTATATGCAAATATTTGCATAACACTTTATGTTTTGCTAAATGGCAAAGTACTAGCAGCAGATGCCAGACACAAACACTCACATTCACGCATTCGAGTAGAACATGATATTGCTTATTCACGTCGAGCAGCAGTTGTTGGCTGAAAATGAAATCAACAGAAATGCTAAATTGTTTAATTGAATTTACCGCAGATGCGCTTAAGTTAGCAGTAATTTAGCAAAGCAATGTATCTGCATGTGCGCATCTGTAGCTATATTTGTATCTGTATCGGTAGTATCCTTGTAGCTGCAGACAGGCAGGCAGACAGACAGGCAGACAGACGGGCAGACAGACGGACAGATAGTCAGACAGCATGTACATACATGCACACTCTCATGTGTACGATTATAGAACTTGCGGATGCTCATGGGTTGGCTTGACTGTCGTCGCAACACAAATACTCGTACGGCAAGAGTAAAACAAAGTAACAGCAAGAACAGCAGCAGCAGCAAGAACAACAACAACAACAACACTATAACTTAGAAATGGGACACTTTGCGGTGCATGCAATGAGAGGCAAAGCAAAGCAATGAAATAAAATGTACGAGTATCTATAAGTTTCATGCCTGCCTGCATGGCCGTATGGTATCTATGAATGCATCAGTCTTCTGTCTTTCCCGTATGCTTGCGTTTACCTTCTGTAACTATGCATTACATTTAAAAATGGTGAAGAAAGTACAGAGCATACTATGTGGTTAGTTCTGTCATGTGAAATTTCTCTCGGGTCCAATTATTCCATTTGCTTTCATTTCTCAATGGCCACTGCAATGGTCAACTCGGACTACTGCCTGGCAATTGCTCAATGCATTGCTAATGTTGTTGATATTTAAGCGACACCGACACCTTGTGCTAATGTCACTTTGTACAGCTCTGTATGTGTGTGTGTGTGTGTGTGTGGGTGAGTGGGTGTGCGTGTGTGTGTGAATGTGGATGTGGATGTTGATGTCAAAGTTCGTGCATTGCTGAAATTTGCATGCCCAGTCAACGAAGCGTTCAAAAGCTTGTTGACTTGCGCAACTTGCCAGCCAACTAAGTACATGTGTACGTACTACACACACAAACATACAAACAAACCTATGCACATACATACATACAAGTATGCATATATGTTTGTATGCAGCACGATGACAGTTAGTCCAAGTGCGACATATTCCTACGAAGCAAGAATGTAAGTATGTGTGTAAATCTATATAATATACAAACATAACTCGACAGCAGTTCAGAAGTACTGATACATGTAATTAACATTTTCTGTAAAGTTGTTGGCATTTGAATTGCCATCATTAGTTAAAATTAATAATTCGCATTGACCAACTGAACAAAGGTGCTACTAAATATTGGCCTGCCAATTGCTAAAATCACATTCAGTTGAGCTATTTACAGATTCAATTATTCGAGCACTTTATGTTTATAATTGGATACGTCATACGCAAACATGTTCAGATGTCGGAGATGTCCATTAAGCCTCCAACTGAATTGGGCTCAGCTAAAATGCATAATAATGAAAATTGTGCAAGATATTCTAAACAAAATGCAATCATTGTAATTAGTTCAAATTTAATGTCAATTTTCTTCGTAATTAGCTGTTATCGTTAAATATTTATAGAGATAGATATGAAGTCGTATCAGGCCCTTCTAGCATACCATGATATATTTGAAAATGTCCTAAAATATAAAAATCAAATACTGTAAATTGAAAAATGACTGAAATGTCTTGGAACAGCACGGAACTAGGGAAAGTAAAGATACTTTAAATAGCATTCATGTTTGTTGCTTATGATTAAACCTTTCAGAAGACCCTTCTAACTTATATGGGTAACTCTAGCTCTAAATGTTTCCACGATGTGGCTTGATAAGTAACATTTCTTTATTTTCCATAAAAATAATGAATGTATACTTGTAGTTTCAAAATACTCATATGTTTACTTAATAATTTAAATTTAAATTTAAACAGAGGCGTATGCACTGTAGAAAAATATTCTTTGCATTCTTATTCATTGATTATTGTGGCCTTTACAGTTTTACACTCAAAAGATTAATAATGTTTGAGAAATAGCAATAAAAAGCTTACTTTTTACTTCATACAACAAAGTATTTAGCCAAAAAAGAAGGATAAAAACAAAAATGTTTTATGTTATTTAAATTTACAAACCAAACATTGTTTACATAGTAGCATACTATGGAACCACATAGCAAAAGTGGCAAAGGTAACTGCAACCCAAACAAGTTACCAAAACAACAAGCTCTTAAGAGCCAAGCTAAGAGTGCGCTTGGGCGCATGCGCAAACATCAATATAAGCCCTCATGCGCAGTGACGTCACTGCCTTTAGAAATGATGACTCTCGCGTGCTGCCTCTCTCGCTCTGGTCCTCTCTCTGTCTCTCTTAGTCTGTCTGTCAGTCTTTCTCTACGTTATCTTGACCATTTTGGCAGCGCTCTTTGGTTCGATGGTTGCGGGCCGCCAACTTTTCTTTTATGGCCAACTTCTCGGACTTTCTTGCCAACATGTTTAAAAGTCTTTTGAGCTTGCGCAGCCAGCGTTCAGTTCGCTTTGTGCACTGTAAGCGGTTGGTGCGTTCCTTACACTAGTTCTGCAGATCGACTGATTCGACTGAACCAATAAGAAACTAAACACGTACAGATGTAATCTGCCGAGGATATCATTTGGGTAGTGAAATATATTAAAGTAAATAAGTTAAATGAAATACGAAATACAAATGAAAAAAGAATTAAAGTCTACATGAAATCGGAAGTTGTGTGCCATTCAAATTGCTTTTTGCGGGCGCCAATGTAATGCGAATTTAATTAAATGTATCGCACATTTATTGAATAAATATTGCAGCCGAGTGAGCAGAAAGACGAAGCATAAACAACAAAAAAGTACAAACATATTTTATTGAAAGGATTTCCCGTTTGACAAGCGACAAACGTGTGTCTCCATCGTGTGTGTTCTTGTCGTCATTGTTTATGGATTTGCCCGTTGTTTCGTTTCGTTACGTTTTGTTTTGTTTCGTTCGTTCGTTCGTTTTATGAATTTTTGTCCTAACACGTCCGACTGGCTGCTGCGACTAACTGCAAGCACGTCAACAGGTAAGCCTCGCATTCTGAAAGGATTAACTTTGCTTAAACTGTTGGAACAACAGCGACAACAGTAGCAACAGCAACAACAACTGTGCGCTTTATAAACCAAAACCAAAGCCAACAATCACAACGCCCAGTCTGGCAGAGCTATGGCTCCACAAAAACTCATGCCAATGGCTGTAAGTGAAATAACGCCGAGTGTGTCTACAAAGCGGATTACAATGAAAATATTTACAAGAATTAAATTGTGTGCGTGTGTGCATGTGATGTCCTTTTTTAACATTTTTCATATATTTGCTTTTCGTGGCGCACATTCTTTTTATTTTAACAAATGCAAACATCAGGTTGCTCCACCCACTCCCCCCGCATTGTTTTTGCTTCTGTTTCCACAACCAACGTACAACATATTTAATTTTAAAAGCGCTTCGAGCAACTTTACTGATTGAAGTGGGCAATCAGTTGAATTTGAGCAGCTGCAGCATCATAAACCAATAACTGGCAATAAAAGGCAGCAATAGCAACATCTAGGCAACAATGTTGGTTTTGTTACCAAATACTAAATAGCTTAGCAGGAACAGCAGTTAAAACACACACACATACACACACACACTCTCACACACAAAAGCACAGAACTATAAGCCCAGCAAAGTGGTACTGAGGTGGCACAGGTGAAAGAATGAAATGAAAACTTGTCTTTAATTAAAGAAAAGGAGCAGCAAACAAAAAACCAAGCCCAAACTTACAGCAGCAGCGACCAAAGAACAAGAACAGAGCAGGCACTACATCTTTGTACATAAAAAGCATAAGCCAGCAGAGGCAGTAGCCGCAACAGCAACAACAACTAGTGCATTGGACATGCGGCAAAAACAAGTAAAAATAAACACAAGCACACACACACACACACTCGAATATATGTACATACGCACATGAGCGTTGGTAACAACTGGTAGTTGGTAAATGAGAAACAAGTTAAAATGCCTCAGCTACATTTGGTCAAGTTTACATGAAAGAAATGACTGACCAAAGCCGCTTGCCATTCTTTCCGAGCGTCTCATTTCGTCTGCGGTGGCAATGTGATTTTAATGAACTACTAAGAACTTGGCCAGTTAGTTGGCAGTCAAACATAAACAACACACAACACACATCACATAGCACATAGCACACACCAACAACAAACCTGACTTGCCTTATAATATTCAGCTGTTGGGTCTTAAATTGCAGCAACGCCATAAGAAAACCAAACACAACAAAACAAAAACAAAATATGAGCATAAAAAGCAGCAACATCACAAAACAATGCGGCAATCTGTGCAATATTTATGCAAGCATTATCCCATCCCAACCCAACCCATCCCATCCCATCACCTCTCTATGTCTCTTCTTATGTCATCCTGTCGCTATGCATTTTGCTTAGCTCGGTTACAAACTTAAGCTGACAGCGCCAGAGCAGTCTGAGTTACTTTCTAAATAGCATTTTCTGTTTGTAACGCTGACTGAGATTAGTGCAGTTGCAGTTGCAATAGCAGTAGCAGTAGCAGTAGCATTAGCAGTTGCAGTAGCTTCTGCATTAGCAGCAGCTAGAGCTAGAGAAGTACAAGTAGTGGCTGGCATTGCCGTTGTTCTTATTGCGGTTGCTCTTGCGGTTTCATAAATAAGGCAATACTCACCAAAAAGAAGATTGTATTCAACAGCACAAAAAACAAAAAGAACTAAGTTAGTTGCTGCATCTTTGGCAGTGAAAACAGAGGCTGCTACCATGACTGGTACTAATGAAATAAAATTATAGACATGTTCTAGTTACTCATAATGATGGGAAACTTGCAGGAAGCTCGCATACGCTGTGAACAGCCCACTTCCTCTGGCTGTGATATTTAACTGGAGCTGCTGTGTCTTTCTAATAATTAACTGGGCAAGTCTTTCATTTTTTAAATTACACTGCTCAACAGGGGAGGAAACTTGACAATTATTAAAAGCTGTGGCCATCAAAATTGCTATTCTCTAGAGAGCACACTACTTCTATGATAACTTCAGCAAATAATTTAAATAAATTGCAGTCTTTACACAAAATTGAAAGCAATACGAAATCTATATCAGATCAGTATGTATTATTTCGACTTTTGTGATGTTGATGCTTTATTTTTGTTAGTTTTATTTGTCCAAGAACTTTGGTCACACTTTAGTATTTGGGAGGAACAGCTGAGAGGCAAAAAATTTAATATAGTAGTACTCGCATTAGTTCATATATTTTAACACGGTTCCTTATTCATATTCATATTCCTTATTACTTGTTTGTAATTAGCAAAATGAATGTTTCGAATGTTCTTTGGAGAATAAATTGATACTGAATTCTGTAGTCTAGTGCTGACTGTGCGTAACGATATAATTCAAGCAGTATGGCGGCTCAGCTACCAGTGTCTATAATTCCTGAATCTGGCCAGAACACTAGTAGGAAGTGCAGCTAAGTGATGAAGCACAGAGGCAATTTGCAACGAGCAGTTGCCATAAATGCCCGGTTTCCATAATACCCACACCATAAGCAAACATAAACGAAAAGTACTGTTCTGAGCGGCCAAAGGCAAACTGGCCCAGTTACCGGAAAGCAAAACAAAACAGAAAAATTCCTGTTGCGACTAGCTGGTCGGAATGAGAGAAGTGCTTTTAAATAACTCAAATAGCATCAACTTGATTGTGCTGCTAAGTGCAACAAAAAGTGTTGCACACCACACAGTCATCGCCAGCAACATCCATCTAACAAAAGGAAGACTATGTCTTTGGTTGCATAAACAGTTGATAACACAACATTAAAAGCGGTTGCTGCTGCATTTTAATTAATCAAGCTAACAAACTGTTGCAGAAGCAGCAGCACGGCTCACACTCCTCTGTCAACAAAGATGTACCACAAATTAATTACATGCCGCTGCAAATGCAGGCTCAAAACCGAGCGCAGACACTAAGCCAAAGCAAAGACAAACAAGCGCATCATTGTTCAATTTTTAGTGGCTGTGCATATGCACGCCGAATTACCAAATTAGATTTTGTGTAATTATGGCATTGGAAGTACAACAAAACTTCAGCAAATGAGATTCGTCGAAAAGTTTGCGCAAAGACGGCAAACAAATGACTGAAACAAAAATAAAACTCTGAGTGCACAGTGACCTAATTATAAGTACGAGTCTCGATTCACCATCTTCTTATCAATTGCGATAACCACTTTATATTGTTGGCATATTGGATTTCGCTTCCTCTCGGACTTGGCCACTTTCAGCTGACTACGATATCAAATAATAAGAATGTGATGCAGTAAGGCCAAATATCTCAGGTTCCTGCCAAAGTTGACAGCCACTTTAGCAGGCCGTGTCACCTCATTATATCTTATTATGTTCCTATTGGTTGATCTGCCTCTGGCAATTGAATGATTGTTGTTACCAAATACTAAAGAGAATTGATTCGAAAATAAATAAAGAGAGGGGATGGTCTGTACTTAGAAAGGGTGGCCCGACATGGGCTAATCTGACATTAGATTATTTAATAAATTAAATATACGTATACATATGTATGTTTAATGGATTCCTTCCATAACTAAAAAACAATAGCCTTAAACTTAAAATAAATATTTGAACTCCAAATCAAATCTCTATTCTTAGCATATTTTGTGAAGCATTGTGAACTATTTTGCATTATTTATTTATGTTGACTAATTGCTTAATTATATTGAATAAATACATTTGATTCTTTCATTCATATACTTGCATATACTGTTTTGAGCGGAAGATAAAATCCTCAGACATAAATATTGAAGGTACATGTAACCGTTTCCAACTTGTCAATAAAATATTACCCACTGTGCTCGAAATAGAAGCTAAAATTTGTAAATAAAACCCTGACTTAAGGCATCTCACACGGCAAGTGTTGTCTTCGCTTCAGAAACAGCAGTTTGGAGGAAGCAACAGAGCACTTTATAATAATTAAATAATTTTCTCCAATTATAGTGCAACGCATAGCCCATCTAAATGGCTTGGCTGCTGTGGAGCAACATAAGAGCCGGGCACAACAACAACAAATACAACAACAGCAGCAGCAACACTAATAAATAGCATTGCGTTTAATTAAGAAAAAGCAAATTGTAGCTGCATGCGAAGTTTTGCTTGCCAGCAAAAGTTGCTCCATTTCTATAGCTCTGACTAAAGCATTTTAGTCTAACTTTGGCGAAGATAATGGAAATTGTGAATTTCAAAGAAGTGGAACAACTTGCTCAAGAATTGCCATGTGAAAGCAACATTTGATGATCTTGAGGCAGCGTTCAAAAAAATGGGAAAATTTGAAAAATAAATCAGAAACACAGCACTGCATTCTCAACTCCAATGCAAGCTGAGCAACAAACTTTAATTTCAATCAAAATGTTCATTGCTCGTCAGGGCAGCCGGCAGTCTCTGGCCTGCAGGTTAATTTGAATTCATCAGAGTTCTTGACGCTCGCTCCTCAAATGCTCACTTGCAGCAAACATTCGCTGTCAAGACAACCAACCGCTCAAATTTTAATGCTGCTGTTGTTACTTGGCTGACGTTGACTTGCGACCGCATATATACGGATAGATATATATGTACATACTATATACTATATATGTATGTATGTATGTATAGAGCATGCACATGTTATGGGAACTTTGCACACAGTTTGCAGTCAAAGTTGTGAAATCATGGGAGTGAAATATTTTACTTTGTTTACTGTGAATTTATTAATAAACATAACTTTTATTTTATGCACACACACATATGTACAAACATACATACACATATACACAGTTGTGTGCTAGTACTCGGCGGTACTTGCGAGTTCTTTTCAGAGGCAGTTGTCAGCTTCCAGCAGCGCCAACAGTGCTGCTGCTTGGAATTTTTAATTTAATTCATCTATTGAATTGGTTCAAGACACGAACGAACAAGGCAACGAACTGCTGCCGTATTCTCATCTCTTTTACCAGCATGCATTCTTCAACTTCTTTTTACAAAGCTAGCGTGCATTGCCAAGTTGTCCAACTTGTGCCCGAATCTCAATTCTTTTTGGCATTTTGGCTATTTGTAATGAAATTTTGGGGCAACATGACGCCTCTGTCTGCCTTCGTTCTGTCTCAACACGATAATATTTTCATTTAGTATTTGAAATTATTCATGCGCATCTGTGTTAATATAATACGCTACGGCTACGGCTACGGCTATAGCTATAGCTATTGCTGTTGTTGTTGTGGCTGCTGTCAGAATGTTTAACCCTTTTTCGGGCAATCCATGTAGCGCATGGGTCAGTTGGAGGAAATTGTAGGCGCATGACTTTGAACTTTTGACACATTTGGCAGTCGACTGTCATACTTTGCCATGGGTAATAGGTCACTTGGGATTTCTTTATGTTTTGGTAGGTATGCACGATTTTCAGTCTGAGTATTTTTGTCGGCACATGAGAGGTGGCAGGAAACATGAGCTCTTCACTTAAGATATTTATGTCTATATTTTGTGCAGCTACCTTCATAAATATTTCATGTTGTAAGTTATTAAATTTGAGAGCAGCAGCAGTGTTGTGTTAAAGATCACACTTAAAGACATTTGTTTAAGCTCTGACCTTGACAGCAAACACAAAAGAGCTACAATCGACCATGCAATGGATCAATTGCTACTTATAACCAAAGAAAACAACACCTTATTTACTGCACATTCAAAACTAACTACGCACAAATGTAGATGCATACGAGTCAGTGACAAGCATCTACTAATGGCCTGTTAAAAATGCTGACATGACTGAGCATTGGCGCCCAGTTAATGCAACAAATGTGGCAGGCAACAATTGATTTATAATTTATAACAATTGCGCAGAATTGCTCGCTCGTGTATGGCTTCAACATTCATTTGCTCGTATTTATTTCATAGCATGTCATAAAATACTAAATATTTTCATTGTAACTCTTGTTGCTCAATATTTTCACTATCCTAAAAATAATACAATTGCAATAACATTATGGTTTTATTTTTGGCTATTTTCTTTGGTAAGTTTTATGCAATCGCCGCAAAGCACTTTCACAATTAATTTATTTATACATGATACGTCTGCATACATACATACATATCATCTATAGTATATATGTACAAACATACATATTTGTATGTATGTATTTTGTACAAATTCAATTTCAACGCTCTTTGTAGTGCTGATAAACAAGAAATGCATAATTATAGTAATTGATTTTTTGTTAATGGCTTAGCAGTTATGCTGTGGCATTTTATTTGATAAAATATTCGCATTGTTATTTATTCACACGTGTCATAATTGTAAAAAGTGCAGTACATTTATTTAAAACGCTTTTTGTTGCGGTAATTAAGCATTTTATATTGCGGTATTTGTGCGGGCCAAAAGTTAATAGCTATGAACTGCATGTCAAAGATATGGAGCTAATGCTTTTTATGCCAATACAGAAAACATTTTTCATTTAATTCTCATAATGGAGTGTGAGCGAGGGTATACAGAAAATACTTAGTATATATAGTATGTAGATACCCGTACTACGAGTATAAAAGCGTGCTTAATGCATAACGCTCACTGGCTTCATTCATGACCAACTCAATCAACACTTAAGAGCTTTTCAAAGTGGACGACCCAGCAGGCAGTAACAATATGCTACAGCCACTGCCCATAATCCATTAGAAAAGTAGCAAATTATGATTTATTGCAGTTTCCCAAGAAAATTCATGAAAGCCGCAAAGTGTGCGCTCCAAAGTATGCAGCAGCCACAAAGTGTAAGTGTGGGTGTAAGCGCGTAAAAAGCGCAAGCAAACTGTGTAAAAAGATCGCACTCGCATTCCCATATACTATATACGTGTAGTACGTACATACATATACTTATAAGTATGGTATGTATGTAAGCATAAAAATTAGAAGTAACACCAACACCAACACCAACATCGCACCCGCAACCACCAACAAAAAAGGAGCACAAAGGGACAGCACATAAAAAAAAGTATTAAGTAGCATACGAAAATGTAAAACTCTTGTAATGGCTACTTATTTATGATACGAAACTTTGGCATGAAATGGCCACCAACTTCTTGCCTACTGCTGCTGCCACTGCTTCTTCTTACCAAATTAAGTATACGCAATGTACTTTTTGATTCCATTCATAATGCGCCTTGGCGTTTAGTTAATGGCCCAGATTTAGATATTGCGCACACAATTAATTCTCCGCATAGTATTTATGGATGCCACTATAATTAGTCATTCACTGCAATCGCAACAACAACGACAACACTGATGGCTATCATCAAGTTTAAGGTCGCATCGCTCCAATTATACGCATGAGTAAGATACTTGTATGTGCGTATGTGCTTGGCGTTTCTTTCACAACCCATGCTGCAGTCGGGCATTCAATTTATGCTTAATGAGCATAAAATTAGGTCTGGGGCTCAATCAACATTTTGAAAAGCTTTGTGTTCGTTCCTATGTGTATGTGCGTGTTTGTCTGTGTGTGTGTGTGTGCGCAGCATATGCATTCTTTGTTAATTATAATGCACAATTTATTGATTGCTCATATGTTATTTACAGTTCCTCACAGTGGAGCACAATCTCTTTGGGTGTTCAAAACTCTGTGAGCCATCAAATTCAATGAACTAAAAACATTAAAGCTATACCAGCCCAACTCTTAAATACCTCCCCCTTTCGTTTTGATTCTGTTGAAAGCTATACGTGTACAATAAATTTCTCTGTTTGCGATTAAACCATATATTAGATATGTATGGTATTTTAAACAATTATTGAACACAAAACATGTTGTCATGATGTGGAAATAGGAGACCAACGGGAAAGAGAAAGTCGATGCAATTTCAATATTCATTTTAATCAGTTTCTGAAAATAATCGATGGAAAGAACGGCATGGTAGAAAGTAAAATTTCGATTGCTTCTATGGATTCTAAGAAGCTGTGCAAATATTTAATGATGAATAATCGTGCCAATTCAAAATACAGAGGTAATGGCTAAAATACATTTTTTCTTATGATTATGATACACTACGGGAATATGTATGTATGAGAGTACGTGCAGGCTTTGTGTCCTTAACTGTTATGCTTTGAAAGTTCTATATCCTATATTTATTGCCTATATAAATCCCAATAAAAGGGATTTATATTAAAGAATTTAAATCGCACAGAGACTTTTAATTTATTAGTATAATGCTTAGAAATATTTTGGAAAGAATTTGCTTGCCCCAAAAATGCTTTCCTCACTAAGGAGTCACAATTTACAAGTAATTAGAAACTGAATTAACAAATATCTTTAGCATTGCTAACAGTTCCTATAATATATAATCTCTTCAAGTGACAGAAAGTTTGTTGACAATCAATTATTTGCTTGGATAGTACTTCGCCCATTTTCTGACATACCTTTTGTCTGATATTTAAACAATTGATTAGAATAGAAAGAAGCGTCCAAGTTGGCAGCAATCTTTTAAATTTCAGCTGATGGATTTGTCCGTTTAACCACTGTGCGTCAGTTCAATTCAGTTTAGTTTGATTAGTTAATAACGTTGACCGCAATTCGCTGGCTTAGTTGTATCATTTAGAATAGCTATAGCGTCGTCCAAATAGGCAGGTGTCATTAGCATATGTTTACGAGAGAAGAACCAGTTTACCGCTCGACAAAAAGAAAATCAAATAGAAGATGCCGTCAGCAACACTTTATAGTGCTTAAAGCAATGTAAATGGGTCAAGCATTTGTACTACGAAATTTCTTATTGATAGAAAATTTCAATGCGTTTTAATTAACACATTGGCTCACTCACTAATATTTATTGCCTTATGCGGAAATAATGTTTTATAATGCACATATGCATATTTTGATTTATACGTATACGCATACTAGTATGTACACATTTATAGTATGCCCTGCAACTGTCAGTCAAATCTTTACAATGTGCAAATTAATTATAGATGCTAGCAAGACAGCTTGGTATTGAGGTTTAATTGGAAATGGCTGGATAGCAACAGCTTCAAATACGAATAAATGGCGAAAGGCGCCCAATGAGCATAATGACAAAATTACTATATTTAGTATCCTAAAAATCGGTCAAAGTGTCAGTAGGTTGGACATATTCATTAAAGCCAAGTGTGGCAGCTGGTGCTGGTGCTTGTGGTTGTGCTGTTGCTGATGCTTTTGCTCTCACTTTGTTGTCGAATGCTTCCGTCTGTGCCTTCTCTGTAGGCGCACACACATGATATTGCAATTTTTGGCATTAACTTCTTTTCACTGTCGGCCGGCACGAACAACAATGAGACCGCAATGATTTTATGGCAGCGTTAGCATCAAGTGCCAAGGTGCTTATCATTTGATGCCACTGGGCGACGCATCGCATCTTTAAGCGGCTTTATATGGCAAACAACGACCGGCCTGTGGCCACCAGAACAACAACAATAACGGTTACAAAAAAAAACAAAAACACACTTCAGTCGAGCTGTTTTTTTTTTCCAGTCTTTCAGACGGTCTACCTGTCCATCTGTCTGGGCAGTATTTCTTTCTTTTCTAACATCTGCTCCCAGCGAGCAACTTTCATTTTTGCCGCTTTGTTGTTGAGAGCGCGCGAGCCACAGAATATCTGTCTACATATAGACTTAATAAAAAGCGTATCGCATACATCAGTAGGTTATTGGCATATATGTGCTCTTATGGCCCATTGTTGCTGTTGTTGTTATAGCAGGAATACCTCGTGGCATTATTTTGTACACGCATTCAAGACAACTGAGTCTTTGACCACAAAGTGGTTTGTCTGTTTTGATTCTGTAGCCCATGCTCCAGTGCTTACCTTTGAGAGCGGCAATTAGTACGACTTATACTGCACACAAACCATCAAAATGGCCAAAATCAAAGCGGCCGCAATGCTGCAAGCTCCTACTTGCCCATGCAAAACACAAGAGTCATCCAGACAGCTTGATCTGCTCTCCCAATGGAGGCAGCCACAGCACGCACAACGAGGCAACATCTTCAAGGCAACCGCGACCACAGCCAGTAAGCGTGCTTATGTTATCAAATGGCAGATAAGAAGCAGTATTGCCAATACAGTAGACATTTCCCAAATGCAACTGAGCTTTATGGCAAATAAAAGTTAGTTCGAGCAGCTAGTACGCGTACTATGTATCTGCCAATTTATTCACTCAACTCTCAACACAAACTATTACTCCAGCATAATTCAAAATAAAATAAAAAATAATACAACAGCACATACACGTATTTAGAAATGTATGCAAATAGAAAGTGCATTTAAATATACATAGATGGTGAAAACCGAGCTTATAAAAAAGTGATTGAAAATATTTACATAAACAAAACATTGAAAATATCGAAAAAATACATTTTTTTAAATTATTTTATTTTGAAATTATATCTATAAAATTGTTTAATATTAAGTCGACACAGTTATGTATATATATTTAAACATATACTTTTAATCACAATGATAAAACTTAGGTTTGTATGATTAAGGAAATTGAAAGATCTATAACAACCAAACTTGGTATTCATATCTTCCCATGTCCTCTTCATGTCAAGTATGGCCCTTTCTTATTGCTTTTATATTACAAGTATGTAATCGACCTTTTTTATTAGCAGCGTTGTCTTTATTTTCGTCTCAATTACAACATTCGATTGCTACAGAAATTTTAATGCAATGTGATGGCATACGGCTAATGATTTAGAAAGAATCAAAAAAATAGGATAGATTTGGTTCTAATAAGAATTTTGATAAATGTTCAAATTTGTCTGTCATACTTAAGACATATGGCAATTGGTTCTGAATTGTGTTACGCTTAGGCAGCTTTCACAGTACATCTACCTGTAAAGGCACTTGATATGAAGCTTAAGAGCTGGGATTTGGCTTTGGCACTGGCACTGGCCAGCCACATGAACAGCACATCAAACATGGCTAAGCAGGCAAATTACATGAATAATACAGCGTGCACAGTCGTGGAGCCAAAATATAGACGATTCAAGACGCATATATTGTTTGGCTGATTGCGAGTGAAAATCAGAGAGCTGGTGTGAAGAACAGGAGGAGAACAGGCACAAATTGAAGATGATTTTATTTTGGTAAACGTTATAAAAATTGAAAGCAACGCACATTCAGGTGACCCACATTTGTGGCTTTTGCCAGCCTGCCTTCTACCTGTCTCCCTGGTCGCCCTCCTTCTGGCTGGCTGGCTCGCTGGCTGGCTGGCTGTGTGTGTCGTGTCTCGTGTTTGGTATTTGGCATGTTCTGCCGTCAGATATTTGGACATTAAGCCAAAGTCGAGTATGTCAGTAAATGAGAAGCAAAAGCAACAGAAACAGCAGTAGCAGTAGCTTATGCTGTTTTTTTTTTTTTTTTTTTTTTCTGTCGTTAGTGCTGCTTGTTTTGTGTTTCGTGTTCGCATTTTGTTTGCCTGCTCTTTTATATTGGCATGAAATCAATCTCGTGGCATTGCTCTGCTCGTCACCAGACATCGCTATTTGCTGGCCAGTTTTCGGTATTTCAATTCTCTTGCCATGCTTTTTAAATTCGCCTTCACCGGTTGTATTTCTTGGATATTTTCTTGTCACTTGTACTCGGCATGAATTTTAAATAATTTGACGCTTTCATTTTAGCTTAAAAGCCGAGGGCACTTTTCAATGAACCAACAAGCGATTTTTATTCACGCTCACCTTTTACGCTTCCCTTCTCGTCTTTCACTTCTCAACTTTTTGGCAAGTGTCGCCTAATGTCATTATTAACTTTTGCCGTTTTTCAATTGAACTTCAATCAGTCACGCATCAATTCTTGTGGCCAGCGGCCGGCAATAGCTGTAAAAGGCACATCTCTTTAATCATTTCCCAATTTTTTCTTTTTAATTTTTGAAAGTGTTGCAATTAAATTTAATTGACGCAAGAAAATGAGCAGCTCATCGCATTCGTTCTGCGCCGAGCTAGCAAAAAATAAAAATAAAAAAGAGTCAGCTACGTCTACAAGCTTATTAACGTGAATTATTGAGCAGCTGTTGGCATTTTAAATCGCCATTATTTCACCAGACCCTTTAATTTCTATTTGCAGTGGACTGTTCAACTCCATGTTCAGATGCTTTGACTGCATCGAAAGGTATGTATGTTAATTATGTTATGATTTTAAATTATTAATAATCTTATTGCTGGACGTTCAATTGAACATTTTTATATTATAATTCTGATAACCAGAATGTGCCCACATATCCGTAATTACTAAAATTTGTGCATATGTGTGTACGCAACCAGCTTACAATTTCGTTAATAACCAAATCAAATTCCAGCCATAACAATAGAAAGTTGTTTTGTATACTCGTAGTTGAAATGCCTCTAGGGTTCACCACAACATGCTGGCTAGTTATTTATTGTTGAATACCAATAGAATAGAGAGCACCTACAATTTGCGTGCAGTAATGATTCAATTGTTTTACTCATATTTTAAATAATTAAACAATAATTTATCCGAAAAATGTTGCCCAAAATGTTTTATGAAAACGTTTTGTTTTCTGATCCAATCGAAATTTCTATGTAATTTGTACGCCTATAAACAATAATTTCATGAAATATGTCTTTTCCATTAAAAGTATATCAACAACAGTTCGCTTTTTCTGAAAACTTTTATATACTCTGATTATGGCATGAGATCACCAACCATTTTAGCATGGCGGTAGAGGGCCGATATGCAATTTTGGCAACACTCGCATAGAGGCATATGGCACACACAAAAAAAAAACACACACACACAGAGAGAGAGAATATGGAACACAGAAAAACACACCCAACCCACGCCCAGTTTGGAATGCTGAAGAGAATTATTTCGATTCCAAAATCAAGTGAAATGGTTGCCAAAAACTGGCGTTTTATTGAAAATCAACGAGCCAAATGCTGGCAACAAAATCATTTGAAATGTCAACGATACGAACAACATACTATATATCTGTATACAGTGTACGAGTATATATGAAGTACACGTATACTGGGGCGCCCCATCAACTGGCATCAAATGCAAATAAAATTCAAATCTATAACAACTACAATGTTGTCGACGACCAAACAACAAAACAAATAAGAATATCAAACAATTTTTGCTCATTGAGCTTTTAAGCTGCTAACGTCCAAAAAAGAGAGCACATGTCATTTTTCAGTTACTTTGATGTCTAAAAAGGCGCAGAGGCAAAAATAAAACACATATTGCATGTTAAATGGAGACTGGCGATGCTGTATACACCAAATACTGCTTTTTTGTGTTTCCGTAGTACTATGCACAGTCAGGCTTGAAAATGAAGCCGCAGGACTATGACGATCAAAAATAAATGTGACCTTTGACATTCGTTTTTAATGTTCGCCCTCAAAAAACGGAATCTGTTATATGTGTAGCTTAAAATTGCAGTTTAAACTGCATTTAGTATTGAAAATGTTACAGAAAGGACCGATATGAATAGTATGTTTTAAAATATGGATTTATTAAACTTATCATCGAAAATTGTTATTTTAACATAAACTTATTTCAACTCTTGCATGACAAGCATTTAAATCTTATATTTTTCTATATTATATCGAGGGATGAATAATTAAATTAAATCATGTACTAAATACATATCGTATCAATTTTAAATTTTTTTTTTTTTTTGTTTAGTGAAGAAATTACGAAAAGAACTTTAGTACTAGCTAGAAAAATAATAAAACTAATCGGTCCACCAATTTAAAAAAAAAATTTTATATTTTTTTATTGGAGTGTGTGTACACTACTACTTGTATATAACTAAAGCTCTCCTCCTGCTAGTTGCATGCACTAAGAACCCTTTTACCATTCAGGTACAAGAAAACAGGAGTCGTTAGAAAACCATCATATTTTTAGCAGTTTACTTACATTCTCTCCTACACGTAGTTGGTAGCCATCTACCATTCTTTAACAAAATAAATTGCCCTTTAAGATATAAGTCCGCGGATTCAATAACTTTAAAACTTGTTACAGAAGGAAGAGTCGATATCATTGTTGTAAGCACACGAGGAAACTTACAAAAATAAAATGTATAAGTTGTAAAGCGGCTTACGCTTTTATGCTGAATTGTTTTTATTCAAAAACTAAAACGCAAACAAATACTGAACAATGAATGCCTTATTTGGATAGTGAGTTGCATGTATTTTTTTAGAAAATAAATTCAGCAAATCAATGGTATTGCGAATGTATATTTTATGCATTCGATGGCGCATTTCTCTCTATGGCTAACAAACATTTTGTGAATACCAATCCGAGTACCAAATGCACAAAACAAATAAACTAACGAACAATTAAGGGTTTTTGTTTTTTCAATTTAGACTGCTTCATTTGTGGAACGAAAACGAACCCTTTTGGGCCAGCTAGCCCACAGAGCACTAAGCCCACTTCTGTACTCAATTCAGATCCGATGGTGATTAATAAACTTATTTTAGTGCCTTGTTATCGAGATGAAGGAGTTTTCTTTGCATGCTCTCAATTTGGGCCAATCATGCTTGTGGCCTTACGAGTAAAAGGCAAATTCGGCACATTTGCTATACAAAATACGAGTACGTCCTCCATGCTATGTAACAACAAGGAATTTTTTACTTGATTTCATTTGGGAGTTGGGTAAACAACAGACTCTGACCAATCCACCACAAACGCAAAGGGCTCGAACGCAGAAACGTATTGAATGAATGGCTTAGAGGCATCAAGTTTATGCCAGTTGGTTGATTTCTGTAGCATTTCCGTTATGTTTCATTTTAATTTTGCAAAATGCTTTGACCATTTTGATGCACAAAATGTAAAACAAAATGAAAATGAAAATAAAAATAAAATAAAATGTTTGACTATTGGCGGAAGTGCGCCATAAGTTCGCTTCTCGTGCGCTATTTTGTTTACATGTTTTCTGCGTACAGACCAGCACACATACACACAAATATATATATACACACACACACACACACAAACAATGCACACTGTTCGATGGCAACACACATACATACAAACATACATATATAGTTTTTGTTCGACAGTTGCCTCTCATTCGTTTGTGTGGCTTATTGGCTTTTATGTTCCATAATGTAACGGAAATTGCTCAACTTTTTAAAGACATAAATATTTAATTCAAATGTCGCTCGGACAGCGAGCTAAAGCGATTGTTGCTGCTGCTGCTGCTGCCACAACAATTGTTGCTGTTGTTGTTATCGTACCATTTAATGTTTGAACTTTCATAAGTCCTTTTCTTTTCCTTTTTTGCCGTTGTTGTTGTTGTTGGGTATTTTGCTATTGTTCCTCTGGCTTCCTTGAGCCCATGGCTCACACCATCTGTTGGCAGCCATTAATATTTTTCAACTATTTGCATAAATTAATGTGCGCACAAAATGTTGCCAAAATATGGTTTCGTTGCCCAAGTCCGTAGGCAATTCAGGTTCAGGCCCAATTGCAAACTCACAGCCAACCAACTTACACGCTCACCACTTACAGTCGTACACACACACACACACACCCAGACACAAACATATTCATGTTGAGCTATGTGGGTCAGTTTGTTGTGCGCGTTTTAATGGCGATTTAAAACGCCTTTGTTTGAATTTTAGTTTAGCTTTCTAAAGTTCTGGCATATGAATTTGAAATGAAATTGCAAACCAGTTGAAGGCACATATAATGCCAAAAAGTTCGACTATGCTGGCAAACTTTGATACGTACATAAGTATAAAGCCAGAAAATGTATTTTCGATGGCTATGTGCAAGTGCGAACACTAATTCACAATTATAAGTAACTGGGGGGGATGAACGATCACCGCTGCTACTGCCTCTAATATAAAACAGTCTCTGTTGGGTTAACAAATATTCGTATGCAAATCGTGAAAACGTGCAAAGTTTAACGCACAATAGATCAACGGATCATCTTAAAACAAATACTTACTATAGATCTTTTAAGCTTCATGCAGAGCTTAAACGAAATCTTAGTTCAAATACTTCGCATTTAGTTCTGAAAGCTTATTTTGAAGCACCTTTATCGTAACTCTGGTGCTCTTTAGAATATATATTATTGGAAAGAATGTCTTTTACATGCCAACAGTGTGACTCTTTTTGCATTTAATACCCAAAAATAACATAACACTTGGAATGCAAATAAAAGGGAAAAAGTCAAATAACTATATTTAAGACCTTAATTTTTGATATAATTTAATTTTTACTAATTTGTACAACTGGCTGATTTTTCATGGATTTTATCGCACAATTACAACTAATTAATGTATTTTTCCAGCCCGATTAGTTGGTAAGGCACTCTACAGAACTCCCAAACATCTTAGCAAATAAAAGTTACCATACTATATAGGATTGATTTGTACACTAGGTCCTATTAAATAATGAGGTTTTATATAGTGTGTAGTAAATTTGATCTGCCTATGAATATAACACATCTACAACAAATTTGGTGCCCCTTGCTGTTTTAGTTTAAAAGTTATACGTGTGTATACAGATTGACTTTATGGATTGTTCTCGTCATGCTTCTCACACCTGTTACATCTTTTTTCACCAATCTCCGGTATTTCTGACCACACCCGGCTGTGGGACTGACTAATAAATCTTCCTTCACCATTTTTATTTGTTTATTTTTAAATTTATTTAATTAATTTTTTTAAGTCTCCCTTCTCTGATAAATTTTTCTTTTTATTCGGAATTTTATTTAAATTTTTGTTTTTAACGCCTCTGACTTCACTTGTTCACGATTTGGAGCATAGCTAGCAGAATAAATTTGTCATAATATGGATTTACCTTTGTCGGCATAAAATTTAATAAAAACATCAAGTCTGTCACGCCTCCCTCTGCGTGTTACCCACATTTGGTGCTTAGACTTTATGGTATAGTCTTTCACCCATCAAATAATAAGAACGTTAATCGCCCAGTTAACAAATACACTCGACATCGTAATGGCAGCATGGCTGTAGGTAAGACTTTCGACAGTAAATATAACAAATACAAAACATACACTTCCCAAGTTGAACATAAATAGTAAATTAAAAACAAAATTTAAAAATAAGTTTTTATACCGAATGTTTTGTGGCATCAAAAATGTAATTTATTTTGAGCAAATTTAAGGACAGTTTCAATTAAATTAATCATTTTTTAGTAAACATTACATGATTTAGGCCATTGTAAATCAGTATAAAGTTACTACAAAATTGAGTTTTGCTGGTAATTGAGTTTTTAGTAGCTGTTAGCGCACACACCAACACTTTGCATCATTTAATGGCTAGGATGAGCATCGTGAACACCAGCAGCCGTAAAGCTGCAGCAGCGCCGAGTTGTGCAAATTAACTATGTACGAACACACAAACGCACATCCAAACACCCGCACACACATACACACACACACACAACATATAACCAAAATCACGAATGCTTCGCCCAAAATGGAAGTTAAAGTTCCTCACAGGCGAAACCAAATCAAATTTGCACCAAAAACCAAAGGTAAACTTTGAACGGTAGCAGTAGGAGGTGCCACACTCTAATTCCCTCGCTTTCTCTCCCTTTCTTTCTCTTTCTCTTCCTCTTTCTCTGCTCCCCCATACACGCCAACAAGCAAATTCGCACTTCGCTTATTTGGTAATTTGCGTGAGCAGGAAAATGCGTTGCATGTGTGCCTAAAATGGCGCGACTGCAGCAAACATACATACATGCATTCATATGTATTTGTGTATGTATGTGTGTGCTGAATGTGCTCCTGTGTATGTGCATTTGCCACTATAAAGTTCATAAACTTCTATGCCAGCACACACTGGTGGTGCGTGGGTCTAATTAAGTTATGAAGAAAATTTCGGCGCACGAGCTACGTTTAAAGTCCTTAGAAAAATGTGGTCAAAAAGGAAACTTTACCGTCGCATAATACATAAATTCGCATAATAAATGAGCAGCTCTTAACTGTGTCAACAGCAGGCTGACGCATGAGAGTGCATTTATTTAGAATTTAGCATAAAACGAGAAGATGGCAGGCAACTTTTTGCAGTCCTTGTGCTCTTACCAAGCGCTTGCGAAACAAAAAATGCAGTCTACTCAGCTACAAGCACACCCACACACGCACACACACACTCACACACACACAAATATATTACATGCATATATGTATGCATGTATGTGTGCACGTAAAATGTTAAACAGCAAGCTAATGTCCAAAGAGCTGCACCAAAGTGGCCAAAATGTGCCACAGGCTAAAGGCCATGTGGCTGATGCTGTCGTTGCCATTGCTGCTGATGTTGCTGTTGATGTTGCTGTTGATGTTGCTGTCGTTGGTGGGATTCGCTGTCGACATTGCAGCGACAGCAACAACAGCAGCTGCACAGATGATGACGACGAGAACGCTGCCAGCAACAGCAATAGCAAAAGCAACGGTGTAGCATAGAAAATAACAAAAATTATGCTAAATAGCTAAAGGTAAAGCAGCTTTTACTGAAACTGAAACTCAACTAAGCGCATACTAAATTATAAACATTGGACAAGGACATCAACTTTATAGAGTCATGCATAAAATAGATGGCATAAGTACTGCGACAAGCTAAATAGTGAAGTAGGGCCCAGCACTTTTATTATCATTGTGTCATTACTGCAGGCCTTTACTTCGAGCTTCTCCATTGGTTAAATTTACAATTCAAATGGGTTTCTGTCACATCCAAAGTGAAATAAAATGGACGATCTACATGACCAATAACATATTTAAATTTGATTGCAAGCTTATAGCTACGAAAAAACATAAAAATTCGATTGATACTTAGTATATTTTAGTTGCAATTTAATTTTACATGTATCCAATGAAATAAATAGAGCACTATTTAATTCAACAAATATTAGGCAGGTGTCAACTTTAACTAATTAATATGCAAATCACCTCTTGGGGCCTTAAAGTTTCCTCATTTTTGCTGCATATGCGCACAAATCTTAATAGCTGTCCACACATTTTAGTGCGCCTGCAACCTCCACGTATCTGCATTGCAAAAAATACTTTGGAAAAACGAGAAAAGGCTCCCTTGGGTATTTGTCAACAGGCGAGCTCGCAGCGGCAATTGTGACAGCAAATAGAATCTTATCTGCAGCACACGCGTTAAATGGCCATTGCCAGGAAACTGGTGGACCAAGCGGTTTTGGGGGGATGGGGCCAGGCCACCAACTAACCGAGGCTGGCACCCAACCAGCCATCTTAGCCAATTTTAACGTGGGTACAAAGCGCAAGGCGTACACAATTGTGGATGCGATAGTTGGAGATTCACATGAAAAATGGTCACACATACATTTCGCCTTTGGCTCCAAAGCTGCTGACTATACACACACACACTCTTTCTATCTTTTAGTCAACTGACGCCACTAGAGAGGAGTGCTGCGCGTGAGCGTGAAAAGAACTGAGTGAGAAAATAATCATAATTCGGCATAACAGAGAGAACCTCGACCACTATTCAAATTTTTGGCAAGTTCAAATAATTCAATCACACAAATGTTGCTTTGTGCCTTTATTCACTTAACTTATTACAATTGTTTCCGAACAACCGATCGGTCCTTTCCACACTAAGTCGTTACTCGAACAATTCGCTGGCTTAATTAGTCTGAATAATCGATTGAATAAAGACGACGTACTTTTATATTCGTATACTGTATTTAATTATAGCTGTGGTAGCCATTATGGCGACATATATTCAAGTTTTAAAAAATTTTTAATTTAATTAGATTTAATAGATAAAATATTTTGAGAAAGATTTTGCACATTCAAGCCGATTTCAATAAAAACTCGGATGCAATTGGATTGATAGCGAATTCCAGAACACTCCTGATTTGTTAAGGATTTATTGTTAAGCGAACTTTCCTCCCTTCAATTCTCTACAACTTTACAATTTGATTACAAATACAAGTATTTATTTAATTCATTATTCAATGTTTCATTTCAATTGAATGTTTCAATTCAATAGTATTGGTGTAGTAAAATATTTGTTCATTGCCTAATAAGTGCCCCTTGTAAAATACGGAAATAGTTATATTAATGTTAAATAACAATATGAAATGTACATTAAAGGTAAGGTGCAAATTTTGTAGAATCTCTATATCCTTTATGGGGCTGCCTTATTGGCAGACTCGTGTTACACTTCTTTGCATTTACCAACCATCGCATTGCGTTTATTTGCTGGTTGGCTGCTCTGTTGTGTGAAAAGCCTCATGTGTATGTGTGTGTTTGTGCATAACATGTCTGTATTTGTGCAAAAGGAAGTAGGCAAGCTTAGCTCACGAATCTTAGAGTATGAAGACCGCATGCTAGCGTTCCTCTTCCCTTCGCCCCACCTGAACATCCCGCACTTTATCTGAACTGTTTGTAACTGTGTCTGCGTGCAATTTTAATAGCTGCCAGCCAGAGCACACAGCGTCGTAGTACATACATACACTCGTATACATACAAATACATAGCTTAGCAAACTACCTGTGGGCCAAGTGTAGCATACTTTTCACTGCTAAGTGATGAAGTTTTTGTTTTTCTTGCCGGCACTCTCGGCCGGTTTGTTTTTATTTTCATTTGGCCTCTTTGTTGGGTGAAATTTTAAATTCAATTTAAATTACTTGGCGCTAAATGCGTTTGGCAGGCGCCGGCAATACAATTTAGGAAAGCCATTTAATGGCCACAGCTAAATTATGAAAAGCCTCGACAGCGTTTTTTTATAAACTAATTTAAAAACAGTTTGCGAAAGTCAGTATCAACAGCAATTAGAAATGTTACTATTGTCACAATAAACATATCGAGCAGTGTAAATATGTAGTAATAAGAGGAAAAAGTGTCCCATCATGTACAAAATGACATCCCGGCTAATCAGCAAAAGGAAGCCTACGGTTAGGAGCAATTTCACAACAAAAAAAAAAAAAGATGGGCAACAATTATGGCCAACTAAGAAGACTGTGCTTGCTGATAAAAATGAAAAGAGAGAAATTGTGCCAGTCATAACTCAAAGGAACGCCAACGAAATCAGCTCAACATGAGAACTACGCGTGTGCATAATGGCCCATCATTCATGAGGCGTTGTGCACGACCTTGATGATGGTTGAAGGCAGCAAAAAGTTAAGTTCCGTACGAACATAATCATAAAAAAGTAGAAAAGGCTTAATCCTTTCACCCACATACACAGAGACTCGCATTGAGAGGAAGTGCACAAGCCTACCATATCATCGCATTTAACCATGAAAGGACTCGCCTTCCTTTTTTGAATGCGTAAAAGGATTTCGTACACCTTTCAAGGCCCACCCTTTTTTACAGTTTGTTGACTATAAAGTCCACAACGGCTGAGTGAATGAGAGCACGAATGAATGAATACATGATATGATGATTGAATGAACGGCCGAAAACTTTCCCAACTTTTCGAGTGTGTGTGTGTGTATGTGTGTTTGTTTGTGTGTTTGTTTGTGTGTTTGCAAGGGTCACACTAATCAGCCATAGTTGGTGGAAGGGCAGACATACTTTCGTTTCTTCAATTTACTTGTTTTGATTATAAATTGAAAAATTTGCTGTTGTGTGCATTTTTTCCGTGAGTGCCGGGCCAAATCAAAGAGTTTGCTCAACTTTTTCACAATCATTTCACTATGTGCGTGTGTGTTGAAAGTTTGAAAGGCAGGCGGTCAAGCGCAAAAGGGTGTTCGACTGGAAGTCAAAGGCATGCAAGCGCGTCAAAAGGATATGCTTGTTAGTAACCAAATTTGTAGCCGGACATCACAACAAAAGCAACTGCAGCACTTCGTGTACGAGTATTCAGCAAACAGTAAAAGAATACAAAGGGCGCTGCCATATTGAAATCGAAACTAAAAATTTAAAATTTAAATCAGTGCTAAGTGCGAAACTGATGCGCATTATTCGTTTCACGCCAAGCGGGCCGAATATTTATGGTAATTTTTACATTTTGCAACAATATATATACATTTTACAAAAGTGATAATGGCAGCGATTGCATAATGGATTAAGCCAGCCAATGCGGCAGCCTGTTTGCTGTTTTATTTAACCCTTTATCAGAGCACGCCGCAACCATGACCACACATACGAAGGACACACATGGTGCTCAATGTTGTGGCCACTTCTCAAATGCAACGATGCAACAATGAATGAAATGTTTGCATTTTTACTTAATATGAAACGATTTATAAATAATACGCTGATAAAGAGAACACTCTGAACAGTTTCTTTAAATTCAAACATTCAATACAGTTGAGAACATCTTCATACTCGTATATGCAATTAATTTCCTATTTAGGATATTATTGAATTTATGAAACTACAAACTCTTGCAATAGCTCTGTTAACTCTAACTAGTTATCATATCATAATTTTAAATCTTTGAAGTAATTCTAATAATTGTTCTCTTATTAAATAATTGTATTAATTAAACTTAACATATTTTCTTGACATACTCCAATAGAATTAATTGTTTAATTATTACGAGTAAATCATATTCCCGACAAACAAAATAATTTGTTAAGGGCATTTTTGCTTCTTTAAATTTCTTTAAATCGGCATGATTTATTTTCAATATGTTTGCATGGTAGCTTCATCCTTGCAATAATTTAAATGTAATTAATTTAAATATTGATATTCAAAAGTAGAAATATGTATTTATGCATGTATTCAATTAAATATTGCAATAAATTAATGAGGACGTGACAGTAAAGCTGTTGAAATGCGACGGAAAACTCAAATGTCAGCCTCGTCAGCTAAAGATGCAGATGCAAACTACAAGCTACATGCAATCGACGAACATATGCGCCATTTTGACAAATGATGGCAATCAAAAAGTTGCACATTTGTGCCCTTGTAACATGTCGAGGCTGCAGTTGAAAATACGCGTCAAGTTGCATAAATTACGAATAGTTGCGCTGTAATTCAGTATCACGTTTAAGGCGCATTGTTCTCGGGGCCCCAACTTTTGCTAATTAACGTCAAAATCATATATTCGCCATGTGCCAAATAGGTTTAAAAGTCAAATACACACATACAATCTACAATAAGATATTCTAACACGCCCTGCGGCTAAGCTCGCTCACGCGTTTGCCTAATAACTTTGACAGCTGCTGTGAGCGTTGTGTTTGCTTCAAACGTGTTTGGACTGTTGGCCAGGTTCTTGGCCAAACTATGAGCAAATCAATGCTTAGCATGCAGTGCAGCATAGCGAACGCATCGTCATTTAAGTTTTGCAGCAACAAAAGTTGATTCTGGCACACGAATACACGAACACACAAAAATGTTATTCACTCGAAGAAACGTAAATGTGCGCCACGTGCAAATGGAAAATAATTGGAAATCTTCGGACATAATCGCAATGCAGACGTCATTGAGACTGCGCCCAAGACTGAGCTCACAGCTTAAAGAAGTCGAGTAATGCCATTTCAAGTACATGCTCTATTGTTGAATGGCTTTTGTAACATTCGCTTGGCCCTCAGCTTAGTTGACAAAACTATAAAAAGTACAGTAAGCACCTTTAAAAGTTTACGCCAAAAATAAAGGGGACAACCAATTAGTCCAAAGGTATTTCAAAAAAATTATATGCACGCCCTAGCTCGTAACCGGAAGATGTGTATTTCGAACGAGGCATTATCGAGAAGGCATTTAGAAGCACAACATAATAAAAACGTTATTAGTAGAGTGAGAATATTGCTCAGAAAGTTCCTAATTTACTGATATTTTACAATGCTGCATATACGATGAAAAGACAAAAGTAAGAGTATTTGATAGCGACGGCTGCTGACAGTATTCGTGGCAGTTACAAAATATTACTACTTAAATGTTATTAAGGGACTCTATCTCTAGAACTTAATTGCATCTTATAAATACTGCAAGTATACCAATCAAAAAAGCTGTGTGAATTTTGGAATGCTTTCAACTATATTAATTCATTAGATCCCTAATATGTTATATAAACTAAATTCGTATAGATGTTGTATAGAATATTATTCTCATAAAAATGGACTTTCGAAAAGTTCGGTCGACAAGGGAAAACCGTTTTAATGAGCAACATAAAAACCCGAAAATATAAATTCAACTTAATATTGAAGCTAGCTGAACTAATCTTGTTGACTATATCCAGACGTAACTGTTTTGTGTCCGTTCCCTGTTGCTGGCTTTATATGCGCATGGATTTATGCCGAAGTGTACTTGAGTTTGTGTCACTTGCATGCGGCCAAGGCAAGTTGAATCCAGAGACACGCGCACAAAAGTATGCTATAAAAACATAAAACTTATGAGCACCATCTTGGCCAGCATGCCAAAAACTGCTCAACAATTGGCAACGCTTCAAGCAAACAAAGAACGCCTACAACATTTTCTCCAATGTGTGTTTGGCGTGGTGTGGGTGTGACTGTGAGTGTGTAGGTGGGCATTACATTGTCAAAACGTGAACAGGCCAGAAAAAGTGGTAGAAATGTATTTGGCTTGCATAATATAACAATAGACACGCACATAAAAGTCGTGCCAAAACAAAATCAAATACAAATGCATACATACTTAAAGATATCTATATGGCTTCAAACGCTCGAACCCAAAAATAGATGCTAAAAAGTACGCAACGAGCTATAAAATAATAAGCATTGGCATAGAAATAAACGTGATTGGAATGTGACGCTGAAATTAAGTCAACAAAAAGATACAAGCTCACAAACAGATACCTATAACGGTCATATAGGTATGAGTCTAAGCGAAAAAGAAGAAATTTCAAGATACAATACAAGTATATGTCATATCAAAGGAAATCGAAGTGAAAAGGGCAACGATTTGAGGGTGGTCGGCGCTACAAACGGAAAATCAAATGCACATTAGCCAAGTAAAAGGCAACAACAAAAAACAAAGGAGCACAAGCCAAAGAAAAATAAATGCTTGAGGAAGGAAATTGTTACCAGGCTCAGGCGAGCCCAGTAGTTGAGCAATTGAGCAACTGAAAGCCACAAAAAGCAGCTACAAGTAGCAAACAGTACGAGCACAAGTAAAGGCGACCGTTGAGGGGCACATCACCAAATCGAAATAAATAAATAAATAAAATCAAATGCTTTTTTCTTTTGTGTGCAAAAACTTTGCTTTGGTGATTTAAGTAAAGGAACCGTAAAGGAAGAAGCCGACGCTCTACACACACACATACACACAAGTGATATTACATCTTATGAGTGTCTGGAGGTTACGCTTTTGGGCGCCGCCGATGGGGTTTTGTCGAGCGCCGTATACGTAACGGAAGCGGAAGTAAAGCGATAAACTTTTGTTAGTGTAGCACGGCAATGCACACTCCGGGCCAGTGGGAGCGCACAAGAGTAAAAGTGCGAGCGAACGGGCGTAATCTGTGCTACCATTGCCAACGTACTAAAACAAAAAAACCTACTAAAAACAATGTAAAGCGATGTGGAAGAAAATAGAATAGACCATAAGATACTCTGCGCTATCTTAAACGACTTTTTGAATGGCATCTTATAAACAAATTCTTTTAAACTTTTTATTCTTTGAATGATATGATTGAAATATATTTAAAACAATAAGCGAAATACTCAGAAATACAACCGATATTGAAAAAAGCTCTCATATCAGCTCTCACTTGTATTCTCAACTGAATGTATTATTTTACAGAGGGCAATACGCTTTCCATTTTTTTTTTTTTGGAGCTGACACTTGTCCCACAAAGGTCCACATTGGTATGTAAGTCTAATTTACAAACGAAAAATAAAGCAACCTAATGTAAGAAGGCTGCGAAATATACTACTCCTTGTATACTGTTAGTGTATACAAACGGAAGCAGCAAGAAAACTAACATCAGCAGCAATAGCGGCATCAGAAGCGTGTAAATGTCGGCTAACACTTGGCTGGGTTTTCCGCCTGGGCAAGAAAAAATTTCAACAGCTTGCGCCGAGCTGAGTTGCTGTGTATTTTTGTAGCTCTTTGCTATGGCACACATTCCAGTTAACAGACACATCGACTGCAAGCCAAACTAAACTCAATTGTACACACAAATGTCTGTGTGTGTGTGCGTATGTTTGAAGTTCACACTTCGTTCTGCCATTTGTTTTGAATGATGACTGTTAAATTTACGGCTTGTTTAAGAAAACTTAAAGTCCTTTAATTTGGCCTTAAATCTAATAAAAAATACAAGTTCTTTGGGTTGTTCTCTGAGTGGGAAATCCAATAAAATGCTGAAATCTTAAGCCAAAATCAATAGGAATGAACACAAGGCTAACAAGCACGAAAAAGCAAGAAACAGCTAAGCAGGAAAATCTTAATTTTCCACAACAGAGACGTGACACACTATAGGAGAAGAGAACTGGTAATGGAGGCTTACGGTAAAAGCAAACTGTTAACTTTACAACTAACATGGTTCACACACGCATCCGCAAGTGAAGTAGTTTTTGTGCTTCTTTCTGAGCCAAAGTTCGAATCATTTGATACCAGTTTTTTTTCCAATTTCTTTTTTTTCACCTAAAGCGCACGTTGTTTGCCAAATTTTACTGCGCAGACAAGGGAAACAATGAAACCTTCCGACTTTGAAAGTTATAACACAGAACAAATTTTTGTAATTTGTTGTTATTGTTTCTTTATGGGCTTCTCGCAACCAGTTTTATTTTGCATTAATGACGGTCTTAGGTTATCTTATGTTGACAGCATTTTGTAGCATACTTTTGTGCTGATGTTCAATGTTACTTCGCCTTGCCTGAAAAGCAAACCAAACAAAGCCTCAAATTATACATAAATACAAACGTAAGTATGTCACATGCCCAGAACTTACATACGCGCATACAAAACCTACAACAATATGCTCACACCAACACGCGCACACACACGCACACCCACACACACAAACATGTACGAAACATGCCCGAAAATGTCATTTTGCCATACACCTTTTGTCATTTGATTTATTGTACTATTTCGCTTGCCCATATCACCAAAAGTATTTTGCATGTGTTACGTTTTGTGTGTCAGTGTACGAGTATGTGTGTGAGTGAGTGTGTAAATATGTGCTGATTTGTTTATACAAACGCCCAGTGTGTTTCGTTAGCTTGTCTCTACAGCTGTCAGTTTCAGCATCGCACCGGGGCCATATGTACATATGTATGTATGTATGTACATGTATGTGTGCGCGCTTAACCCGTACTTCAAATGTCTGCAACCGCACTTTGAATCAGTAGTCGGCGATGCAGTCCCCAAACCCACCCATCTTCTTCTAGCTACTGTTCGCTTAGATATTGCTCCTATTTTATATGAATGCCTGACTCGGTCGCTCGCTCTGTGAGATTGTGAGTTTGTATGTCGTCCACTTGTCATGTCACTCAGCATCATTGTCATGTACACAATGTGAGACCAACTGGACGACCAACCGGGACGACTACCCCTTCAGCACGCTCGTCAATCTGCTGTCGCCTTTCAAACGTATGTTTGTCTCCGCCCAAAGATACACTCTGACAAAAATTGTCAATAAAAATTAAATAGTTTAAGTACAAATAAATACTCTAATACTATTAAATTTGTGTTGCTATCTTTAAAATTAAGTGTCGAATCTAGTAGTGTAGACTGAAACAAACCCAATCTAATAAGAATTGAAATTATAATTGCGAAATATTGATATTGATATATATTTTTTATCAGTGCAGATATTCGTTGGGCTTATGTTCCATTTACATTTTTAATGTCAGCTTGCCTTGTAAAACTGTTCTTTGACATTTGTAATTCACCGTTACAAATCAATTTCCACGTTATGTCTGCGAATTAAACTTCAGCCCACCAATATCGCATGGAGACTTCGTTTTAGTCTACGGCGCTGGCGTCAAAAAACAATATCCTTGAAATGCCCGACGACATCGTCATCGTTTTCAAATGATATGAAATTAACATTGTGCTGAAATATTTTACGCACAATTTATGTTAATTTAGTGAGGCATTTACAACTTAAAGCTATAAGTGGGCGAGCACAGCTTGGTAATAAAAAAGAAAGGCGACACACAAACCGACAACAGCAAACATATTTTTATGGCCTCGATATTTATGCGCGATTCTTTTCGCATTGGCGAAAATCGTTTAGCTGTTTTTGGGGGCGTAGGGGTCTGGTGACAAAATATATATTTGTACGTGCTTCGGCACAAGTTTTGTGGCTCATTTGATTTCCCACAGACTCGCACACATACGTTGATATCTATATATTCGCATGTGTAAGTGTACGCGTTTCCAAGCTGTTAACATTTTGACAGCAAAGGCTTTAAGTTGTCATTGCGGTCTTTAGCTACGAGTATGTATTTTGTTGGCCATGCTGCCTATTAACATATTGTTTTCGCACGTCTAGCACATATATACACACAGACATATACGTATGCCTACACTTATATCGATCGTAGCCATGTTGTAGTTGTTATCTCACTAGCTTTATGTGAAATCGAAAAACAAAACCCAAGCTGTCAAAGCTACTAACAAGGCGAAATAAGCTTTTAAATTTTTAGTCGCCGTTTACTGACATTGGTATCCTATCCATGAACGAGAGATTTGGGCAACTGATTTGAAGCTGTCCGCTCGATAAACGAAGATACTCGTTGACTGCCAACTTTGACAGCACGATTAGTAAATATTTCAAAAAATTTAACTTATTTTGAAAATATTTTGATACCGTTGCCGTATCTAGCTTAAAACTCAGCATTTTTTTAGTTTATTAAAATTCAGTCAATTTCATATATGATAAATATAATAAATATAATTAAATAAATTTTTAAATAAATAAATTAAATATAATACGTTCAATTATTCCATAAAAATTCGATTCAAATTTTGAGATGCCTAATTTGTGGATAAAGGTTTTTCCAAGCCTTAAACAAAATGTAATATTAGTTAATATTATATTGTCGGATTTTAAGTGGATACATCTGCATACCCTACTCCGGTGCCAGTGCCCAAAATGTGCTTCACATTTTGTGCTTCACATTTGGCATATTTGCTCGCATTATAGGTAGCAGCATTATGAAACGCATTTTTAGAGCTAGCCCATTAGTTATATAGCGTTTTATTAATGGAGTTGGGTGAAAAGAAGGGCAAACGAAACACCAAAGTAAACATCACACGAAAATGTGGAATTGAAACCGTAATGGCTGTACTTGCAAGCTTTATTGCCTGTTTGAGTTAAGCGACGGGCACATTAAAGCGCTTGGATGGCTACAAAGTGCTAAGCGTGTGTCTAGGTAAGCTAAGTATAAAACTGCACTTTGTACACACATGTATCCTGTGCCTACACACCCACACAACTTATACGTGTCTCAGTGTGTACTTGTATATGAGTTTGCATATGCATGTGTTTATGCTAAAACTGCCTTGTACTTCGTCAAGGCATTGAAAGCATGCTTAACTGCGCCCACTTCAAAAGGCAACAAACAGCATCTTAAGCTTATATACATCCATACACACACACGAGTACATACAACAGTGCACATAAACGCTGTTAGTGCACTCATGTGCCAGCCCGTTATTATTAGCATAATTACAGGCACATTAGCGAACAGCCGCGTTGCGGCGTCTAAAGCTAAAGTTGCAAGGTTGTATGTAGTTGGCAATTAGAGTGCACCATGGACCAATAAGCAGCCACGCCTCCCACAAAATCACCCCAAAGCTTAATGTCTATCTTAAATTTGAACATTAACATCTGAGTCGAAAACTGTTTGTGGTGGTGAAAAATGAGATACCCGCAACATGTGGTCCACATGTGAAGATAAAGAGCATAACCGCTCGTTTAAAATACCACAATCGCATCCTTTGATTGTGGTATTTCAATCGCCTCCAATTATTCCGAAAACATTCACTCACTAATTCAAGTTTGTTTCGTAACACAAAGGTTTAATATAGAAGGTGTGATGCCTCCTGTAAATAAAGTGAAAAAGTTTAAAATACTTATTGAAATTAATTGCTCAATAAATGCTAAGCATGATTAATTAATTTTAACCGTCTCTTACGCATATGACAAGTTTTTTATTTAAGGCAATTGTTTTCGCTTAAGCTTTAGTTAACTTTATCATATTTTCATCCCTGACTTATTCGCTGATTTACATAATACAACCGGCACACAAATCATCTTTTTTTTTTTACATATATACAATGTATTAAACTAGTTTTCTACTACCAATCATCGCTCCAAGATAGCACGGAATTCTTCCAACTAGCATTAAAGGGTTAAGCTGCCAACAATTCTGGGCAAGCTTGAACTAAATTGGCAAGCATTGCCAGAGCGTTGTTTTTCTTAAACATATTTTCTCATTAGCTTTTTCATTAACATTGCATTAATTAGTTTTTCATTTTACTTTGCAGTTTTGCTTCGCTTCATGTTTACGCAACGGATACTTCACTTTCTACATTAAACACCAGCAGAGCTTACGAGAATAGCACAACAACGAGGAAAAGGTCACCCCGGAGCAGCAACAGTACGCCCAAAAGGCAGCTTTAAAAAATCAGATAACGCTAAGGCTAAAATAAAAACAGCAACCGAACAACGGAAGCAAAAATAAAAAATAAATAAGAAAAAAAACGATAAAACAGAGAGACTCTCAAAGTCAACAGACGCCCCCGATTTGTAGTGGGCGAAACAATGCGTTTGAGCATTTTTCCACTACTGCCGCTACTTCTTGTTCTGTTGCTGGACGAACGGCATGCCACGGCCTATTCGAATAGCAATGGTGAGGAGCAGCAGCAGGGAAAGCAGCCCATGGTCACCTACCTGACCACATCGACAACTAGCCAGAAAGATGGTGTGCCCCAAGGGGCAGCCGCCGCCATGCAGCCAGCCTTTGTGTACGATGCCGCAATGCCAAAGCAAGGGGAGCGCAACGAAGCGACATCTGTGAAGCCGCTGTCCTCCTCATCATCGTCATCGTCCTCGTCCTTGTCCTCGTCAACGTCATCCTCTTCGTCGATGTCCGGCCCACAACAGGGTGAAGCATCAAAGAAAGTCATCGGTTCCAGGTGAGTACACACTTTTCAACGATGTGAGCGCGCTTTCAACTTCTATAGGCAGAAATCAGTTGGGCTTTGTTTTAACTACCTATCCACCTTTTACTTGGCCTTTGTTTACCTTTGTTGGATGTTGTTGCTATAGCTTTTGCTATTATTTCTGTTGTTGTCTTTTGTTTGCACAGCTTTTTGCAATTTTTGCCACTAATTGAAATAGAATTTCTTTGCTCTTGTAGTTGTTGTCGTGGTTGTTGTTGTTGTTGTTGTTTTTGATACTGCTGATGCTACTGCTGTCGCCTCGACCGCCTCGACCGCATATTGTTTGTGTTGGAAACGTTGGCGAAAGCCTTGGTATTTTAATTAATTTGCTCAGCGAACGATTTGAGGGGGAAAAGCGTAGCATACTTTGCGGCGTTGACTTTTTAAATTTATTCGTCGTGTGCAAAAGACGAATTAATTGAGTGCCTATTAACATAAAAACCTTTAACTAAGCAACTAATACAGGTCACTAATCCGAATTAAATACACTAATCTACTTAGTGACACATTAAATTAAAATTATACACTTCAGTTCAACTTTGGATTATAAATAATATAAAAGATAACATGTTGAATTCAATATTACGAGTTGTTAGCCATTCGTTTAGTATCACAGCTTATATTTATATATATGCTTACGCATTGCATAGCATATTAACAAAGAATATTAAATGTAATAAAAATGCAATCAAAAATTTGAAATATTATTTTGCTTTGAGTGTCTTATTTAATTGAGTGCCACTTATTAAAGCTTACTAATTAAGCTTTACAATTTCATTTTAAATTTCGTCACACATTTAATCAACTACAATTAATTTAGAATTTATGAAAATTCCATAGAATCTAAGCTCAACATTTTAAATGACAAAATGTAAGCAAAAGCTTAAGGTTAAAATTTCAAGTCATAGTTAAATACTACGCAATTTTATAAGACATCGATAAACCTAGATTTTCCAGAAATGTAAAGAAAAATTCAAATGAATCATTTTGCTTTGCTTTCGTTATACAAAATATTCCTTCTGCACTCCGGGGCATTTAAGGGAAATTTTCCGAGCAGTTTTCTACAAATACGCAGGTAACAGCAAGTGGAAGCAGCTTACAGTAACAGCTGCTGTCGGTTGATAATGATTATGAGCTCTTGCTGATGATAACGATGCTGCCAACGCCCATGATAATGATGCGTTCAAAACGTTATATGCAGCTTTTTAATTTCTACGAAAGGGTATTGGAACAGGCTATGTCCAATCAGAGAAGTGCAACGGGTTTGCTCGATCACCCTTGGCACCCGCGCTCGTTGAACAATCTCTGTAACATGTTCATGACTATTGTGGACATAGACGCATAATTATGCATGATTATGCATGTTTTGTTTGCAATTATGAAAAAACTCACGATCATTAACGATCATATATGACTTTGGAAGTTGTGTGTTGAACTGAATGTATGGTTTCAGCTCATTCTCAGGCGATCATTCCTTGTCACTCAACCAATTTAAAAATACAATTATGCATCTGGCAGTTCAGTTATATTCTAGATACTTTCTTGTCAGTTTGGTTAGCGTATGCAATGCTCACCAGACTCAAACGTAAAGTGTTACTCATTTTACACATTTTTGCACTTACTTTCCACATGAAGTGATTTTTGTACTTAGTTTCGACGCGGTTGCTATTTCTACAGTTGATTATTCTGGCATGGCAAGCGCTTCAGCAACTTGAACTCTACACCACACGGATGTACGAACTTATATATGTGTATGTGGATAGTCAGCTACAGCGCGTATCCTACTAAGCATGCTTAAATGTAAATGATGTGCCTTCTTCTTCCACATGTGAGCACACACACACACACATGCAGACATCAATCTGATGGTAAAGTATTTGGTATGCACATGCAAAATTTCTGGAGCACGCATGCTAAGTGCATTATTTTCTAAATCATTTTGCAAGGCAGCAACAAAAAGCAAGTCGTGACTTTCGCAACACTTCCATACTTTCAATTTCCATTAAGATGCCACTGCACAGCAAATAAATGGCGTTCTCTAAAGTATGTATGCAACATGACTTGCGCTTCCCCAAGTGCCATCAGCCATCATTCATCATCTTGGCATTTCTCGCAGCGCATCATCTTCAAATTTTTTGTTTGGCATTAATCATTATTTTGTGAGGTCACTAATGTGCACACTTTTTTCGTCTCTTCCTATTGCTTATAGCGTGGTCACCTCCGTCTCCGTCGTTCTTAATGGTAACGAGCCACAATATACCGATGCGCTTGGCCATAAGGTGCCCAAGCCGCAGCCCTCCTTACAGGTGGCCAGTCCCATCGATTTGCTTAATCCGGATCGCTACGAGTTCTACACCTTTGACGAGCATGGCGAGCTGGTTAAACGCCTTATGACTATGCAGGAGATCCAAAGTATTGTGGCCAACGGTGATGGTGAAGGACCCTCTATCATACACACAGCACCACTGAACGAACGGGAGCCAGAAAAGAATGTCCAAGACATTGTGAATAGCGTACAGAGCGTATTAAATAAGGAGGTGGCTTCCTCAAAGAATGGCTCCAGCTCTGGCGAGCTGCTGCCAGTGCTGGACACGCCTGATGTCTCCTCATCCTGGTCGCTCATATTGCCTGCTATTTTCGGTAATACAGGTGGTGATATTTTTCCCCAACAGAAACCGCAGCAAATTGTTATGACTCCAGAATCAGAGCTGTTGGAGACATCAACAAGGGCGGCGCCACCCACTCGAGCCACCAAAAAACCGAAACCCTCGAAGCGAAAGCCGGGTGCGGGTAATAAGCGCAAGCCAAGCACCAGTACAAAGGCGCCCACTCGAGTGACCCCACAGGTGGTGCAGGAAGAACTGGATCCCATGGAATCGGTCTATACGGGCATGCAGCAGTATCAACATTTAGCCGCAAACATTCACGACTTTGACATGCACATGCAGCCCATCTATCAAAAACTGCCTAGCACCACATCCAAGCCAGAGACAACCACTCGACGTGTTTTCTACAACAATCAAGAGATTATACAAACTCCCTCCCACACAACAGCTGGTAGCAGCAGCACAACGACGGACAAAATCGTCTTTAACCAACAATTGGCCAAGAAACCACCACACATTCAGCCCAAGCCATCGGCACCACATCGTGTAAAAAAGCCGAATGGTGATGGCACCACTAGCACCGCCCATCCCACTGGCAGCAAACATAAGGTAAAGAAGAAGACTACCACTACGACAACAACAACGACGACAACAACAACAACAACGACTACGACTCCAGCACCAACTACAACCACAACTACTACAACTACGCCCACGCCACCTACAGAGACGACAACGCCAGAGCAACAACCACAACCAACGGCAACAACCACAACAACGCCAGCGCCTCCACCGACTACGCCGAAAAAGAAAAAGCGCAAGCCAACTCGTACGCCAGGTGGTGTAACCGGCGGTTCCACCACAATTGGAAAGCCAGGCAAGCCAAAACGTAAGCCAACACCAAAGCCAAAGCCAGCCCAGCAATCGGTCGGTACCCAAAAGCCACGCCCACACCGTCCACATAACAAAAAGCCTACTACGACAACGACTACAACAACAACTACCACCACTACCCAAGCACCAACAACTACGAGTACCACACCGCAGCCGGAGCCCACACAGCCGCCCGTAGAAATTCCAGCCACGCCAGAACCAGAACCGGAACCAGTACCAGAACCATCAACTACAACCACAACTACTGCACCACCTTCAGCCCGTCCTGTTGAACATCACCATCACAAGAAACCATCCCCATCTGCAGATGAATCGAGCTCGCTCCGTCCCACAACTCATCATCATAACCGGATACACGGAAAGCCTGTTCACACCACAACAACAACAACAACTGAATCTTCCCCTGCAGAAGTTCCATACAAACAGCACCACAAAAAGCCAAATGGAAAACCCGTTCATCACAAAACACCCGACTACACCAGTCACGTGGATGTGGAATTGAAACCGGAGAGCTATGGAATTATTAATGCGGTTCCAACTAGAACAACAACAACCACCACAACAACAACGACAACAGAGGCTCCTACCTACAGCGATGTACCGCTCTACCCCGTTCCCAGTTATGATGCCGCTGCAAGCTTGCCAACATTCTTTGCCGAACAGGATAAGTCGCCGCTAAAAAAGACACCACTGCCATCGCTGGCCCTCATACAACAACAATTGCAACAAAGCTCCCCTGCACCGCAACTATCTCTGGATCAAATACACTCGGTGGACCAGATAGTGCAATCATTGACTGAAGATCAGTCCAGCAATGTCAGTGATAAGGTAACCACAAGTGAAGAACAATCCGCTCAGCCTCCACCAATAAAATACGACAGCGTCGAAACTGCGCAAGAATTGGAGGTATTGGCTAACAAGAAAAAGATATCGACTCCGACGACCAGTAGCACCACGGAAGCCCCAGTCACAGTCCCAACGAGCGCATCCACTTTTGTGACATCCGACAAGCCATTGGCAGTACATTATGGTGGCAGTACGTTGGCCACAATGCTGGCCGATGATGAAGCAGGCATTACACAGCGACCCATTGAATCCACGGAGTCGGCTAGCATGGAGAAAGAAACCACTACGAGTAGCGATGAGAGTGAACAGCCAACGCCTGTGGTTGTAATTACAGCTAGGCCCCAATATTTCGCTATAACAAAGCAACCGGAGCCGATGTACACGATGCCGCAGACCCAAAAAACGGACAATGACGAACCCGAAACTACGGAGTTGCCTGGCAACACGCACTTCCTGGTCACCACGCCCATGTACATGGAGAACAAAGAAACTGAGACCACAACGCAAAAGCCCAGCAACGATGCCTTGCATGTGGTTAAGTTCGAACCCCTATATGCCGAGGTGCCAGAAGCTGTGGTCGCCGAGCTAAGCGAAGCGAGCACCGAAGTCGAGACAACTGACGCCACCACCACTGGTGGCTATTTAGGAATACACACCACAGTGCAACCTGCACGTCTTCCTGTATCTGTCACCCCCTCGATACTAGATGATGACGAGAGTACTGAGGTGACGCCACAAGTCGCCGACTTGTTGCCGCAACTAAACCTTGAAGTTCTCAAGCCAACGGATCAGATTTCCATGTCAGATTTCCAGACGCAGGCTGCCACAGTCGCATCCACCTTGGTTGATGGCACCAATACCCTTACCTCTGATGTCTTGAACTCCAACGAGACCAAGGATGAAATCGAGTTTCTGATGTCCGACGTTATTCAGCAAATCACTAACGATCACAAACATCAACCGAATTCACAATATAAGCCCGTAATACATAATTACCAAGATAATTCAAATCGCTTGACCAATTATGCCCAACTTAACACATCCTTCCTACTGGACCCAATCAAAAAAGTCAACACAGACTCTAAGGTAGAGAATAAAACTCAGGTCAAATGGCCTGAAACTCAAACAAAAATCGAAGAGCCGACTCAGCAAACACCGACCTATGGACAGGAGCAACAACAGAAACAGGAAGAGCTTACAACAATTATACCCAGCTACGAAGAGCTCATAAAACAGGAATCCGCTTATCTAGAAACACTGACGGAGTCAAGCACTCTGCAAACTGTGCCCGTGGAGACGACTACCTTCAGGATACCCATTTTATCGCTATCACAAATTTATGCGCAGCAGCAACAGGACGAAGATGCAGCACAGCAAATGTTTGAGCAGGAAAGAGTTGAATTTGTACAAACAACAGAGGGGCACGAAGCTGACAAGGCAACTACAACAGCAAGACCAACAGCAAGACCAACAGCAACACCAACATCAACACCCACATCAACAGTTGAGCCAACAACAGAGCAGCCAAACAATACGGACGCAATGCTGCAACAGCTATCGCAAGAACTAGAAAGCAAGAGTGAAGAGAGCACCACGGCGGACAGTGTCATGGAACAGTCTGAAGAAGAAACGAAACTGCCCTTTTATGAGAAAACAGACAGCTACACAGAACACGGAGAAAGTGATGAGGACCAAATGCCCGAAATGTTAACAAATGGTTACAATGAACAAGTGATGGGCGAACTCAACGAAACGCCAACACCCACTAAGGCAGATTATACTGAGCAGACGCAACAAGTGGAGCAGTCCACGACCACAGATGCATATCAGAGCGCCCAAGAACTGGCAACTACAGAGCAACCAGCCACTTTGGAAAAAAGTGAGGAGGAAGTTGAGGATAATGTCAAGAAACAATCATCTGCCTACGAGGACAGTGTAACCAATGCGGCACATTTGCAGCCACAGTACTCAGCACAGCCTGAACAGGCTACGGAAATACCCGGGGATATGTCTATTGTTTCCGGAGAGTCAGAAATGTCATTCAGCTCGGAGCAAGTAACCGATAAAATCGAACTAAGTACGGTCCGGTCAGAACTGGATGACGAAGCCATGGAGGAGATTGTAGATGAGCTTATGGCTACGATGTCAGCAGAGGAGGGCCTCACAAGTGCACAGGACCTGAGCACCGAGAAATTGCAGCTGCCCGATGAGGACCCCTATGTGAAGTTGGGCGAGACAACAGCAAGTGTAGTTCCGGCAAGGCCTACCGAGTACATCGAAAAAGACGACAACAAGAGCACACTCAAGTCAACCGAACTGGAAGAATCCATCGAGCAATACAAAGTAACGTTGCCTGAGCCTCAAGAGAGTGTTGAACAAGTGCCGTTACAGCCACTAGCCAGCTATGGCAACCAATCAGTTGAGGAGGCAGATGAGGAAGACCAGGAAGATCAAACAGGTTATCAGTTGCCCGTGCTGCTGCCAAGTAGCACTACCAGCAGCACCACTACCACAACCACCAGAAAGACAACCACAACGACTACAACCACGACAACGGCTAAGCCGAATACTTCAACGACTACCACAACCAAACCAACAACAACAAAGCGCTTACATACACTGAAACCTGTCTCTTACTATGTGCAGCCCTCGTTGCTAGGCGGCTACAACCAAGTTGAGCCGCAACCCCTTAAAGCCCAGACCTACACTGCGAATAGTACGCCACAGCGTCCCGTTCAGCGCCCAGCCTCATTGACCAATCTGATGGCGAGCTCCACACAAGCCACCCGACCGCCCGTCAAATTAGAGCCCAGCCCTGACAGTTCGCTGGGCTTGGAGGCGTCCACTGCAAGTCTCGACGAAGACGTTCGTTCATTTGCGCGCCTCTGCAACGAACTGGCGTTCAGCTACTGGAAAGCAATCACATCTGAGAAAATTAGTTCAGCACGCAGCTTGGTCATCTCGCCATTCGCACTGACCTCAATGCTGTCGATGGTGTTCCTGGGTGCACGGGGCAGCACATCGGGCGAAATGAACGAAATACTCAAGCTCGACGACATGGTTACTTTCAATCCGCATCTAATATTCAAGAACATCACGAGTTCGGTGGAGCAGGCCAGCGACAGCGAAATAGCAACAGCAGCCTTTGTCCGTGAGATATTCAGTGACCGCTCAAATGGCAAAATATTGCCGTTCTTCAAGGAAAAAACTCAGCAGCTCTATGCTGGACATGTTGAGGAGGTTAACTTCCATGTGGTCAATGACATTATACGTCGTCGCACCAATCTGCTGGTCAAGCGCCATACCATGGGCAAAGTACTCGAGTATTTGCGCACGAATAGCGTGTGGGTCAATGGACCATTAGCTACCATATCAGCTAATCTCTTCCAGACCGACTGCTCGCGCGGCTCTACGCAGGATCGAGATGGTGAGATGTTCTTCCAGGTTCATCCAACGGTGCGACAACGAAGACTCGTGCCCATACCGGCGGTTCTTTATCGCAGTGGCTTTTTAGCGGGCTACGAACCAAAACTTGATGCGACTATTGTAGCCTTTGGACGCGCTCAGGAGTCGGTGAGCAGCATTTACGTCATGCCTGGGCATCAGAGCTCAGTATCTCCCACAGACAATTTGGATCGCCTGGAACGTAATCTCATGAGCTTGGCTTTTACGGAGAACGCCTGGAGCAATCTGCTGACCGCCCTAATGGATCGTCCAGGAATGGAGGTGCAACTGCCACGCTTCTCGCATCGTTCCTTTGTTAACGCTTCACTTGGGCTTCAAAAAATGGGCCTACGTGGTCTCTTCAAGTCTGACTTTGCCGACTTACGTGGATTAACGGGCGCTGGCAATCGTGACATTTTCCTTTCAGACATGATTCAGATAAATACGTTTAGCACCTGTGGTGAGGAAAAAATATCCGACCACCACCATGTGGAGATGTATCCGGCGCCGCCGCTGCGCAAACGCAACAAGGATGTAGATGCCACAGACGACGATGCCTACGATTCATCCGAAGCCATCATCGACTTCGGCTCACTGGTCCAGGAGTCCGCACTAGGTCGTGGCTTCTACGACGATCTGCTCGATCCCAAGTATTTGGAGCTGCCGTTGCCTTTGCGCCCCCGACAGGCTCGAGTTCCCGACGCGCCACGACTGCGCTTCGACAAACCCTTCCTTTACTTTGTGCGCCACAATCCGACGGGCATGATACTCTTCATGGGTCGCTTCAATCCCCGACTGCTGCCATGAAAGCGGTAACTAGCTTAAGCCTAACTAGTAACTATGCACATACGTGTACACACAAACACGCCCACACCCATTAATATACGAATATGTATACTTGTTAAACATTTTTGCCGCTCGATTGCAAGCTGAAGAGGCGCGCGAAAAATTAGTGAATTTATTTTAGCAACAGAATTTGCAAATATGCCTGCAATTTAAGTTTAATTTTATTTGTAAAGCTCATTGCTGTGCCTTAAACCCGCGTCGCTGTTGGCCAATGCGGCGATACGAGATTGATGTGCAGCAAACAATGAAATATATGCATATACGAGTACATACATACATACATAGTACATATGCAAGCAAACCTATCATCATGCATTTTGTATATGAGTTTTTTAAAATGGAAAATTGAAAAACACATAAAGCAGTTTGTACGAATGTGAAATGAATTATTTTAAGAGCTACTGTATTATTGCCTGAGCTCTTCTATAGCCCAAATTAAAAATGCATTACTAAATCAAAACAAACGGTAAAAAAAAACAACCAACCATATAATACAAAGAATTCAATAAAATTTGAAGTAAATGCAATCATAAATTGCGCCATGTTGGGCCAAACAAATGTAATTTAGGAAAAGTAATCTTTAACACACGAATGAAAGCTATTATTGGTTTTATATAAGTTGAAATAAATACATAATTAAAATCAACGAATGTTGCTTTTTACTCGCCTGCAGTGCAACCTAATACGTAAGTATTTCTTTCCTTTCTTTACAAAAATACTTAACAATATATGAGTATGTATTACAGTACATAGATTTTTAATTAATGATCATTTATATGGAAAGTTTTCTTATTGATTTCGCAAGTTTTTGTCCATCGATTTCCTCTATTTTTTTTTGCTTCCTTCCATTGTTGAATTACTTATTGTGTTTGTATACTCACAATTACTAAAAATATATTTTTTATAAAGTCCAACATAAACACAAGCCGCAATTTGTGACTTAATTTTGAATTTGATTTAAGAGTACGAACCATAAAGTCAAGCCTAGTTATTGCCGAGTGTTCTAACAATAATTAATAACTGTATTTGCAAATTTATATACAAACCAAAAAGGTATTTGGCTAAAAATGTGTGCAACATCATATTTTCTCGTTTCCGTAATATTGGCTTATTGCAGCCGGAACTGACAATATTCTACATGTTTTATGCCTTCCAGAAGCGTACCATGAAAAAATCTACAGCTCATATATAGTAGACGCTGGAGCAGAAATAGCAAAAGAAAATGGCACAAATAAACATATATATTTTAATTAATATTTAACAAGAATATAAGTGACGCTCGTAATGAAATCAACGCATTTATGTGCATGTGTTGCCAATGTGTCTCACTTTGGGCCTTCTGCCTACAAACTTTGACAAACTTTTGCATGCACATTGTTGGTAATGTTGATATTGTTGTTGTTGTTGGTACTGTTGCCAATGTATGTCGTTGTATTACGTACTACATACTCGTACATCGACGTCGACAGCGGCTGTGGCAGTGGCTGTTGCTGTGGCTGCTCATATGCATGTTGGCATTTTTAGTGCCTGTTTTCCCAAGTTTCATGCGGTTTTTCACATTTTGTTGCTGACTTGACTGCTGTCTGCATTGTTGTTATATTTGGGGAAAAATGTTTTTATGTTTGCATGCATGTGTATTTGTTATGTTGTGTTGTGTTGTGTTGTGTGTTGTATGTGCAACAACAACTGCAACTAAAATCACTGAAACAAGTAGCATACTTTCAGGCAGAGCTGCAAATGCCAAACAATTGCCAAGCAGCCAACTGTGGTGTAAGGCTCCTAAAAACAAAAAACCTACTACTCTGCCAAACTGACAAGGAGTAGCGAAAATATAACAGCATGTAGTATACACATATACCCAGCAGCTCTAGGCGCTAGTACAGAACTTCAGTTGAGTGATATAATGCCCATATTTTTGTACGAAACACATAATATGGAGAGGTAATACCCACTATTTTAGATAAGCATATTATCTATTGAACGCCAGGGGCAAACTTTAGTGGCTCTCAGTTGATTATAAAGTTGCAAGATTTAACTTTCCAAACATAATAATAATATTTTTATATCTAGCTGAACAAGTTGATAATAATTATTGATTTTCTATGATTCGTTTGAAAATGTTCAACAGTTAAATTTAATAAACACCACCGAGTCGGTGGAAAAATTTTAATTTTTATAAATTTTTATCTGGCCAGCTACAAGTGTAGTGTCAACTCTGTTAGTATACCTACAAACAGTTATTTGAAAATTTAAATTTCCTAATAAAAAAGTTATCACAGAAAGGAAGCTTAGAATTAAATTAATTAACTTTAGAAAAAAGAAATTATTAGTCAGACCGGCAAGCTATATCGATGCTAACTGCCATGTGGTCAGACATTCCTGGAGATAGAAAAACTTTTAGAGAGGAAAGAGACCGTTCGGTTAGGGAAGAGAACTAAAGCAGTTATATACTTATAAAATTATTTAAATTGCTTATGAAATCATTCCAGCTTGGAGGGATTCTAGTTATTTAAACTCCGGAAAAACAAACTTTTAATTTAATAATTTAAGCAATTAAAATATGAAAATTGTTTTCAGGTAACGCTGTTATTAAATTCGAAAAAGTTTAATTTTTTTTTTTTTTTTTTTTTTTTTTTTTTTTTTTCTATTTTACATATATACAATTTATTAAACTAGTTTTCTACTACCAATATGGCAGCTTAAGCTAGTTGAAAGTTAGGGAATACAAAAGTTGTCTATAGTAAGCATCTATAGGACGCACTTATATCTATGTACATATATACAATATTTACAATGTTTTACATGAAAAATGATTATATTTTATGATATATACTATGTATTTTATACAAGGGCTCTTGTGGGGAGATCCTTTGGATGGCACTTCTTCAGTCTTCTCTTCTTAGGTTTGGACAGGAGCCGCCTCGCTAGTGCGTTGGGGTGACTGCCGAGTCGCTTCTCGTAATTGCTTGCGTGCATTTGAATGACATCGCCAACCTTGGGGACACATAAGTCTCTTTCGATGTCCCTAGTGCGCATATACCAGGGAGCGTTGCATATTTTTCTGAGTATTTTAGCTTGAGCAACTCTTATTTTGTTTAGGTTTGAAGCAGCGGCAATGCCATAAATTGGTAGCGCATACTTCCATATTGGACTTAATATGGACTTATATACTGTCACCTTACTGTGCAGGGACAGCTTGTTGCATGGTGCAAGCAGCCATGCCATCTTTCCGGCTTTCGCCATGACCGATCGCTTGACCATTGTTGTATGCTTGCTGAAGTTGAGTCTTCTGTCCAGAATTACACCAAGATATTTGTGCGAATTTGTATGACTGAGCGTGGACCCCAACATTGTGATATCTCCGCATGACGACGGCCTTGTTGTAAATGTGACATTCGCACACTTGCTGGCGTTGATACCAATGTTCCAATTGAGAGCCCACTTCTCGAAACTACTTACATACTGCTGTAAGGCTTCCGAAGCTACATCGATATCTCTGCTTCTGGTAAGCACCGCAGTGTCGTCTGCGTAAGTAGCTATTAGTGCGTCATCCTCGTATACTCCAATGATCTCTTGCGGTGCAGGCATATCAGCAGTAAATAATGTATACAGGGTAGGACCGAGAACACTGCCTTGGGGCACTCCTGCACAAATTGAGCGCCTCGTGGATTTCACTCCATCAACAGCAACTCTGAAGCTTCTGTCCCTTAGAAAGCTTTCGATGAGTTGAAACAATTGAGGAGTTAGCATGCCTTTCAATTTGCAGAGGAGACCATCATGCCACACTCTATCAAAAGCTTGTTTAATATCCATAAACACAGCCACTGAGTACATCTTTTGCTCCATGGCTTCCAGGGCGAAGTTGACCACACGGTGGAGCTGTTCCGGTGTTCCGTGACTTCTTCGAAAACCAAATTGCCATTTTGGAATTCTGCGCGTCACGGCTTCGAGCTGGAGAATCCGGTCCAGAATCACACGTTCCATCATCTTCCCGAGGGCAGGTAGCAGACTAATCGGCCTATATCCATCTACTTCAGTATGCTGTTTCTCTGGCTTTGGAATCATCGTAATTAGCGCCATTTTCCAGCAGTTTGGAAAGTGCCTCAGCCTGAGTATGTTATTCATGAGCAAGACAATATACAGCAGAGCCCTTGTGGGGAGCAGTTTCAGCGTCCTGTTGTCTAAAAGGTCTTCTCCAGGCGCTTTTTTTACCTTTAGATTTTTTATATGCTGTACCACTTCTTGAAGTGTAACTGGGCTTGCAGGCAAGGCCATTTGGAATGGCATCTCCAGCCTAAGCTCGACTACCCTTCGCCTATCTGCTGTTGTAAAGTCAAAAGGCTTAAATCTTTCCTCTAGGCTGTTTGCAAAGATTTCAGCTTTCTGCTGACTGGAGTAGCTCCATCCACCTGTAGGATCCTTAATTGGAGTCTTAGGGATGACCAGCCTCTTAAATCGCCTCGTAAGCTTCCAGAGCGAGTAATTAAATGATGCATCTGGACCAGCACTTTCCAATATGTCATCAATTCTGCCTTGTCTGATTTTAGCAAGCTCTTTTTGCAGTCGATTGGACAGTCTTTTGTAGATTTGATGAATGCGAGTATCTCCAGTTCTTGCATATTCTTTCCTGACTCTTCTTTTCAGGCTTAAGAGCGCAGCAGCCGTTGGTGGTAGACTAGCTTGACTATGTTGGGTTGGCAAGCGTAAAGTTTTCGGTGCAGCAGAAGACGCAGCCAGTGAAATGTTCTTCATGAGGATTGATATCGCGTCTTCGATATCCTCTGGGCTGTTAATTTCGACGTTCAGAAAAAAAAAAAAAAAAAAAGTTTAATGCAGCAAACAAAATTAAAATACAAATTAAATACAAATAATAATAATAATATAAAATATTAAGAGGAGCAGAAATTTTGACCGATTTGACTTCGAGAGGTTTTTTTGAATAATAATCAAAAAGCTTACTTAACGAAAAAATAGTAATTTTATATTATACTTATATGTAAGACTGCCTTAGTATGATCCATTTACATATTAGCGAAAACATCGCACAGATGACACCTCAATACCTTAGTTACAAATTAAATTATTTATAATTATATCTTTTTATAATATGCTGATGGTTTTTTTCTGAATTATGAGAAAATTCTTTCAAATAGTAAAACAGAGAACAATAATTAATGACAAATGCAAACGCCACTGCCAGTTCCACGAGGACAAAGAGTAAAACCGCAGGCTAAAGGCATGCGTATTTCTTTAACATACAACTGTCAATGCTGTGCTCCTACAGTATGTTTTCTATCTGTCTGTTCTATGCTGCATACTATAGCTGGTATTCTTTTTTTCGGCGAAAAATGTAGCATACTTTTTTGCTGCATCCTGGCACCACTTTATTATTCGTAATTTGTCGTAAGAGTTTTGCATTTGCGTTTGCGCTTTATGCACTAAATAACACTAAAGTGCAACTAATTTGCAAAATTTGTATTGCTGTCAGTGGTTTTTGTTGTTGCTGTTGTCGCAGCTACTTTTGTTTGGTGCTGTATCCGTTTTTTGTAGCAGCCATTTAATTTCCGCACGTGTTGTTACAAAGCTGTCACAACAACAAATATAAACAAAAAGGCGACGGCGGCACTGCTGAACAAGAAAAGGAAAACGCAGACAAATCTGTCATTGTGCGCCACGCTTGTTATTGTTATTATTATTATTGTTATTGTATTGTACCAAAAAGAAATATATTTCTGCTTTTGCTCTGCACTTAGCCTTTGCTCGCGTCCTCATCCGCATCCGCACCCCGCCGGCACAAAACAATGCGACAGCTGCACAATGTCCGATGCTTGTTGCCTGTCCGGTTGTCTGGATGTCCTCACGTCTGTCTGTCCGTGCTTTGTAATTGTTGTTCAACGAACTTTTCCTTTTTCCGTTCCGTTTTCCTACCAAGGTTTCGGCACAGTGTTTTCTTTAGCCCGTTGCTTGGCAGCGCGTTTCCTCGTTTACTTACATCTTGTTGCCGCCTCCTGCCTTTGTTTTTCTTAACGCTTTTTGCTTTTTAGCACCTGCCGAAATTACGCAAGAGTCACTCGTAAGAGGAAAAGCAGCAACATTGTTTGTGTCCTAACCCTTTCGAGCTGAAGTATGCGCAATGTCTCTGCTTGTTATTATTACTGTTGACATTGTAATATTATTTGCATTTTATTTCCCACTTGCCATTGTCCGTCGCCGTTTGCCAGCTGTTAATACATATTTGCGGTTTTTGGTTTTAGGGTGGACGTTGTAACGGGTATAGACAATAGCCCATTAGTGTAGGCGAGGTGGTGGGTGTAAGATTGAGAGCGCACGCTAGTATGTTCCGGCTCGGGCTCGTCGGCTAATGGGTGGTGTTCGATGACTCTCATATCTTACGGCCTTTTAATTAGCTTATTATTTAAAAACAAAGCGTGCTATCGGAAAAGCCATAAAAATCGGTAAGTTGACACAAATAGGACAAAAAGAAGAAAGCTGGGTTTGCAGATCACAGGACACAAGTGGACACACCTTTGGTATTCCTCTGTTGACGTTGAGGAAGTATTGGCCCACCCATCCTTGGTCATTCATATCCTAAAACAATTATGCGAATGACCCCTTCAAACCTCTACATGCTGCGGCTAGCGGAAATCATAAGACCGGAAAATTTAAGCAATCATTATAATGTTTTTATTAAAAACTAAATTCATTGAACACCTTGTCTTTTCGAAGTTCCATATATAACCTAACTTTATCCAACGGCAAGTTAAAACTAGTTTTCAAGTCTTTCGCCTTAACCTTTACGACGAAATCAAGCCTATGAACATTTCTAATTAAATATCTAGTAGTAAAAAAATATATATATAAGTAGGTATAGCAAAGTGAGTAGAGCAATTGGCGTGGCTGGAAGAAATGGTTATTTATATTCAAATATTAAAGAAATTAGGGTAAGAAAATATAAACAAATATTTGAATTATATAAATTCATGCATTTTCCCCTTTTGGGATGTTTATGTGCGTGCCGATAATAGGAGAATTATGAAACAAAAGCCAAGACTTGGCATAAAGGCGTTAAGTTTGTTTTTATGCCTAGCAGGCAAGCCTGTGTTCCAATTGAACAGCTGATCACTTCCGTACGCATGCACGCAAGTAAGTATGAAAAATAAAAATTAAAACGGCTGTACTTACAGTTTTTGTCCAACGTCGAAAGATCTTTCGGGGGGGACGCGCTGTGTGGGCTCACCGCTGCTTGCATGCATAATTTTTTTGTACTAAAGTTTATGTTCGATATTTACTGGGTGGGCTTTAACGTGTTTTTTTTTAAACAAACCAGAAAAAAAATTGTCGCCATGCACATACACATTTGTAGCTAACGAATTTTGCTTTGTGTATTATTTTTTTTTGTTTTCACTTAGGTATATTCTTTCCCACTTCATCACGCCATGCCGAGTTGCTTTGCTCGCGTGGTTACACATATGTACATTTAAATTTGGATTTAACACAGGGGAAAAAAAAATTAAAGAATAATAAGCGCACTAGAGAAGTTCATTTTTGCGCTGGACACATATATAAATATATATGTGGATATATATATAATGTTGCCTTTAAAGGTTGGGGTAGGCTAATTTATGCCTTTTTCTTTCCCACGGGCCTCCAACCAACACAACGGGGCTTTGCCAATTGCCCAGGCACAGGTTTCACCGAAGACAACACAAAAAAATCACTCGCACTCCGTTATTAGGCGACGTCCGTCATAGACGATATGACCCACGAAACTGCAGAGACGGTTCTTCTCGCCGTTCCAGTGGCCTGATCGGAAAGCCGATCTTACCTCTGGCACGCCTTCGTCTGGCGTACCCCTCCCTTAGCCTAGTCGCTGCATTAGCATGCGCGCATCAAAGCGACAGGCAAAGGTTAATGCCCTATTGGATTGGACTAATTATTAAGTGCCAATTCTGCACGAAAACAATGTAAATCGAAAAAAATGTGAATTAGAATTTGCATTCCAAATGCGAAGAAACGAGAAAAATAAAATTTACCCGATGTCCGGAAGTGGCACCATGCAGAAAAATCCTTTCGACAATAGAATCCTCCAATTTAGTTTTCGCCAATTTATATACTTTTTTATTCGCTGTTAATACTATCGTTGCTGTATTAGGTTGTAGGTTATAGGTACAAATATAATCTGTATAACCAAAAAGTTGATAACCCCGTTAGCGTGGATAATGCACAACCTTCCTCTAGGCGATCTCGAAGTAAAAAGAAAGATCCGGATGCTAAGGCCAAGCAAGAAAACTTTCTTTTACGGAAATTGCTTCACACCTCTTTTGACAATTTCCTTTCGACAGGTCAAGGTTAAAGAAAGGGCCACTGACAACTCGCAAATATTGCCACTGTGCAACAATGAAAATAAACAATAGGTGGCCGATAGCCGTGCGGTTGCAGAAAATTAACTCCCTTTAAAATAAGTAAAAACAATTGAGAAAATTTGTTTATCTTGTTAACTAAGGCCAAAAAAAAAATGTGATCGTAGGCAGTTGACGCTAAAACATAACGCTAATTCAAATCGTAACTACACAAGCAGTGTGTGTACATAAGCAGCCGAAGCACTGCTTGACCAAGGTAGTGCAATAAAAAAAAAATACGATATTCACTGCCAGCGTCGTTACAAATTCCCCCCTGCTAAAATCAAGCTTGGGTTTCCATGCAAACGCAAGATTGATAACACCAGACGCTGCTAGAAAACAAATTTACTGTCGCAGGTCTTTCGCATGATAACGACCCAGTATTTTCCCTTGCAAATTTTCAACCTCGTAATAAGAATTTCCAAGTCTACGATGAACTCTCGCTTTCACAAAAGCTGGTCCTAACTTTGCATTGTAACCGGCTGGAAAATTACTCTGTTTAAAATTTCTAAGGAAGATTTCTTGTCCAACTGAGTAAGAAACATCACGCGACCGCAAGTTATAGATTTTTTCGTTCTTCTGTTGCTGTTTCTTCATGGTCTCAAGCGCCTTACTAAGCACAATATCGAGCGAATCCTCTCTTGAGAAAACAACCGCTCTATCCTCAATAAGACGCAATGTTTTCAGCAACTTGTACGTTGAACCTGAAGTAATCATATGCTGACCAAAGACCATGTAATAAGGTGTTGTGCCGAGGCCAGAGTGGACAGCAGACCGTAAAGCGCAGCAGATACTGCTCAAACTTTCATCCCAGTCTTTTTGATCTGGACGAATATACGAACGGATGGCTGCTATAACTGAGCGATTCACGCGCTCAGAAGCATTTGCCTGAGGCGAATGCACCGCTGTAAGTGAATGGAAAATTTTGTTTTCCCGCAAGAATTTTTGAAATGCTTCAGATTTAAACTGGGAACCATTATCCGATACTATAGTTTCGGGCACCCCAAATGTATGAAACAATTCTTGCTGCATGTACTTAACAACCGTTTCTGCATTCAATTTCCTTACTGCCTTCAGAAAAACAAATTTAGAGTAATGATCTAAAACAATGAAGATGGCAATATTTCCGCTGCGTGACCGAGGATATGGACCTAAAAAGTCAACGTATAAACGTTGGAAAAATCTCTCAGACTCCGCAGGTTTGCCCAAAGGTGGTCGCATCGGAAAATTCGGTGCTTTTGTCATCTTGCAAGTTTCGCAAGCATTTACGTACGTCTTGACATCATCAACAAGACCAGGCCAAAAATAGTAACGCCGGACTCGTTCCAACGTTTTATGGATCCCGCCATGTGATGCTAACGGATTGTCATGGGCATTGCGGAGTACTTCCTCGACCAAGTTCTTAGGTATCCACAATTTCCAAGCATAATTGTCGTGTAGCTGATCACCCGTTGTATGCACGGTGCGCCTATACAGCATATTGTCAACCACCTTCAAGTCCGGAAACTGGTCATTGTTGGCTTTAACTGACTCGACCATATCCAGATAATCAGCTGACTTAAAATGTTCTGAGTCCAAATTTACAATTAGGCCCTTATTATAGTCAATTGCTGCTAATTCGTCCTCGTTTACGCGTGACAGCGCATCTGGCACAATATTTAATTTGCCTTTTCGATGCTCAATATTAAATCGAAAACCCTGCAGTTTTAACGACCAACGCGCTAAACGGGAATGTAAATCGGTTTGCGACATAAGCCATTTTAAAGAGGCATGATCGGTAATGACTGTAAATTCATGCCCTTCAACATACGGACGAAATCGTTTGATACATACGATGGCTGCCAAACATTCCTGCTCGGTGACAGAATAATTTCTTTGGGCCTTGTTTAATTTCTTAGATACGAATGCAATCGGCATTTCGTCTCCTGCTTCTGACTTTTGTACAAGAACCCCACCTACTCCTGTCTTGCTTGCATCGCAATGTATGTAAAAAGGTTTGGAAAAATCGGGACTGATCAAAAGTGGAGCAGAACTAAGCATTGATTTTAAAGTTTCAAACGCTTTTTCTCCTTCGACAGACATAGTAAATTTACGCTTTTGCTTCAGCAAATCTGTTAGTGGAGCAGTGACTCCAGCAAAGTTGTTTATAAACTTTCTATACCATCCGGCCATACCAAGGAAACGCCTTAACGCCCTTAAATTCTGAGGTAAAGGAAAATCTACAATCGCTGACACTTTGCTAGGGTCTGTGCGTATTACTCCCTCTCCGATTATGTGGCCTAAGTATTTTACGCTACGCATACAGAAATTGCTTTTTTCGCAATTTATTGTCAAGCCGGCTGCCTGTATGCAAGAAGCTACTTTGCGCAAAACATGCATATGCGCCTGAAAACTATCTGAAACCACTAATAAATCATCCAGATATATAAACACCTCATTCCTCAGAGCCGCTGGTATTACCTTGTCCATCAAGCGGGACATGGTTTGAGGAGCATTGCAGAGCCCGAATGGCATGACCTTAAAATGATATAAAGGTCTACCTGGTATGGTAAAAGCGGTTTTGTCGCGAGATGCGGTATCGAGTGGGATTTGCCAAAAAGCATCTTTTAAATCCAAACTCGTTATGAACATTGCCTTTGGTAGCCTGCTTAGTATGCCATCAATTTGTGGTAAAGGATATGCATCCTTTTGCGTAACTGCATTCACCTTTCTACTGTCTAAGCAGAGCCGCACTTTGCCAGGCTTTTGGACCAACACCACAGGCGAGGACCAGGCACTGTCTGACTCCTCAATGACATTTAGCTTCAACAATCGATCGACCTCAGCATATAAAAGTTTTTCAACCGCTGGCGATACTGGAAAATGTCTTTGCTTTATTGCCTTGGCGTTGCCCACATCTATAGAGTGAGATACTAAATGTGTTTTACCTAAACCAGCTACGGCAAACGATGGAAACTGCGCTATAACATTCTGCAATTCCGATTGCTGAGCCAAAGTCAAATTGTGTGTACCCCTATCTACTTCTGCCAATTGCAAATTAGATGGAAGTAACCCAAAACTGTTCCAAAAGTCTATGCCCAAGTATAAGTCTTGACTAAGAGAAGGTATTATATGGAATACAATGTTCTTTTTCTTATCATTGTATTCAATTGGTAATGTCACTCGTCCCAAAATTGTTTGACTACTGCCGTCCGCAGTGCAAGCGTTGCCAAGAATCTTTTTGAGTCCTATCTTGCTACGTATAACTTCCTGGGCCAATTGTCCACTAATACAGCTCATTGATGCTCCTGTATCTAATAAGCCTGAAACAACTCGACCTAATATTTTAATATCTGCATACGGACGTTGGTCCTTAGCATTTTTGCCAATAGCCGAGATAACTTTCGCTGCATGCCAAAAAGATTTAAGTCTAGCTGTGTTGCGCGAACGTTTACCAGGATGAAGATACGTTGGAAAGTTGGCGGATTCTTTTAAAATCTGAATTCGGTGAGGCCAGCATGACGTAATGTCAGGCATAGTCTCAAAATGTGGTACGTCCGGTATATTTTCAACAATAGTTGAGTTTATTTTATTATGATACTGGTCTACAACTCCGTGTTTGTCGACCGAGAATGGTGAGCGATCTGAGGCGGTCGACTGCCTTGGGTGCTCGCTTTCGCGTTTTTTGAGCATCGCTGACATGATGGCTTGTAGGTATTTGCCACTCCACAACCATAACAAAACACTTTTCTTTTGGCAATACAGTCCTGATAGCGGTGACCCTCCTTCCTACAGTTCCAACAGACTAATGCTAACGCTTCTATATCTAAAGGAACTTCGTCTTCCCCAAACTCAGAAGCCTCTTCCCAATTACCTCCATTGACTACTTCAGCTACGTTAGTTCTGAACGGAAGTGCTTTACGATAAGTCTGCGTGCGATTAATGCTTTCCAAAAAGCATTCGCGCCTGCGACAAATTTCCCGCAACTGCTCAACAGAGTTGATCTGCAGATTCAAAATTTCATGCTGAATTTCTGGTTTCAAGTTGCGCCTCAAAACCTCAACTAACGTTTGCTCCGACAGTGGAGTTTGCAAACGGTCAGTCAGCAGCACAATCGCATCATAAAATGCATCAAAGCTTTCTTTCTCGCGCTGCTTCCTATCGCGTATTAATTCGCGGATATCCACGTCGGTGCGAGTGTCCCTAAATTGTTTGCGTAAGGCCGCGCATAACTCTGGCCAACGTATATGTCCACTGGACTTGTGAAAACGCCAGAAGAAATCGCTAGCTTTTCCCTCAAACAGCGTACTAGCATTTCCGCATAATAAATCGAAATTTCCTTCCAAAGTTTGATGAGTCAAAGCCTCAACCCGGTATAAGAAATTATCAATAGACAAACTACTGCGTTCACCAGAAAATCTAAGTTTCCAGCTAGTAATGATTTGGCCAACTTTATCGGGTCTACTCAACAAGCTAGAATTGATCGAACGAGGCGATGCATTAGGAGGTGCCGTTGATGGTATGTTAATGGCATTGTTAGAGCCAATGCCCAATAGTTGTTGCAAAGAAGCGGTCTGATCTGGTATTTCTAACGATATGTTTCTTGATTCTGCCGTTGCTGCAGGGGCCGCTGGTGTGGCTGCCGCTGGTGCAGCTGACAATTGAGCTGCAAGATTTTCTTGTAGTAATCTCCCTATCTGACCAGTTAACTCCAGCATTAATCCAGTCTGCATTGCTTTAACAGCTTCTGCAATCGCTGCTCCGACCTCAGGAGAAAGGCTTGAATTACCAACAGTACTGAGGTTGACGGTATTAGGTGGGCTTGGACTAACACTAGTTCGCCTTGCCTCACTGGACGTGCTAGCCGAACCTTGTTGTCGAGATTGTGCCCTTGTGTTGTAAGCCGAAGTTGTTGGCTTTGCCAAAGGCTTACTTATGCAAACCTCTCTGCAAACGGGACATAAATTTGAGGCATGGAAATGCGTTGTAATGCATGCCTTATGGAATATGTGTCCACAAGTCACCCTATGTGTTTCCAAATCCTGTAAGTTGCCCTTGCATAAAAAGCAAAGGTCAGTTGCCGATTCGGCACTGGTTTCTGTAGACCGATTTAGTGGCATCTCGAAGCTACTATTAATACTTCAATGCATATGCAAGCAAAACACTTGCAAGAATAAATGCAAAACAAAATCCCAAATCAAAACAGCGAAACTAAAATGTCAACAAAACCAAAAAAGAAATGTTGTTGTTGTCTGCACGTCAACAAAACTATTGCTGCAGCTTAAGATATAGGTACAACAAACCCAAAAGCGAAAAACTAAAAATTAAACCTAAAAAAATAAATATAGCGAAACGGTAACGATCAAAAACCAAAAGTCTATGATTTCACGCTTAACCAACAGCATATGTAGAGATTCTTATCAGTGTTTATCAGCCTGTGTACGTATGTGTCTGCTTCCCAAAGCGGGGTAAGAGGAAAGAACACTGGTGTTTGTCGTAAGAACAACAACGCCAAACTCAACGCAAGCCAACGCTTGGCCGGTATGACGGTGTTATTCTGATGCCAAACCTACGTGACCTTGTCTTCATTATGAGCCGTGGCCAGGCGGCAATTACAGAAAATTAACCCAGCCTGTATTCCTAAGCACCCCATAACGCAAACAAAAAGTCTTTAGAAACCAATGATATTGAACTTTTTTACTATTTGAATGCCTACATTATCCGTGGTCAGTAGTCAGCTCTTAAAGCCGATCGTACTGAATTCCTATGCGTCTAATTGCAGAAACTCATATAATAAAAATAGAAAAAGGAATTGGTATCGCTTTAATTCCTATCAGCCGTGGCCTGCTGACATTTCAAAGAAACTATTCACCAGTATTCCTATGCGTCTGACAGTCACCAAAGCGGTACACAAGAAAGGACAGAAGAAATGGTTATAGATATACAGTGTCATTGCAATTTAAACAGTAGCCGTGGTCAGGCGTACCCTCTGTAGAGAACCAATCCCCTGCAGTCCAATGCGTCTAACTGCTAAATATACCTAAATGACGTTAAAAGAGATTTATTTTTCCTTACGATAGTTGCAATTAAAAGAAAACATAGCGATAACGATAAACAAAAATGTAGCTAAACTACAAAAGGGAAAAAGAAATTTAATTGCGACTAACGTACGAGAAGCTATTGTTGGAAAAGACTAAAGATTTTACTGCAGAAAAGAATAAAAAGTGTATCAGTCATATTTATGTTCTTGTGAAGCCTAACATTTGAAAGCCAAAAATACGAAATAAAATTGACAACTAAAAGTTGGGCTCCACACGTTGGGCGCCAAAATAATAAATGAAATTATAACTGTAACGGGTATAGACAATAGCCCATTAGTGTAGGCGAGGTGGTGGGTGTAAGATTGAGAGCGCACGCTAGTATGTTCCGGCTCGGGCTCGTCGGCTAATGGGTGGTGTTCGATGACTCTCATATCTTACGGCCTTTTAATTAGCTTATTATTTAAAAACAAAGCGTGCTATCGGAAAAGCCATAAAAATCGGTAAGTTGACACAAATAGGACAAAAAGAAGAAAGCTGGGTTTGCAGATCACAGGACACAAGTGGACACACCTTTGGTATTCCTCTGTTGACGTTGAGGAAGTATTGGCCCACCCATCCTTGGTCATTCATATCCTAAAACAATTATGCGAATGACCCCTTCAAACCTCTACATGCTGCGGCTAGCGGAAATCATAAGACCGGAAAATTTAAGCAATCATTATAATGTTTTTATTAAAAACTAAATTCATTGAACACCTTGTCTTTTCGAAGTTCCATATATAACCTAACTTTATCCAACGGCAAGTTAAAACTAGTTTTCAAGTCTTTCGCCTTAACCTTTACGACGAAATCAAGCCTATGAACATTTCTAATTAAATATCTAGTAGTAAAAAAATATATATATAAGTAGGTATAGCAAAGTGAGTAGAGCAATTGGCGTGGCTGGAAGAAATGGTTATTTATATTCAAATATTAAAGAAATTAGGGTAAGAAAATATAAACAAATATTTGAATTATATAAATTCATGCATTTTCCCCTTTTGGGATGTTTATGTGCGTGCCGATAATAGGAGAATTATGAAACAAAAGCCAAGACTTGGCATAAAGGCGTTAAGTTTGTTTTTATGCCTAGCAGGCAAGCCTGTGTTCCAATTGAACAGCTGATCACTTCCGTACGCATGCACGCAAGTAAGTATGAAAAATAAAAATTAAAACGGCTGTACTTACAGTTTTTGTCCAACGTCGAAAGATCTTTCGGGGGGGACGCGCTGTGTGGGCTCACCGCTGCTTGCATGCATAATTTTTTTGTACTAAAGTTTATGTTCGATATTTACTGGGTGGGCTTTAACGTGTTTTTTTTTAAACAAACCAGAAAAAAAATTGTCGCCATGCACATACACATTTGTAGCTAACGAATTTTGCTTTGTGTATTATTTTTTTTTGTTTTCACTTAGGTATATTCTTTCCCACTTCATCACGCCATGCCGAGTTGCTTTGCTCGCGTGGTTACACATATGTACATTTAAATTTGGATTTAACACAGGGGAAAAAAAAATTAAAGAATAATAAGCGCACTAGAGAAGTTCATTTTTGCGCTGGACACATATATAAATATATATGTGGATATATATATAATGTTGCCTTTAAAGGTTGGGGTAGGCTAATTTATGCCTTTTTCTTTCCCACGGGCCTCCAACCAACACAACGGGGCTTTGCCAATTGCCCAGGCACAGGTTTCACCGAAGACAACACAAAAAAATCACTCGCACTCCGTTATTAGGCGACGTCCGTCATAGACGATATGACCCACGAAACTGCAGAGACGGTTCTTCTCGCCGTTCCAGTGGCCTGATCGGAAAGCCGATCTTACCTCTGGCACGCCTTCGTCTGGCGTACCCCTCCCTTAGCCTAGTCGCTGCATTAGCATGCGCGCATCAAAGCGACAGGCAAAGGTTAATGCCCTATTGGATTGGACTAATTATTAAGTGCCAATTCTGCACGAAAACAATGTAAATCGAAAAAAATGTGAATTAGAATTTGCATTCCAAATGCGAAGAAACGAGAAAAATAAAATTTACCCGATGTCCGGAAGTGGCACCATGCAGAAAAATCCTTTCGACAATAGAATCCTCCAATTTAGTTTTCGCCAATTTATATACTTTTTTATTCGCTGTTAATACTATCGTTGCTGTATTAGGTTGTAGGTTATAGGTACAAATATAATCTGTATAACCAAAAAGTTGATAACCCCGTTAGCGTGGATAATGCACAACCTTCCTCTAGGCGATCTCGAAGTAAAAAGAAAGATCCGGATGCTAAGGCCAAGCAAGAAAACTTTCTTTTACGGAAATTGCTTCACACCTCTTTTGACAATTTCCTTTCGACAGGTCAAGGTTAAAGAAAGGGCCACTGACAACTCGCAAATATTGCCACTGTGCAACAATGAAAATAAACAATAGGTGGCCGATAGCCGTGCGGTTGCAGAAAATTAACTCCCTTTAAAATAAGTAAAAACAATTGAGAAAATTTGTTTATCTTGTTAACTAAGGCCAAAAAAAAAATGTGATCGTAGGCAGTTGACGCTAAAACATAACGCTAATTCAAATCGTAACTACACAAGCAGTGTGTGTACATAAGCAGCCGAAGCACTGCTTGACCAAGGTAGTGCAATAAAAAAAAAATACGATATTCACTGCCAGCGTCGTTACAACGTGGTGTGGCATGCTTGATATAAAAATTAGTTTGATTTAGTTAAGAGTTGTTGGCAAAAGCGCTAATGAGCTGCTTTTTTACTGTTTGGTTTTGATCAGCTCCACCGAAATGACATCGAAACTTTTTGTTGTTGCGCAACTTTGCACGCCAGCAAAACTTTCAGTTTAATGAACTAATCACCACAGTCACCAATTGGGGTTACAACTACTAATTAATTTACATTAGTAAATTGCGAGCGTGTAATTAACTTTTATTGGTGTGTATATATGTATATATAGTCGTATAGCAGTATAGCAGTAACAACAGTATTAGATACAGCAACAACATAGCTGGATGTAGAGAATATATATTGTAGTTATACGCTAATCACACAATGGAGACGCATTTGCTGAGCACTTTTGTCAACGTTGCTTAATTAGAAATGCGCCTGCAGCAGCAATAACGAACCCGCTTTCACATCGTACACACAGTAGGAAGAAAGCAAAGAGTGAAGGAGGAGGACAATATCGAGTTGCAAGAAATGCAAGAAGTGAAGAAAGAATATGCTCGCAACACAATATTCATACCAAGTATATTGTAGTTCGCAGACTCTTGGCACATTTGTCTACACAACTTGGGAACGATAATTTGCGAAGCAAAACGAAGCGGGCAACACTCTCGGAGGATTAATTTAAACGCGAAAAGTGAAAGCTCGCCTCCCGCAACCATTGAATCTGTGGCCAAGCAGGGGGATGTGGGCGCCTCAAATTTATGTTATATATTTTCAAAATTATGTATTCGGCATTTTGTGCATTGGGACAGCAGTAAACGAAGACATTTCCAAGAGTACTGAAACTGAAATGAGGTTTTTCGCTTGAGAGAAATGGGAGCAATGTGGCACAAAATGCAGCAAAATGATGTCAAAAGAATTTAGCTCTTGAGCTATGAACTTAATATATGTATCTATCTTAATTTGTCCTCATAGCTCGGCAACGCTGAAAAAGGAATTCATAATAAGTATAAGATAAAAAGTCTGTCTGGCTCATTTGAAATTTCCTGGAACTAATCACCATTTCAATTTTACAAGTATTTTTAAATACTGTTCAAAAGACGGGACTTTTCAGGATATGCAATATTGAATATTCACTTAAAGAAACTTGTTTTATTTATTTTAATTTTTAAAGAGCACAGTCTAAGTCCGCTGCAGACTCCCAAAAAGAAACGCACTGAAGCCTCGGGAGAAATGATCTGCCAGCGCAGTACTTGAGCTAGGGGAACAGCAAATTCTATCGACCAGGGGATTGTCCAAAAGCATTAAATTTTGGAGAAGTCTAGAGTCTCATTAAGGGAGATACACTAAATAATATATTTTTATCTTTTTCAAATGTTTGTTTACCCTATTTTGCAAGTTTTTACTTATTATATTATGTTTCTTAATCGGCTTCGAATTCAAGACATTAAGAACCAACATTTGAAGACGGTTTTAAAACACTTTTTATGTCTTAAGTTTAAAGCTCAAACTTTAAAACCCGACTCACAAATTTTACAACTTAGCGGATTATTTACTTTACGTTAACTGTCTAGTCCCTTCCCATAGACATACTTTTAACATACCATATATAAATGGGCTGTATTTGTATCTCGTTTTATTTGCAGTATGTTAAAGGTCTATTTGGCACACTAGTTTTATTTGCCAATGCGATTCTAGCCTAGTGGAATGTTTAATTTTTAAAATGAACAGCACGAGGCTGACGTGTGTTAAATATTGTCACTAGCCTGCAGCAAAATAATGACACCTCCAACACAAAAACGAAAATGAAGAGTACAACCAGAAAAAAGGCACAACGAGCAAAATACACACACACACATACTATATATGTTGCCCAAAAATGTTGGACGTACATTTTTTTAATGCATGTATGTATGGGTTCCAGCATCCCAATTCAATGGCAGGCAGGCAGTCTGTCGCTGCTAGCAGTCCTACGTCTATATGTGTATGTGTGTGCGAGGAAAGTCGTTAGCAAGTGCAACGGTACAAAATATAAAAAAGGAACAACAAAAAATGCGCAAACAACAACATCAACCCAAAACGGTTGCTAAACAACTTTTCGTTATCTCCTCATGCTGTTGTTGCCTCCATTGCGTTTTGTATATCGGGTGTTTATAAACGTATTTGGTGCTCATGCATTTGCCGCATGCAAATATTTGTGTGCATGTGCGTATGTAGGTATGAGTGTGTGTGAGTGTCTGTGTGTGTCATCTGTGGGTGTATGTGGCTGCTTCCATGTTTTGCGCTGAACCGCAACTCTGATTTAATTTTTTGAAATTGTAAGCCACTTCTCTTATTTCGTTGTTGCCGCTTTTTCGGTTGCATTCAAAATTAGTCGCTTGTAGCCGTTGCGGTTGTCAACTTGTTGTTATTGTTGCTGTTGCCGGTCGGCCAACTGTTTTCATTTTCAGCTCTTTTGCAGCTTGTTTGTGCGATTGCTTGTGCCTGTCTGTGTACTTGTATCTGAGTGTATAAAGATACATATTTTGTAATTAACTCGGCACACGGTAGAAGGCCAAAACTGCTGGCACGCAATTTTAATGTCGCCCTAGGGGGAATTTAATTAATTTCCTTTTGCTCGAAATTGAAGTCTCCACTTTAAACTTTTTAGCTACAGCTTTTCATGAATGTGGCTAAGTGCACTATATTAGTAGCAAATCAGTAGAGTTTTCCCACAACCGACATCAACTGGCAACTTTTTTCGAAAGCAGATTTTTGGGCCACATAATAAAAAACAAAATCATTAACGAAACGAGGAGAACAGCTAAAACAAATTTCAAATTTAATTTCTAAGGGATCTATGTATACTTGTATGATATACTATATGTACATATCAGTGAACCGATTTGTAGGGATGAGAAAGGTCTACATGCCATGTTTTGGGTTCCTAGTTGTTGTGCTTTAAAAGTTCCCACTGCTCATATGGAAATACAGACGAACGAACAAGGGAATTATGTAAGATAATAATAAGAAAAAAATAACAAAAAATTAAAGAACACTATTACATATAGATAAATGAATTTAAAATGTATATATAAAAATAATTAAGGAAAAAACAAAAGGCAAAAAAGTTGTGGATGCATTTTTAAATACAGTGCAAAAAAATGAGTGCAATACTTTATGCATAACCCTTAAAAATTATACGAATCCTGCATTTTTAAATTTGGCAAGCACTTTTTTATAGTAAGAAAAAATTCTAAGAAATCACAGAAATTGTGCAAATATATACATATACATAACTACATTTGAATATAAGAGCATTGAATTGCCAGTTAATTCATTAACTATGCTATTATCAACAGATTTTGCGGCTTGGAGAAAATTATAATTATTTTTATTATCCCGACACCATGTCATCGCCGCCTTCCGCTGTTAATTTCTTCCTTTGCAATTCCTTTTCAGCTGTTTCCGGATTGGCAAGGTAATAATGCTAAGTTAAGTATACTTCGTTGAGTTGCTGTAGCTGATTGGGTCAAATACTTACCTTACTTGTGTAGTGTTTGCGTAGTGATGTTAATAAACATTAAAATTTTGATTTTGACTCAAGCGATTGCTTCGTCTTCCATTATTGTTATAGTCCAAGCATCGGTCCTTTCAACATTACTAACCTAAATGACAGTCCGTCAAGATTAGTTCAGAAAATTACCAAAATCTACGAAATATGTCAAAGTAAGTTGTAATTTGTATTTGAACAGTAAATTTATGTAATGGCAGTTAATCAATCACCCATCGGGTTGTACATTTTTCTTTTCTTCTTTTTGTTTCTGATATAATAAGTTCTTAATTAAAATGTAATTTTCTCCCCTACATTTACTATTGTTTAGTTTGTTAGATCTAGAACGACTATGACTAAATTTGACTGTGAATCGGGATATAGCTGGCCAACTTGTCGGAGGCATTAATTAACATTTTTGTTCATTTATTTTTTGAAGCTTTCATATCTTGTAAGAGAAATCTGTATCGAAATGAAAAAAGTTAAAGTATAAATTTTGTTAACTTTGCAAATATGTATGAAAAATCGATGAATTTATATTTAACTTTTACATACATACATCTAAACCTTGGCGATTCTTATTTTAAATTGTCTTCATTTTGGACATTCACTATTAGTTTTTGCAGATCGAATTTGCAATTTTTTATCAGTGTTTCTAATTGATTCTTTTTTGTGTTTCAATTATAGGTTTTTGTATGCCAACAATTCTATGATGTTCTTTCAAATTTATGATTATTGTATTCCAAAAATTGTATAATGGTTTACAATTTTAGTAATTGTTGTGCATTTTTAAGGACACTTAGTTTTTGTAACTTGTATAGCTTCATATTGTTGACTGAAAAATGAATACAAGTAAATAGGCTCTACTGCAAATGCCTTTTTTAAGAGAGAGTTGACCAAAGTCGACCCACACATTTAAAATCTCATATTGGTTATTGTAATTGCTTAAGAGAAAGTGGATATTTACTATTGGCATTATTGTTGAAATTGCTACTCTTCTTTATATTAAGCCCAGACAAATTCAATTATTTCTATATATAGTATGTACATATGTGTATGTGTGTTTGAAAGTAATTATGCAAACATCGATCAAATTAGGCAACTTAATAATGCAACGAGCCAGTCGCTGTGCAATTAAAACGGAAATGAAATTTGTTATTTAATATGCGAAAGCAAAACGCAAATCAAAATCCAAATGCATTTGTAGTGAATAGGAAGAAGTGTGAACGCGATAGTATGCGGCGACTTTGAATGCGGCGCATAATGTATGGCGCCCAAATTACAGGCTATAAAACAAATACTAGTTTAATAACGCACACACACACACTCACACATACAATGCCATGCATACATGAACACAAAAGCCACACAAACGCGCACCAAATATCCGAATACCAACAAAAACAACGCGCTGCCATCATAAATATAAACTAACATACAAGTTTAATATAAATGAACACATACAAATGTATGTATGTGGGTGTGTTTCTGTGTGTGTGTGAGTGTGTGTGTGTAAGCGCGCGTGGTCGTTGTGGCTTTGCGGTTACAACATGTGCCTTGTTGTATATCCCTTCGTATAGGAATATGTGTTTGTGAATCTGCCACTCTCCCTGTTTTCATGCCAAATAAGCTTTCATAAATAATGAAAAGTGCCACTGTGGATGGCTAAAATGCTTCAGCAGCTTGTACAACAGTAGCAACAACAACAACAACAACAACTATACTATACTATACTATATGTATGTAACTACAATGTTACATCACCAGCAATGAACCAACGCCGAAGCGCACAAATTAGTAACCAAGGATTACCGGCAATTATTTTCATTGTATGCATGCATTTGCCGCCATTATTTTGATTGCTTCGTTTGCTTGACCACACAACACCACACCAGACCGGAGCAGACCAGAACCATCCACACCAGACGCGACCAGACCATGTTGCACACTGTGAGCACATCAAGGGCGCCATGCTCGAGCTTAGAGCTCACTGCCTGAATGAACCACAATTTTTCACAATGACCCGTTCCAAACGCATGATTGCCCATGCAATGAATGCTTATAAGTATATACATATGTATTTAGTTATATATATATGCGCTTGTAAGGTAAGTATGTGCTTTAAAAAAACTGTGCTAGATTATATAGATTGTTGTAACATAAATATATTGATGATAATCTTATGAATTGTATTTAAATTACAAATGACAAAACAGAGATCTTTCTTTTACGCACATTCACGAATCAAATCTGCTGGCACAGTTTTTGCCATATACTCGTATGTATTTAGTAGTAGGCGTTATTAGAGCTCTACTTTGACCTAAATTATGTGACAAAGTAGGCCAAATCACGGCTATTGCTTTTTGGCATAATAATTAAAAATTGGGTCATCATGGCCACCATACATTAAAATTGAAAAGGCAGAACTGCCGCAAGTGCAGCAATAGTGGCGGTATGGAGAGCATTTAGTTCAAAAAACATGTTCGATACAAATGAACAAAAGTATTTAGAATTAATGGGAATAATGAACTCATAAAAGTTGCTGCGAAATTACAGCTCGATCGTTAAATATTCCAACATACTGCAACGTTCACAAATAAATTTTTTCCAGCCAACAGGATACCAATACTACAGTAACCAACCTTAACTGCGGCTTCCAAAAAAATATAAGATTAAAAATGATATTAATTCGACGAAATGGAAAAAAAATTGTCTGCACATTGTCAACAAACACTATTGAAAAACAATACTATAAAAAAATGTTTGTTTATGATTTTAATCGATAGTTAAAAAGAAAATCAGTTTTTATTATAATAAGCCGTAAATCGATTGTAATGTACTCTAAAAAATATATATTAAAAAACGTTTGTTCTAGGCTTAAACAACATTTGATGCATTGCACAAGTACGAGTCATTTTTTTAAAGAAATACAAGTATATGTACCGGCATAGAATATAGTTTTTACCATTAAAAAAAGGCGTCATTTCCTTAAATTATAGCGAAGTAAATAATTAAAGGAACTCGTTTTAATATCAAGAAAGATTATTAAGTTTATTTATTGACGGGTCATCATAAATAAATTGTCTTTATTAACCAACAAACATTAACATTAACAATTTAACGACCAAACATATATTACAAGAGAAAAGGAAAATAATAAAATGTGTCTAGTTATTAGTCCAAGTTTTTTATTATACACTGAAGCTGTAAAGTAGCTTTAGTAAAAATAATAACTCCATATATATTTTCTGTTCGACTATTTTCTGTGACAAGTAGTATTGCATTAATTGAATAATGATAATTAGTTGATAGCTATGGCGAAGGAATACTATGGCTGCGTTGTGACTGGGTGTTTGAGAAGACGCCTGCCGAGCTCCTATTTCCATGCTTGAGTGTCCAAAGCAACAAGCAATTAGAGGACTTTATTCTTTACTGCAGATACGCAGATACTGAGCTGTTTAAGTAGTTTTGCCGGAAGCGAAAAGGTTACTTCTTATCTACGAGCAACACATACATACACACGTACGAGTACATACAATGCCACGCTTACGCCTATTTAGGCAACGGGCTGGTACAAACTAAAGTAGATTAAAAAAGTTTCAAATTTAAACCGGGTAACGTATTAATTTATTTAAGACCCTCTAAATTATATCCTTTGATGTGAAGCACACATTCCTTTTGCACTGGCTTCTATGAGTGCTTAGAACATGAGCCCACACCCACACACACATAGCAATAGACAGGCACAGATGTGGCCACCCGCTGCTACTTTTGGTGTATGTAATTACATTTTTTGCCATCAAAAAAGACAAAAAGCGAAAGGCAGAAAAAAGTGCGGGACATCCAACGAAAAAGCGCAAAATTACACATGCAGCAAGTTTGTTTTTTTTTTTTCTTCTAGTATAAAGAGATAGCAACAACAGGAACATCAACGAAAATGAGCCGTGCCAGCCAACGTCCGAAGTCAGAAGAGCAAAGCCTGCCAGTCAGCCAGTTGTAACGTATGTGCATCATATGTGTGTATATAACGACCATACACACATATCTATGAGTATGTGTGTGTGCAGCGTAACGGAAATAATGAAATTATTAACACTTGAGTGACTTCCGGCTAAAAACAAAAGCGCAAAACGCGGCAACAGAGGCGGCAGCGGCAGCGGCGGCAGCAGTGGTGGCAGCTATAACGAAATATAAAAAAAATACAGCCGCAAGACAAAAAGCAAAAACTTGCGAAATACATTAAATGAGCGTGGAAGGCATGTAAACGGCCAGCGTGAAAGAACGGGTGACAAGGGTGTGAGTGGAAAACTGGGAGGGGGGTGGAGATGGCGGGGCGTCGCATGGAGAGCCTGAGAAGCGCGCACCATGGAGTAATCATAATTGCAGTGCAAAACTTGGCTCGAGTTTTTCATTTTGCCACAAAACAAAAAGTGTGTGCCAGATACAAAAAAAAACGCCTCACGCTTTACTCCATTTCAACACACACTCTCACACACACACACACACACACACACACATACTCGTATGTATGTATAAGCATTGAGTTCTGGCAGGCAACAGACTGTAAATTTTGAAGAAGTCGTAATAGAGCCGTTGGCATATTTTCTATAAACGAATCGTGCGCTGCCGTCGCACTCGCTGCCATTGCTCCCATTGCGGCTGCCACAAACAAAAGTAAAGTATACGTCTAGTTGTACGAAATGCGCAAAGAAAAAACGAAAAATGTACTTAGTTGTACTCACTGTGCAAGGCAGCAAACAGACAAAGACACAAAAATAAAAAATATAAAATAAAACACAACAAAAGGAGTTGACAGCAACTCAACATTTTATGCGCTCACATGAATTTTAGCTTCACTTGTACTTGTACACTTAAGAGCAAGTTGGTTGACTATAACAAGCCACTAATTGGGCCTTTAAGCCAGTTAGTTATACAATCTATAGGAATAACCATTTGACTTTTGATTAAACTGCGTTCAAAACCCCCTCTTTTATCTTCAATTTGCAGGGCATTCAAAAGCTTTCCAAACCGGATTAATTTCACAACATGTCGTGAACACTACGCACAAGAATATGAGGAAGAAAACAGCAGCAGCAACGACAACAACAACATGTGTAGAGGCAGTTGCGTCAACTGCAAATCCTTTTCTATGCTTTGGCTTAATATATGTGATTATATTTTAAGCATATGCAAAATACTTTTTTCAGCTTTTGTCTTTCACACAGCAATTCATGCTCATGTGTTTTCTTATTTTTCCTTTTTACATTTTTTACACCCATTTGCCTGCCAGTGCTCTGAAAACGAAGCTTAAAAGGCATACGAACATGTTAAGCCATACGTGTAGAGTTTATGCCGGTTAGTCAAAGACAAATTTACCTATTGCTGGTGGCAACAACAAGAAAGAAGCTGGGAGTGTATGGTGGAGATTAAAGCGAGGCGTGCCATAAATGATAATGAGACCTCAAGTGGATTTCGCTCGAGCATTCGAAACGAATTGAACTTAGCCAAAGAGATCTGTCATAAGACGCTGCTACAAAAAATGTGCGTCCTTTGAAATACAATTAAAATTATATCTATAATCTGGTAAGGCAGGATTAACTCTGAGCAGCCCTTTGGTGGATTAAGATAAATCTATCCAGCAGCGTTTCTCCAATATCAGCGCTTTTAAATATCCAATTATGGTTTTATGTTATCTCAACGACTTACATTTTTCAAATCCTATATGCTATCCACTGATATTTAAAGCTATACCTTTTTCCATATAATATTTCTATTAGGGTGGTAACAATAATTTCCTTCAACACACAACTACTTGAATATGCTTTAGTCATTCACAAGTCACAAGTTTTTGATATAAAATATAAGTTGAACTATTTTCTCGTCTCGTTGATAGTTTCAACTTCTACACTGTGTATATTTAATATTATTTAATTTCCTGGTAATGCAAATATATTCGGGTCATCTTAATTAAACAGCAATAATATAATTATTAGATAAATTCCCATTTGACATATGAAATGTGTTAGGCGCTAGTATATATATTACTTCCAAGAATTCTATGCAGCGTATTATGATTAGAAAACTTCGAAACTAGTTTTTAAAACATGTGTAAAAAGTGATAAAAACCCAAACATTATTCTTACTTAAGTTATCACAAGTTTTTTCTAATCATGTTTGATATTTTTCAATTCAATCTATAATTAAGGATTAATGACTTCCTTAAGGTCAGAGCCCAAGCGGGGCGTGCTTAATCTAGCTTTGAAAATTATGAACACTGACCCAAAGCATAATATCGTATATCTTGCTTGATATTAAGTAATAAATTACAGACGCGACATGCATGACTAAATATTATGCATAAATAACATAAACTCCCCATTGAGTTGAAACTAGAATCTAGCAACAACAATTGAGAGTAAACTTTCGGAATTATTTTCCACTCACACTTTGCTCGCAAAAATTGCTTCAAAAATTGCCACAGTTTCTTGTTTCATTATTTTCCGTATATTTTTTGTTTATTTTTATAGCTTATTTCCCCCTTGCGCTAAAGTTTTGACTTCCGTTAGCAAGCGCATAAAAATGTTTTTGTTTTGTCTGTCCAAATCCTTACTTGCTGGTTATTGTTGCATTTATTATTCGCTTCCCTGCTCTAGCATTTGTTTATCCTTTTAAAAAGCGACAATTTCATAATGAATTTATTACCACCGAGGCAAAAGGGTAATGCATAACGCACACCACGTCCGACAGCAACAGTAAAAATATACAAAAAAAAGCAAAAAAAAGAAAGCTGAAACAAAAACAGAATTGTTAAAAATAAACTTAAACTAACTTGCACTGCCATGTAATGGAGATGGTCGTGTCTTATGTAAAATAAAACGAACGCGCACACCCACAACCGAATACATAACGAACATTTTGTTGACGGACAACCAATGCCAAACTTTTTAAATGGTTTTTTAATTATGCACTTCATTTTTGAAGTGACAGGCATATTTGTCCATAAAGTTTATTACTGCCATACATTTTCGATTTAAACTTAAATTTGATATTCGTAACTTTATCGTTTACCATAGATCAAAGAAATTGTTATCTCTCTCATTTGCTTTGACGAAAATCGCCTCTCAAATACACAATATTCGACAGAGTTTTATTTTCTGATTCGTTTGTGCTGCTTTCAATTTTGTAATTTTTGGAAAAGTTAAACAAATACCAATCCATGCAAAAGTAAAGATGTAAAGATTAAGTAAAGATGTGACTAATTCTGAGAATCTGAAAAGGTAAAATGATACTTCTATATCAATAAGCGATTGCCAATATACGAATTTTAAGTTAAGGAAATAAAAAGTAATCCATAAAATATAAGTTACTTAGATTTTTAAATTGCATAAATAATTCACCAGCTTCAATTGTTTTGTTAATACTATCTAACATTCAAATGATTTCGACTGGTGCTCATGTGTTGCAAAATAAATTTAAAAATGAAATATGCAAACGATGATACCTGCCTTTTAATGAACTACCATTTTAAATTATAGGAATAGCACTGGAAATGTATGCAGGGAATAAATATATGTATTTTTTGTGAATTTTCTGATTGCGAAGGAATTTTAAATAAAGAGCAATATTGGTATTTGTATGTTCTTTTTGAACACTGACACGTTTCTAATTGCTAAATATATTTCTAATGTAGGCTAAGAAATGTTTGTGAGGTTGAAATAACAAAACAATACACAAATTTTGCTTGTCTATTTTTGGACAGAGCTGCAGCAATTAACGAAAAAGTTTCCCTTCACATACACGTACTAAGGTAATATTTTGCTAACATATTCGTATAAGCTCGTAAACGTTCAACACATTAAATTAGCTTTCTTACAAAACATCGCGCAATTCATGCACACACCATTTACTTCATTTGTTGCCCATTGACATTATAAACGTCGGCAGACCATTGTGTGTGCGTGTGTGTGACAACGCCTTTACACTTAATTAATTAAACTTAATTGAAAATCAAATAAAATGGCAACCAAGTGTAACAATATAAAGGCAAGGGACAAAGGCGTAAACTTGCAATTGATATTGTCATTACGAGGAAATGAGCAAAATAATGAAGTGCATGGCAAGTGCAAGAGTGGGGTCACCAAAATGTCACACCAACACCAACACACACTCAGTCTGCAGCTTACACACATGTGCTCTTACAGGCAGCATCGACGAGACGAGTTCATGCTTGCAGCTGCTTCTGCTAAACGGCTCTATAAAATGCTCGACCAAGACGACAGCTCATTTAAATGTGCTTACACTGGAAAAAACTATTATTTGTTTTTAAATCAGAGTCAAAAGAATATAGTAAATTTATTCATTCTATCACTTTCATATTCCTGCAAAGGGAACTATTGATTGATAAAAAATCTGAACGATTTGAAAAGAAGAACTGATCGAAACAGAGTCTCGACCAAGACGACAGCTCATTTAAATGTGCTTACACTGGAAAAAACTATTATTTGTTTTTAAATCAGAGTCAAAAGAATATAGTAAATTTATTCATTCTAACACTTTCATATTCCTGCAAAGGGAACTATTGATTGATACAAAATCTGAACGATTTGAAAAGAAGAACTGATTGAAACAGATTGAAAGACAGCCAGCAATCGTGATTCGTTTTACTAAACATATACGAGTTCCTTTAAATTATGGTCTACCACACTTCCTTCTGGATAATATCAAGAATCCTTCCTGGTGTAAAAAAATAAAACGTCTTTTAAATGTATTTATTACTTTTAAGTAAATCGCTAAATCAAATGTCTATCGAGCTGACATTTTTCCTGTAGAATCGAATGCTCGAAAGAAAACAGAATTGTTCGCATATTCGAAATGGTTTACCTGTATTTTAAATAAATTGTACAATAAACGTTTTAACTTAATTTAATATACAATTTCTCTAAATTCGAGTTTAAACGCTAATTATTTCAAGTGTTTGTGTATGTGTGTGTGTGTGAATGAGTGAGTTTGTTAATGTTGTTGTAAGCCGCTTGGACTGTCATATTGTCACATAAATGCACAGCAAGTAGTAGTGCCAGCGCCAACAACAACAGCAATACCAACTACACGAGAGCAATGCTTTACAAGTGACAATGAACAAGCAACAACAATACTTGAAACAAGCGACGATGCAACAATTGTCTTTGTTGTCGCCGTCGCGTCGTCGTTTTCGCGTCTGCCGCCATAATAAGGCGCGACATTGTAGTGGATAGTTGGATGGTTGGTTGTTGGGGGTTGTGGGAGATGGCGTGGGCGGCAGTTTGAAGTGCCAGGCATAGACCAAAAGTGTAAAGTGCACTTGTGCTCATGTATTGTATTTGGTGTACCATTTTCGTTGAAATGATGACAATTTCAATTGCTGTTGTAGCATTTGTAAATGGCAGCATTAAGAACAACAACTATAATGGCACAACTAAACGCAGCAACAGTTGCCAAACACAAAATACACAATCACATACAGAACTATGTGATATAGTAAGTCCCAGTAGAAACGAGCATCAGCACCTTGTCGACGATTTTGGAGATGAACATCCGCAAAACTAATTTATGTGTTATACTTTCAGTTTCTGGAAACTGTAAGGGTATATTTTTCCTTTTTTTTACAGGGCCTTTTGCACTGAGACTTTACAAAATTTTTGAATTAAAAGCTAAGATATTAGCACCAAAAAGATGTTTAGCATTATCTTCTCCTCACAAAAGTGTACAATTTGTGGGTGGACAAATTTGGCCACGTATGACCGACTGCAAAACTATGAAAGAAATTTTTCCTAATTTGTATCAGATCTTACGAACCTTATTCGACTTATATACTGGTATGATTCGCGGTAAGCCATAGCTTCGACTCAGCCGAAAAAACCTTAGTTCGATGGTTTTTCATTTATAGTTTGTATTTATTCAATTTTTTTTTGTTCAAAGGCTAAATCAAGTATATAAGTCTCTATGAAAAACTATGATATTTTTGATCTCATTGTAAGGAATTAAGCTTTATTAAAGTCTTTATGAGATCATATAGTTCTGTAATTGCTTTTATTTGTTTGAAATAAATAAAAAGAATATATTTATTCTTCTTTTGATACAGAATATATTTATTATTCTTATTTATAGCCACTTTCTTAATAAACTACAATCTAAGTCGATCAGCAACCGCGGAAAGCGTGCACTCTAAGCGCCTATTTACCCTCGTAAGTACTAAAGGGATGTTGGCCTCGTTGTTTGCAACAACATGCGTTGTAGATGAAATTAGTCAAATGTTGGAAGACAGCGGTAGCACACAAGCTGCAACAACAACCACTTCAAGCTAAAATGTTTACATATTGCACCATTAATGGGCCATGTCGATACATCAGCAAGGTGGCTGTCAATTAGCTGCAAGGCTATAATTGTGAAATTTCCGCACTTAAAGCCACACACACACACACACACTCACATATACATACGCACACTTTAAAAGGCAATCAGCAATTTGGCAAATGAAAAAGTCAAACAAAATGACCAAGGGAGAGAATAACAACAACAGCAACAAAGAAATTTATAAAACGACAACAAAAATACAAAATTAATTACCAGAATGCAAATTAATTGCTGTCCGTTTTCTTGCTTTCAAGTTGGCAAACGCATAAATCTTGTCTGCAAGCCAACGAGCAACGCTGACGACTGCTGCGGGGCTCACACACACACACACACACACACACACACACACACACACACACGTACACAAAGGGACCCAACAGAGCCAGACGCTAGCTCACACACTCCCCAGTCAAATGCAATGACAAACAAATTGCCGTGCGCCGTTGCCAACAAGAAAAGAAAACAAAACAAAACAAAAACGAACAGAAAAAATGCACCGAGAGGAAACCAAAAATCTAGTTGAGGGTGGCAATAATGCCGGCACGCGCAAATGAATTGCTTGCCGAGCACACACACACACACACACCGACGTGGAGTGGAAGGCAATACAGATGGTTGCGTGACAAATTAAAATTTCGATGTCACGCAAATCACGATTGTTATACATATACATACTTTTATAATTTATTTCAATTAAAATGCTTCAAATTATAAAAATACCTATAAAAGAAAATGCACAATATAAATTCGAATACAAATTCATTATAATGGCGCACTGTTTCGCCTTAAAATGGAACTGAGTTGGATTTGCTAAAGTATTTTTATTTTTTATTATATTTATGCATATGATATGCATAAATTATTACTTGAACGTATCGTGCATTTTCTAATCAGCATTTTAATTTTAAATTTAAGAAATGTTGTAGAGAATTACATCTCCAGGCTAACATTACACTATTTAATTTATTCCGAATCTATTTATTTTACCTTCAAAGATTGTATACCTAAGGCGAAAGCTAGTTTTATAATAATATTAATTTTAATACTTATAAAAAAATTGGCATAGTTGTATTATGTAAGCCGAAACATCGTTTTAGTTGAAAATATATGGCATAGCGTTAAGAAATTAAAAAATTAGAGCGTTAACTAAAGTAACAAATATAAACCTAAATCATTGCCTTAATAAGCAAATAAGCGGAAATAAACATGAACTATGTAAGATTATATATAGTATGTATAATAGTTGTTCATTGTTAACTCCTTTTCAGTTTGGTGATCCCTTCCCCCCTTACACTCACGATGGCTGCACATCTCTAAGGAGTTGACAGCTTCCGACAGTGGGAAAAAGGTGTCAATCTATAGCACGTCATGTCATTCATCTGTACTGAATCATAGTATGGCGAGTTGAAATTATTACACCGATCCAAAAACTGGAGCGTGGAGTCCCATATAAAACGAATATTATTCTTACTACACTGTAAATTAGCTATTGAAATCAAAAATATCAACTATCAACTATCATTTAAAAATCAATTGAACATTTCTTTGTATGTTTGCTTATAACCTTCATAACATGGCGTATACGCAATGCCATATTACGCATACACCACTGAAAATTTCTCAGCTTATGTTTATTACAGCCACATGGCTTATGTCTTTGCTTTAGTTGTTGTTGTTCTTCTTCGCCGTGTATAAAGAAAAAACCTGGAATAAATTTGTAAAAAACAAAAACATAAACCGCTACAAATTTAAATGCATATGTCGCTTACACTGCTACGAGTATAGCCGCAGTTGTTTTTATTGTTCTTGTGAGCTATTTAAATATATACCCATATGTATGTATATGTATGTATGTATGGCTTTTATGCGACAATTGCTGTTGTTGTTATTGCGACCTTTGGTGCTACTGCAACTGCTGAGCGAAAATTGTATTGCGGCCAATATGGTAAATTGCCTTGAATCTACCTTAAAACCATATTTCAACACTAGATTACACAAACAAGCAGTGCCGCGTGGCTGCTGTTACAGCAACTGTTGTTGTTATTGTTGCTACTGCTACTGCTACTGCTGTTGCTACTACACTGCGGTACGCCATTACACCAAAATAATATCATAAAATTTCGCGCAAACAAACATACCTACACATGTATGAACACTAGCCAACATGGTGCATTGGGCCAATACAAAATGTTGATTAAAAGCCCCCTAAAAACTGGAGACAAAACTTAACTTAACCGAACTATCGCTTTTTCAAAATGTCCTGTGATGTGTATTAGTTATTGAGTATGAAAACTACAACCCTTTTAACCAAAATATAGTTTATCAGGCAGAAGGAAGCATCTCCCTTTTATTTATACATGTTTATAATTTAAAAGTTTAGCTTATTCAGTTTAAAAATTTTGTTTCTAAAACTTGTGTTTATAGTCTATTAACTCCTCTGACTACTCTTGGCTATATTCTAGACATAGTTACCCGAGTGGCAAATAAAATACCCCGATCGTGTCGGAGGGAGTCTTACAGCTCTAGTTCATATTATGTTTCCTATGTCCACAGCTTATGTTTGTCTGCATAAAATAAAGTCTTAAAAAATAAAAGAAATACTCTGTAGTTTCATCGAAATTAGTAATGTTTTCTATTTTCATTATTTTAAATATTGTTGTTGGGGTGAAATGTTAAAGTTTTTAGTTACTTTTACAAAATTGAAATCAAATCATTGAGGCATTAACTTTAAGCGATGGTTATTCCTTCAACTCTCTACAGAATGTAAACAATAAAATGTAAATGTATTGAGGGCATTAGTAATTAATTGACTCAAGAAGAATTATAAAGTCATCTTCTTTCCCTTTTTTTTTTTTTGAAACCCCGTCTTATGAATAGTTTTGATAAAGTCATGTGGATACAAATATTGGTACTTCTCTGAAAAGGATAATAACAAACTAATAAACAAACTACGAATATGTTCTGTTTAAGTCCAAGATTTTGTCGTTTAGTGTTCAAAAATACAACGTACACAGAACATGTATATGTGTATGTGCATATATGCCTTTCCTGGTATTTTAACCATCGTTTTAGCGCCAGCGGCATAGCTTGGGGCGACCATCACGAAAAATGGCGCACACACACACACGTGTACACACACAGCCAAGGGCTGGCCAGTGTCAGTACATAAAATGCAGGCAAATACATTCTCGAGAATAAAGCCACATACCCATATGTACAATGTAGCATGTACATATGTACATACATATCTATATATGTATGTATGTATGTAAAGACTCGCACAAAACTACAAACAGGCATGCGAGCAAGCCAGCCAGCAGCTGACAATGATTACATAGCTACATACATACTATAGATGTATGTACATAGCGTGTAAGTTCGGTTATTTGCCATTTTGTGTTGCGGTTCTTGCTGAAATGTGTCATTAAAGTTCGTGAAAAGAATAATGAAGCTAAAGCTTAGATTTCTACACGAAATCGCGAGTACACCCACCCAGCAAAAAGGCTTCATAAATCAAGCGAAACCTGTCAGAGTTCAGCGTTGACGGAGCTACCTGTGTGCAAGTCATATACGAAATGTCCTTTAAACAAGGCCAACAAAGAAATGCAACAATGCAGAAAATGTGCTGCATAACAAATGCCTCATTAGCCTGCTGCAAGACGTACAAACACACACACACACACATATATATATATATATATATACGGACACACAGGTACATCATGCTCTACGAAATTACAAAGCAGTGCCGCTTGTATTTTTTTTTTTTTTTGTCCTGTAATCGTTTACCTTTTTTCCATCGTACTACATTTTTGCATAGAAAATTCAACTTTTGCCAAACTAACGATGAACTACAATATGCAAATTCATTTAACATGCTGGCACATGCACAAACACATACAATCAAATGCCATATACTTGAACAAGACTGCACACTAAATCATAACAATGTTCACATAAATGGTGACAATTCCAAGTTTACTGGTAAGAGTAAAAAGCAACCAGAAATTAACCCAATTAATTTTATTTTTATAACGTTTTTAATTATTTGAATTAACAAATTACAAATTAGGAATAAAAAAAAAAATAACAGAACTCCAATTCATATTTAATTAATTAATTTGGTCAATTTTAGTTCTGCTCTGCTGAAAAGCTATCATAAGATAGTGCTACTTTGAATACGAAAAAATATATATCCAGGTAATATCATGGGTACAGCCAAGGGACCAAGTAAATGGCATGGAAATTAATTGTACTTTATAGATGGGGAAATTAATGAAAATACATTAATGTACTTTATTCTCAAAGACAACTAAAGCCCCGACCAGACATGCACACCAATGCATATCTATTATTTTACAAGTTGACTTTAAAAAGTAAACGCCTAAAACGTTCGTTTAACGTTAAACTATATTTTAGTATAACATTAATATTAGTTAAATCTAAATTTACATATTATGTGATGAAATTATCTGCCTGTCTGAGGAAAGCTTAAGAGTATATTAGAATAACTTAGATGCTTACGTTTGTAATGGAGAAATAAAGCTTAAGCCGGTCCATTTAAAGAGATTTTAGCCTGGTGGTTAAACAAAATGATGCAAATCCAATCGAGAAATAATTCAAAAAGGAACACTTACTTTTTAATCGGGAATTTCTTCCTTACTCTAGTCAAATTCAACTAAAGAACATACATTTTTAAAACTCTCTGATTTTTATTGACGTAGGAAAAGGTAATGAGATTACTGAATTGTTTTTTCTTTACATTTCTTTTACATTTAAGAATATGCCAACCATTGAGATAATGCTTGTGCAAATTAGAGTTAAAAAATAATTTGTAAATACAATTTTCTTCTAGCTTCTACAATCACATTACCTGTGTCATTTAATTCGAACTGAAGCCAGTTCAGTTCAGTTTCTAAATATATAACTATCCAGCAATATGTGTGACAAATCGAACTTATCTGCGCTGGATCTATCCTTTATAAATAATGAGCAATTTGTGAGTATCCTGTGCAATTGCCAATTCAGTTGTTAAACTAACCATATTTTCGCAGAGGAGTTGCTTCAATGTTATGAAGATACCCTTTGAGTATCGCTGTGAATATGTCATGCGTACACCCCACTGTGAGAACTTTAAGTACATTATCGACTATGTTAGCTTCATTGAGTGTGGTCTGAAGGCACAATCGCATATGACGGAGGTTTTTGCTGTCTTTGGCTTCTTAATTCTGGGCTTGTATTTACTTCTATGCATTGCTGTCATTGCTAATAGCTAGTGAGTAGAATGGTGGCATTATCTTCTGATAAGCATAGGTTTATTAACGCCAATGCCATTGAGCACAGTTTTGGTCCCGCATTGAAGTCTATAGCGAAGAAGATGCGAATGAACGAGCACTTGGCTGGTGTCACGCTGCTGGCCTTTGGCAATAGTGCCGCCGATTTTTCCGCACAACTTACCAATACTAACATACATCATTTGTTCATGGATACCGTATCTTCGGCGATTTTTGCAACATTAATTTCCGGTGGCCTCATTTGCATTTTTTATCCTTTTCAAATGGAACGATACGACATGGTGATTGATATACTTTTCTTTATAATTGGCGTAATGTATTTGGAATATATTCTGGCATCAGACTCAACGTTAACATTAAGCTGGTGTGTGGGTGCGTAATTATTCAATTTTATCCCATATATTATGTTACTCATCGAATGCTGTTTGTTTTACAGGCCCTATTATAATCTATATAATTTATTTAGCTATCAACATTACCGATACATTCTTGGAAAAAAAATACGGCAATGCTCCCCCTAGTATTCTGATACTAGCAACTAAATCTCGAGCAAGCTTCGGTCGCTCGGGTCGCCCATCAAATGCACCACGTGTTCAATCCCTAAGGAGTTCTAGAATTAGCGGATCGCAACGCTCTGCTCGACAAACTACGTATTTTGCTGAAAGGCGTGAAACCGTCGATGAGGCAATGACTCGCGTATTGAGGCACCGTAAACAAAATCCAAAAAATTTGAATCTCTTAAATGAGTTTATCTCCGCCATAGTGCCAATCCAAGCTACCGATTGGGAAAGGTCGGGCAAATTTATCCGCACTTTTCTAATAATACGTGCTCCACTCGTCTTCCTTTGTCAGCTTTTCATTCCCGTTGTGAATGTGGAGCATGAAAAGCACGGCTGGTCAAAGTTACTAAATTGCTTGCACATCGTAGTTACTCCTTTGCTGCCCGCTTTAATTTTAAGTATGTTTCCATTTGCAATCAATCTTTCTCTAATTCGCACCCCCCACCAGGTGTCTATGGAGCCGATATATCATTTACTGTACTGCTAGTAACAATACCGGTGGCCATCGCCGTTTTCTTACACTCTCGCACGGATATACCCCCTCCATATCACTTTGTAAGTGTATCGCACAAAACTGATTACCACTTTAAAAATGTATTATTATTTTTGAAAAATTTGCCCTGGAAGTTGGGTAAATAATTCTTACAATTTTCAAAGTGAAAACGTGTTTAGTTAGTCCTTAATACTATAAAACATTCGATCAATTGTCCTCCTAATTTAAGCCAAAAATCTAGATATGAGCACGTTATTAAATATTTTAGAATTAAATAATAACATAAAATTGTTTTAGAGGCGCTTTCAGTAAACATTCAATCGGCGCAATAATATTTTCTATTTGAAGGTATTTACTCTAGTTTGTGGAGTTACTTCGATGCTGTTGATATTTGTTTGTGCCAGAGAGATTTCGGAAATTGTTGTCGTTATCGGCATGGTAGTCGGACTATCAGAGAGCTTCATTACCATTACAGTTAATAGCTGGGGCAGTTCGGTGGGCATGCTGGTTACCAATATGACGCTCGCCCACCATGGATACGAACGCATGGCCTTTGCCTCTTGCTATGGCGGACCTTTTTTCAGTGAGTAAATGAAAGTGATTTAATTATAACTTAAGAGTTATTCCTTTCCCAACAATACAGTGCTTATTATGTCGAATGGAATAATTATGACATCGCAACATCTTCTGGGGCATGAGTTTTCGGTATCCAACGGCCTATTTTATGAAAATAGTTACATATTTTTCATGTTGTCTCTTGTTTCCACGCTGATCTGGGCATTTTCGTTCGATTTCGTTACACGACCTTCCGTCGGAGTTTTCAATTTTATGCTCTACTTACTGTTTATTATCTATGCCGTACTCGCCGAAAAGGAGGTTATACACTCCTTCACAAGAGATGAACACATTGACGTTGTTTAATTTGAAAAAATATTATAAATAAGTTGGAAAAATTATAAAATATACAATGATAATCGTTTATTTGATTGAAAAAGTAAAATTTGTTGTAATTTTTTTTATTATATTCAAATAATCAAATCATATTTGTAAAAGCGAATCACACAAGATCTGTGTGGACTGGAAAGAACATTAACATATCTTTAATTATTTTTAAATACAAATTAATTTATAAGAAATCTTCTTGTCGTACTAGGAATTAATAAACAAATAAATAAATAGGTAAAAAAATAAAATAAATTAAACCACTAGGAATATTGCCCATTTAAGCAACAATAAAAACAATTATTTTAGCAAATGGTGTACCAATTTGAAGCAAACGGTTGGAGCTACTTTCAAAGACATAAGCGAGTTATTTGTAAATGGAAGAGATCGATTTTACTAAACACATAAATTATGGTCTATATAGTTTAATTGCTAGCTACAAGCAGCTTAATACTGTGCTACTTCCTCATTAACACCATACATTGTTGATAATGGCTTTAAAGGATAGCTAATACATTGTTTACAAAATATCTTTTAATAATTAGTTAGCTATTATTGACAGCTCAAGAGTGGCGGAAAAAATTTAAAATGAAATTGAATTTTTTGCCCGGTCTTTCCCCATTTGCGGGTTAAATTGTGTGCAAATTTCAAATCATTACTTATCACATTTCTATTGCAACTTTCTCTGAGCGCATGAGCCGCGGTGTGCTCACAAACATACACTCAACGAATAAGCGTTAGCAGCCAGCAGGAAATCTGCAGAAGTCGCAGCAACATTTCATATTGTCGGCACCTAAAAAGTGTACTCACATACACACACACACACACTCACACACACACAGACGCACACTCACGCCTTCAGTGAGACGCTTAACGACACGCCACACAAGCAAAACTATGCATATGCATTTGCCATGTTTGTTTATATGAACTTGTGTGAGTAGGTGTATGTGTGTGTGTGTGTGGGTGTGTCTGTGTTGCCGTCTCTGTGCACACATGCATATAAAAACCGCTTTCAAGAAACAACTTGAAAATGGCGCACGACATGGCGTCTCTGCTTGGCTGGCATCGATGCTGCTGCTGGTTGTTGCTGTTGCTGTTGTTGTTGTTTTTGTCGCTTTTTGTTGTTGTTTTTGTTTTTGCATTGCACCAGCCATCAGATAGAGAGGTGCAAAAAAGGTAGCAACACTGCACAACAAGGCAAAAGATGACAATCAGGCAGACAGCAACAAGCAAGGAACCAACGCGAAGTAAACAGTACATAGCGCCCAGTAGAGTTCTCAAATCCTGTTTTTGTGTACCCTGCATCCGAGTGTTAATATTGAGCTCCGACGCAACTCTGATCGCACTTGTCTGTGATTCCGGTCAGGGAATTCTTCGGTCTTCAGGTTTGCCCCAGCGTGTCAAGAAGCTCACAAATTATTTTTTCTTTTTAATAAACTAAGTACAAATATTTAATTTGGGTCTAGCTATTATTAAAAGATAAGTTTTGGGCAAGTTATTTTTTAAAAGTTCAACAAGTTCAAGGCCTGGTATTGATGTAAGCACCTATATCCATAACTTTGCCGACCACAACAATAAGTTTAAGAGACATGATAATAAATCAGACCATAACTCAACATTATTTTGGACAAGGGCTTAACACTTTAACACTTTATGTACATATGTCTGCTGATATGTATGTGTTATGGTGTAATGAGCTGAATCTTTTAACCAATCTGGCCTTGAAGCAATTAGAGGAGGCAAAATTCTCTTCCGGCGGATTATTAAAGCACTCTTCAAGCTGATCTCCAATACCCGGCGACACTAAGAACCAAATTGTGTTTATGTGGAGCTACCCATTAGCTGTCCACAAGATTAGCATAATCTTACCTTAATGTTGTTGCCAAAATGTTTGGATGAAACCTTTGCTAATACATATATAATGTGATTACAATTATTAAGATAATTTCTGTTTTAATTACTCTTAATAAGGATCAGTTCTATTAACTTTATTAGTTTATTTATACTCGCATATGAAAGTCCACAACCCGGCAATGAAGGAATTGCAGTTCACACCTATCACTTGAATCGTTATACAAAACATATTAATATCAATAAAAATATCAGGTCTTTAAATATATACATATGTACATATGTATGTAAGTATTTATTTACACAAAGCACTTCACACAACTGTCTTGCACAAAGAACGATCAAAAAGTGATGTTCTCTTTATTAATTATGTCTTGTGTACCTTTGAGAGCGTGAATGCTCTCAGTGTGTACACTAATGCTTATTAAATTAAGTACAAAAGTGTATACACCCTTACTTTCTACGGTGATAAGAGTAACGGCCTGCTACAAATATATAGCACCTTTCTAGTAACACCCATTTATGTACAATCCAAAAATTTAACTAATTAATGACATTGTCAGTGTTAGTTCACACAGGGTATTTAAGAGTCGCCTGAGTTGGATTTTTTTAAAACTCAAATGCAGGATTCTACGTTCGTGGCCATTGCTGTTGTTGTTATTGCTATTGCCTTTTTTTACACTCCTTCCGTTCGTCGCCGTCATGCAGGCAAAGTAAATTATGCGACGTGCAAAATCAATAAATCAACACGTTTATTGCTGTGAACGTATTTTGGTTTGATGTCCTGGCGCGCCGTTGGGGGCGGTGTTGCCGCTAAATGAAATGCAGCTGTTATGTTGCTGTTATTGTTGTTGTTCTTGTCGCTGTCATTGCTGCTGTAGGTTTGAAAAATGCCAGTTAACTGTAATACATTTAGTAAAAGTTTTTGCAGCATGTGTGTGCTGTGTGTGTGTGTGCGTGTGGTTCAAATTAAATTTATATAAAATGCAATGTTATTCATTTAGTTTATATTGCATGCTTCTGCTGCTGCTCTGCTGCTTGGCGTGAAAATTTGTAACACAAAATGCTGCACAGCTTGACAAGCTTTGAACACACAAGTAAACGGTTGGCATATGCCAATGAATTGCAAATCTGTGGTGGCAAACGTTTATTTTCGCGCAACAATTTTGAGGATGGTTGCCATTGGTGCTGTTGTTGTTGCTGCTGTTGTTGTTGTTATATTGCAGATGCTGTTGCAAGTAGGAATGAAATGCATGAGGCAAAGTCTATTCAACAGCTGCAATTCATTACAAATGTGATTTTCCTTTTAGCGAAAAAGCGAGCGCTGAAGACTTGCACAAATTTCATGCTTGCTTGCATGAAAGCACACACACACACACGCACACACAATCAACAGGGACCAGCAAGAACACACCCATACAATAAGCACAAACTGATTCACATACATGTACTATATACCACATACTCGTACATACATGTATACTTATCTACATTCGTATGGCTACGTTTGGCTTACATTTGTCTGCACGGCAGGCGTAGCAGGCAGCACATGGCAAAATCTTGAGTGCTTTATTGTTATGTATGTTTTAAAATTCAATGAATTCTAAAAATGTTCCCAACACAACCGCCAGCACTGCATTTGTTGGCCTGCCGAAGCACTTTGCACCTTCGCTTGTTTTAGGGAAAGTCTGCCAAGTTGACAATTCAACAAAAAGATTCGCTTTCTCGCTCAATTCTCTCTTTCCGCCCGTCCTGAGCTCCACTCATTCATTTAAAGCTTATACTATATAGTAGTTAGTGTACGAATGCGAATTCTAAAACTAGGTCAGTTGTCGAGAGCGACAGCATTGATTATTGTAATGCAAGTGCATATGAAAAATTTAATACAACGAATTGCATTTCAAAACATTTAAGAATGGCATATTAACTTTCCGTCTCAAGGTTTTTAGATGCTTAGAAATTCAAGTGGAGGAACAAAAAATTATTCAAAAATTACTTGCAGTTTTAAAAATTCTCCAAGAATGGTCTCACATCTAATAAAAAATTAATAAAAATAAACAGAAGATTTTTTAATGTTAAGAGCTCGAAAATATCTTGAGAAAAAATATCAACAATAGTTAATGGGTGTGGCTGTAATAACTGACAAAGGTATATTGTGGGAGAAGTTGAAATAATGACATATTGATGGAATTTAGAGTGCATTTTATTTGTCCCCCTGTACCAGAACTTCCGTGCAGATATCTACGCGCATATCAAGGGCTGTGTAGATCTTAAAAATGTCCTTTACATATGAAAATACATACATTAATCCATCAAACCATTTATCCATTCAAGCCGATTCAAATTTTTTGTAAATCACATACATTTTCAATTGCTAATCAACTTTTTATTTTATTGGGCATTAAAGACAGGTGTAACACAATGAGAGCTATGACAAAATGAAAGCTGCATACAAATTTTGATGGGAGTTCCAACTCGTCCAATTCTTTCTTTCTTTTGTTTTCGTAATGAAAATTATAGTATTAATATCAATGCCTCGTACCCTTCTATTCCCACAAAGTATATGTACATATGTATATTCTTAATACACACGAAAATGTGCGCCCGTCTCTCTGTCTATATGAACACAAAGGCTATAAAAAGTACAATAGTCACCAAAAATGTAATAGCATCGTTAATAATTTTTAAACGGGTCACGAGGCGCTTCTGAAAATCGATTTCATTTATTCTTTTAAATGTATTTCATCAACACGAATTCGGGTTAAAAACTGAAGCTACGCACTCAATATACTGGCATATTCGCACTTGATCTGACAATTGACCACCAACGCTCGTAAGCAGTGCATGGAAGCGGGCGTACGGAAGACACATATTTAATCTTTACACACGTGTTCCTGGCTATACAAGTATAGTATGTATGTGCGCTTTCACACAAGACTCATTATGCGCGATAAAAATTGCATTATCACGAAAAGAAATGCCGCCATGAATAACGCTCGCATGCAGCAGGCAGACAGACAGACAATGGGGGACAGAAGATGAAGTCAAAGGCCCCAGCGCTTGCATTTATGCAATATTAATTAAGCGAGAGCAACTCAGAACTGGCCCAAAGATGAGGACGCTGCGATCGTATGCAGAAGGCAGCCGAAATTGCTGTCACATGACATTGAGTTATTGTGCATGACGAGAATAGCGGGGAAGCATAGCATGTGGCATGCCTCTCTTTTGTGCCTGTTAATGTCCAACTATTGTCTCACGCGGTGGTTGGTTAAGGGCTTCTCGATTGGAAATGCGGCACAATGTTCGCAGCAGCTGTGGCATAAATTTAATTTAAAGCAACACTGCCGCACTGCCTGTTCCTGACTTCACTTGCAGCGGTTGAAAGCCCACACATTGAAGCAACCAAGGCTGCTTCAGGCCGTGCTGTGGTCCTTTACAATGAAGTTTCCATGTGAACGACTGACTGACAGACTGACTGACTGACTGACTGACTGACTGGCAGACGGTGTCTCTCCTCCTACCTTGCTGTTCGCTGCAAATTCTAGCTCTGGCCGTATTTCATCCTATTGTTACCTCATAACAATAAACTGAAATTCAAATATCAAAGTGCACACAAATAATAATTATATATAAGCTCGATCGATAGAAACTAAAACCACCAATTTGCAATTGCTCCCATGTTATAATTGATGCAATGTTTGGCTATTTTAAGCACACATAACCATTGAGTAAAAGCATCATTAAACTTGCATTACACAAGTACATGCTTGTATATTTTAGTGAGGCCATACGTCATGTAGTAAGGCTATAAAACACTCCCAAATAAATATCATAAATGCAAATTGGTGCGATTATTACTGCATTTGGGCAATAACAACCATCTTATATGTACTATATTTATTCATACAAATATTCAAATATTCTTAGTTATGAGGGTATTCCATTAATTTGTACTTAGAAATACTTAACACAGCTCATTGAATTTTTATTCTGGCTTCTCGCTCAATGCCAATGCATCGCCATTATGCACGATATTGGCCTTAGTTTGCTCTTTTTCGATGCACTCTGCATCACTTGGCTGCAGAAAGTCGGCAGCATTCCAAGGCTGCTGGTCAGTGGTGCCCCAAATGAGGTACACCAAGTTTCCAAAAAAGAAAATAATGGCTGTTAAACCAAACACGATTTGCCATTGACTACGGTCGCTCTGAAAAATATGACAGAGATTATAAAATTAATGTACATATATACAAATTATGATAAAATAGGTTTAAATTGCAAGATAGATTTACAAGCACAATCCCGTTCTAATTCACTAAAAAGACCGCCAACATTCGTGTTTCAAACTTAATATAAGAGCTCAATTATCCCCCTTATCCGCAGTTTAAAGCAACTAATTCCAACTAATTCCCTTTTTCGCGGCATCATCTTACATACCTCTATGTTTCACTCCCTTAATTCCGCTCTTATCTTATCCCAAATACTTATCAGATTGACTTAAAATATTGTAGGACAGCAGTAAAAACCTTACCGTATCAGTCACAATCACGCCTACGAGCAGCGGCGCCACCAGTGGAAAAATGTTGGCTAAGCCATTGATAATAGCCATTAGCATTCCAGAATGGTTGGGCGACATATCAATTATGGTGAGTATGCTTCCAATGCCCGAACCCGCATTGAGACCTGCATTGATTGTCATCAAAGCGATGGCCAGACTCGTCTGACTTTTGTCGAGAAAACCGATGCCAATGAGGGCAGCTGCAGGTCCCCAAAAGGCAACCGTATTGATGGACTTGCGCAACGTAGTTAGTGGCATCCAATGGCGAGCCATGGCGATATCGGCAAATGCCAAATACACATACGACATGCACCACATGGCCACGAACGGGAGAGCGGAGTAGAGCGCATTACTCTTAATGTCCATCTCGAGAACTCCGTGCATATAGGAAGGCGTCTGCAGCTGCATTGTTGAATTAGCCCAGCCCTGGGCACATCGTACCACCAAAAGCGCATAGAATGGAGCGGATGTCCAAATGGCACGCCAAGGTATTGGAATTTTATGTTCGTGGAAGCCCTCATTCCTTTGCAATGACAGCTCGATGTATTCCCGCTCTTTGTCACCAATCAATCGAGAAACAGGCGCACTGTTGGACCCAAGCAGCACCCACAGCAAACACCAAACGCCACACATTCCCGCCGACACATAAGAGATGCCTGGCCAGCCCATAGAGCCATTGGCAATGATTCCCGTAACTCCCATAGCCATAACAGTGCCACAGTCGGAGCCCGAATAGGCGAATATGCCAAGACGATTGCGTTCCGCCGGTGGTGACCATTTCGCCAGATGCTCGTGGATGCAGGGAAATATGAGCCCCTGGAAAACACCCTGCAGTACGCGAATAGCACAGTAGGCCTGCCAACCTCCACCAGATGTAATACAGATGGGTGTGATTGCACTGAGCACAGCCGTGCCAAGTGTGGGTATTAGAAGTATGATTTTGGCACCGTAGCGTCTGCATAGAAATCCAGAGGGAAACTGCAAGACCAGATAGCCCCAATAGAAGCTAGACAGGATATACGACTTCTGCGCCTCCGTCCAGTCATATTCCTGTAAAAGTTATACTATTAAACCATATACTTGTAGTTACGTTCAGCTTATCAGAAACTTACCGGAAAATCTGGGTTAGTGGTATCGGCATTGGTCATAGCCACAACCGAAACGCTGGCATTCAATCGGGCCACATAATTAACATTTATGCAAATGAAAAGAAGCAGTGCCTGTAAGTGACGGATGCCAATGATGGGCCCTAGAAGATTTCGTAAAAATAGATAGGTACGTATTACATATAAATATATATATCTCGGCACAAAACCAAATCTGGATTTTTGAAACCATTTGCATGCATTTTTTATGTATATATCTACTCGCTCTCTACCATCGATCGAAGAAAGCTTACCCGAGCTACGCATTGGAATGTTTAACAAACAATACTCTTCGAAATTTGCATGATATTACAAAAGTGAAAACAGAAGCTTGCAAATTTAAATTCGACAAAAACCTGTTTAACTTAGAGCATTTAATTATTTACGCCTGCTATTTGCTATTTTTAACCAAACTTTTCATTAAAATCTCTGTTCAAAACCAATTGCATATCTATATCTGATTCAGAGTTCGTAATGGCGAATGCAATAAAAGTATACAACAATGAATAAACATGTTTCGAAATGTTAAAAGAATAAATTATATTTTATGTTTATTACTCGACCAGTTCAATAATCTTGACGCAAAGGCCGAGCAATTTGTTGCACCCACTCCAAATCTTCGGCGATAAAAATAATTGATTGAGTGGAATGATTAGAGATTTTGACATTTGCGATGCAATCAAACTGCTCCCGACTTAAGACCAGCAATCATTCCGGTTAGGTAACACATTTGTATTTTATCTAATCGGAAAAGTGATTTTAATATTGGCTTTAAATATTTGGCACACTATCAACTTCCTGTGAATATATTTGAGCATATATGACCCAAAATTCCCATATTCATAGCATACTTAAATAAGACTCGAATAATCGGGCTTATATATCGCTTTTTATCAATGAAATATTCACCTTTCTGTTCTGTTTTAACCGTCATTCTAATCACACACAAATTATCTCATAGAAAGGTACATATATAACTTTTTTGTCGCTTTATAAAATATGTACGAGTATATTTTGAAGCACACAACACCGGATTTTAGTCTCATCAGTAGCCGCGCACACATCCACGCGTGTCAATTTCTAAAATACGTCTGAGCGTCTGGCTGAAGCAAAGCCGATCATAAACGTATGTATAGTATGTAGATATTGCGATTATGGCCACAATTAGTCGCTCATTTATTTCCATTTGTTGGCTCGGCGCACGATAACCAATGCTACTTCGCACATATCAAATCTGATAAGGTTTTTCTCTAGCCGGGAAGCTATAGCCCTATAAAAACTATGATACTGACTTCAATTATTGCACTTGCAATGCAAATAAACAAACAATATAAAACAGGTATCATTTTTTTGTAATTCTCTCTGTCAGTATACAATAAATATTTCAATGTGCAAAAAATGATTGCATCTCTGTTACGAGAACGCTAATTTAGCAGTGGCGTGTAATTATACTTTAAGCTCAAAACCAAACCCATAACGTTCAAATTGAATAGCGACATATGCAGCATCAATATATTCATATATATATTTAATTATTTTGAAACGTTTCACTTTTTTGAAAGACTAGTAAATAAATGCATTGGACCTATTGTGAACAATGAAGAATTGTTTGTGGCATACAGCTTATATAAGGCACTTAGCTAGCACGACAGCCTTACTTTGGTCGTATTTTTCCAAGAGAACGGAGAATAATCCGGATTAGTGCCTTCAGCTTACCACAATGGAAACGCTAATAATCGAACAAGCTACCTCTTTAATAATAATGCGAGTGAGCAAAAACAATGCCTGCAAGATTTCGTAAAAACATTCCGTATAAAATACATATATCTTAAGCCGTTGCACTACGAAAACGAGCATTTTATTATTATATATTGTGACTGAAAAAACTCAAATGATCTTTCCGTTTGGAAATGGAACTTTAAAATAAAGTGCAGCATACTTTTGGGGATTTTTTTTTATTTTGGTGCATGTGTGTGATTAAGAAATACCTTTCGCAAGAACACAAATTTATTTTCCCCTTTAATTCAAAACTGAAACCAGCTCGACAAAGTAAGTTTTTGTAAAATACAGTAAGGGCAGATAAAACTAGTAGCTTAAAATGATTTCTTATTAATAGAAAATAAATTTCTTTGTCTGTGCACTATCGATTTGGTGGTTGTACAATTTTAACTCATGGGCGATAAAAAATTAAGCGCGTTATTAAAATTCAAAATGTTTACAATGCGAAAATGATTCCCTCACATTTTTTTAATCTAATCTAACTAATAATATTTGCAAATCATTTTGCCCTGTGATATCAGTTTATAGAAAATTTTACAAAATTTGCACGTAGTCGAACTTGCTTACGCTATAAAGCATTATACCTCTTATTCACCATTCAAAATAAACACAAAGACGACCCGCTTATATATTTTTGTCCGATTTGTTAATATTTCTTAGCTTATAGTGCCAGGTCACAATATCACTTCATCAGCATTAGTAACTCTAACATACACGCGCCTCAATTTCTGAAACACGTCTGAATGTCTGGTCAAACAAAGCCGTTCATAAACTATATATCTTTATGCAGCAGTTATGACCACAATTATACGCGCTATTATTTAGAAGCAATAAACCATACGGTTTTGGCAGTGAAAAAACTTTGCATCATACAATGTTTTCAGTCAACTATACAAAAAGGTGCTCTATAAAAAAAAAAGAATATATTCAAATTCGATCGGACGAAATGAATTATGCACAGAATACACCGCACTTTTCCAGTATTCAGCAGTATAAAGCAATCTTACATATACTTGTAGTAGTGTAAAAATCTAGCCGAAATAAAACGTCATAATCAACAAATATTATATTTTCCAAAATATCAAAGTGACTGAAGAATGTTAGTTATTGGTTAGTTATTATTTTTTTCTTTTTACACTTCAGATTACAATTTGCGCTCTTTTGGGCTGATGTCACTACTCTATATATTTCTTAAAATAAACCGACTACTATATAATACGTAATAAATTTGTATGTAATATCGAAGTACTCTAGCGTATACTTAAGTATTACAATTTATACGTTGAAACACCCATTTTTTAGCACCCATTTAAAGAGGCGTACATTTTAAAGAAATGTGAAAAGTTACCTGTACATGGTAATCATTTACGTAAGTCATCAAATAAAAAATAATAATAATAAAAACAAAATTTATAAATCTCTTAATATTGACATTATTTAAACTAATCAACGAGGCAATGTAATAAATATTACTTCTACTTTGGACCTCAACCATATTAGTATTCGAACGAAAATTCTCCCGATGGAATTAATGGAAACATATCTTAACTGCCCTTCGTACTAAGCTAGCAAGAATTCTGATAGTAAATGAACCTATTATTACTGGATCGTCGTGGAAGTTAGAGCCACGATAGAAGCCTTTTTTTGTGGTAACGACTGATGACCACTTTCGAAAGCATTGCTATGTTATTGCAAGTCCGCTGAATTCAACAAATCAGTATTTGCATCGGACAAGTTGAAGTCTTGTTGCCCGATACGCTTAGATGGCCGCGATGACGATTCATCATGCGCCAGACGGACAGATATACTATATATATACAATATAATATATTTATTATTTTTATTTCTTTCCTTCGCCCTAAATTGATGAATAAAGAAATGAAGATAGACCCTCCGTTAAAGAGGATGCCCTATATAGCAAAATTATTTCCAATGAAAAGAAAATTGTTGTTTTGAAAAAGAAAAAAGAAAAAAGAAAACTCTAGCCTAAATTAATTCCTTATTATCAAGACTTTTGCTGCTGTGGCGTACCCTTAGGTACTTCACAAACGTATATTTAAAAATGTATCTTTGTTAGGTATTCCAACAATTATTATGAAATATCTATTTCTATTTGCTTGCTACTCCTCAAAGATGAAAGGCAATAGAAATAATTACAATTTCTGGAACACATGCCAGAACAATGTTAGCCGCTATAACATATGATTGCATTTTTGACATCGGTGACTTATTGGACTTGTGGCTAAGGGCATCTCTCGCATCATGGACTGTACGTACCGCAGCGTACGACATCCATAAGTGGTCACGAGTCGCGACAGCCAATCCAAATGAATTTGTGCGCGCCGCAGCTCTTTTAATTGAAAAACATTTTCTTTTTGCTGTGTCTGCGTCCAAATTCAAACGCAGCAGCATGCCACTTGTTCTGTAACCGCCAAGCTGCTTCTCATTTCCAGCCCGCCCCCACCTCTCCGTGACCAAGCCTGGGCCCACAGCGCAAACAATTCAACAGCCTCGGCCTGGTGAATGGCAATGCGACGTACTGTGCGCACGCGTTCGTGCATAAATTCCGCCAAGTGTCCATTTTTCTGATTTGTGTGGAAACTTTCTGTATTTTTTTTCCTTTTTTTCAGTTGTCCGTTGCTTTTTGTTGACCGACTAACGTTGCCGGCCGTATGGCTTGTTGCCTTGTCTGCCGTCGAACTGTGGGCAAAACTAGTTTGAACAAACCAAAATTTGATCACAGCACCTGCAAATCTCTGTCTTCTTCTATTTGATTATTTAATTTGAATCTAAAAATATAAATTTTGATTTCTAAGTGAGCATTTGGACTTATCAATTACTTTATTTTTAAAAGTACATAATAAAAATATGGAAATCGTGAATATTAAAAGGGTATTACAATTTCTTTACTTTTCATTTAAAAAGACTTATTAGCATATTTTTATAAAAATCATAGTTTTATTATATCAGTTGCTTATAATATACATTTTTTACTTAAGTATGTACTACTTTACATAAATTAGTCATCTCATTAATCATCTCAAAAATTTAATTTTATAAACACATGATTTGTTGTTTATTTCTAAACACTTCTTCTTAATTGTAGATAAGTTCCAACTCGGACTTTATTCGTTGTACCAACAAACTTTCCAATTTCCAATGCGGTTCCAAATCTTCACAACATCGAGTCCATTTTCGCATCGTAAATAATTCAGATAGGGCCACTGTGTCCCGTTACTGTTCCTGTGCATGGAAATTTAGGCGAGATAGAAAATGAATTCATTCAAAGAAATAGTAAGAATTTTCGATTAAATTGCGTTGCGAAGAGAAGGCGCGCAAACAAGAAATTAAAATACACGCGCAGAAACGTTTCAAGAATTTTTAATTAAAATAGACCACAAAAAAATGTTGGAAATTCATTTAATAAACGCGTAACCGAATTTTGGGCATCACATTGCGTATACGCCGCATTGCATATTTAAGCAGTTCGCTCCTGCCATTTGCTCGAGTGACTCTTAATTGTTAACTCTAGTGGTAGCTAATCACGTCGTCATTGTTGCTGCTGCTCTTCTTCCCCTTTTTCTCATTTTTTAAGCATTCGTCATGAGGGAACTGAAGAAAGTCCGCTGCATCCCAGTCTTGTTTATCCGTGGAGCCCCAAATTATATAGACCAAGTTGCCCAAAAAGAAGATAATGGCTGCTGTTGTAAATACAATTTGCCACAGGCTTCGGTCGCTCTGCAACAACAATAAATTCGTTATTACAAGCAATTTAGATACTATTGTTAAAGCGTTTTATGTTTTCATCACTGAATTAATCCAACTTGCATAGGCAATTGCATATTCTATTTGAGAATTTTGGGGTATTAGAACTAGAACTGAATTTTTAACTCGTTCTGTATGTCATTTCGGACACACTATGGATAATCGTGAGAGTTTGCTTAACTGCGTAAATAGCATAATATTAAATAAAAAGTGTAACTTGAGACTTTTTAAACTCTTTTTTTCTTGGAAATTATAAATATTTTCTTATTTAAGCAGTTAGGTAGCCTATCAACTTTATTTTTAAAGAGCCTATAAATATTTGGGGTATTATAATTAATAATTAAACTGGTTAGCAGGGCGACAGCTAAATTTAATATTTTTTGTTAGGAACACACTTTTGAATTGTTAATTCGGCTTGTCAAATTGACAGAAATGTTGTTGCCCTTGCAATAACAAGATAACAAGAGAGAATCGGCATACCTTGCCACATTATTTCAGCTAAAAAATAATAATAATAATTCAAACCTGGCACAAAAATTGTCGTAGAACTTCGCCAACATTTGCACATATTTGTTGGTGGTGATGAAAATTGTATTTAATAGCGTGAAGTTAATCAATTCAATACAAATTACTAAATAAAAGTTTTAAATTGCTAATGAGCATTATTTTTAAGAATTCCTTTCTTTCTTTTAAACACTCGTAATAATTGAACTTCCTTACCGTATCGGTCACGATTAGTCCCACCACAAGGGGCGTGATTAGCGGAAATAAATTTGCTATGCCATTGGAAATGGCCATAAGAATTCCAGAGTGATTTGGCGACATATCAATGATGGGGAGTATACTGCCGAGGCCAGCGCCAGCATTTAAAGCAGCAGAAATGGTCATCAGAGCAATGGCCAGACTCTCCTGACTCTTGTCAAGAAAACCGATTCCAATGAGCGCTACTGCGGGACCCCAAAGGGACAAACTGTTAATGGACTTGTGCAATGTATTTCGGGACATCCACTGACGAGCCATGACCAAATCGGCAAATGCTAGGTACACATAAGACGTGAACCACATGGCTAGATATGGTAGTGCTGAGTAGAGAGCATTGCTCTTTATGTCCATATTGAGAACGCCATGCAGATACGAGGGCGTCTGCTGCTGCATTGTGGAACTCGACCAACCGTCCGCACAGCGTACGAGAAGCAAAGCCAAAAATGGCTTTGATGTCCAAATAGCACGCCATGGAATGGGAATTTTCCGTTCGTGGAATCCATCTGCACGCTGCATGGAACTCTCAATATACGTCTGCTCCTTGGCGCTAATCAAACGTGATTCAGGCGCATTATTGGATCCAAGGAGAAACCAAAGCAAGCACCAAAATGCACACAATGCTGCTGAGACGTACGAGATGCCTGGCCAGCCCAAGGAGCTGTGGGCAATGAGCCCTGTTATGGCGTTGGCCAACACCATACCGCAATCAGCGCCACTGTAAGTGAAAACACCCAGACGATTTCGTTCAGCTGGTGGGGACCACTTAGCGATGTGCTCATGAATGCAGGGGAAGATTAGGCCCTGAAAAACTCCTTGGATCACGCGCAAGACACAGAATGCCTGCCAACCGCCCCCAGATGTTATAGAGTAGGGAGTAATAGCACTGAACAGGGCCGTAGCAAAAGTTGGTATAAATAGAATGGTTTTGACCCCATATCGTTTACACAACAATCCAGCAGGAAATTGGGTGAAAATATAGCCCCAATAAAAGCTGGACAGTATATAGGACTTCTGCGCCTCTGTCCAATCGTATTCCTGCAAAAGATCTCAGATTAAAACCTATTACGGACGCTGACTTACCAGGCACGTACTGGAAAATCTGGATTGGTGCTCGCTGCATCCGTCATCGCCACGACAATCACACTGACATTCAAACGCGCGATATAATTGACTATGATGCAGATAAAAAGGAGCAATGCCTGCAGGTGCCGTATGCCTAGGGCCGGCCCTTTTCATAATAAAAAATAAAAAACAATAGGATTAGATAACATTTGTCATATTATTGGTGTACCCTACATAGATGCCCTAGAACAGAAAGATATTTACTTCCACTAGATAATCATAATTCTTTTTATGTCCAATAATATACTTTCTACTCAATAGCCACTTTTTTGCGATGTATGTAAGGTACAAGTATATCATTGAATTGTCTTATCCAAACCGTAAACACACTTTGCGTTTCTTCTGATCACATAACGCAAATGCAGATAACTAGGTTTATTTCTGTATATCAAATAGTTTTTGATCTGTGACGGATTTTGATTTTGTTTTTTATTGAGCGATGCCTATCATTTATTCACGATTATATAAACACACTATAGGGAACTGATAAACCGTATTGTCCATTATAATAATAGGTAAGTAAAGTTTATTCAATAAACTGTTCAAGTATTGATTAAATGTTTATGAGGTCACACAATTAAGTTCACTTTGGTTTGAAACGCATTCATATAACATTTATTTCGCTCCAATTTTGAATATTGCGCTAAACCATATTTCCCTAATTAATTTAATCCAATTTTATATACACAAAATCCACATTGCTTATTAAATAAAAGAGCACTTTCTTTATTGCATATATATAAATAATTTATCTTTCACGACTATGTTAAAAAAAAATCACTGCAAAGTCTACCTTTCGGCGGCGTATCGGAGCTTATCATCTCAAAACTTTTATTATTAATACATAAAACATTTGTAAACACAACAAGATAATTCGCGAGAAACAGCTTCTCAGTCTGCCGCACCTCCACACGTTTCAAAAGTTCAAATACGTCTAAGACCAAGTCGATTGCTAAAGTTGTGACAAGCGTATAGATGCCGTTCTCACAGTTGCTATAACATCTAGCTTGAGATAATTAAGCGAGCAATAGCTTCGGACCAGTTACACACCTACACACAAGCACCTGCTCACCCAAATTCAAAACTTGTATGCTGTAGACGTTAAACCGCGAACTTATTTTTGATTTATTAAATAAAAGGTAAAAGCAAAATAAGTATCCCAACCTTCGCAATTATGCTTTACGCCTTTTCCACTCTTCATTCCTTCTTCTCTAGAAATTATAAATTGGCCATTGTCCGCACACCTGCCTCTACAATGAACATGATATTTGTCTTTCTCTCTGAGCTTGCCGATTCAGTGAAGCTCAGGTATTTTTATCTATTTATCTGAGTACTTAATTTTACGTGTACAACGTTTTTTTCATTAAACTCGTGGCAAAATTAACATTTTGGGGGGTTTTAGGCAAGAGCTCTGCGCGTCACAAAAAAGACAATACATTAATGAGATATACGTATTTTCTTGTTCTGTCAAATTTTTTAACAATTCTGACTATTGAAGTTTCAGAATCATCTTCCGGCACTTTAATATATAATTCTCTTAACAATTCATTTGACTGTAGAAAATTAAAGTCGTCTATGCGTTTAATAAAATTATGAATTTAATATAAAATACGATATAGTAGTACGATTTTCTGGGTAAATTAATTTTTTATTTTTTTTGGCTTCGCTTTGTCCGGGATATCGTTTTATTCAACGCAAGAACATTGCTGTGGGAACCTTGTTTCATTATTTTTTAAATTTTATTGTTGTTTTATTTTATTACATACAAAAATATATTATGACACAAAAATTTACTATAAATTCACTTATTAGGGTTTAAAAATAAGGCATAAATTGTGCGCATCTATATATATACAAATATGTAAATAGTTGTCACGTTCTCCTAGACATCGCCTTTGCTTTGTGCGTCTTCCTCGAGACCCTCCTCTTCATCGCCGTCCTCTGTGTCCTTAATCTTCGCTATGCCTTCGCGCACCACACGTTCGATATCATCGAGCAGCCCCGAAGCGCCAAAGCGAAACCGTGCGGGTTTCAGCCATTCCATGCCCAGGGTTTCCATAACCAGAGTCATCCAGGCGAACGCGTCACGCACCGTTCTCACACCACCAGCTGGCTTGAAGCCTACAATTCGGCAAGTTCGACGATTGAACTCCTGTATGGCATAAATCATGACCAAGCCTGTAGGCAAAGTGGCATTGACTACTTCTTTTCCAGTCGATGTTTTGATAAAATCGGCGCCAGCCATCATGCAGACCATGGAGGCCTTATAGACCTTAAATTATAATGAAACAAATTAGCCGTTTTAAAAAGTGATGTACAAAAAGCTTGTTTAGCATTTAAATTTTTTGTTTTTTTCGTCCAAAAACCAGTTCTAAAGACGGACAAAAAACAAGACAAATTTAACATAATTAGAACTGTTGGTCTTTCGATGCTTACAGTAGAGACCTCTATTCGTAATGTACTCACATTCTCCATAGTTCCAAGCTCGCCAACGGCCAGAATAGTCTTCAGGTGGGCACGTGTACCGCAGGCGCTGCGCATGAGCACCACCTCGTTATAGAGCCCCTCCCAGTCGCCCACTAACACCAATTGGCGATTGATCACAATGTCGATTTCAGTGGCACCCGCCAGTATAGCGTGGCTTATTTCCTGAAGACGCGTCTGTAGTCCGTATTGGCCAGTGGGAAAGCCCGTGGCCACAGCTGCAATGGCAACAGTGTCTAACTTATCGAACTGCTTCAGGGCCTCATATGCGTTTTTAACACGTGCCGGATAAACACAAACGGCGGCAGTGTGGATTGTGCCAATGAGGCCACGCTCGAAGTACTTGTCAAAAAACTCCGGCTCGAAAGGATAAACGGCACGCAAGCAAAGGCGGCGCACATTCGAAGCGGTGTCATCTCCAGCAAGCGTTGTTAGATCCGTTAGCGTCAGAGCCTTAAGAGCCCACGATATCTCATTAATGCCCGTCACCTTGCAACGATTGGCGATGCTTAAAGCGATTTCCTCCACCTGCCGGAGCGAAAAATTACAAACGAGCATAGACGAGTCTAAAAGTAATGATAATGTACATCAATTTATTAGTTCTTCATGACCTGCCGATCTACTTACCTAATGGCATAGTCTTGTTCACTTCCAACTCTGTTACTTCCATGTTGATCGCCCTTTGTACAATGTTACGTTTAGGGATAGATTATCAGCAGAAAATTTGGAATGTTAATATCACTACAGCAACGCACAGCACGACGCGGCGCACCCAACCACACCACACATGTATTCAGAACTACAAAACGCTTATCAGTAAAAAGCAGCTGACGGCTAGCGTTGCCAGATCACGCACGCACTTTATTCAATTTTCGTTGCATTCAAATATTAAATTAACTAATTTCTGCTGGGGTGTTTTATATTAAATTGAAAACTAAATCCAGACACTTCAAACTAATCGGAAATTCACAAAAAATGCTTATAGACAAAATAAATAAATATAATAAATAAAATAGAATTTAACTCAAAATCAGTTGACAATCGAATATTTGCAAGGAATTTTATGTTTACGAACTTTTAATTAGTATTTTTGTTTTATGTTTTGCACTTCTGTTTTAATTTTATTTTTTCGATCTGTTCTTTTATGTCTAGTTTTATACCAGCTTTTACGAACATTTTTAAATTTCGAATCTAATGTAGCTACCAAATTGAAAAACGCTGCAGATGTCGAATGCATAACTTTTTATTTTAAATTATTTGCATTAGAATTATGTTTTAAGCCTTAAAATTAATTGGTTCTCCGTCATCGTGCAAGATCTTAGATTTTTCTGACATTTATGTCTTAAAATATAACACATTTAATCAATTACTGTTACGCATAATTCAATAAAGTGGCTCCATTAATATCGCACTCTCACAGCTTTTAGAAAAACAATAAACAAGCTCTCATTTTTCATAAAATTCGTGGCACATACATACATAAAATATTTATGTAGATACTTTAGGACTTTTTTTGAGAAGTGCAAGCAGCTGCTGAATTGAGTGGGGGAAAGGGAAGAGAGCTTAGTTTTTGCTATGCTGTAAAATAAATGTGAGTTTCATGAAATAATGGCGCTAAAATAAGTTATGATGCAAAATGCATGCATCCAACAAAAATGACAACAACAGCAACAGCAAATAACAAAAACGCAGCAGCAGCAGTATCCGTGTGCGGCATAAACCTAAAAAGGTTTTGCTTAGCATGATGTTGGTAAGCTGTGGAAAAAGTAACAGAAGCTACATAAGCGGCAAACAGCTGCCACAATCAAGTCAACGCCAGGCGATAATACCCCACCTCCCTACAGTTTTACATACAACTTGGTCCATGTAACGTGGTAAATGGCTCTGTATGTTCATGTGTGTGTGCGTGTACGTGTGGCATGGTCTAAGGTCATTTTCAATTTGCATAAATCATGTGTGCCCATATGAGACACGACTGCTCGACCACCGCTGCACTGCAAGTACGCTTGTGTGTGTCTTAAACCGTAAAATAAAACCACAACAATTGCCTAATCTATATGCATATAGTCGTACATACATATGAGTGCTAGCAGATGGATGCATTAAAGTATAAAAACGAAGCCAAAATGTGGTAAAATTTTTTAATCCGCTTCTATTTTTAAACGGACATGAAGCTATAAAATACTTATTTAATGACTCAAATTTTCAAATGTTGGCAAGTTATGGACTCTCCCTTTCACACAGATATGAATAAACAATGAAATACTATTTACGGAACTGGCCACGATTATTAAAAATTGCTGAACCATTGTTGTTAAATGTTTTTGGGCGATTGCAGTTATTTTTCAATACGTTTTCAAAAAGGACTTTATATATGTCTCAATCGTACTATTCGCCATGCTTTATCCAATTTAGGAAATTTTCAAATTAAGTGTTCTGTTAGTTTGTTTTAAAGGTACTTGGTGTTAAATTTATTTGAAATTGCAATTCTCTCATGGGAAGCAAAACGTAAAAATAAACCAAAAATAACGTATTTTCGTTCAATTTTTATACTTTTTGAAAGAAAACATTTAAATATGCTTGAACTGTCTTTTAATACATTTTTATTGATTTTTAGTGATGTGAACCCCAATTTTCAAAATATAATCCATTTGATTAATACGCGAAAAAGAAGACACTTATCGGTTCGTGTTTGAATAATTTGTGGTAATGGTCGAATGCAAATTTTGTTTTCAGTTTCTATAAGCTAATTTTCAGTCGCCTGGTTTAGTTGTAATTTAAGCTACACTTACGTACGAATACAAACAATTGGGAATTCAAAACATGTCTGCTTCACTCAAAAATCAAATCACTAAGCCACCGTTATGCCCTCCATTAACGATACCAGACATTACATTTCGCAAATTTTCCGCCAATTCCAAAACAGCAGCACGTTAGTCAGAATGCTTGACAAACACAGCGCCAAAATTTTGAAAGTCAGAGTCAAAAAGTCAACCGCATGAGTCGGCAGGCGAATCATATGCCATGGGCAGAGCAGCCATTTTTCGCAGCTGGAACGTTGTGCGAACTATTTGATTTATAAGACTTTCAAATGGCGGTTGGGCGCTCGTCTGTTTTGATCATTTGTGAATCATGTCGAGCTGTTTTGACTTTGATTTATATGCTGTGCATATGCGCCCGTCCGTACACACACACACACACACACACACACACACACACACACACGCAGACACTCATGCACGCATGGAAGCTGGCCAATTGGCCTTGGTTTGTATGGCCGGCCGTACGTTTTTAGCCGCCACAAAAAAGCCAACGACAAATGCAACAGTACCAACAACAATAGCAACAACAACTGCAGCGACAATGCCCGAATCCAAATCGGAGGCCTATATAGTGCGGTCAACCTCGACAGCAATGACGGCTTCGATGCAATAAAATGTTGCTAAAATGCAATTGGTGTGCCACGCCCACATAAGTATGCCAGCCACCGTGCTGTGTTACACAAATTATTTGATTTAACCAAAAATTGCATCGCATTTGCCGCACTTTGTGTATGCAAATGTGTTTGTGTGTACGTGTCTGTATGTGTGTGTCTCATACTCGTATAAAGGTCTCTTATGGAGGCACTGCATTCGACTGCCACAGGCCAGATAGCGCGGCATTGTAACATTTACGTGAAACCGCTTAATTGGGTTGAAATTATTTTGTTTATAGAGCACTTGTACGGGGCTGGATGGTTAAAAGGGGTTAAGCGACCGCAAGCAATTTTGAAAATAACTCACAAAGAGTTCCGTTGTGGTTTCTGTGTCTGCCTGCCATTTCGGAAAATTTGCGTGCCAATTTTCTGTTAAAGGTAGCATTCCTACCTAATAGATCCCAGCGTTTCCATTTTATTTAAATGCAAAACCAATTAGTACAAAATATAGAATCAAATCAGTTCTAAGTATAATTACATTCAAATATCTTATTGATTTTGGATATGGCCTCGGCAACAAATTAATCCATCAACAAATTACCTTTAAACCTAAATTTGATTGCAAAGGCAATAAAATAAATTATAGTATTTCCAATAGTTGCATTTAAATGAAGCCACTAAATGTGTCTCTAATTACATTTTCAGTATCTTATTGAATTTCGATATGGCCTCGGCAACAAATTTATCCTTTTCTGCCAGCGCCGATTTTAGCTGAGTGCGTAACTCCTGCAAATCGGGCATGGAGCGACAATCACGCACATTCAATAGCGTGCGAAAAACAGAATCCCAAACTTGTCGATTTAGGTAGCGTGGCAACTGAGTCTTCGGCATCCAAACGTTCATGGGCGGGCGTTGGACCACCTCCATATAACGACCGAAGAGGAGCACATGCATTACACCCACCAGACCAAACAGGTCCAATTGATATGTCCAGGGACGATCCGTTCGCATCTCTATACACTTGAAGGCGTCTTCGTTGTGTACGTAGGTGAAGGTCTGGTTTGGCGGAAATAGCTTTGTATCGATGGCCACACCAAAGTCGATTAACTGTAAACTTATTTCATTGGGTTCTATGGCCAAACTGTAAACAGAAAGAAAATTCAAAACATGTTAACATAACTGGGAATGCGATAAAGATACAGCTATTAATATTACAAATTTCTAACAGCTAAATATCTTAAAAGATAATATTACGAATAGAGAAATACCATCCTTATAGCAATAGTTTTCGAAAGGCAACTGTTTCTTACACTGTCTTCAAATCATTAGGTTCGAACACTTAGACAGAACTTAAAACGTCTTTACGTTTTCCAATGGCATTTTTCTTGAAACAGATCCAATTTAGTTGTTTAAAGACATCATAATTAGTCTTTAAAATAGAATATTTTCCTGACACTTATTTTTATTTTGTTTTATACTAATAGCGAAATATCTTCATTATTTAAAGACTAAGAAGTTATTTTTCTCATCTGAGCTTTTTATGTTTTAAATGACAATCTTTTTCAATAGAAATTAAAAGTTATCTGAATATTTCGGACGTAAGCAGACTTAGCAAATCATTTAACTACGCGACGGTGAAAATTCGGGTATATGAGTGTGAATTTTTACTTACGGTTTCATCAACAAAAAGTTGTCTGCCTTAATATCGGCGTGAATAATGCCCATAGCATGCAAATGATCGATAATGTCCAGAAGTTGACAGCTTAAATGCATTACTACATATTCGTCGACATTTTTTCCCGTATGCTTCTTAATCTTATTACAGACGGTGATCAGTGAGCCATAATCCGATAGATCAGATATGAAAATGCTGCTGTTGTTACCCACCAGAGCATAGTCGATGTGCATGTAGGCGTGCATCTAGAAGATCAAAATACAAATAAGCAATACAATTAAGCAATTTTGTATCAATTAGGTTTAGCTTACCATTTTCTCGCTAGTGAGGCGACTATGCACCTCAAGACACACGTAATACTCCCAGTAGTTGGGAGGACGTTCCTGTTTTAGTGCCACTTTTCTACCCGTTTGAGCATCCTTGCCACTGTAAATAAAAATGTATAATAAATAAATAAATAAATCTGATTATACAAAAAATGTTTCTAAATAAAACTGAAAATTAGTGCAATAAAGGGGTCTTTATGGATATGGGATAATTCACCTAAACACCGATCCATAGGCGCCCTTGCCAATCATCTTAACGACGTCGAACATCAGATTATGCACGCTGACGGGGGATTGGGGATGCAGTCGTTTTACATGACCAACCAGCTGGCAAGTGGGCAACGTTTCGATGTACATGGAAAACTCTATGGAGTCCAGGAGAGAGTTGATGAGATCCACATTGAACGGATTCACATTATCGCTTGCCAGCGTGCAATTGAGCTCTGAAAGATCTACATTGATCTTGGGATGGACAAACTTTTGGTTGGTTTGTGTATCGAAATTTGATTCGTGCCAGGAATGATGCGAAGGTTTGGGCGAGAGCGGTGTGGTTCTATAATAAATGCTCATATCGTTTTCGGCGTCAGCGCATCCGATAGTCGGCTGTGTGGGGGCCATTTTTGGGGAAGCCAGTCGAGAGTTTGCGGAGGATGAAGCTATGCCCAACTCATTTTCCACGACTGGTTGCTGCTTTTGAAAACTGTTCGCCATATCCTGAATGATGGCAATGCGGGGTAAAGCACTCGATGCCGCAACCACAGGTTCTTGAGTTTCAGGCAGCGTGCAGCTTAACTCGAAGCTGGGACATTTAGCTGGCGGCGGAGGCGGCATTTCGGGCATGGTCTCATCAAGGAAGATTTCAATCTGTTTCTGATGCTTTGCGACTGAAGTAACTTTTCCGGGCAACTCTGCAGCTACCTGAGTTTCAGGTACAAACGACAAGTCAGCCATTAAGGATTTGGCCAACTGCTCGCCTCTACTGCTGGGCACAACAGCTCCCGCTCCTGTTTTATCATTGCAGACACTTAATTGCGGAACTGAAGGGACGCATACTTCGTTCTTAGACTTATCAGATATTGAGAGCGATTCCAAATTAGGAGACTCACTGCGCTTGCCTGACTCAGACGAAAGGAGCGTGGAATTCTTGATCATGCTTATGTTAGTCGCGAACATTTCTGTGGCCGCATTTAACTCGAAAAAATCATTTGGAGATGTGTTTGCGACCACTGGAGGATTGGGCGATTGTTCGAATTTTAATAACGAATCATTCAGGAATTTAAGCGAAGAATTGCCGGCAACATTTTTAGCAGTCTTCTGGCTGTTGGAGCTATTAATGTGCGTCTCCACAGGTGGGAATATTCCAAGTTCCGAACAGTCTTTGAGAAATGTGGCCGTTAAGTGGGTGTCTTGTTTTTCCATAGCTGGAAAGCTTTTTTTGATCATATAATTTTCCTTGTCCTGGACGCTGGGAATACGAGGTGGGGTGCGGTGTGGTGCCTCGTTCAATGACTGTTGTGCCTCGGGCAATGTACAAGTTTTCTTGCTTGAACCTTTCGCTGCTGTTTCGGGAATGGTCTCATCCAAAAATATTTCAAATTGTTTTTCCAACGTTGTCGGTTGAGAACCAACAGTGGGAAGAGCCGCAGGCGGCTGCGTTTCGGGCACAAACGACAAGTCGGACATAAAGGAGTTTCCCAATTTATCGAGACATACGCTGGGCGCATCAGCTACACTTTTTGTGTTTGCCTTATCGCTTACACCGCTCGATTTCGGCGCTGAAAGTGCGCACATTTCATCCTCGAACATGGCAAAGGAATTCTTGACCCTATCCTGGGAAGACTTAAAGGAACTGCCATGAAAATCAGGGGTTCGTTGATCGCAAATGCGCTTGGCATTAACTGGAGCCAGAGGCGAAGTAAACGGCTTCGCTTTTGGCGGCGACTTGCAAAAAAAATCGCACAAATCGTCATCGTTATCAATAGGCACCGGTGGCGTCAACGCTGATGTTTGTAGCATCAACTTTGATGCATTCGCTATCACTTCCGTTGACGGAAGTTTAGGCAACGTCTCGGTTTTGTCCTCCTGAAAGCGCACAAATGGCTTGGGGACTGTTTCAGTTTTGTCTTCCTGGAATCGAAGCGATTTCATGAGAGGCGTACTTGGAACATTGGCTTCCCAGGCCTCCAGGCGGGTAAAGTTACCAACAGGCACAGCCACAGCCTCATTTTCAAGCACCGATACATCCGAAGACGCCCCGCGCTGCAGTCGCATGGGCCCAGGAGTACATGCAGTCCTTGTCACTTCCGATTTGTTGGTTAGAGTGGCCGCAGTGTTGGAGGCTGATGAGGTGGAGGCGTTAGATGACTTGGTAGTGGCGCCTGAGCTTTGGGCCGCATGCTCCGATGTCTCCAGAATCGTAGAGAGCTGCTTGCGCAATAATGGCGACAGAGCTTCGCCACCAACAACTGGCGAGACATCGTCAGCGGTCAGTGGTTCAGGTGGCGGCGGCGGAGTAAGCTCCTTAAGTACAGTTCCAAATTGACGTGGTGGGGCCTGCTTTTGCGCCATCTTGGGCGTGCTTACCGCATGCGTTTTTAAGAACACATTAAACATTTGCGTGGAACAAGTTTCATCAGAATCGAAAAAGGCCGTCGAAACTGGCTTGGAGGAAGCAGCGGGTGGGGTACAATCATCTTCATATATTTCTATTTTCGTAGACGATGGCGGCAATGCCGGCATTACAAAGTTATCCACCGGGGGACTAATTGATTTTGCTTTCGGTGCAGATTCTTCATTTTTTGTAGAGTTCCTTAGAGTTTCGGGCTTTGCTGTTTCAGTTTTTGGGGTAAAATCATCCTGATTTATTTCTTTTTTTGTAAACGCTGCCGGCAATGCTGGAACTACAAAGTTATCCAATGGACTACTAACTGCTTCTGCTTGCGGTGCAGATTCTTCATTCCTTGTAGAGATGCCTACAGTTTTCGGTTTCTCTGCAGATTCGTCAAAGTTATTTGTTTTCGGTTTTGTACCAATTGCTGCAATTGCGGCACTGGGTTGGCTCGCTTCAGCTGCAGACTCTGCACCCTCCTCCTCCCGCACCATAGACACTCTGGGCATACGACCAATTACTGCCAAAGATTTTCTAGCACTTTGCGGACCAATTGTTGGAAAGAAACTCTTGCGTCTTGGCATTTGCTCAACAGGCAGGCAAATTGTTTCTTCCATATCCATGGGACCACAGACGGTTAAATTACGTCTATCGCGCCACTTTGCGGCCAGAATTTCCTCCAGTTGATACTCCTGCTGCACATCATCGTTGTACAGCTTACTGAGGGGCGTTTGCACGCCCTTCACGATATCCGGCTTCCAGTATTTGTCAGAGCTATCGAGAGTTTGCGGTTTTGAAGCTGTGGCAAAGTTTGGATAACGACGAAGACCATATTTTGCTCCTGTCCCCCACCATTGATCGTTGCGCACTACAAACGGAGCCTGTGGATCGCGTCGCTTAAGAAAGCAGTATGCACGATACTCTTCCAGCGATAGTTCCATGTTGGGACGCGGATAGAGGGCACATATGTTGTACCGCGGCAGCTCTTTGTTGGTCGACCCATCCTCGATGGTTACGGGCGTTATCCAAGGCGCTTGGGGGCGATTCTTCGCCACAAAATTAGGCGGATACTTGAACGGTTTGTCGAAGTTGCGTTCGTAGTTTGTTATGGGCGGCAAAGCGTTCTCGTCCACATGTATTTTGAAGGCCAAATCGTTGTGAGCGCCGCTTGAGAACAACTCTCCATGTTTATGCCCCTTACCATGAGCCTTGTTCCAAGGACCAGGCTCCTTGAGATTCTCCTGATGACGCGCAGCATCTATTATAGAGCGCAAAGTAAACTTCTCTTCAGCGGCTGCTTGATCCTCATTCCCAGCAGCAGTGGGAGCATTATTGACATCAGCATTCTCATCGTTAAATACCTCAACCTGGCGACCCACATTGCGGACGCGACTCGTGCTGGGACCATCATTTTGCACAACTCCTGGCATATGGCTCTTTACTGCTGCGCCCGTACGAATGCTGCCAACGGTCACGGTATTCTTGCGCCGCTGACCCTGCAGCGACTGCAGTGCCAAGCGACGTTCATTCAGCTCCTGCGCCACTGCCTCAGCCTCGTCCCCTGCGGTGTATAGGAGGCGCTGCCCCACTGTGAACCCGAAATGCTGATGCGCCTCCTTCAAATCCTCCAGCGGCTCGGCCCTACAAGATATTCCCAGACGAAATATTTCGTCAGCCTTACGAAAATTACCGCTCAAATCGTAACTATAGGCCCAAGCAATATAGAAATCCGCTACCATTGTGCCTATTCCATTATTATACATTTGCTGGTAGCACTCGATTTGATCCTCCTGCTTCTCCATCTGTAAAATAATTAAATTAGCCCACATTTTTGCAATCATATACAAATATATTACTTACGAATTTAATAAATAGCCTAATGAAGCGCCGATCCTGCTTATAACGCTCGTTCTTCTCGAAGCCTGTTAGACACTTGTGCATCACTTTCAAAAGACCGGAACCGCTGCCGCCTGCCGGGTAGCTTTGTTCAATCCAACAAATGTAGGCGTACCAAGGCTCCAGAGGATCGTCGCCATTGTATTGGCGAATATTGTCCTCTAACTGCTTACGTTGCACCAACAATTCCTGTGAAGCGTCCTGGCAAAGCGAGGCTTGCAGCAGGCTAGCGTTCCGGCCAGTTGCCAACGGCTGTATATTTTCTTTTGCATTGTCAAAGTCCATTTGACTACGTGTGAGTTGTTTCGATTACGAAGCAAAAATTGAAATATAAATTCAAACAAAGCAAAAACACAAAACTCGCGCAAAAAAAGTCCGCTATGTTTGACTTGAAATGGCGGTGTTTGTAAAAAGTGTTGCTTGTGATGCAGCCCTCGTAGTGCGGGCGAGTGGACAGCCCTGTCCGCGCATACGGAATGCTGCACATATGATTAGGTGTTCAGCCCTCATAATGCTTAGTAGTTGATAAGAACGTGCTATTTAGCTAACCAACTACTAGTTTAATGCATTTTTGCATATTTTGTTGATATTATAAGTTAAGCGTGACGAAAAGAGTCCAGAGATGTTGCGGTTACTCGCCTACAACTGCGGACGAAGCGACATACACAGGTAACAAACAGGCAACATGGCCAATTGCATGGGATTTTTGTCAAAATACAGGTTTCCTAATGTTTGGTGATTATGTCATCGCGTGTTTATGTTTATAAATATCAGTCGCCACCTGCTACAGCAACTGCCACGCGCTAACGGCCAGACACCACTCACCACTGGCCAGCATTTCAGTACAAGGCTACAAAATGCCAACAAACTGATAAGAAAACATCTAAAAGACAGCTGGACGCGATCGTCACCTTCACCAGCCAACACTGGACGGACTTTGCTATGGAGTGGTGCTGCACTTGGCCTTGGAGTAGGCATGCGCACCTGGTTAACGCAATGCAGGCAAGTGAACTGCGAACCAAATCGCCTGACGGGGGTTATACAGAAAACGCTTGAACAGGATGAGCATAAGTTTGATTGGCAGCGATTCTGGTCGTACTTAGAGCCACACTTGTGGGAGCTTATCGGTGCAATATGTGTAAGTGTAGTCCTACTTCCGCAAGCGAACCTGTCGCTTATCGTCTTGGGCGATAAGCCACTTAATTAGTTAATGTTGATAAATTAGGTTTCTGTTTTTGCAGGCGGCACTTATAGTGGCCTTTATCAACGTACGCATACCAAATTTGTTAGGTGATCTGGTCAACACGCTGGCGCGCTATGCCAATACCTACGTCATGGATCCCGTGCACAATTCCTTTGTGAAAGATGTCAGTAAACCTGCCAGCAATCTCCTCAGTCTCTACATGTTGCAATCGGGCTTCACGTTCATATACATTTATCTGCTTAGCCGCATTGGAGAGCAGATGGCAGCCAAGATACGGCAAGATCTGTTTAAGCAGATCGTTTTGCAGGATATCACGTTCTTCGACGAAAATCGCACCGGCGAGCTGGTGAATCGCCTCACCGCTGACGTGCAGGACTTCAAAACATCCTTCAAGCAGTTTGTTTCCCAAGGCTTGCGAAGTTCCGCCCAACTGATCGGAGGCAGCATATCCCTGTTTATGATCTCCCCGCACATGGCTGCTATTGCCTTGGCCAGCGTTCCTTGCGTCGTGATGTTTATGACCTATCTGGGGAAAAAGCTGCGTACATTGAGCAAGAGCTCACAAGCGCAGGTAAGCAGACATGAAAGCCATTAATCTAAAGCTATAATGACATTTGAATTTTGTGAACAGTCCGAGCGGGCGACAGGCGTTTGTGAGGAGGCGCTGTCAAACATACGTACTGTGCGTTCCAGCGCCTGTGAGTACCGAGAAATGCAACTCTTTGAGAGAGAAACGAATGAGGCGGCACGTTTGGCACAAGATCTTGGCTACGGGATTGCCATTTTTCAGGGGCTGACGAACTTTTTCCTCAACACATTGGTCCTCACAACGCTCTTTATGGGCGGGCATCTAATGTCCACCGAGAGCTTGACGCCGGGTGCATTGATGGCCTTCCTGGTTGCCTCGCAGGGCGTCCAGCGTTCTCTTTCGCAAGGTTCCGTGCTGCTGGGTACCATGATACGCGGCATAACTGCCGGCAGCCGTGTGTTCGAAGTGAGTATCAGCTCTTTTATTAATGTTATTCGATTGTAAATCAACACCTATCTTGCAGTTTCTGTCGCTGCAACCAAAAGTGGAGCTGCTACGTGGCTATGTAATACCCCAGGAGCGTCTGCATGGAGAAATACGCTTTGAAAATGTTTCATTCGCATATCCAATGCGACCCGATCATGTATGTCCTGAAATTACATGCGTGTTTTTATTTGTATTTAACAATCTGCTATTCCATCGTCAGATCGTGCTAAAGGACTTCAATCTGACACTACGTCCTGGCGAAACTGTCGCACTGGTGGGCGCCAGCGGGTCCGGCAAATCCACAATAGCGGCGCTGGTAGAACGCTTCTATGAACCTACCTCAGGCAATATAAAACTGGACGGCTACAAGCTGTCGGATATCTCGCCATTCTGGCTGCGTGCCAATGTTTTGGGCTTCATCGAACAGCAACCTGTACTGTTCGCAACGACCATACTGGAGAATATACGTTACGGCCGGCCAGATGCCAACGAGAACGATGTCTATGATGCATCGAAACTGTCGCAGTCTCATGAATTCGTATCAGCGCTACCCAGCGGGTACGCGACGAACGTAGGTGAGCGGGGCACGCAGCTGAGCGGTGGTCAAAGGCAACGCATCGCCATTGCCAGAGCGCTGCTCAAAAATCCCAAGATACTGATATTGGACGAAGCGACAAGCGCACTGGACGCCACCAGTGAGGCTGAAGTGCAAAAGGCACTTGACACAGCTGTCCAGAATCGCACCACACTGGTCATAGCACATCGACTGTCGACGATACGAAACGCGGATTTAATTGTTGTTCTAGACAAGGGTCGTGTGGTTGAGGTATGCATTAATGAATCTTTTTTGTGGTTCTCTTCATAAGGCCTCCAATTTTGTTTGCTATTTTCTTTATTGTAGACGGGCAAACATGACGATCTGATGGCTAAGCGTGGTCTATATTTTGAGCTGGTGCGGCAACAGGAGCGGCGTGACTTTGAGGAACAGGTGGAAGTGACATTAACGGGCCGCGATAATATGTCGCAAGGCTAGAGATCCCGCCCGTTTCAGCTGTCTAGTGAACAAAATACAAACGATTCCCCTTATACTTAATTTAATAAGCTCCTTTCCTTTTATTTTTACAAAATCACCTTGTTATATTTTTGATTGACCAGCGGTTCCAGTTTTTATGATAAGTTACAATAAATAAGTGCAAAACAGTATTGTTTTTGTTAAAAACAAAACGGAAATTTATTGTTGTAATCGTGAAAATATCACGCGTAAAACCTGTAATGCAATTAAATTCAGTTTTCTACAAAGCTGAGCGAAACTCCACAAAAAGATTGTGTTTACTGTAAAATAGTGTAAACCGACTGCGGATTAAATATTTTATTTCAAAGAATGGGCAAAAATCCTTTGAATTTTATTGTTAGTAAAATAAAGCTATAATACCAGACAGGCACATCATTTGCACACACCATTTTTTTCCATATCACAAGTATATCATGAATGGAATGTCATTTCAATTAAAATTGTTAAATACTATATTTTCAAAAAACCATTATTTGAAGCTAAGCTGGCAAATAATTTTTCACATTTAATCTCAATTCAAGTCAAAGTTGGCAACACTAGTCAAGTAATTCGATTAACTGTAAATTGTCATTGTCTGTTCGGCAACTGTCAAAAAAGAAGTCGATTTAAAATTCTTCTTCTAGGAGCAACGTCCATAGCAACAAGAAGCAAGCCCGCCGATCTATAAATCTACATTTTCTTAGGTACGTCGAGAATAAAGTTAAAAAAGTATACTTGTATAAAACAACAACTTATTATGTATATGTACATATGTATATAGTTTTGTGAAAAGCATGTCTAATCCAGAGGGGAGTTCGTTTGAAGACTCCAACGCAACGGTACCATTTCATGCTTCCACTGCTGATCAGGCCCGAGCTATTCAACTATATAGTATTCGGCTAATTCGAGCCGGGCTTTTGTCGAACCGTGAAGCAAGGCGCTTTATAATAATAAGCAAATATTGGAATCTGAAAAAACTTGGATTAGAATCCAGCACTGCCAACCTGGCTGTAGAACAAGTCAAGGCACCAGAATCTTCGGATGAGGACTAAGCATCAACGCTGGATGAGTCATTTTCCATGTGGAAGTCAAGTTGTTTTGGTATTCTAGATTCTGCCAGGAAAGGGGATGCTGGAGCACCAGAATCAAATGCGAACCAAATTTTAAAGACTCACGTATATGTATGTACGTATATAATATGTATATACGAGGTTATATTTATTTAGGAATAAAATAAAAATGTAATACACTATGAAATTGTTATTTAAACGCCTCCGTTACCACCACCGCCACCTCCGCCACTGTTGTTGAAGGGGCCCCAATTGTTGCCGCCCCAGTTTCTGATACCACCAGTGTACCCTCCACCGCTGTTGAAGTTGCCACCACCACCATAGCCGCCACCTCCGCCGCTGTTGTTGTAGTTACTACCTCCACCGTAACTTCCACCGCCGCCGTAGTTTCCACCAGCACCACCACCGTAGCTTCCACCACCATAGCTTCCACCGCCGTTGCCCCCACCACCATAGCCTCCTCCTCCGTTGCCGTAGCTGCCACTACCACCGTATCCGCCTCCACCGTAGCCGCTTCCACCGCTAACCCCTCCACTGGTAATGGTGCTACCACCACTACTATATCTTGATCCATTGCCATATTTGCTGCCGCCGTAATTCCTTCCGCCACCTGAATTACTACCATAGCCGCCACCACCTCCAGACCCGAAGCCAGCATCGTAGCGTGTGCGCTTTGGTGGTCCACCGCCTCCTCCGCCGCCGAAATTCGATTGACGCGCCTGATGGGGCAGTATTCCAGACTCCCGCTTGATATTAAAATCGCCTGCGTCCTGTTCGCATAAAGCCCGTATGACATTGACCAGTTTTGCGTAGGGATCCGGCAGCTGCAAGACATTGCCGGGATCGTTGCAGGCCAGCGTGATGAGATCCTCAATAGCCGGCTTTAGTGCACCAATTTTTGCAGCTATCTCCGGGTTCATGTCAAAGTTCAGCCAATTGTCGACGCGCACAATATTGTTTGGTGCCAGGTCCACTTTCCGGCAACCAAACAATATGACCTGCAGGGGCGACACCATCGACATTTGTTTGCAGGAGACGGCTCGGGTGCGAATCTTTTCACCAAATATGAAGAAGGGGTAGGGGAAGGTGATGGCCAGATTGCTGCAATTCACAGAAGTCTTGTGCAACAGTGCCGCCTTCGATTCTGTGGTTAGCACCTTGCGCTTCTCCTTGTGCACACAAATATTGGGATAGAGACCCAAACAGAGCAATGCTAAAGCCATATCCAAAACGGCATCATCGCGATTCGCATCCACATGATGGGGTATCATGCACTCTTCGGGAAAGCCGGCTTGCTGCAGCAGGTCGAGCAACTGCGTCTTGGCATCGTACATAACGTTCATAGTCGACATTTGCAGACCCTTCCAGTCGCAGAAGCGTATCTCCTCCTGCTCGCCACGCTGCTTCTCATGGTGCCACATCTGTGTGGCCACAATCATGGCCACATGATCGGAGCATCTAGTTCCGCTCAATGCCTTCTGATGGTTTGCCAAACGGCGTTGTCCAATGTCAAGCGCAAACACCTCCGAGAAGGTGCTTGAATAGGAGGCCATATTGGCGACCAGATCGGCGCAACCGAACACTGCGCCCAGTACCATCATCTTACCCAAGCGGGGTTCGATGGGCAGGCGCGCCAACAGACGACCCAATGGCGTCAACTCATCATTGGCATCCAGACAGCGCATCTCACGCAGCAGCACCTCCGCCTCGATGACAGCATCCACAGGTGGCGGTTCCAGGGCTTTAGACAGGAAGTGGTGAATCGCGCCAAGACGCAACAGCTTGATGGTAAGCGCCATCTCGTGCAGCGGTGTGCGGAACATCTCCGGTGTTAGATTCTCCTCTAGTTGAGCAAAACGGGCACGTGAGCAGAGCGTGAAACAGAAACCGGGACGAACGCGTCCAGCACGGCCCTTGCGCTGCTCTAGATTCGTCTTGCTCGCCCATACGGTGGCATAGCTCGTTAGATTGTTGTGGGATGTGAACAGCTTCATGCGTGCCTTGCAAATGTCCACGACAAAGACAATATCATCGATGGTAATTGATGTCTCCGCAATATTGGTGGATAATATAATCTGCAAGTATAATAAATAAATAGGCGTTAATTATGATGAGGAATGAGGATGAGGAGCTGTAGATTCCGACACTCTCTAAGAATTATGTTTATAGGGAGGATAAAGACAGCACCCACCTTTGTTACACCCTCCGGCGTAGCCTCAAACACCTTGCGCTGCTCGTCGCGTGGTATTTGTGAGTGGCACGGCAGAATTCGGTACTGAGGGTTTCCGAAATTCGAAGAGCTCTGTAAAAACTTCATCAGGGCGAATATGAGATTCCAGCCGGGTAAAAATACCAAAATGGCACCGGGAATGTTCTTTGATTTGATGTGTAACAGCAGGGCCTCGAGCAGTTCGAAGGAGACATCCGCTTCAGATAGCATAGCCATGGCATTGCGTGTTTGCTCAGAGTATTTGGGATCGCAAACTTTATTCAAATTCAGTTCGCCCTCTTCTTTATTTTCGCTCAAAAGTATTCGCTCCTCATCTTCTGCCTCTTTGCGCTTGCGACGAGACTCCGCCGACGGTACGAATTTGGTCATCTCGAGAATGTCTTCCAGGAAATACTGCTGTACAGGATAGGCACGTCCGAGTACCTCCAGCACGGGACAGCCGCCAAAGTATTTGGTGAAAAGCGTTGTATCAATGGTTGCCGACATAAGAATGATGCGCAAGTCCGGATACGTGTCCACCATGTCCCGCAGGATGACCAACAAAAAATCACTGTTCACATCACGCTCATGGATCTCGTCCACAATTATGTGGGAGACTCCACGAAGACCGGCCTCCAGTTTCCGCAACAGCACGCCCACAGTGCAGAACAAGATGGCACCATAAGGACGTGGAAAGACAGACTCAAAGCGCACCGAATAGCCCACGGTGTCGCCCAGTTGCTCGCAACGCTCACGCGCCACACGCTCCGCCACCGAAATGGCCGAAATGCGACGCGGCTGCGTCACATAAATATTGGCATAGGCCCCCTGGCCCGAGCTAATGTAATCATCCAGAATGTATTGTGCTATCTGTGTGGTCTTGCCACAGCCAGTATTGCCGCGTATAATCACCACGGGATTCTCATTGATGGCGGTCATTATTTCAGAACGCATGGACGCGATTGGCAGTTTGTCACGAAATTCCAAAAACTGCTTATACTCGGGATCCATTTGGCGTCTATCCCGTAACTTGCGTTCGAATTCATTCGACAAATCATCTATGGACGTGGTGGCTAATTCTCCCTCGTCTATGTTGCATGCATGCCAGGCATTCCAGTTTTGTTGCGGGGGTGCCCAGGGAATGACAGCGCCTTCCTTACGTTGATCGCTGCTTGTTTGCTGGTCGGCAATTTTGTTAACGTTCACCTAAAGGAAAGAAACATAATATAAATGGGTTTTGAAGCATTTTCAGAATATAGAATACCAATAATGATGGACTTAAAAGGATTTTATAATAATCACTGAGTATAGAAAGTCGCCGAATTCAAATAGATAAGTCTGATTATTAACTTTTAAATGGATAATTTTTTCGGACTATCATCTTATTCTATCGTCTTATAAAACTTGTATTTTCAGGGATTGTTTTTTAGGCTATCATTAAAATGGAATGTCCCAACTCACGCGGCTTATTCTCCAGATATTACACCTTTGGATTATAATATTTTCGGTTTATCGCATTTTCATACTTTTGTCTCATCTTTCCAGAATATTATTTTTTAGACTATGATATATAAACATTTTTTTTTTTCGTTGAAACGGCCTGGCTACAGAAATTGGGAAGACTTGTAAATGAGCTCAAATGTCCTATACGTGGACAATTTAAATACTACCAGTGTTATGGGAACAAGCTAACAAATGCTCGATAATACTCTGAATAGGGATGGATAACAAAATGTTCTCCACGAAATACTATCTTTAAGAAGTGTCTACTATTTACTTACAATCAATGAAATAGGAGCGCTATCGGTCTCCACTTTAATGTTTCGCGGACTGACAACGGGCAAATCCAGAGCTTTGATGACGCTGTCGACCTGATCAACTAATTGTGGTGCCAATTTCACTGGATATGGCTTCAGTTCTTCGTCCTTTTTCTTTTTAAGCGTGCCACTGAACGCTTCAATGACCTTCAAGTGGAATAGTTGACGCACTAAGGAGAGAGCACACGATTTGCTAGCGGCCTTCTTGTTGGAACCAGTTTCACGGGCAGTTACTTTACGTTTCAGTGCGGGCACATAGATAGATAGTTCGGCCATGAAACTCCTAAATATCAAAACAATTTAACGAAATACATTTGGAGTTGGGGAAAAAAAGGAAAACTTACCAGCGGGAATTTGGAAGTTAGCCTGCTGTGCGTAACATTGAAAAGTTTTATATAAATTAGTTGCTGTCTTAGCAGACTTGCGGAGCTACGTGGCCAACAACTCAGTTATGCAGCAAATCATTTCATTTTGTGCCACGTAACCCCCAAAATCTAGCATGTGGCTAAGTCAGACTAAACACATTGTATTGAAACAAAATTGCTCCACCCCACCAATTCGATACGATTGAATTCTTCGCAATTTGCGCATTAAAGATAGCTAACTTTAGTTTCTTATATTAAGGAGTAAAGGTACGAGCTCTGTTTTTGCATAGATTTCAAATTCCAAGCTCTGTTCTTTGTTGTCCTGCAAAACTTATACGTTCCTTGCCCACGTCTTCATCCCTAAATAGTTGTAGTGTTTAATGTTGCACACAGGAGGCTAAGTTCACGGTACGTTTTAACTCAAAACAACACACTGCGCACCAGATTTAGACCAATTGCTATATCCAGGGCGCAGCGTCATACAGAAAAAAACATTTGAAAGACAAGACAAGACATTTGTCTTTCATACGTACCTAGCGTGGTCAGGTCCCACTGGCATATACTTGTAGTCATCCTTAATGCCATTCGTTTGCTTGTATATGTTCAGCCGATCTTTGGCATTTTCAATGGTCCAGTTGCCGTGAATGGCTGCGTTTACATCAATGGACTCTGCTTCGTTCATGTCCTTTTGCTCCTGGACATGATCTATTACGCTGAAGCGATCGCCACCCACGGGACGATAAGCCTCACCCAAGTCGCGAGGTCCTGACTTGTCACCAAATACACGATGTTGCTGACCACCAACACCACTAGCATCAACGCTTCCGCCACCCCCGCCTCCAGCGACCGATGGTGGCGCAGTTGCCTCGCCAGGGACATCATTTGCATTCAATTTGCCCACGCGCACCAAATAGTTAACAAAATCACGCGACGCATTCTTTTCGGCGTCTTTTTTGTTGGTGGAGTTTCCAACCCCTACATAAGGACACTGGTCTAGGCGTACTTCGCACAGGAAGCGCTGCCGGTTCTTTGGTCCTGAAAATGTATGCATTTTTGTAGTCGTCTTTTTCGAGAAGCTTGTGTCCACTTACCTGTAGGCCGCACATCGAACTTGGGTTCGGTTTTGTTTTTTGAGCAATATTCGAAGAGAAATGATTTAATATCCATGTTGATTCAATTTAATAAAATCACACATGAAAACAATGTTTTCTGCACAAGCTCTGAAAATCGATTGAAGGTTCGTCTGGCAACGCTACACCTTGTATCGATAAATAAAAGTGCTAGACAATGCCAGTGTTTTAGGCGCTGCCGTATTTTAGTTTATTGCTGTTTGGCAAGTAATGTACACACTGCGCGCGTAGTCTTCGCTGTAGAGCCATTTTCGCTGCTAATATCTCCAAATATGCATTGAAATATGAAATTAAATAACACAAAAATGTAAAAGTGTGTGCAAATGCGATTAAATAATACTGCGTTCATGTGTTCTATAAATTGTTGTGTGTTTTTTAATTGTTTTCGTTGCATCCGTGTTGTTTGGTCAGCACCAGCATCACACACATAGATAAAAGCAGAAAATACATACGCACACACACACTCACGCACGCATACATATGCAGCTGTAGCCGTGTTTAAGTATTTAATTTAGTTAGTGCTTCTATAAAATATATCCAAGGCAAGTGAAATAGTTCGTACTGTGTGCAAACCCAACAACAACTATGTGTGAATGCACCACAAACTTCCAAAATTTTTAATAAATTTGTTAAACAACGGTAGGCATGCATGGAGTATTGTAAAAAGAAGAGAAAAGTGCCAACGCCAACACCCCATGTTGGTCGCAAGTGAACAAATAAACAACAATAGCGGCAGCAGCGAAAACAAATACAACAACGGCGGAGATAGAAAGAAAACGTTTTATTAGTCGGATTGTGGTGCATTGCCAGTCCTCGGATTGCTTAAAGTGTAAACAAACGAGTGCATTCGAATTGTGTATTACTCTTCCATTCATCGCATTTAATCGCTGTCGCGCACACACACGCAAACAAACACACACATACAATACATAACTAGCAGCAAAAGACTTTTCATAATGGGGAACTGTCTACGCTCACAGAAACCAGACAACGACAAAGTGCATGTCGATGCACGTAATCAGCTTGATGATCCGGCTACCACGATTGGCGGTGTGGTGGGTGGTGTGCCTCAAATTACAGTACCATTAGGCCAGCCCCAAGAGCAGATACGTCCGGTGCCGCAGATACCCGAAACTGATCCCGCAAATACAAATGCCAAAATATTTGTAGCTCTCTACGATTACGATGCGCGCACCGATGAGGATTTGAGCTTCCGCAAGGGTGAACATTTGGAGATATTGAATGACACACAGGTAAGTGAATCATCATCAGCACAAACAGAACCGAATGCGGCACCTACGCTTTACCCGCATTCAACAATTTTCATTTTCTCTTGCCACATTTGCTGATAAGAAAATAATGTGTTATTTCGGCTGATAAAAGCATTACTTGATTCCGGGTTGGGCGGAGTGGTTATTTCACACTTTATGTCAAAATGACCATTTAAATGTGACGTTAGCACTGTAGATATTAATCATTGTGTGTTTTGATACATGTATGTATTTTTATATAATTGCTATAATTTTATTATCAGAGGCAAAATATGTACTAAACAAGTACATTTATTTAACAGCACAAGTAGCTGGTCTTTATTTGTTTTTAGTTGAATTTTATTTTGTTACGTCAACAGAATTTAAGTGAAAAGCAATGAAACCCTACAACAGAATCTGATAAAATGAAAATATTGTCTAATAAAGCTCCTGGCATATTGCCGCAAAACATAGTCAAATGTGGTCGCAGACGTTAATAAACCTACTCAACAACATAAAAAAAACTGAAATGAGTAAAATTCAACAGGAGAGGGCACTAATACCGCCCACTCAATGGTGGAAAATTTAATATCCAGTCCGTCAAGCGTAGATGGCTAAAAAGAGGCCCTTTTAAACTTAAGATACAGACAGCGAGAGAGAGAGAGAGAGAGAGAGATAGAGAGCACTTTTTAAAGTAGTTAAAAAGATTACTATAATCTAAACACAACATTATCAACCGATTTTGCAATGATAATATTAATGGATTCCTATGGATTTCTAACTTTCAAAGTTTTATATAAAAACACCCTCAAAAGTACGATGACAAACGATGTTTAGCTGCCCAATTTAATCCACGAACAGATCTCTGACAATAGAAACATTGAATGCATTATTTTCATCTATTCCCATCAAAATGTTCACTATACGGCTGGCATACATGCATTCACATACAAATGTATAGTATTTTAAAGTTATTTTAGCTCTTATCTCCTATGTATGTATGTTTTGCCTGTATATTTCGTGTTTCATTGGGAAAATGCACGTGTTTTTGCAAACGCTTTAATTATTCGATTCATTGAGCTGTGGATGACTACAAGTATAGTGCCTTGCTTTAGGCTTACGTATTAGTCATGCAAGGCAATCTTAATAATGTGCTTACTTACATATTATACATACATACAAGTACATACATATATTTGCCACATGGTAAAGCTGTTTACTTTCGTTGAATTGCAAATTCACAAAATTCCTCTGGTTTGGTGCATTTTAAGAGCTAATTATTTCGCTTTTTAAATGCATAGTAGAAGTCGTAACAGAACCAATTAACGTGTATTTATATATTAACAAGACATTCGTTCGAAACCCATAAACAACCACAGGAAAGCACGAATTAAGCGCTCACTAGTATTAAGTCAAGTCTAAACTAGTACGACGAGTAAGTTGTATAGAAAATTTTCGAATGTCTCAAGTTTGTCATGAATATAATTTATATAATTATAATGAAAGAAGAGGAGGTACATAATTTTTTGTGTCAAAACGTTTGTCATAACAGTGGAAATATATCTATATCATTACGACTTCAACTTCAGTTATTTTGTTATAACTAACTAGGATGAGCAATTGATGACGCAATGTTCGGCCATTAATTTGTTTCCTATTTTCAAACTTAAGTAAAATTCAGGCGATAATTTATCAACAATTTCTCCCATCAAACATTTTCAATGTCGCCATCTAAATTCCAAAACAAATGCTGGCTGGACTGGACTGGCTGGGGCTGACTGCGTACAAACCCAGACGATGACTGTAATTGTGGCGTGAGCGCCCAAAGCGCGCCCACTCTGTCGCCAGTTGAACCCAACGTCTCACTCTTTGTTTTGAAAGCGGCGCCCAACTGAAATCCGCAAACCAGCTAGAGACTGAACTCCACTGCCATTCCACTCGGGTCGACTGCATTTTGATGCATGGTTTGTCGGGTAATTTGCTCTCCGGTTTGCTCGCTGCCTTGTCGTTTTGTAGTTTGTCGTTTGTTGTTTTTGCTTTCGTTTGCGGTTGCCAGATACATACAACATAATTAACTCCACTTGACACCAGACCAGACAATGTGGCATTGAGTAAACATTCCGATACTGTGTATCTTCCATATACATATGTACACACATAGTTGGAGTTCTATGATTAGACATTTGTGTTCTATTGTGACATAAGGCGGAATCACCTCTCAGCTTTCCATCTCACTGTAGGCATACTCGTATACTCGTACTATAGGTGTGTCTGCGCATGTGATTGTACAGACAACAATTTTCATTTCATGCATATTTAAAGACTTTACGTCAACATAGCCATGACCACCTTAAAATCGTGTACCCGCTATCGTCGCCGCCATCCTCTCTGCCCATGGCTTGACCGGCCTGCTGTTCGGCCGATTTTGTCGACAAGTGGCGGCGCTAAAGGCGTGACGTCCGCCTTTGGCTGTGGGCCAAGTAAGCGCAAGTGCCGACAACCTCCATTCTCTTTTGACTCTCTTCTCTGCCTTGGCTGCGCGCGTTTCAAAAATGTGCAACAATTTTATAGTTGTAATTAAAAGCGCATCATAAATGGCAACTTGTAATCTGTATACACATACATACTACATATTTATATACATAAAGAATTACCACAATTTGGGGGACGTTAACTCCGTGTTCAGAAAACTTTTAATCAACTAATTTACAAAACATACAGGGTGCGCCATCTTTTATGTCGGTATGTAAATATTGAATAACTTTGTCATTAGTGAACCGATTGACTTGAGTAGACCAGTGTTGAAAACCTCAGTTCAAGAAATTGTACAGAACCAAAATAAATAAAAATATCTCATACTTGAAAATCGGTTGTTTATTTTCAAAGATATTCAATGTTTACATACCGACATAAAAGATGGCGCACCCTGTATATGAGACAATATTGCAGCCGTCCGATATAAACCATATGGGTTCGTGGCACGAATGAGAGTTGTAATGATTTAAACGTTCTGAGATGTTCTGTCTGCAGTCGTACTCAAATCTAATCCTTCTAAGTACATACTTACACATCAACACAATTAATATAAAATTCAAATCCTTGGATATTATTTCTCATTTCAAAGTAATAATACGAAGATATGTTTTAGATTTTCAATGATCGATCATTCAATAAGCTATCCCATAATATGAAGGATTTTTAAGATATTCACACGTTCACAGAATATTGCAGAATATTATTGGATAGAAAATAAGTATACTATTATTATCACACGAATAACATTTTCAAGATATTATTTCTTGACTTAATCCCAAGGTAATTAAATTAAAAACTTTAGCAGGGAGAAAGTTGTGTTTTAAGGCACTCTTTTTGACAGAACTATCTTCCAGTCTCTATACTAATTCAATATTAGGTGTAGGTAGACATGCTCACAGATTTTTATTAATATACTTTAGCAGTCGTAAGGTAACGATCATAAACTGTTCTAATTTTCGCTATAATAAACAATTTTCAACACAACCATTTGGTTCACCATACTTGCTACGCGACTCTGTTAATTCCCAGACAACACGAGTTTATTGTATTTGCTTGACTGTAATACAAGTATTCCCTCTTGTTGATTCCACTTATCAGCACATTTTCAAAGAATTTTAAATCATTTTATAATCTAGAAGCGACCCATCGAACATAACTTCAACCTACAGATCTTATAAGTATGACTATCACTGTATCTATGTACATATGCCAATCAAATATGTATTTATGTACATAAACACATAGCCATGTACATACTTCGTTGTATATGGACCTAACTACTGCCAATTGCTAGCAATGAGGGAACTTACTACTACTATTTCCGGTAGCTGCTGAGTTTAATTAAAGTACGTGTATGTGAGAGACTACAAGTAAACTCCAAAGTTGTTGTTGTCAATACAACAAATTAACGACAGCAACAACTACCATGCAAAGACTTGTAGTACATGCTGCCTGCATTTGCTTTTTGTTGCTTCTTTTTGTAGACTTTTTCTACAGTCATGCATAGAAATCAAAAATTGTGTGTAAAAATTGTTTTATGGGTGCGCCGAGACAGCAACGAGCTGCTGCTGCTGCTCCTGCTGCTGCTCCCGCTGCTGTTGCAGTTGCCGCTGTGCTGTGTTCATTGTCATTTACCCACATTTTCATGTCTTTGTTAAAAAAAAGCGCTTCAGATATGTGAATGCGAGTAGCGTTGTAGCATGCGTTGCTTGCACTTTGCATATTTTGTGTTGCGTGCTCGTATGTATGGAAAACGCTTTCATACTTGTATATTGCACGCACACCCACAGCCCATGGCAGTCGATGCTTTACGGAGCTCTTCGGTCATCGCTTATAAGTAGTAGGTCCAAAAACAAAACGGAGGCTTATTAGTGTTTTATGAGAGCTTGTAACACCGAGGATAGAATTGCAACTACAAAGATACCGCATTTCTTAAATGCCACCCTAAGAAAAAGTGTTGTATTAATATTTGACCGTCTCTTTTCAAGTCGACACTTCAACGTGGTCGTTCCTAGAGTTCATATCGTTCCCAAACAGAGTGTTTTGTGATAAATTTCAAATAAATAAATAAATAATTTTTAAATCTTCCTAATCAAGAATCTCATATAGAATCGAATGAGCTAGCATTATCAACTTTAATGAGCATTGTGAAATCGATCTGCTAAGGACACAATACAGTCCAGCCTAAGTCGAAACATAATAAACCCATTTTAGCAGTAATATAGGATGTACATATTTTAACGATTTCTCATTATGTGTAAAAGTTTTCAAAAGTTTTAATTCTTATGAACAACTTGATTTGACATTATAAAAGCTTAATACAATCCTGTTCTTATATAGCGTATCCGTGTCAAAGTAGATCATAGATCGTTTTCAGAGCAGATTTAAATAGACAAACATTCTCTTTTTCCACAATATTTTTATTCGACCCGCTTAAACATCATTGTATTTAGATTTATTTGTGATATTAAAAAGCTTATAAATATCTATAATATGAGAATTCATTATTAAGTAATATTGGCTCTAAATACAATATTGGGAATTGAAAAGAATTACTCTTAGTGAGCGTAAAACAAAATATCCAATAAAATACGATAACAACCAAGCTGATGAAAGGCATTCCATAGTCGCCACTGCCATTTCGTTTTCCTTCGATTCCCCACATACGAGTATGTTGCCAACAATCAGCAGCACTCTAAAATCTTGTTCAATATAGCGCCGCCTGCAGGAAACCCTTCAATGCTGCTTTAGGCTTCTTCTCCCCAGCAGGGAAAAGTTTCTTTGCCTGTATTCAGCAACTTGCCAACGAAAGATTAGCAAGCTTACTCAGAAGATTTGTTTGCCAGGCTTTTGTGCGTATGAAAAGTTTCGTTGCATGCCGCATGACGCATGAAAGGCAAATGTAGGTTAAGAAGATGCTTCCATTTAGCTCGATTGTAGTTGCAACTTCTTGCTGCCGTCACTTAAAAACCTCGACTTTAGGTTAGCTTTGTTGCACAGCAAACGAAAGGCAACAACCTTAAAATGATTTAATGTTCATGACAATAGAATTCGATTTCTTTAGCTGCACGGCATGACAATTCCGAGCGACTTCTATTTCACTTTTCAAAGAAAGCGTACAAAATGTTAAAGGAAAAAAAAGGAAATCAATTCAATTTTCATTTGGTTCAACGAAACTCATTTAAACTTTTGTATAAACAAATGTGTGTGTACGGAGTCGGGTTAAAAATACAACAAAAATACCAAAACAAATCACGCGATTATGAAATGCACTTGGAAATCAACCAAGAGTGTGAAGCACAACAGTCCAGACTATAAGTGGAGCAATAACATCGTCTCGTGCATGAAATCTAAAGCACAAGCAACAAATAAACCATGAACCCTAAAATGTCTGTTCATTGACCCTTCCCCAGAGATACTCATTTTCCCCAGTCCAATGATAACGCCTGGCATGGCGGATAAGAAGACGGAGCAGAATAAGAAAAAGTACTTCGTTCCAACTTAGGAATTTGCTAGCTTGGTAGGTTGATGTGGGTGGTCGCACTAACTACTTGCTTCTCGTGAATTGTAGTTAATACAATCTTCGTAAATAAGTACAAGCTGATAAATACAAGAGCTACTTTCTCGCCCAAATGTAAGCAAACAGTAACAAGTTTCATTAAATAATAATACATGGAATATTTTTAACTCAACTCTTAGTAAACTCGTAAAGTTAAATGTTTCCTTTAAAAAATATGCATGTTTGATTTGGTTGTGAGGCATGCCCATATTTTTGTATAGCCATTGCTAAAGACAAGTAGAATATGCATACTTTTGGGAATTGTTATCACTTAAGTGGGAATTCTACAGTCAAGCTGGCTTGATACTGAATCACCGTGGACTCAAACAAACTCTCGGCGCTAAGTTATATGCGCAAATGGCAGAAGCAAAAAGCATCAGTATAAGTTTATCTTAAGACTGGAACATTATATTTCCCTTTTCTTTCCCACTAGGAAATCAAGAAATCCTGGCACATATAATTCCAATAAGCAGTAATCGTTGCCCATAATATTAAAATGGTTTTTTTCAATTCATAAGAAAATTCAATTGTTTGTAAAACTTATTAAAATATGTATAAATTAATAAAGTAAATGAATATGAGCTAAAAAGTTATGTTCGTCTGCTCCGAAGCTATATACATATATACCCTTCACTGTGTCTTATAATAAACCGCCAAATTACTACTTATCTTATCTTTTATAACTATGCATTTGGTCAAAAATAACATCTATGTCATAATATGATTATATTGGTTCGACGACAGCTACAAACATATAAACATAGTATGATAGGTGATGTGACATGCGCCCCCTCAACAAAGATGAGTTGTGAGAGGGTTGGTAATTGAAATAAACAGGAGAACATCGCGATCGCGCCTCTTCTCTCTTATACATATGTATCTATAACATGTGGTCTACCATTATTCCTGCTGGGTGTTTCAAATTTGCAAAGTGAAGGATATATGGACATAGTAAAAAGTTCAGTATCCCTTGACTTATGTAACTTCTTAACTTAACTCTTTAGTCTTTCCAATTAATAAAGGAATAATCAAATACGAGTGCCGGCTTGAGGTTTTTTCATGTGAAATGTTCTGGCTATACAGAACACCCTTTATACATAATTCGTTTTTGAACTCGTCATTTTATAGTCAATACACTACACACACACACACACACACATGCATATTTGGTAAAAGCCAGTTTAAGCAACAGGCCTTAAGCAGAAAGACCGAACAGCAACAACATAAATCCAAAGCGAACAGATGGAAAGCGCGTAAGCGAGAAACAACGAACATCGAATGAAGTTTTTAATTTAATTTTCGGTTTTTTCTTTATACATACATATATCTGTACATATGTACCGCTCTTCTTTCTGCTCGCCAGTTTTAACGAAGCAAAACCAATGTGTGAATTGTAAATTGCACGAAACAAAAAAAAAAAAAAAAAAAAAAAAAAAAAAAAAAAAAATGGAGAGTAAAATTGTGGCATGTCTGGCTGGTTGGCCGACTATTTGGTGAGCTATGTATTGCGTGAATGTTAAAACCGTCGCTGCATTCAACAGATGTTGAAGATAGAGATGAGCAATATTTTTCATAGACTTACTTTTTGATCTACCCAATGATCAGATATAGACAAAGATCCATATGTCAGCAAATTATTAATATTCCATTAAAAAAATTACTAAAATTATAAAAACTACAAATTTAGAAAAAGGAATCCTGATATTTATGTTAACATTTTTTGTTGTTGATATTTTCATACACACTTGTCTAGACTTTGTGCATTTAATGCAAATATTTAACAATTTTAATGTTTCATAATTGAATGAAATTCAATGCTGATTATTACATGCAAGGAAGCAAATTCTTAAATATACTTGCTTCTATGTACTATATATAAATGAATTTAATAGGAAGTAGTACATACATATCCACATATGTATATGTAGATGATCAGAACGTTGGGGGAAGCTGATCCGTTTCTAAGCTCAGACGCGCAGTTTCAATGCCAGCTAGATTAAGTTTTGCTTAAAAAAAACCTTAATTTCTTTAATGAAAATGTGCTGATTCAAAAGCTAAGCTACACTCGATACGAAAAAGTTACTTCTTAGAATAATTTGCTGTAGAAGAAAGTTACGGTATTGCTCATCTCTATTCTCCATGTGGTTTGATCATTTCATAGACACATGGGCAGGCATTGTAGTGGATTGTAATGGAAATATTATTGCATACCTCTGTGTATTACTTATTATTATTTTTGTTGCTTGTCCATATGAATTTTTGCTATGCTATATCCATAGTGTTATTACGCTATGTGTTGGGGCCAATATTTCTATGGCCAGGTCTTGCACGACTGCAAAACACGTTTTGTGGCCACGCGCTCGATGCCAACACCGTCGCCGTCTGGTACTTTGATTTGATTTTTGATTGTATTATACTATGCTTTTGTTTCCCTTGACGACGGTGCAAATTAATTTTGTTGTTGCTCGCGATGTACATAAACACAACCAAACGCAAACACCACACCACACAACACAACAGCAACAGCTGCAATAAGCCCAATCAAATGCTCGCAGCTACAGATAAATAGTTGTTGTGTATTGCTTTTCAACAAGATAATTAATTATGACTTGTTGCTGTTTTCACAAATGCAAATGCTATACAAATACATTTTCTTTGAAATTTGTGCAAATATTTGGACCACATTCAAAAGAGCAAACGTCTATTTTATCACCTTGACCTTTGAACCGTGCTGACCTGATCTGCAGCGATTTCAAGTCCATTATGTGTCATTATCATTCAAATAAGTCACAAGTGTATTTGTTACACTGTTTTAACGGATTTAAGAATCTAATGATTCCTACAACAATTAAAGTGAAACCAACACTAAGTTGTTAGAGCTTGGGTTACTTATTTTTGGAAACTAAAGATACAGTCATATCACTTTCACTATTGCCACTATGAATTGAATATATGTGTTACTTCAATTAAAGCCAATAAAAATTCTATACTGGTAGACCCTATAGGGACTTACTTTTTGTTATGTATGTGACCGGTCAGTTCGTTCACTGTCACACGAACTGGAGTCAGTTGGTTCGTAGACGTCTGCCACTTCACATCGCCCCGCGCAGCGATCATAATCAATACATATTATACCACACAATTGTTCACCAGCTGCAATTATTATATTCAATAAACAATACTACATAAGCAATGCGCGCATATCTAAAACTGGCGACGAGGATGGGATAAAATAAAATATTTAGAGTGCGTACATTGTTTAAAAGTTATGTGTACATACGGCTGTACATACCTCAGTGCATAATTACCCAACAACCGCGTGTTCACGAAATTGGTGCGAAAGGAGAACTCGCAAAAGACATACATACATACTCGTTACCGAGTGAGCGAAAAGCAAGCGGGGTGAAGAGGAATCGAACAAATTCCATATTGTATGCAGCGTGGTCATTGTTGTGCGTAGCCGCAAACATACCAAGAAAAGTGCAGTAATTCGGAGTAACTGTTCTGCTGATAACGCATGGCTAGTCTAGAGAACAGCGAGCAAGCATCGAGTAGTAGCGACGAGGCAGTTGTTAAAAGTGAAGGTGGAGAATCACATGTTACTGATCGAGTGAATGCAAAAATTACTCACATGGCTGGGGTTGGAAGTCTGGAGCCGTTCGACTTGGGTCATCCGCACAAATGGTCAACGTATATGGAGCGCTTTAATTTGTTCCTGCTGGCCAATGATGTTAAAGAGGAAGAGCGGAAAAAGGCGGCATTTCTTACGCTTGCCGGAGCGCCCTTATACGACCTTTTGACATCATTGGCATCTCCTAAACAGGTCAGTGAATTGAAATTAGCCGATATTTACAAAACTCTAACCGACCATTTGTCTCCACGTCCCTCCGAAATCGCCGCATTCTACCACTTTCACAAACGAGACCAACACGTGGATGAGTCCGTTAGCAACTATATGGCAGCACTTCGTACATTAGCAGTCGATTGCAAATTTGGAGCGGCGTTAGATCGGATGTTGCGCGACCGATTCGTATGTGGGTTAAGAGATGAAGGTCTGCAGAAAGGGTTCTTGGCAGATAAGGATTTGACTGTGCAACGAGCCTTAGAACGCGCCATGTCTAATGAAGCAGCAGCGATCAGTGCCATGGCTATTAGACAAACTGGCGAGGCCGTTCATATTATTAAGATGAATCGTTACCGGCATTCTCAGCGCGGTACAGTCAACAACAAATACGATGGACAAGTATGTGGCGGCTGCGGAGGCCGACATTCCCGCAAGCAGTGCCCCCACCATGATACTGTGTGCCATGCCTGCGGTCATAAAGGGCATCTTAAACGAGTCTGCCGTAGCCCTGACGCAGCGAAGTCGACTAGATCTATATCAACACCCAACTCACAGCAAAGACATCGAGGGATGTCAACACACAGATCGTCTCGTGGAGAATCTGTCAACAAAATCGTGCCGTTGGTAAATCAGAAGAGGTCAATTTCTCTTGTCATCAATGGGTGCACGTGTTCTTTTGAAGTGGATTCAGGGTCGCCAGTGACCATAATGACGGAAACCACGTTCAACAATATCTGGGCTCAAGGACAGCCAGATCTCGCCAAGTGTGACTTGGACCTAACGGATTACCAACGCAACCAAATTCCGATTAAGGGTGTCATTGATGTGTCAATTCGTTACAATCGTCGTAAAATTGACAATCTGCCACTGATCATCGCCAATGTAGGAGGCTCAAATTTGGTAGGATGCAACTGGTTCGACGCACTGGGCATACGCATCGAAGGCGTGTTTGCAGTCAACAGTGGCGTCAACATAAAATCCGTGCTCAGTGAGTATGAGCATTTATTCGCTACAGAACTGGGGCGCCATAACGGTCCGCCAGTTACACTGCATATCGATACGAGCGTCGCCCCTGTGCGTCTGTCACCGCGCCGTATACCTTTCGAAATCAAGGGTCTGGTCGAAGAAGAGATCGAGCGATTATGCAAACAAGGCATTTTGGAGCCAGTAGAATACTCTGACTGGGCAACACCAATCGTGCCAGTCGTCAAGAAGGATGGATCCATACGCATCTGCGGCGACTATAAATCAACATTAAATAAAGCAATCAAACCTCATTGCTATCAAATTCCAGGCGTCAATACCCTATTAGCTTCGATCGAAGGAGGATCGATTTTTGCAAAAATAGATTTAGCACAAGCTTACCAACAGCTTGTAGTCGATAACAACTCAGCATTGCTTCAAACGGTATGCACACACAAGGGAGCATACAAAGTAACACGGCTACAATTTGGCATATCATCAGCGCCAGGGATTTTCCAGAGTTTCATCGAGAATCTTCTACAAAATATCCACGGCATTTTGCCCTATTTTGATGATATAGTCGTAATGGGAAAAACAGAAGAAGAGCTTGCGGAAAGGCTCATACAAATGTTCTCGCGTTTTGACAAGGCAGGGTTACGCCTACGCAGAGACAAATGTCAGTTTGGAGTGCCATCAATAGAATTTTTGGGCTTCAAGATCGATGCATGTGGAATTCGGCCAACTACTGACAAGGTAAAGGCAATTCACGACGCACCAGCACCCAACGACAAGAAGCAATTACAGTCATTCTTGGGACTGCTAAACTTTTACCATGCATTCTTGCCACAAAAAGCAACCGTGGCGGAACCTTTGCATCGCCTCCTAGATAAGCATGCGCGCTGGAAATGGGACGGAGAACATCAGAGAGCTTTCGAAGAACTAAAGAGTTTAGTTACATCGAGCGACGTGTTAGTACACTACAATGAGGAACTACCATTAATACTAACATGTGACGCATCGCCTTACGGACTCGGAGCAGTCCTAAGTCATAAATTACCAGACGGCACTGAGAAACCAATAGCGTTTTATTCTAGAACGTTGTCAAAAGCTGAACGGAACTACTCGCAAATTGATAGAGAAGCCGTAGCGCTTATATCAGGAGTCAAAAAATTCCACAATTATCTGTATGGCCGTTCTTTTACGTTAGTTACAGATCATCGTCCACTATTGGGAATTTTCAACGCGTCGAAAAGAGTACCGGATGTCATTTCATCAGTTATGCTGCGAAGATCAATCTTTCTCAATGCCTATAGTTATACACTGATACATCGTGCTGGATCAAAAATTGGAAATGCAGACTTCTTGAGTCGTTGTCCAGTACCATCAGAAGTAGAAACAGCAACTAGCGAGGACGTATTAATGATTGAACTGGTAGCAAAGCCAATCGTGAGTGCTGAACTGATTGCGTCCCAAACTTCGAAAGATATCAATCTCTCGAAAGTTTTAAACTGGGTGTTAAGGGGATGGCCCGGCACCAAAATTGACCCTTCGAGCAAATTATATCCATTCTACTGCCGTCGTAATGAACTCTCTGCTAATAGAGGAGTTATTGTGTGGGGGAACCGCGCAGTGATCCCGCCACCTGCTCGAGAAGCAATTTTAAGCGCACTTCATTCGCCACATCCAGGCATTGTGAAAATGAAGGCATTGGCCCGCAGTTATGTATGGTGGCCAAACATTGATGCAGACATCGAGCTCGTTGTAAAAGGGTGCATGGAATGCCAGCACAATCGCAATGAAAAAAAGAAAACTGCAACTCACCACTGGGAGTCAGCCAAACGCCCCTGGTCGCGTCTTCATGTCGATTTCGCTGGACCGTTCTTGGGCAAGGTATTTATTTTGGTCGTGGACTCATATTCGAAATGGCTCGAAGTCGGCGTGGTCAGCTCAACCTCAGCAGCTGCCGCCATCAAATTTCTCCGACAGCTGTTTGCCACCCATGGGCTGCCAGACGAGTTGGTATCAGATAATGGAACAGCGTTCACTTCGGAAGAATTCAAATTGTTCATGGAGAACAACGTTATAAGGCACATACGCTCAGCTCCATTTCACCCGTCTACTAACGGACAAGCAGAGCGGATGGTACAGAGTACCAAAAACTATTTGAAGAAGTTTGGAAAGGACCAAAACATTGATCTGAGCTTGGCCAGATACTTATTTAATCAGCATTCAACCCCACATGCTACTACAAATCGCTCGCCAGCAGAGCTATTATTCAATCGCGGGCTTAAGTCATACTTTGACAAGATACAGCCGCATGAAATAACCTTTGGTAAGGTCGTCGATTCCGGTAATGCTAAACCTCTCATTACAGGTAGTCCAGTTTGGGTTCGTAATTATTCACCTGGACATAAATGGATTGAAGGCGCAGTAATCGATCAAACTGGCCCAATCTCGTACAAGGTACGCCTATCCGATTCTAGAGTCGTCCGGCGACATCAAGATCAACTTCGTAGTCGTGTCAGCCCAGCTAATGTGTCCGACTGCGAACCTAAAAACACAGAAGCAACTATTTCGTCGTCTAGTGATACCGAGCCAAGTATGTCCGATGTGGAAACTCAAATTGGATCAGGAGCCTTACAGCCTGAAGTTGCAACGCCCTCATCGGCAACACCACGAAGATCTCAACGGAAGAGGCAGGCCACTCAATTCTATGCTGCCTCTGGGTGTTAAGGGGTGTTATGTATGTGACCGGTCAGTTCGTTCACTGTCACACGAACTGGAGTCAGTTGGTTCGTAGACGTCTGTCACTTCACATCGCCCCGCGCAGCGATCATAATCAATACATATTATACCACACAATTGTTCACCAGCTGCAATTATTATATTCAATAAACAATACTACATAAGCAATGCGCGCATATCTAAAACTTTTCAAAGCCTACTTGTAAAATAACACAAACTGCTTTCTCTTGTCTGACTGAAACTAAACATCAATATTATCTGTAGCTTTTAAAATATATGTTTTGTTCTTAATTGCAGGGTGATTGGTGGTTGGCGCGCAGCAAGAAGACACGTCAGGAAGGTTACATACCATCGAACTATGTGGCAAAATTGAAATCCATCGAAGCAGAACCGTAAGTAAAACAGTTATTATTATTTATTTAGCAATTTTTGGGATACTTGCTGTTTGAGTGGTTTGTTTAACTATTTGTTTATTGAATAAGTATTCAAATACTTATATGTAATAACAGAGTGTGACAAAATTTCATTTGGAGAAAAATTGACGTTTCAAATGCAACAGGCAAAAAACTCTGTAGCATACTTTTCAGAGTTTCATATATTGCTCTTAAGCAACAATTTACTGTATTTTAAAATAACCACTCACCTAAAAGTATGCTACCATTATTTTCCCAACTGTGGACAGAGGAACAGCAGTCCCGCGTCTTGCAATTGCTTCTCGCTTTTGTTAAGATAATTGTGAGCTCACCCTGTTGCGTTGGGCGTAATGGTCGATATTCCTACGATCTCATTACCTGACCCTCACCATCCTCCTCTTAAGTAATAAGCCCTCGGAAGCTTTTATTTGGTTCATGGCTATCTCTTAGTTTGTGAATCCATTGATATCAAATCTTCAGGTTGCGTTTCAATTTCTTAAATTAAATTTCAAAAAAATGGAAATGCAATTTAAATATTTTTTAACTTTATTTAAAAAAAAACACTAAGATTTCTGTAAATCTCAAATCATTAATTTATTGTCTCCGTAATTCTTCTGTCTGAACGTTGCTTAAATCTCATTTAGATAGTGGATGTACAAGTATCTTCCAAAAGCTGAACACACACTTGCTGACAGCTTAGCTTTTCTTTGCATAATCAATATATGTTCATATGTATATATTTTTCCCCTCAGGTTTGCGGGAGACCTATTTTGTCAATATGCATTTTCATTATGTTGCTATAACAACTAATTTTTCTGTGTCTGTGCATGTGTAATATTTGTGCCAACTTTATTATATATTCAAATATATGTACATATGTATACATTCGCATATCGTTGTACCTACTCAGCTCTTAAACATTTGATAGTTTGGACGTATTTGAATTCTTATCGCTAGTTAAGCCCTAGTGTTTGTTTTTGTTTTTTGTTGCTGCATTAAAAAATATGTCCATGCAATTAAGTCTCGGTTGCGTAATATTTTTTAGAACAACCACGGCCGAAAGTTTAAGCAATCAATTTTAAGTATCAAATTAGTAAGCCCAACAACGCGTTGAAATTGTCTTTTTTTTCGAGCTTGCCCTCGAAACTCTTTCCATTATTTCGTGTGAATTTTAATGTATTTAGGATTTTGCTTACTACAAGATTTTCTCTAGATAACAAAAAATTGCATTGAAAATGACATTAGAGTTAAGCGTTGAAAAATTATGGGATCTATGTCCAAAATTTCAATTCAATTGCTCGTCATTGCATCTGTGGGGGCTGTTTTGCGCCCACACATATATATAAATAAGTACTATATGTAATGGCAGTTAACATTTTATAACTCGGCTCAATGGAACGCTAGAGATGTGCCGGAGTCGTTGCGTGCTCAAGATTTTCGCATCGGGGTTTCAATAAATTAAGAAAAACTTCACAAATATTCCAAGAGCAAAACATATCCATAAAGTAGCGGAAAATGCTTACTTACTGACTACGATTGACCTCGACACTGAAGTGAACTATTATTAAGATTTTAAAGTAAAACAGATCATAGTTATACATTATTTTAACTATTATTTTGTTATATTAGTCAATAACATAAGAGCTACTGGCAGATGGAATCTTCAACAATGCTAATAAATAGGAAATTGATATGCAAACAAATCGAAAAGCAAACACTTTTACAGTATTTTTTAGAATACAGAACAGAATTTAAGAACATTTTTACAGAATTTTTTCGTCAACCCTGGTAGCTGTCAAAGTGACTAGTCGACTTTTTATTGTGCGCTCCGTGAAAAATTGTAATAAATTCCTCTTTTTCAATTATTTCGCGTATAGTGCGTTAAAAAAAAAACCACCCGGAAACCTAGTTTCACCTTGGCTTTTTGGCAATCGTTTAGTATCCTTATTTTCTTGGATTCCAATCAACAATTAATCTGCTGTATGGGGCTGCTCTGCTGACGTATACACGTCATCGGAGCAGAGACAGCCCAGAATTTTTCTTCTTTGCTTGTTTTGCAAGTCATCTTATCTCACGTAAATGAATGCTGATGAAGACTCGGCCGCTCTCGGAGCAGCTGAGGAAGTAGTCAATAAGCTGCCGAAGTACGTGGAGATGAGAAAAATTTCTGGTAAATCACCTTCGGAGCTGAGAGCAAAAATAACCAAGGACTTGCATATGTCAATGGGAAAACCATACTTAAAGCCGTCAATCTCAACCAGTAACTGGATTGCCTCAACCACTTGTACATCGACTACAAGTACCCTAACATTTTCTGTGGTGAACTCTCAATCAATGTATACTACAGTAGCGACATCAAATGGCAGTTTGTGCTCCACACCCGTGAGTACACCGGCTTCAATCACAAACTTAGTTGCAAATCCAACTCTGGACAAATTTTGCTCGTTTCAAATGCCAGTACCCGGTATTAATAGGAAGCGGAAAGGAGCCGTCGAGTCACTAAAATCGGCTCAAAAAAATAAGCCAACTCCTGTCAATACAACCCAGGGACAACGAACTGCGTCCTCCTCTCCGCCAGCGCTTCAAAATAATAGATTTGCAGCCCTTTCGGAAGAAGCTGATTCCATTATGGAAATGGAAGAGCCAGATTCCGAAGATCCATCGAGCCAGCAAAATGAAGCCAGCCGTTTCCAGCAGGGAAGTAGTATTCCTAAGCCTCCTGCTATATGTGTGCCACAAGTCAACAAATTGGATAAGCTGGAGGTGGCGCTCAATTCTGCTGTCTCCCCTAACGATTACGACATACGCACATCGAAATCTGGGATCTCGCGTATTTATACGAAGAATTCGAATGCGTTTCGTGCAATAATCAAATTATTGTCCAATCAAAATTGTCAATTCTGGCACCACCAGTTGAAGGAGAACAAACCCTGCAGATTGGTGCTCAGAGATATTCATCCCAATGTACCCAGGCAATTAATAGAGCGCACCTTTACCGACAAGGGCTTTACAGTTTTGAATATATATTGCCCCAGAAAACCGGACTGGCGTAACATTCAAATTAATGAGGAGGATGGTGAGGACATAAATAATGTTAAAACAAGACAAAATATGTTTTACGTTAACCTCCAGAACGCACCCAACGTTGCTGAGGCACTAAAAATAACTCAAATTGGTAGACACAGGGTTACAATATCAAAGGCCAAACAGAGTAAAGAGCTGGTACAATGCTTCAGATGCCAAGATTTCGGGCACACGAGGAACTATTGCCTTAAAAAGCCGGTTTGCGGTAAATGCTCGGGGGACCATGATACTGGCTCAAAATCATGTAACCTGAATGATAATGGGGAATTTATATGCGCTAATTGCGGCGAAGACCACATGTCGAGCTTCAGAGGCTGCAAGGTAAGAATTGATCTAGCCAAAAAACTTAAGCCAGCTGTGAGGTTGCCGAAAGATGGACTAGTTATCGGTAGCAATAGGAGTTACCCAAATAACCAAGGCACTAAAGTACAGTTTATCTCAAACTCTACTGTTAAGAGTGGCTTCTCTTATGCTGATGCAGCTAGGCCAATTGGAGAAAAACGTACCAGCGCGCCAACAAACCAAAACTCGCCCCGATCACACAGTTCCGCCGAAGATTGGCATCTAAACAACAAATTTAGTATGCTGGAAAAGGCGATTTTAGATCTAAACGCAAGAATGGATCAAATGTATAAGCTCATACAGGAAAATATGGATTCCAATAGAGCCTTCCGTGACTTGGTACAAAAACTAATATCCAAATGTTAAATCCGCTGTTAAAAATCGGATTATGGAACGCACGGGGCCTGGTCAAAAACAATGATGAACTCAGGCTTTTCCTAAGTTCAAACTCGATCGATATCATGTTAATAACCGAAACGCATATGCGTCCTGGCTTGAACGCATATTTGCCAGGATACGACCAGTACTACGCTAATCATCCTAGTGGCACCGCTAAAAGTGGTTCTGCAGTCATCATTAGATCAAGTATCGCTCATTCACAGAATGAGCCAATTCTAAAAACAAGCATCCAAGCGGCCAGCGTAACTATACCGACGAATGGTGGAAGCATCAAAGTCTCCTCCCTATATCTTCCTCCCAATGAAGCTTGGTGCAGGGCCGACTTTGATCTATTGCTTGCAACCTTAGGAGATAAGTTTATTGTAGGCGGTGATTTTAATGCAAAACACCAATGGTGGGGTAATTCCAGATCTTGCAGGCGAGGAAGGTGTTTGCAAGAGGCCATAGCTAGTACTACTTGCCAAGTTCTTGCTACTGGAGAGCCAACTTTCTACTCTTACAACACACGGCTTAACCCCTCTGCACTAGACTTCTTTATTGTCAACAGGATTGCCCTAAACAGACTCACCGTTGAAACAAAATATGAGCTCGCATCGGATCACCTTCCAGTAGTAGCGACGCTACATCATGCACCGCAATATAATCCCAAGAGGGAATATATTCTACCACCTGGCTCCCGTATTGATGTTTTTAAAGCCGATCTCGAAAGAAGAATTAACCTGAACGTCGAAATTAACAGCCCAGAGGATATCGAAGACGCGATATCAATCCTCATGAAGAACATTTCACTGGCTGCGTCTTCTGCTGCACCGAAAACTTTACGCTTGCCAACCCAACATAGTCAAGCTAGTCTACCACCAACGGCTGCTGCGCTCTTAAGCCTGAAAAGAAGAGTCAGGAAAGAATATGCAAGAACTGGAGATACTCGCATTCATCAAATCTACAAAAGACTGTCCAATCGACTGCAAAAAGAGCTTGCTAAAATCAGACAAGGCAGAATTGATGACATATTGGAAAGTGCTGGTCCAGATGCATCATTTAATTACTCGCTCTGGAAGCTTACGAGGCGATTCAAGAGGCTGGTCATCCCTAAGACTCCTATTAAGGATCCTACAGGTGGATGGAGCTATTCCAGTCAGCAGAAAGCTGAAATCTTTGCAAACAGCCTAGAGGAAAGATTTAAGCCTTTTGACTTTACATCAGCAGATAGGCGAAGGGTAGTCGAGCTTAGGCTGGAGATGCCATTCCAAATGGCCTTGCCTGCAAGCCCAGTTACACTGCAAGAAGTGGTACAGCAGATAAAAAATCTAAAGGTCAAAAAAGCGCCTGGAGAAGACCTTTTAGACAACAGGACGCTGAAACTGCTCCCCACAAGGGCTCTGCTGTATATTGTTTTGCTCATGAATAACATACTCAGGCTGAGGCACTTTCCAAACTGCTGGAAAATGGCGCTAATTACGATGATTCCAAAGCCAGAGAAACAGCATACTGAAGTAGATGGATATAGGCCGATTAGTCTGCTACCTGCCCTCGGGAAGATGATGGAACGCGTGATTCTGGACCGGATTCTCCAGCTCGAAGCCGTGGCGCGCAGAATTCCAAAATGGCAATTTGGTTTTCGAAGAAGTCACGGAACACCGGAACAGCTCCACCGTGTGGTCAACTTCGCCCTGGAAGCCATGGAGCAAAAGATGTACTCAGTGGCTGTGTTTATGGATATTAAACAAGCTTTTGATAGAGTGTGGCATGATGGTCTCCTCTGCAAATTGAAAGGCATGCTAACTCCTCAATTGTTTCAACTCATCGAAAGCTTTCTAAGGGACAGAAGCTTCAGAGTTGCTGTTGATGGAGTGAAATCCACGAGGCGCTCAATTTGTGCAGGAGTGCCCCAAGGCAGTGTTCTCGGTCCTACCCTGTATACATTATTTACTGCTGATATGCCTGCACCGCAAGAGATCATTGGAGTATACGAGGATGACGCACTAATAGCTACTTACGCAGACGACACTGCGGTGCTTACCAGAAGCAGAGATATCGATGTAGCTTCGGAAGCCTTACAGCAGTATGTAAGTAGTTTCGAGAAGTGGGCTCTGAATTGGAACATTGGTATCAACGCCAGCAAGTGTGCGAATGTCACATTTACAACAAGGCCGTCGTCATGCGGAGATATCACAATGTTGGGGTCCACGCTCAGTCATACAAATTCGCACAAATATCTTGGTGTAATTCTGGACAGAAGACTCAACTTCAGCAAGCATACAACAATGGTCAAGCGATCGGTCATGGCGAAAGCCGGAAAGATGGCATGGCTGCTTGCACCATGCAACAAGCTGTCCCTGCACAGTAAGGTGACAGTATATAAGTCCATATTAAGTCCAATATGGAAGTATGCGCTACCAATTTATGGCATTGCCGCTGCTTCAAACCTAAACAAAATAAGAGTTGCGCAAGCTAAAATACTCAGAAAAATATGCAACGCTCCCTGGTATATGCGCACTAGGGACATCGAAAGAGACTTATGTGTCCCCAAGGTTGGCGATGTCATTCAAATGCACGCAAGCAATTACGAGAAGCGACTCGGCAGTCACCCCAACGCACTAGCGAGGCGGCTCCTGTCCAAACCTAAGAAGAGAAGACTGAAGAAGTGCCATCCAAAGGATCTCCCCACAAGAGCCCTTGTATAAAATACATAGTATATATCATAAAATATAATCATTTTTCATGTAAAACATTGTAAATATTGTATATATGTACATAGATATAAGTGCGTCCTATAGATGCTTACTATAGACAACTTTTGTATTCCCTAACTTTCAACTAGCTTAAGCTGCCATATTGGTAGTAGAAAACTAGTTTAATAAATTGTATATATGTAAAAAAAAAAAAAAAAAAAAAAAAAACAGAATTTTTTAGAATACTTGTACTACCTGAAACTCTCCGGGCCACAGGACTCCGACGTAACAAATAAACACTACATTGATTCAACTATGCAAAACATCTGTTAACCTTGTCGAATTGTAGTAAATTTTCTGTTTTATTATTTAAAAAAAACTCACACTAAAAGCATTCACGAATTTCATGAGCGTGACCCAAAATGGTGCTTCGTGTAGGTGCATGTTTGGGAAAGAATTGTTTCACGCGCACATCGCCAGATGCGCCTCATAGTGGGACAGCAGTGTTTGGTTTTTAATACCTTAGTTGCCCATTTTGGTTTTGGCTCAATAATAAAAAATGTACGAGTATGGGAGAACTGCGCTTGAATAATTATTTGATTTGTTACACTGCCGCATATTTATTTATACAAAATGTTCTGTTGGCTCTTTGTCATAAAAAATACCTGGCAGTGGAAATAAAAATAACAATTCAATAGTCTGTGCTAGCTTTTTGAGTGTCAGTGTCAAGTACATTGTATATACTTGACCCAATTTGAACGAAATTGTATTTGAATTGTGTTTTAATTGTTCGGAGACCGACTGCCGATAATATGGCTGTGAAGGATGCAACTTTTGACACACATTCATGCCAGAAAAAAGCGCTTCAAAAAGGTCGGGCAGGCGGATGAAAAGAAATGCATTCGAGAAAAAGATATCGGGTGCATAAATTAAGAGAAATTCTGTTTGGGCCGTAGGGAAAAGTTCGGAAACCGGTCAACATGTACCAAAACAACAACAGCGGCAGCAGCAGTGGCGACCGTTGTTGTCCCTGCCTGAACAAAAATAAAAATGTCATTAATTAAATTTATCTTGCTATACGCTATAACTGTAAATCTGTAACAATCAAGCAGAAACTCTTGAATTGGCATGCAAGACATGAGTGGAACGGAACGACATACATACTTCCAGTATATGATTATACCTACATACATATATACACAACAAATATTTATGGTATGTATGGGTACTGTTATGCCTGATGACAAAGGTAAATATGCATTAAACAAGATTTTGTCTGCTCTACACACTACACATACTTGTACGCGTAGCCACAGGTCCAAATGTGAGCAAACAAATGCAGTCAATTGACTTTCGGCCTTGCCCAACCCGCCTTCTTCTTTCATGTTTTGGTATTTATTTGAGCTACTCCACTCATTATGCGCAAACTGTTGATGAATTGAACCAAAACGCCTTCGATCCCAAATGCCCTATGCATTATTTTATGCATTTCATGTAACATTTCCAAACGACTCTGCCGACTCGACTTCAAGGCCAGCTAACATATTATTGTGGCCTGATTTGCTGCAATTGTGCGTTTTTATCTTTCTTTTTTTCTTGTAAGCTAAGTTTCGGCATATTTATGTATTGTAATCGTACAAGTATATATAGTATGTACGTACGTATGCAAAGAGTCGAAATGAATGTCGGAAATTTTTGCAGAATCCCATGCAGTTTCTTTAATTTATTTCCCAATCAATAAATTGGTATTCGACTTACTTAACGGACAGTGCTTTCTTTTTATTAAGGATGCTTACCGTTTGGCATTTAAGTGAAAATATGTGAAATGTTTCTTGGAAAATTACCATCATTGTGTGCTGTGCTTGGCACTGCCAGGCGACATGCGTTTTTAAATTGTAAACTTTCAAAACCTAAAGAAAATCGTTGATTACATTCAAGCGGGAATTTTCGGAGCTTTCAATGGGCAGCGTCAGATGTTTTGCATCAGAATTTACAGTCTTTGCTTTTTATGCAACAAGTTCTGCCTAAGACCAAAATCTAATTGTTTTGACTGAAAACTCCTCACTTTTACAAAGTTCAGTAAAATTTTGAAAAGCAATTCAAACGAATATCCACAACATTTTTTCGGTAATATGAAATGCCACACTTTCAGCAATTTCAAATTTAACAATTTCAATTTTCAAAATATTTTGTCGAGTTTTAAAAATGAATGGATATAAGTGAATTGCAGGATAACCTCTACTGATTGTAGTATCTATTGTCTATTGAAAATTGTTCCCCTTTCTGACAACAATTTTTTAGTAGCAACATCAATACCAGCAACCAACTCTGTTTACATTGAAGCTATATTTATTGAGTACTTTTAAAATGAATTCTGCGACTACACTCATATACAATTTGACTGGACAATTGGAAAAATCGTTATTTTTTATTAATTTTCAGCTGCACCTACACATTTCCACACATCGTATTTAGTTAATCTGCTTCCTAAGCTTAAATTGCTTCACGGCTTGATTATGGATGATGTCAAAACTATCAAATATTTAACCTATTTAAATATTTAGCCGCTTTCCAATATTTATACTTTTGTCACAATTTTATGGCTTTCATTTTGAAATATATTGCAAAATCGAGCAGCTGTTGAAAAAGTACCAACAATATCGAAGGGTCCAATTAGTCACAGTCGTCTATGGTATGCATAAAATGCATTTTTATATACATTTGTACATGTATTGTGTCGAAGTAAATGCATATTCAGATGATAAACTTTTCGGCTCGCCTGCTGTCCTCAACTTTCGGCCGAGAGCGAGCTCTGAGTGTGTGTACAGTCTGATCAAAAGTGGGTCACCTGTCGCATTGGTCTTTGGAATGACGTCAATGAATTCATGGCTTACAGAGAATTTAAAACTCGCTTAACGCTTTAATTTTCACGTGAATTTTGTTAGTCTGCATTGAAAACTTGTGTATGCCTGGATGGAAATACCCGGTGGCTATTTACCTTTGGGGCTACTTCCGTTTTCATCTGTTTTTTTTCCTCTCTTCTACTGATGGGAAAAATGCGTAGCCGCAAGCTGTTTGCAATTTGCTTAACGTTTTAGCCGTAAATTCACAAATAGCCATTATCAAACTACATAAATTGCTAATAGACTTTGATGTCGCACTGCCCCCACTGACTATCAATTAGAGGGGGGCATGTGATTTGAAGTCGGAAGTTCTTGCAATGGCACTTTACTTTTCTGTACAATGAACCCGCGCGTGCATTCATAGTTTAACATAATAATATACAAATACACAAATGTCCAAGTATATAAGGCAGAACTTTTTTCTGATACATTGATTTATGGACGCCACCCACAAACCTACAGCCCATAAAATACTTAATTCATAAACACATAAATCACGCGATTCGCAAATTAAGCAAGTCACACTCAAAACAAATCGCAACCGCATTTTTATTTGCTATTTCACCAGCCTGCTAAATAGTTCGCATTTAATTTCAATTGGCATGCAAAACTCAAGCACTGGCGATTCCGAAGCATATCAAATTAAAATACTCAAAAAGGTAATTTTGGTTACCACGAAGCTAAATGCCCTTTTCATACAATGGAATTTTCACCAGACTGCCCAAAAAGTTAATCGAATCGTTAATCGAGGCTACTTCTGAATATGCTATTTATTTCAAATTTTCAAACACTGCCTGATAAATCTTTTGAATCATAAGGAACTGAAACACCAAAAAATCGAAATTTGTGTTTTTTTTACAAGTTGGCTGTAAAAAGTGAACTCCAAAGAATTTTTAGTATGTATATAATAAAGATACTGGTTTTAATTGAAATAACATTATTTTCCAAACATACAATACTTTTAAAATTAGAAATGTTTTCAGGGAAAGTATTACTGGGGTAATTTTTGTTTTCTCTTTTAGAATATAGTTTTAAAGCTACAATTGTTTTCTTAGATAGGTTATTGGTGTTGAAAATATGGAACTTTTAATTGAGGTACTACTGTCTTGATTTATGCATCTTGCACACCAAATTCCATATACTCCATCAACATTTAGCATGAAGGGTATAATTTAACCAGCAATTGTGGTTGGGCATTGTTGTTGCCAATGCGATAGTTGTTTGGAATTAAAGGTGTTGGTGTGCGTGTGTTTGTGAGCCTCATCTTCCGATACGGAAGACGCCATTAGAGTCTGCCGCTTTGATTTGATTTCTAAAAATTGTCGCAGCGAAATTTGCTTATGTGTATGAAATTAATTTTAAAATGCCGAGTTTCAATGTCAGTGGCACTAATTCGCCATCACATGCATATTGATTTGCTAAATAAAATGTTTTAATTAATTGCAATAGCTTGAGTGTCGCATACAACCGATAAAAATGAACACAAGCTCAAAAGATGTGTAAGTGAAATAAGTGCTTCCCAGATATAAATAGAACTTAACTGAGTGCATTTTTGCTAAATTTAATTTAATCAAATAAAATAATACAACACTTATCGTTTGCAATTAAGCAAATATTTGAGATAAATGCCAATCCATTCCGAAATACTTATAAGCAGATTTAAATCAAAAGCAATGCGTTTTTAGAACTCCCATCTAATTGAATTTGTTTCATTGTCAAATTGCATTAAAATCGCAATCGTTTCGCTCTTCTTGTTTTTTTTTATTGTAAATATTACTTTTTTAATGTGTTAACTTGTTTTGATTGCATTTGTTATTGAACAAGGTGTCATTGAACTTGGCCAATAATTATACAGTTTATGCGTGGCCAGCTCATTCATATGGTGCTCATATGTATAAAAAATTGTATATCAACCTTTCATGTTACCATTTTGAACAATACATTTATTTGTAGGTCTGTAAGTGTGTGCGCGAGTAGAGTCGGAATGCTTTTCGATGATCATATTGATGACGTTGGTATGAGCAGCGAATTGTTCAATTATTTGCTCTATGCCTATAGTAATATTCCATAGAAATAGTGAATAGTGAATAAAAACAATTGTTTAAATAATTTGTCAGCGGCAGAAGATGCGGGCAACGTACTTTTGCAAGGCCAATACAATATTTTGTTTTGTTTGTTTACTTTATTTTTTATCTAACTGCCATTGGCAACGCATAACAATATAATTTACGGTTAAGTGGAAAGTGAAAACTAATTTGGTCAAAATTGCACAGGAAGCGGAATGTGCAAAAATAAAGCCATATAATTGTAAAGCGCGCACACACACACACACACCCCACAAATGCAATTACAATCCCAACTGCATGCTCTCGCTGTAATTAAACATTTCGCTGCTTTTAATTTATGCGCTTTTAATGAAATTTTACGCAATTAAAACGCGCGTTTTATTTCGAGCGGAAGGCGACGATACGCTTGCGCATAACAAATAAAGCCATTAAAATCGACATACTGTCACAGTTTTTTTTTTTAAATTCTTTTTTATATTTTTTGTATCGTAGTTCCCAATCGAGAATAGTACAACACTAGATAATTTGTGTGAAAATTGATTTGTCAAGTGAATATGTAAAATACAATAGTCAATAAAAAACAGCAATACGGGATGATGATATTCTCAAACATAATTATAACTTTTTGAGTTTAGCACGCCAATTGGTGCTAGGAAAACGTATGTTCTAAGTATATAGAAACTATTTAGGGATCTGAGATCTGAGTCATTTCTTGAGTCATTAAACTTGACTTAGAACAGAATAATCTCAAAGCAGTGCCAGAAACAGAAAATCATCCTCTTCATTGTTGGGAAATCCTTTACCACCGAGCTATTTTTATACCCTGTACCCAAAGGGTACAAGGGTATATTAGTTTAGTGCGAGTGCACATGGAACACACAGAAAGAGGCTTGGTAGACCCGACAAAGTATATATATTCTTGATCAGCATGACAAGCCGAGTCGATATAGCCATGTCCGTCTGTCTGTCTGTATGAACGCAAGGATCTCCGAAAGTATAAGAGCTAGAATAACCAAACTTGGTATACAGATTCTCCTGAGACCGAGAAAGGACGAGTTTGTTCATTTTTTCTGATCCACCCCCCCACTCCCCCCCTATTAACGATTTTCTATAACTCCCGTAATTCTTGGAATTTTGAACTAAATTGGTAGTCACATTAGGTTAGTAATTATATAACCGTATACCAAGTCTCATTATGATAGAATGATCGGAAAGAAAGTTATAGCCATATAACCAGGCTCAATGCACACATACATACAAATGTACAAGTACACAAACACGCATAGACACGATTCTGATGTAATTGTAAATGTATGTATGCATGCATGGAATATTTTATATTTAATTAGTTAATATTTAGTTAATTAATTAAATTAATTTAGTTAATTAATTAAATTAAATTAATTAATTAATTTAATTACTTTTTTGTGGGGTGGTACAGGGTATTTAAGAGTTGAGCCTGCTCGACTTTAGCATTCCTTTCTTGTTTCAAGTTTGGAAACAGAGGGGGCTATAGTAAGTGAATAGGGTATCTTTAAAAGCATATCGAACAAATCTGACAATTCTGATATCTGACAATTTCTGCCGTTTATTCTCTCTCTTTTTTTCTCAAGTTGATCGTCTTGGGAGTTTGTCCGACCTCGTTTAAACTCTGTCTTGAACGAAGGAGCTGACTCCCTCAGAACGATAATTCGACTTTTCCCTGATTCAATGACAATATCTAGACATTTGCGATCAGTATGACATGTGGAGTTCAACTAGGATAACAATAAAATAAAAATACAATTATGACAAAAGGGTAAAGCAAAGTGGTAACAACAGAAAATAGGGTATATATGCTAAGATTTAACTAAAATTTCATTTCGCTCAGCACATATTCTGTGACCTTTATTGGTGCTTGTTAAAATGGGTTAAATTTTCTTTGCTGCTTACCAACTCACACCTTTATGGTTGCTTTTCTAATGGTTGCATTTGAACTGAAGAATATTTGATTGGCCCGCCATGTAGAAGGGCCACTTTTGGTTTTCTTCTGAGCTCGCTTGGTGAACAACTGCCACTTATTCAAAGCTCTTTTGCTTGACCTATTTATGCTGAGTGATATTATAATTAATATTAACACATTCTTTTCTGTTTCTTCTCATTCTAGGTAAGTCAAACAAACAGTCTATAAGAATTCAACAGCTCGGAACATTTTTGAGCACAATTCCTTAATGGGTAAACTCTGACCTTTGGTCGCACTTATGACGGAAAATTATTTCGTTGACAGTATGTAGTATATAATTATTATCAATTATTGTTAGTTATGTCTCATATAGTTTTCGCAGAATTTCTGCGAGGTAAGTACGTATATGTTTGACTCTTGAAAACATTAATATTCCACTGCCTTCCCGAAACAACAGACACATTTCATGATTTAAGCATTCTTTATCAATTACGAGTTCAATAGCGTTCACAAGAAGGAGTGAAGCTTTGAGTAGCGCTCGATTGGCATTTTAAAACGCGATCGGCGGCTACGTATGTAGCTGCTGTTTTTATTTATAAACAAATTAATACAACTTGACATTTTGTCAACAGCATTTGCAACAATAACAACAGCATCAGTGTGATGACAGCAACAGCTTAATTATTTTAAACTTACAGTGATCTTTGCAATCAACGCACTTTATGACTAATTGCTGTCGTAAAGATTTATTTTATTTTAATTGAACTCATTTATCTTGCGAGCGACTAAGAGTGCAGGCATGCAACTAAAGAGACAAAAACCCCTGCCTCTCTCTCTCGCTCAGTAGTATGTCTCTCTTTTAGGCCAAAAAGTTCAGTCAAGAGCCGAAGAGCACGAAATATGGCAGCAAAAGCGAATGCAAATGTTGATTCATTTTGAAAGCGTCGATTGCAAACAGCTGTTCATAAGTTGCAATTATTTATACATAAGCTAAACAATTTGGCATTGTTTGCAACCTACAGCTATGCCAACAATAGATCTTGCCACGATCAAGTGGCCACGCAGACGCAGACAAAGTTGTTGGTAGAAATGCTTAGGTACTCGTGCCTCTGCTGGTATAAGAGCTGCAAGAGCCAAGTCGAAGAGCGCACACATACAGCGCTAAAACATAAAGCTTGGCTCAAATGGCAACGCCACACATAGATACTCACACACACATACACACACGCATACGCACAGAGAAGCAGGCAAGACGGCAGCAAGACGGTCGAGCTATGTACATACATGTGTACGTGTATGCGCGAGTACGTATAAAAAACAAGCGGTTAAAACCTTTCTATAAAAATTTCAAAAACGTATCAGTTGTCTGCGAAGCGCTGCACAAAACGGACGTCTTAACGGAAACTGTAATCGACACGCCCACAGAAATCGAACCAACAGAATTAAAACTCACATGCAAAGATAGTTGTGTCCAAAATTTGTATCTAACTACAAACATAACTGAAGTTAATGTCGCGATAATTAAATAAATGTATTCAGATAATCGATTGATTAAGAAAAAGACCCGAAACGTTGCTTATCGGTAGAAGTTTGTGTCTATCTTTTGCCTTTTGTTTGCAGACAAGAGTATCTTAACCAATAGACAAACACATACACATGCACACACACACACACAGACACTTTCAAAGGAAAAACACATTGCAATTGTCGTCTATCGGGAAATTGTTGTTGCTTTCCAGCAAAGTAGTGGCGCGTGCGCATTTGACAATTGCAACCGTGCACTTGCGATAAGAGTGGTTACCGTTACGCGTCGTCGTGTGCTATTCATACATACTTGTATGTGATGCATATGATATATACATACATATATACATATGTATAATTAATAATTACAACAACATGTTGGCAACATACTTATTGCAATGACTGTGCCCTTTGTTTGCGAGCACATTTAGCTAGAAAGAGCTAAAAGACTGAATTATTTTATAAAATTGCAATTCGGCGACCCCATTATTTGTTGTTCTGAAAGTGTTTAAAGTGCCATTTGTGTAACATTTAAATGCGGCAACCAATTGGAATCAACTGAAAAGCGTTTCGCGCTCAATGTTGCTGCAACAAATCGGTGTTGCAGCTGCTACTTGTATTGTTGCCCCCGCGTTACACCAAACGAGAAAGGTACTCTTCAATTGTTGGACTTATGTTTCTAAAAAGCGGCAGCAAAAAAAAACCGGTTAATGTAACAATATTGTAGATTATATAAAAAATAAATTAATGAAGATTCTCGACTTTGTTTTAGATTCTATAAAATAGTATTTTAAAATAAGTTGACGCATTCCAGACTTGTTACAATTTAATTTATTTTATTATTAAATCGAAAAGAAATGGGGTTTGCTTTTTTATATTTCATATAGAAAGATGGTTATAAAATATAATAATGATTGGGTTATCTAATTATTTTCATTAACAATTTCGCAAAATTTGCAGGACTAGAAAATACCACTACACATTTTTTGTATTCATTCATAGAGTATACAAAATCGTTCTTTCTAATGTCGGATAATCAAAAGTCAAAGTCAAACCCATATCTAATTTATTTGTCTATTGTATAACTTAAATAATATTTAGAGATTTTTTTTTTTGTGTGAGTTTTATGTTTAAAATGTTAAATGTTTTCACATTGTCAATAGTTTAGATAAACGCATATTAATAATTACAAGTATTATAAATAAAACACAACCGTTTTTTTTGCTGCCGCTTTATTTTTGACGAAAAAGCACAAACCCGCAGAAGATATTATTGTCTTTGCTGTTTCATGTTTAAGTTATTTTTGTTCATTATTATTATTTGGAGTGCTTGCATGTTTTGTTTTCTTTGAACATTTGTTTCACCGTTAGAATTTTAATGTGTCTGTCGCTGTGTTCGTTTCTACAAGTATATTGATTCTACAGAATTTTGTAGTCTGGCCAGGTTTTTGGATTTGATTTGCACGTACATAGAAATGGTTTAATAAGAAAAGTTTCACAGCACTTGCATGAATAAATAAGCTGTGTGATGTTATGTCGTTGCGTTAAACTAAACAATTGGTGTCAGCCAGTTATATAAGTATTTGCCGAGGCCATAAAGTCAAATGTTAAACAACGTCCTCTTCGGCTGGGAATTGTTTATCGGCTGCTATGTGCTTAAATGCATTTTAATACTGCTACGACCCATATGGATGCCTTCAAAACTTCTCCAGCTCCGTCTGGTGGGGGCAGGTGTGTATAGTATACATACATACATACATACATACATACATACACATGTGTATGTGTCGGTATGTGTGCTGGGTGCACATGCCACCATTGTTGTGAAGAAAAAATATAAATAAAAGGTGTCACACATGTGTATGAAATATTGACTTGGACTTTTTGCTGCCCATTTCGTATCAACTTTGACTTACGTGACTTAAACAAATTGCATTATTTTGCACATTTTTCATTGCGTTCAGTTCTATATTGTTCCTATGTAGGTATTATTATATATACATATATATATATATTTTTATTGTATTATTTTTATTCTCTCCAGCCATCATAATATTTATTTTCTTTCATGGCGTCAATTGTTGAACTCGTCATACAACAGCATTTAACATTTCACCATGGCTGACCACATGCTGGAGTTTTTTGTGATTTTTTATTTTATTTTGCATAGTTTTTTTTCCTCACCAACGTCATACTTGGCCGGTTTAGGGACGAAGCTTTTGTTGTTGTCATTGTTTGCGTCTCTTTGCTCAGTAGCATGGTCATAAATTTCCTGTGTATGAGTCATGCTCAAGAGACAGCTCATGAACACAGCAGCAGCAGCAACAGCGGCAAAAAGATAAAGATACAGAAATTCACTTGAAAACACATGAAAATTGCTTTTAAGTGCAGTACATAAAGGGCGTAGAGAAAGGAGAATCGGTTCATTGTTTGGACCTGCTGGCTTGCTGCTTTGCTCTTTACAATACGAGACTTTAAAGCAGTTGGATTGGTTCCTCAACAGACAATTAACTGCTACAAATTATACTTAAAATTAATCCTTATTGTCTTTATTATAAAATGCAGATATTACGTAGTCGTCGCTACTATGCTAAACCGGTTCCTGTTAGCAACTCATTGTGGCATTGATTGTTCAGAATATATATAGTATATTTCTTTAGTTGGTAAAATGATCTACAGATGGTTTTAACAATAATTTAGCCTCAGTAAGCTGCTTTAGTTTGCAAAATGCAATGAATATTATTTTTACAATTAAATGCAATTAAACAATTAAACCGGTTCTCCAGTTCTTTTAAATGTAGAATATAAATATTGAACATAAAGAAAGCCATTGACTTAACAACAACATGAGAAAGCAAGCTAAAGTTTGAAGAGATGTATTTCAAAAGTTATTTCGTTATGCGAATAAGTAATATGTATATGATTCTGATAACAAATATCAGGTAATACAATAATTGTTTTGTTTGTATTCTTTAAGAAAATGCAAGGCATAGAAGGAAGTCAAAGACACTCTAATTATACAACTTCACACTATTTTCGAACAGACAACTTTAAAATGACTCTAATGGGAGCAATAGGCTGGGGGGGGGGGGGGGGGGGGGGGGGGAATTAGCACTTTGTCTTCAAAATCAACCGGATAAGTCAGATTCTTGTTTCGCAAAAAAAAAAACCCCAGACTACAACATTATAGTATATTATATCAAGAGAGAAAAAGCTTTGATTTGTAGTATCTTTTTATGAGAGTGCCGAAAGAGTCGACTCAACTCATTTGACCAATAGTTATAGGGCCATTTCTATTAGATCGATTAGGAAAATGCGAAAAAGATTTGAACAAAAATCCCTCAATATCAATTGCATCGACTTTGCTTCAGAGCACTCTCTGCCAATATCCGCTTTAACTTTTCCACAGCCCCCAAATGGGTTGAACAGGCCATAAACTTTTCCAAGTCATTTGAGCAAAAATAAAATTAAAAGTCCAACAGTTTTTGTTTTATTTTTCCATGAGATCTGCAAGTGGCATCAGTTGTTGAACTTTTTGCTCGTTTGCGTTTGGGTTGGTCGCTTCATATAATAAGCCCAACATACAATATACTATATATAGTATATACACTGAAAAGGCCTTTTAGTGGTCTTCAGTCGACAGTTGGTTGGAGTGTTAGTGTCTATGCTTGTTTTATACTAAATTTAGTCTGGCGCGTCTCGTTACAATTGTGCAATGACCTAAATCGTGAACCCCAAAATCAAAGCCAAACTCATTTAGCCTATGTATGCGTATGAGTTGTTTTTTCCTCTCTTTTTGCGTGTGTGTGTGTGTGTGTGTGTCGCATTATCTGCTGCGCTCATGTGTACGTGTGTTGTGTTTGTGTGTTTGGACATTTTAGCAACGTTTTTGTTGATGCCCATCAACAAATGGCTTAGTAGTAGCATAAATTTGCACATAAATGGGCATGGGCGCAATCGAAATGTTTCGTGGTCAGTCAGTGGTGGCTTTGGCGTCTTTTTCATAGCTGGAAGTTATAAATATTTTTTTTTTTGTTTTTTTCTCAGGCAGCGCGTGTACCTGATGGCTCGGAGAAGAGAAAGTAAGCTCGGAGCTCATATAGTATAGGTGTGCGTTTTCTTTTGCTTTTGTTAGCATTTCAGCTAATTAGTAGTTGCCTATAATTGATTCGAACCAGGCGTATTTCCTATTGTTGAAATGTGCTATGCGTGCTCCCTAACTTGTTCGTTTTTATGATTGGAGTTATTAATTAATGCTTGTTTGTTTCATAATTGTCCCATAATCTGCGATTAATCGACAATGGCATGGCAAGCAACATATGCTTGGCAACAATGTTGCCGCAACAAACAAACAATCAAGCACCAAACCCAAGCAATAATAGTCTTTGACTGAAGAAAAAAAACCGAAAAAGAAACAAACCGGTTCGAATTGGGTCGTAGTACTTTTGAGTGCAATTGTTACCTTTAAACAACACTCACATTTTGGCTCATTATGGCGTTTTACTTTGGATATGTTGTTGCTGTTGTTGCCATGCTTGACTCTCGGATTGTTCAGTTTTCTTGGCACGCGCTACAGATACAATAACAACAACACCACTTCGTTGTGTGTTAACATTTTGTAATGGTTTCGTTCAATTTTGCCTTAAATTTGTGTGGCTTATCATAGGTCAGTCCAATGGCTAAAATGCAAGCAGTACGTGCCGAGACCCTTATGGTCATATGCGCTAACCTTGTTGGTTCTAATGCCATGCCATTAACATTGTGTGTGCCTGCTATTGAGAAATGCGTGTAAATACCAAAAAAAAAACCTAGAAATTAAATTGTATATTAAACACACATTAGTGACATTTTTGCATACTCACCGTCGTAGGCCATATGAATGATGACTCGGTCGCTTACCCACTGGCTTTAGCCTTACTTGAAAGTAATTTATACTGTTTTTGCACACCACTTACCCCAGCCCGTAAAGGCAATGTCAGACTCAGGAAAAGACAGACCTCGCAATATATACATAATTACATATTTGTGTAAAACTCTTGTCATTTACTCCAAACTAGAGTTGAAGAAAGCAAATTTGGAAACACACTTTCATGGTTAGTGATCGTGTAGACACAGTTTTTAAAAGTTTAACACCAGTTGGAGCCAAAGTCGAACTCGAAATTCAACTGAAATCTCTGCTTCAGCCTTGCAAAAACTGAGAACTCGCTTTGTATGACCCAACAAGGGGATTAATTGGAGTGATTTGGAAAAAATAGGACGTCAAAGTCAATTGAACACTTCAGTTTAATTCAACGGATTATGGCTGATGACCGCTTTAATGAAGAGAATTATATGCAAAATTAATTGAAGTTTTTTAAGGCAATGCTGCCACATGCTACCAATGTTATTCTAATAAGAAAATTCAATTACTTTACGCCCATGTCTATGCACGTATATAATAAATATTTTTATGTATATTGGCCTTCCAAGACAAATTGGTGTTTCCACCCAGCAAAATAAACTCGCTAAACAGGATGTCTAAGTTAATGTAAAGCAGTCCAAGGAACTCATCTGTTTCTTAAAGCTGGCATCAGATTGCCTTCACGTTTATGAATAGAAGATGAAGAAACCTTCATTTCACCAAATCGCCTTTACCAAAGCGAATGTGCTCAGAATGTGCGGTAGTGCCAAACACCCCTGCCATATTAATAATACTAGGGTATTCGATAGTTGTGGCCATTCTTGGCGCACCTGTTCTTTTTTATTTTGCTTTGTGTTGACTGTCGACTAGTTCTTGTGTTCGAGCTTTAACAAAGCAGCTAAAAAGTGCCCCTTATCAGTGCAGGCTTTCTGAGTCTGGTTCAACAGGTTTCCGCTTGTGTTATTATTTTGTTCACAGCTGTTTTTTACACAAACACGAGTATATGTACATGTATGTTGTTCATACGTATAGAAATGCGCATATATTCATATTCGTACATACATATATAGTATTGGAAATATATAATGCATATTTGCTTAAATGCTACACTTACTCGTATTGAGGTTGTTGTTGCTATTGTTTTGGCCCACTAAATGAGTCACCGTCTGACAATGTAACATTTAACAACGGCTTTGCCCTCATCGAGTGCACTTTTAAGCTGGGGGGTATGCAAAACACCAAATCAGTTGTCAATATAATACATACGAGTGCGAAATATTACGTCTTAATGCAGTTTCTCAGTCTCTTTCAATGCTCTGGCATTGACATTTTGCTGGTGCTTAAATTTATTTGCTTATTTATTTATCTTCTCTGTTTTTTTTTCTGCCAACTTTTCATTGCCGCAGCACAGCAGTATTTAACCATCAAGCCGATCAATTTGCCACTTGCACCTGCATTCCCATAAAATAGAAGAAGCTGCAGATATACAAAAAGAAAAGGATGCAGCGTCCATGAGTTTCGAGTGCATTACTTTGTAGATTCTAAACCGTTTTGTCTCAAGTGCTTAAGTTGGCGATTTGTTTACCTTTTGTCGGCAACTCGTTCCCACTCGCCATAAACTTGAACTGCTGCTACTCGTACTAGTGCTAGTACGACCACGAGCACGAGTATAGTGCTGCATGCATCAAGTTTTTCCATTTATTCTGCACCAACCACTTTTATAGTGTGTTGCAGCCTTGGACCAAACACTCACTCTCTCATTCATATTTACATTCTGTTTGCTTGCAGACAATATCAATGTAAGTACATGCTATATAGTATGGCAACAACGATAGTTCAACGTACCAAAAAAAAAAAGAAGCAGCGGCAGCCTTCAATTCGCTTTCAATGCTTGTTCATAGTTGGCCCACAAATTGGCAGCAATTGCTGCTTTTTTCCCCTTTTACTGAATAAATTTACCAAAACAAAAAAAAAAAAAAACAAAAAAAAATGAGACAAAAACCAAAACAGCACTTGCATATGACATAATAATGAGGCTTATTTCGATTCAAAAACATCATTCGTGTTGCTCACCTCACGCCCACAACGCAAAATTTTCCATCAATTGTTTGGCTGCAGTAATAAATCAGAAAGCCAGGGCTGCGGCTGCTGCTGACTTAAAGCATTTTTATTGCCAAAAAAAACTTGTTTCTCAGCTGACTGTTGACCCGACTCGACTCTGCAAGAGCCAGCAGTTGCCTTCAGTTTCATTAATGAAAATAAGTAGTATGTATGCGTGTAGGCTTCTCTAGATACTTTTGTATCTATGTGTGTTTTACATTGGCTATAGCTTTATCGGTCCACTTTTGGAACAGAACTCTTTAACATCTCTCCCGCTCTCTGTCTCTCAAGTCTATTTCATTGCTTAACAACCATAAGAAAATGATCTCTAATACTTACGTATCATCTCATCTCATGGCTAAGCGCCATTTATATATGTACATATATAGAGAGCAATGGCATTATGCAAAGCTACAAGACTTGAAAAGATTCAACATTTTAGCATTTCAATTCAAACACTAAATAAATTGTTTGTCGATTTAATGTGAATATTTCCCATGCATGCAATTCGCATAAAATGCCAAAAATTGCACAAAATGGCGCGCGCACGAATCAAAACATTTAAATTAGATTCGATTTGATGCCATCTACACTTGCCATACACTTTGATGGACAAATCAAGGTTACCTTTATAGGAATTGAATGCGTTTTATTTACAATTTATGCAGAAAACCAAACCAAAATTGTTGCAAAAAGAAATATTGTTGGCGCGTGTAGATAAATAGGTGTGTTTGGGTCGCTTACAGATTCAGAGTCTTTCCACGTCCATGTTATCCAGCGAGTATCTACCTTTCAACCCATCTATGTTTAAAGAGTGATTGATTGATTAGGTTTTTTTAAATGTCAGCAATAATGTCCCTTTGCTTTTGTTTGCTCTACAGTGTGGGTGAGTTATGATGGAAGCCTATGTTCCCCACAGCTTACCAGTTCCAGTTTCGCTGGTGATCTCAGCAGTTTAGTTGGGGTTGTCAGCTTAAACCCGCGCCATCGTCTTCTTCCACATCTTCCACTTTTTGTTTGCTTGCACTTGACTAATAGAGCTCAGACAATGGAGCAAAGTTGCCAACAGCTGGGCTTCTCTTCTTTGGAGGCTGTCATTTTTATGAAGCCGGAGCGTGCTGCGCCTTTCGTGTATCGTTGAAGAAACTGCAAGATTTGCAATTATGATCTCAACAAATGTATTCCGCCTTTGATTGTATTTTCAAGACGGGTTTTGGGCTAAAGTCTAGGCTAGTCAGTCAACTACAGCCGTTACAGAATTGAATTTTACTTTCATTATGTCTCAGTTTATTCTGCAATTAACATACATACATATGTAATTTTTTCTTTGCTTTTTGTTGAATATGGTGGGCTTTTTGAGTCACAAGCCATGACATAATAGTCTTACCTTTGTCGCAACAAACAAGAACCGGATATTTTTTTTGCTGCTGCCATCACATTCTTAGCATAACAGCAAGGCAAAAAAAAAGAAGAAAAATAAAATGTTAATAAGAAAACAATCAGCCGCACAGATTGTCCACAAAATATGAAACATGAAACAGCAAAAAAAATAAATAAATAAAATTAAAACAGATTATGCGGAACGGTTTGCGCAGGCGCAACATTTTGATTTTTAATGCATACATTTTTCTCTTCCCATTTTATACACGCGCCACAATTTGCAGCTACAAATCATTTGAAGCTATTGCCATCATAGACTTGCCCGCTTATAATTAATCCACAATGACGGCCATGCCCGTTGTCTGGTGCACCGATCCCAATTCGGTCAACAATCGACCCACAGCATTTGCCCTGCACGGCATACAATTGCAGGGCAATGTCACTGAGAAGCAGGTCCTGGCACTGCGGGAGCTGGTCAGTGCGGCAGCCGAGGGCCGTCTCATCTTGCCTGCCGATGGCACTTTTATGCTGCTGGACAGCGGCCTAAGCATTGAGAGCTCCATAGTGCCGAAGGATAAGGAGAAGGCAACGTCCTGTGTGGAAACAACGATGCCAACAATGCCCGCCAACAACTCGAATGTAGAGCAGAGCTCCACTCAAAAGAATTTTAAGAACACATACATTCTTATGCCGGTGACCACAGCCCACAACAACAGTAACAACAATACTAGTGACCACATCTTGCCGGCTGCTCAGTCAACGCCAGCTGCAATTGCTGCTGCGGCAGCGCAACTGGAATTCCTGCTGGAGCCCAAATACTCGACATTCACGCCGCCACCCTCGCCCCCAAGCTCGACGGATGGGGAGATACTGTACGAGTTTCTTTGCTGTGCCAAATGCATGAATGAACATTACGCTGCGACCAGCGGGCGTAGTCACTCGTCGGCCCAACGTGCCCGTTATACAAGCTGTTGTGGGTCCAGCAATAACGGCACTTGCAATCGAAGACTGCAGCGTTATCTAAAGAGCTGCGTGCGAAGCAGCCAGCAGCAGCAGCAGCACGACTATGAGAGAGTGCCGATGAGAACGACAGCGGCGGTCAACGAACCGCCGCCACCACCTGTCGACTTGGATCCTGTCTACAATATAGCCACCAAATATAGCCGCCGACGGCAGATACAACAGCAGCGGGTCAGGCAGCATGGTACGGTTTCGATGGGCATTGCACGTAATCGACAAAATCGTCATCACAAATTACCGATGCACAGTGTGAAGATCTTTCATAATCGCAGCTACACGCTATCCAGTGGCACGAGCGGTGGCGTGGGTGGGGGCGCTTGTGGGGGCATACCAATGGGCATGCCGGCCACTAGAGCGACGACAGCGAACGGCATGCAGGCCAGTTGGTCGGCAACAGCGGCGGCGTTAACAACGACGAGCGCGCAATCAACTGCGACAACAACACTAACGACGACGACGACAACGAAGCCAACGACAACAACAACAACAAAAACGGAAACTACATTCAATTCAATATCGATCGCGCCTCTGTACGCAGTAGTAAGCAAAAAACGCGACAGTGAGTGTAAATCAAAGGCTGATCTAAAAGCCGCTACTGATACACCCGTAACTAATACCGATATAGCTGGTAGTGTTCGTGATCGTGATCGTGTTCGTGAGCCTGTCGCATGCCCATTGAGCAAGACTGAGGCAAGCATGTTGGAGGCCGTGCCAGAGGAACCGGCAGCTGTGACGGGAGCCAATTGTGATGTTTGTGCTGATAGCGAAGAGTTGCAAATAGTTAGAGATCTAATAAGTTTCGATGAGGTGGTCGATGGTTATCAAGGCATCGCCACGCGAATGCCAAAAAAGTCAAATGTCTGTGATAGTGTCGATGTGGATTTGTTGTGTGCGCCCACTGCCGAAGAGCAGGATGCATTGCTGGCGTTGCTCGTGACGCCACCACCGACACCCCCAAAGCCATCCTCGCCGGGTAGCAATAGTTCCAGTCGCAAGACCAGCTTCGATTCAACCTGCACGATAAGCTCCATGGACTCGGGTTTCATTGAGATGCAGAATAAATTAGATGCGTTGGCTGCAGCGGCGGCAGCTGCCGCAGGAGCTGCGGGAGCGGTGGCGGCACCACAAAGTCAACGTCTTGAGGATGCTGTGGGTGAGAAAATTGCGCGTTGCAATTACAAGGAATGTCTAACGCAGTCGCGCAATCGCCGCAAATCCTATGAGGAGTTCAAAGCCATGTTTGCCGGCGCATCGGATGCAACAACAACTGCAACCGTAGGAGCCGCAACAACAACAACAGCCATGCAGGAAAAGCGCTTGACGCGGCGCAGAACTTTGCAAGAGTTGTCGAGGTGTAAAGAAGAAAGAGAAACTCACAGTGTTGCTGATGCCGCGGCAACAACAGCAACAACAGTGGCAGCAGCAGAAGCAACAACTGCGATCGCTCTCGCCTCAATATCAGAACAAGAAACCACAAGCAACCACAGAGATGGTGGCAACGGAATCAACAATAACAACAACAACAACAATGACAGTGTTAACAGCAAACCGGATTGCGTAAACGAGTTTGCAACGACGGCAACGGCTGGCAGCTCGTTAGCAGTAGTGGCCACGGATGAAATGGATACCACTGGCGACGATCTAGCAACAACAACGACACCAGCAACAGCGACCGCAGCAATAGCATCAGCTACCTTGCCAGCGGTCGCTGTCACCGAAGCAATGCGCAAGAATTCCGATTTTCTATCGCAAATACTTGATCAGCAATTTGTGGCTAAGGAGCGCGAAAAGGCGCACAAACGTCGCACATCTTATGAGGAATTTAAGCGTCTGGTGCGCGAGATCGAATCCGAGCAACATGCGGTGGAATGTTGTGGTGCCACAGACACCACACCCACTGCCACACCGTTTAAGCGTCAGAATTCGCGGCATCGCAAGAGTTTTGCCTCATACTTTCTGCCACGTCGCAACTCAAGCAAAGAGCCAAAGATTGTTCCAGAGTCTAGCTTAACGACAGCAACAACAGCAGCATCTACAACAACACCAACAACACCTACCGATCAGCAACAGTTGCAACTGCAGGCGTATGCGAAACTTGCCGGCAATGGCAAGTACAATAGCGCCAATTATAGACGCAATTTCAAGATCTATGACAAACTAATTTATGGCACCATTTACGATATTATCCAGCGCAAGAATGATATCTACAATCTGACATATCAGAAGTATGACAAATACATGACCTATGGCACCATCTATGAGATATTGCATCGCAAATCATCGCAGAGTTCATTCAGCGGCAGCTGCGACAAATGGCAGCGCAAGAGTCTGAGCTCGATACTGGAGCGTGATGTTCCCAGACAGGAAGCAACAAATGGAACGTCAACAACAACAACAGCAACAACAGCAACAGCCACTTCTGTCAGAATGCATAAATCAGACGATGTGATTTATGACATTATTCAGCGGCAACAACAGCGGCTGCGGCAACAGCAACAGGATGCGGCAAATGCCGCAAACGAAGCCCCATTGGTCAGTACAAATGCGGAGGCATTGCCAAAGTTGCCAAAGCAGGCGATTTCTGCAAATTTGGGCACGCACGTCACGCACAAATATGGCACAATTTATGATATCCTACAAGGAGAGAAATTGGATGCCGGCGGCGACTCGACCGCCATCGAATCCAAACCGAAGGCGCTGGCGGGAAAGGCAACGCGTTTTGTGGTCAGTCATGTGGATGAGCAGCAGATAAGCACACCGGCAACACAAACGCATCATGGCAACAACAATAAGAACAACAGCAGCAGCAGCAACAACAATAAAGAGGAAACAAACGATGTACCCAGCGATGCCAAAGTCAGCAGCGGCAAGTCCTCAAAGATGCGGCGTCTGTCCAATATTTTATCCTACAATCGATCGACGACTCACAACGAAGCCGTCGATGCAGCGGCGACGCCAGCAACAACAGCGACCGGCAATCCAACAATCGATGGCAATGCCAGCGATGATGCAAAGCCCGACAAGAAGCAGCCGCATGGCAAGCAGCGCAGTCAGGCAAAGCGGCGTATTGGTGTCACCAATTTGTTGTTGCCGCTGGACTCCGAGGAGCTTTACACACGCATCATTGCCCAGCATCGGGCAACGAACCATGCCAAAAACAACAACACCAACACCCACAACAGCAGCAGCAACAGCAACAAAAATAATAATAATAATAGTAATAGTAATAGCAGCGATGCTGAGTGCCACAATGCACTAATGAAATCAAATTCATTGGATACCATTTCCATGTCAGTTGCCATTTCGCCGCCAGCAACGCCCTCGCCGCCGCGCCCACGTCGCTGCCTCAAGCAGCACAACTGCCTGCAGCAGCAACGGGAGCAGCAGCAACAACAGCAGCGGGCGCTCATGAAGAAGCATTCGCTGGACAATTGCGGCGCCAACACAACAGTGAAGCAACCCCTTCGACGATGGTCCAATCAGACCCCCCTCAAATGCACTTGCATCGCAGACACTGGATCGCATTGCTGCAAGTCCAGCAGCAACAATGAGCAGCAACAGTCTGTCATTGGCGAGCAAACGTGCCCAAATTTAATAGGCTGTGGCTGCGACTGCAAAAACCCCACAACAACAGCAACACCAAAGTCTAACAATAATAAAGCGGCAAATTTGAATAATATAACGACGTCGGCCAAGAAAGGCAAATCGCGTCGACTTTCCGAATTTACGCGCGGTGAATTTTTAAATGAAAAATCGTAAGTCACTCTTTCTTTATTTTTATTTTTCATTAATTCATTATTTAGCACCATTGAGCGTTCGTCGTTCATTTACACTCATTCACAAGCGCGTGTATCTCTTGCTGTTACTATGTAGCCATTCCTTTGTATTATACGAGTATGTAGATACTAAGATACTTAAGTCGGTAAACGCAAATTTCTGCGTCTATCTGTTACTTTTCTCATTGCTATGCAAAAGTTTACCACGCACCTCTACTGCAACCTTCAAGGCCAAACCGTTTCAAATTGGTTCAAACCAAAAATATCAGATTTGCATGACAATGTGGTGGATATGGCTACGAGAATCGACACCAATGAGATTTAGGTACAGAAAGGCACAGACAGAGTGGTTTGAATGGATTAGTAAATCCGTAAATGCGTAATATTGAAATACATTATTTTGGAACGTGTGGAACTGACTCAAAATATTATTATTATTATATAATGAAATGAAACAAGGAATCGAACTGAATCGAAACTATGGTTCTGGTTCGTACCAGCAATTGTAATTCAGTAAAAAAGTTTCATTCAAGATAAAATATAGCAAACCTATATTCCGTGCATGAAAAAACAACAGAAGAGTTCAGATATACTATATGTATAGGTAAAACATATCTGTTGATCTGTTCAAATTAGAAGATAACCTTATATGATATTTCTTACTATTTGTTGTCATATGTGGAATAAAATTGTTAACGTTCCTCCCTCGGAAATAAAATCTAATAATGGTTTTAACGTGCTAATTTGAAAATAAGGGCACAATCGTTTGTTTCTTTATAAAGATTTTGTGTTAAAATGCTTTGATTCTGATAGAGTTTTTTGTATTTCAAAAATGGTTAATCGATTCTGGCTCGGTATTTTAATCGGAAAGCATGTTTGAATTTTAGGTGTTCCATTCCGGCAAATTCCAATCCATACTCTTAATTTCTTGGAATGAAAACATGTTTGAAAGCAGAACAAACTGCCATGTTGAAGAATTGTCTTGTTCCATTCCGCTTAATACTCATCGGCAGCGTTCATTGCTTGGAATGAAGACATGTTTAAAAGCAAAACAAAATGCAATCCCAAATAAAATATAACGGAAAGGTAACTTCCATTCAACCAACAAAACAAAACATGTCCATTGAATAAAAAATGTTCATATGTACATTTAACCAGCTTATGAAAGCCTATAACTCACAGCACAAAATGTAACACTTGACAGACCTACAAACAAAATGAGTGGACAAAAAATGACTTCAATTAAATTTGTGTCGCTAAAAGCTTACTTATGATTTAATTAAAGCCAACGCTTTTGAACAAATTTGTCACGATTTTGGCAAGTGGCGTTCGACGTCGCGTCTGCAACTTAATTAACCCTTTTGGTGAAAAAAACACTTTTTTGTGTTACACTGCCACAAGGTAGCAAGGTACAAACAACACACGTACAGCACACACGCACACACACAGACAGACAAACATCCACAAGACAATTTGATAGTCAAATATTTTGCAGGTTAATAATGTTAGCGACGTGCCTGAACGTCGCACTTGGCCATTGAAAAGATTACAACATTCCAAAAACTGAAACGCAGACTAGTTAGTAAACAAATGGACTGGACGAAGAGACTGAGAGACATACCCCCAAAAAAATTCAGAAGCTCGTTGTTTTATTTGTTATCAAATCTGTTGGCTTTGAATTATGCATTGTCTAGATATATACCTCATTCGCTGTTGTTGTTGCTTTTACATATATTATTTATTCGCTCAGGGTTCTAAATATTTTGAACTTGACTGCTAGGGCGTGTGTGTGTGTGTGGTTGGCTGTTTGCATTAATTTTATTGTGCCTTATTGTTGTTGGAGGGTGTTAACTATTTGGAATTTTAATTATTACTTTTTCTATGGTCAAGCGCCTTGTTAGTGCTAATAGTTTTTGCATTAGTCATTTATCCGTGAGTGTTCAGTTTGCTTTTCAATAGAATGAAAGTCATGCGTTCAAAGGCGTGCACAGTTTATGGGCAGCTGTGAAATTTTCACTAGTAATATGGGTCGTTTTTTCAGGGTAATGCCATGCCCCTATTGTTCATATCGATGATGGATTTGAAAATGTGCACAAATTATGTGGAGTGTTCGAATTTCGTGCTTTTCAATGGACCAAAATGAAGTTATTGTTTTTACGGAAACATTCTTTTAAACTCTTCTGAAGAGGAATGACGTGTATTCAAAAGCATAGAGTGAACTCTGGAATACGAAAGTATATTTGGATATATTTCCATTTAAAAACTAATCATATTTAAAGCGGGAATGCAATTATTTACTGTTTTGGACCAAATGCGTAGATATTTTTGAAATGCAGAGAAATAGAGCATAACCAGTTCTGTTCCTATTTTCTAATTGGATCACATATTCATACATTTAAACTCGAATTGAAATCGAAATTTGGTTTCTATATAAAAAGACGATTTAGCAAAGCAGCAGTGGAAGATTAGCTCTAAGAAAACATATTTACAGCCAAATATCTTAAATGCTCTTTGGAGTGGAGCATTTCTATCCTTTTTCTATTCTAACAAATTTGATATTTTTGTGTTGCAATATGGAAACAGTTTTATTATTAACTACCATGGAGATGAGATGCTTTTCGTTTCAAAATTTGGTATAATTATAAAATATTTGTTTTGGAGGTTCTGTTCTGATTATTGATACTTAAGAGGTTATCGTCTTTTCACAGTATTTCAGCGTGAAAACAAAATTATTTAAGACTAGCTACTAAACACACATATTAATTGTTCGTCTTTTAGTTCTTCTTTTGTTTTAGGTACGTCTTGAAACTTTTTGTGGTTAAATGTTCGTCAATTAAAAATCCATTTAAAATATGTTAGCTGATACTGCAAACTAAACTAGTCATTTGTCAAGCTACCAGCTTGCAATTTGTTGACAACTGCAGTGCCGTCAAGACCCATATTAGACTATCGGCACAGACCCCCCAACTTCCGGCCCTCCTGCCTAAGTAATTTCTATTGGTGCAGTAGAAATTGGATGGGCGCGGTCGTTTGTTTTGGTGTCATTGTGCGCTTGATTAGCATTCATATCGAAAGAGCACGCGATGACGACGAAAATATAGTTTAAAGTGTATGTTAAATTGTAACGGAGTAGTCGGTCATTAGTGAACGCATTTCTTGGCTTATATAAGAGGATAGGTTGTTGTATGATTTATGTGGTTTTTAGTGCGCTCTAAATGAATGCACGTGATGTATTCATTATTATTTGGCTGTGCTCGATTTCTTAGCTCTGATGCTTTGATGATGTAAATTGTGAATTACAAGCAAATATTAAGTATACGTTGTGGCTATGACAAAAACACATGCTAACCAAATTACATGTTGTCGCTAATGTCGCGCCACTCAAGCGTAGCGATCAAACAATCAAAGATATACACACGTACTATATATACAATATATACATATATAATCGTGTGTTCATATGTTCATGCTCATCAAAAGCTGTGACATCTATGTAGCGCTATTTATTTATCTGACAGCTGTTGTGGCTACGAGTACTCGTATTATTGTTTATTTCGCTGTCACTCTCATTTCCAGCTGCATTTTCTTTCACTATGTCTTTTTTGCGATTTGTATTACTATGTATTTCAATTGTCACACTTAATTTGAGCCGCACACTGTTCTCTATGGCACAATAAACTCATTCGCTCGCATCTGTTTTTCCATTTCGAATGTTTCGAATCATGTCAACAATCGAACAATAGACAGGGTCCGGCTAGATTTGCGTTTGACATTGAACCAAAATGGAGGGAAAATAAACGTACTCGTACAAAGCTAACTGCGTTGCGCATCTCAGTGTCAGTGAATGGCATAAAATTTTCCACAAAAGTACAAACCTACTACAATAATACATACTACGCATATATTTATATAATGGCGCATTAAATTGTCGTCGGAACTCGCGCACTTCTTATCAATAACACAAATTTGCACATCCATCTATTATTCATAGTATACTATCATAACTAAGACAGCACGCAAGCTGTCTCAAATTACATTTGCGTGTTGTCACAAGATTGAATTAGAAACCGAAACTACAAGTACAAATAATACCAATAATAAACAAAAACTGTCTAATTGAAATTTGACAGCCAACTAGAGATTTTCCAAAGAGAACTGCGATTAAAATCGGTTTGATGATTGCCCGGCCAGAGCATTTTACGACTCGTTACGATTGTTTTCACCACATTTAACAGACGTCAATGCATGAAAATTTTCATTAGAGTATAGCATAGCCGGAACTCGATAATTTCTTGCCTGGCCTTTTACTTTTGTACTCGTGCGAAATTTAACGACTTTTCACTGCCACTAATCATGAAAATGGCACATTAGCAATGCTTCTAATGCATGGGCGTGTAAAGAAGCCTCTTTTCACGTGAAATTTTTAAACGTTGTGTTAAAAACTAACTACGAAACGAAAGCACAATTGCAGAAGTTGAAAAAAATCATCGTAAATGAAAAGAACAATGGACTAGAAAATATTAAATGGTTCTTGAACAAAAATAGCCGCGAACTAGATAAATGAAGTTTATGAACGGAATGACGAATTTCATTCACAAGTCTAAAAAGAACCAGAGAGTTTTATTAAATATGTTAAAATAAATAAACAAATCCAACCTAACATATATACAAAATCACAAAACTCAGAAAGTAAAAGATCTGGAATCATCAAACCTTTATTGGCTTGAAAGACCAATGATGTCGCAAGCAACTCCAGCGATCTTTCATATTAAACGAAGAATATTTTCTAAAAGAGTAAATAAAAGCCTCTAATAAAATTGGATCTGCAATATATCCATATTTTGAGTGTAACTTATAAAGTTGACTAACAATAGATTCCTCTATTCAAAAACTCAATTCTCAAACTCTTCTCTTTTATCTCTTACTTAGTTGGTCTTCAGAAATGGCTTCGCAGAATAAATCTTTTATTGTTAGCTCTAGTATAGATTTTAATAAATGCTTTGGTCATCGCTAACAAATGGTTTCTGCGTAAAATACACATCTCCGCAATGCCTGCAGACCATTAATGGTCACTTCTGGGTACCATGGGGAGCAGTTTCTGCCACAACACACGGCACATTTATTTTTAGATGCCCCAACTGGTTACGAGAAATAAAATGCATAGCAATTTTCCATCCAAAGCTGTTGTCGTAGTCGCTGTTTTAGTTGCTGGCTGCTGACTGCCCCTTCCAGCTAAAATTTATACTTGGACGAGTATTTTTTTTTTTTCATTTTTTTTAATTGCCTTTGCAACAAAAATTTGTTTCGCACGAAATCCGCAATCTTACAAACATATATATGTGTACATACATATATGGGCAATATCCAACGCCATAACAAAGCTGGAATAAACAAGTGTTTTATTTAATTCACAATACGAGTATCTGCCTGCCTGCCTGCCTGCTTCTCTGTGTTTTGTTAGCCGGCGTCCTGTCCATCCCGTCCAGCTAATGTGAGTTGCAGAAGTAAACAGACAATTGGCAATGCTTGTTGTTCAGTTTATGGGGTGTAGTTGTAACTTTATTTATACCTGAAAAGTTGAATAATCATAAATTTACATTTAAGAAGGTATGGAGGTATTGTAAGGTATGGAAAACGAGAGCTGCTTGGCTGAAAAGGCCTTGGAAAATTCTAGCAAAACGGAAACTCTAATGCTCCAATTATAAATATTTCACTCATCATTTTAAGTTTATTGTGACTTGTGAAAAGTTGTAGCAGCACCAAACCTTTAATTAAAATCAAGATTTTTCGTTGCATATCTTGAAATGATTTCCTGCTTTCCAGGTGGCATAAACGTAGTTGAGTTTCGCTTTTCCAACGCCACACTGTCAACGGCGCATAGAAAATTTCCTTTTATTGGCGCCATCAGCAATTATGTTGTGGTTACCGACGCCGTTTTATAAATAGATTTTGTGCCACAACTGTCAAAGCAAACCATACAGATGGATGTCAGGCCGGCAGTCAGTCGAACAACATCTTATATGCACATAATTACAAACATATTTCGCTTGAATTTCCATTGGGGAGTTGCGTAAAGAGGGGAGAGAAACCACTTTTGTTGTCTTAGATCAAACCGCTTAACTCAGCCACTTGGTTTTGTTTTGCAGGCAATGGCCTGATTAAAAAAAAAACCCCCCGCTCTCAATGACCAATTCATCATTATTCGAATTGAGCCAATATTTGCATTATACGTCCAATTATAACCTACTGCCATCCATGTGCCAGCAACAAGCTCTATTAACTTTGTGTGAATCAGTTGGCGTTTTTGTGCTTTTCCCCTCGATATCTACGCATTCACAAGCATCTATTAAGCTGGGAAAATTACACAAGTGGTGATACATAGCTTATTAGATATAATTGTTTAATAATTAAACGTCAATTAAATGCACGTATATTCTGAACTTGTATGTGTGGCAGTAAGCATTTTCAATACACAATTTTCAAGAGTATGTAGTCTTAATATTTTTTTGGTATAGTTTTCGACATTTTTTTTAGGAATCGTAGCTAGAACTTGGCGGACTATTACGGATTTGGAGTCAACGATTCTTCAGATATTGCAAAATAAAGCTCACAATATCGTTTCAATTCCAATAATTCTATTTGTTCTCAAGGCTTTATGAAATCTGCTTAGTATTGTAGAGCCTGGGTCGAATGAACTATTTAGTGCAACTCGGCTCGATATACATATCTGAAAAGGTGTGGTCCAAGGTAAACAATTGCAATGATTCTGTAAAAGATTTACCAGGCTTAAAGCAAAACTAAATATTATTTTAACTAAGACACAAGCACAGTGTTACTTTTTTAAAGATTTACCAAGCTTAAAGCAAAAGTAAATGGTAAATCGATCGCACGAACACAGTGATAGATTGTGAGATTAATTCGATAATTTCAGTGGAGCAAATATTATTAAATTTTTCTGGAAGTCGGTAGGGGATGTAGGTTTTGGACCAACCATAGAAATGACGCAAACAGAATATGGCCTACAAGTATTTCTGTTTACTTTGGAACACACCTTGTATAACGACGTTGATGGTAGGCATGTTTCTTGTTCGAAGAAACAAATATTCCACTCATCCAGTAATTTGCATTAATTGCAAAGACATTTGTGTAGAAGTCTAATTTATTCATTTCGGCTTACCTTACTTGCCTTAAATATGTTTAAATAGTATTAACTGGTAATCAAAAATGTTCCGAATCATCATCTACTTAGACACGAATGTACTAACGTTGCTCAGCTTTAAAATAATTCAATTAAAGTTTCACACAATCTCTAACACATTTTTTCTTTTCTTTACAGGTAAGTGTCCATTAAATAATGCCAAACAACTATGAATGCAAATGTGGCTAAGTATAATTATGTAGCTTATGTAGCAGAGTAGTTAAGGTATTCTAGAGAAATCCATGTGCGAATCGTGCATTGCGCATACGCCGTGCTGGCTTTTAGAGCTGCATATAAAACGTGCCAAACTTGTTTGCATTGTTGTAGTAGTAGCTGTTGTTGTTGTTAATGTGGTTGACAAAATATCATTTGCGCTAAAACGACTTTAATTAAATGTTTCGAATTAAATGCACATTTAAAAATAAATATGCATATGTATATGCAGGCGGTGCGACGGATGTTTGAACATGTATGTATGTATGTATGTATTTACACGTTTCACGTTTAGCCCGATATCGTGCAAAGACAAACCAAAAACAAAACATGGCTTACATGGCTAAAACAATTATAGAGAAAGTCACAACTATGGCAACAACGCTGCATTTTTGCGTTGTTGTTGTGGCTGCTGCTGCTGCTGCTGCTGCTGTTGTCGGGCACAGTATTTGCAACAACAATGCAAACAAACAAAAAATTACTCCAATTAATATGCAGAAAAACGCCTTTTGACCAGCCACCAGTCAAGCGACTTAAAACTCAAATGCAAAGCAGGAATTATTTAATGAAATGCAAATCAAATATATATATGTGTAAATAGTATATGTATGTATGTGTGTGTATGTATGCCACAATTCCATATCATTTCGTAAATTGTTAGCTAGAAACCTTAACGCATACCCAAAAATAGCTTGGAAATTTTGCAAATATCTTATTCAAATTTTGATTTACGCACGAACACAAATGTTTGCTAAACGCCCAAAACACCTGATGCGTTCCATGTCTGTCGTCTGTCTCCTGGTTAATTCACACATCTGAGCAAAATACCCATACATGATTGATAATGAATCATGCGTGGCATCCGTGGAAAAAAAAACTGGTTTTTGGGGATCACATATGGTACGCAAATATAATCACAATATTTGCGCATAATTTGTTGTGGAAACACGTCAGTTGTCATGACCTGCAACAATAAATACCAGCTGGTACACCTTTCTTACTTTGACAAATCGGCTGCAATTGCCAATCAGGCCAATCGCTTAAACTCTCAACCCATTTCAACTGCTAACAACCGTTGCTTGTTATACATTTGTTGCTTGCCAAAGTTAGTTAAGTTTTTTTTTTTGTGTTTCTTGTTCTGCTATCTGGCTAGCTGGCTGGCACAATTTAGTCAAAACATTTCAAGGCAAGGCGTATGTACAACATTTGGTTTAAATCGGGCACGATGAAAACGGGCAACGGACTGACTATCCGCCAACAAGCCAATAGGCCAACAGGCAGACAGCCAGCAGCCAGACAGGCAGGCGGGCAAGCCTTACAGGCAACTGTAAAAGGCCTGACAGGCATACAGGTGTCAATCAAATTGTGTTGACAACAATAGCTTCAATGACGTTGCCAAGTGGTTCTATCAAATAGCTCCAAATGTCGTAATGCCTACGAATGAGTGCAGTCACCAGAACCACACCAGACACTACCTACGGTCCACAATACTTGTAGATAAGAAATTGCCACATAAATTGGCACAGATACACTGTCAGAAAAGAACTCATTTGAATTCTGAATACTTTTCTTAAACAGTTTAGAAAGAAATGTGGGCCGTTTATTAAATGTGTGATTACCGTGGCATTTATTTTATATGAACTTTAGTTTTCAAAAAGAACAAAAAAGTTGAATGTTTAAAAACACTATTTTATCACTATGTTCACAACATTATTTGTCAAATTAAATGGTTAAATCACTTGGCCGCCCATACTCCGAAAGAAATTCTTCGACTGCGGATTGATCGCTTCGCCCACAAGTTTAACACTCTTTAATATTGGTCCTCTATGGTCTGTGACTTGCTCCTCTTTCTCTTAAACACTGATACCTGTAGACAGATCGGATGCTATTATATTCGCGATATACCTATTATATCGATTTCTGATTGCATTTCCCAAAAACCAACGTAAAATTGCTCACTATGTTCCCACCTTCCCCCTACTGCTGAGCGTTGACAATCAATTCGTCAGGACAAAACACTTTCTTTACGAGTATATAGTATTAGTATAGTATTACGAGCATATCGATTAGTCTGCGGATCGGTCGGCACACGACCACCTGCCAGCAGTTGACTTCCCATCAACATCAGTTGAATGTTTTTAAAAAGGGACAAAGTTCAAAAACTTTCGTAAGAAATTGAAAAACGGGTTTTGAGGCTGAAAAATAGCTGTAATGTCTAAATTTTCAATATTTTGATGGTTAAGTATGAAAAACTTATTTCAAACAACGTAAATTGTGGTATTTTTATACCCTGTACCCGTAGGGTAAAAAGGGTATATTAGGTTTGTGCAAAGTATGTAACATGCAGAAGGAAGCATCTCCGACCCTATAAAGTATTATATTCTGAATCAGCATGACGAGAGAAATCGATCTAGACATGTCCGTCCGTCCGTCTGAATGAACGCAAGGATCTCAGAAACTATAAGAGCTAGAATAACCAAAGTTGGCATCCAGATTCTCCTATGTCCGAGAAAGGACGAGTTAATTTAATTTTTTTGAATTTTCCCCCCCTTCCCCCGCTACAGAATTTCGTCAATAGCGTCCACATTTCAAATGCTACCTAAACCAAACTTTGCACACATAATTTATATGTAATCTACTGTTGTTTAAAATTTTATCCAATTCGGTCAATTCTGAGAAAAGATATTAGCGAAACAAATTCTCGCCAGTACAACCCCCCCAAACTGCAGCAACAAGTTCGCTCTTCTTCTTCCTCTTTTTGGGCGCATGTAACTCAGTGACGAAAGTTTACCTGGGTACAGGGTATTACACTGTCGGGCTTGCTCGACTGTAGCGTTCTCTCTTGTTATATTCTTTATTTCATAATACAACGCTTTTAATGTTCATTTGGTCGGCTCCTATCAATATCATTCTTATTTTGAGGCCTTCTACTTAAACTGTATCATCAAATGAATCTCAATCTTGACCAATTTAAAGAATCTTGATCCTGAGAGTGTTTTCTCCGAGTGTACACATCGTTGCTATTTACGACCACTCCATCTATCAATAGCTGCCCACTCAGGCATCGGCAACAAATGAAGATGTGAGCTGAATGAATGGTGTTGCGAATCGTTGTAGCTAGAGGCAGCAAGCAGGCAGGCAGGCAGGCAGTCCGGCAGACCCCTAATTTTATCGGCAAAATTGCAGCGTAGACCGGACATGGTAGGCCGGTCTGCTGGCAGTCCGAGTCAATCGAACAGACAACATCTTGTTGCGTTTAATCTAATTTTAACTCAAAAGTGCATGTCCATGTGCAGTGTGCGCGCAATTAAGTTCGCAGCCGAAACAAGCCAAACATGTTAGGCTAAAGATTGCACCAACCAGCATCGTTGTAACTACAGTAAATATTGGCTAACTATAATTATGTTGTCAATAATCTATGCGCGAATTGATGAAGCTCCGAAGAAACTGAAGCCACAGGGAAGACAGCAATATCAACATCTCTATTCTCTCATCGGTTGCAACAAGAGTCACACTGAGACAAATAATATACAGATTTTAGTTGAGTAATTCTATTAGGCGTTTCTTTATAGTTTCTATATAGTGTTCAGAAAGAATTCGTGGGGTATCTCGTTTCAACAGTGCAGAATTTTGTCATTAAGTCAATTCTAAATTCTACAATACTAAACCTCTGCATAATAGAATTAACCAACTACTCACAAATCGCATTGTTTGTAGGAGAAGACTTATAAATAGTCGTTTTGTATTTATGAGAATAAGTATTAATAAGTATGTTTTTGATAATCCGATTAGAACTAGATATCCCTTCTTCGAGTTGGAGAATTCTTTTAAGCGGCTTGCACTGTACAGTTGTTGTAGTCGCCGTCGCCGTTTCAGTAACCACGGCCAACCATGGTAGACGTAGAAAAATTGTAGAAAAAAAGCCATAATTGCCGCGTGTATATTTTTAGACAAAAATGCATTACGTTGCGTAGCGAGGTGTTTTAAAAATAGTTGCAACTCGCAAGACAACATCTAAACCCACCAACTAACCAACCGACAACATGGCCCGCAACCAAAGCGGTTGCTGTTGCTGTTGTTGTGGTTGTGGTTGTTGCGCCTGCGTCTTGCCATGGCATTTGATTTTGGTTTTGGCTATAAATAAATCGATGCATATGTAGACCATTGCCTTGGGCTTGTTGTTGTTTTCATTAGGCTAACAAAAACAGAAGAGAAGAGCGCGTATCTAAAAAGGATATGCTTGTAATTAAGTGGTGCATATTTATGAGAAACGTTCTATAAATAAACGTTTGTGGCAATTTATTTGCCAATAGACACGTGCTACAGACACAGACTGAAGACAAGCCGTGTTATGTGTCTTGTGCCAGTCATATGCCATTAATATATCAATCACATCGGGCAAGCAACCAAGCAACGGCTCACATCCTGTTACACGGGCGGTCTCTAGCAAATTACTGTGTGCAACTATGTAGCCAAAGTTGCAAGAGTTGATGCCATAACCACCAGGTAGTTCAGCTGAACTGAAGTGGACGGTGAATCTGACGCTGGCGGACTAACAGTCGTTGATGAGAAAGAAAGAAAGAAAAACCAACTGACAAAAATGCCCCTCGACGAAGCTAAGACAGTTGCCCTCTCGACAAACAAACCAACAAACAGACAGCCAATTAAAAGCGCTACAAGTTCTTTTAATAATGGCTTTTAATGGGGCTTTACACAATCAGATTTACCATATTTTCCACCTCATCTTACTGCTCGTTCCCTTCCACATGCAACATGCAAACGACCTGAGCGCCTTTCTGCCTCCTCGTGTTCCTGTTATCATATGTTTGCTTTGCATTCTAGGGAAATGCGAAATTCAATAGAACTTTTGCTGGCAAAAGGCATTTAAAAGCTGCTTAGATGGCCAAGTCAACTACAGGCAGCAAACACAGTCACCGACAGCAGTAACAGCATCCTGTCTTGCCAATTTCCGTCCACTCCTGCTTGCCATCTTCGTGCTGTCATTCCGTTGCGTGTTGTTGCTGCCATCATTTATGCAAATGTTTGCTCGTTGAGGCTGGAAACTTGGGCGCATTCCTTACCATGAAATTCACTCGAAATGAAGAGCGAGAGGGAGAACGAATGAAAAATAAATGGAAGATGTGTACATGCAGATGATTTTCCTGTACATGCCCAACTGTTGGTCTAGATATATGACGACTGGCGGCTGTATATATATATATATATATATATATGTGTGTGTACGTTTTTATGTCCTTGTCAGGCAAGGCTGCACAAATATGTTTTCACTTTTTTTTGGCCATGTTTCGAAGCTGCTGTGTCTTTGTCTCGCTCTCGTGTTTATTGAAATGAAAAGTTTGTGTGAGAGATGTTCACAAATGTTTGCCATGTGGTCACAACTCAATACACACCTGGCAAGAAGTTTCTGCTTTTATCCTATTGACGCCATCGCAAAGGTAAACGACACTTGGAAATATTTAGGTATACCAAGTATATGTGGAAAGTAGAATAGTAGTGTGTCGGTGGCCAACATAATTATCCATTATCTTACTCAATAGACCGTATTATTAAATGTTTAATCAACTAAAATCCTAATAATGATTAAAGAAGAAAAATATAATATCGATTCGGACTAAATAATTAACGATTTCAATCGACCTGATCAATTATTTTTCTCTCGTCCATGTGGAATAAAAGCCACATTTTTATTATTTAAAGCTATTGTAACAACGTGGGGGTCTAAAAAGAAAACGAAAATTATCTGAAAATTAATTATTAACGTCCTTGTTTTTAACCCTTAGTGCATAATTTAATTTCTATAATTTGTATTTAATTAGTTGTCTGTTAAAAAATACTTATATAAAGGGAGGGGCTAAGAATCGAGCCAGCCAGATATGCTGCTTCTCGGAGCATCAATGTTGATGAACCGTCATGTTGCTTCTCAATGTTGCAGTGTTGCTTGTCGTTGCATTGGTGTTGATGAAGCAAAATGTTGCTTTAAATATTTGCTTATCAGCATGTTGCTCACCATGGAAACAGAACTTCATGCTGACTTTCGCAAGTGGGTGGTTTCTTTAATAGCATTTATACATTTGTAATGTCGCTATCAGCAATAATAATAAAAACACGCCAAACATATGCTCGACTTAGCCACGCTTTTGTCATTTCAACTGTCACGAACTTCAGGTTTTAAACATGACTGTTGTTTTCGTATGAGAACTCTTTTCACACGCTTTAATGGATGTACGCGATGTACAGTTGCCGGTCCACTCAAAAGCATAAGGCGGAACAAGAGAAGACGACAAAAAACAACATCAAATTTAACAGCTGTTAGTTTTTAAATATTAAGGTCAATGTTGAAGCATTACAATTGAATTGATGCGCGGGTGTGACGAATTGCACAAAATGTGGGCAGTTATAGCACTGAGGTGTTTATAATTATAAGTTCTAGCAGCAGAACTGAAAGTATTTCAATCGGTCGGGCTAATTATATAATTTACACAATTATTTATTATAGTTGTCACCTCTTCGATATGAAAATAACTTTTAAAAGTTATTGAAAAATATAAATTGGCAACGCAATTTTTAAACGATTAGTCTATAGATCGAAATGGTACGAGTACAATTTAAAAACTAATTATGTATATGAATATATAATATTTTATGAAACTTAATTGCATAATGAATATGTATATATTAAGCAAGAAAGAACATAGAATTCCCTGCAACAAACAAGTCACACGTACGAACAGATAAAGCCAAAAATGGTGCTGTTGTGACTCATTTGAGCTTGTAGGTGAAGCTTAGCAGCAAGAGCTAGCATATGTCATTGTTGTTGTAGCTTTCTGTGTGCGGCGACACCCACGCATGTGCCCCAACACATATTTCCACAAGTTGGTAAGTGCGTGTTCGGAAAACCTGCTCCGTCTGAAAAACTGACAGAGTGCCAGACAAATGGCGATGACAAATGAAATTTGTGCTGCCAATTTTCATCAGACTGTTTCCTTAATAAAATCTAGGAATTTATTAGCCAGCAACTATTTTGTGTCTGTATTTAGGTAAACTTTTTTGTTGATTTCCTTTAAACTTATTTATTCACATTGTTACTTTACTTTTTGTTTGTATTGCAGCTGGTACTTCCGCAAAATAAAACGCATTGAGGCTGAGAAAAAACTTTTACTGCCGGAGAATGAACATGGTGCATTTTTAATACGCGATTCCGAGAGCCGTCACAATGACTACTCACTATCAGGTGCGTGCTGAATAAAGCGGCTACAATACGATATACTCGTACTCGTATATTACAATGCATAAATATTTAAATGCTCCGATGCATAGCTGATTAATTTATCAATCACTTTTCTCATTTATTTGTATACAATATATAGTGCGCGATGGAGATACCGTTAAGCATTATCGTATACGACAATTGGATGAGGGCGGCTTCTTCATTGCCAGACGCACAACATTCAGGTGAGCTATGCATATATAATCAGCGTACTAAACAGTTAAATATTAAACCTCGTGTACGTCGCCCTTTGCAGAACACTGCAAGAATTGGTCGAGCACTATTCCAAGGACTCGGATGGCTTGTGCGTCAATTTGTGCAAACCGTGTGTGCAGGTAAGCAGCAGAAGTTTGAACATTTCAGCATTAATTCTCATTATTTATCATGATTTTTCGAGCATTTGCATTGTCGCATTCGACCACCACAAGATCTAACATACATCACATCACATAACATTACATTAACATCGATTGTTGCAGCTAACATTGACGTTTACATTAGTTGTGCAGTTAACATGGCATTTACATTCAATATTAGCATTAACATACATACATACGTATTTTTGAAATGCCGCACGCAATTAATCCAACAACTTTTATTGTATTTATATATATTTTTTCTTTTTTTTTAAATAAAAAAATTCCAACTGCCGATAACATTGTTATAAAACATTTAACGAATGCAAACTCAAAATGCATTTATATATAATTCCAAATACTAACCAAAACAAAGACAAATTCATTTACGGGTATTTTTGAGGTAGGATTTATTACATAGTTATTGTGTGCGTGTTGTTGTTGCCATTAAACAAAAACCAAATCGAACCAAATTGCAAAAAGCAACACCACCGTCACGCCAGCGTCAAAACACCATAACAAATATAAATTGTAAACCACCCAAATCTTTAACTCTTTTCACAACAAAATTATAACTCTATACTATATATATATATATATATATATATATATATATATATATATATATATATATATATATGTATGTAAATAATTATAATATTTTTGAAAGCAAGCCCAAATGCAACAAATACACCCATTGTAAATTGTATAACCGACTAATTGTAGGTACAGCTCTCCCTACCGACAGTCAAAGTTCAAATGCTCGCCATTTATTTTTGCCAAACTCGATTAAAGCGCTTTCGTTTGCACAAATTTTGTGTAATCGCTTAAGCGTCTCAAATTTATGCAAACGCTAATTGTTGGTGAATTGTATTTGTACTTTTTAAAGTACTTATTAAAGTTAAAAAGCTATATCGCTATATCGCCAGTGACTCAGTCGTTTAACATTGTAGTCTAAAAATCCAAAGGTTTATAACACCCAGACGATTCAACTACAAGTAAATTATGAGAGAATAACTTGCACTTTGACTGACCTTAAAGCTAACAAAACCTAAAAAAAAAAACTGAACATAACTCACAACTACCAATTACACTAATTAACAAACACTGGTCAACAATTTTTTACAGCCTTAGAAATATGATTCTAGTTGGCTTCATTTTTTAATTAAACTGTCAACTATGTTGTCTTCACATCTTATAATACTTTATAGTTAGGAAAATTAAATAACGAGATGGAAACGTCATTAAATAAGTCATATTTTCTCAATACCATTAAATGTAGTAGCAATTATTTTCCACATTCGAGACTTTCCAGCAATGTTGTAATTTGTTGACCAGTGTCCTCTCTGTAAATACGCTGTACATAACGATCAATTGTATGCTATAGCCTCATTATTCAATTGGCACTGTCATTAAACCTTAAACACAAACTAAAACAAGCTACAAAACACTATACACAGACGCGCCCAAAACTACGCAATGCAAACCAAAAACTTGAAATGATTTTAAAATGTGTGAATTATCTACAATTTCCTACTACGCCCCAATACAGATCGAGAAACCCGTTACCGAGGGTCTATCGCATCGAACACGCGATCAATGGGAAATCGATAGAACATCCCTGAAATTCCAGCGCAAATTGGGTTCCGGACAGTTCGGAGATGTCTGGGAGGGTCTGTGGAATAACACAACTCCCGTGGCCATTAAGACATTGAAATCAGGCAAGTCTATTATAAGCCGAAGCAAATATTATAAAATCGAAATACTTATTGCTTTCTATTTGCGTATTAACAGGCACAATGGATCCAAAAGACTTCCTGGCCGAAGCTCAAATCATGAAGAAACTGCGCCACACAAAACTCATTCAATTATATGCGGTCTGTACCGTAGAAGAGCCCATCTACATTATCACCGAGCTGATGAAGCACGGTTCACTCTTGGAATACCTGCAAGGTAGGCAGCCTCAAATGCACAGCTCAAATGCAGACGATTATCGTTAATCTTGGGTGGAGAGGGAGCAGTTATAATAAATTTTTAAGGGCTCAATGAAGGACTGATTAACTGCTTAAATATATAATTTATATATTTAAGGAAAAGGTGCTGCTTGTTGCAAACCATAGGGTATTCACGTTCAATGGTTAACAAACCCCAACGCCAAAACACAGTGAAACATTAGATGAAATGGAATTTATTGAAGGCATGAATATTCATACAAGACTTAAAAAAACTCGTTTCTTTTGTGTTATATGCGCTTTCATACTTTTTATTTAACTTTATACTTTTAGCGTGATTTGTAAATCGCATTTGCGAACAAATTTCCACTTGTTAAATGAAATCTGTTCTTAGGCAATGTGCCTTTTGGAAGTTTCCTACATGCTAAGAATCCTCCAGGTCCATGAAACATAATTAATAATAATTCATATTTTGTTAACTAAAAAAAAGTGTGCACATTAAACAGTTATATATCTTTTTCTTTTTTTCATTCATCAAAAGTGCGAAAGTTTTGCGTTTTATATGTCTCCCGTCTAGCCCCAAGATAGACGATATTTGTCCGTATTTAATACCACTATGTGCTTGCTTTAATACTTAATTAAAACATTTTGTATATAATAATGCAATCGAAATTGTAAACATGCCAATATCGCTGAACGCTGTGAGCCTTTGAACCGATCCAAACCGCCGCTGCCGCTTTATTCATGCCTTTTGATTTCATGTGTGTTTTTAATATTTTTTAGCAATTGCAGGCAAAGGTCGCAACCTCAAAATGCAAACGCTGATTGACATGGCTGCCCAAATAGCCGCTGGCATGGCCTATTTGGAGTCCCAGAATTACATTCACAGAGATTTGGCGGCACGTAATGTGCTCGTCGGCGATGGAAACATTGTGAAGATAGCCGATTTCGGTTTGGCAAGGTAAGAAATTTTACTTAAATGCTTAGCTTTAGACTTTAATAATATGCTGTTTGTCTATTTTCTTCAGACTCATTAAAGAGGATGAGTACGAAGCGCGTGTAGGTGCTCGTTTCCCCATCAAATGGACAGCACCCGAGGCAGCGAATTACAGCAAGTTCTCGATTAAGTCAGATGTTTGGAGCTTTGGCATTTTGCTCACCGAGCTGGTCACCTATGGTCGTATACCTTATCCAGGTGCGTTCGCATTCAATTTCAATTATATTTGCTTATGATAATAGAAAAATTAGGTGATTATTGCCGAATTATGCGATAAAAGTTCATGTTATAAAAGCTTGGGAGAAGTTCGCAATCAGGGAACAAAAATAATTATCATACACTGTGCCCAAAGGGTGAAATGGTATTTAGTATTAAGCAACAGGCAGAAGTAGACGTGACATGCCCCATCCATCTAATAAGTACACGCATAAATGATAAGCTTAACGAGAGAAGTCGATATACTATAGACATGTTTGTCTGTATGAACACCGATCAATTTAGAACCATAATAACTAGGGACACTAAAATTGGCAAGTTTTCTTGCCATACGCAGAACAAGTAACAAGCAACAAATCACATATAGCTTCATTAATTTATAAAGCAGTCATTGAACCGGTTAATCTGTGAAAAATCACTAAGAATGGTAACTTGTTTGCTTATCAAGGCATCCTAAGTACGACTGGTATTTAAGACTTTTGTTTAGTGCCTCATCATTGCAATCGGCTTACTACATAATATAGGAACGATTGGTTTTACCTTTGCCTTCTTATAATCGGGGTCTTAAATCTGTGGGTGCACTATATATATATATATATATGTATATGGTATATAGCTGCCGTCGAAATGATTCGTACAACAAAGTTTATTTTAAAAGTTAAACATTGAGTATTGAAGAAATGCAAGGAATAAGTTAAAAAGAATTATTTTTAATATAGTTACGATTCATAATTTGAGTAGAGCTTAATCGCTAATACTTTATTATTTTATTTTATTTGAAACATAAAACAGTTAGCCTCTACTGAAAGAATGAACACTTTCAGAACACCATAGCAACAATTGTGTACTGATATTAATAATTATATGAATTCTCTTCACAGGCATGACAAATGCTGAAGTATTAACACAAGTGGAGCATGGATATCGCATGCCAATGCCACCGACTTGCGAGCAACGTCTGTATGAGATTATGTTGGAGTGCTGGCACAAAGATCCAATGCGTAGACCGACATTCGAGACTCTGCAGTGGAAACTGGAGGACTTCTACACATCCGACCAGAGTGACTATAAGGAAGCGCAGGCTTACTGATAAATGCTTTATGCGGCCGGCAACCGACGACAACACAACATCAGCAACAGCAACAACACCAGCAACAACAGAAACTGCAACAGCAAAAGCAAAAGTAAGGCGACACCAGCAGCCACAAATGGCCAGGATCTGAGCAAGAGCAAGAGCAAGTAATAAGCGCCAGGTGCATGCAACTGCCATGCATATCCCAAACGGACAATTCTTATATATATTTAATAAGTAACTTATGTGGATTCTGACAAATTTTCTAACGCATATAAACTGAGTGTATTGTCTCGTAGATATTTACTATATAATATACATATAGTATATACATAGAGTTCATGTTGTTAGCTCTTAAGCAGCGACATGTGTTAGGAGCGTGAGCATTTAGTTTCTAAGCGCAAAGTTAGTTAATATTTATACACACATACATGCAATGTTTCTTTTGTACTCTAATAAAAACAAAAATCCAATTTGATTGTTCAATGCTCTTTCGATTAACGATTTTCAGAACATGAGTCATGTATTACGACGCCTGTGCTGAATAATATGTGAAATGTATTATTATTATAATTATTATCATCATTATTGTTCACACAAACGCATAAGTCACAGTTTATATATATAAACATATACATTTAATATATAACCGATATTCATAGTTCAACCTACTTACTTATATAAATATATACATACACATTTTTAGTTTGTAGTCATATGAAACATATTTAAATATTTATGTTTTTAGTTGAACTCAATGTGTCTTATTTGCAATGAAAATAATAATACAAAAAAAGAAAAACACACGCACTCAACCTTATCAACGACTTTTATGCTTTATTATACGAAAACAGAATGTCAGAAGTTGAAACACAAATTCGAGACACAAGTGCTAGCTTCTACAAATACGCAAAAGTTAATGCAATACGAAGAAACAGAAAAGGAAAAATCCATATTATTAATGTTATGCCTAAATTTTAACTGTAATTTTAACCATTTAATTATACACGCATACATACATACATATATTATAAATATACACACGCATACATGTACATTTAGAACAATACATTTAATAAAAAATTATTACCATAATTTATACAAAAACAAAGAAAAACACTATGTCTTGTCTAATACGTACTTTTAAAAAATTATGTAAACAGACTAAAGAACACACGTTTGGCCCCTAATTGCTGTTGTAGTCGTGCTGTCAGTCGTTGGCTGATCGGTCCGCTAATATATATACACATATATAAATACTTACAAGTATATATAGTCATGTAGAAAGAGCAAAGAAAGTTAATTTGGTTTCGTCCTCCGAACAATTTGGTTAACCTAACCTTGGGTGGGTGAGTATGGCATAGATTATGGTCAGATTATAAAATAATATTAATTTCAAAGGTGCAACAAATGCTGCTGACATACCAACATACTTCCTAAGTACTTACTAACTTACGTGCATCTATCACAAATAGTATGAGTATGAGTTCAAGGCTGATTTTATAATGCATTTGCATAGCATTGCCTATTTAGTAGAACTAACTCTTTTTGTTCAGTTCAACGCTCTGTATATTAAAGGCCTCAGAAAGATAGAAGAATAATGCACAGACATGTTTCCCAAATCAAAAGTCTTGTTTTCCAACAGGCATCTGCAATCAAAATATAAACACGAACCGATTAAACACAGTTTCACACTAAAAACACCCATAGATGTAATGAGTTACGTACAAAAAAATTATCAAAATAATATTTTCATTTCCACTTTCGAATTTGATACTTTTCATACTTTTTGTTTAAAATGTATAGACAAATACTCTTCAAATCTGTAATGGCACAAGACAAAAAATATACATAAACAAAATAATCATGTATGACCATTTAAAATTTCACAAAACAAACAAAATATGTAAAAAAAACACACCTATACATAAAAATATATAAATTTGAATAATAAAACCAACATCCATATTTTGAAATAAATGTGTGAAGGAGTTTGTTTTTCAGGCCAGTAAGTTTTTTTTTGCATTCATACTGGAATGGATAAAAAAATAGCTATAACTGGAGATATATTTTTGGTTACATTGGTAGCTAAGGTTCTTAATATAAATAAATCAAATATTAGCAGAAACCCTTGGCATTAATTTCTCTTATGAAATTAAATATTTAAATCGTTTTCGCGGCAATTTAAGCTTTGGCGTTGCCAGATTGAATAATTAAATATTTTGCATATACAGCACTCAAAATGTCTTAGTGTTGTAAAAAAGGCGTGGTCCTGCCAACTCGATTGCTTTGAAGGCAATATTTTGTAGGGCTGAAAGACAAAAAGAAAATCTGCTACCGGCGCAGAAATTGTCGACACAATAAATAAAAATGGATGAAATTCGCAGCAGTTTGGACAACATAATTGCACGTTTCAACGATAGTATAACACATTCAGCACCCAAAAAGCTGAGCTTCAACAGATTGAGCGCCTCTTTCAATGACTCGGACACAGTTCCAGTCTCAAGTAAGATCTGCAAATTCGCTTGTTTTAGAGAGTTAAATTTAATAATTACATACAAACATATATATTATTATTAAAATAGCTATAAAAAAGCGACGACTCGATAGCTTGGATAATGGTGCATCCAATATCAGCCTTAACATAAGCGGCAATGAGAGTTCGCCAAGGAACTACGGTCCCGGCCAGTGGCAGTCGGATAATGTTCGAGCTGAACTAATAGAGGCAAAAGCTATTGTAAGTTGCAAACTAATCGATTATAGCTAGTTATTCCGCTAAAGGAAATGCAATTTGTAGATCAAACAGCTGCAGCACCAAATTGAGCAGAAGGAAAAAGATCATCGAAGCGCCTTGATGCAGTCGGAAAGCAAGAGCTCAGCGCTTAAAGAGCAATGCGATTATACAAGCGCCAAAATGAGCGAGCTGGAGAAGCACCTGCAAGTAGTCCGAAAGCGGGAGCATACTGCCAAGCAGGAGGTAAATCGAGCGTTGGCTGACTTGGCACAGCAAAAGAACAAGTACGAACAGATGATAAATCAGCTGAAGCAAGAAAAGCTGCATCAGGAAGAGGATGCTCGTGATGTACAGAGCTGCATAAACAATGAACTTAGTGAATATCGTCGCCTATTCGAACGCACAGATATGGTAAGTTTAGTAATTGCCCTTCAATCGGGAATCGGGTTTAAATATGGTATTATTTGGTTCTTTTTATAAAGGAGCTGCAGGCCACTCGCAATGGAATGGAGCGCATGCGTCGCAGGCATGACGAGTACAAGATACGGGCAGCAGCATTTGATGATCTCAAGCTAAGCTATGAAAAGCAACAAAATGAACTAAATATGGCAAATTCGCGTATAAAAGAGCTGGAGTTTGAAATCGCTTCCTACAACGATTGGAAGGAAGTTACAAAGACATCCCAGGCACGGCTTCTCAGTGTGCCTGACATGCAGGCGGAGTTGGAGCGTCTGCGTGCCAATAACCGACACTTGCATTCTCTCATTGGAAATAAGCTGTTGCTTGAGGAACAGGTGCACGACTACAAGGCTCGTCTGGACAAAGAGGAGGGCGGTCGGGCCGAGGCTGCATCTCTGCAGGTGAAACTCTCCCATGTAGAGCAGGAATTAAAGGAATGGGTTAAGGTAGCTCAAGACCACTGTCTGCCCAACACACTAGTCAGTCCCTTGGCATTACGATCGCGCCTCGAACAACTGTTACGCGAGGACATAGTGCGAGTGGCTGAAAAGAGCTCCTCCGAGTCGGACACCAAGCATTTGCAGACGATGGTACGAGAACTGGAACAGAAGTGTGCCGTCTACATGAAGAATATCGAAGACATGAACATGATACTGAAGCGCAACAAAAACTTCAAAGAACGTCTGCAACGTAAGCTACTTATGGTCAGCAAAGAGCGTGATTTCTATAAGCAGCTGGTAGAGAACTTTGACAAGGACTTGACTATATCCAATGCCAGCACTGCAGAAATGACCAACGACATGCAGGTACGCTATCGAGTCGAGGTACTGGAACGGACAGTGGCCGCTTACAAGGATATGTGTTCAACGCTAGAGCGCGAAATTCAGGCAATGAGACAACAGGAGGTTCTCCCCGAACCATGTAGCGAGGGCTACGACAGCGTTAAGAAGGAGCTGGACACTTTGCGTATGGAGAACGAGCGCTTGCGTCATCGTAAGGACGAGCTAGAATTGGAGCTGGAACATCGTTGTCTGCGCGGCGATTTTAACATAGACAAGTACAAGGTTGTCCACTTGAGCAACAATCCAGCAGCCGAGGCCTATGAAAACTCCAAGAATATTGTGGAGAAATTACAGGCGGAGGTAAATTCATTTTCAAAAACTAGCAATTATTATTCACCTACTTTATTATCTTTACAAATTACATATATTTTCTTACAGATTGAACGTCTCAAGCGTAAAAATAAAAAACTGGAGGAAGACAACGAAAGCACACAGGCACGTTTCAACGAAACTGTAGGCATGACCATGAACTTCAAGGAAGTAAATCAGTTGCGCACCGAGCTCGAGTCGGCCAATGCAAAATATAAAAAAATGAAGGATTGCTTTAAGGCGGCCAGCTTGGAGTTTCGCGATGTATGTTATATGCTGCTGGGGTACAGAATTGACCGTATTGGCGTCAACAGTCATTATAGGTAAGTCGTCCATATCCCAAATCAAGTAAGATTATTCATTTTCCAAATTATTTTTTATAACAATAGGGTATCCAGCATGTATGCTGAGAGTCCAGATGATTATCTGGCTATACGCCTGAATGAATCGAATTGCTTGGAGCTGCTGGAAACGCCATATTCCCAAACCACATACCTTAAACCGCTTACAAATCAATTGGCGGCTAACAATTCATTTCCCGCGTTCTTTTCCGCTCTCACATTGGAGTTGTTTCAACGCTCTACGATAACTATAACGTAAATTTTAATGATAATTTCATGTCATGTCTGCCAATAAAATTAGAAGTTTGGATTAGTTTAAAGCTAAAAAAAAATTATCTATGCATGAGACGAAGCTCAATTTTTATCCAGTTAACGTTTTTTTTCTTTAACTATAGAAATATTGCATACTTCTCTGCCTCATTTTTAGGGACAACTGTTGAATTTCCATATAATTATACTTTTTATTTAATAATATTTTAACTACTCAATGTTAAACAAATTATTGCGTATATATGTCGCATTTAAATAGTAATTGTAGCCCAATATACAAACAATTTTAGGGCTTTTACGCTTTCAGTATTTGCCCGACCTGTTCGGGTGACTTGCTTAGCAAAGCCTCGGGCTCTTCGAAGCCATTGGCTGGATCATAGACGCGTTCATAGATCTGCTTGTAAATAGCCAGAATTACATTGAAAGAACGCCGCTGCACAGTCGTGCGATGTGCGCTAGAAACGATAAGTTGGATTTGGGGCAGTAACAAAACGCCAGGCATCTCCAGGAATGCATCCATCTTGGACATAAAGATCTTGAGAAGATTCTTTTCAATCTTTGTTTGATTGCTCTGCAAAATTGTGTAGATGGGACCTAAATTTAGGTTTGCCACCAGCGAGGAGGCTTGCTCTGAGGTGAGTGTGTCGATCTGGGCATCCGATTGGGCCTGCAGACGCTCTACGCGCTCGTCCATGTATTCATAGACAGTTAGTGTGCTTTGCATGTGATACAGACAATTGAGCAGATAGACAGCCATGTCAACAGTTGGTAGATGGGACGCTGATTCCTGGACCGATTGCAGCAGCGGATCAATAACGCACGATACGATTTTGGTGATGTCGGCTTGGCGGCCATCAACCATAGTTGCCACAGATAGGATCTCTTTAAGGATATTCAGCAAGTGTCCAACGCTGGGTGGAGGTACAAGATCCCGCTGTGGCGGCTGCAGAGCCATGCTCGTACCAGATGGACGCTGCAGAACGCTGCGTACTTGTGTGGCCAATGCTTCCAGATAGATGTCCTCGCTTGTCTTCTGCAAATCTATCAGAAATTGCTCCAGACTGCCGCCCTGCACCACCTGCTTCATTATTTGCTGATAAAAGCGCAACAAATTGGAGATGGCAAATAAAATAATGGTGTCCTTCTCCGAATTTAAAACTGTCTCCACTCGCACCTTAAGCGGATGACAAACACCATCAGCAATATAGGATAAAGCTTTCTGCATTTGCTCCGAATTATCTGTAAACATTTCAGTGCAGTTTTTAAATTCATTGGCAAGAATATAAATTTTTAACTATACCATGTTTGTCACATTTCTTGAAGAGAACGGTCAAGTTTTCTTTCTCATTGGGAATACTCTGATGCAGCCAGGCAAACATATCGCCAATATAGCGCTTGGGATCGTGCACATGCAAATCAATTGGCTTTGAGTTCCCGCCCGGTCTGCCTTCGGTGAGAGCCTCAATAAATTGACGCACAAGCACAGCCCGCCTTGCAATAGCATATTCATCAATGACGTATCTAGAACGAAGGTTTATTATCATTTGTTTTTATAAAGGAAACATGTACACCAACTTGAACAGCACCGGTCGATCCTGAAGACGACTCATAGCCTCCACGACAAGTGGTCCAATTTCGCTATTATCCAAGTTACGGCAATGATTTTGTGTCCAGCGATAAAGTCGTTCCAGTGCACCCTCCTGGTAAAGCGTCATCTCCTCCATGATATCTAGGGCGGCTGTCTGATAGCCGCATTGCATCAGCATTCGGCACTCGGTGTGTATAAACTGGACACGATCCAATACCTTAAAGAAGTTCGGCACGATGGGCGCATCTTTGGTGGTGCCGTAAAGCATTTGATGCTCCGGCACACTAAGTTGAAAGCGTGCCAAAAATGCTTCGGCAATTTGCTGATGCACTTCCAAACGTTCGCGCTCCTGTTGCATTTTGTTGGTCTGTGCAATTAAATCGTGCGTCAGCGCCTTGGACGCTTCCAAGTCGCTTTTCATGGTCTGCACTGATTGGGCCATTGTGTCTAGGTCTGTACATACAGCATCTAGCGTAATTTTTACCTCTCGAAAAGCTTTGAGGAACTTTTCATTGATTTCGACGGAGCGCCGCTCAATTTGACTACGCAAATTGCGTCGGTTTTGCAGTGTATTCTCCGTGAAAAAGGACGAAAGGCCGTTCAGCGCATCAAGTGTGTCCTGCCGAAAGAAATGTTCAGTTAAAGTGGCTCCCTAATGGAAACTAGCTTACCTTATCAGTCTCCAAGCGCGTCTCCAGTATTTTGTTGACTCGCATTTGAATGCGATCCTGCTGATCCTGTTTGTCCTGTGCTGTTGTTGCACTCATTTTCTAACAATTTGACGACGTCAACAAACAACTCAACAGGAACAGCTGTCCACAATTGCTTTCAATGAGTTGGCAACGCCTCGAGTTATAATCGAAATTCGAGGTGAGCAAGCACATCTCTAATTATAAACAATTACTTTACGAATAGAAAAACTGTATTTCTTTGTGGAAGTAATTAAATTATAAAAATATTGAAGTAAACAATGAGCGAAGCCTTGGCCAGCTTAACAGCCCAGTACACCGACTCAGAAAATGAGGGGGAGGCGAGTCCAGATTCACAAAACTCAACAGCGTCGCAGGTAAATGCAACAAAAACCAAAATATTCAGTTTGACAATTTCAGTAATTTAATTTTCACAGGTTATTATACCCAAGAAATCCACGCCACCACCTAAGCGTGCAGTAGTTGAAGAAGATACAGCGCCTGCCAAGACAAAGAAAAAGAAGCGTTCAAAGAAAGTGCGACGTCTGGTAAGCTATCAGGATGACACGCTAATTTCGGACGAGGACGAAGACCGCAGACATGAGTCTAGCGAAGAGGAATCGAGTGAATCAAATTCCGAAACAAATAGCGAAAATAATGAGAATGGCGTGGCTAAAAGCGGCAAGGCAGACGTCAGCAATGAGACAGCCATGGAAGTGGATGACGACAGTAACGTTTACAACGTCGATGAGCGCACGGCAGAAAGTTACGAAAATGACCCAAAATACGACAAGTACAAATTTCAATTACCGTCAGAGCCCAAGGGGAAACCGCCACCAGAACTGGTGGCGAAAATTAAAAAAATGTATACAAAAATGAAGCAGACAAACATGGACATGAATCGAGTTATACAGGATCGCAAGGAGTTCCGCAATCCTAGCATCTATGAAAAACTGATACAGTTTTGCGCCATCAACGAGTTCGGTACCAATTACTCGCCGGAGATATACGATCCATTGCAATGGGGCGCTGAGAGTTACTACGAGGAATTGGCGCGCGTGCAAAAGAACGAAATGGTGAAGCGGCAAAAGGAACGGAAGGACATGGACAAAGTGGAGCAAGCCACGGCATTGGCTCGGAAGGTGGAAGAAGAGGCTAAAAAGCGGTAGGATCACATTTCTCAGTCTTAGTCGCTCAGTTTATTTACTTCTTATACAAATTACAGCAAATCGAAATGGGATCAACCGGCTACAGCCGGAGCGACAATCAAACCGGCTCTTCCACCTGCGCTAACAACAACAGTGACGGGCACGAAGGGAACAGTCATATCAGCTTTCGGTTCATTGCCCAAAAAAGCGGCACCTTAGTTTGAATACTCCTAATAAAATGTTAATTAAAATAAATTCGATGTTTGTTATATCGATTGTTCTATCGATAGGCTTAGCGCCGGAACACGCAACAGTGGGTAACGAATGACTCGTTGATAGTCAATTGCCACAATAGTTACATGCTTCTGGGTCAGTGCGTCGCCGTTTTCTGTTTAACATTTTAATTTTTTCGTTTAAAAACAAACCGCAGTGTTTATTTTATTGCATGGAAGCCATTAAAAAAACAACAGTTAACGCAAACGTATGAATTAAATACAAAGTGTACGTGGTTATTGTTGCTTTAGTTGGTCATTATAAAAATTTATAAAAAAAATGCAAAACGAAATGTCGACAACGCAAGCAAGCAAGCAGACGGCAAAGAATTTGATCTGAGTAGCGCAATTTGTATGAATGTATGTATGTACGTTTGTGTGCCCTGCTGGGAAAGTGTGCGTGTGTTTATGTGGATGAAAGAGCGAGATAACAATTAAAAATGTACGAATATCGCGGCACAGTGGAATTTGTATAAGATAAAAGATGAAGATGTGTGCACTCCATACACAACATACACCTACATACAAACATACAGTGTATGTAAGATGCAATGAATCGCAGATGCGCTGGATCGCAACATTTCGAGTTATCATTTAAATAATTCAACTACAAGATATTGTGTAAATAATATTTCCGATTTGTGCTCGTTATTTAATTAATTTGTAATCTGCACAGGTGTATGTTCATACATATATGTACATACATATGTAGGTATTTTATTCTTGGTCAGTTCGGCCGTGTTATTATTTCAAGGTGGCTACAGATGAGTCCATTGGGCCTGCCATCATTGCTGCAAAAGCAACCGGTAATGGGCGTGTGTATGTGTTTGTGCGCCTCGTCGTCTGTGCCCGTGTCGGGTGCAGTTTCTCATTTTTCTGCGCGAACAACTTTTTTATACCCTTCACTGAACAGTATAAGGGTGTATTGTGTTTGGTGTGTAAGTTTGTAACACCGTGAAGGATGCAGCATAGATCACATAGGAAAATACATGATCAGTATGACAAGATGAATCCAAATCGCTATTTCCGTCCAGCCGTCTGTTTTATTCACTAGTTCTCAAAGTTGTCGCGTCTGAGCTTTGCACTTTTTGACAGACGACGACACCAAAAATGTTTTGGAACAAAAATGTATTTTAAGTTGTATTATGCAAAATAAGTAAGAAATACTATAACAAAATAATATGAAGTATGGATGAATAAAGTATTTTATTGCAGGGCACAGCGAAGGGTATATAGTAAACGAAGTTAACTTCTTAGTTCGTTTTTGTCGATTTTTACTTTTTATGTGGCGTAATTTCCTTTCGTGCTGATTGCGCCGCGACCCACTCTCAGTGTCTATTTATAAAGACATCGCGCTCTGAGTACAATTGCATCTGCATCACCAACTAATAAAGCAGCACCACAATGTGGTTATGTGATTGCCGTCCCTGCAGTAGTTCCAATAAAAAGCGAATAGCACAATTTTCAATTAAATCCGCAAAATGCACAATTGAAGCTGGAATAGTGTGTGCCATTACTACCGCCTGTTGCATTGTTGTCCATTACATATACATACACGCATATGTATGTACGTGTATGTGTATGTATGCACATATTTCGTTGTCTATCAGTTGGTTGGTTCACAGCCAGCCGATGCTGTGGTTATAATTTTGTGTGAAATCTCATGGAAAAGAAATAATGCACATACATACATATATTTACATACATAAATAAGTGTGTACATACATGCAATTATTAAAGCAACAACAACGACGACCCTTTGTTTCTGCCGCCGACCTGTGCTGTGTTGCAGTCTCTCTGTCTGTCTCTGACAGTTGGATAGCAACACTTGTTCATGTGACTGAATGTTGGTTGAAATTTACTTTAGCTGCCGATCTGTTTGTTGGTCGACTTTTTGCCACATTTCCTTACACATGTGTAGTACATACATACATACATACAAATCGATCCGCATACGTGTTTCCTGTTTATACCTCGCCCTGCAAGCCACAAAGCAACAGTTGGGCTTAACGCGTTTAGGTGTTAACAAAGAATATCTGTGTACACACATGTGTAATACATACAAAATTTAATATTTTAACAAAAGTAAACAAACAACGAAGGAAACGCCAAAGCCGCGACGCGTGTGTCAGAGTGTCAGTTTGTGTGTGTGTGTGTGTGTGTGCCGAGCTGTGCAAGTGTGCGTGTGACTGAACGGCGCCAACTAAATCGAAAAAAATAAACGCAAACCTAAAGACAACAACTAATACTACTACCAACAACAGAAACAACAGCGATATAATACCAACAACAACAACAAAAATAGCAGCAACAAAAACAGCAGCAGCTAGCAGCAAGTGAATCAACCGCAACAACAAAAACATGTCGGATTCGTATTATCAGGTGAGTCGTCGTCTGTCTACCTATGCCGATTGTGAAATCGTATAGTGCGTTACCATATTTTTTTGTACTTTATCAATTCTTGCCCATTGACGTGCATATAACAGTTAAGCTATTGACTCAGCCCTGGCACAGGCAAAACGTGGAGAACATAAGGAGGCAGCTGTTGCCAATCCACAAACTCACACACACACGCACGCACACAAATACAGCATTCTATCCTTTAGGGCAAGCACGACGGAGTCAGGAAATTCTGTTGCACATTTTTATTCCATCTTTTGTATTCCCTTTACCTTACTTCCTGTGCAAAAACAATTTTAGTTAGCGTTATCATTATATTATGGCGTCATTGGGTTGGGCGTGAAAACGGGAAAGTTTGTTTAAACTACGAATGTTCTAGCCAATCGCCTTAGTAGTTTCATAATAATATAAACACGGCAAAATTATTGTAATTTGTAGGCAATTTGTAAATTGTTTGCTGGCTGTCAGCTCTCGCATGTGCTCTAATCATGTCAACAGTTGTAATTGCTCCCAAAAGGTCAATACATCATGGAATTTTCTCTCTACATGCATATGAATGCATGTATGTATATGGCTGCCAAGTAAAGATAATTCGAATATTTCATACATATTTATTTGTTTTTTAACTATGCAGTAGCCTTATCGCTTGCTATTGATTGCGTTTTTAAATTGCATTTCTCAACGCCAACCACACTCCCGTCACGTATCCACAGATAGTTTTTATCGTCAGCTGACCAAACAGAAGAATATCATCAACAGCTTAAGCTATTATTCATAAAAAGCAACGTAATGATGAATTAAAATTAAAGCAAAAATTTAATTCAGGTATTTTAAAGATACTCGTATTTAGAGCTAATATTGTTTGTGAGTTTTGTCCCTTGATCTGTGTTCTGATGCCGACTTCGAAACCTAAACTACTTCTTTTCATAATTGTTAAATTCGAAGGCCTTTCAATTTCTGCCCCAATTCGCATAGTGACGAATAAGTCGATATAATCGTAATCAAAACAAACAGAGGCTTGGTAGATATGCAGAGGTATACATACTTCTACAGTTAGCCTTAAATGCAGATAAGGTATGCAGAAAAAGAATTTATTTAGTTTGACGAAATGTATGTGCGGTTCTTTAATTTGAGTTTTATAATTATAGCCTGTGCTCGAGCGGTGGAAGCTATACTTAGATAAGTACTGATATGTATTTTGAGCAAGTCAAGATGAATTTCCATAGGCATGTCCGTATAACCATCATAAACTTTTGAACCAAACTTGGCATCTTGACTCGATTAACCATATGCAGACCAAGTTTTGAAACAACCATACAAGTATATAGCTTTATTGCCATGGGAACGAATGGTGCAAAAATCAATCTAAGTATAATAACATTTTGGTTTTTACGATATCGTAACCCAATTTGGTATTTATGGGCTCTTACTTCTACTTGTTTTATTCTGAAACGCTGAGACTCTGCTCAAATATTGCACAATCCCAAAAAACATGCAAACTCTCAAGCAAAAATACGAGTAGTTTGTAAATTGTTTCGGGTGTAATAACTTATACAAAACTTGTACTATATAGATGAAGCAACTCCAACTCGTATGTACATGGCATTGGCCCAACATGCAAGGAGCTGCAGTTGTGAGCATTTTTTTATTGTGGTTGTGCGTACTCATGGCCTCAATAAAAGCTTCTAAGCTAAAAAGTGCTTGGAAAGAATAAAACGAAATGATAACAACAACTATGACTACAACAACTTGTTTGCAGACATGACACTAAAAAGTTGGCCGCAGCCCAGTTATTCCCGATTCTTTGGTGTCGGGGTAAGACAGGCACGCAAAATGGGTTTCCACAAAATGCAAATCTCAGTCCCAATAACAGAAAAACCAGATTACCCCAATGCGGTTGCTAACTGTATTCTCTGTACTGCTGCTTTTTATTTATTTCTTATTTTTGTTTACACGCACAGGTTAACATACAGATTCCCCAGCAGCACGCACACACACACACACACACACATGTAGACGGTGGGACAATGCTTTACACTAAATCTGTGATCTGCCACTCTGCAGCAGGTTGTGTCTCCGTCTCATTCTTGCTGAAAGTGTTTGTGGGTGTATGAGTTGACAGCCGGCGTTAAAAACTGGTTTTTGCATTGGTTCTACATTTCTGCCAGCTCCTTGGCTTTGAGTGCCCTGCATTTTGCATAGCTCGGGGGCTTCATTTGGTATGCTAGCAGGGTGGTTGGCACTTTAAAAGTAAATTGAAAAAAAGAAAACAACTAACGCTGTTTTGAAATCGTGTGTGTGTTAGCATTCGAATTTGTTTGTGATATTCGACGATCGTTGTAGCTTTGGTTCGAACTCAATTATAGGAACAATTTTAAATATACTCTTATTCGAGTGTACGGAACACGACACAAACAACCATGCAAGGAGTTGCATGCAAATATGTGCAAATATTTTTTTAACTTAACTTTACACAAATAATTTTTATAAAACTAACTTCTTCAACTACCAAAAAAAAAAATGTTTACTTGCTGTTCTGTTTGTTAATTCAACACAAATTACTGCAAAGTTGGTCACCATTCATTTTCACAACAAAAAGCTTAGGCACCGATCCCACATTATGTATGGGAATTTCTTTAGAGCTGTGTATATGGGTGTACCCATTTAACCCTTCTAATGCCCTGAAAGATAAGCTTGGAACATTTACTGCTACGAGTACATACTACTAAATAAAATTCACAGTACATTTTTATTCAGCACAGACAGCTTTATATTTGTAGCTTTATTTACTATTTGCATGAGTAGACTATTGGCAATGAATTCATTGTCCTTTCCTCCAAAAGAGGTGCATGGTTTTTTTTGTTAGGGTGCTCACCTAGTCGCTTCAATGGCAATACTAGCAACGGTAATCAATTTAAAATGCAGCTGATTTGCAAGCTCAACAACCAGTTCCAGATTGCAACGTTGCCCCAGCTATTGCCATTGCTATGGCCAGTATTGTCCATTATTTTCGTTGTATGTGGAACTGGGGCTGCGGAAAAGAAAGTACCGTGGGGTCAAGTAGAAACAAATGTATTTAATTAACTTGCCACCGCTGCCGTTGTCGTGCCGGTTATATCATCCATCTGCCGTGTTACTATTTGACTACGTTAATTTTACAGCGGCGATCGGTGGCTGAATGTTTGGCTGTCTGTTTGGCTGACTGACTCGATGGCTGGCTGCCTTGAGCACATTTAATTGCTGCAATTGATGAGTGGCAATTGCGCAAATTATGGCGTTGACTGTAGCGGTTGCTGAGACTTGATTGACATCAGAATTCACTGTTTTTTACAACATTGGGATTTTATTCACCAGTTTCACTTCCTCGTCTTGCAAGTCTTCTAAAGTGTTGTACTTCTTTCTATTACTCGTAATCTGGGACTAGTTTCTGGATAGAAACTGGAAATACGCATACACATACACACATTTCACATTCGCGTTGCGAATTTAGCACATGCAGGTGTCCCCAATTATGTGGCAAGTGCCACAACAGTAGATTCTGCTAGTTTGGTTGGAAATTGATGATCAGATCAAAAATTAGGTTGCTACTAGTTAGGCGTTGTTTGCAAATTACGTAACAGTGATTCAAAACAAGTCCCAAAAGTGGGACTATTCGAGCTCAAAGAGATGGATCGATTAATTAAATTAAATAAGTTGTAGCGAGATTGAGAAAATAAACGATATATTTTGTTACAAACATCAACTCATTTGGAAAGTATATTTTGTGCACTACTGCTATAATAGTAATAAATCGTCTACTTGATCATCTTTAAATAAACAGTACTGCACAAATACTGATTTTGTATTTTGTAGTGAGCAGGGCTACGCTATTTGTATGAGCAGATCCAACACTTTTATAGTAATGGCTAAATTTACAAATGCAATTAACTGAGAGAGTAGCCGAAGGAGGCGAAGCTATAGAGAACTAACCCTACCTCCAGTAAATGTTTTTAAGTTTGACCATTGAGTCTCAAGGAGTTCTATAAAAATATTCATGTTCTTTAACGCGCTATTCAAGCCTTTGCTTGATAATGCTATTTTAGTGCCAGTTAAAGAAGACAATGAGCCACTTTTCTAGCCCAAGGGTTTGGTTATTTAACATGATATTTGAACAAAGTATTAACAGCAGGTTGCGCATGCTTATTAATTATTGTTTGTTTATTATAATTGTGTTTTGCAGTCTAGGTCTGATACTGTGGGAAATGCTCCAATTCGTTAGAAAATATGCATTAGGTTACCACTTCGACTTGGGCTGAATGCAATTAACAGTTTTTGCATCTTCTGCTACAGTTTCCACCTGCTTTTCTTTTCTACACAATATATCTGAGCAGCGGTTAACTGTAATGCGCCGCTCTGTTTTATTTACCGTTGTCGCCGTATACCGCAGTGCAAGAGGAGAACATTATAGAGAAGCGGTCAAGCGCTAGATGAGAAATATAACCTCACATACTAGTATAAATCAATGCAGGCGGTTAAAACCAAAATCTTTTTGTCGCTCATGCTTCTCTTACTAGCGTAAATATAGGAAGATAATTTAACAACCCAAAGCATGTGAAAAGAGTTCAAGTGATAACTAATAAACGTATAGTAAACATATTCTCGCGAGAAGAATCAACAAACAATTCTTCATCAAATGTATTCTTCTATTTAATCACCGGTGTTTTTTTGTTTTCTTATTTCTATGCTATACCTTTATCGTTGACCCATTCGTATTTAAAGTACATACTTTATGTTGGAACTAACTCAAATTACATATTTTCTGATTAGGTTATGACTTACATATGAGTCATTAATAAATTCAATTGAATTTGCCTGTGATTATGTGTCAGGGCTTTCTTTACACGCAGGCTAGCTAACTATCTAATTAGACTGTCTTCATTTTAAAAACAAAAGAGACGCACACACATTTGTAGGGCTTCGGCTAAAACGAATTTGTAAATGGTAGACAACTTTGTTTTATTTTTAGCGAAGGTAGTAGGCATTCAAGCGTTTGCACTCATTAATTTGGGGGTGGTTGTATTGGTAACATCGGGCTTGCATGGAGGCCGTTTAAAGCAGTTACAGGAAACGGTTACCCAACCCAAAATGTTTCCAATTAGGATGGAAGTTGGGGAACAGAGCTGCAGAAGCAATGTCAGTGGTCCCATGCTGTGCAGGGCTTAACTTTTTATTTTTTTAAAGTCAAATGCAAATGAGGTAAGTTGCTTCTAAAGAAATAATTAACAAGAAGCACCGTAATATACACATACATACTCGTATATGTGTAGTTTCAAAATAGCGCCTTAGCTGCAACAATATTTGTTAATCCACAAAGAGAAGAAAATATAACAAGTGGCTCGGCATGGCCCACTTGTCAAACAAAAACAAACCTACCTACCTACCTTCATGCATACATTTGTATGCTCGTACATACATACAGCCATATGCATTTTCAGTTAGAAGCTATTATGGAATGTTCATCAGACATAGCTGTATAATTCTTAGAACTAGCATAATAAAACTATAAAATAGAAGAGAGCTGCAGCGCTCATAAAAAACAGCTAGTCGTGCGCCAAAGAATCAGCAGCTCTAAAAATCTTCTATGGAAGCGCTAGTAGTATGCGCTTTGGCGCTCTCCAATTAACGAACGTGGAACTCGCCAACGAGCCAGCCAAGTCAGTCATTCATTGAAGCAGTTAGGCAGCAAGTGTGGTTGTTGCTTTTTCATCGTTGTTGTTGTTGTTGTTGTTGTTGCTTTTTTCACTGAAGCTGCATTCACAATAGTATCTCAACTTTCGCTGTAGATACTTTGCTTGGCTTAAGCCGCTCGCGCTCGCACAAACTCAGCGCGCTCGCGTCATACCTTGCATGCCCCAAGCGCCGTAGCCACGGCATGGCACAGCGAGCGACGGCTGACGGCTTTTGGTTTTCGTCTCAGTTTACTTTTGGCCATGCACGGAGCCGGTCGTCGCGTGTCGTTGTTATCGCGTGTATTTATCAAGTTAAGTTGTAACTAACACAACAACAACAACAATAACAACTATAACTACGACTACTGCTGGCGTAACGTGAAAGTCTGCGTGCATTTCTCGGCCTAGTCTTAGAGTGGTCGTCGATCGTTGATCGGGTTTTGTTTTTATTTTTCGCGCCCGTGTCACAGCCACTGGCGACAGTGTCAATGTCTGCGTTTCTTCGCCTTATTATGCATTTCTCCCGATGACGCATAAATGCGTTAACGCCGCGTTAACATCATGCAATCATCCATCCTATGGCCGGCCGCAGTATTAACAAGTTTCGTGCCAGTCATGCAATCGGTTGGTGTCAATGTCCTTTTTGGGGCAGTTGCGCCCACACGCTCTCTCAGTGTTAAGTGAAGATGAAGAAAGCAAGTGAAGTTGAAAGAAAAATTTCATTACCACATACGAGTACATATGTACATACTTGTACTAAACATAAATACCTTAGGATTATGTGCATAGCAGCTACATATGCTATCGTAGTTTCAACACGTAAGTTCAGTTGCCGAAAATTTCATGATTTCATGGAACGCTTATTTTATGACTCGCACACACTCAAAAAAGAAGAAGAAGATAGAGATGACACTGATTTCTAGACAGCGCGAAACGTTTAGTAATTAAAACAAAGCAGAAGAAATGAAAAAAAAACAGCAGCAGCGCAGCATCAATAATTATATAAAGAAAAAAAAAAACACAGAAGCAAAAACAATAGCAAACCATACCAAAACAGTTTTGGGTGAAATTCCATTTCTCTTTTTCTGAATGCTTAAAAAGTGAAAATCAAGTGACAATCAATTAAAATTCGAGACCATGCCAGCGTCGTTGCTTCAGAAGCAGTGACAACTACACTCTGCCTATTCAGCATTACCAAAAAAAGAAGAAAAAAAATAAAGAAAACCTTTACCAAATCGATTTTTCATTTCTCGAGCACTGTATTTTGTTCTAATTTTAATGCTACCACTGTTGCTTTTTGTGTGTTATTGAGTGTGTGTGTGTGTGTGTGCATCTGTGTTCGTTTCGATTTTTTCGTCTCACCGCACTAACCCACATTCTCTTGTTGCAAACATGCACACAAACAGTACAGTACATACATACGTACTCACAATGTGCTGAATAGGTAAAATAAACTGCACCAATAAGTAGCAACGGTAGCATAAGAGATAATGCAAAATATTTCTTCTTTTTTTGAACCGTCACATGGTCGGTAAATTGTGTTGCCGCGCTGCCTTTCTATGGCTGCATTGCGCTTCTACTGCTCGTTAAGGCCCTCAGCCCATGCCATTTCAGATATCTAAGTAGGTATGTTCATATGTACATACATACATACATCTATGCTCGATACTATGATTTATGTTTACAAATAACTAAATAATTGCATTCCAATTAGACATATTTTCAATGAATAGAAACAGATTAACAAACATGCAGATTTTTATATATATATATATGTATCCAGCAAAAAGATATCGAATTTTAATCTGAATCTTCCTTTAATTGAAACTAGCAGAAGCAATTCTGTACAGATTAATCTTTACTATACGCATATGTACATATGTATATCGAACCCACTAAGATTAAATTCATGCGAACATTGTTAATCGTTATTGTTTTTTGGCATGTTAAAAAATCTATAAATATTTTTGATAATAAAGCGATAGCGAAAGAAGTGATATTGCAATATTGTCTCCCTATTCAGATGCATTCTTGAATATTTGACAACCGGTATTTACATATATTGAAAATACAAATTATCAATTCAAATATCACCTTCTTGAGGGCGAAATAAAATTGTATCTGATTTGATTGAACAAAGTACTTTAAACGCTCTTTTGAACGCTAAATAGAAAATACTTCCCGATTGCAGATAATGGCGTAAGGTTGTATAACGAAAAAAATCAAAATATGTGAAAACCCATCGACGATCACTATTGCACAAAAGTATCGAAACCGCCTAGATTAGATTTCTACACAACTGGCAAAAACTAATGTGTGGGACGCTTTCGTTTTGTACTCGACATCAGCCAAAAAAACAAAAGATAAACAATTTAAAACATTTTTTTAAAAAGGGTACTCCCCAAATTTTACCCGAAATGCTAATAATTGCATCTTCTTGATTTTGTGTGAAGAAGATGTGACATCTTGATGCGATAACATCTTTATTTTATTATATATGTATGTACATATGTGAATGTACCTACATATGTATGTATGCAAGACGCAGTAAAGCTAGCTAGTAATTAAAACATCCATATGTATCAAAATAATATTGTTTATACAGCATGCATAGTTTATTTAACAATGTTCTATTCCGCCGTTTTCAGAAGATAAAAACGATTTTAGGCCATAGAGCTAGAACAAGTAATTTTGTTTTCATTGTATTTTAATTGTTTGTATCTTAGCTGTTGTTGGTAAACATCTCTTCAATTGCCATGAGCAATTATTTCTTCTGCGAAATATTTTAACTTTTAAATAAATCCCCTAATTTAAGCTTTTAAACCCGCATACGATGCGGCCAGTAAGATTTTGTGCGCGTGGGCAGCCTTCGTCAAGGGTACCGCATGTACGAAATAAAATCAAAAGCCGACCTGGTTTTGAATTGGTTATACAAGTATGTGCGCGTGTGCCAATAAATGGAGGGGCGTGTAAACGATCTTGCTAGCGGAAACAGTTTCAGACTCATTGATTTTTGGCAAGCAATATGTCTTATTCAGAATGAGCATTTAATTCGTCATAAATTAAGATTAGACTACTTTAATCAGTTGTCAAGTGTTCAGTAACTCTTGATTAGAAAAGCGACATACTTGTACATACAAGAAAGCAATTGCACAAAAATATATTGTTATTATGGCTTTTGGTGGGTGTTGGTTTTGAATGTTGTGCCAACAGTCATAACTTTTTAATTGCTATGTTGCAACAGGGCTCAGAGTCATCAGTTGTCGGCATAAATGTGTAGTCCATAGGGACTATGAGGTCACTGTGTTGCCATCAAGACAGCATGTTTAATTAGTTTTTGTATGAACAAGCAAATGTTTATTACTTTTGTCGTAAAACTACTCATGTTACGCCCACAACTCTTCATGAATAATTGTCAAAAACGAGTGCACAAATCTATGAAGGTCTACTCGTTGTTCCCATTTTTTGTTTGAATAAAAATAATCAAAAAGTTAAATATGCTTTTTTTTTTGTCAACAAACAGCTCGATTGTTTGAGGTGTTTTTGAACTATTTCCAAATAGATGACATTTTTGCAATAATACGCTACGTTTTTATGTGCGTAGTGATTTATAAGAAAGTCGACTATCCACTGGATATACTTGTACATATTATACCCCATACCCGACGGTTAAGAATGATAAGTATATTAGATGAAAAGTAGTAAATGGCTTGAAGAAAACATCTCCGATTCCATTATTCTGCCTCCCAACTCTTAACATACACACACTATAAATTGAGGTCATGTCTTCAACATTCCGAGGCAACGAGGATTATATTTTTTTCGGAGAGGTTCCAGCAAGAAGGTAAAGGGACTTTATCGACTCCCGTTTTCATCCTTATCAAGAATATATATACTTCCAGACCTCATAAGAAAGATACACCTCCTACACCTTCTTCTGTGTGTAACAAACATGCGCACTAAACTAGTATACCTTTTGGGTACAGGGTATAAAAAAAATGTAATAAAATTACTTAGTCAGATATTAAGATGCTAAATGAAAGAGTGTCTTGTGGTCCACAATATTTTTAAAGTAGACATTTCTCAATTGACTGTAATCTATTAGAACATGTACGAGATCAAAAAAAAAAAAAAACCTGTCTTAATATAAAATCCCCAAACTTAATGTGAAGTTTCCGCTAAGCACAAACAAATAAGAGTTCATTGTATTGTGATCACACAAACATATACATACATAAGTACATAAATTTATATACAAGTATATATCTTTTTGTTATTTGTTTGATTTTTCACGAATGTTATATTCATGTGTTACCTTTTCTTCTCTTACAGGTAAAACAAATACCATCAGAAATGACATTAGCTATGATTGCGGCGTTTAATTAAATTAAATTCAATTTAAGTTCACAATTTCAATTGATTGTCTTTGTGGAAAAAATGAGAAGAAAACTCGTCAAACTCGGTGACTTGTTTGTCACAAAGATGGGGCGCATAAACATAAAGAGACAAAACACACACAATCAGAGCAATGAAAATGTTTTCCAGCTCAATATTGAGGCACATTTGGCATTTAGCTCTATATAAACAGATCGTTGTTTATAGATTGGTTCACATAACACGTACATACATACATAAGTACGATTATGTGTAAATATGTAGAGTACGAGTATATACAAATGGGAAAGCTGTCCATCCGAAAATCTGCATATTAAACTTGGGCCCCATATCTGCCTCTTGCACATCTCGCTTAACCAAACTTTTTTGTTTTTCCCTAATTTTGCGCACATGGAAAGCTTTTAAATAGATCTGTTCCGATAGTATGTATAGTACGTATATCGGCTCCTCTCTCATTTTTGGTTTTGTACTGCAGTTTGCGCGTTCGCCGCGTCGTGACATTTTTCTTTTCTGTTCGACATCTCTTTTTCGTTGCTACTTATAATTTAGGAATATATATACTCGTACATACATACTCGTATATATGCGTAAAGGCGATATGTGGATATGTGTGAGATATTAAAATATTTGTGTGTGTTTGTCGCAGAATTTTCGCGTCGCAGTATTTAGCGAACGCCTCGAGTTGCTGTGGATGATGAAAATACAAAGTCGCATATTTCGACAGTGAGCTCAAAAGATTGTTACAAAAAACCGCCTTCTCTGGCAAATCAAATGAAATCAGACCTAATAATGGCCTCACTAACTATGAATATGGTATTTCTAAAGGACCTACGCTCGCGTCTTAAAGGATATTTGCATGTATGTATGACGAGATAATACTTATATACACCACTACGTATATACGAGATATGTTATGTACAAATGTTTGTACATATGAGTATTATACATATTTCTTTGTTTAAGTAATATTAAAGAAAATAATATCAATCCAGTGGAATTTTATGTAACTTTTAAGCTGCCCAATTCATTTCTTATTAAAGGATATAGTGAAAAAGGAAGAGAGTGCCTTGAAAGCCTATCTACGTTCTTCCCTTTTTGCTATGATATCATATTATGACTTATGTATATGTATATTGTAGAATTTCAAAACAGCAGAATATTGAAAGTTCTGCGTTTACCGAGTGTATGGGACACATTTAAGAAAAGGAAAATTAATTTGAAACTCATCACTTTTTGAATACCCTCAATAAATAACCTATTTCAACAGAATCCCCGTACTATCTCTCTAGATTAGTCCCCTCAGTGAAAGTATGTGTCATTCCGCGTTAAATAAATTGTTTACATCCAGAAACTGTCTCATGCAATTACAGTAATTGACGATAATCTTAATTTTATGAACCGTGGAAAAATTGTATCTTGTGCGTTTTGACATTGAAGAGAATTGTTATGGTTAGGGTTTTGTTTATAGAAAGGCCACCAAAGAAGCACAATCCATTTGTTACTTTTAAATACTTAAGTATATAGGTGAGCATATAGCTGAAATAAACAATGTGTCAAAAAAATAAGAATTGGACTATAAACTAATTTGACAGAAGAACGTTATTAGGGGATTGTAGCTTCGAAAATTTAAGAATAATGAAATCTCATATTTGTGTTGGTATTTAGGTGTTTTGCCCATCTGGTCACTCTGCTTGTTATTTGATATGAAATAACGCCATTCTATAAACATAATGCTCAAGGACTTTAAATTGGCAAACCGCTTTCGCTCTGGTATTTGATAATAGCTTAGCATAACATATTGTTGTTGCTATTGTTCAAACAATAAATGTGTAGACACACACTTCCTTTTGTGGAGAATGTAGATTCGTACCGGAGTCTTTCTTAGTATTCAATACTTATTTACTGAGTTGAAACTAGTTTTCTCTAGAACTGGACAAAACTTTTGACTGTCAAATGAAGTTAATTGTTTGTCCTATATTTTTAGGTTTTATTATTATTATTTTATACTTGTGTTTTGGTATCTCTCTTCTCAAATTTTAAATGTTTACATTCCATATTTGTTATTGCTATTTGATTTGTCTGTGAATCGGAGCCGGAGACTGAAGTAAATTTCTAAACGAGTCGGATTCATTATTAAACATTAGCGCAGCTTTAAGATTTATATCTATCTATCTATAAACAAATCAGACAAACCCCAAATTGTTCGCAAAAAAGAAAAGTTATTTTTTCTCATTATTATTTATTATCTTCTATGCTCGCTTTAAGAAAAAATAATTTGAAATTTCACATGAAACACCATTTTTTTTACAAAACTCACCAGACTAGGCACTTATGGATGTACATTTGTATGAACGCAGTTCTTTGCAGTCTTCCAAGAGTTTCTCAGACGCTCATTACCATACTGTGGTGTCTTTGCTTCTTATATTATATCATGATGTATTTTTTAAAGTACCCGCTGTGACTGTGTTAGTTGTGCAATTTCTTTTCACACAGGTACGAGTAATACTTTTTACGTTCAGGTGCGAGTAACATTAGCGGTGTCTTCTTAGCTTGAGTTGCAGTCTTTGTCATTTTTATTTTCGCATCGTTTTTTATTACGCTGTTATTCAATCCTTTCCACGACATCCAAGTTATTTCAAAAATGCCATGATGGCCGATTCAACTTTATCACAATCACTATTGCGAATTACACAAAGCTTCATAACAATAAATTTACAAATATAAATATTCCATGTGTTTACTTAAACCCCAGATAAGTACTACAATATTTAGGAACACTTTTTAAAGAGATATCCCCTAAATAGTATAATCGTCAGGAGTACATACTGGAAACACCTTTTGTGTAAATTACTTATGTTTGGACCAATTGTGGTTGCCCAAATAAATACAACAACAAATGAACAATTGATTGAAAGACATGTTTTCTATTTCAATTCAATTGCATTTTTATAAACTCTCACAATTAGGGTTCTTCTGATTCGATAAAGTATTTGTGTATGTGCTTATATTGTTGAGAAGCTTCCCTGCGGATCTCAAATAGTACAGTACAAGATTCAAATATTTACATAAATATCGATGTACTCGTATATATACATATTGTGCCAGAGAATCACACAATTGGGATTTTTTATTATGATAATGAGATAAGACTATTGAAGAACGAATAGATTTTGCCATTTGCAGACCATTGTCCATAGCCACAAATTATCCATATATGCGAAATATGTATTAAAAATGTAATCGTCAATCAAATTTACGAGCCCAATATTGATAGCGATAACATACCAGTAAGGTAATAGCCAAATCAATCTCGTTTGTTGATAAACACTCTATTAGATGTGGAGAAGAATATGTTGGACATGTCGGATTTATTAGCTGAAGCTACGCTTTGATCGTTTTCAGCCAAAATGAAATTCAAATGATGTTGCGACATTTAATTATACTATTGAATCTTATTTAATCTCACATAAGTTTTTGTTTCATCTTTCCTTCCTACTTTCAGGGCGAATACATAAAGCACCCCGTTCTTTACGAACTCAGTCATAAATACGGCTTTACAGATAATCTACCCGAGAGCTGCATGCCAATACGCCTCGAGGAGATCAAAGAGGCCATACGTCGAGAGATACGGAAAGAGCTGAAGATAAAAGAAGGCGCCGAGAAGTTGCGCGAAGTTGCCAAAGATCGGCGCTCCCTAAGCGATGTGGCCGTACTTGTTAAGAAGAGCAACAGCAAATTGGCCGAGCTCAAGTCAGAGCTGCAGGAATTGGAGAGTCAAATACTGTTGACATCCGCCAATACGGCAGTTAACAGCAATGGGCGAGGTAAGCATCATAACTAGTTATTTGTAAACTAAATTATTTGCAGAGATAAGATGATGGAGAGATGATAGGTAGATGATAGAATGATCTATAGATAATAGATCGGTTGTCAGATCAATGATAGACGGATGATAGAAAGATTATAGATAAGTAATAGATATACATATAGATGATAGAAAGATGATAAATACTTATATCTTAGATAGATGTTAGTTATCTGAAAGAAGATGAGGATAACCAATATAATAATGTTACCCTAAAAAAGCTTATATACGTATATATGTAAGAAAGGGTTACACATTTTAAAAAGTTAGCAGAACAACGTTCTTCAGTGTCGGACAACTTGCTAAGTTGGGGGAGCTATAACAGGAATTTGTAGTTTCGTGGTCTCAGGTAGCCTAAGCAGTGACAGAGTTGAGTGTACGAGTATATTCCACCAAAAAGAAACCTTGACGTTGTACCTTTAAATGATAAAGAAGACTTTAATACTAAGCCAAAGAATCTATTGCCTTATTTTAAAACATAATTTAATCTTATTTATATCATTTACAGATTCCGTGCTATCGAACATCTTGTCGAGCGGCGCTGACGGGTCAGTCATGCACCCCGGCTCGGGCGGCAGCAAATCCGATGGCGCACCAGCTACGCCGAATGACAAAGTGCTGGCGTCGCTGGAAAAGCAACTGCAGATCGAGCTCAAAGTGAAAACAGGTGCAGAGAATATGATTCAGTCGCTGGGCATTGGCTGCGATAAAAAGCTTCTGGCTGAGGCTCACCAAATGCTAGCAGACTCCAAGGCGAAGATTGAATTTCTTCGCTTGCGCATTATTAAAGTCAAACAGAATCGAGAACAGGCTGATAGGTTAAAAGCGGCGCGTTTGATAACCGATGAGAACGGTGTAGTCATTGCTACGGCGCCCCAAAGCTTAGAGACAACCCAGGAGGAGCGCATTGAGGAGCTGCGTCATCGGTTGCGCATCGAAGCTGCCGTGGTTGATGGCGCAAAGAATGTTATCCGCACGCTACAGACAAATCGGGCGCCGGACAAAAAGGCCCTTCAAGAGGTACGTAACCAAATATTATGAATAGAGAACAATTTATATTTTAAGAAAATTCAGGTAGTTTATAAGCTATCGGTGATATATACGTAGAAAACGATGTCTGTCTGTTTTTATTTCGAATGCACCAGGCACTGGTCGGTCTATGATTCAGTTTCTACAATATGTCGCGTGCCTCTGCTTTTAAGTTTTAAATAAAAAGTAGGCTAATTATGCATTTGCCGAAATATAAGTATGTATGTATGTAAAAGTATTTGAGTTTTTCTTAACAGCATACTGCACCACTCGAAGTGCACCATGCCTGCCTGTTTATGCATTTAGGACCAAGCTGAAGTTCATTTAGTTAGATTCCTGAAAAAGCCGGGACTAGCTTATACAAAACGAGCTATACTTTGTTTGTTCTTTATACACACATGATTGTGATATTTTCAGTAGTAGTTAAGCTCAGATGTTCACATTAATAATACTAGCGAGTGTTTGCTTGAAGTTGAATAAAAGTACATACATGATATAGGTAACATTTAATACCAACAACGATATCAATGAGCAGCAGGCTTCAAAACCAACGCTGGATTTCCGGGGAGAGTTGGGATCAGCTGGTTGTTGCGACTGAAGAAACATAAAGGCTATTAGTTCTGTACTCACATATCTTTAAATTCGATGAGACTGAACCAAAAGAAAGTCTGGGAATCCCCAAATTAGCGTACACAGGTTTTCAATATATATAACTAATGAAGCTTAGAACTTCCTAAACTCGTCTTTGTAGCACAAATGAGCTCCATCGCTAGTTTATCATTTGGGGCCGACGATAATATTTCTTTTCGCACATCATTACCACCGTAAAGGGTATGCAAATTTCATTTATCTATCTCCAGTAGTGTGGGATGTGCGTGTAGACTACTTGTATGCATGAATGAATCAGTGAGGACAGATTTATATATGTACATACCTATAAAAAAGAAAAGTACAAGTATAAGTAAGTGAACATGTGCAGATTCATTTTTCCTTACACTTTACTGTGCTCAGCACCATGAAAGCCATCTGTTCACACATTTCAAAAGAGTACCACGCGGTCTGTTGCTCAAATGCCAAATGTTAGAAAACGGCAGAGCGGAAATTTTGGTTTCTAATGCAAGCAGCCTCCCGATTTAGTTTGTTTTCAGTTGTCGTAGGCAACGCGTGCGTTATATTCTTGGCGTGCTGCCGCCGCATACGCGTTTGAAGCGAGTAATTTTTATTTTTGTCGGTATTTGTTTTCGTTTTCGTTTTTTTTTTTTTTTTTAACTTTAAAAATATTCATACATACTCGTATATTTGAACGTTTTGAAATACGTTAAAGGGCATTGGCAAAGTCTTTGACGAGGGCCATAGAGTCACACACACACATCATGTATACGCAGTGGGGCACTGGGCATTCAGCTAGATATTACTTATACGCCATGTGTTTACACGCACTTTAAATTTGGATTTAGAAGTTAGTCGAACGATCGTGTTTGTCGTGGCTATTATCAGATTATTGCATAATTTTTACAAAGTTGCAAAGTTCTTTCTGAAAATATTGTTTCTTGTTGTGGCTGATATTTGGCTTTTGGGGTCATCTTGCAATGTGTATGAACATTAAAGACGTTTAAAAATAACCTGAAATAAAATTAGAAACACAATTTACAAGCGAAACTGAAAGTATTTTAGTCGTGTGTGTAGACACAAGTGTGTAGTGCCAACGTCATTGATTGTTCTATGAAATTCAAAATATAATAAAAGCACCACAAAAACAACAAACAAAAAATCTATATGTATGTCCATTCATACATACATACATATATGCATATATTAAAAGATACATATATACATACTTATTAATAAATTAATTTGAAAGCGGTTCTCTACTTTCGTTTTAATAATGTTTATTAAATTTTGTCGTGTTAGTTGTTGGTAAAAAAAAGGCGACAGTAATGTGTCTTTTAGCATATTTTTAGCAAAATTATATAAAAAAGAAAAAAAACGTTAGCCAACGCATTTCAACGCTAATCTACATATGTGAACGCATGTATGAATGCTATCTAGGTGTATAGTATATATGTATTTTTTGTGTGTATAAATAAAATAGTTGCCGTGTGCATATAATAAATGAATGCTGCCAGCAAATTACATTTTGTACACGCGCGGCGCGTCATAAATCCGATTAAAACGTGTTCCTCCGCGGCCAATATGTAAGCAAACGTCAGTGCCAGTAATAAATAAAACGAAAAAGTGAAGATGAGTGCAAATACGTCCTCTGCAACCCTGCCTCCGACCGCAGACAGTAGACGACCGCCTTTGCCTCATGAGCTTACCGCCGAGTGGACCGTACGCGCTCAGCTGAAATTTGCGCGTGCCGGAGAACAAGTGCAGCGCGAATATAGTACAGATGATCCGCTGCAGCCCGTACGGGTGGTGTACAAGTGGTCGGCGCCCTGCGAAGATCCTGAGGAGCATCTGGATGATGTATCTACATCGTCAACATGCAAACAATCCACAGGGAATAGTAGGTCCGAGCTCAAAGTAAGTCCCACATGCTGCCTGTCGAGCGGTACTTAATTCTCAAATTGTTCGCAGGCGGGAACAGCCACGGGCACTAGTTTTCGTTCGGTCAGCTCATCGATCACTAATCCGGACGGCGGTGTTGATTCCGCCTTTGGCAGTCCACAGACATCGCGGCATCAGCGTGGATCACGACAAACGCCGACGCCGACATCAGCGGGAATGTGTGGCACACGTTGTCGAAGCTCTTGCAACATTACTATATCAGCTGTGGCGGATTTCTTGCCTCAGAATGAAGGACTTACCGACATAGAGCTTAACGTCGAGCACGAACCATCCCTTTATGGCACGACCGTTCCGCCAGAACAGGTAATACGACCTGGTACATTTTTTCCGGTCAATACTAATGCAGTACCTACAACAGAGCTTTCCACCGTTGGGCAAGATTCTCGCATTACGTGATGCCTTCTCACAGACTAGCGATACGGAGACAAAGTACTTTGAGGAACGCCGTCGTCCCTATGAGCAGCGACGTGCCACAACCGAGGCACTCATGTCATTCGCCAACAAACGGCATGCGGAGGAGGCTAACTCTTATGTGGTAATGCCAAAGCTCCCTAAAAAGAGAATAAAGATATATAGAAAAGCTATCAAGGAAAATTTAAGCCCTCTATACATTTCAATTCTCTTTTCGTACCTGCAAAAACTTAATATGTAATGTCTAATAAGCTATGTATTGTTTACAGCCACCCTACTCGCCATCACCAATGACACCTTCATCGACCTTTAGGTCTACGTCGCTGCCGCGTATTCCGACGCTGCCAAAACAACACATGGCACCTGGTTGTACGCCGCAACAGCAATCGCTATTGGGTGATCAACAGCAGCAGAAGAAACCCCGTACTGTGCACATCGACGTATATTGCACTGGCTCGGAGGATGATGAAGTGCAGGCAGATGGCGAAGCTTCCAGTTCAGACACGGATGGAAATGAGGGCAGTAGGCGCTACGATTTAGACTCAAATTCCACAAGACAAACGGTGCTGGACAATGAACAAATGTTGCTGCGTCACAAACGAGTTTCTGGTGGTGCTTTACCACGTCGCCTGGCGCATCCAAACCGTGGCGCCCAACAGGGGGCCACATTACAACCAAAACATTCAAAACCGTCTGATCTAAATCTTGGCCATGCCATTACAAAGTCCAGCACAGCCGAAGAAATATCTGAGTCCAAGCAACTCCTCTTTCGAAAGCACATTGGTGACCAGCGAGCCGCCAAATTAGTCAATCTACGCCAGAAATATATGCGTCAGCCCAGTGATGACACATTGAGCAGTGTCTATCCAAACTCTTCGCGCTCAACTGTGCCACTCGATGCCACCTGCAGCAGTATTTCCAGTGCAGTGCCGTCTACCTATGCCGCAGACAACGTGGAGACATCTTGGAAAGAGACGGATGAGCCTGAAGACACAACCGACTATGCGTTGACCAAGTCGAATAGCTTTGATTATGAGAATTCGTTAGATCGACTGCGCATTAAGCAAATGGAGCGACAATGGTCGCGTCAGCATTCGTCGCAGCAGCCGACGCCTGCGGCGTCACCCACCTGCGCCCCACCAGTTCAATCACCGCACCTGCAGACCATCTCAGAAGTGCAATCACAGCGCGACTCTCCGTTTTCTAGTTCTTTTCAACGCAGCGACACGCTGCCTTCTGAGTCCGACGCTTTTTCAGACACCAATGTTTTTCACGCCTATCCCGGCCGAGCGTTGCACAGTGAGGCGTCACGACAGCTGCGACAACATGTACTTCCAATGCAGGAGCCTTCTACGGCTGCTTCATCGCAGCCTGCCTACTTACATCAATCATCGCACTTTCCACGTAACCGGCCAGGGTTTCTTCAGTTCTTTGGCCCTCAAAACCAGACGCAAAGGGGTGCAGCGCCAACGTCAGGAGTTGGGAATGCCACACTGGCTAATACCTCGCAACTGAGTCCTAATTACTCACCCCATTTTCAACGCTGGAAGAGTGAGGCGCGTGACAACCTGAGCCTAAACGCATCCTCATTGTCGTCATTGGAGCAAAGCTCGCAGCAATTGCTGTCTGTGGCCACAGTTGTACCCTCGAGCCTCATACGGAGTGGCAGTGAGGCGCCACCCACGACCACATCAGCAGCCACATTCAACATATCCTCGATATCGCCTGTACCGCAGATTCCCCGTCGCTTTGATATATCACGTGAGAGTCCCTGCATCCCCTCTATTGCGTTGTCTGGCTATACGAACGAACATCTAGAAAAGGCATTGAGGTTTGGCAATGTAGTCGCCGTGCGTAAGCCGGGCCATCACGTCGGACCTACCAAGAATCCAAATTGTCAATGTGAAAGCTGCCAGCGTTGGCTAGCCGAGCGTTTTTATGTTCGTGGACGCGCCTTCTCTTTAGGCGAGCGACCCGTGCTGCGTCGAACCTGATTTACAGAGAGAAGTGGAACCTCACTTTTGCCCTGGATAGTTTTATATTTCACTTGCATTTAATAACATAACTTAACATAACAAATTAACTCAACCAGCCCAATTGTTTTGCCTAGAATTATGTCATCGACAATGTTCCTTTCACAACAGAATGTGCGCTGAATCAATTTATTTAATTGTGTCTTAATAAAGTAGTCTTTAAACGAATCATTATCGTTGTCTTTTGAATTTATTTAATGAGATGAAGGAAGTGTTTTTTTGAAAAAAATTTGATTTACCAATTTATATTCGTTCGTTTACTTTTACAGGCACATGGCCGTTTATCTGAGTCCTCTCGAAAACTTGATCTCTTGCGCTATTCCCTGGACTTGCGGCGTCATGAGTTGCCTCCAGACTCGCCCGCGGCTCTATTGCTAAAGACCGAACTTCAGATTGTACAGCAGTCTACCTCGCCGGCCCCGGTAACGTATACCTCGTTACAAGGCAGTCAGGGTGGTCTATATAGTGGCAAGCCATACCAATCAGTATCATCACTGGGTCGCTGTGCCAGCGTTACCGGTAAATTGGAGGTACGTCTTATGGGCTGTCAGGATTTGCTCGAAGATGTGCCTGGCCGTTCGCGGCGCGACAAGGACAACACCTCCAGTCCAGGCGATTTGCGCAGTTTCGTTAAGGGTGTCACCTCGCGCAGCAGCTCTAAAAGTTACTCCGTTAAGGATGAGACTTCCACGGAAATTATGGCCGTTATCAAGTTGGACAACATTACGGTGGGTCAGACATCATGGAAGCCGTGCTCACAACAGGCCTGGGATCAGCGCTTTTCCATCGATCTAGACCGTTCCCGGGAGCTCGAGATTGGTGTCTATTGGCGCGACTGGCGTTCGCTTTGTGCCGTCAAGGTGCTCCGTCTCGAGGAGTTTATTGATGATGTGCGCCACGGCATGGCACTACAGCTGGAGCCGCAAGGTCTTCTCTTTGCGGAAATCAAATTCCTTAATCCAATGATATCACAAAAGCCGAAGCTGCGACGCCAGCGTATGATCTTCAACCGGCAGCAAGCCAAGAATATACCGCGTGCCAAACAAATGAACATTAATGTGGCCACCTGGGGTCGTCTGCTTAAACGAAATGCTCCCAACCATGTGCACCTTAGTGGTGGCTCTGGCTCGTCTGTCCCCACAGGCTTGCCGGGGGCCGGAACCCGTGATTCTGAATCACCCATATCGCGTACTCCCTCTTCGGATGCGCTGGCTGAAGAGCCTGAGCCGTATTCTCCCGGTGAGCAAGCGCAAAATATGGAATACGATCCCGATGCGGGTCTGCACGAACATGTGGAGACCCCAGGCGAGTACCCAGATCCCGATATGAGCGGACTTAGTGGAATGCGGCCTCTGTCAATGCATGGCGTCAACGTACTGCCGCCTGAATCTCCTTCCGTGGCCACAACTTCGGCGGCAGCTTCCTTTGTACCAACCAGCAACAGGCCAAATTCGCTTCATTTACAAATATCGAACAAGTCACAGGCTACACAAGGGTCTAGCAGGACTCCGCCAACAACAGCGCCACCACCGCCTCCATTGGCAAAGGCTACTCCCTCGCCCACGGCAATAGATCAAGAGGTAAGTGCATCGCGCTACTCCGCTAACGTACAGCTCTTTAATGCTACTCTTATAATTATACTTTGTACATTCTTGTCATATCCATATCATTTGACGAGCTCCCGCTTAAATTGTACAGAAAATATCACCCCTCCAAATATGCATATTTATGTATATTTCAATAAACTTGATCCTGTAGCTTAATTCAGCGCCAACTCCAACTCTGATAATCCTTGTATCTATATAGATGTTATCCTTTAATGACTACCTTTGGTGTTGGTTTTTCGTTTCGATTTTCATTTTTTAACGATTTGTATTTATTTATTATTTACCGTCTTGAAAGAATTATACATATGTTTGAGTACCTGTGTAGGCGGGCCGTGTGGTCAGACATGCAAATAATTTGCATACACATTTTTTTTTTTCAAGTAGGCTTTAAATAGTAAATCCCGAAGAAGCTTGTATGTTATTTTCGGGGAAATTATTTGCCTGTCTGACCATAGCTAATGCGATGTTTTTTAAAACGACGAATATAGGAAGTCTAGCCTCCAAATCACAAGATTTTCATTACCAAGGAAGTAATGCTAAGCTTACTCCCTATATTATAACAAATGTTGGCATAGGTATAATTCTTTTATTACATAGAAATAGATTGTACGTTATCTTATGTGTTGTTGACGAACTGTTTAATCTACAAATCGCAATCCGATGCTACGAACTGAATGTGACTGACAATAGGTGGCAGCATTGAGAAGTAGGCTTTATTTACATTAGATCTATTATGTATGCACATCATTATAAGCTCATCGCATGCAAACACATACAGCTTTTTGCTTGATTCATAGTTGACATCATACTCTTCTGCTCTTTGAATCATGACATTCAATTGTCCTGTCCACATTTCAAAAGAAAGCAGAATACATCCACAACGACAGTGTCCTCACTATTGTCCTTGTTGGGATGGATCTGTGTTGTCGTTGTTACTTCGGTGTGTGTGTGTGTCGCTGTGCGGGTGTTTGTCATGGTGCACAACATTATCAACACTCTGTGTTTATTCTTTTTCCGTCACTCGCCCTCTATTCCCCACTCACTGTGTGTGTTTTCATCTGTTCGTGCGCTTGGCCATGATTTTGTTAACCGCCGACAGTTGCAGGAAGCATTAGAGGCATTTGAATTCCTCTCTGCTATGGACTCACATCCGAACACACTTCGCCGGCCCCACCCAGAGTGGCACACGGAAAAGCTGCAGCTCGAACAGCCGGAAACATTTGGGGAAAACGAGCAACGAGCATTGTCACGACCACTTCAATATGATGAAAAACACAAAAGCCTTGGGGCACAGCGTTTTAGCGAACCGAATGCGCTCGAAACATCGCAGTGGCTTGCCCAGCATACTAGTCAGTCAGAAATAATACGCCAGCCGTCCATGGCGTCCAGCCAAATCTCTCCAATGCCCCCCCATGTCGTCGGCAGCAATGAAACATTAACCATTCTATCGCCCGCCCGCTCAAGCGATTGTAATTGTTTTGAGATGAAGTTACCAATACGCGAACAATTTCAGTTGCAGACCGAGAAACATCCTCGCGCCCTGATGCGCGTCGATGTTGAGCCACAAAAGTCAATCAATTCTGTGGATCATCTGCTGCACCGTCCAGTCCTAACGCTGCCGCCAGTGCTCCTTGGCGGACGCAGTGCCAACGATGAGGATCCAATGCCACCATCTCCGGCACCCAGCACTATGCCCCTAATCGAGTATCCCGATGACGACGACGATTATTGCCTTAATGCTGACACAGACCGGGCCAATCGCCTGATTACTGAGATCAGCCATAGTTCCAGTGCGATTGATCGAACCTGTGTAGAGGTTAGGTGGTTTTCATTTGTTTTTTCGCTTTGGGGTTATTATATATTTTGTCTTTTAACATTTTCCACTCATGAAAAGCACTCATAGTATCAAGGAATGTAGATGCAATTAATACTTTTCAAATAAAAATAAAATTTTACAGAAGGAATTATTTAAATATTTAAAAGTTTCAAACCTTTTAGAAATCTTTTCACAATTTTACGTGTAACTATTTGAATAATTTGGAAAGGACATCCCAATGACAAATCCTTCCCTATTATTATTATTTTTAAAAGTAAACAATTTCTGGATTTTAACACATTTCTGAATTCAATGGAAAATGAAGCATGTCTACCCATTAAGATACTATGAGAGCAAGAGTTAATTTAATTAGAATTTACGTTATTATACTTATATTAAGTTCTTTAAAGTCGATAAATCGTTTAGAAAACAAAGAATCGCGAGAAAGTATGCCATGAACGAATGCCATGGACTTAATTATAAATTGAATGTTTAATGATCGTACGTTTATTGGTTCTGTTTAACTGACACCTTTAATGTATTTAATTTGTAATATATGTTTGTTTTCTTTTCTTGATTTGTTGCTCAATTTGCTTCACTTAGTTAGCTAATTGTTTAAATGCAATCGCTTGGTAACTAATTGTGCCGTTCTTGTCCTCGCACGTGATTGTCCAAACCCACACAAAAATAGAAAATCAACGTCGTGCACGATATATTCAGACATTTTATCAAACTAAACTATAAGGACTAACTCATATCAAGATCATCTCAATTATTTTTACTACTACACTAACAGAGTTATTATATAATTAACTAGAGCTGCAAATAATGTGCACATAACCGCTTGTCTTGACTCAGCAATTAAATTTTACTAAACTCTAATATGTAGATATAATATTATACAAAAAAGGCTCTGAATAATAACATTAAATTGGAAAATAATCTTATATCATGATAAACACAATTACACAATCACAATCCCAGTCCGTATTCCAATAACAATAGCTGGCTAGTGTCTACCTTTGGAAAGTGTAGAAATGATCATACATGTGAAAATTTGAATAATATGTAGAGGCCAACAGACTTTCAGCAAATGCATAATTCTGCGCAAATTCAGCATTATATTAAAGAAAAATTTAAATATAGCATTTCAAAATATATACGTGTTTATTGTCAACAGAAGAAGAAAATAAGAAAGCAAAATGTTAGCATTAAAGGAGAGGAAGGCGAGAAACAGCGTGCCACTTCACGTGCCAATTGTCAACTTTCACAAATATCATTAATACTATATATGTTTGTATGTATATATATAATGGTCAATATTTCCACGCTGACGTCACATGGCATGACTGTCACAGAAAGCCTTTTCTTCGAAAGTAAACGCATACTTAGTCGCGACAATATATGGTAGAAGGTACTTGCGCTCTAGAATCTGAATTCTCTTGAGTGTTGTTTACAGCAGTTTTTAGCCAAAAGACGCAAAAATGTTAAACGGTCCGTTCGGTGGCCTTTGGTCATGACATTTGCATTTTACGGCTTTCAGTTTTATTTTCCCACTTGTAGACCGTGTTCGTGCCAATAGAATTCGCGCAAATCGAATTTTGAAGGCTCGTTGCGCTTCATCTCACTCTTTCTCTCTCTCGCTTGCTCGCTGTCTCTCTATTGCTCGGACAATATAATGCTAAGATGTGTCAACGTCGGCATTTAATGCACTATTCAGCACCATTATGATATTACCAACATTTAACGTGCTCTCACAAGTTGTGCGTCAGATTTGCGCAATGCGCATGCAACCTTTGGGCAATTATCAGCAAAATTTATCGATGACGGGGTCACCAGTTCAAAATGTTTTGTTATGTCCAGCATTGTGCAACAAACCGCTGTCAACATTCCTGCCACCAGCACCACCCAGCACCATCAGTCCAGTACGTGTCAATCATAATTGTTTGTGCTTTGTGTTTCCATCTATGGTGTGCAAAACAATTGTTTTTCTGTCAATAAACCGCTCTGACGCCCCTGATGCATATTACAAGTATAAAAGAAATACATCTATTGCAGGCTCAAATCAATCTTGTACATATAACTCTTGAACCCATCCGAACAATTATCGCCCCTACTACGGCGACAGAAACAGAAACCGTAATCGTAACCGAAACCGAAACAACGGCGCCTAATTGTGTTACCGAGGAGCTTGACACGGCGTCAATAGCGTCAGCAGCAGGTTCGCAAATAATCGAAATTGTCTTGCCAGAAACCATACAAGAATTTCGCAGTGCGCCTTCAAAAGAGACAGAACAAATACGTATAGGAAATGAAAATGAATCAGCCGTGGTGGCGCAGGTAAAGTAAAGTTGGGGTGGAATGGCAACGAAACATCCGATCATTATTAATTATTCAGAGCTCTTTTTTTTTAAATTAATTAATAATTGAATGTCTACACTAACATGCGCTCGCCCTAGTCTAAGACTTTAGTTTCCTTTTGCGTTGTTATTAAATTGAAAAAAAAAAAATGCCGTTTGTTTGCTCGTTTTATTTCACGCTGCAAACAATTGTCCTCCACTCTCCCTTCTCTCACTTCCTTTCTTTGTCACAGATAATTCCACCACTGGGCAAGCTTCATGTGGGCAGCAGCAACAATAATCAGCAGCAACAGTTAACATTTGTGCAGTCATCGCCGATTATACAGGAACCACCCACACCCACCATTTATGGCAGTAAACCGACCGCTCCGCAGTTCCCACAGCCGACACAGCGTGGCCAACAAGAAAAGCAGCAGCAGCAGCAGCAACAACAACATAAGCAGCAACAGCAGCCCATATATGCCAATCAATACGAACTCAATGTGGCCAAAGCCGCTGCAGCAGCTTCCGTTTACACCCCAGCATCATCCTCAAGCGCTGCTCAACAACGTCGCAATGTTGCACGTGGCCTACAATATCGGGAAGCCGCAGCTTCTAGCGAAGCACGGCAGTCGATGCAGTCTGGCATGCTCTCCATGGACAACTTCCGTTTGCTGAGCGTGCTCGGTCGGGGTCACTTTGGCAAAGTCATTCTGGCCCAGCTCCGCACCAACCAGCAGTACTATGCCATCAAGGCGCTCAAGAAGGGCGACATCATAGCCCGAGATGAGGTCGAATCACTGCTCAGTGAAAAGCGCATCTTTGAGGTGGCCAACGCGATGCGGCATCCGTTCTTAGTCAATCTATACTCGTGCTTCCAGACAGAGGTGAGTTTTGCACTCGAAAGGTGCTTACACGCATTTAAAGAAGATTTAAAGTTTACTTGAATATAATTGCTATTATCTCTAAAGAAAAAGATTAGGTCCCTTTGTGATATTTTGTATTCAAAATATGTGTTTCCTACTGGGACATGTTCCATATAGACTTGCCTAACAATTGCCTTTATGGTCCTCTTATTTGGTAATATATCTCTTGCTTGCAGAGTTTACCTCTTAATATCCTGCGAAGCTACTAAAACAAAAATTGCTGGTTAGCTTAAATAATGATATGCTAAGATAGGATAAACCTAGCGATACAAGCAGATAGGAGTATGTCCGTCTGCTTCATTGAAAACTACTCTTCATATACAACCAATATTCAAAGATTAACCAAGTAACAAGCGCCTAGCCCTCCAAGCTATACAGAGCCAAATAGTTGTTATAGAATGAATTTTCCGTCCAAAACTTCTTCATTGTTAGTAGGTGAGTTTCACATTTCTCGGTGGAATCGTGAACTCATTTCTTTAAATGAACTACAAACGGATATCCGGTCATGTCTGCAATTCGAAAAAATAATTATTGCGCACATGTAATGTTATTTTCTTTTGGGTATGCTGTGTTTTTTAGTTAATTAATTAGTTTAAGTGCAATATACAATTATTATTATTATGTAAAATGTATTTTTCATCGCTAGCAACACGTGTGCTTTGTAATGGAATACGCAGCCGGTGGAGATCTGATGATGCATATACACACGGATGTGTTTTTGGAGCCACGTGCTGTCTTCTATGCTGCTTGCGTCGTGCTAGGACTACAGTATTTGCATGAGAATAAAATAATCTATCGCGATTTGAAATTGGATAATTTGCTGTTGGACACGGACGGTTATGTGAAGATAGCTGATTTTGGTCTGTGCAAGGAGGGCATGGGCTTTGGCGATCGTACGGGTACCTTCTGCGGCACTCCTGAATTTTTGGCACCCGAAGTCCTAACAGAGACTTCGTACACTCGTGCAGTGGATTGGTGGGGCCTAGGTGTGCTGATCTTTGAAATGCTGGTTGGAGAGGTAAGTAAAAACGTCTTAGCATATATTTAGTGGAAATGAATGATCGATCTAACAATATTTTTGTTTTTGTACAGTCCCCCTTCCCGGGCGACGATGAGGAAGAGGTATTCGATTCGATTGTTAATGATGAAGTGCGCTATCCGCGTTTCCTCTCACTCGAGGCCATAGCCGTAATGCGAAGGGTAAGTAAATTATTATCAATAATATACAAAAGCTAATGCCAAAAATCTCGTCAATAATTGCAGCTATTGAGGAAAAATCCAGAGCGCCGACTGGGCTCATCGGAACGTGACGCAGAGGATGTCAAGAAACAGGCCTTCTTCCGCTCAATTGTGTGGGATGATTTGCTGCTAAGGAAAGTGAAGCCACCGTTTGTTCCAACAATTGTAAGTTTTTCTTTTGTTGGCCTTGACATCCAATATATATATTTCTGGTTTTTATGCTTGTCATGCAGAACCATTTGGAGGACGTTTCAAACTTTGACGAGGAATTCACATCTGAGAAGGCACAATTAACACCACCAAAAGAACCGCGCCATTTATCCGAAGATGAACAATTGCTCTTCCAGGACTTTTCATATACGGCGGAGTGGTGTTAATTCCTTACTTATCAATAATAGGCGTTAGAATTTTTGCTGGACTCCAAGTAGTAATTACTAGTTCTCTGAAATGTGCCTCACTATTGGTGTAGTGTGTTTGTGTTTACCAGCCAGTACTAAAAGCTACACATATAGACCACATATAGACCCCGCAAAGCTCATCAATCGTAAATATCTTTATTAGTTAAACTGATAGATAATTTATAAATTGCTTAAGTCCAGTTAAAATTATGAATACGTTTAATATAAAATATCCTTACGTTAGTATATACAAGTACATATATATTTAAACAGATGTATTTACCGTGAGAGTGTTGCTTTACATGTGTCTACATATTTGAGAATATTCAATATAATAGGGTGTTTTGTACGATGCCTAAAAGTCATGGTCTCGGATCAGTTATATTGTTAAAACTGCCTGTTTACAGATGCGTGATATAAAGTAGATTTCACGTAATCCTCCATTAAATGCGTCAATTCAGTATTTTTAGAATCGAAATCAATGACTTTTAGGCATCCTACATGAAATCTATATCTATATTATTGCCACGCTTACATGCTGTGGCTTATCAAAGAAAGCATTTTCCTACAATCAGTCATTACATCACGATCTATGAAGTTTCAAACCCCAAAATAGAAATCATGTCAATAAATAAGTTGTCACATGATCAGCATTAATATTTATGGAGGACGACAGACAGGTAGTAGTTTTCAGTAAATGCATTGAATAGTCTGATAACTTTTGAAAGCCTTATATGCAATTTTTATAGTTTTTGGACAGATTTTGTAAAGAGGGTTATATTTTATAGAAGACAGATATACAAAGCTACTTTACAAGCGATAGAAGAAGTAACGAAGAAAATGTTGTTGCGAAAAGAGAGATATAAACTTATATATTTTTCATATATTTCTGTTCAACATAACCATATAAGCAAGCACATCAAAGTTAAACATATGAATATATTTAAAATTTCATATACATAACTTATTTTAATCCGCAAAATGGAAAGATAATTATTTATATGCACATGCAAGAGATATAACATATTAATACTACTAATCAATACCACTTATATACCATTTATATACACGTACATGCATATCTATGCACCGAGAACAGATCTATATTTTAAATTGTATATTCGAGCGTTTGGCAACTCATTTGCCAAGCGTCTAAATTGTAATATTTTAATGATATACATACATACATATACATGAATGCTTATAAAATTGTTATTTATTATTGTACTTCTAAAATTAATTGCTTTGAGCATTTTTATGAATTTTACGATCGAAAATTTTAAACTAGAAGGTTCAATTGCATGCAATCAATTTGTTTTACAATTAAGAAATATTTTTATTTTAATGCTTTATTTAAATTAGAATGCCTAATTATATACACAATTTATGTTTTAATTATAAATTTGATTATGCGCCTTCAAGCTAATCTAAGAACCATGCGGAAACAATGTTATTTATGCAGCTCTGCAGTACCAATATTCATAACATTTATTGAATAAATATATCTACAACATATGTAATAAGAATGTATGTATACCTATATCGCTTGTTTGACTTTTTTGATCTGAATATGGTAAGTCCTTTTAACCCAAACGTCTGCGTTCCTTTATCATGATTCTTAAATCGCTCAATCACGATCTTATGAAATTGAGAGACCCATGTGGGATGTGAAAGGCCGTTCTTTATTTATGAGATAATTAAATTAAATTATAAAGCCAATTCTGTTTTACTTCAAACTCAAATTTGTTATTTGCAATAAAAAAGGTAAATACACTAAAAAAAAAAGAACGATTGCCCCCCCGTGAGAATACTCCTTTATATTGGAATATTGCCGAGACCAGGATTCGAACCTGGGTTGCCACGGCCACAACGTGGAGTCCTAACCACTAGACGATCACGGCTGTTGAGCACTGATGAATCAAGCCAGCAAATTGCTATTTTTGTTTGTTTACAAAACATAGAGCAGTTTGATCAATTTCACTTCAAGTCTTTTTTTTTTAGAAAATTCATATGTTATATATTTGATAGTGTATCAAAGCAGTATACATTATTATTATTTTTTAAATTTTATGCTACGGAATAGGCTTACAGAATTAGCCATAACACGACAGTTTGCGATTTTTTAGATAAGAGACCACTCTTACAGAATTTTTAAACGGCAAGTAATTTTGAAATCATGCTTTATTAGATGATGGGTAGGTAGTATATATTATTGAACTTTTATACAAACGACAATATTAGTTTTGTTTTGTGCAAAAAAGGATTTGAAAAAATATTAATATTGATTGTATTTATTATATGATGTTAATTCTATATTACAAATTGATTCTCTCACCTTTTTGAAATCGACTACATCGGCTTATAACAATACCATAATAAATGAGCTTTTATTTGACACGAGAAGGTAGAAGCTTAAAGCTCAAATACATCAATGCATCAGTAGTGTACAACCTAGCTTAATAAATAAATATAGCATTATGCAGCCCAGTTACACAAGTGCCCAACAGCCGTGATCGTCTAGTGGTTAGGACTCCACGTTGTGGCCGTGGCAACCCAGGTTCGAATCCTGGTCTCGGCAATGCTCTGAAAACGAGGCATTCTCACGGAATGGGCACAATTTTACTTTTTTTACTTTTTCCGAGTAATTTCTTATAAACATCTTAGATAAATAATTTAATTATTTAAAAAGAAAACACATGTATATTATTACAATTTTGGTAATCTAATAATATAAACATACATACATGCGTATATCTATCCCATACATGCAAATAATAGCTAAATAAGCTAATGATCATTGCTTTTCTAATAGCTTATTTGAGATTTGGTAATATAGAATGTTTGCAGTGTTATCTACAATGGCCAAAAATGTGATGCTGCAATTAGAAAGAAATTGTACACACTGCAGGCAAGCGATTTCAAATTAAGCTCACCTACTACTCAGTTTTTGTTGAAGATTATTCACTAATGTAAAGTCGATAGATTTGGAGTACAGTGTGGGTAGGAATGCCACAAGACGTCCATCTTCATATTGTGACCATAAATAAACAGCCTCCAAATCCTTATCGTAGTCGATTTTAATATTTGTTAGATTATTATCTGTGAGAATGAGCTAATTAATTTTGGTAAAATACATACATATATTCCTAATATAATACCTTTCATTAAATCAGTGCAAACTTGCTTAGCTAGAGCTGAATTTATGGCATCCATGCCACCTGTCTGAAGGACTCGCTGTTGCAGCTAATAAAAAATGTGTTTGTTTATAATTATTTACTTTGTACATGCAACCACATCATTGTGTTGTTAAATAGTCACTGTGTTGTCGTTTGAGCTTACCATTGTTAGCAAACTGTTTGAAGTGTTTTTTAAATTATACGAAGAGTGTTTTGCGATACCTAACTATCTGTGCTCTTAACATTAAGTACTCTCGGTTCGTGGTAAGGTCAGGAAATAGCATTGTTTTTGGTAAGTAAGCTACCCTTCGAAACATATGTTTGTCAACTAATCAGCCCATCCCTCGATGTACATAAATGTATTAAAAATTATCGATGTATCGCCGCGGTGCTTCAGGAATGAGCAAAAAGTACACTTTTGTATATCGATATTTTTATTTCGATTTACGCTATTAAAGCGCGAATAAAATTCTTTTAAAATGTGACACATTTTTAACAATGATTACATTTGTTGACAATTTTAAAAATTAAATAACTTAATTAAAACTAAACAAACAAACTAAAACTAAAAAGATTTTGTAAACATTCTCAGCTGAGCAGCAATCATATTTTTATAGGCTGTTCGCCTTTTAAACTACGTAAAAACTTCATTTTATGTTCGGTGGTTCTACCTCAAACATTTTGTAAAATTTTGTTTGAAGAAACAGGCATACATATGTACATACATATTTACACATACATGAATAATAACATAAACCGAATCACATGGCACTATAAGAAAACTGAGAACAGCTCCGGCAACAACTAGCAAAACAACAAAATCAAAACAAAAATACAAACTTTACCGGCAAATTGCACGTGACGGAGAGGAACGAGCAGCATCGTTAAGTGCCGAATAGGTTGAACGAAACCGACGAAATTTGGCGCAGAATCCGACGAGTCCTGGCCAGTGGCTATATAAGTAAAGCGCAAGAAAGGCGATACTCATTCGGTTGTCGTCAGTCAGTTGAAAATTGCACAAGTTAGTTGGAAATTCCGAAAATCGCATCAAAAGTGGCACTGGACCATAAGTAAAAATTTTAAAGCAGTGATTTTTGACTATAGACCAATTGGAAAAGCATGTATACTATATAGTATGTGCATAAAACCAGTGTACATGTATACACACATACACACACTCGCAAGCACATACATTGGTTTGCACATTTTTTCCACATCTGTGTTTTTCTGAATAATATACATGTACATATGTCTATCCATTCAGTTGAGCAATAATAGTCTGTTTTTTTGCGCCGTGACTTTTGTAATTGGATTCGGTTATATTTACTTTGAGCACCACGCTTGAAAATTATAGTATATTTAAGTGGGCGCTTTCAAAGGATAATAAAACAGAGCAGTGACAAACAACAAATAACGTGTAGTACGTAACGTATTAACAAGCTAATGCTATTGAAAATAACAAAGAAATACAAACAAAATCAATAAAACCCCTTGAGTTCAAAAAAGTGAGACTGCATGGCCATTTGGAAATTTTGTGCCACAAGAAGCTCTTCATAAATTCAAAGTGTTTCCTTACGGGACTCAATGTCAGCCAATTGATTGACAAATTGTTCGAACACACACACACTCTCCTATTGTGCAGTTGCTTGTGTATATTCTGGTGTTTTTTCTGCACCTTGATCCTTGTGGTCGGTAGCTGCAACATCAGCATCATGGGAACACGGCAGCGTATGCGCCATAAGCCGCTTTGGGCTTTTATATCCTTGACCGTTTTGCTGCTGGTCCTAGATAGGAGCAGTGCGAACACCAATGGCAATACAGAGAACACGGAGTCAACAACCACGGTTGAGCCAGGTGAGTGGTAATTGCAAGTGAGAGCTCAACAAACCAAAGTGTGAAACAATTTTCTGCGCTTTAAGTTCGACCTTCAGTTGAGAGAAAAATCATTTGGCAATTTTCCTCCCCTCAAGCGGATTAAGTGGATTCAGGCGAAGACAAGAGAAATAAAACATAGAGGCGATTGGCAGGCAAATGTATTTCATGGTTTCACGTTTATTTTTTGGAAGGCTTGTTTTGCTTTCACCTTCCCCAGGAGTGTGTTTCTGGGCTGTGACCTAGCAACAGAGGCACTTTATTTAATGACTTTTGTGCTTCAAAGCGATAATCACGCACATAGCCACTCACACTCGTAGACGCACACGCACAGGGACACGCAGAAGAACAGGCACACAACCCAAACAATGCGCAAAAATACATATCTTGAGGCGAATGAAATATGTATTTCACATTGGTACGATTGCAAAAAGTAAATGCGCGTTGGTTCTGGCACAGAGGCAATCAAAACGAGGCCTGATGGGCAGGCAACCTTAATCCCAATCAACGTCAACAAAACTGTAAACATAAGGAGAGACGGTGGCACAAACGATTGAATCAGAGTAAGGGCGGCATTCAGAGTTAATGAAGTATGCCAGGCTGAGGAATAGGAGGGCAAACGAGCGAATTCGCCAATAGAAATTAATACCTAAAGGAGGCTTTAGAGAGTGCGGGGAAGACAATCAATATAGGTTATGGAAGCCAGGTCTTTTGCTCACGAAAACAAATGCAGAAATTTAATTAATTTTTTCATATAAAACTCGCATTTCCACCATGATTACTGAACAGCTTAGCAGCGATTACATACACTCTGAAAATATACCCAAAAAACGCCCTTTTAAATTAAACAAACCCAATAATTTATAATAATTTAATTTTAAAAACATAAAACTATGGATATTCCGACTTTATTGTTAACCAATTAGTTTGAATTAAGCTATGAGCTCCTTTATTTAAGTTATGAAATATGTACATATATTCGTTTATGTTTATCTCTAGATCTACATAAGTTATTGTGTACATTTTTATTTTATAGTTTATTATACTATGTACAACTATAGCCTAAAAGTACTCCCATGACGGTTGAAAATTATAAATAAATGTTTCTTAATCCAACGGAAGCGCATGCCGACAAACTAGAAAATCACTTCAAATTTGCGCAACAATTTAGAGTAAAGGAGTTTGGGGGCGATTTACTTAAATGTTTTCTCTGAGTGTACCACCTTGACTGCTAAAATGGATAATTTGATGATATCATCGGCATCCATATCAATGCTGATACAAAATTCAAAAATTGCGACGTAGTTCAAATATATTACGTGTTAGTAAATTTTTTCGGGAACGACTGAAGTGAAAATTGCGCAGCTAAATGCGAATGATTTTTCCTTTACTGAAAACAGAACATTGCCTTCGTCATCTTCATCAGTATTGCATGCATTTGAACACATTTCCCATAAATTTTATCTAAGCCAGGATGGTGATGATGATGTTGTGTGCTGTGTGCTCTGTGTGTGTTTAAAAGGATATGTGGCCGACTGTCTAAAAACAAATGCCATGCCATGGGAATGCGACTGGGACTGGGACTTGCATTGTTTATGCAAACTAAGTAAAGCAGTTACAGCTAAGAAAATATGATATACAGAGTTGCACTTAAGACATTCAAGACATACTAGTGCATACATACATATATTTGCACTTTTTCTAAGTACGCTGAATAGACAATGCAAATATATACATATATGCTTCTAATTGTATGTATCGTACGAACATACTATGTACATATGTAGATAGTTTTTTTTTTGTACCCTTCAAGTAAAGTAAAAAAAACAAAAGGTTGACTTAATAAATCAATATTCCCATATTCCTTCTGTATTTCGTGCATTTTACGGAAAACATCAATATGTTAATATATTTTCGATTGTTTAGTAAGACTTGTCCCGAAGTGCTACTCGGTGTTTTGTTGGCCATAAGAAATAGATGAATAGGAATACTATAGAAATTCTTAAAGTATATCCAACCATAACCTAAACAATAAAGTTAAAATAAAGTTAACTAAGTTGTAAGTTAACGTCTATAGTATTCGTCGACTTTTTAGTATAAGCCGTAAATCATAAATCTATTGTTAATAGTCTACATGATTGAATTAAGAATTGAATAACCCGATTGTATTGGAATACCTCTATTACTATAGTAAGATATTGTAGGAAACCCTAATTGATGATTGGAGATTGATCCAACCGTGTTCCGTGTTTACTCCACAAAAATTCAATTTTTGACTTTTAAAAATAGACATGATTTTTAGTTTCCTTTAGTTCCCTTAAAGCTTAATTCGTTTTGACTTTCTCTACATTCAAAATGTTTTATTTAAAAAGGGTTCTATTCTGTATCCTAGCGCCCTCTAGTTTCATATACATATGTAACAGGAAAAAGTTGGTTATACGGTCTTTACCTGTGTATATGAATATCATTAGTTAGCTGGTTAGCTTTACCATTAAGTATTGTGATATTCCAATCTTAAGTAGAGAAGCATCTGATGCTACATATTACAAAAAGTTTGCCACTATTTAATGAACAAACCGTGTTCTCTCGGAACTTCAATGTACTTTTTACCAACGAACATAAAATGATGCATTGTCTCCGTGCCCAGTTCAAGAGATTTAAATGTAATCGGATGAGAATCAAATGCGCGTTTCTCCTTAATGCACTTCGCTTGTCGCAGCTAATTAACAATTATGTTGCAATTAGGCTGCATTGCAGTGACCTTTGACCCAATTTGTAACCTTCGTTTTCCTTGCATATCTTGTCAGTAAATCTCAACTATTTCAACCATGCCGCGCATCTCTCGTCTTTTTGGCCATGTACACGTACATACATCAGTTTTAAAGCAGCAACAAAGCATAGAGCCTAGAGCGCTACGCGCTCTACTTTCCACTAAAGTGGAGAAACCAAGGAGACGAAGAAGATACTGTGTACATGCCTGCGTGTTTCTGCCCAACCCTCTAGCCACCGGAACGCACTTTATTTTATCTTTATAGAAATGGCTTATACAATAAAAGCCGTGTCAAATAATTAGCCACCAAATAATTCAATCATTCACTCAAATGTAGCGTGCCTTTCACCCTCGCAGATTATAATTAACTTAAATATAGGAATCGATTTTAGGTATTTACTAAAACGTTAATAAAAAACCGTATAGCTATGTCAGTTTTCCGGTACTGCAATAGAACTCATTCGTGGATTGTTGTAAACCCCACAAGTTCGTTAAAAAAAAATGTAAAGCGTGCAGAAATGTTAATTAAAAAATGTTTGATAAAACAAATCGGTCTACACTAAAATCTAAAATAGTAGGCTTCAGTCTTTCCATTGATAAGAAAGACTAGGTTCCTCCGGAGGACCGCCATTGGTACCCCCTCACAAGTTGTTCGTTAGTGTTGCCGGATATTGTTGATCAGTTTGGAGAGTGATTTACTGCTTTGCTTTCCACAAAAAATATGACCTTTCAACCCATTTCTACAAAATTATATAAGGAATAGATTCACTGCTTAGTTCAGAAAATATAAGAATATATCAGTACAATACATACTTGTACATACGCAAGGGCGTAGGCAGTGGGGCTGAGTTGGATTTGTTGCTAAAAACTGCCTGCGCTCTTGAGTATTTGGCATAAAGTTTATATCTATAATACTTTCTGCAAATACAATTAAATGGGACAGGTTCTGTTTGTAATTTTTAAACATTTTTAGTACATATTTGAATAATAGTAATATATACATATATACATAGTACATATATTAAGTTGTTAACTGATTGAAGCGATGCAAGTAGCTATGGGAATATGTGGGGCTCTTAATGCTGAATGCGCTTGAATATTGTGTGTTTACGATTTCATAAAATGTCATGCAATAATGCAATAATTCTGTGCTCTGCCTTTCCACAGACGCCTCGCCCGGTTGCCGTGCGCCCGATATGCGGTTTACTATTGTGAAGCCGGAAACGACCACGGAACAGCCCTATGCCAAATTCGAGACCACACAAGTCTATTTGCCGGAGGATTTTACGACAGCAGACGTAGAATTTGTGGACAAGCTGCATGTCGACACAGTTGGTCGGCACGCTAGCGAGAATCATGCGGCCATAGTCAATCCCTACCAGATTAACTTGGACGATGAGAGAGACAATCATGAGTTGCATGCGGGCGATGCGGCAGGCCTAACCGAAGAAGACGATGTCGAAGAGGGCATTGCCGAGGAAGGTACCTACAAACGCATGAACAGCAACCGAAAACAGGGCAAGAAGCGTCGTTCCGGCTCTGGGAGGCGACGTCGCATTGAGAATGACAATGGGCAGACAGGACGTGGACGCGGCAGTCGCTATAAGCGGCATGCCATCCTACACGATGCGGAGGCCTCGCCGGAAACGGACCGTTGGGCCGGCAGCAAGCTGGCCGCTGAGGGCGATGTGTATTACGTGCACATTGCAGACATCCTTAAATCGCGAGAGGCCAACCCAGAATTGCGGATGAAGCTGCACAAGATGAAAAGCCAGGCACGACGCAGCAAGTGCCCGAAAGAGGGAGGCGCCGAGATGTGTAACAAGGTGAAAAAGCCGAAGAAGAAATATAGTAACATGGCTGACAAGCAGCAGGATAAAAAGATTAAGTCAACTAATGGCCAATGGCAACAGCAGACCAAGAAGCAGGAGGCGAAGGAGAAGGAGCAGGAGGAGGAGGAGGAGGAAGAACAGTCGCAGCATTATCGCCGACGCGGTGACAGTCACGATGCTGAGCTCGACCAACGTGACATCAATCCGCGTTGGCGTAGCCGCCGCAGTGTTGACATTGGCAATGATGAGGCAGCCAATAGTAATAATAGCGATGGCAACATTAAGGAGCCGATGCCGCTTGATCAACTGCAAATGGAGTCAACACTGACCGGCGAGGAGTACGTCAATCAGTCGAGCAGTGCAGCAGTGGCCCTGCAACGTGTCAAGCGCAAGTCGGGCAAGACCACGGGTGCACTGAGCCGTCCCAAGGGTGGTGGAGACTCAAGCTCTAAAACCACCAGTCGCAAGGATAAGGGTAAGTTAAGCGCTAACAGAGTGGCCAGACACTGGCAATGCTACAGTGCCACCTATAAGTTTGCCGCCGCTGTCTCGTTGTCTGTCTGTCCGTCTGTACTGTGCTGCCCAATGGGGCCAACATATACTATAAATACATACATACATGCATATCTGTATGTAGTATATGTAGTATACATACATAAGAATTGTTTGAATCAGAAGGACATAAGCTAATCGCGCTAACAGCCCCCATAGCTCACAACAGATCACCAGACCATAGTCCATAGCTCAGAGCTCACGGCTCACAGCCCGCTGAGCTCAGCTCCACTCATCCACATTCATTCACATTAACATCTGCACCTTGACTTGCTCTCGTGACTGGCTATTTCCCCCTCCATTATGTGCATCTATATCTGTGTCTGTATCTGTATCACCTAACTCCCATCCACCCATCCACCCATCCATCCAAGCATGCCATTATCTGTGTGGTGCCTGGTCTTTTGTTTCAGCGTAGTGCTTTATGTTTGGCCTTTGTGAGGCTACTTTCGTCGTTTCTTTTTATAATCCTGCGTCCTTTTTGTTAGAGCGCTTTTTGCATGCAACTTTACAGCAACTTGAATTCACTGCTCCTTTCTGTTCCCTTGCTGCTTACTTGGGATTCTTTGATATTGCGCTGAAACGTCTTTCTTCTTCATGCCTGAAACCTTCAATGGTACTTTTCCCCCCACTAGAATACACCCTAGTGGGCGCGGCTACTTGTGTAACATCTTGCATTTCATCTTCCGCGTGTTCGCCTTTTTGTAGATAATTCAAGCCTTGAAGGTGCCGAAGAATGCATGCTTTATATCACTAGCCTACAATTATCAAGATTCAAGATATAGAATTAAGTGAAGTTCCATATGGCACTCAGTTCTTATTTGCTGATATCTAGTTTAAATCCTCAACATCCTTGTCCACAACTATCACTTTATTTAAAATCTTAAATGAGAATCGAAAAAAACTATTTATTTGTTAATTCTTGTAATAAATATAGTTTTAAAAACTGACCAATGGAAAATATATAAGTATATGCCAGCTGGTAGGCAACCCAGTTAAACCAATGGAGGGATTTACTTATTAATATTCTAAGAACAAACATAAGAACTGTATTCTGGCACTGGGCTTAGATGGGAGTTGTGATTGGCCAGATGGTTCTGGTACTCTCTCCAGAACCTCATGAAGTAGAAGTGAAAGGAAACTTATTGTTTATAGGGGTCACTAAATATTTCAAACCAACGTTAAAATTATTTTAGAGAGTTCCTAAACTTGTTTTTAAGATTTGTTTAAATGCGCGTTAAAAATATACTAACTGGCTAACTGGAAGGCAATTTTTTTGTATCGTGAGAACACTCGACATAAATAATTGGATCACTCAGCTTGTTATGCGGAAAGAAAAACTACTAGTTAACAGAAAAATAAAAAACAAAACTCGATAGCTTAAGGAATAGTTCTTTGTGATTTTATATTTAGGATACTTACTACTTGTAAGGGTATTATAGCTGAAGTTACATCTACTTAAGCGAACTTTTGTTGTCTTAGGTTACAACAAGCAGCCTCATCATAATCTTCTCGGTGTCTATAAGTTTTATTGCATATCCAACACTCTTTAGTTTCCATTGAAGTTTGTGCCCGTTTTTGCACGTTTCTATGGCTTAATGTGTGGCAAAGTACATTTTTTCTTGTTGTTGCTGTTGTTGCTCCTTCGGAACGGAAGTGCCTGCCTTTCACACTTTGTAAAGTTTAAGTGTAAAAGAGAGAGGGAGTGAGGAGAGGGGGGGGGGCAATGAGCTCCTCTCGAGTCAAGTGTCTGCCTCTTGGCTGGTGCATGAAGCAAGAAATCAAATGCCTGCCTAGATTTCTTATTTTTCTTGCCTTTCCTTGAGCTCGGCTTTAAATTTCTCATTATGCACTTACACGTGTATCTACGCTTGTATTGCCTTTAATTTGAAGTAGTGTTTTAGATATTTGCATGCCTTAGTTTTAGCCTCCCTGTACATCCTTCACCTGCTTGGCAAGCCCTTCTCCTTTTAACTGTGGCATCTAACGCATTAAACATTGCCCATTTCATAACGCCCTCCTCATCTTCTACTCTCGTACCTTGTTTAGGCATTTACGATGAGGAGGCTGGCTACTCACCCGTGCACCCGGATGATACCGATTCGGATGAAGAGGAGGACGAGGACGAGGAGGTGGATATACTGCAGCAATTCACCGAAGTATCTGAAATACGTTTCCCGGGCGAAATTGGTCCGATGGGGGATCGCCGATTGTGCAAAATACGGTGTGTGAAGGGGAAATGGGTTGGACCGCTCTGCGCTACCAACGAGGAGGGTAAGTGAGCTGCGGCACACACACACGTACACTTCCACTTCCACAGAGCCCCAATGAGAAATACTACATGATGTTTTATTAATCATTAGCAATACAAGTACATGCATATATACACTTACAGTCGTACTTTTGTATAGCTCTAAGTCAATAATTGAACTCGTGACTTTGTCAAACAATAAGTAATATTGAAATATTAAATACATACTCTTATATACTTATACATTCACACATACTATGCTTAGTGACAATAATATATACATTCAATAAACTGAATAAAACAACATTCAAACACTCAAAATAAATGCACATTCACGTACTCTCACACCGACACAAGTAGGAACGGTTGGTATGGTATATTTTGGATGGTAACTCATTAATCTCTTGCTACCTTTATAGATGATAATGGGAACGTGAAGTTTCAGCCATTGTACAAGAGCTGTCATGTTAATCGTATACCACCACATCTCTTACTCAGCTATCGAAACATCTCAGTGGTAAGTGCCATGTGGCTGCTGCGCCTCGACTTGACGGTTTTCTGCACACACACCCCTATACACACCCACATGAAATTCAAATCCAGCACACGAGTGAATGCACAGCAATGTCGGAACACAGATGTATCTATAAACAGGTTTCCGCTATTTGGTAGTTAACCCACTGAGTCCAGTGTTTATTAATTATTATTCAAATATCTAAAGCTATCGGGAGCTGCGATTTAATTTCTTTCCAGCTGTGCTTTGGTCCCCATAATAGACAAAAAAGATTTCATTAAGTTATATTTTGTGAGTTACATATTTCAACAACAAAAAAGTCATTCTTAAATGAGTATTAATTCTATTATTTCCGAATCCGGCAAGTAATATACAAAGATTACTTATGCAAATACAGAAATGTTTATTTCATAAATACCATATTTGATTTCATTTTTTAATTTGCAGTGTGACCAGACGGTGTCGGAAACTGAGCAAGTAGTGATTGTCTTTTAGAAAATGTTTGCAAAGGCTTTTTAGGGATAAATACGTATATCACAGTAGGTGGGTAGGTACAGAAAAATCAGGAAATATTACTTTAAAAATCGCTCAAATCGTTCAACAACTCAATGGCTTCCTTAACTTAAAAACACTCGATCCATTAGCCAAAACAAATCCTTAACTTCCTTATAAATTGTTTATAAAAATTAACAGACTAAATGTATTTGTTTGGATAAATACATTTTAATTTAAATAGATGAAATGTGAGTAAGCCAGAAATACTTATACTACGATTATAACTTGCAAGCTTAAGGGCCTGGGAGACTGAGCCATAACCAACCCATTCCCGTATTATTTTATTGTCACAGCTTAGCTCAAAACTGGACCCGACAATCTTTCATTTTTTGAATCACATCGCAATCGCAATAGAAATAAAATCAGCAAACAATTTGTTCGAACTCATTCATGATAGCTCCTATGTACTATATAGTGTTTGTCATCAATTCCGCTAAGAATCGTTTGAGCCCGTTAACTGGCTGCTGGCAAGGCAAAGATGAAAATATCACTCAGTATTTGGTACTCTTTGATTCTCTCTTACAGACACCGATACCACCAAATCGCGGCTGGCGTAAAACGCGCACTTCCAAATCAACACTTCTCTCAAATACAGAAATTGTGAGTGGCCGACGTTGTTGTTGTTCTTCTTCTAGTAACTTGAGGTGCATGTGCAGTAGTAGTGGCCAGGGCCAGGGGGCCTCAAGACACCAACACAACCACACACACACACACACTCACACAGAGATAAACAAACAAGCACAGTAACATGCGAGTAGCGCCCAAGTAGTGGGCTGTATGGCTTTCAAAATCAAATTAATTGCAAACAACAACATGCACGGCTTACCATCGCCTCGGCAGTGCCAACTGCTGCTCTGACACACACACACATACACACACACACACATATGTACATACACATACAGCTAAACATCCTGTCTGAACTGCACGCCAGCACGTCCAGCGTAAACCATGAGCGCGTCTAAAGCGTTGACAGCTTGCAAATAAGTCTTTAATTTCTCCTACTCTTATCTCTTCTTTGTTTTTTTTTCAACGTCTCGCACACACATCCAACCAATGAACCAATCATCCAATCACACACCCATACACTCACCCACACATACACATTGCGCTTGCCTGCCAATCGCTCGTCTTGCCTTGACTTGCTTCCCAATCCACCCAACCTCTCTCACACTTCGCCGTCAAACAATTGTCGCTGCCGTTACAGAATGTTGGCTGGGATCTGCCACATGGACACTCGCTGCAGGCGCGCTGCCAGGAATTGGGCATCTATAAGCTGCTTGGAGAATCGCGTGTTCTATGCTCCAACGGCCTTTGGGCACCCCGAATGCCTTCCTGCGTGCCCACCACAGTCTTGACCAACTACTCGGAGGATAGTGCGCCGTCCATACGCATAAAAGTCTTCAATGGCTCGCACTCCTTCGAGCCATCCGGGGTTATAGCCGTGCCACCACACACCACCTTACTGATGGATTGCATGTACCCACGAGTTAGGGGCACGCCCGAGTGGAGCTGGACCAGCTGGTACATGCAGTACACCACAGGTGCGTGACACGCAATCAGCAGCAGCATTGCGAGATATTTCGGCAATCTAAACAGGCGTAGCTTAAAAGTGGGTGGCACAATTATCGAAGCTCAGCCACATTTCAAAATCTAATAGGTACACACTGGATCGCTTTCGGGTCTTGTCGTGCTGCACTATTTAGAGATATGTCTACACTTATTCGCCGTTATTCATCATTAATTATATTAATTTTGATAGTGCAGGAATATGTTTTTATAAATATTTATACAATTACTATATTTATAGCCTAAGGATTTACTTTTCAAAAATGAGGTAGAATTGAAAGAGAAAAACTTAAATAAAAAGAAAATGTAAAATAGGAACCACGTCATAGCTTTTGAAACTCGATTTAAGAACTTCAATACTTCATCAGTAAAGATAATTTTTTGTATATTTTTCAAATAGTGTGCTTCTCAGTTTTGAGAGTTAATTTCGATCGATTACTAGCAAAATAGATTGCCAAAATATCCCCTCGCACTTTGTTGTTTACTGTGTAGAATATTTAACATTTATAGTCTTGCTTCCAGGCTGGTCACCAATAGCTGAAGAGAAAGCCGTACGATATCGCTTGAGTATCAAAAATATTGAAAATAATGATTCTGGCACCTTTACCTGCACCTCACCCCGCGGTCTTACTAACAGCATCACCGTTGTTGTGGCCACTTCGATATGTCCGCAGCTCCCAGAGCCGCTGGCTCCGCTCAAGCTGCGTCTCGAGGGCAATAAGCTGGGCCAAAGAGCGCACTACGACTGTCCCGAGGGTTTTCGGCTGGATGGCTCCTTTAATGCCACCTGCCTAGCCTCTGGCAATTGGTCATCGCCTACTCCAACATGTAACTCTATTCAATGTCCGCGCCTGGTGCTCGAGGACGAGCATCTCAGTCTAATTGAGCTCAATACCTCGGCATGGGGAAGAGCTGTGTTCAAATGCCAGTGGGGCTTTAAGCTGACGGGACCAGCGGTGCTGGATTGTGAGCCGACGGGCGTTTGGAGTGGCCCCGTACCACGTTGCAAAGGTAAGTAACTAAAAGAGTTCACATCTATTCAGTAATAACAACCACTTAGTCACTTAAAAACTATACAATTATACCACCATTAGGAGCACGTTATTTTCGTTGAATAAATTAAATAGTCGCAGTGTAGAAATACACTTTTTTAATCAATTAAATCAAGTTTTTTAACACAAAGAAACTACTAAAATTTCTTAACATTTTTTTTTAGGATCCTATTTTTTGAGATTCTAAAATCCAAAAAGATATTGATATCTGTAAAATAATTTTCTTATTTTTATATCAATTAAATGCTTAAGCTGTTTTCAGATCTGCTTAAAATACAGTTTGTAACTCAATTTGGACTGCTTTTGTGCATATATGTACATATGAACTATTTTTTGGATCCACCTTGACATAGTTACTTTATATGGCCGGACACTCATGGTCGGCAAATTTTTGCCGGCGAGGGGAGTGTCCTCTTAAGAGGATACTTAAATACTTTATACACCGATCGAATGTTTTAGAAAAAATGTTCGCCGAAGAGAGTGTCCGTATAAAAGAGGTGTCCATTAAGGGAGTTTTCACTGTATATACATATGCAGCCCATATGCAGATTTCTGAATGTAGCCAATGACAGTGATACAATTATTGAGACTTTTGTAAAGAAGAAACATACATAGATTTATGCCACATTAAAAATAAGCGCCGATCGATAGATGTAAAGAAAGTAAAGATGTCTCCTTTATATTTTGACCTCATGGGATTGTGTGTTTTATTTTTAAAGCGTATTCCTGCGCTAGTTGAGAATGTACTTGTATTAATTGTTCGATTGTTTTATGTATCCTTTGCGTTCCAGTTATTCAATGCGTCATGCCTGTTCCACCTCTAAACGGCCGCATTGGGGGTACAAGTTTGAGTCAACGACGCCTCACGGTTGGTGCTTTGGTCACGTTCAGTTGCAATGAGGGGCACACCCTAGTAGGGGAGTCTAGTATCATTTGCACGGAGAATGGATTCTGGTCGCATTCGCCGCCATTTTGTAAGTAAAATTTCAAACAAACAATTAAGCAACCACAAATAGATTGCAGACAAAGATATGCCCATGCACAATCGCAGATGCGATTCCCTAACATTTAAGCTACTTTGCTAAGTGGGTCAATCTCAATCAAATAAATTAATGAAACCCGTGTTGTATTTCTGTTGTAACGATCAACGATCATTATAATTTTCATCCGAAACATCGACATCGTCATTCCATCTGCCCATGTGCATGCCTCTATCCATGTTCATTGCTTACGACGTTCATAGGCAAATCGCAGTGTCCGTATCCTGGCGACCCGCCCAATGGGTTAATCGCGCCTCTGAAATTCAATTACGATGCCGGCGATTATTTGAGCGTACAGTGCAGGCCAGGTTTTGTGCAGACGAACGAACATAATAGTGGTCCTCCAGAGCGGCCGAAATGCCAGCCCGATGGAAAATGGTCCGGTCCCCTCCCTAAATGTCGCAACTACGAGGAAGTGTAGCTTCAGCTTCAGCTTCGCGCCGACAACAGCTTTGTTGATGAAGAAAAGGCCTAGAAGGTAGTCACAGGTATTGGCACGCTTGAACTACTCGTATATTTCAATTCGAGTAGGCCAACCAAATTCTGTTATATATAGAACTATATACACTACATATACTATATACACGAAAATCCTACTAATTCTATTATATACATTTGATTGCAACTTTGGGCTACCAAATTCCAAATTAATAAAATGTGGAGTGATATTTAGATAAAATATAGTAAGTGCGAATAAAAAGGTCAAAATAAATCAACTTATTATCAATAAGAATTACACAATTATTATAATTTTATTCAACACAATATGTAAGTACTTAGTTGTATTATGTATTTATAAAAACTAAAACTATTATTACACTTCAATTATCATTATTTGATGCGGGTGTATCGATGTGTAAATGAAGCTGCGAGCATTCAAAGACAGTAACAACGACTAATAACAATACACTGAAAGCGCAATATGCATAGTGATTAAGAAAGAGAAGTATTTGCGTTAATTAATTACTTTATAGTTGTACAGAATTAATATTGGACTTCAGCTAAACAGCAGCACTATCGCCATTTTGTCAATTTTTTTAAATGTCTCTCACTTTTCAATTGTATATCGGAAAATCTTAAGGCCTTGTCATAAGAAAACTGCGCTAAACACTAGACTAGAAATGTTGATTCATTTAAAATGGCAACAAATGCTGTTATCTGCTAGACTTGCAATTTTGTCTTTATTTTTATACCCTGTACCCAAAGGGTACAAGGGTATATTAGTTTTGTGCGAGTGCACATGGAACACACAGAAGGAGGCTTGGTAGACCCCACAAAGTATATATATTCTTGATCAGCATGACAAGCCGAGTCGATATAGCCATGTCCGTCTGTCCGTCTGTCCGTCTGACCGTCTGTCCGTCTGTCTGTCCGTCTGTCTGTCCGTCTGTCTGTCTGTATGAACGCAAGGATCTCCGAAAGTATAAGAGCTAGAATAACCAAACTTGGTATACAGATTCTCCTGAGACCGAGAAAGGACAAGTTTGTTCATTTTTTCTGATCCAACCCCCCACTCCCCCCCTATTACCAATTTTCTATAACTCCCATAATTCTTGGAATTTTAAACTTAAATTTGGTAGTCACATTAGGTTAGTAATTATATATCCGTATACCAAGTTTCATTATGATAGAATGATCAAAAAGAAAGTTATAGCCATATAACCAGGCCCAATGCACACATACATACATATTTACAAGTACACAAACACGCATAAGGCACGATTCTGATGTAAATGTAAATGTATGTATGCATGCATGGAATATTTTATATTTAATTAGTTAATATTTAGTTAATTAATTAAATTAATTTAGTTAATTAATTAAATTAAATTAATTAATTAATTAAATTACTTTTTTGTGGGGTGGTACAGGGTATTTAAGAGTTGAGCCTGCTCGACTTTAGCATTCCTTTCTTGTTAGTTTTCATTCCAATTTCACAAGGCCAGTAGGAACAGGGACGCTATGAGAATTCGGCTAGTTGCTTGGTTATAGCTCAAAAAAAAAAAAAAAAAAAACGGCCATGCACGGCTTGATATTGGTAGCTGTTAAATCTATTCTCCTTACTTGTGTAAACCCACAATTTTTAATCTAGTTCTTAGAGCTGTGTCAGAAGTCCAAATATGTTTAAAAAAAAATGCTAATAGTGTTGCTGCTTGCTTCGTGAAAAAGTTTTTTGACCGTAACGGTTAGTAGCAGATTGTTTTTGTTATCTCAATTATAAAGTAAATATATATTTGAAGCAATATATTTATGCAGGAAATCAAATTAATAACCCGATTTTTAAAATGTGGTTTTCAATTGTCTTGACAAACATATAAATATTTAAGGAACAAATGTTAATTCAACATTAATTAACTTAAATCTACCTGTACTTTATTTCGATGCGAATAAATGCAAATTTAGAAGTTATAAAGTAGTTCGAATGGGAGTCGACCACAACTTTGTGTGGAACAGATATGATTACAGCTTTATTAGTCATATTTTGGCTTTTATGCTTGGGGCGAATAAAATGTTGTTTTTCACAAATCTGACGTCAGACCAGGAGTGCCGCTTAACTAAGAAATTTTGTGAGAAAATAAGAACTCCGCTCAAAAGATTGTTGTTTCAAAAAACTTATTCAATTCAAATTTTATAAAATATATCCAAATTTTAATTTAAAGTACCTATTTGCACAAAATGTGAAATTTGATTGGGTTTTAATGGAAAAAATGTAGGTTTCAGTTGGGGGTTTTTAAAAATTTCACATTTTATTGCCACATTAGAGCAAATAGTAGTACTATGTAGTGTTTTGAAAAACTTTTATCATTGAAATGGTGGCATACAATCAAGAAATAACTATGCCCAAATACTTCCACATTTAGTCCCCATAACGCAATTATGTAAGTCGAAAATGTGGGTGTACAATTTTTAAAATGTAATAAAAATAGTTCATTCTTCGGCCTGGCTCTAGCTTAGACAAATTTGCCAATATGGCCCAATCCACTCGTTCTGTGTCCGAGGTGTTATAAGCTCTTAGCCTTCAGTCATTTAAATCTTGCGAAGAAGGAATGTTAGCGAATGTTAGGAGAATAACATCATCACACTTACTATAATGTTAACCGTACCGTACCCAAAAATGTTTCACATCAAAACAAAAACTCTTATTCAATACAGGTATTTCATTAGAAAGTTAAAGTTGAATGTATATACATACTCGTATATATGTAAGCATATTGTTTAAAAGAAGAACTAACCAAAAGTCCATGTTTGCGTGTGTATGTATCTTTGTATAAGGGAGTTTCACAAAAAAGAGCGCACAATATTAAATTCAAAATGAATGTACTTGTATTTATAAATGAAAGCGCTGTCATTAAGGTTAAGTAAAGGTATAGAAGAGTTAAACACATGATATAAGAAAGAAGATCAAAAATATAATCGCAATACTATGTTAAGTCTAACACCACAAAAAAATCGAAAAGAAGCTCAAAGTATGCAAGAAAAGCGACTGTTCCCACAAGATAAAACGGAAATAAACAATGATTTATGTATGTATTGTATTAAGCAATATTGCAGGCTATATACGTTATGTATGTATGTATATATGTATGTATGTAGGTAGTGCAAAGCAAAGTTAAGGTAATGGACATAGGTGTTGAGTGATTTATTTTAATTATTGAAGCTATATATCACTAATTACTTACTTAAATATGTATAATACTTCATCGATGCGAGGACTTTTCAAAATGTTGGACTCAAATTAGTATAGTGAACCGAAATCTTATTCTTCAGTCTGAAGTTTTTTTAAATCTATGAATGAAATGTTTCGTTTAAACTTAAACTCTAATGTTATATTTGTAAACGAACTGTAAAAACTCTAAATAAAATACTATATTATATGAATTAATTTAAATTTGCAACTAAAATGTTTTCATGCTTGCTTATCGACTGTATAAAGTTTAACTTGTATTCTGGCGATTAAGTGTTGGTTTGTATACTCTACAAGAGAACATAATTAAAAGGAGCTCACTGGGATTTGGCACTCTTCCCCACGCATTAAAACAGTGTATTAAGGTTTAAATAACTTTATGCTTCTGTCATTTTAAAGATTATTTCCTTAGGAGTGAAATATTGGTAAGATTCATTTCCTGGCATCTATCTTTTCCTGTTATTAAAATGAAGAAATTGTTGTACATCATTGAGAACCCAAAATTGGAGACAAATCTTTAATTAAAGGGCTATTAACGGAATTCTAAATTAAAAACAATTTATTGAACAATAGGGAATAAGCCAGGAAACAGCTTGATTAATAAATGTTCAGATTTATCTAAGTAGAAAAGACAAAAACTCCATCTACTGTGCAACGGAAATTGTAAGTCTATATAGATTATATATTAAGGTTGTTGTTAGTCTGTTCACTAACAGAGGCAAATCGTCTTATTGATAACAACAACATTTTCTGCTTTTTCATACCGGATCTAGCTCAGGAAATTAACTGACACATATGTGAAAATTACGTATGCATGTAAGTACATGGCTTTTAGTTAGCCGTGCCAGGAAGTTAAATAAATGGCGTTAAAAGTGCACAAAATGGCGGGGAATTAATTGCTTAACCGTAACTCTGACTGTGCGAACAAAAGCAATTTTGGATTGTGTGTAAATGTATGCCAAGGAAATATTTCATTTTCCAAAGCTAAATGTGTCACATACAACACACGCACATACATGCATACGTGTACATGTACATACATGTGTATGCATGTGTGGCTACACTAACGCACACAAAGGCAACAATGGCAACCTAAACAAACAGTGCCATCATGTGCAAAAATAAATTCTCGTATTTGCACAGAAATAATGTACACGGTCACAAACATTCTGTATGGCAGTCACAGCTTTAGCCGACTTTTGCAGTTTTAACTCTCGGAACAATTACGTTTGATACACTCGAAAAAAATACCTGAAATCCCACTTACAAAATCCAAGGAAAGAAAGTTTCTGTACCAAAACATTGGCAAATCATACAAAATTATATGCAAAATATTTACAAATGAAGGAAATTGTGAAACTTTTAACGCATTTCCTATACATTTTGAAATAAGGGCTGTAATTTCTTTATTTTCTAAAAACTTAAACATGTATTTTTCTGAGTGTATGTATATACACCCTTATGCACAGTACACCGACACAAGGGCAAAATTAATTTGTTTAGTTTTTTTTTGTTTTGTTCTTTTAGCCTTTGTGCCACTGTTGCCGTTTCCGCTACCGTTGCTCGATTTTAATATGAAACGCCGACGCTCATTTTCCGCACTTTCCACATTTTCACATTTCCACTTCTTCTTATGGATATGGTCACAAGCCACAGCCACAGCCTGCGTCCGCACCCTCCGGCGCTCTTTCGGATCACCTTATATGTATGCGAGTATATGTGAATAGTCGCTGAATAAAGCCTTTGTGTGGTGGTCGTGTGTATGGAGGTTTGGATGTTAGACTCCAAAAAGGTGTCTAAATTGAGATGCCGTGTCGCTACATTAACGGCTGCCCCTGCTCGCCCCCTCTCAATTCAAATGTGCGAACGGGTAATTAAAAACAACTGGTGCCAGTATGCGCATATACTTGTACATGCTCTGTCTCCTCACAAATTGGATTTGCTTGCTCTCGTTTTTTGTTTTTAATCAGCTACTTGTGTAGGTTTGCGTGCTCCATTAAATCTGTACGTTGCGATGTCATCCTTTCCCACGTCTAATTGATGCTGCATTAATATAAAAAATATTCCAAAATGTATTAGACCATTTGATAATTCATTAATAACTAAACAAAATGCCTTCTTTTTAAAGATAGTAGGTTTATTATATATTATTTCTTTTATTAAATGGACGTTTTTTCACTTAATTTTTTATTAATAATTAAATATCTATAGAAATCAGTATTTAATCTGAATCTTCTATAACAAAATTTGAGTGTTAACAAATCAATTAAAGAATGTATCAGATTTTTAATAATCATAAAATGTTCAGTGTATGTACCCATCCTCAGCATTTTTGGGTTATGAAAAGTAAACAAAAACTAAACTAGAACTATGCATATAGTGTGAATAGCAAGCGACAAGCTACGTTGTTTTATGGGTTTCATGACAAATTCAAAGAATGCACACCAAAAGCTATAAATCCGTGCAATTCGTTTGTTCCGAAGTTGTGGCTGCGGACAACAGAAATTAGTTAGTTTGCATTCGTTTCGACATTAAGGCGGCAGGCATTTCAATACAGCGACTCAACCCAATGCAATAGACATTCCATCAGTGTTTTCACATTTTATTGTTGCTTCTTAATATCACAATCTTTTCACATCTATAAACCATTCAATGCTCTCCCCGTATGTATTTTCGACTATCATAAGCTAACTAAATGCAAGAAAGCAAAACATTTTACTTATATATGTACATATAATGAAAAATATTTATATTAAAATATTAATAATACGACAAGTAAAGCATCAACCCATCATCAGACATCTGCTAATAGGAATAATACATTTGGGAGATGAGAAGCTTCAAATTTAAATTCGAACACTGTCAGAAGCTTGTTGCTATGTATATCTGCGGTCATATGGCAATGATGAACATTTGAATGCCTAATTCACCATTAGCCGAGGCATGGCTAACTCACCATACCAGCTGACATTAGTTACCACAGCTACAATTGGGCGCCATTCTACATCTATGCAGTACGTATACGATATTTTTTAAACGGAAGCACCCGCATATGTAAATGCTTTGTCAGCATAATAATATGACCATTAAATATAAATAAAAATGAAGACATGTACATTTTTCACATCTAGTTTGAGCATACATATTCATTTGTTCTTCGGAAGCAACACTCCAAATCTTAAAACTAAAAATTAAAAATTCTAAAATAAGCGAGCACTTTAAAATTTAGAGTTTCTCTGAAGCTCCATAAGTTTAGTTGGTAACAGCAGCTTGACACAGATAGTAAGTATAGTCATAGCCTTTCTATAAAACAAAACGTGATTGGCGAGCTATGATTGCCAATATAGTATGAAGATTTACTGACATTCAGGTGAGTTATTGAGTTATTTGTAAATACTCGTTATCGCACCATTTGGCGGCAACGAATTCCTTAATGAAGATTTAAAAAACATTTACTACACACTCAATTTAATGATATTTAAAGCTTGCAGAGATGGATTACCAGGGACATGGCGTTTATTTAAATGAATTGATTGTATATGGGTATTTCGCTGCTTATATGCACATGACAAGTATGTGCATGTGGGTGCCGTGAAGCGGTCTTTCTGTTTGAAAAGTGTTTGTTTGACTTCGAACTTTTCACTTGTTTGCCGTCCGTGAACCCAAACGAACCCATAGCTTTACCAAAAAGCAGCAGCTGTAGGCCTCATGTGGTAAGTATTGCTGGGTGGGTGATGTGTGCGAGTGCCGGTGTTAGCACAAACAATATTATGAAATTTAATGCGCTCATATTTTATGAGCTTCCACAAACAAGTCCACATACATACTGGTACATAAGCTAGCGCCAGAGCCAGCACCAGCGCGTGGCGGCAGTCAAATAAATCATGACTATACATTTTATCACTTTATTTTTAACGCTTGTGATATGTGATTGAAATGTTGGGATTTTTAAAATAAACAAGCATGCATATAATATGTGTGTGTTTGTTTTCAAATCATTGCATCTTATTTATAATTCATTATGTATAGCCCTCTCTGTCGGTCAATTGATAACAAAGTGCAAACAAAACAGTGAAGATTTTACGCTGACTCACGGTAGCAGGCAACGCAGCCTGCTTGTGTTCAAAACAAACAATAATACTAGTATATCCCGGAATTTCTTGTGAGTCACAACCGTATTGGTGCAGTAGCTCTTGATGGCAAAATACTTTCAAACTTCTTTAGTTGGTTCTAACTAGCGCTGTAATCCAGAGCTTCATGGTACGCGCGTAAAAAAAACTTTGTTAAACACACTATACGCAGTAAAGGATAAAAATATCAATTTAAGATGCGCGCATTTGAAGTGCACGTATAAGTGATTATAGATTCTGATACTGGTTAGCTTCCACGTTATGCAGAAATCACATTTGCGTTGTGTATGCAAAGCATTGAATTAAGTTGTGATATCGTTGACTCAAAGACAGTAACTCTCGCTTAATTGAATGTTTCCTGCTGAGCATGCATTTACAAGTATAGCTTATTACATTACGGGAATCTGATTAGCAAGGGTAAGTGCTATTCTAAGTGCTCTTTCTAAACATTATAAAAAATTTCCGCATGCTTTTGCACTGTTGCATTGCTACTGTTGCCAGCGGTTGATTTTTATTCCTTTTCCTCTATTTATTTCAAAAGGCAAACACTTATTGCACCTGCAAAACACATACTAACTCAAAGGTACGTGGCTCTTTGCATTGTAGTCGAAGTACAGGGACATTAAAGTTGCCATTCACCGCATTACCACCCTAATTGCAGACTGAGATGACAAATTAAATCGTTCAGTACGACTTTGAGATTACAGTTTTAACATATATGGCTTTTATTAAATTACCTTTGTGGAGAAACTGCTTATAAAATACATGTTGAACACAACTAGCTTTCCTTTGAATTATACGACTACAAGAGGGCTCAGGTACAGACACCTAAACAGGTGATTAGGAGGGTGGTGTGCTTTCACTTTCGCAGGCGCCCAAAACCGAAATAATAGGAAGAAGAGCGCGCCACTGTGGTGAATTTCTCAAATGCGCTCTCTTATGAAATACTCTTTGTACGTATGCATGTATGTATATAAATATAAATATGTGAGTGCGAGCGTTTGAATTGAGTTGTGATATATAATAAATCGTTGCATACCCAAAGGCGCAGCTTAACTTTTCAGCTTTTACGCATAATAATTATTTATTCTCTCATATTTCGTATAATATATTTTGCATAATATCCTAATTATATGTATGAGTGTGTGAGTGTGCCCCTTGATGGGCAATTGCTAAGAAAGCGCCAACGAAACGAAGGAGTATCTCTCCGATGCAGAATCCACCACGCTAAGAGAATAACGTACGTAACAGAGGCAGGCGTTAACCTAGGTTCTTGGGTGTCCTGCGCGGGCTTGTAATGAAATGCCTTTGACAACGTTGAAACGTTTGCAGTGCGTAGGCGGTTGTCGTAGACTGACGTCGTGGCCACAGCACGTGCTAATTTTACGGCGCGTGCAACACACAGCAGCTGTTTCCAACATTCAAGCAGCATCAGACAAACACAAACAAAAGCAACAACAGCAGCAACGCTATAATGGCAACACCAAGCAGCAATAGCGGCACATAAAGAGACGATGCGAACGGCGCAGGCAAAGTGGGAAGAGTAAAACAGAACGTATCTACATACAAGTATATGAAAATATTTCACTGGAAAAAAAGATAAAAGATACAACAAAAATGAAGAAACTATAAGAAGTGATAACGATTTTCACTGAAAAACCCCAAAGACAATAATAATCATGTGACTATGAAAAAGTTATAAAAATTAAATTAAAAAAACAAACTTAATCGTGACAATAATTTAACGTTTAAGATTAATTGGATTTGCACCTTGTTATTTGCACTTGAACTTTTATATATACATTTTATATGGTATTTAAGTGGAGCTGACAATAATTTTATAGCTGCATTGAAGAACAACAACAAAAAAACGACAATAAAAACATTTGTAATAATTAAGTGTAATATGTTCGATGAAGGAACAAAAATCAAATTTATTGGATTGGATCTATGCAAATATTTAATAAGAAAGTGAATGCAAAAGTGAACAGTAAAAACGCCGAAAAGTAGGCAACTGCTGCCGAACATTTTTAAAAGCATGATGTTAAAAAAAAAGGAAGCCAAAAAGCAAATATGCGCAGCGGTGTTGCTTGAGAATGTGTCGAAATTAGCAGCAAAAATATACCCTTAATTCATTTACCAAAGAGGGTCAACAAAATATTTTGTATTGTGCGCCATTTTTTGGAACGCTTTGCCATTGCTCTGCCCAGCCATTATCTTCATTACAACATTTTACAAGCGAAAGTTATAAATATAAAATAAGTTGGAGAACAAGGAAAAAGGCTGAGTTCGTTTTTGCCTGCGGGCCGCGGCAAATCGTAGCTACAATAACAACAACAACAGCAGCCATCACTTACCGGCTCGCTGCCCATCATTGAGCCGAACCAGCACAAAAAAGATGCGAAATACTGACAATACATTGAAGCTGACAAAACACGACGTGGACGACAACCGCCGACCGCTCAAGGAGCACCAAATACATTTTTGTAAGTAATGGCCAACCAAAGAAGTGAGCTAATTAGACTTAATTTCAAAATAACAAAATCATTTCTATAAATAATAACAAGGAAGTAAAAGGGTAAAATAAAACAAATTACTTGCCCTGAGCCTACCAAGTTACAGAACTATTGGAAACATCACACACACACAAGCGTACTCCATACATTTTATGCAAATTCAAGACAAACAGCGTAAGCAAACACTTGGGTGTGTGTGTGTACCTACACATACTTGTACAAGTATAATATATCTACCTAGCGCGCACACGGACAACACAGAATTACTGAACCCTGGCTGAGTTAAAATGAGGAGAAAAAAGCAAAAACAAAACAGCAGCAAAACTAAGCAATACTCACACAGACACATGCGACACGTATGCGCAATACACAAACACACAGAAAATGTGTGACTTACTTGTATAAGAGGGCACGGGCACACTAATACACCTCATCGCCATATATTTTAGGTGGCAGGAAGGCAAGGGGCCTGGCTGGCTGGATGGCAGGGTGGCAGGATGGTTGGCTGTCTGGCTGGCTGGCTGGCTGGCAGCGCAATCACTTGGCCGCACACAGCATTCGAATTCAATTTGGCAGGCGGCAAAAGCGCAAATCGTTCAACAAATACACACACACACACACACACGGACACCCATACACCACCAATACATATAGACAAAAAACACAATACAAACAATTTACTTAGATACGGCGCAGGGCAGCTGTAAAGGAACGCAAGAAATTGGCAACTAAAGCCAAAAATCGATTGTGATGTTGCGTTTCTGTTACTGTATGTGTATGTGTATGTGTATGCTTGAATGTTTATATATATTTGTGTGGAGGCTTACCCATAAGTATGTATACTTTTGTATTTAGTGTCAGCAAAAAATCTTTTCGTCACTGAATCTTTCAACGTCAGCTGCCGCAATGACAACTCTTATTACAAGGCTAATAACTAACAAGTTTGTAGCTGCTACAGAAGCTAGATTGTTGTCTGTTATTGCAAAAGGGTGCAGGTACAGGTGCTTATAAAAAAAAATTCCCAGAATGAGCCATCCGCCTTGTATAAATGTATACTTCATTATTACGGTCCAGCTGTTCACTGAAGCAAAATAAACTGAAGCTGGTATTGTCGGTTGTCTCAATCAAAAGGAATGCCAACATTATTATACTTTTGTTTTTTTTTTTTCGATACCCAACCAACCCCCCTTTAGGTCTGGTACTGCAAATATTTGTCGTATTGTCGATTCCACGAATTTCTCTTTGCACTTTCACATTTATTTACATACATTTTTTCCTTTTTTATAAAATGTATCAGTACATTGTCTGGCCAACGAGGCGAGTTCAAAGACCGCAACCGTACGTAAATGTTTATTTGGGGGGACCCTGTTTTTTTTTTGTACATTTAAATTGTTAAAAAAAAGCTACGTTTTTAATATGAAAGCACTACTTCGATAAATATTAACGCGATTTTTAAAAGGAAAAGGGTGTTCTAGAATTTCTAAATGCCAAATATATGTATGTAACAGGCAGTAGGGACTACATCAGACCCCATAATATACAGGTGTAGGAAAATCTATGTATGTTCAGAAAGACTACTCGTATAGTTGCTAGGGATACCAAACTTGTCTTATCCACATGTACAGCAAGATTGTTAGAAACAACATTTTATATAGCCTCAATAATTCATATCATTGGCATAGGATTTTTTTGTTTTTAGATATATATTAAGCTAAGAACACTGAAAACTATTACAAATTTTAGCGAATCGTGTTGTATCTCTAGAATTTCAATTTGTTGTACATGAATCGAAAAGAAATTCTATTCAGTTCATGAAACAATCACTTTAAAAAGTTGGTAAATAAAATATAATAATTTCTTTCAAGGATACATTACTTGTTAAAGGTAATCAACACGAAGAGTTGACTCCAGTTCCTTTGAATAAAATTAAGGTCCGTCCAGGACTAATATTATTAGCATAGCATTCACCTCTTTATTTATTGCCTTATAAGATACGTCTCACGCTGTGGATGTTATAATAAATCTCAAATGTTTTCATACTGTATGCAATTAAATCTATTATAATAGTCCGTTGAGTGTAAACGACTTGCTGTTAAAAGTCCTGCTCTTCCAATAAATCGTGTGATTAAATTTCTCAAACTTGCATACCACACATTACGAAAACAATTTAAATAGTTGCTGCGAATTCGACGAACTTGATAGTACAAGTAAACACATACATACGTGCACTATAGACGGCTTCAAGCATGCACTCGAAGCGGACTTATATTTATGAGTGGGCAGAGGGACCAGAGCATTTAATAGCTCTGACTTGTGCACCCAGCAATAAAAGCAAGAACAACAATAACAGCAACCAGAATAGGAAAATTCCAATCAATGGCAGCGGCAGTGGCAGCATCAGCTCATGTGCGACGCAGCTGCAGAAACCTTTGTGTCCTTGAAGCGAGCGCAGTGCAAGGATTTACTGGATCCTGGTGTCTGGTTGGTTGGCCGCCTATCGCATTCGTTGCAAGCAGTTCGCAGGGCTGGCCTTGATGCCACAATTGCTAGAAATTGAGAATTGAAAGCAATGTGTCTGCACGCACATAATAGATAAATGGTGCTGGTTTCATTATATCGAACAATGCTCACTTGAAATCTGAATTTTGAATAACGTTATTCGATTTACTATGAAATAGTTTACAATAGTTTACCATACGCCAAAGGACTTAGGAGCAGGTGCTTACTTCTATATATTCTACTAGCAGGTCCTGTCTGTCTTTGATGGGCTCAGTATTCTTGCTTACAATATGCTATTTCTCTTCCGACACTCTCTAAAATTTCTAAAGGAACTGCCAATACCAAATTACTTTACTGGTACGATCCGAAAGCTAGGACATATAAGTAGAACAATACATACTGTGACCATTCACTACTACTTACATACATACATATATTGTTTGTATGTACATGTGTAAATTTCTGTAAAATAAAATTATATGATAAATTAAAAAACATTTGGGCGCCCTCCTTTGTGCAAATCTAGAATTGATTTGTGATTTTCTGAAAAATTAAATAATAATATTGGGAAATTAAATTGTGAAATTTCTGAAAATGAAATCAAAATTCACGTACTATTTACATACATGTTGAACTTATGCAACTGCAAAACATATAAAGGAACATGCATTCATACTTATGTATGAATATGCACAAAATACATATGTGTATGTATGTAATATTATTATTATAATTATTTCTTTAATGAAAATTTCCAAGAACATTACGCAGTTTATCTTGCATTCTTTCTTAGAGTAAATAACCCAAGTGTAAGTTAAAGTCACTTGTGTCTAAATATATAGATTGTCGATATCTTTAGTTGTTTTAAGAAGAGTGTTAGTGAATGAACCCGATAGGTCAAATGGATCCCTATTATAACTTATTCCTCATAATTAACGGCAGATTTTATGTTCTCGTATAAAGACAAATAAGACACAAGAGCAGAATAAAATTGTACTAGCGACGTAATAAATAACTCACCCAGTATGTTTTCCCCTAACTAACAGAATCATGACTAAAGGACAAAAGTATGACCGAATTATTATAGCAGCTTTTCCCCTAACCGTACACTCTCTTCCGTTTGTTTTTTAACAGAACATTCAAAGAGGTTAATTGTCGAATGGTAAGAGCTTTAATTTCTTTGATAGCTAAAGAAAAGAGTCCTCTATGCTTTAATTGCTTGTAATTGTCAGTAATAATACTAAGTAGTTTGGTTAAACTTCTGCAGAAATTTGATTCGAAAGTTCGTAATCCGTTAATTGAAACTGAATTCGTTAGATGAAAACAACTCATAACACACACTCGTTTATTCGATGAGGCATATTCAGACATTTTATTTATGTACATATGTACTTGTATATCTGAGACATAAGTGCACCATTCCCGAAGTTATTTGCCAAGCATTTCTTCACCCTTTGCGGCCCTTACTCGCACGTACGTCCTTACACCAACGACTGGCATTTGTGGAAAATATTGCGTAATGCGGCGCATGGCAATGCAAAATTCTTGCGGATTTGCCTGCCACTATTGCTATATGTACACGCTGATATTTAATCAACAAACATGCATACTTGTAAATGGATGCGAGAATATGGGCTACATAGTCGTCGAACAAGTACAAATAAGTGCCACAAATTTAAATGAGATTTGCTAAGGGGAAGTATTGATGGGCTTGGGCCAAATGCAGGGAGAGCCAAACTATATAAAACATACGTGTATACTTGTATGTATGTATGTACATCTATGTGGCAAAGTATTCTGCAACTCGGCCGAGACGAAATCAAATATGCCAGCTAAGTGGCAAGCAAACACTCACTGCCGGCCATTTACGAGTAGACGCAAGCACCATCTGTGTAACCGATCAGAAGAAGTGGCAAGCGGAAATAAGTCGAAATGAAAGCATTACTATAGCGTGTGGCAAATCAAGTAATGAAGCCGCAACATCCGCCATTGTCCTGGTAACGTTCAGAGGCGTCTTGCAGGACCAACTGATGACGATTGACATGTAACGCTTATTGAAAATAACATGAAAATAAAATCAGTTAACGAATATGGGGCAACTTTCTCATTTTTTTCCCATAAATAAAGGCAGAATTTTCGTGCTTACTCCAGTAGTTCTTATATTTCTACAACAGTATAAAATATAACTTATTGTTATTTGTAAATATCAGCTTTAAATACCGTTTCCCCAGGAAACAGCAGCACTGCTTTCCAAAACAGTTTCAAAGTTTCTAGAATTATTTAGACATGAAAAACAAAATAACGTATTTTCGGTTTTGTGGCCAACAAATAATTTATATTCCGAACTCACATTGTATCTATAACATATTTTTAAAGAAATATTAATGTGAATATACTCTATACAGAGAGACCCAAAATGAAATTAAAAATTTGTGTTCCTACTTGTAATACTTGGATTGGTTAGGTTGGGATCTTTAAAAACCGGCTTGTTTCGCTATGTAGATTTAAGGCTTATGTATGTATTTGGTAGGATCAATTGCTGGCGTGATGCAAAATTGTACAGTTTTTAGTGAAATTCACGTTTTTACTTAAAAACTAATCTCAAGATAAACAAAAAGAGAAAAAAACTTACTGTTTAGTTAATCTTTGAAGACATCTAATTTTGGTTATTTTATATGGTTATTTATATATGCTAGGAGCATTCCCACGATCCTTAGACATTTGTCCCAAGCCGATGCGAAAATCTTCGCCAAAGGATACCCTCCGACTTTTCAATACACTATGTACTATATTTTTCAACATAGAACTTCTCTTTATGATTTCGTCCAGAAGCGGGGAAGTTGAAGATATTCGAGTTTCCGAACAACAAAAATAAAATGCCCATACTCATATTGCATACATACATACATACTTACATACATACATACAAGCATATATAGCCATTAAACCTTCACAATCGCATTATGTGGCACGCATTGTGTTGCTGATTGTACAATTACGAACAATGTTCTTTGTATCTTCTTTCTAATATTTCGCTTAATTGTGTGGGCGTGGCAGTGGTGTGTACATGTGGGTGGAGTATTCGCATTCGTATGTGTGTGTGTGTGTGTGTGTGTTTGTTTGTCATTGAATAAATCGCATAAGCGTTAGAAAGTATGTATTGACAGCTATGTCTGTTTACACAATGTATTTGTATTTATGTAAGCATTATGTGTTGAGCGCACCTTTGAAGTCAAAACTGTCCGTGCGGTAAACAAGGGCAGTGAAGCTTCCTTTAAAAGGCAGCAACGTCCGATCTTTCAACTGCCAAGGAAAAAATGGAATAATACTCGTAGACCCTTTGGGAAACTTGACGCCATTTATGTCATAGAGAAGGACTTGCCATTGAAAGGAAAATACAATTGCCTAAACAAGGCTTCTTATCATTCTTTCCTTAGGCAACATATTTTATAACAAACTAATTGAATTCAAATTTCATCTTTCTGCAATAAATTTAAATTACAAGAGTGTGTGAGCGGTCCTTTCGCACTAAAAAATAAACAACCTTATACGTGAGTGGGAGAGAATTATTTTGTGGCTACAAATTGTCCGCATAGCTGCACACACAGACACACACACACACACACACACACACTCATATACACTCACAAACACACGCGCGCGCATGTAAGCACACACGTAGAGGGAAGGAAGCAACATTTTTCATTTTATTATACTTGTGACGTGCTTGCAAAAATTTTCCATAGTTGAGTGACAGCAATTGGCCGGCGCGAAGAAATGAAATTCCAAGAAATTTTGACTCAAACACCACAAAAAATATGCTAAAATATCGAAGCAAAAATACTTAAATAAATAAGTGTTCGAGACAAAAGAAACTAAAGAAAAAAAATAAATATTTACGTTGATGATGACAAAGCCTGTATGTATAGTAATACTTATACATACATATATGTGTTCATATGTATTTATGTTTTCATGTACATATAAGTTGTTCTTCATGAAAAATTGAGACTCTATTCTTGTTCCCGCCAATAGTGATGAAAACCATCATTGTGTGTTCAAATAACAATTAGTTCGATTAAATGCCAAGGGAATATATGTTGCCAAGCTATTTTCAGGTAAAACGGGAGTGCCCGAGGAACCTTTTTCTAGTGTTGACTTCCTTCAAAACTTCGTTTAAATCCATAGTTTTCTTGACCCTGACATTGATATTCGGCTATTGTTCAATCCACTTTTATAATAATTTTTCCTCGGCGGCTCTAAGTTTTAAAATTTAAATCATTTAGTCAAATGTCCTTATCTCTCGATTTTTCCAAGATTTTGCGGTTAAAGGGGTTAAAGTAACAAATAGAAGGAAGCATGGTATATACTATACTTGTATATGACGAGATGAGTCGATAATGTCATGTCATGTCAAAGATCTTAGGGCGTATAAGAGCTGGAATAACCAAACATGGCATCGAGTCTCTCCTCAGTTCCAGAAAGGACGTTTGTACAGGGCTTTTGATAGTCGAGTGTACTAATTCATTGTATAATAAGCAAACAGATGAATTCAAAATTAAGTTTGGTGACCTAAAATATGCACATAAGGCGACTATATGTTCTTGCTGGTCAGTAAAATATGTACTTCTGTTTTAGATCATAAATAATTAAAAAAAAAAGTTTTCTCTGTGACATAATATTGCCACTAAGCATTCAAATTATTAATTTTCGACACATATATGGAAAGAATATTTGAAATATATAGAAAGTGGCCAAGTATTGCCTTTAAGAGGCACATGTTTATCAAGACAATTAATAAAAGCCACACTATTGATATATATATTTTGCAGGCAATTTTATTTTCCATTAATAAAGTGCTTTAAATTGACTGTGTTAAGTCTGAGCTCGTTGAGAGCATTTTATTCGGCTCATGAATTTATCGTTCAGCTTAAAATATTCCTAATACTATGTAGCTTGCCATTTGCCCTCGACCCCACAAATTTACTTGTGCGTGTAGAGTTACCGAAAGGAAAAGTAAAGTAAAGTCTTTTCTTGGAAAAGAGGCGAGTCGCATTCCTGCAGGAGCGAAGTGAGTCCGTGTCAAGCAAGTTGTTAATTCCTCAAACTTGCTCAAATTTCAAGAGAAATGAGAATCATACAACGGGTATTTGTTTTAAGTACTTAAAACAAATCAAAAGGAGCAGCAATGTCCTTCAGAGATGTGGTCAAAGCTTGTTGTCCTTTCAACACCAAATAAAACCTATGTTTGTTTGCATTACAGTTCATGCAAAGGATGCTGCGGAAAGATAGTGCATTTGATATACAGAAGTTTTCACGCACACCGACCTGCAATCTTGTCAATACGTGTGTATACATACATACTATATATACTATACAGATGTATAGTATAACGTTGTTGAATCATGTGACGTCCTTGACACATCATCAAGCTGGGCGGCCTGAGTGCATTTTGACCTGCCTTGTATATGCATTGTCCTGGTTTTTTGCGACTGCCTCACCTGTTGCCAGATTCAGTTGGAAACTGGAAACTGGAAGAACTGCGCTCTCCATAAGCTCAACAAGCAGCAGTCTGCCAGTACCTAATTAAACTTTTATCCACGTTCCCATAAAAACACATAGTCCATATGCTCATACGTATATATGCAACTATTCCCTTGCATACTAATGAACTTAATTATGGAGTAAAATAAATATACACACATACAAGTACATAGCTAGTACCTGTAGCTTCCATGTTGGCAAATTTGCTCGCAATATGAATATGCAGCTTTCCCGTTGTCAGCGCATCAGATGTAAAAAATTTCCATTTTATAGCCTTGAGTCCAATTAGCGCATAGCTTATTATTTGTATAAAAGAGTGTAATTTAAAGTTTTAAGTGCGTTAATTCATATCTGTTCACTATTTCACAGACTCTATAAATTGAAATCACTAGAACAATTCAAGATCTTTTAAATATCAATAAATAATTATTGCCAATAGTTGTACTAAACATAAACAAGCCTTTTCTTGGACTAAAGAGGCCCTGTTGACTGCATAAGTTTTGTAAGAATAGGTCTTAATAGGCCAGAAGTAGTGAAGTAGTGGGTTTCCTAAAATTAAAATTGAAAATTTAGCTGAATGGTTTTAAAGAATTACATTTTAATAGATTTATTTTCCTGTTGCTCTTTTTTCATATTTTCATATGGGTACGTTTTTCCAAAATGCATAGTTTCGGGAAATCTTGAAAAGGTGTAAAGGAATTTAAATTTAAATCACTGGTAAATCACTGATTATTCATTTGACTAGGCCTGAATCAAATCATATTAAATTGCATGTTACTAGCGCCGACAATTCCGTTTTCAGCTAGAATATAAAAGATATACATATATATTATTACCAATAAGACCAATTTCCAATTAAGACTGCAGTGTCAAATTTTCACTGTTCGCCTATCAACATGGACGTTTCAAAATATATACGGCGTGCTAGCAAAGATAAAGATTGTGGCTATCGCAAAATTGACTTTTATTTGGTCGCCTAACATTTTGACTCGATGCTGCCGAAATATAAAACTGAATATGAAATGACCGCTGGCGAGAAATAAATATCAGTTTGCAAACAAACAAAGAGCAATTTATTTTCCTGTGCACACGTGAGGCCGTACGGGGAATTAGGTTTGATGCACTCTTACCTGGAATGTGACGTGGTGGGAGACGTTATTGGCTCTGCGGCTGGTTGAAGTGCGAAAGGAGGTACTGTGCTATCTAATGTTCATATACATATACACACTCCCAACACCAGAGTGGGATTGGGAGGGGAGGAGAAACAAAAAGTCATTGTTATTGTTGTGTGTGGAACGAATTTGTTGGCGCCCATTAATAACGTCCATTAGGGACAAAGGGTATGTGGCAGATTTGAAATTGAAAGCAAAAATGTGTGGCACGGCATGCATTTGATCGTCCGTTTTCATTCTATTGTGAGGGAAGCACTCTTGTGTAATTGGTTTTTATTCAAATGGACTTTTAATATGAGCTTTGTTCATTTTGTTCAACGATAATTGCCATTATTTGGCGATTTCAATGTAAAGTTCTATTTACAATTAGTTGCCACCATAGTCCATAGTCGCACATCATATATATAGCTGACATATATTTACAATGTCTGTACAAATGTCTGATTTTTGCAGTTCGACCTTTTTTAATGACACTAATTAAAACATGAAGGCACTTGATATAAATCAACCACAATCTCTGACTGTAACCGGGCAGCTTACGAGCGAGGAGCAACGCAATGCAATACGGTGAGTGATAAGCAACTTCTTATAAATACTAAGTTTTGGATAAACAGAGTTAAATAAATCATGTTCCCACACTATTTGTACGTTTAGGAGAATCGTAGACCAATTAAGTTATTAATATTTTTGCTCATCTTATTTACTCAAACGTCAATCAGCATTTCTAAAAGTTATAACAAGCGACATTATTTGTCATCACTGAGGCGCTGAAGCTTAACTTGCGACAATCTCACGAAGGTTCTCTGGATAAGCTATGTACTTAGTTGAAGTGGATTAAAAAGCGCTCAGTATTGACAGCAGGGCTGGTTTGTCATGTGTTCGTAGTCAGGAATCAGTTGACATCTGGAAGAGCGATCTAGAAATTTCATTGGGATGTATGGGAATTAAGAAATGTACGCTGTTTAGCACTTTGTTTGCTCTTGTTTGTTGGAGAGAACATGACAATAATTACTTTCTAACAATAACATATTGCGTACTTGGATGAATAAGTTAATCTGGGCGTACATTTAGATTTTAAAAAAAGAGTTTTTCTTAACTTAAAATTAATAGATTGTTTTTAAGTGAATAAAACTACTTGATTTTGGTACTAAGTGTATAATAGTGTGAATAGGAAAAAGAGGACAGTTTAATAGTAAAACGTTACCATTGATTGTAGGTCGGAGCGCGCTTCAAGTCTGGCCTTGCCATTAAACTCATTGCTGGACTTCTACGACAAACAACAGGAGCAATGCAAGTCTGTGTCCTTACTGCCCACCCGTGTCGCCAGCATGGTGCGCCGCCACTCATCGCACTATTATCCTATGCTGGAGGATAAGCAACATCCCCTGCAGGTGTCGAGCGAGCGACCAACAGAGCTGCTGGTGAGTATGCGGCAATATTTTGCCAATATGTACTTATTAAGTATAAAATATATATAGATATATAGGAGATAAATAACACAATGTATTTGTTGTATCGGATATTCCCTCCACACATATATTGCTTGTTATGCTTATTCTTCGCTGTGCTTGTCTTTCTGATAGGTAAACGGAGCAAAGCAGAAATTCTGCAAATCAGCCGGCTCAGCCACATCCAAGCCAACAGTGGTGCGTGTTGACACTCCCGTGACGCCACCGCCTCCCATACCGAGGCGTATGTTCCGTGGCAAATCCGCTTGGCATGCCAACGAAACTGGAATCAATGATGTATCCATGCAAATTCAAGCTTCGATGGCGTTGTCTGCTCGCAACGCGCTACAACAACAGCGGCAGGAATCCATTGCCACAGTGTTTGTTTATCCGCAGCAAACAAACTCAGCCCCGGCAGGCGTTCCAGCATCGAGTGGTGGAAAAGTTGTGGGCGATGTTGTTGATGCCGCCTATATGCCAAGCCAATCGACAGGGCTTGTTGATATGAGTGCACGGCCAATGTATGCGGATGCCGATGGTATATCCGATGATGACCGCATGAGCTTGGAGAATTCCGTGTTTGATGAGTCACTGACTTCCACACCCGTCAAGGTTGGCAGCAGTCATGGCAGATATGCCAGTGCAGGTCGAGCCATGGGCACTCTGGGCATTGATTTGAGCTTGAGTCACATAGTAAAACGGGCCAATCGTTCGTCCAGCAGCACCGTGGACTCGACCACCATGTCCTCGGGCTACGGCTCGTCTGGACACAGTGAGCGCTTTGCCTCCACCTCAACAACCGCTGATTTTCGCAGTCGTTTCTCCTCGGTTGATACGCAATCATCGCTGGACGGCAGTCTGGTTGAAAAGCCAAATGACTCGCCACTGTCGAAGGACACGTTCAAATTAGAGCGTGCTGCGTTCCACGACGTCATGCACAAAATCAACAACAATGAGGTGCGAGGTATGTGCACTCCCAGCAACAACAACAACAGCAACAACAACAGCTTGACGCGCTCAACAAGCGCCAGCAATCGGTCAGCTCTGCCGGTGGTGCCGGCACGCAAGCCGACAGGCGCCAACAACATGCTGCCGCCTTGCAACAACAGTGGCCACAACTCATCAAGCGACTCCAACAAAGACACTAGCAGTGTATCCGCCTCGGCATCCACCTCGTCGGCAGCATCGGCTGGCTCTACTAGCACGATGTCCTCCTCTTCCCTGGGAACGGGTCCGAGCCCTGGAATGCCCGCTACAGTTGCTGCTGTTGCAGTGGCCACTAACAATCAGAAACGTCCAGTGCCACCGGTCCCACCGGTGCGCACACATAACTCCTTCGAAAGCACAGAGAGCAATGCCAAGACCCAGGCGGCGTCGTCACAACCGCAGTCCATACGCAACAAGTTGAATCGCACCAAGCCACCGCCAATTACGTATCCTAAGCTGCAGCAACGCCAAGACTCAACGCTGTCGAGCGACAGCTACTCGATCACCTCCAGTCCTGGCTACAACTCCAAGAACCTAATGGAGACACCGCTGCTTCAGCCAGCCATACGTAAATCTGGTCCCGGGGTAGCGCAACGACAACCTACCATTGGCAGTGCCGATCAGGCAACCACTCGCTTCGTCATCGGCGGCAATAGTCATCCCAGCTCTATTTCGCGCGGCAAAAATAATTTCAGACAGGACTCGACCATATCCAGCGATAGTTTCAGCCAGACATCCAGCCCGGGCTACAACTCGAAGATTATGGAGGCACCCTTGCTACCCTCATTGTCGGCCAAGCGATTATGTAGCGGTAAGAGACGCTTTGTTTTTAGATATTTGGAGTCTTTTAACTTTGCAATCCGCATTTCTTGTACTTAAGCTGATTTCTTAATATATTTTTTCAAATAATTCGCAGCTCCCGCTCCCATTATATGCCAGGGTGTGCAGCACGAGCCCATCGAGGAGTTGGAGCCTTCCCAGACACTGACGGCTTTGAATAAGTGCATGACAACGCCCAGCAGCTTGCAGACAATTGTACGCTTTCAAAACGGTGCTCCTCACACCATGTCCTTACAGAATCAGGTTTGCAGTTAACATACTTGTACAACATTAAGCGATTGGTATGGTGAAACTAAATCCGGTTCTTTGCAGATAATAACGCGTCGCAAGAGTTCCAATCCCTATATAACAAATGGCAGATTAAAATTCCGTCTCTTTCAAATTCTGATTAATGCTTTCGCCTTGTTGGCCATTGCTGGTGGCCTCGCGGCCTATTTCAATGCGTATCCGACCATCAAATTTGTAAACAAGACCATCATCAATACGATTCACGTTGAAGAACTCTCGAGCTTTGGAAAGAATCCCGCCCCTGGTACTTGCTTGCCGATCATTGTGAAATTTTGCCAGGGACCCCAAATACCATACAACTATACCGTCTTTCCAAATTACATTGGACACTTCGGGCAGCTGGAGACGCAAGTGGTAAATAGATAGAGTATTGCATTACCGTTACATTACTCAGCTTTCGCCCACAGGATCTCGATTCTTATGAAGCTCTCGTTGATGTACGCTGCTATGAACTGGTCTCCCTCTTCCTCTGCACCTTATTCGTGCCCAAGTGTGGAAGTACCGGCGCCACTGTGCCGCCCTGTAAGACGCTCTGCACAGAGACAATGAGACGCTGCGGCTTCTTCTTTGACGTTTTCGGCCTCAGCCTTCCCGAGTATTTGAACTGTAAACTTTTTAAGGATTTCTCTAGTGCTGAGGACTGCGTGGGTCTCGACGAAGTGCGGGATGTAATGATAGCTGCCACAAACCCCAAATGCGATGGCTTTCAGTGCGACCAGAACCGTTGTCTGCCCAAGGAGTACGTGTGTGATGGCCATCTGGACTGCATGGACCAGGCGGACGAGGCCAAGTGCGAGAGGTGCGAGCAGGATGAAATTTACTGCGGCGATGATCGCTGCATTGGTCCCAAGCACATATGCGACGGTATCATCGATTGTCCCTACGGCCAGGACGAGCGTAATTGTCGTAAGTAATCGAGACGTGCCCCAAATTATAGTTCGATGTGACGACGGTTTCCTTTTAGTGCGTCTCAGTGAACGGAATGGCGATGTGGGGATAGGCGTGCTCGAGGTTTTCCGCATTAGCATGCGCCAATGGATGCCAGCTTGCGTTAAGAACTGGGATCGTGGAGTTTCGCCAAGTGCCGTCTGCTCCATTCTTGGTTATAGCGCTGTAAATGCAACCAGTGTGGTCACCCAAAGAACACATCGACCTCTGCTGGCTGCGGTTAATGTCACCGACACATGGAAGATGTACGCTAAAAAACGCTCAACACTAATGCAGGAGTTTTCCAATTGCAAGCAGTCGGAGGACTATCCCATCGCTGAACTGACCTGCTCTAACTACGGCAAGTATTCTAGATGTTAGTTCTGAGAGAAATTTTCGTTAATACTCCTCCTACATAGAGTGTGGCAAGGTGAAACGTGGACGGCACAAGCCTGCCCGACGCATCATAGGAGGATCGAAAGCAAATCCCGGTAATTGGCCCTTCCTGGCAGCCATTTTAGGTGGGCCCGAAAAGATTTTCTATTGTGCAGGCGTCCTGATATCTGATCAGTGGGTGCTCACAGCATCGCATTGCGTGGGCAAGTGAGTATCTTAGTCTTGTCTATCTTGTCGCAATATGGAATGCGTTTATATTTTCCACACCCCTATAGCCACACCGTCATCGACCTGGAAGACTGGACTATTCAGCTGGGTGTAACGCGACGCAATTCTTTTACCTACACTGGACAGAAGATCAAGGTGAAGACGGTTATTCCGCATCCGCAGTATAATATGGCCATAGCACATGATAATGACATTGCACTCTTTCAAGTAAGTAATATACATTTTATGTTGTGCCAGTATTTTTGTTGAGGTGCCTACTGTAGTGCAGCAAGAAGAGGGAAGAAAAAAGCAAGATAAACCAAATATATAACAAGAGCGGGTTAGTGAAATGCGCTGTACCCAGACAAACTTCCGACACTGAGTAATGCTTGCATACCAAGTTTGGTTAATGTACGCTCAGTTCCGAAATCCTGATGTTCATCCAGACAGACGGACGAACGGACGAACGGTCATGTCTATTTCTCTCGTCATGCTGATTGAGAATGCTTCCTTCTGCTTGTTACATACTTTGCACCAGCCTAAGGGTATAAAAATGAGTATTTAAAACGTTCACATCGAGCACATATTGAAGCATGCTAGAAACGGCTTCATTTTCACGATTTAAGCAGTGTTTTATAATTTTAATATTGACTTCATAAAATTGATCGAAATATTCAATCTATAGCTGGCAACGCGCGTTGCTTTCCACGAACATCTCTTGCCCGTTTGTTTGCCGCCACCAAATGTCAAGTTCTTGCGTCCCGATCAGTTGTGCACCGTCATTGGTTGGGGCAAGCGTGAGGACAAGGATCGTAAGTTGAAATTTGAAATAGAATATATTGAGCTTACTCTACAATATTACTTCATTATTGTGACAATAGCCAAGTCCACGTATGAGTTCATAGTGAATGAGGTGCAGGTACCGATTATCAGGAGAGCTCAGTGTGATGAATGGCTGGACAACCTAACTGTTTCCGAGGGCATGGTATGTGCTGGCTACGATGATGGTGGCAAGGATGCTTGTCAGGTAAATGAGATGGATATGAAAGAGTGCTGGCAATATTTTTGCACATTCAAATACTATACAGGGCGACTCGGGAGGTCCTTTGCTCTGTCCCTATCCGGGTGAAAAGGATCGTTGGTTCGTTGGCGGTATTGTCTCTTGGGGCATTATGTGCGCTCATCCCAAACTGCCCGGCGTCTATGCAAACGTTATTAAGTACGTTCCCTGGATACAGGAACAAATGCAAAAGTATACGCGACCTATTAGCGAAGATCGAGTCCTCAAATACGATTCTCATCCCGGCGGACCCGACATATTGTCGAAAATGGCAACAGGTCCTATAAGAAGTAGGAAACCATTTTATTATCACAATGGCAAGCCGATGGGCATCGACTACTACGATAGCGGCGAAAAGAAGTAAGTGGAATATGTTTAAATTAAGTGGAACACATACATATGTATGTATGTATTCACACCGATTTAGCAGCATATATTGTTAATGAATATCGTAAACATAAAATGTAGTGAATGTCAAAGCTAAAAAACATACAATGTAGTGTATCGTATGCAAACATCTAAAACATGAATAGAGCATATCCCTGAAACAATTATTGTATTCGAGACATACACATACATCTATACCTATACCTTTACCTGGAAGCATACATATAAAGAGATGTTACCTATACATATATATTTTGCTACTGAAACTTGTGGTATTAGTCATTTTGATATAACTAATACGCATACGATCTGGGTAACAAAATCATGTGTCAATTTGCCGAATTTATTTGTCAATTTTTTACGAAGAGATTTCTATATACCTTTTACCACAAACGAATCCACGAAACAAACGATAATTGTCAATGAATATAGCAAATCGATTCATTTCAATATTTACATGAACCTCGACGTACTATATGTATATGTATGTATGTGTACCAGCGTACAATAATTATATTGAATGTGTCTGAATGTCAAATATCGTGGACAATAATAATAATAATTCCTAATAATAATTTTGTTGCTAAAATGGACAGAATTAGATCAAATGGCTCATCATACCGTATTACTTGTACGTATGTTGTATTATAAGTGTATAGAATAACGAGCTCATGTATGTCTACATATATATAAATATATATATACATAAATATGTGAATTCGCCTATATAGAGCCACGATAGTGAGAAAATTGGATAATCAATAACAAATAAAACGATGGATATAACAAGAATGTATGATTGCCACTGCTAATGATTAAAAGGTATTAAATAGCTTAAACAAAATGATTATTGAATAAAAATGTAGGTAAAAGTTCTACTACAAGTATATATAACTATAAATACTACATCAAAGAAGTGTAGACAAGTTGCTGATTCTTAAGCATTTGATGGGTTGCAGGGCCTCAAGATATTTACATAAATAAAAGCTGCTAAAAATACAAGTATGTGCATATCGTTTGCATCAAATATCATTTCACGCTGAAATGAATATAAATATACATATATGTATATGTATAGGCTTAAGAACTAAGTGAAGCTACTATATACACATACATATGTATAACCGATAATGTGAAATGTGCAATTGACAATAAAATGCACGAATAACTAAAAGAGAAAACATTATTTTAAAAGAAATATTAAAGTATAACTAAAAATATCTTTATTTAACGTGGATTTTGTAAAACCAAGACTTAAATCTTTTTAAGCCTTGCTTGCGTCTAGTGTAAACGAATGCAAATTTTGGAATATATAAGTCGTGAAAATATCAACTACAATGCGTGGGTTTCAGCTTTAAACAAAATGAACATGTCAAAAGGAAAAGTACAGAGTATATCGTAAACGTATACAGACGTATGTACGTACATACATGTAAAATATATGAAAGTAAAAAACTAAAATGACGTACTATTTACACTAAATGATAAATGAAAAAATATATACATGCTTTTTATTAACTGAAATGTTGCACAACTAAATGTTTATATGTAGTTATACACATATACACACATATATGCTTATATCGGCTGAGCGGACTGGTCCTGAGACCACAGCTTATTTGATTCAAACACATTTTCATTTTAGTTACATTTTTGTATCCCCTGTCTTCTAGTGTAATCTTGTTTAACATCCCTACTTTCAGTTTTTTTTTTATCCATCAGCCCAGCCAATTTTTACATAAAAAATGCGCTTACTTTAATGACTGGCTGTATTTAAACGATATTACGATATATTACTCATATAATGTAATGCTCATTCAATAAATGAGCCGAACGCATAATTAAAGACTCAAAATTGGTTGTTTCAGCTACCATGGAGTAGCACCCAAAAGCAGAAGAGCGCATAACATTTTCACAAAATGCATGCAAGTATAGCTCAAATAAATAAATTTGCCGATTTTATTGATATGTAGTGTATGTATTAAATATATATGCACACATATTATAAAACTAACAAAAGCTGGGCAAAACTTAACTGTTTTATTTAAATTCTTGCTTATTGAGATGCTTTAGAAGGTAATTGAGCATGCATAACTAAGTATATACATACATTCGTATCGTATTGACATTAGTTAACAATGGATGTTTTGTACAATCAGTTTACAAAATAAAGAAAACAAAAATAATAATAGAAAAATGAAGCGCATATTACACAAGGCACGTCTGTTCTTTTAACCAAATAAGTGAACAAAATTAAACTATAAAAGAATAGCAGAAAGGAATATATGTTTATATATCAAATATATATAGTATATAAAGTAATCGTAGCACGTAGGCAGATGTGATGGTGTCTAGATCAATATGTTATTATGCACGTACATAGCGACCCTATAGTTTTATACTGCAAACTTTCTATCCCCAAAGATACAACATTTAAAGACTCTATGATGATTTCAAAAATACATAACTTGATTTGAAAACTAAAAACAACAGTCCTCTACAGTTGGAGGAGAACACAGGCGCTATTTCAGTGAACAAAAAAAAAATCAATTGATGGAATGGAGTTAAGTTTAAAGCATAATGGTTCAATAGTTTATGCAGGCACAAAAATTATATAGACTTACGCATTTATTTACCATTTATAAGAAATTTCTATATTGGCTGTTAACGCCTAAGTTCGATTAAAAAATATTTACTTTCTGTATGAGTTTATAAATCAAAGTGAGCTATTTTATACATACATACATATGTATATCTATGATCCTGGCTTCTATCAAAACGCTTAGCTTTATGTATATTTAGACCTTAGCAAAAATATAAAAACATATTGTAAATGTTGAAATGCTTAGCATTGAAAGGAGGAAGTCAAGTAAGTTACAAATACTTATGCTAAGTAAAAGTCGAGTAACGAAAAGTACACGAGCGTACATACACATACTATTATACATTTGATATAAAATCAATTACAACACCCAATTACAATATCTACGCATGTATCAAAGATATACAATTTAAAAAAACAAAAAAAAGCGGCTTAAAAAACTCGTTATTTTATACACAGTGAGAAATGTTTTTATTTTCCTTAATGGATCCTTAAGTTTCAAGTGCTCCACTATTTAATGTGCTTTAAGCCAACTAATAAAAACCACTAAGCAAAGTAAATAAATGTAGCGAATTGTTGATTGTATATGTAGTAAAAATATTTAAATGAAACAGGAAATGATGGTAAAGGATCTGAATTTTGGCGTAACTGAAATATTTATACACAAAAAGTTTTTACCAATTCAAAAATAACCCTAAAAGCACTTGTTAATTACGCACTGGAACATAAGAATCAAGGTGTTGGAGAATTGAAGAGAATCTAAAACTTGGACAATAAAAAAATACACACAATAATTTTATATGAAAACAAAATGATGCTTTATTGTTTAAAAACGGCCACAGCATAGGCAATGAGAATTTACGGAACGTCTTAAGCGCAGCGACAATTTTTTGGGAAAATGTATTTAAAAAATGATGAGCAACTAGCACTGGTTCCTCAAATGCGTACTATATAAAACAAAATACAGTAAATAAGCCTAATATTAAGTAAGAAGATACATTCTATACAACAACAAGAAAATACACACATTCATTTACAGACTCGTGTAACCAGATAAATGCTAAAAGCAAGGTGTCATACATATACATACATATTATATACATACCTACATACATATATAAATGTTGACAAATAAATGTATAACAGTATACAGAAAATGCTATTAAACAGCAACACATGTCTTTTAATACAAATATTTAAGGTGGTTAAATATTTCAACCAGATTTTAGATTTCCCTGCTCGAAAGTTGTAACTGGATAAATTTGTTTATTTCTTTTCAATTATAACTAAACTTAAAATTTTGCTTTAACGATTTGCCCTTCTACTTTAAATAACGTTGCACAACCTCACGCATCTGCGTAATTGCTTGCCGCTGATCTGGTGCCCCCACCACAGCTGTGCCGGATACAATCATATTGGCGCCAGACTTGGCACAGCATTCAATGGTTTTAGGGCCGACGCCTCCATCGACCTCGATGTCAATGTTGGGATAGTTGCATCGTAGCCATTCAACCTTAGGCATCATGTCGGCCATGAATGATTGCCCACCAAATCCAGGTTCAACGGTCATGACCAACACAACATCTGCCACTTCCATGTATCGTGCGAGTTCCTCGACCTGTGAGAAACGTGTGTTTGTTTAATGACATACAAATGTACATACATAACCTCACACTAACTTTTGTAGCCGGCTTGATTGCCAGGCCTACTTTCATGCCCGACTCTTGTACCAGACGGCAAACATTGCAAACATCCTTCACCGGTTCTATGTGAAATGTATACAGGTTGACGCCAGCATCGGCCATGGGCTCTATCCATTGCTCCGGGCTATTGACCATCATATGCGTCTCGAAGTACGCGTTCTTATAGATATCAAAAGGACTTTAATTTCACTTCATTATCTAAATAGCACTGGTTGCATTGCATTTCCACCTTGAACGTACCTTGATATGGTTTCGCAAGCATTTGACCATGGGATGACCGAATGTAAGATTTGGCACAAAGTTTCCATCCATGACGTCCAAGTGAAGATAGTCGGCTCCATTGTCAAGTAATTTCTGTGATTCTGCCGCTAAATTGGCTAGGTCTGCGTTAAGAATGGAGGGTCCAATTTTAGCTTGAGGGGCCATTTTTGTGCAACAGCGGCAGAATGATCGTAAAAGTCGCTGTTGCAAAAGCTTGGGGTAAGCCGTTTTGTCACTGATAAGGTCAAACAGAGGGGAGCTTGCGCTCAGAATTTTGACGTTTGAAACAGTATGAGTACAATCTTAGCCTGGCATCATTTGGCTTGCTTACGATGCCAGGCATCGATGAAATATACTTGGCCATCACCATATAAGAGATGGGACGGTTTAAAAATTGTATGAAATACATAAATACATTTTATAATAGGGCTTTCTGGTAGATAAACGATTTTCACGCATAAAATAAACCCCTTTTGTTTGGGTTAATTTTATTCGTTATTTCATAAACCTGAAGTTGACTATTTATATACATATATTGAATTTACATTTTAGTCGTTTTAGTTATTGGTTAGTTTTTAAAGTACAAATATAACGCCGTTTGATGTCGATGGTAAAAACATTCTATTTATAATCAATCAGCTGTTAAATTCTCAAATATCGATACCTATGCTAGGTATGGTATTAAAGGAAATTAGATGGATGATTAAAATAACAAGAATGTGTTTTTTTTTTTTTGATAAACGTAAATTTTGTTGAACGTTTTTTTAGTCTGCGATGGCTACTCTTAAATTATTGCTGCAGAAAGTATAAAAATTTCAAAATATGTAAATATCGATATACCGATGTATATATCGAATGTTGATAGTTTCCCGTGCGTGAGTTAAAGCAACAGTTGATAGATATGTATGTACATGTATATGAATGTGCATCTTTGTTTTGAAACACAATCGCCACGGTGCGTCGTACATCGCATCGAATTGCAGTTTGAGTTCGACTATTAAATGCTTAAACCAAAAAAGGAGGCGTAAATTGTTATAGGTATATGTACTTTATGTAGATTTATTAAGGGATACGTGGCAGCATCAGAAGCTACAACTATGGCTATTGGCTGTTTCAATTGCTTCAATCGCGATGGTTACCAGCTTATTGGCACCTCAGGTAAGTTTTTTCGCCGTACAATAGTTAATATATGCAAATACATATGTATGTATATGTATAAATCAATACCGCAACTGTCTACAGGTCCGCGATTTGGTGTACGTCACCTGCAGTGCATACTTGCATTTTTTGGCCTAGCCGTGGCATATTCGTTACGCGTCAACCTCTCTGTGGCCATTGTGGCTATGACAGATCGTAACGCAAGTAACCCTAACTTTCCGGTGAGTTGAGAGATATTCATACTTTTTACTAAGTCAAGTAATATTTGTTGATGTTTTTAGGAATTTGATTGGGATGAGAGCGTTAAGTCCTACTTGTTAAGCAGCTTCTTTTGGGGCTACGTAGTGACACAAGTGCCTGGTGGATATTTGTCTGCAATCTATGGTGCCAAGTACATGCTCTTCTGGGGTCTGATTATCTGTTCCTGTTTGGCGTTACTTACGCCTTTCTGTGCTATGATAGGCGACTGGCAGCTGTTAGTTTTTCTGCGCGCCGTACAGGGTCTATGTCAGGGAGTTATCTTTCCCTCCATGCATACTTTTCTCTCTAAATGGGCTCCTGTCGAGGAACGCGGTCGTTTAGTTGGCTACTGTTATTCGGGATCGCAATTTGGAACGGTTGTCATGCTGTCTATTAGTGGATATATCGCCTCCTCACTGGGTTGGCCCAGCATATTTTACGTATCCGGTTGCTTTGGTATCTTGTGGTCAGTTTTGTGGTTTTACTACAGCGCCAGTATTCCAGCACAGCATCCTACTATCACGCATAATGAACGCTTTTACATTGAGTCTTCGTCCTCGTCAAATACAAATCGTGATTCAGCGATCCAGCTCACAACGCCCTGGCGGCGCATATTTACTTCAGCTCCGGTGCTAGTGCTTGTTGTCAGCCACTGCACCAATAACTGGGGATTCTGGACGCTGCTCACCGAAATACCGACCTTCTTGAAAAGCGTGCTGGGCATGGATATTCGTCACAATGGACCCTTGTCGGCGTTACCATATCTGACCATGTGTCTACTTACCTACGTCTTTATCTGGCTATCGGATTTACTCAAGCAACGCAACACAGCCCTACCACTCAATTATTCGCGAAAAATCTTCAATACACTTGGTATGTGGCTGCCCGCACTTGCGCTACTCGGCCTGGGCTATATTACAGCCGGAGGCGATAATGCCAAGGTGGCCATCGCGCTGCTCACTATAGCCGTGGCCACCAATTCAGCGACCTATCTGGGCTTCCATGTCAACCACATTGATTTATCCCCCAACTTTGCGGGTACGTTAATGGGGATAAGCAATTGCGCGGCCAATGTAATGAGCATATTAGCTCCACTCAGCGTTGGAGTCTTTGTCACTGATGAGGTGAGTCGGCATTTATCGTTAGCCCGGAAAAATGAAATAAACTTTTTATATTTCAGACTAATCCTGTACAGTGGCGAATCGTATTCTTCTTCAGCGCTTTTATGTACTTTTTTGGCAGTATGTTGTTTATACTATTTGGGCGGACTGATGTTCAATCCTGGAATACGCCATCACAGCAGCAGCAAACAAGAACATCTATATCAGAGAATTTGGCGCAAGAAAATAGTGAGGAACCAACAGAACGCGCGCCACTGTATCAGGATGCGTAAGTGATTTAAAGCACAAAGAACACTGTGATTAAGGCAATTGAATCGTGTACCTAAGTAACTGAGAGACATTCCAAGGAATTGATTGAGTGCTATCTTTACAAATGCTTTATAAATATTAAAGTATATAAAATATATATATACTACTGATGGAAATACACATGACAAAAAAATATATATATGTATACATGAAAGGTACAGTCTATGTATGTACCTTATAATTAAGTTCAAACTAGTACCTTGCATAATTTATTCCCAATGTAGCAGCATATTATTTGAAATATCATCGAATTTATTGTTAATTTGAATAAGTTATTTGTTTTTAATTTTAAAACCGCCTACGAAAGTACCACAGCGGTTACTTATTGTTTCTGTCTTTTGTAGAACCTAATTAAAAAAAGCTTCGTCATTCGATATATATTTTTAATTTATTTTAAAGTTGTTGTTAGTATTATTTTATACATACATACAATACTTATCCTTAAACATTTTATGCTACACTTTTATGTTTTCTATTTATTCGTATGCTACTAAATTAACTAAACTTTTCGAGACAACCAGTTGGTCGAACATTTTGAAATACAAAACATTTTTAAATGTAACTTGATTTATTGGCTTACTCGTTTAACACTTTCAGAGTTAAAGCTAAGCAATTACACGCTGATACAGTTTGTGTGTTTGTCGAAAGGAAGTAGGAAAGAACAACTGTATGAGAAGTGCTGTGTTGCATAGATCTGTGGCTGTGGAAACTACACAAGGTACGAATTGGAGTTGGACTGGAAGCCGCCCGATATCCAGGCTGATTACAACAACAAGAACGTATCACAAATCATCTTCCATTCCTGCTTCAACGACAAAGACTGCACGTTGGTTCTATACTCTTATCCTTATGTACAATTAAGCGTACTAAATCGAGCTGTGGCTCAATGCAACTTGTGGTTGGCGGGCAGATCTTCAGAGCGTATGCAGCGACCTCGATAGCATATCTCCGTCTCTGATGTGACTTTTGTTGATGTGGATGTGGCATAGACCACATGCTGCATCAAGTCTTTGTGAAATTTATCATCCTTTTTGTTCGAAGGCGATTCGGCTGTGGTCGCCACTGCTTGCGATGCAGCTTCTGTGGCTTCTACTGTCGTGCTGTCCGTGGGCTTTGTGCGATTAATGCTCGTATATTCCTGGCGACGTTTGCCTACGGCTGCCAACGCAGCGGTCACCGCCTGATCTTCGCTCTCATCAATGGAAAATAGAGTGTGCAGCTGCTTCTTCACCTCGGAGAAGAGACTGGGCTGTGTTTCGAGGTCGTCCACATCAACATCGGCTGCAGTATCCATGCGACGGGTGGCGCTCTCTCCCACAACTTCACTTACTGGCAGCATTGTAACCGTAGTGGTGACGTCTGGGACGACTGCTGTAGTTACTTCGTATTCTTCTGGTGTGCTTGGCTGCGGTGTCGTTGTAGTCACCAATGTGGGGACTGACTGGGTTGTCGGTGTTAGCGGTGTTGTTGCTTTTGGTACCTCCTCCGGTTTCTCGCTGGCATAGAGTGCATTATAAAGTTGTGGACCAAGATTTTGCGACTCAGCGGTCTCAAAATTTTCGTTGTTATCCGTGCCACTCGTAACACGATTCTTCTTCCATTTACCCCGTCGACTCAAGCGACCAAAGGTGGTGCTACTCGTCTCTGTTGTCAGCTCTTCTGGTGCTTTTCCCATAACTTCTTCAAGCAATTCAGCGAATGATTTTTCAGGTCTGTAATTAAAGCATACATAGTAGTACACGAAAAATCAAATAAAAATATTAGCTCTACTTACTTTAGGTTGGGGGCCTTTATCGTTGTGCGCTGCGATTGACTTGAAGACGGGGATCCACTAAGATTGGCAGCAACATTGAATTCGAAAGAGTCAGCTTCCTGGGTTGGACCGACAGTGACGATTTCGGGCTCATTGTCGAAATTATGCACGTCAGTTGGGGACGCTTCTTTTGGGTTGAGGGGCTTGAAACTGTTACTGTTGCTGTTGCTGCTTTCTGTGGCTGGCGACCACTGAGACTCCTGGCCCTCCAGCTGCAAAGATGGCTTGTATCGGCGACGCGAAGTCTGTATTGTCTGCGGGAAGATGAATTTTTAATATTTATACTTCTCATTCAATAAAATAGGCCGCTTGCCTCTTTGTCACGCTGTTCTTGGTTGTAGCGGCTGTACTTGCGAAGGTTTTGCTTTTGAGTTACTGGCTCGGAAGCTTCATTCGGCGAGGCAGTGGATGAGGCCGGATGGTGCGGACGACGCGTGCGTTGGCGCACCTTAACAACTCGACGCGGGGGAAGACGTGTACGGATCTTTAGTGGAAGAAAGATCATCATTGAATATTCTAATACAAAATAAGAAAGAAAAGGCAATTTAGGCACTCACTGATGGTCGTTCTTCTGCGACTGTTGTGGTTTGTGGTGCTTCCGTTGTCGTAGTTGTGCGCAATCTCGGATAGTTGCGGCGAATGAATGGCGATCTTCGGGTCGTAGTTGTAGGGGCCTCAGTGGTTGTGCGAGTTGTTGTGGTCGTCGTTGTTGTGGAAGGCGTTGTGCTAGCAACGGCAGTATAAATTGGATTCACCTCGTTGCGAACAATGGCTTCGGTGGGAGCCAAATCCTCTTGGTTGGGGAAGTACCCGGGCCCATAGTTATCCTTAAATTCGTTATAGTGCTGAGCAATCTGCATGGGCTCCAGCAAGCTGGCGGGAAACACATCCTGATCACCGTTGTCAATACTATTGCTGGGTGTCACCGTGTAAACCTGCTGTGACTCTGAAGCCGGACCTTCGGTACTACCCACATCATAGGAGCTAGGTATAGCGGTTGGACTGGTTGGACGACGAGTGCCTTTAAACACGGGGTAGTTCTGCTTCAGAACATCTCTCTGGTACTCTAGGTCTTGGTCTTCATTCTTGTTGCTCTTTTTGGAGCCTGTGTAGTGTTTCTTTGGCTTCAGCTTCAGCGACTGTCGCTCCTCGGGCGTTGGTTGATATCGGATGCGATTGGGATTGCGTAGGAGCGGATTACGTGCTGATGTTGGTCGCCGTGTAGCCAAATTGCTCGTTGTCTCTTCTTCATTATCTCCATTTTCTACTGCGGTAATGCCGGCACTGCCTCGCGTTTTGTATGGGCGTCTAATGCGGTGTGATTGTAGCTTGCTATTGGAGCTCTCAGACTCGGAGTAAGAGACGGATGAAGTCACTACCTTTGATACAACTGGCTTGCGTGTACGAAGCAATGGACGTCGCGTAGGACGCGATTCAGCATCCTGTTCGCTCACTGGGAGGGTCGTAGCCAGCTTTTCCTTTTCTTGCAGATTATTCACGAGTCCCGGAATTTCGGGCATTAGTGGCGGTAGTTCAGAGGGCACATGATAAGGGTTTGGCTCATACTCCAAGTTTGTGCTGTCTAGAACCTCATTCTGGTTGTATATTGGGCGGTGATTGAGTGGCAGTTGCTTCTGTGGCTCCACGTTGTAGCCAACGTCTGAGGTGGTCACTGGAATGGCAGCGGGCGTGTAGATTGTGACACGCTGCTTGCCCTTGGTGTTGGCCTTTTGTGTTGTTGTAGGTATAGCCTCATCACGACCATATTCAACGGAAACAGGAGTGTACTGGACTTGCTCGAATGGTGGGTTAGTGGTTTGTGGTCGCTGACGGAAAGCATCCTGCTGCCGGAAATACTGTTTCATGCGCAACTCTTCATCAGAGCTGCCTGAAATCGGCGGGCGGGTCGTAAGCCGAGGCAGATGTTCTTGAACAGGCTGAGCTTGAGGTGAGGTATCAAACTGCGGGTATAGCTGGCCATTGGTACTAGGGAACTCTACGTGAGGGCTAGAACTGTATGTGAAGAGCGTTTGAGGAGCTGCCGTTGTCGAAGTCGTCGACGTGGTGGAACTGGTCGAAGTTGACGTGGAGCTTGTTGTCGAGGTGGATGTGCTAGGCTTGTTCAACAGTGCATTGAAGTAGTCTTCGTTGCCTATTTGGTTAATAGTTTCGAAGGGGCTTTTAGTCGGCGGTCGGTAAGTGGGAGGGTCGACTTGCACATGCTGTGGGCGCTTTTTCTTTGGACGCTCCTGTTTAGTTATCTTGGGGGAAGTAACCTCCTGAATGGCGTCCTGGACGTAGAAATAACTGAACTTGTTTCCACGTCCCGGAGCTTGACTTGCGGGAGTGCGCTGCGTGGTTCCATCAAAGGGATTACGGGTGTTGGCTGGGCTTGCCACTGGAGCAACATATGGTCGCTGTGGTCGAGGAGGTGGTGCCAGGTCCTGCGTAGTAGCAAAGGATCCACCTTTGGCGCGATTGACTACAATAGAGCCAACATGCGGCTCAGGTAAAAGGATTTTGTTAAAGCCATTAGGCGTGCGATAGCTAAGGGGTGCTACGAAAAAGGGTATTTCACTTAGATCGCGCGAGTGTGCCAACTGGGAGAGGTAGGGCAAGTCGAATTTGACGTAGCCGTCGGGTATCGGCATGCCAGCAGGTCCAACAAATATATCTGGAGTTTGTTTGGTAGGTGCATCGATCACCGATATGGACTGGGCATTGCGCAAAGCGCTGACCACATCTGATTGCGATGGACGCGCGTTGGACCGCAACAGGAACATGGCTAGTGGCGGCTGATGAGCCTTTGGCTTGGGCTTAGCCGTGGTGAATTGTGGTTGCGCGTAGCTCTGGAACACGTTCTGAGGAAGTGCTGTGGTTGTTGTACTGGTGGTGCTTGGGCGCAAGGTGGTTCCAGGACTGTAGAAACTGTTGCCAACGCTGGGATCTTGCGTGTAAAACTGGTTGATTTGGTAGGGATTTACGGCTGGGAGGCCGGCATTGAGGTTGTACTTATTTACATTGTAGTTGTTACTGTTGCCTGACCCAGAATTTGACTGTTGTTGCTGCTGACGCTGCTGGTTGTAGAGCGTGTCATAGGGAACATAAAGCAACTGCACCTCTTGTTGTTGACCATTGACGCCTCCAGTTGAACCTCCGGCCGAATCAGCAGATGGGGCTGCCTTGTTCAAGTCAAACAGCGATTCTGGTTCTGGGTCCACGGGGAACACTTGCGGTGTTACACTTTGCAGAGATGGCTGCGTAGGCTTGGTATGCGTCTTGAGAGGCAAAATGTCGTCGACATAATTCTGTTGATGCAGCGGCTTGTGTGCCGTCAGTGCCTGAGGCAATGGCTTCTGTGAAATCGGATGGAACTCTGGTGGAAAGAGGGGCTGCTGTTGGCCAAATAGAGTGGGTGAGTTAAATATAGAAGCCTGAGAAGCTCCAGCACCACCAAAGGAGTGTTGAATTTGGTAGCCAGTCTGTAGTGTGGGTGGCGCCTGAGCTCCAGCACGCAAATTGTTGCTTCCATCGTTACGGAAAGGCATTTCGAACTTAAAAAAAGACTGTGATGTAGGCTCCTGCGGGCCACTTGACTTCAGTGCCTGCGGCACTTGTCGCAGTGGCTGTGCAGGAAGCGGTGCATTCGGGAACCGTTGAAATTGGAAGGGAAAATCAAATGGAGCGCCACCCGTTTGCGACGTCTTCGGTAGTTCTCCAAAACGGCCATTGGGTGGAAACGACTGGGAATAGGTGAGTACGCGGCCATTTGCCGAGCGATCTTTGCTGCCGTCCAGCGGCTGTGCCAACGGCACCCAGTCAAGCGAGTCCGTCTCTGTGGATTCAACAGCGTCCAGTTGCCTTGACCATTTTGGGTCTGTATCCTGCGCCCGTACAATAGTTGCCGTCAACAGCAGACAAAGCCAACCGGCAGCGGCGAGTTGATTATGTGGCGTCATGATTGATGTGCCTGCAATGAAATGCCAAAAATATTTAATAATTATTTAAACCAACCACACGTCCATATGTTTAAATATAAACTTTAAGACCTACAATTATAATCATTATTTTTGCATACGACTATTTGGGGCAATTGTTTTTTAAGAGTTCAATTCGTAAAGAGCTTAGAATTTTAAAAAACGCAAATAGAAAATACTAACCAAGCAAAAAAACAGAGGTTTTTATAAATATTGTTTTTCAATTTTTTAATATTTCTAGAATTTGAAATGGTTTCCACACCATAATGTTAAATAAATATTGCATAAAATGCTTGAAAAGATATTATAATTAGATATATGTAAGTACTACTTATACATACACATCTTGTATGTATGTATATGCATACTTTAAATATCATACGGTTTATCCTGACTGATTGATATATGTATGTAATAGTTTCTTTTTACGGTTTAAGCAACGCGATTGTACAAAAAATTCGAGCTTCAAATGAAACAAATGGGTCCCAACATTTATTTAAATCAGAATTTTTCATCCGATTTACTTCATTTTTTTTTCTAACATTTAGTTCGAGAACTGATGTAAAACTTGCTTAACCAAAGACTTTTGCTTCATCTGATGTTAATACCAACACATATTGCGTTTGAGTCTGCAATTAATTTTTATGAAACCGGTCAATTAGAAGCAGAACTTTATATAACAAGTTGCTTGGTATGTTGTGGCCCTCTGAGCGGTACAAGCGCTCTGTATATACATACAAGTACATACTTACATACACATTAATACATACTATACATACATACATACCAATACATATGAATATACCAGATCATTATTCAAATTGTTGTTCCCGCAGTAAATGTAATTGGCTATTGGACAACAACAACTTCAATAATAATAGCGATAATCGTGGAGGTGCCTTCATTTGGCCATTCCGATTTTTGTAAAATGCAAAAGAAAGTGTATTGTAATGAAAACGCTTATAATTTCTTTGCGGTCCATGCATGACGGCGTAACAAATTGTTGATCATTGAATACCGACTACCGATTACCAGTTGATATGTTTTGCATTGATTTCCTCATCTCTGAGGCGTATTAATAAATTACAATAAGTTGATGGTACCAGTTAATACACATATGTATGTATATCTGCCGTGGGGATCGGCGCATTGAGTTGCATCATCGAATCGGCCTGGCGACATCAAAATATAAGCAAGTACGCAAGCTAATACATACATGCGTGCATGTGTTTGTGCGTACAAGCATGTGCATGCAAAAGTTTGCTGGCGAGTGCGCCGAATTGGCTTCGAAACGAAAGTGAACTGGACGAGCAAGAGCCCCTCCCCCTTTAATGTTGCAGCCCCCGACGACTGCAGCGTATCACTTTCGTTTTCACTTTTCCAGTGAATTAATCCCGCACATGTTGTTACTTTTGTTGTTGTTGTTTTTTGCCATTAAAGTGAAAAATGCAGATACACACACACACACACACACACACACACAAGCATACATACATTTATAACGGATGTCGGGCCAGGCCCAACTGCAGCAACAATAAATGGGTTAAATGAAAGCAAAAGCAAAAACAACTTGGAAAGAGGCTGCAGAAAGGCTGTCTCGATGCCGACATTTTTAGTTTTGGCGAAAAATCGTAAGCGCAATAAAAACATTAAAACGGAACTCTTAGCAGTTAACGTTAACGTAACGGAGAGGCCAGCAATTGGCAGGTGCTTTGCTTTGCGCTGCTGGCACAGTGAAAGAAGAAGAAGAAGAAAGTTCATTGAGTCGCTGTTGCGGTTGCGCCACAGTCAGTTCGTTATGTTAGAGCAGGACGGCAACAAAATAATGGAAATTAAACAGAGTTGCGGCCAATTGCACGCGGCTGCAATCAAAAACTGACCACAACCATGGAAACCCGTTGCCAAATTATTGTTGTCACACCTGAGCGCTTTGTCTTTGCCAGACACAAAACAGACAGATACGATGGGCAGGCAGGCAGGCAGACAGGTAGACGGACAGACAGACAGACAGACAGCGACATTGGCCGACGTTACTGCCTGCACTTGAATTATGTATATATCTACATACACATACATATGTGTATATTTGTGTACGAGGCTCGATCAATAAATATCCAAGTTTGCAATCAGTGTCCGTTTTTGAACCTTTAAGGCTTAACTTACAATAAAAGAATTACAAGGATGCTTTAAAATTAAATCAGTTCTCAAATATCAACAAATGATTTTCAAAATATGTATATCCAAATGTAAGTCTACGTTCACACAATAAATATCCAAATGGTTCTTTGGTGTTACTTTAGTGGATTCGGGGAGAGGCCCTTTGGCAGATAGGCTATCAATTAGACTAGTTGGAAAGGGTTCGGCGGTTCGGCGAACGACATCAATTAATCACAATATTTCGTATGAAGTTTTTGGTTTACTAATTTTTACATGAGATATGTAAATGAAACGGCCGACAAATTTCGTGCTCTTGTATAGGTACGTTACTAGTATGTATTTTATTACTTCAATCAAATGCGAATCAATATTCCGCGGCGAATCCGTATTTGAAATTAAATGTTCTAAGCTTCCTTGTTTGCAAAGTAATTGCAAACAAGTCAGTAATTGCAAGTCAGACCGTAATTTAAAATGTCCTGAAGCTCAAATTACAATACCCGCCCTGTTCAAATAATGACTTCCAAAGGAACAGTTCCTTTTACAATATTTCGCTATAAAAGCGAAAAGAATACTGTGATTGGGGAAGTACTTCTGCAGGAAAAAAGAAAAGACACACTTCTCGTGCCTCTATTTTGGGCAGCCTTCCCTGTTTTGTAGGAATTGAAATGTAAGGATGCGGAACAAATTGTACACAAATTAAAAAAATGGGAGAAAGCGAGTACTTATCGATCGACCTTCGCAACTGGCATGCATTAGTATTCGTGTGGGCTGTCTCTGTAGGTGTGTGCTTTTCATCGAAAGTGAAATGTGACAATGCCCTCGGTTTGGCCGCTGGCTTATTGTGTAGCTGTAATATTTTCTTTGCCAAGTACTTGGCGTTGTAATGTTATTGTTTTCCCTTTCATTTCTCCATATCTTGCTGCATTTCAGCTCGCTCCACACAACATTTGAAAGAAAGTTACAATTGGCCGGCAGTTGGGGCTTTGGGCTGGCTTTACTGTCGTGTTTTCGTGGTTAACTGTTATGGATTAATTGCATTTGTATTTTTCGTTTAATTTAGTGATTGTGGTTAGACCATTGCGAGCGAGCGCTTTCAAATGAATTCGAAGATAAATCTCAATTAGAAGCCGGATGTATAATTGACTACATAAGTAGATGTACGAGTATGTATTCATGTAAGAGATCAAAGAGCAGAAAGAGGCAGGCTTTGCTCTGCTAAGCAGCTTACAATTCCAATAAATAATTGACACACATGTCCAAGTCATGGCTATGGCTAATGAACAATTGTCAAACAATAATAATTCCAAGAGTGCGTAGCTATGCATCGAATGGGATTAGGGGGGTCGACATTGACATTGTTTTCGACACTTTTATGAAATAAAACCGACACAAATTTTGGGAGTGTCCGCACACAAGGCATGGCAATTAATTGGATTACGAGTACCTGACCTGGCGGGCGGTAAACACACCCACCCACAGCTCGTCAAGGTTAAATTGAAAGTGGCTTGTAACTCACCATAAACAGCAGCGACTACAATTATAACAATAACGATAATGCAGAGTCGTTGAAGTCGTAGAGTCGCAGGTGTGAAAATTGAAAAGGTTGGAGCTGCAAAGAAAAATGCAAATAATGTTGAATTCAAGTTGGAAAAACATTTCAAAATCAAACGCCTAGGCGTTATAGCAATGCGGGTGAGTGTGGGTGTCATGCAAAGCAGCAGACGAATACGAATATGCCTTGTTAATTGCTTTGAGTTGAAAAATCAACGCCTCGCTGCCACGCTTTGCTGACTGAGGCTTTGGGTGTTAACTGAACAAGCTTCGTGTTTGTTTTGCAGTTGGCAAACGGAATTTATTGTTGACGTGAAATAAAAGTGGCAGTGCCTGCAGATACAGATACAGTCATTAAGACGTGCTGAAATAATCAGAGCACAGCAAACACATACATATTTGAACCATCACCATGGCCTGCAGCAGTCTGGTTGGCCGTGTTAGTGGAGGCTGACAGCAATTGGCTGAGCTGCTAAGGCTTGCACAAGCATTGGTAACAAGAATATGCGTATATCTCGATAGCACATTTCAACATTTCTGGCAAACGCCGGAGGCCCAACTGTGACTCAACTTGGCCGCCAATCAGTCGGCGCCCCTAACCAATTGTCAATAATTGCGCAAGCCTAATGCGAAGTAACTGGAAAAACTTGCACAAATGCGACCCAGAAAAGTTTGTCAACAAAAAAATATAATCACCGTTTAAAAAAATTGAAAGAAAAATAACGAACACAAAGGCATTTTTAATTAAGTTTTACTTTTGTTTTATGTCACACACAGGTTTTCTTCACAAGCCATTTCGCATAAGATAGTCATGTGTATTTTGCTATTATGCAGCTCTTGTCAAATTAATTAAGTAATTTGAATAAAAAAAAGCTCTGTTACACATTCGAGTTCACAGAGATCAAAGATATTGTCGCTCAGTTCAACAGCTGCCTTCTAGCAATTACTGAAAAGAGGCAAACATTTTGGCACATCAGAGCCTTTAAAGACTGTGAAATTGTTTAGCTAACAGGTCGCCACAGCCACTACGTTCAGCATAAGGCGATGGCAACGCATAATTTATTCACAGCGAGTCGTTGAACCCGACATTGGCGCAATGAACCAACCAGTCACTAAAAAGTTGTAAAGACACAATGAAATGCATTTATGGCTCTTGGCTCTTCAAATTGCCAGTGACTGCTTTCTTAAAACTGGAAATTCAATTTAACTGCAGTGGCGACTGGGCTTGCTAATCAGAAACCAGTGCAAGCTTTGCTTCAAAATTAAAGCCTTTAAAATTGAGATTATTATTAATAGGAAATTTATTACATTGTTGATTTCCAATATAATAAAATATTTCTCTTTTAAAAGAAGACAAGAACATTCATTGTGAAAGTAAACTTTTTATTATTTAAATTAAACTTACTAAATACATACATTTTTTTTAGAGAAATTCTACAAATTTCAATAAGCGCATTACTTCACGGAATTATAACATACTTATTAAGGTTGATAATCCAAAAGCAAAGATTTATTTTTCCCCAACCCTAGTTGTACTAAACTGATAATTTGCACTCATATATACTACATATATACATATGTAAATTGTTATTATAGGTACTGTTTGATTCACATATTATAAACATAAAAACGGCAATATTATAAGTTATTAATGTTTTTAAAAATGTGTTATCAACAAGGTACATTCCTATAAAACGCAGTAGATAAAAATAAAACAATAACAATAAATATTAGTACTAAAACATTAGGGTATTATTAGCCTTTAAACATTCGACCTATTATTATTTATTGTACGAGTAGATAGTATAATAGAACTGCAATAATGGAAACATTTGAAGTTGAAGATAGAAATAGATTACTTAATATCTCTCCAGCCCGCTTTAAAGTTGTTATCGTTTTGTTTTCTTTGTTGTATTTTTTTCTCCTTACTACGCATTCCGCAAAACAAAGCTATCTTGAATGTTTAATTGGGCGCCAAAATTGGTTGAGCTTTTTGTCGTCACTGCTAATTTTATTTTTATATTTCACGGCACACACGAACACACACACACACACACACATAAATACACACCAACATTATGCCAAATTATTAAAAATGTTAATTTCAAAACAAAGCGAAGAAAAAACTTTCGTTTTTGTTAGCTTTCCCAAGCGTGAACTCGAACCTGCTCAGAAAACTAAAACTGTGCGACGCGCTTGCGCAATCATAAGAATTTATGTGCCCATTAGCTAAGCACTGGCATTTGTGTTCGTTTGCATTTGAAAGCGAAAGTGTTTAAGACAAATTTCTTCGTCATGCCCACTACTTATAGTTTCTCTGCGGCTTTTTTGCTTCGTCGCACAGTGGGGCCTTAGGCCGAAACAGCTTGCGAAAATCAAAATTTTCATGAACGCTTTGGGAGTAATGAATAAACGTGTCTAATAGTTTTTTTTCCAAAGATTACGAAAATCTTACTCTCAAAAAAATCGGAATTATAGTTTAGGACATATGTGCACTCAAAGTCGACCCTTTTTTAAGCTCGCAACAATTAATTCAATTTGATGCAAATACTTCATCTTTCAGGTATAATATTAGCTAAGTTATGAAACGAATCATTGATGTTTTGATTTGTATTGCTAGATGAATTAATTTTATGCATTATTTAATAAAAACTATGTCTTTCGTATTTGTAGTTATCTAGAAAACGTTATTTTTTAAACTACCTATTTTTAGGGTGTTTTTCAACTTTGATGGAAAATAAAAAAAAAGTACCCAAAAGTACCTCGCCCATATTTTCAAAATATGTTCCTTAAATATTCTTTTACCTAACAGATTAAAACTTTCATCCGCCCGGATCCGCCGGTGTGCACCAGAGCAAAAGGAGTGCCGCAACTTCGGAAAAAAATCAGCGAAAAAGGCGCTGCCGCGGGTATAAGAAGAAGAATGCATTGCAGGTAGATTCGCTGTAACGGCTATTAGGAACATTGTATTTAGCATTATGGATACAAAAATATACCTAAGCGGTCCTATTTGATCCACATTTAATACTGTGCAACCAAAATTTGCATAACATTTATTACAGGTAGTGTAATTTACAATATCAGGTGAAGGTCTTGCAATCTTTTTGACCCTTTCATGAATTGTAATTTCTTTGCTTTAAAGAATTTGAACAGGCAAAAAGAGGTTTTAGTTTATTATCTTAGGTATGCGTTTAGAAATGGTATATATTGCCAATATTTTTGGTGCAGCGTAATAGTCGAATTTTGACTTAAAAAGCAATCAGTTGTGTCTAACTAGCAGTGAATAGTATTTTTCAATATAATTTACGTTTAAATACCTTAAAAGTGATTTTTCTTTAACATGGCTGTGCAAAATGCAACATTATTTGATCTATTTAGGAATTCCAATGATGAGAAGGAATTTGAAGAAGCTGTTCTGGAAGAGCTGTATGATGCTCTGGAAAGTGCAGATCAGCAAAAAATGTTGAGAAATAAGCTTAAATTAATTTATTCTAAAATTGAACAGAAATGGATAAGCGTAGGATATAGCAAGCAGAAATTTGATTTAAAATATGAAATCTGGCTATCAACGACTACGTACTTGGATACATCAATGGACGATTTACCCTCTACATCAACTGGACGAGCCAGAGGAAGACCAACGAAATCCATTGAAGAATGCTCGGATTTTACAAGAAAAAGAAAGCTTGTCGATGTCACAGAAGCCATAGCTACGGATTACTTGTCGGAGGCGCTGTCCATGAAATACACCAAGGATCAGGAAAAAATAAAATCGCAAATCACAAAAGCGGTTGCTGACGCAAGCCCAGTGCGACTTAAAAGGATCAAGGAAAGCATTCCTACTCCGCCAAACTTACTGCTAAAGCAGTTCAGTGCCGATGAGGCTTGGCATTGTTTATGGATTTGGGATTGTCAAAGGAAAAATATTTAATATAGCGACATTCCCTAATTCGGCATAATGTTGATGTTCTTCCTGGGTACAAACAAATAGGATCGGCTAAGAAAGAGGCAGTACCTCAGCCCACAATAGTGACGGAACAGTCAGTGCAAGTAACACTTCATGGCCAATTGGAGAAATGTCAGAGGAAGCCCAAGAGTCGAGGAACAAGGACTATAAAAAATTCAGATATTTGAACACATGCAAGACGTCACGAATAAGGCAAAACGAGGATCTCTTCAATATGTTGTCAGCCTCTTCAGATCCACTGGTTTCATCCCTTAGACATGTGAGGTCTCACAAAGAATTAGTTAGTAATTATTCTTCGGACATGGTGAAATTATTAGATATTCCTTCGAATGTAGACGACTATTTTAAAGAAAACATATTAATGTAAATAATTGCAGCTGTCAGTACTTTATAATAAAAATTAATGTAATCATAAAATATTAACAAAATATTTTATTTTAATTTTTTTTATGTAAAAAAAATTTTCAATATTTTTAAATTAAAAAAAAAAGTTTGTAATATTTAAACAATTTTTTTTTCAATTTTTAATTTGTTAAAAACTAAAAATATAACATAACTGAAAATAATTGTATCATTAAATGTTTTTTATTAGTTTGATTAGGCAAATATTGCACTGGCAACAAAATTCAAGCACACATTGCGCAGCTCCTACAAATCACAGCACAATGTGCTATGACTTGTTTTAAAGCTTAAGAATTTTTCTTTCAAACAAAATTTGAATGACGAAAATTGCTTCAGCCGTTCAGAAGATATGATTTTTGCAACGAAAAAAGTCCGAAGGCCCCACTGTGCGTCGTCGGCTCAATTGAGCGAGAATTTCGGAACTTATGCAAGACATATTCGAGACGGGGACAGCAAGGCAAGGCAAGCCAAGGCAAGGCTGCCTAATTACGGCGCCCATCGCTTATGGTGCAATTTGTCGCGTCATTTGTGCTATTCATTGCGCAACGGCAATGCCTGTCAACCGGATGTGGCCTCTGTGGTAAGCAGCTACTGCTTAATTGCTTAAAAGCTTATCGGCCACAGATCGATTTCAATTTTATTGTCATTCGTTTGATCGTTGGAAAAGTAGCAATTACATAAAGACGCGCACTCGACGGGTCGGCATTAACTAAAGATCTCTGTTATTTCCAAATACCACCAACACTGGCAAACACAGACATTTGCAAAACAAAAAAAGTACAAAACAAGCCCAAACAATGTGACAATTGCAAAATTAATACTACTAAAAAAAGACAACACAATTGTATCTACTGCATCACCACAAAATTGCCAAAATGAAAGCCAAAGACAAGCAGACATTTTTATTCGCCCGCCGCACATGTTGGCCCACATTCGAGCTGCAGACGCAGGCTGCACAAAGTGCGGCAACAAAAGTAGTTTGTGGCTGCTCTGATGGCTAAAGAAAGCAAACTGCCGCAAACTCAAACCCACTGGGAGCAATGACACAGAGACTGGTGGTGCAACATTTTTGTGTTATTTTCTTAATTCGTTTATTTACAGTCGGCCGAAGAACAATGAGTATATTTTTTAAGGAAATTATCTTGACAGAAGCAGAGAGACTTCACACGATGCATACAAAATTTTTGAGCTCAGAAATCTATCTGGCAAAACTAGTTTGTGAAATCAATTAAATTTGCACTCACTTTGTCGAATTACACAAGTCACGTAGTATCTATAGAATACTAGTTCAACTAAATGCTTGAATATGTAGGTATAGTATATGAATTCCGATAGCTGCAAACTCTTAAACTCTTAAACTTATAGAAATATACAAATACAGCTTAAACTAGGAGTTTAGTCTTATTTAATTATTTATTTCATTTAATTATTAATTATTTATTCTTATATTAAATAAATCTATAGCCATTTTGTAAGGATTTCAATTATATGCAATTGAAGTCTGCTTGCAACTGACCTTGTAATTGATTAGTTAAAAGCAAGGAATTGGTTTGTACTCTTTCGTTTTGATTGTTTCATGCCAATATATAATTAGTATTTGGTATTTGGAGTGTATCTACTAGCATGCTATGAATTATTCAATTCATTCGAGAATAAATTATGCACATGTACATATGTACATATAAATATGTTTTGAGGGATAAGTTAAGGATTGGTTTGTATACTCTACTGTTTTGATTTCTATTCTTTTCCATCGACAGCTTCGTTTTTTGTCGATAAATTAAATAAATCAAAAATATACTAAACTATTATGTTATTCATACGAGAATTAACTATTCATATACATACTTGTATGTATGTATCTAAAACTAGTTTTAGGAGTAAAGTGAAGTATTTGGCTTGCATCTACTGAATTATTGAGTTCGGTCTATGTAGAATGAAATATAATAAGATGTACATTTCTCAAAATTTGCATCACTTTAGGGAGAAACATAATAAGTAACAACTTTTCATGCTTGCTTATGTCTGGATATGAAATTTTAATAAAAATCTGTTTGCAACACTTACTCGTATGTATCGTAAACACTTTACATAATTCAACACACACTCGTAAATGTACTAAACTGATGCATTAACAATCAGGCCAGCTCACATGCACATACTACATACATACATATGTATGTACATCGTGACACAAACTAATACCTAGTGTGAGAAAATTTTGCAAAGCAAAAACAGTGACACTAAATACAACAACACCAACAACATACCCCTGACAGCAGCTATGCCAAAGGCTAGGCCGGGAACTTGTTTTATGTGCTCTCCAAGCGGAGAGCCGCCAACTGCGACTCATAATCTAGAAACCAAATTGCACACCTTGTGACATGCCGCCGACTAATCAACATAAAAAGCGGACAGACAGGAGCGCTGGCCATTGGAGCAGCAGCAGTCAGGTCCAGAGTGTTCAGATTTTGCTCACGATTTCTGGTGGCATTGCATTTATACTGCCAGTAACAACAACAATTACAATAAAAAAAACAGCGCAGAATTTTTTAATGTGGGCAATGTTTTTATTTGCTTTTAGTTTTGCAATTGAAGCTGTGTTGTCGGCCGACAGCCGTAAATATTCTCTGATTTGCTGCATCGATGCCACGATAATTAAATGAGTTCAGCTCCTTTTGGCAGTTGCAAAATTTTGGCAATTACACAAATGCGACATAACGCATGTGCAATATTTTATTTTGCAAAGCAAAACTGACCACAAGTGCATTCATTAAGGCAATAAAGAATTGCTTGTGTCCGAAGTTGTGGCTCAGCGACAGCTATGGACTTATTCTCTTTATAAGTCTTTAAAAGACAAGGTCAAGTTAGGCCCTACGAACTAAAGCTATCTTTTCGAACACACATACAACTATTATGCTTGAATAATAAACGAAAGATTATTAACAGATATATTACACGCCTTTTGAATGTTAAATTTTTCGTGATTGTATACATATTTATGTTCAAAAATAAAAAATCATGCAGCATTGTCTTTTTAAAAGGGGTTTTGTGCTACTTCAAATGCATAATTGGCCCAATTGGAAGCTATGTAGGTTTTTTAAGCACATAGTTGAATAATACTAATTCTAGCACTTCTTTGATAAACAGAGAAAATATTCATCAACAGCAGTCCTAGAAACAGTAAGATCGTGAAGCGTCTTAATTCAATTGAATGCTCGATTCTAAATAATTCTAAAATTCTAACCAGCGTTTAGTTGAGTTTTAATTTTAATTTTCTAAAGTAAGCCGCTTTGTGAAGTGTTTCGTTTACACAAATCATTATTTTATATAAATGCAGTTCTATATATCCCGTATATATAAAATTTGTGTTGCCGTTGAATGTTGATATACTTGTATTTATTTTATAGCCTAATTATAAAACTGAGAAACATAAGTGTTTTTACTCTCATGTCTATGTCCAATTCTAAGCAGCCTATTTACTACCTTTTTAGCAAATATTGGTATCAAATATTCTTCAATTGAAACAACATTTTCTCGTCGCTCGTCATTATTATGCACTTATTTTTCCACAATTTATTTAAATGAGCTTGAAGCTGAATCATTGCATAAATTTGCTGCCAATATTTGATGGCCGTCTACGTTTTTGCTTTAATGTGAAAGAATATATTAAACTTTTAAATTTGTTATCTTTCTAAGGCACTCAATTGCTTAGGGCTTCTATAAAGTAAATAGTTTACAAAATGCAACTATATTTCTGCTGACTGTATAATTTGAAAGACCCAAGCAATAGCCTCTTGGCATGCCACGGGTGACCCTGAAGAAATTGCCCAGCAGTAAGTTCCAAAAGCAAAGTAAATTAAATGCAAAATAAAAGTGCCTGTTGGCGCCGCCACTTGGAATTAATGATTGCAAATGCAGGTCTGCTCGCGACCACACTGATCGATCGTGAGCGCCAATAGGCCAATAGCCAATGGCCCCCAAGCAATGGTTAGACAGACAGTCCGACGGACTCGTAGCTCCAGAAATCCTCTGGCAAGGTAAGGCACGTTCCATGTTCCGCTGCTGGCAACTTCTGTTGGCGCTTTGGCTTTGGCTTTGTCACTGCCTTGGCTTCTTTTGCGCTCGGATTTGGAGGTTGAGATTGGAGCTTGGGGATTGGGGTTGGGGATTGGGGCTTGGGGCTGACAATGCGTGCAGGCACGCAGCAAGGCACACGTTTCACTTTCGTTTGGAAATTTTGCGTGCAAAGCCAAAAAATGCTACGGCACGCGCCATAGCCATACAACATACTTAAATACATATATGTATTATGTATGTATGTATGTATGTATGTACTTATGACAAATGTCAGCCGAATGTGCTGGCACAGTAGCGACTAATAAGTAAGTGGTGATGAGTCGAAAATAAACACATCGAGCGCAACATTAAACATAACAATAAAGAAAAAGTGAGTTGTTTTTTTTTTTCAGCACTTTCGCGACTTTTATTGGCGTCATTGGACGTTGAAGCCGACGATGAACGTGGACGATGGACGACTGCGGTTGGACGTTGGACGTGCTGCCACAGGCTACTGGTAACGGTGGCATTGTGGTTGTTGCGGTCGGTGTTGCTGCCGCCGCCTGCGTTTATTGTAATTAGAAAGTATTTAATTTCGAAAACGACGCAGACAGACGTCGTCAACAACAACAACAACAACCAAATCCCATATAAATATGAGTGTAAATAAATAAAAATAGCAAAAAAATGCGGTTTCGCTTTTAATTCGATGGTCATACTGCCTTTGCTCTGCGCACGCAGTTAATGTTTTGTAAAAGTCAATTGACAACGAACTCTATTTTGTATGTTAGTAGTTATTAGTACTCGTATTGTGTTATACAAGTATGTTTGGCTTCGGCCCGATGAAAGCGAAATGAGCAGCACGATATACCTATTTTTTCTATAAATAAATATCTGGCCAGTCTTTGGCCATGTACCGCCTTTAATGGTATCAACATCTTCCTCTTCTACTCTGCATATGTATATAAACAAGATTTGATTTCTTTAAAAAATTTCTCCGTGCTAACCGTCGAGTGAAAATTGGGTTAATGAGGTTTGAAAATCAAGAAAATTATTTAAATTTTGTCACTCTTCTTTAGGTTCAGCCCGCACTTAAAAAAGGTTAAAGACCAGCTTAGTAGAAAACCTTCGTCACTCGATAGGCTTTGGTTGGTTGTCTTTATTGCCACATTGTGTCATTAGGACTGCAATAGCCGCATGCTAAAAATTGCGAGCAAGCTGCCGCAAAACGCTACAGTTGTGGGGAAAAAGAGCAACTTAAAAATTTCCAAATAATTAGAGCATGAAAATAAATAGCAAATCGTTGACTAACGCAAGACAACAGCACACGTACTCGTACATACATCAATATCAGCTTATTAAGTTTTCATATAGGAGTATACGAACGAGGTTGAATGGGGAGAGCATCGGACAGTAGGTTTACAAACAAAATTTCTATTTGCCATTTTTGGTTTTCAAAACGCCCTCCCATATCTGCTGGCTACTCACCCAAACACTTGCACTGCTACCCTTGCGCTGAGATTGTTTCCACAACTTAATTCAATTAATGTGTTGATTTTTTTCAATTTGCGGAATTAGCAGCTAACAAGCGAGAGCGACTGCGCTAAGCAAGCCGTTAGAAAAAATAATACAAATAATGAACTAAACGCGAACAAATTTCACTTGCTTGGCCAGACTCGGATGGCGTTGGCCGTTACCTTGTTGATGGCAACTTCGTATTTGATTTGTCGTATTATATATACGAGTATACTTGTATACAAATGCTTCGAGTTTAAGTTGTAACCTTAACACGCTTCTTGTAATATTGTTGGCAGCAGGATGCCAAGCGTACATATATACACACACCTCAGTATTGTGGTACCACTGTGCACTAGTTTTTTATTTGTTAAATATTTGGTATTTTTTGTTTCTCTGGTGGTTGATTGTTGCTGCGTTTACCGTAACCGCGTCTGCATCGTTGGCGTGCCGTTTGCCGACTGAAGAAATGAAAAGCGTCTGTTGCCAAAGTAAGTAAGAGTGGTTCGGTTTTCTTTAAAGTTGTACCACAGCGACGCCAACGACAGCAGCAGCAGCAGCAGCAGCAGCAGCCACAGCCAACAACCACCACCACCAACAACAACAACACATTGTCGACAGCAACGCTGCGGCTGACGCTGTCGGTGACCGCAACTTTGCGCCAAAGCACTGTGGTATAGTAAACAACAAGTTGTGGCTTTAATTCAAGAAATGTTGTGAACAAAATAAAATAAAATATTCGTAAATATTTCTAAGTTAAACATTTCCAATTGAGTGGCAATTAAATATGTAGTTAGGCTAAGTTTAGGGTTTATGTCTGCTTTCATTTTTAATAATTTTAAATAAGTACATATATAGAAATTATTACTGTTTTTAAATCTTGGTTATTTAGCATTATAAGCAATAATAAATAAATAATTACAATTTATTTATAGCTCCAGTTCTATAAGAAGCTGACTTCATGTAATGCAAGCTTTCTAGGTATTTCAGAAATGTGTGTGACTGACAATCATAAATTAATGCTTTTGTGAGTTAAGCAAATATTTGAAGTAAATATTTGGAGTGAAGAAATTTGACCGCAGGACCGGTTCAGCTTGTTGAACTAACACCAGGATCATATAAGAGGCTATCGTGTGTAAATCGTAATTGTATGCTTATTTGTTCTGCTATAATAATATAATATAATATAATAATATAATAAACCCATTAAACTATACGAAATTATGTGGATATTGAGAGCAGTTGCTTCTGTTCCCTTTCCCTCACAAATATCAAATAGTGTTCACCACAAAACATAATTGTATTTTATCTGATATTTCAGCCCTTTGTTCCACAGTGTTATGTTTTTGCTTTTGCCATAAGTGACTTACAAATTTGTAGCTTTGGCTTCGGATCGGCAAACGGCAAACATAAGAAACTGTAGCAACTAAGCGTTGCAGTTGGCCGAGTTGTGGTCGTTCATTGTTGTTGTAGTTGTCGTTGCTGTTGCTGCTGCTGCTGCTGATTTGTTGTTTTGTGCTTTGTGGCATGTGGTTGGTTTTTCTCTCTCTCATCAGTTTCTACGTCTTCAGCAAATGAAAACAAAAGACTTAGGCAACAAACTTGCTAGATGTTCCCCCAAAAAATATGCATGGAAAATGTTTAAGTCGAACCACAGGAATTCTACATACTATTGAGCGTTGATAAATGTCGTCGTCGTCGTCGTCGCATATTAGCATAAAAATTGTTGCACTCTTGTTTTTTTCGTTCAAGTCACTTGGTGGGAAAATTGATTTGTGCAGGTGGTCAATGGTTGTCAGTCTTTTGGTCTTGCGATGTGTGGGACTGATTTGGATAGCTGGCAAAAGCATTAATCATGAATCATGCGTTTGCTATATAGAACCCCTTCTAACAGATACCGTGTGCTTGAAACTTTATTGTGATTCATTGAATCGAGTTCTGTCATAAAGCTATAATGAATTAGCAATAGTGGCGGCACTCAAGGTCGGTGCTCAATCGGATTGCTTACATAAATTCCATCAAGAGTTTAATTTAATGTTCTGGTTATCGTTTCATTGTTTGCCATAGAAGCGGCCTTTAAACGCTGGCCACCTATGCTGGCCAAGTCCAGCAAAACAATAAGTGAATAAAAATAAAATGCAATTAAAAAATTCTCAGACATTTTGCTTTTGTTTCCGCCAGCACACGTCTGCTGCAATTGTTCGGCCACAAGCGAGACTTTTATAGATCGTGGAAATTAAGTTAATTAGCATTTCAGCCAAGTTAGCTGCCATGTGGCGCACATGTGCTGACTTGTACATTACATAAGGCATGCAGAGAAACACTTAAAGTCTTGCACTTACTTGCGCACACTTTTCAAGTTGCAATGGAAAGCCAATCATTCAACCTGACTAAGCGGCACGTCGCGTCGTCAACACAGCAGTCATCGCTGACTGGCAAACCAGCTCTTCGGCAGCTCTGCAGCAGAGTCTGCAGCTGACAGAGGAATGTCTGAATGACTTATTGATTTCAGTTATGATTTGCATGGTGGACACAGGTCTCCAACCCCTTACTGCCAAAGGCCGTGCATTCAACCGCGGTGGATGCGATAGCTAGTTATTATTTCGCTTATAAGTAGATAGAATAGAAGAAACTTTCACTTAAAAGCCAACTGCTTGCCATTCTTGATCAGACAAATCGAATCAATTGCTACTCCGTAATCTGAACAGTAAATCTGTGCTCGAATAGTAATCAAAGCGAATAGCAGACCAGCAACCAACAACCAACAACCCACAACCAGCTCTGCTGACCTTTCCACTGATCTCTGTCTGTCTGTGGTTCAGATTGTCAGTTGAATGCGAGCATGCAGTAGTTTGGCTCACACGCCCAAACCCAAGCCCAAGGCGACGCCAAGCCAAATGGCAAGCGTAGTAAAAATGTCGGAAAAAATGCCAATACGAACTGTTACAATACTCGTAGCACCAACAGGTAACTCAGACAGCACCACTGGCGACCTTCAGCCTTGCTTATTAATTTTCCCAAGCTGCGCCGTTTTTCCCGCATATGCGGAAAAGAGTTAAAAGTCTTAGACACCGATTTGCATAAATTTCGAACATTTTAGACAATGGCACTGGGAAGTCTGTGTCGCTTTAAATAATTTATTTGCCCGAACATTCTAATTAATTGAATATTGTTATTGAAAGACCCTACTATACAACGATCAGACCTTACCTATGTAGTATCTATAAAAGCTTTTTGCAGAGTTCTGCACTATATTCGGTTCCTTATCCAGTCTAAGATTGTGCCACCCAACTATAGAAGCCCACAGAACATGTTCCGATATTTCCTGCGCTACTTTGCAGAAAGGTTCACCATCTTCAGTTGGTTGCTTGATTTGTCAGATATCCAATTAGAATTTCCAGCTTTCATTTATTTCAAATTTCAAATTCGAGTACGTTTGTGGTACTCTCTTAGAAATTAATTGTTTTTGGAGAAGTAATAACAGTTTGTTAAACTGTCTAAAGATCTACTGTGCCTCTCCTGCGCTTATCTGCCTCTTTATTTCCACTCTATTGATCGAATGTGATAATTTAGGTATTCTTCAACCACTCTCTTAGCCGTATAAATTGAAAATATGTTGATCTATATCTGTTGGCATATTTTGACTTGATTTGCCGCTTTGATCTGAGTTGTTGGGTCTCCAGGAAAACTCATCGACAGCTTTACTGACGCAACTTTGACAAGAAGACATAAATCGCGCTGGTTGGCTAGCTGGCTGGCATTATGCAATTCCCGACGAAAGCGACCAACGCATCGAACCTCTGGCTATTTATTTAGGCGTACGAAACTGCAACCACTTTTTGTGGCGCTGCAGCAATATACTACAAGCTGGCCAAAATAGTATCCCACTGCAAACTGCACCATGCTAGGCTGGGACAGCGACTGCGACTGCAAAACGCTTCCTGTTGGACAAATCTACTGCTCGCAGTTACTTAAAACTGGATTACTGCTGCGAGTCTGCCGCCTCGGGTAGCCACAGCAGCGCCAAATTGCTGCTGCCTGGGTTTCCTTCCTTGTTTTGTTAATACTCGCACACTCATGTGTGCTGTTGAATTTGGGTTAACTAAACAATTTTGTTTTTCCATTTTTTCAACTGCTGCAATTAAAATTTTGTAACATGATGGCCAAAACTGCTGCTGCCACAAAACATTTGCTTGAATAAGGCGACGTGGAATGTCTATCTACCTGCCGGTCAGACAGTCGATCAACAAATAATTTTACCACTTTCAACATCATTTTCAATTTCTCTACACTTTCGCATGATTGACCAAAACTGAACAACTTTAGGCCTGCAAGCGCCCTTTTCCACAGCCATACACATGCACATTGAAGACTATGTATGTGCATCGACTTGTAAATTATTTACTTACATACATATATACAAGTGAACACGTGTGTGTGTGTGTGTGAAAATTTGTAATTCCACCTGCCGCATAATAATTATGCATGCAGAGTAATGAAAGAAAACAAACGCAGTTTAGCTGTGGCTGCCTTAGAAATTATTACACATCATGCCCGATATCGAAGCGTCAACCAATGTCTGTCACTATCACTTTCTTTTCCCCATTTGGTAGTGCTGGCCGGCGCCCAGTGCCAGTGCCAGTGCCAGCACCATCGCCATCGCCAGTGCCCCATCATCGATGACTTGACGGCCTATGCGTTCGCACTCATGTGAGTGTCGATGCAGCTTTGCATTTCAATTTAGACATTTATTTTTTCCTCCAACTCTTTTAGAGTGGTTTTCAGGTGGCATGTTAATTTAGGTTGGGTCCATATGCACCATGTCCAAGTGTGAATTAGTGCGGCTTAGCTTTGGCTCCGGGTACAATCAATTGGATGGTATTGCCCTCCTGATAGTGGGCAACATTTTCACTCTCGCTTTCGAAGAGAAGGTGTGAGAGCGGCACATTATTGATGATCATAATAGGGAGGCGCATCTGCAATCTATCTCGAGCTTTTGGAATGCTATTTGCATGAATTAGAAACCAAGTTTTACATTTATTGAACTGGTATTTCATAGGTAGTTTTATAGTTATAGGAAAAGAAGAAAAGCAAGTTGCAAGACCTAATAAGCTATATATAGGTATTCATCCATGGAAATAGAACCCAATAAACTCCAAGCTTGTATTTATAAAAATATTCCTAGCAATCGAATTATGTTGATAGTCAAAAAGAATTGCATTGCTTAGTACTTTAGATTTAGTCTATATTCTCAAACATATGAATATGGATTCCCTTCCTTCTTAAAATAAAGCAACTGAGCAGAGAGCATGTAAGCAGGTTCGCAGTAAGTGCAACTCTGGAGTTTGCTTAAAAATCCGAATTCTGGCTCTCCCTCTGCTTACACTAAAAAACCTTATAATTATAACGTCAAGCATTATCTCTTAGTAATGCCCTACCATTTTTATCCAATGAAGCATGAATTTTTCTGGCTAAAAACAAAGTAGCGAAAGCCAATAATTAACATTTTCTTTAATTCATAATCAAATCAGATCTCAAATACCAACGAAATAATAAAAAAGCCCTAAAAACTAAATGAAATTTCACCTCCAATTATATATTTTTAACAATTTCTAATCGTTTTCTTCAATACACGTACGTGCTACTGGAATTAAAAATAGTTTGCCAGCATTTAGCGGCAGAGCCATATCACGATCACTTGCGAAATAGTTAACACATCATTTACAAAATGCAATTCAAGGATGCCGAGAAGCAATAGAAATATATTATATACAACAGTTGTTATTTAGTTTGACTTTTAAACAGCCTGATAGTGCAGCTGTAATCATTGACTATTTACTGGCAAATTTGCCAAAGAAGAGAATTGTTACCTTGTTTTGTGTGGTGGCTTTATTTACAATTTTTCCGAGCTTAGGATATAATATAGGATATTAAAAACTTAAAAAATAATTATACAATTGAGATGATAGCATTATTGCTGAATGCTGTGGGGTTGGCTGTTGTTGAGGAAGTAAGGAAGTGGAATAAGTTAGTCGAAGAAGGAAGTTGCCCGCCACCATTTTATGATGTCGTTCTGCAAGTTTTTTTTTCTAATTTTTTACTGCACGTTGCGAGTACATATAAAATAGAATATTATCAGCACACTGATACTTCAGAGGTTCCAACCATAAGCCAGTAGTATCTATACTTAAAACTTTAACAAATAATTAAATTGCTTATATTTGATTGTTAATCAAAATGGCTTTCCTACGTGGAAAGGCTAAATACTGCTTTATATTATGATTGAGTATTCAATTCTTTATTAGCATCACTTACATACATGTCGACTTACATACATATAGTATATGTGTGTGTATGTTGGTTTCATTAAATAAACTTGGTATGCCGGTTGCCATAAAATGTTTAACTTCTTATATATACTCGTAAGTATATGCATATTAGTTTGCTTTGTAAAATGAAGCACAAAGTAACAGAGATCACGTTGAATTAAGAAAAATGCATGCTTTATAAAGGGTATTAACACTTCGGCAGGTAGTTTGTTATTAATTGATTTTCAATTGCATGCAGAGGCCAAAGGCTTGAATTTTGTAGTGGGTGCGCTGAAGGTGAAATTTTTATATGTTTTGACATTCCTTTAAATGGAAATTAGTTGTAAGCACATCGCACACACATTGCACACAATGTTTTGCGTGCTTAACGAGCATGAGAGGCATGCATACATACATACATACACATGTGTGTATATGTATGTATGTATATATGTGCTCCACTGCGTATGCTTGATATGCGTGTGAATATCAAACGGATACAAGTGCCGATTGCCTCTGCTGCTGTGTATTAATGTATGTCGTGTTGTTGTTGCTCATCTCTCACCTTTCTATAGTCGTACAATGAACGATACTTAACTACTTACGCGTTTAACATTTTGGGTTCACAAATTTTCGTGTCTCTTTCGTTTCGGTGTAAATTTTTGCTGTACTTGCTGTCACTTAGACCCTTGTCACTGTTGTTGTTTTTAATCGCGCACGCTGAATTGCAGTTTATGGGATGGGTAGAAAAAAATGGTTAATGTTGAGGTGAGGTGTTGGTTTGTCTTGGCAATTGACAAGCCATTGTAAGTGTACACTTTGTGGTTATGTAAGCCTCTTTTTTTTGGCGGGCGCCTATTTGTTGGCATAAGTATGCCAACAACCTCTTTTTGCAAGCTTTCGTTATTGAACATATGTATGTATGTATGTACTTGTATATTAAAAACTTGTCAAATTAGATGCGCTCTTCAGTTGAGATGGGCATAAACACAAAGATGCTGCCCACGCAGGTGTTACGGGCGAAATGACACAAATATATAGAAATGTATAAATATATCGTACGTACAAATGCGATGTAAATAAATGCAAACAATTACATACATATAAGTATCTATGTATATTTTATGTTAACTGATTCCTTTATGGCTCTCTTTATGGCGCCATTCAGCGCATAACGACGCTCTTATTATATAACAGAGAAGTGACGCAGACTGTTATAATTGGCCAGATCTTGGGAAACGAGTGCGTGCAGTTTATGCGAACCAATAACAACTACACCAACAAATCGCAAACATTAAAAGCAATCAACAACAACATTAAACATGCCATGCAAAGAATTGCAAAATGTAACAGTTAAATTTAAATAAATGAGTTGATTAGCTGAGAAATGTTCAATGGAATGTTAAAACTGCGATCAATAACATACAGTTTGAGGATCACTGACCTACACTGAGCAAGCTTTGGACACACCCACTTGGTAAACATGCATACATATAAGCTTATATTTTAGAACCAGCTGCTCTCCCCAAAAACAATTCAAGGTCTGGGGCAATCATATCTACTGTATAAAATTCAGCATATTGTTTTTGTTATTATTATTCATGTATATACATACATATGTATATAGAATCTTGGTGGTGGCGCGTGTATCGCAACAACACATTACACATAAGATTGTACATAAATCAGACCAGCTGGCCGGCTGGTGGAAAAGCTTTTGATTGCCTGGAATGCTCAGAACGCTCACGCCACGCGTAAGCTTTCGGAGATCTGGCAGAGTTGTCGGCGATTCTAAAGCAATTTGAGCTATCGCCTAACAATATTTAGTTTCTTCTACCAACAAAAAAAGAAATTAGATCGGGAATTGCAAGAAGGTAGAAATAATTAAATAAATTAGAATTCTTATAAATTAGTGCTGGTAAAAAGTAATTTATCTTTCTTCTTGCAATAAAATCTGCAACATCTTTAATTTCACTGCTGTTATACTTAGAAGTCTTTTGCACAACTATATAGCTATGAAGCACTTTATATATATTGTTATCAATATATTCAATGCTATAATACAATAATAGGCAAGCTACAAAGGAAGTAATATGTATCAATCCATATAACTATACCAAGAAAGCCATGAGAACTTCCGCAATCGGTATTTGAAGAATTAAAGAACTGGTGGAAAAGTAGCTTAATTGAGAACGTTTTTCTTGGTACATGGCGGCGTCTCGACTACTCTGCCCATTCCAACAACGAGGGGGGCACGCGCTGGAACCACTTGCGGCATATTACGTGACACTAGTTGCCGTCTCTTGACTGCGCAGCAAAACAGTGTGCTTTTGGCTGTGGTTCGATCGTGTAGAACATTTTGCAGACGTCCTTTAGTATTTTCCTGGTAAGTTTCTGATACAACTACATTTCTCTATAGTTTTGCTTCTTGTCTTGCGATTACATAATCATGAATCTAATAATAATGAAAAACTGAAATTTCTAGATTTGTAGCAATCATGTCCCTTCGAGTTTTGTACGCCCAGCAGTCTCTGCTTAATGCATTGAGCCAGACCCTTGTTCGTAGCATGTCCACGCAGGGCGGCTCTAAGAACATTGGCTTCATCGGTCTTGGCAACATGGGCAACCATATGGCCAGCCATCTGATAAAGGCCGGACACAAGCTGCATGTGTTCGACATCTCAAAGCCTGCGGTCGAAAGTCTAGCTGCTAAGGGTGCCACTGCCTATACGAAGACGACGGAGTTGGCCAAGAACTCCGACTTCGTAATCACTATGCTGCCCAACAATGATATCGTGAATGCCTCATACGAGGAGATGACCTCTGATGGCGTCAACAAGAACACAATTTTCATTGATTCCTCCACGATCGATCCTAATTTGGTCAAGTCGCTGCAGAAGCGTATCAGTGCAAAGGGAGCCCGTTTTATTGATGCACCCGTCTCTGGCGGTGTTCCCGGTGCCGAGCAGGGTACCTTAACCTTCATGGTGGGCGCCACAGATGAGGAATACAATGCCGTCAAATCGATCCTTGAGTGCATGGGCAAGCGCATCACCCATTGTGGCACCTACGGAATGGGACAGGCTGCTAAAATCTGCAACAATATGATGCTGGGTATGTACATACATATAGATTATTTCTTGGTTATGAATATAGGTTATGAATGTTCTTTTCGATTTCTTTACGTCATCGTGCTAGGTATTTCAATGATTGGAGTTGCGGAGGCAATGAATCTGGCGATTCGTCAGGGCTTGAATCCACACACATTTGCTGAAATAATCAACTCATCGACCGGTCGCTGCTGGGCTTCCGAGCTGTACAACCCCGTGCCCGGTGTGACGCCCACTGCTCCTGCCAATAGAGACTACGCTGGTGGCTTCTCCACCGATCTAATCACCAAAGATTTGGGTCTGGCCTCAGGTGTGGCCACCTCCTCCAACACACCAATTCCCATGGGCGCCATGGCGCACCAAATCTACCGTACTCTGAAGTCACAGGGTCTGGGCAGCAAGGACTTTTCCGTTGTCTATGATTTCATGAAGAACGAAAAGTACAACTAAGTGTTCATTAATATATATGTACATGCATACATATGTACATATGTAGATATGTCAGTGACATTGACATTGGCAGTGACAGTGGCAGACGTTCACACACACAAACAAAACACCAGTTTTGCATTTATAGCGAGTTAAGTTAAGCATTTCGTTACAACAATCTGACTTATAGGGCTTCCTACACCTCTTTCTGTTTTGATTTATTTGCATTTATTTTATCGCAGTGCAATTTATTTTCTGTGTAGCTTATGAAATGAGTTATAATGTTGATTACATTCTATTAAAGCAGTACTTGTATAATATGGACTTTTTCTCTTCCTAACTCTATGGGTCTTCTTATTCTTATTGCATAATCGGCGTCTGACCAATTATCTCAAATGCTGATAAGCAAGAAGGAACACCTGCTGCTTTCTATTTTGTAGACCTCTAGCAGCCTACATGCAGTAAAAGAACTGCAAATAACTAGTTCTTGAATGCTTTTGAAGGCATTAGATTTACATATAAACATTCGCAGGTTAATTTCCACCTTGCAGTATCAATTTGCAAGTAAACAAAAATATCGTATGGACAACAAAAACAGCTAAACCGAACAGCAAGAGCTAATTGACAAACAAAAATATGTGGCGAGTATGCACACGTCACAGTCTTAAAGCTCACAGTTTGAGAGTCGTCGTCGACGAGAGCTTTACAGTTGGGGAGTCAAACATAAAACTATAGAACGACGCAATAATGTTAGATCGTAAAGGCACAACCCAATAAGATCTAGTGAGAGCAGAGTTGTGGGACACTTTAGCATCACGCGACGACTGATTTAATTAAATGATAAATAAAATTGTTAGCATATACATAGCACATATATATGTATATATATATATATTATGATTGGAGACAATAATAGAATTTTAAATTTGTAACTTTCAAAAGCGTTCTTACCATCTGAGTTATGAAATTAACATTTTGGTCTGCATTTCATATATTTAAAACATACATAAAATAAAAATAAATGCAAAGCAATATATGTATGTTAAAAATAACAATAAAGCTAATAAGGTTCTAAGGCTGAATGTTTTACCTAAATTAAAAAAGAGACTAAGAATGTACAGTCAACTCTAATCCTAAGAACCATAATTAGAAAGTATAGATGGTGCGACAATCTGCGGAGGTAAACGACAATAACACTTTTCAGTTTGAGTAGAATCCAAAAATATGTTTATTAATAATTTTGTTTGTCATTATTTTTATAAAATAACAAAGTTAACTTAGGTGCTAGCTATTTTTATTTTAATTTTTATAAAAACTTTGTTGTGGAGTATAAAATTCATAGTTTGACTATCTAAATAATTTTACCCATATCATAGATTTGATTAAATGTGCAACGACCCTTAAAGTTGCTGACCCTCGAACTTGGTGGGACGACAACAGTAAGGGCAGCAGTTCTATTTTCTTTGAATTGTTTTTGCAGCATACAGATAAATATATAGAATGTTTTAAACAATTTTGTTTCAATTCGAATGAGTTACCATATTATCAGTAGTAGGTATGTACATACATACATATGTTACATACATACATATGTTACATACATACATACATATCTGAATGTATATACTAATATATAAAAAAAAAGCATTTTGTTGCAAAAACAGAAATCATGTTGTGCAGCAATTGATTTGTAAGTAAATAGTATGTAAATATATAATGGGAATTCAACGGATTTACTGCATGTATGTATGTATTTATACATACACACTATATATTTGTATAGGCAAGTTACGAAGTACATCTAGTTGCAAATTTTAGAAAATATCACAAATGTAAAATTTAAATGTAAAACTATTAACCATAAAATTGGATGCATTGCAATTAGGGCTATAAGGGAATTGCTTCGTAAGCATCTAAGTAGGTAAATACTTGAGTAGATTTTCAAAAATAAATGTTCGCCATAGGTACATACAATAATACATACTACATATACATATACATATATTATTAAAGAGCTCTTAGTGTCAGCTCTTAAAAGTGTTTGCGCATTGTTCAATAATTCAGTTTGTTTTCTTGATAGTATTGTTGTTGTTGCAGTTGATTTATATATACGTGTATAGTATTATACATTGTAGGTGTGTAAATAGTTAGCTTGACTTACGAAATACATTCATACATATTCATAATTTAATAAAATTTGTTGTGCATAATTGAGGTGAAATTGCTTCGACGTATTCGAGTAAGCTTTGGAATTTGTAGCTAATTAAGTTGCCATTGAGTAGATTTGAAGTAAAGTACAAGTATGCTTCGTATATCTAGATTGAGTTTCCAATAAGTGGCTAATCGTATTGCCCCAAGCTCTTGGCCTGGTTGAACTTCTGCTTGAGTTGGGCTGTGTTGGCGCGGAAACGTGTCGTCATTTGCTGCATCAGTGGCTGGGAACGCTGCCCCGTGCCGCTGTACTGCAGGGACGCCGGCACGTCAGCGCTGGTTATGGACTATGAGGGTTTCAGTTTCTTTTTGGGATTGCTGCGGGCTTGATCGGTGGGCGCCGACGGTGGTAGTTCACGAAATTGATTCTGGATGAAGGCGAAATTTAATTCTGGATTTAGCTCCTCAATAGCGGTTACTTACGATCTCCTCGTTGTCGGGCACACGTGATAAGAAGTCCAATAGTTCATTGTTGGGTATGGTATTGGGTCGTAGAATGCGGCGTGAGAATTTCATGAAGCCCCAGAAGAGCAATATCCAACGCAATGGCACGAAATGAAGCACAAAAATGGCACCCAGAAGCAGCACTACGGCTAGCCAGGTCAATTCGGGGACGGAAAAGTTGAATGTGCTGCAAGAATTTTATGAAACTAATTATTCTTGATTCAATATAGCTTAATCAAGTTTGAACGTCAATTTCTACTTCACAAACCAATTATAAAGATTTACCTTTCTCATCTACTTACAAAATTAGCTGAATTTGTGTGCAAATTATTTGCCGGTCTGACCAGTTAGGAAGGTACTTACTTTATAGTGCTCTCGCATAATGAGGCCAGATAGCCGATTGTATTTTGCACTGTCTGCGATACTTCCTGTATGGCCTGCAAGCGCTCCTTAATTGACTTTTTCTCCTCCTTCTCCTTGTCATCGTCATCATCCTCATCGTAATCGTAGTCGTAGTGGCCAACGCCTGCGTCAGTAGTGCCTGTTATGAGGCGTATAAGCCACTTCCTAAAAGCAGGCAAATTTAAATCGTGGCCAGATCACAGGCCCCCGGCTTTACTCACTTAAGTATGATGAGCAACAGAACTAAGGGAACGGTCTCCAGATCGCCATACACACAGGCGAGTATCCATAGAACGAACGCAATGCACGAACGCACCGGGGATTCCCACTCGAAGCAACTTCTGCAAGGTGACAATAAAAGAAAAAACTAGTCTATATATCAACCTAAACATTAGGAAATTTACTTTAGAAAACATTTATATTATTTAGAATGCAATTTCCGAAATCAAGAAATCATTTTAGTTCCACCAAATTCATAATTTCATGCAGGAATTTTTCAATATTTTAATAGTAATTAAAGGACGGGGTTGGGCTTTGGTTCTCATAAAATTTACGTACTGAACATAACGCGCTGCATCTAGAATGTCCATGATGATCTCCTTCAGCCGATTGACGTTGCGCAGAAATAGTTGCCGCTTGAACTTGGCCTCCTGCTGTATAAGCTTCTCCTCCTTGGGCTGAAGAGCTCGACAAACGGCGCGCACTTCATTCCAGATCACAGTCAGCTCCAGCATGATCTGAGTGAGAGATAATGAGCGATATTAATCGAGTCTTAGGGGCGCGTAAAGGTCTTGTACCTGTGGCGAGTTGCCCTTGGCGCGTACACAGAGATTCTTGTCTTTCAGGGTGTACCAGCGTTTGACGCCGTTCTTGATGCGCAACAGCGGTATCACCAGCTTGCCCAGGAACTCAACCCGATGGTCACGATCCTCATCGTAGACGGTTATTTCTAGCACCTGTGTTATGTCTTTGACATTGCTGCCGAAGAATAAACCAACTATTAGGAGGCAAGCAAGATGCATTGAGTGTTGGACTTACAAAGTAAATATTTTGTTCCAAGTAGGCGTCAGAGTCTTGTACTCCGTTTGAGTCTGCAGGCGCGCATTGCCCAGCTCCAGCACACAAAATGGATCGGATTTGCCGCCAATATCAGCGGCAGCGAGACCAGTGGCCCCGAACACCTTCACAGTCAAGTGGCCGACATCGCGGAGATTCTGGAAACAGCGATGCCAACGATAGCGATCTCGTAGCAGTTGCACCTCCCGCGGATCCTCCTTGAAGGCCTTCAGGTCACTGATGGTCTCAAGCGCGGTGGTGCCACTAATGGTCAGCATGAGGAACACCTCGCCGGGGCAGTCATCGAAGGATTTCCAAATTCCATGTGTTGTCTCGCGCTGGAACACGCTCAGATCAATGTTGGATTTGCCGTAGATTGTGTTTCGGTTCCAGAGCGCCAGCTCCAGATTCTGATCCTCATCGAACAGGTGCAAATCGAACTGCTCCAACCAGCGTTCAGTCCAGGAAGACTTACTCTTGTATTTCTCATTGCCGAGTCTACGGGGGCGATGTTTACCAAACCTTAATCTTCTGCACCTTCAATTTGTTGCAGCTTCACACTTACCTGAACTTAAAATGCGTATCAATTAGTTTGCTGCCGTCCTCGGCCCGCGGCAAATCTTTCGCTTTAACCAGCAATATCGTTACCACGGAGCTCCAGATTTGCGATTTCAGCCGCTTCGATGACTCGGCCAATTTCGAATTCCGTTGAAAGTGCTGTAATCAGTGACAAAGACAAAAACGAAAACTAGGTGATTGTACAATTCACTAACAAGGCTAAGTCTCTGCAGCCGCTCTGTGACCTCTTTAAAGCCATCGCAACGCTGTTCCAATTGCTCGCGCAGCTCCCTCCGTTGCGTGCGCAGCCGTTTCAGCAACATCCGAGGAGTGCTTCGATAGTTGGGCCAGTCGGCCCCAACACCGAAACTCTTCATGACGTCGCACCTTTGGGAATTAACATCGAAGCCGAAGTGATTTCTTTAGACTACTAACAATGACTAAATGGCAGTGTTGTTGTCGTCGTGGCCTCAACTACAATTGCTATTAGCTTTGTGGCTGTGCGAGTGTGCAAGTAAAAGTTTGTCGTAAGCTTTATTTTGACATAATGTTTAAATATTTCCGCGGAATCTATGAGTAATAGGCGCACTTCGAATGACCGCACAGTAGAGGGCGAAAGTGTTTAAACCGAGTGTTTAGTTAGTTTCCTAATTCTTTAACTATTAAAGTCTTTTATGTTTAAAAATCTTTTATTATTAAAACATATTTTGCATAACTAAAGACAATGAATTTCTTAAATTAATCAAGGAAATTAAATGAATGTCTCAGAAATATTAAAAATGTTAAGAACAGTTTCTCTTACACTTCACAGTCAATTTTTCAAAAATATGTTCCGCCTTCAGGAAATGTCTTATAGAGCTCACATAATATTTACTTATTTTATATAAACAAAAATGGAATGCATAGATTGATTTTAAATTTAAATAAATTGTTCAGTTGTTCTAAGCTACTTATCGCGCCAACCGATAAACCAGAGATGTGTTGAAACTAAAACATTGAATGAAAAAAGAATCATGCGATAGCTATAAATAAATTTAAAAAAAAAAACTCTTTTCAAGGGCAGATTGATAAAAGGAATTCAGGAGAGGAAATATAAAGCTTTAGTTGGTGAGAATTATTTGCTAGTAAGTAAGTAGGATATGTCGACAGCCGGCAGTGTTTTTTCATTACACTTCTCACCCACATTTTACCACGACAATAAATTACAACAAAGCGGACAGACATGCACATACACGAACATAATTAAGAGCTGAGCTTGTGACCAGCAGGTCACAAGTGTTGTTTAAGGTGCTGCTCGTAATGAAAGGTGGCACCTACAGAGTGTGTATGGCTAAAGGGCTTACTTCGTTGCAAGTATGTGACAGATGGCAACAAAAAATATAAGTATATAAGTATGCCTTCTGAGCTGAACAGAAATACTTGTATGTACATATGTGATTGTTGATTAGTTCAATCGCAAATATGCAGCTGTGTTTGGCACAACAAATGATTAAAAAATGATGCCAAACTACTTGTACTATATAGTATGTATGTGCTTGATAGATTTATTGCTCACTAATATATTCAACTCAAATATTTACGTGTATATGTGTCACTACAAGGTGCACTCCACATTGATTTACCATTTCCTTGTCCTCCTGGCTGCGAGGCCACAAAGTCAAATTGATGAGTATCTCGCCCATGCCGCGCTCGCTGTTGTTGCTATCGTTGAGCTGCAGTCTAATATCTTCCGCTTTGCCCAACTCTAGTTGTGTGAGATCGATTTTGGCCGAGCCCATGAAGTCGTCCTGAAGGCCCCAGTCATAGTCGAAGACCTGTGAATAGGAAGTGCATTAACAGCAGCCGGAAATGCCGAACATAATCAAAACTGAGGCATTTTCCAATTGAAATTGAATTAATGCTGTAATTCAGCAGAGTTGCGGAAAATGTAAGGCTATTATTGCTTCAAACAATTCGCAATCAACAAGTAGTTGGTTGTTGGGGACCTACCTTGACAATAATGGGCTGGAATGGGTCCTCCACAGGTACAATGAACACCTCGTCCCACACGGGGTTAAGGTCACGGTGTATGGTGCGCGATTTGTGCAGAAGCCGTCCACCGACCTTGAACTTGACATACGGATCGCTCAGACCTCAAAATGGAATGAAATATTATATTATAAATGGATTGCGTAAAGGTCTCTTGTTCTCCTCAAATGCAGCGTGTCATTTGGTGGCATGAGATAGTTTTGTTGGCAGCGGCCCAACTAGACTAGCAAATAGAGGCAGTGGCCAAAATTTAAGCAGTATTTTTCTAAAAAAAATACAAAACTCCTTTTCTAGAAGCTGCTAGTACTATCGCGATTTTATTCAAACAGTTAATTAAAAATTGGATTAAAGTTATTCTTGTTGTTCTGCAGATTGTCGAAACAGGTTTCTGATTGCCGCAAATAATTTTATACAAGTATTAACTATAGATATAGTCGGATCGTTCCCAGCTCTAGACCTGAGCGTTAGCAGTAAAGTTTGTTATAGTTGGGGGACTATTAATAGGTGCCTAACTAGATATTTACAAGTAAGTGGAGTTTCACCTAAAGAAATGTGATTGTTAGTAGGGCTATAGTTGAAACTATTAAAGATCAGGTGCATTTCAGTTCATTTTTAGCCAAATAAACGAAAACATGCATATTTAAATAAAATTACAAGTTTTTTGAATGCTCATTATATATCAAAGATTGTATTTGCCATTTTAATTAAATTTGTATCTTAACAGAAAATGAGCCTTATTTGAGTTCAGCATGTTAAAGATTGCTCCTTCCTTTATATTGTTTTCTTTCTATTAAGTTCCTAAAGAATTGTAGTTTGCTTGAAAAACTGAAAAACAAAATGAATACCTATGTATTGAAGAAACTACATTCATAAATGTTGCAAAAGAAGCACTTTAAAATTTTAAAAATGAATTTGATTTGGAAACATTAAAAGAAAAACAAAACAACGTTTTTTCTGAATGCATGCTTTGTAAACTTTGTAATCAGGACTTTCTTTACATCCGAGTGTGTATGGACCTAACTTTTTCCTAAGATTTAATTAGAGAGCATTGTGTCGCGCCCCTCCAGCTTACCATTCTTATCCATGGCCACCAGGTCGTTGCCGGATTTGAGATGCACGCGCAGCTGAAAGAAGACATATTGACGTAATTGAGCTTCCCGTTTGCGACGCAGTTCGTCGGCCTGCACGGATATCGTTAAGTAGTTGTTGTTGTTGTGGTTTTTTATTTTGCGAAGCATTGGTGCCGTGCGATGATAAGGCAAAGACGAAGTCGATAAGACGCAGAAAACAAAATGGAATTTAAAATTTAGTTAGTCTCTCATGTTGTTTTGCAATCTCAAGTGCTTTTGAATTGGAAAGCCAATGGCAACAAAGCTAAGGCACAAAAAATGATGGATGAATGGACGAGAAAACGAAATGGAAATCTAAATGCGTGCAGATTCACCTGCAGAGCATCAATTTGCTGTTGAGCTGTCATCTCAGCACCATTGGCTGCCATCGGCGAGTTCGCTCCTCCATTCTCTGGATGCTCATCGATCCGGCCCTCCATGGAGCCGCCGAAGCGTTGAATAACCTGCGCCATTTTCGCGGTGGCGCGAAACTCACGCGCCAGGGGTGAGCCACCGATGGTGGTTGCCCGATGTCGCGGACTTTGCGTTACTGAGCTGCTCTCCGAGCTATAGTCGGCGGCATAGTCGGTGCTCTCCTCCAGAAAGTCGCTGGGGGATTTGCGACCTAGACGGTCTTTGCTGCGTGCCCGTGTCCAGCGATGCCGAAGATTGTTGAAAAATCCGTGCGTTTTCTGTAGCACGCCCACGCCGCTGCTGAGGTGTGGGGAGGCGGCACTTTTGGCCCGTTTCGGCGAGATATGCGGCGATTCGTTGTTGTGGCAGTCGTGGCCGTTCAGCTCTGATGCAGACTTACTCAGATGCTTGCCCAGACGCTGCTGTAACTGGGGAGAGCCGTGGGGTGAGCAGGTCGGTGTGCCGCCGCGCACGACGCTGCTAGTAGAATCAACACTGGCGGTGGCTGCCAGGCGGCCACTATTGCTGCTGCCAGCTCCCTCCCGTGCGCAGTCATCGCTGTAGTGAATACGCGCTGCAAAGGACAGAGTTATTTCAATCTCACGCAACTCGACACACACTAGTAATCGATTAAACAACAATGGAGGGCGGGCACTGCCCCACCCCACACCTAAATACATGTACTGTGTTTAAAAGAGGACAGGCGATCTAAGCGTGGCGAACCACTCGAGCTGCCTGTATAATTTTGTACTTTTTATTACGCTATGCTCTATGTCTGCATGACATCATTGTGCTGCTCAGAACTCTCAATTGCAGCGTCTGCTGCGGCTACTCACTTAATTATTTTAATGAAAATTGCCAATTTTTTTGCAGCCATACCTGTAGCTGGAAATATTTTATTTATGCCAGAACAAAGCACCACAGTCTTCTTTTTCTTTCCCATTGCACTTACGCCGAACTCATGTTGCTATTGTTTATCATTTGCCCAAGGCACGCTTAACTTTGATCAAGGTTCGCCCGAATGCACTATAACTGAATAATTCATGCAAAGTTATGCACGTGTTCGGTCACTGAAACCATAGTTTTGAAGGCGCATGAAGGGCCATAATTTATTCACAAGTCTCACACAGACACTCACAATCGAAAATACGAACTGAAACTGAAACTAAAATTGCTCTCTAAGCAATGCACATAAATTATTATTATTTATTTTCAGGCGGACGCTACGACGACTGCACAGCAGCAGTGCCCCTAAAAGACTGCTACACTTTTTGGCAGCTGAACTGAAGCCATGGAACTCGCTCTGCGGTGCTCGACGCTGTTATTGTTAACGGTACAGCGGATATGCAACCACCCACAACTACACATACACGCACAGTGGAAGCTCGATAGTACAGATTAAAGGCAAACTTAAGCATACATTTCATTTATAGTGTAGACTTGGCACAGTTGTCTAAAACATTCGTAAGTAAATGACACTCTGATGTTGAAAGTTGAAAACAAATAGTGCTTTAAAAATGTTTGAATATAATTCTTAAAGGGAAAGACTGAGACTATCTGAGTCTGAGACGGTTTGCTACTTGCTTTATAATTTTGGTCGACGACACTGAACCTTTTCTTGATTAGATGGACTTTTTTCTTTGAAGCCACAAATCCAGACACAAATACATGAATATTGAAGCCGAAGCCTATATATATATTCTTATAAGAAGCAGAATAACACAATGTAGTGCTCGGACATTTTAAAACTTATTCATCAAAGAATATTTGCATTGAACAACATCATTTTGCTATGAGATAAGTAAGCTATTTGATTTAATAATATTTTTTCTAAATTTTTTGTAGAATTTAGTGAAATATCTGAACCTTTTTGTGCAGTTCATTGTGGTTATACTGTACATAGAACATTCATATATAAATGCAAATATATTCGTATTTGCCTACATGAGATTGTTGTTTGATGTTGTGACTTTGGTGTGCGTGTGTGTTTTCTTTCTTCATTCTATGCACATTGTGCCATGTGTATGCGAGTATGTGTGTGTGTGCGTGTGTGTGCGGGTGTGCGTGTGTGAGTAAGTTAACACAAAAAGCTTTGCGCCAACAAAAGCTTCACACAGATGTGTGTAGAGTGCCCCACTTTTGCTCCTCGCTGACTCTCTGCTGTTCTTGCAGTGAGTTTATTGACATCAGGTGCTTGATATCCTATTTATACTCTGTAGTAGAATTAATAGTATCCTCATGCTATAAATAAATACATTATTGATACATCAATATACGTGTATCTATTTGTTTGAATTGCTTCTCGGACAAATGATTATTTGAACTCTTATTGCTATACAATACATTCATTTCGAAGCTAAAATGTCAGACCGCTTCAATGCAGACATCCTATAATTTGTTTAGCCCAACCACTATGCACTTGGCCTTGCCATTTTAATTAATTAAAAAAGTTATTTATGTTTGCAATGACTCTTGTGAAAAATATCTACTGGGTGTGTACGCAAGGCTAAGAGAATTAAACAAACTCACACTCAAAAATTCAATGTCAGGGAACATAATGCCGGGAGTGCTCCCATGGGAGAAAAGGAACAAACAAAGCGCAACTGTAGCTATTTTTGATGTTATGTCGTCATGGCACATGGGACCAATACTTGTACATGTCGGTTATGTCACAATTTAACTTCCGCGCATTTGCTTAGCCTTGAAAATGCAATGCAGTTTTGACTCTTTCTCCCAACATAAATAAATAGCGTATAATAAAAGGGAGGTAGTTAGCTGCTAAAGGAAAGTGATATCCTTGGATTGTTCTTTCTATCAACTGGAAAGTAATTTTAAAAATGTTTCGATATTATGAAGTTTAGAACAAAGTATGTCTTTTTAAAATTTTCAAAATCAACCAGGTACCGGACTTAATGAATTATTTAATGAATTTTAAGTAGAAGCTATTCTTGGTATTGCTAGCATTCATTGCTAGAAATTCACGGTAGGTTAGCCACTGTGGATTTAAAATGCCATTAAAATTGCAGTTCTGTGCATTGGGCTTAATAAATTCATAGGTCCTTTAAATTTTCTAACGCTTGGCCCATCAAGTTTTAAAAGGCCGACACAGCCAGCTATTTGTAGATAACATATGGGTAACATTTTAATTAGTTTTACTTAACAGCGGAACAGTGTGTCTGTTAAAATAAACATCTTCTCACCACGAACGAAAATTAACAAAACTATGGCATACTTTTAGGCCGAAGCATTTAATTTGATAATTAAACGGTTGTTCTAATGCAATGTATTATTGGGGTATTTAAATATGTCTTTTATTTATTATATTTGATCATATTCAGTGCTTTGAAAAAGTACATCCCGTACTAAAATTGAATGACACATCAACCAGGCCCGTACTTGGAACTTTGACGTTAATTAAATTGACTCGTTGAGGCAAGAGCCCTAATAATGTTCAATCATCGCACAACTTGCAGTGTCGGCAACGGAACTTTACGCATAATGCGCATGTAATTGTATCGTAAAGTGTTTTGAACATTATTAGTTTGACATATTCAGGGCTCCTGTGCATCGTAATATGAAAAAGTAACATTAGTTGACCTTCGGCTTCCAAATGCATGTACTCTGATGGCATAAAAGAAGCAAAATAAATTCCCCATGAAGTTTTTATGGCCAGCAAGGACTGTTTGGAATGGTCACGAGCGCTGTCATGAACAATAAACCCTTATAATGCTCACACAAAATCACATACACACACATCCCATCCCTATACATATGAATGTAGACTTGTGAGTAAATACTCGAATTAGGTAAGTAGCTATGAATATACATACTTGTAGTAGGTATGTATTTGAATTGGGCTTATCAGCAATAATGTTATGGCTTGCAGCGGGATCAGATATTCTGAATACGAAGCAGCAGCAGCAAAAAGGACACACACATCCCATTTATTAAGGGTCACGAGAATGTTGATGAAAAGTGTACACATATTTGTATACGAGGAAGATGATTATTTGTGTACGTGGGCTGCGTTTTGTGCTCACCTGTTGACGATGTAGGCAAGTGTTCCGACATTTGTGCGGCTTATTTACTATTTCCCTATGGCAGCGCAGCCTTTGCTCCTTTTTTCTTATTTCCTTTGTATTGTACGAAGCTACCGCTTTTGCGTTGTTTGTTTGTTTAGTGCGAGGAGTCTGGTGCTTTTCAGTGCTGGTGCTGGCGCTGGTGGAACTTTTTGAATCCTATTGCTGCTACCAGTGATGACGATGACGTCATTGTTTTGATTCCCGACTGTGAACACGCATTGTTGTTTGTTGCTGGGCTCTTTTAACTTGTATCCTTAACAGCGGTTGGCGTCAGGCGGCTGTCTAGACCCACGCCACTACCGATTGCCCTCGGCGCCGCTGTACTTGTTGTGCTTTTATTGCTGTTGTTTTTGTTGTTGTACTTCCTGCATTAACTAGTAGCGCACATATATGTATGTATGCATGTATAATTCCCTTGTTTTTTGATTCTCGAGCACGCAAACCTGCTGCTAGGCTCTAGCCTTTGTTATCAACTATCAACTGTGTGTGTGCGCCGCTGCTTCGAATGCTATTAAGTCATATTTTAGTCATAGTTTTGCCGTTAAAAGCCATTGTGCATTGTGTGTTGTTGTGTGCTTTAGTTATTGCTTTCAAGCAGCTTGTTAGCTTAAGACAGGTGCTAATTTCTTTTTGAATCAATACCCTATTGTGCACTGGCGAAAGTTTTCGGATACTGCAAGTCTGGTGTGCTACAAAATAGATTGCGCAAATACTGGTGGATACCAAATATGTTAATTAACTTTTCCTTCTATTACACATTTTTCTAATTCAAAATAGATTTGCAATGCCTAAGTAAAAACAAAGTCCTACGCGTTTTGTTAACGGCTTCGTTTCCGAGAACTTGATGAAAAAAAGTGTGGTTTGTTTCTATATTTTGTTGAAATTTCAAAACTTTTACCTATAAGTCAATACTATAGTAATCCTCCTTTGAACGGAGGTTGGACCTACTCACTAGAGAGACCTCTAGTGAGCAGAGAAAATTGGAAAATTGTGTCGAACGCAATAATAATAGATTTACTATATAGACAATATCCGCTAAAGAAGTAAGTGCAAGTATATATTGACAATTCTTCATCAAATTAATAAATGAAAAAACCAATACTAGCCACGGTAGTCCTATCAATAATAAATGAAATGGCACAAACTAATACTTAGCAAACACTATAGATAGGACTTTTCGGATCGAAAATGGTTAAAGCTCAACAGTTAAACAGAGCCATTCAATATTTATTTATCGTTATTATTTCAAAATCTACTTAGTGATCTCCTAAAGTGATGTATCTGCTTGTTTTCTTCTTGCGTAATGTCCGTTCTAAAGCAAAGCCATCCAATACTTTTAGCTGCTGTTTTATTATTTTTTATTCGTTTATTTTTCGAACTAAATATTGATCATAAATAAGCCGCAGCCCAAATTTTCTGTCTGTTTAAAGCACTGCTTCAAGCAGTGTATTTGCATGCCAGTCGGTTTTATTTTTATAAGTTTGAACATTTACGTGGACTTAAGTTCTTATTTAAAAATACAAAAAACTTTTATACGAAGTGGAGTTTTAACAAAGCTTTGTACTAAATTCACTCAATTTTCATAAAAACAAGACAAAACCAATGAACTTTTAACTTTTTTAAAGACGTTTTGTCATCCAAAGGGCGGGGAAATACATTTTGCGTATTCTGGTGATACTGTTCTATCGCGAGGGGAAGGTGTCATAAAACCCGAACTACACATGCTCTGTGGATTGTCGCGACACAAGTGGGAGGCGAACACGGCACGGTGCTCGTACATAAATAAAGGATAAGTTCGTATCCTTCATGTTGAGTAAGGGTAAAGGTTGCCGCCAACCGTGACGTATGCATATCCTTCACTTGCCCACTGGAGTGGTCAATTAGACTCATTGAACTTGATTGGCACTACGAAGGTAATGTTTGTAATCAAAAGGTGGCCTATACTCGTACGTTGTAGCCATTCCCAATGGCCACAAGCCCACTAACCAGCTCACTAGCATATTCATAAATAATGCAGAATGCTATTACAGAGGCATTGTTGGGCCAACTGCAGGTGCAATTAACTGGTGAAGGGAGGCGTAGTGGGGCTGGGGAGGAAAACTATTTTCGAAAGGTTGAGGCCAGAGGCGATATCTCATTGTCGCCACACTTGGCATGTTGCAAGAAATTACGACGAGGCCAACAGCTGCCGACCCTAAGAAGATCGCATATGGGCCGACAATAATGTTTGTACTAACGCGTATGTGCATAACACTAGACGATAACCCACGACCAGTCTCAGCCATAATTAAAAATATGATGCCTATTAATATATATTCGAGTATTTTTGAAAAATGCTGCTTGAACTAAAGATCGAACTGAAATCTTATAGTTCGTTTGGAAATAATGTAATAATCTGAATTATGTTATAATTACATTATTGTAGAGAGGTTTTTGGCTTAGATTCGATTATCTACATATATATATATATATATATATATAGCCCTACGCGATAACCTCTGACCAGTCTCAGCAATAATTAAAAATGTGAGGCTCGTTCTCCTCAAAAGCATCTCTGTAGAATATTTTCCCCTTTTTATTTGACAAATACTTGTATGTTTATTGGTACAAAATATGTGTGCACATTTTTTTGCTACCACTGCGCCAAACAATAACAAATTTTTCCAGCAACGTGCTAATTTTAAGCCTAAAAAGCTTAGCGGGGCGGTTGGACAGGTGTCATGTGTGTGTGTGTGTGTGTGTGAGTGTGGGTGTGTGCCGCCACCATAAAAATAGCACAGAATGTGAAGCTTAAAACGCAACCTAAGTCGGAGCTAAAGCATCATCGGGTCAAGTGCTGGGGGCGCGCAGTTCAGTGGAAACCAAACGAAAAGGGATTAAGGATTACGTGCGAGTTGTGAGAGCCTGCTGTATATACATACATACATACATATGTATGTAGGCCTACGTATGCACTATATACTTGTGTATATACTTTGACAACAGTGTAAGGCACATAGTATTGACACATATATTTCTTTACTGTTGTTTTCTTCTCTACACTCTTGGCGACTTATATCATTCCATTTGTGTGGTTGCATGTACTGCTGTTTATCAATTACTGAGCATTTTATAAACAATAACAGAATAGGTATGGCACAGCACACATTCCATATCACTTACACATACTGCTGTTTGCTGCCATGTGTGGTCTTAGAAACACACACACACACCACACACACACTACAGCACAGCACAGCACAGCACAGGCCGCTACAAGATTGGCGGCATACGAGTATGCGGTAGGTAGGTAGCTCGGTAGATTGGTGGATTGGTGGATTGGTAGGTTCGCACGCTCGGCTGGCTACATTGCTTTTCGGGCCTCCCTTTGCTCCTCCACACACACTTGTATCTACGATGGGCACTCGCGCTCGCACTCGGCTCGGGCTTTTATATGCTCATGTACGTTGCCACAACATTTTTTCCACATATGTATGTAAATAATTTACACCGCACATAGCTTTTGCCAAATATTTTTTAATTGGGCTCAAACAATTTTTCAACTTTTACACACGCGTCAGATGAATGGCAATGAATGGCGATGGCTGGCTGGCTGGCTGGCTGGCTGGCTGAATGGCTGACTGGCCAAGCGTTCTCTGCTTTTGGTCAGTCGCGTCCTAGCTCACATGTAGGTTTGCATTGGTATCTGTGTATGTGTGTGTGTGTGTTTGTGTGTTGCCTGCGCTAACCACGTCGTGTTGCACAGTTAACGCGCGCTAGTAACGCGTCCTGGTCTTTTTGGTGTCTGCCCGTCCGCTTCCGTGGAGAGTTTTTGCGCAACTAAATATTTGGGCAAAGCTTTTGTTCTCTAGTCGCGCACGGAAAGCTTTCGTACATTCGTTCTGAGCCAGAGAGCCTGCGTTTGAGTGGATTTGTGGTTTGATTCGATTGAGAGATATCGCGCGCCTAAATAAAAATAAATGAAAAAATATAAACATAACTAAAAATTACTTAATGTTCTTATTACATAAAAAAAACTATTACGTTTCAATATATTTAAATCGTGAACCTAATTTAATGCTAGAATTATTACAAGGCGTGCGTCCCTTAAAACATGTTAATCTTTAGTTTAAGAGACCCGTCATTTACCGGAAATTTTCCGTGAAAATGGGTAAAGTTTCAATAGAATTGTTGTTTCGCTTCCCGATTATTTGGCATTTTCTACTATTTCTCAAGTGAGCGCTTACATACATACATATGTATGTATCTGAATATTTTTTTAATAGAGCTGAAATCGGGCTATCAACAAACATTTTGCTATTGAAAAACAGTTTGAGGTAAATCGTACTTTTGTCAACCGCCGATTAATTTTTGTTCCATTTAATTTGTGTTTGCTGTACAGCCTACACATATAACATCGGTCTTTAACCGTTACAAAGAAGCCCTCAGCCTAAATTATTATATACAACCATCATATTATACTATACACCTAATTCTGTTTTTACACGGTTATGATTTAGCTCGGCTTGAACATTTACACGACATTATTCCTTTTAGCACGATTTAAAATAACCTATGATCCATGTCTTTTTTTACACGGTTTTTTCACGACTTTTTCTAAAACCAATCTACCGTGTAAAAACAGAATTAGATGTATATACAACCATCATATTATACTACAAGTATATACAATCATCAGCCGCGGTTGTTATACTTTTCTAACCTCTTAGATCATTGCGGTTGCATTCCACGCTGCTTCATTAGGATTTTAAGAAAACTTGGTACAAAAGCCATACCCCTACCTCTCTGCAACATTAGCCGCCTTAATTAGGCTAACAAAATGATTACTTTACAAAGTGCATACACACACACTTACATTTAAAGAGCCTAAATGGAACATAGTTTAGAATGGCTTGTGCACTCATTTTGTTGCTCCCTCTCTCTCTTTTTCTCTCCCGCTGTTTGAGTTGCTTTTGAAAAATAGCGAGTGCGAGATGTTCTGAGCCGTTCTTAAACGGCACCAACAGATTCGGCTCGTAAGAATTTTACTGTTCAGTCTCTCGGGAGTTGGGCAGCTGCATCGTCGCACACACTTGGAGGTGAAACATTGTCAGTGACTTGGATTTAAATTGGTGCCTTAAGACGCAAGGGCTTTTATTGTTGTAAAAGTTGTTAAAGTTGTTGTAAAAACACATTTAGTACAAAAACATTTCGGTTAATATTTTGAGCCACAATATACATACATTATTAACAAGTGCAGTAAGTATTGCCATCAGATGTCCCACATAGTACATAGTTTAAGCCTAAGTGCTAGTTTAATCCGCGTACTTTGTTTTCCAATTTTCACTTCGCCATTTAATTAAAACTACCGTTATCAGTTCGCTGGCGCTTGCACATTTTGTAATGCTAAAGGTGGGTGTCGAAGTCGAAAAAAGGTGGAGGCGTAGCTAAATGGAAAGGGACAGAGCCAGCGAGAGTCCAACAAGTTTAATGTCGCAGTTAGTTTTTTGTATGCCTCCTCTTCCTCGTTTTCGTCTTCTTGAACTGTCAGAGTTGAAGGAGGATTTCTAAAAAAAATCGCTGTGCAATTTCTTTATGCTCTTTACATTGCTATTCAGATTCTGTGGTAGTGAGTGTGCGATTTGAGATTTTTTTCGCTTTTTGTCTTTTTCGTTCGCATGCCTGCATTTACTTTCGATACACTTTGATCTTCCGCCAGCAAATTTGATAACTTTATTGTTTTTGTTATTTAATTGAATATGTTTTTACTCACGTATTTGGCGATGCAATAAGCGCTATAAATATAAACAATTAGCGTATATAAATCTACATACAATTATGTAGTACAAGTATAGAGTAGTATACAAGTTGTTGCTTTACGACCATGCACATATGTATGTATAGGCAGTTAGCTTTTTATTTTTAAGAAAGTCTCGCCAGGAAGCGGATCTATGTATATAAGTCTGCTTGCAACACTGTTCCTAGCACTTCCTACTGAATTATGGTTAGCAGCGGTACGACCAAAGTTCAGACATTCTAATTTTAAAACACTTAGTTTGTTTTCAGTTTTGTTGTTAGTCACTGCCACTTTTCGCACTTATCGCATCGCATATAAGTTTCGACAGACAGTCGCCACTAAAAACAACAAATTTAAATCGAAAGCGGCAATGCAAACTGATAATAGTCGGATTATTCACAGCATTCGCAGCAGACATTAAGTTTATAGCTGACTTTGCAGGGCATAATCACGCAAAGTCTTATGCCAACGCATGATCTTTACAAACATACACATATAGAAAACAATTAGGGATAATCAGCTTGCCATTAAATTATAACCCAAATCCCATGTGCAAATTGAAATGCGTTAGTCACACATTCCTAAATTGTTGCTGCAGAGATGGCGCAGGAATCGAAAGGAATGGCGGTGGCGCAGAAGCAACCACATATGAATGATGACGAAGACGAGGTCAGGGATTTGCAGAAGCAGCAACCACGCAGTGGAGGAATCTACGACAAGGTGCGCAGGCAGGCCGAGCGCTTTGCCAGCACATGGCTGGGCCAATACGTCATCGAGCGAGCCGATAGAGCACTGAAGATGATCGAGGATACGGCCAAGTGGAGCTTGCCGCGAGGTAAGCCACAATGCGAACTAAACTAACAAAGGACTAAAGAGACTTCCAACACGGTAGATGAAAACGCCTGTTTGCCGGAGCGTCCTCTGCCCTGGACACTATTTCTGTGGATGATCCTAGTGTTGCGACTCACGCGCATTTGGCTCTCCTTGGGCGCTCTGATGATTGGCAACGGACCGGTATCTCCCTCGGATGTGATCTATTTCATACAAACTCGGCGACGCAAACTGCGCGCCATACGAGTTCATGGGTTGAAGGTCATGCGGCAACGCCAGCAGGAGGCTGCCATGGGTTCTAGCACGAATTACAGCCAAAAGTTTGCGTTTTGGTGGTCACGAGCCATCTGCCGACCAGGAGTTCAAAGGGAAAACAGTGGTCGGCTATTCCACATACGTGGTGGAGTTTCTGAGCAGAAGGTGCGTTCAGTGCGCCAAACGTGGTAGGAAACCGAATCAAAACAAATGCCATCTTTATTGCTTTTCAGTCGAACCAAAATCAGAGTCAGGCGGGACAAAGACAGCCGATCGCAAAGCGGCCACGGGATGAGGACTGCAGCATCGATCACAACCTGACCATTGAAGAAATGCTGGCGAAATATGCGAATGAGAACTCCGAAGATGACGTCGATTTTGTGCCCGATGCTGAAGATGAGGAGAACGATGATGACAGCGACAGCAGCAATGATAGTTCCAATACAGATAGCAGTGCCGAAACAAGCGCTTCGGAATTGGAGAAGCACGATGAGGTAAGAGCAGAGCCAAGCTCTATCATTCATCTCATTCTAACATCCATCCTACTTGTACATCCACTTACAGCATAACGAGAAGGAAGAGAAGGCCGAGGTTAAAGCTAAGGCGGAGCCAGCAACTGATCTCGGCCACAATGAGCCGATAACAAGAAATGGCAACGATCATAAGAAGCCCCTGCAAGCGCAGTCATCAGATCTTGGTAATGGGCATTAGAAATGTTATGAAGTACATCTACACACCTACCTATAAACAGTCGTTAGTAGCTATTGCCTAAGTCCTAGGTTTACAACAGGTATCGAACAAAAATGCATAAACTCTAAGCATATCAAATGAAGTAACTGAAAAACTCAAAATCTTGTCATGAAATCAAAAATATACTCGAGCTCAAAACATTCCATAACTTGCAGCTTTCTTAATTTTAAACGGCCCCCTTCCCCGTCTACCCCTCTGACACATCTACGAGCATATTGAAAATTCAAAATTTTTACTTGAGTTCAGCACAGTTTGGCTTCACCTTCCGCGAACTGTCCTCACGTAGTCTTTCTGTCTTTCTTCTGTCTCACTTTTTCAACAGCCGTGCAGTCGATATCCCAGCAGCTCCTGCCCAAAGAGGATCAGTGGAAGGCCTCTCCAGGACACGTTAGCGCTGCGTCAACACGTCTCTACGGCACTAGCAACACTGTGGCAGCAGGTAAATCTCACCTGGCATGCTCGTACACCTTAAACAATCTATTCGGACACATCTCTTTTAACAAAATAACAAATTAACAACAGTATTTTGTCTTTGTTTTTGTTACTCCGTACATATCTTTAAACACAACAGTAACCACTGAACACGACACCGACTCCAATCATGACAATGACAATGACGATGACAAGGACAATGACAACGATCACGATAGCAACAACGATGATAGCCACTCTGACAATGATAACGATAACGATAACGAAGACAATGAAACGGACAGCAGCACCAGCGCCAGCACCAGCAAAAGCAATTGTACTGTTCATTCCGCCCAGTCCTATCAGTCCTATCAAGATATTGAAAAGCAGCGAAATGAAGCACCAAACGATGGCAATGTATCTCGGAGGTCCACCACCCAATTAATCGTCCCATCCAATTATCCTAACGTTATGACTCCAACTGTTGAGACCCTAACACCCGCTACCTCCTCCGAGGACATATTTTATAGTCCAATCGGTTTGTTGAACACTTTTCCACATTGTTGCATGCTTTGTAGTCTACTATTTCTGTTTCGATTTGAAGCCTATTTATGGGCAACAATTAATGCACATACATATCTTGTTCTTCGCCTGACAGGTTCCCCAAGCTCTTTTAATGCCCTCAATAATTGTTTTGGGCCAGGATCCACACAAAAAAGTGCGAGTGACAAGTCATACCTCAAAATCGGTGAGTGCCTGAATTAAGCGGCCTTCAAGCACCAGTGGTTTCACTTTCGTTCTATAGCTTTTTCCAGTCCCATTCCTGGAGCAGAGGTACAGGCACAGACAGAGAAAACGCCTGCTTCCGATTTCGACTCCATATTTATGAAGCCCTATGCGCAGCCAGATCAGCCACAAAGTCAGCCAAAATCACAAAACCCGCACCAGCAGCAAAGAAATCAAAACCAACGCTATCGTGGGCGCAACCGACGCTAAACAGTCCCCGTCCCCACTCTCTTATCCAATATCCAACTACTTACCAACTCTCCACAGTCACTAATACATCTGAATTTTTCAGTTCTGCTGAATTTAATAAATCATAATACTACGTACTCGTATATTATAATAATTTGATAACCTTTTGGCTAAGCGATCGGTTCGAAACTAAACTGAATGTTGCCTTGCGGCGCCAAGATAATGGTGCTCGCGTACTGCAGGGGCTGATCTCCCAGCCAGCGTACTCTATATTGTCGCAGCAAACGAATCAGTAGGGTTTCGATTTCCAGCTCCGCGATACGCTTGCCAATGCAGGTTCGGGGTCCGAAGCCGAAGGGTAAATAGACGAAGGGGTTACTGGAGCGGGCCTCAGGGCAGGCATCGGCGCTGCTGCCTGCCTTCAGCCAACGCTCTGGCATGAAGTCGGCGCTGTGTCGAAAGTATTGGTCGCTATTTGAAAGGGCCAGCACACCCATGAGCACACCAGTTCCCCGAGGCACACGGTACCCGGACAGCACCAGATCCTTTGTGGTGATGCGAAAGTTTCCGGGTGTGATGGACGTAATGCGCAGTCCCTCCTTGATGCAAGCGCGTAAATAGGGCATATTTTTGGTGTTCTCATTGGTCAGAGCATTGTTGGGATTGGGCAGAATTTCGTTTAATTCACGACGAAGCCGCTCCTGCTTCACGGGGTTACACGCTAAATGGTACAAAATGGTGACAAACGCTGATGAGGTCTAATATGAATAGAGAGAAATATGGAATACATTTTTTTTTAAATATAAAAATCGTACGCCAAAATTTGCTGTTTCATAAAATAATTTTCATTTAATAACTGCCTAGACACTTGAGGCACATGTGTAATGCAAATTGTAATTGGGTTTTAATTAAACAGCCATTTATTTGCAAAATTACACTAACATGCACAGATATATGCAATAGGTTTGCAACATTAAAAAATGAATCAAAAATTTAATGCGCATAAAAAGCTAATCAGGCCTTTTTCGTTTCATATAAAATTAAAATTTGAATTAAATCTTTAAACTAAAGCGCAGCTTCTACCCCTACCTACTTTTGAAAGCGAATTATTCATCCGTTATTGGAACTATTTTTCAATTCCGCAAATATGTTAATCGAATTTGGAAATGGAAAAATGTCCTAATATGATATTGGGACAAAACTATCTTGTGTAGTAAAAGCAATAGATTTTAGAAATTCGAAAAGAAATGCATTTTTTTTTTAAATTCGATTAACTCCAAGGCCATAATTTGCGTGGCAATATTTTTGGTAATGATTTTTTAAGTGACGATTTTTTAGTGCAGTCTTGGAATGCAAGTTCATAATTATTTACCGTATCGAGGCCTGCCATTAGCATATCCATGACCATAACCACAGCAATCTGTTTATTAAGACGCAGTAGTTGTTCCAAAACACTTTTCGGCTTCGCATTGTCCTCTGTTTCGAAATTCTGAATGGCCGCTTCGATGTAGTTCGTTGTGATCTCCGTGATTTTGTCATAGGTTTGCAGAAACTTTTTGAATCCATTCGTCTTGTAATAGGGCCAAATAGATGGCTGTACATCGTATTTGAAGCTGTAGTCGAAAAACTCGGTCATATGCTGAGCTAGACGAGCAGCATTAGCATCTGGTTGGTCAGACAGCAAGCCCATGCGGCTATTGAGTGCCACATAGCTAATGGACTCAAAAGCCCACATTTTCAGTTCTTCGTGAAAGTCCCCACTAATTGTATGCGTCTGTGAATCGAGCAAGGTCCCTAGTCTACAAAGAATGAGTTCCAAATTAAATTCTGATATGAACTTAAATAACTATTCCCACTTCTCTATAAAGTCCTGAGCAATTTGATCGATCTGTGGCAAGTTCTGGCGTACATTCGACACCTTCATCAGCACGGGATTCACCTTGTTGCGTATGTCGGCCCATGCCTTACCTTGTCTAAGTGAGAAACTTTAAGATAAAGGGAACTTCATTAACATTGAACGTTTTGGCAGCTTACTCCGAGACCAGTCCGCCGATGCCGCCAAAAACATCCGGACGATGAACCTTGCGATAAAAGGTGAAGCTCTCCAAGCCAATGCGTATGGGCCACAGGCCCTCATTGCGATAAGTTACCTCGAAATCATTCGGATTGTATGTGAACACAACATCCGGTTTTCCCATCATGCCAGGCATGCGATATATATCACCATACCACTCACGCATACGACGATTTAACTCAATTAGGTTTGTGTTGTAAAGTTTTCCTGCAAGGCAGGATAAAAAAGCTGGTAAAATAAACTCAACTCGACTAAAGGCGAACAGAGTGATCCTTGATCGATGTTGTTGTATATACAAGTATGTACATATAGTGGTTATATTAATTGATTTGTAAGTTCCGTATTTTATGATTGAAACTAAATTCAAGCACGAATTTTGATTTAAATCAACCCAATTTTAGTGAGTAAGAAAAGAAGTTGCAACAAATTTGACCAAAGTTTTACCAAACCTTCTTTTCACGGAGTAGAAACAAACAGAAATTGATCAATTTACCGCCAGGTAAGAAGTAGGATATAGTGCGCATAACACTAGGTCCTGGAATTTCAGCATACGGCTTAGCCTGCAACCATTCCTCATCGATTCGTGCAGGAGCTGGCTCGGTTTCGTCCATTACCTTCTGGCTGAGCTGTAACGAAACTTATCGTCAAATTTCCAAGTGGGCTTGTTTGTTTGTACACAAAGGTGAATGGCTCTCTGTTTTGGTATTTTGCTCTCTTTCTCTCTTTTAATATGAAGAGCGCAATTCTGCTTGCATACTTACCTCCTGCCTTTCTACTGCAGCGCCACTCAGCTGTCGAGTAATAAACAGCTGATGATGACAACACTTTTTGACACACATATTTAGTCGTTGTTTTTGCCACATATTCGAAAACTTATTACTACTATAGAACTTTTTATTTAACTTATTGCAAATACTAGAATTTATATCTATTATAAGTGCTTTTCTAGAATGCAACAGCACGCCTATCTACAAAAAATTAGACGTCTGATTCGGAGCAATTGCGATTTACAATTGTAGCACGAAAATTCTCCCTGTTATGTGTTAACAGAATTATGGGAAGAGCTTTTCGCGCTGTTAAATTTCAGATGTTGGGTGCGTATCTCAGCTTTTAGAAAAAGCTCTTTGTAACCTCTTTGTAACCTTAACCCATGATATACGTTAATGCATCATACTTAGTAGAAGAAAACCAACGATTTTTGCATTATTTTCATAAATTTGACATTTATTCATTGCATGCGTAAAATGTTCATAGCTTAGAATGTTGATTTTGGGACACATACAATTTGTTGAATTCGGTTCGCGTTTATAATTGAAATTTGTTTTGTTTTTCCGTTGATATGTACATTGAAAGTTGTAATATTTTAGAGAGTTTTTTCTTGTGTTAAGTAAATAGATATGTTTGTTTAGGTACCTTATAGTTTCAGTTTTTAATAACAGGCAATACACATTAATGGAGACGAAAACGTTATACACATCAAAGTACTTGTGTTTTCTTGATTTGGAATGAAAGTACATACATTCATAGTTAATAGGAGGTATACATACATACACATACATACATACTCGTATGCATGATAGATAAGTAGAGAAATGCGTTTAAATGTAAGTTAACAATAAGTATTTAAAAAGGACAGCTTAACGAAGATAGCGAGTTCTGTTATTCTCTCTGTCTCTTCTTTTCTTTATCAATATAAAAATACATGTAACAAATTATAAACTTTCGTTGTTTTTTCACTTATTTCTCATATTATACTAATTGAAAATTTAATAAGTACTTGTATTTTCCACTAAAATCGATAAATGTAACAAAAAACTTTGAAAAGACGTTTTGCGGAGGACCTTCAGTCTTGCTTTGGATAAATATTGCTTAAGTATGTTTTATGGATCTTCTTAAAGTTTTAGCTCCAAATCGATTTCAATTTAACATGTAAGGCATATTTTAATACATAATTCACATAACAAAAGGTCCATAAATTGATGCGTTCGGTTACAGTTGTGAAATGAAACCCATTTCTATGTATGTTAGTTCTATGTTTTTTATGCTCGTGCTGAAGATCCCTGAAATCAAGTCATTTGTGGTGCAAGAACCAAGGCATATAAAACATACATAAGTGGCTGTCATTTCTTTTCCTTACAATACTTGTAATTACATTCACATTAAATGGATATGTATTTGAATTTGAATTTTGTCACAACTAGTTTCGTAAGTATATGTATATTAAAATAATGCAAAGCTTTTGCATTGATATGCTGCTGATATTTATATTTAGATATCTAACAACCTAATCTAATGACAGGAATATACAAGAATTTGCTAAAAAATGTATTCAAAAAATTAAGTTACAAAATATTGAGTGCAAGATATGTTTAATAGGCAGTGCAGACATTATTTTACTACGATTTAATGTGCATAAGTATATATACTTTTTGTGCAAATGTAAATATAAATCTAAAAGTAATGGCCTTAAACACGCGTCCACATGGCTTTTGCGTTTGTATTAAAAGTTAACAAATAAAACTTTCAGATTTTACTTTCCATTTAAGCCTAATAAACTTGTATAATTCAAATGTATTTTCTTGTATATATATACATATATATATATATAAGTAGGTATCTAATAAAGTATCTATGTATATTCTATGCTGTTTTGTTTTACTGCGCGCTGCAGATGATATGTTTCGATTTCATGGTTGTCTAAACCCAGTTTGGTTAAGCTTTGAATTGTAATATAGAGGGACATACATACAGAGCTTAACTCTAACTATATCTAAAATTGTAAAATTGTAGTTTTTTTTATTATGCTTGTACATCAAGTAGCATAGATACACAAGTGATATGTTTAGTTAAAAGTACGCACACTTTTTATTCAGCCGACTATTATTCTAAATACATATAATTTTCCTCAATATTCACACACGTGTCAGTACAACGTCAAATCAATTCATTTGAATTTGTTTCCAGCTTACAATACTATTTAATCACATATAGTTGCTTTAATTAATCTGTACGCTCATGCCATTCATACTCTCTCTCTCTCTCTCTGTCTCGCTCTCGTACACACACATGCATACAATATGCTACATACACTGTACAACATTTAAACAGCTATAACTATAATAACCTTTGAACGGTTTGATTTCTATGATATATACTATCTATATATGTATGTAGATATTGCTTTATATTTCGTGGAATTTTCGTTCTTTTATGTGACCCGCACGCACACATCAAACGCACCCATCATTTTAACAATTGCCTATGCTTTATTTATTTTGCGCATTTTGTTTGTTTTTCTGGGGCTGGCAAATGTGGGTGAACAAAACTGAATATGGCGGACAAATAGTATAGTGGAGAGTGTAGCGAGTTTGCGGTCATGACTGAGCTGTAATTTTTCAATACACGCGCCGAAGAGCGCATAATTGAACTGTCAGCCGTTGGCAGCAAAAATATTTCATGGCGCTGCAAAGTATGCAACAGTAAAATGAACATACGCCCTGTATGCACACGCACACACGCACAAAATGAATGCATTCCAATTGAATGGTTCACGAACCGGGGGACGAATATATATAGAGCTCGTCATACATTAGTAAATCAAAATTTAAACTTTTTAAACTAATACATATTCCCAATTAAGCGTTTTTGAATAACACAAAGCGAACCTGTTATGAATTATTAAAACAAAGTATTTAAAGTTAGAAGGCAAAAAAAGCACACTTTCAAAAACAAATAAATTGAGATTAGAAAATGAGAGATGAAAAAAAATTTACTTTATTTATGTATAGACGTTTATACTAGCATACAATCAGTAGATCAGTTCAAGCCCTTCAGTGGAACTCTGCTCTTGACTTGCTGCCATCGTGTTAGTTGCATTTATTTAATTCTGTTTGGCGTCAATTGCAGCTTCGATTAGCTTAAGAAATATTAAAAAAGAATATTCCAATTTTGTTGTTTATTAGTTTTCGAAGACCTTTTCACTTTTCACATGTTAAATTTAAAAGTTATTAAGCTTACCAGCTATTATTCTCCATATCGGCTTCAACATTACAACGTATTCATGATTAATATCAAATAATTTGTATGCAAACTGTAGCAAAGTACAGATAACTGCTTGTGAGAGAAATAATGCCCATAAAGAAGAACAGAAGCAATAGTAAATTGTTGATTTCGAAACTGTTTGCATTGCCTAGTTGGTGATAGAGATACAGTGTGTGCCTGCAATGAACTGATTTTGCGGAAAAAAAAACTGTTTTTGTTTTTGCTCTGTTTGCCTGTTTTCCATATTTGTAATTAAATACGGACATTGCAACGGAAACTTGAATGTATTCCGCTTCGTACTCGTGATGAAATACATTCCACCACACTATGGAGTATCTATAAGTATATACACTATATAGTATGTACTATAATCAAGTTTTAAATTGCTGCCAATAGCAACAGAAGCATTCAGCCATGAACGCAACACACTCACACAAACGGATACAGAAGAACGGATGCGAACAAGAAAGCACACAAACAACAGCTAAATTAATTGAAGTAACAACGAAGGAATAAATATGTAGTAACCATCAGTCCATGTTTCTCAATTGCGTTTGTGGTACGGCAGCAAACTGCTTGCGGACTTTGCTCAGCTTTACTCCTCTGGCCATCCAAGGTCTTCGCCGACCAGCTCGTAGAATCGCTGATTATATTCCGCGAAGAATTTGCGCAACCGTGAGACGACAATGGGGTCGACATGCGGATGCTTTCGTCCTTTGGTCTCGCGCAGGCAACGGTCGCCGTTGTCGTAACGCAGGCAGTAGAATCCTTTCGTTTCATTAAAGTAAAAATGTTCGCTCTTGACGCGATGTTCGATGCCTGCAATGCCGCCATTGTTGTTTTTGTTGCCATAGTTGTCAGTTTTGTTGCAGGATGCCCGTGCAAATTGATAATAAGCGCAATTGAACAGAAGTAAGTGCAAGAAAAAGGTAAACAATTAATCAAGTTATGCAACTCAATTGCACAGTAGTTGCAAATTATTTCAATACAAGTTTCTCCGTAATGGATTCATGAACCGCAGCTAATTAATGTTTGCTTTTTGGCAACTCAATCAAATCAAATTCTTGATTGTGAGTGGCTGGCAACTTACCCAAAAACGCTTCAATGCGCTTTAATTGCGATACAGGGTCTTCGATTAGTCTATCGCCATTCACTACCAGCAATTGTTCGCGCGGAAAGACCTCGAGCCAGCGATGCAAATGCACATGATACATGGAGATGCTCAATGGCCGATACGCTTCGTTCACGGTCCCATTCGGAAATATGGCCAACTCCTCAAAGGACCTAAAAACGATTAATAGTTGAAAGGATGTGTTGTATTTATTCATATACAAGAATATAATAGAATCTATTGATATCCCTTGAACTATCATCTACCTATCTATATTTATTCCTTTTCATACCTAATTTCTCTTATTGGACGAAAAGTTCATACAAGTATATGCTCGTTTGCTGTTCCTTTTGTCAACGAAGTGCTAAAATAGTGTACACTTCAATAGTTCATAAGCAAAGTGGGTGGAAAATGTAACACGACTGATTAATACACCCTAAATATAATTTGAGGTAACTAGATAAAACGCTTCATTTATGTTAAACTAGCTGCTCTTATATGTATGTTCTAACCATTTGTGCGCCAACTTTTTACTTACAGGAAATATCGATAAATGGCATAACTAACTAGAAGAGTGAAAACAAAGAGTGCTTATAGAACTGATAGATTAATGACGAAGCTTTAATGTCGGCCTATTCTTATATTTAAATCCAGTCTTGTTCTCTAATTCAACTTCGAGCTAAAGGGCATTTAGTCATGAATATGCGTGTAATCCAGTCACTAATTTTGCTATTTTAAATAAATAGTTTAGTAAACGTGTAAACAGGCCTTATATTCAAGAAATGAAATTACCAATATGGGAAAAGTGCTTTCTTTAAGCAACATTTTTGTAAGAAATTTTAAAGGCGAATTTAATTTGTTCACACTTGATTGTTTCCCAGTACTCCGAGCCAATTTCTGAACATGCCACACTGGCATTTTTCAATTCAATTGGAACGACAGTTGGAAAGTGGTTTACTTTGGACAAGCTTGGCGTCGGGTCGGATTCGAGGTTTGCAATTTTTTGCCTTTAGTCCTCACTTACTTGGATGCCATTTGCGCTGCGCTTGCATATGCAGAAGTTGGGGTTGTTGTTGCCACTGCTGTCACTGGCATCGCCATCGGCATCCCAGCACGTCGGCCACGTGGCTTGGTGGCCATCTCCTTAGCACCTGCCCCACTGCCGCCCAGTGCATTGTCATAAGCACGCTCCGCATGCAGTTTTTTGTAGAGTAACTCCTTTGATGGCGACAGTGGTGGCGACGGTGCAGCTGTTTTGGGCTGTATATCAGAACCGGAACCGGGCGCACTGCTCTCGGCCAGTGGTAGGATGGCAGTGGCCGCATGGCTCCGCAGCTGGGTGTAGTCCGAAATGGCGCGGGTAACTGGCTCGCGCACAATGAGCAGCAGCTTGATGCTGGCATTCATGGCGCGAACACGTTCGGGCACCTGCAAAAAAAAAAAAAAAACAACATTTCGAACCATTACTTAAATCTGCAGGTAATTTAAAATTATTGTTACTTGCAGAGCGTGTGAATGCACCTGCTTTATGAATTTATTTTGTACAGTAAGTGCAGCAAATTAGGGACCCCCCAAATGTGACCTCGAAACTTAATAAAGTTGCAGCATTTCGAAGCAATGGCACAGCGCCACAGCAAGCCTTTAGAACGGGTAAATGGCTAATGTGCCGCCTTTGTATGCGCAAATGTGCTTACCTGTCTAATTGCCTGTTAACCCGCCATCTGCCCCACCAACTCCCCCGCTCAATTATAAGCGGCGTTGCACTCAGCTCAGCCACTGTGCTGTGAACAATTTAATTAAAGCGGAATGTATAGCAACTAAATGCGACTGCTTGGATGATCAACAGCCATCGCTGTTGACCCTGGCCGGAGAGCATGGGCCCATAAGTTTGTCCTTTAAAAATAACTGAGCAAATAGGCGCAGTCTAGCATAAAATAAATTTAATAATAATTTAACTATAGCATAATTGTGCGCGCTTGAAAGGATCCAACAAATGCAAGTTCCGGGCAATGCGAGCAGGCGCCTGCTCTTGGCACAGCGCCAATCAAAGGCAAAAATGTCAAGCAGGCTGCATACGTAATACATAGGGCTTGGGCAGAGTCCCAAAATCTTGATAGGCAAATGCCATGCTAGTATTGACACTATGCCAACAATGAATTGAACATTAATTTTAATTGCTCACGAAGGCAAGCTGTTACCAAAGGGGCGGCCGAGTGTATTTCTGTTGACGATCAAGAATAATATTTAAAGTTAAAGAGCAATTATGATTTGGTTTAATGGAGGAATGACTGGAGGAGAGGTTTTAAGATTGCTAAGCCAAAAGCCAACGAAAATACAGCAATATTCCGGACTGTTTCCGAACCTCTAGCAAATGTTTTAATTGGGTTTAATGAGCCGCACAATCAAAATTTATTTGGCTAATTTATAGATTTTTTAATCCGGAAAAGCCAATTGAACAACAGCTAATAGATGAAGTGTAGAAACTGCATAGCGACTGATTTTAATCTGGAGTATGTGCTAATATCTAACTAGGGTAACTAACATGTGGTTCCAATTTTAATCGTTAGGTTAGCTCTGCTCTCCACTTCTTTGCTACAAAATTATATATATATATATATTTTTAGTATTCCTATCAAAAGTTTGGTACAAAACAAATTTTCAAATTTTACATTTTTTGAGAAAATTGTTCTTAAATCTAAGCCCATTAAATTCTCCACTACACATTCAGTTTTGGGTAAGACTGAATGGTGAATGCCAAGTCGATAGAAGAGAACAAATTATATCTAGATATATGTTCAGACATCCTGCTCAAGTCATTGCTCGAATAAACGACTATTTGGAGAGTTTCGAGAAACCATTGTATTCAAAAGAGATCAGACATCTCGTCCGTAATGTGCCTTTTAAGATTACCATCACACGCATAATATAAATGCTGTCATGCATATTAAAAACAAGGCGTGCGTATTAATTGTATTCGGCAGCCTTGAGTATTCAGCGTTTTTATGGCATCTGTTAATTTTTCAATTTAAAAACACAATGTCCTCGAACTACGTGTTGACATGTCGGGCTGAGGTAGCTCACCAGACAGAGTATTACCGAATTTAAATTAAAATATTTCAAGCAAACGAGTCAATGTCGTAAGCATCTACTATGTACCTGCATACTGGCTGTATACTACGGAGAATAGTATATAGTAGAGTGGTGGCAGCTTTCCACTCTGCCTTTACTTAGCAACACGCACTGAAAGTTAACTTGCAAGTGCAGGGCTAAAAAGAAAAAACCCAAAGGTCCAATGGGAGCCAAACTGCGCAAAAAATGTTTTGCTGCCATGACACCCGTAACGCTAACAAACTGAGCATCAATAAGCCGCGGCTCAATATCACGTGCCCGCACATACGAGTACGACGACTAGAATGTAGAACTTCCGGCTCGCCAACAAATTGCATCAGTCAACTCAATTTAAAAGGCCTGGATACGGCTTGCCCTCAAACACAGCTGTGTTAATAAAACTAGAAGCCGTTGAGCTGCCAAATTCAGGCAGAGTCCAAAACATCTGTGGCCATACACCCACTCATATCGCCGTGTGTTAGATTACGCCATTTGGAAAATGAATTTGCAAACATTTCCGGTGCTAAAATTTGGTCCAAATAATTTGTTGGACAAGCACAAGCGCCGGCATCACGGAAATTGGGCCGAGCTGGCTAAAGAAGGGCAGAGCTGGCTATGGCTGGATCGGTCCAGCCAGCGGCCAGTTAATTAATAATTACGCCTAGGCGTGCGGATGTGGTCGACAAAAAGAAAAGGTACGGTAGTACAGCGTACTGGAGGAGCGAAGGACGAACGTAATTGCCAATTAGACATCAAAGCGTGCACAGACGATAGAATTTAAGTGAGCATGACAAGCACCGCCCACAATTAGGCAATTGGCATTGCCCTGATTGTTGTTAGTTCCTGTCCTCGAACACTTACCTCGGGTGAGACGAAATAGCTGGGACTCTTCTCGATGGTGATTTGTCCTCGAAACGAGTGCGGCATCTTTTTCCGATACCATTCCAGGCCTTTCAGATAGTTCTCGTCCCGATCAAAGAAGTGCACCTCACCACCAGCCTTCTGGATGCGGGGGTGCAGGTAAAGCATCTCGAGCAGTGCCCTTGTGCCGCACTTCCGCACGCCAATTATGAGTGCCTTACGTGTCGAATTGTGGCCGGAAATGGAACAAAATGAACACGAAAATAGCACAAATTAGTTCCTTGGTATTACAAGTAGTTGTCCTCTTCGCAAATATTTTCGAACCGACTTTTTAGCCAAATGCCTGAGCAATTAGCCGACACATTTGCTGATACGGCTGCCATTGCTGCTGCTTCAGCTTCTGCTTCTGGTTCCGATTCTGCTTCTGCATTAATAAAACGAGGCGAATTACCTGAGGCAATCGTCGACTCGTCTTGGGGAAGTGCACGCGACTGGATGGAAAGACCATTGGATGACTCAACTGACTCGAGCTCGGCACCGGCTTCACAAAGACGGGCAGGTGATTAGTGGAGCTGCCATCGGGCATTCTGCTCCTGCCATCGCCGTTCTTCATGCCACCGAGCATGGAGAGGCGATGTCGTTCGTGCACCGCCTGAGCCGCTTGTATATTGTAGACAGCACTGTCGTACAGCACGTGGAAGGTGAGAAACAGCGAGATTAACATAACCGTTAGAAAGACAACGGCTAATTTTGGACGGGAGACGCCCACGACCAGTATGCAGTCCGTGTGCGACGTTTCTGGCCCCACCGGCCGCATGGCTGACTTCGGCAACCATCTGCAAAGAGACAAAATAGGCAGAAGGTAGCAATTAGTTCACCTGTCTATTTGTATAAATATATGTATGTGCACACACTACACTACACTACACATAAAAAAATTTGTAGAAAAACATTGTATTTAAAAATACTTTCCAAATTTTCGAAGAAATATCTATTACAAAAGAAATAGGCAATCAGATTTTTGAAAAACAATAATTATACATTTCTTCTAAAATGTTGATATCTTCTTATGTAAATAATCAAATGGCGAACACTTCAAACTGCCGTTGGAGTCTACTGCAGTCGATGAAGTTGCTTCAGAAGTTTATTCATTAGTTTTGGGTGCTCGTCCGTTTATTGGTTTTTTTTGTGTTCGGTCTGCTTTAATTAATTTAATGGATGTCCTTTCGCATCGAAACTTTCGCTCATGTTTGAGGGGGCTTTCACTAAGCTGATTAGAATTCAAATTGGAACGATAGGCCACCAACCACCACAATCTCATTGAATAGTCGAAGTGCGCGCTCATTCTTTAAGAATGACTCAGCCATCTAATGACGCCTTAAAGTGGCAACATACATATTTACGAAATTAGCCGTGGCAGCACCTAAACGTACTCCATTATAAGCGCTTCCGCTTAGACCGCAATAAACACTACTAGCACCCAGCTACCTACCTAGCTATTATTATCACAAGCATAGGTTGTGGGGATGCCACACAACCAGGCGTATACGTAACGCCGCCATCTAATGGATGACTTCATTTGCAGCATACCGGCAGTGTGTTGTGGGGCGGCACTTAAGAAAGCCGACGCATCAATGGTGCTGGTATCGGTGGCGTAGTCAGTGCCGCTGCCGCTGCCGCTGCTGGTGCCGGTGCCGGTGTTGGTAGACAGCCATTGGTTGGTTGGCTGGTTGGTTCATGGCTGTCAGCTGCTCTGTCTCTAAGTGCATTTTCATACACACCAAATGAGTATGAATGTGTGTGCGTGTGCGTGTGCATGTGTGTGTGTGTGTGATGTGGCAACAGGCAGTTTAATGCCACAGCACGCCGCACGACATTCGCATGCGACACCTCGTTAAAAGTAACGACACACACAGGCCGCAGTAGCAGTTGCAAGAAGAGTAAGACGACAAGGCAGTAGGTCGGCCCGACCCGGTCCAGCCAGCCCAGCCCAGCCCATTCCATCCCAGCCCGGCCCTCGACCGCATGAAGTCACTTCACAGTGGCATCTGTGGCCCACATTTCAAACGCAGTGCACTGCACCACAAGATGTCTGTGGCGTGCTTTAAGTTTTCCAATTTCAAGCCCTTACAGTTGCCAGTTGCCACAAGAGCACGGTTTGTTTAAACGTCAGTGCCTCACAGCTAAAACAAGCCCTAATACAGCGACACTAGACTGCAAAAATAATGGGACTTTGACGCGAAATAGGCGCTGCCACTTATGTGACGTTGAAGAAACTATTCCATCATCAAATGCTCGATTATTCATTTGTTATAGGATTATCTAAAGAGACTATGCCCCGTCTTACAGGTGTCACACACAGGTGTCAAAGATTCCGGAGATAGTTGCTCTTAGAAAGGAAAGAGAAGTTCGGTTGATAGCAGATGGAAATGATTATTATAAATTAAGCATAATTTTATTCTAGTTTATATATAAATCGGTTTTAAACTTAGTCGTGGAGATTTAATGTAACTGAAAGTTTTTTCAACTTTTTTTTATTAACATAAATATACAAATAGAAATAAGTTAGGGATAAAGCGATCTGCAATATATTATTATTCAAAATTTTGAATCAAATATTTCCATCGGATAGAAAGTAATCAGTTACTTCACGAAAATAATGTAAAGTATTGTCTATTTGTACTGCTTTATAGCAAGCATAGATCTTTCGTCGAGACTCCATAAGCCGAAATAGAAGGCGAAATGCCGAAACATTGCCAAAACCCGGCCTAGTTTAATGTATTTCTAAACAACAATTAGGCAAGTCTTCACTTTAATTTTGACACTTCTACATTAACGGTGGATCACGGAAGAAAACTGCATATAAGCCACGGTCGATCTCAAGGCAACGTTAAACTGTAAACTTCCTGATAATTATGTATAACTAAAAACCAATGCTAGAAGTATTTCCTGCTTTTAAAAATGAACTTTACGTTAAGCGAGAGCAAGTGCATTACAATGCATTTGCGCAATTCATTTTACTTAGTATCTGGTCTGTAGTATAGCTATTATGGAATTAAACAAAAAGCCCAGGTTGAATGTGAAATTGAATTTTTATTACAGTATAGCCACAAACGCAATTTCATGTCGTGTCGTATATTTATGTCGCTTCCACATATGCTGGCATTTTCTATGACACTGTGCGGAAAAATAAACTACAAAACAAAATTTAAATTTTATGACAGTCTAGCTATAAAGGCCGTTCAGCAGAAAATGCAATTTGCAACAGCTGGTGCTGTTGACAAACCCAGCGTTTAGTAAAGTTTTTTTCTTTTTTCCACATGCTTGCTTTTCATTTCTACTAACAAGCTAAATTTTTAGCCCAGCATAAGCTTAATGATTAGTTAGTCAATGAAGAACTCAATACGATGTATTACTGAAAACTGAATGCCATATATGTACATGCCCAATAAATGGTTCTCACATTTCTATTAAATTTAAATTTGCGTTTCATCTAAAACGTATAAATGAGAAAGTTGAAATGGTTTTCTCATAAATAACACTATTTTAAGCTAGAATCAAAATTCACAATCATCCTAACTTTGCACGAAACTCTCCACAAAATTGAATACATATAATTACCTATATAAAATATAGTTGTGATGTGAAGTGTTTTATTTTGGGAAATTAATATCTAGCTTGGCATGGATAAACATATAAGTAATCGATTTTTTAAACATTTTTATGTTAAGAAACAAGATTTCAACTTAAAAAAAACACATCATGCGTAAATAAGTCGTTACGGAAAAAAGTTAAGTCATATAATGGATTTTTGATAAGCCTTTACTCGGTTCGGCGGACATATACTTGTATTGTTTAGGGAGCTGAGCTTAACAGATAAGCTGTCTGCGAAAATTACAAGTTAGCAGCGAAGCGACTTAAAAGCTTAATTCAGGCCGGATGTTCCCCCATGCTTAAAAAAAAAGAGCACGCCAAAACAAAGCGATAGAATAGTGCAAAACAATAGGAAAGTTGTTGTTGCTGCAGACCTGTGGATTATGTCTATGTGCACCGATTCTTGGCGCGAGCCAGAGCTGCAGGCACAATTAAATATAACGAAACCATATTGAATGCAAGTGTGCCGCATATACATACTTTACCCCGCCATTACAAACACTGGATATTTACAAAGTGTGGACTCATGAAACTCATGGATTGCTTAGATATGCGACGCCAAAATGCAACCTCTCTGGCCTGTGGAATTGGCCCGAGTCGATGAGCGTTTGATGCGCCTTGCAATTTGAATTGCTATACATACATACATATTTACATACATACATACATACATACATACATACATACATACATACATACATACATACATACATACATACATACATACATATGTATTGCGGTCATTGCTGAACGACTGCAGATTGGAACAAGCCGAGGAAATCTGACTATGTAATGCTCTATAATTGAGTTTTGCAGCCGCTTATTTCTTTTCTTGCTGAATTCAAAAATCAAATGCTAAGCATAACCGATATGCAGAGATTTCTTATTCGTACAGACAGGCGGGCAGACATAGCTAGGCATATGGACCTGCCTCGTCGTATTGATCCACCTTCTGCGTGTTAAATAAATGGATGGGCGAACAAAGAAACGCTTCTGTCTGCACTTGCTCTCAAGCGTAATAGTCTGTTGGCATTTAATACTCACAGGATATCCAGAGGCAGCTTCACGGAACAGTCGCGCAGCGTAGCCTGCTGATGTGTCGCCTGCTGCTGAAATTGCTGCCGCTGGTGGTACTGCTGCAGCTGTTGCGTGTGGTTGCTGTGGTGACTGCTGAGGTGGCTGCTGTGATGGCTGCTGTGGTGGCTATTGTGCGGATGATGCTGATGCTGTAATAGCTGTTGGTATTCGGGTGGCTGTTCATGATCTGCATGATGTTGCAAGGGCGGCTGCTCGTACGTTGCATTTGCGGAGCTGCTGTTTCCACTGCTGCTGCTGCTGCCTGCTGCGCGTCTTTTGGCAGCAGGCATTGGGCCGGTAGAAGGCGGCCAAAACAGCCGAGGTTACAGTTGCCTCAAAGAACAGCTAATTGGCTGCGTCTGCGACGTTGAATGCCATGCCGTGCGATACGATAAATAGAGCCAATGAATGAGTGAATGAAATAAAGCGAAATGAAAGGAAGCGCCTTCGCTGCCTTCGCTGCCTTTGGACGGCTTGGCTGACGGCTGATTTATGGCCGCTAGCTGTGCTCTTTTCTGCGTCTAATTAAATTTCTGCAGCCGGATGAAAAGTTGTATCGACCCCGAAACTTTGGAATCTGTGGCTTAACGCCGAATTCGGTTTTAATGATCTGGAAAAGTATTGTACTTGTAGTATCAAAGACTGTTCGATTGCTTGTTGACTTGACTTTCTCATCTAACTGTTGCTGCAGTTTGACTTTTCTTCGCTTTCATTTTTGGCAGATCGGTTGTTCATGTTTTTATTTCTGCTGTGGCTCCTGCTGGTCAAAGTTTTTCGCATTGTTTCATTTAAATTTTGGTGATATTCTTGTTGTGCATTGCTCCATTGTTGCATTTTCTTTAGCCGCTGGTGCGACAGCTGCCCGACAGTTTTGGACTTTGCCGTTGTCGAGCTGGCATATTTCAATTATATTTTGTAACATTTTATTATGTGTAGTTTTTATCTCACAATACACTCAGTTTACCGCTGAATTTCGTTCGCTGTTGTACTGTAATGGAAGAGAATATGACATAAAGTGTTAGTTTAAGTGAATTGTTAATACAAATTGGAATGGGGAGCAAGCTGAATGTATAATATGCATGACAAGTATTTGAACTTAGGAACACCTCATGAATTACGGTCGCTCATTTGTCTATTTAATGATACACTGTATCCAACATGTTCTCGACCAAAGTCGCCGGTTGTACGCTCAGCACCGATTGTGAAAGCGCTAATGAAGCGAATGTGTGTTGGGTTGAAGACCCCAACTCGAACAAAACAGCTCGATTTGCTGCGGCATCTTGAAATACAAAGAGCTCAATGAAATTATTCTAGTCGCAAAATATATTCCGTTCATCGCACGAGTGCCACAGCGCAACCATGGTTTTAACTAAGCTGATTGATGCCTTGAATCAACCCTATGCAGGTAGTAGTTACAAGTATACAAGTATTTCCATTCAATATTGATTGATCTACAAGTATATAATAATTGATCTCCTTTTTTCAGATTCCATTAAACTGCCTCTTGCTGTTTCTCCATGGCCCATGCTATGCATCGTCTCATTATATTTGTTCTTTGTGCTGAGACTGGGCCCGCAATTCATGTCGTTTCGAAAGCCGTTCGAGCTACGACGGACTATGCAATTCTACAATGTCGCTCAAATTATCTATAATGCATTAATTTTCACAAGGGTAAGTAGTTGCCGCAGCCCTTGTCTGCAAGAACAGCATTATAAATTGCCAATTCGTCCTTTTTAGGGAGTCTACTTTCTGTTTGTGGAGAAGCCCTATAACTTCAGTTGCATGTCGGTGCTGCCTGAGGACCATCCATTAAAATCAACTGAGCGCCTCATGGCCTATTCGTATTACGTCAACAAATTTCTAGACCTGTTCGATACCGTGTTCTTTGTGCTCCGTAAGAGCTATAAGCAGATAACCGTTCTCCACGTCTTTCACCACGTATTGATGACAGTGGCTGGCTACATGGTTCTGCGATATCACGGCTATGGCGGACATCCCTGCATAATGGGACTCTTAAACACATTCGTACACATTGTCATGTACACCTACTATTATTTATCGGCAAAACATAGGGGTGTCAAGGAGAACATCTGGTGGAAAAAGTATATAACCATCTTGCAGGAAGTGCAGTTCGTCGTCATCTTTGCGCACAGCATTTGGACATGGATTCAGCCGAATTGTGGCACACGTGGAGGCATTCTATATCTAACCACATCCATGTCGGTGGTGATGATGATAATGTTCACCAACTTCTATATACACTCCTATATACTAACGAACAAACAACCCAAAACACAAGCCAAGCAGCAATGATACTTGTATATATCAAATCCTATCTGTACATATAGGATTATATATGTATATACATACATAAGTACCAATTTGTATGGCCTTTAATTTTTTCGAATTTTCCCCACCCCGAATAGCAGTATAACACTAAAATATGGAAAAATGCACGAACAAACAAATAATTAAGAACACAAATTTTTATCCCCCTTACAACTGTAAAAATATGAATCGCTCTATTTATTTAAGCTTACAAATGCTTTAATTGTACAAGGTAGAAGAGTACCTGTACCTCAAAGGTACAAGACTAAATTGGGTTTGCGGGAATTGAAAAAAGTAACAGACAGAAAGTATATATATATAAATATATATATTCTTAATCAGCATGGCCGATGCCCTATAGGGGATTTTGCGTAACGCCGTTTGTATTAATAATCACCTATGTATATCTTGGAGTCACATTTTCCATTGCTATTTTTTTAAATCAAATTTGCAAATTACTTTTGTTAGCGATTATGTGTCCATAGTGATTATGTGCCGTTTTATCTTGATCTGTCAATTTGAAAGGAAGTTATAGAAATAAAAGTAATCTCTGCTAAGTTCTGTGCGCAGCTGTTGTTGTTGTTGCTGCCTTGGCGCAACTCTTTACAATGCCCATATGTCACTCCTCGGATCCTTCAGTAACTTCTTCGATGTGCCTTCTCAATTGAAGCCACATGACTATTGGGGTGTTTGTGAAACGATACGCATAGGGTTTGCCGAGAAATGGTTTGCAGTGTTTTGGGAACCAAACGAGATTCGATTTTTTCGAGGCACACAGGTTCTCCTCAAAATTGTGTTCACTGATGCTTTCAAAAAGCCGCATCAACAATGTTTCAAGTTGTCAATCTATGTTTTTGGAAGACCTATTTGCTTAACGTGTTGTTCAACAGTTAAAGTTGTTGTTGGTCTCAGATGTGGTTCGCCTTTAATGCTTTTTCGATCTTCTTTAAATATTTTTATACTCTGTACATGAATGCATGTATCTGGTAGAAGGTGCGTGAAATTCTTTGTTTTCGCTCTTCCTTCTATATTTCGTTTGTGGTATGCTTGATCTGATCTTGAGCAAAGAGTTTTACAAAAGTACCGCCAGCTTTTCCCGTTATGTTGTTTTAGAAGACAACGTTGGCTTTTGTGAAGGAAATACTTCTAAATAAGTAGGACAGATTAGTTTGCGTTCATATGCAGATAGTTTATCTTTATATATAGAATTCTGTTCAAACTATAGAAATAATTAAAAATAAGTAAAATAAATATTTTTAGGCAACCTCACAAAATGTGTATTTCAAAATTTCCACACATATGTACAGAGTATTCCAAAGTCGTGACACCCGAACTTAGCCGGTCCATTTCTTCAACAGTTTTATTGTTTTGGGTACAGAAATTTAATTATTTAGGTAGGCAATGACAAAATTTGAATGAAATTGTTACACAGTTGACAGTGCTGCCAACCTATAAATAATAGATTTCTCTCTATCGGACCAACCGCTCGGTTTCGTCTTTTTCCGTGTTATTTTTTATTAAAGATCTGTCCTGGATTGTACAATTATTACATTTTACGTATCAATACGTGTGTGTATGTGTGTGTGTGAGTGTGTGTGTTTGTGTGCTGTACAGAGTTGAGCGAAAGCAGTAACAGCAACCAAAGCTGCTGCCAGAGGAGAATCTGGACGCCAAGTTCGGTAATTTCAACTTTAACACACTCTGAGATCCTTGCATTTATACGGAGCGACGGACAAACTGACGGACATGGCTTTATTGTAATTTATTTATTGTAATTTATTGTAATGCTGATCAAGAATTTATACATACATATATACTTTGCGAGGTCTGCTTGTGTAACAGTCAGAACGTTTTATTTATTATTATAGCCTGTACCCAAAGGGTGAAAGGTCATGTCCGTCCGTCCGTCCGTCCGCCCGTCCGTCCGCCCGTCCGTTTGTATGAGCGCAAGGATCTCAGAAGGTACAAGAGCTAGAATTACCAAACTTGGCATCCAGGTTCCCCTAAGCCCTAGGCAGGTCAAGTTTGTTCATTTTTCCCGATGCACCCCCCTCTCCTCTCCTATTCACGATTTTCTATAACTCCCGTAATTCTTGGAATTTTAAACTAAAATTTGGTAGACACATCCAGTTAGTGATTATATATTCGTATACCAAGTTTCATTATGATAGGATCAGAAAGAAAGTTATAGCCATATAATCATGCCCAATGCACACATACATACATATGTACAAGTACACAAACACGCATAGACACGATTCTGATGTAAATGTAAATGTATGTATGCATGTATGGAATATTTTATATTTAATTTAGTTAATTAATTTAATTAATTAAATAAAATTAAATTAATTAGTTAATTTAATTTCTTTTTTTTGTGGGGTGGTACAGGGTATTTAAGAGTTGAGCCTGCTCGACTTTAGCATTCCTTCCTTGTTTTTTAATAATTTAATTTTTTTTATTTAATTTTTTTTTTTTTAATTTTTCTTTTTTGTGGAGAGTGCAGGCTATTTTACTGTCGGGCTTGCTCGACTGTAGCGTTCAATCTTGTTTTACTTTCACTTTGTACCTATCAGCTACGGAGTAAAAAACAGTGGAGTGGAGCAAGCCCGACAGTGAAATACCCTGTACCCACACCCACGAATAAAAACAAACATTTAAAATAATATTTAAAATATTAATTTAAAAAATTTTTTATTTATTTACTTAATTAAATAAATACATACATAAGTGGAGACATATGGTTATGTACAGTTTGAACTGTAAACAAAATTAACGAAGGGTTTAGGCGAACCTGGATAGTTTGGTAATTTTAGCTCTTGTACTTTCTGAGATCCTTTCGTTCATACAGACGGACATACGGTCATGGCTTTACCGACTCTTCTTGTCTTACTGATCAATATGTACTATATACACTTAATTCTGTTTTACACGGCCCAACCAATTCGAACCAATGTAGCGTGTAAAAACAGAATTACGTATATACTTTTGGGGGGGTACCACGACTTTTCTGTGTGTTACATACATTTGCACTAAACTAATGTATCGTTTCACCCCTTGGATACAGGGTATAAAGAGACAAAGAGACAACAATTGGAGCAACATGAGCTTTCTTCATTTATTTTTCAGTAGCGTCGCGACAGTCGCGTCTATAGCCTTCCCTCGAATAAAACGATTAGCTGACACGTTTTTGTTAAAATTTATAAAAATGAGCTGGAGGGTGTTCAATATTTTCAATCTACCACTGGCAGGTTAGTGCTTTGAACTGACAAATTATCCAAAAATCAAGAAAGGAAAGGAAAGGGCGTACGCAGGGGGCAACAAATTTTGCCATATTGTATAAAGTCGACCACACGTTCAATATTATGGCGCACTTTTTCGCATTTTTTAAATGCATCATGGATTATTTAATCAAAATTTGAATTTTTGCCCACCCTTTTGTAAAAGCTGCGTACACCCTAAGTTTGATTACTCTAGCTCTTAAACTTTGTGAAACATTGACTAGTATACCCTTTTACTGTTTGTACAAGTATAATTAAAAACAACTATCATCCATTTCCTATAGATCCGTTTCCCTTGCCGCTTATCACATCTCCATGGCCTGTTATTTGTATACTCTTGGTGTATTTATTGTTCGTCCTAAAACTTGGCCGAATATTTATGGAGAATCGTGAGCCATATGATGTGAAGAAATTAATGATGGTGTATAATATCGTCCAGATTTTTTATAACGCTTGCATATGTTGTCTTGTAAGTAAAATAAATACTTGTATATCTCTTTTATAGCTGATGTATAACAACATTTTTTTCACAAAGGCTATTTATTGGCTGTTTATTAATCCAATGTATGATTTCCAATGCATGGAGACTTTAGGCCTTGATCATCCTGAGAAGATTTGGGAGCGCATGACAGCCTACGCCTATTTTATCAACAAAATCCTAGATCTGGCGGATACTGTATTTTTTATTGTGCGCAAAAGCTACAAGCAGATCACCACTCTTCATGTCTATCATCATGTTATTATGGTGTTGTCCACTTACATGGTGGAACGCTTCTACGGACCAGGAGGCCACTTTAATGTACTGGGGTTGCTCAATAGCTTCGTTCACGCCATTATGTACTTCTACTACTTACTCTCCTCACTATATCCACAACTTAAGTCCAGTTTCTGGTGGAAGAAGTATATTACCATCATACAAATTATACAGTTCACCATTTTAATTCTCCATTCATTATATGTTCTTCTGTTCTCAAGGAACTGTGGTTTTCCCAATTCTTTGCTTCTTATGATAATAGCACAAAACTCAATAATAGGCTTCATGTTTATTAAATTCTATATTAATACCTATATTAGGCCTCAGAAAAAGAAAGAAGAGTAGCGGTTCGCACATTATCGTTGTTATATCAATCAACCAGTTAATAAAGCTCAACTTATCTTTGCTATTCAGTTAAAACTTTATCAACTATAACAAGTTTTCTTGTAATACTTGTACTATGAATAACACAGCACCAATATACTCTTATGCTGAAAATGCGCACCGATTTCGGTTTTTAATGAAAACACCAACGAAAATTTGCATAGAACTGCATTCCAGTAAAATATAGAAGCAGAAACCGGCACTTTGACACGACCCTTGCACATATAATTTAATTATATTTTATATATGTATTGGAAAGCATTTAGATCTAAGCTTTGGAATGATTTCCAGTCCCAGTTGAATAGACAGTTATTATTATTATAATACTATTTCTTTTCACAACATAAACTCAATCGCTTGATTTAGCAGCTTCTATCTGCATTTATTGAAACTACTCACAAAAATATATAAATACAAATTCATATATATGGGATGTAGTATATAATACAAGAAAGCTACACAACTACACCCAATCGGTTGCACATAACAAGTCGTTTTTCGCATGGAAGCCTTGACGCCTTTGGCATGTCAAATCAACTGGTATTGAGTTCGCAAAACTGGGGCTATAACGCTGGCAAAACTATACAAAAAGGAATCTAAAACAGCATTTTTTAGCTCGCATGCAGATGCTGCATTTTGTCGAAACAATTCAATTCCTTGCTGCACAAAACTGCCTCGAATATGGCAAATATCGAATTGAAAAAGACCCTCACTCCCCAGCACAATGCTGACGACAGCAGCGAGCACGTTTGAATAAATCCACTTACTTATATTCATAGTATGTATATTTTTGCCCTTTACACGTCTCCAAAATAAAAAAAAGACAACGTCAATCATTTGGCAAGGAAAAAGCATGCATTGTGCATAGCAATTACATGTATGTGGTATAAGTAGTGTGTATAGTATTTACCGCAGAATAAAATATTCGCCTATTTGTTGATATCCAATCGTGAGTCGCTTGGCTATAGAATAGGGGAGCTTTCTTTATGTTTTCAGAAAGACATAAAAATACTACATTAACATACGTACGAGATTATGAAAAATAAAGTTAAAACAAAAAAAAGAACTTTAAAAAAATGATTTAAAAAATTTAATAAATTAATTAACTAATATACCCTACTATGGTACTTTGGATTAAATTAGAAATTAACTTTATAAAATGTATTATTGCATTGCCTCATAATTATTTATTTATTTATTTTAACATTTGTAACTTAGAATTAATCCTAAATCACAAAATTTTATACATATAAAAAGTTTATGTATAGCCAGAGCAACGAAGGCATTCAGGCTGTGCCTCATAATTAAATAACTTTATTAGTCTAAATACAAGTATATACCCCAGTTTAGATCACAAAATTAGTTGCATATATATATATATATTAAAAACCTCAGTGAATGTTTAGGTGAAAAAAAGTTAGAACAAAGTAGAAGTAATTCTCTTCTTTTCTGGTACTAATCATTTACATATCTAATTAATCAGGCTCAATTTTTTTTAGTTTTAACGGACCAAAACATACGATGGACATCGCATAAAAACTATGCCCATAATTAGAGATCATATTTCTATTTGAGAGCCTTGTCTTTGAATACTTTTCACTATTCTATTTTTGCATAACAAATTTAGGTTAGATATTAGTCATAGTGATCATTAAAAATTATAAACTAAATACATAGTTCAAGTAACATTTCTTAGCAATTTTTCATCTCCTAAGTTTTTATTAGCTAACAACTTTTCCTTTTAATATTGGCGTTTCAAAAAGTCGTAAATTGTGAATTCTACCACCTATTAGTTTTATGAAAATCATTATGCATTGTTTTGAATTTATTGATTAATACACTTTAAACAACTTTCCAAGAATTTCGTGATTGAAAGCAAAATATGCATATTTATATGCAAACTAAAAGAAATAAGAAAAATACAAAACGCAGAAACACCAAAGATAATATATGTACTAAGTAGAATAAGACTAAAATTAATTGGTTCGAACTGCAGAGTGTTTAATAAAGAGCAACAGAGTTTACGACTGCCCTGACTGAATTACCGAGGATTACATAGATTATTAAAAGTTTATCCAAAACTTTATTAAAAACTGTATTCATTATTTTCGTTTAAAGAGAAAACAATGCTTCAGGAAGTCAAATAACAGTCAAAATAGTTTCATAAAATAGTTACATTCGTATAAGTAAATTTATTTATGTCAACAATGTTTACACCTTGCTTGCTGCAATACGAGAATCGACACCTCCACAACTACGGCAAAGGAAGCAATTGGCATATATTCTGTGGCACTTGTAAGTTGCATGCTCTAAGGACATGTCGGCAGCTTCGACATAATTTAAACTTTATCGAACGACAACAAACAACCACTATGAAAATGTGTATATATTGTGTAAGCAGTAACAGAAAAGACAGAGCGTAGCATTTATTAGAATTGTGTTAGGGGATTGAAAGTGGCTCCCAGGTTTGGATTACCAAGTTTTTTTATTGGTATTGGTATGTAGCGTATAACAAAATATCTTAAATACTGTTTAAAATGAATTGAAAGCATCTATACTATTATTTGCCAAACACATTTCACTGAGCTATACAAAAGAGGGTAAGAGTACTTAACTGAAGAACATAATGTTGTTGCCATGTTAAGCATTTTATGCAAAGTGGAGAGTCGACGGCCAATAGCAGCGCATTGAAACGCAATAAAATACCAACAACAAATGGCTGAGAACGTGCCACAGTTGCATTCCTCACTATTTTAACTCGAACCATTACCTTTTGCTTCTGCTGCACGCGTTGATGTTGCATGCTGCCACGTTGTACAGTTAATTGGAACAATCACGTTTCATTGTCTTTATGTGTCTCGCACATGTCAGGTGGTGGGAATGCGAAAAATTTCCATTCATTTCTCCATATGGGTACTTCCTGGCGTGGGGGGAGGAGTTGCAGAGACCAGAGGTAAATGGAATAATAGCAACATAACGGTTAATGGCTTACAAGCATAAGCAGGCAGAGGCTGTCAAAGAAGGAACACGAGAAGCTCATTTCCATCTCACATTTAAAGTAGCATACCTTTGAGCGCAGCATTTGCATTTAAACGGTCCAGCGAGCGCGGGTAATACAAGTAGATACGTAAATTAAAGAAATTAAGAATTAAAAGATCATCGTAAAGTGAAACGATTGTCTCCCATATTTTCAATGCTTTGCCAAACCTAAGCTCAAAATATGGTATATAGTATCAAAGTTATTATAAAATTATTTAATTTAGGAAAAATAACGCAAATTATATACAAGTATATTTCTATTTAAAAATCAGCTGTAATGATTTTTAAAAGCTAACTGAAGACTTAAATGCAGTCCTTTTGGTATTTCAAACACTTTTCAAGCCGAGAAACCCACAACAGTTGCTTGCTGAGCGAAATCAATTCTTTTGTTTGGCTTAAAAATGTCAGTATGTAATAAAAAAAGATATGCTCTCGAATCGCATTAGACAATGATAGCTTTAGCAGCATAATAATTTGTTTGATATGTTCCACATGGAACCGATTATTATTAAGCACATATCCTCGACTATCTCCCAATATATGGCTTGGTAAATTATTAAATTATTAATCTTGATGCCTAATGGGCTTGTGGCGCATATTTACGTTCATAAATACATGCATTATTGGCCAAATATTATACAAAATTTCCATGTCGGTGAATAGCAACCACAGCACCTAAATCTAACTTAGTTTCTGAGTGCCACTCAACTTTGATTATTTAACAGCCAGGCATGTACACATACATACATACTATATATACGTATATTTGTGTGTACATGCGTTGGAGTTGTTTAGCTTAATATGGCAGCGACTGTGCCTATTTGCATACCAAAGACCTGCACACGCTTATGCATACAAGTACATATATACATATGTAAATACTCGTATATATATACTTATGTATATATGTATGTACATACACATATAGTTCCGTGTGTGTCGTGTTTGTTAGCATCGATTGGTTTAATTGCTTGATGTAGCCGTCATACGTTTTGCAACTTTGTTATTATTGTTAGTGCTGATGAGTGTGAGTTCGACAGATTGGACAAATGCCAAAGGATGGCTGTGATTTGGACTATTAGTTTGTCAATATGCATATACATTTTTCAATATACTTGTATTGATCAGGTCACACCCAAACCCATAATCCAAACCGACCATATAGCAGGGCTTTCGATTAGTTAAATGTACTTTAATTATAAAGCTCTTAAGGGATGTGTTCCGGGCAAGATTTGTGTCTGTGTGTGTGAATATATGTTTCAAGGTGCTTAATGAAATGAAAGTGACCCTAATTAATGGCCTTTAGCGCTGTGGCGCTCAACTAACGACATTTTATAATGAAATGGCGGGTCAGGTGCACAGCAGAAAGGTCAACAAAGTGTGTGGATGGACGAAATGTAAATGCCTGTATAGGAAATCTGCTGCCCGTGCTCGAAATGTAAATATTGCATGCCGCAAATAAATAACAACAATACGATACATGTATGCAATTATACAGAGAGAGCGAAAAACAATAATAGTGCCTCCTGCCTGCTCAGCCATTGAATCTGGCAATCTGACAAAGCAACCCCCACCCCTCTCATTAGGGTCGTTAAAATAACACATATACTTGTATAAATACCATAAATGCCATTTAGCTGCCTGTTATGCATTATTATTTTTGCTTTATTGTACCGGATTGTAGAAACAATCACACTTGCCATATGCCGCTGTTCTCATTAAACAATTGACATACGGCGGTGTGCTTGCATTTTATATTAACAGATTAAATTACAATTAAACTTGCTCGTTAAATGCCATATATATCAACTATGAAGCTAAAGCCTTTGTTTCTTTGGCTTTTGAAGTGAATTCGTGCGAAGGTTGCATGTGGCCCGCCAGCCTTTAGTTGGGCATAGCCTCCATCGCCGCCTCGAACCTGGTCCGTAACGACAATTTGTGTAATCATCCGAGGCCGTATCTGTGCAAAAAATGTAATGAGAATATAACCATTCTGACATCGAGTCCAGGTCTTAGCTAACCTTCTGCTCGAACACATAATCACGCGTCACGACACGCAGGAACTTCGACTTTTCCGTAATGATCACGCGTTGCAAATGAGTGTCTCGGAAGCTACGGGAACCCCAAGTAATGCTGTGACTTCGACCGCGACCAGAGCCACTCACAGGAGCCGTTGAGGCCACAACAATAAGCAACGCCAATAAACTCACTTTCATTTTCGACTGTTCACCGATAAAGAGTTCCCAAGAAATAACTCCTGGAGCTGCATTTCATCATACTTATATGCCAAAGGAGAAAGCTGAATCTACATACAATGCCGAAAAAACGAAACAATTACACAACAATGCGAAACAATAGCAACAATGAACAGCTGCCAGACATGTGCATAGTAGGTCAACAGTAGTATGAATGCTAATTCCTTAGTACAATTTCTTAATGAAATGATTCATTTCTTATGAATCGCCTTAAAGGTGCTTTAGCTGCGAGGTTGGAAACAAAACTCAAATTAAATATTTTTACAGCTGAAATGATGCATTGCAGATTTGCGATGTTATTCAAAAACATTTGAAGCTACATTACTATACAAATTGAAAGAATATAATTAATTCTAAATAGAATCATCATAGGCCAGAAATTACTCGTCTCTAAAATCTATTCTCGAAATTAATTAGACTAGATCTAATAATTAACTTCATGTATAATAAATAACTTTTTGAGTTATAATATGTCGAATTTATATATAAAGTTTTGTCCATTGAAATAACAAAAGTAAAACCGAATCTTGTGTATCAACTGAACTAAATCGTTTATTTAAAAAGTATTTGAAGCCTTCAGTGAAGTCTAATGACGTATCTAAGACAAGGTCAGGCAGGCAGACAACCAACACTTAGTCTGTCAAACTCATATTTTATTTATTTGTTTGTTAGGTTGTTGGCAGATTTTATCTGCTTGAATATTACCTTCTCTGCTCACAGTTGATAGCAAACATAAAGAGTGGAATTTAGTGATATGGAAGTAGATGACAAAATATAGATGCATTTCCACCAAAAAGCTGCTTAGAACGGAATGCTAAAGCTATGATCATACACAACCAATCAACTTTTCGATAGAAATGCTGGGATTGTGATTTTAACTTTTTGTTAACTGTGAGTAAAATCCAAATCATATAAGTCTGTTAGCTCAGTGAGTGCCGTTATTCCACACAAATATTGCAAACCTTATGCAAAAGCCAAATATTGTTTGTATTAACACATGAATGAGCATAGTCTAGGCGTACATTTACGCATCCACACACAGAGAAAGAAAACAGCCACTTTTGAATTTTAAAAAGCTTAAGCATGCAAATGAGAAATACATAAATTATAGCGCACTTTTTATGGCTAGCTGTTTGCCTTCATCTCTGTCTGGCCTGCAGCCCAAAAATGCCAGCCGAGGCAAAAGTTTACGGGTAGGTGGATTTCCATCCGAGTCATTGTGCCAATGCCTTGTACTACGAGTATATGCCTCGGGGCACACAATTTTCAGGATTTCATTCTGTGGACATTTGCTTTAAAACAAATATTTATTTAATTTTGCACCGCCGACCCGGCTCTACCTCAGCCTAACGCACGGCTGCACAGATACAGATCCAATTTACTCAAGTACAAAGACCCTTTGCGTACATTGTTGTCATTTTTATTATACAAATATATTTGGCATGTGTGCGTGTGGGGCTACACGCGCATTTTATTGTTGCTACGTTGCATATTTTCATTCATACGAATAAACACAATCGCACATATCGTGTGTATGTGCACATGGGTACATAGTTACCAACAATGTGAACGCTCCTTGCCCCCGCCCCTACTCACTGAAAATTCCATCGTTGCTATCCACAGAAGCACACACACACAATCGCTTGCATAACAAACGCACATTCAACCGCACACGTGTAACCGAAAAATAACAACAATTTTTGTTAAACATGTCGAATTGGTTAAATGGAAGCAGAACAAAAGTGTATCTAAGCCGCACCTGAGCGATCGCCTCTACACGCTTGAGAAATAGCCGCAATGCATTTCAAATATTAAATGAAATCTTTCAATATTTTTTGCATGTCAAAAGACATGAAGTCGTTTATTAGTTGCTATAACCCACAGATTTCGTAAGCATTACAAAAGTTTTTCCAAATGCAAATATCTTCACGTTGGCAACATTTCATGTTTATTTGCAGATGGATTATGTGTCTTAGGAATTATTGTTAGCTTTAAACTGAAACTTCCTTTACACGTATATGTAATTACGCAAGGCTAACAAACATTGTTGTTGCCATAGAATACGTGTATACGCAATATTTTTGAAGAGCATTTAAAGTTCATAGTAGGGTGTATATTTCTGGATCGTTCTGAAAAGTTTCTTATGAATGATATTTTTTGCATTAAAACTCTGCTCATTGAACAACAAGTTTCGTCACTTTATGTAATTTTTAATTAAAGTAAAACGCTCTCCAGCAGAGCACACACCGCCAACAGAGTGTCATACAACTAAGCGTGTAATTACACGTGACACAATGTCCTGGCTGTATTTGTGCATGAAATCAAGTGCTGTTGACACCGCCTGACAGAGACAACAACTTTAACAGTATTAAGGGCCCAAACACTATGCTCCACGTACGCCTAAAAGGCCGCTACACGCAGAAAGCAGCGCTTCTCTGTGCATGTGTGGGTGGGTGTGTGGGTGTGTGCGTGACAAGCGGAAGGAAAGCAAACACAGGAAATGCTTTCTTCTGGAGAGTGGACTCTCTACAGAGACAATTTCATTAAAGCATCAAAAGCTGACACTCTTCAAACAGCAGTCCCATGCTTAAAATTACCTACATTGGGACGTAGGCGGCCGAAAACAGCACCTGACATAGATTACAAGTATAAAAGGCAGATTCGTAGATATACTCTATACGGACAATCACTTAAGAAGTGTCAACGCATGCCTAACAACAAACGTAAAGTTGTGAGCGCACAAGTCAGAAAAGAAAAATAAAAACAAAGAGCATTAAATGGTAGTGGATAAGCAAAATGAAAAGTCTTCTCAAGTTTAACAAACAAACAATCAAACGCTGAAGAGTGAGGGTATAAGCCAAACTAGTGACAACAAGAGGAGGAACTACAACACCAACACCAACACCAACGGCAAAGCAAAATGTAAATTGTAATTAGAGTTCAAGCTGCCAGTCATTTTAATTGCCGCCCTTCTGTAATTAAAAGTGAGTGTCTATTGGTTGGAATGAGATGCTCAAAAGCAGAAGAAAACATTGCATCAAAGAATGGCTGAAACGATATGGTAGTAGATCCTAAGTAAAGAAATATTGCGGGTGCTGAGTGATTGCATAAATTAACAAGCCATTGCAATTTATCGTTATGTATTCTATTCAAATATGAAGGGCTGCTGTAATGGTCTGGACACTGTTCCATCTCTCTACAATATATAAGAGGTTTTTTATTATTACATTGGTTTACAAGAAATAAAGAAAAACAGGCTAACTCCCGGACCAGTCTACTCAAAGATTGGTTTTTCCAATTTCACTTTCCAATTACTAGTCTTTTGCTTCGTAGAACATTTTTAGATTATTTTTTAAATAAATAAATGTGGAGCAAAGAAACTATTTATAAGGATTCGTAAATTTCCTGATTTCAACCATAAAGTGGAACTATAACTATGGCATCCAAATCATCCGATTTCACAAAATAAAACTGCAACAATGGGAACACAAAACAAAAGCTTCAAAACGTTAACTACTATAAATGAAAAGTGCTGAGCCCAGTTTTGGTTTCCTTTTCTCACAACAATCTTTATCTTGATTTTTAATTTTTATGTTATACTATACTCAACTAAGCAGCGCTTGCTTTTATAAAACAATAGTCCTTCCTGAATAAAATATAGGCTCATATATAAATATTACATTCATTTTAAGATTTTCAAACAAAATTTTGATTTACAAGTACATAGCATGAAGTCAGTGCTAGAAACATTTTCAATTAATTAATTAGAGTACTTGATTAATTAGAATACTTGATTGGAAGTACTACTGCTCTTGACTTTCCTATTAAGGAGTTGTTTGGCGCTAGACATTTGAATATATAGTAAGTGCCGCCGTCAACTGTTACTTTCATTAACAATTGCAATTGCAATTTGTAAATGCCACTTAAAGCCTACTACTGTAATTTCAATTCAGAGCCACGGTTGAACTTTAAAGTTACTTATTCTGAAAGCTTCCTTCTGACTTAATTTGGCTTTAATCCGTCAAATTCTTAAGTCAATGTGTTTAAAGGCAGTCCATATTGCAGGCAGGTCAGGTCTGGCAGATCATTTTGAAATTTGTACTGGTATTTCTGTAGCTCAATACAGTTTTTAATACACAATTCATAGAGGAAACTTTTGCCTTCGCTACTGCTTTTTTATCTCGTCGGAGCTGCTTTGTGATTACGGGCTTGGAATAATGCTAATGACAAACTTTTGGCTGCTCTTAGTGACCAGCAGACACCCAATTGTAATCATGGCATAATGGGTCACATAAAAAATGCTTTGGACAAAGCCAGCAACATTTTCTAAAAGCCACTTAGCAGTAACTTGGCTTAAGCACTTTAGATGACACCCCCGATAAGGCAGCGCTGCGGGACGAAGGAAGAGCCAAACGACATGCGCAACAAGGCTATTTCCATGTGCCTAACTCCACTTAGTGCATAATATCTTTGTTTGTCTGACATATGTATACTTTGTATGTTTGTATATTCGGCTAAAGCTAAAACTGTTTTACAATGTCGTTATAGGAATGTCGCTTTAACACTTTCCCTCGTGCCATGTTTTGATAAAAACAAAACTTGAGCCGCGACACGTCAGCTGGCACTTGGCAGCCGCAAAGGCAGCTTGACATTGGCTTTTCAGCTCGTCTTGCCAACCGCAGGGGCTGCTACCGGCTTTAGTTATCGTTTGCTGGTCGTCGACCATTTGGCTGGTGAGAGTAGAATGAAGGGTGTAGCTGCAAATAAATTCCACTTTAAGTGTAAATATGTTAAATGGCGTTAACGGCTGCCATGTGTGTCGGATGTCTGTCAACGTATCGTATCGTGGGTGTTGTCGGACGTTCAACGAAGCCGCCGACTTAGGCAGTCGCCACAACGTAAGCATTTCAGCATATTACACATACGCCGAGTGTGACGCAGAAGAAATTTGTTACATCATTGTATGGGATGTTGAAATTATTATTTCTTTTGTGACATCAATTGGGAAAAGAGTGAACAAATTTAAAGGAGGGTCGGGAAGGGGGCGAAATAATATTTAAACTTGAATCCGTCTGTATGAATAGCGAAAACTTGTTCACTATAATTATTTTGTAACTTAAAATTAGTAACCTATATTGACAGCATTATTTGTTAATATATTAAATAAATAAATAACAGTTAGAGATACCAAAAATAGAGCAAAGTCTCAAGAATTCAAAAAAAAACGGCCTGCATCTGTATGAATAGCGAAAACTTGTTCACTATAATTATTTTGTAACTTAAAATTAGTAACCTATATTGACAGCATTATTTGTTAATATATTAAATAAATAAATAACAGTTAGAGATACCAAAAATAGAGCAAAGTCTCAAGAATTCAAAAAAAAAACGGCCTGCATCTGTATGAATAGCGAAAACTTGTTCACTATAATTATTTTGTAACTTAAAATTAGTAACCTATATTGACAGCATTATTTGTTAATATATTAAATAAATAAATAACAGTTAGAGATACCAAAAATAGAGCAAATTCTCAAGAATTCAAAAAAACGGCCTGCATTTAAAAAAGCTGGCATAGGATCGATCGAATCGAACAACACTTCTATTTCTTGATATAGATGACTTGCCCAAATTTATTTATTTTTTTTAATTCTACAATATATAATCGATACAGTGAGATTTTTGCACTAAACTACAATCGTAGTATTCTATGGTCTAATAAGGCATATTTTAGTAAAAGAGCTGAGGGAGAGAGACCAGATATATAAGGTATATAAGACAATTGTTATTATTTTTTAGATGAGAAAATATGAATTCTCGATTATCCCTAGCTGAGAGCTCTTTCCTGAGCTTGGCACAATTGCAATTGTCTTTGCAACCGCCAGCCACAATATATTCTATAAATAGTAAATTTCTGTAGCAGTTGGCGTTTTAGACTTAGTTATGCCTCAGCTGCAGAAGAAATGAAGGAAATGCAATTTATTTTTAGTGCAATCAAAGTCAAAAGATCATAAAACCTTTTCAACTGCTGCTGTCACCACATCTGATAGTTTGTTACACGGACTTGATTCGCACACCCGTATTTATGTGTTCTGTGTATGTGAGCGCTTTTACGAGAGCACTTGGCATTCACTTGATATGCAAATTGCGATTGCCTTTCCTTTAAAGGCAAATTCATAATGTAGTCTGGCTACTTTTCTGTTATTCCAAGCATTTCCATAATTCGCAATAAACTCGAAGCACTTCAAAATGAACTTTCCTATCGTACTCTGTAGATTGGGGCAAACCTGGTAATGGCAATTATGGGAAAGGAATTTATTTAGTTATTTGACTATTAAACCAACAAAAATATGTGTGCATCTCATCTAAATAATCTAATTCCTCTGCTTTAGCATACAATTGCAAAGCTATATTATCCCTTTTTAGATAGCATACTGAGATATATTAATTTTTGAAACTGTATGATGTAGTAGTCCGAGCAACATCAATGGTTATATCCACAAAATCGAATGAATGATTAATTCAATATAGTCATAAACAAAAAATTCTTTACAGGCATTTTTTTGTTGATACATAAATGCGATTCGATCTAAACTAACATTTTATTAAGCCTTGTGTCCTAAATGGCTAACAATTTGTGTTTCGGGTATTTACGGGCTATTTAGAGGTCTCATCAAAACTGTCATTTAACTACAATAGAAAAATGGATCCGAAAATCACTCTTGGTACTTGATTATTTCAATATCTTAAACAAATTTTGTATTTGTTTTATGTATCTTTGAGGTACTACTTGTATACAACCTTCTTTCACAAATAAAGTCTGCTATGTTCAAGTATGTTTGGTTTTTATTGTATAAAGTTTGCTTTATAAAGGGTCAAAGGTACTTTGGTTGAGTATAGTCGAGTACTTGCAGTCCGCCATTTACCTTTCCTTTTATATTTTATAATTGAAACGTGCTTGAGGGCCGGTCTTCTCGATTACTGCAGATGTTTGGCAAAGCCGACATTTTTTTAATTCATCCAAGTCGGCCAGCTATAAAACTCGACTAAAAGAAACAATGAAATTACCCTTCATATTTAATTGCCTGGTCGTTGGCGTTATAAAGTAAAGGCATTCGTGCAATTAAAATTGTGGCAATATTTTTATAACGTATACGCCAAGTGTGCGCTTCAGTTCAAGCAAATTGAAATAGCGAGAAAGCAAACAAACATGTGCAGTAGTGCAGGCAAATGCCACATTAAATTACACAAAAGTTTAAATTGCTTGCCAAGAGGCAGGGCGAGTCGTGGCGAGGAGTGAACACAAACTATGCGGCCATAAAACTCAAACACGAATGCGCCACAGTCGGAGAAAATTTCTTGACAAAAGTTCGCAAAAATTAGACGTTGTAAGCAAGTAATAGAGACACCAACATCCGGTGTGCTGTGAATGCTTATTATTTGCATAAATTTTTTAACACGAACACAAAGACGCACAAAGCCACCACCCTACTTGGGGATAGATACATACATACATACATATATGTATATATATTGTAGACCGCAGTGACGGGGCCAAGTGTTGACACCTCGAGGTGGGGGTTGAGATTTGGGTTGGAGTTGAAGTTGGTAGTGCTGGGAGGGCGCAAAGGAATTGGAAAACTAAACAAAACGAAAAGAAAAAAATGCAAATTGTGTAGCAAATTTAAATGTCAGCCAACAATTCAGTTGTTAAACTCGCATTACGGCACGTCGGTGCCAAGGAAAAGGCAACGAGCCGAAGTTATAGCCCAAAGCCAAGGTACACCCATACGCTCAGACCAGCATTAACTTAAATGGAAAACGTGAAAAACGTTGGAGTAGCATGCAGCACGCAGCCGCCGACAATGTCGGAATGCACCTATTTCATGCAACAACTTGGCATGGGATTGTTTTAAAATTCATACGCTCTGTGGTAAGCTCAATGCTGTTTAGTAATTTGTTCTATTCTCTGGCCGCATCTCGTATAAACCACTGCCATATGCGTCTGTTTTTCCGGCCAACGTTTAATGGAAAATCATAGAGGGGGATACGACAACACTGTAATACTATAACTATGAAGAAGAGCAACAGCAGCTTATCATTTTTGTGATCTAAAAGCGCCAAAGTTTTTGGAGTCGAGGCTTGAACAGTATTCTGTTTTTCTCTTCCCCTTATTTTTTCTGTAGCTGCTCCCTTTTGCTTTTACTTTGTTGTTGCCACTTTCCGGCGCTTCTATTGTTGCCCATTGTACTATGTACGTGTATGTAGTTGTGGGCTGAGGGCAAAAAAAGAGGAATGTCTAGAAGTATGCGAGGCAGCTTTAGTTTGCCTTTCGATGTCCATTTAAAGTTTGTTTTTTGTGCCAAAAACTTTTGTGTTGCGGCAACCAATTCCCCGCACCCGCACATGTCGAGTTATCATGTTAGGGCTCGTATAATCGATTTGTTTTTTGTTTTTCATCTTAATAACTGTGCACTGGACGTCCACTGAAGTACAGGCGAACGAAAACAAAAAACAAAAAAGCTAAGTACAAGTACTGCAACAATTGCGTGCGGCCATTGCAAGAACAAATTGCTGCCAACAATCACAACTGGCAAGTTTCCACCAGCTTGAGGAACAATTCCTGCGTTCTACAAAATGACTCGATCCGAACAAGAGAATTAAATGCTTCACGGTATCGAGGCCGAGATGGAGGCAGATCCCTGTAGTGCCACAAACTGGGTTAAACACTTGTTTCGCTTTTCCCTTGACATTTGGCGCGCCAACAACATTGTGTGCATAGCTCAGCAAAGTGCACTCAAGTTAGCTGAAGTTGTAGTTGCAGTTGCCAATAATTGGTACACGCGTAACTGCGGCTGCTGAGCAAATGCCAAATGGGAAAACTTATTTCTATCATTGCTGTGTATATGTTCAGCTAACTTTCTTGCTACATTCTACACAAGTGGAATGGTAGCATCAACAATTTAACAAATCATTTATTTAAAATCATTAACTAAGCTTTCTCAGCTGTAGCCTTAGCTTTAGCCATTTACCAGCCCTCCAAGGCTTCATCTCATTCACGACGAACTTTAAGGCTCAATTCATCTCACAACTACGAGTATTCTTTCATAATTCCATTGGCTGTGAATTTGAAATTCATCATCTTTCCTGCTCTTAACACCTTTATCTTAATTAAAACCTTTAAGTGCTTGGTAAGCCTATCATGACAAGTTGCTGTGGGCTTAATATAAGGCCTAAACGTCAAATGTATATATAGATATGAGTACATATAAAAGTATACTTGTATGTAGGTACTTATATGATCAGCATGATGACGACTTTTCACGCCTAATCAGGAAGTCTGCTATTTTACAAACATGCAATCAATTTCGCTTATCTAAATAATGTTGAATTTGTAGTTACTTATTAGCTAGTTAGTTAAATGCTAAGTCGCACAAAACGTGTTTTATTTTACAATTTGCGACAGAACGCCAACAATTTATCACTGAAAAATACCAACTTCACTGACTTACATTTAAATTAGCTTTTGTCATTTACTGACGAACAATAAATAGTTATTTATTCGCATGCAAATAATTTATTTATGCAACTCATCTGGGTAACTGAATTAAAACATCATTAATATTGAGTTTTTGGCAGAACAAGTGAATTTAGTTTACAACAATTGCCATAAATGCATTTTACAAGTAAAGTGAAGCGAATTGCCGAATCCATGTTTAATTTTCACTAATTAATAATTTATTTGTGTTTATCGAAACATGTTCAACAAACTGACAATGCAATTTTCAAGTCAATAATAAAAACAATATAAAGTTTATGAATAATTGAAATGAAACTTGTGGAGGGAGAACAAATTGTGTAGTTTTTATGTTTCCTACCTACACATGTATGAATATACTATACGTATACATACAAGTATTTGTTTATAGGAACTAAGGGAGAAGTTCTTGTAGGCACTAGTCGCGTTCAATAAATATGAAAAGTTTTGAGTTTTGACTTTCTCCCGTGGCCGAGGCACTCAAATAAAGCATATTATTAGTATGTATTAGAAAGCCACTTAAGTGGAAACATTTGTTAAAATCACCTTAAAATGTATTGCAAAATAGGTACATGAATGATCATTATTATTAAATATTTTGTATCTAATCAAATAATTAGACTGAGTATTTGGCTGTCTGGCCCAGCTACTGCAGAGATTTAACACCAATTCATTGACGACTGACATCTGCTGCACAGTACTTGAGTTGCAAACTTGTGATGGCTTTTTAAATGAAGGTAATCGACATTTGTCTTAAATTCACAACATTGTATGGAGAAAGTTGTTACTGCAAGTTGACTCGAGAGATATGAAAGTATTTAATTGCCATAAATTCACAAAGTTTCTCAAAAACCCATTTAAAACTGTCACCGTAATGAACGTTCAACTGGCTTGACTGTTGCGCGATTCCCACTTGTAAGTCATAAGCCGTAATATCTTGCTCGATTATGTGCCCAACCCGTCCCAGTTCTTCCTGAATATTGCAATTTACTGCCAGAATCCTGCTGCTACTGCTGCCGTAACTTTACCGCCTTCTACTCGCTTGTTAATTAGAAAACTCTTGCAAAATATTAAAAACTTTCTTTGCTGTCAAATGTGCAGCGTTCTACGCTGAATTGGCTTAAAATTAACAGACATAGTAGCAAACAAGCAGACGTGCAGACGTGCAGACAGGCTGACAAGCATCCAGGCGAAGCGCTAAACTCGTGCTTTTCGCAGCAAATATACACAAATATCAATAAACCCGTAGACTAATAGACCGTATCCAACGACTTTGCACCTCTATTCTTACTACTACTAAGTGCTTCCATTGAATCTTAAGGCACGCTGCTGTGCGCACTTAGCACCTCCGATTAGTGCCAATTAAATAAAATAAACTGAAGCAAACAGCTCGGCCACTGCACTTGATTACAGCAGCAGCAGCAGCAGCAACAGACTAGATAGAACCAGATACGCGAATTACAAAGCCACGCAATCCGGCAACCGACGACAATTGAATAAAGCGCTGACATTGAAGCAGGAAGGGCAGACAAATCTTTGCGGTTAGTTAAACGACCGCACAAATAGCAGCTGTGGCTAAACATCAGTCGAGGTGGAATCTTCAAAGTGTGCGCATCAAAATCTAAGTGGCTATGAAGCAAGCCTATACTTGTAGTAACCCGAAGTTGCAGGCCGCAACACAGCCAGGCGAAAAGTGGGGTAGTGGCTTGGAGTTTCTCTTCTCTTGCATATCCCTCTCTGTGGGCCTGGGGAATATATGGCGTTTCCCGTACATTGCCTTTCAGAATGGTGGTGGTACCTTTGTCATACCCTACTTCATCGCATTGCTGGTGATTGGGAGGCCGGTCTACTACCTGGAGATTGTGGTGGGCCAATTCAGCGGAAGGGGTAAATATTGCAAAATTTCTGTGCACACCAGAAACAGAACCATTTGACATTTCAGGTGTGCTCCGCGCATTCGATATGGCGCCTGTGCTGAAGGGTGTTGCTGCGGGTCAGGTCCTGGCCACCACAGCCTCCATCACGTACTATTCGAGCATTATGGCGTTAACACTGCGCTTTCTGTTCGCTTCATTTAGCGCCGTTCTCCCTTGGAGCTACTGCCACGATAATTGGGGGGCCGATTGCTATGAGAGTAACGCATCCAATGTCAGCAACAGCAGTCTCATGTCCCCAGCCCAGCTGTACTTTGAGTAAGCAATCTTTTATTTATTTAATGTGCCTCGAAAAAAATTGATGGCCTCATTTCTACCCAAAAGAAGTTCTGCTGCCTATCTTATAACAATTTTATAACAATCGATTGACTTAAACACTCGCAAAAATAGCAAGTGTTTCGTTTTAAAGCCGAGTAAAATATAATTCTGTCACGTACAATACTTCTTTCAAATACCAAATCCCAAACTTAAAAACTAACTTTAGTCTCCTGCACGTTTTATTCTTATTATTTTAGACGCGATTAAAGCAATATTACATCTTATATTTTCTGAACATATGAATAAGACCTTCAAGATGTTATCGATATGTCTAAAAATTATTTTTCCGTAAAAGTTATATTTAAGTTTCAAGTTTGTGTACAACGTCAATTGATTTAAATATTGTCTGAAGGTCGAAGAATTCTTAAAAATACCAAGCACGGCACTTTTTAAATACAAGCATAATCTGAATAGAATTAATCATTCGTTCCTTTTTTCAGTGTAGTGATCGGTAAAAAGTAGAACAGCAGTTCAGCAGCCCCAAGTTTTAGTGCCACTCAAAACATATTATAAATTGTACCCTATATAGATGCCTGTTAGATTAATAGTGTTTGCTCGGAAATTTCGGTGCCTATAGTGATCCTTTTTCTGTGCAGTGCATAATTGCGTAAGCTTTATTCCATTTTGTCAAGTAGACAAAAACAAAGCTGAACATAATTGAGGGCCTACTCTGTTATCAAATCCTAGTCAAATGCATTCTTCTGCAAAGGGTGAAGCTGACACTTTTGGGTTCCAATTAGTTGTTGGCAACCTTCTTTATTTCTTTCCTCTCCTCAACAGACGCGAGATCCTGCACGAGCTGCCCAACATTGACAGTGGCCTAGGCATGCCTAATTGGCAGCTGGTTGCCTGCCTGGCCTTCTCCTGGCTGGTAATTGGTGGCGTGCTGGTCAGGGGCATCAAGAGCAGTGGCAAGGCTGCCTATTTTCTCGGAATATTTCCCTATGTTGTGCTCGTAGTGCTGCTCCTGCGAGCTGTAACCCTACCGGGGGCTATCAACGGCATCATCTACTTCTTTAAACCGCAATGGCGAGAGCTCTTAAATCCACTGGTTTGGTATGCGGCTGTCACCCAGGTCTTCTTTTCTTTGGCCATCTGCTTTGGCACACTCATCACCTACGCCTCTTACAACAATTTCAATCGGAATGTCTACAAGTAGGACATAACATAATCGAATTGAGTGGCTTTTTATTAGAACTAAGCTTGTTTCGATTCTAGGGATATTGTTATCATTACGACCATGGACTCGTGCTCCTCGATCTTTGCTGGCTGCATTACCTTTGGCATTTTGGGCAATTTGGCACAGAAAACTGGCATTACGGACATCGGCAGCGTGGTGAAGGGCGGTGCTGGTCTGGCCTTCATCTCGTATCCGGAGGCCATTGCCAAGTTCGAATATGTTCCACAGGTACGTATCGAGTTCGGCGTGCGCCTTGTGCGCTCTAAAACAAAACTACCTAAAGGTGTTCGCGGTCCTTTTCTTCCTCATGCTCTTCGTTCTAGGCATCGGCAGCACTGTCGGCATGGGATCCTGCATTGTGCGCGTCATCCGTGACCATTGGGAGCACCGTGCACCGCCCAACTGGATGCTCGCCAGCGGTCTGGCTGTCCTGGGCTTTGCCGTTAGCATTGTCTATATGACACCGGGTGGTCAATTTATTTTGAATCTGGTCGATTTCTACGGCGTCTCATTTACCGCTCTGATACTGGCCATTGGCGAGCTGTTGGCCGTGTCTTGGATTTATGGTTCGTTCTGCCCGACCTGCTTAGTTTTTGTTTCTCTAACTTACATTTTGTCTGTCGACAGGCCTTCGGCGTTTCTGTGCGGATATCAAATTCATGATGGGCATTGAAACGGGCTGGTATTGGCGGCTGTGTTGGGCCTACATTACGCCGGGCCTAATGACGGCCGTGCTACTCTACATGTTGGTGGACATGACCGAACTCACATACAAGGGAGTCGCATATCCACGCCTGGCCCATGGTAAGACCTAACAATTGTTATTCCATTTTGTTTCGAATTGCTTTCATTTTGTGCTGCACCCAAAAGGGATTGGCTGGACCCTGGCCACATTTGGCCTGCTGCAGATACCAGGCTGGGCTCTTTATGCCATCATAAAGCAGCGTAAGACGCACACTTTCTGGCAGGTGAGTGTATATTACGGCAGCAGGCATTTATTGTTTGTCATCCAATTATATTTGTTCAGAAAGTACGCGATGCCTGCAGGCCAGACAACAATTGGGGCCCCGCCAGTGCGCAGATTGCATTGGACGATGACAACAGCAAAGAGGGAGAACTTTTATGTTAATTTCATAATCATTATTTATTTGACTTTAATGCACCCAGAATTGTGATCGTCAGATTTGTTATTTACCGTTAAAAATGTTAATTAAAAAAATGTTACAATGTTTATTCAAAAGCTAATTAATTGTGCAACTGAGCCAAGCTAAAATTTTAAAAATTTTAAAACCCATTCATTGAAGCAAAAGCGTGGTGGTGAAGTACATTAATACTGAGCAATTGCAAGAATAGGACTCCGGTTCCTCCCTTTCCCCCTTCAAAACATCAAATAAATTTAATTACTTATCATTAAAATTACTTCCTTATAATTATAGTAATATTTTGATAAACAGTTTGGAACCCGCTTTCATTCTTAAAATAAAGAATAAGTCATATTTTAACCACACACACCCATTAATCGTACAAAGTTCTTCTAAAAAAAATTTAATTATTCAATTTTGAAATCTAAATAACCAACTGTTTATTCGCAGCGTTTTTGTTTCCTTTCCACACCATCACAACTGAAATAACATAATTATTGACTTAAGTATGCGTTATACAATTATTATTTTTGTAAAAGGCAAAACGGCAAACAATACAATTTATTTTTCAGAGTAAACATTGAGCAAACTCACTTTTTACCGCGAAGCAAACAGAAAGCAAAAACAAACATTGCCATAAGCAGCAGCAGTAGCAGCAGCAGTAACTACTGGATCCGGAACAGCAAAAGCAACAATTTGTAGCGTATTTAATTACCTAAGGGCAAAGCCAAAGTCGTGACGGCGCAGTGGGGAGCAGGAGAGCGTTTTCAGGGCTCTCTATTTGAAATGCAAGACATGTTAGTGATGATGGATAATGCACCAACAACCGCACAAAAACTATAAACAAAACTTAGAAAAAAGCTCCTCGGGTTTGTGGAGTCGTTGTCATTTAAAGTGAGAAATGTGAGAATTGGAAGGCAGAGGGAACACATTTCGAATAAAGAATGACACACAGAATATGTACACATGGGGAAATAATTTAACATATTTACTTTTCCCCCTTCTTTCATCAAAATTGCAAAACCATATTTCATGTTTCATTGGGACAGTTTTGAAAACATAACAGTTATCCTAAACTTGGATGAGCTCTCGATCCACCTGGTTTTGATAAATGATCTGCAATGTAGCTATAGCTTTGAAACTAAGATGCTAATTGGCATAAAAACAGGCAGAAGGATATACTTAATATCATCATTTAATCTACATATATACATAAATGAAACACATAATTGATCCAACATTTGGAAATCAACTACTTAGTAATATATTAATTTAAATAGAAAAGTAGTATTTCTATCTAAAATGTTCATATGCTAACGAATTTGTACTCTCATTTGCCATCATCCAAAAATGAAATAAACACGTGTTGTCTTGATATTAGGAGAGTCTACATACTGAGTTTGGTTTACGTAGAAATGTGGACAGTACTGGAGTGAACTTTTTTCGCTAATCAACTTTTTTGCAATTAACAGATTTGCAACTGCAAATGTGGCACAGATAACTATTACAGTAACTTTTTAACTTATTTGTTTTCCCAGTAAGGCACTTATTCCTTTTAAAAATCGTGTTTTATATACATATGTAAGTACATTGCCGTCCAAAGTACTGAATTTATCGCTTTACCCGAAAGGGACTTACTGTTACAAATGCCACCATCGCAGAACGTCCCTTCTATAGTCGGATTGCGTGTCTTTATTTGTTGGAGTCCACGTCCACGCCCATTTATACGAACACCTACTGACCATTTGTCGCATGGACGCCACATCTATTTATTGTTAAGGCGATACGCGTATAGTTTTGACTTAGCATCGGACACTGCCTTAGGCGAAGACGAACGCACTTAGATACACGCCCATCAGAAATGACGCAGCCATGACGCCCATTTCCCACGCCATCCTACTATATACACTTCATCGCAATTTCGACCGAGCACTTAATAGGAGCGCCGGAAAGTAGACTTCACTTTTTGTTTGCCCGTCACTTCAAGTCATCGCCGCACTCTGCCACAAATGCAGACTTCACAAACACATATATGCTGGCACACACATACACATGCACATGCACGACTGTGTCTGGGCAGCTCTGCACATTGGTGCGAGTTGTTAAGATAAAACGATTCGCCAGACTTCAACTGCACTTGCCATACACGCCACAACTGCGGCTTGTGGTCCGCCGATTGCTGCTTGCGATGTAATGCACTCAGAACTTCGTGCATTTATGAATACGAGTGCTGCTGCCTTTCGTTCCTTCAATATGCATATTAAGTGGAAACTACTTGTGCACATTCGCATGCACGGAAAGTTTAGCTTACGAAATAAAACAACTTCTACATCATTTAGAGCATATGTGGATTCTAACTCCACATTGCTTTTAAAACAACTTAAACTTGGCTAATGTTTGTCAATTATTTAATGTGCCCTACATGCGCTAGTTGTTTGAATTACATGACGTGTTTCTTTTCCTGCCTTTGCCACCTTGATTGAACATTCATTTATCATTAATCCTTAATTCATTTGATGGGAGTTCCTAGTGACTTGTGACATATTAGTAATAAATGGGTATACTCGTATGTTTAAGAATAGTAACTACTTTCTAAATTAATTAAATATCGTTTCCTTGTAAAGTTCTATAAATGAAACTTTTATATCAAAGCATAAAAACAATTGTTTGACCAGTTAATGGAAGTCAACATGGAAAATTAAATGAATAACTAAGACTGGTTGTAGCAATTAATGACTCTACATCATTCGTTTGGTGTTGAACCATTATTTTAAACATATATATATATATATATATATATATATATATATATATATATATATTATATTATATATATATATATATATATATATATATATATATATATATATATATATATATATATATATATATATATATATAATTTGCTTTGTCATTATTTGATTGTAATTTTTGGTTTTCATTCGCAATTATAAACAAAATTAAATTGATTTAATTGGCCATAAATCATTTACACTTATTTATTTCACATTTCCACAATTATATTTACAATACAGAAAACACAAAAAAAATTGTACATTTTTTATCTATCTGCGTCATTTATGCGAAATTAAAAACGCTTTAAAATATTACTTCCAATTTTAGCAGCTTTGTTCGAAACACTTCAATAATTCAACTAAATTATAAGTTGTTGTATGGCTGTTCTTATGCGTGTTTCATATGCTTGGCATTAGTTTCAAATAAAGACAGTTTTTATTTTTTGTGTAGGTACTTGTATTTGCTGTAATGCCATATTTTAAATTCACAAATATAGTATGCAGATCCTTCATCCCTTTCGTTCGGAGCATGATAAGTGTGAAGCCATATCGACACAGATGGCAGTCTGTAGCCTTGAGTCACAGCTCTTTTGCCCCCCTTCTGTCCCTAAGTTTGGTGGCATTGTCCTAGACTGCTGCTGTTTAGACAAATGCATTCGCCCCGCTTTCGCCGGTGGAAGCTTTATTAAATTTTCGGAAGCTTATAATTCACGATGGAAGCAGCAACACGCGATGTCAGCCATCGGTAGGGGAGAGGTAGAGGAGAGCACGCTGACAGGCAAAATGACAACGTAACGTCGCTGCCTTCGCTTCGGCGTCCCTCCCTCACTTTGTTGGGGTATTTAGATTTTAATTTGTGATAGCAAACTTCTTAATAGGATTTCACTGTCGCTGTGAAGGCAGACGCACAACGCACACACGCGAACCCATCGACAATCCCAGTCGTGCACAGACATTAGCCGGCACGAAAAATGTTTTCGACATCGCATTTTTTCGCCAGGTTGCCCATGTGAGGTTATCACTCAACAACTTTCATAGGAATGTGGTCACAATTACTGTCAAGTCATTGGGAGTGGCCATGTTCCAAATTCCTAATATGTCTGTTGAACAACTTTTTATTTATTGAAAAGCTTCCTGCTGACCTGTGTAATAATTGCAATTGATTTAAACACATATTAAGTTCAACTGAAATGTAATAATAAGAGACACCATTTGTTTTTATTACTCCTGCTTAGCTCGCTACACACATCCCGATAGTTTCTTGATAGGACATTCTATTTCCCGTGACTGTTATTTATGTTGCCTAACAAAGCTTTTGAAGATTTATTAGTCAGCCTGAGAAACAAGCCCCGACTAGGGGTTCAGCTAAAAAATAAAGTGCAAGATACTTGCATTCATTTCGACAAACAGACATGGCCCCACTTTTGGAAGTTTTAATAATTCATTAGCTTAAATAATAATTCCATGACTATTATTTTTTTGAGTGTACTTAATTACATGGCGCGTCCCGCCAAGACCTTCTTTCTTGTTTTTGTTTTATGCGTCTGGCAAATGACAAAACTTTAGTGGGCCATTGGAAGCATTAGGGCGTTATTAAACTGTCTGCGGGTGTTTGTAAAAGAAAACAATTGTCAAAAGAAAAAGAAAAAGTAACAATGACAGTGGCAACAGCAAAAGACAACAATTGGTAGCAAAACAAACGATTGCCATTGTCAAGAGTGTACGTCAACCTTTGCCAATGCTGATTGTGAATGAAAATGTCGCGCCGCATGGTTCCCCTGTGCCTTTCACATATAGTATACGAGTATACTTATGTATGTATATGCACTATAAAATGGCTGCTTTTGTTGCTTTTTTCCACCATTGCTCATTCGTTTTGGGCGCGTCATTTTATTTGGTTTACCCTTCTGCAGCTGCTTTTGTGTCAGCCATTCAGTTAGCCCAGACAACCAGTCAGTTTAAATTGAATTGTTAATTTTTTTGTACCCTTTTACGTCAATTCGATTTCGTCTTTGTTATAAATATTTGTCAACCTTTTTGTTCAGCTACAGATAGCTGATAGTGTGTGGTACGGGCATGGACACGAGTGTAAAGCTTTTCAATTTAGACGAGACTTACGTTGTTGTTTGGGCTTTTGTTGTTGTGTTATGTAAACTCAGCCTGCTATTGACATCAATTGACATTTGTTTTTCAAGTTTAGTTGTCGTTATGGGCCAAATGCGTCAATGGTAGCCGTTCAAATTTTAACTGACAGCCAGATGAAGGAGTTATTAATGCATACATAGAAGCTATATTGAAGAAAAACTCGGAAATTTGCGTCTTAAAATTCCCCAAGCTATCAAACTAAACATGTATGCCCTTCTTTTGAATAAAAAATACCGGGCATATAACCAAATATTAGAATTTACTTACGATTTGAAGCTTTAATGGCATCTAGTTGCCCTCTCAATGCTCTCAATCTAACCCTTTAGTTTGTTTCCCTGAGTCTGATGGATCTGATGGGTCGTTTTTCCATTCTCGCTTGACTGTGTTCAGAAATCCACTGACGCTGAAATATTTTGCAAATGACAACACAACCAAATAGTTCGCCAAAATGCAGATACACCGGAAAAAGTTTCCGATTGTATTTTATACCCTGTTCCCCAAGGGTGAAATGTGTAAAATAGACTAAGTATGTAACCGGCTGAAGGAAAAATTTTCCAACGCATGTATATGTATATTTAGAAAATAGCTGAACTTGTTGAACCAAGTTGGAATCTAGACTATTTTAATTACCATGAGAGTATTTTTTTTTTTTTTTCAACAAAGTATTCTTCTGCTAAAGAACTTCGACATTGTTGGCCACAATTTTAAAGCACTTATATTTTATAGAGTACTGCGACTCTTAACTGCAGGCAACTATGAAACCATGAGTATTTTACTGTCTGACTCGATTGAAAATGCTATTTTCGTTCATTATATATACGAGTATATTATTTTAGCTTAACATTTTAGAGCTCTGTCAACACTGTAGGCCTTGATGTTATATTTAATTTTAAATTAAATTTAATGTTTGTAAATAATTTGATTTCTAACAGCTCGCAAATACAGTTGGCACAAGAATTAATCAGTAAATTGCCGGATTCGTGTTTTCGTGCCAGACCTTAAATTTAAGTGTACACAAAATATACATAAATCAGAAACTTCGAAACTTTGCAATTTTTAAGGTTTTTCTAAATTTTTGAAATAGTACAGAACTATGAACAATTATGTCCCTAAAAGTAACCTAATGCAGATTTTCGTTTGTTTTGTATATTACTTATTTTGTTCTGTGTATGTCTCCAATAACCTACTATCTGTTTCAACTTCACGCTGCAAAAGTCGTCGTTTCTATTTTTATTTTTAGCCGCTCTTCCAGCTGTGATTTGTGTTCTGCGCAGACATAAACTTCTGTCAGTTCCAGCATGCAATTTATTTCAATTTTCCGCTCTGTAGACTCGCATTTTGGCGACAAATGCAATCTTGCCCTATGACGGATTTGCGTACGTCTGTTACAAACTGAATATTGAAACTGAGGCAGCTTAAAAAACATTCAATATTAATAAATGCCTGCAAATGGAATTGGTCACGGTAATAACCCTGGAATTTCAATTTTCATTTCGTATTCATTGATAAGCTCAACGAAAATATAAATCGCGTGACAGCGTGCTCTCATTCCATTAAATATTGCTGTATTTGTTTTTGTTGTCGTTGTTGTAGCGTTCATTAACGCACGAAAAATGTAGAACAGTTTCTGGAATTGGAAAAAATATTTCTTCGTCCCCTGCTCTTTCAACTAACCACCTTCAGCAACACTAGAGCTTCCCACGCTGAGCAACACTAAAGAAATGAATTTAAGTCGCGAAGTATAAAGAGGTTTTTGTTGTTGCTGCTGCAATTTAAATTCTGCAAACGGGCACAACAATAACAAAAAGAGCAGCTGCAGCTCGTGCTCTCTCACTCGTTGATCATTAGTGGCTAGAGTGTGCAAAAAGCAAAAGAAGTGAGTAGGAGAGGCAAACATAAAAAGCAGTCGACTTCGTAAACTTTTTCCTGCACTTTTTTATGTACATGCAGAAATACATACATACCTACATACATACATATGTAGAAATAGGAATGGCTCTGAGGTCGAAGCACGAACACGTGCATGTTAAACGGCGCCTTTTTTGTGTTTTTGTTTGCTTTTTAAATGGCGTCAGGCACTATACATGCATACACACATATGCATAGTATGTATGTATGTATGTGTGCACATTTCAAAACAATGTGTGTCGCAATATATCAGAAGCTTTCGGAATGTAGAATGGTGATAAAACTATAGCCCACGGGCACACAAAAAACACAGCCACTCATTAAGAATAGCAAGACCTTCACGTCATTCACAAATGTTCACTTAAAATTATTCAATGATAAAAAAGGACGAAATTACGCGACTTATACTACAAATATAATGGTTACAATTACAATAATTGAAAGCTGCAAAAGGTGATTATCGCAATCAACTTAAGGGCAGCAACAAAATTTAGAATATTTTAAACCCTATTAACGAAAGGTATAAAGAGCATACATACATATATGTATATATTAGGTTTGTGCGACCCTATGAAGTATACATATGTTTGTAAGAACATACCTATGTTCTTAATCAGCATGCCGAGACAGAGTCTGAAATTTGTAAGTGGGGTCTCCTAATTTTTAGACAAGACGAGTTTATTTTATTTGTTTGCATATTTCTCCTAACCAAATAGTTCAGTTTCCTGTGCTTCTGATTTTATCCAATTGGCTAATTTTAAGAATTATTAGCACAGGAATTATTTGTTCTTCTCTTCTGCTTCTGCTTTTCGCTCATATAACAATATTAACGTTTCAATTTCTAATTGTTAGTCAGCAAATAGTCACCAACTTCATATGAATAGTACATATTTTAAAAGAGCACTTAAACAGAACTTATTTAATTACACAAAATATTAAGCAAATGACGCACAAATTTTCGCAACAGTTTAATAAAATAAAATGAAATAAGTAAATAAAATAAAAGTACATTCTTAAGAAAAATAGTGTAGCCATTAAGCATGCTACATTTTTCATATCAAAAGAGTTACACGTACACGTCTTGCCCATATTATGGCTTTTGTATGCAAAAATAAAATTATTGCACATCAATCAGCGATGCAATTAAGTAGGTGTGTGTGTATGAGTAAGTGTTGAAGCTATTTAATGAAATTGCTTAAAGTGCATTTTCCATCATATTAACGTGAAAGTAATTTTCTGTTAATGAGTTATTCATGATGCAGCTACAAGACAGGAAAAAAGTGTACAAATTAAAATTTGGTGGCACACTGCAGGAGCTCAGCTCCAAGAACTACAATAGGGCTAAGTACTGAACGTGATATTTATGTCATATTCATGAACAGCGCAGAACACGACGACAAAGTCTCCACGCCCACGTACCTATATAGGATAAACATACATACTCTTATACTTGTATGTAGTGTTTAGTAGTTTCATACATACAACGATGGCGACCCTCATATGAGCAAAGTTCGCTTCGATTAAACAAACCTTCTCAAATATGCAGGTGACATTGAGGCAAAGGCAACGGTAATGCCATCAGCCAATGACAAAGCCAATGGTAACATTAATGTTCAAGAAGCGAGTGATTCTTAACAATATACGTATATCCATATATGTATGTATGTATGTATGTATAGTCGAACATGCATGGGCCAAAGTTTTCAAATGTACTTGCGTATAAAAGTAATAAAAGCCACAAAATTACGAGTGGTCATTATATACATATGCACTACATGAATGTGTACAGAGAAAAAAATAAGTGTGCACATGAATCATATCAATATTTATCATATTATTCCATGTATGTATAAGGGAGCATATCAGAAATATGTTTTAAATTTTTTTATATTTCCATATCACTTCCTTAAATCGATATGCTCAAGGGAATTATTTTATAATGTTATTTTGAGCAAACTACTAAAATATTTCATTTATTTTTTCTCTCTGTGTACATAAATATTGAAAGCTTTGCCAATAAAAGGACCTTCACATGCAAGGAAGTTGGGCTTAGGCAGCTTAAGTGCTTAAGCAATTACATTATGTTATTTACACTGCTATAATTTCTCGCTAACTCCCAATTTCTCTCTTCCTCCCTCTGTCTTCATTTATGTATAGTATATTCCTTCCCTGTCTTGCCAACGTAATTGCATAACGAAAATCCAGTTGTCATCGCCAGCTACAAATGTCAACGCAACGCATGCAACACGCTACATACTCAAGGATATGCAACAAAAAACAAAAAACGCACACGCAGACCCTGCTTTGATAGTCAGTGTGTGGGTGTGTATTTGTGAATGTGAGTATGCGCGTAAGCTTGAGTGTGTCATGTCCGTTCCAACGATTGCGTAACGTAAAAGTAGCCTTGAACTGCAGCCGTGCGCTTTCAATGGATTTGCATTTTACGCTCGCCGCTGTGGGCTTTCAAGGTCGCGCAACGGTAACGACAACGGCAACGGGAACGGCAACAGCAACGCCAATGTTAACGGTAATGGCAACACCTACAAACCGTCGAATGACAGTGTTAGGCCGCCATAAAAGTCTAAAGTCATTATAGAAATGGCCCACTAAACAAATGTCACGAAACTGTCACACTCTATAATTGCATTTTTTTGAATATCCCTCACACGTAACCTACCCAACTAAGTTATAAAGGCGTTGCGCTTTTGGCAGGTACTGTTAGCCAGGCAACAAGCAGAATGTGTGTGGAAAGCGAAACAAAAACAAACGATAATATGAAGCAGCAAAGCACGCACTCAGAACGCACCCACACACATACTCGCATATTATATACACACATGTGAAAGTATGTGTATACACACATAAGTACATATAGCTCTATAGTATTTGTCACGAACATGCACAAAAATAACATGAAGAGAAAGCACAAAAAGCAACGAAGAAAACAAAACAAACGGCCCAGTGCTGTGGGATGCGCTAAAATAAAGAGGCAGGAGCAAACAACGAAAAACAGGACATCGGGAATATAAGGAATGGCTGCAAGGCAGGCAACCGGTTGGATAATGAAAGTATTCGAATAGTTGGGCATAGTTGAGGTGGATGGGCAGAGGATGGCAGTGCAGTGCATCTGGCTAACTAGCCATTTAACTCCCCCTTTGGCCCGTCTTGCTCGTCCCATGGCACAAACAGCAACACAATTTCCATGCATACTCTCCTTAAACAAGAGGTATTTCACATTTCTCGGCCTGCTTGTACGAAAAGAAAGATTATGCAAAGCTTCACATTGAGGAATTGAAATATTAAACAATTTTTGAATCGGTGTTTTGAAGATCTGATTCCATTTTTAAATTGGTTTAATAAATTATTATTTCAATGTGTAATACCATCTAGAAATCATTTTATCTGCTAAAGAAACTGGCAAAGCGCAACAAATTAGGTTTAAATTATGCAAATACTGAAATTTGTATGCCCTATGATAATTTTTTAGTTTTGAAAATTGCAAAGTCATTTCTAAAAGGATATTTTAGTTCTAGAGAAAGTAAACATACTCGTATATTGGCATGTTTCCGTTTCAGAAGTCATTCGATTTTGTTTCGAAAGGGAAAAGCAAATGTTCTACAACCTTTATAACTTGATTTATGCATCTCTCATCCCATCAGTTCCCAAAACACATTTAATATAATTAATTCAATTTATTCATTTAATTCAATTTAAATTTAAACCCATATTAGTATTTTTGCACCACTTGGAGTTACAAATAACATTAAAATATTATAAAAATTACATAAATTCAATTCTGTTTCAATAAGTCGAAACTTAACAGAAAGTGTGCGAAAATGCTGATAAAAAATTTAATTTAATCAAATATTTAAAAAAAAACGCTGTCTATAATAAAAAATTTATTTTAATCAAATATTTAAAAAAAAAACCCGAACTAAGCGATACCGTATCCGGATCTTTATTAATGTTTTCTTCGCCACAAAGCAATAAAGGGTGTTTTAGTTCGCAGAAGCCCCTGCTTGCTTGCTTTCTTGCCCCGACTCTTTCATTTACTTTTTATGGGCAACTCTGCCATAAGAATGGAGTAACATTTATTGCCCACATCAGGGCGAAAACAAACGTTAATGGTGTCGATGGGGCCCTACGACGCAAATTCATTTGTAGGGTAAACATGACTGCTGCGTTCAACTCTATGCCCAAGTGTGTGTGTGTGTGTGTGTGTGTGTGTGTGTGTGCGTGTGTTTGTGGGTGTGGGTTGTTTGTGTGTTTTCATGAAGTTGTCTGCAAGCGCGAATTTCACAGGATATTCTATTTTACTGTTATTCTTTGCTGTTTCTCGTTTGCCTTTTGCTGTTGCTTACATCGCCGCCCGCGCTCTTGCTCTCTCCCACTCTCTTCGTCTGCCTTTGTCGCACTCACTCTTTGGAGCGTCTGTTGATGTCGGACTTTCGTTGATTTTGACAGAAATAAAAAATATTTTGCTTTACTTTTTTATTCGTCTATCGCAGAGGTTTGCTTTGGTTATTCATTCGCTACACTATTTTGTTGCATTTACTTGAACTCCTCCTCCCTCCCAGCGCCTATTCGAGTTACGTGTTTTCAAGGGTAAATGTGCGTATCGGATTTTACTGAAACTGGTGTTTGTTCTCTTTAAGGACCAAGGATATGTGCGGCACACACAGAGCACTTAAAGTTTTATATTTCATTTCGAGAAGACGTTCGGCCTCTCGACAGCGTAAGGAAATGTGCATAGCGGCGTTGTTGTCATGATTTGCAGCATATTTTTAGCTTGCCACACTCACACACATACACACATCTACTTGTAAATACGTATATGTATACGTATAGAGAACACATGGAGGGGCGGCTTTTGTGTGCCAGCACTTACCGCCTTTTTGCTGTTATTGTTGTGTCCCAATGCGCCTTGCCGCCTTGCCGCCTTGCACTTCGCCGTCTTCAGCCATTAAGTATGCAACATATTTTTGCGCACATGCAAGCCTCTGTCGCAGTCGCAGTCGCAATCTCAGGCTCGTACTGACCCAGTTCACTTTGTTTTGCGTGTTTATCTCGCACACGTTGAAGCGGCTGCTGCCACCACTGCGGCGTGTTTTTGTTGCATGCCTTGTGAGCCCTTCTGAGTCGTCTAAGGCATGGGCTAAATTTTTTCTATGCGCCGTTAGTTCTGACCGAGTTTAAAAACAAGTAATCGCACACGCACACAATCGCAATTCACTGGCCAGTTAGACGTTACACGGCCTGTCGCACGTTTCGTTGCCAATTTATCTGCTGCCTCAGCTGCCTGACAAACATACATACATATATACTTGTACGTACTTGTACAAACATATATTTACATTGTATGTGTGGCAGGCAGTTAAAAATTTAGCTCCGAGCTCGGCCCGAAAATAAGCGCACGGCTAAATTTATTACAATATTAATGCCCTTTTCCTTTGCTCGCATTTATTTCAACCGTTTCTTGCTAGCGCGCCACGCGTTTTCTCCCCTTTTTTTATTTATACTAATATGGTTACGTTTACTTTGTTAAGCTTTTGTTGTCTTGTTTTTGCACAAATTTGCGTGCGTGTGTGCGTAACTTAAATTTTGCTTTGCCTTAGCATTGATTTTTCACTTTACGCGCGCTTCTATATTCTTTAAACGTGTTGTTTTATTCACTTCTCATTCGATTCGTCTCGTTTATTTAACTAACGCGCGCGCTTAAATAATTTTCAACATGTGTGCGACTGTGTTTCTCTGTGTGTGCGTTTATTTATGTATGTGTTCGGGTAGCAAAAGGAAAAATAGTCGAGCTCTTCGATTCAGGAGCAGCGCACGTCCGCTCGCCACGGCACTTCACACATTTCTGAGAAGAGCGCGCACTCTGGTTAAATGTTTACGTTGCCATTTGCACTTTGACTTTACCTCTGTATTTGGATTTGGGCGCTCTTTTTGACTTTGCCGTGCAAAAGCGTGGCAAGCGGCGCCAGAATGTCTACGCATAAATAAAACACTGGCACAGTATGGGCCAGGGACGAAGGAGCTTGTTAGAGCCAATATAATACAACAAGAGCGAGAAATCTCTCAGTCGAGCGCGCTCTCTCTCTGCCTCTCTATATCTCCTTACCCCACTCTTACCGCTCTCTCCTTACCATTAGGCTCTACCCAAAGTCCTTGACGTACAGGTGAACTTTTTGATTGATCTTAGTCCAGTGAAACAATTGTCAGGTGCCTTGACAGTCTTTTGTCATTTTATGAAGGCCTTTTAAAAATATATTTCAATAAAGTACGAAAAATTCAAAGTTCCTTTCAGCATTTATAAATATTTAGCAGTATTTGGAATAAAAATGTCAAAAAGCACAAAAATTTGTCGAATACGACAATCAAATAAGAAGTAATATATATTTAAAATAATCTACCATATCAATACTAAAATACTTGTATATAATCGTTGTCTGTCACAGAACTTATTTGAACGTTACTAGAAATCTACTTGTAACAAACGAACTATTTTCACGTCTGGCCGTAGATTTACAAAATTTTAGAATAATTTTTCTCAATAATAAATCGATATCATAAGAATAGATTCCACGCAGTCCTGAAATATACTTATTTTTGGAAGTGTATCCTCTGCTTTCCTCTATATGAGCCACAAGTAGATAACAGGAGCGCAATTCCCATACAGAGAGTGTCGAGGTAATACTTACACACAACTATTCAAATACAAATCTTTATATACGTATATGTGTCCATTACTGACGTCTCCCTTGGCTATTGAGCATGCGCACCAATTTTTTTGTCCTCTCCATGCGCAGCTTCAATGCCAACTTATAGTTTGGCTTACTACTATGATTTAAGCTCTTCTGCCCTCTGCTGCTACAGCTATTGACTTTGTTTTGGTTGCCAGCTTATGGGGGACTTTGTCTGTTTGTTTTGCTACAGCTTTTAAATTGGCAGCCACGTGAAATTTGTGTCTTTACATTTTTCTTTGTATTTTTTGTTGTGCTGTTTTTTGCTTTTCCTTGTCATTCATAGGAATGGAGGTTTGCTTAAAATTATATTTCATTTGCAGTAGACAAGTCCTTTTTATAAGCTCTCTATTCAAAGGAACACGTGCCCACTATGATCAACAGCGTGCACATTTAAGTAAGAGGGACATAGCTAAAAAGTATTTTTTTTTGTTTGCTTATTCTCACATTACAACTAGTAATTGCATGAATAGTACCCAGACATATATTAGAACGTTATCTAAAGCAACATACATATTTATTCTTAACTGCTTGGTTGTTATAAACTGTACATTTGCATTTTAATTGTTATTGTTAAACAGAAATTCTTAATATTTTTCTGAGTGTGTGTACTCAAGGATAATTATCACTGCCAAGCTTTGCAATCCTACGTGTGCATTATAACTCTAAAATATTCTTTTTATAAATTGAACCTATCCACAAATTCTCAGTATGCAGGCTAATTTATAGTACGTACTCGTAAATCATCAGGATCATTTTCGTCGCTACATATGCTTATAGCACTTTTGGGCACAAAACTGTGTAGACTGTGTAAATGTTTGTTTGAATATACTTGTAAGTGTGTGCTTGTGTAAGAGTAGGTCTGTTGCCATTTCAGATGTGTTTGAATAATGTTAAATCATGCAAGCGTATTGCCATGTGACTTCAAGGGTGCTATCGTACATGCATAACATATTCAGAAATTTGTCAGACTTTTATTACACTTAGATTATTTGCATTTTATTCGTGCCCTAAATGCCGAATGCCATTGTGTGTGGCATTGTTGTTTTCCTTGTTACAACTGCAACACATTTTGAAACCGAGCTGTGAGAATTCAACCTACATTTTTAAATTCTGAGCCAATACAAACTAATACTATAAGGCTAAAAAGTGTATATGCCAATGATACATATACATGAAAACAACAGCAATAAAAGCATATTTCAAACCATTGTCCACCCAATCATTATAACGCACAAGTTATAACAAATAAAGGGCGCTTCATTCACACTACTCTATAATTTATTTATATTTGATATTTAAAGCGGATTTATTTTTCATTATTCGCATTTATTATTAATTTTCCTTTATATGCCTGTTTTAGCATTATATATTTCCAATTATTAATAACTGACTGTCAACATTTTTTCTAATGTCTTTTTATATACTGTTTGGAACTGCTACGCTTTTGACCCTTCTAATTTTACGCATTTTTTACAAAAAGAAACAAATATCTGATGACATTGATATGTTTTCAAATCAAATTGTTTCATACTTGTTATTTTTCTCTGCAATTGATATGTTTTCAACTCAAAAGGATAATATTTGCTTTCACTTTAATATGATACGAGTATGTTTGTTATTTTAGTTTAAAAATACAAACATGATATTGATATTTTTTATATGCGTGTGTATGTTTATCTTTAATCTAATTTCAGCCAAAATGGCGTACCAAGTCCATCAAACGTTGAGTGTTCTCTGAAAGACAGTCGTAAGTGCGTATGCGGAAAGGATTGCGCCTGAAAGTATGCAACTGCAAAAGAGTCAGTGTGCATGTCATAGAGCACAAAAAAGCTGAACTGAAATAAAAGAGCACACACATAGCATACATCACATGCCAAATCTGAGCGCAATTATGCAATGCAAGCGTTCTGACTACAGACTGCCACAAAATGTTGCACGTTACCTATTTTGTAGCATGGTCAACAACTGCAATGAAGGCTTTGATTTGGGCAAACAAGTGGCATGATAAACAAATAAACAATTCGTAAAACGGAACCTTCGGCAAACTAACAACAGCACCAGCAACAACATTTACGTATATGTACATAGCACATACTCGTATGTGTGTATGTATGGCGTTTGTTCACATCCAGCCACACACAGAGGATGTTGGATGCGAAATTTCCAACGAATATTCCAAACGTAGTACGTAACTCATATTTCTATTTCTTCTCCATTGTCGAGGGCTGGCTATTAGTAATTGCCATGTCTGCTTGTTTGTCTGTCTGCCAACTCAATACCCCTTGGTCATCGACCGTATTCGTTGTCAGTTGATTTTAAGCCATTTACCCATTCTGCCATCGCACTGCCACGACGTCAAAGTAAACTGTTGATTTGAGGTGGACGCATCTTCTGATCGGACTATGACTAGCTCGACTATGGAGGCCAGCCTGTTGTTATTGTACTTGCTATCCTGCCCGGACTAGTATATGCCAACTAAGCTTAAAGCAAAACTCTGTACATGCATCTGTACGCCATAAGCAAATGTATCTGTATCTGTTTCTGTGAGTAGGTCTGCATGTTTCGACATCATTTTAAGCGTGCTTAGCCGCGCTGTGTTTGCATATTTGGGACTTTTGTTTATGCGCTTTGCGTTGCGAGCCACAACAATGCGGTATTCTCTAATGGCATTTCGGTTGCGCTCATTCATGTGGCACACGAAGTCTGAATTTGCTACCAAGGCGATTTGCAATATGCACGTGATTAAAGGGAATACATACTACTATGCTCAAAATAATATTTTTCAAAAGCCACATTTTCAACCATTTAACGGGACATAAAATGATTTGATTAAACTATTAATTTCGTTAAAATGGCGATAAAAATCAATATTTATTAAAAAGAATTCATTTATTGTAAAAACATTGCTCAAAATGCTCTCCTTTTTTATGCCCATTAAACAAATATAATTACTTTAGGATTGGCTTAATAAAACAACAACAACAATGTTTAGAATTGAGGAAACATCGTTGATGAAAATTAAACTCTTTACATAAATATAAGTTTCTAAAAGCAATAAAATATACATATGTATATTAATATCTTAAGGCTTAAAGCAATATTATTTACTATTTCAAATTCCAATTTGAACATTTTAGTTATATTTGTATCATATTTTAAAATAGTCAAATGAAAACGCCATTATAGTTGTTTTATTATTTTGTCAAATTATTTTCTTAGAATTTATTCAAGATTTTTTACTTACATACTTGATTTTAATTTTTTCCATTTTCAAAGGTTTCCGCAACAAATTAATTGATTTTGTGATTGAAAAAGTGCTTACAGCTTCCTTTTTATAAGAGTCAACATCGACAAGTGCCGAAAGGCTTTTGTTTAGTGTTCTATCAGCTCACTGTTTATTTTTATACCAACAGATTCATCGATAATTTAAAGTACACAGAGGAGGCGCTCACTTCCGAGCTGCAAAGTGGAAAGGACCCTTCTAAATATAAAACTCCCTTGTCCCCAAAAGCTAACAAATAGTGCTCTTTAAACGGACAAACAGTATTGTGTTGTGCTTAATTTAATATTGAGGTTTTGTTTCACTTGTTGTTGCGTTAAACCAACCGTAGATTGAATTTTATTCAATTTATTTTGTACGAGAATGCGCACACACATACATAAGTAGATATGTATGTTGGTTTAAATTAAACACACCATGAACTACCACGTTAGAAACAGCATGCTGCCCATGTGCACATATTTATTTATTTATGTTTGTGGATGGCAGAGCATCATAAATATTTGGGGCCTATGCAAAGCTCTTTAGCTACGCGACGCATTTTGCGACTCCCGCACGTACATAGCAGATAATTACGCTACCCAAAGCGCAATGAAGCTGCCAAGTAACTTGATGTTTGTTTTAGATTTTGGCAAGTACGTGCGCATTATGTCGATGTCGTCATTCAGCGTAGTCACAGTAACAATAAGTAGAAAAGTGCCAAAGCTCTGCTTAACAAAGCCATGAGTTTTTCAGCCCAGATAGCCACTTAAAAATTCCACGCGTGATCAATGTGCAGTACGCTTTCCCTCTCTCTATCTCTATCTTTCTCTCTCTCTCTCTCTTTCCCTCTCTATCTCTTTATACATACATATATATACTGGTAGCCTGTAACGCACCGTCACCAATGCAGGCTTCTCAGGGAAAGTGTCTCGGTCTGGGGCTGAATTGAAAGCAGTTCGCGAATTGAATTCCCAAGCCTGACACGTCAGCGTCGCACATTTTTCACGCCATCGTCTTATCACAGCCATTGTTGATATATACTTATATACTATATACTGTATACTATGTATATATACTCGTATATACATATAGGTATGTATTGTTCGCAGTGGTCGTTGCACTCCAGGGAAAATTAATGTCAATTTTTTGCAACTTGATTTATGGCATCGGGCGTTGGCCTCATTTGAATTCAATTGCCAAGAAAAGCACCCGAGTCATTGTTTAAAGATTTCTGCAAATTTTTTTTTTTATTTTCATTATTTTTTTTGGTTCACACACATTCGTACAAGTATATGCACATATGTACAACGTTAAAGCAGAGCACGTGACATGGTAACCTCAAAAGTACTGCATCTGGCTGGCTCTGAGCGCCCTTATTGCTGATTTTTTTCCACTCACTCGTTGAGAAAAAGTCGAAAGTCAAATGGCAATAAAAAATTGACAACGCTGGGGGCGCGCGCCCGCGATAGCAATGCCAGCAGCAGCAACAACAAAAATAAGAAATTGAGGAGCAGGAGCTGAAGCTGAAGCATCAAGCAACGCCAAAAGTTTGTCGCAGATTTTGCGGCAAAGTGAAACAAAATGGCGCCTGTCCTACAGCCCGACACTTTTCATGGGACTGATGTTGCCTCACGGCTGGTTTTGATTGCGCGCCGCCTCCATATTAGTTGTCGCCTCAGCAGCTGTTGTTGCGGTCGACTGTCACGTTGAAACCTTCTGACATAGTTTGGGGCCGCTCTTTGGCGCATTTCAATTTTCTCCCTTTATGTAAATGCTGCTTTGGAGGCGTCAGTAAATTGCACTCAATGCTGCAGCTGCATTTCACTGGAGCACAACATTTTTGCACAACACATAAAATTTCGCTTCTCCCCCATCAAGCAGGGAACGCACTTCATTTGCATCAGCATGGTTATAATTTTTACATATATAGATTCATTTTTATCCATTTCCTTTTGCAAAAAATCGAGTGGCGCATATACAGTCAAATCCACTGTACAAATCGTTAAAACAAAAGCCAATTTGATTTTTACACGCATGGAAGTCATGCCCTATAGCCCATTTCTCTTTTTTGATCAGCCCCATAGTTTAGAAGCCTTTAAGGGACAGTTACAGACTTATATGCATTAATCGGATATTGGTACTACAAGCACCAATATCTGATTTATACAAAAGCAATTTATGAGTTCATTCCTACGATTAAATAACACGTTTTGAATCGTAAAATTCAGCTTAAAAATGTATTATATGTAAATAAATCAGCTATTGGTGCTCATAGTGCCTTCGGCTAAGTGCTTTGTATAAAAATCGCATTAATTTAATCCTGAAAATTAGCTTATAAATTGAATATGATTAAATCAGCTATTGGTGCCTTTGTTTAGGAGCTTTATATCCTTCCTACACGATTTTTATTCAAACCGCCAAAAGCTGATTTAAACATATAACTGGCCAACTGTTCAGTCAATTGACCAAAAGTTATTAATACATTTTCCTACCTCCTTTTTTCTGTAAGTCATTTAATTAACTTATATATCTCTTTATATCTGAAGATGGTATATTTTTGAAATATTATATGAGATTTCACGAAATGTTTTTGCTTATCGACGAAATTTGCCATTAAATAACTAAATACAAGTATTTACTAAAACATACAAAATCAATATGCAACCACTAGCAGGGCTTGCCCGTCTTTGATGGGCTCAGTATTTTTGCCTACAATTATAAGTGTCAAGAATTAAATTGTAAAATTTTAAAAAAAAATAAATAATAATATTGTGGATTTAAATTGTGCAATTTATGAATAATTAAATAAAAATATTGTGACCGCCCTCCTCTGCGATTCTCACACCAAGTACCTAAGTGCTGGCAAATCGAGAATTTAATTTTGAAATTTCTGAAAAATTAAATAATAATATTGTGGATTTAAATTGTGAAATTTCCAAAAAATTAAATAAAAAATTATTTTTATTGTTTGGCCGGCTCGAGGTCAGAGTAAGAAAAACCAATTTATTTAATTTTCTTTTCTTTTTGGAAAAAGAAAAGAAAATTAAATAAATTGGTTTTTCTTACTCTGACCTCGAGCCGGCCAAACAATAAAAATAACTATGAGGAAGGTCACCAAAATACTCAACAGTAAATAAAAAATTGTGAAATTTCTAATAAATAAATCCTAATACTGTGGGCGCCCTCTTTTGAGATTCTCATACCAAGTACCTAAGCGCTAGCAAATCGAGAATTAAATTATGAAATTTCTGAAATATGAAATAATAATAATAAATTTGTGGATTTAAATTGTGAAGATTCTGATAAATTAAAATAAAATAGGTGATTGGTTCCTTATCTCTGAAACCTATTAAAATCAGTGAAAAAACAAGGATTTATGTTTACTTTATAAAATCACATACATAATGTGCATACCGTCCCATATAAGAATGGTTTCTAGCTGTTTGTCAGCTGGGTGTGTTTTTATTTATTTATTTTGTGTTCTTTTGAATCGTGCAAAATGGAATATATAAAATTTGAAATTTTCAAACCGTGTTAAATCAAAACCGTGTAAAAACAGAATTAGGTTTATAGAGATAAGCATTATTTATTTTGTGTTATTTTGAATCGTGATAAATGGAATAAAGTCCTGTAACACATATACAATTTGTACTTTTCAAACCGTGTGAAATCAAAACCGTGTAAAAACAGAATTAGATGTATAGAGATAAACATCCATCCTGCTTTTCCCATTTGAAAACGAAAAGTCATGAGTTGCCGTATTCCTGTTAGCAGCAAACCATACACCTGCGGCGCACTCGCGCGCTATTAAACCACCAACAGCCGCCGCCATTCTGAATTGCTGCCGGAAGCCGTGCATGCAGATTTATGACGCAGAGTTGCCTCGCCACTGAGTAATGTTATACACAAATATGCAAACATATGGGTGTTTGTGTATACATATGTGTAAATGGGTGTGTATGAATTGCATTTGCTGCTGCTGATAGCTTTGTGAGGCGCCAGTCCCTTTTTAAAGTGGTCGGTGATTCGCCAGTTATTGCTTGTTCAAGGCTTCACGATAGTACAACAAAAAGGACACTCTATCATCAGCTTATTTTCATTCAATTTTCGCAGCACTTAAAAAACTGCGAGTTACGCAAACTGTCCGCGAGAGTGTCAAGCAAATGTAAAAATCACAACTCAGCCCTAATCCTCAGCCGGCTGCAGAAGGGCAAATTGGATAGTCCAGCTTATACTATATATCTAAAGTGCTCCAAGCGCTGAAATTAATTTTTCGTTTCGGAAGCTTGCTACACTTGAAATTCAATGCAATTGCGGCACACATAAAAGCACACATACTATGTGTGTGTGTGTGTGTGTATGGGAACAAAATGGCGCGAGACACATGCCGAAAAGTGTACGACAATGGCTGAAACTTGACCTTGACACTACTTCAAATCCAACGCTCGCCTTGTTTGTCTTTCCTGTGCATCATTTCTGCTTTCGCTTGGCTTACGTAAATTCAATTTTGAGTTTGTCGACGAGCTCGCACAACGCGCACGGGCCACACTCCCCCACACTCCCACACGCTTGTCTGCTCTTGTGCTAAAAGCCTTGTGCATGTCTACAGGTATAAAATGCCAGCTCCTCCCACATAAGTATAGATACAAGGCATTTCAGCTTAAGCAAATATCTAAATCGAATATAAAGCTCTCTGGTTACCAATACCCACATGTACCTACAAATTAGTTTTTAAGATAAATATAAAATTATACTATATGTTATGCAATAATATTAACATTGTCGGCGAAACAAATACACGTATTTGGATATCTTACGTTTTCGGTCTATAAAATATTAAGGCAGGTAGTGCCTTTAAACGAATATGGTACAAGACTAACGAATATACCCAATTTGGCACTAACCTTAATTCGACTTTTTATTATTAACATCTGCTTATACTAAAAAGAAAAATTAATATGAACACGTTAAATACGCGTACATACAAATAATTTACAGCATTGCTTTTGCTTCCATTTTGATCAAATTTTCCGAAGTCCATTTGACTAAATGAGCGAATTTTTCGATCTCTACTCAATACCATTGTATAGAAAACATTTTGTGCAAGCGCACATAGGCTAAATTCGCTAAATTGATTTTGTGAAAATCAGAATATCAAGCCAAATCGATTGTGACACATTTGATTGAAACGAAATGTGGAAAATCTGTCGTGTGTACATCTGGTATTCATTCATACATATGTACATACATAAGTGCATGTTATGTGTTCGTACATGTCCACATTATGACAGCTGCTTGCGTTTTGTTCACGTCAATTGAATCTTATTGTGTGGCGTGAATAATGACCCGAAAAATAAATCGCGCGTTAAGTCAAGAGGTTTTGTGGTTCAAAAAATGGGCCGTGAAACAATATCATTTGAGGAACATTTTGTCCGACTATAATTCCCTTTCTTTAAAATTCTACTATGCTGAATTTTACTAAGGATTTCCCAAATACTTGTAATTACTAAAGAGCTTCCTCTATACTGAATAACCTCCAGTTTCTTACCAACTAATTTTTATGATATCAATTTTAAGTCCTTTGAGTTGTAAACAAGTTATTGTAGATTCCATATTATAGATTTAAAGGTGTTTAGTATTTAAGAACTCTCTTATAGCTAAATTGGGAGTGAGTAATTAGAAAAATAAAATCAAACTTTCGTTTCCTTTGTACCGTTAATTAAGCAAAGTTTAGGTACAACGTAATGACACTTGTTCGTACGTCGACACACTACACAACATGAGAATACTTGTATGTGTAACATACAAACATTTGCACACTGTAAGTATAATATGCGCAATCCACACACAACTACAAATTAAATTTGATGAACTACTGAACTTTTGGAAAGGTCAAAATGTTAATGTATTTGAAATGAGCCCATCCGACCGAAGAAGCAGACGGACAAACTTCAAGTTGATGTAAGATACAGCAAACTTTTGTCGCCGCACACAGCACAAAGATATTTATCTCGACATGGCCGCCAGGCCGCAATGTCCAGCAGCAGAGGAGGACATACAAGTATACAGGAGGCAGACATTTGCCATAGGAATGAAAAAATACGTTAAAGTGGTAGACACATGCCACACATCTTAGCGTGGGCGTCGCACTCCCTGGATCGTATAATGTAATTTTCTAAACGTAACTCAAACAGACGAAACAGCGACAGACGTCAGACGTTAGGAAACCCAGTTGTGGCTGTTTGGCTGCTCTGCTGACTTTAAGCAAGAATTGTGGGGGTGAACGTAGGCGGGGAAAGGACCAGTCGTAGGCGCGTACTTTTGGCATGTCCTTGAGCAACAGCAGCGCCCACACACAGCTTAACATTGAGGTATATTGGAAAAAATCATCTTGAACGTTCCTGAGATAAAAGGCACTTTAGCCTCCTATTCAAATGTGCTGCCATACATCAAATTTATGGCGAATAAAATTGAAGGAAAACGGCAGACCTTTATGTATGGTACATTTCATTTTTAAATGTTTTGGGTGCAATTCAACCAAACACTCTTCGATGATTTGGGCAGTTTATTCACACAATATTATTTTCATCATTATCAGTGCAACCTTGGGAATCAATATAAATGTGCTATTTTCCCTGATTTGGATCCAATTGGCAAAGCATTGACTCAGGATCCATGAGACAGTCTACTACAAGAAAAAGTTATTAATTTTAGGATTTTATTTTGTCACACCAACGAAATTACCAGCTGCCACAGCCCATGCGCCAATACTTAAAATTAAACATATAACTGCGAAGACTTTCATGATGCACTCGTCTGAACCGTCTCTTCTAAAATGCTTGAAGTTTTTATTTTTAAAACAATCCAGCGAGATGGGAAAAACACATTTGACCTAATGTTATCAGCGGAAGGCTTATCTATTCATATTTCTGTAGTAGCACATCTATCAATGAGTAATCGAACATTTTTAGCGATCGTAAAATAAATATATATAAAAATATTAAATATTTAACATACTATAACATAAATATAAAACACTATTTTCATTTTCAAATCTTGCGCGCTTTCGCAGCACTCGACTATAATTGTATATCGACAACAGTACGATAATAATGGATATTATCGATTTATTTTGAGTCACAATGTTGCACCCCTAGAAACCATATGTTAGTTTGTTGTTGTGTGGCTAACATTACTGCAATTGGACACCTAAAACCATAAACCATAACCGTCTTGAAAGGAGTATCTGATAAAACTTGTTTACCATGGGGGAAAACAATGAAACTCCATTTGATATGGATAGTTCTAGTTTTGATGCCGACAAATATCTCGAAAGGCTTCTAAAGGTAGAGTCCCCAGCGCCCCTATCAACGTGTAAGCAATTTAATACAAATTTTTTCGCTTGCAGGACTGTTCTCTAAAACAGATCATGGACACAGAAGCGGCTGTTGTTAAGGATACGCAGACACTGCACTCCGACATGCAGACGCTAGTCTACGAGAATTACAACAAATTTATATCGGCCACTGACACAATTCGCAAGATGAAGGATGACTTTAAACAGATGGAGGTGGATGTTAATCTGCTGATGACGAAAATGCAGACAATAACCAGTTTCAGTGAGCAAATAACAGGTACTCTACAAGGCACAAGATCGCAGCTGTGCCGACTGTCTGAGAAGCATTCATTGCTTAAGCGCCTGCAGTTTCTATCAACACTGCCGGCGAAGCTAAAGGCATTAATTGAAGACCAAAACTATGCGCAAGCTGTGCAGGACTATCTGCACGCCCAGAAGGTATTTGCACAGTATGGCCGACAGCCATCCTTCGATGGCATAAAACGTGACTGTGATGCCATAATGGCTGATTTAAAGGAGCGGTTGCGTCGCGACTTTCAAATGGCAGGCAATACGGCGCAATCCCTCACTGAAATAGGCGAATTGTTGCTGCAACTCGATGAAAAGACATCCGATTTGGCCAGCGAGATGCTGACATGCGCCGCTAAGCGACTGCATGAACAGATTATCATGCTGCAGGACCAAACCGAACGAGATATGATTGAGTTTGTGGACATGGGAATCGAAGGCTTTCTCAATGACTTGGCGCTCGTGGTGACATCCTATTTCGACATGTTCGTTGCCAAGCACTACGAACACGAGCGGTAAATTAAAAAATCAAAAATCCTAGATTCATAATACATCCTTGTTTTTTTCCAGCGATGATTTTCAAGAAAACGCCCTGTACGAGTTAAATATCTTCCTCAATCAAAACATTGACAAGTATTTGGTTTTGGTGCAAGATCGTGTAGAATCCGATATTGGCTACGGCGATACGCAAATTATGCTCCGTGCCTTAGATCGTTTGCACAGACGACTGCAGGCCATGCGAAACATTTGCCGCGGCTTAGATGTAAAGCGCAGCACTGTGGATATAATCATTGGAGCTGCTCACCAGTTGTGCGACGCACATGCAAAGAACTTAAAGGACCACTTTGCCGACAGTCTTAGTGCTGTGCGCTTGGCTTTGGTTTCGGCTAAAACTGATGTGAGCACTGGAAGCAGTCTGAACGATCTCATTACCAACTTATACGTGACCATGATGGACAAGATTAAAGAAGTGCTGAACAATCTCTTGGTGTTTTTGCGCACCGACTGGTCCTTCAATATTAAGGCCGAGCACAAGGGCGCTCTGTGCGTGGACGGTATAAGAGAAAATTTACTTATAGGCTTCCTGCGTCACATAGCCAAAGTAATGTGCGGCTTTTCCGATACATCTAGCTTTAGTCCGCCCAATTTATTGCTGGTGCTATCGAAAACCTGCCTTGAGCTAGAGCAGCAGGGCGTGCATGTACTGGTGAGTGCAATTTTTAAATATACACGGTACAATACTTGATTAATATTGCGTTATTGTTTTTCAGATTGCGTTGGTGGATGATCTTTACGAAATCGATTCGGAAAACAGTGCAACGCTCACCCACGAGACCGAGATATGTGCGGAAATGCGGGAGACTGCCCAGTCGCTGCTAGACGCCTATGTACGACTGCAAGGCTCAAACATTTCACAGGTGGGTTGCGTGAAATGAGTTGAAATGTTTCTTAAATTTTTAATTGCTATCTCTTAGATGTTGCGCAAGAGTGTTGAGACTCGAGATTGGCTGAATTGTTTGGAACCACGTTCAGTACGTGCCGTTATGAAACGTGTGGTGGAGGAGTTGGGTAGCATCGAGACAGTCGTCGCCAGTCTGTATGACACCACTGGCAATGCAGGCTTCCGCACCACGGCGAGCAGTGATTCCAGTCGTAAAACTTACTTTAGCAATTTTACCGGAACAAACTCGAAGGCGCAATATCGCTCCAATTGGTCAAATTACACGCCATCACAACTAGAGTCAAGCTACGTGTCTAACATTCACCGCTTGTTTTCGGAACGCGTTGATATATTCACCTCAGTTGAGTTCTCCAAGGTTTCCATTGTAATGGGAATCATTAAAATTGGCCTCAAAGTATGTGGGAGTTTATATCTATTTTCGTTACTAATTCTATAATCTTGCAGACACTTTTGGAGTGTGTTCGCCTGCGAACCTTCAGCAAATACGGATTACAACAAATTCAAGTGGATGCTCACTATCTCCAGATGAACTTGTGGCGCTTTGTCAGCGATGAGAAGTGCGTAAACGTTGAACGAACGAATTATACAAAACTAAAAATTTTTCATTATAGCTTGGTTAACTACCTGCTCGATGAAATACTTGGCTCAGCAGTGCATCGTTGTCTTGAATCAGTACTTATGGAGCCAAATGCTGTAGAAATTATTTGTGAACGTGGTTAGTATTTACACTATTGAAAAATATGACAGACATGCTGAACATTCCCTTTAAATCTCTATTTCAATAATTTTGTACTAAACGCTAGCTTAAGGAGGTTTTGTCGTAACATAAACATAATCTTTAAAAATCAAAATAATGTAGATTAAAGTGTTTTTTGCGGTATGGTTTTTAGGACAGCGTGAACACAATCCCCTCGCCTTTAAGTTCTTCCGGAATGTGTTCGTCTGTGGTCACTAAAATGTTATGTGTTGTGGTGTCCCCACCACCTTCGTCCGTCGTAATGGTGATAATTTGCGAATCAACTAAGTTGCTTATCTGGTCAGGCTCAGGATCAGTAACCGTGGCTCTATTTGCAGTAGCAGATCCATCCGAATTCACCATCCGATTTTCTGTGCGAGCCTTGCGCGCCTCCTCAAACTCCTTAGGGTGACACTTCTTACGATGAGAATGTTTGTTGGCATTGGAGTTGAAGGTTTTTGGACAATGCGGGCTAAAACACAAGAAGCAACATTTTAGCAAACAGGAATATACTTGTATGTATTTCTTAAATTAGGTTCTAGCTCACCACTTATAAAGCACCTCGCCTGTGTGCATAGTCATGTGCTCCTAAAATTGATGACAATAAATAATCGGACTGTAAGTATGGGAACAATCACACTTACCTTCAGGGTTATGGCCTTCTTGAATGCCTTGGAACATACACTGCATTCAAACTTTCGGTCTGCCAGATGCACGTAACGTTGGTGGCTCAGCATTGCGCTACGATTGGGCGACACCTTGCCACAAATATTACAGGTACACTCCTCAGATGAGCCATTATGCCGGCGAATGTGTTTCTTCAGACTATATTTATTTTTGTGCCACGAGCCACAAATATCACACTGTACCTTCGGCTCAGTAACGCCAGCATGCTCAAGCTGGTGTCGTTTGAATGCCGCCCTGCCGCGAATGACCTAAAATCAGAGTTATTTTAAATTCGCAAAAATACTTTTTCATTAAAATAGTACATCGGCACCTGCGCACAAATGTCACACATGGTTCCATAATTCCCGTGCACTATCTTGATGTGTGTGCTTAGTAGGGAAATATTGGGAAAGCTGTAAAAGATCGGGATTAGAATAAATGGGTTAGCTAATAATTTTAAAAATTTTGAAATACTGTACCGTCTGTCACAAATTTCGCAGGGCAGAGTACGTTCCTGGTGTATTATGCGATGCTGATCCAGCAAATATTGTTTTGTATATCGTTTCGGACAGTGCTCGCACTTGAATGTCTTCTCTTCATCCGGCTGGTGCTTAAGCAACTCATGATTACGCAGGCACTGCTTGTCAGCAAATGTCTTACCACAGAGATCACATCTAGAAAAGTGAAAGAAAATCCTTAATACCGGCTAATAGCCAACATGTCTCACATTACCACTCACTTAAATTTGTCCGGATCGATGTGGCGATCGATGTGATCCGTGAGAAATGATCGTTTATAGAACTTTTTATTACAACATGTTGCATAGCCCTTTCGCTTGTGCACCTGCAACATGTGCTTGCACAGCAACAAAAATGTTTCCTGCCCCTCGTGACAAATGTCGCAGCTAAGACGCATGTGTTGCGCTATTTTCATATCGATTTCCAGCATGGACTTCTTGTAGTCGGCATATCTCTTGTTCTTTTGAGATTCCTCGGGTTTCTGTGATCCTTTTCGCGGCCTGCCTCTTCGTTTAACTCTTGCATTTGGATTCTCAGGAGAGGACGATTTATTGGCCGCTTGCTCCATTTTATTTTTGGCTGATGCAGAGGACCGGGTCTGGCGACGCTCCTCTGGTTCTGGTTCAAAGACAGCAACTGAATCATTACTGAAAGCGGGTTCGGCCACATCGTTAAGAAACTTTTCATTACTAAATGATGCTTCGCTAGAGCTGCTATCAGAAATTCTGTTTCCAACAGCTTCGGCAAGAAATTCATCCGCCTCTTGTTCCAGCTGCTCCTGTAAGTGATACTCCTCCTTGACTGAGAAGCGTTCTGTCAACAGACGATGAGCCTTCTCCACCGTGCAGTAAAACTCATTGAAGTCGTTTACTCGGGTCCAGCATTCAACACACACAACAGTCGATATGGGATCATCGTTTTTCGGCTAAATTCAGAAAAATGTACAATTCAAACTATTAAATTGCGAACCGAAGTTTGTTTATGTTTGGCATTACCTCGAACCAAAAATATTTAGCTATCACACTTGCCGCTTTGAGGGACAAGCCAATTCCCTCAAATAACTGCATGGATTCACTCGCGATATTAAGACATAGGCGGCAATTCATTTCAATAGAATCATTTAAATATTATTTCAATCTTAATTAACTACGCTATCTCAATAACAATTTGTGTTGTTATGGGACAATGCTGCTTTTTCATAATGATACCAGTAACTAATTATGCGCCAGTAACTCAAATACATCATGAGAAATGCAAAAACATTTCAAAAATGTTGCACATGACATATTGAAATATTTAAAGAGAAGATTTCAGTTCTTTTACTTGCAATTTCAACACAGTCCTTTTAGAAATTCAAAATAAATAAATAATAACATAATTCTGTACATATGTCGTTTACTGGTGCTGAAATGGTAAAACAGTAGCACAAATAATCGTCCATTATTTATCGATTACTACCCTACCGATTATTACTTAATTTCCTAAAAATGGCCACTCTACCAGATGCCGCTGTAAACATGTGCTGCACGTGTTGCATTTGATTAGATGGATTATTAATATAAATTCTGCATTTAAGGCTGCAGAGCAATTTAAAATAAAGCCAGGAAAAGGAAAGCAATTAGCGCATCAGAAAAATGGCGAACTTATCGGAAAAGTCAAAAATCACGAACACATTTCGGGTGAGTTTGAAAGTCTTAAGGGCCCAACTTAATACAACAACAATTTCGCCCACAGTTTAAATCATTTTCTGATCGTGTCAATGAAATCGATTTGAGGCGTTTGGCGCTCTATCACATTGGTCACAAATACGAGGAGCTTGACGAGGCAGACAACCAGACTTACTTCTATCAAACCTTACAAAAATGGACGGTGTTGAACTTAACAGAAGAATACAACTATTTCAGCAAGCGATGCCGGAAAATAGTCACATTGCCACAGCTGCTACATCAAAAGGACTTTGTTGTCGATCTATTGCTGGAACGTCTGGCCACGGCGACGAATCTCTCCCAGCAACCATTGCTGGAGCTGCTCTATGTTCTCGCACGTGATCTGCGTGAGGAATTTTACCCTTATTTTCAACGCGTGCTCGATCGCCTGATTTGTCTACTAAACACACAGGACGCCGAGCAGCTAGAATGGACGCTCATATGTCTGGCCCATCTGTTTAAAACGCTGAAGCCGTTTCTAAAACGTAACATTGGCGTTGTGTTTAATGCTATTCTTCCGCTGCTGGATGAGCAGCATTACGCCGAACATGTTACCAATTTTGCTGTAGAATGTTTTGCATATATAGCGCGAGATGTACGCGACTTTCCGCGCTTTCTTACCTACGTATTGAAAACGGTGTTGCGCGAACAAGTTGAAAGCGTTCATGGCTGTGGGCGATTGCTCTTTGAAATTCTACGCGGCGTTAACGGTCAATTACACACCTGTGCGGCCGATTTGCTTGCACATGTGCTGGATGTGCTAGTGAATGTAGATGGCAAGCACACGCCCGTACAGGCAACTTTGCTCACGGACATTTTAGAACATAGCTTGGGTTTGTTGCTCAACTTTTTGCTCCCGGATCAGAGCCCCGTACTGTGGCAGCAAATGTGCAAGGCAGTGGCCAAACCAGACATAGATGTGGAGGCCACAGCGCACTTGTTGCACATAATGCAGCCACTGATAACCCATAAGAATGGACGGTATGTGGCGGAACTGGGATTGCTGGTGCCCACAGTTTTGGAACTGATCGAACGACATAGGGCGCACGTGCTGATTTTGCAGAAAGTGAGCCTATTGGTCAGCGGATTATTGCAGGCACGCCATGCTCAGCTAAGCCAACTAGATGCGAATCGTTTGCTACAGAAATTCCTGAATGTGAGCAAGCCTCTTCGTTCGGTGTATGAGGAGTTTGTGCTACAAATGCTGGACTACCAACAATTCGAGCTGCTGTTACTGGACCATGTTATAGCCTATTATGAGCAACATCTGGATAACGTTGGTTTAGAGCTGCTGGCGCGCATAGTGCAGCACAAGCGACCGCTTTATTTGGATAACATCACACTGGGCAGTTGGCAGGCGTATCCCCTGCAACTTAAGCAAGCAAAGACCATTGACTTCGTGTTGCAACAATTGCAGAAAATTGATTTGTCCAATGAGGATCACCTTCTGCTGCTAATGGTTGTACCCCACATGCGTGGTTTCGATAAAGGTCCACTGGAGAGCAGCTTGCAAACGGCAGTGGAGGCGCAAATAGCTGCCACGAGCATAGACTTTAAGCTATTGCTTTTACTGCTACAAACACACGCAGTACTAAAATTCAAACTGCCCAAAGAATTTCGGTATAAGTTGCAGCAATCGCTTCTCCCTTCTTTGAAGAATAACATTCAAGCATTAGCTTGCTTACAGCTGTTGCTAATAGAAACGTCGAAACAGGAGCGAATGAATCAGTCCACTGACATAACGACTGCTGTCGCCATGCTGCTGGGTAAACCCCAAGCCGAGTTTCGACGCATAGCCGCACACTGCCTAGAATTGATGGGACGTAAACTTAATCCATATTCGTACTTCTATGCGGCATGCTGTATCACGCCCACTGTACAGAATTATCGTGACCTTCTGCTACAATTACAGCATTTGGAACCGACATCCGCCCAGTTCAAGCAGTACTCAGAGTTGCCAAATTACAAGGAACACGTAGTTAGCCTCCTTCTTGGATTGCTATATAATAATTTTAAATTTGTGTGGGAGCCGGTCCAACAGCTTCTGTCGGCTTATACTAAGGTAATGACAACGGATGAATTCTGGACATTATACAAATCCAAACTACTCGAAGCAGTGGAAAGTATTCATTATGGAACAGCAAAGAAAGCACAGGAAGAACAGCTAGAGAAGGTCTATAAATCGCAGGCTCTGAATTCTCTTCTGCCTGTGGAGGAGGCACATCAGCCTTTGAAACAGCAAGAGTTATTAAACTATCGCCAACTTCTGTGGCAATGTATACCCAAATTAGGCAGTCTGGCGGAGTTAAAGAACGCAGATCTCGTGCGTTTGTTCCTGCAATTTGTCGAGCAAGAATATCGCCCACAGTTGGAGCGCACCGAGCACACTTGGAACGTCAATGAATGTGAGTGGAAAAATAATAATTACAAACTTTTTCTAACCCTCTCTCTCTTGCCTTACAGCTGAAGATGTTGACGTCGACGATGAGGATGATCAGGCACAGGAAGCAGTAGAAGGCGATCAACAGCAGGAGCAAAGCTCTAAAAGCAACGCGGCAATACGACGCAAACGAAAAGCTCAAAATGCCTACATCAAATTTGTGTTGCAGACATTACAACTAAAGTTAATGTGCTTTGTCAAACAGCCCAATCCCAAGGCGTTGCATCGTCAAACCGAGATGCATGAGTTTTATCTGGAGCTGCTGGCCAGTCCCAATGCCCAGCTGCAGAAGCTGGCATTAGATTGTCTAGTTGCTTATAAACAGCCATCAGCGATAGTGCAATACAAGGAACAACTTGGATCTCTTATAGATGAGACCAAATTCAAGGTGACACTAAGCAGCTTTGAATTGGAAAGTGTGGCGGCACAACAACGTGATGAATTAATGCCTTACATGCTACGCGTACTATATGGAAAGATGTTGGCCAAGGGCGTGCAGCGCCAGATGAATGCCCAGCAACGCAAGACGCTTATACTTCGTTTCCTTGGCCAGCTGGAAGAGTCTGAAATTATCTCATTTCTGAAAATGGCTTTCGAACGCTTCACACACTACACGGACCTGCCTGTCGATCAGCTGCTGCCATATGTGCGATCGCAGTACACGCCCACGGCTGTCATTTCCGCTCGCCAACTGCAACGCGTTGTCAATCTTTTGGAGCTTATACGCAAGGAATTCGCGGGACGTTTAAGCGAAAACTTCCATGTCTATGTGCTAAAACTTCTGTTGCTAGTGGCTGGCGTGTGCCAACAAGTGCAAGGAGCTACCGACGCCGGCAAGTTAACAACAGCCTACAAAAATGTGAAGCATGTGGCGTTGCAAACGCTTTTCAACTATTTCTCACAGCTGCTGGACATGGAGCAGCTGTGGACGTCAGAGCGTATGCAGGCCATTTGCGAGGTGTATGTGTGGCCAGGTTTGACACGGTTACCTCAAGATTCTATACACACACCCACGCCATTGCTTAAGCTTCTGCTCCTATGGGGAGGCGAACCACGCTACCAGGTGTGGCTGCAGGAGCGCCCAACACCTGAGACGCCAACCATTATGCACCATCTGATGTCCTTGCTACTTAACGATAAGGCCAAGCCGGCCGTGCGTCGTCCACTGATGCAACTGGTGGAGCAGCTGTTGGAATGCGCCGCCACAGAAGAGTACGGGCCGCAGGCATTGGGCATCTTGCAACCACATATTCCGGACATATTGCAGAGGCTGCAGAGCAATTGGAGCCAGCAACGTGCCGGAAAACAGTCATTGGATAAACGTGAGCTCAACGTTCTAGCACTGCTCACGACGCACGTCCACGAGCCGTCCACCTGTGATCTGCTGCTTCAGCTACTCCTGCCTATTTTCACCAAACAGGCGGCTATTGCAACTACCAACCCCGAAGTGGTTACACAACTTATTACTACACTCGCCAATCTGTTAAAACGTGTCGCATCGCCGCAAAACTACATGCGTCAGCTTGCGCCGCTATTCGAGCTGGTCCACGTGTTACCTGCTCGCAAGCTGCTCTGCGAGGTGCTTGCCGATGTGGCCAAACGCTTTCACAAGGCTGCGAAAATGGATGCCGCAGTTACGCCGCATGCAGAGGCTGTGCGCGAAAACGCAAGGATTATACTGCTGCTAAATGCCTGGGACAAGCGTTGGCTAGAACAGCCCGACTACGATAGAAGATTGCAAGCGCTCAGCGAACTCAAACAGATGGTGGCAACCGATACGAATACATTCGATTTAGAGCTGGGAGTATTGATCATTTACAATTGCTTCTACATGCTGCGGCACGATTCGGACCTAGGCCTGCGCGTTAATATAGGTGAGCTGCTGAAGCTGCTCCTGCCACATCTTATACAGCAGCAAGGAGATAGCAAGGAGCAGTTAAACTTTCTCTTGGATGTGGTGCTCTTTCCGCTGCTACAACGCTGCATACGCGATGAGCGTCACGAAAATGCTCGCAGCGAAGCTATCGGGCTGCTTGGCGAATTGGCACGTCAGTGTGGTACGGCCCACGAGATTTTGCGGGATCTGGCCCCATTGGCTGATAAACAAGATCCTGAGGTGGATTTTTTCGAAAATATGTTACATTTGCAAACACAACGTCATGGACGGGCACTGCAACGTGTCTGCAATATTTCGGGAGGAATCTGGCGAAAGGGTCCACCCTGTGCCCGGACTTTAACGCAGTTCCTGCTACCGCTGACAACACGCTACCTTCTGACCGATAAGCACACGGGAAAGCATACACTTGTCGATGCGGCAATCGAAACAGTTGGCGTGATTTGCGAGCTGCTACCTTGGCAGCACTACCACATTGTGCTCCGGCACTATCTCCAGAAACTGCGACACGCCCAGGAGCACCAGAAACAATGTGTACGCATTGTGGTGCGGGTTCTAGACGCGTTTCACTTTGATCTGACTCAGATACCAACTGAAGCGATTGCTCTTGGTCAGCTTAAACCATCCTTGCCGCAACCAGGAGCAAAGCATGAAAAGGATCCGGAAGGGACAGAAGAGAAAGCCAAAGTGGAACAACCTTCCACTAACGACGATATACCCGCAAAAGAAGAGGAGGCAATAGATGAGGGAAACGATATTGATTTTGAAGCGGAGGGTGAAGAGGCGGTCCATGACGAGCCGCCAATTCAGCAACAACAAAAAATGACACCCAATGCAGCCAGGCGAGTGATGTGCACAATCACCAGCGTCCTCCTCCCCACTCTTAACCATGCCATTACCGAGAAGACGAACTATGACAGCAAACACAAAGTTAATCGTCGACGGCTGAGCCACGAGCGCGAGGAAGAGGAAATACAGCGTGTACCCATTGCCCTGGCCATGGTCAAATTGCTTCAAAAACTGCCCAAGGAGCTGCTGGAAAATTCTTTGCCAGGTGCGTACACAAGGGGAAATCCATGCCCAAAAACATTACAATGAGATTAAAAACGTAGTTGTTAAGGAATGAGAACGTCAAAAGGAACAATTACAGCTGAACTTGGGAGAATCCTTACCCTCTATTATCACCGGGGATTGCCCATTATGGGGCATCAGTCTCGAGGGCTTCTCTTCAATATTACGAGCTGCATATTTCTTTCGCTTAATCATGTAGCGTCCTAGCTTCCATTGCCTAAAACATATTAAAAGAAAATCCACTGCTTTCCAGGTATTTTCATGAAGGTGTGCACTTTCCTGCGGTCACCACTGAAATCCGTGCGGATGCTCACACGCGACATACTAAAAAAGATGATGGTTACACTGGGCGGAAATTATCTATCACAGCTAATTGAACAGTTGCAGTCGCTACTCACACGTGGCTTTCAGGTCCATGTATTGTCGGTGACATTGCACGGCGTGCTCGATGCATTGCGAGATCAATTGGAGCCGGCGCATATAGAAAACTGCCTACAGAATCTGTTAGAGATAGCACTCAACGATATCTTTGGGGATGTAAGTGCCGAAAAGGAAGTGGACAAGATTGTGGCGCACACGCCCGAAGCCAAACCGAGCGCCAAAAGCTTTCTAACGCTACTAATTGTGGCGCGCCACATACGGGATAATTGCCTGTTAGATCTGTTGCTGCCATTCAAGGAGCATTTGGCGCGCACCCATTCCCGCAAGGTGACGCAGAAGATTCAGGATTGCTTTGCCAAAATTGTAGCCGGGCTTGTGGAGAACGTGCACATTGCTCGCGAGAGTCTGCTGATTTTCATTTACGGCACAGTATCGGAGAGCATAACAGATCTGTTGCCGAACACACAGAGGCGTGTTCTCAGTGAAAAGGAGCAGGCGCTAATGAAGCGCGCCCGACCTGACTGTCTAATATTGCCGCCCACGCCAGGCAGGCGGTCCGTAGCTGGCAACAAACAAGTCAAGTCTAATGCTAGAGCTAATGCGCACATACTGATAGAATTCGGTTTGGAACTTTTACATTTTGTGCTCAAGCGCAAGAAGCTAGCAGACCTCGACTATCAGCCATTTCTACAGCCATTGCTACCGCTGCTGCGTGACGCGCTAGGAAGCACTCATGCCAGGACCACGACTTACGCCCTAAAGTGCTACACGGCTTTGTGGTTGGGAGAGTATGATATACCCGTCCTAAATGCAGACACGGAGCAGCTGAAACCAGTGGTGGCGCGCATGTTCCAGATATTGAAAAACTTCTCCACCTTTGGCGCCACACGCCAAGAAGAGAATGCCCAACTAGTGCGGTCCAGCTTCAAGGCAGTGGTCGCTGTGCTCCGCAAATGCAATGGATACAATCCGAGCGAGGAGCAGATCGAACAATTGCTACTTCATATCGAGCAGGAACTGCAGGAGGAATGCAGTAGCCAGACTATGTGCTTCACCCTTCTGCGTGCGTTGGTGGGTCGTAAAGTCGACTCGCGTTCTCTACATGATCTGATGAAGCACTTGGGCAATCTTTCCATTATCTCTCAATCCGAACATGTGCGCGAGGAGTCCCGCGACATTCTCATTTCCTACATTATGGAGTATACATTGCACAAGCGCGTTGAACAGTACGTTAAGTTTATGTCTGTTCAATTGTGCTATTCTCAGCCCTTTGGCCGCCAATCGGCCATCAAGTTCATCCATGCCATCATCAACCGATTTCCACAGAAGGTGCTTTTCAGACAGTCAGAGTTCCTTTATTTGTCCATGGGTACTCGTCTTGTCAATGATGAGGATGCGAGCTGTCGTCGCTCAATTGCCGCCGCTTTAGAGGCGCTTCTCAGTCGCCTCAACAAGGTGGAGCGCCAACCTCTGCTCGACCTGACAATGCTATTTTTTACATCGCCACAATCGCGCCAAAAACCTGGAGTGCGTGAGATGGCGGCCGCACTCCTGTCCCGCTTTGTGCAGGCGGAACGCACAGGATTTGCCGAACGACTGCCAGATGTTCTACCCACGCTGGTAGGCGTGATGACTGTGGGCGACTCTGATGCGGTAGGCAGATTTGTGCGCGCCCCAGGACATGAGCAGCTGGAGTTGGAGGATACGCCTTTGAAACCGAAGCGAAAGCGAAGCAAGGTAAACCAAACTCAAGAGATATAAATACTATAATCTATGATCAGCATTATTAGCGATTATTTTGAACCATAGCAGATTTAAATAACAAACTTAGTTTTAACTAAGTATCACTAATCATATACATATTTGATGGTGAAATCACTTTTACAAAGATAGCTTTTTACCATATTGGAATCAAACGTAATATATATGTTTGAACATTTTAAATAACTGACTGCCCTTAGAATGATGGGTACAATGACGAGTTTTTTTTTTTTTAAGGTTTATACAAGTATGTAAGACTGTGTTGGAGATGTTTTTACAGGTCTTCCATTCTACTCGTTATTATAGTAAATGTGAAATTCAATTTTTTTCATCTAGAAACTATTGAAGCCATGGGATAGTATGCTAGGTGAGGATCTACTGACGGGCGGCCTAGATGTGGATGCGCATGTGGAGCAGCAGCAGCGCAGCGAAGATCATCAGCTCATACAATTGCAGTACTGTTTACTCAAGATCTTTGAGCATTGTGGCGAGGCATTGTTAAAGGAGGAGCAGTTGGCGCATACTGTGGATGAGCTCGCCTATAGCTGTCAGCGGCTATTGGGGCACGAGCATAATTGGGTGCGTTGTAATGCAGCCAAGCTGCTGACGCACATCCTGGCCTACTATGATTATGCCTATGTGGGACAAAGTCTAGTCGGAGTGAAAAAAGAGCAGGAAGAATCCAAAGCTTTAGAGTTTATTTATGCCCGGCCCGCGCAAGACATTAAGTCATTGGTTCTGGATCTGTGCGCACAGGTCAGACCGGGGGACACCGCGCAGGAAATTATTGATGAGCTTGTCAAAATTTTCCTTTACATTGGACATATGCTCAGGGATGTGCCGTTTAGCGTCAAGCAGGAGCCAGATTCTACGCAATTCGAGGATCAACCGGCTGCCGCAAAAATCAATCTAAATTGGTTGGTGCGTAACATACGATTTATGATCAACAAGGAAATGGCCAAGGCACCACATGATACCACCATAGTAAGTACTTAATAAATAAAATGGATTCCTTTACCTGCGACAGTGGTTAATGCAATTCGTTTTATACAGCGCACAGCTCTATTCACTCTCATAGAGGGTCTCATCACTCTTCTGAGCACTGAATCAGTCGCACGTTTAGCTCCAGCCCTACTCCAGACTTTGGTGCGTGAAATGTCCGAGGATGATCATAACATCGATGCAGAGCTGCGACAGAAAGCGTTGCATGTGGGCAGCCGTCTCCGCAAGCGCATTGGCGCCGAAGTCTACGATAAATTGCGCAATGCAGTCCAAACGAAGCTAATGGTGCGTCGTGCCGAGCGTCGCAAGGCTGTGGCCCAGGAGAAGATACAAGACCCGCTACGTGCTGCCAAACGTAAGGCTGGCGCCCAGGAGCGCAAGAAGACTGCGAAACGCTTAAAGACGGCAGTTATGCGCGGTAAAGTAGCAGATACTAAAAATAAGTTCAAGAAACGCAAACGAAAAGCTGAAATGGAAGTGTTTTAATTTGCGAAGCTTGAAAAATGTCTTTTAACGAATTAATGCTTAATTATTTGTTAATTTTTAATGTTTCATAAATAATAATTGTATAATAAATATAAAATATATTAAAAATATGAAAGGTTAAAAGCAAAATAAATATTTAGGGCAATTCATAGTTACTAGAAATCAAGTTGATGTCTATAATTGTATTCCGGCCGGAGATGAAGTCGTTACCTACATAAGCATGTATTCAGATTTTACAAGCACTATTTACATATTAAATTCCATATCCTATACGTTGGTATAGCTGCGTGCGTTCCGATGATTCTTTCTAAAAAAAAATCATTTGATATATGTTTCTGAAAGATTAATCTTAAGGAAGAATTTCAGGTACAGGTTTTCGTCACTTAGGCGCAATAGGGTAATCGAACGGTTTTTGGAGGAAGTGAGATACTTTAGGGTCCAACTTTGTGTTTCGTGGATCAGACCGAATAATGGACTGCTTGTTATTGCCAGTGGCTCCTTCATGGTCCATTAATAGTGTTCTGTTTTCCCCTTAGCTTGAAATAAAAACTAGTCACTACCCGTTGGGTACAAGGTATAAATATATGAAATTTGATGCTTAGAGAATTGGTAATTTATTTTAGATAGTTGAAATTTGTAATTATATAACTACATTTTTGTTGTTGATTTCCGTTCATTAAAATAAGTATTTACATGTAAAATCACAGCAGTCTTTTAAAAATAGATTTCTTTTCTCAATATTCGCTTAAACAATAAGTAGTAATTTGTATCGCCGGCGCTTCATCTAAACACAACGCAATTGTATAGAACGCCCTACGTTTTTCTTTACACACACAATACCATTAGAATTGTGAAGGAATCGAGCTTAGAATTAACTGTATCGAAAAATCAAGGATTTATTTTACGTAACAATACCATAAGATGTATAATGGAATTGAAAGTGTTTAGCTAAGCTTAAAATTAACGGAGCAAATTGCTGCTTACAAACAATCAATTATTTTTATTGCAGAAGAAGATTATAATTAAATGATGTCAATTTCTTTTATCGGATTGCACAAAACTAATATTTAATGCTATCTATGTACATATCTCTATATATATTATCCTTCACATATCTGGAGTAAACGCGAAGCGAATTGCGTTTGCGTGCCTAACTGGTGTTTCGACTAAGGAAAATCTTAGTGAACAATTTTAAAGCGCGTGCATTTTTACAGTAAAACCACAACGCTCCCTAATTCTAACTAGAGAAATACAATGAAACGTGTACTTAACAAAATCGACAACATTTTTGCTACTGGAATGTATTTTGGTGCCGTTTTAAACAAAATGTAAACAGTTGGAACTATGCGCAACCGAGAAAATAGTGAAAAAATACAAATTATTTGTAGATAACCATTAATATTGTTTGTCTTATAAAATTTGCGTTTGTGTTTATAGATTTTTTTACACACACAAACATATGTACATAGGTATACTATGTATATATTAATGGTGCTTTATTACAATTTTTTTAAATCAATGAGCAATATAGATTCAAAAAGATGATATAGTTAGTTAGTGTTCACTGCTTGCTACTTGAATATACAAAGGTACTTGTGCTGGTAATAATAATAAAATTTTGATTAAAATCCCCTATTTTTAATTTAAGAATATAAAATTTGAACAAACTTTTTAAGAAACTCTTCTAAAGAAATACACTATATTTATTAGATATATATATGCATTTATGGTACATAAGCATGCGATTTAATATTGTTGTCGGGCTGTATTTTTATAAACCGATTCTAATGGGGTTTCTTTCATTTGCAGTTACAGTTAGCTACACAATGCATCTACAACTGGGCCAAGGATAATGCAAGTCTTTCACACATACATACATACTTTCATACACAAACTTTTGTTTGCACGCATACACACATAACGGCTTTAATCACAGCTACGAAAGTTTTAGGCAAGTCATAATTTTTGTAGTAGAAACACAGACACACACGCAACTCCTCCTTAACCAGCCACCTGCTGCATAGTTATGGTGCTGATAAGTTGCTGACATATCTTTCCATATTCGAACTGATCGCCCGAGATGCGACGCAATTTGATGCCTTTGGCCGAACCGTGGTGATCGCGACTGCGTCCCTCGCACACCTGCAGCTCGATCTGCAGACCGCCTGAGTATTCCAGACTAAGATTTGTCGTTGGCAGATCAACAGCTCCCCCCTCTGCCGACTCGTTGACGGTAGTCGCTGACTTGGTGCAGGACGAGGTGCTGCAGTGGCGGGATTCAACACCACTGTCCTCCGACGAGATGCTGCCCTTGTGTAGCACAGAACCCTTGGGTGGCATGGTGGAGTCGATGGTTTGTTTGACCATTTCAAGAATGCGCGTTGAGTCTAAGTTGGAACATTCGTGTGGCAGCGGAACTTCATAGCACATCTCGTCGGACATGCGTCGGGAATCGCACATAGAATCAGGGGTCAGATGGCCACACTCTGTATGGTCACCCATTTCAGAATGTGAGTCTGATTTAAAGCCAGAGCTGGCCGACGGTTCCTGGCAGGGCGACAAGTTGTTCGAGTCGTTGCTCAAGGAGTCGTCGGAGAAGCCAAGTGACTTGTCACTGCCACGCCTATGCGCCTCCGTGCTCGAGTTGGCCGCGGCCACAGTTGTCGCCGCATTGGCATTTACGTGCACGGATGGCGCCCCATGCGGAGGATTATGCTCGTTATCCAGGCTAGCCTTGCGTCCGATTCCTCGCGTTATCGATGGCATGTCGCTGCTCGGCTCCGTGATAATCAAACCCTGCGCGAGAGAAATGTTAAACAGGTGGTTTTGGGATTATGCTTGGATAGGTACCTGCAGCGACATTATGGGCGTGTGTGGCTCCAGCGAGTCCTCACTATCGCGACTGGTGTCTGAAGAGAGCGCCACCAGCGTTATTTCGCTTCCTTGCACATCGGTCAGACAAATCTGTGGCGTTATGCCGGCCGTACAGCCCGCATAGGGCGTGCCGGTGGTAATGGTGTGGCACGTTTGTCCATTTCCATTCTCCTCCTGAATAATACACAGATTAGGAGAAGCGGGCGGGGTGGTTACAACGCGCACAGGCTGCGCTGGCGACAGATTTAGCGGCTTTGGATCGTATTGCGAGGCCGTTGGCAAGAACCAGTTGGGTGCGGCATAGTCCGATGCTTGTTCGCTGCCGCTGCACACTTCCATGGATAAGTCCAATGGTTGGACGCTCTCACTGGCCGCCGACGTGCCACGTGTGATGGAACCACCGCCAGTGCTTAAACCCGATATGCCCTTGGTGATTTGATGCAGTGGCGACGAGCCACCGGCACACGGATTGAAGTTGCAGTGGCTTGTGTCATGCGAAGAATATGGATTTGGCGAGGCGCTGCATCCAAAGCTATTATAGATGGGGGACTGGCAGCCGCTGCTGTTGTTTGCACCAACGCCAGCACCCAGAGTGATGTTGCTAAACTGACCCACCAGGGTGCCGCCCATGGGTAATGGAGCCTGTTGCTGTGGCGACTGCAACGTTGGAACAGTAGGTTGCTGATACTGATAGCCACATATGGGTTGGCCGAACATTTGCTTAGCCGTCGTCAGCGACGCATTGAAAGGCCCGCCGGGCGCGCCATTCCCCGTTTGGGGCATCATTAATGGTGCCACATTATTGTAGCTGCTATGCACCGGCTGGTGGTGCTGGAGATCCAGGTGCCCACCACCGCCGCCGCCGCACACAATTGCACTGGAGGCGTGCGCTGTCAGTCCCAGCGGAGGGGCCAGTTCAATGGGCACCTGATTGGTCGAGATAATTTTGTTGGCTACGACAAAGCTGATGCGTTGCTCCTGCACCAGACGTTCCAGGGCGGGGATCAAATTCTTGATTGCCTCCGGCGGTACCTCAATATCCGGCCCGCGCCGCAAAGGCATTTGTAAGCCTGTGGGCTTGCCATGGATGGGTGAACCTATACAACATAAAAGGGATTATAAAATTGTTGTCGCTTGGGTGGGACGTCATCTGTTATGTGCAGGTTGGGAACTTTCTTGCGGGATTTCTTAGTTTTTTTTGCTTACCGGGCAAACTGGCCGAATTTTCTAAAAGCGGCGGACTAGGTGCAACCAAAAAATTTCTCTGAGCGATACCTTTCTGCAGGGACTGGCACTCCTGCAACGGTCCTTGAAACTGGCACTTGGAGCCCTCGGAGGCACGACGCACGGGACTGTAACGTCCTACGGTCGCTGAATGGCATTGGCAGGTGCGAGCACGGGTGACAAGAGAGATGGAGAAACAAATTAGTGCGAGTGCATGGGAATTGTAATAGATGGCAACAAACGTGTATGCAGCTTTGTGTGGCGACAATTTTAGAGGGCACTCAACCAAACAAACACAAATACTCAACAAAAATGTTAAATGGAACCGAAACGAAAATATAATGCAAATTATATAAAACTTACCACCTTCCTGCACAGTGGGCAGCTTACTGTGGGCCACACGATAATTATAAGCGCGCCTGTTGTTGGCCGCAGATGCAGGCGACACAAGCGGCACTGAGGCCACCGATTGGTGCTGCAGCAATGACCCGTGACTACTACTTGCGCCGCCAGCACCACCACCGCACCCACCAGCTGCACCCAGCAGAGATTGGGGCGGGGATTGGCTCAGCGACTTCAGCGTGGGTGGCAGGTAATTGCGATTCATGCGAGATTCGACTTCCCGTATAAGCTCGGGACAAATTACTAATTTAGCGTTACGGGATTGGATCAAGCGCGCAAAGCAGAGAGTTGTTGTTTATGTTGTGGTTGTGGTGCGGCGGCAACGTTTTTTACGTTTAACAGTTCAACAACATTTAAGGCAAAAACCAAACATTTACATCAACCATAAAACGGAAAAGGAAAAAATTAAATAAACAAAAGCACTGAATTAAATGAATATAATTACAAATAAGTTTAAAATAATATTGAAATGATGACCAACCAACTTATAAATGCTATGCTGCCCTTATTACACCTAATAGTCTATACTTGTATACTCGTTATTCTGGTTAGATTTAAGGAATTCGGGTTTCCTTCATGAATTTTTGTTAAAAATGTAAGTAGCAGCACTGAATAATAAACAGGCTACCTTAATTGTTTTAGCTACAATAAATAATTATTTCGGAAAATTACTCAGTGAAAATCGGATATTACATTTTTATTTTACTTCTGAAAATAGGATTAAATTTGGAAGCGAAAACATGCCTGAATACATTTTCCTAACTATGTTAAATATTCATATGTTTAGCATCGTCCTGTTGCCGATTGCTCTCAAAAAATTTGGGAATTTATCAAAATTCCGTAAATTTGTTTACTTAAGTCTATCTGAACACATCCTTTTTGTATAAATCGTGTAAATGTTAGTTTTTTCTTTATATTTTCTGAAGCTTTCAATAAGCGCTGACGCATTAGTAATCAATGCATGCAGCAATTGCCTGAGTATGGAAGTTATGCTATATAAAGGAATCAAAACTGTACCTGGCGGTCTCTCTGTGACGGTGGGCAGTCCTGTGCGTCTGGTGCGCATATTACCACCACCGGAAGTCGCTTGCCCTTGTCCTTGGGTTCCCGGAGAAACCTGCAAGTGGATCATTTCTGCGGGACTGTGGCTAACTGCAAGATCGTCGGTGCAGCCAACGGTGTGGCGTTTGACGCAGCCGCGCTTTTGCATGTAGCTGCAGAATAAAATAATTTAATTTAAATAATTATAACAAAGAGAGAGGGTGGGACTAAATACATTTGTATCTCCTCGCTGCATTCCTCGCCATTCTTTTCCCCAGTTGAGCACTGCATGGGACTTAGGGGCTGGCCCTGCTCGTTCAGCGGCGGCAGATCCTTAGGCACTCCTGTGGCAGCGTTCAAATTTGGATTTATGTAGTAGTTGGAGGTGTCCATTTGTTGTGCAGGTGCAGCTGGCATATTACTTATTGATGTGGGATAGTAAATATGCAGGTTTGCACCACCATCCGAGGCACGTCGTCCAAATGAACCTGAACGAGAATCCATGAGATTACAGTTAAGTGGCTGGCTTCCTATTGAAGTTGGTACGGAAATACTTACTGGCACCCATGACCACGGGCGGTTTGAGCAAATGCTGATCCTTTATGGTGAGATTTTGCAGAGGCTGATTCTGCAACATCGGCAGATTTATTGGATAGTATGGCGTAGGGGGCTCATTGCATTGCGGAGCACACTTGAAGTCTATGGGAGGTACACCGTGGGGATTGGCTAGTGCCTGTTCGTGTGCCACATCTCCCGGCCCCACCGTGTGTCGTCGTGTATTTGTGCCGTTGATGCCACCTGCGTTGGCGTTCAACTGCTGTGGATTGCTGCTGGCAGGCTGCAAAGATGGTGGATGCTTATTGATTCCCTTACCTTACGTGCCAAGCCAACTTACCTCGTTTGTTCGCGCCATGCATTCGAGCTCTAGATCGCCAAACTTTTCTAAATCTACGGCCACGTCAGTCCAGCCAAAGCCCAGCGTTGTACTGGAAGCATTCGCATTGGTAAGTGGACTCAACCGATCGAGAGATTCCTGTTTCACGGGTTCAGAACGATCCACAACGCCCGTTGTAATGCTGGTCTGGCGCGATCTATAATCAAAGATGAAAATTTTAATACAAATGTTATGTAAAATATTTAGCCTAATAAATAGACTACGGACATTAAGAAATATGTTCCTATTTTCCATAAATTATTTGTTTTTCAATTAGAGTGTTACATTTTATTTTTTGTGTGCGCTTACCTGGAATATGCGAGATTGGCATGGTGTTGCAGTCTTTGGCTTTCGCGTCGTTTCTGCTGCAGCTTGTCGTGCAGCAAGTTATATATGGCATATATGTTATCGAAGCGCTGTTCGTGCACTGACTGGGCAATCATGTCGGCGGTTAAACCAGGCAACTGGAGCATGTGTGTCATGACAACAGAGTCCAGTTGTGGCACAGAAGTTGATGTCGCGGACGCCATATCGACACCAGTCTGACCAAAGCCGCTAAAGCTGCTGCTACTGCCGCTCCGCATAATTGGAGTGGCGGTACCGGAATGTGTTGCACTGTACGGCAGGGAGGAGGTGGACGCGGACATGTTGGAGGCGCTGGCGCTGCCAAAAGCCGATGAGGACAATGCCAAGGGCATTGATGTCGTGGTCATCGCTGCCGTCATTGTCTCCCCATAATCCTCCAATTGATCAACCCATTCGCTTAGCCAGCGATGCTTCATGATCTGTTTGAGCGTGTACCGACGATCGGGCTCCACCACGAGCATGTTACGTATAAGATGTTCGCAATCTGCAAACAAGGCATTGTCAATGGAATTATACTTGGGGAACTGGCAGATCACTCACCTTGGGACATAAAGAATGGTATGCGGAACTTTCCCTGCACCACGCGACTTTTCAGCTCCAAAATAGTTTTGCCGTCGAAGGGCAGAGCGCCACAGACAAGCGCATAGAGCACGACACCTAGACTCCAGATGTCTGACTTTGGCCCATCATACTCCAGTCCTTGAAATACTTCTGGTGCGGCATAGGGCGGAGAGCCACACCAAGTGCGCAGCGGAGAACCCTCTTCGTAGTGATTGCTGAAACCGAAGTCAGCCAGCTGCAAGAAAAAATTGTCATTAGTTCGGCTCTTGAAATTGTTTCCAATAAAACGAATTTATGGAAGTTTAACTAACATAGGAGACTACAGAATTGCAGGGGAAGAATATGAAGAAAATGTTTATTCTATTCAAATCGATAAAAGTTGGAACATTTAAAAGAATATCCTTGTTTCAACAACTACCTTACTTTAACATATGTATACATACATACATAAATATGATGTATATTGTATGCCTAACCTGACACTCACTGCACATTGCAAGAAATGGTTAACGTACTTGGCGAGATACTTACTTTGATATTCATGTCCTTATCGAGTAGCACGTTCTCCGCCTTGAGATCGCGATGCACGACACCACGCAGATGACAGTATTGTACGGCCGAAAGGAGTTGAGCGAAAACGCGTGCCGCCTCGGGCTCTTTCATGCGCCCATTGGCCACCAGATGATCGAATATCTCGCCATTGGGCGCATACTCTGTGACCAAGTAGATCATGGACTGCGATTCCATAACTTCGTACAGGCGCGTAATGTGTGCATGGCGCAGCGATTTCAGTATTGAAATCTCTCGAAATGTTTTGCTCAGATATTCCTCGTTTAGGCATGTTTTGTCAATAATCTTGATGGCAACCTGCAATGGAATAATGATGGGAAAGACCGACATTATAATATGATGCACTGAACACTAAACAAATCAAATCCAAAGGGGAAGGGGGCGTAATACACTAATAACTTTTTCCAGGATTAACTTTGGTGAAAATTTAAATAGAGCTAGGGAGCTCTATAAATAACATGTGTTTGGTTTATGTAACTTTCGAACTTTGATATTCCAGAAATTCTGTAGCGGGAAGAAGAAACACATTCCTGTTGCATAGGGATGCGAAGAGTCTAGATACATATCAAGTTCAATTAATGTGGGCTCAGCCGTTCATCCAGACAGACGGTCTCGTCATGAATAAAATGTTTAATATCGGTGTGTTGTTTTTTTTTTTTTTAACCAATAATACAAAGATAATAAAGCTTTCTTATCGATTGGGTATAGGCTAAAAAATACTCTCCGCCGCTCTGTGCTCCTCCTCAATATTTCTTACTACAAAATGTAAATGTAAATTCCTTTTTTAATAATTAATAATGACAAAAGATTCACCTTTTTGCTTTCTAAAATCTCTACGAATTCGAGCTTAAACAACGCGACTAACTTAATAGTTTTTAAAAAAATTTTAGAATTTTAAGTTATTTTTCTGTTGCAAACATTTGAACAGATCTAATACACCTCATTTACGCTTCGGGTGTAGGGTATAACAAGAGCGAGAAATAATCAAGCTCGGTATCGTTTTGTCGTTAAACAAGTACTCACATTTACATACATACATACAAACGTTATTGTACATAGTATGTATGTATGTATGTACATATGTACGACTGTTTGGCGTCAGCTGGTAGGTGGCAAAAATTTCGCCGTCTACAGCAGCAACAACAGCAACACTCTACAGCCATACATGGCGCGCGTGTTGGGGCTATGCATCCACATATATATATATATGTATGTATATTAATTCACATGCATACACACATATGAATGAACATACATATGTATGCATATCAGAGAAGCATGGAGCTATGGATCTGATGGCGGCGGCAACAGAAAAAAAAAAACAAAAACAAAGCATTTTCACATGCTCACCAATTTCGCCGTCGTTGTTGTCGACGATCTGAATGTTTATTTTTCTTGTTGTCAGACGGACAAATAATAATTTAACAAAAAGTAAGATAATTAACAATAAAAAGCGCGCAGCGAGAGCGTTCTCTCCCTATCTTTCTCTCTCACACACACATACACTGAACGAAACACATGCACGCGAGAGCGAGGCGACATCGAGAACAGCAGCACGATCATGATCATCATTATCTTCGTGATTGCCGAGTGAAGTCAATCGTTGGCGATCTTCTTGTCGAGTGGCACCGGTTTTTATTTGTCGTAGTCGATTTTTGTTTTCAACAAATTATTTTTATTTCCCCCTGCAAAAATTGTTTTTGCTCTCAATGCCTTTTTCATGCTGGCAATAACTCATTTTTGTTGCTATTGTTTTATAATTTTAATTGATTTTTATGAGGCCGTCACCATTGGGCGTGTGTCTAAGGGAATTTCGCGAAAATAAATAATCTACATACTCATTCTTTTTTACTTTCTCTCGATTTCAAGCACATGACTTTGCTTTTGTTAAAAAAATGTTATTGTTTTTTATTGGTAATAATACGGGTAAAGTGTTTACGTCGCAACAGAACGACTCTTGTATACTTTGTAACCTTACCTCTCTCTCCCGCTGTTCTTCAACTAAAACTGCGTTGCACGATTCGTTGTTACAAAAACATATCGATATCGACTCGTCTGTTCATAAATACATACATACATACATATGTACATACAAACATATGTACCTGTAACATGCCAAACAAAATAAAAATTCTCTATCTATAGATCAGTTAATTTAATTTAATTTTAAAACCAATTTATATTTTTTCTAATTGGAAAGATCAAGTAATGAATGAATAAATATTTGGTATTGTTAATTTACTATTTAGCTAAAAAACGTATTGTAAACCTTACGACCTTGAGCTCTTTAAACCTAGAAAGAGTGAAGTTAAAGCAAAACTGTTCCAACATTTGACTCCATTCAATCGAAAAGAAAATCAATAGACCCTTGTGAATCTAAGTGAATCTCAATATACATACATATATCTATTAAGCATTATCTACAGTAAACAAAACTTATTGTTATATCACATTATTGGATTGTAATTCTGGTGCTTTAATCGTTTTTGGGGCTACAAAACTCAGTACAAATGATTTTATTATATTAACCGCATCAATTCGATTTAATTTAATCTTAAAGTCATCACTAAAATCCACCTTTCCATAGAACCTGGACCTCTTGCTCCATTTTGTTGTAAGCCTTCTGAAGTGATTGCAGATCGTTTGAATTTTTGACATTCAAGCGATCTAATTGAGCGTTGATACCGATGATGCGTTCGCGTAAAGTATTTGTCGTATATTGGCTGAGGCGTTCTGGTCGGAATACATCGTCCTTGATTGCAGTTATATAGTGCCACATATCGCCCAATTCGTCACGTTTCTCGTTGCGATATGCTTGTAGCTGTTCGTTCAACAAAAATTTCAAATGCTCGATTTCATTTATGAGGCTGGCGATCGTTGTTTCGGAATTTCGAAGGTCAGTTGCGTTCTTGGCCTCTTTCAACTCTCCTCCATTGTTTGGGCTAGTGCTATGGTCTACATCCTCAATAGGGGTGTCATCGTCAAGAAAGTGATTTGGATTTAGCTTAACCTGATTGCATTCAAGATACTTTTGCTGGGACTTGAGTCGTGTCAGTTCACAGAGAATGCTTGTCGCTGTATGTGTCTTTTTCTTAACAGGCTTTAACATTTCCTGTTTCAGTTGCTGTCGTTCAAGCGGCATCGTTTCCTTTTTGTCCTCTAGGCTACTCAACTGATGAACATGTGCCATATGGGCTTCCAAAGCAAGTGAGTGAATGACAATAACTCTTTACACGTATGCGCAACGTATAGTAAGTCCTTGCAACGTGAAGGCAAAAACACTGTTGTTGCTATTTACATGCGGTAATCAAGCGTGTTGCCAGAGCCACGGCCACCCGCCAGTGGTTGTGTGTTAAATCGATAGCTCGATTGTGTGTCCCTGCCAGCGATATGTGCGCCCTTTGTTGCTGTGATTGTAATTGTGATTGCCTGCCTTACAAGTGGTATATTCCATGCCCCAAAGCCTCACTGATTCTGGTGTTGTTGCTGCTGCTGCTGCAATCACATCTATTCATTGCATCTACTGTTGTCCTGCTCTTGGCTCGTTCCTTAGTTTGCTTCTACAATTTACTGCTCCTTTCACCACACAATTGTGCCTGCCTCTGCATTGGGGTCGCCCCAGTTCCCTGTTAACAGAGTAACTGTGCCAAAGGTCAGCAAACTTTATGTGGGTTCAGTACTGCCTCTGCTCTTCTCCCCTTAATATATTCCCATTGCCCAGCTGAATAGTGGAAAAGCGTAAACAATTGCTGCACTTTGAATTCTGTGTGTATGTTTCTAATTAAATGAACATATTACACAGCCTGCTTATCACGTGACAGATGTAGAGATAAATACAAGTAGGTATTGAAGATTTTAATGAACAAAATTTTGTCCACATTACAAACTCGTGATTTGGACAAAAAACGCAGGACGGCTGCAACACAGAAAACCAAGATTTATAGTAAAGATTGTTTTAAATCAGCTCTCATACTTTTCGGAATACTTTATGTATATGCAAAAGTGCAACCGACTGTTCCTGGAAAAAAAAAAAAAAAAAAAAAAAAAAAAAAAAAAAAAAAAAAAAAAAAAAAAAAAAAAAAAAAAAAAAAATTCGCATTATTGCAGTTGGACTGATGTTCATAAAGAATTAGTTGAATTTACAAGCTCTTAAATTCCTAGCCTCTTCCTCACGAACATGACTTAGTTGACAACATTGTGTTGCCAAAATATTAATATTTGTATTTTACAACAATGTAGTATCGTTTGCAAGAAAATAAATTAGCAACACACTCTTAGCTAAAAGATATAAGAATATGTATGTATATGTATGCAAGTTTGTGTACTTATTGTATGGTAGATCCACTTCAAATAAGTAGTCTTATCGCAGAGGCAGGAACAAAATAAATAAAATGGTAACAAACAGTGTCAACAAATACGGCGCGTGCTGGTGCTTTTAACTGATTCTCAGCATAGAGAATCAGCAGCTCTTGCCGCTTCTCCGCCAGACAATACGATACTATAGGAAAGGGCGCACTCAATTTGATTGAAAATACGTGTAGGAAGGGTGTGAAATACACATGAATTGCACGTGATTGTTTTGCAAACTATTTTTTCCCCTTATACTGCATATGTAATTATGCATCATATCATATGGCTTTGGTATATACATATGTATGTACATACATATGTATAGGGACGGTCTAACGGCGTGGGAGGTACTGAGGCTCCGAACACTTGATAACGCCTTCGTTATCACATATACGTGAATGTTGTCGATAAACATTAGTGTGTCTGTCCCAGTAGCGTTAACTTCAGAAGCACACAAAAATACCTCGAACGCAAAACTCGAATTTTGATTCGCAACTCATACATCCAACGATTTCGCACGATGATTATACTTAGTTGCTAGGTTAAATGTTTAAATAAACGTATAACATTTACGGAACATAGCCAAGTTAAAATATAATCGTTGCCATAACAATATTCATAGATCTTTAAAAATATTTGTGAAAATGCAAGTACGTTTATCGATACAACCAAAATGTTTAATTTTTTAGATAGTTTTAACAAAAAAACAAGTAAAAAAGCTAAAGTCGGGTGTCCCGACTTTGAAATACTCTGTACATATGTTTACAATAATTATAGAAAATAAAAAAATTAAGAAAATAAAAAAAAAATTTGATCGATTTTACCTCTCTCGGTATTCGAACTCACGTAAAGGGTGTATAATTGCACATTTACATAGCAATTGCGTCTGTGTGAGTGTATGTATGCCTATGCGCATCTATTCGTGTCTGTGTAAGCATTTTCGCAGTCAACCAAACAGCAACATCAACAACAGCCGCGGGCAGCGCTTGAGCAGCGCTGCATCAGCAAATATATTTATGGCTATAACTTCTTGTTAAATCGGTCTATCATAATGAAATTTGGCATACGGACACATAATAACTAACTGGGGGTATTTCCAAAGTTTTAGTTCGAAATTCCAAGAATTACGGGAGTTACGATTTGCGGGGTAGAGGGGGGAGGGAGGGGAATTCCAAAATATACATTTTCTGCGTATTCACATAAGGCATCTGGGACTAAAATTTGGTGTTCCTAGGTCTTATAGTCTCCGAGATATAGGCGATTATACGAATGGAAAATCGGGAAAACCCCCATAGGGGGGAAGTGGGGGGGAAAATCAAAAAAATAAAACAAACTCGTATAGAATACACACATAACGCATCTTCGTGCAAAATTTGGTGTCTCTATCTCTTATAGTCTCTGAGATCCAGGTGTTCATACGGACGGACAGACGGACAGACAGACAGACAGGGCTAGATCGACTCGTCTCGTCATGCTGATCAAGAATATATATACTTTGTGGGGTCTGCCACGCCTCCTTCTGCCTGTTACATTTTTCAGCTCCCGCAAACCTAATATACTCTTGTACATTTCATGTACAGAGTATAACAATGAGTATTTGGGAGATTGTAATACTGCATATTTATTTGTCTCACTCTTCTGCATTTACAAATTCTGCAATAAAAAATGAAACCATTCAACGCTTAAAAGAAGAAGACAAATACCGTTAGTTCACAATTCATTTCAACCACCAGCTGCAGATTCTTTCTGTAGAAACATAATCTCAGCTTAACTTAATTTTAAATGGAAATTGATTTAAGTTTTCTGTTTTTGGTCTAATTCTCAAATTAGTGACAAATCGCGCCTAATAAAATATTTACGTATATTAAAAACGATGATAGTTTTCAAGAGTGGCTCATTAGAATTTAAAGTTTAATCAAAATCGGTACACTATATCAAATATACTTGTATGCTATAAAAGTAATTGCTTAAACTGAGTTTATTAACTGTTTTTAAAACGAATTGAATCGAAATTTATCCAATTTATATAAAAAGAATAATCCTCAATGACCAGTAGAAAAATGTCAGAAAATTCTTAAATCATTGTTTCTTTTTTAAATAACTTCACATATTCTTTTTTACTATAATCCGTTAATATATTTGCTTGTCTATCCGAAACATATAAAGGATTATAATAAATCCCATGCTGGATTATAGATTGACAAAAATAAGCGCTGGTATTGATTGATGTGGAATAATCAATTGAATACACGGCAATCGCAATCAAAAATTTCAATTTTTCGCACGAAACTACCATATTGCTGATAAGTGTATATGTATTTATGTATTTCACACATAGACGACACATTTATCGAATAGATTTGGTTGCTGTTACTGTTCGTTATTTTCTGTTGAGCCAAATAACGAAACCAAATTTGTATCATGTAGAGAAAAAGGTTGTTTACATTTTATATGGAATTTTTCGTTTCGATAACATTCATGCTCTGGTAAATACTGGACTTAACATGTAAAAAATTAGTACATAATAACGCCCATAAAGACACGTGCAGCAATCGGGAATACAGAATAAGATAAGAGTGGACCTTGAAATTGACAAACAGCTGGGTCGTTATCAAAAGAAATTCAATTAATTAACACAATGCAGAAACAGGCACGATCAAGAGTGCCGGAACCGGAGTAGTCATAAACTTCTGAAAAACGCTTAAGACTCATCTTTATATACGAACTTTCATACAAAGATGTATACATATACATACGAGTATGTACATATGTGTTCTTACATACATACATACATACATATGTCAATAAAGCGAACTGGGCGGAAGAACAAAATTTCGTCTTTGTTATTCGAATAATTTCGAATAAAATACGTATACATACATATGTATGTATGTATGTAGTTGAGTGGGAATCGCGAGGCACAATCAAGGCATCCAGAGTCGAATCTTGTTTTCCGACAATTGTGAGCATACGACTGCGTGAAATGTTTTCGAGTGTTTGTCGGACTGTTAAACGTGAATTCTCTTCTGAATGCGATAAACTTTTCATTTCAATTTTTGCAGAGTAGGGTACTACTTAGAATGCGATAATTTGGTAGACGCGCTCGAACAGCAGAAACTATCGCACAGCTGTTTGCCCGTAAGCTTCTGCTATGCCTGCCGTCCCCAGTTGAAGGTGACTCATTATCTCTGCAGCGAGTGTTTAAAGAGCAAAATGCTATTTAATGCATTTTAAATACTTGTATCAAGTGCTCATATAAGCACACAACAGCGTCGCTGGCCAAAGCTGATAGCAGACACCAGAGACGTGAAAAGGTGAATAATAAAATATCTGAAAAATGATCATCCGTTGCAACAAAACTTTACAACTAAGCTGTCATCAATAACCGCTAATGAATTTCCACAATACTGACTTAATTGCCTCTGGCTGCTCGAAGCGACAAACTTAAATGACATACTACAGGTAACATTCGACAGAAGCTTTAGTTTTATAAGTCTGAATCTAAGAACTTTTTTCAGCTGAACTAAAATATTAAAAAATGTCGGTGAGAAGCTATATCTTTAAAGTTTAACGAAATCGCGAAAATGTTGATCTTTTTGTAGCTTTTCTAAGTTTGCTTTATTGCAAGGTGTTGGGCTATTTTTTATTATATACGAAACAAGAAAGGAATGCTGAAGTCGAGCAGGCTCAACTCTTAATTACCCTCTACCACCCCACAAAAAAGAAATTAAATTAATTAATTAATTAATTCCATACATGCATACATACATTTACATCAGAATCGTGCCTATGCGTGTTTGTGTACTTGTACATATGTATGTATGTGTGTATTGGGCCTGGTTATATGGCTATAACTTTCTTTCCGATCATTCTATCATAATGAAACTTGGTATACGGATATATAATCACTAACCTAATGTGACTACCAAATTTTAGTTCAAAATTCTTAGAATTACGGGAGTTATAGAAAATCGTTAATAGAGGGGGAGTGGGGGGTGGATCAGAAAAAATGAACAAACTCGTCCTTTCTCGGGCTCAGGAGAATCTGTATACCAAGTTTGGTTATTCTAGCTCTTATACTTTCTGAGATCCTTGCGTTCATACAGACAGACAGACAGACAGACGGACAGACGGACATGGCTATAGCGACTCGGCTTGTCATGCTGATCAAGAATATATATACTTTGTGGGGTCTACCAAGCCTCCTTTTGTGTGTTCCATGTGCACTCGTACAGGGTACAGGGTATAAAAACGGCTATAATTAATAAAATAATGAGACATTCTCAAGCATTTGAATTAGCTAGAAGAGAACAGTCTTTCCATTATTATTAAATTAGTTAAGATATTAAGGATTAACAACAACCGTCTTTATTTGTAATTTAGTTTTAAAATCTTTATAATTTATTATTTGTTTTTTTTTCTAAAGATTTTGATTTTAATTACCTCATTATGCAGTCAAATTAAAGGTTTTAAAAGTTCCAAATGAACATCAGCAAGTTAATTTAAGGAAAACAAATGCAAATGTTTTGTTTTAGCAATAACAAAAACAGTGTGTTAATTGATATTGTCAATTATTATATGAAAGAATGCATTTCTTCCGTATTCATTTATTTCACAACACACATACATATGTATGTATCTGCATAAGTGTACAGTGTACACATGTAAGGTAGTTATGTGTAAGCAAATGTAAAGAAATTTACGTTTTTAAGATCAGACATTTTAAAGCAATTATCGTGTGACGACGATAACGATGACGACAGCGCAAGCAACTGTGTTCTGGGCCTGCTCTGTGCTTCTCTGATGCCAATTGAAAGTAAACAACCAAACAACTCCACATGAGTGGCAAATTTGTATTGTCAACAATTTGTGTAAATATTTGGTTTAAAAAACATATAAGCAAAAAATAATGCGAGCAATTTTTATGAGCAAATGAATATTTTTTTTTTTTCGTGAGGCCAGACTTGTCTATTCTGAACTACTTGATATAATAATATGATAAAAGAAATAAAGTTCATACGTATTTTGCTATTTACGTGCACAAAGTGAATTCTTTCCCTTCGTCATCTTACGATATACTACAAACATACATATGTAAAAACGGGTCTCTTCCCGTTTCACATTTGTATTAAAATAAATAATATTTAATTGGTTTCCTTCTCGGTTTCAAAACTTGTACCTAAGAGATAGTGTTTGAAATCTTATTACTGCTGCCTTTTAAGTATTACTTAATTTCATCTTTAAATGTCTAGTAAACATGTTTGCATAGAGTATAAAACCGTGTTGCTTTACAGTATATAAACAGATTAGAGGATCAACGGGCCTAATCTACTTCAACTCAATATATTCTACATATATCAATTCCTCAAGGATTTTGGCATTCTACTTGAGTTTTACCCACACGTTAGGCAATGCAAACTCTTTTCTGGTTATTAACATATCCATACCAATAGAGATATTAATATTTTGTAAACAAATAAATCTAATTGACAGATTTTTCTCAAAAATTGATATCATATAAAACTAAAAATAGCAAAAAACATCTAAAAAAGTGTTACAAACAAATTAACAAAGTGAAAACCATGAACAATATTGCTCGGCTTTAGGTACGAGAATCTTTACTACACGTTCTTCATCTAAAAATACTCTAAATGCTTACCTTAGTTTTGGTTACAATGTTCGTGGCCAATTTGACAACCGCGAAATTTCCCTTGCCAATGGTCTTTTCCAGCTCATAGTAACCAACGCGCAGCAGCTTATCGACGGAAATTTTACTCGTGGAGGGCACTTTGTAGTTTTGTGGCGTTGACGGGGCGGCCATCTCTGACTGTCTTTGCTTCTGTTCTCTAATCGACCTGACGTCACGCTGTCTTTTTAGGTGCCCTAGTCGCTACGAGACGTAGGAAGTAGGCGTTGATTTCGTTGATGTCGATTAATTCAGCAGGAAATTCACGTAAAATGCATTTTCTTTCGTTGCTGGCTGCTACTGTTGTTATGGAGGTGGTCGGTGGAGGGTCGTAACAGACCTGCTGGCGACGCGTCCAGAGCAATAACGCACACACACACATAAACGCATAGAATACTATAAAGAATCTCGCACAATCGTGGACAACAACAGCGCCGCCAGCAACTTTAATATTATTTAATTAACACAAGCAACGAGTGAAGATGTGTTAAAGAGGCGACGGCAACTGTACGCCGACGTGTTCCGTTTATATTGAAAAATTGCAATTATGTGCTTCTGTCTGATGGCAAGCATAAAAATCTGCGGCGACAGACGATGATGTCAACATACATTTGTGCGTTACTTCACTGAGGGGGCTGTGGGGGCCTCTTGTTACTGCTGCAACAGCTGCTACGGCAACCTTTCATCCAATGGCCAATGGACTTGGCCATATTCGCGTGGTAACACTTTTCAAGTGACCCGCTTACAACTCCAAGCCACACACTCCCAATCGCCTTCAACAGATTTTGCAGTTTGTCGATATTCTTAAGCCATCTGCTTCCTTTGTGAACTTTTTATAATTGACAATTCATTTATTTAAATTACACTTTTCTGCGATTTATTTGACAAGCTAAAATCGTTTCACTTTAATATCCCGCGCAATTTATAGAAAGAAAGAAAATTAGAAAAAATTCGATGGTATTTGACCTTTAGAGCATTCACATATGTATATTCGCGTTGCTGTTTTTATCAGTCTGACATATAATATACACAAACAAGCATATATATATATATATACATATGTACATACATATACCTATCTACCTATGTATATATATGTATATATAGCAAAACAAAATACATGTATGTATGTATACAGATAGCCAGAAGAGCAACATAATGGTGTCCGCAGTGAGTAGATTTGGCAGATTCTGTTTTCTTATCTTCAAAGAAAACAATGACGCTTTCTATGCGCGAGTAAACAACATCTTTTTACGTGTTCCATTAAGGAGTTTAAATTTTATTTTAATAAGACTATTTACTAAACGCTGGTTAACTGCATCACTGTTTGTAATTTTAAAACAGTGATGCAGTTAACCTTTTATTTATTTTTTTTTTTTTGATATTTTTTCACTATATGTAGTTAATGTTTTAGCAAGAACACATTGCACTTATTTAAGTTTAAGTGCAAGATATTGTAAAGGTGTAATATGAACGAAGCCAATTTTTCAATAAGCCCAGTGTTTACTGGTCCGAGATCATATGTACATATGTATGTACATACATTCATATTTAATGGGTTAATGTACAGCACCAAGGTCGTGCAGCCATCTCCGCAGCAAGCAGAAAACACTTCCAATCGCACGCACACACACACACAATTCAAGTCCCCAAACGAATTGTGATCTAATTCAATGAAGCGTTAACCGAGCGCCAAAGACAAGCCACTTAAAAAGTAATATGTATGTACATACATATGTATGTTAATACGTGTGTATGTTAGTATGTATGTATGTATCTATCAGAGGCATACATTTGTGTGTTTAAATTGTAGTTCAAAATGCAAATTATTAGTAACGCCAATTTAAACGCACATGTGCGTACATACACAAATATATACGTGCATACATATGGACATACGTTCATACATACATATGTATGTACATATAAACATTTAACTTTTTTGGTGCGAAAAGATTAACCACAGCTGGACAATACGATCTGAACGTGTGTAATGGGTTTTCATCTTTAATTTTTCCCATTTTCTTTATTTACGATGTTTCTATTATTTCTACACACACACGAAACCACCGTCAGCCATACGCACATACATACATGCATATGTATATACACACGCGCTTCTAAACGACCCTAGGAATCAACATTCAATTAAACGAAGTAGCGGCATGTAACGGTAAGTTGGACTTGGAAAAACACGAAAATCAGAGCTGAATGAACTTCCAGTGGAAAAACATTGTGAAGCTGGAGCCGAGTACATATGATTTTACAGTTCTTTGAATATGAATGTATGAATGTAGTGGAATAGGATGAGGCACACAAACAACCACAATGTTAGACTACATGCGCACACGTCAGAGAAAGAGAGAGTGAGAGCGGGGGCGTGAGAGCGATGCGGTGTTTAGCCCCAGCTGTAAAGACGTCATCAGCATAAGAAGGCACGCTTATAATGCGTTGTCGTCTGCAATAGTCGTCATTCACAATAGCGTCAAGCTCGGAACATGGGGTACTATCAAGTGAGGTAGAGGGGGAGACCGCAGATTGAGGATATTGTGGCATACATATGTATGTATGTATGTAGTACATTCGTGCATATGTATGTAAATAGAAGTTGAAAAATATTGAGTTAAGCTTATTAAATATAATTTTTGTTTTTTTTTTAATCGAAGCTAAATTTTTAAGATATGTTTGTATGTATGCATTACATACACGGAGTTTAGAAGTATAGAATGGTATTTTCCATGCTTATTGGGGAGGGAAATGTGCAGTATGTTAATTCTGTTTTTAGTGTAGTGTATCAATGCTTAAATTAATGGGTCCCAATGGCACTTAATAAAGTTTTCCATATGGTCTTTTATTGATTAAAATATGGTGGATTCTCACAAGAAAGGTACGGATTTGCGTAAAGACAGAGAAAATATTACAACTACCTATTTACATTTTTGGAAGTAATTTAGGGACTATTGAAAACGAAGGTATGTATGTACATATTTACATAAGTGTGCATATATTTGAGTTCGACAATATACTTGTGTTCTTACTAGGCGAGTTACAAAAGAAAAACAAAACAACAGCGCACAAAAAGCAACAATTAAGTACGAAATATAAGCCACGATGCGATGAAAATTAAGAAAACAAAAGCTAGGGACGAGGCTTTATACGGCAGCCAGATGACAACGCACCAAAGAGAGAGAAGTACATAAGCAAACGAGCCAGACAGCCAGCCAACCATCGATTGTAAAGGGAATGGCGCGGGGGCGCCGCAACAGATTCAGGGTAGGTAGACAGGCTGGTTTTGCCAGCAAACGAGCACAGCAGATACACACTAGAGATGGACGGTGGCCGGCTTTGTGTTTTTTGAGTAAAACGTCACGAGCACAAACGGCGAACATTTTATTATTATTATTGCTGGAAAATTACACGCATAGCTTTTAGATGGGTCGTAATATAAAAATACTTGATATTTACTTGTAAGTAAAATAAGTCTACGCTAACAGACATTTTTTCTTTTTCCAATATAGTAGTTGTTTTATAGAAAGTTTTCATAAAATAAAACTAAAATAAACTAAGTTTTCATTCATATTTTAATTTCCGCAAATAGAAAATTGCCTTTAGGTCACTTTCTCCACAGGTCAAAAGGTAAGTCGAAGAACTACGAAATTGTACATACCACCTATTAACCATAAAACAAGCTACTTGATTGATTGATTTTATTGAATATTCTAACATGGAGCAAAAACACGCGTACTCACGCAGTGGCACGATAAAAGACACAATCAATGCCCGCCCACCTCTAGTGCACACCAACACATACAGGTGGTGACGGCGTGCCAACAACAAACGTGCATATGTGCACATGCGGAGGTATACATATGTATATGTATAAATATGTATATTTATGACAACAGCACTCTTTGTTGTATGTGTAAGTTAAAAAGCGAGTGGCTCTGGCTGTGGAATTGAGGGCCTTTGAAGGAGTCAAGGAAATTCGCAAAACCGCAGAAAATGCAATATAAAGAATTATGATGACAATTACTATTGTATGCCGAGGGTGAAAACTTGTCGAGGTCGTTAATGTGCATATTTACATTTATACATTTGCATGCATTTATGCACAAACATATACATGTAGATAGTTTCGTATGCACACAATGTTAAAGCACCTACAGTTGATAAATACCAAGAAATATGGGGCAGAGACAGTGAAAATTGTCATATTTCCTAGGGTACGGTCAGACATGCAAACAGTTTGTATATAAAGCTAAGTAAATTTACAAGAAATTTTGAAAAATTCTTCTCAAAGTAGTTTGTTGTAGTAAAAAACTACATAATTTTATTATAATATTATGTATTAAAAGAAAAACATTTAATCCATAAAATCGTGAAATTCAAAAAAAAAATATGTGCAACTTATCAGCCTATCTAACCATAGCCTTATTTGCCTTTTGGTGAAGTTGCTATGACGTTTTTAGCGACATACACACCCATACACACACACACGCACTACAAAACAAAAAAAAAAAAAACACGGATTGTGTGCAACTGGAAAACGTCACGACTTCCCAGTGGAAAAGATATGCATGTCGAGGGGTACGGGCCTGTCTGACAGAAAAACTTGTCGCAGCGAAACATAATTGCCATTCATAAATATGCTTTTGCTTCCGCGTGTCATCAGGCAGACCGATAGTAGAGTTGTAGATTCGAGCACACCAAACAAAAAACTGACATACATACATACATATGTATGTATGTACAAATACTTTCACACATTTATACATTTATATAAACGAATATATATGTGTATGAAGAATATGTAAAATTATTGTTCAACGGGCGGATACATGGTGGGGCGACGTCAACGTCAACGTCGACGTCGACGTTGCTCTAGTCCATCGAATTTTTTCTTTCTTTTAGTCTATTTTGTGCCAAGTCAGCCAAGCAGCTTCCAATAATAACAACAATCACACAGGCCAGACGTGAACGCGGCCGCAAATGCTGGTCAAATACCTAACACACTTATAGATTTATTTAATCTTTGCTTCATTTTATTTGCCTTTTTACACATTACGATTTCTATCTATGTATGTATATTTGTTGCTTCTGTCGCGAGCCAGATTTTTCTGTTCACGTTGAATTATTTTTCTTATCACTTGTGCTCTTCGGCCGCTTTGTTTGCGTTTACACTGCACTTGTAATGACGTTTGCATTTATATATCAACACAAAAGTAAGGTTGCTATTGGAATTTTTTATATATTGCAAAAAATAATTTTAATCGAATTGGATCGCGACGCGGCCCACCCAGTCCAGTTGGACAGCAAAACACAGACTGAGCAGTGCTACCACTAAACTGAGCTGCCATCACCTGTCATCAAAGTTTTATACAAAAATAATGCTGCCAGATCGCTAGTTTCCTGCCTGTGGCACCGCTGTTTTGCGTTTATTATGAGCATTTACCAGCACTCCACTATTTGGACACTAAATCTTATATCTTCCGTTAAATAACAATGAAAAGTTTTAAATATCGTTACATAGTATAATAAAAATGTTTGGCTATATGCAAATAAATGTGCAGATATATATTTTCAAATTTTAATATAAGTAAAAATGTTGTAGGAAAAGACTTTTAGCGTATGTATGTATATAGATTTTACTTAAAAGAAAAATGTTGTTTGAAGTCGAACAATTTTTGTTACTTTCCAGAAATGTCTCGCTCATCCTTATATGTTTACAATATAGTTAAATATTAGCATTGATGGCACTTACCACGTAGGTCTGAAGTTTTCCTAATAAATATTGAATGTATGTACATGGGTGAAGATAGTTTACAATTTTCAATGGACAACCGCTTGATTCGCAAATTTTAAAACGGTCGCTGTAATGGAAGCCGAGACTTCAGTATTGGCGTGATCTTAGTCTTCTCACAGGGCTTTGGCTTCTCTTCTAGTACTACTTTAGTCACATAACGAGCCTCGTACCAGCATGGATTTACGGTCTTCACCCAATAGTTGGGACAATTTTGTTGAAAATTACACAGCAGCTTCGCAATACAGCCGACAATTGCCATTGTTATAATTAATCACACTTAATTTTGATTGTGACTCTATGCATATACAAATGTTGGTATGTTTAAGATAACAACAATAAACAGATCTGTGTATGTATTTAGGTAACTGAAATGCTATAATGTCTCTAATTAATTATATAAAAATAATGATTTGAAATTTAAGTGTGCGCCTTCTGCATTCAAATTTTTTGCCGTTAGGGCTGAGCGGAGGGTGGTCATGAGGTGGTTCTGCCTTTTTAACTCCAAATTTTGTGTGCGTCAATGGGGCCCGGAAGTGCGCTTGTGCTCTCATACTACTGAGAGCGCGCACTGTGCGCGATTCCAATCTGAGCGCAGTCAGAGGAAGCTGTGACGCGTGGAACGAATTTTGGCCAAAGTTCAGAATGCTTATTGGAATGGCCATTCTGACCGGAGACGCGCGTAAAAATGAATGAAACTTCCATTTAGTTACTGAATTGAGCATTTCCGAGCCAGCTAGAGGCAATTGAATGGAGGATGTGCTTAGCTAGCTTTTGCCGGGCACACGTGTGGGCGAGCTGTCATGTATTATTGTGTTTGTATGTACATGAAGAACTTTTAGAAATGTCGTGACGTCAGTCGAAAGTAAAGCTTTTTGAACTCAGCGTACATTGACGGGAAATGGAAATGGAAAAACTCACAAGAACTTTTAATAAATATAATTTACTTCGAGCAATACTTGAATGTATAGTAGTCTTGACATTTTTGTATGACTGCAGCTAAAGGGTTACAAACCCTATGTATCTAGCAGTAAGAGAAGGCGGACCCCATGTTAAGAGTATAATCACCGAGTAATATATGTTTATATTCATTTATATCTCTACTCATTATTGAATATAGCTGCTATAGGACTGACCAGAGGAAACAAAATCAAACTTAATCTTGTTTGTCTTTGTTCACAAAAATATCTTTGCTAATTTTGGTTTTTATACCCTGTACCCGTAGGGTAAAAAGAGTTAAAGTATATACTACATTCTTAATCAGCATGACGAGGGAAATCGATTTAGATATGTGCTTCCGTCAGTCCGTCTGGATGAACGTCTGGATTTCTGAAACAACTGACCACACATTAACAAAGCTTGGTGTGTAGACACCCTACTTCCTAGGCCGTACGAGCTTATTTAATTTTTTTGATTTCCCCCTACAGAATTTCGTCAATACTGTCTACATTTCAAACGCTTCATAAACCAAACTTTGCACGAATATTCTATATTGAAAAATCTACTTTTGTTTTCATCCAAATCAGCCAATCTTCAAACAAGTTATTAGCGAAATAATTTCCCTACAGCATTACGCCCACATTACGCGTTCGCTCCTGTTTAAATATTGTGTTTGAAGAATTTGTTCGGTCGACACAACAACTACCCCGATTTCCCAGTCAATGTTCCGATTTTAACATAATCATGGCACGTCTCGTGCATCCAAATTTCTAAATTTGCGCATGTTTGAATTCAAAACTCAGAAAAAAAGTAAAAAAAATTTTAAGTTAAAAAGCGAAACTCAAACAAACTCAATTCGAGGAAGGGCCTGAATAGAATGGTACGTCGAAAGAGCATGTTAAGCGGACTTGGATTGGCGAACCAGTTGTCTTTGAGTGCCTATCAGTATCAACACTTTCTGACGCATCCCCGCCAACGTACCACCTCCTCGGCCTGGTTTAATGCCACTACGTCGCGAAGCTTCGGCAGCAATGCCCCCCGATCCCCACTGGGCCCACGCACTGCTCAAGTCCACTGTTTACCTTCGATGCCCGAGTATTGGCACAGCATGTGCAACAAGCTGGTGGGTGCAATGCCACGTATGGCTGCGCCCCCAATGCCTGAGACTCCCAGCAAGAAGCTGACCCGCCTCCGACGTCAACTAATGAAGCAGCGCTCTCCCACTGCTACCAGCGGAGCAGACAACCAAAATATCAACTATGCCCAGACGCAGTACAAACTTAACGGCTGGCCTCAGTGGTGTAGACCATATATTGAACTGCCCAAGGACTATAGTATTGGTTTAGGCCCTGCTAGCCTCGAGAAGATGCGTGCTGGCGAATCCAAAATCTTTACCAACTCAAGGCATACGCTTACCAGCTCCAAGACATGTCACAGCCTGACCAGCACGCCTGCCAGCCAAGGGCGAACGCAGTTCCACTCTATGCCGTCGCAGCAGCAATCTCCACAAAAGCCACAACCACAGCAGCAAAAGCTGAAGCAGTGCAGCAGTAATATCAGCAATTTGAACTACAAGCCCTTCAATTTCGGTCTGTGTGCAAATAGTTTGATAGAATTTCGCGATGGCGGTGATGGGAGTTCCGATTCCGGTGAAATGAATGTGGTGCCACCCAAAGCCCAAGCCGAAAAAACACCAGAGCAGCAACAGCAGCAGGAAAAGCAAAAATTGTGCAAGCAATATGGATTCCAAGGCCCAATACCCACAAACTTTAGTCCAGTGAGCATCCTTAAAAAGCGCTCTTGCACCAACATACAGGAGGCATTTCGATACAAAGACTATGAATTCGGTGGTAGTTCCAGCAAAGGCAAGCGAGAACACCTCGAAGGACCGCAGGTAATATCGATTCTACGACACGCAGAGCAATACAGTCAAGCCAAAGATATGAGTACTACCAAATTAGAAAATGAATTTCCAAAGCGTCTATCGTCCAAGTCCAGTATCTTAACGACAAAGTCCAAGCCAGATGCTGCGCGGGAAAACCGGAAGAGAATACCTTCGCAGTCCCAAAGCATAGGATTAATTAAGGATGAATTAAATAGGGCTAGTGCCGCCAGCGGTCTGAAAACGCAGCCATCACAGAGTTCTTTGGGTGAACAAATTAAGAAAAAGGACAAAACACGCGAAGAAGTGGACATAGATGCTTTGCGAAGGATTTTACAGCCATTATCGAAGGAAGTCAAAATGAAGTTGATGCCAGAGAAGAGCGCATCAAAGCAACGAAAATTGAATCTCAGTGAGTTGCGTAAGGAGAACAAGGTGCAGGGCATTGAAAAAAGTCCTTTGTGGGACTCTATTATGCAGCTGGTGGTTCATATGTGTGCCGATGACGTAGAAAACGGTCCAAAGGAACAACCGCCTCAGACCAATGCCAGCGGCCATGGCACACGTCTCAGTGCTGGCTCCGGCGCAAACGTTGAGCGACGGACGAAACAATATTCTGTTTATTTGCTTGTCACCTCCGATGAGGAAGAGGATGATGATGAGGAACAGAAAGAGTTGCGAAACCGATCCGACCATGAGCACACGAAGAAAGATGTGAACGAACGTCAGACACTCTTAAAAGATCAAAGGACACGAGATTTCACCAACAACATCAAGGGATCCATTTCCAGTCATGCAGCCACGATGGAGACAAAAAATAAAAAGTACACAAGACGCCGTGTAGCCCGCAGTCAAACGAATGTGCTCAGTTCCAGTACTCCATTGCAGATCCGTCCACCCCTACACTGGCCGAAGACAGACTTCTCAAAGACGTCCAAGTCCAAGCTCTCAAATGTGCGACCCACTTCTTATGTGTCCTGTAAGGGGCAGAAAAGGCGCGCAATTGATTCTAATTTAGCGAGCTGTTTCAGTTTGAATAGAGCCTGCAGTAATCTGTTAACACCAGAGCTATCGCGCCGGAGCTATACCCACACACCGACTCGATCAACAATGATGTCACACAGCGTCAGTCGTCACTAACCCAAAAATCCTAGCCCACAATTTTAGCAGGGTCTTGTATTTTACATCGATGGTAGATGCACATCATGGAAAGAGCCAATGCTATGGGCACTGTCTTTGATCTGCAATTATTGTCGATGGAGAGGATCATCTGATGTTATTTTATATTGAGTTCTAGTTGTTTTTCAACAGTATTCTTTTCAGAAATAAAAGCCCATTTGGGTAGAACTTGGCACTCATTTATCTTGTATTTAGATTGTAAATCCAAATGTATGTAGTATGTAGTTTGCCTTGTCGTAGTTGACTGACGGCTCAAATAAAATCATTTGGTGTGACCCAGCATCCAACATTATGTGATAAAATCGCTCCAATGCCGCTAATCTAAATGTACGCCCCGAATATATACGTGGGACACGCCAATGTCCCAAGATCGAGAGCTAGAGCCGACTGCCAAGGCGAAAGAAGAAGAGGTAGAAGATCAGTCAGTGAGCAATCATTGGCAAAGCAATGTAATAACGAAAGGCGGCATAAGTTTGTGGATTATCGCGGCAACCAGAGCATAAGTCCTTGTCACAGGTACACGCCCAATGAATCCAATTACATCACGGATCTGGCGGTCGATCCTTGCATCAATCGCAACGGGGCAGAACAACAGCCGGGGACACACCATATGAATACTATCCATACACTACTTTTATAAAGAATCCTATTGTAATTAAGAGCGATTGGGCCATGGAGAATTGCCCATCAAGTAGCAATCCTCCTCCTGGGGGCACTGCCTTCGCAAATGAGGACCAATATGCCGGATACTCCTGCAGCAATTTAACAACAGTAAGTCAGACTCAAAGCTGTCATGGTTATGGCACCGGAACAGAAAACACGTGCAGATGGAGGAATCCACAACCAGGTACTCCCTCTTGTTCTCATCAACACGATCGGGAGAACTATGCCGAATATCAGCATCCTAGAAAAAAGAAAAAGGAAATCATTGTCGAAGAATCCTACCCACTCTCAAGAGACCGATCACACACCAAGACGGCAAATAACTGCCATGTTAGGACTCCTATAGTTACAACGTCCGATACGAGACGTGATTATATTGCTAAGGATCAGCCCCAAAGAAACCATTACCAACGCAACAGGGAAGAGTACGTCCAGCCAAAGCATACGAAAAATTACGAATCACATTGTGCGTCCAACGACCATGCCATACGAAATCAGTCGTACATCTGCTACCCAACCCCCTATGAGCCCGATCACAACTACCCTCCAACACCAAGATCCCCTAGTTGTCAGCCCCCAAGGGAAACCTATACTCCAAGCTCGCATAAATTTAGCAGGCCGCCAAGCGAACGTGTACGAAGCAATAGGCCCCATTCAAGTGCCATGAGGAGCAGTGGAAAACGCCATCGTTGTGATCAAAATATAAGACCCGCCAAAAATGCTTGTCCGCGTGCTTCAACTGAGACCGTTGCGGATTGCCCCAGTACTGGATGTCGTCGCAAGAACGCCCCTACCACAGATGTTGATGCTCAGAATGCGCTTCGCACTCTTTGCGAGCATTGTAATGCGAATTCGCCGACCCACAATAACAAGACCTGTCCTGTGTGCAATATATGCCAACTTTTGAGAATGTTGCCGCAAGCGCAGGGCTCCGGGAGTTGCATGCCCATTCAGTATCCTAACCGAAGGATGGCTGGGAATAACACGAAAAGGAAATGCGTTCCAGCTGGTGCGAGGAATATGAATCCCAGACCGGAGTCAAAGGGTTCAGTTACATATGTAAGTACAAATCTGATATCAGTTGATTATGATTCTGTGTGTTCTAAGGATAGCCAGTAGAATCCGAAAAGTCCACGCACAAATAATTGGCGCTCTAAGTCCAAATCGAGATTTTCCCAAGGCGGAACGGGTGCGAAACAGGGAGATAATCGTATTAGGGGAGGTGCAAAATCACTTCAGAAACCTAAAGGTGGGGTGGCGACTAATCGATATAAGGCAATGCAATACAAGATGAAGAGCTGCCTGGTTGTGGTTAGGTCGGACGAAACAGTATGTAAGTGGAGAAGTAAGTTGCATTTTCGACACAAGTAACTATCACAATTCTTAGCCGAGCTCACCGATCGTGGGGATAGTGAGGATGATATGCCACGTTGTTCCAAAGACAGAAGGGTTCCGTTCTTTAGGAACGCACTTGCAAGAGCCAATTTTGTGAAGCAACATCAACAGGAATGTTATCGTTGGTCCTTTTTAAAACCACACTATTCACAAGCCAACACTCACAATCCTACCACCCTGAGGCCTAGTGCCACATTTGTAGTTCCTTCCGAGTATGAGTTACTGAAACAATTCAAGAGCTGTGCAGCCAACGACCTTGATTGGTCAAATGTTGAGCAGAGAGATCATACTGATGGCGAGTGCCCCCATCACTATAATTTGCAGCAAAATCATTTACATTTTAGCGGACATAACGGACACCCCATGGGATGCAATTCTGGCTGGAACTGGCGAAAATTCTTGCCATACTCCAACTATTTCAGGAGCCATTGGCCGTGCAGCTACAGAAAGCCAACACAACTTCCCATGAACGCTGGCTTTTCGACAGCCTAAAGCCTCGCACTCAATAATATACGAAATCTATCAAAACTGAATAAGCAATTTTTAAAACTTCATTATGAAAAGTTTTGGAATCAACAAAATTATAAACCACTATCGAAACTTTGATCAGCGAAGAGGGGGTGGCAAGGAGAACAAGCCAGCGAAAGAAGACTATGAAAGCGACAGTATGCCAGATGAGTGCCCACATCGCGATGCGGCAGTGGTGCCAACAATAAGTCCAGACTCACAGGGTACTGGCTCCTCGTCTGAGGATAAAGAGACCTCCCAAGATCAAAATGCGTCCCAAAAAAACGGTGAAAGTATTTATGTACTCCGGAATTGTAATCAGTGTAACGATTACTCGATCAAACGCTGCGACAAAGGCTTCTGCCCAAAGAAAACGGACGCCCTGCCATCCCAACCACCGACAGTACCATCGGCCATCATAAACGCCATTCTAAAGCGAAGTGCCAGGGAGAAAAAACGGAAGAGAAAGCATAAATATTCCGAAAGAAATCCAGGAGGTAGGCAGAGCGATGCGTGCCAACTGTGTGGACGGCAATTCAATTGTGACTCCCAAGAGGGTTTTGATGGGGTTTGTGACTATTGTGCGACAAAAATAAGAGGGGCCCTAGATAACTTTTATGAGCAGAAGGTTAGCCAGGGGGACCAGGATTGCAATGGACAGCAGCAGTTCAATGTAATTGTTCTTCAGGACGAGAACGCAAGCTTAATCGAACATTTGACTTGTGCTCTGAGCAAAAACAATAATGATCTCTCGAGAACAAACAGTGGCTATAGCAACAAACAGAGATGCGATCAAATACTTGAAATGGCCAATGAGAGAATGTGCCGCTCATCTCAGCCAGATGCCAATCAGGCGAGAAGGTCAAGCAGCTACAGTCGATGGGATGGCTCCAACCGCAGCATAAATCGTCTGAGTTGCCAGCAAAGATCCTGTAGCCAGGACAAGCGATACGATTACGGCAGTCGTCGCAATAGTCGCCATGAACTTAGAGCTAAAAGCTCGTGTGATTTGCAGAACTGTCTGCACAAAACTCTGCCTTCGGATGTGCAGAACGATGATGTGTGCTGTTGTGATTGTCCACGATGCCGAAAAGATGCTCAGGCCGGACTTAAACTATCCGCTCTTATTGCAGAGGCGCTCGAAATATTTATAAATGCGTCGAAAGCGCCCAAAAAAAAGAAGGCTAGAGTGAAAGCGGTGAGCGATGGGGAAGGATCATCAAAGAGCGGTTCGAAACCAGCTTCAAAATCCGGATCAAAGGCGGCATCGAGAAATGCATCGAAGGCAGCATCTAAAGTTGGTTCTGGTATTTTGAACTCCGGCTCCAAAGTCTCTTCCAGGGGCATTTCCAAGATAGCATCAAGAGTCTCACAAGTTAGCTCCTTGGGTAGCCGCACCAAATTGAGAAGACGCTCGAAACGGCTTAGTACAAAGGCGCCAACTCCGAAAAAGGAGGCGATGTCTGGGTCCGGTCCTTGTTGCTGCCATGGCTTGGGCAATGCCTTCGGCAATTTATTAAATCGTCAAAACGCGTTCGTCTTACCATACGACATGGGTGTTATGGGTTCCGCGAGTCCTGCTGCAAAGCCCGGACGTAGTGCTGGAGACGGAATCGGACAATTTGGCAGTCACATCGAAACACGGCCCATCAATTCAAGGCACAAACGTTGCTTTGAATGTCCGTGCGATAATAAGAATAAGGCAAGCAACGCTCGTCCAGCTGCCTTAGATATCGGAAGTCCAGGACCACTCAATCGTTTCTCTTCAAGTGAGCGCTCCGTAACGGCTTACAAGGAACCCAAGCATAGCAAAAAGGGCAAAGGACGTAAGTCTGGGGGTCAAGTGCAAAATCAAAAGTCCAAAACCAGTACCCCCGTATTTAAGGGACTTCGTCCCATTGCACACTATAGACCCGGCATGCTTAACCTGCCGATAGCCGCCCTCAAGGTGGGCAACTGTATCGGACGTAGTGTCGTTCGGACGGCTGCTGGCATAACCCTGCATCAGAAGCCCTGCGAGTTCGTGGATGTGGCGGATCGGCTGTCAATGCATTGGAATCGCTATCCCTCGGCGCATAATAGATGTAGAAGGAATTTTTCTTGAGAGCAGGCTAGCAAGGATTGTTGTGCCCAGCAAAAGAGTATAAGAGTTCAGCGCGTGCTCTCAGAAATTACGCATTAAATAGCCCAGATTACAATCTCGACCATATAATGCATAATTTCGCTCAGTCGCAAAGTGGTTTATAGTTTTAGTCTAAATTGCAACTGGATTATTCTCACATTTCTTCCAAGCATTTGCACTAAATTCTAATAAATTAGCATCCAAATTTTAAACCACCAATCGACTGAACTCTGCATTTTAATCTGCACAGAGTAAGTATTGTATTTTTGAGTTGCAGTTCCGGCAATAGCGGAAGCCGATCCATTTATTTCCGGCCAATCATTAGACTGGCCCATGGCGGTGCAACTCAAAAAAAAAAGAAAAAGATAAAAAAGAAGATAAAAATCAAATCAATAAAAGTAAAAGCAGATCACAATGTAGTGTAGCTCTGACGACCATCTAATTACCGAATGTCCCGTTGGGTTGGACTGCCAATGGAAAACGTTAATTGCTTTCAGGACTATGCACTTTTCTCACTCACGGGCGTGCTCCTTCTCGTTCCCGTTCAGCAGGATATCCCTTTCCTTGTTTTTGTTGTGTGCCAACATTTGTTGTTTTCTTTCTTCAATTCTCGCCGCCCCTGCTGTGCCTACGGCTGTTCCTGTTCCTTCCTGTCGCATCCTTCCTGCTGTGCGTGTTATTTTATTTTCTACAAAGAACGCGCCTTCTGTTCGTTTCTGCTTATTATCAGGACTATGGGTTTGTTTTGTTTTCTTAGTGTCTTCACGCGTTGCATTTTACAGGATATGTTGTCAAAAATATATCATTGCTGAGAATGTAATTTAAAGGCCGTTTGTCTACCAGCTGGACCATCTTTTTATACCCTGTACCCAAAGGGTACAAGGGTATATTAGTTTTGTGCGAGTGCACATGGAACACACAGAAGGAGGCTTGGTAGACCCCACAAAGTATATATATTCTTGATCAGCATGACAAGCCGAGTCGATATAGCCATGTCCGTCTGTCCGTCTGTCCGTCTGTCTGTCCGTCTGTCCGTCTGTCCGTCTGTCCGTCTGTCTGTCTGTCTGTATGAACGCAAGGATCTCCGAAAGTATAAGAGCTAGAATAACCAAACTTGGTATACAGATTCTCCTGAGACCGAGAAAGGACGAGTTTGTTCATTTTTTCTGATCCACCCCCCCACTCCCCCCCTATTACTGATTTTCTATAACTCCCGTAATTCTTGGAATTTTCAACTCAAATTTGGTAGTCACATTAGGTTAGTTATTATATAACCGTATACCAAGTCTCATTATGATAGAATGATCGGAAAGTTATAGCCATATAACCAGGCCCAATGCACACATACATACATATGTACAAGTACACAAACACGCATAAGGCACGATTCTGATGTAAATGTAAATGTATGTATGCATGCATGGAATATTTTATATTTAATTTAGTTAATTAATTAAATTAATTTAGTTAATTAATTAAATTAATTTAGGTAATTAATTAAATTTAATTAATTAATTAATTTAATTACTTTTTTGTGGGGTGGTACAGGGTATTTAAGAGTTGAGCCTGCTCGACTTTAGCATTCCTTTCTTGTTTAACTTCTAGAGTAGAAGAAGTTTAGTCGAATGTTTTAAAATAGATGATTTTCTTTTCCATCAAACTGGAATATGATTGAGGCTTGGTCCTCGCAGTGCAAAAATTCAATATTTTGTCGTAAAATACAAAAATTTGTTAATTGGGTTTCCAAGTTTCAGTTGAAAAGAGGTTTTATGACGATGAGAAGTTAAGAAAATGTTGTTGGTGGTCATAAATATTATATGTACTATATACTATCTAGTGATAACGTTAGCAAGCTGATTAAAAAGGATATGCGTAGAATATTTAATTTAAAAAAAAAACGTCTTAAATTTTTTCTATATTTTTGAATGTTCCAGAATTATCAATTATCTTTCAAAGCAAACCAAATGTGGATGAACTATACACATTACAACATACTATTTAATTCTCGGGAACACTAAAAAAGCTTTGTGGATGTGCAATTGTCCAATTCATTTGAAAACGCCGCAATTAAGATTTATTAAATGAAAGCGGAACGGGAATCCAATATGTTACGCTGGTGTGGCTTGTTTTTGTGTTTTCCGATGATGCTGTGATTAATGCGGGTTTCGTGTATATCTTCATGGACACAGTTATGTTGTGGATGCAGATTGTATATATGTACATACTTTATTTTTGTAGCCATAAACTCGTAAATGCTGTGGAAAGATAATGGAAGCTAAGAGGATGGGAGATTGCGACCTTTGGGACTTAAGCTGTAAGATCTCAGATCTTTGTGTTGAAATAGATTTTAGGTGCTGATGATAGCGCTGTGATAAAAAGTCAATCTCAAGTCATTAAATGTTCTCTTCAGATTTTACTATTGAGTTATGGGTGTATTAGCCACTCTCTTCTTAAGATATAAAGCCAGTATGTTTGAGTTGCTGAGTGAAATATTTTATCCAGACCTTTTATTTATAGCGCGATCTATAGCTATATAGAGGCCTTAAGTCAGGTTTGTTTCGAATTCCATAGAAATATAATTTGCAATTTGACAATTATGAAGATAACATACAAGCCCTTCTTAGCAGATGTGGCTTCTACGTATTATTGAACTCTCTTTCAGTTCTCCATATTGAGTCTTAGCTGAATGATTAGCTTAAAGGGGTTGCTTTTTATAACCTTCGACAAGCAGCATGTAAGTTGCCGTTTCAAAAATAGATCTGTTTTAGAGCTAAGCGCCGAATAAGTTCCGTTTTGGAAATATGTAAAGAGAAGAGATATGTTTCAATTTTATGAAAGTCTTCCCTGAAATGTTGAAAACTTTATGACTGACATGTCGCACAATCTGTTTATTGATTTATAGTCTTGGAAAGTACCAATAAAATATTCCACACACTGCAGTCGGAAACCCTATAGCCGGTAAACAGAAATAAAAACACGATCGTAAAACTCATTTTCCGTATATTTTCGTGCACTTTAAACGGCTGTTGAAAACGGCGCCTGGGCTGGGAGGGAAGGAGCGGTGTAGATCCAGAGTCAAACGCATCTCTGCGGCCATAAATCGTTTAGACTTAAGGCAGGGGCGGAAGGCAACATGCCCAACTAAAAATAAAAACTCACACATTTTCGTACTTATGATAACATTTGATTAGCAGGGAGAAGTGGAACGACGTACGCCCACAATTCACCAAATGTCTAATGGCAAGTCGTATCCTATTTTGGGAATAGTGTGTTTTCCGAAACACCCCTTGTGGAGGGATTTTCCTAAAGCAGCTGCAACAATAAAGGAATTATTGAAATTGGCTCTAGAGGAATTATTAGAATTGATAATGTACACTCAGAGAAGAACCATTTAGGCTACAATATGGTTGCCATTCTCTTATAATTTTTTAATTTTTTAAAATATTTTCTAACCTAAGTTAAGGTGTGAACAAAATTTTATTTTAAAAGTTGACCAAGAATTCATTTTTTTGTGATATTTACGAAACTATGGAATTTTTCTCAAGCTTTTATAAAAATATTATTTTTAAAATGTTTAGCATTTAATTATGAACCTAATAGTGCCATATCAGAAAAAAATTTCTTTTATTTCTTGTTTAAAAAAAATGAGGGGTTTGTTTGAAAGTTGAGTAAATAATTTCGTTCGGCGACATTGAAAATAATTGTTCTCTCTAATTGTAGTAACTCTTAGTTTTCTAAAATCGAATTTTAAACATTATTGAAGGTTAAATATCTTTCATTTGATTGGAAAACATTTTAAAATTTCTTTTTCAAGATTTTAAAACCATCACAGTAGATTTTTGTACTTAAAATAATTTTTGTTTTTTTAAATAGCACAGTGTATTTTATTTAAAACTGTCCATCGCGGACAATCATTAAATTGGTTAAATAAACTTGACAATTTATTATTTCATTTAATATGAGGTTGTAATATCCCGCTAGTCCCTGGGGATGTACTTAAAAAATGAAATAAAATAAGTTTTTTAAATCGTATATACGAGTACTTGTTGTTATAATTATTTGTCTTCTATCTTTATTTAAGATTTAAGTCTTCAGTGTTGAGATTTATGGCTGAGATCGTGTTTAGAGAGCTTTTGGTTCGCAAAACGTTGCTGCAGACCGTTTCTAGAAAGCCTTATTTATCATAAAATATATACAATTTTGTCCGAGTGTAGGTTTTATAAAACGTGAAATAGAAACTAAGCTCACACAGATCCTACACATATACTTGTACATGTACATACGTGTATGAATCATTTTAATATTATTTTAAGCGAGAGTAGCGGCAACTTCCTTTTTGATTTGTGTAGGTATGTGCAGGTACAGGTATTGCATGAGCAACGTATCAGCAGTTCCCGTAAAGAAAAACGGCACGTAATTGAAAATAAACAAGTTGTGTAAATAGATAGTTGGAGAGAGACAGAGAGAGAGAGAGAGAGATAGAGGCAACGTGTAAAAACACATATTTCTGGGCAATCATAAAAATTAACGCACAGTCCATACAGAGTCACGTACCAACGACTCCGTGTACTCGTATGATGGCAAATAATGGGCAATGAGCATGAGCCGGCTTCACGCATTTCAGGGCTCGCCCCTGTCTGGCAGTGTGAGGCTAAGCAAACATCCTTTTTGGTAATTTGCGCAGGCTCAGTTGGCGGCATGCAGGCATTTCCTGTCTCAAATGCTTATCATGTGTGCCTATCGGCCAAATTTACATTTGTCTGCATTCTCAATAGACTGAAAACTAATGTGCAATTGAATGCACTGCAGAAGCAGCAGCAGCAGCAGCTGTTGTTTGTAGATCCTTTGAGTGTGGCTTATGCTTTCAATTTCCATGGACGTACATGTATGTGGCCAGACAGGATGCGTGACAGCTCGACAGATTAACTGCAACTATTTGGCATACTGAGAGCTACAAAGATAGAGGGAGGGGAAGGAAGTGGAAGTGGTGTTTGCATTGTTTGCATCTACGGCCTAATAGTGTTTTTCTTTAATCAGGCGCATAAGAGTATTTCCCATTCAATCGGCTCACGCAAATCAAGATTTGTTAACTCACGCATGTAAACATTCAGAGTCCAATCCGTATAATGCTAGACATTCCCGCTAAAACACGTACACACCATTTAGATATCGTTCGATATGTACAACATTTCAAAGTGAAATTGTCATCAATTAGGATGCGGATTAGGCAATTGAAACAATATTATTTACTTTGCTCTGCCATCAGAAGTGCAGATGCAGAACCACTTGAAACCACAAACACGAGCAAGGCACATGTCGCCAAAGGACGAGAGCCGTCATCCGATAATCATCGACAGCTGAAAAATAGATGCAACCCCTTAATTGCTGCAACTTTCGTAATAATACCCTGCACCCGAAGAGTGAAAGGATATTGCTACCTGTTTCGAGCAGGTCGATTTGTCATTAGACGAGCTTAGATGAGTTTAATCAATATGTATAGATTTGTCCGTCTGTATGAACGTATGGATCTCCGAAAGTATTGAGACTAGAAAGAGCAAACAATTTGATATTTGTATATGCACGTTTTTTGCTGATCTACCACTCCACTCCACAATTCTTGTAGCTCTCCGAATGTTGTCTCCTCTTTGATAATTACATACTGTTAGTTGGTATGTGTCCTCATGCAAAGCATTATAGTGATAGGGGAAACCTATCGAAATTTTAGGCCAATATCATGTCTATCCTATATATTTATTTATTTATATTAAACTAATTGTTTGGGTACAGAGTCTTTAGGAGTCGGTTCCATTCCATTGATGCATGGATGCTAAAACGCTCAGCCATTGGCGTGGCACGGCCCGGCAGATGTTGGGCAGAGCAACTCGAGACATCCGCAGGACACGTCCTGGGTGTGAACAGTGCGCCAGAGATCTACATACATACATATGTACATAGGTGTGTCAATTGCGCATGCCAGTAAAGTCGAAGATCTACTACGGCTTGGGCTCGTCTCAGCTTACGTTTGTTCTTGTGAACCCCAACGATGCGTAACTCGAGCATCCATTTCACGCTAGCCCACAATTGTCTATGAAATGGAGAAAGGATTTAGGCACTTATGCCCAGACACACATGCACCTACAGATGTAGAAACGAACATGTGTCTCGTAAACGACCGCAAACGTCTTTAGAGGCGAGCATATAGGCGCGAGCCCGTTCATCAAATGATCCTGGCAGTTTGAAAAGGAAGTTACAGCCGCAGTACGAAGCAGAAGCGCAAATTTTAATAGCATTGTTTTGAGCAGGAAAAAGGATTTCCTGTAATTACACTGAGCGCGCCGGGCGGATCCGCCGTCAGGGAAACGCACGGCCGGTATAATTAGTCAACACCACACCAGAGACAAGACAATCGATGTACGTGAGCGACACTGAATAATGAAAAACAATTCGAAAATACATACTCATACATATGTATGTGCATATGTTTGTGCAATTAATAATGCATCGAATGGATTTTTTTTTTTGTTATTAGTAGAAGCCAATTGTGCTGTCCACGCCTTCGTCTTACGAGCCCTTAATAGCTAAATATTTACTTAAAAGTTTTATGTTCAGCTTCATCTCAATTTTTATAGCACGTCCATAAGCTTTATTAAACATAATAAGAGTTTTTCGAACTGGAATTATTCTTCATTGCCATTAAACTGATCATTGAATTTTGATGGTCTTGCTGTCATTTGGGTATGTGACTAGATATTAATTGAGGAACTATCTGTATTAGATATGTATGTCACGAAGCTAGGTGAAGGAATCCAAAAGATGTCCAAGCGAGGACTTAAAGCCGAGCAGCTTTTGCTGTGCATTTGGTGGGAAGGAGATCAGCTATCAATATTCAACAATTACATTGTTTTCACGATTACAACCGCAAAACACGCACATTAAGAATAATTTGGAAACTTAGAGAGCTTGGTACATCACCTTTTTCTTATCATTACAAAATTTATTTAAAGTAAAGAGAAAGGAGTTATAAATTTATCTTCAAATTGAGAACAGGCCATTAATCAAAAATGGGACAAATCTTATTTAAATCAAAATTAATATTAAAAGAATTTAACTTGAAGAGTTTGAAAATAGGGTTATGTTAGGGATTTTTAAACTAAACTTTAAAATACAACTAAAGATTAATAATTTCTCACGTCCCACAACAAACAAACACAATGACCTTTAACCTTATGTATGTATATTGAATAATGCTCATCAACTTTTATTTCATATTAATTGTGGAATAATATTTTGATATAGGGAATAGATGGTAGTTTGGAAAATTCTTACAAAAGATAGAAACACAGCTCTGGAACTATTGTGACTCTGTTTGCGGACTATTCACTTATTAACAGAATATTATTTTAAATAATTCAATAAATGTAAATATTGTTTAAAACCAATTGTCGGAAAAATAATTCTTTTACATTTCCTCAGCCGAAGGGTGAACATTTTCCTTCTCTCACTCTCAAAACCAATGGAAACTGTTGTTAAGAACTCTCTAGCGTTATTAAGAGGCAAAAATAAAAGTGTGCGGATTTAAGTAATAAACATTTATGAATATATCAATATAAAAAATGTAAAAATGTAGCAATAAGTTACAGTCATGTTGTAATTAATTAGATAATGTTAAATAAATGCAGCCTGCACGAACCGCAATGGGGCGTTCCAAGCATTGTCGTTTTATTTGAATAACCTCACATAGGGAAGAGTGCAAAGAGCTTAAGCGAAGAGAGCAGACGGGCTCGCAAAGAGAGAACCACAACGATGAGCGGCAGCAAGCAGGCCAAAACCACCACCGCCTCAAATCAACAAAACTCGCTGCACCAGCACGATCGCAGTCAGTTGAATACGCGAAGTGCGAGCGCACAGAACGCAGATACCGGAACGGTGGTCGAGCAAGAGATACGTAGATACATCTGCGGTGCCCGTACACGAAAGATATACGCAAACTACAAAAAAAGTAAAGTAAATTGCAGCGGTGCGCCACTTGGAAACTGGAATTACCACCCAAAACGGCAGCCAACTACCGACCGTCAAACATATGTACATGCATGTGTGCTAAGTGAAAAATTGAAGCAATAACAACAACAACTGCAGCGGCAGCAGCAGCAAACAAAACGCCAATTGCTGCAACAAATTGAGGCAATAACAAAAAACTTTCGAAATTTGAGCTCAGCATATAGAAAAGTAGCTCAAAGCAAAAGAAGACCTATATATATATATATGTATATATATATATATATATATATATATATATATAGTATAGTATATTTATACTCATTGAGAAATTAAAAAAACCAAGCCGAATAGTTAGAAAAACTAGCGAAAAGTGAAAGCGTGTAGTTAAAGTGCAATTTCTTTTTGGATAAACAAAATACATAAATAAATACAAACAAAAATACGCATTTGAATACAAAACAGCACAGGAAGTTCGCAAACGAAAGTCACGCAAAAAGAGTCGAAAAGAAATGTATAAACAAATTAAAGTATATACAAACGTATAAATAAAAGTAATATATTCAACGTGACAACACGACAAAGGAAATTCAGTGGCACCCCACACCCCCTCCCTGGCTGCTATAGGCTATCTTTTATTGTTGCTGTTTGCGGTTTTCGACCACAACGTGTGGTCTTTGCTGCTGCATTTGGAATAACTCTGTCAAGGTGAGTCATAAACCTATACTACTTGTATATGTATGTACATACTATATACCGAGTTATACTTGTATGTGAGATATGAACTCAGTAGTAGTCATAATTTAGCTCACATCTCACTTACTAGTTTCGCCAGCCCCATTATCAATGACACCCAGACCCAAACACAGACCCAAACACAGACACAGACACAGACCCAAGCATTTGTATTCATTTGTGGCTCATTAACAGCGTAATCACTTCGTGTTGAATAGCTCTCAAGATCCATGGGTTTTCATTAACGACGCCAACAGCAACAGCAACAGCGGCATCAAAACAAACCATAATTTTTGTTATTGTTGTTGTTGTTGTTGTCATGCGCACAATTCGTTTACAATTTAAACGGCTTGTTTCACACACGAGTATTTGTTCTTCGTATTTCTACAACCTTCACTTTTAATGAAGAGGTATCTTCTGTTGGCCATGAATGTTTGTAACCCATGGAAGGTGAGAAGCCTGCTAAATCTCTTATATTCATATAAACACATAGATATAGCAAGGTCTCAATACTCCTCCAATGATTTCAATTCTTATTTTCGCTCATCTTAAATTGCATCTAGAAAAGCATTTTCACTCAGATTGGTTCAGTTTATAAAAAAGCTGTAATATAAAAGTAACACCTTATCTGCAAAAGAGTTTCTTAGTACAGTTCTTAAATAAATCAATCAAATGAACTTGAAAGCACTGTATATTCGTACCTTTTGTAACAGACGACATATTTTATGTTCTTGGTAATTAAGAAGATCAAAATTCGTATCAAAAGTTAATAAAGAGTGTGTGCACTTCGACTTAGCCGAAGATACAATTTTGTATCTTTTCTGTTGTGACTTGCCAATTGACCTTTAAAAGGTGTATCTTCACATATACACTCAAATTGGCATACTTATTCCAAAGTTGATGCAGCCGAGGACGGCAGGCATAATTGAATTAATTAACAAAAACGAAACCTCTGGTGAATAAACAGAAAACAAAGTATTGAAGAATTGAAAGTGATAATATAAACACAAATACGATTCTATATTCCTGAAACTGGTTTCGAACTGTGTGTGTACACGAATTTTATAAACAATTTAGACCAAACTTTAACATGCATTCAAAATTTTTTGAAGGATGGAACATTGTTGACTGATTGATTTTTTTCAAAACACCTTTTATTGTTTATTTAATAGCTTAGTCGTAAAATGATTCAAATCGATTTAAATGGTTGCATTATCGTCCACTTAAAACTATGTGATTAGTAAGAATTGATGACTCAATAGAATTAATGTTTAAAATGGGGAAACTTTTGTTATAGAAACAAAATACAAAAAAATAAAAAATTAATAATTCGAATGGAACTTTAAAATGTTTAGGTGGAATAGGGATGTGATCCAAAATTAATTTCGATTTAATGTATCTGAAGAATGCTTGATGCCTCGATGTATCTGAAAACTTATATTTCGTACAAATTGGCACATTTCATAAAATTGCTTCTTTAGATTAATGATCCATAATTCTATACAAATTATATGTTACATTTCTTGATGGTATATAATGGTGTAAAATTTTTTATCACTTAATTAAAAGGAGCTTTGGAGTTTATTTGAAGTTTTGAAATTCTCATTTATTTATTAATATTAAGTTTAATTTTTTGTGTAGCGCTTGATTTAATTTTTAAATTTAAATTTTAAATTAAAAATTTTTTTTAATAATTTGAATAAATGTTATTATGAAAGAATTCTTAGCAAATGAAAACTGAACATATTTTTAAGGAGTAAAAGTTGATATGGAGAAATTATTCTCTTAAATCCGACAAGAATTTCGAAAGCAATTTAGTCTAATTTGAGCGGCCTGGAAATATTAAAGGCAAAGCGTTTGATTTAATTTTTAAATTTAAATTTTAAATTAAAAATTTTGTTAATAATTTGAATAAATGTTATTATGAAAGAATTCTTAGCAAACGAAAACTGAATATATTTTTAAGGAGTAAAAGACGGCAAGACGGCTGCCAAGACGGCAGCTGCAAAATGCATTTCGAATTCGGCGTTTTTCTCTCTCGCTCGCTGCCCGCATTATTATTGTAAATGCGCGCGCATGCGCAATGCCCACAGGATGCGTGCGCATGTCCGTCTGCCATTCGAGAGAGAGAGGATAAAGATGCGAGAGTGGCGGGCTCAATTGTGTGTGTGTGTGTGTGTTTCAGCCGCTTTGTGCTGTAATCTTTGCAGCTGCCGCAGGGCCAGATGCACCTGGCTGCGGTCTCGCAAAAACTTCTTAATTAAATTCAATTTTTGTGCCCTTCTTATCTCTTCTTCTGTCTCCCTCTTTCTCTGTCTCTCTCTCTCTCTCTCTCTCGTTCTTTTCCTCCACCTATCGCGCTGACCTACAAAGGAAGTGACTATCGCTTCATTTTTTCTTTTACGTTTCGTGGAAATCAATCGAAGAACATTCAACTGCAACGGATGCCGTGAATTGTCATCGCCCCGCAGATACAGATAGCGTTGCGCCCAGCGACGTGTGTCGGCAGCGCTCTATTTGCGTTGACTTTGATAAGAACGCTCGCTGATTCCATTGCATTGCTATTCGTACATACATATACAAGTATACGTACTCGTGCCTATATATGTTTACTATATATGCAAAAGTCATCAGTCGCTTGACCCATACCTGTCAAACAAAGTTACATCCGTAAAGATACTTGGGCGTAGCCAGTAACCCATTTGGGGGGAAAAGGTTTGTGCCTGCCTTAAAAACCACACAATCTGTTTAGTTCAATTGAGTTAACTAATTTGCCAATGTCTTTTATTCATGGTTGTTAAATAGTATTAAGAAAATTAATGTTTCTCATTGAATATGTTTTTGGTATCTCGCAAAAATCATATAAATTCCTAGTAACTCCTAGTCGATATAATAAACTCAAAGCATGATCCCACATGCAAATAATTTGCTCACAGATTTAGCTAAATTGAGTTAACCAACTTGAGAATGTCTTTAATTCATGTTTGTAAGCTTATGGTAAAAACTAATGTTCACCATTGAATGCGTTTTCGGTCTTGGGCAGAAATTATAGAAATTCTCATTACCTCCAAGTCGATATAAGAAACTTAAGGCATGATCGCACATGCAAATGATCAGGACGAGACAACTAAAGGGTGGGGATTACAACTAGCCCTCTTTCCCCCTTTGCTACACCCTTGTACATATGCACAAACGAATACGTTTATGTATAGTTGGTGGCTTATTTGCGACGCATGCTGAGATCTGTACGCTTCGTTTGTAGTGGCACGTGTGCAGACGCCCCTTGTTGCCGCCCCATTTAAATTATTTGGAGCTGACGCCAAAAGAGACACACATACAACCATCAGCTGCAGCGCCCGTATCTCTAGTCGGCGGCGCTTCAGGAAATGACGAATGTTTTGCCAAAGCAGTGTTACCAATTTAGCTATTTTTCCGCCAGACATGTTGCGCTTATGGAATTTTTTAGTGGCTCTATTACAAAGCAAGTTTGTTACTGCAGTATTACTTACATCTATTTTAGAGCTGATCTAGTGCTGATTTATTTGTAGGTATTATTGGCCTGTCATATGTCATATGCCTTAAAATTAAGCTAAAAGTATTTTTAAACTCTTATATTAATAAATAAAATCTTTAAGAAGTCTGTAAACTATTAAAACTATTAGAACAATGAAATTGCAGAGCATATAATTATAAAGCTGTTTTTAATGAGGCAAAACTATTTTACTATGCATAACAATTTGTTTCGACATTTCCATTGCTAATCCAGCCTTTTCTGACCCTAACGAATTGACAGCACTAGGCCCCAAAACTGAAAAGAACGTGCCACTCTCTTTCATATCTTGCTCTCCCCCCTTTCTCTCTCGCTCTCACTGTGTTCGCGGTGTTACATGATTTGTAATATCAGCAAATGCAACGCATATACTCGTACATACACATACATACATATGTATGTGCGTCACATCATATCAAACAACAACAACAACAACTGCAGGAATGACGCGTCGCGACACCGCCGTTTTACTTTTCAAATCCGGTTCGTTTGGGCATGACCGCCGACGCCGTGTCCAGGGCTACAAAAATTGTTTATTTTTATCAATGTTTAACAGATTATCATCTGCCACCCTTGTTGTTGTTATTATTATTGCTGTTTGTTGCTTTGAATGGCAGCCAAAAAACTAAAACCGGTGCAAGCTAAATAGAAAGTTGCAATTATTGCCGCAACTAAGAATATTCGAATTATTTAAATTAACCAGAATCATAATCAATATAATAAATTTATTATTTATAGTCTTTTAAAATTCACGTCTCATACAATAAGCCAATAACTATTAAATAATGTTCCAAGAAATTAAGGGCTTATGTCGTGCCTTTAAAAAAATTTAATGAAATATAATTAAAAGCAGAAATTATCATTTTAAAAATTATATGTTGCTTTTTTCTTATATCAATGGGAGGGATATACCGTCATCGGAGTGATGATTAGTTCCATTAATAGTAACTCGTATAGATATTGGTAAGTTTACGTAGGTTATTGACGCAAACGGCCCTGTTTCCGGTTTCGATACCGCTTAGGTTAGACAGAGCCGATATGCGAAATATAAATATTTGTATATGTTTCCCGATTCCGCAAAAAATTAGCAGTTATATGTTTTCGTATATGGCATAGGGACCAAAGCCGAAAAGGCCAACCCCAGAGGTATGCTATTCTTATTTTAAATATGTTATAGCTTATAAATTTGATAAAACTACAAGAAGCCAGTTCTCAGCTTTTTTCAAATGCCCATGAATTTGATTAGTTCTGCTATTTTATTTTCTATAGCTATTTACCTTAATAAAAGAAAAATGTATGACTAGAGAACTAGAGGAAGCGCACAATTTAGCAATCGTTAAGTTAGAAAACACAATGCCACATCTGCGACTGCGTCTTGGGGTGCACATCGTTAGTGAATGGATTCGTAAACACATATGTATGTATGTATACTTGTATGTAACGGAGAGGCATTAAAATGAAAAGCCAACAATATTGTATTGCTTAATAAAAATTATAATCGAGCGACGTATTTACAAATGTGTCGAGCTGTCTCTTCTATGTCCGTACAAATGTATTTGTTTGCTTCTATTTTAATGTAAATCGACAGAAACAAAAACCGTCTGAGCAAAGTGGAATGAATGCCAAAAATAATACATACGTACAAGTACGTATATTTATATATGTATGTATGTCTATATATGTATGTGTGTGTGCTTAACATGTTTGGGTGTGTGGGGCGCAAATTACGCACTTAAAGTGCTCGCCAAATGACAGGAAACGCATCATTTTTACGAACTCCAAATTACGATTTTATGTGTGTTGTATTTTTTTTTTTTTTTTTGTCGTGCCTTTTTTCCTCCTCATACTCGCACACTTGGCACAAATGGGGAGGGGTAAGTCTGTTTATATAGTAAGTAGCTGCTACTAAGTAGCAAAGTCAACAGCCAAGAGACAAAGTGCAGACAGAAGGTACTTTGTACTTTGGTTCATAATTAAAACTGGCGTATGCGCATTTCCTCATTTATATCGGCAACAGTACAAATACATATGATTGTGTGTGTGTGTGTTTGCTTGCATTTCCTTGCAAGAGCTAAGCGCATCCTGTGCGCGGGCGGATATGAGCGCGTTGCACATACTTCCTGTCATTGACTCTGACTCTCTCCACCAAATAGTAACAAAAAACCATTTCCTACCACAAGGCAGTTGCTGACAAAGCAAGCGTAGCGTAAAAAGGGCAGCAATAACAACAACCACAACAAAAGCAACAACAATATGACATTCTGACGCGTGCTCAACGCGTGTGTCTGTCCATCAGTTTTGAATTTGAATTTGGACAGAATGTCATGCTGTTTCTGTTGACAAAATACACACGAGCTTGTACGTCTGGCATATGGGACACGGATAGGAACACGACTTGGGGGCACACACACAAATCAATCAAACTGATGTCAGCCAACTGCGACTTTCCGGGGATGTACTATATACATACATATATATAGACATATGTAAATATATTTACATACATATGTGCTATGTTTGTAATTGACAACGGAAGCGTTGTAGACAAGCTACTGGCGTTGTTAATCTTTGAAGATTTTTAAAAAGATTTTGTTGATAAAGTACCAATGTGCATGGCAAAAAGGACATTCGAAAGGCACACAAATACATGCACGAGCAAACACGAAAAAAAAGCACACTAGCTCGGAAACGAATGCTGAGTATTCGAACAATGAATTCTAATTTTTAAGGGGCAAACTTTAGTTGAATTTAAATCTCCTTTTTATAAATGTACATTTGCTTATCAGTTGTTGCTTATAAGAGTAGTCCTTGTTTGTAAATCTAACTTATTCCTTGTGAATGTACCCTTTCAGCATTCCATGAATTTCAGGAGAAGTGAAAACACGGCCCATCATTTTCGAGTACTTGAAAAGATGAAGAATGACTGCGTTTCAAAACCGTTGACTAAATTGTTTACTGTACCTGTTCTCGATAAAATGGTGCAATTTAAAAGGCCTGGGCGTTTGAGCTGTAATATGTTTACACTGCACCCATTGATTTAAAGCATTCCAGAATTTAATTAAATTTTTTTTAGTTCGATAAGAGCCTGTGGCTATGTGTCTCATAGGGTGGGTCAGGTTTTTTTTTTGCTCAAACTCTAGCCTCTGACATGTCGTCAGCACTCTGAACGCCTAAAGCTCTTCTTTGTCGCTCTACAGTTAGTCGTAGTTGGTATTTCTGCTTTCCTAACCTGAGTTTTCAACCTTGATAAGTCGTTAAGTTGTCCTGGCATAGTTCTTACCTAACTGCATTACTTAAACATCTTCTGGAGTTTTGAAGACTAACTCTGGTTTTATTTCTTTATTTTTTTATTACTTTTTGTAAGCATTCAAAATTCAGAGAATCCCTTCTAAAATATTAGAGGAGATTTTGAAGACGGCAGGCACATTGCATACGCAATTATTTCTTGAAACCAATGATTTATTTTTAAATCTTTCTTGGATCCATATATTCTGGGCATCTCATTCCATTTCCTTTCTGTTGACTCACAATCTGCAAGTGCTGTTGACGGAAACACTTTAAACGAATTCCGGAAAACTATTAAAATGCGCAAATGACAATTGTTAACGTTTCGTTCCAGAGTCATTGAGAGCTTGAGCGTCCCTTTCTTTTTGCGAAACGATATCTGCGCTAGTCAGGTCTCTTCAGCCGCCCTTTCAGCTCTCTTCTGCTCCATCGCTTCCGCTTGCGAACACCTATCTGTACACATCTCTGTATATACTAGTATGTATGTATGTATGCATGTATGTATGTATTTTGTGTCGGCGGATGTTTTGGGTTCCGTTCCGTCCGCACGATGGTGATGTGACGCGTTAGCCTTTTTGTTTTGCTCCCCATTTTCGCAACTGCCAATTTGTCGGTAATTATTTCCGCTGGCCCGCTGCCGTCCTTGTCTTTGTCTCTACTTGCACATGTCCATACACACATACATACATACATACATACATATGTACATATACTATGTATATGTTATGCTGATATGCCATTGATAATAATCGATTCCGGTTTGCCTTTCTATGTCAATTGTCTGTTTTGTTGCTGCTTGCATAAACAAATGTGTGCCATAATTTAAATGCTCAAGTCACATCTGTTTGTAGGTATTTTTTTCTATTATATACATATACACGCAGAGAAAAAGTTTAAGTGCTTCATTTAAGTAGTTTTTTGAGCATTAGTATTATTTATTTTTATTTGAAATTAGTAATTCGATTGAATAATTGGTTTTCTTTTCTGTAGTCACTCAAAGATTTAAAGTTTATGTTCAAGAATTTTTAATTTGATATTTCAAATATTTTATTCTAAATCTTTCTATTTGTTTCTGTTGTTATATAATACACAGTCTACCGACAGATTTCATTTATCAGTTATTTCTCTTTCCTACACTTAACTCAAGATCAAAATTCCTATTACAATATATTTAAGAAAAATTTGTTTCTGAATTAAATACATAATGGTGTCTCTTTTTGTTACCAAAACAAGTTAGGATAAACGTTTAAAATGTAAAAGTATAATAATACCTTTTCTCCCAAATGTGCGTTCTGCAAATAAAATAATACCAATTGGGCATTGAACTGTTTGATTTGAATGGATTTCGTACTTGAAATTTATAGTACGATTAGGGACGGCCCGGAGGGTATTTTCGGGTACTTTTTTTCTATCAGTGTACATTTATGTATGTATGTATGTATGTAAAGTTTGTGTGTGCTTATAATTGCTCGGACTCCGACGGCATCATTAGATTCATGCGAACCGAACCGACGACGCCCATTTCAGTGGCAACAAGGTCAGATTTAATAATGCGCGTACCACGCTGCGTATCCGCATTATAGTTGCTGTTGTTGCTGCGATTAAACAATTGTAAGCTTATAAAAGCATTTCCGCCGGTGACAATCGCACATATACTATACATGCTCGTACATGCATCCAAACATATAGATATGTATGTAGATACAGTCGAACTCGCATGACACTCAATGAGTCAGTTGGAATAATCAGCAATCGTTACCTCTTTGTTTTCAGAAACACTTTAAAAACAATGCAAGTGGAGGCCAGCTACCCAAAATATGCCGGACGTGTACCGCCCCTGGATCTCTCGCAGGTCGGCACAGGCAACGGCTGTCGGGCCGACGAAGAGCTGCAACAGCTCTGGGCAGCAAATGGCGGCGCCAATTGCGCGCCCAGTGTCATGAAGCGAGCCGGCTTGCACCATCCTTACCATGTGCTTGGCCTTGGCAGCGACAAATGCCGCAGCGATGATAACAACAACAACAGGAACAGCAACAGCATTAGTTCAACCAAACTGCATCCCATGGGCTCCGATGGTCTGCCCCTGGACCCGCGCGATTGGACACGTGCCGATGTATGGAAATGGCTCATCAATATGGCCGTCTCAGAGGGTCTAGAGGTTACCGCCGAGCTGCCCCAAAAGTTTCCCATGAACGGCAAGGCATTATGCCTGATGAGTCTGGACATGTATCTGTGTCGGGTGCCCGTTGGGGGAAAAATGCTCTATCGTGATTTTCGAGTGCGTCTCGCCCGCGCCATGGCGCTGTTATCCTAGTGATTGGCGATCATCCTAGCGCCGATCTGTCCTCGAGTGAATTTATCTAGTGTAATTTATATATGCATAGGTTGTACATACTATATATAATGGCTGCATAACTGAACATTAGAAGTAACTAGTTCCTAGTGCTCCTTGACTTTAGTCTAGCTTTATGCATTTGTTTTCGATTAAGTATGATGCGAGCCCTTTGGGGTCTGACGCATTACAACTCTGTCCTATAGTCGATTAAGTCAATTGGATAAAAATATAAAATATAATTTTATAAAACTGAAAGTAAATTCTTTGAATTGTTGTACAAGTATGTTTCTTAATAGAAAGGTGAGTAGCTAATTAAAGTAATACAAGCAAGGGCGTACGCAATATGAAGTCGACCACACTCATATTTCGCTTTAAAATGGAACTGAGCTGGATTTGTTGAATTATTTAATCAACATTTTAATTTTGCCCTCCCACTTTGGAAAAAGCTGCTACTCTTTGAAGACCAAAAGCTATAACCAGAGAAAAAGCAATAACAGAAATTAAAAAAATAAGTATGTACTCATTTTCAAAGCCTTCTTCTGAAATAGTTGATATTTCTGGGTATACCATTTGCAAGTCTGAACGTATCTTAAGTTTCATGACTCCAAAGTATTTTACTAGATCCTTGGGTTCATGTAGGCGGAGAGATGAACAAACATAGCATACAGCTAAAAAATTGTTGTATGATCAATTAAATCGAATAAACTCAAGGCTATAATTGATTTCTTGTTAAGCTTCAAGCTTCATAGTGCTGCACTCTAGATCTGGGCATACCACGTAACGCACTGAAGTTAGCAGTTTTTATGCCGAATCTCAAATTAGCTTACAGCAGTCGAAATTGACATGGATATTCAGAAAGAAATAATACAAAATAATTAAGCTTTAATTGAGGTTTTAATAACACTAGTATACTGCCGACTTTTTGTTCATCCGCTTATTTATATGATTTTGCGAATACCGTTGTGTGATTACAATTACAACAATAGCCACAATTATGCAGCATCATCATGAGCTTGATCAGCGGCAATAAGAAAAAAAAAAACAAAAAAAAAACAAGAGAGTCTCATACGAGAATTCAAGCGCTTCATCCGCCCGTGCATCCGCTCGTTTCATTTTTCTATGAATGAAGAGCCACAACAACAACACCGCCGTCCCTTACTCTCTTTCCGTTGGTTGACGCGCTCATTGTCGCTCTTTACAGTACTGTTGTTGTTAGCAATGCCTGTAATTTTGGAACTTCTGTTTAGTGCAGTTGTACGTATGTACCATATGTATGTTTGTATAAATTGTTGGCTGTTTTTAATTCTTTTTAGTTGAGCATCCGGGATGTTGTTTGTGTAGCGATCAGCAATAACAGCCGCCAAAGGTAAAGGAAGTAAGACAAACGAGGCAAACAGTAACAGCAACATGTTATACCTTTTCAGTGCGTTGTAATATGAAACAGATGTCATCATCAGCAGCAGCATGAGCTAAGCACTGTTCCCCAACACTAGCCTTGCACATGCCACGTGCAAAGGTCAGGCCATGGGACATAACTGCATTTCAAGGGAAAACAGCTGACGCCTTCAGCTAAAGCAGAAGGATGCTCAGATGCGTAAATGTATGTTTGTATGTATGTCCATACATAGAAAGCAGTTGACCAGTTGGTAGTAAGCCAGCGGCCACATCATAGGGGTATTCCTGCAACTGGTTTTGATTATTAAATCAAATCGGTGCTTTTAAAGAAATCAACTGAAGTTGTTTTTCGACTGGAAAACTTTTCATTCCAACCACAACTTATTGAGCTGAAGATCTTTAGGGTAATCGTTCTCATGCCATTCTTGTTATAATAGTTATACTATATAGACGCTGAATTGGTAACAATTGGGCGCCTATAGGGTGTAAGTATTATGAGCTCTGCATACTAGTCTTTTATTGTATTTTAAGAAAATTTCCCGCTCTCAGCCAAATATCATTATTATTAATAAACAATTCAATATAGTAGTTATACAAGTAGGTCTTGCTTTATAAACCAAATAAAATCGGCACAGGAATTTTAGAATATAGTACATGTATGTATATAGAAATGGAAAAATTCTCCAACCTATCCAAAATGAGCAGTACCAGCTATGACTATTTAAGAAGGTAAATATCCTACCGATGCCGATACCATTCAGAAATGAAAGAGCAGCATCTATTTTTTCCCCACCTCAGCATTATACCAGTAAAGCTCTATCAGTCTGGCAGCAATATCTACATGACTTGCATTTCGAAACTACCCCGTACTACAAAAGATCCAAATTCGAATAATAAGAAGGCCATCGAAGACGCTTTCGTCCAGGCATTGGAAACAAACTTAAGTCCTGGTCCAGTGGCGCCCTCAGAACAGCAGCTTAAAGGTGACCAACCAGTACTGATACGCTCTGAGATTCGGTTTAAGCATCGCAAGGATCCAAATAAGAAGGAAAAGTCGGATTTGAATATTCTCAAGTCGCAAGTATTGCTCGAACAATATCAGCGACTTTACAATGACAAGCCCAAAGAAATGTCAACGCCATGCAAGCGCAATACCGTAGGACGCAAGGACCATGGCGGACATGGAAACGTATTCAGTAAGATTTCTCTTTGCGATGTTTAACAACAATTGATTGTCGTCTCCTATTCATAGAAAACATATTTTCCTTAATTCTGAGCGGCTTACTGCTACTAATCACTCTGTATGTGCTCATCGAAGTCGGCGATCGCAACTATTTCCTTTAGATACAAAGATGTATTTGTAGTTTCCAGCGTAAATTATTATTGTAAACCGTTTTCGACAAATCAAACAACTCAAATCAATTGTAAGCGAATGTGTCGAGCAAAACAAAATGCCAAATAAATACATCATAAATGCACCGGGAAATTGAGGAAATGCCGCTTATGTAAAGTAGAATATCCGCTGTAGCGACCCCAAACGAAACGTCGAAACGGAAGACGGGCTGCGAAAATACTTAATAAAGCAGACGGAAGTGAGAAATCCTCTCTAACACTCTGACCTGGCACTCGTTTTGATGGGTTTGCCAATTTGTCGAAATTTTGTTTATCCGCTCTCAAATTTTATTCAAACCCTTTCTTCCTCCGTTGATTTCAAAAAATAACAATATCGGGGAAATGACTAGACCAAAAAATAAGTGTGCGGCGTTTTATGCTGTGGTGGATTTTCTTGTTAATTAAGTTCAACGTCGCGACGTCACTTGAGTGATGAGGTCTGTGGCTTATTTAGAACATAGTTGGGACACATACACTCAGAAAAAAATCAAGTGATTGTGTTGAAATCAATACAAATAGGAACTGTGTCAAGATCTACTTTTTTTAAGTACAATTTTGTACATTTCGTAGATATTGAAATTGTAAGCTGATTTAATGTTGATCTATAGAAAAACAAATTACAAATTATTGACATAATATTAATGTAGGAATCATAAAGCACAAATGTCTGTGCTTTAAACTTTTTAATTATGTTGCTTTCCATTTAAAATGCACACCAATAACTATAAAACTTAAGGTATTGTATGTAAAAAAAAAATAGCTTTATATAATACTAGGTTTGAAGTTAATCAGATGAAAATTGTAGATTTTTCATACAAACGTTAGAGCCTGTTTTCCCCCCTTTGGAGCTCGAATTTTCCAAAATCAGCTTCTAGTTTTTACCGTTTGGGCTGTACGTTGATCACCAATCAGTAAGTCATGACAAACTGTTTTAAATATATATATAGAGATTAAGTGTCTGCCTACCGGAAAGTGACTCATATTTGTGCTTAAGTATTTAATTTAAACTTAATTGGCCAGCACTTTAGAAGTAATGAATAAATTTAGCCAATCTCTAACCGAAAATTCGATCAAAATAATTTATAAGTTAAATTAAATATTTCGTTTGCCTTCAATGGTTTGTATAAAAGGTTATTAAGGTTATAAAATATTTTTGCAATATTCCAAGAAAGTTCAGAAACGAAAAAGACTTTAAAATATTGAATACAAAATGAAATTATTTCAACGCCTAAATGTTAAGAGCAGTGATTAATTTAATTGATTATTGGGAAAAGTAATACATATTAATAATAATATTTATATCGATCGCTCAGATATGACACTAAGCCGCTTAACAAACACTTGGGAATTTAAGTCAGTTTTGGTCTAGATTTTAAATAAAGAAAGAAAAGTCAAGTATGAAATTGAACAGAATTTGTCGTTCTATTTTTGGCTGAGTGTACAAACAGTACAAACAGTATATACTCGTATATACTGGTATATACACAGTATATACCAAGTGCCATAGCACTGGATTGTGCAATTGAAGCACTTCATGGTAGCGGCGTATTTAATTAGTTCATTGGCAGGAACGGGTCGACGTTGGGCGCGATATTTCCCACGAACCCGCAGCGGGGTAAACAAACGGACGCAAATGAGTCAACAAATGTTTACATTCATACAGAAACATATCGAGTTGGATACGAAGGGTGTGGAGTGTGGAGTGCGGAGTACGGAGTCCCAGCTCCACAAACATCGCCACACACCATGTGATCGCCCGTTTCGAAATCGGGCTTAGGTTTGATCAGCTTCTTGGGTCAGTTGTGGTTGATTTGTTTGTGGGTTTGTTTGTTTACGCACAGCGCTAATGCAGTGGAGCCCCAGGAAATGCTAAACATGCTGAAGAATTAACATCCGAATTACCATTAAAGATGCTGGAACCAATCATTGACAATAAAACAGCAATATGGCTAGAAGATAAAAAAAAAAAAAAAAAAAACAGAGTCGTCACCAAACACCACACCCAACCAACTATTGATCGAATATTGTGCGTCAGTGCAACGGATGCAATAAACCATTTTAAGTCCCACTAAGGCGACGGTTTAATGCACGATTTAGACACGATTTTAGGTATGCCGGTGGCGATAAAGACAGCTCGTGCCGTTGCCGGGACGCATATCATTAGCATTGGCCCATTGATTCGGGCAATCGAATTCCAACACTGCAGACAAATGTCTGAAATAGACGATAAACATTGCCATGGCAATCGGATCTCGGGTCCCAGAGACCTACGATCTAGCCTCAGGCGGTCGCTCCCATTGCTAGAAAGTGGCCAAAAACTCAGCAAGCGGGCGAACATTCAAAATGAAAATTGATTACACATTTCATTTCGATTTTGATGACGGGACCACCCAATGCTTCTCAAACACCGTTCAATGTTCTATATTAAAAACTTCCGTTTGCATTAGACGCCAATAAAAATGTTCTATGGACAGACAGACAGACAGCAGATAGACAGCCAAACGCACATGAAAACTCAAGTGTATCTCTCACTCCCACGCTCGAAAATGCTGTTCCCATCGGAAAAGAGAAAACCGAAAAGCTAAAGTCTGAAATGCTCAAGAAAATGCGATGCAAAGACAAAGCGCATGAGTCGGAACTGTCACGGTTATATATATATGTATATATACATACATACATATGTATGTACATATGTGTATAGAAGAAGTTCATGGGAACAAAACTTTGTGAATGCTGAATGAAACCAAGTGTAAAGAACTTCTATTGTTCGCCTTACAAACCGGAGCAGTCGTGGGCGCATAAGTATTAAGGGCTCACACTCAGCAGTGCATTTTAAATACAACTCTTAAGCATTTGTATTCTACACATACACAAACACATACGCATACATTGTTAGCTATACAACATATGAGATGATTTAGTTTAAGAAGTCAGTGCGCCTGAAAGTTGTCTTAAGTGGACGTTTATGAGGGCTGGAACTTCGACACAGTCTGATTAACTAAACCAAATGCATTTCTTAGGTCTATGTCCACCTCCATGGCATAGTTAATGGCTTGTTTGAAAATTCCAAGCACCTTCATAATTAAGTGCAACAGATATCCAATACAAACAATCAACGATCATGCAAGTTTTAAATTTTTATGTAACGAATTATGCGAAGCTCATCGGAACTTCCGTCTGTCCGTTCCAATAGTATTGAGGCTATAAATCCAAAACTTTGAGCTTAACTTATTAGCTTTTAAAGCTACTTATATCAATTGTTCATTCCATTTTTTTGACAGAGCTACTTTTTTCTTTATCAATCAAAATATTATCTAGCCCCGCACACAAGCTAGTAGTATATATCTTTAAAACTACCTCATTCAGAGTTCTTATATCTTTCTTTAGCAGAAATCGGAAAAATAATTTCAAAATATTTAAATGGTCGAATATTGTAATTAATAATTTGCAAATTATAATTTAGAGCGCAAAAAAAAAACACCAGTTCTCTTTTACTTACATTACATTTCCTTCTACATTGATTCCTCAGCTTTGATTTGTTGAGCGTCTATAGAATCATGTGTTTCCTTCAAATAAAGTAATGCTATCTTACTACTTTCCGGTTTTCACCCAATTTTTCGCAGTCTATACATAATTTAAATCGGAATCATCTGATATTTTGGTTACGTTTAACCGAATAACATTTATATTGCTGGGGTTGTGAAAAGCTGTCTTCGCAGAAAAAGCGAAAATGTAATCTCTATACACCTTCTCTTCTAGACAACTAAACATACTCGTAGGTAGTAGCTGTCCAGTCGGTTAAACAAGTTAAAATGGTTGCTAGCAGATTACATGGGGGATTAATTTTCAAAAGAGCGACTCTTTTCTTCATAACAGACACACAAAGGGTATTCAGTTTTGATGAAGCCGGATATAATTTTTTAGATATTTTCAATTGTGGCGTTGAAATAAAAGAATGAAAGTTGTTACTTGTGTATTCATATCGCAAATGTGTGGGCTTTTACTCACTTTCAATTTTTTGTTGCCTGTTGCCTGGCACTTCGCATGTTTGTCACGCGGCATCGCCACCAGCCCCAGCCCCAGCGCCGGCCCCAGCACCAGCTCCGCAAGGAAACTAGACGCAACGACACCGACTCCGTCTGCGGACTGTCTGTGGCTGTGGCTGCGTCTGCGATGCTTCCGTTTCCTGCGCATAAATTTTAATGAGAGAGCAAAGAAACCAAAAGAAATTTGACGGCTGAAATTGTCAACGGCACAGTCAACAGGCCAAGGGCCAAATTAAGATGTTAAATGGAGTTGTCATCTTTTGAAACTATGTTTTTTGTAATGCTGAAATAGTTTAGTTGTTACTTTCCTGAGGAACGAACTGATCTTTCTATTAGATCCTTTGATGTAGAAAATTTTAAATTACTGAAATACGTAATCCCAATAATTCTAATCGCGGCCATTGGAAGCACAATATAACCTCAATAATCTAGATGTCCGAAATACTAAACATTACGGATTGTTGATAAGTTATTTTTTTGATCACTAAGTCATTAAATTTTTTCACTTAATAACAAAAAGTTAATGTTTTTTCTCTTATTCTATATACTCGTATATATTTAATGCTTATATAAATAATATACTATATATGTTATAAGTAGATAACGAATAAGAAAACCAGCAGTTCCCGAAATAAAGTGTTAAATAAAAAGAGTGTCCCGATTTATGTTGAGACAAAAATTAAGCACGGAGCCTAAATGAGAACAAATTGGATTTTCTTTCCAGATTGCACTTCAGCAAATTTATATGTGAGGGATCAGTGACAATTATAATAAGTTTGTTTTAACTATTTTATTTTAAGATCATGAGCCAAGCATTACCTTTTCCAAATAATAGCCCGTCTGCCTTGACTTTCAACAACGAAGTCACGGTTATGCATTGATTATACATATTATATGTACTATATACTTGTACTTGTACATTCATACAAACAAACATATGTGCAGTTTATATAGATACATATACAATTGTGGATATAAATTATCACAACCAGTTTGCAATTTGGCATTCGCACGCGATTGTTAGTCTGGCATTGGACTTACACACATGAAGTACGAAAAGAGAAACTTAAAGAAAAAGCAAAACGAAAAAGTCTTTTCCTTGCTTTCGATGAAAGACCAAAGATGTTTTTCCAGCATTTTCAATGCTCCACCGACTTGGAATACGACTACGACTGCGTGTTATGCCGAGCGTGGAAATCGGAAAAGGCAGCCAAGAATTCAAAAACTTTGGACGCGTGCGCGCGCTTCGCAGTGTCGAATAGTTTCACTTGATGATCGGACCACATGGCCACTCGGAGTTTGTAGTTGTATTGCAGACGGCCAAACAGACGGACGGAGGGACGGACGGACGGACGGACGGACGAAAGGCAAAAATTGCAATAAAACTAGTTTTTCAGGTTCAGCGCATGACAACGAAATAGCAACAGAAACTGTTGCAGTTGCTGTTTCTGTTTCTGGTGTTGATAACAACAATTGCGGCGGTGTCGCTAAAGTTGCGTGGCGCATGCGCAAAGCCCATTGCATAGTTGGACGCTTTCCAATTGGAACTGCAGACGAGGCGAAACATTTCTGGAATCTTAATTGTGCAGCTAGGAACGATGAAGTTGCAGGTGACTTCTAGTTGCTGGTTTTTGCGCTTTAGGTATAATAGCAATGCCCTGAGACAGACAAGGTACCACCTTTTGTCTGTCCATCTGTATCTGTCAGTCTCATTCTCTGTTACTGTAATTATGATATGTGTGTGTGTTCTTTTTTTTTTTTTGCCTCGTCTCACTCATTGCTTGCCACGCTGGCTAGACACAGGCACACAGTAGAGGCGGCAAAAAAAACATTACACGATGCTCGAATTATAAGTCGTCGACATTCTTGCAGTTTGTTCAAGATGAGCGCAAGAAAAATGAGACAGCATAAATAAACCAAGAAGCGAAATAGAATAAGTATTTGTACATACATAAGTATGTACATATGTATGCTGCTGGGTGTGTAATTGAAGTTGCACAAAGTCTTGGCAAAGCCAGTGAAGCTGCACGCTAACTGAATATCTCCAGCTACTTACAAGTATATGCTCTGCTCATGTTTCGGCCTCGCTAGCCATTTGAGTCGAGTTGTGTTTCCCAGAGGTTGCTGGCCTCTCCACTCACTGATATGCAACAGATATTTAAAGATATTCAAGGCCCAGCAATATGTAATAAGCCGGAAAAATAATACATTTTTTGAATATGAAGGGCACATGATTGCCTATCGGCGTTAAAACATAAATTTACCGAGAATTAACCCCTGTTGAAATTGCCGAAAAATCGTTCAATTATACGAACAAGGCCAAGCAATACAAGTAACAACAACAAGGAGACTAAAATTCAACGGTCATTTAGTGAAAAAAAAAAAAAACGATCGCACACAGCAATTGCTGCAAGAGTAATGGCCGTTTGACCTAAATAAGTGGCAGTAATAATTCAATAAGATTCCGGTATTGGGAAATGATACATATACAATAATTTGAGTTCTATATATACTATACGATTACATGCTGATTTTAAATTGTCGTGTTCACAAAAATGGATATATTCTCCAACTTAACACTTTTAAATATCTAGCGAAAGCCAAATAATATGGAAAATAATGATAAATATAAAAACACATATTCAAAATGTTCAAAAGTTGCTTTCTAGCACCGTCCTCCTTAATACAACGCATTCAAATTTTGGCGGGCGAATTGTGCTGTTGTTCAATACTGAACAAACTATTCGATATGTCGTGGGTTGGTCAATCGATTAGTACTACAGGTAAGTGCTGTAAAGCGACTGTAAAATAGTGTTAATATGAACAATTAGCCACATTAACCAGATGACGAATTGGTATATACATATATACGTAGATCAAATTTTCAACGCAATGCAAATAAACAACGGTCAATAAACGCAGCTGAAACCGTGAAAAATCGTATTCCAGAAACAAGTCATAAGTTTCTCCAGGCAAATGAATATCGAGCCATATTTGGAAACCTTCAACTCGACCCTACAATCCTTCGCCATACAGTTGGAGAATTTTGCTAGCGTTGCGTTGCAAGTGGCCGTAAACATAAAAAGCGAATTTGAGAGGATAACGGGGGACTGGCATAGTCCAATAGAGTTCACCGACCTACAGGCGACGCTACTAAAGCTGTTGTTATTGCTCTTACTTGGCACGGGAGTGCTCATTGCCTGTTCTTGGTCCGTTTACGGAGAAGTAATCACCGAGAAATTCGTCAGACCTAGTAATATAACAAAAGTTTTTTAAAAAAAACAACATGCTCCAAAATTAATAATTATGACACCCATTTCAGGCACGCTAAAGGAAATCGAGGAGCTTAAATTGTCTGTGGCGAAGTTAAAATTGCCAAAAGAACATTCTCCAAGAATATAGTTGCACCAAAATGTCAAAGATAAAGCGTTTTTTCTCAAAAAAGAAGGAGGAGGCTGCATTCAAAGTAAGTCAAATAGCCAGTCAAATAGCGCCTTAAGCACTCAATTTTTTTCGTTTCTTTCGCTTATGCAGTTAAAGTTAGGTGGCACCATGGGTGAGGGACGCAAGTTGAATGCACCGAAGCAGGAACAGCCGACTACTTCGCGCAGCAAGCACGAGGCATATGTGCCGCCCAAGCGAAACTCACTGAGCCAAGAGGCGCGCGCTGCTGCCAATGCTGCCTTAACTCGCATCGAAAAAAAGGACTCACGTGATTTCAATACCTCGCTGGCGGCAATTAAAGCACAGGCCAAACGAGAATTAGAAGCAGAACGTCGGCAGAAGGAGGAATTGGCTAGCTCTAGCTCGATTGCCACCTCAGCATTCAGCAACGCCTCTGCAGGTGACAATAAAAATCTAGCATGTCAGGGTGTTTTCTTCCGTTGCCCTCTGATTAGTGATGAAGTTTTGCCAAAGAAGGCGTGGAAGGCTAAGATCAAGGACTTCCTCTATCAGCAGCTGGAAGAAGACCGCGGCTTGACTGCCTGTTTGATAATACAAAACTGTAACGTCAAGGAAAAGGTAATACTAGCACTTTTAAATGAATTAGGGCAGTTTGTAAACGCATCTCTTTTATAGGCTGATGAATGCATTGCCACACTCATTAAGTACCTCGAGAACATCATTAAAAATCCTGATGAAGAAAAGTTCTGCAAAATACGCATGTCTAACAGAATATTCAGCGAAAAGGTACGTTATGTTGAAGGCGCTTTAGATGTGCTCTATGCAGCCGGCTTCAGCGAGGTGCAAATCGACAATGAACCGTTCCTGTTGTGGACACGTGATCAAATGGAAGCGGGACTTGATTTGAATACGCTAGTGGATGCATTGAAGAACTCTGAGCTCATACATTTAGAGTTGGATCGAAACATTAAAGTGCTGCTGCCATCTCAGGCACGTCGCGTGGTGTTGCCCGACGATTTTTATCGCATCTCACCGGAAGAAATTAAAAGAGAGCAACAGCTCCGAGCTGAAGCTATTGAAAGTTCGCAAATGTTGAAAACAAAAGCAATGCGAGAGCGCGAGGAGCAGCGTAACTTGCGCATGTACCGATATTCCCTGGTCCGCGTCAAGTTTCCTAATGGCCTGTTTATACAGGTGAATTATTGTACATCCACACCCAATGTGCTCTTTATGATTCCAATTATCTGAAATTTTAGGGTACTTTCAATGTGTACGAAAAGATCTCTGATATATTTGAATTTGTACAATCTTGCCTGGCTGATGAGTCGATAGACTTCAACCTGGTGGCTAGCAGTGAAGGAAAATTTTGCGAAGAAGACATGGAAAAGACTTTATACGAATGCAGGTACGTACGACTTCTTTTTGAAAATGCTCATCCCGCAGTGCTGATCTACTGTTTTTTTTATGACAGACTCATTCCAAATGTTTTACTTCTATTTACCATACCTGGGGTACCGGCTCAAGTTTCGGCGGACCTTAATTATCTGAAGGAGGACCTCCTCATGCTAGTGCAGTCAATGTAGGCGTCGTTAATTTACTTGCAAAGGAGTGTCCATAAAATAAGAAACTTGGGTGACGTTTTCCTTGAAATATTCCTTTAAGTTACAAAGATGTTGTTATTATTTATTATATTTAAATCAAATGTAAGCACATGTTTTGAATTAAATTTATACATACACAATAAAAAACACACTTTCAAATGACCTACTGAAATGTTGAACATAAGAAGAGAGTCAACGAATTAAATGTAATGTTATTTATTTAAACAAACACTTTTTAAACCAATCTCACGAACTAAAAGATATCGGACCATATCGACAATTGGAATAGCAATGAATCATTGTCATCACTAAAATTTATAACTAGATGGCATCTCAGGAAGTGCTGCCAGCCTTTTACAAAAAGTACAACACCCTCGCGTCTTTGACAACAGTGTGCAACTAAAATGTGCAACTAAACTTTTGTGATATTAACATAAACAAATTAATCGAATTATATATGTACATAAGACACTGCTTCGCAAGAAACATATACGAATTTACTAGTGTTATGAAAAATTACTTATTAGCAGTTACAAGTGAGTACGCAATAAACAAAAACATACATATGATGATATTGCGGATGTTGTGTTTTGTCAAAACAACAACATTTTGCTGCACACAGAATATTTGATTCGTGCCGGTTGCGTTGCAACAAATATACTCATACAAATATGCATATTTATGCACATAACTACAATTTCGAGGGAATAGTCATCTCTTGTGGAATGAGATAGTGAGCCTTAGATGTGTTGTCATTTCTTTACTGGTCGCGTGCAGCGGGCGCTTCTAAGCTTGTTAGTGTTCGGTCAGAACTCATCATTATCGAATTAGACCATGCAGTCTATAACTTTTAATAAGCTGTTAATTAGCGAAGGATTCATCCCTCCTCGTTCAGTTGCCTATCATGGGCACGAACTGTTGATATTGACAAACCCTTATTAGTGGCACATTTCGATAGTGGCCGAACAGAGGCATTGGCGAAGTCAGTGGCGGCATGAGGGCTCTTAGCTACTATATAGCGCAGAGCAGAGCAGCTAAACTAGTTTATTAATGCCACAATAGCAACAGCAACAATGATACAGAAACTTGAACTCAAAGCCAAAATCAAACATCTCACTGCAAACAAACGTTTAGATTCAACGAACAATTTCTGTGCAGGACAGGACTGGCGTATTGTCTATCGGCAGCGCGCAATCAGCAGAACGGTAAACACGGCTAGAGCGCACCATTAAATTACACAAGAGCAAAAGCAATTTCGCGTAAATCTGGCCGAGAACCAAAATCTCAACCTAAAGACAGAGCCAAACTGATCTTGGGAAAAGTCAATAGACAAGAAAAGAGAAAAGGAAATTTAATGAATCTTGCCGGAAGGTTAGTGGGCAGTGGAGCCACGACGCTTAAATTAAACAAACCGACAAATCCTCCACCAACCGGCGAGCCAAATGGAAGGCAAGCTCGAAGGCGGCTCGACACGCAGGTCGGCACAGCTATCGCATAAATTGGTGCTCTCCGTCTGGTCAGTGCCAGAGTCGGAGTCAGACGTTTTCTCAATGCTATGTGCCTCATTGTTTCCGATACTTATTATGGCCTGGGATATAGGCCTTTATTAAACGATCGAACGATGGCGAACCAAGCTCCACTGAGTGCGTGAGATATGCATTATTTATCTAACGAAATTTTTCTCATTTCTGCAATTTTTAAGCTGGAGATTGCAGATGCAATCGCTTCCTGGTTGGGAGCACGCTTACTGCGGCTGTACAGTAAAAATATCCGCAGCGTGCTGAAATGTTTAGATAGCGTTTAAAGCTTGTTGTGTAAACGAAATTCTTGCTAGAAACGCGTCGCTGTTGAATACGCAGGCAATGCATGGGGGAACGAAGATAGAGCGAGAAGACTTGGGGCAAGTTTGGTAAATCCTTAACCTCTGCGCCCGCGCACGTGTCCGCTTATTGCGACCCTTGGCCAGCAGTAGGCCAACTGTAATTCAACGTTGATTGAACGATTGAAAAATCATCGGCTTTGGGATTCAAAGATGATGATGAAGAAGATGAGGTGTAAATTGTTGATGCCATGAAATTGCAAATCAACTGCCCTCCAAACGACTGCGCCTGCGCACATTTCATTCAAAATTGTTTGCTCAACCCGTAAGGTGGCGACGGCAACAAAATCAGCAGCAACAGCAGCAGCCACAAAACCTTTGTAAAATTGCAAATCGAATTTGGGATTTGCTGTATTCTGAGTTTCTGATTTGTTTTTGTGGTGAACCACACACAAGCCAATCACAACAAAAAGTGCATAACAGCTCAAAAAAAAGAAGAACTTTGGAAGCAATTTTGAAAGGGCGCCTCTTGAGAACCGCTTTGATTAACTACAGTATACTCCTGTTAATGGAAACCAAGCTGGCTAAGAAACAATAATTCTAGTTCGAATATGTGTATGCAATGAAGATCATGTTGACTAATTGGAAAAGGTTTACCTATAAGAGAAATACTTGTATATCCTACCATGCCAAAAACTACAAACCATTTCAAACATTACTAGCGACTGCACAATCACTTTCCTGTGCAAACAAGATTCCTCCAGTATTAGTTTTGGTTACTGAAGCAATGTTTTAGCTATATACCTTCATATTACAACTAAATCATAACCTTGAATTTCAAAGAAAGTGTATTTAATATGAATCAATATTTATTTAGATACGTGGTGCCTTGCTTTGATAATTTAAGGGAGAAATTGAAAACCCCTTCACTATATTCTTGTAACGGATTAATGTGTTGCCTAACTTTAGAAATAAATATAGGATGGTTTAAAATTTGTTCTTAATCTAAATTTTAAAGAGAAATGGCAGTCGTAACGACAGAATAATTATAAATTACAAATTGGTGTCCAACATAATTGATAATAAAAGATTCTTCTTGTAGAACATAATTTAAAATTATAAAAAAATATTTGTTAAGAAATTTCAATCAGATAGATTTTCTTTGAAAAATCGGAAAATCGAAAATTCGAATCAGGTTTTTTCCGATTGGTTTACTTGGTTTGGTTAAAAACAAATGGCGTTAAAATATCATATTGGATAATTTAATCGTCTAATTCTATCGATAGTTGCTTCACCATTGGTGCCATTGATTGTTTTGTAGATCTTCTGGAAACATCTAAGCATCAACTAAGTTCAACATCCTAAAAATATATAAATACGTACTTCAAAAAATTAAAAAAAATTACCAACTACTAACTGTACGTAACCAGCTTTTAATCAAAACCTAAGCTAAAAATGTTAAATACAAAACAATAAAGCCTAAAATAATGTCTTGAAGACTTCTGACAAAAGATCAAAATTTGAAAGAATTGCATTTTTCTTAATGGATCAACCTCATTTGGCTATACTGTAACGATATTCTTATGACCCAAAGCAGCGCCGCCAGTTACCGACTTGCCAGTTGCCGTTTCCCATTGCCAGTTCACAGTTTATGTATGTTTATGGGTTTCCCCTGACATTTTGGACCTTTGCTCAAAATTGAAATTTTTGTAATGGGCGGCTGTTGTCGGTTGTTGTTTGCGTCGAACCGATCAATTGTGTGTAAGTCCTGCATAGCCTATTTGCATATTTGGTTCGAGTTTGAGCTCCGGCCGAGCAAAAAACAAACTAATTCAGTTTTGATGACACGCCGAGAGCTGTAACTTCGACTTCTGATCTAGCTGCGAACGGAAATGATTGAAATAATCAGGCAAGTAGCTGCTGGCTGCCTTAATTAACACTTGAACTTGATGATGCATAAGAAAACAGAAACGACAATTTGCAATCAAATGGGAACTTCCGGCCAGTGTGTTCCATTAAATGGGATACATATTTATTTATGTATGTGTACGAGTATGTATTTTATGAATGAATCTTGAGTCAATGTCTGTGGCACCCCCACCGCCCACCGCCCACCGCCGCTGAACTCGTCGCACACGCCACTCACAACGCTTCATCATTTGCGCCAATTAGCGGAATCAAGCGAAGCAAGTGGAGCGACCGACCATCTTCTATCTCTTCAGTCCCCACAGTGAGTTTTGTGGAAATCTTGCACAGTTCACAACTTGATAAGATTAATTGATGACACCCCGGCGGGGTGGCGGGATGGCGGGATGGCGACGTTGCAGTACCGGAGTGCCTCAATGGGTTGCCATTCTTGATAAACCTCCAGTCGATTTCAAATAAATTTGTAATTTGTCATATTTGGTAACGGCAGCTAAAGGTAAATTAATTTCTCTATCGATTTGATCACTTGTGTTTTGCCATTTTGCATGTGCATACACACACACGCACATACATATGTATATATGTAGATATACCCATACATATATGTACATACGCACACCACCAACAGAACGTACTCGAATGGCTTAGACTATGGATTGCAGAGGCAGAGTCCAGTCGGCGGGCTGCCTATTGTAAATGTGCTTTAATGACCACTGGTCAGCAAATCTCATTTTTTGTCGTCATCGTCGTTGAGGTTGTCGTTGTCGTGCGGCTGCCGTCGCGCCGTAGACTTGGCTCTCTGTATGTATGCCTGGACCGCATGCTGTCCGTAACATAAGACATATGTACACACTCACACACACACACACACACACAGAGACACATACATTCATTGTCCATGTTGGGCGCGCGCGTTGCCAAATACCTTTGCTTCGGTCTCGGAAAAATAATGACCAGTGTCCACATGGTGCAAAAGTAGACTTTTTTTTTGCATTTTCAACACCAAAAGTTTACATTTAGATTTTCCAACTTAGTGCCAACTTTGCCGTCATTTGAAAAATGACATTACAAATTGTGGACATTTGTCTAATTATATCCTGCTCCAATAACGAGAGCTCAGATTACATCCAAGCGATGTGTAATGGCTTTGTTTGGATAAACGGCTTGCAATTTGTTTAAGTGCCCAAATCTGCATAACTTTAACATGGAAAATTCATCAATTTGTCTAAGGCATGGGATTACTTATAATGAAGAAGCCCAGATAGCAAGTCTTGAATATTCATTTAACGTAGCAGGTTATCAAATCTTAAACATAAGTTGTGCACAAATGTGTTGACACAAAAATGTATGGAAATAATATGGTATTTGTTATTACTTTATTAGAATTTTCGAATACTTTATAGATTTTTCTTTGTAATGTTTGTTTGTTTCAACACCAAAAATTGCTAAACTTTAAAGTTAAACTGAAAATATGTTTTTGATTTTACTGCAGGTCTCAATAACAATATAAATATGTATATAAATTGTTTTAACCCATTTCCCAGATAAAGTTTCCTACAAGTCAATGGAAAATACTATAATTGTATTTGTTATTTTTATATAATTTTTTATACAATTTTTAATTTCATTAATGTAAAAATATATAATGAGTGTTGAATTTTTAAATAATAAATAATGTGAAAATATTTAATGAGTGGTTCTCTAAAACATGTTCATGCTTTTATCAAAACAGAAAATCTGACGACTTCTTTCTATCACTATTATTATAATACATGGTAACCAATCTTCATTGCAATTCCTGTATTCCCAGGTAAAGTCAGTAATCAATAATCGAAATTACCAATAATGACTTTATAAAATTATAAAAGGTTTAAATTAAATAGAAGTTTATTTAAGGTTGAAATTGAAAACACATATCTATAAACAAGGTTCTGAAAATATGGTATTTAAATGCATTTTTAATATTATTTGATTATATATGTCCAGAGAAAGAACCAGTCCTGATCTAATTAAACTTAGTACAGAAGTATAGCGACGGAAGATATACATATACTATAATTCCAAGTCGAACTGCTTCTGCATTCTCAAACTGATTTTGTGTGTATCTTCTTATTGTTCATTTGATAAGATTCAGATAAAAACATTATTAGCCAGACATAGCATAGAGAACGTAATGTTATACTATATTATATTCAAAACAGAATAATAGGTCAGGATACACGTGTGTAATTTAAACAATATACATAAGTGTGATTTGGAATTTCAAAGGCTGATACAAAATAATATGCATGTGATATGCTGAAAATGTATAGCAGCCTAGCTGTAACAAGATTTTTCGAGCCTAGAGTAACCTGTATACCTAGGTTGGTAAACCTAGCTTTAATTCATTCCGAGGGATCTGCTACTCAATGCTGGTATCGCAATAAATTAGGATAATACGTTCATATATTTTTAGGAATACTGTGTTATTCGTGCATTACTTAAAACAGAAGGATTTAATAATACGCATTTTTCTTTAAATAGCAAAATAGCAACCAAAATAGAAATTATTTAAAAATACTGAAGTAGCTACTTCTGGCTCTCCCTTTCACCGTACATATGTATGCAAAAGTATCTACATAAATATATATATGTATGTAAGATGTTAACTGCTGACCAATTAGAAGCCAAAGGGTGGTCAGCTATGCTCACACACATATAAATACATATGTATGTACATAATAGAGTGACCGCAAACAGAATGCAGGCGCACCGACACCACTACTGCTAGCAACAAGGGCCGACAGTGCACCAGCATCTAATAAAACTTTAAAAATTAAAAAAGAAAATCTTACAGTCGAGCATGTCCGACAGTGAAATACTCTGAAATACTCAAAATATTTAAAGAAACGCTCTATTATACATATATGCACATTAATGTTAAAGAAACTAAGGGAACATGTTTCCAGCCAGGATCTTCAGCTAACAAGATATCTACATGAATAACTATAATTCTGTTGTACAAATTTGATTGTTTTTAGTAACCGTATAGTTCCTATTTTGATATCTAAAGTAAGATTAAAGGCTGATATGGTTCTGAGTTGGCTGAGAAAATGGATATGTGGTGGAAATGGATACGCAGTACGTGAGAATATAATGTATTCATTTGTATAGTTTTAAAGTTGAAGATCATAATATTTAGATTAAAATTAAAACTCGCCTTGCCTAGCTTTGAATTATAGTAGATATAGTTACATCGAATTGTCTCATCATGCTTATCAAGAATATGCATATTCCTTATGGGGTTGAAAATAATTCTTTTTGTCTGTTCCACAAACCTTATATGTATACACTCTTCGGCTACAGCGTACACATGAATGTATGTATGAATGTAAGAAGAAATATAAACCCCAAGGGAATAACCTACAGTAACACCAACAACAATGCTGCAGCCGCTGATGCTCTTTTTTACAGTACAGCAGCATTAGGAACAGCGATTAACTCGAGTTGAGGGCTGCTATCAGTAGATTTTCACTCACTGTTACAAGCAACACACTCACTCAACAACTGATAAGACCACGTGTTGCTCCATGCGCCGTCTCTTTCGTGCTAAGCGCTGTAGGCCCCACAACACCACTGCAACATTAACAATATTCGTATAAGTAATCCTATTCAACAAATGTTCGCAAGAGAAAAACGATGTTGCCAGAATGCTGTGCCGTGCATTATTTGCAGGCACAGACAAAAACGATGACAACGTCGATGCAGTGTTCGTTCGATGTGGCAACGATGGGGCAGCGGTCCAATTAGGTGGCCGGCAGCAAGCATGCGCTCTCTTTCTACTGCCCACTTGGCAAGCCAACTTAACGGCGCAAGCGGCGCTGCTCTTTTATTCGCCAGAAGCAGAAGCAGACGCCACTGCTGCTACTCGACTCATTCCATGGTGTGCGCAGCAATCGTCGTGCGCCACTCAGTTTCAGTCTTCAGTCCGGTTTTTGAAGCTAACGTTGAGCGCGTCTCGGTCTCGCGGATTATAGTCCAGAGTCTATGTCGTTGTCATCGGCGTAGCCTTCTAAAATTTGCTTGTGCGCTTTGTTGTTGCTTGACAAATTCGTTTCCTCGTAAATATTTGTGTGGTGCATGCAAAAATTAAATAGCCGCAAGCAAAGGCACCGACGGCTCAGTGAATTTTTACTCTGTTGCAAGTCCGACTTAAGTCTGCAACTTAAACATAATAGAACAACAAAAAACTATCCGTTAAAGATTCCCATGCTGCATGGATGAGTGCTGGTCCCATACTCTCTATCGATAATCAGTTCGTTGCTGTCTTTAAAAAGTAAGTTTCCAAAAATAATTTCTGTTTTGAATTCCCATTTTCTGATCTGATTTCGGCTTATCGGCTCGACTGAAGATCGTAGAATTTATGCGGGCTTGCTAAGAATTTCATTTTTATGATAAGCGTGGCGGAGAAGCTGAGATTATTCAGTAATACAAACATACTCGTACATAGTACATACATATGTATAAATACATACTACACTGGTCGGCACAATTATTTTGACGAGAAGAAAATCATACATTTTTGTCAATAACTGGTTATTGGTTTAAGATATCAAAGGAAATTTTTTTTCTCAATTCCATATTGGTATTACAAACTTAAAAATAATTCAAAGGATATATTTTTATAAGGACTTTTAAAATTATAAATCAAGGTAATTTTCATGGGTTGGCATAAGTATTTTGACAATGGATATTAACAAAAAAAACAAAGCTTAATACTAAACAAAACATAAGAAATTGATGGTAGATTAATAAAATGTATACCCGCCTTTGGCTTCGATAACTTTTTGAAGACGTCTTGGAACTGAGTCCACTAAATTTTGAAGGACCTCTAATGGTATCTCTTTCCAAAGAGAAGTGACCTCGGAAATAGTTTCTTCTTCGGTTTTATGCAAAGACGCATTTCTTTTACGTTTTACAAGAGACCACACATTCTCAATAACGTTTAAGTCCGGACTTTGTGGTGGCCAATCCAGAGTAGTAACACCAACATCGGTTAAAAATGCTCTTATCATTTTGCTTTTGTGGCATGGGGCGTTATCCTGTTGCAGGATAAATGATTCTCCAATCAGCCTGTCACCGGAAGGGAATGCGTTTTCGTTAAGGGTACTCAAATATTGTTGCTGGTTCATTGAGCCGGTGATGGGAACGAAATCACCTAACCCATTGTACGCAATGCATCCCCAGAACATGACTGAGCCTCCGCCATGGCTCACTTTTTGACATACGGGGATATTTTTTTGTCTTTGAAACTGTGGGAGCCTTACAAAAATCTTTGTTTTTGATGAATTGTATTCAAAGGAGCTTTCATCTGTCCATAGAACGCTTCTCCAAAACTCTTTTGGCTTATGCAGATGCTCCTTTGCAAAAGCCAATCTTTTGAGCTTGTTCACCTTTGATATGTAAGGTATGTCCTTCGCTTTGTATGTCTTAAAATCTACTTCTTTTAGGCGTCGCCGAACAGTACGCTCACTGATTGGAGTCTTGGTCGACTTATTCCATTGATCTGCAGCAGCTTGCGGCTTTAAATGAATATTTTTTTTAAATTCCCGCAATAGGACTCGATCTTCAATGGGTGTTGTTTTGCGGTTAGCACCTGATCTAGGCAAGTTTTTGACGTGATTGTGGGTCTTATATTTGTTAATTTGATAGTGGACTGTTTGCCGCGACAAATTATATTCATTTGCAATGTCTTTTGGTGCTACGCCGGCATTAAACTTCGCCACTATTGAGGCTCTAACAACATAACTTAATTCTGTCTTTTTTACCATTGTATCGATTACTTTTGAATCAAATTTTAATGAAAATAATGTAAAAAGGTCAACAAAAATTGTTACACCAAAGTTATTTTAGTATCACTTGATAAAACGTACGCGAAAACGGCGACAAAGATTTGGTCAAAATACTTATGCCGTGCCTGAATCCGCAGTCAACTCACATTGTCATTTGTAGAAAGAAGGTGTGAAGAGTAATAGGCAAAATATTTTGCCTACATATTGTTGTTGCTATGAACTCTATATCCCGTATGAAAATTGTACCGTTATTCCTTGAAACTAAAAGCAACCAGCACCGATAGTCGTGAGTACAGTTCGTCAAAATAATTGTGCCGACCAGTGTACATAAAATGTTCAGAAATAATTATTATAAATATGTGCATACGTACACTTGTATATTTATGTGATTGTGCGTTATTGTTTATAAGTAGGCTCCTCGGCTCAATAGCTTATTCCAAAGATATGTACACATGCTATACATACATACATATGTATGTACATATGCACATTAAAAATCAAACATGTGTATATTTAGGTGTTTTCCCATTTGCGATTGCCGAAATCTATTTGACTTTGTTTTCCAATTTACTATATACCGAAAAAAAGGATTATTGCGTAAATGCGAACTGGACTGTCATTTATATTTATTTATTCACAATCTCTTGAGCTAAAATTAGAAGATGTTTATGGTATTTGAGGCATAGCTATTAAAAACGAAAATTGATAACAATACATGCCTTTTAAAATGATAGTTTTCTTTTTCTTCGCACGACTTATATACGCTTGCAGAAAAAGCGGAATTTATTTGAGAGATCGCAGAATTAATAATTTTTGTGCAACAGACATCCGCTATACAACGAAGTCATGTCCAAGTGATTAAATTAATTAATGACATAGATACTGTGCAATAATGTCCACGCACAAGCTGTCCTGCTCATGGAGCGCGCCGCATGATGCATGCCGCATAGGTCCTATGTGGAGGATGGTGGAGGCTCCACAAGCTGAGTGCATAGATTGTTGTCTTTAACTTGTTGTACACGATGTCTTATACGTGTAACAACAATTTATTTCGTTGAGTTGAGTTGAAATCAATGATCATGATCTCCCTGTCTGGCTGGCAGCGATCCGCGCCTATAGTCCATGACTATCCTCGGTGATTAATCAAGCGCTGAACGATAGCAGTGTCGAAACAGCTTTGTAATACAAGCAATGACCAATATTATCTAGATATTAAGTATTACATATTTATACACATTTTTTCCACGTATAGACGATAAAGGTATTCGGCCTTCTTTCGACACAATTTCTTGCTCAGCTTTGTACATATACGGGTACACGTATGTTACATATAATAAGTACTATTAGTGAGGAAAGCTATCAATTGTATAATTATTAAAATGTTTGAAAAATTGCATTTTTTATTAGTAATTTAATTATTTCATTTTTTAGCATTTGTTTGTTTTTGAGCTTATCAGCATAGAAATTTTGCAATTTTTTTTTTTTTTTGTCATTTCTACTTAGAATACGTAAAATACGTACCTTTTTATATAAATACACATATACTTGTACATGCCTCAGCTATAAAATAGTCAGTATGTACTTATAACGATAGAAGCTACATGGAATGTTCCATACAGAAGATGGGGTATAGTGGAATTTATTTGGATTTAGTTGTATAAAATGCAATTGCTGTTCTCTCGAAAGTTATAGTATATTTTGTGAAGAATTAAGCTTCCTAACAATATTTTATGATTATATGATTTAAAATTGTCAATCCTATTACATTACATCCTACTCCTAAAGATGTAAAGGCTTATATTATTTTCCGTGTCTAATATTGTATCTATGCCATATACGAGTTATAGAAACGATATGAATTTGATTTAAAATATATTTTTTTATCAAACACAAGCTCTTTTTCAGAGATATGGAAACCACAATGCATGTTGAGTATGTTGTAGTGAAATCTGATCGTTTTTCATCACTCGTGGGTCCTGATGATCGCTAGGATAGTAGGAAAACAATAGATTATATGGTATGGCAATGGAGGAGTAAATATTAGTTTTAGTTTTAATTTTCTGATAAATTGTTTAAAGTGTCTAGCAAACTTTATTATAGCAAATATTGGGACAGTAAAAATTTTCATTACACTCCAACTACAATTCCTACTTATTCTGTGAATCTCCGAACAGTGGAAAATGCTAGTAACTTATTGCCAAATCGAGTTGGGTGTGTTTTCAATATGGAAACCCATTATTTGGCACTTTTGGGTTGGTTTTGTTTGCAATATGGAAACCCATTATTTGGCACTTTTGAGGATTTATATTTGAAAGATCACCTTATTCTATTTTTCGCAAGTGAAGTCTATTTTAAAATTGGCTCAGTTTGCATTTGGTTGCTAATAAATTGAACACCTTAATGAAATTCTGAAAGTGAGGAGAATACGAGTATCGCATTGGCTTCGCACTTGGATTGTGGCTTTGTTGCGAGGATTTTTATGACGCACGTAATTAGTTTTTAGTTTTAAGTTTCTTTTCGTTAAAGTCTCTTTTGAAGGCGTTTTATGATCCGCAAGCTGTGGGCACAGACACCCATTTGTGTACAAGATTAGTTTCACTGGCCCTCCAGCATCCAAACAGTTGAGGACAGACTTTTTTGTTTTCTCGGCTTCAACAGAGCTTCGTAAATGCCATTAAAACATGAGTAACTGTTTTTCCAACTATTATCTGTGTCCAAAGTGCTAATTGGAGCATCTTTGTAGCATTTTCTCCACATCTAAGCTTTATAACCAAACGCAAGTAGTACTCGCTGTGCAGGTCAAGAGTCAAAGTTCTTTGCCTCTGCCTGCTTTGTTTATTATACTTACATAGTCTTATTTTTGCGCCAACTCTAGGATGGGGCAACAACGCAGCACCACCACAACCAGCAGCAACAGCAGCAGCAGCAGCAGCATTTGGCTCACCTGAGCTCACTCGTGAGCTGACTTGGACTCTGACTGACGACAAGTGCCTACACCTCTTTCGAGTAAACTGTCAAAGTGAGCATTGTTTGTCCATGTTTACAGTCTTCGATGTCGTATTAATTAAACTAACTGTCAACCCCAAGCCAAAGAAGGCACACCACATCCACACACATCCACACTCTCACCCACTCCTTCTACTACATATCAATTCGTACTTTTCCATCGAAAATATGTCTTCGATTAAATTGGTCAGTGTAACCTAAGGGCAGTGACTTGTCCTTACCCAAATGTGTGTGTGTGTGTGTGAGTACATGTTTGAGTGTGTGTTTTGCCCTTTCAGTCCAAATATTATTCAGTTGTGTGGATTCGATTCGTCTTGTTGTAAATTGGCAGAGAAAGCAACATAATACGAAATTTTATTCGAGAAAAACCGAACATTGACATTCGCATATGTAGATTGAGAATAAATTCGGTAGTATGTTTGTGTCAATCTTGGGGGAGGAACCATTACAGATCAGAAATACACAGAAATATTAAGTCAGTTAAGACGTTTTAATAATAGATGAACTGATATATAACTTGGTTTTAAATTTTATTATTTCAAATCAAGTACTGTATTGGAAAAGGGGAATGATTTTCAAACGAAGCAAAACATGTTAACTTTATATTATATTATAAAACCTAAAAATATTAAAATAAAAGATATAATATTCCACATTTCAGGAATTACATTTTTTAATGTACACACCTGTGTGTATCTTAAAGGCGGCTCCGTTTCGTAAAACTTGAGTTTTTTTCCATTTCAAAAAATTTCCTTTTTCTACTAAAATCATTAATTTCACAACTTCTACCTTAAATTTTATATTTTAGAAAGGGTTTTTGAAAAATGAAATATAATCCCAACAAGTATGCTGCTCTTACTATAAATTGTGTAATTTTCCAATTTTATGAGTAAGAACGTTCGATAAAAGAAAGATTATTTGTTATTGTTGGTAAAGCAGGATAAAAGTTAAGTGACGGTCTCATGAAAAGTGAATTGGGAATGTTGAGTACAATGTTTCAGTTCTGATATCTCTGCTCCTAGACTACAATATTAGTGTTCCTAAGTAAATATAAATCGTGTACAACCAGTTTAGAGACACAATCAAAAGAAAACTTCATTTGAAAATTTTTGTCAATAAGTAATTCATACTGTTTCCGGAATTTAGTGAACTTGAGGTAAACTTAAAGAATATTTGCATGTAGAGCTAACATATTTTTCATATCATTTTTCTGTTTCAAGATCAAAATTCCAAACAAATTTACAAAAAGATTTTTTGTTCTTAATATACATAAGTAGTATCAATGATTTGGGCTGAATTGTAATACCAATCTCTAATTGCTTAAGCTGACAAGGAAATTGTGGAGTGACATCGTTGCACAATTTAAGACTTAGTGGATATAAAAGATATATCTATATATATTTTGCTATGGCTTGGTAACATTAGCCTATTGACACCAATGCCTTTTAAAAGTTCTTTGTTTGATTTTGTTGGCAACATCGCAACTTCTGAACCCCCTCTTCATAATAATAAATGCTGTTAAATGTTTTAGTCTGCTGCAAGCTGAATGCATGGAATTTAATTTCCTCTGACTGTGGTAAAGGTTACACATTTTAATAATCCCTCTACCCCCAGTCTATGGCCAAGGGTGCAGAGTAGACGGATTCAATAATAGTCCGGCGTCCTCAGAGCTTCAGCTTGTTGTCAGAAATTTTGAGGATGCTGAACGACAAACTGAGCTGAGCATTGATTGGAATATTCATTGAATAGTTTTTAAGCTGATTTATACACAATAGCATGTGTTTTTGTTGTCGGCGATTTAATAAATATTTAATTTCAAAGTGGCGAGCAACGTAAATCCAAGCATAAAAGATTCAATCTGTGCTGTGCGGATAGGATGTGTGCACCAATGGGTGTGTGGATATACATATGGATGTGTGGATGCGAAAAGGCTGAGAGTGCAGGTTGATGATGATGTTGCATTCAGGTATTAGCGCTATAGTTTGCGGCAGCTGCTGTCGAGACGTTGTATGAGTAATTTGTAAAAATGGGCAATCGCCTTAAATAAATCAAGGCAAGTAGGCAGCTACATATGTATGTATGTACGAGTATGTATGTATGTATGTATAATACCAAGCCATGTAGGCACACGCGTACGAGTATTTGAAAAGCACAAGGAGCTCCATGCCATATTTCATCTGGCAAATCATAAAAATTTTCACAGCTTTTGTCCCGGCCATGGACGCATTCACCGCATACGTCAACTGCTATCAATCTTAGGTGGAGGGGAAGTCGCTGCACAGCATCCGCCCGACCGACCGACGGACCGACCGCCCCTCAGCTCTCTGTAGCTGGCTGGGCACTCCACTCAAAGAAAAGCGCCGTCGAAATAGATCGCACATTGCAGATAGAGGCGTGCCTGCCACTCCAGAAAGCGAGAGAAAGAGAGAGAGAGAGAGAGCAGCAAGCAGTGGGATGCAGAGGATGAGGAAGAAGTAGAAATGTAAAGCCAAACAATGCGCTGCAATTTCTTCCATAGCTCTCTGCATCTTCCAACAAAGGATGAATGGTGGTGGCGGTTGCGGTTGCGGTTTTGGTTGTGGTTGTAGTTGTGTTTGTGGCAACGCAGTCGAGCGCCTTCAGCAGTTGTTGTTATAAATTATAGTGCCGCGCGTCGCATGCGAAATAAATGCCTGCCTGGTCGGCTATAAAAACAAACCTGCGCGCCCCCGCACGTAGCGCATCGCACTGCAAAAATATTTAACCGTGTACCGCTATAAAATTTGGTATTCCAAGTCATTGCCTCTGCCACCCGCGCTCCTGTCCACTGCGAATTGTTTTTGTGTGGTGCAGTGTGGTGCTGTTGCCATTACCACGCTGGAGTCATGTTGTAAATGCCAGCTAGCCAGCCAGCCAGTCAGCCAGTGAGCAGATCGCCGATGTTTCTACATGAATGTGGTTGTTGCTGTTTTTGTTGTTGCTGTTGCTGTTTGTCTTGCCCATAAAAACAAAAATGAAGCCAGCAAACATGGCGAATTGGCTTCTATGTCGACTGCCTGCCAGTCTGTCTGTATGTCTGTCTGTCTGACTGTTTGCCTGCCTGCCTGGCGATCTGTAGTCTGGCATTGCATTAAAACGCATCTTAGCACAGCCCATTAGTCGCAGAGCGCCTCTGGCCGATATGCCGCCACAAGGAAATCTATATAAGCACGCCTTCCATGCCACAGCTATAGCATCCTTGATTAGGTTTTCGATGTGTGTGTGTGTGTGTGTGTGCCAGTACCAGTGTCAGTTGTTGTTGTTGTTGGCTGAGGTGTGAATCTTAAAACTCAACTCACAAATTGAATAACATTCCGAGTTATCTAAATCTGTAAATCGTACGAGTATTCTCTTCCGCTTGCCGCGACTCTACGACCATTGAAACACTGGGAACGCATTGTTGAGGCCGCAAACAAAATAAAAATAAAAATAGGCATATGCTAATTACCCGTACTGGACATGACAGCACCCAGTGGTTGCAGCGGCGGCTTCAGCTTCGTCGGCTGTGTTAACAAAAGGCGCGTAAGCAAATTTAAACACTCATTTGCATTTGCTTGTGACAAAATAGTTATAGGCATACACACATACATATACTTGTAGGTCTATATACAAGTATATATAGATGCTTTCAAAACTCAAATGACGTGGACTACAAAAATTACGCAAATCCCCCTCCCAACTGCAATGGCAAAAGCCATTGCACTACACTCAAAAAAATATTAACATTGACTTAAAAAAATCTTAGCTCTAATAACAATTTGTGGCGCAGAATTTCACTGCGTTACAATGTTGAAAAGATTACTCAAATGAAAGTCAGCTCTACTTTTGAATTTTAAAAGCAACATTTGCAATGTGAAAATCAGAAAATATAAGGTTTAATGTATTGATGTAGCTTTATTTCACTTCATAACATTTAAACCCACATACCTCCTTTTTAGGTAATAAACTTATAGTCCAATACAGCCCACAGCCCGCTTTTGAATCAAGAACTCACAGTTCGGATTAATAGCATACAATTTAGAAACCCGACTGGGGAGCTCGAAATAAACTTAAAACCATTCATATCCTGTTAGTTTCTGGATTTTGAACAATTTTTATAAATTTCATTTCTTAATCCGCTAAAAATGTAAATAATTGTTGTCTACGTTTATATAGGAACAATAGTTTCTATATCTTAGAAATAATATTTTTAATATTTTGAAATTTACTGTTTGTTTTTTACTTTTACGGCGCTCCAAAAAATGTGGTTTTCTAAGTGTACACATTCGCCGAACATAAAAGTATTGTATGTATGTAAAATGTAAAGCTATTCCAAACTCAAATATGAAACGATGTTAACGATTGAAGGTAATACTTCTCTAATAATGTATATGGAATGTGGAAATTTTCAATTGATTTCGACAATTATTGTTACTTATAGGCGAGTAATAGAAATAAAAAGTAAAATAGTTCTAATTGGAAGCGAAGTGATGACAATACAAATGCTATAAACGACCGAGCATCATTAATCATCGACCGAGGTCTGCTTGCCTCTTGGTAGACTTGAATTGGAGTGATGCGACCCGCAGAGCAACAATGGTCCAGCTCCATTCTACTGCCGGCTCAATGGAAATTGCATGACCAACCTAATTAGTTCTATTCAGAAAATATTGGAGGCAGCAAACCTGTTTGGAATTGTGGCAGTGGCATGAATACACATGTGTTTCTGCCACAGCAGGGGAGTTGGGGGATACGGTAATAGCAGCCACGTTTTTAAATGACAAAAAAGCAAAGTTAAAACCACCAGATATTGTCAACGAACATTTTCGAAAAAGTCAGTACTCACCAAAATAAGTTAAATTAGCAAACTTCTTATGTATATACCCTTCAAAACATGGTATAAGGAAACTGGCAATACATAGAAGGATGTAACAAATGACATTCATTAATGGTCGGCCAGAAAAGTCGGGTTTTCAAGAGTCCAATCTGTGAAAGCAGAATACGTCCGTAGTATCAAAGGCCATTCGTCATTACTAACAACATTGTGGCTTCCCAATTAGTGTTAAATTCACCTTCTAGTTCTGTTATGAGTGTAATGTATTAAGGCCAATGTTAAAATGGAAAACCATTGAGAAGAATGGAACAATACCAAACAGGGTTTAATTCACTTATTCCAATCCTTGGTTCCCTATTTAACACATAACAGCAGACAATATTGAAGTGGAGTTGTTCTTTCAAATTTGAAACAGATTAAAGAAAAAGCTGAACATGAAATTGATTACAATTTAGAAATCTAGTTTCGATTTAGCTGGTTCGAGTACTAGCACAGATTTTAATGATTCATTTTTAATAATTTGTTTGAACACTTGATAGGTATATAGGTTTTTGGCTGGTTCTTTTTTAAAACGTTTCAATTTATTATATACCTGCCCGTGAAAAGATCAAAGATGTTAATCTTTGAAGTGAATAAAGAGACATTATGACGGAAGATATCGTTATCATTAAAGAAAAGCAGCCGTGGATAGTAGATTTTATTATGGACGATAATATTATTATGGTTGTAAGAATCTACGGCTTGGTTGTTGGGCTACAGGAGGCCCCATAGAAGTAGTTGTTAAAAAAAGAGAATAGATCAGAAAAGTAGATGGTGCCAAATTATCACTAATATAGCGTAAAAGATAACCCTTTTTTTTACCCTATACGGGAACTTAATGCTCCTTTAGGTTCCAAAAGAAGTCATCGCATTTCTCTTCTCAGCCTTAACGCTTAAGTTTCTGTAAATTTTCAAAAGCTTAAATTTACATTTCTTCCAGAAGTCAGTTTGTTGATTATAGCATTTGAAAGGGTATTTGGTTTCGATGAAGCCAAATTAACAACAACAACAATTTGAATTTGTCGCATTTGGCTGTCCTCAGATAAGTCGGGAGTTGCTAAACAAACAAAAGCCACACGATATTTGCGTGCCACAAGCTAAATAGTCTGGTAGTCAATTGTAAGTCACGTTTATTTTCTCCTCATGGCGTTAAAGGAAAGCCCATCGATCCATAGGAAACTTAATGGAATGGCTTAAATTGAATTGTCAGTTAGAATAGTTTATAATCCATGGGAAGAAGAGCATTCATCTCGATAAGTTAAAATTTTCTAAGGACTCTGTGACAACATGGACGTATGCTTCAAACAACAATAAGCAACTGTTAACAAAAGTTGTATGCCCATGGAATTGTGCATAAAACAATGACAATGACTACGACAACTGCTGCAACAGCAGCAGCAACAACACCAAAAACAACTACAACAACAACAACAATAGTCAAAGAAAACATCGTCAACGGTTGTGAGGACGAAACGAACGAATCACGAACCCGGAAGCCTTTGCCGGCTCGCTCTCACTCTAACTCTTGCTCACTGGGCTCTCATGTCGCACACATGAGTCAGTGTGTGTGTGTGTGTGTGTATACTTGTATTTGGCAATTGTTGGTTGCAATTTCTTCATTTAAGCCAGGCCAGTGCCAGCCGCCCACTGCCAGAGAAATTTCCGCTGAAGATCGGCAAACAAAGGCTGCATATTTAAATGTGTTTGCGGCCAGAACCGGTCGTTCGGTCGGTCGGTCGGTCGGACGGTCTGTCTTTAAGGCGGTCGCCAGAAATTTGTTCGCGCTTGTTGACAATATTGTCGTGTAAGGGCCGGGCCATAAAGAATTTGAATTGCGCAGCGTGCATGTTTTGGCCACAATGCGACGATCCGGTCCGTTTGCAGAGAACACGAGGCTCGAGTGTAAATTACATTAACACAAACAATTTGCGACTGAAGAGCGGGCGATCGAGTCTCTGTTTGTCCAGCCAGTAAGTCAGTGCCATTTGCCAGTTGCCAGTTGCCAGTAGGCAGTTGCCAATTGCCAGTTATGGCCTGCAGTCTGCACTCGTCAAAGTTGCAATCAATCATGTTGCTAGTTGTTGCTGCTGTTGTTGTTGGTGTTGTTGTCGGTGCGCTTAAAGAATGTTGAACAACTATAGTAAATGGAACCTGATCATATTGCTGGCTGTTGTTGTCGTTGTCTGTTGGCTGTTGGAGTCATCAACGCAATGCCATAGCTTGTCGATATCAGCGTTAAATCTACAAGATCATTTTCTCTGCGCCTCACAACGTATAATTTGTGATTGTTATAAAGTCGAACGACCAATCGACCAGTCACTCGAGCAGAGTAAACCCAACCCAATCCGACCGACCGAGCGACGGACCAACGATGGCGACCTGGTAATAGACTCGTCGTCGCACGCGTAATGAATTGAAACGTTTCTTGGCGGCGCTGCTGCTGCTGCTGTCGTTGTTGCTGTAGTTGTTGTTGTTGTAGTTGTTGTTGTAGCTGTTCTTGTGTGCTGCTGCAATTGAAATTGTAAAGTTTCTCGGGGCCTTTGTCTGCGCCCAGTCCATCAACGTTTCTAGCTTCAATCGATCATTGCTGCAGTTCAGTTTCATTTCACTTGAATTCTGTTTGATATCTTCCTTACGCTTTCCCAGAATGTGTTCTGTGCTGGTTACTCCAACTCTGTGATTTATTTGGTTAGAAAGAGTGCACTTTGACAGCGACTTGCAGCTGAAAGCTGAGTTGGCATTCGGGTTAGTTTTTGGTGTTGGTGTTGGTGTAGGTGCAGTGCTTGGTCTTGGACTGGTACCGACAGCGAGGCGTAATAATGCTTTTAATATCAATTGAAGAGAATCTACGGCATTGTGTTTTGACACTGGAAGGCACGAAGTGAATGTCCATCCGCCTTCCGGATAGCGCATCACAACTGTGTCGAAAAAAGCGGCATATACATATATAGTATCTGGCAATTTTGGGGTGAATTCAAATTACTGCTGCAATAAATCTAGCACGCTAATTTCATAATAGCAATCTTCAATTAATAGAGATTCTCATAAGAATATGTACTAGTATATTTTTTGAACATCTCATCATAAATAACATGTCTTATCACTCATACAAAATAATAATTCGTCTTCAAACCTCTTTATTTCGTGTACAAATGCATTTCAAAGGAGGTACTAGTAATAGTCCTGCCAATATTCGAAAGGGGGATTTCTTAATACTTTATGTTGCTTCAAATTTTGTGGCACTGTAGGACCTTGAAAGCCTTTTCCTTTTCCCGCTTGCTTTCTTTTATTATTTATCTATCATTAGTTTTCCTATCCCACTAACGTAAAGAACATGCCGATTTAGAGCTCTCCTTTCTTATCTTACCCTGATAATTTGATTTCCGCAATGGAACTAAAAAGCTCATTAGAATCGTTCATAATACTTGTAAGTCCTACGTGCTAGCAGCATTCTCTGCGTTTTGTTGTTTTAATAAAATAAGAAGTTATAAAATTAAAGTATTTAAAGTATTCAAATTGTCCATAAACAATCTTCAATGAACGAGTTCATAAATCCGATCAAAATGAAAGAGAAATCTTGAAGGAAAACAAATTACTTAACTTATTTAATTAATTCTAGAATAATCATGTTAAATTCTTTACAGAATTAACTAACTATATGAATAGATGTATGAAGGCAGGAGATCATAAAATTCGAGAATAATCATTAAGTATAGTTATTCAGAGTTCTAATAGGAATCGAACCGATCTCGTTCACATGTTTTAAAAGAACAAATAAAGGTATTCATTAAACCAATTGGATAATTACTTTAGGAATACAGATCTTTAATCGAATCTCAGTCTTTAAATAAGATATCGAATATAGTATCTGTTTTGAGAATATAGAATTTTCTCAATTGTAGCAGAATTGGCGGCAATAATACGTGCTTAAGTTGTAATAGAGTCTCAGCTACCTGGAGTTCTACTTGCTATCCTTTCAGTTGCTTTCCTCTATTGTTGTCGTCGCGACGACGTTAGCCGTATCGTCGCGGCTTTGGAGCGCGTATCGCGAACTGTCATCATTTTCAAATTATTTCTCGTTGAATATCTAATCAAGATTCATGCATGATCGCGGCTAAATTGCTTCCAGGCAAGACACACAGCCCAACAACTACAACAGCAACCATAACAATTGCCTCAACAATGCATAATGCAAGCAGACAACCCAACCATCGACCAGGTACCACCAGGAACGTGCAGCCTGCACGCCCGCGACGTGTTCAATAGTCGGAGGCACAGCCTTTTGGGTTTCCTTCGATTTTTTCGCATTGTACTTGCTGTATTGTTTTTCTTGCTTTTTATTTTCCTCGAGTTAATAGTGTTGTTATTGTAGGCCAATTTCTAGCTTGTGGCTTTGGTAAGTTCTTGATTTTAGCTTTGACTTTGTTTATTTTCCGGCCCCGGAGAATTCCTCAAGCAAGCGCTGCAAATACTCGTATGTATGTATTTCTGGGTGGTAAATTCGCTCTGACAGTTGTAAGCTGAGCTGCAATCGCAATTACCCGACTGGTGTGCGAAATGAATCACTATATTTCTCATATGTACATGCACATACCTTTTCTGTGCACCCAAGTAGTCCCTGCCGATGTTCATTAGCTTCTGTCGACACTGCGCATGCTCGCACTTGTACTTGAACTTTAACTCGTCTTTATTTTACTTAATTGAAGTAGCCAGCACTACCGACGACAGTAGGTAAATAATTCAATTACACATCGTACTTACGCCATATAGTACATGTATGTATGCATGTATGTGTACATACGGACTCGTACAGTACATAATACTCATACAAATCGAGACAATTTGATGCCTAATGAATCAACTACTAAAAACAAATATATATGAATATACATAGCTAGGCTAGCTACTTAAAAGTATACAGATATGCGCAGGTTTACAATAATTATATGGTGTACCAGAAGCAACAACACATTAACGCTGCCAATTGATTGTTCGCGGACTTCCCTATAACGTATTATTCCTGACCCTGTTCCCATTGGTAATTTAGATAATTTTGTTGAAATTGTAGATTCGGATTCGGATAAAGAGAGCTATGTGTGAGCTAGAAATATATATACCTACATACTCGTAAAACAGTGCTGCGATGCGTCGCAATTCCAATTCTGAGTCCATATTTTATATTTACAGTTGGTCTTCGATTATCCGGACCTAATTATCCGTGACAAAAATTTACAAACTGACTAACTCGAAGATCATTCAAAAGTTAAGGAGAATATATATTAGAGCTAGCTTAAACTATTGTTTAAATAATCTTTATATTACCCCCTTTTTTAACGCTCGTTCCCAATAATCAGAGATTAATCGGAACTCAATTGTATTTTATTGATCAATTTTTTTTATTGACTTGACATTTAAAATAGGGCTTAAAGTTTGTTTGAAATAAGAGTGATCTGATATATATATATAGCCTTAAGATAAACTCAAAATAATTAAAGTGATTTGAATATTGAAAAAGTTAGGAATGTTTGAAATATTTTAGACTTCAAATATCGCTGCTTCTTTTTAGATAACCAGTTTAACTAGTTTAAAAAGTAATAAATGTATTTAATACATTTAATTTCTTTGAACCCTATAATCTTTTCTGAAATCTACAGACAACATATTTTTACAATTTAAATAACAGCTTCTGCTAAAATAATGTGCTTTTTAAAAACATATTGATAATGCTTTTTAGTTCTTGAAATGTTTATTTTGTAACATTTAATAGCAGACGTTGTAAGAGAGAGAAATCGTAAACAAAACAGATAACATATAATAATAGGTGGAGGCGTAGTCTTTTATAATCGGCAATGGATGGTGTTAGGAGTGGGGTTGAAATGAGGAGACGGTCGTTGTAGCAAATGAATAATCCTATATTGTCTTGATTAAAATTATCGCCAACAATTGTTGTTTTCGCATAACAATTGGACAGAGTAGGAAGAATTAAACGAAGCACGAACTTCGATGATACTCTAATAACTAAACTAAACTACCAAAAAAAAAAAAAAGAAAAAAGCAATTCTATATAAAAGTTTCCTACATCTTAAATTTTCAAAAAACATGCAAATTCGATATTAATATTATCGTGGAAGAAAGCATAAATGAATTGAATTATTGTTTGCACTGGCAGCTTAGCAGCTAATTGTTGATGCGACTGCAACACACTTCCTCCCCCAACCCAACCCAACCCTACCCTTTCCCCTACCCCCTCCCCGAGCCCGATTAACATCAATTGACTGACCAACCACACCAGCGTCGAATGCGTTCAAAAAATTTGTACGGAATGACAGTTTTATTAAATTACATTGAAAGTCTATCGCCGCTTGTTAAAGTGCTGTTTTGTGTGCGTGTGTGTGTTTGCTTTAGCCACTTAATTGTTATTAACTTATGGTTGACATTTGTGACATTTCCAACGCTTGGAGTGCCAGCAATTGACGCCGGTTGCGTTGACAACGTGGCGTCCAGCTAATTGATGACCCAAAAAGGCGTATAATTCTTTTTATTAGATTTGCAAACCAACCACAGCCACATAACTAATTTGGCTTCACATATGTAGGGGCATGTCTGTAGCTCCAAAAGTTGGTGGGGATTCATGGCTATGTGGGACCCATCACTACTAGCCGCTCTTACAAACAAATCCAATTTGGACTTGAGCCCAAAAACAAGTTATTGGCATACGAAGGATGGCTACACAAAATCGCCCGAAGATGAAGGCTTGACATTTTTATTATTTGTACGCATATGTGTTTATATTTTGCGAGGGCCGGCAAATTTACGAGCCTGAGAATAAAGAGGAACTGGCAGCAGCAACTGGATTGCAACTGGATTGTTGCTGCTGCCAGGCAATATCAATGTCGGGGAACGGTAACAACGACGCGGTTGGATAGCAATTCATGGCTACCCATATTTTCTTAACACGCTGCGCAGAAGAGCCGCATCTTGAGCCGCGTCTTGAAATTTCATTATCAAACATGCAAATCGAAGTTGGAAGTTGGAGTGGCAAACACAATTCTTTAAACTTGGCGCGTGTATCGTAAATTGAATTTTTGACGCTTCTGTTCTGTGGCCCTTCATTGCAGCATTGAATAGCTTGTCTGTTATTTATTTATTATTTTTAGCTAACTTTGCATTTTGGTCTTATTTTCAGCTGATTGGTGAACATTTACGAAGAGATCTTAAGTAAATCTTACATTAAACAGCTACCACACTCTAACCTTAAAGGCCAACTTAACGCCAAAATGGTGCTCGTGCTGAATGGCGTTCTGCAGGACGACTGTCCGATGGACACCAACAGTCTCTTTCTCCAGCATCCAGTCTACAGAGAATATGCACAGCAGCTACACTCCATACAGGCGAAATCGGTGGGTCCGGCTGGACTGCTCTACGTTGGTCAGCGCGAGCTTGCCGCCGCTGCTCCGCATGATAAGAACATTAATATTATTGGCGCCGATGATGCCACCACCTGTATTATTGTCGTAGTGCGACATTCTGGTAAGTCTCGAAACACAATTGTGCCGAATAGCCTTTAAATTAGTTCCATTTCAATTGTGTGATAGGCTCCGGTGCTGTGGCTCTGGCGCACTTTGATGGCAGTGGCGTCGATGAGGCCGTCTGCACAATGGTATCGCGCGTTCAGGAGCTGGCACTTGGCTATCCTGAAGGACGCATCGAGTTGCAATTGATTGGTGGCTACCGAGACTCGCAGGGCTATGGCGAGGATGTCTTCTACAGCATTATGCGTAAGTGATTTGTATCTCGATTAACCCAATAGTTGGTTAATACTATATGCATATATTTCTGTAATACCTGTGTGATTTAGAATCATTCCACAAGCACCATCTGGAAATCGATTTGACGCAAGCCTGCGTTGGCGAACTAAACACAATGCTACGCGGCGAAAGAAATTGCCCGATTATTTATGGAGTGGGAGTCAACATCAAAACTGGCGAGATATTTCCAGCTACTTTTCCGGACAGAGGTCCCGATCGACAGCTGCGTGATGCCAGAATTTTTATGGGAGCGCAATCGGTACGTTTTTGCTTTGTTAAATGAAAGCATTTACTAATAGCGGCCACCTTTCAGGTCTTGGACATATACGACTCCGCGCTTGAAATGTTACGGATCGGTCCCTTTAATTATGATCCACTGCGTGGCGCTGATTTATGGCTGGCCCAAACAGATGAATTTTTGCTGCAGCATCTATCGTCAAGTCCGGACGTGGAACCGCCACATTTCGCTCATCAGGTGCGTTTAGCAGTCTAACGATTACAAGTATAGTGGAGGACGGCCTAAATTTCGTTGTTTATTTCAGACGCGTGCCACCATCAGATTTATACAGGAGAACCAGTTCCCCGCTGTTACCGTTTTTAGGGACAATCGGCCCCGCTACTACCGACGCGACGACGCTACGGGCTGTTGGGTTTTGGTTAGATATTAAAGTTTAATTATAGTTTTAGTTGTTACGCAAGTAGTAAAACATCATGGAGCAATGTCAGATGTAAACTGGTGCATGTGTTATTCGTCATTCCGTTTGTTCATTCGTTATTTGTTAAAAATTGCTTTTTCTCACCTCACACTACTACATATAGTACATATCTATGTAATCTTTGCCTAGAATCGTTGCTTCTGCCTAACGTTGCCCTATGATATTATTTTTTCACACTAAGTTTTATAACTTTTGCAATTCTCTCTAGCTATTGTGCTTTGTTATTGTGTTGAGCTTGCAGTCGAACGAATCAACTCTTGAACTGTATTTTAAATTCTTTCTTTCTTTATAATTAGGTTCTAGATTGAGTTCGGATCTAGAACACCTTCGGGACGCGCCTTATTAATGGATCTGAAAGAAACGATAACTAATTATACATACATACATATGTTTACTGTGTGTACACATACATACATATACATATATTCATATGTAATACATATTAAATAAATTGATTAAATATTTAAAATGATTCTTAGCAAAATATATACACATGTAAACGAACCTTTTAACGCATTAATTTTAGTTTTAAAATGTAAACTGTATTCACTATAACAAATTAAAATGGCTTGGCTATTCGTACATATGCATAAAAAAACAGACCGATATGTGTTTTATTATAAAATCGGACATGTCATTTACCAGGGAAGGATATAAAAATGATGCATTCCGATTCAATGATTACTTTTGTTTACACCAATTTCCTGGGTATTGCATAAAACGATCTACATACGTATATATACATATACATACTTGTATGTATTTACATTTCTGTTTTTTCAAGTATTTTATAAAAAACAGGATTGGCAGCCCAAAATACTTCGCAGCTATGGATTTTTAATATTTAGCAATAAAAATGATCAAAAAGGAAATAAACGATAATCGATCCACGTAATGCATTTTGTCATATGTATACACGACAAGATTCAGATTATTAAGATTAAAGTCATTACAGGCAAAAATAATTTCCATAATTTGTTTTTTTCAAGGTATTTAAATTTTTAATCAATGTACCAATTTTACTGATCATTTATGTTGATTTTATTGTTGACAGCAGTCTGTCAATATGTGTATGGTGAATTATCGTTGCACAATGAAAAAAGTTAAGGTCAAAAAGGTAAATTATTTATGTTAAAGGCTTCATGTTATTTTTAAAGCAGCAATTTCAATTCAATGTAGAGTAAGGGCTTATACCATCTGAAGAAAGCGACGACTCCCATTGTCATATTGTCTAAGCAGTCATAATTTCAAACATCCCCTTTTATTAATTTTGCAGAAGCTAAAAACCCACTGCACCTTTTTTATGTCCAATCAGAAACAGCTAATTCAACTGTTCACAGTATGGCAGCACCGATTAATACTAAAAAGTGCTGCGGAACTATCGGCGGTAAGCTGACACAAATAACTGAAATACACATTCTGTTGAAAACAGGAGGAAAAAATGCCAGCTGAGAATTCGAATACAAATAATTAACATAAAATTACTAATGATACGTGGTATTTTATTTTGAAGAATTTATTCAGTTCGATAAACGGATTTGTTCATTGAACTGGAGCAATACAACGCAAACTATTATCGCCATCTCTAGTTGTCTGTCGTGTCGTCGTTGTCTCGGGCAGTTGTTCTTTTGGATGGGAAAGTGATATTTATTTCGAATTATACATTTTTCGCGTTAATAAATTGCTTTTTTAATATCACTTTGCATTTTGCAAAGCATGTATTTATGAGGACTAACTGAAATTCAAGACTGAAACAGCTACAACTACACAGGAACGTGTCGATTTCTAATCACACTTGCTGCACTTTCTTCCATAAAGTAACAGTTTCACTGCAACAAGAAGAGCGCCCGTAGCTCACCTCCGCCATAATAAATTTGTGCCAAAGCGTCGGTGGCGTCTAATCATTAGAAGAAAAATAGAAGAAAAACATTGTATCAGCGAACAAATCCGCTTGAACTAGTTTGTGTTGGCTGGCACTTGCGAAGAAGAAAACACATCGCAAAAGGGCAGGGCGCATTTCAATTTTGCTGTGGACGACGACGACAAGACGTAAGTGGCTTGGAATTTATTAATTATTTCTTTTGAAAAAGACAGCAGCTTTAATGGGTTTGTGTGCGTAAATGTATGCGTACTCATCTATGTGCATGCGTATGTAGTTATTTACATACGTATGTACAATTGGCGTTTTCGAAAGCATGTTTACGGTTATTGCATTTCATAGCCATTTTGTCCAGGGTTACCAAATCACTAAGTAAATCAGTATTCTCCCTATCTCAACAAATTAACAGTTATATTTGGTGTTTCTTAGAATTTGTTGCATGGCCATGCAATATTAACTGATTGTTGGCTGAGCTTAACGTAGGTTAACAACCAGGTATTAAATAATCATAATGAATATAATTTTTAAATACTTGTTATCTTTTCAGCAAAAATCATGAACGGAAAGCCTAATTCCGGTTCATCCAGCTTTGATTTGCACATCACACATTTGAACCACGTTGGCCCATACTTAAAGATATTTGGCCAGGTTAACCGTGAAACGATTTCTTTGCTTAGTAAACGAATCGAACAGTTGCTTCCCACATGTTTTGCAATTGAACCCAGCTGGTCCTTGGGACGGCAGCAGGCACTTTTGGTGCCCGGCATATTTTGTGTGTTTAAACAAAAGTACGGTGGGGCGCCAGGAGATGCGGATTATATGCGAACACGATTGGTGAGCGTTTCCATTGATGAACAGCTGGACGATCAAATACAGATGCTCGCCGAGATTGAATTTCTCGATTTCGGATACTGTAAGACTGTAAACAGTCGAGATGTAAGTGTGTGTGATATACATATATCGAACTTTATAATAAGTTTTGCCACGACGTCGTCTTTATTTACAGCTACTTTTTCCAAAACAACCTCAGCTACTTCAAAACGTTCCAATTCTGTGCACACAATACATAATGCTCGGTATTTGTGCCGGTTGGGAAGCAGCTGATTTTGACAAAGTCAACCAGTTGATTTTAAATCATACAGTTCATATCTCAGTTGAGCACGAGGTTAGCAAGAATTAAGCTTTTGTGCATTACTTAATTACTTACGCATATTTCCCTTGAAGATTTCTGGTCAAAAGTTTGTCAATGTACAATGGAAGGATTTCAACTTGGCAGAGTTTCTAGTGCAACAGAAGCAAATTGGAGCGCCCATTACAAACGAACTGATGTTGGAGCATTGCAAGAAAATGTGGAAAGACTCTCCACAGCCAACCAACAATAACACCCATTATATCAATAACAACATGCAAAACATGAGTAACGCCTCAAAGACGCCAACCGATTTGGCTCGTGAACAGCTCGCTGCCCGCCGTTCGCTGGCTGCCCGACTGGAGCAGCAGCGCACGTTGCCCGTGTCAATGCCCAGACAATTGAATGCGGCTGCACCGGAACACATACCGAAGCAGCTGAACGCAATGCAACTAGCTAGAGATAAGGCTTTGCCAGCTTCTGTTTCGCTCGCGGATGTGGTATGATTTTTGAGCTTAGCAATTTCCGATTTGCACAATATGTTATTAGCATAATTTTCTTTTCCAGACAAATGTAATTCCTTCCACTGTTCAAGCACGGGCTCTAGCAAACATACAAAAGCCCACATACATGCCAAGTAATCAATACACGCGTGCCACCTTCCAGTCAAACGAACCCATTCTTCAGATGTCGGTTCACAATGCATTCACTCCAAAAACTGTCCAACGTTCGGTAAACATGTACAGCAATGTGCGATTGGGCAAACCTATGCTGCCACCCTCAATTCAACCACACTTGCATTCTCTTAGTCCTGTTCGATACTCGCCGCCCAGAACTTATACGCCAACGATGCCGCCCGTTCTACCCCAAAGTATAATTCCAGCGTTTAAAAGCACAAGTCTGACGATCGGCTGCACATACGATGTCTATGTGAGCTACGTAGAAAACGGCCCTCACATGTTCTGGGTGCAGCTGAAGAGTGCGACAAAGGAGCTCGAAACCCTAATGGGACACATTGAGCGTTCCAATCTAAACCCAATGATGCACAGTCCTGAAGTGGGCATGGCATGTATTGCCCGTTTTGCAGAGGACGGAAATTGCTATCGTGCGCTTATTAGCGCTATCTTTGGCAACAAATTTCGCGTTGTTTACGTAGACTACGGAAACTCAGCTATGGTTGAATTCAGAGATCTATTTCACATATCACTTGAGCTTCTGGACATCAAACCATTTGCTTTTCGTTTCAAAATGGCTGGCACCAAAGAGCTGGAGCCAATTGACGAAAGCATTAAGCGACTTTTTAGGGAATCTGCATTATATAGAAACTTTCATCTTATAGTGCGTCCAGCAGAAAGTGTTGGATCTCTTCAGACTTGTTATCTAAAAGATCGTGATGTAAGACCCAGTTTAACAATTCGATTTTTTTCTTTGAAAATATTAACATTGTTATTTTTTTATTATAGGGAAATAGCATGCTGGACGTGCTTAAAAAGATGAAGAACTCCCGCAAGGCATATGCAACCGCCGAGCACCTTCAGAATGATGATTCGGTCGAAATACGTTTCATTGATTCACCCAGTAATTTTTATGTGCAAAAAGTGTCCAATATTGGACAATTCGACCAGCTCATGGACGAAATGTTTTCCTATTACAATACCAATCAGGTGGTTCCTGAGCAGTTTATCCTTGGCTCTCCATGCATTGTAAAGTTTGAGCAAGGATGGTACCGCGCCGAAATATTGCGAGTCGACAGTTCGGCCATTATTGTGCGCCATGTTGATTTCGGATATGAGCAGAGTGTACAGCGACATCTGATCAGTATTATAGCCGAGAAGCATCTGAAAATGGCGCGCCAGGCCATCAAGTGCTGCCTCAAGGGCTTTGAAAACAGCGAACTGGGTCAGGAAAATATTACCGATCAATTTGAAATGCTTGCTGAAGAATCAAATATCAGACGGCGCACTTTCACAGTACGCGTGTTTCGAATCGAGCCCGATGGCCTCAATGTAGTTAACCTGTTGGCAAGAAATTTGAATGTGATGAAGAAACTTTACAAATTGTCGATGCCCTTCGAGCAGTATTTATCGCTGGAGAAGGGTCAATTTAATCCAATTAAAGCACCATCTGCTGTATCTCCGGTAGGAACAGATGCCTCAGTCGTACCATTGGAAAAGGCAAACATTTTGAACTCTACAACTGTGGAAAGTGACGATCGTATGCAGTTGAAAAGAACAGCGCGTAATAAAGATGCTGGCGAATGGGACAAACACAGTTCAAGCAGCTCCAGAGACAACCGCGACAATCGTGATATGCGCTCCAATTCCAATGACCAACAGCGAAACGCTGGCACTAAGCGGCAGCAACAGCACAAAGTAGAACGTCATCGGGCTCCGAAATTGGACTTGAGTTTTGAAACGCAAAGTACGGGCAGCTATGCCAGCGGTATGAGCTCGCCACGCAAAAATCGCCAGACCGGACGTGGTCAGAATGGAAAACAAAATGCAAACATAAACGAGTAAGTGGAAGAAATGAAATTCATATAGTTATACGCAGTAGTAGGTAAATTGTTAAAAATAATGAGGCCTGTGCCTCTTTTCTAAAATTGAACAAAAATATGCTGATTTAAACAATGATTAGTGGCTTAAATAGTGGCTAGCGAAACGAAATTGAAGCACAAGTTTCAGAGAAAAACAGGGAACTGTATTTTATGGCTGCATTGCGACCTACTTCTGTTTCTCCATTCATATGGCTTAAAACGAAAGTGCCGGACTGAAATCGCACGCTACCAAAATTAGTAAACAGCAATTTTATGACTACTTTTGATTAATGTTAGCAACTGTTTTTCGGTGAGAAGTGTAGCGAAAAGTCAAAACAGGAAAGAGTATGTATTCTAATCAAGTATTTTATACTTCTATGATTTCGAAATAGCGTTTCTAATGTAGAAGGAGTAGTTAAAACCCACAATTCAACAACGTGGAGATCCAATTTCATCTTTACTTTTTTTAATGTACTTTTGTTTTTAAATGTATTAGGTATGCGGAGAGCTTCAAGTAATTCTAAATTAATAGTTGAAAAACCTTTATAAATAATAATGCTATTTATAAAATGATAATTTATCAATTTCAGTCGTAGCTCGCCACGAAAAGAGCAGCAACAAAAACAAAATCAGCGTTCACAAAATGCTCCACAAGGATTTGCGCAGAAGCCGCTGCGTCAAAAATCCACTTTGGATGGATCAGCAGGCCTGAAGAAATCCAGCGGTATCGATAGTGACGGAGCATCCAGTACATCTACAACATCGAAGTCGCAGAATCCGGAATCATATCTGCCACTGGATAAAGCATTTGTGCTGCAAGACGTTAAAACACCTCATAAAGATACCGCAAGCATTTCCTGGTGGGTCTCACCATTCCAATTTTATGTTGTGTTCAAAACTGCGGCCACCAAGTACGATAGTCTGCTGAGGGAAATGAAAGAATTCTATCGCCAGAAGCCTAACCAGTCGCTGCAACTGAAAGTGGGCTCCAGTGTGGTGGTGCGTCATCGCAAAGACGGTGCCATATTACGTGGCACGGTACATGCTTGCAATCACATGCTCCGCAAATATCGAGTTTTTTGCGTGGACTCTGGAAATATAATCACGGTTACCTCTGAGGATTTATGGCAGGTGGAGCAGCGCTTTGCAGAAGCACCCTGCCTGGCCCATCGTTGTACCTTTAACAGCGTGGTCAGCAACTACGATCACCTTTATATTATCGATCGCATGGAGAAATTTGTGCCATCCAATGCCAAAGTTGAGTGCGAGTTTCTCGAGAAGCACTTAAAAAGTAACACTTTTATTGTAAACATATTTGTTAATGGAGATTCGTTGAGAGATATGTTGGTTAAATCACAGTTTTTGACCCAAGTACCCCCTGGTAAGCTAAAATTGACCTTCATATTGATTCATATATAAATCTTATATTGTTCCGCAGAGGTGCGTGTCTCTCTGCTGGCAGGTCAGCAAATACGTGGAAAGTTCAGCTCCATTCGAGACATGACAAACTTTAAAATACAGCTGGAATGCTGCAATACCGTCAATTTCCTATGCAGTTACGACGATCCAAAGTTCGTCAAAGCTAACATGGATTTGGCAAGGCATTTTAAGGAGTTTTATGAGGGAAAATCGGTCGCTTTTAATGTGAAGGATGTGTGTGAAAATAATATGTAAGTACCTATAATACGAGACATTTAGTCAAACTCCTTTGCCGCTAACAGACTAGTTGCTATGAACTTATGATAATTTCATAAATAATTAGTTAAGTTAATAAAAGGTTACTGATTTCTGGATTTTTTCCAATATCCGCAGCATACATTTGCGCCCTATTATGCCCCTGTTTAAGGAAGATCGCAACACATTCATTTGCGGATACCCTATAATGACGAATACGTTCAAAGCTCTTGTCGTGTATATCGCAAAACCCTATCGAGTGTATGTGCAGCCCAGCGTCATTGAGTCTGTGATGAAGGAAATGTTGGATAACATGTACGATTATTATGAAGAGAATGGTAAGTCCAAATAAGGGATCGCTAAAATATTTAAACTTAACTCAAACTATCATTGAACCATAGGCAAACCATTGTTGAAAATTGAAAAGGATCAGTTGTGTGCGGCACGCAGTAAGGATGAAAATTGGTACCGTGCTCGCATTGTGGCTAAGAACGCTAATGAAAAGGAAATCGAGGTGTTTTACTTAGATTACGGCAACACAGAAAAGTTGAGCCGCAGCGACCTTAAAGTTTTGGAAGAAAAGTTTTACGTAGATAAAAGCAGTTACGGCGTGGAAATCAACTTACCGATTGGTCGCACTAATAACGAGGAAAATCTAAAGGCCCTGTTAAGCAAGCTTTTGGATGAACAAGTTGTTACCGTAAATCCAATCGAGACACGCCGTAATCATATAATTGCTGATTTGATTTTAAACAATAATCAGAGCGTAGTAAATGCATTGAAATCTGAGAAGCTTATCGCAGGACGGGATATTGATTACATGCGTAAACAATTGGAAAAGGATAGACCACATATATTTGAATATATCGAGACAGTAGACCTTACTAAAGACGATGATGATGAGAACAAAAAGAAGGAAAAGGAGCCAAACACGTCACAACCACCTAAAGCCTCGCCAAAGAAGAAAAAACAAGAGCCAGAAGAGAAACGTAATAAATTAGCAGAGAAGCCAAAGCCAGTTGCTGTGGAGCAAAACTTAAAACCCGAGCCCATGTCCGCTCCTGCAGTTGCAGTTGAAGCGATTACCAAAGTTTGTACCGAACCTCAGCTGCCAACCAAATCCCTAACGCCGCCTCCAGCGACCCCAACGCCAGCACCTGAGACTGAAACTGTCGCTCTGCCCGCTACAGCCTCCCCAGATCCTTATAAAGACATGGACACGGTCGTGCTTAGTCACTGTGACAATCCGGCACAATTTTTTGTGCATTATATTGATAAACTCGACACGTTGCATCGATTGCAAGAAAACCTGCAGATTGTATCGCCTTCGCTGCCGCAACTGATGAATGTTGTTGATGGCGCTGAATGCATTTCCCTGTATTCTGTGGACAAACAGTGGTATCGTGCCAAGATAATTGATGCTGAATTAATGGTCTTAAAGTTTATAGATTATGGCAATACTGACTGTGTGTCTGATGCCAGCGAAATCAAGGAGAGCATGTGGTCCCATATTGAACCATTTTGTGTGCCTTGCGCACTGCCCATCTGTCCCAAAACTGCTGACTGGGTGGATGCGGCCAACAATATATTTAATGATTCCTATAACAAAATTATACACTACGAGTATTTGACACACGGCGATTACGAGACGCGCAGTTATGTTAATATGTACATTGAAGGCGTTGATGTGGCCAAGAAGCTCATTGCTGATGGTTATGCCAAACCTCTGGAATACGTAATCAGCGGTTCTACCTGCTACGTCTCACACGTGAACGGTATCTCTGATTTTTATATACAATTGGAACGTGATTGCAAGGCCTTGGAACTAATCGAGATGTATTTGCGAGATGCAGAACAGCATTTAAAGCCGTTGGAAAGCTTTGAAAAGTCTCTCATTGTGGCAGCGCTGTTTGAGGAAGATGGATTATGGTATCGCGCCGAGCTGTTGAGGCAGCTGCCCGATAATCGTTACGAGGTACGCTTCATCGATTACGGAAACACATCTTCCACACCCAAGTGTCTTCTACTCTCCGAAGAGATTGCTAATTTGCCAAGTCTCTCCAAAAGATGTACCCTAGAACTGCCAACCGACTACATATCCTGGTCGGATGAGGCTGATGCCAAATTTGCAGAAATTACTGGCGAGGGCGAGCTTGTATTCACTACAGAACTAATTCGGCCTGGCGTTAGTCATGTAGTCATACATTTGCTTTTGGACGAGGACAACATCATTGATAAACTTCTGCCACTATGCGCACGAAAGAAACCTGAAAAGGAGGTCAAACCCAAACCAAATGCCTCTTCTGAGACGTCCGCAGAGGAAGCCAAAAACAAGAATGCAGAATTAAAGGCCTGCATCACACACTTGGACAGCCCAAAATGCGTTTACTTGCAATTAAGTGACTCTTTTAGTATTATTGAAGAAATTGCTTTGAAACTTAACACAATGAAGCACCAGGTCTTCCAGGAAGATAGCCAAATTGGCGAGCTTTACGTGGCTGAAGAGGGTAATGAGTTCTATAGGGTACGACTCTTGGACGTTCCAAGCCCGAAGCAATATCGCGTAAAGTTCATCGATTATGGAAATCAAACTATGGTTAACACCCTCTACGTACTGCCCGCAGAAATGGCGCAAATTAAAGAGCTTGTTGATGTCTACACGCTCGAGCACTGTGATGCATTTGACAAAAATCCGAACTTGACGCGAGAGGCATTGGATGCGCTGGTGGATGGCTGCAACGGAGATGTCACTTTGGAGTTTGTGGATAAAACTGCCAAGCCACCGGTGGTGAAGCTAACGACTATCGGCAAGAATGAACTGAACATCTTCGATCAGTTACAAAAGCTGCTCGAAGTTGAAGTTCAGTTGAATTCAGAAAACAGCGGTGATTCCGAATGCGTCATATCGCACGGCAATTCGCCAAAAAGCTTCTACGTACAGCTGAAGAAGCACTCGGCTCAATTGGATCTAATTGTCAAGACACTTCAGGGCGTTCAGAGCAACCAGCTAAAAGCTGTGGAGAGTCTTTCTGAGAATGTTTCTGGTGTCTGCTACTCACAGGAAGATAATTGTTACTATCGATGCTTGATCAAGCAAGTTTTGGGCGACAATAAGGGCTGTGAGGTATTTTTAACTGACTATGGCAATACGATTATCACGAAGCAGGTCTATCAGCTGCTTGACCAGATTAAGGACATTTTACCACTGGCACTGCATTGCAAGCTAAGCGAGATACCAGCCGGCGTGGAGGATGCTAAGCTGGAGGAGGCCTTTACAGCGCTGGTGGAGCAACACTTTGGCGAAGTATATGAAATCGTTAATGAAATCAAAGACGAGAAGAACACACAACATGCCGTACAACTACGCATTGGTTACAAGGACTTGGCTCAGGAGCTGATTAACCAAGTTGCTGGCATACAAAAAGCCGTGTTGGCCGAGCTTCACAATTGCTTTATCGTCCAGTACAATGCTCCCACATCTTTCTATGTGCAAATGGAGAAGGATGTGCCGGCTCTAGAGAAAATGACGGATAAGTTGCTTGATGCCGAGCAGGATTACGAACCTTTTACCCAGTTGCAGGAGGGCGCCCTCTGCGCCGCTCTATTTCCTGAAGATGGGGTGTTTTATCGCGCCCAGATCGTCAAGTTGCTCGATGGTGGGAAGTGCGAGGTACACTTCATTGATTTCGGTAATAATGCAGTGACGGATCAGTTCCGCCAGCTCCCAGAGGACATGATCGCCCCGGCCCGAGTTGGCAAGCACTGTGAGCTCGAAAGCGCATCGATTGCAAAATGCGATGTGGCAGACTTGCAGGCGTTCATCGACTCTCGCTTTTCAGAGACATTCCAGGTGGAGATTCTGGCAACGGAGGGCGATACTCTTGTCGTCCGTTTGTTCTACCAGAGCACAAGCATTAGCGAGAAACTTCGCCAGCATGTCAATTAAAGGCAACTCATATCAATATGCCGTCCAATGATGTGTGTTCTTCCAAGGTAAAAAGATTTGTAAGTCGAAAAAGAAGGATGTGATAGAGTTAGTCAGCGAGAACATCTTTGTAGAGGCAAATGGTTTATTAGCTAAAAGCTAAAACTACGCACTCAAAAACACATTTATGCGTGCTTGATCGAGGCATCGATGCACGAAACATTGTGATTAGTTTGGCTAAAGCATCAGTTGTATTACATTATTTACCTAATTTAGTTAAACGAGTATGACTTCTTTAAAAAAGAGAACTGAATTCAATTTTTTAAAAAAAACTCACGATATTAGTAGGCAGCTTCACTGGTTTTTTATAAAAAATCAAACGAATGCAATATGAAAAAAAAAATGAAAAACGGAATCAATTTGTATATGAATCATATTTATTTAAAAAAAAACGAAAATCCCCCAAAAAAAATCGAAAAAAAAACGAAACAACAAAAAAAGAATTACAATGCATATGAAATGTATGAATGCGATATTTATTTGCTCAATCAAAATGAAAAGCTCGGAGAGAGAGCACTGTAAAATTTTAATTTCTTTAACTCACTTATTTTGTTACATTATCACGTTATTACTTAATCAACAAAAAAAAATTAAAAAAAAAAAAACACAAAAATAAGGCATAGGGTATAATTTAGACAATTAAAAATTTTGATTTCACACAATAACGTTGGAGAAGAAGCATACAGATCAATCCGTAGGGGATTCTGAAGCGAAAACCACTAATCATATTTTTCTACTTCATATTACTTTTTTAATGTTGTAAACAAAATAAAAAGCAATGTAAACGAATAAATAAAAAGTAGTTGTGTCATTATTTCCAAATATTTAACCCATAAATGTTGACGTTTTCAATAAGCTATTATTGATAGGAAAAGTCAGACTAGTTACGTCAAGAACGACGTAAACATAAGATTGTGTTATGTATATAGCAGCGTGAGTACACGGAAAGAAATTTTGTCCAAAACTCAGGTCAAAAGGGTTTAATTGTACTCATAGCTTCAATAACGAAATCTAAGCTCTATTGAAATGGATGTGAACACAAAATAACTTATCTCCATTTGAAAAAATAATTGTACTTAAATCAAATCATTAGGATTAATGTCTTTAGCTGGAGTTAGGAGTATGACAGAAACAAAAACTGCGAGCGACACATTAAATCTCTCATTCTTCCTTGGCTGCTCTCAGTATTCGAACACAAGTGATTGGCAATCCGTTTTTACGTTACTTTCGTCCAAGGCATAAAGATGTGGAGTTTGGGGCTTTTAACTGTTTTGAGAAGCTCGAGAACGGCTAACAGAGATACTGTTTTCCGGGTACTTTTAGGATGTGGTCTTCTTAATTATTCAGTAATTTGAAAAATTTATGTCAATTTAGAATAACACGAATCTAGTGGTTTAAAAATAAAAAAATCTACACTAATCAAGATTTTGCAACATTTAAAAATATACGTTAGACAAAATAATGTACCTTTTTTTATAATCATTTCTAAGCTCTTCAGTGCCTCAGTGTTTAATATTTCTTTAACAAAAAAGTCCTTAAGTTTTTCTATCCGTGTAACTTCATATTTCCATTAGCTTTTGCACAGGCTCGTGCTTTTTTCATTAAAATATTAAATATTTTGTGACAACGAAGGCGTTCCCAAAGATTGGTTAACGTTTAATTGCTAATTGAATGGAGACAGCTTAGCTGAATGGGGAATCGAGCCACAACTGGCAAAATAACAGACACAACAAAAATAACAACTCAATTCTAAGTAGTGTACAATCGTATTTGGTCGTAGTCTCTGTCCCAATTGTTATCATTAGTTAGCAATAGCAGAAAACGAGTGCAGCCGAACAACAATGAGAGCGCCGCAGCCCTGGTTCTAAGAGAGATAGATAGGGAGCGAGAAAGAGCGAGCTAATGCTCTCCAATTTTTATTTTCGGTTTTTCAATCTCACTGCACTATCTTTGTTTGTGTGCTCGTGTGCGAGCGCTGCTTTATCAGGCCCGAAAGGCAACAGAAACGATCTTTCCCCGTTTGCTCATTTAATTCAAATTCTACGGTCGAATTGAATGGTTCCGGTGATGCTCAACGGTCAGTGTAAATGAATAGTGAACACGGAAGGCGCACACAATTCGAAGAACACGAATCTGCAGATGCGAATGATTTTGAAAATATCTAAAAGCGAAATACATAATAGTGAGATTTGAAATATGTTTCTGAAAGCAATTGCTGAGTGCGATCGAGAATATGCCTAAGTGAAGACAATCGATTTGCAATAATGCATAATAAACGAAAATATACCAGGATTCTTGGCTAATCTAAAGGGTAAGTCTTAGGCTACAGTCCGTAGTGTATTGCGTATTCCGTTGCGATCTCTTCAATAACATGCAGCATAATGAAATAAAACAGTTAAATTGGTTTCAATTGAATGCTGTTGGGGCGAGGCCGCAAATTGAAAGTATAGTAGAGTGCACCGAGGCTTTTGTAATAATTTAAAGTACCTAAGTACATAAATATATATATATGTATATACTTGTATATTTGGATCAAAGTACCCGCGAAGTGCTGTAAAAACTAATACGGCAATTAAATTTAATAGTCCCCGACACCTGCTAGGCGCACAACATTTTTCAGGCCTTATCAAATGGACCGTTATCTTAATACTTACATACGAGTGCTGTACATATAAAGATTAAAACGTGTACGTAAGTACATACTAAGTAAGTATGTAGTAGTATGTATGTCATGACAGATAGTATGATGGGAGAAGCGGACAAATGCCACATACGTATTCCAATTTTGATTCAAGCTGTAATAAATATACTTGTATTAAAAAGACAAAGTTTAACAGATGTCTTATCAAAATAGCCTTGGGATAAGTGGTGGCTGAACCGAATTTATAAAAATTGGAAATTCCTTATCACTGTTTTTTGATTAATAACGCAAAACATTCGCTAGAAATGGGCTTATTCCATTTCTACCCGTTTTCTTTCCTTGTATACATATTTAGTTTTTCCTTGATCTCGTAAATATATAAATGGAGGAGATATGTGTATACTTCCTAATAGGCTTCAAATTCTTACAAGGTTTTAAGCTAAATGGTCCTAGTTTTCCGTAAAAACAATATATTTTAAATATGTATAAATATATAAACACGTTATTTTTTTATCTCAAGGGAAAAATGTTACAATTTCGCAATTTGAATTGTTTTCTTTGCTGTTTGGGAGGAGATGTTGCGATTCTTTCCCTGTTTGAAAAAACTACCATCATGGCATTGCAGAAAATTGATTTCTTGGCTCTTTGGGCAACGATAATTAAATATTCTTTAAAACAAAGTACTATTTCAATCGGTATGTTCTGCCATTTTCATCTAGAAATTTGATTTCTTGGCTCCCTAAGGAAAAATAAATTTCGCTTCTTTTATACTATACTATATATTGCTTTTGGGTTTTGCAGAGTTTTGTTTTCTTTGCTCTGTGGGGCAAAATAAAGCATTTACTATATTCTTGATTGCATTTAATTGAAATAAATGAGCATGGCATCGTTATTATTGTTGTTGTTTTTTTTTTTCAATTAACTTTCGGTTGCCACACCACAAGTTTGTTTTCGTCATTGTTCGCGTCTTGACGCGATAGTGTTCGAGTCGTGCCGAGCATTGGAAAAGTTATGCGGCCGATAAAGGTAGTCTATAGTGCTGAGGGGGTCAGATAAGGTTCTCGAAAACCAACTAGAGCATACAAATATACATATATGCTACATATATGCTCTTTATGATTACGCACTTATTTTTCTGGATTATCAAGCGAGAAAAGGTTTCAACAAAAATAAAAGTCTAAACAAATAAATCTTTATCAGACGAGTCAAAAAAGAAACCAAATAAATCTCTTTGCAAGCAATACATTATACTTGTACGAGTAGTGTACGGTTTACACACCTGTTGAAGGCGCCCAATCGCGCACACACATACATACATATACACCCGGAATTCATATTTATAGGGCCCTGAAACGCCCACAAATGTGACAGAAGTATTCATAGAAGCGCATAAATCTATTCACAAATGTTTAGAATGTTGTTAAAATATTTGAAACTAATTTAAAGTTTTTTGTAGGCTCTTCTAAATTATTTAAAAATTTAGGATTTTGGATTTCTTGTTCACATACATGCTAGATATATATATGTATAATAATCACCGCTGGGACTGGCGCAACGGTATAGCCATAAATAATGCTATTAATTTTCGATGTCATAACTCTTTCGTTAGATAGGTTGTAAGCCCTTGTCCGACATTTATAATTCCTTTTTGCTGCCACCCCACATTGCCGTATTGTTTCTGTTTACTTTGGCTTTTGATTGAGACCAATATATGTATATAAATAAATATTGAACAAATGCGGCCAAAGTGGAAAACATAAATTCCACAACAATAGGGCCGCCTCCACCTACATACGTATAAGTAGGAACATATATCTATACATATATATATATATATATATATATATATATATATATACGCACATATAAGGCCTGTTGTCTATTCGCCCGATTCCGCCGATTCGGCGATTAGGGGGAAAACTTTGACTGTGGCACTTCCATCATCTGTTTTATTGTTGAAGTGGCTTTGGTGAGTTTCCATTTGTGTCCGCCGGATCTCTAACATTAGCCCTTTTTATTGCCAATTCTTTGAATTAAAGCCCCAGAAATGGTCGGCATCACCCACACCACTATTAAATTCCTTTAAAAAAAAAAATAAAACCGAAAATAACACATTGTGTACCAAAGCGCGTGGCATAAGTTTGCAGTTGGCTTTTGGTTGCCGCGAGAATGCTTTGTTTTTCTTTTCCTACATACCCTTTACATAACTAAAGGAGCATCATAGGTTTCAAACAAAAGAGAGTTGATGAATTAGTACACTGGTGAGCAAAAATTGGATTATGCTGATTGTCAACAGACAATCGAAAGTTCGTAAACAGAGATATGGGTCGATGAGTCTACTATAAAGTCCCCAAATATTTTGAAACCAGCTTCTCGTACGGTTAGGAGAATATGTGGATTACTCAAAACGTTCCAGTTTTGCAGATATCAGAAACTTACAATAGTAAAACATTGTAAAGAGTATTACAGCATCGGCCGTCCCACAGTTCCGTTTCAGTCTTTAACTTTTGAAATTCAATTCAAATTTGAGAAATGTATGACATATATTTATAGCCATGGCTATTATTGGTATTGGTTGGTGTTTGCGGTCAAATAACCCCCTTTTCCACAAAATTGCTAATTTTGATCGATGAATCACTGTAGAATACAATGATATTTCATTGTTAGTCGACGTACTAACTGTAATATTTATAATACTTATTTAAAAAAAAAAAACTTATCACCGGCGTCATGGGGTCTTAAAACGCCAACTATTAATACCATGCAATATGTTGGCATGAAGGAGCTTAGAAACACGTTTAGTAATATACCTTTTAAGGTGGTCTGGTCTATCGATCAGTCCAGCCAGGTTTTCTGCTAATTTTTGTGCAAACATGTCAAGCGTTTTTCAAAATTTGAAGGTTCAATTGTAATCATAACGTGTTTTAAAGGAAACACTTTTCGATATGTTTCAGACGGCAACTTTATACTTTTTGCAAATCTACGCAAATATTTATATGCCAATATACGTATAATAATAATTGCACATATCAACAGAAATAAAGGTCTTCTTGATATCCGACCCACTGGAATTCCTTCATGCAATGCGGACTTTGGCAACGAACAAGAGAGCGGCTACGCTAATAATAATAAAAGCATGTTGTATATATATATGGGTTTTTGGGCTGCCCGGCCAAGTTGCGTACTTTAAACTATAATTTGACTACCCATCTTTGATCATATAGGTATATATTTAGGTAATTATAACGTGCGTTCGTGTTCGTTCAGAAAAATGCATTTGCTGTAAACAATGAATGCTTTATGATAATCGGAAAATGAAAACTCACAGTATCACTTAAATAAACAAGGTTTCGTTTTCACAATATAATTAAAATAAATCACGCAAATGTTTTGCAACATTTGGCGGATTGCACGTGAATGAAATGTACACCAATTCAGCTGCAAAGTCATTTGCTCATTACATGTTTTCTTTATTGGAGTTTACAGCTGCTTGCGATAAGAAGACATGCAAATGGGCTAGCTTTTTTTAAAAAAAAAAATTCGGATAAATCAGTTTACCTCACTGAATCACTTAATGATTCATTCCACAACACCTACGACAGATAGAGACATAAAATGTGCACACAAGTCTCCTTTTCTGATGAAGATACTCACTATGAAGTTAAATTTAACCCGCAAGTGGGTGAACATTTTAATCAAAGTCTAAGAAACTAAGAGCTAATGCGATAATGGTTGTGGCAATACAAAAAGCAATAGAGATAAAGAGCTACATACCTACATATTTAGCAAAAGTTTCTGGAATTTGGGCCGCTATTAAAAAGCAAATGCCATATTTCTGAATTATCTTATATTCGAGAAAATATTAGGGTTTTCAGAGTTGAGCTGAGCGCATTTATAGGAAGATTAAAACTACATTAGTTGTCCTATTAGATGTGGCGTTTATAGCTTGTAATGCCAATATCTTCAATATCAGCACTTTTTAAGAACAATCCATTATAGAAAGATCTATACCAAAGACATTTATTCTTCAGGCGCAACTGAAATTGACTTTTAGCAGAAAGCATTTATCCTCAGTATATTGTTTAATTGAGTGTTACTTGTATTCTCAATACGTGATTTTTGTAAAGTTCTCTTCATAATCTGGCCCCAAGTACTTTTCTGCGTACGCTGATAGAATCGTTTGAGATGTGAAAAACAATATTATGGCGCATTCTACTTATTTATTTGGTAAATAAATAAATTGTTAAAAAATCATTGCAATAACATCTTGTAGTATTAGAAATGCCATCCAAGTCATAGCATCTTGTGTGTATTTTGATTCGCCTAGAAATGTATTTTTAGTTTCATCAAAATGTGTAAAAAGTCAGCCGAAATTAGCTTTTAATCCATAGCCATATAAAAAAATGTAATTAAGTTTTCAATCCCCCAATCAAAACAGAACTTTTATGCTTCTCTTTCGGTTAGTAAGGGATTCTATACGCGTATGTGCCATATTAATTTTCGATTTTTGTTTTTTATTTACGCATTTTATGAAGCATTAAAAGTGTTCATGATTTATGTATTTGAATCATGGTGTTCCAATATCTTATATTTGTATTTAATATTCAAAGAAAATAAACTGAAATGTGAAAAGATTCATCTTTGTTCCGGATGTAGGAAAATGTGAAATACTTAGATTGCAATCGTCTGCTTCTGACTCAATTTTCTCAATTACTTACGGAATGTTTGATTTATCTATATATGCGTGTAGTCATCGTTTTATTTTTTTTACATGAAAATATAGTGTGATAACGTTCTGAAGAAATGTGGACTCATTCGAGAACCTGCCTTTGCTTGTTCATATCCGACAATTTTTATTTTCATGATTAGGCTATAAGTAGACAAACAGTCAACTGGAAATGCCGGCATATTATTCTCTCTGACAAGATTAAAATAAAAAAATACCTTTTGGCACTGATTGAAGGCATTTAGCACACGTCCAGCTAAGTCCGATGCACAAACCGTGCGTATACGTGATGTTCCATATGATATACAAGTTCAGACGATAATTGACCCACGTTTATACATATTATACATATGCATATACATATATCTACCTATATATGGGTCTATTCATTCAATTTGTTTGTTTGTTTGTTTGCTGTTGTCAACCTTTGGAGACCAGCCTTGTTGCATTGTCCATTTATTCTCAGTTGTTGGGTGGGAGGGAGGTAGGAGGGGTAGATTCGCTTGATTGAACGCTTTGAGATCGAGCTACCCATCTAGCTACCTATAGTGGGTCACTAAATGGTCCACAATGACGTGGCAATGATCTTGTAATTTGTTAATTTTAAAATAATCGTTTTGGGGCTGCTCCGCGAATTCGTTTCTGTGTCGGGTATTAAGGTTTTATTTATTTTGTTTGCTTTGATTAAAACAATAAACACATTCGCGCTTCAAGATTTATCTGCATGCTAAATATATGGCGTCTGATTTATTTGCATTTAAAAGTTTAGAGCCAAAATTTATTTAGTTCTTTAGAAACAAAACGAAAACACAAAAATGTTTTCGTTGTACCAACAAACAAAAAAAGCAACAAATATTCTTTGTTATAAGTTTTCCATTACAATTATTTATTTTCTGATTTTAAGAGCATGGACCTGCATTGGCTGCTACTTACAATATTCTGCACCCTTGGTCTGAGCAAAGCGCTGGCGTTCGTATTTGTAAACCAAGACGAACACAAATGCAAATATGGGCGCATCGAGAAGCTGATGCGGATACGCTGCCACGACATGAACCTCAAAGAGGTGCCACAATTTCTAAAGACATCAGTGGAGGTAAGTTGTAACATATAGGGGTTTTGTCTGGATGTATAATATTTCCATTATATTCTGATTCCAATTCAATCTAAATGTCAAAAACACAAATTGGCCCATATTTCCAGTTTATTGTGCTTATTTATTTTAAATGGACGCCAGATTTCCACAATTTGTTTTTGTTTTATTCATCTTAGCTGATCGGGGCTTTTTTTTAATGGGGTGAGATGGCGGCGTAAAACTAAAACAAGTTTGGCCCGTATTTTTTTTTTTTTTTTGTTTAATATAAGAAAACAAAATAGGGTTCTTTATAATACTTCTATAATACTATACATCTGTCGTTTAAATAGAAAAAATGATAAGGCCTATATAAAATGTTATAGGACAGGATACAAAGGAGGCAGGTGTCTGCAGATGCGATCTGCAAAAAAGCAGAACGTACTCAAGAATTCTAAATTTCTGTTTTGCTCAATTATTTTTCTTGAGCTACACACAACTTTGTAAATGATATTGATATATTAATCATATCAACCACCATCTTCGATACATAGCTGCTGCATCACCAATGAACTATGAGGTCAATGAGCGCTTATAATAATAACGAATAAGATCCATACTGCATATACTTATGCCCGATACAGAATATATGCGACATTATTTAAGCAGCAGAAGTCCACGCTCGACAGACCGCCTTCTCAATTGAGTTTAATTAAAGCATCCAGAATGCCAGTAAGTTACAAATATTTACAGTGGTATATCGAGAAATAGTATAGAGTGGATTGAAAATCTAAATAATGTATAATAACTTGAAAATTGTCCATTAAAACAGCCAAATTGAACTATAACTATTTAACTATATAATAGCAGTTCGACTTGAATTAAGCAATAGCAACAGTAGAAAATTGTCTTTGGTTTATAGTTTTGTAATTTATATGATAATACCAGATGTAATAAAGCCTTTCCTGGCAATAGTTGAGCATCACAAGTTGAGACGTAAAGGCGTATGATTTGTGAAATATTTGGTATTCAGGACTACTTTTAACTAAATCCTAATTCCTCTCTAGATGGGCCACCAATGTGGAACTAAATTATTAAAATTATAAAAAAACGGCGTTTCGTTCTTCACAATTTAACGCTAAATAATTAAAGGTGGAATTATTCACAACTCCTATCCGCAAGTGTACATAATACACATATATTGATGTTCATTCACTTACAACTAAATTTCGTTTCCATTTTACAGGTTCTGGACTTATCATTTAATCGCATCAGAAAACTGAAAAAAGCCTCATTTGAGAAATACACAGACATTAAATTTCTGATACTCTATGAGAACATGATATCTTCGGTGGAGCCGGGTACATTCTCACAACTGACCGCGCTGCAGGTGATTATTAATTAGAAAACGAATTCACACACAATTATTTATTAATTATTGTAGGAGTGCGAATTGATAAAATCCCACTCCAGCCCATACCTATCTATGGAGCATTGCATTATTTAAACAGAATCAAGCTTACTCATTGTACTTGTGTTACAGGAAATTGATCTATCAAACAATGGTCTAACGACAATTCCCATGGAACTTTTCCAATTGCCAAAATTACGAAATCTGTACGCAGACAGCAATGACTTGGTGTATCTGGAGCAAGACCTACAGACGCTGACAAAGCCAATACGAGCACCTCTGGAGTATTTAAACATAGCCAATTGTGAATTGCATGATATACCCGATCTGGGCATATTGCCAAGTGAGTGAACACCTCTTGCTTTCAGCTAAGATCCCTCCCCCATTATATGCGTATGTGCCTCTCCCGCAGATCTGTGGCAATTGAACGCCTCGTCGAATCCATTACAAAATTTCAACATCGATAAATTGGCCAATTTGTGTCATATGAGCGTCATCGATCTGACAAAGACTCAAATCAGCCAATGTAGTTGCCAGCAAGTGAACAATCATCTGTACAGGTTGAAGGCAAGTCCAAAGTTTGTGCCCGTTTGTATGGGTAAGTGCATCGCATTCTAATTTTGGCCTGTGACCAACATTCATAATTTTCCATTTTTCAGACACACTCGGCACACATGAATGTCCACTGCCCTATAATCGGACTGTAGACTCGGCGACATTTCACAGCTGCCTCAATCGTTTCGACGAGGTGGAGGCGCAGAATCTGTGGATTTTTGTTTGCGGTTGCATTGGCGGCTCCATCGTCGTTCTACTAGGTGGGTATTCATCATTCTCTCATGAGGCCTCCCCATTTCTATCTCATTTTGCTTCACAGTTGTCTGGTACTGCATTTATAAGTGGCGTAAGAGACGCGCCAAAAAAAAACCGAGACAGAGCCGAGCAGTCGTACAGAATCGCAAGAATTTTGTGATCTCGCCACGCAATGCGATCAACAATCGGCAGGTGGATGAAGGCGAGCCTCTTGCACTGTGATACTGATTACTGCCCGATATACTTGTAGAATGAAATGTGCATCTAGTTATAGTTAAACCTAGATAGATTGTAGTTTTTTGTATACATATGTAGTTCAAGCTATTTATTTGTTTTGCTTTAGTCTAAGTTAGCGCATTAGTACAAGTACAACTAACCAAAAGCCATATACTAGGAGTACATACATACCAAAAAATGCCTTGCTCAAGTGTAATCTTCAATATTTGGGGAATTGAGCTTCGCTTTAGAAAAAGAGCGATCTGTTTTAGAATACATCCATGGGTGCCTTAATTTAAATCAAGTGATGTAAAGTAGCCATCCAAAGTACAATTGTGCTACACATATAATTAGTACGTATGAGAATTGAAATAGATGATTTTGCTTTTATATTCAGAAAATTTTACTCGTATTGCATTAAATATATAAATTAACCATAAAAACAGAGAAAAATCAAGAATTTTGTAAATAAATAAACCTAATAGGAATAAATACGATCATACCATTCTTAGCAATTTTTTTTAAATTGTTGTTTAAAAACTTACTTGGGAATTACAGTCAAATGTAACGAATAAACTAAAAAAAAAAAATCACTGAATTTGGAAAACGAAACAGTAGTATTGGGATACTTAAATCAAGATACAAATTCTTATATTCATATTTTGGAATGAATTAACTTTAATTTCAGTTCTTTCTAGTTTAATGTTGAACAATCACGATAGAACTTGATTTAAAAACACGCACTTTTTATATGTTTATCGATCATTGCAAGAGCTTCTACGAAGTCCAATCGTAACTGAACATTTAACTCTGTTTATGAAGTTTGATAATTAGAGAGAACAATGTTACCTTAAGTATAAAAATTTTTTATACTCATCCAGCTAAAACCAAATGCAGTAAATTGTTAAAATATATTTTTATTACTGATTGATGTTTTTCTAGCATTAAAATTCTCCACATCGTAGCGAAATTACAATTTTTCACATCCTCAGCTATTACAAATTTCCCAATTGGCTGCAAGCTTCTAACTGATAACTGTTGATCTATTGATAAGACAGCTCACATCTCTAGCCAGTATTTTGTAACTGATTTTGATGCGCCCATGCAATACTATTAAGAAATTTTCCGTATCTTAACATCTCCGCTCGCATATCAACTTGGATATTGTGGGCCTGCAATTTCTGTAATCGATTTCTAAGCACGGAATCGCGTTTCTGGGTATGCTCATGCATATCCCTAATAACTTGATGACGCGCATTCAACCACTCGTGTGTTCTTTTTGCATGGTAATTGCGCACTGATTCATCTACTCTCTCCATTCTGTTAGATAGCTCATCTCGCTTTAACTGATTAAGCATCTTTCGACGCCTCTGGACTGCTTCGTGTTTTTGATTCATTGATTGCGGTGTAAAGTTAGGCTGGTATGGGGAGGCAAATTTCTTTGGCGGCCTTTGATTCGCGTCACTGAAATGCACATAAAACGATTCATTTGGCGGTGCTGTTGGTGTTTCCCTGCTAGCGGAGTTCCAATAATAAAATCTGTCATTGTAGTACATTTTTAAAAATTAAAAAAAATTCCCAAATTTTGCTTGATTTTGCCAAAATATATAAAGTTTTTGACAACGGAGAACTTAGATTACATATGTATGTTATCATAAATATGTAAAGGCAAGAATAATACCTTAATCACCATACCGCGAGATAATGTTTTTAATTTCGATTTAAATACGCTAATCATTTCGAGACTTAAATTTCTTTCGCGCTGGTGTAAATAACGGTGCTACTGTTATTTTTAAAATAGGACTGCCGGACTATTGGTATCTAATTTTAACAGATTGGCAGCAATTAAAACATATGTTATTTGCATCGCGCGCTATTTTATTCTTTTTGTGGCGTTGATTCTTATGTTAAGCTGTTGTTAGTAGTAATAACTGTATTTATGTAGCTGTTGTTTTTATTAAAAATGTTGAATTTGAATTGTGTTATATGTGCGGAATTGTTTGCGCAGTCCGATGAGGTCTACGTAACAATTTGCGGCCACATGTTCCATCACACCTGCCTAATGCAATGGCTGGAACGGTAAGCGAAAATCGACATAAGTGCAGGAGTGAGAAACAAATATACAGCTATTTCCGGCCAGCTCCAAAACGTGTCCTCAATGCCGCAATAAATGCACTACTCGCAACATATGGCGCGTGTACTTCAATCTGGCCAACTTGGATGTAAGTCGCATTGATGTGGGTTCGCTGCAGGAACAGCTGGACAATGCAAATCTGGCCATGAAAGTTAAGGATAAGGAATGCACAAAGTTGGAGCAGCAAATGAAGGAGTTAAAGGAAACACAAAAAAAGTGCCTGTAAGTATACTGATCGGGAAGCCAGAAAGATTCATCCATTAATTTATGAAATTTAATTTACAGGAAAACCATTGCGGGGCTAGAACAAAAACTACAGAAGAATGATTTTCTGGTCTGTTCCTATGTGGAACAAATAAATATTCTGAAGAGTGATGCCAAGGTGGTAGATGAGCTACGTAAAGAAAATAAAACATTGAAACAGCAAATTCAGGCAATGGAAGATCTTTCAGCGATTATGAAGGCCAATGCAGGAGACGCTGAGCGTATGCTGAAAAATGAGTGTAACCCGCAGACCCTCGCTAGTTGGGTATCGATCCTAAAACGGTAAAATAGTGTGTAGCTCTATCCATATAGTGCATTAAAATATCAACTTGACAGGGAGCTACGACAATGCGAAAACAAGAAGACTGAGCTGCGGAATGTGCTTAAAGTGGTACAGAGTGATTTGCGCAAAGAGCTGGAATTGAAACGGTACGTATGTTATTTATATACAAATAATTCCCGTAATACAAACATAATTTGCAGTAAATTTGAGGAGCGAATTTCGCAACTTGAAAGCGATTTCTACCAGGCCCAAGAAAAGGTAAGCCAATTGTAGTCAGCATGAATATTCCAATTTTAAATAACACACTGTTCCAAAAACAATGTAGCTAAAAGCGCTTGATTCGCAACCTATCACTATATTGGATTCACCAAACTCTATTATGGGTCTAAAGAACAATGTTCTTGCATTGAAACGTGAGGAGAGGCGGTCCACAATCTCACCTACTATTGTATGTTTTTTACATACCATGTTTACATTTAAATAACCATACGTATTGTTTGCTCCTCAGAAAGAAAATATCAAGCGAATCGAAGAATCTACTTCCCCATACCTCAATATCAAGTCGAGCAGTGTGGGACTCGGAACCTTGTTAAAGTCGAAAAGCGCACTTGAAGGACTAAAATTGTCACCTATTAGAAATGGGACTGGTATTTCGATGACCACTGGCGCTGTTCGCAAAGCATCCAGCCATCTTTCTGAAAAGGTATTTCTCGTTAACATGTTTGAAGAATACTTAATTTTAACTAGCTCCAACTTGTAGTATTCAATTTTGAAAAAACCACGATTGCTCCTTGGTGGTACAACGACAACAATGAAACCCCTTAGTTCAAATTTTGTCTTTAACGGCTTCGGTGGTTCTGAAAAGATAGATCCATTCGCGGAGCGTGCAGAAGAGGAGGCCGTAGCAACGACCAGCAAGCCAATTCCTAAGAATATTAATGATCGTCTTAAAGCTGGTGCACTGCGAAACTTTAAGCTGTCAAAATAGAAGACTGTAAACATTCTAGATTATATATCTTCAAGACTGTGTAAAATGAAACAAACACGAGCAATTTCGAGACGGTATCCTTCCGATAAATACTGGAAGCAAACTACAAGTTATTTTTGCATGCTTTTATCTCCAAAAAAATTGCTCGCAAAAGGTTGTACTCCTTTATAATGTTGCCGAATGTATAAAACCTATTATGTTGTATAATCCCATATAATTTATTAGTTTGTAATGTATGCGATAATTGGTTATTAATTTAGCTCAGTAATTATATAAAAATATGTAGAAATATAAAAATGCATTAATACATTATAGGTAGGGGGTGGCCGATGAGTGAACGACAATGAGTGTTTTTTTAATTATTAGCTGTATAAATTTTAGGCAGCAATTTTCTTCTCCGCCGTCCCCGTCCACTCCTCGCGAAGCTGCACACTACAGCCAAGATCCCGCAGTGCGGCTTTTATGTCCTGCGCCACGCTCGGGTGCTCTATCATGGCAGCGTTTAGTAAATCCTCGGTGCCGTATGTGAGCCAAGTTTCGCATTGATTCCGGGAACGTGAAACCATGTTGCGTATAGCCCAGGCACCATTACGCTGTACTAGTTTGTGCTTGGTGTGTGCGCGTAGCGCCTCCACCATAATTTCGGCAATGCCTGTTTCGAAGAAGGCTGTGCTGTGCTCCTTAACGCGTAACGTTAACGTTGTTATGCAGGCCAATGCCGCGGAAACAATAGTCTCATTTGACAAATTGTTCTCCAGCACTTCTTTAATGATTGGAGCCGCACCTTGCTGTACAATGTGAGCTTTGACTGTATCATGACCAGCCATTGCTCGCAGAAGCTTCAAGGCTTCGCGGTTCAGACGCACTACATCCACATTTCTGGTCATTATATCGAGAACTAGCTTTAAGCCACCTGCTTCATCTATGACAGTACATAGCTCCTGGCGCACGGTCAGTGCTCCAATGGTAAGCAGCAAGTCGGCTAGCACATTGACATCATTGTACGCTGAACAGAAAAAAATGAAAATAAATGAGAATGAAAAACATTTTGTTATTGAATTCACTTACTAGATAGCATATCCACAAGCTGCAGCAGAACTTCGCCGGCTATTTGGCGAGCATGTTCGTGAGCACAACCAAATTCCACCCGTATGTCATCGTCTAGCACAAGAAACCGGAATACAGCCGTCAGCTCACGCACCAAGCGAGCGTTATCTTTACACAGCATTGGCTTCATTAGTTGGACCGCATTGGTTTTCATGATGTTCTGACGATTTATCTCATGCATGACACACGCCTTCTGCAACCATTGCAATGTGAGGCAAGTGATGTCTACTTGATCCTTAAGATTTAGTAATTTAAGGACGACCGCCATGGCTTGCTCATCGAACAAATCGGGTTGCTTGTTAGTCAAACTGTTTGCGGCTTGCAGGCACTTGGCAATTAACGTGGCGTCGAGCGTCTCGGGGTCGGACAAAGCAGTCTCCAACAGCGTAATGAGTGCGCCCTGGGCTCCGATTTTTCCGGCGAGCACTCGATGTGGTAGCGATTTTTGGCACTCCATGTCTAAAATGGTTAAGTACTCCAAAATCTTTTGTACATCCGTGTCTTTTTCGGTAATGTGCGTTTTTATGTTATCGATGGTTTCATTAATTATAGGCTTTCCAGATTCAGCATTGATGGCCAAATCCTTTATAATGTTAGCCAGGTTTATTCCCTATGCGATAGAAAAGACATATTAATGGCCTTGTTGATGACTAGTCTCATCACCTTTGTCTTACACACACCTGTGCCTCAAATTGCTTTATAGTCTCCTCCCTCGCCTCGGCCGGGCTCATTGAAAAGTCAATTATATTCTCCTGCACAACACCATCAAAGGTGTCTTGGGAAATCACCTTGGCCATTGTTTGAAATATACTTTTGAAAGAAAAGAAAGTTCCAATAGCAGCACTTTAAGTTATAGTTCGCTCCCCTGTTCATCCACTGTCACACATACAGCTGCAGCTTTGCCACACATACACATCAGCTACAGCCCACACAGCTGTTCCAAACGAGTGCTGCCAACTCTCTTTCAAAATTTGATTGCGATTCAATTTAAAAATTTGGTTTCTGTTCCCGTGCCTCAAATGTGGGCCTAAAACAATTTTTATTGCTAACATTTTTTACTTGCCTACTTGCCTAAGTTTAAACAATTTATCATATAAATATGGCTATGTAGGAGTGTCAACCCAGGAGTGTTGGGAGCTCCTTTAATCTGGCGAGACCCTAAGAAAGTAGTATTAATATGGAGTTGTCTTATGTGACTTCGATTTCGTTTTGCTCTTCAGGTCCTTGCTGCTACTGGCCGAGGTGCTTGAAGTGTTCGTTGTCCACACTGTCACAATGCCACTCTCTCCCCCTGTGACAAGCAAGTTTCGCTTCGAGTCGTAGAGACTATCACGAACTATTTGCTTATTGCCCACGAAGTTTGCTAACGGAGTGAGCGTCTCCTTATTGCTGATACTAACAGATCGCATAATCTCTCTGCAAAAGTAAATACATTATTGAAGCGCTTATCTTGTCCATACTAACACTTACCCTTTATTGAAATTGGTGCCAGCCAAAAGAAACACTCCGTTATCTTCCAAATTATGAGCGTTTATCAAGTTAAAGTTGGCTGCATTCTTACGTCGAATACTTTCAGTTATGGCGGAACGCTCAAATGCTGCTAGTTCATCACCCTCCTGGCACTCATAGCTCTTGAAATCGTTTGTGTGTGTAATGCAGGAAATGACATCCTGTTCAAAGACGTTTCGATGCCAATTCAACCTTTGCACACTGCTCTCCGTATTAAAGGTGTTCAAAAGCGCTTCATCCTCAAAATTTTCTTGGATGTTGTACACATTGATCAATCCATCGGTGGCTCCCGAACACAATAGATCCGGTTTGCGTGGATGAAATCTTATAGATGTCACATCATCTGAATGGCTCTCGAAATATGCACCCAGGTGCTTCCTTTCCCTCACATCGTAAAACAGAAGGCAGGCATTATTCGAGTACTCTTCCGTACCAGTGCACAAAATTCGCCCATTTGCATTACAATCAAAGCACGTCATCGATTTGGGTATAACCGGAAAAGCATTTTTAACATGGTTATACTCAAATCTCGCTTGCTCTCCCGTAGTACGCAAGTCAAAGAGCCGTACCACACCATCAGTGGTACCCACCAGCAGCGTGTCGGGACCACTGTCAAGAAACCCGACACCACAAATAGTTATTACCTTCCTTTTACCTGTTGGTAGTATCTTTGGTACACGGTCCAAATATACCGCACTTAGATCACCAGCAGTCGAAAGGTCATATAATTGTACGGCAGTGCTGGATAGACCAGCGGCTATACGCACAAAGGTACTATCTGCACAAATTTTCAAGACATAATCATGCTTTAGGGAAACCACTGACTCATCCTGCGGTTTGAAATGCAATTGAAACTGAGCTGTCAATTCAGGAGCGCTACAGGTATCCTCGTCATCGATATCAGCCTCGTCATCAGAACTGGGCAAAGCAATTAAAGCGGCTTCTACAAGATTAGTCGTTTAATTTATCCATACCTTTACAATGAAATTAAATAATCTACCGTCAACGTATTTATCAAAAGCTGCCATTTGTTCTACACTCCGCACGTGCAATAGTCTTCCTCTTACACACACAAAACCATTCGCAACGATACGCGCTCAGATAAAAGTAACTGAATCCATAAAATTAAAACAAGATAGAACGTCACAGTCGAGCAAAGTAAAATACCCTGTACTCTCCACAATTTAAAAACAAAATTATTTAAAAAAATTTCATTAATTAATTAAATTAAATAACAAAATATTCAACATATGCATACATACATAAGTGGTTATGTACAATGTCAATAGAATAAATTTACATCAGAATCTTGTCTCTGCGTATTTGTGTGTATGTATGCAGCACAAAGTAGAACCAAAGCAGCAACACCAACTGCAGGCAGAGCATGAGTAGAATTATATTTATGGTTATAACTTTCTTTAGAATTGACCAATCATGACGGAACTTAACATGCGGACACATAATCACTAACTGGATGTAACACCCAAATTTGAGTTCAAAATTCCAAAAATTACGGGAGTTATGGAAAAACGATTTGCGGGGAAGTGGGGGGTGCATCGAAAAAAAAACTCAAACTCGAATTATCTAGAACTTACGAGAATCTGAATACCAAGTTTGGTTATTCTAGCTCTTATACTTTTTGAAATCCTTCCGTTCATACAAACAGACGGACATGGCTATATCGGCTCGACTTGTCATCCTCCTTCTCCCTGTTACATATATTCGCACAAATCTAGTATATTCTTTTACCCTTTGGGTACAGGGTATAAAAACGTAAATATTTGCGCTCCTTCTTCTAACCTCAGCGAATATGTATGTTCTGGTTTTTAATAATCTCAACATATTTTGTTAAAGCTCAGCTTCCATTATGCGTTATTGTGAAAGCATTTTCAGAAGGCAAATTACATATACCCGGATTTAGTAATCTTTAATATCGCATTTTATTATGATACAAAAGTGAATTTACAAGAAGCCGTTTAGAATATGACATTTCTATAATTTAATACAAGTACCTAATTATTCCATATTTTGTAATCTGCAAAATGTTCGTTGAGGTTTCTTGATTGCTTGACTTGTCGTTAAACTAGTTATAAATGTATATGTCTGTATATCAATCGCTCTTTCTATTTACTGTGTGTTGTGTAAATATATGCATGTTTTTATATAGTATGTGTATTCATAATCAGTATGTCGCTCTAAGCCAACATTCATAATCAACAAAGGACTCAAATTCCTGCACAGTTTCTTCCAACAAGAACTCTTCAACAAGCAACTATGTATTTAATAATCAGATAATGGGGTGTACTGTAGATTTCGTTTTACATAAAATCATCGTAATCGTCGGTAAAATCATTTCCATATTTCTGGTAGCCATCAATATCCTAAAAAAAAAATCATTAAAAAAATGCTTAAAAACCGAAAAATCGTATTCACATACATCATTTTCAGTACGCAACGAAACTTTTCCTTTGGCCTTGGCAGCGGCTTTCTTACTATTTGCTTTTTCCATTTTTATTTTTTCAGAGTGTAAGCTTTCTACGCTCATCTTAATCTTCTTAATGTCAGCAGCACTTACTGTAAAAAAAATGTTGACACATTAAATAAAAAATAAACCTAAATAAGGAATAACTTACAGTTAACGCATATGCTGCGCACTAGATCTTCGACAAACTGTGGGAAGTGTGGTGATTCTCGGTATTGTGCTAATTTCCAACTAAGCGTTGCCCCAAACTCCTTAAACTCTTCATTGCTTTGGGGATTGAATGCATCAAGGCCGCCACCTATACTCGTCACCCCAAACGTGTCTAGTGCACTTTTGAGATCCGACTCTTCCTGTATTTTCTGCAGACGCAATTTCTCAGCCAGTTTCTCTTCTGATGTCAGATTGGCCAGTCGTTTTTCCTCTTCTTCCTCATTTATCCGCTGTGGATAAGCTTTTCATTTAATACCTATTATAAATAAAATAGTTCATATACAAACCTCTTGTTCAGCTAATTTGGCTTTGAGTGCTTTATTCGGTTTCGTTTTTGCTGGTACTTCTGTTTTTGTGGGCTTCTCTTCGTCCTTCTTCTCCTCCTCATCTTCCCAGCTTTCCTAAAAACCGCAAAAATCGCATAAAAATCCTTATAAATGCGTCACCATAATAAAAGTAAAATAAAACAAATGTGCAATCGAAAATTGAACACGTGTACAGAAAGTGAAAACAAATCAGCTAAAAACAAGTTTGGCTTGCCAGCAACAACAACATTGCATTGACAAACACTTTATGCAAATAAATTGAAAGTTTTATTACAATACGCACCTTAACATCATCATCATCGTCCTCTCCATCCCACTTGTTCAAGCTTGCAGTATTCGGGCGTATTACCACTTCACTGTCGACTGCAGATTCTGCCAAAACAATAGAAGCGAATTATTGTTAATAATACGTTGCACACCTTGAACATATTGTTGCTAAAAATATAAATCAAGGTTGGGTGCACGTTGCGTCGCACGCTCCTTGTGTCTGGGTGCGTGGGAGTATGTTGCTATGGCGAAAGGCGACGGCAGCTCCTTTTCATCAAAAGAGAAAGGGGTGGGGAGGGGGGTACAAGTGGCTGTATCAGCGCCACATGCGCAACACTCGCTGACGGTGACTTTGATGACGCACCGCGTCCAAACTTACCCCAATCGTCGGCCATGTTTGTAGATTTACTGAATTCCTCCTTTTTAAAATTTAATTTGTGCTCCAAGTAAGGCAATTTGTGCAAAATTAAAACCAATACAAATCCTCTGCAAAAGTCAGGAATATTCCCTTCCTCGTTATTTTTATAATGAAATGTGCTTAGTAAGACCGTATGTCGAAAATAGTTCAATTTGGCCAAAAAGAATATACAATACTTAAAGTTATCGATAAATGTATGTACATATTTACCGATGACTTCCAGCTGTTTTTTTTTTATTGAATTCGTATTGTTATAGAATAAATAGTGCTAGAGTAAAAAATATTTAAATTATGTCCTCTACTTGTTTTGATATTGAAAAGGTTGCCGAATTATTTGGAAGCAGCTTACTGGAGGAGGATGATGTACTTATGGATAATTACCTTGAAGCCTACGAAGAGATTATGAAGTAAGCATAGCAGTTGATGTGGCAGGCGGGTAATCAAAACATATAAATATGTACATTATTAAAATGATTTTCTTATTGCAGATTCTTCCAATTGATGGGAAGCGTTTTCAGCTTTGTTAGCAGCGATGTGCGCTCCAAACTCGATATTCTTTACCAGTTTCGCAACGAAGAGACGCAAAACTATGAGAATTTTTTCTCAATAAAAACAATGATTGAATATGAAAAGACGGCGAACCTTTTTGATGATAAAAGTTACGTGTCTGCTAGTCGAACTTTGCTGCGATTGCATCGCGGGTTGGACTTTGTGTATGAGTTTCTAACACGTCTACAAGATCTTGAAGATAATGACAAAGCGTACGAGTGCTGTAAGTCGGCTTACAACGATACACTGGCCAAACACCACTCCTTCCTCATACGCAAGGGCGCCGGAGTGGCCATGTATGCGATGCCAACGAAGGCAGAATTGCTCAAACGGGTCTGTCAGGATGTGCCTAGCGCCATTGAGAAACTTCCGGATATGTTGAGACACACACGGGTCGTTTACGACCGAACGGATCAGCTGTACACGTTACACGATCTGCATAGCCTGCCTTAATACTAAGCAAAATGTCGTGTTTCTTTGTGTATTTAGTTTTGTTTATTTTATTGTTGCATTCCAACTTGGAAAATAGGAATATTTACATGTATGCATTCACTTGCCTTGGCCTCAGCGGATGTGCAATCTCTTGCTTGTATCGCTCAAATCTAACAATGTATTAAATTCAACTAAGCGAAATGTATGACTTGTGACTATCTGGTTATTTAGTCGGCTGCCTCAGACTCGTGCTCCAAAAATAGTTTGCCGCCATGTCTATGACGAAAACTTGAACCATATCGCAGATAATTGAATGTAATAATGGGCAGCTGATAAGATATACATATGTATATACAACGGTGGGCACAATAGCTTTTGTCCAGGAAAATGTTTGAAAACAAAAGCGAAATCTGCGCATCTTATCTGTTTTATCACGCCTACTTCTTAACAGATTGCTTTCATCCCATAATTCCCAGCCAAATTTATGAAGTACTACCCCCGTTTAGTTCATATTTCTGCAATAATGGGCGATTTAATGGCGGCGATTACGTTTTAAATTATCTAATGTATTAGCCCTAGAGTGAACCATTCCCCACACACTTAATGAATGCTATGTTGTGCCTAGTGCAAAAAATTTTGGTATCAAATCAAATGTTTTTGATGACGCTAGTCGTCACTAACTGTTTAAAACGAAACCATTTCACAGTGCGAGCCATTATCAATCCGCTAGCCTCTGGGAGCGGGTCGAATGGTGCGATGAATTCCTTAAAGGAGAATAATACTAAACGCGAATCGAATCCGTTTCTTAGTGCAAATATATTATCGAAATGGTTTTTTTTGTAAGTTTTTCTCTTTAAAATTGTAATACGTAAATCTTTGAATTAATTTGAATGGCATTGTGCTTATGAAATTTCGTGTCTTGACCTAAGCGACGGCGAATAAACAGTGGACATAACATAAGACCAAATAAGTTTTTTAAGTGACATCCAATGTGGATAAGGTTTTCAAAATACTAGTGATTGGGGTGGACCAGTGGAATTGCATTCGAATGTGTAAATACGGCTATTTGTGCATACCTATTTAAGCCTGTTATATTTCCGAATTCGATGGGATTGTGGAGAATCAAAGCTGCCAAAAAAAAAAAAAGGATTAAGTCCTTGGGTTATAACACTAATGGAAAACTAGTATACTACTATTTTTTTTTACCAATAATACAAATTTGAATTATACATTTTTGATTGTTTATTTATTATTTATCTCCAGAGATTCGAATTCAATTTTATTTCCAAAAACGAGTAGTAAGCATTTTTATTTAGAAAAGAAAGGGTTTTAAGAAATTTTAAATTAATATCAAAATGTTGAACACCAAAATGTACAACCTGGGCACATACTACGTATATCTATAATAACCTGTGTGTAGTGCATATTATCACGTTGTAGCGCTGGGGCTCAGTATTGTCAGATTGCATTAGGAGCCTTAGTGCCTGAGCTTTTGAAGAACGATAAGATACGATAAGGTTATAAATTTTCTGAGCTATTACTCCTATTGTACATATGGCTTTCCTTCTCCAGATGGACACGCATTGTTTTCCAAAGAGGACGACGCAATCAGTTGAATACCAACGAGCTGTATTCGAATCTTCCCAGTTTCGACAGCGAAAACTTGACATTAGAGCTGTTGGAGCCGTGGAATCTGGAATCTAAACGTAAGCATCCAAATGCATTGCGTCTTATATTCAGAGTATATGGTTGGCAATTTGTGCCCATATGTGTACTCTACTCGATTCTGGAGATCACCATACAGTAAGTGATGGCTATTATAATAAAAATGTTTATCTCGGCGAAAATATTATCTTCTGGGTTGAGGCGACGAAATAACTTAAATGGGGTTGGGAAGTGATATATTAAAAACAAATATTATATACATATTAATTCATTTAGGAGTACATAGAAAGTACATTTTCTCGTTCACGGTTTACAAACATTTTCGAAAACGTATGTGTATAACAAAAGTAAAAATAAGCACTATATTGAAGTTGAAAAAATATACACCTAATTCAGTTTTTAAACGATAGATTGGTTCCAGAAAGAGTCGTGTAAAAAAAACTGGAATGGAACTGGCAACCATATACTTGTATACCATTTTTAATTGTCAAACCGTGTTAAATCAGAATCGTGTAAAAACAGAATTAGGTGTAAATATAACAGGGAACTTTTTCGTTTTCTTGAGCATCTTATCATCGAGATAGTTTCGCCAACAATTTTGAGTATTTAATATAAAGAACTTATAAAAAACAAAACAACTAAAATTCTATAAATCTATCAGCGCCTTTCAGCCATTGCTGCTTGGTGGTCTGATCTCTTACTTTTCGCAGGGCCAGACGAGTATCAGTAAGGAAAGTGCCTACCTCTACGCAATGGGCATTGTTTTGTGCTCCCTGATCACATCAGTCTTTTTCCACCCATTCATGTTCTATGTCTTTAAGGTGGGCACTCGCATAAGACTCGCTTTTGCCGGTCTGGTCTACCGGAAATGTCTGCGAGCTGGTGTAACCGCCGATAATAATGGCATGGGTGGCTTTGCCATATCCACCATGTCCATCGATTTGCCCCAATTCGATCTAACCTTCTACTTCTTCCATGATCTGTGGAAGGGGCCCGTCGAGGCCTGTATTTTTGGCTACATAATGTACACTATAGTTGGCTGGCCAGCAATTATTGGAATTGTTTTTATTGTGGTGCTGATACCACTCCAGGCTTGGGCCGCCAAGGCGGCTGCCCACTTTAGAACCTCCTCTGCCGGCCACAGGGACAAACGCGTCAAGCTGATGAACGAAATCATCACCGCCATTCAAGTGATAAAGATGTATGCTTGGGAAAAATCATTTGCCCGTCTGATAGCAGCGGTGCGTAAGAAGGAAGTGGCTGCCATCCGGGGATCCATGAGCATCTATGCGGCCCTTCAGTGTACTAACATGATATCAGCGGTGTCCTTGTTCCTTAGCCTCATCGCATATGTCTACACGGGAGACGTCGTTACATCGAAAAAAGTATTCATTTTAACATCTTACTATTCTCTACTGAATGACTCCCTTCTCCATTTCTGGCCCTTGGCCATTAATACCTGGGCGCAAACTGTGGTCTGCGCTCGTCGCGTTGTGGAATTCCTACAACAAACCGAGATGCCACCCGGTGATGGCTGCCGTGGTTCGGATAATCCAGCTCTGGTATTGGATACACCTGAAAAAGCTCACCAGGTGGGTCGTTTGTACTGCACTAAGAGCGCCACAAAGTCACTCCGCTTTAAGGAAGTCACAGCCAGCTGGGATAAGCCCACCACGGAGCAGAAGCGTCGGGCACACATAGAGAAGATAAGCTTTGAGGCACGGGAGCGCCAATTCGTTGGCATTGTGGGTAGCGTTGGCGCGGGTAAGAGCACCCTGCTGCACGCCATTCTGGGAGAGTTGGAGTTGATGGAGGGACGCGTAGAAGTGCATGGCAAGGTTAGCTATGCACCACAGGAGCCTTGGATATTCCAGGGCAGCATACGCGAGAACATTGTATTCGTTGCGCCCTACGAGGAGCAACGTTACAAGGCGGTGGTGCATGCCTGCCAGCTGGAGCGAGACATGGAGCTGTTTCCCCGTGGCGATGCCACCATAGTGGGTGAGCGAGGCATCAGTCTCAGCGGCGGCCAGAAAGCACGCATTAGCTTGGCCCGCGCCGTGTACCGGCAAGCAGATATTTACATCTTTGACGATCCCTTGGCCGCCGTCGATGCTCAAGTGGGTAAGCTGATGATGGATAAGTGTTTCAATCGTTTTCTGGGCGACAAAATTCGAATACTGGTCACCCATCATGTCGACCTACTCAAGCATGTCGACTTCCTTCTGCTGCTTGAGTCTGGTCGCCTGCTCCAACAGGGAAGCTACGATCTACTGAAGGACATTATTTGCCAGCACGCCGCTCCTGACATGGAGGCCATCGAGGCGGACAAACAGCAGGTGAAGCGAGCTCTCAGCCAGGTGGACAGGCACTCCAAGCAGCTGGATAAGGAATCGAAAGATCTGAATGATCAGGACGAAGATATTCATGCCGAACAGCAAGCTCAAGGTGCTGTGAGCTTTGCCACATATAAGTCTTATTTTAGTGCCTTAGGTATGCCGCTATTGGTCTGCCTAGTTCTAGTGCTTTTTATAGTGGCCAGGGCCTGTCAAGCGGCTATGGACATTTTTATTTCCAAGTGGGCTACTTGGGAGGAAGACAAAGCTGTCGAGTCTATAGGGGACTACGAAAGTACGCGAACGAAAATGGTAACCTGGTATACAGTGCTGGTGGTCTGTACCTTAATTCTTTATTTGCTGCGAACCTTCGGCTTCTTCCTCATGTGTCTGCGCATCTCTCTTCGCTTACATGATCTGCTCTTTAGGGGCATTATACGCGCTTGCATGTACTTCTTCAATGCGAATCCATCGGGTAGAGTTCTGAATCGTTTCTCCAGCGACATTCAAAACGTGGACGTGGCTCTGCCTCAGGCCATGATGGACTCCCTGCAGGTAATTAGAGAACTAGGAATATGGAACTAAAAAGAAAGTAAACTTATCACATCATTCTCTATTTGACAGTTTCTAGTGGATGTGGTGGCGGTGTTGGTTATTGTAGCAATTGCCAATTATTGGTTACTTATTCCCGCTGCCATCATGGTGGTGCTCTTGTACCTCTGCCGGTCGCTTTACATTGGCGCCAGTCGGAGTCTGAAACGCATTGAAAGCATGAGTAAGTCTAGTATTGAAAATATAATACCCTATACGTATACTGTTAGGCCTACTAGAAGGAGGAAGGGGGGAAATCCCATACGAATCGTTATAAAAATGTCAGTCTATATAATCGCTATTGTTTGCATATGTTTTAAGCCGGTGAACTAGTTGTATATCATATACATAGCTGCCGAAGGAAAATGAATCTTAATACCAAAAAAAAACATTGTTTTTTCATTACCATATCAAATGTGAAAGATATTCGAAATATATAAATAATAGGGTTTATTTTTATTTACTTTATAGCACGCAGTCCAATATACTCGCACACCAATCAGACCTTCCATGGGCTCACCACCATACGAGCATTGGATGCAATGCCACAACTGGAGCAGACTTTTCATCAGCACCAAAATACAAATTCATCGGCTTTGTTTTTATATGTTAGCGCGAATCGGGCGTTTTCGTTTTGGACCGATCTCATTTGTGTGCTCTTTATACTATTCGTGACGTTCAGTTTTCTTGTCATCAACCAGAGTTTCTATAGCGGAGACGTGGGCTTAGCCATCACGCAGTCCATGACGCTGGTTATAATGTGCCAGTGGGGAATGCGGCAAACGGCGGAGATGGAAAACAATATGACTAGCGTGGAACGAATATTGGAGTATGCCGAAACACCTTCGGAACCGCCGCTGGAAACGCCTCCCAATGTCAAATTACCATTGGAGTGGCCGCAGGCTGGTCAAGTCCGTTTCCATGAGCTATGCATGCGATATGCTCCACAGGACAATTACATTCTGAAAGGCCTGAGCTTGGAGATACAGCCCATGCAAAAAATTGGAATAGTGGGACGCACGGGAGCAGGAAAATCATCAATTATACAGGCAATGTTCCGTTTGGCTTTGAATGATGGCCTCATCGAGATCGATGGCCAGGACATAGCCAAGCTGGGTCTGCACGACCTGCGCAGTCGCATCTCAATCATACCACAGGATCCAGTGCTCTTCTCTGGCACCTTACGCTTTAATCTCGATCCCTTTGATGAGAAAAACGACGAGGCTTTATGGTGTGCCTTGGACGATGTGAAGTTAAAGGACTACGTAGCCACTCTCGAAGGTGGTCTCTCTTGCCACATGCAGGATGGTGGCGCCAACTTCAGTATGGGTCAGCGACAACTCGTTTGTCTCGCCCGTGCAATCCTGCGCAGCAATCGAATACTCATTATGGATGAGGCCACCGCCAACGTGGACTCGGCGTAAGTAGCGTTGTACCGAAATTTTTCCATTCTTGTTCTTCAACCCGGTTACTTTTTTTTTAGTACGGATAAGCTGATACAGGAGACTATTCAAACAAAATTCGCGCATTGCACGGTTCTGACCATTGCCCATCGCCTGCTCACGGTTATGGAGACAGACAGTGTTTTGGTTATGGATGCGGGTCGAGTTGTAGAATTTGGACCACCACATGAGCTGTTGCAGCGTCCTGATGGTGTGTTGCTTAAGCTGGTTAGTCAAAACGAAGTGGCTACTGTGAAATATTTAAGAAGAATCGCTGAAGAGTCATACACACGAAAAAATCATATACAGCGAATTTCAAAAGAAAAATATATTTCCTGATAATCAATCAACCAACAATTTCCACATAACACGAATTTCTTGTATTTAGGTAACGCTTTTTCGCAAACTCTGCCAAGTTTGAAAACACAGCAGTTTTGATTTACAGATTAACAAATTATTTTCATTTATAGATTCATAAATCCATTTTTCAATAAATTATTCTATTTAGGATATTTAACGGTTTCTGTGAAATCTATTGTGAATGTGGATTGTAACATGGATAGTAGCGGTATTTGCTTTGGTGTTTTTAATAGGCTTTGTGCATTTTCTAAACACAAGCTATGGTCACACTGGCAAACGGCTTTGGTGGCGCAACATTTAAAAGAGCAAAAACATTCGTGGCGCAACATTCAAGACGTGCAGACGTATTCCGGTTGTTACCTGCGGTGTAAAGTGAATAAATATTTATTAAACTGGGCTTACACTTGCGCTCACACACACAGACCAGAGACAGCAAAGTGAGCGCGCGCGCATACAGCTAAAAAGCAGCTTGAGTGAGTAAGCGAAAGCGGCTATACTGGTGAACAGCATCCACGGTGCGCGTGTAACGAAAAGAGTAGAAGCTAGCTTTATTATTTGGAGTCGTCTGCTAGCGCTAGCTCAGTGGCAATAGCTTGTTGACTTTTCTTCGGCAGCGAAACGTTTATTACACTCAAGACAAGTTGCCGTCAACGTCGCCGTCGCGCTTTTTCGTTATTATATTTTTAAAGGGTGTGGTGCTGCTGGTGCGCGTTCCACATTTTGTGCACGCAAAAACAAAATAAATTGTTATTTTCGCCAATAATTTTATTTCCACCATGTGGCGCGCTAATCTAAAGTACAATTTGTGGCCAACGGCCAGTGCACGAATTGGAGTGCTGATGTTGTTGGCGCTCCAAATGGCCACGCACGCACAGGCTCAGAGAACACCCACCATATCGTACATCACTCAGGAACAGATTAAAGATATTGGCGGCACTGTCGAGTTCGACTGCTCCGTACAATATGCCAAGGAGTACAATGTGCTCTTCCTTAAGACCGATTCAGATCCTGTCTTCCTCTCTACGGGCTCAACACTCGTTATCAAAGATTCGCGCTTTTCGCTGCGTTATGATCCCAACTCTTCCACCTATAAGTTGCAAATCAAGGATATACAGGAGACAGATGCAGGCACCTACACCTGCCAGGTGGTCATCTCCACAGTCCACAAGGTGAGCGCCAATGTGAAACTCTCCGTGCGACGCCCACCCGTCATATCCGATAACTCAACGCAATCGATTGTGGCCAGCGAAGGAAGCGAAGTACAAATGGAATGCTATGCAAGCGGTTACCCAGTTCCGACCATAACCTGGCGTCGTGAAAACAATGCCATTTTGCCAACGGGTAAGTTTTGTGGGTGCTTAAATTATGAATACATATACATACACTAAACAAAATGCCAAAAATCCGAATCCGAAGAATTTGAAAATATTCTTTCTAAAACTAAATTTGTTTCAAACCAGAAAATTATTCTGTAGCGTACATATCTATCTTAAAGCTTCGATATGGGAAAGAAAGTGATTTCAGCCAGAAATGCAACCATTTTTATAAAACTGCTAAGAACATTTTTGAAAGAAATACATTATCTAAAAATTTGAATTAGTGCAGTAATTTATTGTTAAAGAAAATTAATTTTGTATTGTCTAAAATTGTTTTACAGTTAATTTTTGTTTTTATTTTTCTGAGTGTATCAATGCCCCTGACAAAATATTTACTGACCCTTATACCACGCTGCTTAGTTGTTGTTGGTCAATTGGTCGGGTGGCCGTTGAGTAGGTGTTTAACCCATCGTTGCGTTTTGGGGCGCTGTTCCACACTGGCTTGGGCGCTCCCTCGCTCTCTCAGTGACTCACTCAGGCGTCACCTACGGCATATGTTTTTGTTGTTGTAATAAAACAGTTGTTAGTTGTGCGTGTTGGCTCATTTAGTTTTGATAGCACCTGGTCCGGGCAGGTTTTTGCAGTTGTTTTCAAAATATTGACGCATTCTATAGCTAATTTATAATCTTTGCATAATACTTGACCCAAAGGTTCAATACAGATTAAGCTTCAATCTTGGCTCATGCATGGCATATAGCGTTCTCATTCACACACAAACTCACAAACTCACGTAGAGGGGCTCTCCCTCTCTGTGTCGAGCAGTTATTCTCTCGCGCTCTTTTTCAAGTAATTCATTTGTTTTATTTCATTTATATACTTGTATGTATTTTTTTGGAATTTCACGCACAAGTGCAAAATATTCTCAACAGTTTCTCGCTTACTACTTTATGGTCTCTTTTACTGTTGCCTTTCTATTTCTCTTTTATTGTTGTTTAGTCTGAAAAGCTAATAAAAACAAATTGTAGTGCAGGTAAAATGCATCATTTGTACAAGGTTAGCTGCTGTTAATCCCCTACAGGTGCCATCTAAATAAATATATACCTGTACGTATATATGTATGTATGTACCTGTTCTTTCTTTCTTTTGTTCTTAGCAACTTGCCTGTGTATTTCTCAGATACATGGCTGGTAGGTGCATCATTTATCTTAAGTCATAAATGAGGCTTAGACATCTGTGCAGCGGACAGTAATTGAATCTAAATACGGTCTATGAGTCTAACAAGATTGCAGCGTCATTTGTGGCTTAGGGCTAAGCTATTAGTCATATCCTAGGTACAGGTAATTGTGCAGACTTAGGTATAGTCTAACAAAGAAAATGCAAGCAGAAAAGTATCTCTTGTGGCACTATTCTAAAATAAATTTATTTAGTAACGTATACGGTCAGTCAAGCAGATAATTTGCGCCCCAATTCGTTCGATTTGAATAGGCAACATAAACCTTTGATTACATCCTTTTGATAGAAGTACCACTAATATCACTAATATTACTGATTTCGAACAAATTGTATGGGAACTATTGCATCCTGAACACAGTTTTTAGGGATTTGTAACTAACTTCGAAATTAAACCTTCTTTGCTGGAAAAGAAAGCGTGTATTAATTTTATAACTACAATAATATAGTAAACATTTTGTTCTTTATGTTTTACAAGCATGTTATTATATCCTTCACTTACAAAATGTATTAGTAGTTGCTCTTAGACAAGCTTTCTGAAAATAAATTATAAGCAATCTTAATTACGCCGTTTTACGGCTAGCCTGGTAAGGGCAACTCACCTTATCGAAACCAAATGGAGCCCTTTTAGATATTAGTGTAAAAACCAACTTGAGCCATTAAATCTATAAAAGTTTTGCTTTTTTTTTTATCAAATGGGTGTGTGAATGACACTGAATGCTCCATTGCAGTCCTTGGAATTATGAGCGACGGCTGCACTTCAAAGCTACTTAGGCCCAGCCCAGCAAAATAAAAAATAAGCGAGTATGCCAAAGAAGGGATGCCATACTAAAAAAAAGTACCACAATGGCTTGGACACGCTTCATGGATTTACTTCAATGTCAGAACGGTTTAACTTCAAGCGTACATAAATCAAAGGCAAATGCTCTGGCCAAGAGTTGGAAATAGAAAGCGGGGAGTAGAAAGGGGCGAGCTAGATGACAGTGGGTTGGTGGTTTTGGCAAGGTGCACATATCAAAGCAATTTCCAATGTTTACTTTTCCCAGTGCACTGGCACAACCCTGCGTCAGCGTGGAGTTTCACACTTTTTTACGCTCTAATTTAAAGCGCTTAAACAAACAAAACTGCCGTCTGTGTTTAGGTCTGAAACTGGGATTGGGTACGGACCTCAGACTGTATCTGCGCCTGGGTGTGCAGCAGCAGGCGCACAGACTTCCAAGAGGCACAAGACTCGACCACTCGAGCCACAAACCAGAAATATGTGCACATGTATATATGTGAGGAGTGGAAACGCTTTTATGCATTCGACAACTTCAGCACGCGCAATTGCTTCCGCAACTTGAAAACGTACCTACGAGTACGCCCGACTCCAACTGGCGCGGTTTGCATGTCAGGCCCGTTTGATGGTTGATGGTTGGTTGAGAGTGAAATGTGAAACAAAAACAATTCACAGTGCTTTAGGATACTCTCTTTTAGTCGTCTGCAGTAGTTCGGTCCTAAATTACTTTTACTGGGACTATAATCGGAAAATTTTACATAATACTTACTCTTAATGGCATTTCAATTGGAAAAGATCAACTAATCTAATATTTTTTAATATATTTGTATTATTCAAAATTATAAGAAATGTAATCTGATTCTCCAGCACTGTATAGTGTAACTCCAACTGATTCAAATCATTATAGTAGGAATAATTTGCACCTAAATACGTTTAAAATAGTTTCCTCAGATTCTTTGTAATTTAAAAGCTTAACTTAATTACAATCTTAAAATTAAATTTTGAATACCATTTCGTTAAAGTAATATGTTTATATGTCCTAAACATATCAGAGCATATCAGAACTTTATTTTGGTTTACTAGAGTTTTCCTCCCAGGCTTAAACTTTGAATCAGCCACTATAGTAAACATAACAAACACAAAAAGAATTGCTTCTTCATTAGATTTGGAATCAAATACTGATTAAAAATCAGCCATGCATTTGGAATTGAAATTTAAAACTGTTTAATCTTTAAGCAGCTTAGCAATTAATCGAACTTCGTGTTATTGCCTTTCGATTGCAGTACTGGTTAAATGAAACGAATTAGTGTACAAACTATTTTCTCGCTTAGTCGCAGGTTACGAGAAATAATTTCTTTCGAGATAATTATTATTTTGACAAGATTAAAATTTGGTTTTTTAATTGGTAATTCAACCACTGTGCAATCTGTTCAAAAGGGCCAGAAAGCCGGGCGTGGTGCCATATCAGACACGGTTTTGAGTTTGTTTGGCACAAAACCAAAAATATATACTTATATGTATTAACAAAAAAATAAATAAAGAAAGAAAAGAGTAAACATCAGACAAAGGCATGGCGAATGCGCGAAGCTAAAAGCTACCCCCCTGCCAGCCTTCGGGGTCCTTCGAAGTTGTGTGCGCAAGCTACATAATTTTTATTTTGATAGCAGAAAAATACAATATACATACAATATACAAAATATATAAATTACAAGCCAAAAAGGTAAAACCCGGCACGGCCCAAACAAAGCCCTTGCCGGGAGGGAATGCATGGAAAAATAGAATATAATGCAAACGTGTTGTAAAACATAAACAAACAAGCTGTGGTGCACTCTCGGGCATCCTGGGCCAGCCCCTGCCCCTGCCCCCTGTCCCCTGTCATAGCAAGCAACCCTAGGGCCTCTGATACGCCCTAGCCCCGAGCATAAACACGTACGAGCACAATATATAACAAACCCCTAATCAAGCGTTTCCGTTGCCCGTTGGGTTTGTTTTTCATCTCTTTTTTAATGCAAAGGGGTTCATGTCCTTGTCCATGCCATTTGCGCCAATTTGTGCAACGCATGAGTAAGACGGGAGCCGCGTAACCATGTAAATCAATTGGTTATTCCCAGCAGTCATCAAAGTTAAGCATTAACTACTTTGCATTTACTAGGAGACCGGTAGAAAGGGAAAGTGGGAATAAGTGTGACAACAAATTTGTGCTGTAAACAAAAAGAAAGAGCACATGTGGCTTGCACCTGGCGTTTTACCTTTTTCATTCGCTTGCATACGCTTAGCTAGGCAGAAAGCAATGGGCCACATTGGTAGCCACATTCTATATATGGGTAATGAAGCAATAACAATTTATAATTCATAATAAAGCTCACCTTGGCCCAAACTGACGCTTACTCGTTACCGTCACGTGAGTTTCCGCTTTCCCCCCTTTGAGAGTTGTGCTGCCATTTTAGGCCAAACTTCCAGCACATCTATGCATTTATTCTTGGCAACGTTAGCAAATAAAGAAATCCAAATGTTTAATGCCAACCCAGCGAATTTGATCAAAATTTGCAAGAAGCTGACGCTCAATTTTCTTTCTAAGTTGGGCGCAGAAATGTCAATTCTTCAATTGTTAGAGTCAACAGTTTCCCATCTGCCATCAGCATTTTGCAGCATCAACTAAAGCGTAAAAACGTTTATGCAAATTACAACAACTTGAGCTTGAGTACTCCAATTTCGTAATGAGAGAGACACAAATGCAATTTGCATGTGAAGGGCCACGAACCAATCCCAGGGTCCGCTTAAATAGCCAAAGACTTTGAGGGTTGAAAAATTCAAATGTCGAGTTTCGAATATTATAGAATTTACGCTTAAAATTTCGATGCGCAATTGATGCGACACTTGAACTCTCAAGAACGCATAACAAATTGCAAATTAGTTGGTCCAATAAAATATCTAATGAAAAATACAATATTGTCCGTGCTCTGGCCCCGGGGCTACTGTCAAAATATGTATTTGCGATTAATTAAACTGTGCGGAGGGTTTCCGTGGACTCAGCAACATGGCAACATTATAAAAGCAAACATAAAAATATAGGTACACTCAGAAAATTGTTTTGTTATTAGAAAATATTTTGATTAAAATTAGTTCCGCATTATTAGAAAATACTTTCATTAAATTTAGAAAGCTGTCACAAATGAAATTTAATATTTAGAAACGATTGCAAAATGAAAATAAGCCAATAATTCATCAAACCAAACTTTTTCATAGTTTCAAGAATTATTTTCTGTTTCCAGAGGAAAGTTGCTTTAATATTTTAAAGAAGCAGGATGTGCTTTTACAAAAAACCGGCTCAAAAGTATAGTAGGCCTAGATGCCCTAAGTTGCATTTGAAGAACATTTTTGCGTGTATCTTTTCTCTGAGTGTAAGAAGTAGCCCTATAGTCGAGCGAAACAAGCAAACAAAGGAAGTGCAAATTATAAAGCAACAGAGGCATTTGGTGTGTGTGTGTGTATATGTTTTGTGTTGGACTGTGTTCTATATAACTCATATATAATATACAATGTCAAAAGATGGCAGCAACTGGCAACTGCCAACGACTGACGAACTGAAAAACTTGTTTACAAATGTCGGTTGCTAAGGCAACAGACGGGCGACCAACCACATGACTAAACGTCCGATGCGAGGCTTTGGGACGCCGGCTAACTGCAGTTGTGGTTCTGTTTTCCAACCTGGGCCCCCTCTTTGATGAGCCATCGCTGTTATGTAGTATGTGGAGCGACAGTTCGTTGTTCCCTCCACACTTGTAGAACTCGAACTCTTCTGAGTCATATACTTGTAAGCAGGGAAAATCAGTTGAATGACTCGTTTGTTAATTGCTTGGCTTTTACTTGAAGTTTATGGCTTTTACTTATTATGGCCAACAGCTGCGGTAGGTTGATCTAGCGACACAGTTACACTTACAGAAGCTATACAATTTCACAATGACTAACCCCATTCCGACTGGTTGGACTTCTTTCCACCCTTCCACCCAAATGGCCGAGATAAGCCACGCGCTTACAATTGCACATTATATTCAATTTTCCAGCTTATCACACTAAGTTCACGTTTTTCCACCAATTCCATTATTTGCCTAGCACTTTCGGTGTCGTATAAACGTCAGACCGGCTTTTTAATCCTTGGCATTAAAGGACTACATACATGTATAGTACATACATACAAAGACAGTAGGCAGCGTTGGGAAAACCTTTGCCCCCTTCCCTTTGTCGGTGTTTTTGTTGAGCGTGTTTGGCATTGCAAGTAGAAATTGTATGTATATATCTTTTGTATATATGCGACATGCGAAAGTCTTTGTTTACCTTTAGGCTTTGCCAATATTTGTTTAGGCACTCGCTCATTCCAAAATTTATTGCAGACATTGCAGACATATACATATACTTCTCGTATCTTTATGCAATTGTCTTTGAATAACTGCATGTCTAATATTGTTTACATACTGAACTATGGAAGATTCGAATACTTTTGCATATCACATACATATGTACATACTATACAAAGAAAGCAGGAAATCCATAAGGAATATACTACATACTATATACATAAGTATTTATACTTAAAAAATGTATTATTTTGTATTTGTCAAAGGATTTTTATTATATTATTATTTCCGTTACGTATTTAGTATTGAAATTACTTACAGAAAAAAGTATTATTTTATACTAATACAAGTACACACAGCATTTTTTATCTTAATATTTCCGTTACGTATTTAGTATTGAAAAAAATATGTATTTTGCAAAAGCACAACAAGCATTTCATATTATTAAATATACTATAAATAAGAACTTTAAATTATTTTTCTAAACTGTGGCTGGCGATCATTAAGTTTTCTTTAGTTTTCGAAACTATTTTTCCACAACACAATAAAAATATGGACTCGTATAATACAACTTCACTCGCACTTCATTAATGTAATGCCAACAAATTACATTATTATTTAGATTGTTAAAAAATATAGCCAAAGTACAAATATTCACCAGGACTCAAGGTCTCAATAGTAAATAATAAATGTTGAAAATGTTTCAACTTTTTGTTATATGATTTTCTTCAACTTGTGCATTATATAAATAAATAAATAAAAACTTGTGCCTTTTATTAAATATTGCTTATTGCAAGATTAAAACGCTATCGGTGAATTGAATTTTAATTCTAAATTATTAACATTATGAAAATTTTAAATAAAATAAAAAGCTCTCTTAATCTTCTAGAAGTTTGTAATCGGAACAACAAATAATATAGGTTTAGGCTAGATAAACAGTTTAAGTTTTGTTAAGTGTGTTCTATGAAAGGGAATTGCTAATTTAGATCATGAATTGAAATTCCTACTTGCTTGCGATGGGCTCCTATTGCTAGAGTTGGATGCTGCAGTTGAAATCTTTGCCACCCGGTCACATCAAAGAACAATTTAATGGCAGAAAATGTTATACAAAAAGCAACTGAAGCTTCTACACTCAATTGAGTTGGTCCATTGAATGCCCTGTATACATATACATATATACTTCTACTCGGATAATAAATGTGTAGTATTCGGTTTATGTGTGTAGTTGAGCTTAATGCAATAAAAGGCCTGCCAAGCAGCTACGTGTAATGTACTCGAAAAAATCACTTTTCAAAAGTCAACAACCAAGTCTGTCCTTGTGTGCGTTGTTCAAGTTGTCAAGCCAGCAATATATGTGTATAATACAACCACAGGGATGAGAATCGGCTGGGGGTGGACTGAGACTGAAACTGGAACTGAGACTGAGACTGGGAGTGGGAGTGGGGCTGGGGAATCTGCTGAAAGTCAAGGCTTGTGGGCAGCGTCGTGTGGTGTCGCCGTTGAAGGTTGATGCGTTACCACCAAAGTGGGTGCATTCACATGTCTCAAGAGCTTGTTATATGCTCGATATATGTGTGCAGTAGCAACAACAATAACGTTGATGAGTTTGTTACGCCCAGCCAGGAAGACAGGAAGAACAGACAATTTTAGCACAAGCTTGCAGTTTTTCTTAAAGAAACCAAAAAAAGCAAACAGGAAACTGTTTCAAGGTGTTCCAATAAATTGCAAAAATGTGTCGTTGCATTGGTTAGTCCAGAAATTCTAGTTGAAGTTGATTTATTTTGAGCAAGAACAAAAAAAAAGCCGGAGCTAACGAAAAAGTGTGCACTTTTTAATTGGATTTTCCTAAGCCTTAAAGGGTTCCAGAGGGCAAGTTAGATCCAGAGTGTGCGTGTGTGTGTGTGTGTTTGTGTAGATTTTTGCCTCGAGCGCTGCCGAAGCGCAGTTGAGTGTGCAGCGGGCGCAAAATAATGTGAAACGTCATTAAATGCGCACCCATTGCCAGCACACGATGATGATGAACGGCAACAACAACAACAACAACAACAACGTCGACGATGACGATGAAGAAGCATGAATAAGGGGGGGCAGGCGGGCGTTGACGTTTTGATTATGATGAGTCACACGTTATGCATTAACATTCATAATTTCCACATGGAAAAGTTTGTTCGCGTTGCCGGTAAAGCGTTATTGCATTGGATGAGCTAGGCCACTCGTAGAATCAGCCAGCAAAACTTTCACAAAAAACAAAAACAAAAAGCCTCCACACAGTGTGTACACAGCTCTCGAATATTCGCTTGTAACTGATTTGAAGTTCTTATCGTAATAATTTTTTAAAATTCGAAAGCCCTTTCTGTTGTTCTTAGGCTTAGAAAATACAAATCTCTTGAATAGGCTCGTAGATGGGGCTAAAAAAGTTTAAAAGTTTAAAAGTTTTTAACTCCTTAGGATAAGCTAGGTTATACCGGACCGCCTGTTTTTGTTTTTTTAGTTTTTTAACGAATTTAGTTTTAGGATTTTATACCTCACGCCTTTTGTGGGTTGAAATACAAATGTAATTCGTGGAAAATGAAAAAAATTTTTCAGACAAAGAATAGATTGGTCTAAGAACTTCCACCGATTTAAAATTGTTTCTAAACCACGGCCGGTACAATTTGTTGACATTTGAAGAGCTGCTTTCGTCGTTGCCGTCTTCTTTTTGCGCGCACAGCTTTTCTCGCACGTTTTCCCAACGGTAACAGCATTTCCTTGTAACGGTTTTGTTTGTATTTGCCGTTTTTTCCTGCTTCTGTTTCTACTGCTCCCCAAATTGCAGGAAATTGAAAAGGAAAAACAAATATGGCCGCAGGCCATAAAAAAGATGGGATAGTGGGCCTTACACACACACGTGCACATATTGTTACACACACACGTTGTGCACCCGACCCCCCTGTTTTTTGTGGAATACGTAGAGCGTTTTTCCATTTAACGCCGGCTGGCTGATTTCGGAAATTTCATTTCACTGTCTGGCCCTCTGATTGGTGCGACGGATATTTTTGCATGCCATTTAATTTCCCTGTACCGGTACCGTGTAACGTGCGAGGAGTTAAAAGCCACATCCACATCGCGGTGGTGGTTTTTTGGTTGAACTCTCGACAGAGACACGGTCGGTCTTGCGATAGAAAATGGCGACGGCTAGCGTCAACTTTTAAATAGTTTCTAATCGACGCTACAGCAACCCTTCTAATTTAAATGGTCCTAGGCCCCTTTCCGAATATCATGCAACTTGTCACTAATTTTCCGAGCCAGCGCGCCCAGCTCCCTGGCATCGTTTAGCGCCTACGCAGCTTTGGCCCTGCCGTCCAATGAGTTTTCAAATTAAACATAAACAAAAACGCATGCAATAAAAACAAATGCATGCTCGTATGTTGTCAGCACACACGGTCACCAAAATGTGATGTATAGTGCAGCCAAAAAAAAAAAAAATTCTGGCCGCTAAAATTCAGTCAAGCGAACGAAGCGCTCAACTGAGAGCTGCCCCGCACTCGGTCGTCAAATATAGACTCAACAAAGTGCATCGGAACCTGCACCGATGTAGAATTTTTCATTTGTTTTCACTGCCCGTTCCCCCTTTTTTTTTAAAAAAAAAAAAGGGCAGCCTGCCTGAATGCGTTTCCTCTGACTAGGCTGTTTGTGCAATGATGGCACCGACACCGACATCGTCACCGGCACCTCGAGGCCTTGTTACATTTTAGAATCCTTTCAATGTCGGGGCAGACGTTGCTTGCCTCTACCTGCCGGACGGTGATAAGACAAGTCGACAAAAGGTTGCCGCTTCGCACTTGCCATTGCACTCTGAACAATTTTCATTTCTTCGTGCTGTCTTCGTCGCTGCTGCCTCTTCTAACTGACAATTTATCTGGTTGTTTGTCCAAAGGGGACTCCGAGACGTAAACATTGCCTGGCTGGTGCTGGTGCTGTTGTTCTTGCTGTTTCTTTTGCTTTTTGTTTGTTGTTGGCTCGCAGAGACAGAGACAGGTTTCTTTTTGGCCCAAACAAATGCTGTCAGAGTTTTCATTACAGCGCCCGTCTGTTTTTCTCTTTATGCATCATTTTCTTTTATTAGACTCATAGCAGCAGCAGCAGCGTCATCGTGACGGCATCTTGATGCATCTGCATCCAAGGAATATGTACTTCTATACCTGCCTAGCCTAGCGCTACAAAGTGTTTTTAATTCTCTCATTAGTAACTGAAATTACTCTGCAGTTTATACAAATAAATGTTCATACATACGATGCATATGGTGGATGCGCACGATTTCCGGTTATGCCCATGTATCTGTTTTTGTTTCTGTATCTGTATCCATATCCATGCTCCCCATGGCCGCAATGCATTTATACCTTTCAACTGACTTTTAATGCGGGCACAAGCACGGGCACGGGTATGTTTTCAACACCCTCATTAATTTGATTGCAATTGAGTAGAGCAGAGATGACTGCCTGCCTATCCCGCTTGGATGCACCAGCACCAGCGCAATTTGTCATATTAATAATGTATGATTAGGGGCAATGCGATCTACCCTGTCCAGATTGCATAGGCGATAGAAGCCGGCTGAAAATTAACTGCATCTCTAAGGAAAAAATATCTCAAATCTATTTTAACTAGGTACATAATTTATTCTTGTCGAAACTCTGTCTTATACGAATTTTATTTGTTTTTAGAAGCGATACTAGTCAGAGTGTCAACATTTATATCATTCAAAACGCTAGCAATTTCTAACATACGTCCAGGTATAGAACTAGCTTTACTGTCCTTTATGACGCTAGTTTGGACCCTGTTTTGATCAGTTGCCTTAACCCTTAAAAATGTTTTATTTTCACACTCTATCACTCAGAATGTCTCTTGTCGTGGTGGCATGACACTTGATTGTGTATGTAAATAGAACCCCTAAATGTATACAACATTTACTTTACTAATTAGCGCGCCATCATATAAACATGCCTATATATCAAATTCACTCCACGCATGCCCGCAAGGCCATTCATCATTCCATGTACATATGTACATATACATACATACACGTATTTGTTCGAGTATAGTATTATGTAGATCAGTTGCATTTGTGTTTCTGCCTCAGCTGCCACCAAAATGAGCGCAATTTTTTGGCTGCTCAGCTTTCAAGTGCGCGCTTCACTTATGTAATAAGTCTTGCGCAGCTCATTCTGATTACTTATTTTTATTGCCTCTACTGCTGTCTTTGTTGTTATAGTTGTTGTTGGTGTTGTTGCTGATGTGTTGTGTAAATGCGCTTAATAAATTTAACCCAAAATGTCACAATTCAGAAATGGCGGGACGCTATTTTTATGGGCGCGTCCACATGGAGTCATAACTCAAGCCCCCGACGCAGCCAGCAGTTCTTTGGTTTAATGTTAATTATGCGCATGTATGTATATAAAAATTTGATCGAAACAAAGAAAGTAACGCACTTCACTGCGTCTTTGAGCGTCTCAAGATCTCGAATAACTAATTAAGTATTATACGTCGAGACAATTGCCACTGGCATACGCCCCAAATTCATTTCTTGAACGGTGGCCCCAAAATCAGAGAAATTCCAACATTCAATTGGTAAACAAAACAGCACACATGGGCATGTCGCTCGTTATAATGGCCAAGAATGTTTGTTTGGACTTCGTTTTGGATATTTTCCAGGCACTGGCAGCGCTACTTACCTGACTTGCATGTAATTTCATGCAACAGCAATTGCAGCTCAATGTTGCCTCTTGTTGACGCATTTTATGAGGCCTTTCATTTTCGAATCTAACACTTTATGGCCCACAATTTGTCATGTTGTGCCACCGACTTAACTATTATTGTTACTGTGCTATTGTTATTGCAGCTGCTCTTAGAAACGTCCCTTTAGGGCCGTCCGTGCAAGTCACGCTTATGCACTTAAAGTTCAAAATGCTTTGCCTGCTAGAGAGCTCTGCTTCAAGTCGAAATGGAAGCAAGAGTTTCTTCACAAGTCAGAACCTGTTTGTGGTAACATATATATGTATGTGTATATACATACATACGTATATAATATAGTTAGTGGTAAGTTCACTTCATTTCAGTTCACATGTCATTCATTTTGTTTCTACAATCAGACTATAGAACATCGCTATAAGGACAAAAGTACATCTATTAGAAAATACCAGAAGAAATGCTTAGTATGATTCTTAAATGAATTGAAACTGAAATAATAAGTTAAAACAGATGAGTTCTGGTGTCACTCGAAGAATTAAAAAATTAAAATAATTCGTATTTTATTTTAATAATATTGCCTAAATACTGAAATATCTCCAATTATTAAAGATGAGATATTCCAGCCGAGATGGTGTATATTTATCTACATATAGTATTTATATAGACTTCCAAATTAGTGCCAATTAGGTATAGAATTAAAAATTCAAATTAATCATATTTTATTTATTACAAAAGGGATTTTTCTCCATGTCTTTTATAAGACTTTCAATTCTATTCAATTTTAATTCATGATTTTAAAGAATTATCAATGGATAGACGATTGTTTTAAAGAGGTTTTACTGCAATTTAAATTACTAGACAGACATTGCAACAAAATAATGGCAATGTGGATTAAGTGAGTCATTCAACTAATTAAGCATTCACGCGTCTTCCATACACACACACACACATACACTCTGCCTGTTAATTAACATTCTGTTAAGACTGCTGACCTGCATGGCTGTTGTTTTCGTCTTTTTGTCGCCCGCATGAGAGGCACTACACCAACGGATAACTTAAACTTAAGCATTTCATCAACTTAAATGCCAGAAATGCAATTCAATTGTGTGTTAACCCATTCCCACCGTCGTCAATTGCACGATGTGCTGTCAATCCAATTTTAATCAAATATTTCGATTCCCAAGCGCAATTAATTTGAAATGTTACAAAAGGAATCAAACGACCGCCCAACCGCCCGCATGCAATGAATTTTGCATAAGGCATATTTCATGGCATTCCAGTTGAGCGAAGGCAGCAACAGCAGCAGCACCAGAAAACTTAAATGTCTGGTCAACGCACGCTGCACACAACAACTTCAACAGCAGCAGGGGGAAGGGGGTGGTGGGAGAGGGTATGTTTGTTGCTAGTGTAGTTTGTGTCAATTGTTTTGGCTTGAATTGTTTTCAAAAATGTTTGAAGAGGCTGGCAACGGTAACAGCAACAGCAACAACAACAACATCGAGCTTGATGAGCGCAAACACACGCCATAACACGATAACAGAGAGAGAGAGCGAGCGAACAAGCGAGTGTAAGTGAAACAGGGGCTTAGGCGCATTGCACTCGCCTGCAGTGGCAACTTCCGGTTATGAAAATGGGTGAGGGGTAGCAATCTATATATGTATGTATGTATGTCTGTCTGTGTGTGGGTGCTCACCTTAGCATTCACATTCACGTTTACGCTTCAGTTATTTTGTGCAATAAAACCAGGCAGCAGGCGCCGCACAATCCCGACCCCAACCACTACCTTAATATAAGCCAAATCCCATTCAGCTACCAGACCACCAGCCACCAAGGCGTACATGCACTTAGTCCTACGTATGCTGTGTGCGTGCGCTCTTTTTTTTTTCTAAATTAGCGCTGAAAAACAAAGTTGCGAAAAGCGTTAGCTACCAAGGCGCATACGCCTGACTTCACAGTCAAAACTCGTTGCAACGGAATTCAAATTCACAAAAATTCAACTATAAGCCCTGTAAGCCACCGAAAGAAAATATAGGCTTGGAATGGAAGTACAGGCTTGGAAAAACGCGCACAAACCACATTGGTTCAAATTTATATAACTATTATTATAGTATCTTTGAAATAAGGAAAGAAATCTGGCCAAATTGTGTATGGATATATTGTATTCTTCTGATTATGGTACTATATATCTCTTAAACTGATTACCATTAACTATTTAGTTTATTACTGTTTCGCACATTATCTATTCTTCTTCCTTTCCGAGTTGGCTTTATAGAAGCACAACTGTATTTGTTATATACTTAGTGCATAGGCCTAAGTGGGAAGTAATGGCAGTTGCAGCTGCCCGACTAAATGGTTTGCTTGTTAAAGGTCATTAACGTTGCTATTGTTGTTAACGGCAGCCGCCAGCCGGCAGCCACTCCAGCCACACCAACACAAACGCATTGACAATTAAAAGGTCACCCACAACTATGTAAACGGTTACGGATGTACCCGCGGTGGCTCATTAAAATCAGATTTGAATCTGGGTGCTTGCTTGCTGGGTCGTCTGCACACTTCGCTGTGCAAACACAAAAGAGCATCATTTACCGTTATATGCGTCGGTGTCGCATTGATATGTATGTATGTACCTATCAGCCATTACAAGGCACTTGTCACGCTTCTGAATGTGTCATTAGACACGACCAGAGGCGAGAACTGACTGTAGAACGAAACATTTTTAACATCAAAATTCAGTATCATTCGGAAACTTTATTAAGCCGCCCATACCTCCCCCTCTTTTTTTGCAGATAGCGCTACCTATGTGGGCAACGTGTTGCGCATCAAGTCGGTGAAGAAGGAAGATCGCGGCACCTACTATTGTGTGGCTGACAATGGCGTGAGCAAAGGCGATCGTCGTAACATCAACGTCGAGGTGGAGTTTTCACCCGTCATTACTGTGCCAAGGCCTCGTCTCGGACAGGCTCTACAATACGACATGGACTTGGAGTGCCACATTGAGGCCTATCCGCCACCGGCCATTGTCTGGACCAAGGATGACATCCAGCTGGCGAATAACCAGCACTACAGCATCTCTCACTTTGCCACTGCCGATGAGTACACCGATTCCACACTTCGTGTAATCACCATCGAGAAGCGTCAATACGGTGATTATGTCTGCAAGGCCACTAATCGGTTTGGAGAGGCCGAGGCGCGTGTTAACCTATTTGAGACCATCATTCCAGTGTGCCCGCCGGCTTGCGGTCAGGCGTATTATGGCGGAGCCGAGCATGTTGCGGGCACTTCCTTTGTTCTGGCTAGCATTTTAATCGCACTAATCTTCTCCAGATAAGTGCGCAGAGCAAAATCGAAGCTAATGCTCAAGCATGCACATACAAACAATCACACACACATACATCCATTAAGCCGCTCTCGAATACAGATATAGCATATACATATATATAGGTGTCTATATAGAGTTACATTCCAAAAATGTGTCGCAAGATTCCAGCAACAGAAAATTTTAGTTTCGTTTTAAGTTTTTGTTTTTATTTCAGTCGCCACGTTCCAAACTTCCAAAAATGTGTCGCAAGATTCCAGCAACAGAAAATTTTAGTTTCGTTTTAAGTTTTTGTTTTTATTTCAGTCGCCACGTTCCAAACTTTGAAGTCCATCCTATGTGTTATGTTAAGTTAATTAAGTGAATAGTTCACCAAAATTTGCGCAGAACGTTTATTTATTAAGCAAATAGCGATTTATTTGTAAAAAAAGAACTAGCGCGTTAACTCAACAGACTCAATTAAGCATTTCAATTTTAAATCAAACCCGTCCGTCGTTTATTTTTATATTTGTATGTACTTTTAATTTAATGGAAAACAATTAATTCAACATCACAATTATAAACATACATACCATACAAACATATATCCAAATACTTTCCGTTTTTATTTGTGCATAATTACGAAAATATTTTATTTTTATTTAATAAACAATAAAGTATTTTCAACAGCAATGTCAAATCTAAAACTGAAATTCCGCTTAGTCATAAGGGCGTATCTCAAAAAATTCGAATTATGTACGTGCATTTAAAAATAACGATAATATCGAACGAGAATCCGAAAATAGACGAAGCAACCACATTGTGTACATCATTTAGCTCTTAAGCTATGCGAAATACTTTAAAATAACGACAAATTTTTACCCATTTTTTATGGGTGTAAATATTAAAATTTTCGACTTTGTAATAAAGCTTAAAGAAATAAAAAAAAAATAATAATAAAACCAGAACTCGCTCTTTATTTATTGGATGAACTGCAATAGCTTGACATTTTCTGGTGTGGTATATGAAAGCAACTTATCTGATCGACCCCTAGGCCAATAGTACCTGCGTAATATCGGAAATGATCGAAATTAATCCAATCACATTATGTCTAGAGAAAGAAAGAAACACGTTCCTTCTAAAAGAAGAAATATAATGCTATATATAAATATAAATAGTAAATATATAAAGTTGTCTCTAAATGTTTTACAAATTCTAATATTTTATTTTCGATCAATGAAACAACAATCATCAGCGTAAAAAGTTTACTTCACATCTAAAACTAAGGGAAATATTTATTTACTGGGCTTCAAATAACCGTGTTTACTTTATAGAACTACCATTGGTGGCAATACGATGATATAGGTTAAACTCCGACTCATAGTCTGCATACGTCGCGTTATTATAACATCTTTTAGGGGGCACATAGTGGTGCAGGGGATTGTGAAGGATGAATCGGAAAATTCGTTCGGCTCTCTGTAGCAAATGTTTCGTTTTTGCGCCCGTAGATTCCAAGTTGTCCAGCGATTGCACAACTTGCTCGTTTTGGCACTTGGCCTTCATTTTAAAATCATGTGGATCAACTGTAAGTGCAGTGAGGGGTGGCATTTAAAACAACTTGTGCAACGGAAGCGGATGGGACAAGGCAGTCTGAGCTTACCAATTATTGCATCCAAATTAAATTTCAGGTCAGACATGTGCTCAGCAATTGATGACGCCCACAAAATACGTTTACGTACTTCCTGCAAAGCGCCCAGGGGTGTTAGCAACAGGCCAGGCGCCAGCTGTATGGTGGAGGCAAGCTCATGCGATTCGACAATGAGTGGATTGGGTGACAATAAGAAGGAGCTGAAAATGTCGAGAGTAAACGAGTAATTTAAATAGCACGATATGTTGGTAGAAGTCACGTCTCTCTCACTTACCAGGCACGCGGTATACAACTTAATTTCTCCAATGGCATATCAGTAAATGTATTCAGTTCGGTGAGATGACACGGCAGTGTAGGCGCCCCTCCAGCATTAGCAGCCACTAAGGCAGCGGTGGCAGATGTTGTGTTACCCGGCACCAGTGTGGTGTTGTCGAAGCTTCGACGTAAAGTGATATTCATGGCACTGGCATTTGCATCGAAGTCTAGCTTGGTGCTGGAGAAGACGCTGTCGTTGGCCAGATTAAAGCTCTCCATACCCATCATTGATATGTTGTTTACTTTTAGCTTAGTCGAGAGCAATTGCGTCTTGGCATTCTGGTTGTGCGAAGCTGCCTGCATGTCGTCCAGGATGTTCTTTAGCATGTTTTTGGAATACATTATTTTTTCCTTGATCTGTGACAATTGCAACATCTCGTACTGTATGCGATTAACCGATTGATTGATGTCACTATAGACCTGCTTGATTGAGCCGAGCAAAATCTCGTGATTTTCCAAGATCTTAGCATTTGACTCTAGTTCCAGACGCAGTTCCTCAATCTGCTGCGTCAGATGTTCGTTGCGAGCCCGATTAAAGTTCCGCATATTGTACTGCACAATAAAGTCGGAAATGATGTCCTCGGTGGTTTCATCGTCGGTGATGGCATTGCAATTATTCACCTTCTTCTGAAGCTCATTAATGAAAATACTATAGGTCTTGGCAAAGCGCTCCTCCAATTGGACGACCTCATTTTGAGCACCCACATATTTGGCTACCAAACCCAGTAAGTCTGCCTTTGTTCGCAGAAGCTTAACTTCGAAATTGTCCAGCGGTGGGCGCACGTATGCCGCATTACTAGTTGAGTGCGGATCAGCGTTGTTGTAAGTCTTGTTAAGCTCCATAATATGCTGCAGTTGTTCCTCTTTTAATTTCAGGATTGCATTGAACACCAGGAAATTAGGCGTGTTGCTAAAGATGGTACGCATTTGTGCCCACAGACGCTCTTTGGTGTCGCCGAAAGCGGTGGAAGTGGATCCATTGCTATTACCGCCGTCACAAATGTTGTAAAAGCTCTCTAGCTCCTTGAGAGCTTGTTCCACTGCTTCAGCAGCTTTCTTTTCACTAGTATTTTTAGCATTAAGTTTAACAGGCATTGTGGACTGTATTTGCGACTTGCTTTTTAATTCTTGCTCATAAGTTTTGCCCAAGGACTCCAGCTTGAACTTCAGCAAATTGTATTTGGATTCAAGTAGGTCCTTCTTGTGCTTCGTACTGATTGACTGCATGTCTGCAGTACAAGCCAAGCTTCAGAAATGGCATAATTTACACAATATTAACTACTTACTCTTTGTTTTGATGCATGATGCAAGGGCATCAAACTCCTTCTTGGTCTCAGCCAAACACACTTCGGCATTTTCTTTTTTCCGCTGCAAGTCCTGCATCATGAGATGTGTTTGGAGCTCGCGTGGCAGGAAACTTCGCCCACAGGCTGGGATTGGCTTGTCCTTATGTTGCGCGACCTTGGCTATAAGTAAATTTTCGCGAGTCTCTTGTACATGTTGCCGCGGCTGCACGCGCTTCTGCATTTGAACAAACAGTTGGCTCTGACGAGACTTAAAAATGCTACAAAGTGCAATTGTGCTTGTTGTTGTAATATTTTTAATTTATTGCTACACACAACTTACGATCTTAGCGCTTCCTCGTTAGGGAGAACATCTGGCGTACAGCCCAAGCTTGTGGCCCAAAAGCGAAACTCCTCAATTTCTTCAAGGAAAGCCATTTTTGTGTAATCGCTTCTTATTCTTGCAATTCATTTAAATGCCCCGCACACATATAAAATTGACACCGCCAATAAAGAAGTTGGCAGTTTCGAACGATGGACTTCATGTAGTTGGAAATACCTGGCTAATGTTTGTCCGAAAGCAACAATTGCAGAGGTTGGCAGCTCCGAACGTAGGGCTGCATAATTTCGGAATAGCCGAATCTTGGTCATTATAAAATTTATGCTTAAATGTTGCTCAATTAGACACAAGCAGCGCTCTGATTTTTAATTTTCCTTTCCTCTATTCCTTTTTTTTGAATATTGCGGAATATACTTCAGAGCTTTATTTTAATATTATTGACTCAGGTAGGCAAATAATCTTTTAACAGGTGTCTTAAACGATTTGTCTTAATAATACAATAAACAAAAAATTGTTTAAGTTGTTTAATTATTGAATAACTACATCTAATAGAATATACCATGAAGTAAAATAGCTCAAGCTCCTAGAGCGCATTGGGTTACAAAAGCCTTGGCTAATGCACAGTCGTTGTTCTCCGTCCAACGATGAGACGGACAATTCTTGAAATACTCCATGTATGTGCAGCCAAGTAGCATTGCGCTAAAAGGACTACACTGTGGCTGTTGCTGATTTTGGGAAAATTGTGAAGCGGCGCTCCCAAATTGTAATTGCTGTAAGGCTACCAGTTTTTGTTGCGCTTGTGGCTCGCATTTCGCAAATGCTGTCACCATCGCTTCCACATATGCGGTATCATTAAAATATTTTTTTGTTAAATCCTCTCTTATTATTTTCAAATTAAGGCTCTGCGGTTGTTGTAGATAACGAGAATCCGTAAGAATGCATTGAGCTAGGCACTGAAAAGGGCACAAGAATTATTTAATAGTAAAATTTCATTATTTTTAGACTTATAATATTACAGTGGCCGCTTCCAGAGTTGGAGGTCCTCCATTTGACTGTCCATTTATACCGACTCTCTGCGCACATTTCTCTGTGACTTGATCGCGCCCTCCATCTTGGCAGCAACGTGCTGGATCCTATATGTTACTTTATTAATTCGCTGAGTTTTGAATTATCCTTTTCAGTACTTACAACCAATTGCGGTGGCTTTCTACAGTCTATCGTTTGGCTTAGGACTATTTTTGGAATAGACATTACTGCAAGCAAAACACATGAAACTATTAGCAGACTCGCGTTCATTGCTTGAAATTCGATGTATATTAGTGGTCGATCTAAACTAAAATGATACTATAATTTACAATAGTTGTTCTGTTTATATACTCCATGCAATACATGGTCATACATCTGTGTGAAGAGCCAATGATCACTTATAAGCGCCAGCCACGCATGACTTAAAAATTTACCACAGGTTCATTGTTGCAACTCGATGCCATTTGAGGCCAATGCCGTTTCTAATACCATTTATTAGGTAGTTGACATTAAATAAGGCCAACGTATAGGTACAGCAGAAATGTGACTTTTCAATATGATTAGCTGTTGTTCGCTTAATTAAACATATAAATTGATAACAGAAACACGCGTTACACATATGCCACACATGCATATACATATGTCAGGGCTGTCTAAAGCTAAAAGAGCGAAGCATAAGCTCGGTTTAATGCCCAATTAACCAATAGAGTGTTTTAAATGGAAAATTTTTAAAAATAACAACTTCCGCGAACATACAAGTACATACATACACATTCCGAATCCCAATGCATTATCGTGCATTATCGTTTTTTTTATTCTACTTTAGTCGAGTTGGCAGCCTCCCGCTAATAATCAGCTGGCGCCATGGACGTAAACACAAAAATGTAAGAATATAAACAATTAAATTTTTAATTAAACTATTTAACAAACAATGGGAACCATTGCAGACTGGTTGTGGGTGATGTGTGTGGCCGCTTCAAGCAGCTTTTCCAACGTGTTGAGTCCGTAAACAAAAAAGCCGGGCCCTTCGAAATGTTGTGTTGCGTCGGAGACTTTTTTGGGGACGATAAACAAAACGAGGAGCTTATAGCGTACAGGAATGGATTTAAACATAGTAATTGCACTACTTTCGTTTGCATCTTATCTTATGTCTAACTTTTTTCGTCCAGTTCCAGTACCTACTTATATACTTGGTCCCAATAAGAAGGAGCATGAGAAACACTATTTGGACTTGAATCACGGAGAAATATGCACAAATTTAACATATCTGGGCAAAAGAGGAGTATACACACTGAGCGGTGGCGTTAAAATAGCTTACTTGAGTGGTGTGGAGTGTTCTGCAGGCACCAACGACGCTTATCAATTTACTAAAGCCGATGTCCAATCCGTACGCAATTCCTGTTTGATCTCTAAGAATTGTGCTACTGACTACAGAGGTGTGGACGTTTTACTGACTTCCCAGTGGCCATATGGCATGCAGGAAAAGGAAAACGTAAATATCATTTGTTATTATATTTGTATTTTATTGGTATATCTATATAAAAACATGTATATTTAATGGTAGGAAAAGGCCTCCAAGCTAATATCTCATCTTTGCCGCGAAATCAAGCCACGTTATCATTTCTGTGCAATTAATAGTATACACTATGAGTGTCCACCGTTTCGAATGCCCAAAGATGAGACCACACAGTTCGAGCTTTGTACCCGCTTCATCTCCTTATCTGGGGTTGGCAATACAACGAAATCCAAATATATTTATGCGCTCAGCTTAAAGCCCGTCGATAAGTCGCGATTGCTTGACTTGGTGCAGAAAACAACTGACGAAGTACCCTGCCCGTTTATAGGCCTTGATTTGGGTGGTACCATTAGCAAAAACGAAACTGTGAGTAATTCACAATATTAATACTAATTAGTTTTAATTTTTCGCATTTTCGCACAATTTTATAGTCTGAGAGTCATCAATACTTTTTCGATATGGATGCTGGCAAAAGACGGTCCGGCGAACATGACAAAAAGTCTAAACGTGTAAAAATATGGACCGTTGAACAAGGTATGGTATTAAAGAAAATAATAACACATTCCTAAAAAGATGTATATATTTTCATATACATACTTCAGAGAGATGTTGGTTCTGTTTATCTTCGCCGGATGTTGAAAAGCACCTGATTATTACGGTGGGAGATCGATTTTATCTAGCATTGGCTAAAGGCCCAATTAACGACCATCATGTAATGTTAATGTCGACCGAACATATACCATGCGTTGCCCGTCTTAGCCCCGAAGATTGGGATGAGTTGAACAAATTTAAGACTGCTTTACGAAAATTCTTTAAGTCAATTGGTCAGGCGGTCTGCTTCACTGAACGGCATTATAAGTCACCCCACCTACAAATCAATGTCTTGGGTTTTGAGGAAGGCTACGCTTGGAAGATAAAGCATAGTTTCGAGGTAAATTTTAAATAGACAATATAGCTAATTAATACGTTTCAAGTTGATTTTAGGACAAAGCGGAGGAGTATAAGTTGGAATTTGAAACGATGCCGGCACTGACTTCGCCGGAAATGTTGCCAGAACTTGGACCTTATTTTTTAGCAGAATTGCCTGACGAGAGCACATTAATAACACGCAACATGAAACAATTTCCGCTGCATTTTGCCAGGTGCGTCTCAACTTTTAAATAATATGTCTGTATGTTTTTAATTATATTCTTTACAGAGATGTTTTCTGTTCCGAGAACTTGTTGAACTGCGATGAAAAAGTAAATTGGCGAGAATGCCAGCTGGATAAAGACGAAGAGCTTGCACTTGTAAAAAGTTTTCGAAAGAATTTTGCACCTTTTGATTTTACAGAAGATTAATAGGAAAAAAATCGAGCATACCATACGTACGAAAATAATATGTATTAAAAATCTCTGTACTTTTTTTTAACACCATTGAAATATAAACACCATTGAATTAGAATGTAAATTAAGGATTCGGCACTAGGAATAATTAACTGTTTCGTTTACGCATCGCGTTGATAAATTTTGTTGAGAATTTGTAAGAACGTTTGGTGAGGCACGCCTCGTGATGTTTGTTGTATGTGAGTCTTGATCATATTGTAAGATTCTTCTTCGAATGTGGCATACGTAGAAGGCAGGCTTAGTTCCTTGTAAAGTTCCTTAACACGTTCCACTTTCTGAAGATCTGTTAAAAGTATTTATTTTTAAAATTCCGAAATTTAAATATGTTTTTCTGAATATATGTACTACCTACCTTCTGTTCCATAACAGTCTATCATGATTTGTTTTTGCTCGGCATTGGCACGCTGCATTGCCACAACAGCCAACCAAGAACATTTGTTGTCTTGAATGTCGGTGCCTACTTTGCCGGTGATTTCCGGATTGCCGAAACAATCGAGAAAATCATCTTGTACTTGAAAAAAGTGGCCCATTTCAAGCAGTATGGTTTTAGATTGTCGGAATGCCTCTGCATCTTTGTACCTGTACAAAAAAATGGGATTAGACAGTACACAGAAAATTAACGGAATTTTCCTACCCGGCTAAATGCATTGCTAATGCGAATGGCAGGTAGAAGGAATAGTACGCTGTTTTGTTATCCACAATTGCTTTGTAGTTTTCCATTGTAAACTCAGACACTGATCTATTTGAATTCAATTGATCCAATGACTGTCCACAAGTTGTAATGTAGGTGATCTCGTGAAATAGCTCCATTAGCGCGACATAGCAGTCCAAGTTACTAAAATGTTTTTTTAGTATGGAGTACATGGCATTCTCAATCATTAGAGCATCATTTATAGCTGTCAAGCCGACCCCCTCAACTTTATGCCAGCATGGTTGACCTCTGCGTGTAGTGCTGTTGTCCATAACATCATCAGCGATAAGAAAGAAGCTTTGAAGCTGTAAAATCATTAATTTATCTCTTTTTCTCACATTAACGAATATTATGTCAGTCTCACCATCTCAACACACCAGCCCAAGTACTGGGCCAGTTTGATGTTTTCGGGTGTCAGATTTTCTGGTGGTATAAGGTTTTTGTAGGTGAGGACAGTGAGTATTCCACGATTCTTTTTACCGCGGGGCACATTATATTGCAAAACCTTGGCTAACCATTTAGCAGCATCATTGCAGTTATATGACTTTGTTACGGTTGTCAAATCGCGCACAAGATCTGGAAAGACAAACAAATGTATAATGACGTTTTAGTGTTGTTATGCTAATGAATACAAAACCGAAAAGGCAATCTAAAAACTTACCTGGGAACACAGCCATGAAATCGCGGCTTTCATCTTTAGACACTGTGACTCTAGCGGCTATAGGCACTGAATGGTTTTGTAGCGTTGACAAAGTTCTGAGAGGTCAAAGCAAAAAAAAAAAAAAACGCACTTTTAAAAGATGCTGTACATTGGTGTACGTGACCAGATACACACGCCTTTTTCTCTCCACCCATTGCATCAACATTTTTGTTTTTAAAAAAAGGATATTCTTACCTAGAAGTTTTCTTCAGCTTCTGTTCGTTGACTAGATCAGCAGGGAGCCCCCCAACTGTTTCCACAGACTTGACCATTGGTTCCGAATTAACTTCACTAGTAGATATAAGGCGATTTAAATTATTGTTTAAGGTAGTGATGGCTGAGCTTGAGCTACGAAAAATATTCTGCTGCTGTGGCAGCAGGTGGCGAAGAACTTTAAACATTGTTGGGAGTAATTGTAAATAGATGATTATAACGAAATATTTTTAAACGTATTCTTAGTTCAACACAAGAAGTCTGACTGAGGGACTTGGTTTACGAACTGATATCATTGGTTTCACTTTTACAGGGATGCCGGTACCGTAAAAGTTTTCAGCTGAAGGCAACTACTGATTACAGTTCGAAACAGCTCTATTCAAAATACACATAGATGGCAGCTCCGTCATTTTGGCAGCTGGTTGCTTTCAGTGTGACCGTTTCGGCTTGCTCGGCGTGGATGTGTACACTTTACACATATGTGTTGGGGGACAAATTAAGTTAATTAATTACTGAAAATTGTGGTAAAATGATGGATGAACAACTCATTGATGAAGTTGCTCAACATGGAGTCATCTACAATCGCCAGAAGTATTACTTGAACGGCAGCACAACCGGCGGCAAGTACGAGACAAAGGATGAGGCCTGGCAATTAATTGCTATAAAATTGCGTACAGATGGTGAGTTAAAGTGCATTATAACTTGAGACTTATAGACTTTGGATAAAAATTTGTATTTTTTAGTTGAAACCTGTAAGAAGCGGTGGAAATATCTGCGGGAACGGTATGTGTCGCAGCGAAAACAAGGGGATCCACCTGTTTATGAACATCTTTCGCGACCGTATCTGGAGAAAATGAAATTTCTCGACCAACATATACAACCCAGGAAGTCGTATCGCAGTGTACCGAGCTTCCTAACGTCCCCACAGTCGGCAAACAGTTCCAACTACAGTGAATACAATGTGGACTCGAAGTCCAACAGTTCCATAAAAAACATGTCGCATTTTGGCAGCGCCACGCAAAGCCATCACTACCACCAGCCCGATCAGCAGCATGCAATGAATGCTTTGAGCAATGTAGCCGCGTCGGCGTTGGAAAATGTTAATGGACAGGTGAAAATCGAGGCCGATCAGGTCTTTAGAGATTTTGCTGCTGCTGTAGCATCACAGCAATTGCAACAAATATCGCACTCTCAAATGCAGCAGAATCATGCAGCGGCGGTGGCAGCAGTAATGGCAGATTCATCACAAGGATACCAGGATCAGTACCGTGACGGTACCGTTGGCGTGGGTGTAGCACAAAATAGTTCCGGTAGCACAGGCGGCCTCACATCTACATCTTCATCTATGAAATCGCCGCTATCATCGCCTTTGGCAGGCATTGCTGGCCCTCAACAGTCATCGACAACAAATCAACAGGCACCAGTACATTCCTCATCTAGTGTGGCAGGTTCCACAAGCACTAGTACTAATGCTAATCAAATGCAAAACAATACCTATGGTGATAAGAGCAATGATGATCTGGATTCGTCCACGTCCAGCAATTATCACATGAAGAAGCCACGCGTGCAGCTGAACACGAATGGCAGCAATCACACGCAGCACTCGACCAATGGCAGTATGGTAAATGTGAATGCGCCAAACAGCAACTTTGTTAATGAGACTGATGAAGATTCCGATGATAATAGCAACGATCTGCTCGAGCCGCAAACCATATTGCAGCATGATAATCACTACAATTCAATGAACATGCAGCGCAACAGTGGAAATGGAAATAATAATAACAATAATAATCATCAGCAGCAGCAGCACCAGAACATGTTTCCATCGAATACGGATTTCCTCTTCCAGCTTTATCAACAGCTGCCACAACAAGCTAGCACGTCTCACCCGTCAAACTTTAGTAAGTTCCAGACCCCACCGAACCCGCCGAGTGTTCAACGTTCGTCAGAGCATTTACTGGGCGAATTGGTGACAACAGAGTTACTAAAAATGAGCAAAGATCGCAGAAAAAATGTTCAGAAACGAATATTAGAAATCCTTTTTTTCGATGACTAAAGTATCATTCCAATCATGAGCAGTCATAAGTTTTTAAGGCTAAAGAGTGCGATGTAGTCCTGATTTACCTATTCGTAACTGGCTATCGTTTAGGAGATCATTTAAGCTCTATCCCACCAAGGCATTTAAAAAGTTCTATTCTTATTATTTATATCGTTTGAGTTATTTTTATTTTTGCTAGTCATCATATAAGTTTTTCATATTTTCATCAGTGAGGTTAAACGTAATTGTTTAATTTATTATACGCTGTACCTAAAAGGTACAAGAGTATATTAGGTTTACATATTTTACACATGCGGCTTTAGCTTTTCGACTTGTTTTCTTTTACAAACTTCATGCCAAAAACTGAATTGAAAAGGCGAAATTGTTGGATGAATCCTTGTCTATTTTGCTTTTAATATTTAAAGATATGATTTTGGTGGGTAGTAGGCGGAGACAAATTTTAGCAACTAAGGCTATATTGTAATTTCTCAGAAATTATGCAGATAAATAGTATAGAGGGTAACCTATATTTTAATGTATATGTTAAGTTTAAGTCTTAATTCGGTTTACCTATACCTTTTTTTATAGGATGCATATTTTGTATTTATTCTGTATTTCTGCAGAATTAAAGACAGTAAATTTTAATTTGTTTAAAGTGTTTATTAAAGGCGATATAATTCAATTAACTTATCATATTTGAATATAAAGCAGACTATTTTTCGCGAACATTTTAAGTCAGAATATCTCTTGACCTATGTCATTGTTTCAAAACCCAAGGTGTCGTCGATGGTCCGAGGCTTCCATTGAAGATCCACACTGTGCTTAGATTGGGGCTTATGTTCAAGTAGTTGATTATTCGTTTTATTGTGCTTATTAATATCATCTGGGTCTGTGGAAAAAAGTCAATTAAGTAAATTCAGTCTTGCGACTTGTAAAAAGCATGAGAATGTTTTCAAAACTTACCGAACTTGTGCTCATGATCTTCCTCGCAATTTCTCGGACAGAAGACAATTTTCAGATCCACGGGCTCGTAAACCTTCAGGATGAGCTCGGGCACTTTATCGGTGATATCGGTCGGTACTGACAACGAACGGTTAGATTTAATCACTGGGTTGCTCGTTGTGTTAACAGTATTTAATATGGGCGATAAGTGTAGGGTCTGATTTTGAGCTTGCAACAGCCACGGCTTGCTATTCACTGTGAGGAATTGTTGCCGTGTCGCTGTAGCGATGTTTGTTGGCTGTTTTGGTGTTCTTGCTGTTGTATGTGGCTGTTTGTGTGTCTGTGGGACTAACACAGGATGAGGATGTATCTGCGTGCTTGTTACAGTTACCGGTGTTGTCACATGCGCTGTGGTCGGAGGCATGCGTGCGGGTGAGCCTATTGGGGCTTGAATGGCTTGCGATTGTATAGTTGTGGCCGTTAGGGTATTTGCGTGCGAGTTTGATTTATGTTGTGCCTTTTTCACTGCCATTTCTAGTGATTTTTTGAGTAATTCTGCGACAGACATTGCTTCCACATTTGGTCTTGGGGACTTGAACGGGAATTTATCGGCGACTTGGATCTTGTGGCCAGCTAAGCCGCTTACATCGTTGGGTACCTTAATTGGTTCTGCGCTTGCGCCACTCCTCACTGGCAGTATCGGCATGGAATGCCTTTTGGCCGTCGGCTGCATCGCATTGGCTGACAGACTACTTGTCGGCTTTACTTTATCCTGAGTAATGGTTGCTCCTGCACCGTTTGCCACTGTAACGGGTTCTGCCTCTGCATCACTCATATAATCATAGTCATCATATGCATATTCATCGGAATATTCGGATTGGTTGGTTTCATTTAATTTTGATTGCAGCGCTTTGGTTGGCTCCGTGGGCGCAGGTTTCATTGGTGTACCTTCAAGAGACTTCGAAGTAGTGGGGGAAACTAAAGTCGACTGTGTTGTCGTCTTTAATGGAACTTCAGAAACTAAAATAGGTTGTTCTGTTGTGTTCTCTGCGGCTTCAGTAGCGTCGGGTGCTGATGTGGTTTCTGTGGTTGTTTTCGAAATATTTGTAGACCTGGGACTAGTGCTAATGGCTGTGGCCGATTGTGTTGTTGCCTCCAATATGATGTCCCTGGTTAGCTTCTGTTTAAGTAGACTGGTAAGCATTGACTTCTGAATGCTTAATTCCTTAGATGTGCTTCCTATTTCATTTTCTTCTGCTGTACCGTCATTCGCATAGTCGTCATAGTCTGCAGAGTTATCTACATATTCCGAATCATTTAGCTCATTGAGCTTAGCAGCAGTAAGAGTAGTTGAATCATGTGTGTTGGTGGGCAAATCCTTTGTTTCTGGTAAGGTATTTCGTACCACTGCAGGTCCGATAGAATTTTTCATAGGTAAAACATTAGAGATCGTTCCAGGGTGCTCCTGGTTTTGAAGCAAATGAAAGCTCTCGTTAGCTTCGGGTGATGGATTTAAAGTTACCACAGGATCAGTTTTGTTTTTCATCTGTGACACATTTGAGGAGTCTCCAACCGACTTCTTCTGTTCAGGCAATGCATTTTTAGCTGTCATGGCTAGTGAACTAAATGTTTTAAAAGCTACCACAGCGCCGGCTTTACTATTCATCGGTGACACATTAGACTTCTCTTCAAGCGCCTTCTGGATTTCAGGCAAAGGTAAGCTAAAGCTGTCCTTAGTCTCGGGGAACGTTTTAAAAGCTATGACAGGGCCGGTTGTGATTTTTACCGGTGACGAAGAAGGTACCTTTCCAAGCGAGTCCCGATTTTCAGGCAAACTCAAGCTTCCCTTAAGCAAATCTCTGGATTTTGGTGAGGTGTCTAATTCCACTACAGGACTGGTTGTAATTTTCATCGGTGACACATCAGAGATCTCTCCCAGCGACTCCAGATTTTGAGGAGCAGAATTTATAGCTATAACAGGGTCACTTGCCATGGTTGGTAAACTTAAACCATTCTGATTTTCGGGTAAGGTATTTAATGGCACAACCGGGCTGCTTCTATTTATCATCGGTGCCATCTCAGGCAACTTCTGGATTTGAGGCACAGGATTTGCAGCTAAAACAGGTTCACTTGACATGGCTGGTAAACTAAAGCCTTCGGTGGTTTTTGGTGATCTCTCTAAAGTTATCCTACCACCAGTTGTGCTTTTGATCGTTGACACATTAGATGTTTCTATGAGCGACTCCTGATTTTGCGGCATAGAATTTAAGACGACTACAGGATGCATAGTATTTACCATCGGTGGTATTTCGGAACTTTCCGATTTCGTTTCTGGTGCAGAACCAACCAACTCTTTGGTTTGAAGGAAGGAAGCTGTATTTACCGCAGCCTCAGTTTCATTTTCGATTTGTGGCATAGTAGAGGCTTTTTGAAGGACCTCTTGGGTATTAGGCAGATGACGTAAGTCTACTACTGTGTTATTCTTGGCACTAGTGGCTTTGGGCAATAATTTTAGATTTTCTTTTGTGAAAACCCCCTTTTGCTCTTCTGAATAATCCGCAGATAAGTTATTGTCATAATAATCGGAATCTATTGATTCTGTTTCATCTGTCGTAATATCGGATAATGGCAATGGTGTAGGTGTAGTGTCTTTCTGTTCTGGCAAATTTGGGATACGCTTTTCGTTTGCTATGAATTGGCTGCTAAGAATACGCAACGATTCAGCTTTAATCGGCTTAACAGGCTTGAGTGTTGGGTGAGGAGGTTCTATGTTAATTCGTGGATTCTCAAATTGTTGAGGTTGGGATAGTGGATCCCTATTTGGTGGAGTGGTCGATATAAATGTAAACAACTTATGCAGAAGATGAGCCGCCGCTATGGTTGGAAGTGCAGCGGACTTAGGCAGAGGCTTAGTCTCGTTCAACTTAGAAGTAATTTCAAGATTTTCATTGACAACTGATGCGCCTTCGTCGTTTATATAATCAGGACTGATATCGTTTGAAATGATGTCGTGATCTTCCAATGGTAGTTGAGACTTTTCGAAATTCAACTGGCTCTCAATATTCAACAAATTTTTGTTAGGTATGAAAAGTGGAATTCCTAAACTGAACTTTTCTGGTTGTGTAAGCGTTTGTTGTGTGCATTCGTTTGGTATTCGTGTATCTGCAAGGTTTTGTTAAAAGGTGTTCGTGTTAAGTGTAACTGGCAGCATGGAGTACTGTAAAAGATGTAGAAAAAATTCGGAATTTAGCTTACCTGTTCCTGGGCTTACTTCCGTTGTTTGATCCGGGCAGGGTCCTGGAGGCTTGGTGGAAGGCATGGACACAGTTGTGCTTTCAGTTTGAGGAGGAGTTGTAGGTTGTTCAGTTGTCTTTAACGTAGTTGTCGGTGTCGTCTTTGTTGGACAGTTTGAGGTTGTGGATGTTGTTGTCGGCATTGATGATCCACAAGTTGGTACCGTAGTTTTTGGGGGAAGACTTGTGAATACTGGGGTTGTTGTCGGTGTTGTCTTCTTCGGGGTCGTAGGCAGTTCTGTGGTCGTAGGTTTTGTTGTCGGCATTGATGGTTCAGAAGTCAAGGTGGTGGACGTCGATGGTGTTGTTGGTGGACGACTTGTTATTATCGTTGTGGTTGTCGGCGATGTTTTTGTAGGGGTCGTAGGCAGTTTGGTCGTAGATTTTGTGGTCGGCATTGATGGTTCGGAAGTCAAGGTGGTGGACGTCGATGGGGTTGTTGGTGGACGGCTTGTTATTATCGCTGTGGTTGTCGTGGGCGTTGTCTGTTTAGGAGTCGTAGGCGGTTTTGTGGTCGGTATCGATGGTTCGGAAGTCAAGGTGGTGGACGTCGATGGTGTTGTTGGTGGACTTGTTATAATCGTTGTGGTTGTCGGCGTTGTTTTTGTAGGGGTCGTGGGCAGTTTTGTGGTCGGTATCGATGGTTCGGAAGTCAAAGTGGTGGACGTCGATGGTGTTGTTGGTAGACTTGTTATAATCGTTGTGGTTGTCGGCGTTGTTTTTGTAGGGGTCGTGGGCAGTTTTGTGGTCGGTATCGATGGTTCGGAAGTCAAAGTGGTGGACGTCGATGGTGTTGTTGGTGGACGACTTGTTATTATTGTTGTGGTTGTCGTGGGCGTTGTCTGTTTAGGGGTCGTAGGCAGTTTTGTGGTCGGTATTGATGGTTCGGAAGTCAAGGTGGTGGACGTCGTTGGTGTTGTTGGTGGACCACTTGGTATTACCGTTGTAGTTGTTTTTGTTGGAGGTGTCGTAGGCAGTTTTGTGGTCGGCATCGATGGTTCGCAAGTCGTGGTGGTGGACGTCGTTGGTGTTGTTGGTGGGCCAGTTGGTACCACCGTTGTTGTTGTCGTGGGTGTTGTTTTTGTGGGAGTTGTCTCTTTAGGGGTCGTAGGCAGTTTTGTGGTCGGCATCGATGGTTCGCAAGTCGTGGTGGTGGACGTCGTTGGTGTTGTTGGTGGACTACTTGGTATTACCGTTGTAGTTGTTTTTGTCGGAGTTGTCTCTTTAGGGGTCGTAGGCCGTTTTGTGGTCGGCATCGATGGTTCGCAAGTCGTGGTGGTGGACGTCGTTGGTGTTGTTGGTGGACTACTTGGTATTACCGTTGTAGTTGTTTTTGTCGGAGTTGTCTCTTTAGGGGTCGTAGGCAGTTTTGTGGTCGGCATCGATGGTTCGCAAGTCGTGGTGGTGGACGTCGTTGGTGGGCCAGTTGGTATTACCGTTGTAGTTGTTTTTGTCGGAGTTGTCTCTTTAGGGGTTGTAGGCAGTTTTGTCGACGCTGTTGGTGTTGTTGGTGGACGACTTGTTGTTATAGTTGTTGTCGTTGGTGTTGTCTTTGTCGGAGTTGTCTTTTCAGGGGTCGTAGGCAGTTTTGTGGTGGTCGTGGAGGTGGACGACGATATTGGTGGTAGAGTTGTGAATACGGTAGTCGTAAACTGTGTTGTCGTTTTTGGTGTCGATATTTTTGTGGTCGGATTTGTTGGCAAAGTTGGAGGAGGTGAGTTGACTGTTGTAATTAATGGTTCGAAAGTTGTTAGAGTTGTACTTGGGGGAAGACTTGTAAATACGGAAGTTGGTTTTTTCGTTGTTGACGAAATTGCATGTGTATTTGTGGTGGTCGGGGTTGTAATTTTGCTGCTCCATGGCGGAATTGTTGTTATAATAGTCGTCGGATTTGGTGATTTTGGTTTACTTGGTGTAGATCGAGTAACTTTAGGGGGAAAATTATTTCCACCTGAATTTGAAAAGGGTGCAAGCACTCTAGGTGGGTTTGGTGTTTCTGGTATAGTGTTAGTGGTTAGGAATAGGTCACTCTCTTCTCTAATAAGATCCCTTGATTCTGGAATTGATTGGCTGTGAAGGGCAAATGTGTTTGTATTTGCAGAAAATGCTGAAACTTTATCAGAAGTGGCTGGTTCGTCTATTTCTGCTTCCTTATCGCTATTGTCCGTCGATTCTGGCTCTGTGGGCTCGCCATCGACATCGACGCTAGCCTCTTCTACTTTTTCTTCATCATCTCCATCGTAGTCACTCTCCAATGAAGGAGCCAAGTTTCTGGGCTGTGCTATATAGGGATATAAAGGCACGACTGACGCGTAGCCCAAATTAGGGACTCGAACATAGTTCCGACATTTGACCTCTCGGTGTGGAAGACAGATCTTTCGTTTTGTGTCGTAGCTGTTGTCGCCGGGGCACCTGAAGAATTAAATTGCATTACAGTCGAGACGTAGGGCTTAGAGCTCTACTCTTGATACTTACTTGAAACGCGTTTGCAAGTAGGTTCCACTTTTCTGTAGCTTGCATGTGTAATAAAGTGAGCAATCAGAGGGTGATCTAAAGGTACCGTCCTCTGTGCATTGTGGAAACTTTAGCTCACAGTTTTCGGGAATGTAGCTGCCACTGTTAGAGATTTCGGTGGATGGGCATGCGTCGCCGGGAATGCATTTTCTTTCATGTGGCGAGAATATTGTGCCGGTGGGACAGCGATATAAGCTAGGAATCAAGTCCTTATCACATTTGTAGTAAATCCTGCAGTTGTAGTGGTAAGGATACCGCCCCTCCTTCACACACAGTCGAGGATACTCATGCTGCACATCACAACGACCGCTCGTCGAGTTGAATTGCTATTTATTACGAATGAGTTGTCAGCAAAAATTTAAAAGGACCTACTCCACTAATTACCTCCAAATTTTGACATTTGCTGAAGATAACACAGTTGGGCTGACAAACATAATAGTATTGCTGCTGATCCGGATGCGGTTTAATGCCAACATAGTTCCTGGAACATCGATTGTTCTAAAAACATAATAGTGAGCGATCAATATGTGCCTAACGAAAATATCCCAAAATATTCTAATTACATAATCGACGCGCACAGGAATGCCACCGCCGGGGAAAGCCTTATAGACGCCATAGTCCCTGTCGTAGTAGCCGCCCGGCGGACTGAAAACAGGAGCGGGTGCATAGCCGAAGGGTGCTTGATAGCCAAAGGCATGACTGTAGTAACCATTGGGCATTATCGGATGTTCTTGTCCATAGCCATCTGACACCCGAATGGAGCGAGAATTGGCCTGTTGTGCTTGTAGAAGCACGGTACAGCAGAGGGCCACAATGGCCAACAGCCGATTGTGGTAGAACATTTTCAAGTCACTAGATCGATCGATTAATGCGATTTATTGATTGATTGACTCTTGCAATAGCTCACTAATCCGCCGTATTATATTTATTGCACATTTATTGGAACACGCGTTGCACTGCCACTTCCACTAGTTCAATATCCGCCTCATTAATTTCACGGAACAGTCGACGCCGTTTCAACTTCGATTGCAGGTCGTTGCAGTTGCAATTGCAGTTACGGACGCGTGCGCGCTTCGATTGACTGTGCCTGGCTAGCGGGTAAGCGGAGCGTTTAAATGCAATTAGCTGGGCCCAAAATTGTTGCATAATTTAAATACCAGCAGTGCGTGCTATATGTGTATAGTGTATGTGTAAGAACAAGCGATGTTTGTGGCAATAAATATAAATAATAATATACATATACTTGTATGCATACATATTCATATTTAGTCTATGTATGTGCGACGCGTCAATTCATAAGCGAGAGTTCAAGCCGTTGCACACGTGCGTCGGTGACCGGAAAACTATACGAGGTACTACCCAGGTGCTATCACAGCCGTGTTCTTCGCCAAAAATTCATGACTAAAGCGCTAAATCGCTTGGCAAGCCGGCCGCGGCGGCGTACAGAATAAGACGGCAATAGCGTGTTCAGTTGCTTCCGATGCGGCTGCAGTTTGTAGCTTCTTTTTTTTTCTTCTTCTACGGTACGGTATGAGTAATTTTTGTTTTAGTTCTGGCCGCTGCATCAAACGTGATGGCAGTCTCTTGGCTGGTCTTTCGGCATCAGCCAAGCCGGAACAAAATCTCAGTTATGATTACATAAAATGTATGTATCTTTGCCGTGCAATAAAAACAAAGCTGATGATAATAAAAATGCATGCCGCGCTTGTTGAATATGCAGCTTATTGATGTATACTCGTACATACATACATTCATGTACTACGTATGCATATGTACTTGTATGTATCTATTCCGTTGAAATGATTTTGTTACTACCTAGTACTTACTCATATGTGTCTCATTTTTACACGTAGGCCGTTATGCATAGAAGTATTTGCCGTTTCAAGTGGCATTAAGGCACGCAATTAGCCAGGCTAAGTATATTCCGAAAAGGGTATTTATGTAAGTTCCCCAACCGACTGTGTGTGCCCTTGAGAGAGCACCCAAATACTTTGGCATTTACTGATAGGTTTAAGCTTTATTGCATTTCAATAACTTACATATTTTAAACTGCTTGCAGATATATATATATACTTGTATAAATATATGTATATATAGTATAAGTAGAAGCAGACATATTCCGAGTTCCGAGCAACTTTTTACAATTGTAAAGTGTAGATTCATTAAGTAATTGTATTGTTTTAATAAGCATGCGTGTCATTTCGTTCAATTTGAAGTGGAATCGGAATTCGGAACAAGCCTAAGACGTGTTTTCGTATTTTGTTCTTGTGCATATGTTTTTCTAAGTAATAGTAAGTATCTGTAATTACTTTCGGTATATTGCATTTAATGTACGATTTCAATAAAATTAGTTTAGATATCAATATGTATTGATTGCATGATTTAAATCTAGGCCCAAACATAAATATGAGGTTTTAAATTATCGGATATCAACGTATTAGTAAGAAATTGTGAAATTTGTAGACTATATATTATATGCGATTTGCACATTCAGCTACGTACATACATACATACATATGTATGTATGTATATATGCATGATATAAGAACTGAATTTGTTTATACGTATATTTATTCTGGTCTTGCTTAGCTAGTTTTAAAACATTAGCTTATTTACAACTAGTCACAAGAAGACGAGCAAAATTCTTGTGTGTCCATCGCCATGTCTAGACCTCGTGGTTATCTTCAGATTCGGCCACCATGGTTAGACTTCGCAGCGATCTGTTGTGGAGAATTAAAAAAAAAATTGTGAGATATTTAGGAAAGATCATGCATGACATTTTTTAAAATTATCTGTGATTCATGCAATCACAAACACGTAGTTATTGTGTTAAAAACTGTGTTTGAATTGTGAAAAACTTTAAACAAATGATAAGCTTTGTCTATTATTATTATTATTATTTTTATTATTTTATTTAAAGCTGAGTTCATTAATAATCATGCCAGATAAGCGTTATCTGTTCGGTGCATGCCAAAGCAAAAAAATGCGCGACATTGCTCAGCTCGGCATTAGTATAAAAGTTGTGGTCTTCTTGTCGTGATTAAATTATTTTATAATGAAAGCATTATTTTTATTTTTCATATTTCTGCTCGTCTCGCTGACAAACGCATATGCATGTGAGTTTTAAGTAAATAAATAATGCAATTAGTAAGCTCTTGTGATTCTAGTCTTGGACCAAGTGCCGACGTTTGAAGGCGTCTGCCAACTGTCCGGTGATTGGTGCTCGACCAGATGCCAAATAGCTGGCGGACGTGACGGAATTTGCAACAAGGTGCATCTCTGCATATGCCGCCCATTGTGAGATGATCGTTCAGTTATGTTACTATTAATTCTGCTGTTAACGCAAACAAGTGTTCATACATAAAACCAAGTATATATTTACAATTGAGAATCGTTGCAATCTGGGGATTCCTGAGCCAAGGCATGGTAAGAATGTTGTAAAATGTGATGAAATGGCGATACACTCCGCGTAATTGCAAATACTATATAGCACTTACCTAGAGCGCTCAAACAGTGATGGATCGGTGTAGATGGGCTCACTGGGGTCCTCAAACTGATGAGTGCTATTCCCTCCTGAAGTACGCATGGGGTTTATGACGGGCAGCTGACACATGCGTGCCAAGTTTCTAAAATTCAACAACAAAATAGTATCATGTATCTCAAACATTTCCAAACATAAGATTTTGACAGAGAACTAGCAGCTAAATAGGTGGATTGAACTTATACGCTTACTTTTTTTTTATTATATTTTTATATAATTTAACATAACATAGCGACAAAGCGATGTTTGTCGGTAAATAGTTGAAAAATTTAGGTTTTTCAAATATATTAGGATAGGCTAATAGGTAGCTATTAGCTTGGGTTCAAATTGTAAAGCCTTATGTGATTTTTGTGTAAAATTTTTTCTATTGGTTATTGTTGTATTAAAACTATTTTTCTCGATTTTGCATAATTAAGAAAAAAAGGTTAAGTCGCCAGCACTCTTCACAGTAAGATTACTTCATCTCAGTTGTAAATACCCAAAGTTATAAGCTATAGTAAAAAAAATTGAATTGAATTGATTTTGAAAAAAGGCAGCTTATATTGTTATATTACAAGGGTTATGAGTACTGCTGGAGTAATGAAATGAATTTGAGTTTAAATATAAAATAATGTTGCCCAGATTTACATAGGATGGATATTGAAAGTAAAGCTAACCCTACACTCACCCAGTGGCAAAAGTCTTGTGTAGTGAGCCTCCGAACATGGACATATTGGAGCGGAAGGTATTGGCCGCACGATTGGGCATACTTTGGGCAGTACCATTAGGCATGTTACCAATTTCAGTGAATCGTTCATGGGTGCGTATGGAGGAATGCCCCAGTGAGTGAATTGGTGAATTGCGATCCACTAAACGATTCTTCGATATGGACTTCCAGTAACGTCTATAGCCCAAGCCGGCGACGAGGGTGATGCTAAAAAGCAATATCATCAGCAATATTATGGCTGTTATGAGGCCATGATACTCGGCAGGTGTCATGCACACCGTCTCGACAGGTGCCACCAACTTGCGTGGATATGATTCCTTTTCAATTTCTTCGCGTGTTTCAAATACCTACAATAATTTTTGAACTTATTCGCATGTGCTGGGCTTGTGTATTCGCTTGTGTATACCTCAATCATTTCGCGCACTTGCTCGGGTTCCTCAGTCTCCTTTAACTTTTCGGCTTCCTGTGTGCCATTGAAATCGCCAAGTGTGGCGCTGACAGTGCTGTTAAGAACGACGACATCATCTCGTAAATTTGCAGTGTCTAACTGATTCACGCCTTCTAGTTGCTGTTGCACCTCTTCGGTTTGGTTCAATGAGCGCCGTTTACGTCCAAACGATGGCTCTTGGCGACCTGCAGGTCCTGGACAATAGGCAGGCTGACAGCCTTCTCGACAAGACCGCACAGTGGCCTCAAAGACAAGGAAATTCGATTCTGGTATTTTAAAGGCATTAAAACGTGCCTCTAATGTGTCTCCATCGCGTAGCTTATCCAGCTCAGGGAAGACATACGGATCAACAGGGCAACTAACCGAGAAAAAAACGATTATAATTCTAGTTATATCTAATTGTAGTCTAGTTACCCAAAGCGATCAATAAGCTGTATGCTACGACCTGAGTAGGGATCTCGGGCCACAACGTTGGTGGCGAAAATGTCCGTGACATGATTGTAGCCATCCTGGGCTTCAAGGCGGAAGGTCAAGGGATCGCCTACGGCTATAGTCGTGGTGGGTCTACCCTGATACAGGATGCTCAATCGCACCTTCGAGCTGAGCGTATTTTCAGCTGGAAGATACTCTATGGGTATGGGACTGCCAGAGCTGTATAACAAAACATGACCATTGCACATAAAAATCAAATTAGTTGGCCAATCTCTGGCCGTTTACTTACCCCGCACCAATGTAGCCCGAGCTAACAACAGCTTCGCCCGGTCCCCGAAAAATGCAAGTGAGATTATAGCGCTTATCACGACTTGTTTGCACGTTGTCCGAGAACTGCACAACCACAATGTTAGTCAGCGTGTCGCCATACTATAAGATATGTGTCAAGATTTTATCATAAGTATTACAGCATTTTGTTGCTGTTGTTTCAGCTTACGCGCTGTGTGCCACAATCGGGATAGCCTTGGGGTCCGCTAATACGCAGCACGTTGACAGTCCCGCCATTGCCTCGGAAGAAGCAGCGATCGTAAAAGCCATATGTGTAGATGCGTCCAAGAAAGCCTTCCGGCGTGCGTATTGTGAATTCCATACCCTCTTCGTTGCACGTTTGCGTAACTGCAAATTGAATGCCATGTTAAGCGAATGTGCCACTGGTATTTCAAACTCCTTCCCCCCCTTACCATCCATGCACTCGCCATCGCTGCGCCCAATGCTGCGCTCATAGAAGTCGTAGTTCGATGCATCGAACGAGCCGGGGTCGTGAATGTCAAGTTCCCGCGAGTCTCTATCACTCAATTCGCAATTTGGCGACTCGCGGTCATCGTAGCTGGAGGCGGCCGTATCTCTGCCCAAATTGTATATATTTGTTTAACTCATTGCAACAACCGTTTTATCTGCCATCTGTTACCTGTAGTTGAAGCTGCGACACACGAAGTCTCGACTCTCGATGCACTCGCGCTCGCATTGTATCAAGCTGGGCACAATCAGAGCACGTCGCACATAGTGTCGTCGCATCTTGTGTCTGGCCGCTATCTGCTTAAAGTTGTCGCTCTCTTCGCAGCGTGTAATGGGCGGACGAGGGGGACCCACTGCGCCCCCACCACCGCCTACAGGGCCGACACCGTATGGCGTGGGTTGATGGTGCAGTCCAAGGCCAGGCAATGGCAATGGTCGTTCGTCTGCGCTGCCAGGTCCATAAGGACGATTGAAAGGGGTGTCGAAACGACCATATGAGCCTCCAGGAGCGGGTCTCCTGCCAATGGGAGCATCATATTCCCTGTCATATGGCCCAAAACGGTCCCCATAACGTTCCTCGTAGTCGTAGTCATAAAAGGGAGGCGGACGATCCAAACCTATATACATATATAGTATATTCATATACATAGGTGTTATTATTAATTTTAGTAAAAAGTATGCACTTTTCCCCATTATTAATGAACATTGCTTCGATTATGATTATATTGGTAGTCTGTTAGTTCGAATACTTACCGGGGCGCCTGCCACTGTCCCCACTGCCGTACCGATTACCGTGCTTGTAGATATCAATGGGGTAACGTTCGTTGCCCACCGGGAAACGATTTGGCGTAGACGCGTACTTACTCGCACTGCCTGTGGGCGCTAATGGTGCGGGTGGGTAGCGTTTGGCAGAATCCGGCTCAGGGCGCCGTGCGCTGTGAACAATGTCATCGTAACGGCCAGGCGGGGGTCCATAACGTCCACCCGGTGGCAAAGGAGCGCGGTTATCAGGTCCATATGGGCCATATCTAGAGTCCAGAGAAGAAGGACGATAGCGCCTGTCGGGGAAAATGGTATCTGGTGCATCTCGTCCTGTGTAGCCACCAATTGGATCACGACTGGGAGGGTAACGTGAGGGATATCGACTATCATATCGATTATCACCGTAGCGACCCCCTCCGCTTCCACCACCGCCGTAACCATATGGTCGATATGGCGCATCATCGTCGGGGGGAAATGGTCGCGTGTGCGGTAAATCGCTTGGCAGTGTGTTATCATTTATCGCCGGGTATGGCTGCAGTGGTCTATATGGTGGTCTGTCTCTATCGGGATAGCGTCTGTCTCCATAACGATCCGCATATCGGTCGGGAGGATAACGATCGCCAAAACGATCTGCATAGCGATCGCGATCAGCCGAAAATCGGTCGCGGTCGCCAGGAAATCGATCACGATCCCGATCCCGGTCCCGGTCCCCGCTTCCACCCAAGGGATAGCGATCTAAAGATGTTCGCGTGGCGTAGGTAGGTTAGTTAATTAGTTGTCAGTATACGAGTTATATTGTGGAACATTGATGTAATGGGTTTTTTGTTTGTGAGTTGGTGAAATTGATTAATTAAGGTAAGGGAAAAATATTTAAAATTCACTTACCATATTCGTCGGGATAGCGATCGTAAGGTCGCCCATAGCCCATACCATCAGGACCAGGATAGCGTGAACCGCCCGAGCCATAGCGATCGGGTGGATAGCGTTCTCCTCCACCCCATGGGTAACGATCTTAAATGGGATGGTGTTATTTCACTTAAAACCTTTTCGAATTACCCCAAACCCTACCTTGATCATTTGGAGCAGGGTCCGGATAGCGATCGTAGGGTCTGCCATAATCAATGCCATCGCCCGGCGGATATCTCGATCCTCCCGTACCGCCAGCGGCACCGCCTCCAGAGCCTCCTCCGCCTGATACACCACCAGGTCCATACCGATCATCATGCTTGTTTGGCTGACGCCAATTACTGCCAGATTGGTCACCAGGTCGCTTGCCATCGTTGCTTCCATGGCCATCACTATCACTGCCACCGCCCACAACGTTCACTGGAATACAACAGACATTAGGCTACAATCTACCAGCTACTTCATTAGCACCTCCTCCTTCGCCCCACTTACACATTAGATTCTCGTAGTAGTCATAATCAGCATCATATATAATACGCATGCCATCCTTTTGATTGTACCGACTCAGGCGACAAGTACGAAAACGATCGCTGTATACCGCAGACCTGTAATTTGTTGTACACAGCCGAGCGGAAAATCGACGAAAACCGTTGAGTGAACAAATAAAAAAAATGAAAAACAAGAAATACTAGAAGACTTGAAACGGCAATGGCAATTGCAATGGCAACGCACCTGCACTGGAAGCTCGTCTGGCGCAGGCACTCGTCCAAGCACTCGCTGAGCGAACGGCCCGTGATCTCTGAGTGAAACTCGCCGCCCAGCCGCGAGTTGCGGTACCGCTGGAATGCTGTATCTGGCCGACGGCCACTCGAAAAGAGGTGCGAGGTAACTGAGTTATCTGGATAATCGTTGGCGCGTTCTGCAACGGGAATACATAACATAGTCGTAGACGTGGATGTGGACATGGACATGGATGTGAACGCGAACGCGAATGCGAATGTGATTGTGAATGTGGAAGCAACCGTTGTGCAGAGCTGTGTAATCTAAATGTCGGTTCACCAGACAGTGGTTGTTGCTGTTGCTGTGGCAGTTGCTTGTGTTTTCGCTGGCGTCATGAGGCGACGATGAGCCTTGGAGTTGTGTTTAATGGCGCACTTAGCTTTCTGTCTGCCTCTGCTAAGTGTGCGTGTGTGTGTGTGTGTGTGTGCTTGTATGTTGGGTGCTAACTTGGGCCTACGGTAGCTACTTACGATTATCAAGGCAGACAAGATCATAAAAATGATGTGTGGGGCTGGAACTGATGCTAATATCATCTTTCTGCGATATAGAGTCCTCCTCAGAGAGTATGCACTGTTTGCTTTGATCATCGAATTCAACGGAACGGCAAAAGTATCTGCAAAAGTATTTTTCAATTAGCAAACTGTGCCTAAGTGTGAGCCATTACAGTACTTTTCGGCACGTAGACACATCGACTGGCATTCCTCCAGTGTCATGTTGTTGAATATGTCTACCTCGAATGGACCACCCAGTCGTTTGTTCTCCTCTTTGACAAATACCGCCAAGCCATCGCAACGACGCTCGGCTGTAAATGAAAGATATTGCATATTATTGGCTATTTTTTTGTGGACTTTTTAGCCAGCTGTGTCTCACCATTCAAGCAAGTGTTCTCTAGATAGTCCGAGTTGGGATCATCCTCCATGAGCTCTGGATGCGTGCGCCTCGTAAATCTACTGAGCGTGCATGAACGCATCGTCGAATCAAAATTGGCTGAGCGGCAAACAAATGAGAACTCGTTCAGGCATTTATCCTCACAGTCTGAACGATTTGCGGCGGTTATCTAGTGAAGTGTTATAGCACATTGAGTGAGAGATGCCCTAATTTGTGGAGCAACTCACCTCTTTAATATCGCTTATGGGCAGTTTCAGTTTCTTCCGCGGATGCCGCTCGAACACATACCGACGACTCGGACACTCACGCTCCGGGCGACTAGCTGCAATCGGAGAGCAATTTTAGACCTATTACATCTACTTTCAACACCTACACTCACATGTCAAACAAATCTCGTTGAAGTGAACGCTATTTGGGACCAGCATCAGGCTGCCAATGCCCTCTGGTCCGGCCTGCTCCTCAGTCAAGTAGCACAACGATTCCTCGTATTCAGAGTTGCCGCCAAACGAGGTTATGCGACTGCCGGGCTGAAAGTCGAAGCTCTTGCAATGCCGCACCAGATTATTGGGACCAGTGCGATCACGCAGACACATATCCTGGCACTTCTCCAGTACGCGAAAAGGGGGCGCCGTGTCTCGAACCACATCATCGTCGTAGCCTTGTAGCTGTTGATTCGGCAGTCTTTCGTAGAGCACGCGCCCAAGGCCATTCTTGCAGGTCGTTTGAGCTGCAGAATTAGTTTCGCATAATTGGCAAATTAGGCCTGAATACTCGCTTAGCTACATTTAAAAAAAACCTAAATTCGTCCATGAATTTAAAAAGGCGCGTCAAATAGAACCTAAGACCATTAACCGCAAATTTGAGAGCAAGTGTTCTTTTTATTAATATTAAGTGAACTTTGCTCTGGAAATTAGGATAATATTTGTTTAAATTTTAATATTTTCTGCAAAGTACACACGTGTTTTCTAAAAACTCTGACAGGACTTCATGTTCTTGTATCACATTTTTATTTTAGTTTCAAAAATCTATTTCATGGTGGGTTTTACCATCGCCTTTCCTCTGTTGTGTGTGTCAGTTAGGACCCCCCAAGTGGGGGTCATTTGCAAATTATAAATGTGTAAGCAAAATAATTTTCCCATTTTTTGAAAGTCGGTTTTTTAAAACAACTATGGGTTTTGCCATAGAAATTGTAAAAGACCCATAAAATTGGGCAAATGTTTTTCCAAATTAAAGAAACACAGTAAAACTCGTTATAATACAAAAAATCTGCTTGCTAAATTTAAGGACGATTTTCTAGTATTTTCAAAATACTATATGTTGCCTTCAGTTTACTTATATGTATGTCCTTACCATTTGTCGTACTAATGCTGAAACTGATCAGCAAAAAGATCGCCAGCATTATACGCATTTTTAGGTTTCCTCTCATTCTGTCACGGTTTTTTGTAAAGTCCGATCTTAACTTTTGCGTGGCATTATAGGCACCGCGCGGCCTCATCAAAAAAACGTATGTGTCGCGTGTTTTCAGACTAGTGTTCTAAAAATTAAAAAAAAAAACACATTTAGTTGTTTATCTGAGCTGATCAAATTAGTCCATAGGCTGACAAAACTATATGACCTCAATTGTGGAAATTTCACTGCCCTGTCGCTGGGCGACAGATTTGAAATGGAAAACCACATGAATAGCTAAATATTTCTGCGCCCAACTAGATATAGTCACCAAAGCCACAATGTGCACAATGCGTAACGTAAATTTTGATCATTAAACTAAGCCCAACAACAATGGTGTGTGTAGTGGTTCTGCTTTTATCGATCCACAACTCCGGATGTTACTTCCGGCTTATTGTCTGCGGAGCTATTTATGTTTAAAATAAACACAACATACATATATTTTTTTTGGAAATAAAACTAAACAAAAGCATTGTCCTCGATTCAAATGGCTGTTATTGTGAAATAAATATTTGGTCGAAACATTTTTAATCCTGTTGATTATTTTATAGATTTTAGAATATTATATTAAATCGCATCAGCACTTTGCAAATTTTTAACAATAACTTAAGCGTGTGTATCCTTTATACGCAATTCACATTTGAATAGGTACTAATAATTATTCCATTTATAAAATGAAATGAGAAGTCATTATTATTGCAAGGGCAATCACTTCACATTAATATCAGGCAAGGAAACTTTAACTCCACGTTATTGGCATTTTTTAAATTACATTTTTATTTGAATTCAAATCGTTTTTATATGTTGTCTATAAAGTGGTATTAATTTCAAACACAATTACATTTATCTGCTTATTTTGTGTGAGGATTATTTATTTTATTTAAAAACAGTTTTTCAATCACCTAACCGAACAAAAAATTATCATATTAATGTTGCGTTAATTAATTAAATAAGAAAACATTTATTCAGACCTTGAACGTTGTAAGGATAATTAATTTTTATTGAGTTTAATTGATAGATAATTTATATAATTTTTTTGTTTGCAGGCTGTATCACTAAACTACACTCGCCTGGATAACGCCGGACCAGACTTGACCGATCGTTAGAAAATTTTGCGACAAACTGAACGCGTTGCGGGCCAACACACACTCTGGTAATGGCTGCATTTGGATCAGTCAGTACCGCGGCCCATTACCATTAGTGCGGGCAGCAGTGCCAATCATGAAACTCCACAGCAACAATGGACAAAAAAGAGGAATTAATTAGATGTGGAGACAACAACAACAACAACAACTACAAAGTTCTAAATACGAACATTTCCAATTCAAATGTTAATCAGTGCGGCTGTAAAGCACGAAACTCCACCAATGCGACCAAAAGTTGACAAAACATAATACCGGCCAAAGCACTCACACATCGGCAAAGAGACATACTCGTATACATATATGTACTATACTATAGGTAGGTACTTGATATGGGTGTGCTAACCATGGGGGTGATTTTTGCGCAGGTGTGAGTGCGTGTGCGTCGGTTCTGCCCCAATGTACATGGGAACGCAAAGGCTGAGCACAGCAACACCTGTGGGCGTAGTAACAGTGCCCGGTCGGTTTCATGGGCACAAATTCTAGGTTCGGGGCCAAAAAAGACCTCGTATGGCCAAGTGGCAGTGGTGAAGGGCATGAACATTTCGGTCCATGCCGAGCTAAACGATCGACGCTCTTTATTGTTCAGTTGCTGCAAGCATGACAATGTGTTTATTGTTATTTTTGTTATTTTGTTGGGTTTCACGTCTGAATAAGTTCGAGGCTAGCTAAGTCGCGACTGCCACCGACCAGTGACCATCGACCATCGACCATCGGCCATCGACCAAGAACCATCTGCATTATCGAAACTTGCTGTTTGGAGGTTGTACCTGTCGCTGCTGGGTGTGTGTGGGTCTGTTTGGCTATTGTTGAGTGTTGAAATTTCCATGTCATGGGTGCGCCGGAACTCTAATAAGGCACACACACACACACAGATTGGCTAATATGCGAACGTGGGTGTAAGCTAACTATGTATAATGAGATTGTCCAGATTGTGTCGCCACTAACTTCTCTAAATGGTTTCACGCAACAGGGCCAGAATGCTGAAGCACTGCTTGAGAACCTGGAAAAGGAATTGAATCAACAACTGAGCCACAAAAATGTTAATCTTACCATTGTATAGGTAACCAGTGTGAAGGGCAAGAAGGGTTTGGCAACAAAAATTAACGGATGCTGACCGCGCTGTATGACGAACATTATATTTCGCTGTATATCTACGGATTTAGTGTGCCAGTCTTTAATATCGAAAGCGGCCTCCGCTACCTCCAAAGACTTTGCAACATAATGTACAATTTTAAACTTAATAGTTAGCTAAAAAGAAAGACTCACCTGTACGCACACCGTATTGCCTGTGACACACCAAAAGGATAACTGCAGGAATGCAACGATCACAAATAGTAAGAACTTGGCAGACTCCTTTGGGTCGTCTGCGCTTACAAGGGTCTCGAAAGTTGACACCGATATTAGAGCAAAGCTAGCTATTAGATGGGTAACAAACGATCCATAGAAAACACTATTGCACTTCTCCACAGTTCTGCAGAAAATGAAAATTAGAAATGGCCAAATATATCAGAAGGTATCCACCGTATAAGGTGCTGATGTAACTTTACAACCCGGCAGAATTTCATGTGAAATATTTGATCGCCACCTTCCAGTTCTCCCAAGCTGCGAATTTCAATGCAAAGAATCTTCAGATTCAGAGTTGTTTGCAACATAATATGTATGCCCAGTAGCTCGATCTGTAGAATGGACATCAGATTGTGCCATGAAGTAATGGTCTGAAGTACATAAATGATCATGTGCGTTGTCGGATGCTTTTCAGGGCGATGCCATTCGAAAGGATAGATGGCATGATAAACCAGCTCTTGGTCAGTAAAAAGTGGTGGAACACAAATGGCCAAGTAAAAGAACAACAGTATTACAATAGAGCTTGAGAGTAAGCCGATTTCGATGAGAAAACAAAAACGCTCCCAACCCAAGATGATGGGGTCGATTGTTTTTGACTGCGCATTCGTGTAATAAGAGTCGAAGTTCTTGATAACATTATCGATTTCATCAGCACGAAAGTGAACATACCACATCTTTGTTAGTATTAGGCTTATCTGCAAGTTAGATGGAAATTAAAAGGAAATTTGCTTGCCTCCACGCTCCACAACTAACTCCAATTATCCAGACAAAATCGCCGCCCATATCAATGGCATTATTCCATTCGTAGGCGCCGCACAAAACCGGTATTAGAAAGAGAGTTATATTCAACAAAATGAAGTAATGAACTGTCTTATATACTCCGTTCGATAGCATTTTTTTATTTGGATATATGCCCAATATGCTGTAAGAAAAATGATTAAATTATTGGCAAGTATGAGTAAGATACTACTTTTAGACATACACCATAAAGGCCCTGTGATAATGCAGCATTAGTTGCTGGGGACGAGCTTTGTTACGCAGGACCGCCCAGGCATCAGCGAAGAGTCCTTTTACCAGGCGCCAATTTGCAATAAAATCGTAGCTATCCATTCCAACTAGACCTTAGGATTGCAGACCAATCTCGAAACTGCAGTTTTATATACTCGTTTGTAATCGACTAAAATATTTATATTGTACCTTTAAGTGGGAACGTCCACGCGTTTCAAGAACGCAAACAAATCGCAGGCCTATGATTTCCATTAAATATCTGCAAGCCTACTATTAGGTCAATTAGTTTATTGCAAATCGATTGCATTGGTATGTTATTAAAGCTATGCAGGACGGAAACACGTCTAAATAAGACAATAAATTTATATACTTATATATATGTTAGTATACTTGTATATATGTAAATACGTTCAATGAACTCTCTGCTCATGGTGAAATAAATAAGCGGAGCATGTGGATTTGCGTGACTCCATTAGATCATCAACATCATTAACAACAATGAACGAATTTTATCAACTAAATTCATGTTAAGTTTTATTTATTCACATTTTTTGAAGCGTATAGCAAAACAGAAATTACACACATGTGCCGATTTTGCCCAAAGAGTTCAATCAACCTGCCTCGCAATCAGAACTTTGCACGCCCGCTTACCTCATACCTTTTTACCACCATCTATCCATGTATTTGTAAATATAGTTACTCACTAAATTTATGTACCTCAGACCAAATAGCACCTTTATTAATTTATGTTGCGTCCATTTGCATAAACGAGACACGGCCATGTGTAGCAAGAGTTATGTCTTAATAAGGCCGTTTGCTTCCTGCAACAGTCGGGACCTGCCCGGCAACTGGCCACGTAAATAAATCCCAAAAAGAAAGAAGGAAAAAAGAAACTAGTATTGGTAATATTCAAATTTCTCTAGCACACTTTTATTTAACGTCATAGCCTATAAGATGTATTGATACAGGTTTCTAAACAACTTGTTGCATGCGGCATGCATAACGGCGTTTGGGAATACTAATCAAGATTTTGTTGCTCTTCCAGCCAAAATGAATGATTGATTAGCTGCATGTAGCATATCTATTCGGTTTTTATTATATTCCTAAATTCCTAGCGTATTTTGCGTATAATTTAGAAGCTTGACGAAACTATATATAAGTAGTATATAAAAATTAGCTATTAATTAAAATTAAAATACTATTGTTTAAATAAGATGTCTAATAAAACTACTGACCACAATTGGTTGTGAATCTTGGGAGAGCTAGCCGGATGCCAAATAAATTTTCACCTCTATGTCGGAGACATTATTGTACTTTTTCTTAGACAAATATTGAGGGTATTCATTTACAAATACACACAATTTACTCTTCTTTAATTATAATACAAATAATTTATGCATTGTAACCTTGACTAATATATTTTATATTTTAACAGCAAAGCGTATGAAAATTGATTTAGGTAAACATTTTTCTTTTATTCCAATAAACATCTATTCATAGAATCAAAATTTGACAGAAAAGTTGCTCCCACATTTTATAAATTTTATAAGACTTTGCTTGTGTTCGTATCTGCAATGAAAGAATTTGCTAAATTTATTCAAAACTGTGTCTTTGCAGACTACGAGGCCTAAATTCGCAATTAACAATGAAACATGATGACATCGAAGAGAAACTCTCAAGGGACTGTTGACTGATATATTATTTCAGAAAAAATGTGACTCAGGGAGGAGTACCGAGCCATCTCATACACTTTACAGGTCTTCAATTCTTTATGAACGAGAACTATCTTAAGTAATATGTGTAAACATGTGTAGACATCATTAAATGACGATAATTAAACTGCGATCCGGTATCAGAAAATATATTTTGAGCTTTAATTATATTTCAAAATTTAGTTTATAACAAATATTTATTTTTATAATCTATACAAAATACTCTTTTTTTAAATTAACATTTGGTAGCATAAGTATTAACTTAAAGTTCCGTGAAATAGTATTAAATAATTATGCTTAAATAGAAATTATCTTCTATTCAGTAAAATTCGAAACATTTATCAATCAAATGTGATTTATAAATAACTAACTAATATCTAGCTGAATATCGTAAAAAGGAGAGCACCGTTAAACACTTTGGTTATGTATGCTATTTCTTAACCGTAGGGGATAGCACGCGCCAAAGAATTTGGTTCTATGATTATTCTAATACTACAAGTATCTTTAAAATACTCGCACTAAAGTATTTGTTGTACGGCCGATGGCATAATAGTCACCCGTCGGCTGTTGACTGGAGAGCGTGTCTTAAATGGAGTGTTTTATTTAGCATTGACCATGCTTAACAATATAATCGCCTTATAATGGTACAGACATTAAAACAAATTGACAATTTAAGTGCAACATATGCATACAATATACAAGTATAGCATTTCGTTATGCAGATTACCTGCCTGATCGGTGCTGCAATCGCAAGTTGTTTTCTGCAGCGGCCTGAACTCTTCAAAAACGCACAGTACAATGCAACAAGCTTAGACACAAACACACATACATAGAAACATACATTTATATATTTATATATATGTGTACAGATGTTGTGGCCAACGGACGCGCTTGCATCTGTTGCGACGGCCAATAACAGTATAGACCAGTTCCGAGTTTGCAAAGCGCCGTTTGATGCTCTAATTTATACAGCATACTGATGAGGTGACCGCTGCGAATTGTTTTCCGAAGGCGAGTTCCAATCGCTAGCATCGAGCGTTTAGAACGCACAGTGGATCGCACGACATGAACAATGGGCGCTGTCAAAAATAAACAATTTCTAAACATCATTTACATAACAAAACAAAAAATAATTGTTAAGCCTTAATACATCACAAGCCACTTTGCTTCTGCTTGAGAATTTATTTTTTCACTTATGGGTATACCCTAAACATAAATCTAAGCCCAATAATATCTATATTTTGGTGTGAAATGTAACATAATTTGAAATTCTTCATTTATTGCAACGAAAATGTGCGCTTGATAATTATAAATTATTTAAAGTTATACCTCAAACAAATATATTATAGCTGACAAGTAAAATCAAGTTGTTTAGTATTACCTGAATTGTTTTGTATAAATAAATATAGCTATCTTCTACGATCAAAAAATGTTTCCTAATTTATAAAATGTTTGTGGACGTTTAACATGGAGCTGTGAATATCTTTTGAAGAAATAACAATTGTTGCTGACTATTCTATGTACTTTTTTAATTCGCTATACTATAGTAAACAAAACTTTTGTTCGAATATTTTGCTACAACACTTAATAGGCCCATGAAATTTATCCAAGAGGTATTATCTTTTATTAAACCTAAAAGTAAATATTATTATTTAGGCAAATACGTTTTTTATACTTATAAGCTGATATGAAGATGTTTTCTGCGGATCTGGAAGATAGGAATAGTTAATAATTAGAGTTCAGTTGAACTCACTCGATTTTTGTCAACAGTTTCTAGCAATGGGAGCCACTGTGAAACGACGAAAAAAGGCGGTAGTAAGCGAGCACACCTGAGCGGCACACAAATGCGAATATTTGTAGCGGTTAGCGTTTAATTGAAATGCATTTAGCTTGTTTGCTGTCAATCAGTGTTGACCAAATGCGGTTGCCAGAGACGAGTCCAGCTTCCGTCCCCTTCGATTGGTAAATAATGAAGTTGTTGGCAGGGACCATCTGCCCGGGGGCCATGTGGCACAAGGCCTACCATGCGACCTAATCATACTGTTGTCATATGCTGATGCCCCAGCTAGTAACACTCGCAACCGTTATGGTCAGGAGCAGGAGCAGATTCCGCACGTCTGTACCACTTCTATAAGTACTTTTTTATGTTCCATTGCGGTCGCGCATGCGCCCCATGCGCCCCATGCGCAATTGATAATAAGTGTGCGAGTGCCGACCACAGAAATATCATGGCAATGCAAACATTTTTCAGGCATTATTTATGAATACAATTGCAAGTTTGTAGAGGCAGACAACAGGTCGAACAACCGCAGTGCATGGAGCAATAAAACCAACACAAACAACATCAACAACTATAACGAGCCAGTAACTGTGAACATGGATCGGAAGGAGCACTGGCGGCATCCCAAACATGAACTGGTTTGCTTAGAGGCTGGTATCGGATTGCGTCGACATTGGCAGGCTGGACATGTGCCCATAGTTTGCATAAGTCTGCCAATGGCTTCTCTTCGCTGTTTCATTTTTTCCAGCTAAAGATTTATGGGCCATGTTTATGGGAAGTGCAGCAGATACGCGGGTAATCGTGTGTAGGCATTAGGCATATAGTCGCCCCAGTGGCCAAAAATGTACGCATATTTATAAGTAATCTTGCGATACGTGTATTTACTTATAGACATAGAAGCATTGATTTAAACGGTACCGTTACGGAGACACAAAACTAATTCATGCATAAGCATAAAACTAAAAAGCAAAATTAAAATAAACAAACTTCTTTCACTCGGTCATAAAAACTGAATAACCAACACAGAATGTCACACAAAGCCGGTATAAATGTTATGTTCGGGTATGTTGGAGGGACTTTCTAAAAGACAGCCGGCAAGATGCAGCGAGCCATTCGAACTGTAAACGCAGCTAATATGCACAGAGAACAAAAAAGATGTCAAACTGATACGGAAATACCAATATTTAAATATAAAAACTATTCGAGAAGGCGAAGCTTCCAAAAGTATGCAATAGATGGAAGGAGGCGTGATAAGCTCCTCATGTTCAAACGACGAGAACTTTTGAAACACAATTTGGTTTAATTAGAAATTAAGTGTTAATGGAATTTCAAAAATGCATAATTTTAAATGTTTTTATTGTGATATTTTTAACTCGAAAAATTGAAAAATTTGTGTTAATAAACAAATATTTGGGAAAGACTTAAGTGATTAATTTATTAAGTCAATTAAAATTCGACTCTGATTAAAAAACTCAAATTCTTACCTAAGACCCATTTGACCCTTTTTTTATATTAAGCATTTTAAAATTTGTAATTTGAAATAATCTGTATTAGTTGTTAATTGATTTCTCAATTTTAAACGATAGCTGAAATGTTTTGAAAAAGTTAATGCATTAAAATATAATCCTCTCGAAATAAATATGACACGAGCGTTGATAACCTCCCCGACTAAGTGTCTTTTTGTTTTTTGCAGTGTAGCTGTAAGTATGCATTTGTAGCGTCGCCACTAAAACTAAAACATAATTATTGGCTTGTGTGTGCGTCGAGTGAGCAAAGAGCTGCAACTCCGGCACGTTTGAAAGATGCCAATTTTTCTATATAGTATATTTTTTTTTGAGCGCTCCAGCCGACTACTTAACTGTTTTTAATTGGAACCAGTTTGTGTAATTGTTTTTGGCGTGTTCGCGAGTGTCCGCCATATATGTATGCTATAACTATAACTCGCTTATGTCAAACAAATCGGGCGCGAGAGCGTGTGAGTGCGTGTGTAATTTTAAGCAACGGGGCTCATAACTTTGTCGCAGCAAATTTATTTATTGTACAAGTATTGGCCAATAGGCACCATGCAGCAAAGATATGGCAAGACAGGTGCCGATCGACTACTGACTGCCAAAGACAGACCTGACTCAAGTTGGAAAGTTTTCACTTGTTCTAGTTAATTGCAACAATTCGAGGCGCAAGCCGAGCATACAATTTTATGCTGCAACTGCAGCTGAGTGTGACTAAAATGGGCAAATTAGAGTACACATTTAAGCTGAACAAATGACAGGCTAAACTAATTCAAAGCTGAGGTTAAAACGAACTCCTATTAACCAAAAAAAAAAAAAAACAGAAACAAAAACTGGAGCAGAGCGAATACAGCAAGCGTCTTATAGGCCTTCTACTATATTTGTTACATGAGCTGTAAATCTGTAGAGCAGACAGGTTGTTATATCTTTATCGATCGTCTCGACCGCCCTGCAGAGTGTCAGCTAGCTGGGAAATCCGAACTGCGGCATTTTCTCTTTTCAATTTGCCGTTACTGGTGCACAGCTCACGCACGCGAAGTTCCGATTTTTCCATGTTCTGATATGCCGCCTTAACTGAACGGTATTGCAACATCAGATACAACATACTATAAATATATACACACGTATAGCGACTCTGGCACGCACATGGACCTGTCATCGAAAGAGTAGAACGAACAGTTTTTAATTGTTTTTTATTATAGCGTTAGTTTTTTCTCTTCGGCTGTTTAAGCATTGTCAAAGCCCAGCTTATTGTTTTGAGGTATAAGAGCGTTCAGCTAGGCCTTTTGCGCATGCGTCGTCGACAACCTCAAGAAAAAAAACAAAAGATAAACTCGTTTAAGAGTAAATCCAGCCAGACGCGCAATTTTCGCCTTCGCCAGCGAGTCAGCTCCGTACGACGGACGACGACGACGATGACGACGACGATGACGACGAAGAGCTCCGGCGCTTGATGTTTTGAGTATCGTAGAGTTTCCGAGCAGTCGATCTGACGACGGCGACCTTGATAGACGTAAAAGCGGTCGAGAAAGAAAAACAGAGGGGGAAAAAAATAAACACTCCATCGCTGCCTGGGCTGCCTGGTCTGCCTTTCGTTAAGCTTAAGCTTTCTTTGCAAAACAGTTTTTTGAAAATGTGTTTGGCACGAAGTGTTTTCGAAAAATGTGTGGCGAAAAAAGATATGAAAAATTTGTGAAATATGCAAAAAGAAATTGAAATGTGTGAGAATACTTAGCAACGAATGCCAAATTGCAACTGAAGTGTGAACAAAAAGTCCAAGTTTTGAATGGAACCAGCACATTTAACCAACAAAAAGTGTTACAAACGAAATGCATTGTGTGTTGGTTTTTTGTTTATATACTTAGTATTTGTGTTAATTAAAGTGAGACTAGCAACCTGAACCTGCAGCACTCGGCCCTCTTCCCAGTGGCAACAACTGTGCTAAGTAAGTGCAACAACTACAGAATAAGTTTTGCCCCAAGCCGGAAATTCGCACTTCCATTTCCCAATTGGCCAAGGGTCTAGCGAGTTTTGGTTTTGGGTTTTGGGGTTGCCCTTGCTGCTCGCATTTAAATGAAATTAAACTTATTAGACCATTGAGTTTAGGTCACTGGGCAGGCATGCAGCATGTGGCAAGGCGCTGCAAATGAAGATCTGTGAGGTGAAAGTAATTTGGTCAAGTACAGGCAAAGTGCTCCAAAAAAAAAAAAACAAAAAAAAACAAAGAAAGGAAAACACCATTGGGTCTGAAAAATCACAAAAAAAAAAAAAAACAGCTTTGCATAGGCCCGGGTGTTTAGAGTTCGTTGCTATGGCCACTGGACTGAAGCGTTCAGTCCAGCGTTCAGTGCACTGTCGTAATTTTGCTTCTCTTAGATCTTAATTTGAAGCTTTAACAACCATTTTGAACCGTTGCTACCACACAGACACAGACACAAACACAGACACACACACATACATAAAATCAAAGGTGTTTGTGTGTAGCCCTTCTTCTATAATAACAGCAATAACTAAAAGCTAAAAAGCATAAGCGCAAATACATATTAAAGTAGATTTAAGTGGCGAGCAAATGATGCGCTCTTGTGGCCACACAATGGACCAACGACTACGACGCCAGCCCCATAATGGAATAAATTTTCAAATTTGTTATTATGTTTGGTGGCTGCCACGCCAATCCATACGAGCACATGCCGTGCCCGTACCTTCTAAGTGTTAGAACTCTGCCGAGTGTGACGTCGACTGCACTCGACTGGAGTCGGAGTCAGAGTCAGAGTTAGAGTTGCAGTTGGAGTCGGAGTCGGAAGTGTACTTGTGGCCATATGCAGTGGTTGCAGCGATAATACAATAGCGAGCCCACCATACAGTTCTGCCATATCTGTATCTACTTGTGTAAAGGCTAGCCTCAGAGCAGAGCAGCTGGAGGAGGGGGAGGGGTGCGTGCATGTGAATGCCCGCCATTGGCGCTCACAGGTTACAATGCGTTGTGGTAATTTAATTTTTTTCCGTTTTTTCAGTTTTTTCAGTTTTTTTTCTGTTTTTCATCAGACAATTTATGCGCACAGACTTAGAACAATGCACACGCCATCGAGTTGGGGATGGAGCGCTAGTATAGCTCTCGTGTTGCCTAATAATTAATGAAAATTTAAAATGTTAATAAGTAGCTGCACATGCCCATATCTATGTATGTACTATGTGTACGTATGTTTTATATGCGAACACGCTATTTACTGCCTGTCTGTTTGTGTGCAAAAAGAGTTCAATTACCTGTTAATTGAATTTAGCCAAATGCAGAACCTTCTTTGATCCCAGCTGCGATAGCCAATTTAGAGTCGACGCGAAGTACCGTTTCGCAGGTGAAACAAATTTTTACATTAACTCTGCCACTAAAATCCACTTTTTTGTTGTAACTTTGCAATCAAGCTGCAAGGGTGACGAAATAATTATTTCTGCTGCATCTTACTGAAATTTTTATTTGACGTTTGCCCATTACTTCACGATACTTTGCCACAGCAGCAAAGCACACTATATGGCATAAGTATTCTGCCAATTACTATTTGTTCGCTATGCCTTTTGTCAATTTATGGAGAATGAAATTGAAAATGCAAAAAGGGAAGAAAACCTAAACCTGTTGCCACTTTTGTTATTACTATTTTATTTCGCACAAACTACAAGACTTTCTAAAAAGTGCTGGGAACTTTGTTAGTTCGCTCAACCCAATAATAATATTATTATTATGTTTAGGGGGAACGATTAGCAAATCTTATCTTATACGCAGCACAACTTCTAAATAAGAATTAATATGAGGAAGGAGGGGAACATATCTATCATGTCATGTACATGTCATACATACTTGTATGTACATGTATAAACATATAATTTTAAGATTTAGTTTCATCTCTTTTTATGTTCAGGTGTTTGCGAAAATAGTTTTAATGTGCAGTTTGTTTTGTATTTTATTTAACATTACGTTCGCAGCGATCTTACATAGAACTTAGAGTAATAGATCTCAATACATTACCTGTGCTGTTAAAGATAAGCTTTATTGCAAAGGCGGAAGAACAGACATGATAACATAATACACAACTTATTATTCTTGGTGTTACAAGCATTACACTTTTACTTACACTTTTGGATTAAGGACAGAAGAACGAATAAAAACTAACAAACAAATAAGAGAAACAGAGAAATTCAAAGAAGCAGCAAAACAAAAGATAACATTAGATATACGAAAACAAAATTCTATATATAAGCACTTCGAATTATCCATAACATTAGAATTTACTATAAAATGCCAACAAGTTTAATTATCGATGAATATCTTTTTCTTTACATTAAATAGCAATACTTTTATTTGTCGGCTTATTTGTCCCCAATTAAATTAGTCTTATTTACATCTTATTCGAATGCTATAAAAACTAAATCGAAAAATTCGTTATTAATTCAAAAACAGAGAATAAATAGTAATAGTTATTTTGTAATAATTATTTTGTAAAAGTAATAAAAAATAGTTCAATATTGTAATTAATAATATATTAAAAGTAATTTGTTCTTAAATATTTGCTGATTTATATTCTTTTATTTCTCTTGTAGTAGAAATTCTTCTAAATAGCAGTTTTTCTAAAAAGTATTTAATTAAAGAATGAAACAAAATTTTGAAGAAATTGTTAGCTGATACATACATACTATATTACATAAAATATTTCAAAAATTAAGTATGAGTTAAGTATATTTGAGTCTAAGGATTCATGCAATCACTCTTTCACATTAATTAATTTAATTTAATTTCCCATTAATTCGATGATATTATCACACTATGAACAAAATTATAATTTTGTAATTAATCAGTTTTGAATGCAAACCCTTGTCCACATACTTGCACCATCAACTGTACTGAGCCAATCTCACACGGGCTCGAGGCAGAGCTGTTGGGGCTGCTGTTGATGCTGTTGCAGCAGAAAAGCCGCAGTTATTGTTTAACCCAAAAACCAGGTCATTACCTACTATTAAATTGTTTCAAAATGGAAATGCATGGAAATGTGTGGCAAGTGGTGGCTGGCAAGCGATACAAAGCCGTAAACAAATCAACAACATCAGCAACAAATAATATATTGTATTTGAAGAGCTATAACTGTAGATGTCTGCGTTGCGCGCGTCGAGCAATCAACTGATGCCGACTGATGGACTTGAGTGTTCAATCAAAAGACTGTATAAAAGAGCGGCGAAGATTTTTGGTAGAAATTTTACTTTCAAATTAGGCCGCAACTGTTGCTGTTATCGCTTTCTTCTCATTCTTGGACATTATGATTGGGCCAAGTTGTTGCCATTGCTGTTCTTCTTTTGAAAAGCACAAACACCAAAAATAAGTTAAGAACAGTTAGAAGTCCCCAATAGGTTTTGTGTGAAATATTTATGTAAATTACAAACATTTTCCGTCACTTTGTGGAATCTGTAGCTGGCTGGTGGGTCTAAGTAGCAATAGATGGGGCAGACAGCTTGTTTAGTCTTGTTGCTTTAGTCTAAGCTCTGTTGTTTATCGTGTTTAGAAACCTGCTAAAATGCAACTGATTAGCGGTATAAACAAATACATATGTACAAGTACATACATATGCATGCGTGTGTACGAGTGTGTGGGTTTTCTGTGTATTTGTGTATGTAGATTAAGCAAGCAGAACACAGATACATGCATACATACTGCATATTATAAGTATTATGGTGCACATTTGTAACGGTACAACACACACTAACAGCAAACAGTTGCTTTCAAATACACATTGAAAGTGGAGTCGAGCACCGATTCTAACGCACGGGAATTGCATGGAGGTTGAAAATGCAGAGCTTTGTTGGTGTTAATGTCGCTAGCTGTTGTTCTTGTTGTTGTTCTTGTTGCTGGCACTCCAGCCCAGCTGTTTACTGCATAATTCTACGCCTCAGACTTTTTATAAGTATATATTTGAGCGCAGAACGAGTTTTAATTGCAACATTTGTTTTAAATGTTGTCCGTTAGTTGGTGCCACTTAACGACTCAATGGCCAAAGCGTTGCCGTAGATGCTGCTCCATTTACAAAAACGGACAACAGCAACAACTACAACAACAACCACAGCAAGTCAAACTATTTCTGCCTCATTACAGCTTACGACTGCCGCTCAAAGAATGTCACCTAAAGTGGTCGCGGACAGTCGCCAGTGGGGAAATCTTTAGATTTTGTTTACCTTAGTTATACTTTGTCTGCTTTTTTTTTTTTTTTTTTTTTGCTTTGATATGCGTATTTTGTTGCATTAGGATTTGTTTTAATTAGTCGGAGGTTTCTCCACGCAACACCGAAACATGATTATGGCCAAGTTTATGGCATTTATCGCTTATAATGATATTTCTCTCTCTCTCTCTCTCTTTTCGTCTTCTTGATCGTTTTAGTGGCAGCAACATCATAAAAATACATACTTATAACTCAATTTGTGCGGCCAACTGCAAGACAAGAAATAAAAGCAACAACAACAACAACAACAGCATAACAACAACAGCCAGCCTATGCATTAGCAATGTTGCTTTTAATATGTGGCACAAAACCGTTGGCAATTCCATACCCCTCTGCTTGCCGCTGCTGTTGCTGTTGCCACTGTTGTTGCCGCTGCATTGCACAGCATCACCCACGCCCCACAGACAATCGGCAGCAGCAACAACAACAAAAACAACAACAACAACGACAACAACACACTACACTACGCCCACAACAACGGGAGAGGTCATTGGCGCCACCTCGTTGGCTGCCGCAAGTGCGGCATTGTATGCGGCCAAGAGTGCATCATCAGCAACGGATAAAAAGGAGCCATCTAGCCGCAACGAAAGCAACAACCACAGCGATCGTGAAGGCGACAACGACAGCGACAATAAGAGAAACTATCTTGACGATTTAATGCTAACGCGAAGCGCCAATTTACTGTTAGAGGATCTGCAGCAGCCTAACGGACAACTAATCAATCTGACAAGGCATCACGACGGTGATATCTTCCGTACAAGCGGTGAGTAGCCCAGTCAGCTGGCGTGTGGCATGTTAACTCGTACGTGGCCAGCTTGGACAGCGCATTAATTTTAAGTAAGGAGAGCTTATTAGTTGAAGAGTTCAGAAGGTGGCAGTGGCAGTGGCGGTGCAGGTGGTGGTGATGGTGATGGTGGTGGTCAGTTCATGGCTGAGGCTAGTAGCAGGCGTGTCAATCCGCGTGAGGAGCACCAAGTGCCTGGCCAGCCATGTAGAGAGAAACGAGTTTTTTTCTTATAAATTGCATACCCTTTGGCAAATGGTATTATGAATTCTTTATGGAAGTTTGTAATGTGCAGAGCGAAAGCGCATATACTTACATATGGTAGAAAGTACAGTTTCTTATTTTTCTTTACAATCCCCTGCAACTTACGACCGAACTGAATGGAATTGTGATCGGTTTCGATACAAGTGCATATACACATATCTAATAGGTTTAGTCATACTTAAGTCTATAAACGAGAAGTAATGTTGTGACATGAAATGATCGTCTAATTATTATTTCTCTATACAAGTATGTATCCATACGGCAGCATTTATTATCTGATTCCATGACTTTTTGATCGCAATCAATTCTGTAATATCCTTTTTAACTTTACCATTAAGCTTTTGAATTTTAAACTTGCCTTTAAATGTTTCATAGGCAGGCTTCATATAAATAAACATAAATATTGTCATAGAATTTAATTATTCACTCATTATAAATTGTTTATTTTGTCAATCTGAATTAGATGTTGATTTCTGATTTTAATCACAACTTAATTAACTTATATCTGTCTCCGAAGAATGTTCTTTCTAAAGAAAAAAATAGCTTTCTTCCGTTGAAAATATGTAAATCGCATAGCATCACAAGACAAGTATGAAAAATAAATACAACTGGCTTCAAAATGAAGCCTAGAGAGTATTGCTGGTAAGCTTTTAAGAAGTAAGTGTCTTCTCCTCACTTTTTATGCCAAGCTCTGTTTTGACGGCCCAAATCAGTATATAATGCTTCTCCCCTGTCTACCCTACTCAACAGGCATCAGCACTTGCAACGCGGACACCTGCATCGGACTATCCAGCGGCACAGCGGGACTCGTGCGCCTGGGCGCGGATGGAAACGGTAATTGAGCGCGTCTTTAAATATGGAAAATTGTTTTCTGTTTGAATTAATTTCGCATGTTCTTTACCATTGTCTGTTTGTCTATTTGCTTTTTTATTTTTGTCTAGATGGCTCGGGTCAGGTATCGGTGGCTGGATCGTTAGCCGGCGGCAGCAACGGCCAACTAGAACTGCTAACGCGTCGTCTGAAGTTGCAACAGAAATATGCGGCAGCGGCAGCGGCGGCTGCGTCTGCGCATGGCAGCGAGCTGGGGAATGAGGAAGCCTGCACCTGCCGCTGTCTGCCATATTTGCGAGCCTATCGGGAGGATTTGGGCATATGCGTGGATGATATTCATGGTAGGTTTTAGTCATTTGATGAGACAGTGGCTCTGTTGCATGCATCCAAATAAATTTTGACAGCAGCACGTCAAGTACCATTGAGAGGTATACGAAAATGTCGCGGAAGTGATTGCTGCCACAAGTAATTGCCGCTACGGGTTGGCAGGCAGGCAGCTAGTTCATACCAAAAATGTGCTCCATTTCATTTGGGTCTGGGAACCTTTCTCACCTATGGGAGTCAACGGCATTTTTGCCGAGCATTGTTGTTAGTCCGTTCGCTCAGGGGGTCTGTCTGGGGGTCTTATGAATGTATCGTATGCGAACTGCAATATTCGCGTCAAAACATTGAAGAGTTTGGAATAGTGTGGAAAAAAAACACACTCGTACAACCACAATAGTTGCTCAACTACGCGATGGAAAAAAAAGAAATGCTGTAATAACAAAATTGTATAGGGCTGTGAGCCCGTTGACTAGTTGGCTGACTGGCTGACTGGCGGGCTGGTTGATAGACTTGGCTGGTAGGTTGGTTGGCTGGCATATCTCGCAGAACAGCGGCAATGAAAATGAAAATATCTGCCTCGCAACGTGACGCAAACCAAAGGCAAAAACTAACAGCCATTTGGCATTTGACGTATGGGTAAAAAATGTTATTATTGAACATTTTAGTGGCGAACATTTTATAGAAAAGAAAATGTTTCAGTCAACTTTCGCTGGTCTCGAAACAAAAACACTGCAAATTGAAAGTAAGAGTTTTGGAAAATAAAACAAATATCGCCAGATCTTCACAATGGAGAATTGTTTGTGCGTCTGGTGCTGGACAATTTGTAGTGACGAAATTGATAGCTTTATGCTAGCAGATGATGTTATCATGAGCCAAATGAAAACACTCCATGGCCCATTATGCTTTGAACTTTCTCATTTGACGCATTTGCTTTTTGCCTTCGCAGAATGCTCTCTTTCGCCATTTGTCAGCGGCTCATCATCAGAGAAAATACCATTTGTGTTTTTGCCATTGCGTGGACAAATCATATACCCCAGCAGAGAAATCAGTTTTCCCAGTAAGTAACCAACCGGAAATGTAGTTCATATAGACACAGACACATTTCCCGCCCCTCTGATTGCATATTTATAAAACACGTGCTGCTCTCAGATATTCATACGCCGGTTTGCGCAGTCACTGGGGCCCAGTATTTGAGCTCGAATGGCTGGTCAGACTTGCGCAATCCCATCGACACGGATTATCCGTTTCGCATGTTTCGCGATGAGGGACGCAGCTTCTTACAGTGGCTGGGCGAAGCGGAGCTACGCCAGAAGATGCAGGGCCGCCTCATAGTCGTGCATTTGGTGTGCCGCGACATGACTGTGGCATTAAATGTGAGCCAGAAAGGTGAGTGAAGCAAGCACTATTCAGTTCGTTTTATATATAATTACCCCTCGTATGCGCCTCTCAGAGCAACTGATGCTGCCAAAGAATGTGCACTCGCCTTGCGTGGCTTTTCGGGTCAATGGCAGTCCGGTGAAGCACACCCATAGTAAGTGAGATGTCATAGCCCGAGTGCTCTTAATTACAATGCTCTGCTTTAGACGTACCAGAGGTTTTCTTTCAACCGGCCAACTCGACCACACTGGCTTCCATATCGGAAGGCATGACCATGAGGGAGTATGTGGTCATTGGCATATGCAGCTTGCTGCTTGGCCTCATCTACGTCGCCTCAGTCTTCCTCTACCTGTTCATGAAGAAGCGCAAGAGTCGTGGTCGACACAATTCCCGCAACTCGCTCGATAATTTGGGCAATGACATCAACTATCCTAAAAATGATCAGGTCACCTATGGTGCACCATTCAGCCGCGTGGGCAGCATATACTCCACCAATAGCCTGGGGCGTGGCAACGACTCTAACGCCCGCACCAACATTGGCAGTCTGAAGGAAGACCTTGGCATTGTGAAAAACAATCCACTGCTCCAACATTTTCCCCAGCTAAGTGAGCGCGACATTAACTCAGGATTCGCCAGCGACATATCCAATTCGAACTCCGAATGCGAAATGGATGATAAAATAAAGGTATACCTTTATATATTACATAGTAAAGAAAATCATTCTTAGATGTTAGGAAATATCTTAATTTGTGAAAGAAATAATTTGTTTATTAATAATCTTTTTTATAAACTTATCACAATTATGTTTTGTCTGCTTGCAGACATCGGTCTTGGTTCATCCACAGCTGAACATGACCAATAGATCACCGAAGGGCAGCAATGGCGCGGAGAAGGCATCCATGGAAACGGAAGATTTTATGCAGGAGAACGAGTGTCTTCCTGCTGAAAATGTAGCCGTAATCGAGGACATGATGACTGAAGAGAAACTGGAGAGTCTGCGTGCCATGGTTAATGGCAACGTACGCAAAAAGTTGTATTTCAATCCGGCCTACTTCGAGCCTCATTTGTTGGCCGTAAGTTTAACCGAAAAAGTAACATTTTCTATTGTTCAGTGATTTAATGATGAAACTTTTTAGGAGCCACCCCAAGCCGCTGTAGAGTTTCTTCAAAAGATACGTGAAGTTATCGCCATTGCCAAATATAAAATGGCTGCGAAACGCTATCAGCCGTCGCTTAACATAATACCAGAGGAGGCACCATTGGACACCAATGCTGGCCAAATGTACAACGTGCCGTTGCAGAAAAACTTACAGGCCAAGAATTTGGGCGACAAGCGTAATAGCATTGAGAAATGGTTGCAGAGCGTGCCCAATACAGAATCTTCTCAGTCCCAGAAGACTCTAGACCGGCCTGAGCCCACGCGCTCGCCTATGAAGGGTAATGGCGCCAATAGAGGCTCTCCACGCAAGGATATATCGCCGCCAAAGGAACGTCCCCCTCCGCCACCAATGTCAAAAGCCAGACAGGATCAAGACCAGCAGAATTCCAGGCCAAATAATCAACAATCCTCAAATAGCAAAACAGAAGTAGCTCAGCAGCGTTGTGTTAAGACACCCGATACGAAACACCCAAAATTACCAGCATCAAGTGAGAGTTTCTCAAGCTACTCGGCAGCTGCTAATGTATATGGTTTTGCCGGCGGCGAGATCTACAACAACCCGAAATTCATTCTTATGGACTCGCCCACTCCCTCGCTCCGAAGTCAAGGATCCTCAACTCGCTCGAAGTCCTCTCGAAAGCGTGGTGATGTCCTTGATCAGTTTGCTGCCACCTCGACGCCCACCTCACTCAACTCATTCGATCGCCAGCACTATAATATGTTGAGAAACATGAAGCCAGAAATCTTATATGACTCACTTAAGCACGAGTATACGACTCGAATAACTACGCTAGGCAACTTTCCCCTAGACATCCCCACGCCAGACTATGACAGCACTATTGAGAAGAAGATCAAGGAGATCTACAGCAGCACCCAGAGTAGTATACCATCAGTGCCAACGCCAGACTATAGCTCCCTCAGTCGCAAATCGCTCAAGCAGTTTCAGCCGGACTCGCCCATCTACAGGCGGAAGTCGCCACAATACTTAATTGTTGACTACGAAACGGACAGCTTAGAGCGCTTGGAGCCACCAAAACGAAAGAGTTCACACTCTTCGTCCTCGCCATCTTCAGATGTCAGTTCGCAGCTGAGTCCTAGCTTGAGCACAGCGCTACCCTTAGAAGAAGAGATGGAAATTAGCCATGCTGTGTACGATCGTGTAAACGGCTTTCGAAAGGATGGCGAACTAAAAAAGCGTGTAGTTAGCAAGAACGCTCATGCCGCCCAAAAAAACAAGGAGATGGCTGCACGTATCAAATACGATACCCCGTTTCGCGGCAGCATGACCATTGAGGTTGAGCACGAGCCCCCATCTGACCTCGAGCGCACAGACAGTGATCAGTTCGAGCCAGACACACTGGACCGGAAGCCGAAGAAGCAGAGCTTTTGTGACATAGCTGCGTGGGATAATCATAGTCGCAAGGGCGTGAGTGAAACGTATGTCGAATCAGATTACAATCAGATCAACTCGCTACCGGACTTGAGTCGACAGACGAGCCCTACACCAGTCTCAAGCAAACAGCGAACGGCATCGTTCATTTTAAGATCAAGCAACTCTTTCCGAAATTTACGTGAAATATACGAATCACCGTTGGCCGTGCATGCAAACTGCACATGTGAGGGTTCGCCGAGGAAGGTTAAAGCCACTGAGCAGACTTACGATAGTGAGGGCCGCATCTTGACATTAGAAGCAAAACACTCTCGCAGACAGCGGTGCACACAAAGATCCCCAACTTTGTCTGTTGTAAGTGTTGCCAGAGCCAATTCCAATAAAACAACTATTCGGATTTCTTCTTCGGGCGAATCAAATGCAGAAAAGGAAAGCCTGAAGCCGCAGAGGGAGTCAGCAACTGATTTGAAAGCTTCGCCAACATGCAAAGGTATCTATGGAGTGGGTAAACATGTACCCCCAGCACAACGACAGGCATCCAATCAACCGGTATCTGGACCTGTGGTACAAAATAAACGACCCCTGCCTCCACCACCCCCGAAACCGGCATCACAATCCGAAACGCTGGAACGTCAGTTACACTACCAAAACGAGCGTCAGTATCAAAATTGCGAGACAAAACTGAGTAATCAGGAAGAGGACACATTCAGTATGCACAGCGAAATTACAGAGATAACTGGAGTTTCGGATACAATGGCGAACTCAGAGTTCGAGAACTCATGCAATAATACGCTGTCAAGCGCTATCTCGGCCCCAAATGACAAACAAAAACAAAAATCCGAGCCAATGGATCATAAAAAGCACTTCGAGGCGCTGGCTGATAAAAAGCAGCGCTTCGAAAATGATTACGATAGCAACTATAATAAGAAAATTAACAGCCTGCGTAATGACTATAGCCTTACAAAGTATCTCAACCGACGCAAATCGCAACAACGAGAGGAGGACAATATGGAGAACGTAAAAGACGTTTCTTCCGATGCAGAGCTCAGCAGCAGTACTAATAACAACAACAGCAACAATTCTAAAGTAATCAAGGATGTAGATCTCAACCAGTTCGATGGTCTGTCTATGAGCTCTCGGTCCAATCGCAGCAGCAGCCACTTATCCGAGCATACCAAGGAGATGTACCGCAATGCCGGCGTCCCCGTGGGCATCGCCTATCCACAACGTGCATCCAATAGTTCCACAACCACCACGACAACCAACACAACCAACGTGCAAACAGTTTATCGCTGCGAGATCGAACCTGCCCAACTGACGGCTGGCATGCAAATAGCCATAGGTCTGAAAGATCGAGCCAAAAAGGCCAAGGATTTGAAAAATGCGTGGCGCAAATTTGTGACAATGGCCGCTTCCAAATTCAGTCCAAATCAAAGCCCAGCGCCCACCTATGGCAACAAGAACCCGACCAGTTTTCTTGAAGCACTCGATCGAGACGAGGGTATCTCCTCGATTATAGAGGATGCAGGTTCAGTGTCTGTGGCGCAGCACAGCTATGGTGCACCAACGAGCCTAAGCTACTACGAGCAGCGGATTGGTGTACGTCCCAGCGAACTAGATAGTGGCTACATGAGCACCGATTCGACTGAGCTCTACAAACGTAATGTCTACGATCGCTACAACTTCAAGATGATGGCAGGCCGTGGCCAAGTAATACGCGTGGATACCATCGAAGATAACTCGGAGGGTGGGAATGAGGAAGAAACGCCTAATGGTAATATACTTGATGCCTCACGCTTCGAGGACTTGGAACATATGGTCTCACCAGGCGGTAGAGCGACGTCCAATCCGGGCGCTGATCTGAGTGACGCTGACTCTGATAAGACTCTAACTCGTTCGCACTCTCACTCGAACGGGTTAAATGTGCGAGGGAGTAGTAGCACCATGTCCTCGTATTCCTCAGAGGACGAACGAAGACGTGGCCACAGCACCTGCTGTGGTTCATCGGAAACCGATGAGGAAACTAATGCTGAGGACATGTGGGAATCAGGTGCCGAAAGCATAGAAACACACTCTGTGTTGTATAAGATGATTAGAAAAAGTTAAGTTCTCATTTAAGGGATGTGCAATACAATACAAGCAGAAAGAAAGACTTTCAAGTATTTTAAGATGGTTAGATGATTAGAACAAGTGCAATAACTTTACGATTCTTGCCAAACCACAAGGTGCAATTTTGTTATATTTAAGTTTTCATAGTCGTATTACTCATATTACTCAACTTAAGGTGACATCGTTTATAAGGTCCATTGCTAGATACACAAACTACTTATAAATAATGTTGAATTCAAAATCAGCGGATACAGCACCCTATTAATATTCGTTGTGTCCATGTACGCAAGCAACTCATCCAAAATTCCATATCCCAGCTACATTATATAGTTATCAGATGCGAATTGTGATAAATATCAGCAATATTGGGCCGGAAATGTGCAATCATTAAAATAGTCTCAGTATAAATTAAAAACCTATAAGTAAGTTATGCTAAATTTTTACTGTAACACTTTTCAGATAAGGCTTTAAATAAAAATTATTCGACTCTAAACACATTTACTATATTATTCCAATTCTATTCAATTCAAAAGCTTCTTTATTTTCAAACTAACAACGAACAACGTATATCAAGATCGTTTTGACTTTTTACACCACGAGGTAACTTAAGCTCCGAGGTGAGTTCAGCAGCTCTAAAGTATGCTACAAAATTTTTTCAAATGCCCAAGTTTGCGGCTACAAAGTCATATTAATAGAACTTGTTGCAACGTCCAGCTCAAACATGTTGTGGCTCGATATATTCGGAATACAAATTTGCACGATCCGTCGGTTTAGCTTAGTTTAGCTTCGGATTGTTCGCACTGCAGTTGGAATATCGGGAAGCGCTGGTGTGTTTAAACGACGAGCGGTCGACATTTGTTTTGTATGTGTAAGCTGTTTAAAATTTGTAAAGGCAATTAATACCAAGCAAGAAATCAGTGCATCAAATGTGTATAATGCATTGAGATAACGGCAATTAACAAATTTAATTTAATATGTACTGCTATTTCAATTTTCGTAAAGTCAAAAGCCTTTGGAAATTTGCAAATATTCGGAATACATATTTGGCAGAACTGTTAAACTATCGATTAAGCTATCACGCAATAGTCTCAAATGTGTGGGACAAAGCTTGATTTATTTTTTTTATAAGTGTGCTGTAACGATCTTTATCCTTGTAAACATTTACATATGTTTAATTGTTCCATTGATGGAATAATCCTAAATAATAAAATAATCCTAAATATCCGTTTCGACTTAATGTTTCTTTCTATATTGGATCAGTCTATTCGCAGTCGATTTATCTAAATCGATAGTGAGAGAAGCATCGAATGTTGAAGAAATATAAAACAATCGATAATTTAACAGTTCTAATGCTCGGCACGATCTTTCGTTTTAGGTTAGTTTAGCTTCGTATTGGTCGCACTGCAGTTGAAAAAGCAGAAAGCTCGGGCGTTTTTTAACGGCGTTCGGTCACCATTTATTTTGTATGTGTAAGCCGTTTTAAATTTGTAAAAGCAATTAATATTAAGTAACAAAAGAGTGCAACTAATGTGTAAGTGCATAAATTGAGAAAGGCGCAATTAGAAAATTCAATAAAAATATGTAATGCTTTTTGTATGTGATAAAAGGGTGTGAAGTGTAAAAGAATTGAATGTTGCTTGTGATTCATAAATGATTTAATTAGAAATTAAATGAATCAATAAAACCGCAGTTGCAAACATCGCCCCCTTACGACCCACGTAAAAAGCAACAACAGGAAAAAAAAACAAGTTTGAAACGTCAGCATCAAGGTTGAAAATATGCAGAAATTGACGCCCGGAGCAGTTGCAAAAAACTTCCTTTGTTTTAATGACGTTTTAAATAATTAAAAATTGACTGCTGTATGCATTTGACAAATGATTACATTTTATTTTATGAATAAAACAACGCTTAGCCGAGTGACATCATCGAAAAACATTCGAAAATTTTAACAATCGTGGGCAGACACGAACTCTTGCTGATGCCCTAAAAAGGCAACTCAACAAGACTCTCCGCTGCTTTCTTATGAGTCAAAAGTATTACGCTTAAAAAACTTTAATTAGCTTGTTTTAACTCTTAGCACTTTTTATGAATACGACATGCGACTTGGCTTTAATTTCGACTGAAACGGAATATGTTTGATTACGCTAACGATATAGCTGTGTCAGCATTGGATCCCCACGTCCACGAATATTTAGATTTGTCGAAAATGCAGTCACGACTAGCTGTCAAATGTACGAGTATTTGAGAGCCGTTTGCCTCTTCTGTTCAATTCTCATTTGCATGGACATAAGGCAGACACCGTTTCCGCCCCTCAGCCAACTACACTTGTACCTGAATTTGCATCAATTTATTGTGCCATTAGACTTACGAGTCGTAATTACAAACAAATAATAGGTACTTAAACAAAATAGGCCTGTCTGCTAGATAAAGTACAGAAATGTGCTTAACCATAAGCTACCCGATTGTTGGCTTTGCTTTTTCTTATCATTATTTTGCTATTTGTGTATACTCGTACTTATTGTATTTACTTTTCATTTTAGCTCCGCCCAATAAAGACAAAGGCGTATGCTGCTCATATTTCAATAGGGGCTGTGGTTGATTGGTTCCTAAACAAACGAGCGAAAATGATACTCAGTACATATGTATATACAAGTATATGTGTATATGATAATTGATAATGTGTCAGCGCAATCTAAACTGATTTAGTGCCCTCGCAATACGAGATAGAATTTGTTCAGATATTCCAGCACCCTGTTAATTAATTGTACAACCCCACCAGTATTACAAATTGCTCGCTCGAGCGAGAGAGTGGCAGCTTCTGCTCATCATCTCTCGTAAACACTTGTGTTTAATTAAATTATTCGAGATCATCGAAAAAACGGGGCACTGACTCTGCCATTGCCCCTGCGTCCAGTACCTACGCAAGCTTTGTGAAGGCTGCCTCTGCTCTACATTTGGGTCAGCAGTGTGTCCGGCAATTGTTTATGAAGTGCACAAAGAGTATATATGTAAGTACGTGTACATGTGTATATATAAACAAACACACATGCACACACACTGCACAGATCTATTGTATCCACTTTAGTTATACACAGCAGCTTTCATGTGTATAGTATATTATGTTTCCAGACAATTGTTTGTGTTGCTTTTTTTAAAATAAACGTCGGGCTCCGGAAATTAGCCTCTCAGTTTCGAGATAAAAGTTTGCACAGTCTGTCAGGAACTGCCGCAAGTTCATCTCACAGCCAAAGAAGACATCTGCAGTTAATTGTGGTTTTATAAGAAAAGGAAATATCATCGGTAAGCGATAAAATATATGAAGGACTGCTCATTAATGGTCATTAGTAATGATAATTAGAGGAGTCTATTATCAGGGCTCGATTTGAAAGCATCTGCCTTAGGGTTGTAGTATATTGGATTGTGAAGGCTCTTTTTTATTGTGAGGGCGTTTATCGAATCAGATCTAACACGTTAGCTGGCAAGTAATGAATTGGAGTTAGTTTAGCTGTTTTGGCAATTTTCCTAAAAATCGTCAGCTGTTTCCAAGCACAGATCTAAATCGGTAGACTTTCCCATGTGTCCATCGTGTCTATCCATTCACCCACCAGCTGTTCTCTATGCATAGGAAATAGAGCTACGAAATTTGAATAGTTTTTTTTGCTTTATTTACACACAAGCTTCTGCCCGCGTTCTTTGAAAGCTTCGGCTTTCTTTGAAATTCGCTTACAAGCTTTGTGATCACATTTTTTTTTTTAAATATATTAATTTGTATGCAGTTGGGCTTACTGTAAGGGAAGCTACGACCATAAAGCCAACATTTTCATACAAAATGTGTTTTTTTGGCGAGGGTACAGAGTATTTAATGGCCCAGCGGGCTCGGCTACAATGTTCATAACTAAAATTTGTCAGATACTACGCTCGTACTCAACTCGAAGAAGTCACAACAGCATGAAGTCATGTTCGTTAACTCTGGCCATCCATCTAAATTATGACATTTTTATTATGACATTTTAGCGATGTGGAAAGATGCTGTTAAAGCCAGATGCAGAGAGACCCTGTTTTTTATATGTACAAGAATATGCATATATACATATGTATGTATTTCTTTATTATACAAATTATATGCTCCAAAAACTTGTGTTTATTGATACGATGAAATTCTTCATTTTAGTGCGCTATTTTATTTGTCGTTTTTAATATGAAAAGTAAACAACACAGAAGCGTTTGCTTGGAAAATTGCTTGGAGTACGTAAAAGTTGTTAGGAATAAAGTAAACAATAGCACAGCTCTGCTAGTCCAGAAGTATATACATACATGCATATGTATGTATAGTATATGGGGATCGCTTGATGATCAAATTTTGGGCGGCGCTCTCAAAGACTCGTACCATATATCACGATTTCCAGTGTGAACGACATATTTCCAAATAAGTAGACAGGCTGCCATGGCAGCCATTGCTGCCACGCCTTTGGCTGAAGTGGTCACATGGTCTCTTTATATGTTCGACAAACGAAATTTTTTTTTAGTTAATCTTTCTGATAACGTTGTTATTACGTAAGGCTCGTGTCATGGCTGTCACGCCTTTGGCTGAAGTGGTCACATGGTCTCTTTATATGTTCGACATACGAACATTTTTTTTTAGTTAATCTTTCTGATAACGTTGTCATTATATTTGTCTGTCCGTCCGTATGGATGAACGCAAGGATCGCAAAAACTATAAAAGCTGGAAAAACCAAAATTGGTATCCACATTCTTCTAGGTCTGAGAAAGTACGAGTTTATTTTATTTTTTGAAATTTTCCCCCCCCCTCCCCCCGCTACACAATTTCGTTAATACTGTCTACATTTTAAAAGCTACATAAACCAAACTTTGCACAAGTAATCTCTATCCAGTTATCTACTTTTATATTAAGTACTTATCATCCAAATCCGTCTATTCTAAGAAGAATTATTAGCGAAACAACTTCACTACGCCCACAAACTGCAGCATCAAGTTCGCTCTTCTTCTTTCTTCTTCTTCGTCATGATAGTTGTGGCGTTATTCCAACCGAGTGCCTACTCAAGAAACGAACTCATATTGTGGGATTCCTGCTAGCTTCTTGAGCTATGTATGTCAGGCCCCACAGTTATTTGTTATCAAAGAAATGGAGCCCAGAATTGCTGTACAATAAAAGGTGAATAACTTCCGATATCAGCTGTAAGCTATAGTATGTAACTGACTGGTCCGCATGCTGCCAATACTTTTTGCAAAACCCGACGAACGGGTTTTGCAAGCTCTTGGAAGTGCATTGGGGATAAAACAATTTAACTGACACAAAACTTGTATGCTGGCATGAGTAAGGATTGAAGTAATTGTACGGGCTGTGTATGTACCGACATTTTTATCCAACTACCCATAGCAATTATAGGGTATTACGCCACAGTTTGTATTTGCTGTCAACAGAGCGGGTTGGGACGCATAATATTTAAACAATGACTTTGTTTGTCAATCGAGAACACGCAATTGCTATTGTAAATAAAGTTTAAATAAATGTTGACAAATATTTTGTACCTTCAAGTTGTTATAGTGTGTACAGAAATGTTGTCCAATTAGTAAAGGTGATTGTGCGTTTTGCCGCCATTGCTGGCTCTTGGAAGGAGGCGGGTCGGCTGACCGTATCAGAAATTAATAACTTGTAAATACAGAAACATAAACATCTTCGTACATGTGTCCGAACGAGCTACTAACAAATGATCACTGATTACCAGCACTTCTTAAGCCGGCCGTCAAGCGTTTTTGTTTCTCATACTCGTTTTACAAATTTAAAACACAACAGATCGCCGCACAGCAGCCGTCGATGAATATTTAAATGAGCCAACGTGTGATTAGCCGATTTCTCACACATTTCAACTAGAAGACATGAAGAATGAAGCTATAGCGCAGAATCAGATTTGCCACAAAAGAAGCCGCCGATAAATCTTCCGATTTCAAAAAACTTTGGCGCCCATGACTTTGGCAATGGACGAGCCGGCCTAGCTGGTCCAGAACAGGCCGAATTTGGTACAAAAATAAAAATCAAACCGTAAAGCGAAACAGATTGATTGCTAATTGATATTGATATGTCGATTAATTTATGATTATTCTTTATGATCGTTAAACTTGATATTTCAGTGGCCAATGCGTCAGCATTACTTCAGTGATCTTGTCTCTGACTCAATAATGCCCTTTATAGATGTGAGGGTTAGTGGAGCACTTAATGTCGTAATTGCCGCTCCCACGCACCTCCACCTCCACCTCCAAAAACACAAAGCAGCATACAAGTGTTATTAATTGAAGCCCGCCATGACTTTTGCTGCGGGCATTGGCTCTACTTAGCTTGTTACAATTTAATAACTACATGCCACCACATATTATTGCATGACTGTGTGTGCGTACCACAAAAACCACTTAAAAATGCTTTCCTAAATTGTACAGCGCAGATTAGAAAAAAAAGTATATTAGTATTTGTATGTTTATGCGTATAAAAGGTAAACCTGTAACGCAGCATTTCAACACTTTTTGTACAGCAGCTTTTGGATTTTGGCTTTTTGGCTTTTGGCAGCCAGCGAAGCCAGGTGGTCAGTGGCTCGTCACTTGGCTTTAACGGTAGCCAGCTGCAGGCTTTAAAACCGAAACGTAAAAATTTGAATAGATGCTTGTGAAAATCACTGTACCATGAAGCGTTTGTCAAAGCAACTAAAACCAGGCTTTGTTTTCTAAATTAAGTCGAAGGTTCTTCGTCTCTTTCAGTGAGCAAATGGGAGTACAGTGAAGATCCAATAAATGCAAACGATTTGGGCTCCTTTTCTAAAATGCCTCATATCAATACTTCTCCTACCAAAATATGATCGAATATGACCGACCATGATGATAGAAATTATGATATTTCTGATAGAAGTGTATACATAGGAAGGGCACATCACATGGAGGAATAAGGTTTACGTTGTTTGACGACATGCTTATTTTTAATTTGTTTATTCAATCATATATAGCGACTTGCCTAGGCATGCTGATCAAGAATATATATGCATATAAAAAACAATTTCCAAGATTGAAAATGAGGGCGCTTAGTAAAACCAAAATCTTCCGAAATCATTTGCACCAAAGCAAAAGTGGTATATGTATCTTTACGTCTTTTGTACTCGTATTACACTTTCTTGATATTTTCATCATAAGCCTACTCAATTAAATTATGCCTATAACAATTAATAAGTCGCTAAAATAGTGATAAAACCTGTAAGCAAGTGATAGATGTATTTTTAATTCATAGTCAGAGTGTTGAGGCGTACGTGTGTATTACGTCTTCAAATCTTAAGTATTATTTTAACATTGAAGCATCTCTCTTTCAGATGCTCACTCTGCCACGAAGATTGCTAAAATGGATTTGAACAATTGCGGCTTCATCGACCCACAGGCCCAACTTAGTGCGGCGCTTGCCAATCGCGACCTGCGAGAGTTTCGCAATGCCTTGGATAATGGTGCCCAGCCCACTATGCTGGATGAGAGGAACACAAGCATTTATGAGAAGGTACTTGCAACGCCGGAGTGTGCGGAATTTGTGCAGGCATGCCTCGATCACGGCTGCAACGTGAATTATGTAAGCATAAGTGAAGCTATTTGTGAATGAAACCAGTCTTACGCCTTCACTTCACTTCACTTCACTTCAGATAAATCAACACATCAACAAGGCGGCAATTAACTACGCCGCCGATTCAAGAGACCCCGACAATTTGTCGGCCCTGCTGCGGCATCGAGGTGTGCAGGTGGATCGTAAATACTCGCAGCTGACGCCTCTCAACTCGCTGGCCAAAAACCTGACTGCAGAGAATGCGGCCAAGGTGTCCACGTGCATGCAATTGCTGTTGAACTACGGAGCTTCCACGAACATCCCAGACCAACGTCAGATGACCCCGCTGCACTATGTGCTGAAGAATCGCAATGTGGATGAGTCCAGGCAGCGCGAACTGGTGAGCCTGTTTCTGTCGCGACCGGAACTGGACATCGATAGCTACCGCAATGGGGAAGTGCGGACTTTGCTGCAGACGCTGCATCCAGACCTACACCTGCCCGCTGTGCGTGAGGTCAGCCAGGATATCGATTGCGAGACTTTACTGCGGCATCTGCGTAACAATGATGAGAGCCAGTTCGAGCAACAATTTTCCGAATATCAACGAAATATTAGCGATACGGACAATCAAAGAAATACCACCCAAGAGCAATATTTACCGCTGTTGGTGGAGTCGATAATGCGGGGCCTGCATCGCGCCTTTGATGCTATCCTGCGGACTGGTGTCAACATTAGCGCGCAAAGCGGTACCAAAACACCGGTGGAAATAGCCATAATTTGGGGTAATTGGGTAGCTCTCGACAAGCTCCTGCATCACGACGAGTTAAATTTGAACCCGCGTGCGCAGCTTTTGAATACGGTCATTAGTAAATTGGACGAGCAGCCTTTCGATGAGTTCTGCGACTATCAGAAGTGTTTCGAAATACTTTTAAGCAGTGAGCATGTTAATGTCAATGAGGTGGATAAGAGTGGCACCACACCCCTTCATTATGCAGTGAAGTACCGGAATATAGAGGCTGTTAAGGCACTGCTACGACACGGCGCTTACATTGGGATGAGGAGCGCATTCAACGATCTGCCCATACAGAACTTGCAGCTAGAAGTGTTGGAGGAACATTTCGACTCTTGCATCACGACCAATGGCTTGAAGCCAGGAGAGACGGGCTTCGAAATCATCATCAACTACATGAATCTGATGCACCAGGACCAATATGGATTGCAGGCCAATAAGCAACTGCACGATGAAATGACTCCCGTTGCCTACATAGCCGAGTCCAAAGAGCTGCGCCAGCTCCTGCAACATCCGTTAATCACGAGCTTCCTGTTTCTTAAATGGCATCGCCTGTCGGCAATATTCTACATCAACTTCCTGCTATACTTGCTCTTCACCATCTCAATCATTACACATACAATGCTGAAGTTACACCAAAGCGAGCAGGAGTCCCTAACGCTGCTATTTGGACTGTTCTCTTGGATAGGTATCACCTATTTAGTAATACGCGAGTGCTTGCAATTCGCAATGGCACCCGTCTTGTACTTCCGATCTATCACCAACATCATGGAAATTGCTCTGATCATACTCTCGATCTTAAACTGTACTGTGTCCACCTACGAATATGAAATGCATCGAGTCATTGCGGTATTCACCATATTGCTGGTCTCTGTGGAGCTTTGCCTGCTCGTCGGGTCGCTCCCAGTGCTCTCCATATCCACGCATATGCTCATGCTGCGTGCAGTCTCGAGTAGTTTCATGAAGAGCTTCACCCTCTACTCCATCCTTGTGATCACATTCAGCTTGTGTTTTTACATACTTTTTGGCAAGCCAGACGTCAAAGGGCAGGATGAGAAATTCAACGCATTTGTCAATCCTTTTGGAACACTAATCAAGACGATTGTCATGTTGACGGGCGAGTTCGATGCCGGAGACATTAAATTTGATAGCTTCTACAGTTACATCCTCTTCCTCTTGTTTGTCTTCTTCATGACGATCATTCTCTTCAACCTTCTTAACGGTCTGGCTGTAAGCGATACACAGGTAAGTCAATGAACCAGATTTTGCACCACTATGAAGAACACAAATTTTAAGCCACACCATCGCTTTAAAACTTTACTTCTAACAGACCATTATAGCCATTTAGCGCACATTTTATTTCATTTTTAATAGTAGTTTTTAATTATTTTCATATCAAATACTTCCTGATCTATGGTCCTGATCCACTTTTGAATTGATTTTATTAAGCCGATTCATAAATCCTCAGTAGTTTAGTCGGTTATGACGTTAGGTCATAAGAAAGTCAATATAAAAATAATCTATAAATTTTATTGCAGGCCATCAAAGCACAAGCTGAACTGAATGGCGCAATTTGTAGAACCAATCTACTGACGCGCTACGAACTCGTCCTGACAGGTCGAGGACGAACAGGCTATATTGTGAATACCGAACCATTCCGCAGTATTTGTCGTCGTCTAATGAACATATATCCCAACTATATGTCAGTGCGACAGATATCCATTCTGCCCAATGATGGTAACAAAGTGCTCATACCACGGAGCAACTCATACGAGCGGAATCAAAACAGCTCTGTTGGCTTTCTGCCATTGCCTACTAATACCGGACATCTTCTAGATCCACCGCTAAGCATTCTACCGTGCTGCTGCTCATGTCTAACCGGCAGGTGTGCCGAGATTGATAATCGAACTGCCAAACTGGCTCTCAATGTTATCGATCGGAAATCGTGCGCTGAAAGGAAAAGGCAACTTGAACAGCAAACCGAAAGACGCTTGCAAATAATCGAACAAAAAACGGATCGAATACTGCAGTTGTTGCAGGAACGCAGCTAGATATTTTAAGTAGAAGTGTTAGTTCTGATTTGATAAAACAAATTATTACAAATCTAAATCAGTTGACGGAATTATCATTTTATGAAGTGGACAAACAAATGCCACTAAAGTATTTCTTGGTTTTTAAATGGAATGAAACTAATTTAGTGGCCACATTTGTTTCTGCTTAGAAAACATTGTTACATAAAGTGTGACCGTATTTGCGAAGTTCGTTTGGTCACACTGCATCTGTAAACTGCTGCTGGACAAGCTCCAATACAAATCCGAAAAGTTAAAATATTTCATATTTTATGAAGAATTCGGTTCCTGCTTTTTGGAAATTTGTATGGGGGGAACAACGCATTTCTATTTTGTACTTTTTTATGTATAGTCAGAAAATGTTTTTATTAACATATGTATGTATGAATATATAAATGTAATTAATATAACAAAACGCCTAATGTAAACTGAATTAATATTAACTATTGCTATAGTTATTTTATAACATGTATGTATGGTCTTTATATACAATCAAAATATATAAGCAAATGAAAAGAAAAAATATTAAATTGCTTGGTATTCACTTTTCTATTAAATTTCTGAAGTTTCCGTCTCTTGGTACTAGTATAAATATACGTGTTTCTCCTATATATTTAACATTTGTTGTTCTTCTTGTAGTTGTTGGTATTTAATTATAACTTTCAGCTACAATTATATCGCACACAAACACACACACACACAAACGCGTTTGCATGTGCGTGCATTAATTATTTTTTATCCAAAATTGATTAATTAATTTCCATGTTCAGTTAAAAATTGGTTTTCGTTTTTGTTTTATTTTTGACATCAGAGGATCTTTAAACTAATAATTTTAGTTAATAAATTTGACTTTGATAAGTATATAAGTAGTATATAATGGTTATTCAAATATATATAGACAATAAATATTGTATAAATTAATATTTTTACTGTACCATTTGCACCCGAGTAAATATTTAATTGCAATTGTTAGTTTTATGCTTTGGTTTTTAGTTTTTGATATGATTCGGTTCAAAACTTTTACTCACACATTATTGTTACTGATTTATCTAGGCATTTACAAATACTCTCTCACCTTTTCTCCCCCTCTCACTATCTTCCCTATTGCTTCTATCAGTATCGCTCTCCGATTTTTAGGGTCATTATTACTATATATGGTAATTATGCGCTATTAGCCGTGTGCGTAGCGAATCAAATCGAATCAATTTCATGGCTTAACGACTTGCATGTGAATGGATTTTATGGCTGAGGGCTAATAAGGCGAATTAATCAAACAGAGCGATGGAAGCAGTCAAAACATAATTTACGCAAACCATTTGATAATTTGTAAAGCTTGATAATGGACAAAAAATTACAAATTTCTGAGCCCCAGGTGAATGACGGAAAACATTATCAAATCGCTATCGATTTGATCCGTTGCGACTTAAGCGTGTTTAGCATTGTTTATTATTTTGACATTAAACTAATTAGTTACTTAGGTATTTAGCATTGGTATTGCCTACGAGTATTATGTACGAGTATACATAATATGTTGGGGGCGACTAAAAATCTGTTTCTAATATCAAAGCCTCATTTTCGCTGGCTGCAAATCAAAATAATTGACTTAGTTTTCAGGGCATGCTAAACAATTTATTCAGTTATGTATACATATATATATATATCTATTTATTTATTATTTAATTTGTATTTCTTTGTCGCCCGATATCTGTTATGAAACGTTAACTTTAATCCACGCTGCAATATATTTATCAATATGTACAATATAGTACTCTATCTCAATGCTTAAAAATACTAAATCAAATTGTTAATACTGTAAGGCATGCCTATTAAAACCAACTGTATCGCTAACTACTTATATGACCCGATTGGGTCGCTTGCGGTGTTATGTAAATGCAAAGGACATTTTTTGTTGTTGTTTGGTTGGTTGGTTTGTTGACTTGTTTTGTGGTTGTTGCTGTTTGGTACTTGGTTTGTTGGGCTGTTAAATTGATTGATCGGATAAAAGCTCTACCTACCTATCTACTAAATACAATATAAGTTTTGCTTTTTGTCTGCCTGCCTGTTCTATTGTGGGGTATTTTGTTTTTCGACATTGATTGATTAAACACTAGCAACAAATTGTTAATTGTTGACCCATATAAATAATAATCATCATTCTTTTTATTGTCGTTATAATCTATTTCTAAATTAACCATGTGTTGCACACTATACGTGCTTATTAATGGCAAGTTTTTCTTTTGGTTTCATATTGCATTTATATTGCGAGCTCCGACACCCCCATCGGTAGCCAAACGCCTTGTTTGGCGCCCATTGGGTGGACGAGGAGTGGCGTGGCTCGCAATTAAGAGTGCCCAACGTTATATGTTACATAATAACTAATACAATTTGTATTTCAAAGATAATAAAATTAAAGCTTATTTGTTTTGTTTTGCTTGATGAGTCGCTATTGCTATGTTGTTCTTCTCATTTATGTACAATACAATTGAATATTGTGAGTGTCTATTTTTTTTTTTTTTTTTTTGGTAAATCTTAGGATACTTGTATGTATGTACCTATGTATTTATGTGTGTATGTATGTACGTATGTATCTATAATCCTTGTAGCTGTTATGCTATGTACCAATATTAAATATCACTTAATTGACGAGTGTTTGGTTTCTGTCTGCTGTATTGAATATTCATCTTTTTTCCTTCTTTATTCTTTTATTTATAAATTTCTATTTATTATTCGTTAACAATTCTAATTAAAAGTCAATGATTACTTTTTTCCTTTTTGTTTTTGTGTTTGTTGTGTAAAAATTGCAGTTAAAATCACAAGTAAGTTTTGTGTGTACATTTTTGTTTTTGTTGTTTTTGTTGTTTTGGAGAAAACGATTTAGTTGGTACCGTAATTTCAATTTACTCTCAATCGTCTGTCGTCTGATTGTCTGTTGTTAAGTTAGAAAAGTAAGCTTCGAGTAAGTGTGCGTTGCATGCAATACGAGTAATGCCGTGTGCTTGTCTCTCTTTTTCGATGTACATATGTATGTATGTAGGTATGTATGTATATATACGTATGTAATATGTAAGTATATAAAATAAGTTAAACTTAATTTGATTGTATAAAAAGGATTCTTCACAGTTTAAACGCCGAAAGCAAGATGATGTACTCGTATGTATAATAATAAAGTAATGTTTCTTAGAAACTTGACGTAAGCCTAAAATCGTAGAGTATGTACGAGCTTGTGTAAATGTTTGTATGTATGTATGTGTACTTATGTAAAGGAGTTGATTTGTTTGTGGAAGATTTAATAGGAGACCTTGCATGAAATGTTTTTTTTTTCGATTAGATTGTTTTTTGTTATACATACATTGATTAACATTGTACATAGGTCGGTCTATCGTAAGTACGTACGAATATTTAATAGAATAGTGTGTACATACAAATGTATTGTATAATAAAAGTATACTGGTACATAATGCACACACAATGCTTAGGTAGGACTCTGGTTCAAGTGGCTGTTTGTTGTTTGTTGTTGTGGATCGAGTTACAAGTAGTTTCTAGTCGCTTCTTTAATACCCAAGTGGGTTAGCTATTAGTTTGCTAATTATTGAACTTGTTCACTATTATAAATAGATGGCGGTAGCTTGAAGTTAAATCGTTGAGTGTTTGGAATTGGAATTTGTTGTTTATTTTTGGAACTATTAGTCGTTTTGAAAATAAGAGAGGAGAGCTTCAAATCTACTAATACTTGTACTTAAACAACTGTTCTGGATAATAATCAACATAAAGAAGAATTTTACAAATATACCATATGGTATGTAGTATGTATGTACTCGTACGTATGTATGTATGTATTATAAAATTGTTGCTAACTAATTTATATGTATTTATGTATATAGCTCATTAGTTTAAAATACTTCCTTTGGCATATGTACAAAATATATAATCGTAGATAAGAAATCAAACTCTACTAATCGTATGTATGTATGTAATAATAATAATAATAATACAAGCCTAAATCTAAACTGCGAGATTAATGTCAGTTTCTATGTACACATACATACATATGTATCTATTACGCTTATACATATGTATATTAAAACAACCTTCAAAATATCTTTGAAATTTTCAGATATGACTTGACAGACTACTGCACATTCTAAATTAGAGGAAAAAGAATGCCTATTAAGTAGTATGTAAAGAGTTTTTTTTCTTATTTCTTTTTTTGCTTTGTTTTTGATTTCATTCGAGTATTACAACGTGTACACACTGTACGGATTAATGCACGTTCTTGTTAACACAGAGTTTATATTGATTTCATATGAACTTAGCCAGTTGGACAAACAGGCCGGCCGCTGGTGACGCTTAGAAAGTATAATGTTCGAATTCTTCCAGCTGGTTGAATGATATACGTGTACATATAAACAAGTTATTTATCTTAGTTTGTTGTAAATATTTAAGCGACTATTATATGATTACTTGATTATGATTACAAAGACACGATGGTTCGGCCTCGCCTTTGCTTAACAAGTTTCTACGGTATGCTACTAATGTCGAAAATGCACATGAGAATCGTACTCAGACTAGAGATTGTCAACTTAGGCGTTTGCGCTCAGCCTCTTCGGCTGTGGAAGCCGGTGCTGTTGACTGATTAGCCGTTTCGGTTGAGGTGCTAGAGCTCGAAACGGCACCTGAACCCCAGGAACTGCTGCTGGAGTGTTCCTCTTGGGATGCTGCATTTGCTGAACGTCATCTTTGCTTATCATCATCATCATTGTCAGGATCGTTATCAATATCATTATCAGGATCATCATCAGGATCATCTTCGCTGAGCTCAGCATCGTCAACTGTTGCTCTGTCCAGTTGCTGGGATTCATTAACGAGAGCATCTAGTTCAACTATATCATTGCTATTATCAGGATTGTAGTCATAGAACACCTTTGATGTGTCACCCTGTACATTGACATCAATGGGCGCATCGATGTCAATCGCTGGCGTTGGTGATGGCGTTGCTGTAGCTGGATATGTCATTGCGGTATATTCCCCACTAAAGTCTCCACGCGGTGGTTCCTTGGGACTGTCGACCATTATCTGCACAACTGGCGTTCTGCACGTGGCCATCTCTGCGATGCCTTCCATGGAGCCTTGGATAATCCGTATCTGCGGAGGCTTTAGAGGCTTCTCCTGTGTGCCGTTGATAGGTGTGCTGGGGCTATTCTCGTCCTCCTCGTCCTTGTACTCTTCACTCTCGCGATGCACCAGGACATGTACCAGGGTGGCATTATCCGGCCGTAGAGTTAGTGGATGCATTTGCTGGTCCGGCGACGGCTTCGTAACTATAACCTCTGGGGCAGGGCCATCCGCTGAAAATGCGAAACGGTAGATCTCTTGTAGTTGGATTGCTCCAAAAGAAGAAACACAAATACGATTTACACATACAGACAAAAGCGTTCTTGTTAACTCTTAAAGCGCTTTGTGCTGACAAACCTCTTTCTAGGGGTGGTTTCTTGCGTATAAAACTCGAGGCGCGCTTACGCGTTGGAGTTGGCACTACCTGTTGATGGGTTTGTCTGTCGCTTTCGGTGGCGCAGGCAGAGGCTGAGGCAGAGATTGAGGTGGTATTGTTGGTGGCGTTGGTGTTTATTGCTGCTGTTGTAGGTGAAATGCCCGAATTAGTGTTTGGGAATCGTGAAGAGCACAAGTACGAGGGTTGTGTGTCGATAAGAGGGTGATTAGAGGGGGAGACAGAGCAAACACACCGTCACAAAAATGAAGTAATATAGTATGTTATGATACGAACAACAGTTATCTGAGGATATTGCATATTGTCATGAAGATACGAGAGTATGTATAAATGCTAAAAAACTTGTAGTGTGTACGTTAAGAACTGTACATAGATGAAGTTTGTATAAAGAGGACACAGCTAAGCGCCATTGCATGAGTGTTTAATAAGTACTTAGTATACTATTGTTGTAATGAGAGTTAAAAGCCATGTGTTTGAAATGAGTTGAACGTGAGTTATTATTATTATTATTTTTTTTTTTGTGCAGACTGAATACTTGCTATGCATATACAAGATTATTTACATATAAATATACATATATGAGTGAAGAAGTAGCAGTGAGTAGGCACTTGTCAATAATTACTTTTTCTATGTACTGAAGGTGAAGTTAAACTGTCATCGACAGCATCCTGATGACGCAAAAAGAAATTATAAAAGCTTCGGCGACGACTTGCTCTAGGCGCTTCCACAAATATGCTACCGCTAATAAACATAATAATCACAAATTATATTGATAATCATTCGTAGATATACTTAATATAGATACAATCAATTATTATACACTTTTCAAATTTGATAACTGCAATTTTTTGACGAAAGTATGGCTTCTAAAAAATTATAAAGAAGAAGCAAAACAAAAATGTGATCTCCTCAACATGGTTGAGACCCCCGTTTATTCGTATCGGTAAAGCTCTCTGGCTTGCCGAATTTGCCCGTATCCGATAGTCAACATTTACCATCGAGATAAAAGCAGGTCGTAACAATACGGCGCCCAACTTGGGGCCCGAACCCACAAACCTGAGGTAAAGAGTTTCATGCCCAGCCCACTAAGGTAACTGGTTGTTGCCCACAATATGGCGCCCACGACCGTAGTATTATGAGCATCAACCTCTACCGACATGCCAACTAAGATAGCCTGGCTAGGAATAAGAGTCACACCCAGCGTTGCTCAAAAGTATAAACGCAGGTTGTAACAATATTATATCTAGACTTTGACTAAGGGTCTTAGATGGGGGCGTTGGCCTAACAGGAAAAAGTGCTCATTGAGAGAAACATGCCCAGGACTAGTTATATTTGGTTACGTTTTTCGAAAGAGCTGCTGGGATTACAATTCGCATAGGAAAGAGCTACATAATGACAGTATGATGCTAATCAGTATGGTTTTTGCTGTAGAATAAAATGTTATACAAAAATTATTATTACATCTATATTATATGAGTATTTCCGACCTTGACTCTTTATCAAAACAATCAAGTTAATGATCGTTCTCGACTTTTTGATTTCATTTTATTGTGAGAAGATTCAGAGTCGGTAATACATTGAGCATCTAAAGAACTGCAAGCAACACTAGGCAAATTAGAAGAAAATCAACTAAAATATTGCATTCAACGGATTTGGAGAGTTACACACATACGTAGATATGTAAGTATGTCAAAGAGTTGTACTGCTTAAGTATAGCCACTACTTACAAATTATAATTCATTATGTACTTGTACTGTAATGTTTTAGAACTGCAAGTAGTTGTAGTTAATATAGAGAGCGTTTGCGGCAATGAATAATTGACAGAGTTAGTTTTTAAATTGGTTGGTTGGTTGGTTGGTTGGCTGGTTGCGTTCACAAAATGATTAGCGCAAACATGATTTGAATTGAGATATGTAGAAACAATATTTTTAGTTGATACAGTTTATAATTGTACGTATACTGGATTTGTGAGTGAGCATGTGGCGGCGGCGAGTTATAGACGAAAACTTAAAGCGAAGTTGTAAGTTTAAAAAGTGGTTGTTGCGAGCTAGCTTTTGTTGCATTTTACCTAAATAATTTAGGCCACTAGGCTGGGAGCCACTTCTTAAAACGGTTGTAACCATATCTGCGAGCAAGGACTCATAGTTTAGGGAGATACAAGAGGATATGCTAAAAATAGGGCTTGAGTTCATATATTGTCGAACATAAACGTTAAAATTTTTATCAATGTTGCTGTTAATGTGTGTGAAAGCTTTTCGTCTAAAAATTGCATTTCGATTCATTATTTGTGTACTCGTATGTGTATGAGTGGAATTGTGATAAATACCGCTTGCCCATTTCGTCGCTTTGCTGCTTAATATCCTTAACCACGTCATCGGCGCCGGAGACAAGCATCAGCGGCAGATTTAGCCACGGGCCGGCAAGCTCACTCAAATCAGATGCATCCGAAGCGCGCGAAGATTTGCGTGATGAGGCGCGACTCGAGCAAGCAGTACCTCGGCGGCTGACCTGTTCAAAACAAAAGCAACAGTTGTACATAGGTATGTATTTACTGGTAGGGTTAAGCTCGTTCGATGGGCTTACTTGCAAGTGGAAGAAATTGAGTGCAGATAGCTTTGACTGCCAGCCACCAGGACTTGAGTTTTGTGTGGCACTGTCGCCAGAATTGGAGCGCTCCTTTTCCCTTTTTCGCCTGCGGATTGAAAGCATAATTAGAGGAAAGTTCTGAAAGCACGTCCAAGGACACATAAGCTTGCGAGCTTCCTCAGTACCGCAAATAGTCCTTCCAGCCCATTTGAATGGTCTTGGCCGCCTTCTCTTGGCGCTTCCAGATCCGTGTTGATGAAACAATTTCCAATTCTTTACGGGTTGGAAACTGTTTCTTGAACTTGACATCCATTTGTTCCTGCAACTGTTTGAAGTTATCGGTCTCCTCGACATGACCTAGCACGTGCTTAACTAGCGCGTGCAAAATGTCGAGACAGTGTATTTTATTACCCTTCGAAATGGGCAAATTAAATGACACTAAAGCGACATTATTAGGCTTTGAGATGCCCAATGGTGGATCGAGAGAGGCAATAAAATCGGACAGTTGCGAGAAGTGTATAAATTGGGTGGCATGTGGATCGTATCTGAAAATAAAGTAAGCGTTCATACATTTAATAGAAGAGGGATTCAAACACAGCACAGCATTGCACTAGCCGTTGTATCAAGGGGTATTAATTCCGAGGTAAACCTACTTGGACCAACGTATGTAAAACATCTCCAAGTCGTCCTCGACAATTCCAATCTCCTCCTCCTGATGCGCTTGGTTAAAGTTCTCCAAAATAATAGCAATATACATATTGATCACAATCATATAATTGATTATAATAAAACTGGTGAAATACGTAATGGCCAGCAACGGATGACCGCAGTCGCCGTTCGTCTGCTTATTGAAGAAGGCATCACAGTCGGGTGGCTGTATCATCAGCGATTCCAGAACGTCGTTCCAACCCGCCGAGGTCATCAAGCGAAACAGCAGCTGCATGCTGCGTCCGAATGTCTGGAAATTAACCATATCATCCAGTGCGCCTTGCAGCCTGACGTGACCGAACAGGGACATGCCCAGAATGGCATAGATGAACGTTATAAGCCCCAGAAGAGCGCCGATGTTGAAGAGTGCGGGCAGCGAGACGACGAGAGCAAAAAGGAGCTTCCGTATGCCCTTGGCGGCCTTGATCAATCGAAGGATGCGTCCAATGCGGAAGACGCGCACCACACGCAACAGCGTTGGACTTATCGGCAAGTCAATCATAATATCCTCCATAAGTATGCCAAATATGGAGGCCAGCACCAATAAAAAATCAAAAACATTCCAAGGCACCGTGAAGTAATGATAGCGTAGTCCAACTATTTTTACGATCGCCTCTGCAGGATAATAAATGTATATTCAAATATAATTGAAAGGCATAAATAACGTTTCTAAGCTATGCGCTCTAGTGGGTGTGTGGGCTTATGTGTGTGTTCTTTGTGTACTTACCCAATCCAAAGACTGTTGTGAAAAATGCATTGCTTACTTCCAGTATAAAGAATACTGCGTGTGGTTGATCGTAATGCTCTATGCCCATGGTAAGCATATTTAGAAAAATCAGTACAAAGATCGCTATTTCGAATCTGGATATGGTCAGTGGTTTGGTGGGTACATAAATGGGAATATGACGGAGGAACACCGAAGAAGAAATAACAATTTGAAATTAATTTGTGTAACAAGAAATGGAATTTGTCAAACTTCGTGCGTGCCGAAGTCGCTATACCCTTCAAAATTCATATCAATGCTCATATCCTAGTTAAATGATAGTGTGTTTTTGAAGGGCATAATTTGACATTGCATTCAAAATAAAACTAATCAACTAATCTATAGTATACATATATAGTACATGCTCATTTAATACATTTAGGTAAAACATTTAGACGAAACCCCCAACTAGAAATAGAAACTCTTCGGTAGGGTTGAAAACATGAAACCATTCCACGCACACACACACACCATTTAGAAATATACAGAGTAAATTATTATATGTACACATATAGTATAGTAGTATATGCTTAGATGGAGGCAACTATAAGTATGTAGTTTTCTCAATGTTTGGTAGATAAGGCAACAGATCTCCATGCAAAGTCTGGCTAATTATGAGATTTCTGGGAGCACTAACCGAACATTAAGAGAACTATCCTGAAGAAGTACAAGTATAGAGAAAGATTATCTATATCTACATCATCATTCCCACAATTCACTTGAACAACGTACAAACACATTTACAAGTAGATATCATTGAATAGACGACATACAAAGACATAGGAGTACAGGAAAGTAGATGTGCTCTATATGTGCTACAATAAGCTCACATTTTGGAAAGTGTTTACATATCTTCTATGTTGATGCAAACACCTTTCTGACCAAAAATGCGGAGAATGCCAGTGTTTAAATGATTTTTATCACCAAATCAATCACATGTCTGTGTCTCTAACTAAGAAACTAATACTATTTTAGTATTTTAAATTAAAAAAAGAAACTTTTTTCATGGTTGGTTTCGGCTGAAAACCGTTTTCGTGTTTACCTTCTCGAATTGGATAAATCATAAAACATAGCTAAAAAATGATTTATAGGTCGCTTAATAACTTTCTGTGGTTTCTTTCGTCCCAATTTTTTCATAGCGGTGTAATAGTGTTTTTGAGATTCGGTGAGAAACATTTCCAACACTCCTCCTTCGTACTATAAAAGTGATGAGAATAAAATGAACATTTATTGATATTTACATTTAAAACATTTAAATTCTTTCGTCTACTTATACATAGTATGTTTAACACAAATCGATTAATTTTCAAGAGTTCGTAAAACAGCAACGAATAGCAAGCCGAGGGATTCTCCTACATACTTATGTAATTGTTTTTTTAATTTATGCATAACTGTACAATCTCTTTTTTTTGGTTTTGGTTTTTTGTTGGTACAATTTGAAACATATAAGGTTTGTGTTTAGTCACAATATTTACAGGATATGAATAATTTGTTGTTATTGTTGTTGTTGCTAAAGAACAGCCCAACATCGAGGTAGACCATGTAACTTACCTTCTTCTTGAGCATATTGAAATTATCAATAATAACTCCAATAAACAGATTGAGTGTGAAGAACGATCCGCAAACAATAAATATTACAAAATAAATATAGGCATATAAGTTCGCTTCTCTCTGTGGCTGGAGGTCAACGCCTCGCGCATCTACAGCATCGGCCATCACTTCCATCCAGCCCTCAAAAGTGGCAACTTGAAGGAGAGCCAAATACCCCATTCCCACATGATCGAAGGTTATCTTTGAGTTTATCCATGTGTAGTTCTGTTCGAAGCAATCCCACTTATCGTTGACTTCCTGTCGATTTCAACAAAAGCACATACATACATATAAACATAGGTACATATGGAGCGTATACTTTGTACTACTATATATAGTATTGGAGAATTTAAAAAGTGAACGACCATTAAGGCATACTTACAGTAATTGGCAGCAACTCTCCCATTTCATTGACGCATTTAAAAAATTTACCACCAAAAAATTGCACACCCATTATTGAGAAAATCAACCAAAAAACCAAACAAACTAAAAGCACATTGAAAATTGATGGTATTGCATACATGAGAGCATTTACTACAATCCGCATTCCCTGCCACCTGGAATAGAAATGTTGAATGAAATGCTAATAATTACGGGATCACTACTTTATAAACACACTGACGCCGATATTTGCAAATATAATGTGCACAGATATATCGATTGGGATACGCTGATTTATAGGTATATGTAGGCATTAAATACATTAGTTTCTTTCTCGATTTTCGTAAATTAGCTTAACCGATTTATTGCAAAAAAAAAAAAAACTAAAACTATCACTACGATAACTATGTTAGAGCTGTGCGCGTGACGTCTTCGCCAATCACGAATTTGTCAAATATATATGAAGATTCTGAATTGTAATACATTTTCTGGAATACTAACTACTATAAGCTGTTTATTTCCATTGCCAGAATAGCAAATAGCAAATTGTTTTGACAATTTATTTAAAGGAATATAACGCACATTATTGTTGCTGGATAGAAATCTCTTGGAGTTATCCATAATGCTATATAATTTTAAACAATTTATAATATTATTTTTTAGAAATATAGTCATTAGTTTAGTCAAAATTCTTATAATAAAATATCATAATATTTTAATTTAGTTTGAACTCAATTACGAAGCTTGCATTTGTTTTCCCTGTAATCGAAGGGGGAAAGGATATACTAGAAAGTCTAAGCGCCAGGAATATATGTAATAGATAGAAGGAGGCGTGGTAGACCCCAATGTATATTCTCGTAAAGCCGAGTCAATCAGGATCAATTTTCGGAACAAGTTTGATTTTTGTGTAAAAATGAATTTTTGTGACATCAAGTGCTGGCCTCTTTACGAATATCAGATTAGATTTGGCGGATAACGACAACGCACAGCTCTTTTGCAGATATTCGATATTGTTGTTGGTCTATATGTACATACGAGTAGGTGCATATATGTATATGTACATGAACACTGTTAATAATGATTTCGCTATACGGTTATATAGTATATACATACATACATAAGTGTTATTAAAACATACAATAAGCATAATATTGACTTTACTAAAATAAGTATTTAATGAAAAAAACACCTTTTTTATAAGTAGAAGTACAAGTACATATAATTATAAATAGGTACTAGATAAGCATTTTTGTTTTAGAAAAGGGCATGACGATGCTTTATGATCTACAAACGAGTAGTACGAGTATTTCTATTCGAAATTCATAAAGAAGACGAGATTGTATTAAACACTGCACGGCTCATGAAGATTATCATTAACATTATTTTGTAAAGAATTTAATTTGGAAGAACAAAAGTCAATAGTTAAGATTTAGGTGATAGAAAGAAAGTTTGTTACCCTACATAGAGTTTTTAGCTTGATTGGCTCAGTATTTAGTTTCATTCAAATATATCCGCATAATCATCATTAATAACATTTCTGATAAGGTGGGTGTGTCGTAATACTTAAACAGTCTAAAACTTACCGGGAGATTGCTCTCAACGGGCGCAAAGCTCTAAGCGTGCGTAGAGAGCGCAACACCTTAAGATTTTCGTTCTCTTCAATGAGCAAAGAAAATACAGAAACCTAAAATAAAGTTCAATGATTAGAAAAGTTGATATTTTGTATGAATGTATAGCTACATACAAACACAATTATAAAGTCGAGTATTGTCCAAAAACTGGTGAAATATTTGGAAAATCCCAGAGCCAACCATTTGAGTACCATTTCAACAACGAATATTAGGCAGAACGTCAAGTTTGTCCAATAGAGTATACGTTTCAATGTTTTATTACTGTCCAGGTATATATCCTCAAAGCAGAGCGTAATACTCGACGCAAAGATCAGCACTAGTACAAACCACTCAAAGGCTGGAGTATCGACAACCGTCAAGACAGCCGTCCTTACACGTGTCCAATGCTTTGCACTCTTCGTATCCATGCAAGACATAAACCACGGACATCGAAAATAGAAGCTACGACAGAGGATCATTAGTAATGGCTTAAATTTTTGTGTATTGAAGGGATTACCATATTTGAATGGTTCTACTTACTGATCGTAGCACTTCTGTGGGAAGCAGTCATCTGGCACTTTTGGCGGTTTTTCTTGTCCAAAGCTCGGAAAAGTCATGGGATCATTATATGCGCCCTGCGAGTTACGTCTCCCACCGACAGTGAGATCGTCTACGTAGGAAACCAAACAATGCCATGGTTTTTCGGTTAGTCGTGAAAACGCCGACGTCTTCTGCGACTGCGGTTCAGTCTTTTCCCGATTGCCATTGGACAGGTAGCTGGTGTAACCGAGTGCCAGGGCCGAGCTGGTGTCGGCGGCACCAGAACTGTGCGATTCGGTGCGAGCGGATTGAAAGGAAGCGGCTTTGTCTAGAGTCGATTGAGGATGCTCGGCACGACGCTTTGCCATCGGCAAGGCCACGCCAGCAGCCGTTGGGTGCATTGTCGTGGTCTGTATGCTCGTCGCATGAAAGTGCTGCTGGTGTTCCGTTAGGGCAGCCAGCGGGGGAGTCGCTTTCAGCGATGAAATTTGCGCCAGTGTTGGAGGTTCAATGTTTGACTTCAAGGAAGTTGGCGGTGTGGCAGGCACAGTGGCAGACATGCAGGTCAAGGAGCCATTATTCGGCACACTGTGGCACAATTGCTTTTGTATCAAGAGATTCTCATATGAGTTAGTGCTCTTCAACGATAAACTATCCATGCGCAGCTTGTCACTGTTGAGATACTTGCGGGGCATCTTCTCGGATTCAATGCGCAGTGTCGATATCGGTTTGTCCTCCTCCGGGAGCTCCTCCACACGCTCTATCAATGATAGACGCTTGAACCGATCAAACTGCACAGTGAATGGATCGATCTTACGCCGCATGAACGGCGATTGACCGCCAGCAGTGCTGGTGGCAGCAACAGCCATGGCTTCCATTGCCACAAAGGGCGCGTGTATTTGATCACAGATTTTGCGTATTTCGTTCGATATACTGAAGTCTTCGTCGATTTTTCGTTGCTTCTCTAGGCTGCGCCGTTTCAGCTTCACAGACTGCCGTTGGGCTGCTGCACTCACAGACTGAGGACGTCGTGGCACTGTGGACAGATCGTAGCTGTCATACGGATTTAATGGGTGCACAACCTCATCGGCAGCTGAACGGTCAGAGGCGCCAGTAATAATGGCAATGTGATCCATTATGGCTTTGGTGGCTTCGTCAGCCGCTGGCGATGGCTCCGACAGGGTGGAGAGTTTCCGTTCCAAGGAGGTGGTTGATCGCTTAATCTCCTCCAATTCTTTCTCAAAGCTCTGGATGATATTGTCGAATTCTGAATGCTCCACGAGTGGCTCACTGTCCTGCGGATCGTTGGCATTGCTAGAATGGCTGCCATTTCGTCGGGACTCAATGGTTTGCATTATGGAGTTGGAAATATAACTCAGATTAGATTTAATGCTACTGGTCGAAGTTTTGTGCTCCCTTCTACCGTGACCTAATAGGGCTTCTGCATCAATATCTAGCGAATCATAGCCTGTTGGCTCAATTGATAAGTTAATCCGCTTATCATCCTCCTGCAGGAACTGAAACAATTCCTTTTGGTCGCAATTCAGCAATTCTTCGCGCAGACTTCCTTGCTGGGAGAGCAGCTCATCCTGCTCAATGGATATGGAATTCAAGGAATGTCCACTGGAGTGTCTACGCATATCGACGTTATAGTTCACATTTTCTTCCGACTTGAGGCTGCGCGACGGCAGCAGCGAACGCTGCGAATGTCCACTGGACTGGGAGAGGCGATCCAGTGATTTCCGATAGCTTGGTGAGCGCGTCAGCAGAGACTTCTGATACTGCAAATAGGCTTCGTCATGCTCTTCGCTGCCATAGCGGCGCGAGGAGTTATCCTGAAAGGAGTCGCCGCGCGCAAACGATCCACTGCGTTGGTCGTTCGCATATGGATCGGTGTCTGTCGAATTGTACTGACCCAGAAGGCGCAGTTCAATGGACTCTGTGTATGTGGCCTCATCGCGTGAGTCATTCTGCTGTGTGCCAACACCTGAGGAGAGCTGGTGCTGTAACCTGCGTTCTGCTTGAGGGTATATTGTCAGGTTGTTGTCGATTCGGATGTTATTGTCTTGGCTGTTATTGGCCGTCAACATGGCACTTTCGTATGTGGGTGGTAAATGGTATGCGTCCGTGTCAGAACATTGTGCGTCTGTTGTTGGCTGATAGGATTGTTGGGCTTGGCTCAGTGTTTGCAGCTGTTGTTGTTGTTGATTAGTCGGCTGTGATGGTTCCAGATCATCGACAATAGTGTGGAGACCATCTTTGAGTGGAATCTGAAAACCGAAGTCCGAACCTGAGACAGGGCGGTTCATAGATTCCTGCAATCAAATCAATTGTGTAAATAATATGCAAGCAATTATATTCAGTGTTTGGTGAATAAATAGAAAGTCGCAGCATAGTAGAAAATTCTGGTCAGCTATTTCCGCCAGTAGTGGAATTTTTTCTGATTCAATTTGCAACTCAAAAATGTTAGCTTTTTAGTCCAAACGTGTCTTATTCAATTTAAATTTTAAAAAATCAGCCGATAATGAGTTTGTTTGATGAAGCTTTAATAAGTTAAAGAACGTTTTGAAAATGGCTTCAAAGCTTTGCAGGCGTCATAAACCGAAAAAAAGCCAACTGAATGGACTTTAACTTTCGGATTGTAATCATCGACTTTTTGGCATTCATTATAATCTTTTGCGACAATCTTATTTTCAGACCTTTTTCATCATCTTTTCAGACTATTGTGTTTTCAGACTATTATCTTTTCTCTTGGAATTATCATCTTTTCCGATAATCTCTTTCGGATTGTAATCTTTTGGAATCATCATCTTTTTGGATTATCATCTTTTGCCATAAACTAGTTTCAGACTATCATCTTTATACACTATGTATAGTATTTTCAGACTATTATCTTTTCAAACTGTCATCTTTTCTCATGTATTGCCGCAAACGATGCAAAGTTCTTAATAATTTGTGTAATGGATAAATAACCAAATTGAAAAATATATTGACTTTCTATCCGTGCACTCTATACCATTAGCCACTTACTTGGTAGCTCAATCTATGAAATTTCGTTTCGGCCAACACACCGGGTTTCTCAATCGTTATGTTCGCCGATGCCGCCTGTTGAGCCTCAAGCACAATCTGCTGGAACTTTTCTGCATATTTGCGTTCTTTGCGATCTTTTCGCTCCTGCCGCTTCTTTCTTATCAGATCGCGAACGCGTTCTATGCTGCGAGCCAGCTTCGATTCCTCGCCAACTTCCTATATATAGAAAAAATACTGCGTATTAGAAACAAGCGCAAAAATGAGAGTACGGCTAAAAACAATATAAATAATGTACTAACGCATAATTTTTATTTGTTTTTGGTTAAACACATAGGCATACAATTACATATCCAATGCAAACAAATTATACACACTTTGGCGAACAACAATAAACACGTATAGTACTTGTACGTTTGTATATAGAAATAAAAAGGCAGCAACAGCTCGTATGCATCCTAATTGGAGAACAATATCTAGATTACAATTTTAACATTTATTTACACATACATATTTGAAATTTAAACATTTTTTTAGTTTGTCTAAAACAAAATGAAGCAAACGAGTCGTTTAAAAAAGATTTGTATTAAAGGTTTAGTTAATAAAATTACCTTTTTCTTGAAAATCTGTTTAACGTTTTGTGTATTTAAATATTGGTATTTGTATTTGTATATGTTTTTGTTGTTTTGTTAGTGTATTAGTGTTGTGTAGTTTAGATTTAAACGCATAGTGCAAAGTTGACAACAGAGATTTTAGTTATTTGGAGTATTTAGTGCGATTAAAAGAATTTTACATTAAAGACATACATACATTGAGACATATATTCAGAAATAAGCATATATAATATTATATTGGTATAAATATTGAAAATTTCGGTTCAACCGAAATTCTATCCCTTCACAATTATCCTGAATAATTATATAGATAAATTTTTTGAATTGCTCATAGCAATCACAACTGGAAACGGACAGCAGGTGGACAGAAAGCCAATTGGAGTTTTACTTACAAGTTATAATGGTGTTTTGTGAAAGGTGGATAGGTAGACATTCATATGAAACAGATAGTAGTATTCAGGTAAACATGTATTTTAAGAACAATAGAAATCCAACACTATGTAAAGCCATGATAAGTAATGGATAAAATGCGTATGCAAATTTTGAAATGATATTGAAAATCAAGTACAAGTACGTACAGCTTTTATACCCTTGCTAATATAACTCTTAATTTGTTTAAAGCCTGATATGACACAACTATAGGATGTAGTGGTTCAATTTGGTTAAAGCTCGTTCTGATATATACAAGTATAATTACCACAAATCAAATTTGAGGTAACACTTAAAACAAAGAGGGTTTGCTACAGCAGTTCAAATAAAATCTGATGGATATAGCATAAGAAACGCAGAAGTTGATACAAAATTGGCGTATAGATCCTATGGCAGCTAAACGATATAGTTTGATCGGTTATTCCCAAAGGAGTTGGAGTTTATTTGCACTATAGCTTCTCACCCAAAACACTCGTAATACAGACAGACGGGAAAGACAATATGGCCAAGGATCGGTGTTCTAATCACCTATGTACCCATAAGATGAGGTCTGCCTCGCCTCCTTACGGGCGTCACAAATATGAGACAATATATCAGAATCGCAAGAGTATAAAAATGATGAATTTAAAAAAAATGAATGCATTTTCCTTTTTTGCACGATGAAGTGTAGAATTCAGTAACATAAGTAATAATTAATTAATTATGAGCGTGCGAATCGGTTCTGTATTTATTTATGTATGCATGAAGTTAAGCACACACCCACACACAAAAACACGCATAAAAGTGCAATGCAAATTCAAAATTAAATTTAAACATCAATAAAAACATCAAAGATAAGATTGATTTGCCCATCAAACTTTTTAGAAAATTAATAAAATTTTTTAGTGGTTTGGTTTTTATGACAAACATGGTTTGCCCACACAACTTTTGAGTTAAAAATTTGATTTTAATTAGTTTTTTTTTTAAGATTAATTTTTGTTTGCACACACATACACATATACATTCACGAACGGTATTTAAAAGAAACACCTAAAGCAATTTTATAAATCATAAGAATCTAAACTACTTGCCTCTTTTTTCGATTTCAACTCCTCGGAGTTGAAACTGTTGAGTAACAAAGCCAAGAACAAGTTCAAAACCATAAAGTTTCCCATAACCAATGTGGGTAGGAATATGGCGAAGCACGTAGACGCACCTTGCTATAAATTTGGCACACAAATATTCACAAATATTATTAATATACAAGAAGGTACCTTCAAGTAGGTTAGCATTCTCACCTCTTCTTCGGCACGCATACAATCCCACAACGGCTCGATCCACTCCCCACACAATATTCGGAAGATCATCATGAATGAGTGAAAGAAGTCATTAAAATTCCACCTGCATATGTCGTGGGAATATTTTTGGTGACAGCTTATTAATGTAATCGTGTTTTGGACTTGCCTTGGCACCGGGTCTGGGTAAAATTTGTCGGCTGTGTAGTCTCTCGAAAACAACTGCATGCCGATCACAGCAAATATGTAAATGACTATAACTAAAATGAGCGTCAGGTTACCGAGGGCCCCAATTGTCGATATAATAATACTGAGCAGCACTTTCATTGTTGTCCAAGACTGTGCGAGTTTCAAAACTCTCAACTGAAAGTAGACGCATATTTAAATAAGTACTTGCTTATTGATTTTAAAACTCGAGGGTCCTCACCAAACGAAGGCCACGCAATACACTCAAACCGTCAACCAATTCAAATATAATATCCAGCAGGCTGGCCGTTACAATGATCAGATCAAATATATTCCACCCGCACAGAAAGAAGTCTTTGGAAAGCGCCATTAGCTTCACAATGCACTCAAATGTAAATATTGATGTGAAGACCTGAATACACATTTATATGCAACTTGTAATTAATATCGAAAAATGAAACCAAAGTAAACAACAGTTTACCTTATTGCCAACATCCAACGCATTGCGAAAGCTCTCACTCATGCCATGATGCTCCATGGCCAGGAATGCTGTGTTCAGGACAATGCAGAGTGTAATGGCCAATTCAAAAAGCGGGTCCCGCACAACCTTATATAGACAATTCTGGAATTGGAGCCAACTCTCGTAGTCAGCACAGCAGGTAACACAGCGATCACAATTGCGATCAGGGAGATCGTCTGCTGAATAAAGATATACAAAGATGGGGGCATACAATCAAAACTATATAGAAGAGAAGCTTTGCTTTGCTCACCAATTACTACAATCTCAGAGGAGAATTCCTGATGCAGGGCATAAACATTGTGATTTTTAATACGGGCTATATTGCCATTGCACTTTATGATGCGCACCTCACGTGGCGATAGAGCCAGTTCCACGGTCGATACATGGCCCATTTCGTTGCCGGTATCTTGCTCTTCGTGGTCATCGACAACTCCCGAATCGTCCTGTGAGGATTCTCGATTGACACCACTCGAATTGGAGCTTGTTTGTCGACTATTGATAGTCAGCTGCCCCTTATAGTCAGAGGGATACAGCATGTTGGGATTCTTAACATTTGCTTCCTGAAAGCTGATGCGACTTTTCTGCTGTTGTGTGGCCTCTTGGCCGCATTTTGACAACTGTTGCTGGTCTATTGGTTTTTGAGCCTGCAACGCCAACGCTGTTGGACGCTCTGTTGCGCTATTTCGTGGACTTGGTCCTGGGCTTGGCGTAACCGAATGGTTTTTGCTTTGCTCATTTCCATTGCTACCATTATTGCTCGCACTGTCCTTGCCGCCTTTCACCTTTTTTCGACGCGTTTTCTTTTTGCTGTACGAAGCAAGGAGCACACCCTTGCGGGAGTCAATCTTTTTCTTATTGTTCTTATTCAGCTTTTTTACGTTCAACACAGATGGATCGAAGCTGAACGTAGAATCATCTCGATGATCCAATAAGTCTTTCTTGCGCTCCTAAAATATTTCAGGCATACCAATTTTAATTTGTATAAATATAGAAAAAAAATTAAGATTAAACTACAAACCTCGTTTGTTATTTCTGCTTCCTCTTCGTAACTTAACGCAACTACAGCTAACATCAAATTAATTAAATAGAATGAGCCAAAAAACACAACCACCGTAAAAAATGTTACGCTCATTGGACCACAAGTTGCAAGCACCTGTAAAAATCAAAATATGACGTTCTTTTGTGCTTGTAAAAAATAAAATATTATTGAATCACTTGCCATATTGTAGACGTTCTCCCAGTAATCCAATGTGATCAGCTGGAATGTCGTTAGCATGGACCACAAGAAATTGTCGAAGTTCGTGTACCCATGGTTGGGATTGTCGCCGACGCAAATGCACGTGTAGCCAAGAGGGCAGTGACGAGCTCCGGTTAAGTTTCCGCATAGCATCGGCAATTCCTCTTCATCATATAGCCAGTTGTCCGTATCGTTCACCCAACTGCAAAATGAAAACTTATGTAATGTTTGCTCAATAAACCTGTTAAAATGCCATCCAACGTACATTTGCCAATCCAGATGAGACACATTGCTCCAATCAGCGGGCACGTTGCGGACACATTTATTGCGTAGCTCGCCCATGTAGACCTGTAGAGCGAAAAGGGCAAATACCATCAGGCAGAATATAGTTAATGTCATGACCTCTGCCAACTGCCGGAAGGAATGTAGCAGTGCGTTAATAATGGTCTTCAAGCCCGGCATTATGGAAACTGTTTTCAGCGCTCGCAGCACTCGAAATGTACGCAAACCGGCCAAGTTGCCGACCTCCATGCCAATAGTGGCATAACCACTGGTTATAACGACAAAGTCAAGCCAATTCCAAGGATTGCGTAAATAAGTATACTTGTTGAGCAGAAAGCCTTTGGCAATAATTTTGATTATCATTTCAATGGAGTAAATGGCGAGGAAGATGTATCTGCATAACAAAACAGGAAAAATAATCAATAAGAATAGCACAAAGCGCATTAGTAAATCCAAACTTACTCAGCTTCCTCTACAGTTTCAGTCATGGCCAAGAAGATGCAATTGAACAGAATGGTCGCCATGACGCAGTAGTCGAAGAATTGATTCGTTGCAATGTAGACACAAACGCGCCGTGCCTGACTCCATGGATAAAAGAGGAAAAGGCTCTTGGTGCCCGTAAACCGATGTATATAGTTTTTGCGAAATCTTTTCGAGACCACACAAAAAGTCTGTAAATTCCGAGATATTTAAAATTATTTATTAAGTTGAAACGGTTTTATTTATTGAAATTGAAAATTAATCGAGAAAAATAACGACTCAGCTAAGACGCAACTATCGGCTATCGAAAGCTGCCAACTGATGAAGCAACAGCTGTCAACTGTCAAACACTGGTGAATGTCAAGTAGCTGTCAAGAAAGTACTCGATACTTTTCAGCTGTCACACGGGCCACGCGCATCTACCCGACCGACTTCCGTTTTGTATTCTGTCTTTCGTTCTCAGACCGTCTTCAAGAGCAGAAGCAGTATGAGAGCTAAGGTAAATTCAATTATTTTTTCACATTAAAACTGATTCAAAAACACGGTCCAATTAGAGTAAAAGGAAAAGTGTTTTGTTTTTGTGTAATACAATTGCAATAATAGCGTTTAATTGTGTATTTTTCAGTGGCGTAAGAAGCGTATGCGTAGGTTGAAGCGTAAGCGCAGAAAGATGCGCGCAAGGTCTAAGTAATCGCACCAGCGTTCGCACATTTTCATGGTAAGTGTATTTTGCTCAGCGGAGCGCTAGCGCTACAATACGCGCTGCGAACGCCGGCGGTGACGCCCTGTGCTAATTCTTGCTTTTTCATTTTGCAGGAACTTTTGTCTGCAGAAAAATGAACATGCCGTCTGGGCAACAAAAAAGGCCCGAAGTAATTTTGCTAAACAGTTTCTCACGTAAAAATATGTGCATTTTGGAATTGAAATTCACTTTAAATATCGTTAAAATTGCTTCTAATAAATTACTGGATTTCATAAAGGTTCCGCAAAACTAAATCAATAAATTGTGTTATTAATGTGTTGTTGGCAAACGTGATAATTAAGCGTGCTTTTTCAACATAACCACATTCGTGCGAAGTGTAACATACACGCACACGATGTACATACCTATACTTGTATGCGTGCAGATTGGAGCTAGCTCGTGATTGTGTGTTTGTATAACTGCGGCATTTAAGTTCGAGCACTTTATTTGCCTAATATGTCATCGTCAACTGTAAAAAACTTATCCCAAACTCCAGCAAGATATTTGTGAGCACAGTTCTGTTTTACTTGGAACATAGAAGCAAGAACACGAATAGGGGCCGCCTGTCGCTTGAGAAACATCGCATTAGTAAGTAACTACATTAAACATTGACCATCTCCGCAAGGCACGCCAATAAATTAGCGCTAATATGAAATTCAACGCACAAGGAGACGGCTTGGTCTCAGCTTATTGCCCACCCATACTTTTCTTTGGAGGCACGCGTGCTTTGTTAGGTGGCAGTCAGGTTTTTGGCGCGTTCCGCTGCTCGGCAGGAGGAACACATGGAAATATCGATTCTTCAGCTCTCCCCATACTGTTCTCATTACCGTCGTGATTTCTTCAATTATATATGCAGATGCTTGCTCGCCTGCCTGCCAGCCACCAGATGGTTAAGGATGGTTGGCCAACGTGAAAAGCCTCTTGCTGCTTGCTTCTGCCTGAAGGTCGCCCTCGTCCGTTTGTTCGCTGTCTGCCTACCGCCCGTCCTCTTTCTTGTCCTCAGCGTAGTAATGCAACCATAAGCGCTGTTCAGTCGAGTAAGCAGAAATTTTAATGTAACAAGCAGAAATTACGATTGGGTGGCAGTTTACCATTTTGTGTGCTTTGTAAATTTACATGCCGCTTTTGGGTGCGAGAATCTTCATCGCCCTCGTCGCTTTGCTTGTGTACGTTCGTCTTGTACAACCGAGCTTAAGGACATTTTAAGTGCAGAAAATTAAAACTTGAATTTGTGTGTTGGGTTAGATTGAGTTTCCGTGTAAGACGGAGATTTAAGTAAACACGTTTGCATATAGTCCTACAGCTATACACGATTGCATTATGTTGCCTACAGCCAACCATAAGCTTCAATCTGTGCGAGGATTTCTTTTTTCATAACATCGCATATCTAGTGTAGGCCATTAAATGCCATTAAACACTTTGATTTTCCGTTACGCTTTCCAGCACATGGCTAGGATTTCGTATTTCAAGTAAAAGCCTAACTGTATTTGTCACACACAAGCACACATACATATGTACCCTCTACCCACATTGCTGTGTGCATGTGCATGCGTGTAAATGTCCTGCCACATTTTTGAACGTTACGGCCAACTGAGCGTGCGGCTATGGCTATGGCTTTGTCGTTGTTGTTCCTGGTCATTTAAATTCATGTTTATTTTGGCCCGCCTGGCCAAAAGAGCCCGTTACTTGAAAACATTTTGCCACTTTACGTGGTTACTGCGCTGTATGGATGGATGAATGGAACGCGGGTTGGTGGGGGTGTGGAGTGCCGCCGCAAAGTCTTGAGTACACTTGCATGTTCGCCTATAATTTGTCTACTGCGGCACCGCTGTGACGCACAGTGGCCCCTTTGGCCGAGAAGGGTAACCAAAACACAAAGTTTTGATACTATAATCCAGAACCGACACTGCCAGTGCAAAATATTTGTATGCTTAAAACTTTTAGAGAGAACGAAACAATACTAATTAATATCAGTTGAAGGAGCAAACATTTTTCAAACTTGGGAATTTAAAAGAAAATTGAATAAAAGCGCTTAAAATGTTTTCTTTAAAACTCTGGATAACACTGTTTTGTAAGCTTGCCAACTATTATTTTATGCCAAGTAAACGGCTGAACGTTGTTATTGCAGAATATGTGAAGTTTTGTGCTTTTCCATAAAGTTATTAACAGTTCCAAATGAAATTTAATTTTTTTTTAAAAAAGGTATCTTTTTAAAATAATTTTTTTACGACCTTACCCAGCAAATTTTGAAGTGTCTGTGAAATGGTGTCAAAACCTTTGCCAATAAGAAATCCCATTAGATTTAATTTTAGTTGTAAATAGGTTTGACAAATATTTAGATATAAACTGATTGTAAATACTCTGCTGTAAGGTTTTGGAAGTTGACAACCTTATTTCTGCTTGTGAATGTTTCTAGTAGAACATTAGGCAAATAAAATGTTCAATTCAACAGATTTGCTAATTTCGATTTCTTATATATTAATATACATATTATACATATAGTATAAGTGTATGTTAAAAAGATGTATATTGAACACAGACTAGTTCGCCTTAAGATCGATTACCTAAATACCAAAAGAAGCCACTGTGCGAAGGCTGCGGTTGCTGTAGAAAACTCTGGTCGGGTCCGGTCCGGACTAGGGCCGGCCAGGCCAGTTTGTTTAAGTCACGTAAATAGTGTGTTGTCAACTTTGTGGGCCTTTTTGGTAAGCCAACTATGCATGACCCATTTTGGCGCAAGTACACATACATGCATATGTATTTACATATGTGCAGATGTTTGGTTGAATGTAATCTTTGTATTTATATCCACAAACACACACACACAGATGTATGTATATATGTACGAGTATGTACAAAAGCCGTATGTCCATGCATATATTTATTTAACTCGCTCATTTCGTGCTCGCTGGCAAATTTATTCTCACGTCCCCGAATTGACTTCAAGTCCTTAGTCCTGACACAGCTTGCCAACGACAGCACATTACTTTGATTTCCGAGCGCTATAAACTTCTTTTGATTTCGAGCACCCACGAGCACTGTTCTAGGCATTTCCATTAACCTCAGCTTGGCATCATAAGTACTATGTATGTTTTAAGCTGGTGTAGCCATATCCTTCTTTGCACTACTTGTAATTTGTGTGAGAGTGCGTGTGCGTGTGCGTGTGTGTGTGTGTGTGTGTTGGCGTACATTTTGCACTTTTGTACAAATGCAACAGCACCGACATCAACAACAACAGCAACAGAGGCGGTGTGCTCCATTTCCGCTGCCATTTGCTGCACACACTGTGACATATGGTCGCGACTCGCGAGTGCGGAAAGCTGGAGCGGGGCACACAAATCTGGCACAGCTGCTCACTCACACCAGCACTAGAGCAGAGCTCTCATGTAATTTTCTTCTTGCTGGTGCTTTTTAATTAGTGGTAATGGGGCCAAATGTTTAATACACTTTTGCGCCTTAATTTTCGGCACTCGTGTGCAATTCATTTGGCACGGCAATATGCGTTTGAACAGTTATACGTTTACAGTTATGTGAAATATAATAATACGATATTTGAGAACAAGCTGATAAGTTATATTCGACAGCACTAATACTAATACCAGCACTAATACCTTGCTATCGCGTGGATGTAGTATAAACTCTACCCTGTCCTTCATTTTATACACATTATGGATTTGCTCATCCACGGCCACAAATCGCGACCATGCAGCTCCATACAAGTATGGTATAACAAAAATCAAAGCATATCGTTTCTATGACAGCTACTTTCTACATACTTGTATGTACGATAGGGTGATCTGACAGGGCCGTGCGCGAAATATTATGTGTGGCCATCAAAAGAAAGCCTAGGTACAATGTTTCAACGTAATATATCTAAAACTGAGGGAGGAGTAGTGATTGAAACAGACGCATGAATATCGCCATTCGAGCTCGTCTCCTCATCATAAATGTACCTATAAAATTTAGTCTGCCATCATTTCTTACGAGTTTCAAACTTACGAAAGAAGGCTTAGAAAAGCAAATTCAAAAAAAGTTTATTTGGTAAAAAAAATGAATATGAACATATGTACATATGTATGTACTAAGTTCGAGTTTTTAAACTAGACTTTTGCTTTTACTTTTAAATAAATAATCCGAAAAGAACTAAGTTCAATGCTGATTAAGGAAAAAGTTGTATTTCAAAACTTTTATAAATTTTTGACTGTGCCAAGAATAGAATATTTAAGGAATTGTGTTTATTTAAATTCTAAAAATTGAAACTAATTTCATGATTTTATATATTGTTTAAAGCCTTTGCTATGACAAGCCGAACATAGGGAAATGGCTTCCGCTGTTGCCTTTACTTTGAGTTTTCCAATCGATTTAAGATTTGTTGCTTGCGCAGGCAAGCCTGATACAGATACAATAAAGCTGGATATATGCAAAAATAGTTTTCATAGATTGACATTCCAAAGTATTGCATTATATAAGTATTATTCCAGTTGGAGCAGTATAGTGTTTGAGTGTTTTTAATGCAAGGGTCACTATTACTTTTCACGTCACTTCACATACTTGTATATTGTGTATATGTATGTATGTGTGTATTAAATGTCCAGTTCCACTTACCTCTTCATATATAAAGGTGTCAATCTCCTCGAGGGGCTTGCCGTACATATTCTCTGGGAACGGCTCGAACTTTTTCGGCAGCACATCGCCATCCTCGACGGAGGCCTTTGTGCGAGGATGAAAGCCGTACTCCCGCACCAATTGGATGTGGCGATTCTCGTGTTTGACTTGCGATTTTTGGGTGTAGGCAACGACTTGTTGTTTGGCAACTGCAATGGCAATAAAAGTTCGAAGGTCAATTTGCATTCTAAATTGTTTGGTCCAGGCACTTCGTTTCGGGCCGTTGCAAAAGTGTAAGGCAAATATTGATAGTTTGCAACTTTTTCCTGCACTTGCTGCCAAACTTTTCCACAACTGTAATCAATTAAAGCCTTCATTCATCTGAGTTGCGTTGAATGGGCATTGTTTTACATTTATATTCTTAATGAATTTGAACATAAAAGAGTAATATAAAAACAAGTCAATTAGCACAGCAAAATCCACAGCATGTCCCAGTTTTCGAACTCAACTTAGTTATTACTAATTAGTTATTTGGTATAGCTCTTTGTGAAACTCCTTTTATTAATCTTTTGCTTACGCCAAAGGCGAAATCAAGTACAACCCTATAGCGGACTAGCCAGAGCCGTAATCGTAGCTGTGTCTAGATTAACCCGGGAAATGAAGGTTATTAACTGCGTTGATTATTCGTCTTACTTTTTCCGCTACTTAAGAGTTTGTATTGGCTTCTACGCCCTTGAGAAGGTTTCCCTGGCAGCTCCGGAAGTAAAACCCCTATGAATATAATCTTCATTCGGCTGCCGTTGGAATCTCAATTGCTGCATAGTCGTCGCCTTTCACTGTTGACCCTAAGTCAACAGAAGGGGGCTTCACAGTAAACACTTGGGAAACAAATGCAACGCATAATACACGAACTTTTACTTTCTTACAAATAAGGTAAGTTGATGGAGTTGGATATATCAATAAAAAGTATACTTGTATTAATAAAAATAGACAAACAGTAATTAACTAATTACTTTTTAATTCGAGCAGTCTTTTGTTTTTAACTATACTTGTATATTTATTTTAATCATCGCTTAATATTTTAAATGTTTCAAAATTATTGGTAAAAGCCAACATAAATTCCAAACTTTTTTAACTAATATTCTAAGGACAATTATGTTAGAAAATCATTTTCAACATCGGCAACGTTGTGAATGACTTTGAATGTCATATAGGAATTTGGTTTATTATTTCTTTTTTATACTCTGTACATAAAATGTACAAGAGTATATTAGGTTTGCGGGAGCTGAAAATGTAACAGGCAGAAGGAGGCGTGGCAGACCCCACAAAGTATATATTGATCAGCATGACGAGACGATTCGATCTAGCCCTGTCTGTCTGTCTGTCCGTATGAACACCTGGATCTCAGAGACTACAAGAGGTAGAGACACCAAATTTTGCACAAAGATGCGTTATGTGTGTATTCTATACGAGTTTGTTTTATTTTTTTGAGTTTCCCCCCCCCCCCCCACTTCCCCCCTATGGGGGTTTTCCCGATTTTCCATTTTTGTAATCGCCTATATCTCAGAGACTATAAGACCTAGGGACACCAAATTTTAGTCCCAGATGCCTTATGTGAATACGCAGAAAATGTGTATTTTGGAATTTCCCTTCCTCCCCCCTCTCCCATGCAAATCGAGATTTTCTCTAATTCCAGCAATTCTTGGAATTTTGAACGAAATTTTGGAAATACCTCCAGTTGGTTATTATGTGTCCGTATGCCAAGTTTCACTATGATAGACCGATTTAACAAGAAATTATAGCCACAAATATATTTCTTGCTGCCCAAGCGTTACCCGCGGCTGTTGATGTTGCTGTTTGGTTGACTGCTAACATGTTTACACAGACACGAATATACGAGCATATACATACATACACTCACATAGACACAATTGCTTTGTATATGTGCAATTATACACCCTTTACGTGAGTTCAAATACCAAAAGAGGTAAAATCGATCAACAATTTTTTTTGTAAATCTCTTACTTTTTTTAATTTCTATAATTATTTTAAACATATGTACAGAGTATTTCAAAGTCGAGACACCCGACTTTAGCTTTTTTACTTGTTTTCTAATTAAAGTCAATAACATTTTAACTAAAAGATTTCACTGCATAGAAATTAAAAATCAAACGGTTTTATGTATGACACTAATAACAAAAAAATTGAAATTCCATTACAACTGAAATCTAAAAACATGTCAGCAATACAAATCACTCTTGACAAGATAAAATGTTGATTTATGTTTATCTCCTTTTTTGCTTGCTTACTTTCCTTTTGCACAATTGAGCACAATTTCTAGTGTTAGGTGTTGTGACCTAATTCTATTAAAAAGCCGCTGTTATACAAAAGGGACTTTCACTAATACCTCTGCATTATGTATACATGTATTCTTACGACGTTTGTATGCTAAGAAATTGATGATTTAATTGAAAGCATCATGATTGAAATGATTTGTGCCTTCCAAAGAATATCTGTAAAATACGGCATAAATCTTGGTTTTCACTTCGACCTTGGCGTAGATGCTTTTATGTGCTTTCAAGTGCTTCAAGAGGATATATGGAAACATGTGTTATTTATAGATTGTCGTTTTTATTTTAGATGACGAGCGACAATTCACCCACGGTACAACTGATGCAGGCCGTTTCTGGAGGACTTTCGGGAGCATGTACGCGGTTCATTACGCAGCCCTTTGATGTGCTCAAGATACGCTTTCAAATGCAGGTGGAGCCTGTGGCTGACCACCATCACTCCAAGTATCGGGGCACTTTGCATGCCCTTGCTGAGATTTATAGGGAAGAGGGCATACGGGGAATTTGGAAAGGACACAACGTGGGTCAGATGACGAGCATTACGTACGCGCTTGTACAGTTCTGGTCATATGAGCAATTCAGTTCTGCATTCACGAAAAATGCCTTCTTTAAAGAGCGGGATGGTCTCAGGTATTTCCTTAGCGGCGGATTGGCTGGCTGTTTGGGTGTAACTGCTTCGCAGCCTTTTGACTTGATTCGAACGATGGTGGTGGCCTCTGATCCGAAAAGCCACAGCAGTGAGATGTCGACGATGAGAGGCCTTGTAACCGTTTGGAAACTTCGGGGTGTGCGTGGACTCTTTCGGGGGCTAACGTTCACATTGGCCCAAATCTTTCCATTGGTTGGATTAAATTTTCTGCTCTACAAGAACTTCAACAAGATGGTAATATTACTTAAAAGACGCATAATGGGACCTGGTGATGGCCTTCTATTACCTCCCACACTTTTCGTCAATGGCGCTTTGGCGGGCGTGCTCTCCAAGGCTATCGTATATCCGGCCGATTTTCTCAAAAAACGCATTCAATTGGGTGGTTTTAGTCATGATCGGAACATGTTTGGCAGAAATCCAAATTGCCCAACATTGAGGGAGTGCATTGTCAGTACGCTAGAGCATGAAGGTATTATGGGTTTTTACAAAGGCCTGCTGCCCACTCTGGTTAAATCGGGACTTGCGACGGCGGTCTATTTCACGTTCTATGATACCATGAAGTTGCTTTTCATAACCCCCTTAAAAGAACGTGAGGCAAAGGAGAACGCAAGAAATGCGGATTACAGTTGGCCTAGTCCGGCTAAATAGCAAGAAATGTTAAATGTTATGGTATTATAGGTGGGCCGTTATCTGCCCAAGGTCACTCTTTCGGTTGTCCCCATGGCAAGCGAGCGATTTACATAATTGCCTACATATGTTACTTTCACCCTCCAGCGCCTAGTGATATAATATGTGCGTGGCGGAAAATTTGTATACACCATGAATGGATTTAAATTATTACATACTAATTTATTGTCTTTCTTTTCAAGTGTTTTTTTTTTTTTTTTTTTTTTTTTTTTTTTGTTATTTTTTGTTTTTGTACATATTTTGAGGGGGGGTTTTGACGGTTATATAAATATGCGCAGTGGATGATGTGCGAGAAGTGAAACTTGACGTAATGAAAAACCATAACTTATACTAGATCCAATGGGCAAATGAATGGGTAGAATGCGTTGGCAAAAGCGACGTTTACAGCTTGGACTAGACGACAAGTGCCGGGCATCTTCGGGTAATGGATGGATGGGTGCTTCAGTGCGTCTCCAGTTTAGGACCAGCTTGAGCTGGCGCCCGACCAACCACCCGACGATGGTGCCGAGTAACTGTACCCAGAATCACCACCACCGCTATAGCTGCCACCGCTGCTGTAGCTGCCGCCGCTACTGTAGCTGCTGCCACCGCTGTAGCCACCTCCACCACCGCCGCTGTAGCCACCGTAGCCGCCGCTGCCGTGGTCTGAAGTAGCGGCAATCGCAGCAATGTTAGCCTCTGCGTGACCATGTGAGCCACCGCCACCGCTGTAACCACCACCACCGCTGTAACCACCTCCACCGCCGCCGCTATAGCCACCGTATCCACTGCTGCCGTGATCTGAAGTGGCGGCAATTGCTGCAATGTGGGCCACACCATGATCATGTGAGCCACCGCCGCTGCTGTAGCCACCTCCACCACCGCCGCCGCTATAGCCACCGTATCCACTACTGCCATGATCTGAAGTGGCGGCAATTGCTGCAATGTTGGCCACACCATGATCATGTGAGCCACCACCGCTGCTGTAGCCACCTCCTCCACCACCGCTATAGCCTCCGTAGCCGCTGCTGCCATGATCTGAAGTTGCGGCAATTGTGGCAACCACTTCATGACCACCATGCGAACCACCGCCTCCGCCATAACCACCATGCGAACCACCGCCTCCGCTATAACCACCATGTCCATGATCTCCATGATCCGAGCTACCAGCTGCCGCCGCTATAGCTGCAATCTTGGCGTCATCATGACCTGAATCATGACCACCGCCGCCGCCATAGTGACCACCACCACCACCTCCGCCATAATGTCCACCGCCGGAGGCCCCGTGGCTTTCGGTTATCACAGCGTAGGTATTTACATGGCCACCTCCGCCGCCGTGGCCGCCGCCACCTCCATGAATTTCGTAACCGCCTCCACCACCTCCACCGTCTCCGTGAATCTCGTAGCCGCCTCCACCACTATAGCCACCATAGTCGCCACCGCCTCCTCCGCCGTGATGGCCGCCCTCCTCTGGCAAATGTATACGAATGTGAACGTGCTCCTTGCCAAAGGTTGGCTTACTCCAGGCTGCGGGGCTCGCTAGCAATAATACGGTTAACTACACACGGAAAAGAAGGAACCGTTAGATCAGATCAATCAATCACAATGAACAGTCAGTCAACCAACGTCAATCAGTATACGCACTATGAAACACTTTGCCATTGTCACGGCTGTTGTCAGGACTTGTTAAATCGTCTCTATCTCACTTCGGCCCTCTTGCTTGCTGGCAATGGGGCAATGACAAAACCGTAAATGATTCGGCAAGTGGCGCAGCTCAGCGTTTTATACACGAAAAAACATCCAGCGCCGGATTATGTAAGCTGAGCGATCGCATCGCCATGGAAATGAAGCGAGCGTTTGATTTCCAGCTTCGGCGGCTGCCATTGCTGCCGCTGCTGCTGCTGCTGCAGACAAAGAGAAAGACAGAGCGCGAGAGTTGTTTTTGGCCAAAACAAGTGGCCGTGGCCGTGTTGCAACTTTTGCGCCCGCTGGGTAGGCGGGCTTTGGGCCACACACCTCGTTCCCCCCTCTCTCCCCTCAACGCCACTCAACTCCGGTCCCGTCCTAGACTGCTCGGCTCGGCAAGAGGAGTGTGTGTCTGTGTTGTTGACCTTTTAACACCTGTATGTCGCCCTTTTTGCCAAAATTTCGAACCCGTTCGCTGCCAGCTACTCTACTCTTCCGCTCATTTCTGCTCCACTTTCATCAGCTGGCCGAGAGTTACGAGAGCCGAGGGGCAGCATATAGTATGCATCGGGCCATGATGGTCTTTAACTTCATTAGCACGGCAAACGTCGCCGTTCGTTGATCGCTGGCCGCTGATCGGTGATCGTTTTACTTCAATGCCAAAAACTTGGTAACAACTTAAAATCGTAATAAATTAACATAAAAGTTAGCCCATGACTGCATCATTTTTTATTTTTATTTTTGGTGTTGCCACCAAACGTGTTTGCTGGACGCCCGTTATTTTGATTACTTCCTATCGGTGATTCCTTATGCCCCAAAAAACAAAAAAAAAAAAACCGCTTAAACTGTCAAATTGTTATTGTTTAAGCCTGGCTGGCTGGCTGGCCGACTTGGGGCTGGTTGCAGTATTATTATACAATAAATATTGGCGCCCAGCATAAGCTTGCATAACGGTCGTTTGGATTTTTGGGCATGACTACGGCTTATTGCTGGGTCAGTTACAGCTGCGCCAGTTCGCGGCAGGCACGCGAAGGGTCTTAAGCCTGGACGCTGCAGCATTAAATTGGAAAAGAGGGGGAAAGTAAAGCAGTATACGACGAGTGTACGAGTAGTATATCTTGTCATGCTGTTGCATTTTTAAAAATGGAGCGTGGGTTTTGTTTATTCGCTTCTCATTTCCATTCTTACATCAGTGGCGATGACGAGGTCATGGCCATCATAGCGGGCTCCCCTCATTTGTCATTGTTCGGTTGTAGCTGGTGATGTTGTTGATGCGCAGCTTTCGCTGCTGATTACCCACAGTTTTCATTGGCATTGAACAGAATGTGCCATTTTAATTAACCACCACTGTTACAATTTTACATTTCTAACGGCTAATGTGGATGCGGTTGGGCAGCTACCAACGGGCAGCAGTATTAATGCTTAACAAAGGCATAGGCGTTACTAAAATCAGATCTCGGGGGGTCAAGATTTTTATGCGCTCTTAAACACTACATAATCGCATTATTTTTATGGTAATCACATTTTTCGATTAGGGGCAGTGTGTTATTGTAAAACGCCGATAAAATTAAACTTGCGAAAATGCAAACAACACAATAAAAAACAAATAAATTCCCCATTATTAGTCGGACAAATTTCTTGGCACCGACCATTTGTGTATAATTTTGGAAAGCACGTAGTGAATGTTTTAAAAGTGAATTTATATGTCATTCATTTTCATTCAAAATAAATCAATAACAAAAATTAAGGAGCGAAATACTTGTACATTCGAAACTGAAAATAAACAAATTTCGTTGACTTGAAAATTATGAAGAAACGAAGTTCATCAAAGAAGATGGTTTCAAATGTCTCCCATTTTTTTTGGATCAGTTCTGGCAGAAATCAGAATAGTCCTCTAAGCAATAATTTTGATAATAATATTTGAAAACTGAAGATTTTATAACACATACACGTACATGTATTTCATTCGGAATCTAGGGGGGGCAAACATATTCCCCTGTTATTTAAGCCCATGAATGTAGATGACTTGATTATCATTTCCATTGTGCAAGGTCCAAAGGCCCACAAATGAGTCCGCGCTTTTGGTAAAGTTACAGATATAGATTCAGCTACAGTCGCATTACAAAATCAATTAATAAAATTTAAATTTACCCGAAATGTAAACAAAACGAGGTGAAATGGCTACTACGAAAAATAACAAAGATTGCCAGATTGCCGGGTTACATAAAGCTTCAACGCTACTTTAACATCTCAAAAGAGCAGCGCTAACAAGTTCAAGTCGCTGGTTATCAAATGTGGCCAGCGCGTGGCCAGCGATTGAAACACAATGAAATTTGTAGCGCACGCGATGCGACGATAAGACCATAATGGCCGTAATGGGTTAAGAAATTTTAAATGCATTTCATATTTTAAGTATACGTCATTAACTAGCGGTGAAAATCAAGTTCGTACAAGGCATTGATTAACTGTCAGATGAGGCCCTAAAGACTCTGCTAATGCCGACTCAGCTAATACCGACTTTGGCTACGGGGGCCAACCGGTTGGCGGCGGGTCGCTGTCTCTGCTGCCTACATGAATTGCAATTGACGCACCATCTTCCCTGTATTACATAATATGCGGACCGACTACGAGCTGGAGCTGAGCTGCGATGAGCCAGCCAAAGGAAAAACTTGATTGTAACATCTTCATGCGGAAGCAAAATTATTCTCAAAGCGCCAAAAACAAAAAGGAAAATCCACACCGAGACGAGACAGATATTGCAACCATCCGCACGCGTACAGTATCTGACAAAAATATTTTGACAAAGGCAAATGTGTACTGAGATTAGAAAGTGAGAAAAGTTCAATTCAGATTCAATTCTCAGATTTTAAATGGAGGTATAGACTATAATTGTCTCACTGCCCTAAAGTTAGTATTACGGAAGGTACTAAGCTAAAGAGCCAGGGTCAAAACAGTTCGTATTCAGACTCTTTTAACCAGTAGAAATTAATATTGTTAAAACATGGTGCAAGTCAGATCCTTATAAAGCTCATAATGTGAAGAAAAGAATTTAAATTTAAAGAATTTATGCGAATTACTTGCGGTATAGGTGTGAGGACTTGTAGAAGAAAGACTAACGCATTCAGTGAAGGAAAATTCTGAACCAATTTCAATTCACCTTGCTCTCATATATGCATTTCGCCCTCTCTGCTTTCTTAGCTACAACCAGGTCTCGTAAATTACACTATTTGTGGGGTTAACACCATTTGTATTTTTATTACCCATGAAGGGATTTGAGCTTAACGATGCATTGGGACCAGAATCAAGTGGTCGTAAACATGCATTAAATAAATATAAGTTTCATCGTGTACTTGTATTGATGTTTGAAAAAGAAATCGGGAGTTTTTGTGTCATGTTTCTGTTAATTATAATTTCAATAGTATGTCGATTTACTCGCATCGACTTTTAATGATTAAACATCATCGTAAGCCATTTATGTTTCGATGGTTTTCTGAGTTCGGGACTGTTGTTGTTCGATTTTTTGAGGGACGTTCAAGCCGACCTAATATTGAATGCATTTAATATTTCATGAACACCTATTCATCTTCTTAAAATACTCTCTAATGTTTCAATATAGCCATATGCGTCTTTCCGTGTGCTCGGATCTCGGAAAGTATAAGAGCTGGATTGACCAATCTTGGTTTGTTTTGCGTCCGAGACAGGGCAAGATTTTATTTTGTTTATAGGGCATTTCAGAGTCGTCCATGGTCACCATTTCGAGACCCACAATTAATGGAAAATGCCTAAAATAGATATGCCTACAACATTCTTTTTTATAAATCAACTATTTTCTAACTATATAATTTCTTTAATCTGACATGGTGGGTTGTTGTTACTTTTTACTTCGGAATGAGCATAGTATCTTACACATATACATGATACATTAAAATATTGTTATCGTTTGCAAATAAAATTTAAGTTATTGTTTTATTTATTCGCTTTGCTTTATGTATTTCGATTCATTTCTCTTTCGTTTCATTTGCTGCTACGAGTATCTGTCGTTTCGATGGGTGCGCCAAAAACATTTTAGCATAACTTCAACAGTAAACAAAATAGTCGACAGCTCGTTAGTTGGTTTCAGATCATAAATAAGAAAGCTATTTTTAAATACGTTGCGATTCTCATGATTGTCGTATGTTTAAGAAGTGTACGATTTTTGAATTGAATGCCTACAATTACTTTCACTTGCAAAAGTAAATAAACATTGGAGGCAAGTCAAAATACTTATCACGTTCACTGTTTTGTGCAGTTCGCTTTTCCGAAAGCCCACGCGGCTGTTCGCGCACACATAAAGAGGGAGGCAGAAAGGTACATATATATTCAGTAGCATACAGACACAGCAACATGATTTCACGATCAGCGCCACTTCAAAAACCAGTCGAGATGCTCTAAGCCATTGGAAGGCAAACGCCACAGCCACAGCCACAACCAAAACCAAAACCACTACAACTAGTCACTAAGCGAACGGGCGGACGGGCGGACGGGCGGACAGAGACAGAGACAGAGACAGAGGCAGACCTTTGCACAAGTTCAATGGTGACATGGATAATTGCCATGCACTTTCGTTTCTTTTGGCGCGCTAGCTTCCTGGCCCGAAAAAACATTAAAAATACCAGCAAGTGGTTTATGGCCAACGTAAGTCAAATTTAATTCGTGCTGCACTGCGTCGTCCCCCAGCCATGACACACAATAGCCCAAGCTTCAAAGCGAATCTGAGTCCGAATCCAAATCTGAGTGCGAATGCAAATGAAAATGCCTTTCGTGCGAGACACAAGAAAGGCACAAATCCAGCGCAAGGTAAACTGCACTCAATTCCAATACACAATACGAAAACAACAAGAAAGGGGGAGGGAGAAAAAAAGAAATTGCTCTACATATTTAATTAGTTTCCGTTTCCGTTCATATTTTTAATCCGTTGTCTCTCTCTCTCACTTGGGCATTCCCTCGTCGACAGTGCTCCCATTTGGCTTTTGTGCATTGTTCACAGTCAGCGCTAGTTGCCTCCCATTGGGCCGAACTTGCATCCAACCATTCCAGTGTGCGCTTTATGGCGTTTAACAATTGGCATTATGTTGGCAAGTTAATTGTCATGCATGGGCATGGCCAACCTCACATACAGAGATCAACTTTAATATATATATATATATACATATATATACATACATATGTACATACGTATACATATTTGATGCATGATGTAGTAGAATAAAGCACTGGCAAAGGCGGTTCAGCTATTGCGTAACTTATGGCCAGTCATCAATGGAGCTAAGGCCATTTGTTAGTTGCCATTTCATTTATTGACTTTAAATGGGCTTTTGGCCCTTTTGCACCCCAGCAATACCAATACCAATAGCAACACCAACGGAATGTAATCAAAATGGCCAAAATAAAAGGGTTACAATGCATTTTGAACAAAACGCTGGCATTGACAGACAGCGGGTGGCCAAATTGTAAGATTGCTTTCTACTTCCTCCCCATCAGCAGCACACAGTTAGCATTGTGCTAAAGCCGATAATAGAAAACAGTTTGCTGTCGTTGTCCTTGCGGTATCCTTACAACTGGCCTAACTAGCTGTATGTGGAATATTTGATTTCAGTCAAATTTTATTGAGCTCGAGCAGCAATACGCACAATGAGCTTGGTATTTAATTATGTTGATGAGCAGCACAAAGGCACCACACACACACACACAGATACACACACAGAGGCACACACACACACAGATACACACACGCGCACATTTTCTAGCTGATATTCAGATAAGCAGATACATAGAGCTACATTTCGAGAAATAGACAGCGAACCCCACGGACCCATCCGCCATACTCATGCCACACCGCACACAAAGCTACACTCATAAAGCTATAAATGTGGTTTGCGTGCAACGTGGCAAATTCTATTTGCCTTCGGGCAGGTGTCGGTCTTGTTGTTGGTGACGTCGACGTCCACATCGACTTAAACGTCGCTTTTGCCATTCGCTTTTCCGGGCCTGTCCAGCAAGGTCAGATAACGCTAACGCTGATTTAATATGCAGCCCCACACCCAGAATGCCATAGAAAGTTGCGCTCATAAATGAAGTCGCAGATTTTATGGGCCACCTAAAGACAGCTATGATGCACTCTGGGCCAGAACTCGAAATAAAAATATTACCAAACAAATCTACATTCTGATTATCTAAGGGATAGCGAAATAGCTGACTGGGGATACAGCGCGAAATTAAACATAACAAGATAGAACGCTACAGTCGAGCAAGCCCGACAGTAAAATAGCCTGTACTCTCCACAAAAAAAGAAAAATTAAAAAAAAAAATTTTAAAAAAAAATTAAATTATTAAAAAAAATTAATGAATTAATTAATTAAATTAAATTAGAATATATGTTTATGTTTAGTTTTAACAGCATACATTTACATCACGTACCTATGCGTGTTTATATGCGTGTATGTATGCAGCACAAAGTTGAACCAAAGCAGCAACAACAACAACAGCTGCGGGCAGCGCTGCCGACAGAGGCAGCGCATGAGCAGCGATTTTACTTATGGCTATAACTTTCTTCAGAATTGACCTATCATGATGAAATTTGGCACACGGACACATTAGTACTAACTGGATGTACCTACCAAAATTGATTTCAAAATTCCGAGAATTACGGAAGTTATAAGAAAAAACACGAATTGCGGGGGAGTGGGGGGGTGCATCGAAAAAAAACTCAAACTCGTACTTTCTCGGTCTTAGGAGAATATGGAAACCAAGTTTGGTTATTCTAGCTCTTATACTTTCTGAGATCCTTGCGTTCATACGGACAGACGGACAGACGGACAGACGGACAGACGGACAGACAGACGGACAGACGGACGGACGGACGGACATGGCTATATCGACTCGGCTTCTCATCCTGATCAAGAATATATATACTTTGTGGGGTCTGCCACGCCTCCTTCTGTGTGTTACATACATGCGCACAAAACTAGTATAGCCTTTCACCCTTTGGGTACAGGCTATAAAAATTCAGCAAGCTTCTTATACGTTTCGGCTGTATCTTTTTGTGTCTATGGTTTGTATTTTTTTTTAATTTCGTTACACTTTAATCTCAAGTGTTTGGATATCCTTCATAGGACTTTATACCCTCAACATTAACGAAATAAAATCAATTTGAGTTTTAGCCTTGGCTCACTGCAACAGTTTAACAGTTTGGATATTTTAAAATGCTCATCGCAATATGCCAGAACTATGCAAAAATAGCAAATAGATGGGCTCTGATTCGTTTACTCTTGTACCATAAATATCTCAATAAAATGAATTTTATTCATTTTTAGATGAAATATCTCGGAGCTACACGCAAAACGCGCATCTTAACTGCTAAGTGGTTAAAAAGTTCATTTAATCATCATGGGAATAAACTCACTTCAATTGGGTAAATTGAAGTAAAAATAGGCAAGGACAAACAAATACCAAATATAATACGTAAGTTGGAAAAATATTAATATAAAACTCAAAATAGTTAAAATGTTATTATATGTATGTATACTGCAATGTACATATATTGCATACAAATTGTATGATATTATATTATATTATAACAACAATGAATATACAATTTATGTTTTCTTGTATAGGATTTTCATTCTAACCTAGGCTGGTGTGCCAAATGACTGGCGATTGCAACTGGCCCCAATTACTGGGCTCAAGTTCAGTGGAAAAAATTATCTTTAATCTCGGCATGCCATTGTGCGGCACATTGGCAGTTACACTCACCTTTCTCATCATTGGGCGTTATTTGATCATCACTCATCTTGACTGATTGTCGTCTTTTCTTTCCTTGTTGCACGTTTCTTATGTAGTTACTGTTACTGCCAACAGCGCCCGCATCCCTCTCAATGCTTAGGGTTGCCTAAACACGTAGTTGCTGTTTTTGTTGTTGTGGCTGCATTTTCCAAGCAGCGTGCGTGTCTTTTTCTCTCTATCTCCCTCTCTCACTCCCACTTCCTTGCTATTGTCGTCTGCTGTTTCACAATTTCGTGCCCATCTGCTTTTTGTCGTTCAAACTCTATTTTGTATTTGCGTAGGTATGTATGTACGTGTATACAAGTTACAGTTATACCTAATCCTGTTGCTGAAGAATGTTGAGCGTGCCTTTCATATACATTCAAGTATGTATGTAGTATTGCTTTATTATGTTTGCAAATCGTTTTGGTTAATGTTAATATTGTCGCTACTGTTGTTGCTCTTGTTATTATTGTTGCTGTTGTTATGAATGTTGCTGTTGTTGGTGCTGCTGCTTTTGGTTTGCTTGCTGTGCGGCTCACGTTTTTTTGTTGAATTTGTGCGCCCAGCAGCGCCTCATTGTGCCTAAGCTATGCAAATTTTATTTGCCGCCGGTTCCTTACAGCAGAAATGTGGCGACAGATTTCAATAAAATTTGCAATGGCATGGCCGGGCTTTTTGGGCGATTTATTTATTTATATTAAAATTTGAGTTTGGTTTTTCTTGCGTTGTTCTTATATCTGTTGACGCTGTTGTTATTGTTGTTGATTGCTTTACATTATGCATGGCCGCTGGCAAAGTTAGCAATGCAACAAAAAAAATGGAGAACCAAAATGGCCGCGTTCTGCGTGATTGCCTGCAAATAGAAAGAGATGGAATGGGAGAAAGGGAGTAAACGTTATTAGTAGTGGGAACTCAACCACGTACACACATACATATATACATACGTATGCATGTTATACTACGTACATACATATGTAGAGTATGTTACTTTACATTAATGTTAGGCGACGCTGCCACCGACATGTAACGGTAATTGCGAATTCTAATACATATATACATACATCAACACCTACGCACACACAAGCATGTTACGAGTACATTGCGTATACGCCGCAGTGGGGCATTGAGGCATAACGGAAAAGATAAAAACGAGCAGATTGCGCTCTAGCTTTATTAAGCGCCGGAAAATGTGCACACTTTAAGACTTAAAGCTTTGCTAAGATAAAGTTAATTAACATTATGGCACACAACACACACAGGCACACATACTACTACGTTTATAGGGGCATGAAAGCTGGAAATCATTACAAGATATGCGCCAAAAGTAGCAGCATAGGCGCAAAATCTTGATCTTCTCCCTTGACAAGCTACCAGACAACTTGCTTATACTTTTTGTCTTGGCTTACCACAAATTTCAAACAATTTCATGACCTCCGTTAGTTTTAAAAATTAGTTTAGAGAAATAAGAAACTGTGAAGTGGGTTTTGGTTGACTGTTATCAGTTTCTTTTTATATTTTCAAATGTATAATTGTATTTATTTTATTGTTGATTGCATGCTCTATGGTAGCACTAATTATACCAGATAGCAGAAAAATCCAGAAATAAAGTCAGTTGGCAAAAATAGGAGACAAATTCAATTTCTTGATTTGGAATTTGAGTTCGTTGGCTAGCATAAACGAATCAACTGCAGCAGACACAATGAGGCATACAGAAGCAGGTCCTAGGCAGTAACGCACAAGGAGCGACAACAACAGCACCAAAAACATTAGATATACGAATTGATAAATGGACGACAGAAAGCGAAAAGCGGGCAACGGGCATGTTTACATGGATGGTTGCTTCGGAGATGCTGTGCTACCTTTGCTAATGTGGTGCCTCGCCCGCTGCTTCCTGTTGTCTTGTGCTCCTGATATTGTTGTTGTTCTGTTTTACAAACTTCTTGACACGTTTCAAATGCTGCTGCCAGCTAGCGAGCGCCTGGCAAAATGGAAAATGGAATGTGTTGCTTGGCAAAAATGGTAGGAGAAACGCCATCAAATATTCAATATCAAGTTTGCTGCTTATTTTCCTTCTTCCTTTGCTTTAGCGTACAGGATGTAGTGTGTGCTGGCTCCTGCTGCATTTATGGGCTTTCATAAAAATCAGCCGGAGGTGCGCAAACACACACACACACACACACATACTCTCACCAATACACCCACGCGTGTAAATATGAAAGATGCAGTCATAAAGAAACGGACCCAGCTTAGAAGATGTCGTCTTCGTCTCTTCTCATCGATAAGTTCGCCAAGCATATAAATCACTTAAATATAAATATAAATACACTCAGAAAAAATTGTCGAAATCATGCTTTTATTTAGAAAATCCTCCTTGGACTTAAACTATAGGCAGGTTAGTCCTACTTTTGAGAACGTGTTTTTCAAGTGGAAATTAATTATCTTAAGACATTGACGTGAATTTGGTTAACACAAAAATAACATGCTTTCTAAATTTCTAAAACCCACATACCCCTAAAAATTCATGTGTGTATGTTGTCTGACTATAAGTACTGGTACAAGGCATATCTCGTATTCATAGAACCCAATGTAAGAAAGCCCACATGGGCATTATAAATGTTTAAACGAATGGATAGTTTCAGCATTTAAGAAATGAGAAATCACCCTCATTTTCTGCAAAACGATTACCGCGTTTCTATATCTAAGAAAAGGAATAAAGACTTTAATTTCATTTTTAAAGAAATGAACTTTTATGTTCTTTTGAAAATTGAAAGCAAGTTTTTGGTGTCAGTGCACACTCGTGCATACATATATGTATGTACATAAATGTATATCTGCATAAATACATATACATTAGTAAGTATGTAGGTATTTGTACATATACTTATATGTGTATGGATGTTTTTATTGCGACGCATTAACAGTGCGCTTTACAGGTTTACATTTTTATTAATCTATATCGTGTGCCTTGTGCCGTGCTCCTTACGTAGCTCGTTTCTTTTTTTTTGGTTTTGGGTGTGACCGCGTGCGCCCAGGCACGTGGCCAGCCGCTGAAGCCACCGGCCCATGTTTTGCGGCTTTAAAGTTCATACATTCTTATGCCAGAAACAGCAACAACAACAAAGTTACAGCGACGATTTTTGTTGCTTTGCGGTTCTCTTGAAGTTGTGCGCCACTTAAGCAGCGTTTCGTCCGTCACACGCCAGTCCCAGTCCCGGTCTCAGTTTCAGCCCTAAACATGCCTGAGTGGTAAGTGCACGGCAAAAGGCTAATTTATGGGTTAGGGCGACCCAGATGAATACATTTCTTGACTGAATCGCTGCTTTTGAGCTTTGCTTTTTTTTTTGTTGCTGTTGATGGCGTGCGGCATTTAAAGAAGCCAACCTAATTAAATGCTAGATTTGTCAGATTTGTTTTTGGATTTTCTTGTCCCTTGGCCCTTTACCTTTTCGCACTTTCAATTGTTGCAGAACAGCGGCAGTATGACTTTTTATTTTTATGTAATCACTAAAAAGTGGCGCGTTTCAAAAAAAAAAAAAAAAAAAAATGTAGCACGATGTTTTCGGTCGCACAGGACTATAAGCACACACACACATACCAACATTCGTATGCAAAACTGAATATATACATTCAAACATCCATGCATATGTAAATCTATATATAACTATGTATTACAATATTAGATGTCGGCCACTCTTTTTGCACTACTTACTATTTTTATACTACACACACATACTATGTATAATACACATATGTATGCATTCGCATGTATGTATGTATGTATGTTGTATGTATGTACATATGTTGCTGTGCATTTAAATTTGCATTTGATTTTCACTTGGCTTTTCTTCTAATATTTCCTTTACTGTAGTAGTCGCTTACATTTACACACTTTTTCACTGGGCGGGCATTTCTCTCCTCTCAGCAGCTCCAGATTTATACAGACATGCCTCAATTAGCCAACTTGGACACTCTACTCTATTTTTGTTATTTGTATTTGTATTTTTATTTTGTGTATATATATACGTGCATACATATATTATATGTATTTTACATTAATTACATTTTTATTTTGTCATCGTATGCAACAATATTCGCAAAAGCGTTAGCACGCACATTGTTTGACACACATACACGTTCACATACACATACATATACACGCATACGTGTACGTACACACACAGCCAGAGGCACAGACACGCGTTTCAGTGAGACGGGGCGGGGGAAAAGCACTGAGTAGGACGACGTAGGCGCACGCACACACACCTTAAGCTCAAAAGTGTTATTACAATTTATTGTTGATTTCTTTTTGCTTTGTTTGTGTGTGTGTGTGTGTGTGTGTGTGTGTGTGTGTGGATAGTGTGTATGCAAGTGTGTGTTGTGTGTAAAAAACTTGTGCGAGGAAGCCGCGAGGAAGCGCGAGTAAACGGACGAGCCACTGACGACCGAGTGACGGAGCGACGACGAGTCTGTGACGAACGAACTAACCTGCTGCAAGCAGCATGTGTGTGTGTGTGTGCGTGTGAGCGTGTGAGTGTGTGCGTGGAAACGTGTGAAAGAGCGCGAAAATGTAGGTTAGTTTCCTTTTTATCCTGCCACACTCTCAACGAACACTCTATTTTTGGCCAAAAGCGAATACAAAAACTTTCAACTGTATGTGAGAATGCGCGCGCGTGTGTGTGTGTGTGAGTGTGTGTGAGTGCGTGTGTGTGTGAATGTGTGTGTTGTTTGCTCTTTGTTGCTCCTTTTATTTTGATTTTTATTTTTTTGTTGTAATCTCTTGTGATTTTTTGTTGTTGTCCTTTGGTATTTGGTATTACAGTTAACTACGAAAACGCGTGCGTTGCATGGCGACTGTTTGGTTCTAAGGTTCGTTTGTGACTGAGCAAACGGGTTTTCCTTTTGACGTAATCTGCAGAGTGCCACTCAAATTTCCTTCAGCGCATTTCCCATTATTGCGCCAGCCAGGATTTCCTCTCCCAACTCTTCGCATGTGTGCGTGCTGGACTGTTTGGTTGGTCCTCAGCCCACAGGCCTTAGCGTGCGAGCCAGCCACGACCCACTGCTGTGTTTTGGCCAAAATGTCAAAAGCAACGTGTCGAATGCATGGCCAGGGGGTGCTAGTGTTGGGGTGAAAGGGGCGGCAGGCGTTAGTTGATGTTGAAAAGCAATGCGACCGTAAACATTGAGTGTGGCACACATTTATTCTGTTTTCTCTTTCGAATTATAATTTTTTATTATTTTTTTTTTTAGTAGAGTAGGTGCGGGGTATGGGGCCAACGACTACTACTCAATGTCTATATTTAATTGAGGCTGCAACAATGGCAGACGCGACGCTCTAAGTGCGCACATCCGCCGGCATAAACAAATGCAAAAGCACAATCAACACAAAAGGCACGACAGAGATAAAAAATTTCCCCATATTCGGCCGTTGCTGTTGCACCTCGGGCCCCAAGGATGCCTAAAAATGTCAAAAAATATAAAGCTCAAATATGGGCCACTGGCTAACAAAAGAATTGAAGCAGTCTCAGTTTCAGCGACGACGTGCGACGAGTGCATGTGCAAGAACTGTAGTCAGCTAACGGAAAAAATTGGCACAGCTACCAACAGCTATAATGGCTAGTTGTAAGGACTGTCGTGCGCCGGTAGATAAGTCCAATTAAATGCGGCTTAGGTCAGTTCCACAATCTCAGCTCACCATCATCATCATCATCTGCTCTCCTCAACGTCAAAGTGCAGAAAGTGCACGAAATCTATTATCAATTGTGCCCGACCCACAGCCACTATCTGTTGAGTTCAATCGGTTATCTCTGCATTGTCGTACAGTTTTGGGTAAGACGCTGCCTCTTGTCTTAAGCCGCATTAGTTTATTCTGATTTGTTGAGTTGTGCAGTGCAGTGATGATGTTTTCTAAACACTGCTGGTTGGTGGCGGTGATTGTGGTAAGGCATTTCATACGAGTAGCCTATAACTCATATCAACACAGACACACACATAACACACAAACAAAGTACGTAGGTGAAAGTAAACACTACATGGCGAATACTTAATGTGCCCCAGGGAACCAAACACAAATAGATAGCTTGAGTAAGACATGGCGCATACTCAATGTATAGCCCAATGACAGAAATGAAATCATGACGTATACGTAATAAAAACAAAACTGATCTAAAATTATACAAGCTTTATAAAAACACATGCAAAGTCATAGTTGACAGAAAGTGAACTAAATTTTAATTACAAAAACACAAATACAATAAATAATGTACTATGTTCAATGTAAAAGCACAAATATACGCAATATTTGCGAATAAATCACGGGGTTAAAATCTGATCTATTAAAATATAATTCGTTGCGAGTTTTGAAAATACAAAAATATAAGTGATAATCCAGAGTGTTCATATATTTTTAGCTACTAATCTTCTTAGTTTATAAGACTAGTGTAGCTAATTATATTTATATAAGCAATATTAATTTTATAAGTATACCTTAAGAAAGTATTTATTCCTCAAAGTAAAAACTTTCTATTAAACTTCTGTTTATGGATGAAGGGTCAATACGTTGCTGAAAAGTGTAGTAGAACGCAATTAATTAACTAATTGATAAACTCAATAACCGGAACACGAGCAACATAGCAACTGGCATCTACTCATCTGCCCTCAAATCTTGAGCTCAGATAATTAATTTAAATGCGGCACTCAGCTGTCTTTAGAATAAAATCCTACATTTAATTAAATAAAAAAATAAGCTTTTTATAAAAAAAAGAATGCTAGATTTGTTGATTATTTCATGTACACAGTATCATATAGGAATACGGGTCTTCTTTTTTAATAGATAATAGAAACATATAATGTACGTGTATTTATAGAAACTTTTGAATTAAATGAAACATAGGTTTATGCTGATAACAGCGTCGCATTATTAATTAATTACCGAATAATCATTGTCAAATGTTTAATAGGTGTGCGGTTATGTCAGCATTGGCCGATGCCAGAATGTCAGCTACGCTCACTCGAACGATGAGTTGGCCGCTCTGCAACAGCTGGAGCTTATTAACGTGGCCTACTGGCAGAGTGTGGAGGCATATCGGAAGTTCTCCGATGACACATTGAGTGCTGAAATATTGCTGAGACAGAAGCTGCAGCCCTACTATGAGGCTTTGCAGAAATACGATTGGCAGAACTTCAAGGATCCGCTGCTGCGTCGCCAGTTCGAGGTCATATTGCGTGGGGCTGTGCACCCGCCCATCGGTTATGATTTTAAGCGAGCGACGCGTACACTTAAATCGATGTCGCGACAAAAGTGGGCGTGTCCGCGCAATGGAGGCGGAAAATGTAACTTGGCTTTTGTGCATAATATCAAGACTATTTTCACGAACAGTGACGATCTGGACGAGATCAAGTACTATTGGCAGGAGTGGCGCAACAAACTGCCGGATAGTGTGAAGGAGGCGCTCCACTACTACATCGGCTATTATCAGAACCTAAGCACGCCTACGCGCAATGCCTCGTCTGTTTGGTATGCCGAGTATGAGGATGCCAATTTCATGGCTGAGTTGGAGAGCCTCATGGATTCCATCCAGCCTTTCTACCGCGAACTTCACGCGCACATGCGTCACGTGTTGCGTGTGAAGTATGGCGATAGTGTTATACCGCCCACGGGCCTTATACCACACCACTTGCTGGAGCAGGTCACCTACCAGGCCTGGAAGAAGGACTCAGTGCTGCGCAATCCCTTCCCACAACGCAAGCTGCCCAACTTGCAGGCGGAGTTAGATGATGTCGGTTTGCTGCCATTCGATTTGGTCAACATTAGTGCGCGTTTCTTCTCATCAATTGGCTTCGAGAATTTGACAGAGTAAATTAAACATAATCTTTCGCTAATATTTCCGTTTTTAAACCGCTCCCGTCTTATGTGTAGCGCCTTTTTGGATGAGCACTTTAAGGCTATGGAGCCAGGCAGTGGTGGACCCGACTGCAAGTCCCGAATTTTCGACTTTGGCACCATCGAGATGCATTACTGTCCCAAGGTCTATTATAAGAAGCTGCTGCAAACCCATGGCGACATGGCCCGTGTTCAATATGCCCTGGCTAAGAACAATTTGGCCGTGGGCTTGAACCAGGAAGCCAGTCCTGGTTTTGGCAATGCCATTGGCGAAGCCGTCATACTTTCAGCCTCGACGCCCAAGCATCTGCAGCAGCGTTTGCGGCTCCTCCAGGACTACGAATATGATGATTTGCTAAATCTGAATCGACTCTATCGAATGGCAGTCCACACATTACTCACCATCCCGGTGTACTTTGTGCACGAGAAGTTGTGGGTGGACATGATAGATGGACGTGTCACGCCCAGTGAGTACAACTGTCATTACTGGAATCTCATGCAGAAATATATGGGCGTTGAGGCACCCGCCCAGACCAATACGGCTGCCTATGATATGCCCTACAAATTCTACGAGGGCATTGTGGACGAATACCGCAGTACCAGGTCTGCACAAATGCCCGCTCTCTAAATTAAAAACCTTACTCAAACTTCTACTGATTTCAGAAAAATTTTCGGGGAGTTCCTTGGTTATCAGATATATCGGGCAGTGTGCCTGATAACGCGGGAATTCGAACGCGGCAATGCCTACAAAACGCTGGACAATTGTGATTTTGCCAACAATCGTCATGCTGGCAAACTTTTAAAGTAAGTTAGTTAACATTACTATAATTGTGTTAATTATTATTATTGTCAACAGAGAAATAATGGTGAGCGGCTCTATCAAGCCCTGGCGGGACGTTATTAAGCCCTTAACCACAGTCCAACTAACCCGTATATCCGCCACATCCTTTCTCGAATACTTTGATACACTCAATCAGTGGCTAACGGAGGATAATCTAAGCAAACAGCTCCGTGTTGGCTGGATGGAATCTGACAGTAAGTGTGAATTCATTTCATAGTATATTCTATAAAACTTAATCTAAGCTAGGCAACATTTGTTAACGAATTTTTGATTGGTTCTCTAAACTGAGATACCCCTAAGGGACGAACATAAAACCAAATGAATGTTTAGGTTAGTAGGAATAACAAGCTAAGAACATATCTATAATGTTTTCTGATTGAGTATATTAGGAAGGTGGTGCTATATTGCGACTGTTTATTTCTTTTCAAATATGAAATGGATTTTTAATGAAAAGAAATGACCTTGACTTTAAATTGAACTCAGAGCTTGAACCGTCTATCTATTGGAGATTCCTAGATCTGAGCAGACAAGAATTATTGGGCTTGTTCATTTAGTGGTTGAATACATCTTATAATTCATTTTCTTCTTCCACAGAGTGTAAGGGCAATGCTGTTCCCTTGAACATCACGGCAGCCAATGCGTATTAGAGCAGAGTTCCGATGAAAACAAAACAAAATAAAGAGAGCTTCGCGTCCCTGGCTTAGAAATAATGTTGCGAAACTGATAAGCTAATGCCGGAGCTCAACAATAACAGAAAACAACAGCAACAAATAAAACAGTTTTAATTCAAATATGCAACAAAACTAAGCAAAGGGTCCCAGTGTACGCTGAGATGCTAAAGCGCTCGGAGCAATAATAAAAATTAAAGCAGATTGTGCGCACAATTGTGTTTATTTTTATTTTTTTTCATACTGGCGATAAGGGCGTGCAATTCACAGCGGAAGCATAGTTAGCTAAGGTCTTAGAACCAAGATTCCACACAATTTATAACCATGTGGTTGCAGTGGCACGGATCTGTTCTGCTACGGTTGCTGGTGGTGGCCGGCTCCTTGACTTTAGCAGCTGGGTCTCCGCCCAGGAACCTAACGCGTGGGGCTGCCATGGCTGCCAAGAACTATGAGGAGTACGCGAAGAACACATTGGAGTTCGCTACGCAGCGAATGCGCAATATTTGGAGTAGACGTCGCGACATATTTCTATCGCTAACTGTGAAGGGTCGGCCATATAGCGCGGTGAATCAGGCCCCACTCAAGCAGGAAATTGAGCTCGACAACTATCGCCTGGCATATGAGTTGGCAGCCAACCTGAGTGTTGTGCCTGTGCGGCAACTACAGGATCCTCTCCTGCGACGTCGAGTGCAGCGCCTGTCCAAGCTTCAACTTCACGGACTACGTCGCTCGGACTTCGACCAGTCCAGGGAACTGCTGCACACAATGCAAACCTTCATCAGTGGTCGTTCCGTGTGTCATGCCCATCATCAGGACGATTGCCAGCAGTCGCTGGCCATGTATCCTCACATCATGAATCAAGCGGTACGCAGCCAGCGAGTGGAGGAATTGGAATACTATTGGCTGAAGTGGCGCATGGCCATCAATGACAAAAACACGGCCAAGGCTACCTTCATTGACTATGTACGCTTGCTCCGAATCGCTGCTACATATAACGGTCATGTAACACCATCGCGCACCTGGTATCTTTACTATGATACGGAGAACTTCCAACGCGAACTTGAGGACGTCGTCTGGGAGGTAATGCCTTTGTATCGCGAGCTTCACGCGTATCTACGCAAACAGGCCATTCTTACATACCCGCATCGGAACTATGAAGAAGACGGTTCGATATCGGCGCCAGTTCTGGACCAAATGATTGGTCAGGCCTGGTATCCCCATCCAATCTTTCGTGTGCCTTTTCCAAACAGTCAGCTTCCATCGGTGCACCAACGTCTGGAGCAGGTGCTCGTCACATCATTGAAGATCAATAAAAAGGCGGCAGAGTTCTTCGAGTCCCTCGGTCTTAATCACATGTCCGAGTAAGTTGCTAAGCCTCATTTGAAAAACCTCTCAGAGTTTGTAACTTTGGTGGAAGGGTTTTAGTGTTGATCACCACTACCTTAATGGCTAAAATATATGTTCCAAATCATTACTACTACCCTGGAACTTAAAGATATTGGATCGCACTGGAATATATATCGTAGATTTAATAAGCCCTTTATGTATGTATAGGTACATATTAGTATTAATTTAGATCTGACCCAACTGGGTTTTACGTTTGTAGCATTTATTTGTCATAGTTTCATGGTTTTCATAACATTATCATTTGTTTAGCCATTTCTAGCTTGTTTAAATAACTGATCTCATTTTTTATACGCTCAAGAATTGGGAAAGACTATCGAGTTACATAAGAATTTAGGGACCCCTGGAAAATGGGGTACCCCCATGATCTATGTTTAATGCTTTGTTTCAAAAACAGTGGCTTCTATGAAAAATATTCGCGTCGAATGAACGACGATGAACTCAGCACCGATTGCAAGTCCGTTGTATACTATTTCCCACCTGAGGTGGCACTACGCTATTGCCCCAAACTGGACTACAAGAAGATGATGCAAATGCACGCCACCATGTCGGATCTGCAATACAATATATACAAAAAGGAATTGCCATTTGGCCTGGACACCGAGCCCTGTCCCGGCTTTGGGAGCGCGATGGGTGAGGCGGCTATTATTGCCTCCGGCACGCCCCGACATCTGCATCGACTGCACATTTTACTCAATGAGAGCTTAAATCACGATCAGTCGATGAATCGACTGTTCCGCATGGTAAGGGCTGTACATTAATGGAGCTTGGAGAGATCATTTTAAATCGTATTCGACACATTAGGGCGTTCACACCCTGCTGGCCGTGCCGCAGTACTTTATCAACGATAAGTTCCTCGTTGATGTCATGGATGGTCGTATTAATGTCCAGGACTATAACTGCGCCTATTGGCGCCTACAGAACAAGTATGCCGGCGTAGCGCCGCCAAAGATGAGAAACGAAAAAAGTTTTGATCCAGACTTTAAGTTCTACCGCGGCTTAAGTCCAGAGCGGTCGAGTACCATGTAAGAACGAATACGAATACAATATAGAATAGAATATATAAACTTGCATGCTTGGTCATCCTAGGAAGTTTATATCGGAAGTTCTTGGTTTCCAATTCTATCGCGCTTTTTGCCTAGCCAGCGGACAATATCAGCCGGGTAATCCAGAATATCCCCTACACAATTGTGATTTCTACGGCAGCACTGAAGCAGGAAAAATGCTGCGGTACGACAAAACATATTTGATTTTTCGATATTTAAAATTCTAGTCTTGTGTATATTTTCGTAGCGAAATGATGCAACTGGGTGCCACAAAGCACTGGCGGGATATTATGGAAATAGCTACTGGCGAACGTAAGCTTAGCGGTCGTGGCATTTTGGAATACTTTGGACCCCTATTCACCTGGCTTAAGGAGGAGAATAAGCGACTAGACCTTGAGCCTGGCTGGGACTCGAGTACAAGTAAGTAATGTGTTTTTCCTCCTTTCATTTGTTTCACACTCTATTTGAATTTTGTTTTGATCCTCAGTGTGCCGCAACGATTAATCCAAAATATAAAATTATTGGTTCTCAAATAATATACTATATACAACATACTTATATGCAATATATTTAACATGTTTCCTAATTGTCTTCAAAGAATGCTAAAGTTATATATTACGGTTTATCATCATGGAAAATGGAGATCTAATGAAATTAAAAGTGAATTTAAACTAACGCTGTTTCTCAAAGTTTTTTCAATTCCGATGTGTTCAAGTATTGTTCATAAAAAATGTTTAATCAGCAAATGTTCATTGTTTAAAGACTATGCATCTAATTGTCAAATCTTCGCGCAAGTTTCTCTTTTTCTTGTTGAGAATTTTCGTGATGCGAGTTTTTGAAAACTCGTGAATTGTAAATCGTAATTTCATAAAATCTCACACACAACTATTTTCAACTATTTTTTTAATATATTAATAATTTCTGTGGTTCCCTAATTTCCGTAACATTTTTTCTAATTCCACTTTTCCTCATTTGTCTTGTTTTGTGAAATCGTGAATTTTGGTGAATTCATATGTCTAGCATCGCTCTAATTTATATCACCCCAGTGTTTGTTTGTATACAAAAGAATCGTTTATATATTTACAAAGGCACTTTGGTAAAAACGACAAAAGGCTTAGGTCTACTTAAATATCCATTATTTTAAATACGTATATATGAATTAAATTATGTATGTTGATGTGGTTGTGTCGTCGAGGTGGAAGCATGGATTGAAATTTCTCCATTGGCCACTGGCTAGCACTGGCTTGTTACATAAGTATCGAACAAAATTATTGTCATGCTAATGAGGGGGCACCCAAAAATTGCGTCGCTGCCGAGATCTTAAATGAAAATACAATAGTTATGCGATGATGATGTGTGCTCGTGATGAAGAGTGTAGCTCTTAAATTACGACAGCTGGCTGTACAACTAAATGGACGGCTAAGATGGCTAAAGCTATTCGCACTACATAGTCGTCTCGGAGTCCGGTGGCGTATGATAGTTTAGATTATAGGCCGGTGGCCCATTGTTGAGGAAGGCCATGGAACGTATGCTTTCTCTCGACGCAGTCCGCTTTCCAAACGCCATGTTACCTGAGTGGTTTGGCTGAGTGGTGACATAATTGGGCGCCGGGTCCGGCACAAAGGGCTGTGTCGATGGCGCAGACTGCGAAGCTAGATATTGTTGCTGTTGTTGCTGATGCAGCGGATGTTGCTGATAGAGTGGCGGGGTGCAGGGCGGCTCTGGCGGACTCATCCGCATGGTGTTCACACCACTCAGGCCAGCAAAGACATTCTCCGTTGTGGTGCTGCTGTTACCATTTGGCATATAGCCCGTGGAGAGCGGTCTAGAACCATGAAAATTTGAATAACTGGAACGCACTGATGGCGGCCGATTATTGTAAAGCTCATCCGCATGGCCGCTAGTGCCCACATCATTCAAATTGGTGGTCGAGTGCTGATAGCTGTGATTGTAGTGGCCACCATGCAAACCCGTCGGCGGCGGCGGTGGCGGCAATGTAGGGGAGCTGGGCTCGTCCAATGCTTGCTTATCGTACAACAGACCCGCACCATTCGTATTATAATAAATGGGATCCAGCGGTATATTCTTGCGATAGTTGTAGTAAACATTGTTCGTCTTGCTCGTATTGCCAAGTTGGCTAACATGGTTCGTATTGTTGGTTATATCATCGTTAAGCGATTGCAGATTCGATGCCGTCAGCGTTAAGTTGTCAATGCGATGGAACGATCCCAATTGTTGTTTCGCGCTCTGCTGCTGATACTGCAGTTGTTGTTGCTGCTGATCTAGCAACTTAGTGACTGGATTCTGCTGGTATTTGCGACGGGAGTGTCGCATGCTGCTGCGTGAATAAGTGCCGCTACTACTGTCGCCGCCGCCACCACCGCCACCCCCACTGCCATGCTTGGACCGCACTGAGCCACTGCTGCCCGTGTGATGTGAGCGCCTGCCGGTTGAGTGGCGGCCATGAGAGCCACGAGCCATAATGGAACGTCGCTTTACACGGCGCGGAGTCATGGGTTTCGGACTCAGCTCGCCACCGTCGTTGTCGTTATCGGGGTCGCCGTAGCTGAGCATCGTGTCGGCGCGACTCCGTATGGTGTCGCTACTAGCCCCGAACTCGATGGAGTACAGGGACTGACGGTGCTTGGACTTCTTGTTAATATGCTGCACTGTGGGCGGGCAGAGATACAATGTATAGACTCGATTAGATTAAAATTTGTACGATTCTGGGGCTTAAATTGGCAGCATCAATTACCTGGACTTGAGGTTAGATAGAGATATATGTGGAGCAGTTATATGTACAGTTAAAGGTACAAACTTTTTAGCTACAATTCACTAAAAGATTTGGAGCGTAAAGTAATTAGCACGCGTGATAGGAGGACGGGGCTGGGGTTAGAACTGGTGATCTACACAACAAAGAATACAACAAATATAAAAGTGAACAACAACAGCTTAAGAACCATTAGATAAAGCCAGTTACCAGAGTACGAATTAGATGGTATTAAGTTAAAGGCAACAAATTTTTGTAAATGAAGATTTGTTTTTTATTGATAACATTCAGAGCTTTAAAGAATTGCCAGCGTTTCAAAGAAGAAGTCTAGATCATATGTAAAATACGTATGTATAATCGAAATACATAACTATATAGATCCGCTTCGTTTCGATAAGTTCGTATAGCTTTAACGTTATGTTTAACTATTTGTATAATTATAAGTTTGTATGTACTATATAGCATAATTTAGAAATCTTAAACTCTAGAACTTTGTCATTGAAACTGAATATATAACTTTTGATTATTACTCTTTGTATATTTATTCATGTATTTAATTTTATTTTTCTTTTTTTTTTTTTGATTCTCATCAAAATAACACAATGCAAAAGGCAACTATGTAGTTAAAGATAACGAGACCGTTGCATTCTAGAGCTGGGCTGCTGCGGTTCTCTCTAATTTCAAAGGCATTCGGTTGCATTGGCATTAGCAGCATTATGCTGATTCAAGTTTGTTTTTTGTTTTTCGTTTTCGTTTTTGAACAATTCATTGCATGTGCGTTTTTTTCTTTGTCAATTTCAACAAGTTTGTCTCTATATGTGATAATTTAGATAAATCATGTGACATCTCGCGTATATGTAGATTTATGTATTATCACAGTTTAACGTAAAAGTTTTTGTATGCATTGGACTTTCCGCATGCAGCATTTGCCAAAACGCTTTTGATTCTCCTATAGTTTGTAACAATTTCTATCACAATTCATTGAAGCAGCCATTAAGGAAAGTCTCATTTTGTGAGTTCTTTATGTTCTTATGTACGTATGTATGTATATATGTGTATGTGTGTGCGATTACATGTATGTGTGTGTATGTATGTTGCTATAAAAATATTTAAAATATACTTTGCATGGCATTCATCAAGGCAACAACAGGAATTAAAGTCGCAACATTAAATAAGCTTAAAAACTATGCAGTTCAGTGTTAAACTGGCCAACAATTTGGAATGCCAGAAAATATATGTATGCCTAAAGCAACGGTCAGACATGCAAATAGTTTGCACACAAATTTGCCCTCTTATAAAAGAATATATTTCTCCTTGTCTTCGAATGTAGTAACATTTTATTCTATTGAACAATTTTGTGTGCAAATTATTTGCCAATCTGAACACACCTTAAGTACCACCTTTGTATGTAATGTGTGGCATGTCAACGTTTTTTTTTTATTTTATTATTATCTTCTTGTTAAATCTCAACACTATATCTATAACACCAAAGTGCGTTTGTTGTTAGCAACAGAAAACGACAACACGCAGTACATTCAATTGAAGATCAAGTATTGTTCTTATATTGGTCTTCTACTCTCGGATGTCTAGTATTTTGGACTGATATAAGAACACAACTCTAATATGTAATACACATTATGTATGCAGGTATAGGTTTAGTTAGTAGTAACAAGTGTGCGGTAACGTGTAGGCAGAGAGGCTAAGCTTAACTTATTAAATAGTATGTAAATAGAGGTATGGTCTGACATCAAAATATTTCAGAAGTAGACTTTAAACAGTAATCCACAAAAAGAAAACTATGTTTCAGTATAGATTTCTTATTGTTTCTATTTTCATTAGAATTTTATTCTATTTATACATGGCATACTTCTGAATTTCGACAAAATTACTTTACTTTAGCTCGCCCGCCAGACCATACCTTAGAGAGCTGACCTGCATTTTGCCAATGGTCTGTCTTATACATACATAGAAAGCAGCAGCGTCTTCAACGATTTCTGTTTGTTTGTGAATATTTTTCTTTTTGGTATGCAACAACAGCGAAAATCAAAAAAGGTCAATTCGTCAGCTGTCTATAAGTCTAAAAAAAGAAATTTGGTCAATATGAGAACGATATTTTGAGAGCTTGCATCAACACAATGGAAAGTGTGGGAATGTGGCGGGGAGAAAAAAAGGAGGGCTTCAATTTCTTTCTGTTTTATGCCTGCACCCCTATAATTGAATTGCAGTAGGATCGAGGTCGAGATTTGCCCTCCCGGCGACCGCTGCGCCGATTCACATGTGGCGCCGCATTGGCGGCCAACTGAGGGGGGGTCTGCTCCACCAGACGATCGTCACTCCTCGCCCGCACAATGTTGTGACCACCAATGCCAATGTCAACGTACCCAGGTGGGGCAGCTCGTATTTGATCGCAGAAATTCGCCTGAGCCGGCTGTTGACGCTGGCGGCGCTGAATACGCCGGACCATTGGTGAGCCGGGCACGTGTTGTGACGGCATGGAATATTTCTCTGTGGTCTCAGGCGACAGATCGGGGTAATGCGCATGCCCGAGACGCTGTTGGAAGATGTGTGGACGCTGCGCAGGGGGCGGCGGTGGCGTTACTGCCGATGGAGACAACACTGTCGTTGTCGCCGCAGCACCCCTCTCATCACAACTGTGAACAGGAACTGTGGGCAACGGTATGTGGGTGGGCCGAGTGGGTTGCTTGGTTAGGCGCAACGGTTTGGGCGAGTAGGTGACACCCAGCTCAGGCAGGCCATTTTGCTCATAGGGATAAACAACACGACTATTGCTGCTATTATGGTTGTGGTTATTGTTGGGACTAGAACTGGACGAGTGGTGGCTGAGCGGTGTGGAGGGTTGGTAGTTATTGAATATAATGTGGGGAGCATTGTTATTTTCACCCACAAATAAACTATTTGGCGTTGGACTCTTGAATGGAACATAAGTGACACCATTGTCGCTGGCCGGCAAATTTTGCAACGAAAAGTTGTCCTCATCTTCCTCGAGATTGTGTGACAGACGCTGAAGTTTCACCTCTGTATACTTGACTTCGGGGCGGACAAAGTTGCCAGAGGCAGAGGTTGCCAGGGATTTGGGCGCCTTTGGCTTGTGATGGATGCGCGCAAAGTGGCCACTACTGGTAGTGGTATCAGCGCTTTGATTGCCGTTCGAGGTACCGGCATTAAAAATGCTATAATTGCTGTTGCTCAGCGAATTGGAGACACCTCCGCCGTTTCCCCCACTCAAATACAAGTTTGAATTCTGCAGCGAGGCATAGGACAAGGAGGCTGTGGTATTGCTATGTGGGGATATTGGACTGGCAGTTGAATTCTTAGACTGGTAGGGTCGCGTGCGCCTCATGCTGTTTGTGCTGTTGTTGTCACTCCTATTACGAGTTTGCGACTTATGGCGAATCAAGCTGTTGTTGCTGCTGCTGTTATGATCGCTTTTGACACTGGTGTGCGTTAGGTATGTGTTATGGTTATTTGCATCTTGCTGGTGAACAGTATTTAGTGTATTATTATTGCTGTTGTTGTTTTTGCTGTTCTGTTTGTTTGGGTGTTGGTGTTGATGATAAAATTGCAGTGAGTTTTGTTGCTGTTGATGTTGCAGATGCTTGTTTGATTGCATTGTTGCGCTTGCGGATGTTGGTATACTTGAATAGCTCACGTACATGGGATGGACCACTGTGTGCTGTGGACTCTTCGCATCGCCGTTCATGAAATCGACTGTAAACCAGAAATTAATTATATTCTTTAACATTACACATACATATAAATTTACATATATAAATATATATATTATACGAGTATAAAGACTGTATTGGTATATTGCAAAGGCATTCACAACATGTTGCCATTTATATTTTCTTGTGGTTGATATTTTTGTTGATTGGTTGGTTTTTATGAGTAGCATGAGTGATTGCGCTTAAACATAACATGGATTATGTAATGCATTTATATTTATATAGGTATTATGGTATGTACTATCTATCTATCAGACGACATACACAACAAAAACACTTCACAGACATATTCTGTTCTCACAGTAGCACAATTGATAAAATACATAAGTTATACACGGCACTTTGTTAATTTAAATTACAATATTCATTAACATATATAGAATGCATTTTTGGTGATTTCAAATGATTCCTTGTGTATTCAGTTTTATATACAAAGCATTCACATGACAGACAACAAAATATATTGGTCATCAAATAAAAATGTTTTATAAAATTTGTCATATGTGTGGGTACACGATTTCGCTCTTATTTAAATTTTGTTGATAAATATTTAGTAGTTTTAGTCGAGTTGATCAAAGAAAAGTAACTCTACAGTGCAAGTATGTATCATACGGTGTGTTAGAATGTGTTGATGAAATAAATACCCTCTAGAAATGGTTATGCTATGACCTAATGCTATGACCTATAACCCGGTTAGTAAGTAAATTAGCTATGATATGATAGTAGATGTGTGTGTATGGATGTGTGTGCAAAACAAACATTTACAAAGAATGTTCGTGTGGACATTCGCGTAGGTACTCACATCGATCATCTTCATCGAGAAATATGCAGCTGATGAAAATAGCGCCAAATATGCCAAGTAACTAAAAGAAAAGTTAGCCATCAAAACAAATTCGCATTAATTTAGAAACGTGTGTAATGCATTCTTACCGCTAGGCTGCATTGCACAACCGAATGTACAACTTCAACTAATGCATAATCTAATAAACAGCCATCCACACGCTCCGGGCGTGTGGGCCGAAATGGGTCCTCTGTAATGTTCATCGAATAAGTGGGATTACAGCCAAAGCCGTTCACTTCGAACCAGGAAACACTGCCAGTGCCCATATTGAGGAGATCGCCGTCCTGCTTTCAGCACATATTGAAACAAAACGGTTTGGATGAGTACGCGCATTTGTTTATCTGATAATAAATGAAACTCACCCTATCTAGTTCGCCTACATTTAAATAGAAGCATATCAGAAAAGCATTCCAACCAATCCATACAAAATTCCATATTAGGTACTACAAAAATAAACATTGAATTGGGTTATCTTGATTATGATAATATGAGGGCATGTACGATACTCACAGTTACAATGTATTTAACTCGAAAGTGATATGCGCCATAGAATCCGAAAATAACAAAGAGCATGTGAAAGAAATTCACCAATATGGGCGCCCACATGTATCCGAGAAAATCGAATACCTGCCGCTCGATTATCGTTATCTGTAAAAACGGGGAAAGCGCGCAAATTAGACACAATCGCGCACTGTTTTTTTTAGCAAAAGGGAACTTTTGCTTTCATTATTTATTGCACTCACCATTTGCAAAAAGCATATTGACAGCACAAAGTGTCGCCGCGTACACGAGCCCATCACATAATTATACCATTCAGTATGTTTGCCAAAGATTAGCTGCTTCTAGTTGCAGCTGAAGTGGAGTGAAGAATAATGGGGCATTAATTTTATACTCTCTCTCTCTCTCTCTCTCTCTTTATATTGCAGTGTGCCACAATTACGCTTTATCTAGGCTATTTTTTGTGTCATGTACCCGAAGGGTAAAAGGGTATGCTACGTTATCTAAACGCTACAGGAATAAAATATACAAATGTATGTTTCTATATATTTTATATAGCTGCGATCGGTAGAATAAAATCTTTCTTACTAGAATGCTGCGGATATAGGGTATACCAGCATCGGGCTCGCGCGACATAAATGTTCTACTTTACTTCTATTGGCATTTCCGGATGCGTTTTTCGTAAATGTGGTCAGGCGTGCAACCTGCTACTCTGTTACTGTTACTAACACTTGTTCTCTTTTGTACCTCAGAATAGAGTGGTTAGAAAGGAGACGTAAAACGACGACGTAAAAACGTTTTTAAACTGCAACTGCAGCAACGAATCCGTTTTACTTTGTGGTTGGAAAACCTGCTTTTCATGAGTCAAAAGTAAATAAAAAGAAATTAAAGTGAATGAGCAGGCTACCGAGAGAAACTATGCTAAGACACACAAGCACAAACACAGAAACACAACACGCACACTTGCACATGCAGCACTCACACTAGTGATACTATTTACATACATACATGCTCACGTAACGTAAACTAAACTGAGGAGCTCACGTATCGCTTTTGCCTTTTACGTATGTATGTACATATTCATATTGCTTTTGTTCATATTTGGCTATAAGAAGCACTTTTGCGGCCACTTGATTGATAATTATTGCCTCAATATGTATCTTTAGAAGATAAAACACACAATGAGAGTGTGCAGGTCAAGTAATTAATTAATTAACAAGTGGCACTTGTTCCCACGACTCCAACAACCAACAACAAGCATTAAATACAATCTGTTTCAATTACGCCATTTCGCACATAGAATGTGGTTCCAGTCACTATTTCAGCGAAATGAATATGTATAGCTTTATGTACTTATTCAATTTGTGGGGCTTCTAATTGAATTAAAACGTGTAAGCAAACAAAATATTGTGGTCGTACAAATTTTAACACATGACGGTTTGTTCTCGCTTATGACTCAATTGTTTTTGGAGTGACTAGGGCGGAAGCACTGGAACACTAACAAACACGCGCGTGTGTCATTCAAAGATGAATATTGCTCAACAGTCACTTCAAACCTTTTATAAATAATAACCCATATCTTTACGTATTTACATAATATTCTATCATTTATTATCAATAAATTAACACTTTCTGCTTACGTAGCAAAGCACGAAACTCGGACGCTGTGCGCGCGACTATTACAATCCAAATGCAAAAGCAAAACTACTTGCTGATAGTAATGATTCGATATCAAACAACCTAATACTCGATAAGTTATTTCTTATCTATATGGCAACACTTGCCGGCTAATCGCTAATTTGGCGTTGCCACTGACTAAATAAGGACATAAAAGTACAATAAATAAGAAATTAGAGTTAGTGAATCTGATCTTAATACAAAATATGTCTCTAAAAGCATATGAATATGATTGCACTGCTAAGTGCCATCTGCATCATCATGGAAACACCATAACAGCGGCACTTACAAAACGCTCAATAAATGATAACAAATTAGCAACTTTTCTGGCCAGAACTTGCTGTAATTTCTGCAACATATTGGATGACCTGGTATGAGTTGAGTAAAAATAAAAGTGTATTGAGTGGTAAATGGTGGCATTGGTTCTTTTTTTTTGCAGGGGCGATCTGCCGTACATATGTCTGCGTCCGTAGGACGGTATTTAATACTGGAATGGCTGATAAACCAAGGCGCATTTATTAACGGAAAAGACTTCGAATCTGGCAGCAGTCCGCTACACAGAGCCCTTTATTACGGGTCTATTGACTGTGCGGTGTTATTGATGCGGTACGGTGCTAGTCTAGAGCTTTTGGACGAGGACACACGGTGCCCCTTGCAAGCAATCTGTCGCAAAAGTGATGTTGATTTCACCACCGATTCACAGTGAGTCACAACCAATGGAAACCGTTCCTGATCTAACCCAATAATTTTTGTGTAGAAATGAAGCGCTAGTATGGGGATCCAATAAGAATTATAACATAGGTATTGGCAACGACCAAAACACACACGCACCGCAGGCGGTGGATTTCTTTCGCAAAGCCAAGATTTGGATAGAAAAAATTGCGCTAGGCGCATATCACAGTCTATTTTTGGACAAGAAAGGCCACCTGTATGCAGTAGGGCACGGCAAAGGTGGCCGGCTGGGCATTGGCATGGAGAACAGCTTACTAGCTCCAAAGCGCGTGCGAGTGCCATTAAAAAATAGTGATGAACGCATAATTTGCATAAGTGCATCCCGTCAACATTCGTTGTTGCTCACTAGCCACTCAATAGTATTCGCCTGTGGAGTAAATACTGATCACCAGCTAGGAGTACGCGATGCCGGTGAAAACTTAACACAATTTAAGGAAGTTGTCGCCTTGCGAGACAAAGGCGTAACAAGTCTACTGAGCGTGATAGCCTGCGACCAACATTCTATTGCCTACAGTACAAAAAGTATTTACGTTTGGGGCGCCAACCATGGACAATTCGGCATCAGCCCAAATACTAAAACAGTTTCGATTCCAACATTAGTGAGTGGTAAATTATTCGATTTTTTTATTTTCGAATAATATTTTACACAATCATAGATGAAAATACCCGACCGCATGACAATACGATTTGTGGAAGCCAATAACTCAGCTACAGTAGTGTATGTAGAAACAAAACTCATTATCTTGTTCTACAATGATAAATCTCGTACAATAAAAACACCAAAGTAAGTTAATTCTGCATTCTGTGTAAAAATATGATTTATATTAAAACATTTATAAACATTCTTTAGTTATGAAGGCCTGAAAAGTATATCAATAGCGGGCGGTAACATAAAAAGTTGTACGAAGGGATCCGCCGCTGCTCTGAAGCTTATGATGCTAACAGAAACAAATGTGTTGTTTTTGTGGTATGAACAGACACAGCTTTTTTACAGGTAATGAATTGAAATATTAAATATATTTAATATTTATTCACATTTTAATATTGTACCTTTAAAGGTGTAATTTTTCGCCAATACGATTGCCTGAAATCAACAAAATCCTGTTCAAGTCCAACCAGTTGCTGGTATTATCCCAAGACGGCTGCGTGTATCGAGGCAAAAGCAGTCAAATAGCATTATCATCCGATTTAAATGAAATGTCAAAGCCCAACAGGGATGTCTGGCAAAATAATGATCAGAATCGCACAGAACTATCACGGGACCATATGATACGGATCGAGTTACATCGTGTACCTAATATAGATCGCGCCGTAGATATATTTTGTGATGAAGGCTTTGCTTCATTTGCTGTATTACAAGAGGCTAATATGAAGTATTTTCGCAAGCCAAAATTACCACACAAAGAGCTTAATTTCAAGAAGCTCTACCATGATACCAGTGATTCGGATTCAGTGCATGATGTTGTTTTTCATGTCGATGGGGAAAGTTTTGCAGCGCATAAGTTTATCATCTATGCTTTTTCACCAGGATTGCGAGAACTCATTAAGTCATACTTGAATAAGGACATTTATTTAAATATCGAGCATTTAACATGCAAAATGTTTGAGCTCATGTTGAAGTACATCTACACCTACTATTTCCCAACAGAGGAGGGTGAGTAAAAAAATTGTACGTTTAGAATGTTCTTATTGGTGTTTTCTGCCTATAGATATTGACATTTTAATGCTGAGTTTGGGCCCCAAAAATCCCCAAAATCGCATTGCAGCTTGCCAAATGTTTTATGAGCAACTCAACAATTTCCAATTATCTGATTTGGCTAAATATGTGCATTGGTCAGTTTAGATACTCCCATGAATGTAATACTTATTTATTATTTTTACTATTGTTTGTAGCTACATCAAGGAAATGGTATTTAGACCATTTCCCCGGATTCGCTTTAATCGGTTGCGACGCACAGATTTCCCCGAGCTATATGATTTGCGAATCAAATGCGAAGGTGGAGATATCCTCGAGGCACACAAATGCATTTTGGTCGCTCGCTTGGAATATTTTGAAATGATGTTTATGCACTCGTGGGCCGAGCGCACGACTGTTGATTTTTCAGCTGTACCCAAAGAGTATATGGAGCCCATTTTGGACTATCTATATAGTGCGGATATCGAAAGTTTTTGCAAGCAGAATTACACGGAAACATTTCTGTACAACATGACTACCATTTGCGATCAGTACTTCATAGAATCATTGCAATATGTATGCGAATCTCTCATACTTGATAAGATAAGCATACGCAAATGTGGCGAAATGCTTGACTTTGCTGCAATGTACAATTGCAAATTGTTAAAACAAGGCTGTTTGGATTTCATATGTCAAAATTTGGCTCGAGTGTTATGCTATCGTAGCATTGAACAGTGCGAGTCGAGCACATTGAAATGCCTAAATGATCACTATCGCCAGATGTTTCATAAAGTGTTTGACTATCGACATATTACACCCTTTTCAGAAGCTATTGAAGATGAATTATTGCTTAGTTTTGTGGATGGTCATGAGGTAGATTTGGACTACCGAATAGATCAGGTTCGTTATATAATCCTCCGTTAACTTTTAACTTATTTTATGTAATTTATCAAATTTGTATCAATTTGTACAGGAGAGTATTTCAAAAGAGGCAGGCACGCATAAACATAAGGAGCTTAAACAAAAGCTCGGCTCGCGTCATTATGAGCAACAAGCTATATCTAGTATGATGAAGTCCTTGAGCTTTGCCGTAAATACTGCTCAACAAGATTTAGGAGATCCTGCCCAAACTTGTTCACTCAATGACTCCAAGAACTGGTCACGCGTTATAGACAAAAAGGAGATGAAACGCAAGTTAGCTGAAACCGCATTGAAACTGAACAATACTTTACAACAAGAGGAACAACCAGCCCCAAACTTTGTAGTAATGTCAGACAAGACTCCCATCAAAGAGACCACCCCTACTTCAATTGAATTGTTCGAAAAAAATACATCTATGGAACCATCGACGCCATTAAGCAAGGGCTATGATCTCGATCTCACTTCTCTGACACCTCAAACCCAAAAGCTCTCACAAAAACAACGCAAACGTCTGTCATCGGAGACAAAGAGTGGTACGTCGACAAGTTGGCGTGCTGAGCCAGCTCTGGTAGAACAGCCCACGACTCCGGTTGCTGTGCCTAATGCCTGGGGCATACCAACGTCACCATCAAATTCGTTTACGGAACCCTTCCACTCACCTCCAACCGGCAGCATTGGCGATCCTGGCTCATTTGCTAATATGATGCGTAGCTCACTGCCAACAAGCCAAGTATCGCCGGCTACCACAGAGTGTAGCAACAGTTTCTCCAAAATTCTTGCCGATGAGCGCAAACAGCGAAGCTCCTACGAGCGCATGCGGAATAAATCCCTGGCGCATACACAAATCGAGGAGACTGCCATAGCTGAGCTGCGCGAATTTTACAATGTGGACAATATTGACGATGAGACAATTACCATACAACGTAAATCTATGCCCAGAAGCATTAACTTTAGTACTTGGCTGAATCATTAAACTTGAACTGGATCAGGGGAGGCTGCTAAATAATTATAATAAGACGTATGTATTGTTTTTAATTTTATAATTGACATATGCATGAATTTTATATAGTTGTGTAAATCCCGTCAATAAGAACGCTTCATCGATGATATTATATGTAGAACTCTGAGCCACCTGAAAATGTGCATAGATTTACTAAGCAAATTCAACTATAAATAAGGGACAACACATATCATTACTACTATGTTTATGGCAAATGATAGTCTCTTATATATGTAATATGTAACTACATACATACATATGCAACAACTTTATTATAAATATGTATTTACAGAATACGAGCATGTGCAAACGCTTTGTATAAATACTTACACACAACTGGACAAAAATATTTCCAAAATATATGATTAAACAAAACACATGACATGACAAAAATAAATAGCAATCCAAACGTCGCACAAAGTTGTCTACGACTAATACCAAAACCCGTTGCTTAACTAGGGATGTAGCATTAACTAAGTTCACAATGAGAAAAAGTGAGATTGCTCGATCGATCAGAAACACTCCTTACGGAAAGCAAATCCATACTGATCGCATTTGTAGCGCAGCGTCTTTGCCAATTGGGGTGGACCACAATAGAAGACAGTAACTTTGCCCTTTTTCTGCGCCTGCAGCTGCTTAAATACCTTATCCCAATTGGGGCGGCCAGCATTGGTACGTGTCTTAAGGCCCGTGATAAGATCACGTTTCCCCTAAAAATATGCATTGTTAACGACTTGATTATTTTACACTAGATGTTTCATTTACCTTTTCGTGTAGCAAGTCCAGCGCTAGCTGAAGACCAACAGCTTTCATGTCTGTGCGCTGTAAGGCACTGGTAATGTACATGTGCATGTCTAGAAAGCTAATCAATTGTATGAGATGGTATTAGTAATATACGAGAAGAACGTTAAAGTCGGGCCAATCCGACTCTTGTGTACTCTGTACGCGTGCTTTTCTTCCTCATACATAGTCCTACAACTAAAATAATTGTCGTCCTATGGCAACAAAATGATATAGTACACCAATTTTAATTAAACTGCAGATTATGTTGCGGTATTATAAAGTACTTATAGACACCACAATTGGTTAATAACATACAATGTTTTTTATACCACTTATATACTTTTTATACTAAGCGAAAATATGAAATATGTACTATTACACCGATTTTAATAAATCTTTGGTGATGAAAAGGCATTAAAGAAACTGCGCTTAATATTGCATTGAACCAAAAAATTATTCTATAACAAATAATATTTATCAGCGATCGGTGCTATGGTAGATCATTCTTTTATATGAATTGTAAAAAACATCGTTTTGGAATGGATGAGAAAAATCATTTATGACTTAACGCTACGACAAACGGACAAATGAACATGTCTATAACAGTTTTTCTCGCCATGCCAATCAAATATGGTATTTGCGGATGACATGGAATCTGCCACACCTACTTCTGCCCGTTACACGCTAGAGGGTATAATAATTATCTACTCAAGCTACGTACCGTTCCATGGCGCCGCCTAATTCAGCCTGCTCGATCTCCAGCTGTGAGAGCAAGTTGACGAACCACTCGAAGGAGCGCTGGTCGCGATTAATCCAGAAGAAATCAACTTTCCGCAGATTCATGACACTCTTCGGTATCTCGCTGGCCCACTCGAAATGGCATCGAGGACAACTGTGTCGCACCTTCCAATACCTATGCATGATCGATTGCAGTATGGAGGCAAAGGGCGTGACGCCAATGCCCGTGCCAATGAGGACGGCATGCTGTGCCCCAAAGATGTGACTCGATGGTGCGCCATAGGGGCCATCAATAAAAATCTTGAATCGGCAAGTAAAGATATATAGAGATTTCAAACGAGTTAGTATTGCACAACTGCCCAGTGTGTGAGTGTGTGCATATGTGTTTATGTATGTATGTGTTTGTGACCCAAACCTCCATTACACCAGCATCGAGTGTGACCTTGCCACCGCTGTTAGATGTGGAACTGCTGTCGCCATTGCTGCCACGATTTGTTATGGATGTGGACAATGTGCGCAAAAATGTAGGCTGCCGCCTACGCGCTTTTCTACTGCCTGTTTGTGTATCCTTCAGCAAAAGAATATTTTATAGATAGATGGGTAAATGGGTAAGGTACATTACTAAAGTGTTAGACAAAGCTAAGCAAGATTAAAATGGTCAGACCATCATTTTCAAATAATTTGCACATAAATTTGTGCTATTTTACGTGAGAATTGCTATATGTTAGCTTAAAATTACAATTTGCTAAAATTACGTTTGCAAAATTTAAAAACTTTGTGTGCAAATTATTTGCCTGTCCGACCCAAAGTTACAGCTAAAGCATCAGTTTACAAATAAATTGCTGACAGAACTAGTGGGTATTTATTAATAGTAAGTTTAATTTAAAGAGAATTACATTTTTTTGCCCAAAGTAAAGACTATTGATCCAAATGGAGGTTTCTAGTTTATAAAAAAACTGCCAAACAGGAGGTAAAAAAAATTTATTTTTAGATACTAAAAACCAAAAAATTGGAATACATTTTTCAAGAATTATGAGAGCTCATAGTGGAGGAGTGGGTGTGCACCGAAAACAATTACAATCGCACTTAGCTAGTATAGCCTTTTATACTTTGGATATGTCAAGTCTTCTATGAAAATACATACATAGTTTATTTTTCGTCTTCTCCAATTAAGAGTTCTGTCAACAAAATGTGTTACTACTTAGTTAAATAATTTATGAGACGTACCTCTAGGGGCTTGGAAACGGCAAAATCTTGTTCCTCAACGCTGAGTTTAGTCAGCTGCATTTTATCCATAGACTCATCTGTCGTGCCACTTAATTTATTTGAAGAAGCCCTTTCATAGGCTGCGCCATTAACCTTCTTACCTTTGGGCATTCGTCCCTGCTCTGCATCGCTTGTTGTATAGGTGGCCGACTCGGCGGTGTGGTTCGTAAATTCCTCATCGTTGTTGTCCAAGCTGGGTGTCTTGAAGGCAATGATTGTAGGCTTGTTACGCATATAGCGAAAACTTTGGGCTAACGACTTATTTTGTGGACTGAGGTAGGCCAATCCCACGCTGTGAAGGCGCGTGCGACGCACGCGTTTATCATCAAACGAGCGTTCCGATTCGGAGCGACCCAGGGCGCGCAGGCTGAAGAAAGAAAGAGATATTTATAAAAGAGGTAGCTATAGGTGGTTTTGGTTAGTTGGACATACGTTTTGAGTCTGCTGCGCTTTTTGCTCTTCCCACTGATATCGGGCAGTGACATGCTTTTCTCTAGAGGTTTCTGTCTTTTATCTTGCCGTTGGCCAACCGAATCATCGCGATCGTTAACAAAACTGTTGTTTGTTATGCCAGCCTTGGTCTTAACATCTGCTTCTTTCCGGGAGAACGTGCGCTGCAACGTCTTCTTAATGCTTCGAATACGATCCACCCCTGTACCACTGGAAGCTGAAGTGGTACTTGGACTTTCTGTCGCCAATTTGCTTATGCCTCTATTTTGTCGAGGCGGACGAACGGGTGGCGTATGCGTCAACGGGTTGACCCTCGAATACTCTATGCTGGATATGTTGCGAGATAGAAAATCAGTTTGCGGCGTCGATGTCGAACCCCCAATCCCGTTCCTTGTGGTGGTCCTGGCACCCTCACCAATCGCTGGATTGCGCACTTCATTAAGCAGCATGAAGCTAGGTGTGGGAATGGCATGCATGTGCTGGGGAATCACCTCGCCCTTGTGCAGTCTCTGCTGCTCCCGTTCGAAGTAATGGTATAGACGGTTTGTCCATTCGCCTACGGTACGTATGTGTAGCCACATGTAGTCCTCTTGTTCTGGTGCCGAGCTGATGGTAAATGGATGCCACTCGTAGTTGGCAATGGCCGGTATGTTGACGAACACATAGTCCCCGGGTCGAAAATTGAAATGAAACGGTCGTTTTATGACCAAATGTATAACCTTTGAGGGTAACAGAAGACCGGAGCTGATGTACGTCTTGCCGTGCTCTCCACGCATCCACACGTAGCGCAGTATACGTTCGATAATATAGACTAGTCCCGGCAACAAAAACCACTTCCAGAAGTTGGGTCCGTGGAAGAGCGTCAATATCCAGAAGGGCACATACAACAAATGCGTCCAGTAGAATACCTCAAACGAGCCTTTTCGGCGAACAAAGGGCTGCGAGCAAATAAACATGATGAACAGTATGACGAAAAGCGCGACTCCTGTGGGATTCGCACATCCTGGAATAAGGCCAAAAAGTCCTGGCCGATCGGTTAAGAGCCACTCGCTTATCGTGTAGTGGCCGGCATTAATATTCGGATCATTAATAACAATGATGGAGAAGTTAAATAAATGCATGATCGTGTGGACCAGACTGAGAACTGAAATGGTGATGCCGGTAAGCTTGTGCAGGTAGACATGATGATCCAGCGGCAGATACGAAGAAAGCCCTCGAGAACGCAAATAGGTAAGAGTGTGTCGTAGCATCAGAACCAGTACCCAGGCGCAGTTGAAGTTTAAGCATTGGCCTACAATTACAGGTGGACAAAGCAGTAAAAAAATATTCAGTAGTTTCGTTTAATCTATCATTCTTACCACAGGCCCTGGCTAAGATGACGAAGCCATTGCTGGCACGATATTGTATGGCACGGGAGATAAATAGGCAAATATTCACAGCAATGTAAAAGAAGAGATACGTGACAAACACTTGGTTGTTCTTCATGTAAGCAAATGTCAGCTGATGAGGTATGGGTATGGAGTTCCACAATTTAGACTTAGACTTCTTAGCTGCCGCATTTGGATCCTCGCCGATGGGCACAAGCCAGCGATCGATGCTTTGTAGATAATTTGATTTCACAATTTATTGATTTAGGGTCCCTCATTTTGTAAACTTACGTAATGCTCAGGTTTTCCAGCAGACCGCCGTGCTTATTAAGTTGATTCTTTAAAGCTTCGTAAGTTATTTCACCGCTATTATGAGGATCGGCATCCTCAAACATGGCAGTGGTGAGATCTTCAATCTAAAGAAACATATATAAACTTTAAAACATAAGCTTATACAATCGAAACTGACCTGATCCTCTGAGAATTCCATGCCATTTTCCATAATACAATGTCGTATGACATCATGCAGCTCCTTGTGCTGTATGAGACCATCACCTTATTAGAATTTAGAAGGATGAATAACTATTGAAAAAATAGGCCAGAAGAAGAGTATTTACCATCAATATCATAAACTTTAAAGAGAAATCGTATTTTATCATCAGCCGACTGTCCAGAGAACTGATGTATGGCATCTATAAATTCTTGTAATGATATTGAGCCTGAATTGTCCTTATCGAATATTTGAAAAACACGTTCCGTAAAAAAAGGCTGCAAAAAATGGTTGTCATGGTTGTTCAAGAAAGAAGAATATACTAGGCTTACGTTTTTTGAGGTCACAATTTTGTTAAACTCCTCCCGTCGAATTTCCTGCTCATTCCCCACAGTGTTTCGAAATAGTTGCTCGAGTCTAGCCAGAGAGCTTTTGTCAAAGCCTGTACGTGGTCTGCGTTGAAAGTCTTAGGTTTGAACAAAACATAAAGTGTTGGATTAAATCTTACCTTGAGTTGGTTAAATGCGATATAAATTCCATAACTTGATTTGTGGACACTAAACTTGCGCCATCTGTATCTATAAGACGATAGAGCTTATCCAATACCTGCATAGAATAGTGATATTATCATTTTATCATTGGCTATAACATATGGTCTACTTACGCCGCGGGTGTGCCAAATATCACAAAAGTTTTTAAAGGTCACTTCGCTGTTCTCACCACAGATCACATAGGCCACAGACTCAATTTGCTCCGCAAAATCCATTTGTCTGTCGTCGCTGCAAACAGATCCGGACAAGCCATTAACTAACTGCTGAAAAACCCTTACAGAGACATAGAAAATGTTTCGCTCTGCATGTGTATTTCAATGACTTCATTACGCCAAGCGCGTTGGCCAGGCATGCGGACTATGTAAGCTGTAGTATATGTTAACATACAACAGCGATAAAAATCGCCAAGAAAGTCTAGCTAGCACTGGCATTTCAATTCTTTCAGCCAAAGGCGGTAATAGGCATTTGCAGTGGCTGCCACAGATGCGACGCCATCTGGAATGTCTGGAGCGCGCCTCCTCTAACCAGCCACCAGCAACAAGCCGCCGATATCGTACACACCAGGTAGGTAGCCAGCTAAGTAGGAAGGCAGGTCGTTAGGTAGGTGCGTGCACCAGGCAGGAAGGTGGCGGGAAACCGAAACGGCAATGGCAACACGCTGACTGCAGCCGCAATCAAAGTGCCAAGACAGCTTTTTGCTGGTTACGGGCTAATTGTTTTGGCACTGCTTTAAAAGGCAAATGAAAAGCCACAAAAAACCGAACATCGTGCTGACAGCCACCAAAGCTTGCTAATTATGGGATAAGAGAAGGAAATAGAATTCGATTTTCCACTTACGTTAGACGCCCCTTGAGATGTTCAATCCAGCGATCTTGCAACAGATAACCATTTTGTTCAAGATCAAAAAGCTGAAATAGCTTCTGCTGAAATTCCTGTAAGAATAAAGGTAAAATTAAGTTAATAACGATAATATTTATATGATTTCAGAGGTCATGGAGATAGGGAGATCATACTTGTAATATACTTGTATAATTTACATACCCTAATCAATAAATATAACATAACGGCCTTACCGCTCGACTAACACTGTTTGCCCGAAAATAAATAAATAAAGTAGAGTGATATTCTTAACTTGTTATTTATGTAAAAGAACTTGCAAATACAAATTTCGGGACTTTAGCTTTCATATTTATTATCATAGCTGATAAATAAACAGAGGTATGAATTCGAAAGTTATATTAATTCATTCCATTATGTTTTCCACTCATTTTTCCTATTACTTGTATATATAATATTTCTCAAATCTAAGGATCAAGCGCATTGGTCGTTGAGTACAAGTAAGTTTCTGCTTTAAACGACATTAAGCTCGAATTATACTCTTTTGGAACATATCCTACCCAGGAAAACCTTCTAAGCTTTAGAGGCACAAACAAAATTTCCAATATTTCCGCAAAATAAAGTACTGCAGCCGCACTAGTTGTACCTTGCTCAATAGTGTAGATTGTGATTTATGTCCGGTTTTCAAGGGTTGTCCACTTGAGAATTCAAATTAACACTTAGCCGCGTGCTTCATTGTGCTAAGTTATTTATAATGCGCCCATTGTTTATACATTCGATTGGTTTATTACCCGTTAAAAGGCTAACGCTCAATTGAAGAAATATGTACTATGTGGGCGATTGTTTATGATTGTAAAACACACTATGGCTGAATTCTACTTTGATAAAAAATGGAAATTAATGGCGAACAGTTTCGTTTACTTATTTAGACATTATTGATAAAGTATGTGAAATAAATAAGACTAATATTTCTATATCGAGAATTTGCAAAATTTTCAAGCAATCGAGGTTTTAAATTCAAAGAATTTGAAGTTAATAAATAATTGAACATTTGCGCCTGACTCATCAACTCTTATTCACAAATTGTCTGGCTAATTATTTTTAAAGCCCAATGACATTCAAGACATGTAAACATAACGAATAAAGCAATAAACCCATTCAGGTTAGTAGTCAGTATGTAAAATAGATATCTTTAATAACACTCTGCCTCCCGATTAAGCAGACTTTGCAGAATTATTTCAGTTATTCAGCGCGCATTTTTAATGTTAACCAACTATGAGGAAGAAATACCATGAATAAATTTATACTAACTCATTACAAAATATTTGAATAGCTTGGACCAACCCAAGCGATGAACTATGCAACACGGGTTAGAATATATAATAGCTAATTAATAATTATAATTTTATTGGCAATCAATCTCACGATCATATTGTCTGCATACATATGTGCATGCTTACTTTAGATGCAGCTAAGCAACAATGAAAACAACAACATTGATAATAGTAATAATAAAAAATAAATTAAAAAAAAAACAAAATGTGCATATTTTATTTATCGGATGAGTTGGGCTGCGACTGGTCGAACAACTTTCTTGTAGCCCAAAAAAACCAACAAAACATACGCTTAAAAAAATGAAAACAAATCGAAACGAGTTTTTTTTTAAATTTCAGATCGGGTAAAGGACCAATACATGCTGGAACACAAATATGTAGCACAAGGTCAATAATTTGTGGTTGGCCCAGAATGCGAGCTTCAGCGTCGACGTGGAATTTGCATGAGCCACTAATGAAACCAACTGATATAATTAACTTGGCTACACGGGAACTATCGAACCACCAACTTACCTCATCAAGAAATAATTTGCGAAACGCTTCACGTGTGTGTTTCCCCTCATCGAAGAGTGCACTGCATTCAGATATCAATAGCCAACGCTGTTTCTCCCGCCGCGCCTCCAACTCCATAGAGCTGCAGTTTTTATCTAAATTGAGGTTGTGTCGTTCCATGTACAAATTCGATTGAAGTTTATTCACTTCCTGCTTGCCACTAGCAATCAGAATGCTCGGTGACGCAGCATTAAGCGCAACGACACTCTTCTGAACTGCCATTGGGCTGGGATCAACCTCATCCAGTTGTAGTACGGCGGGCGCATTATTAGGCTCATCGACTGCGGTGTTATATGGCACACTTTTTGGCGGATTTTCCACACTACGAAACGATGGCCTATCATCGTCATCTGAGGATGATTCCGCGTAGTCACGCGCCCCATGTAATCTCTCGAGATAATGGGCCGCTTGCTGCAGCACGTGACTCACGGCGCCGTGCTCTTCACGACCTGCATTTTGTGGCTCAATTTTTGTTGTTGCTGCTGTTGTTGTTGTGGTGGTATTAATGGGTAGCTCATCTGAGAATGAGACTTTTTTGGGCGAACGCGACGGTGTGACAGGTACTTCAAGGGATCTGGTCGAAGACACCGAACCCCGATGGTTGTCAGGCGCATTTAAATCCATATTTTCCATATTGTTTGTAAGGACCCTAGTTTTTTTACAACATTATAATATATTTAAAATAATTAAAATGTTTCACTTTTCACTTCACTAGCGCAACAGTCCAGCAATTTTTATAAATTTGCAATGATTTTTGCGCTCTGCAATGTTTCTTTGTTTTGAATTTTGTTTTGTGATTTCAAATTACCGTTGGCACCTGACGCGCAAACGCAGCACATAGGCGACGTCGACGATTTAACCGTTAAAGATAGCAGAACTTAGAAGCCAAGCAGAGCATACAAAAGCACACGAATCGTGCACAACGAGCAACGAGTAGCAACTGAAAGCGAAAGCCCACTGACACGATCGTTGTTTGGGGCACAGCACGAACAGCGCAACGTGTGGTCTTCGGCCGTGTTACCGAATCGCCTTTGGGGCTGTGAAACGCGTTCAAGTTCTGCAGTCGACGATCAACGTGCTAAAATATTAGTTTATACTTGTATATATTTTATTTTTTGGTTTAGTGTATATTTTTCGCTGTTATATTTTTTCAAAATTTTGCTTGCCATGTTGTTATACATTTGTAAAGAAAATCCACCAACTTCTGACAAACCAACGACGACAGGCGGATGATTTTTTAGCGTAGACAAACGAGTAACGATTATTTGGCATACAACAACAACAACCAATGCACTGCTCGCTTCTGCGACTGCGTCGCTGCCGCTATCATCGGCATCTCCATCGTCAGCGGAGTTGATATTCTAATTTGGTTTTTGCGATTCATGGAAGCCGCTTGTGAGACAGCCATCGCATGTGTACTTATGATAAGAAGAGCAGGCAAATAATTCAGTGAAGTAGCTGATTCAACGTCTTCATTCTTCAATTTTTAATTTCAATGCTCGTGTTGTGTAATAATTAAACTTGTTTATGTGGCGAACGTGTCTGTTTCCGAATTCTGTGCTGGGTGCATTTGTAATACATTTTTATGGTATGTATGAGTGTGAATTGGTGCCGTTGGGTCTTTGTTGGAGCTTTCATTACGATTGGGTCAACAATGGTCTGATCTGGTCTAACCTCACGGAAATAAATAGTTGATTGAGCTGCCGACTAAGCATGCGCCCTTAGGCTTAATGTTCGAGCTACATTCAACAAATTTTTGGAATCAAATTTCAATCAAGCTTCAACAGCGCTAACCAGTTCAGCATCTACAATACACAGGTGTGTGTACATGCATGTATCTCAACCATAAAAAGTCATACAAAAATAAACAAAAATCAATGTTTTCAACGCGCCGAAGACGGTATGCCCTTGTAATCATGTCATAATGATACCTAGCTATGAACATTCTGTTGTTTAGCTAATAAACAACTTATATAATTGCTCATATTTGTATAATAACAGGTATTAATTATTGTCATTTTGTTTTGCAGGTGCTTGTTTGGCGTTATTACAGCAAGGACTTCCCATAATAACATCTTAATTGAAAGTAATGGGACTTAGTGCCTTTAATTTATTGACTTCTTTGATGGCATCTTCTGAAATATAGGTAAGTATGTAACATTTTTACTTGAAATTTTTCCCTGAAGTATCTGAAAAAAAATATTCATTTTACGTAAACCGTTTTCGTATCCAACAAAATATAGCCACATATATAATATATATATGAACAACAGCAAACATTAAATATCATTTCAATTTTTAATAAATATATTATAATAATTTTTGTTAGCATTTAAAGTGGATTTGTTACGCAATTTTAATTATAATAATTGTATAATATTTTTATACGTCCATCTGAATAAACATTTGAAGGAATGTATATTCAAGCATGCACCCGTTTCATTTCCCATTTCTATTAAATTACATACTTGTATATGGTTAAAGGGCATGTGTTCATTTCAATCAAATTAATGAATTCAAAACACGATGACTCAGTCTTTCCTTTTTTGGATATGGGAACATTGCGTGCTCAATTTAATAAAATTCGGGAGCGGGAACAGGTCTTAAAATGATACAGAAATTTGTTGAACATAAAAATAATGGAGTTTTATTATTTTAATTGTACAGTTCTCAATTATTGTTTCTTTCTTTGGTCTTCGGCTTTTGACTGTATTTTTTTCAATATCTTTATCAAAACGGCCATTCATTTTTCCAGGTACTAGTCGAACGTAAGAGTATTAATACGGCCAAAAATATATTTGAATGAAGGTCAGGCATGATTGTAAGATTCAAAACAATACATAAAATAATACACAGTTTAGACACTTTCAACTTGAAATATTTATTATTGGAGCGCCTCTGCGTCAGCTGTCAGTCCGTCAGTCAGTCAGAGAGTTTTGGTGTCGTTGAACTACTGAGAGTTTCGTATTAGTCCGTTTAACACTTAACCATAACACCTTGGAATAATCGTGCAACAACTCTCACAGTCAAAGGGCAACCACCTCTGGGGCGGCATATCATTTATGTGGAGTAATTGAGCAGCTCTTGTTTTCCGCAATAATTGTACAATATTAATATGCTTAACAATGTGTTTAAGATTAACAATAAGCAATACAAGATGTAGTCATGTGTTTGTGTTCTTTTGATTAATGATTTGACTGCCTGGCCTTTGTGGCTTTTACATTTTCTAGCCCTGCCAGTAGTCGGACACAAAATGGCGTCGTCCACTGCCACAGCATGAAAATTAACATATAGCCAGTCAGTTAGCTAGTCAGGCAGCCATGTGAGTCGACCAGATTGTGTCACCACAGTCGCCGTCGTAGTCGTCGTCGTAGTCGTCGCTGTCGCAGTCAAGTTAAGCAAGCAAAACACGCAGCGGTCTAATCTGGCGCTGCATGTGTGACTTGCTGGGAGTATCTGTATCTGGGCATTGCATCTAAGCTGCCAGAGCTGTTGCTACTACACACACACATGTCGCGAACCATCATTCACGATATCAAAGACTCACATCTCTTGTAGGCTGCCACCATTTTTTTTTTCTGCTTCCTTTGTACATTTTTGGTTCGGTTTCGTGTCTTTATTGTTATGGTTGTTAATTGTTGAAATCGCCGCAGCACCAGCCATCACTGCCATAATAGCCTTTCATACACAGCGGGCATTTTTGTGGTAGCAAGTCACATTGGCCAGCTCCCGGGGGAGTCTAGCTATGCAGTTGACCGCATGCGGTGGCGTAGGCAGCTGGATTTAATTGAGCGATGCAATTAATTGCAGCCCAACAATTGACACCATGGCGGCCAATTAAATTGGCTTTCACTAACGCTAGAAAGCATCCACATCTACGGCGTCTGCCATTTTGGGTGGTCTATTCCATGCAGAGCGCTGCTGACAACTGACAAAGATATGTGGTAGTTGCAACAGTTGGCATGCAGATTGATTTGCTCGCCAACATGCTGAAAAATTACAAGTACAAGCGTTGAGCGTTGTAGGCAATTTTCCAAATGACTGCAACGATGACTTGACCAACTGGTGGCCATGGCGAGCCGAGCCCCACTACAGTGTCATCAATTTAAATTAAGTTTCAGGCATTATCGCCACACATGCCTTAGCCAGAGAGCACACGAGATGTGTCGTCTGTCGTCTCGGCAGTTTCATCATTATCCAAAACATGTCATTAGGCGGTCTAGAATCCTGTTCTGAGCAGCAGCAGCATCAGCATCAGCCTCAGTGTGCTATCAACTGCAGCGGCATTCCAAGCCAGAGATTGTGCGGCTGCGACTGCGCTGCCACAGCCCCGGCCTGAACCGATGTTGCCTTCCTGCCTTGTTGCGTACGAGCAACGGAAATTGGTCACAGACTCCGCACAGACGCCGTCGAGTGCGAACGGGCGCAACGGCAATGGCAACGGCAACGAAACCAAGTCGAAGTCGCAATCGCAGTCGAAGTCGAAGTTTTGTCTTGTCGCGAAAAAGGTCTATATACAGAGCAAGACGATGTCGTCGCAGCTAAACGTAACGCTAATTAAAATAATTGAAATTTCTCACGGGAACCAAAGGATAGGGTTTTGTAACGATTATTCGAGAGCTTCTCCCCTCCCTTCGTTATTTCTAACCATATCCAACCATATCCGCGTTGTGAGCTCAACTAATTGCAAATTGATTTCTATGCAACTGACTGCGACATGTCCAACAATTGAATTGACAGCTAGCTCTTGTTATACCTTGATGGACATTAACATGGACCATGGCGTTGGTGGCAACAACAACAGCAACATATTTTTCTTCTCTCAGCATAAATGCATAAATTTCATTTGTGGCTGCCACATCACAAGTTAGTTAGATAAATTTAATTTGAACACGCAGACAGCTCTCTAGACTCTTGACTCTGGGATCTGGGATCTGGCGGCTGGTCTGATCACATTTGGGCTTAAGGCCTGTAGCGTCGTCATCGCAGCTGTCACTCTGCTGCCTTTTGCACTTCGTTGCAACGTGCAACTAAGTTGGCTGGTTGCTCGGTATGCCGCCTGGTGTTGGAACTTAAATTAAATGTCAGCTTAGTTAGCTGCGTAAATAATTCAACGTAGGAACAACCCAGTTGATATTTTTACCTTTTTCAATCCAAGGCAGGAAATGCATGACTCGGCCTGACTGCTGGACTGCTAGACGGCCAGCCTGTCGGACTATCCGACTGCTGGACGGACTGACTGACTGCATATGTGTATGGCCATTAACTAGATCGAACTATGCGATAACTGACCCAAAGATATTTGCCATAGTTGCTGTTGTTGTTGAAATCGAACAGCCGTTCGGCAGTACAAGTATATATCAATCGAACTAACGCACCAACAGAGCACAGCAACGTGGCCGTAAAGTTGTCGAAAATGATTTGCAGATCAAGATTTCTGCACACAATTTATGTGATAACAAAAATTCACAAATGGCCGCCAGTGCGTGGCCAAGCAAAAAGGCAACGGCAAATTTTATGACACGCCGACATACTAGACAACAACAAAAACAACAGCAATAGTAATACAACTAAAGGCGACGAGCAGAAAAAACGCGAAAAAAATGACTGGCTAGTCAATCCACTGACTGGCTCACTGGCCTGACAGGCTACCTGGCTGGCTAGCTGGCTGGCTCCTCCGTGCCTCTTGCCCCAATTAGTGCGATTCTATTTCAAACAATTATTAGTGGGACCATGTAGCGCTAATAATGACGCCTTTAAATGTGCAATAACAATTTTTAAAGCGTACAAAAACTTGAGTGACTTGCAATAGTGTGTGTGTGTGTGTGTGTGTGTGTGTGTCTGTCTGTGTATGTGTGCGCGCAAGTACCGCCCATAAGCGCAAGCACAAGCAAGCACAAAAAGTGGACTCTTAAGCTACGTGAGTTTTTTACTGATTCTTGATTGATCTTTCGTCGATATCCACACTATCGAGCTTGCCCAGCTGCGGCTTAGTGCAGATGTCCCCCTCGCCAGCAGTCTGTATAAGTATGACAATATAGGTAACAGTCATGCTTAGCATCTGCAATTGTTGAAAAGTGCTTGATATTTGATATATAAATAAAATATGAATATTACGTATACGCACCGTAGACAACATTCTGCCATCTAAAGGGTACATACCAAATACTGTGTAGGCTTGCAATCTCGAATACATATTGGCACTCAGTTGCGATAGCTGCAAATATAATTGTTTATTGCTGTGTTCAAATTAGTGGCGAAAATAAAGATATAAATAAATGCATTTTAAAAAACCTTCTAGACAAAATATGTAAACAACTAAAAAGGATTGCTGTACAAACACACGTTTTGCAAAAAACTTGCCTTCGGCATTTAAAATGAAATGAAGTTTGTAATAAAATAATAACGCATTCCTGACATATCAGTGGCAAAGTGCACAATAAACTTCAAGAACTGTATTAAGTATGAAAGCAATAGCCCCTAAATACTGTATGCATGCAATATCTTCGACTATAGTTGAACATTTCTTCCATAATAAGAGCAAAGAATAGAACAATTAACAGCATTGACTTTTTTCAATTAAAATAAATGTAATTATCAATATTAAACATTTAACATAATTACAATATCACGCTAACAAGAAGAACTTTGCCAATTGAAGCAAGCATTTGGTAAACGCATTTGACAAGATTTAGTCAAATGTTAAACAACGTTTTTAGTGAAATAAAGTTTATGACTTCGCAAATAAAAATGTTTATTGAGCGATAATGATGGTGAAAATTCGAATGTCCAATTGGAAAGTCCTAATAAAAACATGATACAAAGTATTAAGCACACTTGCTTATTGCATATTTAGACACTTCTAAATATTAGTAAATATATCTCGGATAGTGCCAGGATTTCAAGAATAAAATATATAAAAAAAACCTTCAATAAAGAAAGTATATATTTTCCTCAGCATTTTCAATAAACGAGAGGATACATCATACTTCATTCAGAAAATAGTCCAATATTTCGTTTTCAAATAAATTATAAATAGCTTAAAAAAGCCTTTAAATGGAAAGGACTGAAAAGGCCGTAAATGGAGCCGGAATGTTTTAAATATTTTGTTCCTATATTGATGATTGATTGTGAATAACTAATTACATCTACACTCGCATCTCAGTAAATAAGTTCAAAAGTACTTTGCACAAAAACGAAATCCATTTATTTTTTGTGTCTATAGATAGTTCACAATCATGCGTTCCCTTTTATTTTGCTCATATAATAGTTAACCGCATTGTGTCTCCTTTCGAAAATTTCGAAGATTTTACTCAACCCACACTTACCCGACATTTTAGTGATTCGTCCTCCGCAAAAATATGAAACTTGGTCAGTTGATGTAGCATATCGTTTAGCTGTAAGTTCGACAATGTCATAAAAGCTTAATATTTGCATTTAAAATTACCGATTTCTGAACCATAGCGAAGGCCAAAACTATAAGTATCAGCTGGATGGTTTCGACTAGAATTTGATAGCCATAGTAGAGCAAGGCCATATCAATATCCAGCACATGCTTTTCATGGCGCAGCGCCAGACGAAACATATACATGACCAGATTATAGGTATTGAACACAATGATGGTGCCAGACTGAAAGTTAACGCAGAGAAGCTGCCAGCGGCGAGTGCTGACCATCTGCTCGCCCAGTTCGATGAGTTGATACTGCAGCTGGCAAGGCAAGGCAATAAGTTTGTTTGGCCAGGAAGTGCAGCTTATAACCTACCGACATGATACCGTCCAGTTTGAACAGCATTGCCGGCACATCCGTTTTGAATTGAGCCCGTCGAGGCAACGGCTTGGCTACAAATGCTCCAGCTGCTGGCAACATATTCAAAGCGTGTGAATTGTGACGCTGGCTTATATGTGGATATACCAGCAAAATATCGTATATGCGTATTCATAACGCGCTCGGTCTCCAATGCACCATTCAATCAATTTAATGCACTGTGCCGCTGATTAAGAATTGGGCGCACAACTCATTGCATTGGCCAAATTAAGCCCAAGGGAGCGCAACAGCCAATCAGCCACATTGAAATGCATGGCAAGGCTGTTAGCCACGTGGATACTCCGACCGACCAGCCCACCAGCAGGCAGCCGGCCAGTCGGTCAGACAGACAGACACTTAGACAGTTGAAACAAAGTGTTTGTCAGTTTGAGTGAGGTGTGCAATAAAGTCAGCGATCACAGGTGCTGCCGTTGCCGCAACTCTTGTGTACCGCTTGTACTTCAATTGTGGCGATCAGTCACTTGCCCGATGCTTATCCAGCAGCCTGGCATACGTGTCTGGGCTGTGGTCGCCACCACGGCGCTGGTAGGTGGATTTATTGTCGACATGTCGCTGCCGTTGGTTGCCCCTAAATTTTGGGCACTCACCTACTTGTACATACTCGTATGCATAGTTTTGAAGGAAAGCACTCGAAAAAAATTGAATTCCCACATAATCTGAGAATAAGACTATTGCGCACTCAAAAAGGAGTTTTATTTTTTTTATCATGTTGCGCATCCTGCAAATTTTGGCTATAACCCAACTCATTGACTAGCGCTTTTATTATTTAGACACCAGCTGCGTTTTTTTTTTGTGATTCTTAAATATCCTACCATTTTCAAAATAAAGTGGCAATGGTACATTTAATTTTTAGTGAGGATCTTTAAATACTTAACACTAGTGTTGGGGGTTAACATTCAACATATAATATTAACATATTTAAGCAGGAATCCTAAACATTAAAAAAGGGATAAGTAATATCATCACCTATGCTATTAAGTTTGCACTTAGATTAGTTATAATCAAAGTTTTGTGCAGCATTCTCAAACGGCTTTAATATTCTACCGATTTATTTTTATTAATTTTTTGTGGCGTTGAAAAGTTTGGGAAAAAGCATTTGAACATTGTTTTGCTTTGAAATCACACTCAAAGATAATATTGACCCGAAAATAATATTTTGTTTAACCCTTTTTAGAAAAAAGGATATACAGTATGACGAAGATAAATATGTAATGTCTTGAATGCATTATTTTTGCGATAAATTTTATTATTTGAAGCTCTGTCCTCTATATAATTAGTATGTTTCCTTTTATATATTAAGTACAATCAAACAAATTCAAAAGTTGTTAAATGCCAAAATGAACGTTTTTGTTCTCTTGATTTTTTTCTTTCAGTTTCACTGAAGTGTAATTTATAGAATTTATGTTTCGAATTTCATTAAATATATTTTAAATTCGAATATCGAATATTCATTTTGTAGTTGGATATGTTTCTTTATTTATTTTTTGACCTAAAGAGTTTGACGTTTCATGATAAGCTATTTTGTATTGCATTTTTAAATTAGTTTCTGAAATTAACTTGTGGCAGACCAGATCCTCATCAGTACCCTTTATTAGAGCTGTAGTTGTTGTCAACATTTTGGTAACGACAAATATCTTCTTACATTATGTGCATCATAGAATATATTTCAATTGAGTTTCGCTTTAAATTCTCAATATACTTCATCCTTTCGTAAAGGCTTTTGTAATCTTTTCTCTCAGTGTGCGTGTGGATCATATGCAAAAGTGAGTTGCAAGCGCTTTGGTTCACCAGCGTTAACTTAATGAGCTTCTGGGATAATAAACTCAGCATTTTGACATACGTGTACACCCCAAGAACAGGCTGAGGGGCAGGCAAACCTAAAATATATATGTATATGTATGTATATGTGTTCAGGTATCTGAAATAAAATAAAAAAGGCAATTGGATTAGATTAAGCAGCGCAACTGTCGTGACAGGTTGAGCAGCACACGAACGAATGAGAATTTATGGCCAATGGCTGTGCGAGCGTTTGGGCCGCTTATGCTGCAGTGCGTGAGCTTGTGCTTGTGCCTGGCTATTGGACGCAATATTTTATAATGACTTCATTACAACAACAAATACAAATACAAATAAAAACACAAATATATCTAATGGAGGCAGACTCAGGCGGTTCAGGCTGCCCAACAGTGGGTTTCTATGAGAGCGCACAAAAAGTGATACAAATAAAATGAAATTTGTTGTTGTTGCTATTGTTTCTACTCCTCTTGGCCACATCTCAAGTAGCAGGCACGTTCGTCTGGCTTATTTTGGTTCGACTTGATTCGTCGCATAATTGCCAATTATCGAGTAAATACGTTGCTCAGACCGTGGGTCTCTAGATCAGTCGCAGCTCAATTGCTGCTGTTGCTGCTTTCATTGTTGTTGGTGTTGTTGTTGCTATTATATTACTGCAGTTCCGTTGTCGTGGGCGCTGCGCATGCGCAGATACGAGTACACACATACATACATACATACATATTTTGCGATTTTTGTTAACTGGTCAAAATGCTGTCACGCAACCCCACGGGTTGTCTTTATTTCCAAAGATTTATGCTTTGTATATATGCTAAATGTGCTAATGTGGCTCGATTTATTGTTTATTAATCTATGAGCGATTTATAATTTCGTAGGCGTATTAGTTGGGTTTCGCAAACGGCAGCGCAATCAGCTGCGTACCTTCGCATTTATTAATTGGTTTCATTTTCTGTGTGCCATTCACTTTATAGCCTTAGCCCAAGTGAATGTTGCGCTGGCACACACACACACACACCACACAGTACACTCACATATTGGCACACTCCTGCACGCATTTGCATTTATTCAAATTCGTGTGTATGCAAAAATTAGCGTCTAATTGAGGTTTACACACTGCATTTTTTATGAGCAAATAAATTGTAGCAATTCCACATGGCTGGTGGAGAAAAACAAAAATATATTCAAACCACCAGGAGCTGTAATGTGTATATTTGTGTGTGCGTGTGTGTGTGTGTGTTTTGTGGCCCCTGGGAGTTTCAAGCCGTGCAGGCTTCTCAACCATTGCCATTTGCCAGCAGCTCTGAAGCTGCGCCGAATTTGTCAGCGTTTGTCAAAAACGGGTCTTGGATTACGACAAAAATAAAATCAACTTAAAGTGCAGTGCGCCATTCACTACGCGTTGCACGCACACTCACACACACACACACACACATACAGTGCAAGCTACAGAAAAACGCATGCTGCCTCATTCTCACATATGCGGCCAACTTTGCGTATGCGTGTTTTTTTATAATTGCACATTACGGCCATGCATGCGACACACTCGCTCGAACACACGCACACACATATGCAGCTGTCGCGAGCGGGGCAAGTTGTTACAGGTAGGCGTGTTTATTAGTTGCAACTTGCGGCCTTAAAACATTTAAAATGGCGTCCGTACAAACAATTTAAGCATTTCGTACACTCATACATTATTTTCACGTAATGTCCCGTCACAGGCCGCCTTCACACAACCCGACCATTTGGCTTTAATTTAGATTCAACAAATTGCTCTTTTATGATCAGCTTTAATGTTGCTCTTCTGAAGAATATCCACGCGCTGTGATTCACTTCGGATCTATTCTGTCCGGCTTTTGAACCATCACACTAATTTTTTATGGAGGCTGGAAAGTAAGTTAGTTAATATTTCAAATATAACAATAGGACAAATTTCATAAAAAATCTAAAGAATAGTCGATATTCATGTTTCGATAGTTAAAAACAAAATTTTCTACAACATGTTTGTTTAAATAAGCAATTTATGCTTTTTAATTCATTCACAACACTTATGTATACATATAAAAAGTCATATAACAAAAAATAGAATACTTTATGCTTTTTAAATGAATGAATGATGAAAACAATAGTATTTCGATTGTGTCTAGATATTGAAATCTTTCGGTATTTGATCAACAACCCTTCTTACACATACATAACGAAAATCAAGTATGTTATAAATAAGGAAAATATGTTTACGTTTATAACCAGATCGCAGCCCAATGTAGTAGAATTTAGATATGTACGATGATTTTGTTGTTTTGCTTCTATCACTAAGATCTAAAATACCAATTGTTATACAAGTAAATTAAATCAATATATAAATAATGTTTCTATACATATTGTACGCAGTTTGAGGACTCGGGGCACATTGTGTAAAATCAAGTAACGATAAAATCATCGTGCATATCCAGCCGAGAAAGCGAGAAAGAGATAGCGACACATTCCTTCATATATAGTATGTATGTATGTATGTATATGACCCTGTCAGGTCAGAAAGTCCTGCAAATAGTGTAATCAATGGAATTTCCTATAAACATACATATAGTATATTTCGCTTTCCATTTCCATTCGACGAACATTTTTATATATGTGGCTATCACAACTCAAATGCAATGAATTCCTTTAAAATAATTTTTATAGTTTAAAAGTTTATCTAGTCTGCTATCATTTAAAGGAATACATTGGCAAACGCTTTCGCTATTTTCTAAATTACGTCTATTTATTGATGATGTTATTTTCCCCTTTGCTGAAATCTACTAGCTATAGCACCCATATATAGTATATATATGTAAATATAGTATATATACACATACATATGAAATGATATGTATGTGTGATGCCTAATGGACACATATAACATATCGGGACCGACCATGACAGACCTTCACCACCAACACAAAAATGATTAAAGAATCATTTCAAATGCAAAGTAGAGAGTAAGAACACAGTTCATCTTGTATAAATTTTGAACACCCATAAGCCTGGATGAATAATGTTTTTTTAGGGCACATGAAAATTATCTTTTAGCTCGGGTTTTAAACATTTTTATGCATCTAATATAAAATATGAAATTCACAAAAATGGTATTGGGGGAATTGTAAAAATGAAAGGTATTTGAACTTTTTTGAATCTACATAAAAATCAGACTGAACTAATTTATCTACATTGGTTAAAGAAATTACATGTTAAGCGTTTACAATGGGAGGCTGCACTGTAGTTCAACATTTTTGTGATTTTATTGTGTTGAAGTGTAGAACGCCTGCGAGATAAAACCGCGCGAAATGTCGTCAGCCGGAGCCTGTTACTTTTGCATGTTCTACATGTTCTTGGCAGGCAGTGCGGCGCTGTCTGTTGCCACTTGTGGCATGCCGCTCATGTATCCTCTTACCGTATTGACAACTGCTGGCTACCAGGCCGGGTTATTCGATATACCATTTGTGCTGCAGCCGGCGGCGACTGCTGTTGCAGCTTCTGCGGCTGCTCCTGCTACAGTTGCTAAGTTTGGTTGCCTGAAATTTTGATAAACGTATTTGAGTTTCCCACTCGATCTGGACGCACATGCCCACAGTTTTCAATTAATTTCGAATTAGTTTCTTTTCATAATTCTCTACGCGACTGTCACTCGCAAGCATGTAACGTCATCTTCAACACGACAGTCGATGCTAATCCCCACCTACCTAGAATCCAACCTGGATGGATGATAGTGTGGTGTGAGAGTGTGTCTGGGTTTTAAATTGAAGAACTCAACTCAGTCTGCTGGCCGTTTGACTGCAAAATTATTAACGCTATTAACGGCAATAGAAATATTTGTGTTGGCCAAAAGCTGCTAATACAAAAGTCGACGCACCGCGGCCAATTCCTAGACGAACCAAACGGGTTGCGCTTACGGGAAAAAAATAAAATGAAATAAAATAAAATTACAACTCATGCTACAAGCACAACAACGCTGTGGCCCCAAATGTGACTAATGGCATTTTTTAATGGAGAGTCTGCCTGCAGCAGCCGATGTCAGGCTCGGCTTATGCCAGCCAACTCCTTTGCAGTTCTTTAACTTTATAGGCTACAATTTTTAACGCCTCGCTCCAAAGCTGCACCCAAGTGCAGCCTAGCTGGCTAGCAATCTAGCAGGCTGGCTTACGACGTGATCATCTTTCTCGCTCCATATATGTACATACTTTGTACATATCTACTTGCAAACATATTTATGTGTGTGTGTGCACTTTTCTACAGCATCATTAATTTTGCCATGAATTGACAAAAACATCATAAACTACTTGTTGAACAGAAAATCCACTTGGGGCGACAGCGCGCGCACAACGCATTGAATATGCAAATGCAACAATCCGTGGCAACGTAACCCACGCGTTTCTGCCTCGATGAACTTCGCCGGCTGCTCATGTTCAGCAGCGGCACGTAGCGTGTCAGTGCGTTAAATGATTGCTCCAAATGGGTGGCTGGGGAGGAGACGCAGAAAGGCGGATAGCCCGAAAGGGAGCAGCTGCCACAGTCACTCGATACATGGGATACATATATAGCTGTCCGTTAAACGTGCCCTACAATTGTTGGGCTTATCACATAAATATGTTTGCAAAAAATGTGCAGAAAAGACTTTTAGATAAGCCATGGCGTCGTTTGAGGTCCACTCCGTTGCAGAAACTGAATTGTCGAGGCATGTCTGTGCAGGACTCCTGCTTGAATCTGCCTGGCATTGAATAGAAATCATTTGAAAAACTTTATAAATTTAAGGATACATAAAGTAATTTATAACAATTCTCGAGTTGATGCAAGGAAACGAATATTTTTACATTTTAGAAATCGTTGAATGGCGGGACAAACTGTTGGATTTATATTCCTAATTGTTAAGCAAACATTTTTTTGCTAGCTCAGTTTGCTTGCTTACTAACACACTTGAGACACACAAAAAAAAAATCCTAAAGAAAAGTCCATAAAAATTACTTCTTCTGGTTGTGTTTTATGCAACAATCTTTTAATTATTTCATTAGGTGTGGAGAATAATGGCAATTCTGACCGACAAATAAAAACATATAATTATTCACACAGGAGGAGTAAAAAATTAATCTAATTTACCATTAATTATGGCACAGTACATCTTCCAAATAATTGACACTTCTGGTATTATTATTGAGACAACAATTTAGTTGACCATTAAGGTAAAAACTGTTGAATTTGTCATCATCATTTAAAATTTGTTTTGCTGCTTACATATTTGTGGTGATAGCCTTTAAAATTTGGCTAAACCATTTTGAAATTGTTGTACGTGGCGGTCAACGGTGCGTATGAGTATTAAGGCTGGTTGTCTGGTTCAATGGACATTGTAAATTAATTGAGTGGTGCGGCGAAGTCAGCGTAATTAACGTAATAGACTTAACACCCCATGTACGATTTGGGCTAGCAAGCGTTTACAAACAGCTGACAGCAATTGGCTGATTAATGAATCGCCAATGCAGAGCTAAAGATGCGCACCGTAAAGAAAAAATAACCAAGCTGGGACCTGGGCAGGCAACAAAATGCACAGCAAATGGTACAAACGAGTAGCTGCCAAAGGTAAACTTAAGCCGAGATTAACAGCGATAAGCTATTGATTAGCATTTTAGCCACCGCGATTAGAAGGCAAAAAAGTAGCCGAGTGGAGATGCCAATGGTAAAACGTGGTAGAACGGCGGCAAGAGGTAGTAGGAGACAGGAAGCTGGCGGCATGCAGCAGCAATTGAAAACCCGCAACAGTAAAAATAATTTTCAGCTCACTTACATGCATGACCGGATCGTCTCAAGCACACACAACTATATACAAGTATGTATTTATATGCATACATATAGTATAGTATATGCATTCATACACACCGGCCGACACGCTGGCCACTCTAGATCTTATCGCTGGCCACTGCAACAAGTGTCTAGCAAGGGCAGCGGGCAGCTAGGGGGAGGGCCTGCTACATGCATGCGATGTGAAGATAATTCACGCGAACATCGACTATGCCGGATGCCGATGCCGATGCCCGATGGCATAGCCTCTGCAGCCTGGACTCAAATCGAAAATTAAGCGCACGCCGGCAATTTGCATAAAAGCAGTTTAATGTTTAAATGCTTTATTGAATCAACGCTCGATTACATGGGATCAGCTATAGTGCTTGCCTCCCCCTCTGGCAGCCGAGGCTGCCTCATTTAATTTGCAATTCAAATGCAACTAGCAACTAGAAACTTGGTAGAAAGCAGGACGCCAATGCTAGATGTTGTTGCCACATTGCTGCATTTCTCAAGATCGTTTTTAATTTGACTAAACTATCTGACCGCGTATGAGAGGCCTATTTGTAAAGCAACCTAAAAAGCGGCAAACTGGTTTTTTAATTATGAGGAAAAATAGATAACCTATCAACAACAACTACGATGACGACGACGACGACGACGACGGTGGCTGCCCCAACTGCTGCCTCCATCGGCCACAGCCTCTAAAGTGGACATCGGCGATCGACCATTGGGTAGCAGCTGCACGGAGAGACTCTTGAAAGGCCAACGGCCAATGTGATTGAAATGATCCAATGCCATTTGCTGATCAGTTGTCAATCAAGAGCGACGCTTAAGCTTCACACTCACACTGGCCATTCAATCAGCTATCATCATTAGTCGCAGCCGCAGACATACAGACACGTTTGATACCGCCGCACTGACTCAAGACGTGCCTTCAAAGTTCTAATTGTAACTGCGATTTCGCACCAAAGCAATGCCAATGGCTAGCCAACTACTTAGCGATCCGTCTGCAGAATGCACTGAAGTTGTCGCCAATCAACCAACCCGCCAATATACTCTTAAGCAAAATGATGGTGACGCTTGATCTTGAACTGGTTCTGGCTCTGGCTCTGGCGCACTGCGAAAGTGACAGCCGGCTGGCCAGGCTGTGGCAGGCAGCTGCTTACGCGGTGGTCCAGGCATCACATATTCGAATAGTATGCACATGTGGTCTACCGTACGAGTTCCCGAGTCTGCCACTGCCAATGCGTTCTGGTTGCAGCGGCCTTTCCATTGGCACTGAACTGCCAATTCTTGGGGCATGAGCTGATACAGTCAAAGAAATAGATTCGACACAGCCACACTTACTTGCATTAATACATAGTCCATACAAATTATTTCATATTATACACAAATCTGCGAAAGGACTTTGGAAAAAAATAACATATGTATGTAACTTTCCTTCGGAAGCTCCAAATCCTCATGTCTATAGTCACCAGAACCTGAGCTCAGCGGCAAATACAAGTTTAGAACTATCTATTTTTCTTGTGTGCAACGCTCAGCTAAAGTCTACATTTAGGTTTCATAACATGGATGTTAAAATACCACACTGAATCATAAGCAAATAAGTCCTTAGCCAATGTATTTTAATATAAATTTCAATTTAATTTGATACCTTTTTTTTCACTGAGTTGCCTCAAAATTCTTGTGTTTGGTCATAATCTCGCAAACATTTTTAAGAACGATTTTAAAAATCAAGAAATAAAATAATAAAATGGGAATACAACAAAATAGGAATATAAACAAATTTTTACTAAAGTTATTTACATTTTGTACTAAAATAATTGTGAAGCTATCGGTAATAAGAGGTATAGTGATGCAAAGTTTTGTAAATGTATAAACAAGTCTAATCGACATAACCCGCCATATATTAATATATCCCGGATACTTAAATTTCTGTACTATTTCCGTTTTCCAGTTTAACATAGGGAGAATCAATTTTTTAAAGTGCAGCCCTATTTGAAAAACATTCGCCTGCTGTGCGCTGCAGCCAAATTGCGTATCAAATGTATCTGCCCCTTCCAACTTTATGGAGTGTCATTTTTCGCTGTCGTTGGCCATTGCAATTGTTTGATTCTTGGCTATGAACTGGGCAGCATATGTTAGCCATATCGGTGTCCAATTGCTGGCAAACGCATGCTTCAAAATTGCCGCAGGAAATAATAAATTAAAATCGATTGTTTGACAACAATCGTGAAATATTTTTATTTTACTCGAACAGGCAGCAACAATTGCCGCGTTTCTAATAGCTTATGGCATTTATGGCCAGCGCCAACTTCAACTCCAGCTCCAGCATGCGTAGGCCATTCACATTTGCCAAGAGATCAGCCAATGGTGACCCATAATCGATATTAAGATCATGCTGCATAAATTATTTGACAGTAACATTTAAAAACAATTTAATGTATGTAGTCTGAGATTTTATTATTAGTTTTTTCAAATAATATACGCTTTGAAACAAATAATAATAAATAAAAAAATAATAATAAAAACTAAACTAACTAAATTTTTAAACAAAATTAAAATATAAATAAATATTGATGTAATACATAGTATAAAATATTTTAAAGTACATTTTCAAAGCACATTTTAAAATGTTATTTCCGGATCTGAATTGTCCTTCGTTAGTTGGGCTATCAAGGTGAAACCTGGCATGACGAAAACTCAGCACCAACGGTTGTAAGACCCTCAGAAGATTTTTGGGGACGAACTTTGCAAACACATACTTCTCATAAGTAATATATTAATATATTATTTTAATTTTTATCTTGAAACAAAACCACCAAAAAGTCTTCAGCGGGGATTCATCTGCTAATTTAATAATCTATGCCGTTTTTTCGGCATTTCCTTTGTAGTACATCAAATTTTAAAATACATTTATGTTATATCTTTAAGGTCAGTGCCTAAGTGGAACACAATTTGTCTGCATATTCACATATACATATACTCGTACATATCCTATATTTCAGATGCACACCCAATTAAACAAATTAAGTTAATTAATCTGGGTTGCTAAAATTTGGATAAACTTCACACATATAGTAAACTATATATGTTGTTGGGGAAGATCAGTCGTAGTAGAAGTTTTTCCTCAGTGGATCGACATGTAATATTACAAATATAATTAGTCGTATTTAATCTCTACTGTTTGCATACTTTACAATATATTTATAGATATATGTGCGAGTATTTGTAAGTATGCATTTGTTGCAGGCGGACTTCCTAAAAGCGCAACAATCGGATAACATGACTTCGAACATGAGCGCTACAATTAGTGCTGGCATACTCGGGCTCCAGTCAATGCAGAGATAGCCCAAAACGGGAAAAACTAACAAATGGCCACAAGTTAATGTTAAGCAACGGCTAAAATTGGCGTGCAGCGGAAAAATATTCCAACGTGTTCTGCGTTTTTCTTCCTCTTGACAAGATTCTCACGCGACACGAACATAATTCATAAACTAGCCGCACACACACGGCACGCACCAGCCATGGCCATAATGTTGCAATGTTGCGGCAACATGGTGATGGTGATGGGGACGGCGTACGCTCTAGGTCCAGTACAGCAGTGACCACAATTGCATGTTGCCATCGAGTGATGTATTGCTGTATGTAGACACGCATCTGGTATCTTGCAGGTCTGCATATGCTATCAACACCAATGGCGGCAAGGATCGCCAAATGGCGTTCGTGTGTGGCAAGTGACACACGAGGCGGTGCAGCACAGCTGGATGCGCTGCTGGGGCTGCCAACCAACCACAACTCCATGCCACCAATAGCTCCAAAGTTGGTTGTTGGAGAGACACCAGCTTGACTATTTTATACCATTTTACTTTTCTTTTTTTCTTTGTTTTTTTTTTTTGAGGAGTCGTTGATGCTGTTAATTTATTGCTTTTGTTTAATTATTATACATCGTTTGATTTCACACTTCGATTAAAAATTATTAATCACTAGTAGCATGGGTTTTCCTTAAACTAAATCCACACGGCTTGCTGCTATGAACGTATGCTACCCAACAGCGGAGTACTCTCGGCCGCCTTTGAGGTAATTAAGGCGTGTCGCGAGGATCCAGACGGTGCTGAGGGTGGCGGCGGTGGTGGTGGCTGCTGTTGTCGTTTATTGCTGGGCCCCGGCTCCTCGTCCGCTTCTTCGATGTCGGCGCATTGTTGGCGCGCCTTGCGCTTTTGTTGACTTAATTCGTGAAGATAAAGTGCGCTCAGACACATGTCCGCAACAGTAACCCCGATCGGATTCTTGGCCAGCTTGGAATCCACTCCGTACAGACTGTAGAGCAAAGTATCCGCTGGTCCCTCAATGCGCCCCTCTGCCTTGCTCAAACGCAAGCGACGCATGCTATCGAGCGGACCCACCGAGGTGGACATTTGGCGTGAGCTGGCGTGCCCAGCACTGCCGATGCTGAGCGGCTCGCCAAGATTTTGTTGCAGCATTTGACGGAAGTCGCTGCCTGCTACATTAACTCCACGCGCCGCTGACAATGACTGTGATAGCTCCATCTGTTCGGGACTGACCTGTGCGGCCATCACCGAATTGGCTATGGAGCTGTACTCCTCGCCAATAGTGCCGAAGGAGTGCAGGCTTTGGGTAAGTGGGTTCTCTTTGGCGCCAGGCTGTCGACTGGTCTTGGCTCTGACCAACTCATCGATGGCATGCTCGCGTATGCCCTTTATGAATGCCGATGCCTCTTTGGGCATGTGCCACTCAGGATTGTTAAGGGTGAATCTTAGAAGAGACATTTCTGTTTTGCCGCCTACCAGGCTTTGTTGTTGCGGTTTGGTGGGATCTTCAGGCACTATTGGGGGCATTTCACCGACCGCACTGTTGTTGATCTGCCAATCCGGATTGCCGTGTTTTCGCACATCCATTTGCGCAAAGGAGCACACATTGCCCACACCTCGAACAGAAACGGTGAAACTCCTGAAAAACTTAACAATCTCTATGGCTTTTGGCCTAAAAACAAAGATCAGCACAAATGGCGTGACAAATGGGCTGAAAATTTCACTGAGCAGATAGCCTGCCTTGAATTGGAAGAAATTTCCAAACTCATCACGAACGTGAGCGGTATGTGCCTGTTGTTTCCATTCTGTAGGAAGATAGTGTACATGGGCTAAGATGGCGGTCATCAATTGCTCTGGACACCAAATTAAATTCTCGTCAGGTATCATTGATCGACACACAACGCCCACAACGGTGAGTATAGCAATGATGGTCAGCACGTGCTCCACCTGGAAGACATGCTCCTCATAGATGCCAAAGCCCAATATAAGTAGAAGCACACCTCCGCTTACGAAAAGTAAATTTCGTGCTATCACAGCCGCCAGTGGCGAGGAGAATGAGCTTAAGTAGCGATCAGCATACTCATAGGCACGGTTCAGTCGGGCGTCCAGCTCGTGGTCTAATTCGTTGAAATGGCGCAAGTACAGGCGTCCGTAGTTGGACCACGTTCGCAAGCCTAAGGCACTCGGTTCTTTTCTGAGTATGTTGGCATAGGAGAAACTAAAGTAGATAAGCTGCCACAAGAAGATCACAGGCGATAGCAGCAGGTTCGCAAGCGCTACAAAGAGTATCAAATTGGAAAGGCGCTGGGCCAATTCCGCTTGATTGCTGCGTACGGTGAACTCGTCGCGCAGTTGCCAATTATTTTGGAACGGCGAGCCTGGACCGCGGAAGAGTATCCACTCGACATTGAGGAGCATCCCGCGGCTGAGTGATACCACCTCTCCAATTAATGGCAAACGAAAACGCACGGGTAGCAACTGCTTGTTCATCAGCGCCACTAAGTAGTTCTTGAATCTCAGCACGCGGTGGTATATGTCCAGCTCGGTAAGCTGCTCCTTGTCGATGCACATGTGCTGCTCAGCCTGCACTTTCCGAATGCGCTGTTGCACTTCGTGCCATGTTATATTATCCAATTCCGCATCCTCAATGCGCAGGGCTGTATTGTAGAACTTCTTGATATCGGCGTATTGCGTTATATGATATATCATCTTTAACAGTCTAATGCCTAGATATATGACGGCTATAAATATGAAGAAAAACGTGAATGCGCCGAACTCAGCTACGCACTTTCCAGTAGGTATTATCACATCGCTAAGCGTAGTCTTTGTAGAATTGCTCGCCGGTGGCTTATTGCCAAAGAGCACATCGTGGTCGATGCAGTGTGTCGTAAATGTGAGCAGCCACACTACGAAACCGAATTCCAGCACTTGGAATACCTCACCCAACACGATTACAAGAAATCCGTGTTTCTGTTGATAATTGTACATGCGGGAGAAGAAGGAATCCAGATCCTCGATGTGGTTCCAACGCGTTTTGCCCGTTTCGGGCACTATATGTATCATGATTCCGCTGTTACGCGGTGTATCTTCGTTTTCGTGATCATGGTCATTGAGGGGGTCGGGGTCTAAATGCGCAGCAGCTGTAAATGATTTTGCGTCGTCCGTCTTTGTTGTTGTTGGTTCCTCGTGTGTTTTGAACGGATTCTCTTCGGCCAGGGACCGATAGTTGATGTTTGGGCTTGGCATGACGAACCAAGGAAGCCCAAGGTCAACTGTTGACTTATTTATATCACTCTTTACTTAATATCTAGTATAATTATTCTTGGTCAAATCGTCTTTGTTATTTCTGCGTGCACCAAATAAACTAAATTTAGCCAAATCGCGTTCAGCTGTTATCGCTGTTATCGATGCTTTGCGTGAAGGCTTCAAAGGAGTTTCTAGTGAGGGACATCTAATCGTTCTAAATACAACATAAATAGTAGTCAAGAAGGAAGTCTAAGTTGTAACAATAAAGTAGTAAAATGCGTTTAGATCGTAAAAGCTTTTATTATTTAAAGATACACATTTAATTTACATAAAATTAAACTTATTAATAGTTATATATATAATTTGTAATAAAATAGTATGTTACTAATTAAAAGCATCCAATTAAAAATATCTGTATGTAAATTATACTTAAAAAATATTTTCCATTGCACATTAGATCAAACAGATACATCGATTAAACACATAGAGTTCTGAAACCAACAGCTGACTATAGATCAGCTGACTTCAGCGTTCTGATCGCATTTTCCAGCACTGCAAATTATGTGGCAACCTTCCTACTTTTATTTCGCATAAACAATTCTAGTTTGTTGTGGTTTAACAAAAGGCTGCAAAAATGGGCAAACGACAGCATCAGAAGGATAAAATGTAAGTTTTGTTGTTACGGCTAAATTTCGAGCAGATGCAGTAGCATTTTCAACCGTCTTATCATAGGTACTTAACGTACACCGAGTGGTCGGAACTTTATGGCGGCAAAAAGACAGAATCCTTGGAAAATGAACACATTAAATTTAAGCGCCTGCCGTTCGAGCATTGTTGCATTACTATGGCGCCATTCGAGATGCCATACTGTGACCTCAACGGCAATGTGTTCGAATATGAGGCAATATTAAAATTTTTGAAAGCGTTCAAGCTTAATCCTATCACCGGACAAAAAATGGATGCCAAATCCTTGGTTAAGCTTAACTTTTACAGGAATGCCGATGAAGAGTACCATTGCCCAGCGCTGTTTAAGCCATTCACTAAAAACTCGCACATTGTCGCTGTGGCGACTACCGGGAACGTTTATTGTTGGGAGGCTATTGATCAGTTGAACATAAAAACAAAGAATTGGAAGGATCTGGTCAATGACACGCCGTTTCTACGCAAAGATATAATAACCATACAGGACCCACAGCATTTGGAAAAATTCGATATATCAAAGTTCTATCACATACGTAAGAATTTGCGTGTTCTGACAGAAGAGGAACAGCTAGAACGCAAAGACCCTGTCGGCAGAATTAAGACCATGAATCTGGAAACAAAAGAGACATTAGCGCAATTAGAGAAGGACTACCAGCCAGCTGATGAGGCACCGACAAGTTCAAAGCGCACGGCAGACAAATTCAATGCTGCTCACTTTTCGACTGGAGCTGTGGCTGCCAGTTTTACATCGACCGCCATGATGCCTGTGTCCCAACACGAGGCAGCGATCATAGACGATGATCTGGTTAAATATGAGCGCGTTAAGAAAAAGGGTTATGTACGTTTGAACACCAACTTCGGCCCTCTGAATTTGGAGCTTTATTGTGAAGCTGCGCCACGTGCTTGTGACAATTTTATTAAACATTGCCTTGATGGGTACTATAACGGCGTACTTTTTCATCGATCCATAAGGAATTTTATGGTAAGTTGGTGCATAAATTTAAAATACTGTTTACTTATAAATCCTCTTCAGATCCAAGGCGGTGATCCTACAGGAACCGGCACCGGTGGGCAATCAATTTGGGGAAAAAAGTTCGAGGACGAGTTTAAGCCAAATCTGACACATACTGGTCGCGGCATACTTTCTATGGCTAACTCAGGGCCCAACACAAACGGCGCACAATTGTAAGATATTCGAAAGATTTTCCACTGAATAGAAGTATAAAAATAATATATTTTTACGAATGCAGCTTCATAACCTATCGCTCGTGCAAGCATTTGGATGGAAAGCATACCATTTTTGGAAAACTAGTTGGCGGTCTTGAAACATTGCAGAAAATGGAAAACATTGAAGTGGACAATAAGGATAGACCAATTGAAGACATTATTATTGAAAATGTTCAGGTTTTTGTTAATCCATTTGAAGAAGCTGTTGCACAGCTAGCAAAAGAGCGTGAAGATGAGGCGGCAGCCAAGCAAGAAACGGTCGCAAATGCTGAGAAGCAAAAGCGACTGAAGGAACCTTTAAAAGTGTATCGTGAAGGCGTTGGCAAATATCTTAAGCTTAGTGGACCCAAAAAGCCTGAACTTGAAGTCGCCTCTCAACCCGCTTCGAAAAAGAAAAAAATCACGAATGACTTTGGCAATTTCTCCAGTTGGTAACAAGTATGTAATTAAAAAAATTATACTATAATTTATTTTACTTTTCATCAGGCCTATTTACATCACTATTTGTTTCTTCACGGTTTTGCCAATTCCTTTTTAAATCCTGCAATTTTTGTTGTCGGCGTTTACGTTCGGTAGATTTCTTTTTTTCAATTGCTTGAAGTTGGGCGGCAATTGAGTGTTCCTTATTCAAAAAAGTGTCAAGTTTTTCTAAAAGTAATTTACGAGCCTCTACGCGATTCTTCGAAGCTAAACGATGTGTGTGGCACTTGACTGTTATGTTGGTTGGTATGTGTCGGAGAAACACACAGTTGGACGTCTTGTTGACAGCCTGGCCTCCTGGTCCGCTGCCTCGCATAAATGTCTCTTCAATGTCAGCTTCTTGCAGCGTTGGATAGCGTGAGTAATCTATGTTGCCGGTAGCTTTGCAACGAACCATACTTAGGCGGCAAAAGGTGGTGAACTGACTTGTAATTGCTCGGAGCATTGTTAGAGTATACGTCCTTTTTTAAGCAGCGTTTCGCCGCGCTGTGTTTAAAAATAATCAATAGGGATTTGTTATGAAACAGACAGGCAATACCTTAAAGCTAAATTCGATCTCTAGAGGATTCGAAAGCTGCCGGTTTTCGCGGAACTCGTGACGCACACGTCCTAAGAAATAGTTCTTGTCCGTTAATTTCAGATGATTTCCGTAGCGGATGAGATGCTTATAAAGCCGTAGTATTTGTTGTCTCGATGGTTGCAACATATTCTCAAAATTTGTAGCTCAACAAGTACAATTCATGTTACTAAATAGAAGTGTGTCAATTCGTGACCTGCACACCTCTAGTCCCAGTGCTAGAAAAACTCGAAATGGTTGGTGCTGCCATATCGTTGGGAATTAATCATTTTAACGTAATTTACAATCAAACTGGTTTCGCCAGTAAACATGCAAGTGGCAATTATCTGATTTGATAAAGTTTGTTTAATTATATTATCATGAAATGAACAGTCATTTATTTATATATTTTACTTTCAATATTTCGAATTATATTAAAAATTTATAACGAATTTGTTTCGAAAAATTCTCTTAGAGAAATATACTTGTACATATATATGTATTTATAATTTTAATATATATATCGTTCATAGGATGCTGGCCATTCCATGGCATGTACCCAGTCTGGAAAGTTTGCAATAAACTTTTCACTCTCAGCGTCGCGTTTATGCAGGAAACTTAGGTAGTGGCCAGAGACACCAATCTCAAAGACAGGTTCGTCGAACTTGCCGTCCTCTTTCTATAAGTTCATTACATATAAAGTCAATGAGATACATTTGTATGAGAAAAGTCAACTCACTGTTAGTTCAAAATAGAACTCCAGGGGCGAGTCATCGTTGCCATATGCAAAGAAAATATGATAGGGTGGTCTAAACTTCGCCGGCTGTTCGAGCATTCCATGTAGGAAGGACCAGTTCAACATTCTTAATCCCTTCATGGGTTGAACAAACAAACTCATGCGTGCCGGTCCAGAAAGATTAAACACGTAACGTACATTGTTTCCGTCCGGGAGCACCACTTTGCTAAGAAGAGTCAGCTCTGATGTGCCAGGTAGAGCTGCAAAATAATCGATGTTGGCAGCATCGATCTTTTACGATTAATCGCGATTTTTTCAAAAATAAAATCGATTAATCGTTAAGGAAGAAAAATTAAATTTTATTTTTAATAAGATCAATTTTATTCATTTAGCCATTGGTTTTTGTTTGTAAACAGCAACTGGTTTACAATAAACGGTTTTAAAGCGGCGCGTCTGTCAGAGAGGATGCATCCCGCCTTACTGAACATGCGTTCAGACGCAGTGGAGCATGCTGGAATGCACAAATACTTAAAGATGCAATTTTGAAAGTGTTGCATTTCATGCACATGTGTCTGAAATTTGCAAAAATATAATTAGCAGTTAAGTTTTTTAGATGCCACAAGTATTACCTTCCAGTATTCCAATGGTGGTGTGCCCTGCAACTCGTGAGGTTTTTCTAAGTATTGTCTCACTAATATTATACCATCTGCTTGCGGGGTTCTTGATTGTTTTTGTGCTATTTTGTCCTGCACAAATGCATAAATTTGCGATGTTTTAGTGCTTGGATAATCAGGATGTGTTGGTGGCTCTTCGATGTCGGGAGTCGGATTTCCGTATGAACTACAAGTTGATAAAACAGCTTCTCTTAATACAAAGTTCTTGTCTATGAAATGGCAAGTAACTGTGACATAAAATTCATTCGCCCGCGATGTCCAACTATCCGTTGTCACGGCACAGTATTCTACGTTATTGAGAATCAGAACAAGTTTTTCTTTCATTTCGTTGTACATATTTTGTAGATGCACGTTTCTCAAAGTTGTCCTACTGGGCAATATATACCTTGGATTAAGGTAATAAACGAAATCACGAAATCCACGATCTTCAACAATGCGAAAGGGTTGCATATCGATGGCAATCATGCGGGTTAATGCTTTGTCAAGCTCCTTTTTATGCGCGGAATTGTTTTCATAATAATTGTTTGAACTGAAGAAAGTTTTTATGGTCGCCACAGGCTTCGACTCATGGGACAAAGTCGTATGAGCCCGCAATAGATGATTAAACAAGATTGTTGTGTTTCCACCTGTTCTATAATCCAAACCACAAGTTTTGCAGTTTGCAGAGGTTCCCCCTGGCAGCCTTGTAAAAAAATTCCAAATGTCGGACTTTTGCCTTCCCTTACGCTTGCCACTGTGCTCCACGGACTCGTCAACTTCCTTGATATTACCTAAAAACCAAAATTAAATAAAAAATGTAAATAGTTGTGCCGCTAAAGGGTTTACATACAAAAATATATCAATGTAAATAGTACACATACAATAATGCAATAATTAATTAAAACTAAGCTGCGTTTATGTGCACAGAAAACAAAAATCATGCGTAACAATCATATTTATTTTGCACATATGTATGTATATACAAAAATGTGTGCAGTTTTGCGCATAAAATATACGTGTACATACATACATACTTGTACATACATACATATGTCACATGTCGGAATGCCCCTCACTGCTTAACTAAATGAGGCATAAATTCTTACCTGATTTCAAAAATTTATCCATTTATCCGTTTCCCTCCTCTTCTCCAAGCCACCAACACACCAATATAATCAAAAATATAAAAGAAAATGTAATGTTTTGATTTATTTGGCAATTATTAATTTTACTTTTACCGCTTAGCCACTCAGCGTCACCTTGAAACAAATGTGTTCATTTAAATTTACACGATTAATCGATTCTCAACAAATAAAATCGATGCTTAACAAAAATGCTAAACATCGATTAAATCGATTCTGCATCGATTCATTTTGCAGCTCTAGTGCCAGGCACCTCCACAGTCTTTTCACGGGGCAGCCAATGGCCATCGTAGCGGGCCTTACACCATCGGTGATTAAAACAGGGCACACCACACATCATAAGGGAGCCACATTTATCTCTAATGCCAATCAGGCCCGTAAAGTTCATTGAATCGATCAATGGCTGTTCTATGCGTCTATCCTGGAAATCGAAGTAGTAACCGGAATCGTATAAGCTTATAGATCCATCGTACTCGTAGAATGTTCGACGAACTTGCTGTAACGTCAAATAGTTGTAAATTCGATTAAGCGATGGGTCGGAAGCTCTTATTCACCAAAAAATTGACGCGCATGACATTCGTTTTAGCGCGGTAAGGAAACCCAACTTCGGATACGGATATCATACAGAAAATAAATGTAATTAGTGCTAAGCCACCCATTATGGAATTGGGTCGACGGAATACGTTGATGAGCGGTGCCTTTTGTAGAAGAAGCAGAAATATATTATACATATGAGTATGTACATAATCGAGAGACAAAGAAATGTTAAAAGCACTTACAACAAACCCCATGGAAAGTATCGTGCCCAAAGCACATAATCCGGAAATTATGAGATCAGGGTTCATGCCAATACCCTTACGACCCATCATCGGAATTAGAATGGTAAGGAATGCAAGGAACAAGTAGCTGAAGTAGAGAAAAGGCATTATCTGGCATATACTTAGCACCAAGGACCAATAGTAACCTAGAAGTTAAGAAAAAATTAAACCAAATTGTGATATTAAGTTGATTTAAACTTACCACGATCGTGCAGTTTGGTTAGCAAGTTAATGATCAATGAGAAAATGTAGAAGAGTATAGATATCATACAGAGGTAGATACTACGGAGACCAACGGCTGTAAGTATAATGCAGAGCAAAGCGAGGAGAACACAGTGGGCATGAGGAGCCATGTGAAGATGATAGGCATGTGACATTTTATCCTGCAACAGTGAATTCATTTAGATATTTATCCCCTAAATATCTTACAGATGTTGGTCTACTTACATTCGGTCGGAATGTGAGGTATAGTGTTATGGGAAGCATCAATCCAATCAACGCTGGACAAATATATAGTCCGATAATAAGCCATTTGTTGCTAAAGTACGTCAATGTGCGATCGCCAGCATCGTAAAATACAGCCATAAGTAATGGTAGACCCAAGGCCAGAACGAAACTAGCCAGCTCCAGCAGAAATACGATCCCAAATAGGCCGGTAATTTTTCCAAAAGTCAGATCGGATAGCTTTCCCATGCGCCACAGTGATACACCTACCAAGATAAGTCCAGCGAAGGAGAAACAAATATTCAGAGCCACACCAGTTGCCTCCTTGTAGTAAACAAAGAATAGACCCAAAAAATCAAAGAAGACGGAATGACCCTCGGAGTGTGCCTATAAAAATCGCATAAATAGCTGTTGATGTAAGAACCCCTACTGTTTATTCCTACATCGGTATTGTACATTTCCTCAGCATTGGTGAAGCCGCGCACTAGAGATAAAAGATTATCGCCGGTATTCTGTAGAGAGCCGCGTGGTATTATGTTAAAGCGATCGTGCTTAGTGTGATAAACATATCCATTGTAGGTTCCTGCCATATCCAGACCTGATAAGCACAATTTACAATGAGAAAATGCAAAAGAGAATTTCAGAGTTATATCAAACCTGGCACTGGTCCGAAATCGCGATAAATTCTGAAATCGCTATCTGAAGGAATAATGCCCGCTTGAAAAATCTCTTCAGCCATTGTTGTAGCAAAAGGATGCCTGGCACTCTTCTTGTAATGCTAAAAGCATAAAGTGTGGTTAAAAATTGCATATAATTTATTAAAGATAAGACGAAAAAAAATGATTAGATATTGGCTGAAAGATAAAAAGTTATTTTTTATTCAATCCAATGGCGATACATGTATTAGAGCCATATCGCAACGAGTACTTACGCTCATTAGCCAAGGATGATTCGGTCCGCCTTGAAATAGAAGTTCACGTCCGCCACAACCACCAGAATCTAGATTAAGCAACGCCCTTGTCCCAGTTGAAGTTTTGTGAGTTAGTATTGACATATGGCTCTGGAAATTTCACCTACTTGCAGTATGCGGACCATTTATGCTGCGATATAAAAGCGTGCGAACCTTGCAGGGGTTGCTCCTCAGCGCCATTAAAGACAAACACAATAGGATGTAGAAAGCTCTCCTCTGACTTGGTCAATAGACGCAGCACTTCCAGCATTGTGACCACCATATGGCCGGCATCACTCGTACCTAAGGTGGGAAATCTTGTATGAGAAATCTTTATGAAAAGCTAATATTAAACCATTTACCCACACTTCCGGGCTTGCTATCGTAATGACTGTTGATTAGTAGGTAGGATGTACTATTGGAACTGTTCGTGCTCAGCTTGACGATTACGTTCTGCACACCCTGGTACATGTTTACCATTTCCCAATGCAAATACGCGCCAGATGCCTGCTGTACATCAACCTCCAGTTCATAGAGATCGTCGCGCATTTCGGCGCGAACCTTTTCAATTTCATTGAGCAAGAACTGTACCATTACTTTTTCATTCATTTCGTCGCCCACAATCTTCGGCCCCATTCGATCAAACTCTAGCAATATGCGCTCTGCTCGTTCTGCCACAAATTGTCCCGGACGGTTGGACTCCTCGTTGATTTTTATTGCAGTTGGTAGATAGTTGAAGAGCGGCAGAACTACAGCAAAAAATAATCCGCACCAGAATAATACAAAGGGCGGCGCGTAATACCAAGCCAGCTGCCCATAGGTCTTTCCCTTTTCACTGAATTCAACGATAGCACTGGCCACCTATAATTGATTAGTGAACAGTCAGTTAAGTATTCTCCATTACATTTGGTGGCACCCACATCTGTATCCTTTCTATTTTCCATATCAGCAATTTCGTTTTAGTCCGACAACACTAGTATCGGGCGAGCTACTAAGTAGGCAAGTCCCCAAGTTGCTTAATTTTAAAGCGATATTATCAACAATGATTGCATATCTTTGTACATGCATATAAATGCTAAAAAAAAACAATATAAATCATTTATTGTATAATAGTAAACCTTTATTTTATGTGCAGCTGTATCTAACCCCCCAGCACGCGTTTCAATTAGAGACTCTTTTAACTGTACTGCAAATTATTTGATATTTGATGTTCATAGCTTCGTGATAAGATGTTGCTTGTATCATATTAATAGGGCTGGGTTTATAAATTTACATTTGAATTCTTTAAAACATAACTTATAATTAAGTTATCACGAGAAACTGAAAACCTTGACAAAAGACGTCTTTAATATGCTTTTGCCAATATAATATAGGATCTTGAAATATACCTTTTTAAATGGCTCTTTTAAATAAATATAACGTGTAATGGGGTTGTTGACAATAAACAGATGAGGTTTTTAGAATTCTGAACTATCGCGTTAATATATTTTCAATTTTTTAAGAACATGTGATTTTGGTCCACATACTCAATTTAAACAAGATAGAACGCTACAGTCGAGCAAGCCCGACAGTAAAATAGCCTGTACCCTCCACTAAAAAGAAAAATTAAAAAAAAATTTAATTATTAAAAAAATGAATGAATTAATTAATTAATTTAATTAAATTAGAATACATGTTTATGTTCAGTTTTAACAGCATACATTTACATCACGTACCTATGCGTTTTTATATGCGTGTATGTATGCAGCACAAAAATGAACCAAAGCAGCAACAACAACAACAACAGCTGCGGGCAGCGCATGAGCAGCGATTTTACTTATGGCTATAACTTTCTTCAGAATTTACCTATCATGATGAAATTTGGCACACAGACACATTAGTACTAACTGGATGTACCTACCAAAATTGATTTCTAAATTCCGAGAATTACGGAAGTTATAAGAAAAAACACGAATTGCGGGGGAGTGGGGGGTGCATCGAAAAAAAACTCAAACTCGTACTTTCTCGGTCTTAGAAGAATATGGAAACCAAGTTTGGTTATTCTAGCTCTTATAATTCCTAGATCCTTGCGTTCATACGGACAGACGGACAGACGGACGGACGGACAAGGCTATATCCACTCGGCTTCTCATCCTGATCAAGAATATATATACTTTGTGGGGTCTGCCACGCCTCCTTCTGTGTGTTACATACATGCGCACAAAACTAGTATAGCCTTTCACCCTTTGGGTACAGGCTATAAAAATTTAACAACTAATCTTCTTTACATGCTATTTAATATTATATTTTATATTATTGTGACTATAAATGTTTATTTCTTTATTTAATTTGCTGAATGCCCATATCAAATACTCAAACGATCCATAAAATCATGACTTTTAAAGAATATTTTCGTCAATTTCAACTTGGTATAGGCGACTCAGGTCCTGCATTTCTTTGATTTGATGTGCCAGTTCTTTGTCCACAACTTCTCCACCCCGAGTCATTGTGTCGTTAATGACTTGTTCATCAGTTCGTTGGTTGTTAAACATTTCCTCTGATGTAACATTCGGTGGGTCCACAAGAGTCATAAGAAAGCTTGCCGATATTCCTAAAGAATATGGCAAAAATCGTATGTACTCCTTTATTAAATTGTCTCGACTGAAATAAAGAGAAGTGAATACAAAAAACGGTTCAACAAATTAACAAATTGCAAATACCTCAAAAATTCCGGTATATCCTTTTTGGAGTATTCTGTAAAACTTTTAGCAAGTGCCTGGCAGTAATCATTAAATATACTGTCGAAATACTTTTGGCGGACATTGGCATATACCGAATTAGCCAGAAATACGGAAAGATCGATCATTGGGGAAGAGACGCGCAACGTTTGATAGTCAAACATCATGACATCAACCGGCACAGCTTCCCCTCCAGTAGTAATATACTTATACGCGATATTGTTGCGTAAAAAGTCCCCGTGGCAGAGTGTGGCCAAAGGCTCCCTGGGAGCTACACGTTTTCGACCGTAATCGATATAATCGCCGGTTAACTGTTCCCACTTCTTTACAAATTCTTCATCCACTTCTGGCTGATACTTTTTAACTGCTTTGGCTACACGTTCCGAGCTTGTCCGTATTGTTAACCCCCATTCCGGGTGTATATTATCATCAGCATATCTCGGTTCCGTAAGTTTAGCTGACAGTTGGAAAAATTTGTCGCTGTCACAATGCTTTAAAGCGTAGCCAAATCCATGAAAACTACCTAGATATTTCACTGAAAAAATTAATAACTTCTAAGTTGTAATATGAAGACAATTCTTGTTTATAATTCTACAAACCGGCAATGCGTACGTGCTCTAGGCTCAGACCAACTCTGTCCTTGGTTATGGACCAGCCTTCTTCCGCAAAATCTCCCAATATGAGGAGAGCAAAACCTGGTTTGATCTCACTGTGATAATACTTCGGGGCAGCAAATTTTCCATCACTAATCTTTTGTATTTCATGCAAAATGTTTGTATAAAACTGAATCTCGTTGTTAAAGAGCGCATCAAAAGAAATGGAGTCGTAAGTTTCTGGGGGAATCGGTGGCGTTTTCTGTAAAATACAAATCATTGTGAGTTGCATGTTTTTTATACACCCTGGCAAATCATTTAATCTTCATAAGACATATTTAATCACGTTATCAGCGCACCTCTTAGATAATATAAGCAAAAAAAGGAATGATAGAGCCAAAGGGGTCCAACAGTTCAACGCCCTCTATACAACAACAGGTGCTTGCAGAGCATCAGAAGAAAATGGCTATAACTTCCATTAAAGATGCGTTACTACGATGTAATTTGATATGAAGTCCTATTATATAAGCAGTAACCTGAAGTAATTGCTGAAAAAATCGAAGAACTATGAGAGCTAGATTTGTTTTTTCTCAGACCTAGGATAATCTGAATACCAAGTATGAATATTGTAGCTTATATGCGTTTCGAGATCTATATATTTATACCGACTGACGGACAGACACGACTCGTCTTGTCATGCCGATCAAGCATATATGTAGCTTGTATGGCACTCCTTTTTCTCTATTTCGTACATTCATACTAAATTAAAATAATTTGTTACCCTTTGGTTAAAGCGTATAAAAATAATATTTAATATGTGCTCGTCAGTGTAAACAAAAGCAGCGCAGTCGAAAGACACGGATAGTCAAGTCGCACATCTAATATTAAGTGATAATTTTTATTGCAATTTGTCATTGTTATTTCGTTCAACAAATCCAATATTTAATGGAATTTCCGTAATTTATAATTACTATTTTACCTTAATAACCAGTTTCCTCTGCTGTCGCAATCCGGCGTAATCAAAACTGATTGTGGCCCGATAGCATTGGGTTAGCATGAAAGCCTCCTCGGCTCCGATCATCTTGATATCTATATCGCTCACTTGAAAGGTACCCAGATTTGCATCGTCGTAGTTATCCACTAATAGCCCCTTTGTTAAAAGCTCAGGCAGAATCTCTGTGCACAGCCAGTCAGATTCATTCTCAATGAACGACATTTTCAAATAAGCGAGCGCGATCGCACAGTCGTGGTCAGTGTCGCTAGCAACGTCAAACTGAACAACCGCACCAGCATGCTGATTGTTTTCTATATAGTGAGCGAGTATCAACATTCTTCGATAATACGTATTAATGCGCTACGCTCTTCTCGCACTTTAAGAGCGGCGCTCTCGTATGGGTGTTGACTACAAGTATATTTGAAAATTACTTATCAGCTTAAGAGACTATGAATTTATGATGATATGAACGCGAAGGGGGAACTGCTTTGAAACATTTAATTTCGTCATATCCCGAAACATAGACAATTTTCTCCAGAGAGCGAAAACTTTTTGGTATACTCAGTAGCCGGTAAGTTAAATGATCTCTACATACATATGTATACAAAAAAAGAGTCGTAGGTAACCGGCGGAAAGTGTGGCAAATCCAATGATATAATACGTGTATCTCTCTCTATTTGTATGGGCATCGAGAATCACGAAGACTACATATATTTTTACAACTGTGTAGTTTAATAATTGTTTTGCTTATAGAGATATCAAAGACAGCCAGCTACCATATCATTGAAATATGTATGGTATCTCCTGATTGTTTTAGTACTTCACCGTAAAGCTTAACTGAAATATATTTCTTATACAGAGTGCGCCATCTTTTATGTCGGTATGTAAACATTGAATATCTTTGAAAATAAACAACCAATTTTCAATTATGAGATATTTTTATTTAATTTGGTTCTGTACAATTTCTTGAACTGAGGTTTTCAACACTGGTCTACTCAAGTCAATCGGTTCACTAATGACAAAGTTATTCAATATTTACATACCGACATAAAAGATGTCGCACCCTGTATCATATAGCTGCTCCAAGAACAAGTGGTATCATAAAGTCTATTTTAGTTGTAGAAGTGGGAAAGAAATGAATTTGCATACAAGAATTGGGGTATATCGTCGTTCTATGTGAAGACCTAGGCCTTTCAGATTTAAGTAACAGTTTCGCTTCAAAATTCAAAATTAAACAAATTTTCTGACAACTACGAAAGGAAGCCGGAATAGGAAAATATGCGTATAAATACTGCATTATTTGCTAAAGCTAATGCCCAACCCAAATATGATAACTACAATGTAAAAAAGTACATCCCGGCCAAGCCCTTGGGAGTTCCGGCAGATGAGCCTAAAAAGCCCTCCCTTACAAACAATTTCTTTACCAATGGGCGTTCATCGAGGGGTCGCTTTTCATTAGGTCGAAAAATGAGTTTGAAATCGAGGATTAATAAATCAAACCAAATATCAGCTAAAGCCACGGGTCAACATCATGATGGTGGAGCTTTCACCACAAATTGCTTGGCTATGGCGGAAATAAAACAGATCTTGCTGGATTCCAGAAATCGAGAGCTTAAGAACTATTATAGGAAAATGATGGCCGATGAAAGATCCAGAGCAGTGCAATATTTGCTCAACCAATGTCCCTGCTGTGGCTTTCAAAAGCCAGATCGGAAGCATGAAAGGGATATCTCCAAAAATATTTATTGTTGGGGAGCTGAACAAATGAGCAGATCGGAACGTTTGCCACGCCGAGTCGCTACTTAGACACCGTCAAGAGGTGGTGCTGGACCATATTTCTGTATGATAGGAGATGTCTTCTTTAAGTATCATCCATTCTATTGAACGGAGCTTAATGAAAATATCCTCCTGCCATACACGCCTATGGTATATAGTATTAATATTTTAAAGAAAAATCGATTGTCCCGTCATCCTTTGTAATCAGTACAGTGAATAAATGTACTTGTATGTATCGTTTTTGCGCCTTAAAACTCAGCCTTGCCACTTGTGTCACCTTCCCCGATTCAAAAAGCATGTAGCCAGTCAGCATTTGGTTTCTCAAGCGGCAGCTTCTCCTATTTTAAATTCATTTGGCAATATCACAAAGAGCAGCAATATGTTTTCTCACCCCCGTCAGGCCCATCGCGGCACCCAAACAATGCCCCAACCATCACCGAAGCCAGACTGTGTGCCCCTTCAGATGGTCGACGAGGATGGCAAGAAACGTTACTGCTACCATGGCGGCAGATGTCGTTGTGATAATTGCAGGAAGGTACGCGACCAGCAAAAGGACGATCTGGATGCACAGCTTAAGAAATTTATACCGCACAGTCGACTTGCGCTGACACCTCCGATGCACCTTGCCGAGCCCAAGCAGTATAAGCTCGAGGCCCACAACGTTTCGCCAGAGATGGGCATGCAGCTGCTCAAGGACCATCTAAAGTTGCGCGAACAATATCCCATATACTACTTACCGGACATGTACTTTCAGCGCAATGCCTGGAAATGGGAGGGACCCCAAGAGAAGTCTACGCAGACGGACATACCTCTGGGCAACTTTGGCATCGATGGTTGTCCTTGCGTGGACAAATCACAGTGCTGGGATATATAATGCAATAGAGATACACACAAATGGCGGCCAAATGTAGTCAACTTTTAAGAAACTTTACAGTAAATACCACCTTGGAGAATAAAGCGCATGAGAAACAAATGAAGAGTCGCAGTCTTTTCTTTTGTCGGACTGGTTTCAAAATACACACAATTCTTTCAATTTCCAATATCTGGACAATTGAAGAAGCCCAATCATGGGCTTCTCCTGAACGGATTAAGCAAGAAATTTAATGTTTACACTTCAATTTAACTTCGTGTGCAAATTATTTGTTTGTCTGACCGTAGCATTACACATCACACCCAGAAGTCAGTGCGCTCCGTTTTCGAAATTACAAGTCAAAAACTTTTATATTACGAGTAAAGCAAAATGCTGCGACAGCTGAAAAGTGTTAGATGCATGGCTTCGCTCTTGCATCCAATTAGACGGGATTTTTCCGACAGCGTTTTCCAAAGTGGATTCGATTCGGCCGCCATCAAGGGAGACGTGGGTCCAGCCCCGACTTACCGAGTACCCCAAGCAAAGTACGGCGGTATTACATTTGTAACCCTACTGACGGGCCAGACAATAATTGGGAAACAAGGCGCCAGCTATATGAAGGGTCTGCTACACAGCGCCCGAGTCCCAGTAGGTATGCATCAGATCAGCGACGAACAGGAAGCCGATTACTTTAATTCGGTGTTGCGGAATCATGCGGCCGTGCACATTGACATTATACACGATGCCGCCGAAAAACGAAAGGCACTTAAAATTTGCAACGATTTGGACTTGTATATGTTCATGACCAGAATTCGTACCTTTCCCGGCTTCAATTGTCGCTTTCCCGACGTAGACATTCAGCTAATAACGCAGAACAACATGGGAAACTATCTGGAGTTGGAGTACTCCCCCGTTCGGGGTGTGGTCGAAGCCCTCCGCGTCGTCACCGAACAGGGTATAGACAGGGTTTTGCGTTTTGCTTTTGAGGCCACGCGCCGGGCGAAGCGAAAACGCATGACCCTAGTCCATTTGAGAGACGAGTGGCCCGTTACCGATGGAGTTATGGTCGATGCCGCTCTACAATTACAGCGCTGTGAATACACCGACATTGAAGTTGAGCCTCTGGATTTGGGGGAATGTGTGGGGCGTCTAATTCTGAGTCCTGGCTGCTTTGACGTGCTCGTGACAAACGATCGCTATGCAACCTTCATGGCCACTATATGCAGTGCGGTCTGTGGCGGCGCTACCCTCTTCAGTGCTGTCGAGATCGGCGATGAACATGCGGTCTTTAAGCCATTGCAGACGAAGCTCTCGCTGACCAACTATCAGTTCTTGAGTCCCTACGGCATTATTTCGACCTGTGTGGACTTACTATACCATCTGGGGCACTCAGCCTGTGCCGAAGCCATGTGGACGGAAATGCTGCGCACCATGAAGGATGGTGTGAAGACTGTGGAATTCGGGGGCCGGGATACTGGCGAATATGTTGTGTGCAATCTTGTTAATAGATTACGCTGTAAAAGATTTGGTGACAAATCTACAGCGGAAGCGAACAATAATTAAAGCCGCCGAATTGTTTATTTAATACAACACAATTGTCCAATAATATATACGTAACAAAATATCGACTTGGAATTTAAAGTTGGGGCTCAACAGCAGCAATGGGCATGCTTTTTTTTAAAGCTGTGGTTTGTGTCGAAAGATCATTTAATATGTTAACAAACAAACTTTGAATTTAAGTGGATTTAAATGCATTGAACAATTGCTTTTCAATATTTTTCATGTAGGCTGTTGATTGCGAATTCATCAAAGATGCCAACTTGGAATTAAATCGAATTGCACTGCATTAGAAGTTACGTCTCTTGAGTTTTCGATTAGCCTGTGCAAGGAATATAATGAATATGGGGAGTTACTAAATGTATTTTGTTTTCGTACCTGCTCCTCTTCAGTTCCCAAAACACTTTCGGAAATACGTATCTTATAATTCTCTGAGAAAGTAGCAGTCTCCACTACCTGATTAAAGCGTACATGCTTTTTTGCCTTATTCTTCTTTTTCTTCTGGTACTTCATATAGTCGTAGATAACTAGCTCCGACGTCAATTGATCTTCGAGACCCTCGGCAATCGCTGTCCCACAAGAGTCTGCCGCTTTATCCATAATTTACAAATGTTTTTGATTATTTGCACAGAGTATATTTTTATGTGCTTTGCATTTATTAGTAAGCATTTATTGACATATGCAGAGCATACTGTGTTTGGACTTGTATTGAAAGTTAAGAACTTAAAACTTCAGGGGACACATTTATTTTTCCTCATTAACATCAACAGCTCTCAGATAGAATTAATTAATTTTGTACCTAATATTATATAGTATTCAAATGTTGTGAAAACTTTACTAATATTATTTATTGAATTTAGTAGTTTATACGTAATTGTTGTTAATCTGTAATCTGTAAATCGCTCTAAACTTTGTTCTGGCTATTTATTGTTCAAGGCAACGAACTGCATTTATGTAAGCCTCATTTGTGGAAACAACATAATGGATAGCACTTTAAAGACTTATGGTACTAAAGGAGTTAACTCATAAGCTTCGGGCCCAGTAAAAGCATTGAACATTATTATGGGCACGTACAACTAAAATAAATTTATGCAAAGCCATTGCCAGAAACGGCTGTAAACAGCAACACAAATGTGTACCGAGAATAAGAATGAGAATAGGCCTTTGTAATCGTAATGGGAGCGATAAAATACGAGTATTTGCTGTAATGGCAGGCAGAAGTACTTGTATAGCATATTTGCGAGGGCTGAACACGAAGCGCAATACACACATAAACTACACATGTATGTACGTACATACATATATCTGTGTATGTATTTATGTATGTACTCGTGTTTACATTTGTGCAAAGATAATTTGGTACATACAAGTATGTAAGCCCCCGTCGATACTTAATCATCATGCTAATGACTCGGTTGTGGGTGGTGCCACGCAACTAAGTATGAATGCAAATCCCCAATGCTGACAATGATTGAACGAACAAAGCCATTATAATGACATACATACAATATAGTATATTTTAAGTTCAATGATACCCGGATACATACGACATACACAATTAAATAGCACATATAAAAAGTCCTAAACTAAAATGTTATACACTGCAGCCATTTTGAAATCAAACACCTCGCCATTATCCACGTCCCACTGCCAGTAGCTGACCCTTGCTAGACATTGTGGCAATAGTTCATCCAGCAGTTGCAATCGCCGTCAGCCACTGCGGATATTTGTCATTGCTCGGCCAACTCATTGGTGCGATGCACAGCTGCGAGCTTCGCCTTGGCCGTGCCGCACATCATCATGAAGGTGAAGAGAGACAGCTCCAACACTCGGCAAACGCAATATGCAACAACATCGACTAGGTGCTCCGCGACACCCAAATATAGACACATTTGTTTATCTGTGTGTGCTTGTATTGCAACTCGAGTTCTTCAATGTGGTTGAGAGCCAAGAGTCTTTGACGGTTGTACCAGTTCTTCCTTATCCAGTCGCCTATAGTTTTCAGTTTTCAATTTAATCAGTTGGATGCTTTTACTGCCGCTAGTTGATTGTCGTTTAGACAATAGACGTGTACGCAGTGTTTATGCTTCAGTTTTAAGTGATAAGAATAGAGTTGTGCCAATGCTTCCTGTTGCTGCCAGACGTTTCGCGAACTGTTTTCGTTTCAGATACAACCATTGCCGAAGTCATACTGAAAACTCTCCGTCTCTGGCCAGGCGTGCGCAGGCGTTAAGTTTTTATACCCTGTACCCAAAGGATACAAGGGTATATTAGTTTTGTGCGAGTGTACATGTAACACACAGAAGGAGGCGTGTCAGACCCCACAAAGTATATATATTCTTGATCAGCATGACAAGCCGAGTCGATATAGCCATGTCCATCTGTCTGTCTGTATGAACGCAAGGATTTCAGAAAGTATAAGAGCTAGAATAACTAAACTTGGGATCTAGATTCTCCTAAGCCCGAGAAAGGACGAGTTTGTTCATTTTTCCCGATGCACACCACCCACTCCCACCCTATTCAAGATTTTCTAAAACTCCCGTAATTCTTGGAATTTTGAACTTAAATTTGGCAGACACATCCAGATAGCTATTATGTATCCGTGTACCAAGTTTCATTATGATAGAATGATCGGAAAGAAAGTTATAGCCATATAACCAGGCCCAATGCACACATACATACATATGTACAAGTACACAAACACGCATAAGGCAAATGTAATTTAATTAAATTCATTAATTAATTTAATTTCTTTTTTGTGGGGTGGTACAGGGTATTTGATAGTTGAGCCTGCTCGACTATAGCATTCCTTTCTTGTTTTTAGCTCATTTAGTTAGGCTCTACCCGCTTCCATTAACATCTGGACCAAAAACTGTCAGCCAATTTATTTTTATTTACTAGAACTTCATTTGGTTATACATAAGTGCCAAGGCCATAATCATTTTTGGAATGATGGCGAATTTTTAAAACCTTTACCAAAATCTGAATATTTATTTATTTATGTTTTCAAAATAGATCTCATGACTTTTGGAAAAAAAATCTATTAAGCTTCAACAATGTCTAACTACCGCTCTATTTTCAGCCAAATATTGTCCAGTAAATTTACAAATTTAATATTAAAAACAGGGAACATTAAATTTTCGTACTTAAAAATTGCATTGGATATAGAAATTTCAAGAATTACGGAACCGGAGGAGTGGGGTTGCAACAAATAAAGTACATTTTTATTGATAATACGTTAAAAAGGAAGTGAAATAAATTGAAATAAGAAGCAACTGATATTTCATTAGGGAGCATATATTTTAACTAACCTGACCTGATGACCCAATTCCCTTTTTGGGCTTTTGATAAAGGCTGCTAAATCAAAAGATATTCAGTTGCCTCTAAATAGGTAAATACAATAATAATATTCATTATTTATTCATATTTTCCCTCAAGATATGTACACGTTTGATTAAAAAAGATTAGTTTTAAAAAAAACTGGTTGATGATTTGACAGTATTTGTAAAACAAGTTTTCACTTTATTAGTTCTTAGTACTTATGCATGTATATATAATGTATATTTGTATGTATTTGTACATACATACAGTAATAGTACTTGCTGCTCGGCTCTGGCTATTTCAGAGTGTGGCATATGTTGGAGTTGGTTCCTTCGTGCAACATATGGTCACTAGACCCGAGAGCTGTGCAACATCGGGTTAATTGATGTGCCAGCCACTGTGCCTCCCTTTCCAGCATAAGGTCTGTGGCTCTTCTATCTCCCTAGTGTATGCGTCTGTGTGTGTGTGTGCTGCAAACCGTGAAAGTCACAAATTATAAAAAAAAGATCACATACCATGATAGCGGCAATTTGGCAAGCTATGACGCGTGCCTGGCTGACGGAGAGAAGGAGAGGGAGAACACAACGGAATGAAAGAATGAATTGTGCCTGACAGAACCGATGAGAACTGTTGTAGGCGTGTGCGAGGGAGAGAGCGAACACTCATTTCTAACCCCTAACTAGGAACGTGTGGCCATAGCCCCTTGCCGATCCTTGCACCGATGCTTGATATGTTAATGATGAAGATCCTTCTGTTGTCTTCCGTGCTGGCAGAGCCAGGGGCAAGGGTCATTTGCGGGCCGTTTACACAAACTTGGTCAGCCAAGAGGTAAAAATATTTGTAGAAGTATGCCGTTGAGGGGTGGCTTTGCGGCGTCAACAGAGTGCATCAGTTTTATAGCTGGCTCGTGTCAGTCGCGTGGCAAGCCTTCTAAGTCGGACTTAGCGGCATTTGCAGTACAACTTTCAAGGCGTGTGGTACCATGAGCCTTCACAAAGGACAGCTACCGAAATTCGGCGAGCTGCGAGCGCAGGATTTCTACTATTCCTCCGAAGATGACAACAGTTCACAATATTTAGGAAGCCCAAACTTTAGTCTATCCTTGGTTTCTGGAGGAACCGATATGCCACACTATGACTATAACAATGGTCCCTATATGTCACCAGACTGGCAGCTTTTGGATAGCGCGGCGCCACCCATGGAGACAGGTCCGTGCTCGGTAAATTATGAAAATTGCATGGCACAAGCGACGGATAACGCTGACACAGCTTATGTGAAGAAATCAAAGTCTCCTGGACGCAAGACGGGATCTAGAACATTAAGAAGTCGCTCTCCAAGCTCTGGCCAATCACCGCTCAGTCCCACAATTCGAAAACGTCGACGACAAGCGGCCAATTTGCGGGAACGCAGACGAATGAACTCCTTGAATGACGCATTCGATAGGTTGAGAAAGGTGGTACCAGTACCGTCTATGGATCAAAAGCTGTCCAAGTTTGAAACATTGCAGATGGCCCAGTCCTATATCCTGGCCCTGTGTGACCTCTTGGAACATAACGGCGATACTCACCCCTATACGATTTTCGACGAGCACAGTTTCGAGCTGGGCGGGCACTAAAAACTTCAGACGAAACAGCTTGTAACTATTATCCCTTAAACTAAGCCACGAAACGATTCCATTAAATCTAAGATTTGGGGTTTGTGATTTCTTTTTTATGTAAAATGTGTTTGTGACGAGAATTATTATACTAACTAATAAAATTATCCCAAAAACAAGAAACAAAATGGTGGCCACTTTAAATCAATTGCCCGTGCTGATGGGGTCGATTGCTGCGCTTGAATGGTCACGGCACTCATCGTAAATTAATATTTAAGTGTCTACTGATAGAAAAAAATACTCTGGTAAGTTAACGACTGCTTGTTGGTCGCATAAGCCAACCCCGAAAATGTATATTCAATATTATATATGCTTCCTTTTTTACCCCATACCTGAAGGGTGAAAAGGTATCCGAAAAAGTCGGATTAAAAAGGAAGAAGACTGGAAGAGTGAGTAGCAGCAGACCCGATGTTATGCGTACAAGTATATTTATGTTCAGCATGAGGTCCAGCAAAGCCATTATTTTATATATAGTATCTGCTATATCACCGATCATTTCAAAAATAACTTTTATTAGAAGAACTTTGTCTTTAGTTTCGAAATAATAATTAGTTTTGAGAACTCATTATATTCTTTAGTTGCATCTAAAGTGGTTCAACTTGTTGAATATGCATGTATTATAAAAATGTCTGTAGTGCGGATAATCTCAAGAAGTCCCTGAAATAACCAATTGAAACTTTATTGCCTAAATAAATACAAAGGTATTATTACAAATTATTACAGATGAGCAAGCACAGCTCTAGAAGTAGTATGTATGTGTAAAGAAAGCACAACTATGGATAGAGAAGAACTTGCACGTCAACCTAACTGTGAATTTCCCGCTTTGGCTTAATGGGTAGTGGTGGAGGCGTCGACAGTCGAGCCCCCATTATTGCCGTTTGCCTCGTCATACCTTTTCCCAAGGGTATTTTGCTATTATTCATGGGAGCTTCGTGTAGCTGGCAGTTAAATATCTTCAGGGAGTTCTTTGAGGCACAGAAATCCTTGACAGGTGGGTACAATATGATAACATCTCGTTTTGAAGCGTTTAGGTTGATATTTCGGAATGGGTTCTTCGGACGTATTGTATGGATTTTTCGTATTAAATGATCTTCGGGTGAATAGTGGTGTCCCGGATTCTTATTCGATGGCCTCGATATGGGCTTGTATGGCCTGACAATGGATTTTCGCCGTTGAGTTCGTGGCTGCGGACGGACTGCCTTTTCTATCTGTCGTTTTAACGCATCCTCATCATAACTGTAAAGACCTGTGCCGTTGATCTTTTGCATTTCCGTAACCAAACCTGTATAGTTGGAAAGGTGATCCCTTAAAATATCCTTTGTAGTCTCTTCTAAGGTGGCTGGAACGCAAATGGTCAACTTATCGTGCGCTTGGTTCTGTGCGCGATTATTTGAATCCTTCATTGCGAAAGCCTCCGAACCAGAACACTGCCTTCTTACGTTTGCGTTACACTGCATTTTCTTAGGAGTCTGGACCCGCGAAGTATCCCTACACTGATAGATTGATGTATTTGCATCGCTCTTCAATACAATGACTATCTCGTTTTGGGCATCTTTAGTGCTGGTTTCATTGTTAATACTACAGATATAATGAACCGAATTGGGTGGACGTTCGTTTTTCACCATTTGATAGTCGTAGTCGTTGGGACTACAATCATCCAATAGACGTACTCTCATGCTTCGATTATATGCATCGCAGCAACCGGGCGGACTGTTTCTGGACCGGTTCGGCTGTTGGCAACTGATTTCCTGCTGCCTTGGACATCTTCTGAAGCTCTCAATGGCATTTGAAGTCACCCGAGGCGATCGTGCTTGTTGCCTAGTAATGGCATCTATTATATTATTTGTTGCTTGTTCTTGTCTAGTTTTTGGATCACGTATGTTTATTGTGCCATTCCTATTCGATTTTGGGCTCATCTGTGGCTTATAATTTGGCTTCGGCGTTCCCTGTTTATTCCTTTGGCTTTTCTTAGTTGGAGAGCCCTCATTACTGACACAGCTACAATAACCATCGAGTTCGGGTTGCTCTTTGCATTCCTTAAAGATGTTGATGGGTAATTCACAGACTGGTTCACATCTGAAAGATTTAATTTTTATATTCTCTTTCGGTTTATCGACACAAGTCGCTGGACACAGTTCAGTAGCTTTGGTATTTCGATCGTTCAGTGTCATATCTATATCGGTTTCACAAGCCACTTCACAGTATTTATACAGCTCTTTTTTGTTAAAGCCGCCGCAGCTTTGATCTTGGTTTTGATTTTGGTTTTGATTTTGGTTTTGATTTTGGTTTTGTTCGGTAACACAGTTATTAGGTATTTCATCAGTACAGGAAATTCCACATGGTTGGGGCGGAGAAGAACTAACTTTTTGGTTTCCGTTTCCATCATTGCATTTTATCGGATTACTTATATTTATTTCTGATCTACAGCAATTGGGACTCATTCCAACTTGAGCATCTTTTGTTTCCCTTTTTCTTGGAATAGCTAGTTCCTGTTGGCTGAACTGCCTTGATTTTTGGTTAAGCATTAGCTGTTCACAGTCGCAGTCGTTTAATTCAGGTTTAACATCGCATGGGTCGTTATTCCTTTTATTTTTTCTGAAAACACTAAATTGTTCGTTTCTTGGTTTTTTAGAGCCTTTGGAGTCTTGCTCACAAGAGCAGTCGATATCATTTTGATCCAAGACTGGGGCTTCATTCTTTGCCTTGTTCTTACCGGCTTGATTTTTTTCTTGCCTTTTAATTTTCTGTTGTCTTTCATTAGTGTTCTCCTTTTCCACCTCACAACAGCAGTCACTAAGCTCTTGCGGATCGAGGACTTTCCCACTCATTCTTTGTCTATTAGTAACACAACAATCCTGCGTATAAGTTCTTCCGTTTACTGGTCCCTTTCGTTGTGGCACCTTTGGCTTAAGCTCAGTGTTGTCAGACTCAAAGTCTGAACAGCAGTCCAGATCGCTTTGGGTGAGAGTTTCGTCGAAAAAGTCGGTGTCATCGCAACAGCAGTCCTCGGCAGCCAAATAGTTTATAAGCTGTTTCTTAGACTTTGATGTGGGAGATCGCCTTTTTGGTGTCTCCTGCATATCCTCACAACAATCTATTCCATAGTCTTGGGGGGATGATGGCCGCGGACTCTGATTTTGGCTTCGCCTTTGTATATTTAGAGGTCGATTTTGCCCTTCACTTATATTATCTGCAGAGGTACAGCAGCAGTCATCCTCTATATACTTTTTTCGCTGCTTAGCCTGCTTTACATTTGGGTCTCTTCTTCTCACATTTTTCTGATCATCGTAACAAAATCCAATTTCACTACAGCTTTGTGGATTGCGACGTGTCTTAGGCTGCTGTTTGGCCGGTTTAATGTCCTTTGGTCTATTTACATTCTGATTTGGATTTTCCACTATTGAATAGCAGTCGCAATCATCCATAGCTGTATTGTCCTGCTTACATGACTTGGGCGCCGACGCTGCGGTAGGAGGTGGAGGTGGTGCCCTCTTCGGAGTAGTTTTCCTTTGTGGCTGCTTTGGGGTCCATGGCTGACCTCTTTCCTGCTTGTTGTAGCATGGACTGTTGTTTTGCGGTGTCGAATATTCATTATTTTTAGGAATACTATTGTTGCCCGGCTGCTCTGGATTATTAATGGATTCATTTTCAAAACCACAGTCGCAGTCGAAGTCAGCATCAGTAAAAGGAAATTGCTGGCAACTTCCCTCAGTTTCGGAAGGCTTCATAGAAACATTATCATCATAGGTGCAGTCATAGGTCGTGGGAGGTTGGGGAGGGTCCTGATTGTTCTGGCAGTTATATTCATTCTGCATTTTGGCAGTTTGTTTTTCATCCATCCGGTCACGTTTTGCTGTGTTTGGTCGATTTATCGATATCCGAGGTCTCTCTTGGCGAGACTCTGCAGCTGGTTGCATGGGTGCTGCGAGACAATTCATATTACAATTATCGACCGGGCCGTACTTATTTATTTCTTCGTATTCAGGTTGTCTTGGATTGCATTGGAAGTTCGAAAAATCTATTTTGGTCGGCGCCACAGCACTCACACCATTACCGTTTGCTTCGCAAAAGTTCTCCGGTGGTTCCACCATATTTTGTTGAGCTTGCGTTTGATTGTAATCGGTATTGTTGCCATCCATGTTCATCTTGGATGGGCAGAGAGGATCATCGCATTCGACGTACGACACTTTTCGCATACTTCTGCTTGTTATTGTGCAGTTTGGGCGCCTGGATGCTAACGTCTCATTATAATAACCCTCGTTCTCCGGCGCAGACTTTCTGGCTTGCCTATTAGGCCCCATGTAATTCATACATTCAGGAGGCCTGCCATTGCCAATATTTAAGTTAGCTCCGTAAGATTCAGTTGTAGTGCCGTATCCACAAGGACCGTCTGTGCTGGTTTCGTTGTTTCCAGCACTCGCCATTGGTTTCACAGATTTGGGACAGTTTAAGGAACCATCTTGTAGTTTTTGCGTTCGATGGGCTGCCATTTTACCAAAATACCGTGCTGGACTAGTTTTAAATGCAAAGGAAAACCTTTTTTTGCAGCTTTTCTTGCCATTGCAGGGTTTAGGGTTTATGTTTGGTTCTGGAAACTGGTTACTCCACTGCTCCCCAGATTGAAATCTTCCAATCCTGAATTTGACAACATTAATTCTGTATAAGGAAATGAAATTATTCATACCTGTCGTCGCATTTGCAATCGCAGTTGCAATTTCCCTCCTCATTGTCGACATCACAATTCGAGGTGAGCATTTTGCACATGGCATCGTTATTCTTCTGCCAGTAGGATCCACACCTCCCCATGTTATTTGCGTCTATGCACCTGCACCTTCCTTTGGGGTATCTGTCTCTGCCACGAATAGTGATTTGTTGGTTATTGCTACTTAAACGTCTGCATAGTTTTGGGCGGGGCCAATTGGTGTATAGCGAGTTCTGACTCTTCTTGTTGCAATTATTATTTTTAGTAGTACGTGTTCCTTTATCTATGCAGCTCTTTTTCTTTGTTAGACGGGAACGGTTTCCCCGTGGTAAAGCGTCCGCATTCAGCCTATCGTTATCTTCAAGAGCTAGTTCACTATGCGTACAAGATTGTACGCTGGCTTGAACCTCTAGACTGTAGTCATTTCCTTGACCATCAATGTTGTAAGCGCTCTGCGTACAGCACTTCTTTCTTTGCATCGATTCCGGCCCTTCGTCATCAAAGTTGAAAGTGCTCTGCGTACAGCGCCGACAAGAGTTTGCAGTACTCTGAGTAGAGAACTTCTTTCTTTGCATGGGACATGATCTTTTGCCGTAACTTTCTTGGTATCTCTGCCTATTATTGTAGGGCATTGGCTCATTATCCTCTTCTGTACAGCTTTGTTCGCTCGAGCAATACTCGTCTAGATCTCCCGCTCTACCACCTTGTCTACCGAATTTTCTTTGCGTCATGCAAATATTGCAGTCATCATCAAAATTGTCTTCAGATCCGCATCTTACACAATATTCTGTGGGGTAAGTTTTCTCGTTGCCTGAGGCCGAGCGTACATTTTCATCAGCCCTGCCATCTACATAGTTCCCAGCTTGTATTTTTTCCTGCTGAGGATGAATTTCTTCAGAAGATAAACTATATCGATTATATTTTCTCTCCCCGACATCTCTCGGAAGATCTTCTTGAAATTTGCAATGGTTCTTATTATTCAAAATATCGTTATCATAGCAATTGTCATCACATGTTGCTGCAACAGTATACATTTAGTTATTTATTAATGGACAGTCTAAATATTTGACTCACAGTCAGCATTCTCATAGCTTCTGAGAATATGTCGCACCTTAACAGGCATTTCGAGCGGAACTCGTCCGCTGTTTAGGCGACCGATATTGTTGGTCACAATGAACCCATCCTCGGTAATACGATTTATGTTATCTTTGTAGCTTTTATTTGTCTGTTGGTATTATAATCAAATAAAATTTTTGGCAATAGTCTGCATCCATATACACACTTACCAGGCACGAAACCATTTTAGGTAACTCACTTTCACCGAGAAACTCTAGATCGTAGTAATAGGAGTGACGCGGTACATAAGGTTTCCCTTCCACCTTGCTATGTTCAATGGCCCGCCTTTCGATTTCATAGTAGTTTCGAAGAGCCAATATTTGCAACTTCACCTGATCAATGCTAAATTCATTATCGAAAAGGCTGACGATGCGTGTCCAGGCGTTTTGTTTTAAGGCTCGGTTGTTGTAACCTGTGGAATTGGGGTTCCACAAGCACTCGTTGGCGCGATATATCCGAATCAATTTGAATATATTGCCCACATCGTCGAACCGTTCTAGCTTCCGATATAGTTTAAAGTTGCTACAAGCCATTTCGCAGCAGGTTACGACGTTTTTGTTGTTACCACAATTCTACCATAGTTCCTTTCTCTGCTGGGCTATGATGATCAGTCTATTACAAACAATTTTGAAAATGTACATGTATGATATGTATGTATTAAATTTATTACGACATATTTTCATGTGCTTAAAACGTTCGACAACAAAATCAAAATTTAAAGTGGCGCCGTTGCTAAAAATGTTTTACAGCACTCCTTGCTTCGATGTATTTGGCAACGCGAGCATTGTGGCTATTCCGATAGTGAAGACAGTCATTTCGATAATATAACCGGGAACAAAATTTTAAAACTAAAAATTTGACTTAAATACAGTTTAAGGACATCTGCGAAAAAAGTGGTAAAACAAATTCTGCAAAGAATGTTAAAATATTGTGAAACCCTTTATATGTGCAGTTGTTTTTGCAAAAAATGGTCTAGTTCTTCGATTGTTAAGAAACCAACGATAATACCGATATTTTCTTATCGCGCCATCGATAGATTTCTGCTCTATAAAACCAACACATACAACATTTGGGATACACGTTCGTCGGGTAGAAAATTAGGCAAAAAATTTTTTTACAATATTTATAAAGTACGGCAAATTCCAAATCACATTGCATGCACGTGCATTTAGCGTCCGCTGGTACTGCTCATCATTCCGGGCTTATGCAAGTGTCAAAAAGGCCCAAGCAACGTCGTGTTCGAGTCGCTGACTTTATAACCACAAAATTTTCTCTGCCCAATTTTCGCGACGGCAACGACGACTAAGAAAATCTGAGAACGCGCTATATCTAAAAGTTGGAGTTGGTGCATGTGGCTTCGTCATCGTGGTTTCTTTTACTTTATGCTCAATTGAAGTAAATCGTAACAATAAACAACAGAGCTCGATTTCGCAAACAACCATTACCACGTAAACAGCTGTACGCGATTTGCTTTTCTTATTCTGAATTAATCGAAATCTTTACTTAACATAAGCCCAGTCGAAAGCAATTTAAAAAACATTCATTATAAAGAGTACCTGGGACTAAGTGAAAATGTCTGCCGAACGCGAAATACCCGCTGAGGACAGCATCAAAGTCGTCTGTCGTTTTCGTCCTTTGAACGACAGCGAGGAGAAGGCCGGCTCCAAATTTGTAGTGAAATTTCCAAATAGTGCGGAGGAGAATTGCATATCCATTGCGGTAAAGTTATTAAAAATTATATACATATAGTACATTGTATATTGGACTAATAAATCGAGTGTAGAAATCGTGTACAGATATTTTGTTATGCATTAAGTTACGGGCTGCGGTGACGTCATGCCTAACATTAGCGTACATTACCCTTTACCAATTGAAACGTAGCAGTTAGCCAGCGAAAGAGAGTAGACAAAACATAACAGCAGTAATTAGCGCTTTATATCGTTCGTTATTGTGCAATTATTGTTGCAGTTGCTTTTGTACGTGTTTCGGTTTTTTGTTTAAAAGGAGTCTCCAGCAGTGTAACAGCAAAAACAACTCCAAAGGCACATAAAATTGATTTTCCCATACACACATTTTAGCTAGCAAAGAGAGTGCCGCCTCAATAACAGGGTGTGTAAAAAAACATTGAGCACCACCCACCCACAAGCGAGCAAACAGTAACAAAGACACTTGGCATGTGAAGCAATGCCACAGAAGTTTTTTGTTTTTATTGCAAATCAACATAATTTGCATAGTGTACTTTCTTGAAATAGCAATATGAATGAGTATGGCTTGTACCTGTAACGCCCAACATGATTTTATCAATGTCTATATACATACATTGTATTGGTGTCTGTTTCTGCCCCCAAAGCAAACCACCGTGCCACCAAATGCCGCCTTGACTCGACTTATGACTCATGCACGCAAACAGTAAAGCAATAAAAAAGAAAATATCAATGTGGTTATGGCACCTTTTGTGCCCCCACGGGCTACCCCCACGATAGCCTGATCCATATACATAGATTGAACGCATGTCCCAACAGCTATACCGATTTACACTTTAGCACTCATTTTCAAGCAAATTCCACATGCTAAATACACATACATACATGTAAATATGTATGTATGTAGATGACGGAATACCTACATATTTAGTTCAATTTGGTTATTTATCTTAATGCCCAGAGTCCGACTGTCTTGAAAATTGTTGCCCCCTTTTATATGTACCTCATATATACATATATATGCATATACATATGTACATACATTCATCTATATGAGTGTTCATTAGACAACAACTACAAAGTTTGAGGGGGAAACTGTCTTAAGAAAACGCACGAGTAGTTTTCGTTGTTTTCGTTATACACACACATACATGCACTTCTTGCTGCTTATTTCTATTGTTGCTTGTTATTCATCATTATATACATTTTCAACTTCCACTCATAATTACTGTCAGTTGTCGGCGCGGTTGCCAACGTTTTGCCAAGCGTTAAATACTATTAAGTCATGTGTGTGTAGCATTTGTACACGCAAATTTAAGAGATTTCTCTGGTTTGCAGCAGTTTCTGATGTTGGCTTTAATTTCTAGGGCAAGGTGTATCTATTCGACAAAGTCTTCAAGCCGAACGCCTCGCAGGAGAAGGTATACAATGAAGCCGCCAAGTCCATTGTCACAGACGTCCTGGCCGGTTACAATGGCACGATATTTGCCTACGGTCAGACATCGTCCGGAAAAACGCACACAATGGAGGGCGTCATTGGTGACTCGGTGAAGCAGGGCATAATTCCGCGTATTGTCAACGACATCTTCAACCACATCTATACGATGGAAGTGAACCTTGAATTCCACATAAAGGTTTCATACTATGAAATCTATATGGACAAAATTCGAGATTTACTTGATGTGTCCAAAATAAATTTGAGCGTGCACGAGGACAAGAACAGGGTGCCGTACGTAAAAGGTGCAACAGAACGTTTCGTCTCTTCACCTGAAGATGTTTTTGAGGTAATCGAAGAGGGAAAATCCAATCGACACATTGCAGTTACAAGTAAGTGTTTGTTGTTTTCATATGCATATGTTAAACAAAAATATGTTTATTAAATCTATTTTGTCATCATTTGCAGACATGAACGAACACTCTTCGCGCTCTCATTCAGTATTCCTTATCAACGTGAAGCAGGAGAACTTGGAGAATCAAAAGAAATTGTCTGGCAAATTATATTTGGTCGATTTGGCAGGTTCGGAAAAAGTTTCAAAGACAGGAGCCGAGGGCACGGTGTTGGACGAGGCAAAGAACATAAACAAATCGTTGTCAGCGCTGGGCAACGTCATCTCGGCTCTGGCTGATGGCAATAAAACGCACATACCATATCGTGACTCAAAGCTGACGCGCATTCTTCAGGAGTCGCTTGGTGGCAACGCACGCACAACAATCGTTATTTGCTGCTCACCAGCTAGTTTCAATGAGTCGGAGACGAAATCAACGCTGGAGTTCGGTCGTCGTGCGAAGACAGTCAAGAATGTGGTATGCGTGAACGAGGAGCTCACCGCCGAAGAGTGGAAACGTCGCTACGAAAAAGAGAAGGAGAAGAATGCACGCCTTAAGGGTAAAGTGGAAAAGCTAGAGCTGGAATTGGCTCGTTGGCGTGCCGGCGAAACGGTTAAGGCAGAGGAGCAAATCAATATGGAGGATCTCATGGAGGCCAGCACGCCCAATCTTGAAGTTGAAGCGCCGCAGGCGGCCAATGCAGCAGCTGCCGCCGCTGCAGCAAATCGAACGGCTATTGCCAATATGTCGGCCTCAGTGGCTGCCGACGAACGTGCTCGACTTGCCACAGAATGCGAGCGTTTGTATCAGCAGTTGGATGACAAGGACGAGGAAATTAACCAGCAGAGTCAGTATGCTGAGCAGCTTAAAGAACAGGTGATGGAACAGGAGGAGCTGATTGCCAATGCTCGTCGCGAATATGAAGCTTTGCAATCAGAAATGGCGCGCATACAGCAGGAGAACGAGTCCGCAAAGGAAGAGGTCAAGGAAGTGCTGCAGGCACTCGAGGAACTGGCTGTCAACTACGATCAAAAATCTCAAGAAATAGATAACAAGAACAAGGATATCGATGCGCTAAACGAGGAGGTGCAACAAAAACAGACCCTGCTTAACACAACGTCAACCGAGTTGCAGCAACTAAAGGACATGTCAACACACCAGAAGAAGCGGATTACAGAGATGTTGACCAATTTGCTACGTGATCTCGGCGAGGTAGGACAGGCAATAGCGCCCGGTGACAGTGCAATCGATCTAAAGATGAGCGCCTTGGCGGGCACCGATTCGAGCAAGGTGGAGGAGGACTTCACCATGGCTCGCCTCTACATAAGCAAGATGAAGACAGAGGCGAAAAACATTGCACAGCGCTGTGCTAATATGGAGTCCCTCCAAGTAGACTCCAACAAAAAGATTTCCGAATATGAGAAAGATTTGGGTGAGTACCGTCTGCTGATATCACAGCATGAGGCGCGTATGAAGTCCCTGCAGGAATCGATGCGAGAGGCCGAAAATAAGAAGCGCACACTAGAAGAACAAATCGACTCGTTGCGCGAGGAGTGCGCCAAGCTGAAAGCTGCCGAGCATGTGTCCGCAGTAAATGCCGAGGAGAAACAGCGTGCCGAGGAACTGCGATCCATGTTCGATTCGCAGATGGACGAACTGCGCGAAGCACATACCAAACAGGTGTCGGAGCTGCGCGATGAAATTGTCGCTAAGCAACATGAAATGAACGAGATGAAGGACGTGCACCAGAAGCTGCTCCTGGCGCATCAACAAATGACCGTCGACTACGAGAAGGTGAAACAGGAAGAGGCTGAGAAATCGAACAAACTGCAAGACATCATTATGACCAACGAGCGGCGCGAACAGGCCCGCAAAGACCTCAAGGGCCTGGAAGATACCGTGGCCAAGGAGTTGCAAACGTTACACAATCTGCGCAAACTTTTCGTGCAAGATCTACAGGTGAGTAATATTGAAATGAAAACCATGGGTATATATTGATTCATCATAATTCCCATACAGCAACGCATACGGAAAAACGTTGTGAATGAGGAAAGCGAGGAGGATGGTGGTTCTTTAGCGCAGAAGCAGAAGATTTCCTTCCTTGAAAACAATCTCGATCAGCTAACAAAGGTGCATAAGCAGCTGGTGCGGGACAATGCCGATTTGCGCTGTGAGCTGCCCAAGCTGGAGAAACGACTGCGCACGACCATGGAACGTGTCAAAGCGCTGGAGACTGCGCTCAAAGAGGCGAAGGAAGGCGCCATGCGGGATCGTAAGCGATATCAGTATGAGGTTGATCGCATCAAGGAGGCTGTCAGACAAAAGCATCTCGGCCGTCGTGGTCCCCAGGCACAAATTGCAAAACCCATTCGGGCTGGCCAGGGCGCCATCGCTATTAGGGGTGGTGGTGCTGTTGGCGGTGGTCCCATAACTCCTCCAACTAGCTCTGTTAACTCCTAAATGCAATCGCAAGTTTTCTTGTCGCCGCAATTCGTATGCAATTGGCCTGAACCACAGCCCAGTTGGATGTAATGTCTTAAAATCCGCTTTAACCTAAATGAAATATACATAATATATACTTAAATTAATTGCCTTTTGCTTAAAGAATATCTTTTGTTTTCGCTAAAAACAATTAGCATAAACACGATCATGTGCATCGCTTTAAATATAATTAACAGAGGAAAAAAGGAAATTATGTATGAACTAAATTTTACAAACCCACAGATATTTAAGGACATATACTTTACTTTTAAGGATATTTATAAAGTTTTCAAATATAAACCTAAATAAAAGTCGCAGACAATTAATGCCGCAGATTTTCAGTTAAATCTGTGCATGCCCTAGTTCCATTTAAGTATGGGTATCTGAATGGTTTTTTGGAAGCAAATAGTTTTTAAAACTATTGTGTTTGTGTCTATATCGTAGTATTGCAGTCTACAAACGCATATTGTAGCCCGTGCCATCCACATTGTGCACACACCCTTCAAAAGGTGAACAAACTTGCCACTCATACCAGACCTTTTCGGCATCGACACGGCGCCAGAACTTGATTGAAATTGTGTCGCCAGCTTTCACAGTATGCGGATGTGTGGGGAAAAACATGGGAAACCATGAAAACATTCCCTCCGTGTGGGTTAGTGGATTGATGCTCAGGATTATGTTTTCGTACAAAACTGTATCGAAATATCCGCCGATTCCATGCAATACACAGTCCTTGCTAACAGTGAACGAAAGCTCTTTGTAACGCGAGTTGTCTATTTGATCAGTCCTATTCGGATGCGTAAATTCGAAGAGTGTCTGCGGCTCGGCAATATGGTAAATGCTCTTCAACAGGGCCACATATCCATAATTAAAGGCGGATACAACACCACTGAACTGTTCCACATTGTTGTGCAACACGGCAGACATTAGCGGATTTATATAGGACGTTGACTTGCAGGGTATGCTGATTCCATTGGGTTTGAGGAGCTTAGCGGCGCCATCAAGACATTCCGGCGAAAGTTCGTTGTCTCCGAAAGAGCCCAGCAGTTCGGATACAAGAATATCGGCCAATTCTGGCGGTGAGAAATGGCGCATATCTTTTGAAAATATGTGGACATCTGCAATTAAAGAATAAAATAAATTAAATACATGAATACCAGTATAGGATAAATATTTTACCTTTCTTTGGCCACAATGTCTTCACCATGTTCGATAGAGTGCGAATCGCGCATACATTCTTTTCGATTATGTAGACGCGTACTTTTCTTTTGGTCAGGTCAGCAGCGTTAAAAACGGCACGAGCCAGTGGGCCTCGTCCGCCTCCCAAAACCATGACCACTGTCTAAAAATTAATCTGTTTTTTTAAACGCTCAAATACTTAATTTAAATGCTTACCAACTTTTTGTCAGCCTCTTCGTCAGTAACGCATTCGAGCAGAGCCTTTTGTATGGCTTCCTGATAAAGTTTATATTTTACAGGATCTTTTTCAAATATTTCATAAGTCCAGCAGTCCAGGTTATCGCAAAGTGGCTGTAGCGGGATTTCCAGTGCATTTTCGTAACTAAAACGTAAAACTATAAAATATTGAGCAATATTAAGAGAGTATTTATAGTTTACCTGTTTAAGTTGTGAGAATCACAGTTGTCATTTATCAATTTATTCATATAGTCCGCGTATTGTAACAACGATTTATCAGTGGGATTTACAGAGACTATGATTTTAGCACGCGCGGCAATAAAATGTCCTATTATGACCTGCCACTCCCCGTGCAGTACAAAGTAATTGTAGCGATTACGCACAAACAGACTAGAGGGAATCATGACAGCCTCTATGGGCTCGCCAAGCCATCGTCGCACGGTCTCACGACTTGGCCGATCCGAATCTCTAAGATCGAGCACCACTTTTACCTTTGAGCTATGATCCATTTCGAAACGAAAATCGTTCCACCAGCTCCATGGATCGATGGATTCAGCCTGGCTCACTTCCTCATCTGTTGCATCTGTTCGATGTTCAAAGGTACCCAGCTCTGGATTGGTGATGGGCACTTGAATGAACCAGTTACCCTTCGTTCTCCCCTTAATGATCTCTGCTAGTTGCTTGTTTTTTGGGCCGCGCAGGCGTACCATTACACTGCCATTGGTTTGCAGGTGCTCCGCCCATGTGATATCTCGCATCAGAATGCGCTCGGCTTGCGCACGAACCTTGGCATTAGGGGAGTCGATAGCAACATCAGACAGTATGAGAATAATCCTTGAAGTCCACTCCACAGCATTGAGAAGCGTTCCTGGATACGTCGGATCGTCTTCAAATGGGTCGAAAGGCAATGTGTTTGGGTTTACTGACGTTGCAACAACAGTGTAATTGTGAGCTAAGCCCTTTTTCACCAGACCGGGAATGCTGTTAATGCCTTCCTGATGCAAGCAAACGTAATAGCTCATTTTGTATTTGTAACTTTAAGTGATCAAAAATATCTGGTTGTATTGTAAGTGCAAGAGCACAAATACGAAAAATGTGTCTTGCCGGTTGGACTAGAGGTGAGCGATACTAAAAAGACTTCAATAGTTTCCTTACAAGTACTTATCAATTCCCGTTCGCAGCTACCGAATATTCAGTCATTACATATTCAGCTATTAAAAAATCTATACTAGATATTAAAATATATTGATAATTGTTAAATATTTGCTACAATTCGCTGAAGTACATTTAATTTTAAAACAGCTACCACATGTCACGACATTCACGAGACTTTCAAGCCCACATATTGCTCCTCCTAAGCCGGCATAACAGTGTGGCAACTCTAAATTCGCCCGATTGAACTGGCCAACAGTCGAACACCTGATGAAAAGAAACCAGCGAGTTTGTTGATTTTTTCGCTATTTATTTGTGTTTGTTTTGCTTATAAGCTTTGGGGCGTACATTTCATGTTGTCAACCTGCAAGCAATTAATAGCCCGCAAACCGCGACCACGCTAACTCATTAAGCTAAACAAATAGAACTAAAAGTAAATGCATTTAAAATTATAGTCCTAATTGTAAGTACATGGCGAACCGTGATGTATTCTCCAAGATATTGCCAAATGTTAAATTGGCAACCCGATATGACGCCGAAGGCAAAGAAGTTCAGGTAAGTTTGCGTTATTAAGAAGTAAGTCAACATTGAAGTTTTTCGTTGCGCTTTAGGTGGAACGACGTGAAGACTCGGATGCCGTCGCCAAGGAGCAGGACACATTTGATATGCTCGTAGCAGCCGGATACTACCGCGCGCGTATAAAGGGACTATCGGCCTTCGACAAGGTCGTAGGTGGCATGACATGGTGTATTGAGTGCTGCGACTATGACGTGGATGTGGATTTACTTTTTCACGAAAACCTAACTATAGGCCAAAAAATGTGTGTATTGCTGTTGCTGCATTAATAGATATATCAATAATATAGTTCGCTTTATTTGTGTACAGCGCGCTCGTAGAGAAAATTGTTGCCGTTTTGCCAGAAATGAGTTGCCCCTTCAGTTTAGAGCCTCATCAGATACAGGGCCTGGAGTTTATTGCTATTCATCCTGTTATACAGTGGCTGGTCAAGACGTCCGTAAGTTGCTTCATCATTAAACATTGTTGTGCCATAACTTAAACATGTTATTAGGTGGAAAATCGAGAGGAGCGGGGACAGCGCCTAAAGAGGTTCGCAGTTGGTCAATTTCACAATCATTATCAGTATAAAACTGATAAGGACAATTTAACAAAAATACGCAATGCCTCCGTACATATTAAAACTATACAGGTTGGTAACTTTTATTTTGTAAAAGTGCAATATTAAATACTTATGTATAATGTTTATGTTTATGGGCAGGACATCTACTGTCCTAAAAGGCAATACGAGCGTAAAGAGGCAGCTGGTACAGACGATCTGCTACGCGTACGTTTAACGCTGTTGGAGTATGGCGATATGGATTTCTCGTCTAAAACACTAAACGACAGTCAACTGGTAGATACTGAGGTGATATCATGACTATTTTCGTGTTAAAAAGGTGAAAGATAATTTTCTTTATTATTTAGCCAAGTATTGAACAACTACTTAAAAATCTTTCGGTCACTAAAGAGGTAAGTGAAAAAAATGCATATTTCATTCATATTTACTGACTCGATTTTTTCCGGCAGCACTCGCCTTTGCGGCAGTTAAAACGTATAGACCTTGATCCGAGTGCGCGTAATGCATTGCACCAGCACTATGCCGATTTTAAACTGGAAATGCAAACCGACCCTATGGAACTGGCATCACAAAATCAACAGAAACGATTGGAGGCTGCTCAGGTGGCATTAGAACACAAAATCAAGCGTTACAATAGAGAAAATGAGCAGTTGGCATTAGCTGCCGATGAGCAACAAAAGCTAACTTCTGAGCAAGAGCAAAAACTTCAGACGTTAAAAGCGGAGCTCGAGGCACATAAGCAGACAGAGGCAAATGCAGATGTCACGTATGTAGAGTAAAATACCCAATCTATCTATCTAATTTGTATAAACTAGGCTCTTAGAAAAGGTGCGCACCCTGCTGCATCAGCATGATGAGTTAAAAAAAGGAGAAACTGAGTTCAAAGAGAAATGTCGCAATGATTTGGCAAACTTGCAGCAAGAAATTGAGTAAATTAGAATAATACGTTGCTTAAAATGTCTATTTAAAGCACGATTTGTATTGCAGCGAACTAGAAGCATTTAATGCACAGGAGCCGGAGGAGCAAGCCGCTGCCGTAACAAGCGAACAGTTGCGATTAAAGGAATTGCGGCTGCAGTTGGCCAAGCGGAATCGCGGCATAGTTGCTATTGAACGAAAATTGGATGCAATACCCGATCGTACAGAGCTTTCACAGTACCAGCGCCGGTTTCACGAACTCTACAACGAAATGAGTGCCAAACACTTGGAGACCAAACAATATTACACGCTTTACAACACACTTAATGATAAGAAGCGGTACCTGGAGAAAGAGCTCTCGCTCCTGAATTCCATTTGCGAAGCCTACAACGAAGGCATGCTGAGCCAGCATGGTCGGGAAGATTTTATCAAGCAATTCGAAGCAATCGTCGATGGAGTTAAGAGTGCTCATGACAAAGTACGACATAAGTACAACGAAGAGCGTCTAAAGCGCGATGAACTCAACGAAGAGCTTCAGTCTCTGCTTGAATTGCAGCGTCAATATGCGGCTGCTGTTAAACAGCTGACGCGTGAGTGCCAGCGCTCCGAGCAACTGCAGCAGCATTTAAAGTCACTTAAAAAGGCGTAAAAGAAAACTTTGTCTTATGTATTTAAAAAGATTCCAGTTTGTCCAATTGCTGGTGTCACCAGCTTTTGTTGTAGGTAGTTAAGTAAACCTTGAACTTGTTATTTTTAAATACCTTTGCAACTTACTGCTCTATATCTACTTGCATGTTTTTATGTTGATCTGCAAGAAAGGCTATTATTTTTGTACTCTAAAATTGGTACCACCAAATATGGTAAATCTGATTATTATGTGTATTTAGCCGCCATAAAGACAATCTCCCACAAGGCGTCAAAAATTTATATTTTATGTAAAATTCAAGAAGTTGCAAGGGCATACAAGTTGCGGTTTTAAATCTCACATTTGTCTTTAAATAATGTAGTAATTTGTTCAATAAATTATGCCCGATTAGTTCCAGTAATTTGAATGTGAAAGCAGTAATTGGGAAGCAATTATTTGCTTGTTGTTGAGCGGTTCAAATGTGAATGTGGATTCATTAATCGAAAATAAATAGCTCAAAAACCCTGCCAATTATAAAAGAACTTGGTGTGCGCCCTCCAACACAACCCATTTGTCATACTTAACATAATTGTCCTTGCAAGCTGTTTGTCTCCACGTGTCCCGCCTCACCATTCCTGCATATCATATTTCATATATTATCCATGCAATACATTGACATATTTATGCATGAGCTATTGGCAATGGCATTTTATCCTGGTAAGTATAAATAGAAGAGTGCATTTCTGCCTGCTTACAAAAAACACGCTCTGTACACCATTTGCATAAAGCTGCTACGTTTATCAGGCAACCAACTAATATACGTGCGGCATTTATTGCACTCTCCCTAATTAATATGCGCGCCACTTGGCTGGCTTGCAACGCAATCAGAGACACTTCAATTTGCAATTCAAACTTGCACTGAAAAAAACACCGAAATCCAAAATTAGATATTTGGATTTTGGAATCTTGCATTATGAAGTTGAAAATATTGTAAAGCTAGTAAGAAAACTACTTGCTTTGCAGATTATGTACTTTTAATTGTTTGCATTTTTGTTAACATTTTTTTCTTTTTTGCTGATTAAAAATACTGATATTTAAATTCGATGATTCCATTTTCTTACCCTTAGATATATTATATAGCTACCCGATTTTGATAAAACATACATATGACCAAAGTAAGTTACAATAAAAAATTCCAAAATGGGGGCTATATAGAAAAAGAGGCTATACGTATTTATATAGATATAAACCAAGTTTGGTTGACTCTGGCGATAATTCCTTACAAGTTCTCTGTGTTCAAATGGACGGATAGATGGACAGTCTATATCTCGTCAGCTGATCATGTACCTACCTTAAATATGGGGTCGTGTTTGTACTATTTGATTTTGCTTGGTCCATCTGGGCACTGTATGTGTTCGTAATTCTTATTCCGATTGTGGACTGGTGTGTCGTGTCGGTTCGAAAAAAGCCGCCCATGCCCATGTCCATCTCTACTTTCTTGCATATCCTTTCACCATTTGGAATCCTTAAATTTGGTAATGTGCCTATGTCCATATACTTTCTTGCATATCCTTTCACCATTTGGAATCCTTAAATTTGGTAACGTCTATTCAATCTAAGTTTTCTGAATGAACGACTGCTATGTATCTACTTTTGTGTTCATTGAACCCTCAAATGAATGTCCCATTTATTAAACAAGTTCTAGTATTGCCTAATTTGTTATTTTTGTATATCTATGTTGTATAAATATCTGTACGCTAATCTATCCAACGCGTTGCCTATCTATCTTCGTGTCTATACGTTTTTATTGATTTGCTTAATTAACCTATAGATCGCTATAAATTAGTGCTCAGTGCACACATCAGCTGAAATGGCGACTCATTTATACAGCCAGCTGTCAGCCTGTTGCATACCTACCTGCCTGGCTGCCGTTTGCTGGCTCTTAATTAATGTCCTTGCACCTTAACATTGAATTTAGACATTAAAATTGCAATCAATTCAATTCAACAAGTTTGCCACGGCTACAATTCTTTATGTGTCTGTATGTGTATGTGTGTGTGTGTCTGTGTACACACACCCCGTGCCTATGAAGGCTCATGCAGATTGTCGACCCAGGTGTGCTGACATTGAAACGCAACTTGTGCTTTGAATACTTTAGTTGGGGCTTAACTCTCACTTTATTCAGCTGTCTTTAAAGGTTTACCGAGAATTTAATTTTTTTAGCATAGCAACCAGATGATTTAACCTAGTTCCGACAAATGTATAGTATACGTATGTACATATGTATGTGTGAAATATTTAAACAGAACCTTGGGGCTTGGTATGTCAAGCGACTCGTTGGCTGGTTGGCATTTAAAGCTGCAGTGTGGCACAATTTGTGTGGTGCCTTTGTGTGTAGTGTATGAGTGTGTAATAATGGAGCTTCAATGACGATGCGACCTCTCGTTTTACGTTATCAGTAGTTCCACATATTTATAAGATATATACTCATACATATGTATATGTATACATATGGTGCGTAGCATTGGCACATGGGAAGGTACACCACATTGTTTGGGGTAAAAAGCTGGGGGCCATGCCTTATTGTGTGTGTGTGTATGCGTTGGTTCGCTTGATTTCACGCGTTTCCTCATTTGTAGTTGTGTTGGCATCTTCCATCCATGCGTGCCAATAAACACTCAACCGCACACGTACATTTAAATTTTCCTTTATGTGGCTGAATACAAAAGCTGTCGGCGCTTCACAGACACTGACACAGATACATACATACATAGGCACAGACAACAGGCAGTCGAGCTCATTGACATAAGCCTTGACAAAAGTCAATCAACATATTTGCCCGATTGGAGGAAGAGTATGCCAAGCGGATAATCGATTCGAAATGTGTTTGAATAACAAATTACTGAAATGGTGAATACGAAAGTCATTGCACACATACATATTTATATACATACATACATATGTACATATATAAGCACACACATCTGAAACAGCTAAAAGCAACAAACACAATTTGCAATTGTACATTTAATGCTGCACGCTTTTAGGCGCACTTGAAAATTAAATTTATTCACAGATTGCAGCAGATATTTCGATATTTTAGTTACATATCTGCTGGCTGTCGAAATGTCAATATTTTTACAGTATTGTACAAATAATCTATATGTATACATATGTTATTTACGAGTATATATAGTATACTCGTATATAGTATGTATGCACGCATGTAGATTTTTATATGATTTGGCTGTCAGCCTAAGCGGCAACTTTGTCTGCGACGTAACCACTTGTTGGCTTTGGTTACTGAACTTGCGTTCAACTATTGAACTTTGCCTTTGAGTTTTCTTTTGCCTTCTCCGACACCTCCCACCACCCACCACCAACCATCCAGGACAAGCCGCAGATATACAAGAGCATGCCAAAGCATACCAAAGCATACCAAGGGCAATAGGCAACAAGCCAGAGTCAGGCCAAACAATGAACTTGGCTTGTTGGCCATAACGATAAGCCGTTAGCATAGATTATAAACACTGTAGAAATCGCATAAAGCTAACTCTAAATTTATTCTGATAATGTTTTCAAAATGTACAGTAATTATTAAACTATGTACATACTATACATATACCTGAACAACTTATCGTCTAACTAATTATTACTAGACAGCTTAATGGCATGCTCAGTTTTTCGTACCTTGAACTAAAACTTCCGAATTTTTGACAGCGGCTATATTTTTTTTGTTACAACTAATCATTAATTTTAGGAATACTAAGTTATCCCACGCAGAGTGTTAAGGTATATGTAAGCTTATTATTAATTAACCCTCAATTGTCATCAGATAAATGAAGAGATAAGAATACAATTAATAATAAACTATTTGCTAGAAGAAGAATCGCCCAAACTATTTTAATAAGTTCGCAATGTAGTAAAAATATAGTTAATATTAAAAAAGTTAAAAGACAGAATTGTTCATCGTTGTCATATCTACAATTTTAGAATTTGTTACGGCAGAGTCCTTTATAGCTTAAATGTGTTTTTATAAAACTTAAGAACCCGCAAGGAATAATAAGTATTTGGCTTCAAATAAAAATGTTATAGGAAGACAGTACCCTTATAATAATTTAAATTCACAATTCGCATACAATAAATAGTATCTTAAGAATCTATACAAGTTAATAATTGTCCCGAAAAGTTTTTGTTTTTCAAAGTTTGAATTATTCAAAATATACATGTTTTATAAATTATACTTTAAAAACAAACATTAATAATTTAGAGTTCTGCACTTATTTGATTGAAAGTTGAGGGAATATCTAATGGATTGCAAACAACTTTGGTTCAAGTAATATTGCTGTCTGGCAAATTCCACTGTTGATTCTTTGTATGCACCTACTGGAGCGTTATGCCAATTCAGCGCAGAGCCCTTTTCTCGTGACGCTTGTTGGCAAACAAAAAGCAATAATAATCGACAAACACACATTCGGGGCACATCAGGACAACATGTGTCCCCGACTTTTGGTCAACTGGCTCGCGCCCTGACTCACGCTCGATTTAAATCAAATAAAATTAACAATCCGAGCGGTTGTCAGCATCTGCTGCGGCATACATGGACTAGACGCCCATACGCATTAATCAATTCATGCGCACCGCCCCCAGCAGTCCCCAACTTTCCCCAGCATCCGTCGCTTATCTGACTTTTACCGCGTCTGCTATGCATTGCTCTTTGATTTTTCTAATTTGTCAATATGTCACATGCCGCCTCATGACATGGCCAAGGCGCCATACACACATACTCCGATACAAATATAAATACATATACATATGTATGTATATATATAGACATACAAATGTACATGTGCACTAGACGGGTCAATAAACCAAGAAAGCGTTCAGGCCCTCAAATATGTGCTATATTTTGGGTTCCATTAGGAGTGGCAACAATGAGATTCATGTCATTCATTTGGTTGCACGACACGTTGTAGGCTCAGGACACACACACATACAGACACACACTAACAAAAGATTTAAACATCAATTTAATTAATTTATGTTGTCATTTATGTTGTCATTGCCCTGACAACAGCACCAACCGCACAAAGTCAACAGAGAAGAGGTCCAACGCTTGTGTGGCAACTCTGTCAGCATCCTGCGCACCATAGGAGTCGCAGCAGCAGCAACTACAATTACAATATAGTCGGCAACAGGTTGTCAGCTTCCGCAACTGAGCTTTCGAAAGCTTTCTTCGCAATGCATGAATGAAAATAAACGCAGAAGCACACACACATTCTCGCAAGTGCGAACGTTGACGAAGCGCTTGCCGCTTGCTTGTTCGGTTCGTTATCAGCGAGCGCTGCTCCTGCTGCTCAGTGTTGCCAAGTCTTAGGCGTCAAAATAGCTGTTATATTGAAACAAGCCACAATCCCCGATAATTATTCGGTTTCATTGGTGTAAATAAAATTTAAAAGCCACAATTTAAAACAAATTGTATTTACAAGATCAATACGTTCCAGTTATTTTCGAAAATTCGTAAGCTGTTTGCCACATGATATAGTGATATACCATAGATCTGACCATCTGGCCTTTTTTGTAGTACATACTTGCTTTAAAGTTCTAAAACCACCAGCTACAAGTAAGTAACTTTTACGATCAATCGGCATTTCGTAAGCTGCATAACTGGTGGGAAAATGGCTAAAGGGGTAGCACTGCTGCTGCTGCTGCTGCTGATACGCGCCTCAATGGCTTTGCTGCTCTCGCAAAAGGCACTTCGCACAGAAGGCGGCGTCATCATTGCGCCGTTGGCCAGACAGGCGAGCAGACGAGCACACGGCTCGCGGCGTTTACAGTGAACTTAACAGTGGGAGTTAAAGTAACAGTGAGTGTGACAACTGTTGTTGTTGCCATCATACGGTACATCTTCTGCAGGACACACACATCTCGTCATCGCATCGCGTTTGTTTCGCTTTTTCTGATAATTTCCATTGTAATGCGTTTCCATTGCAAGCCTGCGAAGCGCGCGCGACCGTTTTGAATCAGACCAGTGAGCGTAAAGTGTGTTTAATTTGAATTTTTATTCAATAAAAAATATATGAAAGGAGTCCACAGTGGCAGCTCAAGCAGCAAATGTTATAGCCGTAATTTCTAATGCGCCTTTCTTTGCGGGTGTTTGTGTTTGTGTGTGTGTACAAAAATATATGTAAAAGTAAATTTCTTGAGTGTGGCATAAAATATTCAAATTTCATTTGAAATTACTGCACGCATTTAAATACGAATAATTCAATGCCAGCAGGCGTCTAAGGAGTGTAAGGAACCGAAGAAAAAAAGTAAATAGAACGAACTCAACGAGCGGCACAACAGCATCACCAACATCTAATAGGATTAGGTACCACTCGACACCACCTGACAGTTGTTGGATTAACACAACTCAAGTGCACCTCCAGGCGGAGCAAAGGTAAACATTATTCCCTCCACCAACACTCTTACCCACTCTGATACCCAGTCTCTATCTAATTTATGTCCGGGTATGCCGCTCAACAGCCTACGGTCAATGTCTGTGGAAACAACAACCACTTTAGTTGCGTGTAAAGCGAAAACAATTGTAATCCTCATCGTAATTGCCGCAAAGTGGTTGATGAAACAGGCACGTGGTCGTAGGCGTCTTCGCAGTGTGTTACAGGATACCATTCCTACATGCAATCAACATGCATATTTATATCCATATTGCATTTATATGAACTTTGATAAAATTTTGCAATTTAAATTGTATTTTAAATTAATTACAAGCAAAAAAACATGCAATTTATTTTATTAATTTTAGATTAGTGCATTTACTGCAATTTATTTACATTTGTGTTTAATTTAATTGTTGATTTCAAACACATATGTATTTTATCCTATCACATAACATCATGTAAAGCTTTCAAATATTCTTCTGAAATACCTTAATACCAACTCATTAGTATACGCTATAAACACAATTGGAACGTGTTCCAATTTAAGGGCACCAGCCAATGTTAGCCAATTCGAAAATGTAGTGAATGCAGGAATTGTGTAATATAATGATAATCCTTGAACTTGATGCTGTTGTCTACTTGGAATCACTAAATACCTGTAGGCGTAAAAGCGCATATGAAAACTTTAGCCGCATAAGGATAGGCTCTGAATTATGCACAGACATGCCACAAGTGGCCTCCAATAACATTCAATGGCAACTACAACTTCAAGTTTTAGTCAAATTACACTCAAAAAAATAAATACACTAAATCGCTTTAAAAATCCTCGCATCTAATGGCAGATGGCCCTACTATTGGACAAGTCGAGTTTCGCAAATTATGAAAAAATTAATGAATATTTTCTACAAAGCGAAAATGTATTTTTCTAAATTTACACAAGCAACTATTAATCATTTTTATTTTGAAAATCGGTTTGCATTGAAGATTTTATATTGTATTGTTTCAAAGCGGCTCTCTCACAAATCTGAAAATATTTAAGAATTATAAGTAAATCTAAGAACTATATGTCTCAGGACAAAATACACACTTTTCTTAATTTAACGCAATCTAAAATCAATTTGTTTTCACGAGTTGCCCAAAAATCTAACAACGAAGAATTACTTTTACGGGTTCTCAAAAAGCCGTTGAAAAACGAAAAAATGTAATTGCGGCGTTTCTAAAATCTAGAGCATGTTTTTTCGGTGTATAGTGAAGTGCTCAAAACAATTTTAATCCTCGCATAAATGCGGCAGAGTGGTTGCTGCATCAGGGACGTGTTGCAGGGAGTAAGCTGGATTTGATTGCCACAAGTAAACGACATGCATATAGGAAAAGTACTTAAATAGTATATAGGCAGAGTAAAGGCCCTTTTTTCCCCGTACCCGACACTCAATAGCACAACACAAACATGCGTTAGATACTCTTGGATAGAGGAATGGTAGTCCTTGACATTGGTATTCTAGTGTGCTGGAATAACAGTTGCTGGTTGAACGCATTTCAAGTGCACTGTTAGAAATGCCCCTATTCGGAGTCCCATCAATGTCAGTGCAAGCTAGCTACAGTTGTGAAGTAAAGTGCGCCGAGAAACTGTAATCCCCTCATAATTGGTGCAACGTTGTAAATGCAACAGGCACATTTGCGTAGGCCAGCTATTCCATTGCAGTAGATGGCTTTCAGGTATCACTTGCCACGTGCATACGCACGCACTAAAATAAATTGGCCACCCCACGCATCATATTTTGTGAGTTGCCATATATGTATGACAGCGCGTATACGTAATATCAATATCGTTGTCCATTTTGGAGACCCAGAGCCATCACTCATTCATTTTTAATTGTCAAATATTGCACAAGTATATTAATATCAAAACTGTATTCTAGTGTCCATCGCGTTCACCCCGTCCCCGCACAAATTATAACTGGCTGGTCGCCATATTAACGCGACTCTGTTATCAGTCCGGAGGCGTCGTAGCCGTAAACTCCATAAATATCGCATTTTATTAAACAAGCCCGAATCCATTTGCGTTATTGCGTTTACGTGCACGAATGTTAATTGAAGTCACCTACCTGCACAGGGCACAATTCTCTCATAAAAGATTAGATAATTCTGTCCGGTTGGTTGGCTGTGCACTCAAGTTCGAGTCCTAGGTTCCGACAATTATTAAAGAATTTATGAATGGCGCCGAGGCAACCGAAAAGGATGTGAGCAGCTCGAGGGCAGCTTGTCGTTAACGAAGCGTTTCTACAATCATTTTCAGCTCTTTGACACACAAAGCTACTTGTAAGCACAAATACACACACATAGATATATCTACACACTAAGTGTATTTGCAAGCGTTATCATCTACATACGAGTATATACACATGCGAGTGACAACTATGTCCATGAATATTCATAATATGGAAGTGAGCCCTCCAGCTACATTTAGCTGTCTCTTGTTTTTCCATTTTCCCTAGCGCTCAGCACAGGCATGAACATAAATTACACACAATAATTATTGATATTTAAATATAGTACTATATGCAAGTATGTGATTTGGATTTCGATTTAGTGTGGGCGAGGCACCCTGTATATACACAGGTTAGCACTTAGGTGGTATCGCTTTTGGCACAAATCTCTTTATGGCAATCGGTACGCATTGGTTTGGCTCATAAAACATGCCCATTCAATGCTGCCTATACAAACGCTTTAAACGTTTTTTCTTTCGATTTTTCCATTGCTCTTTAGGAGCCAGGTTTGTTTTGATTGAAATTTTATGTGGTGTGTGTGCACATGGCGTATACGTGATATGTCTCACGTCAACGCAGGTTAGTGGAGTGCCAGAATACATTTACATATATATATATATATATATATATATATATATACATATTTATTACGATAGGACTATATATATTACATTTACAAAAAAAGAAAAGAAAATAAAACGATCTGGACATCAAGCAGCCCTGCAGGCAATCAAGTATTATTTGTAAATATTTTGATGTCCTGCCAATTCAATTGGCAATTGGCAGTCGACAATTGGAGAACGATTGCCACCTCTTTGGTCAGTTATCCATCCTGCCCTCATCCGTTAAGCAAACTGCGTGAATGTATGTACATTTTATTTACTTTTACTTCGTCTTCGCTTTGGCAAATCGTATTTGTGTGCATTGGCAGCTCAAATTATTTTGTAGTGGATTATCGAACTTATCTCTGATAGCCCCTTAATTTGCTCAGCTGTCTTGCGGAAATTCAATGCAACCGACCCTAAGTAATTAAATGACTCAATTGACTGCACTAGCAAACAAACAAGGGTGTGCACATACACATTAGTATCGGATCACTAAAAAGTCTATATACACTGCTACCACGATTAAATGGATACCAAAATAAAAGTACACACTTATGCGAGTTTTTTGTCCTCCTTTTTTGTAGAACTCCAATTGTTTATTTAGCTAAATAGGTTAGTTGAGAGTTTTGTTTTAATTGAAATGAAGAAATATAAAAAAGGGACATTCAAACGCACGCATCACAGAACGATGGTTATTATTATCTTTTACGATAAAAAAGATTTATTGTTTACTTAATAGCAAAGAGAAAAAAAATTACCAATTTACCCGTTTTTTAAGCTAAATATTGAAACTGAAACTAAATGCTGCAACTGATTTATATAAAGTTTAACTTTTTTAAATGAAGAGCAATAAAAAAATTTGTTGTTTTTTTATGCTTATTAAAATATGTGTTTTTCATTTATTATCGTTAGATTATCGCAAACAAAATTGTTCCAAAAAACAATTATGTTTTTTTGTGCAGGTGGTTAAGCGCCTTTACGTTTTTCGTTATAAGTTTATGCTTAATTTTTTTATGCTGCGGAGAAAAAAAGTTCTAAGAAAAATATATTTTTCAATATTGCATTCAATACATAGTAGATTTTCAAATCAAATTTAGGTAAATCTTGTATTAAAATTAGGAGGAGTGGAAGAGTCACTCTTTCGCAACTCGTAGTCCTCGGAAAGTGCATACTTTATTTCATTTGGTAGGGAGGTTTTTCTGGTCAAAGTGATGATATTTTGTGAATTTGCATCATAAATGCAATAATTAAAGATTATTATCATTATTATATATGTTCTTACATATAAATCGTTAATATTATTACAATGAGCTGTGAACATTTTTCCTTCAAAGGATATTAAACATTAGTGTTACTTTTATATGTTTTATGGGTTGAAGCAGCAAAAAACCTTAAAGCTATCAAGAAATCGTTATACTTATTTATTCACTTGATTGCCAATGTATTTTCTTAGCTATTCTGTTGTAGACGCATTGAACTTTGCACGCAATGGCCCTGGCCGGTTGGCTACTTCCTCGCGCTACTTTGATACATTGGCAACAAAGTTTGACAGCGGAAATGAAAAAACTATTTCTATTTACGTTCAATGTCGGCCAATGGCTGCATAGCCATGTCTTTATTTACCATAAGCATCAAAAAGATATCTTTGAGTTGGGCAGTAGCTCCTTGGTCAACATTTGACCCACATTATTATGAGTGGGGCCGTTTGGCTTACCGTGATGTGCGATGAATTATGCGAGGATTTCTTCGATGGAGCTGTGGTGCTAAGACCTTCTTCGACTCATAATCTGTACAAGTGGAATGCGTGTAAACGAGTCCTTTGGGCATAAACACTCACACAGGGCGCCACTTAATCATTACAAATGATTGCACACACTCACATAAGCGCACAAACACACAACAACACACATACAGATACCCACATTAAAGCTGCCGGCAACACCATTTATAGCTCGTTAGCAACTCAAGCTGAGTTGGACGATTTGAGAGGCATCAGAAGGCAGGCAGTCGTCTTCTATTGATGTTCGTCTGGGTTTTGAAGTTACAGCTGATACGAAGACGTTTCATGTTATTGTTGTTGTTGCTATAGTTTCTGCTATTTTTGACGTTGCTGTTATTGTTGTTGTTGTGGCAACTTTTTCCGGCATTAATTGGTACGATTTGGCCGCAAGCGTGTTATAAGAACTTTGATTAGCATTATGAGTGTAAAATTATTTGCCTAATGCCAAGGCCGTATGCTTGTTTTTGCTGCTGAATTTAAAACTGTTCGCACATTTTATCAAAGTCAATTTTATGTTATCTGCTTGACTATTTTTGCAGCTGAAGTTGATAAATGGTTTCACTTGAATTTTCCAGTGAAAATCGATATCTTCATCGTGGCCATTACTTGCACACCAATTCGAGAGTGCAGTGCGAAAAAGAACTGAACAAAGTCTCGACGCTTTGTTGTTAATATGCCAATGGCATTGGCTGATTAGTTAGTTACCCCAAGAACTGGTCTTCAGCTTCGGTTCAGTTTATTTACAGCAGATCGTAAAAGCGACAAAATATGCGCCCGCGTTGTGCGGTCAAAGACTTTTTGTCCTGACTCATCAGAAGCAGTCCAACTTGCTGCAGCACTTACAGAAAGAAACAACAACAAAAATTAAACAAAAGGAAAAAAGAATAGAAGAGAAAAACTGCACTTAAAATTGAATGCTAACGCTAACAAAACGTAGCCAAGCAAGGCAAAAGCCAAAAACCCACTAAGATAATCTATGACATAAAATCATGCGACATCAGACAGTGATAGTACCCTGCCAGCAAGCCAGCCAGCCAGCCAGCTACCCAGCCAGCTACCCAGCCATCCAGATGCAGACAAAGAAAGCTAGCATAAAGAGATGTGGAATGCTGCAGTGCATTGCCAATTGAGCCGCATACAGAGCCCCTCCGGTTATAGGATATGGGGTGTGGTTGGTCGATGGCTTCCATTCGCTTCAAAAACACTATTCGAGTGGAAATTATAGAAAGAAATTTGTTCTAAGCTTAATTTTTGCCAACATTCTGATTGTGTTCATTTACATTTATATCGCTCTCTCTACCTCCATCTTGGTTTTGGCCGCATTTGTGTTAGTCGAATGCTTTCGTAAATGTTTCAATTTTCGTTGCATACCTTAAGGAGCCCGGGGATATTGCTTGTGCGAAAAGTTTCATTGCCACAAGCCACAAACATTGTTTGCCCTTAAAGTTTGCGACACGCTGGCAATTTTGAGCGCCGTTTCCGCCATTTACATTTAATTGCTTAATTACAGCTGCATTTCAGTCACTTCAGACCGCCCAGCAGCCACTACATAAGTACATAAAAACATACATACTCTTTCTTTTCAACTTGCCCGACTCTTTTATGGCAGGGCAATCACATTGCCGAGCCAACGTGTAGTCGCAACGCTAACCCAAAGGCATTTATGACTGCCCTGCCCCACACCGGTCCACTCCCCCTCCACAACTGAGCTATACAATTGCCGTCAAGTGGGTGTTTAGGCCCTGCCGTGGCCTTTGAATTTAAGGCATTTGACTTTATTTTATTTTACTTTACCAACAGACTTAAAGTCTTCCGCCCGCTGGCTAACATTGTGCGTTAAATAATTTTTTAGTGCCTCCACCTACAGTTGGTGGGGCACTGGCCATAAATGCACTGTGCTTCTGAGTTTGTAATCGGGAACTTCTTACGCTTACTTGCAGCTCATTCGTTCATGCAACTTCCGTGCACTCATGCCGCTTGAGTGCCCAAGGTAGCCGATTTCATTCCTCCCCTCGATTCGGGTCTCATGCGCCTGCATGTAATGCATCGCAATGTGGACCTATATGATGGCTGCAGCCCGCGGAGATCGGGTCAATACTATGATGTCCACCAGACGCCGGCCTGAAACCGAATCGCCCAAATATGGTTACAAGTAAGTAGTACTTCCGCAATAATTTAAAGTTATTATTTGTATTTGAATTTGAATTTAATTTTATTAATCCAAAAAAATAATCAATAATTTAAAGTTATTATTTGTATTTGAATTTGTATTTAATTTTATTAATCCAAAAAAATGACAGCGAAAGTGATTCGAACCTCAAATTCGAAATCCATGCTCGAATTTCTAAGAAGTCAACTTTATTGCAAATTTCCAAGTTTATTAGCGTAGAGTTCCTCTTAAGTCTTAGGCAGAAGAGATTAAATAAACCTAATATATAAATTTAAAAGTAAGCACATATTGCTTTGAAATCCATCGCACAAAGGGTGAAGTGTAATTATAAATGTGTCTGAAACAGAATAAATCATCTAAATTGATTGGTGATTATGAAATATAAAGTAAAATGCACTTTATTTTGTATAACTTGCTGGCACAGGCCTTTCTTTTCATAAATAGTCTTTAGTTATTGTTATTTTTGCCAATTTTCGATATTTTGGCACAACTTCCCCATGAAGCTAAAGACATATTGTTATTGATTATTTTGTTATTTTAATGTCCTTCAGCCTAAGCCGTCCCATGTATCGCACTACGCGCTTTGCAAGTCCCTCATCTACAGCCACAGCTCAAATTCCTTACGGCAGTTCAACAAGCCAGAACGCTGCCGAAGCTCTTTTCCATACGGCATTCAATGGTTTGGACAACGCGTTGGCAACCGAAGAAGTCAGTGGCGGCTTGTATGCTCCATTCAGGCCAATGGCTGCGATTACGCCGGATGGAGCAAGTGGTAGCGTTTGTCTGCCACGCAAGCACATAATTGCCAACCAAACGCCAACGCCGGAGCTGATGCACAGACCCTTGGGTCAGGTTGGCGATGACAACGCAGTCCGAGAACAGCACCAACAGCAACAACAACAGCCACCGCCCTATCCGCCTGCCCTGCAGCAGCATCAGCAGCATGCTATGAACAGTTGTCAACGTGCCCCTTGGCAACGACATTATCAGCAGCGTGGCATGCTTTCATCCAACACCAACAGGCGTCCCAGCTCGCTCAGCAATGAAACAACGGATGGGGAGGAGGATGATGATGAAGTTGAAGAGTACGATGAAGATGTTGCTGAGGCCACCGCTGTGGCTGCTGTGCGGAAGGACCAGTGCCAGGCCGTTCCTGTTAGCCACCAGAACGATGAGAACTATCTGGAGAATGGACGGAAACTTATTCAAGTGAGTAGACACATTTATTCCACATTTAGCGGACAGCATGGCGTATGCGTAATTTAATACGCGCGTGCCCACAGTCTGGCTATAGTTTATTTATTTGTTGGTTATAATTTAACGGCTACAGCTATGATATTCAATTATGCGCCCTGTCGTAATTAAGTAATTGCTTTAATTGATTAATGCTATCGCCGTTCCCCATCAGCAACGTCCTGGCCATGCCTTCATGCTGTCATCTACTATGTATACTATTGTACAGTATACAAGCATGAGTGCTCATATATTTGTATATGTATGAGCATATGTATATACTTAAAGCGAAAAGCGAGAGAGTTCATATATTTATGCTACAGGTAATTTACCCAGCAGCATGCGATGCGCTATGTAAACGAACTGCAGACCTTCATAAACTTGACCTTCGCAGCTAAATCGCGTTTTAATTACTTCCTTCATTGTCACGTACTCAGTTGTCGTCGCCATCAGGCGGTCGACGGCTTTGTGGCCGGCATTTTGGAGCCCGTTTGGGTGCCCGCAGCCGTTTTTATTAGCACGTGTCAATTGACTTAAAAATAATTGCATTATTTTCTTCGTTTTTTATGTGCCGTTTTGCCGAGGCTTCCTAAAAACTTCATTTAACCCTCGAGCTATTATTAACGCAGAAAAAAAGAACGGCCAAAGACACTTTACCGAAGGTTACAGAAAACGACTTGTAACAATGGGGCATATTTCGATGTTATCTAGTAAATATTCTCACTCTTTCCTCGATATAAGTGGGATAATATATATTTTTCCTACCCGAACACTATTCAGTCATGGCTCTTACTTATTGAAGCCTTGAGTTTTTAACTTTCCCCGTAGATTGTAAAAATAAAGAACAAATCTATTTATATGTTCTTTATTTGTTAGTGGCAAAAATATGAAACTTTTGTTCATAATACTCAGAAATGTGTTTTGGCTTGAAGATTTAAGGATATCTTTTAATTACAAGTAATTTATTTATATTGCATTCGATTTTCCATATGAGTTAACTTGTTATGCATACACATGCATACTATACACATATGACTATGCATAGTCATAACTTAGACTAAATTGCATTTATAGCATAAATGATGTGTTTCTATAATTAGTCCACATTACAGTTAGTTGAAGACAACCGTCTTCAAAGTATTTCGAAGGGCATTTCGCCTGTCACTTCAATCAAATGTTCCAACCGAATAAATTGCAAAGTTAAACGTAAACAGCTGCCCAAGCAGAAGTGGCACCTGCAATGGCTCTTATTAAAAGTCTAAGCTAAGTATGCTCAAAAAATTTAATGAAAGTAAGGCGTTTAGGCACAATACTTGGCTGCTGTTTATATAAAATTGTAATCGAACAAAATAGTAGCTAGATGTGGATATACTCTTATAATGAAGTGCATTTTTCTTTATTGTAAAATACTTGTTCCGGGAGCTAAAGCTGGCTGTTGCCCAATTTTAGACAGGTTTGACATATAAGCGGCAACTGGTAATTTAAAAAGTGGCTGCCTCTCTTATCCCCACTCATCTTGCCACAATGGTAAGGCATTAGGCGGATTGAAGATGGAGGTAGAAGAAGAAGAAACTGTTTCAATGTCATTTCATAAATGGCATGACAGCAAAAACGCAATGAAATAACCACAAATGATCGACTCGGCCCACCCTCAGAGAGTGATGTGGACGTCCTATCGAATCGAGCGTCCGACCAGAAAACCGCACACCAAAAATTGCTTTTGAGGTGTGTTGTGTGTGCTTTGGCCAGCAAGCCAGCCACCAAGCCAGCAAGCCAACCATTCAGCAAGGGAACAAGGTGCCGCAACAGCTACAGCAGCAGTAACAACAACAAGGAAAGAGTACACAGCACTCATTGTTGCTAGCTTACAAATAGGGTTCTCTATCTGTTTGTCCTTCTGTCCCTTGTTTGTCCCTTGTCTCATAGTCAAGTCGCTTTGCTGTTTGTTCATCACTCAAATTTTTGCACCACCAACGTGGAACAATTAAGTGACCGTCGATGGCGGAATGATGGAAATAAATTGCCTGACTGGCATTGAAAATGCTCGAGACATTCAGCGACATTGAATTGAACGAGAAACACGAGTGGTAGAAATAGTTTAATAACCGCCAAGTTGGTCAGTGTCCAGGATGTCGTGCTGGCTAACGCCTGCTTTCGCTATTAAACCGATTAATAAGCTTTATTTGTTTTCCATACTTTGCGTTTAGAGCTCAATTCCTTTCGCCTCCTCTACCATTAGCATTTTCTGTTTTGCTTATTGTTTCTCTGCAATTTGAGCCACACAGCAATCGAAACAACAACAACAGTACAGCAATAAAAAGCCACAGGAAAATAAACAAAGAGCACGCCTGTCTATCCATCCCATCCTTTGTCTCTATCCGTTCGGCTCGTCCTGTCGCTAATCCAGGGTTTTTTTAGTTAGTCAATTTTGTAAGAATTTCAGTTGCGCAAAAAACGTGTTAGACGTCGCCAGCAGAAAAATTCTGAACTCTCCCTAGGCACTCGACTCGACAGTGACTTACACGAACCGCAAATTCAAAAGCCGCCTAATGCGCTCGGTAAATAACAAGAAAAGTGGAGCCTTATAACAAACCAGAAGGCGTCTGTGTGCAACTAAAAGGCATTATGATTATTCTGATGACGGTTTTAAGGCCGCTCTCTGTGTTTGTGTGTGTTTATGTTTGTGAAAAAACAAGGCCAGGCTTATTGTTAGTCCCGCCTAATAGACGGCTTGACGAATGTTCTGGTTAAAGCAAACATACATGGCTATGTAAAAGGCTAAAAAGGCAAGGTGCTTTAAAGAGTGGGTGATGTTGACGTGTGTTTAAGCTGAAACCATTAGCCTGCCAGCTGGATGTACTCATCGCTGATAAATGCCAATATGTTATTATGATTATCTAATCTGCAGCACATTTGCATAATTTCCCAGCGCAATGAGCGCAAAGTACAAAAAACAATAACAACAGCTTAGTCACTTGCTGACTTTTAATCAATAAACCCAAAATCTGTATGCAAATAACAAATACGAAATGTGTGGGTGGGTGTTGATACAACTCAATTGGACATAATAAATGTGTTAATGATAAATCGCAATTTGTCGAGATTCACGTGAAGTGCCAATGGCAACCATTGATGATAGAAAATATATCTACAATATAAGCAAATACACAGATATGTAAAGAGTAAAATCTGCTTATGTGGGCCAATCTCGGGTTAGCTTCTTTAAATGTCAGCATATAGGGGTGAACCAATTTTTCCGATTTCTAGCTGTGAATGAACCTAGTTATAGTATGAAGACATTGTTTTGAAAATTAAACTCAATTCGGTTTGCGTTGACTTCTGAAGAAAGCTTAAGCATGAAGGATGAGATATTTTATACAGAAATACCCAATAAGGCAGGTTCTACTGTACCCATATTGTGTGTGTTTTTGTTCTCTGCATGCTCGGTTTTCTGGCTTGCCTGGAATTTAAATTTGTACACAACACTTAGACGCTCTTGACTCTTGGCAACTTCTAACACTTCGTTTTAATAAAGCGTTAAGAGCATTTTATTTGAGCATAAAAACATACGCATCGAATAAACGCCGAAAAGCTCGATTTGAATATCATAAAGCTTGTTGCTGGTCCGCTGGCTGCGCTGCTCTAACGGAGGCACAATTATGGAAATTTATTGTCCAGCACTCGTATGTGCTTTGCATGCCAATCAGGCGACCTGCGTAGTTCGCCAGTGTGGCTGACTTGATATTCAATTCACTGCGATTGCTTTTCAAGTACAAGTACGCCAAAAACGAAAAAAAAAAAACATAAAATAACCAAAGCAAAACACCGTACATCGAATTGACCATTCGATTTTTGGCTTACTGTTAACCTTGTAATTGGCACAGGCACAAAGACCCTCGGGGTTTCCATAATGCCACTATTTCAGCTTTGTTGCTCTGAGCTTACACATGCAATTTTCATGAGAACCAATTCTGTTGCTACACACAGGTGATTTGAGTTCATTAGTGGCATTTAAACTAGGTATTTGCAAAATGTGTTCGCATTAGCAGAGATGCTTGCATTTGAGAAAAATGGTATTTGTTAAAATGAATCTCTCACTCTGCTTTTTTATCCTATGTTCCGCCAATTTTACACATTAAACAGCTTAAAAACATAAACCCATCAGCACTGATACAAGTGAAATAGTATTTATTCGTGCCACTTTCAATTCCGCCTTCAATGATGTATTCTTAATAAATTTCTCTTCCCAAACATTAATACTCATATTATTTTACTTGTCATTCGTGTTAAGGTGTATAAACATGTTTGTACTACATATATGTAATATGCGAATTATTTGTCATAAGAAACCGTTTTTCACCACAAAGAAAAGGAATTGACAAATATTTCACTTCAATTACGATGTAATAGTTTTGTGCAAGCATTCGAACTCGGAAGCTTTATTTCCAATTTCATTACCATTCAATAAGATTAAAGATCCAACAATAAATAACTCTTAAAATAAATTTAAATAGTAAAACATTAGTTGCAGGCCATTTATTCCAATAGAAATGGAAACACTAAAACAGCTTTTGTGTAATTTGTTGTGCAGATGAATCGCAAAAAATGACAAAAAAAAGCTTTAAAAAAGTTTAAAGGCGAGAGATTTAAAATTGAAATTCTGAAAATAATAAATCAAAAGAGCCATTTCAACCGCTGGCAGTTAGAACTAACTCATTTAATAAAAAATTCAAATTTTCAGCCATGAAACCCATAGTATACATAATTCAATGTTCATTGCATTTATGTAAATCAATCAAACCAACTATATGCCGTGTTAGGTTGTTATGAGTGCGAATCAATTTATGCAAAAATGTGTTGTGCAAACAATGTTAAACATTAGATGGCTTTCAGCTTAATTAAATGATAAAACCAACGCCAAAAAACCGTTTAAAAAAATGCAAAGCCACTTAGTTAATATGACAGAATGTGACTTTGTGGGCGCAATGGCGGCACCAACGCGACATTAAGTGTCATCAATCTTGTCAAATTGGCATCAATAGCGTGCGGGCAAGTTGTTGGTTGGTCGGTCGGTGAGTCGTTCGGTTTACTGGTAACTCGCCCTGGCCTGAAATGCCTGTAATGAAGGACCAAAGTGACTCGGGACTATGCAAGTTAATTAATTAAACGCAACGCCTTCATCGCCGTCGCCGATGCCGACGCCGTTGTCATTCGCGACGCTACATGCAAATTAAGAAAATTGCAAAAAAAAGCAAAAAACTAAAACAACACTTGAATTGCCAACAACAATTACAATTACAACAACAATAACGGCAGCGACAGCACCAGCAACACCAGCAGCAGCAGCAGCAGCAGATGCGACGATGACAACTTGCACAGACAGTTATTGTGTATGCGCCATGGTGGCCACCTGTGTATGAAGCCGCTGCTTCTGTCGCTGCTTCTGCCACTGTCGCAGTAGGCGCTGACGCTGACGCTGACGCCAACGTTGGTAATCAACGGCATGTGACAAGCGTGGCGTTTTCAGTGTTAACGGGCACGTCAACGCGCATGCGCATGCGACGCATATTAGGCCTTGTTGTTATTGTATCGTGCGTATATATAATGTTGTTTTTTGTTTTTGTTTCGCGGATAGACCCAACTTTGATTTGCGCGACAGACGACCATAAAAGCAAAGACTCATTGAAGCAAAAGTGAAAAGTGTAGTGAAGAACGCGACACGAGCGCGCTAAGCTCGAACATTTGTATGCGCTAAGTGCAGTGGTGATGGTGCAATCACTAGATATATCAGCTATAACCGGACAAAATGACATGGTAACTATGGCTGTGAACTTCTTGAGTCAGCTTGACCTTGAGAAACAAACGCTTCCACTCTGTCTAATAGATCATGTAGAACTACTGGTCAGACTAGCACTTTTACTCGAATACACACGTTTGTACCGTATCTTACGCACCTTACCAATTAAATATACAAGTATATATACTACTAATCTACAAGCGATTTTTGTACAACAAGAATTTCAACTTTCACCATGTAATTCATCACGTTCAGATAAATAGATAGATGTATATAATTTTATGAATTATTGTATAAAATATTCTTCAATTTTTTTTTTTGCAAAACGCATCTGTCTATTATAGCATATATTTTTTATTTTAATAATGATAAACATTTAATTTACAAATTGTTTACATTAAGATGGATCCTTTTCAAATTTTGATTTCTATACTTTTCTTCTTGAATTTAAGGGGTTTCCGTTTCATTCGTTTCTGCTTTTCAGTTTTGAAAAAATAACAAACTTACAAGTATTATACTTTTTATTTGGTTATTTTTTTACAATGCATGTTTTAAATTATTACCACCTAGTACTATGTCGTATGTGAAAGATCTCTAAAATCTTGGGTTTATTTATTTTCATTGAATCTATATCTATCTATCTAGCGAATATTTTTTAATGCAACAGTAATGGGTTTTTTAGTTAAGCCTATTTCGAATTCCGTAGACGTTCGCTGCACATTTTCCAATATATGTGATAAGTTTAACAATTCGATAGTAGCCGTATTAATTAGGCTAAATTAATGTTTGCTAAAGCTATGTATTTACCTTACTTATCTTATATCTATAATAAATGTAGGTGCATCGTTAAATTCATATTTAAAGCTTAAATTTTTTTTATATAGATGAACTAGGAGCTTACAGTTTTTAGCACAGATAAATTCCGTTTCTCGGAAAGAAAAAAAATATCAATTGAAATTGCAATGGCTGATGTTTCTGGCTTGCGAAAAACGTTAGAAAAATATTCCAGTTCACATTGCATTACAAAAAACTTCCTTCGTGTGAAAAAATTTAGTTTACCTGTGGTAGAGGGACAGAAAAAATCTGTATGTATTACGAGCTAAACTATTAGGAATAATATTGGTGTGTGTTATAGAAGTGGAAAGTTTGTTTTCGAATAAATCAAAAACTTTGCTGCTAATTACATTTTTAATTAAGCTTTTTTGGTAGTTACCTCCTTCGGTGATTCACGTGTTATAGCTATGTAGTGCCACATTTCTCTTTTCGTCATAAGAATGAAAACAAAGCCACACAAGTGTCGGCCTGGCGGCTTACTTGTCTCTCTTCATATCACTTTGTCCTTGTGTAACATGTGGCGTGTACGTCATATTGAGCTCTATTGGGCGGATATACCATAAGATGGCTTAATGGATTAAATGCTGCCACCAACTGATAAGCGTTTATTAGCCTGTCAAGCACATGCTTTTAATCTGGGAAGCACACAATCGCGCATGGGACAACAGACACAGACACGCACACACCAACAAGCACACACTTGCAGCAATGTTTGTAATAAGCATCATCACGTGTGTGTCTCCTGCATATACGGATAGCTATAGGAATACATACACACATAGCTGAACCCACCCGGCGCACAGTGGGAGATATTAGATATCTAGTAGGAATAACATAACATAATCAGAGAAAATCCATATTGCTTTGACATTCAACTAAATCCAAAAGCCTTTTTTCCATTCTTGTGTTGGGTACAGTGGTTATAAGTAAGTGCAAAAAACAGGAAATAAAACAGAGCATACTTTAAGGACTTCTTTAAATTATATTAAATGGAACTTTAGCTCGTAAAATAATCACAAATAGAAGTGCATTATGAGACTACAAAACACTGCATTAAAAGTAAATCGTGATGCTTTTAAATTTGTGCAAAAACTTCGCTTTAAGCTGTAGCTACATACTTGTAGAATGTTATTTTATAATTCTATAATTTTAATAAAAATAAAAAATGTTCAATAGCTTGGTTTATGAAAATTGTAAAGCCTATAACGTTTGAAATGAAACTCTATTTAGAATAAACCATATCCTGGAACCCAGCGTTAGAAGATTTTATATTATTTCAGTTATAATCATTCGGGGTTTAATTTTCTCTAGACATCCCTAGTCGTATTTAGATATTCAAAAGAAAATTGAGATGCAATTTGGGTTTCATTTTTGGATGAATTCCATCCAGACCTATGAAAATACCCACTATATGTTGTTTAAATTTCAGTCCGTTATGCATGTATGTACGCATATATAGTTTTATGCCCACGCAGTCTGCAGCTGTGCCGCTCTCATTACATATGGATATGTATATATTAAGTGCGTATATCATCTGAGCGTGTGAGCGCACATTTAAAGCGAAAAAGTTGAGGCGCCGTGTTCGAGTTGGCCAAGTTTTAATGTTGTTCGAGATGCGATATGGCATTAAAATGTTTCAATTAGCCCAAGTAAAGTGCTCAACAAATGCACATTTCGGCACGCCGGCGACGCGGCTAACCCTTTGCTTTCAAATTTCTGTTGTTCTTATTGCTGTTGCTGTTGCTGTTGTTTGGTGGAAAGTTTGACTAAACTTTTTAAACAACTTTTACAGGAGCAAACGAAACGCACCAAGCCGTCGGCGCTGCGACGCACACTGCAGGCATTACGTCAGCGTCTGACCAAACGGAATCGGGCCAAGCCACCCGACTGGTTTCTGGAGAAGTTCTCGAATACGACCAATACGGATAAGATAGGCAAAAATGCCGCCGACGATGCGGCACTCTCCAGTGAGATTCGCGGCAACAGCGCCCTGTGCAATCGACTCTCCGTGGATCCGACATTGCAGTCCCACTACCGGGTGAGTTGACACGCAGCTTTCTACATCTGGCTGTCATTCGAACTAATCCCCTTCCGTATTATCCTACGCTTCTTATTCTCTATGCAGTGGCTGGCCATTGTCTCTCTGGCTGTGTTATATAATATCATCTTTGTGGTTGGACGGTCGGTATTCTGGGAGATTAACAAGAACGCGCCTGCTGTCTGGTACACACTGGACTATCTGTGTGATTTCATCTACCTGCTGGATACATTGGTGCACATGCACGAGGGTGAGTCGAGTTGCCCGTGTGGGCTGAAACAGGCTCTTACTAGTGTGGTTATCAAAATAGTCTTTTTATGCATGTAACTGACATTTTTTAAGGCTCAGTTTGTTATGCGGTTGTTTGATTTCATACAGTCAACTATCACTATATCGAACTCCAGCCAGAATTTCGATACAAAAGAATATAGTATAACAAATAAGATATCCCTGTTTTTTATTTTTTTGTTTCTTGGACAGGCGTCTTTAGACTCTAAACATAATAAGGTTATTCCTAATTGCATTTTTTCCAACTGTTTTAAAAATGTAGTAAACTAAGAATTGCAACGATTGGTTAAAAAGGAATCCTTAATAGAACCCTCAACGTGTTTAAAAACTTTCGGCATTATTTTTTCGTTACATCACACCGAAGGGAAGGCCAAATATATATTGCTTCGCTTCAACAACAACAAAATCAAATCTTAAACATCACCAAAGAATACTATTAATTGTGATAAGGATTATAACTGATTTTGATTTGCGATTTGCTATCCTGGCCACGAATATGAAGTAATTGCATTACGGTATTTAAGGACAACCAAAATTAATGACTTGAGAGGTTATATTGGTTTAAATAGAATTAACTTGTCTTGTAACTATAAGTTACTTCCATTAAGACCAATATGTGCATTAAACAAATTTTTTGTTGAAATAAAGAAAATGTCTGCAAATTATTTGCATATCTGACCGCAGCTTTAAGCAACTCAATCTGAAAAATTGGCATGTTCGAGGCAGTAAAATCACAGCTATACTGACAATAGTGGTTTTCTTTACTTTGATTGGACGCATACATTTTAGAGGTGTTTGACCGTGTGCTCTTATACATATACATATGTGTGTGTGTGATTGCGAGGGTGTGTGTGTCTGTCGTAACGGCCTACGCAAATTAGACTTGAAGACTTTCATGTGAGGTTCCTACATCAGCTTAAGCCACAGCAGACGTGTCGACGACAACGTCAGCAATAAAACCAAGAAAGACCAAACCAAACTGAGCCATTTGCCATTTGCCGGTCACACTTATACATACACATTTGGGTCGCTCATCTCTGTGTATGTGTGGGTGTGAGTGTGTGTGTGTGTGTGTGCGTGTTGCCAAACACAGGGATAAGCCAACCTTGACATCTCATACATATAGCGACAAACGTATTTAATATAAACAACGGCGACAACGACAGCGCCATGAACTGTGCCCGTCTATGCAAAAATGAAATATTCAGATGCACACCACACAAACACACACACTCGTACACACACACACACACACACACCACACATACACACAGAGAAAGAACAACCAGAACTACAGTGGAAAAAAGAAACAAACCAGCACAGCGCGCCAACAAAAGGCATGCAAAGGAATCTTGCCAACTGGAAAATAATACCGCGAATTATTTTGAAACTTAACGCGTGCTGCGTGCCACACACACACACACACACACACACACACACATACATATATATATACACCAATACACTCATACAGCCATAGAATAAGGCCATGCATATAAAAGCTTTTGTTACATGCCTCTGACATTCACCATTTGGTAGGTTTCCTGGACCAGGGCCTCCTGGTGCGAGACGCCTTTAGGCTGCGACGGAATTACTTTCACACCAAGGGCTGGTATCTGGACATACTATCCATGCTGCCAACCGATCTGGCCTATATCTGGTGGCCGCCAGAGACTTGCTCCAGTTTGTATCTACCCTGTCCAGTAATTGTGCGCCTGAACCGCCTGCTGCGTCTGCCACGCCTTTGGGAGTGGTTCGATCGGACAGAGACAGCCACCGGATATCCGAATGCGTTTCGCATCTGCAAAGTGGTGCTGGCCATATTGGTGCTCATCCATTGGAATGCCTGCATGTATTTTGCCATTAGCTACGAGTTGGGCTTCAGTTCCGATAACTGGGTATACAACTTGAACGGAACCCGCAACAACACTCTCCAGCGTCAATACATCTACAGCTTCTACTGGTCCACCCTGACTCTGACGACAATCGGCGAGACGCCCACGCCCGAGAACGATGCGGAATATTTGTTTGTGGTGGCCGATTTCCTCGCCGGCGTGCTCATCTTCGCTACCATTGTGGGTGAGTATGCCATTGGAAGTCAAGGGGAATCGGAAGTGCTAGGATGGGTTCTTGGGATGCCCGGTTCCTGCGGGCGCTGGCTTTGGGGTTCATTGAGCTGAGCGTGTTTGTTTAGCCGCGTTGTTTACGCAAATATTTCGTCTGATCGTTTAATTGGTTGCAGAGTGACATCTGTGACATCAATGGGTATTAATTTACAGCCACGCACGACCGACATGACGCGCACTAGGACTAGGACTAGAGAGAGAGGACGATGACGATGACGATGACAACGACGACGACTATGACGACCCACACGTCGTCCTCGACGTCGACGACCCACATTATTCATTACTCTTTTGCCATTTTGTTTTGTTTTCTGTTTTGCTTTGTTCTGTTTTGTCTTGCGGGGTTGATTTGTTGCTGTCGCTCGTCTCACTTTTTGGCAAACGTGCCTTTTTATCATTTTTGTTGTCGCCCTTATCGTCGCCATTACCGGTCCTGGGTGTCCTTCTATAGCATTTGGGTGGCTGGGCGTTTGAGCAAACAAATTTACCATGATGAATGCAAAGTTCGTTTGTTAACATCAGACACACTTCACAGCCCCCACAGACATAAGTATATAAATATCTGCATACATATTGTACATATATACTCGTATGTAATATACCTACTATACTGTAGGTATGTTAGGATAGTCTGTGTACCGGAAGTGCCGCCATTAGACGCTCTTGTGTGCTAACATTCACCACGTTAAGCACACGTGGTGTCGCATTGTGACCCAGACCCGTTTGCAATCGAAATGAAATATAAAACAAATTTCATTTTACAAGTATATGTACCTGATTGAAGCCATAAAACGAGAAATACGTGTATTGATACCGAAATGGGTGGAGGTGTGGCATCGTCTTGATTAGTGCTAGGCTCTGCTTAGATCGGTCACTTTCTAAGGTTTAAGTTTTAATAGGAACTGGACTCCTAGGATAAAAGATTCGGCGCTTGCATAAGTCGTAAAGCAGCTAGGATGTCTATCGACGGCCTCCAGGGAACTATTTTGGCTCGATCGAGGAATTCAAAGCCGTCATCAATCATGAATATTTAAGAAACGACACTGCGATTGTGTCTGCTGCCTTATTTTAGAAGTCAGAAAGTCTCTTGGCAGATATATTTTAAATATACTATTATCAAGGATAAACAGTTACTCATCCGTGTGGACTAGCTACTCCCGAAAAATATATATATTCACAGCAAGCGCGCAAAATCAAAGCAAAGTTTGCGATTTGCTGAAGCATCACAAATACAGTTCTCTCAATGGCATTACAAACACTTACTCTGACAGGTAACATCGGCTCAATGATATCTAACATGAACGTGGCTCGTGTGGAGTTTCAGAACCGCATGGATGGTGTGAAACAGTACATGGCCTTTCGTCGCGTGGGGCATGAGTTGGAGGCGCGCGTCATACGATGGTTTGCCTACACCTGGTCCCAAAGCGGGGCCCTAGACGAGGAGCGAGTGCTGGCTGCTTTGCCTGACAAGTTGAAGGCAGAGATTGCCATTCAGGTGCATATGGATACGCTGAAGCAGGTGCGCATCTTCCATGACACCGAGCCGGGACTGTTGGAGGCGCTCGTTCTGAAGCTGAAACTACAGGTCTTCAGTCCGGGTGATTATATTTGTCGCAAGGGGGATGTGGGCAAAGAAATGTATATTGTGAAGCGTGGCAAGCTGTCGGTGGTAGGCGATGATGGCATCACGGTGCTGGCCACTCTGGGAGCTGGGTCTGTCTTTGGCGAAGTGTCCGTCCTGGAAATTGCCGGCAATCGGACGGGAAATCGACGCACGGCTAATGTGCGTTCTCTGGGCTACTCGGATCTCTTTTGCCTGGCTAAGCGGGACTTGTGGGAGACACTGGCTGATTATCCAGAGGCACGCTCCACGCTCACACAACGCGGCTGCCAATTGCTGCGCAAGGACGGTCTGCTGGACGAGCAAATCTTTGCGGGTAAGGTGGAGGTCGACAATAACTCAATTAGACTTACATCCGGGCACACTTCCGTGCGCACTTCCGTTACAGATTCGCAGCGTGTGCATGACAGCATTGAGGGCGGCATTGAGAAGCTGGAGTTGTCGGTGGAGAACCTGAATTTGCGTTTGGCCCGCCTGCTGGCCGAGTATACGGCGAGCCAGGCCAAAATTAAGCAGCGTCTGGCCAAACTGGAGCTTAAGTAAGCCAGATAAAAATATTCCACTCTGTCCCCCCCTCCACTCACGCCCTATAAACGCCTTTATCTTTCATTTTAGTGGCAGCCATACCATGTCCCGTTTCGAGGGCGAACCACAGACACGAGCACGCAGCGGACGGCTGTACTCGTTGCAGCCAAAGAGGCGCCCACGTGCGCGTCCGGACTCAGCTGCCAAGTGCGGTGAAGTCAACAAGCAGAATACGCTCTAAGACAGGCAACAACAACGTTGATAACAACAACAACAGCAACAAAAAATGGCGTCGTTCCAAACGCCTTGGCGTGTCGCATATTCCATTTTCATTCCTCGGCACCCGCCATATTTTTGCGTCGCTGCTTTAGCCTTTTGGTCCTGCCTGCACACACTACTGACAACTTAGGCCAAATAGTGATAAATGTATTAAAAGTGCAAAAGTTATTTGTTGCTGCGAGCGCCAGTTGCGCTCAATTGGGCATGCTCCTTGAGGAGCTTGTTTCAACGTCCACGTCCACGTCCTCGCCCACGTCCATGTCCACCTCCCCAGCGTCCTCGCCCTCGTCCTCATTATTGTCATCGTAGCAGGTAAATCAATTTTTAATGTTTACAATTAGCTTTAAGTTTTAGTACAGACAGATGAAGAGCCAATACAGAGCGTAGCGGGGGACTGGGAGCTGGGATCTGGGAACTGGGGGCTGTTGTGTGAATAGTTAGGCTAGCGTAAGTGTAGTGGAAACATCAATTTTTAATATGTAGGTATGATTAGAACTGAATGTGCCTCAAAGTGCGTGCTTCTGTATGTGTGTGATGTGAATTCGTTAGGAGCAACAGCCCCCGTCAAACAAATTGTTGTTATGAGTTTTTTTGTCACAAACTTTGCTGTTGAACCCAAAACTTCTATTGGATGACCCCACAGCGACAAAGGCGCTCAGTTTTAAGTACGTTTATGCTGCATTTGTAAATAGATACGAGTATTATTTATAATCGTTAGTTTACACGAAATGTTCAGGAATATATGAAAGTTAACCATTATAAGTAGTTTCGTGATGAAACGAAAGTCTATAAACCTTTTTTTTAAAAAAAAAGAAGAGACACGATGTCCGTTCATTTCCGAGTTTTGCCTTGATTTTATAAATTACTTTCATTCGACTTTAGATACTACTATCCCATACTGAGACCAAAATTCTGTTTATGTTCTCTCATTTCCGCATTAGAAATACATATTCTGTACATATGTTTTATAGAGATAATGATATCGGAATTGTTTGTTAAATGAAGTTCTGAAAAATTATATTCGCATTAAAATTAATGATTATCCGCCAATTGGAATGCAAATTTTATATAATTGATTTTGAATCCAACTAACCAGAGGTAAATGAAGAATTTCAAGTGTTAAGCATTACCTTAGATCTGAATAGTTTTTAGCAGCGAATATTCTATAAAACGCACCTGTTAATTACTTATAATTTACTAAACCAATACTATGTAAATACTATTGAGCGGACTGCAAGATGCAAAGCAGTTTGTTTTAGTCCAATTTAATAAAGTAACTCTAGTCTAGGCTATGCTTATTTTTGAGATCTATAATATATGTATGTACGTATTTATGTATTTTAAAAATCACTTTGTAAGTTCTTAACTGAATCTGTCACTTCACAACTGGCTATTTCGCATCTGTCACCGTAAGACTTAAGCTAGGCAACAAGTAAAATATGGGAGCATATCTTTAAACAAAACATGGCATAGTTAACCAAATGCACAACCACCAAACGACATTGCTGAACTATATAGAGGGATGAGAGTAAAACAAATATTTGCTTTTAGGTTACACTATGCTGCACCACTTCTGCTTTTTTACTCTATTTTACATAACAGAGAGAAGCATTGGAATGATTTTAATACCCTGTGCCCATAACTGGATAACATACACGCAAGCATATTCTTTAAAATTCTAGAATTAACTAAGGACTTCATTTCCTTAAGCCTATTATTTCGTAACTTAAGGAAAGCTTTTCATCAGTTTCATCATCAGAGTTTCTCCCATATGGGTACAGGGTATAAAATAAAGTAATAGTCTACGACTATATATTTCTTACTTACTGCAAGAAAAAAAACCAAACTATATAAGAAATGTTAACATTTTTGTGACGGCAAGAAGAGAAATGAAAACTTCGGGTAAATACAATTTTAGGTGTGAAGCTTCCAAAGCTAACACAAATTGAAAATGCAACAAAAGTTGAAAACTGTATTTTTATATATGTTAACTGTATATGTACTCGTAAGTAGTAGTTATAAAGGAGATATAGAAACACGTGTTTAGAATACAAATTTAAATGTATTTATTTACGAAAACGAAGAACTGTATGAAATATATTGTGTAATATTAATAATATGTATAATAATACATGGCGTAAAAATGCAAATCACTTTTAAAACATTCTAAACAGAATGTATCCATAATTCGATGGCAATGACGCAGGCAGTAGGCAGTAGGCAGCAGGCAACAGGCAGGCACAGACAAAGTTCTTCCCCATCCGAGACGCCAGACGCGCTAATAACATCTTCAAGTGTGTAGACAACAACAACAGCAACAACATCAACAAAATGAAATAAATTCAAACGCATGCCGAAACTGTGTAAAAGAAAAAAATAAAATAAAACAGACGCGCGTCGACTTTTTAGACAGGAGCGCGCACAACGGTGCGTATGAGTGATGGCACTCTGAGGCACGCACACACAATTGTAATGGGAAATGTTTGCGACAAAGAGTGTAGCGAGACCAGGACCGCGACCCAAATGGCAACATCATGCTGTAAATGCAGTAAAAAATCAATTTTGACGAAATGCTGAAAAATGAACCCCAGCCACAACTTTGAATCGTACCCTCACCCACACCCATATAGTTTTCTTTTGTTTGGCCTTGCAAGTGAACGCTGCTATGAACCTCAAATGACAGACAATAAAAATTTTGCTGTTAAGAATTATGGCTGCTAAGAATAATATAGGATTATATAGCATGGATGCTATATCCATACATACAAGCATAAACGTTAATAAGAAAATGTCAACCCAGCACACAGAGTTATTTGTGCCAATCGTAAACAGTTCGTTTCGGCTAAGCAAGGGATACAAGCTAAATACACAATATTCACAAAATATTCACACACATAAACAGACATTCGAATCAAAAATACACACATTAAATTAAGCGTTCAATTGAGAAAATGGCCGAGAGCTGTCCAGAACAATATGTGCGTTGTCTTAAGTGTCTGAAGATTATCAAATGCTCGCGCTACGATACGAGCAGTCTGGTCGATCATATTCAGGCAGATCACCCGGAAATTATTCAGAGTGCGAATGAGAAGCTAAAGAATTTGCACAAGCTAGCCGCCCAGCATGGCGTGAGCGAGGAGCGTCTTTCCCAGATAAGCAAAATGACCGGCATGTCCGAGTCTGAGCTCGCAGATGAGGCCGAAAAGTGTAAGTAGCGCCCCTCGATTGAGATAGCATTGCAAAATCCTTCTACGGCTCAGGTCCATTGTAGACATAGCCAGGAACTATCAGGGTGGGGCAGCACCAGCGACTGATCCCATAAAGGCCTGTGCTGCGCCGACGCAAACCAGCAGCAGCTGCAAAGAGCCCAAACCCAAGTTGAGTGCGTCCAAGGATAATAACAGGCGCAAGTATTATCGGGCCTCCATCGAAAAATGGACACCCACCGATGGCTGCATTTACTGTCCCAGCTGCGGCTGCAATCGCCGACCCATGATCAAGACCAACACGGAGGTGTACTCGAGCAGCAGCTGCTGTGCCTCTTGTGTAGCCAGTTGCTGGCCCTTCTGCTTTCTACCCTGCCTCATTTCGCCCGAGAACAAGGAGTACTTGCACTGTGCCAACTGCAAGACCTTTTTGGGTCTGTACGATCGGGAGAACAACTGCATCAAGCCGAATCGAGAGTTCGTGCCCTGCGATACTCCATGCAATGGCGATTGCAAAAACCGGCCCAAGAAGAACCAATAGAGTTTGTCTCTCTCTCTTACTATAAGCAGTAACTAGTAGTGTATGAAATTTATTGTTAATATATGTATACCCGGCTCTAGCTGATTATTGCCAAAGCTTGGTGGTGAAAAGCTTATTTGTGGCAGATTTCTTTTAGTCGTGGCATGCACCAACGTTAAGCTCGCTAAGCTTTTGCTTGGGGCGCCAGTTCGACAGTCACGACTGTAGTTTGTTGTTGTTCCCTCTTAGCCTGCTTCTCGGCCCGCTCCTGCGCACGTTTGGCCAACACGCGTTCGCGGGACTTCTGCACGGTTTGCGCACAATCCCTCGGCTTCGTCTTCAGCGTCATGTCATCCACGGCGGCCATGCGTTTGGCAGAACGCGAAATGCATCGCTCGCTGCAGCCCACAGGCACAAATCGGCCTATATAGCAGCCACAGTTGCTGCAGTAGTGATTTATGTCAGTACGTCCACGCCAAGTCTTGCTGAATTGCAGAAAAATGGAACACACAATCAGTAAATAGTCCTCGTTTTAAATGACAACATTAGTAACAGCTTTACTATACTTATGATCTCTTAGCGAAATTATTTGAACATACTTTTCTAACTCGACCAAGATTAAACTTTTGAATCTCCAACAAAAAAAAACATAGGATATATAGAATTAATTTCGTTGCCACTAACAGCGATGCAGAATTCAGAATTGAAAGATTAGTAATATGTGATAAAATGTCAAATATCTACCTATTATCTCGACCATTAATCAATTCCCAAATTTTGAAAAATATAATGTAGTTGAATCCAAGAATCTTAGCCGCTAGCCAGATTTACAAAAAATAGGATTTGGTTATGGGGAATCCCATAGCTCAATGCATAGCGAGCATTATAACGATGTACGAGTATAGAAGTTTAGTTTTTCATACATCAACAAAAATAAATGAAAATTTGTTTAAAAAAAACTAATACCGATAACTCCAATTAGATGAAAATAAAAGTGTGCTCTTTATAAAGTAAAGTCGATTGTGTGATATGCTCACTACTCACAAGAGCTTTGTAAGGCCCAGCAGTCTTTGTAGACAAGTGACAGCCTCCAGTTGAACAACACTCGATCCTGCGCGCTCACAGGCAGGACAATTCACATAGGTGGACTCTCGCTGCAGGAATCCAATGTCAACCAACTGGATGGGCTTGACGATGGGCTCTGTTTTGATTTTGATGGCCACAACTTGGGGTTCATCTACGGCCATACTGATCTGAATATGTATAATTGTTGCCGTTCGAAGTGCTCGCACAATGCTGACCACACAAATACTAAACACCTCGCCCAACCGAAAACTAGATCTTCACGTTGTTTTGGAGATCACAATGAGAGCGAGATTTGTGTGCGCTCTTTAGTTGGAAAAGTTGTGCTCTTAAATTTCATGGAATTCTGAAGTAAGTATGTGGGCATTAATTCGATTCGAGCGGGCAATGGGCAGACGATCTAAACGACCCCGGAGTTGATGTCATTCGTAACTAATTGGCCCAGCTTCATGCCCTACTTAATAAACTCGCATCATTATTACACATAAACAAACGCTTTATTGCTTATTCAATACTATATATGAGTATATGTATACATGAACGAAATCGTAGGCGTGAAATTGTCAGAGCTGAGGTCGACGATAGGTGCCCAAATACTCGCCACAGGAACTGCAATGATGACGCTTTGTACAGCAGCGCAGGAGGGAGCGAACCAGGCGGGTCTTTCCCACAACCTTGCAGTAGGGGCAAGTGATCTCATGGGACTTGGGTCCGACGGCAAAGTAAACGGGCGGTGGCCGAATGGGGCTGGGATCCTGAGCCATGTTGCTGATGACGACGACTATATAGTAATGACCACCAGGGGGTGGGGTCAGGTGGAGTGGATAGTTCAAATGAGAGCAGAAAGCGACGCGCTTCGAATGTGTTGCTGTGGCCGCATCCGAGCAAAGACTGAGCAGAAATATTGCGGGCCACCACTGCTGCTGGAGAGAGACGGAGATGGAGATGGAGAGCGAGAGAGAGTGAACACATTTTCGATGGCTGCGAGCAAGCGCCCTGGTATTTAGCTTTGGTTTATTGCAGTGGGTGGGAAGCTCCTAAGAATTATATACAAAAGTATTTCAAAATAAAAATACATACAAGTATACATATGTACGAGTATGTATGTTTATACAAGTATGACTGACTGGTCGTTCTCCACTTATTTGTTCGCCTTCAGCTTAAGTGGTGGACGTTTCATGGCCCGCCCAAAGTAGCAGCCACAGTTGCCACAATAATGGCTTCGATCCGTTTGTTTGCAGGGGACATAGTAGTTGAAACAGCAGCAGCAGCAAAAGGTGCTGAAAAATGTAAATCAATTTGTCAAAAATTAACATAAAAGAAAGTTGACCCAACATGTTTACTTGTATATTTTAATAATTCAACATCAAGAGCGTTGCAATCAAATAGCCTCTTGGGTACTTAACATAATAAGGAAATTATTTATTCAGTTTCGATTTAAATTGAAATTTTCTTAATGAAAATTCTATTGAAATGCTGTGATATGCTTATGCATTACTTACACAAATAAACAGCCCACGATGCGATTGATTTCGGTGGCCCACCATTTGAGATCGTTCTGGACCACCGATTGATCCCGTACGCCACATGCTGGGCACTTTAACTCCACCGATTCGTGTGGCAAGTTGAGGAACGTGCCAGCCAGGGGTGTGGCAAAATTATTGTATATTTCACGCTCCTTTTTATCGGCCAATGCCTTAGCGGCTGCTGCCTGAGCTGCCTGCTCCAGCTCGCTCAGTGTCGTAGTCATGGCAATATAAATCGGGCGTAATAATGCTTTGCTGCTGAACTGAACTGCCCGCCACCGCGATTTTCGAGACGTGTTCACATACTGAATATGATGTGTATCCCATAGAGTGGGGCAACCTGTTCGTCATATCTATGAGAGAGAGCGCGCGAGTTCGGAAACATCATTTTCAAAACTGTTCAGAAGAGCACGCCAGAAGAGTTTGAGAAGTGTTGGACCAGAAATGTAGAGAGTGAGAGACGATATGGAGACGTAGGTATTGGGGGTCAGGCGTTAATGTGCGTATTTAATTGAGTTAGGCAGAAGCAATAGAATACGTAATAGAATTTTAACAAATATGTTTGGCTTCATTTAATTTTCATTTCGGTGATTGGAATGCACGCCCAATTATTTGGCCTTGCGCTGCATGCCCAGCTTGCCGCCACAGCGACTGCAATAGACGCCCTTTGTGGTCCACTCACGATTACAGCCGCACCACGTACAAATACAGCAGATCCAGAAGAGCGGAAAAATGCTAAGGAAACAAAGAATGCCGATGAAAAATGAGACTAGTCTATGGGGTGTGGAGGTCGGCAACCAACTCACCAGGACAGCAAACTAAGACAGCAGCTGGCGTCCTTGCAGCCTGCGGCACGCATCACTGCTGCATTGCTCTGCTTCTTGCAGAGAGGACAGAGCACCTTGTAGGTGGAAGGGCCAACGGCATAGTAGCGTAGACGTGGCTGTTCCTTGGGCGGTGGCGCCACGGCTGATGACGTCGAGGTCAGCAATGTGATTTTCTCGATCCCATTGAATTGCTCATCAATATAGGGTACCAGCGCCGCCTGCTGGCCCTCCACCACCACATTGGCTATGATATTGCGCGCCCGTTCCTCGGCCGTTTTGGCCGGCAGTAGTTTTATCTGAAGCGTCTGTGTTTGGCTGTGCGTCTCCATTGTAACTGCGCGCCACACACTTGCCGCTGCTTGTTGGCGCCGCTTAACGCTTCGCAGCACATCAAACAATAACAACAACAACAACAAAAGAACGTGCGCTAAGAGCATGAAATGAAACTGAACTGAAAATAAGAGCGAGCGGTCCACTCGGGCGTAGGTACTCGTCAATAGTACTATGTTTTGTCGAGATATTGTGTGTGTGTGTGTGTGTGTATTTTTAGGCTACATTTGGAAGACGCGCGGCGATGACATCATAGACTGGACGCATGCCTCATGTCCACAAAACAGAACACAAACAAAAACAAAACCAAAAACTGAAGAATGTTTTCCCCATTGTTTATTTATTTGGCGTTGATGGTGAAACTTTTCATTTTGGAGCACGCAAATATCTATTTAAGCCTTCTCCAGCGCCTGTCGCTGTTTGCTCAGTTTCTTGGCATCCAGCTGCTCCTTCTCTACCTTCCGGAAGCACAGCCAGCGTCCGTTGTCCTCCACCTCGGAGCGCTGCATGCGGAAAAGCGATCGCTTGTACCAACTGAGCGATATGTGGCGACCAATAAAGCAGCCACACTTGCTGCAATAATGATTGATATCGTGGCGGCCATTCCAACGTATGGGATTGCTGTAATGACAGATATGGAGGACTGCAATGGAGCACTAATCGGACACTTACCAGCAAAATAGAACGTTCAGAGAGCAGACAATTTTCTGTAGTATTGTTACCGCCTCACTTTCCACACGACTCTCATTCAGCTGATGACAGGCGGGGCAGACGAACTGAATGGGTACCTCGCCCAGATGGCCCACATTCTGTGGCACGGCCGAGACCTCGACGCCATCTTCGCAGGCGCTGCCGTCCAGGCTTTCGGTGCTGGCCATAATTTTCTTTTTTTGAGCACCTGGGACTCGGCCAATGCGACAAGCCGAGAGCGACTGAAATGGACAGCACGGAAAGAAAAATGTGCACGAATGTCGAGAATTTGTCGTCGCTTGCCTGGGTGTGCAAAAATACGCTCAAGTAGCTATATACTTGTATTTTGGAATCAGCATCTACAGAGTAACACAAAATAGCAGCTAAAACAGCCACAACCAGATGGATAGAAAATTATTGAAAATCTAACAGCAGCTGCCGTGGGCGGCGACGGTTTCTTTGCAAATCGTTTCATTTATTTTTAGAGCACTTGCTGAATTTCAATAAATTATTGTTGCTGAAACTAAAATTCACTAAGAGGCACTGTTTCCACTTCTGGCCTCCCAAGCTCTGTCCATATGGCTAGCTCGGGCGCCAGTGATAGCCCAAGTGTCCACCGCAGGAGCTACAGAAGACCCGCTTGCTCTTCAGCCGACTCTGCAGGAGACTGTAGACGCAGGTCAGCGCAAAAATGGGAAAGCAACTGAAACGGAGATGAACCTATAAGTCTCATTAGCGACCTCTTGGCACCTCCACTACTCACCAGGATAGTACAGATAGCAGACAACTGAGCTGACCCAAGGCACCGGCCATCTGGACCGTTTCCGTGCGGGCAACACTTCGGCAGAGCGGACAGTTAACTCGGTAGGTGGAGGGGCCGACGCTGAAGAAACGCAATTGTGGCTTCTCACTGGCCAAACGCTCCTCCAACGTGGCCGTGGTGGCCGAGTCATTGTCGTATTCGAAGTCTCCGCTCGCCAACTCAGCTCCCGCCTTGGACGCATTCAACTGCACCTCCATTAGCTGTGCATCACTTGACATTGTCGGTCCGAAAAATTTGTTCTGTTGCCGGCTGCGCCTTTATCTGCCGACTAAAACAGTGACAGATTTTGGCAAACATTTTGGCAAACGAGTTTGGATTAAGAGCACACCCATAGGTGTTTAAAGAGAAAGTCTAATGTGTCTCTCTTTGACTATTTCGACTATTTCGACTATTCTGTATGCCATTGATCTTCCATAAAAATAAACGATCGTCTTCAACATGTTCAAGGTTAACGATGCTTAAAACTAAGCCAATAACATAAACAAATTATAAAATAAACCAAACAAAATAAGTTCATTGCCGTTTCCAGGCACCCAGCAAGTAGCCGCACTTGCCGCAAATTACTTTGCAGTCGTCGCTGTTGCGCTTCACGCAGCAAGGGTAAATGGGCAGTAGGGAGAAGCAGCTGCAATTGCCAAGCAATAATATTTATTATCATTAGTCTGCTGATTACAACAATTTTATTGATAATTAATTGAACAACTTTTGTTCACTTACCAAAGCGCCAGCAGGCGTTCCAGTCGAACGCCCTGCTCGTGAAGCCGTTCGTGGCACTCGGGACAGTACATTTGACGAAGGCAGCTGATGTTTGTGGCAGGCTGGGATTGCTTGCCGGCCACCTTCTCAGCCAGTTGGCCGGTGGAATTCGATTTCTTGCAAAAGTATAAATCTGAATTGGTCTGTGTGGCATCCTCAACGTCGCTATAGCCATATGGATAGCCACGATGCAACGCTGGTGGAGGCTTTAGCAGACCATCCATAATAGGGACCGACGGTTGCGGGTTCGTCGTCAACCCACAGCTTCCATTCAAGTTGATTTCGACCATGTCGGAGAAGCAGTCAATTGTTTCATTGCTGCTGAATGTCAATTTTCGACTCATGTCTAAAGCGTTGCCTATTGACTGCGGACGGGCAAGTGCCGTAATGTTTCTTATTTATCCAAAAATGTGGGTTATTTATGCTTACAATTTATTAAAAACAATGGCAAAGTGCTTGTCAAGTGGTTCGGTATTTGAAAACCAGTTGTTCTCTGTTTTGTTGTTGTACATACATACGTATGTATTATGGCTTTGTCTACTTTTATTTGCCTACAATATTTTCATGGCTCCACTGCTAACATCAAGTTTAACGGTCCCACTTGAAAGCGAAAGCTGCCTCGGAAGCTTTTGATTGGCGGCATGAACAAGTGGCAGGCAAAGCTAATTGAATGACAGAGCATGCACTTTTCTTATCAGCGAGGGCTTCCATACTCATTTTGTAGTGAGAATTCAAATGGGACCTGTTCATCACAATCTTGACAATTCATGAAAACAGCTGTAAAAATAGAACGGATATATCTAGGCCAATTAGACTTGAATTCAGCCCGCTCTCGACTTAATAGTTTTCAGTTTTTTTCGTACCAGTTCTTCTTTAACTAATGCATAATGAATCAGTTTGCATTGTAAAATATAGACAAAAACAGGACAGAACGCTACAATCGAGCAAGCCCGACAGTAAAATACCCTGTACTTTCCACTAAAAAGGAAAATTAAAAAAAAAACAAATATTTAAAAAATTATTAATTTTATTAATTAATTAAATTAAATATAAAATATTCAACGCATGCATACATACATACGCCTTTATGTACAATTTCAATAGAACAAATTTACATCAGAATCGTGTCCCTGCGTGTTTATATGCGTGTATGTATGCAGCACAAAGTTGAACCAAAGCAGCAACAACAACAACTGCGGGTAGCGTTGCGGGCAGAGCTGCAAGCAGAGCATAGGCGGCGATTTTATTCATTGCTACAAATTTCTTCAGAATTGACCTTTTATGATGATACGGACTCATAATCACTAACTGGAGGTATCTGACAAATTTTAGTACAAAATTCCAAAAATTACGGAAGTTATGGAAATAAATACGGGGCTTCTCGGTATTAGGAGAATCTGAATACCAAGTTTGGTTCTTCTAGCTCTTATACTTTCTGAGATCCTTGCGTTCATACAGACGGATGGACAAACGGACGGACGGACATGACTATAGCAACTGGCCTTGTCATCCTGATCAAGAATATATATGCTTTGTGGGGTCTGCCACGCCTCCTTCTGACTGTTACATACATTCGCACAAAACTAGTGTACCCCTTCACTCTTTGGGTACAGGGTATAAATATAATTCCAGAGTGGGGTTTCAGCCGCTAAATACAGGTTATGGCCAGGGAGTTGTCATGTGCAGAGAGTTTTCATATATAATAGAACAAACATTCAAATTAGTAAATGCTTGTAATCGCTATCAGAACTGCCCATGGGAAGCATCCCCACGAACTAAAGCCGCCTACGTCAATGCCAGTGCTTATTCATCAAAATCGTCGCAGCTGATAACCCGAACAACGCGTGACTCATTTATACAGCTAAATAGACTGGTTCATCCTACATACTAGTACTTATATGTACTTATTTATTACCTATTAAGTCACATTGCGTAGTCACATACGTACATACATATACGCTAAATGAAACATTTGAAAACTTAACGCCTAGAATACAAGTCAACAATAATAGGAATTATGAGCAGAGGCTCACCGAACTGAGGTCGCGAGACTATTATTAAACAAATAAAGAATAAAATTCAAATGCAAATAATAAATCAAACAATAAATATTATAAATAAGAACAGAGCAAAATAACAAAGAAACCTCAAACAAGCTAAAAATCGACATTCAGTGCATTAATTAGAGAACTACAATCGTGCGTATGGGTAATGAGTATTTAATCCCTATTTCTGTCTATTTGTAAGGGTATATCGTAAAATGTGGTTCACTAATACTTTGCAAGTCCGTTCGCTGAAACCCTTAGATATTTTATATAAAACAAACGCCCAATAAAATATAAATATTTATACCTATTGGTGATGTACATACGTATGGCTGTTCAGACATTCGTAGAACAGATAGGCTGGGCTATAAATATTGCCAAAAAGTCCCGTTGGTTGCATTGCTACACACTACCTGCTAATCGTGGCAATAATAAAAGACTGATAAGATTAGCAATTCCACCGATTGGCCGCACCCGCACTCGAGCTACCGCACCAGCAACTCACGCAAATATCAGAGCACAGCTCGTTAGCGTACTTTAGTATAACGAGAGATCCCGAACAGTGCGGTTGGGTACAACGCAGTCACTCCATCGAAAATAATAAGAACAAATAAACTTTAAACTGTACTAACATGGACAACAAGCAGCCACCTCCGTACAGCGAACAATTCCAGCCAGGCTATACGCCTGCGCAGACATTTCAGCCACAGGGACCAACGCAGCCCCCGCTGTACCCGCCCATGCCACAGCCACCTCAGCAGTCCACCGTCATCATACAGACAACGACGACCTCCAACCTGGTGCCCATTGGAAGTGGTCCGACGCGCATTCGATGTCCCTCTTGCCACGCCGAAGTTGTCACCACGGTTAAGAGCACTCCTTCGGGACGCACTCACTGCTGGGCATTGATCTTGTGCCTTTTCATGTAAGTTATATACACACTGTAAACAGACATACCTATATACATACATATATATATACATATGTACGTATGTACATTCGGCATGATTCAGACAAGTGTTCGTAACTGGCCCCGCAGCCTGCATCCGCAAAGCGCAAAAATCAGCCAACAAAAGATAAAGTTGGCGGAAACCTATGGCTACTGTTCATACTTTTAGAAGCAGAGTTTATTTATTCATTTTATTGAAACGCACTCCACATTCCCACCTGTCTTGTATATACATTGTACATATGTACATGTATATGTGTACATACATATGTATATTATATGCGTATATAAGAGCCTGCTACAATATATACATATGTACATACATAGAACGAATATGAAGCAATATATTCTTATATATGTACATATGTATGCATATAGAGAATTATTACTGGAGCTGGTAAATGTTTACAGCAAGTATACATACATACTCTTATACTATACCGATATACTATACATATGTATGTATGTACATACATACGCCTGTATGTATGTACATACATACGCCTGAATGTATGGCCAGTACTTGAAAGCGCTGTTATCTCAACAGAAGTTGAGTTAGATAAGCGTTGACGATGCCTTTACACAGATATTATTCCGAGCAGTTCAGTTTATTCCGCTTAGAGCGAATAATGAGCAGTCGGCTGGTCGGAATCTTTTGGGAAAAGTATGTATTCGAAAACGAAAACAGTGGTTACAGTGAAAAGATAACATCGCCCCGCACCAAGAAATAGCTTAGCGTGCTTGTGACAAATGTCTGATTGCACTTTACTGAATCATAAGTTTATTATTCTACAATGTTAGATATGGTATACATACATACATACAAATGTCAAAACTAATTATTTTTCGGGTTCTCATTTTACAGCTGTTGGCCCTGCGTATGTCTTCCCTACTGCATGGATTCCTGCCAAAACGCCAATCATTACTGTCCCAACTGCAGTTCATACATTGGCACATACGAGAACTAGTCTGGTGGTGGTTTTCCACTTGATTTCAAACGTATCTAAAACCACAAAAATTAATAATAATAAAAGTAATTATAATATCTATGAATTTAAATTTGATGACATTATAAATCTTTAAAAATAAGAGCGACACAACAACGTAATATAAAATTGAAACAATTTGACAAAAACATGTAAACTTTTTATTCATTTATTTTTTGCAATTAAAAATTTTTCCGTGAATCAAAGATTGGTCTTCAAATCGAAAAATATCCCAATACATATACAGAAATATAATATTTTTATATAAAAAATATTATGAAATTACTGATCAATCAATTGGCTGCTGGAAGTATTGAGAGTTACATTCTTATAAGTTTTTCATTTTCAATATACATAACATCAATGTTTTCAGGAATGAGCACAGCACTTTTCTATCTAAATATATGTATGTATATTCTGAAACGGTTTGTCAACAATGTTCGAAATTTGAAAAAAGCTGCCTTTGCGCGTTAAATTACATGTGGTAACACTAAAAGTAACATTGTGCACATTATGGCAACGCCACGGAGTAATTTGGGACGTCACACAAAAAGAACACTGAGTAACGGAACTGGGCAATCCCCTTCGTATCACAGCATTTTAGTCAGAAAGATCATTATACATAAATGATGACCAGTCATGCTCATTTCTCTATGATTTGTTAAATGCGTTGCCCACATAGATTAAAAAATATTTTTTGGGCAGACATGAAGCCATTTTTTTTGTGTATTTATTGTAATCATCAAAAATTAAATTAATAAAACGCATTTGATTACCTAACTCCAATTCACGCAATGAAATTAATGTTAAAATACTTTTATTTCAGATGGCATCTATAAAATAACCAATTGACCTAATTTTTATGCCAAACATTTTGTAGACTTACATATGTACATACATATATGTATATATGGACTTTTTCGTGCTAGCAGAATTTTTACTTGCTCTTTTGCACTTGAACTCTTAAAAACATTTGCCCGCAATAGACATTTAAAATTTGCACAACTGGCGACAAAATAGCGAGATAAGCTGGCAACACTACCCATAACGGAGTAATGGGTGTTCATGCTATCGGCCTCGCACCAACATGCCTCAGTACTTTAAAGCAAGCGATCGCACTAGCAACTAGTAAGAAATTCGCAAGTAAGCTACGTTTTGTCCTGCTGAGATTAAATCTGAGTGCACATACATAGATATACATACATGTCTCTATATTGGAAAAGTGCAAAAACAAATTTAAAAAATTTGCAGATCTATAAAGAAAAGAGAAAATTGGGGTTTCCTCGAATTCGTGTTTCTGTAGTCGAATTTGTATGTCTTTTTGACGCATAAAAGTATCGCCGCGCACATGTGCTTATACATACATATTCATACATACATACATAAGTATATACAGTTTTTATAGGCATCCGCATATTATTTCTGGAAGAGCTTACGTCGCATTTAATCTGAAAACGTTTTGGATCGTGAGGCATTCCTGCAGTCGGAGATAAGCTAAATGGATATGAAGTTGCCACTCTCGCCTCCGCCGTACAGTGCGGAACTTCAGCCCGGATCGCACTTGGAACCAACTGCTCCGCCACCGCATGTTATGCCACAACAACAACAGCCGGGCGTGCTCGTGATTCACAACACTGTAGTCGACCGGGCCGCAGGTAATGGCATGCAGTGCCCTGCTTGCAATGCTCGCGTAAAGGTCCGTGTGGAGCATCACGCAACAGGCAAAACCTATTGTACCGCTGCACTTCTGTGCCTCTTTCTGTAGGTTTTTATTTTGATATTCTTCAATAACGGATAACGCTTACAAATGAATTTTATTTCTGCAGCTGCTGGCCTTGCGTGTGCCTGCCCTGCTGTTGCAGCTGCTGCTACCGCACTACCCAGTACTGCCCCAACTGCAATGCACGCTTGGGCAGCTTCGCATATTAAACGTAACCAGGACCCAGCTAACAACTCTGTTTGCATTTAATAGCAGTTTTATAAATGTGCTATCTAAAATTAACATTTGTGTGTACTTACATACATACATGTGTATGTATGTGGGTTGCTTTGCAAGTGTATCCAAATTTATGTATGTACTACATAATAAAAATAATAACCATACATCCATAAAGCAAGTCTTGGTTTTACTTTCGGCTCAAATGTCAGTTAAATTCCATTGTTTATTTTCGGTTGATTGAAGCGCACATCTACAAGTAGGTCCGCTGCCTCATTAAATTTTTAGTACAAGCATGTATTTGCTACCAAATTCTATGTTAACAGCTTTAGCGATCGTATTTGCGATGGTATGTACATATACATATATGTTTATAGTATGCTATTGATTCTAACCAATATCATGTACAACAGTCTCAATTGCAATGCGACGATGCCATGCATACCGGTTTGGAGGGAATGGATGTCGTAAGACCTAAAAATGGCACCAACGGATCGCAGATTGAGTCCGCCATCAAGACCAATTCTACTTCTGTACTCATTAGCGACGCTCCACAGTCGAACTCACCAAACCCCAAATCGCGCAAGCCTGCTGTCAAATCGCTAAAGCATATTGCACGGAGTAAGCGTGAAACCGAGCCGACAATGCCATTCGACTTCCACACATTACATGCGCCATGCGATTGGGATACCAGGGGCAGAGTTTATTATATTGAGTACTTTCCCAATCACTGCATTTGGGTTTGGAATAACAAAAACGTACACGAAGGATTCTTTCGTGCTTATAAGACATACGAGTTGGAAGGCTTTTTCTTCGGACAACTTTATGAGCGGCTCAAGCGTTTTGAGATTGATCCGCACTCCTGGGACTATTCGGATATGGAGGTGATTGATTAATGCACAAGAAATTTGCCTTTGTATTTTGACAACCCAATATCCATTGATGTGCTGGGATGGGGAAAGATATATGTAATTTGTATTTAATTTATGTAAATTTTTTCGTATGGCACATTCAATGTGAAAACTAAGTAATGTAGAAATTTATTGATATATTTGTTCCCACTGTACCTGTATAAGAGGAAGAACCCAAACGGTTGGAGCATTTCAAAATCTGAACGCAAAAAAGCAGAGGTGGCAGCGCCAGCATCAGTTTCTCTTTCCTATGTATGGCAGCGTTCGTGCCTATTAAAATTCTATGCGTATGGCAATATCATCGGAGTGGCAATGCTATTATAATTTAAATTATCTGTTATACATATGCTCTCAATACAACATTTGTTTAAGAAATATAAACATTTTTTGTAAGTTCATTTGATAGTATAGTTTAACGAATACAAACATCTATTCTTTTATTTTTTCCTGAAAAAAGTCGATCCTTCATAAGTTGATTGAACTCAAACTATTATCTATTACAATCATTTTTAAATTCATTTGTAGCGTTTTATCTGTTACTGTTTATATTCTTTGGCATTGTGATATGGCTTATGATAAAGAATAGCCCACAATTCAACTGTATATAAAATTATATAATATTGCTATTGGCTAGGAAAACGTTTGCAAAAAAGATATTTTCCATTTCATGTTCAACGAAAATAATCTTTAGAACTCCTACGAATCTGGTTGTCGTTGGACACTGATTATCTTAATTTTTGAGGGTATATTTTATTTAACATCAGCATAAATTCCTGCTTCGTAAAATGTTAATTGATTGGGGCGCGCAGTTTAAGCTGTTAGGTAAAATGTGCTTTCAGAAGCGACACCGATGGGTGCATGATTTGTTAGAGCGATAGGATAGAAAAGGCCTTTGTATTCTTTTTGCTACGTACCTGCAGAGTGAATGGTGGATGTGAGTCCAACTAGATATAGGAAACCAAGCATGCGAAGGATTTTTGAATTGCCTTTTTTTGCTAATGAGATTAAGAAGAGAATGTTGAATTCAATATAGATACATACATACATATAATCCCATTTCAAAAATTCATTTGACAATAAAGAAGGGAATACACATACAACGATTCAGCGTCTTTCAATATGTGTCAAGGACAGCAATGCGAACTTTAAACTACATATGTATGAATACTAATTAAATAGCACTCTTACATGTACATATACGAGTACACATATATATGTATACATACATAGTTGGTAGGTCAGCTCATTCGACTGAATGCTTTAAGAAATTTTAGTTAATTATATGTATGTATGTATAAATAAGACGAAATGCATAAAAAACCAAAGGCAAATTTATTAATAAATAAGAAGGGTAGACTGTGTCAAATGGTTTGTCAGCTGTCAAGCGATTTTATTGCTTCAATCAATTTAATAAAAATAAACTTGTTTGCCATACACATATGTATAAGTATTTATATATTGCATATATGTATACTGCAAGCATAAGAAAACAGACTGAACAATATTAATAATTAAATTGACATTACTTTGATAATGTATTGCATTTTTTGGTTGCTTGCATAAAATGCAAATTATTCAAATTTATTGACTTCAATTTAAAACGCATCAAACAGCGACACAAACATACAACATGAGAACAGACACAATTGTACGTTTATATATGTTTGTATGTACATACATACATACATATGTACATATATAGCAGTGTGAATTGACTCGTGCGGCTGTTAGTTGCTTTTTTATATACTCTTGTGTTTTTTTTTTTTTTTTTTTTTTGCTTATCACACCGATATTTTTTTGCCATGAATTAGATTGGAGTGCTGACACTTCATATGTCGGGGTGCCTGCGCCTCGATTTGTGCTGTCTAAATGCGAATGCCAGGTTCAAGTTTTTGCCGTTGCAAGTGCATTGAGACGCACATTTCTACAATTTGTGGCACTGGCGGCACCCACACGCATTTCGCACAGCTCCTTCAGTTTTGACTTTGACTGTTAATTGTTATGTTCGAGTATTGTTGTTTTCAAATAATTCAATGCAGTTTTGACAGTTGAAGAAACACACACACACACACAGACACACACACACCCACTCGCATGCATTCTCAGTGACGCGGGGCGATTCAAGGCAGCTGCAGTTGGAAGCAATTAATGTTTGCTGGAACTGCTCTCTGCTCGGTCTTTGCGCGGATGCGGTAAGTCCCATTAGGGCTAAGAAGGCCTGCAGTTTCTTTTGTTTGTATATTTTTGGCGCGCAACTTAAAAATTTTGCCAATTCCGCGCCGGCTTCTGTTCTTGTTATTTTTAGTATTTTGTGTGCTCAGCAGAAAGCCGAAGCCGTTTAAAGTCCGCCTGTAACTCTTGCTCTTGCCGTTGTTGCTGCTGTTGCTGCTGCTGTATCTACATACATACATATATGTATGTATGGATTTTTGTTTGCATGTATGTATAAATGTATTGCCGGTTCAACGCTGCGTTGGGGCCTCAAACTCGCGGCTCAGCTCCCAGTCAGTCTAATGTCTGTCGCGACTGTGAACGCGTGTGCGGCTTCAACTTTTCACACTCATTTTTCTCTGGTTTGCTGCTTACATTTTCCGCCAAGAGCCTGCGATTGCTGCCTGTAACAGTTTACTTGTATGTGTGAATGTGTGTGTTTGTGTCCATATAAGTATATACTCGTATATGTGTGTGTGTGTGTCTGCATTGAAGACAAGAAGTATTAAAAAAAAGAAAAATAACCGAAACGGCGCTTAAGCAAATTGCCTTCAAATAAACCAAATTAAGTTGCTTTCGTTGGCTTTGTGCGGCATTAATTGTCAATTCGATTGTTTCTGACAGGTAAGTGTGACCGAGCAGTCGAGGCGGCGAATTAACCGTTTGATGGCTTGATTGAACACCCTGGTGAATGTGAATGCCTCAATTGGGCAATATTCTCGTACATTGTGTGCAAATACAGATACTCGTACAATTCTTTGCCTTTGCTGCTGGTCCGAATTACGAGTGGGCTTTGTTTTCTGCCTGTTGAGTTGACTTTCTGCCCACATAGCGTACAGCAAATTAGGAGAAGTATACTGGAACTGGAGCAAACAGTTAAAAATAGCAGTTCGGTCCCAAGTGGGAGACTGAGATTCGATATGCATGTCTGTCTTTATTTCTATTACTATTCCCATTCCTATCTCTACAAGTAATTTGCATTCAAAATAAGCTTAAGAGATAACATGCAAAATTTCATTGTGGTTTGCTTCAATATTACACCTTTGCTGGTTGTATAAATGTATTATAATACACATAATAGTACAAGTATAAACAATGTAAGCAAATTGTTTAACATAGTACGTTACTAAGAAGGTACGCGATTAGTTGTGGGTTTCAACTTGCACCGCGTATTCTTAATTATTTTCAGATTTAGTTGACTTCCTCGTTATGTAAAACATTTAACAAGTAATTGAGCACAATGCATGATTTTCCCAAAATTCAATTAGGCATATTAATCTTCCGAGAAAAATAATGACATAAGAAATATGTAGATTATTAATTCGGTTTCATTCAAATTATTCAAACAACTTTATTACAGAAGGAGCTGTTTTGAGACTAAAAGCCAATAAAATCTGAATTTTCCCATTAAAACTTCTGAACTGTATTTGAAAATTTCAGACAAAACAAAATGATTTACGACCGCTTGAATCTTTTGCGCAATTTTAAAAAATTATTACTACAAGTACATACAATGGATTTAAAAGCATTTAACACACATAAAACGAATTAAATTGAATTTCTGAAGATCAGAATCTAGAAGTTTTCAATATAAAAGTAAAAAACAGGATTACAAAAATATTGAAGGAGAGGCAAACATAATGATTTAAATTCAAGGCTCACTCCATGTGAACAATACCCTATTTTAAGACTTAGGCGAAGAAAGCTTTATAGTATTCCACGCACTTTACTTTTTCCAAAAAAATAAAGTTATCGAAAATCTTTGGAAACTTCTATTTGTCATGGAACGCAATAGAAAGTATGATAATAATTCATGTTGACTACTTGGTAGTTGGTTTTGCTACTTGAAACGCCCGCTGAAACCTTGCCAAGATCAAGTTCAAGCGGCAAGCAGTGGGACAGACGGACAGTCGACGGTCGAGTTGGCCATTTGGCCACACCGAGCCACTCAAAATGTTGGCCAAAAGGCAATTCGTGGGTGCCGATGCATTTTGCATGATAAAACGATTTGAAACCGAGCCGCCGCTGTTGCAGATTCCATCCAAAGCCAAGTTTAGTTTAGCGGAGTCAAGCGATGCGAAGCCACTGGAGTCTAGAGTCGTCTTAAATGTAGGCTAATACTGGCACGTTGCATTTCACCGAAAAGTAAGCACGATTGTAATCGATCATCGCGGGCATGTTTTCTCCTTATACAAGTAGTATTCGAACTCATACTCGTAGATGTGAAATAACTTTGCGATTCGAATGGCCAGCTGGTGCTTGTTCGCGTTTTGCTACAGTTAGCATTTACATACATTTGGCGCCTGTGTTTACTTTTGCTTTAATACCTGTCTGCCACCTTCGCGATTTGCATTTGCCAAGTCCATGCGCCACGTATCTCATAGATGCAATACATCGATGTATGCAAAGGTGTGCAGAGGTGTGTGCTTGTGTGTAGTCATGCACATGCTATTTTATTTGCACTTATATGTACACACATACAAGTACAAGTATATAGTATTGCATCATTGACCCTGAACTTGAGCGAGTCGCGTAATTTCCGAGCACATTCTGTGCCACTTTACGAGTATCTCGATTCCTTCGGAACAATCCCAACGTTGCATGTGCACTTTAAACGCTATATTTACAGTTTAGCAGCGTTTTGACACTTAATTGCATGCATTTAATGTTAAATGACGTTGTACAAGTATGTAGCTTATTTAATCACCTGGTGATCGAATTGAATTGTTTGTAGTTATGATAAATACACTGCGCAAAAAACGATTATGGCCGAACGAACCGGACACGCTACTTTGGCACATCGAATTAAAAATGCCCGAAATATAAACATTTAAATGTAAATAAGCCATATTTATGGTATTATCGCCCGTTGATGGTGTCTTCTCGCTAAGGTCAACCAGATTTTGCATTACAAAGTAACCGCCGATCGACACACAACAGGAAAACCCATTTCTACTCGAGCAAAGTGTAACAGTCTCATGGGATGGCCATAAATTTTGAACTAACTCTGTTTGTTTACAACAATATCACTAAATAAATACAAAAACCCGCCGAAATTTGAGCGAGCGAGCGAGCGAACGAGCAAATAACAAACAAATACGCAAAACATAATCATCTCTGATCCGTTGACAGTGAAGTTCCGGTAGGGGGCAACGGCTCCCGCCCCAAGTGCCGAAGGTGATTCGCGGTCCGCTACCTGTCTTGCGCAGCTAATGTCGGCGCCATAGGCCCCCAGATACGATGATGTCATTGGCAATAGTGTCGTTTTACGATCCCACTTGAGACTTTGGGTTAAGCATATCCAGCCCAGGTAAATGGCCAGTTAATGGTTACTAAAAGACTCACTCTTCGCATTTTACTTTGCAACCAGCTGCTGAATGCTGCCGAACGGGCTTGTGATGGTCCCCATTTCGTTATACTCCCACAATTTATTCCAGTTTTTTTATTTTGAATAATTTCTTATCGCAGCACGCCACACTCTCTGCAGTCCGATCATTTAAAATTTTGAGTCCATATCTTTTTCTCGTTGCGTTGGATATTCTACTCTGAACCTATGCAAAATTTAAATGCTGATTTATTTTTAATTGACTTCTTTCGCATCCCAGTTTTATCGCACGGTCAAGTTTAATGTTTGAAAAAAATGCCTGCTTTCGTTTATTATAATACTCATTCCTTTCATTATCTAACTCACAATTTCATTCACATATTTTCATTTATATGAATTAATTAATTATGCATATGATGAATACCTTTACTCACCAGTAATGTGAATTCAATTAATGCAGCATTACGTCAACTGGCATTTTTGTGAAAAATGACTCACACTCACAAATATTCAACTATAACTACGTATCCCATAAATAATTTCACTTAAACTTAATTTTCCATAGCATCAACCAATTTCCGTTTCCGATCTCAACTAAATTCCCAGCTGTAGTTCCTTAGAATTAATTAGCTGTTAAATTTCGTTTTAATGGATATAATTATTATTTGCATAGAATATACACGTATAATTTATAAAAAACATCAATTAGTGCTGAACTTTTTAAAGTGTTCTTTGCAATGTCTTGATAGCCATTTCATTTGGAAATCATTATTAAAACAAAGTGTATGTGTTCAACTATTTTTTGGAAAACCGAAATGCCAATAAAAATGAATCGGAAATTTGAAGATAAATAACTAGCCCATCCAGCAGTATTTCAGAAATACTATTTCTAAACAATTATTACTGAAATTCAATTTCCTGGAAACCAGTTTAAATTCTTATAAAAGTATTAAGCTATGAATTTGATAAAAGGAACAATGTAGAAATAAGCGACGAAAATGGGTAATCTTTAATATTTTAGTAGCAAATGTAAAATGCAATGTGCTTCAATGATAGTGTTTACAAAGCTCATCTCAGCTCAGACATAAAAAGTTATTAAAACCCATTCAATTAATTGCTGTCGTTGCAAATTTAAAAATAGCACATATATTTTTGAAAATACACTCGTATTATTTGAAACAATTGTCTATTCATTATCATTGTTATCGACTGACTAACTTTGTTATTTTTGCCTTCATTGTTCATTTTTAAGCTGAAAGCTTTGCATATTCAATGAATCAGTAGAAGATTTTGGCTGGAATGTTACCGCGTAAGCTACCGCCCTCCTCCCCCCTCCAGCGATCCAGCCGCTTAAGTTGCCGCATCGCTTTGATTCGATGTCTAATATATCTTCATCTAAATTGCAGCGCCTGCGGGTGTATTGTGCGGTAAATTGTTGACGTCAACGTTGGCTGCCCATTGCATAAATCATTTAACTAAGATACAAAGACAAAAGATTGCGACTATGCCCATCACACACAATGAATGGGTTTTGGCGGGCACGCGAAACACACGCGGCGCCTATATCGTTAACAGCCACAAAAAATTCATAAAAATGCATAAATAACTTAGTCGTAAGCAAATTATAAACAGAACGCCTTTATTAGGGCATTGGCAAGCGCTTAGGTTGAAGCGAATGACTTAATAAGTAGCTCTTTATTTTCTTTTTTATACCCTGTGCTCAATGACTGAAAGGGCATACTAGTTTTGTGCGAACGTATGTAACATACAGAAGGAGCCATATATATTTTTGATCAATATTACAAGACGAGTCGATATAGCCATGTCCGTCTGTCCGTCTTGGAATTTTCAATTCAAATTTAGCAAACACGTTCCGTTAGTTGTTATGCGTTATTATTTTGTTGTTGTTTGTTGCTTTCGCTCAACCCTGAGCTACACAGATATACTCACACAGATAAGGACAGAATATTGAGATAATGTATATATATTATTAAAACAGTACGCCTCTATGTACGTGTTATGTATTTTTATTTTACTTAATTCGTTTATTATAAAAAGATATTACTCAAAAAATTTGAAAAAAAAAGTTTTTGTTTATTCTTGTTGAGTGGGTACAGGGTATTTAAAAGTGAGCCCATTCGACTTTATCATTACATTCTTGTTTTTTTACAAATAATTTACTGCTATTTCTGAGTGCTTGGGTATTGACCCGAACAATAGTCTGTTTCTGAGTTTTTGGACAGGAAATGACTTGTCCCTCTAACCATTGATTTTTATTTTCGCGAAGTGTATTTGTTTTGAGTCATTGACAGCGGCTTTCAAAGCTACGCACACATCCACAAATATTCAAACATTCATACATATTTATTTATTTTATTATTTTGCTTGTATGTATGTTGAACGTGACGCTGTCATTAGCAGAGCGCCGTTGTCATTTAAATAGCTTGCTGCAAAAATATGACGCGATTTATTCGATATGCGGCAATTAAAATGCAAATTGCAATAAGTGCGAGTTCTATTCACTATTGGCTATTCGTTGTCGGTATCTCTGTCGCCGTTGTCATCGATGTGGCGTTGAAATTGAATATTGCGCATACGCACGGTTGAGCTGTTCCGTTTTTGTTTGCTTTAAAGGTTATTGTCGAGCATTTGAATTGCAAAAAGTTGCACGCTAAACGAAACGAGTCTTGGAGTGTTACATGCACGAAATTGACACATTTCAGATATTTACAATCTTTCAAATTAGCATATACTTGTCATTGATTTCAAATGACTATCATTCACATTTTAAACGATGTGCCGTCTTCTGGCCAAACTCATATTTATCTCATTATTTTATTACCAATTATAATTTATGATTGTTTGGAAAACAAAATGTCATGCTTTGAAATCTATATTTATTTACGATTGTGCAATATACATACATATTTTTTCGCATGGAGCTTGCATTACTTTCTTGCTTCTATCACCCTGATATTTTATATATTTCGTTTTTGTGAGTCAATTAGTTAAATACCGTATCAACAGGATTGTTACTAAAAAGTGCCATTATCTCTCAACCGTTGACTAGCCGATGAACTTTGAATTTGTTTACATGAGTAACATTTAATAAAAATATATTACTCGTTAGCTTATACGTTTCTTTTTATCAAATAAAAGAAAAGTGCACCATTTTCTGCCCTATATACCCGGTTAGGTAATTAATTGAACCGGACGAATTTATATGTATTGTATAGTTATTTACAAAAGTTGAACCATTTCAAAATACTCTTCTGTTCAGAGTAACTCATTCATAAGTATATTTAGACATTAAAAACATACATGTTATATTCACAGTGCAATCAGTCACGAAAGTCTGTCGATACTTGTAATCTATGCCACGGTTTCAAAGTCGTCTCATTGGAAATCATGTGAAACGCCCACGCGCCTCCCCTACTGATGTGATTTGTTGCACAATCCAATTCAATCAGTTTTAATCATGCGATGGTGCTATGCAAGTATTAAATTGTTTGCCTGTCAGCAAATAAATCGACTAGACAGTCGCCGTTCAATGTGCTTCTATCAGAGATACAATCGCTGTAGCTCAGTAGCTCATCTCACAATTCCGATCAAACCAGTTTGGGGAGACAGAGTGAAATAAAAAAAAACGAAATGTGCGAATTTAATCATCGGACTAAATACACACATATAGTACATTCACACCTACATACATACGTCCTATACGTGTATGTCTATACATTTAAATGCTGATAATGCGGCTGTGACAAATCACTTGAGTATGCCGCCAAGAGCAGTTGAGTAAACCTTTTGAACAAACACGGATCTGGATATACAATGGCACTGACGTCACGCCCCATTGAGTTCACAAATATCTGTATGTACATACTTAATAGTAAATAGTCGTAGACATGAACTTGTTTGCTTCACTAAAAATGCGTTCTATATGTTTTTATTGTCTGTACTGTTGTTGTACCATTTTAGAGTTAATTAGCAGTTCACACCTCGGCACTTATCAGTTGCTAATGCTCATAAAACCCACTATAACGGATCGGCGCCACTTGTCTGGCGTATTCGCATATACATACACGTATGTATGTACCCGCGTAGGAGAGAAGTAGCTGCGATGCTATGTACATATTTAAGAAAAATATGTTAATTGGAAAGTTAAATGAAAGTTGAAGCCCTCCGACTTGCGAATTATACTTTGCGGATTGCTCCGATAATTTTTTGGCACAGATAATACCAACATTTCAGAGAACTTCCAACAATAACTACAACAGTCAGAAAACAATGATCTTCTATATGTATGTATGTATATGTATGTATATAAAACAGTGTGTCATGACTGACTGACTGATTGGTGATCAACGCACAGCCCAGACGGTAAGCTAAGGAAGCTGAAATTTGGACTCAAGTAACCTTTCATAGCGTAGGCTGGCGATAAAAAGATTTTGGAAAATTCGAACTCCAAAGGAGTTTCCTGGAGAAAGAAATGTTGGGGCACAAAAGGAAACTGCGTCAACAGCCCACAGCCCAAACGGTAAAAGCTAGAAAAATGAAATTTTGGGCTCAATTACCATATCATAGTGTATAGTAGGTGCGCACTAAGAAAGGATTTTGGAAATTCTGGCTCTAAAGGGTGGAAAACGAGCTCCAAAGTTTGTTTGAAAAATGCACATTTTTCAACCGATCGAATTAAAACGTGGTTTCAAAAATCAATAAAAGAATACAAATAAAACTGCATACTCGGTTTATTGAAATTGGTCTTGGGGATTGAATTATTGGGGTTTTTTCTTCATTTTTTTTCAAACGAAAAGTTTGTGTTATTAATGTTGTCCGATCGATTTCAAATTTGGTATCCGTAATCAACATAACTATGTATATCTACAAATTGGCATTCAACGATTTTCGAAATATAGAAATACATATGTTTTTTACTTGGCATATGCAGCAACAATAAATAACAAAGAGCGCAAAATATCAGTTGGGGACTTCACATAAACACACACAGTGACAGGCTCGCAGACACAAACAGAGATCTGCAAAATCGGTGGTTTTTATTGTTCGTGGCAAAGTTCGTTTAAAGTAAGGAGATACTCTAATATATATTCCAGTTTTTTGCACAAAGTCTATCTTAAACAAGTAAAAAAGCTAAAGTCGGGTGTCCCGACTTTGAAATACTCTGTACATATGTTTAGAATAATTATAGAAAATAAAAAAATTAAGAAAATAAAAAAAAAATTTTGATCGATTTTACCTCTCTCGGTATTCGAACTCACGTAAAGGGTGTATAATTGCACATTTACATAGCAATTGCGTCTGTGTGAGTGTATGTATGCCTATGCGCATCAATTCGTGTCTGTGTAAGCATTTTCGAAGTCAACCAAACAGCAACATCAACAACAGCCGCGGGCAGCGCTTGAGCAGCGCTGCATCAGCAAATATATTTATGGCTATAACTTCTTGTTAAATCGGTCTATCATAATGAAATTTGGCATACGGACACATAATAACTAACTGGGGGTATTTCCAAAATTTTAGTTCGAAATTCCAAGAATTACGGGAGTTAGAGAAAATCGCATTTGCGGGGTAGAGGGGGGAGGGAGGGGAATTCCAAAATATACATTTTCTGCGTATTCACATAAGGCATCTGGGACTAAAATTTGGTGTTCCTAGGTCTTATAGTCTCCGAGATATAGGCGATTATACGAATGGAAAATCGGGAAAACCCCCATAGGGGGGAAGTGGGGGGGAAAATCAAAAAAATAAAACAAACTCGTATAGAATACACACATAACGCATCTTCGTGCAAAATTTGGTGTCTCTATCTCTTATAGTCTCTGAGATCCAGGTGTTCATACGGACGGACAGACGGACAGACAGACAGACAGGGCTAGATCGACTCGTCTCGTCATGCTGATCAAGAATATATATACTTTGTGGGGTCTGCCACGCCTCCTTCTGCCTGTTACATTTTTCAGCTCCCGCAAACCTAATATACTCTTGTACATTTCATGTACAGAGTATAAACATTGTGTGCATAAAATAAATTTATATTTAACGAAAAAGTAATATCAGTCCTTGGAAATTGGACTGCCATATACACATGTATACAAGCATAAAATAAAATCGTCATTCTCCTAATTATTCAATTTGCAAAGAAAAATTTGTGTATCCATTCCCCAAAAAATTAAAAATTTGATTAAATATTGCACGATGCATTTAAAAAATAATTTATGCATATGATCAATGAAAAACCCTTTGCTAAATTGTACAGCTTTTAATTCTAGAAATTATTTGCCTTGATTTATCCCTATCATACTACATACAAGTACATATATGTATACATTAATATATATATGTACGTATGTACATATGAATGCACTTACATACATATAACCATACATAGTATTTATTGTACTTTATGTCCTAGCTCTCGAATCGTACCGAAGTAATTTGCTATTTGGGTAATGAACTCTTTAGAAACTTTAGAGTGTCGGGAGAGAAATATCATATAGTAAATAAACGTATAATTGTAGGCACAAATCTGAGCCAGCAACGACGTCAAGACGGGTATCATATATGAAATAATGAATTCCACAATAGAAATACGAATCGCATTAAATTTAGTGGGTAACGGACTGTAACTGAATCCCCATTAAATTTCCAGAAATACAGTTTACAATATGTGACTTGGAATATTCAAAGAGTGGCATTACTTCTGTTAGGCATATACTCGTACATATCTGTTTTTCAAAAATAATTGTTAATATGCGAGTTATGAAGAATATACTTGCTTCTAAAGTTGTTGTAATAATGGTTCATCTGTGGCGTGACTATGTCGCCTGTACTTCCTTCTACGTATGTACTTAAATATGGCATTGACAATGACTTTTAGCCAAAATTAAACGAAACAGAACAAAACAAAAATTAAAGAGACAAGCATTTGTATTGTGAGCACAAAAATAGAATTTCAACTAATGTTTTTAATTGAGTGCAGAACATTTTTATTGAAACCAAAAGTATTCAGAGCAATTTCGAATGCAATTAAATAAAAATAGCATTTTCATTTGCTTGACATTATTGCGAAAAAGTGAAACTACAGAAGGAAGGAATTGTGCTTTCAATCAGCAGGGTGAGCAATTTACACATCCATATATATTGGTACATTTGTACTTGTATTATTTGATATTATTATGCATTTATCTTGCAGTTCAAAAATCAAGGTATTCAAATACATACATTATTCATTATACATACATATAATTAGCAGAGCAAATCATTTGGTATGAATCATTTGTTAAATTCGGTAATAAAAAAATAGATTCCTATAAATTTATTTTACTTGCATTCCCTTTTAAACGGATTGTCTCATGAGCAATTACTCTTTAAACTAAATTTACAGTAAATTGATATTACTATGTGCATAGACTCGTCAATTTACTGGACATCATAAATTAGGGGCACAAAACTTTCCCTTCTGCGAATTAGGTCGCTTCGTGCATCTAATTTTTTTTTTAAATTCAGATTCAGCCGTACGAGAATATGTATGACAAGTATTAGGTGGGACTGCCACGCCTGTTTTTGGGTGCGACATACCCGTACATTCGCAACAATATACCTAGATAACATATCTGGTCTTGGCAAATGATAACGAAAATATTTGCAGGGTTCGAAATATATATTTATTATAGGACTACATTTAAGAATAGTCTAATAAGACATGTCCACTGCTTAGAACTTTCCGTTAAGTCCTTAACGTTTGCCAGCCTTGGCGGTGGTCTGGGCTGTGACTGAGGCCAGGGCGAGAACTACGACGAGGAAGACTCCGAATGCGAACTTCATGTTGATGATTTCTGTGGTCTTTCTGTGTTACAGGATTCCGAAAGAGGTACGACTTTCCCTTTTATATGTTTTTTTAAGTCATACGTAACTGTTTTACGTAAACGTAATCGTGCGACTAATTTATATTTTCCGATTCAATGTAATTCAATATACTTATAAGACTGAAACTAACTTAAAAAGAGTGATGAAATCCGAATCAAAAAAATATGTCACTGAGCCCATAAAATTATTAAGAAGATAAATGAAATATAGTAGGATAAAAAGGCATTTTAAATAAACGCAAGAAATTTTTCATAGCCTTTCCCATTAACAATGTAATGTTCTGTATGCAGGCATATGCATATATATATATATATATTTGTAAATATATATTTCTTATTTGAAAACTAAATTTTGTCCAACTCCACATGCATAGAATTAAACAATGCTTATTTATAAAACACTTACGCCAACAAAAATAAAGCGCAAAATAGTCTGCAGTCCCCCAAAATCACAAAACAAAACAAATAGGCAACACAAATATCAACAAACAGCGACCAAAAGCATAAATTAGAACAACAATAAAACTTCAACGATTGTTGTTTTTGTTGCTGTCGCCAACATCGACACTAGCTGGGATTATATAGCGTATAATCATAATAAAAAGTGGACGCATTAGCCAAAACCAATAGTGGAGAGCACTGCTGTTAACAACACTATGTTACGGGCGGCAGATGCGTTACAGTCGCTGCTAGGTCTGTTATCTTTATGTAGAACGTTTTTTCATTATTGTGTACAATAATTCCCAACCTGTTTATGAGCTGCTTGCCTGGGTTAGTCATATGGCTGATCGAAGAACTCGCGAGAAGTGAAGATTGGGTTGTGCTTGCATTGAATGCTTGAAGGCGTTGTTCGCCCAACAACAAATGTTACGACAATAAGAACAGCCTTGATACCGTCTGATCTCGCAGTGCTTTTTATAATTAATTGAAATTTGGGTGAATTTTGTTGATGGTAGAGCTGTCTAATACTTGTCTGCCACGATGTGGTTCTCGTTATCTAAAAATCAAACTATTTGTATGAAAACCTTCATTTATAATTTTGGATAAAAACATAGTTTTATTTGCTCTTTCTATATAACAATTTGCAGACAGTGTGTTTGTTTCATCAGCTCTTATTAATACTATATGCATCTAGGTTTTCAGTTAAAAATGCATATCTAACTGATGACAAAGTTTCCAAAGCAAATGTAGCAGTAAAAGGGCAAAAATAAAGTATCTCATGCACCGAGTAAAAAGCCGCGGATTTTATCATCTGTCTGTAAAAATTATGAGATTTAATAATCATTGTTCCCAGATGATTGACAGCACACCGAATTAGGAAGCGTCTGCTGCTGTCATATGCACAAAGGAAATAAAACTTTGTAGGTGCATTAATTACGACTAATCGCGCAAATGAGCGATGGCCGAGCACACAGTGTGTGGGCGTCGAGTGCATTCAAGCCAAAATAGTGATAAGTCTAGTCAAGAGTACGAATAAGGCAGGCAGAACAGCAAACTCTGTTTGGTACTACGTATTCGAACTCACAACTTGCTAAAAATAACAAGTTACACATGCCTCAGGTGCTCAAAATTGTTTTCAATAACCGCACTAATAAATATCAACAATGAGTAACGAAAACAAATTTATTTTTGTTTCGCGCAGCATCTACAACAGCAAAAACAGCAAAAACACATGGGGCTGAAGAGTACAATGCACAATGGTTCACCATGTACTTATGTAGACTCTAAAACATTGCCCCTGATCTCTGTTTTTCTTGAAAATAACATAAACACATGGAAATAGATTTGCAAATATGTTTTTTTTTCTTTAAGAACTTAAAAATTGATTTCTACTCACAACTTCTTGTTTTGGGTTGCTCAAAATATTACAGCCATAACTTAGAGTTTCTCCGCTAGTGGGAAGTAATCATTGTGTTCGATCCGCGAAACTTGATTTAATATAAATAAATAATAAATAAAAAAAACTCGTGCTTCAATTTTCAATCTGATTATTTGTCCTTTTTGTGCTCGACATCTAATTGGCAATACTTTTTTCAAAATCCACAAAATTATTGTTTATTGATTATACAATTTTATGAACATTTTCAGTTTAGCGAATCTAAGATATTAAATAAAAAGGAAAAAAGGGGCATACGTTTTATGCAAAGAGGCTTAGGGAAAAAAAAGATTGGAACTTCAGTTCAAATAAATTTTGTAAATGTAGCTTACGAATATGCGAAGTTAAAATTTGTACAAAAATAACTCGCTTATCTGACTGATTTGCAAAAAGTTGTTCCTTACTCAATTATTTCTTTATTTGTGATCGAGAATTTCAGAAATTCTAAAAATTAAACAGTTCCCCATTCAATTCCAATTATCCAATTTTGGCACAAATTTTCTCAATATCCCAACACGGAAACAGCACACATTAACAAACAGTTTTAATTCCGAGGCGTCCATAAATATTTTTTAGTCTTCGCATAGGTGCCCGCATATATACAGAGTATTTGGCGTTAATTGTTTGGATGAGCCCGTGAAGAATTAAATTAAATGAACCACCTACTCTTGCCCTCCGCCTCCTCGTTAATCGTTGCTTACGTATCATTTGTATTTTATTTGTTTTAACAATGACGTCAAAAGCGCACACCAACATTTTTATTACGTTATTTTGGTCGCTGATCATACATAATCCGTTAGTAATTGTAATCTATAGCCTAATCGCATGGGCCGTAAAATTTCGATAATTTGTCGGCCATGTCCGACATCACGATTAGTTATTTGCTGGCCATTGACAGATGTTTGTGGAATGAGGCACCAATTAGCAAAGAATTTAAAGCCTACAGGCGCCATATACCCACCATAACGTAATCTCTGACTGGTTTAACATGCAGATTGGAATTGAATGGATCGGAGTGATCTAAATTTAATTTGCGTCATGAGGTATTGGCCAGACAGAAATAGAGGCACAATAGAAATACCGTAAATAAATAATTTGAATTGATTCGCAATGAGTGTGTGATGGGGGTGAGGGGTGCTCTTGTACCCGGAAATTCGATTAATAAATAAATTAAAAATCAAACAACAATAATAAACCAATTGTCAAAATGTCAAATTCCAAACGTTTCGTCTTTGTTTGCGCACAAGGCGCCATAAACGAAACAGTTCTTACAAATAAGCAGCTCTCATTGATACATACATACATACATGGATGTACATACAAGTATGTACTACATAAAGAAATGAATTTACATACATAGGTTCTTCTGCTGACCACTTGTTTTGTTTGTGCTGTCGCCGCACTTTTTTATAACACTAATAATTCGCTCTCAATGTCAGTCTGCAAACTGTTTGAATTGCATATAAAAATTTATTGAAACACATTTAAGGAAAAACAGCGCCGAAAACAAAGTCACCAACAACAGACAACCTAAAGAAGCGCTTCTCTCTGCACTCTTGCACTCTTGAAGTACGCAATTGAGATCGAAACGAATCGAATAGGAATTCATTGCTATGTGTGGTGTTATGCCAAAAATTATAGTTTATTACCGAGCGGCCCCTCAGCTGCCCTCCAGCTGCCGATCATTCTCAATTCCTCTTTGTTGCTGCCGCCGTCAAAGTCCAAATAGGTGGTACATAAAACAATATGCCCCGAGAAGGGGTAGACATCGGTCGAACTAAGAATTTAATTTAATTGGCTGCTCGGTTCGGTTTCGTCATACCACCTACTAGGGTGCTATGAACGGGGGAGGGACTGCTGGTATCCGTAATTTGAATATCGCGTGCAAGCAATGACGGATTTTCAATGTCAATTTCATTTTTATTTCGCTGCAATGCAGTCATAAATTCCAAAATTAATTGAACTATGCCTAGGTGCAAAAAATTTTGCATACCCAGAAAATGTTCCGCGTATCGTTGCCAAGAATGTCTGTGTAAATTAATGGGGCGATCTGGCCGTGCAAAGGTGCATTGGAATTAGCTGAAATTCTTAAGTGTTTTTCCAAGGTTAGTTTATTAGGCATCCAAAATCCAAAATATCGCACCCAAAAATAATAAAGCATAGGTCACCTTCTTTCCACGAATATGGAATATTAGAAAGGGAAAGTACCGAAAGAAACCAATCAACGGTTAATGTAGTGAGCTAGCAAACTGATAGGCAAAAACCACTTAATTGAAACAGGACAATCACTTTTCTCTCTGACTTACATATAAGATTACAGCTGGCAGCAGCGATAAAAACTACAAGTGATCAATCATTAAGATTGAATTTGCGGAAATTAAGAATTCAATAAAATTAAGTAAACTTTTGTGAGAGCAAGAAGGAACTTAGACTAAGCGAGTTTCGATATGCCTCACGATAGAGCACGTAATGAATAAGGATAACAGGAACCATGAGGGGCCCTGTGACCTAAAGGATTATATGGAGTGCCGTGTCTCCTTTGGAATATAACAACAATCAAAAAGTCTTCACTTAGCCAATCTACATACATATGTATGTATACTTGTACATAAATATTTGTATAGATTTCTCTATGAATATACAACGAGCTTTACGAGCAAGCGAGTTAAATCTGAAAAGCATTTGGATTCATTACCGAGCGATATTCGCAATTAGAAGCTGTCACATTTGTCTTTGCCGGAGTTAACGTTGAACCGAATTTGTCCGACGCTTGCGCTGCTTTAAATTCTACGCACAGCGTAGAACGCCTACAACATATTGCGTGATGCGATTGTTGTACGCTTGATCGAAAACATATCTTCTAATTGAATTTTACAATTCCTAGCATTTTATATTTGGGTTATATTGTATTGCGTAGTTTAAATAAAAAAAATAAAATGTACTTAATAGTTGTGATTTATTATGGTGCGCATGTTAAAAAGGTGAGGATGTTTGATACGTGTATATAAAATAGGGGAGAAAATGTGGATAGTATTCCCGAATAGAAGACCTAGTGGATGATGCTTCTGCTGTCTTACCTAGCACCTGCTAGTTGAGGTTTCTTGAGAAACTATGCATATATTGTGCAACTAATTTGCTGATTTATTAATTAAGGCTGCGATGGAAGGTAATTTAAAATCCGGAGATTTGCTGCTGCCTCATGTCGTGGAGGTCAAAGCAGAATCATATTATCAGGATCATACAATTTATCGAAAGAAACATAAAATTCACATTGCACTTATTGCCTCATTGATGGCTTTAAAGTTTAAACCAATGTATGTAGGTGCACAATGATATATACAAATAACGTCTACATTAATACTGATAAGCAGTTACATGTTGTGTTATTTAGCTGTACTTGAACTAGTTTCTTTTAACAAGTGTCTGGGCCGTTATCGAAGCAATCGAACAGCTCAATATCTTCCGCATGGTAGCGCCTATCAGGTGGAACCATATTGGAGTGTCTCTTCGCATATTTTACTCTTTTTTCATTCCAAGCTTTTGAGGGAGGAAGGCTCTTTAGGTGTTCATTTTAGCCGCCTACCTATTTTGGAATGTTGCCTCTTACATACATATACATATGTATGTAACTCGATCGTAGCTACACCAGACACCGAGCCATACAATAACCTTCAGTCACCCTTCGCAGTCTCCAAAGATTTCTAGAGCTTTTTCGACTGAATATTTGAATGTATTATGTACGACGCGACAGTGCTCGTAAAAGTGCAAATGCCTAATTAAATATGGCATAATTGTTTACAAATATGTGTGTATCTGCTAATTGAATGCCTAATCATGACGAAAACGATTTCATAGACTTGAGGCACATCATCGATAATAGATTGAGAGATACACCCTGGCTTAATCTACGAGTATCGAGGCAGCACGCGTGAATAAATTCGCGATTGCTCACTTGATTTCCAACTAATATAGTTGTTAAGTATCGAGACAGCACGCGTGAATAAATTCGAGATTGCTCACTGGATTTCCAACTAATATAGTTGTTAAGCATAGCTTCGATTGATTTATAAATTGTTGCGCAACAAGCACTAGAGAGTGGGTGACGCCATTACCAACTGTGTGGTCATAAGTAATCGCTGCCGGTTTGTCTGCTCATTGTGTTCGAAAGAAATAACATTTTTTTGTAGAGGTGAACAATTTTTAATTGTAGTTTACATTCAACATGCTAAACTTATGTAAACAGGACCTTCAACTCCTTAAGGGGCCTTCGTTGGCGCCTTGGGTTGCGCGTTGACTGAAGCCAAGGCGAGGACTGCAACAATGAGGACTCCGAATGCAAACTTCATGATGCTAATTACAGGTGCGGTATACTCGTACTTTATAACAACATATTCGTGTTGTGTCGCCTTTTTATACAATTTTCTTGACTTGTTATGTAACCGTGTCCAATAATAAGTGCGAGGATTGTTGTTAGCCGTAAAAGGTTTCTTAAATGTGGCAAATTGATTTCTAGGAAAAATTTGTGGTAAAAATATATTTTACGTAAGCCTTAACGTTCAGCAGAGGAAAGCCGTTACCAACGGATTACTTGTATAACATGGAATGTAAATGCCAAATAACAAATTTGGAGAAGGATATAAATTAAAGCTAATGTTCTAAAAATAATAAGCATGGTAATTCTCAATGACCATATAAAGTAATGATAAACAGAGCAGTCGAACACGGCTTACGTCCATGGAGGACATAAAAAGCAAATAAAATAAAACCACTGAGTAAAATACCTCAATATCTAACGCACCATAAGCCGATTTTTATAACCTGTACCCAAAAGGTGAAAGGGTATACTAGTTTTGTGCGAATGTATGTAACAGGCCAGAGGAGGCGTGGCAGACCCCACAAAGTATATATATTCTTGATCAGGATGAGAAGACGAGTCGATATAGCCATGTCCGTCTGTCCGTCCGTCTGTATGAACGCAAGGATCTCAGAAAGTATAAGAGCTAGAATAACCAAACTTGGTATCCAGGTTCTCCTAAGAGAAAGGACGAGTTTGTGTTTTTTTTTCTGATGAAACCCCCCACTCCCCCCTATTCACAATTTTCTATAACTCCCTCCATTCTTGCAATTTTGAAATAAAATTTGGTAGACATCCAGTTACCAAGTTTCCGTATACCAAGTTTCATTCTGATAGGTTAATCAGAAAGAAAGTTATAGCCATATAACCAGGCCCAATGCACACATACATACATATGTACAAGCACACAAACACGCATATACACGATTCTGATGTAAATGTATGTATGCATGTATGGAATATTTAATATTTAATTTATTTAATTAATTTAATTTAATTTAATTAATTAATTAATTTAATATCTTTTTTTGTGGGGTGGTACAGTGTATTTAAGAGTTGAGCCTGCTCGACTTTAGCATTCCTTTCTTGTTATGACTGATAACTGCCAAGAATTCTGCTAAAATGTGTAAACAAGCTTTTTAATAAGAAAACTACAGAAACACGAAACAGGACCAAATTAAATTGCATAATAGTCTACACCAAATTAATCTTTTAATTTCAAGATAATTTTTTTTAATTTTGACTTCATTAACATAACATGTATACTTGTTGAAACATACAGGGTGCGCCATCTTTTATGTCGGTATGTAAACATTGAATATCTTTGAAAATAAACAACCGATTTTCAAGTATGAGATATTTTTATTTAATTTGGTTCTGTACAATTTCTTGAACTGAGATTTTCAACACTGGTCTACTCAAGTCAATCGGTTCACAAAGTTATTCATTATTTACATACCGACATAAAAGATGGCGCACCCTGTACATACTCGTATATCAGAGAAACCATAATCCAACAACAACAAAAATATAATTAAAAAATAAAAAGCTGGATAAAAGGCGACTAAATATAACCTTAACAAAAACACCAAAAAGGATTTATTATTATTGTACTTTATTTTATATGAGTTATGAAGCTGGTTCGAAAAGAAAGTATGAAAAAAATAACATCTTTATAAAACCATATTTGGAAGACTAAAGCTATAAAAAAAAGCAACCAGTAGAGCTGAACAATTTTTATTGTAGTTTAAATTTCACATGCTAACAGTTCTTGTATATGCGTATATTTGACTTTAATAGCTCGAAAACAGGACCTTCAACTCCTTAAGGAGCCTTGGTTGGCGCCTTGGGTTGCGCGTTGACTGAAGCCAAGGCGAGGACTGCAACAATGAGGACTCCGAATGCAAACTTCATGATGCTAATTACAGGTGCGGTATACTCGTACTATATAACAACATATTCGTGTTGTGTCGCCTTTTTATACAATTTTCCGGACTTGTTATGTAAGCGTGTCAAATAAATAAGTGCTTTCCGTTCCGTTTACTGTAAAAGGTTACTTGTATAACTTGAAATGTAAATGTCAAATAACGCATTTGTGCAAATATGTAGATACCCAGCTATGCAGGTCTTAGTTAGGTCTTAATTCAGGCTGAATTGATGTTATTCATATATTTATATACATACAAGTATGTCATTGCATTGTTTGTAGCGTACATTAAACTGTAGCTCTGTATAAAAGTAGATTCTGAAAAAGGACTCTTATGAATGAATATAAATTGAAATGGAATATCGTTGGCAAGTGGTCTGTTTTTTAAAGGATCTGTTAGGCTTCATTATATCATATTTATATAACTTTCGTTTCTTACTAGAGCGTGCCGAACTTCGTTATTATATATGCAGAAGGAATCAATTTGTTATTGTTATTGGACACATTGTTAGAATATTATTTACGACCTAAATCAGTTAGTTATAGTTGTATAATATAGTTGCATAATAGTTCGACTTGAAACACTGGGTTAGTTACAGCTTTAATTAGGGCCGAAATCAGTTAGTTGTAGTTGCACAATATAGTTCGATAATATAGTTTTATTAGAAACAAAAACGTATAAAAGGGGTACCTAGCAGAATTGAGGATCTACCTGATCTCACACACCTACAAACGTCAAAATGAAATTCGCATTCGGTACCTCGTCAGTCAATGCAGTCATTACAAAGGCACGAAAGCGCTACGAACCTCAACGAAGTAAAAGGATAGTAAAATAAGTTGAAGGATCTTTTTGTGACCAATAATTATTTATATGTAGTCTGAAAATAAATATATATAATTTCTGAAATAAGCAATATTTTTAAAATTTTGATTTTATTTCCGCTTATTTAGTCTTGAGTTCGAGGGGTTTATAGTTGATCCCATTATGAATTCATTATTCAGCTATGTTTGACTGTCGTCTATCTGTTCTTCTATGTGAACACAAGGTCCTCAGAATGAATAAGGGAGCATAAAATACCTAAGCCCAAGCCGTTGTTTTTATTTCCAGGCATTCTGCATGCATAAGACTGTCCAAAATATGTTTCCGTTGTCATTTGTTATATGAAATGCGTTAATTTTGTAAGCATCACGAGTCGAGTCTTTGCAAACATATCCATTTGTTCATCTGTGTGGCCATATGAACGTCGCGAGAATTTGAATTTCTTGGATGTAGTTGATTATCACAATTGTTTATAGTTTAGTTTATTTTGTTATAGATTGAATGAATTTTGATTTAAAAATAATAGAATATTTGTTTTTTAGAAATCAAGAAATTAAAGAAGTTCGTTTTTAATATTGAAAATATTGACAGCACAATGATTGTCTCTAGGAAAACGTAAGAATGATGATGGCAACCTTTGTAGTGAGAACTGAGAATTAACATAATACCGTAGACCCTTTTATTAAAACTCATTTGCATATTTATCCTTCTCATATCAAATACATACACACGTATGAAGAGTTTGAAATATGTAACCATAATAATATATTATTAGATAAACTATGTAGGACACATAAAGAAATCAATATAATATAGTCATAAAAAAAAACAATATGTGTAAATTTGTAGACTCTGGACGATCGATTTTATATTTAATGATAGTCTCGTGGGTAATCCTGTGATCCAAGAAACACAAAAAGGAGGCTATGGATATCTTTTGTAGGGATGACGAAAGGTGGACGACAGTGGCCACTCAACTATAATCAAGGACCTAATCGAATCCATAAAAAGCGATGGAGGTATAGGGAAAGATGTCACGCCGGAAAGTTTAAAAAACACTTCAATTCAGTGACACAGCAACGCAAGCCGGATACGCTAGTTAGCTATAATTTGAACCCTTCTCCAAATGTGTTATTTGACATTTTCATTCCAAATTATTCAAGTAATCCGCTGGTAACGGATTTCCTCTTCAGAACGTCATGGCTTACGTAAAATATATTTTTACCAATTTTACCATGAAATCAATTTAGGAAACCTTTTACAGTAAACGGAACGGAACGGAAAGCACTTATTTATTTGACACGCTTACATAACAAGTCCGGAAAATTGTATAAAAAGGCGACACAACACGAATATGTTGTTATATAGTACGAGTATACCGCACCTACAAGTATATTTAGCATCATGAAGTTTGCATTCGGAGTCGTCATTGTTGCAGTCCTCGCCTTGGCTTCAGTCAACGCGCAACCCAAGGCGCCAACCAAGGCTCCTTAAGGAGTTGAAGGTCCTGTTTTCGAGCTATTGAAGTCAAATATACGCATATACAAGAACTGTTAGCATGTGAAATTTAAACTACAATAAAAATTGTTCAGCTCTACTGGTTCCTTTTTTTTATAGCTTTAGTCTTCCAAATATGGTTTTATAAAGATGTTATTTTTTTCATACTTTCTTTTCGAACCAGCTTCATAACTCCTATAAAATAATAATAATAAATCCTTTTGGTGTATTTTTATTAAAAGTTTTTGTTAAGGTTATATTTTGTCGCCTTTTATCCAGCTTTTTATTTTTAATTATATTTTTGTTGTTGTTGGATTATGGCTTCTCTGATATACGAGTATGTATGTATCAAAAAGTATGTATGTTATGTTAATGAAGTCAAAATTAAAAAAATTATCTTGAAATTAAAAGAGTAATTTGGTGTAGACTATTATCCCATTTAATTTTGTTTCTGTTTCGTGTTTCTGTAGTTTTCTTATTAAAAAGCTTGTTTACACATTTTAGCATAACTCTTGACAGTTATCAGTCATAAAACTCGGCTTAATGGTGCCTGAGATATTAAGTTATTTTACTCAGCGACGTCTGGCAGTTTTATTTTATTTGCTTTTTATGTCCTCCATGGACGTGAGCCGTCTTCGACTGCTCTGAATACCAGCGTATGTTCAATTTTGTATGAAAATTGAGAACGTTGTGGTTCGCAAGTCCGACCTCATCGCTTTCTTGGGACAACATTTAATTTGTGTAAAGTCATTCCAATTTCTTAGATGATCAAATTTTGTGGAACATTTGGACTAGCCCTAGCAACAAAATTACAACATATCGACTTGAGTCCAAATATGGTGGGTAACCAATCAGTGACTAAGCAATACTTGGAAGTGTACAGAATTTATACCAACGGCTCTGCATTGAACGTTGCAATTTTTTTTGGCACAGAAACGATTAAATTAAAGCTCCTCGCGATTACTCGTAATTAACGACAAATGCCAAAAGTATCACAAATTTCAATGCCAAGGCCTGAAGCCACATGCTCGAAATACATAACTGAAAAGCCAATAGTCGCACTTTTGCTGTCAAATAATTCACAATAAAAATTAATACTTAAAGCATGCGCCGCACAAGAAATAATTCAACATCGTTGTCTTCTACATATACACATTTACGAGTATGTGTGTACATATGCATGCATGTACTTGTATTTTTGAATATTACTCGTGGCTATAGTCACCTTAGATGTCTTCAACAAGCAAATCATATACATATGTGCATAGTTGATTAGTGTAGATATCTACAATTTCAGCCAACAATCAATTGTCAGTCTTAATAAACATATTTATACTATGTTTCTAAATTTCACAAATAGTTTATATTTTCTTTTGATTGCTGACTTGTCTTGTTCTATAAAATTTCACATTTATTTAAATTAATCAGGGAGCCGGGTGCAGGCAAACATAAACATGAGATCATGCTTAAACAAATATGTTTGCACATTCAATTGTTAAAACTTTCAGCACTGAAATTTGTTAAGCAGAACAAAAATACCATATAAGATATGGCCTAATTATAAAAACTCATGCGTACGATGGTAAGGAAAAGAACAAATATGTACATAACAACTTGCGAATATTTTTTGTAGATAACTTTCTATATTTCTATCTACAAGTAGAAGTATACTTATACATGAAAAGTATAAATGTGTTGCAAAATTGACAAAGTTTTCTAATTGATAGCAAATATTGCAATAACAAATTTCTTTCAATATTTTGTGTACTCAAGTATTGGCCTTGAACTCAGATTGCAGCTTTTTATATACTCGTTTCGCCCTATCTATATCAAACATCTTGGAAAACACACTCATACTTGTATGTACATGCATTCAAATGTACCTTTGAGTGTGTGGCATTTATTCGTCATGCTAGCGCAGTCCAAAGTCACAATTAAAAATGACAAAATGTTGAATAAAATATACTCATCCCACTTGGATATGTGCGGGGCGTGGGTGTGAGGATCTCGTTTAACTGTTGCCTGGCCATACGTGACAATAATACGGTCGAATATTGGCCCTAAAATACCTGCCCACTACTTAACAGCTCACTTTTCTGGCACTGTCCAATAACAGTGGCTGTCGCGGCAACAGAGAGAGGCAGAGACAGAGAGAGAGAGAGAGTAAAGCTGACGTCTGCGTTGACGTTGACGTCGACACCAACACCTACAACAATGGCAACACTTGATCGGGGCCGCAGCAGCGGTAGCAACAGAAACGTTGGCTTTGTGGTGTCCAATATTTCTTACGGAATTCAGTCAGCAGCGGACCGCGATCAAAGTAACAACACAAGGAAGAACAAACCCGAATTGGCAAACTTATATATAATACGAACATATTTTAACGTATTTCTATATCAGATCAAAAATTAAGCATACAAGTAGTATTGCAATCATATTGATTCAATTGTGCAAGTGAACAAAAGTTAGTATTTGAAAATGCATTCAAACTGTTGTTGATCTAAAAGCACCATATAAAATATTTTTTGAATTAATTGATTTACAAAGATCGATTTAACTTTTAGTTTAAATAATTTATAAAAATGGCATAAAACAGTTGCGATTAATAAAAGTGCACAAGAAAGTGGACAAAGAAAAAATGTCCGTGTTTGAAAATATACAAAAATAATGATGTTGCTTAACTAGAATTTCGTATAAGTTTGAAATTGATGAATGTGTGGCTAAACTTGATAGCTAATTGCTTCAATAATTGAGTGTCTCCATAAAATAAATTTGATATTAAATTAATGCGCGCACCTTTATATTTTAATTCTAGCACCCCGAAAAATTTAGCATGTCCGCATTAAGATGCAATCTTTCTATTAGCAATTAATTTTGAAATAGTCAAGCCTAAATTAATTATCACTAAATTAAAAACGGGTTCAGCCTCAATCGTCCAATCAGTGAAAATAAAACCAAATTGGCCAAATGAGTATGTACATAATTAATAAAAAATGATTAGAAAAACGTTCGACGGGTGTTTGTTTGTTTGTTTGCTGATTGGGTTCTGTGAATCAGCACCTATTTATAGGACCAACAATTTTTAAGATTAAAAACTGTAAATAAAAATAAATATAAAATGTCGCCTCTAGACCTGAAGTCAAAAACAGGAAAACTATTCGAAGTGTTTATTTATCTTAAAGATTTGTTTGTTAAGTAATCATATCTCGTTCTAAAACCGAAACAAGTTTGCGACAATCGTCTCGATTATGCTCCGATTGTAAGTTTTTTTTTTATTTCTTCTCCAGGGAAAGGCGCCTGCTTCATAGGTCTTGAATCGCGTTTTTCGCTGTATGTGCGCAATTTTATTTTTATATCCAAAATTTTTTTCATTAATATTAACTGACGTCATCAGAATTTTTGAAAGTTAACTGTTAAATGCTTAGCTCCAACAAGCTTGTTCCAGCCAGCCAATAACTCAAAAAGCAAACGAGCAAGCAAGCGTACGAGCGCACGAGCATGGCATAAAATTTTTGATGAGCGTAAAATTTCGAAGGGTTTTTGTTTAAATTGTATTTATTTTTTGGACTCGCGGGTAAAAATTGTATTACCATACAATGCTCCTTCTCTAATTACTGAAGAATTAAATAAATAAATAAATAAAGCGAAACGCAAAAGCAACAAATTGGGAAGCGAACGAATCACAAACTTGTTTGCCAAATGATGACATTTTGTCTGCTTCTAAAATGTTTGCATGTTTTCTATTTACGCGATTATACCTCATGGCGAGTGCGTAATATAAATCAATTTGGCCATCAAAAACTATGCAAAATTTGCGGCCACTTTCCATATCTTATCGCCAAACTTCATATTTCGCAAAAAATTGCTTAAAAAAATACGCAAATAGTCGAATTTGAGTTTCCAACGAATTTTGATAACAGAAATGAATTATTTTCTCTCTCGTCCCCCTCCCCCACTGTATTTTCAGTTGTATTATCCAAATAGTGGAAGTAATGGCTGCCAAAGGCGCCGTACCTGTGTTGCTGTTGGCCACAGTGCTGAGCGCTGTCCAAGCCTTTGATCACACACTTCGACGAGACTTTCCGGGACCATACTGTGCTCAACAAAACACGTGCTGCCAAAGCCGCCACGATGGCTGTTCGCTGCCAATTTCAAGTGAGTCGAAAGCTGGCTTATACCAGCATACAAATAATATTCAAATTGCTTATACTTGTACAGATACCCTTTGCTATTGCGACGAGTTCTGCGACCGCAACGACTCCGGGGATTGCTGTCCCGACTACCGATCCTTTTGCTTTGGCGAGGCTGATCCACTGCTAAGCTGCGAGCACAACGGCGTCTACTTTCACAAATTCAACAACACGTGGGACAACTGCAATGAGTGTCGGTGTCTGGACGGCGGCGTAGTGCAGTGTGATCAGGATCTGTGTCTCACGGACGACGAGATCATTCATAGCGTGAACTCGATAAATGAGCTGGGCTGGTCGGCACGCAAGTATGACAAATGGTGGGGCCACAAATACAGCGAAGGTCTGCGCCTGCGCCTAGGCACCAAGGAACCCACCTTCCGCACTAAGGCTATGACGCGGATGAAGAATTCGGCTGATGGTTTGCCGCGCAGATTCAATGCAGTGGAGCAGTGGCCCAGTTATATTTCGGAAGTGCCGGATCAGGGCTGGTGCGGCTCCTCATGGGTGTTGTCCACCACCTCGGTGGCGTCTGATCGCTTTGCTATACAGAGTCAGGGCAAGGAGGTGGTTAATCTTTCGCCGCAGCACATCCTCTCCTGCACTCGCCGTCAGCAGGGCTGTGATGGCGGTCACTTGGATGCCGCCTGGCGCTTCCTGCACAAGTCAGGTGTCCTTGACGAAACCTGCTATCCATATGTGCAGCGTCGCGAAAAGTGTAGGGTGCATCACAGTAGTCGGTCGCTTAAGGCTAACGGCTGCAGTCCCGTGCCTGGCATTGATCGCGACAACTTCTATACTGTGGGACCGGCTTACATCCTGAACCGCGAGGCCGACATCATGGCCGAGATCTATCACTCGGGTCCTGTGCAAGCCACTATGCGCATTTACAGGGACTTTTTCTCCTACTCGGGTGGAGTTTATCGAAAGACAGCAGCCAATAGGGGCGCACCCACTGGCTTCCATTCCGTCAAGCTTGTGGGCTGGGGAGAGGAACACAACGGCGTCAAGTATTGGGTAAGTATCGAGGGATTGAGCATTATACTGAAGTATATACTATATATAAACGCAAATCGTATTTTTGTTTTACAGATCGCAGCAAATTCGTGGGGACCTTGGTGGGGAGAGCGCGGTTACTTCCGTATACTACGAGGCACCAACGAGTGTGACATCGAGGACTACGTCCTGGCATCTTGGCCATTGGTGTACAACTACTTCAAGGCCAAGCCGGTAGCCTAGAGTGCAAGCCTATAGAGCTAAAGTTATGCTGCAGTAACAAAGTTATCTCATTCTTCAAAATTTTTCCATTCTTTTTAAAATACAAATCGGCGCGGAGTTGAGCATAAAGTTAAAGGTATGCGGAAATGAATAATTTGGTTTTAATTTAGGAGCCTTCCTCTTATATGTATGTTAGAAAGTTAGAATAGCTTTAAAATCGCATGAAATCGAAGGAACACAGCTCAACTCCAAGCACGAATTATGGCCGTGTAATACCCCAACCCGGCAAATAATACTCTAAAATTTTGGCTTAAGATTTTCCCCACTGCTTTGCTGAATTTATTCCAAGTGATTGATTTAATTGAACTCGAAACAATAGTGAATTAAAAACACGAAACTGCCACATTAATACCGCCCCACCCCCCCAAAACTGCCAAAACGAATACGGTTTGAAATCTTATTAGTGATTTTTTTCAATTGGAATGAAGAAAGGTGTCTAAATGGAGGGTGGAACCTCCGCCTGAAGCTTAATTGGCATGTGTATATTCTTCACATCAAAGAAACGACAGTATAAATATATGTATTTCAATATTTGTATTCATTAGTGAGTTCTCAGTGCGATCCCCGAATATTCAAAAACATATATATCGCGTATCGCATATTGCTATGATAAAATATTTATGTAATTTTATACAATAAAACAAATTTTTGTCTCGTATACTCATTTGAATAAAAATTAACTGTAAGTAAAACCATGTTTCTACACTGTAACTTTTTTGGAATGGAAGCCATTCAACTCCCTTTCCGCTCAACATTTAAGGAAGCATTCCTAGAACTCATCGAATTTAACTTGAAGCTCTTTGAATCGATTTAATTTTGTAAATACAATTACACACAATTTAGATAAAACATTTTTATCTTATCTTTATTTTATGTGTATATATATACGTATCGCTTCATAATCATAATATTTGTAATCAATCATAATTGGTTAATATTAATACGTTGTATTACAACTATTTCACTTTAGGACTTCAATTTGTTTTACAATTTTTTCACGATTTTGTGGGGGTTAAATAATGGAACAAAATTATTATTATTTTTTTTATCTAATACTTAAATACTTGACAAAAAATCAAAAATAATTCAAGAATGTATAAACTTTGCACTTACAATACAGAAATAATCAAATTGAAATGACATCGGCATTTAAAAAATATAGATTCCTATTTGTCGACTACAATGTAACTGGCGGTACAAAAGTAGGCGTGGTCGATCGTGCGCAATAGTGTTTCTGTTTTAGTTGCATTTCCTTTTGTCTAAAGATGTTATCAAAGTATAATAATCCTTATTGGTTGAGTGCAATTCCAGCGAATGATACTTCTAAGGCGGCATCACTTGATTCCATGCGACTGCGTATGTGTGCTAGAGTGTTTTTGTAATGGCTCTCTATCTGTTTCGTCTCCTCACTGGGCTCCAAATTTGGCAGCTCCTCATTGACTTTGGCAATGAGCTGAAAGGACGCCATTTTATAATCAATTTATGAAGATGCGTTCCCTATGAAAATATATAATGGACTTACCTGATTCAGCATGGCGACTGTGATGAGCGAATTGCCGCGTTCAAAGAAGAAGAGGTAATGGTTCAACAGCTCCACATACAATTGCACCTGAACGCCCGTATCCAGACATTGGGATGCGATGCGCGCGCCCTTTTTCAAGCAATCCAATGTTCGTTTTTCATCACGCATTTCCTCTCCATTTTGTCTGTTCGAAATATGTTTAAATAGTCAAAATTGTTCATTAACTTAACTTATTCGTTTGCAACTCACTTGCCGCTCCAGAACAGCGCTGCACAGGCGACCACTCCGCGGCATTGATCGGGTTTCTTCAGCAGTTTCGAGGCGGCCAATGCACAGTTCGTACGTAACGGCTCGGCGTTTTCCTCACCGAAACAGGACATTTGCTCGAATGTGGACATAATGAGAGTTATGGCAGCTAATTGTGCCTTTGAATCGGATATTTCGTCCTCGTAGAGGGAGAAGGCTTGCGTCATAAACTCATATGCCACAGTCTCGTGATTCGTATATCGTATCTCGCCAATAACCAACGCGCCTTGTAAATATAAACGCAGTGCCAGATCTGGTAGATCCGCTTTGGCCAACGCACTGATTGTGCTGTGACAGTACTGAACTATTTTCTGACACTTTTTATCCCAGTTTTCGTCCTCATCGGCAATGGATTTGTATTTAAAGGCCAACTGATAGGCGGCGAATACCAGAGGTGGAAGCACATGCTTGAGACGCTGGCCGCCGCCATTGCCAAGGTGTTTGCGAGCCGTTTGTAGCATTTTGTATTGCATGTCTGGTTCATCCGATTTCATCAGATGTATAAAACTGTAAAAGCAAGCAGAACATCAGTAGGGAGGATTATTCTGGATTGCTAACCAAGTACTTACCGTGCCACAACGCCCTGCTCCTCAGCAAACTCCTCTGGGTCTATGCTGTTCGCCGCTGCCGCAGAGCTATCCTTGTTGGACTCATCATCCTTAATCAGAGGGGCTATAATAGTCAGTATGCTGTCCGCTTGATCCGACGTAGACACACATGTTTCATTCTCCAGTATGTTCATTACCAAATATAATGCCAGCGATTTGCGAGAGGTGTAGTCGAATTTTTCAAGTAGCGGACAGAAATTGTACAGCTGTATTATAGTCAAGGCGTTGTTGTAAAAATCGATGCATATGCGCAGCAGACGAGATAGCTCCTGGTTCACGGACAGCAAATGCGAAATGCTACAAAGATATATCAGCGATGCTCATTTGTAGTACGATTTCGAAAGGAAAGAAATTAAACATACTTGTTCATGTTCATGCGATCGAGTATTTGAGCGGTTGTTCCCAACACCTTGTCCACATAATCCACCCGATCTTGATATACCTTCTGCGCCAGACTGAGTAAGGCTACTTGTAGTGATATTGTGTCCTCCAGGGGCATATCCATACGTGTCTGCACAATGTTTGCTATCTGCACGCTGAACACCTCGAAAAGTTCGACTTCGGCTGGTATGATGGCGTCGATGGCATTTCCGCTTGTCTGTAGGAAAAACAAAATTTAAAAATAAAAAAAGTCATCTTGGACGCATGTATTACCTTGCCGCTGCGCTGATTGTAGGCAGCCAAGCGTTCAATCAGCGATATAATGATGTTCTTGACGTTGACGCCCGTCTCGAGTTGAGCGCACGATTTCAGGAATGGATCTAGCGTCTGGAGATGAAACTCGTCTGGAAACACCTGTATAATGCATTCCATAAGATACTCTTGGGCAATTGCATCGCGACAGCTAACGACTTGTTCCAATATGCCTGGCAAAATCAGACGCTGGTATGTCTCCAGCGTCGCCGACTCTAGTTGTGATAAACGCACCAGATTCGTGCCCACTAAAATCTTAAGCTCCTCTCGCTCTTTTTCCCTGCGTGTCTTTTCGCTCGAGTGTCCTTGGTGCTGCATTCGCACCCACAGTTTGTTCATTTCCGCAAAATTCGTAAGCACAAAATCAATAGCGTCATACACATTGCCTTCATGTTCGTTTTCCGCTACAAGCACGTCCGGTAGAATATTGCGGGTGCACTGCAGCAGATAGTTGCGCAGGAATAGGCCACGCAACGGATGCTGAACGCCACGACACATCTCCACAAGATCCTTCAGTATACTGCGCTTCAGCGTCGAGTCGTTCTTTATATACACAATGCCCACTGTGATGAGCAGATACAGGCGTGGCACAATTGTGTGCGAATACTGCACCAATTCGTAGAGATCCGTCTCCTTCTGACTCTTTTCGCTGAGATACAGTTCCAGGTGGCACAGCTCGTTCGTGATGGCCATATCTGTGGTGGACTGCGTTTAGACAACTTTCTGCTGACCAAAATTCTGAAGGCGTAATACTTACATAGCTCGTAGTAGCTTTTTGGTGACAACATCGAGGTGCGCAGTTCACTGAGCATCGTACTCGCGCACTTAAGCGCATCCAACATGCGTTCCTTATCTAGGAAGTGGTTCATTTGGAATGCCTGTTTTCGCGCCGAACCAACCGCCTCGGCGAGCAGCTTCTCTTGATCGTCCAAACCATTTGGCATGGTCTGAAAAGAGACATTAAATGGTGTTGAATATCAATGGCTGGTTATTTGTAAGCATGAAACATACTTAATTGAAGTATACATACATACATATATTATACAGATGAAAACATCAATGACAACAACAAATAAATGAAACAATAAACAACACAGTACGCGAGTAAAAGCGATAAGCGCCAACAATTTAACCAAACGAATAACGAAAATATGAAATGGGGGAACAATGATAAGAGAGCCTGCAAATCTTGACCGACCAGTTTGCAAGACGCCACAAGATGCACATACAAATATAAACATAAGTGACAAGATACGTATTACACGTGCACCGCACCCGTCGACCTGCGCCCCGATTTCCTGACATTCCAAATATCTATTTTAGTTGTACGTTGTGGCATAGAAGCAATGCATGTGAAGTAGAAAGTGAGTGGGCGTGGCGTATTTACCCTACGTTGGACAGCGTCACCAGCAGGCGCTTGGCCACTGTACGACGTTGAGCTCCAGGGATACATAGTGAGATGTTGATGTGGTGTCAAGTGTGGGGGTGTAGTTGTTGTGCGGCTCCGGAACTTTGCGGCTGAAGTTGTGGGCGTTTGCACGGGCGCAGCCAGCGCTTTACTTTATGCGATTTTATGGAGCTGCTTTCGCGGCAGGCTCGCTTCCCGACTTCTGCAGGCTAGAACGCGAGGCGTGACGCACTTACCATAACTGTGGTGTTGTGTGCGGAGCAAAGAAGTCAGTCTTTTACGCAATTATTCTTTTTTTCTGATTCCGTGCACAAATTTGGGGCGTAAGTTGCCAGCTAGGTTAAATCGGCGTTTTTCATGGAGAATTCGCAATACAATTGAATAAATTTAGATTAAACCAAGAGTTGGCAGGACCAAACATCATTAACAAAATGGAGTTGCCATCGCGTTTATTTTTGACAACGCAGTCACACTAACGGCAACAATACAATGATTCATATTGCAGTGTTGGAAATCGCAAAATGATGTATTTGAATTTGTGCGGACAAAAAGGCAGTTGACATGCAAAAAATAAAAACAATAAAATAAAGAACACCAGCCTAATAACAATAAATACGCATTGTGCTTGAATTTCAAATGTAAGTTTACACATTTATTACACATTAATACAGATATATAAATGTACATCAATTGTAAATGGAAATTTGACTTTTTGGACTCAACGCACATCAATGTATTATGCTGTATAATACCCTTGCGAGATGCAAATTAACACACGCTTGCGAATGACTTACCAACTATGTATATCGGACGACTGTATATAACATTTAGCTGTTGGAGAAATGGTTAGCTGAATTTCTTCCAATTAAAGTAATATTATTCGAATTGCATTCATTTTGTAAAGTATAATTTGACATTTAATTTAAATGCCTTTGCAAGGATATGTTGCCATCGACAAGCCGACGACAGCATATTTCTTTGCATATTTGTTAATCTAAGTACATGCTCAGATTCTATCAGCATTGATTAAATAACATACGGCTCGAATTTTTTCTTAGGGTACACTGGGGCGTTTGCCGAATGACTCAGTTTGATGGATATAGGAATCAAAATACATTTATAGAATTGTATCAATTATTTTATACGTACATTATGTATGTGAGAAAAAATAATTCCATTAGATTTACACATTTTTTTGTAAGCCTTTCTCGTGAACATGTCATGCCCATTGAATATAGCAAACATCCACTAATGTCTTTTTTTAATTCCATTGTGCTGCAAGTTTTCAAATATACATACATATGCTCACATCTATGTGTGTGTGTGTTTTTTTTTAACATTTAACATCTATAACTTAGCTTTTATTCACTATAGAATAAATAATCAAAAAATGTACATCTATATTCAACGTTAAAATTGATGCATGCATGGCCTTGTTATATATAGTAAGTATGTTAGGAGAGGCTCACGCTTAACTACTTAAGAGTAAAGAAATGTTTGTTTGAATATATTTATATTAATAACTAATATCAATCATTAAAGCAGTTGCTATTTTTGATCAAAGTTTTGATGTTGAAAAATTAGAGCTCTAGTTTAATTTCGAAATGGTCCCACCTAACTTAAGAAACCCGAGCTTGTGCTAGTTTTGAATGCACCAACGGTTTCTAAAACAAAAATAATTGGTTTTCTTCTATCAAAAAACGAAAACAAAGCGATATTTTCTGTGATATACAATAAATATATTTATAAATTGGTTTTAAAACTAATGCAAATACAACTCGAAAATTAAATATTTCGGTTTTCGCACCATCTCTCTAAATGTATAATCAATATTAAACCTAATTTTGTGCATATGTATGTTCCTACATATGTATGCGATTAAAAATGCAATTAAATATAACGATTAAATATACATACATACATATATTATTTAATTAACAATTAATAACGTTCGGCCAATCTGTGTGCCAAACATTAAAAAAATCAGTACAATTCGCTTCATTTACTTAGGGTAATCATATTTTTTAATTTTGTAAATTAGGAAATTATTGCTTTCAAATTGGTTGGAGGCGTCTCGAGAAATTTGATTAAACATCATTCATACATTCCCTGTAAACAAATTAAACTATTGAAAATCGGGCAGTTTCAAAAGAGATGTTAAGCGAATATACAAGTACAATATATTTAGGAATTCAAATTGTTTAAGAAATGTATGGATCTGATGTTTGTTACTTTTATATATTTAATATATTAAAGTGCTTGGAGTTATAGTTTTCAAATAATCAACTCGTGCTATTGTAATCATTGTTTGCAATCGCAATATCAAGACTGTATTATCTGACTTGAGTCAGCTGCATTTAATCGAACAGATATACATAACTGCATATTTTACAAAGATATTAAAAATAAGTACCTATGTATATAATAAAATGGGTAAACCTATAAGTCTAATTGTAACTCGTATGTTTAAGAACTTAAGCCAATTTTGTGGGAACTTTTGAATTCTCATATCTTTGGTTTGTATTTTTTTAATATAATCAGTTGGAAACAATCCTTAGGATTTTTATGCACAGAATTTGAAAACCAAATGGGTAATATTCATACATAATTTAAAGGTAAAAACTAAAACGCTTCGGCATCTGTGAACCCACAAATGCTCCCAATGAGCTGCTCAGTCGTTGTGTGTGTATGTTTGAGTGTGTGTGTGTGGTGTTGCCTTAAAGGACATGAAGATTTTCGCAGCTCTTTGATTTGGAATCGCGCGTCCAGACACGTCCAAGCAACCCTTTGACCTTAAGACTGGTAGAGGTTCGCGAGCCACGATACTTGCGGGGGCTGTGGGGGGAAAAAGCGGTAGATGTTATAAACGATTTCTAGTGGGCGATGTACCTTGTAATTACCTGCTGTGGGCACTGCCTGGTGGTGTACTAACTGCCTCGCCCATGGCTCCTCCGAGCTGGGCGAGGGGCGTGCTGGCATTCAGGCAGCCCGCGCTGAGGGGCGAGCAGGCGCGGCGTTTCGACTTACGAATGGAGCGCTTGCGGAACAAATCTCTATGGAGTGGACCGCTGTCTATTAGTTTGATATTTACGCCACAAATTAGTTGAATCACTCACCTAGATTTCTCGGGATTCTCGAGCTTCAGTCGTATCTGTGACAACAGTCCCACCAGCAGCTCATCCACATTGTGATTAATGCCCACAGAAGTTTCAATGAATTTGCAGTCATAGGCTGTGGCCATAGCTTTGCCCTCTGCCCAGAAAAAATATAAATAAGAAATGTTTATTAAATTATATTGTAATGCTAAGCATAAAAACAGAACTTGACCGATTAATATCCCCATTAAATTCTGAAGTTAGTCTTCAATGAACTGCGATATGAAGTAGTCGGGCCGACTTGTTATCGTAAAATCTGAAGTATTCAAGTTATTAAAGTTGAGTACTCGCCCCAAAATAAACCACACCGCGCCCTCTTTTACTGCCAAACAAAATTTCTTATTAACGATGTGCCGAAAGTTGGCGTCATTTTATTACATTTTGATAGCGTGTTCTCCTCTCGTTCTGTGGCCGCGAAATAAATTCCAACAGCTTATTATTACGTTTATTAAAAAGCCTATTGGTATGACGCACCCCAAAGCTTTAAGTATTTAAACAAATGTGGTTAGATGATACATTGTTGGCCAATAAGCCAGTGCTTGCTTTCTGCAACTATAGTTACTAATTAAATGTACATAAATGATGCGTACAAGTATATTTGCAGTCAACAAAATAATTTCATTTAAGTTGTACATGGGAGTTGGAGTCAACCGTCCTTTTCCTACCCCTCCTTGTTAGATGGTGAACCGCAAACAGAAGGCAGCGGATTGTAAACAAGATTGTTTCTGACATACTTCTATTTGCTGCGTTTTAATTATGTGACAAATTAATGTTGTTGGTTAACAATTGTGGGGTTTGCAGTGTTTGCTTGGCCTTCGAAATGAGCCAGAAACTGTTTAAAGAAAGGGAAAGGCCGCCTACAATTAAGGTGCTGCGCGCACAATAAAAAATTAAAACAGGAAAACAATTACTGAAATTTGTATTACGTATACGCGGCATCGGCACAATATAACAGGGATAAAATGTAATCAATTTGTCGCAGAAACAATTTCCTGTTATATCAAAAGAGCCGTCGCCATTCCAAGACCCCACACGCATCCACACGTATTTATATATGTATGTGTGTTTGTGTGTGTGTGTGTATATATATATGTATATGTGTGTGTGCATAATTTCCATTTACTTTCTGTCTGCAAATCCCAATGCGATTATTAAACACCAAATGAGATTTGCTAAAAATATTAAATTTCGTAGATGTCTTTCATCTTACGCTTAAAGTGCCCGCCACCCAGTCCGTTTCTGATTTATCCGTCCTTATGGCAACAGGCGCTTGGGCAGCAAAGCTCTGAAGCTAAATATCGTAGAAAAATAAAAATAAACTCTCGTTTACTTTAAGGTAGTAGGTGCGGAAAGAGCAGACACATGACCTTTGCCAACTCGACAATCTAACGATGTGGTGGTTTTGGTGTGTGATGATGATGATGTGTGTGTGTGTGTGTGTGTGTGTTTGTGTGTGCCAATCAACTTCCGCCTAATCAACTCTCATTGGAACCCCAAATGCCAGCGATACAATTGTCTCTCTCTCTCTCACTGGCTGAGTGGGTTTGGGTCGCCCTTTACTAAACTACCGTTACAAGTCGATATCATCATCAGTAGCATTTAGACAGACCTTTTTCTATGTTCTACAGTCTATGGCTGCTGTTTTTATTTTTGTAGCCCATTCAAGCGCGCTTCGAAATGTAAAATGATAAACGTTTAATATGCACTTACCTTCGGATGTAACGAGTCGGCTTCTGGCCAGGTCAGCTTTGTTGGCCACCAATATGACTGCCTTCTGGGCTATGTTTTGATTGGTCCAGAGAATCTGCAGCACCTGCTCAGCAACATTGAAGCTGCTTCGGTCGGCGGCAGAGTAAATGACGCAATAGCCATGCGGATCGTAGCTGGACAGACATTCATTCGGCTGTGAAAATAAATGACACGAATCGAAACGGGTGTTAAGTAATGTTTAACTGGCCACAACGCCATTTACTATTGACAGATTTGGTGTGATTTGAGTGTGTTGTCTATACATTTAAAGCTCTATTATGGCAGAATTCAAGGAAAGAGGTATTTGTCTCTGCATGTGACAGAAATAGAGACAACCACATGCCAGTCACAAATGAACGACTATTAAAATCTGGTCAAATTATCTAAGTTGTGTTGGCAAAACTCATTTATATTTTGTAATTATAATGCAACAATAAAGTCAATTTATAACGTACTTATAGAATTTATTTTAAGACCACTGGCTTTGTCTCTATGTATTGTTATTGTACTTACAATATTGCGTGCCAAATTATGTAAATAAAAGATTCGATTTAAGGTCGATTTTCTTGTATGCACATATATGTATGTATGCATAACAATTTCAATCACTCACACTTTCACTTTAATTTGTTAATCAATTTGAAAATTTTACTCACCGTCATTTCTGTGTAGCTGTGGTCGATAAATATCAATTCCGATTCCTCACCACTTAGTAATACTGATACGGCTTTCTCCCCAGATTCATCATCTGTACATTATTTGAAATGGAAACACACAACTTATTATTATCACCAATAAACAAATATTGTAATTGCCAAAGCAGACTAAACATAAAACAGAGAAACTTTATACTACAAACTGATGTGGGAATAAGTATTGGATATTGGCATTTCAATTATAAATTAATTTCAAATTTTTATTTTTGTTGCAAATGCCATTTATTTACTAAATATTTACAATATGCTGTCTATGTAAATGGCTCTCGGCCAGCATTTCATTGTGGATGTGTCTGATAAAATGTTGGTTGTAGGCTGATCATCAGCGATATGCGTGCGATTTTTTGTTGTTGTGTTAATGGGCATATTTCAAATTGAATTCCTTTTTGGGATTTGTGGTCAGCTTAAATACCTGATGTAAGGGTTAATTAAATGAGAAACATGCCCGCATTGCTACATAACAGGAAAGTGTGTATATACAATGAAAATATTTACAGAGTTCGCATTTTCATCAATTAATGTGAACGTGCTATGAATGCTTTTGAAATGATGATGGCAGGCAAAATTCAGGGTAAGCAAGCTTCTTAAGGCGATGAATGTGTTGTTGGTGTGGATGAATGAGTGATTGTTTGCATTTCCGGCCCCCAAAAGTATGCAGTACTTTAGTTTTTGTTGACAGTAAGAAGGGCGAGAATGACTTTTTAAACTGTTGAACATGTTCAAAACTATGCTAAAATAGAAAACAAATTGGATTGAAGCTGACTGAAATAAAAATAATTAGTCCGGGGATAGCATATCTTGTTTGAAAAAAAGTCATCATAAAAAGAATCTGCGTCCACTTTAAATTTAGAATGGAACTGTGAAGTTGCAGCCAAAGAGGCAGTTTTAGTTCAAGTAGCAGTGAAAAAAACCAACAATGATAAAATAAAGGAATATTTGAATTGAAATTGAATGCGATTTTAAAGAGAAGAATAATAATAATTTAAAATTTAAAATTAATTGAATATAACTAAAAAAGAATGAAGTACATTTAATAAAAATAAGGATACAAAAACGAAATGGAAAAAAATTATAAATAAATACACTTCATTATAAATAAAATATGTACAAATGGTCGAATGTTTGTTTTTTATGGGAATAGTCATTCCTGCCCATGAAGAACAATTGTGGCGATATTTGTAGTATCTGTACAGATACTGTATTTACTGTGTGTATAGTAGTTGGATGGCTTTTAGGAAATTATGTGCGTTTGATTTGTGTGTTGGGAATATTGGCTTTGTCTTGTTTTACAATACTTCGTGTGGAGTTCTCATATCTAAGTCTGCGTTCTAATCGGTGAACTAGTTAGTGTGTGTTGTTGTGCCCTGTTTATAAATTTATATGTAAAACGCTAAACTAAATAAAGCGAACGGCAGTCGAATTCAGGTCAATATATAGCCTGAAGAGCTGATTCGAATTGAATTGCTTAAGTTAAGTTTAGTGTAAAATTGAAAATGTGACGTAAAGCAATTAGAGATGTAAATACTAATTTTCGTAAATATGAGCATAATTATTATGGTGAGGAATAGCATTATTATTAATATGATTATTATTATTTAATTTTTACCGTCGGCGGCTTTTTCAATATGTATGCGTATATCACAGTTGCCTAGATCTTTGTTTTAATTAATACAGTAAGTTGTTGTAGATGTTGTTGTTGTTCGTGTGTATATATTTGTTAGCAATGAATACACATATAATTGTCATTGATTGTCGTTGTTGATGTTGTTGTTGTAGTTGTTGGTTTATTTATTCATTTGAGTTTATCGAGTTGAGTTCAGTTTGGAAGCGCATTGAATGAAACGTTTTTATGGACATGACCAAGAGACGAGAGAGAACAAAAAGAAATCAGTTTCGACATGTGTATATTTTGAAATGGATTTACGAGTATAAAGTTTGATTTAGCCAAATGACAATGACTTTTGATCTTTTGTTTTTATTGTAAATAAAACAAAAAACAAAAAAAATATTTACTATTTATGTATGTATGGTGGGTGCTCTTTATGCTGGAAATATTTGAAAATTTTGCACGTTTCAATTTGGCAATTCGCTTGGTTTGGCTTTGGACTTTGGTGTAATTACAAAAATTTCCATTTTGATTTGTGGGCATTTGATTTTTGTTATGCACATTGTGTTGAGGTGGGAAATTTATGGCACAACAGGCATGTACAGGGCGGTCGTAAAAAGTTGCAAACAAAATGTATAACGGCCAATTAAATTGTAGACGTAAAGCAGGAGCAATGATCTAACGATGGGGCAGCTTACACGCGGCAATATGCAGGGACACAGACATGGATTTACACAGACGCACACACACTCGCAAAACAAAAAAACATAACAAAAAAATAAATAAAAACGAGCAGCAATTGTTAAGAGCGCACACACAAACAAACAAACAAACAAACGGGGCTAGACCCCGAATACACAAACACACACACACACAAACATATACAAATACGAGTGGGTACTAAGGTTAGACACACAGTGCGGCGAACGAACTATAGGGGCGGCATAGCCAGGAGGGGGGGGGAAGGAATTAAAAGCAACCTACCTATACTTGTGTCGTAGGCGTGCAGATATTCCGAAGTCATAAACTGTGAGACCAAAGAGCTCTTTCCCACTGCCGGACCTCCAAGCATAAGAACCCTGTAAAATATGACAACAATTAGGAAAAAGCAAAATAAACCGAGTTGTGAATTGTGGTCAGCAGGACTTACCGGTAGGGACCGCTGCCTGGATTGGAGGTGCTGCTCTCACGGCTCGAGGCCAAGCTGCAGGTGGCGGATGTCCTTGCTGAGCTGGGGGCGGGCAATTGCTGGGCGGTCAAGTGCTCGGTGCTGCAACGACACATACATATGTTTAGATGAAGGGTGTGACCACACCGGAGGTTGTCAAGTTATCCATACCTGGAATTAGAGCTGGCCACACTGTTGTTCGAGCGACTGCGACGACTCTTCAATGAATCACCGCGATTTACAACACCCTTGCCCGTGATGGAGAAGTGTCGTAGTCTGTAGTATTCCTCCTCGACGCCAGTATTGGGCATGGAGGCAACGCTGTTTCGAGTGACAGAGGAAGCCAGAGTTAATTCTATAAGCCAGCGGCAAACGTTCGGCTGACACTTACCGGGAGCGTTGCTGGGGCAGACAGAGCTGATTGGGCCGACCGGATGCACGACTGCCTGGCGTCTTTACCGACTGTGAGCGACTGTGATGTGGTGAGCCATAGCTGCAACAAAAATACAAAAAAATCAAAAATCAATACAATAATTAAGTGATTAATATAATTTCATTTGTTCTGTGATTTATTTTCAAATCGCAGGAGAAATACGCTAGATGTAGAATAATTATGATGTACTCGAATGTACATTATTGTTGAAATTAATAAAGCTTTTATAATTAATATGTGTTGTCTAAACAAGCAAGATTTTCAGGTCAATAAAATGTAATGATTTTCATTTCTGAACATATTTTTCTTCTGCGCCAGAGCTACAAGTACAATATACTTGTACTTGTATACTCTTCAGTGTGCCTTATAATGGTTTTGAACACCGACTCGATTGCAGCCGATTTCGAATTAAAATGAAAGTAAATTGAAGCCGTTCTATTTTCTGCTGCCCAATGCAATCGGAATTATGATGGTCATGCTCGAGGACAATTAAATGTTACGCATACGCCATGTTGCGCTCAAAAAACAAGCATCGATTTCAAGCGAGGAGGCAGTCGTCTCCGACTGTCTACTATATAAGTGAGTGCAAATTGTTATCTAGATTCCTAATGGGCTTGAGGGTCATTAAATGTAAGTAACTGGCTGTATTTAGCCTCAATTACAGGGCCAGCCCTAGCAACACACAAATACATATACAACAAAGTGTTCTAAATTGATGTTGGTGCAAAAAAAGAAGAAACAAACAAACAAACAAACAACGTTAGCTCACGCAAGGCAACAAAGTTTCAGCTGTTGGATCGCTAAGTGTTCGACTAGGCGTTTGCGACGAAGGTCCTTAACGGAAAATGCCATAAAAATTTACATTGACTTTCAGGGCAACGGCTGTGGTGTGAATTTTAGCGACATTGCAAATATGTTTCCACGCCCAAACTTACTCATGCCTTTATGCATGTAGTATGTATACACATATGTATATGCTCGTAAAAAAATTCGAATACAAGCACACGCATGCAGTTGACAGCAGCTTAATCAGAGCAGATTGCGCTTCAACAATATGCACGTTGAAGGTGGGAACTGGAACTGTTCTATATCCACATCCGCTTTGTAATTGAAATACCATCAACAACAATGCGTGTGCATCTGTATGTATGTGAGTGTGTGTGTGTGTGCTTGTGTGTGTTTGTGTGTGTATGTTTGCTGGTGTGATTTAGCTTTGAAAGTTTCTACAGTCCCGCCCCCAAGTTAAAATGCAAACAATGAAGGACAGACACATGAGCAAAAACAAGCACGCGCACGCACATCAAACAGTTCGTTTATGTATATACACTGTTCGAAAAAACGATTCCTCAGCTGTGTGTTGTCTGTACTTTATAACTTTACTTTTACATTGCTTAGTATAGTATATTTATTTATATCTTCGAAACATTGCAGCTTGAAGGCACTTCAAGCCAAAACGGTTGAAAGAATTTCTTCTGTAGTGGTGGACCGCTTTTGTCAATTAGGAAAGGATTTTTAAATTCCATTTATCTACATAGAATAATGTTTTAAAAAATCAATTAGCTGAAATAAACGTGTAGCTTAATCGCATAAAGATATTTTCTGATACAAATAAAAAATAAATAAACAAGGATAGTACATGCCACTATGTATGGAGTTTTTAAATTAATTATTTATCTTTGGGGCTAATCTCTGTCCACACATGATTGTAAGCTAGCGGTCATATATTTATTGAGTTTCTTTCCTCAATATGTTAATGAAGTTTAAACTCAATCAAAAAATTAAAAAAATGGGCCCTCACATACCTCCTACATGGAGTGTTCTTGACTCGGGAAAACAAATTTAAAACAATTATATTTATTTTCAGTGTAACACACAGTAGGATATATACATGTCTGTGTATTCACGTTGACCGCAACTTGGCCAAGCAGATGAAAGCTAAAATAAAAACTTTTTGATTAGTTATCAAGGGCTTGGCTAGCTCGAACACTGACTCACACAAGTGCACATACTACACAAGTATACTCGTATATACTATACTTAGATGAAACATGCAGGTTTTGCCAACGAACATATGTGCTTGTTGTTCAGGTTGTCCATTTTCTGGCGCATTGCGGTATTCAAAATAGAATTTGATTTGATTTGCAATTTTCATGTTTGTTGTTTTCTTTGCGCCTCAAAAATTGTCATTTGAATTGGTTGCAGGCACCCAAGGGACGAAATGTCAGTAAAACGAACTTGGGTCCAATAGCACGTATGAGTGCCTATGAAGACTTACAGGCAGATAACAGCATTTAAATTGCTGAAAGGTAACACATTTGCAGGCTTGCGAGTGTTTCCTTGAAGTGATTCACATAAACTGATGGTTATAGTACAATATTTCTACGAGACCTGTTGTGTTGCTAGGCAGGCTGACAGCAAGCGCTGACAAAGAGCAATGTTCGCTTCCTATCCTTTGATCGGATGTTGTTGATGAGCGAATAAAGTTAGTGAACCTTGAACTTTCACTGGCTATCGAATGCGTTGTAATGTAAGTATTGCTTTTCATGTAGTTACACGTATTGCTTTAAGAGGCTAAGAGGGGCTCTTTGTTGCGCTCATTGCAGCTTCAAAGGACTTTCAATACACAAGTATCAAATTGGTACGGCGGGGGGAAAGGTAAGTAATCACATTCCGCAATTGCATTTTATTTAATCGGCTTAGAACAACTTTTCGCTACAAAGTTTACTTCCATACCTCTAAATAAATAATACATACCGCATTTCAAAATCGCGCAGCTCCTCGATAGTCAGTGTATTGGTAACATCCAGCAACTGTCTCATGTTCTCATCGCGTTTGTTTTGCTGTACGAGTCCGGCGTGTCCTTGTGCATGGTGATGCTGTTGTTGTTGCTGCTGAGAGTGCGTTAAGTGCGCGGCATGTGGCGGATGTGCCAGCTGCTGTGAGTTGCGCTTGCGAGCGTTCAATTCCTTTCCCTGCTCCACGCTGATGAAGTCGCCTTCGTTTTTGATCAGAAGCGTTTCAACGGTGTTGTCCAGACTCAGGGACGGCTGTCGGCCAAAAAAAAGAGGAGAAGAGGGAGAGAGAAGAGGAACATTGTTAAGCTGATTGTCGTGAAAGGCTTTCAATAAATCGTGAGTGCCACTGCTTGTAGTCTGTTGCTTAGTGCTGACTATATAAAACGCTTATATACATATGTATATATAGTACAAGTATATGGGTAGCTCAAGCGCTTTTGAGCGCTTTCTTGCACCAGCTCTTTCGACCAGATAAGTTTATAATATTTTATTAGCCCTGCATTGAATGCAAATACTAAAAGAAAGCTCTATTAATTTTGCTTGCTGCATTTATTGCTTTGCATAAATAGTGGATTCTTTTCCTTCGCTCCAGCCCTTCGTTATTCACGTTGCAAGCCGCTTAAGTGGCTCAAGGTTTTTCAATACCGTGCCCTAGTCTACCTCTACTTGCGCCTCAAGTATCAGGTGGCAGCTGACTGCGATGAGGGGGGATAACAACATTGTAGACATTTTTGTAAGCTTTTTTGGTGGGCGCGGAGAGGGAGGTGGGAGCATAGAGAAACTTTAGCCTTATCTTCTCGCTCTTGTGCGGCCCCATTTTGCGAGTTTGATAACCTTTCAAGGCTCATTATTCATAGGTAAAGCGAACTCATGCAAAACTTTTTCAATCGATGCAAAAGGGGCGGGTAAAATACTTTTATAATTAGCTGCATTCAAATTGATGCCCGACTGGGCTCGCTCAACCAAGTAACTGGGCGGTTACATTTTTACTCGTCCAAAATAGAATTTTATTATTCTGGCCACGTCAACGGCCGACTTAATTTTTTCGCAGCCCCCCAACACCTCAACTCAATCAATTTGGCATTTAAATGGGATGGGTATGGAAGACTGACCTTCTGCTATTCGTAATTAAATTTTAACTGTTCTACTTATACTTATGATGATAGATGATAGATGCTTCATTTTCCTGCTATCTTAGCTTAATTGTTGTTTGGCCTGTTTTGAGCATCACACTGGCTGCCTTTTGCAGAGTTCGCTTCTACACTTTCAATCCCCAATTAAATTTCATGTTGGCTTAATTCCGTTTACAGAAACAACATGCCAAACATAAGCATTCAATTAGCATTTAACTAAAGTTCGCACTCGAGACAAATAAATACAATACAAACAAGATGTTAAGCTTGCTGCATTTTCGGAGCAACAGGAAGCCTAAGGGCTAAAGGACCGATAGTATGTCAAGTTTTCTTCACATGACCGTACTCGTATCTAAGCAACAAGAAGCCGAGTAAAATATATTTCAGCTGAGCTTTTTCAAGTCTTGAAACAACGGAAACTTTTGCCATTCATTTTTCTAGATTGTACTCATAAAGTTTTACCTGCGAAGACACTCAGCAGGTTGTTATCAAAACATACACACACCCGCACATACATATGTGCATAAGAATTTATTTGGCTGATGGTGAAATTAATTCGTATATTTTATTGGCAGTTACGAACCAACAAGCAAAAAAAGCTGCTCTTCACCGCAAGCAGCTGCTAATTAATAATATCCAGCCCTAGTAGAAACTAATTTGGCTACATACACACACACATGTGTCTGCTGTGTGTTTGTAGTTAAGGAAAGGGGAGTGTCATGTGGGCCTGTCGGGTCTTTAATTAGAAGCACAACATGACGCACAATCCACAACAAGTAAGCAACCAAATGTTACAACTAGCCGAAAGATACAACTTTTACAAATGTACACTGGGGAGTGATTACTGCACGATCTGTGAACATAATGCGTGTGTTCGAGCTCGCGGACCAGACTTCTGACAACGACATTACCCCAACAACAAACAAATTTAAGACGTTTTCAATGGTGACGAAAGCAGTCTTTAAAGCGCATTGATGCGTATGAGTAATGTATTTATGGATCTAGGTATGTATGTGCATGCTGTTTTGTGCTCCAAAAACAACGCAACACATTTAGAAGCCATAAAGGTTTCATTTTCTTTTAAACGCTTTTTGATGTTTCACATACGCCCTGTTGCCCCAAGTGAGTTAAGTGGCGTAAAATGTATTTTATTATACATTTTATATGTGCTCATAAAATGCAAAAAACTCAAAGTAGATATATTAACTGTAATCGAGAAGCTGGTTAAACTCTAAAATAATGAGTCTCAAATATAATAAGTTCATTAGCGGAAAGCTGAGTTCATTAGTGTTACGTAGTAATGTAATTATGCTTAGAAGATTCTTGAATAGAAAGTTAAATCAGTTGCGTATATGATTTCTGCATTTTTCAGTATTTGGCAGACGTTGCTTTAGTATTTTCAAGATTAAATTCATATTTCCAAATGTTTACTCAGATCTATGAAGAACGAATTATAAAGTATTTTCGATTGTTATTATTGCAAACGTAATATCTTTTTTATAAAATTGCTTTATAATAAACAAATTAATTGATTACTGGACAGATTTACGGCCCTCTGCGTAAATTTAAATTTCTAAAAAAAAATAGAAACTATGAAGACAAGCCATTAATTCTTTTACAATATGAATAAAAATGTGATGGTAGTTGAAGTCTCTAAATATTTACTTTTACTTTTCTACTCACATTTATGTAGATTTTTTGGAGACCCTGGTATATCAAAATACTTATATGTGCTTGCTAATGCCATCTGTTACTTTTCTATCACACCTTATTCCAGCCCGTTCCTTGACTTGGCTTCGAATTTGGTTATTTTTAAAACAACTTTGTGTGTTTTTGTTATGATTTCCTTTTTCTTTTCGCATAATGCTTTCCTCTATTGTTTGCTACTCAAAACGCAACGCTGCGTGTAACTTTTCACCTTTCAACTGATCATTAAATATTTGAAGAGGCACGAGGTGTGAGAAAACTGCCAAAGGCATACTTATATGTACAAACGTTCTTTAAAGCACGTACAGGAAATTCCCGTATCGAAGTGCAGGGAATAATCATAATTTGGAAGCACGCAGGTTCACTTGCACCGAACAAATAACTAACTAATGCAGACCAGGTAGTAAACAAATACGAGTAGTATGCTTTTCCGAGCTGTGTTTATTTCAATTCGCACTTAGCGATAAGTTTGCAAATAAATGTTGTGCACTGAATGCATGGCGACTGTAATTGAATTTTAATGCATTGCGAGTAGCCGACTAGGTGGTAGGGAAAACGAAACAATATTCAAATATGCAAAATATTCATGTGCATAAATTACTTGAAAACGAAAATGGATGGCGAACGTCTGCCAGCACTCATTTCACACTTCGTTGTGTTCAATAAATATCCAATACATAATACGATAGCGAACCTCTCTGCGCGCTCCCTCTAATGTTCGTCTCATGCATAACACAGGACCGTTTAAAAATACATTCACTTGTAGTACGAGTTTGGTAAACATTAAAATAAAAGCGTACACCGAGTGCTGTGCATGTACTTGTAAATCACATCATTTCCATTAAAAGGCGTTCTGTATTCAATCAATTGTAAAATAGAATGGCAATAAGTTCGCAACAACTTGCATCAACAATTTGTTTTCAACTCATAAAAATGGTTTTAGGGGCGAAAAAACCTTGTTTCGTAGCGCTTAACTAAAATTTAATTATCATATTAATAAGTGGCCTTGAAGCCATTTTCACTTGAAATAGAAACTTTCTGTTTTAAAAACAGCTCGACGTTACTGAGTTGTGTAAAAATACATTTTAAAACCCCACTTGTTATTTAATTGGTTTCCGTAAAATCTGGTGTTGGTTGTATTGGTCAATTAAATTAAAAATAATTGAAAATTTCTCTGTCACATAAATCGAGCCTGCTCATAAATATTCATAATTTGTTGCTTTAAATCACTTTTGATTTAATGTTAAAGTTGGCATAGCTCGCCAAACTGTTAAAGTGAAGCCCAAAAGTGTGCTGTAGATAATTATTATTGCGCTCATTTCCAGTAAGCAGTTAATCATTTTGAATTTGGCTTGCAAATGTTTCTGAAACAAGCCGGAATAAACATGAAAAAGTATTCTGATGATAAAGTTAGTTCATTTAATAAAAGACATTTGTTGCATCGAAGGTCTGCACTGATAAAGACAAACCAATTTCCTACTTTCATGCACAGTTGTGAATTTAAAGCAGAATGGATTTCCTAAATCCTTTTTTCGTTGAAAAGCTGTTGGTAATTGTTCCCTGTCATATTATTTCATTCCTATAACAGCAGCTGCTTTGCCTCAGGTCTGAATGTTTATAGACAATGGAGAGGCCGTTTGAAAATTTCAGCTTATTGAATTTGTCAGTAACTCAACACCTTTGCGCTGGACCATTGCAAAATTCCAAATACTATTTACGTTTTGCGGCTTGCATTGTGCGCTTATTGGAATTTTCCGTGCGCAGGCGGTGTCGGAAAAGCAAGGCTGCTATTTTCGGATGCATGAAAACAAACGTTGCAAGTGTGCAGCATGTAGCTAAAATGTTTATTTATAACTGCAATTTATTTATGGCGCTGCTGCATATGAAGCAGAGGCTGCAGAGGCTGCAAGTCTTAGTAGTCGGCACAATGGGGTCAATGAATCCAATTGCACAGAGAATGCAAACGAAGGCAGCTAAGTGCGCGAGTCCACAGGAAGGCGCCAAGGAAGACGTAGGAATGTCGCATGTGCATTTAAGCATAAATAATGCAAATTGGCCAATCTGTGGAGTTTTACAGCTGGTGGCGTCGAGACGCCATCTGCTAGCAACCATCATATAAATCAGTTAATAAATGACACTTAAAAGACGATTGACCCACACAAGCCCCATAACACTAACACACTGACCCGAAAAGCTACAAAAACAGCAACATGAACAGTAACAGTAACAGGAACAACAACGGCTCATAAACAACGAGTACAGGTCATCAACCCAAGCCAAATAAAAGCAGCAGGCAGAACAAATACCAGGAAAGCGGGGAACATAACGTGAAGTACAAGTAGATGTAATTAAGGGAACTGAATAAACACGCACTCACTCACTGGCATTACGAGAATGGGGCCGCCATTAAAGGCAGATACTACAAAGGCAACGTGGCGTATGCGTATTAAATAAATACATGCACACTCATTGCTGACAGCAACACACATTCGAAATTCTTTTCGCAATTCCAACTTGAATTTGCCAGTCAGTCCGTTAGTCCATTATTCCTTCAAGAAATAGCCAAATTATGCAGCAAATTGTATCCTTGACCATAAATTATGTTGGGTGGCTATTCTCAATTTTTGTTTTGCTTTGTTCTATTCTCTGCACAGTCACTCTATAATTAGGGGTAAAAGTTTCGGTTGCCGCGAGCTTAAAATAAACGTCCTTGGGATGCGTGCAGAGAGTTCGCGAACAAGAGTGCGAGTCAACAGCCGCTGCCATCGTTTTGGCAAATCATAAACTACTGCAACATGTTCATCTATATTATAAATAAAATCAAATTCAATTTCAAAGAGAACGGACACGAACGGGCAGTACAAGGTTCGATTGTTTGATTGTTCGATTGTTATGTATTTCTTGATAAGTAAACAAGCCCTTGCATACTTTTTATTCAATTGATGCATGTCGAATAAATTAAATTTGGTGCGCGATACGCGAATATAATTTGTTTTTACCTGCAACCTTGGAAGTTTAATTGAGACAGATATGTTATAGGGTGAAAATAATATTTAACTGGAATATGCAATGTGAATAGATTTATAAATATTGAACACAGACTGTGTTCGTAGGCTATGGTTGCAAGTCTAATTTAAATCGAATTTCCGTTTAATTATAACAAATTTAAATCGAATGTGTTCAAAGCTTATTGAATTGTTAATTGTTTAGCTGCATGGTCAAATTTAACGCTTTAAGGAACAGCGAACTAGAAGATAACCAGCACATCTTAAATTCGTTGACAGCTTTGTTGATTTAATTATTCCTTTTTATATACGAATTGGAAACAATTTCTCATTTAAAATTCAAAACACTAAGCAGGGTAGATATTAATTCATTTGGTTTTATCGCAGTTAAATTATGACGAAAAAGAAAATGCAAATTTATATATTTATATCACAGGCACACCCCCAGGACTTGCCTCCCTGTCAGAGCTACGTAGGCATAGAGGGTTAAACGAATATGCAAATAATTACGTTAGATTGTAAAGTGTAGATTGGTTGATGGCTCGTTGCACGTAAATGCATTTTCATGTTAAAATGTTTGCCTGCACTTAAGTCTTTAGCAGAACGTCTCCTTGTCTTTTAATTGTATTATATTGCATGAAAAGTTCCTCAACAATGACTCGTGACGTCATTTCATTAAATGGTCAGTTTTGTGCTGTAACTGTAAATCTTGTTAATTATCTACTGCCAGTTCTGATTCAAAAGAGCAAATGCTAGTTACAATTTACACCTAAATGGATTACTCAGAGCCGATTAAGCAAAATAAACAATGCAATTGAGAATACTAAAGGCACGCTTCATTGAGTACTATCAAGTATTCAGATATGTATGTACATATGTATATACCATATATATAGTACATATGTATCTATTTACCAAAGATATGTTCAAGTATTTACTTATTTACATTCAGAATCGCAGCTGTTTATTCTGTCTTTTATACTTGTACAGTATGACAAATTCTACGAAATCGTCTCGCCGAACTTATTATTATTATGTATGTATTTTTTTTTGGCAATGTCTCTTTTTCTTGTTGTTGTTTTTTGTCTTCCCACAAGGAAATGCCTTCATTTATCCAATTTACATATACTTTACATAAATAAGCATTTATTTGTTTTGCCATCAATATGTTAGCTTTGCGTTTGGATTTTTTCCACGGGAACAGGAAAATGTTTATTGCAAATAACAAAAGGTACACTGAAATCTTTTTGACTGGAAAATTAAAGAAATCGGCTGCATTTTGTGTGTCGAGACCATGGCTAATTAAAAGAAGAAGAAATTAAAATAGGGAGCAGTATCTTTTACAATACTTATTAGCACAAAGGCATTAAAGAGTGTTGAGTGTACTTGTTAAGAACTGAAGCTGCGGATAAATTTATGAGCAAAAGTTTAACTTTGATGATAATATATTTCACCGTACTTTAGTTAAAGTATTGGAGACCCTAATTCATGCCCCCGTTTCGAACCCCCACGATCTAGATAACATTGTATTGACGTCAGTGTGAGGCTCCAAAAATCAACATTATCGATTTATGGGCATGGATCAAAATATAAGCATTTATGTCCTGTGCGATTTTATCTTATCGGCGGTGCTTTAGCTGTTTATTAAACGTACTCTACACACACACTGTATAGTATGTGTATATAGTTGTTGACTCAGCAACTGAATCAGTCAAGCATATGTGTTAATGAGCAGTGTTTATTGTCATTCTGCCATCACATACCTCCTTGTAGCGCTTGGATAAGCTGCGACAGATGCGCTTGTAGAATGGCGCCATTTCGATTTGTGTTCACTGCTCTCCTAATAGTGTCAGGATGATGTCAACGCTTCTAATTTTTTCACAGTTTCAAGTTCCTTAACTTTTATTATCAGTAATTTAGCTATGAATTGAAGGCGTTGCGAAGTCTAAAGAGCACTTTACATGTCGATAACGTTTCAGACATATACGAGTACGAGTGAGTTGTAAACAAAAACAAGTAGCGAAAATTTTGATTAATATTTTCACTTGCTCTAAGAGGTTGTTCTTTCTTTTATTACAAGTATTTGTATTTTCTTGTAGTATTTCAAATGGTTATTTGCGCAGTGATTATTTTCCGAGTGCTTGCGATGCTTTGCCGCGGATCGTAAACATTTGAATGAGCCGATCGGCGGCGTGCGAACCAATTTATAAACAGTCGGACGCAGACACTCGTATCTCTCAGTTAGAGCGTCCCACAACAAAAGCCACAATGAACAGATATACATACTCGTATACTCGTACTACAAAATATGCGTATAACAAGAGCTATCTGTGTATATACGGTTTTTTTTTATAGGGAGAGTCTTCTCTGGGAGCAACTATAAATGTGTAAGTGTGCGTGTGCGTGTGAAAATGGGTGGCAAACAGTGCGTATACGTACTTGTTGAACGACGATGGTGGCACGTGGCTGGGTGCAAACTGTAGCGGCTGCCTCCATCGGATTCGCGGTAACATTGATGGGCCCCCCGCTGCCCGGGCTATGCGTCATATGCAGATTGAGAGTGGATCCGTGTTTGGGCGGTATCTGTTCGAATTTGTTGGCAATATCGTCGAATTTGTGCAGTCCGGCAAGGGAGTGATCGTTGGGGGAGGAGGACTTTGGCTGCGGATAGAAAGCATCGGACTGTGGCACATATTGCTGATTCTCCCGTATGGTTGTATGTATGACTGAGTCGGGCCTTATCCGCTTCGAGTTCTTACGGGATGGCGGTCTTTGCTGCTGCTCCTGTTGCGACAATCGCGAATACTGTTGGAAAATGTCCACGGAGCGACTGGTGGGGGACACATTAAGCTTCCGCTCATAGACCGAACAGTTCTCCGTCTCATCCGAGTCGCTGCTGCTGGTCGTCGCTGAGCTGGGGTGCGTATTATTGATCGTGTCAACGGCAAAGCATTCCCGTTGTATGCGCTCGTAGTCCAGTGCCTCACGATCGAAGGGAAACATGGTGCCTGTGCCAGCTGAGTCTCGCAAACACCGTTCGCTGCTGCCGCTGGAGGAGCTTGAGGAGTATTTGCGCTGCTGCTGCTGCTGCTGCTGTTGCTGATGCTGAGTGTATGTGGCATTGCAGCTGGGAGACAGCTGTTGAGGTGTCTGCTTTGATTTCTGTTGCTGCTTGGACGGCACACTGGAGCTATTAAAGAAGTTGCCATCCTTCATCGTTGGCGGCGCCGAATTGACTTTGGAAATGGCACCCGTGGAGGCAGCGGGCGTGCGTTTTCGTTCGCGCTTAGGGCTGGACCGATTACTGCTCGACGGCGAGACGCTGGGTGAGATGCGATTACGCGTCCCTGCATTGGCATTGGGTTCACGTGCACGTAGTTTTTTGTTGCGGTTGCCAGAGTTGCGTTTGTCCTCGGCCTCCTCCTCACCCTCGCTGGTGGCTGCGCCTTCGGCCGGATCCGTATAGTAGGAGCTATGATGATAGTTATTGCCGGTGGTTGCGGCAGCACCGTTTCGTGCTTGCGTCGCCTGCTGCGATGAAGGGAGCTGCTTGGTGGTCGTGCCCTTGAATGTGAAGTGTTCTCGTGCCTTCTCGCTGGCACGTGCTGACTTGGGCGACTGGGGCGGATCGAATGTGAAGTGGTTGAGGGAGCGCGTTGGTGGCGGCGCCGTGCTGGGCTGACGGCGCAGCAATGGCGTGGTGGATGATGGCTCGCCAGTGAGTATGGATAGGCATGATTCTTGACTCTAAGAAGCACATAGGCGACGGACAATGAAAGAGAACGCATGTCGGAATAGTTAACTAAGGCCAGACACTGGGCAAACACTCGTTCACCCAAATTAACGCAAAAGCAAATGCGCAGCAATTAATCAGTTCCGTTGTGTGGAATGACATACTTACCTCAGTGCTGTCTTGCAGACTCATGTCTGGACGCGGCGGAAAACGCGAACAACTCGTTAGTTCCAGCTCAGTGCCAATACTTCCATGCTCCTGTTCCGAATCTATTTGAATGGCCGTCAACAGAGGCTCCTCCAGCGAGCTAAACAGCGGTTCACTGGGACCCGAGTTGTCGCCTGGCGGCATTTGCGTTGCATAAATAAATGGGCGGTAGATTGATTAGTGAAATTGAACTAAGTGTAGGGCGGGCAGCAGCCGTGGGCTCATTAATCAATCAATACATTGATTTAATGAGTACAAGCAAGGTAGCAAACGAAAGTCCACTTACATAAATCCAGCGAATCGCAGGTCTCCGAGGTGTCTGTATGCGTCACATTGGTGATGAGCGTGCAGGCAGAATCTGTGGACGTGTTGATGGTACCGTCCGGTATCGAGGCGGACGAGGTGCCCATTATAACCAACTGTGCATGAAAATGAGAAACAGACACATAAACAATGTGTTATAATTAGTTGGCATTATAGTCGCTCATAATCAGTTGCTATTTATTAATATATGTATATAACATATAGCTCTCTAAGGTAGACCAAGAGTGAACCATGAGTAGCTGCTCCTCCGTCAATGGAAGACTAAAACTACATAAGGTCCAAGGCATATCTTGGGGTAATACGGTTCTCTTGCGTCTCCTGGTCGCATCTGATAAAACAGCATTCGGAAATGAAGCGCCATCACAACAAGAAACTTTCCGACGACATGTAATCTAGACTGTAATAGTAGGTAGATGAAATAACCACAGGGCATCACATTTGCGATGGTCCAGTCTTCATCTGGAGTGTGAGGAAGCCTGCTCTTCTAAAGAGTAGGAGGAACCAGTCTTGTACCTGAAACACGCACCTAATGAGACTCCCTCCTTAAATAACAATAAATTTGGCCTGCTTTACCTGACGATTAACAATCATAGACTAGAATTCCACAGTATTTAAATCACTCACCTTGGGAACGCCCACCGAATGCATAAACGTTTGCGGCTGCTGTTGTTGGGGGGGCGGTAGTGAGGGGGCGGGCAGCGAGCTTACAGATGCATTGATTTTATTCTTGATGCTGCGACCGCTCTTGAAGTACAGGCGACGGAGAGCTGTGGCCGTGGACGAGGTGGAAGTGTTGAAACCATCATTATCCGAGCCACTGGAGTTGCTGCCGCCGGACATCGCGCCATTCATCTGGGGCGTCGGCGGCTTGGTGTGGCCTGTGGCGGAAGCATTAGGATCGGTCTTTGTAGTAGAAGTTGTGGTAGCAGGTAGCTTAGTAGAAGCTGTAGACACGCCTGCCGACGAAGTTAGAGCATGGGTTACGGATCGAGTGCTAGTAGTATTAGTAGTGGTAGAAGGGGAAGTATCGGCCTGCCGCAGTGGCGAAGGAGCACGAGTGTTCTGGGCATTCTTCTTGTTCTGGCCTCCATTGGTAGGTGGTTCCTTTTGGCCCAGTGCGAGCGCCATCATGGCTGCGGATCGCGTGCTTGTATAGGAGATTGGCGTTGCGTGCGATTTTCTGCTCACAACGTTGCTGCCTTGTGCTGCATGGGTAACGGAAATCGTCATGGCTATAAGGAGAAATAAATTGTGAAACAAACGGGTCTCCATTAGCATAGTCGCAAGTGCTTCTAAATTGCTGCCCCGTAGCGTAACTCTGCCTGAGGCCGTTCTGCTTAATGCACAAACATTGTACATATTTGCCTAATTAACAGTAGCGGGCTGTGTTCGAAGTGTGGTTTTGGGCTAAGGCCCAAACATTACCCCAACATGGGCAGTTTCTGGTCATTGTACTAATTGGCAGTGGTTTGTGGCTGAGTGTCAAAATCGGCATAACATGACGCGAGCATTTTGCTTGCGGTTTTGGTCATAGGTTGTGACCTTTGTGGTTATTCGAACCCTGCACACTTATGAGGTCAATCATTTTGTGTTAAACGCCTACTTATAAATCGATAAAATTATAATCTGATACCCACTGAATAATCATTTTTTAAATGCCTTGTCGGCAGAACATAAAACATTAGATGTTATTGTTTGTGAGGTGCTTTCCCGATTGGAGCGGAAGCGGCACTCTCCTGTTGATTCTTTGGCATGCAACCAAAACAAATTTCATGAAAAGTAAATTCAGTCAACCACTGAAAACAGACACACTCGTATACTTAGTAATCGAATTGAATGAATTATTGATCAACACATGACGCGTCGGCCATTTCGTGGCATCGTCTAACCTTTGTCTGACTACGCGTACCACGGAATCCACCATATACTTATTTTCCATGGAATTCCCCAATAGTTTCCCCCAAATTAAAGTCCATATAAGTTATTCGGGGCATTTAATAACAAAAATAGCCAGTGAGCCGCACCAAAATACTCGTACATGGCGCTTCTCCGTAATCGCATTTTTATAAATAATAAACAGCATCGAGAAATCTGAGCACTGAAAACATCAAAATATTTACATCGAAAACTATGCGCGGTCGTTATGCCAATTCCCCGACCAATATACTGTTCTAGTTATTGTCCAAACATTACAGGAATCAACAATTTAATGAGTCAAGGCGCTAAGTGAAAAAAACCAGCACGTAAATATGGCCAAAACACGGACAACTTCTGGCTTTTTAGCTGTTGTCAGGCAACCAGCCATCTTTAAGGCGCTTTTGGCCCTACCTATGACCTAATATTGATCAGTATTGGCGGATGTAGCGACAGAAAAGCGGATGCATCATTTTTAAGAGCTTTGATTTACTTTGCTTTAATTATCGTTTGGACAAACTTGTGTTTGATTTTATGGACCATACCTTTCCCACGACCTTTAGGAGTTGTTGGTGCTCCTGTCGCTGCCGGTGGAGCGGCTGCTACAGAGGGCGCAGTTGTTATTGGAGCCGTCGCATTGGACACTGGGCTTGCTTCGCGAAAAATAGGAGAGCCGGGTACATAGCGCTCAGGCTGCAATTAGAAGAGAAAGACAGGAGAATTACATTAAGCATTAAATGTGCCATTTATAACTATTTAAACAATGCCATGTGTGAGCAAACAAATGATGGGCCAGTCCTTCTTGCACTACTTGATAAATGACTCTTATCAGCTTGCTTTTCTGATAAGATATACCATCGACTAGCGCTGTCTTTTTGTCTACTAGACATGCCAGTAGTCGATCAGCTTGCCAATCAGTCATTCATTTCAGTGCAAAATAATATTTCATCAAGTGTAAAAAAGTCTTGCGGCCCATTCGCTTTTCGTCTAATTGTCAACACAAAATCAATATTGTGGCTATATACGCATTGACATGGTGCTGCGAAATCTGTCGAAATCCACTCAGCTCATCATATTCTATGCGGTCTTGGGTGTCTTGTCGTCAGCTGCATTGACGAATGGTTTGTATTGTTTTCAGAAGAAGAAGTGTGTATGACGAAACTATAGCCATAAATAATTGGGCTACTGCTCATATAAATAATCAAAATTTTCCCATGCAACACGTACATACAACTAAGTTCGTGTATACTTGTATAAGTCGCTTTGTCTTCATCATCATATAATTTGAAAATATTTCTTTTAAGTTCGTGTGAAAATCAGGTGGATCGGAAACGTTTTTGGCACGCTCGCTCGGTCATGTAGTCCTCCACTTTATTCCAAGAACTTTGTTGCTTTGCGCGCTTTTGTTTGTTTTGATTTTTTCTATCTAACCATTACACATATACATACGAGTATGTACCTATATATAAATATATATATGTTCTTGGGAACAACTGCCGACGTCATTCGGCTGTGGCCGCATTAAAATTAATTCATTTCTTCAAATTGATGATACAAATCAATTCTCAAAGAAGTGAGTGAATAATTTTTGTAGAAATATGAACTGTGCACTGTGAGGCTAAAAAACCCAGAAATTACAAATTCAAATTAACGTTAAGTAATTCAGTTAACATTAAAGATGTACAATTCTCATTTTTAAGAAGAAAACAAGTTTTGATTACAAAAACAAAAAATAATAATAGCTTTTACATAGAGTGTTTGTTCGAAGAAAACTGCGTAAATAATTTCGATACATAATCAAGATTTATTTTACGACTTTTTTTTCAAAGTAAAAAATAACTTTAGTTATGTAAATAACGCGTATAGAACTGGGTGCTTGTAAAAGCTTCTTACATTTTTTGAAAATGAAAATTTTAAGCTAAGTATTAAGTATGCGTATATACTATACATGTATATTACAGATAGTTGCGTTATCGGAAGCATATTTCAAAAGGCCAAAAATTCTATTAATCGAGAATAATGAATGAATCTTTTCGATATTTTGTACCCCTAATACAATCCCACTAAGTTATAGCCCACAGTATTAGCAAGAATTAATGAGTTAAGTTTCTTTTTAAAATGACAATAGCTAGATGTGTGAAGATTTGAATGAATTCATGCGGAGAAACTATTGCGAATATTTAAAAATACGTGTTGGCAACTTTTTCAGTAATTTTATGGTCAGCATTGTTAGCATTTATAGATTGGAGAAGTCGCAGCTGTGGCAGCTGTGGCAGTTGTCGGCTCATGAGCTTTATTTGAATGGATCGGAATCGAAGAGATCTTGCAGTTCTGAGGCTAAGTGCCCGGCGGTTTCAATGTTTTTCGAGCTATTTTTATGAAGTCTCGTGTCATTAATTCGTTTACACATTTGCTGGGCATTGGGAAAGTGAAAACCGTGTTGTTGGCTTGCTTCGCTGTCTATGTCTGCTCGTATTGACGTCATAGTTATTACACACAATGCGTTCAGAAACATACGTGTCGAGGACATAGTCGTGCCAGTTGGCAAATAGACAGAGAGTCTGCTGCCAACATTTTCACTTTAATTAAATTAATTTAGACAAAAAATTGTATTTTTATAGATTTTATGTTTGTTGATGCTGCCGCTGTTGTAGTTGTTGTTATTATTGTTGCTGTTGGTTTGATGTTTGTATGGCCTATAAATAAATTCTAAGAAAAGCACAACGACACATCATCAGCGACAGCACAAACAGCTCTAACAACACTTGCAACAACAACAACAACAACAGCAATGAAATGAAAGCGAAAAGCAACGTCATGACCTCGTTTAATATTTGAGCACATACATATGTACATATGCATGTACATAAGTATAATAATATATGTACATATTTAGTATGTGTTTGTCTATTATATATGTTATAAAAACTTGAATGTGTCCTGCTTTCTTGTTATGATTTGTAGCGCTCAACTGTTACGCCTGCAGCTATTTGGAGGAGTACAGTGACACCTCCTGCCTCACGAACGCCTCCTCGTTGCCCCCCATCAACTGTACCAAAAGATATTGCCTCACCGTGCGACAGGAAGCGCTCGTAAGTTGAAATTCTTCGCAGTTGTAATGTTCCTCTCAAATTGAAAACTGCAAGCAATGGCTGTAAAATGGCACGACGTGTCGTTAATGCCAAGAGCCACAAACGCAAACTGCTCAAGGTACGAGGGTTTACATACACATATGTATACTTGTATATATGTATAACGTGTGTATGTAATGGATGTTGAGCACATACACACAACTTTGTTGTGACGTTTGCTCAACATCAGGATTTGGTTTGGATTGCTGACACTTTGCTGTCGCTTAACTCTTCACGGACACGCTCAGCCTCCTTATAAGCTGCCTCTGCACAGCAACAAAGTAACAGATGGATTTTTATGCAGCACCAGCTTGGCAACTGAATGTTGCAGCACGTGCACCAATTTTCGACAAAATATGGCAGAAATAGTGTGGGGAATTGTGAGAAAATTAGTGCAACTTTTGCGCTTTGAAGTACATACATAAGTAGGGTGGGGATGTAATTCATTCCGATATACATATGTACATGCTGGCATTTATTGAAGAACAGATAACTATTTCGGATGAAAGCCGCTTCCGGAAGAATCAAGTTTCAAGTGCAGTTCCTGCATTTCTCCCGGAAATGTACGCTAAATATCAACTTAGAAATTTTCATAGAAATGTTTAGAACAATCAAACAATATTTTTTATATTTTTTCAAAATTAACGAAACTAAATCAGGTTTTAAAAAATTCCTTGTTATTTCTTTATTTATTACTATTACAAGCAAGGATTTATTTTTAAATATTTCTCCACCTGCTATTTTCCCAATTTACTTTGCCAATTAATCAAAAGTAACCAAACCAAAATACATTACACTTTTAAAAAGCCTCAAAAATTCCAATTAAAGCCCCTTAACTACACTTTAATATATCGTGACAAATGCATACACAAATCCTGTTTTGTGTTTATTGAAGTTTGAAAAAAGAAAAATAAAAAAGTATTAGTTTGTGATTGAGCTGCAGCTTGCAGCAAAAGCTTTGTGTATTTAAATTTAAGCTCCTTGAGATTTGGGGACGGACCGCGAAGTATTCTATTTGGCACGGCAAGCGGCTGGCACTTAACTCCTACTCTTTTATGCAAAATTCAAATTTTTGTCAATTTCTGTTGACTTTCGGGCTTTTGTACTTTAAGTTGAATACCAGCAGTCGGGACAACAAATTGTCGCTGGCGAACAGACAAGCGACAAAGTGCATAAAAAATCCATTACCATAATTTAATGAAAAGCCAGGAAGGCGTAAAAAAGTCACACCAGCCACACAATGCGAGTAGGCACGCATAGGCGCACACGCACGCTCCCTCAAACATGTATGTATGTACATTTCTATGTATGTAGTATGTACATACATAGTTACTGTCTAAATGGGGGAAGGGGGTTGATGGAACTGCACAAGTTCAAAAGAAGGCTTATCCCCTGCACACAAAGCCGTTAACCACAATAAATTTGATCCAACTGCGAGGTCGGAAAAGACTGCAAGCTCCCCTTTATGACAGCAAATCAAAATAATAAATATTTGCAGAGTCTTTTCATAGCACGAGTAGTACGAATATGGGTGGTGCTTTTAAACTTAATTAAAAGAAATTAGATTTAGTGGTAGGCTAAAATCTGTTCTTTACAGAATTGTAAGGTAGTTGAGAAAATCGTCGCAGTAGGGGGCCTGGCTACAACGTTCAAGTGCCGTCATCCCGACTCTTAATTACTCTGCATCCACAGCTACCTATAAAAGGCCTTGTAGCACAAACAATTCCATAGTAATAATGCACCAATTTTTATGAAACCAATTTAAAGTGTTTTAAGACCTCTACGTATGGACAAATCTATTACCAAGTTACATATAGATAACTGTTAAGCTTAAGATCTTATTGATTTAAGTACATGCGGGATGGACGAATATATCTATATGGATTCTTTCACGCTTACATACATAAATACTTTTTACTATACCCTACTATATTTCTATTCTATTCGATTCTATTCTTCTAAAGAGTACAGAAAAAACTGGCTATTTTCGAAAAATAAGGTTAAATTTCTACCACCAGGTCGTGCGGGTGTGAAAAGAATCGGTGTTGAAAAACGGGGCACTCGGGGCACTCACAGTTGAGCCGAAAATTATGCAAATGCCCCGCGCAAATAGTGCAAATATTAGCGGCCATAAATTAGTTTTGCCTTCGGCGCACAACAGCATTTTATAATAATGACATTTCCAGGCAGTGTTCTGGGCTCTCAGCGGGAGGGCGGACTATAAATGCAAACAGCATGAAAACAAAGCCAACAAGCATTAAAATACATGAGCATTAACAATATTTAAAGAACCAACTGTGCTGGGCCTGTAGACGCAGCTCTTTTTTAAATTAAATTTAAAATTTACTTTTTTTAATATTTCCTTTTTTTGTTCTTTATGTTTACATTTCCCTGCGACGCCAGCACAATGCCAGCAAAGTTATTTCCTTTTTACGTGACTGTCAGGACAAACCTCTGGTAAGACCCAAGAGTCTCAGCCGCTTGTAGCAATCGCTTTAAGCACATTGAGTTACAGCTGCAAGCCCTGAACCCCCTTCCCGCCTTTCATCGTCTTCTTCCCCGCAGATATTAAACGGCGTTAGGACAGATGCTTCGTCCCGCTTCTACTATCGTTCCTGCCAGCAGGACTTGTGCAACGACCATGACGGACGCGGCAACAGCTCCGGTGGCGATGGCAGTGGCACTGGTGGCAATCATAATGGCATTGTGCCGGGAAAAAATGGAGGCGTCAGCCACAACCAAACGCGGATGACCTTGCTGCAGGCAGCGGGTATCATGCTCCTGTTGCTCGGCACTTGCAATTACAATTTTAATTAGTTAGTTGAAACTTATTTTTTGGGCAAATAAAATACTGTCAGCGGTTAATTAAAGAGCTTTTAACTACTAATTAGTGAGATTGCGGTTTCCTTTGACAACTGCCTACTACGCTGTCATCAAAGACGGTAATCGCATTATAAACTCCAATTTTAGACGTGTCTGCCTAAAGGGGACGCAGCATCCAACTAATTGTGTTGCCCACCGCAGCTAAAAGGCTTCTGCGTCCAAAATACTCGTAGGTACACAAACTATAATGCAATTTGCTAGTTATGTGAGTAAATCATTGTATTAAGATAGGAGCCAACATCGCAATGGACAGCAGCAGGCTATCCTAAAAAGATATTCACATATCTATTGAAATATTCATAGCAGAAATAGTTCAGTGTCTGTTGAAATCAGGAAGCGAGAAGCTAATAAGATGTACTATGAATGTGAGATGCAAATCGAATGTGAATTCAATATAGTAATTAAAATGTAGATATGGATGGATATTCCTGAAAGCCAAAATTGTCGTCACAGAAATTCAATATTTATTTATACAAGATTCCACATTCCTCATCATGACAAAAACACAACAATAATAACAATTTTATCAATGGCAAGTGAAGTATGTGCCACCTTCGTGTGTTTCGTCTGCGTGGCAATTAAATAATATTAAATATGCTTTAAAAGCGCACATAAATTCATGATAATGGCTCATTATTGTAGTGGTTTTCTAATGACTTGACGACATTTTTATAAAAGAACGCGAATGTGTCTTGCTGAAGATATAGACATGAACAGAAACATTCATTCGCGTATGAAAAAATAAAAAACAAATAAATAAAATAAACATAAATTAAAAGTTGTATGGAAGTCAAGTGCAAAAGTGCCATAAAATTGTTGAAAATAAACACAGAATGGGCGTAAACAAACACACAACAGCATCAGAACTTTTTGTGTGAGAAACCAAACATAATTAAAAGGCATTTCGATTCGGAAATAAATGAAAGTACGCACATCACAACCCTCAGAATTCAATGTCGAGTGTCTGCGCTTTAAGGGACACATTTGTTGTATTCTCAAGCCAATAATAGAATAACCCTCGTCAGCAGTGAAAAGGTTAAACAGTTTGGCGCCTTAACAAGCCTAATTGAGTCAAAAGAAGCCATTTTACTTGTATAATATTCGTGATTGTTTGCACTTCCAAGTAAATGCAACAATAACACTGAAAAGTTAATACGATGTGAACAGTCAGGAGCATATTTATGTCCTTACATTTCTGGGAAGTTGAGAAACAACAAAAGCCAATAAAACCTTACAAATCCCTACTTATAGTAAATAAAAAATTCTTCAAAAAGAGAAAACTACCACAACATTTTTGTATATACTGTGCACTTAAATTTCATTTCATTTCAAAGCACTTAATGTACAAATATATTCATACATTTTTTTAATCTTGTCACTTTGCTTTTTCTGGGGATAACAACTTCTCATAACTCGAGTACCTAGGTACGTGTGTGTGCTTCACAAATTGGTATGAAAAGAAAGTACAGAAATGTAAGTACGAGTATATATCCAACTGTGAAATTATATTAAATTTCATGCGTAAACAATTTTCATTTTCCAAATATTGACTCGAGCTGAAGGCAGGGGCACGTGCAGCATTTTGCGGACAACATTCCAGCGCCCAGTTGTGCGTTGTCCTCGTTTATGTTGCCACTCATGTGACGAGCTCTTGACAGAAGCTGCCGCAGCCAGAAGCCACAGCCCACAATTACAATGGCAATAAATAAAAAAAAATATGTACATACCTACTATATATGTATATGTATATTAAAAATAAAAGATGAAAATGGTTCACAAAATGGAGGTTGACCAAAACCGACATTGTCGTCCCGCGGCGTGCCTGTGGGACGTCTGCTGTCGGCGATTGCTTAAAAGGTGCACAGCATTGTACATTGTCTTGTTCTGGCTTGTTTTCGCAGGGCCACATTAAGACTGACAGTTGTTGGTGGCATCATTGTAAGCCACCACACGACACCGCAGCCTGGTGAGTCAGCAGCAGCAGCAGCAGCAGTAACAGCAGCCAGACTGGGTTGCCAGGGGAAGGGGTTTCCTACGTCAGACGACGGCTGCAGCAGAGTTTTTGCCAAGCTATTCAGTTAGTTGTCGTTTTGTGCTCTAAACGAAGGCTATTTACGTCGGCGCCGTCAATCCCATTTCCTGCTGAATGGAGTCAATGACTCGACTAGACCACGACTTGCATCTGCAATTACATTCACATTTACATTTACAAACAATAGTTGGCTATTGGCTTTACGATGTCGCGACTGGTACGAATCATTGAACTTGTGGACGATGATTTTTGCGACTGCAAGTCTTCGAATATACGAGTACATACTCGTACATGGAAGACGGGAGTAAAGTAATGGATAAGGCAACCGGAAACTTTTCAAATTTTCCGAGAGCATTTGTTTTCACTTTTTCTCCACCCCCGTCCACTTCCATGAATAAATACATTTTTTGTTGTTGGCTTATTTAGCAAAAGGAAAATAAAATGAGATGAGGAAAGAGAGCGCAAAGATAAAAGGGTATGAATACGGCATACAAATTGCACAATGCACGTGTTATAAATTTAAGCTGTAGCGAAAAAATTCATAATAAAATATAGAATTTTAAATGAGCCCCAATAACAGCAAAAAGAGCCGAAATGATAAAGCAAAGAAAAGCGGAACGGGAGCGTTGAGCCGTGTGATTTATGAGCTGGCAGCTAGCTGGTGAGCCAGCGAGCCAGCGAGCCCGCTGGGCCAGTCTGGTTGTCTGAAAAGTGGGCGGCGACGTGTTCGCATAAGAGGGCACGTCTCTTTTTCGATATCTTTCCATGCAGCTGCAAGCGCAATACGTGCGTGGGTGTATTTCTGGGCTAAGAGACCCGGAAGCAGCCGTTAAACCAAATAACCTTCAACTACATTAATATGTAAGCATATGACCATTATGGGAGTTATATGCATACCAACTTATAATGAATGATGTAGACCCAGTTTTAGTTTCTGCTGACCTTGTAATACATTTATTTTGTGGCTAGACCTTGCCCAAATTCGTTTTGTAAGGTGTGAAGGATTCATATTACTACGACTGGCTAGGTTAGTTCTATTCAGGGCCAACAATCTGTAACAATTGAGCATTACGTCAAAAAATCAATATAAATAGATGAATAATACTTTGACCGATTTCTTTTCAACAAAAAATAAAATTTAAAAAAAAACCCACAACGTCAGACATTTGTCGCTCAAATTAAGCGAAAAATGTTGGTTGACAAGCGGGCAGAGCGCCAGTGTGCATTAAATCTTGCGAAAGTCCACGAACACCTTTTAACGCACAGCGTCGCCGACCCCAGGGGGTGCTGTTGTCTGGATGGTTTATAGGGACAACAATTATGGCGGGCGCCACTGCAGTTTGTTGGCACAGACCACAAAGTAGTGACGTCAAACCCAAAAAGATCAAACTGGCGACTGTGTGTGTGTGTGTGTGTGGTCACCTTTGCATGAGGGGCACACTTCTGGGCTATTTTTGGGGCACGACAGTCAACCCCTATTGGTCATAGCGGAACTGCGTATGGGTGTGTAACATACATATGTGTGTGTGTGTGTGTGTGTGTTGCTTCCAGGAAATCTCTAGGATTTTGACTCACTTGACAGATAACCGAGAAACTCAGCATGGGGTTTGTAAACAAAGTCACTCAAGTTGCAAGAAGTTAATACGATTTATGGCTGCCAGAAAATTTGCTTGCAATGACAATACGAAATATTTTGGAATGCCAAATATGCCACAATATTGATGGAAGTCGATCCGGGGCTTTCAGCGAGCGCGTGGCAGCAAAATGCCAATCAATGAGCAGGCAGGCAGGGCGAGCTTTGTGTTCCCGACTTTATATCAGTAAATAATTCATATGCCTCGCCTCGCCAGATTAACAAAGATCAGGCAGCCTGTGTCTCTACACACACTCATACATATATCTATGTACGTATGTACATTCCTACATACATATGTACTGATGGTGATGTTGACAATCAATTAATTTTCCATCTTCTGTTGCACAGCATGAAACACAAAAGCCCATTAAAGCAAGTGTGGCTATTGTCGCAGTTGCTTTTAATGAACAAAATATATGTATGTACATATGTATAGATGCGAAATAAAACAATTGAGTGCCTTTAAGAAATCAATTTAAAAGTATGTACATCACAATTATGCCATAAGTTGGGGCAAGCAATTTGTGCCGTCATGCCAATGACGTCAGCAAATCATTTATAAAGCGCGTCATTTCCAAAGCGGGTTACAACACTTCACTCCAGTGGCAAAATGCGCACAAATTTTCCACTCAGCCACCATAGTCATATCTTTGTCAACACAAACGCAAAGTTCATTGACATGTCTATAAATTTTGTCGCCTTACGAATATGTACATACAAGTATGTATGTAAACGAGGCACGACGAAATTAGTTTTCACTTTCAACTTGCAGTGCAATTTTGTGTGCGATTGCACAAGTCGCACTGTTCGTTTTCGTCATTATTATAAATAAACCAGCCGGCCACTTGGAAATACATTTCGGATTTATTTTTGAACTTTTGCGCTAAAATTTTAATGATGTTGTGTGACAACGACGGCCACTGGCCGTAAATTCTCCATATCAAACGATCAGTTTTAATTGGGAACTTGCAATGCCCTATATACCAGGTAAGGATTGTGTGTCCCAGATAGAATCATAAATACCTATACATATATAAAAATATATACATACTTGTATATAATTGCAATTTTTTTTCCCTCAAACAGTCCGCATTTTTCGGTGTTTTAAAAGTAGCCAGAGAGATAGAAACCATCATACTCATAGGAACTTACGTTATTAAAAACACTTTCATATTCAATTTTCAATTCAAAAGTGTTGGGCCACAAGTATTGAAACACTTGTTTCAACCTGTTTCAAAAAGCCTGAAAAAAAGCCTTACGAATTAAATAATGTAAATAGCAAATTCTATTAACTAACGTTGATATCAAAAAATGTTTGAAGAAGTCTTAATTTCCATTTCAGATAAATGAAAACCAAGTTACAAGTATTAGTCATAAGCAAAGTAGGCTGATCAACATAACGAAATAAAAGGAATATAACATTAATTATTTAGTAACGAAAAAAATATTCGTCGCCTAGAAGATATACAATGTGTTGAATTTAAAATTTTTTATTATCGATTTGCGGAACATTGCCTATATGCGATATATTAAATATATATTATACCATATTATATATATATATCCATTCATTAATATTTCCTAATATAATGAACAAATGTTTAAGAGAATTAATTAAAATAATGACAACTGAATACAGAGTATCCACCAAATCGCTAATGCTGACATTAGTTTTCAGGTTGTTTTCATTTGATAACTTTGTAATTTGGAAATTTCCACTCATTTCGGGTCTTAATTGGCTTACATTGTTTTGCGAATGATTTATGGTGTGAACATTTTAGACTAGAAATTAGGTTGTAATTAAATGTACACCAATATAGCTGAAAACTTTAAATATAGGTCAACAAGCATCGGAATTAATTACGTTGATTTACTGCCAAAGCTATAAAACTACAAAAATAAAGTTCCCATCTTTGATTTTTAGAACAGTCCCAATGAGCGGGTCCTTGGCTTATTATAAGTATTATATATTCCAGCACTGACACTTGTGGGCAATATATAGACAGGGCACATTTAAAATATTGTCAACACATTTCTTTTTCCGCAATTGTTTTCAAAATTGAGCCAATTTGTTTCATTGTGACACCTTGAGCATGGAAAATGTATTTATTTTACAAGCAGGCTTCCTTGTTTTACTTACAAATGCAACAATTAGAAATGAGAAATACGTAGTAATTTACTGAATAGCCTTTGCGTACAAATAAAATGTATTTTTCTATGAGAAACAAGGTAAAAAGTCAATGCGCTCATTAGGCAATACGTACTCGTATACTTAAATGCAAATAAATCAAATTTAACGTGCAGCGCCCATTTGTCTCCACAGATATTAATAACCACAAAATAGCAATTGGCATAAACAATTAGAGGCATACTTGTGCGAACTTATAGTTTTCTCACACATTTCCCGCAGAAGTTCAGGGGCATTTCACTTTTCACGAAGTTTAATAAACCCAATTCGGTAAACAATGAAACTGAAGGAAAGTGGCCAAATGGTGCAAATGGCCAAAAGTTTTGTTTATGCGTTTGTTTTTGCCAAAGTAGCAATGACCAAATAAAAGTTTTCAAAGTGTCGTGTCGTGTCGTGCAACAGACGCGGCTAATTTCCATTGAGCAGTCTTTTCGGTTTGACACTTTTGCTTGTCGCTCATATAAGTACATGGTCGCATAACGTCCGGGTATATGTACATATGTACATACTTATAATAAGCAGACGACATACATACATATACATAGAACTATAGCCAAGCGATGGCAGCAATAAATGTTGCTGCAAAGCGACCATGAGTGTTGCCAATAGAAAGCAATTTGTCAATATGCCGCAACAGACCCCGGCGATGATGATGCCGCCAAAGGCTTTGCCAGGCAGGGGTCCACAACGAATAGGTTGGCTGGCAAGGTCGCTTCCACACACGGGCACACATAATTATAACATCTATAGTAGTACGTTCACAGCTAGTTGTAGCTGCAATGGTGTTTTGTTAGACATAACCTATGATTAATGTCTGATTGATGATAGTCTGCATGTCAATCATTGTGCCATTCGTGTTGGCAGCTTGAAAAGATAATATGACCGTCTGCATTGGAATACTTGTAGTGTCTCCACTCAGATGCTAAATCAGTCCTGGGACTTCAGCAAAATTACTCCAGCTCATTTTCTTTCTCTTCCGCCAATGTCCATGCAAGTGTGGACATTTTCTCAGGCTGTTATCTGTTATTGTTATTACAATTATTTTCTGTTATTAATCACCCTTAATATTGTATGTACAATCCATCCGACCTAGTCATGTTATTTACTGAAAATTAATTGCAATATTTTTTGCATTTTCGCCGATTTGTTAACTTTAAAGTGAAGTGAACTTTAAAATTAAATGTTTTGCATTTTTTTGTGGTCTTCAGTTTGTTTGTCATAATTAAAAAAATATCTTTATTTAATATCCAGTCCAGTGCAGTTTATTAACAAGTGAGAAATTTTTCACGAAACCGACTATCTGTTGAATTCTTAATTATATCAGCATTCATAATTTAAAATTATTTTCCTGTTATTAATCGCGGCTAGTTTTTCATATGCAATTATCTCAATTAATCAGTTAATTTATAAATATTGTTTTGCACACAAGATTCGCACCAATTTGTTGAATTGTATATACTTTTCATACGCTTAATTGAGTAGAGAAACGGAAAATTTAACTTTAAGCATAGCGAACTAAGCCGTTTAGGAAATTAGGGCACATTTCTTAGCAATTAAGTTGGCACGTCCGTGATCATTGACACATCCTTTTTCCTCAGCTGTCAGGCACTTTTCATTTGGTGTGCCAGTGCGAACAAAGTTGGTTGTCCGCGGTTTTAAGTCTCGTTCTCGTTTTAAGTGAATTAAAGTTAATTTCATTAAAGTGCACACTGTAAGTTCTAACAGATTTGAATATCGCAAGTAGCATTGTGGCAGATTTTAGTGTCTTTATGCCTATAATAAAATATATTTGGAATAAGTGACAAAATCATTGCAGAAAACTTGCAATTAAAATGCCAGTCGTTATTGGTTTATTTTATCATGATAACAAATATTTTAATATTGAAAATTGAAATTGTCTGAATGGGATGAGATGTCTATTCTAAAAAAGTGCCCATTTCTCTTCAGTAATGTTCATATACACACCGTAGCCAGAAAAGCCTCATCGAACATACAACATCTATGCATACAAGTATAACATACACACACATGTGTAGTTTGATGTACGGATTTTTTAAAGCCATTTTAGCTTAGTCATGCTTTAAAATGTTCTCAGCGATGGTAAAATTTTTGAGCCTAAAAGTATGCCGCTTATTAAGATTGCTAACGTTTTATAACACTTCTAATTGGTTTTGTCACTCAATTTGCCTTTCTCCACAGGCAAACGTCAGAGTAGGCGACGATTTGTCAAATTTTGACAGTTAAACAGTAGACTCAGTGTAGAGATAAGTCATTCTTTAGAAAATTGCCGCAGCGAGCAGAGCTCTTGAAAAGTATAAAACTAAAAAAATAAAAAATTAAATTCCTCTCTTTGAGTCGTTGTGTTTTCGTGCCAAGAAAATATTGTTTTCCGCATTGTGTGCACTCGCGTACACCTCTCAAAAATACAAACAAAAAAAAAAAAAACGGTAGTGTGATTTCAATACTTTTACTCAGAAACAAAAATCAAGAAACGTAGAAGTGAATCGCGAAAATGGTGACCGAATCGAAAACAGTTACCAAGACAACCACCAAAGAGGTGCAGTGCCAGCACACGGGATGTGACGAACCCAAACAGGATCCGCACACCCCGAAAAGTGGCCGTGTGGGCATTTTCAATGCGGAAGACTTCCTAACGCGTGCGCAAATGAATGACAAGATTAACAACATTTTGCGTTCGCCGACAAAGGCTCCGAATGGCGTGCGCCAACGTTCGGTCTTCACCAACAACAATCCATCGCCGGTAAGTGGACACACGTGCCAGCGATAATTTTTCTTCTTTTGCTCTCTCTCTCTCTTTCCCTCTCCGTCCTGCTCAAAAAAATACAAGTCAGCTTAGATGGAAAGAGAGTGCGAGAGAATTTAGAAGGCGTTTCTTCGTGTCATTCTTTCATTATTTTTATTACGTCATTGCCTTGCAGTACCGTGCTGTCATCTTTCGATGACACGTGTACGAATTTTTTCATCTGCTTTTGAGTTGAAAGAAAATGTCTTCATCTTTTATTATAAACGGAAACATTGAGGAGTATAATTTGCAATTCTTTGAATTTGGTTTGCTAATTTAAATTTAATTTACGGAACATGGAACATTTTTTCATTCAGCACAATAAGCATGTTGACATGACATGTTGTTGTTTTTTCTAGCAAGCGACTGTGCGCTGCTTGCCTACACTAGGTCCGCGCATGAGCAACCTGTCAATTGGCAGCTTGGAGCGTGGTAGCACCAGCAGCCTGACTAATAGCGCTAGTGTTGGCACCAATACCAATGTATTGGCCAAGGAGTGCTCGAGCCAGACTAACACCACCGGGCGCGCTTTTATGCCCATCGGCATGCACTTGCCGTCCTCGCATTCGCAGTATGGCGGACTGAATGCTGGGGGCGCTAGCTATGAGCCAGTTGGTCTGGCCCCGTGCAGCAGCAACATCTCGCGTGGCAGCAATGGACTAGGTGGCCGCTATCCGATGACTCCGGTGACTCCGTTTGCTTTCGAAAATGACAGCGCCTATTGCATGGTACGTTGCAAATTCGAAATGACAATTTCGAATGCTGTTTAAATGGTGTTCTCATTTAACAGTCCCAGACTCACCACACTCAACAATTTCCATCACCTATGCCGCCACCACCCTATGCTTTGGGGCGCGTAAGCTCGCGTACATTCGAGTTCGAGAACAATACACCACCGCCTTGCCCAGGATCAGGCCCCATTGCCATGTCCAATGGTACCATCCAACTGCGTTTGCGTGAGGGCGTACGGTACGTATACTATTGTTTTTTATTCTTATTTTACAGCACCAAGGCACCTTAAACAAGAAACGAAGAAAATTCCCCATAAGTAAGATGGTCTGTGAACACAATTATTTTAAAAAGTAGAACAGCAACATTAACCAACCTTGGTATCCGCTTAGATCGGATAACGATAAGGTCGTACATGCAAAAATTCTGTGTTACTTTACAAGTAGGCTATGAAGTAAAGTAAAGTGGTTTGTGGTAGCATACTGGCATACTTCGTTAAGTTTTTCTTAATGTCAATTAAAATGTCATGCTTTGTAATGAGTGAATGAATATTTGCCTATTTCACCGTGCCTTAAGTTTTCTTTTTTTAAAGCAGCGTGTAAACAAATCCGACGAATACTCTAACAGTCACTGTATGTTTTATTTTGCAAAAAAAAAACTTCTTTTTTAAATGATCGTTGACAGCTTGTATTTATGTTGATTTAATAAGGTTTTCAATTCTACAAAATATTTATAAATATTTTGGGAGCACGTCATGATGCACAGCTTAAAAATTTACGTTGCTACTAAGGTAGTAGCAGGTGAGTAGGGCAGTACAGGTTCCCATCTCATCTTTATTTATTTGCGCTCATCACATTACTTGATTTGGCTTCTTGAATTCGGCAACTTTTCAGTCTGCCCATTTTTTCAACAATATTTGTAATACAAAACAATTTTCTTTAACAATTTCATGTATTTTTTTGTAGTATTGACATGACCTTGGACAAGGCCGTACGCGTTCTAAATCAGCGCAGCATGGTGGCTGTGGCATTATCGCGCAACTGCAGCAACTCTGCCCTGATCCACCCAAATGGCCGCATTCTGCAGAGCGGCTCCAAGGTGGAGATTGTAACATACGATGGCATGAAGACAAATAATTTCGTGTGAGTACCAATATGTAGTATCAGCAGTAAAACAATAGGGCCTTTCGGCTATTACAAAGAAATTGCAACAATCGAAAGCAGCAAATCGCAATATAACATTGCATTTCGCCATGTAGTTTGTTCAATACAGCAATGTTGTGTTCAGGCCGAAGCCTTGCAACACAATGTTGTTAACGAATTGCACAAAGCTCATCCAAAATTTCTAATTAAATTCCAACCGACTTTTAATGGGCTTGCAGGCGGTATGCCAAAATGTGGTATAAGGGAGTGAGTTTTACAAGTGAGTCGTGCGCTCTTATTTATCTGGTGGATACCGCTGGCACACGCACCACAACTGACAATTTCACTGATCTGACAAAGGACTATACTTTGGCAGTATTCTATGAGTGAGTAGACAATGGTTGAGCAGCGTTTATAGGCGCGGCCTTATGCCTTTTGCCTTTTGCCATTTGCCTTTTTTGAACAGCGACTCGCGCCACGGCCCTTCCTTTGTGCCGGATGCACATGAGGTAATTGCCAATTCCTCGTATACTTGCGCTGAGGATGGAACTGAGGTGTATGACATCAATGGTTTTCGTATAACTCAAGCCGCCGATGGGCTGGTAAAGCTAACTCGCCAGCACAACAAGTGCCTTATTCGCACTAGTCCTGGCAATGGATCCGCCACTCTAACTACGCCCGGAATCCACTGCACTGCCTCGCTGGGCAAGACTTCCCATCTATTTGTGCGGTAAGTTGTATTTACACATCGCCTTCCCCCACCTGCACACTACCCAGTGCTACCATTGCATGCAAATTGAAAACGCTTTGTCTTTGTCCTTATCTCATCCTTTTCATGCAGCCGTAATGAGAAGCGCATGCATTTCGATGGCTCTTGCTTCATTGTACGTAATGCTGGCCACTCGGCTGGTTTTAATGAGAATAATCTCCTGATTGTCTACTAAATCAAGCAATACCCTCACACACAAACAAACACATTCACACACAATTTCATTACAAACACATACACACTAACACCAATCTCAGTGTAGTGTACGAGGAGTCGTTGCGTCGAGTTATGCAGCGTGGAGAGGGATAGGAACATTAAATTAAAAATTAAAACAAAAAAAAATTATATAAAATAATAATTACATATAAGGCTCATAAAAAAGGCGCGAGCAACGACGGCATCTAATAACCTCAGTCGATTTTTCACACAAAAACCCATTAAGGATAGTTCCGTGAAACAATTGTAAGCTGCTCGTTACTTGGCGTATGCGCAATGCAACTATTGAAGAATAAGTCTTTTACTATCTTTTTTTTCCAAACGCTACAGTTAATCGTAGTAGTAGTAAGTTAGGGTGTCAGTCCACATCGCTGCCTACTACTTGAAACGCTGGCCTATACAGCCAACTGCCCTGAACGAACAGTGCCAGCGTTTGGTTTTTCCTATATATTTCGGCTTAGCAAAAGTGTTCATCTTATTTTGGCATAAAATAAATTATTTCAAAATTCGTCAATATGGCACAAAAATGTTTTTATAAAAAAAATCATACCTATATGAAAAAACAAAAAAAAAAAAAAAAATGAATATAAGTTGATTCAAAATTAAGCACAAAGGTGTTACGAGATCACGTTTTTTGCGGCAGGAAAAGTGTGTTCAACAGCTAGTAGGCAGCGTCTTAGTGAGTGGCCGCGGTTTATTTATCGAGGAAAGGATATAAGTCATGTGTATATTATTCCTCTGACACATCACACACAGCTGTACCGCAGGGCCGATTACAGTTATAGTTCTAAGTTACAGTTGAGGTTAGTTTTTCACGTATTTGCAATCCAAGCATGTTCATCCACCTAAAACACGAACGTGAAAGTGAAATATGTCGAAAGTTTACAAACCCAAAATTTGTAGTTAATTAAGTTTTCACACACAATTGCAACCTTTATATAGATATATACGAGTACATGTATATTATTTATATAAATAGAAAATCACCTCAGCCATGGTGGGACTTTAAAAGTGAGAAATGCACAAAACAACATCATTCAAATACAAAAGTTTAAGATACTAACACACACCTACAGAACACACCATCTCCACACAGAGCACACAAACGACACAACACAGCATAATTAACATAAAACTCGTTATGGCACAACACATTATGAACACTTGAAAAAATGCAAACCGAGCGACGAGTGAAGCATATTTCAATAAAAAACAGCCTTATTTCAATCTCCAACATCAAAATTCTCAAACATGTAAAACGAAATTTATGTATTATCGGCTGTGAAACTGCAAATAAATGGATGATATTTAACAAAATGTATGATTGCCTTTTCTTATCCGCAAACTAGTGGAATGGAGCCTTCCACTATGTGTGGAGATGCCAAAAGCGACTTATTTTTAGGGGAATGTATGTGTTACACGCATTCAAGGACACCTTTTCCTGCCTACTACTACAATAGCCCGATTATTTAACCGTGGTAAACAACTCAATAACACCTGTGCGCCAATTCAAGTGAAAGAAGTTAGGCATTTTATTATCGTGGTATACTGCTCTTTGGTGTAAGCAAGTCCTCTGTCCCCAGTAAGGAAAATCTATGTTTAAGTCGGTCCAGAATAGATGAGGGCGTATATTAGGGATGGTGGCAGCGAGTACTAAATTAACGTCAAAGCGGTTTTATGACACACAGCACACAGCCAACTACTACGAGTATAGGACCGGACCCACACTGGCGCTTTCTTGTTACATATACAAACATTTTTGGATACCTAAGTAATAAATTGTGCATGAGGGGTGTAATTAACTTATACAACGGGTAGCCATAGTATAGCATTAAGTGTTCGACTCGTTAACAGGTTTTCGAAAGTTAGTCACAAACTCCGATTGCTTCTTGAAGGCGATAAATATCCCGCACCTAGAACATTACGTCATTAAACGTTGACGTGAAACGCTGGGCATGGATGTAGGCTGTTTTCGCAAATAAAACTACATAAAATAATTTAAGGTTAACTTTGAAATATCTCTACAAAAAGAAGTAATATCCAGCGCTGTGAGTGCCTCATGTTCTACTATTTGAGATTGTGCTGTATAGTATAAGTCGGTCATAATCTTAAGCAAAGATATTTTGTGGCATTGGAATAGGTTTAATAAGTAATGTTTGTTCGACCCATTTAACTAAGAATGTTAGTTTAGGTTCGGTTGGATTCTTCAAAACTGATTGAATAGCAGTTGTTGCTCAAAAAGTTCTGAATCAATGAAATATGCTCGAACATTGACTGCATTATATTTCGTTGCCTTATTATTGGAAAAGGGTCATTTAAATAGACTTCTAAGGTAAGTACATTATAAAATATAATCATTTTCAAATTAATTTTAGTATAATGATGTGTTATCCAAGAGCTATGTGAAATATTGATTACCTGTAAACATATCCAAAAACATAGAGAGATCGGATCGGCTGTCATACAGACCAAAGCTTCCACAATGCTTGGGGGTTGATGATGATGCTGTTGATTAATATTTGTTAGGTAGGGCAGTATCGACTAAAGTCACCACTGAGCTACCATCAATTACTGTCTCTGTCATAAGTAGAAAGTTTTCCATTGTTAGGCAAATGCAAATTAGCATAGACAAGCGCACCAACAATGAACGAAATAAACAAATCTACATACATATGTACATACGCACATACTTATGTACAAGTATATACATACATATGTATGTAATTCAACAACTAGACTGCGCACATATGACGGAACTACTTGTACTTGAGGCGAAAGCAAAGTGGCAGAGGCAAAGTGAGAGATGCAGATAGAAATTGAAAGCCAGGCCAGCAATGCAAAAGAAAACACCAACAACAACAACTACTTATATTACATAAAATGGTCGTGTTGTGTCATAGATATGGGATGGTGGCTTGTGTAGTGGCAGCTGTGAGTGTGCGAGAGCTGTTGTGCGTACATACTTGTAAGTATGTGTGTGTTGTATGTATACCTTATTATGGGCTACTAAGCCAAAATCGGCTGTTAGTTAATCCTGAGGGTCTTTATACAAAATTTCCGGTTTCTTTAATGCCACATCCAATGCTGGCATTGTCGAAAAAAATGTAATAAAGCAGAGCACATATTTGTGTATTAGAGGACTACATGAATGCATACAAAAGCCGCTTTTTGACACACTTGTATACAATTTTATTAGTAAGAATAGTTTTATGTATCAGTTTAAATAAAAGAGAACTTAGGTGGTCAATCTTTATTGAAATCCAATTGGATTGGAGCAAAAAATGTTCGCACCATTTGTGCGGTCCTGCCCTCGATATTTCGATACAAAACCCCTCACCTAACAAAGTTAATAACACTGGCCGCAACTTAGCTTAAGCTGCAGATTTTGTCTTCATAGAATGATTGAGGCAGGCTCTTGGATAAACCAGAGATGTCGTTATTCCCATACTTGCTGTCTGATGTTAAATGGCGTTTTTTCATTATACATTCACTTATTGGGTGTGGGCATTTGAAAGTAGGCACTATTTTTTTGTTGCCCTCATCATATAAACGCAAGTAAAAACCTGTTTGTTATACATATGTGCATATGTATGTACGTCCTTTTTCCCCACTTCGTATCGTTTAATTTCCTATGCCAGTTTTGTATTTATTTCTTCAACTTATTTAAATGAATGATTGCAATGCGCTCTCATTCAATCATTTCTGTATTTGACATTGAACTAGCAAGTTGGTAACTCTTTGATACAATGGTATCAGCATTTACACATTTTAATTTTAACAAAGTGAATCAATAGAATGGCCATTCCTTTTTGTCCCAAAGCAAACGCATGCCATACACTAATGCAGATCTTGAATACGTTCATATGCCATATTCATTCCTTACGCTTGCCTGCTCATCGCCATTGCGTTTGGCACACACGTGTACACAGAGGCAAACACAAACACATACACATATATGGAGAGAGTGAGTGAGAGAGGGTGGAGGGGGAGAGTCATTAGGGGCTTGACTGGTAGATGCCCAACATCAAACGCTTTCACACTTAATTGGGCGTAAAATTAAATCAGAATTGATTAAAACACTTGAATGACAACGAAAGGCGACGCCAACAAAAGCAAACCCAATAGCTAGCAACAGCAAAGGAAGGCCAATGGCAGTAACTTCGATGAGCCTACTGATGTGGATGAGGATGTTGACGATAGCAGAGCAGGGAGCATAAATAAACTTTTCAGATTGTAACTTCCAGCTGAGTCATCAGTCGCGTTTGTCATCATTCGTGAACTGCCTTCCCTTATCCTAGTCCTGCCAATTCTGACAACAACCCGAACGCTTTGAAAGGGGCACTCCTTTCAGTTACATACATACTATATATTCCCAGGCGTCTTCATTGGTCTGCCAAAGCCAAACACACTGCACTAATTGCTTGTCTTACTGGCTGGCTTGCGAAAAGAAAGTTCATAAAATTCAATTTCCTCCGAAGTCTCAGGAGTAAAACAGAATATGGGTAAAACTTTTTAATTACCATTTAACCGGCTGTTTCGACCCAAGTGCGCGCGTATTATTCGTATTCATTCAATTTTAATTCGCTTTCAGTGTTCGGCCATTACTCTGAAACTCTGAGTTCATTCATTTGCATACAGTGGCGGGGACGGCAGGAGAGCTGGAGCTGAAAATATGAGCAGTCGTCGCCATTGCAGCAGAAATAAATTTGCCTGGCCCTGAGATATATTAAGGCTCCTGCATCGTTAAGGGTACTGCACGCAAGCAAACTGGACACGACACCACGGTGCACACACCCACACGTACGTCACATTATTGGCCACACGCCGCAACATGCTGTAAAAATAATTTACGGGTCCGAAATGTGCGCATAAATCACTCGAACGCCAGACAGGTTGTGCGGGTCGACTAGGTAGGGCTCCCGATTCCGCTGAGCTGACATGTTTCAGTTAATAAGCTCGTTCAATTTGTATCTGTGTCTTGACATTAATGAGTCCCAGGGCTGCTGATGAACAAAGGGTTGACAAAAAGAGAATAACGGCATGAAATATATGTAAATACCAAGACATTGGATCTAATGAGCCCATTGAATTATTCACAATTAATTATTGGTATTCTTGAAACTGTGCTTTTGTTTTAAAAACATTCATCTGTTACAAATCTAAATCATAATTTGTTTCCAAATTTGTTAGCTCTTAATCACCTAAAGGAATACCAATGTAATGGATCAGTGTAGCAATATTAAATATTCTACAGGGGCATATATGTACAGTGTGTATAAGCTAATAAAAGGAGTTAAGAATTGATTACAATTTAATTATTTTGTCTTCATTAGCTTCGGCAGATTATTATTATTTTTATCTTAAACTGAAACATAAATTTTCTCCCCCAAGAAATCAAAGAAAAAGACAGTTAGTCCAACTGCATATCTGTTCAATAAAAACTGATCCGAGAATAATTTCCGTAGTTGAATATTGCTGAATCATATTATTTGGATTTGTTCTCAGATATATTCAGACGTTGCTAATTTGCCTCGAAATATCAAAGCAAATTAATAAATGCATCAATGTTTGCAAATTTATTCCATTATCTCGTTTAGGCCACTGAGCAGGGCAGAGTTTTTGAACCTTTTCTCAAGTTCCCATTTTTTATTTATTCACAACTAGGCATTTTTGCTGCATTCAGGGGGCAAGTATGCAAATGAAGTTGCCAGCAGCGTGTGCTTCCTTAAAACAAACGCCAACAATTAAATAAATCAAACAGAGTGTCATCTAGGCTGCCAATTCACCTGATGGCGCACGGGTTAACGAACGAGATCAAAGCAAGCTAACAACCCTTTCTGCAGCATCCATTTTTATGTTGACATTTTAGAAGGAAGTGCTTGAGCAGAAACAGGATATGCGGAGATGGAGAAGAGGACGGGGACCCAAATGTCGAAGTTAGACTTTTTGGCTGAATGTCGCTCTGTATATTGTTGCTTTTGACATATGCCACATGCCAGGAACAACCCGAAAAATCAAATTACATTTTGCGTGGTAGCAAACAATTTAAAAGGCAAACTCATACAGTGCCTCGTAGGTCTGTGACTGTGTCAGAGTGCCTGTTGAACCGATTGTCGTTGCTGTCACTTACAACGACCCCACAACCTTTCCCAATTCGGAGTCAGTTTAGCCGCACTAGGTGAAGTCGTACTTTACTTTGACAAAGTGGATATACAATTCAGCTCCTCAAGTAATCCACTTCACCACAAACATTGAAAACGGTGCCTGCCATCAACTTAATTACAACTCCGAGGAAATCAATTAAATTCGACACTAATCATATTTGCGATCTAATAATCATGCAGCGGCGACGGAAGTTAAACCAATTCATAGGCAACTAAGTGGAATGCTTATATCTTTAAACATTTCTTTAGCTCATAAAGTAATTTTAAAACTATATTTATGTTCGAAAATTTATAGTTTTGAATAAAATTATTAAATTCCAACAATATGTTCTGTTATAGTTATATTAGTTATATTGAGTATTTGAAAAATTCAACATTAAAATACAAAGTCTGCATTCGCTCGCAAACCTATTTGAATTTTCACAGCTCACCTTCATGTACCCTCAACATGAAAATATTTTCCTTTTCAATTTTTGCTGCATATGGATAATTAAGAAATAGGAGCACCGAAAATTCCTTCAACAATTTTTAGCTTTGCACTAAAATATAACAAAACAGTTGACTTTTTCGCAAAAGCCAGTTTCCAATACTTTAATACAGGGATCAAAAAACAGTCGAGGTTGAGGGATCAATGCAAAAATTAAGTATCTGTACAGAAAATATTTCGATTAATAAAGCTCCTCCCACTCTTTATGAAAACCAGCTGTGCTCGTCTTTATAGAAATGCTTAGTATTATATGCACGCATAACTGGTGGACTTATTTCATGCATCTATTAATAACGAAGAGCTTTAATTCAACCTTCTGTGTTTTTGTTTATTAATTTATTGAGTGTTTCTGCCTTTTAAACAAAATTTTATTTGCAGTTGTTGTTTTTAATTCCATTATTATTTGAAATTTCTTAGCACTTTGGCATAGACACACTTCGACATGCCAACAATAACTGCTTCTAACAACAGCAAGAGCTCTTGAATTGGTGCACACACTCATATAGCCGTTAAACAACCTTTTTATGTGCTTAATTAAACACTACCAGGGACCTGCCAACAACAGCAGTCCAAACACAATTAGGCCTAATGACAAATTGAGAGTCAAACGCAAGGATAACTACATCGACGGGACGAAGGGAAGGAGAAGGGGCAATGGCGACAAATAACAAATAATAATCCACTTGTCAGTGGGCACATAAATGCGATGCACTACGTAATGACTGGAATTACAAATTAGGCCAAATTAGTCTGGAGGCGAACAACAGTCTCGTTGGGCTACCAATGCCTGAAGTTGCTTGGCTTAGAATAATCTCACAATCGGCACTGTAATGGGCGCCAACTTGAATAATGTTTTATGCAAATTGGAAACATATGGAGATCTCCAACTTATTAATATATACATGTACATAGATACATAAAAATGTAAAAGTCGTTTTACGAGGCGAAATCAAAAAATTGATATATCAAACAATGCAAATTTTTATAAAATAAAACTTTTATTTTAAAATTTGACCAAGCAATGCATTTCTTCAATTGGTTGTCTAAAACCGTTAATCAAAACACTTTAAGATTGGAAGTAGTATCGCTTTGGATTTCTATTCTATTTAAATGCAATAAATAATTTGATTTTCAGACATGGTTAGAATATTTGCTTTTTAAAACAGTCATGCAATTTTTTTCAACTATCGTTTTAAAGTATTAAATGAAATATTTTTTATTTTTATGTTGACTTTTTATGTTCACAAACTATTTATGTTTTTCACTGGTCTTTTCAATCATGTAACATAACTTGGCTATTTGGTTTTTGTGTTTATCTTAAATGAAGCTTAATTGAAATTTGAACTAAACATCTAATAGAAGCATGAACATTGAACAGAATTAGTGAATAAAAATCAAACGTATTTTGTAGCAAGTTTAGTGTTCATCTAAACATTTGGTCTAATTCTTGCCCCAACATGCTCGGAATTCGAACACCATTTACCGATCAGATGGATTCTGCGTAAAATTTTATAACCAACAGCCAAAAGATGCTATTGATCAATTATCATATAACAGAAGAATATATAGCAAATATTCTGTGGCAGATTTTTCCAGCAACTTCTTGTGTTGCCCTCATAACACCTAGTTTATATGACAGTCACACTTCCGCCCCGTGATGAGGCTTGGTTTGTAGAGAGAATGACAGCAGTCGCTTTGTTTTGTTTCTGGCTGCTCTGCTCTGAAATAATAATAAAATGTTGCATACTTTTGTGCGGCAGCATCAGAGGAACCACGACGTGCTCGAGACATTGAAGCGGTTTATGTATTTACAAGACAAACACTTGGCAAGCCCCATACCCCTAGGGATAGGATCGGGCTTTGAAAAGAAACGAAAGCATTTCGATGAGTTCTGCTAGGACGAAAATTTATGCATGGACTGGTTTGAGGCTTGTGGCCAAAATTTGTTGTTGCCACAGTCATTGTTGTTTGTATTCATTTGTTGCCAACTTTCTGCACACGGCACCTTAGTATGTGTGAGGCATACTGTCGAGATACGTAAGTTTGTCAATTTATTTCCTTCAATCCAAATGCCAACACGTCGGATGTTAGTATTGAGCGCAGCTGTTTGCCAGAATTTCCGTTTCCCTTTTCATATAGATAGAAGTAAATACTTTGGCCAATGGCCAACATTAAATGGGCACTCATTGCAGCTTTCAAGGTAAACCATCGACGTGGGTCCCATTAATGTAATTATAATGCATACATCGCTATTGTCGCCAATGTGACGCGGCAAATTTCAGGGGCACTCTTCACCTAAGTTCCAATCATTATTGTTCACTCTGTCTCCCAGAATAATGCCTAATTGTTTGTGGCATAAAAACCACCTATACTTGTTTTTGCTCATTAAAATTCATTAACAGGTTATGTCTAGCGTTTAATTTTCGTTCAACTGTGCATCTCATCGGTTTCACCTGTCGCTTTGATTTTACACAGCGATTTAATTAAGTCTAATGGTGAAATGTTGTTAAGCAATTAAATTGCTTTTGTTTTCGCGCACTCAAGTCTGATTGGTGTTTGGAAAACGTGCAATATTGGAAAATAAAATTACGTTGGGAAAGTTTGCCACGAAAACGACATTGACAGTTTTACCACGCAATTTTGTAAAACGAAGTTATCCCAAGAGTGTGCAATAAATTATTTATTTTTTTATTTAAAACTGTGAATCAATTCCACATCAATTTTTATACAGTTTAATAGCGTGTGTGCAAATATTTAAAAAGCAATTGGTTAAAGCTTCATTTTATGTTTAACAATGTAGTTTTCAAATCAATTTATAGAAAATTATTCAGGTGTACGAAATATTTTCCTTTCCGATGAGAATTTGTTTTGATTGTAGCCGGAATAAACAATTTTTATATTTATAACTTTAATAAATCAGTGTTTGCTATTTGCATGTTTTATCGAACATTTGCATCTAAGACACAGAACAACGGATCCTCATATAGTCTCCTGCGATGTCTGGAATACTTTAGAATATCATACATAGTTCACAGCATTTTACGAGTAAATCAGAACTTAGCTATAATTGTTGTCTATTAAATGATACTAAAACATAATTTACAAAAAAAGTAAATTGATAAAAATCTACAATTTGAGAACAGTTCTTTGTTCTTTTTATTAAGCTGCGTTCATACTATAAAAATTATATAAATAAGCCAAAAATAAAATTTCTTTCAATTTAGGTGCTTGACAAGAATGGATTTCGAAATGAAATGAAATTGCAATCCAGGCCGGTAAATGACTACACAGCGTTGATATGAAGCAAGATCCTTTAAAAGGTGATTGTTGGTAGGAAGTTTTGTGAAAGCTGCCACGTCGTATACTTGCTATATATGTATATATTTATATGTATATGTGTTGTTTAATGAATTTGCAGCAAGCAGAGCTACATATTTGTTAGAGCCGTGCGCATAACATCAATAGCATGTTTTATAAATATACTATATATTATATTTATAAAGCGATAGAAGAAGAAAAGCCAACGGTTTTACTCACATGATGTGGACGCCCATTGATGTGGTTTCCAATAACAGCGCCGGCCGCTGCTCCTGTTGTTCCTCTATCGGTGGCGTGTGACCCAAGACTGGGGCTATTGTGGGGCGCGGCTGTGGCTGTGGGCGAGCTTCTTGTACATCTGCCGATGCCGCTGGCGTTTGAGGGCAATGGTGAGGCTGGTGGTGTGGGTTGTTGAGGAATTGAGGGGCCCGTTCTATTGCGTAAACGGGCCAAAGCACTGCGTAGGCCCTCCGTATTGTCTTTGTCGGACTCCTTTCCAAATGAAATACATCCACAGAGCACCTTTAGTGTTGCTACGCTTGTGCAACTTTGGCTCTGCCAATTTTAGCAAGTCCTGGGGCGCGTCGAAAGTCCTAGCAGCTAGCGCTTTTCGATTACTTTAATGCTTTTCATGCACTTCTTGGAAATGAGGGGCTATTGTGAAAGTTGCACTGCAACCAAAACTTTTTCAATTGAATTTTATGGAAAATTCACAGCAGGCATGTGTCAAATGCACACCAACACGCACACGCACACACACACACACAAGCACAACCACATGAAACGATTCACACGAATGCAGGCAATCAAATGGCTTCTGACGCGTTAATCCTTGAAATGCTAAACACCAACACACTAACGCAGCACACACTTAGACACATTTCATAAAGCAGAGGAGAGTACAATGTGTGTATGCGTGGCTTAGCATGGAGTGCTCCTAAAACTATTAGCAGCAGCTCGCAACCTGCAACAAACACATATGCACCAACGGCTCTTGCCAAAATGTTTGCAAATGAAATTTCAGCGATATGAATTTCCACATACCAGATATGAATTTTCACCCCACCCGAACAAAGGTACAGCAGAATGTGGGCAGGCACGGGTTAACGAGATCGCGCCGCTTGCTAAAAAGTTTTTTAACGAGTCCTTGCCGATTTACTGCTTCGACTTTCCGCTTTTCATTTCAACTGTCAGCCAACTGCAACTGTAAAGGAAATGGAAATAAATACTAACGATTAGTTGTTATTCATGTACAGGAATTCCAGTGAGTGTTAGTGAATGTTTAACGAATTATAAATTGAATATTTAAAAAAATCATCATATTTAATGAATTCACGACACAATTTCAAAAATATATATATAAATTGAGAAATGCCTGAATAAACAATTCCGTTGTGTGTTTTGTTACGATTATAATGTAACAACGTTCCATGCCACCAAGGAAGTGGAAATGGCGCTTTCAGCTGTTAAATTTTTAAATTTTTTTTTACTTCAGCATTTTTGCCGTCATTTATGTCAGATGGAATTTGCAAACATCTCGCTTAGCATTGAATGAACACTTTTTTCCACTACACTCAACCGACAGCACCATATATTTTGATCAAATCAGCTTTACAGCTACTATTTATAAGAAAACTTAAATTGCAAAATAAATAAACCTGTTTTAAAATGGATTGTGTATTCTTAAATTTCCTAAAAACTCCTAGAAGGAATATTGGTAGACCTCATGTTATCAACAAATATATGTACGATCGGCAGGACGAGACAAATCTCAATTGTGATGAGTCTGTTTGTTGGGCTGTTTCAATCACAACTACTTCTTAATTTTCAAAGTTATCGCACTAAAACATTGCACTATGTAACAATATCATCTAAAAATCACTGTTTTTTTATTAAGTTGTGGGAGTATGTTGTTGCATCGCTCTGGGGTCGTGAATAGTTAAAATGGATGCCCAAATGTTGCTCTATTGGAATGTAAGCTCAAAGTTCAGGCTACATTAACATGGAAGAATACAGTTTTGTTGTAAGACACAATGGGAGACTGACAAAGAAAACTTTCTAGCTGGTTTTTGTTAACGTTTTGCCCCGAATCTGGACGTCAATCAAAAGGCATTTATTTTCAACTCACGGGAAATATTAAATGACTTTAAGATCTTTATTAGGAAATGAAATATTATATAAAACAGACAGTGATGTTTTTGGGCACAAACACCTACATACGAGGGCTTTACCAGAGTGTCAGGACTGTCTTCTCTCACAATTCTCCCTCCACCACTTACAGTTCAACTGTAGGCGAAAATGTCTTCATAAATTCAAGTGTCATGTCACAACGTCTCACTGCCAAATGCGTTCGTTCAGGTGTCATTTGATTCAGTTTTTATCTCACACCTGTGCGCTGAACACAAGACTGTTGCTATTTTTATGTGGCCCAAGGACACATCACAGTCATGCACCGAATGACACAATACTTAAACGTATGCAGCCGAAAAAGGTGGCAGGAAAAACGCATTCCCAACACCACGCTGTGGACAGATGTATGTGTACGAGTATTTTTTGTGTGTCTATATACAAGTATGTAAGTGTGTGTATAAAAGATTCGCACTGATACGTGAATTTGTCAGGCCATGCAAAGTTAAATGTATTTCTTTTACAAAGCGCATGCAAAGTTGCTCCATTGCAGTTGCTCGACCTCAGCTAGGGGAAAATAAAATGAAAAAATAAACGTGACATATTCCGCATGAGCACGTGCCAGCATTTGAGTTACTTCCAACTATGGTTGTCTGAGACACAGATATATTTCATGAACATTGTACTTAATTCTCATTACACCTTTATTTCGATGTACTTTTTTATTATCCGCACACTTCTGGAAACTTTTATGAGCACAGTTGATGAACTAATAAGCCCTAACTCCAGTCCAAAAGTCCCATTTTTAAAAGCAACTTCAATACACATTTTGGTTTATCAAACATCTAACTTAAACTTTTTTATATTTTTGCTAATCATAAGATGTCTTTAATAGAACATTGTCAGCATTATCAACAATTGCCAAAGTAATAAATTTTAGCATATAATTCCAAAACAAACAAGTAATTGCTAAACGTCTTTATTTAGAAACCACTACTTTGAAACTTAATTTGTCTCCTATAGCTTTAATATTAAACGTTTTCAATACACAATTGTTCCCTTCTTTATAGTTTGTTCAGGCATTATATACTATTATAAATTATATAGTCGTATATACGCTTCACGGATTCTTTTTAGAACAAAAACCGTACCGAACAAACTACCAACTAAAACGCAAACCAAATAATTATTTCTTGATCCACAAATATTATAGCAAGGCTGTGGGAAGCCACTAAGACAAACTACCTAAGCTGAAGGTAAATCAGATTCCACAACAGACAAAACCGCATTTAGCAAATTTGGAAATGTCTGTTTATGAAAAGTTATTATGTGTGTATGTTTGCATATATTTGGAATCAGAATGCTAAACATTCTACCGCTGGCAGACGACGTAGACATTCATCAGTTGACCACAAATGAGTGTGGTAATGTTGAGGGCCTAGTGTTTTGGACAGGCATGTGGCCTCCATGAGAAGTAGGACATTAGCAAAGACAACAAAAGCAATGTTGAATGTAACTCAGCAAGCGCTTAGAAATAGCAATTCTTTTCTTTGGCATTAAAGCAAGTCGAAGTAAAAAAGCAGAGCAAATCGTATTCTTTTATAATTAGTGATACTTGTAAGCAAAAAGAATCATTTAAATTAATTTTCAATTTAATTTAATTTCAATAACTTAATGTCTAATGCATTCATCGACAAATAGAATTTTATATATTTGCATGAAATCATTAAAATTATTCATCAAATAAATCCATAACAGAGCTCTCAAAAAGGTTAGTTTAAAGTTAGTTATAGTTTATATTTTGAGAGCTTCACTTGCAATTAAAGTAGAATCGAAAATAAATTCCAAACATTCGAGTCATGTATGTCAAGGGACAAATATTAAATAGTTGAATATACTATTTTTTCTCAGAATGCATACATACTATACAGGTTAGTCCCAGTCGACGAGGACAAAAAAATGTAACTCATGCTAAACGAAACCATTTCTAGCTACTTTATACCAATTTCTGCGAATTCATCATAGCTATTGTGTGTACTTTTAAAAGCAATTTCCACGCTCTCTTGTCAGACTTTTGCGACGCTCAAAACGTGGCAATAATTTTCTCATATTACATATAAACGGTGCGTGCCTTATACTATGTCAGCAGATTAAATACAAAATTCTATTACAGTTGTCTCTGACTCCTGACTTTGAACCTGACCATTAAAATACTACAAGCACACAGACTATTGTAAGATGGGCGGCTCAACAATTTGTTTTCAACTATCTATCTCTGCGCGTGTGACTTTAATGCTTGGGAGCTATTATTTACATAATTGCAAAAAATTTTAAATTATATAGAACGAAAGACTCGGAGGCCGCCAAATGGTAGCTGAAATTGAGGCGAAACTTGTAACGCCCCAGTCAGAGAAAAGTGATAAAATTCAGTGCCGCGGGCATCAACATCCAATGAGCGCCATAATAATACATTATTTTTATTCCTTAATGCACACAAACACACCACCATATGAATGTCTACTAGTACGTGTATGTGAATGTGCGCGCCCAAATGTAGACTATGCTTTATTGGCCCCTCAGTTGGCTGCTAGGCCTTTAGTGAGCATTTTAATTTTAGTACACAATGCTTGAGAGCTTTACACCCAAAAGTGGCTCACGGTGCTTATCTGTAATGCGGAGCTATAAAAATGTATTTATTAGGCCTTATGTTAATTGCTAGGGCATTAAACTTTATGAAGTCTGATTGGAAAATAAATGTGATGAAATGAAATAAAATTCAGTGGAAGTTAAGGCGACGAAATCGATTTGTGGCACATAAATCACTCATATTCAGCATCAACGTCAATAGAATATAGAAATCGACAGACAGGTAAATAATTATTGTACCTATATAGCAAGAGGAAGAATCGTAATAATCAACTTGCAGCTGACGGGCCACATCAGCAGCTTTGTACAGCTCCCTAGAGCCATATTTTCTTAATTTCGTATTCATGTTCATTTCCACATTTCCCGTCACCGCAATCGCGTTGATTATGTATTTAAATGTTGATCCAATGTGGGTTTGATTGATGTTTGCTGTCGCCAAACTTGTTGTTGCTATTGTTATTGTTGCTGTTGATTATGTTATTTATTGATAAGGCAAGGACACAAAACGGATGCAGCGCTACATGAATTGAAAATGTGAATACATGCAGCGGATATGAGTCTGATGGAAGGGAAACCTGGCCAGCAGGTAGGAGAATACGTGATTGTAAACTATTCAGAACACATAAATACATATGAGTACAAATATGTACATATATATTGTACATTACAAATTTGTGCATGTTCTCGTATATCACTGGGTAGCTGCCAAGGGCAATGCTTTCAGAAATAATACAATTAACGTGCACTTTCCCACTGTATGGTCAATTCCAAGCCTAACGAACTTTAACTTTAATAGCTATTGACAAGGGCGTACGCAGGTGGAGGCAGGTGGGGCCATTGCCCCCCAAAAAAAAATGTTCGCTATCTAAAGTCGACCATACATTCATTGCAATGTCGCACTATTTCGCCTTAAAGTGAAACTTTAAAGTTGGATTTGTGAGTTGGATTCTCTCTTTGGAAAATGCTGCGTACGACCTTGGCTATTGATAATACTAGTATATGAGTATGCCTGAATCTGCCCTCGCAAAATCCTGTTTGGCACACACATTCATTTCAAAAAGCCCGGCTTAAATGTAATAACGTTTTTTTTTTATTTTTGGGCGCTAAGGGGAGCAGATACCAAAATGATATTTTCATTAATAGGCTTATAACTACATACATACGTATTCCTATAAATTTGCTTCAGAAAATTTTTGATTAATCTGACTGATGTGCGCAGTATTTGGGAGTATGTCTTCGGCGTGGTCTAAAAATGTCGAATTTGTAAATCGTGCCGCGATTTTAGCAGCATCAGTTTCGTTTTTATAAACACCGTCGGAGCTCAGTTCAAATGCAATTGAAAAAATATGATCATGAAGCACTGAATAAAATGAAAACATTCTAAGTGGAAGTCAATAATACTCCAAGGCTGGCCCAACTGAGTAGTGAAATAGTTTATCCTCGAATAATGAATAATGATAAGAATGTCAAAAATTAATTATGAATTAATAGCTAATTAGATAAGTTTAGAAAAGAGAGAAATCTCTGGCAAAAGAGGTCGGTTTAATACCAAGTCCGTCAAGTTCTGCCTGGTAGAAGCATCTCTCCAATTAATTGGAATCAAGCTATAGATTTAACAGTTTAAGCAAAGGATGAACCAAGGAACTGGAAACCTTTTAAAGTACACAACGAGAAAATTTATATTAAGTTTTTAAAGGTTTTATACGATACGAAGAAGCATAAGAAGTATCGGAAAAAGTGACGGAGGACTATGTTGGCTGAAAGAAGGCCATTCTTTATTATCAATTAAATAAAAGAGGGAGGCAAAAAGAAGATTTCCGTGCTGAGCAAACGAATTTTTATCACTGTTTAGAATCCTATGCGAATTTAATTTTACGTCGCTCAAGGGGCAAAGGGCTTGCAATCACATAAAATCCATCCATCCCACCTATTAATAGGTATCTAGAATCTATGCGCACATATGTTTTTATGATGACTATAAATTTAAACATACAACCATAAAATCCGAGCCCACTTATGCCCAGGACTTGAACGCCAACAGATTTACAACGCACATCACCCTTGTGGTCAAGGCTATCTGTTAAATTTGAGTGTAATTTAATTGAGTTGAAAACAAAGGCATCTAAAAGCGAACACCACTCATCGAGAGTTGTGTGATGGTGGTGGACAGAAAGTCAAAAGCAGATTAACCTTTTGGGGCATCGAGGAGGATAACTCAATCGATAAAGGTGGCTAGAGGTGAGAGGCGCCATAATACTTCGAAAATACGCAATATGTGGTCGCCGTATATATTTTTTTTGTTTTTTTGTGGGCACAAACATAAGTGTGGACGCTTGAATGATTATCCGACGGCTGTTCAGATGCATTCAAACGGAAGGCCATCGAGGCGTGTTAAAAATGGGTAGAATGTGAGTATTCCCATTAAAATGCACACATCCAGAAAATGAGTGTAAATATATACAATATACTCATATATACAAAGTATATATATATATGTGGCGAGTGATGCTTGCGGGTTTATATTTTTGATATGGTTAACATCAGCGATGAAAGTCGTTAATAACATGACAGTGGCGATCATTTTAATGAGACTCTCGTCAAAAATAAACGAACACCGCATGCACGCACACAAACAAACAAATACATACACATACACACACATCAACACGTAAACATTTATGTTTGGGTTTTATGCACAATTGCCTGAGTATAGAGCACGATGTTCGCTTGGCATGATAATGACACTTTATTGTAGCCGCACGACTGAAATGAAATAATGCCAAACGAGGGGTGCCCAGACATGTCAGCGAAGGATATTATTTGTTCTCCAGCCACATAATGTGAATTGCAAATGGGCAGAAGTCAATAAGCTGCATTGCACTCTCAGCCAAAGCTTGGCAAGTCATTGCCCTGGAAAGACAACGAAACGACATGACATGCAATGCAACGTACTCGTAATGCAATGGCTCTGTGGTTCCATCTGAATGCGCCACTGGCTATGTGCGTATGTACATGGGTGCCTGTGTATTTCGTCTTTAATTTGAAATTGTCTTCTAACATTGATGTCTGGATGGTAAAATGCATGACAAAGTTTTGTGGTTTAATCAAGCGTTAAATTGTATATCTAGTTGATTGGACTCACACTCTCTCACCACACACTCATTCACAAACACACATTCACACAGAAAGGATCAAGAGCACGTTACAAGTGTCTGAATCTATATTGTAAAAGAGCAGTCAGCTTTGTGGCACCTCCTTTATGCAAGTGTAATGCAAGTTGCTTCACTTGTTATCGTGTTAATAGTTCATCAATATAGTTTCAGGACTTTTTATATGATTCAAAAATTCGTTTGTTAAATATTAATTCATACTGTTGGATTATTCCAGCTTTAAGCACTCTTCAAAATATCCGTGTTTAAACAGCTCTCACCTTGTTAAATTTTATGACGTATCTCAAAAGTTCTTTTGATTAACTCTTTTATAGTACATGAAGATTTCGTTTATAAAAGATGTACTGAACAGATTAAACCGTCTTTATTACTATAATTAAGAGTGGGTGTTCAATTACAACGCGTGCTTGGGAAATAAAAGAAAAATGAAAACGCTGCTGCTGATTTTTCTTGTGATGTACTTCGTTAATTATAGGTATTATGGGAATACAGTGCGTATGAGTGATAGAATGGAAAAAACGTCATATTAAGGTCAAGGCATGACTTCAACGAGAGCGTGCTGAGCCAGCCGCCATGTCCAATTAAAAAGAAGCAGCCGAACGCATTGCAGCACTACGCTGCTCAATTTTTTGTTTGACACTCTACAGCAGAAGGCGATTAAACCAACTTTCTGGCAACTGGAATCCCACATGGCATACGCGTGTGAGCAAGCGGTCATCGCCGACCAAAGCAGTTGCCATTTAGTGACCCATGCATACATAATGCTGTGCTGGCTATGGTTCCATGGAATTCCATTTGCAAGTGCAATGAGCGAACGCAGCAACTAAAGTGTGATATGGGATTAGACACACATGCTGAGAGTTTTTACCTATCTTCCTCACATTTTTAAATAAGCAATTAAATGCGATGAAACCGGTAGTCCGCATTTCGTCTTTCCTTTTGTCCTTAGGATTTCGTTTTCGAGTAATGGAAAACAAATTTTAAGCAATTACCGTAGCAAGTGCTTTGAAAAATAGACACGCACACACAGATACCCAATAATAACAAGGACTCGTCTGTGTTACCTGTGCCAAAAAGGAGGCATGTGCAGACACACAGACACACTCTCGTCCTTACATGTGTTAATAGAGAGCTGAGCTTAGTGAAGCTTCAATAATTGCTCATAAATCTAAAGAAAATCAGCGCATACTTCAAATGACTTCATTAATAACCAGCAGTCAGGCCTACAGGAACGGAACAGCAACATCCTTAGAACCTCTGGGGTGACAGCTGTGCCAAAATAACAACAGCAGCAATGACATCTAGTTAACATACGCATGTGTACGCTCATTGTTAAGATGACAACACGGCCAACCCTCCGGCCCCGACTCGAACCGAGTTTCTACATCAATTGAACCGACAAAATGCGCCGACAGCGGGACAATTGTGCCACAGGCGACATGGAAACGCTTGCTCATCTTTTAAGCCGAGACGCAGTTATCTACAAATGCCAAGCGAATCGTTATTAGCAATATATTCCAACGCATATAGGGATACTGTCACTTGAATATACATATATATAATACATATGTAAATCTACATTCCTACATAGTATACGTATATATGTACATACTGGGAACTTGGCCAAGTTCTTGTGACATGTGCATGTGTTTTGTGCAACTTGTGTGTTGGCCAAGTGCAGATCATGGTATCTGATTGCAAAGTCGAAAAATTTGTTGCGATATATATGCACTATATGTAGCGTATATCTAAAAGTTGCGTGGAAGGGAGTTTCTTTCGCAAATTGAAACAGTTAAAGTTTGTTTTGCCCAATTTTGGCTTATAGAAAGGTTGTCAGCATTGGTCAAAGTTTGCCAGAGTTCTTGTTTATCTTGTTCAAATAAACAACTAAAATAGTCAAGCATTTGCCGCCGGCAGCTGTGCGAGAGTAAAGTAACAAAAAAGTTTGAAATTCATTTAATTTGAAGCGACCAGTTTAGGACGTGTCTCCTAAAGTTTGGAAAGAGAATGCCAATAATAATTTGAGGGCAAAAATGGCAGATCTTCTACAAAGAGACAGGCATACATATTAATATAAATTTTTTTGATATTAAAGTGATATTAAAACATGCCAATAAACTAGCATGAAGTTTGACTTAATCTCTAGATCATATGCTAATATCTTGAGTTGGTACAAGGTTATATCTTAAATATAATTATTTATTTATGGTTTGTTTTATTATTTGTTTTATAGTTTTAAATTTATTTTCGATAAAAAACCAAACGTCCTTCGTTTTTAGCTGCAAGAATTTGTATATTTCGGAGACTATAAGAGCTAGAAACCCCCAAAACTGCCCTATGACAAGTTTTTATGAAATGTGCGTATGCCAAGTTTTACCATGATAGGTCAGTTTGAAAGAAATTTATAGCCATAAATGTGTAATCTTTGCCCGCATCTGTTGTTGTTGCTCAACTCTATACTGGGCACATGCTCACACACAGACACGCATAAATATAGGTACGTAATATTTCAATGTCGGGGCACCCACTTTATTGTATCGAAATATCTGCATATAATAGGCAATTGGTTTTGATTATGTATTTCAAAAATAAACAAAGCGTAACAAGTTTCTTCTTGGAAGTTGCTTTACGCTATTTTTTTGCCATTGATGTACCACAATTGTGTAATTTTTTGCCATTTTTGGTCATTTTATTGTTTAATGTTGGTTTCGTCTTCCTTTGACCGCACACTTCTCTGCACATGTGTAAGTGTGCTTTATGTAGTTGGCGGTAAATACTTGTATACCACTTATACATGGATGTTGTATATATATATGTGTGTGTTGTGTATATCATATGTGCATGTATGTGTGTTGGGGTAGCTCTGTGTGTTTATTGCGTTATTTAATAAAGGATTTTGTGGTGTGCGGGACACATCCTGTTTCTCACTATCCACACTTCAGATGGCATAACGAGCCTTTTGTTTGGTCAGACACACACACACACACACACACACACACACACACACATGCACGGCACATTCTTAGGGCCAGGACAATGCAATTGGTCAATGGCCACATGACACTTCTGTCCACGTTTTACGTCAATGGCTTCAGTGTGGGTAATCAAGCGTATACCAAAATAATTTACCATTCCATTTGGGATAACGATATCATTGGGAATGCCAAATTAGATATTAAACTTCAAGTCGCATATCCAAGTCGTTTACAGTCCGCAGGCAATTTGAAATTGTAGACCAAACATTACGCTTACGCACAAAAACAACAACAAAATTGAATGGCCGGATTCAATAGAAATCAATAAAATAGAAGAAAAAAAAGGGGAAATAACATGGGAAAGGAAAGGAAAAGCCGACGGCAGCGCATTGCGACAATCGCACGCAATACTGAAAGCGGCAAGTCATAAAAGGCAACTAAAGCAAAAACATAACAGTAACGGCAAAAGTAATAATCAAGCACAGAAATGTCAAGCAAAGACAGCAATAAACTTACATATATATACATATGTATATTCAATCGCGAGTATAGTGGTAGTAGTAGTATTGTGGGCTGTGTTTTGCGCCTTTTGCATTTGGTTTTTCTTTCGCACAAATATTTCTTTATGTTGTTTTGTTTAAAGATATATCTTAAAAATTATATAATTTAGACTAACACCTATTTCGGCCAATTCTCACAACAACAAATTCCCTTTACTCTGTGACGAAAACAAACAGACACAAGCTTAAACCACACCATACACAAACAACAAGACACGCACACTCACACACGTAACCGAGCACAAATTTTACTTCTTGCAGCTGTCTGATTTTTGGTTTTTGCGCTTTTTAAGCTCAACATACACTACACGTTGAATGTTTCTTTTGGAGATGTCAGACAACCTATCGCCACGAACGTATAATTGCGACTAACTGAACGCACAGCCAGACAAGGCATCCCAAGCCGAAGCTTAACAATGCGCAAGAAAAGCCAAAAAAGAGAGAGAGAGAGATAGTAAGAGAAAGAGAGATAGAGATAGAGTGGGAAGGGGGCGCAAAACATCGCGAACGTGTGTGTAAAGCAGAATAACGTGCAAGCAAAGCAAAGCAGCTGACACATATTTGCTTTTGTTTTGGTTGCGCACTCAAGCAGAGGCACAGGACAAGGCAGAGGAACAGGGAGATGACTGGCAGTAGCACTGGGAACAGCGATGTCAGAGCCACTACTGGGAGTTGGATATGACAGACAGGGTAGGCATCAGTGTTGCCAAGTCTATGTGAGAATTGAGGGAAGCTGGAAAAACCTAAATATAGAAACTAAGCTTTTTAATTAAATGTTGTGGGAGAAGTGTGTTTCAATAAGTTTTTTATTTCTTTTACGATGCCAAATAGTACAACATAATTACGTATGTATGTATAATGTTTTTCGTACTATATACTACCATCTAGAACCAAAATCCTTCACACAATGACTGTTACATAATATTGTGATCTTATCTCTGGCCGGTCCTGGATGTGGATTATTCTATAACTTTTTTGTTACTCTATTTCTCTAAAAAGGACACTTCCAAAATCGACAATTGAAAAACTCTAGCGGGAATTGGCGGAAAATAGCTAAATGGGCCACTCTGGTATGTACATTTATTCAACTACATAAACACAGACAAAGAGGAGCGCCTTTAGCGCCTAAAAGCAGACACTTTTTTGTCTCTGCTGCTGCTGCTCTGCTCCTACTACCGTTCCTTGCCGGCGTTTTGGCAACACTCCAATTTCTCTTACTCTCACGACGCATGCGCACCCAGAGGGGCACATAAAAACACGTGCAGCACATACGCCGTAAAAATTCAGAACGTAATGTTGTCAGCGAAATAGAATGAATTCAATCATACAGTCAGTTTTCCAAGAAAAACTCATTACAAGCCATTTTATAATTTATAACAATTAAATGCGGCTCAGTGGTGTCATTATTGGTCTATTGTCGGGCATTACTTTATTCATTATATCGATTTTATTGTGACCAACATTCCGATGAACGTTTTGTTTACGAATTTGTGTAGCATAAGGCATGAATGGATACAGAGCACACAAAAGTAAACGCTAAACGCTTTGTGTTATGTACAAATGTAGATACTTATGTACTTATGTATTTGACCTCTCTTTCTCTGGCTCTCTCTCTCTCTCTCTCTCTTTTACATTCAAACTCAAGTTGAATGACATTGTCAGGCGGCAAAAGAGTCCCCGTTGGCAGCGTGCTTCATATCCTCGCTTTCGATGTACATATGTATGTAATGTAAATACATATGCATGCATGAGCATGTTTTTGGCGCTTGTTCCCGCTACGCGGGACGCCTCTTTTATGTGTGTGCGTGTGTCTCTATTTGTGTGTGAATACAAGTTTTAATAAGCGGCGCGTCGAGGCCTCTGTCAAGAGTTTTGAGTTGGCGGCAAAAATCCCACAATGACCCACATACATACTATGCATGTGTACTCGTATATGTGCACGGACAGGCTTGGCACCAACAATGCCCCCTCTTCCCTTGAGCATCAGGAATTTTTGGGTCAGCTCGGCAGTCAACACATACATACATACACATGCACACACCCACACAAATAAACACTTTTGTAAGTGAACGGATGTGGCATGGCAGCCCATTGATGGCAACGGCGGCAGTAAGAGCCGGTTACCGGACTATTTGCAATTCCCATGAAATCATCAATATAGTCCAATTCAGAAGCAAATGTATGCCACGCAATGCGCCTGAAAGTGAAAAGGCAAACATTTGTCAAGCCAAGAGTAATACAGCTTTCATTAATAGAGCTTCAAAATCATGACTTGCAAACTGCATTTGAGAAAGTCAAGATAAAGTATGTAATAGTGGATTGTAAGGACTTTTGAAACCTTCCATAATGTCCAACATTCGCAAACTTTGTACTAATGCATCATTACTTTGTACGGTATTCGACAATGGCATGCCTATACATACATATGTATATGTACACATAATACTGAAAAGCTGTCTTCAAACACAGCACTTACATTCCATCACTCAACATTGTTATGCTCCTCCACAATAGTGTTTTGTTATTCTATAAAATACAAAGCACGCCTATATTAAAGAAATATTAAGAGAACAAGTCTATTTGCGAAGTAAAAAATAATGCTTGATGATTCATTATTCTTCAATTACTACCTATCTATATTAAAAAGTTTACCTTAATATTAGCATTTACTTAGTTTTTAACAAAAAGTTATCTACAGAATATCTGTTATTGGATTAAGCAAAGTACCGTGTCTATTAACTATGAATAACTATAAAAACATTAAAACACAAACATTTTATTGAGCTGGCAATTAACTGAGCTTTCAGCAAATGACACAATCATAGCATTTTTTGTAATGATGTAGGTATCGTACATGTGCTTTTCTATTATTTAATTAATAAATGTATATGTGCATACAACAAAAACAAAAATAACAAATCAACAAACTCTCCGGTGCTGGTTGGAAAGCAAAGTCCACGTTCGGCAAAAAGTAATAACAAATTCAATGCACACCAACATACGAGCATGAACATGCATATACAACGTAAATATATTTACGAAATTTCTCGCATATTGTTTACGCATACATTTGAAAAGTAAACACAAATCAAACAATACCGGCTAATGAAAAAAAATCACAACAGCTGCTGGGACAGTCGCATCTAAGACATGCTTATAAATAAGAGGATTCTTTTAAAGCTCGGCAGTAGACGAATGATTAAAGACAGTTGAGTTACTTAGACAACTATATCAATACTACTAAGATATAGGTAATATTTGTCACAAGAACTACATACAACTAAGCGCAAATGTGTAGCGAAGCGCAAGAAAAAGTTGTCAAGGTATAAACTTAAACAATTGAAACTTTTCCCACTAATCCATCTGCTTAAGTGACGTGACTGTCCAAAGTTTTTTATCGGTGAAAAAACGAATGCGAATTGCTGTTTAAATTTTGACTCATGTTCGCACGATTTCAAAATACCCTTCAAGCAGAATTACTAGAATAAAATGCATTCGCCAATAAGATGTTTGAAATAATAGGAACTTACAACAAATAATCAAATATTAAATAAATCCGTATTGCTTGTGGAGTAGATGAGCATACACATCACAAATTCGTGCTCATTTTGCTTAACAAATATTTTTGTGTAATCCAATGTCAAGTTTATCAAAAAAAAGTTATTGATTATAGATTTAAAAATAAATATAGCTGCAAAAGTAAGCTATTTGATGTGTGGCTCATCAAATACACTCACACTACAGGTATTCAAAGCATATCAAACGATTTTATAGAAAACAAATTCCGATAAGATATGTACTTCGAAGCTCTTTTGTATACTTTTAGACAATTTTTAGTACTGAGAGTAGCAATCGAAAAGCACTGGAAACACGTTCCTCATGCCGGCGCCGTTCAGTTCAATTAGCACGAACGACGAGTACGGATCGTTGGCCCGCTTGGTTTGGGGATTTGTTGTATTCATATACATATAATATATATATATATATATATATATAGATAGTGAGTGCTGTAAGTGGTGCCATTATGAGCACCGACAAGAATGTTCGGCGTCGCAATATAACGCCAACCAGCGATCCTCAAAATACCGATCCTCTATTAAACCAGCGCCATTTGTATTTTGACGATGAGGTAAGCAAAAGCATCAAGAACTCTTCATTATTATACGTTCCATAAGTATTCATAGTTATTTATAGCTAACCCTATTCTTGTACTCAAGCGCCTAAAACTGTAGCCTTCATTTATACTATATGACCAGATTTAGTCGAGTTACGTACAAGTATATTGGTCTGCACCTGCACAAATTTTGGTCATATCGATAAGTTAGTCTGCCGCCCCTCAGCCCTTATCACACCGGTGTTTTCATAGCTGGCATGCCAAAGGCCGCACGGCGAACAGTTTGACCAGAGATAAGATAGCTACTGATGGATTAAATCGAACACTTTGTTCAATATTCATTCGCTTGGTTTTGCAATGCGCCCAACCCAATTGACGACTGTCAGTCGCAATGGCTTTAATTAAAACTGATTCACCCACGCCATTGGCCCACTAACAACTATCAAGATAACCCTATAGTTTCAGAAACCAAACTGCTGCGAACGTGCCTTTGTCACCAACAACAAAATCAAGTGGTACTGGGCCCCAGTATTCCTGAGCTTCTGGGTGTTGCTTTACTATGCAATCGCCATACCCGCCTATCACAGCCTGCCAACGCCGCTAACCATCAAGGATGAGGCAAAGTATCCGGATCGTTTTATTGCCGAGCGGGCGGAGATGAATCTGCGACAATTGGTCGATCTGGGTCCCCGCGTCGTTGGAAGCCGTGCCAATGAGTTGGGTGCGGTCAAGTTCTTCACCGGATCTGTGCAGAAAATGCGCGCCGATTTGGGCTCTGTATTTGACATTGAGGCGGACGTGCAGGTCGCCTCAGGCAGCTATATCCATTGGGAAATGATCAACATGTACCAGAGCATACAGAACTATGTCGTCAAGATAAGTCCCAAGGACTCCAACAGCACCTCGTATTTGCTGGTCAACAGTCATTATGACTCGGTTCCGGGAGGCCCGGGTGCCGGTGATGATGGTGCCATGGTTGCCATTATGCTGGAGACTATACGCGTTTTGGTTAAGTCGAAGAAAGCTCTGAGGCATCCAGTTGTATTCCTGTTCAATGGCGCCGAGGAGAATCCGCTGCAGGCCTCGCATGCCTTCATTACACAGCATAAGTGGGCCAAGAACTGCAAGTGAGTTGAGAAACTAATCATTTATAAGAAAATCGCCATTCAAAGTTTCGAAGCGGAGGTTCAACTTTCTCTTCAAATATTTATTTTCTGAAAAAAAAGAATAGATTTCTTTACATCATTTATTTTTAAGACGATCCATTTTCTTGAACAGATTGATTTATTAATTGATCTTGGAATAACTTATGGTTGATTTGCAGAGCGCTTATTAACTTGGACTCGGCGGGCAGCGGTGGTCGTGAAATACTTTTTCAGTCCGGACCTAACCACCCCTGGCTGATGAAACGGTATCGCCGTGCAATTAAACATCCTTATGCCTCGACCATAGCCGAGGAGATGTTTCAGAGGCATTTTATACCCTCCGACACAGATTTTCGCATTTTCCGTGATCATGGCGCTGTTCCCGGCCTGGATATGGCACATCAGTACAATGGCTATGTCTACCATACGCGCTACGATCTTCCCGAAATCATACCGCGAGGAACCTTTCAAAATACTGGCGATAATGTGCTCGCTCTAGTCCGTGAAATTGCAAATGCACCGGAGCTGGATGATACTTCTGTAAGATTCCAATCTCATATAAGTTAAGTTTGTATAAGCTGGACCCTTTTTCCTCTCAACAGAAATACGCTGAGGGTCACACGGTATTCTTCGATGTGATGGGCTGGTTTCTGGTCTTCTACTCGGAAACGGAAGGCATCATACTTAATGTTATTATCTCGCTGGCTGCAATCTGCTCTTGTGGATACTCCTTCAAACTAATGGCCGCCAATGCTGGCGTTAAGCTTCAGAAAGTCCTCAAGCGTGCTCTCCACACATTCATTGTCCAAATTATTGCAGTCTTCGCAGCTGGCATCCTGTGCTTCTTTTTGGGCATACTCATGGACTTGATGCATCTGCCAATGTCCTGGTTCACGCATTCCTGGCTCATTTTGGGTCTCTATTTCTGTCCGCTGTTCTTTGGATTTGCCATTGTACCAGCCCTGTACTTCCACTTTACGCCAGATGTGAGTATAGTGCTATGAAAATAATTTTATGATTCTTATCCGCAAGCTTGCAACAACAACAGGTTCGTTTCCCGATTGGCCATCGCGTGCAACTACTGCTGCATTGCCACTGCCTCTTCCTGTCGTTGCTCACACTAGTGCTCACGATTTGTGGCATACGCTCGGCCTTCATCTTCATGCTTACCATTTTGTTCTACACCGTTGCCTTAATATTTAATTTGGCCACAAAGTTGCACAACAGCGGTAAGTTTCTTCATACCTTATACACACATGACAACTGTGCGTGATTGCAAAAGAATTCAAAACTTGTTAACACGACAATTTCTAAAAATAACTATGAAATTCATGATGAAATCAAAATTCATGACGTGCCAAAAATGTTTATTGCACATTTTTACAGAATAGAGAAAAGTAGTGCGCCCAAACAAACATCGACATCACAAAATTAATTGACCCCATATCCATATATAGCGGTGCACAGCAATTTTTGTAGCTCAAAAGCTGAGCGAATGGAAATATTGAAAGCAAAAACATCAACGTCAAAATTAGGAAAAAAAAATTTCGAAAATTGAACATGCCTCCAAAAGTCTGTCAGGCATGCAAAATAAAATCTCAAAATATTGTAGATTAACTGAATTATTAAATGAACAACATTTTTGATTTCATCTATCAGCTATCTGTCTTATATAGAAAACCGTTTTTAAATTTGTGTATACAACTTTTTACTTAAAAAAGTGTGTTTAAAATGTTTATATATATATTATCTGAAAAACTAAAAACTTTTTGATCTGAATGGGTTTTATTTTTTTTTATTTTCCTTCAAAACTTATTAAACGCGCTATCTGAAAATCTAAATGCCATTTTAATTTTAAAGTTCAGGGCAGGGTATATAAATATAGCTATATAAATATTCTTTCCCTTACAGAGCTCGCATGGATCATTCCACATATAGTCTGCAGCGTGCCACCATTCCTGTTTTACGCCTATCTTTCCCATGGCTTCTTTGTCACCTTTATACCAATGACGGGACGCTTTGGAGCGGGTGTGAATCCTGATCTAATAATATGTGCCTTTACAGTAAGCGTTGGCTTACTCACAGGTGGTTTTATGGTAAGACTATTTAACTATTTAGTTATATATTGTACATATACGAGCATATCTCTTAGATACCTGTGCTCAACATGTTCCGCAAGTCGAAAACCATTATCTGTTCTCTATTGGGCATAACGCTAATCTGTATGATACTCGCTGCAACACCTTTGGGCTTCCCCTATAGACCTGAAACCAATGTGCAACGGTTTTCTGTGCTCGTAAATATAAAATAACTGAATATATCCAAAAGTATCACACTCATGACAATGACTTTACAGCACACGAAGCGGACCTTCCACGATGCCAACAACAATGTGCGCCGCGTAGAATCCGGTTATTTCCTTTTGCCCCAAGACAGACGAACCTATTCAGTCAAAAGTAAGTGTTCAGCAAGGAAAAGAAGCTTTCGCCAATCATATGCTGTCCTTGTTATCTATTAGAACATGTGCTGAACGTAACACTGGCTCAAAATCTCCACAAGGACTGTGAATCGGAAATGTTGTGTGGTCTACCACTGTATAATCATCGCTGGCACAAAGCCAGGTAAATATTATTAATACCCGCCCAATCCTAAAATTAATGCTTTCTATGTTCTACAGGGCTTCTAGCCTGTGGATACCAGCACCGGAGCCTGTGCTTGGCACCGTGCCTGTGGCCAAGGTCATTAGTAAGAAGCAAATATCGCCGAACAAAATACGTTATGAAATGCAATTGAGTGGCCCAGATCACATGGGTCTATTCATACAACCCTTGAATGGAGCTACCATAACAGACTGGTCTTTCCATCGCACACCGTTGCGCATGAATTGGAAACCACCATTCTTTGTGTACTTCTCGTATGGGGTCAATGGTGATCCGCTGAAGTTCTGGTTGGAGCTAGAGGTGAATTAAATCGCTGCCAACAAAACGACTCAACTAATCATTTTATTTCTCAGCGCAACAAGGGAGACTGGACTCAGCCTGCATTTGAGCTTGGCTTAAGCGGCCACTGGAACCATCACGAAGAACTTTTTACACCAGATTTCCGGAAGTTCCTCAATAGTTTCCCCAAATATGTGGATGCTACAGCATGGCCAGCCTCCTACGAAACTTGGCACTACTAAAGAGTAGTGAAGTATTGAACAGTTAATATATTTCGAAGTTGCTTGCCATTATGAACATAAGGAAAACGACAAAATAAATTTAGAAAGAAAATATAACATATTATTTAAAATTTATTTTAAAATACGATTTGCGTGATTTCCTAATGTATCCATTAAAAAAGTGTAATTTTAGCATTTAAGTGGACTCTGTGCCTCCAGCGAAGACAATAAACGAGTCGAAATAGCGGCGAGCTTTTAAATGCAATACAATTTTGAACGCGATTGCTTCTAATTTTTATGGATATAGAAACATTACCCTACATGTGACAGTTCCGAGATAAGATTAATCTATTTCGCTGATTATCAAATCGAATCATAAACATTAATAGCTTCTGAATGCTGTAGGCTTTATCGCTAATATGTAATCGTTTTAAACGATTCGATGATTGATTGCGGAATACTGATAAGTGCTGTCTTCGCCCGCTAAATTGTTTCGAATTTGGGCAATTCATGGTAGTTGCCCAGCTGGTAGGGCGTCGGGTAGTTGACTTGCGCCTCTTTCGCTGTTAAATATCTTAAGATCAACATTGGAAATAGTGAAAAACAGTGAGTGAGAGGAGAATTTTAAGACAAAAATAATGTAAATTTAAAGAAGTTTTTTTTATAAAGTGATTTAAAAAACATAATTCGAAATATTTATGGCTACCAATGTGGTAGACAAACATTTAGGCAATTCACAAGTCTACTGATTATCGTATTCGATTGATAAGCGACTTCGTCTTAATCTATGTTGAATTATTTGTTTGTTATACATGCCCGTTGCTAGAAATGTTTAATCCAATTAAGAGCAGCCGCCTGAAAGTATGCCACCGAATTTTAATTTGATTCTTCATTTGCAGTGGCTGTTCATTCATTTGATATTACATCCTCGGAGAAAGGCTGCAAGCAGTCTACGGAAAAATGGCCGTGGTACGGAGCTCCGATCTACAGCGCCATCTGGTTTGCACTCTTCTATGTGGCTGTGATCCCCAGCTTCTACTCTTATCCCGAAACCCTGTATATTAAAGATGAGGCCTCCCATCCAGATGAATTTATTGGTGAGCGTGCGATGCGCCAGTTGGCAGTATATTCTGCCATTGGCAATAAGATGACGGGTTCCATTAACAACGAGGTGCACACGGTAAACTTTTTGCTGCGTGAAGTTCAGAAAATTGTGGACGAGGCACGCACTGATCTCTATGACATCCAAGCCGAAGTGCAGTATTCATCGGGCGCCTTCTTCTTATGGAGCATGGCCATGAGTTATGATAACGTTTCCAATGTGGTGGTCAAAATTGCGTCTAAAAACAGCACAAGTGTAAATTATTTGTTGCTGAACTCCCATTATGATTCAGAGGTAAAGTCGCCAGGAGCAGCCGATGATGGTGTTATGACAGTCATAATGCTGGAAACTCTGCGCGTTATTTCCCGCTCGGAACGACCATTGGCCAATCCAGTTGTGTTTCTCTTTAATGGAGCCGAGGAGGCCAATATGCTGGCATCACATGGGTTCATCACACAGCACAGATGGGCACCCAATTGCAAGTATATACATAGACTCTACTTTATATTTTTACGATCCATGAATGCTCACACGCCGTCATTTTTTTCCAGGGCCCTAATTAATCTGGATTCAACTGGGTCGGGCGGACGCGAGGTGCTCTTTCAAACCGGCCCAAATCATCCGTGGCTAGTGAAGTACTACCAGCAAAGCGCTCCGCATCCATTCTCCTCCACCGTAGCCGAGGAGCTCTTCCAGAATAACTTCATCCCATCGGACACAGATTTTCGCGTTTTTCGCGATTATGGCAGCGTTCCCGGGCTGGACATGGCCCATGTCCTCAACGGCTATGTGTACCACACCAAGTACGATAATTTCCAAAACTTGGAACGCGGTACTTACCAGACTACGGGTGACAATGTCCTTGCTGTGACCTGGGCCCTATCCAATGCACCTGAGCTACAAGACACAGCTGCTTATGAAGAGGGCCACAGTATTTTTTATGACTATCTCGGATGGTTCATGATCTCCTATACTGAGTCAACAAGTATCATCATCAATATTGTAGTGTCGATTGCCGCACTCGTCTTTATAATCATATCCATATATCAAATGACCACAAGTACCAGGTCAGATACCCCAAAAGTGGTGGCCATCCGATTTTCCATCATCTTTATTGTGCAGGTCTTGGCAATTGTCGTATCGGCTTGTTGCACTATACTGGTGGCACTCATAATGCAGGGCCTTGGTCTTACCCAATCCTGGTACTACAAGACTTGGATGACCTTTGGCTTATACTTTTGCCCCATGTTTTGTGTGATGGGCCTGATTCCTGCCGCCTACATAGGCTGGACGAAACAGAGAACCAACATGAAGCTGAATGAAACAATTTCCTGCTTTATGCACGCCCACTGCATAGTTCTTGTGCTCGTCTGCATTGTTTTGACCAGTCTAGGTATACGTTCGGCCTTCTTTCCCATGCTTGGAATATTTTTTTACACCATCTCACTCATCCTAGAAGAAATCTTTAGGCTGCTGGCCAAAAGTGAGTTTACAGACTGACTTATAAATAACTTAGTGAAAGCTACATACAAGTACTTTTTGTTTATATCCACAGACTCTTTCTTTATAACAATTCACCTGATTTGTCAGCTGTTGCCGTTTTGGTTCTACACTTATCTCAACTATGTGTTTCTGGTAGTATTCATACCTATGCAAGGTCGCGATGGACCCGATAGCTCACCGGATTTACTTATCTCTGGCTTCATTGTATTAATGACAATTCATTTTGCAGGCTTTATAGTAAGGCACCAGTAATACTCAGAAAAGAGGAAACTTTTCAATTAATCTTTCACTTACAGCTACCAATCTTGCATAAGTTTCACAAGTCGAAAATATTCTTCACACTTTTTGGAGTTTTAACTGTAATTTTCATAATAATTGCCGCCACACCGGCAGGCTTTCCCTTCAAGGCGGAGGTTGCAGCGCAGCGATATTATGTGCTAGTAAGTTGATTATTCAATGTTGATTAAAACATGTCTAGAGGCATTTATTTTCTTTAAATAGCATACACAAAGGACACTTCATTATGAGAACAGCACGACTAAGACAGAATCCGGCTTTTATATACAACCCGTGGACACACGTTACTCCGAGCTCTATGATACAACATTCAAGAATGCTGAACCTGATAGTTGGACAACCGAAAACTGCGCGGCTGAGCCTTACTGTGGCCTTCCGCTCTACAGTGGTCGTTGGCTGGACTGGAAGTAAGTAATTAAGGCGGTTGTTTTGCCCCAAATACTTAAGAGTACATTCACAGAGACTCGGCACGATGGATCCATGCCTCGCCCCCGGACTTCCCCGTGAAAACGGAGCTTACTCCTGGCATCAAACAGAGCATAGGAGACAACAAAATACGCTACGAGTTCAGCCTGAAATCAGTCGACCGCGTTGTTATGTATATTCTGCCTCTTGAAGAAACCAAAATAATCAACTGGTCCTTCGACAAAACGCAGCTAGAGGAGGCGCATAAGCCACCGTACTTTATATATCATGTCTACTCGCTGGTGGAACATCCACTCGACTTCTGGATCGAATTGGAGCACGAGGCGGGCAATACGGCAGGACCGCATTTTAAACTAGCCGTGGGTGCACATTTCCTGTACCATCAGCAAAGCTACACCGAGGAGTACCGCGAATTTCTGAACAGCTTTCCGAAATGGGCATATACGACGGACTGGTTTGCCTCTTACGAGAGTTGGATCTTCTGATAAAATAAATAACATTCCAATTCCGTGCATACATAACTAATTAAATACAAATGTTTTATGTTTAATGCACACACACATGCACAAAATATCTAAGGACTAATTTTAAATACAATTTGTGGCGTGTCGTTTCTGCGTACACTTTGTTCGTTGGGTTGTCTATATGCAAGTGATTTATCAGACACGGAGTTGCCATAGAACTCACAAGCACGCAGACCGATATGGGCAGACTTTATGTCATGGCAACACTGGGATTTGTTAAGAAAATATCAAAGTGGTTGTCTGGATCTCAGAACTGCCAGCTGCTGTAGGAACTTATCCATGAGGAAACGTGAGCCCAGGGCGGAAAAGTGGCCAGAAACTCTCTAAAGTCCTCCGTATTAAACATATCATCGTGTATTCTGTGGCCCATGATTGCGATTTTAAATGTTGAGCCAGACCAATCAGCACTACCACGCTGTAACAGACAAAATAGATCAGTTACCAAGAATTCACGGTATACTCGTAGCTTGAAGCACTTACATCGAATTCGATGTTAAAACGAATTGGTGTGGGATCTAGGGCATATGACCAATACACATAATATGGTGGCTTCAACTGTTTTTCAATGGGCTCTCTCGTGAAGGACCAATCTACCAATTTGGCACCATTCAATGGCTCTATAAATATGCTGGTGTGATCCGGTCCGGAAACCTCCAGCGTGAAGAGCACTTTGGTCAAGGACGAACTCTGCTTATTTAAGATCGTACACGATGGCAGGTAGTTCTTGTTTGGTTCAGGACCAGGCACCCAGAAGCTGTTGTCACTATAAAGTATGCATTTAATATTTTAAGTAAATGTAATTCCAGATAAAATAAGACAAAGCTTACACTGTATTAAGCCATCGGGAACTGTAAATGGGAAAGCCGCACATAATCTCCGTTTCGCAGTCCGCTCGATCAGCCCTGGTATAATTAGTGTTCTCGAATAGTATGTCATCCACAGAGGTAGGACGTCGATCAACCGGTAACACAAAGTAGCCTGAGTCGGTATGATTGACTGTGCTCGCTGCGTCTCCATTATGGAATGTACGCGCTGTGTGCTGAATGGGTAGAAGAATTAAATCGTATCAGAAATATCGAAAAGAAATAAACATGCGACTAGCGAATACACTCCACCAGATCTCTTAAAAATTTTGCAATGTTCACTGTTCAATATCCTCAACCAATAACTATTTCAATTCTATATTTAAAATTATATTATCAAATATTTATTTCAAAACGGTTGTCGTAAAAAAGTGGGGTGAGGATTGGAAAGAAAAACAAATCTCAAAGTTTCTTGTATTAAGCGGACAAACAAAAATAGCTTAAATAATTTGGATAACAACTATTCCAACAAACAAATGTCAAATCCCTTATAACCAGTTAATCTTTTTGTTGCCCATTCTACTATAAAGAGCTAGTTTCGAACTTACCACGGCATAGAAACGCTGGGCCGCTGTTTTTTCAGCATACGGAAAGGCAACTGGTGTTGCAGCCAGAACTATGAAGACCAATGTGCAAATGCCAAATAGGGAAATGATGGTCTTCGATTTTCGGAACAAACAGAACAAAGGCACCAGGAAAGGTGCAAGGAGTAGACACATTATTGCTGCAAAGCCACCCATTAGGAGTTCAGGATTTGAGTCTCCTTCGCGACCCGCCATTGGTATAAAGACGACGTAAAATGCATAACAGCAATAGGTATAGAACAGGAACGGTAGTATTTGGCAAGCGCAGTGCGGTATTAGCCACAAGAAATCTGGAAAGGTCAAGGGTTAAACCATGGTTAAATGTCACTTAGAAGTAAATAACTTACTTGTTTTGTGCGCGCAGGTAGCCATGTTGAGCAATACGGAAACGGTATAAAAGGCTATGCATATCATTATTATGAAAGCGGATCGAATGTTGAAGGATATCATAACAACCGTAATAACAGTTAGGATAAGACAATGCGAATGCATAAGCAACTGAATACCGTAGGCAAGCGGCAGGCCGTGCTAAAAAAGCAGAGCGTGAAGATCAATGTTGAATAAAATTTCTAAAATATAAATAAATACCTCCTTGGTTCGACTTAGATAGATGGCTGGTAATATTGCCAAACCAAAGAACATGGGGCAAAAGTACAGGCCAAAGACCATCCATGTTTCTGAAAACCAGGACATGGAAAGACCCACTGCATCCATGAAGAAAGCAATTCCAATCACCAGTGAAAAGCTCAAACACACTCCACAAAGCTGCAGGGCGGCTAAAACTCCAAACTTGGCGAAAATTCGACGCCTAAACATGCCCGTATTACTCGCCATATTCCAGATGTACGCGATAATGGTTACTATGACAAGCACACACACGGCAATATTTATAATCAAACCAGTCCCCTCCGGATAATATATTACAAACCAGCCCAGAACATCAAAGAAAATCATGTGTCCCTCTGCGTATTTCTGAAAGATAACATCAAGATATTAAAATTTACATTTAAAATTAAAATGTAAGTTACAAAACAATCACTTACAGATGGGTCCTCCATTTCATCCGCATTAGCCAAGGACTTTACTAGTGACAATAAGTTTTCGCCAGTCAATTGGTAGGTTCGACGGGGCAAAAGATTGAAACGATCGTACTTGGTGTGATAGACATAACCATTCAGGATTTGTGCCATATCCAAGCCTAAATATAAAATCAAACACTGTTACAAAGATCGACAAAAAGAAGAACTGCTGACTCACCAGGAATTTTTCCAAAATCACGAAATATGCGATAATCCGTCTCGGAGGGTACAAAACCATTTTGGAACAGTTCCTCAGCAATGGTGCTCGCAAATGGATGTATGATATTGGCACCATAATACTGCAAGTATATAGATCCCATTATATTATTATTAATAGTAAGATAATTCTAGGCTCATTTTGTAATTTGATTTAGGTATTTAGAAGTTAAGACTACTTATTAAGTATTTTCATAATTCATATTTTCATATATTTTCAACATAAATAAATCTTTGTAATAACTGTGGATTGGTAAAAGAAAATTGAATAGAAAGTTTTTCATTTTGCTAAAAGCCACCTACCTTCATTAGCCAAGGATGATCTGGTCCAGATTGAAATAAAATTTCCCGTCCGCCATTTCCAGCAGAATCCAAATTAATGACCGCGCTATCAGGGAATCATAATTAGATGGTTTTTTTTTTCAGAAAAAGGTATAACACTCACCGCACATTTTTTGCCCACACATGCTGTGTTATGAAGGCGTGGGAACCCTGAAGTGGATTTTCCTCAGCCCCATTAAACAGAAACACAACCGAGTGGCGCAATGGTGTTTCATATTTGGAAATAACACGCAACACCTCCAACATAATGACACACATCATGCCAGAGTCCCCAGCCCCGGAGCTGCCCGGCACCGAATCAAAATGGCTGTTGATCAGCAAGGTAGCATTGCTGTTGGAGTTTCTGGGTGTCAGCTTCACTACAACATTCTGTACGCTCTGGTACACATTCACCATGGACCAGAGCAAGTAGTTTCCAGAGGCGATTTGCACATCCTTTTCAATGTCGTACAAATCTGTGCGTGCCTCGGCCATGATGCCACTAATTTCACTGAGCAGCAGTTGCACGGCCACCTGTTCATTAGCCGCACTGCCCACCACTTTCGGTCCGATTTTCGACAGTCGCAGGAGTGTGCTTTCCGCCCGTTCCCCAATGAATTGTCCTGGCCGTGTGAGCTCGTCCTGCAACGTTTTTAGCTCTGGCATGCGATGGAAGCTGGGCACAGCGACCAGGTAGAAGAGCAAAAACCAGAAGGCCACAAAAAGAGGCGCCCAATACCAACCGATTTTGCTGCGGTTGTAAATAATTTTCATGTTCTCGTATTTCGATTTCATGTTGCCGCTGCAATGGATAAGTGTTTGTGTCAAAGTGAAAAAGTCAGTGCATCGAGATAATTGAATTGATTACGAATATCCCATTCATACAATATTCTGTTGGAATTTTTAAATGACACACGCCGTTTAAAAAAATTAAGTTGCAAAGGGGGTTGTGATGCGTCATTCAATTGCCCTCCAATTGAAAAAATGTGCATACTCGTATTAGATTAGAGTAGGCAAGCAAAGGACGCAATATATCCGCCCACAGCAGTAGGAAGCAACTTAAATCTCTTAAAGTGAATAGTATTTCCAATTTCACAAAAGGACTTCATCTAAATATAAGGCTTATTTTCAGAAGAAAGATTAAACCCAAAATAGACCAGTTTAAATTTAAGAAAATAGAAGTATAGCATTTCTAATCAGAAAATTATTTAAATGCAATAAATTCGAATTCACAAAAGTTTTTCCGCTTAATACAATTATTTTTAACGATGAAAATGGTTTTCAATAATTGCACTGCTATTCAATAAACTGTTTTGTTCCCTTTTTTACGACTGCAAAAGTGTTTAATCAAAATAAAAATATTTTTACGACTGCAGAAATGTTTAATCTAATAACAATACACAATTATTGTTTCCCAATAAGCTAAAGATTGAACACTGTTATCAAACTAATTACACGGAATATTTTAGAACCTTTTTTTTAAACCTTTGAGGTTTAAATTGAATAACAATTGCTGAATTTATGTAATAATGTATAACTCCGTAGTTACAAGACAAGTACTATTTTATTTATTTATAAAGTAAACTAATTTCAAAGTTTTTGCTCCATTGTTAATTATTTAAAGGTGTAAAGCAAAGACGTTTTGAATGGCTTAGAAATCGTTATGTGCAAAACACATGATATAATATATAGTTCTATAAAAATTACTTTTCAACCAGCCCTCGAAAACACTCAAATTGTATAAAAAGCACACGCATTTGTAACAAATATTTATCTTTTATGAAGTACTAAAAATTTCTGTCAACTTTCAATTATCTGCTTTGAAATTAACGAATATTTTGTAGATTTATGAAATTAATAGCAATATACAAGTATAGCGATGGCAGCGTTGAGTTTAGATTCACACATATGGTAAGTTTACAATTTTAATAAGCTGTACTAGATTTGAAATTATATAGTTAACATTGACATAAATCCAGCGGAAAACATGTGTTGACTAGCAGGCGTCATAAAATGTATATTAAAGTCAATGACTACAGCTATAATTTGCATAAATAGACGCATGACGCGTTTTGGCCTTGGCATTAATTGAACATGAAATGGTAATACATTTCTGTGGGTATTGTGTGAAATTGAAAAAATTAGGCTATGTAAAACATTACGAATTGTTTCTGAAACATGTTCAAGCAAATAAAGCTAATTATCTCACTCTTCACTATTATTCAACAGATCTCTTTTCAATTATATTGTTGACCCGGCAGCACAGAAATTGTGTCGCATGAAATTGCCAGCCCCACATATTCGTAACTTCAAATAGGATTTGTTTTTATTTATAGCCAGCTGGCACAAGATATTAAATTTTCATTTTACGATGAAGACATACACATAGACAGACACTCATTTGTGAAACATTCATCGAATTTTTACTATTTATTTACGTCGAATTACAGATGCGCTATTTGCGCTATATAAAAATGTAAGATTCCCACTTTCTTAGATAACAACAACTAAGCGCGAAAATTATTTAAACGATAATGGCTTTAAAATCTATCAAAAGCTCGCAAAAGGTGTACAAATATTCAATTAAATTTGCACAAATAAAGCAAAACAAAAAAAGGTGGTAAATGTACTTATTTTCGGAGTAAGCGATCAATACTTTAAGCAATGATAGGCCTTATTTTTGGGAGTAAACTTTTAAGACACTTTATTTTTTACAGGGCATGCAAAATTTGCTGAGAAAAAAGGCAAGAGGAAAACAAAATATTTACATTTTTCCATTTTTTGTGATGAGTGCCAAGAAAAAATAACGGTTTGGTCGCACATGTTGTTGAGTTTTGTGCATATTTTGCCAAATGTTTTTTAATATATATTTCGCAGCAAATTAGCAATAAACAAAAATGAGGCAATTAAACGTTCGCAGCAAACGTCTAATGCTATTTGTAGTACAGAAGTATGTATGTGAATGCAAAATGCAATCACTCTGTGGGATAGAGAAAGAGAGAGAGAGAGGAAGAAGAGGCTATTGAGGCTCGCTCTGACCCATTTACGCTACTGCTCCATTGACCCTTAACGGCACTCGTGAAGATTGCAATGGCGGACACGTGAAGCTGCCGCTGCCCAACCGATTAAGTCCAACCGCAGACGCGAATCGTTGTTGCTGTTATTGTTGTTGCTGTCGTTGAAACGTGTCTGCGCTGCGTTTTGTAGATTCTGCATGCAAGTGTATTATGTATGAACGTATGTATGAATGTATATTTCATTTTTGATATTTTAATCAATTGGCTGCTCAATGTGCTGTTAGTGCAGTGTTCTTTGTACTTGGTTTCATGAAAACGATTTACAATTACAGTTCTGTGCGTCATCGCGCGACTTGAAACAAACAAATAAACAGTAGTTTGATTGTGTGCGGTTGCTGCCACGCCCACGCAACTTAGTAGAGAAAACAAACAAACAAATCAAATAAGAAAGAATGAAGAACATGAAAAGAACCACGCATTGCATGATAGCGTGCGAGAGGAGGGGGAGAAATGCTATTTAAAGATCATTTGAATGGGAAGAAAATCCAAGCAGCTGAAGTAAGATCAGTAATCAGTGTGACAGACGCCAACGCCACCGCCAACAAGAAGAAAAAGAACACCAACGAACAGTGACACTGTTGTTGTTTGTTGTATGTGTTTGCCACATGCGGCTGCATCATTGTGTTGTGCATACAAAACAATAAAAGTATCTGACAGATATACAAAATGCGATACGCTGTAAGGCAGCTACGATAGCGACCAACAAGAGCAACAATAAAAGTCAATAACCTGCCACATCAACTTGCCACAGCAATAACAGCAACAGCAACGACGGTGACGACAACAGAAAAAGGAAGTTGTGGTTGTTTATAAGAAGAAAGAATGAAAGAAAGCCGGCCAGTCAGCCAACCAGCCCGTTTCAAAGCCTTACAAATTGTCGAAGCAACTTCTGTTGCACTTGGCTCACCTTTTTGGCACTTGACACAACAACTTCTTAGACTAGCATATAGTATAAGGTGCAATATGTTCACGTTTATGTCACTTTTGCCCGACGCTGAGCCACAATTGTGTTGGCACTGGTCACGCGCGAATATTAGCACAGAAGCCGAAAATAAACGCGAATATTTATGCTTACATAAAGCACTGCGGCGACAACAGCAACAAAAACTACAACAGCGGCAACGATTGGTGACAATCTGTTTATTCCAACTATGTGTATATATTGGGAGCACGATTAACACAAACAACAACAAGAGGTCGCGACACGGACCAAACGACAGCGGCACCAACAACTTACGCCTGCAACAGTCGCCACAAGTCTGACAGCTCGCGGGCTGCTTCTGCTGCTGCTGTTGCTGCTGCTGTTCTTTGTTGGCGACAACAACAACAATGCCAGGAGAAAGAGAGCGGCACTGATCAGTGCTGTCCATTTAGTTGGTTTCATTTATTACATTTTGTATTTTACTGAAATATATGTACATATATCCATATATGCATATGTATTAAAATAAATGTAGATCATCTGACAGGCGGCCCATATCAGCTCGCAATGTCATGAACCGTTCCTGTCGAAAACGTAATTTGTTTATGAAGATATGGAATCTAAATTTCATATAGTAGTTCACATGTTGTAATAATTGAAATCGTTAAATTCATTTGTGCAAATAAATATGAAGCTGAATCATATCTTTCATTAAAATGGAATAGGTTTCGATGCATGGAAACCGGTAACAATAAAAAACTAGCTGTATTTTAATTTATTTAGATATTTCTAGCTTGTTTCACATACTTTTTTTTAACCGTTTTCTGGCATACAACATGGGCAACACTGGCAAGCTCTCACGCTCACGGCTCTCTGTGGAACTCAAATTGGTATTCTTAGCACTGCACTTGACGCTGTGAGAACATACGGCCCTTGATCCTGTTGCTGAGAGGAGCGGAGGGAGAGTCCACGAATTATTTGAGAATTGCACTTAACGTGCGCACGGTCTAACATGAACTAAATGTCTGGACAGCCTATAATCGCATTTTAAAACACACACTTCAATTAGCGGATTAGCCCAAGTGCTTCAACCTTAAGTGGTGCACGATACAGGGCGCTTATCAAGGCTATCACAAGTGGCTATAATCAATTATGTACACTTATATGTGTGACAAGCAACAATCCAACGACAAAAACAAAAACGGCACTTGGTAGATGTAGAGGTTTCGGTCGGAATCTCTTTGATTAAACATAAACCAGTCAAATCGGGTGACCAAGGTACCTGCCATTTTGCATTCCCAGCTATTTTGAAAGTCCGTGCAAAGACACACAAAATACATACATATATATATAAATAAAAAAATTCTGCCAACTGATAAGCAATTGTGACTTCATCAATAATCAACAGTAATACTAATATGCGATAACCGAACTTATTAGTTATAAGTAGTGAGATGGATTATCGCACTCAGAAACTTAAAAGTGTGCACTTTGATTTTCATAATCAACAAAACAGACATTTATGCAATCTTTAAAATGTTGGTTTTTTTTATCACCCCATTCATTTGATCAGATACAGTAGACCTACATACATAAATATGTATGTATTGTATGTACACTGATAAAAAAGTTGCATAGTACAGAAGAATATTTTCATATTAATTTTAATGTTCTACTATTTCATATTCAAACATCGTACATTTTTTTAAAAACATATTAAATTTGTGGTTTTAATATGTATAATATTCAAATATATTAAATTTCAATTGACTAGAATTCTCAAGTCGGTTTTCAGCTGCTTTCATTGTATAAATACAATGTGTAACCGATTGACATCATGATATGATCGTTAGGTATGCGTCAAGTAAGATATAGAAATAAAAATGTCAATATCGAAAAGAGTTTAAAAAAACAGTAGAGAAAAGACAAACACATAAAGTGGAAAATATATTTTATAATTATAAAAAATAAACCTTTGACGTGAATCAAGCCCACGTCTCCACATCATCACCTGTGATTAAATATCGTCATACTTTAAATTTTATATTTTAATATTAAATTTTTTAATTAAAGTGTGCAAACTTCAAATTTACTAAAACACACAATGGTGCAAAATCTATGGTAAAAATAGTTAAATCTTGTGTAAATATTGAAATTGCAGTGGTTTTTTTTATCAGTGTATATAAGTATGTGCATACTTGTGCATAAAATAAATAACATTGAGAGGCCGACGCCACACATTTGGATTCAAATACGATTCAAAGAAATGGGATATTGAATACTTTTGCAAACAAACAACTCTGCATCTATATACTTGTAAATATAAAACAGTTTGTCCCGACGGTTCCAAACGATAAAAGCTAGGAAGCTGAAATTTGGACACAAGTTTCTTTTCACAGTGAAAGTGAGCACTAAGAAGCGGTTTTGGGAAATTCGAAAATACACACATATTTTGTGCATATTCATACATATGTATGTACAAGTATATTCCTTTATATGTGATGCAGTTGCATAAGTTCAATAAATACCTTGTCCAAATTTTGAGTGCTTTTAATCATACTACATAAATATCTACATATTAATGTAAATAGTACGTGTATGGTGTATTTTGATTACATTTTTCATAAATATCGCAATTTAATTCCACAATATTATTATTTAATTTTTTAGAAATTCCACACTTTTTTCTCGATTTGCCAGCGCTTAGGTACTTGGTATGATAATGGCAGAGGAGGGCGCCTACAATATTTTTATTTAAATTATCTGAAATTTCACACTTTAATTTTAAACACATATTATAATTTTTATTTTACAGAAATTTACATACATACATATATACAAACATACATATACATACTTGAATGTATGTAAATAGTACGTTATGTATTGCACTATATGCCCTAGCTTTCAGAACTTCGAAACTTTTAAAAGTGTCGTAAGAGAAATAGGATATCGTAAATAAACTTATAATTGTAAGCAAAAATACGGAGCCCATCAAAGACGGATAAGACCTACTAGTATGTACGTACTATACATATGTATGCTTAATAAATTCACATGCTAAACAAAAGATCGTATTCTTGCATTCTTAACAACTTAAAAGAAGGAAAATTGCCAGAATTAGTTACATTAAAAAGTAATATTAGATAGCGGCAATTTCATTATTATTATAAATACTTATTATTAAACTTTTTTATACCATACTACTTATTTCTTTTAAACTTCAAATATACGCGACCTATAAATACTTAAGCAGTATCAGTTTCGGCTCCTCAGGTTTTTGCTTTTCTTGGCGATAAACAAAAGAACATTGCAAAATTTAAAGTATTATAACATTATGTTACTTATCGGGAATTTTAATCTTTTAATAGATGTTACAAAATATAAATTCATTTGTGTATATATTCATTAAGTTAGTTTTATATGTAATGAATAGATTTATTAATTTTTTTTTATTAAATAATTTTTTGTATTATATAATGCTTACCTTAAAACTAATTAATTCAATAATTATTTGAAAAGTTTAGGAAGTTACTTTATATGGAAGACTAATTTTTTAAATATTCGAAGTCAGTACGAATACTTTATAATAATTATAATAATTATAAGAGTTATTCCTATTTACCTAATGGGGTTTTCTTCCATTCAAAAACAAATACATACACATATAGCCGTTAAACTCATATTAAAGTATATATATTTAATTCAAGGAATTTTTTGGTGTGAATCTAAACCTAAGTAGAACCATATTAGTGCGCTGACAAAATAATACTAATTGATATAATAAAATTTAAAATATATATATTTTAATTGAATCAAACAGCACAATGTTTATAAGACATGACGTTTATATTCATTATACAAACAAATTTTTTATGGTAAGGTGAACACCTACAATTTTAATTTGTATGTTAATTTAAACTTTCAAGTTTTCAATATTTTTCAAACCTAAATTGTGAATCAAGTCAACGGCTGGTATTATTCAATTGCCACCGGACTAATAAAAAGTTAAGAAATCGAACATTTACAAATTAGTGAGTGCAGTGCAGCGAAGCGAAAAAATGCCTGACACAATTTTTGGAAAAAATTAGAGAAACACATATAGGAGGTGTGGGAGCCGATGGCCTCTGGGCTTTGGCTATTCAGTTTCCCAGCACTGAATGCATTCATGCGGAACTCATGGAACAAAACAACAGCAAACACAACAATCACCGAGACAAGTGAATCTCATAGAGGCATCCCAATAACGAAAACAATTTTGTTAGCCTAGCGAAAAAATCAAAGTAATCCGAAGCGCTCTCGGACCACCATGTCCATACCTATGCCCCAGCTCCTAACCCTGCCCCTTCGACTCAACTGCTTTCGCTTTTGCGAAAAGGGGACAAAAGATGGCAAACAATCGCGGAATGACACAAATACAACAAACTGAAATCAACGGACGACAACAGCGCCGTGGAAATTAATTAGTAAAATACAAATAACAAAAAAATACAGACGCGTACTGGAAACAAATGACAGGGCTGTACAGCATAGGTTGTATTGGGTGCAGGTGCGGATACGGATCGGTGTATTAGTCAGCCAGTTAGTCAGTTCGAGAAGTGACGACGACGGTAGCAGAGTCTGCTGGTTCATCCGCCCGCAAATAACGAAATCATTTCATATCTATTTTCTACCAAACCAACTACGTAATCGAGTTCAATATTTTACCAGACATCAAAGACTCAAAGCCGCCGGAATCGCTCGACTACCAAAAGTCTTGGCAATAACAAAGACGTACAAGAAAACGAGGATAGTAGCAACAACATACACAACAGCTCTGAGCAGTCGTATTTTTTCCCAATAAAGATAAAACCCTAGAATATAGCTCATATACCGAGTGATAGCTAGCAACTGAAAAACAATAGCACTACTGTATCGTCAAGTAATAATTACCGAAAAACATAAAGAGAAAGCACCTGTTGTGCGGCGCTCGGGGGCCCAATAATTACGCCAGTTAGATATTGAGTGCCTTCGATAACTCTGCAATTTGTGTGGATTCCGCAAAGGCGACAAACATATTAAAAGCAAGTGTGCGATTCTAAAAGCCCAATTCGGCATTTGAAGTGGCGTTTGACAGACGTGATCGGTTAACGGTGACTTGATCAAAGTGGCAGTGGTGCGAGTCAAAAGGATCGCTCCTTAAGCGCGGTTCCTGGACAACCCAGCGAATTTAATCTGTTGTGTGAAATTTTGTGAGCCAATACTGAAAAGTGAATTTGAGTTCTAACAAAATGGGTGTACGTATTTAAATTTTCACATACAAATTAAGAAAAAAACAATGTTAAAAAACAATAAAGAAAAGACTTTAAAGCCATTCAACATTTTGAAACAAATTAAAATTAAAATTAATGGAGGCATACAAATCCAAATGAAATGGATAAAATAATTGTAAAATAAATGGTTCTTGTGGTTCGGCGTTAATTAATTCCAAATACCGTGTCTCAATAAACTTAAGGATATTTAAAAAAAAAAATGGATGTGGTCATATCGACCTCATTAAAAAGACTAATTGAACTACTTATAATCAAAGAAAAACGAAAATGTCGGTACTTTTACAGAGCTTCAGAATCGGGTCCCTTTAATCCTTAAGCATACACTTTATAGCAAATATCGGGTTGTTCGCCAATTCTAATTCTAATGATTAAAAATGCAAATCTAAGATAAGACAGATTCACTTTCCACATGATTAAAAAATGTCCAAGCTTTCATAAAATTTAATAATTGTCCAACCTAGGACTTATCTTAATATAGATTTAAAAAAATTCTTCAGGAAGTGCTTATTCTAGACCTTTCTTTGATATTACATTCATTTCTCTTTGTAGTACCCAAAATAAGAATATATTTCTGCTCCTTTGGTATCAAATCTTTAGACATTTCTATTAGCATTTGTCATCAATTTTTTTTAACTGCTATTGCCGCCAAACACAATATTCTTTTGTACATGTTTTAATCTAAACGTAGACTACTTATGTCACATAAAAATTAATAACTGAACGCAAATTGCTAAGTATGTTGCTGAATCATCGACAGAGGCAAAACAATATTGGTTTCAACTTCTGGATAATTTAGATAAGTTCAATTCGCGCGAACAATTCAAACGTGTTCAGCTGATAATTAAAATAGAATTTAAAACTTAATCGATTTATTGGTCTCACGCTTTACGATATCAACGGCCGTCATTATAATGTTCGTTCCAATAATTGGCAAACATAACATCAACAATTGGTTGTCTAATCGATCGAACTGCTCGTATCTAAGTGTAAATGCCAAGGCCAAAAACTTGCCTAGGTGCCAAGCTCGAAGAAAACAGAAACACTCATTTGGTAATGCTCGTATAGTAAGCGATCAATATTAGTATAGCTTTGTATCAACAGTCTGCAAAACGTGCTTTTTTTCTGATAAGCCTAATTGGCCACGGCATTTGACTCTGAGTATTGCGAATGGCCTATCACTGTCACCAAGCAAAGCCCCTCGAGAATATTTTGTAATTCGCATGTAACTGCCAATGTCAAGTTCAGCGGATAAGCCCCTAAGAGAGGGACTGTAAATGGACGCAATTAGCTCGTCATTTGGTTGATTAGCTTTGCCGATAATGAAGAGCAATAATCACGGAAAGTAGAATTCGTCTGACAGATGTGTGTGTGTGTGTATGTGTTCAGTGCATAGACGCGTGCGTTTGTTTACTGGCCATTGTCGGGCTATGGTTAGATAACGACAATCGCCTTTTAAACGATAAAATCGGTACTTTTTTAAAAAATACAAAATCATTATTTTCCTTCAGTCCGTCAACGCCGGCCGCGTACTCGAATTTATTATACAATTTTTATTAATTTATAAATTTTTTATATTTATTTGAAACAGAGCATACCGAACAAAATAACAAAATTAACTAGTAAATTCCAAGCTTATAGTACAACAAGAACCATTTATTGAAATAAGAACACGTATAACGTGTTAATTATAAAATTAAAACAAATATAATTAAATTACCAATAAAATGACTTGTTAATTTTATTCAAGAGTATTTTTTTCCCTTTTTTCAGTTACATAAAAAATATTTATTGAACATTCAAGGCATTAGTTTAAAAATAACTGTAAATGTACATTAACGTTTATTTATTTATTAGAAGAAGAATTCTATTTAGTCGGCTGTACGACAATAACCAACATAAATTTAATTATTAATAAATAAAATAATTAAATTTTATTTTTTCATTTATAAACTAATAAAGCGTAGCTAAGTACAAAATTAGTTAATGGATAAAACAGTTACAATATGTAACTATTTTTTAATAAAATTCAATTGTTGTAATAAATAACATAAACAAGTTAATAGTTATTCTCAATTCTGAAATACCTCTCACACAACTAATCATTATTATTCACACTCTTCGTACAGTTTAACTCCAAATATCACATAGATGTCGACTTTGAAGTGCCTAAAAAATTACAATGGTATTATGCACCAGCCTATATCGTGTTTTGGTTCGTCATCTATCTGTCGCTGGTCAATACCCAAATCAATCATATGCCAAAAGCGCTAACCCGCTCTGATGAGGCGAGCAGCCCTTATAGCTTCATCGCCCAACGCGCCGAGGATACTCTGATCGAACTGACCCGAATTGGACCTCGAGTGGTTGGTAGCGTTGCCAATGAGGTGACCACCGTGGAGTTTTTGAGGGCAGAGGTCAGCAAAGTTCAGGCCGAGGCGCATTCACGGTTTGAGCTTGAAATCGATGTGCAACAGGCTAGTGGGGCCTATATGCATTGGACAATGGTGAACATGTATCAGGGTATTCAGAATGTGGTCGTTAAATTGAGCGAGAAGAACAGCACAAATGAGAATTATCTGTTGATAAATGCCCATTACGACTCGGTGCCAGGCAGCCCCGGTGCTGGTGACGATGGTTCAATGGTTGTTACCATGTTAGAGGTGATGCGTGTTTTGGCTAAAACGGATGAGCCACTCGCACATCCCATTATCTTTCTATTTAATGGTGCCGAGGAGAATCCTCTTCAGGCTTCTCATGCCTTCATCACTCAGCACAAGTGGGCCAAGAACTGCAAGTAAGTGGGAGACTGAATCTTGAAAGGCTTTAAAAATTCAATGACCATTTGTTATTCCCTAGAGCACTCATCAATCTGGATTCGGCAGGCAGTGGTGGACGAGAAATACTCTTTCAGTCAGGACCCAACCATCCCTGGCTTATGAAATATTATCGCCAGGTACCACACCCTTTTGCCAACACTATGGGCGAAGAAGTATTTCAGGCTGGCCTTATACCCTCCGACACAGATTTTCGCATTTTTCGCGATTATGGCGGTGTGCCTGGCCTGGACATGGCATATTTATTCAACGGATACGTCTATCACACACAATACGATCGAGTCAATGTGTTCCCGCGTTCCTCATTCCAACACACTGGCGACAATGTTCTAGCCCTGGCCAAATCACTGGGCAATGCACCCGAATTGGATGATACAGCTGTAAGTAACCACATTAACCAATATATGTTTTAATTGGTAGAAATTTTAACTGCTTGCAGGCACATGCTGAAGGCCATAATATATTCTATGACTTCCTTGGTTGGTTCATAATTTTCTACACCGAGACCACAAGCATCATTGTTAACGTCATAGTTTGTGTAATCGCACTGGTGGCCATTGGGGTCTCGCTATATTTTATGTCTGCTCGATCCGGTTGCAGTTGGTCGGGCGTCCTGGTCCGATTTGGCATCACAGTTGGCATTCAGCTCGTCTCGTTGGCTTTGGCATGTGGCCTGGCCATGCTGGTGGCAGTCTTTATGGATGGGGTGGAGCGCTCAATGAGCTGGTTTACGCAAATGTGGCTTATACTGGGTCTCTACCTCTTTCCCGTCCTCTTCGGTATGAGCATTTTGCCTGCCATATATTTGGAGAAGACGAAAAGAGATCCGCTAAGCTTGGGCTTTCGCATACAGCTTTTTATGCACTCCCACTGCATCTGTCTGATTATACTTACAATCGTTTTGACGGCCCTTAGCATACGATCGGCCTATTTGGTAATGCTGTGTGTGCTGTTCGACATCGTTGCACTAATTGTTAATCTGATTACCAAGTGGCATAGAAAAGGTTTGTAACACAGTCTCTCGGCGAAACTTTCATTTGATTCGTTTTCTTCCCCAGCTTATTGGTTCGGCATTGCTGTCATAATCTGTCAGATACTGCCCTTCACATACTTCACATACATATGCACGGCTACACTTCTGACGCTCATACCCATGCAAGGACGATCGGGTTCCTCATCGAATCCGGATATCGCTGTTGCGGCCATTATTTGGCTATTTTCTTTGATGTTTGCAGGGTTTATTGTAAGTAAAGCTAAATATTATACGTGCAATCATTTCCATAATTTATTATCATTCTTTTTATGTATTTAGGTGCCCCTTCTTATGTTCTTTCGCAAGACAAGAACTATAGCACTGTGCTTTTTGGCTGCTACGATACTTTTTATTATAATAGCAGTTACGAATGCTGGATTTCCCTATAAAGCAAAAACATCCACACAACGATACAACTTGATTGTAAGTCTTATGATGGTATTTTTAACAATACTACTCTATAAATTGTTCAATCCAAATAGCATTCACATCGTCGTCTTCATAACGCAGACGGTTCTACACGAATAGACGAAAGCGGCATCTATGTCTATCCACAAGATCGACGTTTCAATATTGCTCAGGGTAACATAAATTTATTTATAATATAGCATATAGCATTTTATATAAACATACAATTTTAGACTATATAAACAAAATTGGGGAAACACACAAAGTCAGTGAGTACTGCAATGAAGAGATGTTTTGCGGACTACCTCTGTACAATCATCGTTGGCATAAGGCACGTGAATATAGCTTATGGATTCCTCTAAAAGAAGCTCCTCAGATACCAACGGTTTATCCCAATCTGACGCTACAAGAAAGTACAGAGCTGGAAAGCCCGACACGAAAGCGTTTTACCTTCATCCTGGAGGGACCCGATCATATGACCATCTTTGTAAATGTCAAAAACGATGCTAAGATACTGGACTGGTCTTTCAATGACACACTTATCCGTGAGAACGAGCCGCCACCACATTTCATTTATTTCTCTTACGGAATCGACAACAGTGCCCTAGAATTTACAATCGATGTTGAAAAAACCAGTTCTTCGTTCGATACGCCAACCTTGGAAATAGGAATTGGCGGTCATTGGGTGCATGAAGACACAAGCACGTCGAAAATAAATCAATATTCTAAGTATTTTCCATCATACACCTATTTACAAAGTTGGGTTGGCACCTATGAAAGTTGGTACTTCTGAAACAGCCATTCATAGAAGTAAATTACCATCATTGGCCTCCATTGGTAGCAAAACATATCTACATTAGATTGCACTGAATCAAAAGCAACTATATTTATAGAATCTGATAAATAAATGTCTATTTATTAATAAATGTGATAACCTAAGCTTATAACTATTATATGTATGTGTGTCTCGCTCTTCCTTAAAACAAATATTACTCTGTAATACCATACAACACCTTTATGTTAAATAAAATGGTTGAAGAAACTTTAGCACCATACTTTTTTGTTATTTTATTAAATAAAGGAACATTAACGTACGAAACAGAACTTAAACAAAAATACATTTTTATATTCGCGCCTCAAATACAAATTTCCACAATTTGCAAGGCCGTTAAAAAAACACACGGCGGAATTATATTCCCGCCGTCGCAAATTAAGTTCTGGTAAACTGCTGAAAAATATTCAAATAAGTGCTGGAAATCGTTATACAGAAAGGCGGCTTTTTCAAACATAAAACGAATGGATTTTATTTTCCTGACACACGCACCAAGCAGAACAGCCTTAATACATAAAGTACAATATTTAAAAATTGAAGCTACCACACGTTTGTTAAATTAAACTATTTACCTATACATTTGTGCTTCAACGTTAAATAGCTGTAGTTTTCAGAGTTGCCTTGCGCTTATCTTGCTGGACCAAAACAGACGGTCCGACAACCCTGCTTAACATCTGTTCGACTTATATAAACATATTATATGTATGCAAATTGATGTATGTACATCGACGCACAAAATATGTACAAAGGTAGAAATATACATATATACTAATGTATGAACAACGACAAAAATGAAAATGGTAAGTGTGCAAGTTTGAGCCTGCGCAATACAGCATGTCTTATTAGTTCGACCAAATGAATTGAAATCTGCCAACAAACGAAATGTTTGAGAACGCCAACACAATACATAAGACCATAAAATGCGAGACAGGTTAGATAAAGCCAAGTTGGCCAGCGTTGCTATGATAAGAAAATATATACAGGCAGCTTGACTCATTCAATATCCTAAATAAAGAGTTTTGTGGTGATATTACTAAGGGGCCCGTTTTATGTTGCTGCTGCACCATTTTATGGTAATTACAATTATAAATTTTTATAATACATATGGCTCGGGGTAAAAGAACTACATAACTATACATACAAACATACACATTAAAAAGGCTTTAAGTAGAACTGTTTGTCCCTATTTGTCAATCAGTCGCAATTGGCAACGGTTTTGGCTCTAACAGGCAGAATGGTTGATGATCAGAAAAAGCTCGTGAAGTATCCTAAGTTATGCTTATTAACTTGAAATTAAATAACATCTGTTATGTTCCAGCGGGACTATTATGGCTATGGCTCATCCAGAGAGAGCGAAGATGAGGAATCGCTCAAATCTTCTGAAAAAAGAGCCAGCCGAAAAGTACATTGTGGCTACGCTCCAGGATTCCTACTGTTCTGGGTAACTCTGTTTTTTGCATTGGTTATACCGCTCTTTAACCGCCTGCCAGAGGGCCTAACCATCGAAGACGAATCTCACAACAAAGGCGCCTTCATAGCCGAGCGTGCCCAAAAGTTGCTGTATGAGTACGATGTGATTGGACCCAAGGTCGTGGGAAGTCATGAAAATGAGAATGTCACCGTCGCACTACTGCGAAGTGAAATTGACAGCATACGCCAAGTTATGCTAACGGGTATGTTTGAAATGGAGGTGGACGTCCAACAGGTGTCCGGTGCTTATATGCGCAGCTCAATCGTCAACATGTACCAAGGCGTACAGAACGTCGTTGTCAAGTTAAGCTGCAAGGTCAGCACGAGTAATTCCTATTTGTTGGTAAACAGCCATTTTGACTCGAAGCCGGGAAGTCCAGGTACAGCGTTGATTACACCATTATTTAGTCGAATAAATCTTTGATGTCGAAATAATAACACACTCCTGTTTTGGTATAGGCGCTGGTGACGATGGTCACATGATGGTCGCGATGCTAGAGGTGTTGCGCCAAATGGCCACTACAAATCAAACTTTCGAGCACCCGATAGTTTTCCTTTTCAATGGTGCCGAAGAGAACTCATTGCAAGGCTCGCACGGATTCATAACACAGCACAAGTGGGCGAAGCAATGCAAGTATGGATGCAACTATATCACCTTACATATGAAAATAAATGTGACACCACTTCATTCGTTTTGTTAAATAGAGCACTCATTAATTTAGATGCAGCTGGTAGTGGAGGACGTGAGATACTTTTCCAAAGTGGTCCCAATCACCCGTGGCTGATGAAGGTAAGTTGTGTACACCTGTATTAGTATTCCCATTACTCATAAGTATTTTTTTCCAAAATCAAGTTCATAGCTTTCCTATTTCAAATAAACCTTATCGCTGATTTATCGAACCATAAACACATGTATCATTAACTCAAGTGGTTATAAATATTAAAAATTTATGATGGACATGTCGTTGTTTACTCTTTACAAATGCGATAAGATAGCCAAAGTAAATGCCACACGCTTCCTCGATTTGATTCATATGATTGACTATTTATCTCATTTAAAGTACTACAAGAAGTATGCTCTCCATCCATTTGCCACAACCATGGCTGAGGAAATCTTTCAGGCTGGTATCATCCCCTCAGATACGGACTTTAGGGTATTCCGCGACTATGGAAACGTGCCAGGTGAGATTCTAGATTCCATACGCCCCGCATCTTTTAAATAATTCCTTATATCTACAGGTCTGGATATGGCACAGTGTACAAACGGCTATGTTTATCATACCAAATACGACACTTATAACGTTATACCACGTGGATCACTGCAAAATACTGGCGACAATCTATTAGCACTTGTGCGCGGATTCTCAAACGCCAGCGAGTTGTATAACACACAAGTAAGTAATCATATCACCTTCCTTTATACCTAAACTATGCTAAACCATAAATTCTGCATTATTCAGGAACATGCTGATGGCCATGCCGTTTTCTTTGATTTCCTTGGACTCTTCTTCATATACCACACTGAAGAAGACAGTAGCATCTACAACATGGGGCTAGCAGTTATCGCCTTAATGCTAATTCTAATTTCGCTGGTGCGCATATCGTGCAATTCTTATGGGTCGCTTGGATATGTTTTTTTCTTGTTCATAAAACTATTTGTGCTTCAATTGGTTGGATTTGCGCTCGGCCTAGTGCTGCCCTTAGCTGTGGCCTATATGATGGATAGCTTAGATCGCACGCTGAGCTATTTCACGAATACTTGGCTAGCTGTTGGCTTGTACGCAATACCCTCCATGATTGGCCTCAGTCTGCCTACAGCAATGTACTTTAGTCTGAAGTCAAAGGTGAGTAAATTAAAATGATTGTACCGTCAGTCAATAATCTATATCGTTAATGCAGAGTCGAATCGATCAGTCCTATCAGCTGCAGTTGGCCGTGCATGCCCATTGCACCATAATAGCCGTGTTAGCGATTTCATTAACGTGGTTAGGCGTGCGGTCTACTTACCTTTGCGGCATTGCTCTGCTGTTTTACGTTGGCGCCCTAGCTTTTAATTTACTCACATCGTTGCACGATCGCCTTTTTGCATGGAAACTTGTGCTATGCTTAAGCCAACTTTTGCCTTTCGTTTACTTCTGCTATCTCTTCTATGCTTTCGTTGTGGTGCTCATACCTATGACAGGTCGCAATGGCAACGCAGCCAATCCAGATTTGCTTATAGCTGGCATATGTGCACTGGGTACCATCTTATCTATGGGATTCTTGGTAAGTGGTGTGATTAACAATAAACTATTTATTTTAAACAAAGCGGCATTGCACAGATGCCGCTGCTCAACGATTTCCGCCGCCCAAAACTTATTCTGACTATGCTGGCAATCCTTACCATAACTTTTGCCTATATTGGAGTCGCCACACAAATTGGATTCCCCTATAGACCGAAAACTAATGTCCAACGCGTAAATATGCAGGTATATAGCAAGAATCTGTTTTAAAGTTTCCTGCCTACTTACTACCCACCTTTCAATTCAAGCAAGTGCATCGAATCTTTTACGAATACGATGGACAAATCAACAAAGAAGAGTTTGGATATCTGCTTGATTTCCAAAACAGACGCATGGAGCGACCGCTGTATGGCAGCAAAGTGAATCTTACTGGATTGCGAACCCTTGACGAAGATTGCAGCAAGTACATGATGTGCGGCATGCCCTTTTTCAGTCGGATTGCGCAGACGCCATCACAAATCCGTTGGTTGCAACGAAGTCCTCTGAAAATGCCAGGGGATGTGACGCTAGAAAATATAAATAAGAGCGGTTCAGGAAACGGTACGCGCTTTGAGTTTCGCTTGACTGGTCCGCCACATATGAGTTTGTTTGTACAACCTTTGGAGGGTACAGCAATTACCGGGTGGTCCTTCATTCGAAACCCGCTGGATAACCCCGACAAATACGGGCCACCATATTACATTTACTTCTGCTATGGCAATGACAGTTCTCCATTAAACTTCCACATCGATGTTAATGTAAGCAAACAAGTCTACTGACTTACTTATTATACACAACATACATATCTGTAAAATGTTTTTCCTGCAGAAAACCAATGGCGATTTCAATGTGCCACTATTTGAGCTCGGAGTCGTGGCCCACTACCTAAGTACATCTTATACCCGCGACTCGGATGCACAGAAATTTATTGACGATTTTCCAGACTATACATTTATCATGGACTGGCCCAGCATATACAAAAGATATATTTATTAACAATTTAAAGCATTCCACCTACAATTCGTTTCGATTTTAATCGAATTTATTTTTATTTGCTAATTTTTTATTACACGTATATTATAAAGACTAAGCATGGGCTCCATGAATTTAATTTTAATAAAATGGTAGTACTTCAGTATTTATATTATATTACATAGTCTGAAAGAAAATTGTGTATTTTCAGCCGCTAAAATATTTGAAAATGCAGGCCTACAAAATTGTTACTAAATATTGGATTGTTAATAAATCTTTTTTTTCATTTTAACAAATATATAAATTGCAGAAACACGTTTGATTTGAAGTTTTATTTGAAAATGGCTCCAGAAAAGTGCGCTACAATTTTTTAACAAACATCGCAATTAAAGCCTTGCACATAATGTTTCTTAAGATTTGTTTAAGAGCATTATTAATAGTTAAGATAGTTATGCTATTAAAACTAAAAACAAAATTACATTCTACTTACATATTTCGTAATCAATACTTTTATAAAAAAAGCTATACAAATTTTTGGAGGCGTAGAAAATTTATGTTAAGATATTTTTAGCAACAAACTAGTTTGTGCTTATTATTGTAAATTTATTTATTGTATAATGTTTCTTAAGATTTGTTTAAGAGCATTATTAATAGTTAAGATAGTTATGATATTAAAACTAAAAACAAAATTACATTCTACTATCAATACTTTTATAAAAAAAAAACTATAAAAATTTTTGAAGGCGTAGATAATTTATGTTAAGATATTTTTAGAAACAAACTAGTTTGTGCTTATTATTGTAAATTTATTGGAGTACTTAGTTCAAATGAGCATATTTCTATATTTCGACTAAAACTCTTGATTGCATATTAATTTCCACTTAGCATGTATGCGTTTATAACTTAGTTCGATACAAACAACCAATATATAGTATGCTATAAGCCCATAAAGTTAATTAGGAACCATTAAAAAGTGCCGGGAAACCTATGTGTTTTGGGAAATGGTAAATTTCCGCGGCTGTGGTTTTCGCTATGTTTCCAGTCGTTTTTACTTACTACTTAATCTTTATGGGCTTCAAAGTACAAATCAGTGTAGATAATATCCATTGTTTTGTGGCGAGGGTCGAGCCCCAAAATGAACAACTAGAAGGCATTGGATTTTAGTCGCGCGTTGATTGGCATTGGGAGTGTACGGTGTACGGCAGAAGAAAAAAAGTGGACAACAATGGGGCTCAAGTATCGCAAAGTAAATCAAAAGCTTCACTAAAATATCTAAGAATATGATAGAGAAAAAGTATAATGTATATGTGTAATACTAATGCTACGGTCAGACCTGCACATAAACTGCAATTTATAAGTAGTATGCGTTGAAAATTAAGATAAATCTGGTCTGGCCATACCTTAGGCCGTGCTGTGCTTCCTAAAGTTTCATTCTCCAGTTGTTAAAAAAGTGTGCAATCATTAAACTGTTCAAACTAGTTAGTTAATTTAAAACGTTATTTGTTTAAAAAGTTGTTCTCTAATGTCTAGTATTATATATACGTATATATACAGAGATGTTCCTGATCTGTATCTGATTACGCACTAGCTTAATTTGTCTATTTGTTGAAAATTAGAGATTTTCCATTATATTTGTATTAAAGGCTAGATTGTGATATATCGTTTTCAATTTCCCAGAGCTCCGTTATCTCAGATGTCGAATTAGATGTTGCACTCATAAAAAATAAATATAAAGGCAGAGTGCCGTGGTACTATTCAGCCCCCTTCTTGCTATTCTGGTTGGTGCTACTTTTCGCTGTCGTAGTGCCACTCTATAATCGACTGCCTGAACCCGTAAATATTGCGCAGGAGGCAGAGAGACCTGGAGAGTTTGTGGCAGAGCGCGCCGAGCGATTACTATATAAATATGATCTTATTGGACCCAAAGTTGTGGGTAGCAATGCCAATGAAATTCTCACCATTGACTTTCTGCGAAATGAAGTGGAAAACATTCGCGCGGCAATGCGTCAAGATCTCTACGACCTAGAAGTGGATGTACAGCAACCATCGGGCGCCTATATACATTGGACAATGGTGAATATGTACCAGGGGGTACAAAATGTAGCCGTAAAACTAAGCACGCGCGGCTCGCACAGTGAATCATATTTGCTGCTAAACAGTCATTTCGATTCCAAGCCCAGCAGTCCGGGTAAGTTGGCAAAGAGTTTGAATCTGTCAAATAATATTGAAGACATGGCTACGGTGGTGCAGGCTCGGGAGACGACGGCACAATGGTTGTGGTGATGTTAGAGGTACTTCGACAAATGGCCATATCAGACAAGGCATTCGAACATCCAATTGTGTTTCTATTTAATGGCGCTGAGGAGAATCCCCTGCAGGCTTCCCATGGCTTCATTACCCAACACAAGTGGGCAAAGAACTGCAAGTAAGTAATACCCCCTGACTGCAATCAGTTCGGCACTAATCACCCCCAATAACATTTTTCCAGAGCTCTAATTAACTTGGAAGTTGCTGGCAGTGGTGGCAGGGATTTGCTCTTCCAGAGCGGCCCCAACAATCCCTGGCTAATGAGCGTACGTGTTGTACAATTTTCAGTTTTTAACATTGCTTTTCTGTTATTAGCACTGCGTGATGATCATCATTATAGTTATATACGTATACTGCATGCCGTATATAATTTATTATTTTACGATGATATTATCGAACCGCAAACTGACCACAGCAATAATGTTGCTATGTTCGAATCGGCGTCATATCTTTCATGTCAGCACAACTGCCGCAATGCTTTGAAGTTGTTTATCTTTAGCTTTTGTTTGCCATTTCAGTACTACAATAAATATGCCAAGCATCCTTTTGCAACCACCATGGCTGAGGAAATTTTTCAGGCTGGTCTGTTGCCATCCGACACTGACTTCAGGATTTTTCGCGACTATGGAAATGTGCCAGGTAATAAGTGGAAGAAATATACTTGCTAGAGCTCCATAGCCACTGTCATACTAGAAAGTTCAAGCGCCGCATGGATGACTTATGATATACGAACATTCTATATACTTGTATGATTAGCATAATGACATTAATAATTAACCAGTCTGTCCGTCTTTATAAACAACAATAACTTGGTATAATACCGACCTGTGGGGAAAACACAAAGTAATGTCAAAATCGACGAAATATACATAAGCCAAAGGAATTATTGACACAACAATGTTTTTTTTAGGTGAAAGACATTAGCAGGATAATGTGTACTTACACCGTATTCACGACTCGAATTGATACGCCTTAAACGTTCTATTCGTTTAAATTTCAGGTCTTGACATGGCTCAGATCAATAATGGCTATGTCTACCACACCATATTCGACAGCTATAAGGTAGTGCCTCGTCGCTCGCTGCAGAGCTCTGGCGAAAATGTTCTGCCACTGGTGCGAGCCTTTGCCAATGCCAGTGAAATGTACAACACCGAAGTAAGTTTGCTGATACACTCAGAATACACAACAATTTTGAAAATAATTTATTTTTACGATTTTCTTCAAATTGAGAAATCATAATAGTAATTGGAAATAATTAGAAATGGGCTTCATTTATTAATTAATTAATTTTATGCCAGTTGACACAAATGAGTCTCTCTAGTTTTAGGCGCGAAAACAATTTCAAAATATTAAACTGGCGTCAGAAACAAAGTTGCAGAAAGTATTATTTTAACGAAAATTATTTTGTGAAGCTTTGTTTATATATTTTTTTAAAACACATTTTTTTGGAAGAAACTTTCTGTCACTTCCGTCAGTTGCATTGATTTTAATGGGGAGATTATAATTTATTCTAATTTATTTTATGTAAAATAATTTAGATAACTATTAATTTCACAGGAACACAGCGAAGGACATTCGGTTTTCTTTGACTTTTTAGGACTGTTTTTCGTGTACTATTCGAAAACCACTGGCACTGCCTTAAACTGCAGCATCGGAGTATTGGGATTGGTCCTGGTTTGCGTCTCACTTTGGCGAATTGGTCGCGTATCCGATGTATCCCTGCCTCAAGTCTCTATTTGGTTCGGCATCATACTGGCCTTAAATGGTTAATATTTAGTTTTTAATATTGTTTTTAATACTAATACAATATTTGATTATTTTACAGTACTCGGCACCATACTCTGCCTTGGCCTGCCACTGCTTATGGCAGTAATGTACGACGCTGGCGATCGTTCGCTGACCTATTTTACAAGCACCTGGTTGATGATTGGACTGTACATAATTCCAGCTATTATCGGACTAAGTCTGCCTACCACACTTTTTTATAGTTTCAAAAGAAATGTAGGACAAAAGTACTTGTTATTTTCTGCAGACTGTAAAAACTTATGAATATTTGGACTTGCAGGAAAATATTAGTCACGACTATCATCTTCAAATGAGCTTACATGCACATTGCGTCATTATGGCGCTGATCGCAATTATATTGAGTGCTATAAGCCTTCGTACACCCTACCTATGCATGATATCCATGATTTTCTACTGCCTCGCCCTGTTGATTAACTTGCTAAGTAGCTTGCATGATCGGGGTAAGTGGTTTGGAGTGCATTTACAAACCAAATTATATGATTTACATTTAAATTCTTTTAGAATACTACTGGGCGTTGATTATACAAATATGCCATCTGATGCCCTTCCTCTACTTTTGCTATCTGTTTTACACTTTTCTGTGTGTATTTATACCTATGATGGGTCGAAATGGTAGCGCCATTAATCCGGATCTCTACATTGCCCTGATGTGTGGCGTGTGCACATTCTTCGCTCTAGGCTTTGTGGTAAGATATAGGATATATAATTGCAAAAATACATACATACTTACACTTATATATATTTATTTGATGTTTAAACCAGACGCCGCTCATTAGCATGTTCCGGCGTTCAAAATCCGTACTGGCAGGATTAGCAATTGTAATGTTTATATTTTGTATGATAGCTGTTTCGAGTGTCGGCTTTCCCTATCGTCCAAAAACTAGCGTGATGCGAGTTAATTTTTTGGTATGTCACGTATTGAAAGATTATATACAAGTATATTATATGATTTATCTTAAATACATATATCTTTCTAGCAAGTGCAACGCATCTTCTACGAATATGATGGTTCGGTTGTTTTGAATGATTCTGGCTATTACTTTGATTTTCAAGACAGACGACTAGCACATCCCCTGAAAGACACGTCAGTTGATTTGTCTGGTCTGGTCAGCATTGAAGCTGACTGCGATAAGCATCTGATGTGTGGAGTGCCTTGCTTTAATCATAGATGGTGCAAGGCTCGCCGACAGGGACAGTGGCTGCCCCGGGCAGAGCCTGTCCAGGTGCCTGGTCCCTCCTCCTTGGAACTACTGAACAAGACTATTTTAAATAGCAATGCCATAAGGTTTCAATTCGCTTTGAACGGTCCGCCTCATATGAGTTTATTTATAGCGCCTCTGAAAGGCGTTAGCGTTCAGGACTGGTCTTTCATAAGAAACATGTTAGACAATCCAAACGAATTCTCAGCTCCATATCACATTTTCTTTTCCTACGGCATCGACAATTCCACCTTAAATTTCCACATAGACTTTGAGGTTGGTATTTCTTGGATTATAATATCAAGGAAGGTGATATTTTATAATATGAAAAATATGTTTATATTTTAATTTTAGACAACAGATGGAAACTTCAATGTGCCGTTGTTTGAATTGGGCGTCTCTGCGCATTACGTTAGCTACGACTACGAGAGGGATGCGACCTCGCAAAAATTCATAACCGATTTTCCGGACTTTGTACACGTAATGGAATGGCCTACACTCTACAAGCGATACATATTTTAAGTTAAAACCATTTCTATTACACGTCATCTAAATATCATCACATTTCCTAAAAGAGATTATCACATTTTTTAAATCTAAAATATTTTGTTCAAAAGGTTTAAAAACACTACAGTTTGTGGAAAAATATAAATATGTATTTTAGTAAGCCCTGCCGCGGCTTTAATTTGACGAAATTCATGAACTCATTGTAGCACATATTTTGACATATTAAATAAGTCAACTCTGTATGCCTATGTTTTTGTTATTATATAGCAAATAAAAAATATTTATTACACAAGAAACTTTACTCTTTTTTATATCCATCAGAAATACTAGTAAATATTTCTCAAATATTTATTCATATAAACATCAAAGCTACCAATTAGCTGTTAAAATTATTGGCCAGGAATCTAGCTGACGAGCCCCGTTGAGTGGGGAAATAAAGATTTGTTTATAGCCACCATTTGAAAAACTTTTGGCTCATTGTACAAGTAGAGCGACCGCCGACGACATCAAAAAAACCTGCAGCTGTATGGCCAGTACTTACTTAACAGATGCTAAACTATAAATCCATAAATTCACCCTGTTTCTAACGATAAAAGCAAGCACTTATCAGCTAGGATCGAATTGGTATCATTCGGTGAATAAATGATGTTGAAACACTCTTGATCCGAGTTCCAAAGTTTGTAATCATTAGCAGTGCAGTCAAAAGAATCTCTATTCGCGTGCTGTGGGGTGAGATACGGCAGTACATAATATAAAAGTACCTAATTATACTATAAATTCTATAGTATTCATACGTATACATAAAGATATGAAATCACTGCTGATAAAATCGCTTTAAAATTGAACGCGCTGGGGACAAGTTTACTTAGTCGCTCTCCGTTCACTGCTGCTGATACTATTACTGTCGGACTAAAACTAAGCCACCAACATGGACAATCGAAAGGACATAGATGTAGGTCTTTCTAAATTTATTGGTAATCAATCGATATTATATGGCTAATACAAGTACTCATCAATTGTAGGGGGCCAGTGCAGTCATTGACATCAGTCAAAAGGAAAAGACTCATAAGCAACTGGATTGGTATTACTCCCCAGCACAGTTATTATTCTGGTTTGGATTGTTTTTTGCTGTGGTTGTGCCACTATTCGATTATCTACCAACTGCAATAAAAATCAACGAGGAGTCCAGCAATCCGGGTGAATTTGTTGCGGAACGAGCAGAGCGCATATTGCTAGAGTTTGATCGAATGGGGCCGAAGATTGTGGGCGACGAAATGAATGAGAAAATAATGGTAAAATTCTTGCTCAACGAAATTGAAAAGGTTCGCGCCGAAATGCGTGACGATCTCTATGAACTAGAGGTTGACGTACAACAGGCATCTGGCGCGTATTTGCATTGGGAAATGGTGAACATGTACCAGGGTATGCAGAACGTGATCGTCAAGCTGAGCACGAAGAGTTCCAATAGTACATCCTACCTACTAATCAACAGTCATTACGATAGCAAGCCGGGAAGTGTGGGTAAATGGCTTCAGATGAGCTTCATAAAAGGGTATTATAAGATTGTCCATCTAAGGTACAAGTGATGCCGGTCATATGGTGGTCACAATGCTGGAAGTGTTGCGTCAATTGGCCAAGTCAGAGGAGACCTTTCTACATCCTGTTGTCTTTTTGTTCAATGGCGCCGAGGAGCAACCGCTACAAGGCTCGCACGCCTTTATATCACAGCATAAATGGTCGGCCAACTGCAAGTAAGGCTTGAAACTACAAATACTTAAGCATTTACACATAAAACCTTGTCCACGACAAGGGCGTTGTTTAATCTAGATTCAGCTGGTTGTGGTGGACGTGAAATTCTATTTCAAGGCGGCCCGAATCATCCCTGGCTAATGAGCGTGAGTATTGTACACGTATACAGTATATATATATAGCCTTTAGATAACGCAACAGGTCTGTTATCAGTTAATAAAATGTTCGATATGGTTTGGATATAAAATAAAATTCTTTATCTTACAACCAATATCTTATCAACCTTTTTTTTATATATATAATAAATCTTTCGAGAACGCTGAACCCTATTTAACTATACTCGTATACTTGCAGCATTACAAGAAGAGTGCCAAGCATCCTTTTGCTACGACAATGGCTGAAGAGATTTTTCAAGCAGGCATTATCCCTTCAGATACAGACTTTAGAATCTTTCGCGATTTCGGACCAGTGCCAGGTTTGACTTCACTTTATATTGCGCTACTATAGGCTATAGTTGAAAAATGTCTTATCCAGGTCTGGATATGGCGGGTTCCTACAATGGATATGTTTATCACACAAAGTACGATCGCTTCAACATAATACCGCGCGGCTCTCTGCAAAACACGGGCGATAATCTTCTGTCTCTGGTACGGGGATTCACCAATGCCGAGGAGATGTACGACACCGATGTATGAGCCAGCAATATGTATTTCTTTAGTCATTTTGACAAACTCTTTGTTTTTCTATAGGCTCACTCCGAGGGTCATTCCGTTTTTTTCGACTATTTGGGCTTATTTTTTGTCTACTACAAGGAGGCAACTGGTGTGGCTCTGAATCTTTGTTTCTCCTTCGCTGGACTCATCTTGGTAGGTGCATCACTGTGGCGCATGGGAAAACTATCCGATATGACCTTTGGAAAAATTACCGGCATATTTGGAATGGTATTTCTGCTGGAACTGGCTAGTTTCGTTCTGGCTTTGGGTCTACCACTACTGATGGCTGTATTTTACGATGCTGGCGATCGCACATTGACGTATTTTAGCAACAAATGGCTTATTATCGGACTATATATTTGTCCAGCGTTGATTGGATTGATGCTTCCTATAACATTATACCTCACATTTAGACCGAATGTAAGTAGTCCAACATCTCTGAGATATTTAGGGGACAAATATATAAATGAATTCGCTGTTACAGGATAAAATCTCACATGCCTATCACCTTCAAATGGCTCCTCATGCCCACTGTGTTCTCCTCGCTTTGCTCTGCATTATTCTTACAGCCGTTGGTCTCCGTAGTATCTACCTCTGTATGATCTCTATATTCTTCTACATTTGCTCATTGATCATTAACTTGCTAAGCAAGCTGCACGATCGAGGTAAATTTATAATACTGCAATATTCCTATACTTTTGTTAACCCTTCTTTTATATTTAGGCTACATTTGGGCCCTGGTCCTAAGTATATGCCAGATAATGCCTTTCCTCTACTTTAGCTATCTGTTTCTTGCATTCCTCACTATTACAATTCCGATGATGGGTCGTAAGGGTATTGACGTGAACCCCGACCTTTTAACTGCCGGATTGTGTGCTTTGGGCACAATTCTATCAATGGGTTTTATTGTAAGTGATTTTAAGATGCTGTGTTTTCCCAAAGATACGAGTATACCGTTCTTTCACTTCTCCGAAGGCACCGCTTATCAACATATTTCGTCGACCTAATTCTGTAATGGGTGGCTTAGCACTCATTACATTTATATTCTGCATGATTTCCGTATCGGAAGTTGGTTTTCCTTACCGCACTAAGACGAGTGTCATGCGCGTCAACTTCTTGGTGAGTAAGAGATCTTACATCATCGCTGAATCGGAATTAACATTATTTGACGTTGCAGCAAGTTCGCCGAACATTCTATGAGTACGATGGTTCCATAAGCTTAGACGACTCCGGCTACTACTTCGATTTTCAGGATAGGCGAGTAGAACAGCCTCTGATCGACTCAATGAACCTTACTGGCCTAATTGGTATTGCGGATAAATGTGATTCGGTTATGATGTGCGGCGTACCCTGTTTTAATCATCGATGGTGCAAGGCCCGCTACGAAGGTCATTGGCTGCCCCGTGAAAAACCTGTTGAGATTCCAGGCACTTCTGTACTGACTCTTCTAAGCAAAGTTGTGCTCTCGGATGGGTTCACTGTACGTTATGTGTTTAACCTCGATGGACCGGCACGCATGAGTTTGTTTGTCCAACCCATGAGAGGAGTAAAACTGTTGAATTGGTCCTTCCTGCATGGAATGCTTGACCAGCCTGCCACGTTTAGGCCACCGTATCACATTTTCTATGCTTATGGAAATGATGACACGCCCCTCGAGTTCTTCTTTGAACTAACTGTGAGTAGACTATTATAAAAAATTCTTGAGTTCAGATCTAATTGGTTCTCAGAAAGACGATGGCAACTTCAATGAACCCGTCTTTGAGATTGGTGTCTCTGGCCACTACCTAAGCTTCCTACACAAGCGGGACGCTGAGAGTGAAAGGTTTATTGCAAGTTTCCCTGACTGGGTTCATGCCATGGAGTGGCCCGCATCCTATGAACGATATGTGTATTAAAATAACCTATGTAATATAACTTAAATAAACTCGTTATATTACGTATAGTATACTTATGATGTGCGTTCAAATAAAAGGTAGAAATACTGTAGGCTGAAACGTAATGAATACTATTTCTATAATAAGGTTGACATACACACGCCTCTACATTCAACAACTGACTACGCGTTTGGTTGCATACAAATTGGGTTAAGAATATGTCAATATACTCATGCATAACGACATCACAGTGTTTGTTTGAAAGTATTTCATTCCGCATCGTGTTGCGTGCGCGTTTCTTTACAATAACAAGTTTGGTTCGATATTGGTTAAATATTTGAACTAAAAAGAACCGCTCACACACAATTGTATAAATATACGAATGCAATACAGGTGTTGCATTCACCGGATAGCCATTTCATTCTTTGGGGTGGTATAAAACAGCCGCTCTGATCCATTGAGAGGCACACTTCGAGTTTAACGTTAATTTTAACAGCAACTAACAACCAGAAGCAATACAACAAAATGAAACTCTTCAGTGTCTTCCTTATCGTTATTTTGGCGATAGCCGGTACCATAGCTCAAGATCCAGTTACAACGACAGCTACTCAAACAGCTACAACAACTGCTCCAACTTCTCCAACATCTCCGACAACACCGCTGACACCACCCACACCTACCACGACTACCTACACCTACACGTACACGCCCACATATACGGAGTCAACCACGACCAAACCCTTCAAGCAACAATTCCTTTCGCTACTGTTCAACAAGAAGTCTGGTTAGGACTGCCGCCGAATCCGCACCGTGTCATTGTAACTTAATTGTTTTGTTAAAATGTGAAAATATAAATAAATGTAATAGTTTAAATTGAAAAAAAAAAACAAAAACAAAAAACGAAAAACACACACACTTTGGGTTTCATGTTTGTTCTTTCCGTTGCTTTCATTAAAGTTATCTCACGTAGTATCGTAGTTAGTTGAGGTTTGAGTGAGCTTATCTGGTTATCTTGTCAAAGGTAATTGACTCCTCTGTGAACAGACGTTGCATAAGAAATAATCCATTCAAATGGGCATTCATTACCACTCTTCATCAATCTTCTGCTAGTTCCTAGAATACAAGAGGATTGAACCGGAGAAAGAGCAGAGGTGCTATTTATAACACACAACTGGAAGACAACATATAAATTGAAGTTATCAAACAGCAACTAGGAAGCTGCGCATGTGCGGCAAAAATTAAGCTTTACATTTTTCTTACATAATTGAAGAGTCGCTTCAGAAATGATTCCAACCAGGTAGTTCCAAATGGTTTTCTCCTCAATATCTTATATCTCCAACAATTTTAACTTTTTTAATGAGACTAAGGCCGTTTTTTTGAGAAAATTTGTAAACATTACATAACTTTCAATTGTTTTATTTGTCACTTTTTATGTAAACATAAATAAAAAGCATTTATCTCATTCTAAGATTTTCGACTTGCCCGCAAAAAAAAAACCAAAAGTTACTCAAGTGACTGACTATGGTACAAAAGAACAGACCGATGGAAGGACCGTCATATCGTTGGGGTAAGGGTATAGGTAATTACCCTTCGGTTACAGAGTGTAAAAAACCATTTGAGTGTTTAGAATATATTCTCAAATTTTTCTTCAATTTTCAACTCAGAATGTCGAGAATTCCTTATTTTCCCATCGCTTTGGATTAGTCCACATACATATAGTAGTGTGCATATATTTTCTTCTTAAGCTGCTAGTAGTCAATTATGTATTTCGCCAGATAATAACTCTTCCTCTTTTTACAATATCATAACCAAATGAACAATTTTCTTAAAAGATAATCATAGAAAATTCTTTATGACCTCCTAAGAAATAAGAAGTGTATGATTTCTAATTGTTTTGTATGGTTATAATAAAATTGAATTTGAAATAATAAAATTTCTATTGTTTTTGTATTTTATAAAGCAAATAGAGGCCCTAAAATAAAATAATAAGTAATAATAAGCTTTACCATAAATCAAATCTAATGTAAAAATACGAAAAGCCTGTTTAATTAATTCATCCGTCGTTAATAAAATAAAATAAAAACCCTCATCCGCGTAGACCAAACCATTTGTTTATCGCGTGTGCATTCAGAATATTTTAATATTTGCCTCCATTCAGTAAAACGTTAAGAATTATTTTCTAAATTTAACTTAATATGCCAAATCTATAATTCTAAACTACATTTCTACTTTTTCAAGAGAGTTTAGAGAACGTTTTCCAATTTGCAATTTTCACAAAATCGTGAGTTGAATTGGGCTTAATATTCTTGTTTATCACCAAAGTGAACTTTAGCCCTTTTTTCAAGTCTTTTATCTATAGTTACTGAATTGAAGAATAGAAGCAACATATGTACATATATTGTGTAACAAATATTTGTTGCATGGGTCATCTAATTTATTGCAATTTTAAGAGCTTCAATTAAATTGTTAAGCTCATTATATACATTGGCATACTTTTATTCACATACTTTAGCATACACATATAGTGGTATATTATGTACATGAAGATTTAAATGTCTAATGATTAAGCTTAAGCTGACAAATTGTTTTGAAAAAGAATATGTTATATTACCTTTAGCATTGAGAGTTATGAATGCCACAAGACGAGTTTATGAGATGAAACTGCCCGTTTAAACGTTGGTAAGCATGCAATAGCACATAACTTACAGTACAGAGTGCTTTGAATGAACATGCCATAATAATGAGATAAATTACAAGTACATACATGCATAGGTATACTATATATTCGTTTTCAATTGCATTAGTATAAAAACTCACTGAATTACCGAAATCAATAAAGACTCTTGAATATGTCTGGGATCGCATTTAAAGTTTATAAGTCCGGAGGAGGGGCTTTCTTCCGTTTACTCATTCTTAAGTTTTCACTGTTAGGTGCATATATAATTACACACCGACAAAACAATGTCAATGTATCATGTAAAAGAGTCATTACTTCCACTGCCGCAACTTCACAAATGTCTGAAGTCAGTGAATACGAATACAACTAGAAGATTCAATCAATGCTCGGGCTTCTGATCTGTGTGTACGCCTTCGAAATGCTAGGTACCGGCAAGTGGCCAACTTTTTGTCGTAAATCTTTCAGCTTGGCCGACGTAGTGCTTGACTGTTGATGTTGTTGTTAGTGTCTGTGTAACTGTAAAGTTCAAGCATTTCTGCTGTTGCTACACTGTCTCAATCTTATGTACTCTTACCTGTTTTGCTATAAATATGCAAACATTTCGCGTTGGTGGCCACAGTTGCCGAAACGACGCTGACAACGGACGAGCTGACGCCCAAAGGAACAGAAGAAGAAGAGACGAAAGCTACAGATCAAAATGCAGTATTTAGTAAGCTCAGAAGCTGATAAGATTTAACAGATTTAAGGGAAATTTAATAGAACTCCTTGAACTTACTCGAAAGGTGCTCTTCATCGTTGCTTCAGTGCTGAGCTTGGGACATGCGCGACCGCAAGGACCTGCCACAGAGCCAATACCGATAATACGACAGGAGCAGGAAGTCAATTTCGACGGCTCCTATAAATACAGCTATGAAACGGGCAACGGCATCAACGTAGAGGAAGAGGGCTACCTCAAGAACGCTGGCACTGATAACGAAGGACAGGTGAGTGCACAAACGATGAGCAATCCAATCGTGAAGCGCTTGGGCAGCATTTGGCAATTTGCAACTACAGCATTAAGTGGCAGATACACTGGCCGCCCACCTAACATTAAACGTGTTTACTATAATGCTAAGCAGCCGCCAGCTGGCATTTGCAATGGACTTGCTTCAGCTGCTGCTGGTGCTGGGGCTGTTGATGATGCGCTCACGATTTCGTCCAGGGGCAGTCAATTGGTCTTGCTTTGAACTCGATTTTTTCTTCTATGTTTTTGTTTAGTGTATATATTTTTTTTTATTTAACCAATTGTAATCGATTGCAACTCTCATTTGTGGCACTATTTTCATGTTGGCTAAAGGTCGCGCAGGGCTTCTTCTCGTACACCTCACCCGAGGGTGTACCCATACGGATTACCTATCTGGCCGACGAGAATGGCTTCCAACCACAGGGTGATCATTTGCCCACACCTCCGCCCATTCCCCCAGCCATCCAAAAGGCTTTGGACTACTTAGCCACAGCGCCTCCGCCACAAGATCAGCCTGCCGCTTTTAATAATAATCGCAGAGGTTAAATGCCAGCTTAAAAGAGACATGGAGACATTAACAACAACAACAACACCAAGACTAGCCGCAATTAAATGCTTTGATGTGAAGCAGAGTTAACAAGTGGACCTACATACATATTGTATATAATCTGACCATACTAAGTAATAAATGTACATACATACATAGAACTCAAAGAGGAATCATTTATTAAGTTTAATGTTATAGGTCATTAAAACTGACGCCACTAGAAAGTTTGCGATTTCGCATTGAATTAATATTATTTGCATTAATTGAATATATTTACATACGCCTGGCAATGGAAAAGTGATGGCGACGTTGTATTGCCGTTTTGTGTAAAGTAGCGCGATTGAATAGAAAATATTTGTACCACATTTGATTTAAAACACTTTTGAAAACTGAAAACATTTCTATGTATATACTTGTACTTCACTGAAAAGAGTAGAAGTGTTTTTGGTGTAAGCTTGAAATGCACAGAAAGAAGAATATTAGACACCACTGGAATCGCGTCCCTCTATTCTAACTGTTTAATAAAATTTGAGCACAATTTGTGGAAGCACCAATTGAGCTGAGCTTATTAGGAAACAAACTAATGGGGCGATATTAACCAAACTTCTTTGCTTTAGACGATTTTGGCCAAACACGGAGGACCAATTTTGAACAGCTACAGGCATAAAGAATAGTTTAGGCAAATAGGAGCTATGGACAAATAGCCATAACCAGTCATACGAACTGAAGCTACCCAAAGTTAGGCGTATGTATGTACATATTATATACATATAGTTGAATCGTACAACATTTGAATGAATTAAGCGCGCAAAACAACTAGAATCAGAAAGTTTTATTAGTGTTGCAATTACTTCAGAATTCTGGTTCCGAATTATTGTTATAATTTTATTAAATTATTCCGGGAGCAGCTTTCAAATGCGACTTTTCGTTTTTGTAGAATCGATTGTTTTCCACTTGGCCTTAAACAGTCCTTGTTTAATTATAAAACATCTTTCAAACTTCATGAAGCTTTAGAAATATTTTGAAAAAAGTATAGCATACTTTTAGACGCTAGTTCATAATATATTACAAAAGCAGCTACATACAGTTTTAGATGCACTGCAGAACCCCTCAAATCAGGCTTTTTATGGTATTTGATACGCTGTTGTCCAAATTTTGCGTTGCCTCAAAGAAATGCCAGCATTTGCAAGTATCTGACCGCATGCAAAATACCATTAATCTTTATAAAGCTGTAGCGCATCTTCACCGTCAAATGGACAGCTGCTCAGCACGATGGACAGCAGTCGCACAAAATATGAATTAAACGCATCATAAACTGAGCATTTTAATTGATCAAGTTTCGATGCATGCAAATGCAGTTAGAGCAGAATCCATTAGCCTCGGCATACACACACACACACACACACACACAGACCCGATATACAAATTGTGTGTTAGTTGGTGCCTACTAGTGGGCGTCATCGGCTCGACGCGCAGATATAAAGCTGATGAGGCTGCTTGATATTCTCATTGCTCTTCAACTATGTGGGTGCATGTAACGGTAGGTTGAGCTGAAAAATCGAAGCGACGCATTAAGTTCATATCTCAATTTCCATTGCAGATTTCCAGCCTGTTGCTGTTGGTGTGTCTGAGTGTGTCACTGGCCCAAACCGATGGCCGCTATCGTCCTGTCAAGGTGGCAGCAAAGGTCGATGTGAATGATGGACGCTACCGGCCCGTAAATGACGGACGCTATAGGGGCGGTGGAGATGGGCGTTACAGTGGAGGCAACGACGGTCGGTATGTGCATGTGGATAATAAATACAAACACGACGATCGTCCTGGCGGCGCCTATTCAGGCGAAAGTGGCCGCTATAAGGGTGATAAAAACAGCGGCGGTAGCAGTGGCGCAGGCGGCGGCGCTGGTGGCAGTGCTAGTGGTGGCGCTAATGGTCGTGCTAGTGGTGGCGGCGGTGGCGCCAGTATCAATAGTGGTCGTGCTGGTGCAGGTGCCGGCCTAACCACATTGAAACCTCAACCACGACCCACAACCAGCCGTCCCATAGACCTGACTGCTAATCTACCCAAAGGCAAGGGCACTGGCGAGGGTGGCAACGGTTGGGCCATCATACGTTTGGAGGATACAGTGAAAGAGGATGGCTATCATTATCTGTGAGTAGGGGCTGGGCAATATCTGGGTATAGTGATCATACTCTTCCATCGATAGCTACGAAACTGAGAACGGCATTCTGGCCGAGGAGAACGGGCGCGTTGAGAAACTAACAGAGGACGATGGACTGCGCTCCAAGGGCTTCTACGAATACACAGGAGACGATGGCGTGCTCTATCGTGTCGACTATGTGGCAGATGATAATGGTTTTGTGCCCAGTGGTGCACATTTGCCCACACCACCACCATATGTGGCCAAATTGTTGGCCTACCTGGAGGCCAATGCGGCTAAAAATAAGTAATAGCCATAAGCATTACCCAATTCAGTTTCAATAAAAAGCTAAGGCAACAAGTCTATAATTGTGATTTTCCTGTTAGCCATCGGTCCAAAAGCCTTTTTGTTTGAATTTAACAAATAAAGCCTTCAAATTGTTGTTGAACAATGTCTTTACGATTTATTTCACTTAATTCACAGAAGCAGTATATTTATTTGCATTCACTTGAGTGTTGGCAAGATATGTTGCTGTATGTACTCCAGTACCTCGTCGATTGCCTCCTGTATTTGGGTCGGCTGCAAAGATAAGCCATTAGAGCAGCTGCACTCGTCTGCCTCCCAACTACTCGTACTTACATCCTGCCCAGCATTTGAAACCGATTGCTGTGGTGCGGGCTCATTTCTGTAGCTCACCTGGTAATCGTTTCTGTTCTGATCGTACTCGCCGGCCACACGTACCGTTTCAACATTAGCTTGCGGCTGCTTATAGTCATAAGCACTGGGACTCATTGAACTGGGATCGGAATGTAAGTCGGAATCGGAGTCCGTACCCCAGAGCTTGTTTTCATTAACGTAATTAAATTTACGTTGCTCCGATTCCTCGCCATCGCGCACCCACTCGAATTGTATAATCTGCCAGCCTGTGCCATTCAAGTTGAAGTCAATCATAAAGCGCAGATGATCCCTCGGGCCGAGCATAAGCTGTTGGGAGTCCGTTGGATAATCCCCTCGAATGTTCACATATGGCTCACCACGATCGCCATAGCCCCCATCATAGGGTCTATGCACGTGGCGATATTTCCCGCTAAGGTCTGGCACATAACGACCTCGTGTTGCGCCATGTAGCTCTGGAACGTAGCGGCCAGGCTTAGGGAACGGCGTAGGCAAGGGCGCATTTTCCGACTCCTCCGACTGCTGTGTCCAAACAAATCCTGCGCGCAGACCTAACAGCGCCAGCGCAACCAAGAAACGTGTAACCATGCTGAATAGCTCGATGCGATTGAATTGCGTCAATCGCATTGCTGGCCATTATAGTTGGAGGCGCATGCAGCTCATCGGCCAATAATCAGCGGAATTTATGTGAAAGAATTTAACTATTTAAATCCAATGAAATATGAGCGGGGCGTTGTTGATTTTATTCGGTGGCTTCGGCATCTGAGTCAACACTCATCAGCGAGCAATTAAAGTTGTTTGCATACTAACAAGCCATACAAATGACACCAAAGCAACTAGACAGCATCTCATTAGCTCAATTTAACTTTGTGTATCAGATTAGTACATTGTAGCTATAGGGCAGACATTAACCCCGTAGCCATTCCTCTGGCTCTCTGTGGAAGCGCCACGTGCTCTGTAATAATTCGCTCGACTTCTCTTTCACACCAAACGGCTCATTGAGTTTCCGTTCGGGCAATTAGTTAACGTTCTCCGGAAACTGTAGGATCAATGGCAATTAGTGGCATCTAAATCAAATTTAATAACAATAATAAACAATGAGACGATCATTTATCTTAATGAGCATTAGCAGCAACTGCCAATCAATCAAAACGGCCGGGCAACACACTTCAGCATTCATCAATCGTACCGCGAATTAATGTAAAAAAAAAAGCAAGCCAAACTGGACATTTATAAAAGTCAACTGTTGCCGTGCAATATTGGGTGAAAACTGGTTAGAAGATTCATTCAAATTGTTGCGTAAATTGAATTTAATATCTTGAAAATATGCAGTACCAAGACAGCCTAAATGTCGCAATTCTGTAGTCAAAGAATTTCGTCCAGCAGAACAAAAAGTACAAATTCTTGTAGATATCACATTATAGTAATATTAAGCTATAGCCATTGCATAATTGTAAGATATACATAGTAGTATAGAAAATTAGTAGCTAAATATTCTTTTTAACGTAAGCGCCAACAAGTGAATTGTACAAATGCTTATTTCATTCTTGTTCCGCATTCACGTGAAATATGTTACACATTAAATATTATATTGATTTTTTATTGATTTTCATTCAAATTTGAAAACAACATCGCTTCCTTATTCTGCAGTTAGGATTATCGATTCCAGATATTTACATTATTTTGGAAATCATTGTAAATGCTCCAAGCATTTTTTTTACCCATGTACATGTGTTTAATAAATAAGTAGATGTTTAAGATAATAAATATACAACTTATAAATATGCATGAACTGCTAATCAAAATTGTACTAACTTTATTTTGATATCTCCAATAGTTTGGGGGGTAATAGTTTTTCAAACCGTTATTTCCGCCTGTACACCACCTCCCCGAGCCGAAAACAAACCACTGGTAATAATGTTCTAATTAGTGTATTTATTAATATTGACACTCAACTTAGTTAAAAAGCTTGCTTTGTCAGCTTTGAAATTAAAATTTTTACGGCTAATATACAAACTGACATGAAGCTGCCACAGTAATAAGCCAAATATTGAGTTTAATTTATTTTTTAGAGCCTTGTTTTTTGCTTGTAAAAATCTGAAATTAATTTCATAGGATCTTGCGAAAAATTAAAAAAAAAACCAAAAATCACCCGCCCACGATAAAATTGAATTACAAAAATCATTTCTGTCGTCAAGTTATTCTGGTTTGTTAATGTTGTTTGAATCAGTTTATTGTTGTTTGTTGAACTTGGAATTATTACAAAAGATAAATTATTTTCGCATTTAATAATCAAATGCTCGCACACACGCGACATAAATAAAACAAGATGAGTGCAAACAATATTGTGCGTAATTTGGTGTTTTGCCTGCAATTAATAAATTGTGAAATTTTTAATTGTCCCCCGACTCACACGACTGGTTTTTATTGCCCATAGCGAGGAACTTTTTTAAATAAAACACTGCCTGCAAAGGCCAATTTTAAAAACGTATTATTGCCTACTTTTGTACATGTAGTGTGTATAGCTGTATCGGAACTATGGCGCCAGATTCCAAAATCCAAAAAAAAAAACCAATGCAGTTGACTGGCGTCTGAAGTTTAAAATAAATGAGATTTCTGCGGTTACGTCGCAAAGCCTAGACAGGGTTAATTTAAGTGCGACTGATGCTTAATCATTGCTTCTAAACAGTGCTGAAGCTCAATTTAATTACAATATTTATTATACAACAATCGCCTTGAACTCTGCCATACATAATTCCTTTGAGCTGAAGTCACCAGAGTCCAGGGCAACAACGCTGCCGACTTTTTTCAGTGCCAATGAACGAAAATAAAATTTGTGAGATTTTGTGCGAATACGATCCAAGAAGGCCGACACACAGCCAAATAATTGCACATAAAATAAATGTTGTTGTAGAAAAATAAAACCAATATCTCTCCTTTTCGCACTTGTCACAATGTGAATTTATTTTTATTGAATTTTCCCTTTCCGATTGTCAGCAACAAATTTAAGACATCTCCAAAAATTAAATAAATAAATACACTTCAAGACAAAATATTTAGACACATGTTTGCCCGAATTCATTTCAATGCATTACCTTTATTATTATTTGTTTCAAATGAGACATCTTCAGATAAAAACTCACTGTTTTTAGCTGAAACCAGAAAATATATACAAAAAAAATTTGGAAACAAAAAGATTCAATAACATAAACCCTAAGTGTTTTCATTGGAACATCAAAGAACGACCACTTTGGGTGCAAGATGCTTTCGTGTCAATTTGTAGCTCTTGTTACATATTCGAAATGAATTTAAGGTCCTCTAGTGTATATTCCTTTTAAATTATCAGTATAGTATAAATCAAGCAATGATGGGCATTTGTACAAAATCGAAATGAAGAATTAATGTAGTTTTTACTTCATGTGCGAAAAGTTTCTTTCTCGACAAAATGTCCGCATTTATCAGAAATTGAGCAGCCTTAGCTGAAAAATATACCAAAATCGTATTTTATTATTTTATTTTAACACTATTAAATCGAAGTATTATAGATTGACACATGATTCTTTTTTTATAAACCCAAACACGAACCATTGTAACCATTACTTTCCAGTAACTACTTATTTTTTCCCCATCATTGTTATAATCTGTTCTTATTTTTTTTCATATTAAATATTAAGTATTTAGCTTGTATCGAAACTCAATCATTTAAGTGCACATTAATAGAAAGAAAATATTTACAACAATTTTACATTTAAACTAACATTATTAGCAATTAAAAATATGATAAAAGTTATTCTATTGTAAAATGTACAATGATGAAAATACAAAAAAGAGGCGAATCCAAGGCACGATATCGTCTATCCTTCCATCTACCTATTGCACTCATGACGTCATAGTTTTAAAGCTAATATTTGCACAGAGTCAACGTTAAGTTCGACCATGTCAGATCACTTATCATATAACTGTCGTAAAAACGAAATAACTTTCAAGTATTGCTTGTTTATTTGTAAAGATATGGAAACCAAATTAAAACCTGATACGTGGAATCCAAATTGTTATCTTGAATAAAATCATTGAAAATAAGTAAGAATTGTTTTCTATTGAAAGATAAGATAGTACAGAAATAGTTAGTAGGGTATATAGTCATGTATATAGTATATATAGGACCATCAAATACAGTTTGGTTGTCTAAAGAGTGACTTAGGCTTTTGCAATACACGCTTAATTTCTTAATTCAAATATATTCCTTACAAGTAAGAATAAAATATTATTAGCAAAATGCTTAAGCACTTACGAATCGGCTAAGTAATTATTCGGTCATTAATATCTGTAGACCTCTAAACACGTTGCAAAGGGAGACATATTTTCTAATTCCAATCAATTAAATGCCATTGTTTTTGGTTGTTCATAACAAGGCAGCTTACAAAATTACGATTTGTATTTACAAACAACTTGCTTATTCAAATGATTCAAATGATTTCGGTGGCAAAACAAATAATTCCAATTAAAAGTGCAAATAATGTAATATATTGAATCCATTTAAAGAGCATACGTACCCCGCTACCAAAAGTCATCTATCTTTTGTCGCCAATTCGGCATTTAGTAACTAAATGGAGTTCAATTTATAGGCGGTGCACGTGTGATTTATTTGGAACGCTAATAAAGGTCCACAAAGTGCAGCGAACTGTAATTAAAACACAAAATGAGGGCGAGTGCTAATTAAAAGCCAGAATACCCAACACTTGTATACTTGAGTATACCCGTAGAAGGTGCGAATGTTACCCGAAATCCCACGCAAAAATGTTTTGTCAACTTGTGCCAAAATGAAATACAATTGGTTGGTTTTACCGACACAGGGCCAATAAAAAGGTTCTCCTGATTTGGTAGGTGAATGCACGAGTTCATTATGAATATGGCATCCTACCTATCCATCGAATATGTAATTGTCTATGAATATCGTGGTATTCAAGCATAACTTTCAAAATTCCATACATTTTAATTCAAATAGTTATGAGCTAATTCATCGATTATATTTCTTTAATGGTTTGAGATTCTTTCCGTAAGAACGTTTGGAGTAAAATCGATTTAACAACTTAGTTCATTTGTCAGCATGACTCAAGTTCATTGACAAAAAAAAAAAATAAATAAATAAATAAAAACCATAATAACCAAAACAAAGGAAAAGAGTCAAACGGAGCTGCTGCACACGATCGTTAAAAAGCAAAACCAGCAGCGCTCCTGTGGCGTGAAGATTGCGACGATATGCGAAAAATATGCAAATTATGTGTGTCTCATTCAAATTGAACTTGTAATTGATTCAAAAATCATCTTCTTTAAATATTTATTAAGTATTTGCGATTTTTATGGGAGCAACATTTAAACAGCTCGAATGAAAAAAATGGCCAAATGAAACGAAAACGAAAGCCCCCCAAATGGAATGTAATGATTCAAAAGGTAATACTGCACTCTGAGAAATTCGCTCATCTTTTCGGTTAGTCCACCATGAATCAGATCGAATCGGGTTCAGCGTACGACCTTTGAAGTTAAAGCTAAGCTGCACTGACAATGAGGTAGTCAACGAGAATGTCGCGCACACGCCCGCGAAGGCGTCAGCAGCCGAGTTGCTGTTGCCTCTTAATCACTGTTTATGTTTATAGTTGCAATTAATTCCCATAAGCCAAAAAACAACAACACTTAAAACTACCAAAAAGTAAATAAATAAATAACCAGGCAACGGAAAAAAGTAGCCGTAGTTCGGTTTTAAATATAAATCGCTGTCTCATCCTGTGCTTCCGAAAACAAAACAAAAAAAATTACAGTCTATAATGCCTCTCAACCGGCTTTAAAATACCCTGATAACAAAGTCAGGCACATAAGAGGAGCTATGAATTATGGTTTGTTTAAAACTTACTCTTTGTTAGCTTAAAATTGTATTTTCTTAGGCCAACTTTTTAAGAAAATATACAAGTATATAGCCTAAAAAGGGTACACTACAAACAGAACTACTTGTAGAATCTTCCTTGATCAGCGATGTTATAAAGAAAAAAACATAACTTCCTGTCATCGACAGAGCAGGACTGTCCTTTTACTTAAGTAGAATCTTTCCTTTAATATTAAGATAGTTTCGCGACTAATCGTAAGCAAATAGCAATATACTTGTAATAGAATTTGTTATTTTATGTTTAATAATGATGATAATTATTAACCAAACGATAGTTGACAATTAGAGATTTTCTATAGTGAAGAAATCAATTTCATTCAATAATATAATATAAAAGAAACTCTCATTGGTAGACCTCTTAAAAGGAAATTAAATTATGTCAGCAAATTCCGTACTAAAGCATCATCATCACCGAAATGCTTATCTTATTTTGACTAATAGTTTGAAATACTTATCCAAATCAGCGAATGGTTACGAATGCTTGGGACTCCAAATATTTATATTTATATAAATTCTCCAAAACAGATTAAAAGGTCAAATGTCTCCGTCTATAACACCAATATAATACAGTGAACGTGCCAGTAGACAAAACGCGATTCAAGCTTTCTCAATAAAACCAGACAAATTGTAGAATGGCTTTCACAAAACTTGGACTCTCTTCAAGGCTTTGCGCTCAATGCGATCAGATGAGACCGGAAAAAACAATACCAACCGCCTTTTAAAGGCTTATTATGCGTCTCCAGGCTGGGCTATCTATCGTCTGGGTGTTACAAACTTGAACTTAAATCAGCATACAACTTTCCCCCTTTGGTTATTGAGTAACGAAAAAAGGAAACGGCGGAGACAACACAGCAGAAAACCGTTAAGGACGCATTCCAACCATCGTGTTGGTGCCGGTGTCAATGTTTGCCATACAATTAAAATGATTTTTGTCAACATTTTTCTTAGCCGGCTGAATACCGGTTTTATGCTGAACCTCAGCGATATTAATGCATTTTACATTGCGGCAGGCGTGCGAGTGCGTTGTATGGTTGTTGTTCTTTTTTTCATTTTTTATTTCCGTTTGCTGCGTAATTTATGATTTTATTGCAGCACTTTTATGGCGCTTCCGAGTGCCTTGGATATCTTGATACAATCTGCGACTTTGTCATGAATCTTCTCAACTAGTTTTAACTGAACCCCGACAATTGGAATGCGTGAAGAGGTGTGAACGCAACTTGTGCCAATGGCCAAGCCCAAAAAATCAACGGCACTAATACAGCATACATACTACATAGCTTTAAAGTATAAAGTATTTGGATTTCTTGACGATCTTTTGAAACAATAACACTTAAAGTATAATAAAATCAAGAAACTTCACAGCTTGTGGCACTGATAAGTGCTAGAATTTCTGTGTGTTTTGATTTATTGCTTTAACACATCAAAGTTCTTGAAAAAAGGGGAGCATTTTTAACAACTAATATATAAGCTTTTTATTACTTTTCCCATATGTATTGAGGAAATAAGCTTTGGGCCGCTGAAGTTGCAAAGATTAAAATGTTAATAGAAACATAGCAACAGTATTATTATGTATTAAATTTATATAGTATAGTTACATTTAATAACTTATAACTTAGTCTAACTCCAATAACTTTGTTTAATATTCATGATAAAACTAAGTCTTACTACCAGCGAACAAGTTGGAAAATCTATACTTCTATGCTCATAATTTGGTAAAAAAAAAAAAATGGGTGTTTCGAATATGCAACTACTTATGGTATAAAAGATACAGATATCATTAGAATACAATAAACCTAAATTTGACACAAACAATATTGACTGTATACGGAAGCTACGAATGCAAAGTTTTTAAAAGGTGGTGAAGCTTCCATCATCTGAAACAAATTAAAACAGGTTTATCCAACATTCATCAAGAAATAATCAATATTATCTAGAGAAGTTGAAAATCTTTTATATAGTTGCATCGAAACTGTAAGTACAAATGCGCAGTTAAAAACATAATTAAGCCGTTTTTGATACTGGCAGCTACCATACAATAATGAAGGCCGGACCTTTCTGGAAGATGCTGAATTTCCCATACACTATAATTTGTTTATAATTGGCTTAATCAGGTTTATCACACATTCATCACTCAAAGGTCTTTATTATCCGGAGGAGTGGAGAATACTTGATATTGAAGTTCCCCTTAAACCATCGACAGAATAGTTATCTGAAACATATTGAAGAAAGTAAGTCACGCATCATTCGCATGATATTCTACAAATTTCAAGTTGGATGCATTATCTTTAATCAATTTGTTCAAATTATTTACAAATAAGCGGAAATGTACTAATTAATTTGTGAAACGTCATTGTTAAGCAGAACACTTATGATGTTGCTTGTGAAATAAAACATTGGGTTTTTTGATGCGCACTGGAAAACAAGATGCGTCATTCAAAATATTTGCTTACAATATTTGGTAGGAGACGGCGACACAATTTAATTAGACTGTAGCTACTAGAAAATGAAATATGAGCATCCGATGCATTATCGATGAATGTCAAAGAGCGTTAGCCTTGCATGTCGCACATGTACTAAATTATAAAAAATATTTAATTGAGAAAATATGTAATTATATATATTTTTGAATACGCTTTATATATTTGAGAAAAAACCAAAGCGATAAGCCAACGACACCAATACTCATACTAAGGAAAACAAAGCCTAAATTAGCAAATCAAAAAATTGAAACAAGAACAACAAGAACGCGTCATCTGACTAAACATATCAAAGGGAGCGTAGAAGCTCAGCTCGACATTAAGCGCAGCTCAAGAGATTTCAGTTTATTGATCTGAACTCAAGTGAACCGAACCCGAACAGAGACAGCAGCCAAAAACTGGCATTGCTCTCAAAGCTTACCGCATCTCTTCGAGTGTGAGAATCAAGGCGCAGCAGCGAGATGCGCTCAGCACACACGGCTGCGTCGCGATCTTGGCATATTTCTATATAAATTCGACGTACTTGAACGAAAATCAAACATTCCTGTTGCAGCCGCGCCAACAGAAGGATTACTACTTATATAAAAAACGCCACAGCTCGTCCAAAGCAACCAAAGGATAACTCGCAAAGGAGCAAAGTGTTCAAAAAGTTTCAATAAAAAAATTAAATTAAAATGCACGCGAAATTTAATATTTGTTTAGTGCTCGTGGTGAGTAAGAATAATTAATTGCGTGATGTGTTGTGCGTGAAATCAAAGTGTTTTCTACACTTCTGACAAACAATGAACTTGTGCCAGAAAAATATCACACATACGTCATGTAGGCGCCAAATAAAATTAGCAGTGATGCACAGACTCTAAATGTGATACCCCATAAAAAAAATGCATTCTTTCGCTTTAATGACACGCCTTAACTGTCATTGGCAGCATGCCACAATTATTAATTTGTACGATCTGTCGAAACATCTTCAGACCACCTTGCGGCCTCGTTTGTGATTCATAGCGAACAAATGAGTTGCCATTAAGCGTTCACTGTACTTGTCGCTGTTAGCCAGCTTAGAAATTTGTTAAATGTTGCCTTTTCATATGAAATCATAAAAAAAAATAAATATTTAAACTGCGTACGTTAAGCTCGCAATTTATTTTCAAGTCATTGTGCACTTCCTGCCAAATGTCGTTTTCTAATTGGCTTATGCAAATGAGCTAAAAAGCAACATCGGGCTGCAAAATGCTATAAATTGTCGCTATATCTGCTATATATGTATGTTTGTTCCTTTCCCACAGGCCGCCGTCGCACTCTGCCATGCTAATCCACTCCAGACCTCAAACGACAATGGCAAGTATACGGTTTCAAACTCCAACGACGGCAAATATCAATCCCACGATGATGGACGGTATCATCCGAGTTCAAATAACGAAGGTATTTCGAATATTCGATTACGTTCTTACTCGATGTGTTGATGTATACTCGTAAGATGTAGTTGCCTTGCGCTTCCCCTCCTAAATATTTGCCTCACAGCCAAATGCATGTTGTAGCCGCCTCTAACACAACAAGAACGCCAAGTATATTGATGTATACTCGTACTAATCAAAAATATTTAACTTATAATTAATATATGTATTCTATTTTTGTTGTTGTTCCTGTTGATAACGACAGAGTTCAAGTCCAAGGTGAAATTTCGTTTTTTGATAAACATTAATTATTAACTTTCGACTTTAAGAACAAAAACAACTTGAGCTCGGTCTGTTGTTGCACACTAACAGCAGGATTTATTGAACGCCATGATTTTAATATTTTAATTCTTATAGGACGCAGTGGTTCACAGGATGCTTTAGGTAAAATTTGTGGCAATGTGAAATTGTACAACAAATACAACAATTTATCTATTTCATTTCATTTATACTTGTATATCATTTACATATCAGATCTCCGTGCAATTTCACGCCGCAGATAGAGTATACGAAACTTACTTAGAAACAGTCTTAACGATTCATACTTTTCGACCATTTCCAATTCAGGCCTGTTTCGAATTACGCAGTATTTTAAAAGTTCGGCAAATGACAATGACTAATATATTTACGCTTAATTTAAAGAATTCTCAATAGTCTTCAAACAATATTTTACGATTTGAAACATTTCACATACATATTTGACAACAAATTCGTATTTTTCTTTATGAAAGTTTAAGAAAAGTGATTTTGGTGTTGAGTTTGAATTACTCGTATTAGCGATTATGTTATGTTTTCATCAAAAAAAAATTAAATCAATTCAACAGCAATTTTTAACACTGTTTTTAATTTCTGGAACTTGTATTCACAAAAAAATATTACATATACTTGTATTCACAGCAGTGGTATAATGTACATACAAAATCCTACACATCTTTCTCTCATCCATGTTGTTATCGTAATGTTTTGTTAGAGCTAACCCCTATTTACTTGTTAGATATATTATTTTCTAAAAGTAGCTGCATTGCACTTAAATTTGTTCTAGAGAGCATTACCAAAAATTACGCTAACAAAACCCACACACGCATTCTTTAACTCTTCACATTAACCAATTCTGACCCCAACTTGTGTTTGCACCTTTTTTCTCTGATCAGGTCGATACAATGAAGTAATACAGCCGTACCGTCACGTACATGACAATCGTGAGCTCGGACAATATCATCACATTCCATACCCCTATGATGGTGGCTATGGACCATATGCGGGCAGCAATCTGCCCTATGTTCATGATGACAGGCCCTACAAGTAAGCCAATGCAAGGCAGATTCATTTCATTCTGTTTGCCAATATTAACTCTATAATTTCTTTTTTATTTTCTACTATTCAGCCACGATCTGTACACAGTAAGTAACGCAGATTTTAAAGTACCCGAAATTCGCTTGGAATACGGCTTCCCCGATCATGAACCGCAAATCGCAACACAATCCCATAGCGCACAGAGCGACCACGCCACGTACCATAATTAAAGATGTACCACCACACCAAGAACCTCGAATCCCAACTTCCCAACAACAAGCAACACACATCAGCAAAACACGCAATAATCAAATCCTTGAATGTCTACTAAAACGTATCCTAAACCAACCACATTCCCAACATTCATTTCATTACAACTCGCTTGCTGCAAATACCAGTTTACAGTAAAAACAATCAATGAACCATCAACACCACGTCTTACCTCAATCGTTGCATTTTCACAAGCTACGCCCATATATGCATGGAATCCCACACTCACAATACATCGATCACAATGCACGCACGCACACAAACACACACACACACACACATCGCACACATCAATCAATTCAAAAGCACTACACACTAAAATGAATACAACAAACACAGTCCACTACCACCAAGAAGCCAACCACAACCACCAAACGTACCACCACAACGACGACGACAACCACGACCACGCCAAGAACCGTTCTCTTCAACTACGATGACGAGGGCCGCCATAAGATTCTGCATCAGGAGGAGATCCGCAAGAAGGACAAATACGATCATGCGTAAGAACTCATAACCTTTTATAACCGAATCCTATACTCACCGCCCACTTGAACTGTTCAGCTTCCTCACCGAGAACGGCATCTATGGTGAGGAACAGGCGAAGCTGCACCATGAAGGCGGCACCCATGCCAAGGGCGTGTATGAGTACACTGGTGATGATGGCAAGCTCTATCGCGTGAATTACAAGAGCAACCACGATGGCTTTATGCCTGAGGGTGAACACATTCCCACACCACCACCAATTCCGGAGGCCATTGCCCGTGCCCTCAAATACGTCGAGGAACAGCACAAGGCGAATGGCGACAAGCCGTTGTACGATCATCGTGGCTTCCGCATCAATCACAAGACGAAGGAGATTAAGGCACAAATCAAGTCGATGCACTTGGAGCGCATGCCCAAGGCACTTGGAGATCAACTACGCATGTTGGAGCATGAGGTGGAACTAGCCGAGGAGGAGGAAGAGCGTGAGGAGCGAGAGCAGCGCCAGAGGCTTCAAAACCAGCGTGAGGCCGCCAAATTGAGGAAGACCCATCCCACCCAAAAGCCACGAACCACACGCACGCCTTCGGAATACTACACAACTGAATTGGTCACGGACCAGGCGATTCTCAACTGAGCACAGAATAATTAGTGACAGTGCTTGGAATCGTCATTGATTCATTTAGTTCTCCACTCTGACGAGATCAATCATCAAACGAATTACGGATTTTAACCCATCAACGATCGAGACTTACCCTTTCCCGCACACATCCTCCCCTCTCCATGCATTTACCGCGCAAGCTGGTGAAAATATAACAAGCCATTAAAAAAGCAAAATTGCCGCAAAAAAAAGAACAAAAAGAACAAATTGTAAACAAATATTAATTGTAGTTTTATGTTATTTCGTATTTATTCAACATTAATAAGTTATTTAATTTGTTATTATTAAAAAATGCTTTTCTAAATAAACACAAGAATTTGTTACCCATAATTATTGTGATTGTTTTCAATGTTCAATGACATGCTGTCATCACCTTATTAAGAACAAATTTTGTTTTTGCCGCCATGACTCTTATCAAATTTAATTTGAAATACATATTCAGAAGTGGGTCAACGCCAGTGTAGCCTTCAAATTGTTAATTTTGTACTCAAGCTTATCAATAATATATTGTACATAAAGTATATATGGTACACAAGTCAAATCAAATACAAAATTTAATGCGATATCAAAAGGTTAATAAACTCATTCGACTGGCCAACTCAGACGGGAGCGTGTACATTTTTTACAATTGGCATACAATTATTAAATTTACTAAGTTAATAATTTTCAGCGCCTAAAATATGTTAAGCAATGCACGGCAAACAATTTCTAAACTTTAGTTTATCGATTCAGTAAATACCTATGTTAAAAGAATACGGTGTTTCATATGGAAATTTGTACTTAATACACTTTTAAATTATTAACCAAAGTACATGACATGTTTACAAAACATACCCACACACTCTAATTACAGTAAATAAACAAATTACAATCAAAATGCCTACAGTGTGGCGGCATCGATTGTATAGTTTTAAGATTATTCGTAGCACACTTTTATGCTGAGCTGAAAAATTGTTAAACTTTTAAAGGTGTTAACGTTAGCACAAAGCTTAATAAATGTATTGAAAACAAAAACAACTAATCATCAATAATGGGACAACCTGCGAATTAAACAAAATGGCGTACAACTACTCGATCGAGTTCAGGAAAAAAGAAAATTTTAGAAGATTTGTTTCTTATTACACATCGCACGATTTATTGTAGATAGGCAAAGTACATATTTTCCAACCACTTATATATCGTAGATCGCTTTTCACAAATACTAGAAAAAATATAAATTATTTTATCAAAAATTATTACATGGACAGTACCAATGACAGCGAACAGCCTTCATAAAAAGCCCAACTAAATGCTGTACGGCTGAGAATAAGTTCACGAGAAATAGTTTTGTTCCGCATAAAAACTTGGTCGATCAAGGCTGAGCCTGCAACATAGATATTATTGGGTTAAATCTTAACATGACAACAAGTTTTAGACGGAAATTCAACTTCTGCTGCTGTAATTTCAAAATTGAGAGACGTTTTTAGAGAAGTACTTTCATTTTACTCTTCAGCCTTAAACCTCAAGAAAATAAATCAATCGATGAATTTCTGTTCCTATTAAAATTTAGTTTTATTGAAGAAGGCTGAACACATTACTTGCATATTTAAAAGCACTCGTGGTAAGCTATTGTTTTCTCGTAAGCATTAAAATGAAAACTTATCATCCCTTTTAGTGTTTTGTAAGAGCCACACTGGCAGGTGCCTGTTGACGGGCATATAAGGCAGAGTTGACACCATCATCTAAAAATAAATCAATCACATTAGTGCGATGAAAGCAAAAGTAGTTTATCTCTAAACGCACATGTGATGATTGGACGATATCCATTAGCGTCGGCAACATACGTGACTCCCACACGCAAGCCCTCTGGTGTAATATACGAATAGGAGCCCGCAACTTGTTCCTCCTGCTCACCGTTGCCAATATCTAGAGGTGCACCACGCTCCTCCCCGTGTATACCGTTCTCAGTCTCATAGCTGTACGAATAGACGCCAGAGCCAGAGTTTGGAGTGTTTAATTGGTCCACAATCCGCGCCTGCACGTTGGCCACATTAGGATTGTACTGCTTGTAGAAGTTGTCATAGAAGCGGCGTTGATTGTACAAATCGCGATTCTTGTAGTACAAGTCCCTATAGTACGGGTTGCTCAGATATGGATTGTATTGGCGTTGGGCATGGCAAGAGATTAATACACAGGCTAGCACAATAAGGCAGGACAGCTGCATTGACGACAAAAAAAACACAATTAATCACTGTCAAATTTTCATAAAGCAAAAATACCATTTAGAAGTTCATTTACCGCTTTCAACGACATTTTGGACAACAAACGCGAGGAACTGCTACTGCTCCGATCTATGAAACAAAACTGTAACAATGTTTCAAGTGGTCAGCGTTTTTTATAACCATTGATTGCTAACCAAAGCAAAATCTTCTCATTTCGAACTATAAAACTCATTGTCATTGTCACAGTCTCGCAATAAATGCTGGATTTGCAAAATGAACGAAAACATCAGCTTTGTCTTAAAAGAGTATTTTCGTTTTTGGCAATTTCCGCTCAGAATTTTGATTGTTATTTAAATTACTACAAGACACTGAATTATCATAATACGTACATATATATACCCAACTACGTATGTTAATCTGAAAAGTATAAACAATTAAAATCAAGAGCAGGGAAAATGATACGCATTGAGAGCAGAGCTACCCGTTGAGTTTAAAAACCTTTGGCCAACACAATGGGCGGTATTCCACACATAGTTATAGATAAACGAATATGCAAATTTCTATTAGTTGTTAGCTTATTGGCCAACGATTAGCTTTAAGCTAATTGGTTTTGAAATATGAATCCCAGTCGGGCGCATTGGCTAGAGATTAGAATAATCGATTAACATTTATAGCTTACGGGTTCGGGTTTTCTGAAACTATTTGAAAACCGAAACATGATCATGTTTAGCAAATGATAATAGGATAGGTATTTAATATTTTGAATTTCATAGAAACAGCCTTAAATTGTATAAATGTTAATGCGGTGGAGGAATATGTATACTACAATTAAGTACAACAACTGATCGTTTATTAAAAAAATTTGTTATTATTTTAAGAATATCAATTAATTTTATTATTTTTATAGCCTGTACCCAAAGGGTGAAAGGCTATACTAGTTTTGTGCGAATGTATGTAACACACAGAAGGAGGAGTAACAGACCCCACAAAGTATATATATTTCTGATCAGGGTGACAAGCCGAGTCGATTTAGCCATGTCCGTCTGTCCGTCCGTCCGTCTGTATGAGCGCAAGGATCTCAGAAGGTACAAGAGCTAGAACTACCAAACTTGGTATCCAGGTTCCCCTAAGCCCTAGGCAGGTCAAGTTTATTTTTTTATTCTGATACACCCCCCCACTCCCCCGCAATTCGTGTTTTTTTATAACTCCCGTAATTCTTGGAATTTTCAGTTTTATCAGTAGTTACGTACAGTTAGTGCTTATCTGTCCGTATGCAAAGTTTCATCATGATAGGTCAATTCTGAAGAAAGTTATAGCCATAAATAAAATCGCTGCCCATGCTCTGCTTGCAGCGCTGCCCGCAGCTGTTATTGTTGTTGCTTATATATGTATACACGTATATAAACAAGCATAGAGAAGTAATGTAAATGTAAAACTGTACATAAACATGTCTTCTATGTATGTATTAAATACATTTTCTTAATTAATTTAATAAATTAATTACATTTTTTAAAGAGTTTAATTTATTTGAATATTTTTTTAAAATTTTTCTTTTTTGTGGAGAGTACTGGCAATTTTACTGTCGGGCTTGGTCGACTGTAGCGTTCTATCTTGTTTTATTTTTTTTTTTTCACATTCACAATTCATTTTTTGTCAAATCTTAAAACGTCAATTACAATGACGATCGGTTGACAAAATTATTAATGATTTTAATTAATTTTTATTGATAATGATTAATTAATAAGAAATCATGTTTATCTATATATTTTTGGTTTAAAATTTGTGTATTCACAATACAATACGAGTATACTATACTATATTTTTTTTAGCAAAAGTAAATGAGACGGCCATCCATTCATACAAATGCACACTTACTATTTCAATAACGGTCCCTCTACTGTGAAACTAAGTTAAATTATTAACTGAAACCAACCAATTATTGCCTTTTTAATCTGTATTTATTGCCTTCCTATATAGAAACTATGAACTATTCCATAAAAAACATTCTTCGCAATGATTAGAATTTTTACAACTCATTAGCTGCAATAAATCCCTAGTAGGCATAAAGGAATAACATAAATCAAGATTTTGGAAACTGTTCATACATTTTATTGCTTCCGTCAAATTAGTCTTACTTTAGTAATGGCGAATCGCAAATTTGCGTTTTCATAGGGTAATTTTGTATTCTTATACCAAAACAGACACAGCGCACGACCGATTCGAGCCAAATCCAACAAATGAGCTTAACGCCCATTCACGTTATCTGTTTCGACAACTCACAACAACAACATTTGAATTAGGTAGCCAACTGCCTACCAAATCGAAACAGAGCACCATTCAAATGCAAATACCGAATCAACAGAAATTCAACTCAAAACATTCCCCTTATTGAAAGATGAAGAAGCACGCCAATAAATGTTGATCTGTTTTTTAGATCCATATTATCGTCACTATTTTATGGCTCAGTATCAAAAGATAAAGCAGAGCTAATCAGCATGCGGCAAGCAGCTAGACTAAGGAACTGAACGCGTTAATAAGATTAGCTGCTGTCTTGTTTTCTTGTTAATTTACATATCACAACCGTCGAAATGTTTGGTTTAATTAATTGATTTGAATTTATTTTCGCATTGTGTTTGCGGCTTCTTTTTTGAAAATGCATAAATATTCATTTGAAAAATGATGGCACATATATCATATATTTATGTTATCTAGCCCAGCGGCAAAACCAGTTCGGTTAATGGGTGTTGGCAGCCAGTGGATTGTGGCTACAGTACAAGATGTAATTATGACCACCTCTCATGGGCTTGGCAACTTTTTTAACAATCGACACGCGCGGATAAGTTTTTGGAGGCGGCCATAACAATTTGATTATGCAAAAGTTTTCGATTAAGATATGAACACATTTTAGCGCCAGTTGATGTTGTAGTGAATAATGATAGAAATAATAATTTAAGAGTAATCTATTTGTCGGCTTTACTTAAAAAATACTATTTATGTATGTTTTCATTTATTAACTTGTTTACCTTTTATTCAACTGTGCATTTAAAAAGTGGAAGTCAATTTTAACGACTAAATTGTACATTTATCTTATTAATTTTTAATTCTTATTATATTCGAAAATATTCGCTTCCTCTATACAATTTATAACAATGCATATGATAGAAACATTATAGAAACAGTGGCTTCGTGAATTGCAACAAACCTTGCTGGATACTTTATGATGGTAAAGCAGCACCAATTTCTACAGCTATTGATGTTTAGCGATGTATTATATATTTAGGTTATAAGTAATTAGGAGCGCCAACGAAAAGCTTATATTGTAAAATATTTTGACTCCTTTTCAAATTAAATTCAAATTACAAATTATTATATAATGGTGGGGAAAAAACAATAAAAAATTTGAGCAGATTTGACATTTTACTAATGGTGAGAAAAAAATAGCAAACCCTGCTTAGCACAAGCTTCAACTAGTACGAGTATTGTCACATGTGCTTGTCTAGCTCTTGGTCCGTAAATTAAATGTCTTATGTGTGTGTCAGTGACAGAATCATGATTTGCATTAATTTAGCATAAACCGTCATAAAACGGTACGCCCACGTATGCCAATCCCACTGTCATTCAATTCTTCTTGCTAATTTCCATAGACCACATTAATTGAAGACTAACCTTCTGTGGCGATTAGCTGCAGTTCAAGTCGAAGATGCTCAGACGGATTAGCATCGATGCGACATGCATACGACTATACCAAATGCAAAGTCAAATCTATTACTACAGCATCCACAATGGCAAACTTTGCACCATCCAAGATGCAAAATTGTAGGCTAATTCTAAAAGCAAACAACTGGCGACGTCATGAAAAATGGTGTTAATTACAAGGTTAGCATTTATTATTAGAACACCTTATGATAATTATTCGATGTAGTTGCTCTGGTTACAGCTGCGCTTCCTTTGTCTGTGTGTATATAGCCGAACCAGTTTCATACCGTCGTTCTGACCAAAGCACATACAAATTTACGAACGAGTAAGTGTGCTGCTGTTTATGTATAGATATCAGTTAGGTAAGCATATTTTATATGTATATGGCTCAGTGTCGCACATCCTTGACCATGAAATATATGCCAATGGATTTGTCTCTCTGAGTATATCTTCGGACAATTCACTTTGTTTGCCTGCGCAAATCTTGTGCAGTTAGCAACCAGCCATGGGACAGCTTACTGCTGCAAAGCTGTAGTCGTGACCAAACCGCTGACATTTAAGACGACCAACTAGTTCGCTATTTTAGCTGCTGCTGCTGTTGATGCTAGTGTTGACGCTTCTGCTATTTGCAATTATTTATTTATGCCTTCATTGACATTAGACGTTGCAAGTGGCAACTGGTTGGCTGTGCCAGTTGGCATCAAATTGTGTCCAGCAGCATCCAGTGTCTAGACGACAAATTGCAAGAACCACACCACCTCACAACACCAAATGCTTGGGTTACGCAATCAAAAATCAATATGGGGCCCAGCCAAACGTTTTGTAACTTTGCTTTAAACAAATTGCGGTATGCGCCATAAAAATCTCACGACCTTCAAAAGCCAACAAGAAGACGCCTTTAAAAAGCTGCACAGCTTGTGCCAAGCAACTGGCCACAAGTCTAGAACTGGTTACAACTTAAAGACGAGCATTTGGTTATTTTATGAACAGCCAACAACTGCTGACATTTTGTGCAATTGGACGCCTAATTAGCAAAGCCATGCGTAATATTTCAAGGTTTAAATCAAATTTTTATCTCTTATTATTCATAAGATTATGATAAATGACAAATGATTTTGAAATTCTTAAGATACTGTTCTACTATTTTTATATTATTGCAAGTAAATTTATATATCATTGTCAAAGGAAAGAATTTTCGCAGTTTATATAACAAATTAGATACGATGGATATTGTGGTTAACTGCAATATAATGGCTTTACTATAAATTTCACATTAAAATTGGCATAGAAAAGCAAACGGAAAGCTTTTCGATTTTCAAGAATAATTTTAAATAAATTTATTTGAAAAATCTTTTTTAGGTTTATATTGTCATATTTTAATTGGTTTTATTGAAATGTAAGTTTTTCTAAGTTGATTCTAAATCCCATTAGCCCGAAGGCAAAGCTCTCTCTATCTCTCTCTCTCCCTTTTTGTCTCTCTCTGAGAACACCATTTTAAAACGAACTCATAAAAGAGTATAGCCGAAATTGACTAATTATTATATATAAGCTAAGCATATAGATATGTAAATAGTTCTTATCTAGTACATGTGTATTAGCCCAAATCAAAAGACTTAGGCAACGAACTTGGTGGCTGAGAACTTTAGTTTCGCGCAAATTAAAATTAAGAAAAGGTACCTATAATAAATATTTAAATGAATGCAGTTGAATGAATGTCTTCATAATTACTTACTGCTTTACAGTGGCAAAAATGAAACACAATAAACAACAACAACACCAACAACAGCCGCATCAGCAACTATACAATGTAACTTGATTGCTAGCCACATTTTCAGACTTCGCTAACTGAAAATTGTTTGCTGGCATTGTTTGTTGCCACAGTCTGAAAATACAACACCAACAACAACAACAGCAACTACTACGAAGCAATGTAGCAACAATCTTTGGGACAATCTTGTCACGAAATTCTGTCGCCGGTACTCTATGGCCCCATCTGCCGTAATGCCGGCCCATGCTATTCATTAGACGCGCCTATATCGCACAGTCGTCTTAGCGTTTAGAAATTTTTGGCATTTTGACCTCAGAAAAAACCAAAAAACAACAAATACTGTGCCCTGGGCCAAGCAACTGACTCGACTCGAAGTCGGCAGTGCTATATAGACAAGGCAGCATGCGCGTCTTTTGTTGTTTGACTTTGATCGCAATTGGCGATTAGAAGGCACGTATTTAAATGCAATTTTTCACTCGCCCACAGATTGTGCAACTGGGTGGCAACGCCTGCAGCCACAATGATAACAATCGCCTTCTTTAAAATGGGCCATCACTTGCGGCACAATCTCAAGCCTTCCGTTTCTATATCATTCTTCGCACCTGATGTTGACAAACGGAAAAAATTACGCATATTGCCAAACCCAAAACCCAAAACTCCAAACTCAATACCCAAAGCTCAACACGCGATGCACAAACAAAATTGTAAAAAAAAGCAAGCAAAAGGGCACTTCAATTGCCAACTACCCGACTTGTTTTCAACTGCAGCTACCGTGTACTTGTTTTAAAATAAATTTAAAATGCTATATTACGTCGCAAAATAATTGCATAAATTATTTAATTCTCAATTGTACAGAGCAGCTGAGCAATTGGACATTTAGTATGGCAAGCCAGAGGCGCGCGTCTGCAAGGGGTCCAACACATATTTATTTAGTATATACATACATACATGTTTGTTTGTTTCAGTTTTTAGCTTGTTTTTTTAGCTTTACTGTTGTTATTCTTGTTGTTATTGTTGTCTTCCACTTGCACTTTTGTTCGCTGCAGGCAAGAGCAGCGCCAGCGACAGCGTCAACAACAACTTGCTCGTCGGCGTCTCATCGTTTCAAATGCTGCTAACGTCGACTTCGACGCCAGCGTCGCTGCAGCTCTTGTCGCCGTCTAAGGTGTTGAATCTTTAGTGCTTTTTTTTATTTTTTATTATTTTTCTCTACACTGTGTTTATTTTCCATATACTTAGCTTTTTGCATTTTGCATGCTTTGCGCTCCGACCGATGCATCTGCAGCGCTTAGTTTTTCGTATAAATAGCCACACTTGCCGGCATTCGGCATCATTAAAAAATCTCCAATTCAATTGACAACATCGTCAAGATTTGTGTAAAGTGCTTCAAGCCTCCTGAAAGGATACGCCTACATTTGGATTACAATACTCATTTGTGATTGCGCATATTAAAAAATGAGAAATGTAAGTGTGTGTTAATCAAGTGTATGGGAGTTACAAAAAAGTTCCTTAAGTTTATAAAAAAGGGTTTGCAATACACTGCTATGGTCAAACAATCAAATAATTAGCCCAAAAAATTGTCAAATTTTTTTTAAAGAAGCTTTATGAATGTAGAAAAATATCCTTTTCTGTGAATTAGTATTGTTTGTGGAAGAAATTAAAATAACTTCAACACATACTTTTTAGAATTGAACGAATTTAAGAGTCATCTATTGGTCCGACCATAGCTCAAATAGTTAGAAAATCTTTCGTCATCTGCTGAAACAAAATAGTCAACAAATTAGTTTCCATTTCAATTTTTATAGCCGAACCACTAAAAATTTTAATTAGTTATCCCACATTGTTTTAAGCTGGAAATACCTAGCTAACGTAAATAAAGTCAGAAACTCCCTTTCAAAATAAATACTATATATACGGGCAACTTATATCACTTTTTTTTAAGAAATTTCCTTATTAGCTAATTGTTTTCTTGCAACCAAAATTTCGATTACTTAAGTCAGTGATTAGTTATAGAAATCTATAAACATATTAAATATATTAGAAAAAACCTGTTTATGTACGAAGAAGAAAAATTCGAATGGCAGCTTAATTGGTTAATATAACAACACCATATGATTATTGGAACTCACGATATGTTCAGTTTCTGGGACCAATTAAAATATAGTGGAAAACAAAAGCTTTATTAGTTAGCATATCCACGTATTCCAAATACTTCGTGATTTTATTGAATGAGAATGAATCACAAACTATTTTTATGAAGCTATACAAAGTCGTACATTTACTTGATATTAAATGTCTACAAGCCACAAATCAGTACTGAATTTATAGAGAAATATATATATATATATCATGTACATTACAGTCGTACTCAAAGCATTAAGCTATTATTGAAATGAAATTTGTTTAGTCTTGCAATATTTTCATTTATTCTTTTTACTGGCATATCTTCTTCCCAATATTTACTTTATTACTGAACTGAAAACCAGACAAAATACTATTTCGAAATATCTGTGCATGAACTAAATTGGCGTATCCTAATGAGCATAAGCTTATGAGTCGGCGCAAATCTTAAAAGTCATAAACGTAAATCAATTTTAGCTCACAACTTTAAGCATTTCTCGTAAGCATAAAAAATTGAACATAAATATGAAACTTGTTGACGAAGGCAAGAGGCAACCGCGCTTAACCCTTCAATTTTAAGTGTATTTCCGCACTACATACCAGCTCGTATAGAGATACAAAAGAAACACCCACACAAAACCAATTAAATGTCTACAGAGCTGAGCACTTAAAAGGTTCGAAGCATGCACCCCGCATGCAGTGCTAAAGGTCAGACATACGACTGACTGCACAGCATTTTGACCAGCACAAGAGGCTGCCAAGCCGCTTTTGCTTTTGTTAGCAATTTTAAAGACCAGCATAGACGAACTGCAGGCGCTGGATGTTACGCTCAGTTGGCAGGTGTCTGTCTGTCTGTCTGTGTGTTTCAGGCCAATACATTAAAGCCTACTTGGCGTTGCAACGCGCTGGAGCAATTGCCAAATAGTCAAATGGGGCGAAATTGAACGACTGCAGCAGCAGTAAACAAATGCCCAGTTTCGCAATGCGACATCGCTATTCGTAAGTACACAAGTGGAGGGAGGGGACTAACAAAAACGAAAACAACAACAACATACTTGCATAAACTCACACGGGATCACGCCCCACAATTTTCCATGCACTTGAGCGGCAGTGAGTTAATCGATGGCATTCATGAATCGTCTGATATGTGAAAAATATTTAATTGGCTTCTATTTTGCGACCTCAAACACTATTTACGACGCTGCAGCAAATAACATGGCCACCAGCCATAAATCAGTGGGAAGTAAACAAACAAGCAGAGGCTACAAAATAAAAGCAAGTGAACTTTTAGTGACGTTGTGTAGTGATGCATTAAGTTAACCCTTAGGAATAAATTATATTGATTGCTTTAATTAAATCCATTTCAGTTAGCACTTTGTACGCTCGTGACTTTAATGGTCGGCTTGGCGGCGGCAGCGCCACAGCGAGCTGAGGAGCCCATTGCGATTATAAGTCAAGAATCTAATATTGAGCCAGATGGATCATACAACTATGCGTAAGTCTGAAATATTTAATAGATTTTATGATTTCGTCAAATTAAGACTTCTAACATTCTTAGTACTAAGTGATGTCGATTGCAGAACAACAAAAAACAAAGCATACTTTTAAGCGCCTTTTAAAAGCATTGAAACTTTATGATGTGGCTGAACTACAGTAATGGCCAAATTTATTAGTATATGTACATAACAAGCGAGAGAGAGAGAGAGAGAGTATATTTAATTTTAAATTAATAACTTTTAAGTTTTCAAAATTGAGTAGGAAATGTAGAAGCTCCAATCCAAGGCTTGAAAAATAAAATATAAATTTTTTAAACCAAATGCATGCATATTTACTAATCCCTCATGCATGGCTATTCAAACGTAACTAGTTTGGTATGCGGATTCCCGCAGAAAAGTCCAAATTAAATTAAGCACTTGACGCCACGTATCGTATAATATTTATATAGTATAATATCATTTTGCACAGATTTCAAGGTTACTTTGATTAATATCAAATCTATTTTCATTATTGCTTTGATTTATTAGCACAGCGTTTGTCAATGACAAATCTTTATTCTGTGTACCAATAAATACTATACTTAATTTGTTCAAAAATGTCTCATAATAGTCTCCGTATCTATACATTCTTCCAGATATGAAACAGCTAACGGCATCAAAGCCGAAGAGACAGGCACATTGAAGAAGGCCACCTCGGCGGACTCTAACGATGTGATTATTGCCAGGGGCTCTGTGTCCTATACCTCACCCGAAGGCAATCTCATAACGCTCAACTATTCTGCGGACGATGAAAATGGTTTCCAGCCTCAGGGTGATCATTTGCCCACACCGCCTCCAATTCCTCCAGCAATTCAAAAGGCGCTCGACTATCTGCTGAGCCTCCCACCTGCAAAGCGTCGTTAAGGCCGCAACGGTAAACAAACGATGATACTTAGAAATTGACCTTGGATAATGATTTTTAGACTCCACTATTAACTCGAAAACATGTTGCTCTGTTAGCTGGAAGCTGTTACCTTACCTAAAACCGCCGACAATTTACACAGCCACCTACCCACATATAGACACTAATAGGTTGCAACACAGACGCACCACTGACTGAAGAACGCAAAACGCACTTTTGAGACAGGCCCAATATGCAGACAAACGCACAACAAGCTCAAGCACACACACATACTCGTACACACCAGCCATTTGACAATTACATGGCCCTTTATTTCACTTCCGTCTTGGACTCTCGTCGCTCTGTTTCCACAGCTACGTATTAAACCACTTCTATTTCTACTTGAACCTCCTCTTCTTCGACACCTACTCACTATTTACTCTGTTCTTAAGATATTAACAAGCTCGTTTAGTCGTCGGAACTTTGCCATTTTCGGACTCATGTGATACCGTCGATTTATCAGTAAATTCAAAAAAAAAATTAAAAAACATTAAAAAAAAAACAAAAAATAGATACAAAAATGTTACGCGCAGCAATTACTGTGCAAATAGTCTGTAAATGTAAATCCTACATACACGTTATAATATAAACACTGATAATGATCAATGTACATACTTACTCGTATTTGAATTCTGTTGTTTTGTACTTGCTCAGTTATTGTAACGCAAGAGGAGAACTATTCAATAATTCAGTTAGACTTAGCTGCAAATGAAGAAATAAAAATTCTTTACAAAAAAATATTAAACAAAACTGCTGTGCATTTCATAGTTGAGCATTATAATTTATACTTCAAATACAGCATACAATAAAGGCCTTTACTTTGAAGCCACCAGGACTTAAGCATAATCAAGCAATGGAATGCTTGTCCCACTTCAAACTATGACCGGGATTGTGTCTAAGTCTACCTGTGCGCATTGCAGACTGAAGCCAAAAAGTCAACGATAACAGCAACTGATGGAATCGCATGAGCGGAGATAACATTTATTTCGGCATTAGGACACTAAACGCTAGCCGGATTTAATCGCCAAATTTGTTTTACAAATTCCAATAATTATGAGAGTTGTGAAAAACAGTAAACAGCAGGAGAATTGTTAAATGTATCGCGAAAAAATAATCTTTTCCTTTTTTGAACTTGCCGGTAGCTGGATAACAAGTTAATTCAGTTAGTTCATCCTATTACCTGAGATCCTTGCGGTCATACACACGGGTAGGTTAACAAGAAAAAAGGCAAATAAAAATTGTTCCTGGTTTTGGAGTATAAGCTGTACGAAGATAATGTATAGTATTTGTTCTTATTTTAGTAAATTCTATATTTGATTTATACTAGTAGCTCTGTTATTTTACAAACTCCATACACAAGAGATTAATATGAACTAAAATCTAATATATAAAAACTCTCTCGATAATCTCTGACAAAGAGTTAAAAAAAAGGATAAAAGGCAGATGAAACTAATGTTCTTGCCTTACTTTTAAAATCATAGATGAGTTAAATCCAGAAATTTAAATTTTATAGCCAAGAATATGATTTAAGATTAATTCGTGAGCCATTAAACTGGAAAAATTTAAAAGTCTGCTCCATAAATATATATTTAAATAATTAATCGAGTCAAAAAAATCTGGTGCACGAATGCAGACAGATTTATGAAATTTTATTCCTAGCTTATAGTTAACAAGTTATAACAAGTTAATTCAGTTAGTTCATCCTATTACCTGAGATCCTTGCGGTCATACACACGGGTAGATTAACAAGAAAAAAGGCAAATAAAAATTGTTCCTGGTTTTGGAGTATACGCTGTACGAAGATAATGTATTTGTTCTGATTTTAGTAAATTTTATATTTGATTTATACTAGTAGCTTTGTTATTTTACAAACTCCATACACAAGAGATTAATACAAGTATGTACTCAAATCTTATATATAAAAACTCTCTCCATTATCTCTAGCAAAGAGCTTAAAAAGAAAAGGATAAAAGGCATGTTCTTGCCTTACCTTTGAATTTTTCATTGTATAGCCCAAAAAGGACCTTTGATTAATTCGTGGGCCATTAAATTGGAAAAATTTAAAAGTCTGCTCCATAAATATATATTTAAATAATTAATCGACAGACAGATTTATGAAATTATATTCCTAGCTTTTAGTTTTAAATCATATGAGAAGACACCCTCGATTATTATTTTTATGCCTGTTTGAATTTAGATACAGCTTTGAATAAATGTTGTTGTTATATTCGTTGTTTAGCTTCATTAATCTCATTAGCCACTTGATTCCGGTATATAGTGAGTGAGAATTCGTAGCTGAAATTCAAGCCACAAAACGAGATTAAATGAAGTTCATTTGCCCTGTATCTCTAGACGCTGTTTCACGTCTATTCTATACTAGTTCATTCGAACTCAGCTGGCGCCCATGTGTAGCCCGTTAGAGTACAAATTTATAAGCCTAGATATGCAAAATACTGCCCCAACTTGTCGGCACAAAATTAAAACTGGCGTCACTGGTTAATACATAACACCATAATTATTCAATCGCCATATGTACTGTTAAGCTAACACCAAATCAGACGCACATAATATGAATATGTTCATAAAAATAGAATTAAATGACATTTTAATGCCCAAAGAAGAAAAGACAAATATATTTTATGCTAATTTGTTGCCAAAATGATGATCAAATCAAGCGGTCAAGCTTGCTAGAACAAGTACCATATTTAACTTATATTCTCATAAATAATAGCCCAACAATGTCCAAATTGTGCTTACTCGTAAATGTTGGTGAACAACTATGCGACATAGTTCGCTGACGAAGCATCTGCCCGGAGTCTGGGCCTTTTTTCACACCCATTTGCCAAATCCCAAAAACAAACAAAACAAGTTCATTATTATTTATTGGTCGCATTTTAATTTCATGCTAACTATTTTGCACAGGAATTTTTATTAATTTTAGATTTTGTTTTGAATTTGTTGTTTTTTTGCCGTCTTAGACTATGCTATATAAGCATCTCTAGATCTAACAATCTCGTCAGTCGCAGTAAACGTTTTGTGTGTGTTTTACGTAGCAATTGTTTAAAATGAAATTGTTATACCTTTTGGGAGCGTTTATCTTAATTGGCGGCACAGATGCCGTTGACGACGGTCTGATCTCACACGAATCCAATGTGGAATATGATGGAAAGTTTCATTACCAGTAAGTGTGTTGGTCTGGTCACCTTTGATCTCGACACGTGGCCCTAAAATCACCATCATCCCTGCACAGTTTCGAGACAAAAAACGGTACAAAGGTCACGCAGGATGGTTTGCTTAAGCACGTCAATGCGGAGCACGATGGCGAGTCCATTCAAGGGAAATTCTCTTTCAAGACTAACGATGGACAAGAATTCGCCATTTCCTACATAGCCGATGAAAACGGATTCCAGCCAACAGGCGCACATCTTCCCACACCGCCTCCGATACCTGAGTCTGTGCTCAAAACACTTAAATATCTCGAAGAACATCCCCAGCAAAAGAAAAATTAGAAAAATTAACATAAATTGTGATTTGTTTGCAAAACATCTTTAATGTAAAAGAGAAAAGTTATTTTTATAACCAAATGGACTGAAATAAAAACGAAAACAAAATCCAACAAATACAAGTTTGTGACCTCAAAATCAAAAGTCAACATATAGTATTACGCCATAATACGTGGACGTGATCGGGCTGTTGCCAAATTCTTGGTACAGTTTTCTTTTTCAATTTGTTGCAAACATAGCTGCAAATTTGCCTGAAAGTCGCTAGAATATTGGCAAACATGTATTTGCATATTTGTTTGTGTATTTGTGTGTTAAAAAACATCTTAACAAGGCGCTAATTTCTAAAAAGGCGAACTGATTCACTTATAAGTATATATGTTTGCATAGAATCAGAGTGTATTGCTGCAAATAAGTATTATCGTGTCGGACAACATTTGGTTTTATATTACTGGCACTATTTCCGAATGACAAGCTTTATAAGAACTACATACTAGAGCTTTGTGTAAGTGAAAATTCGTGAAGAAAACTCAATTTATAAACCACACAATTTTACTAATTCGAACAAATGTATTTGATAAATGGAATAAATGGAATGGAATCTAAATAGAAATATAGAACCACATAACTACCTATTTAAATAAAGAAATATTCAGACGCGTGTTACACAAATATTTTGGAAAACTCCGACTGATTTCGATCTTTTAAAAAATAATTCAACTGCAAAAAATTGTTCCAATACTTGGCTAGAAAGCATAATTATTATAAATTTTAAAAATTATGGTTTAGTTGTATAACTTATTAATAAAAAAAGACACAAATACAAAAATATCAGAATTCTTCATTTTCAATAATGCTAACCAAAACTAATCGTGATTGTAAAGTGTAAAAGATCTGTGAATTTTGTGATTGATTTCATGAATGTGCGTGATTGTGGCGGTAAGTTTGTGTTTACGTGCACATCTCTAATACACACATAAATACTTGTACGTACGTAGATACATACAAACATAAATAATATAAATAACTGGTTAGCAAAATACGATAAATGTTTATTTACATATATTCTAAACCTAAACCGATTATGCAACTGAAATCAAAAGTGTTTTTATTAGCACTTTTGTGCTAGACTTAAAAAAATATCTTAGAAATGTGTCGATACACAATATCCAGAAAAGATGTTTAATGTTACGAGTATGTGATCATATTATTCACCTTAAAAACACAAATAATTACATTTATTCAGGAGAATGGAAATGACACTTGACTATACATACTTGAGTATTACATATTCAGAAACAATTTCAGAGAAGAAATTTTGTTTAATGTTAAAGGGTGGAATTAATTTGTCTTGAACATAAAACAAAATTTTATAACAGTTTTTTCTTGTTTATCAAAAATTAATTTTTTTCACAAAAATTTACACCAAAATTTAGAATATCTTTTTTGTTTTAATTATACTTCAAATTGAACAATTAGTGTTCAAAATTATGGATACCTATCGTACTTCTTTCGTAATGGATTTTATAGATTTTTCTAAGTGAAGGATAAATTGATTATTTGATTATTATTGTTTATTGTTGCTAAATTCTTAATTGTTTTTGTTTTCCGGTTTGAGCAAACACGGCACCCATCAGTGTAGAGATCTAATCCCGAAATTGTCCATCAATATGCGATATATAGTAATTTTTGAAATGTATTCGAATTCAGCTACATCGTGTACTTTCAGTCGGCGGTTAACTTTCTTCTTTTTTTGAGAATAATTTTGGATATTCCGTAAATGCGCATTTTTTCTTGTTAATATAAAATATGTTTTTTGAGTTGAAAATATGAGCGACTCACAGTTTATTGACCGGCTTCAGTTGTCTGTGCATTGACCGTCGTACAATCCAGACATTTGTTAATATTCACAACATGTACCTAATTATATTGCCAAAATTATCAATATCTCTAGACTCGAGGCATTTAACTCTCGGTACTCTACATTTTTTATTGAGTCTTTGTCTGTGTTCACCGTTAGCTACAAAAGATTCGTATAGACGTGCTCACATATTCTAGTGTTTGTTGTTCGCCAAATAATTTCCATAATTGAAACGTGCTCTGCATAAATAAAGTGTTCAGTTTTTATCTCTGCCAATTGCTTATATAACTTTTACCATTTCTCTGGCATTGTTTTGCTGTGTAAAATTCGTATAGCATTTCATTGATGACAATTTAATGATACTTAAATGGACTTAGGTGGAACTCATTTGGCCAACACACAGTGAGTGCAGGTTGTCGAAAAATGTGCCGACAATTAATTAGCAACCATTTTTTTGTTAGAAGGTTAAGTAAATTAGATGGATAGTGGCAACAGTACTGCAATCTTTAACGGTTTTGAAGCTGATCAGATCAGTTGGTTTTTGCAAAAGCTGGGGCAACAGAATCAAATTCAACGGAACTTAAATCAGAGACGAGAATAATGTACTTTGCAGGCAAATCACGTAGTTGGCCATGGAAGCGCGCAATGTCGTCAAGAGACCAGTCCGGCACAACTACAGATGCCGGCTATCAGTATCACCTGTTGACATGGCAGTGCCATCTCTTTGGCGGCACAACAGCTTACTCATCTTAAAGGCGCAAGAAACGAGCAATAAATGGTGATCAGGCCAGTGAGGACAGCGCCGAAACGAAAGCAATTGAAGCGAAGAAGCGGGCAAGTGCGACCGCTCATAATTTTTGCTTGTACTCTCAACACTTTGCCGTCGAGGCGGCTGCTTCTCAGAGCGGCTTATCTAGTGCGCCCATCGTAACCAAAAAAAAAAAAAAAACAAAAAAAAAACGAGCTTACGACAATTGCTGGCATGCGTGAGTGTGAGTATGTGTGTACACTCGTCACTATATAAAAGGCCAGAAGCGACGCCCTAACATTAACAGTCGCACAGCAACTCTTTGGAATAACTCGCCACCTTGTCGTTTGCTGCACAAAACTTCTGAAGGATAAAGCCACATTATGTATAGAATTGCAAGCATCTTGTGCTCAGCCGTGCTGTTCGCCTTCGTACTGGCACGTCCGCAGGACTTGGAGCGTGCTGCTGCAACCACAACGCCAGCCACCATTGTGAAGCAGGATAATGTGAACAATCCGGACGGCAGTTTCAACAGCAGGTATGCACTACATTTCTTCAAATGACTTCATACAGTTTAAAGCTTAAACTGACGAACCTATTTGCACAGCTACGAGACCTCGAATGGGATACGCGTGGAGAACATTGGCTACCTCAAGAAGATAATTATACCAAAAACGGAAACACCCGATGGTCAGGTGATTGACGAGCACGAGGAGCTGGTGCTGGTGCAGACCGGCTCGTACAGCTACAGCGATCCCGATGGAAATGTCATCACACTGCGCTATGTGGCCGATGAGAACGGCTTTCAGCCGCAGGGCGATCATTTGCCGGTGCCGCCGCAGTAGTTGGCCCAATTGGCCCACGGGTCGTATGTGTAATTAAGTAATTAACATTTAGTTGTATGTATCTATCTCTATTTAACTGCAAAGTATTACGTACTAAATACTGAATACCATTGCATTGCCTGATGCTGCCATAAACGAAATATAAAAACAAAACTTTTGTAAATGGTTCAATGTGTGGCTCTCTTTTTTATTTACTCACTCATGTTATGTAAATTACTGACATGGCAAGTCAAGCTAAGACAACAAACCGCAAAACTTCACAGCCAAAATAAATAATGAATGTAATATGAACTTTTATTTTTACAATATCTGCATTCCTTTCAACTTAACGTGACATACAAGTCGGTGTCACACATTTCTCAGCCTCATTGCGTCTATGTAAGATCAGCGGCTGCCCTTCACGCCGGTTTGCGGTTACCGCTGACTCTGACGCTGACGCTACCGATGCTGCAGACTAAGGTCATTGCTTATTTACACGCATGCACGCACATCTCGAAATGATACCGAAACCAAGATAAATACCCTAATCGTTGCACAGCCACAGTAATTGGCATTGATATAGGTGAACTGATTTGTTTACTCATCGATTTCGTTTGTCCAACTCATTGCAAATAAATAACGAAACCTCTCATCGATTTTACTCGTGTTTAAATGCTTAACTTTATACAAAGGCTCATAATTATTTCATTTAAGTAGCTTGCAAAAATGGTCAACGATAATTAAATCAGCAGGTATTTAAAAACTGATGTCGCAGCACCAAAAACTCTATTTAATTCGTGAAAACGCGTTCGAACTACCAGTCGTCAAAATGGGATGGAATATTCACCTTTTTCCAATTCTTACCCTACTGCTCTTGTGCTGTGAGGCACAGATATTTCCTGTAAGTACATTCGATTCACCGCATTGGCATATTAATAATAATTGATCTAACACTCAGCACATGGGCTATTATACAGAGATAACTGAGCTCGACTGTGTGTCCAATCCAAAGTATATTACGGACATAAGTTGTGACATCATTCGACCACTAAACAGAAGCTTTTCTAGTTCACTAAAAGTCGTGCAACAGCTGAATGCTCTAAGTAGTACCCTAAAGCTCTCGATACCAAACGAAAAGAATAAGTTTCAAAAGATATACGATATAGCCTTTGATCTATGCAAAACATTCGGAGAGAAAAAAAGGAAAAGGTTACTCAAATTTATCCTCAGTAACTTTGAAGGAGGGGAAAATGCGAAATGGCGTTGTCCCTTCTCACCGGTGAGTTCAATAATAATCACACGATAATATTAAATATACATTTTTTCACTATTTTAGGGTATCTATCAATCGCACAATATCACACTTGCCCAAGATTTGCCCTCGTTTCTTACTGAAACCGATTTTGTGGCAAAAGTAAGTGCGTTTCTTCCTAGAGTTGGATACGTGGCAATATTTACAATAAAAGCCCGTTTGATTGACAGAGCAAAGGAGTTAGGCAGAAGAAAAAAACAAATTTAAATGTACACAAATAAATACCTTCATATTTACTTACAAACATATACGCACTCATATATAATAAAATATTTATTATATATTTGCAAACTTGTATACGTATTTTTAATCAAATCAGAGAGCATGAGAGTATACAGCATTTTTGCGAAGTCGAGAATTAAACAAATCCGTCAGCTTGCTTTGGAAAAGTGGAGTGCACAATTTTTAAGTTTGAATCAAAATATGGAGTGCGAATTTTCTAAAACTTGTTATACTCTGCACCTGAAAGGTTCCGTAGTTCTTGGGAGTTTTTAGTCAATGTGCCAATTACTTCCGGTTAGTTCTTTTGTGTCCGTATGTCAAGTTTCATTGTGATAGTTCAATTTCACAGGAAGTTATAGCCCAAGCTTTGCCAGTTCTACAATGAAAAAATGCTGACATGATATGGTGAACTGATTGGTGTACCTATCGAGCTCGTTTGTCCAACTCATTACTATTAAATATCAAAGCCATGAATCTTAATTGTGTTTAAATATTTAACTTCATAAGTACAAATTAATTTCATATTAGTAGCTTGCACAATTGGTCAACAATAATCAAAACAACAGGTATTTAAAAACTGATGTCGCAGCACGAAAAACTGTATTTAATTCGTGAAAACGCGTTCGAACTACCAGTCGACAAAATGGTATGGAATATTAACCTTTTCCCAATTCTTACTCTACTATTCTTGTGCTGTGATGTACGGATATATCTTGTAAGTACATTCGATTCATTACATTGGCTTATTAATAATAATTGATCTAACACTCAGCACATGGGCTATTATATAGAGATAACTCAGCTCGACTGTGTATCCAATCCACGGTATATTACCAACATAAGTTGGGAAATCATTAGACCACAAACGAAGCTTTTCTGGTTCACTTAAAGTCGTGCAACAGCTGAATGCTCTAAGTAGCACCCTAAAGATCTTGATACCTAAAGAAAGGAATAAGCATAAAAAGATATACGGTGTATCATTCGATCTATGTAAAGTAATGTGTGAGAGAAAAAAAAAAGATTGATTAACTTTATCTTCAGTAACTTTATCGGAGAGGATAATGAAAAATGGAGATGTCCAATCTGCTCGGTAAGTACATCGACAGTCACGCTACATTCATATTATGAATAAGCAATATATTTATTTTTCACCATTTTAGGGTAAATATCAGTTCCAGAATATAACACCTGGCCAAGCCTTGCCTGCTTTTTATACCCTGTACCCGTAGGGTAAAAAGGGTATATTAGGTTTGTGCAAAGTATGTAACATACAGAAGGAAGCATCTCCGACCCCATAAAGTATATATATTCTTGATCAGCATGACGAGAGAAATCGATCTAGACATGTCCGTCCGTCTGTCCGTCTGTCCGTCCGTCTGGATGAACGCGAGGATCTCAGAAACTATAAAAGCTAGAATAACCAAAGTTGGCATCCAGATTCTCCTAGGTCCGAGTAAGGACGAGTTTATGTTTTTTTTTTTAATTTTCCCCCCCTTCCCCCGCTGCAGAATTTCGTCAATAGCGTCCACATTTCAAATGCTACCTAAACCAAACTTTGCACACATAATTAATTGTCTACTGTTGTATAAAATTTTATTCAATTCGGTCAATTCTAAGAAAAGTTATTAGCGAAACAAATTCTCGCCAATACAACCCCCCCAAACTGCAGCAACAATTCGCTCTTCTTCTTCCTCTTTTTGCTGCTGCTTTGGGCGCATATAACTCAGTGACGGAAGTTTACCTGGGTACAGGGGGCTTGCTCGACTGTAGCGTTCTCTCTTGTTGAAACAGACTTTGTGGCACAAGTAGGAGCGTTTATTCCTAAAGTCGGATACCTAGCAATGGTAACACTAAAAGGCCGTTTGGTTGATAAAGCGAAAGAGCCCGCTAGAAAAAATGAAAACTATTTCAATGTGTAAATAAGTAACTATTTATACAAATGTACTTACATATACATACACATATAATGAAATATATGAATTATACTTATAATAGCAAACTTATTTTCAAAATGTTTTTAAAAACACACACACTCAAATCAGAATATATTTTGCATTTTTGCGGATTCGAGAATTAAACAAATCCGTCAGCTGTCTTTGCAAAAATAGGTTGCACAATTTTCAAGATTGAATCAGCTCTTTTGTGTCTGTACGGCAAGTTTCATTGTGATAGGTTAATTTTAAAGAAATTTATAGCCATTGATCTCTACCCAACCTCTGCCAGTTCTTCTTCAGAAAAATGGTGGCCTATACAGTAAACTGATTTGTGTACCGATCGATCTTGGTTGTTCACCTCATTACATGTAAATATTAAAGCCATCGATCTTAATCGTTTTTAAATATTTAACTATATGGGTACATAATTATTGAATTTTAGTAGCTTGCATAATTGGTCAACGATAATCAAAACAGCAGGTATTTAAAACTGATGTCGCAGCACAAACAACTCTATTTAATTCGTGAAAACGCGTTCGAACTACCAGTCGGCAAAATGGTATGGAATATTCACCTTTTTCCAATTCCAATTCTTACCCTACTGCTTTTGTGCTGTGAGGCACAGATATATCCTGTAAGTATCCTGTGTATTCGTATTCATTGCATGGGCATATTAATAATAATTGATCTAACACTCAGCACATGGGCTATTATATAGAGATAACTCAGCTCGACTGTGTGTCCAATCCAAAGTATATTACGGACATAAGTTGTGACATCATTCGACCACTAAACAGAAGCTTTTCTAGTTCACTGAAAGTCGTGCAACAGCTGAATGCTCTAAGTAGTACCCTAAAGGTCTCGATACCAAACGAAAAGAATAAGTTTCAAAAGATATACGATATAGCCTTTGATCTATGCAAATTACTCCGTGAGAAAAAAAGGAAAATGTTACTCAACTTCATCCTCAGTAACTTTGTCGGAGACGAAAATACGAAATGGCGTTGTCCCTTCTCCCCGGTGAGTTCAATAATAATCATATGTAAATGTGCAATATATGGTCATTCACTATTTTAGGGTATTTATCAATCGCACAATATAACACCGGCCCAAACTTTGCCTTCGTTTCTCGATGAATCCGATTTCGTGGGAAGAGTAAGTGTGTTTCTTCCCAGAGTTGGATACGTGGCAATGTTAACACTAAAAGCCCGTTTGATTGACAGAGCAAAGGAGTTAGCCAGAAAAAAGAAGAAATTGTTAAATGTACACAAATAGGTACATGCATATGTCTTACACACATATATAATAAAATATATGTATTATGTATTACCAAAAGCGCATAAACAAATCGGAGCGCCTAAAAGTATACAGTTTTTTGTCGGATTCGGGTATTAAACAAAAAAGCCGGCTGTCTTGGAAAATAAGGTGTCGCAAATTTTCAATAACAGATCAAAACGAAGGCTTCTTCTTTAAAAGTGGGAATATAATTTATGTATTTTCCTTATAAGTTTCATTCTTTCTCTTATATTATAAACTGCGAATTTAAGCAAAACTGTGCAAACCGAGCATAGCCATCGATTTTAAACCGTTACACATAACTAGATTTAAGATTTTAAAGAGTAGTTCAACTCGTATATGTGTTCCCAACAGAAATCACCGAAGAAGACAATTAATTAAAAATATAACCAAGCTCATATTTGTCATGCTACCTAAGTAAAAATTTGTTGAAAATATGCTCACTTGATCTAAAAAAAAATAATTTTTTGGGAATTATTACATTTTTCAAAATTGTTTTTCATCCAAACAGCCAACATCGAAATAAGAGCAATTAAACAAAAATTCATAATTGGCCTGTTTTTAGACCCATATTTTGTTGAGCTATTCAACTTGTTTGGCCAACCATATAACATCTACAACTGTCCAATTTTCGAGTATTGCAAGTTTCCAGCCAGTCATTTAACTATGGAAACCAAAAAACTTGCTGTCATTTTTTTACTAATACTATGCTGCCGGAGTACTAAGGTACGTTCAAAAAGTTTCCATACGCCATATATATATTTAAAAACGGCAACCTTTTAAATCATTTTAGGCAGCCCGTTATTCTTTGTGGTGGGAAAGCATGAACTGCACAAGGAATCCAGAATTTCTTCAGGATTTAATTTGTATTCTTCATCAACCACACCGCGATCAAATCAGTGTCGATCTCTACTATGCCAAAGAAATAAACCACCATTTTGTGAAGTTCACTCTTTATAATAGAAAACATCGCAAGATAATGAGCATGGATTTTGATTGTTGTAAGCCTTTGGCGAATCGTGTTAGCAAAGTATTTGAAAATTTAATGTTCACCAGTATTTTGAAGAACAGCAACCGAAAAAAGTGTCCAATTAAGGTTAGTATTCAACATTTACAGAATTATTGAAATTCCAGATTTCCTTATTCCAGGGTCATGTTTATTATCACAATATAAGTGGTGTTGAAAATATTCCTGATTATATGCCGAAAGGACGTTTTACACTCAATTTGTATACGTATATGGAACCGAAAACGTTTATTTCAAATATCACACTAGCAGGCCGTTTGAATTAACTAACTATTGTTAAATTAAAAACTTAGTAAGTCTGTTATGCATTCTGTTGAACACATACATATACATACACATATTGTACTTATGTACGTATGTACATGTATATCTTCAAAAGCCACTTTTTAAATTAACATAAAAACATCAAAAATGCCTTTCGGATTTCAATGCAATTTTAACACTTTTAAGGTGTTAAATTATAACGCTGTTTAATTGTAACGTAATTGTAATTAACAGACGTAAAGATTTTGATATTATATACGTTTGCAAAGTAATGTTTACATACCTTTGAAATTCTGTTGTGGAGAAGAAGGGAAGAACATCAAAAAAAATAAAATAAATTCCTATTACCTAGCAACTTGGAAAGTCTACATACCGTGATTGGTCAACCGTTACATCCATCCGGACAGACAAGGGTAGAAATGTATAGATCGATTTTTGTCGTCATGCTGATTAAGTATATACCTTGTACAAAAGTAATTAGCCCATTTTACCCATCTGGTAAATCAATAGGTAAACGCGTATTTAGAATAGCAATTTAAAAAGTATAAAATTTGTTAATTGCACTATTTTCCTACACGAGTCTCTAAGTACAAGCCTAAATTGGGAACAAAAAAAACTTACCAATAGTAAATCTCTCGTCAGTGCTGTTGTCAGTTGGAAAGCATAATATGGATAGTCTAACATTTGCATTAATTTGTTTGCTTATACAAACGATCTGTAATGCACAGGTATGCTTTAATCATTTATATCACATACGTTTTGTAAAGTTTTACATGATTTTCTAGATCACTCGTTTAAGTTTGTGTTGGGAGAGCATTAACTGTGAAGGGAATCCAGAATTTGTCCAAAACTTCACTTGTATCATTCATAAGCCAAAGAATGATCAAATTTCCGTCGAAATGTACTATGTAAAAGAAATAGTCAGACCGTTTATGAGGTTTTCACTTTACAACAAGAAACATCGCAAGATGGTTGACATGGAGTTTGATTGCTGTAAGTATATGCTGGAAGGACCTAACCAAGTATTTGCTCATGCAGTATTCTCAAGTATGCGGAGGAACAGCAATGTCCCTAAAAAGTGCCCTATTAGCGTAAGTATTTGATTAGCATCTTACGAATTTTCTTCTTATGATATGTATTATTATCCCTCAGGGCTACATTTACTATCGCAATATCAGTGCTCTGGAAAATTTACCACCATATTTCCCAAAAAATTATTTTTATATCAATTTGTATGTCTATGTACCACCTAACACTTATATTAGCAATACCACACTCGAAGGACGATTAGATTGAGAATATGCGAATTACATAGTTTGTATGTACGTGCTTAAGACATTTATATATTTGTGACGAATTATGAAGCTTACTTATTTATGTTCCAACTGAAGTTTACTAATCTCATAAATTTGATCGTCTGTTTCGATTTTCAATAAAGAGTATTTATGTAGAACATTGTGTTTACATTGCGCTTATGTAAAAACTAGTCCACATATTGGCATCCACATTCGCGAGCAAAGCCCACAATTCTTCTACTAAAATGTCAAATGTCACCCGTTTGTCAAGAAGTTGAAATGAAAAAGTCAATCTTGATTTCATCCACATACAAAAATCGGCTTTACTGTTAAATTATTCTGCGGTGATCATATAACTTACACAGATATCGCGCTTAGTCCAATGGAAAACTTCCAAGTCAGCTTAAAAATATTAATAATTTTGGAGCAACATATGGGTCAGTGTTTGATTTATAGCTGATTGAACTCTAAAACAACCTTGTTAGCTTCAATTTTCTTTGCAACGTAGTTGGACTTTATTGCACAACTGCCACTGTTACCAAAACAAAATCTTCTCTGCCTCAAAATGACTCACGGGCCACTGCCCATAATAATAACAACAGCAACAACAACAACTGCAGCAGCAAGTGGAGGGCGGGATGGTGCATGTTATGGGTGTGAATGAAGCATTTGTCGTCGAACCAGTTGGCGGTTTTGTTAACTACACGGCCAAGTGCCTAGCACGATGATGTTGCAACCATCGTCATCTTGGTTGAAACAAGTGTTTGTATCTTGGGCTCGTCTTGAAGTATTTTTCCGGCAAAGCAGCAACAATTCTTATAACACTCACGACCCCCTAACAAAATGAGGAACCATAAATTGGTTTGCGCTTATATATCTTAATTGATCATTTCCATTTTCCCATTTATTATCATAAAGAAATTACTACGAGTATATGTTACATATTTTCTTTAATAAATCATATAAATAAACAAGAGAGAATGCTAAGAATGCTCGAGCAACGGACATGGCTATATCGATTCGCCTGATGGGTCGGAAAGAAACCTAATATACCCTTTTACCCTTAATGTACAGCGTAGAAAAACCTATACTCTTATTACATTGCGAAGTTCATCTTCTCTTTCGGACTTGCTTGCCCTTTTTTACATTTTCTACAAATGCGTGCAGGTGGCATTAACTGAAAACCAATCTTCTGACAATGTGGAATCTGAACAGAACTATTTGTCGTTTTACAAAAACGCTTCAGAGGCTTACAGCAAAATTTATTATCTTCATGAAGCTTTGCAACTCAAATGTCAAAAGTCAACTATGACGCAAACAGTAAGAATCGGAGTTAGCTTACCAGCTTAAGTGCAGCAAAAAGTAGTGCATTTATAGGCATTTGAATTAGCCGTACTCTTAATTTAAAATCTATGATAAATAAATAATAATTAAGTGTGTTGTGGTGTTGAGATGTGTTTGTTGGAGTTTTCACAAAGTGTCCCATTTTCAACATCTAATTAACATTTACCAAGACCCATTGCCGTATTGAACTCAATTATCGTCTTGCCAAATCATGGCTAGAAAAAACCCAACGTTTATTACAACAATTTTCATTTCAACTGCCAAGACATTCAAATCCATGTACATAGGCTGCTTAGCTTCATTTTGTATGTCACCGCCGTCTTCGGCATCCAAAAATGCTGCAATTGCAAGAATCTGAGTCGAAGCTGGAGGGAGCAGCATCTCGAATTCAAATCAACACTCTAAAGAGCGAAAGCGTGCAATACAAAGAGAGTTGAGGTTCAATTGTGGCCAACTATACATACGAGTAGCTATGTTGTGGCGCCTCCAAAGAGCACAGAGCTGCTGCTGTTGGTCGCAGCCAGATGCGTGTTGCATTTACTGAGTAATTCACTGTATTTGGTCACGACGACATCGCGACTGCGAATTTTTACAGAAAAAAAACCCGTTCTGGCTTGTTTCTAAATAACGGCATTACGAAGATGAACGGCCGGACAGCCATGCCGCAGACATTTACGTAGGCCAACAAAAACAATATTTCTATTTGAAAATTAAGGTGCGGACTAGAGTAAATTTTAAATGCAATTGCACTCAAATTCTTACCATATCGAAGTTTTTGCTAAACTTGTATGCCATATTTTCACTTTCTGAAAGCCTCAATTAACATGAACTTTTTATAATATTGCGTTTAAAAAAATAGGAATAGTATTTTTCTACAAGTTTGTAAATTACAGCAAAATAAACTCTCGAAGCACTACCTGTTACTTTTCCCAGTGTGACCTCTTAAAAGGAGTTTTGAAACTCCGAATGGTGAAAAATGGACTCGAACAACATTTATTTACTGATTGGCTTCAAACGTGGTTGGTGTACTCTAAGAATGAATTCGAAATAAACTGCGCTCGGCGATTTGGAAAAGTTTGTTGAGCTTGTTGTATAGGTATTTTCAGGAAATTTGTTAAGCTTCAATTTGATTACTAGATGATATTAGAATGATGGTGATCATAATTATTATTGCTATTACCAATATTCATTTTACTCTGGAGAACCAATTTTCTTATCTAGTACATACCTTAAATTAACTGCTGGCTTACCTAAAACGAGAGCGAGAGTGGCTGCTTCCAACCAACGATGAGCCCACAAATTACAATTACCAATGCAAAAACAAAACAACAACTACAACTACGACTGTGGTAAATGCAATTGTTTGCGAGTGTGTGTGTGTGTGTGTGTGTGTGTGTGTGTGTGTGTATGAGTGAGTGAGCCCCGATGCATGCGTGTGCGTGGGTATAGGCTGCTGTGAGCACAGGAGGCGCAGTCGAGCGGCTATATAAAGCTTAAATAGGGCCTGCCGCTGCACAGTACCAGTTGAAGCTGCTTTCACTTGGCAACGTAACGGGCGACGGATCGCGAAATATATAGACACACATATACATACATACACGTACATACATATATCGAAGAAGAGATTTGCTCTTTAACTGTAAATATACTTGTATATCGACGCTGAACGCGAAAAAATAATAAAAATGAAAATACTTGTAAGTTGAAGAAGCATAATTTTTGTGCGTTAGTGCGTGTCCTTCAATCCAACTGCTGTCGTTCGCAGATACTTGTTATGATGCTAGCCTTGGGCTGCCGTGCCCAGCAACATCAGCAGAATCTACACGGCCATCCGAATCCCAACAATATACCGCGTAATGAGAAACCCGACCATCGAGACATTGATCCTCGCGAGACCAGCACTTGGATACCCATACTCAAGTACAACAAGGAGCAGAGCGAGGATGGCAGCTACAAGACTGAATACGAAACGGGCAACAACATTGTGCACGAGGAGACGGGCTTCCTCAAGGATTTCGATACGAATCCAAACGGTGTGCTCGTCCAGCATGGCCAGTATTCTTATCAATCGCCCGAAGGCACCCTCGTTAATGTCCAGTACACAGCCGATGAGAACGGTTTCCGGGCCACTGGCGACCATATACCCACACCACCCGCCATTCCCGAGGAGATACAGAAGGGTCTCGATCAGATCTATGCGGGTATAAAGTTGCAGCAGGAGCGTCTGGAACAGCGTGCCAAAAGTGATCCCGTCTTTGCCAAAAAACTAGAGGAGCGTCGTGTGGCCAATCAAAATGGACAATACATTGGTCTATTAGAGAATCAATAAAGTGCGGCATTAAAGCCGATTAGAATTGATAAAAGCACAGAGCATTTTGGCCTTTTCCAAATTGTTTTCCCCTCCGTAGCGAACAAAGAGACTGTGATTTCTTCTGCAAATACATATATCATTACATTCGATTCATTAATTTTTAATCTCAATACTAACAAAAAATATATACATACATATGTACTCATATAATTGTGCATGAACTTAAAAAATAAATCGGCGAATGTGAAAGTTTCGTTTTAAAAAAGAAAAAGTAACGACCGGAAAATAATTTTCAACAAAGTCATCTCAAAAGGCAAAAAATTATAATACTTAACTTACTAATAAATTACTTGTAGCCGTTTCCAAGTATTTCCTCAATAAGTAAAGCTGACAAAACGTGACGCAGCACTATACATATAGTACATATACATACATACTATACATACGAGCACATATAGTATGTATGCCCAACTTCCTTTTGTGTTTTTGTTTCTCAATACTTATAGTTAAACTTAATTAGCATGTTTGGAGTCAGTTTATTGATCCCATTTTGTTGCACACAATAATAATATATTTGAAATAATTTGTATTTTTTCTTATACTTTAGTGCCTCTACTATATTATCTATTATCTTTGCAACATTTCTTCTCTATGAATCTGCAACGCCGATATTTCTTCTTAAAGCAGCGCAGCAGCTTTGTTGCATAATTATGATAGTCTTTTCTCTCTTTCTGCTTTTTGACTTCGTTTGAATTTTTATGAGTGATCTACCATGCACGATATACATATGTATACACATACATACATATCTACCTATGTATCTATACGTTCATATGTACGAGTATTTGCAATCTGGGTCTTGGCACATTTTGGCATCAAGTTGGCACGTTGCAAGCAACTACAAGTCATATTTTGCGTAACTACAGTGCAACTGGCTTTTTAGTGGAAATCTCCGCATATATTTTTTGCCGCTACTCAAATATCAACCTGCTTATATATATAATTTAAAATCTGAAATTAATTAACCAAAAAAATACGTATACTTAATTTAGTTGGTTTTTCAAATTCCAGAACTAAAGTATTGCTCTTGTTTTGGTCGAATTACAAAAAGGTGACGGTAAAGCGGACGAAATATCCCGTGCCCGGGTTTTTTAAGAGATCTTAAAATATTTTTTAGTTTTTCAATTTACATATGTACATATATATATAAATATAGGACAAATGGCTACTAAACCAGAAAGAGTAGAAGCAAAGGAGAATTATTATAATTTGTTACATTGCATTTTTATCAGCATTTTTTAAAGAAAACCTATTCGAACTGCATATACTATATATACAACGTATACTATATATTAACATACATGTATTATCATTTTCACAAAGATACCAATAACCCATGCAGATTCTTTATTTACACAGAAATTTTTTGGAATTTAGTTCTTTGTTCAGAATAATAGTCATTAATCATATTTCTGTCAAAGTTACGGAACAAATGGCTGCTGAACCGGAAATGGAGCAAAAACGTGGGATACATATGTATGTAATTTACATAAATTTGTATCACTTTACTTTTGCCAGCGTTTTATAAATATCAGCTTGTCCGAACTGTGCATCTATATACTTTGTATTATCATTATCTTAGCATATTTGTTAATATAAAATCTTTTTGCGTTCAACGTTAGGCAGATTTCTGCAAAAATTAACGGCTTTGTCTATGCTAAATCTTTATTTTGTATTTTATTTGTATTATCATTACCATACAGCCGCTCTTCTCCCATTTTTGATACCTGTTTTGGCAAATATTTACAAAATGCATGCCTTTCCACTTGCGCTATAAATAGAAGGTTGCCCACATTTTAAAAAACTACAAGTATATATACCTATGTATGTACATACATACATACATATTTATAGAAAAATGTGACCCCAACATCGCTTTACCGTTGTTTACTTCAGTCGCTTCGCTCAATTATTGGTTAACGCATACATAAATAAATTTCTATCGACTCAACATTTTTGGCACAGAAAAAAGCGTCTGGTGAAACGTAGCCCTTAGCCACCAGAGTCTTTAACCAGAACAACCACAAAGAGTGTCAAATGAAAAACTTGCAAAATACGAGTACGAGTAACTTAGAAAATGCGACGGCTTTTTTGCATATCAAGAATAGAAAGGGCAGGAACAACAACACGCGAAAATAAATCAAATTCTCTCCATAGAAGCAGAGCAGCGAAATATTAAAGAAGATATTTATGAACATGAACGACCAACAGACCAAAATGAATTTTACTAGCCATTAAGTCGAGGCGCTCTGCCGCATTGTTAGAAAAAGAGTTAACAATGATGCGCTTCAAGGTCTATAGAAAAAATTTCTACAAATATTAATAAGAATATTACTTTCAGCGAGCGCCGTGCCGCGTCGCGACGCAAGCGCAGCAGTCGCTGCCGAAGTAGAAGTGGCCGTAGTCGCCAATTGATTTGGCCAACATCAGTTGCCGTTTAGAAGCCGCCGCGTGCAGAACCAACTGAATATACAAAAGGTGCTAGTTGGTGTTGTTCTTGGTGCCTGAATCCACACCGATTCCAATTAAAACGAACGTTGCGACGAGATTCGCGGAAGCGTTAAACCGAAAAGAAGAGAAGCGCAGCCAGCGAACCGTCTAACAAAGCAGTGCGTGCGAATATCGATGTGTGTGAGGAATTGATATTAAAGAGCCGTTAAAGCCGCTGAGCATCGAATCGAGAGACTATTGCCTCTGCTTAAGAATACTTATGAAATGAATTGATTGCGCTGCCGCTGCTGCCGTCAAATAAAAACGAAATGAAACAATAAAACGAACCGCCTAACTGTAAAATCGAAATACTCGGCAATAATAACAACAACAATAACAGAAGACGTTACCAGAAGTGGCACAGTATTTTTGTTTTCTTCTTTAAAGAAAAAAGAAGAAATTAAAATTGAAACGAGGCGGCGCGTTAACAAACTTTTGCTGAAAAAATACAATAAACGGCATTTGTGTGCTTTAGTCAAATTTGAATATGCAGGCAAAGCAGTTCGCATTTTCAGCTCTTCTCATGCTGAGCATGGCTGCCGCGCAGTCGCCCCAACCTCAGCCGCAACCTCACATGCCACGGGGTCGAGTACGCATTTCGGATATGCAGACCATTTCGCAACGGCAAATACCACACACAGAAAACATCAACTTTAATCAGCCGTTGGGCCATCCATTTCCATATCTCTATGGCGATGTCCCGCCGCTATCCGCTCCCAGCTCCACGATTCACACGCACATACCGCTACTTCGTGAGCAAAGCAGTACGGCGGCTGTACCCATTGAGGGCCAAATACAGGACTCCGTTGTCTATGGCAACTGGAAGCCGGAGCATCCGCAGCATCCCGACGAAAGCGCCGCATCGATTGAACGCGACTATGGTCGCTTGGAGGCCATACTAATGGGCGTCCATGTGCCACCGGAAGGTAAGCCTTAATCAAATGACTTCTGCCCCTATCTGCAACTCCTCTAATTGCGCTCTTACGTTCATGATTTAGTGGCTAAACCATTAAGCGAGGAACAGCCTGCTGTGATCAATAGTTACTACTCTCCCCACGCGCCTCGCGATAGCTTTGAATACTCACAAGAGAAACATGGCCGCAGACGTATTCCAACAGCCAAGCCCACCATCATAAACACGGAACCAATACAGTCGGCTGAAGTTGTCAGAATGAACTCCACGGATCCGAAGCTAAAGGCCGTGGCTAAGCAAATAAATGAATCGATTGAAACGACTACACCAATGCGTTCATCTACAACCGATGCTAACTGGGTGCCCATACCATATCCACCTCACAGCTATGAGGTTACAGGACCAGTCCCAAGTATCAGCAGCCCATCACGAGCAACAACAGCCTTGTCAACCTCTACATCCTTGCTGCCCACCACAGACGAAGAGGAGGCCACCACAATTGCTCTCAATTGGCCATCCGATTTCCTAGACACATCCAGCCCAAAGCCCGAACTCATGGATAGGATAGACGACGTAAGCCTTGTGGATCAAAACGATGACTATAAATACTTTGAGGACACCTTGAACTCCGCCCAAATGCACAGCGAGCTGAGCATACCCGAAAGGGTACCACAGCTACCCCTGAATATCACTCGTGTGGGTGTACCCTATGAGGATCAGAATGCAGCTGATGAGCCAACTATATGTGTGCCACTGACTGTGACTGAGACATCGTTGACGGATAATGCTGCACCCGTATTGGTCGAAGTTGAGCGTGTCTACTGCTTTCCATTGCCCAAAGTCGAGGTTAAGACAGGCAATGTTTCGATTAGACAGTTGGAGGATCTCGAAACAAATCTGAATGCAACGGTGGAAACGCTGCCAACCGATCTTCCCAGTGCGACGGCAGATGCCTCTCAAAACACCATCAGCCACATGCTTGTGCTCGCTGCCTTTTACAGCTGGGTCGTAGCTAGAATTTGAAACATTATTTATATTAACTTAAGTAACACTCAGGGGCTAAATAAAACACAATTTATATTTATTTACACAACATAAACAACTCTTTCCGATTAGATGGTTCCTTCTTTGAGTACCTGCTTATGCAACACTTTTGTTAAGCACGTGATATCAGAGTAAGTACCTCTTATTCTATACATTGACTCATTTGCTATCTGCAGTTTGTGCTACAAATAATTCCCGTGCCGCTTTTCGCATCGTCTTGCCATTTACGTTGGCAGGCAACTTATCGGTGAAGCGCACGCCGGCATTCAACTGCTTCTGCACTCCATTCAAGCGCTTTGCCACATGCTCCACGATCTCGCTGGCACTTATCGGTCCTCCGTCCACCCGCTTTACCACCAATGCACCGGCTGCATCACCATGCCGTTCATCGTAGATGCCCACAACACAAACATCCTGCACTTGCGGCAGCTCGGTAATGACATTTTCGATTTCCGTTGGCCAGTAATGCAAGCCCTGGAACTTCAGAATTTCCTTCTTACGATCCACAATATACAAAAAATTCTGATCATCGAAATAGCCCAGATCACCAGTGTGGAACCAACCCTCAAAGTCCTGCATGCGGCGTGTCTCAATGGAATTACCATAATAGCCATTCCAGGCCTGGTTGGTATGCACATATATCTCGCCCACTTTGTTGGGGGGCAAGTTACTGCCATCCTCGTCCACAATCCGAATCTTAACACCAGGTATGGGCTTGCCAGCCGAGGCAGTATTGCTCAAACCAATATTAATTGTTATTGCGCCCACCTCAGTCATGCCGTAGCCCGAATTGAACATGGCACCCTTACATATTTCCTGGGCCCGCTGCAGTGTAGCCATAGACACCAATCCACCGCCATAGTTAAGCATGCGTATGGGAGCCAATGCCTCTGACGTGGCATCCGGACAAGTTATCAGGGCGGAGAGATGTCTTGGAGGTACCACGGCATAATTTATCTTGTACTTTTTCACCAACTGCACAAAGTATTCAGGGGAGAAAGGTTTGTTCGTTATAATACGAGTACATCCGAACACGGTGCTAAAGATGAATGCCCATAGACCAGTAATCCAGTCCAAGCTGCTTGATATAAATATGACGGATTCGCTGTTGACAAGCCTGCAGACAGTACTCAATTACATGATAACATATAACTTTGGATCAGCAAATTTAACATACATGCTGTCCTGTATTAAAATGCTATTTGATATGCAAACAGCTTTAGGCATGCCGGTTGTGCCAGAGGAGCAAAGAATAGCCATGGTTTGGTCACCACCAGTTTTTAATGGCTCCGGTCTAAGTAGATAATTTGAAAATTTCATCCTTAAAATACGTTTTATGTATCAAACTTACGTATAGAACATTTCAGTCGTTGTGGGATCCAAAAGGTGTTCAATATTTGGTATCCCCTCAATAGAGTCACTAAGAGTGTAAATTTCTGGATGCCAAGCTAATGTAGCCGCATGAATTTTCTCATATTCATGGCCATCGCAGAATATTAGCATGGGTTTAGTTATTTGAAAGACATGCCGAATGGTAGCTGAAGCGAAATAAAGCCATAAATATTGTACCGATGAAGGTTTCTATAATTGATATACTTTCATCCAGCACTGGATTGACAGAATGGAACGGTGTTGCATTCATTAGGCAGGCCACTCCTAGAGGCATTACATATGTAGTATTTTTAGCTGCTATACCAATGACATCTTTGTGATTGAGGCCCCGCTTCTTAAAGAATTGAGCAATCCGTATGGCCCAAGTTATACCCTGTCCATTGGTCACTTGAACGCCATCAATGTCGCTTATCTGGAAATATCCGTTTATGTAATATCATCCAAGTCCTTTTACATGATTTCTACAAACCTGGCACACATTTTTAGGCCAGTTCTTCATGGTGTTAAATATCACCTTTCCTACAGACGTGTCGTAATTGTAAATGGAACTGCGCTTCGCCCCACTCCAAATATTATCCTTCTCATCGTAAAAGGTGGGTATGCCTGCCATTTTGCGTTCAAAAAATAATCTGACCGCAAATACGTACCAATTTAGTTCAACTATGCACCACCGTCATACGAGCAGTCGAATTTATAATGTCGGCTGGAACAATCAACTCGTGCGAAAGTTGTGTTGTGGAAATCCAGGCTGTTAAAGCTTCAAGTGGCTTCCCCACAAGTGGCTAACACTTGTAACGTCTTATCTATAGTCGTGTGATAGCGTCTGTTCAGCTGCAGTTTTAAAACAAATGTAAGTATGACCGAAGTTACACGACATTTTGATATTCCTTTTTATTATACATATATAGACCTACTTCCAATACCTACAGCACACATTTTTTTACATTTCTAATTGACTGTTGATCTCTCAATTATATTGTAAATTCCTTCATAGCTTTATTTATTTATAACTGGGTCTATGTCATTCCTTATCTCAATTAAATCACGCAAACTGTACAGGAAATGTTATAAATGCCATAGCTCGCTATCAATGCCACCTTACTCGACTTAAGCTTTCAATAACATTTCATAAGCCAAATTTATAATCTACGGCTATAGAAAAAGACATTGGCATATGATTGGGAAAATAAAATACAATGCATTCTCAAACGATGATTATAACAGCTGTTAAATTCGTTGCAATTTTTTACCTAATTCATGCAATATGATACTAATAATAAATTATTTTCCAAAACCATTCATATTGGTAATCTATTTTTACCACCCTGGAAGACTGTGAGCTATCCGTGGGGTATTTTTGTGTTGTGCACCTCCATAAATTGATTATCGGTTATGTTGATTCTTCTGACCTTTTAGATCGTCTTAAATCAATAAGTATCTTTCAGTACCACAAGAAATTTTTGCTTCATCTTCTAAACTTATTACGCCCTGTATAATTCTTTTCTCTCTACTGTATACTCTGAATCGGACTCTTTTTTTCCGCACTAAAAATATCTTTAAAAATTAAAATTACATACATTCATACATGATTATCATTAAGTCCTCACATATTAAGTGATAAGTATAAATTAAATACCGTATTTCAAATTGATTTGGTCAACGCGTTTTCAAATTATGTATGCCATAAAATTTAGAAACGATAAGAAACATAATGCATTATTTAATTTTGCGCGCCCACACATTAACGGTTGTTGAATGAACAGCTGTTGCCGTAGTGAATGGTAATATGTTCGTTAGCACCTGTGAATGACAGTAGATTTAGGTGCTTGGTTTTGGTCAGAACGAAGATTCGCGGTCAATGGCAAGCGGAAGTATATTTATATAACATGTTAAGCTGACAAAAAGTATTACTTTAGTCCATTAAAACTTTAAGATATAAATCTAAATAGCAATATAATGTTACGTCACCATGTTGACTTCGTTCTCCGCTGCACCTTGCAGCGAAGCAAGGCAAAAATACTGCTACAGGCTCAGGTGCCTCCGGTTCTTACGTGTCAATGCCAGCGCTATCTTAGCCCACTGGCGGAATACCAAGAGCGTGTAAAGGCAGGTAAATTGATGGCCGATGAGAGGCAGGAGAAGACAATGGAGCAGCTTTCAGCACTGCATAAAAGATTGCAGGGTTACCAACCAAAGGAGCATACGTCTGCTGGCCGCGGGGGCTTTTTTGGATCTCTCTTTGGTGGTAAGAGTGGCGAGGACGACGAAGCTGATGATTTGAACGCAGGCAGCCATTCGCCAATGGGCCTTTATATCTACGGCAGTGTGGGAGTGGGAAAAACAACACTCATGGATCTATTCTACGATTGCTGCAAGGAGGTGACGAAGGTTTAACAATTAAGTCCCATCCCATTTTATATAATCCATGTGCTTGCAGATTGATCGAAAGCAACGTGTTCATTTTACCGCATTCATGACAAGTGTTCACTCCCGTATACACGAGGCAAAGGAGCGCCAGGGACCTATAGATCGTGCGTTCAATTCAGAGAAGCCTGCACCCTTCGATCCTACAAAGCCCGTTGCCGATATAATTGCGCGCGAGTCCTGGCTTATTTGCTTCGATGAGTTCCAAGTGACGGACATTGCCGATGCCATGATACTAAAGCGTCTATTTACCCATCTGTTCAACCACGGCATAGTCATTGTGGCCACAAGCAATCGTCATCCCGAGGATCTGTACAAGAACGGCTTACAGCGAACCAATTTTCTGCCTTTCATTGCACTTCTGCAACGCCGCTGTCAGCTTAGCAAACTCGATTCAATCGATTATCGGCGCATCGCCCAGTCAGGTGACACAAATTATTTTGTGAAAGGTCAAACCGATGCAGACGCCGATATGAATCGAATGTTCAAAATATTGTGTGCCGAAGAGAATGACGTAATCAGGCCTCGCACTATCACACATTTCGGCCGCGATCTGACGTTTCAACGCACCTGCGGCCAGGTCTTGGATAGTACCTTCGACGAGCTGTGCAATCGCGTGAGTATAGAATGCCTTATTTCTAAAGCATTTATTGATATAAGTCCTATTCTCAATGACAGCCATTAGCAGGCAGCGATTACCTGCAAATCTCTCAATTCTTTCATACGGTCCTAATACGCGATGTACCTCAAATGACACTCGACATTAAGTCGCAATTGCGTCGCTTTATAACGCTGATAGACACACTCTACGACAATCGTATACGTGTCGTTATTTCCGCCGACAAACCGCTGGATAGTCTTTTCCACTTAACAGATGATCCCACACCCATGTCGGATACTGATCGAGTGCTAATGGATGATTTGAAAATCACACATTCGGTGAGTTACTAAAAGATGATGGCACAGCCTTATTATTTGTTTACAAAATCCCGTAATTTCAGCAAGCGGAACAGTCTAGCGTTTTTACCGGCGAGGAGGAACTATTTGCCTTTGAACGCACAATTTCACGCCTGTATGAGATGCAGAAGCGCGAGTACTGGGAGCAATGGGCGAAGCATCGTTAAAGCTCAAACATTTCAACAAGCAATAGCAAAATACGGCAATTGAAACTTAACATTTCCTAGTGTAGCTGTCACAAATGCTTGTTAACTGCAATCATAATTATAGTATTGTAGCCAAGCTAACTTGTTTTTATGGCGAAGCAATAAAATATATTTTTTATCCAAAGCCAACCCATTCAAAATACTTTTTAAACTCCTACCAAAATGTTTGATTTGTTAACTAAATTATACTCAGTGAACAATATGCACCAGAAATAATAGCTTATCATTTATGAATCCCCGTTAAGCAAATTGTATCAAAAACATTATGTTTGCCTAAATTAAAACAATATAATTGTCAAACAAATTCGCATCGGTTTATACTTGTAAACCTTTTTAGAATTCACGATGTGACTTAAGAAAGCATATTAATTCCTATGATGTTGTTTCAAAGTAAAAACAAATAATTTACTAACCACATATAATCGGCTATGGGAACGCAGATATTTTTCAATTTAGAACCCTGTTATAATTAAATAACACTTAATCTGATACTACAACTTAGGCCCGCTGCGCAGCCTTATAATTATAACTGATCTGCGCAGGTGCGGCCATTAAATCCTCGTCGGGAAACTCTTCACCATGTTGCAACAGTCCGCTAGATAACTGCTCCCTGTGAGGTTGATTGTCGGGAATCTTGACCTGCATATCAACAGCAAAGAAGGAGTCATCAAAATTGATGCGATTGCGCTCGTCCTGCTCTAAGTATATAGCCTTGGGTGCAGCACCACCCATGGCCTTCTCATATGTGTTTAACCACTTCAGGTTGACGTGCTTTGCGGCGGCATTGAACTTTTTCGGAGTCTTCTTTGGCTTAGCGGCATAGAAGTTTTGCTCCTGCTGGGACGGGTGCGGTGGCGGGACTATTTTCTCCATATGACGACTTTTGGCATCGAGTTTGGGATCGACGTAGTCGAATAGCGGCAGGTAAAAGTTATAGGGTTGATCTGTGGGTGGCAACATATGCTCTTTGGGCTGCGTTTGTTCTTGTTGTGATACAAGAGCCACCGCTCCGTTCTCTGGACCAGAGGCGAAGATTTCGCCCGCACGTCTCAATAGATTCTCCAAGCGCTCAATTGTGATAATATGAGGGTGCAGCAGCTGAACATCATCCTGTATCTGGGCACGGCGTGCAGCAGGCCGTACTGTTGTGGCTCTGACGTTAGTGCATAACGTGCAGCATATCAACTGGAAGAAATAATGATGATGATCTTAGCAGAAAACTAAAAAATTACCAACATTTTCATTAATTTGTGAATAAATAAATGAATAATAAATGTTGAGAATAATAATTAGCTAATAATGTTAGATATATAGCAAACAGCTATTATTTTAAATATGCCTATAAAAAAAAAATATTAAAAAAAAATAACATCTAGCTAGAAAATGGAACACGAGCTTCAGGCAAAACTCTTAAAACCGAATACCTCAATTGTATTTTGGAATTAACATGTGTTTTATTCAATTTTATAACCTCGAGTAAGTAATTACAAAAACTTTTAGTGGAAAAATCATCTAAAAGGTCAATAAATATTAATACCTAGTTATTTGAAGAGCCGTAATTGGCTTTAAAAACTTTCCAAATGAAAACGATAGTACTACTTGTATTTAACCTTTTATTCCTCTATCTTAACCCGCTCATTTCAATTACTGGCCTTTAATCGTATTTTTAAACAAAACATAAAAAGCATTTTCCATAAAAAAATATAGTTACACATGAACATTTTGTGCACTACAATAAAATCCTAGTACATTACAAGTTTTAACGTTCGATGGCTAATAATTAACAATCTCGATACGAGTTTCTAATATGAGTTGAATTTGGCAATTCTTTTCTGACAATCACATATTTATCCTTATTTGTTCGTAGAATATTAAAAACAACGCAATGCGATAAGGCTTAAACACTCAAATGAAACTATACTATCAGACCAGAAAAGGTCACCATCAGAAACAATTTTATTTCTTCTTATTCCAAAGCACATTTAATAAGTTGCATTTCATGAAATTAAGTTTGTCTGTTGCCAAAAAATGCATTAATTTAGCCTTGATTCACTCACAATTAGTAACCGATTCGACTTGAACATAATGTAAAGATTAAGATTCACTTTAGTTGTTCACAGATGCGTTGCATGCTCCAATGCACAAGATTGAGTAAAGCCGCTTAAGCCTCAACATGCCCATTTATACCCCACATAGGTATGGAAAACGGAAGCTCGGAAGTCTCCACAATGCAATGAGCGAGTATAGTAGTTAGATGGGAAATTTCAAACGAGTTTTCAGTTTTTCAGTTGTAGCAGCAGGCAAAAAATTAAAAATAAAAATAAGTAACGAGACAAACTGAAAACTCACACACACGGGCGATCATATGTGCGATTGTGATAGTTCGGGCCGCATAATAATGTTAATATAACAGACAAGCACAAGACGCCCGGAGTTGAACAAACTGGATGCTGGTAGCTATCTCACGAACCTGCACAACTTGTCACTGGTAATGAGTTCGAATCAATTGTAGCGTGCGCAATTGCGTCAAACGGTCAAGTAATCGTTGCAAAACTGTCTACAAGTATGTTGTTGCAGTTTCTGTTGCACTTACTGTCACTAAAGAGAGTGAAACAGTTTTCAGAAAAGTCGGCCGTTTGCTCCATCGAGGGTACATTGACACCGGCGCATAGTTATGATAAAAAAGCGACAACTTCGTTTTCACACAATTTCCGCCGCATAATGTGAACCCGTTTCGATTGTTACTATTTCTTTATTTGCGTGCTGTTGTCGAGTCAGCTATAAAAGAGCAAGTTCAAAGTTACAGGAAATGTAAAACAACGCCAATCCACAGTCAAATGCCAAAAAGTGATCATTGACTCTTATTTTTTTGCTATTGTGTGCATTAATAAATAAGTTTTGAAATCTAATGGCTGTTTGTTGATGCCCGACGAAGTTCTGGTAATCCTTGCATGATTATATCCAGCGACTTTAAGTCCTTGTTTATGGTTTCACTTAAAACTTCCATGGCACGCTGTTGCATGTTCAGGAAGGCCTTCATATCATTCTCGGCCTCTTTATCTAGAATATATTCGGTGCTGCCAATGGCAGAAAATTGGTTGCGCTTCATGCGCATCTGTGAGAGCAACTCGCTGAGCCTGCCCCTAAATTGTGTGGGCGCCGAAACAATGGCCTGCAGGTTCTGTAATTTGGTACGCAGCATCTCCTCCTCGGGTGAAAGCGATGTCCCCACCTTGCGTGTGTACTCCTGTTTCACCATTATCTAAAATAGAGCAGCAAATTTATATATTTGCCAAACTTATATTGTATTTAATAGCCATTACTTACTCGTAGTATCCGATGACCTAGCTCAGCCAGCTTGCCTTTGTGCTCGAGTATCTTGGCATTGACTGCAGCATATCTTTGTCGCAATTCAGTCAGTTCACCCTCAACCTTTTTTATATAAAGGGCATGGGTTTCGGCCTCATGTTCCTGGCACTTGACACGCCATTTTAGATCGTTGAAGCCAATCATAGGCACAGGTATGTATTTTTTGGGATCGGGATTTTCTAATTTAGCCTGACTCCAAAGCCGAGGATCTACGCCAGGTGGTGGATTCTCTAGATAATCCTTAAGTTGATCCTCATCAGACACCACGAGCGACAAAACTTCCGAAACACCTATATTCGTAAGTTGTTGTTTTACGTTCCCCTGATTTAAATAGTTCGCCACGTCAGTGGATAATATACGCTTGCTTTCGTTCGGTGCATGCGTTTGTTTCTCCTCAACATATATAATCATTTGACACTTTTTATTATCCAACTCTTTTAAAGTATCAATGTGCACTAATAGGTTCGGTTTGCTGCCAAACAAACTATGCAGAGTTTGCACAACTTGTTGCTGCTGCGGCCTGAAATTATAGAATACTTGAGTTAATCTACAAATAATATTTGAAGAATAACACCTACTTGACGGCAGCAAGCTCTTTATCAAAATTCAGCGCAACCAGTCCCATTTTATTATCCTTGCCTGGCATCGTAATATATCCGATTGCCTTAAATCGACAAAGATAGTTTTCTTGCGTTATATCGACCGGTGCTGCGCTCTGCGAATAGAAGAGCTTTCCGGTACCCCACAAGGCTTGCAAATAGTTCCATTTGGCCACAATGGTGTCACGCTCATCACCAAAAATAGAGACATTTAAGATAGCTTGCGCAAAAGCTTCGTCTGAAGAAATGGGCACCGGCTGCTGTTGTTGCTGGCCCATCATGAAATTTGTATTACCGAATCCGCCAAATCCAGGAGTTACTGTTGTGGCTGGAGGCTTGCCAAAAGCTAAAAAATAAAGCAAGATAAACTATATGAACAATTTTATTTTTGAATAATCAGTCAATTACTTACTGGAACCAAATGGAGTCGTACCAAAAGCTGACTGGGTTGCTCCAAAGCCACCAAATGTGGGCGCCGTTGTCGTCGTTGACCCAAAGCCAGCAAACCCACTTGCTGGCGTGCTGCTCACAACTGTATTCTGTCCGAAGCCGCTGAAGGCTGGTGGGGCCGTACTAGTTACGGGATTACCGAACAAACTGGTTTGACCTGGCGTGGCAGTTGCACCAAAACCACCAAAACCAGTGCCGATTGGCGCTGCGACAGAGGTTGTTGTGGGTGCCCCAAAGGCGCTTGGTGTTGTGCCAAATGCTGGCGCTGGCGTTCCAAACGCAGGCGCAGCTGCTGCATTCTGCGCGGGCGCACCAAATGATGATCCAAACAAACCGCCCGCTGTCGAAATAGATAAGCGCAATACATATGTATATATATTTTTCGAAGTTCATGCGGCCGTTTCCGGCCTTAAAATCTTATCAGTTTGTAATTATAGTGTCTGGGGCAAACATAGCTTTAGTTTAGTTTGAATCTTTGGTTAGTGAACGCAATGCCTATACTGCTTACATTCCTGTTAGTTTTGGTGCTCGCACCTATAGTTTATTTCTTGTATATCATTCACAAAAAAAAGTAAGAATAGAATAAATCTATATACATATGTATGTATGTATGTACATACATACATATTTTCATATCAAAACAATTTCAAATGTTTATTTCAGCATAAGCCCAAAGGATATACATGTGCGCAACATTAAGGAACTCCAAACATTATTAGCCTGGCCTTCCAGTAATAAACCCCTTAAGTACTTACAAAAGGCAGCCTGATATAAAGAAAAATGGATTAGACTTACGTTTAGCCGGCGTGCTCGTTGCGCCCAGCGATGTGTTGGCTCCAAAAAAGGACATGACTAATAGTTTTAATTATCCGTCACTTTCAAATAATTGTTATGCTCCCCAGGGGGGCTGGGACTGTTTCTTAATGTACTAACTAATAAATTTATATGAAAAGACTTGTAATTTCACAATACACAATGTATATAGAAATTTGGCGCAAGACACCGTACCAATAAATAAGTGTTGAGAAACGATGTTTATGTGCACGAATCAACCATGCTTAATTGACGTTCACACTGTCGAAATGTTGCATGTGCCCAGAGAATTTGAGTTTCCACTTCAGGATCCGTTTATGTTGTATGCCAAATGAACATTACATGTGTTTTTTTTTATAAAATGCACATAATAAACGTTTAAAAACCATTTTTATTTCATAAATTAGTCAATTTTACCGCTGACGATTAAAATTAAAATACTGTTTTAATGGCAAGAATATTCTTTTCATAGAAAAATTAAAGCTAAGATCTCCGTTGCAATTTAAACACCGTTCGGAGAGCATCTGCTCGAGTGCTTGAAATGTTCTCCGAGCGGGGTTCAAATTGCAACTCTAAAACGTCACTGTTCAACTTTATAAAAGAAATCAATGTAAAACTTTAAAGACAAGCAAACACTACGAAATAACTCGCGTGGCAATTTCCACTTTACCAATAAGTGGGCGGCCAAATAATTCCACAATACCCAAGGGTATCGTGGTAACTTAAAACCAAAAAAAAAAAAAAAAACTAACATCTGTCACTGTTGTCTAATGTAAATGTACATGTGTATATTGTCTGGCCACACTTGATTTAAGGTTAAACGTTGTCAAAACGCACCTTAAAAAGTATTCTCGACTTTTACAACACTGAGATTGTACATTGCCTATTGCCGGTGTCATTTTAATAGCAAAATATGAGTCAATATACAGTTAAAAATCTTGAAGACAAGCTCAAAGAGCAATTGCAGGCCCAATACGTGCGCGCAGTAGACGAATCTGACGGCTGTGGAGGAAAATTCAGCGTCATTGTTGTCTCAGAGCTATTTCGCGGTAAGCCGCTACTACAAAAGCATAGATTGGTCAACAAAGCTCTCGCTGAGGAGCTTCAGCAAATTCACGCGTTCTCCCAAAAGACATATACTCCTGAAGAGTGGGAGAAAGTGCAGCAAGAGCAATAACAACATTATAATACCTGTTGCGCGTACATACATTCAAATACATACATACATTCGTTCATGTGTTTGTGGTTGGGCTTAAAACAGGTATAAGCTCTAGCTTGAACGAACAAACGAATCAAGAAACAGTTGAGCCAGAGAAAGTGAAAGGGAAGTAGATCAAGAGTTCAGCGCTTACCAAAAATAAGAATTATATGTATATGTATGTACGAGCACTAACTACGACCAAATAACCAAGTTGCATAAAATATACAAAAGACGAATCACGTAATACTCCAAGAATTTGAACGTGAGCACGCCATTTTCCACTCAAATCCACGAACTGAAACTCATTAGAAATTCAAATTACCAGATAAAAGATAAAAAGTGTACCCGCAACATTAGCAACATAAGAGGTGACGCGTCGTGTTACTTCGCGGAAACGTCAACAATGCTGAAGTTTCAGATACATGCACCGGGAAAGGTGATTCTCCATGGGGAGCATGCTGTCGTCTACCATAAGCCCGCCCTGGCCGCTGTCGTTGGACTGGGAACGAAGCTGCAGCTGCGCACGCAACCCGAGAGCCAAGTAGCAAGTTTTCAATTGGAGGCGTTAAATTGCACATTGGAGATACAACTGCCCGAGTTCAATGCATTCCTGAGCAAGTTCCGTAGTAAATATCCAGGCGATAAGCCAGATTGTACAGCCAAACTATTGGAGGAGGTGCGTGCGGAGGTGGCAAAGCAGCTGGAGGGCAGCGGCAGTAACACACCCAAGCAACAAAGTACACAAAAAGCCTTCGTATCAATATATTATTTATTGGCGGGTGCTGTGCTCTCGGCACCTAAAAATCCCACGTTGACCCTGCAATCTGGTTTCCAAGTTAAAATTGAAAGCGAGCTAAACGTGGGCTCTGGCTTGGGCAGCTCCGCTTCGTATGGCGCTGCATTAGCTGCTGCTTTCCTCATCTTGGCTGGCCATTTTGGCAAGGAAAGCTATATCCGCGAGGAGAATCAGGCCCTGATATCGCAATGGGCCTATGAATCGGAGCGCATAAGCCACGGAACACCCTCTGGAGTGGACAACACTGTCTGTACCTACGGCGGCATGCTTAAATTTATCAAAGGGCAAGGTTTTCAGCCACTGCACATACACAAGCCGCTAAATATCCTGCTGGTGGATAGTCGAGTAAGCCGCAGTACTGCGGACATAGTGGCCAAAGTCCGCCACTTGGCCGAAACGTTTCCGCATCTGATTGAGGCCATTTGGAAGACCTGCGAGGAGTTGGTCACAGCGGCTATTCCATTGTACGAGAGCTTTGGCAATGCCAAGGACGACAGTGAAAAATTCGAAAAGCTAGAGCGATTGTTTCAGATTAATAACGACCTGTTGAAAGCTATAGGGGTAACCCATCCAAAGCTGGAGCAAATATTTACTATAGCTTTTAAACGTGGCTTCTTTTCCAAACTAACTGGTGCCGGCGCTGGTGGGTTTGCTATTGTTTTATTGCCGGAAAACTACGAACAAAACGAAGTTTACTGGAAGCTGAAGGAGGAATTGGAGGCGGCTGGTTTTGGTGTGCACGCTACCACAGCTGGCGGAGCAGGATTACGTGTGTCGACTCTTGAGGATTGATACGGCAACGGGAAAATGACATTTTGTTGAACTTAAACTGTATTTTTATTAGTATTGTATGTATTCGTGGTTTCATTACTTGAAATAAATTTCACATATTTTATACACTCAAGGGGCTCTTTAGCGCTGACTTCTGTCGCGAGTCTTGTACGCAATTCCTCTGTTTTTCATGTCCCGTATAGTTGACTGTGGCAGTGTACCCGAGACGGAGATGGCATAAATGCCCCGCGTGAAGCGTGCTGTACGAAAAAAATGTGTATACTAAAGGGGTCCAAGTTTTGTATCGAAAACCTTACCTAACCGCTGCCATTTCGCCACCCAGGAGTCTGTGGGGGTTGTTAATGCGATAATGCCATCGAAATTGTTGCTTGTATGATCGTAAACATTATCTTTGTTATTTTTCATGCGTAAAAATTCTTCACAGTTTTCACAACCGTCCGTCTCAAATTGATCGAAGCTCTGTAAGAAATATTTAAATGTATGTAGGAACATCAACCTAATTTAGGCAATGTTTTTTGTTACCTTAACAAGTGAGCACACCAGGCAGGCACGCAGACCTCTCAAATCCTTTGGTATTGTGTCAAAAGACATCTTAATGTATAAAAAGGCAGGAAACAAACAGAAACAGCTCGGAATGAAGCTGAGTCGGTGCGGTCTGAACTAAATCCAATGACTGGTTCTTTAAAAGGAACAACTGAACTAAGTCTTTGGGAACAGTTTCTGTGGTTCCTGTAGTATGTTATTTCCACCTTTGAACAAATTGCCTTGGCAGACAATATTTGCGAAATTGAATAATATTTTAAAATAAGAGTATGTGGAGTCAACAGCAAAACAAGCCAAATCCATATATGTACATACATGCTAATACTTTTACGTATAGTCACAATGTCTTTTCTTTGCTTTTTTTAATAAATACATGTAAACGAATTTCTTTTATTTCAATTTAATTTTGTTGTGCAGCATATATTTATTTGGTAATCGCTAAAACACTAATATTTGTAATCACTAAATAAAAATGTTCATATTAAATAAGGGTCTACCAAATCAAAAAAAAAAGTCCATTATACTAAAGAAACGATAAAACGAACTATAAATAAATTATGTTTATTTGAACTGGATTTCCTAACTCTACTGGGGAAATATTTTAGTGTGACCAAAGTGTGAGTATGATAAAACGGCCGAAATCACCGCGAAATGGGAACAGCAAGCAGCAGCTGCTGGTGCTGTAAACGGGGCAGAAGCAAATTAAGAAGAGTGGAGGAAATACTCTGAATCTCGAAACTGAGACTGTTCCAATAAATATTGTAACCCAGTGAAGATACCCGCAGTTGTATCTATAATTAAGTAAAAATGTCATCCTCTCCGACTTCCAGCAGCCCAACGGATAGCTCTAACAGTTCGGTTGCCGTTTCAATTGCTGCAGCAACGACCGCGCCCGCACACAAACAACAAAACGATAGCCAAAAAACGTTTACGTTATCTGAAAATGAGCGCCTTACCTTTGAAGTTTACCGTTACTCCAGTTATTCGCCAAACTATTTGCCCGAGTAAGTTTTTTTTTACACACACATACATATGTATTTGAATTTCATAATTGTTGCGAACAATACGGTACATTACCGTTTAATTTCCATTGCAAATTTTCAGAAACGTACTTGTTGACTGTCCCAATGATCAAACATCACGCTGGTCCGCCTACACAAACAGCCCACCGCAGTACCTCACACTAAAGCTTAAAAGACCCGCCATAGTTAAGAAAATAAAATTTGGTAAATTTGAAAAATCGCACGTTTGCAACATCAAAAAGTTTCGCGTCTTTGGCGGCTTGGACGATGAGCACATGGTCTTGCTCCTGGAAGGGTAAGATCTAAGAAAATCTGTGCCATCTACAGGCAGTACCGGTATGACTTTCATCTCAATTTGCAGGGGGCTTAAGAACGACAATATACCGGAAGTGTTCAATCTGCGTTGCATGACTGAGGATGGCTCCGAAAATCTACCAATACTTTATCTTAAAATTGTGCCATTGCTGTCGTGGGGACCATCGTTCAACTTTAGTATTTGGTACATCGAATTGCATGGCCAGGACGATCCGATGTACACATGTGCGCGGATGAAGAACTATAATACACTACGCGAAATTGAGATTATAAAGCTCTGCCTGAAGCACTTTCGGCAACAGGGCTATGTGAAGGCGTTTGAAGCGCTGCAGGAGCAGACAAACGTCCGTCTAGAGCATCCGCTTATAAGCGAACTGCACAAATACCTGGTAGTGCAAGGTGATTTTGAAAAGGCAGAATGTTTTATTGCCGAGTGCATTGATGAGGGGCTAATGGACGAGTACTTGCTTAAGCAGGACTACAAGCATGCCTGGCACATAAAGCAAACCGAAAGTGAAATAAAGCCTGGTAGGTACATATTTTTGTTAAAGCTCTGATAGGTGCAGCGAACTCAGTCATTGATAAGCATCCAATAATGACCTCGAACTCTTCTGATAATCGCATTGTTTTGCATCCGTTATAGGCAATCGTGGTGGTCATCAACTGGTGGTCGATACCAAGAAGCGTCTCATATACTTGTACGGTGGCTGGGATGGCTACCAAGACCTCAGTGATTTATGGGTGTTTAAAATCGAGTTGGACGAGTGGGCCCTGCTTTGTGAACGATCTGAACTTTCGAACGGTCCAACTCCACGATCCTGCCATAAAATGGTATTTGATCCAATCAGTGAAAACATTTTTATGCTGGGTCGTTATTTGGATAATTCGATACGCACTTCCGACTATATCAAGAGTGATTTCTATTTATACGATACGCGCACGCGCAATTGGATGCAAATTTGTGACGACACCAGTCAAGTGGGTGGGCCACAGCTCGTTTACGACCACCAGATGTGCATAGACACCGACAAGCGTACAATCTACGTGTTTGGTGGCAAAATACTAACGCCTCGCAGTGTTAATGCCACTGGCTCCATTGAGCCAGAGTATTCCGGTCTATTTTCATATCACATAGCGACAAATACTTGGACACAAATACTTGTGGACTGTCATCATCCGAGTGCTGCGCAAGCTGATGTCATGTCGATTAAATCCCGCATAACCCATTGCATGGTGTTTCATAATGTGAGTGAATTGAAGTGGATCTGTTGAATTTATCGGAATAAGTTTTTATGCTTCACAGAAACAACGAAAATTATATATTTACGGCGGTCAACGCGGAAAGGAGGATCTCGATGAATTTCTGAGCTATGATGTGGACACGCAGGCCATTTCAGTTCTTAATAAAGAACATCAGCATCAGGGCACTGCGACCAGTGCAGAGGCAAAATTTGAACCATTACCGGGCTTCACACTGCGCGCCACCATTGATTGTGATCGTGATGAAATTTATATATTTTCCGTAAGCAATACCAAGCCGATAAAATATTAAAATTGTATGTACGTGTATATACTCTTGAATTGTGACAGAGTCTAAGCAAGTTAAAGGACCGCCGAGAAATGCAAAAAGTGGAAACCTCTAAGACATCGAATTCATTCTGGGTGTACTCCCTGCGTAATCACAAATGGTCGCGCATCTATTACTCTTGTCACACTGCTCATGAGGGTACATCGATTAACATAGCCACCGTTTTGGGCACCAATAAGAACTCTGGTGTTGCCGAACCGTGTCCCCGCTATGCGCACCAGCTTGTTTATGACGAGATGGCTAAGGTATGATCAACTTTACTTCATTCTTTTTTTTTTTTTTGTTCATCTACATATGTATTTACATTTCAGACACACTATCTCTTCGGTGGCAACCCAGGAATATGCCAAATGCTGCAATTGCGTTTAGATGACTTTTGGCTGCTCTGTTTGGAAAAGTGAATATCTTGAAAAAGTCTCAGTAATAGTTTTATATAATTTAATTGTGCTTCTAGACCGAAACGCGATGAGATACTAAACCATTGTCGGTATTTAGTGCGTAAGTTGCGCTATGAAGAAATGACACGTAGTGAGCCTCTGGTTGCCATGCAATACCTAAGACATCAAATAGCTGATGTTATAGATCACAACGACGCCGAGCAGTTGCACAATGTGAGCACTATCTTAATGTTAATACCATTTGTAATACCTTATTTTACATAGTTCCATAAATTGGCTTCGCTTCTTTTTAAAAATCACGATTGTGCAATGGATCAAAGTCCTTTAGCCACACCCGCCTTGTGTGCTGATACTGAAGAGAAAGCTGAAAGTGCATCTGGTGCTGGCGATGCAGATATTCCGAAAGGTTTGCTATAGGTTTGACTCGAAATGCTAAACTAATGATAACATTTATTGTAGACATTGTGGCCGTGAGTCCTGCCGAAAATCTGTCTATTGAGTCAAATGATAGCACAGCAACATCCGGAATTTCGGAGGCAGCATCGAACACCTCGGCGTCGTCGAGTGTTAAACGCGCTCGTCGCGATAGCAGCTATGAAATGAAAAATCGGCGTGCTTTTCTATTCAATAAATTGGTGCAATTAATGCCACCAAGCATGGTACAGCCTGAACGAAACCTCAGCGATTTTGTGGTCATGTAGAGAAAGACCCGCTTTTTAAGTTTACGACAGATTCTTAGGATTAAGTTGATCAGTTGATGCGTATTTAAAGTCTAAAGTAGAGGAGCTAATGTGCTAAATGCTTCATGTGATGTTTAGTTGATGTTTTGTTTGTATTGTGAAAAAGTCAGCCAAAGTTGTATTCAAAATGTAAACCTGGCCCAAAAAAAAAAGATGATTTTGTGATAGTGAATTTTTAGTAAAGTACCGAAGGGCTCGATTTTACAAGGCTTAGTTAGCTCTTAGTAAATGGATTTCAATCAATGTCTAGAACTGAATATAAACTCTAACTAATAGGCATGTGATTTAACTCGGCGCTGCAAAAACGAGCTTAAGTCCCTGCGGCCGATTTGTAATATCATAAAATCGCCCCCCAAGTCTGTAAGCGAAGAAAACGGTCGACGGACTTTAAAATATATAATTAAGTTTTGAAATAAATTCTTTTTGTAATTTTCATGTATGTGTGAACTCATTTTATGGACTGGGAGACAATAGGGCCTGGTTTCGTTGAAATTTATCGATGTCGATTTGACTGATGTATATATTGGAAAATACAATTCGATTTGGTTTGAATTCGAAACTGTTTAAATGTTTCATAAGCCAATTAAACCGCAATTAATCATAAGATAAAAGAGAGAAATATAAGCAATGTGGTTTTTAATATATTATCTTTTTTTATTTTTTAGGTGTACATAGATATTTTTTCATCTTTTTTGGAATTATCTAAAAAATTTCTTAGTTACCTTTATCATTGTGGTTGCGCCACTTCATACATTTTCACTTTCTGTCTGGTTGTTTTTTGAATATATTTCAATGACAAGAATCTAGACTCGCAAACACATGCGGGGCGCCAGCACTAATGGGTGTAACACCACAATTTGTAATGTAAATTTTCCGTAAAAAAGTCAATTAATTCAAATGCAACAAGTTGAAAATGTTACACGCATTCTCGGCTGGCCCAAATATATATGTATATATATATATATATAGTATATATATGCATGTGTGTGTACATAAGTGCGTTTGCCTTAATCATAGGTTAAGCATGCATTTAATGTGATGTTCTTTTTTTGTCCGATTTTTTGCTTTTGTTGTTGTTGCTGTTTATATAGAAATACACACGTTACAAATAGTTCACATTCAACATTATGCCACACCAAAGTCATAGCTAACTTTTCTGCAATTGTTTTCATATTAAAGTTTATAAAGTATCCTAAAGTTTTTGAATATCATATAATAGTACCTATTCATGTTATTCTTGTTTTACAATAACTTATATTTAAATATTTATCTTTAAGAGGGAGAGAGAGTTTTTATTTGTTTATATTCAATCGTCAGCTTCCCAAACTATCTGTCTGTCTATTAAGTATGAATTTTATTTAATATATAGTTTTATTTCTTATTCAATTAGACCCACCGAACTCTCCACATTTAATCGCTCTTACATCCTATTTGATCTGACTTAACTTGATTTGATTTCAATGTTTGACATGCTCAAGTTACATAAAACATTCAAATTGATTTCTTCTCCACCTTGGTAGTTAATATTCAATATTCTGACACGCTCATACGCCCTTCAAACTAAATTACTTACACATGTCCATTGAAATTATTTATCTTTAGCTTGCAGTTCAAAATACTTATTTCCGTTCTCTGTTCGCAGAAAATCATATTTCAAAATTTGTGTGCTTTGAAAATTCCTTTAGCAATCGTTTACTTCTCGGATTTTGGTATTTATATAAATGTATAACTAGTCGTTTTTAGTTTCAACATACCAAAATTATAAATTGTATATAAAAATACAAAATACATACATTAAATATTACATTAATGTGTGTAACAATATTCACTTCAATCATCTGCTATCGACTTTTTCATGTACAATTTTTTATATTTTCTTTTTTTCTTATTTCTGTTTTTTTTTTTTCAAATCGTAATAAGTAATTCAATATGTACTAATATTTACACACAAATTGCATAGAGGGTAGGTAGTAAGCTGAGAAACCAAACAACTAAAGCCAATTAACATTTATGCTTCTAAACAATTAGTAATAATATGCATTTAATAACATCTAATCTAGTGTGTATTTTCAATCTCAAACTGGCTGCAGAAAATAACTATTGTATGCTGAAAGTCTACATCTTGGAACTGGGACTCGGTTACTCAACAAAAAGGGGCTTTAAATGACTATATCCACGAAAGAAAGGCGTGTGTTGACAATAAACCAATAGATATCTCCGCTTACATGCTTTAGAGCATATTCAACATAATCTTCGGATCAACAGGACGGACACAATGATCATAAATCTAACTAATGAATAGTAGATTCGCCATGCCAGATAGAGGCTAGTGATTTCCAGATATGATACAAATAGGTATAGATTTTACAAAAAAGGAAAATGTAGCTTCTTAATTATTTTGTTGAGAGTATACGAGTACATGCATATGTATGTATATAGTATGTATTGTTTCTTTTAATATACATATGAACTTTACTAGGGGTTTGCTGAATTTGATGAGCACTAGAAAGGCACAAAACTCCAAATGAAAATAAATAAATTTGCAAATTTGTTTACTTTCAGTGAAACGGTGAGAGTACAGAGCTGAATGTTATGGAAATGTGTGCTATATGTGTGATCTGATCTACCAAATATAGTATGTGGGAACCTAATTAGTAAATTGATCATGAAACCGCCAAATATTGTTGCAATCGAACTAAATATGGTACTCGTATTGCATATAAGAAATGAAAATTTGTTATTTTTGTAAGTCGGCCTATACATATGTATGTAAGTATTTGTAACAATAACTATATAACCCATTTAAATATGCGTACATACATGTAGAGTATTTGTGTATATTCGCGTATAATAAACGCTATGTAGGTATAGGAATTTAGTCGGTCTTGTTATTTTGTTTTCCTTTTTTATGATCCAAATCGCATATCGCCTATATCCAACAGTTGACGGCCTGCGATCTGCTATATATGTATGTATAAATGTAGTCATTAGCATTTGCTTACAAATGGCTTATTTTTGTTTCTTTTCTTTTGTTTTTGGTTTTTTCAAATTGGTGCGTTTTTGCATTTGCAATAAACTCAAAAATTCTCGTGCATTGCTGTTGAATGTAGGAAAAATGAAAAGAAAACAGTCAAATGAAAATCTTATGGCTCTTTTAACTGCTCGCTGATGCAATTCTTTGGACGGAAAACTATATATAATAATGCATATACATATACAAAATGTCCAGCGCGCAACTGTGTGTATCCCCAACAATGCCACATTGGATTTATGTATATAAGTTGTTGTTTTTTGTTTGTTTTTGTTTTTTGATTGTAAAGCGGCCTATAGTCCCTCCCAGCCCCCCTCTTCGCTTTGACAATTTTTATCAGTTGGCGCTGTTTGAGTTTCACGAAAAACCTAAAATGTTTGTGTCTTTGCTCGGATTGGGACAACAGTATAAAGAATTGTTGTTCATTTTCAAATACACACTTACATGCCTACTTGAAATTTGCATTTTAATATCTTATTCTTCTTGCAATTGCATATACGAGTACATATGCATGAGTGTGAGTTTGTTTTATATATATTTCTTGTATATTATATTGTACATATTTATATATATAGTATTTTTTGACTTATTTAAGCTTTTTAAAAGCTAATCAATCAATTCATTTATATCCATCAATCATAAAAATTCTTGAATCATTCCTCATCTCATTTACTATACCTCTGTCCATGGATTAAAGCTTTATACAACACACTGTTGAATTTTACTTAAAAACTAACAATAAGACGCGTTCATGCACGGTGTTATGGTGGAGTTACACAGTTGTTAATGGAAGTTGGGCTTTAATGCTTCGTGTCAACTGTTTCGTATATATATAGTAGATATAAGTGAGGTGCCGTAAAGAAGGTTTAATCACTTAGAAGTATATCGATTTTTTTTGTTGGAACAGGCAAGTGTTGTTAGCTTGAGAATGTGTTGTGCTGTGGTTTCCTCACTTCTTACATTTGCTGAAAACTATAAAATAGAATGGACAAATCAATGGGGTCTACTCAAAATCAATAAAGACACTCTCCATTCCTAAGTCTAATCGAACGAAAACTTGCCTTAGAACAACTGTCACATTTGTTTCCTTGACTGGATGTCAAAACTATTAGCGACGGCAACGATCAAGGGAATTTAATTTGTAAATGTTTAAAAAAAAACAACCTCCCCTATTATGGCTGACGAGATCGTTGTCGAAACAAAGAGTATTAATTTAAATAATAATAGAAGAGAAGATAATGTCAGACTATACTATTGTCAACTAATTCGTACCATTTGTGTATCCATAAGAAAACGTCCCCAACTGTCTTTGTGGCTTTGTTTGCTTCAAGCAATGAAAATAAATAATACAGTGATGCAATAATGTTGTTCTAAGCTAAAAAAAAAAGTATAAAATTCTGAAAAACATTTGGTTTCATGTTTATTTTAACATAAATAGTTTTTGTTCTTCTTATAATGTGCGCATCTTTGTTATTAATTCGTTTAATATTATGTATATTATTTATTTAATATATATGATACACATTAAATTAAATTAAAACGAAAAACAAAACAATATATTGTATGTACCTATCAAAAATCAAACAGACTTAACGAAATTATATTTAAATGTATGAAATCTTGGCTACTTTCTTTTAATTGATAACAACTCGATTTGTTAATTATTATTGTATTTAGGAGTTACTCGCATTTAATTGCAATTTAGCTGTTGTTTGAAGTTATATATATATATGTATATATATAAAAAGAGAATGGCTGCCTGCTTTGGCTAGACATTAGAATTTCATTTTAAATTGTTTTCCCTTTTGTTTTCATATAGCTTTAGATGCTGTATTTGCTTTAATCTGATTAGATATCAATAGCTGTAGTGGTTCTTGCTGATTTTCTTGTTGTGGTTCTGCTGTAAAGCAGCCCTCCATAATTGTACAGCTCCTAAATGTGTTTATGGACTGCACACCGATATTATAATGCCAACGTTCTCTCGTGGATTTCATTTATTTGATTACCTACATAGTCATCTGTGATTTAGTTTCTGCCTTTCGCATTTCTCTTGGATTAGTATGATTTGTAATTTACACTGAATGGTACAAATTATTTATTATATATGTTTATGCGTGTATGTTTGTATATATGTAAACAATATTTGCAATATTTACGGTATTATCTTAATAAAAAATACAATATTTTGCTGCTGGTCTGCACGGATTTGTTTACAGCATTTTTTGTTTGTTTATACATTTTTGTTATGTACTCGTACTCGTATGTGTTCAAATTGTTATGAGAGTGTCTAACATATATGTATGTATTACATTTATTTAGTTGTTGTTGTAATTGTTATGAAAAAGTTGTTGGTTTTCTTGTTTATTTCAATCTAATCATTGGTTGATGCAGTAAAATTTTATACGTCAGTCGAAAAAATTGTTTCCATTTGGTTGATTTTTTTCGACGCCTGATTAAATTTAATAAAAAATGTTCTTGCTTTTGCATTTTATTACAAATGTTCTATAGTATTGAAGTTAAATGTTATTATTAGTTATCGTCTCAGATGGTTGTTGTTGTATTATTATTATATTATTATTAGCTACTATCGGCTCTGTTCCACCCAAATCAAAATGTACATATCAGTATCATCAGTATCAGTATTATTATGCTACAATTTCTGTTCTTGTCCTGATGTTACAATGTTACAATTCAAGAAAATGTTCGGTTTTACTGCTTTTTGCTTTTTCTTCGGCAACATCCTTTTAATTTGTATGCGAAAGAGGAATTATGAATATACATATATATTTGTATATATATAATAAAAATCACAAAAATAGTTGTTTGATCCAAATCCAGTTCAGACCAAATTGTATTCCTTAAGGTTTGATTGGAGAATAGTATCCTTAACAGCTGCAAACACAAACCTTATATTTTCAGTATCTGCGGGAAGAGACAAAATAAAGTTTTCAATTTAGAAAAGAATTGTAATTTAGAATTCTGTTTACACAGCACATTCGTTCCTTCAATTTACCCATTCGTCTCATAACAATACACTGCTAAAGAACCTTGTTTGCCCGGTAAAAGTAATAAATAAAAATATTATTAAAGAGGAAAAAACAAGATATACAAAAACTAGTTCATGTTTTCGTTGCGAAACAACATAAATAAATATAATGTTTTTTATTATAACACGTGCATTTTAATACATTTTAAAAGCCAGTGGTTTCGATGTTTGCTCAATTTGTTTCGCTGTGGAATCAATTAAATTCGATTACAACTATATATTATTAGTATTACTATTATAATAAGCACACAGTTTTCAAAGTCATTTAGATCATACGTAATAGTCGCTGGTGGGTGGCATTATTCCCCAATTGCCGCAATGCTTAACCCAAATTGAATTCCTTAAGTGCATTTTGCATAATTGTATCTTTGACAGCGCAGAACACAAGTTTGATGTTTTCGGTATCTGTTTTCGCGAACCGAGGCGGTAGCGGCAGTTGTTGGAAATAAATGAAAAGAAATCATGATTGTGGTATACAATTTTTAAAAAACTTATGCTGAGCAACTAGCGCGTTATACTCGTACTTTGGGCGGGCAATACGGCGAAAGCGTTAACTACAGTTTACCTTTTATTTTTGCGAATATGTAGGTATTCCCAAACCCTCGAAAATCGACTCATCCAGACACACACACACATACACACCCATCCACACACTGGGGAGTACTTACCTGTAGCACAGGTGAAATGAGAATAGATAATTTTTTCCGAATCTGGATTTAAATCTACAAACATGCGCAGTATGAATTCACGGGCTGCTATTGCATCTCGCTGTGGACCTGTCGTAATGTAAGCCAAATAGTTTGTAATGTTAAAGCTAGCGCAAAACTACACAATTAGCATAAGTGTATGGATGATGATGATGATATTGATTTTCCTTTTATTTCTAGCACTTGCAAAGCAGAATTTATTTAATAAATATATAAATATTTTCGGGATCAACCTGTGGCCGTGGTAAAATGTGAATAACATTGACGTTCGGGATCTGGATTGCAGGCCAAATACTTTTTCAAAACAAATTGCTTGGCCGCGGCATGATCGCATTTTGGACCTGCGTCAGGTTTTAGTTTTATAGTTTAATTCATTCAGGTAATTTATTGGATTGATATCAGTAGAGTTGTGCATGTTGTTAGTGTTAGTGTTCAGATAAAATGCTTACCATCGTATTCAGGAAAATAGTCTACCAAATGCGAATACATAATTTTCTCCTCTAACAAATCCTTCTTGTTCAGGAAAAGAATAACTGAAGAATTTTGGAACCAAGGGTAGGTAATAATAGTTCTAAATAAAGCTTTTGATTCCTCCATACGATTCTGAAAAACAAAACAATTAACTGATGCTAACTTTGATATCATATAAACAAATATAAACTCACCTCGTTATCAGATTCGAATAAGATTTGATCATATTCCGAAAGCGCTACCAAAAATATAATTGATGTCACATTCTCAAAGCAATGAATCCACTTTCTTCTTTCCGAACGCTGACCACCCACGTCGACCATTCTGTTTATTATTTTGTAATTTAAAAAAAGGGAATTAATACAATGCTTAATTACTCGTATATATAAATGCGAAAGCAATTTGTTAGTCAAGCAACAGCATTTTTAAATTAAAAGCACACAGAACATAAACTACAAGTAAGTACAACAAAAATATATATTTATAGTCATCCCTAGCAAATTTACGTTAACATTTCCTAATGTATCAAGCACTTAAATATACAAATTAAAATACTGATAGCACTATTTTAGCTCCTTATACCAACTGTATTTTTCATAGCAATAGCAGCAGAGCACAGCTAGAAGAACCAATTGTATAATTTAAATAGATACCTAAACACAATGCCATCCAAGTCAAATGGATACTCAAGAATGCCAGTAGTTGGCACACGAGCACGTAAAATATCCTGTTCGGTAGGCAGATAGTCTGCCTGCTCAATGCGCTCTAAATCGCTTAGATAGCTACATACGTTAAATGTTAAAAATGATTTGTTAAAATATAAGACTTAAGTTAACTGAATTATCAGCGGCTTAGCTTGGCTTGGCAACAGAAGAGTGTTAATTATCAGTCCGTTAAAAGGTCCTAACACTAATATTTTTGTCCCATTTATTTGGTTTTTACGTTACCACCACCAATCATTTGTATAAAATGTTATCCAAAACTTATGAAACAACACACAAAAGAACTTAGGTATTAATGAGGTTAATAGAGAAAGGCATGCATTGAACTTGATTTTTGTTTAAACTACCTAAATCGGATTTCTTCTAAGTCAAAGGGATACTCAATAATCCCCGTTGTCGGCACACGAACTCTTAAAATGTCTTGTTCAGTGGGTAGATAATTTTTTTCAGCCACGCGGTCGAGATCCATCAGATAACTACGTAGGATACAAAGTGAAATTTAGTTACGTAAGTGGGGAAATTTGTTTTTTTTAATGTACGTGTACGTATACAATAAATGTCTTGTGTCAATACACCATTATGTTGCGGTCTCACAGCCACTTTTCGCAACGATCAACTCACTATTTAGCTGAATCTGTTAGTTGATATTCCCTTCGGCGATCGTAGCATTCCTGGATTCCTGCATCGGCCCACAAGGTTTTGATGGCGTTCAAATATGGATCCTCAAATGTTGTAACTGTTTCATAATCAATGCTCATGACCAGATCAGCAAGCTCCTGATATTGCAAAAATCCAAATTATTAATTAATGTATTCAATATGTTAATTAAAATCAAACTTACGCTATGTTCTCCCACTCCATACGATATTTTTAGCATATCCATGGCCTTGATCATTGATTGCATGGCCATGAAAATGTTTTGAAACACCAATTTGATGTATCCACGCTTATCATCGTCTGAGTATCCGCTGCCGTGGATAATGCGCATCTGTTTGATAAATGTTGATTTTCCGGACTCGCCAGTGCCTGCAAATACAGATTTATAAATAATATTAAGTATAATATTTCACATATGTAGGTAGTTTAGGTAACTTAATCAATACGGGACAGAATCAAAGGCGACAAGGTCTAAAAGTCGCTGATGTAACATATATTTTTAAAGGGTTACGTTTAAGTTTTCACAGGTGCCTTCAATGGAAATTAATTGGGAAAGTTATCATCATTAGTAATTACCGAAACCCAGAGTTGATGCACACAGAAAATGCATGTATCTTGAAAAAGAGCTGACTAGGCCTTCTATTAGGTGGATTGTTAAAGAACAGTCTAGAAGTCGACCAATGAAGTGACAACTTTGTATTCAAATTTTACCACACACCAGTAATCAAAAGGCTTGCATATAAAGGATATACATACTTGTATGTATGTACATTTCACTCTTACACCTACATAATTATGTGGGATAATTACCACACAGGCTGTACAAATTCGTTGAATTAACAATTTGAAATAAACTTCATCCCAGCATTAAGCAAGTTTCTGTTTAAAATTGCAATTAAATCCTATATATGCATATACATAAGTGTATGTGGCATTTGATTGTATATTGTTAATGAGACACGGCAACTCAAAGCATTACATTTTAATGGGTACGATTTGCATTATCTAAAAATTTCCTGGAAATAAACAGGAGGCACCATGTTTGGAAATGAAAAATCAGATTACCAATGTCGTAGACATAACTCAGACAATAGAACTTTCCATTTCGGGGCGCATTGGGGCCTCCCGAACGAGCAACACGTTGCAGTCATAGGGCTTCAATTATTTTTAGGGTGGTGCAACCTTATGTGGCACAAGTTGGTTTCACATCTAGCATTTCTGTATGTTTATTATTATTGTTGCTCTGCTAACTTTCTTGCTTGCCTGGAATGTAACGGCAGCTACACTGTGCTAATTAGCAGAAATGTGGCGTGGGCTGCCATTGTTTACTCCTGCAGGATGATAATTGCATTTGGTTCGTATAAGTGGAAAGATAACGAACGTAATATGCAGTCAGCAAGCTGGTAATAAAATTAGGCTTATTAATTGCTACATGCATCCGACCAAACTACCGACTTCATGGATAGCTGACTGACTGGCTTTGACTCTGGCTCCGATGGATGCGCCGCTGCTGCTGCTGCTGTTGTTGTCATGGTAATGCATGTGGCATGCGGAATACACGTGTGTGTGTGTGTGTGTGACACAGAGACATAGAGAGTGCGACAGACAAACCCCTTCATGCGTCAATGTCAATGTCAGTTGCGGAAGACGGTGGCGGCTTTGTTACCGCTACTAATGAACTTGTATTACATTAATGGAACAATATCATGGCCAAGGCTTCAATTTAAGTAGGGAAAGTGATATGGAGTTTAGCATTGCTTTAAAGTTATATATATTCGAATATGTTGTTGGTGAGCTGGAGTTTATAAATACTTACCCAGTAAAAGAAGCTTAAGTTCGCGACGCGCATCTCGCTTGTCTCGGCGCAGCTGCTTCTCGATTTCCTGATTGATGCGCTTTTGTTCCTTGGCCTCTTCTGATAAACAGCACTCCATGCTAACTAGATGTGGGGACGCTTACGCGTTCTGTTGTTGCTGCTACCACTGCTGCTCCTCCACCTCCTGCTCCTACTCTAGACTCCGTCTCGTTAGATGGTTGTCGGCTTCTGGTTTTGCTCGATTAACTAATAGGAGCAATATTGATCTTTGTGGCTAGTTCAGATCAGAGGCTTGTGGTTGGGTGTTGGCTGTTTGGTTGCTGTTCTCCGTGCTGAATCATGCAGTTTATTTTCCACAAATGGGCAGACCTAAATATGCTGATGACTATATAACTTCGTTTTCTGTTGTTCTGCTTTAGTTGTAATCCCTTGGGCTTTGCATCATTTGTGTAAATGATTTATCCTTTTGCTTTTTTGTTTTCTCCTTTCTTTATCTTCTATTCTCGATTGTAGTTGCTCGTGAGCATTTGTACTTTGGCGTTGCTCGCTGTTTCCTACGACACTCAGGCTCTCTTTGGCTATTGCTTTCTTTCCTTCAAAGGCGTTTTTTTTATATTTGTTTTAAATATATTTCAATATGTCTACTCTACTCCACAGTTTCTGCTCCTGCTCCAGGGTTAACGGCAATGCAAAATCTTTTGGAAATTACGTGTAACTTCGCTCCTTCTGCTTTAATCTAAATATCTATATTGTTGACCAGAATTCGGTGCATTTAAAGGCTTTTCAATTAAGACTTTAACACTGATAAAACATAGACGTCGACATGTGTTTACTGCTCTTCTTGTGGTAACCCATTTACTTTCAAAATTCCATGAACATCTGCAAAGAAAACCGTAAATGTTACATTTAGATATGTATTTTTAATAAACGAAAACACACATATTATTTTATCCTAATAGACATGCAATTTGTGCAACTTGTGCATGCTTCTTATTTAATACAGTTTATCCGATGTAACAGGCAGAAGAAGAATCAATTTAAAGATATCCATATGACCATAACAGCTAGGGATTCGCATCCTTGTTGTGTAAGCCTGTCTTCTCCATATTCAGACCAAATTTATTACGTAGAACCGTACGGTGCAAATATCTGTCTTACATGAATAACTTTTTATAAAGACACCGGAAGCAAATTTGGTATTCCTTATTGTGATTATAATCTAAAGTTTCGATAAGATCTATTCCATATAAATAGTTGGTGAAAATAATTTGTAAAAGAAAACACTTTTTGTTTATGAATATATGTCTACAGAAAATTGGGTCTTTAAAAAAGTCTTTTTTTTAACATGTTTGCTCACTATAATTATTTGTTTCATTAAAATCCATCCATATAAGAACGTTTGGAAAAAAAATTATGTTAGTTCATTGTGGTGGAGAGAGAGAGAGAGAGAGAGAGGGTATACAAAAACGGACGCGCGCAACTTCACCGGCCAACTAGTTTTACACTAAATAAATAAACACAGTGGATGCCAGAGTATGAAGGATAACAAAGCACGCTTTTTGCATAAATCAACTTAAATAATTGTTGCGTTGCTATTTTTTTGTATATATCAATCATTTTAAACAACATTTGAACAAATCAAATATTTACTTTAGTTTAAACTTTTGCACTCATTTATAGGTAAAATATAATTGATTTAAATGTGAGAGGCACCGACCAAAGTTGTTTGCTCCACGAAAGCCCGCAACGTTATGTCCAGTATCAGAAATTAGCATTTCATATTTGCCTGGAAGACGTCTGCCTGTCTGTCCCTGCCCCTTTAACCCTCTGCCACCTGTCTATTTCCCTACTTGTTGGCAAAAGTACTTGCTGGCCGTGGCCGTGGCCAATGGGCTGGCCTCAGTATGCGCATGTACCTCCATACATACATATATATGTATATATACATATGTACACCTGCCTGCAGCGACAGCGCAGCAACTGCGATTTATCACGGGCATGTTAGTGGCGACAAGCTTCGGCATACGAGCTTTTCGAAGAGTCGATCGCATTGCAGCAATCGGCGGCAACAGTCCACCCCCCGATATGCGGAACAGAACAGCTCAAAGGGCAGCCATGACCATCTGTTGAAAGGTGGCAACAGATTCAGGGAACACTGTACAGAGCCGACGTTGCGACACTGCTACGAATGCGCTTCATGGTTAAGGTTAATGCAAGAAAGCTGATTTTGGAAAATGTATGGCTTCACAGGCCGGTCTAGTGTGCGCCCCAAACTATCACACTATCTCACTCTTTCTTTGTCATATACATACAAACAATATACATATGTGAATCAAATTCTGGCCACAAATTGGTTTTTATCAAGAATTATTCCGCCCTCTATTTCTAATGAGGTTTGATTTCCTTTTAATTTATACTTAGCTTCAAACAATGCAGTTTGCTTAATCCTTAATTGGAAATTATATGAATGTTGTTTAAGTCGGCATTTAAATTAATCGTAAATTTATTGTTTAGAGCGTTTTTGATTTTATTCAATTTGTTAGTATGTTTTATTGTCTTACTAAAATATTCAAATTAGATTATACTTCTTTATGTCATGAAAAAAAGTATCTTTACTTTCGTACAACTTGTATGAGAATAACAATTCTCTTTTCTATTTATAAATGAATTCAGTAGAATAAGTAGTTTCTTGTGTTTGTTGTGGTGCCTTAGGCTGTTGAAAACATTGTAAAATTAAAAGAGCGTCGAAAGGAACTTATTGATTTAAATGATTAAAATTTTGAGCTTTATAAAGTCAGTTCCGATTTTACTTTTACTTCTTCTTAATAAATACAAGATGCAAGGCAACAGTATAGGTGTATGTATATATAGAATAATGTAGAATTAACACTTAATTTGTGTAGCAAAATCATTTTCAAGTTCATTGTTCAAATTACGGGGAGGGAAGTGTATGAATGTTAAAATAATATTGAAAACTCCACCAATCAGCCCATTATTTATTTCTACTCCATGCATTTTAATGAATGTTTTAGATCATCTTTAGATGGCGTCAGACTTATTTCTAATGTCCTGTTTATACCAATCTAAAGAACCATTTTCTGGTTCACTCTAGTCCGCCTTGGACTATTTTGTCTATGTATGTGTGTGTATATGTATACATATGTATGTGTGCCGGGTTCGCCGACAGCGACTAATATCGAGTGTTTGCTAATCCAATTGAACGCGTATACATAGAACCGACATAGCAAATGGTAAAGTTGCCAACTGTAGAAATAGAATATGGGTACATCGATGGATAGCAACAGACCACTGCTATATAGATTGAGAGTTGTACAAGTAGATGTATGCGTACGCAAATGTTATAATATATGCAGGCTAATGTAAACACATAGCCATATATCCATACAGATCCAGCTAAACAATGACATTTCCGATTTGGTTTTACATTTCACACTATGTAGTACATATGTACTGACAATAATCATGACAATTGGATGTCATTTGGCACGGGTCGAGCATTTTCTTATCCCCCAACACCCACCCCCATTCGCACCTCTCACGACAAGTCAACACACAGCGGAAGCAGACATGCCCAGATTAGTTGGCGTTGTCACAGCTCAACAAAGAAACGCTTTTATTTGAGCGAAGCAACGAAATCTAATTAGCAGTAGTCAGTGACTAGGGCAAGACCAGGTCACTTCGGGGCCCAGCTGGCATTATCAGAGCGCATGCAATTGGCGCAAAACAAATGTTTTAACAATGGAGTGTGATTTTTCGTTCCTCGCTGTCAGCTTAAAATGGTTAAATGCTATAACTTTTAGCCACATCGCATCCCCAAAACGTTGCCAGCATCGAGAACAACCTGAAAACAAACTGTTGCATTTATTCTGCTTTACATACATATTTACATATATGTATGTACATACTTATGTAAGCAGTGGGTAGTTCTAGCACATAAAATCGACCTTTTCCTATAACATGTCCTTCTCATATTTTGGCAGTTTTTAGTAGCTTATATACAAATATTCAAATAAAATGCCAGTCTCTCAAAATTCTGCGTGCGGTTTCTTGCAGCCAAGCTGCTCGCTCGCTTAGTTAAGCTATGCTGTTGCGGTTTGTTTATATATTGTATAAATCATAATAAACACACAGGCCAAGCGGCATGAGTAGTACGTAGCACACAGATATACCTCAACCGTTGGCGGTTGCCTGGCATTCTAGAATAGGTTTTGTGGAGTTGAAATACATATAGTATATATTTATATACACACATATATGCGAACCGACAACGCTTTGTCACCGATTCTTGGGCTACGCTACTAAGTGTCAACAACGGTAACGCAACGGTGTATAGATAAGCGATTTAAGATAAATTCCAATTTCTGGTGACTAGCGCATTAAAAATAAGTGACTTAAACAAATACCTACATATGTTCAAAATTGCTAGATTTACTTATACGGGCATTCACTTTACTGCCTGCCTAGCCACTTGCTTGAATATGATAAGTTCTTAATGAATGATAAATGGAAACAAAAAAAAAAAAGAAACCAACACAAAAACAAAATGGCCTCCAAAACTGTAAAGCTTGGCCGACTTCATTGCTTGACATCCGTTATGTTCCATGGCATCTGTTGAAAACTATAAAAACTACTGCTATAATGCTAGGTAGCAGTTCCTATTCTAATTAATTTCAAATACGACAGTATTTCTCATATTTATTCTTAAGATAGGACGTGTAGCAAGGTAAGATCGTGCAAGTCCAACTTTTTTGTAAACTCTATACCCGCTGCCTCTCCCTATGACACAGTTCTTTAATCATGGTACATACAAAACTAGTAAGTACTGACTTGCCTTACGATATCTTCATAAACAAACAAGAGACATAATCATAATATCGCCACTGTGCTATATGCATTGCCATAGCAGATCTAAAATGGAATGACAAGCGAAGCTTCAGTTTGGGGCGTCTTGTCACACTAATAAATTATCCTAGGACTCACCGATAGATGTTTTCTACTGTCAGTTACATACTTTGCATAAGCCTAACATACCCATTTTACTCCTCGGGTACCGGGTATAAAAAGTTATCATACTATGTGTGATCAGTCGGTGCTCTGACAACTATATATGTATTATAATGTATATGAAGTTGATGGTTGGCTGCTGTATTACTTGTTGATTAAATACATATATTTATGATGTGTCTTTTCATACTTATGAATGATGAATATATGTACCATTAAAGGGAACCATAATCAGTAACTAATAGAGTGCGGCAAACAGCGATCGAGAAAACGACGTATTCGCAAGTTTTTAATCAATATTATAATTTATCAGTTTTTTAAAGTGATTATTTCAGATCTATATTTTTATGACTAGGTATCCATTCTATACTCATATGTGATTTAAACATTAAAAGAGAAGGTAAATTAGTAATAGGGAGATGTTGGGGGCACCTTCAAAGTGGAGGATTAATTCGGCTTATCTCTACATACATATGTATGTTTATGTCATTATGATATACCTCTACAGAGCATAATTCGAGCTTAATTGTTTGTACTTACAGGTTAAACCACTGGTTGGTCTGACGTCGACTACTTTGTTGTAATAGGCAACGACGAGATGACGAGATTTGCGAAATATGCGATGTGCCCCTTTTATTAAATGTGTGTGTATTGTTGTTTCAATATTAATACCCGTTATTTCCTAGCACTAAATAATAAAAATGTTATTTTGTTTTCGTGTTGTTTCCCTGCAGTTAAGTTGAATCGGTGTCGTTTTGGATACATGTATTGCTATATGGTTATGCATATGAGGTGATGCTTCTTTAGCTACAGCGTCTGCGGTTCCACGGTGTGCTTACTTTTTACGATACGATTTCAATTAGACGTGTATGTTTTTAATCAATTAAAATATTTTAAAAGATAACAACGCGGTTTTAAGTTGAAAGCATATCTTTTTGTCGGTTGATGTTGATTAAGTTGCAGTTGGAAAACATTGTTTTAAGGAACGTGTTGGTTAAATTTTTGTTTACTGGTGCGTTACACAAAGATCTAATTGCGTTAAAAATTTATTGATGTTTTTTTTTTTCAAAACAGATTTTTAAATTACTTAAATTTGTTACGCTTTTCTATGCTTCGGGTGTTTTATGTTCTCACTGTGTATGTTTGTTTTCTTTAAAACCAGTTTATAAATGCTAGTTTCAACAAGTATGCATTTTATTAATTTTAATTGTAATATAACTAGGTATGACAAAGATAAATTTATTTTTCACACGCAACACTTAATCGCTCCTCTTGTATTTAATTTTCTGCATTCTTTATACTTTTTGTATTTATTTATTTTTCTGTATGCATTGGAACTGCAAAAAGAATAGAAAATTAATTTCGACTTGAAAAGTAAACACTGCGTTTCCAACTCGACTCTTCAACCCAACCCCACCCCCAGCCAGAAAATTAGTCAGTCAGTGGGCCAGCGATTGTGGAAATCGTACTGTGGGTTCTTTATTTGAAACTATTGGTTGAAACCATCACAGAATTCACCCAAGTGTGTGGCGTTTGTATACAATTAAAAATGGTGATTTGTTTTCTTTTTTTTAACAATTACATATTACTGCATTTTTTTTGCCACCCGCAAAATTATCTTAAATATGCCAAAACACGGTGTTTGTTCTGGCAAGCAGTGCGACCGTGTTGTCACCGCTATAGCTGTTTCGCTTGCACTTCTGTGTTCGGCGTACTGCTTTACCGACGAAACGAATACACACAAGAGCGACGACAACGACGGGCGAGGCCGAAAAAATTGGTTTTTTGCCACAAAAAATGTTGGTGGATCTATTCGGAAATATGTCTATATTGACCCGTCTTTGAATGCTGATCATAAATATATACACTTTAAGGTTTCGCGCACGCATAAGCACACGTAATTTGCACCTTCAAAGCACAAGCACACACACTCAATTCAATAGCAATTCATGTCCGACTAGAAATGGCTTCTGGCTGGGGCTGGATTTTGATTGTCGGTGCGGATTTTCATGCGAAACTCACAACATATTTGATTTTGCATTTTGCGGTAACTTCGACGCACGATCCGTAGTAACTCTTTTCGTTTTATCAGCTTATATATTCTTAGTTATTTACACTTTTTCGTGGTCGAATTAACTTTAAAAGACGCTGAGACGCTGCACGAAAAAATGTGCCGATGTATCGATAGTTCAAGAATTCGATGTTTACGATAAGTACTTATTACAATTGGTAATATAATCGACAGGTTTTACAATCGAATACAATAATAATCGATATTGTTGTCAAATTTATTGAAATGACAATAGTATTTTTTTTTACCAATAACCACATATAAAATATTGAGACCTTCTGATTAATAAAGGTATATTCAACTGTAGCGATAAAGCCTTCGAAATCGATGTTTCAAATAAAATATGCAATATTTTAACTGTCATTAAAAAAGCGATGCCAGACAACCTTGTGCTGTCAGGTTTTTAACGTTATAGGCAACACTAGTAGTCAAGCACAAATCTGTTTGCACTAAAAAAATGTAAGCTTTAGTAAAAGTCTTAAGAAAATAATTGATCGATGATGTGTTTACATCGAATATGCTTTTGACAAAGAGAAACAACATATCGGTTTTGTTTAATCTACGATTTATTTGTTTTCTGTAAATTATTATCATTTGTTCAGTATGTTCATGCGATAAATAAGGGTTAACATTAATTAAATAAAGTTAAAATAATAATAAAATTTTACAATATTTAAAACAAATATAGTTTAAATTATAATTGTTTTTATAGTGTTCTGCGATATAGCATTACTTCTTCTTCTTTTTTCGTTCTGTATGTATAATCAATCAAAAATATGGGTTTTACATGATATATTCAGAATTTAATAAAGTTAAAGTGCATTTAAATCTGTTACTGACTGTTGGCATGCGTTTTATTGTAAATCTGGCGCTAGTTGGGTATTATTTATTTTTTCGAGCATTAAACATTTCTGGTTTGTTTGTGTTTTTATGTTTTCATAAAATAAAGCTACAAGTAAAATTAATATAATTGAATAAAATACAATTAGTTTGTTTTTGATATGCCCAAAATGCCCGAAAGTAAATTTCATGTGGCGATTTTTCCTCAAAACACACATGGTTGACTATAAAAACTCGTACAATTTCCAAAATACATACATATACATACAAGAATTATTCAAGATTGTTCTTTAATTACAAATTAGATAATTTTTATGATTTAACTATGAGCACAATGTTTTAACAGGTAATATAGTATGCATGTATGTATGTTTGTTTATGCTTTTAGATTTTGCTTTGCTTAAAAACTAAAAACGAATTTAAAACGTTTTCGAAATATATGTGTAGTTTTCAACAATAATAAGTAGAAGTGTTGGAAGCACTGCTTTAACAGACACGTGATCGTTTATTGAATTACAAATCAAATAATCGAAACAAAAATATGTTCACAAACACAATTTTTCATGATCTTTTTTGGCTTGGCTGCGACGAAACGCTTTAAAAATTGGCCGAAATTTCCCGTTGGTTTACAATTTTAAAGATATATTATGTATGTAAGTGTATATTTAAAATATTTTAACAAAATAAGAGCTGCCGGTTTTCTGCTCACAATGCAACTGCCGTTGCCGTCTAAATGGGACGCGTAAAGTTGGCGGGGAAGAGACCCTTTTCGTTTGTGCCTTCCTTTTGACCCATTAGCCAGCCTTCCTCCTGCAAATTGGCAATGAAAAACTATTCAATACAGATAAGAAGTGCTTTAGGCGCTTATTTAGACCAGGGAATGGGGATAAGCTAGCGCGTGCAAAACTGTTACACAGGATGACTTCAAATTTACACAGATGTAAGCATTAGCCTGCCATGTGATTAAATAAATTACCTGATCCTCAGGATCATCATACTCAATGACACGAATTATGTCGCCAATTTCAAAGCTCAGTTCGTCAACGTCCTCCTTGACATATCCGTAGGTGGCCTTAACACGATAGAGAACACCGGGAGGCAAATCAGCGGTGTTGGCATCTGCGAAAACAAAAGGCGCCACAGTTTGTGAATTGTTGAATTACATGAAGTTACATAGTATACATATGTTTATTAGAACACATATAGCTTAAGCTTAACGTGATAGCTACAAAATCCTTAAATTTTAACAATTTTAGTAGACGAACGCGCATCATAACAAAAGTTGGTCAATAAAGGCTTTTAACGAATTTTAACAGGTTAGTCTTCATAAACAAAATTTCAGGCCGTTTCTTTAGTTTTGTTTATTTTGTATGGCTTAAGTATTAAAATTTAGGAATAACACCACATGGAGAACAAAATATATAAGCTGTGAACGTGCAAGCGCGTGTGACAAAATGAATCCAGATGAGAGCTGTGTGATAAGAAAAAATAGTGCACAACTTAATGTTACGATTAGAATTCTGTTTTGGACCACCTGCAACCAAAATGTAAGATATCAAAAACCATACAAGACAATCTAAAAATATAATATGAGAGATAGAATTCAAAACCGTTTTTAGTAGCGCTAGAATGAGCTTTATATGTATTACATATATGTAAGTATATCGATAAATGCAAAAATCTCATTAATAAGATAAGCACGATTCTAAGAGATGAATGATTTTTAAACTTCATGAGATATCTTAACAGACCATATAGACTAATTTTTACATTTTTGGCAGTTACAAAAATTGACGCCAATATCTTTAGACATGCCTACTAATCAGTTTTTACAACACAATTGTTTTTTTTTATAATATGTATATCAAAGGCAGAGCGACATACTTAGTATAAAGATTTGGTCGCTGTCTGCTGCCCCGAAAAGACCCTTAGCCAATTCAATTAGACATACGATAAGATGCTTTTTTGGTAGATAAAGCCAACAGACTAACGACACAGTATAGGATGCAGATAGACGACTCGCCGTGGGTTATCTAACGCTTGCTTACTCACCATTGGGATCTTCGTAGATACGATCGTCATCGTCTTCGAAGGGATTCTTATTAACTTTATGATCAGTATGATCTATAACTAACTGGCTACTGCTATTTGTATTTGTTGCTGTAACTGAGTTCCTAGTAGCTGTAGTTGTTGTTGTTGTATCATTACCTAATTTCTTTTGTTTGTGCTCCTCAAGGCTGTTGCCATTGCCATTGCCATTGTTGGCCTGTTGTGCCTCAGATGCTCCAGCGGGCAACTCTTTGGGTTGCTTGCCTGGTTCTTTCGATGATGAGGTTACTGGTTCATTGTTGTTACCATTTAGTTGACGTGGCGCTGTCGCTGTCGCCGTCGCTGTTGTTGCTGTTATTGTTGCCGCTTCAGTTGTTTCTTTCACCGCTGCCGTTATAGGTTTTGCATCTCCGCCAGCTTCTGCAGCCGCCTCTGTTGTTCCCGTGATCTCTTCGGTTTTTGTTACGGTGGCTGTTGTTGACGTTGTTGTATTGGCATTTGGACTACTCAGATCAGCGTTCTCCACTGTCTTCATGACTTTGGTGATCGTTGTTGTTTCAGCGGCTGCATTGCCGTTTCCCAGACTTGGATAAATTGTCGTTGTCGTGGTCTCTGTTTCCGTTATGACAGGATCCGAGTTTTGTGCTAATTTTGAATGCTCTGGCGTTGGTTCTGGTGTTGAAGAAACTGAATCAAATCGTGGCTCTTGCATTGACGAACTTGTAGAGGTTGCTAAATTGTTTTTCATTTTTTTTTCATTTGTTTTTTAGATTTTTATTTTTTATATTTATGGTTTGGGTTTCATTTTATATGTATGTCGATGATATAAGTGTATGGTATATTGTTGGTTCATTTTTTTTTAGTTAGCATCATTCCAACAAACATTAAATTATTATGGTAAAAAAGAGAAAAAAGTAAAATATAACTCAACACATGCAGGTTAAGGGTCTGATTAATTAAAATTTGATCAATTTTGAAACAACTTAATTGAAATTGGTGGAAACTCTCGACAAACAAAAAGCAGCAACATGCAACAACATTCCATTTGTCCCTTTCAATGGCGCCTTCACTGCATGGGTTCATTAGCGTAGCATTCAGATTCGATGTCTTACAATTTTAAGTTCATAACTTAGATGTAGTTGACGGCATTGCCATAGAAGTTATGGTGAGAATAACTTAATACTTACTCTTGTGTTAATTGCTCAATCACAACCATTTAAGTTCGCTTAGACAAATCTAACTACGCCAAGCCCAAGTCGCATACACATGTACCAGTATTTACAAGGAGTGGTAACAAACAATAGATATCTACTATATACTTTCTATATCGGTATCGGGGCCATAAGTTTACTGTACAAATGGAATGCTTCTACACACATGTTTCTGCTTAATGCTATTCAAGTTTCAACCAGAAGAAGTTAACAAATTAGTTTTACATTTCTTATAAATTGCCAAAACCCTAAAAAAAATGCATTCAAGGATTGCTTGCAATTTGCAATTAGATATGTTTGTATGTTTGTAAAATAGAGTGCATAAAATGTAGGTATATGTATATAGTATGTCGTAGCATTAATTATAAATATTTCATATGTTGTGTATAATATAGAGTTCTTTTGTATATGGTACAGAATCAAACATTTATATTTATACTTTTTTGCAATATGCAATGCAGTTTTTTTTACAGTTTTGAGCAATTTATATTTTGTTTTGATAAATTTGATCAGTCAATGTAAAGCAAAAAAAGGATAGAAATAAGAGAGAACAAAAACAAAATAATGTAAAAAATTTTAACAATAATTAATTCAATTAATTTGAAAACAGAACAAAAAGCAAATATAGTTATACATAGTTCTGTCGAAGAGTTACTTGGGGAAAGTGTCCAATTTTTATTTCGAACCATACTTACGGCTATTTGCCAGACTGGAACCACCGTTTGTGGTTATTTGATTTTGATAGTTGCTGTTGTTTGCATTATTCAATTGATTCAATTGCTTAACTGGGGACTGCACTGGACTCGCTGTTTTGATGGCATTTGCTGTAACATTGACAGCAAAAGAAAAGCAATTATTTAAAGAATGGATGTATCCTATATGTTATTGGCAAGGGCTTACTTGTTTGTTTTCGTAGTGTATTGGAGCCGCGCTGGGATTCTGTGGCCAATTTATCGACGATTGCTTCAAGCTCTGCGTAGATCTGTTAAAGGAAAATCAAATTTGTTTGCATTTTTGATTTATTGAAGACATACTAGGGATGTACTCGTAAATCAATGTACCCCAAATAAGAAAGAAACCAGATCGTTCAATTGGATGGTTTTGACAAATTATTTGCTTGCAGGAATAAGAAATCTATGTGCGCGATTGCTTTAAAGCGGGATGACTAGTTTTCAAACAGACAGACAGATGAACATACTATATTGATTCGAAAACAACAGTTCGAATGAAGTTCCATTCACTGAAAAATAGTTTGTGGCAATTTAGAAATTGTGAAAATACATATTTCGCATACCCCGTCATCATGAAATTGAGAGTATTCATCACAATAAGTAGCTCAAAATATTGATTTACTTTTCCTTATGAAATCATATCTAACTGATGGCGGTTGCTCATCTATGTATATTAGTTAAGTCATTCAAGCAATTGGAAAGTGCTCAGAATATGTTTGTAATGATAATTAGTACAACCTATTTTACTAAACGATGCAACCTGTTGGCATTTTTCATGCCTACCTTGGATGTTTCGCTGTGAAAAACTTGTTCTGTGGCGAACAGCGTTTGCAAATTGGTCACCAAAAATAATATCCTTGAATCGTATAAAGCAGGTAGCTCATCGTGGAGTTCCGTATTCAAAATCTCGTAGGTGCGTCGCGCCTCCTCCAATTGTTCACGGCCTTTGGTTAGCTGAAGGTACAAAAAAACGATTAAGTTCTCTAATCCATTTTTAAATTATGCAACTGCAATACGTACCTTGACATCATCCTTGCGCTTGTTAGCATTGCCTTGTAGATTTTGGAAAGAGTGTCGTTGGCCATCGTAGTCGATTAATTTGCGATTGCGTTTCTCCACTTTTTTCTAAATTCGTATAAATAAATGAATAAATTTCCATATCCAATTGAACGCATATGAATTGCTTACCTTCATTTCAGGAAACTGTCCGGTATATGTGTTCAGAGGTATCAAGACCTGATCACCCAGTTTATGTGCAAAGTCAAGCCACAGGCTCTCTGAGGCAGCAGTTTGTGCTTGCAACGCTTCGTAGCCACTCCATTGTGGTTCGTAAATTTCGCAAACAGCGTCCATCAACGACTTGGAAGCGGTTTGTGCGGCTATGGAGATCATTATTTACTCACATTTGCATATAAATAGGATAATGTCCTTCTCACTTACCGCGTATGCATCTTATGTAGTTGTTGAACTCCTTTTGTAGTCTGTTGGCACTTGCTTGTTGGCGATTAAAGTTATTCAAATGATCATCGAAAATTTCGTCTGCGGTGCGATCAACTTTTCCTAAGTTTTGTAAAATCTGTAATGAATAGGATTGGAGTGTTAATTAATAAATAGTGCAAATTTTCTAGAAAGGTCAAAAATAGTACTTTGATCACGGCTTATGTGATTACTAAAACTGATAGTTATTATACTTGTAGTATCGATCGTATAATACAATATAATATAGGTCTACATTAAAGCAAATCCCACTATCTTTCTGATCTTCCATTACTTGTTTGTGATAGAAGTGCTCTAACGAATCGAGAATCATAAATCAAAGTACTTCGAACGCTTCAGAAGTGTGATATTATTTAGTATACATATTTGCAATCAATATTTAGAATTTTTATTTGAAAGCATAGTAGACTGTGAACCAGCCCTTTATTTTGATGCCTGTGTGTGTGACCGGTCCTTTGAATACCCATAAATAGTGCTCAGAATTTGGCAGTTGTGTTTACAATTGCAGTCGTTTTGTTGCTACTACACAGCTACTGTTGTAGTTTATAGATACGGACAAATATACAAACATACATAAGTACATTCATAGATACATACATATATAAATCGCGTAGTTTGGCATTTCTTATAAGTGGCACATAAGTGGGCGCTTGGTGCCGTCTATGCATTTTGACCGTGGGCTGGCCAAGGTCGTAGCTGTTGCTGCAGCATTTAGAATGAGATTTCAACGCAACAACTCAAAATTGTTCACATGCCCATTCATAAACTTCAATTATGTGCCATACAAATGCCTCAAGTCGCAACTCGCGTGGGTTGAACGTTGTTTGTGAATGCGTTGGCCGGCTTCGGAGCTTTTGGAGCTGCCGTAAAATAGCCGAGTAATGCGCATGAATAGCTCTTTTCTTTTTTTCTGTTTTTCGTATGACCACTTTGCTCTACATAGAACACAATTGTGGCAATAAATCAATTTGAATTCATAGAGCAGGCCAAATGGGCAACAAGCGACGCATTTATAAATAAATTATAAGTATCTGGCCACTGTTTGTGGTACAACAAAAATAAAAGCAAAAGCTTTTTTAAAGCAATTTTCACTTGCAAAAAGACTGAGCCGCTAAATCTGTCGGCACATGCAAGCTATGGCGGCTTATCTATATACATACATATGCATATCTGTCAGCTAAACTGTCTACAAATATGTATGTATGTTAATATTACTAAAAAACTGTGCTTATGGCGGGCCAAAATGTAGCTGTCAACAGCATCAATTCGCTTCAAAATGCAGATGAATGCTTAGCTCGTTTCAACTAAACTGGCCAGAACACTACCGCTGACCGCTTCGGGTCAAATTGTGGCACTTATCTCTGGCGCTGTTAATGGGCTGCCATTACAAATTCCAAAAACGTGTTGACACCAAATTCTGGGAAATACATACTACATAGGCACAATGGCACTGAGAGGAGACGAGATGCAGAGACACCGACAGATGGCTGAGATAAAAGTGAGATAAAAATTGAGTGTTTTGTCGGTATGGCGGCAGTCCGCTCTGCAGCTAACGCTGACACAACCTTGTAACAGTTTTTAGCGCCATGCACGCCCACGCTGCAACTGACCCAAAGCGGATGGAGAGCGAGAGGAGAGAGAGAGAGAGCGAGAGGAGGGACCACACAAGCACAATTTTTTTGGGGCACACACATGACGGGCCTACTGTTCGCATTCGCGTTGATGATATTTTAAAAACTTTCAATATTGAAAATATTTTACAATTTATTTATTATGTACACATTTGTAATCCTGAAAGGGATGTCTAAAAATTGTCTAAAAAATCATAAAAGATTGTAATTTTTAATATTTTCTGAAAAAGCTGAAAAGATTTTTGCTTTTCAATTCATCGATATTTCTACATGTTCTGAATTCATTCTGAGCATTAGCATTTTAATTGAAAATACTTGTATGTTGACATTTCTTAGCATTTAACAAAGATTTGATGGATATTTTAATTTATTAAGTATATAATTTTCAGAAAACCCACAATGGTTAATATTAACATTGCTTAATTATTATTACGAAAATTCTATACATCTAATATATTTTTTTACAAAAATGATCATTTCTAAATACCAAAATAAAATATCAAAGCTAGAAATATATCAATGTTTAAATATTTCGATATTTTATCAACAGCCCTAGTACATATGCGCCAAGATAAAAGCTAACACATGTACATCCGTTGTATTTACATAAAATTATAACTTCCTTCAATGAACTAGACAAATATTTGAGTGCAGCATTAAGGTTATGGAAGATAAGCACATGGCATCATCTATTCTAGCCAGATAGCATTTCTGGCTAATTGAATTTGCGCACAAGTCTAAAACCCAAGCCAAAACAGCGACTGGCGAATATTTGCCTTAAAAATTAGATAAGCCCATAGAAATTCTACTTAGATGGTTGGTGATAAAATTATTATAAATGAAAGTACGATTCAAAACTATTTACATAGCTCATAAATAATTTGGGTTTATCTCTTCGTAATCTAATATGTATGCGTGCTCTTAAAAAATGTTTGTCAAATCTAGCACCATCATTATAATTACTATGCCCAACTTGACTATAAACTGGCGGGTTCCATATGTACGCATAGAACATATGCATATGTATATGAAGGTTTTCTATAAAGTTTTGCCTGTGTTCGGTTGGACTCACTTCCATTTCAGTTAAGTGTCTACTGGTCTATAATTGCAGTCAAATAAGGCGAAATATAAAGCTCCGGCTCTCTTGTGGTTGCATTTTAGTCAGAGATACCTGCATTAATATCTACAAATATTCCTGCTATTAAAAACAATAAAATTAAATTTGGATGAGCTCCAAATTATATATGAGCAACAAAATTGCATTTGTTTATCAATTGAATTTTTCCTTGGAACTTTCAAATTGATATTACAACAATACTGCCATTTATGCCTCTGCCAACTCTTCCCACGCGCGGACTTGTAAGTATTAGAGGTAAGTGAGAAAAAGACTCAGAGGATATCCTATCCATTAATCGCTGACAATACGCCGTTATGAATGATTGCCAGCACATGCGCCACGCATTTGGAATCAGCCAGTCAGTCAAGTGCTGGCCATAAAACCAACAAACAAACCAGTAAGCATGCCAGCCAAGTATATTTTAACTGAAAGACCTTTTATGGCCACACACATACATACATATGTATAGACTACATACTTATATGTATGTGTCTAAAGAAATCTTGGTTAGTTGTTGGCCATATGCATTGAATGCCCTTTTTTGTATGTGAAACTGGCAACGAGAATGAGTCAAGAGTTACTTTGCTTTGACGCTCCTTTCTTGGATAACTAGCTGGCTGCAGTTATAATTACAAATACTTGTATATATGTAGGTAAATTATTTATAAAGCTGCACATTATTGGTATGGTAGCTTGATGCACGTGACGGTTTGGGGCAAACGTTTCGCATTTAGCGGCGCCACTTTCATTAATTATCACACTTTTTATCTTCGATTCGTTGGTTGCAACATCGGCCAGCAATAAAGCCGTTGACGATAAAAGCTAATTAGTTTTTCATCTAGCCTTATATCAAACTTTTTATGCAAATACACACACACACACACACACATTAACATTTGAACCTATGTGTGGATATTTTTGTTCAGCTTTCTTTTGCTTGGACTTCAAACTGGGCGCACTACCTAAGTTGTTGCCGTGGCGACAATCAGGGCCGGACGACCTCGCGAGTCGCTTCCGTTGTGCATATCTTGCGTCCAACTGAATTTTCTTAGATATATAGTATATATACACCAATATACAAGTATTTATCTACACATTCGCAGTCACATTTTGCGTCATCAGTTTCAAGATTCCATATAATTTTGTTGTATACTCGTAGTATCTAAATATATGTACGTACATATATCTGTCCGTTTCAGCCATATGCCGCCTATCTACGCGTATTTGTCATTTGTTTTAAATTTAGGCAGCATTTTGTTATACATTTCACTTGCCAAAGCATATTTTCATGCTTAGCCGTCGAGAACGTCTGGCTGTATAAGTATAAAAAAGGCGTATTACGTATAGGGCACATGTGTGATATCTGCATATACGAATATATTGGCCAACAATCTTTGTCGATGCTAGACACAGCGTGTGCGTATTCGTGGGCTCAAGTTTTGGCTTAAGCCTCGCCTCGTTTCGCCTCAATTTGGTTTTGTTTATATTGATAGCACGCTGAACAGGTGTGGGTGTTACAAACTTGGAGATTTTTACGATCAGACCAATGACAGCATCAGCAACGTCTAAATAGGTTGCAAGATTTTATTGCATTTTGCATCATAGTTGTTGCCAGGTGGGTGTCTGTCAAAGGCAATGACTGATATACACTTACTATATACAGACATATGTACATATGTACAGCTACTTGTATACTTATTTGAGTATATACAAAGAGTATATTCTATGCGTTATAAATTCTGATGGGAAAATGTTTGTACATTTTCCGAACGAATTTAAGCCAAGATATTTCAAAAAACGACATGGGGTAATTTCCATTGTAATGTTATTATAGATCGGTTTCATTATTGGAAGATCCTTACAAGTGAAAGAAATCATCTGTGCTTAAGATGTTATAATAGAGTGGTTTCATCATTTGTAGGTTCTACAAAGTGAAAGGAATCTGTGTTCGAGATAACGATAACTTTCTGAACGATAACGATCTGAATAAAGTAAAAGAGTGACTTCCAGTTATGGATTGGTCCGCTTCAAGTCCAGATGTCCATCAATTAGAAAATCTATACAGTTTTGGATAACCAAATTTATAATCTTAGGATTGGCGTTCAAGGCGCTTGGTATTCTATACCAAAAGGGAGTTCTAGATATTTATTATTTTTGTTCCCTTATTTTTTAATACTATAGAATTTTGAATGTCCTAATTGTTTGTAATTCTGATATTTGTGATTTTTGAGTATGTACTCTTAAAAACTTTTAATAAGTTTAAGTTGTAATTGTTGTTTAATTTGTAGTGATAATTAAGTTGCAAATAAAAACGATCAACTTGTTTTTGATTTTGTCGGCGTCCATTGCTGTAAGTGTACGTAATAGTTGTTTGCCACAAACTTAAAAAATAATTAAACTTTGAAAAGCCCACATAGTGGCAACAAACGAAGGAAGAAATGAGTTAGGAACAAGGGCCCGGAGCTTGCAGAACTTTTCAATTGTATAGTATAATAAGTATTCTGAATACAAAGAGCAACAATGTGCAGCAACAGCAGTTGGCTGCGCCTGTTGCAGGCACAGCACAAGTACGCAGCCGGGGGACGGGTGTGCGGCTAAGTAAACGTTGGCCCAGTTTCAAAGGAATGCACAGAAAGAAAACCGCAACGCCAGCAAAAAGCAAAAGAACAAACACAAAGTGGAAAATAATACAGCGAGCACATAAATACAGATGTTTTTGTATGGGTGTGTGTGTGTGTATGTAAGCCTAACTAACTTGGCCCACAGACTTGGCGACCAGCAGCAACAACAACAATAACATCTACTACAATTGTGAAAAACGGGGAAAATAAAAGGCAAAAAATTGGCAAGAACAATGTGCCCAACGGCATTACAGGTGAGTGCGACAAGTGAGTGGCAAGTGAGTGCTGCCGAGTGCATTAAAACGAGTAAACTATGCTAGAAGATGTCCAATAAACATTGCTGCACAGGTCGACAGTCATCCGATTATTATTCAGTTCAGTTTCAATAAGAACTTAAGTGTATATAGTACAGTCCTTATAACTATAGCAGACCTTAGAATAAATTTGTATAAGTCCATCCAACAAAAAAGGTCACATTTGTCAAAAAAGAAGGTGATTTTTTATCAAGACAATCCTAACTGATGCATCTGCTAAAGCAATGGCCAAAATCAATCAGTCCCTTCGAATAATTTTCCTTTTTCCAAATTTGAAAAAGCTGTAAAATATTTGCCAACAATGAAGTAGGGTCTCGAAGCTATTGAACATCGCGAGCTACTATATAGAAAATGTTTCCCCAATTGTTGTATTTCCGTTCTTAAGTTGGTTACCTCTGGCCTTTTTCTCATATAGGGGTGTAGAACGAGAATATTCAGATATGCTGTAGAAAGGATTTTACACATAAATCCATTTCCGACCGATTCTTCAATGAACAGTTAAGCTGTTTTGGACTGAAATTTTGGCAGTTGAGTTTACGATTACGAAATAGGCAGAACATGACTCCACAGCATTATTCAGTTAATATAGTACATATTTTGACAATCATAAAAATGTATGTCACTAGTGTCGATCAAAAATTAGATGGTTGGTTATGAGATGAACAAATATTTCGAACATACTCATCATAGGAAATATTTAAATTTTTCATTCGAAATCCTTCAAGTACTCCATAGTGCGTTAGAGAGACGACGACTTTATGTGTTGACCAGGCCAAGAAATGCGCGCATACTCGGTTTAATGGACATGTGAGTGAGTCTGTGAGCGTTTGTCATCTTTGCGATGCCAAAGACCTAACCTATTACCACAAAACAACATTTGCAACTTGTTGCGTGCGGCTAGCGGTAAATAATTTACTTATATGGCCACTGAAAAAAGTATGAATTGTGGGCAGTAACCGGTTTCACGTTGACAGTCTCTTTGCTGGCGTCTGTGTACAAGTTTATAGACAGACGTAAATCATATGACTTGCTCGGAAGGGGCACTTAACAGCTCGTGAGCACAACGTGTTAAAAAGCTCAGATCGTACATCTTGCCAGTAATTGTTATTAATAATTTACGTTAGAAGTTGTGCGCCAAGTTTACATAAAGCACAGGCGGCCATATTTTTACAGGTAAACTTTTCCGCTCACACAAAAACACAAACACACCACGTCTGGGCTAATTATAACGAAATAAACATAATCGCATGTAAATCAATTCATTACTTATGTAATCAAATCGAATCAAACAAAGCAAGCAAATTGCAAGCTGGCTTATTGAAAGAAAGAAACCAAACGTTTGACGGCCCGCCAACGTAAGCCATAAGTCTCCCATTTACATAATTTCTTTACACACGCGTGCGTCGTTTACATATTCAAAGCTCTTTCTTTGACTTTCTTCTTGGGTGCCAATATATAATATCGTATAACGCATTTTAAGCAAATGGAAAGTGAAACTCCAAGCATGCAGGCAGGCGAACAAGCATCAAACGAAGATGCAGACACCGCAGTAGAAAGTTAAGCTTCTACATAGTTAGTTGTTTTTTAAAATACGAGTATTTTATTTTTTTTTTATCGAACTCTGTATTGCCCATGTTGTCATGTCATGATTTATCTATTAAGATTAGACAAATAGCCAAAGGCTAGGCAGCCATTCTAGTCGAAACATATGCTTAAGTCTGCAAGTAATTTGCATGTTCAAAATTAATCAACTGCTAATTAAACATTCGCGGAGAAATTCTTTAAAGTGAACGAACGCAGATAAAGAAATATAATCGCTTTTAGCACAAATATTGAATATCGCAGTCATAACTTTTTCTCTGACTTACTTGTATTAAAAAAGGAAGTCAAGCGCTCATCTTTCAACTACAAATTTTGTATTAAAGATATCAAATATTCCAAATAATTTACGCTTTATGAATCTCAAGTACAAAATTTTTCGCAAAACTAGACTTCTGTTGAGGATCAGAACTGGAAATTAGTGCCTCAGTATCTACGAAGTAATATAGGTATTCAATTCATTATATATGATATCATTTCGTGTTAAATAAAATTATCTGCTCATAAATATGCAATCATCGAAATCACCAAAAAATTATAGAAATATCCACGATGTAGATACTCAAGCGATTATATAAATTATTTAATTCATTGAAGATTGTAGAAGCGCAGTGTGAAAAAATTGCCAGCCAGTTGTTATTGTCTTTTCTCTAAATCACAAAAACAACAATGCATACAAACAATAGCAGGTGGCAGCGTCAGCATCATCGGAACGAGCGGCAGCGAAACGAGTATGAAAAAGTATCTACGAGATACGAATAACTGTCGTCGCATGCGTATCTGCCTGCAGTGAGCAACTGCGATTGTCTATCTGTGCGTTTTGAAGTCTCGAACGACAACAAATGGTAATAATAAAATGAAATTATAGAAAACCTGTCTAAGCATTAAGCGGCTAAATATCCGGTTATTATTCGAAAGGGGCACCTTTAAACGAAAGACAACAGCACGAAACGAAATTCGCAATCGTGCAACATTTCGCGTTCGCTTATTAAGATTTTTAACAACAAATATGTATTTGCTAGTTATATTTAAAAATTTTTTTATTGCTGGGCTGGACTTACACTGCGCTTACTGAATGTTTGTCTAAACAATTTCACTTGGCCAGTTGCGCATGTTTTCTATTTATTTGAGCAACAACAAAAACATTAGCAATTTTCACTGCATTGGCAACTAGTGGCGAAATGAAAGCGCTTCGCGTTTTGCATTTTCGAACGCTCCAAAGACTAATTAAAAACTATTGGCCAGCAAGTATGTGTTCATCAATCCCACCAGATACAGCCGTTTACAACGATTTATTTCGAATTAGTGCAAAAGTTCAATTGCTTTTGCTTCATTTTTGCTATATTGATTGATTTAATTAACTGCCATGTTGTAAATGAAGTCTCCTTCAATATTATATAGCATTTTGTCTGTGCACTGTTAAGTAATAAATAACACAAATATTTTCTGGTCGAAAATTCATTTGGCCAACACGTACACATACATATGTAGATAGATTTTTTGTATATACAAGTATAGCTGCTATATAGCGTCAAACAGACGAGATATACATACAAACATATGCATATATATAGGCACAATATTTGAGGAGAGCGAGAATATCGCGGCAGAGCCAGTGCTGAGTAAGCGTCACACAATATTTGTATACCTAGATGTGTGTACGCGTATATACGTATCTTACTTGTGTTTATCTGTTTGCAAAACGTGAAATCCATGACGTTGCTTTTGCCGTTGCTTGTTTTAATTTATAGATAGAAAAAAATGAGACACACTCACACTCAGATACTTGGACGTTTTGTAATCTGTTGTAGTTTCGACAGCCACTATTCTCTAAAATTGCTTATATAAGTGGCGCACAGTCTTATATACATCATCATACATACATATGTACATATATGCTAATCAATCACACGCTATTGAGAATATATCAACAAACTCGCGTCAAATAATTACAAATGGGATGTACAGTAAAGCGAACCTTTTCAAGTCATGACCGCAATGTTAGCACAAAATATAAATAATATACCTATATACATACTACGTGTAGACTAAAAATTTTACACAATTTGTAGAACGTGTCGTTTAGCACTGTGGCGTGAATTTCCGAAACCAAGAGAAAAAAGTGTGTCTGCTATTAAGTGCTAAGCAAGTGTCGACCCCAAAATTAATTTGGCGCTACAAGTGCGTCCTTCCCATCAGAATATGAATCTGCACATTAATTTAACTTCATTGCTGACACGTGATTGGCAATAAGTGCACGTGTCGTTTGCGCAATGTTAAACAACAAAGTAAGTAAAGCGGTAAAGAAAAATCTATTCAATGGTAGATCAGTGCACGCACACCGAAAATCGTATTTATTTAAAGCTCGATTGTATTGTTTGTTCGCTGGGCCATGAAAAATGGGTCAAGTGCAAAAGCTTTTGTCTACATATATTTTATTATTGTTGCTGTTAATAGTCGGTTTAAAACTAGCATTTAAATATACCATTAAGATCTAGCAGTACTTTAACTGATGTGAATTTTAAGCTAAATTAAATTATTTTAAAATTGTAGCTCATTTGAAGCAGGCGAAGCTTTTCAAAGTGAAGTCTCTTCAAAGTAAATCTTCTTCAAGAAAATAACTTACTGCCTCATTCTTAATTTAATTCTAATAGTTAGTTCTATTAGTTTTGCATCAGCTAATTAATTTCGAAAAATAACAAGAAAAATGAACTATAAAAGTAACAATGTATTTATTTTTTGTGCTCTTTATTATTTATCTTCTGTCAAAATAATCAAGTTTATTTTCAAAAACAAATAACACGTTCGGCCTATAATATCATTTGAAATCTTGAGAATATCCCCCTTCAGATCTTTTTATGGTTTCTTACTATCTTTATTTAAACCTAAAGCTTTCTGTATTTTAGTTGTATATTAGTTACTGCATATGATCTTTATGAGACTTAGAATAGGTTTCCACATCCATTAGACCAGGTAAGGGCTGGCAGGTCAGTTCTCTTGCTGATATATGTACGGCTTTATACATATATGGATGGCGCCTTTGTTTTTTCTATATTTCAGACCGTTTAGCCAGACACAGTCAAAGGCTTGAGCTACGTTTTGAGATCATAACAGCAATTGTTTTCATTACTAAATGAAGAACTTGAGCTTCTTGGCTATGGCAATTGCGTATTAAACTTACTTTTATTGCATTTGCTTCTCAACAAACTCATTGACTACCTTATATTGAAACCCACGTATAATCTTAGCCCAATTTAACACTTTATTAAACGATTGGAAGTTTGTCAGAAACCGTAAAACTTAAATGTTGTGTGGCATAATTAAAGTGTCATAAATTGCGTAACAGACACGCGAACATTTTTTGTGGGTGTTGTGGGGACAGTGTTTGTGTTGATAAGCAGAAATTCCATTACAAAATGCATATACTCGAACTATATATATACAGATATGTATATATGTACATACAGACATACTGTACATACTTGTATAAAGTAGCTAGACGACTTGTGCTTATCAATTTTGAAAACAAAAAATAATAATAATGTGCAAATCGCCAAGATAAGGCGACACAAAACATACATACATTTATTAAGATATGTGCCTGATATATACATGCAAACATACATATGTATATATATACTTATGTAGCTGTATCTATCTGAAGAAAAAGCAAATGCGCTATAATTATAATATCACGCATACGCAATGCTGGCTTGTTTAAATTTAGAATCACAAATTATGGGCCATTGCAGCAACTTTCTACAAGTCCGACAAATACTATATACATATATGTAGCTACACATGTGTGTAATTTTGTGTGTGTGTGTGTTTGGCACAAAATCGTTGGGAGTATGGTAAAGTTATCGTGCATAAGCTTTGTTTAAATCAGTTTTATTTATTTGTTTTGATGCTTTTCAAATTCATATGCACAAGTAAAATCGCTTGGCATCAAGTTTGAAAAGTGGCACAAAAAAATAGACAGCGGCAACAACAACAACAACATCAAATATTAATGCCAACATCGATGGCGGCACGCATCGTTGGCTATTGACAATTTCATTTCATTTCATTTAATTTCTTTTCATTTTTCATTTGCTTCTCGCACAGCAGTAACCGACAACAAATTGTGGCCAAGTCAGTGAACTGAAGTGCTTTTAATTATCATTGCACGCAGCTGGTAGATGTTGTTATTATTATTTCTTGCTGTTGTCGTCGTCAGTCCGTAGTCAGTCGATTGCGTAAAAAGTAAAAACATAAATTCGTTGTGCCAAATGTATGTAAAGAAAAAATATTTTCAACCTGATTTAAGCCCAAACGGCTTACAACTAATTGCGCTCAATCGTAGCGCACCTGACGTAAGTACGTCGCAAAATTGTGTGCACAGTTTTGTACATTTATTTTTATACGAGTATATGTACATATGTACGTGTATGTACATGCACAGATAGATATGTGCGTGAAGCGGTGCGTGAACGCAAAAGCAAGACTGTCTTGAGATTCGTGAATGGATTACGGTGTTAAGCAAATTCTTGAAATTCGAAAATTGCACGCAAACTACTAAACACTCACGAAGTAGAGCGAGTACCCGGTGCCACTCTTTTCCCCGCTACAGTCCAACAACTAAAATAAAATGTGTTCTAACAATTACTCATATTACAGCTACACGATATAGTGGACCGATTTTGATTAAACTTAATATTATGGTGAGGTAGTATATTTGCTCTTCATAAACGAAAAAGTCACATTAATTATTAGATGTATAGCTTGCGATTATAAAGAAAACTTATAATTATGGTTCGTAATAAAGTTGAACTGCCCACGTTTGGTGTACTTATGTTTATTATAGTTGTATGGACTCATATCGTTATGCTTCATATATTTACCGAAAATTATTATTTTGACTTTCTGGTGATCGCTGAAGCTCTTGAGTTCTGTTTTACAATTATTGTAAGCAAATAAATATTCCCCGCGTACATCACTAATAGTATTTACAAGTATCATTATGTATGTACGATTATGTACGTATATATGTATGTAGTATAGGTGTTTGTATGCATCTGTATTGCGGTCAGACAGCTGGGCCAGTCAATGAACGGTGCGGCATAGAAAAATGGCGAGCAGAAGAAAAATATGTCCGATTTGCGTTTAAAATAACAACAGCAACATTATCGTGGTTCAAAGTATTTTACAGGGCAACCGAAAATTGTTCATTGCCTACAATAGCTCTATGCCAGCAACTTGCATACAAATGTACTTACAACAAATATGTTGTTAACAAGCCGACAGAAAGGCGACAGCGTCGTTGTCACTGACTTGATAGAAAATCACTTTGGGGTCAGCCCGAGAATGGGGCCCAAGTAGAAACCAAACAACAACATTACGTAATTTTGTGCACCTTAATTGTAAATTGTAATTACAATTACGCATTGCGTACATTTAATTTAATTATTGAGCTATTGACTCGATAGCGGGGCTGTTGACTGAAGGCAAGAGTTCCTAAAGGAACGTTTAACTATGCGGTGCTTATCATAAAGGGGGTTAGAAAATTCAAGCATAAACCTGTAACTTGCAACGAAGGTATTACCTATATATTGAAATATTTAACTTAAGAATTTAATTTTCAGGTGTCCTCACACTTTTGAAGCATGAAATGGTAGCAATGGTGGACAAGAGCTCAGCTTATTGGTAAATTTGTTGTGGTTTAAAAAAATATAGAGAAGAAATCATCTCATCATCATATATAAGTATATGGTACCCACTTGACTTTGAAAATCGTTACTTAATAACCATCAGAATGAATAGCTAGCACATACGAGTACGTATATGAAGTCGTTTGAGCTTTACCTGCAATGAAATAAATTTTAAAACATTAGCATAACAACGGTGACAACATTAGCTGAAATTCAGAAAAATTAAAACAAATTACGGACTGACATTGAAAAAGATAAATAGAGATAAACGCTGCCACAAACATTTGATAACAAAGGCGCAGCTATGATAAAGAGCCACAATAGAAAACCCAAGTAAATGCCATTGAATTGAATGGGGGACGTGTCTGGTGCTGCATCTAAATGCTTACATAAAACAATTCAGACCCAGTAAACTGCATCTGCATGGTGCTTTGTCATCTGGCGATCTCTAACGCCAAAATTGTGCATCATAATCGGGCGGGCACACATAGAATATAGAATAGAATGCAGAGCACTCTAAAATTTGTCCATGATTGCCCCGTTGTGCAATGGCAACGGACCAACCGAAGGTTGCTCTTGTTGAGCACAATGGAAATGGCAAATTGCACAAGTGCTGCTAAGTACCCATCCACTGTGCCCCCTATGCCCCCTTGCCGCATCGTGGAAGCCGCAGCTTGGAAAATATGAAGTGCAATTTAAGTTCGCACAGGTTCGTTAATCTAGGCAGCGACGAGCGCTCGTGTGCAATTTCTGCAGTTTGTATCCAATTTTTTTTTTGTGTTTCGATATGCGTTGCAATTGTAAAATATGCTAATTTGTATGCCAAAAACACTTACGATTCGTTCAAGCGTAAATTGCGCTCGCGGCGAGAAAAAAACGATGGCAATTAGACAGAAATGGCAAACGTTTTTTTTTTGTTGTTGTTTTCAAATAGCTGACGGTCGTCGCTGGGGCGTATACGTAATATTTAGTCAACATCAACTGTTTAGGCCACTTTCTAAGCAGGTGGGTGACGGAATTGGCTGTTTCGGTATAATTTGAAAAGCATCTACATAAAATGTGTGGTATGCATGATGCCTTAACATAACTAATCACATGTTTTGCACGAGTATGTAGAACAGACACATTTTTATAACATTTTAGTTGAAAGGGGGCTTTGAAATATACATTTATATTTATTTTATTGTGGACGAAATGTATCAACATGAGGCATATTAAAAATTCTAATTAAATGGAATTATTTTAAATTAGTTTTTGATTCATCAGTTAGAACATGTTCCAATTTCGAACACATTTGATTGGGTTTGCATAAATTATTGTCTCGCGTTCATTTTCATTATCTGCGTAGAAATTTATTTGTAAGCTGGGCGTTTTTAAAAATTGTAGACTCTGATTTAATTATCTATCTATTCATAGTTTTTATTGAGCAATTTAATAGCTAAATTAGCAGGGATGCCTTCACCACTACAACATTTTTATTTAAAAACATTGCCTGCAATCGTTAAAACGCAATTTAAGTGGGAAACCGGTTTTTTGTTTTATTATTATTGTATTTTTAGCAGCCCACAGAATGATAGAACTGACAGTATTCAACACTTTCACAGCTAAATCAACATACATAGACATTGTATATATGTATGTACATATATGCATTAATATTTATGTTAATGCCCTGTTGGCCTGCACATGTTTGTCGGGCGTATCTGGCAGATACATTAGATGCATGCATGTAATGTTTGACAATAGCAAAATATAGAACAACATCCTCACTAACAGCCAGCAAAAGTTTCGAAAATCGCGTGCACAACGTCATGAAGTGCCTGCGGAAGGGCTCCAGAGGAAGGGCGTGGGAAGCAGAGAGAAAAGCGCAGCAGTTTCACGTCACACATACGAGAATACACCAAATGCATTGGGTTGAGTGAGCCTATTGTTCTACGAATTTTTCTCCTCTGGCTCTTTTTTTTTTGTACATTTCCGCGTATAACATTGCGCATGAAAAAAGCGTGTGTAGAAAATTAAATCTGATACCCACACTTGTGATACATACTTATATTTAAAGTTGACACAGTGGTTTAAATACATACATGCATACATAATAGTGACGCTTACTGGTTTCCGAGCTTCATAGTTTTAAAGCAACACATTACATTTGTTCACATGCCAGGAAAAGTGTGTTCTTTTAAAAAAATGCTACTGATTCTTCAATAGTTTTTTCAAAAACTGAATTAAATTGTAAGGAATTACATATTGAAGATTTGCCGACATTTTCTAAGCGTTTTAATTCATTTCAATTATGTCCTCCATTAAAATTAATTAATTTTGTGGGAACTCTAGTTTCTACACTGATAGACCGTTTTATAAAAAACGTTTTTGAATTTTGATTAGATTTTCATATAAATAGAAATTAACAAACAAAATAAGTAAACATTGGCGAAGCCCCAAGAAGAGTGACTATTAATTTTACCACTGAGAGCATTACAATAAGATATTTTCTATCGAGACTTATGTAGTCACGTTTTAATTTCCTATCTATCATATGGGAAAAACATTTTCTGCTTGAGCCGCCGTGTAACCGCCCACAATTTTCAAGTTTAATGAACCATTACAAGCAAGCAGCAATAAAAGTTGTGATCTATGGATGTTGATAACAAAAACAAATGTTGTGCAAAACTTTACACAATAACAGCAACAACGACAACAACAGAGCCTGATTTCAGTACTCCAGCATTTTCACGCATGACCAAATAAGCAACTTTTTATCTGTTAAACAAATGCAGTGTGGAGTGTTGTACTTGTAGGAAAGTTAAGAGTTGAGTTCGTTTATCCGCTTTGTAAATGTTTCTAAAATTTTACGCCTAACAAATAATGAACCAAGGTAAGCCGAAATAATTGTTTCAATCACTCCATAAAAAAAAGTAAAGCACTTTGCTTGGCATGTGTGTATGTGTGTGTGAGTGAGCAGAGCCAATAAACTAAATTACGTATACGACCTGTGAGTGAGCGCAAAGTAATTGACCTTGCCCGGGTTAGTTTTGTGCTCGTGTTGTTTGTACTTTTATTTTATTTATTTTTTGGTTTTCTGTTTATAATACACGTTTTTCAAACTATGTTTGTGTGTGTGGAAGTATTTCTTACTTTTTCCAGTAAGCACTCGTTAGTCTCTTGCCCTGTTGAAGCTTTTTTAAGTTACATTTTATGCGCAGCGATGTGCACTTGAAGTTCAGCCAACAGCTCACTAGAGTCCCACAATAAAGGCATTTTCCAGCAATTCAGCAATTGCACTTGAATCTACAAAGTCTAAATATGTATATTTATCTCTCTACCAACGACACAGACGCTGCACAATTGTGCATTAATGAATCAAGTGGATAGACCGATAAATGTCTGAGCGTAATTCAATTGTTATGCAATGTACAAAAATGACAAGCATATTTAAAACGCCAAACAAAAGTCACTTTTTGTGTGTGTGAGAATTTTATTGTTGTTGTTGTTGCGTTGATTTTCAGTCGTCACTTGTTAACAATTTCAATAATTGAATTTTATAATAAACATAATAAAAAGCAAGCAAGCATAATAAAAAGCCATTTGTTATTTATCAGCAAGTTGAGTGCGAATACAAATATGAATACGAGTGCGAATGCGAGTGCGAGTCTGAATGTCAATGTGAATGCGAGTGGTAGTGGGAGTGGGTGTTTCTCTGTATCAATGGCAATGCCCGTCGCAGCGCTTCAAAATTCATTTGGCTTCATGGTAAGCCAGCTATTGGCCACTCGTATACGCCCACGCATTGTGATTCGACTTAATTTGTGTCTTCCCTCACAGTTCCAATCAATAAAAATACACCGATTGCAAGTCAGCTATTCCTCTTTCAAATTTACCGAGCTTTATACATACATATATTCGAAGCTGCAATTATTTTTGTTATCTATCTATGTCCGCACAGTATTTATTATTCTGGCTGGCTAATTGTGAATCTCTTGGTCTCGGATTACGCCCCGTATAATTTTTTATTACACAGCCACACCGTCAGACCGGCGGCCGCAACAAAAACATGGCACGTCGGTCGGTAAGCATTTGGAGCCCAAACAAGTGCTTTGATTGTTTGTTGACTAAGCCTCATCCACAATAAAAAATGAAAAAGAGTTTAAACAAACTCCCTTTAAATGGCGCGATAGATCGGCCGACTGCTATATGTTTTTACTGTTGATGTTTTTTCCGCATGAAAAGAAGAGCTTATTTTAAATGGCCGACTTCTAATAATGTGTTTTTGGAAGACAAGTTTATAATAGTTGGGTAAATATGGGATAAAACTCTGAACTACAAAAGAGTTCAACAGAATCGCTAATTTCTGCGATGCGAAAGTAACTGCCTTCCACGAAAATAGTTATAGATTATTACTTTATCTGTTCTCGAATTCTAACTTCTTTGAATACAGTATTAATATTTGATATTTAACACAGCTAATGAAGCTCATCAACTTTAAAACTATTAAGAAATATTTAAACCATATAGATTTATAGTAAGAGCATAAAATACACGAAAACATAGTTAATATTTGTATAAAAATTGTCAAGTAAATTACATAAGGAGTTATGAAAAGAATAACACGCAAACAATACGATTTTCTAAATTATATCTTACAAGTAGTTGAGCATAACTATTTTGAATGTTTCTGCAGAAAAAGGCCTAAAGGTTTGTCAAATTTTCCTTAAGCTATCAAGTTTCTAGTACTTCAGGTAGAAATATTGAGAAAGGCGAACAATTTTACAGATGAGAATGCTATAAGCATTTCTTTCAGCAATGGTAACAAAATTAAGATAATATTTACATTCAGCAGTTATGGTCGACTACCTGGAACTTTTTGACACATTTCAGAGTGTGCACTACAATGTACTTAATTTCGCTAATGCCTTTTCAATGCATTCGCCAATTGGCTTTTTGTTCATTTCGGGGCGTGTAAATAGCTGTGGGAACAGCAAAAACGTTTATGGGTCGGAAACTATTCGCTTTCTTTTGGCTTTACTTTACTTCACTGTTGCTAACAGTAAAGAAATAATCATTTTCCTGATGTTGTTTGGGGTACAATTACGAGCCCGATAGAATGTGGCTATAGGTTGTGTAAAAACGAATGCGAGTAGATTAGATGATCGCGTGCATTTTATTGTCATGGCTATTAATAGATAACCCCATGCAGTTTACGTATCGCTTAGCAATAAATAGGCAGCAGTGAAATCAATTTTTAAAATACCGAAATACGAATCTAAATCAAAGCGACAACAAGAAGTTCAATATGCAACAGGCAAGTTTGAGTTTCTAAAAAAAAGAGTTGCCAATAAAATGTCAATCGACGCTATATATACTGCCAAACTTTGATAAGTGGCCGACAGAGAGACAATGCAAGAAAGATGTCAAGACAGAGACAGAAATATCGCCGTTGGCATCACTGGGGGCTTCAAGAGAAAAACCTCAACGGAGTGAAAAGCATTTTTGGCAGCTGTTGCCACATGCTAAAAATAAAAGTCGCGACAGTGCGGGCGAAATTTGCAAAAGCAGAAAATTGCTTATAGAAAAGTTTTGCGTTTTCTTTGCAAACAACAAAAAGAATTCAGTTCTTTAAAGCTTACCACGGCTGGGAAGAGAGACCACAGAGTTATACATTGAAAAGCTAATGAAATAATAAATAGCATAGAAAAAGTAAAGTGCGTCTATTTAAAGATTGACTACCAAGCGACTTGACTCGACTCGGCGACATTTTCATGCCGATCGCAACAAAAATCGGACACGAGTTCGTTAGCTACCCAAAATATGTATGTTGCCTGCCTGTGTGGGGTTCTGCCCTGACAAATATACATATGAATGTATGTATCTATATGTACCTGCTATATGTATCTGTTTGTAGGTAATATTCATTATTTCTACATATTGCTCGCATGCGTGTGATTTCCACAAACCGATTGCGGCTTAGCAGTTTTCCCTGCTTTGGCTGTGGCAGCTTTTCGCGCCAGCGTCCCAAAATTATGCTCAAAATATTTATGAAGATATGTACAGATGATTGTACATTCATATATGAAGAAAATGAGCACAAAGCTGGCACATGTTAGGCTAAAATCAAACGAAAAATATGTCATGAGAGCCCAGAAGTCGTTTTTAAAAATAAATCTCTACGAAAATTTTCGATGTACTGGGCTTGCGACTGAGTTCAGGGAAAACAATGTTAATTAACCGATGTAGTTTAAAATGTGATTGCGTCTTATAGAGAGATGTACGTATGTATATTTCAGTTCCGGCATCTGTATCTATAGAAGCATGTATGTTTATATCTAAATGTTGGCCATGCTCCAAACTCGGTGTGAACTTTAAAAATAACACGCGACATTTACAAAGCAAAGGAATTTTTCAAGTTTAATGACCAACACGAGCGTTCGCATTGAAAGTTTTGGGAAGCAGAAATACCAACGAACTTTAAAAATCAACTGTAAATGCCAAGACTTCGCCACAAACACACACAAGCAGTCATACTATACAAAGGGGAATAGCCCAAACACTCAGCCAAATCAATACAAAACCAAAGAGCCGCAACAAAGCCAACAATAAAAACAAAAACAGCTTCGCAAAGAAGCATCTCTCGGCTAGATTACAGCATTTCTGGGCTTGGAATGTGGCAGAGGCAGCTCCAGCTTCAGCTCATCTTTAGCTTTTGCTTCAGCTCGTCCAACTATCCAAACTCGTTTGGGAAGACGCACACACATTGTAGTTGTTGTTGTTGTTTTTGGAGTGCTGCAGTCGTCGAGTGGGTCATCCAACTGGGCAACGACGAGTGCGGCGGCAACGTCAAAGTTGCAGCAACTCGAACAACTTTTACACTTTTCATTGACATTCGTTAATGTCGCCTCAGTTGCACTTCCCTTGCCCCGCCCAGTGATTTTCAACACCTTTGGGCTGCTGCACCGGTGCGTCGAAATGGCCGGGGAAATGTGAAGCAAACGGCAAACAGCAAACTTTCACTTGTACGCACCGAACTCAAGCCTGAACTTTTGAATGAAAGATGTACAAAACAAAAACACAAAAATTCGAAAAAAAAACACGAAAAACAATCAAAAGAAGCGGTGGAAATGGAAACTTGATCAAAGGAAGAGAGCACCAATGGTAGGCACTTCTGTGACAACAAGTGTTTCGGGCGCGTCTGATCTGCGTGTGAGCGTTAACTTCTTGCTATGATTTGTGGCCTCGTTAATAGATGACTTTATTAGGCCAACTCTGTGGGTAACTTTTTTTCCGCCCCTGAACAATGACTTGAGGTACTTTCTTTTTCAATTTGTTGGTTCGGCTCACTTTGCTCTTCTTGGGTTTTTGGTTTCCTGGTGTCAATCAGATTTCAATGTTTTCTAATTCAATTTGAGCTTGGTTCGAGTGTGGCTTGTGCTCTTCTCATCTCACTTCCCTTCAAGCAACTGGTCTAAACCGACGACTCACAGTTTTGTGAATGTTGTTGGAAAAGTTGCGGTTGGGTTATGTAAATGGGGAGAAGTGGAGAGCTGGTAACAGCCAAGTGCGATTTGAATTGCACGCATTAAACGTAACGGAGGCATGCTGATACCTTGGGGTAAGGCATACGCCAGAATACACCATCTGTAAATCTCTAAATAACGCCCTCAAATGGAATGGGGTGTATGTAAGTGCGAGCGCTTGTTGCTTGGAAAATAGGGCACAGAGGCATTGAATAGTAACGCAGATTACATAGTTGGTATTGTGTGGGTGGTGGTGGTGGTGTTGGGTGGATGGGGGCCTGCCGAGTGCTTTAACCTTCGGCTGTGGCTGTAGCTGGGCGTTTCGTCTTGCACAGCTGCATCATAAAAAATGCACGTTCACAGATTTCGTCGAAATTGGGACACTTATTATTACTTAAATTGTTATCGTGTACACTCACCTTCTCCTTGGCACGTCCAGCGTGTTTTTGCACAGATTTGGCGAGCATGATGCCTTTATTTTCGGACATTAAATACACAACCACAATAGCGACAGCAACTAATTTTTAGTGATTTTCCTCTATATGTATATGCACTGAGCAAGAATTTCTTTTTGGCACAACACTAAATGAATATTCCGTTTCGGGTTTTCAGGGAATTTTTTAAATGCACAGTAAAACACGACAAAAATTTTTATAACGAAATTCTCTTTCAGAGCACAAAGCACACCAGCGCACACACTTGTTAAAATTTTCGCCGAGTTGCTATTTTTATTTATGCAATTTTTTTTTTAAAACAAAAGTCACGAACAACGGCAACGGCAATTTGACGCGCAGTTAACTCCAAATGATTATTTGAACTTAACACTGCTGCAGACGGAACAACACTGACTCGACTGTGTTGTTGAGCGCCACAGAAATTGCGCCGCTCTGCCACTCTCCATACCCTGTACCCAACGAGTATATCGGATTACTGGCAAAGTGTGCAACACAAGAAACAAAGTTGTCTTTGATTACCGCGGACAGTTTTTAAAATTCAAAAACATGGAGCCACTACGTTTCGATTTTAATCTCTTTACCTTCGTTGGATTGTATATATGGATGCTGATGCTTTCTTTCTTATCCATCATTACATATGCATGTATTCTATAATTTACTATGATTTGGAAATTAAATATAATATGTACTAAGAAATGTATTACTTTTTCGAATATTTTTGAAAACCCCGCTTCTTTACAATCCTAATTTTTTTGTGGGGCAGAAAATTATTATTCTAGGCATTTGGACAGTTTGTTAGATAACACTGTTACTGCTCACAATTGGTCATAGCCAGAAATAAATCACTTCATAATCATTGGGAACAGGGTATGCAGGTGTCGTGCGAGCACGATTGTAACGTTCTCACTTGTTTTCTATTGTGATCCTCTTCGGCGCCGCATATGTGTGTGTGCGTGTGTATGTGTTTTGTTTGGCTCCGCGTTGGGGCCGCGGTCAGGTGGTATCTCACTTTGGCACCAGCGCAGTTTTGTTTGCTTTTTCGTTAATTAAACACTTGCTCAAATATCATGACTTAGTTTGCAATGTGCTGTTTGTTATATTTAACTTATTGTTTATGTTTAATTGCAGCGTCTTTTCATTCATCCAGCACAACAATTTTCCAACAGGGGAAACTAAACTAAAGTGGCAACACTGCGAATATTAACAATAAAAATTGTACTGACATGGCAGCACTACGAGCATTGTCGTTTTTCAACACTACCGAGACTATCGTTACTAGACACGTTTGGGGTGACCAGACTTTGGACTACGCGCGCATTTAATATTCTGTAAGTTCTACAAGTTTTGTTATTATTTAAATGCACATATAATTTATTAAAGGGAAGAAAATCAGAAGCTTTTCAGATTTTCACATTTTCTACAACTATAATTTCACATAATTCTACTGCGAGTTACTCCTTGTGAGTCTATTGTAGCGAAGTAATGAATACGAGCTTGAAATTCACATTGCTGATAACTGCAGTGTCAGTGTAAATAAAGAATTGCTCGCGTATAGTTCAGTTTGTCGTGACGCGATCGGTCTGTTAAATAAAAAAGATTGCATTTCTTACTTACTAGTAGCAATCTTCAGAAATTGTTCCGGCCGGCTTTATTGCTTAAATAATATTAAACTAATAAAAGTTTGAAGTAATAGCTGTTTACTTAAGACAAACCTATACTGCATCAATTTCCATGCATAAGTATTAATAATTTAACGTTACGAGTTCACGTATAATTGGCGTTAATTGAGTCTCCTCTGTTTCTGCTTGTAGTAGTCAGACAGTGGGCAGTGCGGTTGACTTGTCTTGTTCTTTTTATTGTTGTAGTTCATATTGTTGTTTGCCCATTTAATTGATAAGAAAAAGAATTTGTGCGCTCACATACTTAAAGTGTTTGCTTCTCATATATTTTGCAGTATATTTATTGTTTGTAATACATTTGTGCATTTTTAATTGCTTTTCAATTTATAAGACGTACATACATATGTAGAATTTAAGGAATTTGAGTGATATTTTTGCAACGTAATTGGTTATCATTACAATCTGACCAAATGGAATGTAATCTAAATTGACCATACAGTGAAAATAAAACCACATACCTATTAATGTGTCTAGCTTTTAAAAATAATTGGAGCAACGAACTGTTCAGGTATTTAGTTTTTAATGCAGAGCCGGCAAATACCCTTGAATAAACTCTTCCCGTCACTGCGTGCCATTGAATTTTGGACGCACTTATGCCCCCCTTTGACCTAAAATTTGAAAAAGCGATAAGCACATTTTTATATGTGTATAATACGAATAAATCTTTTTATTTTGCTGTGCAAAGGCTCATCTACGACACGTGTTGCTGCCCAGTTTTCGGTTACAATTTAATTTTTGAATATGTACATGTATATAGATTAGCTTCAAATTAATTAAATAAATACAAGAGGAATAGACTTTTGTTGGTCTAGCGGCGACGACATACACAAACAGCTTTGCCGTTGCAGTAACCTCCGCGATTTCCCCGCAACACACAGTGGGCGGCACAGGCTCCGTGGTTGACGCCAAAGCCGCTCAACAAATCGCAGGTGGCACGTCTCTGGCGAATGTGCGGCTCCTCCTCGACTAGAGGTGAGGGAAGTACCTCCCATGGCTCTTCGGCTTCGGACACGGGTTGGGCTTCAATAAGGCACACAGCGGCCAATACTGCCAAGGCACCAAGAAACACGGCGAATTTCATTTTTTTTTTTTTAAATGGAAATTGAATACAATATATTCTTTAGAAGCTCGTCTGTACAGCTGTTGAAACTGTTGAGTACTGCGATAGTTGATCAAAATTGCAACTTGTCTTATATAGTAGCCGAAGCATAGCTTATTTAAATTCAACTCTCTTACTGATATGACAAGGAACCCCCGCTTGGGGATTTTTTAGAACACATATTTGCAGGCACGTCTGTTGGGGGATTTTGAAGTCGTGGTTCATTCTACAATTTTTATATGAACGGGAAATTCCAATGCGTTACAACAGGTAAACATTTCCTTTGTTTTCATTGCTCTACATCTTGCAATACAATCTAAAAGTTGATAAAAGACTGTTGCCTTACTATCTATAATTGGCTCAGTGCAGATAAAATAGTAATTGATTTCCTTGTTAGCTCTTCATTCAACATTTCATCAAAAAATTAGCTTGGTCAAAGCAGAACGCTGCTTTAGTCTTCAGTGCCTGGTATGCAATGTAATTGCTTTATTGTCATGAAGTAAGCATTTTGAAGAAATAAAGTTATAAAAACAAGTGGGCAATAAAAATTTCTACTGAAAAGCTTTGGCTAAACAAAGACCGCACATTGATAATGAAACCATACAAACGGATATATTGTTGGTGTGTTAATATTTTGGCTATGCATAATCTGTTGCATAAAATCTGAAACCCTAACCCAAGCATAATTCCCAGGCTACCCAATGCGTCCTCTGGTCTGCATGGTCTGTTCCTTTTATACCCTGTAGTCCAAGAGTTAATGGGTATACTAAACAAGCTAAACGTTATACGTATGTTACATGGTTCTTTGAAATCGATTAAATATGAGCATACATATGCCATGTCACAACTACCATAGAGGCGCCAAATTTCTTCATTAGATTCTAACTTTTAATATGATATTATAGAAACGATTGAGGGAAAACAATTAACAATTTTGTATTTATGTGTTATTTTTAATACGCCATCATGTTCAGAAATTATTTAAAACTGATAACTATATCACGCAGTTGTGAAGGGGGCTGGGCGGAGGGGGGTAGGTACAGGGTATACAAGAGTCGAGCCGGAGAGATTTCGATTCGTTTTTGTTGTTCCTTTTTTTTGTTCTCTTTATTATTGACAGTCTGCAAGTGCTTCTTCTTTGCTTTGGCTGCAAGAACGCCCCCCGCATGGTCATGTCTTTGTGTTTACCTTTGTTATCGACGATGTTTTCGTATTGAATTTGGCGTCATACTGTCTGGCAGTCTCGAACTTTATCTATCTAAAATACATATAGCGTGTTCAGAACCATAAAAGAGACCACAAAGTACACGTTAAACAAGGCAACCGAAACAATATGAACTGTGTGTTGTCACTCTAATGGAGAGAAGGGCGAGGCGGACTGAAAGGTGTAGTGTGTGTGTGTGTGTGTGTTTGTGAGTGTGAGTGTGTTGCGGGAAGCAGAAGGCTTGGGACATTATTATCGTTGCCGTCACTCTGTCTGGCAAGTTTCACGCCACCAATACCAGCAAGAGGGGTTCCAGACAGCGGCACCGACACCGGCAGCTCTATAAATCACAGACGTGCTGCGCTCGCCTTGCACTTGCCTGTCGTTTATATATGTACTTCCATACATACATACGTGTATAAATGTTCGTGTATGTGTGCATGTGTGTGCAAGCAGGGCAGGAGCAGCATGATCAATATACAAGTCTTCACAGTCCTGTCTTTGCGCCTCACGCCGCTCTAACCTTTGTCTTTTGCTTGGCCAGCTGGCCCTCGAGTTGGTTGAAAGACAGACAAATGGACAGACAGAGACAGACGTTCTGTTTTTGATTGTTTTTTCTTTGCATTATTTTTCATTATTTTTTTGTTTGACGAACAAAGTCAAAATGATCGTGAGTGTGTGTGTGTGTGTGTGTCTGAGGCAAGCACTTGAGATATACAAAGGAAGATAAATTTCACACTCACACCACTATTAAATGCTCGACGGTGAGCCCTCGTCCACTTTATGTCCACTTTTAACATCGCACACACACACACACACAGACTCATGGACATGTATTTGTATGTATGTATGATCTTTGGGTTTTTATGCTGCCGCTTGGTCGGTTCGTGAAAAAGTAAAGAAAAGATAAGATGTGGCAGACACGCCAGACACTGTGGCGACATTGTCGATTTCCAATGTGGCGGCTGCCCAACTGTGCGCCTCTGCACGCCACGATCTCACACATGCACACATATACATTTATACACACACACACACTCACACATATTTACATACATACAGCCGACAACTTGCTCTCGCTGGCCACTTTGGGCCACTCTCGGCCACAATTCCCGACTACTCCTATTGAACGGGCCAGCCAACGGCAACGGCTTTCTCAGTCGTATTTGAAACTTTGCGACGCACGGTTTGGTTTTTCAGTTTTCGACGGTTCTCTCAGCCGCTGCTGTTAAATGTCTTCTGCGCCCCTTCAGCAAGAGCAGCAACTTCAGGCATATACAAAAATATTCGTTATATAAACAAAACTATACTAGCGTAGCACTTGCCAAAAACGCTAAAAATAGCGACACACAAATCAATAAATACATAAACAAATAAATGAAAATTAAATCAAACCGCACCTCTGATCTACGCATGAATTCGCAAGTGAATGCTGCAGTATAGGAAATGAAATAAATAATAATAAAATGAAAACATTTTTCTAAAAGTTTCCACCTCAGGCGTCGAACTTAATATGCCTGCCTGACATTTGTGAATCCAACAAATACGGTTAATTAAATCAAATTATTTCAATTGCGATTTGATACAAAATTGTTCGTGTTTTGTGTGTGAAATGTTTGTGAAATGCCTTTTCGCACTGTTCGTGCTCGTTCCGTTGATTTCAAGACCCATCGCAGCAGCCGTTAACCGGGAACAGCAACATGAATCAAAGGTAAGTTTCAAGCATGTCCAGTACACACACTTAACGCAATGCGTTTATATTGTTTCCAAATTCGAGGTATTGAACATTTTTACGAAATACTAACTACGTTCAAGGCAATACTTTCCAAACTGTACTGAACTGTATTAGAATTGTGCAGAACAATTCGAAAACGTCCAAATCAAATTTATAAACCAGAACAGGCCAGATTATCTGTGGATTGATAAATCACAATATTAAGCAAATTTAATGAGATAAAAAATGTTGTGTCTTGAATATATAAAGCTTATGCATATTAGTACGGACTTTAAAAATTCAAATTTGTTCTTGTGGATTTTCTAAGACCCACGACATAAATAGGATATTTTCGGGTCAGCTTAAAAATGTTACCATTATATGTATGTTTGTTCTTTATTTTAAGGATTCATAATCATTTTTTCGAAAGATTTTCTTATATAAATAGGCATCAACAACTTAGAAAAGATATAGATATAGCCTATAGGTATCGGGGAAAGGTTCAGAACTTTTGCTTTGGATAAGATTTGAGCACTCCTACATTAATTGCGAAGAATTGACTCTGATAAAATTCACCTAAGTAGGTACTTGCCTAAACAGTAAAAAAAGAACAGGTAAATTGTTTAAAAAATAATGTTTTACTTACTAGCTGTGCTCAGTCAGATCGTTTTAATAATAAAGAGACTCCAATGTTTTTAGTGAATTAGTTTATTTTCAATTATTAATTATTTGTAAATGATCGGAATATATACAATACAAATGTCCCGCCACAAAAAGGATCCAACGAGGCCAATTGTTGGGCGAGGTAGAATTTAAGACTTGCGCAAGTAGATCCCAAGAAAACACTTGAATATTCCAGGTATTAAAAGTGTTTCGTCGGTCGCTCTGTCGGCTACAAATTGTCTAGAGCAGTCGCTGCTGCTGCTGTGTGCCACTTTTGGGCTTTGTATCTGCATCTGCCCCATGTGCGCACGCGCATTCAGCAAACCAACCAACCAACGAGCCAACGAGCCAACCAACCAGCCAACAAGGCAACCAAATCAGCCAGCCAGTGAGTCTGCGACTGCCAGGCACTGTCTGGTCGGCTCTGGTCTGGTCGGGTCGTTGTGGTAATAACATTTGAAGAGTTGCCGCCGCGCTGTCTGCCAACTTCTGCGCTCGCCGGCGAAACCCGCCATCCTCCGCCATCTTCCGCCCGCCTTCCGTTTGTTTCATCTACCGACGACGAGCTGCCAACTGTTACCCACAGGGTTCGAACACGATTTCAAGGAGCGTAACAGAACACGAATGTACAGCGAAAAACAAAACAAAAGAAAGGAAGAAGTAAAAAATAGGCATGCTCACAAGTCAAAAGCGTTTTGGGGTTCTTGTTTTTTATTTTCATATAAACTGTTTTTTTTTTTTTTGCCGAGGCCCTTCTACTTCGGTAACAAGTTGAAAGCTTCCAAAGCCAAGCCAAGCCAAGCCAGGCCAAGAGATTTGCCATGTTTCACGTTCCGCTAAGGCTGCCAATGCCACTTCCACTAAACTGCCTGATGATGACAAAGTGTGAAGAAGTATTTAAGGTGTATAGTATGGCTTGCTCTCTGTGAAGTTGCTGTTGGCTTTGTTGTTGTTTCATTGGGGCTGTCGAAGCTGTATTTGCCGGCTGGTTTCTGAACCTGCAAGTATAGCGTGCCTTCTTAACTTCTTGGCCGGTTGTTGGTTGTTCGCCGTAGACTTTGGCTGTTGGCTGGCGAGCGTGAGAACTGTCAGTCAATAATTTTGTCGTTATCGTAACAATCCTTGAGCTGTCTCCATTTATAATTTGTGTGCGTTTGCCGCACGTTACAGCAACACAGGGTGTTTCGCATATGCAAATTTAAATACGAATATTATTATTATTTATTTTATTTTGAAGTGGCTTTTATAGGTGGCACGTCTCTAACTTGTTGTCAAATCCTTCTATATATAGTACATATGTATGTGAAAGCTCTGTATAAAGAACGCCTTTCAGTTAGTAACAAATTGTCCACTCTTGGCGCAACCATGCAGGTTTTTTTTGTTTTAAATTTCAGACATACAAGTATACTCGTATATAGCATATCATTAGTTTCACAGAAAAGTCACAATTTGACAAACACAGCACTTTCTCGGTGTCCCATTTTGCTGATGCATGTTCATACACATGTATTATATGTCTGTCTACAAGTAATACAAAGTTATCGTATCTTCCACTCCGATTACAGCCAAACGCGTGCTCGAACGCATACAATGCCCCTGCTCCTACCCCTTCCCCTATCCATGTTGTTTAAACAGCAAACATTACTTATGTCAACAACGATCAAGTGTCCCAAAAGCAAACATAGCCACCTCCCAGTAATTCCAGGTGAAAAAAATTACCTGTCCATGGCCAACTTGAAATGAATTCAATACGAATATTTGTTTTGAGTTTCGTGTTGGCTACCAATATAACGTTCTAATTAAAAAATATGAAAAACAGATAGTAACGTGGATTGCAGGTTGATTGTTTGTGTAAACACGGTGATCTTCAAGTGTTTTTGTGAAGATATTTGGGTTGAAATTCTGCAGATGTTTAGAATATCTGAATATTTGAGTGTTTTTCAGAATTTTTTGTTAATGTACTCTAAATTATCACGAAACACAATTATAAAATATTGAAAAATATAAAAAATATTATGCTTCAATATTGAAAACTAGATATATTTCTACTACTATTTCCGTTTTGAAATTAATAGATTATAGAATAATAATAATTTTAATATCATTCTGTTTACAAATTCGGGGAAAAAGAAAAAAATTAAATTAAATGTTAATAAAAACAAAACTTAATATATATTTTCCTTTAATATTATACTATAGACTCTGTACATTTGAAATTACAATACTTACTTATAATAGAAGAAATTGCTTTCTTTTGGGCTTGCAAAGGATGTAGTGCCTTTTAATTTTAAAAATATTTGTTGAAAAAAATGCAGGTTATGGGTTAATTGGTACCAATTTTTTCCTACTTAATGCAATACTTATTATCGTTTGACTATTTCTTGCCTGCAAAAAAAAAAATACCATTAGCGTGAAATTAAAATATTTATGCCAGCACACACATCTGGACGGTTGAAGGCAATAGCTTGAGCCACGAATTGGCGACAAAAGCCATTGCAATGGCAAAGCTTCAGTGCTACGCAACATTTTCATACTCGGGCATGAATTTTTGATTTAACAAGAATTTGTACAGTCAGCAGACAAGGTAGCCGGCCAGACAGCCAGCCAGCCAGCCCAACTAGATCGACTGCCACTTGCCCAGCGACTTCCATCGTTGGCCGACGGTTTTTGTTTTGTTTTGTTTGCGACACATTTGAATAGAAGCGGCACAAACAGAAACACAAACAAAAAAAGGCGCAAATGCCACTCAAATTATGGAATGACAACTTTGCTTTTCATATTAGCCACCATATATACCATTTATATAGTATATATGCACATGCATAGTTATGTACAGTCGAATCTCTTATAACGCGACCAAAACAATTATACTTGTACAAATGCAAAACAAAACGGCAAATTTTTAAGCAATCTTAAACAATAATAAAATGTTCATAAATATTACAAAATGGAAAAAAGCCAATGTTGTCCAATTATAGCCTCGCTAGAAACAATAGTTGATATTGGTACAAAAAAAAAAGTAGAAGCTTTTACAACGAAAGCTACCAAATAGTTTGAAGAATCATTATACAAGTATTATTGACAGACTTATGGAATTCGTCGAATTATTGTGAAAACTTGCAAGAGCAATTTTATTCGAAACCATTGCTATATTATTTTATATAGCTGCCATTGGATTAGTGCAAATATCAACCTTATTTATTATTATACCCTGTACCCAAAGGGTACAAGGGTATATTAGTTTTGTGCGAGTGCACATGGAACACACAGAAGGAGGCTTGGTAGACCCCACAAAGTATATATATTCTTGATCAGCATGACAAGCCGAGTCGATATAGCCATGTCCGTCTGTCCATCTGTCCGTCTGACCGTCTGTCCGTCTGTCTGTCCGTCCGTCTGTCTGTCTGTATGAACGCAAGGATCTCCGAAAGTATAAGAGCTAGAATAACCAAACTTGGTATACAGATTCTCCTGAGACCGAGAAAGGACGAGTTTGTTCATTTTCTCTGATCCAACCCCCCACTCCCCCCCCCCTATTACCAATTTTCTATAACTCCCGTAATTCTCGGAATTTTGAACTAAACAGTAGTCACATTAGGTTAGTAATTATATATCCGTATACCAAGTTTCATTATGATAGAATGATCGAAAAGAAAGTTATAGCCATATAACCAGGCCCAATGCACACATACATACATATGTACAAGTACACAAACACGCATAAGGCACGATTCTGATTTAAATGTAAATGTATGTATGCATGCATGGAATATTTTATATTTAATTAGTTAATATTTAGTTAATTAATTAAATTAATTTAGTTAATTAATTAAATTAAATTAATTAATTAATTAAATTACTTTTTTGTGGGGTGGTACAGGGTATTTAAGAGTTGAGCCTGCTCGACTTTAGCATTCCTTTCTTGTTCTAGTTCGATTAAAAGCGGTACAACTTATCATATAGTTGCCATAGAAAACAGTGGCTCAAAAATCAAGTATTACTATTTTTTTTATATCGTAAGCCAATTTGGTGTTGATAATTTAATATTGAGTGGCTCACCAGAATTTAAAGATTCATCAGAATCGGTAGATTGGTAAAATAAATACTCCCCAGGTTAACAAATATTATACCATTATTATAATGTTGAGACATTCATTAAATACTGATTGTTTTCAATCATATACATAATTACGTTTGTATTGATAATTGAATACCTAAGCAATCCATCTTCTGGCCTGAATATGTTTATGAAAAATGCTACTTAAAGTCGAATGCTTAATGGCTTCCACATTTCTAATGCACTAAGCTCGTGGGCCATTTTATTCGAGAGCTGACTGTATATAGGTTTAGCTATGCAAAGTGTCCGTCCATCTGTCCGTCTGTCATTCTGTCTATCAGGCCTGTCGACCACAGTAATTCGTATTCAGGCAAGCGCCAGACGAGTGCAAATGCGACTGAAACTGAGACTGAGACTGACAACACGGCGGCTGCGTAATAAATCATTTTACGCGTGTTTGCATTTATTTATGGCAGCATCGAGTTGTGAACGCATTTCGCAAATATTTAACACTTTCAGCTGTCGGAGTGCGCTGCGAAGCTGGGCGAGTGCGACGAAAGCGAGGGTCCTGTTTGCGGCACCGATGATCGGACTTATCCCACACGCTGCCACCTGTTGCGTGTCCAGTGCAGTGGCTACGAGGTTAGCCTGAGAAATCGCGGCGGGTGCAAGGGTGAGTCATATTAAAACACATTGCATGCACTCATAAATGTATGTATATTCAACATTTTAGAAAATACTTCTTTCCCTTTTCCACATTTTCAAGGACGCACAAGGTTATGTTTTGCTCCAATTTAGAGATGACCTTTAAGTAACGAAAGTTGAAAGATTCTTAATATCGGATCGAAACCCAGAAACTATTTTATTTTCTTCGACATTTATTATGTCAGAGGAATATTAATAATATGGGTTTTACTCTTCTCAAAATAATCCTGTGGTGTGATTAAAATCTATAAAATTTCGGCATGAATCAGATTTACATCAGAGCTATAGGAAAATATACTTCACTTTGCAGGAAATATTTTGTGATTTTAATAAATATTTTCAGTTTTTGAAAAGATACATCAATATTAATTGATTTAATTGCATATATTTGTATTGGCGGGGGTTTTTTTCTTCTGACACAACATCAGATATTAACGAATGAATTTCATTTCACAGCCTGCGTGGAGGCGCGTCAATATGCGCGCAAGAATCGGGCACGCAATACTATGAACTTTCTGCCACGTTGCCGCAAGGATGGCAACTACGCTGCGGTGCAATGCTTTGGTGATAACGGCTGCTGGTGCAGTGATAGCTTGGGGAATCCCATTCAGAATACATCGGTGCGCACGCGCAAACCCAAGTGCCGTGCATATAGGCGTGGCAATCGGCGTCGTTCGCCACCGCGTCTCCTAAACCCCGGTCTGGGTGCCGATGGTGGGGATAGCAACAATAGCGGCGTCGGCGGCCATCGTCCTTGCAGCAAAGCGGACCGGGTCGTCTTCAACAATAATCTGCTGGATATTTTTCGCAGCGAGTATACGCGCGCCGGACAACTGCAGCCGCATTCGGATGCAGCCGTGCTTGATTGGAAGTTTGCCCAATTGGATGGGAATGGCAATAAAATGCTGGACAAGCAAGAAGTGCGTGAGCTGAAGAAGCTCGTCAAGCGGGTGAGTAGCTGTCAGCGTGCCTCAATGGTGCTGTTATTGGCTTGACTTACCTATCTTTGAGCTATTCACTATTGATTTGTATGCAAATAATGCAGGCGGTGAAGCCCAGACGTTGTGGACGTGCGTTTGGCAAATACTGCAATGGCAACAAAGACGAGGGACTGTCGCGATCGGAGTGGAGCAATTGTCTGGCTAAAGATGGCGGCAATCGTAAGTACTGGCATGGGATTCATATAACCGTTGCTTAGAGAGTCGGGTATTAGAAACGATTAACAAACCATGGTCGCTCTCATTACTTTAAACTAACCAGGGCTACAAGTGTCTATACATTTATTTTAAAAAATATAACACCATGAACCATCTTCTCTGCTTATCTGGTGTATTTTAATCAACAGACTTAATATTTCTTACACTAGGGCTTATGAAGGAAACTAAGTTCTGAAAACTTAATTTTTAGTTTAAAAAAAAGAAATCCAAAATAATGTAAAATATTTAAATATAGCTTGAGTAATAATTAGCAAATGTATTAAAGAAAGTTTATGTACAAATTATTCATGGCGGACATAATTATGTGAGGGGTACACAGGGAACAACACCTAAATAAATGTAAAGTGGTCCGTTTTGTAAGAAGTAGTTACATAACAAAAGCCTATGCATAAGCTTTTAGCACACAAAAAAAATAAAATAGTCGGATAATCGGAAAATCGTGAAGACCGAAATAAACGAACTATTTTATATATTTATATTCTGATTGCGAACATACTCCTATAGTAGTTTTCAAAAATGTCGGCAATTGTGTGTCCCTTGTTATTTTCTAGTGTTTTTTTTTAGAATAAAATCAGCTATTATCAAACGAACTTTTTGATGTTTTGTACGCTGGACCAAGTACTTATCAGCAATGTCATAATATAGGTTTATGTTTTTGAAGTGCTACGCCTTATTTTAATTGCTGACAAATTCGCACTCGTTCGGAAAATGTGAAATGTGTTCATACAAAAGCGTTGTAAAAACTACACTCGTAGATCACAGCTTGCTAAGACCTTTTTAAGAAAATGAGTTCCTTTATTAATATAATGATGAAGTTAAAGCGAAGTCTGATAAAATATTAACGTGATTTTTAAGACGACTACTTCGAAAAGTTGCCTACAAATATGAAGTGTTATTTTTGGAATTGTTTAAATTAAAAAATAGAGCAAGATCACAAAACATTAATTTTATATCGAAGTATTCCAACAACCTTAGTGTTAGAAGTAACAATAATAACCATCTTTTTAAAACTGGTCGATTAATACATGCTTCATATTTATTTAATAAGCATTGCACATTTCTAATTCGTCTTCATCAACTGCATGTTCTCCTACTTATATTGATATTGTTTACAATTATAATTGAATTTCATCATCGAGCATAACAATTCATAATGATTCGTGATTTAACATATTTTTTGGTACATGTGTGTGTGTATGTCTGTATATCCATACAGGTAATGTGGCCGTTGATGTGTTGAAGAGCCGTCCAACGCCTAGCAGTATTATAACAACAACCCTCCGTACACACATTACCAATCTGCATACCATCCATACAAACCACAATCCGAACCAAAACCAAAACCACGATCATACCAACACCAATATCATTGGGAACCATCACAGCCAGTCTAGCCTGTTGGATGATTTTGGCAGCGACAGCAACGAACACAGGACGCCCGGTGAATACGATGAGGGCTATGAAAGCGAAGATGACGAGGACGAAGATGGTGGCACCATCGACAGGCCCAATTCACGCACATCCCTGAACTATGCACCATCATTTTATTGTACGTAAATGTCGGGATACCATATTCAAACTAACAACTATTCAACATGGCATGCTTAAAGGGCACAATAGAATTTATGCTAATGCCCATCTCTTAACAGTTCTAAGTTCCAAGACGGAGCCGACCAACACCGAGCCCGAAACGGAGTCCAATTGCTGGTCTGATCAGGCTGGAGCCCTCGAGGAGCAACTCGTAAGCCTATTTATAGCTTCGATTTGAAGGTTTCAACTAACCTTTCATCCAAAACTAACAGCACAGCGGCAACAGTGAGATCTATATGCCGGAATGCACCTCCGATGGACGCTATCAGCGAGAGCAATGCTACCGCTCCACCCCCTACTGTTGGTGCGTCCACGAGGATACGGGCAAGCCCATCCCGCATACCTTAGTAAATGGCAAGCGGCCACAGTGCGATGAGATAAGCGCCGTGAGACCCATGAAGGGCTGCTTAGAGCCACGTCACAGCGCCTTCCTCAAGGAGTTGAAGGAGTATCTTAAAACGCAAATACTTTCCGGCGTCAATACCAGGTAAGTGTTGTTTTTAGAGCTCACAAAAACTAAATGATATTTTATGTCCTAATGCGATAACATTTAATGGCGATTTTCTTATCGTTGCGTAAACTTTTACCTCGGAACTTAAATTTCTTAATTTTATTCTATAAATTTCGAAAAAAAAATTCAAAAACAAGTCAAAATTACAGTGTTTCTGGTAGAAAAATATTTCTTTAGGTTATTTTTTTTTTATAGGAAGGTATAAAAACCCAAATTATATATATAATCAAAACGGCGAAAACACTACAATAATAAATTATATTACTCAAATGTATTTGATGAACGCTTAACCTTTTTCGCAATTAATTCTGAGCTTTACGTTTTTTGTCTTCTCATCTGAAAAACTTAACACCAATACAAATATGTAGTATTTGTTTATTTTTCATAAACTATGAAAGTATCAACAATTATCTTAAATTTTTTTTTGGCAAAAGAATATTCTTTTCTTCCAAACATTCTTCCCAAGAAGAAAGATAAGAAATTGGGGCCTATTGTGCAAGTTCACACTTGGAATAAAATTGTTTATATCAACTGCTGTAAGAAAGGATTTAACGCCAAGTTACTTAAGTTTTTCAATTTGAAATATATTTGTAATATTAAGGGTAACATTATCTCCACTTGTAAACCTTTTCTAAGCATATTTTTTTGCATTCTTAAGAGTTACTATTGTTTTAATAAAGCTATTACCCCTTTAAATAATATATTTCTTTCTAATAATATTTGCCATTAATCTATAACGGTTCTCTAAATTATTGTCTGGAATTTTCTGAAAATGGTCTAAATCATTTGGAATTTTAACAGCACAAATACGACCATCTGGAAAACGGAGGATGAGCGCATTGCCACATTAAGTTTCGTTTTTCTCGACAAGAACAAAAACAAGTCATGGGAGCGCAAGGAATGGAAGGTCTTTCGAGATCTCGTCACCGGTGTCAGGTGCGTAGTCCAAGACTTGCTTTTTTAGAACAACAATTAATATTAAAATGTTTTTCAGAAACTTGCGAAAATGTGGCAAGAAAATGCCGCGCTACTGTGATGTGAATGGCGACAAGAAGATCTCAATGTCCGAGTGGGTGGACTGTTTGACGCAGTCAACTGCCCAGCCGGAGAGCTCCACAACTGCAAAATCAGCGCAGTCAAGTAAATAAGAAATAAATGTGATAAGGCTTTCAAAAAATTTGATTTGAAGTCATCTTTTAGCTTTATCCAAACGTTGTGTACTTTTTTTCATTGTCACATTTTCTTGCAGATGAGACTGCGACTTCGCGACTCCTGGGATCAAATCCATTGGAGCAATATCTTAAAGATTAGTGATACATATATAGTATGTATTCATAGGCCCGAAACACAAATCATTCGTTTTTGTGCTATAACTCATTAGATGTCGTGCCATGTTGCGTGGAGCTTAAATAACAGGGTTGTGTTAATCTACTTATTTCTTATTTCAAGCTTATTTTAAAAATCAAATTAAGAATAACAAATGGCATTCATGTAAAACGTTTTTTATAGTATTGGTTGTAAAAAGTAGATCGACACAACTTTTTTAGACGCACCAACCCACACACACACATTCCTAGCAGATAGATACTATGATTTAGTTACCTACTTACGTAATTAGCGCTGTAAATATTAATCGAAATACATATGTGTATATTTTTAAGTAATGTGTAAAACTAAGCTTTACTCTTTATTTTCTTTATGGTTGTTAGTTTGAGCAGCAGCTTGGCCAAATAGGCTAGCAGCAGCAGCACCAACGTCGTAATCTCCATGATAACAAAATGCGATATAGAAGATCCAATCTCCAGCCAGGAGCCACTATTACGCACCATGAATAAAAAGTTTAGGCCCATTATATCACAGATGAGCAGCAGACAGATGAAAAACTGGCGTTCATGCTGACGCACATAGTCGCAATATGTGTATATAATGGACATATTCAGCACCACCGGTAGGATGAGCTTCAGCAGCACCAATCCCATAATGACGAATGGTGCAAAATGGCTGAGGAAGCAACGCGCAATGTTCGGATCGAATGAGCTAATGGACGCAATATTGCCGCTTCCGAAAAGCGAGAAAAATGTGTATAGTAGAATTGTAAAGGCCAGCCGAAAGGATGTTTGAAGCTGTTTTCGCTGTGGCGCAGCCTCCTCCTGAGCTTCTTGAGTCGCCAAAGACAGCATCAGTTCAATGGCCAACAAATGAACGAAGAGCGACTCGTATGATGTGCATAGCAGTGTGTAGAGTGTGCCCAGATTGAAGAAAATATGCGCGAGACGCGATTCCAGCGATGTGTCCTTGCTAAGTAGAATCGAGACAAACGCATAGATCAGATATAGCCATGCGGCAAGCTGTAGTGGAAGCGGCACACCCATTTGATTTGTGTGCAAAAACACACAGGCAGCTGTGATCAATAGTATTGAGATATTACAAAATTTAGTGTGCCAGCTATACCGATGTCTGCAGAGTACAAAGGCGCGCAGCAGGATAATTAATATGCCAGCGATCATTAAATACATATTCTGATAGCCCACAGATGGTGGCAGCAGCGGGAAGCCGCTCAGGCATATGATGAGCAACAGCCAAACGTAATATTGCAGAGTGTTCGTCTTAAACTTGCCCCAATTGCTGTAGCAAGCAAAGGCAACGAAACACAATGAGATCAATCGACGCTCGAAAAATGTAAATACCAGCAGTTCGGCGCACGCAATAAGCACCAACAATTGCGTCTTCGATGCAAATCGTACAGTTTTGTGGGCATTAATATTATGTACGCGTTGTCTGATGGGCAACAGCCAAATGAACAGCGGCAGCAATAAATAAAGTCCAATGGACAATGAAACGCCCTGCAGCAATATAAAGATAATAAGTATAGCAACCGCAATTCCTATTGTTAGCATGGCAGTGTCCGCTGAAGCATCATCTTTTGCTGGTGCGCTGGAGTACAGCGTTTTATCCACCGCCAGAAGTTGATAGAGATATAGTATCCAACCCACAAATGTGGCCGTAGTACTGAAGAGCAGTGCGTTACGATAATAGCCGTGGTAATAATCAATACCATCCAACGCCAATTTCATTACCATGCCGCTGCTTGTCAGCGATTCCTGGTATTTGCCTCTCTCCAACAGTTCTTTAGCTTGACGCTCATAGATCTCAATTTCCAAATGGCCCAGTGCCTTGAAGCCATTCATATATTTCGCAAACAGACCACGCTTGTGATCCTGCGCTAACTTACGGAACTGTTCCAGCAGCTGAAGTGCGTTACTGTGCGCAGCATGTGCCTCGTAGTTGGCACTGGCATTTATGTATCCTAAGGGCAATACGCCAAAGTTGTTCATGGGTGGCGGCAGGCCAATTAGAGCTGACATCAATGGAGTAAGCTGCGCTTGTTCGAGCTCATGTAGAGGTAGACGTGTGCCCTTATCATTGGCCACAAAAGTACGATCTGCTGGAGGTCCGTTGTGAGTTATACCAGCACCCCAAAGAACGAATGGCGTGTCTGTTTCATGAGGTGCACCTGCACCATGAGACCCTTTAAAAAAAGGTGCTTAGAGCAGTGACAAACGGTTTAATTAACTCGACCTACCCGAGTCAGTCATGCCATGGTCCGAGGTTAATAAATATGCTGTACGTTTATCTGGGAAAACCTTCTCAAAGTACTGATACATCTCCCATATACCATGTTGCGTAAAATTGAGGTTCTCCAAGAAAAGCGGCGTTCCGGGCTTGTGCACATGACCGGCTGTATCCAAGCCCAACAGATGCATAAAAAACACCACTTCCTTAGCGGCTCGCAGTTCCTTTTGTTTCCTTTGCAACAGTAGATGCACTCTCTTAAACACCCAGTCGTCAAGCTTATACGTTTTATGCTGGCCAGAGAAGTCCAAGTCGTGGTTGTAGGCATCAAACAGCATCGGTCGTCCGCCATCAGCGAGTTTCTCAAAAATATGCAGAATATCCTGCGCACCCCAAGCATAGGTATGGCCACTACGGTTGAACACCGTATCGAACTCAATTGGATTCTCTTTCCAGCCGCGCGTCACTGCCGACGGATCCTCATAAAGTCCGGCAATTAAGGCTATATGTCCTGGTCTAGATTCGGTCGGCACCCGTGTCCGCGATATGCCCACCAAGCCTTCCCGTATGAATATTTCGCGAAGGTCCGCCACATGGTTGCAGTTATGCTCGAAAAATGAATCAGCACGCAGTCCATCGGTGACAATCAAAACTAAACGATTTGCGGGCGCCTCCAAGCCGGCCGCCTTCAACGGAACCTGTGGCCGAAGACCCTCAATAACCGGAGAGCGAAAGTATATTACGAATATGGAGCCCAGCAGCAGCAAATGCACAACTAGTGCATATAAACCCCACATCAGAACAAATAAAAATTAACAGAAAAAACGCCCGCAACAGTAACAAATTCCGATTCCGACTGATAAAAAACAGCTGTGACATTTAATATTGTTATCATTGGTTATCGATAGGCGGGTGTGACTGATGCGACTGGTCACCCTAAAAATGTCAGCAGCACGTTTGTATTGTGGTTTTCGTTTGTTTTCAATAAATTCAGCACAAAATGCGTTGAATAAAAACCCCCTGGGTGGAAAGAGCCTGGTGGAGAGCGTTGGCGTAACCAAAAATGGAAAAACAATTGTGGCCTGGCATCCGGACACTTCATTTCCTTATGAGCATACAAAACCTCTGCCGGTGTCGGTGGAGGCGCAGAACTCGCAGGTAATTAAGGAGACAGCGCTTCAGACAGCAATAAGCGCATTCAAGAATAAGCAACCTGAGGTGGCGCGCCAGGAGCTAATGCAACTAACACATACAACAAAGCATCGTTGGTTTCCACGGGCTCGCGACAAGAAGGCCAAAAAAACACCCATGGATCGCCCGTATTTGTAAATTTGTATTGCATAAGTGCAAAGCAAAGTCGTTAGAGTTTATTCTAAACGTTGTCTTTTAATAAACACATTTAGTAAATCGGAAATTGGTATATTATCTGTGGGTGGTTGTGTTGCTTGTGGCATCTGTCGTTGCTGTTGGCCACCACTCAAGATACGGTGTTGCGGAAATGTGGGCATTAGGCGCGCGTCACAAGCTGTAAGTTGAAAAATAAATAAAGGTTTCTTTGTTGGTTTCGTCTTATTCTGTACTCACGGAGTGGCGCCGATGTGAAGTACTTGCTGGTCAGGCATTCATCAGCAGAGGCACGTGTGTTAGGATTGTAAATAAATAAAATGTTAAGCAATTCTCTTCCCGGCTGACAAAGCATATGGAATTTGGTTTTTAGGTTATTGTACGGCTGTTCACTCAATGTGAAGTTCTTAACGGCAGGCAGTTCTGAAAATCCAGGCCAAATGGATTCGGATGGCGCACCCAACAGCTCAATGATCAAATCAAGCTGTGCGATCTCTGAATTGCCGGGCAGGAGGGGTTTGTTTAACAGCAGCTCGCCCAGAATACACCCAAAAGCCCACATATCTACGGCTGTGGTGTGTGTCCTGGCGCCTAGCAGCAATTCCGGCGCTCTATACCAAAGCGTAACCATTTGCGGAGTCATGACGGGCTTCGGAGGATTTCCATATAACCGCGCCAACCCAAAATCGGCTGAAAGCAAAATCAAATTTATAAAAATGTTACCTGGCAAAACTTTCGGATACCTACCAACTTTAATGCAGCCCTTGTCAGTCATTAGAAGATTAGACACTTTTAGGTCACGATGAATTATAAAGCGGGCATGCATATATTGTAAGGCTCGAAGCACTTGAAGTGTAATGCACTTAACTTCCGATTCGGTGAATGGTTGCGACATGTTGTCGAGTAGCGATGCCAAGTCCTGTTCACAGTAATCCATTACTAAAAATATGCTATCCAAGCTTTTGCCGACCACAACTTCGCGCAGATGTACAATATTCTCATGATTGCATTTCTTAAGGATCATTATCTCTCGTAGTCCACTGACCGGCAAACCATCCTTCTCTTGATCCATGCGTACCTTTTTTAGCGCCACAATTTCGTTTGAGCGCGTATCACGTGCCCGATCTAAGCAAAGGGTTTTAGAAAAAACAGCACTAAAATATGTTCCAAGACTTACAGACAATGCCGTAACTGCCCTCGCCAACGCGATTTAGTTTCTCGAACTCGGCCACTGGGCGGCAGCGTCCGTACTGGCGAAGTAATATAAAATTAGCTCAAGCGTTTACAAATAAATGATAAAAGAAAAACGAACCAAATCATCCTCCGGAATCGGCATTGGCACTCCGGTCTTTAGGGACATCAAGAACCCCTTCCGTGTGACAGGCGCCTGAGGATCTGGAGCCGGGTTTGCATCTGGTTCATTGGACATCGCGGTTCCTGGACTAGGATTAGACCCGGACGCGCTTCAGCAATTGTTACAATTAGAACGAACTAGCGATGGGAGATACATACATATTCCCTTTTATTATCGATAGCTCTTGGTAGAACGGCGCGCGATTTCAAAATTTGATAGACGTACTTCTTAGGTCGTATAAAAACAACAACCAGTTCGGTAATGTTGCATGCTAATTATGTAAATGTTTTAACTCGCGTAATATGTACTAATTTAAAGAAAATGCACACCACTCATCGATTTGCACAAACATGCGTAAAAGCAACAGCCGCTTGTATGATATAGCACGATTTTTGAAATATACATAAAAGTGAAATTGCACCAGTTTAAAGAAATTTCTTTAGCATTTCAAATGCATGTATCAAATATTAAAAGACAAAAACGTTTCGATCCAATCGAGCACTACGCATGCGTTACACTCTTCACCTAAAACCACCAAGGCACTGGCACTAATATCAATATTTTGTTTAACGTGTAATTAGTTTGGCAATTATCACCATGAAGTTGCTTTGCTGGAGGTATAAAAGCGAAGACCCGGGTAGTAAGTGCATCAATCAGTTCGGCAGTAACTGTGGATGTGACAGTGATAAAATAAGCTCCCAAAGTTATATAAAAAGGATACATCTCGATCGGCATAAGGAAATAACGTTTTTTAAAATGCATAAAAATACTATCTTCTATGCGGCCGTGCTGCTTATAGTGTACTTTACGTTAGTGTTTTGTGAAGAGGAAGTTGATAATACCGAAACTCAAACACCGGATCTGGAAACATTGCTCAGTACTGGCAGAGATTTACTGGAGGTGGAAGGACGCACGCGTCGTCGCCATCGGTTTTGGCGTAAGTTGACAAAGCACGAGAATTCATTATTGTTTTAATTCAATTATTTATAATAAGTATTAACATCTTCAACACATTCTTAATACTTGTATCTTACATAAAAATTATCACTTATAAAAAAATGTCCATATATAACTAGTGTACTTATTCATTCTATCACGATTATTAAATTTTGTATTAGTTCAATATAATATAGCACACTATTTATATACATTTGTAGCACTTTTGCACTTTCTTTCAAAACTTTCCCAATAACCAGGTGGCTAGACAATACGCATATTTTCCAATTGGTTCATCACGACCAATTAATTAACACTTTTCACTTTCAATCAGAGCATATTAAACAATACATTGTCGTAGATCACGTCCCGCCTAAAGAAAATAAGCCGGCTGTAGAATTTTGTGTATACAGAGTGAAAGTTTGTTGTGATAATTTGGAAACTTTTGTAATTGAAATATTGTTATTTAATCGGTATTGATATGATCTTATACCTTTAGTTCGCCACCTATGGCCATTAGCTATTGCTTACTGGATTAAAGTGAAGGTTGTCATTGTTTCCTTCTTCGTGGGCAGTGCAATTTATTTGGGACTGCGGTACTTCTGGCCACACAAATGCAATCAGGAAATTATATTAGATCATCCGTGAGTACAAATCATAAATCGAATAAGTGATAAATGATAATTAATATTGCATATCACCGATGCAGACCACCATCATACACACAGCACGACCACATACCTTACTCCCTGGCTCACTCGCAATCGGAGCATATAGAGCATTATGATTCACCCACTTCGTATGACTCTAGCTCCTTCGATCCCTATTCTGCCTACAGTGGATATTCTTCAGGCTCGGACATTATATCCGACGATCATTCCTACGTACACTCTGATCCAACTGCACCGTCGTCGAGCGGGCATCCAAACCGCCGCGGCAAACGAAGCATCGTTGACGACGACGAGGAAGTAGAAGAAGTTGATGAGGAAATTTCAGAGAGCGTTGCGCGCCAAATGCCCGCTGAGGAGCAGTAAGTGTCGACAGAAATATTATGTTTTGAAATACAATGATCTCTGCTTTTTGTGTTCTAGAATTGCGGATTTCATGTTTGCTTTCCTGGGCCTCGACTCTAAGGCTTGTCGCCGTCGCTTTGTCTGTGAAATGGAATTCCGTTCCAAGCTCAATCCCTTAAGCAGCATGGCCTTCCGTATTGTTGGTCGAGGCTTTTTTGAAAAATACACAAACGCTCTCAATCCACAAGCTAGAGCGACTAATTTTAGTGAGTGTGCCACCGTCAATCCCGAGTGTATTTTCGTTGAGCATGAAGCTGTTGAGGCAACTGGCGAAGAGAGTGCCACGGAGGAATCATCAGCGGCACACGAAAGCACCGTCGAAGCCAGCAATGAGCTGACCGAAGAGGGAAATCTGGAAGCACAAAACGAAGAAAATCTGCAGGCAGAGAGACGACATGCAAAACAGAAGCACAGGCGAGGTGATCGCATGCTGGACTCCATTGCAGAGCACATAATGACCCAGTAGAACAATTAAATTAAATTATTTTATTTATTTATTTTAGCTATTAAGTTGAAGATGGATTTCGAAAACATATGTATATGTAAACTTGCCTCATTTACTAATAAAATTACAAGGAAAAATCATAATTTATAATGAACAAAAATGTAACATGGGGCTCTAAATAATAGTCATTTACTCAAAACAAATCTCAGTATCAAACAAAACCAAATACCCAACTCGAAAACGAGAAAATCTGTTCGTAATCTAGGGACATACTAGTCAAACTAAATTTTTTTGACCTTTTTCTTTTTAATCGCGTTTGTTTGGTCGACAAATTGTTCGTTTTGTCGCTTTTTAACTGCGTTTATCTGTTCGGCCATTTGTTCGATTTGTCGCTGATTAATTGGTTCGTTCTTACGCACATTTGTTTTCGTCTTTTGGCGTTGTGAAAAATCAGCGGCCACATCGCTCAACTTTCCCCAAACAAAATTTAAAAAGTTAACCGCTAAGTCCTGTTTGAAGAAAGCAATGGCAACAAGGGCGATGAGCACCAGTGCTGAGATCGAGTTCTGATTAAGATCTGCCTCGGCAGTGCGCACTTCTGGCTTGAATTCCAATTGCACAAACACAGAGCATCTATCGGCTACAAATGAGAACGAGGGAAGTTTGTAGCTGTATGTCTTTTCGGAGAGTGTTGATTGCAACTCCACCACATAGCTCTTGCCATCACGTGGAATACGTGGGAAGTAAACCATTATGCCGGGATTGAAACTGGACTTCGGATTCAGGGGCGACGGTACGCGTTGAGAGAACACTGGCGAGTCTGATTGGCCACGTCTATACATAACAATACGCAGCGTTTTGTAATGCTCATTAAGCGCAGCGGTAATGCGAGCTGTCACATCTACGATTTTTATGGGATTAATAGCAATAAGATTCACATCGCGTACATCCGCGTTGCCCACGCTGATGGTGTGCTTTGGAGGTATGGAGCGATCGACATTCGGATCGCCTGGCTTTACGCGAACGGTGTATGAACAGCCAGGCTGAAGACCACGAATCCGATATTGACCATTATTTTCACTGATGGCCTCCTCTTGCTGATGCATGCAGCCCTCATCGGCGGTGGCCTCCACTGTGACCTCGGCAAATGGATCACCATTCAGCGATGTAATGGTGCCAAAAATGGAGTAAGCATAGCGCTTGCCGCTGTTAAATAAATGTATAGAAAATTTGACTTGAAAGGCAGAAAAATTAAGTCGCAAAACTTACACCAATGTGACCGAAATTGTTTCACCGTCTTTGATGTCAATCATTTTGGAATTAGGCTCGAATTTGTATTCCTTCATCATGGGTCGCAGATAGTATTGGGATGGCGACAGCGAGTGGAAGTTGATGGCACCGTTGTCACCAGTAATTAGGTTCTTGCGATAAGTTTCACTACCACTTAGTGAGAGTAAAACTCCACTTAGCGGTTGGCCAGCTTCGTCCTTCACAATGACAGCAACTTCGCAGAGTTTATGGGCGCCAAAGGATGCAGATTGTCGATTATATTCGGTGAATACGTAGGATTCTTTTTCAGCTTTCAAATCAAATTGCAATGCCTCGTCAATGGGTCCAAATTGAAATTCACCCGTTACAGAAGTGAGCGTATCGACGACTGCAATATCCGGATTATTGGGGAAAGACAATGTTATTTTGGCATCTTTTATGGGCGGCACGACTTTGCCGCGCAGTATCAATCCACGTGTAGCTACAAAGTTAAATGCAATATCTACGCAATCGCCGCCACCCACAATTTGCTGCGATGTCGGTGCGAAGAGCAATACTTGACTAAGTGGGGTAATATTTAAAATTTCGTCTGGTTTAAGATAAGTTTCATAGCGATATGCATATTTCCCGTCAACCTTGTGTGATTCTGCAATGGGCGTAATAATTTGCTTGCCCAAGGATTCAGATTCAATTGCCAATTTCAAAGAGTCAGCACTCGGTTCCGTGGAAAGAACACGTACTCCTGTTTTATGGGCAATGGCATTGATAATCAGCGTTTGCATTTGGTCGGGCTCCGATGTAATAAATTTGCTGGGCAAAGTATCATCGTAGATATGACAGCCCTCAAGTTTAAAATCGTAACTTCCATATTTGGAGACACAGAAGGTGTTAACACCTGACAGAATTTTCAAAGTTTCGACGGCGGGGGGAGGATCCGAGGGTCCAGTCACATGAGTGTACTTCATCTGTAAAAGAATATTTGCAATTAAGTGCGTAATTTAATAGTGTTATGTACTTACAAGAGCGCGATGACTGGAAATAATAGAGACTTCATAGCCCTTGTGTATGAAAGGCGGCGCTTCTTCCTCAGCACTGGCGACATTCAAAAAGACGCGTGTGGACTCGTAGCACAGATTGTCTTGTGGTATACTGATTTCATAGGGGCCTGGTAGCACATCCTTGAACGTATATTTTCCACCTGCAAGAACACATAAATTAAAAAACAATATACATAAGTAAGAGGGTTTCCCAAGCTTACGATGAGCTTTTGCGCGCCATTTTTGCTCTGTGGGCTGGCCAGTTGCATCCAAACTCTGTAGTGTCACCTCAGCAGATGTGCAAGTGGCCGTGGCATCCGGTAAACATTGTAGCTGGCCGCGTAATTTGGCTTTGACCTGAGAGAAGGTTATCCCATTGATTGGTTCATCTTGAACTTCAGTTTGTTGCGTCACAGGGAAGAATTGAATTCCACTGGTCTTGTCCGCATCTGTAGTCAATACAACAATGTTGTATTTACCCGCTGGCAAATATGTGCACCAATTGCCACTCGATGCCTGAGTCGTTGCGGTCGTGTGGAATGTTGAGCCGATTTTCGTGATGCCCAATACATAGGACTTGGACGAGGTAACTTTCCCGCAAACTTCGTATGCCGATGGCACAATTGTTGGCAATGTTGGTGTTGAGATTTGCACCTTTACTTGGAAGGGCTCAAACTGCAACTGCGGTGATTCGATTTCTATGGTGTAAGTGCCAGCTTTAATGTTCGTAAGAGTGTAGCTACCCTTGGCATCAGTCTCTGCCACTTTTCGATTATCTAGCTTAACAATCGCATTCTTAATTGGCACACCAGTAGCTGAGCTAAGCACCTGACCCGTAACCGTAAATCCGGTTATTCTAAATTGTTCTTTCAGTTCTAAAGTATCTTTGCCAACTTCGACTTCTATGTATTCAGGGCTTAAATGCAATTTTAAATTCGAGTTTTCGTTGACCGCTTGCAGCAAATATTTGCCCATTGGCACATTCTTGAAGTTATACTCGCCCGATTTTTCCACCAATGTATAGCACGAAGCATCGCTTTCAAATTCGCTTTTCACTTTATTTGTGAGCGTTTTTGTGGACTTGTCGCACCCAGGCACAAGCGTTTGCTGCGGTTAAAAAGATCCTTCAGTATATATTTATATTTAGAAGATAAATATCACTTACGCCCTTTCTCCGGTACAGAACTACCCCAATATTTCCGGGCAATTGAGAGCTAGCGTCAAAGTGTCCATTTACATCAAATCCGGAGACCACCAGTGCGTCATTCGGCAACTCAGTGTTACCGCTTTTCACAACGACATTGTGCTCTGCCTTGGAAAAATGCCAATTAGCATGGCTGGCCCGGAGTACATAATTTCCAGGAATTATCGGAGTAAAGGAAAATACGCCATTTATGTCGGATTTCGTTCGCCACAGTTCCCCCTTCTCCGACTTCAACTCAACGTCCACATCGCGGGCACCACTGCCACCGCTAAGCGCCACTTTGCCGGTAATTCCGAAGCCCTTGAATACAAAGTTCACATCTTTTCCCTGACACACGTCAGTCTTTCCATCGAATGTTAAAGGCACCTGTTTCGGCTCGAAACTCCAGCCCGGTGGCGGTGAAATGCTCAGCAAATATTCACCCTTGTCGTAGATAGGCAAGAAATAGTAACCATTAGAAGGTGAGCAGTCGGTCTTGTCTTTTAACGAGCCCTGCTTCGTTAACCTATAATGTAGGGAACATTTTTTAAATTAGTTGTAATGGGACTGCGTTATCAGGCGGCAACTGTTTTCACTTACAGTTTGATTTCCACTTTAGAAAAGTCAATGTCGGCATGACTTTTAATGAAACCACCACAGCCCAAAACTTCATTTGCCTGCGCTTTGATTTGCCCTACAAATTTAATTAATAAAATTAAGAAAACACCGGACAACCTCATTTTGACTACGTGAAGAAAAAAAATGCAAATGAACCGATAATCAGCTGAGTGGTTCTTTTTTGCCTTAGCAGGTTGGCAGTGTCATATACAAGTACTCTTATACTCATACTCGATACCATCTTGAAAATCCGTTATAAAACTAGCAATATAAAAAAAAAACACCAATTAAAATACAAGCATTGAAGAACATAAATCTGAATGGTCGATAATGCCTGTGAACATTTACCAAGGTACAACAACGTTTTTTTTTATTTATTCTATAAATAAAGTGGCACTATTACAAGGCAGGTACCCTTTAGATTCAGTGGAGCTTGAATGTCACAATGAAAATTATGAAATATAACATTGCCCCCGATATAATTGAAAGGAGTATACCAATGCAATTTATCCTTTCAGAAAAGTAGATAACATTAGTCCGAGACTAAGCACATTTTATTTATCAGTTTTACTCTCCTAGGAATTGTATGATTTTTTAATTTTTGATCTTAAACATTTAGAGCATTACCGGTCAAAATGTATGTATGCCCTAAACGGAAAAAGCAAAATGAGAATAAATATCATCTTCAAAATGGATCTAGGGAGGCGATATATTTTGTTTTTTCTTGGAGCTGAATGTTTTTTTTATGGTTTTCCCCAATGACCGTTTACATTTCGGTTAAATGAAATTAATGCTTGAATGACATTTCATTAGCTATTTTTTTTTATTATTTAAACAAGAATACAAAATTGCGATAATTTTCAACAGCTGACACAAACTTTGAGAGCATCCATATGCTTGTAAACTGTCTCTGTTGAAATTGCTGATGTATGTACATCACTTGCTATAGGACTCAGAGGTCATTTGGAAGCTCTTGACATTGAAAGCACTTCATTGAATGACAAATAAGCCTGTCATATTTTAATTATCGGAACGAATTTTCATTAGGACAGACCATGTATTTATGTAGAAATGTGAAATATTCATATGTTCGTACACATTCCCCATTCGCTTTTTTATGAAAACTATTTGCTTGAGAAGGCGAAGGAAAAGACATTCGAAAGAAATTAATTTCAAGCTTCGGTTAAACTGATGCTCGTGCGATAAATGGTTGCAAATAAAAAGCAAACACAAAAAAAAAGAATGAAGGAATACATCTGAGGCGACACAAAGACGCAGAATTGTGAATTGTAAACGAGTAATTAAATAAACGACTGAAATATATATGCAATATCAATTACCGACATTGACTTTGAAAAGTGCGCGTTGCTTTTATCTAATGGATATAAGCAAGTGTAGATTCAATTGAGGAAGGTATCTATGTATGTAAGTAGGTATCAGGGTTAGGTAAAACATAAGACGACCGGAAGTACGCCTGTCGGCTGGCGGACTCTACACTCTATTTCTTCGCATGTCTCGTGCCTGGCTACCTGTTGTCGCCATCGATTCAAAACAAATTAGCTGGGTAGCGACGGCAAGCACATTAAGACCTCTAAATTATGCACCTATGTCTCAGTAGCTACCGAGATTTACGATATATTAATGGTATGGACAGGCAGACAGTCTGCTGAGACAGTTGCTGGCTGCATTAGGCTTATGGCATGGCACTATTTAGTGGTAATCGCAACAAAACTTAGACAATTTGTCACCGAAACGACACGCTGTCTTTTCGGTTACGCTGATAAGCTCTAGAAATAAACAGAAAGTAATAATAAATTTAATTTTAATTAAATCCGGCCATGTTAAAAGTTCACTTTGCGCCTGTGATTTGTCTTATCTCTACGTACATACATACATATGTATATGTATACATATATATGTTTTCAAAAAATCGCTTTAAGTTCAAAATTCAATTAGATTGGTAATTTAGAATTTTATACTTAGGGGTCTGTCCTCGATCTGAGTTTCACAACATGTGCATATAAGTGTGTGCTTTTTATATAAACGAATTATATGCCATGTGTATATGTTTGTCAGCACATAAGGCTGTTTATTTTCATAATTAGAAAAAACCACGACTGCGTCAATTTAAAGTGCCAGCCGATATTTCGGGGTGCATTTAGGCATTAGTCGATTTCGTTGACATCTTAATTCTTTAGTGGTGCAACTGATATCGGTCTGAAGGCTTTCGCATTGCAACCCCCTAAAGGCTCATTCTCAGGGGGGTTGGCTTAAGGAAGCAAGCGCAAAAAACTGCGCAAAAGTCAGTTTAATGGGAAACACATGTATTATACATATACATTTAGTTCATGCGCCATAGCCTCGCACAAATGTTATGGGCATGAAAAGCCGCATAGGCCACGTCAGGCAGGCTGCATCAAGAATTAAAAAAACCCTCACAATATAGCATCCAAAACCACATTACACCCCACGACGCACAGTGGTGCATGTCCAAGATGTAGCTAGATAAAAATAATGGATGCTTGAAGCAGCGACTGGAAATAATAGATGATCCCTATTATAATTAACTTAGTATGCAGATTTTCACAAAATGAGAAATTTTCGCGAATAGGTTTCCGTTCCATATTATTAGGAACATTCCCTCGTACTTAGAAATTGAATTGATATTCTACTCAATTTGTTCTAATTTGAGATTTTTACAAAATAGATTACGATTTCATCATATTCAGAAATGGGAATAGGCATAAATATCTTTCGCAATGTTTCCTATAGTCTTGAGATTATTAATGAGGGTGGAGAAATTGAATCTATCACTATGAAGTAAAGATAATAAAGACACATTATTTTCACTAAAAACAGTCGACATTTTTCTCCATTAGTGCCATTGTGCGACTCTTAGTTGAATAGTTTGCAAATAACAAAAGTAAAGAGCTCATGCGCCCTACGGTAGCAGTAGCAGCAGCCCGCAGTTCGTGGCATTGTTTTTTCTCAACATAGAGAGAGAAGTTGGGAGAGACAGAAAGAGCGAGAGAGAGATTTAAAAGTATACTTATATCTGCGCATTTCTCCCAGCTCTTAATGCTCAGCAGTGTTGCCAATTTAGCCATTTTCCCGCCATCGCTGCTATTTGTAAAATATTTTATCAAGCAATAAAAGGGCTGTACAAATATTGTTTTACTTTTAATTGTTCTATAGTAAAAATATTTATAATTTTATGAGTATAAACTACATATGTATATACATATGTATTATCTTAAATGTGAGTCAAGCAAAACCAAACAAAATTTTTACCAGCACTAAGTAAAAATAATGTAAAAATTGTTTGTTTTGGAAAATATATTTCTGGCATTAGGCAAAAATAATTGAAAAGTTGTTTGTTTTTGAAAATATTAATCAATTTCGATTCTGCGCATTTCAGTCAAATAATAATTGATAGTATTTCAAAATATTTTTCCATTGCATATCTAGATTTTTCCGACACACAAGCCTTGGCAGCACTGATGCTCTGACGATCATGCTCTGGCGTGCTCAGGCAGGCAGAGGAGGCAGTCATTACGAGACTGCTGCGCAAACAGCTCATTTGTCAGTTTAGTTCGAGCCGCAGATGCAAACGGACGTTCACAATTTATTCGGAACAAGTTTTCGCGGCCGGTCACAAAAGCGCGTGCGTGCCTGTAGCCAAAACAAATCAAAATCAAAACAAGCGACGACACGACTACACAAGTTGGCTGACAAAAGCAAACGGGCTGTAATCAAATAACTAAAAATAAGTGCAAGTTGTCGCTGAAATCAGACAACAATTTTTTATCGAGCGCAGAAAAGCTGATAGCTTGCTGGCTTTGCAGCCTCAGTCTTAGCCTGCTGGGCCTACAGTATAAACTTGTTCTTGAGAAAATTGCTAATCAATTATATGTAACAAGGAAACAAAAAAAAAAAAAAAAAAAAAAAAAAAAACTACTACCTTGAAAAATCCCAGAACAACCTCCAGCTAATTTATACCGCCGCGAGTGTTGCAAAGTTGTTTATCTTGTTGTCAGCATTATCTTGGCAGTTTCTGCTTTTGCATTTCGCTTTTCTCTTCTGTGACATCTGAGGTGCAGTTTAAAGTACACTTGCCAGTTGTCGCGACATTCGCATTGGGTGGGTCTTGGCGATAACCCCACCAGCCACATCTCAGACAGAGCAAGCTGAAGCATAATCCATCTACAACTGGAAGCGAACAGTCCAGCAATCTCGTATTGATAGACGACTGCCTGTCTGCCTTCCGCTTGACTAATTGTGCGTGTCAATTATGACAGCAGAGACACTTAAACCGTTTATAACACCAACGAGTGCCGTTGATAATTTTCCGGCCATGCATTCGAGCGCGTCCCATTCGCAACGGAAGACTAAGCAACTCATTGCGATTGTCTTGAGTGGCGCTGCTCTGGCTTTGGCCGTGATTCTGCTGAGTTTAACGGTAAGTTTTTTTAGAATTCCACTAGCAGTGAAGGGGTTTATATGCAAAAAAAAAAAATAAAATTATAAAAAAATTTGTGTCTGGCTTTGCAAAGTTTAAAACGGATTTAAAATTAAAAATAAATCAATTAGAAATAAATCGTTCCTTTTTTTGGTTACGTTAATCAAAAGCTTACTGCAAATATTTTCGGTCTTTCTTTTATTGCGAGATTTATATACAATTCTAGTGCCGCAATTTTAACTTTTCACCATTTTTATACCCTGTACCCAAAGGGTACAAGGGTATATTAGTTTTGTGCGAGTGTACATGGCACACACAGAAGGAGGCGTGGTAGACCCCACAAAGTATATATATTCTTCATCAGCATGACAAGCCAAGTCGATAGCCATGTCCGTTTGTCCGTCTGTCTGTCTGTCTGTATGAACGCAAGGATCTCAGAAAGTATAAGAGCTAGAATAACCAAACTTGGTATACAGATTCTCCTGAGCCCGAGAAAGGACGAGTTTGTTCATTTTTCTCGATGCACCCTCACGCTCCCCCCTATTCGCATTTTTCTATAACTCCCTTTATTCTTGGAATTTTGAACTAAAATTTGGTAGACACATCCAGTTAGTAATTATATATCCGTATACGTAGTTATAGCCATATAACCAGGCCCAGTGCACACATACATACACGATTCTGATGTAAATATAAATGTATGTATGCATGTATGGAATATTTTATATTTAATTTATTTAATTAATTAAATTTAATTTAATTAATTTAATTTCATTTTTTGTGGGGTGGTACAGGGTATTTAAGAGTTGAGCCTGCTCGACCTTAGCATTCCTTTCTTGTTTATACATGATTGTTCAAAAATTGATCTTCAAGTGCTCAATTTTCATAAAAAACAAATCAATATTGAAAAAAATTTTACATTTTAAGTATATTGCAAATATGTCTTTTTTCTATAAATGGTTTTTCTATTCAAAAATGAGTCTAAATTAAATTCAAAGAACACAGTTTTATCTAAAAAAACTATTCAAATGGGCTTATTTCTCGATCTTTAAGTTTAAAAATCATATGGTTTTGGGAAGAATTCAAAAAATCGAATTTAATGGCATTTCATTTCATTATATTGTTCAAATCTAATTTGATTAATGTTTTATTAGTTGAAATTAGGAACGCAACAATAATTATTTGCTATACAGTTCAAACAATCAAAAATATATAAGTCAGAGCTGTCAACTCATTGACTGTAAATAGTTTTAAAATGTCCTTATTTTTTTATTACAACTAAAATGTTGCAAGGTTTTACGACCTTTGAATGTAGAACCGAACTGGTTTCGAGGAATCTGTAACATTTATTTGAGACAACAACATATTTGCTCTTTTTTACTATGCCATTATACAAAATTGTGCTTTTTTTTTTAAATTAAACTTAATTTTGCTAATTTGTATGCATCATTAATTATGTTTATGATCTGGACTCAAATGATGGCGCGTGTTTCTAGAAATGTATTAATTTAATCTCTATCTATGTCTATTTCAATTTGCATATTTAATGTCACATACGTTTTTTTTTTATTTTTTGTATAATTCAAAATTATAACAAAAGAAAGAAACAAATACAAATCGGATTTTATGACACGTGACTGTCTCTTATTAAATTTTTACTCGTACCTCTGTGTAGCTGGCACAAATATTTGAAACTTCAATTTTCGTACCATAGTTGTTGTGATCAGCCGACAAGACTACTGTCAAATCATTGCTCTTTGATAATCCAAACAGGCTGTGCTGCTAGACTCGGAGCGGCTTCTTTCCAGGTAGCAGAATCAGCAGCCATAAACGTTTAGTAGACAAGCCGACGACGATGACTAGCCAGACGTCGTTTCTGAGAGATAATAATCTTATAGACATTGGATCATGGATTTTGTTATTGTAAACAATTCATGGGTGCCTGCCTGTCTGTCTGCTTGAAGTGAAGTTTCTTCTGTTAGTCTGGTAATTAGTGATCGTTTAGATTTTGGTGTTTGTCTTAGAGTGTTTTTCTTTCTTCCTAATTATAGCTTAGTTCGAGCATTCAATTATAGTCGATGTAATGCTAAGTTCATCCCATTTTGCTGACTGTAGAATTGTATCTCAACATATGCATGTATTTTTAGTGTCCCATATACATGCATGCAAATGCGTCATATAAAACTTTGAAACTGAAATATATGCACATTTGCGGCTGCTGTTGTGGTAGTCGTTGCTGTTTTGTTTAATATTTGATTGTGCATTTTTCCGTTTTGAACGCCTTATGCCGCCTTGCTATATAGTATGTCCATTGAAACCCAACAAAGTTGAAGTGCCTGCAGCGGAAATAATACAATTGTCAATTGACTTGTAAATGATTGGCTTCTTGACGCAGCCACAAGCGTACTTCCCTCCCCAGAGTTCCACACAGTTCCACAGAATGCATAAATCTTTGTTAAGATTTTAATTCGATTTTCAAAAGCCACATTGTCCACTCGAAAAACAAAAGTACCACGCGTCCACAAACAGCCACCACAGTGACCCTCATCAGTGTGTGTGGCTTGTCTTTACGATGTGGGCTGAAGGTGAAAGTAAGAAACATTTTTACTGCCCATATGCATGTAAAACGCATAAAATATCTTGCCACTGTGAAGTTGCCAGCGGAACAAGATTAAATTCGGCCTGCCAAAAGATTCAATTGTCAGATAGGGCTGAATGGGAAAGTTGTTACATTTTGTCGCAATTCTTATTACAGATCGATTTGAAGAGAAAACAGTGGAGACATTTTGAAAGAATTCCCCCCAAGTATAGTGGGACAAGGTATTGTGCAACAATCTTTTACTGTTGTTATCTTATCTGAAGTATCATTGGCTGTTGTACACCAAATACCTCGCTCCTTCTTTTTTTCAATATCTGTTTTCTTAAAATATTCCTACATTTTGGGTGTCTTTGTTAGTCTTAAATTAAATTGTATCTGCAGTGTTTTTCAACAAAGCTAAAACTCTATCCAATAATATTTTTTATACCTCAGTGCACTCAAGCGCATTCGTCAGAGCTGTCTCAGATCTGTAATCAAATATCGTGCGAACATACTTGTAAAAGTAAATAAACATTATTATCAGGTCGTGAAAAAACAGCGTATAGTCTGATCGCTCTTGTACAATCTTTTCTGTTTTGTTTTTGTCACTCCTACCAAAATTCTTTTAATTTTATTTTTATACTCTGTACATGAAATGTACAAGAGTATATTAGGTTTGCGGGAGCTGAAAAATGTAACAGGCAGAAGGAGGCGTGGCAGACCCCACAAAGTATATATATTCTTGATCAGCATGACGAGACGAGTCGATCTAGCCCTGTCTGTCTGTCTGTCCGTCTGTCCGTCTGTCCGTCCGTATGAACACCTGGATCTCAGAGACTATAAGAGATAGAGACACCAAATTTTGCACGAAGATGCGTTATGTGTGTATTCTATACGAGTTTGTTTTATTTTTTTGATTTTCCCCCCCACTTCCCCCCTATGGGGGTTTTCCCGATTTTCCATTCGTATAATCGCCTATATCTCGGAGACTATAAGACCTAGGAACACCAAATTTTAGTCCCAGATGCCTTATGTGAATACGCAGAAAATGTATATTTTGGAATTCCCCTCCCTCCCCCCTCTACCCCGCAAATCGTAACTCCCGTAATTCTTGGAATTTCGAACTAAAATTTTGGAAATACCCCCAGTTAGTTATTATGTGTCCGTATGCCAAATTTCATTATGATAGACCGATTTAACAAGAAGTTATAGCCATAAATATATTTGCTGATGCAGCGCTGCTGCAGCGCTGCTCAAGCGCTGCCCGCGGCTGTTGTTGATGTTGCTGTTTGGTTGACTGCGAAAATGCTTACACAGACACGAATAGATGCGCATAGGCATACATACACTCACACAGACGCAATTGCTATGTATATGTGCAATTATACACCCTTTACGTGAGTTCGAATACCGAGAGAGGTAAAATCGATCAAATTTTTTTTTTTTTTTCTTAATTTTTTTTATTTTCTATAATTATTGTAAACATATGTACAGAGTATTTCAAAGTCGGGACACCCGACTTTAGCTTTTTTACTTGTTTTTTTTATATGACTGCTCCAACTTTTTTTATATTATTGTGTGTTTACCCTAATAGTTTCAGCTGGGCAGTTTACTTTTAGTGCAGCAATAAAAAATGACAAAAAAAGTTAAGTTAAATCAGTTTCGAAACATACATATTCGAGGCTCCTTCTTATATCTTGCTTGTAAAATATATTGAAAATAACACTTAAGATTTATTTATGATATCCATTGTCTTCTTAGCAGGTCTTCAAATGAAGTTAGCCGCATAGTAGTTACAAATCATGCTTATTAATTCTGTTTAAGGCCTCAAACGAATTTTTCCACAATCATGTAGTTTTTTTAATCCAATTAACTCTTTGCTATTAAAATCAAGTACATCGATCAAAAAAGTATTATATATAAATTGGAAAGCAATGAACGAAAAAATCATATGGAAATATTTAGTGAAGTATTTCAACAACGCCATGCACTTCTAATAATAATATAATTTCTATTATTAAGTAACTGGTATAACCATTTTTAAAATAGAATTACATACATACATAGCTTTCCTGCAAATGGATGAATGAATCTCTATGACGAAACGTTTCTCTTCTTTGAGTCATTATCTCTAAGAGGTATTTTTCTAGGCATTTAATTTCATTAAGCATTTGAGCATGATACCTCTATACTTCTTATGTTGTCCATATGTGTACATAAATCCCCTAGATTTGCTTGCTACCTTGTTTTTGGATTTGCATGATGAATGCAAATGAAATGGAATATATGTGCGGCTATTGAAAGAAACGTGTTCCATGACGTTCGAACTGGTCGCCAGAGATATTTTATGTACACGTAGAGGAAGTCACAACGAGTTTTACAGATGGGGCCGCACACATCCATGACTGTCTCAAGTTGACCGGGAAGGCGCCCTAGTCGCAATTATTATTATTTTTATTTTTTTGACAATTCGGCATAAAGTGAAAAAGCGCTGCCATGCTGAGACACTGAAACGCCTCAAAAACTGCTCGCGCACAGAACGCTAATGATCCATTAAAGAGATTATGGGCTGTCGGCGGCAATTCTATACATGCATACTCACATAAGTATGTATATATACATACATACATACATATATAGAAATCTTAAATTATATTCTTGTGTTTTTTGGGATATTTCGGCGGCGCTTTGTTGATGGGTTTGTGTCAGAGTTCGCTGCTTTGGATTATGTACGTGTTGGTGTTGACACCAACTATCGGCCTAATTGAGGCCTATTAAGCTGATAATAAACTTGTTAAGCACTCGGCTGCCAAGTTCATATGATTTTCAGTTCAAATTATTTTATAGCTACATCTATTTGAATTTTATATTGATCTGCCATACAAGTATATGGAGTATCTCGTATTTCATATTAGCTTTTGTTTTTGTAGGTCAATAAATTGAGGAAGCTCGGCCAAAATACACATACTTACTTATGCAAAGTATATATGTGATATTTGCTCAAGTGGTTCGCTTATTGCTTTCTTCCAAACATTGTGTATTTTATAATTTATGGCCCATTAAAGCAAAAACACCATGTGCCCACCAAATAAGGCTAAATACTATGCATAATTTTGTGCCAGTCGCCAGTTGGTTATCCACATGTAGATACATACATACATATACATATGTATGTACATACATGGGTTCTAAAATGATTTCTGCTTATATTATAAATATGTGTATTTGTTTCCTATAGGTTTGGCAAACTACACGCGTCTCGCATTTGGATACTGAACTGAAGAGTCTGAAGCGTGTAATCGAAAGTCTCCAGCAGCGCTTGGGCATTCAATATTTAGAAGATGTAGATGAGTTTCAGCAAGAGGTAAGAGTCTATTTGGATACACTACTTATTTTTCAGCTACTAGCCACATGCCAAATGTCTTCTTTTGTTTACATAATTAACGAGTTTCAATTTTTCCCAATACGATTTTCATCCACACATGTGGGCACAAATCAAAATTGCCAGCCGGTCCGGTCTGCCAGTCAGACATCGAAAAATAATTTGTGGGATTTTATGTTATTTTTTTATTTTTAATTTTTTTTATTTGGTGACGCCATTAAAACAAAGACTCTAAAGAACGCGCGCCTGCACTGACATATTTACGAAGTATATTTTTAGAAAACCGCACCGACATTAAAATATCTTTTGAATTTTTTCTAAACGAAATTTCATGTATTTTGTTTATTTACAAGGAAATTCACGCAAAATCATTTATATACATGAGTTTGTAGCAAAAACTTTGACCGCTTCTTCTTATTTGTGGATAGATGCAGATATACGATAGAGAACTTTTTTCCCTTAACTATGCGGGGGTTTGTTTTGTTTGGAATGGAAGTTTATACATAACATTGGAAGATAGTAAATATATTAATGGATTGTTACACTAGTTGACTGCTATCTTCTATTTACTTAACAAAATAAATTGAACCGATCATATCATACGCTTTTATCGACTAGAACTAACTGTTAGATTAAACATATACATGCAATTACAGATGAAATGCAAAATAAGTTCTCAAACTGAAGATCTATGTACTAGTAAGTGATTTCTCAAGACTCTAGAGAAATCTTTCCCCTACCACTCCATTTTAAAATCAAATCCACGTAATGTACAAGCCTCTTAAAAAGTCTTTCATTTCGACACTCACTCTTGAGATATTCGTTTATTTGAGTTTTTTTTTTGTGCTAATGGCAAATTGAAAAGTTTAAAGAGATATGCGTCGTTCAAGGTAATATTTTTATGAGCTCTGCATAGAAATTATTACGTAGTTCCATTATAAGTATTTTTGGTTCTTGTTTTTGTTTTTGGGTTGAGCATTAGTATTATGGCTTCTGTGTACATATAGCTTAAGTGACGACTGATCTGATCTCATCAATGGAAAAATGGCCAAAGGCATTTTAAGATTTATTTATGTGCTGGCAGACATCGTAAGCGGATGAGTATATATGCTGCAAAATATCGCAGCAAAACAATTGGCTGGCTAGAAAGCAATTAAAGAGTATCATTTAGAGCAAACAGCGGAGCAAAAACAAAAATAAATTTGAAAAAGGAAATAAATAATTAAATAAGTGCGCGTATTTATAAAAATGAAATCATAAATGTTCATAAGGAATGGGAGCATCAGCAATATGAGTTCATACATACTATATATACGAGTAGCTTGCTTTAGTCACGTTCCTGGCTAAGTGAATGACCCATATTGTTAGCGTTGAGATATTTTTCTTCAAGTTGCCAGTCTTAAAGCTACATTCTCAATCTTCATTTCAGTATAGCAAAGCTCTCACAGATAGGTTTAATGGTGAACAGGATGAAGACGACAACACGCTAATTGAGCCTGAAGATGAAGAGTATAACGAGGATTATAGCTACGACTATACCGATATAATAAAAAAGTTCCACAACTACAGCGAAGAAAGTAGTGCTGAACAGGGTCTCGAGGATACAGATGGAAGTGTATCCACCGATGACAATGTCTTCGACGATTTCAAAAACTACAACGATTCGAGAAAGCACAAAAAGCAAAGGTGGGTTACCAATGTTCTGAGCTCAGGAATTCAACCGCATACAAATGTCTATTGTTTTTGGTTTGAGTTTCGGTTTTTAATATAAAATACCTAACTATTCATTTAGATAAAAATAGAAAATAAAAAAATTATGTTTAGCAATATATGTATATGTCAAATAATATGATGTTTTCGATATTTGCTCAATCAGATCGATTGAGATAAAATTGCACTTTATTATAAATAAAAAATTTGCAATAAATTCAAAACAATTTCTTTCTGCAGAAAGTCTCGTTCCATTGCCGAACCTCGCAATGATATTCAGACCTACGATGAAGTGCAGTTATATCCCCATCCACCTACAGAAAACCAGACCAAATCTCAGCAGGATCAATTGAATAAAGCTGCTTCATCAGAAAGGGAGAGGTCAGTCGTTTTGTAAAAGCCAGTGTATCCTTATATTGATTGAAATTGCTTTATTATGTTCACAGCGCTGATATCATATCGCACCATAGAAAAAAGTTCCCCCCACATGGTCGCCATTTTGTATCGGAACATCGCCATCATGTCTCGCCTTTGCGCAGGCGCGTTGGACGACGCCGTCATCTGGCACAGCGAAGCAGTGGTACGTAGAGTAAAAGCATGTTAATATGCTTTTGTTAAAAACTATTGGCAAGAAATTGAAAAACAAAATACTCTATTGTGCTTGTTGTTGTGAAATTTTCAGGTGAATCTCTTATTTCAGCCAAAAATACAAATCGGCGTGATGTGTTTTCGTCCACTCCTGCCGCTCACTTTCATCTGAATCGCAAGGTCCCACATCACAATGCACCGATTAGTTTGGAATGTAAGTACAGATCAAATAAATTAGCAATGATCTTGTCTGAAAACTTTGACATTCTTACTTTTTAAATGATCGTTGTTAGAGTAGTGTAGCACAGAATATACTATAGAGAATATTTGCTGCTAAGGCAAAAGCAATCAAACGTTATAAAGTGAACTTAATGATTCGAATATTAATAAATGAATGATGACTCCGACACGTTGGGGGTGTTCGTCGAGGAACATTGTTAGAGAGTTTAGCTGAAATATAATTGAAAGTCTAAATTAAATTCTAAAATAAAAACTAAGAAACATCACTTCTCAAATTTCGTGTAAATTGCAAGTGTAGAACTACATACATATAGTATACGTAACATGGTAGATCATTGAAACGGCTATCTCAATATACTATTATTCAAATTATCCTGTGCCAGACAAAAATGAAAAAATCAGATTTTAGAATTCAATCTTTAAGAACAATATAAAGGGTCTTACAGTGCAAGCATTTAAAACGACTTTCTACATACCTTTTCTAAGTAGAAGAGAAACGAAGACGTTTCAATATAAATGTTCAAACATGTTAAAACAGAAATAATAACAAAACAAAATTAGCCAGAATTTAGATCAGCCATTCAACATAAATAACTATTAAATAATGTAAAAAAGGAGAGAAAATAAATGCTTTGCATTGTTTTATACATTTACTTGTGAATGTGAATAAATGAATGAGTCTTGCCATTTTTTGATAACCGTGTTAAGAAAGTGGCATTTTTTGAAAGAAAATTGTCTAATTTGCATTTTTCCCATTATACTTGTATAAGTACACACGAGTATTGCTTTAACTATATATTCACTTTGCAGCCTACCATGGTGATATGTACATTGGCCATGCGACGGCCGGAAATGAGAATGCTTGGCAGCAGCACTTCACGGTACACAACGGTGTCCTGACCGTGCACGAGCCCGGCCTCTACTACGTCTATGCTCAAATCTGTTACAATAACACGCACGACCAGAACGGTTTTATCATTTTTCACGGACACACGCCCTTCCTGCAGTGCCTCAACACAGTGCCCACAAACATGCCACAGAAGGTGCACACGTGCCACACCAGCGGCCTCATACAGCTGCAGGAGCAGGAGTCTATACATCTACGTGACATACACAGCGACCGCAATGTGATGCTGAAGGATGCCAATAACCGCAGCTACTTTGGCCTCATCAAGGTGTAAATTGTAGAAGTGAGGCCGAGAAGCCAATATTGCCAATACCAATCGTTGCTCTGTTGCCAGTCTAAGCTTTAGTAGCTTCGCGCTATCCGTATATATGACTTACACCATAGGAATTTAGTTGTAGACTAGCTTTACTTAATTCTTAACTTACATTTATTTGTCGTACACATTTGCATGCATAACACATATTTATTTTGTATATATTCCATTGATTGAATGTGCTGAAAGTCTCAAAAATGGTCAATAAAGCAGTGATTTTTATAAAATTAATATGCTTTCTACAATTATACAAGAATACAATTATGATATTAATTTGTATATAAAACAGGTTATACAACCTACCTAGGTCAATATTCGAATACTATGTATGACACAGGTATATTCCCGACACTACTATTCGGATAATAGTAATATGATTCACATTTTATACGATGTATGTAGTATTTGGCACACTTTTTGAATGAAATTAGATTGTGCTTGTGGCTTAAATGAAATCGAGTGTGCTGAAAATTAATGTATAATCATTCGAAACTAGCCTCTTAACACCAATAAGAACTGCAATATAAAATTGTTATTAACAGTGAAGCGAGAATTTGTACCCAAATTAGGTGGCCCCTGCAGTAGACTTGATCCACATTCCATGTGAAGGAGATCAAAATCTACTGAAAACTAAGGTTCGGCAGTCGCTAAAAGCTACGACGCGCTTTCATTCGCCTCTTGGCGGAACAACAGTCCACCTCGAGACTTTTGCTTAACTCAGTCCTGTTCCTCCGAAGGCTGTCTTGTTCTTGATCGACCTAGTCACATTGCAGAAAGCCATTGACGGTTCATAGGCTAATGGATTGGGTTGAAAGATCAACAGAGGGTTACTCTGCGGTTATTATTGCTTCCTACTACATGATACGTCTACATCTATTGTATATTTAGTATGCGTCTTGGTTGATGGTTTTGTTTGGGATTAACGGATTCCATCGACATCGTTACGATATTCTAAACAGAAAATACTAGTTCGACTGTCTATGGTCCTTTCTCATTTGTCATTTTTGCTTAAACTAAATGATATCTTACTGTCAACTTAAATCACTAACGACCATCATTGCTATTAAACAATGGGGAAGTATTCATTAAGAGAGGAGACCACAAAGTGATGTCTGCAGTTGAGCTGCCTGACCTTTTCAAGTAAAATGTTAGTGACATGAGCGCACGGACATTAAAAAGCCACACCCACAGCGAAAGGACTTTTGAATTAAGCTGTCCATTTTTTGTGAAAGCGCGCTGGAAAAAACTGTGAGGGGCGTGAGCTGTATTGCTGCGACATTCTATGTATTGCATTTCTAGTGAAAAGGCTGCTTTCGGAACTGCACAGAGATTGTTCGTTTCGTTTGACGTCAACTAGATTTTCAATAGACTCATATGTATAAGCAGGTACTTTGGACAGCTTCTCACGCAAAATAGAAGTATATGCAAATGAAGCTTTGAGCTCCCTCAACAGCCCAAAAATGCCCACCCCTGGTCGGTGGTTATCAGTGGCCACCAAGTGTGCGTGTGTGGGTGTGTGCATGTGTGGGTGTGTGCATGTGTAACAGGTGGTGCTGGCGATGGGGCTAACAGTTGCTGAGAGCTGTGCCCCACTTGAAGCAACAGTTTCCAAATGCACAAGCTGGACGGCTGGTGGGCTCTAGTAGTGGGTGTGTGCAGTGCGCTCGAGTCGGGCTAACATACTATACTATACGAGTATGTGTAGTACATAAATACGTTTACATGTTTATTTGTCCACATGCAAAGGATATCTTGTATATAATCCTTTGAAGTCCAGGACATGCGCAGTGCATGCGTGCAAATGGAGCGTATGAACAGCAGCGGACTGCGCGGCGCTGCATACAAAAGGAGCCGTTGAGCTTTCGGAGTAGTCAGAAGGACGATTTCGGTTGCAGCAGCAATTTGTATTCAATGGCGCAGGAATAGTGCATGGAAAAGTTAGTGTTGTATTGCTTCTTAGTGGTTGCAAGTGTTTGGCTTTGGATTGTGGTGAAAATGGGCGGTGCACTGTATGCGAGAGCTTGGAGAAATGGTGAGTTTTTAAAATAATATTTATTTGAATAGTGCGTAATGCTATCGAGCAGATTGCATTTAGATCTGCACTGTGATATTTGTATATGACCTTGATAAAATATCTGCGTTAAGGGGAGGCTTTGCCCGGGTAAAGCCACACTAGCTGCAGCTAAACAAATACCAACAATAACAGGTGTGCTGCAGCCTACGCGGCGTATGCGCAATGTCGTGTTTTCGCTTCAGGACTCCCGAAGAGCGCTGCGTGTTGTTCCCGGATATTCTGAAGTATTAACTGCAACACAATTTCAATGCAAGTACAGTTAAGTTTAATCCGTAAACATCGACGTTAGCTATAAATTAGTTTAATATTAAAGGTATTTATGATTAGTTTAAAACATGCCTGAGCAATGAATGAGTTTTTAATAAAGTTCATTGTAGAATATTTAAGTTTGTGTCGATTATATTAAAATTGTTTGTTTTTTATTAAATATTTTGTTTTCAATAGAAATTTGAATTTTTCAGTTTCAATTACCTATACACCAGTACGAGTATACAGATAGGCATAAAAGAAAACATGTTTACAGTTCAATATTGCAACAAATGTTGAATCTGCCTTCTTTAAATTATTTTTTAAAAACTTTATTTCGCTTTTTGTCATCAGCAAGTTACCAGCTGTAATATTTTTGGTGTATCCGATAAAATAATATATGTTGGCAATGCTATTGAAAAACCGCCAAAACAACAGCAATGAAAAAAGCTTTTCGAGCAACAGCTTCTACTCTGCATACACATACACATGCACATACACACAAACATGCACCCAAAACTTTTGACTCGTTCGTGCTGGTGGTGATGTTCGGTCCTTGGCCATATGTGTGGGCTTTAACAGTTAGGAGCCGAGCCGAGCCAGCTGTCGGGTATAAAATGTTCAAGCAGTGCGCATTTCATGTCACTCCTGATACTGTCTTGGTTGAGCAAACACAGTCTTTAAAATTGTGCCAGTGCCAGTGTCGTCGCTTCTTTGACGCCATGTTGTGAAAAGTGTCAATAGTATTTCGGAGCTCCTGAAAAACTTATCTTCAGTTTATATTTCTAATTGGTGTTAAGCTCAACGTGCGCGTTAAAGTCTTTTATACGATAATTTTGTGTAAATATCTGTGGCATTTGAGTTGACAATTACGGTGGAACAGTAAAGCAGCAAAGGCTGAGGACGTCGATTGATTTGTTTTGTTGGTAAGCGTGGGTGTTGCGTGTGCCAAAAGAAATGACGTCGAGTTTTTTTCTTTTTTAATAACTTGAATTTTGTTCTTCTAATTGGCTCAATTTGAGAAATCATTCATAGTACCCAGCATTGAGTCATTGATGGCGTAGCCTAGCAATATGTTTTGAATAAATTATGTGCACCCAAGAGGGACAAAAGCGGTAAATAAATACAGACACTCATAAACACATACACACATGCACACTCAACGAGACGTAGACGGTAACGTCAAACAAGTTGCCTTCAAAGACTACAACCTGTCTCACGACTTTTAGCGGAAATTGTATCCCTGATGCTGTTGCTGTTGTTGTTGTTATTTTCTTTATGTGTCCTTTAGGGCAAAACGTTTTCTCTGGAACCAATTAGCTGAAAGCTTAATTGTAGCTCCCACGAAAATTTGATAACTTCGACGTGTGTATGCGTCTCTGTCAAAAATTGTCAGCTGCAGTTTTGCATAACTGTACTTGCAGCAATGCACAGCTTTATGTGTGGGTGTGTATGACCCATTTGTCCTGTCTTCCTGTCAGCCAATGTGGTCAATAGCCGGCGGCTGTTGTTGGTTCGACATAGGACCTGCGCTGCCTGAGCGGCTGCTTCTCAATTCAATTTTGCCCAATTTCGTTGCTTTTAGGGGTGTTATGGAAATACGGCATCTAATTTATGACAAAATTGAATCAAGCCGCATTGCTGAGACTAATTGAAGGGCTCCCCTTCAAACGCCCTAAGGGTTTTCGGCTTTGTTCCGCTTCAAGCAAAAAGGGCAACCAAAAAGTAGGCAACATTTTTTTCAAATATGCTTTTCTTAGCATTCAGAATTTTGCTGTAAATTTCATTAGCAATGTTGGCCTTTTTATGTAGTCAATCATTTGTAGACAGGGCAAGTAAATTTAAACAATTTTTAATATAAATACACACGTATCTATAGTATGTGTTTCTATGTATCGCCCGGCTATTCAGCAAATGCGCAACAGGCAGCGAACCATTGACCAACGCCTTTCTCTGTTTGCTCATAAATAAAGTTCGTGGCAGACATAGAAGAGTCTATAGACAGATGCTTTTATTGCATAACACCATACACATTGCAAGTTGCAGGTTCGAACATAAGGCATATAAATCAGAAATAAAATCCCCCTTATTTGTGCATCGTATTAAATTATGTAATTCATTTTGTATTATCGTTGGATACAAGCAATAACTTGATTATTGGATGCAGTAACAAATAGCATACGTTGCTGCTTAAGCAAAAAGCAATCAAGTAGAAATAATAAAAAAAAGCTGTGGCAACAGCCACAATAACAACAACAACAGTTTGTACGACAGCAAGACTTAAAGGTTAAAGGCAACTGCCTTCACTTCACGTTTAATGACGCTTCACAGTGCTTATCATAAATTCTTTAGAAAAAAGAATACCTTGCCCGCAAGGTATGCATAGTCCTCTATGCTTATATGTATAATTTAGTGGGTGGGCACGTATGAGAATTTCATACGTGATAAATAACGACACTAAAAGCCATGGTCGCTTAATTTCCTGTACGTGAAAGCAACAGGCACAAAAGAAACTTAAAATCCTCCTTTGTGGTAAGGATTTTTGCAACCATCACACATTTGTAATGGTGGAAAATAATGTGTAATAATAGCTTATGAGTTTGGAAAGTAAAAATGTCTGAAACAGTAGCCAAAACTCTGTCAAGTGTTTTTCGATTAAAAGTCAAAATGCATTTAGATTTTAACTTAACACTACAAAGACCAAGCTGAACCAAATTAAAATTTTCTATGCTATGCTTTGAATATATATTAGTTTTGTTTAAGATGGCTGTTGACACATCACAATGTTACTACATTCCAAGTAAATCTGATATAATTTTAGAAGTGTTGTCCTAGACAAATGAGTGTTTGACAACAACAATGAAGGTGCTCCTCATCTTAAGCATCTCTCAGGCTTCTTTAGAAATCATTGAATGGAATTCGTGTATCAAGCCTGACAACGTATCCGCCTATTGGACCGTTGCCCTATCACTTTGGAAACTTCGATCCTTTTCAGTTGTAGGAATATTGTGGTGTTATTAATACAAACTTTAAATATCAAATGGAAATATTTTTGATGAATGAATGAATGAAAATATTAGATAGGAGCTACTATAAGGAGCTATTCTTATTTTTTTTCAGTAATATATTTGAAATATTAACAACGATTATTTAGTATTGAGTCCCTAAAACAAACAACTTTATTGCATAATTTCTTCCTTGTCCCATCAAATTATAATTATATGGCTGTTATGCGCCATTGTTTTAAAACAATGCCTAGCAACCACAATTTTCATCGCCTTGGATCCCTACGCTATTTCGTCATTGCGGACGTCACGATACTTATGTTATGAACGAAAGGGAAAAATGGCTGAAGAATGTGGGGCATACTTATGTGCACACCAATAAAAAGCTATGAGAGCCGGTCATATTCGAAGGCATTTGCACCAAGCTCTTTCCGCCAGTTTAGCGCATAATTGTCAACTTGGCTTTGTTCGCATGCCATGGCATGCTATCTGTCTGTCTGTTTGTCTGTCTGTTCCCCTCCAATTTCCTACTTTCTTCATCTTCATCTTCTTCTTCGGCTTCTGCTTCTGCTGCTTCTGACATGCTGCGGAGGACAAAAGGTATATCGGAAGTTGAGCAACTTGTTTGTGCTGTTGTTGCTTAAATATATGCATACGTACATCGGAATTTTATTGATTTATCTGTGGGGCATACGTTTAAATTAATGCGGAAGTACAATGAATGCCGAAAAGACGAAATATTTAATTGAAATACCTTTGAGCCAAGGTTGTGGCTCACACACTTACAAACAGATTAGTTAGACCGCAAGGTAAGGTCATATAATTTGCATAATTATGTATGGAACTTGGACTGCCGTGGACCAACATCTGACATTTGCATAATTAAGTGGCAGGACTATGGGTATGGAATTTCACACATCATTATGTTAGGCAGACAACCTGATGCTTTGACACCTGTCCACTCCAATGTGAGGGGCTAACTGAGCAAGCACCATTTTGTAAGTCGACACCTGTCCCCATACACGCACACCCACACACCCAGAGAGTCGTTGCGCTTTAAAGCGGAAATGTAATTAAAAGTTTGTCGAGCTTTTTTCGCCACCATAAAACGTGCTGAGCATAAAATGTTATTAATGCGTTTATCCTTTTTATACAGTACTTTTTTATTCTACCTTTCAGCTTCATATAAACATCGTTAGTTCAAGCGGCCGCCCATTCGTAGTCGTTTGTCGTTATTAAAAAAGCGCAAAAGTCTAATCAACAGCTACAACAACAGCAAAATCTACAACAACATGCCAGGCCAATTTGCTGGCCTCGGTGCCCTGCTATGCTGCATCCTCTTGTTGCAGCTTTACTGCGGCACTCAAGCCTCCCCACAACGCGCTGCCTACTCGCTGCAGGCGGCCGTCGATGAGTTGCACCGGCGGGAGGCTGCAAAGTATCCTTTGAATGCGCCGCCAGCATCGTCTGCCGCGTATCCGCATTACTATGGCGGTGAACTGCAGGATTGGGATGAAGGTAAGTCACAACGGTGTTAATATAATCTAGTCGGCAAGGAATGGAAGCAGATAACCGACGAGAAATCCAATAAGTCTCGCTGATTGTTTAAGGATAAATGGCACACCCACTTCCCTTGTCGCGTTTATAAATCAGTAAATCAAAAGATAAATTTAGGAACAATATTGAAAAAAGTTGTTAAAGAACATAAGTTGAATTCCTTTTCTATTTGAAAACATTTTGAAACTCATATTTGTTCCGATTGCCGACTTTTTCTTGTTGGTGTTTTAAAATTTGATATTTTCTGTCAGAAATAAGGTTGAACTTGATGTACAAAAAAAAAAAAAAAAAAATGAACACATGGCAGCATTTAAACATTCTCTTTGCTTGTTTTTCACTCCGCTGCGCCAAATTCTTTGAATTGTTTCAAATCATTGCAAAAAATTCCAATTGAAAAGATTTAAAAAACCCTAAAAACTGTTAGTCAAGCTTGTTTTCTTTTCGACGTTCCAATGGAAACACTTTAATATGTTAAATACCCTGCCATTCCTTGTGTGTTTATTTTGTTGTTAAATTATTAAAGTTTTTTTTTGCTTTGAAAATTGTCAAAGGTTCGGATTTTTCATTTAAAGATTGCAATTGCTTGGCCATATTCGTGTGTACATTTTTAAGAGCAACCAAACATGAGATCATTAACAACTGCGGTTCTTCCGATGTTCCAATATCTTGCGACTATTTCAATTAATTTATTTAATTAACTTATTATTTTACTTCCATGGGCATAGAGGAAAATCGAAAAATTTCAGACAAAATTACACAAACATATTAATACGTATATCAACTATTTGATGCGTATTAGAGTTTTTAAGAAATATATCTCTTTTCAACCTTATTGGCAGCATAAACTGCTGCAAAGAAAATTTATTTTAAAGTGCAAATTTCGTATTTCTCAAATACTTATTTAAATCATACTTTTATGTTGAGAGAAAAAGTACTTGCACATGTAACGAGCTTAAAATGTAAGCTATTAACTTACTGCGACATGATACATACAAACATACATGCATATGGGTATATGTATAGTATATACTTACTACAAACATAGGGCCAATCAGTCGGCAAGTCAATCCGTGGGTTGGTCGCTTGTTAAGCCACGCGAAAAGCTGTCAAATGCATGCAAAGTAAAATTGTAACTGAAACCAACAAAAGGGATCTGCCCGCATCTGTATGTCGCAACAGAAACCGCACGTGCACCACCCCCTGCACCACTGCACCGTACCACTGCACCATAACCTCCACACAAACCGCACAGTTCCACCATACGCTATGGTTGCCCGACCCCCCGTTCACGTTTGGTTCTCTTGTTTCTTTTTTCGTGCACACTTCCAGATAGCGAATTATTTGGCACCGGCGGCAAAAATAAAAATCGGAATCGCCATAGAATAAATAAAGCACTTGCCAAGTACTTAGAACGTGAAAACTATGAGGCTGATCATGGCGGATTATCCTTAGGGCCATTCGGTGGTTATGAGTTTGATGATGAGCAGAGCCATAACAACAATAATCTCTTTTCCGATGAGAAGAAGAAGCGCAGTTCCCTATTTAGGGAACGTGACGAGCAATTCGGTAAGTAACTAACACTATGAGTGAGTGGGTGAGTGAGTGTGTGCGTGTGCGTGTGTGTGCGTATGTGTATGTGTATTGTGTGTGTCCGGCAAAAACGACACTTGAGTCAAATCCAAATGGATTGCGCAAAAGTATGTTTGTGGAGAGTATAAGTATAGTCCTTGTGTGTGGCCGATGCTTTTTACGCCGAAAGAAAGCGCCTCAACCACTTAGCTTAGATTAAGGTTCGTTGGTCTGTGTGTGTTTGTGTGTGTAAGAGAGAGACTATGATGTATGCAGTCAACTGGAATCGGCCAGGGCATCCTGACTACCTTCCTGCCATTTGATTTAATGGACGTTGCTGCCGTTGCTTTGGAAAAGGTTCACGAAAACGTAATGCATGTTTATAAGCAGCACACCCACACATCTACACATACTTGTATATAAAACAACCACCCATCCAAACACACACACACACTCACATGGTCGACAATGTGTTGGCAAATTAATTGCACTACTTGGATTTATTATCGGGTGGCCTGTCAACAGGTTAATGTGGAAACACCGATAGTAACAAAAGCCTTGCCATTGCAGATAATGGACCGCCACCAGCGACGTCTGTGTTCCGGGAGCGTGAGAATCAGGGCAGTGGGGATGCGCACAGCGAGCTAACCGAGCAGTTCCTGCGGGAGATCGAGGAAGCCAGCGAGCACGAGAGACAGGAGCGTTACAAGGCAGCGTTGCGAGATCTCTGGGAGAAATATCAGCAGCAGGAGAACGAGATAGCCGACGATGAGTTGTTCGAGCAAAAGAAGCGCATGCGCATGCCTCCATACTATCTGCTGATGCAGAAGAAGCGCTCCGCCTATCCCGTGCTTCCCTGGCTCCCCTATAATCCGGACAAGAAGAAACGGTTCCCTGTGTCCAAGCGAGCAGCCAAACGATCAACCACCGAACTCTCCTCCCTTGGCAAGACCGACGAGAAGGTTGCTCAGGAGCTGAGCGAACTCTTTGGCAGTGCCAATGAGGAGAAAAAGAAACGTTCCACCGATGAACAGCAACCGGACAAGGCCAGTGCAGTGGCACCAACTCATGTGCCGGAGACAACGGCGACGGCGCTAAGCGACATGAGGCTAGAGATTAACTTCCAGCGCGTAAATCTGAGCAATGAGGGAGAGACAGGTGCTGCAACGGGCGAAATTGCTCAACATGGACATGCCGGCCATCATGAGCAGGGACAAGAGTTGGAGAAGGAGCGTAGGCATCGCAAACGCAGTGACCATGCCCATCACTCGGGGGAGGAGGGCTCGGATGAGGGTCACGGCGAACATGATGAGCACGATGATGAGGGTGAGGAGAGCACCGATGAAGACGATCACGATGAATTTGATGAGGATGATGAGGCGGATGCCGAAGAGCGTCGCAAGAAAAAGAAACGCGATGCGAACTCAAAGCATGTCCATTCACCTACTGTCGGTCATCTAATGCTGCGAGCCAAGAAATCCATAGATTGGTCACAGTACTTCGGCCTTGACCGGAAGAAGAAGTCCGTCCAGGAGACAGAGTAAGTGCAAGAACTAGTAGCATCCAAAAGAATGTTTCTAGTCGGTTTTTTCATGTCATAAATACTTGTAGATCGGAAATTAAAAAACGCAGCAGCACCGACAACAGCAATGAAAATGTTGATAACGAAGCTGAGAAGAAGAAAAAACGCCGCGATATTAATCCCGAGAAACTAGAGAGCATGGACAAAAAGTTGCAGTCCATCGAGGACTTTATCATCGATGAGACTATCAAGTATACTGGGGCACATGAAGGCATCTCCAATCAGGATGAAATACGCAAGCTTAAAGATCATGTGCTCTCACGTTTGGCCACTGCCTACAGTCTGGAGAAGATGCGCCGTGCACTGGAGAAGCTCCGTCAGTCTGTTGAGAATGAAAACCATTTGCTGCGAAATGTTATCGAACCGGAATCGGAGGAGAATACTGTCGACAATTACTGGACTTCGAAGAAACGCCTAAGCGTTAAGAAAGATCAGGCTGATGATAATGAGTGAGTGTCAACTCCAATTTTATTTGTCATTCCACTCAAGGTAAACCTAAAAATGATATTAATGAAATATTCCGGGTCTTCACAAAAGGCTTAGAATTAGAAAATAGCTTTAAACCCGTATTATAGGCCAGCCGTGCATTTCAGGAATTATTCAGCCTTTGGCGATGACCCCAATTAATTTTATTACACATAATTTTTTTTAATTTGGTACATTTCTAGTGATTTTAATTTTGAAAAGTAATATTCTTAACATGTCCTCATAGGGAATCTGTTTCGAAAAACAGTGATGCTGATGTCAAAAAGATGAAGAAACGGGGCGGTTACTTACGCTATCCAGAGCAGCCCAATACAATGGAAGACGCATTGACAAACTCGCCCTTTGAGCCGCTCAACGATGCCTATCTGGGCAACAAAAACTATATTATTGGCTCCAATCAATGCCCTATGATCGAATCGATGGCCGAGCGTTGTCGTGGAGTAGATTTAATATCCGGCGATCTCAATCAGGAGCTGTTACCGCTGTGCGGTGTCCATCAGATCTGTTACCTCTGCGTAAGTACAGCTCGATTCAATTATAAATCTCAATGATTCGGTAACTTAAATTGTCTGCATCTGAATTTCAGGGCGCCTCCCAAGTGGCATGTGACTATCAGTATTTGGCCGAGGCAGACAGTGTGTGTGGCAGCAACAACGATTGCCAGGCAGCGGCACGTTCCGTGCTCATGATATTACGAGGCACACCGGGCCCACAGTTGGGTCCACGCGAATGCTTAAAAAATCCTTGCTTGTACAGCGCCATGCGCGAGATCGGGCTATAGAGTGAACCAACAAGTATTTTTCTAAACTTTATTTGCAGCAGTTTTCCTAACGTTTTTTGTGTGCGTTTTAAAACAACAACAACAAAACCTTTAAAAAACAACAACAGAACAAATGCTGAACTAGCAAATCAAATAAATATTTTATTCAAAATAAAATAAGCAGCTAATGAAGTGAAAAATAAAAAAATTTCGATGAATTTTACTGTTGCTGGCTCTAATGTCAAAATTGCAGCAGAGTTGAAGAACAAACTAGAATTAATTTTTAAAAGAGGGAAGAAAAACAACAAAGCTACATGCACACATGCTACAATGCATTTCAGTATCGGATTGGTAGTCAAAATTTGAATGATTGAATTCATCCAAGACGGTAGACACCACACATTTGCTTCAACTACTAAATAAATAAATAATAACCCGTAATTTTTGAACCATATATGTAAATGTAATTGGAAATAGAAATAAGACAGCAAGCAGCAACAATGAAATAAATGTCCAAAATATTAATGTATACATACAAGTTTTAGAAACATATTACCACATATTAACATATTACTACCAATATATTTGTGCAGTCATCTGCGAAAAATAATCAAAGAGATATTAATAATATTAATAATGTGTAAATGTATTACAGTTATTAAATATGTGCAAGTGGCAATAGGCACAAAATGTTTATTTTTGAATTCAATAAGCAGAACATAAAGGCAGCTACCTAGAACGCCGAAAATTTTTTTGAGCCCTCCCATCAAATGCTTAATGCATGGCAATAACAACAGCTTTGGATCGGTTGAAAAGGATTAGCAACTAAGTATTACAACTTAAAATAACAGGTTTTTAATACGACTAAATGTACTTACATGATGCAGTGCAAGAAAAACGCTACAAAACAAAAAATATATAAAATACATACATATGTATGTATGTAAATGTTTTGAGGCATTCACGTTTAATGTAAGAAGTCCCCAATGCTAATACAGATAAGGAGCATAAAAGTATCTCATAATATACAGTGTACACGAATTGATTTGTTGCTTAATATGACGGCTTCACGGTACACGGTACAACGTAAAACTTTCCGTATTTTCTTAAACAACTTACTGCACACACAAAATGCATTAACTTGAACTAAACTATTAAATAGCATGACTATTACGATTAATATAAAAACAATATTCAAAAGCTGATCTATGTACACATGTATATTACTGTCTATTTATATGTGAACCGGTCTACGTATACAAATAAACATATAAATGTGTTTCAGTGTAAAAACAATAAATGAAAATAACTCAGACAAATATGCTCTATCTATAGATGTGATTAAACGATATATTTGTGTATTCCAAAAACTATTACCAGTTTAATGGAATACATACCAGAAGAAATACCCTGAACAAAATCGCAGCATTGAAAAAACGACTTAAAGCTACATACATATACTAAAAAGTATTAAACTAAATCAAAAGATTATTATTGTATTGATGTATCTAAAATTTAAAGTGTATTATGAATATTTAATATATTACTATACAGTTATTATAAATGTGGAATAAATGTGTGAGGTGTTCTTCCTTGCTTTTAAACTACTACAAGGCGCCTCAAAAAACCCAAGTATTTTATTTTCATTTTATTCATATTCCATCAGTTTCAAAAAGAGTCCCATGGCGAAAGTGTTGAACAACGCCAATTCGATGCAGCAGCGCCAATACTTATTTTCACCAAGTGGCAACAGTAGCAGAACAAATATTTTTGTGGGAAGCCAACTTGAAATCTGTAAATTAGTTTTTGGAAAAATGTCAAACAAATTACAGTAGGAGTAATTTCAAAAATTTGGTGTCTCAATTTAAAAATTGCCGCGTCGCACGTCTCTGCCTCTTCATGTAACGGCTATTCGTTGTGCACGGCTGAACATCTCAACCTAACACGTCAGATCTCTTGCACTCGTAGTATTCCCACGAAAGACAACAACGACAACAAACACAAGCACGATAAAACATTTTCTTACGCTAGCGAGACGACTTCGGATAGCAAGAAGCTGCACAGCTGCACTCAAGAACCTAACGCAAACATTCACATACCATCTATCTGAAGACGTCAGCGACGTGTCATTATCACAAATAACGCGGCAATGGACCCGACTAAAATAGACATTAGCGGCGACATGGACTCGCAACCACCTCCAGCACGGGTATTATCAGGAGGTGGCCGGACCAGCAACAGGTTTTCCTTCGATTTACAGAGGTAAGTTATTGAAACTGCTTACACGGCTTATGTGATAATGATGGTGCCTGCAGCTTACCTAGACTTCAGAATCTGCCTTCCCCTCTGGAATTGGTACAAATGGTGCGTGAATCTCTTCGACCGTGGTTGGTGTTCTTCAATGTGTCAAACTTTAAGACCGCCCCCAGCATGCCACGTCTAAGCAATCGTGTCTCTCGGAATCTTACATATTTCCAAAGCAACTACATATTTGTCTTCATTGTGTTAATGATATATTGTCTGTAAGTAGCAAAATGCCTGAGGCGTACCACTTATGTATCTAAATGGGTTCATCAATATATACTTTTGTTGTTTCTTGTAGCATTACGTCGCCATTAATATTGCTAGTATTAGCCGGCGCTGCTTATGCTTGCCATAAGATTCGTACAGGCAACAGGACAATCACAGCTGTCGGACGGGAAATAACGCCGAAACAACAATTATTGATAGTTAATTTGACAGCGGCCCCAGTGCTGTTCTTAGTGGGTGCTGGTTCGGTACTTTTTTGGACGCTGGGCGCCTCATGCTTTGTAATTGCATGTCACGCTATATTTTACAACATCGATGCAATAGTAACGGAGGAGAACGAAGGATTTCTGGCAGAAGTTGTCTAGAGTGCTACTCGAATTCATCATCGACGAAAATAACCTTGCAAGGATATTGCCAGATAGGGGCCTTATTAGTTTAAAAATGCAATATACATTAACATATTTATACAGAATACTTTTTAAGTATTGACGCTGGAACGAGCTATTCCAACTTGAATATGTATACTACGAATGATTGACGTAATTACATGAAGAAAAAAATATATCAATGCAATACACCTCCGAATACATTGTGCAATATATCCAAATCCCCATTAGATGTCAATGTTTTCTTTTTAAATGCATTTATTGCACTTTAAACAATATTTGTACATAAAATATTTGGCAAAGTAGTTAAAAAAGCAGTCATATTTTAAAAAGACATTAACTAAATGGTTAAAACGTACAGCACAGTTTGTATAGGTACATCAAAATTGAGTTGAGCCCGAACATAAAGAACTGATTAAATTCGCTGAGGTATGGGTCATTAGAGCTAGGAATGTTTAAGTTCGTCTTATATAAGTCTTGGTCCTGTAGAGAGTCGCGCTCCGTAAGCACGTGGTTAAGCAAACTGCGCGCTTGACAGTGTGGTTGTCTCCTGTTCATCGTCACTGGCATTCTGGTCAAGCTTTTCAAAGCCACCGCGGTCCAGCAGACCGCCCAATTTAAAGCCCTCAGGCTTCTCCCAGGCATGGTGTCGTCGATTATGTGTTCCAAACGGCAGGCAACCTGTTGAAGTTTCAGTTTTGTTAATAAGTTAAGTGCTCAAATGATGATTTACATAAAAAAGAAAACCTTTCTTATAAGACTCTCACGTGCGATAACAATTTTGAACATTTACTTTTTCACTGAAAACGAAAACAACAAAACATCTTTAAACATAGATATATAAAACGGATATGTGTATTTTATTATTACTAAATTAATATCAGTATACAAAATGTGAGCTTACTGGAATAATTTGTAACTAAGCGTTGTGAATGGTGAAGCAGAACCATTTTTTAAAATAAGTACAAAACATGCCAAATATGAATGATAGAAAAGATAATTTTAAAATAAAACTTAATTAAAAAGTTGCAAAGAAAGTACGGACGGCATCACAAACAAAACTTCACAATTAAGGCAACTATATATATATGTGTATATGTATATACATAAATATATGTACATTGTGCGAGTTTTGTGGCAAGTCAAATGCATATATAGTGTATCTCATCAGCATAAGCTTTGATTAGAGGCAGCAAGCCTACGGTAAACTAAATCACTTGGCGGGGTGGTAGTTATAGCTTGATTACCTCGCCTGCGTCGACGTGCCATGATCAGCGCCAACATAAACGTAGACGTGGCAAAGAGCAGCATGAGGGAAGCAACCAATATGGCTGTGCCACTCGGATGTTTATGGGACTTCGTTGAAGCGCTGTCTTCGTTCTCAGCAGCCACAGTTTTCAGTGAATCAGACAATTTGTCAACTGCCGGTACAGACAGAGATATGGGCTTAGCTAAGGATTTATGCACGAACTTGTGGATACGCGTTGGATTTAGTTCGGCCACATAAATCACATTGCCGTCAGTCGTCACAGCCACATCGTGTGGATTATCAAACTGCAAATTGTTTGGCCCGAATTTGGAATCTAACTTTTTGCTGCGCATATCCATAACAAAGCCAAGGACCTCATTATAATGTTCTGGATTGGCGCCCATTTCTGCGGTGGGTCCATTGACAATAACTAGCTCGCCACCTGTGGATATACATGCATTGTGAAAGCTTCTGATAGTATACCGGAGGGAAAAAGCACAACTTACCCGCAGCTGGTGTATAGGCCATGCTGAACAGACGATCGCCTATAACTCGGTTGTGGTATTGTGAGTGAAAAGTTCCATTGCTCGAGTAGAAACACTGGACGCGCCCATTCTCTCGATCTGCCACACACAGCAATTCCAACTCCGGCACCAGTGTGAGTGCATGCGGTATAGCGAAATAATTTTGCGGCGCTACATCGTAGGAAACACCGGAAAAGGCATTCTTTCCCCAAGTTAGAATTAATTCACCCGATTTGGAGTACTTCAAAATCCGAGCATTGCAGTAACCATCCGCCACAAAAAAATCGCCATTGTCTAGCACCGCCACAGAAGTGGGCTTACAGAATTTTGATCTAGTACCCGGCTGAAAAGCACTGCCAAGCGTTAGTAGCGGTTTGTTTCCGGCACCGCGAGCTGCAAACTTGAAGACCTGATGCATAGCTACATCAGTTACCCAAACATTATCCTCCGGATCCACGGTCAACCCATGAGGCATATAGAAGCTTAAAGACAAAAATAGAATATGTTTAAAAAATGAGATGAGAGTCATTTGATCGTACTTACAAATTTTTGCCCCACTCATAGATTACTTTGCCGGTCGCGCTCTCCAAACCCAACACAACATTCTCTCTGATAGGGCCCTTATAAGTCTCTGTATAGTAATTGCTTTCGTTAAATGTTCTCTGGCCCCAAATGCGATCTACTCTATGGAAGATAACCACATTGCCGGCCTTGTCAAAGCTGACGGCAGTAACGGCTCCCAATTTAACGTTATTTGCTGGCCAGTTGCTTTGGTAGACATAGGCTGTGAATAAATGCGCATGAGCAAGTCATTCAAATCTTTTACTTATAATAAATTATATTACTCGTGTTTAATTTAGAGATTTCCGATTGAACGTCAATTACTTCCTGTTTAGCTCGTTGGGGCCAACTCACTTCGCCAGTTCCAGCTTCTCTAAGTAATTGCTGCAGTCGTTCGTGACTTAAACCGCCATTGGAATCCACCAGATAACTTTGTGAACTTTGATTCTGCAATATTTAATGAGCAGATTAGTTAAGCTGTGCGACACACATATGTACATAGCTACATATGTATGTATGTGTATTAGAAAAGTCCATGAGGAGTGTCTACGTCACAAAAATCAATAAATAAGACAAATCATCTGTGTCGCATTTGGCACAAAAATATGTTGCATTGTAATTAGGTTTATATTAAAACCAACTCTATCCACATTAGTATTACCTCAGAGACGGCTGCTGCAGTCACCGGCCGAAGAACGCACATCCAGAGGACGACAAAGATGCAGGAGGAACGTAGATAATAGTTTTTGTGGTTGCTAATCGGCGCCATTGTAATTTTTGTTCTTAAATTGTGCGTGTCAGATAACTGATAGTCCGCATCTGATAACTGAAATTACTGTGATGTTTATTGTTTAAAACTGACAACCCCTCGAATCAAAGATTATGCGAACTGGCTAAAAATGCCAGCACAAATTGTTGAATATGTACGCACAGCTGTTAGAGTTGCCAGACTACAAGCTGAGTAGCTTTGTTTACAGACAGGTGGTGAACAATTTTTCGGAATCAGCTATACATTTAACTTTCATTAAAAATTACCTTGCTTACTGATAACAAAAACATGTCGCAAACCGATCTACAGAAGAGCGTTGAAATAATAACCAAAACAGAAGAACTCGCTGACAAAATCTTATCAAACAAACATGAGCTGACTGTAAGTTAAGCAATTTGGTAAATTGGCAGACACAAAAAACCATCCCCGTGTCTTACAGATTATGGACAAGCGTCGTCAGGAGACACGCGAGGCACTACGTATCATGGAGAAGAGCAACGACGAGAAAGTATGGATTACCATTGGTAGCATGCTCGTAAAAATGAAACGTGACAAAGCCGTGCTGCTTCTCAAAAAGGGTAAGGAAATGTACATATATACATATGTACTTATGTGTATATATACATACATATGTGTATATGTAAGTAGAAAACGTAAAGTATATACATATTTATATTATGTGCTTGCAGATCAGCAGCAAATTGATCAACAAATAAATATGATTTACTCAGATCAAAAAGTGCTTGTAAATAAGCATCGGGACATGGAATTTAAGTCTCCGTTTTCGGGCACACACCTAAAACCTTTGGCACGTAATGAATTTGATGCACTGAAAGCGAGCCTCCCCATGCTGTGATAGCTTAATCATTTAGAAAATTATAATAATAAAAACTGTTTACAAACATATGTATGGCAATTCTATGTGTTTATAAGCAGCTGTTGTTCAATAAGCGCCTCTGCAACGCTTACCAGCACTGCTTAATAACGATGTGTACTGTGTTGCATAAGCCAGGCTTAAAATCATAGAAAATGTTGTTTTAATATAACGACTTGATATTTTTAAAGCACTAAAAGTTATATATGTTGTTTTTAAAAAACATTCTAGGTACTTGCAAATTGAATACAAAATCTACTTAGATGCGTGTTATTTTCGTGAGTATGTCCCCTAAGTAGGCTCCATACACCCATCTCTATCGTTCATATAAAAGCTTTTGCAGCGGGGCCACCTCTAGTCTTCTGGTTTGCGCTCATTTGTTGTTGCGCTTCGTACGCCGTGGTGTCGTAGTCGTTGTTTCTATATTTCTTAATTATATTAAGTTTAAATAAATACCATTTTAATGAACACTACAAACCGTGCTACAAACTGAAACTGTACTTCACTAAATCCCAAAAAATTACTAACTCCGAGCAACTTGTAGCCGTTATTTGCATTTTTGTGCAAAAAAAAACGTGCGCTTACGTCGGTTTTGTCAGTTGCTGTGTGGTGTGTGTGTGTGGTGAATTTACTACCCCTCTTTCAGAGCGTAAATTAAATATTGTTGCTAAAAGAGTACATACATACATATGTATAAAGAATTGTTTTGCTTATCTGCGGACTGCGCTTTAATGTGCGTGCGTGTGTGTGCTGTTAATTAATTTACAAAGCCAGCCGCCAGCCAAAGAGTCTCCACATGTATCTGGTTAACATTTCGTTGGTACAAAGCAGTACACAAACATAACTCCCTAATATACTTTGTCGTGTGAAAAATTCGTTAATGGCGCGTGTTACACCAACCATTCTCTATTTTTAAAACAAGCCCCCGAAACGGCCGCCCGCCCACAAAGTGCGTGTTATAAACAAGTGTACAATACCTGCCTGCCCACCGCAATTGTTATGCTTGTTATTTTTTGTAAACTACGGCTACCTGTGCCAGAATAGTTAATCACCCGCTGCAATTTGCAAGGGACTTAAGGAAATACGGCGCCGTAATACCAACAGAGGGGCTTAGCCAGACATACAAACACACACATACATACTAAAAGTACATGTGCAATTGGAAAATGAAAGTTCTTTTGCATGCAAGAAGCGGACGTGCATAAAAACCCCAGTATAATACACGAAGCACGCAGACAAACACAGTCGCGTGCGCTTGCCCTTGAACTTGTGTGGGGCCGGGGCGTGTGCAGTGGACGGTAAGTTTGATTTGCGCCTCTTTGTTGTTGTCGATGCAGTTGTTGCTATTGTTTTAAGTTGGCCATAGTTTGGGCTATTTTTAAGAGTTTTTGCCTAAGTTTATGCAAGTTATTTATATAAAGGGCTTTTAAACTTGCCTCGTCAATGCATGAGCGTTGGCTACAAATTGTATGCTGATGTGCTGCAAATGCGTTACTGACTCATCTCATCTCCATGCTTTCTATACTCTTCTCTGAAAACGGTTAGGGACTTCCGTTTTAGGCGTAAACATTGTACTGAGCCTTCTTTTTGGTAGACACAGATTATAACTCGAGACTGAACATGCCAGATATCATTAAAACATATAACTTTAAAAACCTATTAAGTACTTATAAAAAGTATCCAAAGGAAACTGCCTATGGAGAATGTTGTTATGTTTAAAATAAGAAAATATATAATAAGCAGACAGTAGGTGTTCTTACATATGTATATATATGTATATGTACCTAGTTCGCAATAGAGGCAAGGGCCATGTATTTATTGGTCCATTTTGGGAGTACATGCATACGCGTGTGCCGCACAAAAATCAGCCCATGTTCTTTTCTAGAAAATAATGTTTTATTCACAAGCCAGAATGAAGGGTATATAGCCCCGGAGCAATCGAAGAAAACTTCTTAGCTCGTTTAACAGTTGCTTTCTCTCTCTTTCTTACTCTCTTGCTTCCCCTCCTGCAGCATGTCTTGTGGCTCTTGTGTGAGGCGACCAGCGCAAACCGCTTTATCAGCACGCTTGGCGCTGGTTGGAACTCGTCTATCCACTTTAATAGTTTTGTTTTCGCATATTGAAAAAGCCCAGCTCAGTGATTTGATTGCAGCGCAGCGCAACGCAGCGCTCATCAAATTATCTGACAGTTGAGTTAAGTTGAGTTGAGTCGACAATATAGCCTCTGCCCCACGCACCCCACAAACCCCAAGCAATGAAGCAAAATGAACAGCCCCAACAGCAGCAGAGATATCAGTGATACGAGTAGCACGTCAAGAAGGCAAGTCTGGGCTTTGTCATACGGATCAACGACTTGACAGAGCACAATAGTTGTGGGTGTGCGTGTGTGTGTGCGATTGTTTGTACACTATCAGACGCTCAGTGTGACTCTTAAATGCTTGTTGCGTGTGCTCTGGTATTTGCACTGAAGCTACACTGAACGAAAACGCATTCTGCATTCTAATGCAATTGCACAATTTATGTTATTCCCTTAACGCGGATTACAACGCGCATTAAAAATGTCCAATCAAATATATTAATACTATACATATGTATGTATATCTGGAAAATACTTTTTATTTTTGCATTGCTTTCCTGTACTTGCGGAGGATTTTTCATAACGCTATATCTGCAGCATACTGCGCATACTTTTAAATTGTAGTTGCGACAACACAAAGTCGAAAATTCTTCAAGAGATAGCAATCATAACGTCTTCATTTCACAGCAATTGAAACATTTTCGGTTGCATTGAAACTTTAATACCCTTTACAATCGAAGTGTATCTGAGCATTCAGTATAAACGTAATATTACGTAAAGTTATAAAATTATAATTTCCATACAAATATTTTCCTTACTATGCTAGTTTTCAAGTAATTTGAGGTGGAACTCCAATATGTTATATACCAAATAAAGATATACGCTTATATGCTTTCATTTAAACGTTCAAAATGTTCATGCCAGACGCACAAAGGGTATCTAACGAGTCAAAATTGTTCATTAGTAGCCCGATTACCGAGTTCCCGCCGGCATTTTCTTATCCGTCATACGTTCTTTGTGCTTTGAAGCTGCTGCGTATAGTTAAAGATTCCACTTGAATGAAATAAAGTCTCGTGAGCTAGGCTTACAATTAGAATTACCCATGCAAGAGTTGCAAACAGAAAATTTCCGTTCTGTTCTACTCACTCCATTTGAGAAAAAAACATTGCGTGCTTAACAAAGTAAACAAAAATTAAATAAATAACAAACAAAAAAAATAATAAGAGGTACTGAATATTTCCTATTAAAAAAAATGTGCGCGCTTTTTATTTGCCATATTAATTGTTCAATAATCTTACATGCCAAACAAGTTTTCAAAGCTTGTACACGAAAAATGAATTGTTGTTGTTTTTTTTTTTTTTTTTGATTTTGTTTTGAGTTTTGCGGTCGTTGTTGTTGTTATTGCTGGAAGCCGTTGTGTTCAGGCACTTGACGCTGTCGCGCTTTCTGCTGCTCATTTGTGAGTGTTTCATATAATTTATAAAAATATGCGAAATGTGTTAAAAACTAGTTTCGACAACACAAAAGACTCTCGATGATAAAGTGCTAAAATAATCAATTTGAAATGAAAAACAACAAAATTTCAAATCAAACACAATTGCTTGGTAAAAGTATGAAAAGAGTTTTGGAAATACATACTGCAAAATACAGATTTAATGTCTCAACAAAAGGGAAAAATATGTACATATTCATTTGAGAAGCCTAACGAGTCCAGGTACGAATGCTTGTACTAACAAAATATTCAAAGTTGTTCCTTAGTTTGTTGTTAATTGTATATAAGTATATACATATTGCTTGTATATTAAATTTATTTCTTCTTTTTTATGAAGTTTATTTAAATAGGGTAATTTGTTGAAATAAAAATGATTTGAAAAGCACATTCACATACATATGTGAATATCGAGCAGTTTACATAATAATGATATAATCTGATTAAATGTTTAGACGGCCTAAAAAGAGAGGTATATGGGTTACTTGCTGCATATTACTATTAAAGTATTGGCAGTCCGATAAAGTGTGCTTTACTGATGCAAGATTGTTGGTGTTGTAGAATTTGCAGATGTCTGTGTTTGTGACAGGACCAAAAAGGTGATTGTGGGCTAGCTTTAAGTGTTCTAAGCGAAGGATTTTCTGAATCTAATGCTCTTTGGGATGTAATCATTATCCTGGGAAATAAGTGGCTATTTAACCGCCGCTGTCGCATCACGATTTTTGTTTTCGCTTATATTGCAATATACAGGAACCCAAATTAAAACTATATTGGGGTGTTCAGACCAGTGTAACTCAAAAGTTTCTTAAAAGTATTGAAGCTGTAGATAATGAGCTATTGAGCAGTTTGGTGCTTCATTTGTAGGATACATGATAAAACAAAGAGTAAGTATAGTTACGAAAATAGATAGATAGATGCAAAGATATACTTTATAGTTTCGCTGTAGTCGGAGAAATATTCGCCGATTGTTTCTTCAGTTTTTATAAGTAAGTAGTGAAATATTGGACGGCAACTTATCCAACGTTCGCTTGAAGCACTCATTTATATGCCCCTGTTTTTGTGTTTAAAAAAATCGCGCCTAAGTTTTATGATTGCAGTGGCCTGAAGGATCCGATCTACTGCTTTGGAATTCACAATTTCTTAGTTGTGGCTATGTTGTTGTTGCTGTTATTGTTCCTGCTCAAGTTGGCTGCATTGTAAATGCTCGATGTAGCTTTAATTATGGGTTGTCGCGGCATTTTAGAGCTCAACTAGGCGGCAGCGTCGTCCAGTCAGCGAGTTGTCCGGTTTGCTGCGTAAGTGCAACGCGTTGCAGCTCCAACTTCTACCTGCCGCAAAAATGCATTGCGTTACAGTAGTGTAGTCGTTGTGGTGTGTGTGTGTCTGTGTTGTTCCGTGTTGATTTGTATTTTGTAATTTCAGGCACGTTGCAATTTCATTGGTTGGTTTTTGTTTTCATTTTGTGTTTTTTCTTTTCTTTTCATTTGCATTTTTTTTATTTCCAAGCTCATATTTGCTGGGGCAAAACTAAAACTTAATTATATGGTGCAGAAGGGGCTGAAAAATATTCCACGTCGCCCTGTTTGCCGTGTCAATATCAAAAGCAAACAAAAACACAAAATTTATTAAGTAATATTAATTAAATTTGCGTATTACCAGCTGATTTTTTTCCCTTTGGTATATTCAGCTGGCAGCTACCTCTCTTGGCCAAAACTAACAAATAGGCAAACAAACAAACAAACGTACGAATGAGCGAGCGGAGATATTTGCAGAGCTGGGCCAAAGTTTGGGGGACTACAGCTGGGGGCGTATATTGATACTCAAATGGTCAAAGTAATAATTACAGTATTTCTCCTCATGCGCAAAAATTGTTTAAATTTAATTCAAATTTTTTTATATTCGTTGTAAGAAAGATAAACTGGCGATTTGCGCAGAGTTTGAGTACTTTGGAGCAATGCGTTATTTGCTTAGCCACTATATTCATCACTTTATATTATTTAGTACAAATAAATAGCAAAGAAAAGGTTCAAAAATGGGTCTAAACACTTATTGCACCTTCGACGAAACAGAAGCTCGTCTTCGATCCATAGCCCAAGCCATGGACCAATTACTATTTTTGTTCAAGCTAACTGCTCTGGTCAAATTCGTAGGCAGCTCAAAAAGACTCCAATAACAATTGTTAATAGATATACTTATTATTTTGTTCTATCATTTTTAATGCGTTGAAGCATTTTGTGTTTTTTTATTGCAACTATAATTTGGTACATTTTTAGGTAAGGTAAAAATAATAATAACAAAAAATTTAAAAAAAAATCAAGTTATGAAAGTGTACCTATTATTTTGACCATCTGTGTATATTCCTTTTTGAATTTTTGCTCATGCGTCACAGACCGACCGCGCAGAAAACGACTTGAGAAATTCAATAACAAAAAGCAAAATGTGATAATCAACAAAAACAACAATTGGATAGAAAAACTCACCACGTCGCTCACGTTGGGGAGCACTAAAAGAGCGACGAGCCTGACTAAGCACACAGACACAACAATCAGAATTGAGATAGGAGCAAAACTCAGCTGTATAGATATACGCGGCATTGAGATGCGGATATGTTTAAATCCAACCGCCTGCCACCTCGTCCCACCTACCACGTTGGTGCTCTCACAGAGAGCGACCGCCGCTGCTAGCCACTTGTTGATGCTTAAAGCTTAGAGAATGTTAGCACGCAGGGGCACATAATTCACCACAGTAATGGCATCGATTGTGGTGGCTTACCTGCCCCACTCTGTCAATGTGTGTGTGTGAGTACTTGTGTTTGCTTGGCAGTCAACAACAAGAACTCAATGCCTCACGACTGGTGTGTTGTTGTCCTTTATGCCCTTCCTTTATGGACAGTTTCGCAGCGCCATACAAAAATGAGTGCAGAACAACCCACCAAAAAGGTTTTACGTATTTTCTGTATGTGTGTGTGTAAATTTGTGTATGAGTGTGTGCATGGAACTTATCAAGGTCGTCGCTTGGCGTCGCTTTTTGCTGCTGTAAGCGGGTTTTTCTACTTACAAAGCCAGCCCCCCATACCGCCCTTGTCGAACCAGTGCCCGCTAGCCCGTTGGGCCTAGCTCGCCACCATCCTTTGCGAAAAATTCTTCAGCTTTTATGTTATTGGGTTTCTTTCATTTTTTGCTTCGTATTCGCATGCCTTTGGTGTTGTTTTTATTTTTGCTATGTTGCTTGTTTGAAGTGTCGTCGTCATTGTTGTTGTTTCCCCCCTTTATTGTTGTTGCCGTTTCTTTGCTTGGGCTATTTAATTTACTTCGTTTACCTTGGCACCCGTTCGTTTTCATTGGTTGGACGCTTTTCTGCGCTGTTAGCCTTGCGTACACTTTGGTAAAAAAATATTGCTCGAAAATATCCAAATACTTTAAGATAATTACGTACCAACAAGAATTTTGTTGGAGCCCCACAATCAAGAAAATAGTTAATAAATATGTAATTTTGTCTTGATTTTGCAATTTTTGGGTCGTTTTGGAGTTATAAGATTATGTCTTCATTTTAAAAAATCCTGAATTAATCCTTTTTCTGTTTTGAATAGCAACATAAATTTGTGAACAAAATATTAATCAATTAGTGTTCCAACCAATTTCCGCAAGCAATTCCTGCTAATTCCAATTACTCAATAAGTGCTACCAATATATTATCACCTGGAATTACCACCCAGGACTTCAATTTAAGGCTGCCTCAAATTTAAGAAACCATGGCGTATTTTATGCTTATATTCTCGCCTATTGATTAAAAGGCTTTTCCCCATTGTGATTTATAGGGAAGCGTTAAAAATATAAATGCGCCCGAATACATCCTTAATATTTTACTTATGACTTTAAAATTGAAACATATTTGGTCCCCATTCCATATGTACGTTCCGTAATCTCAGCTTAAACCTGGCCACTTGTAAAAAAATGAATCAAGAAGGGACCTGTAGAATTAAAAAGCAACAAGACTATGCTTTAAGTTCAATTATGTGCTGGCCCCCTTGATGAAAAGGAAACCTGTGCAGCAACAAGAATTCCACTTGTTGTATCTGTTGGATACCTGTTTTCTGCCACACTAATTTTGGCTGCTGCCAAGTACCAGTAGCAAGATTTCATGATTGTCTCTCTTGTTTAGCTGACAGGAGACACACAACGATACAGTTCAGCCCTACACCCACCAAGGCACTCACACGAACACGCACACAGACAGATAGTCGACTAAAAGGAATTCGGTTCACTGTACCCATTTGTTTGTTTGGCCGACGCTTGTGCATGTGTACATAAGTAGTATGGCTGTTATTTATTTTACTTTTTTTTTTTTGCAGCGCCACCGCAACTTTTATTATTATTATCATAAATTTTTTTTGCCACCGCTGGCCGCGACCTACGAGCGCGCAAACGCGCTTCAAGTTGTGGCTATTTATAGCCGTTTCTAATGAGCGGTTGCTATTTTTAAGCGCATCGACGCAACGGCTTGTCGTCTGGTCAGTTTTGCGGACCGCTTTCATTTGTATGTGTGAGTGTGCGTGTGTGAAGAGCAGCGGAAACATTTCAAAATCGTGGCCAAATCATTTGCGATCTTCAAGCAAATCTTCATTTAGTTGGTTTTTTTTTTTTTTAATTTGCACGATCATTGGGTTTGCCATTGCAGTTTCGTTTTGGACTCTTTTACGGCGATAATTGTAGTTGCTGGCTGGATTTCATTAAACGGGTTTTTCAGTGGCAAGTGTGCGTTGTTTGCAGCCCTATTCAGTTTTGATTTACTATCTAGATTGAAGTAGATAAATATATACCAGGGCAATATGTATTCATACGATTCTAGGGCGTAAGAATTTATTGAATGATGGTTAATATTTTATCAATACATTTCGCTAAAATGTTTTTTTTTTGCAACCAATAGAATACAATTGAAACCATAGATGTTCAATATATGCCCAGATTTATGTTCAGTCTAAAAAAATATATTTATTTTATCATATAAACAATATAGTTACCATATTCAGCAGGTATGAAAAATTAATAACTATTACTTTTTAGATTGAAAAATGTGTGCAGGGCGTATACGTAATATAAATGTCGGTACATTTGCTTCATAACGGCACCTTTTCTGAAATTCTATACATAGATGGAACAAAACTAAGTCTGGTGGCCACATATTTTTTGGCAGAGGGCCAACACTTCTGGGTAACCATATTCGTGTTAAGCTCATTTGTTCCACCGTATTTGGAATTGACAGACACAAGTGTTGTGTCTGAGCTGTGAAAGTTTTAAATATGTAGTTCATTAAGCCTCTTATGAGTGTGTAAGCGTGTTTTCGTGTGTCTGCCTTTCAATTTAGCACTCCGTCAATGTGCCATTTTTGACAGACCTATTCCCGATCATTAAAATTAAACAAATTGAAGTATTCATTAGCAGTTTAATACCTTGGGCAGGAAATCTCTGACGTCCATAAAATGCATAAAAATTAAATTAAACACACGCGCACACACACCATAACAGACATAAATACATATGGGAAATGCCACCTTGACCAACTGGTGCACCTTCAAATAGACTGTTTTGTCCAAATTTAGAATTTAAGTACATATGTGCGTTTCGAACGAAAAGGGATACAATAATAGATACACAAACACCTTAATTTATGTAGACACAATAACAACAATGAACGTATTGGTAATCAATCTAACTAAATGCAATAAAAAACCATTTGTATATCCGAGAAATTACAGGTTATTATTGAAACGTAATGTTGGCCTTAAAGAGGAAATGAAGTTGACAAAATTGTTCAAATGAGTGGTGCGTGGGAGTGTGCACACATGGGAGCGTAACTGTCCTATAAAGACACACATACACACATAAATGAATTTCTCTATACCCAATACTAACCTCAAATCCTAGCATTACTCATTAGCAATGTGGTCGCCAGTTTTTAATGCCATTAATGAACCAACTTTTGTGTTTTGTAGTGGGTGCTTTCCTTTGTTTCACTTTGTTTTTATTCAGCAAAACTCTCTTGTGTTTCCAAGGTTTATTTTGTTGCTATTTTTAATTACTTAAGATTTGTTTGAAGTTCTTTTGTATGACAAAGTTCTCAACCTATAAAAGTTACCCAGTTACACCAATTAAATTGAAAAACGATGACCAACTAATTGTAATAAGAAAAAGAACACAATTAACAACAGTCAACGCTTTGTTTAAATCACATTATAGAATATATCTTTAATAGACTTTAATTTTGAAGCTATTTTTTGTTTCTTCTATTAGTCATAGACATGAGTGAATATGCCAAATATTTTATAGTGTACTATGGTCGATCCTTTTCAATATTGAAATTAAAGCATACCACAATTTTTCTTTTAAATAAAGTTGTAAAATGCAAAAAGCAAAGATATTTTTCATAAATATATTTGTGCGCTCCTGGCCGGGTTTTAAATTCAAGTAATTTTGTTTAGTCGAATACAATTTTTAAAGCACATAGAAAATTAGTTAGAGATTAGGCATTAGATTGATAAGGAATTACATATGTTGCGAAAAATTTTATATACCATTTCAAAAATATCACTGTGGCGAATAAATAATTAAAACATGACAATAGACTATTTACTGTGGGTAATTACCTATCTCTACCTCTTGCATCCTCATTGGCGGACACTTTTTCTAAAACATTCGATCGGTGTATAAAGTATTTAAGTATCCCCTTAAGCGGACACTTAAAATTGGCCGACCGTGAGTGTCCGGCCATGAGAGTTTTCACTGTATATGTTGACAAAAATAAATTATTATAACATTAGGACAATAGAACAGTATACTTTGTACATGTATGTATGTACCTGAGTATGTATAAACAAATCCGTAAAAAGCAAATCATAATTGCTCATAAAGGAACACTTCATTTTGAAGCGAACACGACTCATACTCGCACATACTCATACAAGTAGTAGACAATATATAAAAATGCAATATTGAATAAATAAAATAATAAAATAAATATTTGCAAATTCTGAGTGAATAAACAACATCAAAATACGAATTTATAATTACAACAACAAAACCATCGTCGCACTGATGTTCTTGTTGTTTCTTTTTTTTGCTGGAGCCGCTGCTGTTGCTATCCACTTGCCTTGACCAAAGCTTAAATTTCGGAATTGGCGTGTTAATTGTCTACAGCACCACCGATGTCTCGCCGAAATTGAAAGCTACATATGTACGTCCGATGTGTGCGCCAAAAATCAAATGGAGAGCAGCCACAAAAAACCCAAGTTAGTGCTAAGCGTCGTGTGGTTCTAAGATTTGTAGACAGGGAAGGCAACCACTTGGCACGCAGACTTAATGACTACTTGATTTAATTGCTTTCATTCAGTTAACTATAATGAATGAGTGGGTAATGATTTTAACTTCAGTCAAGAGAGGATGCGAAAACGTCTGTGTGTGTGGGCTGGGTTTAACCAAAATGTGCTGGACATATATTTTTTAGGCTACCCGAAAATTGTGCTATCATGTATTAAGTTTAATATGTTTATATAGCTTATTTGTAATTCACTTTACCTACAATTACCATCATTTCGAAACTTTTCTTCTCTGAGAGCACTTTATTTTTATATTTTTGAATTTAAACTGTTTATACTTTCGTATAAACTAACTTTATCAACTATTGAAACATTTCTTGAGTTAAGTATTTTAAAGGTTCAATTATAGGCCCACTGATCTTAAATAAATATATAGTAAAAAAGGAAATGTTTCCGTTTTAGAGATGTGTCTGAATTACTCAAATTTTTTTTTTATACCAAAGCTAAAGGGACGAAGGGCTTGTGTTAATTTTTGTAACAGCTAAAATAAAGCATATCCACCCTATAAAATATATATGTTTATTCATATTATATCAGCATACCGCAAGAAATGTATCTATTCTTCCATATTCCTGGCCATCTGTCTGGGAAGACTCAATCTTTAATATTTTTTTTGTTATAGTTTGCCCGTCTATAGTATCTTTTCATATTATTTACTCTCCTTCGCTATTTGGCATCGCTATTCTAATATTGATTGCAATATTTACCGCATCCTTGAAATCCATTGCCTTTTTTGTACGGTTAGATAAAATCAATAACTACTTTATAGCTTTAATAAATTTATCTAGGCAATTGGCACATGCCTCATTATACAGTCATTGATAGCTATTGATGACGCATCGAAGCCAATTGTTTTATCTTACGCAGCATCAGAAACCATTAGAACCACTGGGCAACAATATTATCGTACGTATAATTTATTGCTTTAACAGTCAGTCAGTCAGTCGAGAGACAGAGCTTGTCAGATTTGAATGCAACCGGTGATTAAGGTGTCAGCTGTAAAAAAACAAAACATAAAACGGCGAAAACGTAGCCAAAGCGTGTGAGCAACCGTAAAACTAATCGTGAATAAAAATGAGCGCTTAAACTCTTTTCACAACATATTTTTCAGACCAAACTAATGAGAATAAACTAATGACATGAAAAATTATAAAAATGTTTCGGTCTGGAGCACCTTAGGGCAACAACAGAAAACAAATAACTTTTGAAAAGATAGAGCACACGAAAATGTAAAAAAAAAAATAATAAAAAAAGTTAAGATTGATAAAGCAGCTAAACAAATAAATCAATAATGATATTATTGGAGACGACAGGTCCCGAAAGTGTTTATACATAAATATGCACATACATACAGACGTACTTATGATTTGTTGTTGGCTGTTATTTTGCTGCTTTTATGTATTCTCGTATTGTGGATATGCGCTGTTGTTTTGGTAAACAATAATCATAGCATTTGAAAAGGCGCAAAAAGTTTGTGGCAACCGGTTCTCAAGAGATTTCACGCGTGCTGGCAAGCTCTGCTCTCCCTTACCTTTTGCCGCATCACCGTCGTCGTCGTCGTCGTCGTCATCGTCGTCATGGTAAACCAAATAAAGCGCCGTCAATTAAAGTTTAATGAGATGTCTAACAAACATTTGCGGCTAATGCCGAGCAATAAGCAAATTGCCGCGCTGCTGCGTTCTCTGCCACGTTTGATTAATATTGGTGCGCACGCATCCGTTGTGCGTCTGCAAATTCGACACGTGTATGATTACAGATTTATGTACAATACATATTTACATATGTTTCTGTTTACACACACATACATACATAATAACTGCGAGCGCAGTGACGGTGTCATAAACTAACGTCGCGCATGCTCTTTGCTATTTAACAGCGATCGTGTGATTAACTGTTAACAAATCGTGCACACGCTGATGTCATACACTTGTGGACCCGCACTCGGTCTTTCCATCTCTCCCTCTCTCTTTCGCTCAATATCGTTGACTCTGCTCAACGTTTGCCGTTATCGCGTAATTGCGCTTATGTGATTGTATTGGTGATGTCATTATCCAGCGCCGTCGCTGAATGGGTTGCATGATACAAAAACAACAGCACCACCAGCCACAGTACATGGGCGTAGCCAGGATATCATTTAGGGGAGGAAAGAATTCAAAGATGTGAAATATATGTAATAATAAGCATATTATTCTTTTTTCTACCTTAAACACTATTAATTGAGCTAGTCTTTATTTTATTTGCTAATTAACCTTAACCTAGCGTTACAAAAACACAATAATTTTATTGAGTACAAAAACTAATAGCTGAAATAATGGCAAACATGCCCTTTTATCCACTTACAAAAAAGTGCCCTTATACTCAGTATATTTCTAAGAAATTATCTCTATTACTAAAATAGATAAATTGGTTAATACCTAAATAATCTAAACTAAGGACAATCTTAAAAAAATGTTTTGAGGGCTTAATCTAAGTCTGTGACGCGTGCCTCATTATTCAAATTTGGCGCCTCATAGAAAGAATAGAAATAGAATTGGAAATAACGAATAGAGCATTTGATTGAATAGAGGATTGATTTCTTAAAATCAATTTGACATTTCAAATGATGAAAATTATGGTAAGCATTAATCGAAACAGTGCTAGAATAAATGTAATACTATATTAAAAGAAAATATATTTAATGATCCCAGTTCTGGCGAACATTTGCTCGTCGTTGTCATGACCCTTTGCTACGCCTATGTAGCAGTACAGCAAAAATGTTTGAATAAAATAACAACAACAAAAGTACACGTTGCTCTCTCGTGCTCAGCACTTTTCGTTTTATTCTAATTGGATTCCGGCCCGCATATTATTCAGAGAGCGCTGCTGCGGCTGCTTTTTGCAGTTCACCTCACAATTTGTTGACTTTTGCCGTTTGTTTATCTCATTTATTCGTTTATTCGCTTTGTGCAGTTTTTCCACTATCAATAAATACTAATTTACAGCATTTGAATTTGCACGTGACTTTAGTTAAGTTCGGCTTATTTTTTGCTGCATGCCTACGCACTGCTCTTTCGTGTGTTTGCGTGTTGGCATTTTTGGAATTGCTGTGTTTGTGACACACACACACACACACACACACACACACACACACACACACATACATACATACATATGCAGTTGTAAATCTGTATGTGTGGCCATTCAATGTTGTAGTGCTGTGGTTAACTTTAATTGTATTTTCCCATTACGTATACGACACGTGTTTTGCATTGCAAAGTTGCATCCTGTTTATTTTTAAATCTAAGAAATGAAGTATTGAGTTTATTATATGAATCCGTATGTCATAGAACCCTTAAGCTGATTAACCCATTGTGCAATACAAGTCAAGAAAAATGGTCGCAGCACAACAAATTGCATTTAGTTGCATTGTCGTGCTTTGTACTAATTTACATTGTGGGTGTGAGTGTATTCTCTGGACGCAATGACATAATATCTACAAATGTAAGTACGTACATATATACATACATACATATCTGAAATAGATTAGATTAGCACTTTATTAGTTAGTACAATTGCAGTTAGAATAAGAACAGAAGTTAGTTGAAAAATAACAATTAAAAAACAGAATAATAATAGTCAATGATTCTGACCAGCTCTTCTAAATTTTTAAGATGCATATTAGAATAAAAATATTGGACATATATTTTTAAAAGTATAAAAGCTGCAATTAACATGCATATTTCATACATAAACGCATATGTTTTAATAACTTACATTTGATATGTATCGGTGGAGTGGGGGGAGTGCATTAAAAAAAATTCAAAATCTTACTTTCTATATTATTTGTAGGGTCAGCCACGTCTCCTAATAATGTAATAATGTACAAATGATAGTATTTCAAGCCATTATTTTAATACAATGAAATAAAATTTTTTAATAATTTTGTAATCTCATGCCTAAGTAACTTTTAATTTCTGTTTTCTTGATTGAAATTAATAATTAATTACATATTTTTTACGTGCAGCAAAAGAATTATAGAAAGAAATTATTTAACTTAAGTGTGCGGCATACGGTATCACGCTTAGCATTATCAATATCCATAACTATCTATAACATCTAATGCGAAATATGCGTAATATTGCAGTTTACAGAGTGGCACCAAGCCCGATGGGCGTCATTGGTGCTGTCAAGGACAGTGCAACACAAAAATGCCGACAGCTGACGTGCACCGCACATCGCATTGAACTTGAACGAGGGTTGCACGCGGGCGACCTTGGTTTGGGGTGGATTTGGTGTTGTTTCCAGAGGGTGTTGTACACAATGCGTTTGCATTGCATTTGCATTGACATTGAAATGTTGTGTATATGCGTTCTGAGCGCATCAACCTACTCATTTACTCACTTAGTCACTCACACTCAATGCGATGCGCTCTTGAGTTGCGCTCAAATTTCAGGGGCGCCTTGGCGATATGCAGCAAAAAATTGCAAACGTTTCTATTTTGGTCATTGTGTGTGGCCATTTTTAAAATGGCTTAAATTAATTAAAAGTGAGATTAGTGCATAAAGTTGGATATAGCCACTGACGTCACTGAAACGCACACGCAATGCAAGAAGGGTTCTCCTACACGGCGTATGAGTAACGCAAATTGTATTAATAATTCTCACAAATTCAAAACAACACGAAATTGCTTTTAGAATGCCTCATAACATACCAAACACACACATACTTACACAGTTACAACCTTTCAACTTTCAACTTTTACATCGTCCTGAAACTTGTCTAACTTCAATGCAGAACTCTCGTTGAAATTGCGGACTCTATAAACGGCAGTGTCAGGGTCCAAAAAAGAAGAAAGAAGTAAAACCCGATTCAAAGCTGGCTACTCAAAGTAGTTACAAAAATAGCTGGCTATGAAAAAGAATTCAAAGGCCAAGGCGAATAATGTTTGAAAATTGGCAAACTTTTGTCGCATATTTTGTGATGTTATTAGTTTTGGAGTTTTTCATCAGCCGTAAATTAATAAATGTGTTATGTGTTCTGGTATGTGTTTTCTGCTTGATCTAATACTACATACTATAACGGCAATAGTCCACATTCCTTTGCCACTTCCTGTGACTTTGCAAAACCACCACATCATCATGACATTTGAGCTAATTGAATATGCAAAGAGCGTTGTGGCATTTAAAAGCCTTGGCTTGTTTATCAATTTCTGGCGCATTGCTAGTGCAATGGGAAAATGCCAATGCGCTTAAAAGTCAACACTTTTGAACTTGGAGCATAGGCGGGGATAACATGCCACAAGTCGTAGCCACTTGTCGTAGTCTCATGGTGTGTTATTTCAAGGACATCCGCTTCATGGGCCCGCTAACGCTTTTCAGTTGCCACACAGCCATAGCCACAGCCATTGAAGCAATTCAACAGTGGACGACAATGCACCGTCTCCAGCAAAAGTTGTCTGCTACGTTCGTTGGGTTTGCCTAAGGAAAGCGAAACCCAACGTGCCAAAGTGCCAACGTGCCGCCGAACGAAGTCACGAGTCAATCGAAGGTTGAAAACTTGTCTTTAAAGCGCATAAAACATGTATTTATGTACTATACATGCACTGTTACAAAAAGACAACATAGAAATTCTTGCTCTAACTTTTATTAATCAACAAATTCAAAAATATTTCAGATAACAATATGATTCTTACTCATTTAAATCAATCCGGAAGTGTTTATAATAAAAGGCTGTGGCGTACGCCTCATGAAGTTTTAAAACATTTGCATGTTTCTAGTTTCGCCAGACTACATTTTTTCATGACTAGCATATTAAATTTCCGCATTGAGGTTGTTCTTAATAGAGATTGATGCACATAGCTCAAGTTACTTCTACTTGTTGGTAATTCTTTTCGAATTTCAAATTTCCATAAATTTCTCCATGTATTCATGTATTCATTCAACCTTACAAACAAATTAACTAAACTATAAGCAAATATAACTGATTAATTATGGGTACTTCTGATTTCTCCATTCCTTTTTCATTCAAGTTGTGTGTCCAATTGTTATTTGTTTTCATCGATTTTCTTGCGTATACACGCAAATTCGTTTTTAATAAAGTGATTATATAACTACAGAACTATTTGATTGTTAACATAAATTAATTGAAACAAATATAGCTCTGATATTTTAGCTCGATGTCTATTTGTTGTGTGTTAGATTTCCTAAGACTTCCATATTAGAGTTAGTTATTTTGTAAAGAATATAATCAACTAAACGGTTATTTAAATGCACTAATGAACTGATTACTATTAATATCTGCCTCTCACTTATCTAGTAATTGCATTCAATAGTTATTTTTATTAATTTAATTATAAAATTGCTGAAATGTCTTATGAATTTGCGTTTAACGAACGTTAATCGATTTACCCTTTTTTGTATTAAGCACTTTTTTTCTGTGTGCCCTTTGTTTGCATTTCCAGTCAGATATTCGATTCTTTTTTCTTTGCTTTCCTATTCCCATTCAGTGCTGCAACGGAAATGTGTCGGAGTCCTCAGTCACTTGTATATATACTCGAATGTGTTGGCAATGAGACATGTTGCAAGTGGCATAAGTTGATTGACGCTCTGCCGCGACGCACGCATGCTGCATTTTGATGCAACGTACACGTCCCCCATGTTTGCCTTAATGGCAAACAAATTGGTTTCTAGATAAACGTAAACGCTTCAACTATCATAATAAAATAAGTAAGTAGTTGGTTTTTGCATGGATACAGGAGCATTGTTTTGGTGTTAGTGTTGGGCCAATAAAATAAATTGCATTTTTGATTTTTGTTATTTTCTATCAATTTGCTGGCATTGCTTGCTCCACACAAATGTGCAATGCAAATATATGTGAGGCGAACATTTTACCACTTGGCCCATCAATATTTTGCGTGCCTAGCACTTGGTAGCACTTCGTTGCGTTCCACTTCTGGGAATAAATATGGAAATTTATACACCGCGCTAATAGCATGTTACTCGTACCTTACAAAATCATCAGCGCGCACATACTGTGAGTAGCAATGATAGAAAGAAAAAATAAGAACCAAAAAAATGGCGTAACGTGCCTGTAATTCCCAGAAGTTACTCAAACTAGTGCGGATAAACGTACGTACTGGTTCTGTTTAAAAGTGATTCTATGCCTTAACTACTCGTGGTTGGGATAGGCCACTAAAGTTTTGAAATCAAAAATATTGCCAGAAATTAAAAAATGCTTTGTTCATTAACATTATTATTGCTATTATTATGCAATTTTTAAACTTTTTTATATTTCGACTTCTTGCGTGATAATCCCTCTAAAAAAGAACGGCGCATCTGTCAATTTAAATGTTAATTATTAAAGGATTGAGAAATATTTTAATTTTTCAACCCAGATAAATGTGTTTAAATGTTCTTCATCGGTAAATATTAGTAGTGTCAAGAGTCCTTTGGCACATCAGCTATTTGTTCCTCTTTTATGACTTAAGTGCGCTGTAGAAATTGTATAAGTTGGTTACCAATTTCTTCATCAGCAAAGCAATAATGATGGAATAGCCATGATCATGGTACAAACCATTAACCTTAATCATAGATTTCTCAATTCCTATATGCGGGTGTCATTCCTTTTTCGAGCCATTCTTCCCTTTTTTTGTGGGAAAATAAACTAGTTTGCAAAACTACTGGCGAGGTAACTAGTTCTGTCAGAGGCATTTGCAAAATGTTTGAGACTGCAGAGATTTTGTTTCTCATTGGCGGACCGAAAAATTAGGTTATCGCCGTATGCTTGATGATGTGTATGAGTCTGATTGTGTGTGTGCCGTCAAATTGACAGTCAATGTGAGTTATTGGCTTATAATGCGCGTTCCTTGAGCGTGCCGAGAATTTCAACGAATTTCATACGCTTATCTATGCATGTATATGCAAATGGCAGCATATCATCAATAACAAGAACCGCATCAGCACTACTAGTTAGTCAATAGTAAGTCAATGCATTATCGCAAACATGATAGGTTGTGCAAATCAATCACATTTGCATAAGTTACAAAATTAGGTATACTTGTGTGTCTTAAGAATTTGAACACCCTTTTTTTCAAGGCGATTTCTAGTGACTATGCAAATGTATTCGCCTTATTTAAGATGAAATGCTCTTAATGTTTGTTGGTTCGTCTTTAGACTTACAGACGGTCTTGGACTTGCAGCACAGCCTGATTTTCGTAGCATGTTTCTTTTTACTTGATTTGTTTATTATGCCGACAAATATGAGCTGATAAGATCATTTCAACTTGAAAGCTCAGAAGTAAAATCTTTATCCCCAAAATTTTCCAGGTTTTTCGAATTAAAAGGTGAGGAAAAGGAATCGTTATGCTTGTATTTTTTTTGTAGTTCTTGACATTTTTTCATACTCGTTCATCGATCTAAATTTAGGTATAATATCAAGTTAATATGGTTGAAAAGTGTTGTCAGCTACAGCAATTATCTGCCGGAAAAACTAATTCTAGATGTTTATTTCTTATTACTTTACTTACAATTAATTTTAAAATTTCGTTTCATTTTAGCTAAACAGTTGAAACCCACTCTAAGCACCAAAGGAACACAGTTAAATGGCACTTTAAAAGGTATGTTCAAAACTACATATTTATCAAGTGATTTGTAATGAAGTTAAAAAACTATGCATCGACTACGACCACTTTTAAATGCAAAGTGTCGCTGCTTATGAGAATGAGCGCCGAGACCACAATGTTATGAATTGTGGCAGTTAATGGTGGCAATTTATGTAAAAGGTAGTATCTGTCCGGCCATTTTGTTGTTGTCGCAACTTCCGGTTCAATAGGGCGCAAGAGAATACATTTATTCATTTAACGCTTCATTAATTCATCACTTTCAATAACATTTTACGCTTACATACATTTTGAGCAGCGGCAGGAGTGTATACATATATATGTGCGTGTGTGTGTGTGTGTCTGCTTAGATACGTGACGCAGGTAGTAACAGCCACGACTAAACCGCCAGCACGCGGTTCGCTGGGCACAGTAAATGCGAGGCTTGAATTTCGCTTTGCAGCTCGTCAAACCCTGCGCTTTAATTAAGCGTGTACACTAAATACTGGGCTAGTGTGTGCGAGTGTGTGTGGGTTAAATATTGTAAAATTCATTGAGTTGCTCATTAATTTATTAACTTTCCGTTCGCATATCGCCCTCCCTCCGCCACATCGAAATAAAATTTTATGTAACATACTTTGAGGCGCATTTGGTTGTAAAGCTAGTTCTGGGAATGCTTTGCCCAATTAGGCAGCATCGTCGCTGCCTCGCAAGCCACCATAACTTGTGCAGATTCGCTCTACCTGTGTATCCAGTCGCACGTGAATGTTGCACGTGCCACACGCAAAAGGCAACAGGCAATAAGTTGCACGCACGCACGCCAGTTGGCTTGCATAAAGACACAAGCCTGCCTAAAGGCTTGCCATTGTTTCGTAATGTCCCGAATATCCATGACAATGGCAAGCCTGCAATTGATGGATATACGAGTATGTGCGTGAATGCGTACTCGGAAATAGAGATATGCGCATCATTTATATAACTGTCAAATCTATTTTACGCCAGCTTTTCACGCAAGGATTTTAGATAATAAGCAGATGCATGTGCCTCCTCATACGCAAAACACTTATACACAAGATTTGGCCACACCTAATGTTGTTGTTGCTGTTGTTATTATTGCCACCGCCTCTGCTGTTGCTGATGCCGCTGTTTGCGTTTAAAAATAACTCCTTGTTGAATTTCCATGGAAATCATGCATGCTGAATGTAAGAATATTGATGTTTTTTCTCAGTGCTAATTTTAAAATTATAGCTGCATGTGTGCGCGCCACAGCTCGTGGCAATCAAAGAGCAGCAATCGGGATGGGCCGGGCCGGTCCGGATCGACTAGGACAGAAACGAAAGCCCAACTTGAGTCCGCAAGTCCTTATGCAAGTCTTGCCGAATTGTAGGCCCAACACTAAATAATATGTATTTCTCTTGTTTTTGCGGGTGTTATTGTCTGTTATAAAAATAGGTGAAATTTTATTTAAAAATGTGCGCGCACTTCGCACTTACATTTTCAATGCAACAACAACAACAACAACAACAACAGCAGCACCACACACATACAAACAGCATCATCTGAATGCTCAGGCAAAAGCAGAATTTCCTTTCATTTAGTTGAAGGAGATCGGCAGTCAAAGCAACACGCAGCAGAACCAGCTGGCCAAACGACTCGACCAAAGGCGGAAAGACAGAAAGCGAGCTGGCAGGCAGGCGGGCGGGCGGACGGGCGGACGGTCAGAAAGGCGGGCACAACGACCAAAATACTAAATACAAAATACATACTTATACAATAACAAAAACAAAGAGAACCAAAAATAATACGAAAAATTGCTTTAATTTAAAAATATTTCAATGTGTTTGTTGGTTGCTCTTGTGTATGCCCAACTGTGCGCGCCATTCGATTTATTTTGAGCGATCCGATCGGCTAGCATTAACGGCATTATTAGCGCATTGGCCGAGCAATCAAACGCGTCGTTGTTGTCGTTGTCGTCGTCGTCGTCGTCGTCGCCTGAATTAAGGAAGAAAGGAAGCGGCTCACTCCTGAACTGCTCGCATACCGGTTGAATCGAACTTAAAGCTATAGTTGATACAGTAATTGTTGTTGTTGCTGTTGTTTTGAATAAACATACATAGTACTATAAACTAGTGCCAAAATGTAAATCTCAATTACTGATATAAACAATTATAATGTAATTTTCAAAATGTGTCTAGACAAAATATAGTGTTGGACTGATATATTATTAGTGGTTAAAATTAACGAACTAATAGGAGACCATTTAAGTCAATTATGTTTAGCTAGTGCTGTGCCATTTCGTTCAGAACCAGTTCATTTGAACAAAGTCCTTAAGTTGAACCACTAAAAAGCTAGTTTTGTTCGCTTGCTCTTAAATTTGGAAGACTGCCTACATAAATAATACATAATATTCTCTCTCCAAACATAGATGAAGCCATTAAATTCTTATTTGTTTTATTTTTCAACAAAATTGTATATAACTATTTTCTCCACCTTCCTGACAAAGAAAATAAAATGATTTTGAAAAGACTACTATTAATTAATAATTAGTTTAACATTTTTAGTAATCAGGTTTATCTTCTTAAATTAATCAACCGCTAGCGCAGTTTAGCTGCTGAACTAACAATCATTAGTTCAGCAACTTGATGCGAGAATGCAATTACAATTTGTCCTTGTTTGCCGCTGCAAAAATCTGTTTTTTTTAACAAAATTTAAATTTAATTTATTGGGTGGGGTCTCAAGCCGTACTCCTTCAGTAAGGCTGTAATGTAACTTGTTATGGTTCTGTCTCACAAGCACTTAGAGCAAATCCTCTCCAATACAAACAACAAATCCAACAAAATTACAAATGCGCCATTAAATTGTCTTTAGAATGTTGGTAACTTAAAAGCTCATTAAAGCAAACAAGCTGGCTAGCAGGGGTTGTGACTTGCCGAATTTTTCACTTTTATTGTAAATTTGAATGCGTTTGTTTACAATCGTCGAACATTTTAGCTGTTCGGCACCATTTTTAAGAAAGGTACTTGCTGTGGTATACGGACAGACTCAAATGTTTGTATGTGTGTGCATAGGTAGGGTGTAGTATGAGTTGGTATGGGGTATGGTTTGGTGTGGTTGGTTATTTATTTTAGGTTACCTCTAAAATTAAAATGGCTCAAAACACAAACCAGCACACGTACTACAACACACATCGACACAAAACAGCAACAGAAACAGAAACAACAAGCACAAGAACAAGAACAACAAATAGGAACGCGTCGTAGAGAAACAAAAACGTTTTTTATAGAACATTTATTTATAATTATACATTCTCGTTGTATATGCGATTTTCTGCGCCAGTAAAGTGAAGTGTAGGAAATATCGTACATACATATTTTCATTTCAATCTTCAATTCTTCGTTCGCCTGCGTGTGATTTCAATTTTCGAATATCCGATGGATAGCTCGCGCGTGTTTGCTGCACTGAAGAGTGCAACGCCTGGTGGCAAGCAATGTCCAGTCAATATTTTTTTAAATACATAATTCAATAATCAGCATACACAATCGAAAGTGAATGCCTATTAAAAAAAAATTGCAAATTTAATTGCGCGGCATTTTAAATTTACAAATTTATTCATATTAATTGAAATCCCGACGAAGGACGTGAGTTTTTATGTAAATCTATTTTTGCGCTTTTCTGCAAATACGAGCAGCAACGCATACGTGTGTGTGTTGGTCTCTCTGTGTGTGGCTGAGTATGTGCGCGAAAAAATCCGCTAAAATTGTTTGTTTAATTATACGTTTTAAATATTAATTATGATTTAGCAAAATATAAATATAAAAGAAATGGCCAAAACAGCCTGTTAATCATATGGTTTATTGAAAGTGAAATCTTCAGCAAAGCCAAAGCGAAATTCTGTCAAAGCAATAAAATTTCCCAAAATAAATAAAAACATCTGTTTTTTACAAGAAATACAACAAAAGAGAAGAAAATTTGAGGTGAAAAGTGCCAAGCATGTTTCCAACAATTTCATGCAACATGTTCCCAAAAGCAAGTGTTACGCACCAGAGGGCGCTAGTGGAATTGATAATGAACAGCTGTTGTCACGATCCGCGGCAGCTGTTTTCAGCAGCCAGTAGATGGCGCAAGCTGCACCATTTTAAAAGAACGTAAGATATCCAAATTGTTGATGCTCTTTCTTTTCAATCAAAAAGATAAATGGCTTTAATATATGTAATGAAAATAATAAAATAACGGCTTCAATTACGATAAGAAAATCAAGATCCTTTAGGAACAAAGATTTTTAAAAATCGCGTTGCATTGTAAAAAGCTTAATTAATCACAAAATATCTACAAAGTCTTTTTCCAACTTCGTATGGGGGTTTCGTGTCGAACATTTGATAAACATTTTAATAAAATGGATTGTTTCTTTACATTTAAAAGCTGAACATGTGTGATTATATATTGCTTGCAAGTGTTTCTTTAACTAGAGTCTAATAGTTATAGTTAATAGTTTATTTTTGATGGCCCATTTCCGCCTCAGCTTGAACTGATGGTGATGATGTGGGTTCTTTTCCACATATAGCTAGATTAAGCCAGCTGAGAAAAAAATCCTATTCACATAAATTGTATCGAAAATATTTTCCATTTCCTACTCATGTTATACAATTTTCTAGACAACTTAAATAAATTTCAGTTTCACACATAAATTTATTGAAATGTCTATGTATACGAGTATAGTTGTTGTTTAAAAGACTCTTCGCAACTGCAACAAAATGTGGTTCATTTACGCAAATTTTTTGTAGACTTTGGCCGCCTGCCAATAATTACAAAAGTCGCTGCAAAGAGCTAACAAAAATGAGCAACGTCTGCAACGCCATTTTGTAAAATGTACACTTTTAAATGCCGCAAAATGAATTTCGTTCTCGGACTGGCCAGTTGTTGGGTCAGTTGTTGCTTTTGTTGTTGTCTTGGTTGTGTCATGCACATGACTCAATGAGGCGGCAACGAGCAAAGCAACAAAACAACAACAGCAATGTTTTGGAAATATTTACATTGGCAATATACAAGTACATACATACGTATGTATATGTATGTGTGTATATAGTCCTCAAATAATTAACTACACAGCCACTGACATTGAGCCGCTCGTTTTGGTCGCCCTGTTGTCTCCTTGAGGCATAAACAATGCTGACTTTATTTCAATATGAATTTGTTGACACCTAATAGATATACGTACATATATTATTTTTCTATGGTGGGCGTTATGTCGTGTTCGTTGCCAAATTATAAAGCACAAAATCATGTACATATATACAGATATACTCAAGAGTCGGCCAAACGAAGAAGTGTCATAAAAAAGTGAAAAACAAAACATTTCCACTGCTACGCTTGCTGACGAAAATATCAAATGCCATGACAGAGTAGAAAATTATGAAAATTTATTATAGACAACTGGTGAATGTTTATGTGTGTGGTGGAGGCATGTTTGCATACCCTACCTGAAAAACAGCTGAAGGGGTTTGTTGGCTTCTAAAGCCCACTTAGCGGCAGCTCGAGTTGTGACACCCAAAAGAAAGAAAACTGAAATGCTTTGGCTGTCAGGGTAACAGTAGCGCATATAAATACGTGTATATATATATATATATATATATATATATATATATATATATATATATATATATATATATGTATATACATATGTACATATATTCGAACATACTCGGAACTGCGGAAAAGCTGATCAACTCTCTCATAGTCAAGCTTTGTAGGTGGATGCTCTAATGTGGCTGCTGTCTCTGACTCTGCTTCTTCTGCTGCTGTTGGCGTTGAAGCATTTCATTTGCCACCCACACGTCTATGAAGGCGCACTCATACTTGTACACGTATACACAAATACATACACACCCAGTTACACAAACACACAAAAAAATAACAGAGAGGGAGAGAGTGAGAGAGAGGCAACGGTGCGTGGGCGTTGTGCACACAGCGGGCATCACACGCGCGCACAACGCCTTTGTTCGAGTCTCGCAGGAAACTCTGCAACTGCAAATAACGGTTGACTAAATGCCATCGTAGCGGACTTGTTGCATTTGCAGGGCTGTATTTGATGGCCTGTGGACTGGCAACTGTAGGCAGCAACCTAAGCCCTTGGGCTTCCATTGTGCAAGCATTTCTATCGCCTAACTATGTAAAGTGTCCTTTTTATTTGATTGACTTTCAAATTTCAATGGAAACTAATATTTTGCACACTTTTCTGCACTTCCTTTCAGCTTCTTAGTGGAACACAAAAAACTCAGGTGGAAAACGGCAACGTAGCGTTAGCTTCAAGTCAATTCTGTTAATTCTACGAGGTGTACTACGGCTTATATGCCCTTCCAGAGATATACTTGTACTACTATATAGATATTTTTGCCAGTTGCCATTGGAAAATATTAAGTTCAACAGTAGCATTAAACAGGTAAGCAACAAGTTTAACTAGCGCTATTGCTAATCTTAAACTCTTGCGCAAACAACTCAACCATTACCAGCATTCCCCTACAATTAACGTCAAGTATTTGCCAGAGATTTTTTTCGTCCCTGCCCTTTGCTCGTTTACGGTTGGCAGTGCACTGCCATGACAACGGCAGAAAATTGCTGTAGTTAGGAAACCGTGCACTAAGTATTCGCATAATATTACAAGCTTCTAGTATTCTATTATTATTTTAATTGGTTCCATGGGCAGCAAGTATGGGCAGAGAGTTCGTTCGTTTCACTTTAAGCAACATTTAATATTTAATAAAAATTATAAAAAGCGAATTTAATAACTATTTATATTTAATGTTCCCCTTTTCGCCGAAATCGATATCGCTTCATTTTCCGACTTAATTTTCATGCCGATATGTGAGTGAAATTTCCATTGTATGTGATGCATACAGAGATAGAGCAACGTAGATATAAATTCTGTGCATTTTTATTCGCTTTTACATTTCGTTGATTTTTCAAAGTCTGATATTAAAACTGGTGGCTAAAAAATTTATCCTTTCAGGTCCCCACTAATTTTCAGATTGTGCTTTCACAAACGTAAAATCATACCCGTATCTATAGTGGTTCATCGAAACGTTTTTAATATTAAATTATTATAATAATTAAAATATCCTCGATTGGATATCAGAAGCTTAAGCGTATACATATGTAGTTTCATTTCATTTTCATTTAAATGAATTTTTATACCTTACGAACTGGAAATGGATCTTGGCTCCGACATACGAAAAAAGGATCCGAGATCCTCATCGAAATCAAGTATAATGAGTATAATTTAAATCCAAGTACACAGTTGTCTTTAAACATTCAGTGTTTAAGAAATAGGTTTGTGATTTTGTGCTGAAATATGTGCAGAAATATTGTATTTTAGTTGCGTATACGCCATGTCGTTCTAATCACGATAAATAAACATCCATAGGCTACATTCAAATATAAATGAATTAAAATAAAGCGCTAACTGTATTAAACTGTATTAAAATATTTCAATACTAAGAAACAAAATTAACAAAATAAGATCATATAGTTCGAGTTGTTCAAACGTAATTATATATAGTCATTTTCGTTAATAAACTGATTTACATATATGCATGTTTTTATCGTTAAAATCAGTTATATGCTCTGTTGGGACACACAAATATTAATCGATAATTACTGAAAAAGAAACCGATCGCTAGTGTAGATAGCGCCATCAATAGTTATACAGATTGCCGAATTAGACTTGTGTACACTTTACTGAAAGTATGTGCTGATTAAACTTAGGAATGATTGACCACATGTTGTACATAGATTCGCTAAATGTATAAGTATGATGAGACGATAAGCGATGTGTGTCCGTCCATCCATCATTCTCCAAGGTTTTCTTTAGCGAACACAGAACTAAGATCAAATCTCTAATTACCTAAGAATCATTATTTAGAGGGTCATGAAAATTGGTTAAAAATGCTTTTTAATGTGATTAGAAGATATTACAGAAAAGGTAGGGCATATACTATATACTACTACATATAAGCCCATGACACAGTGTAATATATAAATGAGTAGATGTGCAGCAGACGAAGATAATTTGTATTATTTATTTGACTTAACGAATCATTTTTAACATTCACTATATCTCCAGATAATATTTATATTCAGTAAAACCTGCTAAATGCACAAAACTCAATAGCTGGTTTCATTATCCAAAGCCATGTACAGAATCTTCATTAGATTATATTTTAAATGTACAAAATAAGTGATGAAGATGACCCGCACACACACAGATATCTGTAGTTCTAAAAGCTAAATTCCGATTCCACTTTCAAGCAACTTCATTTTGTCATAAAAGTATGCCTTGAAAATGCAACTAATGGAATGAACTCTGAACGAAAGGGGAATTCAAAGCATGCCTCATCTTGTTTAACTAAACTGAAATTTAAATAATTCTACTATGAAATAGTTTAATGGCATGGCTGGGAAAACGGAAGTGCGTCATGTATTGGCAAAAATGCACGTCACTACTGAAGATAATTTGGCTTATATACACATACAATATCAAAAACTGCGTACATAAGTGTGTGCATATACTATTTACATTATATGTACATATGTGTGTGTGTATTATGAAATAATAAAATATTCATGCATGTGCGGCAACTCATTAGAAATTCTAGCACGCGTCTGGCTGCGTTTCTGTGTGTGTGTGTGCTTGTATGTGTATATCTGTGTGTGTGTGTGTGTGTGTCAGCCCCCAGTCATTTTACCTGCTTGCTTAAAGATGTACATACGCACTTATACATACATATACTATACATATATATATATATACATATATATATATTTGATGAGTGTGTATCTTCTTGTACAACGCGCGCCTTGCAACCAAATCTCATAAAATTGTTGAAAAAATTCAAGTCGAAATCCAATGAAGAGAAATTTTGTTGTTTACGCGCAATTATTGCGCGAGATCGCAATAAAAGAAAATTAAAATTGTTGTTTCGTTCGAGTTCGTGTTTGTGTCTTTTTTTCTCTCCTTGTTTCTGGCTCGTTCTTTTCACTTGGTACATGCATATACTATAGATTTATTTTGTCAGTCGTATCGTGTCGTGTCGGCAGCCAGCCCTGTTGCATCTCTGCCTGAATTTAATGGCACTGCCCCGTTCTCGTTCTGGCTGCCATAGTTTTCTTTCTGTTGGCTCTCCTGGCATCTCGGTATTTTCTTCACTACCCCTGCCAGCGAAGCCGCTGTTGACGTTCTGCCATTTCATCTGCAGCGTTAAGTATTTTGGCTGCCGGCCAGAATGTTTGTGTCTTGTTGTCGACGTTTGGCAGCAACAGTTCGCGCCACAATCACAGCCAAAGCAGCAGCCACAGGCAGAGCCAAAGAAGATGGTCCAACCCGTGGCGACGGTTAGTGATTAAGCATGAAAATATCAGATTCATCATAGCGTGGCAAATCGTTAATAAAAACGCAAAAGCCAAAGCAAAATACGAGCAAAGCACTGGCTATCTATTTGTTTTCTTCTCTTTTTATGTTTTTGTTGCACAAAATGGCGACATGTCGCATTTTTTGTTGCATTTTTATTTTGGCAACGTCTGCCTTAGTTTGTATGTAAATTTCAAACTAAAATAATTCCTCCACAGATTGTACAATGTGTCCTTTTGAATTTACAGAGCTTTCTTTTTGGACCAGAGCAATTAACATTTTATAATGAATATTACATTCCTACAAGAGTATTGGTTTGCTTCTTTCTTTCTTCTTGACCGCGCATAAGATACATATATAAGTTCACAGACTGTGTGATCTGTTGCATACCCCCGACGGCTGGTAGAAATTCTTCTTACTAGATCTCATCTTACTTGTTGCTCTGAAGATTTCTGGTTTTGCAATATTTTTATTATCCCGCTGGCATATGCATCCGATTTTAGGGGGAAAAAAAAAAACTACTGTTAGGCATTTTCCACTAAAGGATACCCTTCATCTAGTCAGATTAAAGGAAGTAAGAAAACCAAAAATATAAATTTTTGTAAAAATCGAGCTTTGAAAATTTTTCTGTAAAAAAGGAAAAGTGTTTCTGCTACTTTTTGGAATATCGTTACTGAGAAAGAGATGAATCTTTTCAATCAATACCTAGGTCGATGGATTGATATAATTTTATGATTAGGGCCTTATTAACCCTTCAAAGGTAACAACTTTTGTTGTATTTAGCAACAAACTACAAAGCCAGTTTCCAATAAAGGTTCATTGACTTATTTTAATATTGTTCAGTATAGTATAAATAAAATATAAGTATATATTTCACACGGAAAATATTTTCATATCGACGTTTTATAAATTCTACTATAAGTAAATATAATTCAATTTCAACTGTGCAACAAATAACATTGAAAACTTAACTCCAACGGACAACATTTTATTATTTTCTTTAACAAAATTAGTTCCTTCAATTGATTCCATTACATCTAATGTTAATTGGTATTCAAATATTTGATTCCCTATGCATTGCTAAGACATTTTGAGAAGTTGTTTTGCTGATTAATTACGAACAATTTCTATTTGTTGTATTTTTGGCTAATTCACGTCGACTATTAATGTCATTATTTAGCCATCCGTGTGGGCTTAAGGGGCCAAAATTGGATGAATAAACTGTTTAGTGGTTGCAGAGTTTTTTTTTTTTTTTTGCCTGCAAATTTGAATAAGAATGCAGACTATTTCAATTGGAGACTACACATATGCGAAGTAAACGAGTAGACCTTTCTGGACATGGGGTGTATGGAATAAAAAAAAAACAGAATCAACCAAGAAACTGAAAGTCTCAATATGTATACACACGCAGAAATGTTTATACAAAATGCCAATATACAAGCACATGCATCCTCCTGTCTGCGCCCCGATGTTGTTAAGTGTATTGCTACACTATGTGTGTATATGTGTATGTGTGTGTGTGTGTGTGTGTATTTGTTACAGCGCCTGCAGCTGCGTAATTGGCGACGATAGACAACAGACATTGGGCTGACATGGGCAGCATGTGTCATGCGCTCATTACTCCTGAATTGCTGCCTCAATTGCCTTTGCATAGACGAGATGAGGGCAGGGCAGCAAAATATAGTATATAGGTACTTTGTATGTATATATATATATATGTATGTATATACTACGTACATATGTACATGCCTATATAGATGTAGGTAGTATTGAACCGCTTTCGTAACACATTTTGACAGCACCTGCCATCCTAATTACACCGATACAGACATACGAAAACAATCCATGCTGCCTGCCATTCGCAAACGCAAATTTTTGGGAACATGCATGATCAGACTTATGTATATATATGTACATATATACATACTACCAACATACCTATGAGCATACATATGTGAAGGGCTATAGGAACTATGTTCAAGCATTTATTTGATTTTCGAGACTGTAATTTAATCAGCATCCAATACTTGGCCAAAGATGCGTCTCTGAAACACATACACACACACACACACACATTCACAAATTCTTGCTCACATCGTTGGAGGGGTAATAGCCCCATACATAGATCCCAGACGAGCACACGAGCACAATGATGACCAAGGCAAGGCAAGAAGTGAGTGAGCCAACGAATAGAGACACGGCTGCCAACACACATACCTACAGACATAGGCACACACACTTAAATATTTATACTATATATCTATATATGCACATATGTACATATGTACGTGTGAGCCGATCACACGATCTCACGCCTTGCGCTCACTTTTCAACTGTACTTCGTTGCCATTCGGACGAGGAGCAGCCACAGCCAACGGGCTATATTTAGACAGAACTGCAAATGGCGGCTCGCACCCATACACATGCAGACATCTACCTATGAACTAGGTGTGCCAGGGTGTGTGTGATTTTTTGCGCATGCGCCTTTTGCCTTTTACACCCCGCCAATGTGAGCTGATCGCCACTGCTCAGCCGAGTGTGTATGTACAGACTCGTAGGTGTGTGTGTGTGTGTGTGTGTGTGTGTGTGTGTGTGTGTGTGTGCTTGTTCGCCGCCATCTTGTGTGCGTATGCGAACGCTCGTGACTTTTGTAGTCTTTTTCTTTAGCAGCCGATTCTTCAATAGATATATATATTGAGATACATAAACTTGTATATATAATTGTAGATAGAAAGGTACACATTCTTTTTTTCACACATTTGTTTTATAAATAAGAAGGATAATTTTATAGATTTCTATTTGATGCTTTGAAAACAAACAAACAAACGAACGAACGAAAAAAAAAACAGTTTCAAAAATATCCATAACTATATTTAACATTTGTTTTTGTTTTATATTTAACTTGTTGCCGAGGTGTTTCCTCGACTCACTCACAGTTATTTTAGCCAACTTGTTGTGGCAACGTCTGGCAAATAAAAATGAAAACATCACACAAGTCGCATGTAAAAATAAATTAATACGTATTTGAATAAGTGTATATACAAGTATATATATATATACGATGTATATGTGATATATAATTCTTGTTGCTCTTGTTATTGTTTCTGCAGTACAATAATTACGATATTATCCTAAATAGTTGGCACGTGCTGTATTCAAGCATATACTCGTACACACTACAGACTTTTTTGTTTGTATACATTCTAAATAGTTCGAGTTTTTGCAACCATGTCTGTATTTGTTTTGCATTTTTCTGCCAGCCGATGGGTGGTCCAGTGGCATTTTGCTTTTGACTGCGCAGCAATGTTTGTAAACAACTTTTGTAACAATTTTTTACAACATTGTTTGTATAAAAAATAGCATGGCGTACAATGAACATCTAAGAGTAACGCAAAATGTTCCAGTATTTCAATATACATATTCACAATATAAACAATAAATGCATAATAAACAATGGAAAGGAGTAAATGAAAATTAACCAGCAACAAATCATCATCCTTAAACGCATATTAAAAGAACTTCTTTAATAAGTGATATCTATTTGTAATAGAAGCGATCGGCATAGATTATTATTATCCTTTTAAACGACAATGTTTTTCATATGACAATCTTGTTTCCCTCTTCTGAAAAACGTTTTTGTGCCTAAAGATATGGATTCGAAACTATATAGTAAGAGGGTTATGAAATGTCTCTTCCTCGCCTGCGAATTATTGGTTTTGAACTGGGCAAGCGTCTAGCATGGCCATATTTTCTCGAAATGCAAACAATTAAACACCAATCTGAGAAAGGTACACAGTCCCCCATTCAAAGGTGCGCCTTGCAAATAAAGTACAAGGCAATCGTAAAGTTGGTATGGACCTATGGCATTCAACTATGGGCGACAACCAATAACTCAAACGTGGAGGAATTGCAGCGCTTCCAACCTAAAACATTTAGGATGATTACGGGAGCTTTCTACTACATACGAAACATTCCCAAAGAGCTCAAGATATTGAATATTTTCCGGATCAGCAAGTCCGAAGGATCTTGACCGAAGATGTTTGAAGAGACAGCATACACTGGTCCTGCTGTTCTGTAAAAAATAACTTTTCTTCAATTAAGTATTTTCAATATGATTTCCTATTAAAGGCCGATCTTAAATAAAGCTACAATGAACAAAAATAGATTAAATTAATAAATGAAAATTGTCGTTTTATGAAATGATCTTTGTTTTTAAACTCGTAATCATAATCATAGCTTTAGTTAAGATAATGTTCAAGCAACTTATGAAAATGTTCATTTATATCCAAATTCTATATAAAATCTAGTTCCAGTACAAATAAATTATAAAACTCTCGCTCAAGCGATTGCAATGTTGGAGTCACGGGGGAATAAATGTTTAAAGGATTGTGTTGGGTCAGAACAAGGTAATCAGATCTTATGTAGAAATACATAAAAATCCACAGGCCTGCACACAAATGTGTGTGTACGAGTATTCTGTATTCTGTATGTATTTCCTTAAGTGCGTTTCCCCAAAGTGTACCCCTGGCGGCAGTGTCGGGAAAAAAAGAAGAAAAACCAAAATGAAATGCCACGTAGAGCACGCGTGAGCCAGCAAAGATTTGCTATGGATTATATAGGCAGACTGCTCAGTTTACTAATTGCTTCCGTTTGCGTTGCGCTGTTGCCGTCCTGCTGCTGTTGTTGTTGTTGTTGTTGCTGTAGACGGCTGAAGTTTTTAGGGGTCTACAGATTCATTTTAATTGCATTTCTTTTAACGGTAGCATCACTAGAGGGGCATATACTATAGAAGGCATATACACATACGTACGTTTGGTTACTCTTGCCAGCCTGTCAGTCGGGGCGTCGCGTCCGTCTGACGACGTCAATAACATTCACGAACATCATGTATGTGTGAGACGGCGTGTGTGTGTGTGTGTGTATACCTTGTGGTTGTGCTAAACGAAAATCAAAGGAAACATATTTTCATTCCACCAGAGATCAGTTTCGACATGCAGTTTCTTCTCTGTGTGTCTAGCCGCTGGCTTTATAGAAGTTATAGCTGGGAGATACAAACACAGATACACACACACACTCATACACACACATGCCAATAAGCAACATGGCCGGGCACTATAATGAAATCAACTAACTACAGGGCACTTGAGTTTTACGCATCGCCCTCTGTGTGCATTGCCAGGCCGTTTTAGGAATTAGAGTCTGTGAGCTGCTGTTGCTGACAAAAGGAAGCTGCAAAGGATGTGCACACTTGAGTCGGCTAGGTAGCCATCCAAGCCAATCGACAAGCTGTGCATTCATTTGTTGAAATAGTATATTTCTCAACATATTAAAAAAAAAGATGTAGTATTTTGTTTATTCATTGACCTTTTTGGCACAAATTCGACGCTTTGTTTGTTTGTAAATCGTAAAACACATGTTCATTTGTGGATATGCATGTGTGTCTGTTTGTGTATATGGACTACATAATTTCCAATAAAAAATGTACACTTCTGGCGACATGAGTAAATACCTATGTAAATGTACATAAGAAATATATAAGGACAACAGCTGATTGGATTTATAAATACATGAGAAAACATAAATATATACTATGTATAGTATGTATGTCGCTGTTGAGGAGGTGAACCAAATGAAATATTTCCCAACAACAGCTGAGAGTTTATTTTAGAACGATACGTCACGGTTCGAGGGAAACGAACAGCTGGTGGGTACGAGTACCTGCATTTAAATAATAATAATTAGTAGCTGACTTATTAGTCATCAACTGCTGAAGTATGCTTCATTCCTAAAATTTGTTTCTTTGTACAGTTTTTATTTTGTTCCTGATAGACTTAAGAACGAACCAATTATAGATCTAGTATGTAATACTCATTTAGATGCATAGTCCGTTAGGTCTTAAGCTTTGAATGTGAAACTTTTTTCTTCACAAAGGGCACATCTACTATATTTAAAAAATGAATGAACGAATTCAATATCCAATGCAACAAAAACGGAAAAAAAAAGATTAATTTTTCAGCATTATAATGGTGCTGCATAGATAAGGGAGTTAAGCATAAAAAACTTGACAATTCTATGAGGTATAGAAAAATGTATAAGAAAAATGTAACTAAATAGCAACAAATCTTTGAAACAAACCACAACTCTCATAATTACAATAGTACTTTACAGGATGTTTTTTTTAAACTATAGCCTACTTAGCTTAGAATATAAACTCAGCAAAAATGTATTCATCGCAAGCAAATCTCAATAGACAAACATTTTATTACTGCATTCGCATTGATTTTTTTTCCCAAGAAATGTTAAAAGCTGCACTTTATACTCAACTCTTTGTACTTTACTTTGTCTGTGATAAGCCGTTGAATCCCATAGGCGCACTCCCACGAGCTTTATGCGTGAAATCAAATGCTGTCAATGCTCAGTTCAAAGCCCGTCTCGATTTAGAGACAAAAGCCATGACAACCGACAACTGTCGCATTTCATTTGCTTACAAGATTTATTGTATCCTTTCAACTTTAAACTCGGCTCGGCTCGGCTCTGCTCTGCTCTGCTCTACTGTTTGTCATCTGCTGCGTCTGTTGCGTCTTCAGTGTCTCCTCAGTCTTCTCTCTTCTGTGGCTGCCCCGGCTCGTTGGCTTCGCTAGCAATGCCCATGCCAAGTTGGACTCATGCAAAGTGTTTGTTGCCACATGCGGGTGACACATCAACATGTGCGCTGCCTTGAACACAGCTCTGATGGCGACATACTCGTACAACTCTTTTGCTCTGGTCTGGTCTTGTCTGGTTTGGTTTGTTTTCGCCCCGACCCTGAGCTGCCTGCCGCATGCCTCTACCGCAATGCAGGAGGTTGCCACCGACGCGTGTGCATTGAACTGCGCGTCATAAATCGTTCCTTAGAAGCGAATAAAAAATACTAAGTCGCTTGCAAATGAAGTTTTGGATCGCATGACTGGGAATTGTTTAGCTGGAACTGTTGAAGCTTTAAATAATTGCTACATTGATTTGTTTAGTTTAGAACAAAAACAAAATGAAAATGTAATTCTTTTAATACATACGCTCTCGTTTACGCTTCGTGTCTTTCACAGGAAATTTTTGTACCTGTTGTTTGCGCACGCAAAATGAAATTTCTTCCTAAGGTGAGTGTGAAGAAAAAATAATTATTTTTATATGCTCGTCCCTTCCGGTTGCTAGCTTTTATTGGACACACACACACACACACACACACACACAAATATGTCCGTCGCCATTTTGAAAACTTTTTTCTCTTTTTTATGAGCCCAAAGGCAACGGCAACGGCAACAAGGCTTTCAGCTGGAACGTAGCACGTGCCACGGATTATAGGCTTGTACGCGGGAGTGTGTCTTTTCGTAAGTGTGTGTGTGTGTGTGCGTATGTATGTGTGTCTGTGCGTCTACAAAGCAAATATTTACACTCAATGAAACATAATAAAGACATTAAAAAAATATTGTCTTATATACATATATAGAAGCAAGTGAAGATACTTCCGAGGGCGGGCGGAACATGCAGAGTCGGCCAACTTGCATATACGAGAATGTATTTGTGCGATACTTTCCTCTATTGTTCTTTGAGTTGCCAATTTCCGTTAGCCTGCCGAGCTATGCATCATCTATTCATTGGCGAACCGTCAGATAAACTAGCCATAACACATCCGCTGAGCTTCCCACCATCCTGGCATTAAGCTTACGCATGCATGTAGATAGATAAATAAACACAAAGTCTGGCAGGTAGACTTTGGCATAACTTTGATTGATATGCCACATAATTGTAATGTGCTCAGTATAAATAGTTCATGCTGAAAATTGATTATCTGCTGCCCACACGATACGCCCACAGCATATGCATATTGCAAAATTTAAATATGCATTACAGCCTCGATTTATAAGTTGCCCACGCAATACGGAAATAGTTATTTTTTGACGTTTTTAAAACAAGACTTTAAAGCATTTACAGTAAAACTTAAAAGACGACGTGGCTGTTAATCCCTACAGCTAATGTTGTTAGTTGGTTGATAATTGGTGTAGACAAGATAATTACTACGACTATGTAAGTGTTAGTGGCTAGTGGAACTTTTATCATAATCATTATCATAATAGTTGTCTTTGTGTGGAAAACATTCTTCTTTAAGATAAAGAAAGTACTTGTACTCTATCGCTTGATCTTTGTAACTTTTGAAATAAATACTCAGAATTTCTCTAATTCCATTTCACCTGAAACCACTACCCACTTAAAACACTTGTAAACCGAAAAAATATCCTTTCATACTACCAGCAGAATTCCAAACTTGAAGAAGATATGCTCAGATATTTTCTATCAAAGCGAACAACCTTTAAGTCCTTTTCAAACTTAAATATATTTTCTTTTCGATGTTACCAGAATATGATAGAATCACGAAACAAATAAGATATACATCTAAGTGTGAACGCATTTTATTTTTATTCCAATAAAATATAATTGGTTATATAATTTTTCAGCAATTGTTTATGGTTTTCTTATAAATTATGGCATATTTTAATTTAACTCGCTAAGTGAGGTTAAACTGTCTATTGTAAGTTGAATAACCCCCCAATAAGTGGCTAAAAGCAGATCTCAGCAAACAGCATAGGTGTCCATTCTCTATTATACTTTCTTAGTTCATATCCAAACTAATTGATCTGCCTTCTAAGAATTTGAGCATTTTTATCATAGATTTACAAAATATAACCTTGAAGTTGTTGTTTTGGTTCAATAAAAAGCAATTCGATCCATGATGCACTGTTCGAAATGCAATATATGCAAATATTTTATAATGTTTTAAAATCGATTTCATAATTAAAGTCATTGCTTGTCATTTAAATGGTCCATAAGTCTTCCAACAATTAGTTATACTTGTATATAAAAGGCATATATATACTCACATCCCCTGGCCACTTTTATCAATGAATTTTGCACTCATGAATGAAGAACAATAAGCCCCGAACTAACCTTGAATGTGTTGAAACCAAAACCGAAACCGAGGCAGCAGCAGCAGGGCAACAGCATCTATGTCAATTTTAATTTCCATGAAAACCTTTTACTGTTCATTCGTCCTTCCGAGAGCATTTGAATTAAATATTCAGCATAGAATTTGTCAGGCCAGTTCGCTAGTTTCTCAGCGCGCGTGTGTGTGGGTGTGTTTGTTAACTTTTTGTTTTTTAACTGAAAAGTGAAAACGTGTCAGTCTATGGCCAACTTTGGCAAACTGGAGCACTCAAGCTGTCAACCATTAAGTCAGAGGCATCAACATATATAGTTGACTCGTACCTTTAAAAGTTTTTGTTAATTGAACGTTGACGAAGTGCTGGCGATTCTAAAACTATGGACTAAAACTTTGCTAGTGTTGACTACTAAATAATTTGCGGCATATTTCGTGGATATTTCAACGCTAAATCAATTGTGAATCACTGTAGTCAAGAAAGTAATGACCATTGTCATGGGAACTATGTGAATGGCACCGTCTCACAAAGCTCATTGGATGAGAAAGAAGTTCTCGGAAAAATTATTTGGACGATCCTGTCACTAGTCACAGTTTTTCGTGCTGTTAGTGTCGTCGGTGGCCGCCTTGGCACCAATGTGCTTCATCTTATCATTCATGCGAACAGTGAAATGCTTTCACAGTTGCTCACTTCAACCTCATGCCTTTCCTCTACCTGCACACGGTACGCCTCCTCCTCCCTCCCCCCATCTTATACACACCGCCCCACACGTGTTACGGCAGCATTATTCAAGTTGACAGACAGCACAGGGGCTGCCGGAACAGCTCCTGCGTGGGCGGCAGCATCGAGCAAAATTGATTAGATTAGGCAACGAAACGAAGCGAACAGTATTTGAACAGAAGACGGTGGCGGCGGTGCCGCCGATGGAGTGATGGAGGGTGGGGTTGCTTAGTGGGCGGCTGGCGAGTCCAATGCGTATCGCATTGTTTTGGAGGGGATGATGCTGTGGCTGCGTTTAGCGGCGCTTCAACTGTCTCTACAGTTGTCAACGTTTTGTCTCATTCAGCTACCTTTCTTCAAATGTCCCCAGCCCAGCCCTCTCCAGACCTCCGCTCCGCTCCCTGTAGCGTTCCGTGCTTGTCGCATAAATATTTATTTGATGCTGCGCTAAATTTCTTTTCCGTTGGCTGCCAAAAAAGACAAGAGATAGAAATATAATGAGTGGGGTTGTGGGGCTCTCAGCATCGACTGGTTTGCGGGTGTCCTTAATCCGACTTCTAATCACATTTAAATTGCACTCAAAGCGACGTGCGATGCCTTGTCTTTTACAAGTATACGTACGAGGATATCATTTGAAATCGGGCACCATTTCCTTTATTGCCTGTCTCAGTGTGTCTCTGCGTTTGTGGCTCTGAGTGTGGGTGTGTGGCTTTTATTTTTATTAATAATTGAGAGAGTTTAAGCGCTTTTAAGACAAGCGATTGAAATGCAATTAGGTCATGCTAATGCGCAGCAGTCAGGAAGATACAAACCCCATTCGGCCATCAAATTGGAGCGCTCAGCTCTCAACTCAATTTACAAAGCTAATTACGTGCTGGCCTAATTGATTTTGACTCATTTTACGTTTGTTTTTGTTTCTGCTCCTTACATGTGCGTGACAAGTTTGGCAAAATTAATTGGGATTGATTCTGTAGATCAAGTCTTTTACATAAATAGATGGAAAATGTATTGGTATTTAAATGAAATAGAACCTAGGCTGTGTGTTAAAAAAATCGACTTACTCGAATATTAAACGGCATGTAAAATAGCCTATATGGCGGTATATACACATACACGTACATATGGACACCACTTCCAGCTGCCTAGAGCTCTTTGCAAGAGGTCTTCAACAACAACAACAACAACAAGTCCATGTACACACGAATCGTTTATAATTGCTGTTTTGAGCAACAGCATGAACATGAACTACAACAACAGGACAAAGCATAGCTATAACACCGATATAGTTAACAATCGCTAAATTGAACTCGAAATTGAAATATAATGTGTCCTCCACAGCGCTCCATGATTAAAAGCATTTTCTTAAAAAAACAAATTAATAATTTGTTTGTATGACAACATTTATTATACCCTGTACCCGTAGGGTAAAAAGGGTATATTAGGTTTGTGCAAAGTATGTAACATACAGAAGGAAGCATCTCCGACCCCATAAAGTATATATATTCTTGATCAGCATGACGAGAGAAATCGATCTAGACATGTCCGTCCGTCTGTCCGTCCGTCTGGATGAACGCGAGGATCTCAGAAACTATAAAAGCTAGAATAACCAAAGTTGGCATCCAGATTCTCCTAGGCCCGAGTAAGGACGAGTTTATTTTATTTTTTGGAATTTTCCCCCCCTTCCCCCGCTACAGAATTTCGTCAATAGCGACTTTGCACACATAATTTATATATAATTTTATATTTATAATTTATATAAAATTTTATTCAATTCGGTCAATTCTAAGAAAAGTTATTAGCGAAACAAATTCTCGCCAGTACAACCCCTCCAAACTGCAGCAACAAGTTCGCTCTTCTTCTTCCTCTTTTTGCTGCTGCTATGGGCGCATATAACTCAGTGACGGAAGTTTCCTGGGTACAGGGTATTACACTGTCGGGCTTGCTCGATTGTAGCGTTCTGTCTTGTTTAAATTACAACAAATAGGTATTTTCCAATCTATTAAGTTATTTTATTTAACTCGTTTATTTATTTTATTTTTATTTATTTATTTATTACAAACCAATCCATTTGGTACAGATATTTTACTCGTTTGTCCTACACATCGCTCTTTTAATGATTGATTTAGTTGCGACACTTTAACAACTTGTTTTGTGAACGTTTAAATCTTTGAATTTCAGAAAGCATTTGAACTTATCCATCTACATTTTAAGTATATGTATGTACATACATATATACTAAATAAATCATCTATCAATAATGAAATTCCGTATGTTGAAGTAACACTGTTGGAACAGATACTTGTACGAATGGTTGGGAGGCAAAAATGTTGAAATATTGCTCTGCTCGCACCAAAGATGAGAAGAGGCAAAGATTTGAATGAAATTTATGAAAATTACCTACGCAACGCTTGCAACAACAACAACAACAAGAACAACTACATACACATACAGAGACGAACAGAACAACAACAACAACAACACATGCTTTCGGCTTTGTTGGGGTGCCATTACCATTTTCCATGTGAGGCCGACAAACCCCTGCGTTGTTTGTCCCTGCGACACTACACAACACGACACGGCACGGCCAGAAACGAAACGGATGCAGACGGGTGAGAATACAGCCGAAAAGCAGTTAAAGTGCATCGCAATGCACCAAGTTGAAGTCGAACTCGAAGACAACTCGTGCAGCACTCATAAGAGCAACAACAGCAGCAATACTTCGGTCCATCGAGTTGTTATTGCCGTTGATGTTGCCACTGGCACGCATGTGTCGACGGCTGCCGCATGTTGCACATGTGTGCCAGATTCCGCGTTACGGCGAACTGCCTCTGGACATGCGCAAAACGCGCCCGGCGTTTATTGAATTAAATGCAACTGCAACCAAACAGAAGGCGACAGGCGGTCGCCTATTGGTGCGCCTTGCAGGCAGCTGTCGAGAGCAGCCTTCATCATTGCCATCTCAGGCGCTAAAAGTCACAAGGACACACGCACGTCGCTTACAACAACCCATGAAAACGAGTCCGAGACTCAATCTTACACCCAGACTGAGACTGAGACTGAGAATGGGACTGAACCAATTACAATTAGCATTTGCATATGCGGGTGGGTCTGCAATTCTTGCAACATTGTGGCACCAATAAAAACCATAAAAGTTTCTTAAACTAGTCGGTTAAGCGCGTTCAAGCGTAATGAAAAATTGTTATGATTGCAATCCTTTTCGTTACATACTTCTCAAGCAGCTGTACAGACCATGCCTCCACATACTATATAGTATTTGATTTAAGTTCGTTATAGTGTCAAAAAGAATGCTGCACCATTTTTTAATAAAAAATACTTAATAACATAGTTGTGTAAGGCGATATGAGTCTTCGATATATTCATTATACTACACATTATTATAAATGATATCTATTTAATATATCTTCTACTAGCTGTTGCTTAGTAGACAGCTTCAAAAATATCCCATCAAATTAATTCCGTATTGTGCGGCCTGAAGAATTATTTAAAAATATAAAAACATGATATAAATAAATGTTTAGAGGAAGTATGTATTTTAAAAGACTAGGGTAAAGTTAAAAGAGGGGACTGCAGAAGGATGGAGGCCAGAATACACAAACTTTCATAAAACAAAGATTCATTGCAAATTTAAACTCCATTACTTCTCACCAAGATAATTTTGTATATAGTATCAATGCCGAACGCCATATCTTTCCCTTCGAAGTTCCTTGTTGGCCTAGAAGGTGAAATATATTTCTAAGCAAGGTCTTTCCCAGCTTTTATTTGATTCGTTTCCAATTAATTTAAATTGCAAACTTACAGGGCCTTTTTTATCAGTAATTATAAGCCAATAAGGCGATCAAAATACATATATTTACTTAATTATATAGATATCAAAAAGGTCAGAAACTCCAAATGAACCAATCCATTTATATTGTATATTGAACTTTGAAAGTTCACGTTGCAATTATAATGAGCAGATAAACTTACAATGTACAAGTTTTTATGAAGTGCTCGGCAGGACTTGTTATTTTTGTGTTTAGCGCAGCGCACCTTTGTTGTTTGTTTCTATCGTCATCATAATTCCTTTATCAGTATTTGTTGTTGTATTTTTGGTTCCATAGCCCACAACTGCCAAACACAGGTCAACAAAATTTGTATTCAGCTACGTCAGGAAGCAGGCAAACAGAAAAATATCAGACATTCAGGCGGCAGGCGGCAGGTGGGGGTGGAGGTGGTAATAGCCAGGAACAGTAGGCGGCATTTTTGGAGAGTGCAGACAAACAAAGAAGGCCAACGCATAAAAGCTGAACAAGGACAATGAAACGTTGGCGCACGACACGACGACACACAGCAAATAAAAATGAAATCAAATAAATAAAAGTACCCGCATACATGTGGAAGAGGCGGTCGCTGAGCTGTGGGTGGTAGATGGTAGGTGGTAGGCGATGGTCTGTGTACAAGGAAAGGCACACACATATCTGGAGGAAAGACATACATACACACGCGCCTGTTCGCTCAGCTGCAGATACAAAACCAAGGCGACGCATTAGCGACATTTTTGTGGACAAGCTGTTTAGTGTGTGGGGCTTTTGGGGGCGGCATGCCGTGTGCATAGCAACGGTAAAGGACGCAGACAGACGACGAAGTGAAAGCAGGAATATATAAAAATGGATAATTAACATTTATGAGCAGGCAATAGAGCGAGAAAAACGTCAAGAGCTGCTGATGATGATGATGAAGATTACAATGATGATGACGACGACGAATGCGAAAGCGAAGGCAAACAAAGTAGCCAACAAAAATGACGAAGACGATGAAAGCTCAAGCAGAAACAGCCAAAAGATACATTTACGCAACTGGAGCAACGCATAATTCTATGCAGAAAGTGGGGGTACGGCTGAGGTGGTCTAGGTTGGAACGGAGTGGGGAAATGTCGGGTGTCAGAAGTGCTGAGGAAAAAAATCGAAGAAGCAAGTTGGATAAAATAACTGTTGCTGCCGGGGCAACAGAGCGGCTGATTTCGATGCCTCAAGCACACAAACAAACACACAAATACTCGCAGCACACCTCTCTCCAAGCATATACATAAGTGAGTTAGTGTGTGTGTGTGTGTGTGCCGCCCCCTTGGTAGCTGTCTCTGCTTGTGGCGTGTGAGTACAAACAAAAGCCATATGTTTCTTGTTTGCGTTCACCCTGCCTGAGACTTTTGCTTTCATTTTGAGTGAAAACTCAGAAACGATACGCACCTACTGCCTTGAGTGTGCTCCGAAAACGCCTGCGCGCTCTGAGCGCACCAGCCCAGCTGAGTGTGAGCAAGAGCGAGAGAGTGAGTGAGCGAGTCTGTACATAACTGTGTGCGTATGCGTGTGTGTGTGTGTGTGTGGGTGCCCTGTGGCTGTAGCCGTGATATTTTGTTACACAAAAATCTGTTGCACCAACACACAGACACAGATACAGACACACATGCCAAATGGCCGCACTTACCGTTAGAAATGAAACACACATATATTTATATACACTCACACACAGGCAAACCACGTTCTGTCTACGTAGTTGTAAGCTTTTTTGCCGCTCGCCCGTATCTTTCGCTTGCATGTATATGTGTGCCTATGTGTGTGTGTGTGTGTGCGTGTGAACGTGTGTGTGTGTGTATATGCGTGCTGGCGCGCTCGAAAACGAAAACAACAAGTTTCATTTCAGAATCCTCACTGCATTCGCGAGCCACACGCGTCCGTGTACGAAACCATCCGTTCGTTCGTTCGTTCGTTCATTCGTTCGTACCGTTCTGTTCTGTTCTGCTAATATTACGGCTCGCGTATCCGTCAGTCAGTACGTTCCGTCACTTGTACGCCGTCAATTCGATTGCCGCCAGAATTCTGAATTCTGTTTCCGTGCGATATATATACAAATTGTACGTGCGAGCCTCCTCCACTCGATTGCGCGTTTTTCAATCTGAAAGTGCACAGAAAATTATAACATAGCTGCAATCCAACGGGCATATAGACATCAACGTCAGGTATTAGCAGCGGCATCGGCTCTAGCATCGCACAGCGTCTGATATATGCGCTATAATTTATTTTTACGCCAATATATAAACAATTCGACGTCTATTTCCAAAAATAAATTAAAAACAGAAACACTTATAAATTTTTATTTTTAACTTTTATTTTTGAGGGGCGCGCGCGTTTTGTTGTTTATTTACAAATATAAATTTAATTTCTTACACAAAAGAAATGCAAATAGTCGCGGCGCTTTAAAAGAAATACAAACGCCACATATCAGAGCTTGCAATTGTGTTTGTTTGCTAAGAAGAGAAAACAACAATAAACCAAATAAAAATCATTATGAATTATAATTTAAATAAATAGTATTCAATGACAATAACATCGCAGTTCAATTTTTAAAATGAGAAAAAATGTTAAACAGCAATGCAAACGAAATCCAGTTGAAAACATTTGAACGTTCGTGCATTATAAATGCAATTTGTGTGTAACAAAAAAATTTTAAAAAGAAAACCTTTTGTGACTTTTGAGAAAGACAACAACAACAAAAACAACCGCAACAACAATATAAATTTACATACTTGTGAACGGCGTGTATACACAAATTATATGTGCATATAGATATTTTTTGTTTGGAACTTTTTGTTCTTTTTGAGGCAAAACAACAGTTCGACAAAATTGCTTTATTTAAACGAAATATTTGAAACATGTAAGTCGCCATTTGAATTTAATTTCTTCGAAATTCAATTATTTTACCGGCCTGTGGTTCTGCGTTTCGTGCATAGTTCTAGAATTCCCGCAATCCATCTCAATTGCTCAAATACTTGGCTCCTGTTAAATACTTAGCTCAACAAGTAACTTTTAACAACATTGACGTCATCACTTGTATACCTATGTATGTACATACTACATACATAAATATATATGTACATATGTATGTATGTATAAGTGTCTGTGCATATCAGTTGTAGTCAGGCGTGTACAATTAAATTCATATTGATATGGAGAGGCAGGCATAGAGTCGGACAGAAAGACACTATCAAAATTTTGAAGAGCGTTAATGGGCTGGCTGCTCTTTTTGCATTAGGTGCTAAAATATGTACATACGTATGTGCATACATATTTACTCACAAATACATATGTACATCCATTTGTAATATACATATACATATGTATGTATTTATTCGCTCAGTCTGTCCGCCGCACGGCTGTTCGGCTTTGGCAATTGATAAGAAACAGACTGCATGGGTGTGCTTATGTGTGTGTGTGAGCGGGCAATCGGTAGTGGCGCGCTTTCAGCGAAGTTCAAATCCACAGTTTTACCTTATCAGTTCTTGCATGTTGTAGTTTTCTTGCCTGCCTGACTGACTGACTGACTGCTGATTAAAACATTGCTCTGCACCCTGCCCTTCCACAAACTCGCGCTCTTTGGCAGTTGCTTTTTGTGTTTATTTCATTTTTTGCAAAATAGTACACAACTGCTCTTATCAATGTCACCAAGGCATGCGTACAATGCACTTTGACACCTACGCCCACACAGAGCTCAGCACAGCAGAGCAGAGCAGAGCAGAGCACAACAACGATCCACCCATGGGTATCACAAATATTAAACTCCCAGCTCCAACGTTTTACGAATCACTTATCAATCGCTTTAAGCACAGTGGCTGCCGATTTTTATATTGCAGTACATATACTATACAAGTAAACAAAGCAATTTGAAACAATCCACGTACTTTCAAACTTTTCGGAACTTGCAAAGTCATTTGCAGCGTATAGTAATGTAGTATGTATATATAGTTTGTTTTTGTCTTTCTAAGAACCTAACTAATCTTTCTTGTGATTGTGTGGAATTGTTGAAGTGGCGAATTTAAGATCTATCGGAACGATATACATAATTTCAAAGCGATCGCAAAAACATTAAGCTTCTTTTGTGAAGAATGTAGAATCTGAACCAAACTCCTAAAATTTTATTGATTCTGTAGTTCCTTGCAGGCAACCTAAAAACTGTGTAGCCTTTAATTCATTTTAAAATAATTCATTTTAAGTTCTATACGGTAATATTATTGTTGTAGTTTTGAAAAACTAATTTAAAAGTAATTCCTAATGGCACCAATGTTTTAAAACTTACTGCATAATTGTGTATCCTATCCTATATTAGTCATAGGAATGTTAGGTAAAATATTTTAATTTTAATCCTAAACCAATCAAGTGGGGACTGTTAAAAGCGATAGGATAGAAGTATAATATTTCTAGTATTGGTTTGTTTAACATAACACCGATTAATAAAAAATAGGGAACCACTCACATTAGTATGGCATGCAAGTTCCAAATAAATATACAAATAAAATATGGTATTTAAAGAAAGTTTCATTCATTTCTGGCACCCTTAGACCATGTGGTATGTTAAACAGTTCTGTAGAAAGCAATACACTTCGCCGACGGCCAAGTTCTCTTAGCTAACCTGTTTGGGACAGCACGCTACATATTCTCTAGTAATCTCATTCGATTAACACAACGCTATATAAACGATAGTCTAATTTAAAAAATCAATCCGATCAAAATTAACACCTCAGCGACATTTTTGGACCAGGTCCGTAACTATTTTTGCCACACGTGTAGCAGACATTCTTGCCCAGAATAGAGTCTCAAAAAAAAAAAGCGATCATAATCTTATCATATACGTTCAATAATTTTGGCAACGTTTGAAGTGCGGTGTTTGCTTTACATTAATATAAAAAATGTGCAAAAAATTGTTTAAAAAGTTGTTTCTTCTTTTTTTGTAAGTATTCATAAGTCAAAAGCCTTTATCGCAACGATTGCTGGAGCACTTGCTGTTGTTGTTGTTGCCGCACTATCTCAAATGAGAGCGAGAGTTTTATTTCACATTATCAGAACGAAGAAAACTTGAATGTACAAAACAAAAAAGTTCTACTTGTACTTTGTTGTGTACCTAATCGTATATTTGCGATGTTGCTGCTGTTGTTGTTCTTGCATTTCTGGCGTTTATAAATTTGATAGTGTGTTTGCTATTATAATTTATTTTGCTCTACGCGCTCCCTTTCTCTCTGTCTCTCGTCTAGTCAGCCGATAAGATAGTCTAGCCAATACTCGTACATTTCGGACTGCCTTACTGTAGGAACAGTATGAACGCCCGGTACACAACCTTGGCTTTGCCCAACTCATTATCAGTTCTGTGCTGCCATCGTTTATATACATACAAGTATGTATGTACATCTGTACATACGTATGTGCACCTACAAATGTTGTGGCTGTTGTAATTGAAACATGTTTGCTGCATGTGCCGGCATCTGGAGATAGAGGAGAACATTAGACAAAAGAGTGGAAAAGAAGGCGAAACTCGTGTGACTCTAGTTCAGAGATTAGGCAGGCAGAATATGATCACAATAAACTAAGAAATTATGACAAACGTTTACAAAATATAGCTTTGGGAAATTTCTAATCAGTAAAACTAAAAACCATAGTGTCTATTGGAAGAAAAGGCTATTTAAAATTCTTCAATTTGCAAGCAAAAATTCAAAACAACTCTATTACCTCATTATCAGTGCTTTGGTCAATAAAAATTCACAAACACAATAATTCTGAGATCTTTAATGAGGAAAATTTTAAATATTTAAAATAAAGTTCGTTTGCAAATTAATTAGAAAAAATGATTTAATTTTATCTTCTCTATTTCATTTGACATTAACGAAATTAATCTGGGTTTTCATTAACAGCACATATTTCAGTTATCTGACTTTAATGTAATGCGTGTAATGCAATATGTTCTCTCTAATAGATAAGCTTTTTAAATTTATAAAATAGATACAAATGCAAATCCCTTACGTGGCAGAAAATGCCTAGACTTGTAAATTGCCTATATATCTAATATTTTGTAATATTATTGTATAGTTATCAAGCTTTATTGCGATGTACGATTTAGAATGTACAAGCATTCCATGGGGGGAATGATATTAGTTGCGATACAGAAACCACTTAATTGTCTCAATATATTGTGTGTGAAAGAATCAATCACTTCAGACATTCATCTTGCGGTCTTGGCTTGAATAATCCGGACTCTGTTCAGCAAAAACTTCGTAGGAGTGTCAAGACTTATTTAAAGGAAAGAGTGTCCTATCTGTGCCAATTCAATTAATTTTAGGCACCACTTCTTTTGGAAATTGTTTCATTATAGAAACAGTCCGCTAACTGAATCATAGCTAGAAGTTTGGACACAATACCCAATTTATTATGGTAGGCAAGAGTCTTAGACTTTAACAAAGCCTTTTTATCAAATCCGCCCACAAGAGCAAGTATAGTAGCACTGCCGGATATGTTGGTAACAGACTCAGACTGGGAATGGCGCTTCAAAACACGTTTTAAAAACTCGCTCGTGATGATAATTAAATTGCAATTTATAACAATAAGAACATGTGTTGATTGCGGCACATTAACACAACCCGAAGTTGACAAATAATATTCGAATGTGTTCACAAAGAGGGAAGTCTCTCGTTGTGTGTTGAAAGTGAAATGCGGTAGTTGGATTGAAGACAGTTTAATAACGAAAAATGCACTCAGTTTTCTTAGCTAACAAATTCTCACATATCTACTTGTATATAGTATAGTGAATATTTTGAAAATCGATAATAGTTATAAATACAAAACTAAATTATGTTGCAGTCAACAAAATAACTAATAACCGCTGCGATAATTGCTTGTATGAGCATTTGAGAAGCAATGTATTCATAAATTTGCGTTTTTAAAGCGACTGTCAAAAATTTGCTCGGCAATAAAAATGAAATTTATGAAATGTGCGACGCGACTGGCGGCTCACATGTTAAAAATGTTTGCCGAGAAAAAGCTGTTCAGTTTCTTTAGGCAGAAGAGCAAAAATCGCAAATGTAACAGAACTCGTTTCAAATTATACCCTTAAACACACACACACACACACATACACATACAATCTTACACACTCGGGCACAATCAAAGCCGAAAAGGTCATTCATCCAAAATACGGAAAGGTTTAAAATTTGCATAAATTTCAAGTGTAATAACAAAATGTTGCTAATTGCATACATTTAATGTTTTTAAATGCCACAAGAACCACAAGAATGAATCATTTCAGATTAAATTACTCAAATACTTGTATTATAATATTATTGTTGTTGTTTTTTTTTTTTTTTACTTTCAGCTCACCGTAGCAACCCACACACAGATGTAAAACCTATTGGGAAATTTTACGCTAAATAACAAGGTGAGTGTGCAGCACTTAAAGTTATCGTATAATGATTTCCTTAGCTTAGCTTATTCATTAGCACGCTCAATGACGGAAATTTAATGAAAAATAGAAAGAAATAACACCGAAATTTTTGGCCATTTGCCTAAAGAATCGTTGCAGAAATGTGCCACGAATCGTTAACGATGGCACAACAGCATCTTGGCCAATTAAATGGAAAAATTGTGGAAATGTGAAAATATGTAAGCCACATACTCATGTACAAGTATATATACATAAATATGTGTGCATGTGTGTGCAAACAACTAATTGCCCTAACAACAAACGCCATAAGCTGAGGCACGCACACTTAGTCAGCGTCTTTGTGTGTGTGGAAATACAGGAGTGTGCGGGTGTAGCTTCTTCTTTTACTAATTTCCTTCCGCTGACGCTGTGTGCCACTCTTTTGGCTCTTTGCGTGTGCTCAAGTGGCCAAGCCATTCCTTGCCAACTAACTTGTCGTACTTTCGCCGGTGACCCAGTCAGCCAGTCAGTCAGTCAACTAGTCAGCCAGTCAGCTTTTTGACTACCGCAAGCGGTTAATTGTTGTGACTGCCATTGCACAGGTGTTATTGCTGCCGCTGTCATCACAAATGCGAACCGTGTTAAGTTGTGACCCTAGGCCAAATACTCGCATCCTCTTCTGCATTTGTGCCAGGAAGTGCAGTCCAATGATTAGCTCATGCATGGCAATTAGCCTACACAATCTAGCGGTTACACTTGTTAGTAGAGCACAACTTATAGCCAACACACATACATATAGTATAGTACATACGTGTATATATGAATAGGCCAACATATCATCGATAGACGTTTGGTGACGAATGCATCTTTCAGTTTAAACTTTTAGGTACTTCAACATTTTTTTCTTTTGACGACCACTTGAGATTTGCAAAACAATCTAATCGCGTGACAAAAAATATAAAAAAAATAAATTATGGAATAGGGAAACGTGTACACTTCTGATATATGGATTCCTTCGTTTTTTTTAAGCACAATTCGATTATTGATTGTGATAAGAGCAGCTTAAGGCAATGACGGGAATGGCAAGTCTCTGTGCTCTTATTTTTCTATACATAATATTTGAGATATGAAAAGATTGCTTGGCATTTTAGGCAAGCAGATAAAGTTTTGGTCTGATATCATAATTATAATAAAGTTATAATATTTGAGTACAATTTTCGTAGCTCTTCCCACCTATTTTTAGTTTTTGTTCACTAAAGTTATTTTAACAAATCTTTTGCTGATTTTTGTTTGTGTTGATTTTCATTTGTTTTGTTTTCTCTCTTTAAAGCAAGTAGTTTAATAGTGCCAAACATTTACTCAAATTTTCTTACCACTGATATGCATTTGTTGACTTTAGATAAATCTTGAAATCTATATCTAGCAAGCAACTATATGAAAGCCAGCAATAAAACATGTCAACTCAGTATATCAGCTTTTAGGTGAAGTTGTATGTAGAAGATAGCCCAGCCCCCAGAAGTATGCTACTAATTCCCATTCAAATGCCTGGTGTCCCCCTGCCAGTGTGTGTTGTTAAATTAATCTGTGTGTATACATTTCAGTATGAAAGCATTCCCTTAACCATATTCTTACACAGTATGCGTACTTTGATGTCATACGTATGTCTATTTTTCCGCCTGCCCCCCTGTCGTTTGGCGGTTAGACTAAAATCATGCGACTCTCGTTGCTTCTTACGTTTTCAATTTCACATCAAGTTGCACTCAAATGAGTGTCAATTATATTAATAGGGATTTTATGTGTGCATAGCGCGCATCTGTAAGAGCATATTTCATCTGTGAAAATCAGAAAAGCATTTAACACTTAATAATACTTATTAAAAACAAAATGTTGTAGAAATGGTTTTTGAAATATAGAAGATTGTATATTACAAAATTACCTCTATAAAATGGAACAATTAAAATGTACATGCGTTTCTGACAAATGGTGTAGAGAACATTAAAAAAAAAAAAAACAATTCTCAAAATATTTAAAAATATATTTTTGCTTATAATAGGTTAGACTTAACTTTGAGCTGAAGAGTAATAATCTAAACAAAGAGTTCCCTTTGTTTATGAAAACAAATTATAAATACTTTTTTAAGTGAAAATATTCATGATATTTGTTCAAGTATGAGGCATCAGAACAACAATGGAAAACGAGAATTTTAATTCCAACACCCGCATCCGCACAATTCGTGGCTATGCAGTTGGTATGCCAGTATCACAATTGAAATCGAATGTTAGTAAGCCACTGGCTCCTGACTGTTCAAATACACTATATAAACACAGGTACCCTTATTAATCATGCTAGTCACAGTATACGACAAAAGATTGACCGAAATGTGCAAAACCAATTATGCCTAAACTTCTTTGGCGGAAATCAAAAAAATAAACCAAAAGACCGAAAATTGTAAAATTGAAACAGAAACCACATATATTTCAATTAGTCACTTATTAATTAGTTTGATAACTTACTTAATTCTAGTATTTTCGAACGTTTTATTGTTTTTCTGAGTGTACCTACCCAATAATAATCTAAGTGAGGGCCGAATTTTCCTAGTTCCTTTATAGGTAAAGTTAATTAATACACTTTTAAGCTTAAGCTAATAAATGGCATTGTATGTTTTTAAATGGGATTAGGAACACACATTGATGGAGATTTATGTCAACAGACACACATCGTTTGTTTGTTAGGCCTAAAAAATGGGTATGCGCAGGCATTAACATTTCAATTCGAATATGGCTCATCGATTTTTATTATTTTAATGACGCAGGCATCATTGGAAAACGACACTCTCCTCCACTAATGGAATGATAATAATTGATTTTATTGTTACAGTTAACAAGTTTATCAATTAGTTGTTGTCCTTTCCTCTTTCTATACACATTTGTGTGAGCGTGTGTGTTTGTGTGAGAATGTCCGTGCTGCCTTGGAAACTGACGGGCGTGTAACCTTGACAAGCAGGCGCTTGTGTGCCTACATCACGTATACGTAATATGCCAGTGTAATGCTATTTAACTCGCTGTATGATGTACGATGGATTTTAATTTACCATTTATCCATAATTAAAGACTTTGAACGTGTCGGCAAATGTGCATATTACATATTAGTACATTTTTCAATTAAAGGCGACACCCTACTTGTAGAGATAAATAAATGATAAATAATTTCTTCAACACACATCGTCTTTGTGAAAACTTCATTACGAAGCGAATTGTTGCCCAATCATTTGACATTTGGCACATACAACAATACCCTGAGGTCAACAAATACAACGAATACAAAAAGCCACCGAATTATGTATAATAGCGTATAACGAACCTACCCAACGCCCTATAATGTGTGGGCTCGACCATAATTGTTGTTGCTGCTACTGTGCTGTTGTAGCACATTAAAGGGATTTAGGTGCGTGTTGCCTTCTCGGATCGGATCAAATCAAATCGAATGTGACAAACGTCATCAATGCACACACTATCGATTAGACCAACCAGGAAAAGGAACAAATGTTTGGCGCTCGTGTCTTCAATAATGAAAGTGAAAAGGAAAAAGAAGCGCACGCATAATAGGATATGTAGTCCGAATTTTGGTTTTTCAAGGGGAAAACCCCAAAGGTATTGAATTTTTGCGTGTGTGTGCCATCAGTCGGCATGGCATTTAGTTTTTCATTCCTCCGTTTTTTCGACGCTTTTCCTTTTACTTGAATTTATTCATTTTTGTGTGTCACATGCCATTTCAATTTGAAGGGGCAACGTCAAGGCTATGTCGAGCCTAAGCCGGCGGCCTACCTAAAAGCCCGACAGCCCCGACAGCCTGCTCGCTTGCCTGCCTGCCTACCAGGGCTGAAATCCAAAACATATTGCGTACGTCGTCATCGTCGTTGTCGCTGAGTTGTGTGAGGCAAACTCATTTGTGAGGTTGCCAGGGCAACTACTGCCATGGCCTGGCCTAAGGACAAACAACAGCAACGCCAAAAACAACAACAGTACGACAACAACAAAAACAAATAGAGTAGCCTGAAAAAGAAGAAAACACGACAGTCCAAAAACCGGGAGAGCAAATGAAAGATATCCGACTCGATTTCCGGCAACGCATTTCGCTGCCAAGCGGAAATTTGCTCTTTCCCGCAGTGCTGCCGAAAATCTTGTCCTTCATCTTATTGTTGCTGTTATTGTTTGTAAAGCAACAAGAAATCGTCATGTTTATACAGTCACTCACACTTCCATTTCACATTACACAGCACTCCTCACGATGATGCTTGTGTTTTGAGGCACGTGCCCAAGCAGCCTCAGGATTCTTATTGCCAAGTTTGCATTACGATTCGCGAATGTTTTCCCCATTATTGTTGTTTTTCTTGTTGTCGCCGTTGCTATTCTTTCTTTTTTTGTAACGAACGCAGACCATTTTCATATGCTGCTTCTGATTCCCTTTTCCATTTTGACAATTGTTACTTAGTCTATATGTTTCAGCATGCAAACATAAAGTATAGTTTGTGGTATTTTGTCTTGTTGGCAACATAAGTCAATCGCTTGATACAGTCAGACTTGTATTTATCGGCACTTTGAAAGCATTGATGTCGAATAATCGTATTAATATTTTTTTAAATCGTTCAATCGCTTTTACCATTTCTATCAATTTTTTTTTTTGTTTTGTTTGTTGATTCCTACCCGAAAATGAAGACAAATTTTTTTAAAACTTTAAGTATTGCTCAAATAGTAAAAACTTAGTATAATTAAATCTAATAATAAATATTTGATTAAAATGGAGGACCATTTTAAATATTAAGTGGTCCTAAACACAGTGAAGTCCTTGTTCCTCTGTCAACATAAATCAATCACTAAGCAACTTTCTAATCTCACAATCTTTAAGGAGAGAAATAAAGGGAAATAAAAAGTACAAATAGACTTTAATAAATATACAGATTCTCTTAATTCTTTAAATTAAATTTGCAAATTTTGCAACTGACATCAGTTGTGATTGATTTGATTGTTTGTTCTACTTTCTGCTATGAAATGAAAAGTATTTAAGCATGTTGTTTAAACGAAAGAATTACAATTAATAATAATAATGGAAATTTGCTAATTCTCGAATTTCACTAATTAGTTCTGTCAGAAGCAACAACCACTCAAACTATTACAACAAAACTTATTGGGCTTGGATTACTTTTTTGCCATCTGATCGTATGATCTTCTCTGTAGAACTCAGTTTTGAGACTCTACTTAATCTTGGAACAAGTAGACTCCAACAAATGGGACGCATAATGCGGGACTAATAAATTTAAATGATAATTCTAGAGACCTAGTAGTTGAACAGTCTTGGAAGAAGTTTCACTTGTTTGTCCTTGTTTTGGAATATTAGTAATATTTATTCAAGTTGTGTAATAAATTGAAATTTTTGCAACTATAAGAATCTATTAGGACGTTAGCAGTTTACTGTTTCGGTCGCTGTGTGATGTTGGACTGTATCGGTTACGCTTATTAATTTATGTTGCAGGCAAACATCAAAGCTAGGCTTTTGCCCATAGCTGCGTCACGCACTCACACACACACGCCCACACACACACTACTTAGGTAGGCTAATCATGCGTAAGCGTTTTTGTGCGCGCAACCAGTGGGAAAGGCCTGATTATAACTTTGGAGCGACCACCCTGGCCGCACATGGTGATGATGTCTGGGTGTCCTTAATAACATTAAATGGGTCATAGCATAGAGTCTATGAGTCCTTGTGTGAGATGTTGCCAAGCCTTGTGACATTCTAGATTAATGCGACGCCAGGGTCGATGGCGGGCGTGCGGGCTGTCCTGTGCTGTGCTGTGCTGGGCTGTTGCTGCCATTTTATAGGCGGTGCGGTGCATTGAACTTTTTCACGTGGCCAATGAAGCGTCAACAAGTTGTTGGCCATTATGCCAGGCATGGTCGCGTCCTGCGCCTGGACAGTCCGTTTCTCAGTGCAGCGGATGCTGTGGTAATTGAGTTGAAACCTTTTGAAGTCGCAACAAACTGGGTTAACTGTCAATTTGTTAGCCAACGGAGGACTGCCTTTGGCGTGTTTGCAGGATTTGGGGTACTTTCGTTGGGCGAACGTTTGACGTGTCTATAAAAAGATACATCGCCAAGTTAGTTTTGTTTAGAAGCAAATAATTGTATCACATTATCTATAACTTATTGTATATTGTTGATTTTTAACCTTTCTATTCGTTTCTTCTCTTTGCAGCTACCTGAAATTAAAATAAACAATAAATAATATACATACATATAAATGTATATGTAAAGTACAACAATAACCGCAACAATAACAAACTTTTGCCGTTTGACAAACCGTCCAAGTGAAATTTTAGATAGTTACATACAATATAGATTATTAATAAAAAGAGGAAGCCGACATTAATTTAAAGATGCCAACCATCTATAATAAAAATAAAAACAACAACACCTAAGAGGCGAGCTCCTCCCCATCAGTATAAGTGGCAATTTCAACGGATATATCATTTAAAGCACATTTTTGAGCTGCAATTGAAGCTCAGGAACCAATTAAAATACATAACACACACACCCACAGACTCAGTCGAACTGTAGGATAAAAGCTGTTGCCATGGGTCGCAAAAAAATTCAAATATCACGCATTACCGATGAACGCAATAGACAGGTGAGTACGACAATATTAACAACAACAATATTAACAACAACAACAACATTAAAGGCAAAATAATAACGCAATACGCCTTAATTATGTGATTTTTACAACAGGGTTTCCTATTTAAGGACGTTTTCAATTAGAATTGTAAGCGGAAACTTTCTTAATTAAGCCATTGGAACTTGAAGCCGATGAGAAGGTCGAATAAATGAGCAATTTCATGCAATTAAATTGAAAACTGAAGCTAAAACGAACAAAAGCAATAACAGACAAATAACGCTAAAGTAGACACAACCATCCATACACGAACATATAGTACACAGAGCCAATGCAACAGAGAGACTCGTAAGCTGTAAACGCGTCATAACCAACAAATTGTTTATGACCCACACAGTCACAGATACAGACACAGACACAGACACACACATAACGATTGCGTTGTGTGTGGCAATTGGCCACCATAATCGATACATTTCAATTGCCCGCCCACTAGCCCTTTGTGCTTGTTAGTAGTGGCTGGGCACGGCCGTAATAATTACATAAATATTTGAGCAGAAGGGCATTCAACAAGAGTTCATTGCATACTTCCAGGTGACCTTCAACAAACGCAAGTTTGGCGTCATGAAGAAGGCCTACGAGCTCTCCGTGCTCTGCGACTGCGAAATCGCTTTGATCATATTCTCGTCCAGCAACAAGCTATATCAATATGCCAGCACAGATATGGATCGTGTGCTCCTCAAATACACGGAATACAATGAACCACATGAGTCGCTCACAAACAAGAACATAATAGAGGTGAGTAATAAGGCCTGGAAATGTGTATTACGAGCAATGTGTGCCATAAATGCAAGAATATGTCTTAATGTTTCTATATGACATAGGTTTTAATCAGTTTGAAGCATGGAGTCTGGATTGTCTTTCGTTGCGGACTATATTTTGTATAAATCAATATGTACTATTTACATTATTTCACTAGAAAAATATATAAACGTTAAAAGAGACTGAGTATTCAGAATATGAGAGCTCTTTAGGTAGCTCTTTAGAGGACACTCTCCACAAGTATTTAAACCGTATCAGGATTAGAAAAGCTGTACAAGTCTCGACAATATCTAAACTCGTTTTCCCAATCTGTTTTGTAAATAAAAAGCCAGTTACTAGTTTGGCGGATAGAAAAGGGAAACTATTAGCAGCGAGTCTGGCATGATCCCGCAATGTTCACTGATAATGCTAGCTAGTGGACTTATAGTCCTTAGTACCCGACACAGCAGTGTCCAGCAACAATTTTAATAGCCTCTCAATTATGTTGCAAACCAAACTCAATACTGAATCACATTTAAATGAGAAATGAACTAATGGTAGAAAGAGTGAGCATCAAGAATAACTAGAACTAGCCCAGAACTATAGTGAAGAGTGGAGGAGAGGGCGGGAAAAACAGCGCCGGCACGCTGTCGCATTCGTATGTCTTCTTCCTAGCTGTTGCATAAAATTATGCAAATTGCAGTGAGGCGTGAAAAGCACAAAGACTAACAAGAAGAAGGAGGAAAACAATGAGGCGAGCTCATGAAAATGAGCGTGCGATAGAACGTTTAGTTTGGTCCTAAAAGATGATGACGAAGATGCCGACACCGCCGACGACATATTTTGCATTTATAATGCGATGTTGTCGCTACTTTGTTGTTTGTTTTTTCCCGTAAATTGTTTTGTAATGTTAATGCGTTGCAGCGCTTAGACAAGATTTACATAATTTAGCACATCAACAGGCAGACAGTGAAACAGAGCGTGTGATGGGGAGAGGTGCGGGCTGCCAGGGGGTGACAATGACTGTGACACTTGAGTGTGTCGAGTGACGTTTTCACCCCTTTTTGCCCCTTTCTTAGATGGCCAATTACTCGGAACGATGCTTTCACTAATTCAAGTGGCAACTATAAGTTTGAATTTTGTTATTTCTTTGCCTTTTCCACTGTGTAGAAGGAGAACAAAAATGGCGTCATGTCACCGGACTCGCCCGAAGCGGAGGCCGACTATACGCTCACTCCCCGCACCGAAGCCAAATACAACAAGATAGACGAGGAGTTTCAGAATATGATGCAGCGCAACCAAATGGCCATCGGAGTCGCTGGTGCACCGCGCCAGCTGCCAAACACGAGCTACACGCTGCCGGTGTCGGTGCCCGTGCCAGGCTCCTATGGTGAGAACATGCTGCAGGCCAGCCCACAAATGTCCCACACAAACATCAGCCCACGTCCATCGAGTTCGGAGACGGATTCAGGTGGGATGTCCCTAATAAGTTAGTACAGAGTGTCGGGTGCACATTTTATTCACATTTTTCGGTTTCCATACGTTATTGTCTTCTGTTGTTCTACTTACTACATTTTTGTTAATTCTCTTTTTAATAATCCCTAACCCACCCCTATTTTTGCACGTCACGTTTTCTATAATTTAACACATAACTGAAATGAGATTTTGAAATATTAGTCATAACATTACTTTCTTTGGCTTAAGATGTTTATTCTAATTTAGTTTTTATACTCTGTACATGAAATGTACAAGAGTATATTAGGTTTGCGGGAGCTGAAAAATGTAACAGGCAGAAGGAGGCGTGGCAGACCCCACAAAGTATATATATTCTTGATCAGCATGACGAGACGAGTCGATCTAGCCCTGTCTGTCTGTCTGTCCGTCTGTCCGTCCGTATGAACACCTGGATCTCAGAGACTATAAGAGATAGAGACACCAAATTTTGCACGAAGATGCGTTATGTGTGTATTCTATACGAGTTTGTTTTATTTTTTTGATTTTCCCCCCCACTTCCCCCCTATGGGGGTTTTCCCGATTTTCCATTCGTATAATCGCCTATATCTCGGAGACTATAAGACCTAGGAACACAAAATTTTAGTCCCAGATGCCTTATGTGAATACGCAGAAAATGTATATTTTGGAATTCCCCTCCCTCCCCCCTCTACCCCGCAAATCGTAACTCCCGTAATTCTTGGAATTTCGAACTAAAATTTTGGAAATACCCCCAGTTAGTTATTATGTGTCCGTATGCCAAATTTCATTATGATAGACCGATTTAACAAGAAGTTATAGCCATAAATATATTTGCTGATGCAGCGCTGCTGCAGCGCTGCTCAAGCGCTGCCCGCGGCTGTTGTTGATGTTGCTGTTTGGTTGACTGCGAAAATGCTTACACAGACACGAATTGATGCGCATAGGCATACATACACTCACACAAACGCAATTGCTATGTAAATGTGCAATTATACACCCTTTACGTGAGTTCGAATACCGAGAGAGGTAAAATCGATCAAATTTTTTTTTTTATTTTCTTAATTTTTTTTATTTTCTATAATTATTGTAAACATATGTACAGAGTATTTCAAAGTCGGGACACCCGACTTTAGCTTTTTTACTTGTTTATATTAGTGCCTGTGCTCGCTCTCTAATGTTGTATTCGATTTGCGCTCACCCCTGTTTGATAGTTCCGTCGGCTTTTATGACTTCAGATTATTAAATACTTCTATATATATATTCTTATCTTCTTCTATTCCATTTGTCAATTACGAACATCAGTTTATCCATCGGGTTCCATGTTGGAGATGTCAAACGGTTACCCACATTCACATTCGCCGCTTGTGGGATCACCCAGTCCAGGTCCAAGTCCTGGCATAGGTGGGCATACACACTCAATTCATTCAACTCACAACAAACTAATACACCTCAATTATAGTAACTGTTAACATAGTGCACCAAATCACAATTTAAAAGCAAATGCAAGACCCCCCAGCCCCCCTTTAACCAACCAACCAGCCCCATCCATTCAGTATTATATTGCTTACCTCACTTAACACTTACAGCGCATCACTTGCCCATCAAACAACAGTCGCCGGGCAGCCAGAACGGACGTTCTTCCAATTTACGTGTCGTCATACCGCCCACAATAGCACAGAGCATGTCCGCCGCAGAGGATGTTGCATATGCAGACGTAAGTGTTGAGTATTGCACGCATGTGCCTCAGTTAACTGTGGCTTCCGTCAGCCATGACGCATACGTAACCTAATTGTGGGGCCAGAGTAGGGAAAAGGGGAAGTGGGGCTGCCCATTGGGCGGCGGCGGTTGCTTTCAACTAACTAACAATGGTCTGCTGCCTTTGCAGCAACGACAAAACCAGACATCTCTAAACACACCCGTCGTCACTCTGCAAACTCCCATACCCGCGCTGACGAGCTACTCCTTCGGTGCCCAAGACTTTTCATCATCGACTGGCATGAGCAGTGCGGACCTCATGAGCTTACCCACATGGCATCAGGGTCTGGTGCAGCACACTAGGTACGTAGCACCTAAACAATTTCCAATTTCAATATAAATATTTTAAGATGTATAGTATTATAAGAATGTCTGTCGTGAAACTGCTTAGAACTGATCCCAACTTAAAACCACCTTAGGCACAGTCATAATTGAATTAGTCAGCTATGAAATATTATCTTATCAATGATATACTGCCGCTATCGATGACAGTTCTCTAAAACAAATTTCAGTGATCATTGTAGTTACAGCCGAGCATTTCAGTGCAATTCTAGAAATTAGCTCGGCAGCTCGTGAATTCCTTAAAAAAGAGAATATGAATGAAGAATAATGGAAGCCAGTGAATCAGTTAAGTTGTCTAATGAGCTAATGAGTTCCATTGAATTTATTCGCTCATCAATATCAAATTAATGCTCCCATTTGTCTGTTTTAATAACGATAGGAATTTAAACACTTTTTTCGAATAAAAATTGAATAAGAGAGACAACATTTACTTTATAAAAACTGAATTCCATAACAGGTAATCTAGTTTGCAAGTGAAATACAGGTGTTTCTCAACACTAGTCCTCAACAGCTCAGCTGTTATTCTGTTTTGCAGAAAATGGAAAATGCCGCTAAGTGTTAATGACGTCACACTTGCAGTGGCGAATTTTTATGTCTTACTGCTCAAAAATGTTGTATTAAGATTAAGATGTTACTCTAGTACTATTAAGCATACAATTATACGCTAAGACTTTAACGATCCAAGACAATTTATTTAATAAAACGATTAGGGGCCTGTATATAATACTTACCATTTCTTTCTTCCATTTGACAGTCTTTCGCATCTGACTGTCTCGAATAGCACACCACCGCCCGCCAGTTCACCCGGCGCCATAAAGGTAAAGGCCGAGCCGCAGTCGCCGCCACGCGATCTCTCGGCCAGCGGACATCAGCAGAACAGCAACGGCTCGACCGGCAGCGGTTCGAGCAGCAGCACCAATAGCAATGCCTCAGCCAGTGGAGGAGTGGGGGGTGGTGGCAGTGCACCGCCTAATAATGTCATAACGCACTTGGGGAATGCCAATGTGTTGAGTGGCAGCGCCGGCGGTCCCGGTGGAGGTGGCACCCCTGGAGGTGGCACGAACGACAGCGCCGAACAGGCCACCAATCTGAGCGTCCTTAGTCATTCGCAACAGCATCTGGTTATGCCGAACTCAAGACCCTCGTCCACGGGGCACATAACGCCGACACCAGGTAAATGATTCAATTGACTTACGCACCACCACCCTTGCTTCGAAAATTGTGGTTAAATTTGAACTAATCCGATTTGATTTGCCAGACCTCTACTTACTGATAATTTTGTTGTTTTATTTTGCTGCGTGGCATGTTTTCACGAATACCAGCTTTCTGATTTTTATTATTCAAAATTTTAAATTGCTTACATTAGTGCGTTAACAACTATTATTGTTATTTTATTATTATTTTGGTTGGTTTTTTTTTCACTAAGTACATGGCGTATGTGTAATATGTTGGACGCCCGCATCATTACGTATACGCCGCGTTCGTTGAGTTATCGGTTAGGATAGGCATAGGCAGCAAAATTCTTGATGTAACCACACATTTCAATGATATATTTTTGTATTTAATTATTAACAATAACAATCACATGGACAATTTTTAGGGCATGATAAATATGATGGATATGCATACCGCGCGCTAATGGGACATAATCCTAGATGGAATTTTGCCGGTAAATTGGCCAAAGAAAATAAAAACAGCAAACCATTCACATCTCATTCACAAACACTCACAAGCATCCCCACACACCCACACACCCACACATACACACACACACACACATACGAACAAGAGAAGTTGCCATTGTCTACAGTTAGAAAGTTCCTTTTGAAAACATTTTCAAAGATTTCTTTGCTACCTCAGAAGTCTTTCTGGCTGAGCCTGCTGCCAAAAGTTGTTACACAAACACAACATACACACACACACACACATAAAAAAATATCTCTTCAAAAATCAACAATTATTTATAAGCGTAGCTAGCGACAAGTCTCTTTCAAGTAGCTTCTTGTTTTTCTCAACTTCTCCCGCAGCTTATATATTTTTAAAAATCACAGACACACACACCACACTCACACCAACACACACAGCTTATGTTGAATATAAAAGTGCTGGAAAGTTTTTACTTCTTTTCCCCAGTCAGGGATGGTATAATATAGACGTGTATAGCGTATAGTCTGCCTGCTGTATCTTAATTTTATTTTCTTACGTTGAAACTAACTAACACCGGCAAAGGAAATTGCGTTCCAACGCATTTGTGAGTTGAAAACTAACAGTTTTTCGTACTTAACTAACGGCTGCGTACCTCCCTAACATATTTAAGGCTCATTAATGCCACTAACGCAAACACACACACACAACCACACACAACCACACACAAATACACACGCACACTACCCATACACTCACAGACACAGATACAGCTCAGTCCGCTGCGCCTTGCGTTGAATGCTCAATGCCTGCCCGAGCCACACACTTCATTTTGCTGTACAGCTCAAACTAATAGTTTAACAGATTTTATTATCTTAAATACAGGTGGAGTGCCGACGAGCAGCGAACAAGACGTGCGTCTGGCAGCGGTTGCCGCGCAGCAGCAACAACAGCAACAGCAGCAGCAGCAACAACAACAACATCAGCAACAACTAAGCGACTACGATGCGCCCAATCACAAACGCCCGAGAATATCTGGTGGCTGGGGCACATAGCCGGCACGTGACCAAGCCATCAACTTTAAACAACAACAACAACAACAGCATCACAACATCAGTAGTAACAGTAGTAGTAGTAGTAGCAGCACCAGCAGCAGCTGCAAGAAGTCCGCAACATGTACCAGCAACAATCGCAGCAACATTAGCAACGATCAAGCCATGATGCCTCCACCTCCACGCAAAGAGTCCAGTCGCGTTCAATACACAGATATATGCGACTATGAACGCAACTACGACTGCTATGGGCAGCACGTGGCTGTGTCCTTGCAACAACAGCGACAAAAGTACGCGCCTCAGTTGCAACATGAGTCTCGGTACCAAACTTCTTGCTATGTTAGCAACCAAAATTACAGCAGTAGCAGCAGCAGCAGCAACAATAACAGCAACAGTGCTGATGTAGCTGCAACACATCCTGTTGATAGCAACAATTTTCAGACCAGTGCAATAATATCGAAGTAATTAACTGGAAATTGTCATAGGATTCATGTTTTAAACTTTCTTATTACACAAGAGACGATGAGGCGATGGAGAAGATTTAATGAAAAGTAACAAAAAACAGTGACAGTGTCATATCTACAATTAAACTTAAATCAAGTATGGTAATAGTAAATAATTTTTAAAGTAATATGAGCCGCCTATTTTGACAAGAAGCGCAGTCAAATTGTAGTTAGTTAATTAATTATAATGGGCAAGCACACACACCCAAACACCCACACCCAGCTCGAAATTGAAATATTGAAACGAGCTGATTTAGTCTAACTAAAGTTAATTAAACAACAACAACACTATTTTAAGTCAAAACTGCAAACAAAAAACAATTAGTTACATACAAACATGTACGTTTAAATAAAAATATAATTTAAATTTAAATAAAAACCAGCAAAAAAAATTACAAAGGAAAAAAGAATATTTTGTAAATATATAAAAATGCTAAGTTAAGGCAGTTTGTGAAATGCGTGCAAAGCGTTGAGCCACATAAGTTTTAAACATTAGTAGCCCCCTAAAAGTACACTTTTACATTAAGCCGCTAAACAATTACAAAAACAAACTAAAAATACAAATGTACGTAAAATATGCAAGTCAGACGATGACGAAAAAAAGATGGAAAAACTATGCAATATATGTTGCAATAAGCCACAGAAATGTACTCAAGCGCCATAATAAATCGGTTGGATCAGATATCGGAGATAACAATGTGCGCTTATTTTAATGAATAATTATCTGTAGTTTTATTTTAATCGATGTGCGTGCGTGCGTGTTAATGATTAATTATCAATTAAATTTATTGTTCACAACATTTTTCGTTAAGGCAATTCAAACTCAGTTTACAGTCTACGAGTAATTTAATTGATTTATTTGATTAGTTGCAGGAATGTTTGCTTAAATTTAAACTCTAATTATTTAACTTACCGAGTCCCATCATAAACGCGGTGGACTCTTTCTCTACTCTACTCTACTCTTTTCTTAAGCAAAACGAAGTCATAATGTAATGTAACTTAACTGAGTTCTTCTGTTTAATTTAAATAAATACGTTTTTGCAATTCGCTCTTAAGTTTTATATTTTTTACATTATATGCAATTTGTAAAACAAACCAACTCAACAAAATATAATTTAAATAAAAACATTAAACATACAAAGACCCACTTTTGTTTTACTGCACGTTTTTCTTTCGATTCGATTCGATTCGATGCACTTCGATCGTTCATTCATTTCTACTTTAGTTTTTATTTTCATTTTGTATATGTCTCCTCAGTTAACCTTTCATATTATTTGTGCAATACTCGTGTAATGGCCATGGCACGTGCTACATGTACTATATAGCACGCCGCATGTGTGAACCGAACCCAAAACTCTGCCTCTTTGTAAATGTCAATTTCCTACCAATTTCAATATCCAATATTTGCCTATGGGGTAAATGCGCTCCATAAATATTTGCAGAGCAAAACTTGACCTGCTGCACTCTATACAGTGCGAAATGAAATGAAAAAATTATTAAAGAAATATTTATGTACGCAGAACAATATATATTTATATAAATATGTGCATTTGTATACCAATATTTGTATTTTATATGTATGGCTGAGGCAGAAGCCGCAGCAGCAGCAGCGAGAACAGATATTTCTGCAACAGCTGTGCACATTCGGCACAGAAAGCACAACATTTTAAAATAAACAATAAACATTTACACATTACAGGTTTCCCACTAAGATAAGATAAGATCTATAGTTGGCAGCTAAAAAATATGCAGCCATAGCTACATATAATGAAGGCCGTGACATTTTTGAACAGCATCCCATTCCATTTGCCATGGTCGATGTGGTCCGTTTAAGCTATGCTCAATAAATGTATTTGAGATGGACCCCAGTAGTGAACATTAAATGTTAAGGTTTCTATACAACACACAATTGTAAAACAATTTGAAAAGTGTATGGCAAATGGTGTTAAACTTGAAAACAGCTGGCTACGCTCTTGAGCATAAAACCGTAGCCCAGTCAATCAATCAATTCTTTCCCTTCAACATCAACAAAATATCATCGCATTTATATATTGAGTTAAACATAGTATGTATTTGTAAAAACAAATTGAATATGCTATTGTCAAATATCAACCTTACGTTTAAGTTATGAATAGTTTGCAAAATATTTCACCGTTCCTTTCCCCCATTTGGTTATTGAGAAATTATTACTGAGAAAACAATTTCCTTGTATAAAACTTGACTCTGTAGCGTTGCCTTAAAAACAGTGCCTCTTTTTAATAGAACAAAAAATAAAACAACACAATTAATTAAACACGTTGGCAAAGACACTTGCTGAATAATATTTCAGTGAGTCGATTTTTTGCAATTGTTTTATAAAATAATAACTTGATGGTGAAATATTTCAATACAGGTGTTAAATGTGCTATTTAAAGTATGTAGTTAAAATATATTAACAAATAAAATATAACGATAAACCCAAACTAAATTTACGAATCTCGAGAAAACTAAATTCCACTAGAGCAGCACGCAATGTACAAAAGAACTTTGAACTAACTAAATTATAATTGGCATAGCCTAAGCCCAATAAGAAGTATTTGTTAACGATGCGATACGATTATTCGTTTATCGTAGAGATTGTAAAGCATATAGAACAATATAAGGAAGGCATTGCACAGCCACATGCTGCTACAATGCCTGCTATGGTCACAGGGACCACAGGAGATCAGCAACTGTGCTAAGGACTCGTACTCGTCTATCGATAACCAAGTGTTTCAAGCCAGTTTGTAATCGTTTTTGTTGTAATTTAATGCATGTAGTTGAAATATAATGATAGCCTATATACACTGTTATAATGAGATTTATGTGGCACCCCCCATATGATGAATTGAAGTGACACTAACTACTAGTCCAAATTTTTGATTCTTGATCAGCAATGTTGGAGATGTGGCAGACAAAGACTTGGTATAAGCTAATGCTTAAAACAAATCGAAAAACCAATTGCACGATATTCAATTCAATACGGCATACCTAGCTATGTATGTATTTTATTGGAGTTTGTAATGATAGCCCTTAGATAAGAGAATGAGAAAATGCTTTACATGGAACAAAACCAAATATTACATGTATAACTAGATATACATATATGTACTATGTATGTATAACTATACACATATATACATACCTACAAACAAATATATAGATACATACATATATGGACGTACCTTTGTTAACTGCACGATCATTTATTGCAGCGGAACGAGTGTTTCTGATAACCCCCGTCGTTATCTTTTAACCGGCTGTCGTGCACAACACCGTTTTTAAGAAGTACATATAAATACAAATATTTGTACAAACTAAGTGATATGAAATACCTAGTAAATAATACTATATGAATTAAAGTAGATATTAATACATGCATACTATTTAGTATTTGATATTGCACACAAGGCATATATTCATAAATTTGTGTGTGTGTTCCAAAACATCTATACAAATAAACATATAAATGTATATACATATATACATACATACATATATAGTATTTGTCAGCAAATTGAAACAAACACTTTACTATATATAAGCAATGTAAAAACGATTTCGATGCAAAGCCATGGAACTCTCCAAATATTGTGTATGTGTATGTATAGAATAACCAAAAAAATGTTTTATCTTCGCACTGATTATGATTTTGGAAATGATTGTGAGGAATGTGTTTACGTAATAGGTTGATGTTTTAAAGAAATTAACAATTTTAAATAAAAACCTTTTTGGCAAGTGAAGTGGTCATCAAAGTGTTTTTTTTTTTGCGAATTTTACAACTTTTTATTGCCGATCTAGATTCTGCCTAATATAAATTTAAAACTTTCGAAATATTGTGGGTAAAATTTTCGTTTTACAAACTAAAGAAATGCAATATTGGTATCTGTTGAGCAGCGATTGTAACATCCCTGGATCTCTCTTTACATGCCATTGTAGGCTGGGCCGCCGCCACCTTCAGGTACAACCCAATTGATGTTCTGCTTGGGATCCTTGATATCACAGGTTTTGCAATGTATGCAGTTTTGGGCATTGATCTGCAGCTTCAAGTTGCCGCCCTCCTCGTTTGGCACGTACTCGTAAACGCCGGCCGGGCAGAATCTCTGCTCCGGACCCTCGTAGAGGGCCAAATTGTGATCAACTGGTATCCGGTCGTCTTTCAGCGTCAAGTGAGCAGGCTGGTCGCCCTCATGGTTAGTGCCCGTTAGTGCCACTGAGGATAGCAAGTCGAAGGAGATTTTGCCATCGGGTTTGGGATACACAATTTTTTCGCTTTTACTGGCAAGCTCTAGGGATTCATGATCCTGTGGGCCATGCTTGAGGGTCCAGGGTTCGCGCCCACCCATAAAAATGGAGAAGCCACTTAGCACCATACCACCATACAGTCCGAAGGGATTGTGGAAGGAAGGATGTACGTTGCGCACCCTATACAAGTCCTTCCATACGAAAGAGTCCTTGATTCTATGACGAAATACAATTAAGCAGTTGTACCAATTGTAACAATGTCCGACACTTACTTGTCGGCATAAGTTGTAGGCTCCACCCCAGCGGTGGACTGCGTATCTGCATTGATGGCCTCAAGAGCGCTCTCCGCAGCCAGCATGCCACTCTTCATGGCATAGTGGGAGCCCTTGATGCGTGGCACATTGAGGAAACCGGCACTGCAGCCGACTAGACAGCCGCCTGGGAAGGACAGTTTCTTGGGCAAGCTCTGGAAGCCGCCTTCGTTAATGGCACGCGCACCATAGGCGATACGAGTGCCACCCTCGAATATATCGCGCACTTTTGGGTGCGTCTTGAAGCGCTGGAACTCTTGGAAGGGGCTGATCCACGGATTCTTGTAGTTCAAACCCACAACAAAACCGACAGCTATCGCGGGAGTTGGCTCGTTCAGGTGGTAGAGGAAGGAACCGCCGTATGTAAACCGATCCAGCGGCCAACCTATGGAGTGCTCCACCAAGCCAGGTCTAAACGAGATTCCAAACTGGATTTCTTCTTTCTTTCCTTTTTTCAGATCTACTTACTGATGCTTTTCGGGCGCTATTTCCCACACCTCTTTTAAGCCAATACCATAGGCCTGCGGCTCGCTGCCATCCGTAAGGCCAAATTGCTGAATGATCTGTTTGGTCAGATGACCCCGACAGCCCTCGGCGAAAATGGTGGTCTTCGCGTGTAGCTCCATGCCACGAGCAAATGTATCCTTGGGCGCTCCACTCTTTGCAATGCCCACATCATTGGTAGCAATGCCCTTGACACTGCCATCCTCGTGGAACAGCACCTCGGATGCCGCACAGCCCGGATAAATTTCAACGCCTAGGGCTTCGGCTTGATCGCCCAACCACTTAACCAAGTGGCCCAAGCGCACAACATAGTTGCCATGGTTGTCCATGGGCCAGCCTTTGAAAATGGGTATCGAGTGCCGGCCCGTTGCAGTGAGCAGCGAGAATGTATCCTTGGTGACGGGCGTGTTCAGAGGTGCTCCTTGCTCCTGCCAATCGGGTATCAGCTCATTAATCGAAACGGGATCGATGACAGCCCCCGAGAGGATGTGACCACCCACTTCAGCGGCTTTTTCCACAACACAGACGCGTATCTCCTACAAACTGTTCGTTAATATTTAGTATTATATAAGACCCAACTAACTAACCTGATCTTTTTCTGCAGCCAATTGCTTGGCCCTTATGGCCGCCGACATGCCCGCCGGTCCACCACCCACGATAACAATGTCCACCTCCTCGACGCAACGCTCCATGTCCACCTCCTTCCATCTTTCGTCCTTTTCACGCGGGTGCAGGGTATAGTGTGTGGTGATCTTCGGATACTTTACCGCATCCGAAACGCTGCGCACAAAGGTAGGCGTAAAGAGTTTTTGCACTGTTAAATAAATGAATATATAAATAATAGAAAATATACATACATAAAAATGGTGATTATTTAATAAACTAAACCCTCTATGAACTTAAATGATCAGAAGAGATATTGAAATACGAAAGAAAGAAAAAAGCGATAAGCATTCTCGCCACCTGCCGCTGCCTACCATAGACAGACAAAGTTTGGTACTGGTTGGTGGGGCGTCAGCGCCACATCGCCACGCCATCCACAACAACAAACACAATATGAACAATGTCTAATCTTATTTTAAGAGGCAGCGCCCAGGTGCTGAACTCAAACTAATTTTCTCCAATAATGTGCATTATCAGGCTTTTACTTTAGACTGCATTAATTGCATTTAATATACTTACATATATATATATATACATATAGTTTGTATGTACATATTATGTAATTCGTATGAACTTAATTTTTAATTAAATATTCACCTCTGCGCATTTTAAGAAGCGCCGACATTGTTGACTTTTTCGTCACTTAACGGGCAGACGTCTGTTGGAAAATATTGAATTTTGTCCAGAGTATTCTATTTTGTGTACTTTATTTTATATACATATGTACATACATATATTATATATAATTAATAATAGTACTGCGCGATTATAGTTGTGGCAGCAACAACAAATTCAGCAACAACAGCAGCAACGCCGCCAATAGTGGATGCAACAAGTTGGACTTTAGACTCCCTAGGGTAACTGTCTGGATCGTGTTTTAAATATTCTCTTTTATGCTGATATATTAATTAGCACTGAAGATATAAAAACCGAAAATTTTTTCCACTGCTAAAATGAAACTAATATAGAAACTCGACCGACGGAGCAGAATGAAGTGCTTCACTGTACGGTTTGGCGATACAGCTGGCAAAACTCACAGTCCACATACAGCTGTTGATTATAGTGCAGGTGTTGCCAGACATCGCTGCAGACACTTGGCGCGCACTTTGTGGAAGTTATTTGAGCTCAATTTACAATTGCAATGTAAAACTGTAGATGGCGCTCAAAAATTTTAAACATTTTTTATTCAAACCTATTACAAATTTTTAAAAACGATTATTTCTTTAGGTTTGTGCTGGTTTTAATAATGATTTTGGTTTTAACAAAGCAATTTTGAATTATTGCACTAAATAATCATTTCATTTTTTCAATATTGCTTTGCAAATTATATGTAATCTGCAAATAAGCGGATAATCGACCATTTCGATTCAAAATAAATTCCTTTCCTTGTTTCTACCTTCCGAGAGTCAAATAATAATCGCAACATCAACACTTTCTTTCAAAGTCATCTTTATTCAAAGGAGTTTATAGCTTAGGGTGTTTTTATATATAACTTTGGTATTTTCCTTTGATTTAACTAAATTAATACAATAGTTAGTATGTGTGTGTACGTATGTCCTTAGGCATTATTTTAATTATTTGATTTTAAAGAGTGTGAATTTTTAATCCAGCCCCATTAAAAATCCACACATTTGTATACATAGTGTGGGTCATACAAGAGAGCAGTTTTTCTTTATACGTATTTCCTTCATTTCATTCATTTATCATATAGCATTGTTTTGTATTTACATGAAGCCCTAGTCTGCACAATTGCAGGCCTACGGATACCCATAATACTGTTCCACACTGTCGACGCCATCCAAATTGTTGCCATTGCCGAGATCTGTCGATTCCTGCTCACTGCTCTTCGTCGGATCCTCTGGCTGTTCCTGAACCTCTCTCTGCTGTTGTTGCTTACTGAAAAGCATCGTAATGGCCTTATCTACGGGATTGGTCTCCTCTCTACCCGTCCCACTCTGATTCAACAACTTCACAGCCGCCTTAATTTCGTTCTTTTGCAGCTGCGGCTTCGTTTGATTCGACCCCGTATGGACACTGCTGTCAACACTCTTGCCAAAGCGCATGAAGTTCGAGTCCAATTGAGGAGGCGGTGCACGTCCGAAGCGCATAAAGTTGTCGGGACGACCAAAGCGCAAGAAATTCCTATCGATCTGACTTTGTTGTTGAGGCGAGCGACCAAAACGCATAAAATTGTCGGGTCGGCCAAATCGCAAAAAGTTTCGGGCAGCTTGCGACTGATCCTGTTGTGAACGACCGAAGCGCATAAAGTTGTCAGGTCTGCCGAAGCGAAGAAAGTTTCTGTGGTCCTGTGCCTGCGACTGGGAGCGACCAAAACGCATAAAGTCGTCTTGGGGACTGCGACGTCCGAAGCGCATGAAATTATCGCCGCGCGAGTCACGACTTCCTACCAAACTCCGTTGAAAGCGGGCTGCGGACGGATCCTCAAAGTACTGCCGATTGATGTCCTTGGAGATTTCCTCAGCCTGGCGCTTGCCAAAGTGCATGAAATTATCCTGCAGCGACTTGCGCTTCACATCCCAATCGGGATCGTATTTGTAGTGCAGCTTTGGCGGATATTTTTGGAAGCGCAACATCAGCGAGTTTTTCGCATAATCCACGCCAATCGCTGATATGGGATATCTAAATTCCAGCTCCGTTTGCTCGGGCCTCTCAATCAGCAGGGCATCCAGTGGTTCAGTATTCGGGATTTTCGATTCGATGCCAATGTCATCGCTAAGCGCATTCAGATTATACTGGGGGGACTCAATGATCTCGCTATGGATGGCGGCCTGCATCTGATACAGGGCCAACAGAAACATCAAAGCTATGCCCATTTTAACGTGATCTGCAATAAAAGAAAATTAAGAAACCAATTGAGTCAATAGCTTTGCGAGAGAGAGGCATGGGGCGGGGGTAATATGTATTAAAAAAAATATACATACATATGTACTAATGGTGATTTCCCTCTTTCAATACAAAATTATATACTTCATATTAGAACTTTCTTGAAAAGTGATTCTTAAAATTGTATAGCAGTTTTTTTCTGAGTGTAAACGAAATTTTTTCAGCACCCACGGTGCAGGTATAAAGTAAAAGTATTTCTACAGGAGGGAAATGAGAACGAAAAACTACACTCTTGTTCCGAAATTGATATTTATTAATTCAAAGTAGTTCAATGTTTGTTTAAAACTGCAGCATGGACAGACAAAGCACTATAAAACTTATTAGCAGATGCATATTTTAAAACCATTAAGGACGCCGACGCAAAATGTTCGCAGCCCGAACAACAAAAGTCGCATCCATTTAACTTAACTAATATGCACACACACAAGTATTTATGTGCGACCCGACAACGAAGAGCGCGACAACGATGTTGCTGTTGTTATTGTATTTGCTGTAGCGCCTGCCTCGCGACGAGCAAAGTGTCCCGCTAATTAACCATAAAAATATTTATGCGATAATTTCTTGGCCAAGTGAGAAATATGGATGTGTGCGTAAAAAGTTAACCGAACGCATTAAAGGCACACAAGACAGAAACAAAAGTAGCAACAGCAACAACAAAAAAACAACAACAACAGCAACAATAGCAACGGAAAGAGAAGGAGAAGGAGCAGCAAAGCCCCTCCCTGGCCACATTGATGTTACATTGCCGTTAACACTTGTTGAGGGCGTTGTTGTCTACCGCCCCCATAGGACTTGATGTATGACGTCCGGAAGGGCTGCACACGCACCTCCTTATACGGGGACGATGGCCATTACAGATGCAAATGATTATGGCTTTTGTCTACGGCTGCGGCGGCAACTCTGGCTATGACGCTTCATGGGCCCCTTGATGTTAGACGAGCTGCCAAGTGAGTGGCCGCAGTTGATGGGGCAGGCTTGGTTGCAACTGCAAAGGCTACACTAATTGAAAGCTTAACTACCTGAAAGAGTAAGTGTTTAGTGGAAAATAATGGGAACAGACTTTTGCAATGCAACATGCATTACAGACTTAGCAGACTATTCGAAATTCGGTTAATTACAGGCACAACAGATCCGAGCAAATCCTATTTTGATTGGCCAACGTCTAGGTTTTGGGCTGTAGTGAGATGCTTTCGCTCGTCAAAACATAGTTTCTGCTAAAACTAAAATCCTAAAAAGCCAATTAAAATGATATTCTTGTTAATACACCAAGCGCAGCTTAACAATTGTTTAAACAATTTTGCAACTCTCCCCCTTTTTCAGAATTTGATATAAATATATTCAATTATTTTCCTTAGCTTATTAATTGCAATTTCTAAAAACAGGGCAATTTATCAAACAAATATAAAGTAATTGTACAAAGCTATTGGTAATCAAATAATAAATAATGGTACAATTTAAAGTTCCTTAAGGATATATACTATATCTGTAAGACATTTTAGCTGCATTTCAGAAGAAAAGAAAGATTCAAATTTCAAATTGGTGTTTTCGATTGCGTCTTGGAGCTTGAAACCACCACAATGGACCAATTATAAAGAGTCTGTCTAAAGAAATTCATATTAAAGTACGCGTCATTTAAAAGTATCCTCATGTCTATCTGATAACTTCTCCACAGCGCTATACGGAAAAACATTAACTAAAATTTCTGAGCTGCGGCGCTTCAAACTAGTCCAAGGGGTCAAGAGCCAGACACAAAGCCAACAAGTTAGCCCCCTACTCGCAACTGCTTGATGAACAGACATTAAATACTATATACATATATAAATATATAAAGAGAGAAAAAAACCTGTACATTAACATACATTTGTATAAAGCAAAATTTCATAAAACCGTGCCGCGTGTTGAATAAAAAAGTTAAATTTCTGTTGGACTTGTCGCGACAAATGAGCGACATACGTAAGTTTTAACAGCTAACTTGTCAAACAGAAGTGAATTCGTCTGGAAATTTGGTCAATGACGACAGCATGAATTTTGGCAAGAGTGCAACAACAGCAACAGTGGCAGTAGCAGTAGCAGTAGCAGGCAACAACAATGCCAATTTGTCTGCTTTATGATGATGAATTCGGAAAAGGTAGCCAACTCGGACCTCGATATGAGCAATGACGGGCATCAACATCAATGCATATTTTGAATTTTGGGCAGCTAAACAAGCTACACTAAGTACCTGTAGCAATGCCTATGTGTGTGTGTGTGTGCGTGTGCGTGTGTGTGTGTGTGCGACTGTGGGTCTGGCGTTGCAATTAAACAAACACGTCATTTTGGTTGCCCAACTGCTCGTACTCGTATGCGGTGGCACGAGTACGTCAAGGGACAGGTCAGAGAGGAAACTGCAACGCACAGCAAGTGCCATCCACAAATTATGTGCTTGAGTTAACAGTTTGCGAAAATTTATGAGTTTGTCAAGAGTGTTGCAACATACTTGTACAAATATACATACATACATATGTAGCTCTTAGTCTGACGATTTCTCCCCAGACAGGGAGCAGAGTAGCAAGTAAGTATCCCACACTGACGGCTGATTGATTTCCAAAGTTAAGACTCGCAATTGAAATTCAACAAATATTTCATAATCGGCTGACAGCGCTCAGTTGACAAAGTGGTAGTTACACACAAGTATGTACAAGTATTTGTACATTTATGGTGCCCATGTCAGAGGTTCAGTTTTCGGGAAGATATAAGCCATGGCTGTATCAATAACACGGCCGTTAATTTGCTTTGTTTAGGCATCGAGCACGTGAATATGTAAGTTGACACAGATTGGCGGCACAAAGCACCAACAAACAACGATTTTTGATCATTTTAATCAGATTTGCAGGCGGCAATGCGATACTTTTGAAGTACAAACACGCACACACACGGTTAGGAAGAGCGAGAAAGAAATAAATGCTTGCGCACAGACACAGACACAGATGTCCCCCGACATGAAAAATTATGAAAATGAAGCATCATCAAAGTGGAAGGCATTTAAATGCCATTTGTTAACACTGCGCGTCAAAGCTCAACACCTCAGTCTCAAAGACAAATGAATATGGGAAGAGGTTGTGCCAGGGCAGCACCATCTCCATCCCCATCTCCATCCCCATCGCTATTGCTAGTGATAAATCAAAAGTCCTGCATGCCCAGCAAGTTTTGAGCTGCACATGTCCATTTCAGTTACATGTTGTCTGCCACACACATCTGGAAGCCGCCAAGGAATGCAAATCTGAATGAAAATTTAACGCAGCTTTGTTGCTTCTCGCCTCCTCTGAAGTGCACTCATAAATATTTCAATTTCATATTATTAATGAAAGGATGTGTGTACAAAACTATTTGCACTGTGTGTAAAGCAATTTTCAGAGCATGCCTCTGCCACAGATTGATGCAAAAATAGTGTTCCAAGGGGAATTTGTTGTTAGAAATACAAAACTAGTTCATTGGTACATAAAAGGGTTCTTTGTTGGGCGGTTATAGGGGGAAAAAAACAAGGACGTGCCCAGCTCCAAAAACTAAGCTATGAGAAAATGTATGCAAACCAAATACATATTAAAGATGCGTATTGTGTAAGGAAACCACTTTCTTTCATATTTCAAGTTTAAATGCTCTTAAATACTCTTAAGCGTACTTAAATGACATTGCGGTTGTTTTTAACTCGAAAAATCACCGAGAAGCAGCAGATGGACTACAGAGCTATCTCAATACACTGGCAGCTTGGTGCACTAGGTGGAATTTAAAGGTCAATCCCATAAAAACCTCTAACCCCTGCTTCACGCTGAAAATGCTAATTCCCTGCACGCCTCCTATTCCGCTTGAGGGAGTAACCCTAGAACAGCCAGCGCTAGCTAAATACCTTGGCATTACCCTAGACAAGCGTGTCACTTTTCGGCTACATCTGAAAGCTGCGGTAAAAAAATGTGGCCAAAGAATGCAACAGTTGCGATGGCTACTAAATAGAAGGAGCACTATGCCACTTAGAGCAAAAAGAGCTGTCTACGCTCCGATATGGCTGTACGGTATTCAAATTTGGGGGATCGCCGCAAAATCTAATTATAAGCGCATCCAGGTCCTGCAAAACCGTGCATTGCGGCAAATTACCAACTGCCCTGGTACGTGCGCGTTCACCGTGGAGGAGCAGATTGGAAGGCATACAAGTAGATACAGTGACAGGCTTCTGAGTCACCGCAGTTTGCTTGCAAGAGGACTCCTTCCTGCTAGACCTTTGCGAAGACTGAAACGATTATGTTTTTTCAAAACATTTAGATAAGCATAAGCCACCACTAACTTATTAATCCTCGCGCGGAAGTGCTCGAGGTTGGGCTATTTTATATTTCTAAAAATGTATTGTTAAGGTGCTAATCTGAATGCACGGCTTCAATGCTTTGATTGAAAAAAAAAATCAAATGAGGGTTTTTACGGTCCAACTACTTAATGGCACAGCCTCTAAGCCAGTATTTATTCAATAAATTTGAAACTTATTTCAGGCACTCTAATCATTTTACAAGTTATTATACAAATTAAAAAATATGAGTTATTTTTTAATTTTATTCATTTCTCACAATATAATCATTATTTTTAAGTTATACTTTACAGCTCTACCGATATTCACTATTTCTGAGCAAAAAAAAATAAAGTCATAAATTAATGAACATTCTTTCAGTTTTATTTGTTTATCAATGATTTAGCCGTAATAAACTTTTTGTAATGAACAGATTTTTTTAAACCCACAACTGAACTTTAGAGAATGAATAATATTTAAAAAATGTTTAATTATGGTCATCATGCAGAGATAATGTTACAAAAAATTTATATTTGTATAATCCTCCTTTTCTCAAAGCTATTATAAGTGAATGATTTTTTGCGGTCCCTGGTTTATTTGAGTGAAAACAAGGTGCACTTTCCTGACACCGAAATATTATTTTTTAAAAAAGGCTATTTAATATCTTTGGTTTTTTAATTGACATGAGCAAATATACATATGTTCTGCATGATCTACACTAAGTTCATGCAAACAATATTCACCATATCTATGTATAATTGCATATCAGTTACCTAATTCAAAATCAATATTGAAATAATATAAGAATAATAAAAATAAATTGAAGACTGCACGAAAACTAAACAGCTCTTAGATGTGACAATTCATCTATTATTCATAAATGTATTAGCTAGAAAACTGACTCGTACATTTAATAAAAATAGGAATATTTGCTTGCACACATTTTTATCCGACTACCGAAAGAAAAGCCAGTGAATGCATCATAAAGCTGATATTAGCAACAGCACAAAATATTAAAAAACCGCTCTGCTGCTGCTTTTCCGACGGAGCTTACCCTTGTAGCTTCATTTATTCATACAGAATTCATTCAAAGGCTTTGCTTTTAAAGGAAGAGATTTTTTCAATATGCACCTGAGAAGTTGTTGTTTTTGTTCAGTTACACTTTTAATCCCTAAATCTAAAACATGAATGTGCAGTTTTTGTTCTTTGAACTGTTTCAATGTTGAATGGGTGATAACTTCGCGACACTTACCTTTTTCCGTTAACAAAAATTCAAAAATATGTGAACAAGTTTCAAAAACACATTGCGATGCACTATTTAAAATGTTTGAACAATTCCTTTACCTTTTTCGGATTCCCAAGGAATTGTCGACACTTGTTGCCCGTGAACATGCGAAACACGTCTGTGCAAATGTTTGGCGAAACTTCCGATTTTATATGTGTGAGCGGCAGGCCGACATTATCCTGTGCGAAGAGCCACGGCATCATCAACAAGAAGAAGACCCAACAGCAGCAATGACGCCCAACGTTGGCGCCCACACACGCAACAAGTGTTGCAGCAACATGCGGCTATTTGCCTGCAACCTTTTGAAGATGTTGCTGAACTGCAGCCCATTGATAAAGATATGTGTGTGTTTGTTTTTCTCATAGTGTGTTCATGTGTTTTAGGGGGTGGGGGTAGGGAGAATTTATTTTTGGCATACAAAATCCAAATTCCTTCTAAAGATTTCTTAGCTTTTAAAAATACGTTTTGTAGTTGTATTGCAGGTGGGTCAGGACAATGAATCCCAGCCTTGACCATGCAGCCTGCACACAGCAGATATGCCACATAATGCATTACAACAAAAGCAACAAAGCAGAATGCAAACAAAAAATTTTCATTGTTGTAGGTTACCAGAGACTGGACAACTGTCATATGGTAGACATTTTTTTATTGGGCTGCTGCTACTGGTTTTTATGTAAATGTTTCTTCTTCATTTTGATTCATAATCGTATGTTTTTCTATATTTATGGTTTTGTGCGCTTGACCAACATGTTGAGCCACAACAATACAGCAGGCGATGACACAGCAACATTTTGACGCCGCTCTGCTGGTAATTTAAGCAGCAAATTGTATGCAAATCACCCACAATTGTTATGTTCCGCCCAGTTTTAAGTTTAAGTTAGCGAGAGCGACTCTTGACTGGTACGTCCAATTAGCCGCTTGCCGCCGCCTGGCCTACGTGTGCGTATGCATTATAATTTGCTCTTGGACCAGCGTTTATGAAGTTTTATGGCCGTGTAACGGGATACATTGTGGCGCCTTCGCCTTCAGTGTCTCGTCTGTGCTCGCTCGTCCTTCGTGCGTACGTGTGGGTGTGGGTGTGGGGCTGTGTGTATGTGTTTGTCCTTTGAAGGGAAATTCGTATAGAAATGCCTACCGCACTTCATTTTCATAGGCGGAAGTCTGTAATTACGGATACAGTTTTAAAGGCTAACTTTTTGGCTGAGCGACGAGCTGCAAGCCTTCCTCCCTTCCTGTTTGTGTTTTGCCAACGTGAATGTGACTGTAAATTCGTCTGTGACTGCGAACAGGCCATTAGTGTTGTTTTGCTCGAATTTAATGGCTACAGGTTTCCAGTAAAATGTGCCACCAATAACAACATAAAACAGTCGCTTGTATACCGATTTCAATTTACATATTTTATAAAAAGATCTCAAAGTCACTGAATTCGACTCAAGTTAAAGGTGTTGTCAACTAGCGCTGTCCGTAGTAAATTATGAAGCATATCGAGCAATGATTGAAAAAGCGAAGAGGCACAAACACCGCTCCATTGACCGACCAGCTACAGCTGTTACTAGTGGCCTGCCTTCGAACTGGTTGGCAATAACCAAATCCCATTATTATTGTATTATTAAAAAATATAATCGCGGCTAAAGCAAAGGCGAGCGCGCAGCATTAAATTTGATGTCAATGCCATTGCCACTTTTTCAATGGCCCGAGATGCGTGCGATATCTCATCCAATGTGTGCTTTGGACCCAACATAACTCAAGTCTAACAAGAGAGAACGCTACAGTCGAGCAAGCCCGACAGTGTAATACCCTGTACCCAGGTAAACTTCCGTCACTGAGTTATATGCGCCCATAGCAGCAGCAAAAAGAGGAAGAAGAAGAGCGAACTTGTTGCTGCAGTTTGGGGAGGTTGTACTGGCGAGAATTTGTTTGGCTAATAACTTTTCTTAGAATTGACCGAATTGAATAAAATTTTGAACAACAGTAGACAATTATATATAAATTATGTGTGCAAAGTTTGGTTTAGGTAGCATTTGAAATGTGGACGCTATTGACGAAATTCTGTAGCGGGGGAAGGGGGGGAAAATTCCAAAAAAAAAAAATAAACTCGTCCTTTCTCGGACCTAGGAGAATCTGGATGCCAACTTTGGTTATTCTAGCTTTTATAGTTTCTGAGATCCTCGCGTTCATCCAGACGGACGGACAGACGGACAGACGGACGGACGGACGGACATGTCTAGATCGATTTCTCTCGTCATGCTGATTCAGAATATATATACTTTATGGGGTCGGAGATGCTTCCTTCTGCATGTTACATACTTTGCACAAACCTAATATACCCTTTTTACCCTACGGGTACAGGGTATAAAAAGCTTACGAACTATGTGATTAGCAACTGTAACTAGTTTTACGAACCTCGGGTACTCTGTTTTATTATAAATTAAAAGTATATGTATGAAAAACAAATACACAAATTGGCACACCATTTCACAAATTAAACTGACAACGTCGTAAACTAGAATTGCATACATTGTTTCTAACGCTGTTTTCATAACTAAATACAGTTGTTTTTATTACAGACTAATTTTATACTTAAAGTACAGTTTTATTATGAAATTAAACTTGTTTAAAATTTTCCATTCAACGTAAGAGACATTACAAAACCCATTTAGTGCTGCTTAAATGGCTTGAGTGCATTGTAAAATGGTCTTGATCTTTTATTGAGTGACTGGAAACTAATCTCGAGCAATTTGTGGCATTTCAGTACATTCGTTAATGTTTCATAATGTACCTGTTAATTATTTATTAAATAAACTTCTAATAATTACGATTTATCATTGGATAAATCAAAACAAGTACTAAAAAACTACAAGTATATTAATTCACATTTTGCATTTTTGCATTGTGCAACTAAAAAAAATACCCTATGGCAATATCTCTGAAGCCGACAATGAAATGTATATGTATATAATGTATATATGTTCAAATCAGTGTTCAAACGTAATTCAATGAGATCTAGAACTATGTTTTTATCCTTTCCTTATGCTCTTTACAACACTTTATGTGATAATTGATTTTTAATAATAGATATTTGATTATATATTAGCAAGGTATTTCGCAGTAGCAGCCCACATAAGGCTCTTGTCATTAAGATGCAGATTTTGAAGCACACGTGGCGTATGCGCAATATATCAGAACAGTATTGCGCAAGCGCGCACGTAATCGAAGGCTGTCCACTTCTTCATTGAGTCGTTAATCGCGACAACAGTTGCGAAATGTTCTGAGCGCATGAAAAGCATTAAACAACAACACGAAGTGCCAGCTACAGTGAGGTAATAACGGTTGTTGACGCTAACAAGAGATGATTTGGCAATTTAATTGAGAAGCGATCGTTTACTTATACGAGTATAGTACAGCTACCAATTAAGTGCAGCGACGCAAAACAAAGCCAGGAGAGAGAATTGGAGAGACAGTAGTTTGAACCTCTGACCGACCGATAGAGTTACGATCGAGAGTTGCCAGTTTAGTTGGCCGGGTCTGGTCTGGCCTAGCCTGGCCTGTAAGTCACCTCAAGTGCTTGTGGGCAGTAGCGCAGCTGCTCTTAGCTTGAGTTCAAGTCGTCGTTAATATATGTATGTATTTGACTTTGTGTGTGTGTGTGTGTGTGTGTGTGTGTGTGTGTGTGTGTCTTTATATCATTGTATCATTTATTATTCGTGTATGTATGATTGTGTGTATAGTATGTGTGAGCTCAGCTCGTTTTCAAGTCTGTGCATAAAATGTGGTGATACGAAGTTTGGTTTCTATCGTACATGTGTTTGTATTTATTCACTTTTACGATCTTTTTTCTATTAAGTTTGTTTTCAGTGGAGGCTCTTTTTCCTAATTTGTAGCCAAGTTTGTTCAGTTTGCGTTTAGCATTCGGCGCGCGCAGAATTGTCGAGTTGAAAATTCGGTAAAAGTCAAAATCAATGTTTATATAAATAAACGATATAGTGGATTTCTAGGAAGCTTCTTCAAGTGTCTAAGTAGGTGTACAATATCATTAAAGAGACAATAATTCCTTTAACCAACAAAAAAATGAACAGTGTAATAAAAATATTTTAAAATGTAATATTTTAGTTGTGAAAATACTTCCGTTTTAGTCCTGAAAAAACCATGCATTATTAATTTGAAGTATAAAATGGCTTAAGTGAATAAAATATTTTACAAGCAAGCATCAAGAAGCCATGCTTGGGTCAGCAAACACAATTCAGTTGAAAGGCCATTAAATATTCATATTATTGAATTAGGCATATATATAATTAGAGATAAAGTGCATGCCCGACCAGAGGAGCATTTAAAATAGAAGACACGGATTAAATTTAACATCGGTTAAATATTAAAAAAGAATCGAAACTATTATTGGCTTATTATCGTTTTTGTTGAAAACAAACATAAGTTTAAGATATAAGTCACTTATTAATTTATTCAATGACAAAACATATTAGCGGAAATTGAATAACTGAACCAAAATACACACTATTCTGTCGATTTTAAAATGCAAATAAATCAGAGAACTGGAATTCTTTTGTTATAAAAGTATAACACACAAGGACACATCATTAATATAAATGAAAAACCACAAAGAATGTCAGCAGCTCTTAACTGTTTGATATTTTGTTACGTGTTCAAGGAGAGGTTTTAAATTAAAACCTATACAATATTTTGTTTAACTAAACTATGCTTGCTAGATTCATGTGCGTTTTCATACTTAGAATTTCTTTGAGTGTAAGTTCCTCGCACGTTGTTGACATCTTGCCATCAAAACAAGTTGCCGAAAAAATAAGAGGAAAATGGTAAATTCGTGATTTTAAACAACTAGTAGATATGTATATAGTTCGCCTATGCATGTGGCTTTGTTTGGTGTATCTTGCCTGTTTTCGTAGCCAAATAAATGCGGACTGGTGATTTATTTTTATTTGTTGCAAGCGGCATGCTATTCGGAATTTTCCCTCTAGATGCTACAACTTAAACTGTTGTCGTCGTAAGAGTTTTCGACACACTCACAAATCTATGAGCCGTGAGCTGAGAAATCTGAATGTGCAGCTGCTTATTGTTGCTAGTTAAAGACGTCAACAAGCTTTGATTATCAGCATCTAACTATCTGAAAAGCAGTTTGGCCGAATGACTTGCACTATGCCTAGTATAATCGCTGATATATAACAATATAACGAGCATTTAGCATTTGCCAGCAAAACAGATTCTTCATACTTGTAACTACTGCAGTCACATTTGATAAATGTGTGGGCATTAAATTTAATTTAAACGCTTATTGTTCGCACTCAATTCATACGCCAGTGCAGACATAATAAAACACCAACTGCCAAATTATTTTGCACGTTTAAGTTATTACAAATGCAATAGCGGCATTGCTTAGATCACACAATTTTCGGCAGTACTTAGATACATTGAAATGTCTATTACTTCGAGTGATTGGTAACTTGAATATATGTAAGGGAAGGAGATAACAACCATGTAACAGCAAATTGCTAAGCAGGTCAACAATGTACAGTTACAAGCCAAAATGTGGCAATCATGCATAAAGTCATAACTGAAAGTGAAAACGAAGCCAAAGTGTTTAACACCTGCCTTTGGCTGCTGCCTTTAGTTGCACTTTCAAAAACGCGTTCGTTGTTTAAGTCTTTGGTTTTTTGTCTGCATAAGCACACAAATTAAATATTGACGGTGAGGGGTGGGGATTCCAAAAACAAGTCAGAACAAATGCAGTTTGATTGCTTTGCTCTTGGCCTGCGTAGTCTCGAAATCATTTGGTAGATTTGGATTTCTTTCGCTCTGTTCTCAATGCCAAATCAATTAACATTTTAGTTTGTTTGGTCAACATTTCATTTAAAGGCGCATAAAATTATCGTTTGATTGTTGACAAGATGACCATGTTGTCTTTGACGATTTTATAATAACTATAAATAAAAGATTCAATCCTTCATTTGAAATACAATTTTAGACACTCTATGTTTGTCTCTGAAACATTTTATCGAATGGCCTTAAGACAAGCTAAAAGCTCATCTTGAAAGCTATAAGAAAATTGAAATGATTAGAAACATATTGTTAGATTATAATAATAAATAATTTATATAAAATTAATATTGTTATAAAAATCGTAAAACTTCTTTTTCTTTAAAAGAACGCAGTCTCCTTTAATAGCATCTTACCCGCCATCAGAATGAGCTGCCATATCTACATATTCATTCAGTTTTGAAATAACATTCAACTGAAGCAAGCATTTACAAATAATATTAAAATTAATTATTTCCATAAACTTTGAAAATAACTTGTTAGTTAGTTTTTAATTTTTGTTAATTTTTCCAGAAACACAGTACATGTATGAACATTAAAAAATGCTGTGCAAATCATGTTACTCTTTTTTTATATTTAAAGAGGAACAATTTACTTAAAAGACAGTTGTCACCAAGTCTAATAAAATTGTGTGTTTTATTTGCACTTTCAACAATAAAAATTGTTATTTTAAATAATTCATGGACACAACATTTTCGGACCTTAGGCCAAAGCATCGACATTTGGACAAAAGTGCAACTTACGAACAAACAATAAGTTATTTCCCAACTTTATATATATTGGATATCAAAGATAATCCAACCTTGTCATCAAAACCGCAATATCAACTAAATTATTCATAGTTTGTATTTTAAAAAACAGTGTTTATAAATAATCATATTATCACAATATACATAAGCTTTATTTATAAGTATATATATACATATGTATCTGCCTAAAGAAGAAGAACTGTTACTTCTGAAAAAATTAACTGAGATAATTATTAAAGTTTAGCTTTTATCGTCTCATCTTGATATTAATTGAGAGAACAGAAACTTTATTTGGAATACTATAAAACGTGTCGTTATTTATCAATTATCGCCTAATCCTAACACTATTTTTGGGGGGGAAATTTTCTAAAAATCTAATTATTTTATATTAGGAATATTATAATTTCCATACACACATATACATATGCATGTATATATGTAATTAAAAGCATATGTATATTAAATATTCTCGAAGTCTACTGACCAATATTTGGCGTTGAAGGACGCCACAGAAAAACCACTCAACCTCAATTATTTGAAATGGGCTTCACTTGAGTACACTAACAAGCTCACTATCATGGCACATGTTGCCAAAACCAGCGCGACTAGGTTAACATCAACGAAGCAAGTGGGCAACATGTCGCAATTCGGCCATTTAATTAGCCCACATGTAGCATGTGGCAAGTTGCGCAAGCGCTAGTGTCGCGTTTGGTGTTGATTTGGTGGTCGATGGTTGATGGTCATTGTAAGTAATGCACACCACAACACTACAATACCACCCAGCCGTGGCCGTCGGTGCAGTCAAGCGTATGGGTATACCAGTTGGGGGGAATGTCAACAATTTTGATTTTGACAAAGCCATAGTAAGAAGCTTGGCAGCTAAGTCTAGCCAGTCAATCGATCCGTTGTTCATGTCTATCAAACCAGTCTGTGGTTTTGAATTTAGTTTTGACCATTTACACAAGTGCGCACTAAAGCCGTCGTTCATGTTACTTCATATTTTTAATGGCAGTGATTGCCGATGTGGTCATTTGGCCAAGATCAAAACATAATTAAAGTGCACTAGCTGATGGCTTACGGCACGGCATTTGTGGCACGCTTTTTATTTGTATTTGTTCCTTGTATTACAGCATTTAACGGCGCAGCAAAATGACCGCGAAACCAAAATTTGAATTCGAAAAGGATGAACAGGTGACATTAGGAGATGTGGACGACAACGAAGTGGACCGTGTGGCGGAGAGTTTCAAGGGACGCAGCCTGTTCATAACCGGTGGCACAGGTTTTCTTGGCAAGGTGCTGGTGGAAAAACTTCTTCGGTGAGTGTGCATTTATGGGGGTGGCTCATTAGACCGGCAGCGGCTGCTGTTGAACGTGCAGCCCATTATTATCCATTATGTATACCAATGTGTGTGCATGATTTAATCTCAGTTTATTAATTTCAGTTCCTGTGGTGAACTCAAACGTATTTACTTGCTCATACGGCCGAAGAAGGGAAAAGACCCACAGGTAAGACTTTAAATGTATTTAGTAGAGACATGACTTTATTAACACATTTATTATAAAAACAGGAACGCATAAAGGAGATTTTTCAGAATGTGGTAGGTGCAAAAATGATTAGAAATTATTTGTGGCCTTATTAACGTGCGTGTCCATAAACCTCTGTAGCTCTTCGATATGGTAAAGCAACAGCGCGGTGAGGAGCGCATCCTCAGCCAGGTGGTGGCTATAGCTGGCGATGTACTGCTGCCCGGGCTGGGCATCTCTGACCAAGATCTAGAAACGCTTCGCAATGAAGTTTCCATTGTGTACCATTGTGCAGCTACAGTGCGGTAAGTGTTGTGGTAGTAATGGACGACATCGTAATCAATTATCTTTATCATAGTTTTGATGAGCCATTGCGCAATGCGGTGTTCATGAACACGAGAGGCACCAAATATATGCTCGACCTGGCCGCCACACTCAAGCATCTGGACTTTTTCGCCTATTGTTCGACAGCATATTGCCATCTGCACGTAAAGACATTGTATGAGAAACCCTACGATCCGCCCGCAGATCCACACAAGGTGATGCAGGCCTGCGAATGGCTGACGGACGAGGAAGTGGCATTAATTGAAAAGAAAATTCTGGGCGATATACCCAACACGTATGCCTACACCAAATCCCTAGCCGAGGCATTGGTTGTGGAGAAGTTCAAGGAACTGCCTGCCGCTATCTTACGACCTTCCATTGTCATACCTATTTGGAAGGAGCCCATACCTGGCTGGACCGACAACATAAATGGACCAACTGGTTTGTTAATTGGTGCCGGCAAAGGAGTTATACGCACCATGTATTGTAACTCGTCAGGATTTGGAGATTTTTTGCCGGTGGACGTCGCTGTTAACGCCATTTTGGTGGCCAGCTGGCGTTACATTACAATGGGCATGGCTGATGCCAACCGCGTTGCACATATGACCAGCTCAAATGATATTAAGGTCTCTTGGGCCGAGATTATCGAGCTGGGCCGTTGGGTTATAGAAAATAAAGTGCCGCTGAATGGGGTGGCCTGGTACCCGGGTGGCTCAATGAAGTCCCAGTATTGGCTGCACTACATTTGCATGATATTATTCCATTGGATACCAGCCCTATTTGCCGATGCCCTTCTATGGCTGCTGCGCTATCCACCTGTGTATGTTTTAAAGAAGAAAACTAATTTTTTTAAAAGAAATGCTCACATTATAATATTTTTACAGCCTGTGCCGCGTGCAAAATCGCATATCCAAAGGCTTTGAAGTTTTCGAATACTATGCAAATAATGTTTGGAATTTTGACAACACAGAGGCAGTGGAGCTTCGAAAAATAATGAATAACAAGGAACGAAGAACCTATGTCATTGAGAAAATTGACGTCGACCTAATCGACTATTTCACAAACTGTGTGTTGTGTGCACGACGATTGATTTTGAAAGAATCTGATGAGTCTATACCAGCTGCCAAACGCCACATGAAAATGTAAGTTACGTCGGAAAGATAGAAGAAAAAGATAATTCCTTCAAATTAACAACTTTATGATAATCTTACAGCATGTGGTTCGTGGACAAAGTGGTCAAAGGCATGTGGATTGGCGGACTTCTGTATATATTCTACAATTGCTTCTCAGGATACTTTACGAGCACAACACAGGTGCAATCGATTGATTCATTTTAGTAACAACATTACAATTTAGTTAAATGCTTAAAACCAAAATGAGCGCTGTTCCAACCATACTGTTTTATTATTTTCCTTTTACTAAAATGTATATGTTTGTACATACATATGTAAGTTGAATAGATTTAAATGGTGTTGCTTAAGATAAATGGATTAATGTTTAATTGTATAATTAAATGAAAAAAATATTTCAATTGTTATCAAGTAACACTCCGTCATTTAATTACATTTTAAATAAATACATTTTGCGCCCTGTTGGTAATTAGTTTGCGGTTGGCAGTTCCTTTTGCCGTCAGTATCGATAAGTGTAGCGCATTCGAGAATGCATTCGAGAAAATATCGATACAGCAATGCTATGGTGTACGCTGTGAGTTTAAACATATTAACATATTTGATGCTTCAATGATTAATACCAGGTCTGCCGTCAACCAAAACACAATATTTCTGCATGCGCGTTATCATACATTTATTTTTTACATTTTATAAATATTGTAATAATAATATTTAAATTTATAAGTAATTGACTACATCGGTAACAAACCAATTGGAAATATATCGACCGACTCGATGCCTGCGACTATTTCCACTCTTCCATTGCTTATCGATATCAATTCATCGCGTAAAACTAGTGCATCACTAGCGCAGCAGCAGCAATACGAATTGTTTTATTTTTTAACTTTTTCATTTGTAATTCCAAGTGCAACTGCAACAAAAAAATGTGTGAATAACAACAAAGACGAGCAACGATTGGAGTTGATTGCAATGTAATCGCCTTTAGTGCGACTTTGGTGCCTTTGTTTTGCTTACTTGTACAACTTTCGGTTCGTGATAAAATTGCACCGCTTGCAACAACAATTAAATGCTTTGTTTTTGCATCTGTGCGTGCCCCAACGAAGTTTTAAACGCCGCGCCTGCCGTAAAATTAGCAGTTTGCGTTCGGGATTATTGCGTCACCGCTGTCTCTGACACGGACCAGTTCTACCACCACCGGTGACGAGTGGATTTCGAGATCAGCTGATAGGCGGTTCGAAGTATTGCAGGCAGTATGTCATCGCCTGGGCTGGCATCTGCCGGCTCCTCTACGTTGGAGGGCACACTCAGCAAATGGACAAATGTTATGAAGGGCTGGCAATATCGTTTCTTTGTTCTGGATGAGAATGCGGGTCTCCTGTCCTATTACACGGTGAGTTCGTGTTGCTGCGTGGTTTCGTGGTTTCACGTGACCTTGAATGTATGAGTGACAGCAGCAACCACAAGCCCCACTGAATATGTTTTTTTATCTACCTATAATTTTAACAGCACCATGTCTAATCTTATCTGTCGCTTTGTGTAGAACAAATGCAAAATTGTGCACCTAAAAAACTCTGCAGCTCCTCGCAGTGTATTATAATATTCATAAGACACATAGACCCACAACACATACTATACATATTAAATATACACTCCTCGCCACTTGAATAGGACACCTCTTTAGTCTGGTTATCATTAAATCAAAATGATAAAGCTTTAAGTACTAACAAAAAATTATTAATGAAAAACCGACAAAATGTGGGGTCCGAATTTTGCGCCATTTGAATAGGACACTTTAAAAAAAAAAAAACATTTTAGAGAATTCCGATTCTTTTTAACACAAACATTGCCTTAACTTAAGTATTTTAGACTTCAAAATATTTGTTAAATAGTGTGTTGAGCCACAACACTTTGACAAATTACTGAGCGAAATCGAGTTCCAAGCTTATTCGATCGCTTTGGTTAGTTCGGGTATACTTTTATATTGTTATCCAGATCTCGATTTTCTTAGCTGTTTTGGCAATAGATAGCCCAGCGTCCTTGTAAGCTTTGATTTGTCCTTTTTCAAACTCGGTTAAGGCTTTTCCTCGACCCATTTTATGTTTTTTTGAAATTATATCTTCGAAATTAACATAAAAGTGCGATGAACGAAAAATAAAATCAAGTGGCGCAAAAATTCAGTGTAAATTCCAGTAAATGCTAGCAGAAAGTGGAAAAAATCAAATAACGACTCTTTTCCAGAACATGTAATTTGTCACAGAGAGAGAAGAATAGTTTCACAAAAATACCGTTAGTTTATCAATGCGCTTTCGAGCTATAAGCACCTGCAAAAAGAGTAGATAGGGTGTCCTATTCAAGTGGCGAGGAGTGTACGAGTACATATTTCTGATTTATTTACACATGCATTTAATCATTTCGCAGTCGCTGAACTCTTGCGACGCTGCGCTTTTTTATAGGAACTCCTATAGAAATCATAAAAGCCATAAAACATGAAGCAAATGACCGCAACAAAATAAAAAAAGACTAGCTTGGGCACTCCACATTTAACCGAGACGATGCCAGCCTGCATTAATATGAAAAGAAACTGCACCATCTGAATTACCGTAATGGACTTCTTTACCGGCGTCAGAGCTCGTATTGTCTTCTTATCCGCCACAGCAGCTACCAAGTAGTAGGAATACATAACTATGTGCACATTGGAATTGAGGAATATTGGATACAATGCACTGAAACCTAGTGAGGATGGTCGTAAATGAACCAATTAGTTAATGTTAATAGACTGTCAGCTAAGTTACGTACTGTTCTCATTGTGATTTATCAGCAAGTAAATCAATGTGACTGTTGCGATATGATGGAACACGTGCAGCTTCGTGATTTGATTTTGTTTCTTTCGCAACACGAAAATCACCGTCTCAATTAGTTCAGAGATTTTCAGCCAAAAAAGAAAGTATGAAAGTTTAAAGTGTCGCTCGAGAAGCTCATGTGTCTCGGGCACGAGAGAACATTTCCAGAAGAGCAGTATTTGGTAGCCCGTAATTTGTAGAATCTGTACAATTACAAAACATTTTAGTTAATTAAATTTGGCGGTTTATTTAGGAATACACTTACCTCATTAACAGTGTAAATACACGAGAGTACTTGTATAACATTGTGCAGTATAATAATTGGCTTTAAATCAAACGGCTGCCGACGTCGCATAAACCTTTGATTTAAATAGATTGTTGATTATTTTCAAGTCTTGTTTCTATTCTGTATGTGCTTAGCGTAGTGTATGTTCTATCGAGGGCCAGTGAACTAAATTGCATTAGGCGGATGTGTGTATGTGCATAAATAGGCATTGAATTTTTAATTTTTGTCACTTAAAATTCGCTAAAGTTCAGGGTCCACAAGCTAGTATGTGTATGCTTTTATCTAGTTCTAAGCTGTTCGTTATTTAGCACTTTGAGTTCTTTTTATTCTGCAAACATTTAAAACCTTATCCAAAGCATTCTCTTTTTGTGATATTTTGGGTATGAAGTTCTATGGGTTACATACCTCGGCCCCAAATAGATCACAGTTACTAAATAAATAGCCAATACGGAAACCATAAAGCATGGTGTGGACATGATCGTTGGATGGACAAATTCTGAAACTACTGAAAACGAATTATACAAATATAACATTTTATTTAAACTACAGCCACGCACTGTTTTTGGAGTCCATTGTGCGAGTTTTCAATATATGTATATCCTCTGGGTATAAATTCCTATGTCCTTTTACGAATTGTTGCACAGAATGGTGAGCAAAATTTTAGAACGCAATTAAACCTTCTAACGCGTCCGACTTTCCGCATACTTTTGACCAGTGGCCACACATTCAGCATGGTTTTAATCGCTAGTTGCAAAGCTGGTGAATTAATTTATTTAAATGTGATTCTAAAGACCTACATGAGTGCGCACATAGAACCTAAAAAATTAGTCCAATCATACTTACGTATGTAAACCAGCGATGGGTACGTATGTAAACCAGCGATGGCTACGTATGTAAACCAGCGATGGGTACGTTATAGCTCCCAGGGCTCTATCCGTTATGTTTTAGTAAGTAGCGCCAGCCAGACGCACAAGCAAAAGATTGATCGCGTGTGAACTTACAAAAACAATATATGTACATGCAATTGTCGTCAGCCAGACGCACAAGCAGATTGACCGACGCTTCCGTGGTTTTGCATTATAAAGCTACGTTTAGTTAAAATTCCAAATAGGTATGTTACTCATATGTGTCTCTATTCCTTTCAGTCCAAGGAGAAGATGATGAAGGGCGTGCGGCGTGGCTGTGTCCGTCTTAAAGATGCAGTCATCGGTATTGATGATCAGGAGGATAACACATTTACCATCACCGTGGATCACAAGACATTTCACTTTCAGGCACGTATGCAGCAAATAAGTTTTTGGGCATATTTATATACATATGTTTGTATGTCCTTACTAATGTAAATTGTTTTTGCTTGTTCCATTTTATTTGTTGTTTGCGCTTTTCTCATCGACGCTGCCGCTGAACTTTGTAACGATAAAACTTTTTGTAACTCGCGGGCGCACCCACACATCCTCAATACACACGCACACTTTCCTATTTTCGCCCCAACACATGCAGGCGCGACACTGCGAGGAGCGCGAGCAGTGGGTGCGACGTCTAGAGGACACAATACGACGCCACGCGAATCGTTTGCGTCTTTGGGACAGTCAGAGCGCTTTCTACATCGCCGGCGGTTATACGAAAGAAACGAGTGGCAAACGCTCCAATCATTTAGAGTTGTTGGCACGCCGAGTCTCTGAGGCGGACGCCTACCTACAATTGATGATTGAGCAAACAAATGTGAGTTGCAATAAGAAGAAAAAAATGCAAGTCGTATAGGAATTATATAAATCTTTGCATTTTGCAATAGGCGCTTGACAAACGCATTGCTGAGCTGAGCGATACCGAGGAGCAAACGAAGTGCAAGGCGCTGCAAGATAATGCCAGTGTAAGTACCAGAATTTTAAAAATTTAATTCATCTTAGTTACAAATTCAAAGATAAAGCCCTAATTAAACATATTTTGATTACTGAGCTCCGTCAAACCAATCTCCAAATGTAACTCATCCCTAAAGCCATTCGAAATCTTCTGAACCTCGTTGTATGACAAACGCCAATAGTTGGCATCCACAGGCATAAATCGGCAAGTGTTCTGACTTTCCTGCACAGGCCGCACGGTCACAATACTGCATGCCTTCACAGCCGCATCGCGTCCACAAAGACAGAGAGTGGCATTCAAATGCAGTTTGTTATTGGGCGTAACCAGCCACATGACAAATATTTGATCGGCCTTGCTGGCACGCATCTGCATCTTCTCGGCTAGAAGTTTGTTGGAAACTACAGCACTTGCAGCCGTCTTGCAAATAAGTACCACAATAGGCACATGGCTCTGCATGTAGAGATGCTCTTTGGGTAGAAAACTATTGAAGATCAGCTTTCGATTCGGTTGGGCAATCTTTTGCTCCAATGTGCCACCATAGGTGAGGAGACCGAGGACTTGATTCTGACGGAAGTGGCACTTCTTCGGATTAAATGAAATTACCACACGTTCGCCCTCGAAAATGCCATGGCACTTTTGCATATCATCAAACTGGTCGCTGTGGTCAATCAGATAGTGCAGAAGCAGTAGTTGGCTGTCCACCCGACGCTGGCAGTTCTCGAACAGACATGCACTAGATCCACAGGTCACCACAAGTATTTTCTCATTATTCGGGGCCTTATTTTTAGCAATGTCATCATTTATTTTAATGTCATATGCCACCGAGTGCGCCAATTCAATCTCATTCAAATCTTTCATCTGCTCCTGCTGCCAAGCCGTACTGTGCTCATGAAACTTATCCATGTTGGCGCGCAAGCTCTTCACATGTTCCTGCAGTTCGACGAGATCCGCATTGAAGCCAGCACATTGGTGCAGTTGGAGCACACCCTGCTGCTCCTCGAAACGCTTCTTATAACGCTCAAATTGAGCGCGCACTTCATCTATGCTGTGTTTTTCCGGATCCAGTAAATCCATATCAAGGGAATTATCCGCACCGTTGCTTTCACAGCATTCTTTCTGTTCACTGAAATTCATTTTGTAACTCCCTTTCAAATCTACAATTTAAAGTGCTAAAAATTTAGTTGGATCTTATCATTAGCATGACAAGCTTCAAATTTACAAACATATGTTTCTTTAAGAGAAACTAAAATCATTTGCTATTGATTTTCAATCAAGTTTCATAAGTTCACACAGTCAAGGCTGAGCCGTGAGTTATCAACTATTTACGAAATTGCACTTGAACGTCCACATACATACACCGATTTTCATGCATATGTATATATACATATATATATATGTTTACATTCGTACAAGCAGTCTTGAGAAAACTGCTGTTTCCCAGCAGCTGCTTTGCAGCTCAGTGCGTCCCTTGATACGGACAAACCGATTAAAATTTCATAAAATAAAATCTTAGCCCCACTCACAAGTGTCTTTGCACAGTGGACTGAGATAGAACCAAAATAATAATCTTTCTTTGTTAAAGACAAAATTTAGACTTAAATAGGTGCTAATATAAATGCATTTTATTTTTATATTTGCGCATTTTAAACATCTTTCGAATGAGTATTCACAATCATGACTTCAAAATTAATATGTATATGCAATTATGGACTTAAAACAAAACTTGTAGCACCAAACACTAAAAAAAAATGAATCAAATGCTCACTTTTGGAAAATAGTACGGATCCCATTCCTTCAAATAGTGTTATCGTTTAATTTTAAACATCTCTTAAGTAGGTATCCTTTGATCGGAAATAAACTATTTAAATGAAGCATCAACAAAATAAAACAAACCCTTATTAGGCATATGTGGATGAGTTTATGTTAATGAGTTTAATATTTATTCCAAATGGTGTTTGCGATTACTTATAATTTCACTGACGGTTCAGTAAATCGTTTCATTCGTTTACATTTTACGCAAAATTTAACTAAACATATTTTTAGTAACCTTTTTATACTCTCCATGCAATTACATTTTTGGTTTATTTTCCCTTCACTACAAAGTCCTAAGTTCCAAAACTACAAAATCAAATCTAAAAATAAAAATAAAATATATGTAACTCTACCTTAATTTACGTCTCCATAAAAGATATAGCGGAATAATACTCCGCCAGTTCGTCCTTGAAGTTGCTGATGTATTTTTGGGTACAGAGTATTTTGCTGTCCGGCTTGCACGACTTTAACATCCCTTCCTGTTAATAAATGCAAATAGTTAAGAAACCTTAGGCATCTACATCTACAAACAATAACCTCTTTTTTTTAAATATACCATCTTATATAAGCAGTATATTATATATCGGTATTTCGACGTATTTATTCCTATAATGTCAAACCACTGTGATTTGCCTGTTTAAGTCTATTGCACGATTGCAGCGTTTGAAAATCAATGAATTTTCGTCATCTACCTTGCAGGCCATGTTGGATCATATCAAGCACTCGATTGTAAGTTTACAAATAGCTAAAAATATGGCACACCCCATAAACGGCATATACAACGGGCCCACAACGATGGTAGCGTCGGGCGGCGACGGAAGCGGAAGCGTGGAAACTGTAGCCAGCACAGCGACAAATGCAATGGCAGCGTCGGGGCTTAAGGCCGAACACTTGGGTAGTGCTAGCAGCGGTGCCGGCGACGACGAGGATGACTCAACGGCGGAAAACGGTAAATGTCAAAAGCAAATAATGCACAAAAATATTTTTGGGGGCCAAATTTTGGCAGCGCAAATTCTGCCGTTTTCTCATTTCCCCCTTCGTTCATTTGTTTTGGGGCGCTGTTGAGAATTTTGTATTTCTCGTGGCATTGACATTGAATGAGGCACGACTCTAATTCTAAATGTTCTGCAGCCTCTGTAATAACAACAGATACAACAACTGTTACGCAACAGCTTCCAAATGCCACAGCCACACAGGTATGGCTTGCCAGGAGCCCTGAAGAGTCCATTACGGATGGCATAGCCTTTGGCATATGTTGCATTGACTCGATGCCTCAACAACGATTACGAATTGCGGCCGGTATGTGATTTGTCGCTACGTATGTGTATCTGTACCTGTACCCGTATGTGTGGCTTTATATGTTAAAACGCACAAACCAAGGGCTTTCATGCACCCAACTGCACTCGCACTAAAAAGAAACCAACTAGTTAATAGGTGCTGACTTAATAATATGTAAATACGCAAATTCTATTCTGATTATTTAACATGTGTCGCCGACGACTGGCGTCATATACTATACATACATTGTATTTCATACTGAAAAAGCAATCGTTTTGTGCTCTATTTGTTTGCTTGCAGCCACCACAGCGCCATTGGGCCTAGCCGTACCTGAGACCTCTTATTCGAGCAGCGAAGGCGAAGAAGACTTCTATGATGCCTACGATGACCCGTTCACGAGCCTGGCCAGCTCACCTAGTGCCTGGTAAGTCCTTCAACAATTGAATTGCTGACATCAGACCTAGCACGTTTATAGACTGCCTCAATTATGCCACTATCTAATGAGTTAACTTGCGACAAAGTCCACCAATTACTTGTCACTTGCTGTGCCGTACAACCAATATACCTATCAATGCATTTTTCCTTGCTCCCTGTCGCCATATGACCGTGTGCCGGCCATCTGCGTAATCGTATTTCAGCCCACGAGCTACACACATATATATAAGCACACAAAGAAATATGCACTACAGTCATTATTCTACAGAGCGAATATCTTTCTATGCAATGATGAATACACGCGATGCTCGGAGTATGAGAAATTAAAAGAGATTAAAAATGGCACATATCTGATATATATGACTGGACGCCTTGAAAAAGTGTTATTTGTCTGTAAACTTTTATTGTTACATTGTTACAAGTTACAACAATTTCGTATAAGCTCCATTATATCGTAGTCTTACCATAAAATTGAGGCTGGCAAAGCTCTGAGGCGAATATATATCTGAGAGCGTGTTTCGTGCGACGCATGCGCTCTGCATCTGCTGTCAAAATGCAATACGAATATTTTGGGAAAAACAAACCCAAAACTCGCTTTTTTATTTCCGGCACTTGCCCATAAATTGCAAATATGTACATGTACATACATACATATAGGCAAATACTAGTATTTTAGGTGCCACCCCCAACTGCTGCTGCGCTGTTGAAAATACCCAAGTATGCCCAGGAGCCTCAACCAAATTCGCACTCACAGCACACAGCTGACCGACCAAGAGTCGGGCGCCCGCCTCATATCGTCGTCCTGTCGCCAGTCAGTTCTGCTTTCGGTTGCTATCGCCAACATTGTCGCCAGCGCTGGAACTACTAAGCACGCACTCGCTGCTTGCCAGTTTGCTCGCTGTCCAATTTAATTAAACCTGCTGTCGTTATACGTTTTAGTTTTATGTTGCTTTTTAGTTTGTGATTATTGGTGCATTCGCCATTCATGAGTGACGTTGAAGCTGCAAGTTGAATTATTTGTTGGCAACCGTACCTGAACTTGTTCGATTTTGTTTTAGTTTTTGTGTCTGAACTATTTCATTTGATTCTGCAATAAGTGTTTTGTGGTTAAAAGGCTGGGTCTGGTACTAGCTGCGTCGAGCGCTTGCAAGTATGCAACAAAAACTGTGCTCACCCCATTTTCAAGTCTCACAAACACACGCACATGACGTACACGCACTGAAAAGCGTGCAATTTGTGCGTACTGCACACTCCTTCGAGTGTACATTTTAAATCGTCTCCGTGCCCCCGTCCTTGTCGTCGCTATGTTGAAGAAATGGGTACGTCGTGTTAGTTTCAGGTAAGAAGGCACCAAGTACGTGTTGTCTATATAGAGGTACATATACATACATACTTATGTATATAAATAAGTACGTGTATATGTGCGCGCGCTTGGAAAAGCTTCAAGTGTTTTGTCTTATAAATGTTAAATGAACTGAGCGAACAAAGTTAAATAAGGCTGACATCATGGCAGCCTCCCAGCAACCGAGCAGCCTTCACGTACGTAAAATATATATTTTACAACTCATAAATAATGCGGCATCCAACAATGGACGGCCTGACAAATGTGGTCGCAAAGAACGGACATACGGACGCCACTCATTTACCAGCAATTGAATCTCAGCCATGACGCAATAATTTTATTTTATTTGATATCTTAGTACAAGAGCCTTAATCAACAAGTAATACTCCCTCTTCATTCATTTGTAGTGCCACGCGCGGCTTTGCAGAGACGTCGCCAACGCACGAAAAGTCGCCGGACAGCTTCGCCAGCGCCGACTTGGCCACACAGGCGACCCTCACACCACAAAAACAACAGCAGTCAACACTGCCCGAAATCGATGAGTACGAGACGGCAGCAAATAATGCGGCAACTACAACACCGACAAGAGCATTGGGGGCCATCGCTCGTACGCCTAGCTATGACAATGGCATCGATTACGATGCTTTGTATGAGGAGGAGGAGGAAACTGACCTCAGCATGGAGGCACATGGTTCAATGATTACCCATCTGTTATCCCAAGTAAAGATTGGCATGGATCTGACCAAAGTGGTGCTGCCGACATTCATTTTGGAACGTCGTTCTCTTCTCGAGATGTATGCTGACTATTTTGCACATCCCGATTTATTTCTCAAGTAAGTGTTGGTGCGTATCTTTTTCTAAGACATTTTATTGATTATTATTGGTTTCAATAGAATTTCTGAATTGGACAGTCCACGTGATCGTATTGTCCAGGTATGTCGTTGGTACTTGAGCGCATATCATGCAGGACGTAAGAGTGCGGTGGCAAAGAAACCCTACAATCCCATCTTGGGTGAGGTATTTCAGTGTCACTGGGATATACCAGGTATGCATAAATTATACAGACCAGTTTCAAAATTGAAAAAATCTTCAAATCTCGAATACAAGGTTCAAGGAGTCGTTAGTTTTGAAACTAAGTTACTCAATCATATCTCGAAATTAAGAACATATGCCACCTTCGACTCCGCTTAAGTTGATTGAATACGAGAACTTGAACAAGCCTGACGTAATCTCATCATAAATATTCCAATTGTCACTTTTAAAATATTCAGGTGAAGATGAAGATGCGCTTGCAGTCAGGGATGGACCCATACCCTGGTGCCGTCGGGATCAGTTAACATTTTTGGCCGAGCAGGTTTCGCATCATCCGCCAAGTGCGTAATTAAATTCATGTTCAATCCTCATCCAGATTAATGTTTCCTTATTTTACAGTTTCGGCATTTTATGCTGAACATTACAATAAGAAAATCACATTTGCCGCACATGTCTGGACCAAATCAAAATTTTTGGGCCTATCAATTGGCGTTCATAATATTGGAGAAGGCATTGTGACATTGGTGGACCGCAGCGAGGAGTATTATGTAACATTTCCGAACGGTTATGGCCGGTAGGATGATTGATTTGCCCCCAAAATTGATCTGTAGTAATGTTAAAATTATATCATAGGTCTATATTAACGGTGCCTTGGATTGAGTTGGGTGGCTCAGTTGAAATCAAATGCCCCCAAACAGGATATTATGCACATGTTGAGTTTTTAACCAAACCCTTCTATGGTGGCAAACGAAATAAAGTGACAGCTGAGGTTAGTTGATGAGAGCTACTTCTTCAATTTGGCACATATTGAAATAATTATATTATTTTAGATTTATTCGCCAAACGATAAAAAGCCCTTTGTTTCAATTGCTGGCGAGTGGAGTGGTCTTATGGAGGCCAAGTGGCATGATAAGAATGTAAGTTGTATTTTCAATTCAATGTTTTAATTTTCAATATTTATTGTTTAGTATAATGTATCTACTAATTTCTTTTATCATTTTGTGAGCCCTAATCGTACTCATCTTTTAAACGCTGCTATAAAATACTACGAGATTGCAGCCACATTGTATCTTAACCCATTTCTAACCCACTTACTTTTCACGATACTTGTACTTATCTCTTAAATAGTTTGGGACCATTTCTGTGTGTTTACTTTGTTTATCTAGAAAATATAGACACGTACAATTGCTTCATATCAAAACTTTACTACCTACTTATCTATCTAAGAATACTGTCTGACCAAATTTTTCAATTGTGTTGTTTATATATTATGGATGATGTTTTTGTGTGTTGCGTATGTGTGCTTTAAAAAAGGTTGTGTACGTTTTAACAATTAGCGAATTTGTGCATCTTAAATTTTCTAGAAAACCGAAGTATTCGTTGACGTAAATCGCATACCCATATTTAAGAAACAAGTTCGACCAATCGTCGAGCAGGATGAATATGAATCGCGACGTGTTTGGAAGGAAGTGACGGCGGGACTCAAGTAAAAAGCTAACCTATACCCACATTATTATTTTTTCTTCTAAAAAGTTAAAGGAATAATTGAAATATTTCCAATGTTTTCTCATAGGTTTAACGACATCGAGCGAGCCACCAATGCTAAAAGCATTGTGGAGCAATATCAACGCGATCAAGCCAAGGTTCGCAAGGAATATGATTTAGCTTGGGAACATAAGGTATTTTTGCAATTGATTGGCAGCATAAAATTTATAATGATATTTGTTCCCACAGTACTTTAAGCCCGTGGGTGATAATTGGATATACACGAAGCCCCTGAGCCAACGCATGTACTTGCAAGATAAGGAGTCAAAGAGATAATGCATGAACTGAGATTTCTTCAATGGCAAAAATAAGAACAACACCAAAAAAAATCCATACATAATTCATATCAAGAACGCATGCATAACATAATAACATTGAAATATGCAATTTCCACAAGTGCGCAAACTTATACATAGATAAACAGTGACGATACAACGTAACAAATGCAGGAAAGAATTCAAAAAGAGAGATTTAATAAATGTAAATATTTTGAAAAACTTAAAGCCAAGCCTAAAATGTCCAACAACACAGTTTTGAAAAACAAATATAAAATTAAAGTATACAAGCACATAAAAAGAAGATGATAACGTGAATATTAATGCTAAAATAATGCAATATGTACTAAACAAAAAAAGATCAAACACTTCGAATTAGTCTATACACTCAAGAGCAACTACTAGTGTGTTTCAAAGGCAATCGCAGTTAAATGCAAAATACAGAACACCTAAGGAATACCTTTTACTTTAATAACCAACAAGCAAACAGCAAATGATGGGATATATCAAAGTTATAGAGTACGAAACGTTAGAGATTTAAGCATAGAAATTCTATTTTTTAAATAAAAGACTCTGCTATAGACGAAATACAATACAGAAAATTAGCAACTAAGCTAAAGACGATTTTACCAGCAAAACATCAACTGCACAATTATTTTTGCCACGTTTTTATTATTTTTATATTATTAAATGATTTTCACGAATACAATCACTTAAGTATTATAACATATTCCGTTTAAAATTCCAATGTCACAATGAAGAATAAAGCTTTATAAACAAACACAGCGAGTTTTTAAAGCTCAATTGAAACATACAGTAAAAACATAACTACACAATTAAATTTAACTATACCTAGCTAGCCTAATTTTAATTTATGTATATGCAGGCACTTGCCACAGGCTTTATGCAATACAATTTATATACCCACAACAAAGTTCTATTCTTTGTAAACTACAGATACTCTCAAGCAAAGTTAAAGCAAAATGAAACGAACGAAGTAAATAAAGCTTCTAAAATTGTCTTAGGTACATACACAATACAAATAAAGGACCTTAAAAAGCAATTTATTTGAAACTAACCATAAACTACACATACATACATAAATATATTTTTACGAGTTTCTAAAAAGAAATGTTTGATTGCAAAATCATGATACAATAATTATTGCAAATAAAATTGTTCTCCACTAAATCTTTATGAGTTTTATTGACAATTTTGATATGATAAAAGGGAATTTTGATTTCCTTGCACCATTGCAGTTATTTCAAACTATTGCTTTCGCGCCATAGCCATCAGATAGATATGTCATACAGCTGGCAAGGCCGCACTTTGACATAACCAGAGTTGCCACCACCTCCCAAGTGCTGTAATAACTTGACGTGGCCACCACTGCTCAAAATTGTTAAGTGTTATTTTTTCGGTCTCTCTCGCGTACGCAGCTCTGCCGTGCAAATATTTTTTGCATGCAGGCTATTGATAAATTCGTGGGCACCATCCAGTTCATTTACAAATAATAATAACAATCAAACAATCCCTGATTTATCTGCTAAAATACGCACAAGCGTGCGAAAGTGTTGGCCTTGCATACGCGATTCTTAGGTGGTGCAGAAGGAGAGAGAGACGGGCCATCCACGAAAAATTTATTCGGTCGTGTTGCGTGCAAAGTGATGAGAAATTGTTGAAAACGAATGCCAATAAAACAAAAAGTGCATTGCAAGAAAATATAAAACGTAATTAAACATATAATCGACATAATCAACAAAAGCGCTGTGGAAAGCGTATATATGTAAGTTTCTTCGTCGCCAAGTCCAGTGAAATTAATGCTCAATAAGAATCAGAAGAAGAAGAGTCAACTACAAAGTGCAAGTGCTGGTCAAGTATGAAAATTCAGTGACACACACGCACTCATTCCAACGCCCTTTTTCCAACGAAACACTTTTTTTATTTGTATGTGCCCAAGTCAAAAATGCAAAACAGTGACAATATATATTATTATACGTCTATCCTGTCATACTGTCCCGCTCCTGCGCTCTCCATTTTTGCGTTGGTGTTTTACCTGGGGCACGATGCAACGTCAACAACCTAAAGGCCAAAAGTCCCCACAGCAGAAACACCAAATTGTGAACTTGCTGGTTTCAAAAATACGTCATCAAATTTTTGGAGCGACTGCGGCCTGTAGTAGCAAGTAGGCTTGAGTACCTTAACAATTTGTCCCATTCATTGGAATTGTTGTTTTACCTCATTATGATTAATTCAATTAAACATATGATTGCACACACCAAGTCTTGTATCGTTTAAACATCTGCTTGTGCTTGGACAAAAACCCATCCACCCACTGAGATGTTCCTTGCACTTCCGTAAGTTCTAGACACACAGTCGGCAGCGAACTGGGTCAATGGCAGTAGTGCTCGCGACTGCTCGATTAAACGCTAAATCATTCAGCTATCAAATACGTATGCATACGTTTTAGTTAATGCTCTGGCCCCTGTCTGGCTTTGTGCCATTGGCAGCGATCACAGTTTGATACTTCTGCCAAGGTTAACATCACACGCTTCTGAAAGCCGTAGTTCATAAGATACTTTATCAAAGTTTTATTGTTGTCTTGTTTGCTTTTTAAGCTTGCTTCTGAAGTGAAGCTGTTTAAATAAAAAGCACGTCCATAAGTTTATGTGTATACTATATACTACATATGTATGCCAGAAGTCGAAATGTACAAATTTCCATTTTCAAATTAGTGTTGATACTGCTACTAAGCGTGTGCTACTTACATACATACATATGTATGCTTGACTATCAATAGTGTTCCATAAAGGTAATGATAGTAATTTAAGGCACTCATTACGTGCTTGATTCCGTGCAGGTAGCTATACCATTTTATCGAAATGTAAAAAATCTATGAGCCCCTTTATTGTATGGCTTCTGATGCTCACTATACATATTTGTAAAGAAATTTCAGGAAAAATTCTTTTAGAATAATAACCCCTTTCCTTCTACCAAATGTAAACACAGTGTATATACAAGAATTATCATTAGTTTTCCACGCTGGCGGCCTTTGTTTTACTCGTCAGGGCTAAAGCAACTGCTATTCTTACCAAGTATCAGTGGATATTGTAATTTCGATTGCTAAAGATAAGATAAAAGAATCAGTTCAACGTCGGCGACCTTCAAGCCTAGACATTGACATACAGCAGTGTCCCTCGAGTGCATGAAGACGCGATAAAATGCATTTCGGTTCGTGGGACTCAATTGTAACCATCTTATGATGCTTTTCGAAGACTAATTGTCTATCTTCTTCTTTTTAGCTGACTACTCTGGATAAGCCTATGAATTAAACGTGTAGGTGCGATAATGTCAGCATATAATACGAATTATGCGCCACCTGCGCCGAATGGTAACCAAAATAACTTGGTTAATGGTCTCCCTGGAGCACCTCCACCTGCCATACAGTTGGATCAGCAACAGCAAGCTTATCATCAGCAGCAACAACAACATCAGCACTACCTTCAGCAGCAACAATTGCTGCAACAGAAACAGCAATTTCAGCAACAACAGCCAGGAAGTCCTGAAAATGCGTTCGCAGGGGCTCCGCTACATCCTCCGCCGCAATTCAACAGCAACATTGTGAATAAATTTCTGCCACCAACATCAAGCACAGCGGCTCAGTTACCACCGCATAGTTTAGCGGCCACACCGCCTGCATTAATCAATGGACCGCACTTTCGAACTGCCCAGGGTGTGCAGAGCCCACTCAGCACTTTGCCCCCACACTTGCGACAGCCTCCCACACTCAATGGGCCCGGGCAGCAGATCGTTACAAATGGAAGCAATGGTGTACCAAGCAGCAACTCCTCGCGTACTGCATCGCCTGGCTTGCTAACTAGCTGCGCAACGCCACCTGCACCACCCCCGAAACCAATCTACACTGGTGTAACACTTACACAGCAACAACAGCCGCTGCAGTCACCACCGCAGCAACAAGCGGTTGATTCTCATAGTTATGTGCCCACTTTGACTAGCAATCTACAAAATTTGAATCTTGGTGGTATTAATGGCATGCCTGCGACACCTCCACCAGCATCATCAGCAGCACCACCACCAACAACAACTTCTACAGTACCACCAAAAGCAGCTCAGTCCAACATACAAAGGGGACCTGTAAATATTTCTGACTACCGAGGTGTGTCCGTTGTTCCTGCCCAACTCGACACCAGCGGCGCCCAAACCCTTCTAGCCGCCAGTGGGCTGCAGGGTCATAACCCAGTGCCTAACATGTTTGCCGCATCCACGCCAGTCAACAAAAATCCAGCAAATATTTTCGGCGGCGTAGCGGGTCTTCCTAAGATAAAAAGTCCAACTGTGGGTGGCAGAACACCGTACGGCGCTCCGCAACAGCAAGCTATGGGAATAGGTCAGCCACCAAATAATAGCTCACTGCAAGAGCCAATAAAACAGCCACAGGCAACTAGTGCAGGTGTGGTACAACCTCCTCTGCCAGGCCAGGGTCAGTGGTTGCCGCCAGGAGTTTCAAAGCCTGTACTGCCACCTAATGCCTTGGCCCAGCCACTGCTGCCACCCACATCGAAGCACATGGCACCACCAATGTCGATGCCACCGAATCAATTACAGTCGCATCAACCACAACCTCAGTTGCCTCCACACACAACACAACAGCAACAACAGCAAACAATGCAGCAGCCTCAACAACAAATCTATTCAAAACCATTTCCGCTGGCACAACCCCCATATCAATCACCTCCGACACAGTCAATGCAGCCACCGCCACCACCACAAAGTGGTGCATTTGGTACGCAGCCCAACACTGTGCCCTTGCAATATCAGTCACAACAACCACAGGCTTATGGTGCGGCAGCACCCTCTCAGTTTGGTGCGCCCCTAAGTGTCACCCAGCAGGGCTTCAGTCGCCTCTGGGGACAGGACACCATTGATTTGATGCAAAACAGGCACATTTTATCACCAGCAACATTGCCGCCACCAAAAGTGGTGCTCCACAATCAGTTCCATGAATCCATCAACTGCAGTCCGAGCATAATACGCTGCACCCTAGCCAAAATTCCTGAGAGTAATGCGCTGCTGCAAAAGTCTCGATTGCCTCTTGGCATTGTGATTCATCCTTTTCGTGATGTAAATGTAAGTCCAACGAATGTGCGCCGCTAACTTATGTAATTATACTACTTATACTCGCCCAACCCACAGAGTCTGCCTGTTATACAGTGCATCAATATCGTTCGGTGCCGACTTTGCCGTACATACATCAATCCGTTTGTGTATTTTGTGGATAGCAAAATGTGGAAATGCAATTTATGTTATCGTGTCAACGAGCGTAAGTTGTAAACTGTGTGTGTGAGCTGTACCAGAATATTTTAAGCAATCCTTGAATCCACAGTGCCCGAGGACTTTCAATTTGATCCAGCCACAAAAACTTATGGGGATGTTACCCGAAGGCCGGAAGTGCGCTCAAGCACAATCGAGTTTATAGCGCCCTCCGAATATATGGTATGTATAAACGAAGAACAAGAAACTAAATGCCTCAAAAATTAACTAACGTTACTTCGCTTAAGTTAATTAGATCGAGTTTCCTTAAAAATAGTGGATAAAGATAAAAAAGCCATTCATATCTCATAAAAATTTTATCTAGTTCATGTTAAATGTTCATGATAAAGTTAATATTATGCTATTCTTTTAAATACATACATACATCCCTAAAAAATCATGTGTCCTGGAGAATAGTTACACTTTTTTCTCCAACTCTTTACAGCTTCGTCCACCACAGCCGGCCATGTATCTGTTTCTATTCGATGTGTCAATTATAGCGCAACAGAGCGGCTATTTGGAAGCTGCCTGCTCTGTACTAAACAGACATCTAGATGATATGCCCGGCGATGCGCGTACCCAAGTTGGTTTCATTTGCTACGACAGCTATGTGCATTTCTATAGTATGGGTGAGGGCTTTAATCAGCCGCATGAGATGACGCTCCTAGACATTGAGGATGCCTTCCTGCCGCGTCCAGACAGTTTATTGGTGAATCTTAAAGAATGCAAGGAATTAGTCAAGGATTTGCTAAAACAACTTCCGAAACGTTTTGCGAACACTCATGATCCTGGATCGGCCTTAGGCGCAGCACTGCAAGTGGCATTTAAATTGATGGTACGTACAATAGCAATCCTTTACATATATCTCAAACTAATCGATAATCAATGACTGCAGCAAGCATCGGGTGGACGCATTACAGTCTTTCAATCGTGCCTCCCTAACAAAGGACCCGGTGCATTGGAACCACGAGAGGATCCCAATAATCGTTCGGCCAAAGACGTGGCACATTTAAATCCGGCAACAGATTTCTATAAGCGTTATGCTCTAGAGTGTTCAGGCTTTCAGATTGCTGTGGACTTGTTTCTGATGAATCAGCAATATAGCGATATGGCCACCATATGTAAGTGTGCACTATTCGTCGGGATCCAAAAAGATAGTTTATCATTTTTTAAACATTTACAGCTGGCATCAGTAAACACAGTGGCGGTTGCATTCACCACTTCCCCTTGTACCAAAAAACAAAGCAGCATCATGTAGATTCGTTCAGACAGTCCTTTAAGCGTTATCTGACACGCAAGATCGGATTTGAGGCAGTCATGCGTATACGCTGCACACGCGGACTCCAAGTGCACACATTCCATGGCAACTTCTTTGTGCGATCGACGGACCTATTGTCACTGCCCAATGTCAACCCAGATGCGGGCTATGGCATGCAGATTTCGTACGAAGAGAGCTTGACCGATGTGAAGACCATTTGCTTCCAGGCCGCTTTGCTCTACACGAACAGCGAGGGCGAACGTCGCATTCGCGTCCACACTGTCTGTCTGCCTGTCACCGCCTCGCTGCCGGAGGTAATGCATGCCGCCGACACGGAGGCCATTGTGGGCCTGCTTTCGAAAATGGCCGTTGACCGTTCGATAGCATCCAATTTGTCGGACGCACGCGATGCCTTCATAAATGCAACCATCGATATATTTAACGCATTTAAGATTGCACAAAATCTGCCTTCTGGTCAGTCAGGTCAACTGATAGCACCACGAAGCTTGGCACTGCTGCCACTTTATATTCTAGCGCTACTCAAGCACGTAAGTTGTGTAAATAATTATGTCAATATAAATCAATCAGTTAATATATTTGTATACACTTAAAGCCTGCGTTCCGCGTGGGCACCAGCACGCGTCTTGATGATCGCGTTTATGCCATGGATTGCATGAAGACTTTGCCGCTCGATCAGCTTATGAAGTTTATATATCCTGAACTTTACAAAGTCGATGGATTGCTCTACCATGCACGCAACTCAAATGTGAGTACGACGCAGGATGATGACGACGATGAGGATAATCCGTTGCCAGAGGTACCGCGATTGCAACTATCGGCAGAACAGTAAGTTGTCATATTTATCTATATATTCCTTTTTTTAAAATAAAGTTTCTTATGCTTTGCAGCCTCGACTCGCGCTCTATATTCTTGATGGACTGTGGCACACTTATAATGCTATATGTTGGCTTAAATGTACCCACAGAAATCTTGGATAATGTCTTAGGTGAGTTGTACTTACTGTGTACCTATATTTATTATTTCATTTTAGTCAAATATTTAAATATAGCTTTAAATGTGCATATAGTAATACTAGCTATGAAGCTATATAGCAGCCAAAGAGATATTCTAAGTACCATCGATTATTTGGTTTATTTCGACATGATAACCTAATTTAGCATTTAACAGGAATTTTAAGTCTTTAGACCCACTTTTCTGTATTAATTACTACTGAACTTAAGCAGTTAACATACAATATTTGTCTTTTCATAATTATGTTATGTGTTAACAGTGAACAAGAGCGGGTAACGTTCTCATGCTGCTCAGCTTATACGTACCGTTGTATGTGTATGTGAGCGCATGCGGCTGTGTTCTCGTATGTTCAGTCAGCATTATGGAACAAGGCGGTCGACGTTTAAGTGGTCGATCATATTTCATAGTGAGCTTTTAATAGTGGGTACAGCGTATTCAATGGTATTCAGGCTGGTATGACCGTATCATTCTACTCGTTTAATAATGTTCCGTTTATATTATAATGCATTTGTTGTATGTATTAATGATGAGATCACAGGCTAACTCTTCTATCACTTATTTTCTCTGCAGGTGTAAGTTCAACAGCTGAACTTGCCGATTATGTGTATGGGTTACCAAATGTTGTGAGCCCAGAAAACGATATACTAAAACGTTTCATCTTGCGCCTGAATTATGATAAACCATATGCGCCACTTGTCCAAATAATTAGGTAAGTCCAACAAGTTAGTCTATATATGTAGAAGTAAAGAATGTATTTTTCCTGCAGAGATACGAGCACGGCTAAGGCGCAGTTCATTGAGAGGTTAACGGACGATCGCAGTGAATCTAGTTTGTCATATTATGAATTTTTGCAACACATCCGGGCTCAGGTCAAATAGTATAGTACAAGCTGAAGCTGTAAGCTGGGTTTTGAAAAACAGGAAATTTGGTGACTACAAACAACTGCATGCAAAGATTGATAATTGGAGAGGCAGCAACAATATAAAACTAAGTAAATAATAATGTTTAGGACTAAATGTGTGTAGGGAGGGCAAGAGAAAAGTTACATTTAAGAGATTGCTGCAACAAAAAAAAAAAAAAAAAAAATTAAAAGAAAAAACGCCTTGAGCTTGATCAGGATGCGTATTTTTTTTTAATTGTAATGTAAAAGTGCATGTATTTATTTATTTGTTGATTAATTGCACTAAAAATAAATTTAAATAAGCCACAAGGATCACAAGTTGTCACAATCCAAGCTTGATCGCCAGCTATCCAAAAGGATATAGTCATCGGCCCTTAGCTTGCGAAATTCAGTCAGTGGACTTGTTGGTTTCTAATTTGCAAATGCAATGTTATTTATTAGAGTTATTAGAGTATGAAATACACAACCACTGTAAATGTTTATAGACACTTCTGTTTTAAAGGAATAAACATTATTTTATGCAAGTCTTTTGTTTACCGCTTGAAACATTCTGTTAACCCATTGTTATTTTTCCGATACTATTTTGATGTTTTAGTGGTATTTATTATATTCAAATTGATACATCAAAAGTGTATTTAATGTTTAGGTGATTTAATTACATGTAAGCACATTATTTCACATTTTTTCTGTAGCTAGCAAACTTATTCCAAATACCTGCAAGGGAACAGTTTTGGTATAGTAAGACGCATTGGACTGCTAAGAAATGAAAGGCTTACGATTCATAAAACACATATAACCACAGTACACGAAAAATAAACTAATATACCGATATGTAAGTACATAACTGCATCCTCAAAGGGCGATAGTAGTTCAATTTTGTATGATTTAAACAGGCAATAGAGGAAAACTTGTGTAATTGAACATGTAAACTATCAATAAAAAATATACTAAAATATGTGCTGTACTATACTTTATACTTATACATACATATATACAAATAAATGACATTTTAAACAAAACTGCTTTTGCCTAAAGTATTGTAAATATTCAAAATGTAGGTAAATTTGATAAACTTCTTTAAAGCAATGGGGACTGTACACATAAAATTGCATGTATTAAATTTCCTAAATATTTTATTTTTTCTGAAGATATTTGATGTGTGTTGTATAATCAAGTCCATTGAAATCCATCCCCATAAAGTTCAGAATAGTCACAGAATAATAAATATAATAAAAGGAAACACAAGGAGGGCGACCCTTCGGAACTTAAATAAATGCGTGGAAGAGATAGGCATGGACATATCTTCTATTCTATCAATATCATAAATCCACCATACATATTATTTAGTCAGCAAATATGGTAACGAGGACTTAAAGAACTTGTACATTTCTTGAGTTCAAATATTTTTTTTATATTACATATAAACATAACATTTCGGTTTTATCACATGTAGTTGTGTTTTCTTACCAATGGCCAAGAACTGGTAAATACAACCATGTGTGTTTTTATCGCCAATGATGGGATTTTTCCTTAACATTAGGGTAAAAGGCAAATTACCTGAAATCAGGTAATGTTCGTACAAATATAATTCATTTTGTGTGGTTTTAGATTTTCTTAATAATAAATATGGTATATACCTTAATAAGCGGTATTCTGTGTTCATAGGCGACGCGCCAGTAAAGCCCAGAAGATTCAAAAAGCATTGTGTTCGAATTATAAAATAACTGCCCGGTCCAGTCCAAACATCATCCCACCAAATAAACTCAATAATTTTTGTTCCGGAAATAAGTAATACAATTCAGATGGTTTATTTTTATTTGTAGTACATACACATACAAATACATATACGGACAAAATAAAAATAGAAATCTTTAATGAGAAACAAACATGATCATTTCAATTGGCTACACATTTCTTATTATTCAGATCCGAGATTAGCGCCATTTTCGAGTATTGAGAACAAGTTCTGATTATCAGTAAAAGTATAAAATAAATAAATTTGTATGAACCATGTGTAACATAATGAGTATTATTACGGTTATAATAAAATCCGACAATCCGATCCAAAACAGAAACAAGTACAACTAAAATATATCTATTCAAGACAGTTTTATGTTTAAAAGAATTCACCTCTTCTTCAGTTACTTTTGTTCAAAAGACCGCTACAGACGGCTAGAGCTTCCGATTTCCATCCGAATGGAAGTTGCAAATAATAAAGCCTCCTTATAGGTATGTAATTTTCAACATCAGGAATTGGCAAATTTTAAAATTTAACTTACTGATCTGGGAAAACACTGATTTGCAGCTTCACAAGTGGTTTAGTATGAAACCATTTATGAAATATAACAAAATTAAAATTATGCAATACTTATATATACACATATGTATGTATGTAAGATCTTTCGAGTAAAGCCATCCAACGATCATTTTAAATTTTCGAAGGCTTTATAAAATAAAATATTTTATAGATTTCATAAATCTTTGTAAGAATAAATGGTTTGATAGCAAAACTTAATCCGGTATCTTAAAAGTTATCATTAAAAATTATTTATAGTTTAACAGTCATATTATCCTTATCAGCCTCTCACAACTATCACGGCTTATAGGCAGGCATCGATTGGTAGCCAAAGATTTCTAAATTGTAACGAAAATAATTAAATAATAATAATGGCGATCAAAAATCTGAATAAATTTGTATTATATCGCAAACAAACATACCGATTAAAGAATGGCGACCGCGGTGCGAATTTTTTCTTTGGTGGTGGTAATAAGCATGGATCAAGTTTGTGAGATGTCGGCTGATCAGGCGGCACATACCTTGCAACGGATTCATATGCTGGATTATACTGGGCTGCAGCCACAGCATTCCATAAGGCCGTGGTTAAAACGGTATTGGATTCCTTGGAGGATTGCGATTCCAAATCATCCGAATGGGCGGTTTTTTTATGGTTGCGCAGAAACCCTTTGACCTTGTACGCCTTTTTGCAGATATTACACTTAAAGGGCCTGTCATCCTGTGACCGCTCCTTTGTGTGCACTTTCGTCTGCTTTTGTGTCGGCACTTGTGCCTGAGTCTGAGATTGTATCTCTGTTCGCAGAGATTTGTTCTGCGCCCGATTCTGACTAACATGTAGCTCGTGATAGCGCTTGTGGTGTAATTGTAGCTCCGATTCCGACCGAACTCCTCTGCCACACAGCTTGCAAGCGATCCAAGTTGAGTCAGCCGGTTCCTGGGACTTCTCTAAATGATCCTGAAGATGAACTTTCAGGCTCTCAATATCTGAGAAAGGTAGCTTGCATAAAAAACATGGTATGCTGAGGCAAAACCCCGGAGGAGGAACTATGCTTTCCACATCTTTGTTACAGCTTAACAAATCTGATATTAAGGGCATTGTAGGCTGTGGTGGATGTGGAGTTAACGGAGGCGTCGTCATGGGTGGTGTGACCGTATTTATATACGACATTTCTGTAAAGCCATCTGCTTTTTTTCCCAGTATATGTGTCCTGATTTCTGGGGCACTATTAAATTCATTGTCATCATACATAGTCGATGCAGGACTGTGAATAACAGTTGATAACTGTGTGGGAGGTAAAAATTATGCTTTGCGAGGTCCAACTACATATTATCGAAAAAGCTTACATCATTGTAGAAGTCCATTTCGCCTTGATCAATATTCATAAATTTTCCTTGTTCAGTTTATTTAAATTTGTTTGTATCATAGAATAGAATTCCACCTAAAATCCGAAAAGATACGATCCTTGAGAATTTCTTGTCTGTATTTCACAACAATCTGTTCCGCAGTTTCTTAAACCATTTCTCAAAATGAAATAAATTTTCACAGCCAAGCACTTCTTAATGCACACACTAATAGAGACACATTTGAGCACATGCACAACTTCCGGAAAATACGATAAGTATGTACATAAGTATATATGTACATACATAAATCGTATGTTTATTCTCTGACGTTTATTTTGTTTTATACATACCTCTTTCCCAACTTACTTGCCGGGATCGGTTTCTCTCTTCACAATATCTTTCTTATGCCATGCATATACATACATACACACATATGTATGTACATGTCTGCAATACAACAAAAGAGCAACAAGTCTCAAGTCCTCCGCAAGCAAAATTTTCCTGTCTCAACAATTAGGCTGCGCATCCGCCTCCTTGTTTCAGTTTCAACGACCGAGCAACGACTGAACTGTCAATGTTAGCACATAAAAGAAAAATTGTAAAATATTTCCCTGCCGTGCTGCCGGTGCTGACTGTACAAAATTACCAGGGTGTCGTTGGTAAGCGCATTACTGAAAACAAAAGACCACTGTGAAAAAGTGTGCCTCTTTGTTTTTAAATAGCAAGATATAACACATATTAATGAATGCTGTTTCAAATTTGATTTTGCCAATCAAATATACTTAGGGTCAATTTTTTGATTTACAAGTATTTCTATTAAAATTGAAGTCATACTTAATTTGGAGTGCTTAAGACAACCACTAGTGAATAGATGTTCACAAACAAAAAAGCTTAACCGCAATTCAAAAGTGGTCGTTTCGCATTAAGTTTTGTTTAGCCTTAAAAAAGTCGAGTCATATACAGCAATCGGGAACTATTAATTTTTTCATTTTGTTATATTAAATAGGCTATAAAATATAACATACTAATATCACTAAAAGAAAAAAAGTCGAGTTTTACTTTATCTTCAATAATTGCTTCGTTTCTAAATGTTTGCCCTAGCTCTCAGGCATACCTGCCTACCGTATACATACATATACCACTAAGCTATTAACAGTAAGCCTCTGTACTGCAGGGCCGTAACGTTACATCCTTCATAATAAAAACCATTTTTTTTATTGCGTACTGAAAATGAGACCTTTTGTGTGGTCTGTGTTTGTTTAAAAATGCTGTGCTGTTACATTGTGAAATTCAATAAGGAGAGTACTTAAAATGTGTATGTCAGGAGTTTTGAACTGAGTTAAAACACTACATGCATGCATATGTGTGTATATACATATGTACATACATATGTATGTATTTCTGTCGCGTCAAAGGTCTTATGAATTTAGAGATAAGCAACACGATCCGGACTCGTCGTCTTAAATGTACATATCTTTGTATGTATGTAAATATATATGTATATATGTACAACATGAGCATTGCATAATTCTTATTGCTATTGCGTAGACTAATAGAGGACTGTACTTAGTTGGCATTGGGCAGGCAGAATGTTAACATGTCAACGAATCGGAGCAGTAAAAAGAACCTCTGTAATATTTCTAAGAATACATACATATGCATGTGGTTGTCCGGCTCGTTAAGACGGGAAGCTGCAGGGGGTAAGTGGAATATATGTATGTATGTATGTATGTACATATGGCAGATAACAGACTAAAAAAATTGAAAATAGATCGAATCGTACACACAGCATCCCAACCGCTTTTTATAGCCTGTGCCCAAAGGCTATATTAGTTTTTTGCGAATATCAGGATGATCAGGATGACAAGACAAGTCCATATACATAGCTATGTCCGTCCGTCCGTCTGTCTGTATGAGTGCAACGATCTCAGCAAGTACAATAGCTAGGATAACCAAACTTGGCATTCAGGTTCCCCTAAGCCCCAGACAGATCGAGTTTGTGTTTTTTTTCTGATACACCCCCACTCCCCCGCAATTCGTGTTTTTCCTAACTCCGGTAATTCTTGGAATTTTGAACTCAAATTTGGCATATACATCCAGTTCGTGGTTATTTGTCCGTATGCCAAGTGTCATCATGATATGTTAGTTCTGAAGAAAGTTATAGCCATAAATAAATCGCTGCTCATGCGTTGCCGGCAGCTGCTTTGGTTCAACTTTGTGCTACATACATACATACAAATTAATTTTTTTTTCTTTTATTTGCCTTTTTTGCGGAGAGTACAGGCTTTTTTACTGTCGGGCTTGGTCTACTGTAGCGTTCTCTCTTGTTTCTAACTTTGTATTTGTTAATTTTTTTAATCATTAAATAATAGAACATAAATAGCATAAATTGTGACAAACAAATTATTACATACATACATAGATAGATAGATGCATACATATGTACACACATACAAATACATATGTACATACATATTTATGTATGTATGTATGTACGTATCTTGAGAATGGGACGTGTTTTCGGTTGCGTCACTGCGGGGGCACTCGTGTTGCTTCAAAAAGGCTCGAAGAACACAACAAAACTGTAACATATGTACTACATATGTATGTATGTGTGTACGTATACCGAAATATCACTATTTTTCTTTTTAAAATGCATTGTAAAATAATCCATAAAATGGCGAATACGGAGGCAAAAAATTAAAATTTAGATTAAATAATGCACGATGCATTTAAAAAATTATTTTTTGCATATGATCAATGAAAAAGCTTCAACAAATCCAAATCCAATGGTAAGTACACCGCGATTATTGACTTATTTTATTACTACATTCGGTTGATAAGCTGTGAGAACGTGAAAAAATAAATAAAGCAGGACATTTACCCAAAGAACACTACCATTGTATGCTGTCCACAAATTAATAAAAGTGTATTAACTAAATATTGATGTTAAGAAAATGAAAGTAGTTAAAATTATTGAGGAACCACGTGACAAAAATATTACAAGATGAATTTTGTGATCAAAAACGTCAAGAGTAACTGGATTTTAACAAAAATATCTAATAGATGTCCTGCTTGTTGGCCTGACATCAATTACCATTCTGAACCCAAAATGTGTACATATGTACATACGTACAAGTACAAACGTGTGATATGAACGAAAGTTCTGGAACAAAAAAAGCGCACATAAAATCATCTTTAACTCTACCTACAGTTTTGTGCACTGTCTGTAGGTACGGCTCATTAGATTCCCATTTCTGTGCCCTTTTCGTTACCTGCTTTGGCATGAACATGAACGAACACGAGCGGAATTCGGAATGCAGACAGATCGCAATATTCGAGCAAGTGAAATTCCCTGTACCAGACAAAATTCCGCCTCTGAGTTATGTAGAAACATACATACATTTATACGCCCACAGCAGAAGCAGAATAAGAAGAATAGGAGCGAACCTGATGCTGCAGTTTGTGGTCGTAGTACTGGGCTGAAATTGTTTCGCTAATAAATTTGTTTAAAATGTACTGATTTGGATGAAATTTAAAACAAAAGTACATAAATCGCTTGATCCAAGCTTGGTTTGGTTTTTGAAATGTGGACAGTATTGACGCAATTCTGTAGCGGGGAGAAAATAAAAAGATAAATAAAATAAACTCGTGTAGTCTAGGAACTAGGAGTCTACATACCAAGATTGGTCAATTTGCGCTCAGCCGTTTCCGAAACCGAGGCGTTTATCCTAGCGGACATGTCTAGATCAATTCGTCTCGTCATGCTGATTTAGAATATACATACATATGTACATACTTTATGGGGTCAGAAGTGCCTCTTTCTGTCATAAACGTAATATACTCTTTTTACCCTACGGGTAATAGGTATAAAAAATTGCACGGTACTACCCGAATTGTAATTGTAAAAGTTGACTACGGTGATTGTCTATGGGCTATTAGATGATCAGTAAACAAATAGCCTATACAGGTTTCTCAGTATATTCATATGTATGTATGTATGTACATATCTACATACATACATACATTCATATGAACAAAAGGGTTTCCATAAAGAAAAGTGCTGTGTCATGTAAAGTACAAGCTGTCATTTCAACTATAGAAAAACTGTGCACTCTGGCAAAAATTTGCAATATGATGCGGTCAAAGACCTGTGAGAACGATTCAAAAAGTGCTTTTTATTCATATTGCATGAAGGCAAGCAACCAATCAAATACCACATGAATATTGTTATAGATATGTATGTACATCGCTACACAATATATGGACAACAACAATAATTACGCAGCAGTAGAAACAGTACACAAGAATATATACAGTGAAGATACAAATTAAAATTACAATGAAAGCTCCCTAAATGGACAACTCCTTTAAGCGGACACTCTCTTCGGCATACACTTTTTCTAAAAAAAATCGATCGGTGTATAAAGTATTTAAGTAACCCGTTAAGCGGACCCTGCCCTTGGGCGGCCAAATATTGGCCGGCCGTGAGTGTCCGGCCAAGAGAGTTTTCACTGTATGGTACTAGCAGGTCTTACCCATCTTTGGTGGGTTAAGTATTTGCTTACAATGTTTACATGCCATGTGCTCTTTCTCTTCCGACATTGTGCTTATTTCCAGAAAAGTTTGTAAAGGGACTACCAAAAAAAACTAACTTTTCTAGTTAAAAGTTAATTTGTAATTATAACAATGGTTAATGAACCATAACATATTTCTATTTAAAAATGACTTATTTGTGAAAATGATAAACACATCAATAATTAATGGCGACAAATAAAAAAGTTATTACTTGATCATGTACAACCTTTTTTTTGCAATATAATGGTAAAGCGTTGCTAAAAACGTTCAAATGTATTCTGTACATAAAACTTAATTTGTAACTATTACAATGGTTAATGAAGTATAAAACGTATTTGTGAAAATGGTAGTAACAAAGAAAATGAATGGCGATAAATGAAACAGGAATTATTCGACCATCAACATCATGAATGAGAAGTTGATTATTTTAGTAGTGCTGCTGGTGCTGCCAGGAATCTTTTACCAGAACGTAAATATAATACTTTTATATTTTTTTGGAATCCTGGCAACTTATTGTTGAGTGTAATTTCAGAACGCAGCCGTAGTAAAATTAACAAATGCTGTCTGTGAATCACATAATAAGTCCTGGGTTTCTATCGATCTTTGCCGATTGAAAGTTGTTCAAAGAAATAAGGTGGCTTTGAATATTTTCATCACTCTTCTTCACCCAGCCAACGATATATCTGTGAAAATACAAGTGGTGAAGAAAGCAAATGGATACAAGCCTTGGCTTATCAACTATACATTCGATGGTTGCCAATTTATGCGGAAGGTCAATCATCCACTTGTGGGCTGGGCCTGGAAGATGATAAAGGATTTCTCAACGATTAATCATACGTGTCCTTATTCGGTATGGAAAGGCATTTACTAACGCTAGCTGGTAAGCTAACATTTCAACATTTTAGGGTGTGAACAGTTTGAAGGATTTTTGGATTGGACCTGAATCTTTTCCTCATTCAATTCCAACTGGAGATTACGGAGTATTGTTAACTTGGATTTTTGATAAGAAGCCGCAGTTTTTAACAAATGTTTATTTTTCATTTACCGAGGATCTTTTGTGATTTCTAAAATGTTGATTTGAGCCTCATAACCCTAGCCTAAAAAATATACTTACCAGTAAAATTAAAACAGTTGTTGCCGTTAGCTTATGATTCATAATTAGTGTTAATACGCACATTATTTACATTTAAGCAATATTTTAGGTCCAGTTTTTACTCTTTCGTAATCGCATCGTTAAAAAAATTCAAAATATAAAATAAATGCATATGCTTTTTCTGAGTACCATATTGTTACTTAAGTCTAGGAGTAGGTTTTAAATAGGTATACATCAGTAAAATTACTGATCATTGGAACCAGGGAAAACTGATCACTGATCAGTAAAATTACTGATCACTAATATTCCCTGCTGAATGCCCTAATAATTTTGTGTAAGCCACTGCGTTGTTAAAATGCTAAGCATAGAAGTGCTTAGCTCAACAACGTAGATTATTATTACATGATATGAAATCGAAAGGCAAGTTGTTTTTATTGGTTACATATAACTTTCTGTTTCAAATGTTTCAGCAGAATAAATTAATGATGAATGAAAGTGCTTTGGTGAATGCACCTAATGTGTTTGTGGGGTTGTTCTCCTTATTAATACATCTCAGTGCTCTTTAGTGAAAACACTTTGTTTTAAGATACTATTAAATACAATTAAATTAAAGTACAAGTAATAATTCTCCTTTTTCTCTTTACACAACTCATTTCTCGATACCTTTAACAATCGATTCATCGAATTTACACCAAGGGCTGGACTATCTCTAACGTATTAAGACCTCCTAATCTTAAATATTTGGCTGATAATTCCCGGGCATATAGTAGTACAAAGCCTTGTATCCTTTTCGCAATGTTTTAAGTACTCACTAAAAGTGGAAAAGTTATGGGGCTCTATCTTCTATTTGAACCAAGATAAACTTAATTAAGAGAGCAATGTTTGCCAAATTATGATTAACTTTTAAACAAATATCTGGTTTATATCGCCGTTTTTATAAAAATAAAATATCTGGAATCTCTCTATTAATATTATCCTTATACGAGTCGTCTATATAAAGTCAAGTTTAAATGAACACTTCATAATTACTTCAATAATTTAGTTTGGATGTACATTGCCTCTTTGAACGTATTTTTGAAACACATTTTTCTCTCGCTTTTTTTTGAATATCTTTGTACATCAATAATCCGGCCAACCACAGACAGACAGACACGTACATAAGTGCTCAAAATATCCGGAATAAACAATAATCCGACGTTTTTATTCATGTCCAGGAAAATTTAATTTGGAAAACAATTAATTTGGAAAACGTACATATTTCTCGTCTATACTTTGTCCCATGACTCTAAATCTTAGAATCTCATCTAAATTCATAAGGCAAAATACCCCGCCAAGTGAGTATAACAGAAATTGTATAACCTAACCTTAGATTCAATAGGATACATTAAACACATTTTTCGAATTGGACGGTTTACAAATTCGGGAAAAATGCAAATTGTGTCCTACTGGAGCTAGGCTGTAATTAATTTAACTAATGTGTGTAACAGGGACCACTTTTATCTCATACGACGCATTTTACGCTCCATTTTTCGTTGTTTCTTTTCGTCCAGTTCGGGTTCTTCATTAGCATTCCGCTGCGACAGCCACGGTTTTATGACACTGCCCCACAGCATCCACCCAGCTCGTATGGGCGCAAGCAGCAGAACTAACCAGAAATAGTTGGAAATTAAGGCGAGCAGTAATGTGCCTGATGTGAGGATAATTAGATCCTTGACATTCCTGAAGATAACACCAAGTCAAAAACGGATCGAAAAAAAGAGATTTCTGTGACCTACTCTGCGATGCCACCCTCCATGTTCAAGTCGTTGCCAGCGTCCACAAGTGCACCAGTCTCGGAATACTTCGGACGCGACATAAAGACCATGAATTGGTAGGAACCGCCAAGTACAACTAGCGAGACGAAGCTCATGAACTGTAAACAAATGGGACAAATTAGAATATGTATATTCCCCTCGAACGGACTCATCCATACAATTGTGACTTTTGTAATGTCGAAGACTAGAAAGTTCAATACAAAAGCAAAAGCGGCGCAGCACACAGCCATGTTTCTATAAAATGCTAATGCGGTCTTGTTTTCTTCAACGATTTGCTTAGCGCCCTTTGTGCCCTGTTTTCCCTTCTGCGGTGGCTACAATAGAAAGAATTTATGTGGCTGGACAAAGGGAAAGGAGTCGTGTCTACTTACTGCCATATTCAATTCAACTTTATTGTTCGTTTATTGACGAATAAATTAAACCTAGAATTAACAATCTAACATAAATTTACGTGGCTGACTTTCAATTCTTCTTCTTACCTTTGCCTGTTACTCACTGCCACTGCAATGCGCCGACACTCGCAAAAACATCGTCATGGGATGTTGGGCACATCGATATATTCTCACATCACTATTATCACTTTTGTACCTTGAACTGCAATTTTGTGTATTTTATTTGGTAATACGATAAACATGGACAAGTGGGTGCAGTTGAACAACCAGGCCGCTGGCAGGGACAAAATAGCTAGGTAAGAATGCTTAAAGCTTGGAAAAAGAGCTAGTAAATATGTATTTTTAACAGGCTCGTTCAATATGCATCCCGAGCAATTTGGGACTCCTTAGAGTCAAGTTCTACTAGCCCGGCGCTGGTTGACAATTTCAAGACTATTGAGTACATATTGAGTACATTCAGAAAGCGTAAGTTTTAAGTGTGGAGAGTCATAAGTAGATGTTCATTGTGTTTGTTCGGTCAATAGTTTTGCGTTTGGGCAAGAGTCTGGATGTTTTCTACGCCACTCTGCGCACCATACATTACCCGGATTTGGCCATTCGCGTCACGCTGACAATGAGCAAGCTGTCTCAAGCGCTATTTCTGGTTGCCGACCACTTCTTGTGGTTGGCACGCACAGGTCTGGTGAAAATCAACGCCAAGAAGTGGTCAGAGGTCGCAAACAAGTATTGGTTATTCTCTATCATAATGAACTTATGTCGTGATTTCTACGAGATCATGAGAGCCTTGGATTTGCATAGAGCTAGTTGTAATAGTGGCATCTCAAGACGCAAGCTTCCCGCAAAGCTTAATTCCCCATCCGATTTCAAGCGTTTGGCTCTGCAGTCTTACGTATTAATGCTGGGACACAAAGACATTGTGGTGGACACGGTGAAGAATTTGTGCGATTTCTTTATTCCGCTTACAGCTTTGGGCTACACGAAGATGACTCCTAGGACTATTGGTCTATTGGGTGCCATTTCTTCTCTGGCTGGCTTGTGGGCCCTCCTTGAGCCTGAGGCCAAGTTAACACCTGCATGAGTTGATTTATTTTAATTAAGATTTTATTGTATATATTTTATTCCGCTGTTAAATAACTCGTTCAAAGTGTGCTTAAAAAGTGTTAGGGAAGATTTTAATAATAAAGTATATATGTAGTATTTTTTTGAACGTTATGCTTGGCCGTTTTTTTTTCGCCGTGACTTGCTGCCAGCTGATTAACAGCTGGACTGGGAATTGCAGTGTTGGAAGAAGGAGAGCAGCGGTGTAGGTGTAGTGTTTTGCAAAAAAACGGATCGCTTAACAATTTCAGCCGAAGTATGCCCAGTGTGTCATTCAATTGAAAATGCATTATAGCTATTCAGCAATGAACACTCATGACCACAATCGCTGCTGTGGGGGCAGAGCTTGGTGTGTCAAGGTGAGTCTGAGACGAGCAAATGTGGAGTTTATATTAAAATATAATTTTGTTGTTGTTGTTTTTAAGGACATATGCGGCATTGTATGCGCTGTTCTTACTTGGCTTTTGATACTTTTTGCCGAGTTCGTAGTGATGCGTCTGATTCTAATGCCCAGTCCCCACACGGTTTTTAGCGTAATCAATACATTTATTTTTCAAGCGCTGGCATTTCTAGCATTCGCCTCACATTTACGGACGATGCTGTCAGACCCTGGCGCCGTGCCTCGAGGTAATGCCACAAAGGAAATGATCGAACAAATGGGATACCGTGACGGGGAAATGTTTTACAAATGCCCCAAATGTTGCAGCATTAAGCCGGACCGCGCGCATCACTGCTCCGTGTGCCAGCGATGCATACGCAAGATGGACCATCACTGTCCCTGGGTGAACAATTGCGTTGGGGAAAACAATCAAAAATTTTTTGTACTCTTTACATTCTATATAGCGGCTATATCTTTGCACGCTCTCTTTCTTGTACTTAAGCAGTTTGCCGAGTGCGTAGAGAATGACTGGCACACCTGCTCGCCATACTCACCGCCGGCAACAATATTTTTGCTGCTTTTCCTCACCTTCGAGGCATTGATGTTTGCAATCTTTACCATCATAATGTTGGCCACACAATTGACGGCCATACTAAACGATCAAACGGTAAGTTGAATGTATTTTCGGACCACAATATTAGAATAGACTAACCTGGATCTGCTTTTCAGGGCATTGAGCAATTAAAGAAAGAGGAAGCGCGGTGGGCCAAAAAGTCTCGCCTTAAGAGCATACAATCAGTATTTGGACGCTTCTCTCTAGCATGGTTCTCTCCATTTACGGATCCGTCCTATCGCACCAAATTCAACTCTCATTTCTATTCGGTCTGAGCCAAGTGCGTCTTTATCCTTATTCGATTATCGCGATAAGTTAATTAAGCTTAAACGAACAATGTGTACGTACAAAAGCAACATTTGGGATTCGTAGCCTAATCAAATCTGTGTGTGTGTCTTGTTAATTTAAGTAGGGTCTTAATAACAATTGTATGGTGTTTGCCAAGCGAGCTTCGGGAGGCTACGGTGGCACCCTTTACAGTTTATGCAACTTTGAATATGTATTCATTTATTTAATCGATGAAACAAGAAAAGTTTAACATATTCATATACTATATATTTTGCTAAAATTTTCACAAATTAAAATAAATATTTCAAAAAACATGCGCAATATTTGGTAGATCCAAAGAACTTTTGTACTCTACTCATTCTATAATAAATTTTCCCTCTTTGCGCACCTAAGCACATGAACATCAACAAAAAACATTGCTAAACTTTCTCTCCGACACTCAGCATTTCGCTGTCCGATTATTTTCGATGTGTATATGGGATGGAATGGACTGGCTGCCGCTGAGATTGTTCAGTCTGAGAAAAACGATCGGAGATCCAGGAGGTGTCTGCTGGACGTCGGTGTGAGCCCTCGATGTTGTGTTGTATATATATGTATAATTTAAATATAGAAAATTTTTTCACTGAAGTGTCAAATATGTGAGAGTGTGCTTTAAAGAATTATCCGCTGCATTATAGAAACGCAGCCATTTTCAATTGAATAAAAAGTGCAACTTAAAGATATTAATATTTTACGCATCATTTTACAAAAATTAATAGAAATAATTGATGAAAATCTGCGAAATTCACCTTTTAAATACGAAAAATTCTAAATTGTAGGCTCCGCTGTTTTTATGTATTTATGGTGGATATTTGTGTGTGTTTGTATATAAAGGCCGCCGTTCTAAATATAAAAATCGTTTATAGTTTTTCCGCTCTGTGCCGCATTAAAATATAATAGAAATTGTCAAATTGTTGCCCAATACGAAATCTACTACTAAAAGTCCTGAAAGTGTTCGAAATATTTGACGTGTAACGTACGCGTACGTGTAACTGTAAAGTGCATAGTCCCATGTTAGAGTGGCCCTGTTTGGCTAATTATATAGCGAGACCTGAACATGGAGAGACCAGATGCTCCTATAGAAGGGGCCGTCTTAGTAGGTGAGTGGGACCGGGAAAGCAAGCGCGTGTCTCCTTTAAAAACAGACAATAGACTAAATAAGTGTTTGTGCGTATTTTTATGGCTATGCGGCCGTTGCGCCGCAAAATGTTGTCCGGCTGTCGGCTTGCGCGTTACGTAATCTGAAAGGAAATTTTCATAATTGTGCGTTTCTGAGAGTATGAAGCAGAATATATCGGCCGAAATGTAGTTGTTATACTCTGTATCTGATTTTTATTTAGTTTCATCCTAATGCTAAGGTTCAAATAGATTTATATGTGTGATACAGATTCTGATGAACTGTTTATCAGAGTTTTAAATCCATCGTCCGATACAATTTTGATCAATATAGTATGTACACTTATTCATGTTTTTCAACTACATACATACATATAGACCTACATGTATCGAAGATGTTGGATTGATTAATGATTTTTGAGTTGAAAAGCATTTTGTAAACAAATATATAACTTAATAGATTATAACTTAATAGATAACGTTATGTTAAAAAAATGTTTTATTTTTTTTAAATTTGAATGAGATTTTATGAAATTATCGAAGAAAATGAAAATGACAAAAAAACATTCACAATAAAAATGATATACAAAAATAATAAAAATAGAAAGTTATCAGTTCGTTCGAATTATTATTATTTTTTTACCAAGGGCTGATTTCTTTTAGGAAGCGTGAACAACACAAACCTTAGCTAGTGTACATAAAATATTGCTAAAAGAAATTATACTACTTTTGTCATCTTCTTCATGTGAAATGTAAACAAGCATTCTATAAGTTCTATTTCCGTTTCCGGCCGAACTTGTACAAATCCTTCCAAATTTTTACAAAATCTAGAATTTAATTTTAATTCCTATGCGGGATGTAAAATTCCTTTATATTTTATTGGCTGTTAAATAATTTCTAGGAAATCGTATATTGGAATAATCGGAAAGCAAATGAAAATCGGTAAAACATACTACCTATTCACAGATTAGATTATGCAAGTTTAAAAGTAATTCAATAATCCATTCTGCAAAAGCCATTTATATAACAAGAGAGAACGCTACAGTCGAGCATGTCCGACAGTGAAATACCTTGTACCCAGACAATTTTCCGGAAATGAGCTGTGCCCATAACAAAGTCAAAAAGAAGAAGAGCGAACTTGATGCTGCAGTTTGTGGGCGTAGTACTGGAGTGAAACTGTTTCTCTAATAACTTTTCTTAAAATGTACTGATTTCGATAAAGTTTAAAACAAAAGTAGATTGCTTGAAAAGGTTTACTTTAACTTTTGAAATGTGGACAGTGTTTACGCAATTCTGCAGCGGGGAGGGGGAATATTAAAAATAAAATAAACTCGTGTAGCCTAGGGACTAGGATGGTCTACATACCGAGATTGGATTGCGCTCAGCCGTTTCCGAAACCGAGGCGTTTATCCAGACTCTTCTCAACTATGACGATGATTTGATTTTAGTATATATCTAGGATATAGAGAGGGGGTTTTACCTATTTGTAGTACATTAACATGATATATAGTATACATTAAACTTATACTATATGTGTAGTATACTTGTAGTCACATTTATCAAATTGAACATCAAAAATGCACTGAGCAATTATTTATTTAAATTTATTTATAATTTCAGAACCTCCTGGCTCTGTCTCTGGTACAGAACCCACACCATCCCAACGAAAGCCCCCCCGGATAACATTCAGTGAAAATTCGAGTTCTCTAATACGCTGTATACCCAATGAGCGTGCGACATTTTTTGTTAAAATCGATTGCAATGAGGAGGACGAATCCGAGCTACTGCCCTTCAAATTCGAATGGTAAGTCAAAACGCACAACGTCATATTCTATATGTGGCTGTGGAGCTGTCTGTCTGCCTGTGCAATTTTTAGTGATTCACCTGCTGTCTGAACTATGTATGCCAAATTTTGCGCATTAAATATGTTTTGCCTTCACGCTTGCGAGCGCAAAGCAAATTGAGCAAAGGCTAAACATTTGTACTACCTCAAAATTTGTATCTATGAAAAAAAAACACTTGTCCCACCTGCGCAGAATGCTCATAAGCTGCGCAGTGAGCAGCAGAATCTCTGGTCTGATGTTTAGGTTGAGAATATTTCACGGGACACCCGCTAGTCGCAAGTTCAGCGGACAGTTCCACTCTGACGATCGGCGCATTCACATATCCGTTGCCCAGTAGGCATCAGTTCGTGTTCGGTTATACGAAAATCTATATATATATATTTTTTGTTTTCTTCTTCTTTCTTATATACTCGTATCTACGCAAAAGTGTACATAGTATCGTTGCTGGCTTAGGGTGCGTTTCACGCTGCGTATACTTGATAAAAAATTGTACATTTTTGAAAATCAATCAATTTGCGTGAGAGTCACAGTGTAAAGTAAAGAATAGGAGAGTATGATTTGGAACTTTAGTTCCTCGCCCCAAAGGTGTACCTGTGAACCAATTTTGTGTGTGGCCCGGAATTCTGGCGATCTGCTAATTTTAGCTGCATTAACAAATCGCGCTGCGACGTCCGTGCGGTCTATGACGCCCTCGTTTTTTTTTTGTGCTTTTAGTGCTCATCATAGAAAATGTTTTGAAAATTGAATTGCTTCAGCTCGTGATGCTCTGTGTCTTGTGCTACTGGTCTTCCTTTTGTGTACTTGGAATCAAGATGTTTCAATCGAATTCCCTAAAAGTGTTGAAAATGTTTATAAAAAGAGACTGCAAATTACATAATAAGCTTTATGCTGTTGATTCTCACAGAAATTTAGCAATATCCGCGCTATATTGGTCGGCTACGTGAGAAATCACAAACAAATGAATAAATAAAAGCACATTGAGCAAAATATCCGATACATATATAAAAGTATAAAGGCAAGGAAATCGAAAACAACAAAAAGAAGAAACATTTGAAAATTCTTTCGTTTTGCAGTTTTGTGTAAGGAAAACACAGAAAACAACAAGTTATTAGCTTTGAAAATGAAATGCGTGTGGCATACAGACCTGTCGTCGTGTGAAATGTGTCCTAAAATAAATTGCTTAAATGTTTGCCTCGGCAAAGTGAGATTGTTGGTGCCACATACTACATTGTGATGTGTGTGTTGTTGTAGTGAAAACAAAAATTCAAATCACAATACTAAATATATGCGCATTTTCGAAAAACGCCGAAATGTGCTTTTATTTATAAACATTCTTGTTATAAATTGAAATATTTTCTTTATTTCTCTTTCATTCATTTTTTTTCTTTATTACTTTATATTTTTTGTTTATTGGGTAATACAAATGCCATAATAAAAAGTGACGTGCAGTTTCATTAGCATGAAAAATATGTCAGATCTCGCTAAGAGATGATACATATTTGCGAGATATGTTATTTTCAAATGACAATTGACTATTAAATCAATATTAGCGCACCCAGTGTAGTTACAAGAATTTTTATATTTATCCCCATTAACCGGGCACAATGGGCAACGGATGTTCGAAATGCTGTCAATGTAATGAGCATAAACAATTACATGGCACGCTCTCCTCTGCCTCGTCAGTATATAGGAAAAGGTAACATTCCATATTTCAAAAATTTAATCTTTTTGCGCATTTGTGTGTGTTTTTAAGAAGCTGCTCTTGTTTTAAGAAAAACGTATAGACAAAAAACGCTGCTTGATCTATCCATTTGTTAAACAAGTAGGTAGAATTTTCTAAAACGTTGATAACTTCAGAGTAAGTATAGAGTAACTATAGTTCAACATGTATTTTGGTAGGCATGTGTGACAGACCTTTAAAATTAGAATGGAATGACAGAGTCAAGTGAGCTAATTCTTAAATACCCTGTCCTCGGTTTACCAAAAAAATCCAAAATATATGTAATATTTTTAACTTGAATTTTCTAAATTAAATAAAATATTGAAATTAAATTAAAAGACATGCGTACGTTTAGGCACTCTTTCAACAGCATATAGGAATAGCACTAATAAGATGTTATTGCAAAATTTGTTTAATTCCAATCCCTAATAGTGGGGGTACGTTTGGGAAAAAGCCCTTTGTCGGACCTAGGAGATGTTTATTCTAGGTTTTATACTTCTGAACAAATTTACAGATTGATATGGCATTATCAATTCCTCTTGTCATACGGATCAATAATATATATAATTTGTGGCCTTTTACCCATTTGGTATAGGGTATAAAAATTATTAAAACAATCAAATTAGAGATGCTTTTAATTTACATGATTCTCCCGTTAAAAAAAAAAACGACAAAAAATTATACTAATTAAAATAAAAGTTATTTAACGTAAATATTATTTAGTATGTATGACAGTCAGGAACTATTTACATTTAAAAGGGTCTTCAAAAATCCCATTTACTATGAGGTCCAATTGGGTATTTAACTTATATGTGTAGAATCATTAAAGATCACACCTTAATTATTCAAAATTAAAGAAGTATTTCAAGCAACGCTTTTTATTTTTTAATGGATGGTTGGATCGTTGTACTTTGCAGGAGCCGTGGCGAGATCCCAATCGAAAACTCTGATCGCTTTCGCATAACCCAAACAAGTAATGCCGTCCAGCTGGCCGTGGAGCATGTGCAGCGCGAGGATGCAGGACACTATACGCTATTTGCGCGCACGAAAAGCAACGATGTCGTGCGCAAGCATGTCGAACTCATAGTCGAGGACAGATCTACTGGCGATGACCCGCCAGTATTTCTGCGACGTCTTGTCGATTTGTCGGTCAAAGTAGGCACACGAACGCGACTTCTGACCGAAATACGCAGCTCCACGGACCTAAAGGTATTCATTAACATACAGATTTATGTTGAAGGATAGGGCATTGAACTTTTTATTTATATAGCTGACCTGGTACCGAAACGATCGAAGAATTTGCGAGAATGATCGCATCACCGAGATTAACGAAGGAACCTTTCACTATCTGGAAGTAAGTCCAGTGCAATTGGACGACGGTGGACAGTGGATGCTAATGGCAGAGAATTTGGGTGGACGTAATTCCTGTTTGGCTACACTAAATGTGCTCGTGCCCAAAGCGTATAAGACTCCCGAGTTTGTGGAAGAGTTGCGTGCAGTGCTAACACAACAGGGCACAGTGTCCCTGGAATGCAAAGTAGTGGGTGTGCCGACCCCACATTTGCGTTGGTTTAAGGACTCGAAGGAAATCAAGGCTGGTGATGTTTTTGCACTGACGGCAAACGCCGATGATCCAACTTCGCTTGGAACCTATACATGCGAGGCCAGAAACTGCATGGGCGTTACATATTCGAGCTCCAAGGTCCATGTGGTAGGCAGAGGAAGCCGCGAGGGTTCGCTTAAGCCGGCAGACAAGTGAGTCCAAGTTTTTTGATTTTAAGCGAACTCACTAATTTCCACTCTGATTCTCTCTATATAGCATTTCGAGCAATGCACCCCCACCAATATTTACAAATGAACTGCGCGATATGAGCGTCCGCATCGGCGAGACTATAATTCTCGGCTGTCAAGGTGAGTGCGCAGAATGCTGTGAGCGACGTGGGTCTTCTGGCGTTTTGCCAAAGCGTTTTTGTTTATTTGTCTCGATCAAAGTGGCGCGAACGCACACTCAGATACTAACACATGAATATAGATACATATATCTGTATATAAGTGTATCTGAATGTGGTTCAAATACCGACCGGCAAATGGTGCTTGTTTGTTTTTAGATTACGTGCTCTAAAAACTTGAACTCAATGAAATAAATGGTTGAAATGTTTGGGATGTTGCGGTAGGTCAACAACATCCGAAGAGTGAGCGATACAAATTAGGTGATCAAAACAGAACCAATAATTACGCAGGGGAAAAACAAAAATGCTGCCACAATTGCGAAGAGAGGTGCGCGCTCTCAGTTGACCATTTGGCGTATGCGCAATACTCTATTTACATTGTCTATTTGTTCTCTTTCCCAGTGGTCGTCCCGCCTTGGCCCAAGAGCGTCGCTTGGTACAACAAAGACGGCCGCGTGGACACGGCGGAACGATATAAATTAATTGAAGATGGTTTGGGTGTCTACATGATCGAAATCAAGCCATCCGAATCTTGTGACGCAGGAGAATGGAAATGTGTGGTCACGAGTTTCGAAGGCTGTGTGGGGATCTCTACATGTACTGTCAGCATGGATAGTGAGTAAAATAAATGTACTTACTACTAAGTGCAATAATTGGATATATCCATATTTTTTTATTTGTATAGTTCCAAAGAATTACCGCAAACCTAGATTCATGGAAAGCCTCCGTGCAGTGCTCACTGAAGAGGGATTGGTCTCCTTTGAATGCAAAGTGGTTGGGTTCCCAACGCCTGTATTAAAGTGGTTCAAGGACGGCCATGAACTCAAGCCAGGCGACGTGTATCAATTAACTGGTACAAATTCCTTGGGCACCTACTGTTGCATTGCCCGAAACTGTATGGGTGAGTCTAGCAGCACGGCTGTATTGACTGTCGAAGACATTCAGAATCAGTTAACGGACGAAGAGCGCCTGGTCTTCACAAATCAGAATCAAGCACCGAGATTTATTAGTGGCCTCAAAAGCACAGATGCCAAAATCAACGAACCCTTTCAATTCAAGGTTGTTGTAAAAGCAACACCGGATCCTATTCTTTCCTGGTTTCGTGACGAATTGCCGATCGATCCAAATGAGCGATATAATCATTATCGTGGTGAAAATGACGATTGGCTTTTGGACATACGGAGTATTGAGTTCGTCGATCAAGCTGAGTGGAAATGTGTTGCTGTTAACGACTTTGGTACTAGCATAACGTCATGTTTTTTGAAGTTGCAAATACCCAGACATTATAAGAAACCAAGATTTTTGGAATGCCTACGAGCTGTGCTTACTGATGAAGGGGCCGTAAATTTGGAATGCAAAGTAATTGGTGTACCACAGCCTGTACTTAAGTGGTACAAGGACGGCGTTGAATTAAAACCCGGCGATATACATCGTATTATATCGGGCCAAGATGGAACGTGCTGCCTCGGAACGTATACATGCGAGGCTAGAAATTGTATGGGAGTTGTTGCAAGCTCTGCGTCGTTGCTGGGCTTTGAAGATACCCCTAAGTCTCAAAAAGCAGACCAGATTCAAGAAAATGAACTGCAAAGAAATTTCTCACTTTCAACCATACAAGAGGAGCGTACTTCCCAACTTTATGAAACACCCGTTGGCGATATAACAATAGACGAAAAGGGAGATGTATCGTTTTCATTTGATGGGAAGGAAGTTTCTGTTTCCCTATATGAAACACCCGACTTGACGGAAGAAGAAGCCTTGAAGATAGTCGAAATGTATGCAGACCAAATTTCGGAGCATGTGACGGAGCATAATATTGTGGAGTTGCCGCCCTTACGCTTTGTCAAGGAAACGAGTCAGTCAGGAAAGCTATTAATGGAAGCTGTAGTCATCGATATCTCTCCAGAGTATTTCACCCATGAGGATGATATGCGAACTGAGGCTGACATGGATGACATTTCTATAACCGAGATTACAGTTCATGGGTCTTCGGGCAGAGAGGGTGTTATTGACAAGGAAACAGAAAAATATGTGCAAGAATCTTTTGAAAAAATGGAAGAGGAGTTGTCTTTATCAGCACCTATTCGAAAACGAAAGAAGTCGCGCCCGACTGAAACTGATGAATTCTTTAGTTTTTCAAAAGCATCAAGCAGTCAAGGCGACGAAGAAACTTCCGATTTGCAAACATTTGCCAGTGCACAGATGTCTACGTCACAGAAAGTGATTTCAGGTCGGAAAAGCGAGGAATCTGGAACTAAAGAAGAACGTGTCACCCCACCAAAACGAAAAAAATCGAAAAAGCCATCCGACAGTGAATCATCAAAGACCACGGAAGATGACGCAAGGCTACAGGACATTTCGGGAGCAGTGGGCGATGGCCTATTAGTATCGCCAGCTTCGCACTTGAAAGTGGTGACGGACGAAGCCGAAATAAACCGAAATTTATTGGCTCTCGTACCGCTAGCAAAGTTGCTCAAGGTAATTGAAAATCATTTATTGGTTGTGGAGAATGAGGTTTTGGAACAGTCAACCATGATGATGACCCCAGCAGCAGCTGATCAAAGTATTGCCATCATTAGAAACATTTTAGAGCCCATGAAGCAAGTGCAATCAAAACTGCGTGCATATTCGGGCGAAACTCAAATAGACGCGCTTTTCCAATCGATGGACGACGATATAAGAAAACTTCACATGGGCCTGCAAGTGATTGAAAAATGTGTAGAGATCGATGAGACTGGCACCACGCTAATTCAAAGAACTAGCGTCTGTATTATAGACAGTGTGGGCGAGCAGATGAAAAAGGCGTTGGAGGAGTTAAAAATCGTGAGTAAGAAATTTGAATCCGAGAGCTTAAGAGCTCAAATTGAGCTCACTGCTGATGACATACAACAAGGATTGGAGATCACTCAAGGCACTATTAGATCTCAGGCGCTGCTGCAGGAAGCCCAGGAGTTAGAAGCAGCCAAACACTTAACAGAAACTGTCGAAAAAATGCAAGACATGCCAGAAACGATTTCATTTGCATCAATTTCTGAAGCAAACTTACCACTTGAGGCTAATGCACTTAAAGAGATTTGTCAGCCTGTTACCAAAATACAAGAGGCCCTAGAACGCGTTGAGAACGAATTATCGCTGGAAGAGAGCGAGGAGCAAATCTATAAGAAAGTGCATCAGAAAGTTTTGGAAAATATTGTGCAGCCCATCAAGGACTTACAGAGCACACTGGAGTCGATCGAAGAGAAGGCCGACTCACTAGCCGGCTCAGAATCAATGGAGCAGAAAATTAATTTGGCTATTTTAGATATTGTAACTCCACCACTTTTCGAGCTTAAAAAAGGTCTGGAGGTTATACTAAATGAGAAATCAGATAGTGTAGAGTCCGGCCTTTTAACTGTCAGCACTGTCGAGTCGATGGTTCCGCCGCTTCAGGAAATTCAGAATGGTTTGGCGCAGCTAGGACAAGATATAGAAGGAGGTCAGCTGATTGAGAGTGCCCAAGTTATTGAAGACTACACCATCGACACAGAGGATACCCAGAAGCTATTGAAGTCAATAGCCCAAGCAGTTTTACATTTTGAAACAAACATTGAACTCCTTTCTTCTCGACTTACATCCAATTTGAAAACCAGACTGCAACATTTGAAAGATGAACTGTCGGCCTTGATTGGAACTGTTTTAGATAACGAAATAACCAGACATCATATTGCCTTGTTCGAGAAACTGAAAGCGCCTATTGACGAGTTGAACTATTGCATTAGACAAACGGAGATGAGATCCGTTTCTCGCTCGTTGGCGGATTTAATCGAGCCGTTGACCATGTTGCAAGAAAAAGTGCGACAAGCTAATGCGCTGTTGCTTGCCATGCCCGATCCAGATCAAAATGCTTTAAAAACTTTGGACAATATTAAAGATAGTATTCGTAATGTGATAATTGATATTGAAGAGTATGAGTTTAACATTCTGCAGCAAGAAATTCAACAGGATGAAAACCAGAGTTCACAGCAGGATAAATCATTCAGTGCCCTAAGGAAGGTGCTGGAGTCAAAAACTTCGTTAGAAGAGGCGATCAGCCATATCGATGCCCTACAGTTGGCACTAAATAGACTTAATGAAAATTCTAAAACGGCAGAAAAAACCAAAACATTTACAAACGAAGCTCAAGTTGCGCTTTTACACATCCTACAAATTGCTAAAGAGTTGGAAGCCGTCACCGATACGGAAACAAATCTTAACTCCCACCAGGAAAGCTCAGCTCAAGTATTATTCGAAACTTCTAAAAGCTTTGCTAACATAGCTAAAGCTCTCAATAATCAAGCAGCCGACACAGATAATGAATTAAACGATATTTTAAAGCAACTTAAAGTCACAGTTTCCCAAGAAAAGAAAACTATTCTGCCAAATGTGGCATGGAGCTCACTGCCTATTTTTGGTCCTCTGTCGAATTTAATTCATTCGCTTGATAATATGCACCCAATAAAAGTGTCTACCGAAGATTTATCCACGTTGGATGATATTTCACTGCTCAAGTCTGCAGCAGAGTCCCTTCCTACAGAACCTGAAGCTTATGCAGAGCAAGAAATCGCCGTAGAGAGATCTGAAAAAAACAAAGCGGAAACTTTATTATCTGATATAAAACATGGAATTTCTACGGTTTTATCGCATTTGGAAGACCAAAACGTTGCCACACTGAGTGCGAAGTCAGCTGAAAAAGTTCAAGCAGCTGTTATTAAAATGCAGGAATTGAAAAGCAACCTCGCATTGATACAGGAAGCAAATATTAACGAAGGTGCTCAGAGCTTTTCACAGGGTAGTGAACAAGGCACGTTTGCCGACGCTCTTTGCAGCCTAGAACAATATGTTGTTCAAGTGGAGGAGTGCATTGCTCACAGTGGCGCGGAAGATTTGAGCGACTTCGAACTGTCCCGACTAAAGGCTTTGGCCAAGCCGTTGCATGACGTGAGAGAGTGTCTTTTGGTTTTGCATACCCAAGAACAGGAGCAAGCCTCAAGCTTCTCTGCTACAGATATAAGCATGACTAACGCAGCTTTACTGCATAACCTCCAGCCCATTGTGATGACAATCAACGAACAACATGCTCTGGAAACGCTGCAGTCTCTTGCAAGTGATGAGTCGCTTTCCCAGCTTAAGCAGCTTATTGACCCTATTCAGGATCTTGAGAATATTGCGCTTAATGTTTCTCAACAGTGTCATTTATCACAAGCAGAAAGTATGTCAGAAAAACAGAGCCTAGGCCAACTTCTTCAGTTCGCAAAACCAATTCTTAATTTACGCGAGGCCATTATTAGTGTAAAAGAGTCTCAACCATTTTTAACACTTGAGGAATGTCCTGCTTTGAATGTTGTTAAGGAGCAGGCAACATCCATTTTTAATCTACTGAAGTATTGCGAACTTATTGATGTACAGGTGCTTGAGCACGCACTCGATCTATCCACGCAGGAGGATATTACAGACCTGAAAACGTCTGCAGATAAAAGATCTGTTCAGGAAGAAGTTCAGGAACAGGTTTCCATAGAACCACCACAGAAATTCGAGGTCTTTGATATACAGCAGGGCGTAGCCGGTGGCATTAAGCAGCTCGAAGCCTGTCTCAATGTCACCGAAACCGCAGCTAACGATGATCTTCGTGAAATCGGCGAAATAATGCAACAACTGAAGTCAGATTTCGAGAATATCCAAGAAGCTCTTGTCTCAGACGCTGATCAGCAGGAATCTGTACTGGCCAAGGCGAAAATAGCACGAACAATGTTCAAGCTAAAAGAGTGTCTAGTACATACTTATGAGTCAGGTCTGGTGGAATCACTCGAAAATATCGAAAGTGCATTTGAAGATATATTGGTGTCATTGCCTGTACTCGAAACACAATTGGCCCAAGAAATGTTTGCGAAAATCGAAAATTCTTTTAAAAACTTTATAACTTATTGCAAGCAACCAGCGACGGCGCAGCAAAAATTGGATCACCTAGTAGTGCCTTTTGAAAAATTAATCAAGGCAATAAAATCTGTTGCTGACATACCTAATGTTGATACCGACAAATCTTCTGCTGTTGTGGTAAGCCTTCAAACTAATTTAATGGCCACTTTTCGAGCGATGAATGAAGTCAGCGAAATTGTAAACAATGATCTATTAAGTGGTGTTCTAAAAACCCAAAATAATTTGGTTTCCGTTTTCGATTTCATTGAGAATAATGACAACTCAATACGAATCATAGAGCTATTGCAAGAAATTGATGCAATAACAGGGGAACTAAATGCATTATCATTAATTTCGAATGAACCAACTATGACGATTGATATTACTCCTTTATTGGAAAATGTTTCTTCTGGTAAAGCATTATTAAATGAAATCGAAGAAGGGCTGCAAAATGATAATCCATTATATGTAATATTCTTAGAAGAAAACTCCGAAGATGTCGGCCAGCTTGAAGAAATTCTTATTCAAATAGAAAACGACATTCTCTCACAGCCCGAACTTACAGAGCTAACACCGAAGCAATTATCGTTAATTGAGAGTGCCGAGTTGCAGCTAATTAATCTGCAGGAAAAATTAACTCAGATGAATCTATCTCTACTGGAAAAAGATACTTCAGGCCGGGAGTCTATAGAAGAGCTTCCGCAATCAGAAATAGTGGAGATATCCAACGAAGACTTGACATCCCAGCAATTACAGGAAGATATTAAAAAGGAAGAGGAACCCTTAGCAAATAAATCTGAAATTGCAGAGGACAGTCAAAAGCCCGCAGCTAAACCTAAGGATCTGAGGGAATCTGCAGAAGAGGTTCCGCAATCAGAAATGATTGAAAAAATACCGCACGACGATAAGACATCTCAGCAATTAGAAGAAGAGGTTAAAAAGGAATCTTTAAGGGCTAAATCAGATATGGTTGAGGACAGTCCAACAAAACCTGTAGCTGAATCTAAGGCATTGGCTCAACACACTTTAAGTGATGAGGATATCAAAACAGAAACGCAACAAAATGTTGTTGAAGAAACAGTCGTTGATGGGAACAAAAAAATAGAAGACATTTTAACAGAAGATCAAACAAAAGAAGAGTTCGTAGAAAATATTGAGAGGAAGGAAGCTGAGATTCCTGCTGAAAGCGAACCACAACCTTTGGATGAGCATAGCCAATTAAAAGCTCAGGAGCGAACAGAAACACCTATCTTACATGGATACGAAAATAACAAGAATGTTATAGACTTCTTAGAAAGCTTGTCAAATATATTAAATGAAATTAAAGTAACCGATATATCTGATTGGAAAAGCAGTGATCAGCAAGATCTAAAAGCACTTTATTCAAATATTGCTGAAATACAAACAAATATATTTAATGGCAAAGGTCTTCCAATCGAAGATGTCATATTTTTACCGCTTTTTAAGTTAAAGGAGCTAATAAGCTATTCAAAGAAAACACACCATTATGAACCAAAAACAGGCGATATAAAAATGTTCTTTGAAAATACAAACAATGCATTTTTGCAGATAGTCGACAGCAACGATACTCTGCGACGGGCTTTTATACATGATTTCACTGACAGCTATCAACCCTATATAAACAGCATTATATCATTCATTTCTGAAAGCTATGTACAAAGCCGAGAAATTAGTGCATTGGGCAATCTCCTAAAAGTAATTACCACAAATATATCCCGCCTAAAAAAAGATAACTTGCCATCTATAGATCCTGATAATGCAATATATCAACATATCAATGAAAGTCTGATAGAATTGGCAAATACTCTAGAAAAGTCATCCATAATGTCCAAGGTAGTCGACATTATAGCTTTTAATCAGCTTCGAGAGGGATTAGAGAATGGTGCATTTAAAAATGTCTTATGTATTCTGCAAGAGCTGGATGTACACAAAGAATGTTTCATTGATTTGTTGGAAGCTCTAAAAACCGATAATTGTCGAAAATTAGTTGGCGAAAATGATAAGGCCGCAGTAATTGAGAAAATGCAACAGAACTTAAAAGAAAAATGTTCAGATTTGGTGAAAACTATAGAAAGCAGTAAGGCTTTGCAACCCATTGGAATGGATCCTACAGATGTAATTACTAACCTTGAAGATACAGATAAAGTAGCAAAACTAATATTCAAACTCAAAGAGCATATTGTTCATACATATGACGGCAAACTACCCACAGATCAACAAGATGAACACATTGTAGAATCGTTTATAGACGCGCTACTTGAAAATTGCCCAGAAGCAGCGCAACTCGTCATTAATAAATACCTAGGCGAAATAAAGGAAAACGTCCAGCAAACCAAATCAGTAATTTTACTAATTGATGATACTGAAATGTTTGCAAAACCATCGTTGTTAGTACCAAAGCTAGTTAATCTTCAAAACATTGCGGAGGATGTAAAAATAAAGGAAAATATTGAAAAGTCGTCAGAAAAGATGATAAATTTGCAACAGAATTTAATGGATATTTTTATTATACTCGATGATCTGTTAGATGAAAAAACAACAATGCTTAATTCAGATATTGAGAACATAAAAGCAATATTGTTAAATGAATACGACTACATAGAGAAAACCGATCAAAATATACAAATTTCAAAAGTAGAGGGCAAAATACAATTAATAACATATAAGCTCCTCGAACTATGCCAAAAACTAAAAGAAGTTTCTGGAGTCAAGGCCGAAAAGGTATCTGAAGTTGAAGCGCAAAAGGCGAAGCTTCTGGAAAAAAAAGAGATTGAGGAACAAAAACTCGATGCTAAGAAGAAGAAGCCAGAGGATAAAGATATCGACAAGAAAGCGGACAAAGCAGAAGTTTCTGAAGTCAAGGCCGAAAAGGTATCTGAAGAGCATGTTGATGAATCCAAGAAGGCTGTCATCGAAGACGTTGAAGTTGAAGCGCAAAAGGCAAAGGTTCTAGAAAAGCAAGAGATTGAGGAACAAAAACTCGATGCTAAGAAGAAGAAACCAGAGGATAAAGATATCGACAAGAAAGCGGACAAAGCAGAAGTTTCTGAAGTGAAGGCCGAAAAGATATCTGAAGAGCATGTTGATGAATCCAAGAAGGCTGCCATCGAAGACGTCGAAGTTGAAGCGCAAAAGGCAAAGGTTCTAGAAAAGCAAGAGATTGAGGAACAAAAACTCGATGCTAAGAAGAAGAAGCCAGAGGATAAAGATATCGACAAGAAAGCGGACAAAGCAGAAGTTTCTGAAGTCAAGGCCGAAAAGATATCTGAAGAGCATGTTGATGAATCCAAGAAGGCTGCCATCGAAGATGCCGAAGCTGAGGCCCAAAAGGCGAAGCTTCTGGAAAAGCAAGAGATTGAAGAACAAAAACTCGATGCTAAGAAGAAGAAACCAGAGGATAAGGATATCGACAAGAAAGCGGACAAAGCAGAAGTTTCTGAAGTCAAGGTCGAAACGGTATCTGAAGAGCATGTTGATGAATCCAAGAAGGCTGCCATCAAAGATGCCGAAGCTGAGGCCCAAAAGGCGAAGCTTCTGGAAAAGCAAGAGATTGAGGAACAAAAACTCGATGCTAAGAAGAAGAAACCAGAGGATAAAGATATCGACAAGAAAGCGGACAAAGCAGAAGTTTCTGAAGTCAAGGCCGAAAAGATATCTGAAGAGCATGTTGATGAATCCAAGAAGGCTGCCATCGAAGACGTCGAAGTTGAAGTGCAAAAGGCAAAGGTTCTAGAAAAGCAAGAGATTGAGGAACAAAAACTCGATGCTAAGAAGAAGAAGCCAGAGGATAAAGATATCGACAAGAAAGCGGACAAAGCAGAAGTTTCTGAAGTCAAGGCCGAAAAGGTATCTGAAGAGCATGTTGATGAATCCAAGAAGGCTGCCATCGAAGATGCCGAAGCTGAGGCCCAAAAGGCGAAGCTTCTGGAAAAGCAAGAGATTGAGGAACAAAAACTCGATGATAATAAGAAGAAACCAGAGGATAAAGATATCGACAAGAAAGCGGACAAAGCAGAAGTTTCTGAAGTCAAGGTCGAAACGGTATCTGAAGAGCATGTTGATGAATCCAAGAAGGCTGCCATCAAAGATGCCGAAGCTGAGGCCCAAAAGGCGAAGCTTCTGGAAAAGCAAGAGATTGAGGAACAAAAACTCGATGATAATAAGAAGAAACCAGAGGATAAAGATATCGACAAGAAAGCGGACAAAGCAGAAGTTTCTGAAGTCAAGGCCGAAAAGATATCTGAAGAGCATGTTGATGAATCCAAGAAGGCTGCCATCGAAGACGTCGAAGTTGAAGCGCAAAAGGCAAAGGTTCTAGAAAAGCAAGAGATTGAGGAAAAAAAACTCGATGCTAAGAAGAAGCCAGAGGTTAAAGATATCGACAAGAAAGCGGACAAAGCAGAAGTTTCTGAAGTCAAGGCCGAAAAGGTATCTGAAGAGCATGTTGATGAATCCAAGAAGGCTGCCATCGAAGACGTCGAAGTTGAAGCGCAAAAGGCAAAGGTTCTAGAAAAGCAAGAGATTGAGGAACAAAAACTCGATGCCAAGAAGAAGAAACCAGAGGATAAAGATATCGACAAGAAAGCGGACAAAGCAGAAGTTTCTGAAGTCAAGGCCGAAAAGGTATCTGAAGAGCATGTTGATGAATCCAAGAAGGCTGCCATCGAAGATGCCGAAGCTGAGGCCCAAAAGGCGAAGCTTCTGGAAAAGCAAGAGATTGAGGAACAAAAACTCGATGCTAAGAAGAAGAAACCAGAGGATAAGGATATCGACAAGAAAGCGGACAAAGCAGAAGTTTCTGAAGTCAAGGCCGAAAAGGTATCTGAAGAATATGTTGATGAATCCAAGAAGGCTGCCATCGAAGACGTCGAAGTTGAAGCGCAAAAGGCAAAGGTTCTAGAAAAGCAAGAGATTGAGGAACAAAAACTCGATGCTAAGAAGAAGCCAGAGGTTAAAGATATCGACAAGAAAGCGGACAAAGCAGAAGTTTCTGAAGTCAAGGCCGAAAAGGTATCTGAAGAGCATGTTGATGAATCCAAGAAGGCTGCCATCGAAGACGTCGAAGTTGAAGCGCAAAAGGCAAAGGTTCTAGAAAAGCAAGAGATTGAGGAACAAAAACTCGATGCCAAGAAGAAGAAACCAGAGGATAAAGATATCGACAAGAAAGCGGACAAAGCAGAAGTTGCTGAAGTCAAGGCCGAAAAGGTATCTGAAGAGCATGTTGATGAATCCAAGAAGGCTGCCATCGAAGATGCCGAAGCTGAGGCCCAAAAGGCGAAGCTTCTGGAAAAGCAAGAGATTGAGGAACAAAAACTCGATGCTAAGAAGAAGAAACCAGTGGATAAAGATATCGACAAGAAAGCGGACAAAGCAGAAGTTGCTGAAGTCAAGGCCGAAAAGGTATCTGAAGAGCATGTTAATGAATCCAAGAAGGCTGCCATCGAAGACGTCGAAGTTGAAGCGCAAAAGGCAAAGGTTCTAGAAAAGCAAGAGATTGAGGAACAAAAACTCGATGCTAAGAAGAAGAAGCCAGAGGATAAAGATATCGACAAGAAAGCGGACAAAGCAGAAGTTTCTGAAGTCAAGGCCGAAAAGATATCTGAAGAGCATGTTGATGAATCCAAGAAGGCTGCCATCAAAGATGCCGAAGTTGAAGCGCAAAAGGCAAAGGTTCTAGAAAAGCAAGAGATTGAGGAACAAAAACTCGATGCTAAGAAGAAGAAGCCAGAGGATAAAGATATCGACAAGAAAGCGGACAAAGCAGAAGTTTCTGAAGTCAAGGCCGAAAAGGTATCTGAAGAGCATGTTGATGAATCCAAGAAGGCTGCCATCGAAGACGTCGAAGTTGAAGCGCAAAAGGCTAAGGTTCTAGAAAAGCAAGAGATTGAGAAACAAAAACTCGATGCCAAGAAGAAGAAACCAGAGGATAAAGATATCGACAAGAAAGCGGACAAAGCAGAAGTTTCTGAAGTCAAGGCCGAAAAGGTATCTGAAGAGTATGTTGATAAGTCCAAGAAGGCTGCCATCAAAGATGCCGAAGTTGAAGCGCAAAAGGCAAAGGTTCTAGAAAAGCAAGAGATTGAGGAACAAAAGCTCGATGCTAAGAAGCAGAAACCAGAGGATAAAGATATCGACAAGAAAGCGGACAAAGCAGAAGTTTCTGAAGTCAAGGCCGAAAAGGTATCTGAAGAGCATGTTGATGAATCCAAGAAGGCTGCCATCAAAGATGCCGAAGCTGAGGCCCAAAAGGCGAAGCTTCTGGAAAAGCAAGAGATTGAGGAACAAAAACTCGATGCTAAGAAGAAGAAACCAGTGGATAAGGATATCGACAAGAAAGCGGACAAAGCAGAAGTTTCTGAAGTCAAGGCCGAAAAGGTATCTGAAGAATATGTTGATGAATCCAAGAAGGCTGCCATCGAAGACGTCGAAGTTGAAGCGCAAAAGGCAAAGGTTCTAGAAAAGCAAGAGATTGAGGAACAAAAGCTCGATGCTAAGAAGCAGAAACCAGAGGATAAAGATATCGACAAGAAAGCGGACAAAGCAGAAGTTTCTGAAGTCAAGGCCGAAAAGGTATCTGAAGAGCATGTTGATGAATCCAAGAAGGCTGCCATCAAAGATGCCGAAGCTGAGGCCCAAAAGGCGAAGCTTCTGGAAAAGCAAGAGATTGAGGAACAAAAACTCGATGCCAAGAAGAAGAAACCAGAGGATAAAGATATCGACAAGAAAGCGGACAAAGCAGAAGTTTCTGAAGTCAAGGCCGAAAAGGTATCTGAAGAGCATGTGGTTGAATCCAAGAAGGCTGCCATCGAAGACGTCGAAGTTGAAGCGCAAAAGGCGAAGCTTCTGGAAAAGCAAGAGATTGAGGAACAAAAACTTGATGCCAAGAAGAAGAAACCAGAGGATAAAGATATCGACAAGAAAGCGGAGAAAGCAGAAGTTTCTGAAGTCAAGGCCGAAAAGGTATCTGAAGAGCATGTTGATAAATCCAAGAAGGCTGCCAGCAAAGATGCCGAAGCTGAGGCCCAAAAGGCGAAGCTTCTGGAAAAGCAAGAGATTGAAGAACAAAAACTCGATGCTAAGAAGAAGAAACCAGAGGATAAGGATATCGACAAGAAAGCGGACAAAGCAGAAGTTTCTGAAGTCAAGGTCGAAACGGTATCTGAAGAGCATGTTGATGAATCCAAGAAGGCTGCCATCAAAGATGCCGAAGCTGAGGCCCAAAAGGCGAAGCTTCTGGAAAAGCAAGAGATTGAGGAACAAAAACTCGATGCCAAGAAGAAGAAACCAGAGGGTAAAGATATCCACAAGAAAGCGGACAAAGCAGAAGTTGCTGAAGTCAAGGCCGAAAAGGTATCTGAAGAGCATGTTGATGAATCCAAGAAGGCTGCCATCAAAGAAGTTGAAGATGAAACGCAAAAGGCGAAGCTTCTGGAAAAGCAAGAGATTGAGGAACAAAAACTCGATGCCAAGAAGAAGAAACCAGAGGATAAAGATATCGACAAGAAAGCGAAGAAAGCAGAAGTTTCTGAAGTCAAGGCCGAAAAGGTATCTGAAGAGCATGTTGATGAATCCAAGAAGGCTGCCATCAAAGATGCCGAAGTTGAAGCGCAAAAGGCAAAGGTTCTAGAAAAGCAAGAGATTGAGGAACAAAAACTCGATGCTAAGAAGAAGAAGCCAGAGGATAAAGATATCGACAAGAAAGCGGACAAAGCAGAAGTTTCTGAAGTCAAGGCCGAAAAGGTATCTGAAGAGCATGTTGATGAATCCAAGAAGGCTGCCATCAAAGATGCCGAAGCTGAGGTCCAAAAGGCGAAGCTTCTGGAAACGCAAGAGATTGAGGAACAAAAACTCGATGATAATAAGAAGAAACCAGAGGATAAAGATATCCACAAGAAAGCGAAGAAAGCAGAAGTTTCTGAAGTTAAGGCCGAAAAGGTATCTGAAGAGCATGTTGATGAATCCAAGAAGGCTGCCATCAAAGAAGTTGAAGATGAAACGCAAAAGGCGAAGATTTTGGAAAAGCAAGAAATTGAGGAACAAAAACTCGATTCTAAGAAAACCAAACAGAAAGATAAGGATATAAAGGAAAAAGCGGACAAAACAGAAGTTTCTGAAGTCAAGGCCAAAAAGGTATCTGAAGAGCATGTTGATGAATCCAAGAAGGCGAAGCTTCTGGAAAAGCAAGAGATTGAGGAACAAAAACTCGATGCCAAGAAAGTGGGCAAAGCAGAAGTTTCTGAAGTCGAAGCCAAAAAGGTATCCGAAGAGCATGTTGATGAATTCAAGAAGGACACCGTCAGAGACGTTGAAGCTGAAGCGCAAAAGGCGAAGATTTTGGAAAAGCAAGAGATTGAGGAACAAAAGCTTGATGCTAAGAAAACCAAAAAATCAGATAAGGATTTCGGCGAGAGAGAAGATAAAGCAGACGTTTCTGAAGTTCATGAAGCAGTTCCCATTTCCTATCGTACTATTGATTCGGAATACAAGGATAAAAAGGTGGCCCGCAGTGCTAGGAGAAAGCCAACAGTAGATTTTGCGTTAACAAACCGTAACTCAGCTACAGGAAGTGATCTCAAGCTAAGTTGTGGCATATCTGGACTGGATATAAATGTGCAATGGTTTAAAGAAAATATTATTGTTGAAAATAGCACAAGGTACAAAAAGACTCTAAAGGATGGACTTTCAACTCTTGAAATTACATCAGCTGAACTAGAGGACTCTGGTATTTATCGATGCATAGCGTCTAATCAAAATGGAGAAGTTGAAACAAGCTGTCTTGTGACAATATACGAAGCACCTTCAAGTAAATTTGGCACACCGCCTATATTTACACGCAACATTCGAGGTAAGTGCTGTGTTTCTTTTTGCAACCTATTGATCTAGTTAATGCCCGATTTACTAAGGTACTTTAGACTTTTTTCTATATATTTTACATTGTTTGCTTCTTTGATGCACTTTGTTCGCTTTCATATAGGAAATTAATTTAAATTTAGATTGTGTACATCAATCGGAGTATGTATATACATTTCCATATTCAATGTATGAGATGCAAATTTATTTATTGTGATTATTGCCATCTTGCGAGTATTATACAATAAATAAATTGCACTGATATCGCACGGTTGACTTATTCGGGATACGAATATGGCATGCGTTGAAAGATGAAGGTAAATGCATTTAATCATTGTATTTAAATAGAATTGACTATTATTAGCTATTTTAATGCGAATGCCGCCGCGCGATCTTTTGTACAATTGAATTAACTGCCTGAATGATTGCAAAGTGGAAATTTAAATAGAAAAGTTTTTGGCAAGTGACTTGCATGTATGTTTGTGTATGTGTCACCGAACAAAACAGAATACGTGAAATATCTATTAGCATAACATTCGATTGGCAATTAGGATTGATCCGAGGAGGAATGTATTTCACATTTTTCACCACATTCGGTTAGTCGTGAATTTTCGTTTGAATCGAACGGACGTCTCACGTCCTGAAAATTCTCCTCGATCGAACCGTTACGGGCTATATACCAAATAATTCTTATACGACTCGAACGGATATATATTTTTGTCGGATTTTTTTTACGAAATTCATTCCCACGTTATCCTTTAAAAAGTAAAACGAAATACGATGGGAGAGACGGAAGGTGATATCGCCCCGCGGGCATCTGAAGAGCCAGAGGCAGCCCCTTCTCAGGATACTCTACAAGTTCCTACTCAAAAGAAGCGCAAGATCAAATCACCAACTCCGGGAAGCTTACGCGGACGCAGTGCTACACCGATACGCGGGCGTAGCCAAACTCCATTTACAATATATATGACCCGCCGTAGTGCAACACCTTCAACATGGCGCAGTATAACGCCTTTCCTGAAACGCGAGGAGAAAGAGAAAACTCCATTCGAGTTGGGTCGAGACATAAAGTCACAAACAACATGTAATATCGCTGTTTTCGACCGTGCCCTAATTATGGATATCTCAGAGCCGGAGGAAATTCAAAAACCTGTACGTTATATAACATCGGATCTCTCAGTAATAGATCGCGCTGCCGTGATGGATGTATCGAATGTTGAGGTTATATACGTTGTTGAAGAGTACGAGGAGGTCGAAGAAGAAGAAATAATAGAAGAGGTTAAGCCAAAGAAAAAAGAGAAAAAACCTAGAAAGCCGCGTACACCAAGAAAGTCTATTGACAAAGACATGAGTCCGTCTGAAGCCGAGGACATGGGTGATTATGGAGCTGATGATAGAGAGGAGAGTGTCGACTTGGACGATGATGAGCCCGTTAAAAAGGGGAAAAAGAAGGCTCCACCAAAGAAAAAAGAGAAAAAGGAGAAGTCGCCCAGCCCTAAATTGACCTTGAAATTGGAAATAGGTGGCGGTCAAAAGGCTAGTAAGAAAATGTTTGAGCAACAAGATCAAAAGCCAGCAGCTGGCCCAAAGCCGCCTCCAAAGAAGAGTAAGATGGTTTTACAAATGGAGGAACAAGCGAAGGCCGCCGCAAAAGCTGCTGAAGAGCAGGCAAATAGAGCCAAGCCTAAGGGAGAGACATTCGAGGAACGTCAAAAGCGATTGCAAGCTGAAAAAGAAGAGCAGGAACGCCTCGAAGCCGAGCAACGGGCCCAAGAAGAGGCTGAAGAGGAAGAGGAGGAACCATCTGCTCCCGAGGAGGGGGAGGAAGGTGAAGATGGGGGAGGTGAGGGTGGTGAAGGCGAAGACTATAATGAAGAGGAAGCTGGTGAATATGGTGATGGTGACGAGGAACGTAGAGATGAAGACGGCGAAGGAGAAGGCGAAGAAGAAGATGAAGTCACCGAGTTAGCCGCTAAAAAGGAAAAGCGACGTGGCAGTGACTCATCCGATGACTTTGTGCGACCAGATCCTCATGAAGAAGAGCGCTGGCAGCGGATTGCGGCCGTGGAAGGCGAAGAGTTTATGTTACAAATGCGTAAATACAGCATTGCAAAACGACGAAGTGAAAAAGAACGTGACGCTGACTGGCAGCGAAGACGTGAACAGGCGCGCTTACCGCACTTTATCAACTTTCTCTCCGATCGCACCGCGGAGGCCGGCCAAAGTGTGCGCTTAGCATGTGCAGTTGACGGACCCGAAATCTCCGCCAAATGGTTTAAGGACCGCAAGCAACTAGAGCGCGATGGTACCCATCGCATCATGAACAACAACAACATCCTTGTTTTAGAAGTTCTCAACACGACTATCCTGGACTCCGGGGAGTATTCCTGTGTTATAGCAAATATGAACGATGAGGTTACTTCATCGTGTATAGTTACAATTTATGAAGTATTTAAGGACGAACCCAAACCTCCTTCTATTCAGTACATCAAAGGTACACATCGTTTAAGACTTACACTTCGATACATACATCTCACTTTTTTATATTTTCCACATTGTAGAGTACTATCACTTACGCGACGATGAGTTGACCATCGAATGTCACGTTCATGGAGTTCCGCGTCCCGTTATAACATGGTGGAGAGGTGCCTTCCAAGTGAAGCCCAGCTACAAGTTCACTATTTTGGAAGAGGCACATGGTGTATGCAAACTGCTGATTTATAAGCCTTCTAACAAAGACAGTGGTATTTACACACTTAAAGCCTTGAATTCTATTGGAGAAGCTCAGATAAATCACACCGTCGAGGTGGCCAGAAATCTGCACTATCATGTGCCAGGAATTTTCCATGCTCGTGATAAGATTCAACTGGATAGTTTGCGCCAAGCCAAGAAAGCCATGGATGCCGCACTCAAATCTATGGCCGAGTCAGACCAGAAACGCGCTGAAGCCGAAGCAGAACAACAGCGTGTCCGAGCGGTTCGTGCTTCACCTGAGCCTTTGGTGCCTGCTAAACAAAAATTGCAATTTGCTACCCAATTGCGGGACAGAATGGCTCTAGAGGGAACCACCATTAAGTTTGTCGCTACAGTAATTGGACCAGAGCCAAATATGCGCTGGATGAAGGATGACAAATGGGTGGTTGTCGGTGGTAACATAAAGAATCTATCGGAGGAAGGCAAAGCCATAATTGAGATAAGCAATGTCACCTCCGCCGACTCGGGAGTATACAAATGCGTGGCCAAGAATGACCTCAGCGAAATAGAAACGTCTTGCTACTTCAAGGTGTACGCAGCGCAAGCGGATGGCGACGAGCAAGAGCCCATGTTTGCTTTGCCATTGCGAGGTATTTCTGTGCCGACTTTATGTTCGTATTTGTTGTTGTTTGTGAACAGTTTTTGTTACAACGCCAAATGCTACACTAGCACTTGCTATCCGCACCCACCAACACCAAACACTTATAAACAATGTATTGTCTTCTGTCTGGCGATCGTGATTGAGGTCACGAAAAATTTAAAAATAGACATGCAGTACATTATATATCAGCTAATTGATTGATTGTTGGAACGCTTTCTTCTTAGATGTGTATCATTCTTCCCAAAACGATTTAATTATCGATACGAAGGTGCGCGGCAACCCGCGTCCCGTAATCTCGTGGACGAAAGACCAGATACCCGTAGTGCTTGACGATCGCATCGTTCAAATTGAACATTTGGACGGTGTGTGTGAGTTGATCATTAACAAGCCAACTGTGAATGACAACGGAGTCTACGTGTGTGTAGCTCAGAACAAATTGGGTAGCCAGTCCACCACCCACACGGTAGTTGTCGACACAACCCATTCATCACGCCGTTCTAGTATTCTCTCCGCTATGCAAGAAACCGGAGAAGGTGGTGCAGCCGCTGGAAAAGGCAAGGGTCCCAAGCCTCCAAAGAAAAAAGAGGAGGATGCTGCCGACGCTGAAGGTGGCTATGAACGCCGTAGCCGATTGCCGGACCCTTCGCCTAAGCAAACGCTTTACTTTACGGTTAATTTGTCAAATCGCTACGTAGCCGAAGGCTCAAAGGTGAAGCTGCAAGCAGTTATTGGTGGTCCCGAACCTATCATCAAGTGGCAAAAAGATGACCAAAATGTGCAGTACGGTCCACGTATACGCAATATGAATAGAGATAGCTTGGCCGTGCTTGAGTTCTTAAACGCCCAGCCCGAAGACTCTGGCACCTATTCAATAATTGCTCAGAATGAGTTCTGTAAGATAACAACCTCCGCATTGTTGCACGTCTACCAGACAACGGTCAACACCGATGTGCAGCCCGTGTTTATCAGAAGTTTGAAAGGTAAGACCCCTTGCAAGGTGTTTGTGTTTTTGTGCTGTCTGGTTCAAGGTGCAAGGCGAATGAGCAGTCTGCAGTGCATCTATAAATAGAGTTCGATTGCTGCCAGTTGTGCAATCCGATATATTTAATGCACATCTTTGTGCATACTGTTCATTACGTAATTACAATGCCTTTTGACTGTAGTTTTCTTATGCAAACAATGTGCCCTCATCTCCCACAGAAACCTACCACCTTAATACCAATGAACTGATTTTGGAAACTGGAGTTCGAGGTCAGCCTACACCTGAGGTTCAGTGGTTTAAAGATAGCATTGAGATTCAAAGTGGTGGTCGTTATCAAATCTTGGAACATCAAGATGGCACTTGTGAGCTTATTATCGACAAGCCTGATAGTAAAGATTCCGGCAAATATGTTGTTAAGGCAGAAAGCAGAGCCGGCAAAATGGAAAGTTCACATTATGTACTGTTCGAGGGACAAGCGTCCCATATCGCTGATAATATTCATGGCGTGTTTCATGCGGACAAGAGCTTGTTGCGCCCTAAAGAGGTAGAGAAGCCGGTTGTGAAGCCGGTCGTGAAGCCGGCTGCCGACCCCCAGGCTGAACCAGAAACTGACTCAGAGGATGCTAAGGGCAAGCGTCGCGGACGCAAGGCCGATGAGGATGAGGGCGTATCATCAGCAACTGATTATGCTTCAGATACGGCCAGTCTTTCTAGCAAACGTCGTGAAAAAAATATTGGTATACATTTTAGCACTTCGGTGAGAGATCGCGTTGTTGCCGAAGGGTCAAAGGTAAAAATTTCCTGCTTCCTGGAGGCGAAGGAGCCCCAGGTTAAATGGTTTAAAAACGACGAACATATTCAGAATGGTCCGAAAATTAGAGGACGTTACAGTGAAGGCCTTTGCCTTCTGGAAATAACGAGCGCTACTGAAGAGGATAACGGTGTTTACAAATGTTGGGCTCGCGATGAGACCGGTGAAGTTTCAACTTCCTGTAAACTTGAAGTTTATGCGGATCCAGGTACAGGAGATGTACCCCCAACATTTACTCGCAATATTAAGGACACTCTACATGGCAAAATAAACGAGCTCCAGCTTGATGTGCACGTACGTGGCCTACCAACTCCAACAGTTACGTGGGTAAAGGATGGAGTCAAAGTCGAAAATAGTGATAAATATCAACAAGTCGACCACGATGATGGCACCTCAGAGCTATTCATCAGCAACCCAAAACCATCTGATAGCGGAAAATATGTTTGCCAGGCTGAAAATCGTGAAGGAAAAACGGAAATTGTGCATATGGTTACTGTTGAGCCCCGTGTCAGGGCGCGTCCCACTTCACCACCTAGAGAAGCTAGACCACCACGCCCTGGTGCTGAAGTGGATGCTGAGGCTGGAGAAGAAGGAGAGAAGAAAACCAAGAAACCAAAAGACGATGAAGAAGAGCAAGGAAGTTCCAGGCGAGAGGTGCCGCCTCCACCAGATCTAAAGAAGCGACTTTACTTCAGAAACTTCCTCTCCAACCGTACGGTGAAGACGGGAAGCAATGTGAAATGGATGGTGAACATTGACGGCCCGGAGCCAACTGCACGTTGGTACCACGGCGATCAACCGATAGCATTCGGGCCGAAAAGTAAGATGTCAATGCAGGATGGTATAGCCTGGCTAAACTTGGTAGAAGTTACCGAGGAGGACGCAGGCGAATATACGCTAAAAGTAAGAGGATCAGAAAACGAAATTGTGAGCACTTGCAACTTATTCGTTTATAGCACGGGTAAAGTGGAGCTAATCTCTCCCACCTTTACCGTGGGTATCAAAGGTATGTGGGTGGGTATATGTGGGTGTTATTATTATACCATCAATCATCAACTGTGATTCGTGCAATGTATTCAGGTAAAACTGATAAGTTATGTTAAACTAAGTGTTAAGACTATGTGCACTTTAGCTCTAACCTGTAGCATATAAGGCCATTCCCTCGTCAATGTATTGTCTAATGTGCCGTCCGTGTCCCGTCTATTTATGTCAAACATTTTAGATGCGTTCCATTCACACGATAACCAACTTATACTTGAGTGCAAGGTGTCAGGTAGCCCAAAACCACATATTTATTGGCAAAAGGACAACGTTCTTCTACCTACCGACAACGCGAAATACCAGTACCTGGAACAAAATGACGGTGTGAAACAATTGACTATTTCTGACCTCAACAGCGAAGACTCCGGTCTTTACACATGCTATGCTGAGAGTGAAAACGGTCAAATGAAAATAAGCAAGTTCGTGCAGGCATCCGATTATGTAAGAAGTCGTGTAGCCGAAAAGAAACCCATAGAAAAACTGATACAAGACATTAAAAAGGATGAGTCTTCTACCAGTAGATCAAGTGATAGCATGATAATTAAAGCAAAGGCACGCGAAGCCAAGCTTCGACTGAACTTGGAGACCAGCTTAAAAACTATGATAATTGGAAAAGGAAACAAAGCTCAGTTGATTTGTTATGTCTCAGGATTTATTGAAGACGTGCATTGGATTAGGAATGATGAGCGAATCACAAAAGATGCACGGCATAAGATATATAATATTAATGGTGCCATAAGTTTGGAAATATACGATGCACGACCCGATGATAGTGGACATTACAGATGCGTGGTTAAGAACAGCAAGCAGACCGTGGAAAGTGCTTGTGAATTAAGTGTATTGGATCCTGCAAGTGGTGTACTACCGGACAGCTTCTTAAGCGGCATTAAAGGTAATAAATAAATATAGCAATATTTCACTGTGTCCAAGCTTTATCCGATCAACATACCATTTCAGAAATTTACGATGAACAGCGCAATGAAATAATACTGAGCTGTGAAGTTCGAGGTCGTCCAAGCATCAGCTGGATGCGTGATGATCACACTATATGCAACAACCGTTATAGAACGGTGGAAGAGGTTGGGGGCTATTGCAAACTTATTATTCGCAATCCAATATCCTCAGACTGTGGAATATTTTCCTGCTATGCAGAGCATGATGATCGCATACACTCAATAAGTACATCCATTAGGACGGCAGACTTGAAACGTTTGGTAACAACCGAAGTTAGCGACAGTGAGGATTCCAGTTGGAGGGCTCGCAGCATTTCCCAAGCCAGAAATCTTAGCGAAAGTGGATACGTTAATGGGGATTTGCAGCGGGCTGGTAATCGAGTATTGCGTTCAGTGGGTCAAGGGAAGCCTCTATTCAATTCTCTGCTTCACGATCGCACGGTGTCAGAAGGCGCCAATCTGCGTTTGAACTGCATCATCTCGGGCGATGAGAACACGAACATAGAGTGGCTGAAAAATCACAGACCCCTCCCTAAAGATCCCCGCTATCAGATGGTATATCAAAACGGAGAGGCGTCCCTAGAAATATTTGCTGCTGTTGCAGAGGATAGCGGAAATTACACGTGCTGTGCATCCAATGATTTCGGCGAGAGCTTAACCCATGCTCAACTCAGGGTGTACAAGCACTTTAAGGAAGCTGCAATGCCAAGTACTTTCACGCAGCCAATTCGAGGTATTTCAATCTGGCCATTTTGGCACCTGGCGCTTCTGCAAACCCTTTTAAAAACGCATTTCGCATTTTCTCTGTATTAATATATTTGTTTTGTTTCTCTTAATTATGAATTTCGTATGAATGAATTTTCTAATATTTTACCACTTGCGTATTCTTCATAGACACTTATTCTCTGAACGAGAATGAGTTAGTTCTGGATTGTCGTGTGCGTGGCCAGCCACGCCCTGAAATCCAATGGATGAAGGGCAACGACTTAATAATTAACGATGAGAAATATCAGCAGACCGATCAACCAGATGGCTATTCCAAGCTTCTCATCAGAAACCCCACGGAAAAGGATTCGGGTATATACTCGTGCGTTGCCCGCAACGAAGCTGCCGAGAATAAAATGACTCATCAGGTGGACTTTAAGGGCCGTGAGCGCGTGACGCTTGAGAAGACGCACGGTTTCTTCCACCGTGATCCGAACAAGCCGCACTTTGCCATGCCACTTGGTAACCAGACGGTCTGCAATGGTGGTACTGTTGCCATTTCCGCTGAGTTCACTCAAACCAGCACTCCTATTGAGGTCAAGTGGTATCGCGATCATAAATTAGTAGATGGCCCGAACGTTAAGGCACTTGCGGACCGTGGCGTTTATACACTAACCATTACGAATGCAACCCCTGACATTGAGGGCTCTTACACTTGCCGGGCGTCCAATGCTTTCGGTCGCATTGAGTCCCACGCTAATGTTGACGTTTCTATGGGTGAAACCAAGGATGAGAGGCCCCCGCTTTTCCTGTCTAGGCCTGACACCGAAATGAAGATTGCCGTGGGTGATCCATTCTCATTGTCCTTCCGTATTGCTGGGGATCCAAAACCAAAATGTAGGGTCATGTTAATTGGATAATTGCAATCTATATTAATTTTTACCATTTGCAATTTCAGTGACCTTCTTGAAGGGTACAAAGGATATCACCCAATCCGACAGAATCAGCAAAGAGGTGTCTGATGACTATACAAGATTTAGTGTGCAAAAATCCCAGATCTCTGATTCTGGTACCTACTTCGTTGTCGCCCGCAACAACTTTGGCACAGACAGAATATTCGTAACTGTGACGGTAGGACATTTGTGTTGGATGTTGCTGTAATGTTTCATGTTTTGTGTTAATCCAATGGCTTTGCTTACTAACTATTGCTATTCTCTCTTTTCTTCGCTTTTTCTAGATTAAAACACCCAAAAAGAAAGATTAAAGATATTAAAAATTACTTGCAAATTTGAACGCCTTTTAAAGCATCAATTATGAACCCTCAATCAACGCTAGCTTACAATACTTTTCCTGACTCTATGTGTTCATTCAACAATAATATTATTCTGACTACAAAATTTATAGGTCTTGCCTCGCGCTCGCTCTGAAACCCCAACGCAGCCACGTCTAGGCCTTCCACTGGAAAGTTACAGCGATACTTCCTACTTTAGAGGTAAGTGTATGTTTGCGCAAACGTCCTTTAATCTCGTATTTAGTCGGTCAGTGAGTTGTCATCCGTTGTCCTTGTCTGTTGTTGTACTCCGTTAATTGTCGAGTTATACCCTTCAAATAATGCTTCGAGTTTCTTTTACAACATTAAGTTGTGTATTTTGCAGATCGATCCAACTTTAGCTGTATCAGCGCTAGATTTATTGGCTTCCTTGCCAGTAATATAGAACAGTTTAACAAAACATTACAGCGGGTGGCGACATTGATAAAAGCAATTTCCTGTGAGATTTATGAAAACCCCACAAATAAGTTCGTGTATTTATCTTTTGTTAGTACATATAATTGAACACTTGATTTATTTACTTTTATTATGGTATATAAATAATGTATTATATAAAGCACAACAATCCAGCTTATACATTTACGTAGTTGAAACAAAAAAAATAAAAAAGTATTTCTCCGGGGCGTGTTGCGTTTGATTTTCGCTTAATAATAAATCCATTACATACTAGTATACATTTAATTTTTTTAAGTGCTCGTTTCATTAAAAACATCACATTTACACTTTAGATCCTCCATCCGCCATATCGACCGAGCCACTTGTAGTCGACTCTGGACCTATGCATATTTCTTTGTCGTGGGGCAAGCCCGTTAGTACCAATTCTGCGCCTGTAATTGCCTACAAGGTGGAATCCTGGATTGTGGGGCATGAGGGTGGTGCATATTGGCGGGAACTGGGCCTGACTCCGATAAATTCCTTCGACGCTTTTAATCTGAAGCCTAATTTGGAATATCATTTCCGCGTTACACCAAAGAATCGCTATGGCTGGGGCCCCGCCGTTCAAACCAGCTCACCCTTGCAGGTGGGCGGTGTTGAGTGTCTGCCAGAGTTTGTGAAGATTCTTCCGGGTCAGGTGAAGGCCCTTATCTCTTCTTCCTTTACGCTGCAGTGCAATATGCGCGGGTCGCCGCGGCCACAGGTCCATTGGTATAAGGATGGCATACAACTGAGCGGCATGTCGGACCGCATTAGAATTCGACAGATCGGTTCCACCTGTGCTCTTACCATATCTTCTGTTGCCGAATGCGACACAGGCCGTTACACATGCGAGGCGACAAATTCAAAGGGTCGCGTCTCAACATTTGCGCGACTGCAGGTGGTTTCTGACCAACGGCTGTTCGAGGCCGATTCGCGTCTCAAGGAAATCGCACAAGCTCCTAGCATGAAGGATGTTGGCGAAAGCTTGCCGATTTTCACGATGCGTTTGCGAGATCGCCGTGTCCAGGTCACCTATCCTGTTCGTCTTACTTGTCAGATTGTTGGCTATCCTGCTCCAGATATACTCTGGTACAAGGACAACCAGCTGATAACAACTGATAGACGTTACCTTATCTCTGTGGATGGGCAATTTTACACACTCGAGATAGCCGCAACAACGCTGGACGACAGTGGAATATACACCTGTACGGCGAAGAATGAGCTTGGCTCTGTGTCCTGCCACTGCACACTCGTTGTCGATAAGGGCATACGTGCATACATATCACCCGAGTTTTATGCACCCCTCGATCCGTTCTACATCTTTCCGGAGGGTGGCGAAATACGACTGTCAACCAAAGTGGAAGCCTATCCTGCAGTGGGCGTCACTTGGCATCGGAACGGCATGCGATTGCGTCCAAGCCGTCGAATTGCAGCCACGCTAGACTCGAGCGGTTTTGTCGAATTGGTCATTGCCGACGCAACACTGCGAGATGCTGGCATTTATGTGTGCGTTGCCTCTAATGTCGTGGGCAAGGTCGAGACTATCTGCCGAGTTGCCATCGAAGAGAGTCTGAAAAGCGATGACTCTGCTACTTCACGTCCAAAAGAAATTCCCAGTATAACTACAACCGACATGCCGTGAGTTGATCGACCCATTAGAAATCGAATAGATCCATAGTTTACCATTTTATGCAGATATTCAAAGGAGCCCTTGTTTGTGGTCAAGCCCAGATCTAGTGAGGCATATGAAGGCGACACCGTCATCATTTTCTGTGAAGTTGTTGGCGATCCTAAACCTGAGGTGGTATGGCTACGCGATTTTCTAAATGTAAGTACGATGCAACATTTTCATACTTCCAATACATACACAACTATTGCAATGTGACGTCAGCAGTGGAAGCTGCCACATAGGCAGCGCAAGCGCAACAGCCAGAATGCATTCAGTTGAATTCGCGTTGTCAGCAAATGTGGGTCGTAGTCGACTCGGTCGGTACAGCAACAAAAGTCAAGTGCAAGTGCATAGTCGCCAACACAAGTGGGAAAGTCGAACCTCCGTGGGCTTTATGGGCCTAGTTATTTCGCAATCGTATCAGGAAATGCCATTGATATCAAAATTCTTAAGTATTTCCGCACATATGTATGGGCTTATAAAAAGTGAACTGACAACGAATTAAACAGTTTATTTAACGCAAATGGTTTTGAATGGTAGCAGTTGTTTGTGCGGATAAATTTGATAAACAAATCCAATTAAAACTTTTAATTGATCCGTAAATACGAACAAAGTGTACGAAGTTGAGGTTATCCAAAGTGAAGATACACTTAAAAGGTAAATGTTTCTAAATAGATAAGCACCAAAATAGAAAACAATTGATTCAAAAATACTGTGCACAAAAAAGGCCAATTACACACCGCTCCATACAAGCCCCACACGGTGCTGTAGAGTATAATAAGACAATGCCAGTTTTCTGACTTTACTCAGATTACAGACTCATGCGTCACGATGCTCAGTTTAGTTATGCAATGCGATGCCTAAGGAAATATGGGGGGCTTGAAGCAGCAGACATGGTGATCGTGGTCACAGGCACTGAGGTCTTATAAAAGGCAGTTAAGCGACATGGCTGTGTCGATCTGCTGTCAAACGTTAATTCAAGATCAACTTTGGCGCGCCGCATATCAAATAACAGGCTTGTCGGGCAAAAAGATAAAACAATTAGACGGCGTCAGAGCCAAAACGACAAAAAAAAGCGAAGAAAAAACATTTGAGCAGTTTACGAAACTGAAACAGAAAATTATTAGCCACAATCGTGCCGCTTGCGAACGTAGCGAACGAAATATCGTACCAGGGAAGCAGGAGGAGGTCAGGGTGGGCAACGTTGACCAGTTTTCCTATTGACAGTCTTGAAATTTAATTTTGTTCATATATGGTATTCGCTTTAGACACAACACACACATAAACATTCATATGGATATTGAACACGTTTAGAGGAAAATGAATCATTCTTCGAAACAGTTGTCGTTTATATGCAATCCTTTTAAAATGCTATGTAAATGCATATTACCTTGAGTTGCTGTTTTTTGCTTTTACAGCCGGAGTACTACAAAGACGCGCCACACTTTAAACGCATTGGAGACGGTCCTGAGTATCGCCTAGAGATTCCAAGTGCGAAATTAGACTTCACCGGCACATATTCAGTGATTGCCAACAATTGCCATGGTGAGGCCAAGGCTGTGATATCATTGCAAATATTCGCAAAAGGTAAGTTCAGTAATTAATATATTTGGTTTGTTCCTTCCTTAATTAAATGTTATGATAGCCTTTGAGGGTATATATTTAGGAGGCGCGGGAAGACGACATCTTTCCAGAAGTCTTCAGCCATGCTCAACAAACTGGAAACAAATTCAGGGTCAGCCTGCACCCAAACGTAATGCAGCGCGCCGTTTGTATCAAATGTGGGGCTCAATACGCAATATAGGGCCTTTTTAACATTCGCCAGGAACATTTGTATTTGTATCTGAGCCATATACTTAGGAGCAATGGATTCTCGGGCCTCAAGATATTTCTCGAAGTCTTCTTCAGTTTTTGGTGCTTTGATTTCCACTATATGATCATCCGTTATACCATCAGGTGCTGCACACAGATAGGGGTAGCTTTCATGTAACAATAGGCCGCATTCGAAATATTCTTTTTTCTCTAGTTTTTCTGTTTGCTTTAATATGAAACGTTTGTGTTGTTTCTGCTGAAGTCGTTCTTCTGTGCTCTGGTCGCGTCCCTTACAAAATAGAATATTAAAGATTTCCTCATCTTCTTGCGGCGTTTTACGTGACACAATCATATGTACGAGAGAGCATCGAATACGCATGTATTGAACCTCTACCCACAATTGAGACTTATACATGTTCTTGGTTACTTCATTGATGTTGTCAAACAAACCGTTTTGCGCCTGTGTCTCCATGTGCTGCACAAAACTGTTCAAATCGACTATGTTATATTCGACATTGTTTAAAAGAACATGATGAACAAATATGGGCTCGAATTCGTCTATTGCCTATAACGAAGTAGTAGTGTTATTGTGAATTTCCAATCATGAACATCTCTACTAACCTCAACACATTGGCGATAAAGAGCGGAATCCCGTGCGCCCGTAGAATCAAGATCTTCGAGCACTGCATCCAGAAATGCCTGTCCATCAATGTTGCTTGTTTCGTCCAATTCTAAGTCAGCTTCCAATCGTGCCTCGTCGCTAGGAACCAAATCGCGCATTCGAATCGGCTTCGATTGCTCTGCATACACTAGCATTTCAAGCTCTTGACCCCAGAAATCAACAAACGCAGTTGGGTGGCGATCTTTCGTCTTGTAATGCAACCAAAATATGAAGGTGATGATGTGCTTGCACGTTGCTGTAAGATACTTGCTTTGAAACTCGTTCTGAATTCTTATTGTTTCATGTAAGCTTACCGGTGTTGGGGCATTGGCTGCACCGACAGTCTTCTATACTCTCCGAACTTTCCATGACCTTGAGGGCGATATTGGCGTGCGACTCGGTGTTAGCAAAGTCCGATGCTGAAAACACTAGTGCGGTTAGTTCGCAGCTGTCCGCCTGTTTTCGTATTTGTACATAATCGACTAATAAGTCGTTTTGATTGGCTGACCTGCAAAAAGGCATTTTAATTACTTTTGCATAGAAGAATAACCGAGATTCTTTACAATTGTTTACTTCTGCCGGTCGCAAAATTGAAAACCATTTCGATGCTAACAGCGGGGATATTGTGAATGTCTGCTTTCCGGAAACCGGGCTCCAGGTCGATGGGCACGATAATCATTGCACAGACCTTGCTTTGTATGCCGCAAATTTACCCAAAATTGATATAAAAAGTTTTCGTTTGCAGTTTTCGTTGGTTTAATTCTTGCATTAGGGATGTGCTAGTTATCGATAAACAACGATGAAGCGTTGCCAGTACATTTAGGTGTTGCCACCTACAAGAAATTGCGTACACTCGCAAGTAGAGCGGCCGCTTAGTATTTTGGCCCAGGGCCACTGTAAAACTTTTCTGTTAAATTAAATAATTATTTAACGCTTTTATTTTTACGCAGACATATTAAAAGAGAGACACATGGACAAGGGCCACATACGCCATGGGTGAGTATTGATTGTTAATTAATTACAAAGGTGCAAATTAAACTAAATTAAATATTTTTCAACGTAAAATCATGTTTTTTTTTATAGCAATATTGAAACTCTTCCACGCTTTATTCGCAACCTTCGCAATTTACGCTGCTGCGATGGCGATTCTATATCACTGGAATGTCATGTTGAAGCCATGCCTGACCCATATATAATATGGGAAAAAGACGGCCGCGTGATACCCAGCGACAACCAGGACTATATAATGTCCTATGATGGTATGAAAGCTACTCTGAGCATACCGAAGTAAGTTAAATGCAAGTTAGCAGTGGTCTTATTCTTAAGCACATATTGTATTTATTGTAGGGCATATCCTGAGGATGAGGGCGAATACACTTGTGTGGCGAAAAACTCTGTGGGTCGAACTCTTTCATCGGCCTGCATAATTGTGGATGTGCCAGAGGAGAAAGAAAATATGCTGAGTCAACAACTGATGCGACCTACTGGTTTGCTTTCGGCACACTCAACGCCACGATCCACTCCCCGGTCGACACCAAATCGTAGTTTCTCACCCATGCGACTTTCTTACAGAAATAGCAGCATCGATCTAAGCTCCGTTGATCGCCGAAGAAGCGACGGACGCTGCGCCATTTCAGCTCCTAAATTCCTTGCCATTCCCTATAACCGAGTCGTTGAGGAGGGCGATAGCGTGAGATTTCAATGTGCCATAGGTGGCCATCCAACGCCTTGGGCAACTTGGGACAAGGATGGCATGATTGTCACGCCCACCACTCGTATTGCGGTCAAGGAAGTGGATGATCTGCGCTGGATTGAAATCGATGAGGTGACCTTTGACGACGCAGGCCTTTATCGCGTTACTTTGGAGAACGATTTCGGCCGGATTGAGGCAACGGCACGTCTGGACGTAATTAGCAGTTCACGATACGGCAAGTCGCCATCGACTCGTAGCGTACGTGCCTCCTCTTCCCGACGCAATGCGTATTTATACAGACGCATTATGGGTCCATCGACAGGTAAATAATCTTAACAGTTGCATTTGGTAATTCATTCTCTAAATTTGCAATACGTGCACAGCCATTGGCGGGCGGATGGCCTTGGCCAGTGGTTTCCGTGGATCGTCAGTGCCTTCGGCTCGATTTTATCACAACAACCTGGAACTGGAGCCGTCAGAACGCATACATATTATAGTGCAGGAAGACGAGGCCCTGCTTTTCGTTGACAATGTGACTCCTGCCGACGAGGGCGTCTATACCTGCATTATTAGTGGTGACCATGAGCCACTGATCAGTTCTACTTACGTAAAGTTCCACGACGATGACACGCTGCAAAGTTGCAAACGTGCTACCATTATTGAACCCCTCCCTGAGGTTACGCAATCAGTTGAAGGCGAAGTTATTGATCTCTGCTGTGCTATAGACTCCAGTGAGCCCTACAGCTATGTGTGGCTACGCAACGGCGAAATTCTGCCCGACAGCGACGAGTTCAAGTGAGTACTCAATTGATCCAGTGATGATCAAGTGTGTTTATAAATATATGTGTCCTTCGCAGCTACATCGATCATGGCAACGGCTTGATTTGTCTGCGCATCAACGATGCCTTCGATATTGACTCGGGCATCTACAGCTGTCAGGTATACACTGCTAGTGATACTTGCGATTGCTCCACCAGTGGGGAGTTGTGCATTCAAGAGCGAGACTTAGTGCGGGGAGATGAAAGTATTCAGCTGCTTAAAACACCGCTGCCGGTTGTGTGTGCGGCTGGCTCAGAAGCTCTTTTCTATGGCCGTATTTACCCATGCGAAGCGGAAGCTCAATGGTATCTCAATGGGAAGCTCATTGAAGATGACTCACTTAACATGACGGTACGTATTGCCTGGAGCGTGTGTCACATTTGGCGTTGTGGCAGTAGTGCGTAAGGCTATAAAAACAAGCAAATGAAGTGATTCGTGCGCTCTTTTTGGCCTCAATCTATGGCGTAATTGGTTGCACAGTGGGTCGAAGGTCTTTTTCATCGATATGCGAGTGAATTGATTTGGTGGCAACGAAGCGCAAACTTAACCAGACATTTTTGAGCCAAGACTGTTGAAAGTCGCTCCACCGTGCTCTACGTAAATGCTCGAAAATGAAAGCTATGCGAATCGACTATTAAATGCCCTTTAGAAAAATGACCTGAACTCAATTCTGGAAAAGACTGAAAATCCATTATATCGTGTGCGATACAGCTGGGTATTTAAGAAAAAAATTTAGTTTCATTAACACTAAAAAAGAAAACTGCAAATACAGAAAAATGCAGCTTGTCCTGCTTTTGGGAACACTTATTTCATATTCATTCCTACCCACGCTAAAAACCCAATTGCTCAGAGCTGTTATAGTATCTTCACACAATAATAGTCCAGCACAACCCACAGCACGCTTAATATGTAACAGTCAAAGCTAGTATTTATACCATAAAATAGCAGGTAGTCAGGTAGAACAATTGTTTTGATAATGATAACTTGGGCTTTACGCACACTTGCCCAAAAAAAACAACTCCTTGATGTTAAAGAGTATTGCAACAAAAGAGCTTTATTCACACCTTGTCATAGCCGACTGAAGCCAAAAAACAATAATGATAATTATGTATCGTGAATGTATTTATTTATGTATGTACATATATACTCGTATGTGTGTAAGAAATAAACAGCGGAGCCTAAAAAAGAGAAATGCCGCGGAATGCTCGCTGCATACAAACGATTTTAGTGACGCTTTGTCAATCGATGCGGTCGTTGCGATCGTTGATTCATTCAGTAGTGTTTGAGTCGCACATACGGACACACTCGTACTAACTGAGACATTGAAGGAGAAGCCCCACTGAACGCGATTTGAATACATTCGATGCTTCGACTGCAATAACTTGGCTAGTTAGGCCACCCAGAATAAGAACAAATAAAAACCAAAGGGGCAAGTCAATGATGTCACAGGTATGCGTAGAGCCCTACCCTATCTTTGGTTCACTCATCGAAGAATCAGTGTTAATATCAGATCTCGATATAGCTACCATTGTACTATAGATAAAACAAACCAAATGATAAGGTAGCAGGGTCGGGAGGGCCTTTCATCGTGCACCAGCCCCACACAAGTGTTTTTATATTCATACATACATATGTATATTCATTTGTATTTTATCGGTTTGGAATGAGAGCAAGCGTGAAAGTGTCATTGTCGGGTGGTCGGCGACTCCGGCTACTACTAACGCTACGGTTCTCGGTTAATTAGTGCGTTCGTATTGATCGTTGTCGTCAGTTCCACAATTGTAGTCGCACGCGACGGATGCGGATCACAAGTATTGGCATGAAGCGGCTGTGTCTTCAGATAAATACATAAATACTTATATGTAAATACATATGTAAATGTGGGTTATTTGTAGGTCTATTTGTCTTGTATTGTACCAGCTGTTCACATACATATGCACAGAATGCCGATTAATAATAATAATGAATATGAAATTTAATGTGCTTCTTTAACATTTCAGTTGGAGTCATATCCAGAGAACGGAATTCGCTTGCTGCGCATGCGAAACGTGAAATTGGCCCAAAGTGGCGAGATAAGACTGCAAGTGAAGGGTGAACGGGAAAAGCCTGCCGTGCGTAGCTATACAAGTCTGTTGGTGCTGCCAGTGGACGGTGGCGACAGGACCAGTACGTCGGCATACAGCTCACCACTGGCCTCCAGGAGCTGCATTTTGTGTAGGCCAGAAGACTGCACCGCTTTAATTGGTGGCCATGTCAAGCTAAGCGTGAGCTACGAGCCATTCCTCAACACAAAGGTCGTTTGGTATAAGGGGGTACGTATTCATTTTGTATTCAATTTCCCTTTTAGGTTCATTGTATTGGGTGGCGTTTGGGTGTTGAAAGTGTGATGTTAATTTTCCGGTTTCTACCAAATGTGAACCTCACTTCTTGCTGCATTTTCCAAACAACTTCCAAGCAGTTGCGCAACGAACGAATGACCGAATTAGGCAAGACCGGCATCACATAGGGATTAACGTTTGTTGTTTTGACCATGATCTGGGCGCTGTTTCATGCTTTATCTCCATAAGCCCCATAATTAGTTACCTATCTCGGGCATGGTGCTCCCGAGTCGCAAATATATTTACGGAGCTTCTACCCGTACCTATACTACATAGGCTTGTATGGGCACGTTTTCAGGTAGATAGGTAACTAGACTGTGTCACGATCAGTTTGCGGTATTGACGTATGCGTATGCCTGACTACGTAATTGTTGCAAACCGCAAAAAGCGCAAATAAGCGTTGCTGTCGTCGTCTCTGTTGTCGTTGTCTTTGTACGTGTTGTTCGCTCTACGAAGGTTAGCTGAATCAAATTAACCGCTCGCCTCATCTTTTCGCTTTCACACAGTGCCGTCCCATTGCCGAGGGTGCCAATGTAACTATCAAGACAACGGCACAACAATCAACACTCTACATTACGACCATATCGGCCGATGACAGCGGCAAGTACACGGTGGAGATAATGAATGAATTTAGCACGGAAGCGGCAGCAGCCTCGGTGGCCGTGGAAGGACCACCGGAACCGCCGAGTGGCCAACCCAGTATATCCCAAGGACCAGATCGCGTCGCCATTGCGTGGTGTGGACCGCCTTACGACGGCGGTTGCATGATCACAGGCTTCATGTAAGTCAATGCTCCCAATGAGTGTTTTGAGTATTTAGGAAGCAACCCCATATTAATTCCAGCATTGAGATGCAAGCTTCTAAGCCAAATGCCACCCAGGAGGATTGTGATAACAATTGGCAGCAGATAGCTACTGTCGTGGACTCCCTGGCATATACTATCAAAAACCTGCAACCCGAAATGTGCTACAGATTTCGAGTTCGAGCCGAAAACATCCATGGACGTAGTTCACCCAGTCAACCCAGTGAATTAGTGCAAGTCGGGACACGTTCAGAAGGTATGTTGGACTATGTGATTTGTCTTATTAGCTTAACTCATGTGAGGACAGAATTTAATCGAAAAATTGCTTGGTGGTCCTCAGACAATTTTTCAAAAATTGACCAGTAGATGTTTCATTGTTTATTGTGCGATAATTAAAAGCACGAACATTGAAAGAGTTACTAGAAAGTTTTAATACCAAATGCCATTAGTTTACATAGATGCCATAGGAATTAGCTGTTCAAAAATATCTCTTACTTAACTAATTATTATGCTTATGAAGATATCTTAACGAACTTTGATAGTTATAGTTACCAATGGATCAGTAATATTGTATTCTCTGCTTTTTCAACTCTCAGGCTACAATCAACCCGTGAGTGTGCAAGGAGGTGGTGATTTTAAATCACGTTTTGACATCATCGAGGAATTGGGAAAGGGTCGCTTCGGCGTTGTGTACAAAGTACAGGAGCGGGAGCATCCCCAACAACTGCTTGCCGCCAAAATAATTAAGTGCATAAAAGCACGCGACCGGCAAAAAGTGCTCGAGGAGATTTCAATCATGCGCTCCCTTCAGCATCCCAAGCTATTGCAGCTAGCAGCTTCATTTGAGAGCGCTCGTGAAATCGTCATGGTCATGGAATAGTAAGTGTTTTATCCGTCCCCCAAATCCTACATAAATGTTAACCATCAATTAATCCTTGCTCAGTATCACCGGTGGCGAATTATTCGAGCGTGTGGTTGCCGATGACTTTACATTGACTGAGTTGGACTGCATTTTGTTTCTGCGCCAGGTGTGCGAGGGTGTGGCTTACATGCACAGCCAGAGTGTTGTACATCTGGACTTGAAGCCGGAAAATATTATGTGCCACACTCGTACGAAATCCAATCATCAGATTAAAATTATTGATTTTGGATTGGCTCAGCGTTTGGACACGAAGGCGCCTGTTCGAGTGCTATTCGGCACGCCAGAGTTCATTCCCCCAGAAATCATTAGCTACGACCCGATTGGCTTCCAGTCTGACATGTGGAGCGTTGGTGTTATTTGCTATGTACTGTAAGTAAACTAATAGTTTGGGTTTCAATTTGAGACCCAGAACGTTTTCAAATCGATGCATACCTTATTCCCAGGCTCTCAGGACTTTCGCCATTCATGGGAGATACGGATGTGGAGACATTTTCGAATATAACACGTGCCGATTACGACTTCGATGATGAAGCATTTGATTGCGTGTAAGTGTGCACAGAAGAATATATATTGTCTGTAGTTATTAACAGTTTTCCTGGCAGTTCCCAGGAGGCCAAGGACTTCATTTCAAACCTGCTCGTATATCGGAAGGAAGAGCGGCTGACCGCTTTACAATGTCTCGAATCCAAGTGGCTTTCCCAGGGCCATGATGATAATCTCAGCAATAACCGAATCTGCACTGACAAGTTGAAGAAGTTCATCATTCGACGCAAGTGGCAGGTAAGTCGAATAGCGAGTTATCCATTAGCTTCTTTCTCTCATCCCACAAACCTTTGCATCTGAACTGCTTGCAATGCTTCCCCGCTTTTGCTGACTTACCTGAACGCTTTGCTGCCTGCAGAAAACTGGTAATGCAATAAGAGCTCTTGGTCGTATGGCCACCTTGTCGGCTTCAAGGCGTAACTCTGCCATATCTACGGTTGCTTCGCTGCCCAGCAGTCCGCGGCCCTCGATCTCCGGTATATCCATGTTCAATTCCAATCTGACCGGCACGCAAATGGCTTCGCTTAACGAGGAGGAGGACGACTTTAGTGTCGAGATTCCCAATGTGGAGCAGCAGAAGAGATTGCAACGCACTCTGAAGCTGCGCGACAAGTCGCAGTGCAGCGAACGCAGCGACTCGGGCTATAGTGAGTGCTCCAATTGCAGCCTGGGGGCGACTCATGCCACAGCATCAACATCGTCAGCGTGTGTACAGGACACGCAATTGCTCTCTGTAGCAGTTCCACACACCTTGCTGAAGTCGAAGCTAGAGGAAATTGCCAAGCATAATGCAACCGAAGTTCAGACTGAAAGTACAGCTGCCTGTTTGAATCAGATGGAGGACGAATTGGTGCAATTGCAGTTGCAGGTTAATGGAACCAATGAGCACAGTGTTGCTGTGCTCGAGCTAGAAACTAGTCCGCCCGCCTGTACAACAATAAAAGGTGAAACCATAATGCCTTCGGACTTCACCAATACCATTAAGATGCGCAAAAAGTCGTTGGAGAACAGCTTCTCGCGGGACAAAGTGAAGACGCATCCCAAACCCCTCTGCGAGACCCGGGGTAAAGTGTCGCAGCTGAAGAGCAAATTCCAGCAGTCAAGCCCTAAGTCATTCGCTGTTAACAAACCAAAGCCTAACGCTAATCGCAGCGCCTACGAGCTCACAAAAAACGCCTCATTAGCAAGCATGGAGCGCATTAGTAAAAGTATTAAAATACCTACCTCAGAGGAATTGACAATCTCACCTAATATGTACATATATATACTTCCTTCCACAGAAGTTACAGTGCCAGCAACAGCAGCAACGACAGCAACCACCAGCAGCACCACTAAAACGAAACCAAACCAAACTAAATCCATGCCCAGCTCCCCGTTGCCCCAGCGCTCCGCAACGCCGACGAGGCTGAGCAATCGTGTCCGTGAGACAACAGCTCGACTTGCCCAACAGCACACGGTTGCCAGTGCGCAGAGGCAAGAGTCACGAGTACGTGGCAACAATACGGCAAGCATCATCAGTAGATTCAACGAAACGAAACATATCACGTCGTAGTTTTAATGTGACTTAAAAGATGATTAACTTTATTGCAATATCTTCTTTTTTGTTTGTTTGTTTGTTTGTTTACACAAAAACCCGAACACTCGAATAGTAGCATACACATTACAGAGAGGCAACAACAAATGCGAGTACACAGAAATCTGCAAGCGCACCAACAAAAACGCACGCTGCACTTAGGCTAGGCGAACCTATTTAATTGATCAATTTATACATATACATACATACATACATACATACATATTTACCATACTAATTAAAGGCTAAAGTTAATGTAAAATGTAACGTCTACCACGCTGAATTGCCCCATAGGGAGACTTTTTAATAGAGCCTAGGGCTAGACCAAGGACTAACCAAGGTTACAGACTACGATGCATACTCCGTATCTGTTATTTGGTGCTCACGCGGCTTCAGTCGCACCCAGAGGCCACCGGAGGCGCGCAGTGTTATGCGATAGATGGCTTCGAAGGTGGTCTTTCCCGGCACCGGCTGCAACTGATAGCTGCGCAGCAGACGCGATACGATGGTCTTGATCTCCATGATGGCGAAACGGTTGCCAATACAGTAGCGTGGCCCGGCACTGAAGGGCAGAAAGGCGTACGGATGGCGGTTCTCTGAGTTTTCGGGAGAAAAACGCTCGGGTTTGAATTTTTCCGGTTCCGGAAAAATGTGGGCCAATCGATGAGTGGCATATGGACATATAAAAATATTGCTACCGGCCGGCAGCGTGTGCGCTCCCAGGCGCACCTCCTCGCCCAGCTTTCGGGCAATGAGTGGAACGCTGGGGTAAAGGCGCAGCGCTTCCTTAATGCACATTTCCATGTAACGCATTTCACGTAAGTCGCTCATCGTTGGCGCACGATTGCTGTACTCGAATATGCGGACGATCTCCTCGTGGCATTTCTCTTGGCACTCTGAATTTTGAGCAAGCAGGAAAATGGTGAAGGCCACTGCAGCTCCCACAGAGTCCTGGCCTGCCAGCATAAATGTGCAGGCCTCGTTGACAATATCCTCTTCGGTGAAATCGGTGTCTGGATTGTCGGATATTTCGATCATGTAGTCCAGCAAGCATTTGCGTTCATTATTGTTGTTTAAGCCATTGCCACCGTTTGCCATAATCTCGCGTCTTCGTTTGATCATCTGGCGTGTAAAGTCATTGAGACGCTTCTTCTGAGTCAATTCGTCCGTGGCCATCTTAGTCCAGTGGTAGATGCCATCCAGTAAAAGCCATGGCTGTAGAAAACGCTGTGGCATTATTAATTTTCCCTGACGGAATGGTGAGTCCATCATGTTGATGAGGTCCTTCTTCTTGATGGGCACTCCCAATACGGCTTCTGAAAAGAGGTTTATTTAACAATGACTATCTACGTCCGTCTTCTAAGAAGCAAGACTTTTAATGGTAATATTTTTCAATCAATTATTAAAGTCCGAATTAATTTTTTCGAATGATTTTTCATTCGTTTGTTATTCATAAACTAGTGTGTTATTAGACATTAACTACAAAGTAATACATTTGTCACTGGAAGGGATTGCCTAAGGTTATCTAGGACATATCATCTACCCGAAAATGTGTAGCAATATTTTCTATAGTTCCAAAAAAAGTATTCCAATCGTAAGCTTGAATCATTAATAGCCAATCAAAAATCCCTTCTAAATATTTCACTTTTTGTTTGTCTAGGATAAATAACCAAGAGAAAAGTATTCTTATTCGAATATTAATAATAGAAAAGTCCCAGAATTCGGATTTATAGTTTTGTAATGTTAGATATTACATTTTTACACATGGCCAAATAATAAATATTTATTGTTTTTAACTCACCATTGAGTATGTCCACAACACAGTTGTTCACATATTTCGCAATATTGATCTCATTGCCATCGGAGGATGCGTCTAGGTTCTCATAGAGCGATTGGGAAGCATCTACAAATGTGCCAATAAACTTCTCCAGTAGATTCAAATGAAAAGCGGGTTGTATGAGTTTGCGATGTGAGTCCCATTTGGGTCCGCTACTAGTTATGAGCCCATCGCCTAGAAAATTGTGCATGAGCCTATAAAAGAATACTTTGCTCGTGTGCTTCTTCGAGGAGAGTATGACTTGTAGATCCTCCGGCTGTAGCACCACAAAAAACGGAAACAGCAGCACCCAAATGCGAACCAATGAGCCATAAAGATCAAATGCATTGGCTGCACGATTTCGCATCACTAAAAAGTTTAAGTTATGGCTTTGAATTGCAAATCATACAAAGCAAGGCTAAGCATTACTTACAATCCTTCTCTTTTATCAGCAGGCAGTTGCCCAGAAAGGGCAATGATGGTGGACCCGAAAGTCTTAGCGATAGCAGAACCGACTTAATATAGCTGCCGCCCCAAAATGTATAAATGCTTAGTGTTATCACTGCCAGCGCAAAAACACTCAATAATTGCGAGTTCGTGGCTCGCTCTAGCTGCAAAATAAAAGAGACGGCAAAATAGAGTTCCATCCCGAAATTAATTATTAACTTTGAAATTATTTTCTCAATTGTAGATGATTTTTCTGTCTTTTTGTTTGTTTATTTTATTTTTTTAATTTATTAAATATTGCGTCATCATCTTCAAAAAACTGTATTCTTAAAACATAAATAAACATCATAAGTAGTTAATGAAAATTCTATTTAATCCAAATGAGCTGGCAATGAGAATGAAATTCCTTTAATTATTGTTTTAAAAATCTGAAGTGGCATATCTCAGTAATTCCAAAAATTGTTTCTCATAATTTATGAAAGTAATATTTTTTATTAAAAATTAAAGTGATTCTGTAAAATATCATTAGAACAATAACATCCCATCCCCATCTTGATAACAATCCTAAACAGAGCAAATTATTTTCAAATCTTTAAGCATGTCCAAATCGGTTTTGTTATTTTATAAAAGACTGAAGGAGTACTCGTACAGAGTATAGCACTTCGTGATTGAAAACACTCTTATCACTCGGTCGACTAATGTGCTGAATACCCTTCAGCGGGTTACCCTGCTCTACTATTAAAGTGGATGTCTCCCAATATGCCCTTATTTATTTACACACCCCTATTTACTTCTAAAATGGGGTACCTGGGTTAGTGACTTAGCCAGCTGTGGTGGGCCCCCATGACTAGAGATAAAGGGCACATTCCCATCTAATTGAATTTAAAATTTGAAGTGCATAACTAATTTATTTGTTTGCCACTTGTTTTTGGCGAAATAGCCAGTAGTAGTTCCCTGTGTGTAGCTCAGCGCATTTGAACTAGCAGGCCAGCCTGCTGCCTGCACTTGCCAGATTTAGCACTTTTGCTTTTTTGCACAAAAATATTTGCTTAACCCCATGCATTTGGCCCTTGAATGCACTCCAATAAGGTGTAAGAGCCAGCTTTGTTTGCCAATGGCATAGCTCAGCTCGGCTGAACGTCTTGTAAGCTAGCCCGCTAGCTACTGAGCTTGTCGAGATATTTTCGAATCTAATTAACTGGGAACGCGCGCGTATTCCATCCATTCCAGCAAGTGTGAGTATTAAATAAACAGCACTGGGCCCGCATTTAGTGGCGTAATTTTCTGTAAATATTCGTCGTCACTTTGGTAACATCGCACCCGGCAGTGTGAGCATGCAGTGTGAATTGCTTAAGCCAACAGGTCGTATGCGCGATTATGGTCTTATGGTCTGCGCAAAGCACTACCAATTCATCAATTTTAAGTTCATAGGAAAAAGCCTCTGACTCGCATTCTGTAACAGCAACAACACAACTTTTATAAAGCCGACAACAGAGGAAGGACAAACACAAACTACATAGCGTGGGTGTACGTGCACTTTATTTTTTTTTATTTTTATTTTTTGTAGCAATGCAACTGGTTAACGGCTATGTCTGTTGTTTTTGAAACTTTTGACAAGAATGGCATAAGCAATGACAATAAAACTACAAATACTGCGTCACATTCATCCGCAAATGATGATAAATTATGAACATCTTCGGAGCGGTTTGTGCCGCATTATGCGCTTTGTTCGGTTCTGGGCAAAGTAAAAGTGTAAACAATGAAATTCGTCAAGCAATTTGTGCCAAAGTGTCAACCAAAAACAAAAACCTAAAAACCTACAAAATAAAAACTGTTTAAAACAAACGAGTTTCAGCTTACAGCGGATTTTTGTTGTTGCCACCACGTTTGGGGCTGCGTACAAAATTCAGGGTTAATTGTACATAAACTCGTACAAAATCTACACGCACATCTAACGAATTTTTGCATAATGAAATTAATATGTACAAGTATATATACATATAACGGTTCCGAATTGAAGTCAAGCGCAACATTGCAAATTATATTATCAAACACATTGTTAATAGGAGGGGAGGAAAAGATCGTAAAAATTTCACCTAAACACTTGTCAAATAAAACAAATTGCCGCTTAGCTATAAAAGGGGTGGGGTAATTTGAAATTTAAAACACACCAAAAAAAAAAACAAAATATTTACGCTCGCTTAATTACTTGTTTTTTTATTTTATGACTTGCTTAGTATTTTCCGAAAGCTATGTAAGTGTATTATCTATCCACCCAGCATCAGCACTGAGTAAATCTTATGCAGGTCTATTGTGTCACCCCTAGAGGGCTTGTACTTTGTGTTCCGCTCTTACGTGTTTTCCGTAACACTTGGTAGGTATTAGGTATTAGTTGTAAGTCCAGTTCAGCAGCAACTGTCTGCAAAGAGTTATGTAAGTATATTGATCCTACGGGACTATGCAGCTTTAATGTTGGACTTACAAAAGAAAAACAGAAAATATATATCCTCCAGCAGCAAATGGAGCAGCAAGCGGCTATAAACAATGTACTAGTCTAATTCTCATAGCCATCTGGCAACGCATTAGTCTCCCGGTTGTGGAAGAAGCTCTTCTCGCCATCGCCCCATGGAAAGCGCTTGGTGCGGCGCCGCAAATGCTCGTACTTGACGAAGGGCTGACGCTTCTGTTCCCCGTTGCGGAAGGCGAACACGTTCACCATGCAAAGGCATATGGCTGGTGCAGCCACTAGGAAGGTCAAACGCTTCCATATGTCCGATCCCTTGGCCTGGCCCTGGCCCTGACCCTGGTCGGTTTTTGCGCCAAAAACAATGCCACGCTTGGGTACCAAAGACGTTGATCCCACGCCCGGACGCACAATGCGCTTCCAAAATTGCGACATAATACTAATTTTTTGGAATTTGTTTGCTTGTAACTTTAATACACTAAAAATGTATGCCAGTTATTGGGTACTGGCACAAATTTGAATGATATTCCAAACTGTATCTGATTCATGTGATTCTCAATTATTTTGCCGCCTACTACGAACCAAAACAGAAAACTTCCTCGTTCTAAGCGCAGACAATTAGGAACTTTCAAGGGGAAAACAACAAGGTCCAACAACCCGACAAATAAAAGACCGTACTTATGTACAAGTAGTATGTTTCTATATACAATCACGCTCGTATATACTTAGTATTTATATATTTGGTTAATTTGCCCAATGTTTGCCCACAAAAAATGCGCAATCAGTGAAACGTCCTCCCCACTGTCTACCTACCAGCTTCCGCCCAGCTCTCTTACAAAAAAAAAAAAAATCAGTTTCAGGTTGTTCGGCATAGGTAGGCACTTGCCATCATAAGTACATAATAATCCGATGTAGTATCTCAATGTGCAGAATTTGTGGCTACACTCGTGTTTACACTTCAATTGACACTTGCTTACTAATAAATATACATGATTATATTTCTCACCAATTTCTGAAATGATCATAATCGTCTTCTTGCACAGAGGCAGGCCCAACGTTGTTGTTTATGCAATGAGCGTAATTTTCAATATTCAAAATCATTGTTGTTCAATTTCAGTTCCTATATACATTCTATGTATATGAATATGTTACATGAATAGTTTTGTTTAAGCTCGGAAATATTATAGCAATTTTCAAAATTTTGCAAATACTCACCATTTTTTCAATAACCATTTTGCAAAAATTGTTTGTTTTCTCCAATAATTAGGTTTAATTGTATGAGCCCTGCACTTGCACGTTGGCTCAAGAACAATAAAGTCACACTCAACACATTAAATTTGATTTTGCACGAATGTCCTTAAAGATTCGAGTCACTTGAACACACTCCACACTCGCACTATTCACAAGTTTTTGAACGCCGCGGCTCAATTCTCACCCGCCAAATGCTGAATTTCAAATGGTATATCGTTGGCAGGTCGGCGTCTATTTATAACCGAAATGTCCGATTTTTCGTTAAGCACGAAAAAACGAAAAACACTTTCAATGGCGAGCGCACGCGTACGTGAGATGTTGGAGCAGCCTCTGCCAGTCTCAGTATCTTACGCAGTGTTCGATTCGTGTGCCCGAAAGTGCAGCTAATTATGAGAGCCAACAAAGGGGCCTACTAGCCGGCACTTGAAGTGCTAAGTAGCTAGAAGTAATGTTAAATGAAATTGTCTAAGTAAGGGTTCCATCAATTATTTGTCTATACGTTTTTCTTTTACGGCTTTCACAGAACCATGTGCTCGTCAAGCATGTGCGCATATTTTGCCAAACCGGTGGCTATAGACTTCCACACTTATAAGAAAGTCCTCGAGCCGTCAACAAGTCCAGCTTCCTAAACGCTTCAAAGTAATTGTCAGTTGCAAACTCCTGAGTGTTCTGTAGGCTTGGTGTGTGAAGACAAGTGCACTTCTCTTTTGAGAGGAGCTAATGGAAGGCGTTACACCGCCTTCTGATTGCCCAGACCCATCAAGTAGCACGTGTTGACAACGTTGGGAATACGTCATCAAGTCAAATTTGTTTATGATATCAGCAATAGCATTTGCCTTAACATTAATTCTATTATCGTCATCATAAACATCTAAGATTTCTCAGAATATTTGCACTTCACCGTGTTTTTGTTTACTCAATTAAATAAATATACTAAGCTGGATATAATATACAAAAATGTATTTCCTAAAATATACTTCGGCTGAAACATTTCTTCAATGTAGTTAAATTTTTCAAACAAAACTGTTGCAGACTTTTAGGAGCCGCAGTGCTACCCAGTCGACAGTAAATTTGTTTTTGTTTTTTCATTTTTGTACAATTTATCAAACCAGAATTCGGCTACCAATTTGGCAACTAAAGCTAATTGAATATAATTAATTTGTAATTAAATAAAAATTATATAAATATGTGCTTACCGAATCACAAAATAAATATTTATTTTCTATTTACTTGTTTGAAAGAGTGTTTATTGTAATAAATAATAAAATAAAAAAAAAATAATTTTAAATTTCTTTTAAATTTCATTTCTCATTCTGGCAAATGGAACAATTTCAAAATGTTGTCTATAATAAGAAATGATGTGTTCTTGCACAGGTTTCTTCATTCCGATTGTTGAAATATGTAATTGAATTATAATAATAAAATAGGACCGATTATTTTGTTACTATCTTATCTTTAAAAATACTTTAGGTGTTAAACCCTATAAAAATAGTATATGGCTTAAAGATTTATGTTCAAATATAACAATTTCCATTAATTTTGGGAGAATTGGCCTTAGTTCTTTTTTTTGGTCGATAGATATTGAGAGACAATATAGTCAGTCTATCGATCAATCTGCCTATTTATTCACTCAGCGTATGCAAGTATATCTCTACTTGTTGTTTTAATGGATACATTAGAAAACTAAAATTTGGTAATATTTTCGATAAGAAAACATCATGAAAGCTGTCCTTGAAACACAAATAATGTAGTCAATACGAAATATGATAGGTTCCATTCGCCACATTTCAAATATCATGTGATTTAACAATGAAATATTGGTATCAAACATTTTCTTCAAAAATCGTTTGTTTTTTTTCAATAAACAATAAATATTTATATGCAATTTGAAATTATATAAAGAGAGCGATTCAAATTCCACATTATTATATTATATTCTTTAACAGGTATTGAATATTAATATCAACTCTTTATTTGTACTGAAAACATTGATTTCTACAAAATCTAGGTGCTTTTGATACACATAAGTTCCAACTTTATACAAAATTTTTAATGTGCATTGACGAGATTGCATAAACCATAATATGTAATGTATGTTCTTTATGTAAAATATTTATAATTCCATCACTTCTGTGCCCAGGGATTCGTCAGTTCAATTTTTGCGACGTCCATGGCATGTCGAAATAATTCAATCAGACCCAGTTTTTGAGATGCCCAATAAGCTAGCCAACCCAAAATGATTATCTTGCAGGTGCGGTCCAACACATACATACTGTAATAGATATAGATTAATGAAATTGGAAAAAAATAGTTGCTTGGCGAGTGCAGGACTTACAATCTCAACTGCATACGAGCTTTTGGTAACGAGGTTAAGGGCTCCCTCATCACGTATTGACGGCCGCCAAGTATGCTGGTATGCATATATTGGTGATCATCGACATCGTCAGTGTTGATCTTGAATCTATGTATAGATACACTCAGAATTCCTAACATCACATTGATTTGATTTAAGAGCTAACTCACATTTTACGATCGTTGGGAGATATTTCATTAAAGATCTGATGGAAATGAGTAGACTTGAAGTCCCAGTTGCGTGTAGTAAAGAATTGCAGAACCTCTAGACCGACGGACACTTTTGTTTGTACGCGAACCATACTAAAACATAAATGGCAAGTTATTCTATATAATATTCGTTATAAAAATAAGGAATGTGACATCACGAACAATCGTCTTTGTCCACAGATAGCCAGCAGAAAGTCAATAAGGTAAGCAGGCAGCCACATAAACATAATTGTGCAGAATATATGGTAGATCTTGCTCTCGGTAATATTGCCGTCCGGGTACCACAAGCCCATCTCGAAGGGGTACTTCATGCCTAGATCACGTCCCACATCCATAATCCATCTCCAAGTGCGCTTCTTGGCATCCGATATAGTCAGATTGTAGACAGGTATCAGCGCTGGTCTGTATACGAAATATCAGGCATGCAATTCTATTTAAATTCTAATCATTCCTATGTTCGTTTATCACCTGTGCTCCGCCAAACTGTTGTGGTAAGGGATTAGAATCAATCCATTAACCGCAATGTCTACTGGTATGACCTCCGACTTTAGTTCGCCCTTGCACATCATGGACCTTATGACGCCCTTACCGGCACCAATCAATACACCCACAGGCCCATTCATGTTGTCGACCCAGCCGGGAAGCGGTTCGGCTACAGCAGGCGTGACTGAGCATGCATAAAAGATGTTAGGATTACACGAATGTTCACGAATATTTGAAAGTAATGGAAGTCGAGAAACAAACTACAGTGTAGAAAATTGTATAAAAAACCTACAATTATATATTTATTGGGAACCTTTACGACATTGAACTACAGCTAATTAAATGACTAAATAAATGCCATCGCCCAGTTGTGCACTGTTTTTTTAAAAATCAGTTGAAGACTTAGAACATTGCAAGAACGCCCGTCCATTTCAGCAGATAGTAGAAGAAGAGTCCAACGATTAACGTCTTGCAGACGCGATCGGCTACATATTGGCTGTAAATGAATAGTATGCGGTCAATCTGATAGCAGTCGGTGGAAATAATAATAAATACATTCTCATATGCAGACGAGCCTTCGGCAAGTCCTCGTCCTTCTCCTTCAATATATATCTGCGGGCACCCAGAGCACAGACAATCATGTACTCCTCTTCGGTTTCCTTCACATCCATATTCATATTGAAACTGTATATAGGCGTGGCATTAGCGGAAAACTTCTATATTGCCAAATTTTGGCTACTCACATGGCTTTATCCTGTTCATTGAGATTCTTCCATAGTGCTCCATAGTTTTCGGAACGGAAAGTCCAAGCATTGAGTGTGAAGAATTGCAGTACACCCAGACCTATTGAAATCTTTTCTTGCACGCGCAGCATGCTGTCATATATAGAGAAAATTGCTTGCATAAAATAATCCATAACTCGCAAAAATTCCCAGAACTTACAAGCGCTTTTGACCCAGAATGAGCATGAGGAAGTCTAGGAGATAGGCGGGCAGCCAGTGGAACAATGCCACATTGAATTTGTGATATAGTTCATTGGTGGTGACGCAGGGATCGGGATACCAGAGGCCTGCATTTAATGGTATATCGTTGTTGTTGCGTTTGCTTATCTCCACGACCTCGCCCAGGGGCTTCTTTCTATGATCGGCGTTGGTAATGTTGTAGACTGGAACGGTGTTGGGTCGGTGGGCTTGCTTATTAAATTCGTAGGGTATCACAATGAGCCCATTGATGGCATAGTCGACCGGTATGACTTCGGTCTTGTTCTTCATATCGACAAGAACGGAGCGTATGACGCCTTTTCCGCATCCAATCATGAGGCCAGTCGGTCCATTCAGGTTATCCACCCAGCCCTGAAGTGGTTCATAGGCGGCAGGCGAGACTAAAGGAGGAGTATAATCCATTAGAATCCAGATTCTAGTTGCCTTCTTCAGAATGAATTAGGCTTTACATACCATGAAACCCATGGGAACAGAACAGAACGATGGGTACCGACGCCGGTTAGGAGCGAGAGTGTGTATGTGTGTTTGGATGCGTGTACGATGTTGTCAGTATGTGAGTGTGCATGTGCGTGTAAGTGTATTAGAATTGTGTGTATCAGAGTGGTATGTGAGAGTGTGTAGGGATTGTGCAGCTTCTCTTCAACACTCAACACTCGAACACGTAAATTACTTTTCGAACCGTTTCTTTTATTTATTAGATGATGAATAATTTCACTTAAAATATTAAAGAAAACCCGCATAAGAGGCAAAGCTGCCTCCAACTTTGTACCCAAAAGCGAATCTAAGCAGAATTTAGTGAAGCGAAGAAGGCGCAAGTAATCTCAGACTCCAACGCCCGTAAATCGAGCTACAACTCCATAAGTCCAATAGCTAAGGAAGCCGACTATGATTGCCTTGCACACACGATCCAGAATAAACATGCTGAAACGGGGGGGTAGGAAACCATTAGGCAAGTATTATATGAGGTCTGTATTTTGGCAACTGCCGCTTACAGCCAAAGCTGCCGACGGGCGCGTGGCAATGAGTCAGGCGACTCCTTCATCAAGTACTGCCGTCCACCCTGTACACAGGACTCTATATACATGGGTACTGTCTCCTCGGGATCCATGTCCATGTTAAAACTGTATATTGAGGCAGCTGGTTTAGGTCTGAAGTGCTTGCGTGTTGCAATACCTACTTTTTCTTATCCTCATCGTTCAATATGTCCCATAACGAGGCATAGGCATCAGACTTGAAGTACCAGGCACGCATTGTGAAGAACTGCAGCACTTCGAGACCGATCTGTACGCGATTTTGTACGCGTATCATGCTAGGCGAGAAAAGCTCTACATTCTACCAGCGGGCACTTCCCATTTAGGTGATTTGAGAACTTACAATCGCTTCTGTCCCAATAGGAAGAGTATGAAATCGATGATATAGGCGGGGACCCAGTGAAAGAGCAAGACGTTGATTTTGTGATGAAACTTGTTGGTTGTAATGCAGCCATCGGGATACCAGAGCCCCGCCTCCATTGGATACTTATAGCCGATCTTTTTGCTCATCTCAATTACCTCGCCCCATTGCATTTTCCGATGATCCGCACAGGTTATGTTATAGACTGGCACATCGACAGGCTTGGGCTGATTGGCAAACTGATAGGGTATAACGCAGAGCCCATTGATGGCATAATCCACCGGTATGACCTCAGATTTGTGTCGCATATCGATCAGCATCGACCTAATGACACCTTTTCCCGCCCCCACCATCAGGCCAGTGGGGCCATTTAGGTTGTCCACCCAACCGGGCACCGGTTCATAGGCCGACGGCGAAACTGAGAGATTGTGGTACATTACAAAGCGAACAGGGACAGCTGTCCTGGCAGCAGCAGCGCATCGTCGAAGCATTAGCGGGGAAAATGCAGGGTACTCGGCAAAACTCCAAGACACAAGCGGGCCACCTCTCGTTGGCAAGCGAATGTGTGCATGTGGCATGTGGCGTTGGGTGTGTGTAAGCCTCGAGTGTGTTTGGATTGCGCTGGATTGGCGGGCAGAGGCTGGCTGAGGCGGGCAGAGGCGGGTGGCTTTGGCTATGGCAGTGGCAATGACGTTCACTCGTTTTATTTGCAGGCAGGTGGACAAGCAAATAATTATATGTAGGTGGACGGTCAAGCAGGCAAGTGTGTGTTGGAAGCGGGAGGAGGGAATCTGTCGTTGCTTGCGTTTTTGTTTGCTTGTCATTGAACTCTTCAATCAATGACAAAGATCTTTCGTTCTTCTTCTCACAATCATTGCACTTTTGCAAGATGGGGTGTGTACTTTGTGTATTTATAAAGCTGTTTGTTCTTGTTGTAATAGTTGTTGTGGCTTTTGCTGTTGCTGTTGCTGTTGTTACATGTTTGTGCATATTAGACCGGCACATTGTTTGAAAGCACTATTTTTTATTTATCTTTGTTGTTTATGGCTGTGTAAGTCACAAATTGCGAAGGAGAAGGTGCAGGCGGGGGCGGCGGCAAAGGTAAAGGCATAAAGCGCGTCGGGATGATGACTTTTACTTCACATTCAAACGCAAAAAAGGCAATCGCCGACCCGTCCTCACACACAGATGACTACATTCATAGTACATATGTATGTACAAGTATGTATATGCAGACGTCAGTCATTGGCGCAGAAAATCATAAAACAGAAAAGCATAAAACTCACAATTAGCAGGCGCAAAGCACTTATTGCTAAATCACTTTGTCAGTTTCCAGTTGGTGTATGTATGTATGTAGCACAAGCCACTCCTACACAGCCTGAACGGCATTGGTTTCAATTAGACAACCTCAACGAGCGCCGTCTCCACCAACTTGTTTACGCTAGTTACCGTTCGCTGCCCGCCCAGGTGCTTCTGGTGGGGTTAAGCTATGAAGCTATAGTCATAGATGGCTAATATGCTGGCTTGATGGCAAATATTTAATTAATTTTATTGCTTCTCTACTGCGCAATATTGGGTAAACTAGTTACAAATAGGCTCTACAATTGGCCTACCCCAGTAATTTCCCACTCCTAATAAAACTACTTATATACTTGCACTTTTATTACCTATTTTCTTAGCATACAAGTATAATTTTAAAATGCAACAGTCTTAGTATTTAATGAGCAAGTTATTGCCAGCAATAATAAAAACAACCAATTAAAAAGCTGCTCTTCTAATCGTTACAGGGGCTTAGTCAAGAGCTCACCTGGTAGGGGGTGGCGTTGATTTTTTTGACAATTGAGCAACCGTCTCTTCTAATAAATGCCATGAAATTATCGCCTAATATTTTTGAAATAGATTTTGTTTAGGGACTGACACATCCCCTATTCTACGTCTATGGAGCGTAACCCTTGTTGGGGGGAATTTGTTATTGTGATCCTAAAACAATTTTTTTAGTCGATTGAGTAAATGGGGACCGCCAGACTTTAAGCATTTACCCTATTAAAAAATGCACATACTACATTAAAATATTATTGAGCTCACGTCTATAAAAAAAACAAAAATGGAATGATTATCTAATACTGTAGGATAAATGTCAAGAATCACATTCGCTGCTCTCGAAAATAATTATGTACATATATTAAACCAGTTCCTATTTCGAATCGTATTGCAGCCATTTAATTACTGTTTTTGTGTTTTAGAAAGAGAAATGTCTTAATACTTGTATATACCAGATTAATAATGCGACAGATTTATAGGTAAAGTTTTCGGGATATCATCATACTTCATTTCGATTTATTATTATTCGATTATTATTAGGTTCCACTAAGATAACTAACTGTTATTACAAGAAATAATACGATTTTTGGTAATTTATTATTGATACTACAAGAAGTAAAAAAACAAATGAAATATTGCAATTCCTAATATCCAAATATGTCAGACAAAGGGCGAATGGTAAAAGTTTAAATATAAAAGAAGATGTGCTGAGATATTTCTAGCTGTATATATATTACATATATAAATCGGGAGTTCAATGACTTGACTATATCCAGTGCATGCCATTGTGTATTCTGTATAAAAACATAAAAAGAAACTAGTTCCATGGCTTTACAGTCAATTATCGTACGTCGTAACTTCGACTCAACACATTTTTTTCCTGTCTGCCCCCCTCAAACAATATTTATTGGCAACTTAAGACACCTGCGACGATTGGAAATGGCGCAATAGACAAAACAAGCTTTGTGGATTTTTTTTTATATAAATAAAAGAAATGAAAAATACTGTAAAACCAAAAATACGAGAAATTAATTGCATAGCCTCTTGACCAGGCAAAGGCGATAGATTAGTTTACACGATTGTAGTTTCGTATTTATGTGGCACAAGAGCTCAAGAAGTCAAGCGACTTTTGCACGGAAACCAAAAGCGAAAATTGATAAACATAGTAAAAGTTAATGACATTAATATAAAAAAAAGAAACAAGCCGGAGCAAAAGCAAGCAACCAAAAAAACAAGCCTTGCGGCTCATTTGCCAAAAACACACACACACACAGATAGACAAAAAAGCACGCAAAGCATTTGGATTTGGCTGGACAGCTGGACAGCTGCCAGCCAAACACTTCCAGACACTTACCAATACTTGGACGAGCGATGATGACGGGCATGGTTTCGTAATGATCGCGCACCAGCAGCTCGGCCAGACGCTTCGAATAGGTGTAGGTGTTGGGATGTGGCTTCAACAGATCGGGCGTAATGGCGTCCAGTGTCTTCACATCCATCCATTCGGCCAGGCGCATGAGATCCTCGGGCTTGTGCGGAAACTCGTACACCTTCTCGTACATCACCTCCTGGTCGCAATTGCAGAAGGCAGTGGACAGGTGCACAAAGGCCTCCAGCTGCTTCATTTGTTTTGCCACGTCCAGAGCTCGCTTAGTGCCCATTAGATTCATATCGATGGCATCTCGCAAATTGCCCTCCAATTTCAGTGTAGCGGCCATGTGAAAGACAATATTGGTATTATCCACCACATGCTTGAGGCTTTCGCCGCTCAATCCGAGAGCTGCAAATTAATGGAGGATTAAAACAATTACATTTTAATTGAGGTTGAAGTCTCTCAAAATTAATTCATTGCGAGTAGTCAAAGGAAATTACTAATTTCGATTTGATTGCGTAAGTATTCGACCAACTTAAAGTCAATTAAAGAAATTTATATAATCATATTCCTCTTAAAAAATAACTTGTATTGAATAAGAAAATAAAATGAAAGCTTTGGAGCATATACCGATGCATTCTTAGATCAACAAAAAAATGATTGCAGGAATTTTGCGTAAGTAGCTCCATTCTTTGTAATACTTTGAAATAAATTGATTTGTCATGGAAAATGCTACGAATAATCTTTCAAGTTCCAAATTGTTAAGTAAAATCACAAAATGTGTCATTTTGCAATTACATCATCGCATTTAAAATTTGTTCGCGAGTTTATTAAAGAAAAGGTAAAATACATGAAAAGAAGATGAAGAATTGAAGATATTTTTTTTGGCAAATACGAGTGGGAGCCAAAAACTAAAAAATTGATTTCAATTCAGATGAAACCCAAAAATAGTAAATCAGAAAATGAAATAAACAAACCGGCTTATGATTTAGTATTTAACTTTTTCTATTCTCTTCTCCACCCACAATCAAGCAACATTTCAATAATCGAGATTTAATGCTTAACTTACAATCATAGGTCACGTCACCCTGGTAGATGGACACCTTCTTCAGTACATGAGGTCGTTCGTCCTTGATGCGCTGGAAGATGGGCAGCTTGAACATCTCCTCGAGACGAGTTTCCGGAGCCTTGCCGCGCTTTGGTCTCACAATAATGATCACCTCCTTGAGGGAGTGACATGAATAGAGCAGTTTCTCCAGCAACACCTTGCCCATAAAGCCCGAGGCTCCAGTAATGAACACTGTCTTATCCTTGTAGTATTCCTGCACAGGTGACAGATCTTCCGCCATATTGTGGCTACAAGAGATGCAATTAATAAATAAATAGACAGCGTTAGTTGGCAATTGTTTTCTACATGTTTGGGGATTGTGCAAACATTCCAGAAATGAGCAAAACCAGTCAAAAATATACGAAACATTCCCCGCTGCGCCGCTTGTGGCAAACGTGGGCAAATGCGAAACTCAAAACGTGTGTTGAAACAAGCTGGAAAATGAAAAATTAAGAAAAAACGGGGCTAATTCTGAGTGGCGTTGCGGTAGGAATTGTTGCCAATTGCAACGAGTTGCAAGTGGCGCGTGCAGCGATCCAGAGCGCGACCAAAGCTGGCCAGAAAGTGAAATGTAAACGAGTTTGGTGGCCGATGCCGATGCCGACGGTGCCGATGACGCAGGCATGGATGTCGACAACAGCAAAGACTCACATTTCTTTGAGTTTGTGTTATGAGAATTATGCAATGTGAGAGGGGTACGTGAACGGATGGCTGATTGGTTTAATAGAAACCAATAGAAACCAAATGACAGCAGCAACAATCATTTTGCACAAGAAGTTGCACAAATCATAAACGTGAGCGTGGCAGGAGTCGTTCCACAACTTTGGCTAATCGAACCCGCCACGCTGCTGCAACCTGTAAGATGCAAAGCAACACGCATGCTGCAGCTAGCTAGCTAGCTACTTTATAGCCGAATAGCAAATGCCAATTGCACAATTCGGTTTGCTTTAGCATTATCGCGTTACAGTTGGCCAAATACAAAGCCAAACACTGTTCCACCATCCCGCTAGTGCCTTGTGCGCGCCTTGCACTTTGGCCGCAGTCGTGACCATTGCCTGGCTTTAATACTCGTATACTATACTATATGCATACATACTTGTACATACTTGTATATGACATTTGTGGGCAGTATTAGTCGGCCTCTTTAGTGGGTTTCTCGCATCTTCGGCCTATTGCCTCGCTTTTTTGCTTGGATTACAATCCACGTTTCTATGGTTTTGTAAGCTGCGGTTCATGTCCACAACGAAATTGTTGTTTTCATGCAACACTGAACGAGTTTTTAGTTTGTCACCATATCTAAATACATTCATACACATTTATAGAGACCTGCAGACATACCCGAATGTCTGTACTGGTCCGAGTATGTACTTGTGATGGAGGTTTGCTTAGCTACGCTAGTTAAATGCTCACTCGGAGCATGCGCATTAAGACAACAAGTGGCAGGCGTACTTCAGCAGCTTGCATTTGGAGCGTGACGATGCAAATCTGAAGAAATCGTCTCATTGACTGAATGGATGGATCACCTTGAACTCCAAACTGATGGGGTTAACTAAAAAGCAAATACTGCAGAGGTCAGTCCCAACTCTTTTTGCTTTGCCTTCCATCTCGTATCTAACCTACATTCTGTCAATGGTTAGCAGAGCAGTTGTATTTAATTAACAAATACCGCACAAATGCAACACACACAAGTACAGTGATACCTCCGAGCTTAAAATATTACTTGATATAATTGATTTAATTTCAACATTACTCTATGCCTTTAGAAGAACTAAAGTATTTAATTTACATTAAATGAAATCGATTGTCATCTAATTATTTCCTCGACTTATGGTATTTTAATGGAAAGCAGAAACATTTATGAACAAAATAAATATTACTATACAAGTATATAATAAAACGTACTATCACTTCACTTTTCAAATTACAATTCGAGTTGAAACCTATTTGCCTTACTATAATAATATAGAAATTATCTAGGTTAAAACGAATTAAATGTTAAATAAAATTAAACAGATGTGGTTTCTAAGCTTTTGATGCGACTTTAGCAAAACGCAATATCACGTAAAATGCATAAAAAAAAACTTTAATATACTTACATATAACACAAAATTCGTTTCGATAATAAAGCTGCAGTTTAGTTAATCTCTGTATCTCGTTTGGAGCGCACGTCTAGACATACATAACTGCCCAAAAGATAATTGCTAAAGAGTAATTAAACTATAAAGCATTAATCAATGTCTTATTTGACCTTTAAAAGAAATTTGAACACTAAATAAAAAATACGAGTTAATTGTTTACTGAAAAGATGGGATCTAATAAGGTAAAATGTCTTGGGTTTGAATTATAGACAATTTATATTTAAAAAATTAAAAATTAATAATTAAAAAATGGTCATTGTCATAGATAGACAGTAAATGCCATTACTATATCTGCCCACCAAGGCCACAAAGAGTCAATTTAGATCAACTTGGGAAAAGCGCAAACTTAATTAAAATCCCAATAAAGTCATAAGACTCCGAGCTTGGAATGGATCGCTATGTTAAGAAGGTTTGTTGTTGAACTTGTTAGACAACAACGACACCTGATCTTCCATACAGAGCTGTTTAATAACTATACAAAGAGAAATAATTTAAATTGATAACTTGTATTTCTATACATGTGCGGAATTAAAAATATGCTTGCATTTTTAAAAGGCGTTTCTTTGTTAATGCCAAGAAAGGTCGATCTATGTTTAGCGCTTTGTCACACATCACTTTACTCTCCAAATTTGGACTATTTCAATTGCTTTCAAATATTGTGGTCATATTTTTAAATAATGTAGGATACAACTTGCAAATTTACTTGATCTTATTGTATAGAATTTGTTAAACCTATATCTAACTAATGCTTCTTAGGTTAAATTAATTTTCAAGTATACATTTTATTAATTTGAAATTTAATAATAATTTCATATATGAATACTTTTAAGTGCAAAATGATAATAAAATCGCATAAACTGATTACTACTGTACCCATATATGCACTTTTGTTTACATGAATATTTCACGCGCTTTGCGGAGATGCCTCATTGACGCCTGGATCTTAATTGCCGTTGTTGTTGCTTTTATAGCTTCAAATTGTCTTATTTTCATGTTTAGAGCCAATTAAAGCACTTCTTTTGTGTAAACCATGAACAGACGCGCCAACACAGAAAAGCCAATATGAAAATTATTAAAGGAAAAACTCGCATGCTTATGCAAGCGAAGCAATTCATTGAACCGACTTCGACTGAAATCACCGGCATAAAGCACATGCGGATTGCTGACGGAAATTGAAACCGAAAATTAAAAGTGAAACTGCTAGCGAACAGTGGGAGATTTATATTTTTCTTTATTAACAATATATATCCATACCTATCCATAAACTCAGATTTTCTTATACCTCAACTCATGTGAATAAAATATAAAAAGTAAAAAAATAAAATATATTATATTATATATATTTTAATTAGTTTTACCTATATAACTATTTATTTTTATAATTATTTTTTTTTTATTGATTATTTAGGGTAATTTAATTTTTATTAATATTGTTTTATTATTATTTTTAAAAATTGTTACCTGTACAATTGTATATTTGGTTTATTTTTTACAATATGTCGTTCTGTTATTTTTATTTATTATTCTCTCATTTTATATTAATTCTTTGCTGTTGTATCTTGCAAACATCTCTACTTCTTAATGCTATTATTTTACTTTTTTAGGTTCTCCTGTAGATTGGCAGTCGTGTTGGCCAACAGAAAATAATATAAAAGTCCCACTGTGAAGTGTCAGTAAAACAAAAAACTTAGGCAACGAACTCGCCTGCTAGTTGGATGCAAAAAAATCACATTAAAATGCGGTTAAAGGAAGCGAAAGATTTGGCGAATGGATAGAAGTCTAATTTTCAGTATCGATTAATATATTACGCATGCATATTCAGTTATGCAAATAAGTAGGTAAAGCGTGCACGCGCACCCCACATACGAAAATACTGACACACTTTCTGTGGCACTTGATATAAAGTGGCGCTCTTTGGGCAGCAACTGGAACTATAAAGACAACAATTTGATTTTGTTTTTGTCTCATATTTTTATGCCGTGCATAGAGACGGACACACACATACACACGTATACATATATTTGATATGAGTGTGTATATCTATATAGGACTGTATATAGTAATTTGAAACCGGTTCCATTTGTTGAAACATTTTGAATTATTAATTAAAAAGCTTGTAATCATTATAGTAGTACAATATGAAGTTAAATGTATACATATGTATGCATGCTTGTAACTATATTCATATATATATATATAAATATGTGTGTGTGAGTCTTCCTTTTTGCTTAGCAATAAGAAATTAACAGTTGTGAGTCGAGCTTTAATAGTCTACGGTGGCAGTTTATTGGGCTTAGAACAAAGTGCATTTTTTATCATCGGCCATATGTCAATATATTTGCCAATTGGCAATACTGAGGTATGGCAGTCGTAAATTTAAATATATTTGACCTCTTTTCTGTGGGCTATGTTGTAATGAAACGACGAGTTGTGAGGTCATTCATAAAATGACTTTGAAGGCATTAAAGCATGAAATTGGACAGATTTTAAGTCTTAAACCTCAGCCATGCTTCTACCCCTTGGTTACAAACTTTTGAGTAACCATGAGCCAAAAAATATGTACATACATGTTTAAAAAACTAAACAACAACAAATCATTTCCAATATGTAAATGACTTTGTATCGATTGCCATTGACACACAGAGCAGCCAAGTGAAGAAGCTGGGCCTTAAACAAAAGCTACAAAAATGAAACAAGTTAAAAAGCCACAACATCAGCCAACAGTACACGCACACACACATGCGATTATATGCACACAATTCGTCTGTAAGCGGCCAAAATTATTCAAAAACGACCGAACATACTTTACAGAAAATTTATGGACAAACTTTTATATACCGGAAGCTTAGGTGGAAAAACTAAAAACCAGAAAAAATCGATGTGCACAGTTACCCCAAAGCGTTTCTCCAACGAACAGTGGCAATTAAATCCACAAATGAGTTTTGCATTGACAAGGGCCAGATCAAGTTCATACGATGACCCTGACTGGGCCCCCCCGTAAGCGTAGCAGAGTCGCAGGGTGGTCGGAGCTACTGGTGGTGCAAATGTGGACCACATACCTATGAATATACTTAGGTATGAGATGGCGTGGATAGCTCTTCGATTATGCAAAAGTGAATGAATTTTGTTTCGCCTGCTTGCCAATTTAATTGTACATAGCAAAGGTTTCCATTAAATGCTTCGTTGCGCAGCTAATTATAGTCAAAATGGTTTCATTTATAATTGCCAAGTAGAAAACAAAACAAAACAACATTTAACATTTTTACTTAAAATATAAAACTTCAAGATTTAAGTTGAGGTCATTGAAAAATGTGTGTGAATTGCATGTAATGGCTATACCCAAACATGTCTAAAAAATTTCGGTAGCTTCTGAGGTGCTAAATACGCCAAAAAAGTTCGATGTGCGTGCAAGCGTTTTAATTACCTTTTTGCAAATATATATTCAATTGAAAAAAGTGTGTTTTTTTTGTTTTTTAAAAGCACGTTAACACACGATATCGATTAAACGGCGGCCGCACGTCACTTTTTGATTCGAATAGCAATCATTTAATAACAAATTGCCACGAATTCAACAATTGTTGCTTATCAAACTGAGAGAAAACTGAACACTGATGTTACTGATGATGCTGGAGCTGCCGGCAACGATGATGTGTGCACTGCGACGTGCAAAAGAAGACTGAGCGCGGTCTGGCGCGGGCTTGTCAATATGAATGGAAACGGCTTTAAGTAAGTGGATCCATTTCTATTGGCTGAGCGCCGTCGTCTTCAGTGTCTTTAGCATTGTCGGCGTCTCCATACCGAAAGTGAGTCTTGTGAGCCGGTCTATTAACTGGTTAAGCATTCGCTCTGGATATGGATGTGGCAAGCCTGTGCCTTACGTTTGTGTTGTTGTACGCTTGGACGCCTGGTAACCTAGTGCTGAAAAAAATATCTATTAGCTTGTTCAATATCTTGCACACATTTACTTAGCAAATTTGGCGGAACTTTAATTGTTGGCTCCGGCTAATGCGATTTTCTCTGGGCTGTGCCGCAAGGAGGCAACGGCCTGCTGCGTTTTTATTGCTATTTATGCAGCTCTTAAGGTAATTGTGTTTTCTTTTTGTACTTCACTGCGAAGTAGTAAAAATAGTTCACATGTACATATATACATGTATAAGTGCTGACAATATATTTGTCGGACAATTAGACGAGCTTTTGAAGCCAACTTTTATGTATTTTAAAATTATTTTTGCAGCTAGTGGCTGGGGCGTTAGATAAATTTTAATGTTTATGCATTATTCATTTTTAAGACTATTATGAATGGTAAATAACTTAAAATATGTCGTGAAATTTTCGCAAACCTTTGACATTTACTCTTTCTTTCTATTCGCTATTGCGCAAACGCGCCAACACCGGACTAATTGTATTCACCTGCTTTTTATCAACTAGTTTATGCAAATTTCGAAATCGAATTGGCAAAAACATTGCAAATTTTATGCGCGAAAGCACGAAGACAGCAAAAGCATTAATGACAACAAAGCAACCAATAAAATACGTAACAAAATAGCCGTATATCAAATTTAATTTACCAAACAATTCAGCGAACTTTCAAATTAACGTATTTCAAAAAAAGAACCGCCATATACAAAATTATGCGGGTTGTGCCTCAAATGCTTATCGATGTGTTCCATTCAGTGACCACGTGTGGGAACATCGTCTGGCAAATATCGATAATAGCAATCGGGCACGTAGCTGCCAACCTATCAAATTTTTAATAAACATACAAAATCATCCAAAAGTCTTCGTATAAAGCAGTCGGTCCAACCAACTTGACAGCCCGCTTACTGCTGCAGCTCTCTCTCACGTTCTCTTCACGTTTTTGGCGAAAATTGTGGCTGGAAAATCATGGCTGAATTGGACGATTTTTTTGCGAAAAAGGACAAGAAGAAGTCGAAGACCAAAACCAAGTTCATTACAGCCGACGAACTGGTGAAAAACTTGGAGGACGTCACCAAGCGTGAGGCGGCGGCAGCAAAGACAAAAAAACCTGAAGCCCCAGTTGCTGGCAGCGTGGCAGTGAGCGATATTGAGAACAATGTTAAGCCCGCCGAGCCTGTGGTGGTGAGTGAACCTTGAACAGCAGTTTTTAAGCTTAAATGGTTATATATTGAATGTGCAGGTTGTGGAGGAGGAATGGAAAGAGTTTGAGGAGGAGCAGCGCAAGGACTACAGCGGTCTCAAGATTGGTCAGCTGAACATCAACGAGCAGCAACCAACCCAGCTGCCATCTGCGGATGTCTACGATGAGGACGACGACGATAGCGAGGGTAACGCAACCACTGACGTTAACGCGAAACGCAGCGGGTTCGGTCCCTGGAAAAAACTGATACCTGCTGAAGAGGTAACGCAAATCCCGGTGGAGATTGAAAAGCCCTCGAAAGTTTACATTTCCCCCGCGTTACGTTATAGCGTAAGTACATAAAAAGGCGTGTGCCACTTTGCGTCCGAGTATTTTTTCATTATTTATGTCTGTATATAGCAACAGCAAGTCGGTGGCGGCACTGGCAGCGGCTTACGTTCAAGGCGTGCTGCACCTGACATCACCAATACGGAGTTTTTCCCCACGCTCAATGCAGCGCGTCCGGAGGAACAGCGCAAGAAGAAAAACGAACCCGCCTTCGAAGAAGTACGACATGGCGGTCGCTTTCAGCGTGTGCAGGAGCAGACAGCTGCACCGGTTGCAGCCACCAATCGATTCCAATCGCTTGACGACGAAGCGGACAGCTAGGTCATCTAAGCTGATATCACTACGCCCGCTGTTGTTGCTACCACAAAAGCGTTTCTACTCTATTATGTACTACAGTTGCCACTGCTATACGCGTCTGGCATACTGACTCGTTGCGAGTCTCTGGTGCGACACTCAGCGATCACTTCATATGGGTTCTTTCTGTATGCATACTATGTTAAATTTATCTACGCTTTCGATTTACGTATATACCCCCCAACAGATATTGTTCACATCTAGGTTTGCATTTTTTTAATTATGGAATCAATGTACTACATTATGAATAATAGCCATGCGTTGAAATCCGTTGTAATTTCCGTGGAATTTTATTTGCCTAAAGACACTTGCTTCATCGTCTCTAGCTCCGTCAGTCGTATGTAAACAAATCCGCTGCAGTACTATCTGCATAGCTGCGAAAATAAATGATTCAGTAAGATAAATCGTCGCGGGCTATGATATTTGGATCACGTGCTGACCTCTCGCTGTACGGCTGCTTAGGCGTATTGTGGTATGAATTGAGATGCGGCTTACTTAATAATTTTTCCGGATAATTTCGTATCAAGTATAACCAGCACTCCACGGTACTAAAATGCCAGAATATATTTTAGCTGATACAAGTATCAAACATTCTTTCACTCACTCATTTTGATCCGTTATTATAGCCTGAATTTCCCGATCATAATACCGGGGATAGTCCTCCAGTATATCTAGATTTCCCAACATCTGCTCATCAATCTCGTATATCTCTCCCTGCACATTGTGACCCTCACCGGGTTTGTTCAACAAGAACGGAATATTGTAGCGAGTGCCAATCACTAATGGAAACTTGACTGACGTCGTTCCATTGTTGACAAAACGGGCAAGGCCGTTCTTGGGACTTGAAATCCAATGGTGGTTCGGTTCACCTTGCTTCAACGTACCATACACGAAGACTTTGATCAGCTGCTTGGACATTTTGGATAGGTTTTGCTGACGCATGCTAGTCTGGCCTGTTTATTTCCAGTAATCTGTTGTTATCTATCAAGATTAAGCTGCATAATGAGAAGTGGATGGTGTTAGGGCCTATCAGTTATTAGGAAAAGTGTATACACATCCCTTTTTGTTTTTGTATGTGTCAAGATTGCAGTTTACTGTGAATTGTTATAGTTTATCAGAGCTTTTTGCCATTCCCACATAACTGGCCGCTATTAGCACACAGCGAGAAATTTCTGAGCAATTTACATAACGACTTTTATCAAAAGATTCACGTTCGTTTACTTCCAAATTGCTTGAATTTTATTTCCATCTCGAAAAGATTACATATTGTACGTATATAGTTATGAGCTAAGTTCAGACAAATCACTAAAAGCTACCATATGCATAGAGCTGTAAATCAATATCTATAGATATCTGTATATAGTATATATATCAGTGTGCTATTCCAATCACATCTGGAAAACGTGTACCTACTACGTATGATTGATTGTATGTGTGTATAGGTACATACATATATCCTCATACGTTCTACAAATGCAATAACCGGTAAAAATATTAATTGCCAACACTGCCTTCAGAGCACATTCACGTCCACGTATTTGGTCATTTAGTTCTGGGCGGTATAAGTAAGATCATCCTGGGCAGGATGCTTGTGCGTGCGACGGTGTCTCATAATATAGGGATGTGTGGTGCTGTTCTCATAGCCTGACAAATAGGGCAAGGAGAGCAGCTTCTCCGGATACTTCTGCAGCAAATATACCCAACAGGGTACGGTTCTAAAAAAACAAAAATTATTAATAAATCAACTTATGCCACTAGCCATTGACGTCAATGAGTATTCGTGCTCACCCCTCGCCCACACCAATGTTCATATCAAGCTTCTCGCGAGTATATATATCCTGACAGTCCTCAAGGTTATCCAGAGAGTTAAGCATACGATCGTCCACTTCATAGATCTCGCCGGTCACATAATAGCCGATTCCAGGCTTATTTAACAAGAATGGAATGTTATAGCGCGTGGCAATGACCAGCGGCAGCTTCTCCGTGGTCGTCGCACGGCACCAGAACTTGGCGTATCCATTGCCAGAGCTGGCCAAAATCGAATTACTGGGTTGTCCGTATTTGAGAGCTCCGTACACAAAAAGTTTTTGTAGAACAGACGATGCTTTCTGCAACCAAATTAATATACACAGTTTAATGTGGGTGTGGCAAATACAAATTACAAGTAGTACAGGGTACAGAAAACTTTCAGAGTTGGGTTGCCGAATTCTTCCAGAAATATATGTAAATACAGTATACAAGTATGTATGTAATTTACACAGGTGTTTTTACATATATGTGTGTTTTGTTGAGGTATGCAATTATTAAATCGAATCGAAATTTCTACGTTCTTATCAGGTGTTCGGAATTATTGTATGCTACTTAAGTACAGGCCCCAGGGCAGATGAATGAGTGGGACATCGATAAGGCGGCACCAAAAGAACACCACGCGCCACTTACACATACATACATATAATATTTACATCCATTCGAATATCCCTTATTGTGTCGGTATTTATTTATAAAATTTCGTGCTTTGTTAAAGCAAGATAAGCGTGCTAATTTATCAACCGGTTTTTTGCATTAGCGCTCGTTTTCCTAACTGCTTCTTAATTTGTTGTTGTTGGTACACCAAGTAAAACGGTTTTTAGTCTTTTCGGCTGACGTGCGTGTTTCAGAAACTGCGCAGCAGTTGCGCCTACCTAACATGCATATACGATAAACATATGTACATATGTGTGTACATACATACATGTACATACATATGTATGTATGACTTATAAATAAATACACAGAACGACACTTAATAAATTGCAATTGCAAGGCAGACATGCAATCAGGCCCCGTTACTGGAATAGGTTTAGCAATAAAAAAAATAAATACATAAATATCCGTTGCATTTGACACGCGGGGCCTGGCCACACATCAATTCTAGGTGCTTACATAACGTAGAAACATACATACATGTACATAAAACACGACCAGACAATTTACAAACGCGTTTTGCGATAAGAACAACGCTATGCGTTTTCCCACGGCCTTTTGCGACTTTCACTTCTGCCTTTGTATCCTGCAGTGCTGTCAACTGGTTTTGTAAGGACAGATGTACATACACACGCACACACACACACACCTGTACACATTACACACACATCTTTATATAACAATTACTTACCTTTATCTGGCACATTTTATTCAGTCCAATAAAATACAACACTACTGTAAAACTGTAATTTTTTTTGTGGAAATTACTACTTTATTGAAATTTTTGAGCAGGTGAGCGCTACTCGACGAAAGTAAATAATTCAAATTGCAGGATTACCAGCTCCAGCAGTAGAAAACCCAACCGTTCCAATCGAGAGCAAAACTCCAACTGAGCTGACGCGCCGTTTTGGAGAACAAGGCGAACAGAACGCGCGTGGTCGCTGCTGCTGTAAGCGCTGGCGTCGATGACGTCGACTACTACAGCCTTAAAAAATGAAAACACGCCACACGCGCCACTTTTAGCGCCGCCCGCGAGCTACAATATTTGGGTGGGAGCGTGTGTTTGTTTTTGCTATTTTTCGTTCTATCATTCCTGCAAACATTTTTACACTTAGATAGGAGCAGTTCGGCAACTCAAACAATAATTAATATAATTAACGCGCCTTATCAATGTCACCGTACGACGACAGAGAGGGCGTCGTCGTCGTAGTTTGTCAGCTGCGAGCGGTTTGATTTTAAAAACAGTGGCGTCGAAAATTTATGAATTTGGGCAGCGATTTTATAAATCATACACAAGATGCATGCAAGCATATACCCCCATCCAAATGGTCAGAAACCCCGCTTCACACCGTCACTGGACCACACGTACACACTTTTTACTTGCTGTGCATAGCCGCTGTCGTAGGAAATGAAAATGGAGGCAAGTTTTTGGCAGCGTTAACAAAATTAATTCAACGTCTTAGCGGCAAGCCCTCGCAATCTACATAAATAGATAAACCAATAACAACAACAATTTCATTTTGTTTTTGATATTTATTTATGCACGCGACTTGTTGGAAAATTCTCTGAGCACAAAAACCAGTTCTTTTTCTCCTTGTGCGCTCTTGTTGCGCTCTCTTGCCGCAAAACTACAGCTCTCATTTGGGCGCACAATATACTATACTCTACACAACACGAGACATTCGTCGCGCGCGCTCGTTTTGCACTAGCAATAAGAAGTAAACAATCAACAAATTTTAAATGTGGAAAAAGTGCGGAAACTCAATAATTGATAATTGCTTGTATACTCTATAATGGTTTAATTAATTTATCTTATATTATGTGTTTACGCGAAATGAATAACATGAATTTAACAAATTTGATCATATTATTCCCTTTATAACTTAATTGGTAGATATCTACGTTTAGCAATTTTTTATATATATCCGGAAAAATAGATATAAATAAAATACAATTTAAAAAGTACTATTTACATTGTTTAATAATCTTCACAAAGTACCACCAATATGTATCACTAGCTTACAAAAAAAAAAAAAAAAAATTATTTGAAGTACTAACAGAATTTCTTTATAATGTCATTACAATAGAGGATCGCTTGTTTTCAATAAAAATAATGGAATTACACAGAACTTTCACAATTTAATTCACGATTTGCCAGCGCTTAGGTACTTGGTATGAGAATCGCAGAGGAGGGCGACCACAATATTTTAATTTAAATCCACAATATTATCATTTAATTTTTTAGAAAATTCATTCTTTATTTGCCAGCACTTAGGTTCTTGGTATGAGAATGGCAGAGGATGGTGGCCACAATATATTGATTTAATTTATCAGAAATTTCACAATTTAAATGCAGAAATTTATTATTTAATTGTTTAGAAAATGCACAATTTAATTCTCGATTTGTCATCGCTCATGTACTTCGTATGAGAATCGCAGAGGAGGGCTGTCACATAATGTTGATTTAATTTATCAGAAATTTCACAATTTAAATGCACAAATTTATTATTAAATTGTTTAGAAAATGCACAATTTAATTCTCGGTTTGACAGCGCTTAGGTACTTGGTCTGAGAATCGCAAAGGACGGCGGCCACAATATTTTAATTTAATTTATCAGAAATATCACAATTTAAATGCACAAATTTATTATTAAATTTTTTAGAAATCTCACAATTTGATTTTCGGTTTGACAGCGTTTAGGTACTTGGTCTGAGAATCGCAGATGACGGCGACAACAATATTTTAATTTAATTATCAGAAATATCACAATTTAAATGCATATTTATATTATTTAATTGTTTAGAAAATGCACAATTTAATTCTCGATTTTCCAACTCTTAGGTAAATGGCATGAGAAATTATTTTATTTTAATTCATCAGAAATTTCACAATTTAAATGCACAAATTTATTTTTTAATTGTTTAGAAAATGCACAATTTAATTCTCGATTTGTCATCGCTCATGTACTTCGTATGAGAATCGCAGAGGAGGGCTGTCACATAATGTTGATTTCATTCACAATTTAAATGAACAAATTTATTATTACATTTTTTAGAAATCTCACGATTTGATTCTTGGTTTGACAGCGCTTAGGTACTTGGTCTGAGAATCGATATTTTTATTATTTATTTTTTTAGAAAATGTACAATTTAATTCTAGATTTGCCAACTCTTAGGTAAATGGTATGAGAATCGCAGAGAAGGGCGGCCACATTTTTATTTTAATTTATCAGAAATTTCACAATTTAAATGCACAAATTCATTTTTTAATTTATTATAAATTTCGCAATTTAATTCTAGATTTGCCAGCACTTAGGTACATGGTATGAGAATCACACAGGAGGGCTGTCACAATATTATTATTTAATTTTTGAGAAATTTCACAATTTAAATGCAGAAATTTATTATTTAATTTTTTAGAAAATGCACAATTTATTTCTCGATTTGTCATCGCTCATGTACTTCGTATGAGAATCGCAGAGAAGGGCTGTCACATAATGTTGATTTCATTCACAATTTAAATGCACAAATTTATTATTACATTTTTTAGAAATCTCACAATTTGATTCTCGGTTTGACAGCGCTTAGGTACTTGGTCTGAGAATCGATATTTTTATTATTTATTTTTTTAGAAAATGTTGAATTTAATTCTAGATTTGCCAACTCTTAGGTAAATGGTATGAGAATCGCAGAGAAGGGAGGCCACATTATTTTATTTTAATTTATCAGAAATTTCACAATTTAAATGCACAAATTCATTTTTTAATTTATTAGAAATTTCGCATTTTAATTCTAGATTTGCCAGCGCTTAGGTACATGGTATGAGAATCGCAGAGGAGGGCTGCCACAATATTATGATTTAATTTATGAGAAATTTCACAATTTAAATGCACAAATTTTTTATTTAATTTTTTAGAAAATGCACAATTTAATTCTCGATTTGTCCTCGCTTAGGTACTTGATGTGAGAATCGCAGAGGAGGGATGCCACAATATATTGATTTAAATGATCAGAAATTTCACAATTTAAATGCACAAATTTATTATTTAATTTATTAGAAATTTCGCAATTTAATTCTAGATTTGCCAGCGGTTAGGTACATGGTATGAGAATCGCAGAGGAGGCCGGGCGGGGCCACAATATCTTTATTAAATTTATCCGAATACATATAAAAAGAGTATAAAAAACTTAAAATTGTACACATTAAAAAAATGGAACGGAAAAAGTAGTTGAAATTATTCAATTTAGCTCTAGCTTTGGAGCTTCATTATTTTTAATGACCTCGCAAAAGTCATTTAACAATGCAGCTGGTGCCGAATAATTACTGTTGTGGCTTGTGGTTTGTAATTTGCACAGCTGCTAAATGTTTGTTATATTAGGTAGGGTGGTGGGGCCTATAACAGTCCCAATAGTTCAAGTTGCCCAACAATGCCATAATATTGTCAAACTCAGTAATCCTTCGTACATTTCCCGTCCCATCCATAATGATGGTGTTTGTGTCTGCAGGCGCACATATTGGGTGCAAAACAAAATGCCTTCCGTCCACAGTCGCTGCAAATATAATGATCGATAGCCGTTTATATCAATAAATAGATAAGAGTCCATTTAACTTACAATGTACATATTGGCATACACACTATCCCTCGAAGCGTGGTCCGCAGCTCGTAGCCTTGTGCACAGATGCATTCACCGTTATATGAGCAACGACCGTTAATGCAGCGCCTGTATGTAGATACGTAGAGATCGTTATATTATAGCAATCATATAATTACAAAATTGCAAAATGCCCGAAATGAAATTAACAGCCCAACTAATAGGCTATGTACGTAAACAGGACTCTTGCATCTGATAGCTTCAAAAGCAGGAAACAAAAAGGAATAATCTTTTTAATTCTTTTTGATGCGATATAAAGTAGAAAATTTACAATCAATACATATGTAACTTGTTTAAACCGTTAACCACTTTATGAAAGCTAAGTACTTATATTGTCCAGTCGGCTTATATCAGTAATGCAAATGGTTTATACTATGATTCCTTTTAAAATTATTGTCATGGCAGATTAATGACGAAGTGCTTGGGGTAGACAAATTGGATCCGTTATCTACCACGAATCTTTTTAAAAGTAACTGATCTTCACAAGACCATAATTTCTATCAGAGCTTTATGATTCATTCTTGCTTCAAAGTTCCATATAACATTCCAAATTTGGAATAGCGGTGCAATTAGGTAGATAGTTTTTGATTTGGTTATTCACATAAAGCAGTAAATACCGACTCACCCGCGACAACGATCCAACAAATGTGGTCCACGCCGGCGACAAAGACGGGTCACCGGATCGAAATAGTATCGTTTATTTTTACGGCACACGCACAGATCGGGCGCTGCACAGTATCCACCGGCCTCTTTGCAACCTGGCAAACAGTCAGCAGCACAGACCAGACCCTTCATGAATGACGTCATATATTGCTCGGCACAGGGACAGGGCCCATCCTCAAAGCAAACGCCATCCACGCACAAAATGTGACAACGACGCACACACTGATGGGTATTCACAATCAACATCTCGTATGGGGAGCAGAACGGCGGCGGCTTATTTAATTCATAGCTAGAACTGTGACGCAGCTGCAACAACAGAAACAACAACAATAAGGGGCTAGACAGCAGCATCGTCGTCGTCGTCTCCGTCGTATATACTTGTAGCTAACTGACTGGCGAGCCGATTTTCAATTGCACATTGATAACAAGCCGGGCTAGTCGAGAGTGAAAGTAATCTGCATATGTAATTTGTTTGCCCAACTCATTGACATTACTGGCGACCACGACCACGACCGCGATCACGATCGCTTCTACAAATACAGCTCAAGAGTAATCATCATGGATTATGTTATGTACACATATTCAAAATAATAAGCGCACTGCTATAAGTTGTCTTTATACTATTTTTATTTTAATTCCGTTATATTCATTTTAATTATACTAAAATACATAAGGATCAATATCCTGCTCAATACCTGAATAAACTGTTCTCGAATGTACAATAAGTAAAGTTTTATTTGTTTTCATTTCGCTTTTTATAAATAGAATAAATAGGACACCTATTAAAAATCTTGCTCGCTTTTGAAGGTACATTCATATATGTATGCATTTCTATTCCTACACTGAAAAATTAAAACAAGTAAAAGGCAAATATGATAGTGTACTTATAATTTTGACCATTTGTGTACGCAAGTACGCGTATGTACGTATATACATACTGGTACATACATATGTATGTATGTACTCGTATATGAATATTATGCAATACAACAATCTAATGGATGACAACTGAGTCAGTGTTAGAGCCACAGCCGCTGTCGCTGATAACGGACGCCAGAGATCAGTTGAATTATAAAAACGCATTTGCTTGATTTTAAATGCATTACTCATCGCCCTAGCCCCAAAATCCAGACACACATTAAAATATTTCGATTGGAGCTCACAGCAGCAGCAGATGCTGTTGTTTTTGTTTGTTATACTCTGTATCTTTTAGTTTTTGAACAACCACAAGAAAGCGTACCAGAACCCACAAAGTGTATACATACATTTAACTACTATGTATATTTTGTAATTCATGTGGAATCTTAAATTTGGCAATCACATTTTTTTAAAGCTTATTTACCTATTTATGTATACACATACATATGTGTATATGTACACATGTGTCAAGATTTATCTTAAGAGCACGGCTGAGCCGGAAATGTAATCTCTACGCATGCTCTGTCAGCAGCGGTTGTTGTTGTAGTTTAAGTGCGTGCTGCAAATATACGCATTGCATTTATGCAAGGGAAATGAGCTTTGTGTTATAGATTTACTTTTTAATATAACTATGCGCCCATTTTTAAATTACGAACATTAAAAACATATTTATTTTAGAAGACTTCAATGTTAAATTAACAAAGTTTCACAGGACTAAGTACAGAGTGAATAAGACTTGAGCGTGCGAGGCTAGCATTCGACTCGTTTCTCAACGGAATTGGGTGGCAAAGCTAGATCCAACTCCAGCGTGTGTGTGTCTGTTTGTGAGTGGAGAAGAGAGCGCAAGAGAATGAGTGCAATTCTGGAATGTCTGGATTTGCCGCTCCCCCTGCTGCCTGCCGGCTTGTTCGACTCAATTGGTCTGTTGTTGGTGTTGTTGTTTTTGGTGGTAGTGCACATACATTCATACATCTGCATGCATGTGGGATGGTTGGCTGACTTTAATGCGCCGCTCTATTCATTCAGTCGATTGTTGTCTGTGAGCAAGTCAAGAAGTTAATGCGCCCATGAGGTTGGCGCTGACGACGCTTGCGCGAACGGAAGTTCAACGTTTGGCACAATGTTGCAAAATTGAAAAATGAAATGAGCATCGAAAGTGTTGTGCTAATGTAACATTAACCTTTGTTTGTCAAAAAAGGCACTTTTTACAAACATAGATACACACGTACATATGTGCCTGCTATTTATGTGTAACCGCACCCAGGCAGGCTTTATTTTCAATTAAATCCAGACGCACTGTCATTGCCGCATACTGCGCGCAGCTATGGAACAACAACAGCAGCAGCAATAACAACAAATTAGATACACAATTTGTTTTTTACCAACCAGCGATTCGGACAATTCATTTGTGGGGTGAAAAACACAAAACAGACAACGGCGCAGAACGAACGGCCAAAGCATAAAATAAACAATACCATTTTGGGCTAGCTGGCCAGCTTTATATGTACTTACATACATACGTATATGTACATATACTTGTATGTAGACAACAATATATTCATACAACGTCCAAGGAAGTTTGCGTTTCTGTGTCTGCCGTTGATCGGTAGTGCTAGTGGTGGTGGTGGGTGCGGTGCAAACGCAATATTTCGAGTCTATATCTATTATGTATCCGGCAAGTGTGGACGCGCCCTTCGGCGACCAACTGGAGGAGTCAACGACAAAGCACAAAAAAAGGAGGAACATTAATATGTGCTACATAATCATCACAACAAGCAATCTAGTCTGGTTTCTTTGCACCCTTTTCGCAAGCATGTTGCTAATTACGGCTCTCGTTACACCCAAGTGGTTGATTGGACCAAATGCTATGGCCGTGCCCAAGCTGAGCGGCCCACTCGACAATAATGCGTTGGGTGGTGAGTTTTTGGATTTGGGGGAAAAGACGCACGCGTCTGAGGTGCGCTATCCGTCAGTGGGCATCTACACACGTTGCACTGTGATGCATCATCAGGGTTACCATTGTGGGGCCTTCGATCTGGATGGCTTTGCCACAGATAGCACCGTGTATCCAAACGAATGGAAGGCCACCATGTTCTTTCTATTGCTCGGATTTATTTTGCTCTCTATAACGGTGCTCCTCACTCTGGTCACCTGTTGTCGTCAGTCGGCATTTGGCAAAAGCTTACACAACATGACGGCATGTGCGCAGGTGCTGGCAGGTGAGTTTGCTTAGCACAGTCAGTTTGTTTGTTGGTGTGTGTTGACAACCTGTTGTTTGTGTGTTAGGCATAAGCGTGCTGTTGTCCCTCTTTATGCATCCATTGGGATGGCGAGCGCAACGGGTGCAACGTTTGTGTGGCATGGAAGTGGAGCCATTTTATCTAGCTGGCTGCAGCATAGGTAAGTCGAAAAAATAGTGCCACTGTTTATTTTACACGCTACTATCATCTGCAGGCTCCTCCATGTACTGTGCCAGCGCGGGCGCTCTACTGACCTTTGTGGCAGCTGCTCTGAGTGTGTGGGCTGAGTCGTCCAACTTGCGAACGCGCGTGCGTCGCCGTGTTGAAGAGGGTAACATGCTTGTGTGCATTCCATAGCGTCCGAAGGCGCAATAAAGGCATTGCAGCTACTTAAATATTGAATTTAAGCATGCATACTTAATTTAATTTTTCATTAATTGTAACATAAATAAACTTTAAGCATTTCTACCAAACAGGACTAATTTTAAAAAAATAGGCACAGCTGCTCCTGCTTCTGTATTGCAGAGTTTTATTTCCGCTTTGACTTCGACTTGCTTAGGGGCTTTCCTTCAACTATGGGCTTCGCTTTGGGTATGTACACGCCATGGTTAGTCTTTTTCAGATGCGCAAATAATTTGTTCTTTGATTCAAAGACAGCCTTACAGGTGACGCAGATGTGTTGCAGCGCTCCATCGACAGAATCTGCTGCTGCGCCTTTAACAACTGTTGAGGGAGGGGGAGTTGCTTTCAAGATTGGTTCTGCCACTGCTGTGGCTGTTGAGGACTTGGGCTCCGCTTCACGCTTTTGATTATTCGCAGCCTTTTTGTTTTTAGTTTTTTTGCTAGATTTCTTATTAACATTGCTTTTGCTCCAATCATCATCGGAGTCGCTCGGAGCTTCCATTTTTTGTGACGATTGAAATTCATGCTCCTCTTCGTCGGCACTGTCGACTTGCAACGGTCTAGTTGTAGCTTTCTTTGATTTCTTATTTTTCTTGCCGCGTTTGTTGTTTGATGGCAAATCTTTTTCGGCATCGATTTCGTCTTCTTCCTTGCTAAATTGGTCTTCTAGTTCTAGTTCATTAAGGGACTGCTCTGCCTCCATTATGATATCGTCTTCTTTTTCAACACCCTCGTTAGAGTCGTTAAAAGCCTCATCTTCAACAACCATTTCTTGGCGCAAGCGCTCCACATTATCACGATGTTTCTTGCTCTCTTCGTGGTTTGCACGAGCTTTGGCATTTTTAAAGGACTTGTTACAGGCTACGCAATACAAATCATCCACATACTCCAGCTCAGACTCAACGTCATCTGCTTCCAAATTGATTTCGCTGTCGGCTGTCAAATCTGAATTCTGTTCATCCTCATCTTCGTCTTCGCTTTCGTCGGTGTATTCGTCCGAGTCGCTGCCATATTGCTCTTCCAGCTTCTTTAACTGTTCTTCGTAGCCTTCGTTGTACACGTCGCTTTGACGCGTTGTCGCCAAATCCTCTTGACGCTTTCGGAGCTGCTCCTTACGTTTCTCCTCCTGTTTCAAGCGATTTGCCTCGGCTCGTTCCTCCAGCACACGTCTGTAGGCCTGAACACGACGATCCCGCTTTCGCACAAACGACACCAAGTTTCGGATCTGAAAGAATTTAATGTTAAATTGTAAAAGTTAAAATAACCCAAATGCTACTAACCTCTTCATTTCGCTCTTTGCGTGCCTTTTGCACAATCTTCTTCATCTCCTTCTCCACCTTCCGCAGTATATACCGATCCTTAATTTCTCTCACATCGTAGGGACACAGCCACTCGTAAGTCTTTTTCGTACTGTACGCCTGCCAGTAGGCGTAGAACGGTCCCACAACATCCTCGTAATTGCTATCCGCATTGCCAAATGCTGGAATGGCTTCTATTTCTTCATTACTGTCCATAAATTCTGCGTCTTCGGCGGCCAGGTTCTGAAACACATCACTGTAGACGCTATAAAAGCTTTGCCCATCGTCCCCGAAACCTTTGTAGCACGATCCCGTGAAATATTGGAAGACGTTCAAGCAGTTCTCCTCATATTCCGAATTCTTGCCACGCAAGATTTGCTCTCTGTGATTATCGTACCAAGCACGTTCTTGGGCATCCGATAGCACCTCGTAGGCCTGTTGAATGAGCAGAAAGCGTTTCTTAGCTTCTTCCAAACTATCCAAATTTTTATCGGGATGCCAGCGCAAGGCGAGTTTTCTGTAGGCGGCTTTGATGTCTGCCTCGTTTGAGTCGCGTGCCACTCCTAATTCCTCGTAATAGCAACGCATTTTTGCAATGTTGTTATGAACAGAGATCAGCAGCACCGAAATTTCGCAAAAACCTAGAAATGCCAAACAAAAACATCGTGTTTGGCAATAGTGGTGAGCAAAATATGCTGTGACCCTATCACATATGTTTCCGCTTGCGAAATAACAGTATGAACAAATGTATTTTTCTAACTATATTATTGTTTTCTAAGATATGATAAACCAAAAGTTTTTTAATCTTTGTTAGAAAGTTTATTTTTAAAATATTCAAAATAATGGATTATAAATAATGCTGCTTTATTTCTGCGGTCACAAATATGCAGCTATGAAACTATCGGTACCACTTATCGATATTTCCACATCGATACGGTTTTTTTTTTCTTACAAGTTTGAATTCGTTAAAAATCCATAGCTTACTTTAAGGCAATGTTGTATTAACATCGAAAAATATGATTGTGAATATTTTAAAATTTAGATTAGCTCACTTGGAGTAGATTTATCGTTATAATTGAACTGGAACCACTGCATCGCTCCGCGGGTCGACGAGTCCTGAAGCTGCGCATTCCGTCAGTAGCTTTTTCAACTTCTACGGCGACAGTTGCTCTCGCTGCAGTTAACGCAATTTATCTCGCACGCTTCAACGCTACATACTTTACCAAGCCAACTAAGCTCACACGCACATACCAATACATAGATTATATAGTCTCTATATATTTATATATACATGTAAAATGTGAAAAGAAAGTCTTATTTTCTGCAGCCGCCGCCTTCATAACTGAAAACAAAGCACCTCCTAAAAGTAGGCAACTGCCACTGCTTTTTAATATATGCGTTACCAATGCACTCCATTTTCAAATAATTTGCATAATAGAAATTTCCGGTTTAGTTTTCTTATAACAACTATAATAAAAAGTGTCATGCCGTGAATAAAAGTGAAGCCAATACGATATCAAATAAAACATTTTCGCAAACAAAAAAAAATACCTAAAAACGATAGAGGATAGCAGTAAAAAGCGAAACGCTCTCGAAAATTACTAGACACATAAAAATTTACAGTTACGTAGGATTTACAACCAAGCTACGTTCATTTCCGTGGGGGAGGATTGAAAAACACAGACGGCACACACAGGCATAGGCACACACGTCAGCGAGTTACTTCAACGCACAGCATGAGCGAGTCCTTGAAGCCTCGTTAGGCAATATAGGCGAGCATCTCAACTTACAAACAACCCCCAACGCGACCCCAAAGCTTGAGTCCTGTAGCCGAAAAAACGTCAACAAAAAACAAACAACAAGCCGACACACACACACACACTCATATTTATATAGATATATACATATATATATGCACGTATATATGTATATGTACACACGTACGTGTAGGCGGCGCACTGTCTACGGTTTGTTTGCATTGGCGCATACGTAATGTGTATCATTGTATGCCGCTCCTGTTTCATCTGATTTTGTGCCGCACAATAAAAATAGACCTAAAGGATATTATGAAGCGGCAAGCGTCGTCGTCTGCAGTATTTGCGAATGAGGTAATTTCGCATAAAATACCAACACACCCACACACATTCCGAAAACTACACAGAAAATGGCAGTCCCAATGCTTAGTTTTTGAATTAAGCCTGACTGGCTGGTTGGCTGGCTGGCTGCTGGGGCGCTTTTGTGCTGTCATAAATGGATTTTCTTATCAGCACTAAGTGGCCCCCAGAGCCAGCTGGTTTATGTATCTTATTGTTGCATTTTGCCATAAAGAAAAGCCTATGCAAGGCGACATTGTCAAGCCATTCAGAGGTCCTGTGCATTGCATTTTGAGTAGCCAGAGTTTAAAGCGACTGAACTTTTACTTTTTCATTCCAGTCTTTAATATTTTTCGACAACAATCCGTCCATTTATACGCAACACTTATTGTTAAAAGGCTAATTGCGAACTCAACTTTGGTGCTAAAACTACTTAAAAATGTTCGGCTCGAAGCTGCGTTCTTGGATGGAGACGCACATCGTGCGTCCCCGCAAGAAAGGTAATAAGCGTAAGGAGCTGGAGAGCGGCAGCGCTGGCAAGAAGGCTGGCACTCTGCCCCAAAGCAGCAATCTCAAGAGCAAGTCGACCACTCTACCCACCAGCCCAGTGCTGACGAGCAGTGGCGGCAGCCACAGCGTCATCGCTAGTCCGGTACGCCGGCGTGAGGTCTCTCCCATACAATGTCATGTGAGTAAATGTTGCAGCTCCATTTAAAGGTTGTATATAATTGAGGGTTGTTAAATTTGGTTCTCGACAGACACCCAGCCGTTATGGTTGGCAGTCACCCGATCAGGACACAATAACTTCTCCCAAGTCCGACAATCTTCTCTATGCGCCGCATCGATATCACCGGCAGCCCCAAATACCGCCAAAATCGTCACAACAGCTGAATGTGCCCAACAGCAAGGACAGTTCAAGTGCCGACAAGTCACCCATCAAGGTGAATTGTTCCTCGTCCTCCATATCCTCGCTATCCTGGTCAACGGGCTCCAAGGAACCCTCTATGCACTCTACGGTGGCTAAGCACACAACTTTTAAGCTAGAGTCGGCAGAGTTGGCTTTGTCGCGAAGCTATTCGGACTACCATGACACCATGCCCGAATTAGTTGCAACCGCTGAAGAGGAAGTGGAGTACGAGGAAGTGGGTGCGCTTTTGTTGCGTCCTCAACCACCACAGGGACGGCAAGACATCGCGGATTATCAACGACCCCATTCAGAAAATTTGACCAGCTTGCACCTTAGCTATGATATGAAGAGTAGCGAGGATAGCAACCATGTGCGTTACGGGCGTCTTTTGCCCTCCAAGCTGGCTACACAGGTATCCGATTCAGTGGAGAGTTTAACCGTGAAGAGTGAGTGTCTGGCGGCACCACTTCCAGTGCTTCCTCCTGCCCCCTCTGTGGGTCGCCTGCGAAACAGTCGTGGCCTGCCACGCAGCAACTTGATGCCTGGTAGTCGTGCTCCCCTTGGCATGGCCGGACCACCACACAGCTTATCATCGCCAGAAAGTGCGTACTCTACTGGCTATTCTACCGATGGGACCTCCCCATGCGCTGGCAATTACAATCCACCGGAATATTACATCAACATGCGGACGGGTACCCACTACTTTCCCAAGAGTGTCAATTCACTGGCTATCGAAGCTCAACGCTACAAGTTCGGCTTGAACCGCATTGAGGAGATGTCACCGTTAGACCCATTGGTAAGATAACAAATGGCTCTTATTTGAACAAATGAAACATTTAGAATATCGTTACATCCAGCCCAAGAGCAGTTTCGGTAATACTTGTGCCAATAATTTTGGTCAGCCGCGGCTGGAGCCCAGTCCTAGTCCATTGGCTTTGCGTCATGCCGCCCCCAAGCTCTTCGAGTGTAAGTGTACGGTTGAGTGGAGCAATAACCTGAGCAATTAAAATACTCTGCTACTGTCCCTTCCTCTGCAGCACCCTCTCCACGTCAACGTTGCCGCATACGTACCAATCCCTGGTACTCAACTGGGGAGACGCCTGCCATGCATCTCACACCCGCAGCAGGAGCAGCAACAGCATCAGCGACAACAACAATAATGCGCATGGAAGTGGATGCCACCAGCACCACCTCAACAACTTCCTCGGGCATCAAGTCGAGCAATGAGCTGGAAGCGCTGGCCATGGAACGTAGCAAGTAAGAGCCGTCAACCCCCATCACACGAAAAGGAAAAACATAACAATAACGTCAACCCCTCTTTGCAGGAAAAATGGCAACAAGTTGGGCATGGGCATGGGAACTTCAGCCCCTACCAACATGAACGCTGCTTTGCTGTCAAAGTCATACGAGTCGTCTGAGGGTTCCTCGTCCTCGACTGAAGTGGAAAATGCACGCGCCTACTCGCCACACACCATCAAGCGCAAGCATTTTGAGCGACTGGGCACGATGGTGGCTGCGAGTGAGCAAGCAGCCTGCAGCAAGGACATCATCCATCGTCAGGTGCTTTCGGAATGCCAAATTATGCAGCAGGAGTCCCTTTTCGTGGTGAGCGACGATGAAGCGACACTAAACGAAATGATTGGCAAGTTTGATGAGAGTTATGTCTATGAGAAGGAGACAGACATACTAAGGTGAGCGCTGGTCACACCTCCCATTCGGGATGAATTTGGAATTTGGGATGCCTACTGAGGCATCTAGGGAATCTAATTTCCCAAACAAAGTATCGCACATTAATATACTAATATTTGTCCATTACAGCAGCGACTCGGATCCCACAGACTGTGCTTCTGAGTTGGACACTGGCCAGGACGCAGGGGACGAGTGCGATACTGACGAGTTGCTGGATATTGACTTCATAGATACATCATCCATGCAGGAATTGGTGTTGGAGCGTAAGGAGCTGCAGCGTAATTTAGGCAGCTGCCATTACTATCCGAACACCAGCCCAACACGCTCTGCCTTACGCCAGAGCTTTGAGCGTAAATCATCGGTGCGATCGCGGCGCAGTGTTCGTTCTGCTAAAAATACACAGGATGTCCAATCGGGTGGTGTGGTATCGAGTGCAGCCCTACAACGCAGACGCAAGCGTTTTATGAAGACACGCAAGAAGAGCTGCGAGAATAGGGACAAACATCTCGAATCGCCCCTACAACGACCGCGTGAATCGAGAAGCGTTGGTGGCACTCCCGTTTGCTTGCGTCGAAATCACCAGCTGGGAGGTGCAAAGGATAGGTGGGTACTGTTACAGGAAATAGATAATATAACGCCTGATATATTGTCCTTTGCAGAATATATAAAACATCGCCGCTTTCAAATCGATCCAATTCGCTTATCTTTGGCACCGTGCCAGAGAAACACTTTATGACTATAGCAGAGAGCGAGAAGGCACTGCTTAAAGCGGACATGGAAGCCGACATGAAGTACCGACAACTCATTATGGAAGCGGAGTCGCTGCTCGAGTCCATGAAGAACAGCTTGCAAAGGTAAGCTCAGTTAGGGCTAGATTTTCCAAATTGCTTTTCAATTTAACAACTTGAACTCCAGCATACCACGTGACACGCCCGTCGCCAGTCCCAGACGTTTGAATCCCTTGGCCAACAAGCGCGTTGAAATGCTCAAAAATAGCGAAGTGGAGTCCAAGAAACAAGCAGCTCCTCAAAAGGAGCCAACATCGGATCATGAGTTGGCGGCGGCTATTAATAAACGCATCGAACTACTTAAATTTGAAACTGCTTCGGCTCCAAACAGTCCCAAGATGGGACGTTGTAGTCCTCGTAAAACGCACCTAACCAACTTTATGAACCAGAATGCACCTCCCGAGCTACCACCTCGTAAGAACAACGCCGCTGATCAGCCCTACAAGGTGCCTCTTTCCCCTCAGTTGCAGCTAAATGGTCGCCGTTTGCAGAGCAGTCCTCTGGGCTCGCCCCGGAGTTCGCGACGTTTGCAGTCGTCGCCCTCGCCCTCGCCGCGTCGTTCCGGACTGTGGAATATGGCATTGCTTAATTTAAACGGTAGCGACTCGGAACTGGAGTGCATTACCGTGGAACGACAGAGCACTGAGGACGTAGCTAATCACAACTATTTGCAACAGGAGCCAGCACTCCAATTCAACAATGCCGACTACAATAATAGTAATGTGGCACTTTCGGAGAGTAGTGTCCAGGCCAGTTTTTATTGCCCACACAGTGAACCGTTGAAGCGCAAGGTCTACAAGGGCAGCTCTTCGTTCGAGCGCATTAAGAAGACATTCGACTTGGAATTAGGTGAGCTGAAATGTTATGATAAATCTAAAATGATGGCTTACCGTATGGTAACATGTGATGTAGGTCGACTCTATAGCTACCCCTGCCCTTAATTGTTAGTTTGGAGATCTTTTTAGAGACTAAGATGGCTCTGGGCCATTGGTTTATAGCAATCAAAATTCTGGCGTTTAGTTCTAAAAATTTTGATCTGTTTTCTATCCGTCTGTGTAGCAATTTAGTCTTTAGGATCTTCACAAAGGTTGAGGAGATTTCTGATATGAATTTTGATTAGTTCTGAAAATAAATTTATTGAAAGATTTCAGTGAATTGCAAACACATATTTTCGGTCTGACGATTAATAACTATACACGTAAGCACAAAATCTAATCAATTTATTATTTAATTAAATTTCACTAGATATGAGCCAACAAACAAAGACGGACGTCTGTGGATTTCCGGGCGAAAATCGTCAACAACAATCCAAGTTGGTATCTGTTTCGGCCAAGAGCTCCATGCATGACGTTAACAATGATACAGCTGAGACTCAAAGCAACCATTGCAAGCAGCAAATTCTGCTCAGCACTATTGTGGATCTGAAACGTAGTCTGGAGCATCAGAGCTACGAACTTAGTGGTCTAAATGGTGAATAGTTGCCAACAAAAACTAGTAGAAGACATAGACATGGTATTACAAGTGGACTGAAAGCTATTATTTAAGCCTAATGCATATGATATTTGGCTTCCAGTTGAAGCCAACATACGTAATCATCTCATCATACATACATATGCTGTAGTTGTAGTTATATTTACATTATTGGGGAGTGGCTCTTTCTAGTCACTCCGGCACATGGGAAATTGAGTGCAATAACTTTGATGAATAGTCTTAAAACATAAGTTTCGCCTATTTTTTGATTATTATAATTTGTTGTTTTTTTTTTTAAGAAAACTGTTTTTATAGACGTTATACGAGTATACCTAAAAAATAAGTAGTTGACTTCATTAATCCTGATTATGGCTGGAATTTATTATTCAAATCTGAATCTCTACGCATTAGAACTTTATTTGTAGTACGAAATATTGCTTAAATTCCTACTACGACGAATATGTCATTTAGTCAAGACTAAAACTCTAGCTGGTAGCTGGTATACTCTTAAGGTACGGTCAGATGTGCAAATAATTTGCATACAAATGTGTCTTATTTTTAATTTGGGTAATTGGACATTGTATTCACGACATGCTTGTTTAATTTGACAAATGCGTGTGCAAATTATTTGCCTGTATGACCAAACGTTCGGTTACTTCGCACTTCATTCATGAAGCTGTAGAATTTTTGTTTTGAACTTGAGTTCGACACTACATACACTACTATCCTAAGCATATCGATATTATGATATACATTTACATATAACTTTTACCACATAGAACCTAAACTCTATGCATTCTACTGCGAATATACATATTATAATAGAATTTCCTTTTATAGGTCCTATATTATTAATATAGTAGCATTTTAGTTGTTTAAGTACGTGTAATCCCTCCAAAGTACCAAAATTAACATTGTTTAGCCAAATTGTTTGTAGTGTTAGAATTGTTTAACTGTTTGTTTAAGTTTTCCAGTTAGTAAATGTTTTTTTACTCGTATAATCCATAGCGAAAATTTTTGTTACTTACTGGTGGCTTGCTGCCGTTTTGTGTCGAAATCGAAATTGAATCGATGCCATGCATTTCAATTTGGCGCTGCTGTCAATTAATTCTTATTTATAAATTGGTGACGTGAATTAATTAAACGTACTTAGTTATGTAATTGTGTTGTGCTCATTAACATAGAATATAATTAAAATGATACAGTTAGCATACCTACATACTTACACACATAAATATTGATTATACATTCATACATAATATGTAAACGGATAATGTAACGTGATAATAAACTTAATGAAAAATCATATATCTAAATAATATTCAAAGAAGCAACAAACGCGACTAAACAATCCATTTTGTGCGTTTCGATATCTAGTAAGTATTACCCATTTGGGTATGTGACACCGTTAGTTTTTACCGTAGCACCTGTTGCTTATTCACATTTAGTTTAGTTACATTATTCATTGTTTAGAGTTTTTGTTATTAATTAGCATTTAGATATTTTAATTTATTGGGTTTGGATTTGTTTTAACCCCACGTGCGACATTTCACTTCAAATCGCATTCCTCGGATATCAATTGGAACATTAACAAAAGCTAGATGTTAATTTAAGTCACTTCATGAATTATTTGTTGTTGCTATTGAACTTTCAATTAGCTGCCAATGGGCAGCTTCGATTCAAGATAATTGTTTTTAAATTGAATTTTTGTTACGTACTCGTACATGTTTGTAGATACATATGTGTGTGTGATTTGGATTTAGATTCATGCCCATAATATATGTTGGGAATTTGTTGTTTGTTTTTCAGCGACCTTAAGACAATCCAACGAGCTTTTTGATAAGATATTTACAACAAACTTGCTATATAGAGTACATATATCATTCAAAATCGTGCATAGTCTCGGATGGAAAGGCATTATATAAATTAAGAAAACAGTGTATTTGAAATACAAATTATCTATAGATTGTTACAATCAAATTCATTCATGTTTGTCCCTTGTTCTCATTCTTCTTGATCGAACGTTTAAACCTGAAAATCTGTGAGAGCTCTGAAGACCAATTTTTACTATACTTGTACATGTTGTTTAGGATTTGTGAAAAGTCTCAGCCCTGAACAATTCATTTGAATTGTAGATGTAAATTATTACGATGTTTTCATTAAAAACAAACAACCCCACTACATTCCCAAAGTCTTCCTTTCAATTCGACGTTCCGTCTTTCAGCTTTTGCAAGGGATTTCATTCGTTTTATTTATCAAGTTATGTGGAGTTCGAAAATTAAAGTGTTTAATAAACCGACTATTGATCGGCATAAAGAGTTTTCAAATTAGTTTGGTTTGCTTTAAGACTTACACGAAACACAAACAATTGAACCAAATGTTAAACGAAAAAATGATGTGTATGTATTTCAAATGAAACGTAATTGGGAACAAGCCTGCAAAATAAGTCTAAGTCATTGCTAAAGACTTACTATATAAACGCCACTCTTTTCCGAGATCGACGATAAGTAACTATTATATAGACATACTATGCATATACAAGTATGTATACATACAGACACAAACTTTCTATGAATTTGTAAACACCAATAAAGGACCAATTATGTATTTATATTCTCTTGACTCTTCCTATGCTTAATAATATGAACATACATATAGTACATGCATATACTCGTACATATATTTAACCCGTCTGGATTGATTGACTGCCGTTGTTAATTACGCGTGGAAATACCAGAGTCCCGTCAGAGACGCGCCTGACTGGCGCCCAACGCATCTCAGCTTCAGTTGGAATCGTTGTCTCATGACTAGTCTCGCTTATTATTATGCCTGGCGGTGTTTTTTGTGCCTTTTGTAAAAATTGTGTTCTAAAATCGCCCGAAAAGCAGAACAATGGAAAATTAACAGACGTCAGACTGCTCTTATCGACAAGATGTGGTTGTCGATGTATGAAGTATGCATAGATAATTATGCAGATTGTTGCGGGGAGCAAAGATTTGTGCTCGAGTGGAATAATAATAATAAGATTATGCGTAAAACAACAGAATTGGAAATGCCCCAGCTCCAGCATTTGGTACCCTAAGCTTTTATTGAAAGGGTATATTGGATTTGGTATTAAAGGTTTGTAACAAATGAAGCAAGAATCATGCTTAGATCTCTTAATCTAGTATGCCATAGTTGGATCACGAAAATATGATATCTTTGTCGTTCAGCTGGAACGGAACAAACGTCCGTTATTTTTCAAGAGGCAAATGAGATTAATTTCAAATGTGATCGAAGTGTGATCGATACACAAAAATTTATCTACTATTAATACAGAGGGCAATATTTTTGCTAGGTTCATCAATTTATTTAATCTTCAGAAAGGTCTATTTGCTTAATTTTTCAGATTAGAGAACTTTTATCATAAAAAAAATCAAAGCAATTATATTTCAAGGTACTTACATCATCTAAATAAAGCTCATTGGTAAATGATGATATTGGTATGATATTCAAACAGACGTGTTAAAAACTTGTTTAAAAACTATGGATGATGAAGAAAAACGGCAAGAAATCGTAAGAAATAACCAAGATGAAGAATACATGGTTTGTATATAAAGCAACATTTTAGAACAATAAGGGGAATGACATTTCGTTGCAGTCGAAGACAGCTTCTTTTGAATTTTTGTTTTATTTTTGCCACTGTGGCTAAAATGGAGGCACGACCGATCGATCTGTCGGCTATAATAAGTCGCAGTTGATGTTAATTTGCAGACGATATCAAAACTGGTTCGAAAACAATTTAAACTGATGTCGAAATGCGCGCCCCTAGTGAGTGGGACTAGGAGGAGGTACTCAGCTTCAGCCTCAGCCTCAGCTGCAGACCTGTGCATTACGATGCTACAAAAAGCTTGTCGAAAATGTTCAAAGCTCGCGCGCATACGCATTCCAAGCGCGTTTTCTGCAACGACTGTCCGAGTCGGTGTTGGCAACAGTTTGACTGACAAAATGTCAGACTGTCAGAATGACTGCGGCAGTAGCTTTCGATTTCGTTGGCAAAGCTTTCGCCCTCAGCGCGCCGGCTACAGAGTGCGAGAGACCAGAGATAAAATGTGCGCATGAGCAACGTGTTGAAAGCTCACTTGGCTGTACAATCGACGGACGAGCAACAAAAACATCAACAACAACAATATCAACAAATCTGAAAACGTCGAATTGGCTGCTGGTGTTGTTGCTTTTTAACGTCTTTGTCGATTATCGTTATTGTTGCTGTTGTTGGCCATAAAATGATACTTTAGTGTTGGCTCTGTTCGCTGTCGCTGTCGCTGGTGTTGTTGCTGTTGCTTCTGCTGCTGCTGCCAGCTCTGCTGTTTTTTATCCATGAAGGTCACCATGGCGTATGGCATTCAGCCGCGTGCGGCTGCGCTCGACAAACCATCAAACAGGTGACGCTGGAGCGGCAGAGCGGTGGCGGCCAAAGGGGGCCTGTTGTTTTGGCAGTTATGAAACTAGTCCAATGACTCGAAGCCGCAGCGTTTTGAGTATTTTGTGCGCTTTGGCGTCGCCAACGTCGCCAACACAAAACGTAAACGTGTAAGCGTGTAAATGCATCAATTGTCAAATAAACAAAACAAAACATAAACATCAACATCAACGAAACGACACTTTTAAAGCACTGCCGTCAAAGCCCATACATGCCGCACCACTTGGCGGGGGCAGGCCCCAAAATGTTAACATTGAGGCGGCCAGGCCCGACCCATACCGGCCCGTCTCAGCCCAAGCCATGCCGCGTGCGACCCTCAAGAATCAAACAACAAACGTGTGTTGGCCAAAAAATTAAACCACGATTATTGACCCTGCAGTGCTGTAAGAAGCAATTGTTTTAAACAAACCAGTTACTTGGCTCGCATTTACTTTTGGGAATTGACTAACTCTATATTCAAATTTATTAAATATTATTAAAAATTAATGTATAAAATAATGAACGAAAAACATCAAAATACATAGCATAATTTTTGAGAAGAAAAAAGGTTATAAAGTAAATATTTTGAATTCTTTACAATATATCTAAAGCCCGAGATCCAAGCACATAATTTATTTAAAAAGAGAACGCGAACTATACGTTTATGACTAAAGGTATAGCCAACTTTATTAAAAGAGTATTTTTAAAAGCAAATATAAGATATATATGTACCTAAATATATACCTATTTATTCACATTATCTCTGGAGCAAATATGAGTTACGAGTATATTTTTTTTTACATAATATAAATTGTTTAGAAATAATTATTTCTAAACAAATGTTGTTCTGTCATTCATATTCATAATTTTAAATAATTAGGAATTGAAATTGAAATGTTAAATAATTATAATAAAAGATCATTTGTTTTCCCCCCTCTAGAAATAGAACGTGCCCGTTCGAAACTGTCGCCTTAACGGGTCCATTTATATACAAATGTAAAAAATCAGAGAATTTTAAACTTGAAACACTAGAGGACTCCCTGCTCTGCCATCCCCTCTTATTACACCTGGTTTGTGCAATTTCTGGGCACCGTTATTTAACCAGTTTTCTGGCTATGGCTTGTTCACATTTTATTTGCTTGCTTGTTTCTCGAAATTTCGTTAGCCACAAAGTTTTTTGCGTGCTTTGCCCTCGGAACTGGTAGCAAAAACAACAGCAACAATAATAATAATAAATAAATAAAACATAAAACAAATCGATAACAAATGGAACGCAACTTAAAACAAATAAATGTTGTACCTTTTACGCGTAACTGCCTTAATTTGTTTATTGGCCTTTACCTTTTACACGCAAATTTTTGTTGTGCCTGCGCACCTGTGGCCGAGTATATGAGTCTAAAATTTTAATTTCAGCTTCAAATCGTACTTAAGTTCGATTGAATTTCGCATTTTTTTGCGACGTTTGCATTGCTTACGGGTTTTTTTTAATATGGCTGGAAAAAAAACGAGTATACTTAGAATTACAATTGAGAATTGTTTACTATCAATTGAAAATGCCAAGTCATGCGCCTAAGTTTCTTTCAGTCTTGTTTACCGAATTCTGATCTGAAAACATTTGTTTTGTATTCGCAAATCTTGAACTTTGAACCCGTACGCTCCGTCGATTTGCTCGACATGGGGCGACGTTGAACCGGTTGTCCCAATATACATATGTATATAGTATATATATGTATATATTTATATATATATTTGTTTTTGTTTTCTGTAAAAATACAGGTCAAAAATGGCGCAATAGGCGGTGATTTCAGCTTTGCTTTTAGCACACATCATGCTGAGACCACAAGACCATGACCGGCTAGAACAAGATCGCAAAATATGAGAATTGGCTATGACGTTTGATGACTGGGGAACTGCCTTGGCAATCGGACTTTAATGGAAAGCCCTCGAGTTCGAGTCAGACAGCCAGCACATAAGTGGCTGAATCAGACGATACGCATTTCAATATTGGCATGCTTTTTATATTCAACGTTTCATTACTTTATTTATTTATTTTTTATTTTTTGGGAAACCTATCCGGCTGACGCCACAGCCGTTTTTTCAGAGTGTGTGTTTTTTTCGAACTTGAATATTGTTAAGACTCTTGTTGTCTTTGTTGCCGTTTTTTAACTGCTCGGTGGAGCAGCGCGCAGAGTTAATTAATTTCGAGTGTTCAATTAGCGCTTTTTTTTCACACACCTAGCTGAATATTTTGTAAGCGCTTGCAAGTGAGTTTTGCCTCCAAAACAAGCAACCAAGTCAAGCATCCCCCCCCAGCTTCAATATCCGGAAAAGCGAAAAGAAATAGGAAGCTCTCAAGTTCTAGGCTTTTAAGCATGAAATAGATGTTATAGTTGTTGTTGTATAACAGGTATGGGAATTTTTCTGTAATTATCTGTATCGATTGTGGCTCTGGGCTTACGGTGCGTATGCGTGTTCGTGCCTGTCTGCGCGAATTGACGAGCGAGACAGCCTCACCAGACAGACTCGCAGACTCGGTTTGTAACTACGAAGAATGTTCGTGAATGAATATCTTTTGCATGTTTTAGCATTTTGTAAGAGCTGTGCGCGCCAGTCTGTGTATGGTTTATGTGCGAGTGTGGAATTTCGAGTTTTCGGACTTTGTACTGGCTAGCCATGAACCACGCTTGGCCGCCAACAGACGTAGCCACAACCACAGCCGCAGCTACAGCTACAGCCACAGCCACAACCGCGGCTACAGCTACAGCCACCTGCCCCTGCGCCATATTGTTAATATGATACGCTTTTTTCAGGCCATGTTTTTGTCATGCACAATGTTTGCTTCCCATCTAAGTGCCTTTGTATCCACTTAGTAAGTATATGTTAGTATGTGTATTTGTTGTATCTGTATATCTGTATCCGTATCGCACTTGTGCCGGGGCTCTAATTATTCGAACAACGAGCACAATGACAGCACAATGCGGAATTCTAAGCCTGCTTTCAGATCACTTTGACGTCGCCTATTGGCGTGCCTTATTGGAGAGCCCGCCACACGAAGATGGGGCGTATCCATTAACATTTTCTATGCACATACTTGTATGTATACGCATGTATGTATGTACACACACACATAATCACTCATAATGCGTATGAATAAACATTCGCTAATTTATATTTTTTATATATTTTGGGTAACAAGGAAGCTTTTTGGGGCCTAGTGCCACACTGGCTAACATCGTTTGGACCACATAACGGAAATGTTAGCAAACTAATCATTTGTCTGAGACGCAATATCTATTAGTTATGGCATAAATAATTGGCTAATTATAGACACAGATAGTTGAGCGTTCTCGCAAACCTGCTGCAAAACTCACCACTTCCGTACGCCCCAAAGGTCAAGCCAAGTGCTGATTGGGGTCAAATACAACGGAAGTGATGATTTTTCAATATTTTCGGACAGTGTTCGCTGCCATTCAAAACTTGTTGCAGTTATTTATTTGCATGTACATTTTTTGTTCGCTTCTTGATAATCTGCATTTGGAGTTTATTTTTAAAATATTGTGTACGAGTATTGTACGATTTTTATCATTCCGCACGTGATTTAATTTGGTTCCGCGCTCAAAGCTGCAAATGAAGCTTAACTCATGTGCGGCACAAGAATCTTCAAGCCTTGAACATTAAACCTTGAAGGTGTGGAATGCCCCAAACCCCAATACTATACAATCTCAAATTAGCAAATGAGGGCAACCTCGCACACTTACATTTTACAGCAACTTCACGTAAATCCGAAAAACTGCTGACGCATATCGTAGAATTTTTGCTTCTTCGTTATCTTCTTCTTCTCTTTTCCATCCGTCAGTACAACGAACAAGTCATCAACATATGTAAGAACAGGTTGTTCATGTTTTTGCGTTTTTATGGGCCGATCAATCTGTTTTGCTGCCCTTTTAGTTTACCGCTACGTTCGCAGTTTTGAAAAATATTCAGAATCTTATAGACAAGTGTGACCGAATTTAGTATACTCTTATGGCATTTAAGAGAGACTGATTAGCTGATTGAAGCTGAGATGAGAAAGATTAAACATTAAATTTGTCGTTGCCGGTTAAAATGGGAAGATAGCAGCATTTAATTTAGAAAGCTTAATAATTAAACAGTTAATCACTTATTCGACAATACCTATCTATTTCCAGCTTCTATAACAATTCTTTGGAGTCTACCATCTGCATGGTATGGAAGTTCTTCAATAAATATAGGGGTATATGCATGGATTTAAAAATTAAATTGCTATGCATATGTAAGTCGCATTTTAAAAGAATCTGCATGCCAATATTGGCGATTCTTTTTATCATACTTTCGTAAATACCAGACGAACATAAAGTTATTTTGTCATGCTGACATTCCTTCTTAGGATTGAATGTTTCATAAATCCTAACTATTTCGTTATGCCCATTGGACAAAAGGCACACATATGATGTTTGGCTAAATGATGGACAAATGCTTCAAGATGCTTCAAGGTTTTGCTCTGCCGGGGTCAATAAACCGAAATGATACTGGAGTGAAGTTAACAATTTCAGATTATAGCGCCTATTCCTGATCCTAAACGAGATTTGTAGTTCCGGTTTAAGTTACAGGCCACCGGCAGTCTTTTTGGCGATTCCAGTGTCGTGCCGGAGTAAAACTTGTCTGATTGAGGAACTGATCAATACGATTTTGTTTATCATCAGCTGGCATGGCTAAGGCTGCTGACATCTAACGGGCGGTCAAACAATCAAAGCGGCAAACGCAAAAAAAGCAACACGCGTGGCGAAATCTTAAAATAAAACATCAATTTATAGTGCTGGCAAAGATCTTTCATTTCCGCCTAGACGTTTAGAATAGAGTTCGAAACAAGTTTCGTTGAAATGCCTGCGCAAAAAGCAAAAAGTCGAAACTACAAGTCAAGTCAAGACAATGCAAAAACAAATACAGATACAGATACATGATTTTATGTATCTATAGAAAATTTACTAAAATGACTAAAATGACGCGGTCTGCAGACGCCTTAGCCCCGAGTCACAGTCTGAGTCTCAGTTTCGGCCTCAGCCTCGTTTCTTTTTCTGTCTTAACACAAAGACGAATCGTCATCAAAAAAGATAATAATAAAAAGAAATCAATTTTCGCTACATACTCGCACTCTCACACGGAAGCCTTTCAATTAAATTGAATTGGCGTGGGAGGGCAGATCGAAGCGTTAATTGAATTTCCAGAACTCATACAAATCTCGGCAGTAATATCGTAGCATAAACAAGCAATTGAAGCAACATTATGCGCATCAAAGAACGCCGTTTGTTTGCTCATTTGTTAGTTGGTTCATTGGTTTGGTTGGCTAGCGATTTTTTATGGCGGCACTCGAAACCGTTCAAGTACGCCGCTCCGTCTGAGACTGATAATCACGAATCAAGTTCATGGCTTCATTAAATTATGGTATACGTATAGTTCTGATAGTTTTTTGTGCATACGTCCAAATCAAGTCCAAGTCTAAACAAATAAAACTTAAGTGCTGGCTATGAATGCAATTAACTTGGCCCAGATAACGTATATGCGGCCAAGAAGGTTGGGGAGAAATGGGGGCCTATCACTTCGTAAGACATGTGCTAAATTTTAATCTACTCTCCCAATTAAAACGCCCACATTCTGATACGAACTTATTATAAAATGGCAACGTTGCTCAATGCGGACGGCAGGTGTTTTTATTTGACGCATACTCGTACCACTTGGTAGCCACATTGGCTACTTATATTACCTTCTAAGAATGCCGGTTATCGGCGTATGAAAGAGTTCTCTTTATGACTCCACCACTTGTTTGAAAACAAAATATATCATTTATAATGGCATCGAAAGGACCAAGTTCATGTGATATGCTTCCATTTCTTTGCTTAGTCTGATATTATTGCTATTTATACCCTGTACCCAAAGGGTACAAGGGTATATTAGTTTTGTGCGAGTGCACATGGAACACACAGAAGGAGGCTTGGTAGACCCCACAAAGTATATATATTATTGATCTGCATGACAATCCGAGTCGATATAGCCATGTCCGTCTGTCTGTCCGTCTATCTGTCTGTATGAACGCAAGGATCTCCGAAAGTATAAGAGCTAGAATAACCAAACTTGGTATACAGATTCTCCTGAGACCGAGAAAGGACGAGTTTGTTCATTTTTTCTGATTTACCCCCCCACTCCCCCCCTATTACTGATTTTCTATAACTCCCGTAATTCTTGGAATTTTGAACTAAAATTTTGTAGTCACATTAGGTTAGTAATTATAAATCCGTATACCAAGTTTCATTATGATAGAATGATCGGAAAGAAAGTTATAGCCATATAACCAGGCCCAATGCACACATACATACATATGTACAAGTACACAAACACGCATAAGGCACGATTCTGATGTAAATGTAAATGTATGTATGCATGCATGGAATATTTTATATTTAATTAGTTAATATTTAGTTAATTAATTAAATTAATTTAGTTAATTAATTAAATTAAATTAATTAATTAATTTAGTTAATTAATTAAATTAAATTAATTAATTAATTAAATTACTTTTTTGTGGGGTGGTACAGGGTATTTAAGAGTTGAGCCTGCTCGACTTTAGCATTCCTTTCTTGTTTTATTATAGATAAGGCTGTAAGTATTAAAAGTACATGTAAAAAAATTTATTTCATTTTTGTTTTACTTACTCTGTTTGAACTAATAGTTCCTCAGCTAAATCCGTTATCTTAAATTAATTTCTGCACATAATTCCCACTTAATGAAATGATTTCCCCATATTCGTTCCACTATAGCTATTAAGGAACTAAACTAAACTTGTTTAAATTTATGAACATGTTCTGCGGAAATGTCTACCTCTGAAGCTTAATTTAATAACTTGATCTTCATTCGAACATAAATAAAGACTTTCTACAGTTGCGATAGCAATGAATTCCTTTTTTTATTGCACTAATATAGAATGCTTTTCTGCATTTAGTGCAAATATAAAATGGAAGATTTGCCCATAAATATTACCTTCATTTCACATCATTCCCTTGAATGATAGAGCTAGCAAAGGGTAACTTTTATACGAACAATCGATTCTTTAGATTTATGATAAGTTGTACCAAAAAAAAAAGTATCTGAGAGGAGTGAAGAGCTCTTAATTATACTATGCTGCACAGTTGCTAGCTTAACAAAAATTATAAATGTTGTGCTTCTTTTAATGGCTTTTAAGTTGCCATGGAAAACATTTCACTAAAATTATAATAGTCTCAAGGGTATTAAAATATATATTAAATCTTAACAATAAGATAACACAATCAATATACGAGCTAACAAATACCTTGCAGTTAAAAAACAATAAATAAACCAGCAATAAAACTTGGTGGATTGACACGCCAAGACCCTAAATACACATAAACGAAGTTCATACTTGTATGTGTCTTAATACTTAATGTATTGTCACCAATAAAGGCAACCTAACCACTTCGAGGCTTGCAATATAGGGTTAGAATTAGAAAAGATGGCATTTCTGTTTTCTAATACAAGTATGTGTGCCTCAAAAAAGCCATAGTCCTCAGTTTTTCTTTTGTGCGTATACCTTGACTATAAGTATTTCGCCCAGTGTACAATCCAAAACCCTCCTGCATACAATTTGAATTAAATGCCGGCCTTGCTCTTGGATCGCCGATTTCAGTGTCGGTGGCGTTATACGATCGGTTGAAGATTATATTTAGAAATTGGCAACAGGGAAAGCTTATCACATTTATAGCTGCTTATAAACTTTTCCATTTCGATTGACCGTTGGGCTGCCCGACTCTTGTTTTATCAATTCAGCTCCCGTAAATAAATAGACGATTGTATTTGTTGCATAATCAGGTATTATCTAAATACAATTTATTTATTATAAATAATTCTCATTTCTCACAAGCATTATCAACGTTAGTAATTTACAGTTTGTGGTTGCAGTTTTGAATGATTTTTTGATTACATAGAGCAACATATCAGCAACATGAACTATATTCTTACAATTCATTGATTTTCATGTTGCTGGGGTCCATTAACACTGATAACACGGATGCAGATACAGATACAGATACTTTTACAAATACAATAACAATTTCGGAATATTGAGTGCTTATTTTTGTTTCGTTTTGTTTATTCATATATTGCAATTTAAGAAATTGAATTTCTTGTACTTAAACAGCAAATTATTGTTTGCATTTCGAAATTTTTGTTTTACTTTTGTTGTTGTTGTGTGTGTGTGTGTTTGTTTGATTTTGTAATCTAGTCTAGAGCAGTATAGAAATTATAGTTAACATATAACAGTATAGGTACACAGGTAAATCAAACTACAGACTGAGAGAGAGAGAGAATATAAACAAATGATAACATTGACTTGACGCTGCCATGCATGCGTGCCTTGCATGTTGAGTATACGCAGTGTTGGTGGCGGGCCTGGCCCAGACTTAGCTCGCGACCAGGGCCGCCGGGCAACCCCATTGCTAGACTTGTTTTATATTTATTTTTTGACTCTTAGGTACCACAGCTTAAGTGAAATATACAAATGGAAATTTTCACACCCAATCCATTTGAAAGAAATTAATTAATTAAACATCAAGAGAGGCAGAGAGCGCTACGTGTTGAGGAATGCTGCGTGTCTGTTTGTTTTTTTTTTTTGTTTGTTTGTTGCTTTGCTTTACTTTACTTTGTTTAACTTTTCGCTTTGCGCCCCGATGCCAGTACACGTGTACTTAAGAGGTATATACAAATATGTGTATATTGCATGATCTGTTACAGTTAAATTTTGTTTTCTTCCATTTCGTACCCGTCAACCCAAATACAAAAAAATTACGTGTACTTCTTATTGATGTTGCTGCAGTTGCAAGCAACAAACCCACCATTCGCAATAATACATACAATAGTTACCGTTTACATCATAATCAGTTTACACATTTATACAATTATATACTTGCAATACTTAGCACCCCCTAAGAACCCGCCCGTGAAAAAACAAAATGGTTTACATTACATTACACCCCCCTTCACATGCAAAACATACAGAGTTGAATCCTAAACGGGTCCAATATCACTTTGGTATCTGGCAGTCAAATAGTTGGCCGCCTCTGTCATTTGTTCCAGGCACTGGTACAGACCATTCAGATGTCTTCGACAACGTTTCGCCAGCTCGGTCGCCTTGTCTCCGCTGGCTTGCTTCGATTTCGATTTGCACTCCTCGATATCACTGCTGGAGCTGCTGGCGCTGCTGGATACATCACTGCTCTGCGCATTGTCGCTCTTGTTCCCATCCGACTCCAGGCCAGAGTCGTTCTCATTGGATATATCAGAGTCCGAGTCGCTCATGTTGCTCACCGATGTGGTGGATGCCATCGAGGCGGTCGAGGTGCGTCGCACATGACCTTTCGCTGCTGTGCTGCCACCATTGTTACGATTACCGCTGCTTGTGCTGCTCGACTCAGTCTTGGTCTCGGCCTCGGCCAGAGTCGGCATCTTACCGCTCAGTTGCTCCGTCTCATCACCCTCGTCCGCCTGTTTGGCCGTCCAGAGCAGATCATTTTTGAGCGCGTTCAACATATTGTAGAGATTGAACAGCTCGGAGGCGTTAAGAAAGTCTTGAACGTTTTTCGATTGTGCCGCCCCCCGCTTGCCCTGTGCGCTGGAGCTTTGTGTCAACTGATTGGCGGTTGTGTCTTTGCCAGTTGCAGGTATAATGTCAGAGCTATCTCCGATCTATGTTATACAAAAGAGAAAGGGGAAACGGAAAAATTAAAAAAATGTTATAGCAAGTTATAAGGGGAGTGTATTTTAAACAGGTCTAACTAAGTGCATTGTTCAGACTATAACGAGCATAAGTTAAGAACATTTTATGGACTATACTCGTAAATAGGTAATTACAATTCTGGTTTCATTTTATTATGAAAGCCAGTAAGTCTGCTGCGTCATGATCTACACGCAAATTTTCGCACTTTACGATTTCACCAATTACGTCAACATTTACACTATACTAGCAGCTTTTCCTTCGCCAATCAGACCAAACGAGAAATCACCAATATTGACATTTGGGAAGGTTATATTTTATTTTCACATTTGTATTTAATTTCTATCACTTATGTGAAAATATTTGCCTGGCCGTAACTTTAGGCAGAGGAGAAAACTGTTTAGAGTAGGAACTTAACAATAGAAATTGCTTTAACCTACCTGCCGATCCATGAGCCTGCATGGCACCAGTATGGTATCGTCCATAATGTTGACAGTTTTGACAAACTTCTCCATTACGTTGACGATACTGTCTTTGGAGAATTGCTGCTCGTCGTGGCGCGCAATGCGTCGGAGGCAGTTTCTGCAAACGAAAAATAAAGAAAAAATGTTCAATATCAAATTTCTGATTGAAAATTTTTCGAAAATATATGTACATATGATAGGGACAACGATTCCGCATTAAGAATGTTTTAAGCCACTTTGCGATAGCACGACGGGAAAAACCAGCTGGTCAACTGAACAAACAATAGAGATAGTGATTGGATGGCTAAAGTCAGGTAGTGTAGGTACACTACCTAGTGTATAGACGACGTCTCCAACCAAATAGCACATTCAAATTTCTAAACGTGTCGTCGTTAAGTCTGCGATATTCTTTAAAGACTTCCGCCAACGTTAGTTGTTTGGCTGCTGAGTTGGCTTTAGCGAGTTGTTGTATCATTTATTATTTCTTTCTATTTTGGCAACATCTAGCGGACGCACACACCCAGGTTGCTGTACAACGTGGCGTATTATAAATATGAAACGATTTTTATGCAAATTTATTGAGCGCTGCCTGTTGGCCGTAAATTGAATTTAAATTTGTTGAAGAAAAAAAAACTGAACACCAAAACCTGTTGTATGCTACACCCGTGTCTGCTGCGGTCTTGTTGTTGTTAGTTAAAAATAAAAATAAAACTAGCAAATGACACGCGACACGCGGCAATTGGCTTGCCTGCAGGCAGCTATCAAATTTGAAGTACGCGTGGCATCTTAAGCATAGAAAGCAGATAAAGGTTATAATACGAGTTCATATTTCGTTAGAATAGAAACTCTGTATACTCTTTAATTTATATATTTGATCATTTAAATAGGTAAAATTGAATATTAAAGTTCAAGAGGACGCATTTAATTGTAATCGTCTGGATATAATTTAAGAACTGCCATGACTATCAATCTATTACATTGTACCGAGATTTATCATTTGAAATATATGCATATCTATGTAAAGGCTGTCCGGCTCTGAAAGCAATTACCTCAAGATCGAAAAACAATAAAGTACACATTGTTATTTATAAATAGCCCTGACAAGCACCTACTCAACCAATAATTAAATTATATTAAAAAAATACTGCTAGTGTAGAAGTAAGAATAATTTGCAAAAACCTATTGTAATTTCAAAAGCGTGCAATCGTTATCTTAAGATAAATGATAAATAATTTCAAAATTTTTAGTGTCAAGTTTGTTCCTCAGTTTAAAAGGTCATTTATTTCTCTGTTCAATTCAATTTCAATTCAATTCTTGCTGTAAATGTCGATGAACTATTTAGAAATTTTCGATCCCTTATCGTATAATCCCCCTTTTGCCAAATTCATGAATAAAGCAATAAAATGTTCACAAAATTGGCAAAAACTTGAATTTGTGACAATAAAAGCGTGTGTCTGTTTTCTCTGAAATACAACTCGTGCAGTCGTTAAAATTACACAAGCCCCATCATCATTATGAGCACCTTAACCCCCCTGAGTTGTTGCTGATATTTTATTATTCCTTTTTTTTGCAAAGGCGTAATCGCTTTCGCACGTGCGTCTTACACATTAATGGAAATGGAAAGGTCTTGATTTATAAATAGGCGTCACTAGAGACGACTAGGTATTATGCAAGTCCCCATTTAGAGGTCGGGATAATGTGAGACTTACAGCTGTGTTAATTTTATTGGCAAATTAAGAATCGACGACTTGACAGCCATTAACCCCAGTTGGTATGTAAGATGGGGCGTGCGCCGGAACGTCTACGCGCTGGTTACACATTCCAGCCGTTCAAAGGTTACCAGCACTGCGCATTGGACTTATCACAGCAACAACAATGTCTAGAGCCAGACGCACTTGAAGTTCTGTTATCTGTCCAAAAGTCTAGCTGCCGACATTCTCATAAATTGTTTTACAATTTACAATTAAACAAACGGAACGGCCCATCTGGTTTAGATTGTGAGCTCGTTTTGTTTAGTTCTTGGTTTATACTTTGCCCGGTTTGGTGGTGAAAGAAAATTGATTGTTGATATATTCAGTGCCCCACGCGTGCTTCTCCCTCTCTCTCTTTCTCACACTCTCACTCTCCTACTGGCACATACACAATCATATTTATAGCGTTACAACAACTTGTCTGGCATTGGGTAGGGGTTCCCACGTGATCGCTGCATGTTCAACGTTTGGTTGACCGACTGACTGCCTGACTTGCTGGCTGACTGCCTGCCTGCCTGACTGACTGACTGATATGGCAGCTACAATGGCGGTTTCTGGGCATCAAGGTTTTTTTCCACTGGCATGGCATGCAGCGAATACGTATCCAATGTTTCATGACTAATTGAGCTAATTGAATGTTGAAGCTAAGCAGAGAATCTACACCTGTCATCGTCGTCTATTTGCAAAAATTGATAATACTTGTATAATCTCAAGTAGTTTAACCCCAGATTTTAGTGTAGAAAAAGTTCTTGTCATGGCTTAGCAAAAGTTTCCATTTATGATTTCTTTTTTAAAACGCAATAAATAAAGCTCTCTTATCATTTATCAGCAAAACTTTCAATTTCTATATATTCCTAATAGCCTAGCGAATAACTGAATAGTTTTTTGGAACTGAGAACTTACCAGTATTGATTTCACATAATTTGATCGGATTTAGATGGAGACAGGCCTAAAATTCTTTAACAACCTGCTAACAGAAAGCAATGACTTTAAATGTTTTTTCAGATCTTTCTTCTTACATTATATACAAGTATTACAAATTCCAATCGCCTTGTTATATTAACAGATACCTAATAAATATCTGGGGACAAAACGCTATCTTGTTAGCGTAGGGTAAATCTGAGAATACCCTAACTATACCTATTATACTGACTACATCTGTTCACTATTGCGAACTATTTAAATAGCAAGCTCGCAATTATCTTATCAGCAATTAGTTGGATCGCCCATTCAAATAGTCGCGCGACACTAGACCTATAAATAAATATAAGTATGTAGGGTATGTACATCGATAAGAACACGTAAATATTCCAAAGAAAGTCAGAATCATCTTCAGAGTCATTGCCTCATTTGTCGTACCTCTTTAGTAACTATTAGGTTAGGTGGTGGGGTATTTTTGATTCGCCACAGCGATAAGCGAATCATTTTCGTAGAAGGAAATCGAAATCAGGTGATATTCCGCTGTTCCCACCCACCCGCTGGCTACGGCGTAGTTGTAAAGTTGGCCATGGGCCAGTTTTACGTCAGCCACCACTTCGATATATTCGTTGAATCGGGGCACGTCGGAGGCGCCTGACAACGTTAATGACCTTTTTGTATTGCCACGACATGGCAATATAATAAAAAGCGCCTTAGTTTAAGTATTATTGTATGTATGTATTGTATATATATATTTATATATTCAACTACAATAACAAGTGCTTCCTATTGTGCGGTCTGATGCTAACAAGAAGCCGGGAGCGGTGCAGTAGCCTATCATTGAGACCAACACGCCACATTTATCGACCAATTGCAAAGCAGCGCGAGCTTCAGCCCACCATCCACTCTCCGGCCACCCCGTCTCCGTTATCTTAATATGTGCATACATATACATACATATGTATGTATATCTATCTATTGTTGCTGATGATGAGTAGGATGGACCAGCATTGCAGCGGCGTCTGTTAACGTGCTCATTAAAGGCAATTATACAACAAAAGCGGTGCCCTCAGCCACGTCGTAAGCACATGAGACCGGTGTAGACGACAGTCATGGCTAAAAGCGTGCCCACCTGCTGGAAAGCAGCTGAGCTAAGGTCAGGTGGCCTGTGTGCCGCATGTGCCACCCAAAACACACATGCTGGCACGTTTCGATGCGTCGCCGCCAATGTCGGACATGCGCAACAGCAACGAGTCCGTTATTTAGCGAGTCAGCCAACAAGCGAATGAGCAGCTGAGTTAAATGCGGCATACAACACAGAAATCAGACGATATGTTTTTGTACAGTAGAGCTTTCCTTGATCGAAAACTTATTCGCAATAGTACAATTTAGAAACTAATAATATTTATCAAAACAATACATAGCTGATAGCTTCAGAAGACCCCGACATTTATCGAAGAATGAAAACAAAAAAGTGTATACAAAACGCCATTGCTTTTGCTAATCAATTTTAACCAAGTTATTGAGGCATGACAGTGTGTTTTTTTCTGCAAGCGGTGGTGGTGGGTGGTGATTTTTTATTTTTATTTTTGCTTGCTTGGCTTGACTGGGCGTTGTGTCGTGGCAAGAGCGTAAATAAATTGCGGTTGCATCAAATTCGCTCTTTCTCTCTCTCTTTCTCTTTTGTTGTGCTCTTTAACGGGTGGCGTGATATTTCTTTTTCGGAGCTGTTGGGCAAAGAGCCGCAGCAACTGTACATGTGTGTGTATGAGTAAGAGTGGCTGTGGGCCATAATGAATGAAAACTGGACGCAGCAGCCATCATCACAGCACTGGGTCACAACAATCGTGTACTTGTTGTTGGTTTTATTGCTGCTTTTGCCGTGTGTACCATGTATTTGAGGTATTTCACTTTGCCAGTGGCCGGTGGTCCGTCAACTAACCAGCAATATTTGCAATATTGAGCAACACCTTTTCAACGCGAATTGACCAATATTTGGTTAGTTGTTTTGTTGTTATGGCTTGACTTTGCATTGCCAGCACTCTTTACTTCTATGTATTCGTTCGTTTGTTCCGAATTTTGATTGCTTCTTCAGCGAATTTTAGCTTTTTGCACAGTGGAGCAAAAATTGACAACCCAAAAAATAAACATTCGACATTTGTGTGAGTGTGGGGGTGTACTACGGACATGGCCTCGCAGGGACGCCAACGCAACGAATTAAGTTTCAAAGTTACCGGAGCGCAGTCTTAGAGGGGATTGGGGAAAGCATACAATAATCAATAAACAGCCGACGTCAATTGATATTGTCGTTATTATTTATTTAAGCCAGAAAACAGGTATTCGTGTTCATTTAATATTCTATGGAAAACGTCACCTCATTTTTACCTACATATAAGTGAGCCAGGGTATGGTTGTTACTCGTAATGTATTTTTATTTTTATATACATACATACACATAATAACCAACATAAATGAAGATTTACATGCTTACGTCAATTGCCAACTACCTATGTATGTGGTGAATCAGAAGTAAGGTGTGAAGGTACTTTTTAATTTTGTAAGGAGGACGTCAATAGTTTTGCGGTCGCAGCCTTTTTTGCCGGTCGTTAGCGATGAGTAATGTGCAGGCCATATCAGTGTAATTAGACCTCGCCCGTGGCTGATTAGAGCAAGTGCGATAAAACATCTGATCCCATCCCACCACCACTGTGAAAGTAACGGCAGTCGTGATGGCAGTACGGCTTATAAATATGGACTGGCCAGCCCACGACAATACATACATACATACACACTTATGTATGTACATGTACAGACGCGTTTTATTAGTTTAGTTTAAACATTTAAACATATAAACACACAGGCACACATCTATATGTATGTATGTACATACATGCACCTATGTATCTAGCATGGGCAGCCAGCACACTGTGACAATATGTATACTTTATAAGCATGCCTGGTGTATGTATGTATGTATGTATGCATGTATGTAGATACTCGCATGTGTGTGCAAAGCAGATTGTGTCATATTAGCAGCGGCAGCATTGGCTTGCTTTTTTATACCCTTCACTGAATAGTGTAAGGGTATATTGTGTTTACTGTACAGGTTTGTAACAGCCATAAGAAAAAACTTTAAGCCACAGTTAAAATTGCAATACCGGTCCTGTCAGATAAGAACGATATGATTTCGAAAGCGATTTTGCAGAAACAGCTTTTGTAACTTTAGCGAATAAGTACACAATTTTTGCTAATGCAAAATTAGATATTTCAGGCACAACAGTGTCTATAATTTATAAACCTTGACCATGAAGAAACTACATTTTTAAAGGGTATATATCATCGGTGCAGACGAAGTTAAATTCTTAGCTCGTTTTCGTTTTTTCTTTCGTGGATAATGATGGCGACTGCTGTGTCGTCTGTCCATGCCGGCTGCTTGCCTGCCTCGCTGCCTGCGTGCCTAGTCAGCGGGTACACGGGTCTTTCGTGCACATCGTACGATAAAATGTTTGTATCTCGTTTTCGGTGCAAACGAAAGAGAAAACGGCCAGAGTGCCAACAAGGGGTGCGGTTGAGGTTGCGCCGCTCAAACTTTGCTCTTTCACAAAACTTTATGACTTGTTCAATTTAGCAACACATTTATGATTGAATTTAAGCCAACACTAATTTAAGCACTTTAACTAGGAATGTGTCCGTTGTCCGAGAAGAAAAATAAACTGGATGCTGGAATGCTCGAATACTCACCGACTAGTCTCCAGTTTGGTGAGGTCTGTGTATCCGCTCATTGTACTGTATTTTATTTTTGTCTAGCTCTGGACAACGGCTTTGGGCTTTGAATGGCGATGCTGAGCGTGTTAGCTGGCACCGCAGAGTTTATTGATAGAAATTTTGCAATTGCCTTTTCTTTTGTTTTTGGTATTCTGCACACACACACGCGCACTTTCACTCGCCTTATGGTTTATACGTATTCTTTTAGCTAATTGCCATCGACATCAACTACATATGTATATTTGTATGTATATTGGTCCGTAGCCAGCGGTGGGTGATGATTACGAAATCCTCATACATATATCGTTGTTACAGGTAGTTAGAGTTACTAGGAGCAGCTAAGCTGATAGACTAAGGGGACGGAACGACGCGTCTCTTGGCTAGAAGGCGATTGCGAATTATGTTCGATTTGATAAAAGTCGCTGCCGTTTTATATGCCAAAAAGTTCTCGGGCACACGTAGAGGTGGCTGCTGCTGTTCGAGTCTATTAATTGTTGTATTAAAAATTCTAAACAGTTTATTCGCGTACACCCGCTTTCATGACCGTCGATTAAGAGCGTCGATGAGTAACTATAACTGATTCCTTTCCTCGTCTTACCAAGTGCTCACGACTAGTTGCAGCGAGTAAAAATCGGAACCAGTGAATCCGGCGGCCGCACTAACCAGTCACAGCGAATGAGTTTCAGCGAGTAGCGGAAAAGAAATCACATGACACGTTACATTTTAAAATGCAATTTTGAGAATATTTTTTATTAATCTTTGTGTTTTAATTTAAGTTGTATTTATATCGACTTTTCGTTTAGCGTCACATTTGCAGATTAGAAAGAACAATCGTATTTCATTGATTCACAATAAATTGTATTTGTGATTTTGTATTTTCTTAATTGTTTTTGGTTAGCTACAAAGAAGTTGCAAAAATATTTTACAATAACAATGAAAGAAGTACAATAGAATAGTTAGATATATAGCTTTTTGAAGAGTAGGTGTTAACAAAGGCATAAGATAGTAGACTTAAATTGAAGCGGATTTATTTAACAAATATATATGTATCTTTTAAGCAAAGAGAGAAGATTTTAGGTTATTAGCTCAGCTATTGCCTTTTGTTTGTATGGTGTGGAGTGTTTTTTATAAATTGTTTATTTAAATAAATTGAAACCACTTGAATATACTTATTCGAATCATGTGGACATTTGAACAAAAACGCTGTGCCATTTTAAGTGCTGTGGTCATCATCGGTATTGTTATCTTAATTTCTGCACATTTTAATAATATTTTTTGATTTAATTGTGGACTTAGGCTATTTGTGGCAGAGAGAAAGAGAGATAGACGTGTGTGTAAAAATCGGGATAGGTAAATTATTTAGTATTGATATTGCTTTAATTGTTCCTGCCCCTGCTGCTGCTGCTGAAGAGATCGGCCTAATTCTTAATTCATCAACATCATACATCTTACTTCAAATTTGAATTTATTTCACCTAACTACAGCGTGCATGTCGCCTATAAATCTCATGAACTTCAGCTTCGGCTCGTTAAAATGAATTAGTTATGAGATTTCATGTCAATTGTCAGTTGGTTGGTTGAGCTTAAATGTCTAAGCATTTTGGTTTTTGTTATATTGTTATAATCTGAACATTTGAACGCGCACAATAAAATTTGATAAAGTTTATAGCATTTGATTTATGTACGTATGTTTGTTTGAATGCATGAATGCGATTTCGATTTTTCTTTTTGTTGTAAACAAAAATGCTGCTGCAACGGTTTTCGATGACGTCTGCTAAATTTTACATTCATTCGCTTATGTTTTGCGACATTATTGTTATAGATATATTTACTTTTTATTCATTTATATTTGATATAAAAAAGAGTAAAAAGACGCACAGACATTTAAAGGCTGGCGCCAAAACTTAACTGTTAGCTTCAGTATAAATATGTATAGTATGTATTTTTATAAAATTTGCTTTTCAAGATGTGATGCGTTCGTTTGTCTCATTCTTTCATAATTCGTTTATTTAATGCCCAATATGTATGTATGTATGCTGTATGTATGTATATAATGAATAATTGTAGGTTGAGTAGAAAATTGGAAGAGAAAAATTTAACATACACATATGCTAAGTTACATTATAATATTGTTGCTTATCGTTTTTACACTGTTCGCATTTTTCATTTAACTTCCTTGGTGTTTAAATTTTTTATCAAGCCGCTCACCCGTCTTCACAGACACCTAATAAATAGTAATTATTATTTTTATTTTGCATTGATTGGTTACCACACGTGGGACGTAAAATAATAAAATGAGAAGATTTCAACCTTTTGTCCAGAGAACCTATTTTGACGATGTTTTAATGCGTTTTTTTAAATACTATATATTATATTAATGCTGCGTACACAGAGAGTGACAAGCAAATTTATAAACTCAAATCATGTGATATTTAATGCATACAAGTAGTTGTTCGAATGCATAGGCATATAGGGATGTGTGAAAAATATCTAACGCGAGTGTACAATTTTTCTTTTAACTCCAAACTGCGAATAATTTTTGCTTTCGATTAATGTGTGTGTTTAGTTTGTTTTTGTTGTTGTTGTTAAAGTTACATACATAATAAAGTGTAGGTTTAACTTTGAGACTTTGCACAGCTTTAATATTTATGTTGTATATATATTTATACATATATATATATATATATATATATATATGTATGTATATAATTCATCATATTGGATCATTTATGTTCCTGTTATCTTACAAAACTTGAGTAAAAAACTGTACTTTATACATACATACAAAAAAGCGATTTAAAAAAGAACTAATTAACTAATTGAGTGTAAAATTGTTTATCGAAAAGTAATGCAGAAATATTACGAATTTACTTAAAGTAATTAGACTTTAATTCGATAGTTAGAAAGAGAGGGAGAGATAGCTTAAGCAACTTAGTGGTGTAGCATAAAAGTTAAAGTCAGGTCGGAAGTATAGAGATGCATTATATTCTTGGGGGGATCTGGAAGGGACTTGGCGTGGATTAGTGGCTGCCTTTGCTACTGAAGAGCGTATAATGAATCAGTCTTTGCGCGTCACAAGTATCAAAAAGGAAACGATGCGATACATAAATACAATATACAAACAACATCGAAATTGATCATGCATGGAATTTGGCTGCGGTGTGGGGCGGATTTTTGGGTGTTTTATAGGCATACAAACTTTACAAAAACTAGCTAGATGTTGGCGTTGAAATAATTTAACTAAACTATAGCCATAATTTATGCATACACATATGTAATTTCTTTAAATTGTATAGATTGTAAAACAAGTTAACAAGTATTCATGTAGCGTTTGCTTCTAGCTTAGCCGATTTTCGCAGCTGCCTTTTGGTTTAGAGTTAATACAAGAGAGCGTAGTATATAAATATAGTATAAATATGTTCGTATGTATATGGTTATCTTTAATTGGTGCGTTTTGGTTTAAAGTTACAAAAGTTCTTGGAGAAGCGAATAAAAATCTCATTTTGCGTATTTTTTTTAATATACATACTTGTACATACAATAAATAATTTATAATTATAATTTCTTTAAAGATCAAATACAAATGATGTCCGAGAACAGCTAGTTGCCATCCTCCGTTTTTTTTTTTTTTTTGTTTTACAAAAATACATTATCATAAATATATTTATATGTATTGTATATGTATATATGTATGCAATTGTTAATTAATTGTCTTGTAAATTAACGTACGATGCTTGCATTCGACAAATGTTGCGCCGCCTACATATTTGCAAGAACACAAACATTAAATTTAGAATCCGATTGAGTTTCGGGCTTTGAGTTTTCATGATATAGTATGTCTTTCTTGTTGTTTAATGGACCGTCTTCTCTACTTGTTGTTCTGCGCCATCACATTCGGCGATTTGTAGAAATTTTGAACAAACTCCGATAGGCCGTAAACAGCGCCGGGTCCCTTGCCAGGACTCATGCATATAAAGTCCCCCAAACAGTGCATGTTCGCTGAAAATTAAGGCAAGGGGAGACATAATTATCATCAGCATTATAGATAATTTATTTGAAAGAGCATTTAATTACTGTTCGACAATATGGGTGGATATGAGGGAGGCGGCTTAATCCAACTGCCATCCGGTCTACGCATATGACGGCGATCCGATGAGAACTCAATGAGATATGTATCTGCGGGTATAACTCTGAAGAATCTGCAGGATAAACAAACAAAAGAATTTGGTCAAAATGGTGCCATTTATTTGATTATAGAACTTTTAAGCTATTTTAAATACCTAGTCTTTCTTATTTCTTAAAAGTACTATATATAATTTTTCAAATTTCAAATATAATCATTCCTAAACTAATTGGAACAAACCTACAAAAATGCTCGGTTATACTAATTTTTTTCAAGTAGAAATGCTCACCTGTGATGCTCTGGTCGGAGTGCCAGATCGGAACGAAATGTCTCTGTGACATATTTGTGAAAATATGTGGGGAACGGTAGGGTGGTGTCCAAATCAAAGACCAAACAGCGATTGGGTGAGGGATTGTGCATGAAGAACACATGATAGTCCTGGAAAACCGAGGGGAACATGTAGTATATTAGTGATAATTTCATTGTTGTTTTTGTTGGAAAATGTCAGTTGGTAAACCTACCCATATCACAACTTGATCATCGCCACGTCCGGCCTTTTGGCGCCACAGTGGTACAGTGCGACCCTCATTAGACACAAACACGGCGTAGCATTTGGACAGCTCCTCTGGCCGTGTCCTTTTCACCTGCTCGCATAGTTTCCAAACGTTTTCCTCACTGTTGGAGTGGTAAGAAAAAGGTATATACAGGCATATACATACATATACTAGTTATATAGTATATAAATAAGTTAATGCATATAAAATAGCGTTTTTATTAGATTTTACGACCTGTTTCGCCTCCAACTCATTTTACAACGATTTATGGCATTTGCATTGCCGGGCGCATTTAATTTCTATTAGTCTACACCGTAACGTCCCCAACCGTGTTACGACCCCACCTCCCCCTTTGTTACTCGGCATTGGCAGGCATGCCTGTAGAATTCCAAGTCCTCAAGGCGTCGTTGTTGTCCTCGTCACGAAATGCCAACAAGCATCTTGATATTTTATCAGCAACAGTGCGCGCATAGCGAGAGCTCTTTAAATTATAATAATCGATTCAAGCGACGTCATGGTTGTCGGTGTGTCGTGGCCTTTTAACTTTCGCTTTAAGCCAACTTGGCCCTATTGGCCAGCGGCATAATGCTTTAACCTATGCCTAGACCAAGCTAAAAATTTGCGTGATTTTTTTTATTTACTCGTATATATTTTTCTTTTGCATTTTTATGTGTGCTTGTTGGCTTTCAAATAAATTCCAATCAATTCTCGTGCCACACATTGTTGCTCGCATGCTTGCAACGGTTCAAAAAATGTCTGTGTAGTACAACCACACAACCCCACACAGTCAAGTGGTTTATTAGGAGGGTGCTCAGGTGGTTGCTTGCTCGTTACATTTCTGCGGAGGGTGCATGCGAATCGGACATAAAAATCAACGTGCAAAGAAATAACAATCTACCATATGCATGTACATACATACATACATATGTACATATATCAACAGTTAAGTCAGCGACTCCAACGCGACGTCGCTCAATTGGCTATGTTGAGGCTCGAGTGCCCGGTCAAAAGTCACGAGGGCGTACGCCCTTAGCACGCGACCATTGACGCCCCACTCGTTGTGATTTGAAGGGGTCAGTCAGACTAGCAACTATAATTGGTAAACAGGTAATGGCAACAATCTCACTTTCGGACCATGGGACAAAACAACAACCCACTCAAATATTCCGAATGCAAAATATAACAACTAGCCTTCTTTTTAAAGAAATTGGAGTAGACATGTAAGGAGTTATTATTTACGCATTTATATTTATCGCTTAACATTTCAAAGAAAATTCTTTATTGTAGTATCAAGAAGCTTAGAACTTGGATGGGGATTTGGTGTATTAATTGAAATTCAAAAAGCGTTTAAGTCTTCAATTCAAATAATTGTTTCTCATATAGAAACGATTCGAATTTATATTGTCTTAAAAAAGTATACAATTAAATATCAAATTAAATAATTCATTCATTTGAATTTAAAATTCAAGCTCAATTCGTGATTATCTTTGCGGATTTCCTATTGATATTTATTTAGAACAAAAGCAATATATTATGTTCTACTGTATACAGTAGTACGCACGACTACGACTATAGAGCGATTTGCGGTTTAGTTTAAATTATTGACTTCTAATATGGAATTTAAGAATCAGGTCAGGGCGTACTGAATAAACAATAAGCAAATGCTAAGGTGCGCGTAATGAGTTTGCAGATAGTTATTTTTCATAAGCTTCGTAAATTGTAAAATCAATAAGTTCTACTTGAAAAGATGGTGAGTATGGCATTGCACTGTGAAATGATTACAGGTAAAATGCATTTAATATACATATGGACCTGTTATTCAATTCTCTCCAATCGTTATCGTTCTGAAAAATCAATCTTTTTAAGATAATGTTCATTATCTTTACATTAATGCTAGCCTATTGCTTTAATCTAGAGGTCATATAAAATATTTAAAAAATCATTGAAAAAGACCAATATAACGCAAAGCTGATTTAGGGAAGGTACCTTTAAAAATATTTTTGAAACGTTTAGGTCGACTAACTCAATGTTCTTGTTGTTTGTTGATATTTGAAAAATGTACCAATTTCAATTTCAAATTGGTGAAATTCGGGAACTGATAGTAGAGGTGGAGTGGGTTGAGATAAATTGATCAACATTTTTATTGGCTTGAATACTGATAATGTAAACAACTATTAATTTGTCCCACAGTCTGATGTGCATATGGTTGAGAAGGGCTGCTCGCTGCACGAGATGAGCACGCGATGAGAACGAGATAATCGAATGTTCAGCTGTTGGTGTTGACGATGCGGCAATTGCGGTTGATATGATTTCTTTACTTTTTTTTGGGCAAATGGCTAAATGCCAGTAGTCGTCATGCCAACCAACGATGTTGTTATTGTTGTTGTTCATCTCACCGCGCTTGCCTTGCGCTGTTTAGCGGATGCTGTGCTTGGGTTGTTGTTGTGGTTGGTTTCTCAGTGAATCACTCACACGCACATGTGAGTGTGTGTGAGCAAGTCAAGTGTATGGGAGCGCGCATTGCAAATTCCACTGGAAGGAGAGGAGATGATGATGATGATGGCGATGACGAAAATGAAGAAGTCTCTGACTCCGAATCTGACTCTTACGATGAATCTGAGTGCAAAAGTGAGTGTGGGAGCATTTGTAAATTAATCAATGGACATATCCTGCGGGACAAAAATACAATTGCATGGGCAAGGGACGCAAGAGACGTCCAGTTATGTGGCGCCAAACAGCGTCGCCATTTTTTCTATATAGATATGCTCGGCTCGGATTTTGGTAGAACAATGTAAAGCTTCTGACTGCCATTAACGTGGAAATGGCCAGAGTGATCTTTGTCTCTGCCATCATCAAGTTGACACACGACCTCCTCGCGGTGCTCTCTGGGTAGCTTTCCGGCTCCATCCGGAGTTGGTAAGTGAGCAAATGTGTGCAGCGCTTTTGTGCGTAGGGCTTGGGACCCACCACATGAAAATTTTTTACTCCCAGTGAAGGACATAACAACAGCCTCGGATAAGGAACACCCAAAAGTTGACGACCCTAGCAAACGTTTAAAGGACCACGATTTAAGGATATGCACCTGGAATGTCCGGACCCTTAACAGAGGAGGTGCTACTATCCAATTGGCGGATGCTCTCAATAAAGTAAGAGCTGACATCACCGCCATCCAGGAAATGCGATGGACAGGTCAGGGTTGCTCCCAAAGAGCAGCCTTTGACATCTACTACAGCTGCCATGCAGAAAGACGCGAATTTGGATGCGGTTTTGCGGTCAGCAAGAGATTGCGTAACTGTGTCTCTAGGTTCACACCTGTGAACGAACGGCTGGCAACCATTCGTGTCAAGGCGAGATTTTTCAACATAAGCCTGATTTGCGTCCACGCTCCGACGGAGGACAAAGACGAGATTACCAAGGACGAGTTCTATGCGAGACTGGAGACAGTCTATGACCGCTGCCCCTCTCATGACATTAAAATTGTTCTTGGCGATTTTAATGCCAAGGTTGGAAGAGAGCGCGTCTTTGCCCCGACAGTCGGACAATTCAGCCTCCACGAGACAACATCCAACAATGGACTGAGGCTAATTGACTTCGCCGCAGCACGAAACATGGTGGTGAGTAGCACCAGATTTGAACACCTTGATATCCACAAAGCTACCTGGCAGTCACCCGATCGAATGACAAAAAATCAAATAGACCATGTTGTGATAGATGGAAGGCATGCATCCAGTGTGCTGGACGTGCGTACGTTCCGTGGTGTGAATATTGATTCGGACCACCAACTTGTTGCAGCCAAGGTCCGCATGCGATTATGCATGGCGAAAAATGTACGCCCCAACACGCAGCGAAAACTAGACGTCGGAAAGCTGCTAGCACAACAGACTGCCGAAGCTTACTCCGCTCAACTCTCTGAGCTGCTTTCTCAACCGTTCTCGGAAACCGATACTGGTAGCGGACTTTGGGCACATATTTCCCGCTCACTGCACACAGCCGCAGAAGATGTCATTGGTTTCCAACAGCCGCTACCGAGAAACCAATGGTACGACGAGGAGTGCCGCGAAGCCACTGCAGCGAAGAATGCCGCGTACAAAAGAACCCTGCAGACGGCGACAACGCGCGCTGTGCATGATGTATATCGGGAGAAGAAGAGGGAGGAGAGGCGGCTTTTTAGACGCAAGAAGAGAGAGCAAGAAAAGCGAGAGCGAGAGGAGATGGAGCTTTGTAGAGACAGGAACGACGCTAGGAAATTTTTCCAGAAGGTGAAGCGTCTAACACAAGGTTTTAAGCCCGCAGCGTCAGCCTGTAAGAACTCGGAAGGAAATCTGGTGGTGGACGGGCAAGCGGCACTGAGACTGTGGAGGGAACATTTCTCCAATCTTCTATCAGGCGAAGATGTTAACAATTCCGCCAGCGGAGATGACCCCACAGAACCGATCGCCGACGATGGTATTGAAGTACCGTCACCTAGCCATGACGAAGTCGAAACAGCCATCCAGCGGCTCAAAAACAACAAATCTGCGGGAGCAGATGGGCTGCCTGCGGAGCTGTTTAAGGCAGGCGGCAATGAGTTGGTAGGGTGCATGCACCAGCTCATTTGCAAAATATGGCTAACTGAAAGCATGCCTGATGATTGGAATCTCGGTGTCCTATGTCCCGTCTTAAAAAAAGGTGATCCCACGGTCTGCACCAACTATCGTGGAATCAGCCTTCTTTCCGTCGCATATAAGGTCATATCAAGCGTAGTGTGTGATAAGCTAAAGCCATTTGCGATAGCACTGATTGGGCCTTATCAGTGCGGCTTTATGCCTGGTAAATCCACCACTGACCAGATATTCACGCTACGCCAAATCCTGGAGAAAACCCATGAGTTTCAAATCGATACCCACCATCTTTTCGTCGATTATAAAGCAGCATTCGATAGCCCGAGGAGGGAACGTGTATATGCCGCACTGTCTGAGTTCGGTATCCCTGCAAAGCTAGTGCGACTTTGCAGAATGACGTTGAGCAACACTCGTAGCTCCGTCAAGGTAGGAAAGGACCTCTCCGAACCCTTTGATACCGTTCGAGGTTTCAGGCAAGGCGATGCCCTCTCGTGCTATCTCTTCAACTTCCTGCTGGAGAGTGTGGTGCGCAAAGCTGGTGTACACCGAGGCGGAACGATCTTTTTTAAAAGCGTTCAGCTTCTTGCGTACGCTGATGATATAGACATTATCAGCCGTACCAGGAGAGGCGTCACCGGAGCATTTGCGGCTATTGAGAAGGAAGCTGCAAAAGTGGGTTTGGTGATAAATGAGAGCAAAACTAAGTATATGTTTTCCTCTAGCAGGGACACGCGGCAACCAGACTCCCAGATCGCGGTGGAAAACTATACTTTCGAAATGGTGAAAGATTTTATGTATCTTGGCACCACCGTCACAGCAACCAACGATGTCAGCCTAGAAATCAAATGGAGATTAACTCTAGCCAATCGATGCTACTTCAGCCTCAGTAGGCAATTGAGTAGCAGAGACCTTTCCCGAAAAACCAAGCTAACGCTCTACAAGACGCTCATCCTCCCCGTGCTGCTTTATGGTGCAGAAGCATGGGTGATATCGCAGACTGATGCAGCAGCTCTTGCAGTGTTTGAGAGAAAGATGCTTCGGAAGATCTTCGGTCCCATACGCGTTGGCGACGACTACCGCATACGATGGAACAGCGAACTGTACGAGCTCTACGCTGACATTGACATAGTCAAGCGAATAAACATCCAGCGGCTAAGCTGGCTAGGTCATGTCGTGCGTATGGAAGAAGACGCTCCAGCGAAAAAAGTTCTCGATGCGGATGTTGGGGGGAGACGACGACGGGGGAGGCCTTGCCTACGTTGGAAGGACCAGGTAGAGAACGCACTTACTACCTGCGGAGTGACCAACTGGAAGCGACGCGCGCGAAGCAGAGGCGCGTGGAGAGCTGTGTTACGTCAGGTCATAGCCCGATAACGGGTTTGAAGACCAGTCAAGAAGAAGAAGATATGCATGTGTGTGTGTGTGTTGGGGCTAAGTACATGAGAAGCTTTTATGTTATTTCCTTTGCTTTTCTTTTTTATGTTGTTGTTGTTTCTTTTGCTGTTGAACATGAAATTCATATCACGCGGATGATAAAGCGCCTGCCTGGGCCCACGACCCGCGTCATGTGGAGCCCCTATATCACATAAGCTCGCCGCACAACGCCGCCGCCATTTTTGCAATTAGCATTTTTAAACATTACGCCAACACACACCACACCACACCACACTCTTTGTATGTTGGTATGTTTGTATGTATTTTGTTTAATTTTCGCGTTGGTTATTGTTGTTGTTGCTGCTGCTAGTCGTTTGTTTTATAGTCAAAACGCGCCTCTCGCATGCGGTAATAAAAACGAAACGAACCACCCAACAACACACTCCACCCCCTTCGCACACACACACAAACATTCTCATGCTCTTCTTGTTGTTGGCAGACATGACCGTTTGACCTAATTTTCGACGTCGCGCCGACGTTCGAGCTGCGCAGCGCGTCGCAGTCGCAGTCGCCGCTTCAGGAGTCATGAGCAAAAGCAGGCATGAGTGAGTAATGAGCGAATTTAAATGCGAAGCAAGGAACATCGACGAAAATGAAGCAAGAAATAAGCGCAGGATAAATGAAAAGCACGCACACACACATACAAGTGCACGCTACTTGGAAATTGTTGCCGATGTTTGTGTGTGTGTGTATGACCGACTGGCGAATGTTCCTACTAAAGAAGATAACGCACAAAAATAAAATATACATAATTAAAACAGGATATTTTCTACTGCTTGGACGTGCCTAGCCAACGACTATCATTCACAAACATCCTGCAGTGCCTCCTACACTGTGTTCAAGGTGTTAATGATATAATTATTAGTGTTTCTGCTTTTTGCGATGGAGCATTTTTTTTTTAATCTTGCTGCATATATGAGTTTGAATTGGTTCAAAATAAAAATTGTATAGAGCTTAGAATATAAGAAGGAAACAGCTCAGGTTAAACATTTACTTAAAAATAAAATATAATGAAGAATATTAATTTAAATTTATATCAGATAGTCTTGGGTATATAATTGGTGGCTTTGACGTAAGGGTTTTCAACTAATATAAATGATTTAACCGTACAGCAATCAGAAAAATAAAAAGCCGTTGTCATTTTTGATGAAAAACATATTTTTGTTTTAAAAACCATTTATAATTTATCATATTGTTTCTGAAGTCAAAAATTATCATTAAATATGGCTTCGTCGTACAACAGTGTATTATTTATTTAAGACTCGTCTACAACAGTAGTAGAAATTTTTTGTTTTACTATCGTAATCGTAATTGCAACTTCATTTAACGATCTTTAGAAGAGCATTTGCAATATGCAGAAGGATGAACTACTTTTTTCTATAGAAGTTGGGAAAGTGTAGTCATTTTCAAGATCCTCTTAATCTTTTTGGACTTTCGAAATAATGCTTTTTGATGCATGCTCCTGCAAATTCTTCGAGAACAAACCGACTGCAGGTGGCAATACGAATTGCGTAGAGAGGTGTAAATGATTTGGTGTAATGAAAAAGTTTTGTGTTTTCTTTTTGTTGCTGATATTACTGTTGTTGTATAAGTTGTTATTGTTGTATTTAGTTGTTGCTTGTGTACGGCCGCTGGCCACAACATCTACAAGTCTGTCTACCACTATCCACTCACCAGTAACAGGACACATAGGAGCAATCCGCTATTTTGGGGAACAAAAAGTCTGTGGTCATCTTGATGGGTTGCCCTCGTTGTTGCTGCTGTTGTTGAAGGTTGATGATTCAACAACGCTGTTGATGTTAACGTTGATGGTGATGATGACAGCAGGTTTCCGTTAGTTGGGGATCTCTATTCAGCTCTAGGTGTCTGTTGGGAGAGCGACGCGCCACAGTCAAGTATAAATTGTCACTAGGAATTCGGGATGTAGTTGAGTTGTTGTTGTTGGTGCAGCGGACACACGCACACTATAGTAGGGGGGCGGGGTGGTTGTTGGTTCTTAAAGTGCTGTGGATCGCTCTATAATCACTGCATAATGTGTCCTGGCCGGTCTCATCGGTTGTGTGTTGAGCTGCTAAGTATGCCGTGCACATGGATGATAAAAGCCTTGGGTGCCTCTACGTGGGCATTCGATGCAACAACAACAGAGGCAGCGGCAGCACCAACATCAATACGGCGCGCTAGTGTCGGAGACGTGGGCGGGGGGGCTAACGAGTCTGCGTCTCAGCGACGTTTCATTTTGACAGCAATGTTTTGACAAAGATGATGGTGACAATTGCAAAATTGTTGAAGCACACACACCCAGACACTCGGTGAGGCAGAGTGGAGTGTCAATAGCGTGGACCCAGAGGAGGGTGTTTGGATGCTTTGCTTTTTGTATTCCTATTTGATTGTGCTGCTTTTTTGTTTCCAGGATGCTGCAGGCATACACATAAACAGAAAATCGCACTCGCTCGACGGCTCACGACGGACGCAGCGATGAGATACCGAACGAACCGAATTATCGAAGCGTATATTTTCTTTTTTTCTTTTTAGTTTTTGTTCCTTTTGTGGATCAAATTATGATGATGCTGACGCTTTTCCTATCGTTGTCATGGGGACGTCCACATATACACACAAACTCTTGTGTATGTGTGCGTGTTTTAAGCTAAAGATTGTTGCTGCAGGGGTCTTGAGGAAGACGATGACGACGTAGACGACGACAACGACACACTTAACAAATCATAAAAAGGCACAACGAAAATTGCTTTTGCTTCTTAACTAATAATTAAAACTTTGCTGCAAGCTGCTCTGCCGCAGCGTGACTGCAATTAGTCGACGGTCGGACCTGATGTTTACTTTCGCAGTGCACAGGCCATTGATGTTAATAATAATGATGATGTTGATGGACTTTCTATAAAGTAGACACCGCTGCTTTTGTGTGTGTATGTGTGTTGTTTTTTCTTCTACTTGTATGCTTATTTTTGCTCGCGTTCCGCGTTCATCCGCTTGATGTTGTGTACGCGTTCCCGGTTCTGCACAGACTTGGAGCAAAAGTGTTCTTGACGTTGGAAGGAACAATAATAAAAATATTTCCCAACGAATGCCGTGACCGTCCGTGCACGAAGTACCGAGCGTTATAAGAGCGCCGTCAGAGCGCCAGCGCACTGCCAACTGAGAGATGTGAATGGTTGTGAGTGGGCCGGAGCTCCTTTACTTCACCAATGGGCTGAGGGTGTTTAAAATGATGAATGCAAGTCCTGTGTGCGTGTGTTTGTGCTCAGGCGCAACAATTGCGTGCCTTTTTTGCCAATGCCTTACCAGCAGTTGATAGAGATATTTCTAGTTTGTTGTGGCAGGTCTGTTTTTCTAAAACGACGTGTAAGAAAGTGGCAGCAATCGTTGTTTTTGAAAAACTATACATATGTATGTTAACTGTTCTGTGTTGACTATCTTTTTTGTCAATGTTTTATTCAAAATCAGCATCAGTTGGCCACCAAGTGAAAGTCAACATTCTGTAACAGCGGTAAGTTCAATTGAACAGTTTCTTGTTTGACTATTTTTAAGTTAAGTATATTACCTGTTTTATTCTTCTTACAGATTAGCGTATGCCAGTTCTTGCACAAAGACCTCTTTATGCAGTTGCCAACAAGTTGTGTTCATAAAATGCACATAATTAAATATATAAAACAATGCGTAATAAATGAACTGCAGAACTAATTCATAAAACTGAACTGGTGCAAAAATCACAAATGTGATAAAATGTTTAAAATCACTAACCGGGAACCATGGTCACGAACTAATTCATAAATTTGAACTAGAGCAGCGGTATGTTTAACATGCGTGCGCTGTACAATACTGGAATTCAATTTTGCGCGGCAGTCATTTGCTGGCTGCTATAAAAAGTAATTGTGTACTTCTTTTAAGGCTGGCAGCTTTGTAACGACAGTAACAGATATTTAAAGAAAGACATTGAAAATACGAATTTGTTTTTCAAAAACGTAAACAATGCGCAAAGATAATAGTATAATAAATACATCTGGAAATGTATGAATGATATATGCATGCATTATCTTATCTCAGGCAGTTACCTGAGCTAATTAATCTTGAATATTGGCTTAGATGATCGTCTTGGGAGCTGCATGGGAAATGAAAGCAAAAAAAAAAAACTTGCAAGATAAGATAAAAATTTGTGTGCTACCCCTATATGCTTTTTGATAAAAGTGTGCTATAAATTGGTCATCACATGGTAATTTAAATAAACGTGACGATATTCTATAAAAATACCCACCAACTCAGTTTTAAATAACTTTAGTTTGTTGTTAAGTTTTGTTTCATGCCTTCGCCGTCGCTAACTCATTTTATTGTGCGAATATCAGAATACCACTAATTTCTAATGAAATATTTTCGAATGGGATTCTAGGGAAGGGCGGATTTCAGATAAAATCGCATATACTGATAATGACAGTGGCAGTGACAGTGATAAGGCACTGGTCTAGTATTAGTTCTGGACTGAATGCCTATTTAAAATTTATGAGCTTGTAATGTGTGCTCTACCATTGTTTACTGATAAGCACAGTGCACAATATTAAAAGTTACACTAAAGAGATCGCAGAACAAAAACAAAGGAGTTCTCATGTACTTGTTGTTGTGTCGGCCTTTGAGTTTTGTTTGTCAGATAAACGTTTGATAAGCGATGAATCTATTAGATTTGAACGCATTGACGGCTCCCATGACGTTTCATTCTTTATCGCTTTGGCTCTCGAGTTGTCGTTGCGCATGTGTGTTGCTGGCCTGACTAGTCTGTGCATGTCTATATATATATATGTGTGTGTGTGTGTGTGTGCTGTTGTTGAGAGCGCCATCACAGAGTCCGCAAATCCGTTTAGTTTGGTGGCTCGTCAGCTCGTGGCGCGTTTAATATGGAAAGTGGTTTTCAGTTGACTTGAGTGCCTCGTGGCTGACGGATTAAACTAGAAAAGTAGTTGTCGGAGTCGCAGTTGCGGTGATTTAATCCCCCAGATCGAGCCTGCCATTTGAAACATTCGATTCGTGAGTGATTTTTTTATAATTGTTTGGGCAACTGCTCATTCGTCTCTGTAGACGTGTGCACCACACACGGATGTCTGCATTGGCTCCGGAATAACCAGTTTTGTGATGTTCTTCTTCTTTCGGGGTCACTGCACAGTTTTAGCCACAAAAAATTGGTTAATATTCGGCCAATTGCTGGCCTCAGTCTATGTCGAGGCAAGAAGCTGGTTCCATCAAATTTACATTTAAATACATACTCGTACATACATACTAGATATTTGGTGAGCGATTCTCGTTTCTTGTTTTATCAGGCAACTCGCTCTAATTTGCATTGTGCCAGTTTTATCGCGAACATACTTGTACTTATAAAGCTAAATTGAAATCTTTCGTAGCGAAGCAATGAAATGAACACTCAATTGCATTGTCGGATAGGCGGCATGCGCCCCTTTTAATTGAGACTGATTGGTTTTTAATTGATCGTTCGAAGTCGTCCTCGGTGCCGGCTTGAGCGCTTCGATTGATGTGTCGCTAGAAAGTAGAAAAGAACTGTCAAAATCAACAAATACACTGAACAAAAAGCCCAAATGCCAATTATGTGAAATAAAAATGTGACATTTGTGACATTATTTAATCGACTTTATTTCAGACAGAAAGAGAATTTAAGTCAACAAATATATTATAGATTTTTAAATTATGAATAATTAAATTACAACGCCCATTTATAGTATGTGTATGGAATCAATATAAATCAAACTTATTGGGGATTATGAACAAATTCAAAGAACTAGTGCCACAATATTGTGATTATATGAACAATTGGTATTATATGCCAAATCTGTCAACTATGTACATATTTCAGCAATCTAATATTTCATATAACCCTTACATTTTGAAGAGCTCTTGTGGTACACAAAGATAAGAGTAACGCCGTCTAAGACTCTGCTTAAGTAGCGAACAAGTTCTGCTCGTTAGCAACTATTTTTGAATTAATCTGAAGCTATATTTTCACAAAATATTTATTAATTTGTTGTTTCTTGTTCAGTGACATCAAAAATTGGGATGAGCATTACATGCTGACTAAAAACTAGTCGCTGAGCGGCTGTAGGTGGGCACCAATAGAACGACAGGGGAATTAGCTTGCTGGGTGTTTGTGAATAACTGGTTTATTCCCAGTCAACGTCATAACATACAGAAATCAAGAAATCTAAATAGAATCAACATAATATGCGTAGACTTTTTAAATTATTCTCGAATTAATCACCTATAAGTATTATAATAGTTTTTCTCCCTCTGTAAATAAACGACTCAATAGTGTAATTTCTCACTATTTTGGTCGTCAAGTGGACTCAATCTTATATTTTTTCACAATGGCATATCAATCAAAACACGAAGTATAGAGTGCGCTGCATTTATGATCACTTAACTATGCTTAAGTATAGACATATACGTCCACTATATTGCAATTCGATTTGTTATCAAGCGCAATCCGTTTACATCACCTTGAGCGATTTTGCAGCACAACAATAAGTATTGCACAATCATAGACACACACAAGTGTGTGTACAGTTTATGTGCTGCCCATAGTTTTTACTATATACACACATTATTAGGGGTTATCTCTAATACTGAAGTGTTTGTTCTAACCAAATATCTGTGTGAGAAGCCGAGCGTATGTTTCCATGGGTCTGTGAGATGCTTGGACTGTATGAATGTGCCAGCAATCGCATGACTAAGCCATCGTACAGATAATATTTTATTCGCACATATATATGTATAGTATAATTAAAATAAAATATGACGAAGTAAAGTCGAGTGCCATAAAGACCAATTGATCGGCCTTTCAGACTACTCGCGAGTTTGACTTGTGAAGCATGCCAATGATTTTCCAATTGAGTGATTATTGATAATTTCGCCACGATTATAATATATATATATATTATATATATATTGTACCTATAAATACTTACATACATATACTCGTATAGTATATTTGATGTAATTATGCTCGAGTCTAGCGAGGGTGTCAGAGCTTAGTCATGATGATGAAACGTTGAGGAAAGTATTTAGTCTCTTACAGCATCGAATGCTTTTCTGACGAGCTCCTCGGATTAAATATATGATATAGACATCCGAACTGTTTCTTTTTTACAAGCAAGACGGTTGTTGTTATTGCTCTTTTGACAGATAATAACAATATAACTTATAAAATGTCTACTTTTAGGGGTAAGTTATAAAAAACACATGTAAACAAACGTTGTTTAGTAAATTAGTTAGGGTTCGAGTGAAATGGAATGTCATGGGGCTACAGACCATATGCACAGATTTGCGATAAAACATTTCTTGATGTCAGTTTTTGAATGACCTGATCCAATCGAACTAAGTGTGGGAGAAGGGTTTAAGCTCTACAATATATACTACTATCAAATTAGGAAGCCTTGTCGATTGTTTTACAACAATTTACAATTTTAAGGTATTTGTAAAGAGATTACTTGAGCAATAAACGTTTATAGAAGCAAATTAAAGCGTCTGTAATTTGTAATCTAAGGAATAAACGTGGACACACGTGGGTAGACAGGCTTTTCGGTTTGGTTATTGTGCTAATAGTATAGACGTGATTATAATATCGAGTCAATAATACTTCCTCATATGAGCCAGATCTTAAAACGAAAAACAGAATATAATGCTTAGAATGGGGCTACACATTTTTGTATAACACTTAGGAAATTATAAAAAAGTACACAAAAGCTTTGGTTTTTAGTTTACAAAGCTTCACCTATCTATGTCTGTTAACTTTCCTAAAAGTTGCTAAATAGTTAATATTTATACTAACAAATACCTTTATTATTGGAAGGAATATTTTCAATATTGTTCGGCATGCGTTTGGCAGATTTATAAGAGGGCGTGTTGTTGAAGATTTTGCAGAACTCTTGCTTATAGTAAATGAAATGATTAAGTAGTTGCGTGTATATTTGAAGTCCAACTCCAATATTTAATAAATTTTTTTTGTCAAATCCGCAATGTTTTTTATATGATAACTGCCATCAGTATATGCTATACTCATAATTTATCAAATATAAAGAAAGAAAAACTCAACCCAAAGGCATCGTTAGAGTATAAAATATTCGACCCGGCCTAGTTAGCTGGCTCTCTTGTTTACTTTAATTGAGATATCACAGTCAAGGTGCGTTATTCCAACCCAAATATTATCTGAGACCGAGCCTTTATGGGAAAGACAAACAGAACATAATTGACTTCCATAAACATGACAATCATGAGATTTTCGCACTTTCTGCCACGACAGATAAGACGATCGCATTACCATGAACGAATTGCGCCAGGGAGATGTAGATGCTGAGCCGGAGGAGTACCAGGCGTTGCGCAATGGGAAGACGCCGCAAATTGTTGCCGGACTGGATAGGCCCTTGGAGAGGAAGCCCTTGGGCGAGCAGACGCGGGCAGTGCGCCGCCAGGCCTGGATGGTTATACTGGCCAATGTGGGTGTATTGTCGACGGGCATAGCCCTGGCTATGCCCACAGTGACGCTGAATCAGCTGACCAGCGCCACCGAGCCCGTTCACTTGACCCAATCGCAGGGATCGTGGTTTGCCTCGCTGCAATCGCTTTCCACGCCGCTGGGCGGTCTCTTATCTGCCATGTTGCTGGACAAGATCGGACGTGTTAAGACGCTATATGTTCTCAATATTACCGCCTTGGTGGCCTGGGCATTGCTGGCTCTGGCGCCACAGGAAGACGAGCAACTTTTCTGCACACAGCTTTTGGCATCGCGGTTTATTTCGGGTGAGTCGCAATCAAAAATCCTTTTTGCCTTTGATACATATAACTCGAAAGTAGTGACATAAATAAATTAAGTATATTGGAACTGAACGTTACACCAAAAGTTTTCTGACCTAAAAAAAAAAAATTAAACATAATAAAGATGTTCTGTTAGAAGCTAGACATTTACTATGCACCAGAAAAATCAAGTTGAATGTATTGCGAATGTGACGAGCTATAGTCTATTTTTAATTAAAATTTTGTAATTTGGTAAATGCTAAGAATATGAGCTCTATATAGTAGTTCAAAGCACATCCCTTTGAATTATGGTCTGCCCTTCTTCTACCTTTCTCTGCCATTTGCCACAAAATAATATTTGTTCTTAATCATCTCTTTGGCAGGCATTGCGATGGGCTTGGCCACAGCTCCCGTCGGCGTTTATGGAGCCGAGATCAGTCTGCCGAAGCTGCGCGGCAAACTTATTCTGGGCTCCTCGATATCGGTGGCAGCGGGTATAACTCTGCTCTATATTGTCGGCTATTTTATACGCAACGACTTTCGCCTGATCGGTCTCATTTGCTGCGGCTATCAGATTGCCTCGCTCCTATGTGTTCTACCTCTGCCCGAGACCTACAGCTGGCTTCTGTCCAAGCGCCGAGTGGAGAAGGCCAAGGAGTCGCTCAACTATTTTCGTGGGCTGGACAAATCACGTAAGTTGTTGAGTTGCCCTTTAGTTTGCAATGGTGGCTATATCTGTATCCGTATCTGTATCTGTCCAACAGCACATATCACGCATCCGGAGCTGCTGGAGGAGTTCAATGTGCTGCAGAAATCCATGCAGTTGCACCAGGGTGAGAAGAAGCCCTCGTTCATTAAGTGTTTGCGCCTGCCCGAGGTGTACAAGCCGCTGCTCATTTTGATGGGTCTGTTCGCCTTCCAGCAGCTCACCGGCATATTCATCATAATTGTGTACGCCGTGCAGATATCCATGGAGGCGGGTGTCACGATAGATCCGTTCCTTTGCGCAGTACTCATTGGTGCTTCGCGTGTAATTATGACCTGCCCCATGGGCGCAATTCTGGAGAAGTGGGGACGCAGGCGGGCGGGTATTATCTCGGGTCTTAGCATGTGTGTCTGCATGCTACTATTGGCCGGCCATGGCAGGATCGATTGGCTGGCCAAGGTGCCCTACTTGGTGGTCATCTGCATAGTGGGCTTCATAGTTGTCAGCACACTAGGCTTGTACACCCTGCCATTTTTTATGCTCTCCGAGCTGTTTCCGCAGAAGGTGCGCGGCCCAGCCTCAGGTCTTACTGTGGCCGTGGGCATGTTCATATCGTTTGTGTGCATTAAAATGTATCCCAGGATGAACGCGGGCATTGGCACCAGCAATTGCTTCCTGGTCTTTGCGGCCATGTCCTTGCTGGCGGCGATATTCGTTTATTTCGCCTTGCCCGAGACACGCGGACGTACCTTGCTTGAAATCGAAGAGCAATTCCGCAGCGGCAGGATAAGAAGAAAGAAGCCCGCCGATGTGGAGATGCAGGAGGTGTTTGTGCGCTGAGTGGCGAGAATGAGAATACAAGTGCTGTGATAATCGAGAACTCAACTAAAACTGCTTTCCCACAAATTAAGTTCGCCATATGAAACATTATATTTAGATTTCGTATTTCGATTCCAACACAAGACAATGTGTGTAGTGCGAGCCAGTTTCTAGTTTTTCACACTCTTTTTCTGTTTTGTCGCGCTAATTGAAAAGTCATAATCAATCAAGGCACGCGACAGCCTCAATAAATATGTCAGCCAGTGATTGAAGAAATGGTTTGCTAATTTTTGATCCAAACTAGTGAAAAAAGTCTCACAAAGTCGATCAAATTTTGATCAAATTTAGGGCACAACAGATGCATGGCTCTGGGACAATGGCTTGTCTGTTGATTAGACCGATATCGATATCATATTTATGAATAGCTTTAATCATTCAAAGGATAGTAATATTTTTATAAAACGAATGAGATCAAGCTGCATTTTAAAATAAATAAAATATTTATTTTGGTGCCGCTTTTATTGCAAGTAAATTTCATCCTAGAAATGTTGAAACTAGAATAATCGAAAACGTGGAAAGATCAGTACTTTTAATCAAAATTATAAAAATTATTCGACTAGAATAAGATATTTTACATATTTGAACGAATTGTTGAAAAACAGCTCAGTATGTGCGGAGAAACAATTTAAAAACAAATCAATTCAAAATTCCATTACAATGATAAAAGAAACATTCTGAACTGCTACGATTTTTTCAATGTTCAAAGATCAGAATGAAAATAATGTTGAAAATAATTGCTAAAGGTAAAAAGGCCCACGTAAATGTGGCAATAAAATCTGTTTCGTGACTGTGCGTGACGCATTTTTTTCACGCGCGCAGCTACAAGTATACTCCAAATCACACACGTACTTACATATATGTATGTACTATATATTGCCACCACTATGATCGAAAAACTGAAATCTGCATTTGAATATTAATGTTTACTTTGCACTTTAATTAAATGAAATGCAAATCAGGCCTAGAAAGCATGACTCTTATATTTGGAGCTAAAAATATTTGGTATTTATTATAGAAATTAAATTTGATTTCTGTTAATTGTTGCGCCATGAAGCAAATATAATTATAAATAAAAACAAACGTACAAATATTTGTCGGCGTTAATTAATGTAAACCATGGGGAAACAACGTGATCTTCATACCACATTCCCATACCCGTACATACTACAGCTCTACATACACACTCGTCTATGCATGCCATTCAGAATCTCTGGGAGGCATTCCACAGAGCACTACCAGTATGTCTCTGAGCGCATCTAACTCTAGCAGAATGCCAAGTACGTATTATTTTAATCAATAGGCGCGGATTTGCGACTGCTGTCGAGTTCAAGGTTAAAGTTTTACGATTCACACTTATAATGACAGGCATGGCTGGCAAGTACGAATACAAAAGCTTTGCGGGCACTTAGGTTTATTTTTAGAGCACAAGCCGGCTTTCCAAAAATGTCGGCTGATCTGTTGAGCGCTTGAGAGCATTTAAGAATGACGAGTTTGATGAAAGGATAGGATAGGCATTCAATAATTGTCTATTTGATAGAGGTTTTCTTCTTAAAGTGTTGCTTAAGCATATAATCCTCATATATTTTAAAGAAATAACTATTCCCAGTAATCCGGCTGTTTTGTGTCAACTCGTTCCCAAGCTATGTCGGATAGTTTAAAGTGGAATGTAAAGAGCGGACAAAACTGAGCCGATAAGAGCACTAGTTAGGAGCTAAGTTCTTCGCTAGCTGCCGAATGCTTAAGAGCAATTTTGGCAACACTGTTCAGATATCGAGGGAGCGCTTTTCTAGTGCGACTGGCTATGGGCCAATAAACTAGAGTCAACTTTCGATCGGCTGCAGGCACAGCTGTTTATATACAGTATGTGGTATGTTGTTGCACAAACATTTGTTCTCATTGCGAGCGATGGCGTTCCGTTTTTATAGTCCGGTCTACCCATCTAGCCCCCCACCCACGTGTCCCAATGTCAAGTTCGTTGCCAACGTCGTTCGTATTTGGGTGCGGCAGACGGGTGCGGGTGATGTTGCGTGGCAACGAAAAGCAACAAAGTGGCGGCGAGTGGTGCAAGCGCCTCAGTGTTTCAGTTCAATTCTAAATTGTACTATGAGTTGTGAACGAGCGGACGAGATAAGTGCGAGCACAGAAAGGCAGTGCCCTTCCCTTAGGTTGTGTATATAGTATGTACATAAATTTGTTTTTATTTTTTGCAAATTATTACGTATACGCCGTGTGGCACGATAAATCAATTTTTTACACGGACAGTTCATTTAACCGTGCGAGACAGTTAAATGAACGGCATGCGAGCAATAACAACAACAATAACGGCGCACTAATAACAGTCGATCACGAGTCTGAGCACAATATACAAACAGCGGGCAATTGTACTTGTATGTACACTTAAAGTTCTTTTTTTGTGAAATATTTAATTGTAATGTACGGTTTTTTTTTTCTTATTTATATTGTAAAACATTAATCGTAACCGTAGCGCCCAAAGCAGAGCAGCGACAGCAGCGTTAACATTACCGTTCAATATATTGCTGAACGGCTGGCATGCAGGCCGCGGTTGTTGGCCGGCAGGCGAAATAAGTAAATGAGTTGCGTATTGTTCGGTCGTCAGTTGCTTTAAGAGCGTTGCGGAAAGCGGTCGCAAAACGGTCGCAAAACTTCGCAAACTTGTCCAACGGTCGCTGTCGTCATCATCTCTAAGATATGCTGGCCATAACAACAATAATCCGTAATAATAAGTAGTAGCAACAAATCAAAACAGCTGTGAATACTAACACAAATGTTAACACAAAAATACGTGAAATAGTCGTTTAACAAAAACAACAAAAAGTGAGCAATTTCTAAAGTGAAGCGAAGCGTTCTTGTTGTTTCGTTACTGAAGAGGCTCTTGGCCAGCGATAATCGATAAGGAAATCAATAGTAAGCGGCCCTGAGCACGACAACAGTTGATGCACAGCGTGGCAAGGCGCGTTGCTGATAACTCACAAATATACGAGGTTTCCACCCACACACGCCCACAACAGACACGCCAAAGGAGTTTCAGCTACGGTGTTTGTTTTCGCTTTGTTTTTGTTTTTTTTTTTTTACAATTGCTGACGTCGCGACGTCGTCATAACGAATGAAAGAAACTTATGAAATCGATACTACTACTGGGACATGATTAAAATGTGCGGAAGTTTCCACTTGTCGTTTCAATTAGACAAGTGTATGGCTCGCTAATAACAGCACCAGCACCAGCAGCAGCAGCAGCAGCAGCAGAGAACAACAACAACAACATATACTCATACAATAAGCAGCAGCAACTTTTAGCTCGAAACGAAGACAGCAGTATTATTAATTGATTACGAACGCCCGCGCAGTGAGCAACATGAAGGACGAGGACGCATCACAGCTAGTGCCACAGTATAATGTTGCCATAGTGTGCAAGGACATGGACAAGGACAAGGACATGCCATTACATAATTACAATAATAACATCAACAGCACCACCAACACCAACACCAACACCAACAGCAACAGCACCACAAAATGTGACAAAACGGATGAGGTTACTGTGGTACGCCCTCCGAAGCCACTGGGCGAGCGGAGCAAGGCCGTCTGGCGACAACAGCTAATGGTCTTTCTGGGTAATAGTGGCGTTATCGGCTCTGGCATGATCATCGCCATGCCAGCCGTCACTTTAGCACAGTTAACAAATCCAGAACTGGACTTTACACTTAATAGCAACGAGGCCAGTTGGTTCGGTAAGTGTGTGATGCAATTATAATGTGGTGGATGCTCAAAAATTAAAGCCATTTACTGGATACTGCATATCCTTGCTACGCGTTTACGCAATTTAAATCTATATTACCTGACCTCGTTGAAAATTATTCATTATGATCTACTTTTTCTATTAAATATATGAAACGTGCACAAGGAGTATATTAAACGTTTTTGAATACCCTGTAAGATCGGTCCTCTAAGTACCCATGCTAGGAATGAATATTTATTTTTTTGTCCCAATCTATGCTTAAATGTTGTAAAACATATAGAGAAAGAACTCATGGGAATGAAGTTTTGGGAACTTAAGTTATCGGTTTAAAATATTAAAGTTCCGTACAACAAAGTAAAGGACTTTAGGGCAGCAACCTATATGATCCTTGCAACGATTCTTTTTATGATGACACTTAATGATTGGCCTGGCTGATCCTTTTTTAAATGAAATAGTAAATTTATCGCATGTTTTACCATGCAAACTTGCTGTTTTTATTAAGAAAAGCAGTTGCGATAACATTTTATTTTGAAAATATATTTGAAGGAGTCAATCTTGGAGACTGCTTGAATCACACAAAATCCAATCTCTAGTTTTTGTAAATTGAAAACTAACACATAAGATATTCTTAGCTCTAGTGAATTATAATTTTCATCAGAAATCCCACAAGGCTTTCTCTGAGGTATTTTCATAAAACTTTTGCTTTTATCCCATCAGTAATTTTAGTGAAAATGATTCAAATTAAATATGCCTACAAGTTTTAAATTTATAGGCAATAATTATAGACTGATGCCTAATAAACAAATTAAAAAAAATAATCACAATTGGTATCACCTTCAAAAGTATATGACAAAATGAGAGCTCTATTAAGCAGATTACCTCATTAAAATGAACATAATTCCTCTTAATAGAAAAAATTAGTCAAAAATACATAAGTTCTTTATTTGCATAACATTAGTTTTCATTGAAGCTATTTTTAGTCTGTCTGGCAAGACCGAAATCAGTCATAATGTGTGCCTTATTAACAAATGTGTTTTGTCGAGTTTCAATTTAGCAAAAAACATTTATATTGTTATATGTATTTGTGTGTGTGTGTATGCGGATTTATCTCGTTTGGTTTCACGCTCATTAATTCGGGCTCAAAAAGTCGGTTAGCAACAAATTGATTTGAATGTAATTTAATATCGTTGGCAAATGTTATTGAATTGAATTTGTTGTTCCTACAAGTATTTATTGAAAAGAAGACTCAGTAAGGCATAAATCTCGAAATGAAAAAAAGTGGTCTGTAACAAATATATTTTAATTGTAAATTAAGGTTAAAAAAAAAACAGGCTACAAAAATTGGTTGAACTTAAGATTCTAATTTATGAGCATTTACTACATTACTAAATAATTTCAATACAAATTTTAATCAATTAAAAAAATGTGGCCAAAGAATGCAACAGTTGCGATGGCTACTAAATAGAAGGAGCACTATGCCACTTACCGCAAAATCTAATTATAAGCGCATCCAGGTCCTGCAAAACCGGTCATTGCGGCAAATTACGAAATAATTTGCGAAGACTGCAACGATTAGGTTTTTTCAAAACATTTAGATAAGCATAAGCCACCACTAACTTATTAATCCTCGCGCGGAAGTACTCGAGGTTGGGCTATTTTATATTTGTAACAAGATAGAACGCTACAGTCGAGCAAGCCCGACAGTAAAATAGCCTGTACTCTCCACAAAAAGGAAAAATTAAAAAAAAAAAAAAAATTAAAAAAAATTAAATTATTAAATAAAATGAATGAATGAATTAATTAAAATAATTAATTTAATTAAATTAGAATACATGTTTATGTTCAGTTTAAACAGCACACATTTACATCACGTACCTATGCGTGTTTATATGCGTGTATGTATGCAGCACAAAGTTGAACAAAAGCAGCAACAACAACAGCTGCGGGCAGCGCTGCCGACAGAGCTGCAGGCAGCGCATGAGCAGCGATTTTACTTATGGCTATAACTTTCTTCAGAATTGACCTATCATGATGAAATTTGGCACACGGACACATTAGTACTAACTGGATGTACCTACCAAAATTGATTTTTAAATTCCGAGAATTACGGAAGTTATAAGAAAAAATACGAATTGCGGGGGAGTGGGGGGGTGTATCAGAAAAAATAAACAAACTCGTTCTGCCTAGGGCTTATAGGAACCTTGATACCAATTTTGGTTATCCTAGCTCTTGTACTTACTGAGATCCTTGCGCTCATACAGACAGACGGACAGACGGTCAGACGGACAGACGGACATGGCTATATCGACTCGTCTTCTCATCCTGATCAAGAATATATATACTTTGTGGGGTCTGCCACGCCTCCTTCTGTGTGTTACATACATGCGCACAAAACTAGTATAGCCTTTCACCCTTTGGGTACAGGCTATAAAAATATATTGCTAAGGTGCTAATCTGAATGCACGGCTTCAATGCTTTGATTAAACAGAAAAACAAAAAAAAAAAAAACAAAAAATCAATTAGTTACTCCCTTTCTCAACAGCTTCCATCAACAACATGGCATGTCCTATTGGCGGCCTGCTCGTCAGCTACTTCCTCGATCGCATTGGAAGGAAGAACACAATTCTGCTGACGAATTTAATTGGATTTCTCAGCTGGTTATTGTTGATTACATGCTTTCAACATACTGAACGCGACTGGATCTACGCCCAGCTGTTGATAGCTCGTGCCCTGGGTGGTGTTATGATTGGCATGTTCCTGTCTCCTGTGGGTGTGTACTCAGCTGAGATTAGTTTGCCACGCATCCGGGGGCGTCTCATTCTGGGCACCTCGATAGCACTGGCCTGTGGCATATTGATAATGTATGTGCTGGGCTACTTCATACGCAGCAACATCGTGCTCATCTCTACAATCTGTGGTTGCTATCAGTTTGTGTCCACACTTATGGTATTCCCGATGCCGGAGTCGCCGAGTTGGTTGTTGCAGAAAGGACGAACGGAGAATGCACGCCGTTCTCTCAAATATTTTCGGGGACTGAAACGCAAGAGTAAGTGAAATATTAATTACTGCCTTCTTCAGACTTTCTTGATCCATTTTAAAATCAATTACTAGTGAAACGACTTTCTTACTTAAGTTTGTGTGGAAAATAGTAAGTTAGGTTCAACAAGTACAAGGTTAGGAAAGTACTTCTCATTAAGTTAAATGGGGAAACAAAATGCGTGGGAAAGTCCACAATCCACACTCCTTTTTGAACAAATTGCTGGGCTTTTACAAGCCCATAAAAACTTGATGTAAATGTGAAATTATTTTGATAATACCTACAAGTACCACTAGACTGCCAACTATTAAAGAAATGAAATTTAGCTGATTTTTGCTAGCCAGCAGAGGAAAATTCTAGTTAGTTTATTTAAATATCGTCTGCGCTTTTCTGGCTTCATTTTTCGAAAATATTGTTAACTTAAATCATTTAAATGCAAGTGAGGAACGGCAGCCAGCTGGTATTGATAAGGCATATCATATCAAATCACGATTCCGAGAAAAATTCAAGCTATGTGCTTAACTGCAAATTTGTGCCCCTTTTAAAAGGCATTTTCTGTTTTCGTACGAGCTTAAACACAGTAATTGTTTGCAGTTTGCATTTTCGTGCCTATTCCACTTAAATGGAATGGAATCCATTTGGTGTTTAGAATTCCGCAGCAATTTAACATTTTTCCGCTAAAATGAAGCTCACATTTTTTTTTATTGTATAGTGATTGTAGAAGCTATCAGTGTAATCCATTTGATATTTAGAATTTCGAAGCAATTTAACATTTTTTCGCTAAAATGAAGCTTACATTTTTTTTATTTTTTGTATAGTGATTGTTGAAGCTTTCAATGGAAGCCATTTGACGTTCAGAATTCCGCAGAAATGTACAATTTTTTTCCCTAACATGAAGCTCACATTTTATTTGATTGTATAGTGATTGTAGAAGCTTTCAATGGAATCCATTTGGTGTTTAGAATTCCGCAGCAATTTAAAATTATTTCGCTAAAATGAAGCTTACATTTTATTTTTTGCATAGTGATTGTAGAAGCTTTTAATGGAATCCATTTCGTGTTTAGAATTTGACAGCAATTTAAATTTTTTTTCGCTAAAATGCACATAATTTTTTTTTTTTTGCATAGCAATTGTAGAGTCTTTTAATGAAATCCATTTGATGTTTAGAATTTCTCAGCAATTTAGCATTTTTTCGCTAAAATGCAGCTTAGATTATTTTTCTTGCATAGTGATTGTAGAAGCTTTTAATGACCTCAGATTTGTAAAACAAACCAAAAAGTTTTGGAATTAAAGCATGGCGGAATGTTTATCACAATGAAAACGTTCTTCGTAAGAGAGGCGTTTTCTGGATTAAGAGATATTTTAGATTGATCTGAGAAAGTCTGAACTAGGCATAACTGGCTAAAGTGAATTTCTGAGCTAACTAATACGTATTTATTTGAATAGGTGACGATTGCGTGCAAGAATTTGAAACGGAGCTGGCGGAAATGAAAGTGAATGCGGACAACAGTCGGAATACAGCGGCCAGCGAGTCCTTGCTACAGGCTATACGTAGACCCGAGGTATACAAGCCAGTGTTTCTGATTATTGGCTTCTTTGGTTTCCAACAAGCCTGCGGAGTGGTGGTCATCATCGTCTATGCTGTTCAAATCGCACAGCGAGCCGGCGTAACCATAGATCCTGTGCTCGTGGCCGTTATGCTGGGCGTGGCACGCATCATAATGACCTTCTTCATGAGCACGATCTTCGAGAGATGGGGTCGCAAGCCGTCGGGCATGTTCTCGGCTTTCGGCATGGGTCTCTGCATGTTGCTGCTTGCTGCCGGCGGCTGGTGGCCAAAAACTGTGGGAACCTGGTCGTGGCTACCTGTCGTGTGCATTGTGGCCCACATCGTCTTCTCCACCATGGGCATGTTGACGCTGCCGTTCCTCATGATCTCTGAGGTGTTCCCACAGCGAGCACGAGGCAGTGCCTCTGGCATCTCGGTGTTCTTTGGCATGATCCTGGCCTTCATAATGCTCAAGATCTATCCGAATATGGAGGAGGCCTTTGGCACCGCAAATCTGTTCGGCTTCTATGCTGGAGTTTCATTTCTCGCTGTGGCATTCATTTGGTGTTTTGTGCCAGAGACGCGGGGAAGGACATTGCTTGAGATTGAGGAGTATTGGCGCACGGGAAAGGGTGAACGTGCGAATAACCTCAAGGATGTGGAGCTGACGGAGGTCTTCCTAAAGAAATAAGCGGAAAATTTAGTGTTAGCTATCGACTGTGATGTGTTTTAAAGTACTTAGCCTGAGTAGTACTTAGTACTTAGTAGAATTCGTCAGCAAATAAACAATGGACTAATTCAAGTGTATTGTCTCGAATGGAAGGTGATAAAGAATTTATTGCACAACCACAAGGCCAATTGGACTTGGCCCAACGAATTTCACAAAAGACATTGGCCCTTATCTTTTGCAAGCTGCATGACTAGACATTACCTGACGTCAGATTATGTTTTGACGATTGATTGAACACGCGCTCTAATTGAGTTTGATTGAAAACGTGCTGCTACGGCTATGATTATCAGTCCTTAATGGCAACGACACTTGAATGGTTTGTTTACCACTCGAAAAACAACAAAAGAACAGACTGTTAACAGCAAAACAATTTGTGCGACCCGCCTGGGATTTGGAATGAAGAGATCACGATACATCGTTGTATTATTGTTCTTCATATACTTGTATATAGGATATTAAATTGCCGTACAAGAGCAACTACAGCAATTAAGTTAATGAAATTATGCTATGTCTCATGACGACGATGTATAGGAGTGCATAATATTTGCCAAGGCCTCTCATTAAATGCGCGCGCGCTCCACAAACTCCCGGCAGGCAGTCAGCCCCAAAATGTTTCGCCACATTTCGCTGTGGTCATTAAATAAACGTAAAGAGGCAGCAACAGCAGAACGAGATCCGAAATCCAACTGCACTGTGGGGCAATATACGATTTATTCAATTTGTGCATCTTCCAATTAATTGGAGGTATGCGATAAGAATGTGTAGACTACCACTTGCAATCTCAAATGTTATAGTTGTTATCATATAGTTATTATCAAATAACAATTGTCGGCTATCCAATTAGAAGTAGATAAGAAATACGGGAGATAGCAGATACAAAACAGATATTGCAAAAAGTATACACATATATGTACAAGTAGGTTAATAGGTGATAGCGATAAAGTATTTTTACTCATGAGGTAGCAAAATCTTACAAATTTATTGCACGCCATCAAATAACGATTAATACTTATAAAGCTTTCAAGTAAACAACATTTTCCTGAATGACTGTCAATAGTGGTTCAATAAATAATATCAAGAGCTCGAAACTTTATCAAACAACAAAATTCTAAATAAAAGCAAACAAATATAATTATTTTTAAATGAATCCTTTATGTGTTGGTTATACCTGTTAAAAATTATTAATGTTTTTGCTTATTGCCAATAATTGACTTAGAAAAATATATTGTTGATGATATGCTTGAAATCGAATAACAAAATGTTTAAATAAACGAATCATCCTATAAATTAAGAGATCTGTAAAACATTCAACGATTTAACTCAACTCATTGTTGTTATCTACATTTTTCAAAAGTGGATTTTCTTTTCAAAATTACAAACAACTGAGTAACTTTCTCTAAAACGGTCCAACTACAAACTTGTTGACTTGATATTCGGAATGAGAAACACTTTTAAAACCAAACTCTATAACTGTGAATAGAAATAAGAGAGAGAAGAATATTTTTCACTATCAGGTTAATGCGCTGAAAAACTCAATATTGAATAAACATTTAAGAACCGATCAAAACTTTATAAAATATGAACATTTTGTAAGGAAATTGTTATTTTTAATCATATTTTCCTATGTTAAACATACTTGTATATTAAACATAAATTAAAAGATATAGCCACCCGCTCCTAGAGCAATCTTCGCCTGAAGGGGTTTATATTTGTCTGATCTCATCTCGTTTTAACATTTCAATTTTATTAAAACAATTGGCGCACTATGTTATGTACATATATTTGTATTATCGGAAAATGTAATATAAATTTTCGTTTATAAAGAAATAACTTATCAGTTTTGACACAAATTTTTCTTTAATTTGAATGGTTTGTGCCTCGATTTCAAGCAACATTATCAATAACAATATCTTGGTAAATTATTTTTTAAAAGAACAATCAACAATCAATTGTATTTATTATTTCGAATTTTCGGCTCAAGTTTTCCTTTAACTTGATTATTTTGTTACTCGATTTCAAGCCACATTATCTTTAACAATATGTTTCTAAATTGGTTTTTAAAGGAACCATTTGGGGTTGCTTCTGGGACCATCATTAAGAAATTCCTCCGAAAGGTGTTAAATGAAATGGTGCACTAACAAAGGGGTGTGGTTTTAAAACACTTATATTCATTATTACATGTAAGTATTATTGCTATATTGTATGCGATGAGTCGAAATACATTTTGTATGTTGAACCCAGTGTGCAACGAAGGATGCTGCAGTTATCGCTTCTTTTCAGCCAGTGGGGCTACTGATGGAGCCCCAGTTTGGAGCGAGCGGCGTGCGCTGAGAGCGCTAAAGAGCAAATGAGCTCGGGGCGTTGAGAAGTACGAGTACGTTTATGTAATTATAATAAGTTTTCAATTTTATGGCTCAATATTGCGGGCAGGGCCCAGCAACTTGCCACAGCTGCTGTGCTGTGCGCCAGCCCCCATCATTAGGCGACAACCGTTTACCGAGACTGTTGCCCCTGGAGGGTCTAGCGTGAGGTTTTCGTTGGTTTTTGTGAGCTGCATTTGGGTAATGGCTGCTCAAACAAATTGGTTGTGCGATTAAATCAAAGTGCAGTACATGGCGCTGCAAGAACGGACAAGTTGAATGAACCCGTCAGCGGATCGACAGGATAACCAAAATTGATGAGCTGTAAATGTGCGAACATTAAGCATCCGCTGTTGCATTATAATCATAATCTCTGAGTCGCCACCGACATCGACATCGACACTGGGACCGACACCTGCTGCAAAATTAGGCACACACAGCAGCATCAGTTATTGCCACAAAAGTGAGCATTGCGGCAAATAGAAATATCATTGCAAATGTCAGCAGCTTCTCGACTCGACTCGGTCGATGGGTCGGTAGGTCCAGTTGGCATCATTCCGAGTTAATGACACGTAACGTTGCTTTGCCAACAACATGAATGTATGTCAGCAATGTCAGCAACTCTTGCAACACAATTGAAAACGAATCTGAATGCGTATCTGACTCTGCCACACTCACCGCAACAAAACATTTAGGGATGTCAGGAGCCTGGCATATGCGCACTCTAATAACTGCAATCTGTGCCGAGTCTGAGCAGCAAGAATGGTCGGATGCTGAGGCGCTGAAGCATAAAACCCAAACCGAGGTATAATTTTCTATGCACCCAGGCAGGGCACACAGTCAGCATTGTTAGATAGTTGTTGAAAATTTCGGGGGGTTGTCATCCTCATCCTCATCCTCATCGTCCTTCCCATCCACTTCTGTGTCAACACAGCATGTCGCGCGTGTTTGGGTTTTGTTTTGATGCGATTTTGATTATGTTTATAGTATAAGCCAATAAATTTGAAAATCAACACAGACATTACTTCTCTTTGTCCGTTTACTAGAAAAATGTCCACACCGAGTTATTTAAATGCTTTATTTATGTCGTATGCTGTTGCAATTGAATGCAATTCCCAATGACTGCGAAGAAGCGTAAATTTTTCTATTATTAATACTACACAAGTATATTTTGGATTAAACTGTAAGTCAAGTTTTGGGCTACAAGGTATAAAAAATTAACTAATTATCAAATATATGTAGCCCAAGTATGTGTACCCTACATCAAGAGCAGATTTCATTTAAAGCTTAAAACTTCAAAACAAAAGAATATTTTAAAGTAAGCAATGCTTCAACAATGATGTTAATTCGTCTGCCACACGATGCAGGGAAGTTTGATGGATAGGTTGCAGGGGACAGGTTGCAGGCTGCATAGATTATTTTAAAGTTAGTAATACTTCAAAATTGATATTAATTGCTAATGAAACATAAATTTACGATACATATCTTTTTTTGATTTTTTGCTTATCTAGAATTTTATAAGAAAATTATACTTCATATTCATAAGTAAATATGGATACGCATCTCATTTGTTTAGCGCAACTGTTTTAACTAATAAGGGAATAATTTGATCATTTCCAGGATGTATTTATCTGGAGCTTCAAATGCTCCAATAAGTACTAAGATTTATCTATGAGATGTGAGGCAGGCAGAATTGCAGATCTTTAAGACATGAGAGCAATAAAATAGAACCATTGACGTAATTCCAAAGAATCTGGGACACACGCACATTTGGTTTGCTGTACTAGCTGCAGGATTATTGCATAGAATATCAATTTTCCCCATATAAGGGCTTCTTAAACTTACAGCATACAACTCAAGGCAGGATCTTTAATGGAAGTTGATTTGCACCATATTATTTATTTATTCATTTGAAAATAATACTGCCATTTTATACAGCAAAGAAAAAAAATCGTATAACATTAAAAAAACAGAATTTAATATTTAAGAAGTGTAGCAATACAGTATAAATCTTGAAGGGTTATTTCACAAGCGAAATACGAGTATTTGCTGAGATATAGAATGTGAATGCCCACGGTCCAGGGAACGAGCCAGCGCTTTGCAGAATCAAACCTTATAAGGCTCGCGGACAGAAGATGGAATGAATGTCATCGGCTAGAAAATGATCCGATTTAAGAGTATGATTTATTTTTTAATTTCTTATCTTTCAATATATTTATAATTAACTTAATAAAATGCCTAAGCTCGGACAGATTGTAAAAAGTTACTTATTTTAAATACAAGTATACTAGTATGTCTATTTAAAGGATGATATTAAAATAAGCTCCACAGCTGCTAACATTATTGGCTGGGTCTTAACTGCAGATCTTACATTGCAAAATGACATCGTTAAAACGCCCCAAGTGAAACGCCTTTGGCAGCAATTTGTAAGTTCACTTAATGCACTTATAATTTGTAAGTACTTGCAGGGAACAAGTGATTGGGTCTCAAGCCTAACCCTTCCCCCAGCAATACACCGACTAAGACCAACAAACCCCTTGGCTTAAAACAAACTCGCGGGACGTTAACAGATCGCCCAGGCTGATTGCACACCTCAACATAAATGTGAAGTGAGCGCTGAAAGCGTCGCTGATCACCGCTGATCGACATCATCAGGATGGGGATAAGGAAGAGGGGCAACGGGAGTACACAGCACGAGACTGCAACTACAAATTACGAGGCAGCTGCTGTATACCAGGAACGAGTGTCAAAGTTGCGGGATCTGGCTGATCGATCTGCTGGGCAAAAAACAGAAGTGATTTTTGGCAATATTGAAAATTGCAATGCAATGTTTTGGCATGAAAGCGAACCTGTGTTTAAATCAACGCGATTATCTCAGCTGTGCTTCTTCTTATTTATGCGTTTTTTAAAAGGTGTCTGTCAAGGTGTCCGGACTGGCACATTAGCTGCAGACACGAGCATTTCGTGTGCGCAGTCCAACCCACAAGCCTGAATAATTTTTCAACTAGCTGCGAGTGGCTTGGTATGCCAGGTCGAAAGATTTATGCCATGGCCAACTTTAATTTTTCAATTAGTCGAGCTACCGTATTTGACTTTTGCTCTCTATGTCGGGCCAACGAACTGCCCCCCGAATTGGACAGATAGCTGAACTGAATGCTGGAGATTTCGTTGCGCCGTTTGCTTGCTGCCGACTGGCTCGTAAAAATATTGCATTTAGCCAAAGATACGGCTGCGAACGCTTTCTGCATTTTACGATTCTTCAGAATGGTGAAATTTTTACGATTATTTTAACACTTTGCTTGGCTTGGCTGGACGCGGCTCGATGGCTCGATGGCGGGATGGCGGAATGGCGGGCATTGATTGCCTTGCCAGTTTGGCATAGACAAGCGTATAATTGATTTGAATTCTATGATGAACTCTGGAGGCGTTGCGAGCAGTAAAAAAAAGTAATTGCTATTGCCAATCAATATGCCTGAAGCATCCTGTAGGTAGCGGTTATACCTATATACATACATATGTATATATATATATATTTTTTTGCAACTTTCATTTTAAGTGAGCAGCGCAGGACCTACTGATTATCCTGCGTCTGCTCTATTATTAAGTTGTCAACGAGCGACGTCGTCATCGTCGTCTGGCTGAAAGTTCCCTACTCCTTCGGTTGTTTGTTGTCGTGTTTATTGTGTTTGATCAAATAATTTGGGGTTTTTATAGTCGCCAATAAATGTCCCGCATTGTCTGCTGCCTAGCACCTTTGTCTTTTCAATTTAGCCATAATTATGTCAGTCGTTTAATTTATCGAAGGAAGCGTCCTTTTACACGCAAACTTTTGCGGCCAGCTCACCCTTCCTGTTTTCCTTGTACTTTCCAAAGCGGCCATTTTGTGGTGCGCACTCGAGCAGGAAAGGTTCGTCTTTAATGTGAGAAAATGTTACATTTCGGCCGCTATATAAACATTACGCCAGGTCCTTCGTAATTGTTCTTTCATACCGCTTATCTTGATTGTGACTCGGGCCGGGGCGGACGGCAGGACTGGAATGCGACCCACTTGGCAGGTGTCGTGCGACACAACTGACAATCGATAGACGCATAAGAACACTGTTTTTGGGAAATTGCGTTTTTATTAATTGGGTCATTGTGCGAGACTGCTCGAACGAGCCGTCCACTTCACTCCACTCCACTCCAGTCTAGTCCAGCCCAGTCCAGTCCAGTCCAGTCCTATCCGATTCTATTTATGGCTGTTTGTCTGAAAATCGCGTGCACCGCTATCGGTGCGAGTCACCCGCCTACATACATATACCTACATACCAATGGCAATAAAACCATTTTCGTAATTGCGTAACTCCTGCAGCTTCACATGCTCCTCTTTATCTTATCGTTGTCGGCAAGTGTTTACAGACAGCCCGGATTGTTTGATTGTCCTGCCGATTGTCTGCCTTTCTGCCTGCCTGCCCGCCTGCCTGCCTGCTTGTCCGCCAAATTTTCCTTTATAGGTGTTGCTGATGTGCGCGTGTCGCCGGCATCCTGACAAACGCCGATGCAAGGTGCACAGCTCGGGCTCGTGCAAAACGTCGATTCGGGACTGCAGCCTGCAACCTGTCCCAATGCATCCTTGCACTGTAACTTGCCGCCAACTATCCATCAAACTTCCTTGCATCGCGTGGCAGACGCAGAGGCAAAAAAAGGAACATCAATGCTCATGATTTCGGGCACATGCGCATGCGTAACCTGCGCCAATTTTGCTTGCTACCCAAAAGAATTATTTTTCATTCCTTTTTTTGTTTTTAATATTTGTTGGCCCGCACAAAATCGACATCGGCATCGTCGTCGAAGTCGAAGTCGCCCTCGGTCTTTGTCTCTTGCCTGTGGCCTCTGCTTTGTAAAAATTCTTTGAGAGGCGCTGTTGCATCTGCTGATTGCGTTCCGACGTCGAACCGTCAATTAGCCCGCCCCTGCAATTAGAAAACATCATGTATGTGGATGTGAAGTATTTGCGTGTGCGTCTGCTTTTTGGGGCTTGCAAAAAACTTCTGGCTGTTCAACTAATTTCAAGTTTTAAGTAAAATTAGACACCACATCTAAGCAATGCACCCACACACAATCTGAGGTTAAGAAACCTGACGCGCTTTTTTTCGCTTTTCTCATGACCAATTTGCAAATTCCTCGGTAGCTAACGCCCGCATCTCTGCCACAATACACGTATAATCAGAGCGGCTTGACCATCCAAATCGCAGCTTTAATGACCATGAAATTTTCAACATTTGAGCCTTGCAGTCATTTTGGCAGACAGACCGCCTGCAGCCTGCATTTTGCATGAGCTACCGTTTCCCGAGGCACGCTTCAACATTTTTTGTGCCTTTTCCCAGACTGTCGCGGCGGCTTCTAATGGGCAAGAGGCACGCAGCAAGGAATCCGCCTGCGGTTGCACAAAGTCACAAAAACAACTCACATCTTTCTATGTGGGTGCCAGGCACAAGCTCCACACAAACTTGATATTACAGTTTGTCAAGGTTGTTTGGATTGAAGTTCGTTGATATGAAGATATCTTTTTAATGATTGCCAATTAATGTCCAACTGAAGTTGATCTGAACAAGTTCTATGGAAGAACAAATTTTGTTGTAGATCCCATTTGAAGTATACAAACAAAATACTTATATGGCTCGGGTCCTTAGGAAATAAGCTGCATAACTGCTTAGTTGATTAAATAACATATATTTTTTTATTCACTAAAAATCAGGCCGCAAATAATGATTTTTTTTTTCAACGTAAAAATCATTCAGTTATAGTAACTTTCAAAAAGCGAGGAATTTGCAAATATCCTGTTTTTAGGATTATCTATGCATTTTCACTCTGATTTAAAATTTTTAATTTTTTTGTATTTTCTCAAAATTTAGTGATTAATTTTGAGTTTTACTGTAAAATTTAAATAATAAACATTATTTTTGAGAGAAAAAATAATAATAAAATTCATAAAATAAAGATTAGTATTTGAGTCGTATTTTTTTTTATCAAAAATAAAACTCAAGCTGTAATTTTGCCTGAATTTGTTTAAAGAAGTGTTTTTAAACTTAAAACTGAACTATAGGAGTTCGTCTTGGCTTATTGTTCAAGGATATATATAAATTTTGTCCTTATTCCCTATGAAAAAGGCAGGGACAATTGCAACTTGAGGTTTATTTGTGATTAAAAAAAATCAAACTTGAAGAATAATAATTATATGATTGTTAGTTTAGTCTTTTAAACGTTCGGGGAATGCCCAGAAATTCCAATAAATACAAATATAGAAAATTTGTTTGTGTATAAGTATAAGTTGTTTAATTACCCAATAATACCTGGATTTGGACGAAAGCTAAGCTACGAGATAACCTGAATAATATTTCAAAATCAATTGGAAAATAGTAGATTAACTCCGGCGTCCCCATTTTATCATTTTCTGCCTTTTAATTCATTTTAAAAGAAAAATGAATTTTTAAATTAAATATCGTTCCTCGCATTCGAAAAAGGGATAACCAAAAATTAAATTCAAATTTATGAAATAGTAATATATATAATATGATTAAAATTTATAAAACATAAAGTTACTGGGATTATTTTTATTTTTTATAAACTACTTGTAAATCTAGTTGATGAAGTATAATAAATGAATTTTTAATTGTTCTTTTTGAAAAGTGTGTGATTTTTCTTCTCAGATTCCTTAGAATTGTTTCAATGCGAACGAATTGATTTGAATAAATGCTTAAAATACTTTTCGGCCTTAGACGGGATATATTGGCATATATGGTATATGGAATACACTTCCAAGTAGCAATTGAGGTGGCAGACAGGTAAGCGAGTTAAGTCAGTTCGTCTGATGTGCTCAACGTTAATTTTCAATTACAATATAAGCGAATGTAATTTCCCAGATAGCGATCAGGCTGCGCATGGAAAGGAAGTCAATTGGAAGAAGTTAAGCCGATTTATTCGAAGCGTCAACAGCGTCAACTTGACGCACGCCCCTTTTGAGGCGCACGTCCATGCCGAAGGTCCAAGCTCAACCCTCAGCTACTGTCATTTTTTTTGTTTGTCGTGTCTGCTATGGAAACGAGCATATTGTGGCGATTACCAGCCAACGCATTGCAAAGGCACTTCCCACACAGATTTGTCCTTTAATTGGGCGCTGTGGGCAGAGCTAGTGGGCAGTGGTTTGGGTAATTGCTGCCACTTGAAAAGGCCACATAATCGCGTTGTCAGGGCCAAATCAGAGCAGGAGCCGTCCAACAACAAGCTAAGTGGGCGCATAGCATAGCACGAGCCTTCTACGGTGGGCCGAAGCGACGGAGGCTGGGCGGAGTATTGGGCGTTGTTTGGGTGTCGCAGCACGCAGCATGCACGGATGCCTCGCTTGATCTTATTATGCCGCGCTTCGTTGCATGAGAAAAGTCGGGCAGCTGGTATAAAGGACATTGTGTGTTTGTGTGTGTGTGTGTGTGTTGGCCTCGACTCGTGTTTGCCGTCCTCAACTTGCCTGGCCTGTGCCTGTGCTTGTGCCTTTTGACAGTTTTATCTCTGCCCTGCAGAAGTTTCGGTGACGGGTTTTTGTGTCATCCACCATCCCAACCAATCCCATCCCAGCTTAACGACAAAGCAACAACAGCCAACACAGCGTCTAACCGGAGTGCATGTCCCGTGAATGTTGTGCCCGGAGTAGTTAGTTAGATACACAGCTTTGAATGCCTGACTGACTGACTAACAGCCCGTTGGTTGGTTAACTGTCTAAGAATTTGCATGTTTTCTGCGACATTTTGTGGCGGCAAGTGGATTTGCATATGCCACGCAGCTACAACACATTTAAAGGACGGTCACTGAATGTTGTATAGTACACGAGTATGTATGTATGTATTTGTAGGTTGTGGATAATCATTGTATGCCATGTCAAGACTGTGGCGATCGATGAATCGATTTTCTAGTCATTATGGCTTTTAAAAATAACTGAACGATGACAAGTGCGCACTAATTTTCATTTCATGAGCCAAAGCACTAAACAACAAACATGTATAGGTATTTATGAACTCAGAAAGAGATCCATCTTTCTTTAAAACTGAAATCCAGTAGAGTATTCATAGATTCATTATAGATCATTATAGATCGACTTAAAAACCTTTTGGTTTTTCTCAAACATTGTTATCTTAAAGCGTTTAAACTTTTTCTGTACTGAATCGTGTGTGATACTTCCAATATTTATAATAGAGATACGTATCTTTATTCATACTTATTATAAATAATGAATAGCTAATTTTCAAGCACGTTTTGTTTTATCTCGAATAAGGGAATTATTAATCGAACAACGCGGACTGATTCACTCAGAGGTTTTTTTCTTTCATCACATTATTAGGATATTTTAAACTTAAATTTAAAGTAATGATAGTGTTTATAATCAATATATAATTTAATATATAATATATATTATTTATGCATACATACAAATAGTCCAGGGCGACTATAGTAGTCTAACTGCTCAAACATTTCATTAAGTATTAATATGAAGCAAAAACTTGAGATTAATTTAAGGCCATTCTGTCTAGAAATTTTCTTTCTATTTTCCCCCCAGTGTATATACAAGTAGTATACATACTTGTAGGTATAGACGCCATTTTCCCTTAAGCCTCTGTAGCGCCCCACAAAATGAGGACGTGTTTATCTTTCGGCGCCAGTCGCCAGCCCGCTATGGAATTCATTTTCAATTTAAATGCCAGTGACAATTGTCGAATTCAATTAACGCTTTCAGCGCTAACCGTTACTTTCCGCCACCCAAAACTCAATTTACTCATTCCACCAGCCAACAACAACATACAACAGAAATAACAATGACAAAGAACTGTTTCTGTTGCTCTTAATTGACAGGGGAGGAGAGCGAGAGAGTGAAAGAGAGAGGGCGAGAGGGACGGTCGGCAGGAGGGAGGAAGGGAGGTAAGGAAGGAAGCGCGCGCGCCCCGTAGCCGTGGCCGTATCTGTATCTGTGGCTGTTTCGCCAGCGTTGAGGTAACGGCTACGCAAATGACAATATGGTGGGAGCGTTCGCGTACAGTGTCTGTGGTAATGTTGTTGCTGTTATTTTTGTTGTTGCACTGAGCTCGCGTGCGGCTGCCGCTGCCGATTGGCCGGAACGCGGGTGAAACAGTTACGGCTACGCTGCCGCAACGCTTGGTGATGCCAACGCCAGCGTCGACTACCCTCAAAATTATGAAACGTGCGTGGGTTGGCTGATTAGTAATCGGCCTAGATGAGCGATAGGAAGTTTTTGATTGCCATTATCCATCAACTGATTGCCGTCCAAATGCCATGCAACAAAAATAAAATAACAAAAATAAAATATTTTGCTTCTGTATTTGGATACGAGAAAAAAGACTTCCAGAGCGGTGCCGCATTTTCTGACACTCGCGACAATAAACTTAAAGTTGTGATTATTTGGAAGGAATTGATGGGATGAACTATTCTAGAAATAGTCTTTAAAGTTAAAATTAAAGAAGGCTCTGATGGATATATTAACTAAGAATGTAATGCTTTTTGGGATATCCAAGGCATATTTCACATCAATTACATTTTTAATGGCAGATCGTAAAACGGAAAAAAATATACAGAGCTATTGAAAGTTGAAGCCATTTTCAAGAAAAAAATTCTGCCTTGTTTCATTTGCACATAAGAGCGCAGTTTTCATAAAATTGGTGTTCCTTCCAAGATTCTGTGAATATTTTCTTTTTCCAAGCTTTGAGGTGGTGTTCCCTGAAAGGCATGCCTTTTTTGCAGAAGTTGATAAACCTATTTTTTTAAAGGCATTTCCAAATTCGGGAATCTTTGGATTAAGTGTGTTTCTGAATAAATTGATTCAAAAAGCTGTGTTTTTTCATTTAAGCCGATTACTTATCAGCCAGCCCCCGTAATTGAATTGAAAGGAATTGCATTTCACATTTACAGTGGTCGCCGTTTCGATCACACACAATCGTAAGGTAAGTGAGCAGGCAGTTGAGCTGGCCAGCCCACTGTGTGCTGCTCATGTCCGGGCTTCAGCCAATCAGCGTGCGCCTATCGCTGGCCACAACGCATGCGCAATAATGGTGTGCGCTCATTGGCTGTGGCCGACGGAGGCCGCTATTTGTGTTGTGTGCATTGTTGTTGGATGTATAACCGGTTAGACCAGAAAAACGTTCCATCCGCCCCGCGTACGCTTGCACGGGCCATCCCACTCCGATAAGGTGAAGCGTGCACAGCCCGTGAAAGATTCTTCTTTCTGTGTGAGTTTTTCGGGTGGCAGTAGCACCTTTGTCGTTGTCGTTGCCGCTGCTGCTGTTGCTGCTGCTGCTGCTGCTCTGTTGCCGTTGATCGATGCGTTGTGCGCTGCCGTAGCGATTCGCATGCATTAGTCGAAATTTTGACGGTCGAGTGACAAGGTGCGCGAGCTCGCGAGCTTCAAAGCTGACGCGCGTTTAAGAGCCGACGCAACGTGTCGTATACGCAACTTCTGCCAACAGGATAATAGAGCGCTTTAAAGGCTGCCAGCCATTTTGCAACTCTATCGCAAAAAGTGTTAACAGTGTTGTGAATATTGCTAAAAGTGTACGAAACTCAACAACTAGTGGATAATAGCATTAAAGATTGCCTGCTCTGGTAAGTGGGAGTCTCCTAACAATAAACGGACAAACTCCAATCAATCCTACTCCAATTCACACACTTTGCCAGAAGCAAAACCTGCTGCTGTCCGTCCCATTATCAAAAAGAATACATAAATAAGTAGCTTAATCAATTTGTTTGCGCATAATTTGCTTTCCCAAAATAAAGAAGCACAAAGATAAAAAAAACAAACCCAAAAACAAATTCGAGATCATTTAATTCAGTTGAGCAGGTTGCGGCATAATATAAAAGATGCCCATAAGATTTGTTTTATCATTTACACATCTGCGCTTGCCCCGCCGCCACCCTGCCGCTCATTTATTAATGAACGACAATATAACGGTCTTCATTCAAGCTTATGTCGGTTAGTTTCGCTAGTCGGGGCTCTTGTCGCAAGTAAATTTGTCGTTCGTTTCCATTATGAATGAACAAACAAACCAACAAACAGACAACGGAAATCCATTTGATTTCCTTCACTGCCGCCAATCAGAGGCTGTAATAATGCCAATAAATACAAGACTCTTTGGCTTTGTTATCCAAAAAATAGAAATTTGCAATTCAAAGCTATTGCGATTGCTGCGAAAAACCATCTAGTTGCATATTAATGATGAGCTTCCGTGGCGGCCCATTAATTAAACAAAAGATTGCCAAGTCGTTCAGCAAAGTGCGCGTGCAGCGAACGGTCGGTCAGTGAGCCGATAAGTCATATAAGCCGTAGCGCTTGGAAGCTCAACAGTTTTTCCCACGAATCAAGCCGAGCGACAAAACTCAAAAATCGTATGCTAATTAATTCTTTGTCATTCTCCGGCCGGTGCGGCGGCCATAATGGCTCATTGATTGTGCGGCTTTCTACTGAACAAGCCGCACAACAACTTACTTAAGCGTAGCCGTCTATATTGATTTTTGATATTCAGTGTATCGCTTTTAGACCGCTTCTAGTTGATGTCTTTGTTTTTATACTTATTTAGTTTTTTGGGAGCGGGCTGAAAGTTGCTGGCCATCTAAATATATACATACTCGTACACATACCCATCAGCTAGCCCCTCTAATCATATTCAAACGGCCAAGCGTACGTTTTATTATAATTTTTTATTTTAATTAGCGGCTGTTAAGGCGCGCAGACAAAGCTCGTCATCAGCGGCTCCCAGCCGGCCAAAAACAGAAGCTAGTCAACGCTGTCGGTTCCACTTTCGGTAATCGTTGTCACTAACAGCCAACAGCCAACAACCAACAGCAAACTGTGACTGTGACTGCGCTGATGGCGAGGGCGGAAGCGGGAACGACAGCGCCACACGATTTTAAATTATTGGATGTTTAACTAATTTCTATTGGTTTTATGTGTGTTTCGTTGACAAGTGTGCGCTCCTCGATGCGGGCAAGTGTTTCTGATTTTTGGAAGATTGTTTGCAAAAATTTTAAGTCAAGCATAAGGTTCAAAGCAAACAAATTGTGCAATGATTTCTAAAATTATATAGATTTGAATGAATCTATATTGAAGTTGTATCTAAATTTACCTACAACCAATAAATCGGAAGAAAAATCGGTGAATAAATTGTCTAATTTGGATCAACTTTGAAGCGGAGTATTGGGTATCGTATGAAGCTGTTTTTGCAAAATCGTTCAAATAAACAAAATGTATAGTTCAGAATTTAGTGAAGAGTGGTATTTAAAATAAATAACGGAATCAGGAGTTACTCTAGGTGGTCGAATATTCAAATATCTCGTCTTGGTGCACAGCTCCAGCATCAAGGGAAACCATCTTTCGATTTTCAGTTCTTTTGTCTAAGTAGTTTTGTTGGAAAAATCTTGTTAATACAGATGTAGAACAAATGTATTATAAAAGCTTCGATTCCCTGGGAAAGGCGGTGAATTGAATATAATTTGTTGCTCCTAAAGTGAGCTAAAGTGCTAAAGTGTATGATTAAGTGCCGATAACATAATAACTCTAGATAATGCAGCAGTACACTATAGTACAGATCGATGGCTTATTAAATTCCGATTATTTATGTAGATATCCCTTTAGTAGAGTGAAAATTATTTTAACCACAGCTTGAGAGTTCTTGCACATGAACATTGATTATTTGGAAAATATAGTAATTACATGAGAGATAAGAGGCACTTCTTTTTTTGGTAGACAAAATAAAAGCCCCAATTAATGTTTACTATTTAATTAAATTAATACTTCAGATAAAGAATAGGTCTACTTGGTCTTATATGAGAATTAACATCTATATTTCAATTATTCAATATCAAATCTATAGATTTTTTAATAGTTATTGGATGCAGAACTTAATGCCTTTTCATAAAAACTTCTTATCCTGCGTCCTAAATACGGTTTAGAAAATAATTTTGTAATAAGACTACTGTTATTTTTTTATGTTAAATATTCTATTCAAAATTGCTTTGGTAACAAATCCATATTGCCAATCACCATCTTCCATTAATGTTATCCATCCTAATACATATTTGCACGTTTATGTTATTTAATTGCGTTCCTTTAGGACCACTTTAAATAATGAAATTCCTGATATTGTAGAAGAAACAATTTTAAGATGACCGCCAAACAAATAAAAATGTGGTTTATTTATTTAAAATCGACTTCGAAGTGTTAAACTAGAAACGAAATCTTATCTAAATGCTAATATATAAGCAATTTAAATAAAATATAAATATAAAACATATAGTACTTGAAGCGTTTAAAATCATAATAATATTCAACATTATGTAAATAATTCATAGGTAATCTTTATATTGGAGAATATGCGATTAGAATCAGTTCAACTTTATCTGCAGGACAATTTTGTGACGAACATTTTAAACATTGCTATACAACCTTTGCTTTAAAGAATTGTTTAAGAAAATCTTTTGCAATTTCAAATAGACTATACTACAAATTTCGATTTGATTTTAAGCCAAGCATCGGGAATTAAAAGTCAAAACTTGCATAAATACAACATTGACGTACATCTGTTGGAAATGCGAAAAGGCATTGAGGGAATGGTACACATAGCCTGCGGGTATTATATCGCTGGCAATCAGTTCGCTTGATATTATCGCCATAAATTGTTGTGATTTGGCCTAATTCAGTAACTCGACAAATATTTCTGCAGCATTTCTGAAACATGGCCAGCAGACACGCTAGCCAAGGCAGAGTAACCCTTTCGTTGCGACCAACAATGCCATTTGCAATTGAACTGACCGGTTCCGAAAATAGCCGAAATATCTTTCCACTTTCTAGGCCAAGTCAGTGAGCTTGGCTCGCAGTCGAACTCGAAGCCGAAGCGGGGCGCACAGTTAGGCAAATGAAATGAATCCTTATCAGTTGGTTAATTTGGCCTCAGGTATTACACTTTATGACCTTAACGGCTGCCACGAGTTTCCCTACATGCGAGCGAGTTCAAAAAAAAAAAAAAAAACCAAACAAAAAAAAAACCAAGAAGTCGAGCAAATGAGCAAAGGCGGCAACTTTGACGGCGCGCCGGCCAACAACAACAAAACGAATGAACAACTTAATTTCGAGTTTTTGGAATGCGCTCGGATGGAGACGTGGTCAGTGCGTGCTGGAGTTGGTGCTGGAGCTGGTGCTGGTGCTGGTGCTGACGATTCTACACGCGCTTATGTTTTATGAGCTGAAAAATTCTCTCGTTCTCACTCACTCACTCACTCTCTCTAGGAAACGCATTTCATTAGCCTTTTTGGCCCAAAAGGGCACAACAGGACTGACTCGGCGAACGGCAATTAAATCAAATGTGAATTCCATAATAACATGGCCATGACAAAGAGTCGCGTTGTGGCGGTAGTTCCAGTTTTGATTTATACGGTTCTTCAGGTGCGTTTTCATGCCTCTGACAGGCGGCGCTGAAACGGATCGGGGCGACAAGCGCAGCGCTTAGCACCGGGGGTCGCTAAGCGGGCGGCCCATTCATTCTAATGACAGGAAGCGGAAACCGCTGGCCTGTGTGTGTGTGTGTTTGTGTGTGTGTGTGAGTGGGTGAGCTGTTGAAAGCTCAACATTTGCATATTTTTGGTATGTTTTTAACGTAATGAGCAATTGGCCAAAATTCATTTTAATTGCCCGCGAGCAGCCACAGCCATTCAAATGGATAGCAATCTGCCTGTGTGTTGACTTATTTGCATATTTCCACTGACCATTGGCCAGTTACCAAAAACTACACGTAACTATTGGGGCTGGTGCTGGTACTGGTACTGAGACTGAGACTGGAACTGGGACTGCGAGCGGGACATGCAGGCGGTACGATAATAGCAGTTCACGCTGCGCCCAGAATGTGCCTGATAAGCAGCTAATTTGAGATAGAAAACACAGCACTGGCCACATAAACCAATGCACATTAAAGTCAAAACCGAATATACATAGCAGCAGCAACAATGGCAGTAACTAGCTGTTGGCATGTTTAGACGGTTGCTGGTAGTTTTATAAAATAATTAAATTTTATGTATTTTCCTTACTAGTTTTTCACTTCTTCTACTTGTAGTTCTAGCTAGCTGCCTGGCCTGGCCTGGCCTGCCATTTGGAAGCTGAAGCGTTTTCGTGGAAGCCGTAAAAAAGCCATCTCCGTGCTGCTGTCCGTGGCAGCATCGCATCAAGCGACATTCATCAACCAGCGATCAGAAGCACGACGACGGCCAGTCGCGCATTTAATTTTGTTTTGTTGGTTTTATAGTGTTCTTGCTTGAAATTTGATTAACTAAACTAAAACTAAAATTAAAACCCAACATTATACGAGTGGACCAAAAAAAAAAAACAAAAAAACTGTACAGTCGAGTCGAGTGAGGCGCTCATTGAATTGTTGTTAAACTTTTTCGGTTGCTCACCAAAATCACCCATCAAGCAACCAAAAAAATAAAATACAATAAAACTAAACATTTCTGTACTACCGATACAAGTGGATACGGTTTCAACTATGCCGCATACAGGTGAGTGCGATCGCTTTACTGATTTGGCTAATGAATTCGTTAGAGGGCTGCCAAGAGACACTAAACTGGAACGTTTCAAATGAAAGTGTATGATTCGATCTGAAAACAAAATGCGCGTTTTTCCTGTTTTTTTCTTAATCTGGTTGTTTTTTTTTTGTCTTTTGACAACTGGAGCGCAGATGCAGCCCTGGGGTGAGCTTAAAAAATAATAAAAGAGACAACAAAACATAAAATTCGCACTTCATTAATTGCGAAATGTGCCAAGGGGGGCGAAATAAAAGGGGGCGCGAGCGAGAGAGAGAGAGAGAGGGTTGAGGGGGAGAGCCGACAGACACGGTTATTAGTTTTATTATGACGCAGACTTGAACCGCTTTATAAAATGCTTGCCTGTAAATTCTCCACTCGCTTTTACGAGCCTCCTGAACACTTTACAGCCACACTTATTGGCCTGTTGTTGTAAGCTGTACTCGTGCGATGAGGAAGTTGACTGTTGACCAGCTGCATTGTAATTGTAAAACGTAACAACTTCGTGTTTTTTGTGTAACATTTATTTTGCCATCCACAGGTCAAGCTGGTGTCAATCAGCTGGGCGGTGTCTTCGTCAATGGTCGCCCACTGCCCGATTGTGTGCGTCGGCGTATAGTCGATCTGGCGTTATGTGGTGTCAGGCCCTGTGATATATCCCGGCAGCTTTTGGTCTCGCATGGTAAGTGTGCTCACAACTAAGAATATATTTAACTAAGTGATTGATTAAAGCAAGAGAATCAAAGAATTTAAATTAGTTTTCGGGAGGTATTACACAATATGTGGGTGGTTTAGATTTACACGCCTGACTTCGATTATTATCAGTCCAAAAACTTTCTTAAACGTGTCCCAGACTTTTGACAATTTTGGCAAGCTACTTGAATTTCAGTTTAAGTCCAAAGATCAATCACAAAATTAAAAACATTATATAAAGTGGGGCTTAAACTGTTCTAATCTTTTTCAACAGCTGCTTTGCATTGAATTGTTGAATAATTTCAAAGACATGGTTCAATCTATGCTGTTGTAGGAGAACCTAATTATCAATTTTCTACGCTGTTGATGGTTGTAAGCCTTCAAACCATCTGGAATTCTGGCGACATGAATATATTGGTGTAGAATGGAGTCTCCAGCACATTAGGAAGTGACAGGTGTTATCCTCAAGGACCATTTATTTGCTATTCTAGTCACGTGAAAGAAAGAACTATATATAAATAACGAGCGTTATATCTTAGCATTATTAACATAAAAGAAGGGCTGCATTTATCTACAGTCATTTACTTTATAAGAGGAGTGCTCCATTAAGTGGGAAGTCTAGATCTATAGATCACTGGGCAGAAAAGCTTCAAAGAGAAGATGAGGTTAGAATATTTGTACTTTTTACATAGAACGGAACTGGGTCTATGCAACCATCCAGAGAAAGATTACTAACCAGGTTGATGACTCCTTTATAATTTTTTTGCTCTTTCTATAGTGAACGAGGTCTGTTATTTCAAAAAGGATTTTTATCGATTATACTTATAGAACTTACAGCTGTTCTACTTTCTCCAATTAAGGTTTTTTAGTTCGCCTAGCGTGTTATTCGTTTATGTTTTCTTCTATATTCTATTATAGTCTCCCATTTACAAGTTCAACTCTTTCTCTTTACAGGCTGCGTTTCGAAAATACTGACGCGATTCTATGAAACTGGCTCCATACGCCCGGGCTCCATTGGCGGCAGCAAGACCAAGGTGAGTTGAATTGGGCTCAAACAGTCGCTTACTTAATAGTATGCATTGGGTCTGCGCCGTGAAATCAATAAACGATTATATAAAAATCAAACGCGCAGCAGTAAATCCATAAAGTGGAAGTCCAGATAAGCGCTTGTAACCAGCAGCTAGTTTACATGTTTGGCCATGTTTTGTGATAGCTTTTATGGGTGATTGACAGCAGCCTACGAGGGCCAATTCTCGCGTAGGCGTCAGCTATGGGGCAAGCAGAGCGCAACAAATCAATCTCCCATTTAGGACTGATAACTAAAGCACACTCGTGCCCCAGGGAGCTGGGACCGCGTCGTCATCATCTGGCTGGGGTCACACGCTCAATCAGCAGTAACGGCTACCGAACTGCGCGTAAATTGTTGGCCATGGCATGCCCAAAGCTCCAATATTAGGCGCTTCACGGCGGCATCCAAGTCCTGGTCGTGCCCACTCAGTGACGACAATGCTCCAGTGACAGACAACAGTGTCGATAAGCGCGAATCACGGTGCAAATACACTCTTATCTAATAATGGGACAGCGGGCATGTGTACTCCGTAATGTTGAGGGAGGAGCAGAGACAATAGACAATGGAAACAGTTGAGGGGTGTTTGCCGACGGCTTTGACGCCAGCCACGAATACCTAATTAACGGTAGTTGCAACGCCCAGCAAGTGCACGATGCGCCCTACTGTGTGCTGGCTAGGGTTGGGGTTGGGGTTGGGGTTGGAGTTGGGGTGATTGTGGTGGGGAGGGGTAGGGTTAGGGTTTTCGATTCAATAACCTGCACTGAATGGCTTGGCCGTTCAGGGCAAACAAAACGTGCATTTAACACCTACTCCGGGTCAATAAAGACGTGCCGCCATGCGATGCGGAGATGGGGGATAGTGTTAGTTTTTAGTTGCGGAGGGTTGTCGAGTCGGGGTCTGATGTCCGGTGTCCGGTGTCCGGTCGGCGCTGTGTAGAGCAAAGCGCGCGCGTGTAGATTGCCGATAAGATCTTTCACGTGTAAATGTGCTCCAACCGTCCTCCGTCCTCCGTGCTCCGGGTAAGCAACATATTTATGAATTTTTAATGAATTGCCGCGTCACACGTGAGGGTTATTCGATGTGGGTACAAAGGCGTTGGCAGCGTTGCATGCAAAGGCTTGAAATTGTTCAACAAATTAACATACGAGTATGCAAAAATAGATGTGGAACATGCCCAGATGCAAATCTGACTGACTGGCTGACTGACTGACTGACATGACAGCAAGGCGCGTGGGCGTGGCGACTGCAACAAAAGACACACGGTTTTGGCCAGTACAGGTTTTTTTTTGAAGTACAACAGCGCTGTAATGCGTTACATAATTGAATTTAACGGCAATTAATCAAAGGGGTTAATGATATATTTTCAATAATATATGTAGATGTTCATATCTACCACTTATTTATTAATCATCAACTGCTATTGCTAGGGAAGCGAATGGGCTGACCTAAAAAAAGATATCTTTTAAAGAGAATTTATAAATTTATTCCTTCAAGGACGGAACGGAAAGGTCTAGGCCAGTCTACCAGCTTCCAGAAGCACAGATCTAAAATATGTCAATGTTGAGGTAGAGGCTTCTTTTAAATATAAACTTTACTCTGCTGACTGCCTCATTTTGGTCAGACAAAAGCCGTAATTTCCTTTATTCGATAGATCGATAGATCTATAAGCCCTACTACTCATTTAGGTTGGTCCCTTTATGGGAGTATCATCGTGACTGTGGTTGAAGCATAAATCGGAGAAAGAACCACTTTATCAGATAGCCTGTGCTGTTCTCAGTTCTTCTCAATCTAGAAGAAGTAGCTACCCTGATAATAAGAAATCTAGTCAGATTTGACATTAATTTAGCCATGCAACATCAGAGTTATTAATATACATATGTAGGGTTACATCGTCCTTACTGGATGTCTGAACTTTAGGCGACTTTCAACGATTAATTTGTATACTTGTATAGTTCGTTTAAAAACACATTTGTTTTACAGAAGAGTTACGCAATGATTTCTCTGTTTACTAAAGCTTAGCATTAGTATTGAGTTTTATCTAATCGGTAGAGACTCATATCTAAACACACTTTTCTCATCTCCCTCCCCCTTCTCTCTGCCTTTTTACAGCAAGTTGCAACGCCCACGGTGGTTAAGAAGATAATACGGCTAAAGGAGGAGAACAGCGGTATGTTCGCCTGGGAAATACGCGAGCAGCTGCAGCAGCAACGCGTCTGCGATCCCAGCTCCGTGCCCTCGATCAGCTCCATTAATCGCATTCTGCGCAACAGTGGCTTGTGGACGGATGAGATGACTTCGAGTCAACAGAATGCGGCAGCAGCAGCCGCAGCAGCAGCGGCGGCAATGTCGGGGAACGCCGCCTATGCCACGTCCACGCAGCTTTATGCCGGTGCCACCAATATGTCGCCAGCAACAGCAACGGAACGTGGAGCAGCTACGCCTGCACATTTCACGCCACGTTCGGCATCGCTGCCCACTCCGGCAGCCCATGCAGGACCCGTTCAGTTGCAGCAACGCTATGGCAAGGGTGGCGTCCCTCCAACACATCTCAGTGGCGACATTCCTATTAAGCCTGCACCAAAGCATGCGCCCCAACACGGCACCTCCCTGGCTCAGTTGAGCGCGACGGTATCGAGCGCCGTCTCCAGCCAACTGGGCGGTCTGGATCTCAGCTACTCGACTCTGCACAAGCACTGGCTTTGGAATCCCTCGCTACTCTACTACACGCAGGCTCACATGCAGGCTGCTGCTGCCAGCCAGGGCCAGCCCTTTCTTTCCTATGGCGGGAGTGGCGGACATTGTGGAACTGCCACCGGCCACTATATGCCGCACAGCGCCGCGGCGGCAGCGGCAGCAGCAGCTGCTGCTGTGGCCGGCAGCTCCACAGTTGGCTTCACCAAATCGGAGAGCTCCATTGATTTGAGCACACCCGGGGTGGCGGGCGATGCGCTCAGTGATTGTGATTCTGGAAAATCCTCCCCTGCGGCTTTATCGGCTACGTCAGCGGCAGCTGCAGCTGCAGCTGCAACAAACACTCTGATGGAGTCCACACTGACCAGCAGTCGCAAGCGGAACCCCTACTCCATTGAGGAGCTGTTGAAGAAGCCGGAGAAACGCTTGCGTCTCAGCTCGGAGCCGCACCTAAGGCTGGAGGCAACAAAGCGTGAGAATCTGGAGTGCATCAGTTCCAGTTCCTGTGAGAGCAGCAGCAGCTGTAGCGTCGAGGAGGACCGAGTGTTGAGCACAACTCCTGCTGTGGTCGCTCGTTCCGAGTCCACTGAGATGCAGTTGCTCGTCGATGCTGCCGAGGAGGACTGCAGCGTTGAGGTTGTCAACTAAGGCTGGGCATACCCAGCCCTGAGCTCCCATTATCCCAGTTCAAGCTCCTCGGCAGGAGCGTGTAAATAAATAAGTAGCTATTTATGTATGTACGTGTATGTAGTAATTATGCATTTCAATGTTTTTGCCAGTGTGAAGCACTTTGCATTTAACTATTTAAATAAAGTATGATTGTGTATGAACTATTCGAGCAATGTACAAGTAAATGGCTAATTTCTCTCTCATTGGTGGTCCAAAGTTCTACTCGCCCCTTCCTTCATTGACAGGCGGACAGACTGTTTGTCGCGTCTACGCATCTGCGGCTCTTTAATTAACTTGCGCGCCAATGAAGTGTCAACAAGTTGCCAACAACAGCAGCAGCAACAACAACAACAACAACAGCAACAACAGCAACATCGGCGCGCGCAAGTGAAAAATTACAGGATGTCTGACACGACCATAACTATCGATCGCCCGCGGTGTCTGACCAACTTGAGAGGCGACAATGGCATGGCGTGGCATTGTGCGCGGAATTCATAAGCAGGCGATTGTCTGGATTGGATTCTTGCCTCTCCTTACCTGCTGGACCACGCACTGTGACAGAGGTGTGAAGTCCGCATACGGACATGCACTTGAAACTTTCCCATGCCGACGGCAACGGCCACCATTTTAGGCATGTCTACTCTGAATATTCCAACAATAAATCAGACGCAGTTGCAACTTACAGGGCAAGATTGTTAGAAGCATCGAACACACGAACACACAAACACACGAACAGACGAACGGACGGCGGTCTAAAAATAATTGCCGCCACCATTTTTTTATAGTTTCCGACGTCCGAAAAAAAAAATAAAACAAAAAACAAACCAAAAAATGCTGCATCTCGTAATGAAATCGCGTTAAATATGCGAGCAACGTATATTTCGCAGCTAGGCAGGCAAAAAGTGAGACATTCGGGGAATTAGCAAAAACAAACGCTGCCATAATTGTATCACGTGCAAGGCTGGAGCGTCTCCAACTCCAGCTCCTGCAACAACTCCTGTAGCTGCTCCTGCTTAATGCTGCAGTTAATAAACAATGCTAAAAGGCGTTGAGGGTGCGCGCAAGGCAACTGGAATGCAACGTTGCCGTTGCAGCATCCGCCACTCGGGTTGCACTCAGAAAAATGTTGACAAGAATTCAGACAGGAGCTAAAATCAGAAAACATTCATATCATTTAGGGATAGTAAATGCAATTTCTGTATAGTTCGATAAGCCCACTAAGCCCTTCTATAATGCAGTGGGACAGTATGTAAGCGTATCTAGAAAAGGTTTAAAAGACCTAAAAGTTGAGTCGGTTGAGATTTGAGAACTATCATTTGAAGCTTAACTAGCCAAAGGCAATTTCACAATGAAGTTTGTCTAAAATATTAATAATAACAAGAAAGGAATGCTAAAGTCGAACAGGCTCAACTCTTAAATACCCTGTACCACCCCACAAAAAAAAAAAAAAAAATGAACAAACTCGTCCTTTCTCAGGAGAATCTGTATACCAAGTTTGGTTATTCTAGCTATTATACTTTCGGAGATCCTTGCGTTCATACAGACAGACGGGCAGACAGACAGACGGACAGACAGACAGACAGACGGACAGACAAATATAATAAAATATCAAATAAAATAAATATTTTTCTGGTTCTTGTGAGCAAATGAAAATATTTGTTTCATTTGCCATACTGCTGAGATGTATGATGAATGTCGTTCTGAAAAATGTCTGGATACTTCGGGTATTACTTACTTATCTTAAAATATCTTAAGATCGTTCTAGGGAGGCTAAGAATATTTTAAATACGAGGAACCATTGCTCAAAAAAATAGTTTTTCATCTTTGATATAGCTTTTGAAAGATTAGCTAACGTAGTTAAAATATTCGGTATTTTCTAATTTTTTCTCACTTGCATGCTAGATATTATTGCTAGACTTTTGTAATCCACAAAAAGCTGGCCTTGCATATAAAAGCATTAGAAATACTTTCGCAAAAATAGGCGAGGTGTCCTCAACAACTATGTTCGTATAATATGGTATCAGCAGTTGTGTTTGTTATCTGCGACTACTTACTATATTATAGGGGACTAAAATATATGCATAAATACTTAAACAGTGTGCCTAAAATTCTCAAAGTAATCCAGTAAAATTGCCCAAAAAAAGGTATTATAAAACTACACAAATACCTTAAAAAAGATTGAACCCGTTAGCTTTGGAAGAGAAATGAAAATTAATATAAATATGAATAGAAACGGACTTCGGCTAAAAGTTAATTTGGCAGCTGATGTCTGTGAACATTTTTATGAAATTCCTTTTTCTGAGTGTGAATGGTGGCGCAGTGGAATTCCATGAGCCATGACTGACAGGCTGACTGATCGGGTAGAAAAAGCGGACCTCGCCACTAGCCACTAGCCACTAGCCAGCCCCGGCACTGGCACTGGCACTGGCCAGTATTGGAGCATATGGCCGGCTCTGATTGCAACGCTGTCTACGGCCGAAGCGCGCATATCGATCGCAATCGTTCAACGCCCGAGCCGCCGCTGTTGAGGCTGGGGCGACACTTTTAGGCCAGGCTGCTACGGACACAACAGAATATTTTTATACGGTCGCGCTCGAAATATCAATGAGGCAGTACCAATGGATCGATGGCCAATGCTTTTTGCAGCCCCCATGTGCAACGCCTTGTGGATTGTGTGGCACATAACACAAAAGAAAAAAGAGACGCGTCTCGAGCATTTGGATTTCGCGCTCGTTTTGGGTTTTTTGTCGCCCATCCAGGGCTAGTCGTCGGATCGAGCTGCAGCCAGAGCTACGGCTATACGCGCTGCTCGGCTGTAATGAACAAGGGCCAATGTCGATTGGCAGCATCGGATCGGATGCTGCTGCTGCTGCTGCCTCGGATTGTTGCAATGTTTCGTCGCGCTGTTTGCGTTTGATTTGTGTTTTAGTTTTTTGTGCTGCCTGCCACATTCGCATTCGCTTTTTGGCATAAATCAAAATCATCCTGCGCCTCTGCGCGATGTTGTGAATTGGTAACATGCTCGGCATCATACGGCATGGAATCGCGTTGGCCAGCTAAGCTGGAATAGCAGGCGAGGCCACAATTGCGCTCGGTCTAGACAGATTGAATTTACTCTTTCCAGAAGGGGTTTTCTACATCCAGAGAATTTTTGGAGTATGCAAAAATGTAGTTGGATGTGCCATTGCTATAAAATTGCTGTACTAATAAATAAAGAGCTACTTTCTTTTTATTTTATGTTACTTTACTTTCAGTTAAATAAGTATCTGCCTGAAGTCCTTCGTAGCTCTGGTTGTACATATACTTTTATATGTATCAAATATTGTGGTTCAAGATTAATTCTAAGTTACAAATGTTAAAATAAATAAATAAATTGTTAAGTACAAACATATATACATTTGAAATTAAGCTCTGGGCTCGAACATTTTTATATTAATTTGTATTCTTTTCAAAGTACGAAAGAGTTTTTGTAACACCTTTGAACTAAAATTGGATTCAAACCTAATTGTTGTTTTCTAAGTCTTTGTAATTAAATTAATTAATTAATTATCTTTAACATTTTTTTATTGGGCATCAAACTGTAGATCTCAAATGAGTTAATAAAAGAAAGGATTCAAAACGATCCTACAGGTACTTCTAAAGACCATCACTATACTATAACTGACAATTCAATGAAGTTGTAAGAGAAATGTTTATAGTTTTTATTTTTTCAAGTTAGTGTTATAAATCCAACTATCTAAGGGTAAAGCCGTCGATGCAGAAAAGAGCTTCTGAGTAGGTCCATTTAATAATTCATATCCATATAATTCAGATCCAATTCATAAAAATTAGCATTATTCCAAATATACAAAAATTAAAATAAAGCTGCGCAGAATGTGGATGGACAGTGTAAATATTGTTTTAGAATTCGCTAATTATTAAGAGCATTTTATTAAAAACATTTGTTGGTCGATTTCAAATCATTCTTCTTTTGGCAAAACTATTTGTTCATTTAAAACTGTAGTATTATATTAAGAAATAAAACAAATCAAGTCAGGAAATTGATAACGATATCAAAATATTCTAGGAAACGAGAATTAAATGCTCAACGGCCATCAGGAAAAAAGACAAACTTGTTCTGAAAAGGGTTTTGATGTGGTTATTCGAGGTCCTTGTGTTTATGCAAGCGGACAGACAGGCGGTCAGCCAGACATACTTGCCTTATCATACTGATAAATAATACATTTATGTACATATATACTTACTGAGTCTGGAAGTCGACACTTGTCTGAATTGGGTGATTCAAGCCTTGGCTATAGATTCAAACAACTGCATAAATATTAAACTAATATAGAAATTTGTCTTCTATGTGGAACTTGTATTTATATTTTTATTTTCTTTATCAAACTTAAAAACTATAGCGCAACGTTTACTTTCAACATTGAAATGGTTTTACAGAAACTTGAATATTGTATTAAAACAAATAAATACGTCTATAATTGTTTCATTGAATTCAAGTTGTCGTCATTCAAGTTGCCATTATATTGAAGGGTATTTGAAAGCCACTTGCGCGCGTCTGTAGCCTGCTGGTTTCTTCTTTTTATCGATTGCTGTGATTGCAGAGTTGAAATGCCGCCAACATTTGGACAGATATTATGGCAGAAAATTTATTTTATGGCGGTAATGGTGTTATGTTTTACGCGATTAGCAGGACCAAATGTTTGACATTGCTCGGCGGCATTGTTATTTAATTTGCAGGGAGCAAGAGAATGAGCAGAAGTTGGTTAGCTTTGTTTCCAAGACAATTAATATGAACATTGCACTCAATTAAGCGCGTCGTCGTCATCATTGTAGTTGTTGTATTTAGACGTACTTCATATATAGAGCTCATATCTGTCTGTTGGCCAAGTTTTTGGGCCAAGTCGTGTCGCTTCCGCTTTCTAGGCTGTGGCCTCTGGCCTGCAAAAAAAAAACAAAATAAACAAAAAAAAAAAACAAATACAACAACAAACAAACGGGGGCTTGACATTTCGGTTTCTCTTCTTACCTCTAACATTGCGGCATCTCGGGCCGGCATCGTCAACTGTGTTGTTTTTGTTGCAACGCCTCCTTAAATTTTTTTATTGCGGCGCTGGCTTGTTAAATGAAGCAATTTTTTATGGTTAATTTCTTAAAGGTGCACTTAAATGCACTCACACACACACACACATACGTGTGCGCAGTAACTTGTCAACGTATTTCGAGATTGATTTCTCTGTTGCGTTCCTGACCCGGACACCCGAACCTCGGGGCCTTGCCGCCGCAATTAAACCGTAAAAGCGGCAAACTGGCAACGACAGCATCAGCATCTACTTGAAGCATCAGCGGATCGCACGAAGGGGTTAATTGGCGGCAGTAGCGTCAAGAGCAGAAGCAGAAGCAGAAGCAGTTATGTTCTCATTTAAAACGCTCGACAACAGGTTGAGACGAAACGAACTAACTAATAAAAATTAAAATGTTTCCCTCCCCTCCTCCTGTCTTTAATTTAATGCACAGTTTGTGTTTGTAAGTATGTGTGTGCGCGCATTAAATCGTTAAAAGTGATTCCGAACGTGCGTTCGTCACCCGACAATCGATCGGCCGACAGTTGAAAGTCGCTTATTGAACAGTAGCGCTCTTCCTCCCGAATCGTACGAGTATGTTTTCCTCAGTTACATTTACATAATTAGCTTTTATTGTTGTTATTGATGGGACCGGTCATTGTTGGCTCCCACGAGCCCATGCATCTCCCAAACAAACAGCGGAAATGGCCCAATGTGTTAATTTCACACAGTCTCCAAAAAAACTCCTCTTCCCCCTCAAAAAAAAAAAAAAAAAAAAAAAAAATCAGTTCAATCTGTTTAATGCAAAAATAAATAAAAAAAAAACAAATGCTAATCAAAAGAAATCAATGTGGCATCGCATGGCTTATGGGGGCAAGGCAAGCCAATGACCTGTTCTGTTCTGTTCTATTCTATTCTATTCGATCATAATCATGACAGTAGGCGACTTTGCGTCAATAAAGTTGAGTTAACAACTTACAGGAGCCACTGCCACACGTTGCGGCCATTCTGCTTGGCCTACAACGCTTCTGCCTGGTGTGGGTATTGGCCATTGGCCATTGGCCATTGGCATCGCTATCATTTCGCCTCCATCGCACGGTCCGGGTGCGTATTGGGTTAGTTCCTTGGTTGTTTGGCTGCTTGGCTGGCTGGCTGGCTGGCTGGGGCATTAAAACACCCGTTGCGCAATAACTAGTGAGTTGGTGAGTTTTCCGCAGCATTCTGACGTGATGAGTGCGTCTACACATGGAAAAATATAATTTCATTTGATTAAATCTGATTAAATGAAGCTGCAGTCTTAGATCTGAAAAAAAAAAACAACCTTTTTAAGCTAACATTCAATATTCACTTTAAAGACATTTCAACTTTTAATTAAGTTTAGTGAATTAAATACGAATGATATGATATTAACAATGATGAGGAAATCTTACTGATATTTTTGTGCAAGGCTTTTTTTTCAAAGAGAGCTGAATGCATTTATCTAGGATCTAGGATGCATTTATTCTACTTCTTCTTCCTCCATACGGTAGTCGCAAATATTTGTTTTTTGAAGCCAGCTAGTTTCGTTTTCTTGTTGTCGTCCTGCCTTCAGCTGAATGAAAACGAAGGCATCGGAAAATGTGCATGGATCCTTGTAATCTCATTGTTAACCGACGAATTGGCCGATTATTATTTGCAGATAAATGTGCGATTGCTATATATTGATTGACATACCTTTAAAGTGTCATATAGACATATGTAGTACCAAATACAATTTTCTAGATGCAGTTCGTTAATAGATGAAGTCTTAGCTTCGTAAAAATAGGTTCAATTTAGTCATTTTGGCCCAAACAAAGCAGAAGAGTTGAAGTGGTTAGATGCTGGGAGTCGGTCTGTCTCTCTATATTTTGATATTATTTTTATGTTAATTTCAAAACAATTACAAATGATGTTAAAAAGTAAATTGAAATATACATCCGTTAGTCAACACAAAAACCTTTAGTATTGGTTATAGTTTAGAATTTAATTTCTTTTTTAAAAACTGGTTTCTTCGTATAAATCTTTACTTACTTTTGAGGTAAAAAACACAGTGTAATGGTTACAGTGTATGATGATTTTCTCTCACTGTGTATTGGAAATCGGATGCAAATGAGTAATGCTGGTGCCGGTGCTGTTGCTGTTGTTGCTGCTTTGGTCATCTGTTTCAGGCTTAAATCACTCCTGCGCTGCCATAGGCTCGTAGTTAATTGCTCTTTTGTGTCATGACATTCTTATCGTGGCTGCGCATTGACGACCCCACCTGGAGTGGAGCGCCATAAAATCGCATAACACGACAAACGGGCGGTACGAGTACAACGCTCATAAAGCGCATGCCCAGGTAGATGGGGAGAAGCGCATCATTAAGATTGAGTGAGTGAGTGTGAGTGAGTGTGAGTGAGTGTGTGTGCCTGTTGACGTTAATTCATCGAATTGATCGATTTGTGGTGGCGGCTGCGGTGGTTGTGGTGATGGTTGTGGTGGCGCTGACGTCGATGCAGCTGCAGTGGTTCAGCGCCTAATTGGCGCAGGCGTATCGTGGCCGAGGAGGAACTGCGCGTCAAACATTGCTGGCAAATCAAAAGAAAATGCGCATACTTCCGCATTTGGTTGGCCTTTCCAGGGATATATACATACATGTACTTGCGAGTGTGTATGAGTGTGTAGGATTCACCTGCTCAGTCGGCTTGGCGCGCGCTTGTCACATTAAGTCCCTGCCCGCATTATCCTGCCACGCTACACAAGTGCCTATCATTAGGCCCGGCCAATGTTCGTTCTCGTTTTAGCAATTACGGCACTCAATTGTCTTTGACTTGTGCGCAGGATCTGCGAAACATCGTTCAGGATCTGCAGCACCTTTTGCATCGTACTGTTAATTTCTGCCTCTGCCTTTTGCTTTTTATGGGCCTCTCGCTTTCAAGTGCTCTCTCGCCGGTAATGGAATTATAATTATAGACTGGCTCCCTCGCCATCCACATCAGCAACGCCATCGATGGCGGCTAATGTGGTCGGTTGTCCAGGCGGCAGGCTGCCAGGCCTCATCGACGCTTCAATTGTCGTCACATTAAATTGTCAAATTGTTTGCGCCCGTTATCGTCCTGTTTGCATTCGGCACGCGCTCATCCTCTACCTGTGCTACCGGGCCTTGCGACCCATATTTTTATTTCCTGCGGCCGCAAAAGGATGAAAGCTAACGGTAAAGCGTGTTGACAAGTGGAGAGGACAAGTAATTAGGTAATTCCCAGAGAATTCGATATGAAGCGAATTACAAATGTATGTACAAGCTACAGGCTATTTATTTTTATACTATATTTATCATCAAGTCGACATAAGTTGCTGTAAACATAATAATACAAATAGTGATTAATAAGTATCATAATTTTAAGACACTTTAAAAATATAGCATTTAAAAAGACAAATAGAGGAGAGCTTTTCTGCTGCGAAAATGTTTTTCCAGGCCTAAATAATGACATGAAATTATTAAAAACATATTTTCTTAAATGAACCAAAGGGTAAGCATTTATTTTAAAAAGTCTAAAGCACATATGTATGTATCTACAACTATATGTAACAAACAGAAGGACGCGGGTCAGAAAAATTAGATCACTATATTATAAAATTGCCATAAAAAGAATCTTAGTCCGAAAAGTTGATATTTATTTATTTATTTATTTAACAACAACAAAGATTGACTGTCGACATAGGAAAACATATAATATAAAATTACAAGTATATATATAAAAATTATAAAAATCATCTTATAAGCTAGAAAAGAATAAGAAGGATAAATCTAATCAAATTACAATAATATTAAATATACGTGTATAATATATAAAAAATATAATATTAAAATCGGTGCACTATGCCATTATCTGGTAGATTGGAACGATTGTTTTATTTGATATTTAATTTTATTATTATAGCTTAGCAGATAAAATGTAAGCAATGGAAATTTTGCAGCAATAGAAATGGGAGTATTCCAAATATTTCTGAACGCTGATCGTTCGATAATCACTCCCGTAGTAATAAAGATAGATACATGCAAGATTTTAAAATTAAACTTATGTTATTCTTTTACTCAAATATTAAAATAAATAATGTGGTGCAGAAATTACACTTTTATCAGAATCTGTGTTTGTTGGTGCTTTAGTCTTTCATTCAGAAATCCAGGCAGCCTCTTACCTTATCATTATAAAGAAACATAAATTTATGAAAATAAAGGAAAGGTTTTTAAATATATGTTGACATAAAAGAAAATTTCAAGCAGAAACTACGATTTATATAAATAAAAAATGTTAATTTGTAATTAAGACTAATCACACAGCTTAAGTTGTATTTATATTTAACTATAAGTTTAATTTAGGTTATAAATATAACAGTATAAAAAAAAGAAACTACGACCCCAAAAGCCTTATTTTTGTACGTCAATTCAAAGCTGTTCTATTGGGTACAGGTCTGGTGATCGATCAAGTAAGCCACTCACTCTTCTTGCGTTTAAGGCATGGCTTTCAGCAATATTTTAAAATAAACAATTCCAGCAATAAAACAACGTTTGGAATATGTACATATTATGTGTATGTATACATAGATTATTTAAATATTTCGTTACACGACAAATTAAAACCAAAACTCTTGCCTTTAATAAAACAAAGGAAATATAGTCAAATAGAAACATGTTTTGGAAAGTCTGCCAAAAATTGTTTAACTAATTGGTTAATCACAACAATAAAGGAAATGCAAATTTGATTAGTGTTCCGATTTGCTCAACGATAACTTTTCTTTCTTTTCAAGCCGAGCCAATACATCAACAGCACAGATAATACATATATTTCCCGAACATATTATTATAGATTAGGACGAGATAAAATAATTTAGCTGTGCTTCCGCTTCCGGCTTACAAAAGTGCTCATATAACAATGGTAATTCAAATTGTGCATAAACATTTTACAATTCAATTGATTCAAATTTAAAAGAATTAATAAGTCAGCTATCAGGATACGAACAAAATAAATCATTGTTGGGTCACAAACTTACAGACATACATACAGCGTTTGAGTTATACACACCACACGGCAGACAATTACTCACCACACTTACATTTGAAGAAAAACTTACCATGCAAGCAACCATTTCGTCTAATAACCGCTAGGTGGATAAATGTTAGCCAGCTGTTGCTAAGTTTGTGTAACACTGAATTTTCACCATATGGTGATTTAGTTGGGTGAATTTTCCTACCATATGGTAAGACGGCGAAAAGTATGCTACACAAAATTTAATGCCGTATTTTGAAACATTCTGGATGTGTTGATGGGCCTTTCCATTTCCATTTCTATTAATGTTTTTGTTCCAATTATAATTTAAAATTTTCTTAAACATAAAATTATAATTGCTATTGGAAAACCCACTCTTTTTCTGTTTTCAAATTTAATTTAGAAATTCTTTTATCCATCAGCTTCCATTAGAGCTTCGCTTACTTAATCAACAAACTGTAACATTTTGTAAGCACTTTTTTATTAATAGTATTCCAAATTAATTAATCATTAATTATAATAACTTGTACCGAATTGCTGCAGGACTATTTTAGAACCATCTAGATCTAAGTGAAGGGTGCAGGGCAACCTTGGGAGTGGTCTGTCTTCTCGTGATTCTCCCTCACAGTAAAGAATAAATTATTTAATTTAAGAACTACTATATAATTATTACTTGTTGAATTCCATATTCCTCTGGTGTAATGACATTAATTTGAGCAGATATTGACTGGCAGAATGAAATTATTTCAGAACTGAATCGGCTTTTCAGTGCATGTCAGGTAGTGGAAAGACCTTTGAATGAAGCTTCAAAATTGTTCAAATGGAAGCTTTTGCTTTGTGGGAATTATAAATTAAGATCCAAATTGTAATAAATGAAATTGTAAATAACAGTAAGTAACTCAAAATCGGCCATATCTTTTGGGATGTGTCAGGTGCCATTTATTTGCAGCAAATTTATATACACAGCCATATACTAACAATGGAAAAGACGACCAAAGTCAACGAGCTTAGGGCGGTTCCAGGCAAACTAAACTTGGTGTGCTCGACTCGAAACTTTGTTTGCTCAGAAGATGTCAATACAGATCTCACCGGGAAGAGCGTTGTCGTTATAAAGCCAGCAATGAGGACCCGTAAGTTTTTACAACAGAAACAAAGCACTTTGTGCGACCAAGAAATCCATTCTTGGTCATCTACCACTTCGATGGAGCAGCAATAGCACTACCTGTTGCATCTGAAGAAATTTTGCTGTACATTACATGAGGGTATTGAGGGTGCCAAGAAGAAAATAACTTTTCGAAAAACAAATACATATTAGCAGTACATATCTTCTAAAAATGTAGTTTTAATTGCAGTTCGGTTAAATGAATGAATTAGTTCGTTCGATTTGGGGTTGTGGGCTAATATATTTATATTATTTTATATTTATTATGTTCTTTATTAGTATTATATTAATATGTTTGCTTTGTTTCTCACATGCTAACCAATATATTTTTAATGCTTCATGGCAATCGTCTTAGTGGTGCTATAAGCATTCATTTATTTTCTTGGAAAAGTAGGATTGTGAAGGACTTGACGGAAATTAAGGATGCTAGGTTAGAAGGTTCTATTGCTTTAATGCATCAAGGGATTATTATCTTCATTTTAAATAAATTAAAAATAGTGTCCGACAAATTAATTGCTTTTACCTCGACCCAATATATATTGAATGATATTTCACACTCTATCAATATTGATACCAATAAAAACAAATTCAATTCAGCAACTAATACTAACCTACTTGTTAATTGAATTCAATTCCTATTAGATTCAAGAAAACTCACACTCTGAAACCTCAATCGGTCCAGAATTGTTCGTTCATTACATCAAATTAACTGGAAAATAAACATATTTGGACAGTTCTAGAGTTTAATATAACTAGCACTATTGACTTTTTGTTTTTATATATATGTAAGTATATCTGTAGATACATATGCATCTGTGTAGAAGTCAAACTTCTGCCGCCTTATCCATGCCTTTGGGAAGCTTTATGCACAATTGAATAAGGAAGAGAGATTCGTTGCGTCTAAGGTCAGAAAGAGGCTTTGGTACTTAATTAAATTTTTGTAGCTATACATAACATTGCTCCCCACTCCCCTCCCCCCACTCCACCATGTTCAAGACCATGACACTGTCCCAGTTCCAGTCGCTGTGTCGCTGTATGCGAATCTTTTTATGGACAAATGGTTTGGGGGTGTTGTTCCCCATCTTCTGATGGTTGCGGGCCTAATTCAATTATTGTACCACTGTAAATATGATTTACACTCGCTGCGCCGCTCGACGACACTTCAGACGCACAAAACATCTTGGCGTGCGGGGTGGGGTGCGGTTGGGGTTGGGGTTGGGGGTGTCCCACAATTCATACGCACATTTGTGCGGCTAAAGGTCATAAAAAAGCGACTTACCGAGCACACAGCACCGAACCAGTAGCGTCTGCGAATCGGAACTTTGTTGGATTTGGATTGCAGGCGAACGTACGAGACTCGTACGTACTATATGCGGGTCAGCGGCCAAGTGCGATGCTCGTAAATTAGTTGTGGTGAGCATTAGAGATGAGTGCGTGTTATCGACAGTTCTCCAGACTAAGCTCGTATATTTGTAGAGGCATTCACGTCTGAATTGGGGATTTTAGTAAACCTTCGCAGCATTATAGTGGACATCAAAATAGAATTGAAATTGAACGACTGGAATTTTTCTTGTAGAGGTTCAGCAAAATATTTGTATTAAATTCAAAAATTATTTCTCCCTTTTGTGGATTTTTTTTTTTATACATTTTATTTATAAAAAGTTATTAAAAAAGGACATACTATACATGTAATATCACAAAGCAATAATGTTTGTTAATTACGAAAATAATATAAGTTTAAGAAAAATCGGAAATAATAAGTGAAATATACCCTGGACAAGAATCATGACAGATACAACTTAACTACGACTGCATACAACTGTAACGGCACATGGATATATTAAGACTAGTACGGACCACTAATCACGACTTTTCTTCTATTGACTCCTACCTGTCAGCTAATTTTCCTCATCTTTACTGGCCATTGCCTTTTTTATTTTAAATCACACAAGGCGCATACAAAAAAATGCTTTATTTGTTCAAATTTGCGTGGAAATTTTAAATCAATTTGTAATTAGAATATAGTTGAAATATCATATTTAAGTCTCGAGGAGCCATTTCTTGAAGTGATCGGAAATATATATACATATTATTATTATATATTTCTTATACCGGGACTACCACTGGGACCATCACTATGGTTTTAAGTGCATTTTGGTCAATTGTAGCCAGACCTGTCTGAATAAATATATATTATTACTTGCAAATAATTCCAACAAATTAGTTTTAACAGATTTTGCAGATACTGATAAATTACAAATTGTGAATACCTACTATCTAGTTTTTGGTGTTGCTTGTCGTTGAAGCCTACAAAAATTATATATCAAGAATAGTGAGTATATTGACTTAGAAAATAAAAATATAAGTAGTAAGTATTTAAGAAAAAAAAAACTTGTTGCAGGAAACAAATCAGGTTGTTCATTATTTGTTGTCTTTCATTCGGCATTTGAAGAGTGAAAAAGTCTTGTTTATTATTAATTTTTCGTATTTTTCACTTGAATTTATTTTTCAGTGTACATTGTAGATGTTTAGTCTGCAAATTGAAATGTGTTATTTGTAATGTAATGTATAAAATATTTTTCTGTCATTAGTTCTGTTAATATTTTGAACACTTATTCAGCCAATTTAATTGTTAAGGGGTTTATAGGAGAAGTGTAATTGCTCACTATTTGATCATTCTCCTTTGGAAGCCATTAAGTAGCAAACATACTAGAGAGTAATTTTCATATGGAGAAAAAAGAATTAAGAGCCATTTGAGGTCCGTTCAAATCATAATTTTTTCGTACAGTCACGCACATCCCTAGCCCAGGCTGAAGAAAGACGGCGCAAGTCGTAAAGCAGTTTAAAATATACGAGCATTGTTGTGCAACAAATGCGTGGCTTGGCTAAAGTAAGATTTCTTGCTGGCGCGCCAAAATTTATGCAATGCGACGACGCATAAAACGGCAAGTCAAAGAAAAGAAAAAAAATGCTGGACAACAAGCAACCGGAACAAGTTGCAAGTGGTCTGTCTGTGAGTGTGTGTGTGTGTGTGTGTGTGTGTCTGTGTGTGTGTGTGTGTGTGCCAAATGGAGGCGATTTTACGATGGCCACTTTATTATTTAGTCATGAATTTTATTAATATGCCGAAATTTGTGAAATGCAATGACAGCTAAGAGAGCGATATAAAAGATATTTTGGCCAAATGCGTGGGCATTAAATCGACAAATTTGGTCACATGATATGGCCTTGTTTTGTTTTGTTCTGTTTACAAAATGTGCGCGACAGCGGAGTCTAGCCGAGCGTCCTTCAGCTGACAGGCCAAGCCAGTCCAGTCCAGGCCAGGCCAGGCCAGCTACATACTCGTACTCGTACAAGTATATATAGTATGTTGCCATGGTCACTTCATCATGTTTTGTGCGATGAAGATGTCGATTAGGCGAAAGAAAAAGCAAGGCCAACATCCAAAAATAACAACAATGGCATCAACACAACACACAGAACCACTTCAAGTTGTGCGTAGTATTTGTGTACGCGTGAATGACCCAAATAAGTATGCTTTGGTTTCTTCGCCCCACACAATCAGCTCTATTTGCACATGTCTGACTGAGGGGTTTATGAGTGTATAAGCGAGTCAGTGGTGTTAGTGGTGGATGGCATCGAACAATAAGAAAACAGAACAGAACAGAACAGAACTATACAGTACAGAAGCAGAAGAGTATAGTTTCAAGGGTTGTTCTATTTCGGTTGTGGTTGGCTTTGTCTCCCACTTGTTTAATTTATGCTGTTTGCGATAATATTTAATCGCAAATTGATGTTTTTGTTTTGCTCGCTGGCCGCGAAAGTTTTCCTTGTTTCCTCTGCAAAGATTTGTTATTTGAAATGTTGCTTTTCGCTGTTCAAATGCTCCTTTCGCTTGCAATGAATGCAATGTGGTGCCTGTTACTTCACTCCTAAGGATTGTTTCAACAATTCAGGATATTTAATTAATTTAAATATAAAGCATTTGAAAATAAACAGCAGGAAAATAAACCTAATTGTACGATTTGAAGCATATATTTTGTTTGGAAACCTTACTTAATTTTGCAGGAAAAATTATAATTGCAGATGAATTTAGGTGCTTGGCAGCTGTTTTACTGTTTTTGAGTCATTTTCAGTAAGTCAGCAAGGCAAACGAGTATTTAAGACATCTTATTGAGTGTCATCTGAACAAAGCTGATTGATGGCCCACCCCATTACCTCAACAATCCTTGCTAGTACCACTCTCAATCAGTGACGAGTTGCCTGTAAAATAGGACAAGGCCAAACAATAGCTTGTCACCGCACTTATGACGTTTAGTATACTTGCTCTGCAACATCTAAGCTCTGAAATGTGACTTTATGCCTCTTTACCTACCAACGAATTCCTATTGACACATTTCCGATTCGAATGCGAGGGCGAGGGCGAGTGCGAGTGCTAAGGTGAATGGGAATGTGTGGAATTATCTTCACGAAGGAAAAACGAACGCATTAGCATAACTATTGAAAACGGGCAGATGTCAGTGTGGGAGGAAACCAAACTACGCCCCCACGTAACGAAAAAGAGGAATTCTTTTACACTCTAAAAAAGAAGTGTTACATATTTGGAAAACATCTAAACGCTGGACTAAGGAAACTATAAGGTGGACTAAAAACTTGAGAAAGCATTAATTTTACAAATGTTATGCACCCGTTTCAGTTTTATTTTATTGCTTTTTGTTTAATTTATCAATGCCGCATTTAAATAACTAATATAAATCCATATTCTTAGCTCGATTATAGTTTATTTGGTTAATTAAAGTTTATTCTGGTTGAATAATTTATACAACAATTTTGGTGTGAGAAATTGCAAAGGCAATGGATTTATTTATTTAGGGAATGTCTAAATCTATACATTTTTTAAACAACCCGATTCATTCTTGTTTAAATTGAAATTTGAAGTTAATCCAGTGCTATGAAAACTTGTGGGAGGAGCTTCTTTGATAGTAAGCCGAAAATTATGTTCACATGTAGTCCAATATCAGATGGGTTGTGTAATAAATAAATAATGTAGTTTAATAAATTTTACATCATTTTGGGAACATCAATTTCTTTGTGTGTAGCTAGAGAGAACAAAAACATGTTGTAGGTGCAAAATTGGTAAAATATTTATAGTAGTTTTGCTGATGCTGCACAGATGTGCGTTACTTTTGTAGCTCTTGCTGCTGCTGTTGTTATTGTTGTTGCTATTATTGTTGTGGTTACTGCGTGGTGGTGAAAATGGCAAGCTTTCTGCACATAGCGGATAACTCGAATGTGACAAAAGTCTACATAATTCAAATATTGCGCATGCAAAATAAAATATGCACAAATGTGCGCTCCATTGCATGAGAGCAGGCATTCGGTCGAAGTGGTGTCGGTGGCGATGGCGGTGGTGGTGTCGGTGGTGGTGTTGGTCTTGTCGTTGTAATTTATGTCAAACAAACTGTAACAGAAAGAAAAACTATGAAAATGAAAATAAAACAATGGGCCACTCAAACACACACCAAATAACAAATTTACGCACACACTCGAATTGTTCAAGCGGAATGTTTATTTGGTGTGAAATTTAATACGCACACATACACACACATACACATAGTTACGCACATCTACGCACGTCTATGTACTTTTTATACCCTGTACCCGTAGGGTAAAAAGGGTATATTATAGGTTTGTGCAAAGTATGTAACATACAGAAGGAAGCATCTCCGACCCCATAAAGTGTATATATTCTTGATCAGCATGACGAGAGAAATCGATCTAGACATGTCCGTCCGTCTGTCCGTCTGTCCGTCCGTCTGTCCGTCCGTCTGTCCGTCCGTCTGTCCGTCTGGATGAACGCGAGGATCTCAGAAACTATAAAAGCTAGAATAACCAAAGTTGGCATCTAGATTCTCCTAGGTCCGAGTAAGGACGAGTTTATTTTATTTTTTGGAATTTTCCCCCCCTTCCCCCGCTACAGAATTTCGTCAATAGCGTCCACATTTCAAATGCTACCTAAACCAAACTTTGCACACATAATTTATATATAATTATCTACTGTTGTTTAAAATTTTATCAAATTCGGTCAATTCTAAGAAAAGTTATAAGCGAAACAAATTCTCGCCAGTACAACCCCCACAAACTGCAGCAACAAGTTCGCTCTTCTTCTTCCTCTTTTTGCTGCTGCTATGGGCGCATATAACCCAGTGACGGAAGTTTACCTGGGTACAGGGTATTACACTGTCGGGCTTGCTCGACTGTAGCGTTCTCTCTTGTTTAGAACTGCATATTTGTGTATTGGTTCGAGGGATGGCCGAAAAGTAATCGTCTTATACGTAAAAGCAACACAGAGCAATGCTGTTGCTTAAACTCTTTTGGAAGATCTTAAATAAAGAATAAAGTTTTACCTGCAATTCCAGAAAGAGAAATGCACAACAGGCATTCTCATAGGTCATTAACTGTTAAGAATTTTGACCTTACAGCAGCAAGGAACCAGAAGTGAAACGCATTGCTGGCGTTTTCAAAGCAGAGCAGGATGCTGGCGAATTAGTTCTGTAATTAATTGTAATTGTATTATCCAAACTCATCGCACAACTCACAATAACCGAATATATGTTAAATATATTCTCCTACTTAGGCCTTCTTAGGTTATAATTTAAAAAAAAAATAATTTGTACATATTAATTTCTTATGTCCACAGACAATGTTTGTTTATATAATATTCATAAATATAAATAAATAAATAAAGTTTTCATACACCTTTTTTAATAACTATGTAGGCCTGAGCTCACAAATATTACTTTTGTTTATTTATTTAATATATCAACAAATAATGCTGTCAATACAGCTTAGTAACTTTAAGTTACAATTTAAACTTTAAAAATTAACAAAGCCTCAATAATAACTATACAGCAATGTCTATTATTTGCCATTTGGCCAGCTATGCCCCGATTCGCAACCATATGTTTTCAGAGACATTATAGACATACACCACTAAAAAAAAGACAGTAGAGGAAAAAACTTAATTCTATCTATGAGCTATCTATGTAGGTGATGTAAGGCAGAAAGAGAAAAAGAAACAGAAAGAAATAGGGAAAATAAGGAAAATCGAGGGCAGTTTTCATAGAATTTAAAAAATAATTTATGCATATGATCAATGAAAAAACTTCAACAAATCCAAGTCAGTTCCATTTAAACTCCATTCAACAATAAACATATACTTGCATCTATGCTGATCGTCTGTTAAAATTTCCTTTCATGAATATTTTTGAGAATAGAGGAATCCATCGATGTTAGAAATGAATTGGTTTTATTTCTGTTAATTTTTCAATAACAACAAACAGCTAATGATGGTGAAATGCTGGCGAATCCTGCCCAATTACTTGTCAGTCAACCCGCTTATAGCGTACACACGGGTATCTATCTATCTACATACTCGTAGTATGTCTGTGGCCATCCTGGGTAATAACTTTATTTGACAGTGGCGAATTTTTCAACTATGCTCTGCATGAACTGTGGGGTTAGGGGTTGTGGCGTGGGGTGTCGCCTGTGCGGGGCCTGCCAACAAACAAGCATTTCAAAATGTTACATTTCGAAAACATAAATGTAAATTGCTTTAAATGGAATTTGAGCCACACTCGCATTTGTGCGAAAGCACGCTAGCAACATGCCCGGCAACGAGCAGAGCAACATCAAAGCAAAATGATGGCCATTAAGCATTTACAAGTGGAATTTCTTATGAAATTGGTGTGCATAACGAAGGTTAGGTTAAGGGGCTATAGGGACTGAACGATGAGGGGTGTAGGGCTAGGTGATCTGGTGGGTTGAACGGGTCGCACTTTGTTGCCAGCTAATTTGACTTTTATTAAACAAATAATGCAATTAAGTACAAGAAGTTGACTAAGTATTGCAGGTTCAATAAGTTCAACGAAGGGTTAGATTGCGCGCCCTCGGATGTGCTCTCGAACTACTTGTAAAGGGCTGGCGGTGGTGTGTGTGTGCGTAACTATGATTGATGAAACCAACAGCAATCAAGCAAACCAACACCAATTTCAACAGATACACACACACACACAGACACTCTTACAGGGCCGATGCTTCATAAAGTTTGCGGCTCTTGCGGTTAATGAATAATATGCCGGGGCCATGGGGGCAGCACCAGAAGCAGCAGCAGTATCGTCTATAATGTGTGTGTGTGTGTGTGTGTTTGTAAGTGAATTTGTGTCGTTAATTAATTAAATTGTCTTCCCTTTGCAGCCTGACATTCAAGTGGCTCAAGTTGTTACCAACGCCGCCATCGATTGAGATATTCTGCTTCGTTGCCATTTGAACTCAGCTGCCAGTGGTTAGCATTACACGACACCCAAAACATACAACAATTCCGGCTTCCATGTTGCCCAAACTAATGAGCTGCCTTTGAGCATAAATATTTCAGCAGAAATTGTTGCTACCGCAAAGTAAAACTTGTCTCCACAGCCCATCGATGAGGAGATACTTGAACATGAGCTCATGAGAGGCTGGCCGAACCGGTACGAACTCGAATGAGCTGCTGCCAATAACACAATACTACTATACACGAGTATATCAATAATTTTCAATGAACCGCGATCACTACGCCAAATACGATATCATGAATCACTGGACCGATTCATTCATTCATTCATAAAAAAGACCGAGCAAATAATTCAATTTAGGCAGTGGACGTCATTTGTTAATTGAAGAATGTTTACGACGCACAACGCTGCCCAGACAATTAGGTACCCTTTATATCAGTCTATTTGATAACAAGTATAAAGTCGCAACAGCCATACTCTTGAATACCCTGCATCCGCGCTGCTGCAGCCATTCAACTATGCTCTATACTTAGTTCTAACTAAACTCATAGAACAGATTTGCTTAAGATATATTTCTTTAGCCAACTAATTTTGCTAATAAGAGTGATTTTTACACGAACAGCTCTATTGTAGCTATTTGTATATAATAAGCCACAATATTTTATTCATTTTTTAAAAATTAAATTCCAAAGAACAGACAAAGTTAGCTTCAAAAGAACAATTACTGTATTTCAATAATGTTTGAAAATATTTCAAATAGCAGAAATAAACTGAAGCTTGTTTAATTCATTCGTAAACAATAAATAAGCTTCACAAGCAAAGCAAATGGCCAACACCAACAATAATAACAATTACAGCTTTGTGATTTGCTTTAACAGTTCTGCAATAGTTCGAGAAAACTCAACTATGGTTGACTTACTATTAAATTAGTCGTACATTTCCATATGTTAATCAAACCAATGGAACGGCTTTAAAAGTAAAACGAAAAGCAAACGACTACATTATACTTAAATGTTATTAAAGGGAAACAGAGAAAAGCAGCTATGATAGTAACTTTTTTAGACCATTATCTCATCAAAATCGATTAACTATTGGACTATTATTGGAATATTTGGTAAAAAGAATATATTTTAGTTAAACCTACGTAAATAAAAAACTTTAATTTGAAACCTTTCACGTACATTTTGAACGAACATTATCTCCCTTTTTCAGGAGACATTTAAACTATTTTAATTGCACCCTAAATGGGTCAATTGCATTTAAAGGTAGGGTACACAAAGGTGTATGTGTGTGTTTGTGTTTGTCAATCGAATGAGTTGAGCCGCAAACAAAGTCAGATGGGAGCATCAAATATCAGCATCACCCATATTTTTATGGTGCGTCCGAATGGCTGGCCATGCATTCTGTTGAGTGTGCAACGACGTCACGAAGGTCAACTATACACACACACACACACACACACACACACACACACACACACATACATGCTGAACATATACACATACATACGTGCATACACAAAGCACGCACGTACGGCTGATGGTTGGCTGGTCGGTCAATTGAAAAGGTTAAATTTGTGTAATATGTCAGCTTAGTCATGTACGAGTATGCGTGCGTGTGTGCGTGTGTGTGTGTGTGTGTGTTGTATGCCTCTGGGGTGTTAAAACTCAATGTGTCACTGTGTGTGTGTGTGTGTGTCTAGTTGAAGCCATTTATAAACTCTGGCAATTATAATTTGAGAAAATTAAAAATTAATGCGTGCTGGTCATACTCATACGGTCATCAAAGCGTAATTGTTGACTTATAGGGGATAGAGTGTGGCTGTCGATATTGCGATGTGTGAAGTGTGTGTGTGTGTGTGTGTGTGTGTGTGTGTTTGTGTGGCTGGTCTATTAACATTTAATTAACATACATGTGACTGGTCTGCGCATGTGTGCGTAATAATCGACTAATAAGTCAAATATGCGGGCAGCTTATTGTGTTTTTAGACATTTTGAACTTCGGCCCTGCCTATTTGCCAGCCTTAATTTATTAATTAGACGCACTCAACGGGAAATATATGGGAAGGGTCGAAGGGTTAAGGAGGGGCCTTCAATATCTAGTCTGTGTGCATTGAAATATCCGCCACAGCAACACACCATACATTTGTGGCTATTACAGAAATTTCAAATGGTCAGCACTCGAACATATTTGTTGTACACATTTCTGGCATTGCTTAACTGATAGATAAACACCAAGTGTGAAATGCATTTGAGCAAACAACGATAGCTATAAGTTGGTTAAATGACTAAATCGGTTTGAGACTATCACTATTAGTTCGACGTTTATGTGACAGGTTAGTTAGTGAAATAAATTCTCGAATATACGAACCTGTTTCAGGTTTCTATTCGAATTAAGTATCAAGCTGAAGCTTCATATTTAAATTTAAAATTTTAATTCAAATGCAAGAGCCAGAAAATGTCTAATAGTAGAATGAGTGCCGATATTGAAGCTATGATAACATCCTTTAATATAAATATAAATACAACACTATCTTTAATACTGATGGTATGTTTGAATTCTTTATTCTACATTTAATGAATTAATTGTAGTGAAAATTCTAAATAACTTACAAGGCTGTGAGTGGAAATTCACACTCTTTTAAGGAACTCGTCGACTTGGTATTGAAGGGCTTCCATACCTAGTCTCAATGCAAAACTAGTAAATTTCTTTGATATTTACTTTCATTCCCCGTAAGAGAATCTTTAAAAAAAAAATTCCGAAGCTACATAAACTTATATTTTCAAGCTTTGCAATTTTATTTAAATAAATGCATTCTAAACCGAACAATTGAAAAAAGCGAAACAATTTTATTGCAGTACTATGCCTCCACAAAAGGCCGACTTTTATTTTAGCTCAACTGTAACATACACACATCGTTTAATTTGTTATTCTATCCAAATAATTAACTGGAATCTGAAATTGGGCCGAGAGTTAATAATTAATTTCATTTAACTTTAACACTTAAAGTGAGTTGGAAATTTTAAATGAATAAATAATAATGGCAACAGACAACTGCATTTGAAAAACCAGTAAACTCGTAATATTATTTTTTTGTTATTCTTCAGTAGTGTAACTTATTCGTTGCATCATTTATATATTTTATATTATTTGTTGATCAGAAGGTCCTGTTAGTACGAGTAGGTAATACAATTTTTGAACAGCTGGCTATTCAACTAGACAAGTGTGAGTTTATATTGTCGGTTGGATTTCGCCTCAGCAAATAAACAACAGTTAACAGATTAAGAAATTGTTATTTTTAGATTTTAAAAAATGTATTTATTTATTTATTAATTATCGAGAAACAGAGCTGTCGATGTGAGAAAAAATTAAAACAATACAGAACTTATACTAGATAAAACTAAAGAAAAACAAAGCCTATAGAAATCACAAAAATGTCTAACGTCGAATCCGACTCGGTGGGGGAATTTTATTTGCCAAACGGCCATCTATGCTCCGAAGAATGGGAGCCGTATCTGGGGTCGGGGCAGTTATCAAAAGAACGTTATGGCAGATAAAGAAATCTAAAATCATTTTGTTTCGACAGTTCAGAGCTGAAACTGCATTATCTGAACTGTTATACCAAAACTATTTTTAAGAGACAATAATGCACAACGTTTTAAAATTAGTCGCATTAATATATATTGCCTCAGGTTTCGATAAAATCAGCGAACTGGTGGCCGGAAAAACAACTTATTATCCCGTTGCCCAAAATAAACCTTAGCATTAAATATAGGGCTAGTGAAGAGTTATAAGTTGAGCATATAAACACAATATTTTCATGCCCATATATATATATATAGGTATATATTCTCAACATTATATATTCATAGCAATCTAGCTGATAAATTAACCGTAGCCATAAATTCATGATTTTTGTACAATGCGGCACAAATTCAAATTTGTGTGCAAAATTTTTGATCCGTTCAGAATCAAGGGGGGGGGGGGGGGTGGCTACCCGCTTTGCACCCCCCTCGCTACGGCCATGTATATATACATACAATGTATGTATATGTATATTTACAACATTTTCGATCAAATATGAAATATATTTTATGGGGTCTCGTGGGAAGATCCTTTGGATGGCACATCTTCATGAGATGAAGACATAGCAATAAAAAAAGTTCAATTAAATTAAAATAACAAATTAAAATTGAAATACTTAAATAATGAAAGATAATAAAAGGTAAACAATGATTATCAGTTTCTAATTAAAAAAATTCGTGACTGCTCTGGAAACGCTGTGTTTTGGCCAAAAATGTGAGCACAACTTAAATTTGGTTAAAGTCTATGGTTGTATGAGTAGCTCATACTTTTCACAGTCGGGCTTGCTCGAAGTGTGTGAAAGTCTTGTGGTTGCTTTGCTCGGCTTTTCGGATGCAGTTTCCAAAGCGCTGCTACTGACAGCTCGTTAGTTCGGGTTCAGGTGTGAGCAGAGCCTTGGTGTGAAAGTGCGCACGTCTGTGTGTGGCTATAGGCTTGTGTCCGGCTTGTTGAAATTTTCACACCGGCATGCGACACATTTTGACAATATGCACGTGGCTTGGTCTAATGCCTGCTGTTGATTTTGATGGCCGCAACCGCAGTTGCTGCCCAGGTGGGCTTGTGTGTTGGCGAAAAAATAAAACTCTCTCCGGTAACAAGGTGTCCAGTCGAAACTTAAGGTGTATGTGTGTGTGGGGGGCAGTGACGTGGAGGTGGAGGTGGAGGTGGCTGCATAAGTTTGCCACTTGACAAGCATTTTCATTTTGAAATTATGCACCCATACACACACTCATATATATGGGAATGTTGCATATTTTTGGGCGTACGTGTACACACACATACTTACTTGTACGTTGCCTTCACATCGTAGCATTTGAAGCAAATTAACTTAATTAAAAAGTTGCAAGATTTGTGAGGTAATTACCATAAACAAGGAAATTGTGTTGCCGGTGCCTGCACACGCTACGCCTTTGTTGTTGTTGCTGTTGCTGTTGTTACTGTTGCTGCACCGCCTTGAAGTGCGTGTGGAAAGCAGAAAAAGTTACCAGCACCACAGCATAAACACTTCAAGTCCTTTCTTGATGCGCTCAGCTTGGCTTATAACACGCAAACACGTGAAGCCACAGGCAGAAGGCATATGAGCTGCCAAGGGAATTGAAACTAAAGCAGGAGCTGGAGCTGGAGCTGGCACTGAAGCTGGAGCTGGGACACTTGCTGAAGGCAACTTCAAGTGTGCTTGAGGACAAAATTTAAAAACACACACACATGCGCCCACACAACTCAGTTTGCCAGGCAACAGGAGCATAACTAGAGAAGAGCAGTGGCAGCAGGTAGCATTGGCCATGTGTGCAGTGTTGAGAGAAAAGAAATAAACACACACGTGTGTGTGTGTGTGTGCGTGTGTGGAAAATCTCAAAATGAACACCCCGGGCTCGCAGTTGTTCAGGTGAAGTTGAGATGTGCCTAACGGTTTTTAGAACTAGTACCGAGATGAAGTAACTAGGGAGAATCGGGATAATTTTTATTGTCTGTCTTTCAGAAGAAAATAAATTAACCGACCTTATTAGAAACGGTCACATTTTGCGAATAAGGAATTCTTGTTACATCAGGAGTTGTTGTTCGCATAGTAGATCTTCCTTTATAGAACTTCATAAAATGGTTCTCTGGTAAAAGAATTGCAATGAAGAGATGTGCAACAATGATGATATGTTTACTGTTCCTATTTCGGGAAAGGTTTATTTAGATAAAAGAACACTATGTACAAAAAAAGAAGAGATTTATTATTTATTTAGAAACTTAGAACTTAGAATTATTCCAAAATCACAAAATTATTTTATGGCTTATTGCTTTAGCTCTTGTGCTACAAGTATAATGCTACAGCATTTAACGAAAAATCATCTGAAATAATTAAAAACCAATTTAAAAGCAAGATTACTAATTAATTCTCTTTAATTACCAGCGTTTTGTGTATTTCTATTAGTAGATTTTGGTGTGTTGAGAACACAAATTATTATATTAATCATTAGTTCATAAATATGTGAAATTTAAAAAATACTGAAATATTTAGGAATCTTTTTTATTTGTAAAATTGGAACTTGTGTGTTCAGATGTAAAATTATTGACTGATTTGTAAAAGCATCTAATAGAGTGCTGTCAATAAATGAATATGCAAGAAAAGAACTAGTTCCACAGGTAACTCGTTTCTTCGCATAAAAGGAACAATGTTATTCTGCAAGCAGCAGGGTGCTGACAATTACGGACAAAGCTTGTTAGAATTTTAACACAAACGGGATCTAAAGAACCACTAAAGTGGGCAAAAGGAAATTCAACAATAGTGCCATGATTTATATTATAATTTGGATCTGACAGCTGCCTTTTCCAAAGGCCTGAACAAAATACAAGTAATACTTGCAGTGTGAGAAAAAGCTTTCAAATTGTTTATTATCAGCAAAAGCTTACTCATAGACTATTGCTTGTACATATAAACAAAGCATTATCGGTCACTCAAGGTAGGTAACTGCTCAGCATGATGGAGCACTTTTCTGAGAGCCATTTAATGGCACATTGTTGCTGTGGTTGAGCACAATTTGTTGAACATTGTGATACTCAATAAATAATAGCACTATTTTGCAAAATTAAATTAGCAAAAAGCTATTATTTTCATTTTAATTCAGTACCCGGTACAAGTTAATTATTTTATAATTGTAGAATATTAAAAATTGGAAATAGATTTAGATCGAGTTGTCGGCCCATTTCTATCACGAACTTAAAAATTACCTGGAAAGTTGATCTTTAATATTTACATTAATGTTTAAAACACTTTTTTGAAATTGAAATGCTATTTGAAAAAGAAAAGCATTTCTAACAATATCCAGCAAAAAATATAGTTGGAATTGTTTGTCAGCAACTTGGGTTCCGAAACGCTGTAACTTACTGTGACATTTATTGAATTAAGCCAAGAGCTTAAGGTGTTGGCAAATGTTCAAATCACACTTACGGTGCTCTTTGTTGGAATAGGCTATATAGCCTCCAATGATGCGCTATAAAATTTGAAAGATTATAATACAAAAACAATAGATAAAATGTTAATTCCATATGTTTCTCTATCCTTTTGTACACCGCCAAGTCTTATGTATATCCCCCAAGTCGCTAAGCAGCATAAAAATAAGAAAATTCATGCCACAAGTGGGTTAAAATGAAACACTGTTTCCAATCGCAGCCATTGTTGAAATCCTCACATGTGTAGCGCACTTAAAAGTCAAGCATTACGATCTGTTTGTTTTGTTTTGCTTGAATGTTTTATTTGCTGATAAGCGTTACTTATAAATACGCTGAGAACTGGAGGGCTCTCCTAGTCACAAGCAGACACTGAGGAGATTAATAAGTAAGAGCAATGAATGTCAGTCAAGGTGTAAACATATGTAAATTGAGGCTGCCAGTGCCCCGATATCTTCGTATAGAGCGCGCAATATCATTGGAGGCCAGAGTAAAGGTAAGAAGCATTCATGTTGGTACTTGTACTGTGTGTGTGGATGTGTGATTTTAAAATGTTCTTGATAGCCAACCGATGGAGTTGTAGAATCAACTGCGTTGCCTTACAGCCAGTTGCCCAGACCAAGGAAATTGCAATTTATGCGTAGTTTTCTGCCCGGGGGAGAGTTTCATGATGTTTCTTTGGCGAAATTTGCAATGGCTATGCGTAAACGCTATGGGGATATCTTTATAATGCCTGGTATGTTTGGACGCAAGGATTGGGTTGTGGTATTCAACACCAAGGATATTGAAACAGCGTGTCGCAACGAGGGTGTCTGGCCACACCGCGAAGGTTTCGATTCCATCGAATACTTTCGAACGCACATTCGCCCTGATGTCTACAATGAGAGCAAGGGCTTAATTGCCACGTAAGTAATCTAATAAAATGGCATGAAAGTGCTTTTTAAATAATCATAAACTATTCTGAGTAGGCAAAAGGAAGAATGGAGCAGGCTGCGCTCGGCAATGAATCCCATTTTTATGCAACCCAAGAGCCTAAAAATGTACATCGAACCGCTTTCCAATATAAATAATGAGTTCATTGAACGGTAAGCGGGTTAGCATATACATATGTGTGTACTCTTGTGTATATTTTACTTAAATAAACTTAACTGTTTGCTTCTAGTATTAAGGAAATCCGCGATCCGAAAACGCTTGAGGTGCCCGACAATTTTCATGAGGAGATGTGTCGTGTTATCTTCGAATCGGTGGCGCTCATCGCGTTTAACCGCCAAATGGGAATCATACGCAAGCAGCGCGATAATCCAGATGCCCTGACACTGTTCCGTACATCGCGTGAAATATTCCGCTATACCTTCCAGCTGGATATGACGCCATCGCTTTGGAAAATTCTGCCCACGCCCACCTACAGAAAAATGGTACGAGCACTCAACGAAAGTGCGAATGTGGCAATGAAAATAGTTGAGGAGTCTCGTCAGCTATTGGAGAGACGCAAACAGGCCGGCGAAGACTTTAGTCAAGCCAGCATGATGGAGCGACTGCTGGAGATTGATCCAAAAATTGCTGTCATCATGGGACTGGATATACTATTTGCCGGCGTCGATGCTAGCTCCATTTTGCTGTCGTCGTTACTCCTGTGTCTCTCCAAAAACCCGGACAAACAGCAAAAGCTGCGGGAAGAGGTGCTGCGCATCATGCCCACCAAAGACACTCCATTGGACGAGCAGCGCATGAAAGATATGCCGTATCTGCGAGCTGTGATCAAGGAGAGTCAGCGCTACTATCCAAATGGCTTTGGCACCTTCCGACAATGCGTCAATGACGTAACACTCTCCGGCTATAACATACCACAGGGCACTCAAATCTTGTTGGCCTACAATGCGCTATGTAGGGACAGCAAACATTTTCCAAGGGAAGATCAGTTTCTGCCCGAACGCTGGTTGCGCGATCCCGAAACGGGTAAGAAAGAACAGATCTCTCCATTCGCATTCCTGCCCTTTGGTTTTGGGCCACGGATGTGTATTGGCAAGCGAGTCGTCGATCTGGAAATGGAGACCACATTAGCCAAGTTGATACGCAACTTTAACATTGAATTCAACTATGATGCATCCCAGCCATATAAGTCCTTCTTTGTTTCGGAGCCCGCCATACCATTCCGTTTTAAGTTCACCGATGTGGAGAAGTGAACATTTAAATGATAACATTAAACGTGTATATACGCAGCGTTATAGCACAATCATAATTATATACAAGTAAATTTGTTGCTGTTTAATTTCTAAAGCGAGCTTTTTACCCTTCACATCAAAGCAGTTGTACACAAAAACAATGGGCGTGGGTGACTTGGTATTCAGATTCTCCTGAGACCGAGAAAGTACAAGTTTAAGTTTTTTCGATGCACCCCCACTCCCCTGCAATTCGTGTTTTTTTTCTATAACTCCCGTAATTTATGGAACTTTGTACTCAAATTTGGTAGTCATATCCAGTGTGTGAATGTATGTCCAAGGAATTTATACCACTTAGCTTCTTTACACTGCTCTAGTACGCTCTGTGCTTGAATACTGCTCTCATTCAGCACTCAGGAAAGTATTGAGTCTGTTCAGAAGCAATTCCTTCTTTTTGCTCTACGTGGTTTATGCTGGAATCCCAATCTCTGCTTGCCATCGTACTCTAGTAGACTGAGGCTTATAAACCTTCCTTCCTTAGTACATCGCAGGACGGTTCTTGGAGTTGTTTTTCTCCACAAGTTGGTTATCGGTGAGGTTGACTCCTCTGCCCTCTTAGGTCGCCTTAATTTTTCAGTTCCTTGTAGGCCAACAAGGAATTATTTGCCGTTCATATTGGCAAGATGCACAACTGATTACGCTTTGCACAATCGTTTTCATGTCATGTGCAGACAATATAATGATCTTTCACATTTACTTTCGACAGGACTCTCTCTCTGTTCTATCAAAACTATTCTTTATAATTATCTTCGGGGAAATCTCTGACCACTTACTGCTGTGAGTTGGGGCATAGCTTGCCGGACTGGCATTTAAAATTTCCCCCACCGGGTTGGTTTCCCTCTTTTTCTTTTTCTTTTCGTCTCTCTTTCCACCTTTCCCTTTTTCTGTTTCTCTATCTCTATCTCTCTTTCCTTATTTCTTTTTCTCTTTCTCGTTCTACTTTGTACTTTTTCTAATTAGTTGTTAAATAGAATTAATTGTTCACCTTTATCTACTTTTTGTATAGGTTTTTAGGTCTGTAATGTCCCTGACCACATATGGCTGTGAATCGGGGCATAGCTGGGCAATTGGCAAATAAAATTCCCCCAACGTGTCGGAGGCATTAATAGACGTCAGCTTTGTACAGCTTTGTGTTAGGCTTTCTTATCTTTTATTTTGTTTAGTTTAATTTGTTATATTAAGTTTTATAATATAATCGACAGTATTATTGTTGATATTATGAAAATAAAATAAAAATGTCTGTATGAAAATAAAATAAAAATGAAAATAATATAAAAATGTCCGTATGTTAAGTTTCACCATGATTGGTCAATTCTGAAGAAAGTTATAGCCATAAATGAAATCGTTTCTGATGTAAATTTATTCCATTGAATGTATGTATGCATGTGTTGAATATTTTATATTTAATTTCATTAATTAATTTAATTAATATAAATATTTGTATTTTTTATTTTCTTTTTTGTGGAGAGTACAGGGTATTTTACTGTCGGGCTTGCTCGACTGTAGCGTTCTATCTTGTTTCTTTTTTTTTTTTTTTTGTTTTTTGTCACTGGGCCAGCCAATTGGCGAATGGAAATTTAATTAGCAACTAATTTTGCAAACTGGCAGTAAATTGCAAATTTATGACACTTTGCCATCTACGTTTAAATACGAGTGTAGGTGATTTGTGGCTGGTTCGCTGGTACGCTGGTACGCTGGTTTGCTGCCGTGTGGTTATCATTGCAGGTGATGGGTTGACTTTGCGGGAAGACTGGCGCTGGCGCTGGCGCAGGAGCAGTGAAAGCATTTAGCATGTTTGCACCCAGTAGGCGGTTTGTGGGGCAATACAGTTGTAATTTTTGCTAGTTTTACAGCATATTTCCAGCAATGTAGCCCCGTGGCGACACACAAAATGCCGCAACAAGGACAACACACACTTTTCGCATTACAGACCAATGCTTGGCCCATACTAAGTGCTCTAGTGGTGAAGGGATGGGAAGGGGAAGGGATTGGGGTTGTGGTTGGGGGTGTGTTTGGTAGCCCACAATTTTGCCTCGTTGCACTTTAGCGCGTTTTTCCTCGAGAGCAAATATTTCTAAATGCTGCTAAACAAAGCAACACAACAACAACAACAACAACAACAACATTTTGCTGCCTGCGGCCAACAAGTTATGCTAACTGGCACTCACAAGCGCGCTCAAAGGCGTTGTTGCTGCTTCTGGTTCTGCTTCTGCTTCTGCCTGTTGTGGGAGCTTCGAGCTCGGCCTGGCTTCCACCTTGTAAAAATAATTCAAACGCTTCTGCGCTTTTTGCGAGTGGGTTAATGGCGGCAGACATGCCACCCAGCTACCGCCTTGTTGCCTTTGTTGCCTTTTCTCTAGCCGCGGCTGAACAAAAATGCTTTTGCCACAGAGCGCCTCCAAGTCACTGGCGGCGTAACGCACATAGCTTATGAATTCCGGAATGTTGGAGCTGCCGCTGTTTTACGCACAAAGTAAAAATGCGGAACATGTGATTGGCGTTAGCTGCGGCGACTGATGTTGCCTTTTGCCCTTCAATTCATAAAGGAAACAAAGCAACAGTGCTGTGTACATTCTGGCATGCACAAAATGCTGCATGTTGTTGTTGCCATGTTGCATGCCCCCTCCAGATTCTCTAGCATGTGGCGTGGTGGTGGCTCTGGTGATCGTAAGCCAACGTGCGTGATCGGGAAAACTTGAAATGGACAAATACAGAAAAGGCACCATTCTGAAGAATAAATCCATGTAATGTTTATCATAAATTTATGAATTAATTATTGACTTGATATTAAAAGATTAACATTCCGTCAATAACATGATTCTCATTATTTATGAAATGTTCAAATTGAAAGAATTTTTTGATACTACAAATGTCAACATTTTTTGTATTTGCCTAAAAAATGATTTTTATTTTGAAAAAAAAGAAAGCCCTATTTTTATTGTTTTTATGATTTATTACTGATTACTTTTTAAAAATATTACAAAAAAGAAAGCCTTTTAAAAATGTTTTAAGCTATTAGTGCCAGCAGCGGTAATTAGCAGACAAAATTATACGCAATATTTAGAAGCTGTTGTCCAACTCAGTCAAAATTCAATTAACTCTCTTTTTGTTTAGCTTCAGTTTTCGATTCCGTGGACGGTTCTATATAAGAAATTCCATTAAGCCTTTGGGGATCCCGAAATTTGTTTACATTTTTAAGCGGGTATAACTATTGAGTAGGTGAATGGAAGTCGAATTTGACTTTATTCATTATAGACTAACAGTCATTTCTTATTTTTTAGCCTGCTGCTGCGTTTGTTTTGAAAATATTGAGGGACATTTATTTAATTCGATTAAAGAACTTCACATTTCTCCTTCACATTTTTCTTTTCTATTATTTCTCTATAAAAAACTCCCAGTTCATAGACAATATTTGCCCCTTGTTTGTATTTTGATAAATGAAGGTATAAGTTAATGAGCAATTTATTTGAAATAAGTGAACAGGTGGATTAAAAGCAGTTAAATATTTAATAAAATAACAAAAAGTTATCGAAGTGGTTTGGTTGTGTTCTTGTTTGTTTTGCTGCTCATCTCTAGTCTGCAGATCGGTGTTGTGTGCATTAAAAATTCAATTAAAAGCACAACGCACAGCACGGCGTATACGCAATGCTGTCGTCTTTTAGGCAAACTGCTCAACTGCCATCGCATTGCAATCATCTGTGCGCCTTCGCTTGGAAATTCCTTTGGCATAACTAATCCCGAAGCTATCAGCAAAGGCAATCCTTTTTGCTTCTATACACTCATATTTCAATTGCCTCTGCCTCCTGCTCTAGTATCCTGGCTATGCTCTGCTTTAATTTTGTTCGTTGCACGCTTCTTTTTTGTTTTAGAAAAATTTCATACTTATCAAGTTGACAAAGAAAAAGTTTTTCATTATTACATTTCGCTGTCATTTTGTGTAGAAATAGCTTGGAAAGTTCTGTGTGTAACTCGAGTGCAGCGCGTAAATGAGTAGATCCGCAGCTCACAGCTCACAGCCAGTTCCTCAAACCAGAAGCTTGTCAACTAACCCCCTGCCTACCTCTACCACCCTCCCAGCTACGCACACGCACACGCACACACACGCTCCCTGCACATGAAAGTTACTGAGGAACAGCCCAGCCCAGCCCAGCCCGGCCCAGCTCGGCCCAGTCCGGCCCGATGTGTAGTTGACGTAATTTCCATGTCTGGTGGCGAGAGCAGCAACAGTGATGGCAGCAGCATCGCATCCTTGCACATTAATCCATGCACATGACTGTGTGCCGGGCCGCTCGGCCGTCCCTCATTCAGCTCAGACTGTCTTTTGGTCGTCTTGCCACCATCCGCTGCCTCCACCTCTGCTACTGCTGCTGCTGCTGACTGCACGCAAATGAGGGTATGGTCAAATCACTCACTGTCAGCTTGTGTCCCAAGGAATGCGTTGAGCATGTCCTTTAATTTTTTTCTAGCTACAACCCCCCAGCAGCAGCCGAAGCAGCAGCGCAATTTCTATAACTTGACGTTTGCCTTTCTGCTGCTGCTGCTGCTGCTGCTGCTGCTCCTCGTCTCTGTTCTATTCTTGTTCCCCTTTTTATATCATTTTTGCACTTTGTCTTTTTGTCCGGCTTGTCTTGTATGTACTTGTTTCTTCGCGCCGCTTGCTGCTTGCCGCTGGCTTCTGGCCGCTTACTGCTCGCTGGTTGTCAGCGCGGCTTAAGATAAGCGCAAACTTTCTACCGAAAAAGGGTTGTTCTGACGTTTAGCTTTCGCATATTTGCACACCCGCAACGTCGCCTCCAACCCCCACCCACACCCACCCCCACTTACATCCAATTCGTCCGCACCCCTCCCTTGAGTCGGTCGTCGAGCCGCCGGCCGCTCGTTTAATATATATTTTATAAAGTGACGCGTTGAAAGGCGAAGACGACATGACAAATTCTAAAATAGAAATTCTTCAACAAGATTCTTGGCCGAAAGTTAAGTTCATTTCGTGTCCTTTTGTTCAAATACATACACACGAAGAAGAATTCAAATTAAAGGCGACAATTTTTTGACAGCATTGTCATTTTCTATCAATGGGTTTTGCATTACAAGTGATTTAGCTTGCGACACCCTTTTGCTTTGGCCTTGGCCAGAGATTCATGTGCGCGTGTTTGCATGTATGTGTGTGTGTGTGTGTGTGTGTGTGTGTGTGTGTGTGTGTGTGTGTGTGTGTGTGTGTGTGTGTGTGTTTGTGGGGCCTTTTGATTGAGAGTTTGTTTTAGGGTTTTCTTAAACTGCAACGAGTTATTGAAGTTATTTGGAGTTCGAATAAACAACAAAGGGTAAGTTGTTGTAAATCGTTATCAATAGACGGATTTGTCATTTTTATTTGTTTTCACATATATGTTTAAGACAGTGAAGAGTCTTACAGTTTTAAATAAATACGTAAATGTAGAATACGTACAAAAACAATGTAGAACTGGCGAAGATGTAGGGAATAATTTCGAATTTTCTATCACAAATTATTACTTTTTATTAAGATATAAAGAAAGTTCTCGTTTACAAGGACGTAAGCAGGATAAGGCAGGAAGGGCCATGACCCCCAAAGAAAAATCTTTACAAAATTTTTGTTGCTATCTGAAGTCCACCATTCATTCATGATTGGCGCACTATTTTGCCTTAGAGTGGAACTGAAATGTTTTTTTTGAAGATTTTCTGTTGATCATATGCATAAATTATTATTTTAACGCATCGTGAATTATTTAATCAAAATTTTAATTTTTTGGAAAAAGCTGCGTACGATCTTGCCCATTTATATTAGCTTTTTTTTTGTCTTGTAGGGTTCTTTCCCTTTGCATCATCGAATGTTTTATTTCTTTTTTATGTTCTTCACATTTAGGAAATGTTTTAAATGAATTATTGCAACTAAAGCGGCTGAAGTACTAATAGGTAATACTCATAGCTGTACCAATTGTAGTGATGAGCTTAGTTTTTCAGCAACGACGGAAAATGAAAAAATGTCCCCTTTAAATATAGAATAAACAAATTACGCTTAGTCAATTATAGTAACACTGCAGTTGCATTGCCTAATCCATTGTCTAATATTTCCGAACGGAGAAACGAAAATAGGAAACTTGATTCACTGTTCGTTTTGCAAATATAAAAGCAATCAACGAATATGGCTGTAGGCAGTGCAGCAGCAGTTGTTTTTATAAACAAACTACAATATAAACGGTGTAAGCGATATGCAATTTATTTCATATGTTTCGGATATTTCCGATTTTGCCAAGTCTTTGATTTGCTAATAAAACGCACTTTGTTGCCAAATGCTAATAGAAAATGCTGTATTTACCAACACACCTTTGCAGGTAAGCGCTTGCAATGCCAAAATATTCATTCATCAAGCGGGCCACACGCACAGCCAAAAATGCACACACACAAACGCAGAATGTGCGCATGGCCGGCCCAACAGCCGATGCACCCAGAAGCCCACCTACTCGCCCACTCACCCACTCAACCACACACCCATCCACTCGCCCACTCACCCACCCTCTCGCTCACTCGCTCAGGCAGTCAGCCATTCATGCATTTATGTTTTGTTTACATTACCGGCACACAACAAGCGATGACGTCACAAGTGTGCGCCATAAAGCGACGAAGGCACCGACGCCAACAGACATACTACAAGTATAGTATGAGTACGAGTAGTAGTGGATATTGTAGAAGAGTAGGCAACTGTTATACAGGATGCCATTAATTTCTGACTAAGAGCACTCGACACGCAACTCTTAGACGAGCTGAAGTGGCCGAAGTGGAAACGAGTGGGTCGCGCTTTATTCGAAAATGGCACGAGGTGAGAGCTCAATGCCTAATGCCTTGGCTTTATGCGCCATTAAGGAAGGAACTCGCAATTTGGCTGCTCATTTCGAACATTTTGCGGTGAGTTTGAAGTTTCCGCAAAACGAGTGTACAAGTAGAAGAGAGCGAGCACGAGAGCACGAGAGGACTTGTGATGCTGAAGCTGGCGAGGAGACGATGCTGCGATGGGCTAGAGCACGACAACAATAACGACAACGTTGAGGCAACGACTATATCGTCATCGGCAGCATCACAAAAGCAACAACAAAAACAACAAAAAGAACAAGAACAACAACAATAACAGCACTACAACAAAGAGGAACGTCAGTAAACGCAACGGCAACGGCAACGGCAAAGTCCATCGCCATCGCAATCGCAATACTCGTCGTTATCCGTTTCGGCAGTTTCCTCGGTTGGCGGCGTCTGTTGTTGTCGTCATCAGGACCAGCAGCAGGAACAGCAACAGCAGCCATCGCAGCAGTAAAGGCACTGGCAGTGGCAGCAGCGCGGCAGCAAAAGTTGTCGCATTCAACGCGATTGCGAAACAGAAACGAGTCAACGTTCGAATACGTCGGTTCGTCGGGTCATTGTCATTGCGCCGTGTGCATTTGTTGGCGGCGGCAGCAGAAGCAGCGACAGCGACAGCGTTGCGTTTCAAACACACGCACACACACACACACACACTCACCACTCACCACTCACACTCAAACTCACTCACATGCATACATTCAGCTAACCAAACTAATACAAGCAAGCAAACAAACGAACAAACACACACCCACACAAACAAACGCGCCCGAGCATTCCCAGTCAGCGAATGAACAAAAACTATAGCATAGCACCAGGCGCAGCAGAACATTGCAAATATACAGACAGACATGCTGCCGGCTTACGTATACGTATGTGCGTGTGTGTGATGATGAAGCGGTTTCAGTGCGCGTTACATATATCTTCACGTTTGTTAAATTACAATAAAAACAAAAGCATAAATCGCCCCAGCGAGTAGGCAATAAAATTTGTAACTTCACGTATTTTTGAGTGCAATGTGAGTAATTTACAATTGCGTCTGTGTGTGTGTGCGGGTATAACTGCTTCCATTCACGTAAAGCTGCATGGGTGTGTGTGTGTGAGTTCTTTTCGTATGCTGCTGTGTATTTTTGCCGGCTTGCTATTTAAATGGCGTAAACAGCGCTTGCCGCACTGCATACTTCTGGGCGCTTAAATCGCATTTACGCTCTTAGCAGCCTCGCAACCTCTGACTCTGGTGCTCTTTTTCTGCGACTCTTGCTAGCATCATTTCGCGTGCGCCAGCCCAAACAAGCCAACAGCAAATAAAAAGGAAAACCAAGCAAATTGTGAAAGGCAAAGGCAAAGGAAAAGAGCGCCAAAAAGTGGAAGCAACGAACGCCAGAGTTTCGTAGTACGCGCAACTCAAGTGCCGGTTGTACTACCTGCCGCATATTTCGATAGCCTCGTCGTCGTAGTTGACTTCGTCGTCGTCGTTGTCGGCGTCGTCGTCTTCGCTTTTCATGTTGCCCATATCATTAAAATTCCATTTTGTCTGCTGCGAATTTTGCCTTTTCTTTCGCTCGCTGCTGCATCTTCTCTTGCGTTTTTGTTTTTGTCTATCTGTGCTGCGGCCTTATCTTTTGTTGTGCGCCTCCACCTTTGGCTTTTGCATGCAGTCCAACGTCACACCTTACCACATGTTTACCTCCCGTCCCCTACTCCTACCCCGACGCTACCATTTGTGGCAGTTGTGCCGTGTTGCTTCCTTTTGTGTTCGCCATTGCCTTTGCACGTGTGCGCTGTGAAATTTCCGCACCGGCAACGAAAAGTGCGAAATAATGACCAACTGCCTGTCACATGCTTGACTGCCTGACTGCCTGACTGGCTGACTGGCTGAGTGCCTGAGTGCGCCTGGTAGCACAAACAGGCAGCAGAAGTTGGCAGCTACTGTAACGGTGCTTGGTTGGCCTGTCTGCGACACAGTCAGACAGACATATAGACAGACAATCGGCACGCGGATGTTGTCTGTAAAGTTGGTTTAACAATTTATTTGCTGGCGTTAAATAATACACACAATACATGCATACATATGCCTACCCATGTAGTATATGCAATGGTATTGAGCTGGGCTTTTGACCTTTGATATTGTTGGTCGGCAGACTGAAGCTTTGGTCAAACAGGCAAATCATTTACAAAAGCACTTTGGAATTGTTCACTAGCCACAGAACCAATTGTTGCTATTTAAATGAAGAAATTATTTAGTGAATGAAATGGGATTTAGCTTTCAATAAATACAAGATTTAAAAGTATTCTAATGCCGCTTTAAATACGTTATAAAAACAAGAGAGAACGCTACAGTCGAGCAAGCCCGACAGTGTAATACCCTGTACCCAGGTAAACTTCCGTCACTGAGTTATATGCGCCCATAGCAGTAGCAAAAAGAGGAAGAAGAAGAGCGAACTTGTTGCTGCAGTTTGTGGGGGTTGTACTGTAGAGAATTTGTTTCGCTAATAACTTTTCTCAGAATTGACCGAAGTGGATAAAATTTTAAACAACTGTAGACAATTATATATAAATTATGTGTGCAAAGTTTGGTTTAGGTAGCATTTGAAATGTGGACGCTATTGACGAAATTCTGTAGCGGGGGAAGGGGGGGAAAATTAAAAAAAAAAAATAAACTCGTCCTTACTCGGACCTAGGAGAATCTGGATGCCAACTTTGGTTATTCTAGCTTTTATAGTTTCTGAGATCCTCGCGTTCATCCAGACGGACAGACGGACAGACGGACAGACGGACGGACATGTCTAGATCGATTTCTCTCGTCATGCTGATTCAGAATATATATACTTTATGGGGTCGGAGATGCTTCCTTCTGTATGTTACATACTTTGCACAAACCTAATATACCCTTTTTACCCTACGGGTACAGGGTATAATAACTCACTTATCTGTATCCCATTTGAGTACGTTTAATAACAATTATGTTCAAGCTGATAAGCTTAAAATATATGAATTCAACCGTTCAATTTGCTAATCAATCCTTGTCAATAGATCTGACTTTTAGAATTTTATTCAATTTAAATCGACAAAAAGGCCATTTTGTTTACTCTATTTATACTCTGTACATGAAATGTACAAGAGTATATTAGGTTTGCGGGAGCTGAAAAATGTAACAGGCAGAAGGAGGCGTGGCAGACCCCACAAAGTATATATATTCTTGATCAGCATGACGAGACGAGTCGATCTAGCCCTGTCTGTCTGTCTGTCCGTCTGTCCGTCTGTCCGTCTGTCCGTCCGTATGAACACCTGGATCTCAGAGACTATAAGAGATAGAGACACAAAATTTTGCACAAAGATGCGTTATGTGTGTATTCTATACGAGTTTGTTTTATTTTTTTGATTTTCCCCCCCACTTCCCCCCTATGGGGGTTTTCCCGATTTTCCATTCGTATAATCGCCTATATCTCGGAGACTATAAGACCTAGGAACACAAAATTTTAGTCCCAGATGCCTTATGTGAATACGCAGAAAATGTATATTTTGGAATTCCCCTCCCTCCCCCCTCTACCCCGCAAATCGTAACTCCCGTAATTCTTGGAATTTCGAACTAAAATTTTGGAAATACCCCCAGTTGGTTATTATGTGTCCGTATGCCAAATTTCATTATGATAGACCGATTTAACAAGAAGTTATAGCCATAAATATATTTGCTGATGCAGCGCTGCTGCAGCGCTGCTCAAGCGCTGCCCGCGGCTGTTGTTGATGTTGCTGTTTGGTTGACTGCGAAAATGCTTACACAGACACGAATAGATGCGCATAGGCATACATACACTCACACAGACGCAATTGCTATGTAAATGTGCAATTATACACCCTTTACGTGAGTTCGAATACCGAGAGAGGTAAAATCGATCAAATTTTTTTTTTATTTTCTTAATTTTTTTATTTTCTATAATTATTGTAAACATATGTACAGAGTATTTCAAAGTCGGGACACCCGACTTTAGCTTTTTTACTTGTTTTAAATTGTATTCGTTGTAGAAACGAAGTTGTTTGTTAAATGGCTCGTTGGTATTTTGAGGGGAGTTTCAAATTTCCTCTCCCATAAAAGCTCTGGTGGTTGCTGTCGACCACTAATTGCATATTTTTGTTACCCCGAATATCCGGCCAATGCGGTTCAATTTTAAATGCAGCTGCCTACGTGTGTTTCGCGCACATATGACATATTAGTTCTTTGCGTCAATTCATCAATATATGTATAAAAAAATGAGGTAACACTGCAGTAATATTATTGATTCATTATTTTGCATTCAACATATTCCGACCTAAGCTGCGAACCTATTTTCTTTGACTAACTACCTTTGAAAGTATGTCGAGACATTTATTCCCCCTATTTAAAAATATATCTTTATTCTATTTCTAAAATTAAAGGAAGGGAAAATTATGTGCCTGTCTGATAAGGCATTAAGGAGAACCTTTAATTATCGACTCTAGTCTTAGCAGTCCTGCTATTTGCTCAGCGCTAAAACTGCAAGTGCTGCAAAACTGTGCTGTAATTAATAGATGATTAACATATTTTTACAGCGCAATTAAAAACCAACTTGTACACACACACACACACACATAGATGCAGCTGCATCTGCAGCTTGCCATAAACTTCAGGTTGGCTGTTAAGTTCAGCCACACCACCAAATTAGCTTCATCAACACAAAGCCAAGCAATGGCGGCCACGTTACTCAGCCAACACACACAGACACATTCCTATCTATATACATGCATCCACTGCGTGTGTGTGTGTATGTGTGTGTTTGTGTGCGTATGTGCGGTGCTACCATCGTTGTCTCTCTGACGCTGTTTTATATTAAAAAATTCTTTTGCATCATTACGAAACCAACAAATTCCAGACTAAAAAAGCGAGCCAAAGTTGACTGTGCCTGAAAAGCTCAGCAGTTTTTTAACACACACTCAAATGTTTGCATATGGCGGCAGCATGTGTGTGTGTGTGTGTGCGTGTGTGCTGTGGCTGTTTGTATATAAGCGAAATTTAACTAAATAAAAAATATTTGCAGCTTTTCTTTGGAAAAAAGTGCAAGAAACGAAAAAATAGGAAACAAAGCGAATCGTGGCATAAAATAATAAAAAAGTGCAACACAACTGTTAAACTAAGACCCGTGTCTGTGTGTAGTTGGAGTAGTATGGTAAACGCAATCAACAAAACCTAAAAGTAAGGTGCCAAGATAGTCAACGTGCTGTCGTGTCTAGTGTGCGAGTGTCCTTAAAAGGCTCGTCTGACTGTGAATGCGAATATCTGCAAGTTTTATCCGACCAGCGACGATGACGTCGACTAGAACGACGACGATGACGGCGTCAGCAGGAAGCATGCCTCAGGCTTTAAGCTACAAAAGGCAACCGAGTCAGTAGCAGTTGCAACAACAACAACAACAACAGCAATAACAACAACAGCCACAATAACGAGTGATAACAACAGAGGCAAGCGTAACAGAAAAAAACGAACTCGACAAGGTAAATGGCGAAATCAAATCAAATTCAAGCGACTAAAGTTGAATGGATGCGAACGAGACTGAAGTTTATTGGCGTGTGTGAAGGTGTATGTGTGTGTGTGTGTGAGTGTGAATGCGCATTCGATTCATGTGTGGGTGTACACTTGAAATTGTATATTGTTCGTTTTGCCAAAATTTGAAATTCCCTTTAAAAAGCAAATCGCTTTAAGTCCTTACACGAATTTTCTTTTTACTACCATCTCTAAGGTCTTAACATCCACAGTTTGGACGCGAATGCAGTTTTAAATTGTACTTAAAATACTGTTGTAAAGAGAAAATATTTAAAGTATAATGAAAATGTGTATCGTTGCATTGTTTCGTTTTGCATTACAATTCAATTCAAAGCAATAATTGGAGTTTATTTAAATAAAATTATTTTTTTGACGCACTCGTAATCGAAACTTTTTATTGAAGCCGAATCGGTTAGGATTTCCCAGGATATGATTGTTTTCGATTTCACCTTGAGGGGAACAAAGATCTTGGGAGGTTTGAAGCATTTATTTACTTACATTTCCTTGTCTCTTACGGTCTCTTAAGTGGGGTACACCGCTTAACACATTTCTTATTGTACAATATATATAAGAAGTAAAACTATTCTACTTATCAATAGCACATGTTTGCCAGGTAGGCTTACACTCGGAAATATTTAAAAGTGTGTGGTTAGTTCTGTTTACTTTACAAAAGAGATTTCTTAAAAAAAAACCCTAAAATTCGAGTGGCTGACTAAAATTAAACTTGGCTAAGTCAAACTTAAAGTGTCAAGAGGCTACAAAACGGGCTGATTATGAATATTTCATTAATAAATTACAATCAATTAAAGATATCAATGAGCCCCTAGTTGACTAAATTCTTAAATTGCCAAATGGGGGAAAAAATCATCTGAAAGTTCTTTTTAAATATGAAAGCGATCCCTTCACAGTTGAACAAGAGGTCAGGATTTGGAAAATTAAGTAACATACGAGTTGGGTAAGTCACCTAAAAGATCATATTAATTATATTATATCTATCCAAGTCTATCTCAATATTCAGCGCCAAAGGTTTTCAAGAAGAACGAATAACATATGTTATATTCTTTTTTTTTTCTGGCAAACCCGTGGCAGTAAGCCATGCTCTCTGATTTTGGATACTTTAATAATTCTTTTGATATACAAATTTTCCGGAACCTTTTAAGGCAGAAATTTGTGCAATCAACATCGTTTACTTTTCTGCATTTTCTTAAACACTTTACATATATTTCCTTTCATTGTGAGTAGCAACATCATCCTTATTTGGAATTCTTAAGATATAAATCTATTAGTTTCTCAGAAATGCTGTTTACTTCGGTTTCTTGCACAAAGATTCCTATGAAGAAGATATGTAATTTTTTCGCTGACTACTTGTATACCATATTGGACTTACCAGCCCAGCTAGCCGAGGTGAAGCTAACAATGCTGCCAGCGAAGAAGGCGAGAAATGCTACTTCGGTTATCTCCGCGCGGCGGGTAGGAGCCATGACGCTCAGGGCAGCAATCAGAATGCCCAGGGAGCCAGGATTGGCGAAGCCACAAAGCGCAAAGGTGGCAATGGCTGCGCTGCGAGCCTGAAGATGAGAAAATTATTGTTATTGTTGTCTCACAACTACTACAGTAAAATAAATTGGTTTACATCGATCTCTCCGCCCATTATCATTTTGCCCAAATCCATGTAGCCAACGAATTCATTAATGAGGGTTTTCTCAGCCACAACTAGGCCAATTTTTTGGCAATCGTACCATGGTACGCCCATTAGGAATACCAATGGCATGAACGCCTTGGACAACAGTCCTATGAAGGTCACCTCATCGACGCCAGCCAATTCGAAAGACCATTCCACAACGGCATTGAAGAATGCAATCATGGAAATGAATGCGATAATATTGGAAACTATACCCAACACGATCATCATGGCATTGGCAGCGCCACTTGCCGCAGCATCCAGCAGAGTTTCATCTTCCCTGTATAAGAGCAACTGGTTATAAAAAGGATATACATACGTTTGAGTTACTATTAAGCTCACGATGCTTCCAGCTCTATGTTGTCCGCCTTGGTTTGAGACTCCTCTGTCTCGGGATAAAACAATTTACCAAAAGCTAGAGAGCCGGGTGCGCCCATCACACTTGCGGTTATCAAATGAGCTGCCGAGGCTCCAAAAGATATATAGGCGCCCAGCACTGTGCCAGCCACGGTGGCATATCCAGAGACACATATCGTATGAAGTTCACTTCTTGTTAGCCGTGAAATATACGGCCGGATCAGCAGGGGACTTTCGGACATGCTCAGAAAGATATTTGCCGCCGCATTCACGCTCTCACAGACAGTAGTTCCGATCATTGCCTGAAGCAGCCAGCCGAATACGCCCAGAAAGAACTGAATAACGCCCAAGTAGAAGAGGCATGAGGTTATCACGCTGAAGAAGAAAATGCCGGCCAATATCGCAAATGCGAATACAAAGTCATTCACTATCGTTTCGCCATAAACGAAGAGAGCTCCCTCCCGGGCATAACTGAAAAATATAGCCGCCTTATCGCCAGCACAGGCGAACACCTCTCGACCCCTATCCCAGCGTATTACCACAATGCCCAGCATGAACTGTAAAAATAGGCCGTGGACCACAATGCGCCAGGGAATGGCCCTACGGTGCTTTGAGAACACAAAGCCAACGAAAATGAAGAAGATGGGCGCTGCCACGCCTCGGACCTTAAGCAGTTCATGTCGGGACTCGAACAATATAATGGCGCCCATCACCACAATGACGAATAATATCATTACAATGGACATAATGCTGTAATACAAGATACTATTATATATACTCGTCCATACATGATATCGAACATCGATCTCACCGTGTGCGACTGAATTCCATCCATTTATCAATGGCTGGCTCTATAGAATTATCGTACACCTTCTGTCCGACATAGGGCTTGAACACCTTATAGTAGAAATATGCAATGTAGAATAAAACAAATAAGACAACCAAAAACCCATAGCCCATACACCAGTTAAAGAGACAGAGTATCGGCGGCGTATATTCCACTTCTTGCGTACTATTGCTATCGTCCTTTGTCGTATTAAAATGGCAATGTTCTTTCCTGTCTGCGATTCGAGCCCAGAAATGCTACAGACTTTTCGAAAATAATTTAAATTCTACACACTTACCATAGCGAATATAAACCACTGTACACCAAATGAAATAAGCTATGAAGACGATATGGAAAACTATAAGACATACTAATTTACAAATACGCTTCGCCTTGTTTTCCTCCTCCGGTTCTGTTTCATCCTCAAGCACGGGCTGTGCTTCATTATCCTGAATGGAAAAAAAGCAGAAATTGTAAAGCAACAAGCCTTTGGTGTAAGAGCGACGGTTTTACCCTTTTTGCCATGTTCGATTTATTAAAAGTTTCTCAAGTGTCTATTTATGTATTGTATTGTATAATTCAAGTTTTATTTTGGGGAAATTTATTTAATGGCTTCCTGTGTTTATAGTAAAGGTTATGTACTGGCATGGCCATACACTTTTCCATTTCCATCGGTTCTATTAAATATTTTTTTTTTTATTTTTTATTTTTTTTTTTATTTAAAACTGTCCATCATGGACAATCATTAAATTGGATAAAGATAAACTTCTCAGTTTATTATTTCATTTAGAGTGTGGTTGTAGTATCCGGCTAGTCCCTGGGGAGGTCCAGAGGATGGGTCCTGAGCAGCCTCCTGGTCCGTTCGCTGTTGTCCAGCAAGTTCATCGCCAAAATATAAATATAAAAATGTAATCCAATTTCTTCAATTTGTGCTGAATGTATTCAATATAATTATAATTCATTTTATAAAATTAAATGTGATTTTTAGTATAAGATTGACAATACTATGTATGTATATGAGCATAATATTTCTTATTCGAACTTTATATCAGAAACGTGGATCAAGTATAGAAGCATGTCAAAAATCAGGCCACATTTTATAATACGAGCTTATTAGAAATAAAGCGCGAAGAGAATTGGATTAGTGTGTAATGGAGATTTTTAAAACTAAATTAATAGTATTTGAAAAACAATATTTCGACTTGGTATGGCAATTTTTTGTCTGTACTTTTTTACTTTTGTTCCAAATTTTAAATATGGATTTCAATCAACGTTCCATTAAATAAGGGAATTGTAATTGCATAAAAGTTATTTAAAGAAACCGTAATTGATTCAACTAATTAGTCATGAAATGATTAAGCTGTTAATTATGTTATCGAATAGCTTCGGAGCTTCGCCCTACAGAAAAATACTTGGATAACTTGAGAAGACAGTACCAGTAGCTGTCGATATTACATATTTTGAGAGAAATTGGCAGGTTTTGATGAAGACAGTTCAACAACAAAGTCTCTTTTAAATATTTATGTAATTATTCTTAAAATGGAAAACATTTTAAGTTTTTTCTCGGTACGGACTTGAGTTTTATTATTTACAAGTATGTAGTTCTAAAAAGTTAATTCCTAAACAGAATTTCGTCTGCACTGAGCGTGTAGAAGTGCTTAAACTATTTTGCAGTGCACCAACACGTCTATGCATGTTTGTAAGCTTTCTCAATAGTCGTTGTAGCCACAGTAGCCCTTATTGTTCTCAATTGGATGTTAGCAGAAAAGTGCCCATCAAGTCGCTTCAATTGCAAGCTACATGTGTCTGTGTGTTTGTAGTATTTGTAGTAAGTGTGTTCATTTATAGGTAGCATATATGCATTTATGTTTGCACAGTTGTGTGCAATTTTGGATGCAGCTTGTGGTACTTTTGTTGCCATTAAAGAGCATTTAAAAGGCTCAGTCTCAGTTTACACATTTGGCTGCCATATCGCATTTAAGTCTGTTACTTTAACGAAGCCACTGAATGTGGGCGTAGCAAACGCAATAAATGAGTGCCATTAACAACAAAAGGTTTTAAATTATGCATAAACATATTTAAAATGCATGCCAGCAAGGCTGCTAGACGGGGGGCATCAATGTTGGGGGACTGGGGCTGGGGCAGGGGCAGGGGCGTGCCAAAGAGGGTGTCAACAGCCAACTTCGTGTGGTCGCCATCAGCGCGGGTAGGCACAAGTGCATCTTGTTAAAGCGGCAGCAGCATCAACAACAACAACATCAAATGCAGCAACAACAACAACAATATCAACAACAAGAATTAAAAGCAACAGCGACAAGATAATTGAATAAAATCAAGGGCGTTGCGCAAAATTTACATTTAACTTGTTGGAGTGATTAAGCGCTTGCTGCCTGCTCTCTGCTCTCTCCTCTCTGGTCTCCTTTCTCTGGTCTCTGGTCTCTCCACCCTGCATGGCACTCGCAAAAATTCAATTATTTATTATTTTCATTGCGCCCGGCGAAGGGCAAACTATTGGGAATACTCGTAAGCGAGCAAAGTTGGCGGCCCAGTGGCGCAGAATGCAAAATGTAAAATGTTTCGGCTGATTTTTGCGTAGCTATAATTGAATTAAATGCCAGGGCACACGCACCATAAATACATATACAAGTATATGTACACACACTTGAGCAATACACTCAGAAAAAGAAGAGAGCACTCTAGTTAGATTTTTAGAAAAATCTCCTTCGATTTGTCTCTACTTGTGATCCAGTTTCTAATATATCGCATATGTAGAGCGAGAAGGCCTGTTGTGCGTAAAGAGAATGTTCTCGTACTCTCTCCTCCGAATGCATATGTTCTTCCTCTTCTCTGGCAGTTACATTGCTATTGTAGGTATAATAAGTGTCTGGCGCTCGAACATTCTTGACTTTCTTTAAAAGTCAAAATCCTTGTTTATTCTGGTGATAGAACCTGTGTTCTACAGTTATGCAATAAATTAGACAACTGCTTTAGAGTCGCACAGGAAAAGTTATCGAGTCTCGAGCTAAATCTATTCCACACATATCTGCCTGTCTGATTCTTTTTGTGTTTATTTAAAGACTAGCAATGAATGCTTGCTTCAAATATTTTGATATTATAGAGTCCTTTGAATATAAATGGAATTTTTGAAGCAGCTCCACGTTATGGTATTTTATCTCCTTAATTTTTATAGCCTGTACCCAAAGGGTAAAAGGGTATATTAGTTTTGTGCGAATGTATGTAACAGGCAGAAGGCGGCGTGGCAGACCCCACAAAGTATATATATTATTGATCAGGATGACAAGGCGAGTTGATATAGCCATGTCCGTCTGTCCGTCCGTCTGTCCGTCTGTATGAACGCAAGGATATCAGGAAGTACAAGAGCAAGAATAGCCAAACTCGGTATCCAGATTCTCCTAAGTCGGAGGAAGTTCGAGTTTGTGTTTTTTTTTCTGATGCATCCCACTCCCCCGCAATTGGTGTTTTTCCCATAATTCCCGTAACTCCCGTATTTCTTGGAATTTTACACTAGTGATTAAGTGTCTGTGTGCCAAGTTTCATCCTTATAATAAAATAATCTCTGTCCAAGCTCTGCCGGCAGGGGTTGCTGCTTAGACTTTTTTTACTGCATACAAGCACGCATAGACGGGGTTCTGATGTAAATCTATGCTGTTGAAATTGTACATAAATACTTATGTCTGTATGCATGTGTTAAATATTTTATAATTAATTAAATTAATTAATTTTTTTTTTGTATTCCTTTCTTGTTATACTTGTACTTTATACGGAAAGTTTAAACATCGAGTTAGGGACTTGCGCAAAGTATGTAACATATACGATTACAGATATATATATTTTTAATCAGCATGGCGAGAGAAATCAATCATGGCAGACTCTTGTAGAAAAATAAAATAATCTTGCTTTTTCCAGAAAAAGATTATTATTTTTTTGACATATAAAAATGTCCCCATGCATTCCATTTTAAATTCGATTAGGCATTTAATACATTCTTATTCAAGCCCTATTTTATCCGTTTTTTGATTCAGGCTATAGGAGCTCAAACCGAAGACTCGTCAGGAGTTGGATTGCAATTGCCAGACCTAAATACTTAAATTATTGCTGTATTTCCTATTTAACTTTAAAATGTTTTAAGTGTATTCACGGCTACATACATACATACAAGTATATACATGTATACTCGTACAGCTGAGGAGTACGAGAAACTATTTATATAAGTAGAGATGTACAGATGTCTGTCTGTCGCTGCAATGCCTTTTGTTGAATTTCAAAATTTATATGCGTGGGCGGGCACGTCCGAGCATTTCAAGTCATTCGGCATTATCATTAATTTATGCAAAAATCGTTTTACTAATTAAGAAAAAACTTTATGGGCTTTAAATTTCATTATTACACTTGCGACGAAAGACAGACGGAAAAAGCAGACATCAAAATATCTCTTATTTTGATTGTGTTTTCTTTTCTTGTTTTATGCAATTAGCATACAAATAATTTTGGAGAAATACGCGTATTTCATGAAATGTGGCAAGTGATTGAAGGCATTGTCGCAGAGTATTTTGTTGATGGAAGCAGCAGGCGGTCAAAATTTCTGTGGCCAGGGGCTGAGTTGACACTGAAATGTCAACAGTAAGAGCAAACGCGTTGCCCCAAATGCAATAACAATTGAAAATTGTTGTTAACTTTAAGCATAATGCAAAATGGGCGGTAATTAAATAATTGCAGGCGTGTCGACTGCAACAAATGGTGGTGGGGGTGGTGGGGGTTGACCCAGTGGGAGGAGGACGAAAGCAAATGGCTTGGATAAATATTTGTGTTGTTAAAAGCCATAAAAAACATTGGCAAAGCAGAAGGTAAGCAGGGGCTGGACTGGCTGTCTGGCTGACTGGCTGACTGGCCTCTGTTTGTTATTGCATAATAATTAAAATTGTTCAATATAAAATTAATTTTAAGAGAGGCCGGGCCGGGCTTGTCGATTAAAGAGACTGTCTGTGTGTGCGTGCGTGTTGGCTCGGCGCATAATTTAACAAGCCACCCACACACACGCATACACCAATGCTTCCCTTATGAATACAGTTAAACAAATATTTATATTAAAATGACAGCAAAGAGACGCCGACTGTGACGTTGACGCTGATAGCGACGCAGGCAGCGACGTCGGCGACTGCAACCGGAGACAAATATGCAAATTTTGTGCTACACTCAAAGCGCTGATTGGCACGTGATGCCGCCATTGCAAATCTATGTACGTATGTGTGTGTGTGTGTGTGTGTAACAACAAAAATGGACAACTTTGCATTATCTGCTTTTGATACTTTTATCAAAAATTCAATTGCATATCTTTAGGCGATTTTAAAGTGCAAATTGCGTACAAATCCGCTTTTGCTGTCGACAGCAAAACAACAAAAGCAACAAATGCAACAACGACAACAACAACTACAAATGTTTGCACGTATTTAACATCATGAAACAAATAGTTTAACGCATTCTGACATATTTGTAATGGCTTTGCATTTATTCACATGCACACAAAATACACACGACTTGTAAAAACCACGGGATGGAACAAAAAAAAAAAAATAAAAACAAAAAAAGGGTAATAATAAAAACCAAAAGCAAATTGAAAAACCATCACCAATACGAGGCATTCGGATGGAAAACTTTGTTTGCTTTTAATTAAAACGCATTCGAATTAATAATCGAATACTTAATTAATGCATAACAATAGCAAATGGAAACGTTTAGCTTCAAGGCTTATGGCTGGCATCTGCAAATTCTGGGCTTAGTTGCTTATCGCTTCACAGTTGAGTGCAAATGAATTATTGTAACTTGATATTTGCACAAACCTAATTACTTGATTGCTGGGCGAAAAATTAGTTGAATTATATTATATTAATTAGTTATGAGTTAGCCAATTAGTAAAATATAAACAACATATTATCATAATCAGCAAAGAACTCATTGATTTCCTGGACTAATAATTTATGATCAATTCAAAACGCTTTAGACTCTTAAGTGCTGTAAGCATATATTTACACTAATTCCTATGCCAATAGCTTCGAATTCACAGCTTATTGTTGCCTGGATATTAGGACAGTCTAGATATCATGTGTGGTGAATGTGGACTCAGCCGTCTGCGAAATCCACACAGACGGATAGACTATATCGAATCGTCGCGTCATGTTCATTAAGAATATATCTATATTCTTTATTCTATATTCTCTCTGTTGGGTACTTTACACACACTTAATATATACACTCCTTATTATACGGGTGCAGGATAAAAATAGAACATGTGAAATAGATTCTATTTAATTGAATTGAATTTTATTTTCAATTAAACTAATACTGAAATATAGTAAATATTCCCACTAATTTATTTATACAATAGGCAGATCGAAATTTCATAACTGTAATTTCTTAAAATATAATTAATATTTTAAATTTAAAGAAAATGTGTGGAGAAGTTTAAAGAGTATTGAGTGATGGAAGAAAAATTAAATACAAGGAGGCCTAAAATGAAGTAGGTCTACCAGGAGGCAGCACCCTCATAAAATTGAAATAAAACTGCAGCCCACAATTCGAACATACTCGAAATCAGCTTACCTTTAAAAACCAATTGGGAATCATTTTCCAAAGTAACAACACATCAGTTATTGAAATTTCCGTATACTGAGAGCCTTAGAGCAGCTAAGATGGACAGAGAGAGAGAGAGAGAGAGAAATTACATGCTTTTGGCTGTCTTGAAAATATAATTTCCGATCAACATTGTAATACTTAATAATAATTATATTGCGTTTTTGTGTCATTTTTATTTTTTAATATTAATCCCCATTATTTTCGAAATAACTGAAGTACACCCAAATGGACTTTGTAACTGCAATTTGTATAGATATGTCCAACAGTGCTTCGAAAGGATAATAAACAATGCTACCCTCTACTTTATTTAATTGTTTACCATATATATATATATATTTTCGCATAATTTGAGACTCACATTTGCTGAGAAGCGCGTGCGCCTATTTGCACGCTAAACATTTTGCAAATTGTCAAAGACAGCGCCCTATTTGAGTAGCAGCGGCGCAGAGTTTACTGCCGAAGGAGACAAAAGTTTTTACAAAAGCACAGCGGGGAAGCGGACTGGCGGGCGGGGTTAGGTGGGGTGGGATGGAAGTAAATTTGAGCGGAACATGCAAATAAGCCTGTCAGCTTGTTTGAATGACGCAATGAAGTGCAACAAAGAGCTGGTCCAGAGCGTGTAGCTCGTATTTATGTTGAAGAATGATGAAACTAATTTGAGTTGTGCAACACAAATAGCCAAGATGGCGAGGGTTAAGGACTTTGTGTTCAGCTAAAATGTAATAAATGCGACAGCGATGGCTCCGTTTCTCGTTTGTTTAATTGTTGCAAGGACGAGGCCATTAACAAGATTTTTTCCCATACATAGCGCTCGTTGTCATTGAAGCGGGTCAGGCGTAAAATAGGGAAGGTTAGGCAGCTTCACACTGTCTATATCGTTAATGTCATTTCTTACACACACACACACACACACATACACACATACACATGCCAATAAAGCACGCTAAGCCGAGAAAGTTTTACTGAAGTGTAGCAACCATTTTCTTTGAGTTGTGGGAGAGTGGCGGGTGGTGGGGCATTAGAAGGCATTAGGCAGGAGTATAGCAGGTAGCGACATGCAATGAATATTAAGAGATTTTTACGAAATCATTATGAGCAGTACAGTACACACATAAACATATAAAAGTTCTTGTCTTGTCGTACTAACAGCCTACCTACCTACATATCCGTAGTCCCTCTTTTCTAACTCGCCCCCACTCCCTGCCACTAATACGGGTATGTACGTTGCATGCGTTTGAGTGCTGGTTTTATGTGCCACAAGTGTGCGGAGTTTCCATATAAACCAACATCCCCACCACCCACCACCCACCAACCAGCACTCCACCCACTCGATGGCATTCCCTTGCTTAGCATTCGGCCTCGACAGGCGAACAGGCAGACAGGCGGACAGGCGGACATGCAGAGATAATGATTAGTGTGATGCGCATAATAATGATGGCCGGCTCATATTCTACGATTAGTTTCCAATTCATATGCGTGTCTCTCGCTCTCTCCCCCTCTCTCGCTCTCTTTCTTTTCTTTGCACACACACACACACACACACACACACACACACACACACACACACACACACAGGCGGACACATGCAGCTCCTTGCCACTTTCCACAATCGTTGCCATCGTCGTCGTCTTTGCTTCCTCCGCTTCTTGTTGTCTATGTATTCCGTTTTGTGCTTTGTTTTGGGCCAGAAATATTACCACGTAAATTATTAATAAGTCGAATGGCACAGCACGAACGACCGCGGCCCTGCCCCACCCCTCTGCCACCCCCCTGTCCACCCCAGCAGCGTCGCAGCATAAGTTTCCGTCGATTTGTCTGTTACTTAACATGCATAAAATGTTTCATGAATACATCAAAATATTTTCGCTTTGGCATACGAACGCGGGTGGCAGCAACAACAACAACAACAACAGCAATAGCCACGTCTCTGTCGCACAACTCGAACGAGTCAGAGAACTGAGTTTAGGCCTTTGGCTTAAGCTGGAAAGTGCCTACCAACCTGGCCATTGTCTGCCTCTGCCTCTGCTTCTGGCTCTGACTCTGACTCTGTCTCCGTCTCCGTCTCTGACTCTGTTTGTGATTCCAGCTGCGAGTGCGAGCATTGTGCCTGTTTTTCAGCAATTTGCTTTGTGATTTTATGCACTTTATGATTTCCTTAATGGGTCGTCGCCTCGCACTTGTGCAGAGGGGGGATGGGGGCGGGGAGGGTCCAAGCATACGCATTTAAAGCGCTGTTATTGATGGTTTAATAAAGTGCTTACACAATTATTTCTGCGGGTTTTAGAATATGTTTGGCCGCTGGCGTCAAACCAGCGCAAAATATTCCAAATAATTTATGTTTTTGCATAACAAATTTCAATGAAAATACATACATAAAATCGAGTATGTTTGTATGTATGTTTACTCTATAAATACACTGTCGGCTATTGTCATAGCATGCATTTTTCAAACCCATATTAAAGGGCGCGTCATGAAAATAATATTTATTCTAAACATCAAATTGTAAACAGGCTTCACTTTCAACTATAAAATTTAACTTAAATACTTAGCTGACAACATTTGTCTGTTTCGCATTTCTTTTGACTTTTTTGTGTCTTTACAATATGTTTCGAAACATCAGTTGGAAAAAGCATTTTCATACAAACTATTTCAACGTTGCTGGGATAGACACAATAGGATTTATAGAAACAATCTTAGGGACTGAAATAAGGTGCGACAATTGGCGCTCACTCTTTTCTAGCATCTCATAACTTAACCTTAACCCAACCTCAGATGTTACTGCTGCACTTATCCTAAAGAAGTAGCTCTTTAAGCTCCTTCTCTTTTCCTATCCTATCTTAACCTTATAATGAGTAGAACCATCACACTAATCATAAAAATTTCTTCAACCCGACAACTGCAGTTTAAAATTGTTGCTAACTTTGTTGGTACTTAGTATCGCAAAGAATTTCATAATATATTCAACTATTACAATTAGATATTCTCAATCACTTCTGAATGGAAAATATTACTCCAAAATCGAATCAGAAAAATAATTCAATTATCAGTCTTATAATTTATGTTTAAAGATTCAATACATTTTTTTTTTAAGATATACAAGTATACTTATTATGGAGAGACAAAAATGTATTATTATAGTAGTCTTAGAAACTGTTTTGCTCATTACTATATGGTTCGTCTCGACAATTGCGTTGTTCTGAAAACATCTAAAGATGTTTATTTAAAAATGAATATTTTTAAATTAAGCAAAATTTTCCACTCTCTTTGAAATATAGTATCCACATTATCTGAATAAAATTTCTAATAAAAACCAAATTGTGGCAATATAATTTCAGTGTTACGTTTAATCAGCCACAATAGATTTTCCATTCTTCCTGTTATTAAGTGGAAATTATATCCAGTTGCCCAAATTGCCGATTCAAGTGTTAAATTAATTTACTGCCAATATTTAAACCTCAATTGTTTGGCACATACATATTTATGTATGTACCTTGACCAAATACCTGCAAATGCATGTATATATGTATGTATGTATATTTTTCTCCCACTGGGTCCACATTTAATTACCGCACTGTTCACTCAGGCATTGCTGCATTTAAATAGCCACCGCTTAGAGCAACAACTAACCACAAACTCGACACATAAATTTCTATTACTGTTGCACAAATGTCACATTAGACGCTATCAAAGCGCAATTTGTAACGTCTCCTAAATCAATAAGCCAAACTTGGCAAACGTAGCAACTTAACGGGCACCCACACACACACACATATTTACACACACATACACACCCACACACATATGTGATACACGGAGAGAAAAAATCAACAGTTTCTAGAGGTAGATAACACTAAGAAAAAGCAAAATCAACTCATAGCAACATACTTGCAACTAAATTTGTTGTATTCCAACTTGTTGGTCGGATAATTGTTTTTTCAGTTCAAACTAATTATATGTGAATGGAATAAGGTTATGTTAAATGTCTAGAAATAGTACTCAAAAGGCGACGGGGCAGAAAAGGCCCTCTATGCACGGCAGTAGTTCCTGAGTTTGAACTCAGCTAATATCTCGTTGATGGGATTGATGTTCCGATAGGATTATAATCTAATACCTTATTGAAAGGTTTCTTGCGATCAACTCTCTGCTTTGTCAACTACTTCTGGAATGTTTAAAATTCTGTTATATATCTACCAATTTTGGGTAGGTGCGATCGGCACTGCTGGTAATATTATATATACTTGTATTTACATTTCATTTATTTACCCAAACATGTCTGGGTTTGTAAGACGAAAATATATTCGATTTATCATTTTCAAGTGTTATCTAATATCTTAAGTGTTTAATGAAAATATGTAAAAAGTGCGAGTATTCTCGATGCTATCTATAAGCAATATATTTGAAGCTTTTAATGATGGCAACTGATGCTAGTTTTGCAGCTCTTTACAAGAACAACTGATTATCATAGGGGAAATACTTCTTGGCATGAGATTTCTACTTCTAAGTCTAGAGCGGCTTAATCTTCCAGAATCTATAATGTTGTAAAAAATTGTTGCTTAATTTCCAGATGAACTTGTCCTTCCTTAACATCTCTTAAGATTATTGGAATTATGCGATCCAAAGAACTCGTTAAATTGCTTTTTTATACCCTGTACCCGTAGGGTAAAAAGGGTATATTAGGTTTGTGCAAAGTATGTAACATGCAGAAGGAAGCATCTCCGACCCCATAAAGTATATATATTCTGAATCAGCATGACGAGAGAAATCGATCTAGACATGTCCGTCCGTCCGTCTGTCCGTCTGTCCGTCCGTCCGTCTGGTTGAACGCGAGGATCTCAGAAACTATAAAAGCTAGAATAACCAAAGTTGGCATCCAGATTCTCCTAGGTCCGAGAAAGGACGAGTTTATTTTATTTTTTGGAATTTTCCCCCCCTTCCCCCGCTACAGAATTTCGTCAATAGCGTCCACATTTCAAATGCTACCTAAACCAAACTTTGCACACATAATTTACATATAATATTCTATTGTTGTTCAATTTTATTCAATTCGGTCAATTCTAAGAAAAGTTATTAGCGAAACAAATTCTCGCCAGTACAACCCCCCCAAACTGCAGCAACAAGTTCGCTCTTCTTCTTCCTCTTTTTGCTGCTGCTATGGGCGCATATAACTCGTGACGGAAGTTTACCTGGGTACAGGGTATTACACTGTCGGGCTTGCTCGACTGTAGCGTTCTCTCTTGTTTTAAGTTGTGCTTGAGTTCTTTAAAGTATAAGTATTTAAGTAATTAGCTCTCGGTTTCTAACAGCTCTCAACCATAACCACGCTTAAAACGGCTTTTAATTGAGGAAATATAATTCCAATTTTCAATTTTTACACTTTTCTTTTCCGACTTTTTCTGGAACCAATCTACCGTGTTAAAACAAATTTGAAACACAATCTACTTGTATATTAGCTTTGGATAGATTTTCGTTATTTTCTGCTGTCTACTCTTCTTCTTCTTTTCTTTTCGGGAGCTCCAAGTTAGTGTTTTACATCGATAGATTCTGATTATTTCATCTTTGGGGAGGTCTTTGACTTCAGTAGTCCAATATTTGTGTCAGTGTATCGACATTGCGAACCACATATTTGGCCAAAAGCACTTTGCATGCAAACATACCCACAAATATAATAAATTGTAACGCGCTTTACATTAACATTTACATAATTACAATTAATCGACGACGTTATGTACTTAGTTGGAGTCGCATACTCGAATAGTTTGTACATATGCATGGGTGTTCGAAGAGACCCGCTCAATGGGACCACCAGTTTATATGCCAATCAATATTAATAACCGTTGCAATGCGGCTCAGCTCAGCCTGCGTCAGTTGATTCCGTTCCGGGAATCGGACTGGAGTTGTGCCTCATGCCTTATGCCTTATGCCCGCCTAGCAGCGCTATTCGCCGATAATGGACAATTTGGCGCGCATTAATTTGCACGCAAACGGGCGCCCATATATGGAACTAAAACTACAAGACTGGAGTGTTGTGGCATGCGTGTGTGTGTACTTGTACGTGTCCATGTGTCTATGTGTGAGTGGGAATGTGGCATAAAGTGTGCCATTTACGGATTTGCGCGACTTCCGCCGTGACTTGACAGTCGTTAAGCACAAGTGTAGGGGCTGGCAGCCAGCGAAAGGTACAAGATGTCAAATTGTCAACGCACTCGCATCGAGGTAACCGTAACTTGGAAATGGTAGTCAGAGCACAGCTATACTATACTATACAAGTATCCAGAAATATGCACAGTGCGCATTGCCTAAGCTTTTCTATCACAAAAATGTCTAGATTCTGCATTAAGGCATTATTTATTTCTAACTTAAGCTCTGGCCAGACAGTCAAATAATTTGCACAGACGTTGCAGATATGTCCTGAATCAAATGTTATTTCAAGCAATTATAAAATATACATATTTAGAACAGCTGAAAAACTATTTGCATGTTCGACTGGAAAAGAAGTTCATTATTTAAAAAAATGTATTCATTTATTTAAATTATTTTATAAAATTGCAGCCATGTTCTATTTAAACATGAAGAAGAAACTTTAATTAAACAGAAGTCTGTTTAAGGAGCTTCCATCATTAGCGAATTGTACTTATAACAGTCCTAGATACTGGCATTTTCCATAACTATTACAACTTCTTTTTGTCTCTATTCATTTAATGCAATGTTTTTCCTGTGCTTGACGTACATTTCATAATACTTGTAACTCTATTGTTTATTTTGTTCCCATTTTAATAATAAGCAGTCCCATGTCCCGTCTTGACTCAAAGTTACTTTGTTATCTTTTTGTCTTGTGCATATTTTTGAACTTTTATTCACTTGTTTCCTTTAAAAATTGTCTCAAAAAGTTGTGTGAACTGACGCTATTCCAAATTTTAATAAGTCTTTGCTTTCTTTTATTTATTAAGTTATTTTTCATTGACTCAAATGCCTCTTTATTTGTGTCGTTCTAAGAAAACAAAGCAAGATTTGATATTGATATTGCTGCCAAAACTGATTGGTATGGAATCTACTTAATATCGATATATAAATGCAAGAGCTACTTAAACGTTTCACGTTTCTGCGAAGCTGCCAAACTTTAAGTTTGGCCAACTGGCCGGATTCCACTGTACAAACGTAACAGTGGTTGTGTGTGGGTGTTTGTGTGTGTGTGTGTGTGCATGTGAATGTGTGTCTGTGTCTGTGTTCGTGTAGACATTGTTGCTAGTTTATTCGCAATTATGCTGGCTGGCATTGCCTACATTATGTTTGTCATAATTTCCAGCGGGTGCGACAGGCGGTCGCATTAGGAAGCACAAAGTTCACGGCGTATACGCAATTTGTATATCAATTATTGAACTTTGGAACTATGAGAGTGTGTGTGTGGGTGTGTTTGCTGTCGCATATGCCTATGTTTGCATGACTGTGTACATTTATGTATGTACATGTGACAGGAAGTGCATAAATATTTCAGCAAGTGTTTTGGTTGCCGGTTAATTTGCCTCCATTGTGATGTGATCAGCACTGATTGCAGGTATTTTAAAGGCAACAGGCTGCTCAAGAAACTTATCGACTTAGTTTTGCTTATAGCTGTTGGTGTAATCATTGTTGTTGTATTCCTCAACAGTTAGATGAATGTTTTCAAAAGTGCAATTGAGCAGACGATTTGTGGTCGATAAAGCGTGCAAAGTTAAAATCGAGGCAAGTAACAATAACGAATGAATTTAGACAAATTCGGCTTAAATGAAAGGCTTTCCTTATAAATATACATTTTTCTTTGAGTGTTTTAGTGTAAGGTAAGTGTAAGGTGGAAAATGCCCTTTACTTAGATGTGCTGAATAAAGGCTGTGCTAGTAAAGGATATGAGTTGAGTAAAAGGCTTATTATTTGTTATTCGTTTGAATAATGATAGCATTCTGTATCGTTTTCTATTAATATTGATCAGTATAATGATTATTAATGAAAAGAATTTAAGGAATAACTTCAAAACATCAAAAATAATATTTAATATAAATTTAAAAAGTGTAATTTGTTCAAACGCTTGAAGAAGAATTAACAATTTTCCGCAATTAGCATCGAACTATAATTATCTTCTTCGAGCTGAAAAAGCAACATTTTGTACTCAAATCAAGAATATCATACCTTATTGGATTGAAGAAAATATGTACCCACAGTGTAGTGAAAACTTTTTATATCTCTGGTGATTTCTTTAACATGAATGCCTTGTCCATGAAGGACTCTTCAACGTACTCGACAAACATTATTTAGCGTGATAAATACAAAATAAATAACTGAACAATTCAAGTAAAGTTAAGTGTCCAGATGCGCTACGGCTTACAGATTAAATGGACAGTTTACTTAGCAAACAAATGTTATTCCCACTAAAGGAGTTTAAAAAAAAAAACATTTTAAGAACATGTAGTTGTTTTTATCAAACAAACAAGAATTTTAAAAGCAAAATGTAAATATGTTTTAAATTTAATTCTTTGAAAACACATTGCTTTGTTTTCCCTCAACTCTTGTATTTTGTCAAAAAACATGTCAAAATATTTTTCCTATTTCAGAAATATCTAAGCAAACATTGTTCTAGCATGTCTGCAATTTTGTTTAATTAAATACAAACATCAAAAGCATCAGTGTGAAGCAAACGGAATACAAGTAAAAGAAATACGGCTTTAAAATTTGTGCACAAGCTCGGTATTTTCAATAATAATTGGCTCTCTATTTGAATACGACATTCAAATTTGAAAACAAACAGCAATGTTTAATAGAATTTTGCTTAATTTATTTAATTAATGTGCATTTCCATAAATAAGGAAATAAAGTCTCAAAGCACACAACCATAAATATTGCAATTGCAATTCGTTTTCTTTCCAAATCCCTCTTAACTTTTTGCCAATTATTATCAGGTTTGTATTTTCAAAGATAGCAATACACTTTTAATTAATTTATCTTTTAATTTATGGGCTTTAAGCCAATAGTTTAATATTTGATTTCGATTGGTGTCCCGCCCATATAAAATAAATTTGAGCTTACAACTACACCTCAAGCATATTGAACCTTAAACTCTAATAGCCGGCTTCTTATATTTACGATACTGTTAAATTTACGTTAAGAAAATGTGAAATTTTCTTTTAACATTGTACTAGCGTAAATGTTATTCGAAGAGTGGTCGCCGGCTTTTGCCATACAAAATATACGAGCTAGCATTTACTCTTATAAAACGATAAACAGCACTTAAAATACACATTAACAAATGCACACCAATCTGCTAGTAAATGTTGATGAAAGCAAGTTGTAAGCAATTGACTTTATATTTTAATATTCATAATTTAAATGTTGATAACCAACAATTTTATTAGAATCGTAGTAGTAGTAGAAGTGACGGTTTTCGAAATTCAGTCTTATACAAATGTAACCGAAAAGAGTGAAAGAGCACTGGCGAGGGAGAGAAATAAAATGAGAATCGAACATAGCAGAGAGCATATATTTTATACACATATGGCTTACTCTGTCGCAAGAAACGAAATGAGAATGGAACGTGGCTGACGCCACGCGAAGTTGCGAAGCAAGCAGCGTTCGTGCCGCCAGTCTTATTTTTGCCGGTTAAGTAAGCGGTAAGCGTGCGTCGCAGTCGCAGCAGTTATCAGCGCTTATTCTCGAACTAAACACAAATTTCTACGCGTTTGATAATATTCTCCAGCAGATCCGAGAGCATCCGAGGGAATAAAAAGAATTAAAGCCGAACTCGTCTGCCGGTTACACTTCTATTATCAAATAGCTACAACATCGTGTATATTTGTATATATTGGTTCCTGTATGTGTCTGTGTGTGTGTGTGTGTGTGTCAAACAAAAAAGAAGAGGAATACGAAATTCGCAAATCCAAAAATCTATTTACACAACAACAGCAACAGCAATAGAAAATTGGCCATTAGGCAGTTATATCTAACGGCTTCCCCTGCCTCCCAACCAACATGTTGTCGTCTGTGTGCGTTCTTCTATGTTAGGCTCTGTGCGTGTGTGTGTGTGTGTGTCTGTCTCTGCATGTTTGCTTTGTGAGTAAACAATAAAATACAATAACAACAACAACAGCAACTGAAAGGCTTTGGCATTCTGATAAGAAAACAGTAAATGACAACACACAACACTCGAACAACGCATGTTTTGATAAAAAGAAATAAATAAAAAAGAAGCAAAAACAACAACAACAACCAACCAACCAACCAATTCAAGTTGCTAGCGTTAACAGCTATGAAAACACAGATACAAGTGCAACAACAACAACTGGCATAGCGGGTAACATGTCAAAAGAGCTACAACAATAATAAAAACAAGTAGCAAAACAAACCGACAGCCGCAGCCAACAAAAAAGTGAAATTATACAACAACAACAACAACAACAGTAAAAAATTACACAAATGTTTACAAAAAAAAATGATGCCGCGTGTCTGTTAAAATAAAGCATACCACAAATTTGCAATTTGCCGGGAAAATTCGTTAGAAAAAATGCAAATAAATGCAGCCTGAAAAATTCTTATCGCCGGTGTCGGTCTAAGTCGGTCTGCAACTTGTCTCGCGTCCCTGTGCATGTGTGTGTATATTTGTTCATGTATATGCGTGTAAGTGTGTGCGTAAACAAGTTTTTGCAGCGACAAGTGTTACACTACAACAACAACAACAGCAACAACAACAACTAGCAACAGCAGTCGCAATTTTGATCGACTACTGCTGCGATCGAAAAGGTACGACGCTATTTTTTTTTTTTTTTTTGTTCATTGAATGCATATTTTCTTTATAAATGCTGAGTGAATTTTCCTATATACTTGTATGTACATATACATAACTATATATATTCTTTATATGCATGTGTATACGTGTGTGTGAGTTTTGAAATGAGTCATTAGCTGGCCCCCAAACACATGTGACTGACTAAGCCACAAATTTAACGCTAAAATTATCACGCACGGTGAATATTTTAATTGCAATCCAACAATTGCCATAACTGTGAACGTATAGATATAAATATTGCTGTAAATATGCAAATTTGCAGCAAAAACAAAACAGCTGGGCAGTTCTAATTTAAAATCACGTATTATTTCCAAACTACTCACCAAAAAAGTGTTCGCTCGATAAAGCGAACAAATCGGAAATTGTCGATAGGAAAACAACCAAAATCTATCCTGATCTTTTTTCGAGTTTAATTTTAGGAATTCATAGCTTAAAACAGGTCTGAATTTTAGGTTAAACCTAGATACAACAAGTATTTCTCATTGATGATTAGATGTTAATCAAATATTATCATCATTTACTGATTTGGAGAATTAACTTAGATATTACAAGCATTTCTCAGTTAGTCTTACTCCAAGCAAGCTTGGAATTGCGATTGCTGATTTGATAACTATAATATATAGACCAATCATGCCAGTTTTTGGGTTGAAACAAAGATTACTTGGTTTTAGGATGTTATTTTATTTTATTTATTTTTTATTTTATTTATTTTAGATTCATAGTTTTGTAGCTAGCTAAAAAACAATTTCTTGTTCTTGTCCTATTTAAATATATGGTTCTTTCGTTAACGAAACTATCAGAGCTAATGAGGGTTCCGATTAACACAGGCCCAAAATAATGTTTACTGGACCTAATAGGTTAAAAAAAATATCCGTAACTCAGCAAGAGGTGGGCCTACACCTATGCGTAACAACTTTAGCCACAGGTATATTGGAAATACTTAACCTCGAGTGGGAACTACAAGCTAGGATTTATAGCATGATCTCTTCATTTCTCAAATAATATTTTATGAACCGTTCTTAAAGCTGTTGTCGCCGTTTTCTCCCTAGGATAGTAGTATTTTATATCAAAAGTATAAAAAAAGCAATGCTTTACACTTTTAAGTACAAAAAATACGCCTCTTCGCTCAACCATGTCTAACTAATCTATGCTTAAACAGAAAGAAGTGTATGGTTCAGTAAAAAGTTCCAATTTATTATGATTAGTCAGATCGATGTAAATAAAACAAAGCTGCCCTATTTAAAGTCCAAAGTGCAACAGTTATCTCATGTTTAGGCAGAGCTTTTGGACTCAATTCGGTTTTTGTAAAGGCAACTCCAATTTTGAGTTGATGGAATGGTTGAAACATAGTTGGTCGGATCTGATGCATATCAAAAGGTAGTACTCTTAATAGGGGCTATTAATTTTTATATTTTTTTATATATTTTTTTTAATATTTTGTAAAGTAGTACAATCTATCGAGCGTCTACGGTATACGTTTGTAGGTGCCCCGAACCCCTATTATTGCACTTACTCGTTTATTTATTGACTCATGCAAGGTGTACTTTATGATTTTTACGCTACAACTTGTTGCGGTTTGCCAGAAAGGTTGACAAAGCGACCGCATTCGCTTTTAAAACTAAATAACGACCAGTTATCGGGTCTTGGGTCTCATTTTGCAATCGCTTCTTTTTACTTTCAATCAAAAGTAAATACAAATACGAATGCATACATAGCATGTATGTAGATGTACATGTATATAGCCATATCGAACATGATTTCCAAGTAAGCACCGGCCAGCTGACAGCTCATTTGTACGCATCGAGGAGCGGTTTGTAATTCAAGCACCAGCATATGAGTTGGTTAATATAAATACATACATACTTGTACATATGTAGTATATGTACGTGTGTATGTGTTTATAAAGATATACATATGTATATGTATGTATGTATGTATGTGTGTATTTAGTTTTGTGCAGTTTCTGTGACAAGCAACTATGCTGTTAATACCCATAATGTCTTTGAAAATCACTTTGGCGAACAATTCGAAAAGAGCCCGCAATCGCATTCCGTGCGGCACGTTCAAAATTTATGGGCCTGACAGCGTGCCTCTGCAGCTCTGCCAATTAAAACTCGCCACATGTGACACCCACCCATGTCTGGAGACATGGCATCGGCAGAGCCTGTTGTTGTTCCAAAAATAAGCGAGCGCCACACATTGTCGCCCGCCGACTGTCGCCTAATTTACGTGGGTCTTTATTAATATTTATTTCACTCTACGAAAATAAAATCGAGCACATAAATAACATTTTGTTTATAAACATTGCTGGCTGAACTCATTTAAAAATAAATGGCACAGAGCAAGAAGCACAAATCTAGACAACAGTTTCTCGTTTTGTTTCCCTTTGATTTCGATTTCCAGATGTAGCACATCAGCTATTCACTGATTTGCCACAATTTGTTGTGCCACCGAGCAGCAAACAGGTAGCAGAATTTGTCATCTGATTTGGGTCGCGCCTCTTGACATTTTTGTCAAAGCAAATTAATTGCACAGAGCCGCAGAATAAGTTAACAAGCCACTTACACATCATACAGAACTAAGAGGATAATGAAGTCAGCCTCTTGTACTCGTATGTGTAACAAGAATTTAAAATGAAGAAAGGATGAAGCTACAATTGAAAGATAAAAGGGGCTGAAAATTAACTCTCAACCAAATTGAATTTGATTAAATCGATGCTGTTCTTGTTATTTGTTCAGGAATAATTAACAGCCAGAACTTTGTTCCTCCTGGAACGAATTACCTTAGCGAATAATATAAATATATTTTTGATTTGTTTGTCATTTGATTGGCGTTTTGAATATCAATAGAAACGTGTATGAACAGTGTTACTATTTTTTAATTAGGAGGATAATATTTATCATGGATATTGCTTTGCATTTATTAAATAACAATTGCTATTTTTATTAAACAGCTCTGGCTTCTTGTTAAAAATTGCACTAATTCATAAGTAATAAAATAGTTTGGATTTGAAATTCTACCCCATTCCAACTGGGAATTGAATAACTATTCAACTAAAATAAAATTGGTTGCTGCAATCAAATACTATGATGGCTATATGAAGTTTCAGTTGGCGGTGAGGCACTATTAAAAAAATTATAAATACCAGATTTAGTTATGGTATAAAAAAACAGCATCATTCTTCGTATAACGACTGATTTTTGAACGTTCCTATGACAGCTGTATGATATAGTGCTCCGATTTTCAAAAAACCCTTTGAATTTCATGAGATTCTATAGAAATTATAACTACATATTATAGCTACCAGATTTATTAAGCACATTTTTAAAAGCAAACTAGTTTTTGAGATTTTCTTCAGATGTTTTTATAAACCGGACAGATATTCAACTGTAACATACATTTAGACTTTCTTGTATATTCAAATGTACATTTCCGCAGGTATTTCAAATATTTAGGTATTATTTGTAGATTTTTTGAGTTGACAATTACTGCAGGAAATAAAATCCATGATCATTATTAAAATAATGTCATAGTGCGATATGCAATCAGAGACTTTATAATTATGACAATAAGTTGACATGAACCCATAGCTATATCATTTCAACAAAGTATGAAGAAGTAAAATATACTTGTAGTAGAATTTCGTGTGTAGAAGTTCCATTGCTAAAGAATCATATTCTTAAAACTGAAGTATTATTATGCCTTACTAATAGTAAGATCAGTTGAATGAAAATTTACACATAATTCCAAGAATAAAATAAACACTCAATTAACTATTTGTTAAGTTAGTTCTCGAAGAGCACAACAAATAAGTGGAAAACAATGTGAACTTATATTGTCAAGTCACTTTCGAGTATTGTTTTTGCCAGCTTTCTCGATTCTAAACTAAACTATCTATTGTAAATATCTGTATAGCTTGTCAAGTTTTCTGAAGTGATTGCTTTGCAATTTTATGGCTTTTGTCTTCGTCAAATATTTTCAATGTCAAGCTCAAGCGCCTCGCAACCGCAACAGAAATAAAATGTCCAATTCAAAATGTGTGTGATGGTGTGTGTGTGTGTGTGTTTTCATTTCGAACATATACTTGTACAAATGTGCATGTTCCTGAAGGAAAAACCCCACTCGAAATGAAACATAAACAAATGATGATGGAAAGTAAAAAAAAAGTTTGAATCGCTTTTAAAAATAGAAGGGAACCAAATTTCCTCCACGTTTCGATTCGTTTCTATTTTTTGTGCTCTCCAAGCAATTCACGTGTGAAATGAACAAAGTGTCGAGTGTGGAACAAACATATGTACATACACACATACACATACATACATACTAGTATATATATATAGGTATATATATATATACATACATATTCGAAACAGATACAATTTTAAGTTGGTGGGGCTCGGAGCACTGGCTCTGGGCAAGCAGGAAATATTACTGCAGAGCAGCAACAACAACTGCAACAACAACAACAACAATAACAATGTGAAAGAGTTGCCATTGCCGGTGCGTAGGAGCGTTAACCAAATGTGTGGAAGGCGAGTGTGCGGGCGAAAAAGAGAGAGCAAGGGAGAGAGAGGAGGGCGATGGGAAACGGGAGCATGAGCGGGAGGGAGCAGCAAAAGTCGAAGAAGGAGGCATGGCAAACAAATCAAGTTCAGGGAATTCTACTGTTTTTATGTGTGTGTGTGTGTATGTGTATATATGTGTGTGTGCCTTTTGTGTGTTATTGCTGTTAGTGGTGTTGTTGTTTTATTGGAGTTGTGGCCCAAAGAAGCCGGAATATGGGAGGCAGAGATGCAGGCAAAGCCGTTGCCTGAGTTGCCGTTGCTTTGGAAGCTGGTGATGACGTCGCTGTTGAAGCCGTTGTGTTTGTGCTTTTACTCGTATTGTTGTTGCCATAAGGAAACCAACACACACATACACACACATAAGCAGAGAGTATGTGGCATGCCGTTAAGGTCGCTCGTCGAGTGTCGCTGGCTGGCTGGCTGGCTGCTTATGAGATGCTGCTGGACCTGCATGTGGCATGCCAATGAAATGCTTGATATTAAAACAACAACAACAACAACATGTACATATGTACATATAAAGCGACGAGGGCCGCGTGCTATAAAAAGCCAAAAAAAGGCACTGCCTGTCCATATGAAGAAGCAAAACAAAAGCCACTGAGCTGGGCTTTGGTTTTGACTTTGGCTGTTGCTGCCTGTCTGCTTCGCTATAGTTGAGGGCTAACGCATGATATATGCGCCGCCGTCGCTTTCTTAGGCTTAAATTCCAGCAGAGCAGCAGGGAACAGCAACAACAACAACAACAACAGTATTTATTTATAGGAGGGGAGGGAAGCTGCAGGAATACTCAAAAATATGCCGAACTTTATATACACTGTTCGGAACATTTGTGAAAATGAAAAAATTGTTTTTAATATTTATTTTTTTTTTATTATTTTTTTAAATTCTTCAAATTTGATCTGATTGTGGGCAAGTTCTTTGCGAGCCGTCCTCAAACATCTCGTCATAGATAACACATCGAGCAGGAAAGCAGAGTCGTTAGAGGAGAGAGTTAAAAACGTAAGACATAAAAAAACACCGTCAAAAAGTGAAAGATTTAATAGTACATTTAAACCTATTCTAAAATACATTTCTCAGCTATTATAAACAAATTGATGATGATTTTGAACATTACAAACATCTTGCAAACGTATATAACATTGTAAAATGACAATTAAATATTATAACAAATACAAAGTTGTACGTCTTCATCAGCAATTCCACATACTTGCCAAAAATAAATAAAATTAAAACAAAAATTTTGATCGGCCGTGTTATTAAGGTTTCTCTAAATTCTTGACAAATTTTAAAGTAATTACAATATATACATATGTATGTATGTATACAGATTGTTTGCGGGTTATATGCATTTTGGACTCAACTGAAAAGTAAAATACATGGAATTCCAATGAACTCTTTTGTTAAGGTTTTTTGATAAATAAAATGATAAAGTGGATTTAATGCGCTATAGATATCGAATTCAGTTGCATTCAATATATTATCGGCTTGCATTAAATAGTCGTCTTTATGCAGAATTTTAGCTGTAAAGCCATAAACTAAAGACTAGACAGTCTTGGCTTTATCTGTTAATATATGCACCCAAAAAAGAAGGTTAGTTTGTCGGTTCGCTCCCTACTATGCGGCACAAACAACAGACTAAAGTTAAAATGCCATCGGGAGAGTATGAGAATAAGACAAAAAGAAAACAACAAAAAACAAAACAAAACCCTCAGACTGCAGGCAGCTCGAAAGAGACAAGCGGAAGAGCGACTGCAGTAGATGAGGGGGAGGGGGAATGGAAATTAAAATTAAAACGCACGTAGGCAGCAGACGTGCAGCGACGTTCCCGCTTCTACTGCCTCTGCCACTGCGACTGCCCCCGCACCGCAGCCCTCACTGCCTAGCCTGCCTGCGTGGCTGGCTGGCTGGCTGGCTGGCTTTCATGCCACGCTGCAACGCGCGTTAAGTTGTTGATTGAAGGGTATTTGAGTAAAGTATCTTTACGTGTGTCTGTCGCTCTGCAGCAGTCGGGCTGCCATTTAAGCGCAGCTCAGCAGCTTTAGCGAGCGCTTTAAAAAGTTTCAAGAAAAACAATCATAACCGCATCGGACGTCGCATCGTTCGCGTCTTCGCGGCGTATTGGAAAATTGCTCGCAATTGGCTCAGCCGGGCATTAAGCGCAATGGGAAACTGTCGAAAACTCATGCAGCGGCGGCAGCAGCAACTTGTTATAATGTGGGTTGTGTAAGAGTGTACGAGTGTATGTGTGTGTGTGTGTGTGCGTGGGCTGCTGCTGCGTTTTATAGCATCTACTCCTAGTTGCCCCCAGCCCCATATACTTACATTTTTCATTTACTTTTGAGTAGCTGCCTGCGGAGTTTCGCTTTAATTTGGCAACAGTCGAGAGTTAATGAGCAGCTGCGGTTTATGGCTAAAACCAATCGACTTATTAGATTTCAGTTAGCTGATAGCGAAAAATAGTAGTAGTAGTAGTGGCTGTACGAACTTTTATGAAGTTGACTGTAGACTGACTCGAGATTGCATACAAAAACTAGGCTAACAGTTAATTAGCCCAAAAGCAAACATCGTGTTTTGTCGATACAAAAAATATCAAATTTCTGGCAACAAAAGCGACAAAAAAGGCATAAAAACAAATAACAGAATGGCTGTAAAAAATACGAAACTTCCCCTAAAAAACTAAAGCGCACACAATACAGTGAACGCTCTATTTAGCGAGCCCACCACACATTCTCACAAATTGGTCAAATCTGTTAAAGTATTTAACGTTAATCTAAGCCCAGTCTTAATATTGTTGGTTGACTGAAATACAATTCGTTGACAAACTTGTAAAATTTTTAAAAATGTTCGTGGAAATTCTACAATATAATCTTAATTACTGAAGAATATTTTGTATATTTGGTATAAATTTACTTTTATAGTACACAATAGTTCGAGTCAATTACTAGTTTTATCAGTTTTATCATCTATAGTTCATTACTTGCCTTTATTACACACCCACAATTTTGTTTTTATTTTGGATTGATTTCCACTAAACTTTTACTAACGTTCTGTTCCGAATCCCAATTCAAGATAATTTTGCCAAACTGGGGGGGGGGATGTAACCCAGCATTGAATTAGTGATAGGGAATAATTCCATCAATATGTGATCAAATGTTAGGCAGTTTAATACAATGTTTAAAGCGACACTATTTATTAAAGAATTGTGTTAAAGTTCTCATTTCCAAGCTACACTGTACAAACCTTCTCTCGTATACTTGTATGTATGTATGTACGAGTGTGTGTTCATGCTCCTTTTTTACGTTTGGCAAAACCTTTTGACGTTTTATGCGTCACTGCTGGTCAAAAGTAAACACAAAGCCAACAAGAAATTGCTATTTGAAATCTCAAACTCTCGAGTTCAATTGCAGGACCAGAGCCCCGACGACACTAAACAGGGCAAATGGCCAAACAAACTATACTTGTATATGTATGTATGTATAAGACTCGGAATGATGGGGGGGATAGGGAGTTACCGAAACTTGTAAAAATGTAAAGCGATAAAAATGTTGGATAATCAAAATGAAAATAACGTCTGAAGGTTGCGGCTGTGAGCAAAGCGCAGAGCACAATTGAACAGGAAAAGGTTGAGCACAAGGACAAGTGTAGGGGAGAACATAAAAAGGTTCGATGCGATGCTCGATCGAATGTGCTGGAAAATCAATAAGCCATGCTTATTGTCAAAGACGTTCCAGAGTGGGAAAGGGATGGACGGATGGAGGGATGGGAGGAAGAGGGGAACATAAAAATGCCATTGAATGTCGGCTGTGATTGTGATTACCACGACCAGCACAGACACACAACAACAGAGGAGTTAGATGAGAATAAAGAGCCTGCCAGACATTGTCCACTAAAATATATATTGTTGTTGTTGTCGTTGTTGAAATTTGGTGCGATTGTAGGTGGTTGTTGTTGCAGTCGGGTAACAAATTTGGAGCGACATCATGTGGGTAGTTTGTTTGTTTGTTTGTTATGCTTGCGAACGACTGTCTGGCTACAGTACTCGTACTTCGTTTATGCAGGAAGTCATTTCTTGAAATGCGCCAAATATGTCGCTATAAAGGCACACTACAAGTATATACACGTATTGCTCCATTTGAGTTATCAAACGAAAGTTGTTTCGTGATTATGTCCCAGGCTTTTTTGGAAACTTGAGAGAAATAATATTGCTGCATGAAATAAAATTGCATTTTTTAAATGAGTTGTCTGCTTAGTAATTGTTTCCTTGCTGTTTGTATTTATGATTCTGATTCATCAGCAAGATGAAATTGATGCTTTATTTTGGGAAACATAAAAAGGGACTGCGGTTAACATTATGCATTGAAAGAGTTCAATATTTGTTAGAAGATAAAGTTTTTCTACAGATTAAATCATGTTTGTAATCAAGTTTAAGTATTTTGTAAAGGCTAGAATAAATTTGTACAGGTTTGCTTTCAATTGGCATCGAGCGAACAATATCGAAAACCTTTTTTGAATTTAAGAACTAAAATTCAAGCAATTCAACATTTGTTAGCAGATACAGTTTATTTATAGATTGAATTATGTTTGTAATCAAGCTTAAGTATTTTTTCTAAAAGGCAAGAATAAAGTTGTTTGGGTTTGCTTTCAATCATTCATCAAGCGTTGCCACCTTAAAAAAACAATATCGAAAACCCTTTTGAAATTGAAGAATTTAGGAATTACAAGTATAGGCTTGTAATGGTAGTAAATGTGATTGCTTGATTTCCAGTTTTTATGAATTGCCCAACATAGACGGAGGAATAGAAAGCAGAGGCATGTATGCATTTGTGTGCACCGAACCTGAAAGCGTCATATTAGAGCGCAGGCAGGCAAAGAGCCAGCACGTCTGGTTACAGCATTTGCACGACATAATTCATGCCTTTCACTCTTCCAGCCATAATGAAAGTTGCTCTTTCCCCCCAACAAAAAGCAACTGCATTCACAAAAATACGAGTGAAATAAAAAACAATGCAAAGTTCTAATTTGGCGGCGTGACAAGGCCTAAAAGCAAGCGGCCATGTGTTAGCCGCCGAAGCCAAAAAGCCGAACAGTGCAAACAAAACAAAAACGTAAAACCAAAAACGAAAAACGGAGTAAAAAACAAAATACAACTGTACTAAATTCAAGTTGAAAAGCACGTTTCGTGTTGGTTCTTTGGGTTTTTGGTTAACACGAAAATGTTATGAAAGAGCAGCGACTGCGACTGCGACGGCAGCGGCAGCAGCAGCAGCAGCGGCCACATCGAAAACAGGTAGTAAAAAAAATTCAACGACGACCACGACGACGTTGATGACGACGATAGTGAGTAGTTTTGGTTTTTTTCGTAGTAGGGGAGTAAAAATGGAAACAGCCAGAAGACCAACAGCAACAAGAACAGCAATAACTACGAGTACACGGCTATGATGTTGGCTAACAAAGGAAGGGCTTTGAAATTAAAGAAAAACAGTGCCGTGTACGAGTTGTAGCATGCAACGTATATCGCTACTACTCTGGGCCGAGCTGATGGTGGGTGTAGCGGCTAAGCGGAGCACGCGCTTGTTCCGGCTACGGCGGTCGTCGGCAATATGGGGGTGGTTCTTCTTTATGGCCGCAGTGCTACCTGCTCGATCGCTAATATTTAATGCCATTAAAATTCGCGTGCTTTTATTTACTTTTTTTTTTTTTTTACTGATATTTTGTTTTTTGGTATGTCTGGAGGAAAGTATTAGAACGGAAAAGAAAGCGAGTACGGAAAAACTAAATTGTCGTTGTAAAGGGTTCTACCTCTGGTCTCTGCTGCGCTGCTGGTGTTGCGTCAGCAGGTTCGGTGCCCACCCTACCATGATCACCTTTGGCCGCAGGTCGAAACCGGTGATCCCTAATATTACCAGAACCTACGTCAAAAACCCACCTCTCGTCATGGCTTCTAACAAATTACGACACGTTAAAACATCATGGTGTAACTATTCATTTAATTTAAATTTTGAATAAAATTCATTTAGATAACTATTCGTGGTGGTTAACCATACAATAAAAACAATTTCAACCTTGCTTATCAATTGTACAAATTCATATAAAGATGTATATAATGTAAAGGCAAATACTAAAATTTATAAAATAATAAAAATTATGGTTAACAATTTAAAAATTCAAAGGTATAGGTGCAGCATCAGGGCAAAATAATATGACTGGCAACTTTAAATAATTTAAAGGAACTTTTCCATATTCAAAATTAAATTCTTTTAATTAAAAATTTTTTGTAATTACTATAGACAGCAAGTGGCCTGCCGTATGCAGCGAACATATGACAAACAATATATTTATCGTAATAATAATTCATATATATATATTGTTTGCCGGTTTGCAGCACCCGCGCATTCGCCCTCAAACACAAACATCAAAAAGGAAAAAAAAAGCTCTCTCAGAGAGGCGGAGTAAATAAGTAAAGCGAGTACTCACATTCACAGCTGGTGGATCCACGTCCAAAAGATCTTTTGTGAGCGGCGGCCAGCTGAAAAGCAGAACAATATTACGCGAGAGAGGCGGCGGCGTCAAAGCAAATTGCTGTACATTTTTTTTTTTCCACTATATTGGTGGTGTTAAAACTTCTTTTCACTTTTGCCTTGCGCTAGCTCATATTTTGGCTTCTGCATATACATATGTAATATTTCACTAATTTGTATCGCAATATATGCACTATAACAAAAAAAAGAAAAATGACTTCACAGGAAAAAAAAAAATCCAAACCATAAAATAAAAGAATATATAACTATATATGAAATGGGTGTCGTCTGCGCCCTTTTTAAGGTTAGGGGACGGACCCTTAGCCAAATTTTGTCGCAGCTTCAGCTTCAAGCCGAATCTTCCACGTAGACCCGTGGCTGGCCCGTTTGACGCAAGTTATTAATTCCCTTTTCGGTGGCCCGAGGTCAATGACTCCACTGGGTGAAATCTCATAAGCAGCTGACTCGGCACACTACGACCGAAACTAAAAATTGAACGGCACGCGGCGACTGTCGTATATAAAGGCCGACGGTGAACTGTCGCCTATTTCATCAGGGTGACGGAGTCGGTGCAGAGCTTTTCGGGGGGTAGGCTGCACTTGTTCTAATACCTCGAACAAAATAGCAATTGTGCTTGAAACTGCACTTGTGCTTGATTTTGCACTTGTGGTGCCAATTCTAAATATAAGAGAGCCTTGTTACAAACAAAAAAAAACAAATATATATATGATGCCAATAACCTACCCTAACTGGAACAGCACCACAAATTATGTGAACTAATTCCCTCGGTTCCGGGTGGGCTTCTATTGCTTCATTCGCTCGCTCTTGTAAAATTTGCAGGCAAGAAACAGACCACTTACTGGTAAATACGGCGCTTGGACAGTGACCGAATAAATAATTATATCTCTGGGCCACGTTCACCACAATATTACTTTTAAATAATCTGATATAAGTTAAACTTTTCCACTTATAATCGAGCTAAGCGCGCACAACTGTTCACTTCAGGGGTCGAAACCAAAAAGGAAGAGCTTGACCAACATCGAAGAAAGGAAACCTTTGTTTGCGGGAATTCCTCCTTTCTTCCGTCCTTTGACAACGAGTGTCATACCAAAAGAAATTCTTGATGACGTTACCACTTTCACTATCCACCAGAGGGCGATAAATCCTACGAAATAGGAACAACCAAACAGAAGAGAACCAAAATAACTCCTTTGCCTACTTCTGGGCTCAAAAAAAAAAAGAATTGAAAAGCGGTTATGCTGCGCGAGGCAAGCGCACTACAGAGTCGGGGGGAGTTCCAAAACCGAGCACTGGCCGAGTCCGCGTCCGCGTGCCAGCCGGTCGGCTGTTGATGAGATGGCAGTAAAATTTGAGCCACAACAAACAACCACAAAAGGGCTAGAATAGTGAGCGGGACAGGCAGTCAGCCAGTTAGCCAGCCAGCCAGCCAGCCAGCCACATGCAAAGGCAAAGGGCAAAGGCTTGGTGGTAATGGTATCTCTTGGCCCTCTCTTTTATTCGCTGCATATGCTTGCATGTAGGTGTGCGTTTGTGTGTGTGTGTGTGTGTTTGTATGTGTGTGTGGAGGGCCCGCCGAACGGGGTTACTGACCTAAAACATTGTCTTGGTTGTGAAAAGTGTTGAGCATGGCTAAAACGCAAAACCAATATATGTACAAAATAAATGGGAGCTGTGGAGGGATCCTCCCCCACCATCCATGTTCACGCAATATGTGGGAAAATTGTATTATTTTTCGAATAATTAATAGTTTCCGATTTTTTGCCTTTTAGTTTTCGTTATTTTTATTTATTTATTTTTTTTGTTTTCGTTTCTGGGTGCTGTGCGTGATGAATTGGCAAAAAATGTCATGAAAACGCAGCTCGAACATGCAAATTGAAGCGCTGATCACTAAAAATGGCTTGTCAGCTTCATCGATGCTAGAATTTGGTTTAGTTGCTTCGCACCAGTTCATAATTTTCTATTTCTATTTTGGGCTTTTGTTTGTGGGAATTGGGTCAGCAGCCAAACTCATTAAGTTTTAGCTCAATTGAAAATTTGAAAAATTATGAATAAATTAGAATGTAGTCATATGAGCTACTAGAACGAATCATTAAGGACCACTGTTGAAAATCAATACAAACATAAGTACCAATGCACGCATGTTAATATAAGCAGATAATAATCTTATGTTATCTACAAGTTATCTGTCACTGTTGCATACGAATGTAAGCATAAAGAATATGTATAGCAAAAGTGTCAGTCTCCAATAAAACTCTAAAGCGAACAGACGCACGGCGGTCCGCGACTATTGTCTTTTACTTTACTCCTACTGAGCCCTTCCCTTTTCAGCGAATATATAATCTATTCAATAGGTTATGGGCCCAGGGCATATAGGCTCATAGGAGAAGTTCAAAGTATTGTGAAATAGTAATCGTTTGGTGACTCAAGAAATATAACATTTAAAAAATGAGTGCGCTATATCAAATAGACAAATTGGAAGAGCATAACTATGACTCATGGAGCATACAGATGCGATCTGTCTTAGTGCACGCGGAATTGTGGAGTGTGGCATCAGGTGCTGAACCTAGTAATACTGAGAGTTCAAGGCCAAAAGATGAAAAGGCATTAGCAATTATAACGCTAAGTGTAAAAGCTTCACAATTGGGCTTCATTAAAAATTGCAACACTTCGTACGAGGCATGGAAAAAGTTAAAGGACGTTCATCAGCCGAGTGGACCTGTACGGAAAGTGTCGCTGTACAAGAAATTGCTAGGCAAACGCATGTTTCAAGGCCAAAGCATTTCAAGTTACATACACGAATTTAACGAAATTCTGGATGGTTTGTGTACAGTTGGCATCGAATTAAATGATGAGTTAAAAACAATCGTGTTGTTGTCAAGCTTGCCCGAACCATACGAAAATTTTGTCGTCGCCATTGAGACGCGTGACAATTTACCGTCATTTGATGTGTTATGTATCAAGCTGATGGAAGAGGGAGAGCGCAGAGGCAATGCAGATGGAGAGAGCGAGAATGCAAGAGCATTTATAGCTACGCAGCAGATCGTCGCGCATTCCAAAGCGAATTCAAAAAGGAATTCAAAAATCGTCGTTTGCTACAACTGCGGCGAAAAAGGGCACTACAAGGCACAGTGCAAGCGTGAGAAAATTCGCGGTGAAGGGAAAAAGCAATCGACAAAGAAAGAGATGGAAAAGCAGAGCAGCTTGTTAAATGCGTTGGACGTTGGAAAGATAGAGAACAACATGTGGTGTCTGGACAGCGGAGCAACAAGCCATATGTGTTGCGATAAGACGTTATTTTCAAAATTTATTGCGCACACTGAAATGATCGGTTTAGCTGACGCTGGTTTCCTGAAGGCCGAAGGCAGAGGAGAGGTGAAGTTACAGACAGAACTTTGTACCTTGGTGTTGTCAGATGTACTGTATGTACCGAAAATGAATGGCAACTTTATGTCCGTCAGCCGGTCAGTGCAAAAGAACAATGTTATACATTTTGGGCCACATTTTGCTAAAGTTATACAAAACGGCGAGTGTATACTGAAAGCGAATAAAGTTGGGAACCTTTATATGTTTCAAGGCAAACAAAATAGGTGTTATTCCGCAACTGAATCAGATGGTACATTGTGGCATAAGCGTTATGGCCATTTAAATTTTACCAGTCTGAAGGAAGTGATCAGCAAAGAGCTAGTGCGTGGTATTGGAAAGGTTGTTTTCCCAGACAACTTGAATTGCAAAACGTGTATGCTAAGCAAAATACATGTACAGCCATTCCCAAAGGTAAGCACTAACCGTGCCGAAGAGCTGTTGGAACTGGTTCATGCTGATGTATGCGGCCCATTCGACACGAAGTCACTTGCTGGATCCAAATACTTTCTGACCTTCATCGATGACAAGTCCAGGCGTATATTTGTTTATTTTTTGCGGAAGAAAGATGAAGTGTTCAGTAAGTTCGTCGAATTTAAAAACTTGGTTGAACGGCAAACAGATAAAAAGCTCAAATGTATTCGAACCGACAATGGAGGCGAGTTTGTCAACACAACATTCAACGGTTTCCTGAAACACCATGGTATTGCAAGGCAATTGACCGTGGCTTATACTCCGCAGCAGAACGGCGTGGCGGAAAGAGCAAACCGGACATTAACGGAGATGTCCAGATGCTTATTGGTGCAGTCGGGCCTAGGCGAGTCTTTGTGGGCCGAAGCAGTCAACACAGCAGTATACATAAGAAACAGATCACCTACCAGTGCACTGAACAACCTGACTCCAATGGAAGCGTGGACAGGTAAGAAACCCTGTGTTAGCCATCTAAAAGTTTTTGGTTCCATTGCAGTTGCACTTGCAAAGGGTCCCCGTAAAGGCAAATTCAAACCCAAAGGGCATGAGTACCGTATGGTTGGGTATTCGGTAGCAGCCAAAGGCTATCGGTTATACGACCCAGAGACGAGGACGATTGTCGAAAAACGAGACATTCTATTTGATGAGCGTTGTGGTGGTCATACCAATGAAGATACCGTTACGGTAGATTTTCCTGCATGCGAGGTTCAAGAGCATGTCACTCACACGGATGGTGACAGAAGCATCGACGACGATGACAGTGAGCACAGTTCTGACGACAGCAGCTCCAACGCATATGAGAGTGCAGTCGAAAAAGAAGACTCTGACGAGGATACTGTGAAGATTGGGCCAGGCCGGCCTAAAATTGTTCGAAATGGTAAACCTGGTCGTCCAAGAAAGCAATACAATGTGCTTGGAGCATTGGTTGCTAGTGACGTAATGGTTCCGACATCCTATGATCAGGCCGTTGGTAGCACACATGCAGTATTCTGGCAAGAGGCGATGCAAAAGGAATATCAGGCACTACAATCAAACGAAACCTGGCAGATGGCTGATTTACCAAAAGATCAGCGAGCAGTTGGTTGCAAGTGGGTATACAGCCTGAAACGTGACTCTGATGGAAAAGTCGAACGTTTCAAGGCACGACTCGTTGCTAAAGGGTGCTCCCAGAAGTATGGCGTGAACTATGTAGAGACGTTCTCACCCGTTTGCAGATTGGAAACCGTGCGGTTTATTTTGGCGTTAGCAGCGGAATTGAAGCTGTACCTTCACCAGATAGATGTGTGTACCGCCTATTTGAATAGCGACCTGCATGAAACTGTTTATATGAAGCAGCCACAGGGATACACAGATCCCAATAATCCAAGTAAGGCTTTATTGCTTAAAAAGGCAATATATGGATTGAAGCAGTCGGGGCGCGAGTGGAACTCCAAGCTCGATTGTGTACTACAAGGCATAGATTTTGTAGCATGTGAAAATGAACCGTGTCTTTACAAAAGGAACGGAAGAGGTGACTTATCATTAATCCTTGTTTATGTTGATGATATAATTATAGCATGCCGATCAAAAGAGGACTTGGCCAACATCAAGTCAGCCATTACAACATCGTTTGAATGTGTTGACAAGGGAGAGCTGCATTTGTTCCTTGGCATGGAAGTGCAGCGCGACGGTGAGCTTGGCGAAATTTCGCTAAGCAATTCGCAATACATCAAAGACATATTGCGTGAACATGGATGCGAGACCTGTAGACCTACAGCGACCCCACTGGATGCTGGTTTCCAAGTGATATGTACCAGCGAGCATTGTCAAAAGGTTGACATTGCATCCTACCAGTCTTCAATTGGCGAGTTAATGTGGCTGGCGCTTACAACAAGGCCAGACATATTGCATTCCGTTGCCAAGTTAGCTCAACGGAATCAAGATCCGCATGCAGAGCACCTAGTGGGTGTAAAACATGTGCTTCGATACCTGGCGTCAACTGTGGACCTGAAGTTGCACTACAAAGAGTGTGGACAACCCCTTACCGGCTATGTGGATGCAGACTGGGGTGGCGACCGCATCGATCGCAAGTCGTATACTGGCTATGTATACCACTTGGCTGGAGGACCCATATCCTGGCGATCTGAAAAGCAACGCAGCGTGGCACTTAGCAGCACGGAGGCGGAGTATATGGCTCTTTCAACTGCGTGTAAGGAGGCCATATACCTACGGCGTCTTATAGTGGAGATTGGCTGCGGTGACTCGAGTACTCCAACTATTCTTCATGGCGATAATTTAAGTGCTCAACAATTAGCTAAGAATCCTGTACACCATGAAAGAACAAAGCATATTGATATTAGATATCATTTTGCAAGACAGGTTGTAAACGAAGAACAAATTGTTTTACAGTATACATCAACCAATGAAATGATAGCTGATATTTTAACGAAAAATCTCCCTAAAGCGAAGCATGTTCATTTTACAAAGCTGTTAAATTTGATTTGAAAATTTTTGTAAAACATGTTTGCATTGAGGAAGGGTGTTGAAAATCAATACAAACATAAGTACCAATGCACGCATGTTAATATAAGCAGATAATAATCTTATGTTATCTACAAGTTATCTGTCACTGTTGCATACGAATGTAAGCATAAAGAATATGTATAGCAAAAGTGTCAGTCTCCAATAAAACTCTAAAGCGAACAGACGCACGGCGGTCCGCGACTATTGTCTTTTACTTTACTCCTACTGAGCCCTTCCCTTTTCAGCGAATATATAATCTATTCAATAACCACCACCTATGAGAATGTCTCTATTACAGCAAATAATGACTAGGTTGTACCCTTAATGTAAACCTAAAAGCATATTGAAGTCCATATGTCAAAATATTTAGTAGGAATTCGTATTATAGTCAATAATATTAACTCAATAATATTGATTTTTGATAGGAAAGTGTCAGCAATGTGCTTAGAAACTTTTTATAATTTCAGCTCTTTCTATTAATAATAAATTCGTCGCAAGTTCTGAGGATTTTTTAGTTGACAAAACGTGTTTTTTTGGTGGGCGATTTATACTAAAAAGTTGTGAATAGAAGATAAACAATGATGCTTAGTCTCTGGTGGATGTTTATAATTACTGAGTAGTAAACATTTAGTAGTTGCTGGGCTATTTTATTAATAATAAATATATTATTACAGTCGCATGTAAAAAGTTAACTTTGAAATACTACAATCGCGATTGCACAGTTTTTATGCAATTGTTTTTTACGATTTCTTTTAATTATTACTAATTGCAATCAAAAATTACAGCATGTGATATCAGTAACTATTTACCACTAATCAAAGTTTTCTGGTGAATAAGACAATTCTAGGATAAATTTTCTAGTGTTTTAAAGTTAAATTTTTATTTATTGTATATAAATAGCTTACGAATTACGTAAGAATTGGCATTTCATATTGCAAAATGTATGCAGATCTGGAAAACTAAAATCTACTAAAATAAATGAATATATTTACAAGAAAATAGAATCTACTTCCCTATATACTCACGTCCGATTTCGCACATGGGAAACTTTTTAGATAATTACTATACATATTTTTCCATTTTCTCATTTTGCAGCCACAAACAACGTCAAGAGGGTCGCCGCAAACCTAGGATAATAAAATTATATGCATAAATTTAATAAATACATAAAACAAACGCGCATCGCGCCAAATTCTTAATAGAAAATTCTATATGTCTACCTATATTCATATACGTACACGTATGTATGGGTATTTAGAGAAAATGTGTTGAAACATTTGCCAAAAAGCTTTGTGACGGCAAATCAAAGCTAGCAAAAATATAAGTAATATATATAATACAAATAATAGTAATCGTTCTTGTTCTAAGTGTGTTAAGCGTGAAGCCACATTTGCATTTGTAATTCGTATCTTAGAGTCGCGTGTGTCTAACTAAATGCTCTTAAAGTGCAAATGAATCGATGTTAGCCTAAATAAATTCAAGCAGTTGCCAAATAGCCGACCATCACTGGAATTGGCTTGCTGGCTCACTGCACTACATCTAATTATCTGATCGAATCAATTGAAACGTATACTTAAAATACATAAAGCGCGAAATCAAATCAAAAGCAAAACACAATTTGTTGTTACCACCAACAGCAAATTAACCGATTAATATATAAATTAATAAGTAACTAAGCCAATAGCTGTTTTCATTTACAAGTCGGCGCCGGCGCCACATAAAACAGCCTCAAGACGGAGTCCCTAGAGTTTTTACAGTCAGAGGACGTCATGGATATCTTACCGAGCGGAAACATATTCAATGAATTGGAGCACATCTGCACCACCGGCTACTTCTCATCACAGACATCGATTGAGGATCAATGGCAACAGGTAAGTGTGTTTTAGAAGCAACCCATTTCCCAACCATTTTTAAGATTTTAAAAGCCTCGTTCTGGCCTTCCAACTTTATTTATTTATTTATTAGCTTTTCCCAACTCTAAATTAAATTTAAACATGCAGCCCCATTTCCAATTTCGTTTTAAATTCGAAGTAAATATTGGGAAGTCAAAGCTGCCGCTGTTTTCTATAAAACGTTATTTTGCTTTTCAGTTCGTGTGGAATTAAAAGTAATTAAGTAATTTTTCACTTAAATATGCCACTTTTGCTGAAATTTTATTTCGCTTATATATTTGTTCGTCTCATTTTTTTATGCTTTTGTTGCATTTTAATTAATTTATAGCTATTGTTATTTTCCATTCCTGTACATTTCTCAAAGAAATACTTGTATTTAAAAAAATTGTTGAAACAAGAGCGAAGCTCTTCCACCTCAGAATGAGATAAAGACTAAATCCATTTCCACTTACTTAAAACTTATTCAATAGTATACCAAAAAGGTAGGCTTTCCAGTCCTGTGTCTATTACAGAATATTTAATTTTTTAATGGAAGCAGCCTGAGCTCATAATAGCTCATACTTTGTACAAAGGATGTTTGCTTTTACAGTATTCAAAACAATTATATGGGATTTTATTGTAACATTTGAGCCATAAGTGAGTGAGTGTACAACTTGAATTTGAATTTAGAAATCTCTTAAACAAATAATATTTCAGTACTTGGAGCTTTTATGTGGCTTCTCTTGCAGTCTGAAATATTTTATTTAACATTTCAATTGCGATTACGAATGTTAATATTTTAGTCATGTTTCTTTTCTCAGATTGTGGTTGTTCTGATTATTAGTAAGTACAATGACTTTCTTTGATAAAACAACACTCATCGCTGCTGGGGGGTACTGAAAGTTATTGTATACTTTCAGTCCAATTCCAAATCGAATACAAGTACATTCTCCATCTGCCTTCGGACAATCGCAGCAACTGAACTACTATCTATTTGCTTCGCCAATTTCGACCGATAAGTAAAAGATTGATTAAGATGTAGAACGGAAAGTTTTTGTTTATTCTAACTGTAATGATGGCCTACTGCTCCTCACAATAGCTTCTCAGGTCAATGTATTGCTCACTTACCATGGGATTTGTATGGAGTGGCGGTCTTACCTCATTCTCTGAAGAGCTCAAATACTATTGTACTTAGCATTGATAAAACACGGCGATTGACGTCAATGCCCCCACTAATTTCTATTTATATGTATTTACTGGTTTATTTCAGAATTTTATAATACCCAGATACGCTAATGCAGTCGCTTTATCGGGGCTTTGGCTCCCATGACTTATTGGTCACTTCATTAAGTAGAAACTTTTGCGCAACTACGGGTAGCTGGCCAAGCACTTTTGGCCATATTTTGTTTTGTTTTGTTTGGGCGAAAATAAAAAGCGAAAGTAAAAAATTTGCTGGCTATTCTTTAATTCTTATTACTGTTTCTTCTTTGACTTATATTCTCGCTGCCCAAATTCAAGGTGATTTCTTCTTTTCGATTGTTTGTTATGCGTTTGGTTTGGTTACCTGTTTGCAGTTCTGCGCTAAAATTAAAAGTAAACTTCTCAACTTTGTTGATAAGCAACAAAAAAATGGTGCGAGCATTTTAAATAAATGTTTGCATATATAAGTATATATGCACATACATGTACTTGTATGTGTGTGTGTTTCTACAATTTGCAAAAAATAGACGCGACCATAAATAAGAAGCCGCCACAGCAGCCGTCAGTTATCATTTGGGGGCATACATTATATTTTCGCAAGCAGACATACATACATACATACATATAGAAGAAGCATATATATAAATAACTATATACGAGTATATTGCACAATGCTGGCTGTGGCTGTATGTGTGTCATTCGTTTTGCTTTTATAATTTCTGCTCTTTATTGTTGTTGTTCATATTGTTTTTGCCGCTTTGCTCTGGCTTTGATAAAATGCCGAGCGGCCGGCGTCGCTTTTCTTATCAACAACAGCTGATTGGCGCTTCCATTCGCTATATCTTCTTGAGCCTTTTCTTTGAATGTTGTTTGAATTTATTCAGAAGCTGTATAACACTTATCAGAGAACAGAAGCAGTAGCGTGTGACGCATACATGTTGTTGCTGTTGGTGTTGTTGTTGCTGTTATGTCTGTCAAACCAAAGTCGTATTTCATTCGCTTATCATTGACGTTACTGAGCTACCGTTAAAGGTCAATAGGCAAGGCGTCTCTAAGGCAGTTGGCAAGGGTATGGTCATGGGGCACTTAGCTCTGCGCATGTTTGAAATATTTTTGGTTCTGCACACCTGCCACCCACCAATTGAAATATCGAGGTCGCACTGTGGTTCCAAATTTAAACTTGGCCCATTCCAGCCTACTACTGGAATGCAAAGTATGCTTGAAAGCAATTTAGGAAAAGAAAGAATTTGATAAGAAAAACTAAAAATTGAAACTAACACCCTAAGAAATACTCGTATAGTATACAAATTAAAAATGAGGCCCCAAGAAAACTTTTAAAAAACAAAGAATTCAGTTTGTTTCGTATTAATATTTGGAGGAAGATTCAAGTTGGAAATTAAAATATAACTATCAAGTTGATTAGAATTTGTTTTTCCCCATTTCGGGTCCGGATTGTCCAAATTGCAGTTGAAATGTTAAGAGACTAAATAACCATTTGATGAACCTCGGGGCTCTCCAAAACTCTACAATTGCAAATATTGGGGAAGGTCTGTCTATGGGGACGTCAATCGCCAAAAACATATACGATATTCAACATTTTTCATTTCAACAAAAGCACTGATATCGAGTTAGTAAACTGATTGTTCATCGACAACTATAATACCGATAGGAAAGATGCCTAATCACAATTATAATTTTTGGCTGGAAACATTTTGGATTTGATGGGATTTTTGCTGGATTTTTGTCTGGAAGAGTCCAATTATTAAAGTAAAAATATAAATAAGCGATGCAGCTATAAAACTTCATTCTTTTTTTGCAATATTAACGTACCGCATCAATAGGTAGTTGGGTTGTAATAGCACATAAGAGCAATCGCTTAAATTCTTTCATTTCGAAGTTGATTTTTATATTCATTTCCATACGTTACTTATTAACAACACTTAAATATTGTAAAAATTCGATTAATAGCATAAAATGAATAATTCCGCATCAAAATTTTCGACACTTCCGGTGATACAATCATATGATAGGAGTTTTTTGTTTAGTTACAAACTCACAAAAAAGAACAAGAAAAAACTGGTAGACATTGAGTAGAAAAAGTTCCACAAGTTAGGAACATGTAAGCACTGTGCCTCGCTACCGTCCGTAATCCATTGTTCGGCAGTTATATAACACGCCTTTGTTTATTTGTGTAGTCAGAATATTTCGAAGCCAACAATGGCCCCCAAACAATGTTGTGTCTTTGTACGCGCGAATGGTCGAACAACCGATTCGGGCATTCTTATTTATTTATTTTAATAATTTTTCGATATGTGTTTGTATTTGAATCTGTATCTGCATCTGTATTTGTATCTGCGCTACGCACAGACCGCAATGGCCGATTGAAATCTCAAGTATTTCTAAACAAAACTTGCGCTGAAATTTCGATTTTTCGCACAAATGAAAATGCGAATGCTTTCAGCTCGACGTTGGTGGAATGGGAAAATAAATTTTTGAAATTAATTTGCATAGCTACAAAGAGTTTGAAGCAACGGCATCATTTCCCTGACTGTGTGATTGCCAAGGGTACGGAGTGGAATGTGAGGTGCTCTGTGTGCCTGCGTTCTGATGGTAGTGGTGCTAACTTGTTTCGTTTAAGGCCTGCAAAGTCATGTCGCGGTTGGAGCATGCTTCTGCTCGTATGTTTCGCTTGTGCCCCAACATACTTCAAATACCCATTTAATTTTGTTTAATTATTATTAACAAATACCGCACATACCTATTATAAAGCTGCATTTAAAAACACACATACAAATATAAATATGTACATATATACTACTTACATATGTATATAGGTATATAGCGATATTACCGCATATGAATTTATCTTATCGCAACGTTCGCCGATTTGGTTTGGAATTTCAGCTTTGAGTGGTTGGCCCAGTGCCCCGCACTTTGAAGTGCGTTGCTTAATTAAATACCTGTGTACATATGTACTCCTATATGTATGTACGTGTATGTTTGAAAACGTAGTTGTATTTAGTCATTTAAATGACATAACAAAACATTTGAGCTTGTTTAACATTTAAATTCTAGGTGGCAGCAGAGTGCGGGCCCAAAACAATTTTCCGCTTCAGTCGCAATGCACTCGTTTAATTTCTACAACTTAAAAAGTTTTAATTGAACTTGAGTACACATTTTTGCATAAGTTAAGTTTTCAAAAACTGCAGCTCAGTCGTCATTTGTATGTATATTTTTGTGTTTTTGTATTTTTGCTGCTGGTGCTGCTGCTGCTCCTGTTGTTGTTGTTGTTGTTGCGTTGCTGAGCTCTGCAGTTTTCGGTTGACTTCTTAACGGCTCCAGCCAGCTAGTCAGCTCAGGCCAGCCACCCACCAGCCTCCAACTTTCTCTCCCTGCCGCTTCCATTCGAAAGCACAGCGCAAAAACTTTAAATTGCAGCATTAAAATAAACTTTGGAGCCGTCTCGCTGGGTGACACAGTACAGGTAAAGTACAGGTCTCGTAAGTGCTGCAATTCTCGTCCAGGAAGAGGTGGAGGGGTCGTGGAGGGTCGTGAAGCTGCTTCAGATTTTAGTCGCTTGTGGGCAATTGCGTAAGTTTTAATGCTGTCACAAATCGAAGCGGAATTGTTCATGTCAGGCTAATGAAAACATCAAACAAATGTCTGTCAGTCCCTGGCCTGTCCCTCTTTAAGCCCTCCTCCCTCCGACACCTCCCCTTGCTATTTCCACTGTATGCTGAGCACATAATTAGAACACTGCGCAAAGCGACGGATGTTTTGCTTATTTCCGTTGACTTCCGCTTGCTTCCGCTGCGTTTTGTTTCCCCTAGTTTGGCAATTTGGCTTTTGTTTGTGTGTTTTCTTTATTGTAATTGTAATTGTTATTATATGGACGAGAGTTTGTGTGCGTGTGTCTGTCCATTCATCTCTATGTGTTATTGTTATTACACATGTATGTATATAGTATGTTGCTGTTATTGTTGTTGCTGCTGCTGCTGCTGCTGCTGCTTTCCACATTATGTTGCAGACACTTGTCATGCGTTTCTCCTTTTGCATAATTCCATTTCGACAGCTGTGAGCAACTCACGCATATTTTTCTATCCAAATGTGTATGTAATTCATTCTACAGACATACATTTGTATGCTATGTGTGTGTGTGTGTGTGTCTGTGTATGTTTATGTTGCTGCTTCAGCTCAAGCTAAACTATTTAAGCAAGCAAAAATACAATATGCTTACAAAAATAAATAGTAGCAGCGCATAGATTCGTTTGCCCAGAAACCACAGCGCCAACCAAGCAACCAGCCACTCAACTACCCAATCATAAATTCAGCGACTCCCGCTAGAGATGGGCGTGAGCGGAGCGTGATCATACGTGATTTGTATAAATAAAGAAAGGTGTAAACTTTTTTCAATAAAACATTATTAAGTACTATGCTGGAATATAGAAAACCCACTTAAGTAAAAAAAAAATAAATGTACACACATTAAATGAAATTTCTAATATTTTCATGAGAATAAATCGAATAAATTACTCTTTATAACTAAAGTCAATAGTTTTTATACCATTTAATACATTTATATTGAGAAAATGATTTATCAAAACTAATATTGGTATTCATTTTTGAGTTAAAATCTTATATGGACTGGAATAATATTTGTGCTCTTGGAAAGAAGAGATTGCAGTGATAGAACCTTCACCAAAAGCAGTACCGCAGTTCGGGAACTCGAATCGGACCCAGAATCATTGCTAATATAAATTATTGGACGTACAAATTGTGCAAATTCGTCCAAATTTGCAAGAAAGCCTTGAAAATTAAGTTTCTAAGATATGTGTGGAAACATTCTGTCTGTAAAGAATTATAGCTGTTTTTCTAATTACTATATATGAGTACATGATAGTTAGTTGTCTTTCTTAACAAGCATTTTAAATATTTTGGAAAAAACATACGATTTAGAACCGGAAGAAAACCCGAAAAGTGAAGAACGCCGCAGCTGCTTCGCGTATAAGAAAATAACATAAATTGAATCAAAAAATTTGTTAGAAATATTAAAAACTGTTCGTGATTGTATTTGCGGCACATCTCCAATCCCCACCCACAGCGCTTTTGTGTGCGTCCTTAATTCATTTCATTTTATATGCTGTGAATTGATTTCGTTTCGCATTCGTTTTCCACCAGAATGTAATACTTTGTATTTTTCTTTCATTATGGAAAAACACGCTTTGCCGCTCACTCTGCAAACCAAATTTTAATCGTGCACATTTCTCTATTTGTTGTTAATTTCATCTGAATGTTGAATATACATACACACACATACATACACATGCATGCACACTAACCACACCTACTACATAGAATTTGTATATTTTGCGCTTTTATAGTTATTGGTTTTAATTTTGCATCTAAGCGGATTTGATTGCAGCGCTCAAAGTGAAATGCCGGCGATAATTTAAATGCGCTTATCACATGGGTTTTTCATCTGGTTGGCTTTGCATTTTGTGGTTACAATATATGTATTTAAATCGCTTTAAATGATGCGTTTATTGTCATTTGTACGCGGACTTTGTGTTATTAAATAACTTATCGCTGGATTTAAAAAAGAATGAAGGAACGAACAAATCGCACAAATGATATGTAAAAATGGAATAATGTATTACCATTCATTTATATATTTTTTTACTTCTACTGCTTGAGGGCGAAACAAGTGCCAAAATCAGACAGCCACACCAACACGCACTCACACACACACACACACACACACATACACATGCATAGATATATCAGCACACACACAATATGCAATCAGCAGTTAACATTTAACACGCACGTAACAACGTAACAAACCTAAAATGGCACGTACGGCCAAGGCACTGGCACTGAGAGGAAACCCAAAAAAGCGATGCGATGCGAGCGTTCGAAATTCATGAAGACAGACGTTAACACACACAAAGAGACACACTCGCACACGCACACGCACACATGTACACATAATAAGCCAAACGAGCAAGAACAACAACATTAGTACGAGTAGTAACTCAAACTCACCCAACTCTCGTGCTCACCCACTTACTTACGAGTACATGGATAGATCCTGCGCCTTCATTGACTAACACGTCGCAGCCGATGGCGATGGCGATGGCGATGAGAACGATGAGTACGACAAGGACGATGTGGATGTGGATGTGGATGAGGAGACACCCACCAAGTCGAGGGCAGCGCCACGGACCTAAACGCAAACGACGCAACGAAAATTTTTTGAAAAATAGCAAAGGCAGCACAAAAAAGAAATCCCAAATACGTGCAATTGCTGAAAATATGGTTCGGGGGCCTTAGACGTGCGGGTTCCTAAATGCTTGCCATTGCAGACGGCATGCTCTCCCTTTGTGTTCCACTATGCCGAGCCAGGGAGATTGAGATGGCTGTGGGGGTGGCGGTGTTGTTGTACGTGTAGAGTGGGAGAGGGAGAGCGCCAGGGAGAGGGGAGGGAGTCGAAAGCGTCGCACTACTTTGACTGCCAACGCTGCTGCTACTCCTATTACCCTCAATCATTTATCATCTTGGCTGCAATTAATCATCAAATGTGCGCGCTCACATTCGCACTTGTGTGTCTGTGTGTGTGAGTCTATGGGATATCCTTTATAGTTTTTGTGGGTTGCTTGGCAGTTATTGTGAACGTGCTAGAGCGCTACATGCGAACCGTCTGTGGATGTGCGGGCGGGGTTGGAGATGGGCTTGGGCTTGGGTTCGCTCGGAATCGGGCATGCGAAATGTTTTTAGACATTGTGGATTTATGCGCATAATAAGGATTGTGTACTATCCGTGTGTATGTATTACGTTTGTGTGTGTGTGTGTGTGTGTGTGCGGGTATATCTTACATTTAACAATATACATATAAATGTATGTGACATTGCCATAATGCACATTGCTCGCTGCTTGCAGCCGACTACGTGCAGTTTATGATTTCACAGGACCTTCTCCCTCTGCCGACTATAACGTGGCCAACTCGCTGTCTGAGATTGTGCGACTGTGGGGGCCTCCTAGAAACTAAAAGCGAGGCAGAAGCTACTTTTGAGTAGCTCGTAGTAGTGATGAGCACGTGTTGTGGGAATCATTGCAGTTTTTATACTTCTTCCGCATTATTATGGCTCATCAAATATTCATGCGTTTCCGACTAGTCGAAGTACAGCCGATATTCTCTTTGTCAAAACGACAATCTACAATTAACGTCTAGTTCCATTTCCAAATGTTTTTTCATTCCTTCGTGATTAATCACAAATCATTCAAATGCTTCCTTATTTAAAACTGATGTAATTTATACGCCATTTAATATTTTGCATAGTTCGTATTTGTTATATGTAGAGACATTTCTAGATTTATATACAATTTACATACCTTGTGAAATGTATTGAATAATGGAACATTTGCAAACGAAATATTTGACTGTAAAGGTTTGCACTTTTGTAAGCATTTTAATTAATTAATTACGCTTTTTTTATTTCACATACAATACTGGAAATCAATTATTGTTGTACAAATTTCATACTATCAAACGCGCCAGTTAATTAATTAATGAAATCCCCCCGTGTCGAGTTACAAATTAATTATTTGTTTTAATATATATGATTATTATATTAATTACATCGTTCAAGCTGTGTCCTCATTGCAAAAATTGTTTTAAAAATATTATTGAAAAGTCGAATAAAGACAAGCAAGAAAAACTATACAAACTGAGGCTTTAAGAAATTTCGCACAATGCCACATAAGTATTAGACGAAGAAATTTGATTAAACCTTTTTTCTTTAAATATCTTAAAAGTGATATGTTAATACTCTTTCCAAATATTCAAGCGAATCTTCTTAAAATCAAATTTTGCATTTTTTACAAAAATTTGATTATGTTTTTCAAAGGATTTATGAACTCGATAATGCTGTTTATTTTTATGCTTATACTAATTATTTGTAGTAGTCAATCCTGCTAAATAAACAGTTTTAGATGTTGTTAAAAAAGCTTTGCAATACAAATTAGATTCCCCTAAAATTTTAAAATCTCGGAATTTGTTGAATTATTCAAGATTTTACTTGAACTTCATTTAGTTAATTGATTTCATTCACAAAGTGGCTAACGAACTAATTTGAAGTTACAAAGTTGCAATGCAAAAAATGTATTCCTTTGTTTTAAAACCATTATAAGTGTTCTAAGATAACATTATGACATTATTAGAAATGGAATATTCAAGTAAGCTCTTTAGGCTTTTGTCTCCAGTCTTTGGCTTGAATTTGGGTTCCTTTGTCCTTTTGGATGTAAGAGCTCTACTAGAGGAAATTGATATAATTACTATAATCAGTGTGTTATTTAATACGAATATGAGCAGTGCTAACCGGCAATTAGCAGCATATGACACCGAATCGCACAAAGGACTCATACACACCGACATAGACACAGACACAGACACATACAAACATGTCCCAACACTTGCCACTGTTGTTGGTGCTGCTGTTTAGGGGAAAATTCTGCACAGCTGCTAAGGCGTCACATAATTCGCACGGCAGCTAAGGCTGCAACCCGCAACCCTGGGATTTTGCATAGCTACCTATGTGTGTATAGCGAACATAGCGACATGTGCCTACAATTAAGCAGAGGGGCGGCAACAACAGCAAACATACAGCAATGACGACAAAGGCGACCGGAAAAGCCAAGACTCAGCTCGTCTAAATTGCGCATAATTGAGTTGCCGGCTGCCGTCTGCCGTCTACCGTCTACGGACTTGCAACTTCCAATTCCCACCTCCCGGCCCCTTCTTCCTTCTATCCACCGTCGTGTGCCGTGTGCTGCTCATATTTCAAAGCGTGCATGCAACTCACCATCGAAGTCAGCATAAAGCGGCAGCCACCTGTACGCTAAGGATTCCCACAAGCTAATGCAGGCGCCAGTCCCAGTCCCAATCCCAGTCCAGTGTCAGTCGCAGTCCCAGTCCCAGTACCAGTTCCAGTGCCACTGACATACGAGTAGCTTATAAATCTTGATTAGTTTTTGACTTTTGTCTTTTATCATACAAGTGATCGGCCCCCGAGCAATGAAAAACCAAACGTCAAACCAAGGCGCAAATGTCTCGCAAAACCTCAATCTCTCTGTTAGGCAGGAGTAAATACACTTACTAGCTAACGGTTATAAATGTATCTGTATGGTCTTTATTTATGTATGTATGTATGTGTGTGTGGGCGGTCTAACAACAACTATGGGCTGGATGTTGCCTGTTGTCTCGGCTTTCATTAGTTGGTAAATTTGTTTAGCTTTTGTGCTTTAAGTTTGAATTATATCCGTTCCTAATTGGTTGTACAATTATGTATGCTTCGGTTGCTTACTGATAAATTTGTATTTATTAGAGCCATACATCAAGTTGGCATCTCCTTTGTACGTCCGTCCTTCCGCCAGCTCGCCCTCATCTTCGCCCTCGCAGACTGTTTCTGCCAGTCTGCCAGTGCCTCATTATGTGCCGAGGATGTAGGAACACTCTTCTCGGCCCCATCATTGCCCCACAGACCAAGGTTCCATTGACAGACAGCACTGAGCAGTCAGTATTGTCGTTGCCGTTGCCATTGCCATTGCCGGCAGACGTTGCACAGTGGCACATTTTTCATTCCACTCGAATTCTATGGCACTAGAGTATCTTTGAATATAAATTTAATGAACTCCATCTAACTGAATTACTTAAGTATACAGCTAGTTTCAAAGAGTTGGTTTTAAAATGTTTTGTAATACTTGTAGTTTGAAATTTTCTGCTCTCATTTGATTTGAAACTACAAGTATTATTATTTAAATACATCATATTTATATTTTCAATAATTTTCGTCATTCTTTTTGGCAAAATAGTTAATTTTCCCTCATTTCAAAAATGAACTCCTCTGCAAGTTTTCTGAGAATCTTGATTCGTTTATTATAGTTCAGAAAACATTACAAATTGCATTGAGAATCTGTTGATGCCCTATGCCCCACGCCCAAAAAAGATAATGATCAGAGAAGAATTAGTACATGAACTGAAAAAGGATCAGAAATCGGAACCACAACCCGAACCAAACAGCTGAACATCGAAGCAGGATTTGAATCGTTATCGATTTGGAACGATTCCTGAACCGATTCACTTCAATTTGTGTCGCATATAAGTACTATGTATTTAAGGCGCAGTGTAGAAAGGGTGATCATAAAATAAAACTTGTATTAATCCTTAAGATTGCCATAGTTTGACACTGTGCGTTGGTTTCTGCACCCCCAGTCCTACTCCTCCTTGAATGCGATACTCCATTGCCGATGCTGCCACTGCTCTTTGCTCTTTTCGTTCAAAGATGTGCGCCGTTGATAAAGTCTCTTAGTAATGAGTGGATATGTTTCGTATTAATTACAGTTGTGTTTTTCTGCTCTGCCGTTGCCATTGCCTGTGTTTGAGCTTGTTAAGGAGTTGGTTGTGTGTTTGTGTGTGTGTGTGTGTGCTAATCTGGCGCGTGGGGTTCTTTTGAACACACATGCGAGTACGAGTGTGGGTTGCTGTTAATTTCCTCTACATATTTGCTGATTTAAACGACAGCCTCCAGCTGTGCCTTGCTGCGATTCCTTCCTCTATACAAGCATAGTATACACTTGTATAGTACGGGTATGTGTATCCATGATGTGTATATCCCATTAAAGCTGCACTTCCTCTGCCCAGTTTGGTAGACGCCTAGGCGCTCCGGCCCATACAAATTGCGTATTTTCATGGCATGCCAATAAAATGTTCCAAATATTGATTGATTCTCGCAAGAGCTTTTTTATTGCCTCCTTTTGGCCAAGTTGCGAACGTGGTAGAGTTTGGAGTAGAAATAGAGAGAGACAGCGCATTTAGCTGAGCCGATGCGGCCTGCGTTTTATGCTCGAAATTAATCTTTATTGCTTACGGCATCCGAAAAATTTCTAGTCATAAAAAGTTTTGTCCGCTCTTCGGGAAAACTTGAACTTATTGTTCGACTTTGGTCTAGGACTTTGTTTAACGCGTTTGTGCAGCTGTTGTGCTGTTCGGGTCAATCTCGCTGTTGTTGTTGTACTCTAGGTTTTGTGTTCTTTTTGTTTTTTGTCCTACGACCAGCAGCTAATCCTTTTTTAATAATACAAGTCGGTCTCATAAACTCTAATGGCCATTCGAGAGCGACTGCGCAGCAGCTTCCAACTCATTTCCTAGCGATACAGTGAGCCTGCCACGTGCCACATTCGCAAGCAATTGTCTTTGAAAATCATTTGAGCGAAAGAACAACAACACAATTTCATTATGCCATAGCCAATTGCACACTTATTGTTTTATTTGTATGTAAATTTTCGTAAATAAATACAAATTGTTTTCAATTCCTTCAAGTAAGTAAGTAAGTAAACAAACCAAGGGCGCCCAATTCAAATATCTTCGCCTCATGTTTGGGTGGCAAACGTGAAAATTTGCAAAAGTTTCAAACGGAAAAAAAGAAAGAAAAGGCAACGGACAGTGCAAATATTACAGCAATCATGCTAACAACCACCATTGAGAGAAGCAACCCCACAAATTATGGTTGAAAAGTTTAGCGAAAATTGTATGAAAAATTTGGAATTTTTGTATTTTAAATTTTGCACACTTGCCGTTTGTTTAATTTGCTTGATGTGTGCGCACATGTGTACCAATGAGGGGGTCGACGAAGAAAGGGGCAGGCAGGCAGTCTGACTGGAACACACACACACACACACACACACACACACTTACACACTTTTGTGTGGTATATTATTTATCAAAAATAAATGCGTCGTTCTTGGAATTGTAAACGAGAAACGAGCTCGTGTCGTTGCCAAGGGGGATGTTTTGATGTCGACATTGCCAAAATAAGTGGGAACTCTTAAAGAGTGTGTTTGTGTGTGTGTGTGTGTGTGTGTGCGTGTTAGACCGGCTGGCTGTCTGGCATTTGGCTTTGTTTGCCTTAGCCAAGTGCGAGGGTGTCATGCCTAAAAATGTTTTGTGCCCTGCCCTGTCCTGCCCTGCCCGGCCAGCCACCCAGCCACACACAACAAGGCGTACAAATTTTGTGTTAAAAATGTGTGTCAATCGCTGGGCTGGTAGCTTGGTGGTTGTTGTCTAGTTACTGCCATTGTTGCTCTGGCTCAATATTAAAGCAGTTGACACACACACCCACACCCACACCCTTGCTCACACACTTACAAGCAATTAAAACAAATCAAAGCGCCTCAAAGCATGCTACATCAGCATTTGGCGTCGATTGGCAGCTGATTAATTGATATGGTGGCGGCAGCTCAAAGTTTGCCGCTACACGCTTGATTAGACCCAGACTTGAACTACATAATTAAAGGACCAGTGCCCAGAATTGCAGCAACTGATAACATTTTATGTGCGTCCCATTAAAATGGTTCGACAATTCTATTTTGTTCTGCCACATGTTCCTGTCGTAATTGTTCGGCGCTTGCCATTTATTTGTAATCTGTTGATTGTCAGTTGAGATCCACAGACATAAATAACATTTTCTTTTGACATAATACTCCCTCAATTCGGAGGGCGAATGAAAAGGTGGATTCCAGCTCTGGCACGCCGAAGCTTATACACTCTAGAAAGTGTACTAACTTATCATATAATGGTTCGCAGAATAATTGCAAAATAATTGAGAAAAACAAACAAATCATTTTACAAGCAACAAAAGGAACCTAAGCTGATACACAATACACGCGCATGGCTATATAAACACAGCTAGATAAACTGATCAATTATGTGCCTGCCATATGGGTTTAGCATGTGTCCTTTAAGGCGTTGCAAATATCAGAACAAAGGCGCAATACCCTTTGCAAGGGTATGCAAGGGCAGCGGAAATAAACAACGACATTTGAAGCGCCATTTTGGCTGGCCGCTTTGAACTTTGCCATAGGTCGATGAGCAGGGAGCAGGGAGCATGGAGCATGGAGCATGGAGCAGGAACCGCAGCATCCGTACACAACCTTAGACACTAAGCCTGGCTAAGAAAGGCAATGAATGGCTGCTTACATTCGCTGTCGTCTGCATGATGTCTGATAAGTGATAACAGGGCCTTCGGTCTAGTGGAGAGTGGGCGCCATATGTATGCTCCTTGTTCTATTTTTATATGAATTTATAGTCAACCAAAGCCCATAGTCCCGCACAATTCGGAAATGCCCGAGAACAGCAACAGCAACAACAACAACAGCAACAATAGCTAACAGCCTGCGGCTCTAGTTGACATTCCATGCGCCGCTTTGTGGATTTTAGTATGCGTGCGACCAGAGAAAAAAAGGCTTCCGCCGCTAATTCCTAAAAGCGACGATAAGGATTTTGTTTTGCTACTTTATATAAAAGCAATTTCACACATGCGTGTGTGAGTATGAGGTTGTGTGTGTGTGTGTGTGTGTGTGTGTGTGTGGGTCGCCCGGACCAGTAGTCCGACTGACTGTCTGAGTGACTGCCCATAAAAGGGCTGGCTGCACACATATGGCGACGATTGTTGTTGTTGTCGTCGACATTTGCTGAAGGCAAAAACTAAGCCGATATGATTGTTTTTCTTTGCCTTTGCCAACATTATTTCTCAATATTTCGTTTCGCCTGTATGTTTCCTTCATTTTTTTTTATTTTTATTTGATGTTTACAATTGTTTCGAGACGCCGCCCTGATGGCCTGGGCGTGGTGGTGATGTTATCCCCTTTTAGCGTTGAGTGCTAAATTTCGTGCTTAAACGGACTGACTGACTGGTTGACTGGGTGACTGGCTGATAGTGGCGCCGTTGGCCTTGCACAGCGACTTGGGAAGTGCTTGCTGTGGACGTGTCAGGATCGTCGAACTTCCTGTGTGCAGCACCACTGCTGGTGCTGATTGCGACTGGCGGGTGATAAACAGCGACATCGTCAACGACAATACGATGGTGGGCCATATCGGCCAGGCCTTTCTTTGTTAATGCTTGTTTATGAGTCTCGTGTAGGGCTTGTGACGCATACGAAGCGTTGAATCAAGCGCTGTGTCATCCACTGGGCCTATCAAATACGTATTTTAAATCAATTTTTTCCTTTAAAGTGTGTTGTTTCCACTGCCGCAACATTGGCCGCCACTCACACCCAATTCAGTGAAAAAACAAAACAAGAAACATTTGGGCAATGCAATCGTTTGTCTGACTGTCTGACTGTCTGTCCGCTCTGTCCGTTCCATTATGTTGGGGCATTTGGAAGCCTCTCAGTATGTTGCCCTCGCCGCCATATGTTAATCACCCGTTCAAACAGCTCCCGCTCATCCTACGTACTGTCCCCCTGCCCCCAATTCGATTTAGCTTTGGCTCATATAACACCAAAAATGCTTTCTATGCTCATTTGTTGAAGTGCTTGTTGGGCTTGGGCTCGCGCTTGGATATGGGTATGGGTATGAGTATGGGAAGCGAATGCATTTCGAAACAGAGGCACCCCTTGATGTGCTGATGCTACCGATGCCACAGGCACAGCCACATCAATAGCCAGAGCCAGAGGCAGAGGCAGAGCCACAGCTACGGCCAATGCCGATGGGTGCGTTTCAACAGTACTCCCCTCCCCTACCCACCCCTATTTCCATCTAAGATTTGAGTTATTTCACACTGTCATTTGGGCGCGAAGGCAAGCCCAAAAACCAATTTACACACGCATGCACAAACACACACACACACACACCCTCCACGGTCGTAAACCTTCTGCATTGTCTCGCATGGTGAGATCTTTTGACACTTCAGTGTAAATACAGTAGTCGCTCGGAAATTAGGACGCCTTGATTTCCAAGGGCAACGCTAAGTTTCAAACAACTTCTATTTATTTATAAATGAATTATTTTATGTAAAGAATACAGATCTTTCTAACTATTTGAAAAATGTTATATCATTCAAAATATTTGAAGTATTTTTGTACAAGTAGCTGCACAATATTAATAATCATATTCATATACCCAGTGCTATCTGTGTTAGCTTATTATTTTGATAAACAGCGGGTCTTTAAAAGATACTTTTTATATAGTAAGATTTTCTTTATAAACATTGCCATACAAGTAATTGCAATCCTGAGCTATATCTAAGGTTTGAAGTCAAGTCAAGTCAAGTTGGTTTAAAATCCACTACAAAATTTGTTCCGGTATATTATTCTAAAAACTCGGAGTGCAACACTAATAAATAAGTTGATGAAAATGAATGTTTTCGAGCAATTACTGTATACTTGTGCGAGTGTATGCGTGTGTGCGTTGAGTGCATTAATTGACGCGCTTCTTCCACACACTAGAGACAAAGTTGCACTTTGTGTGCAATTGCATTAAGAAAATTGAAGCTCTCCAGCTCGTTTGCTGTAAAATTCTATTAAATCGAAATGGGAAAATTGAAAATCTATAAAATTGAATGTGGCAGTGGGCGTGGAAGTGGAAGTGGAAGAAGCAGCGGCAGGACACGCATCTGCCATTTGTGTCAAAATGTTAACACGATTCTGTCTCTGTAGCGTTCAAATTGGAAACTGTGGTTACAAATTTGATTCGCCCGCAGACTCGCGGAAAAACAACAAAAAGAAGAGAATTAATAAAAAATAAAATTACACACTATATTCATATGCAATGGGCTCGAGTATCCCTCTCGAATAAAAACAACAAGACGCTCACAATAAAAGAAAGGAAGCCATTTATCAAACTGGCTTTTTGTGGATCTTGGGCATTTGGATGCGGCATGTAATAAGTGTAGGGCAGTGTGCTAAAAAAAAACTGCACGGCATAAAAAACAAGCCAGTGCTTGTCGTATTCGACGCCACCAAGTCGCACGACCCACTTGCATTTAACCGAATTGAAAAGAAATTAAATATAAATACTAGTCAGCATAGGCCGAAGCCTCCACTGCCAAATGATTGATGGCAACACGCTGCGTGCGAAGGGCACGCGTATCCAAGAATGTTGATAAAAAAGTCAACAACAACAACAACAACAAGAACGACATAGTATTAAGGCAAAGGCACAGATATGTACAAGTATATTCGGCCCGACTCTGACTTCATCGAGAGCGACGGAGAGATAAGCACACTTGCCTTTGCCTTCGTCTTTGTCAATGTGGGCGAGCCTTACCCTCACAGTTTTATCAAGGCTAAAAAAAACTTTAAATAAATATAAAATATGAAATATTAATGAGAATAAGTTCCTCTGCACCCACCCATATGAGTGATAAATTCCAACACTGACAGGGTTCGTACACTGACAAAGTTCTGGGGCTAGTTTGGGCGCTTTCGGAACCAAGGCATTCAAGGAACTGAATAAAATTCATAAGGACGTTTTTATTTTATAACTACAAGAGACTAAATATAAATGCCGCAAATAATAAAAAATATATATGTACATAAAATATAATACATCAACATTATAAGGATGACTATCTACTTAGACTTTGGAAGATAGCTTTTGTTTATTAAATTCTTCTTCTTTCAAAGAGTTCTTTTTGCACACTCTAAATTCTTGTATTTATCGGGAACTTATTAACAATGCAGATTACATTACACATGTAAGCATGTAAGTTTTTCTCCACAAAAAGAAATGAACAAGAATTTAAAAACCACGAATTTTCTTTACTTAAACTTTTTTATTGAAACTAAAACGAATTTCATTCCATTTCCACTAAAATACAACTAAAGCACCAATCAAGCGTATCAGATGACTTTTAGGAGCTCAGAAGAGCAAAGTTAACAGGCCATACATTGTATAAGTTAAATGTATATTAATTTTTTGAATGTCGCATATTTAGTGCTAGTTTCAAAGAAGTTTCAAAGTCCTAAATGTTCATCCCAGTGTATAGACTCCTCTTCTAGTTAAATGGGGCTTACATTATTACCAGTCGAGACGCTGTGGCGTCGTTGGCCATAAACTCAAAAGTCGTTGGACTGCCCAGCCTATTTACTTATTAACCAAAAAATTTCCAGTCTCAGTTTTCGTTCTTTGTCTTTGGTTGTGCACATGTGCGTGTAATTATATATACATATATAGCATGTGTGTGTGTGTGTGTGTGTGTGTGTACTTATGGAAAATTTCAAGTTAAAGATTTTCGGTCCATTTAAGCGCTGATCCTTAGACGTTACATTGGCAGTGCAAGGAGTCAAGGCTGTGAGCATGCTCTCAAATGACTGGGCCATTGAGACTGGCAGCATTTGGCATTTTCATTTTTTTTTTGTTGTTGTCGCTGCTGGGCACACTAAATGCCTTTTAGGCTATTATGACAAATTGATTACGAGTAATTTGTGTGGCATTTTATTTTATTTTATTTTCTCTCTGGTGGAAGTAGAGCTGCCATTGGCAATTGGCGATTGGCGATTTCATTAGGTGCCAGTGGCAGTGGCAGTGGCAGTGGCAGTGCCGCATGCTCCTGACTGCCAAACTCACTTCCCAAATTTTCCGAAAATTTGTCTTACTGGGTTTCGCCTCTTTTCCGTTTTGTATTGATTTGTGTTGGGGTGAGGGAAACGAAGTGGTCTGACCCAAAGTGGAGGCATGCGTCGCAGCAGCTCGCTCCTTCACTCTGTCAATAGTTGGGGCTTTTTATTTCATTTGCTCGCTGGCCCACTGGCCCGTTGGTTGGCTTGGCTCTTTGGCTCTTTTGTGCTCTTTTTGCAGTCTGGTTAACAGAAAATGATTTCTTCCTTAATGCATTGAATTGAGTTACATTTTCTTTTTATATACAACTACGAAGAAGTTGGCGACGGCGACGGCGACGGCGACGATGTTGATGTTGATGTCGATATTGAAGCCGCGCTGTGCTGTGCTGTTCTGTTCCGGGAAACCTTTGAACACAAAATCAGGGGTAAAAAGTGGCGAAATACAAAAAAGAAGAAATAAATAAATAAGCGAATGAAAAACACGTCATTTCAGGCCAATTGACGGATGTTGAAAAAAGCGAAAATATACAGTTATAAATTAAATTTTTCATTCTACTTAAGAGTGTGTCTGACTGAAGTGAGAGAGTGTGTGTATATATTTTTATATTTACGGAAAATTTCATTACAATTTCTTTTTTCTTCGTTTTTGTTGTTTTTTTTTTTTTTTGGTGCTTACTTTTTGGGGCCTGTCGTCTTTCGATTCGATTCAAATCGACATGAGTATGTCAGTGTGTGTGTGTGTGTGTGTGTGTGTGTGCTGAGTTTCGACTCAATGGCCAATCAATAACATTGGCCAACTGCCCGTGTGCCCGCGCCCCCCTGCCGGCATACAACACTCTAAACACCAATTGATGTTTATATGATAATGATTAATGACTACGTTACTTTTACACAGATTGCTTTCTTCGATTTGCCTGGGAATGAGTAGCTTTGTGTGTGTGTGTGTGTGTGTGTAACGGCAAAACCTATTTATGTATATAAATATACATATATACAGAAATCAGTTGAGACAGCCGTGTGGAACTCGTTGCAAGGCTTTGCTTTCAGATCGTCCAGGTCTGGCGCCTAGTTTTCCATTCATCGCACAACTCAAACATCTCATCCATGCCACATGCTTCCCATTTTCTCCATTTTTCCTCCGCATTTTGACAGAGTTTAGTTGCGCGGAATTTTTCTTTATGCGCCGCATAGCGTCTCATTAACAGACATTCATCAATTGTTAGCAATTTGTTCAACTCACCAATTTGTTGTATGTATGTAGTTGTTTGTACTTGCCACTTACATGGCATTTTTTCAGCAATGCTTCTTGCTGTCTTTAGCAATACACAAGTACAAGTATAGTAGTATTTGTGTTGGGGCACATACTCGTACAACTTGTTACTGTAACTAATGATGACAACTTATTTTACTGGACTGCCTCTAAGTTAAGTAACACAACTTGCGGTGTTGGCCTAAAAGCGACTAACACTTTTATTGGTTTTCGTAATTAATGATGCGAGCCTGTCCGACTGCCTTCCTGACTGCGTGCTAGCCTGCCTGCCAGCCTGCCTGGATGTGGGGACCAAGCAAAAAATACGACAATAGCTTGATAGCTTGTGGCAAGGTGTTTGTTCCTTTTTGTTGCCCCTTTTTTTTCTACTTCTTCTTCCTCTTCTATTATAACATACATTTAGGGTCTGTGCAAAAGTTTTCATTAATCAAAAGCACTGATTGCATTTGCAAAAAAGCCGGGCGGTGGCATGTGCTTGACTTTTATGTGTTAGAAATGTTGTTTGGCCGCTGGCAACAAACTTAGACAGAAAAATGTCGAATGTTTCTAAAGAGGGGGGAGGACTACGACTACGATTACATTAGGCAAGCAATTAGACATCTGAAATTATGCGCAAAGGGTTTAAATCAATTCCAACAGCAGTTGAGATGGGGAGGAAGTCAAATGTGTCTGGTGCTGTGCGCGTCCATCAAAATCAAAGAATATCGATGGGCTTTAATTAATCAAAAGCGCACCCAAAAAGTAATTATTAAGTAAACATGAAATACGAAATGTTTCTTCGTGCGTCAGCCATCCAATCGAAAAGTTTTGTTTATGTTTGTTGCCTGTAGTCTGTAGCCTCTAGCCTGTTGCCTGTTGGAGATCTCTCTCCCTGTCCTTTGCTGGGCGTGTCATTTGCTTGGCGTTAATTGCTTGGCTTGCTTCGTGTGTCCTTTTTGGGTTCCACACCCCTGGCTTGCCTTGTCCTGCCGCCATTTCAATTGTAATTTATCATTGTTTGCCGAATTCTCCTTGCTTTGCCTCAGTTTTAGCAATCGTATTCGCATTCGCATTCGTTTGAAAAAAAGGGTTGCTCTGCCGCTCCGAACTTTATTGGGTTCGGCTTCTATTACAGCCACTTTATTTATATTTAAATATTTTATTGAGTGCACAAATTGTTAATTGTTTTTTAATTGCATAGAAAGAAAAGAGAGCAGAAAGGAAAAGCAATTCCCAGAAACCTAATGACGAACAGCAGTCTTGCCTTAAGTGACATGTTATTTTTGTCATAAACTCACAGCTGCCGAATGAATTCCATTCGAAATTCGTCCTAGCATTGACCAGAGTCGGTGTTGAGGTCGACTTTCGTTGGTCTGCAATTCTTTGGCTTGGTTAGGTTCGGTTTGACTCGCACCAGCAGCATCAAAATAACAAATTGAGTTTATTTTCCTTTCACAGAGTGCATATTTCATGGGATTCGCATATATTCCACTTCAAAGGTTTGCACACTTTAGGCCAATACGTCGACTAAACGTGTGCTGCGTGCCAAAAAAGAGCAGGTCAGCTCTGGTAATTTGAGGGGGTTTTGGGAAAACATCTGCTCGATAAACAACATGAAGAACTCAAAGCTGAGCCAATCCAATCCAAACCGAGCCGAGCCGAGCCGTTGCCAGGCTGTCAACGAGGCCGGGCGATATGAACTGGAGCAGGTATTCTAAAACTTGTTCAAAGGCAGCAGCAGGTGAAAAATGTTTGCCATTTTGTGAAGGTAAACTTTTTTCTGTGGTTCCACAACTGGTTGTTGTTGTTGTTGTGTCAAAGACAAACACGCATATCCGAACAGACGGCAGATTCAACCAAAAAAAAAAAAAAAAACACAAGAGAAGCAAAGTAATGTAAAGAAAACATGAGACGGCGCCCCAAAATGTTGCCACTCATCTTTGTCCTATTAAGTTGATGCTCGCCTGACTGCAGCCCTTTGCTATACGTGTACCTGTTGTTGTTGTTGTTGTAGTTGCCACAAAAAGTGTGCAGCCACCCCAATATGGGGGCAGTCGAGCAGGACGCCAAGGCAGCGCAAAGAATTTTTAATGAAGCCACGATGACATTTTAACTTTGAGCCCGCCATAGCGACGACACCTGCCCACGGTTGCTCAACGACTTAGCACCCTATTTCCCCAACGCCCTCGCTTTCGGCAATATGTCAGCCATTCCTGGAAGCTTCTTGTGTACGTGTGTGTGTGTGTGTGTGTGTGTGTGTGTGTGTTGCTGTGGCACGTTGACAGTTTTTAATAAAAAGTTTCCATTTTTGGGGCTTTCATTTTGATTTTCCAGGCAAGCGCACAGAGCGACCAAAAACGCGACCGTGCGTGCGCTCGGTCGTCCGGTCTTTCCACAGATTGTCCTCCCAGAGTATCCTTCAACCCTTTCGGCAGCCAGCCAGCCAGCCAGCCAGCCGACCTTCTTCATGTGCATGTTTTAAGTAAGCTGTCAAATCATGTTCACTGCCTTCGGCGCAGGCCAACAAAAAGAAACAACCAAATTATTTTCTGCGGTCACCGGAATCAATGGCAATTGCATTTGGCAGGATTATATGCGTGTAGCGTGAAATGTCCTGACTGGCCACCAAAGCCAAATGCCAAATGCGTTAAAATGCCAAAACAACGGAAAGAATAAAGCGATGCGAAACGAAACGAATCGAAACGAAACGACCGCCCCATCGCAGTCAACAAAGTCAAATGACAAGCATAAAATGCTAATAAACGCCTTTTGTAACTTAATACGCAAATGATGCACAGAAAGGCCGACGATGTCGCCGATGCCTGCGACGATGGCTGGAGGAGAACAAAGGACCAGGGTACACTCTTCACCGGAGCAGTCAACCGAAATTCGAGCTGACTGCGGCGAACGATGAGCGGCATGGGTTCGGTGCATCTGTGTGTGTGTGTGCGTGCGTGTGTGTGTATGTTTGTGTGCGTGCGTGTGTGGTTTTGGATAAGTTTCGATTTTTAGCTCCGACCGTCGGAATTTGATGCGCAATGCGCTTTTGGGCTCTTGACTCAACCATTTAACTTCCCCATGCACTTCAAACTCAAACGCGACTACAATTAAGAACAAGAGAGAACGCTACAGTCGAGCAAGCCCGACAGTGTAATACCCTGTACCCAGGTAAACTTCCGTCACTGAGTTATATGCGCCCATAGCAGCAGCAAAAAGAGGAAGAAGACGAGCGAACTTGTTGCTGCAGTTTGTGGGGGTTGTACTGGCGAGAATTTGTTTTGCTAATAACTTTTCTTAGAATTGACCGAATTGAATAAAATTTTATACAACAGTAGACAATTATATATAAATTATGTGTGCAAAGTTTGGTAAATGTAGCATTTGAAATGTGGACGCTATTGACGAAATTCTGTAGCGGGGGAAGGGGGGGAAAATTCCAAAAAATAAAATAAACTCGTCCTTACTCGGACCTAGGAGAACCTGGATGCCAACTTTGGTTATTCTAGCTTTTATAGTTTCTGAGATCCTCGCGTTCATCCAGACGGACGGACAGACGGACAGACGGACAGACGGACAGACGGACAGACGGACGGACAGACGGACGGACATGTCTAGATCGATTTCTCTCGTCATGCTGATCAAGAATATATATACTTTATGGGGTCGGAGATGCTTCCTTCTGTATGTTACATACTTTGCACAAACCTAATATACCCTTTTTACCCTACGGGTACAGGGTATAAAAACAAAACAAAACGGTGGCAAAGTCAAGTGGGAGATGTTCACACCACTTTTATAATAGAAAATAAAATTGAATAGCATATATGTACATAGATGAATTGGCTAACTAATTAACAACCATTCGCTCTCTTTCTCATTGCAGGTAATCACGTTTATCCTTTTTCTCCTTACTCGGCCAGTTCAGAGCATAAACTCGACAAAAATTGTGGTGAGTTTCATGATAACTGCCAGGCAGAAGAGGAAGAGGATGAGTTTTTTATTATCCCGCACATGCGACTGCTCTCGGCACAAATACTTCTCCATATTCATATTTTATTTCAAAATTATATTTGTGAATACTTTCGTGGCGATGAGTGATTAGCCAAGGCTCATATGGAAACAATTTCAAGCTTCTCTTTTGTATCTCGTGATGAGTGACTGGAAAAAGCGTACTTCATAGATACTCGTATAATGTATCGCACGAACAACTGATTAAATACCATTTGTGTTGAAAACTTTCGATTCATTGCTGAGTTAATTAGTTTTCTAATGTAGTTAGCGAAATATTTTTGGTTGAGTTTACTCGGATTATGCTAAAATATTGGAATGTTGAAAGTGAAATACGAATTGAAAGCAAAAAGCAAATCATTTCTTCTTTGCTCAAATGTTAGTGCTAGCTAGTGTCAGTGTCTAACGTCTTAGAAGCTGTATTCTAGATGTATTCTAAAGTGGTGTTGACCAGAAATGTTCGAATCACTTAACATTTTCTATCGACTGTCAATGTCTATTGAAAGCTTCGCTAGTTCAATTGTCTGCTCTTGCTTGGATAGAATATTGATCGTTCAGCGGGTCACATTGGAAATTTATGGAAACAGATTTCTCATGACCTCCAATAACTTAGCAAATTTCAAATTCAATTTAATTCATCTAGACGCTTCTTTAGAAGATAATTACCACAATTTTTGACAATAGTTGAAAGTCTCAAAACAATTTAAAGCATTCGATAATTAAAACACATGTGAATCAGAATTGTAGGAGACTTTTCCGAACTTTAGGAATAGCACTACAATTGAAAACATAATGAAACATAATGCTGCTTTTGGAAAACATGCGTCTGTCAGTTATATTTGATCTAATTTCGAAAACATTTTGAAATTTGAGACGTGAGAGAACAAAAATAATTATAATAATAGTATTAGGGCTTGTCCGCACACATTCCATCCATAATGTGTTTGGGGCTTGTGCTATAAAAGTGTTCATTTAATATTCGGAGTCATGTGAAATGCATAAACAAATAGAAAATGGAAAAGACAGAGAGAAGTGAAAGCCGATCCACTAAACGAAACTCACAAAAAGCGCAATTGATGTGCGCGGTTCATATTTTTGACGCATTTTAGTGACGGCGGCTGCAACTGCAACTGATGGGCAGTCCATAAACAAATATTTCACATATTCACACAACTTGTTAATTGGTGTGTGTGTGTGTGTGTGTGTGTGCATATGTGAATATATGTATATACGCAACTGTGGTTGTTGTTGCGGCAGGTGGTCGAGCCTGGCTCTGCATATGTGGGCCGAATAGTAACGTCGACGCCAGCTCTGTTTATGGCCAACACGCAAATTGAGCCCGCGAGGTGTAATAAATACATGACACTATAAACCCTGTACTATGGCTGCCAGGCTGCAGCAACGGCCTGGCCACTATCAGCGCCAATAACAACACAAACAACAACACAAACGACAACAACAGCAACAACAACAATAAACTGCATTAAGAATGCATGTAAATGCAAGGCATTCAACGCTTCGCCGATTTTTGCAGTCGACGCGCGCCTCGGCACTTGCGACTATTAGCGCTTTGATTGTCTTGCTGAGAGGGGAGCTTGGGCCACCGACCCTCCGACCGACAGACCGACAAACTCTTCCCTGTCGCGACCATACCGACAAGACTGCAGCAATGCGCTCCAACTCGGGCCTGCAACTCAAGTTTTTAGCCCGCATTTAAACAGTAGTTACGAGTATTGTTGATTTTAATACTCTCCACACGACGGTAATGGGGTATACTGGAAAGTTCGTAGAGTATGTAACAACATTTGTGACAGAGTTCGCGCGTCTGTCTGTATGAGCCGAAAAATCTTTTGAGCTATACTACCTAGGTACGTCAAACTTGCCACGTACACTTGTCTTCCCTTTGTGCAGCACGACTTTATTACAAATTATAAATACTTAGTCGTGTTAATTTGTTTAGCTGCCTTTTGAACAAATGATGCAGAATATTCTGCTGATTTTAGTTTAAAACTCCATTATTTAGTAACTGTAATTGAAACGATCGAGTTGTGAATAGACTATACCTTTTTAGATTTTTTCGACATGGAAATTCCTTCTGAATATTAAAGGCCAGTCTCTAAAAATTGATGTTAATTTAAGCCTAGTTCATTTTTCGCATCTGTAGGAAATATAAGACCATAGGACATACAACAGTCGGGCTTGCTTCAATATTTTCTCACTCTTCTGCTGCTCAGCCCTGTTTGCCTTTTTCGTGTTTATGTTAAGTGTTTCGGTTTTCAATCTCGGTGTTTGTCTGTTGTGTGTGTGTGTCTGTCTGTCTGGCTGTGTTGAACACTTTTGTTTTTTGTGTTTAGGTTTTTCTTCGCTACTTTGGAGCTGGCAAGAAAACGTGTCGCTTCAATTTGTGTTTGGCTAATGAAAATACTTGGCCATCAGCCTGTCTGGCTGTCCAGTTGTTTGACATGTTTGTTTTGAAAGCGTTGCATTTTCACCTCGCTGGGTATGGTCTGGTCAATGCGCTTATTTGTTGGTGCCTCTCTGATGATTGCCCCCACAATGTGTGGCACACATACACGCACAAATCGAATCGACTGAGGGCATCATGCTCAGCAAACAAAGCAAATTCCATGCAAATGACTTCATCATTGTGTGCTCTTAGCGCGGAAATTACGCAGCATTTTCAACGATTTCAACTGCATGCCGATAAACTAGCTCGTAATCTCAGAGTTGTCGCCGCCGTCGTCGTTGCCACAACCACAAAACCATTTCCAAGACCAAGACAATGGGCGCCAATGCTGCGGCTCTACAGATGATTCTAGTTGTAGACACATCTGTGTGCCCCTCCCTATCCCTAACCCTAGCTAAGTTGACTTGATGTTGCGTTCGTTGATGCGTTCGTAATGGAATTCAATGAATTTAATGGAAATTTTGCATTTACATAATCGATGCAGAGCGAAGAGCAAAAAAATATGAGCTCACACGCAAATTAAGTGCACACACACACTCACACACACACACACAATTTCTCTTAAACACAGTCACACTAACCAGACAACGGTCGTTGCACAGTGGCTCAATCAAATATGGCGGATCTAACAATTTGTTTATAGCTTTAAGACTTGCCTACACTACTTACCTCAATTACTTTCTAAGAAAGTCAAATGCAACAAATTTTGCATAAATTATGTGCATGTTTATTGCATTTTAGTTATAAATTTTAAATAAAATTAAAAAAGTCACCAACTACAGAATAATTCTTACCCTAATAGTTAATCTGTGCCATGGCCTAATACTGCTTTTGATGTATCTGTATTTCTGTTTCACGGCAATTATTAATTTATATTTGCGGCAAGTTTTCAGACTTACGTTTAAATATATATTTTTTTGTTGAATATATTTATGCAAGGAATCGGCCTGCAACTTTGGCCATAACAAAACATTTAACTATTACAAGTATCCGAAAAAAAAATTAATATCTTATCCTAATGAGTTAGCTGGCTGCCTTCCTTTAAACCCAATAACACGGCGTAGGGGACTGGCCAGCCTACAAGATTGCGACGGTTCATCAATCGGTCGTTGTAGCGGCTACAATGGCGATTAATTTCCTCTTCAACTCTCACTAGATTAAGGTCTCGTTTAAATGATGAACTCATATTAACATTGCGCATTTTTTAAATTTTAAAATCCACATTATATCTATAAAATTTTACAATTAAATTAAAGAAGAGAACACAAAATGACGTCTTCATGTTTTCTTTTCTTATTTTACGTGTTACTTACTATATAGTATTTCTCACTGGCCGGTCTTGAATTAATATTTCTACTACAATTATCTATTAAATTGGAATTCGACCGGTCTAATAAGTTCGCACTATGGTTTCTTGAAATTTTGTTTCAAAATTCAAAACATCGCTTGCCAACAACTTTTTGCCACTATGCAGAGCTTTTATTGCAGCCTGGGGCACAGTTGTTGTCTACTGTTCGTTCCGCTGACCAAAAGCTGTCCGACTGCCACCGGTCAGAGTTGTCTTGTGCATATCTCTCTGCCCCTCGGCCCTCTTCCCTGGACAACTGGCCGCTATGTGCATCTCAAACTTAAGCCATGGCCACAGACAACGAGCAACGCTGGCGCTGCTTGCGCAATGCCTGACTGCCTGACGGCCCGACTGCTGAGCTCACTGGCCAAATGGGTAGCCCGTCTGGGATTGCTGTCTGGCCTGCTGTGGCTGCTGCTGCTGCTGTTGCTGTTGCTGCTGTTGCTGGTCAGACGATCGACCATTTGTTGAATTTGCATGTGTGGCAAAGCCTTTGCAACAGCAAAGGCAACAACAGCGACGGCAATGGGAACATCTTCTGTTATATGCCTACTTGTAGCTACGATTGTCGGTCGGTGTTGTTGCTGTTTGTTTTTGTTTATGAGCTTAGATTGTGTGGCCGTTGATTTAAGATATTTAATGTATAATTTAGTGCATTGAGATAAGGGCGCGCAGTGTGAGTCTTAATGTGCCACAGACGCCATATAGGGGGGCAACAGTAACGACAGCATGTTCCACATGGCCTTATGATTGCAAAATGTACGTTATTGTCTTGTTTGCGATAACACTTGTAGTTTTGTTTATTTAACGGCACTAAGTGCGTGGCCATGACTGCGCCCGACGCATTTGCATAAATCGCCGAATGCAAAATTTACAGCAACTTAAATGCTCGCCATCCCATACAGATGCATTAAACAATTTGTGTGCCACTTAACAAAAGCAACAAACAAAGCTGCTGCTGTTGATGCTGCAAATGCTGATGATGATGATGATGGGGATGATGATGATGGGGATGACTATGACGATGATGATGTTGCTTACAGTAGCCATTGCGATACAAATAATACTTTAAGCTGAAAATCGATAGCTGGCCAAAGCATTTTCACAGTCTCCATGACAAACAATAACAGATGAGAGTGCATGAGTGTGTGATTGTTTGGTAATAACAAAAGCCAATATGCCATAACATGGCCAGCGTACACAGACATACCTATATGTATATGTGCACAAATGCAAACGTGCGATAATGCATTGTGCATACTCTATACTCCATACCCCATACCTCAGAGCTTTTATCCACCCCCCATATCGGCCCTTCACATGCCTGCCATGGCGAAAAAAGCGTGAAAATTCCGTTGGACAGTCGGGAATACGGAGATACAATTACAGCAATGCCTGAATGGGCCGTCAACTCACATGGCCGGCTTCAGATAAATTACACTTGGCCATTTAATAAATAAAAACTCCATTAACAAGTGCGGGCGTGGCAGCTCGCAGCACGCAATTTCCATACAGCGCCGCCAATTTCCCATCTGCTGAGTCTGGGCTTGAGTCCGAATGTCCGTGTGATTGAGTAAGTGCTCTTTGGCATTGAGACCCGAAATGGACAAGCGATCTAGTGGACTTGGGGCTCCAAGTCCAAGTCAGACAATGCAAGACGTCACTCAATCAAACCAGGCCCCAGCAAGGCGGAACAGTGTGCTGTGGAATACTTTGGAAAAGTTGTTAGTCAGAATCAGTAGAGATAAAAATATACAATTGTTATAAAACTGTGGCGAAACTATCTTTATGATAACGTTAAATCCAAGCCTTCAACTAATTTTCCAACCATATAACCTATAATCTTGTGTGTGGTCATTGTAGTTTCGAAAATCAGCATTTACATTTTCATGAACATCGCAGATTGGTGAAATTTTATTGTTTTTTAAGACTATTAAATTAATTCCATCAATTAATTCAATCAATTTAATTTTCTATTACTAATTATTTTCATTATTTTGGAATTAAAATTAATCTAATATTGCATTGAGATTATTCTATTTTTTTTCCAAACAATAATGTGAGGCTCTTTTCAGTAGTTCTATAATTTATACTTACAATAAATGCCAAGCCTATGTATTTACAAATAAAAGAAGAGTCTTCTTAAAGAAATAACTATCAAGGAGGAAATGTTTAAGTTATATGATAGATTCAATAGTGAAGCTTTTCAATGCTCTTTTAAAAGACGAATAAAATTTAAATAAAAATTTTCCTACATTTTACCAAGAGAAAAAGTGAAGGACAATTTACATTTGTCTTTTTGCAATTTATGGAATAGTTTTTAAATCGAAGTGGCTGAGCTCTGCAATACAATTTATTCTCATAATATTTTTCAAGTGTGTAAAATAAATATCGGTTACTTGTATTGTTGCTGCCATTACCCGTATCTGAGCAATGGTCGGGAGTGCGGAGCATGCTTGTCAATTGCTGTGTGTCGATAAAACTTGAAGCTGAGAATTGAGGATGGAGGACCGGCGCCTGCAGTCGAATTGTCCGGTTTAACGCCCACACGTGCTGGCAACGGTTGCTTGTCTTGCCAGGATTACCTGTTTGCCGCCTGCACGCTCCGCGCTCCATCGTGTTATCTTTTATTTGCTTGGCTTACATGACAACAGAAGAAAAAGTTACAGCAGTAACAACGACAAAAACAACAACAGAAACAAGAGTTGTTGTTGGCCACACATTGCATCATCAGCCAACGGGCATGTAGCATGCAACAATTGTGCCGCACTTTTTGTTTTCATCCAATGTTGTTGCTGGCTTTTCTCCTTTTTGCCATGGGCATGGGTACGTTGGAAATCCTGTTTGGCGCCTTGCATAAATACTTGCAGTTTCACAGTCCGGCTGAGAGCCAGCCAGACAACGTGTAACAGTTGTTGTTGTCGTTGTCGTTGTTGTTGTTGGTGTTGTTGCTGTTCAGCTTGTGCTGCAGCAGCATCGGTTAGTGTTGTTGCTGCATTGGCCGCAACATGTTGTAATTAACCCGTTTGTCATGCAAATAAATCAAAAGTAACATCCATTTTACACTCACAAGGGGCCTTGTAATAGCAGTTATGTTGTATGTGTGTATGTGTGTGCATGCCTATTTGTATTTGTGTTTGTGTTTGTTTGTGTTGGTATTTGTGTTAATCTACACCTTTTTTGCCGCACTTTACACAGCAGCCAACACACATACACACACATACAGCAGGCTTCGGACATTTTTAAGTGGGTCTCTAGTTGCATTCGCAATTTTGGTTTGGCACAATTTTCATTTTTGCACTTTCATGCAATTTTCCAGCTGTGGAAATGCCATTTTCTGCTGCTGAAAATTGCCCAGCCAGCTACACAGCTACACAGCCACACAGCCGCACAGTGCGTCAAATTAATTGAAACAAATGCGTTTAAATACTATTCGCATTTGTCAACACGGCGAATCCGGCAAACGTACGTGCTGGGCATCCAAAATAAGTGTCGCTCCGTCCATATGTCTGGTCGAGCGATCGTGTGCGTTCTAAATACTGCCACTTGCATGGGCCAGCGAGGATGGAATGGGATGGGCGGAAGGAAGGAAGGGAGGGAGGGGTGAGTGGAGGCAGGTAAGGGATTTACGTCCTGACTGCGATCGTGTGCAATTTAATGCCTCAATTTTCTTTAAGCGCAAAACAATTTTCATTTTATTTGCTTGCTTGCTTTCAGAATATGTTTTTTTTTGTCTTTTTTTTTTTGGCATTTTTCGGGCCAAGCATTTGGACGCATGTACGTGTTGCAAGGTGAGACGAAATGCTGATGAATGAACGACGATGGGAGCGAGTCGCACATAAAAATAGCGACGCCATGTAATGTGGCGTTTAAATGTTGTTGCTATAGTTGTTTTATTTACTTTTCTTTTCCTCAAAATGGTCGAGTGACGGCGACTGAGCGCACGCGCTCGTTTTTTTTTTTTGTTTTTTTTTTGGTTAAATGGCAATGAACTTGAACGTCTCGTAATTGCTGCGACGGCGACTCGACGATTGGACAACTCGACAGTTCACCAAGTCGGCAACTCGGCAACACGGCAATTTGGCGAGTGGTATGAAAGTGTGTGTGAGTGCGTGTGTGTGTTTATCTTTGCATCATTTAGCGGTGAATACGCGAAACGGTTTGTTAGACACGCAATGCCTGCCATAATAATTGACCGCAAAGTGCCAAATGGGACACACAGCTGCAAATCTGTGCTCATGTCGGAGGGTGTGGGTGGAGTGTTTCATTTGGGCTGTCGGTATTTGTTTTTTGCGTTTAATAATAAAATTATATATTTAACAGCAGTTTACAAATAATGAGCTAACGAGGCACAATGAGATAAGCACGTAATATCTTCAGTGAAGGCACGTTTCTATATGTATATGTATTAAGAATATTTATGCCGATCCTAACTACAGCAAATGAAAACACATTTTTGAAGCTTCTTATATTTGTGTTTATCTTAGTTATTATTATTCAGTAGTCGGTATTTGAAATTATGAAAATATAAAATAATTTTTATCATTTCTGAAATATGCTAGAATATTTGCTATTCCTCGAAAGTCACAAAAATGTTTGCGTTCGCTAAACAAATAGCAAATAATTGTTTATTAACGGTTTCTCATATCGAAGAAATAATAAATTTTTAAGGTTGCCAGAGCTATTTATAAAACGTGTTTAATATTCCAGATGGGACATATATTTTGATCAATTTTCACAACTCCTCTGTAGAAAAGGCATCCTTCTAACTTAACTTAAAGCCAACAAGGGAAATTAATTGCTGATTAAACTAAGCTTAAACTATTCCAGTATTTGTTATATAAATAGATTTTCTATTGTACATTAAATTTACATTCATTTGCATACATGTGATTTATTTGCATGACAATTCAAATTCGAAGCCGCCTTGTCCATTAGCAGATTATTGAATTGAATTGAACAGGCTGAATTCAATTCTGATTTGCAACTTAAATGTTGCTATATTTAAGTCTTTCGCAATATACAACAACAAACAATAAGCTATTTAATATTGATATGAGCAAAGAGTGTAGTTTGTTTCCTGCTTGTGAACTCAACGAAAACCAACATTTGCCAATTGTGCCATGATGGCTTCATAAAGTGAAATGTGTCTCATGAAAAATATGCCCTTGTTTTGGGCACATACACGAAACCAACAAGAATTCACACCTAATAAAATGAAGAAGACATTTTCGGTGTAGACGACGAACAACGACAGCAGAAACAGCAACATGTTTGCCAAAAGAGTTGTTAGTTGGATGGGAGAGAGGGCTGTGCGGGGCGGAATGAAGTGTTGCGTAATAAAATGCACACAATTTACGCAATTTACGTAACGTTAAAAAACATAACAAGCAAACAGACATGGAGACTGCGGCGTCAGGTGACGTGGGACTAGGCGAGCCAGGACCAGAATCTGAAACACCAGCAAGCGCAGGAACAGAAGCTAGGAGAGCGACAGGACTTCTAGCAGGAGCTGCGGGGTGGCGGCAATAATAGCAACAGCAAGCAGAGGCACTTAGTACACACATACACAAACACACACAGAGCAATATATGTACTCGTACAAGAGCTAAAACTTACATATATGCACTGAGAACAAAAACGGGGAATGGGAATGCTTATACAGTAAAGGAAAAAAAAATAGAAAATTAGTATGCAATTAAATTTAAAATCTATATTAAACATTTGTTACTATTATTCTTTTTATCTCAAATACAATATAAAATAAAAACAATTGTAACATTTTCCACTTGAGACGAATAATTGATGCACAAACATCTAGACATTGTCTGCATTTAAATTATATTCTAATGACTTATGCTAATTATATTAGAAATAAACTTTTAAAGGGATAAGGCTATTGTGTATTTTAAGGATCTACCTATCTATTCTACTATATTATATGGAATTTGCAACACGACTTTTAATTGGAACAGTATTTTACAGATCAGAGCATTTTTTTATAAATGTATGCTCTTAGTTTATAATAATACGTATTTTTTCCATCGAGCTATTTTTCCTTAAAGTGTAGTTAGCGTTGACGCATTGAAATAACTGTTAAGTTGCGCTTTGTGTGTGTATGGGTGTGTGTGTGTGTGTGTGTGTGCGCTGCACACTCAAAGTGTGATGTTCAAACAATTTTCGACGCTCACTTTTTTCGCTGTTCCCCCTACCGCCATTTTGTTGTCGTTGTCGCGCATTGTTGCTGTTCCCCATGTGTCGGGAATTTTTGCGCTGCTGAGAGTTGTTGCAGGAACCAACCTATAAAACAGCAAGACGGCTTTTCTCTGTCATTGTCATGGGTGTTGTAGTTGTGGTTGTTGTAGTTGAGTTTGTTGTCGCCTGCTGAAATGTTGCTATATGTTATGCACATGTGTGTGTATGGGTGTTTTGTGTGCTTGTGCTTTGGCGGTCCTGCCCAACCCACTGTAGCTTATTTTGTTATTGTTGTTGTTTGCTGCAGCATGTTTCGAAATTCAATTTTCGTCAAGTTGGCTAGAAGTGCAAAAAGAGAAGACAGCGAACGTCGAAGACTTACACTTTTTCTTGTTTGCGATTCATTTCTTGTTCGTTCTGTTTCTGTGACAAAAGCAACATTTGTCTGTGTCGGACTGACTGTCCTCACACACTCGTCCCAACTTAGTACCATATACATATTTTTGTACTATATATATATATATATATACGTATGTATACACATATCTGCCAAGACATGCAATAACTTTAACTGATTTTTTACACACACACACACCAAGCGTATTTATAATTCTATTTATGCTTCAATATAGGCGAGTAACCGAGTCAGGCTCTTCAACGAGGCAACAGAACTGGCCATAGCACAAGGCAGGATGGCAGAATGGTTGGCAGGATGTTTGGAAAGAACACAAGGCGTTGTCGGCAAAGTTTTCGTCAAGCTTAATGATAAAGTGAAAGTTTTTTCAGTTGCTGTCATTGTAGCTGCCGTACCGCCCTCTACACTCGCTTGCTTTCCTTTCAATCTTGTTGCATATTGGCTTTGCATACGCCCAGGCGTTCTGTTTTTATTTTCCACCGGCATGTGTGGAAAGCTCTCAGAGCCCTGCCTAGCATGAAATCAAGTTGACTTTTCATTAACAGCTCAAGAGAAAAGCAACAATGGCAGAGCATTCTGTTGGCGTTGGCAAGCCAGGCTAAGTTATTTTACTGCCTGTCATAGCGGTACTTAAAACACACACACACACACACCCGCAAACTTAACCACACACAGATGCATATACAAGTATACATACGAGTACACGCACTGTGGATGCCAAAGTTGTGCAAGGCCTTATTAAGTCTGTGTTGTTGTTGCTTTTGTTGTTGTCATTGGCAATTTTCCTCACATTTTACTGCAGTTTGTAGCAAGCATTTTTACGCCACCCTTCCATGCAACATTAATGCGATTTGTATGAAATTTGTTTAACTACTTAACAAACATTTTTGCGTTGACGAAATGAGCGAACAAGAATGGAGGAAAAAATGTTTTCATTTGCCAAACTCATTAATTTCGTGCATGGAAAAATATTATTGTTTTTACTTTGCCTTTATTTGTGACTTTTTTGGCACTTGAGGCGCAGCTGGGTTGCATTTTTAATGTCATTGCCCAAAGCAAATAAAAGTCAGGCAATTATATGGTCCCTTGGTGTCAAATTGTAAAGCCCTGGTGTTATCCGAACCTCCGTCGACAAAATATGAGGGAAACACACGCGCCCGCATTTATGATATGTATGTAATAATAAATTGTTGCAAATGATGATTGACATTTGATGTGAATGTGTGTGAGTTGTGTGCGTTGTGTATGTTGACATTGATGTTCATCAGCAATAAAAACGCAAAATTGCGCATACGCACCGTTGCGCGTTAACACGCAGCCGATTAAAAGCAATATAGGCAGTAGGCAGTAGGGAGTGGCATCATCAGCAGTCTGTTTTTATGGCAGCCAAACACTCACATACTGCCAGCCCCATCCCAGAAGCACCCATGAAGCGTGCAGATACATTGCGCCTGGGATGCAGCATCCTGGCCTGCCTCATCATAAAAGCTGACGTGACTCTGTCGGACCAATGGGCGATGACGATGCCGATGGCGATGGCGATGATGTTGACGCGTGACTGACAGACTGACTGGCCGACGAACTGATCAAATGAGCGGTGCCGTTAAGTGCGTGTGTTTACAAATTCCTTCACATTTCCCTAATTCAACTCAACCCATGGCTTAGGACCAACCACCCAGCCAACGATTACGTAAATATCCTGCGACAAACAGGGAGTTTGGCAAACGAACAACCCTGTAACATCAATTTTTGGTTGCATTGCAAATGAGTTGAGCCACTCGCATAAATGTTTAATGTGCTTGGCCCTCAGCAGCAGCCCAAGTCATTTGACTTCAATATTTAATGCCACATCGCCGTCTCCTCACTCTCCACTCCCCACTCCTGACTTGCTACTTCCTAGCCATCAAGCCTGCATTTCATTTCGGGCTATCGCTCTAATTGAAGGGAGCAAAGCAAACAGAAGCAACGATTGCGACTGCGATTACAATTTCAAGTTGTTGGAGCACTTGCTGTCAAGCACTTTCGCTCTTAATTAATCAATGTTAGTAAAGTCTTTATCTGAAAAATAACAAAAGAAAAAAACATCAATAAATATTTGGATATGAAAATAGTCTCGTATACCCTGTACACGCCTCCATTCTTACACTAAAATTAAACTTAAAAAAAAAATAGCCTTCTATTAACTGCACCGCGTTTGTTCCTTCAGGCAAAAAAACTGATAAATACTAAATGTGGTAACCATTTCTTACGGAACAAGCGAAGATAGTAAGGTATTATGAAAAACAAATTAATGCCAATTGTGGTTACAAAAAGCTCATTCTTCTCGTACTGAAATTTTAGATAATCAGATGGATTTCTCCCTCTATATTATAATAACTCTTTATATTATATCTTTGAACTAATAGACTTGGTCTCCCTATGTATAGCATAAGTGCATATTCAGGTTCCAACGATGGTTGAAAATAATTCAAGATCTACAGGGTTGGACAGACAGAACTCATCACCTCATTAATTACTTAAAAACAAACAAAACTTAACTTTAAAGCAAAAGTATTAAGTTGCGCATATATACCTATAACCTACTACACACATGTCCATTTGCAATTGAAATAAATTAATTATCGACATCTTGATGCACGAAATAAGAACAAGTCTTCTCTTAAAAGGATTTGTGAATAAAATAGAAAAAATTGCTAGACGCACAGTCTGACGTACAGACATACAAGCAAACATGTGGGCGAACAAACAGATTGGTTTATAGGAGAGACGTCGCTATTTGGATTTAACTCGTCATTATTTCTTCTAAGTATATCTGCTGTATATCTTCTAAGTATACATTGCTGGCAAACAAAAGATACCCCTTCAGTTAATGGGAAGAGTATTAGTATTAGTATTCGAAACCTCGCATGGCCTTTCAAAATAAAGCATATGTAAGCTTGAAGAGGTTTGCTTTTGTACGCTGATAAGATATGTTCGTGTTGGCCAGGGCTAAACAAAAAGGGGCCAGTAGACTTATCGGTACGAGTCGTGCGATAAGCCCCAGATTCAATTAAGAACCAAAACAATTTTGGCCAATGCATTGGCAACAACTGTATCGTACTTTTAGCTGTTGCCGCCTGCAAGTTTGTACTGCTGGCAAACGTACACATACACAACATGTACATGTATGTATAGAAGGTTTATATGTGTATGTAAGTATATACAGGAATGTTTGTTAAAAATTTGTGTAGCAACTGCAAACACTAGAGAGTGCGAACACTTGTCCGGGCAGGCTGCGACTGAGCTGCAAAGTGCGCCAAATAGAAATTGGAGCGAAATCAGTTAACTTTTTCATTTTTTCCAGCTTATAGAGCCACTTCAGACACGCACGCAGGCACACGCACACACACACATGCTATCAAATTACACTAACTAGCAAGCGAATAGCAACTGTATTTTATTTACAGCAACACATAAAAAAGGCCTTATAAATTATTATGAAAACTTTTCTTTGCAAATGTACTTAAAAGCGAAACTCATTATTGTTTTACGTCAAATGTATTTAAATGTATTTCTAACAAAATAAATGCTGAAAAATTAATCAAAGAGTACCGGTACTAATTAATGCAATAATCCTCATGTTTATCAAAGAAATAGAACAAATTTTTAATCACCACTGACTTCGTACGAAGCTTATTTTTTGGTCAAATATACATACGTACGTATAAACGCATGTACATGTACATATACATTTATATTTATTTTACTGACCTCTGGGCTAAGGGGAATTTTCAAAAGAAAACATTTTTTAGTAAATATATAAGAAATATAAACAAAAGGCAAATGTAAAAAAACCTTTAAAATATTAAGCGCTAAGAATAAGAATGTGAGAAAGAAGAATATAAATTTTCTACAACGCTCAAGTTAAGCTGCAAAAAATTAATCTCTAAGAGGTCACATCTGGTTATAATTGCATACTCTTGGAGAATTTAGGAGGTATACTCTGTATAAATAAGTTTTACAATCAACAATTATAATTATATTTGAAAATTTCCTCCAAAGAAATGTACGCGTCTGATCGCAGCTTAGTGCTTGAAAAGAATCCAGATGCTTTGAATACTTTTTGCTAAACTTATTCGTATTAACATACAAATATTTATGTTTAATAACCATTCTCATTTCTTCTGAGTACAATTTAGAATTTGATTCCAATGCTAAAATGGTAGATGAAACAAAATTTTAATGAAAGTGCATATTTGAAAAATTTGCAATTTAATGGGTGCAGCTAGTTATCTAAACGCTGGTGTTTGCGGCTTAAGAGGATGCAGCTACAGCTGCCTGTAGTTATGTGCGTGTGTGGCAACCACTTGGCACTGATTGCGCAGCAGCTATGCGTCTGACAAAATACCTTGTTGCAACGGCTATAGAACTTTGTTGTTACTTGAATAAATCGGGGTAACTGTGCCCCAAATCTGCTACCAAGTGCTGGGCAGGTCACATAAATAGGTTCCACTGTAGCAGCGGCAGCAGCAGCAGCAGCAGCAACAACAAGAACATCAACAGCTGGCATGCGTGCGCTGTCAACCAGTCAACCAGTCAGTCATTCACTGGGTCTGTCAGTTTGCCAGTCAGTGCCGTTGATTTCTATTACACTTGACAATGTTTTTTTTTCTTTTCAACAATTTTTGTTTAGCTCTTCTTTGCTGCTACTGTTGTTGTTGTTGTTGCTGCTGCTGCTGCTGTGTGTGTGCGTGTTTTTCTTTTGCTGCGTATTTTGTATCATTTGACGATTTGTGTGGCAAGCAAGTAAAAATGTGGGCTTCATATTGCCTTTGGCCCTACCGATTCCCATCCCCATCCCCAGCCCCATTCTTGACTTGGAGATCGTCATCGTCATCAGGTTGCCTGGCGCTATTTCATGCTGACATGATTTTGACACATAAATGACAAAGTGTTTAATATCCACGCCAGCGTGTCAGCAACAGAAATTATGTCACCAGTGGTGAGGTACTATGAACGTGTATGTGCTGTGTGTACTGTGTGTGGCAGACAAACCAATCGTGACGATGCTGAAACTATTTCTCTTTAGCCAGCAATTGTTGGCGGCAGCAGCAATTGTTGTTTACATTTTAATTTGTTGTAGAAAGCTTGGGAAATTGTGCGAGCAGCGTTGAAATTTAGATGAAAATGAATTGGAAAACTCATGCTGGAAGATTTTGCTTTTACACGCTCTTCGTGCAATTTAGTTTAAACAAATTCTTTCAAATATTCGCATGCACTGCAATGCTAATGCTGGCTGCCATTTCGGTTGCTCCTCCTACTCTCCCTCATACCCTTCCTCCATCTCCTCCTCCTCCTCCTCCTCCTCAGCAGTGTTGTCGTCTGTGACATCGTTATGATCAGAGTCTGGCGTGTGTTTATATGGCATCATTATCGCCCGTGTTCATGGCGGATTAACTGGCAGTGTTGCTGTTGTTACTGCTGCCGCCTGGCAATCCTTTTGGCAGCTCTTGCGTTGGCGTTGACGTTGGCGCGACTGTCTGTCCCGTCGTCTGCCTCATTCTGTCTGCCTGCCTGCCCACGCGTGCCACATGCAACTACGATATGAGTTACCCTGATCTCTCCACATGCCACATGCCACATGGAACATGGCCGCTTGTTGTTGTGTTTTTGCTGCTGCACTTTGGCTGTTGGCCATTGTTGTTGCTGCATTTGCTGTTGCTGTTGCTCTTGCTCTTGCTTTTGTGAGTCGTTCATTTTCGCCACACACTCAAAGGAAAATTATGCAGCAGTTAAAATTTAAAGTTGAGTGGCGTAAATGACATTTAATTGAATTAAAAATAGCATGTGCCCTTTTCATGCATGCCCCTGCAACAATGTTGGCTCGTCTCTCAGTCTCCTTCAATTCGTACGTTTATTTTCATTTTCATTTGCATTTCAAGCTTGTCGTCTCAACAATAAAAAACAAAACCAAATAAATCTCATGTGTGCGCCGCTTTTCTTCTTCTTCCAATTAATGATACCGACGTGGCAGAGCTGTTTATGGTTTGAAAGCTCTAAGTATAAAGTAAGTAAGGCATACTAAAGTTTAGATTCACAGTAGATAGTGGACAGATGAAGTCACGAATGGAATTAGTTAGTCCGGTCTTCAGGTCGCAGTTGCAAATATTTCAATGTTATTGAGGGACTAAAAGATGATTAAAAGATTAAATTTGTTCTTGTAAGCTGGCATAGTTATGCGAAAGGAAGGGAAATCAAGGAGTAATAACACATTTAAAAAATAATACAAAGTAAATCTCAAACTCAAGAAAGAAGTAAACTTTGCAGCAAATTAGCATTGTTATTACTATTTAAATAAATATTATTGAACATTAATAATTTGCTGGTAAATTATGTACCTGCCTGAGCGCTGCAAAAAAAACCGGTTTCAAATTTCTTAAAAAAATTACTTACTTATTAATTAAAGCTGGAGGCATTTCCTCGGTTGAGGAAGGTCAAGCTTTCATTCGTTTTGATTGTTTGGAGTTTTTGTTTAGCTTATAAGTAGATATATTTAAGAAGTTATAAGAATTTCGAGGGCGCAAGTATGAAAGACTGAAGAGATCTCTCTATAGGTCTCTCCACCAGTAACAGCCTAAGCGGCTCCTGCAAACAAGCTCCACTGTAGTTCTATCGCTGGTCACAAGCTCGTATGTTTGCTCGTTCTATCGCTTTCATTTCTCCGCTGGGCGATAATGAATTTGACGTCAATCTTTATTTGGCAGCGAGTGTCATTTAAGATACCAGTCGCAATGCGTCGCTGCCGAATAAAGCGGCATGTGTGGATTGAAGGGATGGAGTAATGGTGGGAGGGAGGGAGGGAGGGGGCAGCAGCGGAAATCGCGCACAACGGCACGAAATGTTTGCCCTGTGCATGGCATGAAATCAAAATACAAAAGCATACAAAATACACACACAAACAAGTGTGTACAATGGACAAAAAAAAAAGAAAAAATAAAACAGTAGCAGCAACAATGTGGCGTTAAAGTAGAATTACTGATTGGCAAAAAAAGCCAGCGAACGATGCTAGCGTCGCTGCCGACGCCGACGCCGACGGCGACATCGACAACGGCAGCGACGTCAGCGTCGCGGTGGCAATGAAATGTGAAAAGAGCGAAGAGCAGCCAACGTCAGTCTCATACAAGTTTAATTTAATGATGCTTCAAGTATGGGCGTTGGGTGCAGAGGGCAGAGGGCAGTGGGAGGTGGCAGGTGGCAGGTGGGATGTGGGCTGGGGGCTGTGGGCTGTGGGTGGCTAATGCTCTAGGTGTTGGCAGGGGGGCTGGGGGGAATATGGTGGTGTAGTTAGGGGCACGGCACTAAACAATAAAAGCGCTACTGGCGCAAAGTTAGACGATCGCTCGCATTCATGGATGTAAAGCAACAGACAGAGAGCGTGGCATTGGAGCGGTCTATGAGGCGGTGGAGGAGTGAGTGAGACAGTGAGAGACAGTCAGACGGCAGTTAGACATGCTTTATAAATAAATAATTGTGCATTGATGAGACAAGCTGCGGTGGCTGAAAGCTGAAGGCTGCGGGAGGATGGCGGGCAGTTCTACATATAACCACAAAACCGTAACTGTAATTTCATTCGCTTCGTCCGTATATACATACACATGTAGTATCTAAGTGTATGGCAGACACAGAGACAGACACCACACACACACACAAACGCACGCACTTCCGCATAATGCGCCGAGAACGAAAGCCAGCAAAATGAAGCTGTCATTTCAAATGTCAATTTGTATAAACTGTTCTACGTTGGCGTTGGCGTTGGCGTCGCTCAACAAGCCTCTATACTAAGTGAGAATATTTTTGTATACTTATGTATATATGTATGTACATATGTGAGAGATAAATACACCATGCAGCCATGGGCTATAAATGAAAACACATATAGGATTTAGCTAGAAATGCTGCTCGTACGCCTTAGAATTTAGATATTTATAGACATTTTATTTTTCGCACATAATGCCAGTTTATTCATAACATTGTCAACAAAGAAAAAAAGCAACAACAAAAAATGAGAGACGAAGACACTTGTTATGCTAATGACAAGGTCACATTATGCTTGACTTGCTGTGCACTTGAGGTGCAGTTCGTTGCACTTTGTTGGCCGATTAGAAGCTATTGATGCCTCATTCTCTTCCCTCCACCCGATTACTAATCAGTCGAACGCTTATTTTACGCCAACGCGCGCGCACCCTGCAAAATAACAAAATAACTTAATGATGCACCATATATGGCCAGGAAGCGAGCGCAACCATAAAATATGGCCAACTATTCACAGCCGACCGTTGCCCCGCTTTGGCTTGCGTTGCCGTCCATGGAGTGCGTCGAGTGCTGCGCTCACATGCCGGTTGCCATATGTGGCAATGCCTCCGGCAAATACTTTGCAATGGGCATTGCAATTTCGAGCTTATGACATGGTCCGTATGACCACTCACTGCCACTGCTGCTGCTTTTGTTTCTGATATGCTGGCCTTTTTCGTACCCTATAGCCTCAAGGGTGTATTGACTTTTGTCGTTAAAATAGGAAGCAACCATTGCCAGACTCAATAAAACCCTATTACTTTTTCACAAATTCATTGCTCATTGAAAGTCTGCTGACACAGAGAAGGTTCGGTTCGGTTTGGTTGAATTCGATATATCTTAGTATGTGCACCATTTCCCTTTAAGAACAGAATTTCAGGCAATTATAATATGCATTGATGAAAATATAAATCAAAGACAGACTACATCCCACGCCAGCTCCTTGCTCAGCAACTAAAATTGAACGATTTTTAATTCTGTCTTAAGCTACAAGAGAAGAAAATCATATTTTGTTGTCTTTCAACTTAAACTCACTGAAAATATTAGGAATGAAAAGTGCTTAAAATTTCAAAACATATCTAATACAAACGATAATAATAAATACTACTTAGTGGTATCATGAAGAAGAAAACATTTATTTTCCATAATCGTTTGATAGCGTTAAGCAAATTGTTTCATCTATGTATAGCTGTACAGAGTATCTCATGGTCATGACCCCCTTTATTTCACTTTTTGCTTCTGCTTTGGTTTTCTGTACCTCGGAGGCAAGTTGGCGGCTCGTTTTGTGTGCACCGCAATTTCCCAATTTGGCGTGTGCGAGGCAGCGCATTAAAGGGCACTGGACATGCACTCCAACGACGTTCCAAAGCGCGCTTCAAACTTCGTCCTTTAACTTCGTCTAAGGCGCATTCACGGTAACATTCACAGCTACATTTGCTTTACATTTCACATTCACATTCATTTGTGCGGCCCGTTGTATGGAGCGTCGGAGCGCTTCCAATGTTGGCTGCTGGCTGCTGGCTGTTGCCATGTGCTCGCAATTGACCCTCGTTGGTCCAGCTATACTATAAAGCCGGTTGGACATGGAACACGTGCGCAGACATTTCAGCAGTCACAGTTACAGTATCTCTCACTCTCTCTTTCATTCTTCACCCAGCTCGTAGCAAATTTATGGAGATGGTCGCTCTTGGTTGTCCCGTTCCATGGACATCTCACATCGACATCAACATCGACATCGGAGCTGCTTGTGTAGAGCTTTGGCAACTGATTTGCTTTGGGATTACGATTTTGTCTATCGTCTAATGGGGTCGTTTGCTTTGCACTCGCCAACAGCATCCGTGTGCACAATTTGGGTGAAAGGCATATCCAGTAGATGCTATAACTATGTGGATTGATTTCGTCAGTTGTGTTTGAAAATACAAAACACCCAAAACTATTACAAAACTTGGAAAATAGTTTATACAACAAATGCATAGTGGATCAACAATATGAGTAGAAGCTCGTTAAGGACTTTAGTGTGGTTAGTAAAAATGTTTAGGTGAGCTGATCTGCAATATAAACATTCAACAAAATATAATTTAGTTTGCACTCGTATTCCAATTTCCCAGGAACTCTTTTTCTGAATACATTCCTATATCTTAATCCCACAAGTTTTCCATAAATAACTGTACAATTAGTTCCACCTATATCGAATAATACTAAACTAAAGCAATTTTAAATTTATTATCTTGTGTTTTTGAAAATTTTCATGTAAATTGGAAAGCAGCATATTCGATGAAGGCAACATACTTATTCCATGTACTATAAGTATTGAGTTTGGTGCTTGTTATGGCCAGGGTATTCCTATCATTGCAGTGTTGCTAAGTCAGGTCAAATACATAGTTTGGTGGTTATCGAATATGATGTGGAGGGTGGAAGGCGTGGCAAGTTCGTTGCGCTCGTTTTGCATGCGAGGCGACGCTTCGGTGTGGCATGTTTTAATGAATTAAAATTCAGCTGTGCAGTACACACATACTCGTCTCGTATGTATTCGTGAACACATCAATATCCGTTTAGTCAGTTTCCGTTACCCGATAAGTGGGTAATGATATGAAACGGAAATTGCTTGATTATGTTAAACGACAAGCTGGCTGGAAAAATACTTCTCTAATTAGTTTATGAAATTTAAGTTGCCATCACTTCGATCTGACAAACTGTATCTCAAACTACATACTTGGGGCCAACTCTTCGTGCATAAGGAATAGCCATTTTGTGTGCAGATAATCCATTTTATATTGCATGCTCCAAGTCGCATTATGCCAACAAGCACAACCGCAGACACGTGGACAGGCAGGCTGGTGAGGGGGCGGGTAGGGAGGGGCAGAGACAGGCTCCAATGCTTTGGGGCACATCAATAATAGCAACATTGTTTGCTTGTCACACGGCCACTGGATGGAAGAGACTGCTTGTGCCAGCCGTTGCCATGATTCCCCCGATTCTCTGCTTCCTGATGTCATCGTTCTTATATTCTTCCTTTTTTTCGTATCAGTTTTTTTTCGAAAGTCTACACACGCACACACACGCATTAGAGGAAAATGACATTTTAACTGGTGCGTATAAACTTGAGCATTTTATGCATATTATCCTTTATTGTGTGTGCCCAGGCGGATGCCTGTGACTGTGTCTGCCTTTTGCCTGCAGCCTAAGATGCGTAAATGCACTGCGAGAAACCAAACTCAGTGGTAGTTAAAAAAATAATTGGACACTTCTGGTTCCTTAAGTTACATATAAATATTACTCACCATTAAAGTAAATAACTGCTGGAATAATGTGTATAATAATGTAATTGAAAAGACCTATTTCAAAATACTTGTTCTTATATGTTTATGTGTTTATGGCTCTACGTAATGAGATTTTTAAATGGCTGCTTTCTACAACGCAACAAAGCCCCATTTTATAAACAAAATTTTAAATATAAAATCAGACTGTCCTGCCCTGGCCTTTCCGATCCAATCCAATCTCCAGAACATTGTAAAAATTGTTTAATAATTAATTATCTTACGCAAATAAAATATGTGTTAATACTTTTAACAACTGAAAGGCATCAGTTATATTTCGATTTCTCCTTTCATGTGCTTCTGCGTTGATCAAGCTATATGAAAACAAAACTTTTTTTTTGCAACTTACTTCCAACAACAACATAATGCTCGTGTTATGAAAATACCTGTTCCTACTTTTCAATTTATCTAGATTTTCTCATTTGATTTATTTATTTGCATAAATAAATAAATAAAGGTTAGAAAGTCACATCCAAGCAACAGTAATATCTAAAAACGTATATATCTTACAACTCCATTTCTTAATATATAGAAATAAGTAAAATATTTTAGGTCTCTGCAAACAGATATTTGCCTTATATTGAGCTTGCTGAGATCCTACAAAGCAATATTATGTACTATTCCGTTTATTTACTGACTTTCAGGCGGGATAAAACAACTTTAAACAATTCTCCCCCTCTCTCGCGCTCTCTGTCTCTTTCTGTTAAGCTTTTCTCAGTGTAAAGTGTAGAAAGTGTTGACGGGCAGAGGCGGCAGCTGCGACAACATGCCTTGGCAGCGCCTTAACAAAGTCAAAAATCGTATTTATTATATTACATTGACAACCCATGTGTCATGTGAAGCGTAGCGGGCAGACAGCAACAAAGACTCGAGCGGATCCGGCGATGACGACAAACCCAAGACTTGCAATCAGTTTGCAGTCGCTGGTGACTGCGACGCCCACGCCATGAGTTCAAAAAAGTTGAAGAAAAAAAGCCAGAGAAGACGCAACTTAGTGTGGGGAAGGAAGCGTGCAAAAGTTATTTTGTTTTTGGGTTGGCGCTGCTGCCGCGCCTGCGCCTGCGTGTCGCATATCAGTGGAGAGGTGGGCGTGGCGGGGTAGTGTGGCAGGCGCTGCTCCAAAGGGCAGCCTTACTCTGGCTTGGTCGATTTGGATTTGTGTTCTTCTGGTTTTGTAGGTGGCTCGACTTAAACTTAAACTTTGCCGCCAATGTGCGCGTTCTTGGGGTTATCATTTGTGCCGCCGGCGGTAGTTGTTGTTGTCGGTGTGGCTGTTATTGTTGTCGCTGTTGTTGTTGTTCCTGCTGTCGCTCATTTGTTATGCGACAGTGATAAATGTCATGCAAAAGTTTCGGCAGCTGTCAAAAGGCATGTTTTTGGTCTTTTTCATTTTCCTGCCAGGCAGACCAGGCCGAAAGCAGAAAGCAGACATCAGAGAGCAGACTCCGTCTCCGACTTGTGTTCTTTGAACCGCTGACTCGTAACTCCCCATTCCTCTGCTCCTCCCTCAACTCCAAATCACTCCACTCCCCTCCCACCCTTCTGCTCTTGCTGCTTTTTATCGTGTGTTGACTGCAAAGTTCTGGCCTGACTTTCTGCCTCTTCCTTTGCCTTCATCCGACATGTGTGCGATTTTGATTTCAATAAAATTCACTGCTCCCAAGGGCTGATTAACGGCACTCTTCAAGTGTATGTGTGTGTATGTGTGTGTGTGTGTGTAGGTGTAGGTGTGGGTGTGTGGGCTTTAAGGCTAAGCCACATAAATTATGCTGCTGAAAGCATGTCTTACAACTAAATGCACGGCTCTCCCAGCTGGAAGGCAGCAAATGACGAAATTAGCTCAACACTTGCCCCATCCCTCCTCCCACTCACTACAGCGGCTCCAGCGCCAATTTTACGCGTATTAGTTCCAACATATTTGTGCCACTTGCTCTATTTTCTGCGCCACTTTATAAAAATCAACTTGGGCTGGATGGCGACTGGCAGTTCAAGGCACGCCTGCCTGCGAGGATTACGCGATGCTCCTTTGAAAAATTAGCGCCATTTACATTTTGTGCACTGCCTTCAATAAACGAAGCACCCACGCCCCCCACCCAGTCCTGCTTTTTTGACAATTTCTGTTGATGTTCAGTGATTTTGATGATGATTTTTCTTTTTCTTCAGTTCGGTTCGGCTCGGTTCTGTTTGGTTCGGCTGGGTTGGAGACATGGGGCGTGTGGCAAGTTAGTCACGCATTCTACAGCCTACTTCCTGATTTGTATACGTGTATGTGCGTGTTTCGGGGGCGCGCCAATTTGTGCGCGAACATTTTTGTTCAATTTATTGAAGCTTTAGCGGCAACTCGTTGCGTTTGATGCTGCCTCAGAAATGTGCGCTCTTTTGGTTTTGCTTTCTTGTTTTCTCCTATAAATAAAAATTTATTCAGCCATAAAGGCGCGAAAATTTTTCACTCAAACTGCTGCATATGTCCTTGCTACAATATTGCGCCGCACCTCCTTCCCTCCTCCTTCTCCAATACTCTCCCTCTCTCTCTTTCTCTCTCCACTCTCTCACTCTTTTGCTCTTGCTGTGTATGTCGCTTGTCTTTATGACTGCCGCATGACACTTATTCAACGAACGACGTGATTTATTTGTGTTCTTTATGTTCAATATTGCTGTTGACGTCTTGTTGCGCTCCATCCTCCATCCTGAACTTCCTCCTCTGCCCGATTCCGGCTGTTGCTCTGTTGTTGCTTCAGCTTGTTGTTGCTGTTAACGGAATTGATTATGTGCGTGTTTTCAAAAAGCTTTAGCATAAAAATTCAATTTTTATTTGAGCGTAAAATTTTTTAAAGCGCCATCAAGTGTGCAGCCTTTGTCTGAAGATATGTGTATTGGTATATACAAGTGTGTATGTATGTGTTCAGTATCTGATATAAAATGGTTAGCCCAAATTGCCAATTTGCAGTGGCAGCCAGCAATAGTTTTACAAGTGCTGCCATTCTGAGAGCTATACAAATAGCAAGTGATTCATCGATGGGAACCAGAAGAGTTAAGATTATAGCCCACGCAGACACTTGACTTCGTTTGGTCCCCATTGGAATGTGGCTAAGATAGCTGAGCACATATTTAAATTATGTAGAGAGCATTTCGAAAACCACAAGGGCTTGCGAGATCGCGCAAAAATAGTAAACAAGTTAAATAAGAAGAAGAGCTCAGGAGAGTCGAAGATGATACTCGTATACCCTAGCAAATATCTACATTATTTCATTGCCTTTTTGATGGTGCTGTAAGATATTCAAAGCTAATCAATTTATTAGTCTTAGTCGCAATAATTAAGAATAGAATTGACTGTTTATTTCCACATCTATATTACTTGATGAGAGTGATTCATAGCTGGTAGCTACAAAATATTAAATAATACATTTTGGGTATTCCTAAAATTGAAATCACTATTGTTCATCTAATCCATACCAACATTTGCTGACGTTTTTACTATTACAAAAGTATGTTGAACCTTTTTTTCCAATTGGTTTAAACATTGACATGGCAAGATTGTTATTTACTTGTATTTGCTTTTATTTTTGCCAAAACCTGCATTGTTCCGGCTTCAAAAGACATTGGTCTTCACTTCCTTTTACTTACAATTAGTAACCTGAAGCCAATAGAAAAATCAAATTGAAAACAGAATAAATGTTGTCTTCAAACCAATGGAGAACAGAAAAACTCAGAATGTTTCAACTCTCAAGCTTATTAGACTAGCTTCATATATTATATTCATAATATATTCTTACATCTATTAGAAAGTTAACATAGCTTTTAAAATTTGTATTTGTCTTATTATGCGTTACAAACAGAGGCCTACAGTTGAAACACTCTTCTGAAGGGCTTCTAAATACCGAGCCATCAACATATTTCAGAGAACTTTATTGTTATGCTGATGCCGATGATGCTGATGATGCTGCTGCTGCTGACCAGCCATCATTGACGCTGCTAGGGGCTTGCTCTGGTACGCCAACAAACAAGTTTACAAAGTGGTCCGACGAATAAATGGGGGGAATTGGTTAGAAGCAGCTTAGTGCGAAAATTTGCTTAATACCTAAAACAAGCTTGACTGATAAAAACGACTAAGGCGCAGATGTTGAAGCTGCTTGGAGAGCAGAACAGAGCACTTTGTATATTTTCTTAATTAATTCTGGGTTGGTGATGGTGCGATGGCGGTGGTATCTGCTCAGCATGTGTGCTGCTCATCTTAAAGCTTGTCTATCGTACACAGCTTGTCGTCTAAGCATCACTTCAATTAAGGCTCTTCACTTGCATGGGATGCCAGTTTGGTTGCCTGTTTGCCTGCTAGCCTGCTAGCCTTACAGCCTTTCAGCCTTTCAGCCTGTCGAGGTGTTGCAGTTGCACGTGTTGCAGTAGATGCAGCCTTACAGCCCACGTTGAAGCGCTTTGTGGCTGCTTTCAGCCTTCCACAAGTGTCGGGCGCTGATTATGATGAAGCATCTTGTCATAAATAAACACGACAGTTTTCTTGGGGGCTTCACCCAGCCAACTGGAACCAAGGCGGAGCCTCGGTCCGTGTCCTGTTGCGCGCCTGTTGTTGATTAACCCCTTTTGTAATCCATGCTTGCTGCTCACTCCACTTGAGCAGTCAACTTTAAGGCAGGCTCCGGCTAACCTCTACCTCTACCTCCACTCCTGCCCCTACCTTTTACCTTAGGCTTGGCCACATTCGCTGCCTGCCTTCGGCTTTGCCACATGTGCTTATCTCGCTTCCTGCCAGCTTTCTGCGCCGGCTGCTGCTTTCTGCTGGAACATGGGTGTGTGCAAGCGTGTGTGAGTGTGTGTGTGCGGTTTTTTCATGTGGTTGACTTGAGTAGCATCGCATTTTCTTCAACACTTGTGGTTTTTAATTATTTCAAGTTTGCGGGTTGGGTCTGTAGCTGTAGCTGTAGCCAAAGCTGAAACCGGGACTGGGACTGGGGCTGAGCACAAAACGCTTGTTTATTACGTTGAATGTTGAGTTTTGGCTTTGAAACTTATCAGTCCCTTCCCTGTGCCCCCTCTGCTCATCCTTGCATGCCTGCATAGTTGTTTGGCTTTTACTTTTGTTTTACCATGAGAAAATTGTGTCAACTGTACTATGGGGACTTGAAGACTTTAATTAAGTTATGAAGTCAACCCACACACTCACACCAACACGCACACGCTCGCAAACAAACACAAGAGTTGGCCTGTTAACTAATGTACAGCCGAGCTTCTCCATAAAGAAATTAGAGAAGACATGATCTAGAGAATCTGTGTAAGAGTTGGGTATTTGATTCACATTAAGAACAGTTACGACCATTTTCAAAAGCTCTTTAATGAGGAAATAGTCTGCTATTTAAAAGACAAAATATAATCCTTGCCCTGTTCTAAGTAAATGCTAATAATTTCTCGATCTCTAAAAATGTGGAAATTGTATCTATTTGATTGGCCCTTTTTTCGAAGCTAGATAGACTGATAATTTTCTTTCGACAACTGACAACTGTCACTGTATTTAGTATTCTTAGTACAGAATATATAAACGAAAACTCAGGGCTGAAAGTTGACCGTAATAGCCCCTTCTGTAGTTGGTGGCATTTTTATGGGACATTTATACATATTTGGTTCCATATTAAGAGTTTGCTTTTGGAAGGTTCAACTGTAGTTCGTGCGTATGCATAGATTGGTGTTAGAGAAGCGCGACTGCGACCAATTGAGATCCATTAAAATAAAAAGCTAGCCAGCAAACGCACTAAATTCGTTCGTTTCGTCGGTTACTCGGTCACTATAGACGGGTATATAACTATAGCTAGTGGTCCATTCATTTATCTCATTTCCGCCTGAATGCGCAAAAACTTTGCACTAAGTATACACACACTACATACATACAAGTACACGCATATACATATGAGAATGTATGTGTGTGTATAACCCACAGCCGCTGAATTTAATAATAATGAAAATTGCTGGCGACAGTGAGAAATTAAATTAGCCTGAGTTTGGCAAAGCTTGCCACATGGCGACACGCCCTCAAAACTGTGGACGCCTTCACTTTCAGCACTTTCTCAAACACATATACTACATTTATGTATGTGTGTGTGTGTGTGTGTGTGTCGCGTCTTGATATAATTCAATTTGAAGGCCTGTTCTTTCAGTCATTCGCACGCGTATATAAATAAAACTCAGTCAGTCAGTCAGTCATTCATTCATTCAGTGCAGGCTCTTCATTTGTCAGTGCTCATTCATTCGTCGCACATATACTATATATACTTGTATATATACTATCTGTATACAATTGACTCTTTTAAATATCAATTAAGGCTCGCTTTTATCTACACACGACTTACATTTGCATTCGATTGGCCTTCGAATTGTTTTCCAGCGTGTACAATTATTTAGCCACAATGCTCTGAACGCATCGGTGGAAAATGAAAATTCTTCTCCATAATTTTAATGGCATGCATTTTTCAATGCCACTTTATGGCATTTACTGAGCTGCAATTGTTCAGCTCAAATATGCCAAACACCTGTTGATGTGTTGGATGCCAACGGCCACTGACCAGGGGCTGCTGCTTCCTAAATAATTACGAGCATGAATCAATTCGTACATATATTTTTTGGCATTTTTGGCATTTTGGTATTTTGATTGCCTTGCATAGTTTCGCCATTAACATTTGGCCCAAATAATAATATTTTCATTTTCATGGCGCAAATATTTGCTGCATTCTCCCGTTGTTGTTGTTGTTGTTGTGACTCCTGCTGCACAAATTGAGCAGCTCAAGCATTCCAGTGGTGCAGCTTTGCCTTCATCGATGGGGTGGCAATGGGCTGTCCAGAAAATAACTTTATGCCAGATACAGATACTCGAGGACCCAGCGAGAGTAGAGCTGAAGAGTTGCTCTGAGGGAGCGGCCTGGCCGGCCAATGTGAATGAATGAATGGGGCAACAAAATGAAAACCAATAGCAATTTATTAATAATGCGCTGCTAAGAAAACATAAAACAAACAACGAATCGAGGGTGGAGCGGACAGCAGTCGTCCACTAAGCAGGACGAGCGAGCAAGCGAGCGACTGCCAGTAATTATACTCAAGTGGAATTAAAGAAATTGCAAGCAATTATTATTTGTCATTAGTGCTGGTCGAGCACGGGGGACTGGGGCCGCTGTGGGCCGCTCTGAACAATCGCTGAACGCACGATTTCCAATTTGGCTCTCGGACTATACTGCACTACATTGACCAAAAACCGAAAGCAAAAGCAAAAGCAATGGCAATGGCGAAGGCAAAGGCACAGGAACAATGAATGAGTGGCCCCTCGCACATCAAAAAATGCACGAGAAACAATTAATTTGTACGAATTAATGAACTCAAAAGGATAAGAGTGTGGCAAGGCTAGGCAGGAACGGGAGCTGGGGCTCTGGCTGGGGCTGGGGCACGGGCTGGGGAAGTGGCATGGAGTGGGTAGAAGAGGCACGTTGACTGCAGCAACGATTATTAACATTGAACATGAAACGTGCGGCGGTGGGTGTCTGCTGCTGGCAGGCAATGTAAGGGAGGGAGCAACAATCAAGTGGCCATCAATATGCAATGCAGCACAAGCAACATACAACATGCGTAGCAAGGGCATACAACAACAACAACAACAACAGCAACAGCAGCAAATTGACACTTGAGCGACAAGCGGAGATGACGATGAGAAGACTTCGAAGCTCATATTGCTGTTGTTGTTGTTGTTTCTGTTGTTGTTGCTGTTGGTGGACATCGCTGGCAACGACGACGGCGTCAAATCGATTTGCGCAACAACATGGCGCGATAAGCGGCGGCGGCAAGATGCGAACGACAACGATGCAAAGCATGATGATGGCAACGACAGCGATGTTGCCGCAAAGTTGCCGCCAATGCCAATAGCAAAAATCTAAGAACTGTTCAGACACAGAATATACACGAGGTATGATTTCAGAAAGTATTAGAAAATCCAATTGGCCAACAATTTCGTTTCTCTTCTACTGACCAATTAGTTTAAATTGAATGAAAATTCTCAGAGGAAACATTTTTTAAGTTTTAAGTAAAGAGAACTTGGGGATAACTCTGGCATTTTTGAAGTCGACGCCAGTGTTCTATTCACTTACAAGAAGCAAGAAAATGCTTGAAACCTTAGAATTTAAACTTATACTTAATGTTGAGAAGTTGAAGCAAACCTTATTATGCATTTTACTGAAATAATAATATAATAATAATATAATATAATATATTATATATCTATAATACATCTCGTGCCTAAACTTCCGCCCGTCTATGTCTGGAGAAAGGCCAACTATGTTTTACCCTAAAGAAAGAAAGGTATTGTGTGCTGCAAATACCTTTTATTTGGCTTTATTTTATTAATTAATTGCAATGCACATCGTTTACAATTTCCCCAAGTTTCTTGTTGAGTATGTTTTCTTGTTTGTAAAACTTGTTATACATACTATCTGAACGATCCTTTCGGCTGCCTTCTTTCAATGTTGCTGCTAAGAAGCAGCATCCACAGCAAGAACAGAATAAAATCAACAACACAAACAACAAGAGCATTGTGTATTTGCTGCCACTGTACTGCCGGTGATGCTTCTTCAGGGTCTGCTGCCAAGCGATTTGTCGTTTGCTTCTGATAATGTTGCTTGATGATGTTGTCGTCGTCGTTGTAGTTGCCGGTGCTGAGACTGCTGCTGCTGCCTCTGTTGTTGCCGGCACAACTGTACGCCCGGCCGGCACTCGCTAGTGGCGTGCAGCAAACTGTAAAATGCGCTTATGCAATAAAAGGGGCAACCGGCAGTCGGCAGTCGGCAGCCGGCAGCCAGTAACCGGGCAACCGGCCAACCGTCCAACTGGCCAACCGGCCAATGCCCAGTGAGTAAACGAGAAAACGAGCAAACGAGCAGTATAAACAAAAAGCAAAGTCAAAGGCAATGAATGCGTCAGGCGTGCTGTTGGGGGCAATGGCTATCCGATTGCTGTTGTTGTTATTGTTGCTCCTTTTTCTTGGATGCGCTTTTTATATTTATTATGGCTTGCTAGCTGGTCCAGGCCGCCAGTCACCCAGTCTCTCTTAGTGGCTCACTGTTTATGCATGTGTCTGTGTGAAGTGCTATTAAATTTCGCCTGCTTTATGTTGCACACACCACCAACCACAGCAACAACATACACAGCAGCAACAGCAGCAGCAGCAGCAGCATCACGAACCCACAGTTGTCAATTCTATCAGCAAGTGGCCCACCCTCCTCCATCGCATCCCACTCCCGATTCCCTCCCACTTCCACTCTAGATCCAATAGCACACTCGTTCTCCCCGGCTTGTCAGCGCTCAGTTATAGGATTTGACAGTTGCTTAATTTTTCTGTTTCAGTGCATTTTCTTTCAACTTGCGCACTTCCGCATATAGTTTTCGTATTTTCATATTTTCATATTTAGTAGTAGCGCCCCTAATAGGAAGTTGCCAAGTTCTCGATGCCTTTCTAAAGTATTTCAGATGTGCACTCAAAATAAAGCAGTGTTTGCACACAAATTGTTCCTTTAATCAGAAGCAACAAAAAATCAACATAAGTAGATGTTTTTTGTAACATTTTTGGATTTACTGGCATACAAGTAATTGTTAAAATGAAATACGTTATATTAATTTTAAATATAACTTGGATCCGTGGTATTAAATTATTTTTCACCATCTATCTAGTTCCGTGCAGCTTAATCTCTTTATCTTATTGGAATAATTCAGATGAGTGCATTTTGTTATAGATTTACCAAACCATTGACGAGATAAAGCTTAAGATCATTCTATCTCTGTTCTTGACCTTATCATATAAATAAGCTTAATTTGTTAATTTGCTTAAAGTTTTAGGGAATCGATTTCTTCGGAATTCTATTCTATTCTTTATATTTACGTCCCATTTGTAATGCAAGGGAATTGTTCGGTATTTCTAATTATAACAGTTTAAAATAAATAGTGGCATTTGATTGTTCACATTCATTTCTGATCCCAGCTGCTCGTGGAAAAGAATACAAGTAGTTCAGAGCCCTTTTAACTCGTTTATCAATGAAAATATTGTCTAGCGACGATCTTCAGTTTCTTCATTCTCTGAGTGGACCTTTCTGCAGCGTGCTGGCCACGTGTTCTTTTCTATTCTTAGTCTACAAACTCGCATCATTTCAATGCCATTCACATGTACTTGCACACTCACAATTGTGCTTGGCCAGAGTGGAAACATTTGAAAATTTGTTGCGGATTGCGGTGGCGATTGCACTCAGCTGGCCCCGGTCCAGGGTCTACTCGTACTTTGGGCATCGTTCGACAATTTGCTGCAGTGCCTGTCTGTTGAGTTCAATTGGTTTTACAGTGAAGCAAATGCATTGCATTCTGGTGGCAGTGCCAGACGTAGCTCGTTAAAGAGTTTGTCTTGAAGTTTGGGCTAGATGGGGCTCGTTCCTATTTGCTTAGAAAGTGCTGAGCATTGTTGTTGTTGTTGGTGCTGCCGCAAAACTGCAAATTGCATTTGCCGCGCACATTTAGCTGTCAATGCCAGAAGCTTGAGTGAAGCTATTAGTTTTTTTTCTTCTTCCACTGCTCTTTTATTTTTTACCCTTTTTGTCTCGACTATGGATTTTTGCTGTTACAGCCACAGCCACATCCACATCCACAGCTTCTGCCACTGCCACTGCCACTACCACTACCAGTGCCTCTGTGCCCATTTACCATTCCCATTTTGTAAGTTCGTTCGTTCGTTTAGCTTGTGATGCTGCAATTTGTTTGAACTGCTCTCGCTTTGCCGTTGTTTGCGCTGCCTTTGCCGCTTCTGCCTTTCCACTGCCACCACCGCTGCTGCTGCATCAGCAATGCCAGCCAGCATCATTATCAGCTGCGCCAAGCTGCCGGCAACACCGCAGATAATGCAGTTCATCAATATGTCGTGCAGTTGAGCGAAACGACTCCGACCTCACCACGCCCCCGCCTTCGACTTCCAGCCCCTTTTGCCACCACACCCCATGGGCATATAATCAACACGCAGTGTTTGCTTTTCACTTCGTCTAAGCTCGCTCCTCGGCTCTCCTTGGTCCGCTCAGCGTTCAATACGTTTCATTTCGAATTAAGTTATTTCCAAGTCGAATGCAATTTGTTGTCCCTTTGCACTTTGGCACTTTGCCACATAGCAGCGCTTTCCGTATTTCCACTTTACTGCGCTCTCATCTCGAGAGAGAGAGAGAGAGAGAGAGAGAGAGAGAGTGAGAGAGCGTGTGAGAGAACTGGCGAGAGATTGTGTGCTGCGTCATCATTGCTGTGGTTGAAGTGGCTGTGGGAATCGCTAGGCGGTGTTTTGGAGATATTGCACTTGGTCCGCTGCTCACAGCAGGTTAATCATGTTCAGGTACTCACACACTCACACAGACATCCCGCCACACTCATTTGCATTTGAGAAACGGGCAGGGGGTCACCATTTCCTTCGCCACTCAACTCGCTTTGAAACTCTTTACGAAAACTTTACTTGTTGCCCCCTCTCTGCTTCGTGAAAATCTTTCTTTCACATTACATAATGATTTGTACTCGACTCTAACCTTAATTCTCATTCACACTCTCTCTGTCTCTTTCTCTCTTGTTCCGTTTCAGGTAATTACACGCTACACAGACAAAGCGGCTTTGGTGCGCTCCATTGGCGCCAGTGGGCGGAGATGGAGGGGCCCTCTAATTAACAAATTGTCTGCTATTAATTAGTAAGTAATAAAAAATCGATCTGGCAACGTTGCAAAGTGCGGCAAATGTGCTAATTTGATGAACTGCTTGACGGACGGACTGACTTAAGTTGGCGCTAATTGGTGGACGCACTTGGTAGTTTTAATTTAAGTGCAAAACGTGATGGCTGAGATTTGCAATAGTTGACCCCTCTGAAGTGTTTCGATGCATTCTAGCCTTTAAGCCAATAGGCTCATAGAAGTTGGTACTCCCTATGCGCAGGTAGGTAAAATTGTTGAATACTGTAAAGCGGTTTTACTAAAATCCTATCTCCGTGACAGATCCTATTCGTTTGATTTTTCAATTAATAATTGATCACTTTTTTCCTATAATATGGAATAGGAGCTTTTTTAGTAATATGTCAACATTCGGCAAAAGCAATACTTTCCAAAAACTCATGATAACTAGCCACGATAACTAGTCGTTGGTTGTACTCCCTGTCGGTAAATGTCAAATATTAAACAGTTGTTTTCTTGTATCAAGATAAAATAAAAATGTAGAAAACTAAACACATGATGACATGACTGTTTCGTCTTGCATGATTACAAGTAGTAGATAGGAATGCTACCAGTATTGGAATTATAGAACACTTCCTAAGCATAATTCATGCTATATTCGAGACTATTTTATTGGAAAATTCCACTTATAAACTATCGATAATAGAACCCTCCATAGTTTCTCCAAACTATTGAAAATAGTAAATCTTTTGAAAGTCTGCATAGTAAACAAAATGCATTGTTTGAAGTGTGTTTTAAATAAATGATTTTTCATAATTATTAGTTGTATTTCTGCAATTGATTTTAACACAGAAGGGAACCGTTCAGAGCTAATCCATAAAATGTCGGAAGTATGAAACAATGTGTATAAACGACAAAGGCAGTAGTATGTATATTTAAACCAATCTAAATATATAATATTAATTATATCGTTGAATTTGCGATTGTTCTAGTACTGATCAGTTGAAAATATGCTTAGATAGTTACGTGCATTGGAATCTCTTGAATACGTATATCTGCATACTTTTAAGTTGAGAAATGCCTTTGAATTTGTACATTTAATATCTCTACGCTTCTAGTTGATGCCAATATTCTTAAGGTAATGTAATTAGAATGTCAAAGATGGCATTATCCGGTTTCAACGCTTGTGCATAACCGAGTTATTTAATTATGCTCCGTAGCTGTTGTAAGCACTGCTCGCTCGCTATGACTTTATGAGTACCGCTAGTTAATTTTTTTTCGTTTCATTTAGACACCAAGTATTGTCTGCCCAACGATGACTTTTTACAGTTACTATCTGCATTATCGCAGTCTTAGAACGAGTAGTTGGAGCTTAGTTTGCGCCGCGCTTGCCATTCTGATGCTTTTTTATACTTATTTTTATTGCGGATATGGCGTTTATAATTATCTTCCATGGCGCACACAAGTTGCGCACTTGAGCGAAAAAATGTTAGTAATTAAAAGTAATAAGTGCTCTCAAAAGTGCACAGAACAAAATGAGAATCATGGCGAAAGCGAAAGTGTGGCAAAAGCAGGGGGAACGTGGGGGAAGTGCGTCTGTGATGAGCAGCCAGCAAGCAGCGGACCGCAGTCAGTGAGACATTTCAGACATTCCCGGGTCCGTCCGACTATTGGCGATTGTCATTACATGCCATGAGCAGATGGGTAGCAGACTCAGTCATGTCTGCACATTCGCCACTCCCCAAAGAACTTCAAATTCAATAGAATTCTTCGTTTTATTATATTATTTTTCTGTTGTGGTGTTGTTTTTTCTGCGACAGACACAGTTGTTGTCGCTCTGCGGCTTTGTTTGCTAATTTCTTTGCAAGTTTTCTTTGAGAAGCGGGCAAAGGCCACTGGCACTTTTCTTACAGTTGCCGTTAGTGGGGCTGTCGGTTTTCATTTGCCATTTTCCTGTTCAACTATTTTCTAATAAAAGTTCTCAATTAATTTACGCTTGCCAGCTTTATAGTTCAAATAAATTTAATGAGAACTGTAGTTGCTTTTTTGCGAACATCTACAAATAGTTTAAAGTCCCGAATTGTTTTTATTAACATACAGTCCATTATAATTAACAAAATACTTTATCAACAATCAACGTCACGCTCATTGAATGCAGATATGGTTTTAATCATAAACTAAAGTCAATAATAGCTCGAAGGGCACGAATCGGGAAGCACAAAGAGTGTTCTTTGGCAAGATGGAAACAAAATGTTGCAAGCAGATAGAATAAAAATAAAATAAAAAAAAACAATGCCTGCAAAAGGGAACCACAAACCGCAGCAGCTGCAACGCAACTTTCTGGGTTCTCTGAACACCAAAGGGGGCTGAGAAGTGGGCGAGTGGGTGTTCTGCATCAAAGCACAACAACAGGGTGTGCTGAAGTGTGTGTGTGTGTGTGTTTAAATGTGCTGGCATGCCAGGCGGCGCCATTTGGCCTAGCGGGTGGCTTGGGAATCAATCTCTCTCTGAACAGCGCGATATTAAATTTCGAATATTTCCGCTATTTTACAGAAAAGCAACCAAGAATGAATTATAAAAACGAGTTCCAAGAGTACATTGAAGACGCAACAATAAATTTGTAGAATTTTTACATTTTTCCTAATATCACCAGCCATTGTTATGACTTGCCAATGGTTATTGGTGGCTTAAGGTGTATCAAGTAGGCTTCAGTAGGATTCTTAACAATCTTCAGCAGAGTGGAGCAGGAAATAAATTTATTTGCTCATAAAAGTCTATTGCATTTCATTGAACAACCTATTCTGGCAGAAACTTGTATATTTGATTATATTCCACTGTTTTTATTTTTATCTGCATCTTAAATGATGCTCTTATTTCTCTCAGTGTGCGACTGTGGGTGCATTTGTATAGCTGAACACCTGTAGTAACTGAAATCTAAACCCTTACATCTCTCCAACAGCTAAGCCTGCCTTTGTACGTGTTCCCTCAAAGATATGTTTTCTAATTAAACATGGAACTACCATCAAAAGCCGCTTACACGCACACACACACACACACTACATGTACATAAATGTCCACGTACACGTATATTATATCACAGTTACGTTTAATTAGGGGCAGACACACTTCTGAGATATTGTATGTATTTAAACATGTGCATCTTTAAGTCTTAAAGCTTGCAGCAGCGAGCAGCCTCAGTGGCAATCAATCAGCCAGCGAAGCGATCGAGTGCCAAGTGCAGTACATTTAATTGCATTAAATCGAAAAAAACCATAACAATAAATTAAAAGTGTGTGTCTAGTGTAAAAATAAAAAATAATATGCAAATAGCCATAAAAAAATTAATCGAAAGAGAAGGGAACCAACAAAAAAGTGCAAAATCAATCAAAAAACTGCCAGCGTGGGCTGTTGATCAAGCTGGGGCTTGAAATACGTGTACGCTGGGTAGACAAGTGCTGCAACAACAATAAAAACAACAACAACAAGAACAGCAGCAGCAGCAGCAACGAGGCAATTGCAAACAAATCTCACTGTGGAATTTAAAATGCAAATAAATTCATTAAAAAATTGCGATAAAAATGCAAACGAAAACGAAACGAAGACGAACGCAACGAATTCAATGGGCGAGCGCTTGGATGTTGTTATTGTTATTGTAGTTTTACATACATATACATGCATATGTGTGTGTGTATATAGTATATATACCTACATGCATGCAGTTGCGGCAGCTATTGGTGTCGGTGTTATTATTGTTGTTGTTGGTACAGCGATTATCTAGCATTGCCATTGTGTGAGTTAATAAATCTCAATGGAAGGTGCAGCACTCGCTTGGGCAAGTAACAGAGATGGAAACAAAGTGTGTGAGAGAGAGAAAGAGAGAGCGAGTCAGAAACTACTGCTTTTTATTTTATTCGACTTTCGTTAGAACTAGAAATGTGCGCGTGACCTGAAATGAATGAAACTTTTTATACCCTGCACTCGTAGGGTAAAAAGGGTATATTAGGTTTGTGCAAAGTATGTAACATGCAGAAGGAAGCATCTCCGACCCCATAAAGTATATATATTCTGAATCAGCATGACGAGAGAAATCGATCGTCTGTCCGTCCGTCTGTCCGTCTGGATGAACGCAAGGATCTCAGAAACTATAAAAGCTAGAATAACCAATGTTGGCATCCAGATTCTCCTAGGTCCGAGAAAGGACGAGTTTTTATTTTTTTTTAATTTCCCCTGGTAATTTGGCTGTAGAATATTCAAGTATTTTGGAAGTTTTTGTTGTAACTGCTGGGTATGATCTCAAAATATGCTTGTGTTCGATTGACAAATTGGAAAATTAAATTGGAAACATCCATTGTTGAAACATTCACCAAACTTGTATTGTTTATTAATTACACCTTAAATATTTTGTAAACATGGCCTATTTCGGATTTGAAGGAAAACTACATGCTTGTTTACAAATAATTCTTAGTTGATTTGAATTTAATTTGTTGCTTGCCAGTAAAACATCAGCTACACACATGGGATATTTAACAAGCTCTTGCATCGACCAAAGTAGATTCTACACAATTAATTATAAATTGTCGACTCATCGAGTATTGCATAGGTATCTGCACAGCAATTAATACATTCAATCATCAAGGCTGCTTTCTAGTCGTGGAGATTACACTTTTTTTGTAATACAAACACGCATTCACGCACGTCTTATGCACACCTCTAATTAGAGCAAGCACAATAACAGGCAATAGCACCAACACCAACACACAGCAGCAAGAGCAGCGCTCATTTATGCGTTCAATGAACTATACCGGCAAATAGCAAACAGCAAATACAACGCTTACAACAACAACGCGACGTCAGCGCATGTGCAATTTTTTATTTCATTCTTTTCTCCATTTTTTCCATAATTCTTGCGTGCCACTACTGTGTGCCCATGTATCTGTAAAGCATATTGTTTTTGCTGGCATTGTAAAAGCCATTAAATGTTTGCTCGCTGCTGCTGCAGTTGCTGCTGCTGCTGTTCTAGTTGTTGTAATAATAAGCTGGCAGCAAAGCCACTTGGCAAGCGAATGCTGCAGCTTCAGCCCACCATATCGTCTAAGCGTATCTCCCACTCTGTCTATCTCTGAACTCGTGGCTGCTTTACAAGTAGACTGACAACTGCTGCTGTTGGCGGCAATAGCAACGTAACGGGGGCTGTTGAAGATGCGTTTGTTTATTTGCACGATGCGAAAATGAAAATAAAAAAAAAACCCAGACCTGTCTTCCAGCACCCCACCGCTGGCTCACACAATCGCGCACAACCGCTGACATGCAATGCCATGCTGGCTGCTGGGCTCGTTGACTCGCATTTATTTGCACATTACGCATACGCCGTGTGATGTGTCAGAGAGACAAGGCAGCGAAGCGACGCGACGCGACGCTCTACGTCGGTATTTGTTGGGTGTAAAAACATTTCACCGTTTTCATTCATAAATGTTGACAAAGCTTGTCGCTGTCTCTGTCTCTGCCACTGCCGCTGCTGCTGCTGCTTCTGTCGACTGCGCAGCTGCTGCTGCCTCGCTGCTCGAGCGTTTAATGAGGTTTCGAAATTAGACAGCGCAGTGGCTGGCTGGTTGGTTGGTTGGCTGGTTGGCTGGTGGGGAAGGTTGTTGGCTTGGCATTGCTCAGGCCCGGGCATGGGGCACAAATGTAAACAAATCAGTTCGAATCGTTTTCATTTATTGGCTGGTATTTGGGTTTCTAGTTTAACTTTGCAGTTGTAACTTGTTTGGGTTGTGCATTGTTGTGCTTGTGCTTGTGTTTGTTGTTGTTGATGTTGTTGCAGCGGCGCTCGCTCGCGCGCTCGCTCGCTTATGCAATCAGTCATCGATTTGCCACAACAGTAACAATAACAACAACAACAACAACAACAACTACATATAGTAGCTGCCCAAACACGTTTACAGTGCTATCTAAACTATGATTGTTATTGTTGCTGTCGCTGTTATTTTTGTACTGCGTTGACTTGGTGGCGCGCATATTTTAACTAAAAATAACAACATACATAATTTGATATTTACTGCGCCTCGTTCGCATTGTTGCTATTGTGGCTGTCGTTGTTGTTGATATTATTGTTGTTGCTGATGCCTTTTTGGCGCTTTTTTATGCAGCTCTGCGATTTGTTTTGTTGCTGTGTCGTCTGTTTATTTTCATTTTGTAGCACACGTTCAGCGGAAGTCACAAATTTATGTATATGTGTATGTGTGTGTGTGTGCTGCACCAGTTTTGTTTTTTTCTCATTTATTTGCATAAAAAAAATTCGCTATGCCGCATTTTTCTGGAACGGATGCATGCGCATTCCGAAAATGCAAATAATTTGTGCAATTTTCATTTGATTTTTATGACGACTTCTCGTGTTGAGTGTGTTTAATAGCTCGCTATCTGCTTAATTTGGCGCAAATGTAATGCCAGACTTTTTCCGTGGCGTTCTCTGCATTGTCAGCATTGTCAGAGCTGCACATTCACTTATAGAAAGTTGAAAGGGAAACACAAAAGCTGGCTCGGTTTTAGAAAGTTCCGTTGTTATTTAGAATTGCGGCGCTTCTTTTATTTTTCACACGCCCGCACAGCGGCATTTTCCCATCGGCCGATTCGGTCCGGGCTCTCGATATCATATATCAAGCTACGCTCGGACAGCGCCAGCTGCAGTCAGCTGTGAAGTCAGCAGCAGAGGGGAAGGCACGAGTACAGGGACGTGACAGCGAGTGGAGCGGGGAGGCTGCAGTGCTGGCGCAACCTTTCGCCGCACTTTGGCCAGCTGTGCTGCGATTTTTGCCGTTTCCAACAGCGTCGGCAATCGCGGCATGTTGCATGAATTATTTATGCTCTGGGGCCAGAGCTGGAGCTGGAGCTGTTAGCTGGCCATGCAGATGCATAGACACATTTACATAATGGCTAGCCGCCTAGCTGGCTGACTGGCCTACGTGCCCGCACTCACACATAAGCACACAAATATAAATCCTCGCACTGCACAGTGGAATCGAACATCACTGGCACGATTCAAACTTTTATAAATTATGCACAAATTAACTGTCATCAATATAATTGGGTGACGGCTATGTTTAATTTCACAAAGTTATCGTAAACATACACATGTGTGTAAGAAATTAAGGAGCATTTTTATTTGACAAGTGAAAATATTAGAACACAAGTTAATGTAAGGCTAGCTATTATTTTCTGACTACCATTTAAGTTTGAATGAAAATCAGTATAATACTAATAAATTCGTTTTTGGCACTCCTAAAGTTTCTTAAAGCATCAAATCTCATTCATAAATTATAGTTGTATCGCAATTCCACAATATCTTCATTGATTCATCGATTAAGTTATAAAAATAACTCCATTAAAAACAATTTATTATAATAATTCATATTAATTTAAAGTTAAGCTTGAAGCCACGTTGCTGTAGCTTAGACTACCATAGCTTATCTGTATTTTAAATTATATTTAAGCTGTATATAAATAAATAAATAATAGATTTGTATTGTGTTGAACAAATTTTATAGAAACTAATAGAAATACAAACCAAAGCATTGAATAAATTTGGAAGCAAAATGTAGTTATTTTTTATAAAAAGAGCATTGTATTTTGTTATATTATTTTCTCTAAATGGGTACTTTTATTTAAATATGTATATTTGCACCTTTTAATTAACGAAACCATAGAAGACCAAAAACTTGTTATACTTGTATACTGCGAATTGGGCAATTTTTGCATGGAATTTCATAAATATTTGCATTAAATGCCTCAACAAAAAGCATGTTATTGAAACTTAAGAGATTTTCTTTCATCGTTACAAAGAATCACGGCTCTTTTTGGCATGCTTTACTTTAAAAAAGCCACCTTTAGTTTCTAAGCGTTACATTTCTATTCATTCAATAAGCTTCAATCCAATGAAGAGCCCATTGTGCAGTGACTGCACTTGCATCAACAGTATAAACATCGTCATAATGATCATCATCATCGTCAACATCAGCATCAGCATCAGCATCATCGCCAGCATCATCGGCATTGTCATTTACATGGCCAAAGCGGAGGTTGGCCGTCGTTCGGCTCACTTTTAATTTAGGCCAACAAAGCGTGGCCGTCTAGACAGCTGTGCTCCATTGGTCGCTAGAGGCTCAAACTCTGGTCAACTCCGTGTTAGCTGGTCGTGTGGGACGCTGAGCAATTGCGCAGAGTGGAGTGGGCAGACAGTCGGAGCAGACAGACTTCAGGCCACCCACCTGCAAGATGTGCGGGTCGATTGCAGTGCTCTGTCGCGCTTAAAGTTTATTTACACACTTCAACACATTGAACCGACCATGCCATAATAATTGCCCAACACTCAATGAAAATTTTGTGCTCAATTAATTTTCAGTTTCACGCGTCCAACTGCAGTTGTGGAACTGCAATTGCAGAATGCACCCAAATGATTTAGTCTATTTATGGCCTGTTTTCCATATGCCGCCGCAAATTGAAATGGTTTCTGCCATTTCCATTTTCCACCGCTCGCACACTTACCATGCATGTAAATTTACCTCATTGACATGACCAAAGCGATAAATTAAAGCTCTGCACTGGGCCGCGTCTGCTGCTCGCATCTTTGACCGCAACAAATTAATTTTTCGTAAATCTTTAATGCATTTTCGGCCGAAAAATTTGTACCACATGACAGGACAGACAGAACAGACAGCGCAGACAGCGCAGACAGGGCCGACATGGTTTGCAGTCCAAAATGTTGTCATTGAGCACTCGAAATGTGGTTCATTTTTCACACATTTCTGCCGACGGACTCGCAATGCGCAAAAATGGCAAACTGTGAGAAATGCCAGGCCCATTAATTTGGTTTCATTCACTTGATTCGCTTATATTGGGAATTCGTTTGTAAATAGACCTCAAGCCACACTGCCCGATATCAGTGTGTGTCCCCAAAGATAACAGTTGATGAGTGTTAATCAAATGTGAAAGGAAACTTTAACAGAATTATTCAATTTTCGGTTGAACCCTAAAATTATATAGATTAAAGATTTTTCATATTCCACAATTCTGAAAATCCGAATTGACACTTTTTATGTGTTTCTCAATATTTTTCCCATTTTCCTTTGCAAATTGTACGAAATATATTGAAAAATATTTTCCGCTGAAACTTGAATAATCGCTATCGAAAATGGGGAGCAGAAATGTTCCATACTCTATTTCAACTGATCACAATCAGGGAATGGAATTTAAAACCCACAAACTACCACAAAGGTATAAAGTCTATTACGAAGGATGTATACACTAATTAAAAACTCTATAATATTTTATTTTTGAACTACTACTATTGCTTGATAATGTACCATATCCAAATTAGATTTATTTTCAAAAGATAACTGATGAATTGAATTTCGTGAATACGTGACTCTAAGATAGATTGAGAAACATTTGTTTCAGAGGTATTGCCTAATTGTATTTATTCGTCTTGCTTATACTTATTAGTGTTTGGATTTATTTTCACCAATAGTCGGAGATTCCATTCCGATAAATACTTGATTTGCAAACCTAACAAGATACTTTTCAGCTCGAATGTACCATGTGTGAAGAAAGCAAGACGCATGAATATTTTAAAATTAATATACGAGTAGTAGAGCTCATTCTGCAGGCAGGGAAAAACCAATTAAAATTACTGAGTATATGCTCAGTGAACTGTTTTGTTTCAATTTGCATGACAGCAGCCGAAAAAGAAGTAATACTCTGACATTACGAGTGGCGCTGGCATTAAGTCATCGGAACTTAAGATGAAATATATGGGTAGTAGAGGAACGCGCACGCATCGTCATGCTTCTCGCATGTTTCATGCTACTTCTGCAGGTAAATGGGTGCAAGGAATGGACAAAGGGAAACTGTAACTGCAACTGCAACTGCCTGCTGGCTTCAACAAGAGAAATAATGACAATAACCACAGCCTCAACCATAACAGTCATGAGTCAGACTAACTGCTCTGTTCATCTCATACGACCGGAACTCGAACTCGGACTCGGAATCGGTCTCAGACTTGGACTTCGACTCTGACTCTGACCGTGAATTGGCATAATGGGCGCAGTTCATTTTTATGCCACGGCACGTGCCGAACATTTAACTGCCCGCTGAACCTACCATGCGATATTTTGGCAGCTTGAGTGGGAAAAATATTCCCATTTGAACAAAAAATGTAATACGAGTATATAATTTAAAACTTCAAATACGAGGGTTGTACCGCATCTTAAATTTCTTTGCTGATAATAATTAAACTTATAACACTTTCATGAAAAAAAGAGGCTTATTTCAACTAATGAAAATATATTTCTCAATCAATTCAAGTGAAGAAAATGAACTTTCTAAGAATATTATCCGTAAACATTTACTAACCAATTATTCAAAAAAAAAAAAAGTGGCTTAAAATCGCTTGATACTAATACATTTGAAGAGGCAGGCTGCAGGCTTTTCAAAATGTTGTCCACTTTACCGAATAATGTGAAATACAGTCAGAAATAAAGAGATTGAATTAAGTACTGCGTTCCACTATACAGAAGGGAATTCTAAGGAATTTTCGGTTATCGAACTATTTCAAAACTCAGCTGGTCATAGAAACTATCACTCGTTCATGATTTTTAAAGAGGAAATAATGTTTTGAAGGGTACATAAGTATTTTAGTTCTGTTGGTTTTCTCTTATCTGTCAAGGAGTAATGCCTATAACTGATATAAGTAGTAGTAAGGCAAAGGAACAGCATTTGCCAGCACCAATTGAATACAAAAATATATTACATACTTAACAATACTCAGCACTGCCTTAATATTCATTTCCATTTTGCCGTTTGTGATACCAATCTATCACACTGTGCTGTTTTCCATATATTTACTCGTATCGTTGCCGGTGCATTGTCACTTTTCCATGGCAATGCTGGCCATGCGTGAAGCTCTGCATCGGGCTTGTCCACGCATTTTCGCACCATTTGTTTGCAGTTTATTGCCAGCTGGTGCCTGGACTATTGCTTTTAGTTGATGGTGCTGCTCTTAATAAAATCAACAATTAATATTTAAGTAACTTTTTGGCATGCACTTGAAATTTTAATAGCTTAGTCTCACTGTGAACCTGAAGTCCTGTCTTGGTTACTTCTTGGCATTGAGCAATTTATTTGCAAAATTTATGATGAAAGCCTTTCAATTTTCATAAATTCGGCAGCAGTTGGCTTGGGTTGGGTTGGGCTGGTCTTGTGACTTCCTCGAATACACGTACACTCAGTAAGAAAAACGACAAGAACAAAAACAACTACAGCACAAACAACAAAGATCAACTGAGATTTACGCAGCTTGCTTGCAAAATTTATGAGCTCAGCTCGTGGGGACTCAGCTGCCCGTTGCCTGCTTGAAGTTTTGTTAGTGGCTATTGTTTATGCTGTTGTTGGTGTTGTTGGTGTTGCTGTGCTGTTGCCACCGTTGATGACTGTGTTACTTTTATCTGACCAGAAATTAACTTTTTGGTATTAGGCTGGGGAAGGCTTTTCGCCAGCCGCCACGGTTGCTGCAAAGCATCATAAACTTGACCCGCAGAATGTGTTAAGGAGTTTTGGAAAGAAAGGAAACCACGTAGAGCAGGAAGCGGCTGCGAACGTGCCCATAAATTGGTAAATTACGATTATTGCGTATACGCCGCATTGTCAGCGGCAAGCGGTTCGTTGTTCTTTTCGCATCTTGAGGCCTTGGTTTGGTTTCAAAAGTCACAAAATGTATCTATTCTAATTGTTTATAGAGAGAGAGAGAGTGTGTGTGTTAAACAAAAGATGTCGAAAGCCTGTCATGCTTCATCAAGCAGCTTTATGTTCGACTATAGTCGTGCTTTAATTCAGTTTTTTTTTTGCTGTTGTCATTAACAATAAACTGTCTAATTGATAAATTGCGCGAAAATTGCAAAAATGTGTTCTCACACACAATTTGTACATATATTTATCCTATTATTATTTTACATCCATCTGTATGCATTGCAATTGGCGGCGTCATCGCTGATGCCATTTTTATTCTTAAATAGCAGTGACAACCACAATGCTGGTAACAACAACGTTTTTATCACATTGTTGTTTCTATTATAATTGTTCAACATTTCATATTGCTCAATTTATTCATATTTGCACGTATTTTATGTGCTTGTTGTTATTGTTATTTCTGCCATTTGTGCTTTGTATTTGTTTACCGGGCATTTTTTGTGGTTATTAAGCGCGTTACTAACTCGTTTGGTATGCAAAGTAATTTGTTTGTTTGTAGTCATTTTTTATACGCTTCAGCTTGTTGTTAGAGTTGTTTATTGCTAAGTTCATCACTATAAGTATGTGTGTGTGTGTGTGTGTGCGAGTGTTTGCAAGTGCGAGCATGTGGGCGTCTTTTGTTGTTGTTGCTGCCGCTAGCCGGTTTTGTAATTTGTTGTGCTTAGTGGTTGTCGGTCATAAGCCGGTGTTTGCATGCGCTACAATGAACTTACTTGGGTCTTTCCGCCTTCTATAGAGTAAGTGGCTCTCATTTTTTACAATTGCCAACATATAGTTGATTGATTAAAAATTTTGAAACTTGTTCCTCTCAACAAAACTTGATAAAAGAACCCTCTAATTATATCGAAATTGTCGATTAAATGATCAAAATGTTGTGATTTATTGTTCTTCGTACATAAATGTTGCCATGTATTAGATATGCATGGATTCGAATGTTGCTGAAAATAAAGCGAGGGTATTTGTTGTGCATGGGTAGAGGAAAGAGGAAACCCCTATGCAATCAGCAGGCTTGATTATGTTCCGAATTTATGATTATCCTACAAATTATTCATCTTAATAATTCACAAATTGTTGGAGCTTAGTTTTTATAAATATGTACGATACGACTTTTCTAGAATTCTAGAACCAGTGTGTGACCAAAATCAGCATTTTCGGACAGTAGCTGAGAGTTTTAACGACACCCGCAGAAAACGAACTCAAGAAATTCATGGTTGTGTATAAATAAACAAGATAGTTGTTATAAGTCTTGCTTTTCTTGAAAGATTATAGTATTTTGATAAATTCTGTTCAGATATGTTATTAAGTGTGTTATAGACTGTACTTCGCATTGTATTTTATTTTTCAAATGCATACAAAATGTGCTCCGTTATTATATAACTGGCAAACAATGCAGTTTTCAAATAGTTTAAAATATGCTTTCAAGAGCTCGTATTACTATATTTAAGTATACTTATTTATATGTACCCTCTCTTACAACCATAGCGTACCATAGCTTGTCGCATTCATAGTTTTCAATGCAAATAGTTGTTTATTATTTGATTGGATCGCTTGAATTCCACAGCTACGTGCAAAGTATGTGTCATGCCTCTAAATGAGCCGATCTACGAACTGCGACTCATGATACCGACTTCATGGCACTTCAATGCGCTTGCCCGACTGCTATATAGTTTCTATTTTAATACTGTTGTTGTCGTTGATTTTATTAAATTTATTATAGAATTAACCTTCAACTTTCAAATGTCGTTGGTTGGCCCGGCTTCGCTTGGCTGCATTATCCAGAGTCTAAGCAACTCAGCGCATGTTGTCAAGCGATTGGTGTAGTTGTGGTTGTTGTTGTTGTTGAAAATCGGTTAACAAGCAGTCTCGACAAAAACGTGCATTTACTGGACCTTGAATAGCGTTTTTGTTGAATGTGGTTGTTGGTGCCACTTACAACAACAAATTGTGAGAACAGCGGCGACTGTGCAGCGTTAGTTCATTGACACAAATTTCAACAAAGTGGCTGTGCATTTTTTTATTCTCATTTTTTCACATGCTGCTTCGAACAGTTTGAACTTTTATTAAACAAGTTATAGATACACCGCAGAACTTTTGTTTGTGAAAATATTGGCAAATATTTTCTGCAATGCTCGTGTGTACGAGTATTGCATTGAGGGAAGCCGTCGGCATGGCTGCTGCCGTTTGTGCTGAGTTCGACAGTTTTGTGGCACAATTTGTGAAACGGGCAAGCGAGCAGCCCAAGCGGAAGGTTGGCCAAACAAACCAACGTTTTTTTTATATTCCTATATAAGTATTGCACAATTTTGTTCTCATTTTTTCACATTGGGAATTGCTTTTTTTGGTGTAGGCGCCACACAAAATAATTTATGGTATTTTTATTTTCACAGTCCATTTAGCTAATTGGCATAGTTTATGCTGATAAGGGAGCAGAGAATGTAGAATCGAAGTGAGTTTTATACAAAAAAGTAATAATTGAATTATGTTTGTATTGGCATATCGCTTTATAGGCTTAGGCTTATGCAACAATCCATATGGCCATTAGTTGTGATGAATGATGCGCCCTCTTGGCTTTAATCTGTTTTTTAATCCCTTTGGCGTAGCACTTGAGAGGCAATTAATACTCGCCGCAGACACAGATTCGAATCAAAAGACGCGCGTGCCTAAAAAAAAAACAAAAAAAAAAAAAAAAAATTGCGCAATAAACGCGACTGCGTCTCTGCCTTTTTTCACATTTCAATCAAACAATATACTTACATGTCAAGCGGTCGAGGGCAGGGCCAACCATGAGGGTTGGCCGCACGCATAATTCGAACCGAATTCCAAGTGCCCGCAGCCATCAAAGTTGTTCACAACTGTCAGTTCTGGTGCTGATGGATGTGTGCCGACTGGGTAGGGATCTGGGTCCAAGCTTCATTTCCCCTTTTTTGGGGGTATACAGGCATATACTCGTATATTTTGGGCGCAATTTGCCCTCAAATGTGTTTATGACCGTGATTATGACAGTTGGCTCGTCTGTGTACTGAACTATTCTGTTTTGTTTTGTTGTCATTGTGAAGTGCTCGAAATGAGTTTTTAATTATAATTTGAAGCTTCAAATGGCTTGGCCCTGGCCATGTGTGCTCTGTATGCCAGCTACCCAATGTGAAGCTTTTCACAACAGTTAACAACAATAACCACAATACGAATAGTTATGACATTTTCATGCAGCTGCACCTGCTACCCAAACAGTAGAAGCTGTGAAGAAGTTTTCATTCATTTGCATGACAAGCCAAAAATCTCATATGTCTGTGGCATTTCAGCCTGACATTGAAGTTGCGGTCTCCTCGAACACAAGAGAAAATTAAAAAAAAAAAAAACAAATCAAAAAAAATTATTAATAATAAATACAATTTTTTGTGTGTATGGGAAACTAATTAACATCAACCAGAGACAAGAGAGAAGAGACAAGCGACACGCCATGAATCAAAGCTGAGTATTTAATTATGACGTTGGTTGTATGCCGTTATTAACGAGCATAAAATGCCTTGGCATAATTATCCAATTAAACTAAACATCTGCCTATCTTAACTTCCTCGACTCGTCAATTTACTCCGCAATGCTCGTAATGTGGGCCCAAAAGTTGGGCAGCTATGCAAATTACTTTCAGTGTCATTGCGCCTTTAACACACTTTTTGTTGTGATCCGCACACAATGCCCATAATAAATTGTACCGACTGAGTGAGTCAGTAAGTCAGTCAGCCAGTCAGGCAGTCAGTCAGTCAGTCAGTTAGCCAGTTTGTCAGTTCACTCGTCTCATTTCTGCTCCAGTAAACAAGTCCGAATGCGGTGTTTGGGCGCCTGGTTTGTCAGGTAATTCAAAACTTGCCGTTAACATTATTTTATTTACAATTTTTTTCTCTCTTCTTCTATTTGTCGCCAACATGAAAAAGAAACGCCGCTGACTGTGTGTTGTTCTTTTTAGGGTCTGGTATAATTAATACCCTTCACTAATGGCGTCGATATAACTGAACTGAATCCAAAGAAATCAAAGATCATCTGATCTTTAAGCAGATTAAGGCTTATCCACTACACTATATAGCAATGGATCCGACAAGTCACACCTTAACCCTTTTTTTTTTGAGATTAGTTCACAAATTTTTGATTGAGTTTATCATTTAAATTTGTTTAAAAATTTGATTGGCTTTTGATTTTGCAGTCATGACAGACCAATGGTGTAGAGTATCTTTAAGTCCAATAGGTTCAAATATCGTTATTTTATATTTGCCAACTTCATTTATTTTTGTTGCTCTTCGCTTATTTATTGGACCTCAGTCGGTGGTTTTGCCGCCGACGTTGTAATTTCAGACACAATTTGTCGCCTCTGAGCACCCGGTCTGTAAAACTGACTCTTGTAATAAACACATACAATAAATGCATGATATAAGATAATTTATTGTATTGCAAAATTGACAATTTATTTCGATTTACGGCCGCGTCTGCAACAGCTCAGTGTGTCACATTGACAAATTTTCTTGCATTCGAGAGTACTCGTACTCGTAATTTATGCAATCGGCCAAATGGGCCCCTTCCTTGCCATAAATAATGAGCTGTGAACAAATTAATGGCACATTTTAATTGGCATGTCGTTGACAGGGCGCCCAATGGCCAAGATTTTTTGACATCTAGCTGGAAATTCATTAGGCCATGTGACATGTGCTGCGGCCATGCGGATGGACAAGCTAACAGGGGTGTCGGGGTCACTTCAATTGCTTCTGGCTTGCCCCAAAAGTTGAAGCACAAGGGCGGGCTGTGTCAAAAGAATTGCGCCTTGTTTCATGGAATTTGGGTTCGTTTGCGGCCAAGATTGTTGCTGTTGCTCCTGTTGTTGTTGTCATGCGAAACTGTTGCAGGTAGCGAGCAGAGGGAACAGCACGTAGGTAGGCATGAACTTTGATTTTATCTGCATTCCATTTGGTGACGTTGTTGTCACCATTGCTGTTGCTGCCGTTGTTGTTGGCTCTATTCGCCGTTGACATTTTAAACCAATGAAATTTATTGTTAATTTGAGCGCGCGGTATGCGCGTGCCAATAAAATGCGAGCCGTTTGCCATGGATATGTGTGTATTTATCGCTTTTGATGCGATACCAATGAGCATTTAAAATGCCAAGCCCGACCTGGCCAGACCAGGCCAGGCAAGGCCCGGCCCTGTTGTCGATTCATTTGGGGCTTGGCGGATCGTATTGTTATCAGAAACGTGAAATGCAGCAGCATAGACAGCAGTAAAGTGTGTATGGCCAGCCGCAAATCGCATTTGAGCTAATTTACTTAAAGTAAAGCCTCCATATGTGTACTATATACATATGTATCTAGATACCTCCCACATAACTTCCTCCTTCATACCCACACCTGTACAAATGGCAAAAGCAGCTAAACGCTAAGCCGCCGCATTAGACTTTGGGCAAACTACGAGCACAGAGCTCGGGCTCAACGAGTGAGCAACATCTTCAGACAAATAGAACCCTTGAATGCTCGTGTGCCCTTTACAGTGTGAGCATCTATGTAGATCTGCAGCTGGCTGGGGAGGGGGTAGATAGGTGGTGGAGTGTGTGTATACGTGGGAATCATGGTGAAAAGTCAATACTAAACAAACACGAAGGGGTAGTCAGCCGCAGCCGCAACGTACATAGTAAGTTGATATGAGCAACTTTGACAGTTGAGGACTCGTCAGATGGTTGGATGACAGGAAGAGGGGAATATGGGAATATGGGAATATAGAGAGCTGGTACCCGAGCCAATATTCGTGGCAAAACTAAATCGACAACCGAAATCCCCAAACTCTTTGAGCTGCAAACAGAAGAGGGCAAAGAGCGACTTGTGGATGGGCAGGCAGAAGCTCGGGTTGCTCCGTCTCAAGTTGAATCGCGTGCGAGGTACTTGAAAGCACCTTCATCTAATGATAGACAAAAGGGCTGGAAAAAAAGGCTAAGGATGAGGAGGAAAAATGTTGGAGACTATGGAGCCATGGTGATGCCTGATGACAATGCCGCTAGCTGCCGCATCCCAAACATCATGCAGTAGAGTGCGCCAGATGAGATTAAAATTACCAAAGGGCGGGCTGTCGGCTGTTCGGTCGGTTGGTCTATCGGTTGGTCTGTTGGCTGGGATGCCAGAATTGGTTTGCAGCAGACAAAGCTGCTTAATGATGGCAGTCTGGTTAGTTGGTTGCCTCTGACACTGCGTGGCTTCCTTAACTTGGCTTTGGCCTGTCTGCTGCAATGTTCAAAATCATTAAAATGGATTTTTCGCCCCTCCACTCCCCCTATCATCACTTGTCAGACAAAGCCAATTTGCGAAATGCGCCTTAGCCGTAAAGTTCTCACATGGCCCTATAAAAGTATATCGCAAACTTTAAAGCGATGGCTTTAAAACATAATTGCAAAAAAGTGTAAAAAGCATATCATTGATTGATTGCATTTGTTGCCATTAATTGCCACACATTGACAGTCATCGAATAACATTTTTCGCCCTACCACAAGGCAACAGGGCGTGGCACTGCGATGCTTAAAAAAAAAACACAAAAACGAGGAACTGTCAAGCGTAGATTAATGAGCTCCACTTTGATACACAATTTGTTTTACAAACCACAACAAACTTTGCAAATTCGCACTCTCCGTTCTTTTTGAATTTAATTTTAATCAACTCTTGCTTTTTGATTGACATGCGTGTGGATGGATGGTTGTGGCGTTGATCGGTCTGTTCAAAGACTTAACAACGTGGCGTGTTATCAGCCCAAAGCAGAGCGTAATTAGTTTTGGAATAATCACAGAGTCATTAATATTGCTTATTGCTTTTAGATAAATTGATTTGTGATTTGTGTAGCAGACGTTTGCTGAAATTTTTAATCAACTATATATTTTATAGTAATTAAAGAGAGCTCATAATTTTATTGCATTGGTTGAGCATAGCAAATGACAGATGTTGCTTATTTATTTAACTCTTTAAATTCGAAAATATATTTTACTATTAGTACATATATTGCATTTATCTAATCGATTCAAAATATATACACATTATTTGCTAAGAATTTAAATGCGCTCTGTTTTTGTTAAATATTTGTAGTGAAATTTAATAAATGGCAAGAAAAACCGATAAAAATTAATTGAATAAATCTCAAATGCCGACAACTCTGTTTGACATGCGCTAGAACTTTTTTAAGCCTTTCAATAGAAATATTTGCAAACAACTTTTATGACAGTTTTGTTGTTGTTCTTGTATATGTAGCTACACGTGTATATATTTTTTTGACATATTAAAAAAATTGGACTTTTCGCAAATAGTCAAAATATAAAATATTTTTTTCCCTCTTCTCTAAAAAGTGTAAGAGTATATTGTTTTAGTGTGCACGTTCGTAACATTCAGAAGAATGCATTTTAGACATTTATTTATATTGTTTCATCGAATTTCCTTCCAAAAGTAAAAGTGACAGATAGCTATGCCCATTTATCATCCAACACTAATCCATGTGACATATTAGTTCAACGCTTTTTTCTGTCATTCTTAAAACGATCAATTACATTATCGACAGAAGGACGAATTAAAAGTTGTCCGCCTGTCTGCTTCAGTCACTATTCCAACTACAGTTCTAGAGTTTTTTGACGGACACAGATAATATTATATCGGTTATATGAGACTATGGCTCACATAGAAAGGATGTCAAAAACTTACAAATACCACATAGAAATT